>NC_072412.2:69230740-74230740 GCF_028858775.2 Pan troglodytes
TTTGAACTATAAATATCAATAATAATTTTTATTTTAGTCAAAAAGCAGCCAAAAAGGAAGCACAGGTTATCACTCTAAATAATGTAAACTTTTACATATATGTATAAAAAGTAATATCTATGTAAGAATTAGGATCTGACAAACTAGATGTATTTACTTATTAATTTTGAGACAGAGTCCCTCCCTGTTGCCCAGGCTAAAGTGTGATGGAACAATCTCGGCTCACTGCAACCTCTGCCTCCTGGGTTCAAGTGCTTCTCATGCCTCAGCTTCCTGAGTGGCTGGGAGTACAGACATGCACCACCACACACGGCTAATTTTTGTATTTTTAGTAGAGATAGGGTTTCACCATTGTGCCCAGACTGGTCTCAAACTCCTGGTCTCATGTGACCCACCCACCTCAGCATCCTAAAGTGCTGGGATTACAGGCATGAGCCACCGTACCTGGCCTAACTGTGTGTGTTTAAACGGCAGGAGAGCTTATTGAAAGGTTATTAAATTTCAATTTATTATTTACGTTTCATGTTTTTCATAACATTCATTAACTAGGTATAGTACATTAATTTCCTGAAGTTAAAGGAATAGAATTTTATAAAGCATAAACTGCATTAAGGTAACATGAATATTTAATCCTTACAATTTTATAATAGTTGACCATACTCTAATTGAAATTGCTCCTGTGTAGTGACATTGGCTAAATTCAAAGTTCTCTTCTTTCCCGTGCATCTCAAAACAGATTGGCATAATCAGTGTTGTAAGCAGTAGAGCACCCTAATGAGTGTAGTCCTGTCAAAATGACTCTACTTATTTGAAATTACTAGAATCAGCAGCTACTCTCTAGAGGAAATAAATAGAAACCACAGAGAACTCAACACTGCTATTATTTGCACATACTAGAATCAAATAAATAGGTAATATCATTTATTTTATGTAACTATGGGGGTTTGATCATATGTATGTTATGATCTTTGAAAAGATTCTAGTTTACTAGAAATCTAAGTAAGAGATCTCTATGCTTCTGCCAAAAATTTTGTTTTAGCATCTGCCACAGTAATTTCCAAATTTGGAACAGGTAGTGTAACCTTGAAATTATTGGAGCCACTTTACTTTTAGTCATTTCATTAGGAAATATGAGAGGTGAACACAGTGTGCCACCTTCACCATCATTTAATGCACCATTGTGTATTTTGACTACTCTCCTGATTGATATAAATATTTACATACTTTATTGTGTACAATTTATAAAACTTAATCCTAACTAACTCTACATTTACATTTTTGATAGTATGTGACTTTATAATGTATAAAATCATTTTAGTAGAAGAGAAATTATTTGGTGATGTGTAGATAAAAGGAATGTGAACATAAATGTTTTAATTTTTAATCACTTATTTTTGCATACGCAGCTATAATATATATTTAAAGCAAATAATTGAGTCTTTTCTTTATGGTATACACATATGTATTTTTTATTTTTTCATTGTGATGAAATGCACATATTGTAAAATTTACTATCTTGTTCCATTTTTAAATGTACAGTTCAGGGATATTAAATACATGAGGGTTGTCTAAAATCACAATAATTTGCAGAATTTATAATAAGAATAGAGCAACTAGGATTTGAGCTTATGAGCTTGCATTTAAATAGAGTGAAATCTATCTATCTATACTAAAAAAAACAGCATTTAGTTGTGGTAAAGATCTCACTATGACTTTGTTATATATTACAAAAATAGGTGGAAATATATAAAATTGTCAGTTTAAAATAAAATGTATATAACATTTAGAAATTTCAATCCATTTAAGCATGAAGTGATCTAACTTATTCTTAAAATACTCAAAAGTGCTCTAATAATCGACCAAGTTTACTAAAATCATAGAGAGCAAATTTGTCCTTCAAACGTAAACCTTTAAAAAAATAATGTGGAAGATATTCACACGATAAGAGAGGTAAATTGAGCTAGAATAAAACAACTAGGGAGGAATAAAGGGAAAATCCAAAACTGAGTCAGCCTTTTTCTGCTTTAGGAGAAGACAAGAGAAGAAAGCTCATTTTTATCTTTTGAGAGAATCAATCAAGTAGTATTTGGTAGAAAGGCAGACACAAATCATTATTCATTCCTTTGTCATTCTGGGGAAAAGTTAAAAATCTAAATATCTATTTTACCTTTAAAGTAGATACCTAAATTTATCTATTTTAGGTATTTTAAATGTCTATCTTTACCTATTTAATAGGAATTCCTCAGGATTATCCAGTAGGAATTCTACCAGATTATCCAGTAGAAATCTGGTAGGTTTCCCTCAAAGTTCAAATTCTTATTTTGGGGACAGAGTCAGCTACAATATTTATAGAAATTAGGAAAGGCTTATATATAAAACTGATACACTTTCTATTGAGTTTTGATCACAACTACATTTTATCAATCTGAATATTTCTGGACTAAAACTATTATAGTCAATTTTCAAATGCCAATACCAATAAATGTGAAAAATATTTTATTCATAGTATTGTTAAATATGTATTGCTAAATATTTCTTGAACTATATAATTATATTGGTTAATATAAATGTTTCATTTTAAAGAAAAATCTGATTATATCTTTTTCTCACTTAAAATTCTCCCACGTTGATGAAAGGTTCATGCACTTAAAACTTAACAAGCCTTACTAAGACCTTTATGCTTTTACCCCATCCAGGGTTGTGTTAGCATTTTCAGGAAGTTTTATGATTTTGCTTGTTTCTGGTTTTTAAACAACCTCCACCTGGTGCTTTCCCTTGCGTTATTTCTCTGGATAACTCCCATGTGTTTTTTAGGTCATAGATTATCCTCTATATCATTCTTAAAACTTTATTTTACCCTTTAAGTGAGGATGAAGTGCCACTTAAAATTGTTCCCATGACAACCTATACAAATGTCCATGGTAACACCACGATTTTCTAAATCATGCTAGCTCTGTTAAACTAGAAAAACTTCGAAATAATGTGAGAGCCTTACTGTGTAACACAGCTAATCATTTTCAATTATTTATTTATTTATTACTATTTTCAGAAGGTCATAAGTTGGCATAGCTCTTCGAGTAATATCACAGCCAATATTCCAATTCCTAGATTGTGCTTAGGTAGGTAAATAACATACCTACGAATTCTTTCACTTTATATTGACATATATCTCGCATGCATAATTTAACACTCTCCAAATGCTTTGTTTCCTTTACAACATACATAACATTCCATATTGCTGTATACATAAACGTATGTCAGTCATCTTCTCTATTGGAGGAAATTACATCTCCTTATTTATCACTGCACACCTTTTTCATCAGACTGCTTCTGAAAGTGACTGGTCCAATGCCTTGGCACTCAGTGAATATTTGTTGAACTGAATCAAATTGAATTGAATATGGGTCAGTCATCAAGTTTCATAATATCACTCTTCCATGCAGTTAAAGTTCAGTTACAGAGTCATAGATTCTTCAAGCTTTTCCTCAAAATGGTATGATGACAAGAAAGATGATACATTTTTCATGATAATGATATTTTTATGGAAATGCATATTTTTATCTTAGTCTAGTTGCTTTATTATACAGCAGTTTTCTACCAAGAGAATATATAGAGTTTTTAATCTGAGCCTATTTTTTATAGCCTCCACCTTCTGCAGCTTGACAACTTTCACATTATGTAGTCCTTTGTCATAAAACCAAATCTCTAGTTGCCATTACTGTTATTACACAGCTCATAGAAGCATAGTGATAGATCTTCAGAAGGGTCAACTACATAGCAAGGAGTTCATCAAGAAGCTCTGAAACCAATTCTAAAAGAATGTGCTTCCAAGAAAGGAATGTTCTATCACACTTTGTAAACATTATTCTACATATAGAATTTAGAATTATTTACATATAGCCCTTTAGAAGAATTCCATTAATTAAAAAAAAATACAGCCTGGGCAACATGATGAAAGCCCATCTCTATCAAAAATACAAAAATTAGCCAGGCAGGGGTCATTTGCCTATAGGCCCAGCTAATTGGGAAGCTGAAGTGAGAGGATCACTTGAGCCCAGGAGACTGAGGCTGCAGTGAGCTGTAATCGCACCACTGCACTCCAGCCTGGGCGATGGAGTGAGACCCTCTCTCCAGAAAACAATAAAAATAGCAACAGAAATCACACACAAAAAACTAAAACACCATTTAATTTTGGCATGGATTTGTTAATTTATTTTTTACTGCTTTACCAAATGCACATTATATTTTTTGAAAGGTCTGTTTTTGATTATGGATTCTGATTATTAACTGGTTTTATACAGGTGAGCTTGTCACATAGCTGTTTTTCTATGGCAATTGAGTAGCGTTTATAAGATTAATAAACATTAAAGTGTATTAAAAAATTTAGGACATCTGTTTTTGAAATTTTATTGTTTCTTTAAATTAATTTTAAAGCTTATGAATAATTTATAAATTATAAAGTGAAAAGTGTGCCCAAACTAGTAAACAATAGAATTCAAAAATAGAAATGATTATAGAATTGAATTACTGATGTTTAATATTTGTCTCCTTAAAAGAGCTAAGAGATTTATTTATAAAGTATAGAAATTGAAGAAGGTAGTACTGATGTAATAAATGGAACGCCAGATCTGATCCCACTTTTTAATGACTTTTTCTCAAATATAATATTTGCTGGTAGAGCTTTGTAGCAATATTTGAATGATCAGAAGAAACCTAGCAGATTCACTTGGGTGACCTGGGTTGATTCTTTTACCAGTTGCCAATAGTATGATAATGTCTAAAATTGTGGGTACTTAAAGAAGGTGAATATAGTTTCACTATAGGGAAGAGTCTCTGTGAAAGTCTGCAAGACTGGCTTCTGCGAATTAGGTGATTCTATCATAATGTTTATAGCAGGTATTGTATAGGCATTAAATAGGCATTTATCTTCAAAAATTTGATTCCTTCTTTAACTGGTAATCTGGAAGTGATGAGAGATAAAAAGATAAATTATTTCCAAAGTGATATTAACCTTCAAAAACGGGTTGTGTCCTATATGATGTGGCTTTACATTATATTACAGAAATATGATTACAGAAATGTTCCTTAAATAACTCCATCATAGTACCTAAATTTACCTGAAGTAGATCGGGGGTAAAAATAGGAACATGTAAATATGGAAAGAAAAGAATAAATATTTTTGGATTAAAGACATAGTACCTGTTTCAGCACAGCTTCCTTTGAATAGAGAAAATCTATTATTAATTCCACAGCTGTGGTAATTTATAGCTGTATATACAGAAAGTTTCCCTTAGCTCTTCCTGGTTTTGGTTTGTGTCCTAGTACAAAGATTGAAAAGGAATATAATTTCTAATTATGTCTAAATATGACTTCTAATTAATGATGGTAATTTGGCCATATGTGTTTAATTTTTTACCCTTTCAAAGAATCTTTAGTAAAAATAAAGTTTAAGGCATCAGCATATATGGAAAAATGGGACTATAAAACAGGATTTGCCACAAACAGGCTTAATACTTTAATGCAAAAGTCTGATTTGTGGCTAAGGAAACTTTCTGATAACAAGCAAAATTCTACATGATGAACAGTGAACCTAATCACTCACTATGCTATTTTTTTATATTAAGAATGGCAGCAGCCAAGAGATTTGTCTCTAGACAAAGACAGCTGGAATCACAGGGGAAAAATACATTAAGTGTGTCTGGTGGTCACTCTCATCACGAACTAAAAGCCGACAGGTGTTTCCTCTGAAAACAAACTTTCAATCAAAGCTTTCATGTCTTACTCTTCCATATAAAGTGAATTAAGCAAGAGCTAAATATCACAGTATTTTAGGGAATAATCTAACCAGAAAGTGTCAAAAAACCCAAAACCATTCCATAACAAAATTGGAGAAAACAGAGCCATTCTTGCGTGCAGAAAGTAACTAAAAACAAACAAATGAACAAATATATATCTATGTCATAAGAAATAAAGGAGAACAAAAACAATATAAAATGTAAAAAGTATATTAGTTAGAGAATGGAAACACTCTCCTGAGAAACTAAGTACATACGCTTGTCAAATAAACTGCTATAAATCTTAAAGGATGATTTTAAGGAATTTTCCCTGAGCTGATGATAAGTCTACCGGCTCTGGCAGAAGAAAATGGTAAAACTACTCTGAAGGGACAGCTCTATGAGTAAATACAATGTGCGCATAGAGGGGATTCATCATTAGTATTCACTAAAAATGTGGGTTGATACTCCACAATCTTAAAAAAATAAACCTATCTGAATGAGACTATTCAGATTAATAAGATTCTATTAATCAGATATATGAGTTTTTTATGATAGTGAAAAATAACACAAATTTAAGAAAGGTAGTCAAAAGTAACTTTTAGAAATAAAAATATTTTTATTAAAAAGAAAAACTAGTGGAGAATTAAACAGACTCCATGCAGCAGAGAAAAGAATTAATGAAGAAGAATATAAAGCAGAAAATTACTTCCTATATTCAGGTGGTACAGAGATTTTACGCATGCATACACACACACATAAATTTTAAACTTCCTAAGAAATTTGGAAGATGGAACTAAGTAGTTCAGCAATTCTTTGTGTGTAGCTTTAAAATAAAGAAACTAGGCAATAAAAACAGAAATAATGTACAAGAATAATCTAGTGTTCAAGGAGCTCTTGAAGGAAAAAAAGTATAAGTATTTAACTAATCCAGGAGATCAAATATTAGACTAATTTGGGAGATTCAGGAATCACAGATAATCCAGAGAGAAGCAAATAGTAATGAAGTAATTTAAGAACATTTGACAGGATTCATATGAAGTTATACCTAAATTTAAAGGGCTTATTTAATGCTGTCTGTAATATAAGGAAAGGGGGAAGAACCGCCAAATGGTATTATTACAATATTTTAGAATGCTAGAAATGCTGACATCTTCCAGGAAGACAGAATAAAAGGTACCTAGGTTAAAATGAGAAACAAAATAATATGTGGATCATAAAAAGTAGCATTGAAATAAAAAAAAAGAGGCCTATGAGCAATGGCCTCAAAATTCTGAGAGAAAATTAGAATTTTTAACTTAGCCAATTTATTAATTAGATAAATTTTTAGATAATTAAAGATTCAGATTTGTGATTTTCTTTTTTTAGAAAGAAATAAGGAACACTCTTCACCAAATGAATAGGAAGCAAAAATGAAGGAAGACACAGGATTCGGGAAATGGGACAAGCAGGCAAGAGAAATCTCAGAATAATGAATATGAAAGAATCTGACAAAAACCAGTAAATTTTAAAGGAGGAGAATAAAGAATAACTAAGAATGTTACAAAAAGATATCAAAATGACAATGAGGAAATTGTCAATCTCATGATAAATATAGGAAATTTATCATTTAGCCCTCTGCTGTACAGTATTTATAAAGTCATAGTAATATAAACACATACTAATGATTCAGTTAAAATTAGAATCTAATTACCCAAGGAATTGGAGGAGAAATACATGGCAAAGTTGAAATAAAGATAATCTTCATTTCTTACAACGTGACACCAGTAAATAAAATTTAAAACGTCTAAATTAAAAATAAATAAATAAATAGAAATATTTTACTTAGAAATATGGAGGTGAAGCCTATTAAAGAACAGTACAAAATTGGAAAGTTTTGGTTTTGGGAGCAAGACTAAGATGAGGTGACTTGCTCTGATTCTATCATTCATTACAAAATTGTTAGTAATGTTGTATTAATTAAACTATGTTTATTCATCCTATTGATGAGATTGTAGACTTTTTGGATACAAAATTTAATGAATCAAGCTGCCAATTTTTGTTGTTCTTGCAATTGCTTTTGAGGACTTAGTCATAAATTCTTTCCCAAAGCTGATGTTCAGAATGACGTTTCCTAGGTTTTTTTCTAGGATTCTGTATTAGTCCATTTTTATGCTTTCATACCTGAGACTGGGAAGAAAAAGAGGTTTAACTGGACTTACAGTTCCACATGGTTGGGGAGGCCTCAGAATCATGGCAGGAGGCAAAACGTACTTCTTACATGGTGGTGGCAAGAGAAAATGAGGCAGATACAAAAGTGGAAGCCAGAAGCCCTTGATGAAACCATCAGATCTTTTGGGACTGATTAACTACCACGAGAATGGAATGGGGAAACCTGTCCCCATGATTCAAATTATCTCCCACTGGGTCCCTTCCACAACACATGGAAATTATGGTTACAATTCAAGATGAGATTTGAGTGGGGACACAGAGCCAAACCATGTCATTCTGCCCCTGGCCCCTCCAAATCTCATGTCCTCACATTTCAAAATCAATCATGCTGTCCCAACAGTCCACCAAAGCCTTAACTTATTTCATTGTTAACCCAAAAGTCCACAGTCCAAAGTCTTATCTGAGACGAGGCAAGTCCCTTCTCCCTACGAGCCTATAAAATAAAAAGCAAGCTAGTTACTTCCTAGATACAATGGGCATACAGGTATTGGGTAAATACAGCCGTTCTAAATGGGAGAAATTTGTAGGGCCCATGCAGGTCTGAAATCCAGAGGATTTAAAAGCTCCAAAATGATCTCCTTTGACTCCAGGTCTCACATCCAGGTCACGCTGATGCAAGAGGTGAGTTCCCACGGTCTTGGGCAGCTCCACCATGTGGCTTTGCAGGGTAGAGTCTCCCTCCCAGATGCTTTCACAGGCCGGCATTGAGTGTCTGCAGCTTTTCCAGGGTCATGGTCCAAGCTGTTGGTGGATCTACCATTTTGGGGTCTGGAGGACGGTGGCCCTCTTATCACAGCTCCACTAGGTGGTGCCCCAATAGGGACTCTGTGTGGGGGCTCTGACCCCACGTTTCCCTTCCACACTACCCTAGCAGAGGTTCTCCATGAGTGCCCCATCCCTAAAGTAAACTTCTGCCTAGGGATCCAGGCGTTTCTATACATCTTCTGAAATCTAGGTGAAGGTTCCCAAACCCGAATTCTTGACTTCCGTGCACTTGCAAGCTGAACAACACATGGTAGCTCCCAAGGCTTGGGGCTTGCACTCTCTGAAGCCATGGCCAGAGGTCTATATTGGCCCCTTTCAGCCACAGCTGGAGCAGGTGGAACACAGGGCACCAAGTCCCTAGGCTACACACAGAATGGGGACCCTGGGCCCAGCACAGGAAACTGTTTTCTCCTAGGCCTCCAGGCTGTGATGGGATGGGCTGCCCTGATGACCTCTGACATGCCCTGGAGACATTTTCCCCATGGTCTTGGGGATTCACATTAAGCTCCTCCTTACTTTTGTAAATTTCTGCAGCAGGCTTGAATTTCTCCTAAGAAAATGGGTTTTTCTTTTCTATCACACTGTCATGCTGCAAATTTTCCAAACGTTTATGCTGTGCTTCCTTTATAAAAGTAAATGCCTTTAACAGCCCCAAAATCACCTCTTGAATGCTTTTCTGCTTAGAAATTTCTTCTGCCAGATACCCTAAATCATCTCTCTCAAGTTCAAAGTTCCACAAATCTCTAGGGCAGGGGTAAAATGCCTCCAGTCTCTTTGCTGTAACAAGAGTCACCTTTGCTACAGTTCCCAACAAGTTCCTCATCTCCATCTGAGACCAACTCAGCCTAGACTTAATTGTCCATATTTCTATCAGACTTTTGATCAAAGCCATTCAACAAATCTCTAGGAAGTTTCAAACTTTCCCACATTTTCCTGTCTTCTTCTGAGCCCAACAAACTCTTCCGACCTCTGCCTGTTATCCACTTCCAAAGTCACTTCCACATTTTTGGGTACCCTTTCAGCAACGCCCCACTCTACTGGTATCAATTTACTGTATTAGTCTGCTTTCACACTGCTGATGAAGACATAACCGAGACTGGGAAGAAAAGAGGTTTAACTGGATTTACAGTTCCACATGGCTGGAGAGGCTTCAGAATCATGGCGGGAGACAAAAAGTACCTCTTACATGGCAGCGGCAAGAGAAAATGAGGAAGATTCAAAAGCAGAAACCCTGATAAAATCATCAGATCTTCTGTGACTTATTCACTGCCATGAGAACCATGGTAGTCGTTCCTCATGGGGGAAACCACCCCCATGATTCAAATTCTCTCCCACTGGGTCCCTCCCACAACAGGTGGAAATTATGAGAGTCCAATACAAGATGAGATTTGTGTGGGGACACAGAACCAAACCATATAGTTTGAAACCTTAAATTTAACTCTTTAATTCATCTTGAGTTAATTTTTGTATCTGGTGAAAGGTAGGGGTCTTATTTAATTTTTTCTGCATATGGATAGCCACCTGTCCCAACACCATTTATGGAATAGAAAATTGTTTCCCCATTGCTTATTTGTTGACTTTGCTAAAAACCAGATGACAGTAGGTGTGTGATTTTATTTCTGAGTTCTCTGTTCTGTTCTATTGCTGTATAACTCTGTATTTGTACCAGTACCATGCTGTTTTGGTTAGTGTCACTTTATAGTTTAGTTTAGTGTTGGGTAGTGTGATGCCTCAGCTTTGTTCTTTTTGCTTAGGTTGCTTTGGCTATTCAAGCTCTTTTGTGGTTCCATATGAACTCAAGGATAAATATATTTTTTATTCCTAGTTCTGTGAAAAATGAGGTCAGTAGTTTGATAGAAACGATGTTGAATCTGTAAATTGCCTTTGGCAGTTGGGCCATTTTAATGAGATTGATTCTTTCTATTCATAACCACTAGATTGTTTTCCCATTTATTTACGTCATCTGATTTCTTTCAGTGTTTTCTAATTTTTCTTGTAGAGCTCTTTTATCTCCTTGTTAGATCTATTTCTCAATATTTTATTTTTTAATGGCTATTTTAAATGGGATTGAGTTCCTGATAGGGCTCTCAGCTTGAATGTTATTGGTGTATACAAATGCTATTGATTTTTGTACGTGGATTTTGTACCTTGAAATTTTATCAGTTCCAAGAGCCTTTTGGCAGAGTCTTTAGGGTTTCCATACCTATTCTAAGTATAGAATCATATCATCCAGGAAGAATGATAGTTTGACTTCTTTTCCTATTTGGACACCTTTTATGCCTGATTGCTCTGGCTAGCACTTCCAATACTGTGTTGAATAGGAGTGGTGAAAATGGACATTCTTGTTTTGTTCCAGTTCACAAGGGGAATGTTTATGGTTTTTGCCCATTAAGTAGGGTGTTGGCTGTGGGTTTGTCATAGATGGCTCTCACTATGTTACTTTGATGCTTGCTTTCTTGAGGGTTGTTATCAGGAAGGAATGTTCGATTTTACCCAAAAACATTTCTATGTCTATTGAGATGATCAACTTTTGTTTTTAATTCTTTTTATGTGGTGAATCACATTTATTGATTTGCATATGTTGAACTGATCTTGCATCCTAGGAACGAAGCCTACTTGAACATAGTGAATTAACATCTGATTTGCTGTTGTATTCAGTGTGATAGTATTTTCATGACGATTTTTTTTGCATCTATGTTCATCAGGGATATTAGCCAGTAGTTTACATTTTCCATTGTGTCTTTAGTATGTTTTGGTATTAGGGAGATGCTGGCTTCACAGAATGAGTTAAGTAAGAGTACTTCCTCCTGGATTTTTGAAATAGTTTCAGTAGAATTGGTATCAGATCTTTTTTGCACATCTGTTAGAATTTGGGCTGGGCACAGTGGCGCACACCTGTAATCCCAGCTCCTTGGGAGGCTGAGGCAGGAGAATCACTTGAATCCAGAAGGTGGAGGTTGCAGTGAGCCAAGATTGTGCCCCTGCAGTCCAGCCTGGGCAACAGAGTGAGAGTCCATCTCAAAAAAAAAAAAAAAATTGGCTATGAATCCATCTGGTCCCTGGCTTTCTTTGCTTGGTAAGTACATAATATAATGTTCCATGATTGTGTGATTAATGTTTTCCTTTGAAGGAAAATCATTGATTTTCTTTGGATTATATCCAAAAAAATTACTTTAAATGATAAGTGTATTTTACCAAGCTGCATTACAATATCTTTGGGTTTATGCAATGAAAAAGAAAACAATGTCTTTTTACTTTTCATTGACTTCAAATAGTCAAAAGTATCTTTTTAATTTTTAGAAAAAAATGTTCAAAGTTTGTAGCAGGTCTACCATGCACTGGTCACCAAATTGTGTGAGTTTAGTGAAATAGAAAATACTCTTACACAAGTTACATGAAGTGGATTTATTATTCATGGATAGACAGAAAGGGGAAAGGGAAAAACACCCTAGAATCCAGTGAGAACTGGTCCCCCAAGACTCAAGAAAGCCTTCCAGGAGAGAAGAAGTCCTGACTGCCCATGCTCCACTTTGCACACCACAACTGAAGAACCCTGAAAGGCAGTCCATACCAAGTTATATACATCATGTGACAGGAGTCATGTCACATGCTGGGCAAAGCTTTGATGGACATTCTGTTTCCAGGGGAAAGAGGAACAAAGCCCAGGCTTTCCTGAACTTTTTTCTCCTAACTCAAGATATTACATTCCCTAAGAGGGTCAAGAACAGTCCTGCACTATTTCTGATAGCTCTTCCTTAAGATATTGCATTCCCAGGGTACTCCATATTTATTCCTGGAAAAACAAAACAAAACAAAACAAAACAGCAAGAAAAGGAGGGAACTGCACCAGTCTAAGGCCACCTGGAAAACTGTCTTGTAATAGTATATTTTTGGGTTTAGGTATATAATTAATTCATTTTTTCCTTGCTATTAAGATTATTTTAAGGTTTATCTAGTAATCTTAAAGCTAAGATGTTGTTCCTCATTTGAGGCTAACATTGTGTAATTTCTGTGTCAAAGGCATACACATTATTTTTCAGGTTTCTAACAAAAATCTATTGTCATTTTTCAATCATATTGAAAGAATATAATGTTTATTACAAGAGCCTTGGAAGAATTCTTTTTTTAAAATAAACTCAATTATTTTGTTGCATGAATAGTCATGTACAAAGCCTATACCATAACAAGCTTTAACACATTCATCTTAATTAAGGAAACTATGGAAAATTCTGCTCACAGTCCTTTGTGTTAGAGTTAGGAGTGAGACAGCATTATCAGACATTTACTTATGGGAACATAATGACTCTTCAGGCTTAGTAAGATAATGGAGAAAACTACACTTACGTTTCAAGATCACTGTACTACAGACTAGCTATATGACTTTCTGCAAGGCATTCACAATTTGTGCCCTACATTCTATACATGAAATGATGGATAAACTGTATATGAAACTTGGTAAGTAATGCCTGAATATGATTTTCTTATTTTTATAAAGAATATAAATAAAGAGCTCTCTTCTTCACTACTTAATATTATAGGAGAATAAAATTCTACAAACTTTATGTAATACCTGCTGTGTACCAAGCAATGAATATGCTGATATTTCACATTTGTTAAAAGTTAAATTCCAAGTCTATCCTAAATTTGCTAAAAAACCCTGAATGTGATGCTTTTGTTTGAGAAAGTTGCATTCCCAAACAACGATGTACACATTTATGAGGTTTTCAATAAGGTTTTTTTTTCATTCTGCCTTTGGCAAACTAAGGACAAAAAAAAAAAAACAAAACAATGTGCATGCGCATAAACATACAATTAAATATGTGCAGTTTTAAGAGCTGTGATTTGTTTTATAATTTATATGTTCTTATAATATAATACAGATTATTATAATGGCATAGACTTCTCAGCTATGCTGATATTGAATGGTTTGTTGTTACCCTTATTTTGAATATTCCCACATAGGAAAATAAAAGGTTGATAATAAATAAATATATTTTAGTCGTCTTCTACCTTTTCTTCCTTGATTCATTCATTATTACACTTGTTTATTTAGAACCCATCACAGTTCCACATGACTGGATAAAGCAGTGAACAACAACAAAACAGTTTTCATGAAGCTAACATTCTAATATGATACTAAGTTCAAGTAATGCTAGTTCCTGTAATGGATAAATCCAAAATGGGTTAAACAAATGAAAGTTTATTTCTTGTTTATGTCACCATACAATGAACTTAACACCTAGATGGCCGACGAAGAAAGAGAACATGAAAAACCACAGCAGTCTCTTAGCTGCTTCGGGTAGAAAAGGGAAAATCACTTTTTCTTACATCCATCGATGAGAACAAGTTTCAGAGCACCACTTAGGACTACGGGGAAATGTCACTTCTGACTTCACAATTGCTTCTACGCAAAATTACACCCTGTAGAGAGAAATACAGACTCATATCGTCAGCTAACTGTTATTACAACTGTCCCCCATGGCAAGGAACAAATACCTCTTTCTCTTTTCTTCTCATATAACATCGTGTCCTCTCCCCAAAGATGACAACTCAAATCTTCTCTAATAACTGTATCCAATTTAAAGTCCAGGTCATGAAGAGTCATCTCCACAAGATCTGGATGTGGTTCTCTCAAGGAGGCAAACTGTAAGCTAAAACAGATAAATGTCTGCCCCTCCAACTCTGAATCTATAGGAGTAGAGCCGGGAAAATTAACCGTGGTTAAAACTAACGCAAGCAGGAGCAACATGACACTTGAAGAAAGAATCGGGGCCACGCAACACTTAGTACTTCATAACAACGATGCAGTCAGTTGCATGGCATTGCAAAGATGATAGCTCTCCTATTTAGGCTAGATACTATTTTTTATTTTTGGTAGAAACTCCCTCATCCCCTTTACCTCGATATTCTTTGTTCTGCTATGCAGACAAGAGACAATTCTCCTTTGTGCTTTATCCTCCTTGGCAACATCTGAAGTCGAAGTAGGAACGTGTGCCTTTAGGAGGTGATGTAAACGTTTGCAGTCAGCTTTTAGCCTTTGCAAGTTTAATACTAGAGAGCTGTTTTATTCATGCTCAAAAATCAAAGGTTTATTTTTTACTAGGAAAAACAAGAGATAACTAGCATTCCACTTTCCAACATATTTCCTTAGACGTATGGCTTCAGAGAGTACATACTCAGCCTTAAATGTTGTGTCAGAAATTGTTGCAAGACTCTTCCTTAGTTCAGCTAAAAACGGGGTTCGTTGTTTCCTGGCCACGTAAATTCAGGCTCGCAGACATTTAAAGGGTGAGTGAAGCAGGATTTTACTGGATGGAAAAGGGAAACATGGGGGAAACAAGGACTCTCCCATGGCCATCGTCCCTCCACTAGGGCATTTCCCACGCTGTAGTTTGAATCCCAGGTTCCACATAGGAAGAGGAGGAGCTAGGCTCCTCCCCGCTGCGAACAGCATGAATTTCCCAAGGCTCCACCCCAGTGGGCAGGCTGGTTGGAGTTTCTCTAGGGACCCCCTCCCACCTCGCTGTCTCAAAATGATTTTGTTTTATTTTCTATGCTGCCTACTAAGCCAATGACCTAGCTAACCTCTACTTAAAAAAACACGTTTCATTATAATTTTAGGTAATTCTAGGTGTAGTAAAATACAAACTCTGAAATCTCGGCAACTTGTAATTAACCTTTATTTTGTTCTTATGTCACCATCTACCAGAAATTCTCCTCATCAAGTGTCCTTCCTCCTGCCTATTTTAAAATGCATAATTCCTTCATATTGTGAATCAGCGAGGCCTCAGAGTCCTCTTCATTAAATGACAGGTAGGAAAAATGCCTCTTGGGAGAGTACATGTGATTGTTAACTCAGAAGAAACACAGCACTTATTCTAAAATTTCCTTTGCTACTAGTAATCCTGTGGCTCCATTAAGATAGAATATGAAATTAGGAATGTAATCACATGCTCACATCCTCTTTCCAAGAACTGTCTTATTTAATTAGAATGAAGTTTGTGTGTTTGAACAATTAGTTGCTTGATGCATGAGGAAAGACTCAAAAATTAAAAATAAAACTGGTGACACAATGTATCAAGTCATGGTATGTCCTATGAAGCAAAATAAAGCTGGTCAAATGGATAGTAAGTGATAATGAGGTGCAAGGACTGTTATTTTTTGTGATAGGGTATAGAAACATGAAGGAATTCAGGAAGAAAACGATCCATTTGGGTACTTGGGGAAATGACTTCCAGACAGAGATAACAGCTATTTCAAAAGCTTTAGGCAAGACATACTTAGAATTGTGCAGGACAAATAAGGACAGTGTACCAACGAAGTATGAAAAAAATTGATGTCAGAGAAAAGAATTTTTGTCACTATGAAAATATCCTGTTTATTATAATATTTTTGCCCACCCAGTTTAACATTCCTTAATTATTCTTGGCTGCAATAATTCTTAATGTTGTGTTTGCCAAGTAGGGATTTTTCTATGTCTACCATTCCTTTTATATTCATTGTTTTGAATTCTACTCTAAAGAATAACTCATTTTTTTGCATTAATTCACTTTCCTGATTATTTATAGCTTTATGTGGTTATGGATATTTATTTTATATTTTATGTGTTTTATTCCATTAGCAACACTGCTTTTTTTATTGCTCAAAATAACTTTGACTCGGTCATTGGGAGTTCTTTCACAGTGACTCCTATAATCTTTTGATGTCCTCCTTTTATTTTATTTTATTTTATTTTTTTGAGCAATTCATTACTTTCTGGCACTACAAGATATTACAGGCTCACCTTACACTTTCCTGGCCACAGTCGCAGAGTTAAGAATTTTTCCAAGAGGCTTGTTTTGTTTTGCTGGGGAATGGTATTTAGAAACCACTATATAGATGCTAGATGTTCTCACTGCCAGGGTGTTTTTATTTTTTATTTTTTTGTAGTTGGAGTGGGAGTCTATGTTGCCCAGCCTAATCTCAAATTCCTGGGCTCAAGTGGTCCTCCACCTCTGCCTCGCACATGGCTGGGACTACAGGGAGGGGCCACCTCACCAGGCTCAGCATGTTAACTCTCAGAGTTAGAAAACAGACACACACACACACACACACACGGACACACACACACACACAGAGTTTTTTTTCAATTTCCAAATCTATTTTAGGAAAGGACTGGTGTAACTGATGTGCCGTGTATGGAAATAAGAGTAAACTAACAGCCAGGAGCGGTGGCTCACGCCTGCAATCCCAGCACTTTGGGAGGCCCAGGCGGGCGGATCATGACCCGGGAAGTGGAGCTTGCAGTAAGCCGAGATTGCGTCACTGCACTCCAGCCTGGGGGACAGAGCGAGACTCAAAAAAAAAAAAAAAAAAGTGAAACAAAATGAGGTTAAATATATCTGAAGGAGCTTAGTAAGCACAGCATATGATGTGATTCATGATAACAGAAGATAATTCTAATGTAAAAAGAGGATTAGAGTTAGAATCTGTAGAGATGTGAGATTCTAAATATCTGAAGGGCAAAAACAAAATAAATAAGGAGAAAAATAGTCAAGGAAGGGTGGGAGGGCTAAAGCACATAGTTGCCTCTTTTTTAAAAAAACATTTTACATTAATATTATGTCCAAAACTCATAATCTTTCCTTCCCATAGCAAGAAGGAAAATAGGAAATACTTCAGGGTAAAGATGAGTGAACCTCCAGAAATAAATGTCTAGGGCTGTTTTTCTCATTTTGAGTAAAAGCTTCATTACTGACCTGGTATTGGAAAAATAGTTCAAATGTCTTATCCTAAGTAGAAATGCCTTTGTGGTGTAAAGCCTAGCTCAGGAGTGATAGAGAGCTTTTAATCAAATTACACACAAAAAACAGCTGAGACAAATCTTATGAATCATGACTGTGCATGTCCCAGCTGAGCTCTCTACTTGAGCTCTAGAAGATGAAAAAGAGAACACAAGTCAACAATGCACAGACCTCTAAACACTTCTTGGGCTGCAGGTAGATAGTCCCATAACTAAACCTCAAAAAAGTACAATTTATTCACATCGTACTTGGGTTCAGTGAAATGAGTTTACTAAATATGTATGACACAAATAATCTACATAGTTACTTTTCAAAAAGAAAAACAATAAAGGAATTTTTTTAAGTTCCAATAAAAAAATTCATTAAAGGAGAAAAATTATCCAGAGAGTATAATTTTTCACAACAAATGCAGTTTTCTAAATGAAAAAGAGATTACTAAAGGAAAAAAAAAATCAGACACACAATTTTAAGTGTGTGCTTAATGAAGTATAGCATAATATTTCTAAGCTTGATAAACATGAGGAAAATTTTTTAAAGAAATATAACAAGAAGGAAATGTTTACGTTGCATATCTAATTTTTAATTATTTTCTTTTTTATTTTTAGATCATAATTTAGAAAATTTAGATCATGTAAAGTATAAGCAAAGTGGTAGATTCATAGGACTATTCATGCGCTATTCTAGGAAAACACTCAAAGAAAATCCTTACACAGGCCAAGCATAGGTATAATGATCTTTGCAGTGATTTTAGTAACAGAGATTTGAAGGCAGACTATAGTCTATTAGTATAGGAATGGATTGACATATGGCAGTCTGGCAAATTGTGGAATCCTATATCAACAACAACAACAAAAATGACACTTGTCTCCAACTTGAATAAGATTTTTAAAATTTAAAAAGACATATAGTACAAACACATTCACATTAAATAATTAACAAAGAAACATATACAACAGCAAATGCATATATCTATATTTAAGAAATACATACTGATCTATGATCACGTTTTAAATGTTTCAGGGTGGATGCTGGTGTGGAGGAGCACATAATGGGAAGTAGGAATGAAAGATTAAGCCATATTAAAATAATTACTTTTCTTTCAACAGGTCAATAAGGCAATTGTGCTGTGACCCGATGAGTTGATTACCTTAGTACTGTACAGCAGACACTCAAAAGAAAAAAAAAGGATATTTATATAAGATAGATGCAATTCCTTTATGTTTGATGAAATAAGCACTCCAAGGCTATTGTTGTTTAAGTGCCTATTTACCCTTTGTATTTTCAACAAACATTGATGATTTCACAAGCCCTGGCCCTGATTCCCATCACACACACACACACACACACACACATGCACACGCACATACACACACACCCCCTAATAACTACATACAAAGTGTTTTGGCATTTTTTTCTCAAAACATTATTAACATCCAGAATCAAAAGTTTAGTTGCTGATGTAACTATAAATTTGCATCTTAATATAGTTTTGTTTTTTGTGGGTTCTATATTATTTGTGAGATAAATTGAAATGGAGTCATAGACTATTTTGCTAATTATATTTGCAATTAATTTTGTGACATAGCAGATTATTTATTCAAAAATATTAAATCTCTAGAAGCTACTTCCATCTCTTGGTTATTTTTAACTTGATTATTCCCTAGTTGTTATTATTTTTTCCTCATGATAAATAATCTTGGAATTTCACCTATGTTTGTATCAAAAGAACAATCATAAAGGAATGCTCCAATAGTCACAACCAGACACATTTCCATCTCAGCGTTTTTGTATTTGCCGTTCTGTCTGTTTAGCACTGTTTTCCCAGATAGTCATGTGGCTCACTCACCTCTCCTTCAAGTCCTTGCTTACATGAATGTTCTCAGCAATGCTTTCCCTGACCATCTCACGCAAAATTAACCGACCTCAGAGCTCTATTCCCCTTATCTATATTTGTTCACTTGTGTTTGCTTATTTGTTCACGTATATTTTTCTGTCATATTTTAGTGCAAGCAAGCTCCTTGAAGGCAAAGATTTTTATGACATTTTTCCCTTAAATCTCCAAATCCTAGCATAGCTGATAAATATGAGGTGCCTAAAAGGTGCTGAGGGAGTGAATAAAAGCTGTTTTGTAAAGTAATAATAATAACAATGAACACTATCTTGTTTAGATACATACACATAAAAGTTCTTGGGTTATTTATTCTTTTGCAAGGATTTGCTCATTTATATTTCTGCCTCTTGGGAATTGTCTTAGCTTTTATAATATAAAGCAACGGGAAAATAATTTTACAACTACTTTTGCTGAAATACATTGATAATAGATGAAATAACTATACTATACTAAATTCTCTTCTTAAAAAATACTTTTCTTGAGATATTTGACAGCACTGACCTTCGACAATCAGTAGCATATTGCTTCAAATAAATGATTATGTTTGACTTATTAAAATGTTGTAGAATCTCTGTTATACTATTTCACTGTGAATTTTCTATATCTTAGGGAAAACAAAGAGGTTTAAGCTTCAAAAATTACGATTAGCATAATACCCTTCAAATCCCGGGTCACTTACATAAGCTTCCCTAAAGTTTAGCACCACTAATTAACTCCAACTTACTTTACATAGCAATCCACAAGCCCTTCACATGGAAGAAATAAAAATATGGCTCTTTTAAAGGCCAATAAATGACATTATAGAAATGCTTTGGGAGTAATAAAAATAACTTGCAAAATAATTCTGAGAAAGTTACAGCCTGTGAAAGTGTGTCATACAAAGTCCTTACTCACGTATGGGGTTTGATAAGCTTAGAGAGCTGAAGATTCATATGCAACCTATCATCCTTAATGTACCTAAGAATTCTCTCAATTATAAAGTAAATAGGGAGTTTAAGTAGTCTGAATGACTTTTTAAAATATTTGTTACTTACTCTGGATTCTTGCAGCCTAATATAAAGGATATTTTTACAATAAATAATTGGTATAATCTTACAAAATATATGTCACCTGGATTTCGTGAAAGAGACTAATTGATGAAATAGACTATTATAATTGTGAAGGCATCAGCCATAAAGAAAATAATGATAATTTACTACCATTATACACTCCAAAGTTCTTATAATTGGCATTTTAAATGGTAATGGTGGCATTTCTGCAAATATTCAGGAAAACAAAAACTATTTTGATTTTAAAAAGGAGATCATGTTATTCTATAAATTATGTTGGAAAACTTGTAATTGCATGCTTTCAAACTAATAAAAGACTGGAATCCATAATATAATAGGAAAGGTTTTTGGTATTTTATATGGTATAGCAATTTGATTTTTATTTTTTTAAAAAACTTATGATGGTTGTGCTTTCATAATGTAAAAGGAACTATATTGGATCTTTCTCATTTATATGCCTGCCCTCTCCAAGTGAGACGTGAAGCCAGCTGTACTTCCTGGGTTGAGTGGGGACTTGGAGAACTTTTCTATCTAGCTAAAGGTTTGTAAATGCACCAGTCAAAACTCTGTAAAAGCACACCAATCAGTGCTCTGTGTCAGCTAAAGGTTTGTAAACGCACTAATCAGCACTCTGCAAAAACGGACCAATCAGCACTCTGTAAAATGGACCAATCATCACTCTGTAAAAGGACCAATCAGCACTCTGTAAAGTGGACCAATCGGCCAGATGTGGGTGGGGACAAATAAGGGAATATATGCTGGCCACCTCAGCCAGGGGTAGCAACCCACTGGGGTCTCCTTCCGCTGTGTGGAAGGGTTGTTTTTCTGCTCTTCGCAATAAATCTTGCGGCTGCTCATTCTTTGGGTTGCCGCTGCCTTTTATGAGTTGTAGCACTCACCGCGAAGGTCTGCAGCTTCACTCCTGAAGCCAGCTAGAGCCAGCGAGACCACGAACCCACTGGGAGGGATGAACAACTCCGGACACGCCACCTTTATGAACTGTTAACACTCACAGCGAAGGTCTGCAGCTTCACTCCTGAAGCCAGCGAGACCACAAACCCACTGGGAGGAATGCACAACTCCGGACGCCCTGCCTTTAAAAGCTGTAACGGTCACTGCGAAGGTCTGCGGCTTCACTCCTGAAGTCAGCGAAACCACGAACCCACCTGAAGGAAGAAACTCCGGACACGTCCGAACACCAGAAGGAACAAACTCTGGACACACCATCTTTAACTGTAACACTCACCACGAGGGCCGCAGCTTCATTCTTGAAGTCAGCGAGACCAAGAACCCACCAATTCCGAACACGCAAGTATTCGTAACGTAATAACCTTACACATAGTTTAAAAAATCATCTCAAAGTTCCTAAGACTGTCTTTGTTTTTAAATAATGATTAATATAATGTTTGATTTTCTTTGGAGAAAAATATAGTTTTTCAAAATGCTTATCACCTTCTTATGATTGAACACTCCCTATTCAAACCTGTTTTTGATTTTCCAAGTATCTCATTAAAAATAGTTATATATTTTATGTTGAAATGTTTTTACATATAATCAGGCATGAAATATTCATACTCAGAAGGTAACACATAAAACTCACAACAATCAAGATTGTCAGAGGTCATTCTTCTTATTTTTCTCTACTTCTTAGTACTTTCTAACCTCTTCACCCCAAGGGAGAGACTTATAGCATGGTGCAATTCAAGTTTGAACTTATGATTTTAAAATGGCTATTTAGTCTGGTAGTAACTGTTAATCAAGGACACAATGTTTATATGTCAGTGATGTCAAAGCAGAACTCACTAATATTACAGAAGCCATGCTCAAAAAACAGCTGGGAGATAAGCAGTAATTGAACATACTTAAAAATCCACCCCATGTACTGAACAGATTTCAGTGTCTGCTATGTTTAAGGTCCACTGAGTTGTGAAATGGCTGTTTCATTCACACAGATGTTAATATCTCCAGGCTCTTCTCTAGCTTTGTAGCTTCTCATTTACATATCTGCAGTAAGTTTGGTGTTCATGAAGTGAGATACAGCTACTTGTCACTACTCTTTGTTATAATAAAGCATGTTCAAGACAAAATACCAGCGACTCCTATTTTGCTTAATTACAGCTCATTAAGGCTTAAGAAGAAAAATAATAAAGGAACATAGCAATAGGTGTTCAGTCACCAGTGCTTCATTAGTCCTTTTACTGTTTAAATACCTGAAGCTGATGAATATAAATTACTCATACAAATGCAGTTTAAAAAGTTTTTGCTCTCTTTTTTCCTCTGTGTAAACAGTATCAAATAATGAAATTGATTATCTGATATTATGAGAGTTAAATTTTCTTGAGAGTGAAATTTTATTTTTACATGCTTAGCATATTTTTTATGTAGATATGTATGCTGAGCAGTTCCCAAGCTGTTTAAAAATCATTTGATCAAATAAAATGGAAAATGCATGGATTCTAAATCACAGGTTAAAGAGAGACATAGCATAGCTAATTATGTCTCACATTCCAAGATAACGTTACTTGTTCTGATGAGGTTGAACATACTAATGTCTAAATGCCAATACTTTCCACACAACTGGTATCTTTCAATTAAATATATTCTCTTGATGCAAACGGTCAGTTATTTGCTACAATGACTCTACTTCAGGAAACTAAATACCTCTTGACAACAAGCTGCTCAATCCTGAAATTCATCAGGGTGCATTTTATTGTTTTCCCTTCACAGACTAACAAATAGTGTTACTTTTGATTTTAGTTTTGCAGAAATATACTCTGTAAGTAAATTTTATAGCTCACCTGGTACCCCGATTGGTCTTTCCATTTCCTTGAGAGCATTTTGCCAAAACGTTTTATATACTTTATTGAAATAATAATTCTTGCAAAAGTAATTTAGAAGTCCCTCATTTTGATATTGTCATTTAACCTACATTTCCAGATTCGTAAATAGTGCTCAATGAGAATGGTCTTTTATTAGGATTTGAAGAGAACATAGTAATATTTTCCCTTACATTGAGAAGTGCATAGCAAATAGAAAATTATAATATTGCAAACATTTTTTCTAAGATATATCCAATTTTAATTGGTCATATGACTGACTCTGTGTGTGTGTATTCAATATCACATTTGAGAACAGAACAATTACACTTCATTTCCTTCATGAAATTAGCAACTTACGAAATACTTTTATTCTATTTAATGTTCGCTATTTGTTCAAGTAGGATTTTGATGCAGGATTTTTCTTCTCAGTCACTTTGCAAGCCAGAGTCCCCTGGCCAGCCATGTCCCGCCCCAGCCTCACTCGGCCATGCTGGCATGCCCCAGCTTGCCTGTGTTATAGCTTGTACCTGCATTCAGCAGTTTGCAAGCTCTTGTACCATGCTCGAGAAAAATGAGGATAGACAGGATATTGAAGGGCGAGAAGGGTGGAGAAGAATTTTTTTGAATGATGAAAATGGCTTTCATCAGAGAGGGGACATGGTGGGGATGATTCCCCTACCAGAAGGTGGGAAAATTCCCCCCCTGTGGCTGTATGTGGGGCCTTTTATGGACTCAGAATGGGGAGTGTGTGCTGATTGGTTTGTGAGTATGCAAAAACGGTTAAAGAAAATACACCACTCAAAGATGGGCAGGACAGTGTATAAAAACAAATTAGGAAAGGGTAGGTATAAGTAAAATAGGTAAAGGATAGGGACCAATCAGAGGAACACATGCCAAACAGGAAGACAAGTTCTCAATCCAGTGTGAGGATTTAACTTGTAGCTTGGCTTTCAGGCTCTAAACTGTCTTTGGCTTAGAGGTGGGGTTTCACTCCGGACCCACCTACCTGCCTAGATTTTCTCTGCCTCCTGCCTCTATCAATTTCAAATGCATCTAATTAAAATATATGCATATATTTAAAATGCATAAACAATGCATACAAATTATTGTATTATACATTATGCAAATGTATACAAATATATATACTTAAAAGATAAGACCAAAGGCTTAAATGCACATATTTTTAAAGATGTGACAAGATTTTCCATCTGTTAGAATAATACCAAATTAATTTATATTTAGTATTTTTGCCACTAAACTACCAGTTTGTCATAGTAGGTTTCCAGCATTGGTTTGCATAAAGGACAGCATAGGAATAAAATGCATTTTTCACACAATTCAGTTGACTATTTTACGGCTGACTTTTTTTTTTTTTTTTTGAGACCGAGTCTCGCTCTGTCGCCCAGGCTGGAGTGCAGTGGCGTAATCTCGGCTCACTGCAAGCTCCACCTCCCAGGTTTATGCCATTCTCCTGCCTCAGCCTCCCGAGTAGCTGGGACTACAGGCACCCACCACCACGCCCAGCTAATTTTTTGTATTTTAGTAGAGACGCGGTTTCACCGTGTTAGCCAAGATGGTCTCGATCTCCTGACCTCATCATCTGCCCTCCTCGGCCTCCCAAAGTGCTGGGATTACAGGCGTGAGCCACCGCGCCTGGCCAGCTGACTTTCTAATTTTCAAGAAAATTTAAAATTCTATTGCTGTTGAATAATAAGTATAAATATTACACGATGATTGTCTTGAAAGTTATTCATATTTATAGTATAGCTCTCTGTATATAACAGAAACTAAATCTGAAACCCTTTAGGAGGAAAAAAAAGCCAGAGATTTAACAACTAAGATAAGGGTGGTAATGAGGGCGCCTCAGGTTATAAAATTTTTAGAAAAATTCAGTGTGACCTAATTCTAGTAATTAGACCTGCATTTTGTGACCGAACCCTTCCTTGAAAACCTGTTTTGGTAACTAGGCCTCTAATTTATCTGAGTTTAAATTATGTTTTATCCAATACTATAACTCAGTATTACTTTTAATAATTGCAAAGGAGCTTAGCTAAACTGCAACATCTGAGAAAACAATTTCCAAAGTTTGCACTCATTTCAGACACGACCATCGATTTCAAGGATCCTCAGAAGCATCATCATTTCACAATAGCTAGCTACAAATTCAGGAGTCTCTATGACTACCCTCAGGTTCAATAATTCACTAGAAACATTCACAAATCCCAGGAAAGTGTTATGTCTGATGATTACAATTTTATTATAGAAGAAGTATAAAAATTAGAATCAGTCTAAGGAAAAGATATGCATAAGGTGAATTCTGGGAGGTTTCTATTTTTTACTTTTCTTAGAGATGAGGTCTTGCTAATGTTATGGGAAAGAGGTCCCAGTCCAGACCCAAGAGAAGCTTCTTAGAACTCATGCAAGAAAGAATTCAAGGCAAATCCATACAGTAAAGTGAAAGAAAGTTTATAAGAAAGTAAAGGAATGAAAGAATTGCTACTCCATAGGCAGGGCAGCCCCAAGGGCTGCTGGTTGCCCATTTTTATGGTTATTTCTTGATTATATGCTAGACAAGGTGTGAATTATTCATGAGTTTCCTCGGAAAGGCATGGACAATTCCAGGAGCTGAAGTTTCCCCTCTTTTTAGACCATATAGTGTAACATCTGGACATTGCCATGACATTTGTAAACTGTTATGATGCTAGCAGGAGTGTCTTCTATGCTAGTGCATTATAATTAGCATATGATGAGCAGTGAGGACTACCAGAGTTCACTCTCCTCACCATCTTGGTTTTGGTGGGTTTTGGCTGGCTTCTTTACAACAACCTGTTTTATCAGCAAGATCTTTATTATCTGTATCTTGTGCCAACCTCCTATTTCATCCCGTGACTTAGAATGCCTAACTTACTGAGAAAGCAGCCAAGCAGGTTTCAGCCTTGTTTTACCCAGCCCCTGTTCAAGATGGAGTTGCTCTTGTTCAAATGCCTCTGACACTGTGTTGCCCAGGGTGGTCTCAAACTCCTGGCCTCAAATAATCCTCCTGCCTCAGCCCTGCAAAAGTGCTGGAATTACATGCATAATTCACCACAGCCAGATAGTCTGGGAGGTTTCTAAATGTGAAATTTCCATTATCTTCAGGGATGCTTTATTCTTCCAAGCATCAATTTTTGGCAATAATAGTAAAGTATAGCCACCGCAAGAAGCTCACTAGAGCTTCAGCTTGAGAGTGCCTATTGAGGCTTCATGAGATAGGCATGACTGATTCATTGCTTACATAATTGAACTTAATTTTCAGCCCCACTCCCCAGTATGGAGGTCTCATGAGGCCCATGGCCAAACCTTCTACCCCAAGCCTGGCTTTGATGTGACCAACCCCTACCACGGAGTCATCTCACTAGCATAAACTATTAAGGGGAACATCATGAACTGTCACCTGTGGCCAGCGATGCACACAATGAATAACAAAGACACTGCCATCACTTAAGAAATGCAAAAGGTTTAGAACCTGTCTCTCAGGGGCTGAGACAATGGCCAGACCTCTCTTTGGAAGTTAAATTCCTTAATACAAAATGAACCAATCAAGAACCCAAATCAGAATCTGATCTCCAGGTGTTAACTCCTGATATTTGCTGCTGCAGTGAACAGCAATTCTAGCCTTATGCAAGTCTGTCTACCCAGATCACAGACCTTTGTCCATGCCCAGCTTTTGTGTGATTGTGCTCCATTTTACACTCAGCACAAAATAGAAGATCAACCTTGACTTTTGACAATTTAAATGAAAAAGAGAGCTAACTGGCTAGGTAGACAGATAATCCCTTTCGATTTCAGCTAAAAAACAAATACAAAAACAAAAATTGACTTAAAATCCACCTAACTGACATTTATAATGGTAAGTTTTTGAAATTTTTTATAAATATCCAAAATGCTACATTTTCTATCTTTGTTATTATCTCATATTGGGAACATTATCCCAATAATTTAGAATTTAAAAATTCATCTTCAATTGAGTGACCTTAATTTGACAAACTAACTCATGACTTTTGGCCAGTAGGCTCTTTTTTGTTACGGTAAGAGCATTATAGACCCCATCCCCTTTTCAACCATTTGAAAGTGAATTGTTTTTAAATATGTATAGTCTTTCCCTATGAACAATGTCTGTACTCACCAAAGGAGTCAGAAATAAACATTTGCAATCACATTGATTACTATTGTTTATAAGGCAGCTGGGTTAAAAATGAAATATATGCTTCATTAAATAAGCCAGGTCAAAAAAGAATTGGTGTCTACAGCAGAGTAAGCAGTTACTCTGACATGTGCACAGTTTTGACTGTTTGTTGTCTTTTTGTACATAGATTCTAGTTCCACAAAGTCTTAGACAGAGTAATTATATTCACAGTAGATCCTTACATTTATTTATTTATTAATATTTATTAATTTTTGAGATAGAGTTTCACTCTTGTTGCCCAGGCTGGAGTGCAGTGGCGTGATCTCAGCTCACTGCAACCTTTGCCTCCTGGTTTCAAGCAATTCTCCTGCCTCAGCCTCCTGAATAGCTGGGATTATAGGTGTGCACCACCATGTCCAGCTGTTTTTTTTTTTTTTTTGTATTTTTAGTAGAGACAGGGTTTCACCATGTTGGCTAGGCTGGTCGCAAACTCCTGACCTCAGGTGATCCACGTGCCTCAGCCTCCCAAAATCCTGAGATTACAGGTGTGAGCCACTGCACCCAGCCCTTACTTATATTTAAAATAAAAGTTTTAAAAGATTTTTAGGTGCTGGCTCATGCAGGTAATTTATTTTGAGAATGTTGATTATATAAATAGTATCCATATAAGAATAAAATGTAAATAAATGTACATACTATGAAGCTCTGCACTCAGACTATGAGCAATGACTTTTTCTTAAATATTCTATCTATAAGGACTTTTTATTATAAAATGTATGTATTACATAAATACATGAATATTCAAGAAATTTGAAAGATGAAATATTAAACTTTTAAAAAAATGGTTACTTTCTTTTTTAAAATTTATTTTAAGTTCAGGGCTACATGTGCAGGTTTGATATATAGGTAAACTGCATGTCATGGAGTGTTTGTTTGTTTGATACAGAGTCTCGCTCTGTTGCCCAGGCTGGAGTGCAATGGCAGAATCTTGGCTAACGGCAAACTCCGCCTCCTGGGTTCAACCGGTTCTCCTTCTTCAGCCTCCTGAGTAACTGAAATTACAGGCACCCACTGTCATACCTAGCTAATTGTTGTATTTTTGTAGAGATGGGGTTTCACCATGTTGGCCAGGCTAGTCTTGAACTCCTGACCTCAGGTGATCCGCCTGCCTTGACCTTCAAAAGTGCTGGGAGGTGTCATGGAATTTCGGTGTACAGATAATTTCATCAGTCAGGTGACATAGCACCTAATAGGTATTTTTATCCTCATCTCCCTCCTCCCTTTCTTCACTCTCAAGAAGGCTCTAGTGTCTTTTTATCCCCTCCTTTGTGTCTATGTGTTCTCATTATTTATAAATGAGACCATGCATATTTGTTTTTCCATTCCTGGGTTAATTTTCATAAGATAATGGCCTTCAGCTCCATCCATGTTGCTGCAAAGGATATGATCTTGTTCCTTTTTATGGCTGCAAGGTATTCCGTGGTGTATTTGTACCACATTTTCTTTATTCAGTCTATCATTGATGGGCATTTAGGTTAATCCCATGTCTTTGCCATTGTGAATAGTGCCGCAATGAACATATGCGTGCATAGGTTTTTATGATAGAAAAATTTATATTCCTTTGGGTATATACCAATACTGGGATTGTCGGGTCAAATGGTAATTCTGTTTTAAGTTATTTGAGAAATCACCACACTGCCTTCCACAATGGCTTAACTCATTTACACTCTCACCAGCAGTGTATAAGTGTTCTCCTTTCTCCACAGTCTTGCCAGCATCTGTTATTTTTTGACGTTTTAATAATAGCCATTCTGACTGGTGTTTGATGATGTCTCGTTGTTTGGATTTTCATTTCTATGATTACTGATGTTAAGCATTTATTGTCATATGTTTGTTGGCCACATGTATGTCTTCTTTTGAAAAGTATCTGTTTATGTCCTTTGCTCAGTTTTTAATAGAGTTGCTTGTTATTTTGCTTGTAAATTTGTTTAAGTTCATTATAGATTCTGGATATTAGAACTTTGTCAGATGCATACTTTGCAAAAATTTTCTCCCATTCTATAGGTTGTCTATTTACTCTGTTGATAGTTTATTTTGCTGTGCAGAAGTTCTTTAATGTAATTAAATCCAATTTGTCATTCTTTTTTTAAAATTTTAATTGCTTTTGGCATCTTCATTATGAAATATTTGCCAAGTTGTTTTTCCAAAGTGTTATTTCTTAGGTTATCTTCCAGTGTTTTGATAGTTTTTGGTTTTAAATTTAAGTCTTTAATCCATCTTCGTTGACTTTGTATATGGTGTAAGGAAGGGGTCCAGTTTCAATCTTCTGCGTATGTCTAGGTAGTTATTCCACAACCATTTATTGAATAGGGAGTCCTTTCCCCATTGCTTGCTTTTGTCAGCTTTGTTAAAGATCAGGTGGTTGTACGGGTGTGGCATTATTTCTGGGCTTTCAATTCTGTTCCATTGGTCTATGTGCCAGTTTTTGCACCAGTATCATGTTCTTTTAGTTACTGTAGCCCTGTATTATAGTTTGAAGTCAGGTATCATGATGCCTCCAGCTTTGTCCTTTTCACTCAGGATTGCCTTGGCTATTCAAGCTCTTTTTTGATTCCATATGAATTGTAAAATAGCTTTTCTTAATTCTGTGAATAATGTTATTGGTAATTTGATTGAAATAGCATTAAATCTGTAAATTTCTCTGGGAATTATGGCCATTTAAAAGATATTGATTCTTTCTATCCATGAACATCAAATGTTCTTCCATTTACTTGTCTCATATCTGATTTCTTTGAGCAGTGGTTTATAATACTTTCAAACTCTGGTTATCTATGTTCCCAGACATTTTATTCATTTTGTGGCAATTATGAATAGGATTGAGTTCCTAATTTGGCTCTTGGCTTGGATGTTGTAGGTATATAGAAATGCTACTGATTTTTATATGTTGATTTTGTATCCTGAAAATTTGCTGAAGTTGTTTATGAGATCAAGGAGCTTTTGAACAGAGACTGTGGGGGTTTTCTAGAAGTTATACCAACCACATCTCAGACCACAGTGCTACAAAAATAAAAATCAATACTAAGAAAATTCCTCGAAAGCATTCAATTATGTGGAAGTTAAACAATCTGATCCTGAATGAGTTTTGGGTAAATAATTAAGTCAAAAATAAAGGAATTCTTTGAAGCTAAAGATAACAAAGATACAACATATCACAATCTCTAGGACACCCCTAAAACAATGTTAAGATGGTCATTTGTAGCACTAAGTGCCCACATCAAAAAGTTATATATATATCTCAAATTAACAACCTAACATCACAACTAGAACAGCTAGAGAAGCAAGAACAAACCAACCCCAAAGTTAGTATAGAAGACAAGAAATAACCAAAATCAGAGCTGAACTGAAGAAAATTGAGACACAAAAATCACTCAAAAGATCAGTGAATCCAGGAGTTTGTTCTTTGAAAAAATTAATAAGATAGCCTGCTAGCCAGACTAATAACGAAAAAAGGACAGAGAAGATCCGAATAAGCATAATTAGAGATGACAAAGGGGACATTACCGGTGACCTCAAAGAAATACAAAAAAATTATCAGAGACTCCTATGCACACCTCTATGCATACAAACTAGAAAATCTAGAAGAAATGCATAAAATCCTGGACACAGATAAATTCCCAAAACTTAACCAGAAAGAAATTGGATCCCTGAACTTGAGTCAATAATTAGTTCCAAAATTGAATCAGTAATAAAAAGCCTACCAACCAAAAAAGGCCCAGGACTAAATGAATTCCCAGCCAAATTCTACCAAATGCATAAAATAGAGTAGATACCAGTCCTACTGAAACTATTCCAAAAACTTGAGGAGGAAGGACTTCTCCCTCAATTCATTCTATGAGGCCAGCATCATCCAGATATCAAAACACAGCAGGCACACAACAAATAAAGAACACTTCAAGTCGATATTCTTGATAAACATAGATGTAAGAAACCTCAAGGAAATACTAGCAAACTGAATCCAGCATCACATCAAAAAGCTAATCGACCATAATCAAGTAGGCCTTATCCCTGGGATGCAAGGTTGGTTCAGCATACACAAATCAGCAAATGTGATTCATCACATAAACAGAAGTAATTCTAAAACCATGTGATTATCTCAATAGATGCAGAGAAGGTTTCAATAAAATTCAATATCCCTTCATGTTGAATTAATGAGGCGTTGAAGAAACATACTCCAAAATAATAAGAGTCATCTATGACAAACCCACAGCCAACTTCATGCTGAACAGACAAAAGCTGGAAGCATTCCCCTTGGAAACTGGCAGAAGACAAGGATGCCCTCCCTCACCACACCTATTCAACATAATATTGGAAATCCTGATCAGAGCAATCAAGTAAAAGAAATAAAAGGCATCTAAATAGGAAGAGAGGAAGTCACACTATCCCTGTTTGCAGATGACATGATGCTATATCTAGAAAAGTTTTAATTTGAGACAGAGGATTATGAAATATGAAGCATCTATAGCCTGCATAAAGTTTGAAAATAACAGAAAAAGATGCAGCCTTCTGATCAAATTCAGATGGGAAAGCAAACAGGGATTGTTCAAATTAAATTCGCCTGTGAATAACAGAATAGTTCTGGTGGAACCAGCAAGACAAAGTTTGCAAACATAGCCACCAATGTTACTAGTCCATTTACATTTTAAGAAATACTTTATGGTGTAAACATTTTTACATATTTGGTCAATCTCCCAAGATGTTAATAAAAGAGAAAACAATACCATTCATTACAAAAATATGGCAAATGTATTTAAAAAGTCAATGTTCTATTATGAAAGTGAAAATAAGACTTTCAAAAGAAATGAAAATGTTACAATTAGATTGAACTGTCAAAATTGCATAATGGCTAACTTTAGATTCATTTAATTTTAAATTATTTGTAGTTTGAAAATAAGACAACATAGAATGATAAGTATTATATTATCAAATCAATGAAGCTATTTTTAAAAATCTTAAATATTTGACCAAAACTCTTCCCAACATTTTATATCTTCATGTTTTGCTATTTATTTATTTATTTGAGACAGAGTTTCGCTCTTATTGCCCAGGCTGGATTGCAGTGGCATGATCTTGGCTCACTGCAACCTCTGCCTCTTCGGTTCAAGCGATTCTCCTGCCTCAGCCTCCCGAGTAGCTGGGATCATAGGCGCCCACCACCACGCCCAGCTAATTTTTGTTTTTTTAGTAGATACAGGGTTTCACCATGTTGTCTAGGCTGGTCTCAAACTCCTGGCCTCAGGTAATCTGTCTGCCTGGGCCTCCCAAAGTTCTGAGATTACAGACTAGAGCCACTGTGCCCGTCCATATTTTATTATTTTCATAAGAATATATTTATCTAATTATACAACTTTATATATTTTATTATACAAGTCTTCAGAAAGATATACATCGACATTCTAATTAGTAATTTTTTCTCAGTATTGCCCATCTGATTCCCTCAGCCTCCTCCATCATTCCTGAAGAGGTAGATGAGGAGGAAAGAATGTAGAAGTGGTCACCTCTTCTGGGAGACAGATTGAATTTCACTTGCTTCCCACGCTCTTCTAAATAATCCATAGAGATTTAGTTTTCTAAATCCTCACAGGAAAGATCAATTCATTAAACAAACACTGCTGCTCTCAAAATTACTTCTACTCAAAAACAAATTTTTTTCTACCCTTATGAACCACATGCTCCCCTTGTCCTATAATACTGGAATTTCTTGAATTTTTCTTTAATAATAAAGCAATGTCATTTTTGAGCAAGATGGAACAATAGGAAGTAATCTGCCAGAAGTTTCTCATGAAAACAAGAGTTCTGCAACCATCCACAGACAAAACTGTGGGAGCCTTGAACATCAGGTAGGAGGTTGTGAAACCCCAGTGAAGCCCAAGACCTAGAAAGATCATTTTGAGACTGCAAACCCACACCACATGTGGCAGGCTCACTGATCGTGTTCTTAGTTTCAGACCCAGAAAGTGTTCCTTTCCCTGACAGGCAAGGCTACAGATACCTTTAGGCTTTATCCTACTACCAAAACCATCTATCCGGAGGTCTAGGAGAAATCACTTACACTAGTGTTTTAGAAGACAGGCGTGTCTGCACTCTGATATCAGTCACCACTATGGACCTAAAAGTTATTTAGTAACTTAGCTCCAGCCTCCTTCTGCTGTAATCCCAGCTTAGTGCTCCTTGGACAAGGACCCAGAGGGAGACTCATCCATTTGTGCCACCACTAAAAGACTTGCCAGACTCTGTCTCACTGCAGATCTTGAAGGGGCCCTGTCTCAGCCATAGTCCCTCTTTTCCACAGCCCCAGAGTTATCCTACTTTACAGAAAACTCCTGACATGCTTTCTGAACTTTATCCCACAGAGGTTTTTGAAAGGGGCCTGAATCTCAGTTGTAGTCCCTCTAAGCTTTCATCTGTGAGCAATCCTGCTTGCATAGAGAACTCCTAACATTCTTACCCAATTGTGTCACCAGGTCAAGCTTGTCAACATCATTTCCACAGCAGATACTGAATTAGCCCTGAAACTCAGTTATAGTCCCTCTCAGCTGTGGTCTGGGGGAAGTTATTGCCCTGCCAGGTCTCTGTGGGAAGATGTGCTCATCTGAGTCCTTGTGGTAACCTTGATAATCTCTTTCCTATAGCCAATCCTTAAACATCCCTGTATCCTGATCCCAGCCCCTCTTGTCTATGGGCACAGAGCAGTTTTGCTTGCCTGGGGACTTGGAAGGAGGCATATTCAACAATACCCCTACAGTCTGATACACTGACCTTGGTTCCACTGTGGATCTTGAAGAGCCCTATATAGATTGTCTCCAAGCCTTCTCAACTGCCGTCTGAGAGCCAGCCTGTTCACCCAGAAACCCACCTGGAAATGCATGTATTTGTGAACTGGATACAGGTCTGAAGATCTTGTTCTTGACTGGGAACCTAAAACAACCATGAGTCTTAGATCCAGCACATTGCGCCATGGACTAGAGCAGACCAGCCAGCCTAGCAGTCCATCTAGTGATCCCATGGGAACCCTCCTAGAGACCCAGAAGAAGCCACACATGTCAGTATACCTGATAACAAATTGGCTGATATGCGAACCCTAAAGTGTACCCTTATCCTAGTACCAGCCCCATAGAATGAAGTCCTGGAGACAGTCCAGGGCACTTAGGGACTAGATCAGACTTACAACCCCTGGAAATAGGCCACTAACTGCGGTATCCACTGTAGACCCAGCATCAACCATGTGAACTGACTCCAGCCCCATTTAACTACAATCCTAGAGGCAACCCTATCAGCCTGGAGAGCTAACTTTTCAAAATCAATGTTAAGAACTGAGAGTAGAGTTCAGTTCTTCAAATGCACAGTCATCAACACAAGGCTACATGGATAACAAAAAATTGGGCAAACATGACAAAACCAAAGGAACTAAAAGGCTCCAGTAACCAACCCCAAGGAAGTGGAGATATGCAAATTGTCTGAAAAATAATCTAAAATAGTAGCTATTTTAAAGAAATTCAATGAGATGCAAGGAAATACAGACAGACAACTAAATGAAATTAAAAAAAATACATGAACAAAAAGAGAAGTTTGGTGAATAAATAGAAAGCATAAAATAAACAGAAATCCTGGAGCTGAAGAATACAATGAAAAAAATAAAAAATCAACAGCTTCAATTGAAGAGTTGGCATACAAAAGAAAGAAATAGAAAACTCAAAGATAGGTCATTTTAAAGTAACCAATTAGGAGAATAAAAAAAAGATGTTTAAAAGAGTAAAGAAAGCATAAGGAAACTATGGAATACTACTAGACATACAAATACAAGAATTATGGGAGTACTAGAAGGAGAAGAGACAAAGGGACGAATAGCTTTTTTAAAAAAAATGATGTCTAAAAATTTCCTAAATCTTTGGGGGCATATGAACTACAGATTTAGGAAGTTCAAAGAATCCCAAACATGATCAATTCAAAAAAGAATCCTCCTAGGCACATTGTGATCAAATTGACAAAATTCAGAGACAAAGAATCTTAAAAGTAGCAAGAGAGAAAAAACTTGTTATATATAAAGGATCTCTCAGAAGGCTATCAGTGGACTTCCTAACAGAAACCTTGCAAGCCAGGAAAGAGTGAGATTACATACCCAAAGTTCTAAAACAAATAATTGCCAGCCAAATAGACTGTGCACAGCAAAAATGTCCTTTAGAAATGAAAGACAAAAACACTCCAGAACAACAACAAAAATGCGAAGGGAATTCATCACCACCAGACTTGTCTTACAAGAAATGCTAAAGGAAGTTCCTCAAGCTGAAAGAGAACAACACTAATGATTAACACAAAAACATCTGAAAAGATAAAATTCACAGGTAAAAGTAAGTACACGGTCAAATTGAGACTACTCTAATACTGTGATAGTGGTGTTTAAATCACTTCTATCTTTAACATGAAGGTTAAAAGACAAAACTATTAAAATAATAATAGCGGCCAGGCACAGTGGCTCACACCTGTAATCCCAGCACTTTGGGAGGCCAAGGCAGGTGGATCATCTGAGGGCATGAGTTCGAGACCAGCCTGGCCAACATTGTGAAACATCGTCTCTACTAAAAATACAAAAATTAGCTGAGCATGGTGATACACGCCTGTAATCCCAGCTACTCGGGAGGCTGAGGCAGGAGAATTGCTTGAACCTAGGAGGCAGAGTTTGCAGTGAGCGAACATCGTGCCATTGTACTCCAGCCTGGGCAACAGAGCAAGACTCTGTCTCAAAATAATAATAATAATAATAATAATGATAATAACTACAATAATTTGTTAAGGGATATCGTATGTAAAGAGATGTAAATGGTAACATCAAAAATGCAAAATGTGGGGAGAGAAAGTGAAGTACAAGTGTCAGAATTTCTTTTTATGTTTTCTGCTGTACGTATTTTACTTTAGAAAAACCTTATGCAGTTATATGAAATAATATAAATTATATATTAATTTTAGTCTTGAATTGGTTATATTAATTTAAATAACTTTATAATTTATTTGCTTCTTCGATTAGCTAATTTATTAAAATCGACACTTTATATTATAATAGATTTCATAAATATGAGGCTTTCTGTTCTGTGTATCTATATGTGTTTTGGTATTGATGCCATTCTATTTCAGTTACTGTGGTTCTATTGTATAATTTTCCACAGAAAAGGACCTATATCATCAACTACTCTTTTTCCACAATTATTTTCCTGGATATTCTGTGAAACTGCTTTTCCAGATGAACTTTATCAAAAATATATGACGTTTCTCTACCAAATTCTATTTGTCCACAAATGAGAATTAAATTTAATGTGTATATTAATATAGTAAAGACCACCATGTTTCCACTATTAGGTTTTTTCAGGGTACAATAAAGTGTTTATCATTTTTTACATTTTCTTTATTTTTAATTTATAAAGTTTTGTTTCTAATCACTTTAGTCTTGCACTGTTATTTTTACATTTATACCTAAGTACGCATTTTCTTCTCTAATATATTGTATCTAGTTATTGTTGGAGTAAACAAAGATAAATTATTGTGTGGATTTTTTCTTTTGCTGGCCCTTTTAGTTGACATTTCCATACATATAGTTTTATATTGTACTCTGGTGGTAAAGTTGAATCTTCCTAAAAAGATTTTTAAGTCTTTCCAGATAGCTCACATGTTTTTCTTGTGGATATTAAAGTATTTTGGAAAAACTCAAGCACTTTAATATTTAGGATAATATCAGGATATATTATCATGATTATGTCTTTTAAGATATACAGTCCAGAAAGCAGAATAATAGGTTTGTTGAGTAATAAATACTAAAATTTCTAACTTAGCTTTGATGCCTGTATATGTATGTACTACCTTAAAATAATTTCTGTTTGAAATTGTTCACTAGTTTTCCATAGGATACATCATGAAAACTAAGCTCTTCCTTATGTGTGGTAAACTGTCTCACTATTAGTCTATTCCTATTTGCTTTCTTGCAGTGCCTCTCTCTAAAAATACTTCCCTGGTCCATTAATTACAGAGTTGACTCTGTGACTGGCCCAATAAAGTATGAGAGGAAATGATATATGGCACTTTAGAATAAAAGCTTTAGGAGTCAATTTCTGTCAACTTCTTTCTTCAAGAACCACCAGCAGTGCCCCAGATAAAGGCTATTTCATTACCTGGGACCTGAAATTAAGAGAGCTACGTCTGACATACTAGAAATATATGTAACATAAGTGAAAATTTAGTATTGTGTAAGCTACAACATCCTAATATTGTTTGTTTTTGCAGCATAAACTCGCTGATCCTGAGACATCTCATTTTGATCATGATATGTTACTTAACTACCTCTCCAACCACTACAATATATCATCACTAGTACTCTCCACACTCAAACCATACAAAATAATACAGCCAGTGAAATCATTTTGAAAGGCAAATTTGATTGTTTTGTACCTCTAATTAAAATAAGTCCAATGTACAATCAGTCTTAGGTTACAGTATCTCTCATGGCATATTCTTCACTAATCTTTTACCACTTTCCCCCAGGTTCTTCTGTTCCAAGAACAATGGTCTTCTTACTTCCTTGATGGCTCACAACATGCTCCTTTCTACTGCAGGAACACTGTATAACTTCTATCAAGCATGAACTCCCCACCTCTGTTTGACATACTTCTCTACTTTCAGAACTCAGCTGAACTATCGCTTCTCAAGGGAGCATTCAAACTTCCTGAACAGAGTAAGAGATTTGTCTCTTCTGAAGTCACAAAACTTGATAATAAAACTAATGTAATGATATGACTATGTACTCAAATTGAAAATATCAATTACCATCTTTATCTACATTATTAGTAACATATTTTTGTTTGCATGGGCTCAAAATATTGGGTTCTAATTATATATCACATAATATGCAGAATATTTTGCAGCTATGGACTCCAGTCCTTAAAAGAGGATTGAAGATATGAGATCAATGGATTTCAGGAATGTTTTTTACTGAATGTCAGTTAGCAGCCAGAGATAGAATTCAGGTTTTTCTTTGTTAAAATCAATTTTCTAGTATATTTGTTTGAAGGAACCAAACAGAGCTCATTTTATAGGTAAGATCATTGTAATTTTCTTATTAAAAGCCAAAGAAAAAGAATAATAATTTTAATTATTCTGTTGCTTACTCAATTACTTAGATCTTAAAATTAAATATCTTTTTGTTTCTTTTTTCCCCTTTTCTCCAAAAAGAATTGTTTTTGAATCTTTAGTCTCTACTTCGAATTGATGATATTTTATGCCAATCCTGGTAATATTTCACATGTGATGGATGCCTGAGAATTTAGAAGAAATCATTAGACTAGAGAGTCCCAATGATTCTAAGTGAGCTAGTTTGTAACTAGATCTACTACCCTGCCCTTACTTTCATTCTTCTGAAGATTTCTTGCAATCCAAAACTTTCAACAATCTGTAGATATATCATAATGTTTCAAATTGTATATAGTGCAATTAAAATGAACTAGAAGTCTATAAAAGATGTCCCTGTATCATCTTTGCATAGAGTTTGGTCTTGACATTTTAATAATTATTTTACATAATTAAAAAATAAGACCAGCTCATTTGTTTAAACAATTCAGTTGAAGATGTACTTATCCTTTAATTAGCAGGTCAATTAATACAAGGCAGTCTTTCACACTGACTTCACTAGCTAATTGTCATTTTAAAGTTATTTTTAATAATTTAAGTGATAACTTTTTAATGACAGTACTTAGTATACTTTTCCTTCAGTGATCAGACATGAGCACAGATAGTTTTTTCAGAAATGTGGGAAAACACAAATACGCCCAAAGACTTACTGGACATTAAATAAAAAGACTGTGAAAATAGTTATTTTCTTATACTCAAGCTTGTAGGCTCTATTAAAGCAGACATTTTTGTCTGTTTTTATTTATTTCCTTTTTACTTTTTAAAATTACAAATTGACAAATTATAGTTGTATGTATTTATGGGGTACAAAGTGATACTATGATATGTGAATTCAATGTGAAATAATTAAGTCAAGCTAACTAACATGTCCATCACTTCAAATACTTATTATTTTGTGTGGTAAGAGTGTTTGAAATTCACTCTCTTGGTAATGTTGAAATTTAAAATACATTATTTTTACTATATTCACCATGTTGTGCAATATATTCTTTTGTATCCCTTGACAATTATCTTCTTATTCTTCCTCCACAATCCATCCTCCCATGCTTGCAGCCTTCAGTAACAACCATTCTACTCTGTGCTTCTTTGAATTTGATTGTTTTGGATTCCACATATATGTGAGATCATGGAGTATTTGTCTTCCCATGTTTGTCTTCCCATGTTTGTTCCACATATATGTGAGAACATGGAGTATTTGTCTTCCCATGTTATTACACTTAGTGGAATGTTTTCCAATTCCATCCATGTTGTCACAAATGACAAAATTTCTTTCTTTTTTAAGGATGCATAGTAGTATTCTATTGTGTATATATACCATATTTTCTTTATTCATTCATTTGTTGATGGATACTGGGGTTGTTTTCACAACTTGGCTATTGGGACTATTACTGTAATGAACATGGGAGTGCAGATATTTCTTGGACATACTGATTTCAAAGATTCAGGTAAATATGCAGAATTAGGATTGCTGGATCATATGGTAACTATATGTAAAGTAAAACTAAAATAGTTTTCAAAAATGGCTATACTAATTTACATTTCCTCCAACAGTGTATATAGATTACCTTGTTTTTAAATTTAATCAATGAATACCCAGGGTCTAGCATCATACTTTGCATATGGTAGTAACTCAATAAATACTTATTTAATAAGTAAGACAATAAATAATTTGTAAAACCTAATATGTTGACTTGTCCAGTAAACTGAAATTTTACAGAGAACCCATTATATTTTATGTCATATCCAGTTGATATATGAATAAAAATACCATAAATATGAATATATTATACATATGCATATTCTTACATATGTAAATAAATACAGATATACATATGAATAGCACCTAAACTGTATACAGAGGTTTTTTATACATTGAAGGATTTATTTATAAACAATTCTAATTTTTAATAATCTATATTAAAATGTTCTCTATTTCTTAAATGATGTGTTTCAATATATTATAAGCACCTTTTATTGCTTGGAAAAATATTTGTAAATAGTTTTTTGTTACTATTTTCCCTTAAAATTTGTCTTTCTATTAATTCCTGAAGAATTGACATGATAAATTAGGTATCAAAATGAAGGCAAAAAGACAACTGAAATATATTTTTATTATGATTTCTATTATTATTATACATTTTGAAAAAAATGGCTTTAAAATGTTATTTAATTCTATTATGTTGGGTCATTTTTAGGTATGATTCTTCCTACTCAGGAATATCAACAATAATACACCATGCATGTTTCATAGCTATTATAAACAGTCTATTTCTATTGTAATGTGCTTTATCCTGTATAGTAATACAGGGGGAGGGAGATCAGAATGAATGAAACCCATAAATGGATGTTAAAACTTTTTTTTCTTCTCCTTTATCTCCTGACACATTCTCAATTAAAATATGAAGCAATGATCAAACATAGATTTTAAATGATAGGAAATATGCTAAATTATTTCATTTTAGATAATAAAGGCAAATATTAGCTTTGAATTACTTATTAAGTGGAAATGATTATTTTATCTTAATAGAGTTTTAAAGCAAAGTGAGAACATTTATTGCTGCCTTGAGTAGGAATACACCTACATGCACATGACTGCACACTTGTGCACACACACATGCGTGTGCACACCCTCACTTTCAGTAAAATATTTTCTCCTTTCACCTGAAATCTTTATTGCATTAACTTATTTAAAAATTTTAAATTGCAATAGCTCTGCTTTTGGCCATTATATAGAAATGGCTTGCATTTCTGTTGTAGGAGTAAAGATAAAAGAAACTCAAACACATCTGAGATATGGCTGTATAGAATTTATTATATAGTAACAATGCAAAATGGTATGTGTGTAATAATTAAGACTATTGAACATTTACAGATGTGTACAATCATGATTTCTTAAATTTATTTTCTAAGCATAACATTTTCTCAATTTCTATAAATCACTGTGAAGTAGTTTATCTTCTAAAGGGTAATATAGACAATCACATACTGAGGTGGCAGTATAAAACTTATGAAAATATATGACACAGAAAAAAATTAGCTTATGCTATTATTTAAGTATCACACAATCTCTTTCTGGAAATTAGAGGTCTAAATTTTTTAAAATTTATATTTACTTAATCATAATAGCCTTACTTTCTGTTGTAAGTAACTAAGACATTTTATGTTATTACTTTGATAGCAGCATAGTGAGTTCCAGTGTCAAGTTTAATTTGTCTATCATCCTGTATTCCAATGCATCACTTCCCTGTAATCACTTCACTATATTGGTGCCAGTTTCTCCATCTCTATGTATAAACAGATGGAAACCACCATGGGAAATATGCCTCCAACTTCAAACAAAGCTGTTTATTTATATTAAAAAGTCGCAATATATTCTGCTTACATTTGGAAGCCCATAGTATTGTAGAAATATTTTGATAAAAGAAAAAGTTGTCTCAAAATCATTTTAAACATTTTTAATGATGCAGCAGAGACAATATCACCAAGTAACCAAAATTTTCACAGCATTGTCTTCTTTTCCCTTTCGCTAGATATTTAGCCAGATAAAAATCTGGCAAGCCTACCTGAAGGAAATGCACTCCTAATTCCATATGTCATAATTTCTAATTCATTTATTCCTCCAAAATCAAGTATTGGGACCATACCATATTTTGTTCTGTACTACATTCTGGTTCATGAAAAGTAAATTTAATAAAACAGCCATAGAGCAGCGTGATTGAGTTTCCCCCCAAAACAGACCCCGAGACGGGAATGTAAAATTATACAGGCTATTTTGCAGTTGCATGAAACATAGGGTGGTGGGGAAGTGGGAAGTGATATTGGTAAAGGAGGGGGATAAAAGAATAAATTGTTATTAAGCCAGTTCCCATTGTGGGAAAGTGGAGCTTAATCCCCTATGGAAATTCTGGGAAACACTGCAAAACACCCTAAAAACCAGGGTATTTAGGTTGAAGCTACTTAAGTGGGTTGGGAACTGAGGAGCTGTGAGGATGAAGGGTGAAGGAAGAGCTTGGGTAGCGGGTGGGAGTTGTAATTCACAGGCATTTGCCTTTCTGGCCTCTGGACAAAGCAGCCATCTACTGTTCTAAAAAGAATGTAGAGAGAGATGCAGACACTAGCTCTTTGAAGTGAGCTGCAGGGATACTACCAGGGCATAGTCATCTTCTTCTACAGATTGAATAGTGTCTTTAATCTGTGTGTTTATACTAGAAGTGCTTTCCTGGGTAATGAAAAAGAATCTAAAGAATGGAGAACATTAATCTGAGAGTTAAGACTTTAAACTCTGATTCCACATTGATGACTATAATGGGCTTTGGTAGTCTTATTTGTATGTAATCTCTGTTTCTGAGATACTATTAATCTTGATTCGCAGACATATTTAATAATGGAATACAAAGAGGATTTATGTGCCTTAAAGCCTGTACTGTGAAAACTTGAGCTCCCTTTACACCTTTGCCAAGTCATTTTTTGATCATCCAAGTGGTGTTTCACAACTTTGCATACTCTACTCTCCTTTTCAGCTTCATTCCACTAGGATGATGTCTTGTACTATACAAGTTTGCAAATCTAATACCAATGAACACTGAAAAAGTGATAATGCTGCTGACTCCCTTGCTATTGCCCTTGAACAGCCTTTGTAAAGTCATTGAAGGCTTACATTAATAATACAACCATGGCTTAAATAATAATAATCAGATTTTCAACGTCCCAATATTTATTTTTAAACTCTTCTTGCAGGCCTCTTGCCTCACTATATGAGTGCATGGAAGCTAGGTTAGAAGGTAAACTACATGAGACACAATGTTTTATTAAACACATCTTAACCATTCTTTCTTTTCTTGAAAGATGTGTGCTGGTCTCTTGCAGAATAAAGTCTGACTTATCTTAAAACTTCTTACTCAGGTTTCCTGATCTGTCAAAACAGTCATTCAGTAACACTCAAAACATTCTACAATCCCAGTATAGACAAAGTTCAATCAGCTTGCCCTGACTGTGCTGTGACGCTGACATTCTATGACTCTCTAGATGTTTCTGACCCTGCTGTACTATGCCAGGAGACGTGTGCTGGCCTGTGTGCAATAGACTGTGGTCTTGTGTTTTAGCTTGGAAGAGTAGATATGGGATATTGAAGCAACAATTACTCCCTAGGCTAAAGATGTTTATGTGATATATCTCCCATATCTATTTATATATGTACATGTACACACATATACATTTATCAGGCTAAATATACATGAGCAACAATAAAGTAAATTAATCTTCGTTAGTCTCTGCTATAAAGGTATTACGTTTTTTAAACATCAAAACCAAAATGATGCCTGCGTCAGTTTAATATTTAATAACTGTTCAGAAAGTTATTGTGGAGAATATCCTTTTATAAGTTTCCTGCTGGCAATTTATCATTATTGAAACAGAATGTCTTTTGTTCATGAATTTTGAACATGGATCGTGTGTCCTTATGTTCTCCTACAACTAAGATGGCATTGTTGACTTCTCACATTTCATATCCATCATAAGATGAAAGCCCATTAGCTAAGTTCACATCAGAATTTGTCCTCATCAATGAAAGTGTGTCACAAATGATTCCCTGTTGTTCCTTGTAAGAGTGTCAAGTGGAGAAATTTGTTGGCTGTACTGAAAGTAATAGCGCGTTGTTGTGATAAAATCATTAGCATTGCCACTACTTCAGGAACGTTTTTATGTCACCTGTAATGTAGGACACGCAGATACAAAATATCCATGGTTATTTCATACTCAGAAATGTACTCCCTTTTGTGAACAGGAGAGCATCAAAAGTGAATTTTTGTTTCTGACAAAGAAGATTAATTACTCACTGTTAATTTATTTTCCCCATATTTCCTCATTACTTGACCATATTTACCCTAAATAAGAGATCACAGGTTCAGTTGTACTGAACCAGCAAGAATTACTTCCCAAGAAGAAAGTTTATATTCTCTGTTGAGTATTGAAGTTTTTTTTTTTTTTTAATATCAGAAAAACAGGCAAAGGGGTAGTTGACAAATGGAAGCTGGAGTTTTGGAGGGTAAGATCCCAGTTCCATTTAATTTGATTCTATACAGAACCAAGCACAATGCCAAGTATAATGCTTTCTGATAGATTTTGATTAGCTGTGCTCGGCTAGCTTCTCTTTACATTACTTTAGTTCACACTCATTTTAAAGACTAGATGGAATTTCTCCGTAGCAGTGGCAAATCCATTTGGGGTAAGAAGTAATCAGGCTCAGCTACTATTTTCCTTGCTTACTCACATACACAATAACTTGCTTTCCCCTGCTGTTTCACCAGAATTATTGAAATATTTTCTCCCTATTGCCAGCTGGATCAGTCTCTGTGACTTCCTTCTATTTTGATCCTAAATATCATTTCAAAAATAAATGCATTATTCCTTAGAATACAAAGTAAGACTGGAAGTCACCTTGGATTCGCCAGTGTTTCTGTTGTCTTTAGTGTAAAACTTATCTAAACGAACCCTTTATAAGAATGCGAGTCTTTTTCCTAATGACCTTAAGGAAAGAATATTCTATAAACTTTTAATATTCTCTCATCTATTTACCATGTTGCAATATTGACATGTTTAACCTGTTTCTGGAGATCAGGCTTGTCTCATCCTATATTTTTAACTCAGTGAAGATAGGAAAATATGTCTATGACTTTTTTTTTAAACCAAGCTTGTGTGTCTCATTAATATTTATATAACTTTTAAATAGGCAATATTTAGCTTACGCATTTTTTCTTATTTAATTATTGTTCTACCTCTCATAAAGCAATTAAAATGGCTACTTTTGAGTACGAAGAAAACAGAAACAACATATTCAACTTAATAAAGCTAAGCAAAAATTATATGTCTGAGGTTAAGATCAAAAGGAAATTTAAATAATATAAGCCATTAGTTGGAAGATTAACAGCAAAGTTTTCTATATTTGATAAACACATTTTCTTATTATTTTCTCAAGGTAAAAGACACATGGGAAGAAATCATTTGTCTCAAAAAAGTAATTCATCTTCATCTTAATACATAAAGCAATTTTTACTTCAATTTCTACTTCACAGTTAGCACATATGTAGAAGTCCACAATGAGAATCTGCCTTAGTGAAGTAGCTCCTTGGCTCTTCCTAATTTGTTAGTTTTTTTCTCTTCATTCTCACTTCTCTAGCTGCTCGTGTGGTCACTTACCTCACAGCTGTCATAGATATTTATTTTCAAATGGACCAATTATCTCTCCTTGTCTCTGCAATGTGTATTTGTCTTTTATGTGCTTTGCATTCTACCCCAGGATGTGTCATTTTTAAATCCAGGTATGATATAATTTGTTATACCGTAACTAAGCATTTCCAAACTCATACTTAGTTTTAAGGTGTACCAACAAATGTTATAATACACTAAGAACAAGGTGATGTCTTACTGTCGCACCAAAGTTTTGAGATGAATGCTACAGACATAGAAACAGTATAGAATGTGGCAATTATGTGGAAAATAATTATGGTTGATTTATATATAACTGGGCAATGAATATTGTGTGCAGGTATGACATATTAAAAAGCACTTATTGTTGCTGTTGTTTCTGCAATGGTTAGTTTTATACCTTAAGTTGTCATGGACTTTCTTTGGTGGCAAAATTGAGGGTGTTGTCATATGGAGTTAGCAATTAGTGCATCACTTCATCAATCTATTTTAATTAATTGGGTTGTGCAAAAGGTTTAGTTTGAAAAACAGAACTCTGCTACTAAAGAAAAGAAGCAAAAAGAAGTAATCATCATAATCATTATACAGTATATTATTTGCAGGGAAGTAAAATGATCTTTTATACATTTTAACAAATTTAGAACAAAAAATTCTAAATGAATCAGAAAGGTGTGCTAGTCACATCAAGTTTCCTATAACAAAATCTAGGTAAAAAGATAACATGAGGTTTAGTAAAGGCAGTAGCAATGTAGAAAGCGGTGGAAATTAAAGCGATATATAGTAGGAAGAGCTGACAATACTCCACAACATATTTTGAAATTCCAGGCAAAGGAAATTGGGTACATAATTGTGCTGTTGTGATACTGGAGTCAGAAAAAGAAGCAAATCTTTCTGGAGGTGAGGGTTGGAAGAGCATTATGGTAGTTATTTTTGAAATATTTTGTTTGTTCTGCCCATAGGTGGGGAAGCTTGGTAGGTTTTAGAAATAGAATTTTGGAGCTAAAAAGAGGATCTAGTCTAGAAATTCAGATTTGGTACTCTGAGCATAGTAAATATCTAATAATGTATTGACATTGGTTGATGATGAAACATCCAAGGCCTTTTGACTTTTATTTTATTACACATACACATACACACACACGTGTGCACACACACACAGGGTTAATCTTAAGTCCATCAAGGACTTTTAAGTATCTTGTGTTAGAGAGCTCAGATACATATATATATAATATATATACACATACACATATATATACACACACACATATATATACATATATATGTATATATGTGTGTATGTATATGTGTATGTGTGTATGTATATATATATGTGTATGTGTGCACATTTGTGTGTGTATATATATAGATTTTTTTTTTTTTTGAGACGGGTTCTCACTCTGTCACCCAGGCTGGAGTGCAGTGGCACAATCTCAGCTCACTGCAAACTCCAACTCCTGGGTTAAAGCGATTCTCCTGCCTCAGCCCCACGAGTAGCTGAGATTACAGGCACCCACCACGATACCCAGCTAATTTTGTATTTTTAGTAGAGATGGAGTTTCTCCATGTTGGCCAGGCTGGTCTTGAACTCCTGACCTCAGGTGATCTGCCCACCTTGGCCTCCCAAAGTGCTGGGATTACAGGCCCTTCCTTATGATTTAGTCTGCATCCAGCAAACTATTTTCTTTTTGTAGATAGGATGAACCTTTGTGCTCTATATCCACTTCTTCAATAAGAAAAGTATATATTTTTTCCCATTTGCCTCAGAAGCTTTCCATTGATGACACTAAATCCTCTGAATTTTATTATTATGAATTATTCAACAAAGCTTTTGTTATTTTCTCACTTAAACTCAGATTTAATTTTCTGTTTTCATGTTATTCTCACCTACACAGCTAAAACCACCTAAGTTTTTGTTGAACTCTGCTAAGAAATATGGTGTTTGCTTACTAGTGCAGTATATTTGAACATATGTATTTTCTCCAAATGGAACTTGAGTGTAAAACCTCTTAAAATTTTCAGGTTGTGAAGTAAAACCAAAATAATTTGATTGGGGTCATTTGGGAATGTATAAGAAGGGAAACCTATAAGCTGTGTAATGCAATATTAGCTACACAAGTTTAGGAGTCATGGTAGTCAAAGTTCAAATACCAAGTAAATGCCATTGTGACTTTATATCTATCTCTTAACCTTAAAACCTCATTTAACTCATATATTTAATTGTATAGGGAAATATCCATCATGGATTAGCTGGGACATTTAAGAGAAACATATAGTTCCTGATTACATAGTGGGTGCTCAATAAATGTGCTTTACCTTCTATCTGTCTTGATCGTTCCACATTCAAAGCCTAGGGCCTCTTCCTTTCTCTTAACCTTCCTCAATACAGGGAACTCTTATAAAAGATGAAAATATGGATGTAATTCACACATGCACACAAACGCTTGTGTGTATTTGGAGAAATTATAAAATTAAGTTTTGTACATGAATTCGTATTATCTGCAGATAAAGAAACTAAATGAGTTAAAACATGGAAGACAATTTGGCTTTTTTATGATATGATAATTTTTAAAAATCTCTTCGATGACTTACCTAAAATTGCTTTCTTTTTGAATTAATTATAAGGCATTGTGTTAATCAGAAATCAGTATTAATTATGAATTATAGCCTACTCTTTACTTAAATATCTCTCAGCTACTGAATCAAATCTATAAAATATTTCTTTTTTAAAAAATATTCAATGGCTTAATCTATCATAAAAAGTTTGTAAGTAAAAAAACTTCATGTCAGTTTTACCAAACATCTCCCCTCAAATGATGTAATGAAATGATAGCATGAGGCTGCTATATTAATTTATTAAGGAAGCTATGAAATCTATTCATCTCTGTAATTAATACAATTCCATTCTTTGGCACAAATGACCTGGTTATAAAATATGTTAGGTTAAATTGTTTTCCAGTCAGAGACACACAGTCTCTGATGTATAGTGGGTGTTTCATAAATGTGCTTTACCTTCTATCTTGATGGTTCTGTATTCAAAGCCTACGTCCTCTTCCCTTCTCTTAATCTTCCTCAATACAGGGAACTGTATATAATCTGTACACCTGTGTATAACTGTATATAAAACATATAACCACCAACATACCAACAAGCAAATAAAATATTGACCTTGTCTCTTTGTTTATTCTGTGTAATGTTGACCTTGTCTCTTTGTTTATTCTGACACAGACACAAAAACATTAGTCTGTTCTTTAATTGCACTCTATGAATGATGACTAAAATTAGGATTTTTGAAATGTGCTCTTACAGGACAAAGCCCTATGCTTATAGTTGACCATGGGGCATTGCATAACCCTTTTGGTTATTGATATTGCTTTTGTTGGTTTTATTATTTTTAACACTTTTTATTTTCTGGTGTACCTTACTCCCATCTTTATTAATCTTGCTTCACCCTCAATCTTTTTTTCTGTATGCTTTACTTTCCAGTATGGTGCTAGTGCTCTCTCTCTACTCTAAGGTAAGTTTTACTTTTCTCAATTGGCTTCTGTACCTGGTAAGTTACTTAAGATCTTCACTCCTTCCCTGTACCAATGAGGCAATGGAATGAATGGCTAAAATGGCAGGAGAACTTGCTTCTTATTGTCAAAAAGGATTCTGATAAATCAGAATTATAAGAAGTAATAATGAATACGGTACCATTTATTGAGTGCATACAAGTGCCTGAGGTAACACCACAAAAAATTGCCCAAATTTCGAACACAAGTATGTGTTTGACCACAGTGACCACAGTGATGGTGTCTTAACAGAAAAGTATAAATAATTTTGTGTCTGTGTTTGTAAATAAACAAACCACCTGAAACAAAATGAAATGGCTATTCTGCGTTATTAACATATTAAGAAAAATACAAGCACATTCGATCTTCAAGTGACCTTTCTTGCAATAAGAAAGGAACCTACATACATTGTGAAATATAAGGTACAATAAATCTCCTTTATTGTGTCAAAGATCTCACTTTTTGATTCCCACAATATTTACTATAAAATTTACTTCTTAAATTTGAGACACTGAAGATCCCCATGAAATTCAAATTATTATCTAATAAAAAGAAGAAGAAATTAACAAGCATTAACATTTTGGACTGAGTATATTAAATAACATAATCCATAGCTGTGTGTCTTGATGTCAGTAAAACTGCATTTGTGCAATTTTACATTTTTAGAAGCAAAAGGAATAGAAGAAAAAGGAAAATACTATACTAAGTATTCTTTTGGGATATTCTTGAAATATGTATCACAGACCAAATATGGAGCAAGACCAAGAACATAAGATAATGAAAATAATATTTGTTTAATCATTGAATGTTGTTTCTTATGGTGTACTTTAAAAGTAGCATACTCTAATTTAGTTCTTACAACTTCCTTGGCTAATAAATATGTCATTGTTCCAATTGTACAAATAATAAAATATAATAAATTTAATCTCAGATAAAAATAAGCTTTACTTTAGTGGTATGAGAAGCAATTGGGGATATCAAATACAAGTAGTGGCATAATTTGACTTGCTTTACGTCAGGGTCAATTGGCTACTAGTTTAAGAAGAGAGTGATAAGAGCATGGGTTGAAGCTGGGAATCATTAGGAGACTGTTGTAATAATTCAAACAAAAGATGAGGGTGGCTTGAATTAGGATAACAGTAGTTGTGAAAAGTCATCAGATTCTGAATGTATTTTGAAGATAAAGTCAACAAGATAGGTTGTTGGAATGACTGTGAGCTCTAGGTGAAAGGGAGGTGTCCAGTATATAATTGAGGTTTTTCATTAAAGCAACTAGAATGTTGGGCTTGCCAATGGCTAAGATAGAGAAGATTGTAGAAAGGAAAGTTGTGATAGGGAGGGTAGAATGGGAGCTGAATTTTGAACATGTTATTTTTGAGACTTCTATTAGATAATCAATTGAATATTTTGAAGAGGCAATTGTATACCCAATATGAAGTTGTTCAGGGAAGAATTTAATGCTGGTTATATCAAGTTATAAGAATTTAGATATCATTTAAAGCCACAAGAATAGAAGGAATTATTACAAAATTATTTTAGGTAGAAAGCCCTTAATAAATGAGGGAAATCCAAACTGATGACAAAGAATAAATGTTTATTGAGGAAAAAGAAATACAAGAAAATCTTATGTTTTCAAAGCCATGTAAAGGCCTAATTTCAGCAGGAAGGAGTGAAGTAAGTAAGCGAAGACAGAGAATTGACAACTGGATGTGAAAACGTGAAGATCACTGGAAACTTGACAAACAGATTTGGCAAAGTAATGGGATTAGGAGCTTGATTTAACTGGATTCAAAGGAGAATAGGAATGGAAGGAAATAAATTAGACCAAATATACAAACGTCTTTCAAAGAGTAATTCTGTAAAAACTAAAATATATGATTTAGTAGCTAACCAGGGAAATAGTCAAAGAGGCTTCTTAAAAATAGAACAGAAATAACAGAAAGTTTATATGTTGCTCGAAAATATGTAGAAGAAATTGTTGAGAATTCCTTAAGCAATGTCCTTGAATGACAAGAGCAAATGGGGTCTCTCTTTCAAAAGTAAGAGAGCAGTCTTTGGCCAAGTACATGGAATGTTACACCTCAGTAATAGAAAAGACAGGCCAGGCGCGGTGGCTTACGCCTGTAATCCCAGCACTTTGGGAGGCTGAGGCGGGTGGATCACAAGGTTAAGAGATCAAGACCATCGTGGCCAACATGGTGGAACCCCGTCTCTACTAAAATACAAAAAATTAGCTGGGTGTGGTGGTGTGCGCCTGTAGTCCCAGCTACTCCGGAGGCTGAGGCAGGGGAATCACTTGAACCCGGGAGGTGGAGATTGCTGTGATCAGAGATCTCACCACTGCACTCCAGCCTGGTGACAGCGCAAGACTTTAAAAAAAAAAAAAAAAAAAGACAAGAAAAGACAGAGATGGGGTTGTGGTGGTGGGAAGGTGTTAAGGTTCTCTTCGGACTGTGGAAAATTGGAATAAAAGTCATCATCTAAGAACAAGAATGGGGATGAAATTTTGTAAGTTTGAAAATTGAAAAGAATTTAATTAGGTCTTTCTAAATGTTAGAGACCATAAATTTTAAAGTCAAACTATTCAACATGATTATATGCATACTTCAGCCATGTACAATGGTGAAGATTTAGGAATGGAGAAGAAAGGAATTTGTGCTAATCTAGTGTTGGTATCTGGTCTAGGAAATAAGAAAAATGAGTGAAGGTTGAGAGGGTTGAAGGTATTCTACTGAAATCAGGATTTAACCTATTTACAGAAGAAACTAAGGACGTGATATGGCTGAAGAGGAAAGCTAGCAGGAGCAATGGATTATAAAGCTAGCAGGAGCAATGGATTGTGTGGTTAAAATATCACCGAAAGTTGTATGTGTCTCTTCATTAACTGACATCAGTTTGAGTCAAGGAAACATGACATGTTTTGAAACCATTTATTAAATATATACGTAATGAATAAGTCCATTATATAATCGAATAAAAAACTACATTTGGATTACTTTCTCCCATTTAGAAATTTTCTACCAATTATTTATAGAAAAGATAAACTATTTATATAGTTAATATTAAGCTTCATTCATTAGATAAGTAACTGCTTTAATATAAAACATATAAAAAATAAGATGAATAAATAAATGTATAGTAGCCACTCTCATACTATGCTATATTCCTCATCTAGATGTGTGGGTGAAGATGTGATAGAATTTCTTCTACCTAATAGAAACATCTTGCCTTTTTGAGTGTTGTGTGGGCTTTAAATACGACAGGTGAGAAACTCCCTCTCATTTATAGAGTGATGTCGACACCAGTGCCTTGTATTTTGCAATCTTTTTTTTTTTTTTTGAGACGGAGTCTTGCTGTGTTGCCTAGGCTGGAGTACAGTGCTCAGTGGCACGATCTTGGCTGACTGCAACCTCCATCTCCCGGGTTCAAGCAATTCCCCTGCCTCAGCCTCCTGAGTAGGTGGGATTACAGGAGCCTGCCACCACGCCCAGCTAATTTTTTGTATTTTTAGTAGAGACGGCGTTTCACCGTATTGGCCAGGATGGTCTCCATCTCCTGACCTTGTGATCTGCCTGCCTCGGCCTCCCAAAGTGTTGGGATTACAGGCGTGAGCCATGGCGCCTGGCTTTGTGCTGTCTTTTTAAATTTACCAAGTGCTTCTCTTTTTGCTTCTCATAAGAGGACTATACATTAAGTAGCACTGCCATACTACCCTATTTTACAAATCAGTCATCTCGGATTCAGAGAAACTAAATTACTACCCAAACCATAACAGGAAAAATGAGAGAATATTCAAATCTAGTGTTCTGAACGATAGCTTTTTGTAGCAAAAATGCCTCGTTGGCCATATTTGTGAGTAGTTTAGTTAAAGCATGGTCTCATCACAAAAGAAATCTTAATTTTCCATTTTTTCCAGTATACACATACATCTCACAACACCTTGGATGACTATTTATTAGAATAAATCACAGAGCTTGAAAGCCTTTCCAGAGCTCAGTTAATACACTATTCGTATACTACCTCCCAAGCCGGAGACATTTTTTGAAATTATACACCCTTCACCATCATGAGGACCTAAATAGCGACACCAGTAATAACTGTGGTGGAAAGAAAAGGGAACTGGCTGGTGCACACATGGACATATGAAAATTTTCATACCATTTGGGGATTGTTAACATTTAATTTGTAGGCAAGTTAAATTTGGCAGAGTTTATCTGAGCAAAGAACGACTCCTTAACTGAGTGACATTCAGAACCAGAGGAGGTTCATAGAGCCCTGCCTGGCAGTATGGGCAGGGAGCTTTTATAGGCCTTATTGGGTGAACACAGAAGCAAAGTAGATAAGTCATCTGCTACACTTAGGCATCCACCTCATTTGGGCATGGTGTGATGAGTCATCTGCCTTCTTTGGGCATGACATAATGAACCATCTGCCTTATTTGGGCATAATGTGATGAACTGGCTGCCTGTGATTGGCTAAACTTGGCTTTGTTATATTCCTAAATTAGCTTTTTGGCATGTGTATGTACTAAGGTTGCAATTTGTTATGCAGGAACTCAAAAAGTACAGAGACAGCCTCAGGCTAATGGCCTTCTACTAATTTAATAACACATAGAGAAACAGTGCAAATGTCTGTACTCAGCATCATTATATTAGTTGGATTATTTAGGTTGTTCTAAAAGCGATACATTAAGTCTAACTCAGGCAGCACAGAAATATTTTAAAAATATGTATAGGCGTAATGAACATAAACTCTCATAGAAATAACAGAGTATAAAGCTTGGCCCACAGAGACAGTGATATATCCTTCAAGCTAGAAGTTTTAACGTTTACATTTTACATTATATCTTTTCTTTATTATATAAATTTATCAATCTGTCATTATTGTCATTTATCTTCTTTTTAGTTTTTCTTTCACTGCATCTGCCAGTGCTATTCTGTATAGATTTTGTGTCTTGTGGTTTTTGCTTATTTGTGTTTCTATCTCCTCATGATGTGGGACCATTTACTGCCCATTATTGTTTTTATTGCTTCATATCTTACATATATCCACAGTTTTATTGTCTATTTTGACTAGTAGTTTCTTGATGCTTTCATATTTTCTGGTTATTTTTCCAAAGAAGAGAATCTTCTTGCATCTAACATTTTCCCACTTTCTTTTTTTTCTTGACAGACCACCTTAGATATTGCTGGCCAGCTCATAAATTGTGGCTTGTGGTCCAGCTAATCTTTCCTAGTCTATTCAGCTATGGCCAGAGAAGATGTGCTTAACTTGTGGAGCCTTACTGTTTCTCTAAGGTAGGAAACTTGGTATGGGGCAGCCTCTTTGCTAAGGTTACGTGGGTACGGTAGCTTCCATGATTTAGCTATGTGTAATATGCAAGGTCTTAAGTAGATTTGTAAGCAGTGAGGTTATATGTTATCATTCATTTATTACTGATCACATTTTAACCCAGTCTCTAGCTATAGGCAGCAGATGGATTTCCAATCTTACTCGTTTATCACTTACTATTGCTGACACATACATAAAGGGCCTTTCTGAATATGTTTAAAGAACTCATGGGAGTTCTTCATGAGATAATACTATAAAACTTAGATGTTAGGTGCTGGATAGCAGGATAATTTTATTAAATGAGGTGTTCAATTTCATTAGGTTATATTTACTAAAGTACTAAGTGTTTCCGTTCTTACAGTCTATGTGTCCCCTTTCTATAAACTGCTTGCAGAAGAAGCAAGGCATATCAGTTGGGGACTTGACCTGCAAGCTGGAATTACTCTTGTAAATGCTTCAAATTTACCAAGAGGATTATCTGTATATTTATGAGAATCTTTGATACTGGAGATAATCCCAGTATTTTCTGTTCCCTGCACCCAAAAGGAGCTTCACAAACATTTCAGAAGATAAATCCATCTATGTTTGGGGAAGTATGTGTGTTTTGTGCTGAACACATTTGTTTTGGGGGTTCACATGTACGTGGTAATGAGAGAAAAAGGTGAGATTTGTTCTCCTAATTTGTCCCCTTCCTTCCTCTTTATGTAAAAAACACCATCAATTTTACAAGTGCTTTTTAAAACTAATTATCTGAATACCACGGTAAATATAACAAACATAAAAAGGAACAAAGGTATAAGAATTCTTAAAGGCCCATTAATAATTGTCACTCATATCTTCATTGAAATGTAAATAGAATTAGATTTACCCTTTCTTAGTTGCCCTCTTACTCCTGCATTGATTTGCCTCCTATTCTTGTCTGGAAATTTCATCCTGCCCAAATATTTCCTCTCAACATACTACCCTGTGCTTATATCAATGAGAACATTTATCATTCTCTCTAATGATCTTGACTCCTTATCTCTTTCTGCTGCTGTTTTTTCACTTCACAATTTTAAAGGACAAGAGCTGCACCTAATTTATTTTTAAATTTCCAGAGCCTAGCATAGAAACAGAGAGAAACTAAGAATGTATAGTATAAGTATATGAATTATTAGATTAATAAATATACTTAGGAATTTTCCTTCTCCCTTTGGTAAGTCTCAGTTTCAATGCACTACTGTATTTTCAGGAGTTACAGTAGGTCATACATGTCAAATGTTCACATAATAGACCCAGAGAGATCAAGGAAAAGTAATTTGCATCTCACAACAAACTTTCTGTTATCTCAAAACTGTACTGTGTAGTGCAGCAAAATTATCTTATGCATTTCTTCATATGCTGTCTGAAACTTTATTTTTAACATATTGGTAATTTCTTGCTGAAAATGTACGTCTACATAAGAGCACTAAAATGACCTTTGGCTTAAGCATAAATCAAAATTTTTATTTCACTTTCCTTTTTATTATCACAGTGGTCACTTTTCTCATTTAAACTTTCAGTAAGGTCATTCAGCTTTGACCTATCAAGCTTTCATTTCCTGCTGTCTGAAATGAAACATCTCTTCCACCTATAACTGACAAGAGTCACATTTCTTGTGGGATTGATTTCTTTCATCTTGTTCTTTCTTGAGCCCTTATCTTTCTTTTACTTTCTCCCTTTCCTTCCAGTGATAAGGTCTCTATATTTTCTTGTTGTGTTCATCTTGTGCTTTTTGTCTTTCATTTATCAGCTTTCAGCTTCTTAATTTATACATTCTATCCCTATTTTTTCTCCACTTATCTGTGATTTTATCTTGTTCTTTGCTCCTAATATTTTGGATTTTTCCCCAGTTAGCATATTGGCATCTTTTTTATATTGCTATTATTACTGAATCTTAGATTATTGTTTCGGTTGATATTTTCTTGTTAATTTCTGTTTCTGCCTATTTAATCATGTTCTATTTTCTATCCTTATTATTTGCCCTCACTAATTTAAGCTTAACTCAGTTTTATCAGATTGTTTATATCTAGAATATATTTTTCTTCTCTTTATTATGCTAACTGCACATACTGATTTTCTCTCCTATATTGTAGCCATGAACATTTTTCCACTGCTTTGTGGCACATTTTAGGACATCTTGAGTCTAATATTAGCATTAAAATATGTAATTATTTGCCTTCTACAAAAATCTGTGGTACGGTATCATCAATTCCAGAACCAACTCTTGTCATAATAAATAGGAGGAGATACAGAAACCTAATAATGAAATTATGAAACATATTAGGTATCTACTGGTAACCAAATATTCCTGAATTGAATGCACCTACTTCTTCTATTCAAATTATTTTCTAATAGCTTTGTTAAAATGTTTCCTTAACTTAAAAAAATATATGATGTAAATAAAAAATGCTACAGTAGCAAAATGTATTTCCAAACATGGGTTTTCCAAATACGCAAGCAAATTATATGACAATTAATGATTTCAAATAATACAACAAAAGTGAATATTTTTTGAAACATTTTCCCCAAAGGAAAACTGTATATCTATATAGCACCATTCCACAAGGTTTCCTTGCTTGCTGCTCATTTCCACTTTCCAGTAAAAAGCCTGAGAGTAACACCCCCTCTTCCTTATGAATAATTTGCCTGTGAAATATACACTGTGCAGCCGAGCTAACTTGAAAAACTAGCATATTCCTCTGATTCTGGAAATCAATGAGGTGGTTTCTATGAAAACAGATAATCTTGACTTGTGGCAGCTCATGCAATGTGTCAGGCAATGATCCAGCGTGCACTCATGTGTCCAGTGTACAATCATGTGTCCTAGACAAATTCTACAGCAGCAGTTTGTTCTCTGAAGTTTGTCTTTTAATGATTAATATCAAAATCTGGAATAAAATACAAACTGCAGAATTTTATAACTTATCAGTTCTGAGTATTTTATCTAATGTAAGTTAATTGAGACAAACTAGTATTTTATGTATCTAAGAAAGAAAAAAAACCCTGCCAATTTAAGTGTGGCAAACTACCAATTCTTAGACATATTATAATTAAATATACATTTACATATAAAAATATGATCTTAAAGTTTATAAAATCTAAATTTAGCAGACATATAGCTTTTAGAAAAAAATATTTCATATTCAATTGTTTCTACTAACTCCTTTTGGTATTAATTCTCAGATGGAATGAAAGATATTTTTTCTTTGATGATCCTACATTGACTATGATCTAGAAAAAGTTCTGGAACACACAAAGCATCAGTAACAATGACCTTGTAAGATTGTTTGAGATATAAATGTGTTAATCTAACTAAAGAGTTAAACAAAATGATTATCAATCCATAAACTCAGATAAAATTTAAGTTAATATAATCCTGATTAAGAACACCCACACATAATAATATGGAAAAAGCCATATTACTGATTATTAAAGCCACCCCCACTTTCCATCCTAGATTATGAGATAATTCTATGATGCTTAATTGATGTAAGCAGTTTTAATCAATCAAAAATGGTCGCTACTAAAATTCCATGTATTTAAACTTTCAGTGCCCATTTGATGTCAAGCAATTCTTTGCTTGTCTATGGACAACGAGAAACTTTGCTAATTGGAAACGCCCGTACCTAACCATGCCAAGTAGACATCTTCTCTGAGGTCACACCATACCCTTTTGCAGTGCTGTGGAGTAGCTCTGGTCCTTCCTTCACAAGGCCGGCTGAAATATCAGATGTATTAGTCGGTGTTCTCTATAGAGACAGAACCAATAGAAAAGATATAGATAGAGAGATATATAGATAGGGATATAAATATGGATACAGACATGAACATGGAGATAGATAGATATGAGTTGTGATTCTTAAGGGGAATCGGCTCACATGATTATGAAGGCTAAATCTCTTGACAGGCGGTCTGTAAACTGGAGACCCTGGGACGAAGGTGCCCTGTCTCAGTCCAAATCCAAAAGCTTCAGAACCAGGGAAGTTTATGGTGTAATTCTCAGTCCCAAGCATGGAGAGCCTGGAGTTCTGATGTTCAAGGGCAGGAGGACAAAAGTCCTCACTTCAGGAGACGGAAAGTGTTTTGCTCTCCTTTTTTTGTCTTTTATCCAAGAGCCCAGCTCATTAGATGTTGCCTACCCATATTGCAGGTGGGTGGACCTTCCCCACTCAGTTCACTGACTCACATGACATTCTTCTCTGAAAACACCCTTCCCAGACTTACCAAAAGTAACGCTTCACCAGTTCTCTAGGTATTCCTTAACCCAGTCAAGCCGACACTTAAAATTAACTGTCACATCAGGGTTCTTAATCTCTGCTTCCACTAGTTTCACAAAGCCATTTTTGCTTTCTCCATGTCCCCTAAATAATTAGGCACAATTCCTTCAGTAAGTTTAGGCTGTTACAAAATACAAGATAAAGAGAGTCATATATTTCTGGAAGTTATATCTTACTACACTTTCAGTGTTCTCTAAGCAAGAATAAAACATTGCTTAAAATGAGGAATTGGGGGATAATAGATGTTAGGTGTTATTATGACTATTGCTCTTTTGGTTCCCCCAAAAGCATAGCTTGAGATAAGACTTTGGTTGCATGAATTTGCTTTGTAAAATAAAACATAAGAAGGGAGTATGGAACTGGAACAGGTAAAGTGAGAAAGTGATAGAGAAAATGCTAATAAACGGTGTGGTATGAAGATGACTGTTAAAGGACCGCTGAGATATAGGTACAGTGCTTCCCTGATCCTTTCTTCTGAAGGACCAAAGGCTAAAGTATCTGTGCCTTTGCTCCCCTGACGATCTTTTCTGGAGCTGACCATTTCACATTTCTGAGTTGGGCCTGCTCAAACTGAGCAGAATCTTGGACTTCGATGTAAAGTCTTGAAGCAGAAAGCCTGAGATCCATTCCATGAGTGCTTAGAATATAACTTTCAGCATGCAACAACCTCTCCTCCACATTTGTGCATGAAGTCAGAGGTGATCCAAAAAGGTGCAAACGATGAATCAAAGTGTCTGCTAGAATTCACTTCTTGCATTGTTCAAATGTCTCATGATTTATGTTAAATCCATCTCACTAACTTTTCCAGTTTGGGGTCAAGTGCAATTTCTTAGGGGGGGGAAAAAAGAAAGAAAGAAAAAGAAAGAAAAGAAAAGGGGGGAAAAAAACCGGACCATAAAACTAGTGGAATGAATCAGTATTTACTTCTGCAACTATTTATGAAAATATGATATTCACTATTTTTTTCTTCACTCATCCAATCTAGATTTTCCTTACCATCAGTATTCGAATCTAGAATGGGTAATAGAAAAGGAAACGCTAACTATTAATTAATACCTCGAGATCAGCTGCGGAAGATTATAGCTTATTCCAACCTACTTTTCTTGGCCAGACTACAGTAGTCACAAGGCCATAAGAATGAGCTTAGGGACAGATGTTAAGTGTAACGTTGTAAGATACATAGGGGTTTGAACTACTCATTGAAATAACTTTTATGTTCTTCAAGCTTTTTTGGCTTCAATCCCAAATGCATCATTTCCATGGTACAATGGATTGCTGCAATGCTTCCCTGACAGTTATAACCTGGTAGATCAGAAAATACTCTAGGTACTCAATTTTGGCAGCTTTATTCCCATAATCACTTGATGTCCTATGAAAAGGTGTTCAGTCTCTACTAAGAATCCAGGAAACCTTTTACAAGTATTAAGTTATTATCTTCCATAAAAGGCAAGGCTTTGCTCCAGATCCTTAGGGGTTGGTGTGCAACTCTTTTATTGGCTTTTCCCAGAAAGTCCATCCAGACTTTTCTTATATACATGGGGCAGAGATATTTCTCCACCATCTCTCATTCCTTGTTCAGTAAAGGGTACTTTAGAGACATTTAACTCCTATACTGTCCCAGGGTTGTATTAATAACTGTGTGTTTAACAATCTCCTAAATAACTTAGGAGCAAAGCCTTGAGGCAGAAAGCCAGATTCACTTTGCCTTGCAAGTGGGGAGGCTGTCACAGTGCACTGAGTGCTCCACTACAGCCGTGTAGCCAAGATCAGCAAGGATGTAATGTAGGCACCAAAGCTTCTAAAACTTATAATAGAAATCTGTGTATTTTTCTCACATTTAAGGTGTTCAGTGAATTGGATAGAATTACTCTGTATTTTACAATGCTTAACTTCTCTCAATTAAAATTGACTTATTAGATATTTTGAACATATTTTATTTTTCCCTTATCATTTTTCTTGAAATACATGACAGATATATTTTACCTTTTGGAACCTTAATACTGAGACTGAAGAATTACTATCTGCCACTGTTAAAATGCATGCTTATTTTCTTTTTCTGTGGGACATTCTTCTACATAATGCTGCGTCAGTAGAATAATTTTCTCACCAAGTGATAGGTAAGCAGATTCCAGTAAGGATGAAGGATAAGATTGTCAGAACTTTTATTCCTACCTCAAACTATGGGCCATAGTTATTTTGATTAACACTTAATTGCTGTTTCATTTACCTAGCTTAGAAAATATAAACCATGTAAAAACTTGTTTCTCTGCTGCCTTAATTTAATACTTAGTATAGAAGCCTTAACTACAGCATTTGACCCTTGCGTTTCAAATGGTGAGAAGGAAGGGGAAAACTTAAGGTAAAAAACTTACATTTATCAAATTAAATTTAGTCTATGTGGACACCTACCTTGATAATGAACAGTCAAAATTATGTTTATGTCCAATATTATATTGATATATAATTTATTTTTCCTTTTTTATGTATGGTTTGTGTTAGAATGAATGCTAATAGTATATTGGACTATGAGGTTGACTTCTGATTTTTCTTTCTCACCCAGCATCTGTATTCTAGTAGACAACATGCACTCTCTTAACTTTCAGCCCATGTAGTTTGGGTGGGATTACCCTCATACCTCTTTTCAGAGGAAGGCTTGTGGCTGTGGATTGATCAATATGAATACGGTGCCTGCTGCTACTGTAGTGACTGGTTCTGGTAAACATGAAGCTATCTTGCTGATGCTGTCAGGGAAAATGTGATACATTTCATTTGCTATGAAGAGTATAGGATGTATCATAGGAGACAGTTATCATCTTTGCCATTATGCGCAGATCTCAGGCATGAAGAGCCTGGTGGAGATTAAAATCAACACATAGGAAACAAACTTTAGAAAATATGGGGTAGATAAGAACAAAATTCTTGAAGTCTTGGATTCCTCCATGCCTAATTACAGCTTATTTTTTCAGCTAGGTAGGTCAGTAAATCCTCTCCTACACCATAGTTATTTGCTTTAAGCCAACTTGAAGTGAACTTCTGTCTCTTCTTTAATCTGGTAAGCCCACCCTGCTCCTTGTTATATTATAAGGTAAAGTTTTATGATAAATGATGTGTCTCCCTATTTCTAGGAACTTGATGCAGTCCCTCTTATGGCAAGTCAAATAGTATAAGAGGCACTTGTCTTTACAAATTAAAAAAACTATCAGATTTTAGTAGTATAAGCATTAGGCAAAAACATGACAAATAATAAGAGTAGCAAGCAAATGGATGTTTACTTCATCAAATTCACTTTGAAGTAAGTATATCAAATTTAGTGCACTTAAGTATTAATTTACTAAATGGTACCTGAGTCGCCTGAATTAATGGAGTATGAAGATGTACATTACTTATTCTGTCTTGTAAAGTAGAAAGAATTTGGATCATTAAATGCCTAAACATTCATGATGGGATGACATCTATTATATGTGCATATACATTTTTAAGTAGATAGTGTTTTTTTACCAGTTATTTAAATATCCATGTTTTCAGTAATTAAAATGTCTACAGCTATTTTTCCTTTTATATTATTTAATGTTCTTCTAGGCAGAGGAAAGAGAGAGTAATAGCATATGAATAGCTATTTCCTAAAAGCTCTTGAAAACCTGACAAAAGTGGAGAATTGTGTTTGTTCTTTAGTGAAGAGTTCTGTTAATATTTCAAAAGTGGAGCATCAAACCTTTTAATTGGTAGCATAAGAGTTGTCTGTATACAAATAAGGGATTTATGATTCACAGAGCTATTGATTTAGGTAGTGATATCAAGACAAAAAGCCAAATGAATAAATATTTAATGACTGTGTACTATATGAAAATCTTGGTTCCCACTTAAGCATTTTGTAGTTGCTATATATTTTCTGGGAGAACCCCACATCATATGCTCTCATTCTAAAATTTCTCTTTCATTCATCAACTCATCTATTAATTAAAAATTGAACTTTAAAGTGGATTCAAGAAAACAGAATTTTCAAAATCACAGATTTTATCATTTGATATATTCAATCACGTCAGTTTCTAAACATAGGACAAAAGTAATGAATTTAAATGTGATTGTCCTTAAACTGTAAAAATACTCCAAAGTTTATGTACTTGCATGAGCAGAAAACGTATTAATATTGATCATTAAAAAATGTCTGTTTTTCTCCAACAAAGAGAATCTTACGTCTTCAAGCCCTGTTCACACCGCTTGTCCCAGTAGAATAAACTTTATTTAAGGTAAGTAATTTGTAAATTAAATAAGATGAATGAAAATGACCTTTTTTGCAAAAGATAAAATTTCCACAGAATTTTGAAGAATATGATTGTGAATAGAGAGATTTTTTGGAGTAGTTGGCAAACCAGAGGCTCTTTATGGCATGATTTATGAGAAAATTGGGGGAAAAAGAAATGCAGCTCTTCAGTGTTGCTGTGATTATGAATTCGATGTTTTTAATGTCCTTTGATAGATGTGAGTAAAGAATGGAATTTCTTTTTAATTATGTTTGCATGGTGAACTGTGTGTAGTGTTCAGAGTCTGAGCTCTTATGTTTGTCAATGTATTTTCTTTAAACAGTTAGATATCTAGCAGATTACCAAGGAGGAGAAGGATCAGCATCAATATCTTGTATTTCATAAGGCTCTAACATTTCAAGCATCATCTCATAAGTTCACTAACCCTGGTTTCAGTTTGCATATTTGTTGAAAAAACAAGAGAAGTTCGTTCAACAGCATTAAAATTCATCCCTGCTAACATTCGACAAACTTTTTTTGGGAATTAATCAACTGCAGTGGCTCCTGAATAAAACACTCACAATATAATATTTTAAGCCACAGCTAGCTATTAACACTCTGAAAGATGAACTGCATACATGTTTCACGAAGATTTATATGAAGGACTGATCTGAAATATATAAGAGATGCTGATAGAGAATTCACCTGGCTTTTAAATGAGGCAATACTCTCCCAGAATTTATTTATTACCAATGTCTTTCAATTGTGAAAGATGGTGTAAGAACTTGGAACCCACAAGCATCTGGATAGAAATATGAAGATGGCTTGACCTTGCAGGTGATGAGTTATTTGCCGCTGCTCCCGGGTATTATTCCACCTGCTTTGGGTAAACAGCATGATATTGCCAACAGGGGGAGCTACAGACAGAAGATGGATGAAGCCGATTTTGTTTACGAGTGTAATTTAGCTGAACTGACAATATATTATACCTTAATAGTCCCTCAGAGTGAATTTAATTGATGACCCAACTTAGATATTCTCTTAGAGTATCTTTGTACTGGATTGGATGCAAGCTGGGTGCTTATGTTTGCTTCCCTGTTGTTAATAGAGTTACTGCCATCTGGAGAAGATATCTGCTAATATGTTACGGGAGTTTTTTCCATTGTTGCTGCTTCTGTGAAGAACTCAGAAAGGTTCTGATAAGCCAAGAGAAAAGACAAAAGTAATGCTTTTCTCAGCGAGATCTAAGAACGTTTAGTAGATTGACAGAGATCATTAACACTTTAAATGTAGTTTTACTTCCATTTTCAGTCAGGTGAAGTGAAAGTAAAAGTTTATACTGGATAGCAAAATTAAATAATGTTTTTAGCGTTGAGACTGCCTATTATACACTTACACACACACTTACACACATATCCATGAGAGAAAATATTTATAAAAAGAAAATTACAACTAAGAAATCTTGTTTGATAATACTACTTTAAAAGCTAAGGCACATGAAAGAGAATTAGATCTCTGTCATTAAGATTGTCCATAAAAATGCTTGTTTCTCATACATAAGACAGTGGGAAAAAAGGTTAGGACTAATCAATTTTTATCTTCTTATGAATATAGTAGAGAGCTTAGGCATGTAATATTATGAAACTTTACAATACTGATTTAAAATGTGCTATAAGCACACTGGCCCCCACAGCCCTGCTAAGTTTACTATAGACATCAGGTCTTTTTTTTTAATATGATATTTGTTAATTAATTAATTTATTTATTCACCAAACATTGTTTATTAAGCATATTGTATGTGTTTAGCATAAACTTAGGGGCAAGAAAATTAATGACTAAGAAATTTCCCCTGTCTTCAAAGTGTGCATAGTTTAATAAAAAGAGACAGCTATTTTAAATATGTGACTGTAGTAAAATTACAGATGTCAATTTAAAAATATGCATAAGACAACGCACAAAAGAGGCAGTTCTACTGCTAATTTTGTGGTGGATGGACAGTTTTACCACATTGATCTTCGTTGACCAGAAAAGGTCAGCTGTGATCAGTCTGTAATCTGTTCAATAGAAGACTTATACGAGGCATGTATCATTTTGAGACTCTGTGATTGTTGTTTAGAATACAAAAACAAAAGGTCATGTCTTTGAAGAATTTACAGAGCTTAAAAGAATTTAAATACCTTAGCATATTTCCCAGGCCCTTGTTGGGCACTGCTTGTCTGGATGATCCACTAGTATCTCAAAGTCAATGTATGCTACACTAAATCTTTCTTTCTAAATCTTTTCCTACACTTATGACTCCATCATATTTCTAGTCTCTAAAACTTAAAGACTCAGAGTCTCTGTCTTCATCTCACTGATTACTCACATGCAGCCACTTCCTGCTCTTTTATTTCTGTTACCATTGCACAGTTCAGGTGCTTTTGTAAGACCACCCAAAATAATCAGCATCACTAGTCTCTTTCCTTTCCCATTCCAATTTATATTAAAACCACTTACTAAAAAGTTTTAAGACACACTGCTTCTAACTTAATATTCCCTTTTAGTCTTAAATGATTTTAATGATTACACTACATATTTAGAAAAAAATAATAAACAGGAAACCTTAAATTGCTATATAAGGCCCTTTACACTCAGGACCTAGTCAATTTTTTCAATCTGTATTTTATTATTTCTGAATATCATTCAGCATTCCATTTAAATGGAATTATGTAGTATTTCCCATACCTGTCCTGCAGTTTCCTGATTCCCTGCTTTATTTTCTCTTATAATTCAATCTAGACTGTATTTTTCTATACAGAAATCTCATTCCCCTTGTTAGATCGAAAATGCTATTTATCGGATGTGTGAGATTTTCTTCAATATAGTCCCATGAAAGGCTTCTGTGAAATTTCGTAATATTTTATGCACACTTGAAACAGAAGTGATCATTTGGGGTTCCTTGTGGTGTAGTACAGAAAGCATTAGATTTAAAATTAGACCTGTGAATTTCAATTGTCCCTGTCACTATTGTTTCTGAGACTTTAGCTAAATCATATATACTGCTAATTTTGTGGTGGATGAACATTTTTACCACATTGATCTTTGTTGACCAGAAAAGGTCAGCTGTGATCAGTCTATAATCTATTCAATAAAAGACATATTTATTGTCACCTCAGAAGTAATAATATATATCAATAATAATAATATTACTCATTGAGAGTTAGAGAAAGTAAGTGCCAATACATTTTGTAAAATGTTAAACTGAAATGAGAGATAGATATGGGTTTTAATCTTTGGTTTTCATCTGATTCATGAAACAAGATTATTTTGGGTTTTATTTTTCTATTACCATTGAGGCTACATAATAGTCACTTTAAGTTTAAAACAAGCATAAAGGTAAATGTGAAGAAGTGGGTTTATATTTAATAAGCACAAGAGATATTTGTCAATTGAATAAATAAATGACTGAATGAGTAGATGAACTTCAGCAAGACATATTACATCTTTCCTAAATAGTGTCAGGTTGCATATAAAAATCAGCATCTACATATATTCTGAATTCAATTGAGAATAACATGTGATTCAGGAGTTAACAGTATTTCCCTGATGCTCAAAATCAGCATTAATGAGATTTAATATGAAAACAAACGAACAAAACTTTGGTTTAGGTTAAGAAAGCAAAATTAGTTTTATGATCTCGACAGTTCTCATAACGAAGATCAAACACATTAAGAAAGAAAAACATGCTTAAAAAAAGGAATAAAACAAAGTTACAGAGAGATATGAGGCGGTTTTTGAAAAGCCAAAGATAAGTGCTTCAAAAATGTTTTTTTGAGCTCCCACTATGGCCTAGACATACGTTAGAAGTGAGCTTATAACCATTCTTCCTCTTAAAGTGATGAGAGCTTCATTATTTTTCTTCTCTATTGATCTATTAGCACAAAGGTACATATCAAAAACTAAAACAAAACCCTAACTCAAACAGCTGCTATATATTCACTATCATCAACCTTCATTTAAAACTGCAGAAATAATTTTAAGAAATCTCAAGTATCATGATATGTGAAATTATAATAACATTATAATTTATAATAATAATAACATCTAATGGGCACCAGAAGAATACATCTTCACAAGAAGGAAATTTTAAGTGACATTAAATGGTGGACAGGTTTCCTCAAAAATAAAATAATAATCTAACCCACAGAACAATGTTTCAAGTTTTCAAATAATTGGCAGATATACTGGTAGATAGTTATTTTTATTTTTTCAGGTACAGTCACTTTCTTTAGAAAATCATTCACACTAAAGCTGAGGAACATTTAGTCTGAATTCTAACCTCAGGCTTTTTTAGTATGAGAGTGACTGAGAGCAAAAGCGTCTTCTGCATGAAGGCCAAAGTGTGCTTTGATTGAATATGTTTCCTGGCACCCATGTAAGACATATACTCACTTGACTAACTTCAGAGCAGCAGGTTTTCATTGAATCCATTCTTGCTCTATTAATCTTCAATACCTATTTCATAAAATTATAGAATTTAGAGCCTAAAGGGTCTTTCTCTATTTCAACTCTGTCAATTTACAGATACATAAACTAAGGTCTAGACAGGTTGAGAAACTTGCCCAAGGTTAAACAACTTCCTATTAACAGAGTGAAAACTAGGATGATCTCTCTCTCTCTCTCTCTGTGTCTCTCTCTCGTTCTCTATCTATCTATACACACACACACACACACGTATATATAAATATATGTGTATATATATATATGTCTTTGTATATGTGTGTTTGTGTGTGTATATATATATCTCAACTTTAGAATAAATACATAATCACTCTCTAGTTTTGCCTGCCGACACTATGTAATTGATCTTTCCAGGCTTTTGTACATAAAACTCATAAGATATAAATTGTTCTCTATAAAACAGTGAAATAATTTTATAACTCCAAATATATCCATAAATCTTATCTTGAGTTCAATCATATATGATAGGATGGGGGATAAATATAGATTTTTCTACAATATACTGTACTAACAAAAGAAAAGCAGGCGTTTTAAGTAAGCCAAGTTTTAATCTATTAATAGATGACATTTCTCTATATCTCTTGGAATTTCTAAATTCTTTTAAAACTACAACATTTCCATAATGTGAATCAGAATCAGAATCTATGAACTATGATTTTGGAGACTCAGTTTTAAACAGTATATATTGTCTACTGTTGTAAAGTTAATGTTTATGAAATTATGAAATCAGATGGCTTAAGAAAAAGAGAAGCATTTGAGAAGTCAGTGTTTCTTAAATGTAAGCTGGGCAATGGCAAACTTTTAACTTTCTATTTTAACAGTTTATTTTTCGTCTTATAATCAAGACTGTTTTTAAAAAAAACACTGTGAAACAAAAAAGTGTGATTACTTTTATTTTAGTATGTTTAATTAAATCTAAGGATAATTAATAATAATTGACTCCTATGAAATTGAATATGAATAATTTCATCAATGAACAAATACATTGAAAACATTAACAATGGATCTAAAGGCCAGTTGCTAGGTATCAAAACAGTATATTCATAAAATGTAGCAATGCATTATATATGTATTTAATGTTAATTTGTTAAGCATGTTTTAAAGTTTTTCTCTTTTGATATATAGAAAAATACTAAAGAAAAAATATCTAGCAGTATTATTACCTCAAATATATGCATATATAAAATTAGGGTAATGTATACTCATTTTGTTTTCCTCACAAGCTCTAAACTTCCCCCACTCTGGGCTTACCTTGCAAACCACGAGGCAAGCTATGAGACTTATATACAAGTCATGACACCCTCTTGTTCATTAGCTAATGGAATTATTCTAGGTTTTTTCATTCTACTACTGTGCAAGTTGTTCCTAATGTTTTAAGAGGATGTTAACTTTGTATTTGGAATTACTTTCTTTAATTTGCTGCATTTTTAATCAAGTTAAGCTCCAGACATATCTTAAAGTCCCAAAGAAAATGCAGCAAATTAAAGAAAGTAATTCGAAGGAGCCTTCTTGTTAAACTGAAACCTAGATCAAATGGTGAGAGAACATTACATTCAGAGGATTTGCAAACTGTATTTCACAGCCTATTGGCCCCTTTATTCAATGTGTAAAACTAATAAAAATTGTTTTTGAAGTTAAGTAGACACTTGGCACTGCATGGTTTGAAAACTATTGATTTAGTTCAATCCCATGGAATAATGATTCTTAACTATCTGTGGTAGAGTATTTTTTGTTTTAGCATTATTTTGTTTGCTTGTCCACTCTAATGTTTTGTAAAATACAATAAAATTTAATAATTAAGAAAATTCAATGAAAAAATATACATTTTTAAGTTGTCCATTTTTAAAATTTTGTAATTGACAAGTAAAACTTGCATATACTTACGGTGTACAACATGACGTTTTGAATGTGTATACATTTCTGAATGCCTAAATCAAACTATTTAACATAAGCATAACCTTACATACCTATATTTTGTGATGAGAACACTTCAAATCTACTGTCTTAGCAGTTTTCAAGTATATAATGTATTGTGACTAACTATAGTCACTGTGATGTACAACAGATATCTTTAACTGGGTCCTTCTGTCTGACAGAAATTTTGTACCCTTTGACCAACTTTCCCAAATCCCTCCACTACCTGACCTGTGGTAACCACCATTTTACACTGCTTCTATGATTTTGACTACTTTAGATTCCACATCTAAGTGAGATCATTCAGTATTTTTCTATATGTGCCTAGTTTATTTCACTTAACCTAATTTACTCCAAGGTCTCCTGTGTTGTCACAGACGAAAGTATTTCATTCTTTTTTTTTTTAAGTTTGAATAGTATTCCATTGTCTATATACACCACACTTTCTTTATCCATTCATCCATTAATGAACACAGGTCGATTCTTCCATTGGTCGACATGTCTATGTTCATGCCAGTTCCATAATGCTTTGATTATTAGAGTATTATAGTAGATCTTAATATCAAGTAGTGTGATGTTCTTTTTGTCAAGTTTTGTTCTTTTGCTTAAGATTACTTTGGCTATTTGGAGTCTTTTGTGGTGACAATAATACAAGAGAAGTTGTTCCTTACCCATGAAAAAATTAAGAAAAATTATAAACTTTATTTTGATTAGGTCAACTTATGTGTTTCCGTAAAATGTATAAAATTTATGGCCTTATTATTCTAACTATTAGATTTAATAAACCTTAAATAACATTACAATCAATAAATCAGAAAAAAATTGCAGGGTAAAAAAAGTTAAATTGTATGCATAGTTTATTGAAAGTATGCAAATAGATGTATAATTTAGAAAATTGTTATTACACAGATAACATTTTGTTGTTAGGGGTAAAGAAGGATTATGCATTGTGCCTATATGGCTATATGCTCACATTAAACACAATTTAATATCAATTAAATAAAAATGTAATTTATATTAAAATTTTTATGGAACAAGTCAGCTTGGTTTTGTTCAATTTATCTATTTAAATTAATATTCATCTATTTCAATAGATGATTTGTTTATTGTAGGGATGCATAGTAACAATGTTGTTCACAAGGTATAATATATATTGAAAAATTTTCTGTGTTTTGTTCTAATAACTCATAGAGTAGAAACACCCATCTCACAGAGTTACCCTGTTGAGAATGGAAGATGTTTTAAAGAATTCAAGCAAAGTAAGGATATCATGTTTTATTTTATCCAAAACAAAGGAAGCAATATTATAATTTTAAATATTTTATTACATTTTTGATTAGAAGTCAGTGTTATTCATTTATTTATTTGTTTTTCATTTAGAGGGAGGGTCTTGCTCTGTCACTCAGACTGGAGTGCAGTGGCATCATTATAGCTCACTGCAAACTCAAATTCCTGGGCTCAGGCAAGCCTCCCACCATAGCCTCCTGAATAGCTAGGACTATAGGCTCAGATCACCATGCCCAGCTAATTTTAAAAACTTTTTGGAGAGATGAAGTTCTTACTATGTTGCCCCAGCTGCTTTTGAACCCTTGGCCTCAAGCCATCGTCCTGCCTTGGACTCTCAAAGTGCTGGGATTACAGGTGTGAACCATTCCGCCTGGTGTGATTCTTGAATTTTTATTCAGTGAAATTAATGAGTCATAATTTACAAACTAACCTTAAACTATCACATACTGTAACATGGTTATAATTGAAATGATTAGTATGCCGTTCTTACTTCCAGTGACTCACCACACAATTTCAAAAACTCATCTGTACTTTTAATTAAAACAAACCCACTGATCACAGGCTTGCATGTTTCAGCAGTGTCACATTGCTCTACAAGATTAGAAATGTTTAGTCTCAATTTATTTATATATCTTATCACAGTTTAATAATAAACAGTGTGCTGCCACTGGTCTGCAGAACATATTTGAGTAGCACTAATGTAAAAACAACCAACCACGTATCATTTGTGTGTTGGTATCTAGCTTTCATTCTCCCCTTCTCTCATTTAAATCCATTCAAATTTTCCTAGAAGAACAATTGTTCCCTCTCAATTTGGGTGGAATCAACCCATTTTCCAAACCCCATTTGGCCTATGCCAATCAGTGGAATTCCATTCCCCATGCAAGGGTGTTGGTTCAAGTTTAGGTGCTTGGCAAAGTAGGCCCAATTAAATAAAGCTAAATTTAAAACAAAATTAATGGCTAAAAGATAAATACTCCCTCTATTAGGATGGATACAAAAATATGTGCCAGAAGTTATGACGCCAGAAAGAAAGATGGCCATAGAATGAAGCCGTGACTGGAAAGGCAGAGTGAGGGATAGAAACCACACTCTGCCACATAATGTGGGTCTAACCACATAATTTATCTTAATTAAAAATGCATGCATACAAAACAGCACTCTTTTTTTGTTGAAGTATAAACAAAACACCAAAATTTCACAATAAATACATACATTAAAATGACTACCTATAACATAGAATGTAAAGGAGGATGGGAGTGCAAAATGGGGTTTAATGAAAAAAATTAAAGGAAATTTATATTGGAAACAAAAAATGTAACTAACAAATCTCCAACACCTACTGTTACGTATAACTATACCTATGCCAATACGCGTATGATATCTCTATCTATACTTATGGCTATAAATATAAAGGCAGGTGCTTGTTGATATTATTGAGCCATTGAATCAAATAAACCTTGAAACTTGCCACTGATTATAGAAAATACAAGGAGCCTGCAAACAGTATAACATATAGAATTCTGCTCTTGTGAACTTTAGTTCATTTTATAACTTCAAGGTAGCAATTTTGTTTTGACTGTTAATCTTTGTTTATGTTAACTATGCATTTATTTCTTTTCCCTTCTTTTTTTTCCCAAATTTTCTATCTTTTTTTAGTTTCCTCCCTCTAGAAATATAACTTTCAAAATGTTCTTTAAAGGGAGCTGTCAATAGGAAAATCTATTTTTCTGAAATTAAATTTATTTTAACTTTATTATAAGATAATTAAATTCTAGGTTGAAAGTCATATTCTCTCAGCAAATTTAGAAATACATTGTCCCACTATTGTCAGATTGCCAATGATGAGAAAATAGATAGCAAATATGATGTATTTTGAAGATATTTTGTTCTCCTCTCCTAACCCCACTTCTATCTACTTTTTACATTTCCTCTTTTTCTTTTTCAATCAGCAGTTTGTATCTGATATTCTAGGTATGGATTCATTCTTACTTATCACTTTGTGAATTTCACTAGGATTTTAGCATTTCTTCAGATATATCTGTAATTTCACAAATTCCTTTTCAATTAGTTCCAAATCTGTATTAGAATTTTTTATTTTAAAATATTCACACATAAACATCTTGTTTTATCATTTTTTTAAACAGGTGGCCATTTTTAATATTTTTCTCTTGTGTGTTTTCCTTTCAACATATTAAGAACATATTTAATATATTTAATATTTTGTCACCAATGGTTATAGAATTTCTAGTCTTTGAGAGCCTAACTATGCTCTGTGTTGTTTCTGTTTGTTCTTATTCACAGTGTCTTTTTTGATGTTTACAATTTTTACTTTTACCTTCTACATTTAGGAACTTGATTTGACAAAATTTTGAGGTCTAGTTTGGAGATTAATTTCTCCAGAGAGAATTTGCATTTGTTATTTCCAGAATCTTGGTGATACTAATACACTGAAAATTCAGGAGGCAAATCCATATTAAAGGTGAACTTGTACATTTTTTTTTAAAGCTCTACTTAACTTCACGTTTTTGGTCAGAATATTTTATTTGGTGTCTTCTAAGTTTAAGTTTTATGTTTATTTCTTTTGTTATATACTTACACTAAGTGCGTCACCCTGGTCTTCCCAGCTTTGTGAATGGGCCAGGGAGAGGTGCTCTCACCTATTAGACTGCTTATTTTGGATGAATCCTGGCCTCCGCTTCTCCACAAACTTCGAGTTTATGAAAACTGAAATTTTATTTGATTCAGCTCAAAAAGTTATCTGTGTTCAACTTTCATTTAGTTTTTGCATAGTATATATCTTTGTGTTAGTTAACTGATATCTACCCTTTCACTGGGAGATTAGGCCAGGGTTCCAGGTAACACTTCTGCTAGAAATAAAAATCTCTCTTTTTATTCATTTTTAAAATATTTTCAATTTATTTTAAAGCGATAACTGAACTGAGATCCATATATGCATACTCTGTATATTTTTGGAAGAAAAATTGGATATGTACGATTCAAAGTAATTTTATTTTGTATTATATTCTCTATGAGTGTGAGTGAGTCTCTTGACTACTGCGAGCTTACATATTGTTACCTGAGTATTTAGCACTATCATTTGAATCTGGTCTTATGTTATTTCCCCTTAGGTGTGCTTGTACACAGACACACACACGCACACACACAAATAGATACACACAAAGTCTCTTAAAATGGTTTAAAATAAACTTTTTGTAAAATTGATAATGCTACTGATGAGAATAAACATGTCAAAGAAAGCAATTATTGTTAGCATAAAAATAAATAGGAATAAATATTACAATATTAAAAGCAGTCATAGCTTAAATTCCTGATGACATTTAAATGTTTTCAAGATAATAGACTGAGTACAAAATTCTAGAGGAAGATAAGGTAGAGGTGAACAAAATCAGGGTTGGAAAACGAGCTTTCAGTGAAAACATCTTAAGAAGTTTTTCCGTAATGTTCTATGCATGCTTATTCTCCACTTTTAGATTCTAAAATAACCTTAGAAAAGTGGAGTGGAAGTAGAAAATCAGAGAGATATACTGATAAATTAAAAATCATATTTTTGGCATCTTCCTATTAAGTAGAAATTATTTGTTTTTCTACGTTAAAGCAAATACACTTACAAATGGCCTTTATGGACTTCAGATAACTACCCATCTCAATACTGGTTATAATAATTCAAAGAGATGAGATTTAACATTTTTTGCTATATTTGTAGGTTAAACAGAAAGGTAGATTTTTTTATAACTTATTTGTTTCATCCACAATCATATCGACTTTGTTGATGCAAAAATAGAATTCTTCTTGCCCAATATTTTATATAATGTTTGAGGAATGAAGTTACCTTTTGCTGAATCCCTTTTCTGAAATAACTTTTGCAAATTAAATCCATGAACCTTTGCTGTCAGTTTAACAGATAGCTGACATTGTCTCACGATGTGAAATTTGCTCATCCAAAGTAGAAAGTGATGTAGAAAATGTTGAGTTTTTAGATTATTTGTTGACAGAAATGGGACATTCTGGAAATGAATCTGATCTACACATCCAGTACAATTCAACTGATGTTTTATCAAATTTAGGCCATCAGAAAAAGATACTGAAGTCATTATTAAATGAATTGAACTTGGCAGCTCCATAGATCCACTGCCCTACATGTATCTAAAGAGAGATGGCATTAAGAAAAATAAATTATTATTTTAAAACTTGACTTTATCCCTCTTTAGCAGATAGGCAAACCTACAGTATAACTTGTTGTGCTATGTCTAAAATATAAAAGGAATGCAATAGAGCTACACAAGTTCATAATCAAATTGTTCCAAAATATAATCTGATCTACTATAATATTCTTTTTTTGGTTATTTAGAATACTGTTTAATGTATATTCTATTAAAAATGTGTAGCATAAACTCAGAATGTTATGACACCTCATTCATTTTTCATTTATTAATTTATAAGGAACAATGCATTTCTGCTCATACATGAAAATAATAAACCCAATTTTATTATATACGTGTGCTGTGGTTGAATGTGTTCTCCAAAATTCAGGTGTTGAAACTTAATAGCCAATGTAATGGTATTAAGAAGGGAGGGGCTTTAAAAGATTATTAGGACACAATGGCTCCTCCCTAGTTAACAAGATTAAAGCCCTTATAAAAGAAAGTTTTCATAGCTTTCTGCTAGCTTGCTCTTCTGCCTTCCACAATGGGAGGATAAAACTTTCCTCCCCTGAACAGATAAAGCAAGAAGGTGCCAACTTGGGAGCAGAGAGTAGCCCTTTCTTATCAGACAACTGAACCTACCAGTGCCTTAATCTTGGACTTCCTAGCTTCCAGAGCCATGAGAAAATAAATTTATGTTTTTTATTAATTACCTGGTCTCAGATGTTTTGTTATAGCAGCACAGACTAAGACAGTGTGTTAATGAACCATCCTTCAAATTTGTGATCCCTTAGTTGAATTTTGCAGGATGAATATGAAATTTTAAAATTATTTTCTACAATTTCTTTATATATTAGAGGATACAATTCAGATAATTGCTTTTGTTTATTTTATATTATTAGCATTTAAAAACTCTTAATATTTTGTTATCTTTGTTGAACACACTGATTTATTGGAAGTAGGAATGACTTCATGAATGTAAAGTGACAGAGAAATTATTAGATATTTTTTATTAGTTCATGCCCTAAAAATATTTTAATCTAAATAGTGTATTAAATTTAAGTCATTTTATAAGTCAGAATTTGTTAAAATTAATATAATTAATACAAAATTAATACAATATATGCAATGATATTGTACCAATTAAAGTTAATACAATATCAATATATCAATATATGTTTCAAACAATATATAACAAAATATACATTCTTCCCAAATTTTCAGTAAGGTAGAGCTATTGTGAAACCTGAGAGAGGTAATTACCTCTTTTCCCTTTACCTAGAGTATTTGATTAAAATACTCCATAATTAAATACTGCCTTGGAATGAAAATGCAATTTAAAATATGAAATGTGATTTGGCAGATAAAAGATCTGCTATAGAAGTAGCAAGTATAGGTTAATGATGAGTTTTGAGCCCAGTTTTAAGGCATTTACCACCCTTCACATAAATTAGAGCATTTGACCTTTAAGCATACAACTGTCTTCAATGAAGTGATAACTGCTGTGGAGAAAAAGAACAATCAAGACAAAGAAAACTAATCAGTTAGCTCTACTGAGGAAGGAAACTGCAGAATTTAGGCCAATGTTTTAAGTCCAAGCAAGAAAAAAACTGATTTCCCATAGACTTTCCATTTTGACAAGATTGTCTGAGCACACTTAGAAAAGCAAAAATGAATTCCGCCAAAAAGATGGAATAATATTACAGATGTTAGAAGAGATAGAAAATAGATTCCTTGATGTGCACAAGAGATTGTATTTGGGATAATAAATTCCATTTTAGGTTGAATCTACTGTGGGAACCTAACCATCCTTAAATCTTCCAGGCTTGGTAGAAAGGTTAGATAGTCACAGCTTGGGTGTCAGGGGTTATAAACCCTACTCTCAACTCAATTATTTTAGTGGCAAAAACTACACACACTATTTTACAGTTACAATAGCAACTCATTGGATCAATGTAAAATACCTGTGATAAAGTGTGTTTCTTTGTTTTTGTTTTTAATTTTAAAACTTGGGAGGTGTGTTTAGTATAACATTAACAGACAGTTTAATATACATACATATACACTCTTCGTCTAAATTTTAGATTTAATAGTTACTGCTTTTAATTACAAAGAATGACCAGGCTAAGACTGATAAAATGTCCTCTTCCCCTTAGAAAAGGTGAAATGTAACATTATGCAAATTTATTTCACTGTGTCTTCTTTGTGACTTTTTTTTTTCTCGGTCTTTTTGTTTTATCACTATCTTTGACATGTGGCCCATGCGAAAATGTCCTGCATTTCTAAACTTTGGGACATTGGCATAGTTTTGATTAATGAGCTTATTGTTATTCATCCTAGTTAGATCTTGCTGAACAAAAGTCTCCTTATTATCCCTAATTTATATGTCTCACTTGTATTTGTTCTGCCACATTTCCTCTAATGACTTTCTATATTTAATCACTATATTTAAGAAAAGGAATTTAATGTAATTCCTTGCTGTGCCACATAGTGTTTGGAGTGTATTTGCTATTTTACATGAGTTGTAGCTGTAGTGTGATGGGTACCCCACCAGGGTTATGTAAGGATGAATGTCTGCTACCTGAACCCTGAAGGCTGGGCAGTGAGCCAAGGCTATGGTACCCAGCCAAGGAGCAAGTGTCCCTGAGAACCCACAAATCCCAGAGAGTATCTGAGAACCTACCAAGGAAAACAGTCCTATCACATACATACAGTAGGCAAAGAACCCACAAATCCTAGAGAGTATCTGAGAACCTACCATGGAAAACAGTCCTATCACATACATACAGTAGGCAAAGAGCCAGAAAAACAGCCTAAAAGCAGCTTTGAGATGGGAGATGGTGCAGATCTCTAGATCTGTCCTGCCGTCCCCCAGAAGAGTCCCATACATAAATCCTAATAAACTTATCTACTGGTCAAGCTAGACTTGTCTGAGTCAGTCTTGATCTCTTGGCTCCTTCCCAGTTTGGGGGGTGGGGAGGGGAAATTAAAGTCACAAGTTTTTCTCATATCAATAGCTAGATATTATTTGAAATGTCTCGTTTGAGTGAAACCAAGATAAATTCAGGGAAGTTAGTTTAAACTCACCATGACTAGAATGGTGAGTTAAAAAAAAAAAAAAAAAAGAGGGAATAAAAATGTGTTTCCATTTAGATGTGCATACACACTTTCCTGTAACTTGATGGAAACATTCAGACTTGAATTTATTTTATGTCTGTAAGTCAAACAAAAGGTCATTTTATTTATTGCTTATGTTTTTTTGTTCTGTATGTACTGGCATCGTTATTAATTATTTATTAGTTAAATAGAATTTACTTTATAATTGCCAAGGTTTTATTCTGAGATTTTACTGAACAGGAGCATATCAATTAATTTGTTTTGCCTGTCTATATCATCTATATCATCTCTCTCTCTCTCTCTCTCTCTATATATATATATATATATCTCATATATATACACACACATATATATATGCATTACCGAAATCAAATTGATCAAGACGCCATAGGATCAATTGTTAAGGTAGCCAAACAAATTGCAGTATTTTCACGTGAGTGTAGCCAATGCATTTTTCACAGAAATGTTATAATATGGTGAGTTTGATCTAAAAGCAATTTAAATATAAACAAAATCCGGCCTGGCACGATGGCTCATGCCTGTAATCCCAGCACTTTGGGAGGCCGAGGTGGGTGGATCACGAGGTCAGGAGATCAAGACCATCCTGGCTAAGACGGTGAAACCCCGTCTCTACTAAAAATACAAAAAATTAGCCGGGCGTGGTGGTGGGCGCCTGTAGTCCCAGCTACTCGGGAGGCTGAGGCAGGAGAATGGCCTGAACCCGGGAGGCGGAGCTTGCAGTGAACCGAGATCACGCCAGGGCACTCCAACCTGGGCGACAGAGCGAGACTCCATCTCAAAAAAAAAAAAAAAAAAAAAAAAAGTAAATAAATAAATAATAAATAAGTAAATAAATGTAAACAAAATCCTTGGTATTAATTCAGTTGTAATCTGTTGATTTTCTCTATACTTGCTATGTGAATGTATTTTTAATATAATACAGCTTCTGTGAAGCAAACTATGCTATTTTTATGCTTCATTTTAAATGTAAAATATTAACTTTCTTGCAAGCAATCACTGGTATGGAGAGAACATTGGGGAACATACTGGAAGTTAACATAATTATATCAATAGTTCCCTAGTGGTCAAAAGCATTAGTACTCAAATTGCATTATGAATATGAAAATCCAGTAATTTTGATTTAGGTCATTTGTCACACTGGCATCAGAAATTGCAAGTCACTGCTGTTGTCTAAAATTTTGAATTTCATATGACTGGTGATTAAATTCAAAAGAACCTTCTGGTTCATCAACAATCTATCCAAACTGTGTAAAATCCATTCATAGGCACATTTCTTCTATGTTCTGATTTTATGTAAGTACTAACACACATTCCCCTTTCTATTCACATTATATTTTTGAGCAATGGAAATGCATTGGATGGAAAATAGTTCTGAAACTGATATGATCAAAAGTAATTACACTTGGATAGAATGTGAATTTAGAATTAAACTTACATTCTGTTTGCACACCTAACTAGTGAATATTTCTCTATAGCAGAAGGATTATTACTTTTTAAAAGTGAGTTCAGATCATTATTTTCCACTGCAAGTTCAGATATTCAACTTGCAGCTGGATTTATATAGCATGCAAACACTTGTACAGGACAAGTACAAGTACTTGTACAGGATAAAATTTGGACAGGTCATAAGTGCACAAATGCTGTTGCTAGATACTTATCTCTGGCTGACAAATAGGTGCAGTTCAATGAAATGGATATTAGAGTGTTATACTGCAGTATAATTGAACCACTCTAGTAAACACAAGGTAACTATTAGTAGCATACTAAATATTGTTCTGAATTAGATCATTCTATTCAAATATAAACATATAAAGAAAATAAAATAAATGAAAAAATAATACATTTAAAAACTATTTTTCAATTGCTTTAAATGTTTCAAAAATGTTTTAAAAACTTTTTTTTAAAAAAAGAAAAAACAATATTAGCTATAAAATAGTTTCAATTCAGGAACTTTCCTGTTCCATAACCTTGTCAAATTAAATGACCTCTCTAAGGTTCATTTACAGGATGGTTAGAAGTATTAAATGATAGTATTTTCATAAAACACTTAGTATCATGTTTAATATATAAAAGATACCACAACACAACTTAGAAAAGATATTTATTATTATAAAATATAACATTCTTTGGAACAGTAAATACTGTTTAGTGTTTTAAAGTTACCCTTCTGACCTCATTTTCTTTTTTATTTGTTTATTCACTTATTTATTTATTTTTTACTTTAAGTTATGGGATACATGTGTAAAATGCGCAGGCTTGTTATGTACGTACACATGTGCCGTAGTGGTTTGCTGCACCTTTCAACCCATCACCTAGGTTTTAAGCTCCGCATGCATTAGGTATTTCTCCTGATGCTTCCCCACCCCTCGCACCCCCTCCCTGCTGAGAGGCCCCAGTGTGTGTTATTTCCCTCCCTGTGTCAATGTGTTCTCATTGTTCAGCTCCCACTTATGAGTGAGAACATGTGGTGTTTGGTTTTCTGTTCCTGTGTTAGTTTGCTGAGGATGGATGGCTTCCAGCTTCATCTATGTCCTTGAAAAGAACATGATCTCATTCCTTTTTGTGACTGCCTAGTATTCCATGGTGTATATGTACCACATTTTCTTTACGTATGGCATTTAGATTGGTTCTATGTCTTTGTTATTGTGAATAGTGCTGCAATGAACATACATGTGCATGTATCTTTATAACAGAATGATTTATATTCCTTTCAGTATATACCCAGTAATGGATTGCTGGGTCAAATGTTATTAATGGTTCTAGATCCTTGAGGAATTGCCGCAGTGTGTTCCACAATGGCTCAACTAATTTACATTCCCATCAACAATGTAAAAGTGTTCCTATTTCTCCACAGGCTTGCCAGCATCTACTGTTTCTTGACTTTTAATAATCGCCATTCTGACTGGTGTGAGATGGTATCTCATTGTGGTTTTGATTTGCATTTCTCTAATGATCAGTGATGTTGAGTTTTTTTCCATATGTTTATTGGCCACCTAAATGTTTTCTTTCGAGAAGTGTCTGTTCGTATCTTTTGTCTACTATTTGATGGGGTTGTTTGTTTTTTTCTTGTAAATTTGTTTATGTTTATCAGAAATCCTGGATATTAGGCCTTTGTCAGATGGGTAGATTGCAAAAATTTTCTCCCATTCTGTAGGTTGCCTGTTTGCTCTGATGATAGTTTCTTTTGCTGTGCAGATGCTCTTTAGTTTAATTAGTTACCATTTGTCAATTTTTGCTTTTGTTGCAATTGCTTTTGGTGATTTCATCATAAAATCTTTGCCCATGCCTATGTCCTGAATGACATTGCCTAGGTTTTCTTCTAAGGTTTTAATGGTTTTGAGTTTTACATTTAAGTCTTTAATCCCTCTTGAATTATAAGGAAAGGGTCCCATTTCAGTTTTCTGCATATGACTAGCAAGTTTTCCCAGCATCATTTATTACATAAGGAATCCTTTCCTCATTACTTGTTTTTGTGAGGCTTTTGGAAGATAAAATGTATGGTGTTATTTATGAGATCTTTATTATGTTCCATTGGTCTATATGTCTGTTTTGGTGCCAGTACCATGCTGTTTTGGTTACTGCAGCCTTGTAGTATAGTTTGAAGTCAGGTAGTGTGATGCCTCCAGCTTTGTTCTTTTTGCTTAGGATTGTGTTGGCTATGTGGCCTCTCTTTTGGTTCCACATGCCTTTTAAAGTAGTTTATTCTAATTCTGTGAATAATGTCAATGGTAGTTTGATGAGAATAACATTGAATCTATAAATTACTTTGGGAAGTATGGCCATATTGATGATATTGATTCTTCCTATCCATGAGGATGTAATATTTTTTCCATTTATTTTTGTCTTCTCTTATTTCCTTGAGCAGTGGTTTGTAGTTCTTCTTGAAGAGGTTCTTCATGTTCCTTGTTAACTGTATTCCTTGGTATTTTATTCTCTTTGAGCAATTGTGAATGGCAGTTCATTAATGATTTGGCTCTCTGCTTGTCTATTGTTGGTGTATAGGAATGCTTGTGAATTTTGCACATTGATTTTGTATCCTGAGACTTTGCTAAAGTGGCTTATCAGCTTAAGGAGTTTTTGCGCTGAGATGATGGGTTTTTCTAAATATAGGATTATGTTATCTGTAAACAGAGACAATTTACCTTCCTCTCTTCCTATGCGAATACCCTTTATTTATTTCCATTAAGCCAGTTTATTTAGAGTTTTTAGCATGAAGCCATGTTGAATTTTATCAAAGGCCTTTTCTGCGTATATTGAGATAATCACATGGTTTTTGTCATTGGCTCTGTTGATGTGATGGATTACGGTTATTGATTTGTGTGTGTTGAACCAGCCTTGCATCCCAGGGATGAAGCCAACTTGATTGTGGTGGATATGCTTTTTGATGTGCTGCTGGATTCAGTTTACCAGTATTTTACTGAGGATTTTCACACTGATGTTCATCAGGGATATTGGCCTAAAGTTTTCTTTTTTTGTTATGTCTCTGCCATTTTAGTATCAGGATGATTCTGGCCTGATAAAATGAGTTAGGGAGGAGTCCCCCCTTTTCAATTGTTAGGAATAGTTTCTGAAGGAGTGGTACCAACTCCTCTTAGTACCTCTGGTAGAATTTGGCTGTGTATCCATCTGGTCCTGGGTTTTTTTTTTTTTTTTTTTTTTTGGTTGGTAGGCTAGTTAATATTACCTCAATTTCAGAACCTGTTATTGGCCTATTCAGAGATTCGACTTCTTCCTGGTTTAGTCTTGGGAGGGTGTATGTGTCCAGAAATGTATCAATTTCTTCTAGATTTTCTACTTTATTTGCATGGAAGTGTTTATAGTATTCTCTGCTGGCAGTTTGTATTTCTGTGGTATAAGCGGTGATATCCCCGTTATCATTTTTTATTGTGCCTATTTGATTTGTCTCTCTTTTCTTCTATTAGTCTAGTAGTGGTCTATTTTATTAACTGTTTTTTTTTTTTGTTTTTTAAAAAAACCGGCTTCTGCAGTCGTTGATTTTTTGAAGGGTTTTTTGTGTCTCTATCTCCTTCAGTTCCACTCTGTTCTTAGTTGTTTCTTGTCTTCTGCTAGATTTTGGATTTGTTTGCTCTTGCTTCTCTAGTTCTTTTCATTGTGATGTTAGCGTTTTGATTTGAGGTCTTTCCAGCTTTCTGATGTGGGCATTTAGTGCTATAAATTTCCCTCTTAACATTGTTTTAGCTGTGTCCCAGAGATTTTGGTACATTGTCTCTTTGTTCTCATTGGTTTCAAAGAACTTCTTGATTTCTGCCTTAATTTGATTATTTACCCAAGAGTCATTCAGAAGCACGTTGTTCAATTTCCATGTAGCTATGTGGTTTTGATTGAGTTTCTTAATTGTGAGTTCTAATTTGATTGCACTGTGTTCTGAGAGACTGTTTGTCAAAATTTCCATTCTTTTACGTTTGCGGAGGAGTGTTTTACCTCCAATTATGTGTCTGACCACATTTTCTATCAGTGGCCATCTCCCTCATTTCCACTACAGCCATAGTGGATCTCCTTGCTTATTGGACACTTCAGGCTTGCACTTTCCACCGGATCTTTGAGTTTACTGCTGTCTCTTCATATAGCCAGATGGCTCACTTTTTCACTCCTTTCAGAGTTGTGCTCAATTCACACTCTAGCAATAAGACCTCTATGACTATATACCCTCCTTAAAACACTCACAAACCGTATATAAAATAGCAATATTCCCACACTTAGCACTTATAGTCTCTGTTATCCTGCTTATTTTTTCTTTTTAGCAATTTTCACTATTTTCTCTACAATTACTTATTAATTTGTTTGTTATCCTGTTATCCCATTTCTTATTCTAACTAAAAGGTAAATTCTGTGAGGGTAAGAAAGTTGTCTCTTTTCTTAATGCCCTGTCCCTGGTACTTACAACAGCATATGCTAAAATCAAAAATATTGTTTGTAAATGAAGGACTTAAGAATAAATGTATTTTCAATTTTTAAATATTAATTACAGTTTAATATGCTACTTAACAATATGACCTAGCGTCTACATTTTAATCTAGAACAATATAAATCTAGATTCTTTTGGCTCTGGAGTAGATTTTTACATTTATATCAATTAATTAATTTCAGGTTGGCCTTAAATAACTATTTTCCTTTTATTTCATGGATACACATTATGTCTGTGGGCTTTGTCCCATCAATAAATAGATATCAATTTGTTCCATTGCAAGGTAATAATAGTTATTGATCTCTGGTCTCCATCTTAAATAAAAACTAAAGCTAGCTGCTCAGAAAAAAAATATTTAAAGTGTGACACACTCAATTCACACAGTATTTATCAAGTACCTACCATATGTGCTATAGCTCTAAGTGCTACAGGGAAAATTAAGATAAAAACAAATGTCATTTCCTTGAGAATGTATAATATTTTAGGCAATGTAAAATGGACCTAATAACTTTAAAAAGGATGGAATATGATGAGTAAAATAAAAGAAATAAAAATAAGAACCTTGAAGAGCTATATCTTATGTATTAGAAATATTGCCATTAAGAGTAGGAATTAGGCCTTTTCACATAAGTAAAACAATTTTACTGTATATAATTAATTGCTTAAAACATTTCTAGTCATCTCAAAAGCAGAAATATGAATTATATGAACCATAAACTTCACAATAAACAAATCAAAGCTAGACCTATTGTTCTCTTAAAAGTAAGTGCATGAGTATAAATTAAAATATTCATCTTAGGATTCATCAGATGTGAGAGAATTTTAGTTCCAAAGATTATTCTTGGAGAATATATATTATCAAGTGTATTAATAACAAATTAACAACTTCTTCTATCTTTTCCTGATGTATTGCTCATTTATACTAAATATATTGACAGGATAAGCACATTGGGAGTCTCACTAAGTTAAACATAAATGTCAGCTATTCAACAGAAGCACTTCTCTGGGGCTGTTGGTAGTTTCAAGGTAGAAGAGTCAGTCCTTATATTAAAACTAGATGATCTAAACTGAAGGGCTGTGTCAATGAAAACACATAACATCAGAAAAAGACGTTTATCAGTTACATAACCAATCATCACAGAAACATATTGCTTAAAAGTAAATTTAAGTATCTTTGAAAGATTTTTTATTTATTACAAATATCAAACACATTTATTATTTGAATTTTTGTGGTCTCAGTAAATATGACTAATTCAAGAAAGTCTTTGAGATTTTTAAAATTAATTCCAATAGGGTATATTCTTTAGCTTGAAAAGAACACGATGGTGTTTTAACTGAAAATGCCAAATAATTTCGAAAATTCTTAATACTCCTGAAAATGCATTAGATGTTCTAAGTAAATTTCATACGGAAGGTGTCATCTAAATTAATATTCACAAATATACTATAAATGAAAGGATATTTGCTGTAAGTTAAGAAATTCTTAAAAGATAAATGTGTAAAACAAATATTGATTGTAAAAGGCAATTCTAGTCATCTCTTAAGTTATTACGTGTTTATTTTTAATCTACCAACGTATGTCCTCTTCCTTAGAGTACATGAGCATTAACCAATAATTGCCTTTATTTTTCTCAATATGAGGGAAACACATGCTCACTCCCAACCATCATTTTTTAAAATAAAAAGTGTGATATTCCTAAAATGTATTAATGAAAGCTTATATTTGAGAATATTGTTAAAAGTAAAAGACTCATTTGTTAAGATAAGCTTCTGATCATGTTCTTATTCAAAAATAATATCTTCCCTGACTATTAGAAATCACACTAACTTCCCTCGTTATGCAATGACATCAACCACACCACTTTAGTAAAATTATATACCACGATGTGCTATTATTAATTATTTGATTGTGTTAATGTGATTTCACAAGATGATAATTTCTTTAAAACCTGCACAGTGTTATAAACATATGTCTCAATTTCTCAGGCAATTATACAGCAACAATTTTATATCATTTCTTTCATGGGATTTGCTAAAAGATAGAAATTGTATAATATATATAACTAATATATAATATATGTTACATATATAATATATGTAACATATATAATATGTTATGTACATATATAATATATGTTATATTACATATATAACATATATAATATATCATATATATAACATATAACATATAATATAATATGTTATATATATTATATATAATATATATATATTTTATATATATAATATATAACATATAATATGTTATATGTTATATATTATATATGTTATATTTTATATATGTTATATATAATGTTATATGTTATATATGTTTTATGTTATATATGTTATATATAAAACATATATAACATATATGTTATATAACATATAATATATGTTATATAACATATATTATATATTTCATATATATTACATATATATATATAATATATATAGTTCCTTCCTCTCAGTGATCCTCAAAATTAAAACACAGGTGTCTTCTCTGTTCCTTGAACAGCTAAGGTCTTTCCCATCTCAAGATCACTACACTGGCTGTTCCCACTTCTAGGAATGCTCTGATTGGAATCCCATTACGTCTTCCACATTAAAGGAAGCATTGTTTGTTCTAGAAGCAAAGGTAACTTCAGTATATCTATGTCTATATTAATCTGTATCGAGAATTCTAAGCCAATATAATTTTTAAAAACCAACTCTTATTGCACCTGAAAAGCAGCATTTGGTAGTATAACATATCCTATCCATAGTGAGGTTTTTTCCTACCTTAAAATATTTCTTTTGTAAACATGTTTTCATCTAGAGTAAAGTTTAAATTAGAGTAGATGGTAATATGTTAGGAAACATGTCCAAGTTCTAAGGATGTACATGAAGTGAAACCACAAAAGGAATGGTTTTATTTTACTAGAAAGAAAATGACCCCATTTACATAAGATGCAGGGCTAGCCCGCGTTTCCATGCATAGCAGTACTTGCACTGAACCATGAAGCTATTGTGCTAGCGATGTACCTTTGGCTTCTGTCTTAGATGTACTTCTGAGCTTAGCACACAGGCCTACAGCTTCATCAACATTTAATGGTAACAGACATACTCTGGATCCAGCAATTGCATTTTGCCAAGTACCTGCTTCTCCAAGGGAGAGAAGAATTAGAAAGCCAATGTAAGTGGGCTTTCTGCCTCAGGAAAAAAAAAATGTGATTTTTGGTAGAGAAGATTTGCATTCATGTTTGATTATTAGATAATCTAATAACACAAACTGTTAAATAGAAATAATGTCAGGCCACAGTGAAAGGCAGTAAAGCCATTTTTATTCAGTACTATTGCAATGAGAGTATTAAAACTGAGTTCAATTTCAAATACAGCCAGAACATGTAGGGATTTAGAGCCAAAGAGCAGAGGAGGGGGATAAGTCAATGGAAAATTATTAAGAGGCGACATCAAGGGTAGGGAGATTCTTGTTAAACTGATTCAACAGGATTACTGCTAAAGGCAGATCATGGTGAATCGGATTTTAAAGCCAGGGAATGAGAAACTTGAACAGATGTCAAGGCAAATCATATATGAAGGGTGGAGGGATTCTTATTATTAATGCATTTACATAACAGGATTCTTTTCAAAGCTGGACTATGCAGGCTAAGTATAAAGATCAAGGATGAGGCCTAGTAGAAAGTGGACTCATAGGAGACTGTCTAAAGTTTGGTCAAGAGAGTCTTTATAAAAACTCACATCTCAAAGTTAACATATCCAAACTGAAAGTCCTTTTTTCCCCCTTCCAAATCTGATTATTTCCCAGTCTCTCTCTTATCAAAGGAAACTATTGACCACCTAGCTGTCTGTATAAAAATCTCCAAAGTCTGATTCATCAGGAAATCTTGATAGTTCCACTGCATAAACATATTTTGAACCTTCTATCATCACTGAAATATTACATCTAAAAGGGCCTTTTTTTCCTTTTTTTCTAGACAGGGTTGTATTCTGTCACCCAGGCCAAGTGCAGGGACATGATTACAGCTCACTGCAGCCTCAACCTCCCAGGCTCAAATGAGCCTCCTGCCTCAGTTTCCTGAATAGTTGGGACTACAGGCAAATACCACCACACCTGGCTAATTTTTATCTTTTTCTATTTTTTTTTTAAAGACGTGATCTAACTATGTTGCCCAAGCTAGTCTCTTCGAGTCAAGAAATCCTCCTTCCTCAGCCTCCCAAAGTGCTGAGATTACAGGCGTGAGCCACAGCACCCACCTGGGTCTTGCATAATTTGACTCTGGCCTGTTCTCCAACATCAACTCCTACAATTCTCTTCCTCGCTATTCTCTGGACATGCCAGTTTCACATTCATGAATAGTCAATGAACTTGAAATCTTCAATTATAACTGTGAATTTGTCTATTTCTCTTTTCAGCTCTATTGGTTTTTGCTTCATATATTTTGAAGCTTTATTTTTTTAGTGTGTATACTTTTATGTCTTCTTGCTGGTTGAACTTTTATCTTAGTCACCCCTCTTCTTGTCTCTAGTAATTGTCGTTAATTTAAAGTCTAATGTTTCAGGTACTAATATAGCCAGTGTATTGGTTTTTAAATTACTATCGCATGGTATATATTTTCTTCATATTTTTATTCGCAATGTGCTAATGTCAATAAATCTGAAGTGAGTTTCTTTTAAGCTGCATATATGGGTAAATTTTTAAATCCAGTGTTTGTTTTTTGATTGCAGTATTCAAATCAATTACATTTAAAGTAATTATTGATATTCTAGTACTAACCTATGATATTTTACTATTGATTTTCTGTGTGTTTCTCTGCTTCTCTTTTCTGGTATTCCTGTGTGCTATTTGGGCAATGTTTTAAAGATTCAACCTGATATATGCTTAATGTTTCTGAGTGTTGTATTCGTATTGTTTTGCTGTTTGCCTTTACCTATGAGTCAAATTCTATTAGTTCCCTTCATTCCTGGGGCATAGTGTCACCATATATATAGTTCACTATTGATTGTACTTTTCTTTCAGCATTTGGAAAGTTTTGTGCCAGTTTCTTCTGGCTTCCATAGTTTCAGATGTGGAATTTCTAGCATTCAAATTGATGTTCTCCTATAGGTAGAGTCATTTTTCTTTGGTTGCTTTCAAGTTTTGCTTTGCCTTTTTTTTCTGTTTCAGTCTCAGAAGTGTAATTACAATGTGTCTTGGCATAAATTTTTTGAAATTACCTTGTTTGGGGTTTGTTTTGCTTCTAGAATTGTAAGTTTCTGTCTTTTGTGAAATTTGGAAACTTTTCAGCTATTATTTTCTCAAATAATCTTTCAATCTCACTCCTTTTCTTCTGAAACTGTGGTGACAGGAATATAGATGGTCCCTGATATATGATGGTTCTACTTATCATTTTTTGACCCTACGGTGATGTGAAAACAATACACATTTAGTAGAACTGTACTTCTCTTGCAATGCTGAGCAGTGGCAGCAAGACACAGCTCCCAGACAGCCATGCATTTTCTACTTATAATATGTATAACACAATGGGGTTATTGGGACATAACTCCATATCACCCTGGCAAGGAGAATATGTATTGTATATCTTATTGTAGTCCCACAGATTCCCAAAATCTTGTTTAATTTTTTTCTTTCTCTTCATTATTTAGATTGGGTGAATTGTGTTTATCTGTCCTAAAATTCAGTGACTCTGTCTTCTATCATCTCTACTATTGAGCCCATCTGTTCAGTTTGTTTCCTTTTTTGTGTTTTATGTTTTTCATTTTCCTAATCCACTGTTTCTTTTTTCAATTTATTAACTGTGTCTTTTAAAGAAGTTTTAAGTTTACAAAAGAATTGAGCAGAAAATTCAGAGAGCCTCTGTAGTCCTCACCTGCTGGATCACGCACACAGTGTCCTCTGTATTAACATCTTGCATTAATGTAGTATTTTGTGTATAGTCGATTGACCAATATTGATACATTATTAACTAAAGTCCATAGCTTGCATTAGGGTTTATGCATTGTGTTGTACATTCTAAGGGTTTTGACAAATGTAGAATGACCCACGTCCACCATTATAATATCACATGGAAGAATTTTACTACTCTAAAAATCCCTTGTGCTTCATCTTTTCATCCCTCTTTTCTCAAGAATCCCTGGAAAGTACTGGTCATTTTAATTTTGGCTTAGTTTTCCTCTTACCAGAATGTAATATAGTTGGAATTATACGGCATGTGGCCTTTTCAGGATGGTTTATGTCACTTAGCATTATGCTGTTAACCTTTCATCCATGACTTTCCACAGTTGATAGCTGTCTTAGTTGTCAGGCTGCTATAACAAAATACCCTAAAATGAGTAACTTATGAACAATAGAAATTAACTTCCCACAGTTCTGGAGACTGGGAAGTCTAAATCAAGGCATCAGCAGATCTGATGTCTGTTGAGGGACTGCTTTCCCTTATATGGCTGACTTTTTACGGTGACTTCACATGGCAGAAGGGGAAAGGCATCTCTCTGGAGACGCTTTTATAAGGGCACTAGCCCCATGAACCTTTATGGCCTAATTGTCTCCCAAAGGTTGCACATCCTAATAAAATGACATTGGTGATTAGGCTTCAGCATGAACATTTTGGGGAGACCCAAACTTTCAGATAATAGCAATAGTTCTTTCTTTTTATTGCTAAATAATTAGTCCAGGCTATGGACGGAAAAATGTTTATCCATTTACCCATTGAAGGAGATCTTGGTTGCTTCCATATTTTGGCAATTACTAATTAAACTGCCATAAATATTCATGTGCAGCTTTTTGTGTGGACAGAGTTTTAATCTCATTTGGGTAAATACTAAGGGGCATAATTGCTGGACTTTACGGTAAGAGTATCTTCAGTTTTGTTAGAAACTGCCAAACTGTTTTCTGAGGTAGCTATACCATTTTGCATTTCAAACAGCAATGAATGAGAGATCCCGTTGTTCCATATCCTTGCTAGCATTTGGTTTTCTCAGTTGTTTGAAGTTTGGCCATTCTAATTTGTATATTGTGGTATTCTGTTGTAGTTTTAAATTTGAAATCCCCTAATTAAATATGATGTTGAGTAAATATGCTTATTTGTCATCTGTCTATCTTCTTCAGTGATGTGCCTATTTAGACCTTTTGACAATTTTTTAATTGAGTTGATTGTTTTCTTCTTGTTGAGCTTTAAGTGTTCTTTGTATATTTTTATATACTAGCCCTTTTTCAGATTTGTGTTTTGTAAAAATTTTCTGCAGTGTGTGTTTTATAAATATTTCATTCTCTTAGGGTTCTTAAAAAGCACAAAAAAACACAATTCACCCAATTAAAGTATACACAATTTAATAGTTTTTAGTATAGTCACAGAATTGTGCATTCATCATAGTAATGGATTTTAAGATATTTTCATTATTCCCTAAAAGATACCCTGTACTCTTCAGCCATTGCTCCCTAAGTAACTCATCCCCCTCAATCTTAGCAGACAGTCTTACCATCTGCCTACACAGATTTTAATATTCTGACCATTTTATATAAATGGAAATCTATAATATATAGTTTATCGTTACTGGCTTCTTTCACTTAGCATATGTTTTCAGGGTACATCCATGTTGAAGCATGTATCAGTACTTCATTTCTCTTCATAGAAAATGAAAATGAATATCTTTTTACAATGTTTTACTGTATGCACTTTTGGTTCTGTTTATAGTTTTATTTCTTTGTTGAGATTTTCTATTTTTAAATTCCCTTCAAGATAATTTTTAATTAATTTTTGAAACTTTGTTATGGTGGCTGCGTTAATATCCTTGTCAAATAGTTCTAATATCTGATTTATCTCATTGTTGGTATTTTCTCATTCAAGTTGTAATTTCCTTGGTTCTTTTTATGACCCTGACTATAATTGTACCCTGGATATTTTGTCTATTAGGTTAGGACACTCCAGGTTCTATTTAAATCTTTTATTTTAATAGGCATTCACCCTGCTTAAGTTTAGCATACAGGTCTTGGCCTCATTCTGTGGTCTCTGATTCCAATGACAGTTTGAATTTTAGAGGCTTTGCAATGATCTGCTTGGTTTATCTGATGTCACAGGGTTTCCATGTGTCCCTGCTGATGGTGTTTGGCTTATGGGACATAACAGACTTCCCCAGGTTGGGCCATTCGGCATCTCCTGGGGATAGAGTGGAGTCTCCAGAATATAAAGTCTCTTTGTTGTGCCTCCTCATTGTGGCTAGGTGCTTTTTGCCAGTTGTTTCCATCTGCCTCAGTGTGTGCCAGTGTGGAAAGAGAATCTCAGGTCTATTAGGATGAAGAATACTCCTAGACCAAACCATTTGTTACAATGGAATCCCCCAAATGTGTCCCTTGTCTTCCTTTTTGTAGTGTCTCTGCAGAGGATAATTTCAAGTCTAGAGGGACAAGAAAGACTTCTTGTGATGAGTTCTCAAGCCTGCATGGAAAACAAAGTACTTCTTCTGGCTGCTATTGTTACTGGGGCTCCTGATCAGTCCCCCTTGTAAGTCTACCATGCATGCTTGTTGTTTCCAGCTGGACTCTCATTTTGTTGTGGGGGGTGACTGGAACTGCCTGGGCTGCCTTCTATTGATAAATTGAGGGTTACTTAGTCTGGGTCAACTTCTTCCATGGGATGTTTGCAAGTAAGATTGCCCTGAGACTGTGTTCTTTTTCTAGTCAAACCAGTTTTCGTTCTGTTTTAGTCAGTTTTTGTGTCACTATAAAGGAATAACTGAGACTGGGTAACTTATAAGGAAAAGAGTTTTAATTTGCTCATGGTTCTGGAGGCTGTACATGGAAGCATGGTGCTGGCATCTGCTTTTGGTGAGAGCCTCAGGAAGCTTACTGTCATGGCAGAAGGTGATGGGAGCCAATGTGTCACATTATGACAGTGGGAGCAAGAGAGAGAGTAAGGAGGTGCCAAACACTTTCAAAAAATCAGCTCTGGTGAGAACTCACTCACTGTCTCCAGGACAGCACCAAGCCATTCATGAGGGATCCACCCTATTACCCAAACACCCCCCACCAGGTCCCATCTCCAACATTCAGGATTATATTTCAACATGAGATTTGGATGGGACAAACACGCAAACTGTATCACCTTCTTAGTACCTTTCAGTGATCTCCTTGATTACCTCCTGCATTGTTTCTGGGGTCTGTAGTCTAGCAGGAAGGAACAAAAAAAACTGGCCTACCCTTGTCTAAACTAGAAGTCCCCTTAACTGTAATTTTAATTTTTCACTTATCTTCTTATTTCTATGCACATGCTAAAAAATGAAAGACATACAAATACAACAGAGATGCTAATTTTTAATTTATTGGCATTACTTGTCTCTCAGATCTTATGAAAGCACTAGATATTCCTTCATTAATAAATTAATTGTAGGCCGGGCACGGTGGCTCACACCTGTAATCTCAGCATTTTGGGAGGCCAAGGCAGGTGGATCACCTGAGGTCAGGAGTACAAGACCAGCCTGACCAATATGGAGAAACCCCGTCTCTACTGAAAATACAAAATTAGCCAGGCATGGTGGCACATGCCTATAATCCCAGCTACTCGGGAGGCTGATTCAACAGGAAAATCACTTGAACCCGGGAGATGGAGGTTGCGGTGAGTTGAGATCGCACCATTGCACTGGGCATGAAAGCGAAATTCCGTCTCAAAATAATAATAATGATAATAATGAATTAATTGTTTTACATACTTGCTAGTGAGAAGAAAAAAAAACACATACTTGGATAAATTCATGTAACAAGTAAATTAACAAGAGACTTCCCTCTATATTTTGCTCATGGTAATGTAATTTATATTTATACAAATTTGAGATTTCAACATAAAAAGTGCACAATTTCAACTTTCATAGTTGAAAGTTTAATGCAACAAGAGATTTAAAGTGCAAGGGTTTCTATTAATAATGCTGATTCTTCTGCTGCCTTTTGAATACATAGAGTACTATTTAATGGTTTTTGTAGGGAGCCCCTTAGCACAAAGATCTTTATCCCAAAATACAGAAGTGAACTCTTTTTATAAATATTTTAACTTCTAACTCACCCAGAGTTCATGTAAAACAAGAGCATAGATACCATGTCTACATTTGTTAATGTAGATACCATTAACAAATCTGTTTTACGTATGCGAGCTATCCTCAGATATCTAGTGTGGATTTTAGGACAATTGTCTAATTGGGTCCCTGACTCTAAGAACACAAATATTAATGTCTTACTTTTTCTTTTTAAATAATATCAAAATACTTTATTTTGTAAAGTGGCATCTTACTTAGACTCTGCCAAACAAGTTAGGATCACTTTAAAATATATAACATTTAAAAAAAGATGTCATTCCCTCAGTTCAAATAAAATTAAGTTTCAGCCTGAGTAAGCTCTGAAATAGAAACATCAACTGAATGAACTTCCTGTCCTTAGAGAGTTTGCCATCTCAATTCTTGGTCCAGCAGGGAAAGTAAATGTGGAAACAGATCATTAAAACACAGTGTAATAAAGACCAAGATAGAAGAAAAAAGATCAGACTTTCAATTTCCAAGACACAGGACAAATACAAGAATAAATATGACAGAATGAACAAAAATATATTCATTTTTGCCCATTGTCTTGATACATACACCTTAAATAACAGTGGCATAAACACAAGAATGAAGGAGAGCTAAACTTCAGGCTAAGTTTAGAAAATGCCTCTTTCCAGAAGTTTTTCATTGTAAACTTCTATGATGTGGGTTTTTGATTAAGGAAATCTTAACTCTAAAAGTTGTTAAGAATTTTGAAAACTTTTGGTAAAAAGCAGTATGTATTGAGAGAGTTCTTTCTTCTTGAGAAGTAAGTTGTGACTCTGGAGAGCTAGATTAAACCACAATTTAGACTGGAAGAGATTAATAAATATATTTTATGATGGGAATATACTGAGATCTACATTTAAGTAATTCTACAAAGATTTAAGGGGGGGGGGGTTCTCTGAAAAGCCATCTAGAATATTCTTTCTAGTGAAAAAATGTAGAAAAAGATGAAGAAACTCTCAACAGACTCTCTTTGCAAGATTAATTTTTTTTAGTTGATGTATTAGGCAAAATTCTAATATGGGTTCCATGTTCGCCAGCACCTGGTGGATTTCCTATAAATACTCTCACCTTGAGTGTAGGTGGGACATGTGACTCACCTCTAATAAAATACGACAAAGGAGATGAGGATAGAATGCAATCCCTTTGGTTAGGTTATATATAATTATATCTATATATACATTAGATAGACTTTCCTACTTGCCTTGAAGAAGAAAGATGCTGTAATATGAACGTCCCATGGAGAGGACAACATGACAGGAAACTACATCTGTGAGCTGAGACATTTTCTTTTAGTCCTACAATGGCAAGGATCTGAAATCTGCCAATAACCATGTGAATTTGAAAAATAATTATTTATTCAAGCTGTCCCAAGACTTGTGACCCATAGAAACTGGGAGATAATGTTCTAAATGTTTTATAAATGTTTCACCAATCTAAACTCAAGATTGTATAGAATTCCTGGGTTTCAATGATGTATTTCAGTAGAATTATGAAGAAAACTAAGTAAAAACATCATACATCATACATCATCTATTTCTTTGCCCTTCCTATAATGGAAAAGTCTCAAGGGAAATATTCAGGGCTGCTTTGATGGTTCCACACAGTCTTCAGAAACTCAGGCTTCTAGTAGCCCTCTGTAGCCTTTAGCTTCATGATTTCAGTATGACAGCTGTAGCTTCAGACATATCCATGGTCCAGGAAGCAAGAAGAGAAAAGGGACAAGTACAAAAGAATGTTTATGAAATCATCTCTTTTTGTAAGAAATTCTTTTAGACAAATCACTCAGTAACTTTTAACTCTGATTCCTTTAACTGCAATTTAATCAACTAGCAACTCCTATTTGCAATAACATTGGAAAATTTTAGCTTTTTAATTAGGCAGATCAGGCCTGATTCTCCTTTTCAAACACATATGTACTTTTCTTTATTTTCTGCATATATCTTGAACTCATTCTCTCTGACTTACTGGGAAAAGCATTTTGTGATAATTACACATCATTTGTGATGAGTCAATGAGTATTATGTAAGTTCTGACAATTTTCTCATTTATCCTCAGTATACTATGTCTCTAATAAGAAACATTATTGGAGACTAAAATATTTAATTTGTGATGTTCTTCAACACTAATCACTTCTTATCATTGTAAAAATTAAAATATGTGCTTTTAAATATGAATAGATTAGCTAAAATAAAATATTGAAACCCTATTTAATGCTTATTCCATTTTCTACTGTATCTAATGTCCTGTCACTGTTATAATTATTCAAAACTTAAGATAGAGTAGAAATTCTATATAATTCAATAATAATGTGGTAAAGGTAGTCAAAAGTTTTTTTTTTTTTAGAATGACATGCTCTACCATAATAGAGGCAGATATTTAATTAACATTTATTGGAGTTTTTCTGAAAATTACAAATGCCTGCACCTCTTTCTCACTCTTCCTGATGTTATAACCAATTTAGAAATACAAAATAAACCTGTAGAAATAAAGTGGAATATATTTTTATTACTGATAAACCTGATTAATAACTTAGCTTAGGTTTAAGGCAAATGTGCTTTGTAACACTTTTACCACTGAATTGAATTTACTCATATAGACACACATAGGAAAAGCTGTAGATGTTACCCAAGTGTTATATCACTTATCTCATGACTGAGGTAAACATGTACATCCAGGAGCAGTTTCTCCAAAGGCAGAGAATGCAGGGTTCCTAAGATACTCACTCACATATGTCTCCTTCTGTTCAGAAATGTGCCTCACTCCTTGTTTTATATGCAGAAGCTAGAAAAATTTGGTTTTGGGTAGAAAGTAGAGCTTTTCTCATAGCTTTTGTTTTGCAGAATTGAAGTCAGTTACCTTCTATGAACTATAAAGGGTCGATGATACATATTACTCCCTAGGATGTTTTTGGCATTAATAGTGCTGCTTTTAATATGTTCTTTAAATGTTCAAGTAAAAATTCTTTTACTAAGGTACATATTGAACTTCAGTAGTAACAGTTTCTTTTAGTGAGGGTTTATTTATACACCTTGCTAAATCAAAGACTTAAACATAAAACTTGAAGCTATAAAACTCTTAGAATAAAAGATAAGAAAAATTCCTCTTCTCACTGGTCTTGACAATAAATTTTTGTATGTGACACCAAAAGCACAGGCTACAAAAGCAAAAATAGACAAGTTTGATTATATCAAACTAAAAAAGCTTCTGCACAGCAAAGGAAACAATCAACAAAATGAAAAACAACTCATGGAACCCCCAAAATGAGAAAAACTATTTTAAAACTACATACCTGATAAGGAGCTAATATGCAAAATAGATGACACTTATACAAGTCAATGACAAAAATACAAATAGCCCAATTTAAAAATGGACAAAGGATCCGAATAGTAATTTCATGGAAGAAGAAATTCAGATGGTCAAGAGGCATATGAAAAGCTGCTCAACATGTCTAATCATCAGGGAAATGCAAATTAAGACCACAATAAGATATCACTTTAGACCTATTAGAATGACTATTATCAAAGACAAAGAGTAACAAATATTTCCAGGATGCAGCGCAAAGGGAATCCTTGTACACTGTTGGTGGGAATGTGAAACTAGCATATGAACAAGCAGCTCTACTTCTGGGGATCCACCTAAAGGAATTTAAATCAGGATCTCCAATAGATATCTGCACTCCCATGTTTATTGCAGTATTATACACAATAGCCAAATTGGAAACAACTTAATTGTCCTTCAAAAAAATGAACAGATAAAGAAAATGTGGTATATAAAATGTAATATTAATCATTCTTTAAAAATAAGGAAACTGTGCCATTTGCAACAGCATGGGTTGAATTGGAAGACATTGTGCTAAGCAAAATAAGCAAGACAAAGAAAGAAAAATACTGCATGATGTCACTCATATGTGTAATCTCAAATATTCCAACTCATAGAAGTAGATGGTAGAATGGTGATTTCCATGGGCTGGGGAGAGGGGATAACGGGGTGCTGTTTGTCAAAAGTTGCAAAGTTTCAATTATGCAAGATGAATAAGTTCTGGAGATGTAATGTACACTATAATAAATAGTTAAAATATTGTATTGTATATTTGAAATTTGCTAAGTGGGTAAATCTTAAATATTCTCTGCATATACACACCAATAATTACCATGTAGAGGTGATTGATACGATAATTAGCTTGAACGTGGTGATTATTTTACAATGCATAAATATATCAAAATATCAAGTTGTACATTTTAAATATATCTAATTTTTATAGGTCAGTGATATCTCAATAAAGCTTTTAGAAAAAAGTAGAGATTAAGATTATGTAATTGGTGGACAAAGACACGTGTGTATATATTTTCATATATATTTATAGATTCCTTTTATTTTTCAGAAAGGTTGGAAATTAGACTGTATATTACAATTTACACTTTATTTCATAAAGTTCTTATGTAATTTGAAGACAAGGCATTCTTCTGGAAAGAAGACTCATTGATAGAAAAGTAATGCTCTTTTTTTCTTGAAGAGTCTATGAAACATATTTTTCTTTTTAGTCTAAAGACCAAGGAGTATATAAAACGACACTTTGGAGGGAAGACTTTGCTAATTATGATGCAGAGAATCTGACTAAAAATTTTCGGTTTTAATATTGTCACTACAATTGTATAAATAGTACAGAGAGTACAGGAACAATGTACAATATTTCTCTTTCCCAAGAAATGTGCTTCTTATGGCAAGAGTCCTGGAGAGCGGCATAAAATACAGCTTACCCTCCCTCATTACTCTCATTCCACCAGTGTTCGATGGCTCATTCTTAACTATCATATATTTGAATTTAGAAACTACCATAATTGGTGTGATATTAGATAACCGCATAGTTTGCCCAACTGTATCACAGACACATGTTTAGGACTTTATAGAACCATTATACTCTAGAGCAATGTCATGAATGGCCTCATTGTGATAGGTGGGTAATGTGTTATGTTAGGCACAATCGGAGTTGAATTTCATGTTATCTTTTTATTTGTAACCATGCTGCTGGTGAAATATGCATGTGATGAATAAAATTTAGGTATTTTGAGGCACTTTGATGAAACTGAAAATGCATGATTTAGAAGTAAACACTTAAAATTACACATAATTTTCAGGGGGAAGATCCTTGACTAAAATATTGTTATTTTGAGAAATCTAGAATCACTAGATTTATATTTTCTTAATTTATTGATTTTTTGTTTCTAGTGCCACATAATAAACATCTGGTACTTAGAAGACTGCAGATTAGGATACATTTTTAATTCTCTAACAGGCCTACTAAAAGTGAACAGATGGTAAATGTAAATCTTACTTAATTTTAAAACTGACATTATGAGAAGTAAATAAGTAGGAAAATATTTGTGTTAAATACACTTAGAAATTTAACCAATTATGTCACTTTTCTAAATATCAGTTTATGTAGATATCTTTAATTTAAAATTGTATACTAATTTTACATAAACCTTTTAAAAATAGTGTTTATTTGTAGAGAGGGATTGGTAACCAGTACATATAATAAGTACAATCATACTAAAGATGATCATTTAATAATACTTAATAATCTCTACTAAATGAATCTACCACACTTTTTTAAAAAAATTTCTATGGCCTACAGGTGATAACAAAGAATTTCTTCTTAATATTGTTTACAGGGCAGAAGATAATCATGTTTTACGGTTACACATTTTACAGCCTCATTTCCATTAACTCTGGAATTATTTCACTGATAAGAACTATCAGAAGAGATATAGGCATAGGCATGAAATTTATAAGCCTCCTCCAAATCATGATTCCTGTGAATGGCTGCAGCTCACTGTTGCATTGGTTGGTACATACTGTCACCATGATAAAATAGTTATAATCATGTTGTCTTAATTTAAAAGATAGCAGTCAAAAAGGTGAGATTTCCAGAGGAAATAAAATAAATTAAAATGAAGATAATAGAGAGAAAGAAGATGGGATACTGTACCATTTAGTGCAGTAATGATGAAGGATGATAGATAATATGTAATGCTTGTACTAGGAATGTGAATTGTATTTTTAAAAGCATTTGTTTCTCACTCTAGTATTCCAGTAACTCGCAAATGAGCACCTTGGTGTTAAATAAACTGAGTGCTTGGAAGAACAGATTGTTTCCATCCCAATTTCACTTTAACAAGACTTATTAGGTAGCATGAGAGAGTAATGAAGAGGATGGTTACATAGAAAAATGCCTTTAAGTATAATTTCAATGTTGATGTCCTGAGTGGATCCAGCTTATCAGTTAATACTGTCTTTTGTTTCCAAAGTGTGCATGCTGCCAAAAGTCTACTAGAGTACTAGTTGTCTACAGATCTAAATTTGATTGTGGGGAAGTAATAACATGACCTAATCATATGAAACATTTCTCAGTTCATTGTTCAAAACATAGCAGTTTCAACTGCTAAGGCTTTGGAATTCATCTCAGCTTTTTGTCTAAAAATACACAGTGTGATCAAGATTCTTTGAAAGATTATTCAGCATTACCAGGCAAAGACTAAAATCACTGCATTTGATTATGATGGGCACAGTCACCCACCTTAAGTCATTCACATTACTTTCTGAGTCCTTTAGTAGAATCAAAATCCATCATTAAGTACGCTCTCCCCCAGCACAGGGCAGTATCCAATTTCATTTTACATTCATATAAAAATACTCTAACAAATCTTAAGGTCTTTGAAGATCATTGGAGATTTATTTTGTGGGTAAGAAAACTGAAGACTATGAAATGCAAATAATTATTTAGCTTCTTATTAGCTGATTGTAAAACTAGGAAACATTACATTGTCAGCCCACTCTGATCTTAAAATTTCATATGGGATTGAGTGTCAAGTCCTGTTAAAATGAAGCCTTCACAAGGCAGGGGATGTGTTTGTGTGTACATATGCATATCTGCCTATGTATATGTGTGTTTCTGTGCTGTACCGCACATGCTTGGACAATGCCTGGCATAGAAATGCTTAATAAATATTGGTTCAATGACTGTATGAAAGTTGATATTCAAGGTAAAAACATTTTTATGTGTGATATCAAAATTGAGGTTTGCTTATTTGAAAAAATGGTTGAGATTAATTTTCTTTTTGTTATTATATTGTGGCAATTCCTGCATAGCTGTTCTGAAAGAGCTTTAAAAATGTTGTATCATTAAATTATGGTGTTGCAAATATTCTTAAAAACAAAACTGTTAAATATTTATATGTCTATTACAATATTACTTATTGCTGAAAAGAGAAAATTCTTGTGGAGCAAATTTGGACAAAGACTAGAAATATTCTCGATAGGAGTAAGGTGACATAACTATCTAAAAGAAATTAAATGTTGCAATTACAGATTCCCAGCATGCATTTACATGCATTAAAGGAACATTTATCATTAATACATTATCAGCAGGTCTTTTTCTTAAACAGTTTAATTGGTAATACTGTGAAGCGAATTCAGTTGTTTTACTTCCTAGAATGTGTAAATGAGCAATTATAAGGCAGTCCTGGAAATGGAGCATTGTCCTCCACCGAGCCAATTACTTAAGTCCAGTCTCAGACTTTACCCCTCATTTGCTTAACTTTCTTGACATTCACTCTTTCCCCTAAACACAACATCTGACCATTTATCCATGTTACCTTAAAAAAAATGGGTTATGTGGAAAAAAATCAACTAGTTGTTTGGCAAGACAGAGATAAGATAATCAATTAAATGAAAGGTATATAACTTTTCTAATGATAGTAGTAGAATAAATGGGTTATTTTGATCTTAATTCTAATATTATTTATTTATCTAGACAATTACAATGAGTAGATTTTGCATATCTGATTTTAAAACTCCAAATATTAAAAATTTAGTGAAATTCATATCTAAACTTCGAGGTCTTCAAAATTTAATTGAGATTTAAAATTAAACTCAAAGAAGAAATGCAAGGAACACTGATACTTTATTAACTACCAAAACATAATACATGTAACAAAGAAATTTATATTATCAGCCTGTTTTATGTGTGTGTATGTGGTTTTCCAGGTAAGTCAACAATCACCTCAGTTTTCTTCTGGCTGTAAAGTAGGAAATGTGTGTTCAGGGAACATAAATCTACTGTGGCTTTTCTATCTAATTTCAGTTGTTCTACAGCCATTGATTCCAATGTGTCACACTGTGTCAGGACAATGAAAATTAACACTATGTTGGGACTGCCAAATTCATTTCACACAACAGTGATCACAATAATAATCAAAATAATATATAATCATCCATGAGAATAAGCACAATTCCATGAATCAGAGTCCCAAAGAAATCACTTTCAGTCTAAAGAAAATTAGACAAATGTTTTTAAAGATACCACTCATTGTATTCCATTTTTAAATTTTGTTTTTATGAGCATCTCTTATGTGGGAATACATTGTTTTTTACATTTTTGGCTTCTGTTTTTAATGAGGCAGATGTTTGTATTTTTTTAGTCTAGTCATTGAGGGAGTAATTAGAAGCAATGAAGTTGACAAAAGGAGGAAGTTTGCCCAAATCTATTGGTTAAGCTGAATTTTCAAGAAACAACCTGTGAAATAGATTTTACTCTATGTATCCAAGCAGAATAATCAATAACACCTCACTTTCATTGTCACATAATAACTTTGCCAGTGAAATAAGTGAAAGGTGTTTTCAATTTTTGAAAAATACAGAAAGTTGAAACAAAGATAAATGTTTGAAACAAAGCATAGCCAGGCTTTCTAGTGTCACAGAATCTTCTCATTGTTTCTCAATTCTTGTGAAAATATATCTTTGGAGACCCCTTGTTTGCAAGATATGATGAAATGCTAATGTATTAAACCTAAAACAACTAAGCATAAAATACTGAGCAAATTTATAAACGATATTAAAAATATATTCTAATATTGACTATGAGGACCAGCTGACAAATGTAGAGAGGGATAAATATAAAACACCTGACATTAGGAATAATATACATTCTGTCTGAAGAATATTTTCTTTAATAACATACAAAATACATTAAGCATGCACAAAAGATATAATTAATTAAATTAAAATAAAACCTCTTTTTATGGTATATCACATCATATACAAAGTTCAGAATTAAGTGGTGGACTGAGAGGAGGTATTTACAAAATACATAATATATAAAATAAATAAAATTATTAATAGGTGTATAATTAATACAAAAGTTAGTAAATGGAAATCTAGAATATATTTGAGTTTCCACAAATTTAAAAATAAAATACTTATAACCCAGAGGAAAAATAGATAAAAGTAAGAAAGAGGACAATAACAGAATAAGCAAATAAATAGTAAATGAATATAAAGAGGTGTTCAATCTCACTATTGATCAGAGAAACAACAATAAATTACCTGTATCTACCCAAATAAACTTGAAAACAATTAGAATTTGGATTAAAATCTAAAGTCATTAAGTTTGTGGAAAAAACCTCTCATATACTGCAGGTATTAATGTAAATAATTGAATTATAATGAAGAGTGATGTAACAGTTTTAATTAAAGGGAAAACTGTAAATACTAGGCAATCAACCAATTCTGGTTCCAGAATTTTGTACACTGGTATAACTTCATCACACAGAGATATTGCCAGTTTCATTCCAGACCACCTCCATTAAGCAAATATCACCATAAAGTGAGTCACACAAATTTTTTTGTTTCCGTGTGCATATAAAAGTTATATTTACACTATACTGTAGTCTATCAAGTGTGCAATGGCATTATCTCTAAAAAACAATGTACTTACCTTAATTTAAAATACTTTATTGCTAAAAAGTGCTAACATCCATCTGAGCCTTCAGTCAGTTGTAATGTTTTTGCTGATAAAGTGTCAAGCATTGAGGTTTACGACTACTAACTGATCAGGGTGGTAGTTGCTGACAGTTGGGGTGGCTATGACAATGTCTTAAAATAAGGCAATAATGACTTTGATGAATTGATTGACTCTACCTTTCATGAAAGATTTCTCTGCCCAGCATGTGATGCTGTTTGATAGCATTTTACTGACAGTAGAATTTCTTTCAAAATTGGGGCCAATCCTTTCAAACCCTGCCACTGCTTTACCTACTAAGTCTATGGAATATTCTAAATTCTTTTTTGTCATTTCAATAATGTTCACAGCATCTTCACCAGAAGTAGATTCATAAAAAAAAACAAACTTATTTTTATCATCCATAAGAAGGAACTTTTCATCCCTTTACGTTTTATCATAAGATTGGAGTAATTCAGTCACATCTTTAGGGTCCAATCCTAATCCTCGTTCTTGTGCTATTTGCACTACATCTGCAGTTACTTCTTCTACTGAAGTCTTGAAACCCCAAAGTCACCCAGGAAGGCTGGAATCAACTTTTTCCAAACTCCTGCTAATGTTGATATTTTGACCTTCTTCTGTGAGTCATGCATGGTTTTGATTGCATCTAACATGGTGAATTCTTTCCAGAAAGTATTCAATTTATTTTGCCCAGATCCATCACAGAAATCACTATCTATGGCAGCTATAGCTTTATGAAGTCTATTTCTTAAATAATAAGACTTGAAAGTCAGAATTTCTCCTTAATTCATGGGCTACAGAATGGACATTGAATTAGCAGTCATGAAAACAATATTAATCTTTTGATACATCTCCGTCAGAGCCCTTGGGCGACAGGTACACTGTCAATGAGCAGTAGTATTTTGAAAGGAATACTTTTTTCTGAGCAGTAGATCTCAGCAGGGGGCTTAAAATATTCAGGAAACCGTGCTGTAAACAGATATGCTATCCCAGTCTTTGCTTTTCCATTCTAGAGCAAAGGAATAGTAGAATTAGCATGGTTCTAAGGGCCCTATGATATTTAGAATGGTAAGTGAGCATTGGCTTCAACCTAAAGTCACTGGCTACATTAGCCTTTGTCAAGACTCAGCCTGTACTTGGAAGCTTTGAGGACAGGCATTAACTTCTCATCTCTAGCACTGAAAGTCCTAGATGACATCTTTTTTTATGTAGAATGCTGTTTTATCTAAATAGAAAATCTCTTCCGCAATGTAGTCACCTTCATCAGTTGTCTCAGCTAGATCTCCCAAATCACTAGCTGCAGCATCTCCACCAGCACTTTCTGAATCGTCTTGCACTTTTATCTTAGAGAGATGACTTCTTTTCTTAAATTCATGAACCAGCCTCTCCTAACTTAAAAAACTTCATTTCTTTTAGCCTTCATAGAATTGAAGAGCATTCTGGCTTTGCTCTGGATTAGACTTTGGCTTAAGGGAATGTTTTGGCTGGTTTGATCTTCTATCCAGAGAACTAAAACTATCTCCATATCTGCAATAAAGTGTTTTTCTTTCTTAGCATTCATGTGTTTACCAGAATAATACTTTAATTTTTTTTCAAGAACTTTTTTTGCATTCACAACTTAGCTAACTCTTTGGTGGTTAAAGAGGCCTAGCTTGTAGCCTTTCTCAGCTTTCAATATTTCTCTTTTACATCTTTTGATTTAAAGTGAGAGATGTGCTGCTTTTTCTTTCATTTGAACACTTGGAGGCATTTTATTAATTGGCCTATTTTTAATAATGTTTTGTCTCAGCGAACAGAGAGGCCCAAGGAGAGAGACAGGGTAATGTCTGGTCTATAGAGCAGTAAGAACACACATTTATTAGGTTCATTGTCTTATATAGTCAGGGTCATGGTGTCCCCAAATAATTACAATAGTAACATTAAATATCAGTGATGATAGAGCATCATGACAAATAAAATAATGGTGAAAAAATTTGAAATATTCCAAGAATTACTAAAATGTAACACAGAGACACAAATTGAGCACATCCCTTTGGAAAAATGGTGCCAATAGATTTGTTCAAGGCAAGGATGCCATAAACCTCCAATTTATAAAGACATAATATGTGTAAAGTACAATAAAATAAAGTGCTATAAAACAAGGTATGCCTGCATAAGAAATGGTATATCAGAGCATACAGTGTGCCACTAATTACAGTATTAAAATGTGGAAATAATAAACATTTTTTTCCGTAATGAATGGTTAAAAATAGTTTTTGTAAAAACCAGTTATAAAATACACTGAAATTCTAATAACAGTCAAATAATTTTAGAAAACCATACATAAAACATCACCTTATATTTATATGAATTTATATGGTTGTGTGTGTATTTGTGTGTGTGTGTGTGTGTTTGTGTTGAGGTAAATGTAAGGAGAATATACCATAACTATATAATAGAGTTCCCAAGGGGATGAAGTAAGGCTGAAAATAGGAGAAAAAGATTGGAAAAAATGTAGTTATAAGTGGTCTCTAAATGTTTTCATAATCAAATCAGAATAAAAATATAATTGTATCCATTAGTATACTATTGATATCAGTGTTATTTGGGAAAATGCTTCCTTTGTTTAATATGTGGGCCTTCAGATTTATACAAAGAGGTCTGCAAAAATAAATGGAGAAACGTTCTTGAAAGACAAAGATAAATTGGGTATCCAGCCCGGGGAATCTTAGGTGTTTTGGGGAGGATAAGAAAAGTACCCATTGGGAAGTTTATGATACACGGTAAGAGGAGGGAAAAAAGAGGGCTTTTGTGGTTCAAAGGAGGCAGCCATCACAATCACTTGGAGAGGAGTTCTTAAAGGAATTTCACGTATGCATCCGTACTCATGACAAATATGATAAGCTAGATAAAATTTCAAAAGGAGTCAACGCTCTTCACATTAACAGAAAATCCTTTAACAGGGAATTATAGCATTAAAATACAGGAAAAGCATAATACAAATTAACTTAAAAAGTTTTTAGCCATTGAAGGAACACCACAACAGATTTTTAACATTGTTGCCAACCTGGTGAAACATTTTAGTTTTCATCAACTGATTGATTTGCTTTGTAGCAGGGTTGAGATTCAAAAGCCTTACAGGGCAAAATATTTCTAGTTCTTGGACATTCAAGTTTGTTCATTCTAGAAATAAACCAGAAGAGAAGCACAAATATAGTCTCTGTATTAGCTTTTCCATATTCCAAGTTTCACTATTGTTGCAAAAGATTGCATAACGAGTTTAGAGAAAATGTAAAATGTGCCTCTCAAATGCACTTACCTCAATGAAAGGACTCTTTAAAAATTAGAGTTTAAAATGTTATGTTAGGTAAAACTTCTGATTTACTTGCTTTATATGGTATATATGAATATCATTCTAAAGAAATGTGGAATTGTGCATTTGTAATGGAATGCATCTGGCAAATTCTGAGTTTACACATCTGTATCAGATATGTACATAGGCAGAGACAACTAATTGGGAAGTATAACGAGCATCTCTTATATAAACATAGCCTAAACATAGTCCTTTTAATCACTCTTTTCTTCACCTGCTTTATTTTTCCTCTTCATTACTCTCTATTCTCCTATCTTGCCTTAGTCATCACCACTTGGCGAAGTTGGTTTGTACCTGTGTTCATTGTCTCTACTATTGGAATATAATCTCAGATTATTCTGACACTGAATATCTGTCACCACTCCCAGCATGGATGAACACATTAACTAGAAAGACCGGTTGGTTGCATCAGAGGGAAAAAAATGAGATGAAACAGACAAAAAGAAAAAAGCTTCTTTTTTTTTTTTCTGGCAGCATAGCTGTACATGTCACTTTTGAGTGAAACTTTGTTAACACTAAAACATTGTTTGAGAAAAAGAGCAATGCTCTTTAGCTAATGTTCTAGTATCTATTAAGTGGAAGGACATTTTTACTGTAGGATTGGAGTCCTGTGTCCTACATATAGATGATTTGTCATTATACAAAGCAATCCCAATTAAAATATCTCTAGGCTTATTTGAACAATGTTTATAAAATTAAATTCCTCTCCAAATAATTAATATTGCTACATATATAATATGCATACATATATACGTATATAAATTTTGTTTAAATATAATGGTGAATTTCATTCTTTTTTAACATTTTTTTCTATTTTTTGCTTCATATTTATTCTTACAAGTTTTATTAATGTAAGTGAGGCGTTTCAGGTGACCTCCATACTGCCACAAATGTTTTAAGTGATTAAAACCTGTAGGTAATATATCCATATATGCAGGAAGAGAAGTGGGGGCAGGAGGAAAGTCCTCTGGATTGTTTAATTCCCAGATATTACATAGTATTTTAGCAATGAATATAGAAATCAGAGAGATTATATATTTCAATGGAGGTCCATCTCTGATTCAGAGCAATGTATACATTAAATTGTGCTTGTTATTGCCGACTGTTGTATCTGAAGTTGAATTTTCCCAATTTCTCAGAAGTGACAGTTAAGTTATAATCTCAGCATGTTCAGCATGCTTAATGAACTCCTTGGGGAGACCAGAATATCTGTAACACAATTAACTTCTCATTCTCATGTAAATGAGGAGTTTCAGAGTCCCTGATGGAAGCTTGCTTTTTGGCTACAGTTAGCAAATGTATGCTATTAAATGACACATGGAGCCTGAAGCTGAAATTTAGACTTCACTAATTTGTGCTGTGACATGTGCAAAGTGCTTTGGAGGAAATGTGAAACCGAGTTGTTTAAATGTAGTTGATGAAATAGGGATTATCACCCTTGGCTAAACTGTCATTGGCAACCTGATTGCTTTCACTGTTTTCTGCTCTTACAGAAGGCGTATTTGACATGTCTTTCACTTGCAGTATTTGCTTTAACATGACTGTTTTCTGATTACATAAGTTATTTATCTCAGAGGAAACAAACATAGTAGAAAAATAATTGTTTCTTTTTTTTCCAATTCTCCTCAAAAGTGAATATTCATTAGGTCAATATTTAGTGTCCAAATATGTCATTTCCTATACGAGTTTTAAAATTATACTTAAAAACTAAAAGGTAAATAACAGCATAAAGTGTATCAATTAGAAAACTGTAATACACAAAATTAAAATATATTATTTTGTGTAATTTAACGTGTAGTATCTGGACAAATTTTATGTAATGTACTTATTAAATAAAAAACAAATCTGAGATTTAAAGTTTATTTCTTTTATAAATGATGCAGAAATAATATTTTAAATAAAATTATCTAGCAGAGAGAGAAAATCTAAAAAATAAACAAACACACTAAAAATATATGAAAAATCACCTTCAGATACCAGGAAGCAGGATGATTGCTAACGGACAGGAGATTTTCTTTTGACTGATGAAAATTTTTTAGAACTAGATGGAGATGGTCATTGAACACCACTGTGAATGTAGTAAATGCCACAGAATTCTTCACTATAAAAAGGTTCAGTTCATATTATGTGTATTTCACCTCAATAAATGAGTTAATGAATCCAAAATTACTGTACTTGCCTTAAAGTAAAAATTAAGCTTAAAACTAAGGTAAAATGTGACTATTTAGTTTTCTTGAAGTTAAAAGAATTCTTAAGAGTTAATTTCTCAAAACTGAAGATACTGCTTGGCTCTATTAACTGTAATTCACAAGAACATTGAGTGTAAAATTTACATCTTGCATTTCACATTGTTTGAGAAAGGCCTCACTAAGGTCTGATTTTAGCACTTAGGCCTGGGTAGCTAAGCAAAAGCCAAAAGTTTGTTTCCAAAAAAAGCTGGCTTGAGTGAAAATAGAAAGAAAAAAAGAAAAACATACTTTTTGACATCTGCCTATCTTTGCCCAGGTATTTTGCAAAACTTTTAAACTGATTTTCTTCTTAAAACATAGACTTTGTGTATCCAAGTAATTCTTAAATTTTATAAAATATTTGTCAGTAGCACTAGGTCTAAAAATTCTTTTTTTTTTTTTTTTTGCCTATAAATGGATTTTTAATGGTATTTTTACACAATAGAACACCATACAGCAATCAGCATGAAAAATCTACAACCACAAACAACAATGTGGATGAATCTCACATATACAACAAGTGAAAAAGCCAACACAAAGGAGTACAAGCTGTATACTTCCATTTAAATAAAGTACAAAAATGGATAAACCTAACTTTATACTATTAGCAGTGAGGATAGTGAATCCCATGCGGGAACAGTGACTAGAAAGGAATATAAGGTGACTTCTCGAGAGTCAGTGATGTATTTCTCATCTGAGTGCTGGTTACTTATGACTGTCTGTTTGTAAAAATTCCTGATAACATTTTCAGGCTTCATTTTATTTCCTAAAAAAAAATATAAGCATCATTATTTTTCCATCTGTGTCTACTAATTATATTATCTGGAATCCCTGTATGCCTCCTCTGTGTTGGTTCTTGCTATTGGAATCTTCCTTCCTTTTGTGTCTTTTTATCTTTGAGTTTATGTTGGATATTGTGCTTGAAAAATTATTATTATTATTATTTATTTTACTATAAGAAACATGCAGGTTTGTTACATAGGAGGTATACATGTGCCATGGTGGTTTGCTGCACCCATAAACCCGTCATCTAGGTTTTCAGCTCCGCATGCATTAGATATTTGTTGTAATGCCCTCCCTCCCCTTGCTCTTCACCCCCTGACAGGCCCTGGTTTGTGATGTTCCCCTCCTTGTGTCCATGTGTTCTCATTGTTCAACTCCCACTTACAAGTGAGAATATGTGATGTTTGGTTTTCTGTTCCTGTGTTAGTTGCTAAGGATGATGGTTTTCAGCTTTATCCATGTCCCTGAAAGGACATGAACTCATTCCCTTTTATGGCTGCATAGTATTCCATGGTACATATGGGCCATATTTTCTTTATCCCATGTATCAGTGATGGGCATTTGGGCTGGTTCCAAGTCTTTGCTATTGTAAATGGTGCTGCAATAAACATACATATGCATGTGTCTTTATACTAGAATGATTTATAATCCTTTGGGCATATACCTAGTAATGAGATTGCTGGGTCAAATGGTATTTCTGGTTCTAGATCCTTGAGGAATCACCACACTGTCTTCCACAATGGTTGAACTAATTTACACTCCCACCAACAGTGTAAAAGCACTCCTATTTCTCTGCATTCTCGACAGTGTCTGTTGTTTCCAGACTTTTTAATGATTGCCATTCTAACTGGCATGAGACGGTATCCGTTTGTGGTTTTGATTTGCATTTCTCTAATGATCAGTGATGGTGAGCTTTTTTTCATATGTTTATTGATTGCATAAATGTCTTCTTTTGAGAATTATCTGTTCATATCCTTCACCCACTTTTTGATGGGGTTGTTTGTTTTTTTCTTGTAAATTTGTTTAAGTTCCTTGTATATTCTGGATATTAGGCCTTTGTTAGATGGATAGATTGCAAACATTTTCTCCCATTCTGTAGGTTTCCTGTTCGCTCTAATGATAGTTTCTTTTGCTGTGCAGAAGCTCTTTAGTTTAATTAGATCCCATTTGTCAATTTTGGCTTTTGTTGCCATTGCTTTTGGTATTTTAGTCATGAAGTCTTTGCCCATGCCTATGCCCTGAATGGCATTGCCTGGGTTTTTTTCTAGGGTTTTTATGGTTTTAGGTTTTACATTTAAGTCTTTAATCCATCTTGAGTTAATTTTTGTATAGTGTAAGGAAGGGGTCCAGTTTCTGTTTTCTATATATGGCTAGTCAGTCCCAGCACCATTAATTAAATAAGGAACCCTTTCGCCATTGCTTGTTTTTGTCAGGTTTATTGAAGATCAGAAGGTTGTAGATATGTGGTGTTATTTCTGAGGACTCTGTTCTGTTTCATTGGTCTATATATCTATTTTGGTACCAGTACCTTGCTGTTTTGATTACTGTAGCCTTGTAGTATAGTTTGAAGTCAGGGAGCGTGATGCCTCGAGCTTTGTTCCTTTTGCTAAGGATTGTCTTGGCTATGAGGGCTCTTTTTTGGTTCCATATGAAATTTAAAATAGTTTTTTCTAGTTCTGTGAAGATAGTCAATGGTAGCTTGATGGGATTAGTATTTAATCTATAAATTACTTGGGCAGTAAGGCCATTTTCAAGATATTGATTCTTCCTATCCATGAGCATGGAATATTTTCCCATTTGTTTGTGTCCTCTCTTATTTCCTTGAGCAGTGGTTTGTAGTTCTCCTTGACTAGGTCCTTCATGTTTCTTGTAAGCTGTATTCCAAGGTATTTTATTCCCTTCACAGCAATTGTAAATGGGAGTTCACTCAAGATTTGGCTCTCTGTTTGTTCTTATTGGTGTAGAGGAATGCTTGTGATTTTTGCACTTTGATTTTGTATTCTGAGACTTTGCTGAAGTTGCTTATCAGCCTAAGGAGTTTTGGGGCTGAGGTGAGGCCTTCAATGAAATTCAACATCCCTTCATGCTATAAACTCTCAATAAACTTGGTATTGGTGGAACATATCTCAAAATAATAAGGGCTATTTATGACAAACCCATAGCCAATATCATACTGAATGGGCAAAAGCTGGAAGCATATCCTTTTAAAACTGGCGTAAGACAAGTATGCCCTCTCTCATCACTCCTATTCAACTTAGTATTGGAAGTTCTGGCCAGAGCAATCAGGCAAGAGAAAGAAATAAAGTGCATTCCAATAGGAAGAGAGGAAGTCAAATTGTCTCTCTTTGCAGACCACATGATTGTATATTTAGAAAACCCCATTGTCACAGCCCAAAAACTCCTTAAGCTGATATGCAAATTCAGCAAAGTCTCAGGATACAAAATCAATGTGCTAAAAATTCTAAGAATGTGAAAACAGCATTGTCTTCAATTGTTAAAATACAATTCTACCAATAATGGATTGTAACTGAATAGAACAGTACTTTAAGGAAAAATGTTTCCCAGATTCTAAATAAGTTATGTGACATGATGAATATATTAAATATATCTTGCATAATTGGAATTGGTTAGTAGTAAAAGCATATATACACAAAAACAGGAGTATTAGGTGACTATTAACAGGATTCTTTCTGGTCATTTTAGGGGAGAGGAATCTTTGTTCTCAGGGCTTTCCAGCCAAGCCCAGGCAGTACATACATATAAAGGAAGTATCTTTGTTTTCCCTTCATCTGATTCTATTCTCTCAACATAACACCTCGTTGCTTTAATTGGCTTCTTATTCATATATATTTAGATTTTTGCTCTTGTAACTCTCTAGTGAAGCAAATTTATTATTTCTGCCTTGCTAATTTAGGTTTTTGAGAATGAAAGTCTGAAGGCCTCAACCCTGCCAAGAAACAAATTATTCACTAAAATGACACCACTCTAGGAATCTACTAGTGAAGCCAATTGACATGGCCAGGCACATCTGTTTTGCTTATTGCTATTGTAAAATGTCTATTTAGAATTTATAATCCATTAATGGGTTCCCCACCCCAAAGGCATTTTCTACTTTAAACTGTGAAGATTAAATGTAAAATTTAAGAGAAATCTACATTAGCAGAGTCTGCCCCGGAAAAAAGCAAGACAAATGTATATTTTTCCCTTATTAACTTGTTTTCAAAATACAAGCCTGCTTACCAGAAGAATCAGTTAAGTTTTTGGTTGCATAGCATTGAGATTTCCTTTATTTTCATATATTTGAGTATTTATCCTGCCTTTCCTGTAGAATGTCTTTTCCTGGTGATCAAATAGTTGATAAGGGGAAATTCTCCCTACATAGAATTATTCTATTTGATATATGGAGAAGACATAATAGAATTTTAAAAATCATGTTTTGATATTCTTTATAAAATAATAGATCTAACCAATGATTATCGGTAGTTGCTAACATCACACACACACACACACACACTCACACACAAAAGACAACCAGATATTGTATATCTACTGAAGAAAATTCACTGCATCTCCTATAAGGTATTTTTACCTAAAAGAAACTGCATTGATAAATGCCTTAGATGCAACAATAAATTTAAAGAAAATAAAGAACACAGATAAGCATATCACCATGTCAAACAAACACAGAAATGTGTCAGCAAAACTCCCGACCCTTGCTGGAGATATTAGAGATTGAAATTATTTACATAATGTTATTTGGATATTATTTTCCTTTTTTGCTGTATGGACATTGACATTAATGTGGACAAAATAATGGTGGCATCTTACCACAAATTGAGGAAGTGTCAGCAAGTTGTACTAGTATCATTGTATCTTTTATTGCCATACACACACACATTTAAATAATAGTTTCACATATGATGGTCTTCATTGAAGCAATAATTATTAGTTTTATTGGCACCGATACTTGAGTTTTAAAATTCTTTTGAAAAACATTGGAAGTAAAAATAAAGCACTTCTATTGAATACTGAATTACAATGTCCCAAGGCAAACACGTTTGTGTTAGTATGATTTGTAAGCTGAAATAGCTGTTTTTTCATATAATATATTTTATATTTAAAGGAACAACTAAAAGTCAAACTCTGGTTGTTCAGACTTGGGAGTTTGGCAGATATTTCTCAAAAATGAATCAAATGAGCCTATCACTTCATGGAAAACAGCTAGCAGTATTTGTTACTAATGATAGCATTGAGAGACAGGACTAGCTGGATTTTCTAGGCTGACTAAGAATCCCTAAACCTAGCTGGGAAGGTGACCGCATCCACCTTTAAACACGGGACTTGCAACTTAGCTCACACCCAATCAGAGAGTTCACTAAAATGCTAATTAGGCAAAAACAGGAGGTAAAGAAATAGCCAATCATCTATTGCCTGAGAGCACAGCGGGAGGAACAAGGATCAGGATATAAACCCAGGCATTCGAGCCAGCAATGACAACCCCCTTTGGGTCCCCTCCCCTTGCATGGGAGGTCTGTTTTCACTCTATTAAATCTTGCAACTGCACTCTGGTCCGTGTTCGTTACAGCTCAAGCTGACTTCATTCTTCTGGATCTGGCCGGGTATCTGCTGTGCTTCTGATCCAGCGAGGCGCCCATTGCCATTCCCAACTGGGCTAAAGGCTTGCCATTGTTCCTGCACAGATAAGTGCCTGGGTTCATCCTAATCGAGCTGAACACTAGTCACTGGGTTCCAGGGTTCTCTTCCATGACCCATGGCTTCTAGTAGAGCTATAACACTCACCGCATGACCCAAGATTCCATTCCTTGGACTCCATGAGGCCAAGAACCCCAGGTCAGAGAACACGAGACTTGCCACCATCTTGGAAGCGGCCTGCCACCATCTTGGAAGCGGCCTGCCACCATCTTGGAAGCGGCCTGCCACCATCTTGGAAGCGGCTCACCACCATCTTGGAAGTTCTGTGAGCAAGGACCCCCGGTAACAACATTAGAGCTTATAAGCAAAATACCATCAGCATGAAGAAGAGAAGAATCTTGGAAAATTCTTTAGAAAATCCCCACTCTCACCTTGACAGCTTCATAATATGTAATACTTTAAAAAGGAGTTTACAGTGATATAATCAGTGATATAGTAAGTGTAATTTTTAAATCTTATGTAAAGACGTGGAAATTTAGAAAATCTGCACAATTCAGTTAACAAATATTTTCCAAATGGCAATGCATGATGTGTCTACATCCATTTAAGGTGCAAGATAGACAATGGATTTGCATGCAACTTACTACATAAAGTTAATATAGGTGAGAATTCCGGTCACAATCACCTTAAAGTACCACTTGTTGAATTTTATATAATGTCAAAAAAAAATCTGCAATTACCTGAAAAGGTACATAAAATAGGCCTCTCTCAAATATATATTTGGTCATTAAATCTGATTTTTTGGTATTAAATCTGATTTTTAAGTATATTTTAGCCCAAAGTATATATCAGCAAATATGATGCAGAAATAGATGTATGAAACCAACTGCCTTCCACTAATTCAGATATTAATGCATGTGCAAAATCATGAAACTCGTTTTCACTACTTTTAATTTTGGTATCGTTATTTATATCATAAATATAAAATTTATCAAATTTATAGAAATATATAAGCATTTAAGTATTTTCCATTTTAATTTCTAATATGGTAACTACTGATAGATATAAGCCAAGTAAACAAAAGATTTATATGGTTTTCAATACATTTACAACTGTTAGGTAGTCCTGAGACCAAAATGTTTCACAACAGCTATAGATTAAAGAAACATAATAAACAACAACTGTGGAAAATTGTGCTGATGTTTCCAATTTTTTACTCCTCCTTTAGCTTGCCATTTTTCATTTGCCTTTACAGTGTTCTCTTCATTGAGTGGAGCTGAATTCTTTTCTTTTTGTTTCTGAGTTTGATTAGGTGACTTCACTTGGAGAATGAAAAGCTAGCAGATCTGATTAAATCAGAAGCTTACAAAAATATATTGGTGCAATTGAACTTACTCTCTTGTGAGTCTGTTACTGATGTAAGAACCTCTAGGCTAGCCTACTGGTTACCGGAGGAAAGTGAGATGCTCATGGACAAGAGCAGAGCCAAACTTATTGAGCCCAGCTTTGATGAGCTAACCTGTAAAATTGAAGAAGAATGTGCAAGCCTAGATGAAATCACTCAAAAATGAACTCACTGAGTTTGAGGGTGAATTGTTTTGAGGCAATAATAACTGGTAAGAGAGGCATTTTGTCAAAACACTGGACACTGTTTAGATCCTGAGTTAGAAGAAGAAAGAGGTGAAGGAAGAGGAAGATGAGACAAGATGATAATAATCAACTGAAAATTACAAGGTAATTGGACAAATTTTAATATTATTTAATGAACAATAATTATTGTTACTTTCCTAAATGTGTAAAATGTGTGTGGTCCTATTTATTGAAATATATTTATTGTTTTTAACATATCCAGTGTCTAAAAATTACGGATGAAATGGTAGAAAAGGGGAGAATCAGATGAGATTATAATAGAAGCAAGTATACCTGTGAGTTGATAAAATTGAAGTGGATGGTGAGCATATGGCGATCCACTATATTATTTTTTTCTGTTTTTGAGTATCCTTGAAAATTTCCATAATAAATATATAAAACAAAATTCATAGTAAGATGAGAGGAACGATAGATATTTTTGCTGTGGTCATAGAGCACTCCACATAGATGGATTGGCTACAGAAATAGTGACATAAATGGTAGACCAGGGTAAAAGAACCCAAACTCTATTATCACGTAAGATCACACACATTCTGAAAAAGGTAGCATTTATGAGCAGAAACACAGAGACTTTGAAATCAGGAAAATATGCACTTCTTTCCTACATTAGTTACTTACTGGCATTATGACCAAGTATTTAACTTTCTGAGTCATAGTTAACTATTTGCAAAACAAATGAATGAATAAAATAAAATAGCACAACTAGTAGATTTTATGACGAATAGCACTTGCACAAAAGTTAGAGCTATTACTATTATTCAGTCTGCTTTAATGTTTGTGACATACACAGGTAAGTTTAGCTTTCTGTAATAATTCACTGAAAAGAAACTGTTAGATGTCATTGACTATAGCATCTGATATCAGAACTCATTGTGATCAAAATCCAACTTGCAATAAAAGAGGTAAAAGCATATCTTTACATTTTTTAGATTATATTGATAGCTAAAATTCTTATACAAATGTGCTTGATCTATGCTAATGAACAATCTTAGGGAGCAACAATGCATTTATTTTAAAATGCCTGCATTAGTTTGCATGTCTTGTTTGTAAATATCTGTTGCTGCTTCTTCCAATACTAAAATATCAATTATTTTTTCAACTTTTGAAAGTCAGAGAACTAAATATGTACAAATAGTAGCTGGCAGAAAATACATCAAAAAGTTTCTGTTTCCTGCCACTGAATTATTCTTAAAAGCACCTCCAAATGCTCTATAAAGACATTTCAATGTATAAAGGCTTACCTTAGGTTGAACTGGAAGAGTTGAAATAATAAACAGTTAACTCTCAATATTTTATATTTTTGAAAGGTCAGCTTAGAGTTGGAGATTCTTTAAGACTGTTGCAAAGCTGTTTTTGACAACTTCCATGATTAAAGCAATGGGTGGAGAAACAGTAAGAATACAAAAAAAATCTTTGAAGTGCTACTATATATTGTCCTGCCAGTGCCATATAGTTTTGTAATGCATGTTTGCTAAGTATTTAAAAATATTCTATTCTAACACAGGGAATAAGAAAAATTAACAAGGGGAACAATAAAGAGAAAATATAAAAGTAAATATAGATAGCAAATAAGTGAATAGCTTTTGAGACACAGGTAAATCTTATAAGGTGTGTTTATAAGTAAGAATATAGAAATTAATTTATAAGTTAAATTAGATATGGAATAAATGGAACATATGTGAGTTGAACCAAAGTATAAAGAAAGTAATTAATTAATATTAATTATATATAGGAAGAGATGGAAGCATCACATACATTGTAATTATTCATAAAGGACATTTTATGTCACTTCCATATTGACAGGTATAAAATCCCGAAATTAACTACCCATTGGTGACATACACTCTGGCCCCATGTGTCCTCTGTGCCAAACACAGCAATAAAATCATAGCTGCTCATCAGGCTATCTGCAAATTACCATCGTAGCCAGATGTACTTGCATCTGCATCCCTTCTGTTGAACAAGGGTGATTTAATTTCTGACTCATTCAGACTCTAAGGCCTCTCACTCGCTGTCTACTTGGGTCCTCAAAATCAAACTATTAGTGGGGATGGCTGATGCAGCAGAAAGAGGAACAGGACACATGGGGACTAAACGGGAAGTAATTCAGTAAGTGTGGTCCTTCCGTCCCGAGTGCATTCTAAACATTTTCGCCTACCCAATATTTTTCCCTTTACTTCTTGCTCGCTTTAAATGGATCCAAGAAACCAGGCAATTCAAATTGAATGTCATTCATCTGTGATCCATTCTGTTCCCTGACATCTGGCATAGTCTGACTAGTAGTGTACTTGCCACAATGTATATTCCATTATGAACACTTTTTTGGTCTTGAATTTGTAGATCAGTATATATACACACACACACGTATATATACACACACACACGTATATATACATTTACGTGTATGTGTATATATCTGATTTGTAAATATGTATTGTATTTTATATGTTTTATATACATAAACAGTATGTTTGTATATATATATATACACACACATATTTTATATGGTATTTTTAAGAATATGTATTTTATGACTAAATCTGGAATCTACTGTATTTACAGGTTATTTCTATTGAAAATTAGAGTTGAATTTTTGATTTTTAAATCAATAAAATTTGAAGCACAGCTCAATTGCATTTCTGTGCATTTTTAAAATCTTTATTAATTTTCCTTAGTAACCTATAACAGGTCTATTTTCATATGGTTTTAATATATGCTATAATGCATCATTTGTGATATTATCATTAATTTAACCTCTTCACTGTAATCAGCAGTATGGGGTAAGCATACAACTAAGATAATCATCTCTTTGAGAAATATTGATTTTTGACTCCATTTGTATGCTGCAACACGTCTGGAGAAACCATATCGTGCATTGCATTGTATTCCTCTCAGATTATCTGAGAGCTGTATATACAGCCATGAACACATTTCCATTGACTTCTGTTGTAGATGGATAAGCAATTTTTATTTTAGCAAGTGAAAATCCTATCTGACTAGTTGAAAAAAGGGAAGTAGTCCATACTAGAAAGGTCAGATTTTCCACATGAAAGTACAGAGGAGCTTCAAACAATAAATTTGACCAGTCACTAAGCATTGAACAACTGGTAAATTAAAATTATATTAACAACTATGTTAAAACAAATATGTCAAATCAAATGAAACACATTTTTAATATTGAAGAACTCAAGTTAAAAATTATGTAAAGTAAAAAATCACAGTTTGATTATGATGGAGTTCATCAGATAATTCGATATATCCAGGTTATTAAAGGGTTTGTTTTATTTTAAAGCACTTATAAGCTCTTTTGCAAAATAGTCCTTCTTTTTTTTCATGTTCTGCATTAAGCCCAATAGATCTATAAAATGTCTTTATCCAGTGACGATAAGGACCATAAAACAAGCTCCATAATTGAACATTTCATGTTACTTCAGCACCAACTAGTCTTATAAAGTTCACTTAGGGAGTGACATTTTTATATTTTTTTCCCAATACCAAATTTTTCTTAAATCTTAATGCCTCTTTTGTGAAATAATATTTTAAATCCCATTTAAAGTTATTAGATTTCTCTGATGAATATTTTAAAGATGTGTCTCATGGCACTTTTAAAATAGAAAAATAAATAATAGAGAAAATCCCTCTCATGTCAAGAAACTAAATTTTGTATTTAATTTATTCAAACCCATGGTAATCAATGTACAATTTTATTTATATGTTTCATGTACAATTTTAATATCAATCCACAAAAAATATACAAAACATTTTAGATGCCAAGAGCAACATGTTAAAAGTGGAATAAAGTGCAGATAAATTTAATAGCTTTAACAATTTATTTTACATGAAACATAAAATCATTATTGCATGTTTTACATTTTTCTTTTATTAAAAATATTTTAATTTTTGACAACAATAAGCATAAAACTTTATACCATGAAGGACAGAGGTGAAAACAATATATGAAGGCCAACTTTTCATTTGATTAACTGAATTGCTGTATTAGTTTACTATGCCTGCCATCACATAGGTGGCTTAAGCAACAGATATTTATTTGTCACAATTCTAGAGTGTCAAAGTCCAAGATAAACCCTCACGGGGGTGTTTTCTTCTGAAAAAGGAAAAAATTATTGCTCCTTGGCATGTAGAAGGCTGTCCTTTCCATGTTTTTGTGTCCGGAATTGGTGGGTTCTTGGTCTCACTGACTTCAAGAATGAAGCTGTGGGGCCCTCGCGGTGAGTGTTACAGTTCTTAAAGATGGTGTGTCATGAGTTTGTTCCATCAGATGTTCAGATGTGTCCAGAGTTTCTTCCTTCCGGTGGGTTCATGGTCTCACTAACTTCAGGAGTGAAGCTGCAGACCTATGCAGTGAGTGTTATGGCTCATTAAGGCAGCATGGACCCAAAGAGTGAGCAGCAGTAAGATTTATTGCAAAGAGCAAAAGAACAAAGCTTCCACAGCATGGAAGGGATCCAAGCAGGTTGTAGCCGCTGGCTCAGGTGGCCTGCTTTTATTCCTTTTTCTGTCCCCACCCACATCCTGCCGATTGGTCCATTTTGCAGAGAGCTGATTGGTCCGTTTTACAGAGAGCTGATTGGTCTGTTTTGAAAGAGTGCTGATTGGTGTGTTTACAATCCTTTAGCTAGACACAGAGTGCTGATTGGTGTGTTTATAATCCTTTAGCTAGACACAAAAGTTCTCCAAGTGCCCACCAGATTAGCTAGACACAGAGTGCTGATTGGTGCATTTACAAACCTTTAGCTAGACACAGAGTGCTGATTGGTGCATTTACAATCCTTTAGCTAGACACAGAGTGCTGATTGGTGAATTTACAATCCTTTAGGTAGACACAAAATTTCTCCAAGTCCCCACCAGATTAGCTAGACACAGAGCACTGATTGGTGCATTTACAAACCTTTACCTAGACACAGAGTGCTGATTGGTGCATTTACAAACCTCTAGCTAGACAGAGAGTGCTGATTGGTGTGTTTACAATCCTTTAGCTAGACAGAAAAGTTCTCCAAGTACCCACCCAACCAAGAAGCCCAGCTGGCTTCACCTCTCAATGGCACTTGCCATGGCAGTTTGTGGCACCTAGCCAGGGCACTCCAGCAGCCCAGAGGGAGCTTGTCCCCCGATCAAGCCCAGCACGTGCCCACTGGCCAAACCGAGTGTGGGCCCGCCAAGCCCGTGCCCTCCCAGAATCCGTGCCAGCCCAGGAGAGCCATGCACAGCCCTGGCTCCCGCCCACGCCTCTCCCTCCACACCTCTGCGAGAGCAGAGGCAGCTGGCTCCAGGCTTGGCCAGCCCAGAGAGGGCCCCCCACAGTGCAGCGGCAGGATGAAGGGCTCCTCAAGAGCAGCCAGAGTGGACGCCGTGGCCGAGGAGGCGCTGAGAGCGTGGAAGGGTTGCTAGCACATTGTCACCTCTCATCTTCACATGGTCTTCCTTCTTTCACTGTCAGTGTACAAATTTCCTCTTTTCATAAGGACACCAATCATATTGAATTAGGGTCCACACTTATCTCATGTTAATGTAATTATCTTTTTAAAATTTCTGTCTCCAAATATAGTCACGTTCTAGGGTACTGGGATTAAGACTTTATCATGTAAATTTTGGAGGACATATTTTTGCCCATAGCAGTTTCCAATAAAGGATACCAATTTGAATAATAAAAAAGCTATTACTGTAAATTCATTCTACTCCTTGAGCTAAAGAAATAGGCATCTCTTAAGTGTCTGCTGGGTAGACACTTCATGTACAGAATGGCCAATGCAGTTTTTTATTCAAATCACTAAGAAGCATTGGTATACATACTTTTTGTATTAATCTGGGTTTTCCAGGGAAACAGAATAGAAGAAGAAGAATAAATGATAGATAGATAGATAGATAGATAGATAGATAGATAGATAGATAGATAGATGATAGATAGAACTGGCTCACAGCATTATGGAGGCTGAGATATCTCAAGAATTGCAGCCAGCAAGCTGAAGATCCAGAAAAGCTGATGGGATAGTTCCAGTTTGAGTCTGAGTTCAAAGGCAGAAGACCAGTAATCCAGTTAAAAGAGTCAGGCAAAGGGAGTGAATCCTTCCTTACTTGTCTTTCCTTCCTTGCTTATCTTATTCTTCTTTACAAAATGTTTTTTAGTTCTCTTGAGGTCTTCATGGTTTGGATGAGGCCCACCCAAATTGGAAAGAGCAATCTTTTTTCCTCAGTTTACCTATTCAACTGTTAATCTCATTTTGAAGACACCCTCACAGACATAACTGGAATAATGTTTAACAAAATACCTGGGCACCCTGTGGCCCCATGAAGCTGACATGTAAAATTAACACTGTTTGTCTCCTGCACTATCTCCTAAAACAATTAACAGACACATTTTGTGAGTTGAAAAATTTTTATGATTTTGAGGTCCACTGCCAGTAGCAGAAAATCTGTGCAACTTGTTTGGCATAGATTTCATTTCAGTTCAGTGACCGCGTCCCAGTATGAGTCTCCCACAGGAGATTTGTAGTTTGCGTTTAGAGTCTCAAAGACATTTATTTTGCTTCTACACAGCCAATTGGCCAAAATAGCAATTGATCTTGTAGTAGGTCAATCGTGTGTTAAACACTCCCTATAGCCAAAAGCTGTTCTACTCCAGGGTCATTTGTCACTTAATCTACTGCTGGTCCCCAATCGGTGGCCTTCTTCATTTACTCAAATGGCTTTCAGTCTTTCCTATTAAAACACACTTAAGATTCCTTAGTAATCTTTCAGTCATAAAGAGAATCTAGTTCTGAAAAGTTAATGCAGCCAACAGATCATCAATTCTTTTTGAGCAAGGTAATGTGTCCCTTGGAGGTTGTGATGACCATTGGGTGCAATGGCTAATCCACTATTACCTTTCCTGTATTTTGTCTTCATCCCAAAGGGACTAACTCCTATACCGGAGGCTCAGCTGGCCCTGATTGTTAGACTCACCCCCAGAAGGCTGGCCCAACCCTAGAAATCACACATGGATTCCTTTCGCTTTTTCCAAAATTCTCTAAGCAAGAAACAGTGGAATTATTTAGGCTACCATCAATAATATAAGGAATCAAGATAAATTTCTTAAAGTATAAAAAGTAAAATAGTTGAAATGCCAAATAAAATAGGATAAAATGGAATTCACTAAGTTAAAGAAAACTAAAAACAGAACACGCTTTGATAAAATTGTATTTATGCAATTTATCAGATTTATATCATTCCTTTATAGCCTTAGTTGTATTCCTTATATGATTTCTTATGGCTTTCATTTAATGTTAAATTTAATAATTCTTGAAATATTTGTAATTTCTATAGCATATCATTAATATGACAGCAATACTTACGGCATATAGCGTTACACAAATGTCTGTAGAGAATTTATTGTTAAACATAATTTTCTTGATACAGCTAAAAAAAAAACTTCACTCCTGTAGATGACTCATAAATATTTAAAATACTTGCTAGCCAGCATTTAGAATACTAACGCTAACACAAATTATTGAAAAGTATAAACAACCATCACTTTAGCCAAGTGCTCATACTTTTACTTGCAAAAGAATGCATGGTCATGATTTGTTTTGCCTGCTTTCCATACAGAAGAAAGTTTGCTAATAAGCATTTTAAAAGATCGGATAGCAGAAAACTAGATGTAGAAGAAAAAAATGAGTCACAGATATCTGAAACTGAATAAACAGTCTTTGTAAAGTAATAGTTAACCATGTTAAAATAACAAAGCAATTTCATAGATGAAATTATAGCTATGCATAGCAAAATATCATTTTTATGGTAAAGAGGACAGATTAATTTTATTGTTTACCTGAGATGGGCTTGTGTAAAAAAAGAAAAATCATAGGCATATTTTATCATCTGAAATTTCTTTGTAACGCTTTTAATATTGTCAAAGAATATTTATTTTTGGAAAAAATTACTTCATGTACTTTTTGATTGTTTTTAACAGAAAGTTACAGTTTGATTTTAAGCAGGTGTGACTTTCTAAAATCAGCTTTTATTATAGATGTTTGGCCCACTTTGTTTCTAAAATATGTCATTTCTGAATTCACCTTTGTTACTTAAAATCCATGTTTTTCACTCATTAGTTGAAATCTATTTTTCTATATCCTTTTTATGTAAAGATCTCCAACTCTGTGTGATTGTGATTTGCTACATCAGGAACAAGGAAGTAACCTATAACTAGATAGGTTTACAGTGTATTAATTCAAAATGCTTAATATCTGGAATGGGCCAAAAACATAGACTTGGAAGCATTCTCCATCCAGGAATCTTCAGTGGAGATGAAATTAAATAATTCTTGAGGAGCTTGTATTATTTTCAGTTTGAAGAAATCCTGTATTATTGAATAAGTGTTAAGCAATAGATTCAAATCTACACTTACCAAGAACCGGTTGTGTTTCATGCACATGTTGAGTTAATTTGCATTATTTATCCCATTTAATATTTACAACAGCACTATGAAATTTTTTTATCTTATTAAGAGAATTACTAGTATGGTATGGATTTGGTTTATTTTTTAAGGAGAGTGTGGATTCATGGGCTCACTTTATTCATATTTTAGTTTGTACCTATGTCTCTTTTTTCTCTATAATTCTATGAATCACCCCTTTTCATTTTAATAATTTCATATATTCTTAAATCATCAAAGTTTAAATCATTTCCTTATAAATAAAATCCTTACATCCAGTCACCAGTCATAAATGAAGCTGATTAAGAAACTTGCCAAAAATATAAATCAACACTATTCTTTCTTCATCAAGCAAGTAAGAATAAAAACAAAACAAAATAGCAGCTGAATTCAACACAATACTTCATAAACTGCAGAATAAATACTATATTAAACGTTGGATTATTGTCTTTATCACATGATTAATGAGAATATGATCATTAATAGCTATTATCACATGCTTAGGTGCAATGGTTATCAAGGTGGAAATTTCTGGAATTAACATTTTGCATAATAAGAAACAAATTTGGTACCAATTTAGAGGTCTGAATTGAACCCCTAGATTAGCTTATTTGTCTGAAAATATTCAATAATTCATTTATAACCTCCTCATGGGAGAAATACAAAATTATTTCCTGTGGCAGATAAGATCAAAAGGCAAAAATTAGACATTTGTAAGAATAGAGTTTCTTTGTATTTTTATTACATTATTAAGAGATGATCTGGCTGGACACTGTGCCTTATGTCTGTAATCCCACACTTTCGGAAGTCAAGGTGGGAGGATCACTTGATCCCACAAGTTCAAGACAAGCCTGGGTAACAAAGTGGGGCCTGGTCTTTACAAAAAAAAAAAAAAAAAAAAATCAAAAAAATAGCTGGAACATACTTGTGGTGTGCACCTGTAGTCCCAGCTACTCATGAGGCTGAGGCAAGCAAGAGAATCACTTAAGCCCAGGAGGTGGAGGCTGCAATAAGCCATATTTGAGCCACTGCACTCCAGCCTGAGTGACAGAGCAAGACCTTGTCAAAAAAAAAAAAAGAGGGGAGGTAGTGGCTAGGTGTGTTGGCTCATACCTGTAATCTCAGCACTTAGGGAGGCTGAGGAAGGAGGATCACTTGCACCCAGGAGACCAGCCTGGGCAACACAGTGAGACTATGTCACTACAAAAGTTACAAAAAAAAAAAAGGCAAGGCGTGGTGGCCCACCTGTAGCTCCAGCTACTCCAGTGGCTGAGCTACTTAGGAGGCTAATGTGGAAGGATCAACTAAGCCCTTTTGGCAAAGGCTGCAGCAAGCTGTTATCACACAGCTCTACTCCTCCTGCCTGAGCAACAGAGTGAAACCCTGTCAGGAAAGAAAAAAAGAGAGAGAGAGAGATGATCTGTAATTTGGTCATAATAATCAAGAAGTAAATTATGAATCCTAAAGCTTTATATTTAATGTAATATCTTGAATTGTCAATGTAAGAACATACCTGCATGTTGGAAATTTAGAAATGAGAATCACCACAGTGCTACTGATTTGTGGACATTGATTTTGTATCCTGAAACTCTAATGAATTTGTTTATGAGATCTAGGAACTTATTGGATGAGTTCAGGGTTTTCTAGGGTACAATCCTATCATCAGAGAACAGCAACAGTTTGACTTCGTCTTCTCCAATTTGTATGCTCTTTATTTCTTTCTCTTGTCTGACGGCTCAGGATAGGACTTCCAGTACTATGCTGAATAAAAGTGGTGAAAGTGTTTGTCTGAAAAAGACTGTGCCTTTCCTTCATTTATGAAGCTTAGTTTTTCTAGATACAAAATCCTTGGCTGATAATTATTTTGTTTTAGGAAGCTGAAGATAGGATCCTCATGCCTTCTAGTTTGTAGGGTTTCTGCTAAGAAGTCTGCTGTTAATCTGATCAGTTTTCCTTTACTGTTTACCTGGTGTTTTTCCTCACAGCTCTTAATATTATTTTCTTCATCTTGACTTTAGATAACCTGATGACTATGTGCCTAAGTGGTGATCTTTTTGCAATGAATTTCCCAGGTGTTCTTTGAGCTCCTTGTATTTGGATGTCTAGACCTCTAGCAAGGCCGGGGAAGTTTTCCTCAATTGTTCCCCCACATATGTTTTCCAAACTTTTAGATTCCTCTTCTTCCTTAGGAACACCAATTATTCTTAGGTTTGGTCATTTAACATAATCCCAACCTTCTTGGAGACTGTGTTCTTTTTTTTTATTTTTATTTTTTTAATTTGTCTTTGTTGGATTGGGTTATTTCGAAAACCTAGTCTTCGAGCTCTAAAGTTCTTTCTTCAGCTTGTTTGATTCTATTGCTGGGGCTTTCCAGTACATTTTGCATTTCTCTAAGTATGTCTTTTATTTCCTGAAGTTGTGTTTTTTAATTTATGGCATCTATTTCACTGAAGATTTCTCCCCTCATACCTTGTATTTTTGTTTTTATTTCCTTAAGTTGGACTTCAACTTTCTCTAATGCCTCCTTGCTTAGCTTAACAATCAAATTTCTGAATTCTTTTTCTGGCAATTTAGGGATTTCTTCTTGGTTTGGACCCATTGTTGGTGAGCTAGTGTGATTTTTTGGGGAGTGTTAAAGAACTTTGTTTTGTCACATGACCAGAATTGTTTTTCTGATTCTTTCTCATTGTGGTAGGCTATGTCAGAGGAAAGATCTGAGGTTAAAGGCTGCTGTTCAGATTCGTTTGTCCCACAGAGTGCTCCCCTGATACATTACTCTCCCCCTTTTCCTGGCAATGTGGCTTCCTGAGAGCTGAATTGTAGTGACTGTTATTTCTATTCTGGATCTAGCCACCCAGCAGGGCTACCAGGCTCTGGGCTGGTACTGAGGGGTATCTGCACACAATCTTGGGATGTGAATCACCTTCAGGTCTCTCAGCTGTGGATACTTTGGTGGAGGTGGCAGGGGAGTGAAATGGACTCTGAGCAGGTCCTTAGTTGTAGTTGTTTTATACACTAGTTTTGTGCTGGTTGGCCTCCTGCCAGGAGGTGATGCTTTCAGGACAGCATCAGGTGTGGTAAGTATAGGGGAGGATCAGTAGATGGGCAAGGCCCTAGAACTCCCAAGAGAATATGACCTTTGTCTTCGGCTACCCGGGTGGGAGGGGAAGAACCATCAGATGAGAATAGGGTTCGATGTATCTGAGCTAGGACTCTCCTTGGGTGGGGCTTGCTGCTACTTCTGTGGGGGATGGCGGTGTGTTTCCTACGTCAATAGAGTTATGTACCAAGGAGTATCATGGCTGCCTCTTCTGTGTCATGAAGGTTGTCAGGGAAGTGAGGGAAAGCTTGCAGTTTCAGGCCTCACCCAGCTCCCTCACAACCCAAAAGGCTGGTCTTATTCTCACTGTGCACTCCCACAACAGCACGGAGTTTGTTTCCAGGCAGTGAGTGAGCAGGGCTGAGAACTTGCCCCAGGCTACCACCCTCTCAGCTGAGCATGCAAGCAGGGCTTTCACATCATTCCGCCTGTGGAGTCTGCACTCTGGATTCATGATTTCCCCTGAGCTCTGGCCAGGACACTTCCAATTTGTTTGGAATTGTTACCAAGTTCAGCTGGAGGTTTCCCTCTCCGTGTGTTTTTTTCCCCAGTTCCTCTGGCAGCTGTCCCCACGGGGACCCCAGTGAGACAAGTCAGAAATGGCTTTCCGGAGGACCCACAGGGCTTTTACAATTGCTTCCTCTACCCCGTATTTCACTTGGCTCTCCAAATTGTCTCACCTCCAGGTAATTTTATGGTCAAATCCTTTTCCCATGATCCGCCTCAGGTTCCCCAGTGCAGGTCTGTATTTGGGGGAGGATAATTCCTTTTTCCCACTTTCACAGTTTGGCACTCACAGTATTTGGCTGTCTCCTCGGTCCTGCAGGAACCATCTGCTTCCTTCAAAGGGTCTGTGGATTCTCTTGCCTTTCCTGGTTTATTTCTGCAGTAGTTCTTGGAGCAGAAGTTCACAATGTGAGTCTCCACATACTGCTCTGTCTGTCCCAGTGGGAGCTACAATTTAGTCCTGCCTCTTATCTTCCTTTTTTTGCTACTAAATTCTTATTTTCCATTCCTATTAGTATATTATTGTAAGACTGATTTCTATGTTAAGATTGTGATTAAAACAAAGCATCAAAACAGTTTGGAGAGTTATATAGGTTTCATTTTGTTCTGTTTCCTTTTTTCTATTTTACATTTGTTCTGATTATATTTACTGAAATGTAATTTTATGTTTGTTGAATCTAATAATAAAAAATTTGTTTCTATTTTGTGTGTATAATGTTTAATCTCATTTTATTTTTTATAACATTTTTATTTTCATAATTGTATCACTCCACAAAAGACTGGGGAAAAATAACCTTTCAGCTCAGACAGTTGGAAAAGCACTGCCATTAGCTCTTTTTGTGGTGTGGTATTATATATATTTGTCTTATTTATTTTTTGCTATATCACTGCCATTTTCAACTTCTAGCATTGCACGCTGCATGTTCCATGCTTTTCGGAAAAGAGTAATGAGTAAATAAACTTCCAAGGCACTTGAAGTAAGCAATGAATTCACAACAATGGTTACATATGGTGGCCTTGAGGTTCAGTAACTTCAGGTAGCAAGAAAGAATCACAAATTTGTGATGTACCCAGGATGAGGGATAATTTGGAGTTCACAGGCAAATGGGAAATGCACATGACATTTATAGTCAAAATTTGGCTTTTTCAGAATTACGCTAGCTAAACAAAACATGGCTTCAGATTCAACTTTTCCTGCATTTTCAGGACCTCTGGTTAAAACAAAAGGCTTTAAGTAAACAGTTGGAGACAAAATAAGCTAATTAAAATGTCTTCTTACTTTTCCTAAAATTGCCTTTAATTGTATCTCTTTCTAAATTTTTAGTATCTATCAATCTATCCACCTGCCTTCCTCTAAATTTATCCAAATATCTGATATCCGTTAACTACAATCGGTCTCTTTAGCTGTTATTCTGAACTTCCAGGTCCCTATAAGACTCAGTATCCAATTAGTATTTCAAACACCACAGACTAAAACTGAACTCATCTTACTTTTCTACAAGTCAGTTCCCAAACATGAATTTCACATTTTTATTAGTGCCACAATCTGTTACTGATTCATATTTCTAAACCTGTAGTCATCTCTGACTTTTGTTACTATCTTTTCATATACTCTATTGGTAATATCACAACATGCCCAGCAGTTACATATTTTTTCTTTATTCTGACCTGCTTGTATAATTTCTGACTCAAATGTCCTCAGCCATATTTATATATGCAAATCAAAACAATATCTTAAAGCCCAGCTAAAACGTCATAACTTTTCTAGTTTCCCTTGATTCTCTCAGCATAAAGTAGTCTCTCCCTCCACTTTACTACTTTAACACTCCATTTTAAACATCTTTTGCTTAGAGAACAACTTTACTGTATAATGTCATTTTTTATTTTGGAGGCAGAGGATGTCATTTATGTCTTTCTGTATATACCATACTATCATGAAAACACTGTCATTTGTATATGGCAAAATCAAAGTTTGCGGAAGGAAGTTTTTGCAAAGATTTCTCAAATTACGTTTCTCAGTAATTTTAATGTTATACAAAGATACATACTATAAGAGGAGAGGAGAGTACATATTTAATACTTTTTCACTTAGACTACTAAACAAATATAAAGGATTATATTGTCATTGAAAATGTTGAAAATTTCATTCCGAACAATAAATGCTTTTATTTGCTGCAAAATAAAGTATTTTTAAGTCATATGGAAAAAGTTCATCATGTAAGGAGTCATGATGAAAAAGAAGCAATTATTGCAGAGCAATAAATAAATGGTTAAACTGGTAAACCAATAAATGAAATGCATTAGCTATCAGAATGGGGAACTTACTGATAATAGCTTGAAGAATGTACACAAACTTGAGGGAAGATTTCTACCCTATTTCATACAAAATGTTGATGTCATTAGAAGTTCCAGACACATGAGAAGAGTAAACTGCAAATCCACATGAAAATAGAAGTTTTGTTTTGTGTTTGTTTCTAAACAAAGCCACTGGATAAAAAGAAAGGCAAAATGATGATGATATTATCAGTTTCATTTCAAAAAGTACTGTGTCAGACGGGCGTGGCGGCTCACACCTGTAATCCCAGCACTTTGAGTGGCTGAGGCGGGCAGATCATTTGAGTTCAGGAGTTTAAGACCAGCCTGGCCAACATGGTGAAACAACATCTCTACTAAAAATACAAAAATTAGCTGAGTGTGGTGGCTCAGGTCTGTAATATCAGCTTCTCGAGAGGCTGAGGCAGGAGAATTGCTTGAACCTAGGAGGCAGAGGTTGCAGTGAGCCAAGATTGCACCACTGCGCTCTGGCGTGGGCAACAGAGTGAGACTTCATCTCAAATAAATGAATAAATAAATAAATAAATAAATAAGTGCTGTGTCAAACAGATATAGTTTCAATTCTCTAGAAAATATTTTTCAACTTTAATATAAGCTTTCAGGCATATATGATAAATGTGCAATATGTTTACAAAAGTTAAGAAGTTGGTTCTTAACTTTGGCAAAAGTAAAAGTAAAGTTTAAAGTTGGCAAAAGTAATCATGGTTTTTGCCATTATAGTACCCTCTTAGAAACAGAAAGATTGAAATCATATAATCATGCCATACACAAAGACAGGTATAATCTAAAGAAGTAAAGATTATTACAAATATTAACATTAATTCAGAGTTAAATGATTGATTGGTTGATTAATTGATTCAATCAACATTTATAGGGAACCATTACATAGACTACACTCTCCACAGTTGAAAAAAATGTACATAGTATAACCAATTTCCTCAAGGAATGCAGTCTGGTGAAGGAGACATACATAAAAATAGTTTTAATGCAGGATGTGATTTGTAAAACTTTCTGTAGAAAGCTTTAGGAGCATAAAAGAGAGAAAATAACTGAGAATGAGAGAACAAGAATATAAAGAAAAAGCTTTATATAGATGAAGTATTGACTGGCTCTTAAAAGTTGTATTGGTATCAATGTGTTTTTGTTGTCTATTGCTTGCAATGAATCACCCAAATTTTAGTGGTTTGAAACATTAACAATTATTTTATATCTTTCACAATTCTGAAGGTTGCTAGTTTGAGACAGACAATTTTCTTTAGTGATCCCTCAGGAGTTCATATTCAGATGGAGGTGGAGGCTAGAGTCGTATTGAATTTTTCTTCACTCAAGTGAATGCTGTTTGATACATTAGATTGACAATTGACTCAGGCCAAATCTGGTGCATTCAGTTAAAAAAAAAAAACATAGAAAAAGGAAACTGTACAAGGCCATTTTATGTTGTCTGACTTTCTTTGTGGTATCGTGGCTTGGTTCCAGGAGTCAGCATCCCCAGAGAACAAGGCATATTTTTGTGACATTTTTGTAACCTAGACTCACGTGTCATTTACCCTCACTTCCATTATATTCTCTTAGGTCAGTCACAAAGGATTGCCCAGGTTCAAGGAGAGGACTTTGAAAGAGCATGTGGAATAAAACATACTGTGTCAGACATGTTTGGAAAAGACAAGCTGTCGCCGTGTGTTTCATATTCAATGTGTGAATGAACGAAGAGAAGTAGGAAACTTCAGCCAAGTTAGCAGCTTGTAGAGAACATTGTGATTTTCTCGCCATTCATTGTATCTGCCCTAGATTAGATGCCCTTGTGGTTCCAAGGGCTGAGCCAATCAACAAATTTCATTCCCCTGGCCAGAGTCATTGCTTCAGTTAAGTACCTGCCCCAATTTGCCAAATCTGAAGCAAGCTTAGGACATTCTTCATAATTGAAAAACTCTTCTCAAACATGGATGAAAGCTTATGTAGCCTAACAACTATTTGAAGTCATTTTAAGTTCATGAATAGTAATGCATCAAACTGAATTTGAAACTATGAGTGGCAGAGAGGACAGATGAGAAGTTTTACATTTGTGACATTACTGAGTCACTGGAATGGGCAAACCCTGAAGTCCACACTGCCTTCCAAGTATGTGAGTTAATAAATTTTACATGATTTAAGCCAGTTACCATGGAGTTTACTAGAAACATAAACACTCCGCAGTAAATGATTTGGACTTCACCTTGTTAAGAACGTGATATAATTAATGAATTTGTAATGCAAGAGGTGGATTGATCTGGTATTTGCCCTAGGAAGATCAGCTTAGAAGCAATATGGAACACATGTTGGAAAGAGACATAACTGCAGACCAGTTATGAGATGTGAACTGTACCAGTTTTTAGGAGGCTTAGAGTGGAGATGGCATGTGAAATGAGAGAGTCATTAGGAGGTTTATCTGATTTTTAAAATCATAGGATTCTGTTGAAAGTAACTGGCTATATAGTAGTGGTATAATTCAAAAAAATATGCAACATAAGAAAAGCTAGATTCAGGGAAAAACAAAATGTTTCTAGTTAAATATGGATATGCAGAGAAAAAAATTTTTTCTCTCCCTAGATTTCTGAATATACTTCTTTAATTTTATTTAAAAATATGTCTTTGAATAGCTGCCCTGCTATGGCTTTTATGAATATAGAGAATCCATCTTGAGTTCAGGAGAGGACAGAATTGTAGACAAGACACAGACCTTGTTTTTGAAGTGGTTTAGAAAGATTTTTTAAAATAATTTTGTTAATGGACATATTGATTTTGCATTGTGTCTTAACATATTTCATAAAATTAACACTGAAATTTAGGGTGGGATGCTTTCTATTACTGCTTCTCATGCTTTCCTCTTCATCTCAGTACTTCAGCACCACATAATAATCATTTTTTATGCATTAAATGAGAACTAAAATAACTAATACAAGATCTTTCCTGCTACCTCATAAAAATTGCTACTCCCCAAATAAGTTAGTGCCCTGTAACTAAAATATTTATAAATATAAAGAACATTTTCAAAAGGCTTCCAATTACCAGGGAGAGGCCAGAGGTCTCAGACAATTCTTTCCTGGGGCATGCACTGAGGAAGATTATATTGCCCTCCTAGGTATTTAAACAATTTCCTGACTGGTAAACTGTAATCCTGGATAAAGTGTGCCTAGAGATTAGCAGCTTGGGTTTGCTGTTATTTCTGTTATTTTCCCTGCTGAGTGGAAACTAAATATAATCTTCCTAGGTGACAAATAAGTCCCAGTTAGGCAGTGCACACTAAATCATCTTAGATGTAGCTTCCAAATTTTATGGATATACTTGGCACCTGTTAAAATATTGTTTAAAATTGAATAATTTATCTTATCTACTTGAATAAAATTGTTTCAGTGACTCTGCTGTGGTTACTATTATGATTGTATCTCTTCTTACTCAAATTCTAAGAAAATATCCTGCTAGTTCTGGAATACAGACAGTATTATTTGTCCTCCCAAGTAATATTAGAATACCAGAGAAAAAAGCTTTATAACCCCCAACAGAGTTTAGATATGGCTCCTTTATAGGCAGATATAAAAATTATAATACAGTAATATAATTTAGATACACAGTGGTAGGTCTGAAAAAGAAACAAGTTCAAATTTACTATTTTTCCCTTGGAACAAACATCAAGATAAAATTGTAGTTAAGAACAAATAAACTGATATCTTACTCCTCAAAGTTTCTAGAGCTTAAGGTTTTGATCAACTTTATATTAGGTATAACAATACTGAACTATTATTTTCAGATAACTTTTAAAAACCACAACTCTTTTATATTTGACCTCTCTCTGTTCACCTTTCTCTTCTCCAACCATGGCAAATCTATAAAACCAATTTTCTTTTCTTATTGTATTATTCTGTTAAAAAGTTTTCTATTTTCCAGTGGACACAGGCTGACATTACAGCTGGATTAACATGAACATGATTTATTCCTTCCTATGACTTTTTTAGGAAGCTAGCCTAATTGCTGCCATTGTTATTAAGACTACTACAATAAGTCAAAGTGTTTGTCTCCCCAGAGACAGTATTAAGAAAATATACTCTGCAGGTGTCTTTTCACGACCTTGAAAGAAACTTGTACATAAAATTTTGCATCCTAGTTTCCCTCCCCACTATAGCTCCAGGAAGCACTATTGCTAAATTGGTTAAGCTGGAATTGGTACTGACAGAGGACAAGAAACCAACCAAAAAGAGTTACCTGAAATTTAAGCCAGTCCTAGATGCCAGCTGGTATCCAAGGAAAAATTCCATCCAAATTTAGGCTACTGCAATTTAAAAGTGCCTTTATATGATCTAAATCAAAACATGTTTTGAAAAATGCTTTCTTTAGAAATGTTGTATTAAGAGCAAGTCTCCACAGATAAGGAATGAATAAAAGTAGTTACATAATTCAGTGAAGATACTGTAATGCAATACTTTAGCTTTTCTCTGTTGAATCTCTTTGAAATAATTAATTTAGGACTATCACAACCTTTGATAAAGAGGGAGTAATTAATTATAGTATTCAGTTCAATTTCAATAGACAGTATGTTTTCTACTTTCTATATTATTAATGTCCTCATCCCCCACTTTCACTTCTTTTCTCACTGCCTCCCATTGTTGTTTTGTTAATATCTATTTTCATTCACAATCAATGATAGCGATCTATTTATATCTCTATCTATATATATCTATATCTACATCTATACCTATATCTAATTCCAGGTTTACTTGTTTTCTTTTTCATTCAATACTTTGCTTTTAACTTATATCCATGATGTTGAGTGAGTGTACATTCAGTTTATTGATTAAAACAACTGCATGGTACTACGTGGTAAATACTCAGTTTGCTACCTATTCTCTATCACCGTAAACAACTGCTGTAGGCCGGGCACAGTGGCCCATGCCTGTAATCCCAGCACTTTGGGAGGCTGAAGCGGGTGGATCATTTGAGGTCAGGAGTTCAAGACCAGCCTGAACAACATGGTGAAACCTTGTCTCTACTAAAAATACTATATATAATACATATATATATTAATTATATATAATATATAATATTATACTAAAAATACTATATATAATATATTAATTATATATAATATATAATTTTAATAGATATATAATATGTAATACATATATAATATATAATTAAAAATATATAATTATGTAATATATATTATATATAATACATTTTATATATATAATGTATAATACATATTATATATAATTATATATTATATATAGTATTTTTAGTAGAGACAAGGTTTCTATATACATTATATATAATATATAATATATAATATATATATTAATTATATATATAAGCCGGGCCTGCTGGTGGGCACCTGTAATCTCAGCTACTGGGGAGGCTGAAGCGGGAGAATTGCTTGAGCTGGGGTGGTGGAGGTTGCAGTGAGCCGAGATCGCGCCACTGCACTCCAGCCTGGGTGACACACCAAGACTCTGTCTCAAAGACAAAACAAAACAAAACAACAACAACAACAGAATAACTGCTGCATATATCCCCCTTACGAAGCAATGTGAAAATGTCTTTAGGATGTTATGCAATAGTAGAGTTACACACCAGTATATCAAATCACCCTCCTCAATGACTATAATAGGCTATATCCATTCTGTTACATATATGTAAGTCCAGTGAAGCTTATAAATATTTAGTAATTATAATTATAAAATTGGTAAATCAGAGTTTAAATAAAATAATAAATTATATATTATATCAACTATCTTCATGTATAAACTACTGTTTGGCTTAAAGATGTGATCATGCAGCAGTATTCAAGTCTTGAAACACAAGTGACATATATTTGATACCCATTTGATATGTTTTTATTAAAGACACATACATATTCATAACAAATGCATGCAAAGTCAGAAAAAAGTGTAAATCACATGTATGAGATTTTGTAGAAAAAATCCTAGGAAAATACATATAATATGTTCTATATCACATTTCAAGTAAGTGTGTTTGTGTGTATTTGTTTAGTTTTAAATTTATATATGAATATATATATATTTTTAAGGCATCTGCTTCCATCAAATTTACTGTATGAAATATAATTTATATTTTTAACTTAGCACTCTTGGAATAAGCATGCTTTTATACTAAAAAATAAAATTGAAAGAAAAATAAATATTTTTCTAAATGAATTGGAACATTATTAGTAGGATTTGCCAAACTAATAAGATGTTGTATGTAGCTATCTTTTGGAAAAGTCAATTAGAAACACAAGTAGAAATTAATATGAGACACTTCTATTGGGAATTGCAAGCATGTATTATATCCAGTGGGAAAGTGAGAGAAAGAAAAATACTTGAAAGAACTTTGAAAAATGAGGATACCTGACTAATAAAACGTATTTTCTTTCTGTCAATCCTTCTCAATTATTGCGGTAAAACTTGAATTATTCAGGTAGAATTTATTCCTATCACAATTCTATTTTCAACTGGCAAGGATAATATGAGAAAGAGGAAATAATTGAATGCCTCCATTTATTAATTTTTATTTGGTAGTCTAACTTGCTAGGTTTGCAAAGTGTTCAGACTGAGTGCTATATATCAATTTAAGAATGCTCCCTGGATTCTTTTCCAGTGCATTTATAGTGCCAAGGATGCATTGATCAAATGCATAAACCAATAAAGTTACTTTAAAAGAATATCATTAATCCAGAGTTGTGACATGATAAAGTTCCAGTCAAAAAGAGAAAGAATTACTCTGTTATATATTTTTAAAAGATGATTTATGAAATAAGTCAAATGATACTATGATACTACACTAGGAATAAATATTTTTAAAAGACATGCTTTCTCACTTTAATTTTAATGGCTTTTTAAGGCCCCAAACCAATTATCGTTTAAGTAAAAAATCATTATATAATATAAAATATAGAACCAATGAGATAAAAAAATACTCATAAAACCACTACACCACCAGAATTACTTAGCAGAGTGAATAATTATTACTGTTTTTTTCCCATCTCACAGAGATGCAATCACAGAAAATAAAATTGTGTGTACTTTGTTTGTGTGCTTTGGGTTTATATAGACTTATATGTATTTTCCATGTTGCCACATAGTCTTTATTGACTTCAATTTAAATGGATACAGACACAAGCTAAAGTAAATACAAGGGGACTTCAAAAAGTGTGTGGAAAATGGAATTAAAAGATAAAATAAAAATACAAACTTTATTTATTAACATAAACTCCATCAAGTTCAAGACACATTTTAAGCAATAATGTTAGTCATTTAGTAAACTCCATCAAGTTCAAGACACATTTTAAGCAATAATGTTAGTCATTTAGTTCATTCCTTAAGAATTGAAGGTCCTGGGAATTTGGCCATGTCAATGCAGTCTTTTCTGCGTTATTGCCCAAAGATAAATGGACAGCCTTTAAATATATATTTTTAAGATTAGGAAACAAGAAGAAGTCATAAGGAGTCAAATCAAGACTATAAAGTGGATGCCTAATAATTTCCCCTGGAAACTCACACAAAATTGCCCTTGCTTGATGAGAAGAATGAGCTTGAGTATTGCCATGGTGGAGAACGACTCTCTGGTGAAGGTTTCCTGGGTGTTTTTTCACTGAAACTATGGCTAACTTTCCCCAAAACACTTTCATAATAAGCAGATGTGATCATTCTTTTGCCCTTCAGAAAGTCAACAAGCAAAATGCTTTGAGCATCCCAAAAACCTATTGCCATAATCTTTGTTATTGACCAGTCACTTTTGCTTTGACTGTGTCATTCCCACCTCTTGCAGGCATTGCTTTCATCATGCTTTGTCTTCAGGATCATTCTGATAAAGACATGTTTCATCTCCTGTTACAATTCTTTGAAGAAATGCTTTAGAATCTTGATTCTGCCTGTGTAAAATTTCCATTGAAAGTTCTACTTTTTTCTGGAGCTAATGTGGGCACAACAGTTTTGGCACCCATCAAGAGAAAAGTTGGGCCAACTTTAATTTTTCAATCAGAATTGTGTAAGCTGAATTGATTGAGAATTGTTTGGTGTTGGCTATAGTTTCTGCTATTAATTGTTGGTCCATTTCCATTAGAGAACAAAGAAGATAAACTTTTTTCCCCGCAAATTGCTGTGGATGGTCGCCACTGCAGGCTTCAACCTCAATGTTGTCTTGTCCCTTCTTAAAATGAGTTATTCATTTATAAGCTGCTGATTTTTTGGGACATTGTTCCCATAGGAAACTTTTCATAAAACATCAATAATTTGATCATTCTTCCATCCAAGCTTCAGCATAAATTTGATGTTTGTTCTTGTTTCAATGTTAGTTGCATTAGTATTTTCTTATAGGGGCTCTTATCCTTCTTAATACCTCAAACTAGATCCCAATTCAGACATGTAATAAGAAGTTAGTGTGACTTTATTTTTGTGCAAAAAGATTTGAAATCCATGCATTGTGTTTTTCATAATACGAATTTTACAGAACTTTATGAAGATCAGTGGTATACTATGACCCATTGATCCATTGTCCTGTTATTGGATGTTTGAATGTGTTTGCAATTATGGGTAACATCATTTAAAACGTCTTCTTTATTTTAATGTGCTATTTTCCAAATCACGTTTTATATATTATTAAATTTGAATTATTGAACAAAATTGTATAAATAGTTTTTTAAGGCAATATTGCCGTATGTTTCCAAAATTGGATGCTTCCGTTTAAAAGCTTTATTAAGGCACACTTAATTTCTACTTTACTTCCTTAGCATTTTTTAATCAATGATATTAAACTTATTTTATCAATAAGTTGTTTAGTAACGGTACTTATTACTCTGTTCATTCTTAAAATTATTTTTTGTGTTACAATTAAACTACTACCTTATTTTGTGATAAACTAATTATGTGAAATAATTCAAAATATACCAACCTATTATAATTTACTCAGTTGTGTTCTTTTTATCCTCAATATAAGTAGTGCCGATGTTTTTTAAAATTTAAAACATAATATTTGCTGCCTAAAGGTAACATTTTATAATAATATTCACTCTATATAAATAAAAAGAGACTATGATATATTATTAGCTATAATTTCCCACCAATAATATCTTCATTGTTAATGTGATATCTGGATCAGTCTGACAGAATTATATCTGGTTTGAAATATAAACCTTTGTATTTTCTTCACAGATGTAAGTAAAGCTTTAAAAATTGTTTGATTTCTGGCTACATAATGTTTCTTTTATGTGATTGAAAAATTCAGGTTGAAGTACTTTATATTCACTGAATGCGCTTGCCACGATGTCTTATTTTTTCTCCTTGCTGACATCAAATTTTATTTATTTATTTATTTATTTATTTATTTATTTATTTATTTATTTTGAGACGGAGTTTTGCTCTTGTTGCCCAGGCTTGAGTGCAATGGTGCTATCTTGGCTCACTGCAACCTCCACCTCCTGGGTTCAAGAGATTCTCCTGCCTCAGCCTCCTGAGTAGCTGTGATTACAGGCAAGTGGCACCATGCCCTGTTAATTCTGTGTTTTTAGTAGAGACAGGTTTCTCCATGTCGGTCAGGCTTGTTTCCAGCTCCCAACCTCAGGCGATCAATCCGCCTCGGCCTCCCAAATTGCTGGGATTACAGACGTGAGCCACCGCGCCCGGTCGACATCAAATTATTTTTAAGCATACTTACTTACATGAAGAAGGGAGAGAGAAGTGAGTGTCCTGAGCTGCAAACAACTTTTAAAATATAGAAAATGCCAGAAATATTTGATCAAAATGTGTTGATCATCAGACTTATAAAATTGTTTTTCTGAAAAATATATTTTAATTACTTCAGTGTTCATTTATTCAACAAGTACTTATTGCGTCTGTACTATATGTCAGGTATTGCTGAGACATAAGACAAGTAATTGCCCTCATGGAGCTTACATGAATGAGACAGATATGAAATTAATGATGTAGACAGTAACAGATAATAGAAACTGAAGGGGTGTGTGTGTGTGTGTGTGTGTGTATTGGGGGATAGGAATCAGAGAATAATTTCACATATGTGGTTGTTGAAAGCTTCCCTATGGAGATGACATTTATAAGCAATACTTGTCAGAACTCTTATGTACAGTTAGCAGATGGTAACATTTAAGTCCCACACAATGCTGAAGCATGCCATTCATAATGGAGTGGCTGGCATCTTGGCTATGAATAACCTGTGCCAGAAATTTTTAGAGAATCCTTGGGGGGTGCAATGTATGGGTTGATTATGTACTTTTCCTTTAATAGATTCTGAAGCTTAGGGAAAAAGAGAAAGAGGGCATGCAAACGAGGGTCAGGTTACCTTCATTTGGTGTACAAGACAAGAAATTCCTTCACTTAATACTCCAAACTCATAACAGCATCTGACCTAATTCTGAGTCTATTTTTTTCAGTATTATAGAAAGAATGGTCTCTCCGGTGCTGTTTACAAGCACAAACTCTCTGTTCTCTTCTAGACGCGGTTTCACACAATATTATTTCTTTCTCCTGTGTTATAATTCTCTCCCTTTGTATCACATACTTTTTACAAAACCAAATAAACTCTCATAATCTTGCGTGAATAATTTGCCTAGCTGTTGTCCTATCTTTTCTGTCCCTTTACATAAGGTTTTTCTGTCCCTCTATACATTTTCCTGGGAATTACAAGATAAACACAATTTTAAGCTTTTTCACTTGTGAATATTCCTCCCATAGTTTCTTTTTACACTTGAACTTCCTGACAGAGAAAAATATCATTTTTAGGAATGAGTCTGATGATCATATCATTTTAGCAATCTTTCCTTCTATCAACATTAAATTTTATTCACGCAGTGTTAGACACCTCTTTATTTGTACTATTGACCTTAAGTTACTTGATAAATGCGTCTTATTCAATTTATTGTTCACACTACTAAGCCTAGAACATGTATATAATGGGAGTTCCATAAATATTTGTTGGATGATAGATTGCTTAAATGAATGAATGAATAAATGTTAATTGGTTAGATATTAGCCATACAGCCTAATAATCATTTAATTCAATCCAACAATTGAGAACCTACAATCTGTGAGGCACTCTGATATGACCTGCTAGTACAAAGGCAAACAAATGAAGAACCTTATGATGGCTTTTCTCATTATTTTAGCAGAAGATTAAAAATGGCAATATAGGCCAGGCGCAGTGGCTCACACCTACTGTAATCCCAGCACTTTGGGAGGCCAAGGAGGGCAGATCACCTGAGGTCAGGAGTTCAAGACCAGTCCGACTAACATGCTGAAACCCGTCTCTATTAAAAATACAAAAATCAGCCAGGCATAGTGGTGGGCACCTGTAATTCCAGCTACTCAGGAGGCTGAGGCAGGAGACTCGCTTGAACCCAGGAGGCGGAGGTTGCAGTGAGCTGAGATCGTGCCATTGCACTCCAGCCTGGGCGACAAAGCGAGACTCTGTCTGAAAAAAAAATGGCAATGTAAATCACAAATGCAATATAATTTGCTCTGAAGAGGCATGCAAAAAATTACCTAGCACCACAGAGGACAGAGTAATGTATTTAACTGAAATGGTTAAATAGGGTCTTTTGGAGTAAATGATGTTTGCAAAATATCTTAGAGAAGTAGACATTCTCCAGGCAGATTAAGATCAAAGTCATATAGACAGAAAAAAAGAACATGTTAAAAAATGATGAATAAAACAATTGTACAGAAAGTAAGAGGGCATTAGAGTCAGATGATTCCAGAAATAAATTATTAGTATAAGTTATTGATATTTTCTTGGGGATAAGTGGGCTTTATTGAAAAGTGACTTGGTCACATGTACATATTTTTAAAAAGGGATTATTCTGAGAGCAATGTGGAAGGAGGATTAGAAATTAGAGAAAGTGAAGAATTAGAAATAATTTACTATTTATCAGGCATTCTGCTAAAATTTTTAATTTATTACTTTGCATTTAACCCTAGTAGTTAAAATGTAACTTAATTTTACAGATGAGTAATATGGACGATAAAAAAAGTACCAAAAACATATAGGAAGTTCGTGGAGTTTAAATTTGAACTCTGTTATTTTTATTCTGTTTTATTCTGTGAATTTAGGCTATATAATTTAAACAATGCACTATAATATTTCCCACAAAATAATCATAGACATTTAGAGAGTATCTCACATGAACTTGACACTACACTACACTTTTAAATATATTTTCTCATTTAGTGTACATGCATACTCAATTGAAAGCCATTTTTCTTATTTTGTGGATGAGCAAGCTTCAGATGTGCAAGATGGATAATACAACCAGATTTATACAAATGGTCAAATACAGAAAAAAAAGTTGTCTGATTTCTAATTCCAATGCTTATTCTACTCTAAGATATTACGGTAATTCTTATGAATTGCCGTACTAAATAGAAAGCAGAGGTCTAGAAAATAGATAAGAATTAGAAAAAGAAAGTGTGTGTTTGTTTAGTAAAATCAGATTGTTATTTGGGTGAATATTAGAAAACAGGTAAGAAATAAGAAATAATAGCATGAATGGAATCAATGAAATGTAAGAGCTGTCTATGAAAAATGCACTCAAATAAAAATAAATACATTTTATCACATTTCCTTTGTGTTGTTGAAATTAGCAAGTGATGTAAAACATTGTAAATTGATGTAAAAATTGTAAAGTTGATGTAAAACTAAGCATATTTGATATAATTTTATTTTCAAAGAAGAAAACAAGGCTTTCTGGTATTACTAGACCATTTTTCATTGATTTACTGTTTTTCAGCAAGATAGATACAAGAGTATACTTGTGACCAACCCATATGACTATTGAAACATAAACCATTCTGCTCAATTAATTGCATTTTCCTAAAATAAAAGACATATAAAATGGATTTAAGAGAGAAATTTCAACTTCTAGCTAAGCTAGTGGCATTTCCCACAACACCAGTGAAAATTCAAATATTTATATGCCTGTTAACAAGAACAAAAGCTCTGCATATTATCGATGTAACTCTTAGTTGTAGTTTTCTATGATTGATAATTAAAATAATTTTACAACTTTGGTGCTTAATCATATTATATGTATTTGACATTTCATATATGAAAAGCTTGACTAACAGCAATTAGTGGAAGTCAATTTAATAATTATAAGTTATTTATAAGTGTCAAATCCCAAATGTAAAAATGAATAAATTATGAGTGTACAAGCAAGTTAAATAAGACTTTAATTTTGACATGATCAATATATTGAAGCTTTAAAAATTTTTGTCTGAATATTTATAAATAGTGTCCCAGGAGCAAAGTAAATCAGGTTTCAGAAGAAGGGCATGTTACCATATGAGTGGTAATTTTGAATTAAATTGAATGTCATAGTCCACTGTTCCACCACGTGTTCCCACGTGAATATAGAGACAAAATTCTTCAACAATACACTAGCAAACAGAATCCAGCAATATATAAAATGACTTATATTCTCTGAACGATTGAGACTTATCTAAGGAATGCAATGTTGGATTAATATCTGATAATCAATTACTGTAATACCATACCATAGTAATTGAAAACAAGACAAAAAGCACATGACAATCTCAGGAGACACAGGAAAAAATCATTTGACTAAATCCATTCCCCTCTTATGATAAAGACCACTCAACACACTAGGAATAGAATGAAATTTCCTCAATATGATAAAAAGCCTCTGCAAAAACTCACAGGTTGCATAATCTTAATGGTGAAAGACTAAATGTTTTGCCCTAAGTTCAGGATCAAACAAGGATGACTAATTGTATATTTACTGAGACCTGGTATTCTCAAATAGGCGTCCTGTTTGTCTGCTGGCATTAGGTCTTATCCATGCAAACTTCATTGCTCTGATCTTTATGCCCAAAGAGATTAGCTCATATCTATAGGCCACAAAATTGGTGTTACCCAGGCTTAAAATACCTGATGATGATGAATGCCTTTGCAGAAACGCCTTCTCAGAAAAGAGATGAATGTCTTCTTAGAAAAGAGAGTAGTGTTCAGGGAAAACAGAGCTTGAAGAAAATAGAGAAAAATAAAGTATTTCATAAATGTGAGACTAAGATAAACTCATGTGCTCTTCTCTATTCCTGTCCAATGAGAATTCTTGTAGAAAATTAGAAAAGGAAGACCAAAGAAAGTATTTGCTTTCTCTGGAGTTAAAATTTTTAACAAATAACTGGACCTACTAAATTTCTCTTAAATATTCTTTTTTTAATTTATTTTTTAACTTTTATTCTAAGTTCAGGGGTAAATGTGCAGATTTATTACATAGGTAAACTTGTGTCACAGGTTTGTTGTACAGATTAGTTTTTGTCACTCAGGTATTAAGCCTAGTGCTCATGAGTTATTTTTCCTAATCCTCTCCCTCCCTCCATTCTCTGACAGCTTCTAGAGTCTGATGTTCCCCTCTATTTGTCCATGTGTCCTCATCATTTAGCTCCACTTATAAGTGAGAACTTCTGGTATTTGGTTTTCTGTTGCTGCGTTAGTTTTCTAAGGACAGTGACCTCCAGCTCCATCCATATTCCTTCAAAGGACATAATCTTGTTTTTGTTTTTTATGGATGCAGAGTATTCCATGGTGTATATACACAACATTTTCTATATCTGATCTGTTATTGCTGGACATTTAGGTTGATGCTGTGTCTTTGCTGTCATGAGTAGTGCTGCAATGAACATACGTGTGCATGTATCTTTATGATAGAACAATTTATTTTCCTTTGGGTGTATACCCAGTAATGGGATTGCTGGGCTGAATGGTAGTTCTGTTCTTAGGTCTCCAAGGAATTGCCACACCATTTGCCACAATGGTTGAACTAATTTACACTCCCACCAACAGTACCATTTGGCACAATGGTTGAACTAATTTACACTCTCACCAACAGTGTATAAGTGTTTCTTTTTCTCTGAAAACTTGTCAGCCCTTGTTATTTTTTGACTTTTTAATAATAGCCATTCTTACTGGTGTGAGAAGGTATCTCCTTACAATGCAGAAGATATTGGGTGCCAATATCCAATATTTTCAAATTGAAGAAATTGCAACCCAAAATTTCATATCCAGCCAAACTAAGCTTAATAAGAAAAGGAGAAATAAGATCCTTTTCAGACAAGGAAATGCTGAGAGAATTTGCTATCATTTAACCTGCCTTACAGCACCTTTGGAAAGAAGCACTAAATATGGAAGTGGAAGACCATTACCAGCCACTACAAAAACACACTTATGTTCACAAACCAGTGACAATATGAAGCAATTATATAAACCAATCTGCATAGTAAATAGCTTACATTATGATAACAGGATCAAATCCACACGTATCAATATAACCTTGAATGTAAACAAGCTAAATGCCCCAATTCGAAGGTACATATTTGCAAGTTTGATAATGAAGCAAGACCCAATGGTATGCTGTCTTCAACAGACCTATCTCACATGCAGTGACACCCATAAGTTCAAAATAAAGAGATGAAGAAAAATCTACCAAGCAAATGGAAAACAGAAAAAAACAGGGATTGCAATTCTAATTTCAGACAAAATAGACTTTAGCAAAGATAAAAAAAGATAAAGAAGGGCATTACATATGGTAAAGGGTTCAATTCAACAAGAAGACCTAACTATCTTAAATGTATATGCAGCCAAAACAGGAGCACCCAAATTCATAAAGCAAGTTATTAGAAACATTCAAAGAGATTCAAATAGTCTTTGAATACTCTGGAGGAAGGGAAGAAAGAGGGATCGTGATTTAGTATTTTTAAATAAACTTGATTTGATTTTCTATCTTTTTGACACACACCATTAAATAAAAGCTTGTTAAATAAAACTGCACTTGTACAACTTAAAGATAAACTGAGGTATGCCAAACATGATCTTGATTCAGGTAATAGTATATTTTTCTCCTTTATGTTAATATTTAATTAATTAATTAATTACTTTTTTAGAGACAGGGTCTCACTCTGTTGCCCAGGCTGGAGTGCAGTGGAGGAATCCTCGCCCACTGCATCCTTGAGCTCCCACATAGCTTCATGGTAATATTCATACTATTTTTTCAATACTGTTTTTCTATTCTCTCTATTACCTGTGAGTTTTCATATCACAGATTTTTGGAATCAGATAAAATGGGGAGGGAAAATAAGTTATGCTCCCTGAGCCTATGTCAGTGATCCCTAAGACTTATCCCAGGACTGGCAATTTGCTAGGAAGGCTCAATGAACTCAGCATATAGTTATATTCATGTCTATTATTAAATGCAGCAAAAAGATACAAAGATAAATCCACAAAAGTAAGAGGTGAATGCAGCATACTTTACAAGAAACTAGGTACAAGTATCCAAAAGTCCTCTCACAGTGGAGTCACACAGGCCTATATCCTCCAACAATGAGTTACGACAATATATATGAAATATTGTCTATCAATATTTTATTAGTTCATTCATTAGCATATTCTAATTAGCTCATTAGAGACTCGGTGCCCAGGGTTTTTACTGGGGTTGGTCACGTAGGCACTTTTTGCTTTGTATATATCAAAATTCTTGGTTCTCAGAAGGTAAGTAGGTATTCGGCATAAACCATACTGTTTGCAAAAAAAGTTTAGGTATAATAGTTTTTCTTATAAATTTTGGGAAAGGTAGGAACTCTCCTGTAATCCATGTTCCCAGATCAGCTAACAGACAACCATAAGAGCAGTCCTTTCTAAGGATATCAGTCTCCAAACTACTACATTAACTCTTTCCTGTGCAATCTTTTTTTGAAAATTAGAATAAATGCTTATGTTAGAATACAGTTTATTATAAATAATACAAACATAGCATGCCTGTGGCAGGGTTACTTATATAATGCTGTGTTTACTATTTTTATATTTTTTATTCATATATATCATTTCCCTGTGTATATTCGCCAACAAGAATTGAAGAAAAGTCAACTGTTTATTCTTTTCCTTCAGTTAATTCTTACATCCAATTCATGGATTATACTTTGTTATCAGTCATTTCAGACTGTCATAACAAAATATTGTAGTCTGAGTTGCTTACATGGTAGCAATTTATTTTCTTACAGTTGTGGAGGCTAGAAGTCTGAAACCTGGATGTCTGGATGTCAGCATAGTCAGGTTCTGCCTCTCTTTCTGGCTTATAGACTGCTGCTGCCTTTTCACTGGGTGCTCACATGACTTCCTTTTTGTGCATGCAAAGAAGGCCAGCTATATGTAGTCTATGCTTGAAAGGACACTGACACAATTATAAGGGCTCCATCCTTGTGTCCTCATCTGCTCTAACCTCCAGAGGCTTTATATCCAAATTCTGTCACACTGAGGGTTAGGGCTTCAACATATGAGTTTGGGGGAGGGGCAATCATTCAGTTTATAATAGTTTAATTTTTCTAACTTTATATTGAATCAGTTGATTAACAAAATCATTAACTTGTCTGGGATCATACTGAGAGTATCCTTTTTCTAAATTCCTGTCATCTTGTTATTGTTATGCCATTAAAACCTTTGAGAAATATATTATAATTGAACATATATAAAAAGTTAGAAAAACAATACAGGATAATAGAGAGTGGAAGGTAAATACGTAGTTTAAGCAAAATTAACAGAGCTAGCTATTGTCAGAAAGTGATTTCCGAAGTAAAAGAAAGCTTTTCTTAAACTCCAGATGTTGAATTTGAAGATCTAATGCAAGTCTCACAAATTAATATTGATGTGAAACCTACGGCAGTCGCTTAACCTCTTTAAATGTCATTGTTGTTACCTGTTAAATTGAAATAATAATTAGACTCGCATCACCTTTGAAGTCCCAATTACCCATGCCTTTACTTTCTAATTGTTTTAGAGTTTCACTTGTGTGTGTTTGGGGGGAGGGTAAAATTCTGGTTTATTTCTGTTAACATCTCCCTCTGCAGCTCTGTAGACATTTCATTTTCTGCTTGCCCCATTCTCCTAAATTATTTACTTTGCTGCAACCACTTTAAAGCTTTTACAATTATGTTGAAATATTCTACCAATGTTTACTAATATTCTTATCTTTGTAGGCTTCTAATTAAAAAAATTCTCTCATTGTACTAATAAAAATTGGTGAATAAAACGCTTTCTATTAAAAGCTTTGCTATTTAATAGCAAAGAGAAGAAACACACGTAAACAATATTTGAAATTGAAGTGATTTTATATCATATGTTATGTACATTAATATGACAAGGAAATTACCAAAAAAAAAAGGCAGATTGAGATTCCAGATATGTGATTTTGTTCTAGAGAAAACAGAATTTGAAACAAATGGGATGTTTAGGCTATTCTGGTACAGCACTAAGTTTTATATGGGCCTAAGGTATAGAGCATAAGTTAAGGAATAAATGAGAGGCCCATTGGAGGAATGATGAGTATTTAATTTTGGTATAAAAAGTTGTAGAAATGGAAGACAAAACTGGAAATTTACTTACAAATTTTATAGTTCTCTCACATATTTACTGTATTTACCATTATTGAGAACTAGGTTAAACAAAATGCACAGATTCTATGAATTGCAACCCATTCAGTTTTCATGCTCATGATACGGCCTTAGATTTCAAATGTCAAAATAGAAAAGCATTATTATGTTTATTCAAAATGTACATTTATTTTCATGTCAGGTTTACTATCTTGAAAAAAAAAAAACGGCTATGATTATTTCCTTCTCTATATCCAAACCCCTTTCCATGTGACTTAGCAGATTCTCCTAAGAAATGTGGTGAACTTTCTCACCCTTTCATAAGGGCTGGCCTTGTGTGATGGTTAATATTAAATGGCAACTTAATGCGATTGTAGGATGCAAAGTATTGTCTCTGGGTATATGTGGGTGTTTCTGGGTGTTGCCAGAAGAGATTAAGATTTGAGTCAGTGGACTAGGAGAGGAAGACCCATCCTCAGGAAGACCCATCTACAGTGTGGGTGGGCACCATCCAATTAGCTGCCAGACTGGCTAGGAAAAGGCAGAAGAAGGTGGAAGAAGCTGACTTGCTGAGTCTTCCAGCCTTCATCTTTCTCCCATGCTGGATGCTTCCTGCCCTCAAACATCTGACTTCAAGTTCTTTGGCTTTTGGACCCTTGGACTTACACCAGTGATTTGCCAGGGGCTCTCAGGCCTTTGGCCACAGACTGGAGGCTGCGCTATCGGCTTCCCTGCTTTTGAGGTTTTGGGACTTGGACTGAGCCACGACTGGCTTCCTTGCTCCTCAACTTGCAGATGACCTAATGTGGAACTTCACCTTGTGATTGTGTGAATCAAGTCTCCTTAATAAACTCCCATTCAGATATACATATATCTGATTAGTTCTATCCATCTAGAGAACCCTGACTAATATACCTGGGACGTGCTTCAGTCAGTAGAGTGTGGCAGAAGTGACAGGTTGTCAATTCTGAGCGTCCCTCAAGATATCTAGTGTATTTTTGCCCTTTTTCTTGGGTTTCTGAAGAGCAAGCCCAATCTGGGATGGTGGTGCCTAAGAAAATATGTGAGGTAGAGCTGAGTCAACTGTTTCATCTCTACCAGGTTTCCAGATACACAGAAAAACCTAGCCAAGATTAGCAAAGCCAATCTGCCATTGATCCTCTAACTGACCTCTAAAAATTGAGCAAAACTCTCTTAGTCATTTTCCAGCTGACCTACTGATTTGCCGGCTAAATAAATGCAGCTATTTTACGCCACAATATGTTTTGAATTGTATGTTACATAGCAATGACTGTTACATTATCAGATGGAAAGTGCTATTATTCAAAGTACATTTTTTGTACTAGTATTTCCATTACCTAATATAGGGATTGGAATGTGTATATGCACAAAATGGAAATGAAATTACAAGTACTTAATAAAATAAATGAATAAATACAATAATAAAATAAAATAAATAAAAATTATAATTACTTAAAAACATAAAGAAATTGTCATAAAAAATCCTTAAAAGATGGTTACCAGAAGCTGGGAAGGGTAGTTGGTGGGTGAGAGGAAGGAGGGGAGATGGTTAATGTGTACAAAAAATAATTTAAAAGAATAAATAAAACCGTAGTTGATAGCACACCAAGGGGACTATAGTCAATAGTAATTTAATTTGACATTTAAAAATAACTAAAAGAGTATAATTGGATTGTTTCTAACACAAAAGTTAAATGCTTGAGGGCATAGATACCCAATTTTCCACTACGTGATTATTACACATTGCATGCCTGTACCAAAATATCTCACATACCCCATAAATATGTACACTGACGATATACCTAAAAAATTCAAAATTAAAAAAATCTAATTAGAAATTGCTTAAAGATATTAATGAAACAGCAAACAAAGGGTTTGTATTAGTTTCTTCTCACACTGCTATGAAGAAATACCTGAGACTGGGTAATTTATAAAGGAAAAATGTTTAATTGATTCCCAGCACTGAATGGCTGGGGAGGCCTCAAGAAACTTACAAAACGTCATGGCAGAAGGCAAAGGAAAAGCTGACACCTTCTTCATATGGTGGCAGGACAGAGTGAGTACAAGAAGGGGAAATGCCAGATGTGTATAAAACCATCAGATCTTGTGAGAATTCACTCACTACCGTGAGAACAACAGCGGGGAAACCGCCCCCATGATCCAATTACCTCCACCTGGTTCCACCCTTGACACATGGGGATTATGGGAATTACAAGAGATTTCAAGAGGACACAAAGCAAAACCGTATCAGGGGCACTCTTCATTATTAATTGTAATTTTTAATAAAAGTATTACTTCCGCGTGGTGCATTTTTTTATACACTGGTATTTGTTTAATCCTCCTTGCATAGCCCAGTGCTTAGAATATAGTAAAAGCATTGTAAGTACATGTTCGTTTTAATAAATAATGTTAAAATATTGAAGGTGAATGAGTCTTACATAATTTACTAATTTAATTTCTCTTATTTTAAAATCTTATTATATTCATTCAGTCCTCCCTCCATATTTACGGGTTCTGTATCCATGGATGTAACCAAGCTCTGATTAAAAAGAACTTATAAAATGCAATAAAAATAAGTCAAATAAAAAACAATACAGTAAAACAACTATTCATATAGTTGTATATATAAACATATATAAATAGCATTATATATGTAAATGTATTACATATATAATGTAATATATATAGCATTACATATATAAATAGCTTTACATATAAATATAGCATTACATAAAATAAATATAGCATTGCAAATACTACACCATTTTTGTATCTATAAGGAGAATTTTGTATCTATTAGGGATCCTAGAACCAATCACTACATGATATCAAAGGATAACTGCATGGTTTAAATGGTAACTTTTCATTAAACAAAATAGTCAGTGACCTAGAATAATTAATCACATCTCTGTGTGTTTGTTTATATGCGTGTGTGTGTGTGTGTGTGTAACTTCAAGCAAAATGTGTTCCATGTATCACAACCTATGTAAATGTTTATTTTAAATAGGTATTGTAACTGAAAGCCAGTGAAATAAATAATGAAGTATTTCTGATTGATTATTTTTTAGAAATATTAAAATAGTCATTTAAAACCTAATTCAACAAGAAATAGCCAGATGTTCAGAAATGAATAAAGAAATTTCATAGGATGAGTTTTAAAAATTGGTTTCTGTATCCAATTTCATTAAAATGTTTGAACAACAAAACTCATATTTTCATAGGAGATATAGCATCATTTTGTTAAAAATTACCCAACTTCAAAAATTGTCTCTTATGAATAATAATAAGTGTACAATTTACTTTCTAATGTAACAAATGCTGCAATGTATAAGAAAGCTTGAACGTATAAAGAAAACAAAAAATTTATATTTGAAAAAAAGGAAATTTGTGTCTATGTCAGTATAATTTTTAGGTTTAATTAAATAAAAATAAGCTGGTGAAAAATAAAACCACACTGACTTATTTTGAATTCATATATATGCCAAACTATATCATTATAAGAAAAATATTAAACAAAAACATAAAACTGACCAATTTATCATGTGCAGAGCACCATCTCAACAAAGTTATTTATTAAAGCTGCATGAATTCCAAATACCCATATGAGGTATAATTGTAGCTGCTAATAAGTAACTACATATAATTCAAAACTATTATAACCTAGCTGTCTAATGAGACAGTAATTTCTTCCACTGACAGCTTCATTTTAAAGAATTCACATTATTTATGCTCCATCATGGATTATAAATTATGAAAAGGTTAAATTATAATGAGTGTCGATTTTATTTCACTGCAAAGGGCAGAGAATTTATAAAGAATGCATATTAATTTAATTACTCCTCTAATAATAATACTATGCACATGTGAAGAAGATTAGCTCAGAAGAAAGTAAGTCTGAAAGCCCAATGGAAGACAAAGCAATATGAAGAGGCTATAATAAATTGTTAAATGGAATTTGACTTTGACTCTTGACTTAGTAACAGCAACATATTAGCTTAGGTAAATGCATCAATCATGATTTTTTTTCATGTAGGAGGTATCAGTCAGGATAGAATGGTTGTGTTGTGCTAACAATGGACATGACACGACTGAATTATATCTCTCAGTTCCAAGCATTCTCAATCTTCCAAAGGTTATCTTAGCATTTTAGTTAGATTCCTTTGGTCTCCAGGGCACCTACTCATAAACGTATATTCACATGGACTGGATCTGGATAATCAAGGATGAGGAATTAAACGCTTCTGCCCAGAAATGAGAGCTATTACTTTTGCTCATATTCGTTGTCACAAGCAACTCATTTCACTATGGCCTAACTTTAAAAATACAGGAAAGTTCACTCTTTCCAGCTGCCAGAAAAGGAAGAGAACCTGATGTGTGGTTTACTTGTGATATCATTTACTCTTCCATGTTTTAGAAATTTTGCTATATACTTAAGTTTGTTAGGGATAACATACTTAATTGAAGAATACAATTTTAAAGTTAATCACCCAATGGTGATGAAAATCATGCACAATATTGCATGATTCTTTCAAAGTGAACATTTCTTGAAAGTTCCATGACTTTAAAACAGACAGCCTAGAGCTGACGGCATTAATTTGCCATTTGGCACTTTAAATTGACTATTAGTAATCTTTGATTTTCAAAAGATAAGTGTCTTTTTTTACAATTAAATCAATGCATTTTTGAAAATCAGATTTAAAAGTTGTAGTTATGACAGAAAAAGGCATTTAAAAAATTTTTCTTAGGAAAACGTAATTGCAATAAAGTTAAGACAGCACTTTAAGAACATTTGCTTTTCAAATATAGTCAATCAAAAGTTTTATCCAAATGCCTTAATATTATTACAACCACCAACCCATTGCAAAATGTACTGATTTAATTAAATGGTAAGAGAATCATTTAAAATTGCTCCTGAAAAATCTACAATTTAGAAAATAAATAATTTATCATTACTGCATATTAATTGAAAATCATTTTTATTTGTGACATTATATAATTAGGCACTTGAGTTAAATTTTTCAAAAAAATTTTTGGTGAACCTGTATTAATTTATAATGTGAAAAATTATGGTTTCATATTCATACTATAGAAAACTTTCTGTAGTATCATAGCCCAATGATATGCATGAACAAGATATTAAAGCCAGCTGCAAAATTAACCTTTGCTCTTATGTAATATAGCAAAACATTCACTATTTAGAGGTGAAAAGCCTGCCTCTACTTATCCTAATTTCATCGTATACTATATTGTTGATACTGGCAATTATCTTCTTTTTCTATTATATTTCAGAAATTTTATCTATAAAATAGTTTCCGTTTATTGTGGACTACGAGAAGTCTACTTTAAAGATAGCATTCGTAATTTAGTTGTTTTTTTGAACTTTTATTATAAATATTAATCCAAAATCTTATAAACTCTGGATTTCAATACTATTCAACTAACTTATATTCTACATATTCTTCATTGCTTGAACAGAATGGTAAAATTAACAACAACAACAGCAATAAATTATAGTAACAAAAGGAGAAGAGAAAAAAGTGAAGGATATATGATGGGTAAGATGAAGAAAAAAATTGAACTTGCCAGTCATCAATGACGAACTTTTCTTCTGTGCTCTATGGGTTAAGAAAATCATCTATATGAATTTTAGTTGGACCTTATAAATTATTTTGTTCAGTGTATTAACATTTAAAATTATTAAAGTTTTAATGTATGCTCTACTATTAACTAAGCATTTAAAACATGCATCCAGAATGAAAACTTTCCTTATAATTTCTTCACATGGAAGAAAACTAACCTTTTTGGTAAATTATACAGCACACTCTTTCTATCTATATCCTACTAATCTGACAAATTATCGAACTTTGAATCAGAAAACCACCACATCAACCATAATATTGAATTCAGTAAAGTTTTTGGATGTTAAAACAAGTGGAGAACCAACTAAAGAAATGAATTATTAATGTAATGAAAGTTTCTGACAGGTGGTAAAAGCCCTAGTGTTATGAAGATCAATGTACAGACATCCTTCAGATGTCAAATCTTGTTCCTAACAGAAACATAAACATGTTTGGGAAATATGTATTAAGGAACAAAAAATTACTTTATCCACATCTAGGCTTTAGAATATATCTTTTAGCTAAAAAACGAAAATATAGATAATACAATCTATAATATGTTCACATAAAATAGGATTGTATTTTGTATTTTCATTGGATGTATTTTTATTTTATATTTTTCTCCATTTTAAAAGACACAAAAATACTCAACAAAAATAAATTTAAAAGTATTTCCCAAAAGAAAGTATAATAATAAATACTAGAAAACATATATAAGGCTTTTATTCCTATTTCAAAGCATTTTATGTTTTCAGGTTTAAAAAAAAGTCATAAAAAGTGTACATTTTTCCAGAATTTTTGAATTTGCACTTTTACAAGACTAGAATGGCATCCTTCATTAGAATAATTTTACATGGTTGAGATATTTGTTTAAAAAATTGAAGTTATAAAGAGCATTAGAAACAGCAATAACTCTTGATTAATATCCACAATCCTACTATCAACTTGTTAGTCTGGTAGATGAATCAGTAAAATTCAGAAGTTTTTATAAATTACTGGGAAGAAACCCAATTCTATTGCAAAGCAATAAAAAATTAGATTTAGTGATATTTTTAAAAAATAACTTTCTTGAGCCTTTTCAATATATCTTAAATGTGTTATTTAGCCCTTCCAATAAGCCCATTTGTAGATATTATCTTCATTTAGCTGTTATTATAACAACTGTTAAAGTCATATTTAACATTACTGTCTTATTTCATCCTCACAGCATCTCAATGAGAGGATTGGTATTAATTTCCTCATCATTTGATTGACTGATAATCAGCTTTCATCATTTCATAGGTGAGAACACTGAGGCATAAAGAGGCTAGAAAACTTGCCCGTGTCACACAGCTAATTTTTGGCCACATAGGCTTGAAGTTCTGCCTAGGAATGACATTATTCTTCTCTGAATAGTAATCTTTACTTAGACTCTTAAATATCCTCCACAATTTTAAAAAGCATTTGCCTTAATCTCTTTCTCCTTCTTATCGCTCTATCCTTCCCCACTCCCCTTCTTTCTGTATGAATGGATAAGTCTGAGTTTGATTTTAGCACATTTAGCACTTTGAGTTATCTTTATGACATGGAATACCTAGGAGTGTTTAGAATAAAGGATCAATAAACAAATATAATATCCTTCTGAGTTCTACTCACATTCTTTAGATACAAATGTCTAAGAACAACTTTTGATGCCTGTCAATAGTTATGCCCTTCTGAGTTAGAAAGACGTAATATAATCAAATATTTGTTTCATATATTTTATAAACTCAATACCAAGAACAAACAAATGAAATAAAAGTTTATTAATATATCCTATCCTTATCCATGCATTGGATATTTTAAAATATACTCTTTTCTCATTTTAGACTACTTGCCCAGAAATATATCTATCTTCTAAAATTATATTCATAAGTAATTATTAACATACTTCAGGAACAAGGATCAAAGTATATCACCTTGTTTTCTGCTGAGAAGTTAAGTCCTGAAAATGTAATGGTGGCATTCTAGTCCAGGAAGCAACGCTTCTGCTTTTTCCACAGTAAGCAGTTATCAGTATTTCTGAGCAGCCACAGTGATTTCAGACACACTCTGATAAAGGTTTCACTATTTTCAGACTCTGGCCTGATAAGTCAAGATACCGAGTTTTGTCAAACTGCTGAGATATTTAGAAACTCAGCAATCGGATTCACTAAGTAATCCTTTATAATAGCAACAAGACTCCTAGGACACTTTCTTTTTTGAGTAGGTTTAGGTGAATCATCTGGTTTAGCTTGACCTCTTGTCTTCTTGTACCAGCTAAGACCGATTCCTAATTTAAAAATACCTGGGGAGTAAAATCGGTAGCATCTGGAAGGGAAGGCTTTGTAGCATCTGGAGTGATGAGAGCTTTTGATCCCCATTTCCCTGTAGGTCTCTGACTTTGCAATTACATTTGAAGGACTTCTCTGTTGAATAATAGTTCCAGTCAAGGTGATATAATCATAGACAGGGGGAGAGGAAACAAGGGAGGAATAAAAAACAAAAATCTTCGAATGGAGACTTTGATTTTCTTTGTTATTATAATACAATAAAATGATTGTTTTTCCTGGCTTAAACACTCTTACTTATTTCAGTTAGGTGCCTTGACTCTTATTAGGCATTTCACAAATAATCTTTATCTGATGTGTTTTTAAATTGTGTAACCCCTGCCAAGTTGAAAGCACACACCTTAACAAAGAATTTAGGCAACTAAACCTTTCTAACAGCTTCATCAACCATGGAGGTTGGCCATTCTAGTCATTTCCACATTTGATTGCTTTATTTTATAATTATAGAAAAAGTTTCCGTTAATGATTGGCATGTTTTCAGTGACAAGTAGCAAGGACAAAAATCAAAGGAAAAAAAAATGATGGGAAGGGCATAGTGTACCCAGGGATTGCTTTACTGAGGAGCAGGTATGTGAACAAAGAACTGCAAGACGCCAGGTAGCTAGGCAGGTATATGTCTGGGAAATAAACTTTTGAGATGAAGAGAAGAGCAAATTCAAAGAACTGGAGGCAGAAGTGTGCCTGACATTTTTGAGAAAGATTGAGGTTAGTGAAACTGAGCCGAGTGAACAAGTGGCAGAATGGGAGGAATTGAGATAAAGGCTCGGGAGGAAACAAAAGCGCTGGATGTTCTGGGATCTTGTAAGGACTGTGGCTTTTACTGTGAGAAGGTGTGAAGCAAAGGAGGGGCAAGATCTACTTTTGAAGAGAATCACTCAGACTGCTGGATGGAAAACAGACTGAGGAGAGGTGATAGCACAAAAGAAGAGTGACAGTTCAGAAGGCAATCACAGTGACCCAGAGATGCTGGAGACTTGGGCCAAAGAAGTAGTAGCTGAAGTTTTGAGATGTAGATGGATTGTTGATATAATTTGGAATTTTCTATGAATAGATTTGATGACCAATTAAATGTGGGGACACAAAGCCTAGGGTGATTCCAAAGTTTTTGGCCTGAGAAACTGGAACAATGAAGTTTCCATTTATTGAGATAATGTTGTTGGATTGTCCTAAAAATATACATTATCCGTGGTGATTAAAATGATGCCGAGAAAACTGGTGCTTAAAATTACTTTCTTGGCTGGGCGCAGTGGCTCATGCCTGTAATCCCAGCACTTTGGGATGCTGAAGCGGGTGGATCACCTGAGGTCAGGAGTTTGAGACCAGCCTGGCCAATGTGGAGAAACCCCGTCTCTACTAAAATACAAAAATTAGCCGGGCGTGGTGGCGGGAGCCTGTAGTCCCAGCTACTCAGGAGGCTGAGGCAGAAGTATCGCTTGAACCTGGGAGGCAGAGGTTGCAGTGAGCAGAGATCGCGTCACTGCACTCCAGCCTGGGTGACAGAGTGGGACTTTGTCTCAAAAAAATTACTTTCACAAGTGTGTCTGTTAGCATTGAGGAAATAAGCCCCCTTGAGTGTGTTTTACCATGAGTGATAAATATTTTATACTTGTATTTATTCGTAAAGCAACTCAAGACATGAATGTGTATTTTTTTCTAATAGAAAACAAAATATGACCTACCTCAGACAAATATAAAATATAAGTTATCTGTGCTGTCTTTTGCATCTTTTTCTAGAGTTTTTTCAAAGAAACATTATGCTTGAAATGGACTTCTCTATAGCAGCTTATTTCTTTGTTTTATCTAGTGAAAATTAAGTTCAATATATATATTTGAATTGATAATATACATAAAACACTGTTTTAGGTGCCAGGTAAATTTCTGTTAAAGAAACCATTTAATCAAGTGTTCACTGTAATAGAAGCATAGATTAGTTAAGTATGACATTACATGTTTCTTGGATCCAAGAAACAGAAAAAATAAGACCTGCGGTATTCTGGTTCAAAGTATTCCTATTACAAACCTACTGACATAATGAACAGAGGACTTTATATGACAAGACTTCACCTTGATAGATACAGATCCAGTTGTGGTCTCTTACACAGCAGTGTTCAATGACAATTTTGAACAATTTAAAAATCAGGCCTCATTATTACCTTCTGATTTTAAACAAGTAATTAAACTGCTTTCAGTTTTTATTTCTTCAGATGTAAAGAAAAGAAACTAAGGGATATCCAGTCAATAGAACAAATTGAACCAATATTAAAGGATTGTTTTCCCCATCTCATTTGTCTAATTTCAGATTAAAATACTGAAGCAAATAATGAAGGAAAATAAGTTTTAATACATATTTGCATCTGAGACTACCTAAGATGGGCTAATCAGCTACTCTGGATTGACCAATTCTTATTCCCAAGGTTTCTGGGAGCCTGACAAGACTTTTGGGCCAATGCTATGAAATATATGGAATAGAAACAAATAATGTTTTGTAATCATAGATCTGTGAGTTGTTTTGGGAGCAGACCATACCATCCTAGCTATTTATTAACAGTAATTGAATGTGTGATTTTAAACTTATGTTTAGTGAAGCCTGAAAAGTTTTGATAGATAAGGCTTGGTCACATAGCTGGAATGTGCTTACACAGCCAGCTTATATAAGAAATCAGGGCAGTCTTTGGACTTCCTGGTACAAAGTGCATTGCAGGTACGCTGGTGATGGTTTCAGACATGGAGGTCCAGGAAACCCAACAGTATGAGGAAGAATACGTCTGTGCCTTAGCTGTCAGGACACATTTCAGTGCATATCCTTTTCATGATACTGCTGTACCGAGTACCTTGCCTGTATAGGAAAGCTGTTCCACAAGTATGAAACCTTGTGGGCCCAGTGATTTGCCTTATAGTCATTAATGCACACTTAAAGCTAAAACCAAGGCAGGTAAATTCCAGGTTCCAGAAATAAAAATCGAATCTAAGTCAGAAGAGTAGGTAAAGCTAACATTTCTCTAGATCTTAAGAATCGGACATGGGTTTCTGAAGTTTGAATGCCTCTTATGAGGAGAGAAAGAATGTAATTGTCCCACAGTCAGACATCATGGCTATGATTTTAGGATCCCATCCTGTAAGACAGTTGTCTGGATGGGCTTGGACCAAACCAGTTTTATTCCCTTTCTTTCTTGTAGTTCTCAAGAATAACTGTAGAATGTGCTGGGAATGCAACACCTTGAGATTATGGGAAGATGCCTGAAACAGCCCAGGATCTCTTCTAATTCCCCCTGGATATGGGATGACTTTTATTCTGGGGATCTCATTGCCCCAGATTAAAAAACTTAGGATGGGCTGTTTTTCAGACTCCCTCAGCTACAGTGCAAGGGGGCACACACACAGGAGACTCCATCTGCCCCAAGCAGTGTTTCTGAAGCTTAGGGGACTGGCTCACATTGATTCTCAGGGTTCTGTTGTCCCTTTCTGCCTATCTGTAAGTATTAATAATAAACTCACTCCATGTAACTTGTATACATGGGTGTTCTGTCTCACCAGACCCAGACAAGTTGGCAACCAGTGCACAGTGAACCTGCTTCACACATGCTGATTTGGCCTTTTATAGAGGAGAAAATATATGAACCCAGCAGCCACCCCAAAAATTGTCTGCTGAAACATCATGTTTCCAGATAAAAGAATCATTTAATGACTTGCGAGGTACTCTTACTGTGTCTCAACTTCTCCACACTGACCATTCTAACTAGTTAGTATCTATTGTAATTGTCAGGATATCCTTCTGTTCCTTAAATATGCCACTCTGAATTTGAAGAAGAAAGTTTAAGGAAGAGGAAGAAGTGTTAACTTTATTTGTCCTGTGGGGTGTGGTGTGTGTATGTGTGTGTGTGTGTGTCTGCACACACAAGTGTGATTGTCTGTGTCTTGCTGAGTTTTACAGAGATTAATCTTTTGTGATCACCAGGTTGTATGGCAGAATTTGACACATGTTATTCTATTTAGCTGTTCTATGGTAACCTGGTGTGGTTAGTATAATCTCTATGTTAAAGATCAGTAAATGGAAGCAGACAGAATTTAAGAGGCACCTCACAGATGACATAACTTGTTAGTGATTTGGCTATGACTGGGATCCAATTCCAAAGTTTTACTAATTTACCATTCTATTTAAGGATAGGAGGGAGTTACTCGAATCCATGTACTGGCTCAACAATATTTTCAGAGAACTAATGTTGCTTCTGTTCTAAAACTGAAAAATCCAGTATGCAAAATATGGCAAATACATTGAAAAAGACACTGGAAATTAGCCAGTGAGTTTGAAGGATTGAAATGCTGTACCTTGTTTTAGTTAGGGGAGTATTGCTATTGCTATTTTGTTCATTTTTTTGAACTCAAAGATATTCTGTAGCTAGTTTTATTCTGTTGTTAAGACTGTAACAGAGCCAAAGAAGGAAAAAGCATACAGAGTGCTGCTTTGTTGTTTAAAATAATTCACTTTTAAATATTAGGGCAGAGAAAACAGGAGACATAGCCCTTTGGGTAAAAATAATCAATAAGAATTATACTTCCTTCATGGACAAGTGTGTAGATACTGAAAGTAGCCAGTTTAAATGAATCATGGTGTCTAGGTTTTGCTCCTATGAATGACGAAGTCTGATTCTATGAGTAGTATTCCAATCTTTTAATTTTAAAAAATAACTATTTTAGCTCAAGAGGAAGGTATGTCAGTAGGACTGATGATCTTCCTATTTTCAACAGAATGATGAACCTCTAAAGTTGATTCAAGCTCTTGCACTCTTATTAAAAAGCTCTTGACAAAAAGTACCAAGTTTTGAAGCAATCCTATCCTTATGGAGTGATTTAAGAATCTTGGCTGAGAATTATTGGATGCCTATTTTTAGAAGTTCCCTTCTCATGTATCTTTATTGATTCAAAGTGTCATTACATTTCTGGAGCTGTAAGGAAATTGTCTGCTCACAATTCAAGGATTCAAGAATGTTCTACTACAGAAAAAATCTTGGGTAGTTCAGCTTTTCATCTTCATTGGAACTGAGGGAAATTGCTCAAGTGAAATATAAAGTGCTGAGTTTAAAAAATAGCCTTAAGGTTTTACTAAGTAGACACTTCATGTATAGTTGACAGAGTTTCTAGGCAAATATTTAAGTTCATCTAACTACAGGTTATCTATAAGTGGGGAAGAAAGGGAGATGATTTTGTTTGTGCATACAAGACAAACACAAAGTAAATATATATATATATATATTTCAATAAATTATTTAATGAAATTAAATGGCAGAACAACATAAGCTGATAAACATCAATGCAGCATTATATATATTATCTTTCAAACATATGATCAAGGATGACATTGAATTTCTATAACAATTGCTCTAGCATGAGCTTTAGCTAACAAAATGCACACCTGCCATACTGGAGCAACCTGGGACCCACTGGTGCATATTGGCTAGATAACAGCCTTATTCATGGCCAAGTGAAGCAATGGTGAGATTAGAAATGCAGCCTGTATCACTATGCAGTGATAGACATAAAGAACCCTAACATAAATTTACAAATTGTTATGGCATCATTGTTATTAGCAGTGCAAAAAAGAAGTATATAACACATACCTGTGGTTTTAATTGCATTTTATATTTGAACAATTTGTCTATATTTTTCAATCATGTAACTAACAAAATACTTCTATTTCAGTAAATCAAAATGGAAAGAGGAGAGAATATATGGACAGAAATATTTTTACATTAGCACAAGAAGCTGCATGGCAGATTTAGAAAGAAGAGTGATTTCTCAGCAAAATACTAGTATGGGCAACAAGGTGAGAATAAAAGCTTCAAAAAACTGGCAACTGCTCATGAAAACTGCTATGAGATACGCAATAAGATTCAAAAGGTATTCTACATGCAATAAAATTTTAAAATCTCTGATTGAAGGAGTGTGTTTTTGTGATATTTGAGTGAGCTATCAACAAAGATGTAAGTACTCTACAGTAACTAAGCAGACAGTTAGAGGTTCACACACTTAAGGATGAGCAACTCAGTTATACAAAAAAAAAGTCTAAGGACTGAATAATTTTATAATATAGCTAGACTTCAGGTTTAGCAAGGAGCAAATAAAGCCATAAAAAGTTGATAGCTGGAGAGATTAAAGTTGGAGGCAGCAGGTTGTAGAAAAGAGAGCTGAGAAGTATAAATTTTTGAAAAGGACAGATAGAAAGTAATGTCAATGTGTTATCTAAGTGCTTATACTTACACCAACAAAGCTTGTTAATTTTAGGAAAAATATAAAAGTAGAGAAGTAAGTAATGGGTTAAGGTAATACCAGTAAGATGTAACAAATAAAGCTTGAAATGTAGTGTCCTAGTTCAATAAATACTCATTTCTAACTCACATAAAGACTGACTTCTAAATCGTTTACTGAGTTCAGGTGTCACATTTAATGTCACACCTAAAGATATCAAGTCTTGAATTCTATTTTTAGGAAAACTGACATCCTAATAGGGGATGGGTAAATAGCAAGTGTATTATAAATCAATTAGATTTAGAAATAGATAAAAACAAAAGATACAATAGGAAATAAACTAGGCAATTTCTGAACATTTAAATATATTTACCTTGAAGAAAATATGCAAATTTTTGACATAGTATTGAGGGGAAAGTAAGTTTCCTTGTCATGAACAGATGTATCTGTGAATAGCCTGTGGTGAAATCATGTGGCAAAAGGGGAATATGTTCTGACTGATGGGATATGCAGCAGCACAAGACAATTCTTTTTCCAGTCCCCTCTACTAGACGCCTCTACTCTCTCATGGTTTTGCCTCTGAGAGAGATAGATCTGAAATAATAATAGTAGTTTAAAGTGAAATTAACTAATACCTAACTACAACTGCAACTAATACCCCAGATAGAGGTTCCTGAATGGAAAAAGTCAAGACATCCCCTAACACTTGGAGATAACAATTTATAAAATGATTTTCTCTACCCTAATAGAGAAACCTTACAACTTACCACAACATTAATCAGACTTCTGTCTAATAACAGGGGATCTGAGTTGGAATAACTGAGACTCAGACTTTTAAAATGTCTCTAGAGAAACTTCAGGACAAGAAACAAAAGGCACTAAAAGGAAATGTTAGCCTTTGACACTTACAGCAACAACAAACAGTAAACACAGCCTAACTCTTAGATAAACATAAAACCTCACACTAAAGATCTATTTGCTTCAGTTCCTTTTACCAACACATCATGTTTAGCTTTCAACCACAAATTACAAGCACATTATGAGGCAAAAGAAAACACATAATGAAGCGATAAAGCAAGTATCAGAAACAGACTCAAATTAGATTTTGGAGTTATCAGACAGGTAATTTAAAATAACTATGATTAATATGTTAAAAGCTCTAACAGAAAAAGAGAACAACACACAGGAACAGATGGGTAATGAAATAAAGAGAAATGAAAAGTCTAAGAACGGATCAAAGGGAGATGCCAGAAATCAAAAACACTGTATCAGAAATAAACAATGCCTTTGACAGACTCATCAGGGAACAGAACATGGCTAAGGAAAAAATAATTAAGGTATGTCTAATAAAATTTCTCAGACTGATAAACAGAGAATAAAATGAAAGAATTCAACAAATGAACAGAATATGTGAGAACAGCGGGCCAGTTAGAAAAGGTACCACAAATGCAAAATTAAACATCAGAAGGAGAAGAGAGAGGAAAAAAAAAACAAAAAACAGAAGAAATACTTGAGGTAATAATGACTGAAAATGTTCAACTGTGAATATGACTCAAAGTCATAGGTCCACTAAACTAATAAAACACTAAGACGGTTAAACATTTTAAAACATTTTAAAAATCGAAACATGAGCATAACATACTCAAACTTGCAGAATTTCAAAGGGAAAAAGAAAATCTAGAAAAAATTCAGAAGAAAAACACCTGTAGTTCTGAGTCTTCTCTTTCACGTGGTTACTTTGGAATGTTCACGGCACATAATACAATCGGTATATTTACTGATTGTGTATTGGTGAATTGGTGCTGGCTCTCAGTTCCCGCCTCGCGGAGGGGGGGGCCTGACCACCCCTGCGATGGGTGTCCTAAGAGCCAAGGGGGGAAGAGGGGCTGGCTGTCAGTCCCCGCCTCGCGGGGGGTGCCTCCCGCCCCTACGATGGTGGTCCCAAGAGTATGGGGGGGCAAGAAGGGCTGGCTTTCAGTACCCGCCTCGCGGGGGGTGCCTCCCCCAGGTGCGATGGGGGTCCTAAGAGCCAGGGGGTGAAGAGGGGCTGGCTCTCTGTCCCCTCGTCGCGGGGGTTGCATCCCCCCCCTGCGATGGGGGTCCCAAGAGCCAAGAGGGGAAGAGGGACTGGCTCGCAGTCCCCACCTCGTGGGGGTGCCTCCCCCCCTGCGATGGGGGTCCCAAGAGCCAGCTGGGGAAGAGGGGCTGCCTCTCAGTCCCCGCCTCGCGGGGGGCGCCTCGCCCCCCTGCGATGGGGGTCCTAAGAGCCAGTGGGGAAAGAGAGGCTGGCTCTCAGTCCCCGCCTCTCGGGGGTTGCCTCCCCACCCTGCGATGGGGGTCCCGAGTGTCGGGGGGGAAGAGGGGCTGGATCTCAGTCCTCGGCGCGGGGGCTGCCTCCCCCTACTGCGATGGGGGTCCTAAGAGCCAGGGGGGAAGAGGGACCGGCTCTTACTCCCCGCATCGCGGGGGGCGCCTCGCCCTCCTGCCAAGGGGGTCCTAAGAGCCAGGTGGGGAAGAGGGGCTGGCTCTTACTCCCCGCATCGCGGGGGGCGCCTCGCCCCCCTACGATGGGTGTCCTAAGAACCAGGGGGGAAAGAAGGGCTGGTTCTCAGTCCCCGCCTCTCGGGGGGTGCCTTCCCACCCTGCGATGGGGGTCACGAGTGTCGGGGGAGAAGACGGGCTGGATGTCAGTCCTCGGCGCACGGTGGCTGCCTCCCCCTACTGTGATGGGGGTCCTAAGAGCCAGGGGGGGAGGAGGGGCTGGCTCTTACTCCCCAATCGTGGGGGGCGCCTCGCCCCCCTGTGATGGGGGTCCTAAGAGCCAGGCGGGGAAGAGGGGCTGACTCCTCCACGCATCGCGGGGGGCGCCTCGCCCCCCTGCGATGGGGGTCCTAAGAGCCAGGGGGGAAAGAAGGGCTGGCTCTCAGTCCCCGCCTCTCGGTGGGTGCCTCCCCACCCTGCGATGGGGGTCCCGAGTGTCGGGGGGGAAGACGGGCTGGATCTCAGCCCTCGGCGCGTGGGGGCTGCCTCCCCCCACTGCGTAGGGGGTCCTAAGAGCCAGGGGAGGTAGAGGAGCTGGCTCTTACTCCCTGCATCGCGGGGGGCGCCTCGCCCCCTGCGATGGGGGTCCTAAGAGCCAGGGGGGAAACAAGAGCTGGCTCTCAGTCCCCGCCTCTCGGGGGGTGCCTCCCCACCCTGCAATGGGGGTCCCGAGTGTCGGGGGGGAAGACGGGCTGGATGCCAGTCCTCGGCGCGCAGGGGCTGCCTCCCCCCACTGCGATGGGGGTCCTAAGAGCCAGGGGGGATGAGGGGCTGGCTCTTACTCCCCGCATCACGGGGGTGCCTCACCCCCCTGCGATGGGGGTCCTAAGAGTCGGGGGGGAGGAGGGGCTGGCTCTTACTCCCTGCATCGCGGGGGGCGCCTCCTCCAGGTGCGATGGGGGTCCTAAGAGCCAGGGGGTGAAGAGGGACTGGCACGCTGTCCCCTCGTCGCAGGGGTTGCATCCCCCCCCTGAGATGGGGCTCCCAAGAGCCAAGGGGGGAAGAGGGGCTGGCTCTCAGTTCCCGCCTTTTTTTTTTTTTTCTCAGTCTTTTAGACGCCCAGATGCACAACTTGATTGCCTTACAAATGACCTGCTTCCAGGATGCGGGAATTCCTAATTTCTTCTGTGACCCTTCTCAACTCCCCCATCTTGCATGTTGTGACACCTTCACCAATAACATACTCATGTATTTCCCTGCTGTCATATTTGGTTTTCTTCCCATCTCGGGGACCCTTTTCTCTTACTATAAAATTGTTTCCTCCATTCTGAGGGTTTCATCATCACGTGGGCAGTATAAGGCCTTCTCCACCTGTGGGTCTCACCTGTCAGTTGTTTGCTGATTTTATGGAACGGGCGTTGGAGGGTACCTCAGTTCAGATGTGTCATCTTCCCTGAGAAAGGCTGCAGTGGCCTCAGTGATGTACACGGTGATCACCCCATGCTGAACCCCTTCATCTACAGCCTGAGAAACAGGGATATTAAAAGTGTCCTGCGGCGGCCGCACGGCAGCACCGTCCAATCTCCGTATCTTCTTATCTGTTCCATTCCTTTTGTAGTTTGGGTTAATAAAGGCAGCAAGGCCAAATAAGAATGATATCACAGGGCGAACACCCAAAGTGATATTAGGAGTAATACTCCCTAGGATATAGAATATACTGTCACAGAGTATACACAGATGGGGTACACCCACTGTCATATTAGAAGCAATATCTCCCTAAAGTATGAGGAAAAATATCACAGGGTGTGCACACTGTGTGATATGAGGAGTAATATTTACCCTGGATATTACGACTAATATCAAGGGTGTATACACACGGGGTACACGCACTGTGATATCAGGAGTTGTATCTCCCTAGGATATTACGAATACTATCACAGGGTATATACTATGTGTGTACATCCACTGTGATATTTGAAGTAATATCTCTCTATGAGATTGCAAATAACATCAAAGCGTGTACACCCCTGTGACACATTAGGAGTAACATCTTTCTAGGGTATTACAGATAATGTCACAGCGTGTACACCTCTGTGACGTTTTGTACACACTTTGTGACATTAAAAGAAACATCCCCCTAGGATATTGTGAATAATAACACAGGAGGGGTACACACATGGTGTACACCGCCTGTGTCATCAGGAGTAACATTCCCCTAGGATATTATGAATAATATCACAGCAGGTGTACACACATGGTGTACGCCCCATGTGACATTCGGAAGAGCATGCCCCTAGGATATTAGGAATAGTATCACAGGCGTTGAATACGCATTTTTAATGTATAATGTCACCCCCGGTGACATTAAAAATAACATCCCCCTTGGATATTATGAATAATAGGACCGGGAGTACACCCCGTGTGACATTAGGAATAACATCCCCCGAGGATATAACGAATAATATCAGAGGGTGTCCATGCATTGTGACCTTAGTAGTAACATCTCTTTAGGGTATTACAAATAGTATCACAGGGTGTACAGGCATTGTGACATTAGTAGTAACATCCCACTGGGATATGACGAGTCATATCACAGGGTGTACACCCCGGTGACAATAATAACAACATTCCCCTAGAATATTAGGAATAATATCACAGGAGGTACAGCCCCTGTGATTTACAAGTAACATGTCTATAGAATATTACAACTCATATCACTGTGTGACTCTGTGTGCACCCCGTGTGACTTTAGGAGTAACATCCCACAAAACTATGATGAAAAATATCACAGGGTGAACACCCCCTGTGACCTGAGGAATAACGTAGTTTTAGGATATTATGAATGATGTGACAAGGTGTACACACCCTGTGACGTTAGGAGCAATATCCGTCTAGGATGTTAGGAAGACTATCACACGGAACACACCCCCTGTGACATTAGGATATGACAAATAATTTCACAAGGTGTACACGCATCGTGACATTAGTGCTAATATCCCTCTGGTACACTATGAATAATATCACAGGGTGTACATCCCTGTGACATTAGGAGTAACATCCCCCTAGAATAGTAAGAATAATAACACGGGGTGTACACCCCCTGTGACATGAGGAGTATCATCTCCCTAGAATATTATGAACAATGTCAGAGGGTATTATCGTCTGTTCCAATAGGAGTATAGACCCCTGGGTAATTATGAATACTATCACAGGGTGTACAGCCCTGTGACATTAGGAGTAACATCTTTCTAGAATATCACGAATAATATCACAATGTGTACACCCACTGTGTCATTAAAAGTGAAATTGCCGTGGGATATTACGAAATAGAACACAGGGAGGACACCCCGTGTGACATTAGAAGTAACATCCCCCGAGGATATAACCAATAAGATCAGAGAATGTACCTGCATTGGGACATCAGTAGTAACATCTCTTCAAGACAATACTAATAATATCAAAGGGTGTACACACATTGTGAAATTAGTAGTGAACTCCCGCTAGGATATTAGGAATTTTATGACAGGGTCTACAGGCCCTGTGACATTAGCAGTAACGTTTTCCTAGAAGATTACGAAGAATATTAAAGGGTGTACAGGACCTGTGAATTATGAGTAACATTTCCATAGCATATTGCACGTAACATCACTGTGTGTACACGCCGTGTGACATTAGGGGTAACATCCCACAAAATTATAACGAATAATTTCACAAGCTGTGCACTCTCTGTGACATTAAAAGTAACATTTCCCTAGAATATGACGACAATATCACGGAGTGTACACCCTCTGTGATATGAGGAGTGACATCTTATGAGGATAATACGAGTAATTTCACAAGGTGTACAAACTCTGTGACATAAGGGGTGACATCCCTCTAGGACATTATGGATAATATCAAAAGGAACATACCCCGTGTGACAATAAATGCAACCTCCCATTAGGAGAATAAGAATAACACCACAAGGTGTACACACAATGTGACATTATTATTAAGGTAAAGCTAGGATATTGGGAATAACATCACAGTGTACAGAGTCCTGTGAACTCAGGTTTAACATTCCCCTACAAAATTACGAATAATACTGAAGGGTGTATACCCCCTGCGACTTTAGAAGCCGCATCTTGCTAGAATATGGAAGATAATGTCCCAGGGTGTGAACCGAGGGTGGCAGTATAGAAAGGATCCTAGGAAAAATCCGGGAGTAATATCACCCCACTATCGCCCCCTGGATATGACCATCCACATCGCAGGGGGCACCCGCTCCCCTGCGATGGGGGTCCTAAGAGCCGGGCGGGGGGAGAGGGGCTGGCTCTTACTCCCTACATCGCGGGTGGTGCCTCACCCCCCTGCACTATTCACAATAGCAAAGACTTGGAACCAACCCAAATGTCCTTCAATGATAGACTGGATTAAGAAAATGTGGCACATATACACTGTGGAATACTATGCAGCCATAAAAAGGATGAGTTCATGTCCTTTGTAAGGACAGGGATGAAGCTGGAAACCATCATTCTCAGCAAGCTATCACAGGGACAAAAAAAGCAAACGCCTCACGTTCTCCCTCATAGGTGAGAATTGAACAATGAGAACACTTGGACACAGGAAGGGGAACATCACATACTGGGGCCTGTCATGGGGTGGGGAGAGGGGAGAGGGATAGGATTAGGATATATACCTAATGTAAATGACGAGTTAATGGGTACAGCGGTGTTGGTATAACATGGGACATGTATACATATGCAACAAACTTGCACGTTGTGCTCATGTACCCTAGAACTTAAAGTATAACAACAACAAAAAATATATATATATATTTAAAATGAAGCTGGTTAGGTTTTAAAAGGCTCCTCAATGACAATTACTTATATAGCTGAAGAAATGGGAGACAAAAGGAGGGCTTCTCTGCCTCCCCAGGGTCTTGGTTTGCCTGAAGGATGGAAGGAAAATATAAGAAGCACTTGCAGATAGCATACAGTCTGGCTTTGAATGATCAGATGTGAATATGTTTCTTGGGATTTGAGGGAGGTTGGACAAGGGGTAGGTGTGGAAGTGCAGAGTGAGTTGGAGAAAGAAGTCTGGCAAAGAAGTTGTAATGACTCAGGAAAGGGAATAGGGTTGTCTCTTTCCCTATGGGTAGAGGTAGATATTTTAGGAAAAAAGAGAGAGAGACAAAAAGGATAAAATTTTGTTATGATCCCCCCAAAACTTGTTATGTAAGATATAGATCTACTGATAGGACATTTTGAAAATTAGTATCAGCTTTATATTTGGGCACATGATTTCACTGAGATGGTTCTTTGGCAGAGCAGATTAAAATGATGTTCCTGAAATGAAACTCGAGTCTCCAAAATAATTGGCTCATTTTAAGCAAAATATTATTGATGATCAACAGTGACTGGCACATAATAATTGTTTAAATATTTGTTGGCTAAGTCAGGGAATGAATGATATGCTTTGGCAATTACTGACAGTATATAAAGGTCTCAGGGAAGTAGAAGACGTCCATACCTCAGAAGCATCTTCTTGAAACCCATCTCAATTCTCTCCTCTTGACAACATGTGTTGCAACTACTACGGCAACTCCTGTGGCTATGGCTCCAGCTATGGCTGTGGCTATGGCTCTGGTTATGGCTGTGGCTATGGCTCCAGCTATGGCTGTGGCTATGGCTCTGGTTATGGCTGTGGCTACGGCTCCAGCTATGGCTGTGGCTATGGAACTGGCTACAGCTGTGGCTATGGCTCTGGCTCTGGCTGTGGCTATGGAACTGGCTACGGCTGTGGTTATGGAACTGGCTATGGCTGTGGATGTGGCTCTGGCTCTGGCTACTGTGGCTACCGGCCATTTTGCTTTAGAAGATGCTATTCTTCCTGCTAAAACATCACTGTCAGAGGACCATTTGCTTCTAAAATGACACATCTAAAGATCATACTGATTCCAGGATTCATACTCCAAGATTTCCATATCCAAGAATTACATGCTTGACAGAGTCTTGGACCTCTAGCCTCACATTTCTTTGAATGAAATCATGGCCATAGGATCCACGGTGTCATCTGACTGTTTTCCAAATGTTATCTTTTGCTCCCTTAATCTCTGATTCTCTGTTATGACTGTGTTAATGATCATAACATCTACAATTGGGGAAGTCAATCATTTGTAATAAAAATGGTTCTTTATTCCAAAAAAAATAGTTTTAGTACAAAAGAGTCAAAAAGCTAAAATAAAATATAGTTTATAAAGCAAAACATTATCAGTAAGCTAAGTTTAATGTATTATTGAAGAAATAAAATGTATTTTATACATTTACCCTAATGCCTAATGTTTAAGACATCTACTGTAGTGTACAGTAATATCCCAGGCCTTCACATTCACTCACTAATCACTCACTGATCCACCCAGAACAACTTTCAGCCCTGTAAGTGCCATTCGTGCTAAGTGGTCTATATAGGTACTGTTTTATTATTATTATTATTATTTTATACTGTGTTTTTACTGTATCTTTTCTAGATTTCAATAAGTTGAGATACACAAATATTTATTATTGTGTTACAATTGCCTATATTATCCAATATGGTAACATGCTGTGCAGGTTTGTATTCTAGAAGCAATAGACTATACCTTATAACCTAGGTGTGTTCTAAGCTATATCATACAGGTTTATGTAAGTACACTGTGAAATCTGCATGGCAAACATCATTGCCTTATGATACATTTCTCAAATTTTCAGAACATATCCCTGTTGTTTAGCAGCACGTGAATGTAGTTGATTTATTGTCTTGATGTCCCTTTGCTTTCCCCATGTGTTACCATCAACTGCCTAATGAAACAGCCTGGGATTGTGTAATGACTAACTTAGTGCTTTGAGTTTAATTCTTTTTCAGCCACTGTGGTATGTTGATTACTATATTAATAATGTGTCTCCTTTATGTGTTTTTAAATAGTTACTTGGTCATGAACTATTTATAAGCTTTGGAAACATGATTTCATTTATTCTGCAGGATAACTTCAGGAAGTGGGTATTAATTCTCACTGTATAAGTGAAGACATTAAGCACCAGAGTTTAAGTAGCTTGGTAAGTGTTATTCCAGTAATTAAATAGGCATAAATAGAGTTCAACTTTCTCAGTTCTATCTCTAATTTCTCTCTATGTATGGGCTTATTTATATCAACCAGTATACACCTTGGTTTCGGCAATCAGTTATTGACTTTCTTTAAGAAGGAGGAGAAGAAAAAAAAGGGAAGAAAAAAAAACCCATAACTCTTTTACTATCAGACACCACATTTTTCTCTTCCACATTATCTTCTTTAAAGAACTGCATGTTGCAGAGTCCATGAGTGCAAGTGCTAGAAAGGCCAGGTAGAAATATTAAAAGTGACGCAGTTCAATACTGACAGTGATGAAATACAGAATGTATGGACCCTAATACACCGTGGAATACTATGCAGCCATAAAAAAGGATGGGTTCATGTCCTTTGTAGGGACATGGATGAAGCTGGAAAGCATCATTCTCAGCAAACTATCGCAGGGACAAAAAACCAAACACTGCATGTTCTCACTCATAGGTGGGAAATGAACAATGAGAACACTTGGACACCGGAAGGGGAACATCACACACTGGGGCCTGTCGTGGGGTGGGGGGAGGGGAGAAGGATAGCATTAGGAGATATACCTAATGTAAATGATGAGTTAATGGGTGCAGCACACCAACATGGCATGTGTATACATATGTAACAAACCTGCACGTTGTGCGCACATACCCTAGAACTTAAAGTATAATAAAAAAAAAAAATAAGAGAGAATGTATGGACCCTATAATCTCAAGGAGGGGCGGCAACCTGGTTGAATATTTTTTCAAGCCAGTTTAGGGAAAGATTGATAAGGTTTCCAATTTTTCAAAAGGACCCATAATCCAAATTTTTATATGAAATCTAATTTTTAATTTGAGTTGGAAATTAAAATCAATGTGTTATTTATGTTATGATCTCCCCTTTTGGTTCTATGAGATTATTACTTGTTTAACTCTCTGTAATCTGAATTCTGCCACCCACAAGCCATATTAATGGAGATCGTGAATGACTTACATATTGTCTTTTGAATACATATTAATTTGCATCTTAATTGACCTGCAAGCAGTTTAAAACTCTTCAGGTGTGTTTATCAAAAGATTCCTTCATGTGACTTTTTATCTTTCTCTACTCTTTCATCAATCTCATTTATTATTAAATTTCGGTTATCAGCTGCCATGCCAATAACTGCCAACTCTAAACATTTATCACAGTTTACTATGCAAGCTTTATAGGAATATTAATATACTTCATATTCACATATTCAGTATACATCTTAAGTATTAATTCCCCAAACATATGATTGTCATTCAGGAGACTTTCTTTGAACCTCAATAAATGTCATTACACTTTACAGCACTCTATTTTTGTTTCATAGAACTTCACTGTTTTATTAATCATTTCTTTGGATAATATCATATATCTTCTACAAAAGTATAATTTCTATAGGGAAGATAATTTTATTTCTCATTTTTACTATGACATTTTAGCATCTACTATGCTGGCCAGCACGCCACATATTTGTCAATAAATAATGTATTGCCTCTCAGCTCCAAATTTACCCCGCAATCACTCTGCCATAATGTGTGGAATTCCTCTTGTATTTACTTCCTCATAGTGAGCACAGTGTTCAAGCCTTCTCAGTAGAGGGCACCGGAAAGATGTTGTAGAGGAAAGGGCTCTCCTATGGTGCCTGGCTCCTTACAGTGAGTGGGTGGTGTGAGTGTGAGAACATCTAGAGGTGCTATACTTCAGAATCTGAGGTCCCTCAGGCATCTTACAGTTGGGGCTGGCTTCCTGCAGCCTTCTCAGCATGGACACCACAATTTCCAGGCTTCATACCTCCACAGGTTTTTTGATTCCCTCTGCCCACCTGTGTACCTGGGCCCTTGCTAACTTTTGCCTGTGGCCTGCTTGCAGTTAAGAATTTGTCACTAAAAAAAAAAAAAAAAAAAAAGAACTTGTCATTGGCAGCCGGGCGCGGTGGCTCACGCTTGTAATCCCAGCACTTTGGGAGGCCAAGGAGGGCGGATCACGAGGTCAGGAGATCGAGACCATCCTGGCTAACACGGTGAAACCCCGTCTCTACTAAAAATACAAAATTTAGCCGGGCGTGGTCGCGGGCTCCTGTGGTCCCAGCCACTCTGGAGGCTGAGGCAGGAGAACGGCGTGAACCCGGGAGGCGGAGCTTGCAGTGAGCCGAGATCACGCAACTGCACTCCATCCTGGGCGACAGAGTGAGACCCCATCTCACACACAAAAAAAGACTTTGTCATTGGCTCACTCCTTCTATATCCTTTTACCTAGATCCACTGAAAGAGATTCAACTGTGTGGAACCTATGCCGCGGAGAATTGCTTTCTGCCATTGTTATTGTCCAGCAGTTGCCGAATAGCTCTGACCTGAGCAAAGCAGTGAAACGCGGTGCTGTTGAGTGGGTTGCCACTGCACCTTTTTCAACTACTCTAGTCTTGTGGAGAAAACACACCTTCTAAATTTTTTCTTCATTGAATACTCTCCCTCAGCTCCAGGGTACCATATAGAGTTTTCTTGTATTTTAGAGTTACTGTTTTATCAAAGTTTACCAGTCTTTTGTATTACATTTCTCCTGTCTAAATCAACTGTGTGGTTTCTACTCATTATGGATATAGATTGATACAAACTCAATAAATATTTTTGAATGAATAACTCCACAGTCCAAGTTATTTTAATCACTATACAAAATCTCCAGAGTTTCTTCCATATTTCTGAACATGGTAACTATGTATCAAGAGACAAACCACAAATTTAAAGAAGGTGTGGTCAAATTTTATAAGTGTTTATAACATTTGTAAATGTTTGGCATCTAGAATACATGTATAATTCCAACAAATAAATAAGAAAAAAATAAATAATCCAGTGGGATATTGGGCAAAATATTGAAACCAAAGTGTCATAAAAGAGGAAATATTACTTTTTAATACACGTGGAAAATGTGTACCCACCTGAGCAATCACATAATGCAAATGAAAGTTAAAACAAAATACAACAAGGCAAAAAAAAAATTCCCTTGCTGAAGCCTAATGTAAACAAACAAAAAAAATTCATCAAAAGACTATTAGTTTCTATACAGTCAAGGATAATGTCCAAAATCTGGAGCCGGGAACTGATTCAGTGAGGAAACCACGCTCACCACCATTAAAGATAAGTTGCTATAACTTACATGGATGTCACTATTGTTTCAGTAACTTGATCTTGCCCCTACTGCTATTGCTACCAGTGAGAATTTTATAGTGCTTAAATGTATCATTATATCATAATTAAAATTCTGGGGAGTGGGTTAACCTAATTGATAGAGCTTAGGTCATCAGGCATACCCTAGCTGCAACAGAGACTGAGATAATGATTACCGTTATCTTCAGCTTCTATAGTAGGTGGCAAGCTCTGCATTGCAACAACAGGCACAAAATAAAAGGTTTCTCAATCATATAAAGGTGATTAAGATACTGAGCAGCCGAAATGCACATATGTACATAAACAGACACTCTCATTACACATATGCCCAAAGAGATTTATTTCAGTATTCTATATAATATTAAAAAGTTGAAGAAAATCTAAATATTGGCCAATACAAAAATGCTTGAATAAATGGTGACATGTTATTGGCAGACGTTATTATTAGCAGCCATAAGTCAGTCTCTATATGCCACTTTCTCTGGCATTCTACTATGGAAAATAAACAAATAAACACTTTCAAAGTTTCTCTTTTGCCTTTTAGTCCATGTAAATTATATCTTGGTTAGTAATATTTGAAGAGAGATCTCCTGTGAGGTTTATGAGAACGTTATTTCTCTTCCTATAAAGACGTGTGTGTGCGTGTGTGTGTGTGTGTGTGTGTGTTGAGGGGCTGTACATAGGAGACCAGTCTAGTTCTTGCTTAATAGTGAGGGCATAATACGGTGAATTGAAGCAACTACCTTTCAGTTATGAGGCTATGGGTCTAAGAATGAATGTGAGGATTGCTGATGGAAAGAAGTGAGCCTGGCTTACAATAACATTATTTAGGGACTGACTCTCTGTCCAAATCTTTATTATTTGAGAAAACAACCCCTAAATTTAAATGGAAGGTTGTCGGGAATTTCTATTAAGTAAACTGAAAGTATCCTTAACTTACTCAACATTTATTTCATAGAATATTAAACAGCACTTGATTATGCTGGACCCAAATGCATCAATGGGAATAAATCTTAAAAGTATAATGTTGAGTAAGAAACCACTATGTTTGGAATAAGTATAATATGATGAAATGTATTAATTAAGAAAAATTATAAAACATTTCTGAATATTGTTCAAGCATACATATTTAATGATGATGTGAAATATGAATAAGAAAGTTGCACAGCGACACCAGAGAGGGAAAGAATAAAATAGAAATCGTTCAGGAGAGGAAAATTTTGACTCCCTCTTTAATACTCAGAAATAATATAAAGCAAGTTTAATTAAAATTGTTGAATATGGAAGTAAATACGTGGATGTCTATTACATTATTCTATTCTGTTTTGTATGTTAGGCATATTTCAAACTTAAAAACTTTTAGAGTGCTTTCCAAAGTAATGTGCAATTAAATTCTTAGAGAAACACTGTTAAGAAAGTAGTATTTTCTCATACTACAGAGTAAACTACTGAGCCTCACTGACATGAAGTAATTTGCACAATTGTTTCTACTCCAATTGAAGTATTTTACAAATTGTTATGTCACAACCTGGGATTTTTCTTTTGCGTTATCATCATAGATATTCAGGAAATATCTACTCATATGTTCATAAAATTGCCTTAAAATGTTTTTTACCAAAGAGACAAATGTTTTCATAGCCTTCATTCTTCGAAAAACCATCTATAACTTTAAACTCATGATAATGTGTTTCAAGAAATACGTGAAATATGAAATTTTCCCACAGATTAAGTGGTAAAGATGAGAGCTCAGTGGTGGATAAAGGACAATAATAAATAGCTATTTTTGTATTTCTCCTTTTTTACATATTGCTTTTCTTCACTATAAATCAAATATACATTAAGTATTTTATTAAAATAAGTGAAACACTAGAATCTAAATATCTACAAAAATTAAGTGAAGAAATATATCAGAACCCATTGTAGGTTGAGCATTCTCAATCTGAAAATATGAAATGCAAAACACTTCAAAATCTGAAACATTTTAAGTGCTAATATGATGCCACAAGTGGAAAATTCCACACCTAACTTCATGTGATAGGTTGCAGTCAAAAGGCACAACCCACAGTTTATTCAGCATCTCCAAGGAAAAATGACCATCTTAGCCCACTTCAGCTGTGATATATCTTCTCCACGCCCTTCTACGAAGGGTAATAAAATGGCACATGCACAGGCTGGATGTGTGTTCCCACCAGTGCCCTACATGGGGCCAAGACCTACGTGCATTACTGACTGTGCTTTTTCTTGCTTATTCTCTGCTCTTTGGTGTAAAGACATTACTGAAAATGTCAAAAAGGTCTGCAAATACCTCTGTGGGTAATGGTAATAAGAAAAAATAAAAGCGTTTCTGTTTATCTATATAAGAGAAAGTCAAGTTGCTAGAGAAACTGGACAGCAGTGTACGTGTGAAACGTCTTACAGAAGAATATGGTGGTAGAATAACTGTCATATATACCCATGGAGAAACACAAGGATAGACTGTTGAAGATCTGTGCTGAAAGTGATGAGCAGAAGATATTGAAAAATACGAAAACACTGCAAAAAACTAAAAATAAATATGTAAGTTGTGTAACCAAAGTGGATATGTTAGTATCCCTGAAGAAACACATATATACCCCTGAAGAAACTTAAGGGTAAACTGCTGAAGATCTGTGCTGAAAGTGATCAGCAGAAGATAATGAAAAATACAAAAACACTGAATAAAGCTAAAAATAAAATGCTTTATTTATAAAGCATGCCACTTAATGGTGTGTGGATCATGACATTAGCAAAGATCTATTACAATGAACTAGAAAATTGAAGAGAACTCTGAATATTAAACAGATTGATTGCAAAAATTTAAGAAAAGTCATGACATTACATTTTTAAAGATTTATGGGGATAAAGCATCTGCTGACCATTAGGCTGTAGATAAATTTATTAATGAGTATACCAAGATTATCGCTGATGAAGACCTGATGCCAGAACAAGTCTATAATGCTGATGAAACATCATTTCTGTTTTGGTGTTGTTGCTCTAGAAAGACATCGACTAGAGCTGATAAGACAGCCACTATAGAAATTAAGTATGCCAAGGACAGAATAAGTGGCTGGGATGTACTAATGCAACAGGCAAACATAAGTATAAACTTCCTGTGATAGGAAAAAGCTTGCATCCTCACTCTTTTCAAGGAGTAAATTTCTTAGTCCATTATTATGCTAACAAGAAAGCATGAATCATCAAGGCGTCTTCTTTGACTGGTTTCACAAACATTTTGTACCAGCAGCTCAAGCTCACTGCAGTGTCGCTGGACTGGATGATGATTGCAAGATTTTGTTATTCCTTGACAACTGTTCTCCTCATCCTCCTGTTGAAATTCTCATCAAAAATAATTTTATGCCATGTGTTTTTCCCCAAATATGACTTCATTAATTCTGTCATATCACCAAGATATTGTTAGATCAATAAAGAGTAAACATAAAAACACTTTTTTTGAAGAGCATGCTAGCAGCAGTGAACAGAGATGTGAATGTAGAAGGTTTTCAAAAGAAGTTTAGCATGAAGGATGCCATCTACACTGTTGCCAATGCTTAGAATAAAGTGACTGAAGACACAGTTGTGTATGTCTGGAATAGCCTCTAGTCTGTAACCATGTTTAGTGATGATGATGAATAAGGTGGTGGGTTTGAAGGATTCCACATATCAAGTGAGGGAAAAAAAACGATGTCTGATCTCCTTACATATGCAAAAAATACCTTCAGAGTCCCTCAGTAAGCCGGAAGAAGTGGAATTTAGGAAGTTTTTAACAGTGATAATGAGAATGCAGTTTTTCATTCATTGACTGATGATCAAATAGCCAAAATGGTTCCGAATCAACGTGATCATGAAAATAGTGATCATGAAGATGATTTATACGTTGCAGAAAAAGAGCCCATGACAACATGGTGAAAATAAGTGATGAGCTTATTGAAGGCCTAAAGCAGTGTGCACTCATAACAGAAACAGAAATCTTCTCAGTTCATAAAATCAGAAAGTGACTTCTAAGACAAAGAGTGTTGTTAATGAGACAGATGATTCTGGAGGAAGCATTTAAAAAAGCCATCCAGCTGAATGTCTCCTCATCCCTAGAGGATCCACTTCCTGGTTGGCGACTGTTTCTAGTGTTTTTTTCTCACCTACAAAAGATAAAATACTGTCTACAGTAACCTTTTAATCAAAACACAGCTTCTTAGGTGGAGACTGAAAGCCTGCTCTTCTTTTTTGTTGCTGTTGTTTAACAGCTGTTAAAGGTATTCTGGTGAAGCTGGTGTGCTGATTAGCTACCCTAAACCTATTATTTTTTCACTGTATTAATATTATGTCATATTTATTATGGTTAAGTGCTTATGTGTGAAAAAATATAAGAAAATGCTTATCAGTAGTTATAAATTCAGAGTTAGGAATGATGGTGTTGCCAAAAAAAAAATCCCCACAGACTGTTCACGTGGGTGGCTGAGATAGTAGCACTTTTGGTTTCTGATGGTTCACTGTACAAGAACTTTATTTTATGCACAAAATTGTTAAAAATATTATGTAATGTTAGCTTCAGACTATCTATGAAAAATAAATTTTGTGTTTACATTTGTGTCTCAACCTCAAGACGTCTCATTATGTGTATGCAAATATTTCAAAATCCCAAACAATTCAAAATCTTACACACTTCTGGTTCCAAGAATTTTAGACAAGGAATAGTTAATATGTATGAATAAACAGCACTTAAGAGAGAAAATGAAATTAAATAAAAGCTGAAAGAAGAATAAAGAAATTTTACTTCACTAAGAAAAATAAAAATAGCAGAGAAGAAATGTGATGTGTCACTGTGCTAACCTAGAGTTAGAGTTATGCTACCATTGCAATGACTTTCAGGAATATTTGATGATATCAACAAGGTATTGCTTCTGCAATACATGGAAAAGGCTACAGAGATAGTTTCGGCTTAATTGAAGTGGAGCTAACATTGTTAGTTTTACTAACAATGGAAGTGATATGCATGATATTAGAATTATATAATTGTTCTGCAGGTTTTGATTGCATGCTCTATGTCACCAATTTTTAATATTACAAAAGTATAAGAGTGGGAAAAGTACAAATGGGCATTATTTTTTGTGTGTGCTTAATGTGTTGCCAAAATGTAAGGGCTGGTGATTGGTAATTCTATCAAAAAGAACACACACACTGCATACATACATATCCTGGAAAGAGAAGATTTAAAAGAAAAGTGAAATTAAGATCAATAGAGTCTGTGCTAAATAATAGTTGACATAACAGACATTGTATACTATTTCAAATAACAATTTCCATAATAGCTATAAGATAGGTTACCATTATTATTCAAATTTTAGAGATAAGGAAACTGATTTATGGTTTTATTTAGCACTGGAGAAAGCACAGACAGTAAGTAGTAGATATTTACTTAAAACAATATTCCTATTTTATCTAGAGCCCACAGTTTGAACATAATATCATAAAGGATTAAGTTGGAAAAATTAAGAACTATTAGAAGGTGATGACAGTCATAGGTTTACATCATATTCTTATAATTTATTAATTTTTCTTCCATGTTTATGTGTATTTTCTGAACCCGTTTCCTTATCTTAAAAATGGAAGTGTCAATACTAGTCCTGTAAGAGTTATTCTATCTTTCCCACAATTTTATCATAGACAAAAAAAAAGCTGATAGCTACATATAAACGCATGAAAAATGAAACGATATTCATTGTTCAAATATTTTATCACATATATGTACATCTCCTGTTAAACTTTATTTTTTCACAGAAAATGATACAAGTTATTATTAAATTTGTTGCTTAATCAATGTCTTATAAGCTTAATTTATAAGTTTGTAGTTGGCCATTTTATTCTCTATTTTATTGAGAATTATTCACTAACCATGCAGTAGTATTGTTAGTACCTTTCTTTTTGATCATATGAATGATTTTTTAAAAAGTGAAGATAGAGTTTTGTGGATTAAATACCATTCAAATTATAATTTATTGTTTTATTTCACTGGCACTGCTAGAAAACTAGTAGGTTTAACTATGTAAAGATGCTCCATGTTTTTCATATTTTAACTAAATGATATATTTAGTTTAACTATATAAATATTAACTTCCTAATACCCCAATATATTACTCACAAGCCATGAATGAACATACTTTACATCGTAGTCATTAAAAAACAACTTTTACAAGTAGACTCAGATGCCAGTATGTAATTCCCAAAAGGCTAAGAGGCTAAGAACTTGGTCTTGTGTACTGCTGTATTACTAATGGCTGAGAAAATGCCTGGGACTCAGTGAACACTCCATAAATATTGATCTTATGAGTGTGAGAGCGCGTGTGTGTGTGTGTGTGTATGCACGCATGTGTCTGCGTGTGTGTGAGAGAGAGAGAGAGAAAGAAGAGAGATCAACTTCCATCTCATTATTTCAGGCAAGAGCCACCATAAACAATGTGTACTAAGTCGTAAGAAGAAATGGAATTAGAGCTTTATTTTGGAATGAGTACTCACTGATATTAAGCAATGTCAAACATACAGAATATTAACGTAATGTTCAGGATTTGAGTAAAAATAAATCAGAAGAACTGGGAAAAGAATATATCTGCTTAAGTTTTGAAACCCTACAAAACAAAGTAGCAGCTTACATATATCAAAGTCTGGCTGTTTAGTAACTATTTTCTACTTCTGTTTAATTTTTATTGTGTGTGTGTGTGTGTGTGTGTGTGTGTGTTCGTGTAGCCTTAAATTTGCAGAATAACTTAGGACCATTTCACATTGTTATCAAATTAATGCAGCAAATGAGGGAAAAAGTCAGTGTATCTACATCAAAAAGCAAGGGTTATTTTTAACATTAATAGTAATGAAATGTTTAAATGCATTGTTTAAAATTCAAAACAGAAGTGATAGGTGCCCATTTTTAATGAGAGGAGGCAAATGAACATTTGGGAATTTTCCAACAATTCCACAATTAAAGAATATATAAAAACTACATATTGAAAATGTGTATATCATCAGGGTGTTTGACTAAAATGTACTGTCTGTCCTGATGAACCAGAGCAAGGAAGTGTTTCAGGAGTTCATCAGTGTTGAACAGTTGCTGACAACTTTGTTCTAATTTCTGAAAACAATTGTTTGCTAAATTATGGGGTACCTGATGAATAGCTTTAATTAGATTCGCATCAAGAAAAAAGAATAAAAAAGAACATATTCTTTAACTACATCTGGCCAGATGTATTATATCTATAATTTTAGAAGATAGATATATTACTGAATTCAATATTATGGTTGATGTGGTGGTTTTCTGATTCAAAGTTCGATAATTTGTCAGATTAGTAGGATATAGATAGAAAGAGTGTGCTGTATAATTTACCAAAAAGGTTAGTTTTCTTCCATGTGAAGAAATTATAAGGAAAGTTTTCATTCTGGATGCATGTTTTAAATGCTTAGTTAATAGTAGAGCATACATTAAAACTTTAATAATTTTAAATGTTAATACACTGAACAAAATAATTTATAAGGTCCAACTAAAATTCATATAGATGATTTTCTTAACCCATAGAGCACAGAAGAAAAGTTCGTCATTGATGACTGGCAAGTTCAATTTTTTTCTTCATCTTACCCATCATATATCCTTCACTTTTTTCTCTTCTCCTTTTGTTACTATAATTTATTGCTGTTGTTGTTGTTAATTTTACCATTCTGTTCAAGCAATGAAGAATATGTAGAATATAAGTTAGTTGAATAGTATTGAAATCCAGAGTTTATAAGATTTTGGATTAATATTTATAATAAAAGTTCAAAAAAACAACTAAATTACGAATGCTATCTTTAAAGTAGACTTCTCGTAGTCCACAATAAACGGAAACTATTTTATAGATAAAATTTCTGAAATATAATAGAAAAAGAAGATAATTGCCAGTATCAACAATATAGTATACGATGAAATTAGGATAAGTAGAGGCAGGCTTTTCACCTCTAAATAGTGAATGTTTTGCTATATTACATAAGAGCAAAGGTTAATTTTGCAGCTGGCTTTAATATCTTGTTCATGCATATCATTGGGCTATGATACTACAGAAAGTTTTCTATAGTATGAATATGAAACCATAATTTTTCACATTATAAATTAATACAGGTTCACCAAAAATTTTTTTGAAAAATTTAACTCAAGTGCCTAATTATATAATGTCACAAATAAAAATGATTTTCAATTAATATGCAGTAATGATAAATTATTTATTTTCTAAATTGTAGATTTTTCAGGAGCAATTTTAAATGATTCTCTTACCATTTAATTAAATCAGTACATTTTGCAATGGGTTGGTGGTTGTAATAATATTAAGGCATTTGGATAAAACTTTTGATTGACTATATTTGAAAAGCAAATGTTCTTAAAGTGCTGTCTTAACTTTATTGCAATTACGTTTTCCTAAGAAAAATTTTTTAAATGCCTTTTTCTGTCATAACTACAACTTTTAAATCTGATTTTCAAAAATGCATTGATTTAATTGTAAAAAAAGACACTTATCTTTTGAAAATCAAAGATTACTAATAGTCAATTTAAAGTGCCAAATGGCAAATTAATGCCGTCAGCTCTAGGCTGTCTGTTTTAAAGTCATGGAACTTTCAAGAAATGTTCACTTTGAAAGAATCATGCAATATTGTGCATGATTTTCATCACCATTGGGTGATTAACTTTAAAATTGTATTCTTCAATTAAGTATGTTATCCCTAACAAACTTAAGTATATAGCAAAATTTCTAAAACATGGAAGAGTAAATGATATCACAAGTAAACCACACATCAGGTTCTCTTCCTTTTCTGGCAGCTGGAAAGAGTGAACTTTCCTGTATTTTTAAAGTTAGGCCATAGTGAAATGAGTTGCTTGTGACAACGAATATGAGCAAAAGTAATAGCTCTCATTTCTGGGCAGAAGCGTTTAATTCCTCATCCTTGATTATCCAGATCCAGTCCATGTGAATATACGTTTATGAGTAGGTGCCCTGGAGACCAAAGGAATCTAACTAAAATGCTAAGATAACCTTTGGAAGATTGAGAATGCTTGGAACTGAGAGATATAATTCAGTCGTGTCATGTCCATTGTTAGCACAACACAACCATTCTATCCTGACTGATACCTCCTACATGAAAAAAAATCATGATTGATGCATTTACCTAAGCTAATATGTTGCTGTTACTAAGTCAAGAGTCAAAGTCAAATTCCATTTAACAATTTATTATAGCCTCTTCATATTGCTTTGTCTTCCATTGGGCTTTCAGACTTACTTTCTTCTGAGCTAATCTTCTTCACATGTGCATAGTATTATTATTAGAGGAGTAATTAAATTAATATGCATTCTTTATAAATTCTCTGCCCTTTGCAGTGAAATAAAATCGACACTCATTATAATTTAACCTTTTCATAATTTATAATCCATGATGGAGCATAAATAATGTGAATTCTTTAAAATGAAGCTGTCAGTGGAAGAAATTACTGTCTCATTAGACAGCTAGGTTATAATAGTTTTGAATTATATGTAGTTACTTATTAGCAGCTACAATTATACCTCATATGGGTATTTGGAATTCATGCAGCTTTAATAAATAACTTTGTTGAGATGGTGCTCTGCACATGATAAATTGGTCAGTTTTATGTTTTTGTTTAATATTTTTCTTATAATGATATAGTTTGGCATATATATGAATTCAAAATAAGTCAGTGTGGTTTTATTTTTCACCAGCTTATTTTTATTTAATTAAACCTAAAAATTATACTGACATAGACACAAATTTCCTTTTTTTCAAATATAAATTTTTTGTTTTCTTTATACGTTCAAGCTTTCTTATACATTGCAGCATTTGTTACATTAGAAAGTAAATTGTACACTTATTATTATTCATAAGAGACAATTTTTGAAGTTGGGTAATTTTTAACAAAATGATGCTATATCTCCTATGAAAATATGAGTTTTGTTGTTCAAACATTTTAATGAAATTGGATACAGAAACCAATTTTTAAAACTCATCCTATGAAATTTCTTTATTCATTTCTGAACATCTGGCTATTTCTTGTTGAATTAGGTTTTAAATGACTATTTTAATATTTCTAAAAAATAATCAATCAGAAATACTTCATTATTTATTTCACTGGCTTTCAGTTACAATACCTATTTAAAATAAACATTTACATAGGTTGTGATACATGGAACACATTTTGCTTGAAGTTACACACACACACACACACACGCATATAAACAAACACACAGAGATGTGATTAATTATTCTAGGTCACTGACTATTTTGTTTAATGAAAAGTTACCATTTAAACCATGCAGTTATCCTTTGATATCATGTAGTGATTGGTTCTAGGATCCCTAATAGATACAAAATTCTCCTTATAGATACAAAAATGGTGTAGTATTTGCAATGCTATATTTATTTTATGTAATGCTATATTTATATGTAAAGCTATTTATATATGTAATGCTATATATATTACATTATATATGTAATACATTTACATATATAATGCTATTTATATATGTTTATATATACAACTATATGAATAGTTGTTTTACTGTATTGTTTTTTATTTGACTTATTTTTATTGCATTTTATAAGTTCTTTTTAATCAGAGCTTGGTTACATCCATGGATACAGAACCCGTAAATATGGAGGGAGGACTGAATGAATATAATAAGATTTTAAAATAAGAGAAATTAAATTAGTAAATTATGTAAGACTCATTCACCTTCAATATTTTAACATTATTTATTAAAACGAACATGTACTTACAATGCTTTTACTATATTCTAAGCACTGGGCTATGCAAGGAGGATTAAACAAATACCAGTGTATAAAAAAATGCACCACGCGGAAGTAATACTTTTATTAAAAATTACAATTAATAATGAAGAGTGCCCCTGATACGGTTTTGCTTTGTGTCCTCTTGAAATCTCTTGTAATTCCCATAATCCCCATGTGTCAAGGGTGGAACCAGGTGGAGGTAATTGGATCATGGGGGCGGTTTCCCCGCTGTTGTTCTCACGGTAGTGAGTGAATTCTCACAAGATCTGATGGTTTTATACACATCTGGCATTTCCCCTTCTTGTACTCACTCTGTCCTGCCACCATATGAAGAAGGTGTCAGCTTTTCCTTTGCCTTCTGCCATGACGTTTTGTAAGTTTCTTGAGGCCTCCCCAGCCATTCAGTGCTGGGAATCAATTAAACATTTTTCCTTTATAAATTACCCAGTCTCAGGTATTTCTTCATAGCAGTGTGAGAAGAAACTAATACAAACCCTTTGTTTGCTGTTTCATTAATATCTTTAAGCAATTTCTAATTAGATTTTTTTAATTTTGAATTTTTTAGGTATATCGTCAGTGTACATATTTATGGGGTATGTGAGATATTTTGGTACAGGCATGCAATGTGTAATAATCACGTAGTGGAAAATTGGGTATCTATGCCCTCAAGCATTTAACTTTTGTGTTAGAAACAATCCAATTATACTCTTTTAGTTATTTTTAAATGTCAAATTAAATTACTATTGACTATAGTCCCCTTGGTGTGCTATCAACTACGGTTTTATTTATTCTTTTAAATTATTTTTTGTACACATTAACCATCTCCCCTCCTTCCTCTCACCCACCAACTACCCTTCCCAGCTTCTGGTAACCATCTTTTAAGGATTTTTTATGACAATTTCTTTATGTTTTTAAGTAATTATAATTTTTATTTATTTTATTTTATTATTGTATTTATTCATTTATTTTATTAAGTACTTGTAATTTCATTTCCATTTTGTGCATATACACATTCCAATCCCTATATTAGGTAATGGAAATACTAGTACAAAAAATGTACTTTGAATAATAGCACTTTCCATCTGATAATGTAACAGTCATTGCTATGTAACATACAATTCAAAACATATTGTGGCGTAAAATAGCTGCATTTATTTAGCCGGCAAATCAGTAGGTCAGCTGGAAAATGACTAAGAGAGTTTTGCTCAATTTTTAGAGGTCAGTTAGAGGATCAATGGCAGATTGGCTTTGCTAATCTTGGCTAGGTTTTTCTGTGTATCTGGAAACCTGGTAGAGATGAAACAGTTGACTCAGCTCTACCTCACATATTTTCTTAGGCACCACCATCCCAGATTGGGCTTGCTCTTCAGAAACCCAAGAAAAAGGGCAAAAATACACTAGATATCTTGAGGGACGCTCAGAATTGACAACCTGTCACTTCTGCCACACTCTACTGACTGAAGCACGTCCCAGGTATATTAGTCAGGGTTCTCTAGATGGATAGAACTAATCAGATATATGTATATCTGAATGGGAGTTTATTAAGGAGACTTGATTCACACAATCACAAGGTGAAGTTCCACATTAGGTCATCTGCAAGTTGAGGAGCAAGGAAGCCAGTCGTGGCTCAGTCCAAGTCCCAAAACCTCAAAAGCAGGGAAGCCGATAGCGCAGCCTCCAGTCTGTGGCCAAAGGCCTGAGAGCCCCTGGCAAATCACTGGTGTAAGTCCAAGGGTCCAAAAGCCAAAGAACTTGAAGTCAGATGTTTGAGGGCAGGAAGCATCCAGCATGGGAGAAAGATGAAGGCTGGAAGACTCAGCAAGTCAGCTTCTTCCACCTTCTTCTGCCTTTTCCTAGCCAGTCTGGCAGCTAATTGGATGGTGCCCACCCACACTGTAGATGGGTCTTCCTGAGGATGGGTCTTCCTCTCCTAGTCCACTGACTCAAATCTTAATCTCTTCTGGCAACACCCAGAAACACCCACATATACCCAGAGACAATACTTTGCATCCTACAATCGCATTAAGTTGCCATTTAATATTAACCATCACACAAGGCCAGCCCTTATGAAAGGGTGAGAAAGTTCACCACATTTCTTAGGAGAATCTGCTAAGTCACATGGAAAGGGGTTTGGATATAGAGAAGGAAATAATCATAGCCGTTTTTTTTTTTTCAAGATAGTAAACCTGACATGAAAATAAATGTACATTTTGAATAAACATAATAATGCTTTTCTATTTTGACATTTGAAATCTAAGGCCGTATCATGAGCATGAAAACTGAATGGGTTGCAATTCATAGAATCTGTGCATTTTGTTTAACCTAGTTCTCAATAATGGTAAATACAGTAAATATGTGAGAGAACTATAAAATTTGTAAGTAAATTTCCAGTTTTGTCTTCCATTTCTACAACTTTTTATACCAAAATTAAATACTCATCATTCCTCCAATGGGCCTCTCATTTATTCCTTAACTTATGCTCTATACCTTAGGCCCATATAAAACTTAGTGCTGTACCAGAATAGCCTAAACATCCCATTTGTTTCAAATTCTGTTTTCTCTAGAACAAAATCACATATCTGGAATCTCAATCTGCCTTTTTTTTTTGGTAATTTCCTTGTCATATTAATGTACATAACATATGATATAAAATCACTTCAATTTCAAATATTGTTTACGTGTGTTTCTTCTCTTTGCTATTAAATAGCAAAGCTTTTAATAGAAAGCGTTTTATTCACCAATTTTTATTAGTACAATGAGAGAATTTTTTTAATTAGAAGCCTACAAAGATAAGAATATTAGTAAACATTGGTAGAATATTTCAACATAATTGTAAAAGCTTTAAAGTGGTTGCAGCAAAGTAAATAATTTAGGAGAATGGGGCAAGCAGAAAATGAAATGTCTACAGAGCTGCAGAGGGAGATGTTAACAGAAATAAACCAGAATTTTACCCTCCCCCCAAACACACACAAGTGAAACTCTAAAACAATTAGAAAGTAAAGGCATGGGTAATTGGGACTTCAAAGGTGATGCGAGTCTAATTATTATTTCAATTTAACAGGTAACAACAATGACATTTAAAGAGGTTAAGCGACTGCCGTAGGTTTCACATCAATATTAATTTGTGAGACTTGCATTAGATCTTCAAATTCAACATCTGGAGTTTAAGAAAAGCTTTCTTTTACTTCGGAAATCACTTTCTGACAATAGCTAGCTCTGTTAATTTTGCTTAAACTACGTATTTACCTTCCACTCTCTATTATCCTGTATTGTTTTTCTAACTTTTTATATATGTTCAATTATAATATATTTCTCAAAGGTTTTAATGGCATAACAATAACAAGATGACAGGAATTTAGAAAAAGGATACTCTCAGTATGATCCCAGACAAGTTAATGATTTTGTTAATCAACTGATTCAATATAAAGTTAGAAAAATTAAACTATTATAAACTGAATGATTGCCCCTCCCCCAAACTCATATGTTGAAGCCCTAACCCTCAGTGTGACAGAATTTGGATATAAAGCCTCTGGAGGTTAGAGCAGATGAGGACACAAGGATGGAGCCCTTATAATTGTGTCAGTGTCCTTTCAAGCATAGACTACATATAGCTGGCCTTCTTTGCATGCACAAAAAGGAAGTCATGTGAGCACCCAGTGAAAAGGCAGCAGCAGTCTATAAGCCAGAAAGAGAGGCAGAACCTGACTATGCTGACATCCAGACATCCAGGTTTCAGACTTCTAGCCTCCACAACTGTAAGAAAATAAATTGCTACCATGTAAGCAACTCAGACTACAATATTTTGTTATGACAGTCTGAAATGACTGATAACAAAGTATAATCCATGAATTGGATGTAAGAATTAACTGAAGGAAAAGAATAAACAGTTGACTTTTCTTCAATTCTTGTTGGCGAATATACACAGGGAAATGATATATATGAATAAAAAATATAAAAATAGTAAACACAGCATTATATAAGTAACCCTGCCACAGGCATGCTATGTTTGTATTATTTATAATAAACTGTATTCTAACATAAGCATTTATTCTAATTTTCAAAAAAAGATTGCACAGGAAAGAGTTAATGTAGTAGTTTGGAGACTGATATCCTTAGAAAGGACTGCTCTTATGGTTGTCTGTTAGCTGATCTGGGAACATGGATTACAGGAGAGTTCCTACCTTTCCCAAAATTTATAAGAAAAACTATTATACCTAAACTTTTTTTGCAAACAGTATGGTTTATGCCGAATACCTACTTACCTTCTGAGAACCAAGAATTTTGATATATACAAAGCAAAAAGTGCCTACGTGACCAACCCCAGTAAAAACCCTGGGCACCGAGTCTCTAATGAGCTAATTAGAATATGCTAATGAATGAACTAATAAAATATTGATAGACAATATTTCATATATATTGTCGTAACTCATTGTTGGAGGATATAGGCCTGTGTGACTCCACTGTGAGAGGACTTTTGGATACTTGTACCTAGTTTCTTGTAAAGTATGCTGCATTCACCTCTTACTTTTGTGGATTTATCTTTGTATCTTTTTGCTGCATTTAATAATAGACATGAATATAACTATATGCTGAGTTCATTGAGCCTTCCTAGCAAATTGCCAGTCCTGGGATAAGTCTTAGGGATCACTGACATAGGCTCAGGGAGCATAACTTATTTTCCCTCCCCATTTTATCTGATTCCAAAAATCTGTGATATGAAAACTCACAGGTAATAGAGAGAATAGAAAAACAGTATTGAAAAAATAGTATGAATATTACCATGAAGCTATGTGGGAGCTCAAGGATGCAGTGGGCGAGGATTCCTCCACTGCACTCCAGCCTGGGCAACAGAGTGAGACCCTGTCTCTAAAAAAGTAATTAATTAATTAATTAAATATTAACATAAAGGAGAAAAATATACTATTACCTGAATCAAGATCATGTTTGGCATACCTCAGTTTATCTTTAAGTTGTACAAGTGCAGTTTTATTTAACAAGCTTTTATTTAATGGTGTGTGTCAAAAAGATAGAAAATCAAATCAAGTTTATTTAAAAATACTAAATCACGATCCCTCTTTCTTCCCTTCCTCCAGAGTATTCAAAGACTATTTGAATCTCTTTGAATGTTTCTAATAACTTGCTTTATGAATTTGGGTGCTCCTGTTTTGGCTGCATATACATTTAAGATAGTTAGGTCTTCTTGTTGAATTGAACCCTTTACCATATGTAATGCCCTTCTTTATCTTTTTTTATCTTTGCTAAAGTCTATTTTGTCTGAAATTAGAATTGCAATCCCTGTTTTTTTCTGTTTTCCATTTGCTTGGTAGATTTTTCTTCATCTCTTTATTTTGAACTTATGGGTGTCACTGCATGTGAGATAGGTCTGTTGAAGACAGCATACCATTGGGTCTTGCTTCATTATCAAACTTGCAAATATGTACCTTCGAATTGGGGCATTTAGCTTGTTTACATTCAAGGTTATATTGATACGTGTGGATTTGATCCTGTTATCATAATGTAAGCTATTTACTATGCAGATTGGTTTATATAATTGCTTCATATTGTCACTGGTTTGTGAACATAAGTGTGTTTTTGTAGTGGCTGGTAATGGTCTTCCACTTCCATATTTAGTGCTTCTTTCCAAAGGTGCTGTAAGGCAGGTTAAATGATAGCAAATTCTCTCAGCATTTCCTTGTCTGAAAAGGATCTTATTTCTCCTTTTCTTATTAAGCTTAGTTTGGCTGGATATGAAATTTTGGGTTGCAATTTCTTCAATTTGAAAATATTGGATATTGGCACCCAATATCTTCTGCATTGTAAGGAGATACCTTCTCACACCAGTAAGAATGGCTATTATTAAAAAGTCAAAAAATAACAAGGGCTGACAAGTTTTCAGAGAAAAAGAAACACTTATACACTGTTGGTGAGAGTGTAAATTAGTTCAACCATTGTGCCAAATGGTACTGTTGGTGGGAGTGTAAATTAGTTCAACCATTGTGGCAAATGGTGTGGCAATTCCTTGGAGACCTAAGAACAGAACTACCATTCAGCCCAGCAATCCCATTACTGGGTATACACCCAAAGGAAAATAAATTGTTCTATCATAAAGATACATGCACACGTATGTTCATTGCAGCACTACTCATGACAGCAAAGACACAGCATCAACCTAAATGTCCAGCAATAACAGATCAGATATAGAAAATGTTGTGTATATACACCATGGAATACTCTGCATCCATAAAAAACAAAAACAAGATTATGTCCTTTGAAGGAATATGGATGGAGCTGGAGGTCACTGTCCTTAGAAAACTAACGCAGCAACAGAAAACCAAATACCAGAAGTTCTCACTTATAAGTGGAGCTAAATGATGAGGACACATGGACAAATAGAGGGGAACATCAGACTCTAGAAGCTGTCAGAGAATGGAGGGAGGGAGAGGATTAGGAAAAATAACTCATGAGCACTAGGCTTAATACCTGAGTGACAAAAACTAATCTGTACAACAAACCTGTGACACAAGTTTACCTATGTAATAAATCTGCACATTTACCCCTGAACTTAGAATAAAAGTTAAAAAATAAATTAAAAAAAGAATATTTAAGAGAAATTTAGTAGGTCCAGTTATTTGTTAAAAATTTTAACTCCAGAGAAAGCAAATACTTTCTTTGGTCTTCCTTTTCTAATTTTCTACAAGAATTCTCATTGGACAGGAATAGAGAAGAGCACATGAGTTTATCTTAGTCTCACATTTATGAAATACTTTATTTTTCTCTATTTTCTTCAAGCTCTGTTTTCCCTGAACACTACTCTCTTTTCTAAGAAGACATTCATCTCTTTTCTGAGAAGGCGTTTCTGCAAAGGCATTCATCATCATCAGGTATTTTAAGCCTGGGTAACACCAATTTTGTGGCCTATAGATATGAGCTAATCTCTTTGGGCATAAAGATCAGAGCAATGAAGTTTGCATGGATAAGACCTAATGCCAGCAGACAAACAGGACGCCTATTTGAGAATACCAGGTCTCAGTAAATATACTGATTGTATTATGTGCCGTGCTCTCAACATAGGTGTACTGAAGAGAGGGATATAGGCGTAGATGAGAAGGAGAAAATAATCAGTGTAAGAGGAAAATCAGTAAGAATATGGAAAAACTAAACCAAAACAAAGGGAAACTTCTGCTATGGAATTCTCCTTGTACTGCCTTCACCTACTTCATGCTCTTTTCTGTCAAAGATTAAAGAAGGCCTTTTACAATTAAATAGCTATGGCCTAAAAACAAATTAAAATTTGCTGACAATATAATATTTACTTCTAATTATGATTTACATAATTTATTAAACAAATATTTCTCAAGCTACCACATTTTGCTAGGTAGTAAGAACACAATGTTAAGCGAAATTTGGTTCATTTAACCATGTATTGGTTTTAAGAAATCAAAATAGATCACCTTAACACAAATTATTTGGCTGATACTAACGCTGCCACATAAAAGTGTTCTGTTTTTTTAGTGGGTGTTTTCATAAGAAAATTAATAATATATTTCTATTGTGTTTTTAATATGCTGAAAAATGCATTTGAAAGAGGAAAACAGTTTCCTCCACAAAAAAATGAGAAGATAAGTGAGATGAAAACTTGTAATTAAGATGACCTTGGTTCTAAAGTTATTAACTAAATATTGGATTTATTCAGGAATTAAGATATAATACAGTTCCTTGGATTAAGAATGTTTGCCATCATTAATTATTCCATAATTGAGGTCACTGGACTTGGAAATGTAGTATGTCAAAATTAATTCACCAATACAATATCTAAAATCCTTTAATTCTGTACTTGGAAGTTTGAAAATATGTGTTTCCAGATCTTGAAATCCTTAAATTGAGTATTATGTGTATCTATAAATGCAAATAGTATACAAGTCATAAAATTGAATATAAATATTGGCTAAAGTTTAAACAAAAATGACAAATTAAATTGTTTGGTAGCTGGTTATGATAATGTTTATGCTTTTAGATTTTATAATCATAGAGAATATTTAGTTTACTATGTCATCTTCTAATTTGGAAATTTTTTTTAATTATGGAGAAAGTACGGGGAATTTTATCTGACTTATACTTTGCTCTTAATTATAGTATGCATAATGTTCTTAAAAACTGTTAACTAAGGTTAGGTTAATGTGCTAATTGGTTATTTGATAAACCATTATTATTATAATTTTAGATAGTTATTAATCTATTCTTGCTCAGACTTCTTTGATTAAAACATCCCTTTAGATATGATTGTATATGTTTAGATCACTATGCCATTTGAACTTTATTAAATTAAGAGAATTTCAGGTACAAGCTAATATGTTGGGTTGATTGGAAAAATGACTACAAGTCTCAAATTTTCCATATTAATGTCATCTGCAAATCCTCTCATCAAGAGTTTGAATGTATTTTCTCACTCTTAGTTAGCCTAGGCTGGCTTCTTTCTTTCCTTGAACTAAGAAAAGTTATAGTATGCTAGTTTCAAGTGTAGTCCTCGAGTCTTCACACATTTCCATTTTCTATTGAAACCAACATGAGGACAAGTCTGTGCTAACTTGTTAAAAAATAAGAGTGCAGGTGGATGAGAAATAAATTGTCCAACTGAGGACATCCTTGTGCAGTTAGACCACAGCCAAATCAATTCATGGCAGACACAAGCCTAAGGCCAGATTAACTGAGTCTGCCCTAGCAATCTCACATAACTACCAGTAATAAGAAATAATAATTGTTCTCATTTTAAGTCACTGAGATTTGTGGTATTTTATTACAGAGTGATATTTAACTGGTATGACTAGGAAACCTATTTTTTGTATAAATATTATATTGATAATAAAATTTGGAAAATTATTTTGGAAATAGCTTCTGAAAGTGCAATAGTGAGATTCTGCTGACATATTTGTTATTAAGCACAAGCCTTAATTTCATTAAAATTTGCATGTAAGATGGATTTTAAATTAAAAATTGTTTGTCAAAGAACTGTAATAGATTCTAATAAATGATATGTATAGAATGAAAAACTCAATAAATAAAACTAAGAACGTAATGCATGGATGTAAAACACATTATACATAGTTAATAAGATAGCTAATAAACTGAAAAAAAGAAAGAAATGTCCAGAATAAAGAAATAGTATGGAGTCATAGGAGGTAGAATCAAAATGGCAAACACACTGCTAATTGAGTACCAGAAAAAGAGGGGGAAGAAAATAAATCAGCATCAATATTTGATGACCTATTGCATGAAAGGCTCATGAAATTGATGTAAGACATGAAACTATGAATATAAAAACCACTATAAATACTAAGCAGGATAAATAGCAAAAGAAAAATATTCTGAAGCATTACACTATACAACTATCAAAAATCTAATATGAGAATAAAAATAATAAAAACAGCCATGAAAAGTTACATAAGGTAAAAAAGACTAATTATTTTAATGCTAATTGGTTTTAAAAATGAAGAAACTGATCTTTCAATGTCATGTGTAATTTATTAAGGCAGATAATCCAAATAAGAGAACAGGGATTAAAACCCATTTATACCTGCCTCAAAAGTTCATGTGTTTTCCACTGCCCTACCTTCCCCCACTTCACATATTCCCAGCTTCCACAGATTACTGGACTTAAATTGGTTTCTTTACTTGTACAAAAGCTGAATAAATGATAAGTTTTTACGTCTTTGTATTTTTCTGGTTGTTGTCCATCTTGAATACATGTAATCTAATTGTACGCTACATGACTTAAAATTCTGTGCAGAGAGACATCAAGTAAGAGCTGTGACTAATTAAATCTAAAATGGTTTAATAAAACATAAAATTCTCATTATGATCATTATTATCATCACCTTCATCATCAAAAAATAGAAGTGCAGTGCCTGTATGAACATGATATATCTTGTTAGGGTTATAATATGCAAATTTAGACTAGCTTGATTTAGATTCTAATTTCTTCTATTACTGGCATAGAGCTTTGAAGAAGTCACATAATCCTTATTTTTTTTCCTTCTATAAATAGGAAAAGTAAAAACGGTTCCCTCATTGTATAATTTTGTTAAATAAACAAGATATTCCATATAAACCAATTGTTGCAGTGTCTAGCATAGGGAAACCACAAAATAATTGTTAATAAAAATAAATATTACTATTTAACCCAAAAAGTCCATTATTGAGAGTTTATAAAGTGATACTGAAAATCTTAACAGCACATAAACGTTTTTTCAAAAATAAAAAGGTTTGAGTAAATATAAAAGTTCTGACAATTGCATTTGCATAGGCAGTGCATTTTGCAGAATGAATTTATACATAAAAGAGTTTGGAAAAAATATTTAACGTCATTTTTACCTTGAAAAATCTTCAGCTCTCCAAAAGTGATTTTATCAATTTTTGGTTTAATTTAGAGAATTCTGACCACAAAAATACTTGTGATAAACTCAGGATAAATGATACTACTTTACTCATTTTTACACAATGTTCAACATATATGTTAAATGTAGTTGACATTTTAAATTGTATCGTATATATCTTGTAGCATAAAGAGTATGTCAATGTCAAATCTGTCCCACTTATATCTAGTAAACAATCAGAAGACCTTAACATTTTTGAAGTATGTAAATATATTCTATTAAAGATAAACTTAAGAGAATACATGAATAAATTTGATAGACTCAAAGCAAATAAATTACACCTCCATATAAAACACAAGAATGTAGAATTATGCTGAAATTAATATAGAAAACCTGAAGCAACAATAGATGAAAGACAAGCTTTATCCATGTCTATGTGATGTTACTTTACTATGGCAATAACTTTAATACATAATGGAAAACACTGCTGCCTTCAGATGGCAATACATCATCTCGAAGCTTTATTCTTTGACTGAAAGAAGTGATTTTATTTCATTAAATTTTGTCCCTAAGACATGGTCACTCTACATGACCTTAGTTTAGCAGTCACTATTATCAAACTCAGGGAAATTATAACAACATTTATACATCTCTCTTGACAATGGTTTTATGTAAGGAATAACTAGTAAAAGACTCTATTATAAAAAAGAAGACATCTAAAAGAATTCTTGGATGCATTGCAGCATAATTTCTCACCACTTGATACAAGTAAAACACAAGTTTTCAGCAATAGCATGCCTTTTATTGCCCCAGGGAACAGAGAAGCCACATTCAAAAGAACTCTTCCTTCGGGATTGCCTCCAAGAGTGGCAGACAAATCTTTTACGCTTGTAAAAAAAAGAAAAAAAAAAGTCCAAAGAGCTCCTGCTTATACATTCACACTTAATAAATCCAGTTTTAGGCATATCCCTATTAGAATGAGAACAAAATCCCCTGAAACTTTCACTCCTCACCGTCTTCACTCTTCGATGTCTTTATTTTAGACTTCCATTTAAATTTTTGAATAAAATTGAGCTTCTGCTAACTTAGTGTGCAATGTTTACAAAAAAAATAGCTGCTAGTGCGTTACACAGAAAGCATATTTGCAAACATTCAACACACCATACTTATTTAGGGAATAAGGAACTACCTGCAATTTTTTATTTCCCAAGAGATATTGCTGGGTAAATTTTCTTATCATCACATGGATATTTATTTTCTTTCTAACATATGATCAACATCTATCCTTTAAATAAAACTTTTTTTTGAAGCTTAAATATGCAAGAATACATGAATACAATTACACTGAAAAAATAAAATGGCAAAATGTTTTATTCATCCACTAGACAAATATATATCGGGTGCCTACTGTGTGCCAGGATGTTTTAGATTCTTGGGAGACAACAAAACAAGCATAAACCTTGCTCACCTGGGAGCATATCAAACATGGCCAAGATAAATAAATTACTCAACAGGAATACATAGAACCCTGCCAGAGTTTGTACTTTTTTTAGTTGTAATAGAAAGCTACTGGAATGTTTTAAGCAAAAGAGAAACGGGATGATTTATGTTCATGGAGAATCTTTCCTGCTCCTTTGTGGTAAGAATGGAAATGAAGAAAGCAGCAAGGAGACCATTAAGAAGGTCCAGGTATGAGATGATAGTGGTCATTAGAAAGTAGGCATCAAGGTTAGTGGGGGTGATCATATGAAGTGGTCAGATGTAGCATGTTCCTGTAGGAGGTAATCTCTTAAAATGTTAATGTCTTGAATATATTTATCTTTCTAATAAATGTGTGAAAATTTGGGTAGTACCCAAATTACCAGATAAAGGAATGTTTTAAACTACAGAGATGGTTACAAACTGTTGGTTAATTTGAATCTTATAGTAATTAATCACTTCAAGCTATGTAAAAAACGGTTTTTATAGTTTTTAATTTTTTTCATTGTGAACATTAAGTGGAAAATAACTGACAACTACCTTTGAAAACAAGTGTTACCTTTGAAGTAATCATATTTTAAAACAACAGAATGAGTTAACATGATAGTTTTGTATTTTAATATATACCTATGCACATGATTAAATAATATTTAAAGACTAAACTCTAAAATTTGTTAACTCCTTTGAAAATATACAATTTTAACCTATTAAACTATTCAGTGTATACATAGTTGAGAATAGCAAAGAAATAGTAAATACTGGCTGGGCGCGGTGGCTCATGCATGTAATCCCAGCACTTTGGGAGGTCGAGGCTGGCGGATCACAAGGTCAGGAGATCAAGACCATCCTGGCTAACACGGTGAAACTCCGTCTCTACGAAAAATACAAAAAAATTAGCCAGGCGTGGTGGCGGGCGCCTGTAGTCCCAGCTACTCTGGAGGCTAAAGCAGGAGAATGGTGTGAACCTGGGAGGCGGAGCTTGCACTGAGCGGAGGTCGCGCCACTGCACTCCAGCCTGGGCGACAGAGCAAGACTACGTCTCAAAAATAAATAAATAAATAAAATAATAGCAAATACCTGTTCAACCACCTCAGTTGAAGAATCCCAACTATTTCTTACCATATAATTAGAGAGAATGAAACACATTGACACAAGAAAGTGTAAAGTACAAAGGAGTGTATTATTTTACGATTCTATTATGAAAATGACTATGTGGGCAATTATTTGGCATACACTAGTAAGCTGAAACAAATTTCTATTCATTAAAAATGGCAGTTTCTTAAAATATTAAGAAGTCTGGCATTTGACCCTCTATAATGCAGTTTTTTAAAAAATACATTAAGTTCTTGAATACATGTGCAGAACATGCAGGTTTGTTACATAGGTATAGACGTGCCATGGTGGTTTGCTGCACCCATCAACCTGTCATCTGCGTTAGGCATTTGTCCTAATGCTATCCCTCCCTCAGCCCCCTACCTGCTGACAGGCCCCAGTGTGTGATGTTCCACTCCCTGTGTCCATGTGTTCTCATTGTTCAATTCCCAATTATGAGTGAGAACACACGGTGTTTGGTTTTCTGTTCCTTTTTTTTTGCAGGGACATGGATGAAGCTGGAAACTGTTAAGAATGATGGTTTCCAGCTTCATCCATGTCCCTGCAAAAAACATGAACTCATCCTTTATTATGGCTGCATAGTGGTGTATATGTGCCACATTTTCTTCATCCAGTCTGTCACTGATGGGCATTTGGGTTGGTTCTAAGTCTTTGCTATTATGAACAGTGCTGCAATAAAAATATGTGTGCATTTGTCTTTATAGTAGAATGATTTATAATCTTTTGGGTATATATCCAGTAATGAGATTGCTGGGTCAAATGGTATCTCTGTTTCTAGATCCTTGAGGAATCACCATTGTGGAATCTGTCTTCCACAATGGTTGAACTAATTTATACTCCCACCAACAGTGTAAAAGCGTTCCTATTTCTCCACATCCTCTCCAGCATCTGTTGCTTCCTGACTTTCTAATGATCGCCATTCTAACTGGCATGAGATATCTCACTGTGGTTTTGATTTGCATTTCTCTAATGACCAGTGATGATGAGCTTTTAATCTTTTCTTTTTTAATTATACTTTAAGTTCTGGGATACATGTGCAGAATGTGCAGGTTTGTTACATAGGGATACACGTGCCATGGTGGTTTGCTGCATCTATCAACCCGTCATCTACATTAGGTATTTCTCCTAATGGTATCCCTATCCTAGCGCCCCCCACCTCCTGACAGGCCCTGGTGTGTGATATTCCACTCCCTGTGTCCATGTGTTCTCATTGTTCAGCTCCCACTTATGAGTGAGAACGTGTGGTGTTTGGTTTTCTGTTCCTGTGTTAGTTTGCTGAGGATGACGGTTTCCGGCTTCATCCATGTCCCAGCAAAGGATATGAACTCATCCTTTTTATGGCTGCAGAGTATTCCATGGTGTATATGTGCCACATTTTCTTTATCCAGTCTATCATTGATGGACATTTGGGTTGGTTCCATGTCTTTGCTATTGTGAACAGTGCTGCAATAAATATACACGTGCATGTGTCTTTATAGTAGAATGATTTATAATCCTTTGGGTATATTCCTAGTAATGGGATTGCTGGGTCAAATGGTATTTCTGGTTCTAGATCCTTGAGGAATCGCCACACTGTCTTCTGCAATGGTCGAACTAATTTACATTCCCACCAACAGTGTAAAAGCCTTCTTATTTCTCCACATCCTTTCCAGCATCTGTTGTTTCCTGACTTTTTAATGATCGCCATTCTAACTGGTATGAGATGGTATCTCATTGCGGATTTAATTTGCATTTTTCTAATGACCAGTGATGATGAGCTTTTTTTTCATATGTTTCTTGGCCACACAAATGTCTTCTTTTGAGAAGTGTCTGTTCATATCCTTTGCCCACTTTTTGATGTTTTTTTTTCTTGTACATTTGTTTATGTTTCTTGTAAATTCTGGATATTAGTCCTTTGTCAGATGGATAGATTGCAAAAATTTTCTCCCATTCTGTAGGTTGCCCATTCATGCTGATGACAGTTTCTTTTGCTGTGCAGAAGCTCTTTAGTTTAATTAGATTCAGTTTGTCAATTTTGGCTTTTGTTGCCATTGGTTTTGGTGTTTTAGTCATGAAGACTTTGCCCATGCCTATGTCCTGAATGGTATTGCCTAGGTTTACTTCTAGGGTTTTTATGGTTTTAGGTTTTAAATTTAAGTCTTTAATCCATCTTGAGTTAATTTTGTATAAGGTGTAAGGAAGGGGTCCAGTTTCAGTTTTCTGCATATGGCTAGTCAGTTTTCCCAACACCATTTATTAAATAGAAATCCCTTCCCCATTGCTTGTTTTTGTCAGGTTTGTCAAAGATCAGATGGTTGTAGATGTGTGGCATTATTTCTCAGGCCTCTGTTCTATCATTGGCCTATATATCTGTTTTGGTACCAGCACCATGCGTTTTGGTTACTGCAGCCTTGTAGTGTAGTTCAAAGTCAGGTAGCGTAATGCCTCCAGCTTCGTTCTTATTGCTTAGGATTGTCCTGGCTATACAGGTTCTGTTTTGGTTCCATATCAAATTTAAAGTAGTTTTGTCTAATTCTGTGAAGAAAGTCAATGGTAGTTTGATGGGGATAGCATTGAATCTATAAATTATTTTGGGCAGTATGACCATTTTCACAATATTGATTCTTCCTATCCATGAGCATGCAATATTCTTCCATTTGTTTGTGTCCTCTGTCATTTCATTGAGTAGTGATTTGTAGTTCTCCTTGAAGAGATCCTTCACATCCCTTGTAAGTCATATTCCTAGGTGTTTTATTTTCTTTGTAGCAATTGTGAATGGGAGTTCACTCATGATTTGGCTGTTTGTCTATTATTGGTGTATAGGAATTCTTGTGATTTTTGCACATTGATTTTGTATTCTGAGACTTTGATGAAATTGCTTATCAGCTAAAGGAGATATTGGGCTGAGACGACAACTGGGTTTTCTAAATATAAAATCATGTGGTCTGCAAACAGAGACAATTGGACTTCCTCTTTTCCTAATTGAATACCCTTTATTTCTTTCTCTTGCCTGATTGCCCTGGCCAGAACTTCCAATACTGTGTTGAATAAGAGTGGTGAGAGAGGGCATCTTTGTCTTGTGCCAGTTTTCAAAGGGAATGCTTCCAGTTTTTGCCCATTCAGTATGATATTGGCTGTGGGTTTGTCATAAATAGTTCTTATTATTTTGAGGTACGTTCCATCAATACCTGCTCTATTGAGAGTTTTTAGCATGAAGCAGTGTTGAATTTTATGGAAGGCCTTTTCCGCATCTATTGAGATAATCATGTGGTTTTTGTCATTGGTTCTGTTTATGTGATGGATTATGTTTATTGATTTGCATATGTTGAACCAGACTTGCATCCCAAGGATGAAGCTGACTTGATTGTGGTGGATAAACTTTTTGATGTGCTGCTCGATTCAGTTTGCCAGTATTTTATTGAGAATTTTTGCATCAATGTTCATCAGGGATATTGGCCTGAAATTTTGTTTTTTTTGTTGTGTCTCTGCTAGGTTTTGTTATCAGGGTGATGCTGGCCTCAAAAATGAGTTGGAGAGGAGTCTCTCTTTTTCATTTGCTTAGAATAGTTTCAGAAGGAATAGTACTAGCTCCTCTTTGTACCTCTGGTAGAATTTGGATGTGAATCCATCTGGTGCTGGGCTTTTTTTTTTGTTTGTAGGCTATTAATACTGCCTCAATTTCAGAACCTGTTATTGATCTATTCAGAGATTCAACTTCTTCCTGGTTTAGTCTTGGGAGGGTGCATGTGTCCAGGCATTTATTCATTTCTTCTGGATTTTCTAGTTTATTTGCTTAGAGGTTTTTATAGTATACTCTGATGATAGTTTGTATTTCTGTGGGATCAGTGGTGATATCCTCTTTGTAATTTTTTATTGTGTCAATTTGATTCTTCTCTCTTTTCTTCTTTATTAGGCTGGCTACCAGTCTATCTATTTTGTTAATTTTTTCAAGAAACCAGGTCTTGGATTCACTGATATTTTGAAGGGTTTTTCATGTCTCTGTCTCCTTCAGTTCTGCTCTGATCTTAGTTATTTCTTGTCTTCTGCTAGCTGTTGAATTTGTTTGCCCATGCTTCTCTAGTTCTTCTAATTGTGATGTTAGGGTGTTGATTTTAGATATTTCCTGCTTTCTCTTGTGGGCATTTAGTGCTATAAATTTCCCTCTGAACACTGCTTTAGCTGTTTCTCAGAGATTCAGATACGTTGCATCTTTGTTCTCACTGGTTTCAAAGAACTTATTTATTTCTGCCTTCATTTCGTTATTTACCCAGCAGTCCTCCAGGAGCAAGTTGTTCAGTTTCAATGTAGTTGTGCAGTTTTGAGTGAGTTTCTTAATCCTAGGTTCTAATTTGATTGCACTGTGGTTTGAGAGCCTGTTTGTTATGATTTCTGTTCTTTTGCAGTTGCTGAGGATTGTTTTACTTCCAATTATGTGGTCAATTTTAGAATAAGTGCTATGTGGTGCTGAGAAGAATGCATATTCTGTTGACTTGGGGTGGAGAGTTCTGTTGATGTCTATTAGGTTAGCTTGGTCCAGAGCTGAGTCCAAGTCGTGAATATTCTTGTTAATTTTCTGTCTAATATTGACAGTGGGCTGTTAAGATCTCCCACTATTATTGTGTGGGAGTCTAAGTCTCTGTATTGGTATCTAAGAACTTGCTTTATGAATCTGGGTGCTCCTGTATTGGGTTCATATATATGTAGGATAGTTACCTATTCTTGTTGCGTTGATCCCTTTACCATTATATAAACCCTTCTTTGTCTTTTTTGATCTTTGTTGGTTTAAAGTCTGTTTTATTACAGACTAGGACTCAACCCCTGCTCTTTTTTTTTGCTTTCCATTTGCCTGGTAAATATTCCTCCATCCCTTTAATTTGAGCCTATGTGTGTCTTTGCACGTGAGATGGGTCTCCTGAATACAGCACACCGATGGGTCTTGACTATTTATCCAATTTGCCAGTCTGTGTCCTTTAATTGGGGCATTTAGCCCATTTACATTTAAGGTTAATATTGTTATGTGTGAATTTGATCCTGTCATTATGATACTAGCTGGTTATTTCGCCCGTTAGTTGATGCAGTTTCTTCATAGCATCGATGGTCTTTACAATTTGGTATGTTTTTGCTGTGGCTGGTACCGGCTTTTTCTTTCCATATTCAGTGCTTCCTTCATGAGCTCTTTTAAGGCAGGTCTGGTGGTGACAAAAATCTCTCAGCATGTCTGTAAATGATTTTATTTCTCCTTCGCTTATGAAACTTAGTTTGGCTGGATATGAAATTCTGGGTTGAAAATTCTTTAAGAATGTTGAATATTGGCCCCCACTCTCTTCTGGCTTGCAGGGTTTCTGCAGCGAGATCCGCTGTTAGTCTGATGGGCTTACTTTGTGAGTAACCCAACCTTTCTGTCTGGCTGCCCTTAACATTTTTTCCTTCATTTCAACCTTGGTGAATCTGATGATTATGTGTCTTGGAGTTGCTCCTCTCAAGGAGTATCTTTTTGGTGTTCTCTGTATTTCTTGAATTTGAATGTTGGCCTGTCTTGCTAGGTTGGGGAAGTTCTCCTGGATAATATCCTGAAGAGTGTTTTCCAACTTGGTTCTTTTCTCCCTGTGACTTTCAGGCACACCAGTCAAACGTGGGTTTGGTCTTTTCACATAGCCCCATATTTCTTGGAGGTTTTGCTTGTTCCTTTTATTTTTTTTTCTCTAATCTTGTCTTCATGCTTTATTTCATTAAGTTGATCTTCAGTCTCTGATATCCTTTCTTCTGATTGATCAATTCAGCTATCGATACTTCTGTATGCCTCACAAAGCTCTCCTGCTGTGTTTTTCAACTCTATCAGGTCATGTAACTTCTTCTCTAAACTCTTATTTTAGTTAGCAATTCCGCTAACCTTTTTTCAAGATTCTTAGCTTCTTTTCAATGGTTTAGAACATGCTGCTTTAGCTCAGAGGAGTTTGCTATTACCCAGCTTCTGAAGCCTACTTCTGTCCATTTGTCAAACTCATTCTCCATCCAGTTTTGTTCCCTTGCTGATGAGGAGTTATGATCCTTTGGAGGAGAAGAAGTATTCTGGTTTTTGGAATTTTCAGGCTTTTTGCAATGGCTTTTCCTCATCTTCATGAATTTATCTACCTTTGGTCTTTGATGCTGGTGACTTTCAAATGGAGTTTCTGTCTGGATGTCCTTTTTGTTGATGTTGAAGCTACTCCTTTCTGTTTGTTAGTTTTCATTCTATCACTCAGGCCCCTCTTCTGCAGGTCTGCTGGAGTTTGCTGGAGGTCCACTCCAGACCCCCTTTGCCTGGGTTTCACCAGCAAAGGCTGCAGAACAACAAAGATTGCTGCCTGTTCCTTCTTGTGGAAGCTTCGTCCCAGAGAGGCATCTGTCAGATTCCAGCAAGAGCTCTCCTGTATGAGGTGTCTGTGGACCCCTGCTGGGAGGTGTCTGTCAACCCCTGCTGGGAGGTGTCTCCCAGTCAGGAGGCACAGGGGTCAGGGACCCACTTGAGTAGGCAGTCTGTCCCTTAGCAGAGCTCGAGCACTGTGCTGGGAGATCTGCTGCTCTCTTCAGAGCCAGCAGGCAGGCATGTTTAAGTCTGCTGAAGCTGCGCCGACAGCTGCCCCTTCCCTCAGGTGCTCTGTCCCAGGAAGATGGGAGTTTTATCTATAAGCCCCTGACTGGGGCTGCTGCCTTTCTTTCAGAGATGCCCTGCCCAGAGAGGAGGAATCTAGAGAGGCAGTCTGGCTACAGAGGCTTTGCAGAGCTCCAGTTTGCTCCACCCAGTTCAAACATCCTGGTGGCTTTGTTTACACTGTGAGGGGAAAACTAACTACTGAAGCCTCAGTAATGGTGGACGCTCTTCCCCCAACAAAGCTCGAGTGTCTCAGGTTGACTTCAGACTGCTGTGCTGGCAGTGAGAACTTCAAGCCAGTGGATCTTAGCTTGCTGGACTCCATAGGGGTGGGATCTGCTGAGTTAGACCACTTGAATTCCTGGCTTCAGCACCCTTTCCAGGGGAGTGAATGGTTTCATCTCACTGGTGTTCCAGGTGCCACTGGGATACGAAAAAAAACTCCTGCAGCTAGGTTATTGTCTGCCCAAATGGCTGCCCAGTTTTGTGCTTGAAACCCAGGGCCCTGGTGGCATAGGCACCTGAGGGAATCTCCTGGACTACAGGTTGCTAAGACTGTGGGAAAAGCATAGTATCTAGGCCGCAGTGCATTGTTCCTCACGGCACAGTCCCTCACAGCTTCCCTTGGCTAGGGGAAGGAGTTCCCGACCCCTTGTGGTTCCAAGGTGAGGTGACTCCCCACCCTGCTTTGGCTTGCCCTCCATGGGCTACACCCACTGTCTAACCAGTCCCAATGAGATGAGCTGGGTCCCTCAGTTAGAAATGCAGAAATCACCTGCCTTCTGTGTTGATCTCACCAGGAGCTGCAGACTGGAGCTGTTCCTATTCAGCCATCTTGCTAGCAAGCTCTTCTATAATATAGTTTTAGAAATTCTTTCTAACTTAAACTTGCATATATTCTAGACATTTCATTCCTAGATATTTATGTTCACATGAAGATTTATATACAAATTTTTATAGCTTTATTTGTAAAGCACCAAACTGGAAACATTCCAAATATCCATCAACAGGTAAATGAATAAACAAATTGTATACCCATAAAGCAGAATACTATTCAGAAATTTTAAAGTGTTGATTAACACCAAAATGTGAATAAATCTGAAAACAAAAACAAGGTAGTAAAATAAACTCCACAAAGTGAGTACATAATGTGAGATTCCACTTATATAAAATGCTTAAAATAAGAAAAACAAAATATAATGACAGAAAGGAAATTAATAGTTGTAGAAAGGAGAGGTTGTAAGACTCTATATGAATTACAAAAGAAGATACTCTTGGGGCTGGTGGGTATACTTATCAATTTAATTGCAGTGTTTATTTGAGTGGCTTATATGCATATCAATTCAACAAATTAAACACTTTATGCACTGATTATTGTACGTCAATTAAACCTCAACAAAAATATTAAAATGCATTAATCAGCATGTTAAATATTACTAGAAGGAAGCACTTTTAAAAGGATTAATATGTCATTAAGATTTAAAAATTGCTATATCACAAATTAATATATAAATGATGACTATAGTAAATCCTAACATTAAATAACAGTTTTCATTATTATACTGTACATATTAATTTCATATTATTTTGTTTTACTTTTGTTTATGTTTTGCCTTTTTGAAATCTGTTAGTAAACTAGATATGGGAAATTTGCTAACCATTTTAAAAATAGCTTCATAATTCTGGAGTCAGTAAATAAATGGGGTATAAATACAAACCACTTGGGATTTTAAAAATATACTGTCATGCTCACTTTGGCACTTATACTAAAATTGAAACAATAGAGAGAAAACTAGCATGGCCCCTATGCAAAGATGACACACACATCTTTGAAGCATTCCATATTTTTACCAGAATAGCCAGATTAGAGAGAAACATAACTGACCTGATGGAGCTGAAAAACATAACATTGGAAATTCACAGTGCAATGACATGTATCAATAGCAGAATAGATGAATTGGAGAAAAGAATCTCAGAGCTTGAAGACTATCTTTCTGAAATAAGACAGGCAGACAAGAATAGAGAAAAAAGAATGAAAACGAATGAACAAAACCTCTGAGAAATGTGGGACTATGTAAAAGGACTGAACCTTTAACTAACTGGGGTACTTGAAAGAGACAGGGAGGACAGACCCAAGTTGAAAAACACACTTCGGGAGGTCATCCAGGAGAACTTCCTCCAATCTAGAAAGACAGGCCAAGATTCAAATTCAAGAAATCTAGGGAGCCCCAGTAAGATACTTCACAAGAAGATCAATGCCAAGGCACATAATCGTCAGATTCTCCAAGGTTGAAAGAAAAGAAAAAATGTTACGTGCAGCCAGAGAGAAAGGCTGGGTCACCTACAAAGGGAAATCCGTCAGTATAACAACAGACCTCTCAGTGTAAACCTTACAAGACAGAAGCAATTTGGGGCCAATATTCAACATTCTTAAAGAAAAGAATTTCCAACCCAAGGGAATAAGTCACCTCCAGGCCTGCTTTGCAAGAGTTCCTGAAGGAAGCACTAAATATGAAAAGGAAAAACTGTTACTAGCCACTACAAAAACATACTGAAGTATACAGACCAGTGACACTATGAAGTGACCACATAATAAGTCTGCAAAATAACTAGCTTGAATTATGATGACAGGATCAAACTCACACATAGCAATATTAACATTAAATGTAAATGAGCTAAATGCCCCAATTAAAAGACATAGGATGGCAAGCTGGACGGGGTCAAAATCTGTTGGTATGCTGTCTTCAAGAGACCCATCTCACATGCAAAGACACACATAGGTTCAACATAAAGGGATTGAGGAAAATTTACCAAGCAAATGGAAAACAAAAAAGTAGGGGTCACAAACCTAGTTTCTGACAAAACAAATTTTAAACCAACAAAGATCAGAAAAGACAAAAAAGGGCCCTATATAATGGTAAAGGAGTCAATTCAAAAAGAAGAGCTAACTATTCCTAAATAGATATACACCCAATATAGGAGCACCTGGATTTATAAAGCAAGTTCTTAGAGACGTACAAAGAGATGTAGACTCCCACATAATAATAGTGGGAGACTTTAACTCCACACTGACAATGTTAGATGGATCATCAAGACAGAAAATTAACAAAGGTACTCAGGACCTGAACTCAGCTCTGGATCAAGCAGACCTGATCGATATATACAGAACTCCTCATCTTGCAAACAGGATATACATTCTTCTCATTGCCATATACACTTACTCTAAAATTGATCACATAATCTGAAATAAAACATTCTTCAGCAAATGCAGAAGAACTGAAATCATAACAGTATCTCAGATCACAGCACAATCAAATTAGAATTCAAGACTGAAAAATTCACTTAGAACCACAAAACTACATGGAAATTGAACAAGCTGTTCCTGAGTCACTCGTGGGTAAATAATGAAATTAAGGCAAAATCAAGAAGTTCTTTTAAACTAATGAGAACAAAGAGACAATGTATCAGAATCTCTGGGATGCTGATAGAGCAGTGTTATCAGGGAAATGTATAGCACTAAATGCTCACATCCAAAAGCTAGGAAGATGTCATATTAATAACCTAATATCACAACTAAAAGAACTAGAAAACCAAAAGCAAACAAACCCAAAGATGGCAGAAGATAAGCGATAACCAAGATCAGAGGGCAACTGAAAGATAAAGACATGAAAATTCCTTCAACAAATCAATGAATCCAGGAGTTTTTTTTTTGCAAAAAAAATAATAAAGTAGACCACTAGCTAGACTAATAAAGAAGAAAAGAGAGAAGAATCAAGTAGACACAATCAGAAATGATAAGGGGGATATCACCAATGACCCCACAGTAAAGCAAACAACCATCAGAGAATACTATGAACACCTGTATGCACATAAACCACATAAACTAGAAAATCTAGAAGAAATGGATAAATTCCTGAATACATACATCCTCCCAAGACTGAACCAGAAAGAAATTAAAACCCTGAGTAGACCAATAATGAGTTCTAAAATTGAGTCAGTAATAAGTAGTCTACCAACCAAAAAAGCCCAGGACCAGATGGATTTACAGCTGAATTCTAACAGAGGTACAAAGAAAAGCTGGTACCATTTCTATTGAAGTTATTCCATAAAGTTGAAAAGGAGGGACTCCTCCATAACTAATTTTATGAGGCCAGCATCATCCTGATACCAAAAACCTGACCACAATACACCAAAAATAGAAAACTTCAGCTAATATCCCAGATTAACACTGATGCAAATATCTTTAATAAATACTGACAAACCAAATCCAGCAGCACGTCAAAAAGCTTATCCATCACATTCAAGTTAGTTTCATCCCTAGGGTGCAAGGTTGGTTTAACATATTAAAATAAATAAATACAATTCATTACATAAACAGAGCTAAAGACAAAAACCACATGATTTTCTCAATAGATGCAGAAAAGACCTTTGACAAAATTCAGCATCCCTTTATCTTAAAAACTCTCAATAAACTAGGTTTTAAAGGAATATACCTCAAGATAATAAGAACCATATCTAACAAACCCACATCAAATATCATACTTCAAGGGCAAAAGCTGGAAGTATTCTCCTTGAAAACCATCATAGGACAAGGATGCACTCTCTCACCACTCCTATTCAAAATAGTATGGAAGTTTTGACCAGGGCAATCAGACAAGAGAAATAAATAAAGGGTATTTAAATAGGGAGAAAGAATGTCAAATTATCTTTATTTGCAGATGGTCCTATGTCAAGAAAATTTCATTGTCTCAGTCAAAAAGCTTCTTAAGCTAATAAGAAACTTAAGCAAAGTCTCAGGATACAAAATCCATGTGCAAAAATCACTAGCATTCCAATACGCCAGCAACAGTCAAGCAGAGAGCTAAATCAGGAATGAACTGCAATAAACAATTGTTACAAAAAGAAAAAAATATTTAGGAACACAGCTTATAAGGGCAGTGAAGGATCTTTTCAAGAATTATGAACTATTGCTTAAGGAAATCAAAGAAGACACAAGCAAATGGAAAAACGTTCCATGCTCATGAATAGGAAGAATCAATATTGTGAAAATGGCCATACTGCCCAAAGTAATTTATAGATTCAATGCTATTCGCATTAAACTACCATTGATGTTCTTCACAAAAGTAGAATAAACTATTTTAAAATTCATATGGAGTCAAAAAGGGAGCCTGAATAGCCAAGACAATCCTAAGCAAAAAGAACAAAGCTGGAGGCATCATGCTACTTGACCTCAAACTATACTACAAGGCTACAGTAACCAAAACAGCATGGTACTGGTACAAAAACAGATACAAAAACAAATGGAACAGAATAGAGACCTCAGAAATAAAACCACACACCTATAAGCATCTGATCATCAAAAAACCTGACAAAAACAAGCACTGGGGAAAGGATTCCCTATTTAATAAATGATGCCGGGAAAACTGGCTAGCCATATGCAGCAAATTAAAACTGGACCCCTTCCTTATACCTTATACAAAAATTAACTCAAGAGAGATTAAAGACTTAAATGTAAAACTGGAAACTATAAAAACTGTAGAAAAAAATCTAGGCAATATCATTCAAGACATTGGCACCAGCAAAGATTTCATGATGAAGATGCAAAAAGCAATTTCAAAAGCAAAATTTGACAAATGGGATCTAAGTAAACTAAAGAGCTTCTGCACAGCAAAAGAAAGTAACATCAGAGTGAACAAGTAGCCTACACAATGGGAGAATATTTTTGCAATCTATCCATCTGACAAGGCTTTAATATGGAAAGTCTACAAGAAACTTAAGCAAACTTACAAGAAAAAAAGCAAACAACCCCATTAAAAAGTGGGCAAAGAACATGAACAGACACTTCTCAAAAGAAGACATACATGCGGTCAACAAACATGAAAAAAAAATCTCAACATCACTGATCATTAGAGAAATGCAAATCAAACCCACAATGAGATATCATCTCGTGCCAGTGATAATGGCAATTATTAAAAGGTCAAGAAACAACAGATGCTGGTGAGGTTGCAGGGGAAAAGGAATGCTTTTACACAGCTGGTGGGAATGTAAATTAGTTCAACCATTGTGGAAGGCAGTGTGGCAATTCCTCAAAAATCTAGAGTTAGATATATTATTTGACCCAGCAATCCCATTACTGGGAATAATTTATATTCCTTTGGGAATACTATAAAGATACATGCACACATATATTTATTTATTTATTTATTTTTGAGACAGAGTCTCTCTCTGTCGCCCAGGCGGGAGTGCAGTGGTGCGATCTTGGCTCACTGCAAGCTCTGCCTCCTGGGTTCACACCATTCTCCTGCCTCAGCCTCCCAAATAGCTGGGACTACAGGCGCACACTGCTACACCTAGCTAATTTTTTGTATTTTTAGTAGAGAGGGGGTTTCACCATGTTAGCCAGGATGGTCTCGATCTCCTAACCTTGTGATCTGCCCGCCTCAGCCTCCCAAAGTGCTGGGATTACAGGCGTAAGCCACCGCGCCCGTCCTCATGCACACGTATATTTATTGCAGCACTCTTCGCAATAGCAAAGACATGGAAATAACCCAAATGCCCATCAACGATAGACTGAATAAAGATAATGTGATACATATACACCATGGAATACAATGCAGCCATAAAAGGGAACAAGATCATGTCCTTCGGAAGGATATGGACAGAGCTGGAAGCTGTTATCCTCAGCAAATTTTTGCAGGAACAGAAGACCAAACACTAATGTTCTTACTTAAAAGTGGGAGCTGAACAATGAGAACACATGGACACACTGTGGGGGAAACAACACATATTGGTGCCTGTCAGGGCAGTTGTGGTGGGAGGGGGCTCATCAGAAAGAATAGCTAATGGATGCTGGGCTTAATACTTAGGTGATGGGATGATCTGTGCAGCAAATCACCATGGTGCACATTTACCTATGTAACAAACCACATATCCTGCACATGTACTCCCGAACTTAAAAAGTTAAAGGAAAAAAAAGAAAATGTAACCTAATTAAATTTAAATTGAATCATTTAAATTAAATGAAAATGATTTAAACCATTTGATTAAAAGATCGAATCAAATAAGATCTAGTATTTGAGAGCACAGCATGGTGACTACTGTCAACAGTAATTTATTAGGCATTTTAAAATAACTAAAACATTATAATTGGGTTGTTTGTAACACAAAGAAAGGATAAGTACCTGAGGTGATGAATACCCCATTTACCCTGATGTGATTATTATGCATTGTATGCCTCAATCAAAAGATCTCATGTTCCCCATTAATGTACACACCTAACATGTACACACAAAAATTAAAACTTATTTAAAAAGACAAAATAATGCCTATTCCCGTCTTTTATATATTTAAATGTGACAAATAATAAATATAAATAATGCACAAAGGCTTTACTTAGCATAGTTACCTTATTGTTACCTTAGCCTTATTAATAGCAAAATATTTTATAAACTTGAGTTAAATATCATCGATAAAGTTCTAATCAGCTGCCCATAAGATATTTAAGACATTTTTCTAAATACAAAAAATTAAGTTTCCATGCTTTTGATGGAGCATCTACATGGGAAAATTTTAAATTGCATCAGAAAAGGCAGAGAAAAGTGAATTATGATTTCCAGGAAGATAGAGTAAACTTTGCGTTTTAATAATAAGTATGTGATTAATGCCAGATTCCTATGACAATTCATAACTATATTCTTGGATATTTTGATTCTACCTGGCTTGACTAAAAAATAATCTTAATAGAACATTAAATGAGGAGTAGAGAGACAACCTGTAATCAAAATCAAATTATTCTCTGATCTAATTCATCCCGAAGATTCTTAGAATAGTTTATTCCTCACAGTATATTTACTGATACATTGCTGCTTAAAAAAATCACTTTATTTAATAACGACTTGGTTATATATGACTACAGGTAACAAGAACGTCTTTTTCAGGAATCAAATACAAATTTCTGAAACAGTGACTGATAATGCAAAACAAAGGGAAACTAGTGTTTAATGGAATATGGAGGGTCAGATGTGGATAAAATATTTCAAAAAAAAAAAAAAAAAACAGGAGTACCTTAACACTGTAATAGAAATGCAAATGTTTAATCACTCTTTATTCCACCAGGAGAAATGCACTTAAAGTAATGTAATACTAGCCACAACTTATTTGAGAAAAGAATCAAAAGCAAAGATGCCAGGCAGAATTTATATTAAGTTGCAAAAAGTCTGGGTTAGATAGAAAAGCAATTCTCTCATTTCACATGATAGAAATAACAGAATATTTAGACTACCTTTTCTTCTCATGAGAGAACACTCAATAAATTGAGATAAGAGCATTTTCTCCTATTTCCATTTTAGACATTATATTATTTTTTCGTTTCTCATGCCTGGTTTTGTTAAGTAAGCACTCTCTTGTAGCCAGAAATCATTCTGTCAAGGGATAATAATTAATTTTGTTGTAATTTTGTTTAGTTTAACACAAACACACACCCTTATTCTTTAACTTGTATACTGGATTACTGATTAATTGTTGAGGCACTATTTGGACAATTAAAAATTAGAGACTCCTTTTGGTATAATGATTTTTATAAATTGATTTGGTTTAATATTAATCATTATGAAATAGGTAATAGAGTATTTTTCCAAGATAATTACATATATATATGTGGATGATTTGTGCCCTTTTCAGTTTTTTCTCGCTTTGTATTTTTAACTTGTTTCTCAAGGATTTTGTCTGCAAACATACTGTCATTTGTTACTTGTGAGGCGAACATTGTTAACATTAAAATTTGTCATTGGTGATTACTGTAATCCTAAATTTGATGTGAAAAAATTGCTCCTACATTCCTGCTACTACATTGGTAGAGTCAACTGTCAAAAATAATAATATAAATTTGTAATAAAACAGACATTGTTGATTTTCAAAAGAATAACAAACATTTCAAAAGAATAACAAATAAGAGGGAAAAAAGTTACATACAAAGCTGCCTACACAGAGAAATAACCCTTCAACAATATTATAAAATTTATTTTAGCACTGAAATGTGTTGATCACATTTGCATGAGGAAAAACATCATATTTTACAGTTATTTTAGATATTTACATAAAAATGAGGCTCATAAATAAATCTATATTGACAAAGAAGGACAATGTTTGTGCTGTACTGAGAATGACAACTGTGATGAATCAAGGACAACTGTGAGAGTTAAGTTCAAAAGGAACTGACTTGATGAACAGCAATTTTACCTCAGGCCACAAAGTACACTAGGTCATTGTCTGCAGGCTCTTCTGAACAGCCTGTGTTCATCCAGAATTATACCGGAAGGACAGAAGCTGTGTGAGATGAGACAGAAGAGATCACCTTTACAGCCCCAAAGTATATTAATGCTCTTTTTGCAGCTCTCACCATCTTTTAGAGATGCTTATGTTGATGCTTTTTTGATAAACCGCTTAGCCAAAAAATATCTTGAGAAAGTGCTAAACAACTACAATTGAACTTTTATTGCTGGTAAATAGAAAACTTTGATCATTTAATGCACAACACTACAGTGAATGATGGCGGAGTTAAAGATGAAACATGCCTGATTATATAATTATGGTCAAGAATATGATACGCTTTAGCTATAAAGTGCTTTTATTGGAAACAATTTGTCCACTCACCTTCAGATCTCAGTATAAAAGTGGGTTCTCAGACTGGTCTCCCTAAATGCACAGAGTAAACTAGATTCAACTACCATAGGCATTTGCAAATCTCTATACATGATTTGGAAATTATTTGTCACTTTAGTGATATGTCTCCGTTGTTCACTAGACAATATGCTCTATGACAGTAGGTCACATATTTGCTTTGTTCAATACTGTGCCCCAGAGTAATTTTGGGGGTACATATTAGACATTCTGTGCATATTTGCTAAATACATATATGAATCAATTGATTTTATAAGTGAAAAACTAGAAGAACCACCTGTATAATATGGATACTACATAAATGCAATGTGTTATAATTATGAAGCAGCATATGGTAATTCATATTTCATTAACATAAGAGGTAGAGACATTTTTCAAAAAGCAGAAAACCAAGAATCACAGGATTGGGTTTATATAAGAAGTGTCACTAAAATTTGTGTGGTCTAGGCAAATTTACTCATAAAATTAGCGTGAAAATTCACTGAGATAATAAGTGTAAAATGTTCCATAACACTCTGTATTTTATATATTTGATGAGTCATAGATATTAGTAGTAAAATTGTGGCAACATAACACCTGGCCTTCTGCATAGGTGACCATGCTACATGTGTTTTTCTTCCTGGCAGTTGCCTTCCATACAAGACTACAATTTCTCCCTGTTCTACTCAGAAATATGAATGTGACTCTTGTTGGCAATGAAAGGTAGAAACGCGTGAATCAAGTGCAGATGTCTTTTCTCTTCTGCTGTGATGTATGGAAATAGTCTAGATAGAAGCTGCTTTGCGATTTGAGTCCTGCAAATTAGATGACATTGAGCAGAGCAACCACTGACCCATAATTAAAATAAAATGGGAAGATGAAATAAGGTCTGTTTTAATAAGTTTCTATGATTTTTAGAATGTTTTCTACAGCTGCATGGCATGACCTAATCCGACAGATTTAACAACCCTCTTTTTTAGTTAGAAGCACTGAAAATTTGATGGCAAGATTACATAAAGAAAGAATGATAGCTATAGTGGCCCAAAACATGATCCAGAAACTTATATCAGAAGAGCAGTGTTGAGAGTAAATATTTTACATTTTTCAAGCAAGCATTTTTTTTAACATTGAAAGTGCCATTAGAGTTTTAAAATAGTAAGCTTTAAGGCAATCTTAAGATTTACACTATAAACAACTGGTGGGAAATAAAGTAGAAAAACCAGCCTAGCACAGGGCAAGAGTCCAGAAGTAGTGAAGACAATGTTTAGGTGCTAGTGAGTGCCTGAGAGGGCCCTGTGCTTGTGTGATTCCTGGTTTTCTGCTTTTTAAAAAATGTATCCACCACTCACGTGAATGAAATATGAATGATTGTGCCATAGGAACACCCTCCACCCAAGAAAAATGTGGACATCTGAAATGAGAGAAAATGTATGGTCGGCATTTGATGAGGTGCCAGACCTCATGATCACTGTCCACTACTAGCGTGATGAAGCACTGGAGGCAGGTGTATGGTGAGGCACTACTAGGCTGAGGGTCTCTAAGAGAATCTCTAGCTCCAGCCTAGATACCAGACTACTGCTGCCGTATAATTGACTCTAGGTAAACAAAGAGAAGAACCACTAAGTTTGCCAATGCACAGAATCATGAGAAGTAATTAATTGTTGTTTAAGCCACTATTGTGTTATGGAATGTATTAGCCTACTTGGGCTGCCATAATAAAATACCACAGCCTGGCTTAAATGTCAGAAATTTATTTTCTTACAGTTCTGGGGTCTATACATCTAGATCACGGTAATGTCAGGGTTTGTCTCCAGTGAGGTCTCTTCCTGGTTTGCAGATGCCCCTTCTGGCAGTAGCTTCACATGGCCTTTCTTCTGGGTGTGCACAGAGATAGAGATGTCATTTCTTATAACATCATCAGCCCTATTCTCACAATAATGACTTCATTTAACAATTATCACTTTTGTATAGGCTCTATCTCCAAATAAAATCCACTGGGAGATAGGGATTCAACATTTGAATTTTGCCACAGTTCAGCCCATCACATGCAACTAAGGCGAACTGAAACAATATATATTTTTGAAGTGTTTTAATGTTCCATTAATCAATTCATTTATTTCTGGAGCAATATTGTAGTCTTAGTTCACAGCTTTAATAATGGCATCTATTTGCCTGGCGCAGTGTCTCACGCCTGTAATTCCAGCACTTTGGGAGGCCAAGGCGGGTGGATCACCTGAGGTTGGGAGTTCAAGACCAGCCTGACCAACACAGTGAAACCCCATCTCTACTGAAAATATAAAATTAGCTGGGCATGGTGGCACATGCCTGTAATCCCAGCTACTCAGGAGGCTGAGGCAGGAGAATCGCTTGAACCTGGGAGGTAGAGGTTGCAGTGAGCCGAGATTGCACCATTGCACTCCAGCCTGGTGACACAGTGAAACTCTGTCTCAAAAAAAGAAAAAAAGAAAAAAAGAAAGAAAGAAAGACATCTGTTAAGATAATTTCCTGCTTTTATTATATTTTCCCTTTTTTTGACATTGATTTATTCAGAAATATATTTTAGTTTCCAAACACATTTTTCCTGGTTTCTCTTTATTTTTGCTTAATTGGATTGTGGTTATAGGCTTCTATTTTTAAAATAAAATTCTGTTAGCTTTATTAATATCTATTGACAAAAATTATATATATATATGAGTATACAATGTGATGATGTGATATACATATGCCTTGTGAAATTTTTATATACCTGTTATATTTATACAAATAAAAAGACACAATCTTTTTAAATGACTCTGTTTTTAATATTTGACTGTTGGATAGCTTTGAGGCCTAAATTGCCCCTGTTTCTGTGCTATTTCTGGAAAAGCAGATAGAGCCCACAGGCACCTTTCTTTGATGAACAGGAAAGATCAAACAACACAAACCCAAGATCCCATGCAGAAACCCTCTCTCTGCTCCTCCACCTTAAACACTCAATCAAAAAATCCCATTATGTGAGTAATAAATCTTTTTATACCTTGGTGTATTTGTGGTATAATCAATCTCCACATCCATATCAGTTTTTGGTTGGAGGGATGGATCCCATTGTGAACCAGAAAACAATTGGTATGTGAACAGGATAGCCTAGGTAATGACCACCACCTGTGGCCCTTTACGTCCTGGTTCACTGATTGGCTCTACTCTCTGCTGGACAGTATGTACTTTGAGCTGTTGCCAGCTGACTTCCATGTGCTTTGAGCTTTACTTCTTAGTGCCACATATGTTACTTCTGTCAAGGTTCTGCTTCATATTTAACTGGCATTATTTGAAAATTTTGGTAGTTGGTGCTCAAGAATACCAGCATGGGATTAGGGATCTTCCTTAACATGGCACAGATTGTGTGTTTCAGCCTACGCCTATCTGTGTGTCAAATTAAATCATTTATTTTGATCTAACCATAAGCTTTGATTGAATCTAGACATCAATAAAACATTGACTCACTTTCTACTGAGTGCTTGGGAAAACACCTATATACTGTACAATTTATGGACCAATTAGGTGGTTGCTTAAATAACTATAGTCACCATTTTTGAATGCTGATGTCAACGCTCTTAATATCAGATAGGTCTCTAGGAATCCAAATGCTGCTACCGCCATCTATACTTCTATCACAACAGAGATTCTGATCCTCAAACTTAAGGAGGAAAACATCCAAGGAACCTTGGCATAGATCTTGGGAAAAGTTGTCTTGAATCCTTTATATCGCCTTATCTTCCACCCACCTCTTCTTTAAAAAGCCAGGGGGCATCATCAATCTATTGGACAAGGATAAAATGGTTGGACTGCGAGTCTGATGAATGTTGTGGCTTGTCAACATACCAAAGAGATCATTCAAACCTGGCTTTTGCCTAGTGCCTCTAAAGCCAGTAATGCAATAAGTACCGTGGGGAGCCTCTTTACTGTGATGACAGCAATTTGGGAACTTCTGGAGGAAGAAACTTATAAATATTAGGAGTGTAGAGAAGGACCCTAAGAACATGGGGACTAACAGGGACAAATACACAAAATGAGCTACCATCAGCACAAAAACCAAGACAGACACCTAGATACATGATGACAAGCCAGAAACTGAGACAGAGGCCCACAGTCTGATATAAATGGAAATAAATTTACTTACTTAAAGAATTTACCCAATAGGTTTGACATTTAATTCTCTACATCATCAGTTCTAAATTAATTCTAAAATCTGCTGAAATGTACGTATTGACAACTATTCATGGCCTTAACTGATATAGGTGACAAAATTGTTATTATACATGGAGGTCCCACTAAATTCACTAAATTTAAACAAAGTACCTGCTATTTTCTTAAGGAAGTTACCAGGCATAAAACAGAAAACTAACAGATATGTGTTACCTCAACCATGAGAAATGTTGCTTTGCCAAAATTTCTAATGGCCATAGTATTCATCGCCCTTAAAATATCCTATAGTGGTCCCTTTGACTCAAGTAAATAATTGAAATAAAATTATGTCTTTGGCACTTAAAATCGACTTGACAAATAAAACCCGATGGATCTTCTAGTTTTTTTAATTAAAAGAGTTGATAAAGCCTAATATAAATTAAAATGTGGGTTTCAATGTTTGAAATCTACTTTGTAGCCCTATGTAGAAAAGGATGATTATTTTTACTATTTTACTATTAAATAGCCCAATTCAATCTGTTCTTAAAACTGAAAATAATGGTGGACATCTTGCAGTGGCAGTGGATGACCATGAACTCAGTGTGGCTCTACCCATTAAAGCCCACACCTATAATATTACTGAAATCATTGATTACATCCAATCAACAACTAGTAAATACTTTATAGTACTAGATTTGATTAATATGCTCTACTCAGTGCCTAGTTAGGTGAACATGTTCTGTTTAGTGCTTATTTCAGCTGCAGTGCCTTCACCTTTGAAGGGATATGCATTTTCCTGGATACTGATGGGGTGATTCAATAGCCTTGCATTCTTTTACAGTCTTTGTAGGAAAGATCTTAGTTGTATCTGGCTTTCTCCAGGAGCACAGGTCTGACATTACATTGATGGTATCTCCTCCAAGGAGATTTATTTGTCACACACACGTGCAGGACATAAAAGTAATCACAAAGGCGTTTACAAAAAGTAGCGGTGGAAATAGGTTATAACTCTACATTTACAACAAGGTCCCACTACTTCAGTTAGATTTCTGAAAATTATTTGGTTTGTTAAAAACTGTTCCATCCCTGACACTGTTAGAAACAACAACAACAACAACAACAACAACAACAAACTATTGATCATCTCAGCGCCAAGAATGTTGAAAGAATCTTGACTTCTTTTAAGGCTTTGAAGGTTCTGGAGGCAATATATTCCTATTTTAAAATTTTATTTAGCCTCATTTATGCTATAATTCACAAATCAGCCCACTCTGAATGGGATTCTCTGCAACAAGAGGTTCTAGAATCTGCCTAACTTGAAATTCAACAAGCAGTCTCATGAGTATCCCCTAAAGATTTCCATAAAGGAGAACTTCTCTGTTTTTAGTCTATTGTCAGATGAAATCACGCTGAAGAAAATCACCTTCTCACAGAACAACTGGCCAGATATACAACCCCCAAAATCAACTTGATAATGAGAACTGAAATTCATATACTCTTCTGATGGTAGAACCACCAAATACACAATGAATACCGCTAGGTTTCTGCTGCTACCCATCCCCTAACCAGAACATAAATTTTTAATTTATATATTCTGAAGATGTGCTGTTAGGAATATTTACATTTATACATTTTAAAAGATTTAGATATTTAAGGGTAATTTGAATTCTTATTTTCTAGTAAAAATTTTATGTAAAGTCTATATTGTCAGATATAAACGTGGCTATCTCCGCTATTTCCAGTTACTACATATTTGGCTAGATCATCTTTTATCACTCTTTTATTCTGAAAATTTGTTCTTTGTTTTTACATATGTTTATTTAAAAAATATATAGATAAATTTAGTAGTTTAATGCAGTTTTATAATCTTTGTCTTTTCTAGGTCTTTTTTATTAATAATTATTATATTACTGAACTACTGTTATTTCTCAAATATCTTATGTAATTTCTGTTTATACCATCCCTTAATGTGGTTTTTCTATTTTCTTATGTTTTAATTGATTTAAATTTTTTCTTTATTTTCTCTAATAATTTGTAACTTAAATATGTCATTTCTATTTCCCTAATATTTTCTGACAGATTTTTGCTATAAAACTCACCTATCAACGTTAGGGCCACTATTAGCATATGATTTGTCATCTAATTCAGGGCATTGTTGAAAGTATGAGTTATATTTGTATTTATAGTGAGACATACAGTTTATTTACATAATTATACATTTAAAATATCGTGGGAAACCAGAATGTATGTCAACCAAGTAATTGTTAAAATTAATATCTCTTTCCTCATGCTAAATGAAATAATGATTTTTAAAAATTATGTCTTTGTTTCTATCAACCTACAAATTTATCAATTATTTTCTTTATCATTACTTTTTGAATCTCAAATTTTACATTTGAAGTAATTTTTCTTCATCATAAAAATATCTATTAGATCTTTCATTAGAAAATATCTTTCATAGAGAACATTTGTTAGTAGAAAGTATTTTTATTCCACGATCATTCTTGAAAGATATATTGACTGTGCGTTAGAATTCTAAGCTAATTATTTTCTCTTAGTACTCTGCAGACATTCATTTATTCTCTGACTTCCAGTTATTATTTATCTCTTCTCTGGCAATTGTTAAAGTCTTTTTATTAACTCTAGCTTTACTAAGATGCATTGAAGTGAAATTTATATTTTATGCATTATGATTTGAATTTGGGGCTTCTTAAATCTGTGTGTCAACACTTGCCATAAATTTTACCATAACCTCTGAAATTATTACATATTTACACATTTATTTTTATGTTTATTTCCAGAACTTCAATTAGATGCAGATCATACTACCTTACTCTGCCTACCATGTCTTTTTATTGCTTTATTTTTTACATGCTTATTACTTTGTCTTCTCAGAATTTTCTTGTTATATATTTCAGCTTATTACCTGCTTTTCAGTCTTGTCTGCTAAGTAAGCAATGTTGTTTTATATAAATTATCTTTGTAAATTTCTAGTGGTTATATATCTCTTTCAACCGAGCATACTGACTAGATCATCCTCCCCCATGCAAAGCTGACCCAAAACACAGAAAAATAACATTAAAGTTGACCTCATTACAAATATCATATAAATATTGCATTCTCATTATTTTTTTCTTTCCCTTTATACCTTTTGAGTAATTCAAACTGGATGCTTATGAAAACTTTATTTATCATTTTTGTCTGACTTCATATCTAGAATTAATTTGGTTCAATGCAGCTTCTAACCACCAGGATATGCAGGGATAAAAAATGAGTTACAGAAAATATATTTTCATACGCAGCTTATGATTAAAGAAGAGAAATGGCATTTTCATGGAAACCCACAACACGCAGAATAATAAAATGATTTCCATGTAAGAACAGATAATATCCAGGCACACTGACCACAGTGTTCTTCTTTCAACACTCCCCATGACTGCAGGGCACATCTCTAAAATATTTGCTTGGCATCTCCTTTACCTTTCTCAAAGATTTGCTCAAATCTCATCTTCTCTATGTGTCGTTATGCCCACAATACTGCACCATGAGGCATTACCATGGGAACCGCTCATAATCCATATTCTACTTTAAAAAAATGTAACATTTACCATATATGCATATATATTTTTATATGTAGATGAAATAAGCCACCTCTTTTTTTTTTTTTACTTTTAAAGATTTTATTTTTATTTAGAGCGGTTAAGCTCATGCCACAATAGAGCAGAAAGTACAGAGAATTACAGTAGTCTCTCATTATCTGTGGTTTGACTTTTCAGTTTCAGTTACTTTCATGGTCCAAAAATATTAAATGTAAAATTCCAGAAATAAACAATTCATAAGTTTAACATTGCACATCATCTTGAGTAGCATGATGAAACCTCATGCTGTCCCACTCTGTCCTGCCCAGGGACCAGGGCCACAAATCATCCCACCCATTAGTCACTTAGTAGACCCCTTGGTTATCAGATTGATTGCCATGGAATTGCAGTGCTTGTGTTTATGTAACCCTTATTTTATTTTACTTAATAACAGCCCCAAAGTACAAGGACTGTGATGCTGGGATATTTTTATCTGTCATATTTTATTGGTAGTTGATATGGTTTGGCTGTGTACCCACCCAAATATCATCTTGAAATCCCACGTGTTGTGGAAGGGACCCAGCGGGAGGTAATTGATTCATGGGGGTGAGTCTTTCTCTTGCTGTTCTCATGTTAGTGAAAAAGTCTCATGAGATCTGATGGTTTTAAAAACGAGAGTTGAGCTGCACAAGCTCTCTTTGCCTGCTGCCATCCACCGAAGATGTGACTTGCTCCTTCTTGCCTTCCACCATGGTTGTGAGGCCTCCCCAGCCATGTGGAATGGAACTGTAAGTCCTATGCACCTCTTTCTTTGGTAAATTTTCTCAGTCCCAGGTATATCTTCTTTTTCTTTTTTTTTGAAATGGAGTTTTGCTCTTGTTGCCCAGGCTGGAGTGCAATGGCGCAATCTTGGCTCACTGCAACCTCCGCCTCCCGGGTTCAAGTGATTCACCCACCTTAGCCTCCCAAGCAGCTGGGATTACTGGCACATTCCACCACCCCCGGCTAATTTTGTATTTTCACTAGAGACAGGGTTTCACCACGTTGGTTAGGCTGGTCTCGAACTCCTGACCACAGGTGATCCACTCACCTTGGCCTCCCAAAGTGCTGGGATTACAGGCGTGAGCCACCGCGCCTGGCCCCAGATATGTCTTTATCAGCAGCATGAAAACTGATTAATACAGTAATATTGTTATTAATTTCTTAATATAATTAATAAATTAAAGTGTCTTTATTGTAGATAGGTATATATGTATAGGAAAAACACATAATACTCAGTTGACCCTTGAGCATTACAGATTTGAACTAAGTGGGTCCACTTATGTACAGATTTTCTTCCACCACTGTCACCCTTGAGGCAGCAAGACCAACCCCTCCTCTACCTCTTCCTCTTCAGCCTACTCAATGTGAAGATAATGATGATAAAGACCTTTATGATGATCCACTTCCACTTAATAAATAGTAAAACATATTTTCTTTCTTAAGATTTTAATTTTTTTTTCCTAGCTTACTTTATTGTAAGAATATAGTATATAATACATACAACAAATATGTGTCAATTGACTCTTTTATGTTATTGATAAGGCTCTAGTCAACAGTAGCTATTAGTAGTTAAGTTTTTGAAGAGACAAAAGTTATATGCGGGTGTTTTATTGCATGGGGGACTGGCACCCCAAACCCCTATACTGTTCAAGAGTCAACTAAAAATACAAAGTTTGGTACCATCTGTAGTGGTTTCAGGCATCCACTGGAAGTCTTAGAACTTCTACCCTGTAGATAAGATGTGACTAGTGTGCTATATACCCACTGCCCACACCCATGCATTTGCTCCCCTATTATCTACATCCCCTCCCACAATTATACCTTTGTTATAATTGATGAACCTATATTGGCATCTCATAACTTAAAGTTCATAGTTAACATTAGGATTTACACTGTATGGGTTTGGACAAATGTCCAAATATCAAACTGACAGAATCATACAGTATGTATCTTTTCAGATTGTTTTATTTCACTTAGTCATATTCATTTAAGGTTTCTCTATGTCTGTTTATGGCTTGATAATTCATTTATTCTTAGTGATGATTAACATTTCATTGTCTGGATGTGTCACCGTTTATGTACCCATTCACTTATTAAAGGACATTTTGGTTGCTTCCAAGTTTTGGAAATGATAAACAAGGCTGCTATAAAAATATGTTGTGCAAGTTTTTGTGTGGATATAAGTTTTCAATTCCTTTGTTAAGTATACAGGTGGACAGTGGGCAATTGCTGGGTTTTATGTTTATTTTGTAAGAAAGCACCAATGGTCTTCCAAAGTGACTGTACCATGTTTAATTCCCACCAGCAATGAATGAAAGTGCCTATTACTCAAAATACCTGCCAGCATTTAGTGTTGCCAGTATTTCAGACTTTGATCATTCAAAAGATGTGTAGTGGTATCTCATTCTTATTTAATTTGCATTTTCAATCAGGTTATTTGATTTGTTATTGTTGAATTTGAAGAGTTCGTCGTATTTTTCGTAACAGTCCTTTATCTGATGTGTGTTTTGCAAATATTTTCCCCTACCCTGTGGATTGTCTTCTAAATATCTTAGCACTGTCTTTTGCAGAACAGTTTTTAAATTCATCTTACCAATTTTTCTGTTTCTTGGATCATGCGCTTGACGTTGTATCTAAAAGGTCATCACCATACCCAGGATCATCTAGGCTTCTTCTTATGTTATCTTCTGGTAGTTGTATACTTTTGTGTTTTACATTTAGATCTAAGATCCATTTAGGATTCAATTTTGTGAAGGATGTAAGGTCTGTGTCTAGATTTCATTATTTTGCATGTGGATACACAGAAGCTCCAGCACCATTTGTTGGAAATACTGTCTTTCCTGCATTGTATGACCTTTACTCCTTTGTCTAAGTTAAGTTGATTTAAGATCACTTGTATTTATTTGGGTTTATTCCTGGGCTTTCTATTCTAGTCTTTCTCTTTCTTTTCTATTTTGTTGATCTATTTGTTTATTCTTTCACTAACATTTATCATATTTTAGCCTCTATAACATTTTCTAACTGATTGTACTTTTTTGGTTATAATCCATCTCTCCTATCCAGAATATAAAACACACAAAGATGGAGACCTTCATATATTTTGTTTTTTCTTTTATCTTTTTCCTATTTTTGTTTTCTATTTACTCTAGTGTACCCCAAATGATGACTTCAGTTCCTGTATATAATAGTTTCTCAGTACAGATCTCCGTCTCAAAAAAAAAAAAATTGCCCAATGCTATGCAGTAATTTTTTCAATCAGAAGATTTTATCTGCTTTTACTTAGGCTACATTTTTTACAATTCTATTTGCAAAGTATGTTCTGAGCCTCTAGATTTTTCTGATGTATAGCCTACTTGGACAAACTCTTGTTTAAAAGCATGTGTCAAAATATTTGAAGCTGTATGCTTGATTTTAAACTTCTTTTTTTTTTTTTTTTGAGACGGAGTCTCGCCCTCTCGCCCAGGCTGGAATGCAGTGGTGCAATCTCGGCTCACTGCAATCTCTGCCTCCCGGGTTCAAGCGATTCTCCTGCCCCAGCCTCCCAAGTAGCTGGGATTACAGGCGCACGCCGCTATGCCCAGATAATTTTTGTATTTTTAGTAGAGACGGGGTTTCACTATGTTGGTCAGGCTTGTCTCGAACTCTTGACCTCGTGATCCGCCCGCCTTGGCCTCCCAAAGTGCTGGGATTACAGGCGTGAGCCACCGCGCCCAGCCTGATTTTAAACTTTGAATACAGCACAACTTTGAGTTGTTCACATTTTTAAGAGGTGCACAAGTTTCCCTGACATCACTTAGCAACTACCTGCAGTAGTTGTGCCTTAACACTCTCAGTTTCACATGGTAATGTAGAAGACCAACAAACACTAGTTTTGTTCCTTCCAAGAGAGTTTACCAAAATACTTTTTAGAAATAGCTGTGTTTCACTGTTCACGGGGCGGTCAAGCTGTGCTACAGGACAGAATATAAAATGAGTGTGGCCAAGGTTAACAAGCAGATGAATGCCACCCAGGGAAGAGACCTGCATGATTTGGGGTCACTGAGAACCGAAGACATGTACACTAGGCTCCAGTGGTATGGTACAGCTATTTATTTACAGAAAAAGAAGAAAAGCAGTGCAAGACTTTGTTTCCCCATGGCCAGAGAATCCACTCCATAGCCGATGTGGTTAGTGTGGCTGCAGGTCCCTCACTTTGTACTGCACTAAAGGGACCATGACCTCTTCCCCTTGGGTCTGAAATATAGAAAGCTGGGGGAGTGCCAAAGGATCACTGAAGCTTGAGCCTAAGCAGAATATTTATGGAGCATACATCAAGCCTAAACAGGGAAAAGTATTTTCTTGCTGGAAATATGACAAGCCCAGCCCAGGCTGTGAGGGTTTTTTATCTCCCAATAAGAAATATTACAGGCCCAAGGCCACTCTTACGCAGCCATGCAGGCAGCAAGAAGTTGCATATGCTGCCTTTCTCAACTTGTTTGAACTTAACTTTCTAACCTTTAAGCTAACATTTAATTTCGTACCTACCACATCTTTACCTGGGGCAAGCTTGCCACACAGCATGTTGGACTGTTTCAGGAGAGTCATGGCCAAGATATATTTACTGCTGCAGCAACTAACAAACATCCATCTTTTAGAACTGGGTTGTAAGAAAGCATAAATTCTTGTTTATTTGATAATATCTTAAGTGTATTTAGGGGTGCCTAATAATATGTGTGATGGAAGACTGATTATATTACCATTAATTATAAAATTATATTACAGGTAACATATTATAAATCTAAGTAGTTAAGTAGGATGCTTGAATTCTAATAAAACAGTGAATAAGACTATTACCTATATACAGTATTCAAGTTTTTAAAACTTGTGCTGTAAAAGTGGATTTATAAAAATTTTCAAAACCATTTATTTTATATAGTGTTCAAAAGCATGATAACTAAACATTAAAAGGACTTTACTTTTTAAAACAATATTGACATATTTTATTGATTATAGCCTAAGTGATCATTTATATTCAGTTCATAATGATAATTATTTCAAAGAGCTACAAGGTATCAAAATTCTTATTTAGAACGACATACATTTTATTGTTGATAAAACAAACAAGCTTCTGTTGTAATCAATAGATGAGATATATAACTAATTATTTTATAATTTTATTTAATCCTATAACTCTAAATCATCATTTGATTAGAGAGCTGAAAAGACATTCAGCCTACAGAGGCTGAATATAATTAACCTCTGTGACATAAATGAATATAATTATTTATGTCACTGAGCACAGCATATTATCTAATTTGATATGCAAATGGGTACGTAATAACATAAATTACATGTTAAATTTCAGATATAGAACAATAATGAAACCCTTGCACCTTGCAGTTTATACAGGAAGATTATAATGATACTGGTTTTCTTGATCTTTTGGACAAACAAAATGTATAGAGGTAGTTCTCTAGGTCAGAAAAGTGCCCTGTTTAAAAGATTATCACAGGAAAAATTAGCATAAGGTCAGTTTTAAAATGTTCAAAAGACACTAGTATACTCATGAAAGTAGTTATTTTAATTGCTAAAAGTATTCACATATGGAAAATTGTTTCTACCATTTGCATAAAACATGCATGATATGTTTACTGTCCAAAAGAGGTTGGGAAATTTTAACAAAAAGCAGCATATCTGCTGAGGGGCCTATATGTTTTAAAAGCTTAAATAAAATCCAATGCATTTAATGGGATTGTTGTAAGATTTATATCTGGGTGGGGGCATTTTTAAATGAACTTACGTTGTTCTTAAATATTATTCTTTGAAAGAATTTCTTGAAAAAACTGAATATTGATGAATAATTGAGCTTATCTTAAAGTCCTTTAATTGACATAATCTAGCAAAGAAATGAGCTCATGTTTCAGAGCTCATTTGTGTATATAGAACAAACATCACTATATTTTTTCAGTATATACTTACATTTTCTCAAAAATTAGTATACCAGAATAGTTTTTTATATATGCATATGTACACATATACACATACACACATATATACATACACATATATATGTAGTGTACATATGTGTCCCACACATTAGAGAAAATAAAGGACATAGAATATAATTTTATTCTAATAAACTGCTTATCTGACTTAAGTGATAAATACAATAACCTTTGGTGTTAAACTTTGTCTTATGGAAAAGCACACAAAACAGTGAGAAAATATTGGTTATAGCTCTTCAAAATCAGTAGCTAGTTGGGATAATAACTCGCTATAGAACATTTTCTTCAGGAAAAACATTGTTATTGATTATCTTCATAAAAAAATTTGTGTTTGATTTGACTCACATCATTCTTTTGTTACGAAGTTTTCCAGGTTAGCTTGAAGCCTAATCATGTATTCAGATTATCCTCAATGGTTCTCATCACTGTCTGCACAAAACGATCACCTGAGGCTTTATATAATACAGGTCCCTGGGTCCCATCTCTAGAGATATTGATTTAATTGGACTGGGTTGCATCCAGCACACTCGGGTTTTTAAGACTTCAAGGTAATACCAGAATGCAGCCTAAGGAGAGAACCACTGATGTAAGGGATTGATTTTTATAAATACTAGACACATTCAAGATAATCAAAATTTTAAAACTTACATTTATATCTGCATTGTTTCCACACAGCTCCATCATTATTTTAAAACCAATCAGCCATTAGTTAGATATATTTAACACACATTTTTTGCACCAAAGGGTATAACTATAATTATAAATCAAATAGTTGATGATGATACTCCTTTCTCCAAACTCAAAATATAATTATGTATTTGTTCATTCATTATAAAAATATAAGTAGTTAAACAAGTTGGAATTTTTATGAATATACTTTTATATCTGAATTAAAATCACTTCCCGTGAAATTCTGTAGTGTTTGGTGAGGTGAGACATTTCCCAATGGGAGGCTCTCTTGTGTCTCATTATTATTAGGAACTTGTGTGAAAGTAAGTGTAACATCCACTAATTATGTAATGCTTCCTATAAAAGAATTGCAAGAGCCCCCAAATTAGTGTTCTATTAAGGTATTGTTTTAATGATGGTAATTATCACTGATGGTAATGTGACTGCTTCCTAGGAGCTAAAGTAAACAGTCTTACTTTGAAGAATGTAATACAGAACATAATGACTCATATAAATGAAATAGCCTGATAATCTTGTCAGATGAACTGTAACACCTTGTGGGACTATTAGAAACTATGTTAACTTGGATCTCTTCCTATTTACATAACGAGTTTTAATTTATGTCATATAAATTTCCTACACTGAGTTAGACTGAGGTCAACTCTGGATAGTCTCACTGTTCCAACAGAAGCCTCATGAGATCTGGAGTTCCAAATTTGTCTACAGAGTACTCTGTAAAGACACACACACATAGGTGCATGCAGACATACACAACCACACATAAACATACCATGAAGAAACAGAGGCAACTACAGCTAGATAGGACAAAAAAAAAAAAAAAAAAGAAAAAACCTCAAAGAACACAAAACTACAACAATCAACAATACAGAACCTCATTATAAACAATAAAACCATTCACAAATAGAACAATCAGAAACAATGAAAGGTTAAAGAAACAATATTGTCTATGAGAGATAGCTACAAATAGGCTCAGGCATGCATTAAAATGATTACTAAGCCTAATGTTCTTCCACTGATTCTTCTTAGCCAGAGTAGCTGGAGACAGGAATGAGATAAAGGGAGTAATATTCTTCTATACTCAAACCTTATCATAGGCTTGTGATTGAAGCCTGGGTGACAGGGGTGTGTTTCTCTGCAGGATTTCTAAGATACACTGTTATCTCTTTGGGCTTGTGCCTTGTAGCATTGTAAAGATGAACACTATATAGCCTATGATCCTATGATCTGATTTCTGCACTTCAAAATAAGTACTGCCCCAATTACTAATTGACATTTTCAAGTGTAAATTCTACAGAATAATGCATTCACATCCTTAAATAATGGGATTCAATTCATTATTTTAAAGCACATCTTTTTTTCAAGGGTAAATGCATAGCGCTGTACTTTTCTGGAAACAAAGAAGCAAAAAAAGGGAACATCGATTTTACAAAAGTTAATTTCAAATACGAAAATAATTTACTTTTTATGTTATTGTTAACATGACGTGTTCATTAAGTGAGACATAAAATTATTAAAATTTATCTAGCAATGCCCTTTTAGGCAGCATTAACAGAAAAAAAATTATTTCACAGGTGTGAAATATATTTATTAACTCACTCAAAAATATTTCTTGAATGGATGCTATGTTCCAGGCCTTATTCCATGTTCCAAGAATGTAACAGTGAACAATACAGACACATTTCCTGACCTCACAAATCCTCCAATCTTCTGATCTTTGAGTCGATTTATTTTTAGTAACTTCTGAAGATAGAATTATTCTTCATGGTGTCATTATAATTTAATCCCTACATTCCCAACAAAATCCTTACATCAGTACTATAGTTGACAATTATAGATACTAACCTTTAAAAATAAAAACTTAATTTACTCAACATATTTTCAATTCACTAACAACTTATAACTACAATTTAAAATTGTAACAGATCTAATTTTAAAATAATCTTCATGTGGTCGCTATAAAAGTTTCTGACATGCTATGGTTTATGTTACAACATCCAAAAAAAAAAGATATAACATTCTCATTTTGAAGTTAAGAAAAAAAGTTCTATTGTATCAAAACTGAATCAAAAGTTAAGAAAAAGGTCATGCACAGCTGTTTTGATTGTAATTGCATTACTTTTTTTTAAATTTAAAATATAATTGTTAGGACTAATCATCCTTATATTGTTATTTACTACATAGTTCTGTAAAAGTAGTGTTTTATTATATTTTTGGTAGTTGATTTTTCTTTCCTCTAGCAACTTTATTTAAATTTCCTGTACATATTTGAGTTTGTGCCCCCTGTTTTATAGCATCACAATGGAAGTGCTACTCTGTTGGAGTGAGGAAATTCTATTTGGAGGGACAAGGTACTGATTTCCCACTGTAGTAGGATAATGGTTTCTTAAATATACAAGTCTTGTTGAATAGGAGGGGAGAAATGTGATTCAACAGACAGATAAACCATGGGTATTTATAATCAGGGTGTGGTTACCAAAAAGTCTGATCCTAAGGTGTGGCAGACCAAGTGCCAGGCAGACTCTTGGGAAGCATCAAAGACCACCCAGTTCGCTAACTCAAGAAGCCCACTGCATTTACAATCAACAAACACAATTTATGCTCGTATGATTTTGGCCTACCTGATTCTTCATATCCACTCAAAAGTCTTATACTTATCCCATAATGATCTGTGGTGTTATTCACAACAAACAAACCAATGTTCCTTATCATTTCTCCAAACTCTCATCTATTTTGAAGCTCATGACAACAGTTTATGACACACATTGCCCCTTTTTGCCACAGCTATTTACAGATCTCCAGATCTGTAATTTTGTCTCCCTCATTCTCTGGAAGTTTAGTAATTCAGCTTACTATCATTCTCTTCCAAACTATCTGGGCAACTTTTCAGTAAATTTCCTATCCATATACACTATGCTTTCAATATCCATTTACACACACAGTTCCTTTAGGAATTCTCCTTCAATGGACTTCTGGTCCCTGTTAGTTCAGCCATCTGAACTTTGAAAATTACCAGTAACAGCTAACCCCTCTTCCTCACTTATTACTAGGTTCATCCCATCTTCCAATCAATCCATTGATACTACTGTATTTTCACTGTTCACCATGTCTTTCCTACCTATCTGACTTACATCTTATGACCACTCATTATAATCTCTTTCCATTGTTCATAAAGCCTCAATACCATTATCAACACCCCTGTTTTATTTTCCTGAAAAAAATGTTTACTGTTTTCACTGGTTTTTCACTGGTCACCTGTTCTAAGTCATCATCGAATAAGTGAACTTAAAGGAGAAAACCTCACAACAGTGTTGAATGATCTCATTTTAATATCCTGACCACTGAACTCAAGGGATTCCTTAAGGCTGTAGGGTGATACCACTCTATCTCCTTATTCAATTTGCTCTCCCATTATTCTGCGTAACTGTTCCAATTATTCCCCACTCTATGGAACTAGAGCATTTTTCTTCCAGATACATATTCATGGCTATTATTTCACTGAGAAAGTAGAAAGTATATGAAGAAAATGCCTGCATGGACCCATCATCGAGTCTATCAACCTTCCTATACTCCTATCCTCTTCCCACAACAAATAAGCTATATGCTCCTATATAAGTCTCAGCTCTACACTTGTGCAACAGATCCCATTACCTCTTGTTTGCAAAGTGAATTACTCCGGCAACTTCCCTGTCATGTTCCTGTATGATCAATGTTTTCCTTATTATTTGGGCATTTTCATTTGCATAGAAACATTGCAGTTTCTACGGGCTTAGAAACAAAGCAACAAAAAAAATAAAAGTCCATTGACTCTGCCTCTTCCTCTAATGCCTGACTTGACTGTTCTATTCAACAAAACTCATTGAAAGTGTAACTGTACTTACTGTCTGAACTCTTTCTCTTCTCATCCTCTCTCCAACAAACTTCAATCAGACTTTGCTTCCTCTACTCTGAAGAAATATCACATGCTGTTGTCATCTCTGCTCACCTGAATCCAGTGGTCAATTATCAGTTCATGTTTAAGTTGACTTAACAGTATCTTTTCACACCCTGTTATCATTCTACAACTTTTAGAACATTAATTTCCTCAGACCACAACTACATTCTACCTTGGCTTAATTTTTTTTTTTTTTTGCAAGTTTAAACTGATAATTTATTTGTGAGAAAAAAGGCTAGTTTTGATGAGAAAAAGTTCAGTCCTTTCCTTGTAAATACAAAGAAACTCAACAGGAACTTTAAAGGTAGTAGGACAGAAAATGCAAGAGTAACTCTTATAATCCTTTTCAATTAAACAGACAAATCAAGTTGAAGACAAGTGTTAAAATACTATTCGGCCTGAATATTTATCAGCCTATACATCCTGTTGTTCAATTGTCTTTTGATTTAAAAAAAAAGCAAACCAACAAACTTATAAGAGGTATCGCCCCATTTAGAGTGATGAAAATAACTTAGTTCCCCTCCCCAAAGATATTTTTTATCCTCTAAAAATGCTACATAATATCTTACAAAAATTAACCAGTGTTTTTACAAAAGTAATGCAGTTTTGGACTGATGATATTACACTGTATTTGTGGTAAAGTACTAGGCACAAGATATATATACCAATTAGGCATTTTCAGTCTAATCAGTTTCTAAGGATATCATTTAATTCTTGGTAATATATAATAACTGGTATGATTTTGATACTTAAATCATAAATTGTGGAGAACAAGAAGCAATGTACTATAGTAACAGGGTTTCTATCTAGCAAACAGTTGCAGTGTTGAACAAAGCTCTTCTATGAACTTACTGAATGTGTTTTGCCGTTGGTAACTTGTTGTAGAGCTTTGATTTGATTGTTCCGTCTTCATGCTTTCTCCATCTGCAGTCTTTAACATTTCTTCATCTTTGTCATCATGTAGGTCTTTTCAAATTAATTCTCTAGCTAGTTTGATATTCAGTCCTTCATTGTAGTGAAGCTTCCTTTTCATTTCAAATTGTCGCCTTTTTTCTCGTTCTTCAGGTGAGAGGTCACTAGCCTCCTCTCCACTGCTTTCTTGTTCCTGAACCCGATACTTTGGGTTCAAGCCTTCAGCAACAGCTAATTTCTTAGCTAAGATATCTGGTGCCACGGCTTCAGTGGTTTCTGTATCACTACACGCATCTTCACCATCACCCATCTTACGACAGTAAGGAGTGCTTGGTTCATCTATTTTCATTAAACCATAATCTTTGTCCGCTGGATGATATGTCGCCAGGATGTTCATTTCTTCCCACTTCTGGGATTTTTTGCTCAGCTCCTCCTCGACACTCCCGCTGGGCTGTTCAGCCGAGGCCACCATAGAGGAAGCTGTAGAGGTCTTGTTCTTCAGGATCCCCTTGACTGGCCAGTGCGAGGCAGTCCAGGCCGCCATTTCTGGGCGCTCTGGCTGTTGGCTCAGGGTCGCTGCTTGGCGTGGAGTCCGGAAGAGAAGAGTCGGGCACTGGCAGAGACCGTCCAGGGAGCCGCGGAGCCCGCTCAGGGCTAAAGCGGCCGCATCTGCCGTCTCAGAAACGGCTACCTGGGTGGTTGTCACGAAACAACGACCCTGGCGCAAGAGCCAACGCCGAGGGAGTGGCGGCTGCTCACGGGCCCTTAGCCGCCAGCACTTCAGCCGCTGCTTGCGGGGAGACGCGGGCAAGAGCTCCAGCTCGGGAGCGACGCCAAGCCTAGCGGGCCCGCCCTCTCGCGATATCTTACCTTGGTTTAAATTCTATCACATTGGCAGCTGTTTCTCACTCCCCTTTGCTTATCCTTTTTCATTTTATGGATCTGGAATTTCTTCTGTGTCTACGAACTGAGACTTCCAACCACTTCTCTATTATAATTTCTGCACCCTGTTGCTAAGTTATTTCGTGCAGTCCAATGCCTGGAAAAGTAGTCTGTATGTTTGATGACTCTGTTATACCACTTTATTCCGAGCTCGGCTTTTGTTTTTGGCACATCATAAGTTCTTTTAAAATACTGTTTGAATAAATATGGAGATGAGTGAGACGGAAAATATCAGGTATCTTTATGCAAGGAGCCATTGAGATGGCTATTAGCAGAACCAGTGCTAGTCGTTGGATTTTTGATCTTATTTTGAGTCCAAATTAGGAATTCCTTCTTTCATCATGAATTTAAAATGCATTATTTTTCTCTTAAAAATGGTGCCTGCCAGATGATTGATGCCTTTATACTTGAATATCAGTCATTAAACATTTCATTTACCGTCAAAATATACTTAATATACTCAGCACTATTAAATCTCGTTAATTCTGAGAAGGGATTGAATGACTTGCAGTGTCATGATATCTAGCAATTGGGATGTTATAAGAAATACAGCTGATAGAGATAAATAGATGATAAATAACATAATATTCTTTACACAAATTTTTAAAACAAATTACAGCTTTTATTTTTATTTTGGACTAAGATATAACTGGTATCAAGTCAGGAATAGTGTGATCTTGGGAAATTCATTTATAACCTCACATTCCTCTGTTGTAAAATGAAAAAAAAATAACTTTCTCACTGAGTTGTAAGGAGTAAACAAAATAGAATAGTGTCTGACAAAAAAGAAGCTCTTTACAAGTTAATAATAATTATGTTATTATGTAATCTCTTAATTCAAATTGACATCAAATTAGAAGTATATTTATTAAATACATTTGTGATGTCAAGATACACTAATATATCTAAGAGATTTAAAACCGAATCATATTTGACTTCTTTTCAGTGTTCATTCCTTTTGTAACAAGTGTGTGGTACTTATTTTAATATTTTTGTTATTGTTTTACTTGAACCATAAAATCACCACATGCTTTCAGAATACAGCATTCCTAGATTCATTCCTGATTCACAGAACTGGCTATCGTAAGAAAACAATAATAATACATTTTAAGCTGATTATTTTATATGTTCTCCAAATCAATCAGTTTCTAGACTACCTCCCTTGGCCCACTACTATAGCATATTTTTTGCAAATGTCAGGGCATATCTACAGCTTCTGTAATCATAAAAACTAATTTTCAGTCTTGGCACTAAGACTGTTTGCATATATTCAAAAGAATATTTGACTTTTGACCTTCTATTCATTTCCCTAACACTTTTCAAATTTATCCTTATTGATTCAATTCATTCTCTGTGAAATGTACTTTTTTCATGCCTGCGATATTTTTTGTGTTTGACACAAATGTTTAAGTTAATATAAAATTTAGGTTAAGTACATCAAATACTAAGAATTCTAGTTCAATATATGGTGACCTTTAGAGAATTACTTATGTTAGAAAATACATTTTGTCAATGAATACTTACTTAGAAAAGCACTGTGTCCTGCTCAAGTGTTGCTTAAATAGAATTTATACAGTAATAGGTCACCTTGAAAAAATATGCCAGATCATGAAGGAACTGAGAAATAGGTTGAGCTAATGAAAAATGCATTGATGATGCTAAGACATTTGTCTGAATTTATAGAGCAAATTGTTGGGGGAGGCACAAGTAAGAAGGAGGCTTAATATTCAAAAGGTATTTTTTTATTAGTATCAGCGGAGCAAAGAACTATGTCTTCTCCCAGTATCTTAAACTAAGAAAGTAGACTAGTGACACAGGAATTTTCGGTGCTGCTTTGCCAGCTGGTGACTTCTGAGGCTGGTGACGCCCCTACCCAGGATTGCCCTTGGATTGCCACAGGAGGTACCCCACCCACTTGGTTCAGTGGGCTGCCTTTGGCTTGTGCTCCAGGCTGGATCGAGCACTCATGGTGGGATCCCACACTCAGCCTGCAGCTCAGCCGGGCATGCAGCAACCTTCTTCCACCTTGGGCACCTGCATCTGGATGAGGGGAATGCAGTGGCTGCCAAGAAACTCGGAGACACCAGCAACTCCAGTATTATTATTGAGGGGGTATCATTCCCACCCTCTGCAGCTCAGTGTAAGGGGTGTGTTAACATCTTTTTCAGTCCTGTTGCCCAACTCTGGCCTGTGGTTCCTGGGCAGACCCAGCCCCACTGCTACTTTCTGTTGTCTAGAGCAGCCACCGGACACTGGTGGAGGACCGTGGGCTACAGTGCTTCAGCCTTTTTCATACCAGCGTTTGGCAGGTCCCAAGTTCTTGTCCCACTTCCAAGAAGAATGAAGTTACTCTGATAACTGAAGGATGAGGAGGGTGGAGACTTTTACTGAGGGACAACAGCACAGTTTTTAGCAGAGAGGGGACCCAAAGAGAGCAGCCCCCTACCCAAAGTCGAGTAGCCTGTGAGGTGCCTGAGTCCGGTTGAGACCTTGGTTTTTATGGGCTCAGAATGGAGGAAGTGCATGCTGATTGGTCCATGGGCAGGAGGAAGTGGTTCTGAGTTGGTCCATGGGTGAGTGTGGAAAAAGCGCCAACTGACTGGCTGAAAGGCATCAAGGAAGTTCCCACTCTGGGTTGCAGACCCTACCCGGAACTGGAAGCCCAGCCCCCAGGCTTTAGGTTATCCTTGACTTGATGGTTGGGCCCCACCAGGGACCTGCTCTGCCTAGGAACCTGTCTGCCTCCCGCCACCACCGATAGCATCTTTTATTAATGTAATTTCACAAATACTACATCTTAGATTGTAACCATTTAGCGCTAGCATTGAATAATTATATACTATAAGAGGAAATATTTTAAGACAGAATTAGTGACTATAGTTATAAAGTTATAAGTTGAGCTATTATCTATTCATTTTTGGATAGTGGGGTGTCTTTATAGTTGCTAAAATTTTAATTCCGGTTTAATACAATACACTTAAAAAACTGTTTAGTTAAAATGTATATTCCATCAACTTAATTCAGTTTTTATGTCTCCTCATGCAAGGAGCAAGAGGTTGGTAGACAGTTTAATTCAAATGAGAGTTCAGAAATTAGAAACTTGGCAAAATTGCCAAATAGCTTGCACCAGGCACTCTTTTAAAGTAAGCATTAAAAAATATCAACTCATCAAGCTGTGTCAACACTTTTATTCTCCTCATTTATTCTGCAAGGCAATTCAAAATCCATGAGATTTGTAAGATATTAACCATAATGTTTGCATCCTCTATGTTTTAATGAAATCCTTTTTTCCCTATTATATAAGGGCTCCCAAAACAAACTCATTATATTCTACATCAAAAATATAATATTTTAATTATGGAAAGTTCTTTTAACTTTCCTTAATAGTCTTAAAGTATTTATTCCATAACTCTAGGTACAATTATATATGTGAATACATTTATATGTTTTAAAGTCTCAGTCATTTTTGTGTTTTATGAGAAAATGAATTGTTTTCAAACTCAGTTTGAAATCTTCATTAAAAATAAAATCTAATGAGTTATGTAGTGAAACTCATTTTAATGTCACTTATATATAACTAGAATTAAAGAATTAAGACAATATTTCCCATAGTTTCAAAAACTATCCTTCTCTTCCACTATTATTGACATAGTCAGTGAATAAATTATCTAATTTACCATGTTCTCACATAGAAGTGATGGTTTCACCTTTTTGAAACCATGGTCTTCTAGAAAATGGGGAAACGCCAGCATGCTAAAATCAGCAATCTCTATGATGCCACAGGCATAAGCAGAAAAAAAGTCATGTTTCCCTAAGTTAATTTCTGAATAAAATAAAAATGTGTGGAATTGGGAGAGCATAAGATAGAGAGACAAAAGAGGATTAGAGAAGTTACAGAAACTCCTTGAAGAAGTGACAAGCAGAACAGAGACAGGTCAAAGTAGATTTATTTTTAGGTCAGTATTTACTTATAAGTTGTGATGGGGCTTCTAAGCTTACACTTTTAATGTGTCCCTTCTTTTCTCATAAAGTGATGAAGCATGGTTTTATTCGACTGAAATTAGTTTGGACAAAAAGTGATTTGAGAAATTATGTCTTTTACATAATGATGATATTTTATGGATAATTAATGTTCATAACATTAGATTTTTAAGAAAGCAAATAAAACAATGCTAACAGCTGTTCTGATCCACATTTTAATATAACAGTTTTCACAGATAGTTTGTGATTTTGTTTTTAGAATATCCAGGGAAGTGGATATGTTGTGTTTATATGTGAAATGACATACAATTACTTTAAGATTTTGGAGAATATGATAAATGAAGACTTAAAGAGTCTCATTTTTCAGCTTCTAATGTTCCCTTGAAGAGAATGCCTAAGGTAAAAGCAATGTTAGTTTTTCACCTCATTTCATTGATGAAGTGGTAGTTCACAAAAGTGCCTCTGTAAGTTGAGAAAGTATATCCAGGTGTACAAATTTGAATGCATTCGAGCATTTGGTTTTTGCTTCAAGCTGCATTTTTCCTTTATATCAGAAAACCTTTGAGACACAATTGGTTAAATGAAGAATAATTAGAAGCAAGGTAACATTGAATAAGCATAAGCTAAGTACAGAATGATGCCTCAACACTTTGTTAATGAATATTTATGTCCTTTTACTGCTTGTGCAAACACATATTTCTGTGCATATTCAGTTAGCTTCAATATTTTAAATAAATTTTTAAAAGGTTTAATTTTAATACCTAACTTTTGCTTAAAATATATCTTTATTCAAATTATTTATTCCATTGTGCACATCATAACCTTTTACTTCAGATTCTGGATGGTTCCATAATGTTTGGTTAAGAATTTGTTTCTCTAAATGCTGAATAATTCATGCGTTTAATGAGAAATATATAATCTTGTATTTCTCTAAACTTGCAAATTCACTTATACTTCACCTAAGAATGCACCATCAGTTTATTTATTTTTAAGAAAAACTGAAAAGAATGATTAAGATAGTATTATTTGAATTTATATTTCATTTTTAGAGCATAAAATGAAGTAATGATTCTCGTATCTTCATAATATATATTATAATCCTCAAAGGTCTCTAATATACAAAGTAAATTTTTCACCTTCCTTCTTTGCTTCTTTACCCTATTATTATTCTTGCTTTGTGCCATTTTGTTTCTGCCATCTTATTCACAAAAATAAAAATATTTTTAAACATATGTCATATTAATGTACTTTGAAATGTATTATATATTGTAAGTAGCCTCTGTGCAAATTAATGCTCTTATCTTATTTGAAGTTTGTTTATTAAAAAATATGATTAGATTTTCTAGATATTTTCTGGTTTACCTTTCCTTAAAGTGTTTGCATTAATCACTGTGATTACTGTATTTTTTTTAATTTACTTTTTGTTCTTCCTCCTATAATATGGTCATTCTCCCTTTCCTTCAGCCAACTGGAATACTTAGTTAATTTATTCTTTTCCTAAATGAACATTTAATTATTTACTTTATAATTGTGAAAAAGTTTTATCTATATCCTGTGATATTTTATGTCATGGAAAGTTTTCTTTTTATAAAATTTATTTGATTGTTTGCATTTTTATTTTTTGTGGAAACTTTAAGCAAATCCTAAGGAATCTAGAAGAGCCAAATCAATCTTGAAAAAGAGCAGAGATGGAGATTATGCCCCACAATATATCAAGGATTCCTATTCTGCAATAATTAAAACAGTGTAGTATTAAACAAAAATAGGATGTACACTAATGGAACAAAAGCCAGTCCAGAAAAAGACTCACCTCTATAGGCTCATGATCTCTCTCTCTCGCTCTCTCTCTCTCTGTCTCTCTCTTTAAATATATATATATGAAAAAGTATAGCTTATTTTTTAATAAGTCATGCTGAAGAAATTTGATATTCATATTGGATTTAAAAACACCTTGAACTTTAACCTCAATCCATAACAAAAGTCATGATTTCCTAATAATTCAAGAGAATTCAATCATTCTCTTTGCGTGTGTGTGTGTGTCTGTGTGTGTGTGTGTGTGTGTGTGTGTGTATACACACATGCACAGGGGCCAAGACTGGACTGGGTACTGCAAAAAAGAGTATAACCAAGTTGCCTGAAAGCTAAACATATTCCAACTTGCTCATTAATCTTTGGAGTCTTTCAAATTAAACAACAATAAGATACCAATCCTCACCTATCATAATGTTTATTTTAATTGTGCTAAGTAAACATTATTCCCTCCATGTATTTAATAATCTTTATAGAACACATAGCACAATATTGCTTTTTCTCATTAGAGAATCACAGTGCATGTTTCCTGAAGTAGAACAATATTCTAAGTAACATTTAATCTCAGTTCATAACTGACTGAAATTCAAGGGTAATTTTACAGTTTTAAAATATCCGCAGGTGAAAGAAATATTGTATTCCTTTTTTTCTTCCTGAGCAAAATAAATCTGTCCCACTCCCCTTACTCTCTCCAGAGTTAATCTTTAATTGTTTATGAAGATTGCCAGTTGAAAGCATTTGAGCATCCTGAGTGTCCTCAAGTTTATACACTTCAGGGAAATGGGAAGAACTTCCTGTTGCTGCCATGGCTGACATGCACCTTTCCTGGGCCAACATGGCACCTTTCTTGTGCCCACATGGCCCCTTCAAAGTTCAATAGTAAACTCCCCTAGAATGATCTTTCCTCCCAAAGGCAACATTCAGCCAACAAGGCCTTTGCTTAGAATCCCAAGGCAGAAGTGCTACATGTTCATTTTCAGCCTCTGCAAAGACGTATATATGCAAATTATTTGGTATTATTCATGCAAACAGCATTCAAATACCTAATGGTCTCAGTTTAGGATTTCCAGCACTATTTCTAATGCCATACTACTCCTGTCTCCCACATCAAAGCACTGGAATTTCAATCTGCCCCGCCTCTGAGATAATCCACTTTAATCTATTTCACTCCCTATTGCCCCTAGAAGCCAATATTAGATAAAATTTAACATTTCATTCATTCTGGGATAAAGATAGCATAAAATCATACTGTGGTGCTTGCACATGATGTTTGTAAAAAAGAAAAAATCAATAAAAGTATTCCTTTTTCTCTGGTAACATATTCTCTATTACCAAATTTGTGAATGTGTGGGGAGGAATCCATTCACTAGGGGAAGGGAATCAACAAAGCTCTATTTATCTTAATAATTCCCATGCTCCACAAACAAGAATAAAGTAAATTCCACCAGAGTAATTCAGGAATCTTTACACAGGATAATATTTTCCTTACCTAAAATGCATTTATAGGCATTTATTTCTTAACATCTCTTTTTTCAGCCACATTAATTTTCACACTGAAATCTGTGATGCTTTATACTTATTGATGGCAATTAGAAAAGAGAAGAAAAAGGAAGTTGGCAGTAAAATGCGAAGTAAAGAAAAAGGTAGATAGATGGGCACATTTTTGCAACAATACTTGGAATAGGTAAATGATGCAGATGAATAAATAAACTCAAAGCTACAGGCCAATATCTATGAGAAAAAAAGCTGAAACAAAAGGAGGAGGTTATGCCAGACTTTGTTTTTTTGCTCTGGTGGAATCAAAGGTAGAAAGGTAGAACTAGGTATATATTTAGCAGAAAAATTGTGTGCCTACTGTACTAAATAAAAATTATCTTGGTGACAATCAGGTTTAAAAAATGAAAAGTAAAAATTTTAAGAAACTGAAATTCTAGATAAAAATTGGATAACTACTCTAGAAAATACAAATTTGAATAAATATTTTTTGAAAAATAGAAAAACTCAGGTTAAGTTTCATAAAAGTACCATCTGAACACTCTAGAAAGAATAAATCCTGACAAAATTTTTAGCAAATAAGGATTGGTAAGTGAAAATTAATTGTCTAGGGGCTTTTATAAGTAATTTAAGTGTCTATGATTGCTTGACTTGATGTCCATGTTATTGAACATTTCAATGATCAAGAATCAACGATTACGACACTGAGCTATCAAAACTGGTAAAATTGTTACAGAGCTTAGAGAGGTACATGTAAATAGGCGACTAATAAATGTATTTTTTGAATAAATGAAATATATTAAATACGAAAATAGATTTCTGGAATATTAAAGAAAGTTTACATTTATAGATATAATTTAGAAATGATGTGACTAGAGTTGATCATTGAATACTAGATTGGCTAGCACTTTCTGGGAAAAAGCATTAAACATAACACTGACAGTGTCCAAAGCTGCTCTTTGAAAATATTCAACAGAAAGTGCTCAATTGAATAATTTTACTCATTAAATTGATGTGATATATCAGATATGCTTAATTCAAATCTCTTTTAGGAGTGGATGGATGGCTTAGATTTTCCTTCCACTACAGTACCACAGACAGTAATAATCAAATGATGGTTGTAAATGCTAGTTGATTGATTACTAAGCAACTTATAAGCATTTTTTCCCCTTTAATAATGTTCTATACTTACCAGGTTGGATCAGTGATGAAATGTCCAAGGCCTGAAATTTCTACGATTAGTGTCATTCTTTGTGATAAGATATTATTTAATCAGAAGGACCATGTCCAAAAGAAAATTTGTTTCCTGGGAAAGGGAGCGTATCAGCCTATTATGATACATTCATGGATAAGAATGACCAATCATGAACTCTGGGTATTTCTACTTTGATGCTGCAGAGATTGCAATTACATTTGCACTGATATATTTTCAGCCTGAAATAATATGTTAAGCTTTTGATATATGCCCTAAGAAATGATGATGTTGGCTCCGAAAAAGATTTCTACCATCAAGGGGACTAAAGGAGTTTAAAACTGGAAGCACACCCCGGTATTAAAACCAGGAAAACAGTGGACTGTAAGAGATAGACATCTGCTTTTTAAATTGTATTTTTTGGGAAAAACAAAAAGGTTTTCTCATTAATAGATTTCTTTCACTGAATATAAACATAAGCTTAGATCTTGATGTAGTTAAAGAATATATTCTTTTTTATTCTTTTTTCTTGATGCTAATCTAATTAAAGCTATTCATCAGGTACCCCATAATTTAGCAAACAATTGTTTTCAAAAATTAGAACAAAGTTGTCAGCAACTGTTCAACACTGATGAACTCCTGAAACACTTCCTTGCTTTGGTTCATCAAAACAGACAGTACATTTTAGTCAAACACCCTGATGATATACACATTTTCAATATGTAGTTTTTATATATTCTTTAATTGTGGAATTGTTGGAAAATTCCCAAATGTTCATTTGCCTCCTCTCATTAAAAATGGGCACCTATCACTTCTGTTTTGAATTTTAAACAATGCATTTAAACATTTCATTACTATTAATGTTAAAAATAACCCTTGCTTTTTGATGTAGATACACTGACTTTTTTCCTCATTTGCTGCGTTAATTTGATAATAATGTGAAATGGTCCTAAGTTATTCTGCAAATTTAAGGCTACACGAACACACACACACACACACACACAAACACACACACACACACAATAAAAATTAAACAGAAGTAGAAAATAGTTACTAAACAGCCAGACTTTGATATATGTAAGCTGCTACTTTGTTTTGTAGGGTTTCAAAACTTAAGCAGATATATTCTTTTCCCAGTTCTTCTGATTTATTTTTACTCAAATCCTGAACATTACGTTAATATTCTGTATGTTTGACATTGCTTAATATCAGTGAGTACTCATTCCAAAATAAAGCTCTAATTCCATTTCTTCTTACGACTTAGTACACATTGTTTATGGTGGCTCTTGCCTGAAATAATGAGATGGAAGTTGATCTCTCTTCTTTCTCTCTCTCTCCTTCTCTCTCTCTCTCATACACACGCAGACACATGCGTGCATACACACACACACACACACTCTCACGCTCATAGGATCAATATTTATGGAGTGTTCACTGAGTCCCAGGCATTTTCTCAGCCATTAGTAATACAGCAGTACACAAGACCAAGTTCTTAGCCTCTTAGCCTTTTGGGAATTACATACTGGCATCTGAGTCTACTTGTAAAAGTTGTTTTTTAATGACTACCATGTAAAGTATGTTCATTCATGGCTTGTGAGTAATATATTGGGGTATTAGGAAGTTAATATTTATATAGTTAAACTAAATATATCATTTAGTTAAAATATGAAAAACATGGAGCATCTTTACATAGTTAAACCTACTAGTTTTCTAGCAGTGCCAGTGAAATAAAACAATAAATTATAATTTGAATGGTATTTAATCCACAAAACTCTATCTTCACTTTTTAAAAAATCATTCATATGATCAAAAAGAAAGGTACTAACAATACTACTGCATGGTTAGTGAATAATTCTCAATAAAATAGAGAATAAAATGGCCAACTACAAACTTATAAATTAAGCTTATAAGACATTGATTAAGCAACAAATTTAATAATAACTTGTATCATTTTCTGTGAAAAAATAAAGTTTAATAAGAGGTGTACATATATGTGATAAAATATTTGAACAATGAATATCGTTTCATTTTTCCTGCGTTTATATGTAGCTATCAGCTTTTTTTTGTCTATGATAAAATTGTGGGAAAGATAGAATAACTCTTACAAGACTAGTATTAACACTTCCATTTTTAAGATAAGGAAACGGGTTCAGAAAATACACATAAATATGGAAGAAAAATTAATAAATTATAAGAATATGATGTAAACCTATGACTGTCATCACCTTCTAATAGTTCTTAATTTTTCCAACTTAATCCTTTATGATATTATGTTCAAACTGTGGGCTCTAGATAAAATAGGAATATTGTTTTAAGTAAATATCTACTACTTACTGTCTGTGCTTTCTCCAGTGATAAATAAAACCATAATTCAGTTGCCTTATCTCTAAAATTTGAATAATAATGGTAACCTATCTTATAGCTATTATGGAAATTATTATTTGAAATAGTATACAATGTCTGTTATGTCAACTATTATTTAGCACAGACTCTATTGATCTTAATTTCACTTTTCTTTTAAATCTTCTCTTTCCAGGATATGTATGTATGCAGTGTGTGTGTTCTTTTTGATAGAATTACCAATCACCAGCCCTTACATTTTGGCAACACATTAAGCACACACAAACAATAATGCCCATTTGTACTTTTCCCACTCTTATACTTTTGTAATATTAAAAATTGGTGACATAGAGCATGCAATCAAAACCTGCAGAACAATTATATAATTCTAATATCATGCATATCACTTCCATTGTTAGTAAAACTAACAATGTTAGCTCCACTTCAATTAAGCCGAAACTATCTCTATACCCTTTTCCACGTATTGCAGAAGCAATACCTTGTTGATATCATCAAATATTCCTGAAAGTCATTGCAATGGTAGCATAACTCTAACTCTAGGTTAGCACAGTGACACATCATATTTCTTCTCTGCTATTTTTATTTTTCTTAGTTAAGCAAAATTTCTTTATTCTTCTTTCAGCTTTTATTTAATTTCATTTCTCTCTTAAGTGCTGTTTATTCATACATATTAACTATTCCTTGTCTAAAATTCTTGGAACCAGAAGTGTGTAAGATTTTGAATTGTTTGGGATTTTGAAATATTTGCATACATATAATGAGATGTCTTGAGGTTGAGACACAAATGTAAACACAAAATTTATTTTTCATAGATAGTCTGAAGCTAACATTACATAATATTTTTAACAATTTTGTGCATAAAATAAAGTTCTTGTACAGTGAACCATCAGAAACCAAAAGTGCTACTATCTCAGCCACCCACGTGAACAGTCTGTGGGGATTTTTTTTTTGGCAACACTATCATTCCTAACTCTGAATTTATAACTACTGATAAGCATTTTCTTATATTTTTTTCACACATAAGCACTTAACCATAATAAATATGACATAATATTAATACAGTGAAAACATAATAGGTTTAGGGTAACTAATCAGCACACCAGCCTCACCAGAATACCTTTAACAGCTGTTAAACAACAGCAACAAAAAAGAAGAGCAGGCTTTCAGTCTCCACATAAGAAGCTGTGTTTTGATTAAAAGGTTACTGTAGACAGTATTTTATCTTTTGTAGGTGAGAAAAAAACACTAGAAACAGTCGCCAACCAGGAAGTGGATCCTCTAGGGATGAGGAGACATTCAGCTGGATGGCTTTTTTAAATGCTTCCTCCAGAATCATCTGTCTCATTAACAACACTCTTTGTCTTAGAAGTCACTTTCTGATTTTATGAACTGAGAAGATTTCTGTTTCTGTTATGAGTGCACACTGCTTTAGGCCTTCAATAAGCTCATCACTTATTTTCACCATGTTGTCGTGGGCTCTTTTTCTGCAACGTATAAATCATCTTCATGATCACTATTTTCATGATCACGTTGATTCGGAACCATTTTGGCTATTTGATCATCAGTCAATGAATGAAAAACTGCATTCTCATTATCACTGTTAAAAACTTCCTAAATTCCACTTCTTCTGGCTTACTAAGGGACTCTGAAGGTATTTTTTGCATATGTAAGGAGATCAGACATCGTTTTTTTTCCCTCACTTGATATGTGGAATCCTTCAAACCCACCACCTTATTCATCACCATCACTAAACTTGGTTACAGACTAGAGGCTATTCCAGACATGCACAACTGTGTCTTTAGTCACTTTATTCTAAGCATTGGCAGCAGCGTAGATGGCATCCTTCATGCTAAACTTCTTTTGAAAACCTTCTACATTCACATCTCTGTTCACTGCTGCTAGCATGCTCTTCAAAAAAAGTGTTTTTATATTTACTCTTTATTGATCTAACAATATCTTGGTGATATGACAGAATTAATGAAGTCATATTTGGGGAAAAACACATGGCATAAAATTATTTTTGATGAGAATTTCAACAGGAGGATGAGGAGAACAGTTGTCAAGGAATAACAAAATCTTGCAATCATCATCCAGTCCAGCGACGCTGCAGTGAGCTTGAACTGCTGGTACAAAATGTTTGTGAAACCAGTCAAAGAAGACGCCTTGATGATTCATGCTTTCTTGTTAGCATAATAATGGACTAAGAAATTTACTCCTTGAAAAGAGTGAGGATGCAAGCTTTTTCCTATCACAGGAAGTTTATACTTATGTTTGCCTGTTGCATTAGTACATCCCAGCCACTTACTCTGTCCTTGGCATACTTAATTCCTATAGTGGCTGTCTTATCAGCTCTAGTCGATGTCTTTCTAGAGCAACACCACCAAAACAGAAATGAATGTTTCATCAGCATTATAGACTTGTTCTGGCATCAGGTCTTCATCAGCGATAATCTTGTTATACTCATTAATAAATTTATCTACAGCCTAATGGTCAGCAGATGCTTTATCCCCATAAATCTTTAAAAATGTAATGTCATGACTTTTCTTAATTTTTTGCAATCAATCTGTTTAATATTCAGAGTTCTCTTCAATTTTCTAGTTCATTGTAATAGATCTTTGCTAATGTCATGATCCACACACCATTAAGTGGCATGCTTTATAAATAAAGCATATTTATTTTTAGCTTTATTCAGTGGTTTTGTATTTTTCATTATCTTCTGCTGATCACTTTCAGCACAGATCTTCAGCAGTTTACCCTTAAGTTTCTTCAGGGGTATATATGTGTTTCTTCAGGGATACTAACATATCCACTTTGGTTACACAACTTACATATTTATTTTTAGTTTTTTGCAGTGTTTTCGTATTTTTCAATATCTTCTGCTCATCACTTTCAGCACAGATCTTCAACAGTCTATCCTTGTGTTTCTCCATGGGTATATATGACAGTTTTCTACCACAATATTCTTCTGTAAGACGTTTCACACGTACACTGCTGTCCAGTTTCTCTAGCAACTTGACTTTCTCTTATATAGATAAACAGAAACGCTTTTATTTTTTCTTATTACCATTACCCACAGAGGTATTTGCAGACCTTTTTGACATTTTCAGTGATGTCTTTACACCAAAGAGCAGAGAATAAGCAAGAAAAAGCACAGTCAGTAATGCACGTAGGTCTTGGCCCCATGTAGGGCACTGGTGGGAACACACATCCAGCCTGTGCATGTGCCATTTTATTACCCTTCGTAGAAGGGCATGGAGAAGATATATCACAGCTGAAGTGGGCTAAGATGGTCATTTTTCCTTGGAGATGCTGAATAAACTGTGGGTTGTGCCTTTTGACTGCAACCTATCACATGAAGTTAGGTGTGGAATTTTCCACTTGTGGCATCATATTAGCACTTAAAATGTTTCAGATTTTGAAGCGTTTTGCATTTCATATTTTCAGATTCAGACTGCTCAACCTACAACGGGTTCTGATATATTTCTTCACTTAATTTTTGTAGATATTTAGATTCTAGTGTTTCACTTATTTTAATAAAATACTTAATGTATATTTGATTTATAGTGAAGAAAAGCAATATGTAAAAAAGGAGAAATACAAAAATAGCTATTTATTATTGTCCTTTATCCACCACTGAGCTCTCATCTTTACCACTTAATCTGTGGGAAAATTTCATATTTCACGTATTTCTTGAAACACATTATCATGAGTTTAAAGTTATAGATGGTTTTTCGAAGAATGAAGGCTATGAAAACATTTGTCTCTTTGGTAAAAAACATTTTAAGGCAATTTTATGAACATATGAGTAGATATTTCCTGAATATCTATGATGATAACGCAAAAGAAAAATCCCAGGTTGTGACATAACAATTTGTAAAATACTTCAATTGGAGTAGAAACAATTGTGCAAATTACTTCATGTCAGTGAGGCTCAGTAGTTTACTCTGTAGTATGAGAAAATACTACTTTCTTTACAGTGTTTCTCTAAGAATTTAATTGCACATTACTTTGGAAAGCACTCTAAAAGTTTTTAAGTTTGAAATATGCCTAACATACAAAACAAAATAGAATAATATAATAGACATCCACGTATTTACTTCCATATTCAACAATTTTAATTAAACTTGCTTTATATTATTTCTGAGTATTAAAGAGGGAGTCAAAATTTTCCTCTCCTGAACGATTTCTATTTTATTCTTTCCCTCTCTGGTGTCGCTGTGCAACTTTCTTATTCATATTTCACATTATCATTAAATATGTATGCTTGAACAATATTCAGAAATATTTTATAATTTTTCTTAATTAATACATTTCATCATATTATACTTATTCCAAACACAGTGGTTTCTTACTCAACATTATACTTTTAAGATTTATTCCCATTGATGCATTTGGGTCCAGCATAATCAAGTGCTGTTTAATATTCTATGAAATAAATGTTGAGTAATTAAGGATACTTTCAGTTTACTTAATAGAAATTCCCGACAACCTTCCATTTAAATTTAGGGGTTGTTTTCTCAAATAATAAAGATTTGGACAGAGAGTCAGTCCCTAAATAATGTTATTGTAAGCCAGGCTCACTTCTTTCCATCAGCAATCCTCACATTCATTCTTAGACCCATAGCCTCATAACTGAAAGGTAGTTGCTTCAATTCACCGTATTATGCCCTCACTATTAAGCAAGAACTAGGCTGGTCTCCTATGTACAGCCCCTCAACACACACACACACACACACACACACACACACACACACACGCACACACACGTCCTTATAGGAAGAGAAATAACTTTCTCATAAACCTCGCAGGAGATCTCTCTTCAAATATTACTAACCAAGATATAATTTACATGGACTAAAAGGCAAAAGAGAAACTTTGAAAGTGTTTATTTGTTTATTTTCCATAGTAGAATGCCAGAGAAAGTGGCATATAGAGACTGACTTATGGCTGCTAATAATAACGTCTGCCAATAACATGTCACCATTTATTCAAGCATTTTTGTATTGGCCAATATTTAGATTTTCTTCAACTTTTTAATATTATATAGAATACTGAGACAAATCTCTTTGGGCATATGTGTAATGAGAGTGTCTGTTTATGTACATATGTGCATTTCGGCTGCTCAGTATCTTAATCACCTTTATATGATTGAGAAACCTTTTATTTTGTGCCTGTTGTTGCAATGCAGAGCTTGCCACCTACTATAGAAGCTGAAGATAACGGTAATCATTATCTCAGTCTCTGTTGCAGCTAGGGTATGCCCGATGACCTAAGCTCTATCAATTAGGTTAACCCACTCCCCAGAATTTTAATTATGATATAATGATACATTTAAGCATTATAAAATTCTCACTGGTAGCAATAGCAGTAGGGGCAAGATCAAGTTACTGAAACAATAGTGACACCCATGTAAGTTATAGCAACTTATCTTTAATGGTGGTGAGCGTGGTTTCCTCACTGAATCAGTTCCCGGCTCCAGATTTTGGACATTATCCTTGACTGTATAGAAACTAATAGTCTTTTGATGAATTTTTTTTTGTTTACATTAGGCTTAAGCAAGGGAATTTTTTTTGCCTTGTTGTATTTTGTTTTAACTTTCATTTGCATTATGTGATTGCTCAGGTGGGTACACATTTTCCACGTGTATTAAAAAGTAATATTTCCTCTTTTATGACACTTTGGTTTCAATATTTTGCCCAATATCCCACTGGATTATTTATTTTTTTCTTATTTATTTGTTGGAATTATACATGTATTCTAGATGCCAAACATTTACAAATGTTATAAACACTTATAAAATTTGACCACACCTTCTTTAAATTTGTGGTTTGTCTCTTGATACATAGTTACCATGTTCAGAAATATGGAAGAAACTCTGGAGATTTTGTATAGTGATTAAAATAACTTGGACTGTGGAGTTATTCATTCAAAAATATTTATTGAGTTTGTATCAATCTATATCCATAATGAGTAGAAACCACACAGTTGATTTAGACAGGAGAAATGTAGTACAAAAGACTGGTAAACTTTGATAAAACAGTAACTCTAAAATACAAGAAAACTCTATATGGTACCCTGGAGCTGAGGGAGAGTATTCAATGAAGAAAAAATTTAGAAGGGGTGTTTTCTCCACAAGACTAGAGTAGTTGAAAAAGGTGCAGTGGCAACCCACTCAACAGCACCGCGTTTCACTGCTTTGCTCAGGTCAGAGCTATTCGGCAACTGCTGGACAATAACAATGGCAGAAAGCAATTCTCCGCGGTATAGGTTCCACACAGTTGAATCTCTTTCAGTGGATCTAGGTAAAAGGATATAGAAGGAGTGAGCCAATGACAAAGTCTTTTTTTTTTTTTTTTTTTGAGACGGGGTCTCACTCTGTCGCCCAGGATGGAGTGCAGTGGCGTGATCTCGGCTCACTGCAAGCTCCGCCTCCCGGGTTCACGCCGTTCTCCTGCCTCAGCCTCCAGAGTGGCTGGGACCACAGGCGCCCGCGACCACGCCCGGCTAAATTTTGTATTTTTAGTAGAGACGGGGTTTCACCGTGTTAGCCAGGATGGTCTCGATCTCCTGACCTCGTGATCCGCCCTCCTTGGCCTCCCAAAGTGCTGGGATTACAAGCGTGAGCCACCGCGCCCGGCTGCCAATGACAAGTTCTTTTTTTTTTTTTTTTAGTGACAAATTCTTAACTGCAAGCAGGCCACAGGCAAAAGTTAGCAAGGGCCCAGGTACACAGGTGGGCAGAGGGAATCAAAAAACCTGTGGAGGTATGAAGCCTGGAAATTGTGGTGTCCATGCTGAGAAGGCTGCAGGAAGCCAGCCCCAACTGTAAGATGCCTGAGGGACCTCAGATTCTGAAGTATAGCCCCTCTAGATGTTCTCACACTCACACCACCCACTCACTGTAAGGAGCCAGGCACCATAGGAGAGCCCTTTCCTCTACAACATCTTTCCGGTGCCCTCTACTGAGAAGGCTTGAACACTGTGCTCACTATGAGGAAGTAAATACAAGAGGAATTCCACACATTATGGCAGAGTGATTGCGGGGTAAATTTGGAGCTGAGAGGCAATACATTATTTATTGACAAATATGTGGCGTGCTGGCCAGCATAGTAGATGCTAAAATGTCATAGTAAACATGAGAAATAAAATTATCTTCCCTATAGAAATTATACTTTTGTAGAAGATATATGATATTATCCAAAGAAATGATTAATAAAACAGTGAAGTTCTATGAAACAAAAATAGAGTGCTGTAAAGTGGAATGACATTTATTGAGGTTCAAAGAAAGTCTCCTGAACGGCAATCATATGTTTGGGGAATTAATACTTAAGATGTATACTGAATATGTGAATATGAAGTATATTAATATTCCTATAAAGCTTGCATAGTAAACTGTGATAAATGTTTAGAGTTGGCAGTTATTGGCAAGGCAGCTGATAACCGAAATTTAATAATAAATGAGACTGATGAAAGAGTAGAGAAAGATAAAAAGTCACATGAAGGAATCTTTTGATAAACACACCTGAAGAGTTTTAAACTGCTTGCAGGTCAATTAAGATGCAAATTAATATGTATTCAAAAGACAATATGTAAGTCATTCACGATCTCTATTAATATGGCTTGTGGGTGGCAGAATTCAGATTACAGGGAGTTAAACAAGTAATAATCTCATAGAACCAAAAGGGGAGATCATAACATAAATAACACATTGATTTTAATTTCCAACTCAAATTAAAAATTAGATTTCATATAAAAATTTGGATTATGGGTCCTTTTCAAAAATTGGAAACCTTATCAATCTTTCCCTAAACTGGCTTGAAAAAATATTCAACCGGGTTGCTGCCCCTCCTTGAGATTATAGGGTCCATACATTCTCTCTCTTTTTTTTTTTTTATTATACTTTAAGTTCTAGGGTATGTGCGCACAACGTGCAGGTTTGTTACATATGTATACATGTGCCATGTTGGTGTGCTGCACCCATTAACTCATCATTTACATTAGGTATATCTCCTAATGCTATCCTTCTCCCCTCCCCCCACCCCACGACAGGCCCCAGTGTGTGATGTTCCCCTTCCGGTGTCCAAGTGTTCTCATTGTTCATTTCCCACCTATGAGTAAGAACATGCAGTGTTTGGTTTTTTGTCCCTGTGATAGTTTGCTGAGAATGATGATTTCCAGCTTCATCCATGTCCCTACAAAGGACATGAACCCATCCTTTTTTATGGCTGCATAGTATTCCACGGTGTATTAGGGTCCATACATTCTGTATTTCATCACTGTCAGTATTGAACTGCATCACTTTTAATATTTCTACCTGGCCTTTCTAGCACTTGCACTCATGGACTCTGCAACATGCAGTTCTTTAAAGAAGATAATGTGGAAGAGAAAAATGTGGTGTCTGATAGTAAAAGAGGGTTATGGTTTTTTTTTTTCTTCCCTTTTTTTCCTTCTCTTCCTTCTTTAAAGAAAGTCAATAACTGATTGCCGAAACCAAGGTGTATACTGGTTGATATAAATAAGCCCATACATAGAGAGAAATTATAGATACAACTGAGAAAGTTGAACTCTATTTATGCCTATTTAATTACTGGAATAACACTTACCAAGCTACTTAAACTCTGGTGCTTAATGTCTTCACTTATACAGTGAGAATTAATACCCACTTCCTGAAGTTATCCTGCAGAATAAATGAAATCATGTTTCCAAAGCTTATAAATAGTTCATGACCAAGTAACTATTTAAAAACACATAAAGGAGACACATTATTAGTATAGTAATCAACAAACCACAGTGGCTGAAAAAGAATTAAACTCAAAGCACTAAGTTAGTCATTACACAATCCCAGGCTGTTTCATTAGGCAGTTGATGGTAACACATGGGGAAAGCAAAGGGACATCAAGACAATAAATCAAATACATTCACGTGCTGCTAAACAACAGGGATATGTTCTGAAAATTTGAGAAATGTATCATAAGGCAATGATGTTTGCCATGCAGATTTCACAGTGTACTTACATAAACCTGTATGATATAGCTTAGAACACACCTAGGTTATAAGGTATAGCCTATTGCTTCTAGAATACAAACCTGCACAGCATGTTACCATATTGGATAATATAGGCAATTGTAACACAATAATAAATATTTGTGTATCTCAACTTATTGAAATCTAGAAAAGATACAGTAAAAACACAGTATAAAATAATAATAATAATAATAAAACAGTACCTATATAGACCACTTAGCACGAATGGCACTTACAGGGCTGAAAATTGTTCTGGGTGGATCAGTGAGTGATTAGTGAGTGAATGTGAAGGCCTGGGATATTACTGTACACTACAGTAGATGTCTTAAACATTAGGCATTAGGGTAAATGTATAAAATACATTTTATTTCTTCAATAATACATTAAACTTAGCTTACTGATAATGTTTTGCTTTATAAACTATATTTTATTTCAGCTTTTTGACTCTTTTGTACTAAAACTTTTTTTTTTTGGAATAAAGAACCATTTTTATTACAAATGATTGACTTCCCCAATTGTAGATGTTATGATCATTAACACAGTCATAACAGAGAATCAGAGATTAAGGGAGCAAAACATAACATTTGGAAAACAGTCAGATGACACCGTGGATCCTATGGCCATGATTTCATTCAAAGAAATGTGAGGCTAGAGGTCCAAGACTCTGTCAAGCATGTAATTCTTGGATATAGAAATCTTGGAGTATGAATCCTGGAATCAGTATTATCTTTAGACGTGTCATTTTAGAAGCAAATGGTCCTCTGACGACAGTGATGTTTTAGCAGGAAGAATAGCATCTTCTAAAGCAAAATGGCCGGTAGCCACAGTAGCCAGAGCCAGAGCCACATCCACAGCCATAGCCAGTTCCATAACCACAGCCGTAGCCAGTTCCATAGCCACAGCCAGAGCCAGAGCCATAGCCACAGCTGTAGCCAGTTCCATAGCCACAGCCATAGCTGGAGCCATAGCCACAGCCATAACCAGAGCCATAGCCACAGCCATAGCTGGAGCCATAGCCACAGGAGTTGCCGTAGTAGTTGCAACACATGTTGTCAAGAGGAGAGAATTGAGATGGGTTTCAAGAAGATGCTTCTGAGGTGTGGACGTCTTCTACTTCCCTGAGACCTTTATATACTGTCAGTAATTGCCAAAGCATATCATTCATTCCCTGACTTAGCCAACAAATATTTAAACAATTATTATGTGCCAGTCACTGTTGATCATCAATAATATTTTGCTTAAAATGAGCCAATTATTTTGGAGACTCGAGTTTCATTTCAGGAACATCATTTTAATCTGCTCTGCCAAAGAACCATCTCAGTGAAATCATGTGCCCAAATATAAGGCTGATACTAATTTTCAAAATGTCCTATCAGTAGATCTATATCTTACATAACAAGTTTTGGGGGGATCATAACAAAATTTTATCCTTTTTCTCTCTCTCTCTTTTTTCCTAAAATATCTACCTCTACCCATAGGGAAAGAGACAACCCTATTCCCTTTCCTGAGTCATTACAACTTCTTTGCCAGACTTCTTTCTCCAACTCACTCTGCACTTCCACACCTACCCCTTGTCCAACCTCCCTCAAATCCCAAGAAACATATTCACATCTGATCATTCAAAGCCAGACTGTATGCTATCTGCAAGTGCTTCTTATATTTTCCTTCCATCCTCCAGGCAAACCAAGACCCTGGGGAGGCAGAGAAGCCCTCCTTTTGTCTCCCATTTCTTCAGCTATATAAGTAATTGTCATTGAGGAGCCTTTTAAAACCTAACCAGCTTCATTTTAAATATATATATATATATATTTGTTATATATATATATATATTTGTTATATATATATATATTTGTTATACTTTAAGTTCTAGGGTACATGAGCACAACGTGCAAGTTTGTTGCATATGTATACATGTCCCATGTTATACCAACACTGCTGTACCCATTAACTCGTCATTTACATTAGGTATATATCCTAATCCTATCCCTCTCCCCTCTCCCCACCCCATGACAGGCCCCAGTATGTGATGTTCCCCTTCCTGTGTCCAAGTGTTCTCATTGTTCAATTCTCACCTATGAGGGAGAACATGAGGCGTTTGCTTTTTTTGTCCCTGTGATAGCTTGCTGAGAATGATGGTTTCCAGCTTCATCCCTGTCCTTACAAAGGACATGAATTCATCCTTTTTATGGCTGCATAGTATTCCACAGTGTATATGTGCCACATTTTCTTAATCCAGTCCATCATTGAAGGACATTTGGGTTGGTTCCAAGTCTTTGCTATTGTGAATAGTGCAGGGGGGTGAGGCACCACCCGCGATGTAGGGAGTAAGAGCCAGCCCCTCTCCCCCACCTGGCTCTTAGGACCCCCATCGCAGGGGGCAGTTGCCCCCCGCGATGTGGATGGTCAAATCCACGGGGCGATAGTGGGGTGATATTACTCCCGGATTTTTCCTAGGATCCTTTCTATACTGCCACCCTCGGTTCACACCCTGGGACATTATCTTCCATATTCTAGCAAGATGCGGCTTCTAAAGTCGCAGGGGGCATACACCCTTCAGTATTATTCGTAATTTTGTAGGGGAATGTTAAACCTGATGTCACAGGACTCTGTACACTGTGATGTTATTCCCAATATCCTAGCTTTACCTTAATAATAATGTCACATTGTGTGTACACCTTGTGGTGTTATTCTTATTCTCCTAATGGGAGGTTGCATTTATTGTCACACGGGGTATGTTCCTTTTGATATTATCCATAATGTCCTAGAGGGATGTCACCCCTTATGTCACAGAGTTTGTACACCTTGTGAAATTACTCGTATTATCCTCATAAGATGTCACTCCTCATATCACAGAGGGTGTACACTCCGTGATATTGTCGTCATATTCTAGGGAAATGTTACTTTTAATGTCACAGAGAGTGCACAGCTTGTGAAATTATTCGTTATAATTTTGTGGGATGTTACCCCTAATGTCACACAGCGTGTACACACAGTGATGTTACGTGCAATATGCTATGGAAATGTTACTCGTAATTCACAGGTCCTGTACACCCTTTAATATTCTTCGTAATCTTCTAGGAAAACGTTACTGCTAATGTCACAGGGCCTGTAGACCCTGTCATAAAATTCCTAATATCCTAGCGGGAGTTCACTACTAATTTCACAATGTGTGTACACCCTTTGATATTATTAGTATTGTCTTGAAGAGATGTTACTACTGATGTCCCAATGCAGGTACATTCTCTGATCTTATTGGTTATATCCTCGGGGGATGTTACTTCTAATGTCACACGGGGTGTCCTCCCTGTGTTCTATTTCGTAATATCCCACCGCAATTTCACTTTTAATGACACAGTGGGTGTACACATTGTGATATTATTCGTGATATTCTAGAAAGATGTTACTCCTAATGTCACAGGGCTGTACACCCGGTAATAGTATTCATAATTTCCCAGGGGTCTATACTCCTATTGGAACAGACGATAACACCCTCTGACATTGTTCATAATATTCTAGGGAGATGATACTCCTCATGTCACAAGGGGTGTACACCCCGTGTTATTATTCTTACTATTCTAGGGGGATGTTACTCCTAATGACACAGGGATGTACACCCTGTGATATTATTCATAGTGTACCAGAGAGATAGTAGCACTAATGTCACGATGCGTGTACACCTTGTGATATTATTTGTCATATCCTAATGTCACAGGGGGTGTGTTCCGTGTGATAGTCTTCCTAACATCCTAGACGGATATTGCTCCTAACGTCACAGGGTGTATACACCTTGTCACATCATTCATAATATCCTAAAACTATGTTATTCCTCAGGTCACAGGGGGTGTTCACCCTGTGATATTTTTCATCATAGTTTTGTGGGATGTTACTCCTAAAGTCACACGGGGTGTACACAGAGTCACACAGTGATATGAGTTGTAATATTCTATAGACATGTTACTTGTAAATCACAGGGGCTGTACCTCCTGTGATATTATTCCTAATATTCTAGGGGAATGTTGTTATTATTGTCACCGGGGTGTACACCCTGTGATATGACTCGTCATATCCCAGTGGGATGTTACTACTAATGTCACAATGCCTGTACACCCTGTGATACTATTTGCAATATCCTAAAGAGATGTTACTACTAAGGTCACAATGCATGGACACCCTCTGATATTATTCGTTATATCCTCGGGGGATGTTATTCCTAATGTCACACGGGGTGTACTCCCGGTCCTATTATTCATAATATCCAAGGGGGATGTTATTTTTAATGTCACCGGGGGTGACATTATACATTAAAAATGCGTATTCAACGCCTGTGATACTATTCCTAATATCCTAGGGGCATGCTCTTCTGAATGTCACATGGGGCGTACACCATGTGTGTACACCTGCTGTGATATTATTCATAATATCCTAGGGGAATGTTACTCCTGATGACACAGGCGGTGTACACCATGTGTGTACCCCTCCTGTGTTATTATTCACAATATCCTAGGGGGATGTTTCTTTTAATGTCACAAAGTGTGTACAAAACGTCACAGAGGTGTACACGCTGTGACATTATCTGTAATACCCTAGAAAGATGTTACTCCTAATGTGTCACAGGGGTGTACACGCTTTGATGTTATTTGCAATCTCATAGAGAGATATTACTTCAAATATCACAGTGGATGTACACACATAGTATATACCCTGTGATAGTATTCGTAATATCCTAGGGAGATACAACTCCTGATATCACAGTGCGTGTACCCCGTGTGTGTACACCCTTGATATTAGTCGTAATATCCAGGGTAAATATTACTCCTCATATCACACAGTGTGCACACCCTGTGATATTTTTCCTCATACTTTAGGGAGATATTGCTTCTAATATGACAGTGGGTGTACCCCATCTGTGTATACTCTGTGACAGTATATTCTATATCCTAGGGAGTATTACTCCTAATATCACTTTGGGTGTTCGCCCTGTGATATCATTCTTATTTGACCTTGCTGCCTTTATTAACCCACACTACAAAAGGAATGGAACAGATAAGAAGATACGGAGATTGGACGGTGCTGCCGTGCGGCCGCCGCAGGACACTTTTAATATCCCTGTTTCTCAGGCTGTAGATGAAGGGGTTCAGCATGGGGTGATCACCGTGTACATCACTGAGGCCACTGCAGCCTTTCTCAGGGAAGATGACACATCTGAACTGAGGTACCCTCCAACGCCCGTTCCGTAAAATCAGCAAACAACTGACAGGTGAGACCCACAGGCGGAGAAGGCCTTATACTGCCCATGTGATGATGAAATCCTCAGAATGGAGGAAACAATTTTATAGTAAGAGAAAAGGGTCCCCGAGATGGGAAGAAAACCAAATATGACAGCAGGGAAATACATGATTATGTTATTGGTGAAGGTGTCACAACATGCAAGATGGGGGAGTTGAGAAGGGTCACAGAAGAAATTAGGAATTTCCGCATCCTGGAAGCAGGTCATTTGTAAGGCAATCAAATTGTGCAGCTGGGCGTCTAAAACACTGAGAAAAAAAAAAAAGGCTGGAACTGAGAGCCAGCACCTCTTCCTCCGCTGGCTCTTAGGACCCCCATCGCAGAGGGGGAGGCACCCCCACTGAGGAAGGGACTGAGAACCAGCCCCTCTTCCCCCCTGGCTCTTAGGACCCCCATCGCAGTGGTGGGAGGCAGCCTCCGCGAGCCGAGGAGTGACAGCCACCCCCTCTTCCCCCCCTGACACTTGGGACCGCCATCGCAGGGTGGGGAGGCACCCCCCCGAGAGGCAGGGATTCAGAGCTAGCTCCTCTTTCCCCCCTGGCTCTTAGGACCCCAATCGCAGGCGGGGAGGCACCCATCGAGAGGCGAGTACAGAGAGCCAGCCTCTCTTCCCCCTCTGGCTCTTAGGAGCCCCATCGCAGGGCGGGAGGCACCCCCTGCGAGGCGGGGACTGAGAGCCAGCCCCTCTTCCCCCCCTGGCTCTTAGGACCCCCATCGCAGGGGGGGGAGGCACCCCCCACGAGGCAGGGACTGAGAGCCAGCCCCTCTTTCCTCCTGGCTCTTAGGACCCCCATCGCAGGGGGGGAGGCACCCCCCGCGAGGAGGGGACTGAGGGCCAGCCCCTTGTCCCACCTTGGCTTAGGACCCCCATCGCGGATCCTAAGAACCTTAGGACCCACCTGGAGGACTGTGGGTATTAGGTGTCCAAGAAGAAAGCTCAAATCTGCCGACGGCAGGTACCTTACTTGGGATTTACTCTCCGACAGGGGTCCGAACTCAGCCCGGGAACAGAAAGAAAGCAGGTTATTTGCAATCTACCGGAGCCTAAGGGCAGAAGGCAGGTGAGGGAATTCTTGGGAGCTGTGGGGTTTTGTAGACTGTGGATCCCAAACTTTGCAGTATTAGCCAAGCCTTTGTATGAGGTCACAAAGGGGGCGGGGACCGGGAACCTTTGGAATGGGGATCCCAACAACAGCAAGTCTTTCATGAGTTAAAGGAAAAACTTCTGGCAGCCCCAGCCCTGGGATAACCGATCTGACAAAGCCTTTTCCATTGAATGCATCAGAGAGAAAACAGATGGCAGCTGGACATTTAACCCAAAGTGTGGAGCCCTGGCTGAGGCTGGTGGCCTACGTCTCTAAACAACTAGACAGGTTTTCTACAGGATGGCCCCCCTGTTTGAGGGCAGTGGCAGCAACTACCCTGCTACTAGAAGACGCAAATAAGCTGACTCTTGGACAAAAACTGAACATAAAGGCCGCCCATTTTGCGGTGGCTGAGAGTCAGCCCTTCTTACCCCCTTGCCTCTCAGGACCCCCATCGCAGGGGGGGGAGGCACCTCCCACGAGGCGGGGACTGACAGGCAGCCCCTCTTCCCCCCTGGCTCTTGGGACCCGAATCTCAGGGGGTGGAGGCACCCCCGTGAGGCGGAGACTGAGAGCCAGTCCCTCTTCCCCCCTTGGTTCTTGGGAACCCCATCGCAGGCGGGGGGGAGGCAACCCCCGTGACGAAGGGAAAAAAAGAGCCAGCCCCTCTTCACCCCCTGGCTCTTAGGACCCCCATCGCACCTCGGGGAAGCAACCCCCCCGAGGCGAGGACTGAGAGCCAGCCCCTCTTTCCCCCCAGACTCTTTGGACCACTATCGCAGGGGCGGGAGGCACACCCCACGAAGTGGGGACTGACAGCCAGCCCCTTTTCCCCCCATGGCTCTTAGGACACGCATCGAAGGGGGGGAGGCACCCCCCGCGAGGTGGGAACTGAGAGCCAGCACCTCTTACCCCGCTGGCTCTTAGGATCCCCATCGCAGAAGGGTAGGCACCCGCCCCCCCCAAGGCAGGGACTGAGAAGCAGCCCCTCTTCCCCCCTGGCTGTTAGGACCTCCATCGCAGTGAGGGGAGACAGCCCCCGCGAGCCGAGGAGTGAGAGCCACCCCCTCTTTCCCCCCTGACAGTTGGGACCCCCATCGCAGGGTGGGGAGGCACCCCCCGCGAGGCGGGGACTCAGAGGTAGCCCCTCTTTCCCTCCTGGCTCTTAGGACCCCAATCGCAGGCGGGGAGGCACCCACCGCGAGGAGGGTAGTGAGAGCCAGCCCCTCTTCCCCCCCCTGGCTCTTAGGACCCCCGTCGCAGGAGGGGAGGCACCCCCCACGAGGCGGGGACTGAGTGCCGGCCACTCTTTCCCCCCTGGCTCTTAGGACCACCATCGCAGAGGCAGGAGGCACCCCCCGCGAGGTAGGGACTGAGCCAGCCCCTCTTCCCCCCTGGCTCTTAGGACCCCCATCACAGGGGGGCGAGGCGCCCCCCGCGATGCGGGGAGTAAGAGCCAGCCCCTCTTCACCCCTGGCTCTTAGGACCCCTATCGCAGTGGGGGGAGGCAGCCCCCGCGCGCCGAGACTGAGATCCAGCCACTCTTCCCCCCGGACACTCAGGACCCCCATCGCAGGGTGGGGAGGCACCCCCCGAGAGGCGGGCACTGACAGCCAGCCCCTCTTTCCCCCCTGGCTCTTAGGACCCCCATGGCAGGGGGGCGAGGCGCCCCCCGCGAGTCCGGGAGTAAGAGCCAGCCCCTCTTCCCCCCCCTGGCTCTTAGGACCCGCATCGCAGGGGGGCGATGCATCCCACGCGATGCGGGGAGTAAGACCCAGCCCCTCTTCCCCCCCTGGCTCGTAGGACCCCCATTGCAGGGGGGCGAGGGGCCCCGCGCGATGCGGGGAGTAAGAGCCAGCCCCTCTTCCCCCCCCTTGCTCTTAGGACCCCCTTGGAAGGGGGGCGAGGCGCCCCCCGCGATGCGGGGAGTAAGAGCCAGCCCCTCTTCCCCCCTGGCTCTTAGGACCCCCATCGCAGTGGGGGGAGGCAGCCCCCGCGCGCCCAGGACTGAGATCCAGCCCCTCTTCCCCACCCCCGACACTCGGGACCCCCATCGCAGGGTGGGGAGGCACCCCCCGAGAGGCGGGGACTGAGAGCCAGCCTCTCTTTCCCCCCTGTCTCTTAGGATCCCCATCGCAGGGGGACGAGGTGCCCCACGCGATGCGGGGAGTAACAGCCAGCCCCTCTTCCCCCCCTGGCTCTTAGGACCCCCATCACAGGGGGGCGAGGCGCCCCCCGCGATGCGGGGAGTAAGAGCCAGCCCCTCCTCCCCCCTGGCTCTTAGGACCCCCATCGCAGGGGGGCGAGGCGCCCCCCGCGATGCGGGGAGTAAGAGTCAACCCCTCCTCCCCCCCTGGCTCTTAGGACCCCCATCACAGGGGGGCGAGGCGCCCCCCGCGATGCGGGGAGTAAGAGCCAGCCCCTCTTCCCCCCTGGCTCTTAAGACCCCTATCGCAGTGGGGGGAGGCAGCCCCCGCGCGCCGAGGACTGAGATCCAGCCCCTCTTCCCCCCTGACACTCGGGACCCCCATCTCAGGGTGGGGAGGCACCCCCCGAGAGGCGGGCACTGAGAGCCAGCCCCTCTTTCCCCCCTGGCTCTTAGGACCCCCATCGCAGGGGGGCGAGGCGCTCCCCGCGATTCGGGGAGTAAGAGCCAGCCCCTCTTCTCCCCCTGGCTCTTAGGACCCCCATCGCAGGGATGTGATGCGTCCGCTGCCATGCGGGGACTGAGAGCCAGCCCCTCTTTCCCCCCTGGCTCTTAGGACCCCCATCGCAGGGGGGCGATGCATCCCACACGATGCGGGGAGTAAGAGCCAGCCCCTCTTCCCCCCTGGCTCTTAGGACCCCCATCGCAGTGGGGGGAGGCAGCCCCCGCGTGCCCAGGACTGAGATCCAGCCCCTCTTCCCCCCCGACACTCGGGACCCCAATCGCAGGGTGGGGAGGCACCCCCCGAGAGGCGGGGACTGAGAGCCAGCCCCTCTTTCCCCCCTGGCTCTTAGGAACCCCATTGCAGGGGGGTGAGGCGCCCCCCGCGATTCGGGGAGTAAGAGCCAGCCCCTCTTCCCCCCCCTGGCTCTTAGGACCCCCATCGCAGGGGTGTGATGCATAGGCGCGCTGGTTAGGAGGGGCTGGCTCCTAACACCAGTTAGAATGGCAATCATTAAAAAGTCAGTAAACAGCAGATGCTGGAGAGGATGTGGAGAAACAGGAATGCTTTCACATTGTTGGTGGGAGTGTAAATTAGTTCAACCATTGTGGAAGACAGTGTGGCGAATCCTCAAGGATCTAGAACAAGAAATACCATGTGATCCAGTAATCCCATTACTTCGTATATATCCAAAGGATTACGAATTATTCTACTATAAAGATACATGCACATGTATGCTTATTGCAGGACTGTTCACAATAGCAAAGACTTGGAGCCAACTCAAATGCCCATCAATGATACACTGGATAAAGAAAATGTGGTGCATATACATCATGGAATACTATGCAGCCATAAAAAGGGTGGGTTCATGTCCTTTGCAAGGACATGGATGAAGCTGGAAACCATCATTTTCAGCAAGCTAACACAGGAACAGAAAACCAAACACAACGTGTTCTCACTCATAAGTGGACATTGAACAGTGAGAACACATGAACACAGGGAGGGAAACATCACACACTGGGGCCTTTTGGGGGATGGGAGTCAAGGGGAGGGATAGCATTAGGACAAATACCTAATGCATGTGGGGCTTAAAACCTAGATGCCGGGTTAATGGGTACAGCAAACCACCATGGCACATGTATACCTATGTTACAAACCTGCATGATCTGCACATGTATCCCAGAACTTAAGGTAAAATTGAAAACAAAAACAAAAATAAAAATATCATTCTATTGTATTACCAGAAAAAGTATCTTTATTTATTTAGGTAATCATTAATTTTTAATAGTGTTTTATAATTTTAGCTGTGTGAAACTTTCACATATTTTATCAGATTTATCTGGAGGTATTTTGTATTTTTTGCTATTATAAGTACCATTTGAAAAAATTCAATTTCATATTGTTCATTGCTCTTGTATAAAATGATTTTACTATTATATATTATATTCAATTTCTGAAACCTTGATTAAAAAAAGATTTTTTTTTTCCAGGTTGACTTCAGACATCCTGATAACTACATGCCTTGGCAATGTCTTTTTGCATTAAATCTCCCAAAAGTTCTTGGAGCTTTTTGTATCTGAATATCTAAATCTCTAGCAAGGCCACAGAAGTTTTTTCAATTATTCCCCCAAATAAATTTTTCCAACTTTTTGCCTTCTTTTTTCCCTCAGGAATATGAGTTATTCTTAGATGTGGCCATTTTACTAATCCCCTATTTCTTGGAGACTGTGCATTTCTTTATATTCTTTTTTCTTTATTTTCTTCTGATGGGTTAATTCCAAAGCCTTGTCTTTGAGCTCTGAAATTCTTTATTTAACTTGATCTAGTCTATTGTTGGAATTTTTCACTGCATTCTGTAATTCCCTAAATGTGTCTTTCATTTCCATAAGTTCTGATATTGTTAAAATATCTAACTCTTTAGGAAGTTTTCATTCATATTCTGAATTATTATTTTTAATTTCTTCATGTTGGTGTACACCTTTCTCTTTTATCTCATAGAGTAGTTTAATAATCAACCTTTTGCATTCTTTATCTGGTATGTCAAAGATTTCGCAATGATATAGATTCATAGCTTGAGAGGTAATGTGATCTTTTGGAGGTGTTACATACATACTGTCATATTGCCAGAATTATTTTTCTGGCTCCTCATTTGGGTAGACTATTTCTTCAAATTATTTTTGAATTGACTGTGTTTTTTTTTTAATTTCTTTTTTCCCCTTAAGGATGTGACTTCCATGTTTATAGTTAATTGTGGTGTAATTCAGCTATTGATGTTTTCAGGGGTGAAGACTGTATCAGCTCCTTGGTTATAGAGGGCCTGTGTATGTGGATTCCTCAGATGATGGTGTATGAGCAAGTTTACTGTCTCCAATGAAGCTAGAATGGCAGAGGTCTGTTGAAGCCTATCTCATTCCCTTGTGGTTTTCACTTTATTTATTTTTCCACAGTATTTTATTTATTAGGTTGAATCGTTCAAGCTGCAGTCCAGTAGGGAAGGTGTCCCTGGGTAGAAACAAGTTGTCACTAAAGCAGGTGGGTAAATGCAATATGCAATGATAGACAGAGGTCACAGCCTTGAGGGTGACTGAGGGATCTCCCAATGTAACACGTTGAGGTCTTATCAGAGGGAAGAGTGGGAGCCACCTCAACTCTCCTGCCAGGCCAGCAGGAAAGTGATACATCTTACAGTTGTATTAATCCATCCTTACACTGCTATAAAGAACTACCTGAGACTGGGTAATTCATGAAGAAAAAAGGTTTAATTGACTCACAGTTCCACAGGCTTAACAGGAAGCATGACTGTGAGGCCTCAGGAAACTTAAAATCATGGCAGAAGGTGGAAGAGATGCAAGGACCTTCTTCACAATGGCAGCAGGAGAAAGACACAGAGAGAGAGAGAGCACAAAGGGGTAAGTGTCACACACTTTCAAACCAGATCTCATGAGAACTCACTCACTGTCAGGAGACCACCAAGGGGGAAGTCCTCCTGTATGATTCAATCACTTCTCACCGGGGCCCTCCCCAGCATGTGAAGATTACAATTTGAAATGAGATTTGGATGGGGATACAGAGCCAAACCATATCACAGTCATTCTCTTGGCCCAGTATTCTGGCTGTTCAGATCAGACAGGCACCTCTTATCATCTGTAGGAATATCGAGAGGACATTCAAATAGAGAGGAATTGTTACCTTACCCCTCATGCAAGCCTGAACCTGAAGAGCACTCCTTTGGTGGTGATGCAGTTGCCCTGAAGTGTTCCAGAAAGACCGTTTACAGGTACACCCATGCTGATGTCCCATGAGAGAAGTCCCAGCTGTGTCTGTAGTGATGAATGAGTGGGAAAAGAAGTCCCCTTCTCCCAGACCTCTCACAAGTATCAGGGCTGCCTGAGTATTTGGATAGAGCTGCAGGTATTCCCCGCTGAGCCCAGCACTGCACCTATGCCTCTACTAAAAGAAACTTCCCACCGGCAGAAAAATTTTGGGACTCAAAGCCTGCCATCTGGATTGTTTTGTCCCATGGAATGTTCCTTTGATGTGGTGCATTCTTCTTTCTCTTAGGAGGAGAAAGCCCTGAGAGCTATTCTACCGTGTATGCTGCTGCTCCTCTGGGTCTAGCCGTACAGTGGGGCTGCCACACTTCATGTGGGTGCTTCGGAATGTCTGCAAGGGATCCAGTGATGTTACCTGTCCTCAAGTCTGTTTATAGTTACACCCATGCTGGGGTCCCATGAGAGAATTCCCAGCTGTGTCTGTAGTGATGAATGAGTGGGAAAAGAAGTCCCCTTCTCCCAGACGTCTCACAAGTATCAGGGCTGCCTGACTATTTGGATAGAGCTGCAGGTACCCACAGCAGTGGGTACCAACACCAGCTCTGATGGAGGTGACAGGTTAGTGACATAGACCCTGTGAGATTCCTTGGTTATAAATAGCCTTAGTGTGTTGGATTTCTCCAATGCTGGTTGTAGTAGGAATTAACTGGTCATGTGGAAAGACTCAGGACCTCCTGGTTAGCCAGGGTGTTGAAGGCAATGATGATAGCTGAGGTTATGCACAAATTTTCTCCTTCTTGAGCACTGCATTAATCTGCCTGGAGATGACATAATGAACTGTGCCAGCTGACCTCCAGCCAGAAGATGACAGTTGCAAAAAAGTGTCAGTTATGATGGTAACAGTGGGATTTGTGTTTGCCTTATGTTACCTAGGGAGTTATTCTGGATTCTCAAGGAATGACCAGGGACATAGAGCTCCCAAAAGTTTCTGTCTGTTGTGGTAAACTACCAGGGCAGGCTCAGGGGCAAAGCCAGGTGGGGGCTGGATCAGATAGGTCCGTATTCTGTCTTTCCATGCATGGGACAAGCAATAGCCCCTGTGGGGATTTGTTGATGATTCTCTGGCTGCTGGGATAATGTTCTAGGGGGAAGCAAGGCTGCCTTTGTTGCACAGTTTACATAGGGAGTGTGGAGTAGCAGACAACAGTAAGCCTCACCCAGCTCTCATGTAGTTGGCAAGGCAGGTCTCACCCCTGTAGTGTTCTGCTAGATACAGCTAGCTAAATTCCAGGCATTCTGCACTTAGAAATCAAAACTGTCCCAGGCCATAAGCCTGACTTTCAGATCATGCTCCTCCTTGACCAACTGTTAAGCAATGGCACCCAGCTCCATCACAGTAGCTGCAACAGACTTCCCACTCACCTCCTGGTTCTGGCCAAGGGAGTTCATGACCACTCAATTATATTGTGAATTTTAGCTGGGAGCTTCTCTTAAGCTGTTACCACTGCCTTATTTAGCTGGCAGACTTCCTTGAGATCTCCTATGAGGTAGAGTCAGAAACGGTCTCCCTCCAACTACACTGGAGACTGGGAATGCACGCAAGGCTCTTCCAGTAGCTGTACCTACTTTTATATTCCCCATTGCTTCCTAAATCAGTTCCAGAGCTGGGTAGGGTTAAGGCCTTCCCTCGTGGCCTGGGTTGCCAGGTTCCCTGCTGGAAGTATATATCCTGGAGGTAGTTCATCTCCCTCTCAGATTCTGGGAACTTACAGTTTTCCACCAGGCTCACAGTATAGCATGCATGCAGCCTGATTTTTTTTTTTTTTTTCCAAAGAGTCTGGGGTTTCTTTTAGTTTTTCTAAGTTCCTGAATCTCTTTTTGGAAAAAAGTTCATAGTGTGAGACTCTACACATTAGTTTGTCTTTCTATGTGGGAGTGGCATGCTAACAATGCATTTTTTTCGTTAGAGCCTTGTTCTATAAGTTTTTTTCTGTTTTTTCCTTCTCTTTTTCCTGCCTTCCTTCTTTCCTTCCTTCCTTCTTTCTTTTTTTTTTTTTTTTTTTGATGTAGTTTAGCTCGTTAGCCAGGCTGGAGTGCAATGGTGGACCTCGGCTCACTGCAACCTCAGCCTCCTGGATTGAAGCGATTCTCTTGCCTCAGTCTCATGAGTAGCTGGGACTATAGGTGCATGCCACCACACCTGGCTAATTTTTTTTTTTTTTTTTTGTATTTTTAGTAGAGACGAGGTTTTGCCATGTTGGCCAGGCTGCTCTCAAACTCCTGACCTCAGATGATCCACCCGCCTCAATTTTAATTGTTATTTTCTTTACTTTTAAAACATTTTGTTAAAAATGAAAACACAAACACACATGTTAGCCTGGGCCTACACAGAATCAGGATCATCAATATCATTGTCTTCAACCTCCACATCTTGCCCACTGAAAGGTCATGTTGGACAACATGTGTGGAGCTGTCATCTCCTATGATAACAATGCTTTATTCTGGAATATCTCCCTAAGGAACCAGCCTGAGGATCTTTTACACTTAACTTTATTTTTATTTTTTAAGTAGAAGGAATACCTAAAATAACTATAAAAGTATAGTAGAGTAAATACATAAACCAGTAACATGGTAGTTTATAATCATTATTAAGTATTACATACTATACATAATTATATGTGCTATACATTTATGAAGGTAGGTTCATTTACACCAGCATCACCACAAACATGTAAGTAATGTGTTGTCCTATGAAGTTGTGATGGCTACAGCATCACTAGAGGGCAGAAATTTTACAGCTCCATTACAATCTTATGGAACCACCATCCTATATGCAGTGGATTATTGACTGAAACTTCATTACGTGCTATGTGACTGTAATGTACATTAACTGTCTTAAATAAAAATCTAAAAGTTTTTAACCTTTTATTTCTTGCCTTACTGCTGTTCTTTTTAAAATTATTCGTTTTAAATAACTAGAAATACTTATATTGAAATAGCTCCCAAATCAAGATTCTAAAAATATATGGCACCTATTCTAACAAAATATTCTCAGGGGAATTTTGAAAAGTTCTAAAACGACCCCTCAAAAATGCCCACCACAATTATTTTTATATGGCTAGTAATACATCATGTACACATTCTTAGAATGGTAAATTTTAGGGGTATATCTATATTATTAGATGAAAAGATAAAGCACTGTTTGATTAAGTATTTATATAGTGTTATTTTCTCTCATTTTGGCAACAGTGATGATTATTACAGATATATTTCTGTTCAAGGTCAAAATACTATTCTAATACTGACACAATTTATTTTACATGTTAGACATAAATTCTCGCTTTCATTTAAAAAGTTTTATGTTATGTCTGAGACATTATGTTCAGAACTATTTTCACAATGTCAACTAATATTTGAGTAAGTTTTGCTTTGAAAATTTCCTAGACAAGTAACTAGATTTTATTTAATGCATTCAATATTTAAAGTTTTTGTTAACACAAATTTATTATTATAGTAAATCAGATATTCCGTAAATAACTATATAAAAGTATACTTACCAAAAAATATAGGTAATAGAAGCACTCGGGCTGAAAATATCACTAATGAAATATTATATAGGAATTTTTTTATTCCTGTGATTAGCAGTTCTTGAGCTTTTTACTATTTGAGAAAGAGCAGTAATCTTAGAATTTATTTCTCTACATAGATAAAGTCTAAAGAGTACATATGTATGAAATAATCAGTACACACACAGCACTCAAGCCATGCTTTCTATATCTTGCACTTTTGCCATTAATGTGTAGATGGAGAGGCATGCATAGTTTTTTTTATTGTTTTCATTTTTTATTTTGACATGTAAATTGAGTTAAGTATAAAAATTCGAGCTATATCTTTACTGATTAAAACATTTCTGGTAGAATCATTGCGGGTGAGTGAAAGAACAAACAGAAATCAAAGGAGAAAACTTATTTCAATTGATTGCAGAAGACTGAAATTGTTACAAAACCCCCAAATTTGAGTGTGAGTACCCAATGCACAATAAGCCAAACACTGATACATCAGCGCTTAGGAAGAGAGAAAGGCATTATTTGATTTGGCCAAAATGAGAGAGTGCGAGAGGCAAATTTTCAAATCCGACTTGCCTTTGAACATAACCAGAAGCTTTTATGAGTAAGGTCGGTATGCGGGAGGTGAGATCTCCTGGTCAAAGCTGTGTCCATCCCTCCTCTGATCAGACTTCTGGATGCCATCAAGGAGGTCTGCATAACCTAAGATTATTGTTCTTTAAAACAAAAACAATCTCATTAATCTTGTAGGCAACACTTGGGGGTTAGAATATGAAGTTAATCAATTACTAGTGACTATCTTCTATCAAAATGACTGTGTGCAAGCAAGCATGCATGCAGGAAGAAAAGGACAAAGAGAAAGAAAATAAGTGAAACAAACACCTTATGATTTTTATAAGTTACAAACTGATATAAATGGGATTCAAGGACAAAATAGAAGTTTTAGTAGTATTAGCATGTGTCACCTGTTCATGAGGCCTCTGAAACCTGCTTATACATACTCAATTTTAGTACACCCCTACACTTCGTGGACATTAGCATATATGCAATGGCTTTACTTACAGACTGAAAATTCAGGAAAGTAAGCATCACAAAAAATTAAGCAAAAGATAGAGAATATGTTTGTGTGAGTGTATGTAAGCATCCTTCTCAAGTCTCCTAGATATCTATGATACAATAAACATGAACTTGATGGCACATTAACAGTGACACTTAGTTTCCAAGTTAAGCTTCTTCTTTAGATGCTTTGGCTAACAATGACAATTATACACTTTAGGATGACTTAAAATTCTTTCATTTTACCAACTTTACAAATGTGATATTATATTGATATAAGTAAAATAGTGAATGTTTTTATGCTTGATTGTTTTATCTCTTGCCTTTCAATTACAACAAAAATTTAAGAAAAGCTAAGTTATTTAAAAGAAGACAGAAAGAAAATAGGTAAATTGCTATTTTATTTCCTATTCAAAATATTCTAAATAAGAATCAGTATGTTAAATGTTGCTAGCAACCAAGGATAGTAATGCCCATTTATTACTATTTTACACATAAGAAACTGAGACAATGAAGTTAGGTCAGTATCCCATAGCACTCACTCCTAGCTGAGAGCTCAGCTGGGATGAGAATCTCCTTTTTAAATTTTTTTTCTAAAGTCTGTAATGTTCCTATCATCCAAGGTTCTCTCTAAAACATAAAATTGTCCAGAATTAATTACTGTTGCATATGCCGTCAATTCTAAACACTTTGAAAGTCATTTTTATTGACCTTGTCAAGATGTTATGCTACACTGATTAAAATATAGTTGACAGTTAATACTCTATAAAGATCCCCTTTGAGTATTGTGGTCATTGATGGATTCACATGCTAGTAGAAACTCTACATTTTTCAGTAAAATTTAGATAAAATTTTAGATTTTTTATCTCCAACACAAAAGAAAATATTTCTTGTAGTTTTAGGAGAGTTGATATAATTGTCAAACCATTCATATAAACAACCTATTGAATTTACTTTAATGTCAATAATGGCCCATCAATATAGATTAAGCCACATGTAAATCTTTCATATAACACTTTCAAATAATTACATTTTAAACATTTACATTTCAACACAGTGGGATAGTGTAAACTTCATCTAGCAAAGGTAGTACTATTTATATTACATTCCCTATTGCATTTTGCCTATCAATGTATGTGAAAGTTAAAATATTGATCTGTACTCTATTGGTGTATAATCATTAATAATCAAGAATAATGAATAGTCATTAAAATAGCAACGAATAATCTTTAATTTTCGAGATATCATAGAAAATTTGGAATAACATCATTTATTTAAAATATGAAATATATGCACATTAATGTAACATTTAGCTTCCTTAGAATATTCCCATATAAGAGAAGGCTATAAGTAAATGAATACATAAATATAAAGAACATATTTACTTTTTTTTTCTATGCAGGAGTCCATTTAACAAAGTATAACGGAAGATAAGTTTCTTGAAACATTTTTAAAAGTGTAATATAGGTACGCATTCTGATTTCTTACTATCTGTCCTTATATATACCAAGTTTGACATTACCTCTGCCAAAACAGAGAATGGCATATCCTGTCAAGCACCTAATGTTTTCTGAGTAAACTCTTGTTTTGAATGATATTACTGAATCAGGTTAATCGAATGATTCCATTAAAGGTGTTTTCACAGCCTGAGTTTCTGCTGTTATATTCAATTGTTTTAATTACCTTGATCTTCATTAGATTTAAATGTTCTAAACATAGACTCGAGTTTCATATTATAATAACCTGAAAGTAAATCAAAGAGGAAAATTTAAAAAGAGACTAATTAATTGTGATGCCTTTATATTCCACTGATTTTTTTTTATTAGAGAAGGTTTAAATTGTTCATCTTCACATTTTATCACTTCATTAGGAAAAGCAACCTGTATTACCCAAGTTCAAAACTAACATCCAACAGGAGCCGTAAACTCTGATCTTGCTAGATTGAGCACTGCCTTTTATCTTCTTTCTCATAAATACAGAGATAAAATAGAGACTCAGCTGGATGCACCCTTTAGCAATTATTTCCCCTATGATCTTAACACTAGGATAACAGGCCACATGTGAAAAGACTTATGCACTCTGATAAAGATTCTCAGTACAAATTCGGATTTACTGTATTTCATTCCGACATTTCTTACACAGGTGTTTTTTTTGGTGACTTGCTTATTTAAGAGGTGCCACTTCTTATAGATGGCTAACTATTAAACTTTTTGAAGCTTTGGCTTTATTCTGCTTTTGCCATGACATAATTTAAAAAAAAAAAAAAGCGATGTCTGCCTGAAGTGATAATTGCATCATTTACATACTGTGAAAATTCAGGAAGGAGAAAGTCGGTTCTATTGTGTATTACAATGAAAAGATTAGACATGAGAATGATATTTATCAAGATATTTATAAATAAATGCTCTGACTTCATGTCTTACATGTCATGCCAATATTTATTATAGAATCTGAGAATATAAATACTTACTCCTTATTTAATGTGAAGATAATCCAGCGCAAGGATGAGAAAGCACTCCATAGTTTAGTTTTGTTTCCCTGGCAGATTTTAATGTAGCTTTAAAATCCACACTGAACTTAATATTTTGTACTACTATATTTTACTCTTAAGGTTTTATTTCTAAATAATCATTTTAATTTTATGCGTTTATTATATTATTGTCTGAGATCATGTCTATGTCTTTCCAAAACTTTGCTAATGAAGAAACTTTAAATTCGAAGTTTTACATTTACTTTACCTGAACTTAACCCATAAAGTATTATGAAAGTATTTCTTCCCACTCATGACACTTTGTCACATTCATTTATACTGATTATTTTTAGTATTCTATAACTAATCTGGAATATGTGAAAAGGTCATCTTTCCTCATATGGGATATATAAAGCATCAGGCAAAAATGGTATCTCAAAACACAGTTCTGAAAATAAAATAAATTATCAAAAAACAGATGCTGGTTTTCAGGGTCGCAATATCTCATAATCAAATTTTTTACTTGAAGGGGGCACTTCCTTGTGAGTTCTTGATTTATATCATCCAGAAAACCTCCCCACGAAGGAAAATGCTTTTGATATTTTTCTTCCTCCCGGTTAGCTATCCAGGCTCATCAATATTTTCTCTTGAGCATGACAAGAGAGATTTCTACTATAATATAATGATGTCCATCATCAAAAATTTCTACTGAAAGATAATTCCAACTGTGAGATTATAATTCTTAGAAGTGTAGTTCTAGGAGTATAAAATATTCCATTAATAACAGATTATTGACTGTATGGTCAAGCAAAAAATGTCATAACATGAAAAGCAAATACAAAAGTGAGAGAAGAATGCTTCTTCCCCAAATGTATTCTTATGGTGAAAAAGGCCTGTTTAAATCACTATTTCTAGGAATACAAAGAGGCTCAGAGATTTTATTTTTTCTAAGTCTTCCTCAGCTCTTCTCCCTCCTGCTTGCAGTTCTCAGAATTTATCAAGAATGCAGCATCCAGAGATAAAGGGGAGATGTCTGAAATAACCCAGACTATGTCCTTATTCCTCTCAGAACAGGATGTTCTGCAAACCTGAACTCAGTGTGACAAGTCGTTTCCAATGTAAAACCCACAATGGAGTGCTCTCAGGTCCCTTAGCTGCAGTGTGTTGTGAGGCATGCACAGACGAGACTATTTAACCTAGGCAGTTTTCCTGAACTTTGGAGTTCAGCTTGCAATGGATCCTAGGGCTTGTTTATCCTTGATGCCTATCTGCGAATTATATGTATACTTTGCTTAACTTGTTGTGCCAGTATTCTGTCTCAGCAGACTCATGCAATTGATAGAAAACCTTTAGGGTGAATCATTGCAAGGAAGCAAGAATGGAAACTATAAGACCTCATAAGGCCTCAAAGTTACACAACATCATTTTGCGACTTTGTGTTGGTCTGTGTGAGTCACAAGGCCAGTTCAGGTATTAGATGTGGGAAAATGGCTACTCAGCAGCAATCAACTTACTGGGTTGTAGACAGACAAAGGGTGATTTAGTCAGGACCATTATTGTGAAAATCTACCTTATCTGCAAAGAGTATTATTAAATTGACATAAGCAATGGTAAAATGTAATTTAAATACCATTTGGATGTAAACTCAAGCGGTAACGCTATTTTTTATCACCATTTATTTTCTATCACCATTTATTTTTTATCACTATTTATTTTCTATTTCTATCACTTGACCTTAACTAGCACTAAAACCATGTAGCGTTTCTTTTTAAAAAATTTGTCTATCTGGGTGATAGACACTGTTTTAACAATAAATAGTTATTAAAATGGATGTATATAATTAATAATTTATCATTGAGAACTAAAAATGGACAAGGATAATCTGCAGACCTCTGTGAAATAAAAATAGACCTGTGTTTATCACTATGTGGTACATTCCCCCAAAAAGTACTTATGTGAAATATTGCTAAGAATATAATATAGGATATTGGAATGAGAAGTAAGAGCTTTCATGAAAGAACAGTTTGAAGTGAATTGGAGAAAATTTTAAGAAGTGTGCAGTTTGTTATAATTTGTATTGTATATTTAATAAGATTAATTTATTTAAATATATTTAGTTGACATAAAAATTGTATATATATTATGTATACATATATATATTGCATACCAATTGTATGTATAGTATATATTAACACATCTATCACCACACACAGTTACCATTTGTGTGTATGCATGCATGTGCATGTGTGTGTGTGTGTTTGTGTAGGATACTTAAAATTTTCCTTATCAAATTTCAAATAAACAATACAATATTGTCAACTATACTCACCATGCTCTATGTTAGTCCCATAACTTACTTATCTTACAACTGAAAGTTACCAACATTTTCCCAATCCACTTCCCCACCAGCCTCTGACAACCACCTTTTCACTCTCTGCCTTTATGAGTTCTACTTTTTCAGATTCTACATAAAAGTGAGATCATGCAGTGTTCATTTTTCTGTCTGAGTTATTTACTTAGTGATTGTTGTTGCAAATGGCAGGATCTTCTTCTTTGAGTGAGATTTTTGAGATGCCTATATGTAAGGGGAAATGAAAGGGTTACTTACAATTTCTGTTCTTTCTGAAGGTAATATTTTTTCTGTATTTTTAAACTTAAGACATTTACATATCATAAATCACATCCAGGAAGTTTAGTAGAGGGTGGGATTTTTTAAAAAAATTGTTATCTATATTATTATGCTGTTTAATAATTATTACATATATATGCATTTAATAAAACTGTAAGAAAAGAGAGATTATCATCAAATTTCATAACTATTTTCATGGTTACATAACATTTTTCTGCCTACTGATCTTGCTCTTTCTCTAGTTCAGGATGTTGATTATTTCATGCTGTTAAGAATATTTGATACAATCCCATGATCAGCAAGACCCTAGGAGAAAATGAAAAGGATTGTGTCAATAGAGAGGCTGGTGCTCTCCCACTGCCTTTTATTGTTTGTACATTGCATTTCTTGGGTTTCAAAATAAAAGACTTTACTCTGTCCATAGTGTTTATTATTATTATAGATTTTAACAACATAAATGTAGAGATTATATACATAACGCATCCCCACATTTGATAACACGAATATAGAGTTGGTAATGATTACAAATGCTCCTTCTAAAATATCGAATAAGATGTACTCATTAGTTATCACTTGCTTTTAATGATTTATATGTGTTGCGCTTATGAACTGAGAAACCAAAGCTCTCTCTGATAGATTCTTATGACTGACCTGCAGATAGAATATAATCAGTCAAAAACTTGAGCATCATTTCCTAAAGAAAATCAATATTTATTAAGACATGAGTTATATAGTGTTATAAAATAATTTTAAATAGCTCCTTGGAAAACCAATGTATATTGTTAGAAATTGAAAACGATACTGAAATTTTAAATTACAAATAGAGTAAAATTGATAAATGGAATAATTTCATAAATTATAGTAAGTGTGATATCATGAGCCAACTTCAATTTTTCTATGGCCCATAAAATTTCTCTAGGAGTCTATCTGCATGAAGGATTGAGGAAACTCCCCCCAAAAGTGGAAAAGATAGTGAGGAATGTTTTTTATGTGCAGTGCTGTAAGTTTAAGAGAAAGAAAATGAAAGATATTTAACAGACCATGGTGCATGTCATTTAGAATAAAAGTCTCCCACCCATTTTCCACACAAACACACACATTCTTCACCTCTAACTCTCTAGGGAATAAGTAGAGTGAATTGTTAAAAAGAACGTAAAAAAAATTTTCAAACTAAATAGCTGTGAGAAGACTCCAATAACAACCCAATGGTGCCTTTCTACCAAAATAATAGAATGTGTCACAGAAGTGGAAATAGGAGTTCTGTCTCCTTGGGTGGGATGAATTCAGGGCAGGGCAGTGATGTTGTCAGATTATTTCTGTGATACTAACAGAAGGCAGATGCTGTGCTACATGTGTTGCCTTCTGCAAAAACAGGGTTACTGAGCAGCATCTAACAAAGAGCCTGATACCTATTAGTATTTAATTAAATACGTATGTAATCAATGAAACTGAACTGACACTGTTGCATATCCTAGCTTAAGAAAGAGATAATGATTTATTCAATTGCACTAACAATGTCTTGAGTGGTGCAGCAGTGCAGGTGGTAGGAATTGTAGAACTTGTATTTAATACATATGAATAATTTTAGCAGCTCCAGAAAGTAACTCTGGTAACTTTAAAAGGAACATGATTCAAAAGCATTATAATAACATTTAGTTTCCTTTATGATCATCTTTTTCAGGTATCAAGAATGGTGCTTCCTTCATGAATAGTACAGGCCTTGCCAACGGATGAAATTGACAGAAATAAGAGGCAATTATTTAATTTACTTTGGAGGTTGAGAGAGACTTTTCTTAAACACACAATAAATGCATCATAGGGGCTCAGATGTTTCTGGCAAGATTATGAAGATAGACTGATTGGTGTTCATGTATTGTGATGGTAGAGACTGAGATCAGCAAAATATTATGTATGCAGTTGACATCTTACACGAAGAATTTGGAGTATGGACATTACATGATTGTCTCTCAGCCACCCTATGGAAAACAGAATTGTCTGGCTCTACCTACCTGGAATTTCAACCCATAAATTTAACTCAATTATTTGTAGCAGAGGTTCTTAAATAAAGCAGCATTATTTAGAATTATCTTTGAATCTTTAAAGATATACTGATGTCCAGAACCCATCCTCCATGATTTTGAGGTGAGGCCAAAGCATGTATTCTTAAAATTCTCTCCAAATAATTGAAATATGCAGCCAGGTTTGGGAACCACTTACTTGGAAGAAAGTTTGTATGCTCCAGTGACTAGAGTAGCACACCTTGGTCTTCTGAATTAACCTCACTGGCTAATAGCAATGAGTCATAATTAATAAGAACTTTTAAAATAGAACTTTGTTTTGGATGAGTTAATCAAGTAAGGTTATAGAGTAGAACTTTCTATCACTAGTTACCTTAGTTTACAGGTATTTCTCACAGAGAAATTATATGGGCTCATTGGTTTACTTCTTATTTAGAAAACTAAATGTTAAAAAACATACACATTAATAGTCAAATGGAGGAGAGGCTTCATGATGGCTGACTAGAGGCCTCTGGTACTTACCTTCTCCATAAAGAAGAAACAAAATAGCAAGTAGATAATTCAAATATCTCATTTAAGACTGGACACTGGGATTCAACTGAGAAGTGATGTAAAAAACCAAAAGCAAGGAAGGAGACAGAAGTGAGGCAGCCTGACTGGCCTGGATTGCCTAGAAGCCTGGAGAGGCTCCCCAGTATGGGATACAGTAAGTGAGAGAACCCCAGTGGTCTATGTTACCATGGAAAACTCCTGCAATTCCTGCCATGGGAGTGCCCCTTGACTCTTCTGGTCCCTGAGACTTAACATAGGAAGGTGCATGGGAACCATGCAATGACATTGCTTCAAAGAGGAAGCTCACACTGGGTCCCACATATCTCCATAGTCATAAGCAGCTACAGCAAGGCACCATTTTGAGAAATAAGCCCCCACCATACTTCATTTTGCCCTGGGGACTAAAAATTTCTGCATCTCCACATCCTGGGAGCCCCATTGACATTAGCTACCTCCAGCCACCATTGTGGTTGGCTGCTGCTGCCAGGGCTGAATCGTGAGCCACTTGCAGTGACCCCTGCAGCAACAGAGCCATTGTGCATAAACAAGGGACCTGGGAACAGGTTACCTCACCTGTAGTCACCAACTGGGGTCTTAGTACGTGCTCCCTAGACACCTACCTATGGTTACTGCCATTGGAAGGAACGTTGCTTACCTTCCTCAATAGCAGAGCCATAGCACAGTCACTGTCACCCCAACCTGAGTATTCCACTGAGGGAATGGGGATAACCCTGCACCTGTCTACCACAGCCAGTACCTACACCCGCCAATGTGGGACCTGAGGACAGGTGCACCTGGCCCAGTTCTGCCCATGCTCTGCCCCCATGAGTGCCAAAGCATGCCATCTGAGACTTGGGGATAGCCCAGCAAAGGCAATGTGGTTTGTACCTGTGCATTCCTCACAAGAACCTGAGGTTGGGACCACTCTACCTGCCATTACCAAAATAGCTGGAACCCACCTGCACATGCCACCTGCAGACCTGAGGAGTGGCCCACACAGCCACCACCAAAATCAATATGGACCACTTTTGACAGCCAGAGGGTTATCCGACCATGTTATTGCCATTGCCTATGCTATGCATTTTGCCCAGGGTCACAAGTCCCAAGAACCCACCCACCTACCCCTCCCACTGCTGCCACTTCCAGCATTTAAGCAAGTGGCCCAAGAATCAGCTCACCTGCCCAGGTAAAACCAGTGGCAGTGTATACCACTCAAGGGCCCAATGACAAGCAACCTGCCACTGAAACCACTGTGGCCTGACTACGGGCCCACCTGGCATAACAATTCCCAGTAAAAGATTATAATAACCTGCATTAAAACTGCACCCTAAGCCATTGAAGAAATCACAGCACCAGTAGTACTTGTTTATAGCTGAAGAAAACACGTGGAGACGACATTACTATATGCATCCAGAATCAAAGCCAAAGTACCCTACCCACCTGAAGTAGTTTGGATATTTGTTCTTATTAAATCTCATGTTGAAATTTAATACTCAATGTTAGAAATGGTGCCTAATGGGAGGTGTTTGGCTCATGGGGGCAGATGCCTCATGAATGGCTTGATGTCCTCTCTGAGATAATGAGTGGGCTTTCACTCTATTCACACAAGAGCTGGATGCTCAAAAGAATATCTCACACTTTCTATTGCTCTATCTTGCTCCCTTTTTTGCCATGTGACACCTCCCACACCCGCCCCCCCGCCATTTGCCTTCTGTCATGATTGGAAGTTTCCTGAGGTACTCACGAGAAGCAGATGCTAGTGCCATGCTCCTTGTACAGCTACAGAACCATGAGATAAATAAACATCTTTCCTTTATAAATTACCCAGTATCAGGTATTCCTTTATAGCAACACAAATGGATTAACACACCAACTAACATAATAGATACATCTTCAGAATAAAGCCCGCCCCTATGAAAGCAACTTCAAAACATTGGAAGAAGCAACCCTTACACTAGAAGCACAGAAATCAGTGTAAGAACACAAACAGCATAAAAATATTAAGGAAATATCATACCTTTCAAGGAAACGGTGTTTCTCTAGCAATAGATTCCAATGAAAAAGAAACTTATGAAATTCCAGAAAAAAAATGATATTAACAAAGCTCAGTGAGATACAAAAGAACACAGAAAAATAATACAAATAAATCAGAAAAGCAATTCAGTGCATACATGAGAAACTTACCAAAGAGACAGAAATCATTAAAAAGGCACAAACAATCCTGGAACTGAAATAGTCAAAGAAAAACAAAGAAAGAAGAATGAAAAAGAATGGATAATGCCTACGTGATATATAGGACACCATAATGCAACTAAATATTCAGATTTTTAAGTATCATAGAAGAGGAAAAGTAAACAAAAGGGATAGAAAACAAATTTAACAAAATAGCTGAAAACTTCCCACACCTAGCAAGAGATTTAGACATTCAGATGCAGACAGCTCACAAATTTCCAACAGATACAATTTGAAAATATCTTCTTCATGGGACATTATAGTCAAATTGTCAAAAGTTAAAGAGATATAGTAAATTATTGAAAAAGCAAGATAAAAGAAGCTAGTCATTTATAAGAGAGCCATAACTGGACCAACAGTAAACTTTTCAGCAGAAACTTCAATGGCCAGGAGAGAACAGAATAGTATATTGAAAATGCTGAAAGAAAAAACAAAACCCAAACCAAAAAAACCTGCTAGCTAAAGCTACTGTATCCAACTAAGTTATCTTTTATAAATGAAGAAGAAATAAAATATTTTCCAGATAAGCAAAAGTTGAAGGGACTCATCACCACTAGACTGGTTCTAGAAGAAATGTTTAAGGAACTCATACTTGGAAGTGAAAGAAAACTTCCTACCATTATGAAAACACATGAAAATATAAAACTCACTGATACAGCAAACACACAAATAAAAAAGAGAAAGGACTCAAATGTTGCCACTACAGAAAACCACCAAACCATGAAGATAAACAATAAAAGAGAATGAAAAGAATGAAAGAATCATAAAAAAAACAGAAATCAAATAATAATATGACAGAAAAAAGCCTTCATATATCAAAAATAACCTTAAATGTAAAATGATTAAAATTCCCACTTACAATATACAAACTAGCTGAATGTGTAAGAAACAAGATCCAACCATATGCTGCCTACAATGAACTCATCTCACCTGTAGTCATACAGATTGAAAGTAAAGGCATGGAAAATATAGTACAAACAAAAACCAAAAGAAAGCAGGAAGAGCTATACTTAGATAAAACAGAATATAAGTCAAAAACAGTGCAAAGAGAGAAAGAAGGTCATTATATAATGATAAAAGGATCAACTCAGCAAGAAAATATAAAAATTCTAGAAATATATGCACCCAACACCAGAGCACTCAGATATATAAAGCAAATGTTATTAGATTTAGAGGTAGAGATAGAATAAAACACAATAATAGGAACTTCAACATCTCGCTCTTAGCATTAGACAGGTTATCTGGACAGAAAATTAACAAACATTGGATTTAAGCTGCATTTAAATAAAAGGACCTAACAGACATTTACAGAACATTTCATCTAACAGCTACAGAATACACATTGTTCTTAAAAGCACATGGATCACTCTTTAGGTTAGACCATATGATAGGACACAAAATAAACCTCGACAAATTTTTTAAAATTGAAATCATATCAAGTATCTTTTCAGACTTCAATGGAATAAAACTAGAAATTGGTAACAAGGACTTTGGGAACAGTTACACGAAATTAAACAAAATGCTCCTGAATGATGACTGGGTCCATTAAGAAATTAAAGAGGAAACTATCTTAAAGCAAAAATCAAAACACAACATACCAAAACCTATGGGATACAGAAAAAAACAGTGTTATGAGGAAAGTATATAACAATAAACACCTACACAAAACAAGCGGAAAGTTCAAAAGAATCTAGTGATGTGCCTAAAGGAATTATAAAAACAACAAACCAAACTAAAAATTAGTAGAAGAAAAGAAGTAATAAAGATCAGAGAACTAAACAAAATAGAAACTAAGAAAACAATACAATGGAGCAATGAAATGAAAATTTAGTTTGTAAAAAAGATAAAAAATTTAATATGGTTCTAGGCTAGAGTAACCAGAAGTAAAGACCCAAATAAATAAACAAAATAAAATTAGAAATTAAAAAGTAGACACTACAACCAATACCACAGAGACTATTATGAACAACTATATACTAACTGACTGGAAAACCTAGAGGAAATGAGTATGTTCTGAGACACATACAACCTACCAAGACCGAATAAGCAAGAAACAGAAGAGATGAACATATCAATAATGAGTAATGAATTCAATCGGTGATAAAAAGTCTCCAAAACAAGAAATGTCCAGGACTAGATGACTTCATTGCTGAAATCTACCAAACTTACAAAGAAAATCTAATACCAATTATCCTCAAACTATTTCAAAAGAATTGAAGAGGAGGAACTTCTCCTTAACTAATTCTCTGAGGCCAATACAACCATGATACTAGAACCAAACAAAGATGCAACAACAACAACAAAATACGAACCAACATCTCTGATGAATATAAACACAAAAATCCTCAACAAAAATATTAGCGAACCAAATATTTCAACACACCAAAAATATAATACACCAAGTTCAACTGGAATTTATCCCAGGAATGCAAGGATGAGTCAACATATGTAAATCAATCAGCATGTTACATCATATCAAGAAAATGAAGAAGAAAAACCATGTAATCATCTCAGAGATGCAAAAGCATTTGATAAAATTTAACATCTCATGATAAAAACGCTCAAGAAACTGGGCATAGAAGAAATGTACTTCAACATAATAAAGGCCATCTATGACAAATCCACAGCTAACATCACACTGAATGAGGAAAAGCTAAAATCCTTTCCTCTAAGAACTGGAACAACAAAAAGATATCCACTTTTACCACTTCTATTCAATGTTGTACTGGAAGTGCTAGCCAGAGAAATCAGGCAAAGGAAAGAAATAACAGGCATCCAAATTGAAAAAGAGGAAGTAAAACTGCCCTTCTTTGCAGACAATATAATCATACAGCTAGAAAAACCTAGAGAATTCACTAAAACACTGTTAGATCTGATAAATAAATTTAGTAAAGTTCCAGGACACAAAATCAACATACAAAAATCAGTGGTTCATTCTTTCCTTCTTTCTTTCTTTCTTTCTTTCTTTCTTTCTTTCTTTCTTTCTTTCTTTCTTTCTTTCCTTTCTTTCTTTCTTTCTTTCTTTCTTTCTTTCTTTCTTTCTTTCTTTCTTTCTCTCTCTCTGTCTCTCTCTTTCTTTCTTTCTTTTCTTTCTTTCACAGGGTCTTGCTCTGTCACCCAGGCTGGAGTGCAGTGGTGCAATCTTGGCTCACTGCAACCTCTGCCTCCCAGGTTCAAGTGATTTTCCCACCTCAGTATCCTGAGTAGCTGGGACTGCAGGCATGCACCACCAGATCTGGCTAATTTTCTCTATTTTTGGTAGAGATGGGATTTCACCATGTTGCCTACGCTGGTCTTAGATTTCTGAGCTCAAGAAATCTGCCTATCTTGGCCTCCCAAAGTGCTGAGATTATAGACGTGAGCAACCATGCCCAGCCAGTAGCATTTATGAACTAACTGAGAAAGAAATAAAAACGGCAGTCCCATTTGCAATAGCTACAAAATAATAAAATGGGATTAAATACAACAAAAGAGGGGAAAGATCTCTACAAGAAAAACTACAAAACATCGATGAAAGAAAAGAAAGGGGTCACACACACACACACACAAAGATAGACATCCTATACACATGGATTGGAAGAAATTAATATCATTAAAATGAACACACTACTCAAAGCAATCTCCAGATTCAATGCAATCACTATCAAAATACCAATATTATTTTTCACAGAAAAAGCATAAAGAATCTTAAAATTTGTATAGAACAATAAAAAAGAACCTGAATAGCTAAACAATCCTGAACAAAAAGAACAAAACTGGAGTCATCACATTCCTTGACCTCAAAATATATTGTAATTGCATAGCAACCAAAACAGCATACTATTGACATTAAAAAAGGTCACACAGAACAATGGAACAGAATAGAGATCCTTGGAATAAATCCATGTGTTTAGAGTTCAGTGATTTTCGACAAAGATGCCAGAACATAAATTGAGGGAAGGACACTGTCTTCAGTAAATGGTACTGGGAACATTGGATATTCATATATACAATGATGAAATTGGACACCTATCTCTCACCATATGTAAAAATGAATGCAAGACAGATTAAAGACTGAAGCATAAAACCAGAAACTATATAACTACTAGAAGAAAACATAGGGCAAACACTTCAGGTTATTGGTCTGGGCAAACATTTCATGAGTAAGACCTCAAAAGCACAGGCAACAAAAATAAAAACAGACAAATGGGACTATATTAAACTTAAAACTTCTGCAAAGCAAAGAAAAAATTGAGTGAAGAGAAAACCTGTTGAATGGAAGAAAATATTTGCAAACCATTCATCAGACAAGTAACTAATATCCACAATATACAAGAAACTCAAACACTTCAAAGTAGTAGTAGTAATGATAATAAGTGGGCAAAAGGACATGAGTAGATATTTCTTAAAGGAAAACAGACAAGTGGCCAACAAGTACATGAAAAAATGCTCATCATCACCATCATCAAGAAAATCTAAATCAAAACTACAAAAAGATATTACTTACCCCAGTTAGAACAATTTTTTAAAAAAAGACAAAAATAACAGATGCTGCTGATGATGTGGAGAAGAGAGAATCCTTATACATAATTGGTGGAAATGTAAATTAGTACAGCCTTTATGGAAAATAATATAGAGATTTCTCAAAAAACTAAAAACAGAACTACCATAAGATCCAGCAATCCAAATCTGGGCATTTAACCATAGCAAAATAAATCAATATATTAAAAATATATCTGCATTCCTGTGCTTATTCTAACATTATTCACAATAGCCAAGATATGGAATAAAGCTCAGTGTCCATCAATGAACAAATGGATAAAGAAAATGTGGTATATATACACAGTGGAATATCTTTCAGCCATAAAAAAGACTAACATCATGTTGTTTGCACAATGGGAATGGAATCAGAAGTAATCATGTTAAATGAAACAAGCCAGGCACAGAAAGACAAATATTGCACGTTCTCATATGTGAGAATTAAATAATTTGATCTCATGGTGATAGCAGAATGATAGATAGTAGAGGCAGGGAAGGGTGTGTGTGATGGGAGGGATAAAAAGAGATTGGTTAACGGGTACAAACATACAGTAAGAAAGAATAAGTTCTTATGTTTGATAGTAGTGTAGAGTGACTATAATTAAGAAGAATGTATTCAATATTTCAAAATAGCTAGAATAGAGAACTTGTAATGTGGCCAACACATTGAAATGATAAATATGTAAGGTGATATACACCCGAAATACCCTGACTTAATTATTACACATTCTATGCAGGTAACAAAATATCCTAAGTATCACATACGTATGTACAAATATCATGTATCAACAAAAAAGTGATTCAAAATTAATATAAATGGTGCAAAGTAAGAATATTAGATTAGGCTGTAGATTGTAGAGTGTGTTAAAGCCTACATCCATCATCTATTTTTATTGTAAATCATAAATTAATAGGCAAAATATCAGAGTTAATGTTTGGCCTGATTTCTGCTTGAGTCCATGCTGTTTCAACATCATTAAGTTTTTTACCAAGTTTCTCTCTCTGGCCCAATAGATCACATAATATTCAATGGTCAATTATGCATATTTCTGGGGTTCCTTTTTCTAGTCATGGTTTAACTAACAGTAACTCTTGAAAATGGTATGGGGAGAAAAAAGCATACAGCTTTTTCATCCTCCTATTTTTAATCCCTGTGAAAAAAATATCTCTGTTATTATTGTGGGCGAGGATGCAGGAAAAAGGAGGGACACTGCTGAGAAGAAAAAATATGAGGGTGAGCGGAGAGAAGTCAAATATAAAGTAGGAGATAAGAACATGGATAAGCAGGAGATCAGAGACAGAAAGGAGAGAACAAGGTGAGAAAGGAAAAAAAAAAAAGAGGAGAGGAAGAGCCAGGATAGGGGGTCCAAGAGTCAGCTTTATTCCCATTTTCTATTTATTTAAGTCAGATCTTGGTCTCCCAGCCCCGGTTTTGGCCAATCCAAAACAACTGTGGTCTTACTCAGCAGAGGAATAACTTTCAGATCCTATCTATCATAAATGTGAATAATGTATTGTTTGTATATAACTTTTTAGGCATACCGAACTTTTTAAATAGCTGTTTTCCTGAGACATTATTAAACAATTGTCACTACAGGTATTTCATATCCTCTCAGATTCATCTTTTTCAAACTCAGTGATTATGCCACATACTTAAATTCATATCAGATATAGTTACATTAAGTTTATTTTATAGTTTGTTAAGCCAGTGCCATAATAACTTTTCATCCCCAAATTAACTTCTTTTACACAGCAACAAACCATGATCCAAGCAGCTCAGCTTTTGAGACTGTTATTATGCATGCACAGTCGCATATTGCCTTAGCCAGTGTCTGTGATTATTCACTAAAGAATTTTGAATATACTCATTATCCACGAGAGTCTTCCTCTTCCTTATTTGTTCACGGCTCAGGAGTGAGACCTCCTGTGTGTTGCAATTTAGATGTAAAAGGAGTTTATTTTAGGAATGTTCATCTTTCAACACTAAGGTACATACCTTTGGTGAAGTGCATGCATAAGTTCCATGGTGTTAACGAGAGTTCTACATGTTCATCAATAGAAAACGGGAAAACCTTTGGTCACAGACAATGTCTCCAGCAGTGAGAAAGGCATATTCACTTTCTGATCTAGCAGTTATCAAAATCAGCATGAGTTCTTCTTTCTCTGGTAGAAACTACTGGATTGGGAACCTGATTCGGGCCCCTCGGGGAATGTAAGATGGAAGAGAGTTATCGAAGAGACATCATAAAATATTCATGAGGAACTCACATCTACAGTATGCTTTACTACTGCCTGTGATACAAATAGTGTATAGAACATAGTTTCTCCATTTAACGTGGGTCTCTAATCTGAAGTAACAGAGAAATAAAAAAAGATGACTCGGAAAAAAACCTGAAAAATCACTTTCTAATGATATTTATGTATAAGTTAACATATAGAGTAGGACAAACAGACATTTTGTAAGTCCATACATTACTTTCATTATTGAATTTAGCCAACATTATATTTTTTCATATAATTTTTACTATAAATTATTCACTTAACATTTTACTTTTTTATTTTTGGTTTGTTTCAGAGACAGGGTCTTGCTATGTTGGCCAGGCTGCAGTGCAGTGGCATGTTTATAGCTCACTGCAGCCTCAAACTTCTAAACTTATGCTTAGGCTCCTGAGTAGCTGGGACTGCAAGCATGTGCCACCATGCTACACACAATTATTTTTCTGTAACAACTGATAGAATAGGACACAAAGCAAATGCATGATTTGCCTCTGGGAACTACTTGATAAATGGGAAACATCGAAAATAGATATTAATTCAAGTAGGATATCCTGACATACCAAAACATATTTCATAGATGTCCAGTCATTTTAGGCTCAGAGAGAAAAGAAAATTAGAAGTTCTTATTTGGACATGGAGCTTTTCAGTTATGAGATGAATAGGTATTGAAATTCAAACAAAATGTGAGACAAATTGTTAAAGTTGGGGAAAAAGTTTGAGTAAACCTTATTTTAAAGTTAATATGGATTATGAATTCTTCCTTTAAAGAGGGTGTGTTTTGGCCATTTAGAGGGACAAAATTGGTACAACAGCTGGAGTTTATTGTGCATGACCACAAATACTAAGCTGAGATAGCTGAGCTTTGATACCAAGAATTATTATCAACACTTCGGAATCTTGCATAAAAACCAAATAATTGACATTTTAAGTATTCTGATTTTTCTAGATGCTTCTCAGTGAAAAACATAATACAATGTACATGGAAACAAAGTATAAAGAGAAGTTCAATATCATGGTGATTGACACATTAACAAATACGTGTAGAATACTGCTGTGTAGGACAATATTCAGAAAGATATTCTCCAAAATCTGGCCTCAGTTCTGAGGACAAGTTATTAGCTACTTTAGAACTTTAGTAAAACTGGGAGGGCATTTAAAAGCAAAATCATAGTAAGTTATTGACTAGGTTGTATTGAGAGCTTCTTAAATTTGTGTTTCTGGTAGCTGACAGAGGTCATTGAGAAAAAAAAGCAAAAATCAAATTCTTTTCCAAAATTACATTTACTATAAAGACCATTCTAATATCCTTTGTACTGAGCACTGATCATTTGACCAACAGGATTTTTAAACCCTAGAAATGCAAAGTTCAATTTCGAATGTGAGTAGAAGTTAATATATATACATATAGCTTTAATACTAAATGGCTTAAGAAAAGTATAGAAAATAGAGCCTTCTTAGCCTATTAAAAGGAAGAATAAAATAGTTTATCAAATCTTCCCCTATTTTATTATGATTCTTATCATTGTTTCTACACTCATTCAGGCTATGGGTTTTCATTTATATTGGTACAATAATCTTCAAAATTCATCCAGTAAATTTGAAATCTTTGAATTCTCAGTCATAGCTACATAGTTCAAATATTTTACTATACATTTTTAGTTAATACACCTTTAGACAAATTAAATAAAATTTGTTGTCAGAGACTTCTACAACTCCGAATTAAAAACAAAACAAGCATACCTTTTTACTGGGTGAACATTTCTTGCTTGTGTAAACCCCATGTGTAAAATATTCCCTAAGTGTTGGAAAATTTTCTTCTATATTTTTCTATATTTCTATATATTTTTTATCTTGTAATATTGTTTCATCATAACTTAATTCTTGTGATTCTCAGCTTTACTATTGTATATTTTATCCTCCCAGAGCTCTACATTTTCATATGTTCAGTATTCCATGGGAAATTTTCTTTAAGATGTTTTTCCTTTATATCAAACTGATTCAATAAAAAAAATTAAAAGCCAAAGTGTTGCCATTTTCATAAAAACAAATAATATTCCTCCCTATTCCTCCTAATGATACTACCACTTCTGAAACTGTATTGACTTGAAATCTTGTGTGTTGTGGTATATAGTATCGAGTGAGTAACAAAATTCTAATTCCCTATCCCCTTCCTCTAAGGCATTTTTCAGTCAACTGTAGCTGTGTAACAAAGATGTGTTCGTTGAGGCATATGGCACGTATGGAGAGAATTTTAGAAAATAATTCTATTTTTCTTTTTCCTTTCTTCCTGTAAGATAGATATGATAGCTTGAAGGAAGAAACTATCCAGTGACCATGAAGAAAAGACCATAACAATATTAAAAAACCTTAGCTCTATTATGCTTGAGCCTTTTACAGCTAAACCAAGGCTGGCAGCCACCTACCTCTGGACTTATGTCAGAAACAACCCTATATCCATTCACCACCATACGCAGATTTCCTTTCGCTTTTTATTTTTTTAATTTTTAATTTTCTACTTTTTTAATGGCTAGTACTACAGATGTGTGCCACCTTGCCTGGCTAATTTTTCTGACTTTTAGTATAGACGAGGTCTGGCTGTGTTGCCCAGGCTGGTCTCAAACTTCTGAGCTCAAGCAATCCTCCCAGCTCTCAAAGTGCTGGGTTTACAGTTGTTAGCCACCATGCCTGGCTCCCTTGCTATTTTTAATGTGAAATTTCTAGTTAAAAAATGTGCATGAGATATTGATTGCTTCTCTTTTAAATATTATTCATGCTTAATGTCTAATACTAAATATAATCATCTATATCAAGGATAAACAAACACTGTCTGTGGGCTAAATCTGGCTGGCCAACAGCTATTTTTGTGTTTTCTTTTTTGTTTTTTGTAAATAAATCTTCATTGCAACACAGCTATGCTTATCATTCAAGCCTATGGCTGCTTTTGTACAACCATGGCAAAACTGAGTAGTTGTGACTGAGATTATTTGGCTCGCAAGATCAAAAATATTCACTAACTGGCCCATTACAGAAAAAAAATTGTCAACCCCAATCTAAAGGAATTAGCCTAGAATATATATGTCTGTCTCTTTTTAAATGTATATTACCTTATTCTTTACAGAAGATGAAATTCTTACAACATTCTCTAAAGAACCCTATATTTTAAAATGGATTGTTTTCCAAAATATATTCTATGTAAGTAATAGAACAAAATTTACACAAATATATAAAATAATTTTTATGAGGACATAAAATAATTTTTCAGTCAGGTGTGGTGGCTCATGCCTGTAATCTCAGCACTTTGGGAGGCTGAGGCGGGCAGATCACTTGAGGTCAAGAGTTCGAGATCAGCCTGGCCAACATGGCGAAACTTGTAATCCCAGTAAACCTGTAACCTGGAGGCTGAGGAATGGGAGTCGCTTGAACCCAGGAGTCAGAGATTGCAGTAAGCCAAGATCGTGCCACTGCACTCCAGCCTGGATGGCAGAGTGAAACTCTGTCTCAAAAAAATAAATAAATAAAAATAAAATAATCATAAAAAATTTTAAAAATTTCTACTCAGAGCTACTAATTTTATGAGATTTAAAATAGAGGTCTAAAATATATCAATCAACTTGGTTTATGCTGATTTTAATTACAATTTTTGTTTGAGTTACATTTTCAAAATGATCAACCTTTAAAATAGAATTTAATTACCACTACATAAAATCTCCAATAAGATCTAAACTCTAATCAAAGGAAACTACTACCATACCAACAAGGGTGAACTACCACTCTAACCTGATTCTTGTTGGAAGCAGGGATCAAATTGTAGTTGCAAAAACAATTCTATATTTTCTTCTACAATCCACAGAGACTAAAAGAACAACATACTATATTATTTTAAAACATCTTTACTTCATAAGATTTTCTTTGATGGCTTCATCACACTACTTTCCTCCCTTAAACCTTATACCATCTGTAGGAATTTCAAGTCTCTATAACATACCATATAATTTATTCACACCCCAACACCTGTCCATACAACGTACTGTAACATGGACATTTAATGCCCCATGCCACTAAATTGCTGATATATATCATCTGTGTTCATAGCATAAAATTTTATACATAAAATGGTATATCAATTCAATTCTTGTCCATATTTCATAAATGAGTATTTCTTGACACCCTGTCAAAATGGCTCTTAAAACTATTGAAGTAAAGGTTTTGAGTAATTGTTTATTAATCCAAAATGCTCTTTTTCTGTTCAAACTATTGTCAACAACACTTGATCTCTCTTTCTCAGCAGATGGTTGTGCTTCCTACTTCACTTAGATAATTGAAGCAATAAGAGACTTAAAGATCAGCAATCCCCAAACTTTTTGGTACCAGGGATACTGGAAGACAGTTTTTCCAAGGAAGGGGGAATGGTAGAGGATGGTTTTAGGATGGAACTGTTCCACTTTAGATAATCAGGCATTAGTTAGATTTTCATAAGGAGCAGGCAACCTAGATCTCTGGCATGCACATTTCACAGTAGTACTCACCCTTTTATGAGAAGCTGACGCCAGGCTGATCTGATAGGAGGGGGAGCTCAGGTGGTAATTCTCACTGGCATGCTGCTCACCTCCTCTGCTGTGTGGCCTGGTTCCTAACAGGTCTTGGACTGATTACCAGTCTGCAGCCTGGGGGTTGTGGACCTCTGTATAGATCACTTTATCACATCTCTGTTTACTGATTTTATGTCTTTCCCACTGGATAGTGTGGTTGAATTGCCTAAGGGTAAACTCTCCAATATGTAATTCTGTCTCCTGACTGTTTGAGGCATGACTTCAGCTATTGCACCATTTTCCTTTTGTATTACCAAATTGTATTAATAATTTTAATGAATATAAAATATGCTATAATCTCTCCCATTTAAAAAACACTGTTTTGTTGTTTTATACCACGCCAGATACCACAATATTTCTCTTTCAATGTTTATTTTGAAAGAGTTGTTTATCTGTATTCTCCTCAATTCCTCTGCTAACCATTTTCTCTTACAACTTGTCCAGTCAGGATTTTGCTGTCACCCCTCCAGGAATTTGTTTTAGGTCACCAATGATCTGCAAATTGCTAAACACAATGGTTAGCTCTCTTAGTCTTCATCTCCTTTGGCCTCTCAGGAAAACACCAGTTTAACAGGATCTTCCTTCTCTCATGTGACTTTCAAGATCCATATTCTTGAAATTGTCATCCTATTTTACCCTTACTACCTCTCGATTTCCTGTGTTATTTCTTTTCTTCTATGTAACCATAAAACATTGAAATATCCTAGATGGCAGCTATCATATCCTCTTTCTTCTCTCTCTACACACACATTGATGGAGAAAACACCTAGATCACCTTCTATATAATCTCTAACTGATGAATTAGCCACCATTAGTATATCTAACATCTAATGCATATTTTGTACCTCTAATATGGTGAAACAAAGTTGAATACTGGTTAAATATATTTCATATGTGATATATAAGTAATTCACTTTCATGGTTTTAAATATTGTCTGTACGCAAATAATCCTCAATTTGTATGTGTCGCTATAATCTTTTCTTTGTATCATAGACCGATATATTCAACTATTTACTACATATTTCTACTTGAAAGTCCATTAGTTATTTCAATGTAACCGTGTTCCCAAACGAATTCTTGATCTTTAACATCAAAACTTTTCTTTTCATTATATCCCCTGTGAAAAATTTCAGAATCAAAATGGAGTAACTCGTGCTGAAAAAAATCCACACCCTGATAAATACAGATAGGGAAAGCTATGAAGAGAGAATTCTTATGCATACATGCCTGATAACAAAAACTATAAGGAAAGACTGCAAAAAATAAACTTCTACATCCAAAAATTTTAAAAATGCTTCTACAAGGACATCTGCCCAGCAACTTCCTGCCCAGCCTTGAGCTGGGATCGCCCTTGTAGCAAAAGATAATAATTATCTCAAAACAATTATGTAATCTTTCTTATACATTCCTGAAAAGCTTTTGTCTTCCTTTACCTCCTGGAACACACACCTGGTTTACTATGGCAGACATATTCTATTTGCAATGCTTTATTTCCAAATAAATGTTATTTTCTTTTAGAGAGACCCTCTCTGTTATTTAGTTGACCTAAACGATGTCCAGTAATGGAACCAAAAAAAGTTCATTATTGGAAAGAATCAGTAATTCTTGAAACTGGTGTTGAGTACTCACTTGAGCCCTTTGAACTCTCTGGTTCCATGGCTTGCCTCTTCTGCCCTGGTGAGACTTCTCAAGCTGAACCTTCCTTTCTTTGGTAGACGCTTTTTCATTTTATTTGGAATTTGTTTAGTTATGAGGCCATCTTTAATAAAGGGCTTTACTTCCCTCCTGAAATGATAAGAGACTTTTTGTCCTTTTTGGACAAAAGTCCTTTTTAATTAAGTATTTTTCTGATTTGAGTAATTTGGTTTCTATAGGATTTACATTTGTCTCTGAGGCTTAGCTTTTCCGGTGAATTTCCTTTTGGTTCTTTCTGCGCATTTAATTTAATATTTTGTTGTATCTGCATGCCTGGGTTAATATTTTGTGAACAATCTTATTTTGGTTTTATTTTGTTTTAGTTATGCACGTCTGTAAATGGTTTAGCTCTTTTCCCTGGCTTGTTTTTGAAAATATTCTCAGAGGAAAAATAAACATCCAAAATAATGGGTGCAGGACGGCTAATTAAAAGCCACTAAAGCAGTCATCACCCTTTCAAAAACTAGTTCAAACTCCTGACATTCTGTGACAGGATGTATAGGCCTTTGCTCTTGAGAAATTAATAAGAAATCGAATAGGATTCTCAAACCTTAAAGCATGTCAAGGTTTTCTGAGAATACACTTGGCTATATTATGACCCACATTTGCGTACATTTTTTTAACTGCTGGGAAAATTACATCAACACAAACTTAGAGTTCATTTGGTTATTATTTAAACTATCTAAAAATAACTTGCAACTGTAAAGTTAGCATGTAGAGTATATAATTCTGTATTGCTCTAGTTTTTCTGCTGCCCACTTTGAATCTGCTTCAGACACTGGTGTGGAGATAAAACTCACTACCAATGGCATTCTAGCCAAGACTATTTTTTAAAGTTTTAAAGAATTTTCAAATATGACTTTACAAATTACAACAGCTACATGGCAACCAACAACCTAGATACCTTTTGGAAATGTAAATTTAGGTTTTTCTAACTAACAATTGTTTAGGTGATGGAACAGTTAATTGAATGATTGATAGTCTAAAAGGAAAGAACTAGGTAAATGATACATGTTTATAGAATTTAGACTATTAAATGACACAGGTCAAAATTTTGAACTCAGAGAACTAACATAAGATATCGCTGTCCAGTATAAAATTCCTTTTTCTGCCGTGAAGGAGACAAAAAGAAAAATATGAAACAGATCCTACTAAAGTGCTTGCCCACCTGCATTGACTAGTCAAGCAAACTAGACCAACAAACAAAAGATAATTTTGTTACTACAAATTCAAGATAATTTGGTGATTTTATTTTTTAAAAATGTACAAATCAGCCAATCCTAGTTAAAATGTAAACATTGAAAGCTTAACCTTAAACTTATTTGAAACTGAGAAATGTTATTTTAAAACCAAAGTGCTATGGTTTACTCAAACTGCTATACCCAAAATTTTGGTTCACAGTCTTCATTAGATTACATAGTAGGGAAAATAGCTCTGTGAACAGGCCTCATTGTATCAGAAATGTAATTTGGATTCAAGTGTATTTTATATACAAGAGAGTTGTATTACTACGCCATGACTAAAATTCTAAATGGAAAGCTACAAGATCTTCGTGTGTGTATATATGTGTTTAGGTCTTGATATGGTTTGGATCTGTGTCTCCACCAAATCTCATCTTGAATTCTAATTCCCAAAGTGGGAGGTGAGGCCTGGTGGGAGGCGATTGGATCATGAGGGCAGTTTCTCACGAATGGTTTAATACCATTTCCCTTGTTACTGTCCTTGCAATAGTGAGTGAGTTCTCATGAGATCTGGTTGTTTAAAAGTGTGTAGCACCTCCCGCTTCTCTTCCTATTCCTCCTCCTTAGCCATGTAAAGTGCTGGTTTCCTTGTGGACTTCCGCCATGATTGTAAGTTTCCTGAGGCCTCCCCAGAAGCCAGGCAGATGTCATCAAGCTTTCTGTACAGCTTGAAGAATTGTGAGCCAATTAAAGCTCTTTTCTTTATAAATTACCCAGTCTCAGGTATTTTTTATAGCAGTGCAAGAACAGCCTAATACAGATGTGTTTACATCTGTGTGCATATTTCATTGTGTATTGTGTCTACGTAGTAGAATCTAGCATAGACATTCAGAATTCCCCAAACATGGTTTATGCAGCTTGGATTACATAAAAGAATGTTCATATAAAATATATAGTAATTAACTCAACTTTCTTTTAGTTTACATGAATTAAGTAAATCTTTGATAAATAAACTTGTTGTAATGTAGTCAGTAACATAAAAATAGAAATGTCTTCAAAATTGTCAGCATGCATTTTTGTATAGCTTTACTTATTGGTCAGGCAATTTTGGGGTTTTATTTTGTTTTTTAAGTGGTAAGGTATTGCTATATTGCCCAGGCTAGCCTTGAACTCCTGGGCTCAAGCAATCCTACCATCTCAGACCACTGAGTAGCTGGGACTACTGGCATGCACCACCATGCCCATCTAGACAGTTTTATGTTTTTCTCATTAGATGTTTAAAGGTGTCAGGATTTGACACAAAGTTTATAAAACTACAAACCTAGGCTAAACCAGAATGATCTTTATTTGTGCAGTTCTTTAATAGTCTAATATTGTTGATTTAATGAAAACAGGTGGATCATCAGAGTTGTTGGCAGAATATGTACATATTTAAGATTCCTATTTAGTTGAACAACTTATATTCCATAGATTATAAAAATGGTTAACAAAAACGTAATGAAATGATGAGTAGTTTTGTCTAATATCTCAGGTTTTATAAGTAGTCTAGGCATAATTGTTAAAAATTAAATTAGGTAAATGTAAATGAGATAAATGTTTACAAATTAACTTTCCATGTATTGTGAAGTCTTAAAGCTATACTAAATTAAATAATAGATACTCATTAAATGTTTGGGCCATTTTCAATTAAGATAAAAATACTGCAACAATTTGTTAAACACAAATATGTTTGTGCTTAGCTTCTTAAATTTTAGAAAAAGACTACATTTATTTGAGTCTATTAATACCATAAAAATTGTGTTATGAAGAAATATTCTTTTAAAACTTATAAAATGGTTCTCATCTATAAAATACTAATATATGATGGTTCAAAATTAGTTGCTTTCTAGGTTTTCGCTGGAAATTAAGGTTACTAAGAGTTCATTATATATAATCCCATATACGAAGTATATCAAAAAAGAGTTTTTGATGACAAAAATTATGAGAGAGAAATAAAAATTTATTCTTTATTGAGGAAAAATAATAATTTTGACTAAATTTAAATGCTATTAAATGCTGTTTCAAAATATAAAATTAGGCAAGAAATAGGAACCTAATAGAAAGAAAGAACTAGTAAGTAGGAGAGACAGATGTTAAGCAAGTCATGAGTATAAAAATGTTATATTTGACTAGTAAGATTAATAAGAAAAGAGTAAAATTTTGTATGAGGAAAAAATCTTATGTGGTACATTTTTGTCCTAAAGTAAAATGACTAGTTATTTAAGAATAAGGAAGTATAGGACATAGAAGAAAGTATAAACATGATGTCAAAAGTCTCAGTAGGTTGTAAAAAGGTTGGTGAAGGATGAATTTATAAAAATAATTTGTGTGTGATCAAGTTGGTTATAATAGGAGGGAATTATTTCTAATTCTTTCTAAATATTTGAGCTTTTATGTTAAAAATACACATACAAAACTAAAAATATGGTCCCCTACATTAGAACAACAAGTTTTTCTTAAAGTATTGGTTTGCTCTTAGTACATGTTACAAGAAGTTTTAATTTTTAATTCTGAAAATTTTTTTGGCCTGCCATCTTCTAACCTGCAGACAGTTTTTATTTTTGCCATATTTCTTCCTGAGATCAATTTAATTTTTCTAGTTTCAGTTTAGAAATGCTGTCTTTTCATTCAAAATAGTAATTCAATGTTTTGAGGTAGACTTTTCCTCTTATAGTTTCTCAAATTCATATTTCAGAAGTTCAAATTTGGAACATAAATCATTCTATCATAAAGACACATGCATGCATATGTTCATTTCAATGCTATTCACAATAGCAAAGACATGAAAGCAATATAATTGCCATCAGTTGTAGGCTGAACAAAGAAAATATGCTACATATACACCATGGAATACTATGCAGCCATAAAGAACAATATCATATCCGTTGTAGGAACATGGATGGAGCTGGAGGCCATTATCCTTAGCAAACAAATACAAGAATAGAAAATCAAATACTGCCTGTTCTCACTTATAAGCAGGAGCTAAATGATGAGAGCAAATGGACAGATAGAGGGGAACAACATACACTGGGGCGTACGTGAGGGTGAAGGGTGGAGGAGGGAGAAGAACAGAAAAAATAACTATTGAGTACTCATTAAATAAATTAAATAAATAAAAAATAACTATTGAGTACTGGGTGGTGAAATAATCTGTAAAACAAACCCCCTGCGACACAAGCTTACCTTACCTTTATAACAAACCTACACACGTACCCCTGAACCTAAAATAAAATAAAAGAAGTTCTACTTTGGCAGTATTTTGTAGTATATGATTTGTAAGTCATGCATCATTTTCTTCAGGTATTTTTCTCCTTGAGAAGTTCTGTGATAATAACTCACTTTGAACTTTTTCATCTGCTTATGTAGCATTTCTCCCCCTGGTTCTAACTAAAATGTCATTACCTACCACTGAGATGTTTGTTTTAAAGGAATAGAAAAGCAATGTTTTCCTACAGGATAACCTGATTCTGTATGCTTGGCTTTTCTGGATATGTCTGAATTCTTCTATGTAACCAGGAGATTTCACATACTTTTACTTTTTTTCAGAGCCATATATTCCCTTGCTCAAGGAAATGGTTTTCTTATTTATATTTCTTTAAGTTGTGGTATATACTTACAACCTTGGACACATTCTTCCCGTGTCTAGACAAATTCAAGTACCTTTCTTTAGGCTTAACCTCAAAGTAATCTAAATGAGCTTTCTACAAGGGAAAGCAATCGCACTGCAGGAGGTTTTTCTTTACATTTGATAACTGGTGTAAAAAACACAGATTTTACATTTTATCAAGATAATTTTTGGTGTTGCATTTATTCATTTTTTATTGTTTAGGAAAACTGAGCTTTGAAAAGTTTAATTATTTTTTACATTTGTGTAGCTTTCTTTTGAAAGACTGTTGGAGACTTTTGATTATCACTTTTGTTAAATGAATGATTTATTTCACCAATGACTATTGTTTCACAATGACTTTTGCTAAATAAATGACTGTTATTTTACATTGACCTGTGATCTTGTTTTGTTCAAGTTTTTCAAACCTTTTGACATTCTGAAAATCTTCCTTAGGATCAAAATTCTAATTAAATCTTTCTGATCTATAACTAACTTTGGTATTTTTTAGTTGGACATTATCTTTGGAGATATTAAAGAATTTGGCTTCTTTGGTAAGTCATATGGTTAACATTGTCAAATGATGAGTGATATTAAATCTTCTTTTAATGCATGTAAGGGCTTTTCATTGATATAAATATTCTAAAATTATATGAAACTCTTAGATATATATTTCAGCAGTCATACCTCTGAATACTGTTGTAGCCACAAAAATAACTAAGTTTCCTTGTCAGTTGCTGATAATAAACTTTCATCATGTTTTTTACAATAATTATTCTAAGTTTTTGTCATTTGTACTTATTACATTGAGTTCTTCTCTGAAGGTGTTTACAATCAGATTCATTGAAATGATGCTAACAAGCACTCTTGAATACAGATTTCTCATAACTTTAAGATCAATTGACTAAATAATTTTTTCAAAATTCTAATGGAAAAACAGGGTTCATAAAACTGCTAATCAAGGTAAAGTAGAAAAACATTTACAAGAGATTAAATAACTGATGATGATATTGTTTTTATGAGTTTTAGTTAAAGCGCTGTTGGTTCTTTACTTAAATTTTTTGTTTCCCAGATTTAAGAAAATGTTCTTTAATAGCTATCTATAGTTTATGCAACTTGGTATAACTTCTGTAAACAAAGATCAAAAAATGGTTTTTTCTTTCTGCTTGATTTCTACAAAATGCAGAAATTATTTGTCAGTATTCTTGTTTTATATGGCAATATGGTTATTTGTATAAGTTCACTAAAGTTAACTCTCTCTTTATAGCAGGTACAATTGGAAACATTGATTATGCTACCAACACTTTGACTGAAATATAGCGCTTGAGAATGTGCATGCAATATCTGGTTTCAAGGGCTCTCAGCCTTACAGTCAGTAAAAGTTGTCACTTTCTAATAGGCCCAGGAACTTTGAGACTATAAGTAAAATCTAAATTCTGCCTTGGTTTGGCTTGCTAGCATCCAGATGTTTTCAAATATGAGATTTCTATGTGATCAATGTAGGTAAGTTTTCAAAAGAGAAAGTATAATATACCTGATTGTATATAGAATGTAGCTCTGAGCATTCTTTTTGAGTTCTTGTTATTTACCTATACACTAGAATACATAGTGAATTATTCTAGATTCCTGCAACCCAACTTTATTTCATAAAATTACTAAAAATGGGAACTTCTTTTTTCCTGAAGATCTATAAGTTGAAACAAGATAAATTTTAAGGAAGAAGTCTCATGTTTGATGTGTGGACAACACAAAATTCACCAAACTGCTCAATGCCTTAACCAGAGACAATAAAACTTCAACCCTGGATGAGAGACTGATATTTCCATGCTGAAAATAGCTATTACCAAGATGTCAGAACAAGACTCCATACTGAAACTCTTATCCCTCTTAATGCCTATCTTTTTTTTTTTTAATTGGCGGCTTTTAAGTTGAGGTATATGGCTCAAAACTATTGTGTAAATTAGAATTGTCATATTACTAAGTTTAACTTCATATTTTCTGTTTTTAAACTTTGCATCTGTTACGTTAATTTTTTGCAGAAGTGTAACTCCTGACAAAATAATGTTGGTCCAGCACATTGAGATAACAAAAGGCTACAACATATAAAAATAAAACTAAATAATAAATTCTCATCAGACTTTTCCTGACAGCCATTCTCTTCACACCTCCCTTGTTTGTCAAATGTGGCTAAAATGGTTTTAACACTGACTCCTAGCTGCCATTCACTCTCTCTAACAGGACCAGGTAAGCAACCTGGGATAGGTCCATCCTGGCACCAAGAGTCCTCAAAACCTAATTACAGAATGATGAATCAGTTATGCTTTCAGAGAAAGATCTTGATCGAAAGTGGAAAATGAGAAAGTAGTCAGAATTAACATGGAGTCACTTGTGTTAGAAAAAAACCAAAACTGACAGTCAGGGAAGGCTGTAAGTATAGGCTTCTCATGCATACATGTGTGATAGCAAAAAGTATCACAAGACTCTGCAAATACTGCAACCTTGCATAAATTTCATCACACTCTTACCCAGAAATTACTTCTGCAAAGACATGTGCCAAGCAACTGCCTGTCCAGCTTAATTATCTATAAACAATTATGAATTATCTTCATTTTACCTTTAAAAACACTTTATCGTCCTTTACTTCCCTGAATATGCACATAGTTTACTATGGCACACATATTCCCATTGCAATGTCCTATTCCCAAATAAATATCATTTTCTTATAGACAGCCTCTCTGTGTTTATTTTGCTTGACATTCTAAAGTAGAAAATTCCAAGTATATCTATACTATATATATATATATAGAGAGAGAGAGTATATATATATATTTTTTGAGCCAAAAAAAACTTAGATTAAACAGACTTTTCTGATTCTTTTCTATTCTATCTACTTTGTTGGCAAAATCTGTTGGCTTGACCTTCAAAAGGAAAATAGAATCTGAATCTTCCCACCATCTCGGTCATACTATTCAGATCCAAGTTACTATCACCTGCAACGTGATTAAGCAAGAGACTTCAAACTAGCCTCATTGCTCCCAAACTTTTTCTCCTGTAATCTATTCTGAAATATATCTCTTGAACAGAATTTAGAAATTGTTATGTTAAAATTACCCAGTGACTTCCCATATTCTGTAAATCAAAAGCCCAAATTCCACAATGTATTAAGTGATCTGCACTTCTCAGACTCCATTACCACATTGCCTGCAATATCTATTACCTTCCTGTATTTTCACTGAATTCTACCTTATTGGCTTCCTTACTGTGCTTGAACATGTCCGATATCTAGCTGCATCAGAGCCTTTCCATTTCCTGTTATTACTGCTTGTTTCACTTCTAATGAGAATATACATGCCTCTCGTTCCTTTCTCTCATTTATATTTTTGCAAAAATATTACATTTAGAGCTTTTCAAGTCCTCCTATTTTGAAATAGTGCCTTCTTCCCACACTACGACCTTTTATCTTCCTTTCTTGTTTTTAAATTTTGCCAAAACACTAACTCGCATCTAACAATCATTATGCTATACTTATTAGTTGTGTGATAGGAAGAGTCATAATGGTCCAAAGATGTCCATGTGTTATTCCCTGGAATGTGAGAATGTGTTAAGTTGTATGATGAGGCAAAATTAAGATTGTGGATGGACCTATGGCTGTCAATCAGCCGACATTAAAATAAAGAGTGTACCCTGAATTTTGTGGGTGGGCCGAATACAATCACAAGGGTCTTTTAAAAGCAAAAAAGGAAGGCACAAGTGTTAAGATGTCAGAGTGATGCAACGTGTAAAAGATTAAATTGAATGTTGCTGGGTTTGAAGATGAAAGGGGGACATAATCCAGTGAATGTGAACAGCTTTCCTGTTAGAAGCTGGAAATGGCAAGATAATTGATTTTGCCCTGGGATTCTGAAAAACAATGCCTTACAGCCAGTGTTTTTATTTGAACTCAATGAGACCTCCGTTGGAATTATAAGCTCCAAAACTGTAAATTAATAAAGGTTTTGTTGTTCTAAAATAATTGGTGTTAGTTTTTATAGTATCAATAGGAAACTAATGCTATGTATTTTGTATCTCCTACTAGAAATATAATTTCCAACACACAGCTTTTTTGTGTTTTGCTTACTGCTATACCTTTAGAATTTACAACAGTCTGTAGCATATTGTAGCTTCTCATAAAAAGTATTTTTAATGAATAAGTGAATGAATGCAAATAAAGGTAAAAATTCTGGGTAAAAACACCTAGGAAAAATATAGGAAGATAAATCCATCACAATAATAAAAGATTTATCCCCTTATTCTTATCTAAAAACCTGTCTTCTTTATCCTACCGGCAATTAATTTGTTAACTTTACCCTTCTGCCATATGTGCTAGAATAAAATTTGAACAACTGCAGCAAGAGAACCTATTAGAAAAAGATACATTTTTCTGTTATTTTCTGTCCTTATAACTTTTTAATGCTTTCTTTTTGTTTTGATAATTTATTTGAACTTGTGGCAGGCTTTCTCTTCCTGTCCTTTCTCTAGACTGGCTCAAAAAATTCTTGTCCCTTTCCCGCTCTTTAAACCAAGACAAATCATTATCTATGAAATTTCCTCAGGGTTTTTCTCCTATTTCAGGACATAAATTCTAATAATGTATTTTCTATTGTCCTTTTAATATTTTCCTTCATGTTCTGACCTCATGTCAATTCTACTCTTTGCCCTTACAGTTAAGAAAACAGAGCTTAGGCTGGGCACTGTGGCTCACGCCTGTCATCCCAGAAATCTGGGAGGCCGAGGCGGGCGGATCACCTGAGGTCGGGAGTTGGAGACCAGCCTGACCAACATGGAGAAACCCCTTCTCTACTGAAAATACAAAATTAGCCGAGCACGGTGGCACACGCCTGTAATCCCAGCTACTCGGGAGGCTGAGGCAGGAGAATTGCTTGAACCTGGGAGGTGGAGGTTGCAGTGAGCTGAGATCGTGCCACTGCACTCCAGTGTGGGCAACAAGAGCGAAACTCCGTCTCAAAAAAACAAAAACAAAAACAAAAACACACACACACAAACAAGGCTTACTTTTTCTCTTAAGGTGACCAGATTTCCTGTTTTTTCCTAGAACTGGTGGAGGGAAGGATTCATCATGTAGGACTTTTCCTTTCAAAACACGGATATTCCAATTGTTTCAAGAAATACATCTCGATTTATCTAGGACTAAGAGGATTCCGAGGATGCAGGAATTTTAGTGCTAAAACTAAGAAAGACCCTAGGGATATGAGGATGAGCAGTTCACTCAACTTCATCCACAAGAGCTTCAAAACTGACTTGTTCTGAAGTAGCTAATGAAAAATAATTCTACGTATCTCTGAATTTCTGTATAATTAAACCAATCACTGATTTTATGACATGACTACTAATTTTTGATATCCATATTGTGTATCCCTGAAATGTATACCCACTATATAGCAAAGGAAGTGGATTGGATAATTTGTTGGACTACAAGTTGAGAACCCAAGGTTTCTGTCACTATGTAATTCTTCACCTAGATAAAGGAACTTTCTTCAAATGTCAGATGGGGACAATAATTTCTGCATAACTTGCCCATTGGGTTGTTAACGGTGTCAAGTAATATAACTATATAAAGAGAATATGGAGGCATAAATACTTGAATAAAAGCAATTTTGAAAATTTAATTGAATAAAAGCAATTTTGAAAAGTTAATTTTGAAAATTAACTTGACACTGGCACTTTATTTTCTATTATTATCTCTTGAGCCAAGTATAAATAGGCTTTCTTGCCAATTACCAATCTCTCTAGGAAAGGGCAATACCTTCAGTATTAATGCTTCAACATAGTGCTGGGCATACCACCAATACTTAATTTAACATAATCTAGTAGTAACACAATCTAATATAAGTATGTTCAAGATTCACTTCATAACAGTTATGAGACTACTCAACATATTTGCAATCACATTTTTGTACCTGAGGGAAACAATGAATCTTAGAGAGATAGCTCATACTAGCCTCGCACTGTTAAATTTTATGTAACGTTTACCTTATATTTGTCAATATAAGACAATAATCTGTGAAAACATTTTTCAAATGGGTTAACTTTTCTTAATATTATGAAATTATCTATGAACATTATGTTAGCAATAATATATTAATAATATACTACTAAATGTGTTGAAATGTGTGCCTATAAAACTGAGCCAACATTTCAATTGTCTCCATATTTTTATTTTCCTTCACCTGTGCAGTGTATTTCATTGTAAATGTTCTCCTTACACTATTCACAGTGAGTTTTTAAATAGGGATATTAAAATGTAATTACTATATGAGTCTACAGTTATTTTTCAGCCTCTTTTTAATACAATTGACATTTTAAGTTGGATTACAATTAATCTCTTTTCTCCTTAATCCTTATGTATTTTTAAGTAGTCTTAATTAAGAAACATTTTTAATCATTCTTAAACACTTTTAAACAGTATTAATCAACCCTAAACAGTCTTAATCATGTTTGTGTTTTAAGGATTTATACAGATAGTGATAAACATAGTATCTATGCCTGATTTGCTATTTTAGTATCTAATTATTTTATGTCTATAGTTCATCTACTATTCACTTTTTATATAAAATAACAACTGATATGTTCCATGTATAAGAAATCAACATTCAAAAGGATATTTTTCAATTACACAAATAATTTTTGTAGTATACTATCAAAATCCTCTCAGGTGGTTAGTTTTCTGCTTATATTAATGTTACATTAATCTTCATTGGTAAAGCCATTTTGCCATTCTTTACAAAATTAACTTTCAGTTGTGGAATAAGAAATAATGATTGTAAATAAGATACCAGGCAGTGTGTATGTTTGAGAGGGGATGTAAAAAGAAACTATTGGTATCCTTTTTTACCGTTTTTACACTGAGTATAATGTGTATTTTTATGAGGTCAAAATTTCTTGCAGATTTGAGACTATAATTATGTTTAATTAAAAGTTGAGTGCTAAAAGCAATAATTCTGTAAATTTTTGAATATTATTTTAGATAATCTTAACTTTATACATGTATCCATAAAGCTTAAAATTAGTTGTTTAATTTTTAACTATAAACATAATTATTAAAGTTAAACCTGGAACATTAGGAAATTTAGAAACTCTTGTTTCTTAATAAGAGTTAAACTGTGAGAAACAAATTCTCACATACTCTGCTATAAATAACGATTGATTCATAGAATTATTATCGGTACAAAATGAACATTTGCATTTGTATTTTATTTTATACAGAAAATATTTTTGAAAGTCCACATTTGTGTTTCAATATAAGATATTTACAAAAGTGAATAAGGAAACTTCTTAAATTTAACTTGACTTAGTCCTATAATAAAATAATTATAATCCAATTTTTAAATAAACTGACAACCTTTTAGATGGATAATTAAATTTTAGCAATAGTTTAAGAATATTTCTTATGTTATTTAATGTTATTAAATGACATGAGGCAAAATGACAGTTATAATACTTAAGTCTTATTCTATTCTTGAGGAATGTATTTTATTTACTCTTGCTTTAAAAGTTTATGATTCCAATTAAAATTGACATACCAATGAATATGAAATATTTTTAAAGTATCCTCACAAGGTAACTGATGGTATTAGGCAATAATAATAATAATAATAATAATAATAATAATAATAATGTGTTATACTGTGCTCTGAATTCGTATCCCCAAAATTCATATGTTAAAATACTAACCACTATGATGAAAGGTGAGGTCTTTGAGAAGTAATTAGCTTGAACCCTAATTTTGGGGATTAATGCTCTTATAAAAGAGACTCCAAACAGCTAGTGTGCCTCTTCCACCGTGTGAAGACACAGCAGGAATACGTCTTTTATGAGTTAGGAAACAGGCCATCACCAGAAACCAATCTGCTTGTACATTAATATTGGGCTTCTCAGCTTCCAGAACTGTGAGAAATAAATTTTCATTGTTTATAAGCCACACAGTTTATGGCATTTTATTATAGCAGCCTGAATGCTATACATGTTATACTGTTTACTGAAACAGTATACATGTTTAGTATCCTGAATACTAAAACATGTTATAAGGTTTATAAGACTGAATAAGTAAATGTATGACAAAAGTAGCATAAAGCCTAGGAGAGGGGAAAGAGAAGTATACAATTATAGATATCTTATACTGTAGATGAAGTTGAATATTACTTGAAGGTATTCTATGATAAGCTAAAGATGTTGCAATGGACTAAATGTGCTCCCCCAAATTTCATATGTTGAAATCTTAATCCCAATGTGATGGTATTTGGAGATGGGGCCTTTGGGAAGTAATTAGGTCATGAGAGTGCTGCCCTAATGAATAAGGTTCATGCCTTCATAAGATGACATCAGAGAGCTACCTTGCTCTCTTTCCTCTGTGTCTCAGGCAGTTCTTTACATCAGTGAGAAAATGGACTAATACAACTATCAAGCTCATACAAAGAGAAATGTAATAATAATATTTTAAAAACTCTAAGTCAAAAAGAGAGCAAGAATATAGATCAGACTGGATAAATAGAAAATAAATGGCATATGACTAAAACATATTAAATACAAATTGTTTTCATGTAAATAGACTAATACATTTAGAAGACAGACTCTTCAGTAAAATAATAAATATATACACTTTACAAATGAGACATTTCAATTATTCAGGTGCAGTAATATTGATATAATAAGATAGAAAAAGATAGAATGTATAGACACTAACCGAAAGAAAGCTAGCATTCCTATAATGATATGAGACATTGGAGACATTAAGGGAAATATATCATGAAAGATGAAGACCACCATTTTAATAAAATAATAAAAATATTTAATTCACCAGGAAAATATAACCACTTAAACTGGATGCACCTACTAATACAGTATTGTATAAATTAAGAAACAATTGAGAAAGTAAAAGGCAAATGATATAAATTCACAAAGCCTGTGATTTAATTGTTAATAAATGGAAGTAATGAATAAGGGTATAGCAAATACACAGAATGAGTATTACAAATCAATGTACTCCAAAATGTGGGATGCACTTACTTTACAATTGCACTAGGAATAATGAAAATTTTTTGACTGCATGACAGAGACCACAAAACAAATCTCAAGAAAATGGAAAGCCTTTAATTCTTGCTTAGTATGTACTCTAACCATAGTCTGAATAAGGTCAAAACCAATTACAAATACTATCTTTAATATTAAGAAGTACATGTCTAAATAATGCATATGTCTTAATAAAATCATAATGTGTTTAGAAAACACTTTAATTATAATAAAATGATATAAAAATAACTTAAGAAATGTGGCCAGAGAAAACATGCTGTTTTAAAATCCTGTTTTAGTAACGAATAAAGATTAAAACTCAACACACTGAGAGTTACATAAACGAAGATAGGCATCATCACACATCATATGAGTTTAATAAATAATAAGAGAATAAGTTGAATAACTCTATGCATTTGAAACAGAAATGAAAAACAAAATCACTAGAATTATATTACTTACAAAAATAACAAGATATAGAATACCCAAATTATCCTATATTAGATCTGTAGCTCACACAATTCTCTATAAGTGTCTCCATCTCTCTTTCCGTCTTTATCTCCAGACTCACATAACTTCAGGAGTGAGTTCCAGATAATAATTAAACAAAATTTAATGACGATCTTCAGAAGACTCAGGGGAATACTTTACAATTCTGTTTATGAGTTCAGCATGAGAGAAAAGAATATTACAGGGAAATAGTTTTCATAGTTTCTAAAAATTATTCAGCAGAAAAACCAATAATATAAACAAAAAATAGTTAATCATGATACTTTTATGAATGCAAAATTAGTTTAACATTAAGAATGAAAAACAAAAGAAAATTAAAAGTGACTTATTTATTGATGCTGCATTTCTCTGTGTAATACCATTATTTCTTCATAATCATAAAGTATCTATAGGTAAATTATTAGAATGTGTAGGTAATATTAGTACAGTTTTTTGCAAAAGGTTAATATGAAGGGTTAATTTTATTTTTATGCAGTTTTTAATCTTTAAAATGAGACAAAAATACAATATTTATAATACTATCAAAAATACCAGAAGCCTTAGACTAAGTCTTTAAAAAGATTTGCAAGAACCCCACACTTACAAAAATAACATTGGGAGAAAATTAAAGATGATTAGATAATATGAAAGCTTTCAATTGTCTTAAATTGGAAAATTTGGTGGCATAAATATGTCAATCTCACAAATTTCATTTATATATTAAATGCAATCCTAGTCAAAAAAGATGTGGAAAATAAAATGCTAATTTAAAATATATGTAAAAATACAAAGGTCCAGAAATAGGCAAGAAAATAACATTAAATCATAATAAATCTGTAACAATAACCAATGATATTGCTCAAAATCTAGACAAGTAGAGCAATAAACATTGTAGAAATACCAGAAATAGAATCCTGTATAGAACACTGGATTAAAGAAAAACATGAAACTGTAAAAACAAAATGGGAAAAATGAAGTCTTCAGTAAATAGTACTGGTTCAATTGAATATCCTTATTACTACCTCAGAACAATGCAACATTTCTTTCCAGATATATTGTGTATCTAAATTCTAAAGGCAAAATTCTGAAGATTTCAGAAAGTAATAGGAGTGGTACCTCTCACATTGTAGGAGGGAGAGCATCTTAAACAAGAGGTGTAAAGAATTATTCGGTTGCAAATTAGACAACATTAATATTAAAAACTTTTGTTAAAATATACATTTTCTAATCAAAGGCTTAAATAAGACTTCTGTTTACATGATTCTGGGTAGTAGAATATATATATTTATAATATTGTAATGTTTATATATAATCCATTCTAATATATATACTATATATACACAAACATTTATACACACACATACATATACGTGCATATATATATATATATACACACACACATACAATTTATATATATATATATATATATATATATATATATATATATATAAAATAAGCCAATATTATTGGGTCCTTATACTGGGTTCTTGGTATTTTTAGTTGTTTTTATAGGTGAATATATATATATGTATATATATGCATATACATATATGCATATATTTATATGTGTGAGTGTGTATATATATATGTGGGCGGGTATTTTATTTAAAAATAAAAGAAAGGGCTGTCAACAAAAAAGAATATGTACATTTAAAGGTTTTCAACACCATTCGATTTCAGTGAAACGTACACTAAACATATTGTAAGATACCTTTATGACCCAGCAGAACAACCAAAGTTAAAAATATTGACAATCTAAATGTTGAGCAAAAGAGTGAAACAAACATAACTATCAAATACTGATGTTGGAAATGTAACTTGGCACACCCTTTGAAAAATATAGTTATTTTGCAAAATTAAAAATCTGCATGTTCTATGACTGAAGTTATAAAGTATACTTTTGGTTGAGATATACTCTCTGTATAATTTATATTAATATATACATTTGTGAACGAAAAAACTTATTTGTGAAAGTTCATAGTTATATTTAAATGTCCAGAAAAAAAGTCTGGTTTCAGTAGAATGAAGAAATAATTTGTTATGTGTTCATTCATAAAATAGAGCAGCATGCACAAATAAAAATGTAGAAAGTACAAAAACATTGATGTATTTCACAAATATAGTACTGGGCAAAATAAGTACGATATGAAATAAAGTTGGTGAAAAAATTCATTATTATTATTTTTAAATAAAGGCAAATCTAAACTGCAATTTTAGAATTTTAAATATTGATTAACCTGGAAAGGAGGGAGATTTTAGTGATTTGAAAGGACACGAGAAAAAGTTCTGGGAATCTTATATTATGTATGCAGATTTTGAACTGAGTGTCAGTTATATGGGTATAGAGATTATGATAATCCATTGAGGCATGTGTTTATAGTTTTCCCATTTTACTTCATGCATTTTTTTAACACTAGAAATATATAAGAAGTGAGGAACCCCGTACTAAACGAAAAAGAAAGGAGCCTGCTGTAACGTCAATTAATAGTGGGAAAGAGAAGGGTAATCCGTTAATATAAGAAAACATAAAAATATCTTAACAGAAGGTTATGCTTCATTGTGTTCTGATAGATGCAATATTTTTTCACACTGAAGCCAGTATGGTGCCCCTGGGGTCTAGAGTTAAGTCCTTGTGGGAATTGAATTTGGGGGTGCATTGAATAGACTGTGAGCACCCATCTTGAATCCCACCACTTGATGTGTGTGCTTTGTCACGCTCTCATCGTCATATATAATTATACTTTAAGTTTTAGGGTACATGAATGGGGACTTGTAGAAGAGGGGAGTAAACTCTTCCCACTGAAGGTTATTATGTGTTCATTAAACTAAGAAGGAAAAATCAAGATAAAATTATAAATGGGAACATGGATGAGTTTTTATCATTTCTTTTATTTCTACTTTTCAATGTTTCCCAAATTTTTTATAAGGAGCGAGCACTACTTAACAATTTTTAAAATTTAAAAGAAAATACATTTTTAATGAATTTAATTCTTAGCAGCAAAAATTTAAACCAATCTGGTTTTCTTGTTTCAACAAACTGTTAACTATTACCTTTCAGCAGGTACTGTGCTGGATAAAAAGATGAGGGATTTCGAATGTTCCCAACATCCCAAAAAAGTGATAAATGTTTGAGGTAATAGATATGTTAATTACCCTGATTTGATCATGTGTACACTGTATATATTAAATATCAATATATTAAAATAAAAAAAGAAATGAGGATGGATTGGTTTTCAGATATCAGAAAAAAAAATTCCATTGATTTGCAAGTTATTGATTGGTAGTCTTTAGTTTATATAAAGTATTATGGATTTATGGTTGTATGCATATTCTAAATTTACACATAATTTTAAGTTTGCACATATTATTAAAATACATGTAATACCTACTTAATAAATAATTATTATAAAAATTTTGTGACAGTAATTTGTTTTCAAAGGCCAATATATAAATCAATTTTGAGGAGAAAAAAGTCTACTTTAGAAAAATAGATCTTATTTTGGATATTTTGGGTAACTGTCATTCATAAATGATCTCACATACTCCCCCAAAATTATGTGCATTTTTTGGAGAAAATAGTTTAAAGCTTTTATCAGATTGGATCTAAAAAATATTAAGTACCTTTTCTATAAATTGTTTCTAAAATTAAGTGTTAGAGATATATAGCCTTCCAATGTGGTACTTATATATTTTCAATGAACTGTGAATTCATGATATGTGCATTTTAGTTCTATTCATCTATTGTTAAACTAAAACACATTTATTTATAGTAGCATAGTCTTGGTCGTTGCCTTTAAAGCAAGCAAATGAATTACAGTTTCTGAATTTCTTTTGTGTTTATAATGAGGTTATTGCCAAGCATTTTAATTACCAGAAGCTGAAATCCTTTTCCTAAATATTTTACAAATTGTTAAACACTCTGATATTTCTAGTAGCCTTCATTTAATTTAATGTATTTAATGATATTACTATGAAAGATTAAAATGATTTCTTGTAATAACGTCATATATAGTAACTTCTTTTATGAAAGGCATGATATTTTTAAACTTTAATAGATTGAAATATGCAAGAGTGAGAGGAGAGTGAGGACTGAAAAACTACCTATTAGGTACTATGCTTATTAACTGGGTGATGAAATAGTCTATACACCAAACCCTTGTGACATACAATTCACCTATATAGCAAACCTGCACATGTCCCCCTGAATTTCGAAGTTAAAAATAATACAGAAGGACATCTCAGAATAAAAGGGAAACATGTCTCACACACAAAGAAAAGTTCAAGTTTTGTTATCGAGTGCCTGTATTTTAAAACTTGATGTTAATTATAGGTATTTCCATAGCAGCATGCCAAGGGGAAAGACATTTGAAGTGGAACATTTATCGTGGATTTTGGGCTAGTTACTTAAATGTTCTGTTTCAGTGTCCACATCTATAAAACTGAAATAATATTTCCTTTCTAGGATGACGGCCATGATTAAAGAAAATGGGCAGATGAAAACCCCCTAGCGTAATGACTGACTGATACATTACTTCCCTTCTCTCCATAATCATAATATAAGAGTTGTAAACTTGGACTTTCAACAAGTAATAGTTCTATTGATACATTTGAAAATAAAAGTCAAGATTTGGCTATTAGGTACAAAAATACTGTTACAGAGAAGGGATAAACGTCAGTGTTAACAATATAGTTAACAATGATTTATTGTATATTTAAAAGTAGCTAGGAGATTTGGAATGTTCCCAACACAAATAAATAATAATGTTTGAGGTGATGGATACCCAGTTACTCAGATTTGGTCATTACACACTGTATGCTTGTATCAAAATATTATATGCACCCCACAAATATGTATAATTGTTATCTACCCATACAAATTTTAATTTTTTTAATGATTTGGCTACTACTAAAAAAATCTTTTGAAGCATATCACATCTTTGTCTTCTCAAAAACTTTCTCAAATTGTATGTTTCAAAAGAGAAGACAGGGAAGTGCCAGGTATTTAAAAGTCGTCACTCAGGGATGAAGCTCTGACAGAAAGATAAATGACTTTTCTCAACTCTGAAAAAAACAGTATCTTCATTGACCCTATTCTCACTTTTTATTTACTATTGCTAAATTTACAAAATAGGGAGAAAAATTAGGTAAATATCTAGGTGCTTTCTGTCACTGACAGAATGCAGTATATTAAATACAACAAAAAGTATATATGGATCATGTGATCATAAAATACCTCATATTTTAGTAGCATAAATAGTTGTATATCGAATTACTCTTCCTAGAAATATTAGAATTTTATCTTTTTGCTCAGTTACAAATACATTTATCAATTAACCTCACATAAATATTTGGAAGTTATATACAAGTACTCCTCACTTTACATAATCATCTACTTATTTTTTATATATTTGAAATTAATTTACCTTATGAATTCTTATTTTGCTGATACACAACTTAATTGAATTTTATTTCTTCCCTTTGACAGGAATTAACCTGAATTTTGAAGAGCTGATACAGTGACTATGAGTCAGGCAGGGACTTCTGTTCACCAGAGTAGATTCCTGTGTTCACTGGCACATTCTAAAAATATGTTGGTTCTTGTCATATTTTGTCAAAGGCCCCATAGATTGCTGCTAAAGTGACTTTTGTAGTGGATATCAGGGCTAAGTCAGGTTTTCTTGACTCTTCCAGTTATATGAAAACATTCTTCATCTCCTGGGCCGTTCTGAATTATAGGAAATATCTCATTCTAAAAAGTAGGCAACTCCTTTTTAATCTGGTATTTTGTTTTTCTGGGTCCCAGGAACTCTGAGATTGCACAGACAAATCTGGGAGTTCTGTCATTTCTTTTCTTTCAATTTTGAGTTCTTTTATTTCAGTTTTGAGAAAGGAAAGAACAGAGTTTAAGGTTCTTCTTGCCTTTGGGACCTAGACTACCTAAATTATAATTTATTTCTGATCTTTTTCTCCTATTCTCAGATTAGAAAGTAGTCCTGTTTCTACAGGTGTGCCGCTTTGGTCTGATTCACCAGGTATCTTTTAAATCTACTGTTTATTTCTGGAAGTATGTTTCTTGCTTCACAAGAAACAAAGTTTTGAAAATAAAAACTCAAGATTTGAATCCGTTCTACTCCTTTCTGGGATGTGAATCCTAAAGTGAATAGAAATGCAAATTTCCAATATTAGGGCAAGGGCCACAGTTACTAAAATGAAATAATAGTTAATAAAATGAAATGATTAAAACTTTGGTTTATCTTTCAAAATGTTATACAGGTAGAGATAAATACAGCAAGGGCAGAGACATGAACCAGGTCATAAGCAACTTTAATTCCTCCCTCAATAAATTGTAGTTTATACAAAGGATAAAAGTGATGTATTTTAAGCAGAAGAATGATGTGTCAGTTTTAATAAAACACTGACTACAATGTAAGGGATTATTGCTGGACTGAAATGGTTGTATATGGAAGAAAACAGTGGGAACAGGTAGATTGGGGCTATACTTTAGGTATAAAATAATGATAAATTCAAGTGCAGGTGGTGGCAGTGTAATTAAAACTAAAAGAATAGATTTAAAAGACATTCATAATTTAAAGTTAGGAATAGGCTAACTGGGTGTGACTGGAGAGGGGATCTGGTTTCCAGTTTTGGCAACTGAAAGTATTGTGACAACTTTCAGTAAGAAATTGCACACAAGTTTGGGCACAGTGGCTCACGGCTTTAATCCCAGCACTTTGGGAGGCTGAGGCGGGACACTTGAGGTCAGGAGTTCAAGATCAGCCTGGCCAACATGGTGAAACCCCATCTCTACAAAAAATATTAAAAAATCAGCTGGATGTGGTGCACGCCTGTAATCCCAGCTACTCAGGAAGCTGAGGCAGGAGAATCTCTTGAACCTGAGAGGCAGAGGTTTCAGTGAGCCAAGATCCTGCCACTGCACTCCAGCCTGGGTGATAGAGAGAGGCTCTGTCTAAAAAAAAAAAAAAAAAAAAAAAAAAAAAAAAAAAAAAAAAAAAATTGTACACAGAAGTCCTTGCACATGTAATTACTTATCATAAGTGTATATTTAGTACATACCTTTGACAGGGGACATAATCACACAAACCATGAGACAAATAAGAATGGACCCTTAATAAGGAAGGCTAACTTCATTAGCATGTTTTAAACAGTGCTGTTGTTTTGTTTTGTTTTGTTTTGTTTTTTTAAAAAAACTTTGTTTACTATCTCCAGCTCTCAACAAACCTTCCCTGGGAGAAACTGGCTTTAGTTAACAGAAAATACGTTGGCAGAATATATGAAACTAATGTTGTATGCAACTTCACCCTTCATTATCAAAAGCTTCCTGTAGTTTTGGACTGAGCTGAGTTGTTCTTTACAGTGAGTTCCTTAGCTTTTCCTGGCAAGCTCACAGAATTTTAGAAGGCAGTTTTTATCTTACAAACATTTATTGAAATATACATCCCTACAAAGTGCAGAAATCTTAAGTGTTCTTAATAAATTATCAATCTTCTTACTGAAAGAGGAGAGAAAATAATGCAGTAGCAATACAGAAAATAAAGAGTGAATGCATTGCATACTGAAGTGGGAAAGAGGTATGCTTACTTGTAGCCCCTCTCTGGACAAAGCAGGAGTCTAATAAAACACAGGGATTAGAGAAGCAAGAACCAAGGAGCTCAGGGACTGTTGGCCTTTTAGAGGGGAGTTTTGATTAATGTATATTGTGGAAGTGTGATTATTCAGGTAAAACTATTGATTGGTTGGCAGTGTACTCACTGCAGGGAGGCTTTCACTGATTGGCTCACAAAAGTATGGGATTATCACTGAGAGATTCATTTTTAGAATTACGTTATTGGCTCAATGTTCCCATTGATTAAACTGAGCCAAGTTGTCACCAATCAATTAAACCCTATTAAAACAGAACCTGGTGGTTACTTGTTATTATGGTGACAAAACAATTAGTCTTTTCCTGGCAGTATGGGGATTTAAAAAAATGTGTAACGTAAAACACATCTATATATTTAGATTACATTACAAAATATAGAAAAAATACTGGTATCTTATGTGCCTTCTTTGTGCTCCCTGAAAGTCACTGTCTTTTGTTCCTCTCATCCAAAAATAATCAGTACCAAGACTTTCAACTGGATAGCTACGTTAAAATAATACCAGAATTTAAACTTCATGTAAGTTCAAAGTGTAAGCATATTATATCAGAATTATTTTAACAATGTGAGAATAATTCATGATGTTGCTTCATATACCAATAGCTCATTAATTTTCATTGCTGTAGAATATTCCGTTTATTAAATATATCAAAATATGTTTATATAGTCCCTTTACATTTTGAGCTTTATGAGTAATAATACTCTAAATATTCTTATGCATGTCTTTTACTACCAAAATGATTTCTAAGGTAGTGGTATCAATTGACATTACAAAAGAAATGAATGAGAGTTCACATTACTCTTCATCACAGCCATTACTTGTTACTATTGTGGTATCTCATTTTAAAATTTGCATTAACTTGATATATAATAAGTTTAAGAACTTTTAAAATGTTAACTATTTGCTGATTTTCTATGCAAAGCTGAATTTATGCATATTTTAAGATTGCATTTTAATTTTAATACTTAGTAGTTATTTTAAATTATGGATATGAGCCCTTTTCAGAGGTAAAGGTTGGAAATATCTTCAACTACATGGTTTGCCTTTTACTGTCTTAATTAGGTCTTTTGATTAATAAAAACCCTTAAGTTTAGTGTAGTTCAATTAATCAAATTTCTAGGTAGTTTTTTTTAATTGTTGTGCTTAAAATATTCTTTCCTACCCCAACATCATGAATATGCTTTCCTATTATCTTCTCAATACTCTGTTATTTTACTTTTTATATTTTATTCTACTATCCACCTAACATTTATTTTAGTTTATGTTGATTAGTGTGGTGTGAGATGGACTCAAATCTATTTCGTATTTTTTCTTTATTTTTTTTCTTTTTAATATAACACAGTACCTTATGTTGGAAAGGTTTTTCTTTTTCTTTCTTTCTTTTCTTTTTTTTTCCTCACAGATTTTTAGTGTCCTTTGTCAAAGTCAAGTATCTATGTAGGATTGGGCAGTTTATGTTAATTGGCCTATATGTTTATCCTTTGTACATATCACAGTATCTTAATTACTATGTTTTTATAACTTTAGGTACCTGGGAGAATATTTCTTCCAACACGTTCTTCTTCAAGAGTGTATTGAGGATTCTCTGTGTTTTGATTTTTGCATAGTATTTTAAATTACCTATTTAATTTCTATCAAAAATTACTTTTGCAATTTGCATAAAATACAAAGGTTGACTTAGAAATGAAAAAGGAGAATTTTTCAATCAATATGCATGATAAGTCCTTTCATTTAAATAGATTTTTAAAATTTCTGTTCAATAAATATTTGTGCAATACTGTGTATCTATTTTATACTTCATATTTGATTTTTATATTACTGTTCATTTTATTTAATTTTGTCTCTCTATAATTTGCTGCAAAAATGTATATACATTGACTTTGTATTCAGTTGAAATTATCAAAAAAGTTAAAAGACAATCCATTAAAGGAAGAAAATATGTGCAATCATATATGTCACAGGGGATTTGTATCTGGAATATACAAAGGGCTCATATGATTCAATAACATAAAATTTAAAAATGGACAAAGGATCTGAAAGAATATTATTCCTAAGAAGATATACAAATTACCAATAAGCAAATGCAGAGGTGCTCAACATCATTACTTATCAGATACTACGTCACACACACTAAGACGGCTAGGATTAATAAGTCAAATAATAGTATTGGCAAGTATGTGGAGAAATTTGAATCCCTGTACACCACTGGTGGAAATGTAAAATGTTGCAACTATCTTAGAAAACAGTTTGACAGTTGACAAATGATTAAACATAGAATTATATGAACTAGCAATTCCTCTCCAAACTATATACTCAAGAGAAAGAAAAACATATTTACACAAAACCTGGTCATGAATGTTCATAGCAGGATTACTCATCGTGGCCAAAAGGTGGGAACAATCTGAATGTCCATCAATAAATGATTGGATAAGCATGCTAAATATGGTATATTTATACAATCTAATATTATTCAGCCATAAAATGAATGAAATTCTGATACATCCTACAATATGGAAAGAACATGACAATATTTTACTAAGTGAAAGAAGCTAGTAACAAAAAATGACATATTATGTGATTCTTATATAAAATGACATATTATGTGACTTGTATAAAAGTATCAAATAAGGAAATCTATAGAGACAAAAAGTAGATTATGGGCTACTTAGGGCTACAGGTGGTAGTAGGGCAGGTAATGGCTAAAGAATACAGAGTTTTTTGGGGAATGATGAAAATATTCTAAAACTGCTGTGGTGGTTGTACATATCTGTGGAAAAATATCCATATTTCTGAGGATGGAGCAAGAATATCTAGAGTAGTATAGGGAAAATGTCTATACTGTAGTTAGTATTCTTATTTGATTCTCACTCCATGGTCAGCTAGTCAACAATCCACTGAGTAGAATTTGGGGATCACTGGGCTAAATATTTACCATGATTTTCACTGGGATAACTATCAAATGTGTAGACAACATGGTTGAAAGAAAAAAAATTCCTCAGACATGTTTTAAAGAAAGTGTCACAGCATGAATATATATAGCATGTGTTTGGAAGTGTGAAGGAATCTCAGAGGAGTACATATACCATACCAGATTTATCTTTGACATAGGAATAAGTGGTAGATGGACTAAAGAGATATTAAGAATGTATTTTTTCTGGTCTTTTGGTAACCTCATCGTACACCTTAGAAAATATCATGATGTTGGTAAAAGGTCAAAGTAATTTTGATCAGGACTTTCCTATGGATCTGCATAAAATGGTTTACCACCCTTGAAATCCTCACAACCCAAGTGAATTTCCTCTAATAAATCCAACCTTGGGCATATCAGTTCTTCCTTTCCCACACACTATTTTTTCGGTGTTCAACAGAAGAGAATAATTTTGTTTCTCAACAGCATTCAGAAAGAGAAAGTTACATGTTTTACATTTCTCACCGTACTGGCAATTCTCATTTAATGTTTTAGAAAACTAAAGGAAATAAGAAGTTATTGCCTTGAAAAGTCAAGAGAACTACCCTAAGAATATCTGAGACATGCATGAGCATGCATGTGTGTACATGCACATGCCCCCACAACTATAATCCAAAATAAATTTAATAGATTTAGATTTGCTTTGGCCAGTGTAGAGAAGTGTCTTGGATATATATCTTTAAGATATTAATCACTTATGCTACCAAACACATGTACAATGACTTATGTCATAAAGATTCACTCTGGCTTGCATGCCTTTCCACACTCTGTTAGAAAGCCTGTGGAGATGAATGCTCACATAGCTGTGATAAATCACTTAGCTACATTGCTAAGAGGAACAGACAGTGATGTAAATATCCTTTACAAATACAGCACAACCTCAGGGTTTTTTCCCTAATAAAGAAGATTTAAGTAGATATTTTTATAACATAAAATTTTGATTTTTCACTCAAAATCATATTTTCAGGTTTCCTCCATTAAGAAGACTGTGCAAGCAGAAGAAATTAGTCTCTCATATTACTTGGAACATTTTGCCTGAGATGCTGCTTTAAGCTAATATCTAGTTATTGTAGCCGCCTTGTGTCAATGCTGTAACAATTTATAATGAGGTAAAAATTTGTTCAGGCACTATAGATTTTATTCATAACTTTTAAGACCTCAAATTGAGAACCTGAACCAATTATTATAATACAGAATGAAAGTAAAATATACCTGCATAGCAATTCATGGTGTTTTATTTATAGCCCTATGTTACATACCATAACTCTTGGTGATAAATAATTACACTGTGGCCAGGAGCAGCAAACAGTATTCAATTATTACTGGCAAAAAGGAAGGGTCTGCAACTGTAGCAAAATGAAAGCCAGTATTATACTTATAAACATATGGCTTATATTTGTAATATTCCCCTTTGGAACACTGAAAATTTTTAGACTTTGAAAATAAAACCTGAGGTTACAACTGAGAAGTATTAGATTCCTATTGGTAAAAATGTGTGCTCTAGATATCTAAGGTTCCTACAAGGGGGTTCGAACATATATTTTTGATACGCCTCAAAAAGAATAAAAGTGTGAACATGACTGAAATATGAATAATTTAAGATGAAATCTTAAAAACATGTTGAAAATTACTTTGTGCTGAAAGCCATAGAAAAGACACACACACACACACACACGCACAAACACTAGAATAAAGTATCTAGAAATAATATATATATATATATAACTTTAAAAATGGCAGCACACCAAAATGCACAATATTCCACAGGGAATGTAGTGAATCGATATATAAGAAAGTCAGGGAAAAGAGGTAGGCTGTAAGGCTCAGATTTCAAGACTGGAGACTTACTATCTGACTATGTCTACAGCTAGGAAGACGCTGTCTCTGAAGTGAGCATTTAGAACAACTCTGCTCTCCCAACAGGACCACAGCCTAGGTGGAGCTGTTTGTCCACAGTTTGGAAGGGTGGGTCAATACCATGTCACCTAAACATAATAGTGATCCTATTCCCTAAAACGATAAACAGAGAGTTTACACAGGAAGCTCGAGCCAAGATGGGACACATGAAAGTGCGCAAGATCAAGCAAAAGATGCCTTCTATATAAGATGACTTTAAAATCAAGTATTTCAAAATACATGAGGAAAGCCAACATAATTAAGAATAATACACTCAACAAACCAAAAAACATACATTAGAGTGACTAGCGATAATAAAGCAATATGAAAAGACTATAATGCAAATAATTATATTATTTACAAATAACGATGTGAGTTTTAATTGCTATGGTTTGGATGTTTGTGTCCTCTGAAGAATTCATGTTGAAACATAATCCCTGATACAACAGTAGGAAGATGGGGGGCCCTTACAAGTGATTAGGCTATGAAGGTTCTGTCCTCATAAATCAATTAGTGACTTATAACAAGGCTTGATGGGGCCGGGCGCGGTGCCTCACGCCTGTAATCCCAGCACTTTGGGAGGCCGAGGCGGATGGATCACCTGAGGTCGGGAGTTCAAGACCAGCCTGACCAACATGGAGAAACCCCTTCTCTACGAAAAAAAAGAAAAAAGACTTGACGGAGCGAGTTTGTCCCTCCCCTTCTTTCCACCATGTGAGGACATATCATTCATGCCCACTGGAGGATGAAGCAACAAAGTACTATCTTTGAAACAGGCAGCAGCCCTCCATAGACCAAATCTGCTGATGCCTTGATCTTGGACTTCTCAGTCTCCAGAACTGTAAGAAATACATATCTATTATTCATTAATTACTCAGTCTGTGGTATTATGTTATAGTGGAACAAATGAACTGAAACAATTATAAACAAGTGTTTTAAAAATAAGACCAAAAATCCAAGTTGTATTAGTCCATTCTTGCATTGCCATGAAGAACTACCTGAGACTGGATAATTTATGAAGAAAAGAGGTTTAATTGAGACACAGTTCCACAGGCGGTACAGGAAGCATATCTGGGGAGTCCTCTGGAAACTTACAAACATGACAGAAGGTGAAGGGGAAGCAGGCACATCTTCATATGGTGGAGCAGGAGAGAGAGAACAAAACGGGAGGCGCTACACACTTTTAAACAACCAGATCTCCTGTGAGAACTCGATCACAAGACAGCACTAGGGGGATAGTGCTAAACCATTAGAAACCACCCCCGTGATTCAGTCACCTCCCACCAGGCCCCACCTCCAACACTGAGGCTTATAATTCAACATGAGATTTGAGTGGGGACACAGAGCCAAACCATATCACAAGTCAAGAACTAATTTTGGAGATAATTACATTTATTTTCAAAATGACAAGACTATGCATAGGTGAAAAGTGTATAAATAAATTAAGACAAATTTAGAGGATACCACCAAATACAGCACTAATATATAAGGAATGGGAAATAAAGATAATTAAAGTTTAGATGTCTAAAATTTAGCATAGTACAAAGAGTACACCTTGAAGTAGACAAAAAAAAAAAAAGAAATAGTTAAAAGGCAATATGCAAAAAACTGATTGCTGAAAAACAAGAGTTCTCAAATTGAAAAATTTAAAGCAATTGACAAATGCAAAGCACTTGGATTTAACACAGTAAAATTTCTGAATACCACAAATAGAGATGAGATTTTCTGAAAGGAAAATTTCATCCTTCTATGTTTATGTTTGTGCATGTATAGCTAGATAGCTAGGGAGCTGGATGGATAGCTAAATAGACAGAGAAAGAGATAGATAATAGATATATACACACATTCATACATACCTATATACACAGATACATCAAAATAAATAGAAATATAAATCTATATATTACAATTTATAACATATATATGCAATACATAGGAACAATGAGTAAAGGCAAATATTTTAAAACAAAACATGTCATATTAAGTCATTATGTTACTATTGCTTTCATTGGAAGATATTTATCTGAGGGTGAGTACCATATGATAACCTGATTCTTTTCTCAATGTTTAGCAATGAGATCGGTTGAGCTAGACATGGACAACTCTCTGAAAAACTGTCTCCATTGAACGATATCCAGTGTCTTCTCTTTTTATTTTCTGTTATTTGCTTTCACAGGACTTTGAAATTATCAGTAATTTGTTAATTATTTTATAGTAACAGAGACTCTGGTGTACACTTAATAAATGTCTGCACATTTATAAATCCTTATTTCTTATTATAATTAGCTTACTTAGAATTAAAAAAAATTAAATGCATGAATTTTACAAGACTGAAAAATAAAAGACTTTCTAAAATAAATTTTTTAAAGTAAGAAATAGCATCCTTATTTATTTTATTCTTTAATCTGTACATACTTTTCAGTTTCAATAGCTCATATTTTTATTTGTGTTTTCAATGGCAATAATTCTCTTAAATTTATATTGACTTCAAATGAGATTGAGTCTACTAATTAATAAAAATTGTGGTATAATTTTGTTTTAGTTATGGAAAGACTAAACACCGTACCAAACTTAACTAAAATGGAGTGGGCTGAGGAAAAACCACCAACGACCAAAAAACCTAAGAATGACTCTGTCAGTTAAAAGCTCTGCTCCTCTAGCCCAGAAGCCTGCTGTAATCTGCAGGATTCAGGGATCCTGGCTTCTTCCTTCTTGTTGCTCCATCTACCTTTTGTCATTAGACCTGTCTAATTGTCAAAAAAAAAAAAAAAATGAAAAACAAACAAAGATTTCTGTTAAATTGCCATTCCAGTTAACGCAAAAGAAGGGAAAGAGGAGATATAGACTAATCAATTTACTGTTAGGCAAGTTAGATAGATATTGGACCCACCACTTATGCTCACACAGCAAATTTAGATGCATGAAATTAGTAAGTGCAAAGGGGAATTAACAGTTTGTTGCCCAGCCAAGTGCTCCATGAGCCCAGGAAGAAAGTAGGTCTTAATGGGAAAATTATTACTGTTGTGATAAATATCTATGGGATTATAGAAACATAATCCTATCTATAAAAATTGAATGCTTTAAACTTTCTGCCACTACAGTGGGAAACATTAGAGCACTACATTATCATATTTCCAAAGTTCTACTCTTCTTTGTAATGGAGAGCAACTCATACACACCTTATTGCTTAATTAATATTAGGACCAAGGAACTACACAAAACCCTGAAATGTATTCTTCTTTGAACTTTTTTTGTCTAGTGCTATTTGAATGTAAACTTAACAAGGCACATTTGGCAGACAGTTTCTACAACTGCCACCTCCCTACCAAAAGAAACAAGGAGAGTAGTCTCCTCCCCATCTATAGGTAAGCTGTTTCTCACTTTTTAAATCTGTTTTTGAACAACATAATGCTGTTCAATTGACATTCTGAGATTTCTGAGCTTAGACAGTGAAGCAGTAGATTCTACTTCTTGCCTTCTGAGCTACTCCATTAAGAACTCCAGGTATCTTACTAGAAGAAGAGAGGCCACACTAAAGAGGACTACAGCTCTCGATTTGTGAGTGGAGTAGTCTTTAGTCATTTCATCTCCAGCCAACATGAGGATTGAATTGTTTGAGAGACTTCAAGTGAGGCTAACAGAATAAATATCTAGGTACTCAGCCAGCCTAGAGAATATAGAGAAGTAATACAATTTTTCTTTTAAGCAACTATTTTTTGAAGAAGTTTGTTATGCATCAATTTGCATCAATAAATAGATGAAATAGCATATTACCGTATTTGCATAAAGAAAAAATAAAGAACAAACAGATGATTTTTTAATTCAGCTTAGGTCCTAAAGATATCAGATTTCTGAAATCCTTATGACAGCACATTAGTGCAGAGTTTGCAATATATTCTCCCAGCAAATAAAGCTGGTATGATTTCCCATTTCATTGACACAGGTGTCTCATCAAAAGAAATGAGATAATAGTCTCTTTCTCCACAATGCTGCTGAGATAATTGGTATATCCTTGTCAGTTAAGGTCAGCTCATTACTGTAAAGATAATGATTAAATGGGAGAATTTTGAAAACCAACTTAGAAACAAGAATTACTGGCTTATAAAGACAAGGTAGAAGAACAAATTTTTTGACTTTGTTTTACAAAACTCTATTTACCTGTGTAAGCCTCACTTATTAACAGGACAGATTTAGAAGAAGATAACAATTTTAAAAGCAACTTAGATATGGACATCAACCACAAAACAATAAGAATTACAGTGATTCTCATGGTGTTGCAGAAGCACAGCGAACAGGGGAATAAATCCATATACAAAGCAAATGACAATTCTAATGAGGATAAGTTGTTGTCCATCCACACAGAAAGGCATCCAATATACAACTATTAACCAGGTAGCTAGTCGGTTCCCTTTAGGAAAGGTTATATCAGAGATTTTTTATTAGCCTCTTTATTACAAATAAGATAAAAACTCATAACTTTTCATTTTTAAGTCTAGATCCTTGACTTGTTGCTTCTTTGAAGCTGAGTAACAAATGCTGTGGTACAGAGAATGTATACTGTGCTATACCCAATTACTAGACTAGATTTAGGAATTTCTGCTTTGTGAGTACTCTCATACACACAAAGTCTCAGTGCTTTTTTGCAGTTTTGAATATCTTTTGTTTAATATTTATATTTATGACAAGAATTTTGAGCACTGTTCACATAGGTTGTAATTTCACTTTAAAACAGAAATTTCCTACTTTTTTCAGGATTTGTAAGAATAGGCTGAGGCTGAAAGTCAAACTTTAAAACCTATTGCTACTGGCATTTAGCTCTATAAATTAAGATTTTCTCTAAATAGTAATCACAGTATAATGTGAAAATAAATTTGAAACAGATTAGCTAAATATTACAAATTTCATCTCTGATTTACAATTCCATGCTTATTAAAGATGATTATTATTTTAATATGATACAAATATTAGCATTCTGAATTTGTAAAGTAGATATATAAAATATCATACCTATTTGGAGAAAATTCTTTACAAATATCTCATATTTATACATGTTCTAGATCCTCTGAGCCATTTGTAGCCATTTGTAGCCAAGTGAAGGATATTTTTATAAGGAGACATTATAGGATAGTAAAGTGTAGAGACATTACCCTCCCCGATGATGTACTGAGGTAGTCAAGATAAAGCATAAAGACCTAACCTTCCCTTCAAGGGAGATTTGCTTATATTCTGAGCTGAAGATAATCTCTCTCTCTCTCTCTCTCTCTCTCTCTCTCTCTCTCATCCTCTCTCACACACATCCAGTTCTGTATTTCCAGAATGGAGGGTGAGCAGATCACCAACAATCCTATATAATATCCGAATTGCACAATTTTGTGGTTTCTTTCCTATGATGCACCTTGAATGGACATTTCACAAAAGATAAAATAAAAGTAAGCATCTAACAAACATACGAAGAAATGCTTAACATCACTAATCATCAGAGAAACACAAATTAAAACCACAATAAAATATCATTTTACTGCCATCAGAAAGCCTTCTATTAAAAAGTAAATAAACAACAGATGTTAGCATAGATGCAGAGAAAAAGGAAAGCTTCTGCATTGTTGATGGGAATGTCAATTAGTTAAACTTCCACACAAAACAGTTTGATGATTTCTCAAAAAACTAAAAATAGAACTACCATTCAACCCAGCAGTCCCACTGGATATTTACCCAAAAGAAAAGAAATTAGAACAAAAGACACCTATACTTAAATGCTTATTGCAGCACTATTCACAATACCAATGTCAGGGAGTCAACCTAAGTAACCATCAGTGGTTGACTGGATAAAGAAAATGTGGTATGTAAACACCTTGGAATATTACACAGCAATAAAAAAGAATAAAACTATATCCTTTGTAGTAACATGGATGGAGCTGGAGGCTATTATCCCATGTAAATTAAGAAACAGAAAACCAAATACCACATGTTCTGTCTTATATATGGGAGATAAACACTGGGTACACATGAATATAAAGATGGAAATAATAGACATGTAGTACTCCAAAATGGGGATGATGCAAGGGGGATGAGGGTTAGAAAATTACCCATCAGGTGCAATGCTCACTATTTGGATAATGGGTAAACTCGAAGCCCAACCTCACTAGTATGCAATATACCCATATAACAACCAAGCACCTGTACTCCGAGAATCTGAAAGGAAAAAAAGGGAAAGAAAAACATACCATTCAAATACTAAGCAAATATATTGAGGTGGCTATGTTAATATTAGGTATGTATTAAGTAAAACAAATTAGAAGACAAAAATTCAGAAGACCAGTGACAAAGAGGGACATTTCTTGAAGAGAGCAGCACATCAATTGTAAAAATGCTCAAACTTCAAGCTACGTTAAAAATTCAGAATTAAAGGGAAACAGCAATCCCAAAAGATGATCTAATCTTACATTAGAACTTAAAATAAAAAGAGCAAATTAAACAAAGTAAGAAGGAAAGAAATAATAAAATAAGAGCAGAAATCAATCAAGTAAAAAAATTAATAAACAGAAGACATAATTAAACCGAAGACTTATTCTTTGAAAAGATCAGTAAACTTTGTCAAGTTAGCCAGTTACTTGACAAATGGATACAAAAAGAGATAGACAAACCAAACAAAATGAAACAAAATCTACCAATGTTTGGAATAAAAGAGTAAATATCACTATACATCCTATACATATCAAAATACAGGACTTTACTGCAATAAACCAGTTCTGCTAATGCATTTGAAACCATTCCCTAAACAAATGACATGTGATTTTTTTCTGTAATTTTATAGCTTGTAAAATCTATTGATTTTCAAATGCCAAGCTAACCTTGCTTTCTCAAAATTAACTGTACTTTTTTATGGCTTATTATTCCTTGTCTACTTGTGTACTTCATTTGTGAAAATTTTAAGAATTTTTGCATATTCACTAATAAGGATTATTGATCTGTAAAATTCCATTCTTCTAATGTCTTTGAATTTGTTTAAGGGCAATATTAATCTTATAATGAGTTAAAGGCTACTTCCTTAGCTATTTCCTAGAAACATTTACAATTGGTATTATTTATTCTTTATATGGTTGATACAATTGAATTGTTTAACCATCTGAGCCTGAAGTTTTCTTTTGAGGCAGTTATGTGTCATTTTTGGTAATTCACATTTGTTAAAATACTTGTACACTTCATTTAATTTTTCAAATGTATTGTCATGTACATTCCCTTATTGTCCTTTTAATACGTATAGGATCTGTACTGTGGTATTCAACTAAACGTAGAAATATATACCAAAAGAACTGATTTGAATCCAAATTGAACTCAACTTTTATAATCAATTTATTTTGAACCAGGATTCCAAAGTACTAAACAAGAAAAAATGAATTTTAAGTCTTATGCCAAAAAAATTGAAATCTGTCATAGATTTACCCATGTAAAGGCTATACATGTAAGAATTATAGTAACAATTGTGATATTATGTTAGGTAAACTTTTTAAGGCAGAAAATACACAAAATAAAAACAAAAGAATAAGCTGAAATCTCTTACTCTTTATATGATAATTAAGAATGGTCACGACAAGCCGGAGATAAATTTTGTTTTAGAAATTCTACATGGAAATATTTTAGCAGACACATCACCGTCTTTTCTCTATATTTACTCCAAATGTACACGTTCTCTACCACTGAATATTACCAACCAGTTCGAGAGGCTGTATTCATTTTTTATTTTTATCACTTTAATGTTTATCACACTGGATAATTTCTATTGATTCACCCAGTTATTATATTTATTCCAAGTATTGCAAGTTTTAAATTTCCACAAGCATTCCTTTGATCCCTTAAAAAATTTCTATTTCTCTACTAAAGTTGTCTATATTATTTCCATAAGCATATCCTATTTTACTTTTTTTGGAAGTAGTATTGGTTGTTACATTTAAAATCCTTATCTAATAATTTTAACATTTGAATTATGTCAGGATCTGTCTTCGTTGATTTTCTTTTCACTTGAAAACTTGTTACCTTTTCTTCATGGTTCGTATTAGGATAAGTCGGATTGTGTTGTAGACATTATAAATGTTACATTGTGAAGAATTTGGATTCTGTTGTTTTTGTCAAATCAATATTGTTTGCTTTAGTCAGCAGTTATTTTGTTTGGAATCCAACTCTAAACACAATTCATTGCGTGATATCTGTGGTCTCAGTTCAGAGCTCTTCATTTTTGTCTTAGCTGCTTTGGGTCTCTTTTCCACATGAATAATTCAGGGATCAATCAGGATTGTGAATAGTTAGAATTTGAGATCCCCTTTCTGGCTCTTTCCACTCTATGTAATATCTTTCCTGGCTTCAGCACCTGGATCTCTTGGCTAGAAAGTCGGTGTGCTTAACCACTAACTCTTTCAATATAGTGGGCCAACTGCTCTTTGGCCACTCTAAAAGTCATGAAAATAGAAACATAGTTTATGCAGTTTCCTTAATCTAAGTCTCCTTTCCCATGAGATTTAACTGTTTCTTTCACACTAGTGCTTTTCCAGGAGCTACTTTTCATTATATGTTCATACTTTTTTTTTTTTTGTATGAGAATCAGTCCGATAGGAATTGATTTAATTATAACTAGAAGTAGAAATCTCCATTTCTTTTATAATTTTGCATTATTGATGCAGGACAGGCAAGCCCTCAAATTGGGGCTTAGCTCAAGAGGATTCTTGGCTTTGCCCAGGAAAAAATTCAAGGGTGAGCCGGTGGTGTTAACCAGCAACTTTCATTGAAATGTCAGTGCAGCTGCAGAAGTACTACTTGTCCTGGCGGAGCAGAGCTCGCCATAGGCAAAGTGCCCAGAATCGCAGTTAAGAGGAAGTTCTGCATTCATATTTATCCCTACTTATACATATATGTAAATTAACGGGAGGTTTATGTAGAAATTTCTAGGATGAGGGTGGTAACTTCTGCGTTGTCAGGTGGTTGCCACGGAAAGAGGTGGTAACAGCTGGCTGTTGCCATGGCAATGGTAAACTGACATGGCACACTGGTGAGCATGTTTTATGGAGAGGTGCTTTCTCTGGACCTGTATTAGTTAGTCCTCAATTTGATCCAGTGTCTGAGCCCCAACTCTGGAGTTGAGTTCCGGCTCCTGCCTCATTCTCACTGTACCCTTTCTACTTTACCCAAATCCCTTTAAATATAGTCAAAATTGAACATCACAGCCTTTAAAGAATCTAATTACTTGAAAAACAGTGCAAACAAATTAATGTATTCATTGATATTTAATTTTTTATGTGATTATGAGTAGATCCCATAGCTTGTGTGTAAAACTAAATAAATTGACTAGTAGATATTGATCACCTAAAGCATAGAGTTTTTGCCTACATTTTATCCTGTCATTGGAGATCAGTTAAACTAAGATTTTGGTTTATAGTCTCTTAATGCATATTCCCTTCAAATTTTGTATTTCAAAGAATTGTTTGAAATGTTTTCTTAATGAAAATTTTTCAGATTGGCACAAATAAACAGAATACTTGAAAAATTACATCTTTTATATTAGTTTGGGTAAACAAAATATGAGTTTTCTATGAAAATAAATATAGAATTTTACTTCCAGTTGGTTGTTCAACATTGTATTATTTTACTGTAACCCAGAAATATTCAATATTTAGAACTAGAATGGAGCAGATTTATTTTCTATTGTATCAAAATTTTATGTCACCCAAATTAATCCGAATACAATTATTTAAATCTATTTAATCATTTTCATAGCTCATTTATTTTACACTGACAAGAATTACAAATTGTCATAATCCAAACTATGATGAAAATAAATGAAATGTCAAATAAATTATCAATAATAATAAAACATATTTCTCAAGTGCACCAATACAAATTTTTTCTATATTATTTGTAAAAATGTTTACAAGATATAGTGAGAATACATGTGACAATTTTAGAATTAACCAATGGATTTAACATACTTATTTTTAATATTCATTTTTAAGATGCTGTTGACTTATTCCAACTAACACAGTCATAATTATGGTAACATGTGAACAACTTTATAATCATGCTTATTCAATCTCATAAAATATAAATAAAATATAATGCAGCATTTTGTCATTTAACTATACATTACTATTAACCTGTATTATTTTCTTAGCTCTGAACTATTTTAGGGCATTGAAGCAATATGGAATGGTAAATAAATAGATCCCAGGTCACTGAGATATTAGTATACTTTTGGTGTCAATAGAATTATAAAATAGGTGCTTGCTAAGCTGCTGAAAGGTCAGTTTAGAATTCCTTTTAATAAGTTTATGCAAACAAAAAGATTTTCTGCATTAATCATAATAGGAAGAATTAGCAAGCATGCTTTAATCCTCCATGACCTTGCTTATGAATGTCAATGTACCGCCAAACATCCTCAAGTCTCCTTAGTGAACAAAAGTTGTGCAGTAATATCTCTTGTGGCTATGATGATAAATCTACAAGACCGTCCTCATCTATTTCCATGGCAGAAATTACCAGATGTAGAAGCCAAATAGATTATCTTTCAAATTTAAAAGCAAATAATGATATAATTATCAGTTCACTGGAGAAAAGAGTAAAATTTGATATTGATGAAGAGAAATATGTCCATTAAGCAAACAGATTTGATCTTTATTTGACTTCCTATCTCTATCATCTGGCTATGTGTATGTGTGTGTGTGTATATATATATATATATATATACATGTGTGTGTATATACATATATACATGTGTGTATATATATGTATATATATGTATATATATCAGCAGTACTTTATCAAATGTGGTCAGATAGCAAAAGTCATGAAATGATGAATAATTATCAATTCTAACCTTTTAATAGATCACATTACTGTCTTGGCTGTGTGAAAATACACCATCTCCAATTCAGTTTCTGTTTATAGCTAGTTTGCTACTTTTTTAAATAAAATAATATTTTTATAAAGTACATTCAATGTTGATGCTATTTATAAAAATGAACACTATAAATACAAATGTGTTCAGGAAAAATTGTCACTGAATGCTGGTCCAATTTTTCATCGCTTTGAAATGTTCTTCTGAAATCCCCATGGTGCAGAATAAGAAAGCAGGAGGCTTTCTGAATCTGTCGAAATCCTGTGAATGAAAGATTTTTTCACGAAAAGAAAGATGAAAAACAATGTTGTAAAATATGGGCCTAATAGTGTCCCTTCATTCTCAATACAACTCTGTGAGATACATATATTTAGGTACAATAACAGAAGCACAACAACATTAAGAAATATTTTGTAGGATAACTAATAATTACTAAAACATAAGAACCTCTGAGCTAGGTGTATCTGACTGCAAAATCTGACCTCTACACCTAAAAATGTGGTTAAATTTGACCTTTACTTTAAAAAAAAAAAAGCTTCAAGGAATTTTGAGATCCTCAATTTGTTTATTCCTTTAGATGGTGGAGTATCTACCAACAAATAAATTTTTCTCATTCTGTTTTTTTTCTATTCTACTTCTCTCTCTGTGTGTCTGTCTCTATCTCTCACTCTCTCTCTTTCCCTACCTTATTTTCTTTAAAGACTTTGTAAAAGGTGGCAAAGAGTGAGAGTACCATAAACTTTCTTGAGTATTCTCAGTATTACCAAACTAAGCTCCGTACAGTCACTGGGGCAGTGATGAAAGACCCACAACACTCATACCACAGAGCCCCAGCCCAGACTGAGCCAGATATCATGAAGTGATTATTTCAGAGCTGCTTCCTCAAGGGCCCAGATGAACTCTGGAATCTTTTCCACAGTGTCCAGCACCACAACCCACTAGCCATTCTTCTAATGGGGAGCCTTGAAAAGAATCTTCCCATAGTGGAGAAGTGGAGAGGCAGCCCCTGGAAATGGAGAGGCCATCAAAGGAAAGGTGACCTGAACTGGGGGCAGAAGAGCTGAACTTAATTAAGTCTTGCATCTGCCACCAGCTTCTGTGTAGCTTGGGATGTGGCCAGTTATCAAAGTAAGCGATTTTAGTAATATATAAAATGATATTAAAATTAACATTAAAAGCCAAATGATAGCCACATCTTATTGAGCATTCTGTAACTTCAGGCAGCTAAGTATACTCATTTATAAGAGTTTGCCATTCTTATTTTTTCCATTCCTTATTTTTTTATTTTTATTTTTTGTTGCTGTTTTGCTTGAACGCTTCCAGAAGGAGTGGTAACTGTTAATTTTCTTATGGCAAATTCTGTATAAGAAGTTTATCTTCTTAAATATCCAGCAAGTGTTTTTCTTTAACTTAATAATATAGTGGTAATTATGCTTTTTATATTTTGTCTTTTGATTCACCTATTTCTTTTACAAAATTTTTCTCCCTTTTTCTGTTTTCAAAATAATATACATGCTTTCATTTGTTGTTCATATATCAGCATAAAACTTTTTATTTCACTTTTATGCAAATAGATTTAATATCTATTTTGAAGAACAATTGGCAACTTGTGGCTAATAGTTTTCAGTTTTTTAACCATTTTTTGCTTGAGAGTGCAATTTTTTGAATTTGAGAAATAGACCACGGCGATGACTTTTAGCAGTAGGATATAAGTAACTCCCACATGCTTAGCATTCCAATAATGGAACACTAGGCATAAATATGCTAAGAGTGCCTTTAATGGATCATGTTTACAGATTTGTATCTAAGAAATCGTTTTCTTACCCAAGGTTGCAATAATATTTACTTTTATTTTCCTAGATTTTTATTGAGTTTTACATTTAGTTTTATTACAAACCTTGGGTTAATTTCTATGCATAGTTGAAGATCTGTATCTAACTTTATTTGAGAACTCTGAATATCTAATTTTTCAATACCTTTTGTAGCTTCATATTTTTTAAAAAGAAGTTCAAAATATAGTCTATTAATGAATGAATATAATTAAAAGATTACAAAGCAATAAAAATAAAATTTCCTAAATTCCCACACCTTCTTCTCCCTATGTGGTAACAAGTCTTTCTGTACTAAAGCATGTGTCTGTGTATTTTTATAATAATGAAATTATATTATACATATTGCTCTACAACTTGCTTTTCACACACAGTTCATATTGGCATAGTGGCATACTTTTGTTCCTATTTGCTAAATTAACCTTATATAAAATCACATTAAATCATATCAGTATATTTAACCTATAAATTGAGCCAGTGTTATACGATAAATGAAATTTTTCATTATTTTATTTTCAGGAAACTTTACAGCTGCAACACTGTTCAATGAAATCAAGCTTTATTGACTACTATAACAAGTACAATTAAATAATTTTCTCAACTCATTTTTCTCATACTCAATACAATGACAATGAGAAGACACATAAACAATGCATCCTACAATGCTTAGGGTCTGCAGGAAATTAGGATTATATTTATTTATATTTAACCCAATAGAGCATTCTTTTGTTCAGTACTTGATTGTCCATCTTGAGAATTCTGCCTTTTGTTTATGATATTGGTGACATTTTGCTTAGAGCAATGAAAATTTTACCTTCTTTTATTTTAATTATGAGTTAATAAACTGACATGATATTTTTCTCATTATAGTTAAATTTAGCAGAATTTATTTGAGCAAAGAAAAAATTTACAAACTTGGCAGCACCCTGAAGGAGTAAAAGTTTGCAGAACTTCACCCAGCAAGTGGGCAAGCAGTATTTATAAAGAGGGGGAAAAAAAAAGTGACATACAGAAACAGCTTGATTGGCTACAGCTCAGCATTTACTTTATTTGAACTTGTTTGACCAGTTTGCAGCCTGTGATTAGCTGAAAGCTCTGACTGGCTGAAAGCTTAGCAGCTGGTTACTTGTTACAAGAATATATTCCCAAGCTCACTTGCAGCTTGTTACATACTAGGTTAGGTTACAGTTCACTACATACAGAAGCAGCTTTAGGCCAAATTTAATTTAATTTAAGAGTTGATATGATTTAGCAAATATGTCAAGACAAGCAACATTAAATAATAATTGTTAAATATGTGTAATGTAACTAGTAGTCTTCTGCCTCTTTCATTTTTCAACCCTGGACAAATTATTCATTTTTATTGTTCATAAAGATAAATTATATATCACTATGAGACATTTATTTATTTAAAAGCATTATAAAAATAAGGACCCATAGAACTGGCCACTAGATTATTTATATGACAAATTCTGTTCCTTATGTTTGCTTAAGGTAAATCATGTTTGAAAAAATGCAAATTTTCACTGAACCTAATTCTATGGCTACAAGAAAGTAAATCTAATTCTTGAATTATTTCTAGTTGTCTTCCTAAATTTTCTCTCTGTTTACTTGTGGTTTGGATTTGAGTTTTAAAGAGAAAAAAATGACAAGACAATTTACAAATCAAAACTTAACAAATATTTTATATGAAATATACTACTAATGAATAGTTGTATATAATTTCATGATCACATATAATTATTGAAATTGTTGAATTTTTTTACTGACAGTTTATTTCATTTCCCAATAATAATATATATATCTCTATATGTATATACTTATAAAATCATTATTGCCACAATATTATTATCATAATTTTTCTTCATTCAGACAAAACACTCAGAATCAGGATTTTCTCTTGGTGCCTTACGGTAAGTGAGTGATTTGAGAACAAGGTAAAAATCTATCATCCTCCTAATCCCTTTAGGATTTTTCTCTCATGGCTTTGATATTGGTAAAGATTATTGGCTTTCATCCTGGACACAACTTCCTCATTTTAAAAAATATCTAATTAACAAATAAAAGTTGTATACATTCAAGATGCACAGCAAGATGATTTGATGTGTATACATATATATTGTGTAATGATTGTCACATTCACATCAACATATCACTACTCATAGTTATTATTTGTGTAAATGTGTGTTTGTGTGTGGTGAAGGCACTTAACTGCTCTCCTATCAAATGTCAAGTAAAGAGTACATTGTCATTGTCATTAGCTATAGCCACCATACTGCACATTAGCTTCCCAGAGCTGATTCATCTTATAACTACTTTCTTACACCTGATCTAACTACCCAAGTTCATTCAATTCATTTGTTTTCTAAATATGTCTACAGGTCTTTTGGATTACAAGGGGTCAAAATAAATATTTAAGGAAACTTGACAAGATCATAAAATTTTCAGCAAAAGGTAATTTTGTTGTTATTGTTTGTTATCTTTGTCAAACGATTATTTTCTTTCCTCTTCCTAATTTGTAGTATTTTATTAATGAGAGATTGGCCAGTAAATACTTCTTTTTTTTTTACAATATGTCTCTCTTAATATAGCTAATCAAAAAATTTTGTAAAAAGTTCTCATTTGTACAAGGCTATTCTGAAAAAATATATTTTTATTTATTATAATAAAACATTTATGTTTTCTTGGCCATAAAAGATTTTAAAGAATCAACATGTCTATTTTCAATCTACTTGTTAAAATAAACATGTTCTGATTTTTAAGTGTACTTTCTTATAAAGCATTTAATTATTTAGTCTTGTCTTCCATTAAATTGAAATAGGAAATTATCATACCCTTTAGTATATTTTCAAAATGTCAGAAAAATTACAATCTCAGTTTCTTTTCATATTTGCCACATACAAATCTTCATATTAGAAAAATAGTAAGTCTATATTTATTTGTAACTAGCTTACTTAATGAGATGGACCCCTTGCTGGTAAAAAACAAACTGCCTTCCTTTTTCCTGCCACCTTTGTTATTTGAACCTACAACTTTTTTTGTATTTCTTTCCTACCCATGGTTGATATCTTGAGTAAATTTCATAGCTTTTACTTCACTTTTAAGTACATATTGAAGTAACCAGTTCAATCTAAATTTGAGAAAAACTTGCATGGCACACTCAGTTTACAGCATTTTCCCTTGGGTTGGCTCATGCTTGAATCTGACTAGGAAACCTGCAATGGGAAAGGAGGTGATATACACTCAGGGTTCTTTCTCTTCCCACCCCTAGCTCTTCTTCTGTCTTTATTTCCTCCAGGTTGACATACGGAGGGTGATGAGGATTGGATCTGTGACCCCTCCCAAATCTCTTGTCGAGCTGTAATCTCAGGTGTTGGAGGAGCCATGATTGGATCATGGAGTTGGATTTCCCCCTAGCTGTTCTCATGATAGTGAGTGAGTTCTCATGAGAAAGTGTGTAGCACCTCCCACTTCTATCTCTTCCTCCTGCTCTGGTCATGTGAAGATGCGCTGCTTCCCCTTCGTTTTCCACCATGATTGTATGTTTCCTGAGGCCTCCTCAGCCATGCTTCCTGTATAACCTGTTCAACTTTGAGCCAACTTTTCCTTATAAGTTACCCAATCTTTATTAGTTCTTTACAGCAGTGTGAGAACAAACTAATGCAGAGGAAGATGTAAACAAAAACAAAATCTTAATTACTATTTTATAATAGTATAAGATGACCTACATACTTTGTTTTTAGTGGTTGCTCAGAGCATCCAGGGACCTATGACACGATTTCCTTGGAACAGGTAGTGCCCTCTCTGGTGATATCATGGTCCCCTTGGCTTATGCTTGCATGTGAACAGTATATAGTCTCTTCTTGTAGGAGAAACTTCACCATGACAGGGAATCCTCTTGAATGAGACACTTTTAATCCCATTTTATTAAAATTAATGTCTTTAGTGTCCACTTAATACATGGGAAATCTCATCACTTTTGCTCTGCTGTATTCTATAAGTTTAATTTGCTTCTATTGCATATTTTTCCTTGATTTAGAAATCACAAATAGTTTCAGCCAGTCTCCTATCTGACTTACAGAACATCAGAGTATACATCTTAAAGTGCTATTAAAAGCATCTCATTTTACTGTGTCTTGGTACCTTAATGATGCCAGAATGATAAAAGCTACTTCTTGTTACTACTGTTATTGAAACAACTAGACTGAAATCAGGGCACTCTCTACTAAATTGACAATATCAAAAAATAAATCTATTTTTATAGCTCTCTTGCATTTCTTATATAGAAAGAAGTTAGGTGACTTACCTTGTGTCACATAAATTTGCCATGTCTTAGGTAGCAAAATTAGAGGATTTTACTAGCTTTATTTAGCATAGATGGATAGAAATCATAATGTCAAAATTTGAAAGTAGGAAACTGGGCCAATTCTTTTTCATAAAAGCAAAAATGCATAAAAAATAGTATTTTGGTAGACCAATAGCAAAAATTACGTATCATGGCAATCAAATGATAGGTTGAGCTGGGGATGTAATTAATATATTAACATTTTATCTGTATGTGCTATGGTTATGACAGCATTATAAATGTCTTCATTTGCATCAATCAGTCAGTATGCAGAGAAAAAGATTTTTCTAAACTCTTCAGATTTTCTGGATATTAGAGTAAGATTATATATACCACAACAAGCCTGGCTTATTGTAAGACTGTATTGACTGATTTTTTACTTTGCCACACTCAAATATTTTGGCATGACACAGATACAGCCTCAGCTATCTTGAGATTAAATGTCAAGTGACTAAAAGTAGGAATGGAATATATTTAAAACAAATGAGAAAAACTATTTTTGTGACACTGTCTACATTTTTCATTTTATGCCTCTTATATAATAGGTTAAAGTAAATGTTCTATATAGAGTCTCAGAATATACAAATTGTCAAAAGTCATATTAGATATCACTTTTCCTAAAGTCTACTTTGCACAAAATTATCAATATTTTATAAATTGATCTTATTGCCGGTTACTCTTGAGTGTACATACATAAAAATTCACTGAGCAAATCCATTATACTTTGTGCAGTTTACTATATTTTATATCACAATTAAATTTTTTATTTTTACAAATTAAGGGTAAGACCATTATTTCTCTGTCTTTTGAAAGCCTTACTTAATATACAATAATGAAACGAAAAGTGCCCCATCCTTCTTCACCTCTTGCTTCTTCAACTTGACATTTGAAATTATAGAGTTCCAAATCTCTATATATCTATTCATGATTCATTTGAAAAAAATGTTTGTGTTATGTAATAAGGCCATTTTATAATTTCCCATGTTATAGTCATACAATATACTTTTAAATAATATTGTAACTTAGGTTTATGACATTTCAGTCATAATTGAAATTATAAAACTTAATAGTAATTTGAGAGATTTAAAGGCAAGATGACAATTTTCCAGGCATTATTTTCTTTTTTGCTTAACATTTCTCTCCTTCCTGTCTTGTTTTATAATAGTGCCATAATTTTTTCAGGTTAAAAATCCCATGTTCTCACAAAGTGAATGTTCTCTCTATAAATAGCCAGCCCTCAGGGGCTAAATTCCATTTTTCCACTTAACTATTGGTCTTACTTGAAGTGTATATAACATGCTTTGTGCAACCCACCAGAAATTACACATTATGTAGTACATAGTTGAGTATGTGCATGTGTGCACATGTGCAAGTGTATACAAATGTGTGTATGTGTGTTTGTGTGTGTACTTCGTTTTTTTAAAAGCCACCTCATGTTTGGTTACATAAATGTGTTAGGGCATTCTTACATTGCTATAAATAATTTCTTAATAAATTACCCGAGACTTGGTAGTTTATAAGGAAAAGAGGCTTAATTGACTCATGGGTCTGTAGGCTGTACAAGCATGTCACCAGCATCTGTTTGGCTTCTGTGGAGGCTCAGGGAGCTTTTACTCATGGAAGAAGATCAAGCAGGACCAGGCATGTCAAATGGCCAGAACAGGAGCAAGAGAGAGAAATGGGGGGTGGGGAATGGCACACACTTTTAAACAACTGGATCTCAGAAGAACTTGAGGGAACTATTATGAGAACAGCATCAAGCCACAAGGGATCCACTCCTATGACCAAAGCATTTGTCACCAGGCCCCACCTCCATCACTGGGGATTACAATTCAACATGAGATTTGGCAGGAACATATATTCAAACTGTATCAGCGAGATTTCCAAAAAATGGGAGAATGAGGTCAAAAGTTAGCATAAGATGAAATTCAAATTTACACAATTTTTCGCAGAGATTGGGATGAGCTCTTATCTAAATCCCCATTTGGATTATTTTCTTTTTCAAATTTGATAATGTGATAGTGAAATTGTCTTTCTTTCCATTGAAGGCTGGAATTAGCAAACTACTTTCTAGTTCCTGTCCTCAGTTTGTACTACCTGCAAGTTAAAAATATTTTTACATTTTATTTTTCAAAAGGTGGAGGGAAAAAGGATAAAAGAAGAATGCGAAGAAGAATGCAAAGAAGATGAAGAAGCAACAGAGACTCGTATGTAGCCTGCAAAGTTTAAAATATTTATTATTACACATTTGTAGAAAAATTTATCTGACCACATAAACAAAATGATATAAAATAACTTCTGTGTTCTTACAGGATTCTAGAGATGCTGTGAAAGTTTATGTACATATTATTCAAAAGGGGAGTGTTTGGGTTAAATTTTACCTAAATGAATAAGTAAAAATTCCATTCTATTGTCTTCTGCCCCAATTTTTTTTTGTTTTACTATCAACGTCGGTACCCCCTTGGATGTTTGACTAACCCTCCTCAGACCCCAATAAGAAGCATAATCTGATGAGTTCAAGGCTGCATAGTTTCTCAGGCTTACATCCTTCTTTCTTTCCTCCGTAGGGACTCTTCTTGCTATTATAAATTAAGATACCATTTTGTTTAGTACAGGTCTTCCATGAAGCAGACACCAAGATAAGATTAGATCTTCTACAGAATTGTTAGAAAACAATTATTCTTTTGTACACGTAATAATATGGAGCATACAAAACATTATTGTAATGAATTTACAAGAAAGGAGAAAGAAAGACTCTTACTTCTGGTAGAAAAGTCATTCCCCTCTATGTGGAAGGCCCTGATTGAAACATGGATCCAAAATTGTTAGCTAAAGTTTTGTTTCTTAGTTATTGCACCTGACTTGAGGATGTCCCACTTTTTCCAAGTTATGTCTTCTCTAAAATTGTAAGTGAACACAATAATAGTTCCTATTTACACTGTGAGGTGGACATTGTTACAGAAAACACATCAGTGACTTTCTTGCTGTTGAGCTAGTAATGTCCTGTGAATGTATGATCTGTGCAGAACCTTCGGTAGTCTTATGTGATGCTGCTGTCTGTCTGTTCAAAAGTAAATCTTGAACATTTCCCCCAACCAAAAAAAAAAAAAAAAATACCACATACACACACCTGAAAAGACGACTTTAGGAGAAATTCAAAGGAGACCTGGAGAACCAACAGACCCTGATGCAATTCCTTCATCATCATTGTGGCACACAGAAGGTGTGCTTATTGAGCATGAAGGAAGTTTTAATGGAATTCTGTCAGATTGCAGTATAATCCTATGGATTTCTGGAAAGGTTAATAGGCAATTAAGTCAAAATTGCCCATCAGAGGAATCCCATCTCCCAGTAAGAGGCCAGCATTAGTGTCCCTGAAACACTCAGTCCTTGGTGGGGAACAGGCTATTGGAAGCTGGGGCTTGATGTGAATGTGGAGATGGATTTGAGTTTAGCAGCAGGGACCTTTGGTCAATTATAATTCCCCCTAGATTAAGAGAAGCATTTTCAGCTGGGCACAGTGGCTCCCACCTGTAGTCCCAGCACTTTGGGAGGCTGAGGTAGATGGATCACCTCAGGTCAGGAGTTCAAGACCAGCCTGGCCAACATGGTGAAACCCTGTCTCTATAAAAATGCAAAAATTAGCTGGACACTGTAGTGCACGCCTGTAATCCCAGTTACTCCGGAGGCTGAAGCAGGAGAATCACTTAAATCCGGGAGGTAAAGGTTGCAGTGTGTCGAAATGGCGCCACTACCCTCCAGCCTGGGCAACAGTTAAAACTTTGTCAAAAAAAAAAAAAAAAAGTTGCATTTTTATGGCTGCCAAATGCTCCTTAAGAATGCTTCCTTACTTTGGTTCTACCTTTAATTTGAGGCCTTATTTTTTTTCCAGTAGTTAAAGTTTTATTTTCATAACTAAGCCATCTATCTAATTTTTAACAGAGAAATGGGTTCCAAATTTGCTTTTTCAAAACTAAGTTCACTATGTGAGGGGTTTGTTTCATACCACTTAATTGATTAATGTTAATTGTAATATTTTAAGGAGATGGTAGGTTGTAATTTTTTAGTGTATTCTGTTTCCACAATTCATTTTTATCTTTTTAAAAAAATACATAGAAATAAATAACGAAAGCAGAAAAGGTGTACATGTGTTTGCATATTGTAATGTTTTAAAGTATTCAAAAGACAGAGACATGAAAAAAAGTATGGTGGTAGTGAAAGGGTTAGGCTCCCTGAAGGGTTTTTCTTTTCGGGAAAGTGAAACATTCTTGGGCTTAGAAAAATGGGTTGAATGTGATTTGTCATATCTGTTCTATTTGTGAAAAAACTTCCCACAGCAAACGCATCTGTGGGCTAAGTGACCAATTAAACCTCTATCTCCTGGGCTTTGTTTGCCGCATTCCTAAAGTATTTTTCTAAAGAAATTAAATTATACTTGCTTTTACGTTTTCCAATCAATATTTATTTCTCAATTTTCAATAGTCATTGTGCTATATTTTCCTTCCTTCTCTTGTTTCCTTCCTTCCCTCCCTCCCTCCCTCCTTTCTTTCTCTTTCTTTCTTTCTTCCCTTCCCTTCCCCTTCTTTCCTTCCCAACAGGATGAAAGCATTAACTTCTTCTCTGGATTTGCAGTATCAATGTCTCTGATATTATGTGGTTTGGTGAAGTTTTTGTGTGGCCTATACATCAGGCATAAGGCTTGTCCCTTAAAATGTATCTAGTTTTCAGCATTTAATGTTTTAAGAACAGAGCAGTTTTTGTTTTTAGCAATTCTCTGGAAGAATGGTGAATTGAAAAGATCTACAAGAGTTCAGGATTTAGTCTAGTATACAGACAGATAACAAGAACATGAAAATAATGTATAATGCTACAATCTATTAACAGATACATTATAGTTTTTTTAATAAACATAATTTTTTCTCTACATTGAGCTCATAGGATTTTTAAACTTAAAAAGCTCTTCAGTGTAGGAAGTCAAACCAAGGCAGACTTTAGATTTCACTTATAATATCAAGGTTTTTCGGTCTGCTAGGAAGTGATTTTATTTTTCTCATTCACTGTAAGGCTGGGAACTCTTGATGTTGAACATTTTATGCACATTATCAAGTATGATATTTCAGTCAAAGCCTTGGTAATATAACCAAAGTATTAAATATATTTCAGTCCAAGCCATTGTAATATAACCAATGTTATATTCCACTATAAAGAGAGAACAGATTTTTATTGAACTTATACACATAACCCTATTGTAATAAAAAAGAAGAATATTCAGGAATAGTTTATGATTTTTGGAAGACTCAAGTAGAAAGAAGAAGCAAATCTTTTCACCTTTGTTTACAAAATATTATTTACCAAATGGTTGGAGATTATATATAGCCTAAAAGAAATTTTTTTCTAAATCTGTAAAAAACAATATTTAAGTAAAGAACCAAGAATGTTTCTGTTTCAAATAAAAGTCATAAAAATTTATCTTCAGTTATTTACCTTCATATAATTAGTTTTTGTTCTGATTGATCTTGATTTGCAATTTTATGATCACATCAGTTTGTTTTTCTCAGAGTTCTGAAAAGTTGTATTAGGTGCACAAGTCCAAAGCTATAAGAAATCTATGCTCAAGAATACTTGTTAGAGTCCTTTCCATAAATATTATTACAAATGCATTTAGAGATAAATCAAAACTGTGGATTAAAAAAAAATCTTTGAAGAGCCATGGTTAAAAATCTGATAGTTCACAATTGACAAGAAAAATTACTTATTTTTTTATTACATGCAGCATTGTAAGATAATCTGAATCATAACTGACAGCATCACATCAGGATCATCAGACATTTATATATTTCACATGATCTTTGGAATACTCACATGGGTAACCTATCCAAATAAATATAACTTTATAAAAGATTTCACATAACAACTAAAATTATGACAGAATACATATTAGATTTCTATGAGTTTATATAATTTTTGAAAGATTCATATCAATAACATACCCATAAATGTAATTAAAATATTTAGTATCAGTTTCCATTTGACTTACCAAACAACTTACCAAAAAGCCCAATCATTTAATATCCCTACAAGATGAGATATATACTTTTTGAGACTTTCCAGGAGCTCAACTGAAAAAAATCTCAAAGTTAATTCTAAGTTAAAAGGACTTAATTTAGAATTTTCATCCTAGGTAAAAGCTGACCACAGTGCCAAAAGTTTCAAACATCGATCAAAACAGAATAACAGGTCACCATAATTGAATATACATATATATATGTGTATATATATATATATGTATATATATATGTATATATGTATATATATGTGTGTATATATATATCCAAATGAATAATATACATATAATCCAAATTGAATATATATAAATCCAAATTGAATATATATATCCAAATTGAATATATATATCCAAATGAATAATATTAATTTAACCAGAATGATAATCATAATACATCAAAAGCAATACAGAAGGTTATACAAATTAAAAATATTAACTTTAAAGCTCAATTTTCCAAAGTAAACAAAAACCTAATAAAGACAACACAGGAAATTATCTTGATAAAATGCGAATTATTTTTTACTACTACTTTCGGCTGAATGTTTTCCAATTTTTTAAAAGCTAATCATACCAATAGTGTTTGCATAATGTCAGTACATGCATACGTGCATATGAGAGATGAAAACTCTCCAAATTTAGTTGACAAATATAGCATTTTCTTACAAAAAAACAAAAACAGAAATTAAGAATAATGTCAGTGTCTTCATACAACAATATTTATTTCTCATTCACAGTGCATATCAAATGCCATAATAAAATGTTGGTTATTAGGGGAACTGTGTTTGCAATATTCATTCATGAGACCTAGCTAAAATGCTGCTTCATGTAATGAAACCACCATTACAACATAAGACTTTATAGTTCTCTCAGGCAGGAAAAGAGAATATAGAGAATGATACATCTATTTTTTCTAGAATAAACTACATCCTACTTTCATTCACAGTAACCTAGCCAAAGTAAGTTGCATGACTACACCTAAATTAATGCATTTGGAAACAATTATATTCTTATAGGACTATATAGGAGAAGAGAGTTCCACATGCAAAACACATTTATTCAATCATCATAAAGTGTAATCCAATTACAGACTCAAGTTCAAAGTCAAGGAACCCTCACTAATGACCTGTAGTTTCTCAACAGGTATCTTGTGATCTGCAGACCTGTTACCTAACAAAGCTAATTTGTCATTAACACATTTAATATACAATGTTTGAATAGTAAGATTCTATACAAAATAAGCACTTCTATTTGGAAATAAAAAATAGAAATGCATGGAAGTTGTTTGTTCATAGAAAGTATGAAATCTCTAAGGACAGATATTTTGAGGGACCCATATATTGAAGTTAAGAAATGTTCCTTGATTAGGCTTTGATTCTTCTTTATGGGAGGAAATGCCTTGATTCTAAAGCTCTATGGATTCTGGCACCATCCTTTGGTAGTTTCATCCTTTAAAATTTTTTATATGATTGTATCAGGTTTGAGTATTGGGGAATATGCTTTTATTTTCTGAGAATACTCTGTTCTTTCATGCTGATAGTGGGGTGCTAAATAGACTTGAATAGTTAGAGAGTCAGAGTCAGTTTTAGTTCAGGCTTGTGTGAGAGTGTGCGTATGTGTGTGTGTGCGTTTGGCAGGATAACTTTCCTTCCTTCCTTCCTTCCTTCCTTCCTTCCTTCCTTCCTTCCTTCCTTCCTTCCTTCCTTCCTTCCTTCCTTTCTTTCGTTTCTTTCTTTTCTTTCTTTCTGTTCTTTTTATTTCTTTTTTTTTTTTTTCAGTTTATTAAAAGTCTGGCTCTATTGCCTAGGCTGGCAGCAATTTCAGTTCAGTCTGCCTCTCTGGCCCAAGAATACAGTGGGGTGATTTCAGCTCACTCAATCTCTGCTTCTTACCTCAGCTTCTAAGTAGCTGGGACCACACATGTGCACCACCATAGCCAGATAATTTTTGTATTTTTTTGTAGAGATCCGGTCTCACCATGTTGCCCAGAATGGTCTCAAACTTATGAGCTCAAGTGATCCACCGGCCTCAGCCTCCCCAAATCCTGGGATTACAGGCATGAGCCACCACTCCAGGCCTCAAAACTTGGTAGTCTTTGTTCCTGATTAATTTTATTCACCATCCCGTGCTAGTAACTAGAATGATATTGCTTTCGAAAAGTAGCTCCCAAACTGCCATATTTATTGGACGTCCTGCCGCAAAAGCTCTCTCTTTGTAGAGATAATGGTGGGTACTATGGCTTTTGGACTTTGGTGAGAGAACTAGATCATTGTGCTCTTTCTTCTCAGTTACTTTATAAAATTTTAAAGATCTCCAAAATGCCAAACCTTTAGATTGAACTCATACCGAGTCCCTTGATTTATCTGAAAATGTTAACATTAGTTTTGGAGGTGATAATATTAAGTTTTGTTAGCCATAAAACTGTGTTTAAATTACCATTAATAGATCAGTAGTAGTCAATTAAATTTCACAATAGACAAAAGATAGTTATAAGTTTAAGAAACAAATAATAACTACATTTATGAGACACAACCTACAATATCTAAGTGAAAGACCTACCATAGCATTAAAACAAATGAAATGAAGTATCATGCTCTTAGATGAAAGTATCTGTGACTAACAATCATTAGAAGTCTATTATTTAAGTTTAATGTAATTCCAGTTAGATTTTCTGATGGCTTTTTTTTCTTTTTGAGGATGGCATAGGTAATAGACTAAATGTTAATATCCTTATAATAATTAATGTATGTTAATTCCCAATGAATATGTTAAAAGAAGTTGACGAGGACAATTTTGCCTTAACATGTATGAAAACATTTTAAAAAGCTTTTGTAAACAAAGTAATATGATATTTATATTGGAGCTCAGAAAAGTCAATTGTAAATGAATAAAATTTATTCTGTACTATTGACCTTTATTCTATGATAGAAGGTGCTGAGTAAACGGTGCTGAATAAATGGTACTGACACATTGGTTATCTATTTAAAAAACAAACAAATGTGGACCATAACACCAAATTATAAATACAAAATCCAAATGGAATAAATTCTAAAATGTTTATTAAATTAGTAATAATTTCAGAAGTTAATTTAGAAAATATCTATTTAACATTTTCATGTTAAGGAAGGTAGAAGGGGCAGAAGTTAAAATGAATGGCAGTATTTTACAATAACAAAAAAATTAAGACTATGGATAAATATGCCAAATACGCAACAAAAATAGTATATTATAAAGAATACATGCAAATCTAGTGACAGTAAAAGAAATAGTTTCAAAATATTTTTTAAAACCCTACATTTGATTACAAAATAATAACCTAATTTAAACTGGGGCATTGTTATTAATAAGTAATTGAAGTGGAAATTCAGATGTCCAGAATACAAAAAAATTCACTCAATTTTGTTAATATTCAGGAAAAAGCAAATTAAAAAACTAAGATTTAACTACCCAACTTTCACATTAACATAATTCAGAGGGTGAAAATTCTAAGTGCTAGCATAAAAGTATGAAAAAGTCTAGTCTTACTCACTGCTAAAAATTATGAAATTCCACAAATATATTGGAATATGTTTCTTAATATTTGTGAATAAGGCAGACACTTTTATCTAATTCTGCCACCCCTGGGAATCAAATACATACACATACACACACACACACACACCACACACACATACGCACACACACACATAATCCACAAACACAGGCATATATCTAGGATGCAACACAAGAAAATCTATTACAGTGTTATAGTGTGGGTGGAGGGTGGTCAGTTAACCTTGAACTTAGATAAATGTGAATTAATAATGAATATGCTGAAATCATTATAGAACAGCCCTACCATAAAATTCTAAGCCATTTACAAAGGATTGAATTATTTACTTTCCAATTCATGTGTTTGGATCTCAATGATATAAACAAAAGTAAAAAAAGAGAAAGCTATAAGGAAATTTGTATTTTGTACTATCATAGAGACATATTACTATGTTTTTCTAATTATTTTTATTGCACACAAGAATGATAGTATGGGCAAGGAAAATATAATCACGAGAAACAAAAAGCCTAGAATTGTGGAGGTAATAAAAACAACAAATTGTAGCAAAGTAGAAAATATACTTGATATGGTATTAGTTAAAATTATAGAATGTAAAATGGTTTCTGTTATTAACATAAGAAAAATATTAAGATTATATCTAAATATAGCATATTTATGATTTCATTTTAAAAAATATATAAATGTTTGCATAGAAATTCATTGAATAAATAGCAACATTAATTACAGTGAAATTAAAGGCAAATTTTAAAATAGTGTTTTGAATAAATAAATAATAAAGTGTTACATAGATCAAATATTCTATTTTCAATACCTCCATTGTTCCAATATAAATCTACTTGTCTTTCAAAAACCTTAACACAATCACATAGACACATTCTTGCACACAACCAGAACCTTATATTTTCTTAATATATTGTAACCATTACCATGCAAGTATTTCTGCTAACCAAAATTTTGTAAGATCTTTCAGAATTCCCACAAAATATTTTGTCAAATTAAATTGTCCCAACCCCTCTCATTTTCTTAATATTCTGTTCCTGATTTGTGGTTTTTTTAAGCTGAAACTACTAGGCCATGAAAAGAATTCTGGAAAAAATATATAGATATATGAAAATATTTCTGCTGTCAGCAGCTTGAATATATATTATCACTTTGCATCTTCAGATTTATTTAACTGTGAGACATCGTAAGAGCAAGTAAAAAAATATACTTGATGTATGCTTTGAGTACATTAATGTTCAAATTCTATGGGTTGTAACAGCAAGTTTCCCCTTTCTAATATTACCAATGTATCACTCTTTGCTGTCTTTTCTTATAGTAGGAAACATATTCCTAGTAAAAAAAAAAAAATCAGGTCATTTGTGTTTGAACAATCCCTCCTTCAGAGAATTGGCGTCCCATTTCAACTTATTTTTCTTTCTGTAAAAAGATATTTTTAGCATAAGAGAATATGTTTTCAACAAGTGAAGAACTTAGAAGATAAATGTTACTCTGCTTGTGAAGTTTGTCTATGTACTTCCTTTAAGTGGATAAGAGAATGCGTGATAAAACTATAGGCTTAACAGAAGTTGATATGACTGTCATAAAGCTGGAGGATATGATGAAAGATCTCACTATTTTTAGCAGAAAGGAGAGAGAAAACGACCGCTACTTTTCAGTAAAAGAAAAGACCAAGAACCAAAGAACACTAAGCATAATAGCACAAATATGAATTTATCATTATTTAGGTATCAGACGGCTTTTCACTGAAAATCAATAGATTATTTTTATTATATTGGCAACAAGCTGACTGTGAAGAAATTTTGCACATGAACAGAGTGCTAAGCCTGCCATCCTTTAAACTCTTGCTCTGTGTGAATTTAATAGAGAAGAGTAACTTTTGAAAATTATATTTTGTTATTAATCATCAGAAGTTATGGCTATTTTTCCAGAGGTACATATATAATAATATTTCAGTAAAAATTAAAACACTTTTTTAAAAGATGTTTTCATGCCAACATAAAAGTTTATTTTTTTTCTGTTTGTTTGAGACAGGGTCTCACTTTGTCACCCAGGTTGAAGTGCAATTGCACGATCACAGCTCACTGCAGCCCCAACCTCTTGAGCGCAAAAGATTCTCCCCTCTCAGCCTCCTGAGTGGTTGGGACTACAGGCACATGCAAGCACGACTGGCTGATGTTTGTATTTTTTTGCAGAAATGGGGTTTCATCATGCTGCCAGACTAGTTTTGAACTCCTAGGCTCAAGCGATGCATGCTCGTCTTGGCCTCTCAAACTGCTGGGATTACAGGCCTGAGCCACCATGCCCAGCCATAAGTACATGTTTTGTTTTGTTTTGTTTTGTTTCATTTTTAATAGAAAAATCCTGATTTCTTTCACATGATTTGAGTAAGTAGAGTTAGTTTTATAGAGTTGTCTTTCTTTTTAAAAAACCTTTGCTGAGTCTTATTTGTCCTCAAGACATATAAAGATCTTTGTGGACCGTGGTTCTATGTTATCTATATTATTTAATGAGGTAACAATTGTTTCCTTGATAACTGGTTCCAGAATTTCCCTCATGGAGCAATGTATTTTTCTGTGTAAAAGTGTCTAATAAGTACTCTTAAAATGGGTAAAACCCTGCATGGATTATGTTGGCTGATTCAAAGTACAAGTTAAGAAGAAAAAAGTACAGCGGTAGAGAGAACCAACTAAATGAAAAGAGGCTAGTATTACATAGGGGGAAATGCTATTGAATCTTCTGATTTGTGGGATAAAAACAAAGGACACTTTAACAGTGATGAACCCTCTCATTTCATTTAAAATAATTTATAATGTTTTAATTTAAAACCCTTCCCAATTTTTCCTCAGAAGTTTCTGTACAAATTGTATATTAATATATTTGTAGAAATTAAGGAAGGGATTTAATTTAATACATGAGTTGTTGTAGTACTCAACAATATTGCTATTCAAAGTGTAGCCCACAGATTAGCGGCATCATAGAAGCTTTTAGAAATGTATATTCTTAAATGCCTTCCCAATTACTGAATCAGAATTTGCCTTTTATTAAGATTCTCAAGTGATTTCTATGCATACTTAACTTTGAGAAACCTTGCAAAGAAATGCACAGCTTCACCTATGTAAGTAGAAACTCAGAAACTTTGTGGACATGAAGTAGTAAGCCTCCTCAGCATGTAGGTACATGTTAAAAAGTCTTTGAAATGTTATAACTTATAGACACTTGTGGGGAAATTGCAAGCTATCCAGTTTTATTAGAAATCCAAAGACAATTATTACCAGTAATGGGCGAGTAAAGTAATTAATTTCTGTTTTTCAATGTTGTTATGTAGTTGGCATTTTGTTGGGGTATAAAGAGATTTTCTACAAATTGGTATAATTTGACCCAGATACTTAGGATGAAGAGAAAAAGTAATTCTAGAAAACAAAACATGAAAAAAATGCACAGAAACACTCTGGGTTACTTATACCACTGGGTGGATGGAAAACATGAAAGTGATCTTGAAATGAAAGATTGAGCCAGACTGGACAGAACATTATAAAGTATGCTATAGACAAAAAGAAAAGGCAAGTTTAAAAAAATTTGGACAAAAATATTACCAGTTTTAAGAGTATTTCCAATATACTGTTTCATAAAATTTATTTTCACATTGATAAAGTTTATGTCAGTTCCTATCTTATAATTTAGAAGTTATTGATTAAGTTAATGAAAATTAAGAATGTGGTAATAGAATAAAGGTGATAATCCTCAACTATTATAGCCCTAATACTGGTTCAGAATATTAAACCTGCAAGAAAACTATTCTCTTGTTTGTTTAATGGCCTGTTTCATCATTAGCACCATCTTTAAGAAGTTTATAAATAGGATCTGAGCTAAGATAATGCAATATATTTGAAGACCTGTGTCCTATATTGCTATGGCCTGAAGTTTATTGAATCAGTTTTCAGATGAAATAACAATGATTTCATAAAAGAGCTAAGAATTTTCATTGTAACAATTTTATGAAATTCTTTTTATATTTATTTAGAAAGATAATATGCATTCAATTATAATTTAGAGATAATTAATCTTTGTAAGCTTGGCATATCTCATGGTGTAAAGCTTTGATCTTGCCTTTGAATATTTTTCTTGGAATGAGAGTTGCTAAAGGATAAAGATAAAATAACATGAAATACACTTTCTGTCAAAAGTTTTTCTACTTCAATTTTTGTCAGAAAAGACACTACAATACTTTAAGTAGGCTGAGCTGGAAACATACAGGCCCATTTGAATCTCTGTTTTGACATTGAATAGCACCATGCACAGATATAACTTATTTATTCTCTGTGCCATAGACTCTTGATCTAAAAGAGGGTAACATTTTAATAAATATTTAATCTAAGAATATCAAATAAAGTGTTAACTACAGAAATTGGCTAACTTAACACAGAGAATCCTCGTCAGCTTTTCTATTAAATATATGAATATTATACACACACAAAGAGTGCTAAATTTATTCAACATGAGCTTATTACTGCTTTTATCATTGTTGTTGTTCATAAATTCATTACTTAACTGCAGTCTCTCCAGTATCAACAGATGAAAGTCATGGTAAACCCCTTTTCTTATCAAGCTTATGGGTACCAATGGGATGTTGAGGTTAGAGAATTTTCTCACTAAATAGTATTTGAAGAGTCTACCTACAGGATCTGTTTTGTCACTTATAATGAACAGATACCAGCTGTGTTGGTTTACAGTCTCCAAGAAGCAGATGCCAAGGAAGGACTAGATGTGTGAAGGAGTTATGAGAGAGAATGCCCAGTAATATTAAAGAGAAAGAAGATAAATAGGTAGAGATAGCCTTTGGACTACAAACCAGGTCCAATATCTGTAAAAATACAGTGAGAGGGAAAGAAATTTGAATAAAAAACGTCTCAGATGGCAGGGCATCTCAAAGACAACTTCAGCCAAACGGATGAGGACAAAGTCACCTGTTAGAGCAGTTCCAGTTTGTGAAGAAATGGGCCTCCACTTGTATCCTGCTGTGCTCAGTTTTGTGGCTAGGAGCATCTCAGTTAAGTTCAGTTAAGTGTATTCTTTGTGTGTACATAATGGTGGATTCAGAAAGATAATGATTAGTTTCATCAGGCAATTTTTCTCCCTGCAGTAGGAGATCAGATATATATATATATATACACACACACACACACACACACACACACACACACACACACACATATTCATATTCCCACCACACCAACATTCCCCATTCCTTTCAAATAAAACCAATGGGTATAGTACAAGAAAGAAACATTATAAAACATACTCTCTTAATTAAAAAAAAGTCAAATGTTTTATATATTACAAAAAGCCAAGTTTATATTCTCTTAAAAACCCGCTTTAAGGTCCACCAGAGTCTACATTAGTGCCTCTAATTCATATTCATGGAGCTATTTTCTTTTTCTATATCAATATTTTATGGCTTCACAGATTATGTCTTCTGCCTTGGACATCTTGTTTTGTTTGTTTGTTTGTTTTGTTTTGTTTTTCGTCTTCTCAAACCCCAATCAATATTCAACAGTCGGCTATGACATTACTTCACCTGTGAGGTCTCAAATGACATGATCACTGCAAAAGAACTCTAGATACGTCTTTCCCTTTATTCTCATCGCCTCTTTTCCATTGTTTTGTAACTTCACTTGTTGTCTCCCAAATGCCTCCACTCCAGCAGAACAGATATTTCTTTTTATTTTTATATTTCTTGGGCACATTTAAGTTCTTAACATATAGAAAGTGTTCAGTACATTTTGGTAAATCAATGACAAGAAGATGAATGGAGGAGTTTTAATTTCTGGTTAGCAGTTAGCCAAGTAGATAAATGATGGTACCGTTCAACAATATAATGAACGTGAAGTGTAAATGCATATTTTGCAATTGAAGGTTGTGTGTTAATTTTAGTTGTTTTGATATTGAGGCTCAGTGGTGCTGAATAAAGTCTGACAAATAAATACATGGGTTCATTAGTTAGTATAGATATTCAAATGCCAGATAAATAATTGGGAAAAATTAACATGTAAGTGGTTAACAAAAACCATGTGAGTAAATGGTTTTGGTGATGGAAAATGCCTATCTAAAAGAAAACTAATGGTCAGTTGCAAATACTAATCAACACTGTATAATGGGATGTACAGAGAAACATAAGTCAGATAAATCTTGTAAACATATGAGGGTTAAGAGAAGAACTAGAAAAGATAAAGTCATGTGTGTCCCAAAGAAAGAATTAGCCATGAACATCCAATATAGAAGAAAGAACAAGTAAATAAGCCCTAACAATAATTTTGGATTTGGCTATTAGGGAGTTTATTAGATGAGTGGGGATGTGAGGATGGGTGCCAAATTGCTGTCCACTGAAAAGTAAATAGCAGATGAGAAAATGGAGTTAATAAAGGTGTTTACCACCTTTAAGCTTTTAAATATACTCAAATATTCATCATTTTTGCTCTCTTGATTCTGACTTGTGGATCCAGTTTTCTATGTGGTACCATCCTCCTTTTGTCTGAAGATGTTACATTTTTATATTTATTGTGGTGAAGTTCTGCTAACCATGTTTTCTGAAAGTCTTTATTTACCTTTATATATTTTAATAGATACAGCATGGAGATATATTTTAATAGCTATAGCATTTTATCTCAGAAATTTTCCTCCTTGAGTTCCTTAATGGGCTTGCTACATTGTCTTCCTTAAATATGTCTGACAAGAGGTCTGCCATTGCTTTTATATTTTTTCTGTCTTTATGTAATTTGTCTTTTTATTATTTACTATTATTAAGATTTTCTCCTAATCACTGATTTCCACCATTTGGAATGTGATGTGTCTTAGTTCGGCTTTCTTTAGGTTTATGCTGTTTGAAGCTTATTTAGATTTTAAATCCCAGGTTTTACATATTTCACTAAATTTGTAAAATTTGTAGTTATTATTTATTCAAATAATTTTTTCACCATGACACTCCTCCTTTTGGAACTCTGTGTGTGTGTGTGTGTGTTAGATTCTGTTATTTGGTACCAAAAGTTGCTGACAAACCTTATTTTTGTTTCACAGATATTCTTTGAGTATTTTTTAAGTCTTTTTGCTACATATTTAAGTTCATTGGTTTTCTTTATCGTGTGCTGTTTAACTCATTTTATAATCTCTTCAAGTGTATTTTCCCAGGTATTGTATTTTTCACCTCTGGAAGTCCATTTGAGTCTTTTCTATATTATCCTTTTCTCTCCTCATCATGTTTACCCCTAAGTATACTACAAATTCTTAGAATTGCTGTTTTAATATTTTTTGTTGCTAATTCGATTTTCTTTGTCATTCCTAGGTTTCTTTTACCTAACTACCTGTTATAGTTCCAGGTTGTATGTTACATTTTTCTGTTTCTTTATGTGTGTAGTGATATATGATTAGATTCTGAAACTGTGTTTTACATGTAAACGTGTCTAATTTTGTTTAATTTATTTAAAAATAGTTGATTTTTCTGGACGGCAACTACATTCCTAATGCAATAGTTTGCACTGTTTGTGATATGCAATTTTTAGCTGCTTTATGGCAGATTTAGAGCAGACTTCATTCTAGAACTATTTTTGTCTCACTATTAAGGCAAGTCTTTATAAATTCCCTATGTATTTAGCAAGAATTCTCCATTCTGAATAGAGGGAACACTCATGTTAACTTGCGCTGTATGAGCTCTGGGAATTGTTTAATCTTACAAATTTGTGATCACTGTTCTTTTATTTTTTATTTTACTTTAAGTTCTGGGATGCAGGTGCAGAATGAGCAGGTTTTTTACATAGGTATATGTGTGCCATCACCACGGCACCTATTGACCCATCCTCTTAAGTTCCCTCCCCTCGTCCCCCCACACCCAAACAGGCCCTGGTGTGTGTTGTTCTCCTCCCTGTGTCCAAGTGTTCTCATTGTTTAACTCCCTCGTATCAGTGAGAACATGTGGTGTTTGATTTTCTGTTCTTGTATTAGTTTGCTGAGGATGATGTCTTCCAGATTCATCCATGTCCCTGCAAAGGACATGATCCCATCCCTTTTTATGGCTGCATACTATTCTATGGTGTATATATACCACATTTCCTTTATCCAGTCTATCATTGAAGGAGGGTTTTTTATGTCTCTATCTCCTTCAGTTCTTCTCTGATCTTAGTTATTTCTTGACTTCTGATAGCTTTGGGATTAGTTTGTTCTTGCCTCTCTAGATTAGAGGTCTGTCCTTGAGACTCTGGCTGGAGTTATTGGAGTTACGGTAGCAAAGCCCTGCCCAATGAGGAAGAATGGGTCAGAGTCAGGCTTGAAGAGGCACTCTGGCCGCAGATTACCAAACCTGATGTGTTGGGCTGTGGGGACAAGTCTTGGGAGCAAGACATCCAGTCTCCCTGGCTCCAACATGTACCACATTTTCTTTATCCAGTCTATCATTGATGGGCATTTGGGTTGGTTCCATGACTTTACTATTGTAAATAGTGCTGCAATAAATATATGTGTGCATGTGTCTTTATAGTAGAATGATTTCTATTTCTTTGGGTATATACCCAGTAATGGAATTGCTAGGTCAAATGGTATTTCTGGTTCTGGATCTTTGAAGAATCGCAATACTGTCTTCCACAATGGTTGAACTAATTTACATTCCCACCAACAGTGTTAAAAGCATTCCTATTTCTCCACAGCCTCATCAGCATCTATTGTTTCCTGACTTCTTAATAATCACCATTTGGACTGGCATGAGATGGTATCCCATTGTGGTTTTGATTTGCATTTATCTAATGATCAGTGATGTTGAGCTTTTTTCATATGTTTGTTGGCCATGTAAATGTCTTCTTTGGAAAAGTGTCTTTTCATATCCTTTGACCACTTTTGGATGGAGTTGTTTTTCTTTTCCTTGTAAATTTGTATAAATTCCTTCCAAATTCTGCCTTTTGTCAGATTCTTAGATTGCAAAAATTTTCTCCCATTCTGTAGGTTGCCTGTTCACTCTGATGAGTTTCTTTTGCTGTGCAGAAGCTCTTTAGTTTAATTAGATCCCGTTTGTCAATTTTGGCTTTTGTTGCAATTGCTTTTGGCATTTTCATTATGAAGTCTTTGTCCATGCCTATGTCCTGAATGGTACTCCCTAGGTTTTCTTCTAGGGTTTTTATGACTTTGGGTTTTACATTTATGTCTTTAATTTATCTTGATTTAATTTTTGTATCAGATATAAGGAAGGGGTCCAGATTTTGTTTTCTGCATATGGCTAGCCAGTTTTCCCAGCAATATTTATTGAATAGGAGGTACTTTCCCCATTGCTTATTTTTGTCAGATTTGTCAAAGGTCAGATGGAGGAAATTGAACAACCTGCTCCTGAATGACTCCTGGGTAAATAGTGAAATTATGGCAGAAATCAAGAAGTTTTTTGAAACCAATGAGAACAAAGAGACAATGTACCAGAATCTCTGGTACACACCTAAAGCAGTGTTAAGAAGAAATTTGTAGCACTAAATGCCCATGTCGGAGATCTAGAAAGATTGCAAATAGACACCCTAACATCACAATTAAAAGAGCTAGAGAGGCAAGAGCAAACTAATCCGAAAGCCAGCAGAAGACAAGAAATAACAAAGATCAGAGATGAATTGAAGGAGAGAGACATAAAAAACCCTCCAAAAAATCAATGAATCCAGGAGCTGTTTTTTTTTGAAAAAAAAAACAAAAAACAAAAAACAAAATAGACTGCTAGCTAGACTAATAAAGAAGAAAAGAGAGAAAAATCACACAGACACAATAAAAAATGATAAAGGGAATATCACCACTGACCCCACAGAAATACAAACTACCATCAGAGAATACTGCAAACATCTCAATGCACATAAACTAGAAAATCTGGAAGAAATTTCTAAATTCCAGGACACGTACATCCTCCCAAGACTAAATCAGGAAGAGTCAAATCTCTAAATAGACCAATAAAAAGTTTTGAAATTGAGGCAGTAATTAGCAGCCTACCAACCAAAAAAAAAAAAGCTCAGGACCAGACTGATTCACAGCTGAATTCTACCAGAGGTACAAAGAAGAGCTGGTACCATTTCTTCTGAAATTATTCCAAACAATTGAAAAGGAGGGACTCCTCCCTAACTCATTTTATGAAGGCAGCATCATCCTGATACCAAAACCTGGCAAAGACACAACAGAAAATGGAAACTTCAGGCCTGTATCCCTGACGAACATCGATGTGAAAATCCTCAATAAAATACTAGCAAACCAAATTCAGCAGCACATCAAAATCTTATCCAACAGGATCAAGTCAGCTTCATCCCTGGGATGCAAGGCTGGTTCAACATACACAAATCAATAAACATAATCCATCACATAAACAGAACAAATGACAAAAACCACATGATTACCTCAATAGATGCAGAAAAGTCCTTTGATAAAATTCAACATTCCTTAATATTAAAAACTCAATAAAATAGGTACTGATGGAACATATCTCAAAATAATAAAAGCTATTTATTTCAAACCCACAGCCAATATCATATTGAATAGGGAAAAGCTGGAAGTATTCCCTTCGAAAACTGGTACAAGACAAGGATACCCTCTCTCAGCACTCTTATTCAACATAGTATTGTATTGGAAGTTATGGCCAAGCAATCAGGCAAGAGAAAGAAATAAAGCGTTTCCAGATAAAAAGAGAAGAAATCAAATTTTCTCTGTCTGCAGATGACATGATTTTATATTTAGAAAACCCCATAGTCTCAGCCCAAAATCTCCTTAAACTGATAAGCAACTTCAGCAAAGTCTCAGGTTACAAAGTCAATGTGCAAAAATCACAAGAATTTCTTGACACCAACAATAGACAAGCAGAGAGCCAAATCGTAATGAACTTCCATTCATAATTGCTACAAAGAGAATAAAATACCTAGGAATACAGTCATCAAGGGACATCAAGGACCTCTTCAAGGAGAACTACAAATTACTGCTCAAGGAAATAAAAGAGGACACAAACAAATGGAAAAACATTCCATGCTCATGGATAGGAAGAATCAATAACCTGAAAATGGCCATACTGCCCAAAGTAATTTATAGATTCAATGCTATTCCCATCAAACTACCATTGACACTCTTCATAGAATTAGAAAAAAAACTACTTTAAATTTCATATGGAATTAAAGAAGACCCCATATAGCCAAGACAATCCTAAGAAAAAAGGACAAAGCTGGAGGAATCATGCTACCTGACTTCAAATTATACTACAGGGCTACAGTAACCAGTATAGCATCGTACTGGTACCAAAACAGGCATATAGACCAATGAAACCGAAGAGACCTTAGAAATAGCACCACACATCTACAACCATCTGATCATTGTTCTTTCTATGGAAGTTGTTCTTTCCCTGGGTTACGACCTTACAAATGTGTAGATGGGTGTTTAGTCACAGACTAAAAACTCTTACTGTAATTTCTTTCTAGTATAAATTCCTTCTCTCATATAATGTGCCCTAGAACTTCTGGCCATTTTGACGTCTCACACTTCAAAATTTGTCTCAACTGGGCAAGATTTCTGCACTCTGTTTGGGGACTCATCGCTGAGTCACAATCTTGGAATTGCCGAAACTCTAGGAAATGATATTTCTCATCTCATTTGTTCTTGTTTTCTCAGTAACCGTAGTAGTTTTTTACAAATATTTTGTTATTTTTGTTTTTCATTGCTTATGATAGAAATGTAAGTGCACATATTTTACTCACTCCTGGCCAAAAGAATAAGGAGCTTCAAAAATGTGGTTGTAAAATGAATGAGAAAGATATAGTAAAATCCTTCAAGAGATGAAGTATTTAGAATGAAACTTTATTCCATTATGGGAGAAACAATATTAGTTTAAAGAGAGATTTATTGTTATTTTTTCCAGAAAGCAACTGCTGATGATACATTAATGAGAAGTGACTATTATTGAGGCAGTGTTACCTAGTGCCCCGTATAGAGTTCTCTGTCTTTTCTACACGTTTTTTTTTTTTTAAGTTAGCATTAGGCAAAAATACCACAGAAACCAGAGCAAATTTAACTTAGCACAATATTTGTTAATTTCTATTGAATTTCTCTAGCTCTAAAAGTTTGCTTTTACCTAATTTAAAAAAGTCCATTAAGATATTTTTAACATTAGTAATTATTTATAAAATATCGTATAAAAACTCATAATTTTGAATATAATCTAAACAATAAATTTGTTGTATACAATAATTTTTGAATTTGAATTATTTTAAAAAACTTTATAATAAAATTTCTCTTTCCCTACATCCTTTATGAAAAGGTAGCTCATTAATTTTTATGAATATTATTAGAAAATCAATATGTTTTCAAGTTGATTAATACCTATTATGGATAATAGGGCTCATATTGGTGATAAATGAATTGCTTCCTAACATCAGGTATTTTGAAGACATATTTATACAATATATGTATGATAGCATATTGAATTGTTTAAGTTTTTCAAATTATTATTTATATATTTATTTTGCTTTAGCTATGTAGATTTGATTTGAATACAACCCCAGCTATAAACAATTACATGATTGTTTCTCTTCTTCCTGTGAGATTATCTGACTGAAATGCAGATAATTGAATGAAAATCTGTTAATAAAACAAAAATATCTGAAGGGTAATTATGATGAAATATAGATTATAATATTTACCAGACAAAATATAACAGTGGTGATTTAAAAAGTCATCAAGGTCTATTTCTTACAAAAAGGATTTTATCGAAGTTTAATCTTTGCTTATACTATAAAATTGACTAACTTTTCCTGATCTGTATTTATAAACAGTATGCTAAGAAATTAATGTACTGTGTGAACCACATGTCATAGGTTCTATATATTTTAAATAGCTTCACTTAAAATTTCTTCTGCCTTTCTATTTTTATGTTAAGAAGTTGTGCAATAAAGTCATTAATGATTGCAAATGTAATACAGATTTATTGGACCTATATATGTGTGTTTATGAATAAGATAGACATTTTTTGAAACATATTCGAGAATGTATATTCAATAAAGAATAATTTTTCATATATGATTTACATGTTTCATATAAATTATGTAAATATGTACACACAAATATAATCACACATTTGTATTTGATGTTTTTAATACAACAGACTCAGTTTATTGCAGAAAGTGTCAGAGAACTCTAAAATCACTCAAAATATTATCATATTTAATTGCAATTTTGAAATTTAGTCCTTTAACAATTTCAAGGCAAAGAGAAACCAGAGGGAAAAAGTATAATTTAAACATTTTTAAGTATTGCATTTTTTTAAATTCTAGGATACTGATATAAGAGAAGTACAGAGAACTGAGTTCTAAGTCTTTCTCACATGTATTCTATGATTTTCTTTTTCAGAGGCTTTCAGTAGAGCCTCTTTTTCTACCTCACATCTTTGCTGTGCTATTTAAAAATCATCCCAGAGTTTAGTTAAGCATAATTTATCCTATATAATTCATAAAGTAACTTTCACATTTGAGTCCTATTCACAAATATTTTTCAAAACAAATGTATGAAAAAATATAAAGGAATCTAAATATAATTTGAAAACTAAACATATAAAAGAATAATTAAATTTGAACTCCTGAAACAAAATGTGGAGTATTCTGATGAATTAAATCCTTTCCAAGTCCTGCGACTCCCAAATTCAAAAGAGAAGAAAAACTAAAGGCTTGCAAAATGTGAACATATAGATTCACCCAACTAGTGAGTATGTAAACGGATGCAGCTTTTTCTTTTACAATTTTGGAAATTTGTTGGTTTCCTTTGATAAAGAACTAATATTTTAATGCTTGGTGCAACTGTATTCTCCCTGTGATTCCTAATCTTTTGAAAAAGGATAATATGAGTGTGAGGAATTAGTCCATACTCTAGTCTAAACTGTCACTGAGAGAAATGAAACCATTGCTAGTTTGAATCTGTAAAACATGGAAGTTCTGATTAGAAAAATGAGTTAACTGCTATGGTGCACCATGATTTTTTTATTTTTAATTTTTATTTTTTTTGGACAGAGTCTCGCTCTGTCACCCAGACTGGAGTGCAGTGGTGCGATATCGGCTCACTGCAACCTCTACCTCCCAGGTTCAAGTGATTCTCCCGCCTCAGCCTCCCCAGTAGCTGGGACTACAGGCGTGACCTACCGTGCCCAGCAGGTGCACCATGAATTTTTAAGTTGTATTAAACATTCACACATTCAAGATAAAAAATGCAAATGTCAATGCATAGATTTACATTTTGTGGAAGCACAATACTAGCATTTTTCAGAAATGACAAAACCAGCTTTGAATATTCCTATCATATGTTCTAAATTAGTACTTTTAAAATGGCCTGCATATATTCATCAGTAATGAAAAGTAGTATTTAAATATTCTCTACAATTACAGTATTAATGATATCTGAAAAATAGAAAATATCAAAGAATGAATACTTTAAAAATAATCAATCTGCAACAAAATATCTATTTGTTTAAATGTCAATGAGTACAGTTTACATTTAATAATTTAACTTAAAACACCAATTGGGCATTTACTATGTATTGCAGACTAGAATAGATACAAAGATAAATAGAAATAAACCTTCTGTAGAAGTTCTCAGTACAATGGAGAAGATACACACCAATAAGTTACCACTTATGTAAACTTGTACAGATTATTAAATTCCCTGAACTTCACTGTCTTCATCTTTAGAATAGTAAAAATAGTATTCTTTCTAATAGCATTTCGAGTATTAGGTATAATTCATTTAAAGCATCATGCACGTCTGCCATATTAATGTGGCAAGATTTTATACAAAAGTACCTGTGTTTATCTGCCTAAATCACTCCTCTGTCACTCTAAAGTTGATTGTTTTTGTGCAGTTTGGGCACTTCACAAAGACAACAGCTAAATGTAACTCATTCTTTGCTCACTAAATCTTGTATCACAACATAGTGCTATGTTTAGTCCAGGGAAAAAGCACTTTTTTTTTCTTTGGCACAATCAGTTCACCAAGTAAAATATGTGAGGGTCTAAAATGGTAGCAGATCTAAGTGTCCTTGTGGTCGTGCTAGCACCTCTGTCTCTGTTCATTAGAGCAGAAATATTGACTTAAGGCAGCCATCATCTAAGGGCAGTCTAGATACATGTTTGACAATTCAGTTTTTCTTTTTTTAGTCTCCCAAAGACTAAGCAAGATTAGTAGTAGGAGGTCAGGAAGAGTCAAAGGGTAAATTTTGATGGGAGTAGAATGAATGGAGTATTGAGGTCTTAAAGAAAGGATTTTAAAAAGATCTTCAGTCTGGAAGTATTAGAAACGGCTGAGGACCGGGAACAGGTTGCTGTTGGAGTGCAATAAATGCTGCCCCAAAATATGGCAAGTTGGAAATGGAGAAAATAGCAGAAACAGGAAGACCACTCTCACTTGCTTCTTAGCCATCTCCCCTGAAGAAGGCTGTAAAACTTAGGAAAGTAACTCTCTGTCTTCTCCGTCACTCATGAAGACCCTCATGTACGGGGGTCCTTTCTACATTGGGAGGAAAGGAATGAAGATACAGAGAAGCAAGGAAGAATCTGAACAATCCTTCCTGAGTTCTCCCCACTTTATTGCAGTTAGTCCGTGTGCACTTTTGTCCAAGCATCCTTCCATGACACCGTCCACTTTTCATCAAACATAAGCATAATAATACACAGTCTTCCCTGTTTCTTCATTTCTGAAGTCTCCTGTGAAACTTATTTTAAATGAATTTATATGCTTTTCTCTGGTCAATCAGTCCTTTGTTTTTGGGGTCTCTGTCATGAAATTTGCCACAAGTGAGAAAAGAATATATTACTTTTTCTCCCTACCACTGCCATGAATAAGAATCTTATCTTCCATTACAATCTTGAGATCCTTTTCAATATTCTCTAAAAAGAAGGTGGTAAATGTGTAAGAAAAGAAAAATGTGTCTCCTGAACATGGAAGACCTAATCAATTTCCTCTGAAACAGAGAAATGGAAAACTAAACAGTATTTTTCTAACATGCAAAAGCAATTTCTCTCCATTATTCTCTAAAAAATAAAACGTATATTTCTTCTTCCAATTTTTGATAACTGCCATTCCATTCAGTTTAGTAATGATTATTATGTTTTAAAAATATTAAAATCTTTCTCTTGCCTTAGCATTCATGACACAAAAGTATACAAGAAGTTTTGATTAAATGCATTTTGCTTTGTGTTAATAAGTTTAATGGATAACTCTGACCTTTAAAATATAATATACATCCATGAATCAGCTAAATAATAGGTTTTCTGGCAAGCACAACTGTTACTTCTGTTTATAAAGCAGACACAGCTACATGCATGCCTTTGATGGCTAGTGAAATACTTCAAACATTTTCTTATTCTATTAAAACTTTTTTTATTCTATTAAAACATCAGGCTTTATTTACTTGAGGAGGTCACAAGAACAAGTTTCTCACATATGCATGTTAATTGTAAAGTATAAAAATAAATTAAAAATACTTTTTCTAGCTGCTTGGTATAAATTGTTGCTATCTTTACTGTGTTTGCTTTTGAAGAGATGGTTGCAAATGATACCACCCTTGTTCAATTAAGTGTTCATATCTCTCCCAGAAATTTAAATTGGTTAAAAAACTTTAATGAATAAGTTGTAGTTTGGCCTTTCTGTGGAAAATGAATAGAAGGTATTATTTTTGAGATTCATTAAGCAAATGCACCTTTTATATAAAATCTAGCTTTTGATTTTCTAAAAATGTTTATGTAAATTGACTAAATGCAAATGAACAAATTATGTTGATGGCTTATCCAGTATAATTTTATGTACCAATTTTCCAAATAAAGATTTCCAATTAAAAAAAATCTTGAATGTACACATATAACGTCTACCACTTTTTCCTAGATGTATGTAATTACTATATACTGCAATTCTGCAATTTTCATTTTATGCTATTAATCATGTATCATCCAAAAGTACAGAAAGATGATTCTGTATTGATAATTCATCACAAAATTAGAACTAAAGAATTCATCTGAGTGTTTGTGTATGATGGGTTTTCCTCAGTTTATTTTCTTTATTTGTTTATCTGTTGATTTGCTATGAATTGTGACTATAAAGCTCTAGCATTTTTAGAAAATCAAATTGGTAAATAGCATTTGAAAAAAGTCACTGTTTTTTAAATTTAAATGGAATAAATATAAAATATATAAAAATTATTAAAAATAAATTTTACAGGAAGGACACAATGACTGTGTAAGATCTGAATCAACAATGTGAGAAATAGGCAATGACCTCATGTATCTAGTTTTACATTCTCCAAAGAAGGAATTAGTTACTAGCACCTGGCCTACAAGCTAGCTGTTTGACTTTGCTGTGAAACCAGATGTATAAAAACCTAGCCCTGGTCTAATCAGTTATCTCTAACATTATTGTCAAGCTCCATTTGAAGGAAAGCACCCTAGCTGGGCATCAGCCAGGAATTCACTGAAGAGAGTATTAATGAGATTGACAGAAGCAGGCAGTTATTTCTCCAGAGGGTGAAGTGTTACAAACTAGTGACCATGAAGAAGTTAAAGAAAAAGACAAATGGGACTGTTCTTTTTCTGGCTGAAAGCATATCTTTTTTTATTTATTTTTTTTTTTTTTACTGAGAACAATTCCTTAAGAGAAGTCAGAGCTCTACTTTGATAAATACTGTCTAGGAAGGCCTCACTTTGATCTCTGCCTTATTTCAAGGGTAGACATCAAAACACATTTAATGAGCTTTATTCTCCCCTTCAAGTGAAAAGGGATTAGGGAATTAGAAATTTTGAAGCCATATATTTTGATATCATTTTTCTAACTTTCATTTCTACCTCATCGTTCACAGATGAAGATCTTGAGGCAGAAGTTACTTAACTTGCTCAAATAGCAAGTAAATTTAGAGCCAGAGACAGGTTTGGAATTTATTCCTTCTAAGTTACAAACCAAAGCTCTCTCTCAACTACTTTCTTTCAATAGGGTTCCTGTATCATCTATACTAACTATCCTGTCATACTGGCAGAGATACAGACTTTTGCAAGACTGATTAAATGTGAAGGGTTTCTTAACTTAAGTATGTTCATAATACTGAGCGTAATTTTAATAGCGAGATTTTATTAAATTCATGCTAGTAACAATACATGCCTTCTTTAAATTTGTCACATTCCCATTTCACAGATAAGTAAATTGGAAAATGGAAATTACACTTCTTCCTCAATCTAGAGGCAATAATATTAATCATTGCATTCATTTTGATAATAAATGAAAATAAATCCAAAATCTTCATTCATTTGGAACTTTTAAAATATATTATCTACTCAACTCTAATAATTTCTTTATTAAAATTATTTGTCCTCTTTGTAGTAAGCACATTGTCAATAAATAGTATTGTCTTTTTATATTTGAAAGTATGAATAACTATTGGAAGGCAATGTTTTATCAGTATATTAACACATAAATATAAACTGAATTGTTAGAAATTGTTATGTTATAACATTATTGTTATTCATCAAAATGAAATCAAAGAGCATATTAAAAATATGTGTTGATTCTAGATGCTACACTCATATGGAACTAATTTTTGTAATATATAATCAACATAAAAATGTTATGCTATAATCTTGAAGTGATTTTGGTTTATTTTTTATTTAAAGTTGATTATATATTAAATAACTTATGAAAAACATCATGACAGTGTGATGGCTTACACCCGTAATCCCAGCCACTCAGTAGGCTGAAGTGGGAGGATCTTGAGGCCAGGAGTTCAAGACCAGCTTGGACAATGTAATAAGACCTCATCTTTAAAAAAGTGAAAAAAAAAATACCTGGGTATGGCTGAGTATGCCTATAATTCCAACTGAGGCAGAATGATTACATGAGCCCTGGAATTTGAAGCTGCAGTGAGCTATGACCTGAAGTGAGCTATGATCATACCACTGAGCAACAAAGTGAGACCCTGACTTAAAAAAAAAAAAAGAGTAATAAGCTGCATTTATTGTACTTTTGTTTTCCTTGATAAGCAAAGCAAAATTCTTGATAAGAATTTTCTGTAACACATTACTCTATATTAAAAAATATAAAATGTTTGAATAAACTAATTTTATTAATATTAATATTAATACTTTGCTAATTTAATCTAAAGATATTATCTTATCTTTACAAGCAAATCTCTTCTTAACAAAAATATGAAGCCTATATAAGCATTCAGGTTATTTAGAAAATAGAGATGGATGATAAAAGAGCGAAATAATGGATTCTGATAATGAGAAGATGGAAAAATTTTGTAGAAAATTATTAAAATTAATTAAACATAGCTTTGAAAGAAAATTATATGGATCTGTGGTAATAACCTCAAACTGAATTTTTTTCTAGAATGGACACTTTAGGTCCTGGCTGAAAAGCCTTGACTCTTATGTTCTCTTTAAGTTTCAGTACAAAATATCTTGTACTTCCATTGTGAGAAAAAACTAATAAAAATTTACTGTAAAATTGTAGAGCAGCTTAATTTTTTTAAAGGGTGAGAATTAAACAGTTTGGATTGTACTGACATTTTACCTTAAGAAAATGAATTCTATATGTTGGAAAATCTAAATTGTCACATTTAAATTAGAGCAACCCTATTTTTATAGAATAATAAATTATTTGTAAGAAATCAGAATAACAGTACATAATTCATTTATGAATAAGTCATTCTTTGCATTTTTGTAGTGTTCATTCTACAAAGCTTAATTTTATCAGTTGCTTCAGAATCATCTAATTTCCAAAATGTTCAATTATAATTCAATGCAAGTCTAGCTGCTCGCACCTAAAATGGCAAAATACAAGTGAGGTGCAGTGAAAGGAAAGCAACTTTATTTAAATGCTAGCTGTTGGGAAATAGCCAAGCTCGTGTCTCCAAAAGGCTGTTTTAAATTGGGAGGCTGACTGAAGGGGTTTAAAAAGAGACACTTGGTATGGGAAATATGTGGGAGTGGCACAGGTTGTAGGTCTTCACATTTTTTGATGGCTATATTGAATTATTGTCTACCCAGAGTTCCAGCTGGCATCACCTTGGCTGCAACTGGATTGTAGATTATCCACTTTGAGGTAATCTCTAAGTAGGGGAGAGTTCTGCAGCTGGGTCTCCATGTCTGGTTTACTTACAGATTATCCCCTGGTATACTAAACAAGCATATCATTAGATAAGCATGCATGATAGAAGGGAGTGTCTGGTAAGAAAGGGAAAGAAACAGATAATTTTAAGGTGCATTTCAAGGCCATGTTCTGAGTTTAGAGAAAAAAATTTTAAATGCATTTTAAAGCAAAAAAATTTTAAAAAATTTAAAATGCGTTTATACGCTCCAAAGTGATTTCTTATGCAACCTTATTCATTTAAACCTTGTTGCACATCAACATTTTATGCATGGTATTTTCTATAAATATAAAGCGATAGGGCTGTAAGATAAGATAATTACATTTTACATGTGCTTGGGTACGTGTGACTTCTTAACATCTTTCACTTTTCATATATATTGTTAAGGGCTGACTCATGACAATGGCACAGCTGTACAATATTTTTGTTGTTTATTTATTGAAACAGGGTCTTGCTCTTTTGCTCAGGCTGGAGTGCAGTGGTGTGATCATGGCTCATTGTGGCCTTGACCTTTCAGGCTCAACCAAATCTCCTGTCTCAGCCTTCTGAGTCACTGCGAATACAGGCATGCACCACCACACCTAGTTAATTTTTTAAAATGTTTATTTATGTAGCGATGGGATCTCACTACGTTACCCAGACTTGTGTAAAATATTTAATAGAGAAAATACCATGGACATGTACTGAGATAGAAGTTTAAATACTAGAGTACCACTCTCTGTAGTTTCAAAGCAAGTGTATCTGTATGATATTCAAATAGTAATCATTGTACACAGTATACTATGGCCCATTGAAGTAAAAGAAACTAGCAATCCTTAAAGAAAATTGGCAGAGTTGATAATTATGTTTGTGTTATATTTTTATTTATTCATAAATTAGTTGTTTAATCTGAATTTGATGATTCATGATGCCCAGATATGTGGGGCTGACATATAGTTGGATTAACCAATTGATTAATTAATTCACTTAATCAACCTATATCCCTTGAGCCAATTTTATTTGACAGACCAATTATATAATAGGTTTGTGCTTTGTTAACTGGGATCTTTTTATTGATCAATTAATTGAAATCTATGAGTTCGCTGACGGAACCTCAGTGCTGTAGTTTGAATTTCAGTGGCCAGTTCTCTTGATCAGAAGCCACATTTAATAGAACAGAATTTGTACAACGTTTGGCACATATTCATGCACACAATATATAACTAAATCATACATAAAATGTTTTAGATTATTTTCTTATGTATTTATTTTTAAATTAACAAACATATAAGCCAAACTATAAAGCAATGTGTCAAAGAAAATGTAAAGCCACAGCAAAAATATGACCTAGCTTTTCAAAACAACAGTCAGCTTGAATATTTTAAGAAAGAACTTTTTATAATTTAATGTCAATTAATAATGTAAAATAAACAATAAAGTTTAAAGATCAGCATTTCTAAAATATAGACAATACTTAGCAATGGATGCTGAAATGAGTGATGCATAATAACAAAGTTTGATGCATAATCACATATAGATATTTATAAAGTATCACTCCCCAAATAATGTTAGTTACACTGAGGAGAAAGTGTAACTCTACAGGTTAGAATACTGGCATAAACTACCAAATTCAAGTAACCAAAGTTAATATCTAATAATGAGACAAACCAATATCAAAGCCTTCTTAACATAATCCACTAAACAGAATACAGCATCACTTCTATCACATGCTTGTCAAAAAATGCATAACTGTAATATAATCATGAGGAAATGCTAGACTGCTCCACATTGGGGAACATTTTGCAAAATAACGCCCTATGCTTTTTCAAAAAGATTAAGGTAGGTAAAGTCAATGAAAGACTAAATTTTTGCAGATTAAAAGCAAATAAAGAGACATGAGACTGAAGGCAGTATGTTATATCAGGTTCTTGAATACAGGGCTTATTCTAGTTTTTTTTTTCTCTAAAGGACATTAATGAGACCAACTAAAGTGACTCCAAATAAAAAGATTGTGATCTCATAACTGATTGAGACTAAACTGTAGAAATCTCAGAGTCTAATTTGGTGTTGTTTCTTCCCAAAGAAATTTTATATTTGCTGCTACCTGGAAATAAGGTCACTTCTGTCTCCTTTCCATGTGTATGACATAAAGTAAAAAATTATTTTCTGCTTTTCTCACCTACTTCTGGCAATAATAATTATAAAATTTTCCTTAGGCCCAGTCTGCATTTTGCTGATGAAATTAAGTTTCCAGATTTAATTGAATTGCAGTTATCATTTTTTTAATTTCATAGTTAAATTTATGTGCGTATTTTAAGACATTTTTCAAAGTTGTGAAGATACACTTCTGTATATTCTTACAAAATGTGTTAAATGTTTCATATTTATTTCTATTACACATTTTAATTCAATATTTGTCTTTGGTTTTCAAGACAGAGAAGGGATTTTAAATTTTATAATAATTGTTAGTTAACAAATTCTCCTGCTACCCATTCATAGGTGCTGGTAGAGGACTGAAGATCCCTGGCTCAGAGAAAAAGAAGCTTTATTATTCCTAGCAAATGCCACAGACATATTATCAGCATTTGCTCCCGTGAAGGCCAGGGTTTCTTGGGGGAGGGAGGCAGAAATCAATAGAAGAGAATACTGGCTTTTTAGACAGTGAGACTCTTCTGTATGATACTGCAGCGATGGATCCATGTCATGATACATTTGACAAAACTCACTTAACTTCACAGCAAAGAGTGGAACCTTAATATTTGCAAATTAAGATGCATCATTTAAGAAGTCAAAGGATTGTAGGACAAAGTGCAGAATGTGCACAAAGAAATTATAAATGCATGAAACAGTCTCCATGGAAAACGTGGTGGCAAAGGTAGTGGCCTAATTAGCTTGGAAAATGAGTGGGTTCTGTAACACAAAAGGCAAAAGGAATTGTACATAAGCAAAGTATTCTAGTCAATAAAATTTGTTCCTTTGGGAATATGCATGAACAACTCTGATACTGCTAAATATGTTAACAGGAATTGAACAATTAAGTAAATGGATGGTAGCTGGTAAGAGCTAGGTTTCTAACTGTTGGAATAGTAGTTTGGAGATAAGCAAGGGGCTACACTGGTTCATGTGGTAATGGACTAGAGTTGAAGACAACAGTATGAAGTCATGTTTTGCTTAATGTAGATAAAGATGGTTACATATAGAAATACTTATAGAAATGTGATTATACAGGACTTAGTATACATACATATATCTCTGTCCTCCGCTAGTTCAAGGAAATGAAATAAATAAAAACTCAATGGCAATGGGCTCACCTAACACAAAAATCTTGGTTTATAACACCATTGTCCAGTAAAAGACACCAGATGTCCTTAGAGAAATGGCTAATTTTGGGACTTGGGCTGGACATATACAAGATAAACTTTGAGTCACAAAGCAAAGAAGGTCTAAAACACACACACTTTGTCCAATTTTTAATATGGTTGTTTTTTTCTTGCAAATTTGTTTAAGTTCCTTGTAGACTCTGGATATTAGACTTTTGTCAGATGGATAAATTGCAAAAGTTTTCTCCCTTTCTATCATATTGTTACTTGTTACTGCTCTATTTAGGTTTGGGATTTCTTTATTTTTATTTTTATTTATTTTATTTTATTATTATTATACTTTAAGTTTTAGGGTACATGTGCACAATGTGCAGGTTGGTTACATATGTATACATGTGCCATGTTGGTGTGCTACACCCACTAACTCATCATTTAGCATTAGGTACATCTCCTAATGCTATCCCTCCCCCGTCCCCCCACCCCACAACAGTCCCCCGTGTGTGATGTTCCCCTTCCTGTGTCCAAGTGTTCTCATTGTTCAGTTCCCACCTATGAGTGAGAACATGCGGTGTTTGTTTTTTTGTCCTTGCGATAGTTTGCTGGGAATGATGGTTTCCAGTTTCATCCATGTCCCTACAAAGGACATGAACTCATCATTTTTTATGGCTGCATAGTATTCCATGGTGTATATGTGCCACGTTTTCTTAATCCAGTCTATTGTTGTTGGACATTTAGGTTGGTTCCAAGTCTTTGCTATTGTGAATAGTGCCACAATAATAGTTCATTCTTGGTAGGTTGTATGTGTCTAGGAAGTTTTTCATTTCTTCTAGGTGACCCAATTTACTGGCATATAGCTGCTCATAATACTCTCTAATGATCCTTTTAATTTCTGTGGTATCAGTTGTAATGCCTCCTATTTTGTCTCTGATTTTATTTGTTTGAGTCCTGTCTCTTCTTTCTTAGCCTGGCTGAAAGTTTGTCAATTTGTTTATTTTTTCAAAAAATCAATTGTTGTTTCATTTTTATGGTATTTTTTAGTCTCATTTTAATTTTATTTCTACTCTGATCTTTATAATTTATTTTCTTCTGCTAGTTTTGGGTTGAGTTTTCTCTCATTTTTGTAATTCTTTAAGAAGTATCATTATTTTGTTTATTTGATTTTCTCTAGTTTGTTGATGTAGATGTTTATTGCGATAAACTTCCCTCTTAATATTGCTTTTTCTGTATCCTATAGGTTTTAGCATATGGTATTTCAAGAAATTTTTTACATGTTCTTCTTAATTTTTTCATTGATCCAGTGATTGTTCAGGATTGTATTGTTTAATATCCATGTGTTTATAGTTTCCAGAGTTTCTTTTATTATTGATTTTTAGTTTTATTCCATTGCAATCAGAAATGATATTATTTTAATTTTTTTGAAAATTTTTAGACTTATTTTCTGTGCTGACATATGGTCTATCATGGAGATTTTTCCACATAGTAAGGTAAAGATCATCCAGACAGAAAATCAGAAAATAAATATCAAACTTAACTGGTATTATAGAACAAATGAGTCTAATAGACATTAATAGAACATATCATACAACAGCTGTTATTATTTTCTGATTTTCTATCTAGATGATCTGTCCAATGATAAAATTGTGGTGTTGAAGTCCCTAGTCATTATAATATTAGGGTGTATCTCTGCCTTTAGCTCTAATAATATTTGCTTTATATATTTGGGTGTTCCAGTGTTGAGCGCATATATGTTTACAGTTTTTTCATCTTCCTTTTAAGTTGATTCCTTTGTCATTATATAATGACCTTGTTTGTCTCTTTTTAGTTTATTGTTCTTGAAATGTGTTTTATCTGTTGTAAGTATAGCTATTTCTGCTCTTTTTTGTTTCCAATTTGCATGGAATATCTTTTTTTATTCCTTCATTTTCAGTCTATTTGTGTCTTTACAGATTAATTGGGTTTCTTATAGGCAGCATATAGTTGAGTTTTATTTTTTCTCCATTCAACCACTCGATGTCTTTTGATTGGAGAATTTAGTCCTTTAATATTCATTGTTATTACTGATAGATAAGAACTTACTACTGCCATATTGTTACTTGTTTTCTATTTTTTTGTTGTTGTTGTTGGTACTCCCTTTTTTCCTTCTTTCTTGTCTTCTTTTATATAAAAGTGACTTTCTATGGAAGTATGTTTTAATTTATTGCTTTTTATTTATTATAGATTTTTGTTTTGTAGTTCCCACAAAGTAAAAAAAATGACATCTTATAACAAATGATTTTAAGCTGATGACAATTTAACTATGATCACAAAGAAAGGAAAAACAAAATAAGCAAAGAAAAAAACTAAAAAGCTATACACTTTAAATTCTTCCTGCTTTCTGACTTCTTGTTGCTTCTATGTATATTTTAAAATATCATATGTCACTTAAAATTGTTGTTATTATTGATAGGTTTATCTTTTTTCCTATTCAGGATACGAGTGACTTATATACCACAATTACAGTGTTAGATTATTTTGTATTTGTCTGTGCACTTATTTTTACCAGTGAGTTTTATACCTCCAGATAATTATTAGTTGCATGTAGCAACCTTTTCTTTCAGATTGAAGAACTCCCTTAACATTTCTTGTAAGACAGATCTGGTGCTGAGAAAATCCCTAAATACTTCTTCAGCTTTTTCCTTTCTCTTTTCTTTTCTCTTTTCTTTTTTTTTCTCTTTCTTTCTTTCTCTTTCTTTCTTTCCTTCTTTCTTTCTCTCTCTCTCTTTCTTTTCTTTCTTTCTTTCTTTCTTTCTTTCTTTCTTTCTTTCTTTCTTTCTTTCTTTTTCTTTCTTTCTTCCTCCTTCCTTCCTTCTGTCCTTCCTTCCTTCCTTCCTTCCTTCTTTCCTTCCTTCCTTCCTTCCTTCCTTCTTTCCTTCCTTCCTTCCTTCCTTCTTGTCTGGGAACATCATTATTTTTCCTTCATGTTTGAAGGATTACTCTGCTGTGTTCACTATTCTGGGTTGGAAGTTTTAGGTTTTGTTTCCCTTCAGCACTTTGCCAAGTGTATGTATCAGAGCTCACTTTTATGTTATTTGCTTGTTTTCTCTTGCTGTTTTTAGGATTCTTTCCTTATTCATGGCATTTGAGATATTATATGGCTTGAGGTAATCTTATTTGGATTGAATATGCTTGATATTCTTTGACCTTCTTGTAACTAGATATTCATACCTTTCTCTAGGTTCAGAAAGTCTTCTGTTGTTATTTCTAATAATATACTTTCTACCTCACTCACTCTCTACAGCCTGATTAAGGCCAATAATTCTTATGTTGGCCCCTTTGAGGCTATTTTCTAGATATTATAGGCATGCTTTATTCTTTTTGTCTATGTTTCTTTTTCTCCTCTTGCTGTGTAGTTTCATATAGTCTTTGAGTTCACCAATTCTTCTGCTTGACCAGTTCTGCTATAGAGAGGCTGATACATTTTTCTGTTAGTCAATCAAATTTATCAGCTCCAGAATTTCTGCTTGATTTTTAAAAACTATTTTAATTTCTTTGTTACATTTCACTGATAGAATTCTGAGTTTCTTCTCTGTGTTATCTTAAAGTTTGTTGAGCTCCTTCAAGACAACTATTTTGAATTCTCTCTGAGATGTCGTATATCTCTGTCTCTCTAAGATTGGTCACTAATGCCTTATGTAGTTTGTTTGGTAAGCTTATGTTTTCCTGTAGGTTCTTAATGTTTGTGGATCATCATTTACATCTGGGCATTGAAGAGTTTGGTATTTATTCCAATCTTTGCAGTCTGGGCTTGTTTGTATTCATCTTTCTTAAGAGGACTTTCAAAGAATTCAAAGGGGATTGAGTGTTGTGACCTAAGCCTGTGGTCACTGCAGCCATTTTAGCTCTAGGGGGCACCCTAAGCCCAGGAACAGTGAGACTTACAGGCTCCTAGAAATACAGCTTTGGTGGACTTGGATAAGATGAAAGAATTCCTTGGTTTACCAGGCAAAGTCTCTCACTCTTCTCCTTTTTTCCAAACAGAGTCTCTCTGTGCTGCATTGCATAGAGTTGGGAAAAGAGTGACATGGGCTCTCTCATGGCACCGTAGCTGGCACAATCCTGGGTCACACGTGAAGCTTACAGCCTTCCGGATCAGCACAGTACTGAGGCTTGCCCAAGGCTTATGGCCAGTGTTGCCTGACTGCTGCTGATGTTTAATCAAGACTGAAAGATGCTTTAGTTAGCAGGCAGTGAAATCTTGCCAGGAGTGGGTTCATCCCATTATCCAGTGGATTCTCTTCTGATCCAGAGTAGGACTAGAAATACCATCCAAGAGCAAAGGGCTGGGATTGGGAGCTTCAGAAATCTGCCTGATTCTTCATTTTACTGTGGCTGAGCTTGTCCATAGTTACAAGACAGAATCCTCTGGGTTTGTTTGTTTGTTTGTTTTCCCCTCTACTTTCCCCAACCAGAAGGAATCTCCTTGAGCTGCATTGCCTGGAGTTGGGAGAGGAGCTGCAGGCACTCTCATGGCCTTCGCAGCTGTTGCCACACGAGTCAAATCCCATGTCCACTGCCTCTGAGACCAGAACAACACCAGGGCTTGACCAAGGACTGAAGTTCCTGTTGCCTGACTCCTACTCACATTTATTTGGTGCCCCAGGCCACGTTAGTCAGCTGGTAGTGAAGCCACCTGGGACTTGATTTTCTCTCACTGGAGAGGGATTTTCCTCTGGTCCAGGGTTGATGTAGATGTTTTTTTGCCATAGATGCCAGCAGAATTCTGCCCTGTATTGCATTCTGCTGTGACAGGGCAGCACTGAATGCCAATGCAAAGTCTCATACTCCCTTTGCTCTCCCTTTCCGAAGCACGTGCAATCTCTCTCTGCCCTGTGTTGCCTGGGATTCATGGAGAGGTAGTGCAGACAGTGCAAAATTGTCCTTCTTACCTTATTCAATGCCTTTTTTCTTGTTATGATGTTATAACGAAGTACTGTGGTTGCTCAACTGATTTTCTGGTTCTTATGAAGGTGCTTTCTCGCCTGCTATAGTTGTTCAATTTGCTGTTTGTGTCAGGAGGCAAACATTGGAATGTCCTCTTCAGCTGTGTAACTCCACTTTCTCCTGTCATTTCTCCTTTTAACCAACTAAATATATCTCTTCAGAGTATATGGAGGAAAGGGTAAAAGGAAGTATATTCAGACATACTCTCCAAAGTATAAGGGGGGCCTCATTTTCCTGTGGCTGAATGTTTATCATTTGGAGTGATTTTTCGTATAATAAAGCCATTGTCTTTTTACTGCTTTCTCACTTTTTCTGAGGGAAGTAGGGCTGATTTGACTGATGATGTTTAAAAAATGACTGGTGAAAATAGCTGTTTTTGTTGTTAGGTATACCTTCTGCAGAGCATCTTTACTTTGGCCTCTTCCTTCTATGTGAAAAATGGCTTACTTCTCTGTAGCAGTTCTGTAGTTGTATAACTGTGCAAATGATTCTATGTGGAAGTGTGTTCAACTTTTGAGATGAAGTATTAGCAAATTTGCTTGGCCATGATCTAAACCACATTTTTCAATCACACGTATCCAACATCTACTCTCCTATCGAGGTATAAATGACAAGAGAGAATGATTTTTTTATTACAGCAACTCCTCATAGTTCCAAATACTGCAAATGTTTCTACTTCATTAATTACATTTATATTAATTTCATTTTTATATATTCCTTTTACTTTTTCTACTGTTTGCTTATTCACTCAATAAACAGTTACTGAGTGGTAAGCAAAATAGCCATATATCTTCTATTATAGAGCTTTGACTTATGGGGAAGAAAATGAAAACAAATAATATCAGAATGTTTATTTATAATTGTGGTAAATACTGGTACAAAAAAGAATAGAGTTTTCTGATAGCTTATACTTAAGGAACTTTATTTGGATTGGATAAATCTGGGGTCAGGAATGCTTCACTGGCAAAGTGATTTTCACCTGAAATCTGAAGAATGCATTGTTTTCAGAGCATCAAAAATAACATAGAGAGCATTACTTCTTTTGATCCAGACAGTATTCTCTAGGTTTAACAGAGGGATTGGCAAAAATTTCGCAATAAAGGCCAGATACTAAATATTTTTAGCTTTGTGAACCATATTGTCTCTGTTATTACTCAGTTCCATTATTGTTGCAGGAAAGCAGCGACCATTGATAATATGTAAGTGAATAAGTGTGGCTATTTCTGAAAAGTGATTTACAAATAATTAGTGGTGTACTGAATCCTGGTTGAGCCTCATAATATGTTATATTATTTATTTCTACTTTTTATAGAAAATACCTTTACATGAAACTTTTTAAATCAGGAATTTGCATCTTCTTGTGGTTTGTTTTGTTTGTTTTTAGTCTAAATGAGTAACTGTACATATGTAACTTTTAAATTCCCCTTATTGATTTTCATCTATCTTACCATATGTATTGAAAATATTTTATTCCGTGTATCTTTTTTCTCCCAGATGTATTATTCTCAAGATAAATATCTTGTTTTCAGTGTCTTTGTAACAGTAATTGATCACAAAATTTAATGAAACATTGTCAAGAGAAATGTTTTCCAAAATGTGTCCCATGGAATACAGATCCCTCGAAGTGTTATAAGATCTTGCGTGTCAAATAAGTTTAGAAATCAATGTATGCCACTGATTCCTAAATGCCAAAGAGTAACATTTTTTACTGTGCAAGAAAAAAAATGAGATATATGAGGACTACGTGGTTAGATTTTTGTAAATGTAAATGTATTTATTGCAAGACTTACTTTGAAGTTGTAGCTTTTCTGTATTTCAGAGGCAAAATGTACTATCTTTAAGAAAATGGTGTCAATAGCAGTTTATTTCATTAAATTAGTCTAGCAAGGAAATGTTTTATAACTCATAAATAAACTTTAATTTCTGTTTCCAGTACATATCTCCCATATCTTATAATCCACTAAAAAATATAAGATAGAAACTTTGGGAATACATTTGCATTTGCGAATTCTTTTAATACACTGATATTTAACAAATCAAAGCCAAAATATTAAATATGTGAGCTTATATAGACGTTCTTTTATTAACTACTCACTTTTCTTTTCTGCCTCAATTGTTCTTTAGCCTTATTTACCTACTCTCCCACTTTGAAGATAATTTTTTTTTTTTATTGTATAGCTGGTTACAGCTTTCCCTCAAAACTGATCTTGAAATGAGGCACATGTAGGTATCATGTATGTACCTGATTAGAAGAAAAAATAATATCTTGTAAATAGTCTGTTTTCTTTGTCATTTGCAAAAGGAAAAATTATATTGAAATGTTTTCTTTAAGCATTTCCTGACATGCTGTGCTGTGATGCTAATGTGTTTGTTCTAAGAGTCTCCTATAATTCATTATTTAACTGATGATTATTGTTCTTTGTGACATATGAATGAAATTGTTTGAACCTAGGACAAAGAAAAAGCATACTGATTCAAAAGCATTGCTCCAATATCTTTAATGAGTTTGGTTCTCTAATTGGAATCATACAGTAGATAAAATAATTATACAAATGTTGTCTAAATGGCCACGTGATCTATTTCTATTATCTTGTTACCTGTCTTTTCTTTCTTTTTTGCCATTATTGATGAAGATTTTATTTTGCTATTGCTCCCTCAAGCTCATGCACAGGGGTTTTAGCATTTTTCATCCAGAAAGTGGGAGGCAGAATGAGTTGAAGACAAATTTGAGCTTTGAGCATTTTTCTCATGTTGAATCAATTGTTCTGACTCTCACAGTGATGAAGTGTGAGAAATGAATACATTGATTACTTAATGGGCTCTCAACTTTTAAATATTTTATTCAGTCAAGCAGTTTCAGGCTTTTAATTTCCTTATGTAGGCCAATCTCTTAATATTGAAATTCATTTATGTATAAATGGATTATATTCCTTCCACAGAGTATGTGTATCTGGGCCTTTGTTACAAATTTGTCCTTGCAAGTTTTTGCTAGCAAAATTAAGCCAAGCTGAATCATGGATAACATAAATGAGTATTAGATCAGCAAGCGCAGAAGCAATCTTCATAATGGGCTAAAAGTTATAGCCCATGAGAGATGAGATGGTCAGAAAACAAACTCAAGTTATAGCTGATACAAAGGTAGCTAGTGTGAGCCTAAATGGCTTAGTAGATAATGTTCTCATTAAATGCTTCCAACTTTCTGGTTGACGGGAAATAAAAAACATAAATAAAAGCATATATATGTTCATGTTTAGTAAGTGTTTAAGTAAAAATTTTAATTTGATATCTAGCTGAAGTTAAGTAACTTCAAATTTAGTTTAAAAGAAAACAATATAATGCTGTCTGAGTGTGATACTATCATACGTAATAATATATATATAATATATTGTATTATATATAACTCAGCCCTTGTTGCAATATTTTGTTATTAACATCAGGGTGCTGTAGGGCTCAAAAGCAGTTGTCAGAAAACAATCTTCCTCTCTGCCCTTTTGCTGACCTCCTTTCATTTGCTCCTTAGCAGGTGAAGGCAGGCCTTAGAAATGAAAAACATATTTTAATCTTTTTTTGCCTCTAGCCACAGGGAAACTCTTTGACATACCTTGTCTGATTGTAGGTTATAAGAACCTCATTTTGGAAGAGGTCCTGTCCCATACTCTGGAGGAAGAGATGCTCCACAGAGAAGTAAAGAAAAATTGAACAGAGATGTTTTGCTGGATTTCCCAATTTAGTCTATTAGTATTACATCATACTCTTTTTGTTTAATCACATTTCTTCTCAGTTGTCAGTCATGCTTATCCAATGAAGTCTCCATTAGAAGCCCAACAGGACAGGGTTCAAAGAACTTCCTGATAGCTGAACAGTGAAGGTTACTGGAGGGGGAGCCTTGGGGAGGGAATAGAAGCTCCTCAATTGACCCTTTTCACATGCCCAGCACTATGCATCTCTTCATATCTATCTTTTATAATATTCTTTGTTATAAACTGACAAATATAAGTAAGTGTTTCCACGAGCTCTGTGAGCTGCTCTAGAAAACTAATTGAACCTGAGAAGAGGGTTGTGGATACCTTGACTGATAGCCCATTGGTCAGAAGCACAGACAAAATAACTTGGTGCCATCAGAATTCGGGTGGGGAGCAGTCTTGGGGACTCAGCCATCAACCTGTGAAATCTAACACCTTCTCCAGGTAGATGATATCTGAAATGAACTAGAGGACATGCAGCTGGTGTCCACTACAAAATAGATTGCATGTTTGATGTGGGGGAGAAGCCCTTCCACATACAGTCACAGAAGGCTTCTATGTTAATTATTATTGTTGAGTGAGAGTATACAAGAAACTGACTTTGATTTCTTCTGTATTCTAGACTGAGAAAAACTTTTTTTCTGTTAAATATTAATCATGAATTAGAAAATTTGGTTTTAGAAAATATTTTCTAGGAAAGTGTATTTTAATGGATCTTTTAAAACTAATTGATATAACTATTATTTTATTCTTCACTTAAATAGTAAAGATTTAATGAACATAATAGCAATGGTTTTGCTATTGCACTTTTTGTTCTATAATGATGCTTTTTAAAATCTTAAAATATTCAGAAATATGGAGTCAGTTACTAGTAGTTTAATAATTGCAACCTATTTACTAAATAATACAAATCTTTTAGGAAACAATTTCAAACTTCGATCCACATCTAATTCAAGTAAGTTTTCCATGATATAGATGTCATGGATAGAGACAGATAGTGAGCTACTACATGAGGGATAGATTCCAAAGTAAGTCTTAAAAAAAACTGAGAGTTTCATGTTAATGAGATGTAAACTTTCATTTTGTTTAGTCACTGGTATTTTGGGATTACTTTTACTACAGCTTGTATTAGCTCTATCTGAATATACAGTGTGATATTATGCTATGCATGATCCATTGGAGATGTTGAAATTAATATACTCCCTTTCTTTCCAGTTATATTTATTAAATCAAATGATTAGCTCACAAGGACGTTACGAACTGCCTCCCCCCACCCTTTATTTGTCTTCAAGAGGCATAGAGAATGTGACTGAAAGATAAATTACTAGAGGAGCATTTTGGCTTGTACAATAAATCTACTTATACACAAACATTTGTGAATATGTCTAATCCATTCTACTGCATTGAAAAGCCTCTAAAGGAAAAAAAAACCTTTAACATACTTATATTAATATTCCCTATATCATTTGCAAATGGTACATGATAAAAATTTTAAGATGGAGTAAAAAGTCGGTCCTTCGGGTGACATAGTTTTAGAATTTCTCACTATCTTATCAGTTCTGTTTTGGAAGAACTAAAGTTATAGAAGTTCATTTTGAAATGTCTTTTAAAATATGTTTTGCAGAACTGAATATACTATTTTTAATAAAATACGATGAACTTAATATCTGTGTTATCATTGGGTTCTTTGTTCAATCTTTTATTTACTCTATTCAATCTTAGACTATATTAGATGTATTAGACCTGACAATAGTCTCGTAAATTTGAGGGGTCTTATTGAATTTTCAGTCACCTAGGATGTACTTCTTATGAGAAAATCACTCTGTTTCTTGGGAAGTAGTCTCCTAGGAAATTGTCTTGCATAGATTATTTGCAGGGTATATGGGGTATCTGCAAATCATCAGGCATTGCAGGTTTGGCCAGAAATTACATGTGGGCTTTCAAAACTGATAGCCAAGACTATAATACTACTGGGAATAACCTCTCAAAGAAATAATAATATCCCTAAAATGTGATATAGGAAACTTGTTCAAGAGTTTACCTTGATTCTAACATGCCATTCCATAGGGGGAAAAATCTCTTTAATAAAGACTGAAGACCTTTACAGGTGAAACTCAAAACTGTATTACAATTGTTCTATAAAAGATATTTATGATACATCTCTCTCTCCATGTTACTGTTGTTACTGTTTCTGTAAATGTTAATAAATTATAGTTAATATATTTATCCACAGTGATCCCTTCATACCTCTTTATCCTTAAACAAATCATGGAGGGGGGGAGACAAAAATGTTAATAATGACTTCTTTTAGTAAAATAATAGCAAAATCTCCCAACCAAGAAAACATTTCCACAAAGGTAATAGAGAAAAAAAAGTTTTATTATCGAATAAGCATTAAACCAAACTTTAATGTGCATTCAGACAATCCACTAGGAGATTACAAAGATAAATAAATCTCACAATTTTGTAGCCAAGCAGATACAACTTTTTACATGCATGCTTTGAAGATAAACAATAAATTAGTCTTCAAGTAAGAGGACTTGATAGCACCATTTGTCACAAGTAGTTCATCCTACATTCAATGTAGTAATTGGGTTGACCATTTGTGTTAGCTTATTGTTTTTTGTCCAGAGGAAAATCACACTTCTCATATCTTTATGACAGGTGGCAGGTAGCTTTGCCACTTGGATCGAGGCTTCCACTAAAGTTAGGCTCCTATCCTCCGACAGAAATTGGGAAAAAGAAGTGCTATCTTCCTTGCTAGTATAGGTCCATGAAAAAGACATTCCCAGGGCATAAAGCTGACGAAAGGTCTATTCAGTTTTCAATAGTGCTATCCAGTTTTGAAAAGAATTTGTATACATTTCAAAAAAAGGATGAAGTACTTGCAATTACAATTAAAAACAAAACAGAGGAGATGAAAATTTCTTCCCTCATTTCCAATTAGGAGAATTAAGGGTGTTATTTTTAATTCGTATTTGCCCTTAAACTTGAAAACATAATATTGAATAAGACTACTTAAACTTGCCAAGCTTCCCCTTGCTCTCCCCATAACTCTGTTCAAAAACAAGAATAAATTTCACTGAATTACTAATAAAATCATTTTATTTACTTTCATCTCTACATAAAGAATACTTAAAAATATATGTTCTGAACAATATTAACATTGTCTCTAATACTTTTACTTACCATCTTCACATAGTTTTCAGCGTATAGGTACAGTATTCTAATACATAAATAAGTTTCTCCTACTATAATAAAGTCCATAGGGATTGTATCATACAAGCTTTAGTAGACAGATGGAACCAAAACAAAGGAAACAGCAATGATTTACTGACATGATGATATCTCTACAAAAGATTATTTCCAGAGGTACTAACAATTATCCTAGTTAAATGATGGTTGTCTTAAGTATTTTAGAATATGCCAAAATTCAGTACCAGTGGCACTGAGTGTTTTGTTATTTCTAAAATTATTCCCTGAAATACTATTAGTGGGGAGTTAGGCTAAAATGATTTTTCATGTAAATTGTATTGAAATTTAAGTTTTCATAAAGCAGATCATAAAAAAATGTTTTTAAGAGATTTAATTATTCCGAGACATGCTTGTAAAATTTCACATGTCCACCGAAATGTTTTCCTCTGTCAAAATGAACTGCAATACTCAGTCAGGGATTTGTATCATGGTTAAAATCTTTTCTGTTTATACTTTAAGTGTGTGATGTGTTCAAAGTGAAAACTATCTAACAAGTCCCTTTCTTTCTTGTTATAAAAAAAGCTGTTCCCAGACCTACTCATTATTTGTATTGGTAATTTGTTATTCATCAAAAGAATTATAATATAATAGAATAAATTCTAATATTTATGACCCATCACAGTGATACAATTTTTACAGTCTGATAGACTTGGAGTACACGCAGTTGTCTTTTTATTAATTTTAAAACTTAATGCTGTGGGAGGTATGGGTAATTTTAGGAAGAAGTGCTGAGTGTTCACTCATTTCATCAAAAACAAAAAAAGAAAGTCAAGGTCAAGAGTAACAAAGAATATGTAGTATCTTTATAATTGCAGGGGGATTCTATGTGACAAAAGAGATTCACAGAGAGATTTGACTACTTGAATGGTTTGTGTAAATAAACTCAAAATCATCTGTAGGCCTTTCTGTGGTCGACATAAGTAAAAATTAAGGATGCAGTGAACCCTTCAATGAGCAGTATCGCCTTTCTAACAAGCAAGGAAGAAAGTCAGTGTTCAAATAAACAATTGCAATTAAGTTCCTAACATTTCAAAAATATTATGGAGAAATTAACAAAGTTCAAAATGTATTAAACTATTAATTATGCAGTACCAGCTTCAACAATCTACTGTAATGAAACCTATATTCTTTTGATTTGAGTTCAATTAATTGTCATCATTTAGCACACCAGTGATTTAGTGAACTTTTACCATCTCCATCTCCTTTTTAATCCTTGAAGTGAGTGAACCATTTCTCAGGGCGCTATTTCCTTAAAAGTGTATTGGAAGGAGGCAAGGGGACATTTTTTTTTCCTGCTTTACTTCCAGACTTGTAGTTTTGGTTGTCTTTGATTTGGCTTGTCATGTTTTTTTTTGTTTTTTTTTACCTGACTAATGATGCTAAGATCTAAGTCACAGATTTTCCATACATGTCAAGCGCATTACAGTTTTCCTCAAACTCATGCTTCAGAAATACATATTCATGGTTTTACTCAGCTATTAATTTGATTTTTTTTTGCTTTCTATGTCACGTTGTTACTCCTATTATCAATAGTTTACATAGTGTGCACCTCCATCCTTGTATCGATTATTTACATGTTATGTTAGTAGATACAGAGATTAGAGCTAATCTATATAATACTTAGTAGTCACCAATACTAATAAAATTCCTTTGGGGAAATATAGAAAGTGAAAAATGAAAGAAATGAGAGAAAAAGAAAAAAACAAAGGGAAGAGGAGGAGGGAGAGACATAAAGAGAATGAGTGGAAAAGATTTAATTTCAATATAAGTGTTAAATACATTATTCTAAGGAAGTATTATCTTTTAACAGAAAGTAACTTTAAATTTTCCCTAGTCTGTAATAGCTCGTTTCAAAGCTCCCACATATTTTCAAATACAATTATACAAAACAGCATTGCACTGTCTCATCCCCTTACCATAAATTTGCGATCACTTTTCCCTCCCTCAAGTTCTTTCAATTAAGCCATGAACAAACAATTGTTCTGGCTACAATGTAGCATTTGCCGTTTTTCATTTATTTTTCTCTTGTTTATGCAGAGTTTGCTAAATTTCAGAATGTGTGGCAATGCCTTTAGCCTTTCCATGTTAAATATGATTTCTGCTGATTCCCCATTTCTTTTAGTAATCCCATGTGCAACCAATAGTCCAACACTGTAAAAGCTTAATCATCTCAATGAAAGTTTTTCTTAACCTTTTAATTGTTTGTTATCGATCTCTTCTGTAGAATGCAGAGTCCATGCAGTCAGGGATCACACCTACTTTGTTGTTTTATTATTGTTATGATTCTATTGCCCATTGGTGTGACTACAACACCACTGAAAGCCAGTAAATATACACAAATCAAAGGATTTATGTCTGCAATTTCTATAAATATTTCAGAGAGAGATAGAGAATTCTCAATTTATATTTTTTATTTTATTTATTGTAGCTCCCAATGCCCTTATTATGTGAAGAATTTTGAGGGTTTTTAAGAGGATAACCTAAATAGACAACACTAGCAACAGTGGTACCAAGTATGAGTCTAACTTTGAGAAATATAACCATTGACGTGAGTCAGCTCAAGTGCCTTCACCAAGTCTTTCCTCAGAGATAATTTTCTCCTCATGAAGTTCTTCAGTGCAAAATGCAAAGGGAGAGCATAAGTTGTTATTTCTTGTAATGTATAGCTACATATTTTCTCTCTAAGTTCCTGTGATTTGTTAGGAAGTAATCCACCCCCAGGACACAGGAACAAGCATATATTCCAGGCAAGATACTGTAACAAACCTGCACATTGCGCACATGTACCCTAAAACTTAAAGTATAATAATAATAAAATAAAATAAAAAAGATACTCCATTTCTCCCACTACATTGATTCATTTAGGGATTGCTTTTGATCTAAGCCTGTCCACAAAGACTCAAACGGATGGCTTGTATTAGAGTAACATACTAGGAAATTGATATTCTAGTTCAGGACACAGAGGCAGGTGGGGAATTGCTTATGTGAGGGAACAGGAGCTTCAGAATGCATTTTGCCAATAAGAGAGAGACTGCCTAAGACTAAAGCCAACATAGGGAGACAAAACCAAGAGAGGGAGAGAGGAAAACTATTCTGAAAATATAATTTCAGCAGTGGATGCTGCTCAGCTCAAGCCAGAGTTATTCCTGGTCCTTTGTATTACATGAGCTAGTTTGAGATGAGCTTTGGTTACCTGCCATTGAAAGTGCAAGAGTCTAATAGTCCTCTAGATTTCCAAACTTGCTTGAATCCTTAGTATAGATGCATTGGGTAAAGACTGCAATATTGAATGGTTTAAGCTCCATCCCTTTAACTATTTCCATGTTTAAAAATGCATTCACAATCATTTCAAGTATTGCTTTGATCAGTTTTATTTATTTTAATTGGGGGAAGATGGAGGGCAGCATGACCTGAAATTATATTTCCATGTAGCCTTATTTACAGTTTCATGGTGGTATCACTTTTCAAAAGTATTACAATTATTGAATTTTTTTCATAACAGTAATTTTTTTAATAAAAACTTTTATTATTTGAAGTTGACCAATTCCTAGATTTGTTAAGCTTTCTGTGTGATAATCTTTACAACAGGTGATACAGAGAAAGGGATTATACTGGTATGCTACATTTTATCACTACCTGTGGGAAGTTCATATATCAAATGAAATTATTTAAAGGAGTATTAAATTATATTCTGTATTAAATAACAACACTCATGTAAAGACACAAGAGCTTATATAAAAATAAGCCATGAAAGCATATAAATAATTTATGATGTCAAAACAAAAATTACACCAGGCAAAAACAGATGAGGAAGACTTTATTTAAAGTTATTGAAATAGAAGCCAGATGCCAGTTCTCACTCTGAGTTAAACTCTACTGAAACAAAGCAGAAGGATTCTTCAGAGCTGAAGAGAGGAAAGGGGGGAGTCTTAAGCCATCTGTGTAAGCAAACTTTTCATATCTTCATGACAAGATATAGTTTTACAACTTGGGGCAAGATGGCTATCAAAGTTAGGCTCCTAATAGTCTACAAAAATAGGAATATAGGGTTTCTTTCTTTTTTGTTGATTGCATTTTAAAGAGATAGTTCCAAGGTTCCTGAGAAAGACATTTCTGGTTTGTAAAACCAGTGAGAAGCTTGTAAAATGGTTTACATTTCAAAGAGGCAAAGAAATAATTCACAAGTTTTCTAAGGTAAGTGCTCTAAGAATAGAAAGGTTATGGGCCTAGAGTCAGTTCTAAACCTATCTCAAGTTTAGTCAGGCTGAGGGAAATATGAAGGCCATCTTGCTCTAGAAACATGAACCACTCGTGACAACCAAACTAGAATGCATGAAACTCATACAATTTTGCATGCAAATAAAATAGAAAGGGTAAAAAAAAACAAATTCTCATTAGTTCTGCTACCTAGTTTCTATCAACTGCATCTTAAATTCTTTCACACACAGAAAATTTAAAATGATACCTTTCAATACAATATAAATGTCTTATCACTAGTTTAGAATTGACTTGAAATTTATGTTGTGAACAACTTAAATCTAAAACACAAAGTATGGTGTTTAATGTTGAACCTTACTCTATAGTATGATTGAAAATAATACAAAATCTGACTTTTTGTCTAATGAACTGTGAATAATGAGGTTTTATTAAAATGCCTAATTTGTTTAGGTACATGCAATGCCTACTTATCCAATTACTCTGGTAAAATTACAAACGGAGAAGGTCGAATCTGTTAAATTAAGAAGGTCATTGAAGAAATTAAGATTGTTGAAGCATATTATTAATACATTATAGGGGAGAGTAATAATGGAAAATCTGCCTGTTCTCCTATGTTCAGGCTTATGTTTCCATTCATTTCATTGTCTAAGACCTAAGAAAATTAAACACACACACACACAAACACACACACACACACACACACATAGCTGACCCTTGAACAACAGGAGTAATACAGGTTTGAACTGTTTAGATTCACCTGTATACAAATTTTCTTCCAACTCTACCACTCCTGAGACAACACCAACCCCTCTTCTTCCTCCTTTTTCTCAGCCTATCAAAGTTGAAGATGGCAAAGATGAAGAGTTTTCTGATAATCCACTTCAATTTGATGAATAGTAAGTATATTTTTGCTTCCTTATTATTTTCTTGATACAATTTTCTTTTCTCTAGTTTGCTTTAGTGTAGAAATACAGCATATGATACATGTAACACAAAAAGTATGCATTACTTGACTGCTTATGTTATCTGCAAGGCTTCTGGCCAACAGTAGGGTATCAGCAGTTAACTTTTGGGAGAGTCAAAAGTTATTTGTGGATTTCTAATGGCATGGGGGTCAGCACTCCTAACCCCTGTGTTGTTCAAGGGTTAAATGTGTGTGTTTGGGTGTGTGTATACATAAATCATAAATCATCATTAAGAAGACAACTAAGACATATTTTAATAAATAATGAAATAATATGAGACTTGTCCTAATTTCTAAATTTCTTCATTTATTGAGAAAAATGTTTATTAATAAGCAGAATTTATGTGAAAATGACAACACTGCCCAAAGCAATCAACAGATTCAATGCAATTCCCATCAAAGTATCATAATTATTATTCACAGAACTAGAAAAAAAAATTCTAAAATTCATTTGGAATCCAAAAAGAGCCTATACAGCCAAAGCAATACTAAGCAAAGAGAACAAATCTGGAAGCATCACATTACCCAACTTCAAATTATACTACAAGGCTAGAGCTACCAAAACAGCATGATATTGGTATAAAAATAGGCACAAAGACTAATGGAACAGAATAGAGAACCCAGAAAAAAAGCTAAATACTTTCAGCTAACTTATCTTCAACAAAGCATACAAAAACATAAAGTGGAGAAAGGACACCAATTTAATAAACGGTGCTGGGAAAACTGGCAAGCCACATATAGGAGAATGAAACTGGGTCCCCACCTCTCACCTTATATAAAAATCAACTCAAAATGGATCAAAGACTTAAATCTAAGGCCTGAAATTACAACAATTCTAAAAGATAACATTAGAAAAATTCTTCTAGACATTGGTTTAGGCACCTAATTCATGACTAAGAACCCAAAAGCAAATGCGACAGAACCAAAAATAAATAAATGGGACCTAATTAAACTAAAAACCTATTGCACAGCATAAGAAAAAGTCAGCAGAGTAAACAGAAAACTCACAGAGTGCAAGAAAATATTTGCAAACTATGCATATCCAGAATCTACAAGGAATTCAACCAAATCAGCAAGAAAAAAACAAATAATCCCATCAAAAAGTGAGCAAAGAACATAAATAGACAACTCTCAAAGGAAGATATACAAACTGCCAACAAACATATGAAAAAATGCTCAACATCACTAATTATCAGGGAAATGTAAATTAAAATAAAAATGAGATAAGATCTTACTTCAACAAGAATGGCTGTAATAAAAAATAAAAAAATAGATGTTTTCATGGATGTGGTGAAAAGGGAACACTTTTACACTGCAGGTGGGGTATAATCTAGGGCAAATACTATGGAAAACAGTATGCAGATTCTGTACAGAACTCAAAGTAGAATACCATTTTATCCAGCAATCTCTCTACTGGGTATCTACCCAAAGGAAAATAAATCATTATATGAAAAAGACACATGCACATGCATTTTTAGAGCAGCACTATTTGCAATTGCAAAAGTAGGGAAGCAACATAAATGCAAAAGTAGGGAAGTACATAAATGTATTTATGTACAATGAGTACATAAATAAAACGTGGTATATATACACCATGGAATACTACTCAACCATAAAACAGAATGATATTATAGCCTTTGCAGCAACCTGGATGGAACTGGACACCATTTTTTAAGTGAAGTAACTCAGGAATGGAAAAGCAAATATTGTATGTTCTCACTTGTAAGTGAGAGCTAAGCTATGAAGATGCAAAGGCAAAAAGAACGATATAATGGACTTTGGGTAATGAGGGGGAAGGGTGGGAGGCAGGTAGGGAATGAAAGACTACATCTTGGGCACAGTGTACACTACTTGGGTGATGAGTGCATCAAAATCTCAGAAATCACCACTAAAGAACTTATTCATGTAACCAAAAACCATCTGTACTTCAGAAACTATTGAAATAAAAATAAAAAATAAAAAAGCAAAAACCAGAATTTAGCACAAAATGAAGATACGAGTATACAAGAACAATTAGTTTAAAACAGATTATTTAATTTAAAACATCATAAAAATAATTCATTTAAGTATAATAATATTAATTGTTAAGATTTTTCTTTTCTTCTAGCTTAACTGGTGTGTTGTATAGGAAGAAATAAAACCTTAAAAGAATGTACTAAGAGAAAAAGTGGCTGAAGAGTAGGAAATAAGAGAAATGAAGAGTAATACAATGGGCACTTTCGTTGAAAACGTAGTACATACACACGATGGAATACTATGAAGCCAGAAAAAAGAATGAGATCGTGTCCTTTGCAGGGATATGGTTGGAGCTGGAGGTCATGATCCTTGTCAAACTAATGCTGGAACAGAAAATCAAATACTGCATGTTCTCACTTATAAGTGGGTGCTAAATCATGAGAACACGTGGACACATAGAGAGGAACAACAAACACTGGGGCCTATTGGAGGATGTAGGGTGGGTGGAGGGAGAGGATCAGGAAAAATAACTAATGGGTACTAGGCTTAATACCTGAGTAATGAAATAACTTGTATAACAAACCCCCATGACACAAGTTTATCTATGTAACAAACTTGCATGTGCACCCCTGAACTTAAAATAAAAGTTAATAAAATAAAATAATATGAAATTCACTTTATTTCCTATCACTGAAACTTGAATAAACATTTCTAGAGGATGTAAGATCAAACAACTAATACTTGTGTAATATCTTTTCTAAAATGTTAAATTATCAAGTTCTCCATCACTATATGTTCTGGAGGTTATTTCTAGGTCAACTGAGCTTGACCTTCAAATATTTACAAGGCAAAGATAGATAATTTTTCCTTCACTAAAAATACAAGTATAGGCTAATTGTTGAGACTAAGGCCTAATTTATAACTTGATTCCCAGAGCAGATTACAGGTATGGATGAAGTAATGTCAAAGTAACAGAAATCAGTCTTCCTGGTTTCCCCAAGAAATAACCTAATAACTTCTATAGAAGGCTTTCCCATATTTTGAAAATGTGTAAAAGTGCCTTTTCTGCTAATCACAACTACACAGCTGGAACAACGAACCCACCAATATAATTTCCTTTTTTATTTCAAAAATTTAACCTGCTCTTTTAAAACACTTGCTGATTGCTCAATTTGGCTACACACCTATATAGGCTAACATGGAAACTTTCTAATTCTGTCTTCCAGGTGTGGCAAGTAAGTATATTAATCAACTTTTCTTTTTTTCTTTCTTTTTTTTCTCCTAAAGAAATTTTCTGCCTCTCTTTTTTTTGGTTCATTGCATACCCAATTCCATCATGAGGTCAGTGATATGACTTGTTCAATAGATCCTTATTGAATGCTGTATAAACAGAGTGATAATCACTAAAGAAATAAGCATGCTTAAGACAAGAAATTTATCCTGGACAATCGCTCAGACTAGAATGATGGATAACTGTGAGGCAATGTGAGGAATAACTGTGTATCTATGTTTGAAATATACTACTTGGGAGACGCTCTTTACGAAAAATGGTACTGAATACAAATAGGAAACCATCTATAGGCACTTCAAAGATGCCTATAAAATTGAGGGGCTGTGAATCCTACATTTTATTCACATTATGGTAAATTAGCTGCTGATAATGAGCATTATAATGGTGATCTATACAAAGTGCTGTGGGAACACTATTGGTCAGAATACTTGTTCATATACAGTTACCATCTCATTAAATGTTACAGGAAGGAGCCTATTACTTCTGCCACCTGTGGGACTCAATAGAGACTTCATTAAAGTAAAATATGGGCTAAGGTTGGTAGATGAAAAACAGTTCACCAGTTAGATTAGGTGGGAAATAAAAAACTTTTCAAGCAGAAGAAGACACACAAATAAATGCAAAAAGATATGATAATGTGTAGCTTTTTCAAGAAATTGCAATAATATACAGCACAACTGCAAGAAGAAAAAAGAAAATAAGAAAAACATGTCTAAGCTGGACATTAGATAGACTATTATCAATTAAAAAAGGTTTTGGTACTTGTGTGCCATGATAAATAGGATAGCTATATATTTTAAAGTGGTGAAATGCTTAACTGGAAAGTTAGAGTGTCAGCTCTCTGTTTTTTAACATTTCTAATTAACATTATGTGTCATCCACCATAGGTTTTGAAAAAAAAATGTATTTTATGCTCATGTGCTATCCCAATTATTTATTGTTAATATCTTCATGATGGAACATAGAAAAACACTACCAGTTAACGTTCATATTAATTTATGTATTAAATATACAGCATGTAGATAACATTATTTGTTAAGTGACTAGATATTATTAAATCACTATGAAAATATTTATATTGCCATCCAATTTTTTCCTGTTTATATAAGTACTTTCATTTGCTCTGGAGAAAACTGGCAGGCTAATGACATTTAGAGTGATGACAGAATCATCTGTCAGCCTTCTCTATAATTCTCTCCAGGCCCTGACAGACAAATACATTTTCAAATGCTATAAAAGAAATAAGTACCAAAGCAATATAAAAATAACTTTAAGGGTCTGATAAAAGAGGCTAAAGCAAGGACATCGAAAGTTAATTCTTCTCGTTCTGCCTAAACTTGCCTTATTCAGTTTCACAGACCTGTAAAATATAATAATTATTTTCTTTTCTTTCTTTTTTCTTTTTTTTTTTTCGGGGCAGAGTCTTGCTCTGTCTCCAGGCTGGAGTGCAGTGGCGCGATCTCGGCTCACTGCAACCTCCACCTCCTGAGTTCAAGCGATTCTCGTGCCTCAGCCTCCCGAGTAGCTGGGATTACAGGCACGTGCCACCACACCCAGCTAATTTTTGTGGTTTTAGTGGAGAAGGGGTTTCATCATGTTGCCCAGGACGTTCTCAAACTCCTGACCTCGTGATCTGTCCACCTTGGGCAAAAACAGACAAGATCTTCTAAAAGGAGATATAAACAATGGTTTAGAAGTGATTATGAATCAGTTAGATGATTCTATATATATTTGTATTAGATGATTCCAATATATTTGTATTATCATTTAGGATGGTTTCTGCTGGAAGTAACCAATGCTCAGTACAAAGTGGCTTAAGTTATAAGTAGAGTTGTGAAACGTCATGGTTCAGTCATGATTTTGCTGTATTTGTCTGTGATTTTTTAACTGTGCATGATAATTTTTTTTAGTGTGTTATCTAACGATTACGACAATTCTGGGTCTCATATATGCCTAGAGGCAGAGCCCTTTAGATCTAGGATTCCCAGCAAGAATTAAAAGTAATTTTATTTTTGTCCACTATTTAATCAAGGCCTGCCCAATGGGATACAAAATATGGATTAATTTAAATCAGCTCTGCCCTCTCTTCCCAGCTGGGGATGTGGTCTACCTTCTCCACAGCACATGGAGTGGATGGGTGGGGTAGAATAATGCAAAAGGAAAATGGACCCTGGGTAGCCAATCAATTATGTAAATTGCACTGGACAAAATAAAACAACATTGCTTTTTTTTTCAAGTACTTATAATTTATATCCTAAAATTCAGTGTTGCCTTTTAATTATTCTTTATTTATTTTTTTATTTTTTGTCTACAAACTACAAACCACATCTATGATGTGCTCTTTGTATTAAAAATCTGATTTTTCTTCTTAAATTTTTTGATAATACTCTGGAACCTCAGCAAATGTCTTAAGTTCCATGGAATAAGCATCCCAAGCTTTTCATGCTATTTCTCATGGACTCCTGAGGTGCCTCCTTTTCCCATATAGTATAACTTAAAATTAAAACTCCAGAATTAATGATCTAGATCAGAAGAGGTAGGGAAAGACATGTGACAGGATGGTGCTAATATGGTTAGGAGTAAAGAAAGGCCCTTCTGGTACAGTGGCAATGAGCAAGAAAACGGAATAATGTGCAGGTGGGGGACAGGGAATAATTCATTCACATATCCACTGGCACAATGTTCTAGGCATTGCAAATGTCCATGTTTGGAGTGGCCTCTGTGTATTCCTGTTTTCAGGGGGTTAATACAGATAGAAATAGAGGGTGCCCTGATAGAGAGGGAGGTAACTAGATCAAAAATAAGAACTCTTAATGAAATCAGAGAACATAAATAATGAGTTGGAAGACAAAGAAAAAAAGAACAAGAAGAGTATGTGCTCAGAATGTGAAATAATAAAAGTGATGATTTCACAGAGAAAATATGCTGCAATAACCAGTAGCCGCAATATTGTATATATACACAATATTGTGTGAGTGTATATATACACACACACACACACACACACACACACACGAAGGGAAAACTAGTGTTTTCCCTTTAGGAATAATGTATATATATTCATATATATATATATTATTCCTAAAGGGAAAACACTAGTCCTATATAAAAATCTGATCAAATATCACTTTAATTATTTTTACCAAAAAATTTTAATTAACAAAATGTCATTCCTTTTACATGTATATGACCAAATTAGCATCATATAGATCCATATTGTATTCTATAAGAAAGAATTAAATCTTAACTTATATTCTCCAAAGCATATTTCACAGAAAAGTTGGTTTCATGAGATTGTTGAAATGAATACATTGATTTTATGGTTAAATAATTTTGACAAATGTTGCACTCTCTCTCTCTCTCTAAGATTCACAAAGCTTAAATATAACAGAAGATTTGATAAGTCCTAGAGTATTAGAAACCTGCTTGAGTTTGCAACATATTTACCAAAATTACTGGCCAAAGGACTCCTCTGCTATAAAGTAACAACTCTTTATATATAACTGTGGTTTCTTAAAGCCATTTTTGAAAATCACTGCTTTAAGATAAACAATTCATGTATGTATGTATTTATTGTATCTCAGAGGATTTATTGTTTTCATGTCTGAAGACAAACTTCCTCTTCTGGAAGTCGTCTCTAAATATTAAATGCCTGTGCAGTTTGGTAGACTGAGCTACCCAACCAGAAAGAGAGATGCCCTCTAACTACATTTCTATGGGAAGGTGTGGACTGTAGCTTCCCTGACTGTGGTTTAGGTTGAAAAGGTTACTCTCTCCTGCTGAGATGGGTGGCCGGCTTCACCCATCAGCAAAAGTGCTTATGTGGTACTCCTTGGCTGGCATGGGTTCTTTGATTTATCCTAATCTAAGAACTGTCAATATTATCTACAGTATGAAATAGGCACAGAACTGAAAAGACAAACGCGTACAATTTCACTTTTCTAGATGTTTCTACAATTATAATATTGAGCCTGTCATTAAAAACTAAGTGGTTGCTGTCCTGCAGAAAAGAGCAGAATATGATCATGGGTGTCCTTTTGGAAGAGCTGATCAATTTCCTTGAGTAGTGGAACACAGTCACAAATAATACATCCCTATCATGTGGCCTGGTTTGAGAACACTCAAATTCTGCATGCCATTGCTGCTGCATTTACTTGGTCTGCAACCTGCATATGGAGACTATTCTTTTATTTTGGGAAAAAAAAAAACATTCAACTCTGCCACACTTTTATGCCATACCACGAATTATGCAGATATATATATATATATATATATATATATTTTTTTTTTTTTCCCCCTTAGGAATGTTCCTTGTACCTCTAGTTCAGCCCAGGCTTGCATCCTCTTAACAAAGATGATGTCACTAGTTGTTATCCACATTCACATTGGGAGGCTGTCTTTCTATCTCTGTTCCAGGTGAGAGATTCTTTGGGTGGCAGTCACAGAGACAGCCCAGGCACCATCATGACCGTCTCTCCTGAACTGACCACATAATCTGCCACTGGTAGTGTTACAGTGATGGTTCCTTGCCCACTGCTGGTTGTGTTGGTATTGGCTTGCTGTCTGAAAAGTCTATGCCACTGTCAAAGTGGCTGCTGAGATGGTGGCTGTGCCTTGCTGGAGAATGTTGCCATCTGCATTAACTGGCTGGTAGACCATGATCTGTCCTACTTGCTGCCCTTGGATAGCAATCTGCTTCTTTGTGTGTCTGGCTGGTGGTGAGGGCTGTCTGCACGTGCTGGATGACAATATTCTGAGTCTGGTCTTGTTGGCCCTGAACCTGTGAAGTCTTTCCCTCTGTATCTCTATCCTCCACTTTTTTCCCCCAGACCTTGATCTATTTCCACAAGACCAACTATATCTGCTACAAGGCTGTGTCCCAAACATAGATACTTGTATGATGGTTTAGCCTTGTCCCTCAGGGACAGCTTGGACAATGATTTGTTGTCATTTGGTGTGATTTAACAGGCCTCTACTGACTTGAAACATCAAGGCATACCCCCTTTCCTGCTGCAGAATCTGTCCACTCTCTAAACCAGTATTCTGTGGTGAGGTATTGCTGTTTACTGCATGTCGCTCCATGTTCCAACTAAGTTGGAAGATCACCCACAGTGAGCCCCACAGAGATCCTAGAAGACTATGTAGTATAGGGGGAGTCTATGGCAGGCAAGCCCACTCTGGGCCTCAGCCTTGAAAATTTGGGCCTAAGGTTGGGGAGGAGGGGATGCGTTTTCTCCTGGCACTGACATGTTGCAAGGGTTAAGACCTCTCAAGGTGCCTGCTCCAGTGGTGCCATTCCTGTGTGGGACTGGCCCCTCTAGGACTCAGACTAGAGTGCCCATAGGTGCTCAAAGGCTTTGGGCCACAACCACCAGCTATGCCAATCAGCCAGCTAGACTCAGCTCAATTCTAACAATTTATTTATATTCACAAATATTCATGGGCATACTCATGTGTACACTGGACTATACTACTTTCTGATGGAGGTAGAGAGATGTTTGCCCAAGAATCTTGCACAAAAACCATCTGTTATGCAATAGAAAAGATAAGAAAAGTACAAAACTCAATGACAAGGCAAACTAAGAAATAATTAAAAGAGAGGTAGAAATAAATTTCTGGGGCATCACAATATCTCTCTCTGAGAATCAGTAAATACAGCAAAAAAGAGTGATATTTGAGCATGATCTTTGACAATTTTGACAATAAAAAAGTGGTGAATTTCTGGCAAACACACAGGGGTAGTGTCTTTGGAAAAAGTGGAACGCAGCCCAATTTGACAATAGCATAAGACACATATAATGGAGTTGAAATCTAAATCTTGTTTCTGTATTCTCTAAGTTTTGACTTTGTTTTCCTTCATTCTACCCCTCTGTATGCTACTTTTGTCTAGTATGAACTTCTCATTGCAACCCTTTAAGTCAGCATTTCCCAGGTATCTGGCCTTGAACTTCTCAATTTACACACTCAACCTTACTGCTGACATTCACAGAAATGACTTCATGAAAAACGTAAAGGCTGATGACTCCTATCCTAAACCAGTCTCCTAAACTCCAGATCATTTCACCAAATGCCTTCTAGAAATCTCCCAATGAATGCCCCATAATAATTTTAAAGCATCATGTTCATCATTTTCTCACAAATCTATGTTGCCCCTGAGTTTCCTAACTTAATTTATAGCAATAAAACACTTGAGAAAAACAATAAGGAGGAATCCCTAGGCAGCAACAATAATCATATAATGCCACATCTGTAGACATTTTAGAATATCCCTCAGAAATTTTCCACAAAGAGGAAATGAGAGAGAGAGTAATAGTGATTCATCCTAAAGATAGTTTTACTGGCAATAGAATTTTCCTTAGATGTGCCTCTGTGGGGAAGTGGAAAAAGAGAGCAAAATAGATTTTTAACTTTGAAGGAAAGCATGCATGACCGGCTGCATAATTTGCAGAGCCCAGTGCACAGCGAAAATGTGGGGTCCCTTGTTCAAAAATTAAGAATTTCCATCGAGCAATAGCAGAGCATTAACTCAGGTATGGGCCCTTTCCAACTGTAAGTCCAGGGGTACTGTACAGCCCCCAAACTCACGAAGTGTTTTCCAGATGCAAGTCTTAACAGCATGATGACATTGGTAAGTTATAAAGTACTTGGGTTCACATTCAAGGTTCACAAAGTTATATTAAAACTGAAAAAAAGTATTCATAAAACTGTTTTTGAAAAGAATTAAAAGAGAGAAGTGAGCTCATAATGAGGAAAAATGTCACAGAAATTTTCACTGTCCTGCACATATTCTGTTCAGCTCCACATGTAATTACTACAGGGATGATGATATGAAATATTTTGTAAATATTTATACCAATTAAGGACTTGTGCTTTTACTTTATTAACTCACTGCCATCTGCATTCATAACTTTTCTGAAAACTGTGTTTGACTTTGATTTATGTATTTCATGATCAAGAAGTCCTTATTGTGTCCATCAGCATTTGTCTTAAACTGCATGTGTTTATTTTAAAGAAAATATTCATGCTGCTTCTTTGAAGCTTTCTTTTTAATCCAGACATCTTGTCTGCAATTTTCTTCATGATAACCTCAGAAAGAAACATTATTTTTCTACATATTCTATTCTGTTATTATTTAACTTCTTTCAGTATCCCCTGGTTGTCCAGAGTCTTCTATTATGGATCATATTATCTTTCAAGAAACAGTGAAAGAATCTTCTGTTGTTTTATTCGCTTTCAGTACAGTACATCATCTACCATCAACTGTGCTTTTTTAGTCAATGTATTTTACTCTTTCAGTTTTACTTCATTATTTACTCTTTTCAGTGCCTGAAATATTTTCCCAGATTTAAGCAAATTAGTCATTGATGCAAAATATATGCCTAGTAAAACATATATAAAGAAATTCTATGCATCTCTGGGATATGTTTGTGCACCATCTTTGACATGTAATGCCCCCGCTGGTCTAGTTTTGATCCCTCCTAATTGGAGCCTGTCAATCACTCTAAATTGTATGTGGATTTTATAATATGAGGATATTTCCCAGAGGCTACAACAATTGAAAGCCTTGGATAAGTTGGAAAACAAACTAATAAATAATAAAGAAATTCAGCAAAAGGCATAATAGAATAAGCCATTCTGTAAATTCTTACTATTTGGATTTTTAACACTCTGCCATACAGAAAAGATGAAAAATTATCTTCCTAAAATTCTTATGGTAAAATGGTTTGTAATTTCACTCTCTTTTAAGGAAATATATAAGGTAAATAAAATACCCTGGGTGATGTCAGGGAGAGAAACCTATCTCATACTATCAATTTTGTATAGCTGGTAGGCTTTTATGTTTTCGATAAAGGAGGCACATAAATATTTTGATATACAATTTTAATGACATCTATAGCGAATGAGTGTTTCTATAATTTTAACCTTTTTAAAATTTTCTCCTATTCGAGTCATCTGCCACTTTCCTTTTCAGTTTAGTTACATCCAGTCTCTCTTTCTGTCCCATTTAATGGTTATGAAAGAGGAAAAGCTTACAGAACGTGTGTTTAAAATTGTTATAAAAGGAGAAAAGCTTTAGAGAATATGTTATGAAAATCTAAAGACAAGTTTGTAAATATCCACAGGTAATTTTCCTTTTTTCAAATAAATTAATTCTTGTTAGGTGTCTAGTGTCTACTATCACATCATAAATTTCATAATAGGGGCAGACTATTCAGTTCTACATCATGTGCACAGTTTGTGCATAGTTCACAATATTTTAACAGTTCAACCCATAAGTTCCAAATTCACATTTATTTTGTGTTGTCAAAGAAATAAACCTGCAGAGTTTTGTAGTAACAAGTGCAATCCAAATTATAAAATATAGGAGTATTTGTATGAGTTTATTATTATTGTGTTGTTTTTGCTTGTTCTTAGTTTTTGAGAGTGAAATCACATATAAAGTCTTATTTATTTAATATTCTGCGATTCATGGTTCACTGAAAAATGAACAAGGTCAGAGATGTGATGTGCCAATCACATTCCCTGCACAATCAAATTTTTACCACAGGGACTGGTCTTCAAAACGATAGTTTCTCCTCCTCCCATACCTTTGATAATATGTGTGCTTATCATGCTGTTTGGGAATATTTGTGTAAGATTTGGCATAATCATGTCAGTGAAAAGCAGACAACTTGCATTTACCTAAAGAATACAACCTCAGAGGATGATTCATTGAATAGTAGGGGGATTCTTACATTTCTGATACTTTGAATTGAACTTTAGCATGAAGGTAACATATTAATTGCCAAAATATCAAGAAAATAAACAGATAAGGAAATTCAAAAACAAATACTGATTTTACCCTGAGAGGAAGCTGCATTCTTAGTAAGAGGAAGATAAACACTAAGAGAAGTCCAAATTTCAAGATATACAATGCAATTTTATCTACTTCACAAGCATGAAAAATGAACACTGTTAAAAAAAATTTGGCATGCCAGTAGACTATTATGATTTAATGGAATATAGTTTATAGGTTGGATATTAAGTTATATTTACTTGGGGGTTACATTAATTAAAGTCAAGGGTAATTAGTTTGTGGAGAATCTCCCAAGCTAGAGTATGTTACAAGTCAGATTTCTATTTGCTTATATCTTTGGATCCAAATTACTGTATACTTCTGAAAATAGCTATTAAACTGACCAGAATAAGGCTATAGAGATGTGCATCAAATGGAAGTGGACTGTAGTTTAGGCCTATTAAAGCAAAGATTTTCAACCCTGGAAAGCACATTAATAGTAGACCCAATACTACTCATACATTTGAGGGAAAAAAATAGAAAAAATATCAGTTATATTTGTCTATATTTTTGAAGAGAGTAGAAACTGAAAGGAAACATGAAAAGGCTTCTGAGAGTTTTGATCTAGGATGCTAGTTACACAACACAGTCAGTGTTTTAAAATTATTTGACCTACACTCTGATTTACTTGCAAGTATTTATATTATACTTCAGTAAACAACTTTAAAGGCAAATTTTAAAAATCTCAAAAATAAGGCCGGGCATGGTAGCTCTTGCCTGTACTCACAGCACTTTGGGAGGCTGAGGCTAGTAAAAATACAAAAAATTAGCCGGGCATGGTGGCAGACACTTGTAATCCCAGCTACTTGGGAGGCTGAGGCAGGAGAATTGCTTGAACCTGGGAGGTGGAGGTTGCAGTGAGCCGAGATCACGCCACTGCACTCCAGCCTGGGCAATAGAGTGAGACTCCATCTCAAAAACAAAAACAAAAACAAAAACAAAAAATCAGATACAATTTATACTCAAAAGTACATGCTGAGCATATTTTCTTTCCTTCAAATAGAACCACAAACAGAGAGGGAACTGCTAGAGAAAAGAAATCAAATAGATTATTCTTCTTCTATTTTACGTGGTAGTAGTCAGAGGTTGGGAGGCAATATAAGTACAAACGCAGCGATTTCATCTTTCCATGTTCCGTTTTTTTGTTGCATGATTGGGACTACTTTTGGTTACATTAGGGTAGGCATGGCTACGTCTACCATCACATTTTTCCTATATTAGAAGGCCTCAGGAAAACTTTTCACCCTGCTTGCAATGATTCCACTAATTTTACTGTTGTCCTTAATAATTCTTTATGTCAAGAGGCATTAGCCTCACCCCATATTGACACTAACCCCAGAACACTTGCGTGCTCTATAGAATATAGAATGGCTTAATAGGTGGGGGTGGCCCTCATGTTCAGCTATTGTCAGGCATATGTGCTCTGGTATAGCATTTGCTACAGTATCTGGGCTCAAGGGATAGATTAAAGTATGCCTGAGAAATGAACTAGATACCTTCCCTCTTTTTCATTTCCTGCAACTACCATATGGACTGATTGCATTTGAACAGAGTGAAATCTCCCTTCCAAAATTCAGTGCTCCACTTGTGACTAATTACGTAGGTAATAGAATTATAAATCAATGATAAATGGCAGACATAGAAGACCCAGATGAAAGTAACCAAGCTACAGTGTCCCCCTCAGGTGTCCCAAATTATAGTACAGATGAAGAGTCATAGTCTTCTAACCTGTACAAATCATAAGCCATCTGTTAGTTAGGCAGCAGCTGAGGCAGGGTGCTGCAAGGAGTGTTGAGGAAAGAGTGAATGCAAGAGCAAGGAGGGACCACACCTGGGGAGATCTATCAGTAGAACCCAGCCCACCTCCAGAGTTCCTAATTCTGAAACCTTCCAGAGTCCAAAGCTTCAAACCCTCCCTTAGGTTTGAATCCTAAACCTTCTTCAAATTGCATGTTGTGCTCAAGAGAAGATCCTAGAGACCTGGCTGGCTTTCTTCCAGAGGCCCCCCTGCTAGAGGCCTGTCAGAATGCTCATTTATTCCTTAAAACAAAACAAGAGCAGATTGTGCCTCATATTTGTTTTGATCTTTCTTTTCTCATTTAAGCCACTAGGCTGTTTTCTCAATCTTCTACAGCTATTTCAAAGTCTATAGAGTACATTTATAAAACAAAAATGTTGGTCATGGCTTTTTGTGTATGTGTGTACATGCACATGGGTTAGTAGGGATATAAAAAATAAAATCAAGTGATCTTTTACTAGAAACTAGATCAACAAAATGTGGAGGAGATACTATGTAATAATAAATAACATTTAGAAAAGTCATCATAAGCAGTCCAGAAGGTCATTAAAACTCTGCCCTGATGCCTCACTTTTTCTCTAAGAGGATGGCAAAGGGCTTGCCTCAATTTTATAGGGCAGCATCAAAATAGAAGAGTGCCTCTTTTGAACTTGAAGTGTCTTCTTTAACAAGGAAGACTGTTATATCTCCTGCCCTACATAAGTATTTGTTTACACGGATACAGATATGTGCAATAAGTTGTTCTATGTATAAATAACTTGTACAGCTGGACAGTGTCTCCACATCTGGCTGTTCAACCTACGCCTGTGATTACAGGTGTGAGCCACCATGCCTGGCCTAAATTAAATATTATAATAAAGTGAGTCACACAATTTTTTTGGTCTACCAGTGTATATAAAAGTTATGTTTATATTTTAGTGTAATTTATTGTGTGCAATATCATTATGTTTAAACACAATTTACATAACTTAATTTAAAATACTGCTAAAAAATGCGAGTGATCATCTAAGCCTTTAGCACGTTGTAATCCTTTTGCTTATGGAGGGTCTTTCCTCAATATTGATGGCCGCTGATTGATCAAGGTGGTGGTTTCTAAAGGTTGGGATGGCTGTGTGAATTTCTTAAAATAAAAGAACAATGAGGTTTGCCACATTGATTGACTCTTCCTTATTTAAAAGTTTTCTCTGTAGCATGTGGTGCTGTCTGATGGCATTTTATCCACAAGAATGTTTTTTCAAATTTAGAGTCAGTCCTCTCAAACCCCACCATTGCTTTATCAATATCCCAAGTATTATGGAATACTCTAAATCCTTTGGTGGCATTAAAACAATATTCACAGCATCTTCACCAGAATTAAATTCCATCTAAAGAAACCACTTTCTTTCTTCATTCATAAGAAGCAGCCCCTCATCCATCATGAGATTGGAGCAATGCAGTCACTTCTGCAGGCTCCACTTCTAATTCCAGTTCATTTGTTATTTCTGCCATATCATCAGTTCCTTCCTCCACTGAAGTCTTGAGTTCCTCAAAGTTATTCATGAGGATTAGAATTAACTTCTTCCAAATTCTCGTTAATGTTGATATTTTGACTTTCTCAATGAATCATGAATGTTTTTAATGGCATCTATAGTAGTGAACCCTTTCCAGAAAATTGGATTTACTTTGCCTAGATCCATCAGAATAATCACTAGTTTTGATAGATATGCCCTTACAAAACACATTTTTTAAACAATAAGACACGAAAGTCAAAATTATTCATTGGCCCACAAGCTGGAGAAAGAATGTTGTGTTTGCAGGTATGAAAACATTAATTTCCTTATACTTCCCATATAAGCTCTTGGATGACCAGGCACATTGTCAATGAGTAGTAATACTTTGAAAGGGATCTTTTCTTCTTAGCAGTAGATCTCAACAATAGGTTCCAAGTATTCAGTGATCCATGTTGTAAATAGATGTGCTGCTACCCAGGCTTTAATGATCCATTTATAGAGCATAGGCAGAGTAGATTTCATGTATATCTCAAGGGCCCTAAAATTTTTTGAAAGATAAAAATGGTAAATAAGAACTGTCTTCAATTTAAAATTACCAGCTGCATTAGCCCCTAATAAGAGTCAACCTGTTTTCTGAAGTTTTGAAGCCAGACATTGACTCCACCGCAGCTACAAAAGTCTGAGATGGTGTTTTATTCCAATAGAAAGCTCTTTCATCTACACTGAAAATCTTGTTTAATGTAGCCACATTTATTAATTATCCTATCTAGATCTTCTGTATACTTGGCTGTAGCTTCTATGTCAGCACTTGCTACTTCAGCTTGCATTTCTATGTTATGGAGACAACTTCTTTCTCTCAACCTCCTGAACCAACCTCTGCTAGCTTCAACCTTTTCTTCTGAAGTTTTCTCATCTCTCTCAATCTTTGTAGTATTGAAGATAGTTAGGGCCTTGCTCTGAATTAGGCTTTGAGTTTTCTGGCTTGCAGAACAGGCAAGGCTTATAACTCTTAGGCTTTGTGGCTGGTTTGATCGTCTATCCGGACCACTCAAACTTTCTCCATATCAGCAATAAGGTTGTTTCATTCTCTTACCATCTTTGTGTTCACAGGAGTAGCACTTTTAGTTTCCTTCAATAATTTTGCCTTTGCATACACAACTTGGCTGTTTTGTACAAAAGCCTAGCTTTTGACCTGTCTTCGCTTTCAACATGTCTTCCTTACTTAGCTTAATTATTTCCAGCTTTTGATTTAAAGTGAGAGACCTGTGACTATTCACTTGAATGTCTAAAGGGCATTATAAGGTTATTAATTGGCCTAATTTCAATATTGTTGTATGTCTGTGAATAGGGAGGTCTGAAAAAAGGGGTAACAGCCAGTTGCTTAAACAGTCAGAACACACACAACATTTATCATTAGGTTTATCATCTTATATGGATCCAGTTTATGATACCCCAAAACAATTACAATCGTAACATCCAAGATCACTGATCACAGATGACCATAACAGATAAAATAATATTTAAAAAGCTTGAAATATTGCAGGAATTACCAAAATGTGACACAGAGACAGGAAGTGAGCACATGCTATTGGAAAAAGGCACCAATCCGCTAGCACGACACAAGGTTACAACGAACTTTCAATTTATATAAAACACACAGTATCTAAAAAAGCACAATAAAGCAAAACAAAAATGAGGTATGCCTGTATATATGTGTGTGTATGTATATATATATATATATATATATAAACAATTATGTCTCACTTAACGATGGCGGTACATTCTGAGAAATGGGTCATTAGACTCTTCAGCATTTTTTGAACATCATAGAGTGTACTTACACCAACATAAGTGGGTATCCTACTATGTACCTAAACTATGCGGTTTAGCCTATTGTTCCTGGCCTACAAACCCATATAACATGTTACTTTACTGAATGCTAAAGGCATTTGTAACACATTCATAGGTATCTGTGTTTCTAAGCATAGATAAGGTAGAGTAAAAATATGGTATTTTAATCTAATGGGACCACTGTTAAATATGTGGTTCATTGTAAATGGAAGCATTGTTATGTGGTACATGACTCTGTGTGTGTGTGTGTGTGTGTGTGTATTACATATAATAATTTTTACATTCTAGCTCCAGTTAAGCATCCTAGCTATACCTATGTATTTTAATTCATACCTTATTATTTGATAATCATGTATGAACCCTCATACTTGTAAACTTTCTTTTATTATGCTAAAATACATTCAGAAACCATAGATTAAGGAACTTGTAAGGTTAGAATTGTGGCAGAAATTATCTCTATTTCTTTTCTACACTGGTTGCAAAGAAATATTATACTGACCTGATCCCCAAAGTTAGCATTCCTGTATGATTTTTGACCAAGAAAATATGAGTGGAAATGATATATGTTGTCTCTGGGTGAAAGAATTTAGCTAGTGCTTGAGTCTTTCATTCACTCATTCTCTGGCCCACAGAAGTAGAAAGTTCTATATTCAGATATATGTCTACAAGATGGTTAAGCCTCTTTTGGTGTGGCTTGTAAAGGATAATTGCTCTGACGACCACCTAGATTTGCAAGCAAATTTACTTAAATCTTAACTTAGATTATCCTAAATCTTAACTGAGATGGGAGACTTGTTTGTTGTCACAGCATAACATCATCTAACCCGACTGACACAGAATCTTTCTCACTTCATTATGTTTTATTATCCCCTGCCTATTCCCTGTGGCAATGAATATTTCCTTTAAAACTAAAAGAACTTGCATGTTTATTTGCAGACATTAAGGGAAAGAGCTAGCTAGTCCTGTTGACCATTACCTCAAAAAGATCCACCAGCAAAAGAGTGGGCATAGAAAGCGGGTAGACAATCATTTTTTCTTGGTCTATTCAGCTATTGATACTTTATGAAACATGTACAATAGTTACATTCTTTCAAAGTAAAAACTATAAATCAAGTTACACATAAAAAAATAGTAGAGTAGGTAGAATTCCTTGGACTTGTAACTAAGGTTTCCATTCCTTATTCTGCTCCTTCTTCAGTGGGCTCTACCTCTTATGGCATGCAGGAAGAGGGAAGGATGGCAACTCATGGAGCGTTCTTCCTCAACTGCTTATATCCTATTCCCCTGCATACAAGTGAGTTCTATTTTCCTCAGAAAAAGAATTGCTTCACCTAGCTTCACCCATGTCCCTACAAAGGACATGAACTCATCATTTTTTATGGCTGCATAGTATTCCATGGTGTATATGTGCCACATTTTCTTAATCCAGTCTATCGTTGTTGGACATTTGGGTTGGTTCCATGTCTTTGCTGTTGTGAATAGTGCCACAATAAACATACGTGTATATGTGTCTTTATAGCAGCATGACTTATAATCCTTTGGGTATATACCCAGTAATGGGATGGCTGGGTCAAATGGTATTTCTAGTTCTACATCCCTGAGGAATCGCCACACTGACTTCCACAATGGTTGAACTAGTTTACAGTCCCACCAACAGTGTAAAAGTGTTCCTATTTCTCCACATCCTCTCCAGCACCTGTTGTTGGACAAAAAACCAAACACCGCATGTTCTCACTCATAGGTGGGAATTGAACAATGAGAACACACGGACACAAGAAGGGGAACATCACACACCGAGGACTGTTGTGGGGTGGGGGCAGGGGAGGGATAGCATTAGGAGATATACCTAATGTTAAATGAAGAGTTAATGGATTCAGCACACCAACATGGCACATGTATACATATGTAACAAACCTCCACGTTGTGCACATGTACCCTAAAACTTAAAGTATAATAATAATAAAATAAAATAAAGAATTGCTTCACCTAGTGGTGTAGATGAGCATAGTTGTGAGCCAAATTATATTAGTCAAATGTGGTTCAGTGAGACTAATTGTGAATATGCCTGTGAAGCTTACCTCAGGCAGTTATCAAAAGCAAGATGCATTCAAGCATGACATTTCATTGCAGTCCTGTTTTGCTCCAACACAAATCCTCCAATATCCGAACTCACTCAATATCTGCCCCAGGGACTCCCCTTTTCTTCTCCTTTCTCTTTAATTGTGCAAGAATGTCAAAACTGCACTCTATTTTTCTTATAATTGACAAGAAGTATATATATTTATGGTGATCAGCATGATGTTTTGATGTTTATGTACACTGTGTAATAACTAAATTAAGCTATTTAACATATACATGAACTCTTATTATTCTTTTGTGATGAGAACAACGAAAATCTACATTCTAAAACACAATGTTCAAGGGTACAATATATTGTTATTAACTATAGTCACCATGGTGTATAATAGATCTCTTGTATATTATTCCTGAATTTTTGTTTTGCCAAATAAGTTGTTATGTATGCTGAATGGGATAGGGCAAATTTTGCATACATATATGTGTCTATTTAGTTAAAATACAAAAAATTACATACCTTTATGTAGAAAATATTAAGCTAATCAATGAATAAGTATCTTCTAATTGATATTAATGGGACAGTTTAATGAACGCAATTTTTAATGATCTTTGCTCATATTGATCATTTAGTACTTGTAAACTAGTGACCCACACTCTGTTTTGGTAAATAATCAACTTTGAGAGCAAAAGTTATTTAAATAAGTTTAACTTATGTGAAGTTTTTTGAGTTTTAGGCTCATGTTTAACATTTTTTCTGGGCATTAGAAACTTGATATTTTTCATGTCATTTCTATTCATCACTTTATTCTCAATATGCCATTTATAGGGCATTCTATAACATACATTTTTTGATACTGAAGATGGAAATGTTGCAAATAACATAGCTGAGCAGAGTAAGTGAGAATAGGATAGGTCAGGCTCACTCTGGCAAGAAATTGGATGTTAAAATGGATCCAAATTTATTTTGGGAATTTGTTATAAACCATGGGATGAAAAACACTATGAAGTTAAGGAAATGGTCTGTGAAATAAAAAGAGCCTGTGATAAAGGGGAAGGGAACTGATGAAAGATTTTAATTACCTAGTATATAGCCAAAAAATGAAAAAAAAAATTTGCTTCAGTACTACCTAATATTGCTTCATATTCAATCATATTGCTCTCGTTATTTTTTTACACAAATTGAGAGGATTTCTCTATAATTTCAAACTATACACATTTTCAAATTATCTGTTTAGTTTTGCATTACTAAAACTTGTTACTTTTACTTATTTGATTTGTTCTAAAATTTTTATTAATTTGGCTATTCACTAACAAAAGTAGAGAGATGATTAATAATGATTAGACAGACATAAAATCAATTTGTCACTTTTGTAATGTTTTTCCTGCATATAATCCAGATTGAAGTTGATTTTGTAGCTTTTTTGACTTAAAGTAACATTTTTATTATGACTAAAAAGCAGATAACAAAACAGACAAGAAGCATGTTATTTTTTATGAGAAAAATGAAATTGAAAATATATTAATATGTGTAATTCAAAAAGGAACCATGAAGGTTCTGCACATTTAGAATGCAGAAAGCACTGGGAATCTTTCTAGATATATTTTGGAATACCTACATAGTTGCATGCTGAAAGAAAAAACAAAATAATAAAATGTCCAAGATATATTGTTGAATTTTAATGAAAGCACTCCACCTAACATGATCAACTGAACTTGAACTGAATATAAAATTATCACCAGTATGTTCTTTATCTGAATTTATTGCTTTGCCACTTTATTTTCAAGGCCAAAGAAATGAAAAGGAAGAGTCAATGAAAGTGCTTACAACCAACCAGATTTCCATAATTCTAGATTGTATCGGCTAATTGGTATGACTACCTGGATAGGTACGTTTTATTATTATATGTTGAAACCTTTTTTATGTAAGAAGATTTTTCTTTAGGTCACTGAGTATCTGGACTTCTATAGGAAAAGTTCTAATCCGCATGGTAAGAGATATTATTTTCACTAATTATTATGTTTCAATAGTAACTTTATAGCATTTTTAATACATGCATGAGAAATAAAGGGCCTCTTAGTGTGTTAGGTTATACAATAAATGGTTCGTAGGTGAAGTCAAGCGTGCTACTTTCTCATCTTCTACAAGTGTGACAACCTAGATTCTAGAAAATAGAGTTATTTTACTTTATCATAAAATATAGCAAAAGAGCTACAATATTATTGTTTTGTTTTTTAATCCATCACTTGAGACCTGACGTACAGTGTGGCAACAAGAAGATAGGACATTATTCTTGAAAACTTGCTCCAGAAATGTCGTTTTTTTCTTTTTCTTTTTCTTTTTTTTTTTGAAACCGAGTCTCACTCTGTCGCACAGGCTGGAGTGCAGTGGCGCGATCTCTGCTCACTGCAAGCTCTGCCTCCCGGGTGGATACCATTCTCCTGCCTCAGCCTCCCAAGTTGCTGGGACTACAGGCACCCGCCACCACTCCCGGCTAATTTTTTGTATTTTTAGCAGAGACGGGGTTTCACCGTGTTAGCCAGGATGGTCTCCATCTCCTGACCTCATGATCCGCCCGCCTTGGCCTCCCAAAGTGCTGGGATTACAGGCCTGAGCCACCGTGCCCGGACAATGTCGTTTTTTTCTGATAAGATTAGCATAATCTACTGTTTAAAACTCACTTCTCCGAAAGTCGAGTGGTTGGGTTCATTGCCCAACCCTGTCACTTATTAGTCTAACACTTTGGGCAGTGTTTCTTATCTGATGGATGTCCCAGTCTTCTCAACTGGAAAATGAGGAGAATAATGAAACTTACCTACCTTATAGGTTGATTGAAAGAGTCAAATGAGGTAGTATGAAATACTTAGAACAATGCCTAGCTCTTGGCAATCTGAAAATTGCCACATAAAAGTGAGCTTTCCTTACCTTCATGCTGCTATTTTAGTTTGAAAGAGACAAACGTTTCCATTTAAGAGTGCATATTGTTTCACTGAAAAATTTAAAATGACCCCTTGGGACTGGAAAAGAAATAATATAATTGGTTTTCTCTTGAGTTATTATTATGTGGAAGGTCTGGTGCTTCTAATTGTATAAATTTATATCCAGGGACTTAGTAGAAAATCTGTGTAACTCAGCTATTATTTTGGCATTTCATGGTGATTCAAACACTGTATCTTTTTCCTGGATGGTGTGTACAACAATGTTTTCTCCTTGATACGAAGTTGAGGAAGATTAAAAAAAAGATAGAACTAACACTAACTTTATGATACAGTCTCAGGATTAAAATATCCCCTGTTTTTAATATGCAGATACTTTTTGTTTTGGAAAATTAACCTTGCCAGAAATAATAGTAATATTTATTTTATTTTGACAAACATCGTGAAAAAATGATTGATATTTCTCAAGCATTTGTTATCAATTATAATCCAGATAAACTAATCACAGCTAACCTTATTCTTTATGATTATCATGGTTGAGGAGTAACATATAAACCAAGACAGAGAGCAATGAACATAGAATATAAAAATATATATTCTTCCTGAATATTTCCTACACCATGTAAGTCAGGATCCATATCAACCCTATTCCATGTTTGCAGATTTCAAAGTATTCCTTAAAATTCTTCAATTACAAGAACTTCCAAAGTTGACTTGTGTAAATGTCACTTCCCTTAGAAAAAAACACTATGAGCTTAACCACGTCTATTTGGGATGATGGAATTGGCAGGCGAACTTAAGAAATAGACTGCTACTAACAACATTGTCTTTTTGTATTGGAATGCCTCTGACCTGAACCCATCCTTTGAGCTCTTGGAAATATAAGCTCTTTTTGAAATGCATAAGTCTTGAAAAAATTGAGATGTTTTGACACCCTGGTACCTACAACAAACTCCAGAATTACTAAATATATATTTCAGATTTGTTTGAGAGTAGTTGTGGGTGAGACTTAAATGAGCCATGAGCCTCAGGTCCCAATTTCCTGATATAGAATATCACACACATTTAAAGCCAATCTACTTTAAGTAATTGTGAACATTTTTGTTCCAATATTTTGATCTCCTTCTAAATAACATTATGGCAAAAGCCCATAATTTCCTCAAGTTCAGATAAGATGATAGTTATAAGCATCTTATGTTCTCTCCCTTCGTTACATATAAAAGAAACATATTTCTTAATTAGACATAAGTGTTGTCTAAATTTTGTTCTTGAATATTACACTTGGGAATTGCAAAAGTTATCAACAATTGCAGAAAGACACTTATGACCTTTAGCCACCAGTTCAATTGGTGATTTCACTGTGGACCCCTAAGATAATCATAAAAATGGTTCTTCTACTTGGGTAGAGATATAATTCACAGAACAATTCAAGAAAATATTTGGATCTTTCTTTCTCTAGTATTGAGAGTCAGAGATGTGAGGCTGTGAAATGGCAACACAAAAGTGAAACATTTATAATATAGAAAATAATTGCATATAATTAAGCACACAGCAATTTCATCAGAATAGGGGTAATTATCTAGATTCTTCATTGTAAATCACAAAGGTAATTTTCCTCTGTCTTGTAAAAACATGTGAGGCCACAGTTTATTTCAGAAAATGAATGCCTTTAATTTTGCATTTTACCTAAGGATGATTAAAATACTTTTTAAACATACGACCCTAACTTCCGTGAGCAATCACAGTATATGTACTATTAACTTGAAATATTTACAGTCATATGAGGGGACTCAAAACATTTAAGAAAAGTTTAGAAAAAGGATACAATATTTTGGATATATAATTAATATTTTGCTATTGAAAATTCCTCCTATTAAATCTATTATAATTTTGTCCTAATACTTCAGTTTCAAAATGGTTAATCTAATAAAATTGCATAACACATTGTTTAAATATTAATAAATAACAATACAAGAAGTATAATATTGCTTATTTTCATAATATATGTAAGATAAAAAATAAAAGGAAACAAAATGTATGGACTAAGATTCTAGGGCAGTTTTTTTTAAAAAAACAGATCTAACGCTAACTATTATGATAGATTCTCAGTAATAAGAATCTTCTTTTATTTGACTTGATAGGAGTATCTTCTAACAAAAGCATATAATGTTCAAAGGTACCAATTATTTTCTTAACAGAATAAATAATGTGCATTAAGAATATTTTGTCTCAGATAGCAAAATATAAAACCACAGAAGAACCTTCAATCATTTTCTGGGTGTTAAGAGATCAATTTGTGAAATCACTTTTGAGAAAACTTCAGTTTCTGCCATGAGCAATACAGTAGTTTCCTTCTACCTGCATGTCGCATAATCTTAAATTTCACAGGAGATACGAAAGAAAAAATATTGTTAGATCAGATGAAACTCTGGAATAGGAAAAGTTATATAATTACAAAATAGCCTTAAAAAGCTTTTTTGTATGATTTTCACAAACTTAAAATGTAATTTGAAATAATATGTGCACATTTCCCCTAGGAATTGTTTTCCATTTATGATTATTTTTTGCCTAACACTATTCTCTCTTTTAAATATGAACATAGGATTTGATCCTCAGCAAGCATCTCATGAGTACATGGTCTTAAATAATTGGGATAAATGTAATGTTTAAATTTAATACATTATAACTACAAGTATTAAAAATCAAAAGATAATTTTAATGAGAAAGAAGTTCATTATTGTTATTATCCCTATTGTTTTTGCCAAAGCAGAATTTAACTTTTTAATAAGATCAATATAAACAATGCATTATCAATACTTATTAAGTAATTAGAGACCTGAGCTATTCTATGTAGGATAAAATCATTTCTTTTTTCTCCTCAAGAACTTTCAAAGGATAATGTTATTTATTATTCATCATTTAACTAAAAATGTTTGACCTATTAAAGTCTAAATATTTTGTCAAAGATCACAAAGACAAAATGACAATGTCTAATTTTTAGTGTAGGTCTTATCTCTGATTCTAGTCCTTGAGTATTAAATAATATATTTAAAACATCTACCTCAATATTCTCAATAATAAGTGCTGTCATATTATTATTTTTAATTTTTATTGTACAATATTTCATACACAGGAAGAGGATAAGTAGCATACATACTGATAATTGTAAGATGACAAATACCACTGAAATTAAAAATAAATTTTACACATTTTTCTGTGACACAGCAGAAATCAATATCCTGGCTCTTATGTAGACCATGACCTTACTTTATGCACACACTCACATAAACATACACATACACACATGCACAGAAGTCACAACTGTAGAAATTCCTAAAAGAACAAAATACGCTACTGAGTTTTAGTTGACTTTATAAGGAAGATGTCATGCTGTATGCACTTTTTGGGATTTACTTCTTTGAGCATTTTATTACTAGGATTCATTCATTTCTTTTGACTATTGTGTGATCTCTGATTATGTAAGTATGGCAATCATGGTGGTAACAAATCTACTTGTCAGATTTTTTTCTTAAATATTTTATCATTTTTATTAGGTATAATTTAATACAACAACATTGACCGTTTTTAGTGCACAGTTCTACAAGTTTTGAAAAATACTCAGTTGTGTACCCATCAGCACAAGCAAGACAAAAAACAGTTCAGTCACTCCAAAACCTCTCCATGTCAACTTCATGTTAGTTTATAGTCAACACCTCCTCAACCAACAGCCTTTGGCAGCACTGATGGTTCCTGTCCTTATTGTTTTTAGTTTTCCACAAAGCCATATCGATGGAATCATAATATGCACACACTCTGGAAGTTGGGTATTTTCACATAGCATCATGCATGAGTTTCATCCATATTATTTCTCTTTAACATGTAAATATGCTACAGTTTATTGATTGATCAGTTAAATGACATTTGAATGTTTTCCAGTTTTAGGTGATTATAAATAAAGCCATTATGAACATTCACTTACTGGGTTTTATTTGAACATAATTATTTTATTTCATTGAGTAAATATATAGAAGTGAGATTTCTGGAATTTAAGGGTTGCTTATCGTTGAGCTTATAAAGATGCTGCCAAACTGTTTTCCAAAATGACTGTACTATTTTACATTGCCACCAGAAATATATTACAGATCCAGCTGTTCTTCATTCTAGCCAAAACTTGGGATGGTCAGTGTTGTTTTTGTTGTCCTTATTTTTTTTTAGTCTTAATATTTGTGGAATGATATCTTACTATGGTTTTAATTTGCAGTTCCCTTTTGACTAATAAAGTTGATAATCTTTTAAGTGATTTTCTAGTTTCTAATCCATACATGGTGCATTATAGGCATTCAAAAAACATTTTAAATTAAAAAAAATACTATTTATGTACTGAAATCATATTGTACCCCAGAAAGATATGCAATTATTATTTGTGAATTAAAAGTTAAACTTAAAAATAATATTCTCACAATTTTTAGAACATTTTTCTCAACTTTACTTATTATAAGAAAGTAGTATTTTTTCCATTTTCTCCACAGTGAGTCAACACTTTTCACAGTTTTGTACTAAAATGAATACCAAAATGCCATTAGTCAACTGTAGTGAATGTTGAAATAGTAGATCTCACCGTAGGAAGTATTCTAATGATATTCTACCAAACGTATTATTAAATACTTTAATTCTAAAAATTGCTATTTATGAGAGAAATGATTCATTCATTGATTAGAGAAAAATACCACAAATAATCAAGAAATAGAAAATATCTTAATAAACCTGAAATTTAGAATACTTATTCAAAATCAACAAATTATGTTCGTTGAGCTATGCTAACATAGGGAGCATTGTAAAAATTGAATTTGTTTGAATTACACTGCTGTTGAAATTTTAGTATCTAGTGTTAATCTCCAGTTGGTAACCATAGCTATATCTGATATTTTCAAGTTGTTTACAGCCTGGAACATAAAATAATGCCCTATAGACTAATTGCATCAGAAGAACATTTAAATGCTATAAGTTCTGCTAGTTCAAGTTTGACCTACATTTAGCCCAGCAAAACTAATCAGCCACAGAAACTTAAGCAGTGAATCCAAACAGCAAAGAACTAGGCTATGCTTCTACACACTAGACTCTTTCACCAGAAATATGAAGTCATATTTTAAGTGAGTTATAATTAAAAACAATAAAATCTTTTAATAAAACTTAATCTAGTATTAGCCCATCCTCTAGAGTCTGACACCCATCAGATAAGAGTCAACCATATTAATACATTTTAAAAGACATTACAAACTATTCTATTTATATTACACATTTCATGTATACGCTATCAACCTGAGATGTTTTGAGAAAAACAGTGTTATTATGGAAATAAAGTGGTATTTGTTTTGTCGCTTTTTCTTGAAATATATATCTCCTAAGCCACAATGCATTGCATAAATCAAGTGAAGTAATTGAATTACAAAAGAATATTTTTGCTTCATTTCCCCTCAATTTCATTCAACTCTAGTCAAAAAAAAGTCTCTTGAAACTAAATGATGAATTCTTTGAGGGTATAGAGATAAATTAGTATTTAACAAGGTAGAAAACTGCTAGGTTTTAGATAAAACAATGTCAGAGTTTCACTCTTTATGTTCATAGAAAAATCATGTACATATAAGCATACTTAAATGCAAAGATTGGCCACATCATCATAAATTCAAGGTAAAAACATTTCTTCCATATTTATCATGAACATGAAAGTGTATATGCAGCCACAGTACTTGTTATAACTCATAAGCCAATGGAGTCCTAGATAGTGAATGGGTCTAGTATAGAAAAGTACATAGTACAGTGATATATGCAGCAATATCACAAACGTAACAGCTTCATGCTGTCTATTATTTAGTTCATTTTGCCTCCTAAACTTCAAAGGGCAGATCCTACATTACAAAAATTAGATTTAAATATATAGTTTTACTAGTCACTGCACAGTTTGAAACATAGCTGGCACAATAATTTGCAGAGTATTTGCTGAAATCAGTGGTAACATCTATTGGCCCAGAAAATGTATAAACAGTGGGAAGCTGCTGAAAGTCTGTAAGTGTCAGAATTCAAGTGCACACAGTTTACCACGTTTCTGTGAATTGACACTTAATAAAGTCCTCTTTATTTGTCATATCAATATATGACAAAATATTTCCAGCAAATACTGCTTATTTAAATCATAAATCTTCTGACATATCTTGCCAAAAATGTCTATTTACTATGGAGCCATTTCAACAAACACTACATCCCTAGAACCATATTAACCACATCATATACGATGAATAAGTTCAGGTCTCAATAGAATTATATTAGAGATTTTTTTCAATTTTCAATTACACAAGTTGTAGTTATTTACCTGCTTGCACATAATACTCAGTGACAAATATAGTCATTGATTCCAGGTAAATCTGATTACCAAAATCTGTGATTTTCTTACTATGCTACAATATCTTATTTTAGCCTACTATCTTCAAACACAGTGATGAAAGGAGAAGTTTTTGTGCAACTTGAAAAGCATGAGGTTGCAGAGTATGAAAAAAAATTTTGAGTCATAGTGCCTGGATATATTAGGATTTCTCAGAAAAACCAAATAAATGCCAACAATGTGCGTGTGTGTGTGTGTGTGTGTGTAAATTTATTATAGGAAATTAGCTCACTGGTTATGGAAGCTGAGAAGTCCCCTGATCTGCCATTTGCAAGCTAGAAACCCAGGGAAGTCAGTAGTTCCAATCTGTGTCAAAGGTCTAAAAATCAAGAGAATAATGGTATCCATTCAGTTCAAGCCAAAAGGCATGAGAGTTAGTATCATCTATGATGTAAATCCCATGTCCCAATAAGACCAATGTCCCAGCTGAGTCATCAGGGAGAAAGACAGAATTCATCGTTTGTTGGTCTTTGTGTTCCATTCAGTCCCTCCGTGAATTGGATGATACCCACCCCACTGAGGAGGGTAATGCTCAGTCAATGAACTCAAATACTAATCTCTTCCAAAAACACCCTCACTGACACCCTCATAAATAATGTTTAACCAAATATCTGGGTATGTCGTAACTCAGTAAAGTTAACACATAAAATTAACCATCACATTAGGTTAAAATCCTGCTTCTGCTTCTTTTTATTTGTGCAAGTTATAAATATGTAGATAGTGAATTAAAAAGAAATTTCTTAAGTTGTTTGCACCTTACATTTTTCATACGTAAAATGGAAGTGATAATGAAAATAACCTACCACAAAGTGTTGTTGTAAAGAATGGTTAATATTTAAGTAATTAAAACTGCTTTATGAGAGAGAGATTTAAGTATGGTAGTTTGAGTAGCTCTGTGGACATATTTCTCTGATAAACTGATAAAATTTATATATACTTTTAAAAAACTAAAGTCTCTGGAAATTTTCCTTAGTATATACAACAAACAAAGAAGCATTTATTCAAGAATATTTACTGCAGTTTGATAAAGACAACAAGAGTCTGTGCTACTTGAACTGAGACCTCTCCTCCTTCCCCTCCCACTCAGTGAGACAGAAACTCCACTCCATACTGATGCAGATCCCTCTCCCCCAAGTAACAATAAAAAGACTATCTTTCCCTGGGATGCAAGGCTGGTTCAATATACGCAAATCAATAAATGTAATCCAGCATATAAACAGAGCCAAAGACAAAAACCACATGATTATCTCAATAGATGCAGAAAAAGCCTTTGACAAAATTCAACAACCCTTCATGCTAAAAACTCTCGATAAATTAGGTATTGATGGGACGTATTTCAAAATAATAAGAGCTTTCTATGACAAACCCACAGCCAATATCATACTGAATGGGCAAAAACTGGAAGCATTCCCTTTGAAAACTGGCACAAGACAGGGATGCCCTCTCTCACCGCTCCTATTCAACATAGTGTTGGAAGTTCTGGCCAGGGCAATCAGGCAGGAGAAGGAAATAAAGGGTATTCAATTAGGAAAAGAGGAAGTCAAATTGTCCCTGTTTGCAGACGACATGATTGTTTATCTAGAAAACCCCATCGTCTCAGCCCAAAATCTCCTTAAGCTGATAAGCAACTTCAGCAAAGTCTCAGGATACAAAATCAATGTACAAAAATCACAAGCATTCCTATACACCAACAACAGACAAACAGAGAGCCAAATCATGAGTGAACTCCCATTCACAATTGCTTCAAAGAGAATAAAATACCTAGAAATCCAACTTACAAGGGATGTGAAGGACCTCTTCAAGGAGAACTACAAACCACTGCTCAAGGAAATAAAAGAGGATATAAACAAATGGAAGAACATTCCATGCTCATGGGTAGGAAGAATCAATATCGTGAAAATGGCCATACTGCCCAAGGTAATTTATAGATTCAATGCCATCCCCATCAAGCTACCAATGACTTTCTTCACAGAATTGGAAAAAACTACTTTAAAGTTCATATGGAACCAAAAAAGAGCCTGCATCGCCAAGTCAATCCTAAGCCAAAAGAACAAAGCTGGAGGCATCACACTACCTGACTTCAAACTATACTACAAGGCTACAGTAAACAAAACAGCATGGTACTGGTACCAAAACAGAGATATAGATCAATGGAACAGAACAGAGCCCTCAGAAATAATGCCACTTACCTACAACTATCTGATCTTTGACAAACCTGAGAAAAACAAGCAATGGGGAAAGGATTCCCTATTTAATAAATGGTGCTGGGAAAACTGGCTAGCCATATGTAGAAAGCTGAAACTGGATCCCTTCCTTACACCTTATACAAAAATCAATTCAAGATGGATTAAAGATTTAAACGTTAGACCTAAAACCATAAAAACGCTAGAAGAAAACCTAGGCATTACCATTCAGGACATAGGCGTGGGCAAGGACTTCATGTCCAAAACACCAAAAGCAATGGCAACAAAAGCTAAAATTGACAAATGGGATCTAATTAAACTAAAGAGCTTCTGCACAGCAAAAGAAACTACCATCAGAGTGAACAGGCAACCTACAACATGGGAGAAAATTTTCGCAACCTACTCATCTGACAAAGGGCTAATATCCAGAATCTACAATGAACTCAAACAAATTTACAAGAAAAAAACAAACAACCCCATCAAAAAGTGGGCGAAGGACATGAACAGACACTTCTCAAAAGAAGACATTTATGCAGCCAAAAAACACATGAAAAAATGCTCATCATCACTGGCCATCAGAGAAATGCAAATCAAAACCACTATGAGATATCATCTCACACCAGTTAGAATGGCAATCATTCAAAAGTCAGGAAACAACAGGTGCTGGAGAGGATGTGGAGAAATAGGAACACTTTTACACTGTTGGTGGGACTGTAAACTAGTTCAACCATTGTGGAAGTCAGTGTGGCGATTCCTCAGGGATCTAGAGCTAGAAATACCATTTGACCCAGCCATCCCATTACTGGGGATATACCCAAATGACTATAAATCATGCTGCTATAAAGACACATGCACATGTATGTTTATTGCGGCATTATTCACAATAGCAAAGACTTGGAACCAACCCAAATGTCCAACAATGATAGACTGGATTAAGAAAATGTGGCACATATACACCATGGAATACTATGCAGCCATAAAAAATGATGAGTTCATGTCCTTTGTAGGGACATGGATGAAACTGGAAACCATCATTCTCAGTAAACTATCGCAAGAACAAAAAACCAAACACCGCATATTCTCACTCATAGGTGGGAATTGAACAATGAGATCACATGGACACAGGAAGGGGAATATCACACTCTGGGGACTGTGGTGGGGAGGGGGGAGGGGGGAGGGATAGCATTGGGAGATATACCTAATGCTAGCTGACGAGTTAGTGGGTGCAGCGCACCAGCATGGCACATGTATACATATGTAACTAACCTGCACAATGTGCACATGTACCCTAAAACTTAAAGTATAATAAAAAAAAATAAATAATAAAAATAAAAAAAAAGACTATCTTTCCAGGAGAGACAGAATTTCAGAAGTTTTCATCCTGGCCATACCTACCTGTTGCTGAAGCTATATATACAAATAATAAGGAGTATTGTAGTTACAAATTAATTTTTATTTTTAAATTTATTTTTAAGAGACAGAGTCTCTCTTTGTCACCTAGGTTGGAATGATCATAGCTCACTGAAGTCTTCAACTTGTGGGCTCAAGTGACATTGCTGCCTCAGCCTGCCAAGTGGCTGGGACTACAAGTGCACACAACCACACCTGGATATTTTATTTATTTTTTATTTTCTTTAGAGACAGGGTTTCACTATATTGCCCAGGCTAGTCTTGAACACCTGGCTTCAAACGATCCTCCTCCCTCAGCTTCCCAAAGTGCTGGGATTACAGGTGTGGGCCACTGTGCCTGGACCAAAATAAATTAAATAATATAAATGTAATAGAGAAAGTTATTTTTGTATTTTTTTTAAAAAGCTAGTCCTTTGAGACACACAAAAAATTGACAAACTAGATTAACCAAGGAAAAAAGAGAGAAAACATAAATGACTGGAAAGAGAAATAAAAGACGGGCCATCACTCCTGACTTTGGAGAAATAAAAGTAATTATAAAGCAATAGTGTGAATAATTATATGTCTCAGCTTAAAAAGTATCGATAAACAAATTTCTAAAAAGATAGACACTATCAAAATTAAGAAAAAGTAGAAAATCTGAATATAAGTGTGACAAATAAAAAGGCTATATGATTAAACAAAAACAACACACAAAGAAAAGCTCAAGCCCAGATGGTTTCACTCCTGAATTCTACCATATGTTTACAGAAGAAATAATACCAATTCTTCATAAACTCCTATACAAAATAAAAGAGACTAGTATCACACTGATCAACAGAGACATCATTAGAAATGTATAGTCAAATATATCTTATGACTATGGATGCCAAAAAAATTAAATACCAGCAAATGGAATCCAGAAACATATACATAATTATATATCAAGATCAATTGTTTATCCCAGGAATGCAATTCAATATACAAAAATCAATTGTATTTGTATACACTTGCAATGAACAATCTAAAAACAAAACTAAGAGAAAAATTCCATTTACAGTAGCATCAAAAAAAGACAAATAACCCAATTAAAAATGGGCAAAGGATCTTAATTGACATTTTTCCAAAGAAGATATACAAATGACCACTGAGTACATGAAAATGCAACATCTTCATTTATCATTGTAATGTAAATCAAAGCTACAGTGAATTATCACTTCACATCCACTTAAATGGCTAGATTTACAAAGTCAGATGAAAACGAGTTCTGGCAAGATTTCAGAGAAATCACAACTTTACCATGCTGTTGGTGGGAATATAAAACGGTGCAGGCCCTTTGGTGAACAGTTTGGCATTTTCTGAAACAATTATGCATAGAGTTACCATATGACTCAGTAATTCCACTCCTAGGTATATGCCCAAGAGAAATGAAAACATATGCCCACACAAAGGGTGTACATGAATATTTATAGTAGCATTATTTATAACAGCCAAAATGTGGAAACAATCACAATGTTCAGTAATAAATACAGAAAATAAACAAAATATAGTATATCCAAACGATGTAATATCATTTGGTCAGGAAAAGGAATAAAGTACAGAGACACATTACATGCCCTTGATGCTTACAAACTTATGCTAAGTAATAGACATTGGTCACAGAAAACACACATTATATAAAATATTCAGAATAGACAAATCTGTAGTGATGGAAACTAAATTAGTAGTTCCTTAGGATGGAGGGGGAAGAATTGGGGGTTATGGGGGTGATAGCAAAAGGGTATGGGTTTTGTTTATATGATTAAAATGTTCTAATATTGACTGGGATGATGGATTTACATATGCACAAATATGCTAAAGACCATTTAATTGCATATTTTATTATATGAATTTTATGATATGTGAATACTATATCAATAACTATTTAAAAAAATAAAACTGCTTGACTGCCAGCAAAACATCTACCAGCATTAGCTTTTGTTATTATCTGTTCCTTCTGAGATGTAGCACTTGACACCAACCATTAAATCCTATATCCAAGTCTTCTTTGAATTAAAACCGTATGCCAAGAGTTTTCCCTCTTTGGGATTTTGCCTGTTTAGTAGAGTCTATTAAAAAAAATTCAGTACAGCATATAACAAAAAGTAAGTGTAGCTTTTCTCTGCCATGTGGAAAGGCAATTCAAGGTATCTAGGTTGTAGTTTTTGAATAAAACAATGCAATATGTACAGACCTGGCTTTTGAATTATGTAATACATATGCTAAATGTTTCAGTTTCGTCAGGTGGAAAATAATTTCCAGAAACTATGATCCATAAAACCATTATGGGTTTTATGTTTGTCTAAAAAGGCAGATTTCCTCTGGGAAGTGAAGTGCAAGTACACATACTAAAAGTTTACCTTGTATAATAGGACACGGACTTGCTTATCTCTACCAGCTCTTCCACTTATAGACTATTACTCCTAGAGAGGAAGTGGTGCTAAGTGAAAATACAGCCGTTATTTGGATTTATTCATAAAAACTGAGTGGGCAAGTTGACAATCAATGTGCTCACAGATAGTTGAAATAATCTTTTTTTTCTCCCTTAGAGCAAAATAGACACTTCTTGAAACTACACAAGATTTTCAAGCCAGTTGACTTAAAAGCTACAACCTAAGAAGTTGTAGCTGATCTATTTGGAAACAAATCACAGTAATTTCAGTATTTACGTGGAAATTGCTGGATTACTGCATATGAGCATTTTTAACATGACTGTATTTATGTATAGCTATGAGAAAAGGGAATAAAAAATAGAGGAAACAGAAAGCAAGGTGGTTATTACACAACCCCGGTTGTCCAACAATTACCATTCAAGTGTTTGCGAGAATGGCTATCATTGGGCTGGCTACAATTTGTTACCATTTTCCTTGTCTTCCTTTTCATTTACTCTTTTATTTTCTCATCGATATACTCAAAATTTAGATTCTTTAAAAAGCACTACTTCATTCTCCTGCCAATATTTTTTGTTATATTCATTTACATTTTTGATGAGTTGCTCTGAATAAATGCTTGCTCCTTATTCTGTGTTTAGATTTCTGTTCTATTCCCATTGCCTTTCCTTCCCATGCTTCTGTTGTAGACAAGCTGACAGTAACTCTGCAGTCTTTACAACACAAACTTGACACTCCCATAAATTGTATCTCTACCTCTGATTTTCTACTCTCACCAAATTACATTTTCTCACATACTCATCAAGATTATACTCTCCTACTCATATATAATAATTGTCCCGACCTTTTCAAGTTTGTTGTGTCTCTACAAGCCTTTATTTTTATTTTCAATGATTTTATTATTTTTCTCTTTTTTAAACTACATTTAAATGTTAACTTTTGTTGTCTTTCAATATGTGCAGATTAGTATTCCATAACAACTACCTGGATAAATTCTAATTGTTCTTCTGTAATACAGGTAGTTTTGAGTTTTGATGAACAAACTTATAAAATTGAATTGATTTAAACGTAAATTTGACACAGCTGTTTTATCAATATGAAGCCTGGTAAATTTTTTAAAAAACTTTTTCACCCAATTACGCACACAACAGAATATCAAGACTGTCATTCAATCCTTAACTATTACACTGATTAACTGATCCTCTTTACACCTACAAAAGTTTATTTGCATTAAATAAAACACAAATATCACTGAAGGGAGAATTACTTTACATTAAATTGAGAAATTATTGTTTAGTATGGGAATAAGACATTGTAATTCAGGTCTTTGTATTTTCTCTTTATTAATGTCATAAAATAATCAACTGAGTATAATCAGGAACTCCAGAAAGAGTAAAAGTATCCAGATTCTAAACATGGAATTTATTTTTCTGTTAGGGAATCTTACTCAGTAAGCAAATATATTTAAGTATAAAATTAAAAGAATATACATTTTGGAGCTTTGAGAAAAAAAAGAGTTTCAATTTGTGGTGACCAACCCAGTAGCAATGAGCATCTTTCAGTATCCAGTCCAGATCTGATAGAAAATAAGCATGGTATCAAACTTATCACACTCTGATGTCATGTCAAAAGGATTTAAAAGTCAAATTTAAGTGAGGTCTGCTACCAAAAGAAGTAATTTGAGCTTCAGGAAGAACTACAATGGATTGAAACTCACTCAACAAAAAATGTTAAAATTTATAATTTTGTAATAATATTAAGAGAATAACAAAACCATTTGGTCACTTTCTGAGATAATATGGAACAAATCAACTATCTGGAAAATTTAAAAAATAAAAAAAATCAAATATTTTTTCCTTTCCTATTTCAACTTTACCACTGGGTAATGAAATAATAGAAGAAAATAATTATCTTATAATAATATTCAAGCTAAAACAAAAAGAAACCAATAAATTGATGAATAAAGGACTTACGTTTGAGCATCAGGGACTGCTAACACTACAAAAAAGAAAGGAAACCATACGTTACATATCACCAGATAAAAGACTAAAACATGACCAATGGTCTTGTTAAATAAATACAATTATATCAATCACAACTCTAAAGCCAGTTTCCAATTTTCATTAAAGATAGAAAACAAAGAAGCATGAAAAATTCTACAGTGAGGCCAGGTGTGGTGGCTCACATCTGTAATCCCAGCACTTTGGGAGGCTGAGGTAGGCGGATCACTCGAGGTCAGGAGTTTGAGACCAGTTTCTATTAAAAACACAAAATTAACCTGTAATCCCCCAGCTGCTCAGGAGGCTGTGACAGGAGAATCGCTTGAACCCAGGAGGTAGAGGTTGCAGTGAGGCAAGATCACGCCTGTGCACTCCAGCCTGGATGACAGAGTGAGACTTCATGTCAAAAAAAAAAAAAAAAAAAAAAAAAAGAATTCTACATTGAGTTTGTAATCTGCAAACTCCAGACTGTGGAACATTCTAAAAATCAAATAACCTGGATGTTTCAATAACTATATTATCCCCTGCAGAAATTAATTTTGTGATGGCTTTTGCTTTATGTTCCAAAAGGGGCTGCTGATCTTTAAAGCCCAACAATTCCCCTAGTATACAGTAGCAACCCCCCTTATCCATAAGGAATATATTTCATGATCCCCCACTGGATGCCTGAAACCACACATGGTACCAAACTATATACAATATGTTATTTTTTTCCTATACATACATATCTGTAATAAAGCTAATTAATAAATTAGGTTTAGCAAAACATTAATAAAATAGCCTGTGGTTTGTGGGGTGGCAAACTCCTGTAATTCCAGCACTTTAGGAGGCCAAGGCTGGTTAGATGGCTTGAGGCAAGGAGTTTGAGACCAGCCTGGTCAACATGGTGAAACCCCGTCTCTAATAAATATACAAAAATTAGCCAGGTGTGGTGGCACACACCTGTAATTCCAGCTACTCCAGAGGCTGAGGCAGAAAAATCGCTTGAACCTGGGAGGCAGACGTTTCAGTAAGCTGTGATCACGCCATTGTACTCCAGCCTGGGTGACAAAGCAAGACTCTGCTTCAAAAAAACAAACAAACAAAAAACATTAACAATGATAATAAAATAGGATAATTAGAACAATATTATATTTAAAAGTTATGTAACTATAGTCTCTCCGTCTCTTTCTCAAAATATCTTATTATTACACACGCAAATTTAATACCTTTCCACTTAACTAAGCACTTGCCATATACTGTGGCCATAACAACTTTTGTAGTTTGAGTTGTGACAGCAAAGCTAGCAAGAATTTATTTTTCCTTCTTCACAATTTTTGAGATAGAAGATTCATGCATACCATAGATCTTAGCAACCGCACCATACATTTTTTTTCTTTGCTTATTAGGTAATGAACTTTCACCTTTTCAATTGAAGGAAGCATTTTATGGCTTATCTTTGGCATATCAGAATTGCCAGCATCACTACTCTTGCATTTTGGGGCCATTATTAAGTAAAATAAGGGTTACTTGAATACAAGTGCTGTGATATTGTGACAGCTGGTAACCAACATGTCTATTAAGTGACCAATGGACAGGCAGCCTAGATAGCATGAATATGCTGGACAAAGGAATAAGTCACGTCCTGCAAAGGATGGAGCAGAATGGCAGCAAAGTATTTCATTACAATACTCAGATTGGTGTGCAATTTAAAGCTACAAATTTTTTGGTAAATTTTATTTAATATTTTGGGAACAAGGTTGACTGAAGGTAACTGAAACCATGGAAAGCAAAACCTCAGATAAGAGGGGGGTTTAGCAAAAGGGGTTCCAGCAATATCCTTCATGAAGACAGCCAGGACAGTACCTGGTGCAAGACTCCCCCTTAGCCACATCCTTATTCCCTCCTCAATCTCGGGGTGGGTGTCTTTTGATTCCAGAGCTCATTGTTGAAATCACTTATGTGCTGTTACTAGAGGTATACAGATGGTCGAAGTATAACCACAGGTGATTTGTAAGGCATAGTACAGTTGACCCTTGAACAATATGAGTTGTGCAGTTCTACTTATATGCAGATTTTTTTTCAATAAATACAGGTAGGTCTCCATGTCTGTATTCTGCATCAGCAACAAAAGGCAGATCAAAAATACAGTACAACAGGATGTAAAACTTACAGATAAGAGGGCCTACTTTTCCCATATGTGAGTTCAACACAGCCAGTTGTGGGACATAAGTATGCCCAGATTTTTGTATATGAGGAGGAAGGGGGAGTAGGGATCAGGAACAAATCCTCCCTCCATGAATACTGAGGATCTAATTTAGTAAGTGTCTCTAAAAGATGGCAAAATTTGCATTCAGTTGCACTAGGCCAACATTCTGGAAATTATTTTTGCTTTTCTTTTCTCTCTTAAAGAAAATGCTTACATCCATATCTATAAGACAAAAAGAAGAGTGGTATTTTTCACAATGTCTGTTATTTATGACTTTATGCAAAATTATTTTTTTTTCTGGAAATCTCTCTATTTACTGACACTTCTATTCTTGCTTCCAATTCCGCGCTTGTGGAATGGCATACAATTGACTGAATGACACACATTAGATCTCCTTGAATTGGTTCCTGCACCCCTGCTCTCCCAGAAATCTAGAGTTGTGTGTTGCACGTCTTACAGTCTAGTTTGTCCACCAACCAGACTGAAACCAGGAATTGAAACAAGCTCTCAAATTGGATGACTGGGAGTTCCTCTGCTTACTCTTTGGCTAAAAGTCTGTCTGTCTTGTGTCCCTTTCTGTCTAATGAGTGGAAAATTTTATAGAGGTTGCTGACTTCAGACAGCACCAACTAAAACCAAGTTAAGGCTGCAGGAGGCAGCATGGTTGTGTGGTGACATGGGTGAGGGCATATGTATGATTACTTTTCAAGTTGTGCTATTGTTTAGGAAAATATCCTGATGAGTAGTAGTACCTCAAATAATAATAACAAAATGTTTCACAACATAAGACAAAAGACAGGTCTTATTAAGTACTCAGGCAAGATAGTCAAATTTTGGAGATAGTGATTCTCTGTGGTTTATGGTTCATATTATTGGGGACTGAGCCCCAAGTAAAAATTTAACTCTATTACATAGTTTAAATTACAGAAAAATTCAGCATAATAGAATTAGAGTGAGAGGATATATCTCACTATTCCATATGTGTTGTTTATTAAAGCACTAGTCTAGAGAGATTGTAGGTCAAGATAAAGTTTAATATTTTTGGAGACAGAATGCCATTGTAAACATTTTACTTAGACTTTGTGTATTTCTATGAGAGTCTTATTTTTCTTTTCAATGAAAGGAATAATCCTGCAGTTGGAACTCTTCTGAAATCTAAAGCAGGCAAAGAGCACTTCACAAGCCAGAAGTACTGCTCATTTCATGTGCATTTGATTCTGACATTAATTAAGACTCATTCATATAATTTTCATTCAAACAAAAAAAAGCCATGTTTTAGTCAGTGCTCTCTGCTCTCTAATTCATGCAAAAATAGTTTCAATATTTTAAACTTTGCATACATTTCACCCCTTTGATGGTGGATCTGTTCCATTTAGATTACTCTATAGTGCACACAAATAAAAGATTTATATGGCCAATTAATCTTCAAAAGTTTTTAAAAGGAGCCAGGCATAGACACAAAAGTGGTATAATTGAAAGTTAACTGTTGTAAATCTTCCTTTTTATCTTCTTTCTTAAAGAAGAGAAAGGCTTCAAAAAATTAGTCACACACACACAAACCACAGAGAGCCATCTGCCTTAGTTTATCAACTTCAGCCACTGATTAAATGTACATATAGGAACAATTGTCTGCATCTCAACAAAATTCACCAGTCAGTTGCAGCAGTTTCACGGTGGGAAGGTTAGGGAGACATGAATAAGTTTCTTGAGATGTTTCTTGAACCAATAGCTAATTTTCATTTCAGAAATAATTTTCTTTTTAAAATTTAGCCCTTTTTAGGTGATTTGAGTTCACAGGAGTGTGCAAACAACACAAACATTAAGAGTTTTAGAAAATAGGTTATACACAGTGGTTGGATATGTAATATGAGCACTTTGTCATCTTTGTATTAGGTAGAGATCACAGCCACATATCTTACTAAATTATGTTCTTATGATATGGGGTCGTAGGGAAGGTTATCTAAAATATCAGGAGATATTAGAATTCTTAAGATGAACAAACTGAGAGGATAAACACAAAGATACAACCAGTGTTGCTGCCACTTGAAAAAAGCCCACATGGTCAGATAATATAATAAAAACCAGCCTGTCAACATTGCTCATAAAAAACCAAAAATCAAAATGATGCACATTTACAAAATAAAAACAGACTTGGCTGGGAAACAAAACAGCTTCAGAAACAATCAACAAGAATAAATGATCTTCATTGCTTGGCTAGATATACTACAGGAGCCAAGAAAAGTGGATCTAGGTGTGAGACATAAAAATTGCATTTTAGAAGAAACACAATTTGTTTTGTTTTATTGGGTAGATATGCCAGGAAATTTTAATATTACCTCTATCAATGAAGGAAAAATCTAGACAGAAAAATGTATTTTTATTTGCAAAGTTTTGCAGGAATGTTCGAAATATTATGAAAACAAAAAAAAGAAAAATCTTAAAACTTTAAAAGGAATGAAAAACACTGTAATGAATGAACATATAAATATTTTCATATTTATAATTATTTCAAGGGCAGTTGATTGATAGAACAAAAATAATAGCAGTGCAATGTAGGATTTATAACTTTTAGAAGTAAAACATATGACAGCAATTATACAAAGCATGCGTAGGAGTGAAAGGAATTACACTATGGTAAGCTCCCTACAAATTTGAAAAGTGATATACTATTTAGTAAAGGATTACTATGAGAAGTTCAGGATACATATTATAATATCCAGATCCACCAAAATTTCCAATTTAAAAACTCATTAGAAGATATTATAGAGAATTCCAAAAATATTCCATTAATCTCAAAGACAATGGGAAAAGAGGAAGAACAAAAACAAAACCATAAGAATAAAATAGAAAACAAACGCAACATGGTAGACATAGGTTTTAAGGTTATCCCTGAATGCAAAGCATATTTTTTTCTCTTACTGAGGTATGTGATGTGTTTAGCCATAGTGGTTGCAAGAAAGTTCCAGTTTTGTTTTTTAAATGAGAAGAATGTATGAATCATTGCCTATCTGAAAAACCAAAATAATTCTTTATCTCTTTCTCACACATCATGTTTTATCTCTCATAATAGATTTATATTTTAGTTAAATGTAAACTTGAGAATCCAAAATAATTTTCTCTTGGAAATGAAAAGACAATGCTTGCCAGGCACAGTGGCTTATACCTGTAATCTCAGCTATTCAGGAGGTTGAGGCAAGAGCATCACTTGAGCCCAGAAATTTCAGGCTGCAGTGAGCCATAGTTATGCCACTGCACTCCAACCCGGACAGCAGGGTGAGACCCCATCTTTACAAATAAATAAATAAATAGACGGTGCTTAATTATTTTCTACTTTACGGATGTGCCAGTCTAATGACCACCTGCTACTTGTTTTATGGAACAAGTTCATAGATATTTTCAACCAGAAGACTGATGACTATCATCAGCTAACAAAAAGTTTCTTCTATTGTTTTGGATGATTTATTTCCTTCCACTTTTTTCTTTCCTATACCACTGGACATTTTATTATAAAGATGTGGGTATGGCTCTTTCATCTGATATTTTCTGTTTTCGTACATTGTGCTTTACATTCTAGAAGATCTCCGCAGCCTTACACGCTAAATCAGTACATAATGTACATTTTTAGCTGCGAGAATAATTATTATTAGAAAGGACAGGTGGAAATTTTTGGAAGTGTGCTTCACTATCAAAAAAGTAAACCAAAGACCAGCAAAAATAGAAGTACTTATTATATTACTACAGCGCCTAGAATATTTTAAAAGCCAAGTAAGAAAGTTCTTCTACATTCCCACTTAATCATCTTTTGGATTTTTGCTGTGCATCTTGAAGAATTGCCATAAATTAATGTAGGCAAAATTAGGTAGTGACTCCAATTTCAACTTATGTTTCATATACAGACTCGTTGGTGGGATAAATCAATAAAGCTAAGTATCTGGCAAATAACCAATGATTTTGTAAATGACTTCTGTCTATAAAAATACACAGGAGAAAATAGAGGAAATCTCTTTTCTCATGGACAATGACAACAAAGTACCTTCATTCAAAGTTATAACTTTGCTCTGGCCTTTATCAATTTTCCAGCTCTGCTTTATGTGAAAGGGCCTTCATTATGCTGACCCACAGCACTGGTGATCTAAAGATGAAAGTATCATACATAAAAATTTAAAGCCCCCCCACCTCATTGAAATGTCTGAGCTGCAGGTTTCTGAGGCATGTTAACATAGCTCCTTCAAAGTGAATAACAAATTGATTTGTCCTGAGCCCAGTATCAATAAGAAAGTGTTACAAGACAAGTCTCTGTATTTTGAGTCAACATGTACCAAATTCGCATGTATTGCTGTAGTTCATTCATATAATGACCATTAATAGTCTCAGCATAAAGAGATACCTAGAGCAAGAAAGTGTTCTCCAGCTTTTCTGGGATGCAGTGCTAACAGAGTTTTTAATTTAGCCTGGATCCAACTGTGCTTGAAGTGTCTATTGCAGACGGTATGCTTTATGTAACCTTAGGCACACACTAATAGAAGAAAGATAGAGTAGGTTCTGATAGTTTTAGAGCAAAGCAAACAATATCATCTTAGAAAATGAATATTTCCTTTTAATTAGGTAGTGAATTCTGGTAATTTGAAAATGCTTCCAGAAGTTAAGACTAGAGCCTGCACTTCTAGCTATTCCAAAAAAGTTTTAATCACCTGATGCTTGCTTATGTATCCCTGTCTTTCCAAATTATCTATTCTGTTATATACCATGAAATCTGAACCAAGAAACCATGTCTTTATGGTGCAGCTCAAATTCCCACTCCTATAAAAGGCACATCTGAATTGACTCAATTGGAAATTTTATCTTCCTTGGTCAGCTATCACATAGTACTTCAATTCTACCTTTCAAAAACACTTATTATATTATTCTCATGCGTGTTAGTGTTCTTATTTTATTGAGATGGTGAGCACTGCTCCTAATAGAATCTCCTACATAAACGTAGTCATATTAGTTCAGCATAATGATACCCAATACTGTATCAAAATGTCTAATTTCATATATATGAATTCCAAATTCAGTAAGTAATGTTAATAAGCTTTCTTTTAATATCCTAAATTGTTTACCACCAATTAGATGATGAAATAAGTTTTCAAATAAAACTACATTTTTTAGGAAGGGGAGAAAGAGAAATCCAAATGTTCTCTCCAAAATGCCTATCTCGTCAATAAAATTAGATATAGTGAGCCTATTTTCCATATAAAGCATTATGTATTTTTTCAGTTTAGTAAAGATAAAGGAGCATGATAAACATTATATAATATTTATTTTTCTGAAAACACCAATTCATTGATGTTAAGGTATAATACTGAAGTGTGGTATATGTTGAAAAATTAACAGGCTTGGATAAGCATTCAAATATTTTATGTTTAAAAGTCTCTACCATAAGATGTTTTTGCTATTAAACAATAGAAATAATGAAAGAAAATTTTGTGATTGACTTGATTCTAAATTCTTAAAATAAAACAATTTGTCTGCATATTTTGCACATTCATTCTAAATCTACCACTGTAGTTCACACATAGAAGTATTCATAGTAGTGGTGAGAGAATGGGTCTCAGGATTGCAGAACCAGTGTCTTGAGTAAGAATGATAAAACCTGGAAAAACAAAAGGCTTAGACACTTTTAAATGTGTTCATTAATTTGCAACCCATTCTGCTCAGGAATTTTAGAATAACTCTTGATATTTAGTGAATGGTGAAGTTATGTAAGAAAAAAAATGCTGATCAAAATCGACCCTACTAGAATTTATTTTTATTGCTCTCTCTTCTGCCACTTGCTATAGATGCTGAGCTTGGAACAGGCACATCATCTTGAGTATGGAAAAATGGCTGCTAAAGCAGACATATTCCAGGATTATTTTTAATTTTATTGTTTTGGTGAAGGATGTACAAAATATGAAGTTTTAACATCAAATAAGTCACTTATTATATTAATATTGAATAATAATTTTCAAAGGACCATAAGATACTGATGACATCCTCCTGTTAAAAAGGCTTTTGTGATTCAAAACACTGAAATTTTACCATTCATCACTTTGAGATGCCAGCTTCAAAGATTAAGAAATCCTCCTCATTTCCCTTAAGTATGGGATAAAAATACTATTTAAAAATAGAAATGTATAATTTTTATACTGTGAAAATTTAGAAGTACATATTCTGAGCTAATAGTTGGTAGCATTTTATGTACCATTACCTAAAAGACATTATAGGAAACACTTTGTGAATCACTATTTTGATTGCTTGGATGTTGTCACAGATAGGATAAACTGAAATAAACATTGAGCAACTTATGAGGACTAGTGAAAAAAATATCTTTTTGGAATTAATAAAAAGAAATAAGAGTATTTACCAAATGATCTTGCAGTCATCTTTGTGGTTGTAGGATGCTTAAAATCTACATCTGAAAAGCATATTAAAATTGAGGGCTCTCATTTTGTGTACTAAGCCCTTCTGCTTCATTTAATTATTTGTACTTACATTTTAACTTTGAAATTATTCTTTCATTCATTCATTAGATTTCATGTATCATTGAATGCTCCAATTAATTCTTCTTCACTTTGTCAAATGTCACTTAATGATTAACATATTGACCTAGTCAATGATAATACTTACTGACCACTATGTGGTAAAAACGTTAAAAATATAAAATTGGTCAAGAAGGTGTATCAAATATTACAAATGTACTACTTTCACTCAAATGCATGATATTGCTTTTACTGCACACTCTGGCATTTTTGTTGTCGTTGTTGTCCCTATACTGGATATCTACAGGAACTAATCCAGACATTCTGACACATCTGCAAACCTGAATGTGGAAAGAGTTAACAGCCCATGAGGATCTCATGTTTTAATCTCTTGCCACTTTGAAGTTCTTGAATAAATTATCATTTATTTTAAGCTTATTTTAAATGGAAAACAATCTGTATTTCAACTTATATTCTTAACTCCTGCTTAATTTATTACGACTGTCAAACTCATAATCTAGTTATTTATCTTATCTGTATTCCCACCAGACCTCATATGGAAATAAACTCCAAGGTGACAAGATATTAGTCTTTTTGTTAATTTTTGTCTCCTTACTGCACAGAAAATGTCCTGGTATATAAATATTCAATAACTATTTGTTGAATGAATTAATAGAATAATATTGAAATGGCAAACACAGGAGGCCTAAGTATTTGAATGTGAAGACAGGGGATATGAATGAGATAAAATGTTGAGTTTTAGGCCTGATGTAAGATGCTAATGGGAAGGTGGTTCTGAGTATGAGCAATCATATCTGGATGCGAGATAAATATTTCAAAATTCATACCTTAGAAATATTCATTAAAGTCATTGGAACAAAGTAGATAATTAATCATAGCGCTATAATGGGGAAGAAAGGGAAATGAGCTTCGAACTCTGAAGAATGCTATTATTTAGAAAAATCCATTGAAAAACTGCTTACAACTTTTCCACAAAGGAAGATAGCACAATATTATAAAATCCAATAAAAAAAGCAATAAAAGTCTATCAAAAGCTAAGAAGCAGCATCACCAATGCTGTTTGTCAAAAAAGATAGATTGTGAAGAGTCAAGTATTTTGTAAAATGTTCACCAATGGGGAATTTTCTGATATTTTTCCTAAAATTAGACTTGCGTTATGGGTTTTTTGGAGGAACAGCATTGAGGTCAAACACTAGTCTCATCACCATCCTATCAAATGTACGTTATGTAAACATTACTTGTCACTGTTGACGTTAACCCTGATCTCCTATTTGAAATAGTGAGTGTCATATTTCACTACAATAAGCTAAGTTTTTCCCCTTTTCCAAACAATACTCTTTGGAAGAAAGTCATTATGTGTAGCCCACAGTTAAGAGTAGGAAGTTATGCTCCACTTTTTTGAAAATAGAATGCCCTCATAAATTACTTGGAATTCTTCATGGATGATTTCTATATTCTGCTTCATTTATTTTTTATTCTATCATTTATTTATATGAGTATGGACTTATGGATGTTTATTTTATACTTTTGGTACAATCTAATACTTCTATATTTATTTTGTTGCTCAAATTTTTCCACCATTGACCATGGGTAGCACTTTTACTTAGCTCTTACATCCCTTCGACATGCACTCATCATTGTTTTGTAGTTGTTCCTGCTGTCACTATTTATTTTAGTGTCTGCTACAAGATCTTTATGTTTATTTTCTACATTATATTGTATATTTTCTGTTCTTGTCCTGTAATCAACCATGTATCCAAGGAATTTTTTTTTTAATTGAAGAATGGTATTAGGGACTAAGATCTTCATCCTCTTTGCTACTGAGGTGGCTTTGTTTCTAGGCCTTCTCAGCTGACACAACAAGGAAATATATAAATGTAAAGGTATATATAAATATAATTGTGTGTGTATATATAGATAGAGAGATACATCTATATCTATGTTAAGCAAAATATGAGTTTAAACTCATGTGTTCAGCTCTAATTCATTACAATATGGATCATTCTGGACTCTTCTCCTTGCTTATGTGTAACCTCCAACTGTCTACTAGTGAGAAACCTAGCTCCTGCTATCTGCCATTCTTTTACTTAATTGTTCAAAACCAGCAAGTATCTATAGCGGTCTCACAGTTGTTTACTGCACTCCCATTGGAAATAACTTTATCAATTAGAGTACACTGGTTAAGTAGAGTTTCTTATGACTTTAGTCACAGACTCAGTCCATTTCTAAAGTTGCTTAGTTCAGCATCTCTTCTTTCTATCCTGTTCAGTGAGATTATTTCAAGTGTATTTAATACAGTTAGATTGTTTTGTCACATTCTGCATTTAACTCTGCAATCTACCCCCGATTTTAAATGATATTTTAATATTGCATAAAATATCTACTCTTTGTGTAGTAAAGGTCTATAAGTTTTGGTATATGCATAATATCAGCTATTCAAAATTACTGTAGCATACAAAATAGTTTCATCACCCTAAACAATCTTCTGTGCTTCGCTTCTGCTGTTTTCCCCACCCTAAACAGCTTTCAGCCACAGATTGGTTTATCATCTCTATGGTCCCTAGCTGTTTTTTAATAAAATAATATTTTTGCATTTTTGTTTATTCTTTCATAACATAAATAAATTCTCTAAATCTACAGCAGTAGGAGCCAAAATGCCATTTCTGAAATATATTTTACACAATATCCCTTTATGATGTAAGATATTTTCTACAAATAACACAAATTTAAAACAAATCAGGGATTTGCCAATGAAAAGTACCCCACTTATTTTTAAATTATTCACAGGCCTTTTACAGCCTCTGAACTACATACAAATCACGAGTCATCAGGAATGCATATTAAAATACTGAGAAATGTAGGAGTGACATATAGCTATAGCACATAATTATAAAAATTGGGCCAGGCATGGACTAATTTCTGTAATCCCAGCAATTTGGGAGGCTAAGGCAGAAGAATTGCTTCAGGCCAGGAGCTCAATACCGGCCTGGGCAACATAATGAGATCCCCATCTTTATAGCAAATTTAAAAAAAATTATCCATGCATGGTGGCGTACGCCTGCAGCACCAGCTACTCAGAAGGCTGAAGCAGAAGAATTGCTTGAGCCCAGGAGTTTGAAGTTGCAGTGAACTATGATTGTGCCACTGCACTCCAGTCTGGATGACAGAGCAAATCCCTGCCTCTAAAATTAAAAATAATAATTATTATAAAAGTTAGAAGAAAGACACTAATACTGGGACTGTGTGGTTTTTAATATCCAAAACCAGGAAATATTGGACTATATACAAGACATACAGGATTTTATCCAAATATGAAATATCAAATATTCAGAGTTAACATGAATATGACATTAGTATAAACAAAGAATAGTTTTAACAATAGAAGACTGTGGCAAATTTGATATATGAAAGTCAGGAAGCAAAATTCCAGAGCATTATGTCATATACTTATGGCTCATAAGTAGGATATAATCTTTGTTTATTTATAAAGGCATCATTCCCAAAACAGGGCATTTGTGATGCTCCAAGTGAAGAAAAGATGGAAGAGTTAATAGAACTTTGCAAGGGTTTTCTAAGGCACTACCCAATCCTAAACTTATTTCAGTCTTTTTCTTTCTGGGTTAATTGCCTTTAAGAGGAAGCCTCAATATCCTTGAATCAATTGGCAAGCCAATGAAGATTCCTGGGATAATAAAAAATTATTTGGTTTATATGGAGTAAAGAGGAGAGAGTACCAATCATGCATAGACAAAAAGTTACTGATTATCAAAAAAGTGCCATGAATTTTGCTAGGCACAATCCAGATTTAAAAGACATATTTTCAGCTTTTAAGAAATCACACACAAATTGTTATGGCAGGAAAATAAATTAACAGTTACAAAATAACATAATAAATACCATGCAAAAAGTACTGTGAGAGCACTTAGCTTAGACAGACCTTATTCTAGGAAGGTTGGATACCTTTAAATCTGAATTCGATATTTTTCATACTGGAGGATATCTATGTTTCAAACATGCATGCTACATTGGATTTTCCAGGAAGCAGAATAACTACCTCAACCATAATTCATGCTTCCAGATTTAACTGAGGCTGTTGGGATGAGGCTGAGGAAAAACAAGAACAGTCTTTATTATTATTGCACCAGGTGATTATAACTGATGATTAACTATTGGATCATATGTAGGAGATCAGAGAGAGAAAAAAGCGTGTGAATATTAGCTCAGAGTTATTCTGACCATAAAATGAGGCAATTCTGAAAGCAATTTGAAATACAATGAAATATAAAGTACTATTTTGTAAAAGTTTACATTATGCATTCACAAAATTTCTGTTACCTGACACTTAAAGGGAGTGGAAATGAGTGCTAATGAATAATTTAATATTTCTACAGTTAATTAATGTGTCTCAGGTGTTCTGCCTAATATCTTTTTCCTAGTTCTCCTTCTTATGATGTACAAAAAAGAAAGTATAAAATATTGTTCATGTAGTCTCCCACTACCTGTAAAAGCTTTCGCCAAAAAAATACTCTGTAAGAAAAATTGAATTATCTTTTTTCTCTATTAAGAAATGGAATTATTTCTGATGTTTAGTAATGAGTTACACTACTTGCCTTTATGTGGACTAAATATTGTTATTTTTATGTATATTTAAAAGTTGGACTAGGAAAGATTTGCAATGAAAGTTTAGGGTTGATGCTTCTAACAATTTTGTACTACTGTTTTAGTTATATATATATATACCATTAACAACTGTGGTGTCAATTTATTCATGTCAATATTTATTTTAAATAATAAAATTTCATTTTTGTTTGTAAGTGAAATAACTGAGATAATAAAAATACAAGATTATAACACCAAAAAAAAAGAAAAAAGAAAAATTGTAGGGACATTTTTTGAAAGAAAGCCTTTTAAGGGGAGAAGATGGGAGCCAAATAAGGGCTGAAAAATAACCTAGAGGTATAATGTTTGCTATTTAGGTGATGGGTACACTAGAAGCTCAAACCTAGTCATTATGCAATATACCCATGTAACAAACCTGCACATGAATCTACAAAAATTAAAAAAAAATCTTATGGCCCACATAACCTTGATTTTCTCTGCTTTGAACATTTGAATTGAGTAATTTAGCAATATTAGACTCCACCCTAATGTTGATAAATGTCAGAACTTCACTGTTTTTGCCAAATATACTCAAAAATGGTTTGTGCCATATTTCCACATATATTCTGATTTTGCCCCACATTTAATTGGGTACTTTTTGTTGCCCTGTTCTTTAAGAAGACCAAAAACAACATGACTGCCCTGACTGTAAAAGTGTTAGTAACCTTGACAGTTATAAAATATCTCTGTGCTCTTGTGTCAGGTAGAAGTCCAAGGTTTCTTTCCAGTTTTATACATTTCAGCAAGAAACAGTGCTCAAGTAAAATTGCAGAGAAATGGTGTAATTTATTATATTCCTGCCGACGTTAATGATGTGCTAGCAAGTAATAGCACTTTTACGCATGGCAGATGAAGATACCAGTCTAAGATTACCGGTGGGAAGAAAACATGATAAAAAGGTCTATTTCAAAATAACATATCCAAATTAGAAATCCTTTCAGTGATATATAAGGCTGGTAGTATAATGGTAGAATCTTTGATTTTTTTTTCCTTAGCAGTTATGAGATTCAGTTACTGAAAGAGCCTTGATAAGATGCTGAAATTTTAGAGTTGTTGACTTATCAGAGAACCACAGCTTATCATGTAAATGTAATGCATGCAAATTTATAAAGATAAGAGACAGGCACTTTTATAATCTTACTGAAAGAGATACTTGCTAGGTGAAATGAGAGCACCCTGAAACTTGTTTCTATTTATCGACTCACAGTGAATATAAAGAATACAAATAAACTTTACTTGGAAATGAAGCAAATAAATAGAAACTGAAGATTTTTCAATCTTGCAGGAAGGAAAATTCTCTTCAGATTTAAGAAAAAATATCCTAGAAGGGCTGGTAAAGAGAACAAAAGGAATAAGAAAGTAGATGTCATATAATTTTAGGCCCTTTTCTGTCAGAGGAAAAGTTAAATGAATTAATCATGCAGAATTGAAACTGCCACTTGCTCATCTTTGACTATTGACCTGGCCAGGTATTCTTAGATCTGTTTCCTAAATTGTGCATCCTCCTTTTCAGCAAACTTCATCTCCATTTCAACAACTAATTCCCCACTTTAGACCTCGTTATCAATATGAACTCTTCGAGGGTTGAAATATAAAACTCCATACTTCTCTTGTCCTTGGATAGGCTTACATATCTCTCTGTTTCACTATTTTTGTGCTCATATATTATTATGCTCTTCTAGTCCCTTAGCTTTTCTTTCCCCTTGCTCTTATGTTTCTATTCCCTCTGCCCTTTTCTTTCTTTTCTCCCGACGTGTACACTTTGAGGCATTGCTTTAACCAGGATCCTCAGCTCTGACTGTCAACTCTCCACTCACACATCTGAAAAAATAATATTGTCCACATTTGTGATCATTTCCCTGTTCTTTTGTAAAGTATTCCTAATGGTTAGCATTCTTTAATTTCAAAATCTACCTCTAAAAAACTATTCTCAATGACTATTTCCTTGGGGAAATAATGATCATCTCTCATGACACTAATCAATTAACTTTCTTTTAGATATTGAATTACTTTACATCTTTGTTCACAATTATCTGTTTTCTTATGCAGAAAGGACTACCTCTTTCCAAGGACATCTTTCTAGACAGCTCTCCAGAACTTATCTCGATTTAGATGCTAAGAGACTTCTTAAACTTATTGTGTTTAATGCTGAACTCCTGATTTTCAGCTATCCTCACCCAAAACCTCCTCCACCCACAGTTTTCTTATTCTCACTAATATCAATGCTATTTTTCCATCTGTTTAGATAAAAAAATGCTGGTGTCATTTTTGACTCCTCTCTTTTACTCATAATCAGTTTTAGTTTGGCAAGAAATCCTGTTGACTCTACCTCTTCAATATATCCAGAGATGAAATTAATATGGTATCAAATACAATTTCATGATTTTGATTATTAAGCCCTGATTATGTAAGAAAATGACTTTGTGTTTTGGAAAAACACATGGAAGTGTGTAAGGCACAGTGTCATTATATCTACAAGTTATTCCCAAATCATACAAAAAGAATAATGATAACATTTGTATGCACATGTAGATCAAAACAGATATAGATACAGAAAAAAGAGGAAGAGAGAGAGAATGAAAGAAAATAAGAGATGAAGAAAGCCCAGTAAAGTGTTAACATTTGGGGAATTTTGCTGAAGTTTCAGGGCAATTTTTGTACTATTTTTAGAACTTTGAAAGTCTGAAATTATTTCAAAATAAATATTTGAAAATAAAATATATTATCTTAAGGAAACAACAAAAATGTGTATATATAAATGTATCCAGAATCCATATTTTTTCTTAGTCTATTCACTGCTAACCGTCTTGACTAAGCAATCATCACTCTCACAATTATAGCAATGGTTTTCTTACTTGTTTCTTCAGACCTGTTTATCCTTCCCCCACAATTGCTACAGTTTATTATCAACATAGCTACCATAATGATCTTTCAAAAGTATAATTGACAGCATGTCAACCCTCTGCAATAAACTGCAATGGTTCCCCCATTTCATTCGGGTGAAATTCAAAGGGTTACAATGACTTAAACCATCCTGCATAATATCATTCCTCATTCTCTCTCTGATTCCATCTACTTCTGTTTTGTGTTTCTCTGAATCTATAGGAAGCTCAGTGGTATTGCACATAGAAGTGGGCTGCTGGGATGGCAATAGCTATGTATCTTCTAAAACTATCTTACATATCCTAGTGTGAGTAGTATCACGCTGTAAGAAAAACTACATAAAATTGTTACGCAGGTGGATATCCACGTTTGGTATGGCCAAATAAACTAATATATATTCCTTGAGTACCCTGTATTTCCCAAATTATGTTATTTATTACACTTTTGTGTATTTTTTAAATTTATGTGTCTACTCTTAATTTGTAAGGTCTTCGATACCAGGGGTCTAGGAAAGTATTATACATTACAAGGATCAAAATGTTAGTTTACTTAATATCCCACTGTTTTACACTCATATTCTTTCTTCTAAACTTCTTTAGACTAATGAATACTTTTTAAGGGCTCTTGTTGAATTTAGATTTTTTTTAGACAGCTAAGACTACCTTCATAAGCCCCTATTTACAAGAGTCTGAGCACAAATAATAACATCCTCTCCTTTACTTGAAACACTGCAATAGATACCACAACCAATCTAGGTTTCACTTATTCAGTCCTAAGTGATTTAGAAATAAAGATTACATCTACTTGTTTAGGTTCCATACACAAATATCCAACTATTTCTATGTATTTCACATTGAATAAAACACCAACAAAAACAAAAAGTGAGTATCATGGGATGTGGCTGATGAGAATAAGAGTTTTAAGTGTTATTAAGAAGGGTAGATATTATATAAAAAAGATAAATTATTTAATGGGGTTTCGTGCTGTAACTGCAATGTGGGAAAGTATTGTTGGAAATCAAAATTTGAGGCAAATGTGCTATATGGGAAGTTAAAATGCAGTAGTTTACACAAGAATTTATTGTAGCCTGAACCAGGTTTTTGGGATTTAAAAAATGAATAAATAAATGTGAGAGATACTTAGTATATAGTATCGAGACATTGCCATAATTAGTCATAGGGATGAGAGAGAAGTTAAAGATGAATTTCAGTTCTCTAACTTTGTGCACGTTTGCATTCAATGAAGAGTGAAGATGGAGCGAATAGCAAAGTTTTTGTCATGAGTGATGATATCTGCTTTTATTATTTTCTTTAATATTAGGCCAGTTAAAACAATATCTACAAGACAATTTTAACAATAGATCTGTGGCTCAAATATATGATCTGTGACTAATATATTAGATTATGGAATTCTAACACACATATGGGATCTTAAGCAGTGAGAATGAATGAGATGTTTGGGGAAAAGTGTAAATTGAAGTTCACAAAGCCAAATGACTACCCTGGTTGTTCAGATAATGAAAACAAGCTTCCCAGATATAAAAGTAATAGGGACGGTTTGAAAGCAAAGACCACATGCCTCATTTAATGAAGCCAGCTGGTCTTTAACACTAGGGAGTTACCAGAGCATCAAATTTTGAAGGGAAGCCAGGAGTCTATATTTTTTTACATAAACTGTTGTACGTTGTAGTCATTCTTTCAACAGCAATATAAATGGTCTCTGAATGTCTTACATGAACAGAAAAGTTTTTGTAATTGTATATATCTTCACATAACTTATGAGAGACTAAAAAGTGTTTCATCTTAGAAAGTAGACAGGAATCAAGGGGTCTAAGGAGGTTTGGCCAAATTGTGTGTCAGGACAAACTTCATACACAATTTGCTTAAAACATCTTCAACATACTGTTGACTACAGCTTAGATCCATTTCTACTCATCCAAATCTGTATTCAAAGTTCCAAAAAGGGAGAGAGACTGATTAGGGCCAATATCCTCTGTCTCATATGCTGTGAGCAAGAATAAAGTGGATTCACCTACTTATGATTGTCCCCGTTACTTTCCTGCAATTTACATGTCTCCTTTCTGGATGGTGCCAAAAGCACTGCATCCTCTTACCACTACATAGTAGGGAAAGTCCCTCCAAGAAGAGTGGAGAATCTGCCTTGGACAGCTAAATATCTTTTCTACAAGAAAAATTAAATCTTTATTTTAAAAAAATGTGTGTCAAACACATATTTCTGGCCCAGTTATGATTCACAGGCCACATTTTGTAGCATTTTATATTAGAGGGAAAGAGAGATACAGAGAGAGAGAGAGAGAGTCAGAGAGAGAAAGAGGGAGAGAGTGAGCGACTGTGTGCACCTTGGACTGATAAAAACCAAGATTGAAGAAATATGTCTAATAAAAAGCCTTCACATCAGACTACTATTCCTTGCAAAATTTAAAGAAAAATATCTGGTATTAGGAAGCCTAATGTGTTACTCAGTTGGAAGAGGTAGACCACAATATGCTGAAATGAATGAGTACCTTAGATCAAAATGTGTGTTTTGGATTTAGTAACGTGGCGATTATTATCATAGTTCCAGGTGTACAAATCAAAATGAAGGAAGGTAAAAAAAAATTAAAAATATGAAAATATGTGGAGGACAAATATAGACAACTTTTTGAAATATTTGTCTGTAAAGTGAAATAAAAAGATAAAGTAAATGCAGAATAGGCTATCGACCTCATTCTCAAATGTGAGAGATTTGGACAAGTTTAAATGATAAGATGGCACATTTAGAAAGGGATAGATTAACAATATAGAAGTAAGGAAAAAATTATTAAACTGCAAGGCAAGCAAAGGAATAGCCCAATGGTGTAGGTAAAGAGATTAGACCTAGGTAGGAGGGTCAATGACAGTTTTGGTCAACTGGTGACGGAAAGCCAATAGTGTTTCTTCCAACGAAGTGACAATCTGAAATAAAAGAGAATGTCACCTCCTGAGAGTTAGGAGATGGAGACTAAATCCAAGTTTTGAGGAGATTAAATAATATTTAAAATAGTTGTGAGAATGAGAGGATTTCTCTAACTTATTTAATAATATGCATTGTCTCGGCTGTCAATAAAAATTGGGAATCTTGTTCATGATTATAAGTTTTCTCATCACTCTCTTCCAATTTGTGTTCTTGGTTTCTAAATTCTGTCAATACCACCAAACAAATATCTCTCAAATCCACATCTTTGCATATTTTATACCATAATATTATTTCACAGCATTCTCTCATGTGGGCTTTTACAATATCTTGCCAACTGAAATCATCTACCATTTCTTTAACCCTTGCAATAACTTTTCATAATGTTTTCAGTTATCTGTTAAAAAAACTTATCTAAGTGGTCCATATGATAAAGTGGAAAAGTATTAGCATGAGAAAGCCTATGACTGGTACCTAACTAGATTTCTATTCTAATCTTCCCCATACTCAAATAGCGTGCACAAACTGAAGCTCTCAAGATTTCCTTATTTGAAATCAAGATGCCCACTTAATTGTTAGTTCATTTGTTGTTTATATTTTACAATGTACTTATTTTCTGTCTTTATTAGTGAATTTCCATTCTTTAAGGTCTTGGTAAAATATCTTCTCTTTGGTCAAACATACTCCTTTCTCCCTTTATTTCTTATGTTTCCAAGAATTTTCCCTTATGTTTCCAAAATAATTTGTACATATATATTATATTGTGCTTATCCTACTAAATGTTGCTTAAAATGTTTAAGTGTCTATCATTTTTATTCCAATGCCTGTTACTTGACCACAGTCATTAACTTCTGAGTAGATATGTTATTTTCCAGTAAATATTGTAATATATATAAAAAACATAACAGTAAATATTGTTATATATATATAAAAAACATAACACCGTATATATGTGTGTGTTTGTGTGTGTGTATAAAATGAAATGTAAGATTTCATTATTCTGATTTTGATTTTTTTAATTCATTAATTAATTTATTTTTTTGAGATGGAGTCTCATTCTGTTGCCCAGTCTGAAGTGCAGTGGTGCGATCTTGGCTCACCACAATCTCCACCTCCTGGATTCAAGTGATTCTCCTGCGTCAACCTCCTGAGTAGCTGGGATTACAGGCGTACACCACCATGCCTCACTAATTTTTGTATTTTTAGTAGAAATGGGGTTTCACCATGTTGGTCAGGCTTGTCTCGAACTCCTGACCTCGTGATCTGCCTGCCTCAGCCTCCCAAAGTGCTGGAATTACAGTTGTGAGCCACTGCACCCGACCTGTTTATTTATTTTTGAGACAGAGTCTCACTCTGTCTCCAGGCTGGAGGCTTGTCTTGAACTCCTGACCTGGTGATCTGCCTGCCTCGGTCTCCCAAAGTGCTGGGATTACAGGCATGAGCCACTGCGCCCGACCTATTTATTTATTTTTGAGACAGAGCCTCACTCTGTCTCCAGGCTGGAGTGCAGTGGCACGATCTCGGCTCACTGCAGTCTCCGCCTCCCAGGTTTAAGAGATTCTTCTGCCTCAGCCTCCCGAGTAGCAGGGGCTACAGGTGTGCACCACCATGCCCAGCTAATTTTTGTATCTTCAGTAGAGAAGGGGTTTCACCATGTTGGCCAGGATGGTCTTAATCTCTTGACCTCGTGAGATTTTTAAAATATTATTAGAAAACAGCATAAGTTTAGCTTTATCCTATCTGTGGCCTATAGGGCAAAGAAAGATTCTTTCACGTTAGTATTGGTTTTCTTTTCTGGAAAATTGATGTCAGGGTAGAATACCCTAATCCATTACAGGTCAGCATATAGGTTGTGAATGCACAGTTTTTCTACAAATGTTTTTACCCAAAATATTTAGATATTTGAGCAGCCCTGGGGTATATTTATTCAGGTAGAATCATTATTCCTAAAATCTCATTCAAAAGTGTATTTACAGACCCTGAGAAACATGTAGAAAAGTGTCAGTGCCAGCAGTGGGATTAGCTGCTAGGTACAGTTTGGAAATTCTTTAAATGGGGCAAAAGCTCTTGAGTAGAGAAAAAAAATGTTTTCCCGTTTGCTTTCTTAGAGTTAGTTCTCATGGAGAAAATATTAGTCTAGACATGGTTAGATAAATTTTAAAATCATTCTGGATAAATAATAAATTGATTATTTTATACAGCTAAGTGGAAGCTAAAAATCAATCTGTAATATTTAGTGTTACCAAATGTTTCAGAATTTTAAAAATAGTAATTTATAGATTAATATTTATTATAAATAATAAAAATTATGCTTATTCATTCAAACCATTCGATACTATGTTTCTGTTATTTAAGATCAACTTATAATCTTAATGATATCAGAAAAAGGAAATAAAATTATATTAATATCCAATACAGTATTTACTCACACTTACATTGCTTCAATAAAGGTTTTGCTTTGACATATAGTAGCTAATTGATAAGTCCATAGAAGTGTGTAATAGTGAGTTAGACAAATGAGTCACAGGGTACAGCTTCATCTTCATCCTGTGCCTGTTTTTAGAAACTTTCCCCTGTGAAACAATCTAGTCCAAATGTAACAACTTCTTCAATTTTCTCAAGTATTAAAGAATCCTCTGGTCATTTTCAGTTAGAAGACTATTTGCCATCTAATAAATAGGTCTAGTCCAATACAATAACTAAACTCCAAGCTCTATTCCAAGTTAAATCTTTGCGCCTTGTTCAGCATGAGCACAGTGCTAGTCAAACCTTTTGGAAGGAAAGGGATCTGGACCAGTTTCTTCTCTGTCTACCTATTTAATATCCTATTCCTCCTTCCTTATTCACTAGACTGCTTCTGGTGATCTCGGAGTTGAAAGAAGAGAGCAAAGCTGAAGAGGTCAGATGCAAAACGGTCCTCCTTTCCTGGCATCAATGTAGTTAGGCTTTGTTACCTCTGGTCTTGAAGTCACTAGGCTAACACACCCTTGGTTTGGCAGATAAGAAAATCAAGCTCCTTTTTTTGGTCATGGGGTTATGCGGAGGAGCTTATTTGTGAGTTCCTCAGAGATACCCACTGGGGATATTTGACTAGACTTTCTTTGACATGCCCATTATATTTTCTTCCTGGTGATCACTTACAAATCTCCTTTCAGCCCTGAAAAATTTGGCATTCTAGCCACCTTCTTATGTATTTGTTTAGGGGTTGATGGGTATTCCCTCTCTAAGCAACATTATGGGAATCATTTAAGATGCCTATAGGTTCCCATTCTCTGATAAGTGACATGTATTTGGCAAGCAAAGCAAATAAACAAACCAGGAAGAATAGAAAAGAGAAAAAAAATAAGAAAATGTATGTATTTTTTTCTCCATAGTCAGTGAAAATATAAGCTGGAAAGGGTTGACTCCAGTGCAAAATTTAAATATAGAAACCCTTGCTTTGAAAAAAATAAAAAGATTCTGTTAGAGGTAACAAATTAATTTTTTAAAAAAGAATCTCCTCTTCCACAGTCTCTCTACCTGTCATTTTTTTAAAAAATTGCTGTTTAACATTGAGCTCCCTCGCACATGGGGATACTTATGGATGCATGCAGATCCTCACAGGTACCTGGGGGCCTGCAATACAACTCAAGGAAAAGCCCACTGCCTGCTGGCTTTCCTCTCTTCAAGCTTTTAGTCAGATACACAGTGTGCTGGGTTGGGATGGAACCACCACACTACCCAAGGCTCACAAGCAAACCACCAAGGAATTGCAATCTCTGTACCAAGCTGTAATAAAACCTTGGATCGGAGTAGATAACAACTTGCCCCTTCAAGTCAATGTCTGAATGCACTTTGGCACTGACACCCCAGAGCAGGGATAACTGCAGCATGCCTCATCCCAAGATGTCACAGTATGTGTCCACCAAACCCTGCAAATTTCCATGAATGTGTTCAAGTTACCTATTAAGGCAGACAGCAGTGGAAGACCACAGGGCTTCCCGTGTCAATACAAGCTGGAGTTCATTCTGAGCAGTCAGTGACAGTGGAAGCTGGGCAGAGGTGAAAAGTGGTAGGTAAAAAGCTAGCTACCAAGAACCCATCTCAAGCAGGCATTGGAAGGCAGGGCCACATGTGAAGCTCCAAAACCGCTTTCCTAGGGACTTACCTTTAAAAACATAAATGTCACTATTAAGAGTTTCAATATGTCAATCTCACAGCATTAAGCCCCTGGTAGTTCAGGTATCTCTTGAATGTGGAGCCCTGTCAGACTGCGCTGGTTGTCACCCATGAAGAGGCCCCTGACTATGGGTATCTCTCTCTCACGCATGCTCTCAGTCTCTTTCTCTTACTCTCTTCTTACTTGCTTTCACTCTCTTGCTCTTTCTCATTCATTTTTCTAAATTTCTTCTGACATCTGAAGATGAGTATCTTGTCTTTAGTTTGCCTAAGCAGGTATAAGTTCCTAATCCAGTACATCCCCCACCAACACTACAGGGTTTAACACTTTACCTCAATAAGGGATTTGCTTAAGCCGCTCTTAAAACACCTATGGGAAGGAAAGAAGCAGGATTAGTACTCACCATCCTTCCCTCATGAGAATGGACTGAGATGGTGGATAGACAATAGACTCAGTGAACAACTGAGTACAATGCAACATTGAGTCCAGTGAGGGCAACACACTGAAAAATCTCCCCAAATAAATTCCTCCCTTTAATTTCCAAATTGCTCTTCCAATTGTAGATCATTGATGTGTAGTCAAATGAGTGATCATACTATTAAAAAGCACCTCCTTTCTAAGACTACAATGGTCATCGCCTATGAAGTGGCCTGTGACTGCAGGACACCTCTCTATCTGTCTGTCTCTGAAGTCACTTCATACAAAATGGATATACTTTTACAGGTGGGCACATATATAAGCAATCATAAAGTAAATATAGATATGTGTGTGCTGCATGTTTTATAACCATAAGCTAAATTCTGCAATTTAAATAATAATCTCCTCTGGAAAAACCACTGAAGTTTGCAGGCACATTCTTGAAAATTCAAATAGTTTTTGTGAGGCTATACTCAGAAAAGCTAACAAGCTTACCTATTTTCCTAATTAACCTTAAATTATTAAATCAAACATCAATGACTGAAATAACTTAGAGAAATTCGTTAGTGTGTATATTTTGTTCTATTTTATTTCTAATGGCAGAAGTTATTAGACATTTGTTCAGTCTGTGTTTTTGGTTTTTGGTTTGGGTTTTTATTTTATAGATGGGTTCTCATTCTGTCGCCCAGGCTGGAGTACAGTAGTGTGATCATAGCTTACTGTAGCCTGGAACTCCTGGTCTCAAGTGATCCTCCTGCCTCAGCCTCTCAAGTAGTTGGAATTACAGGGTCAAGTCAAAGGCACACCCAGCGCATTTAGTCTGTTTTAAAATGAGTGGCTGTTTCAACTTATCTTGATAGGAGGGCTTCAATAATTCATTATTTCCATATACCTTATACATCTGTTTTTCTGGCTTAAATTTTCCTCGCCTAGTTCCCTATTTCTCACTTTCTAATAAAATTCATCTACTTTCAATAATTCAGTTTAAATCTCTTATTTTTTTTCCAAAATCTCTATTATCCTCTCATTGTGTTCATTGTGTAGTATTTCCTTCCATAAGAATTCCTAAAAATGCCAATATCTAAAACTATCATTTAGTACACAATAATTGTGTTGTGGACCCACTTGAATCACTGTCTTAATTTTATTTTATTCTTAAGAAATGTGAGGCTGTAAAATATTTTTCTCATTATAGGTCACAATCTCTTTGATGGTAAGTGCTATAAGTGATTATTCTGGGGAAGTAGGAGGGAAATGGAGTTACGCAATGTAAATAAACAAAAATAAACAGATAGATGAATTGATAGATGATTAAATAAGCAAATAATTTCAGGAGTTTCACATGGTACCTGCTGACAATATGGCATAAACTAAGGATAAGGATTTATTCAAATTTTCATACTTGGTACCAGAATGCAAAATGAATTATACAAAAAAGTAAAAAAAAAAAAAAAAAAAAACTAAATCAATAATTTGTTTAATTTTCAAAATAAAATCAGGAGGAAGAACAGAAGGATTTAATTACTTTTCTCTTTTTCACAAAACCCTTAAAGCTTAAAACTTCAGGCAATGCATGTGATTTTGTGTTCTATTAGTTTAAGAAATGTGTCTTTAGTTATCACTCTTTCTGGCTAGAGGAAGAAACACTAGCTGCACATTCTTAAACCTGGCAAGATTAGAATTGAGAGAGCACTAAGAAACACAATAATGAACCAGGCACTATGCATGGGACAAGAACTGTGAGGAGGGTCTCTAATACATAGAAAAACAAGGCATAACCTTGCCAAAGACGGTATCAAGGTGAATATAGATAAAATAAACAAAGATTATTAAAAATAGTAAGTGGAAATCACAAGTGGAAAGAAATGGAAAAATAATAAGTGGAAAATAATAAGTGACAAACATAAAGGATAGGGCATTTGTGAAGAATTGCTTTTTTTGTCTCCTGGTGTCTGCAAAATATTTGTTTGAAGATTGGATGAATAAACTCAAGATTTTGTAGAACTTCTATAGCTGAGAAGATGCCATTTCTTCTTACTACTTTAGGTCTACTGCTTAACATACATTAGGTGCTTAATAAATATGTGCTAAATAGGTCAATTTTTTTCCAGATAATTGAATATTGAATAAGTTAGTCAACTAAATACTTTTTTAGGTTTTTAATTAGAGACAACTTAATGAAATATGTAATTTTTATTATGTATAATAGAATGTGAAAATAAAAAATAAAGATCTACACTATACTTATTTACTATATTTATACTATATTTACTTACTCGAAAGATCCTACAGATAAAAAAAATGCATCTTTAAAGCTCACATTAGGAGGGCTTGACATGTTTAAACAACTATTGCTGGCTACTTCTTATTTCAATGGTTTTTCCCTGTTGGAAGATTTTTAAAGATTTTATACAAATTGGAAGCTTTTCTTTCTCTGTTTCATAAAACAGACTCAAGTATAAAAACACAAAGACTAGAGAGTATTCTAAATAGTGAGATTTGGAATTCATATAGCCCTAGAGATGCAACATAGATAGAAGTAATTTTCTGCAAAAATTGGCAACCATAGCAACTGTACAGAACATATTAAAGAGGAATACAAATCCTTGTAAATCAATGTTGTTTAAATTAAGCAGTGTCTAGAAGGAATAGTGCTAGCTGGATCTACAAAAATATAATTAGTAAATCTCTCCCCTTAATGTGTGAATTTAAGAAAACAACATGACAATAATTTGATTAAAATGTATTGATAGAAAAAAGAATTATATTAATACATATTGATAAAACTTGAATAAAAGTGTGTAGAATTGTATGAGAAAATGCATAGAACATAGACATATACAAATAATTGAAAGTGATAAAAGAAGAGATGTTCAAATAAGATTTGGGTCAGTTATATAGAAAGAAAAAAGTAATTCAAAATTATGAACATATCATAAGCTATTCAGAAATTTAGATTCATAATATTAATATGGAAGGGAAGTGTTGGGAAGGGAAGAGTGTGGTCCCTTTAAAAGATACGGAAGTGGGGAAGGGAAGCCCTGGGTAGAGAAGTGTGTGGTCCCTTGCTATGGCTCCACCTTCACAGACCTAGGTGAGGACAGGCATTTGCTACCCAAATGTTACATTTCCCAAGACCACCGTGGCCTGCCAAGCCTCCATCGTGTGCCCATAAAAACCCTGAGACTCTAACAGGCAGGCATAGAGGTGGCTGGACATTGAGAAGAGCACATAAGCGGAGGAACACACAGGCAGCTGAACCTCTTGACAGGTACCTGAACCTCTTGACAGGCACCTGAACTTCTTGACAGGCACTGGCATGCCGGCAGGCCACGGACAAGCAGGCCACTGACCGGCAGAAGCAGAACGAAACAGAGTTTAGCTGGGCAGTCAGATGAGAGCCCAAGCCGCTGAGTAGCCCAACTGCAGGGAAAATCCTTCCCACTCCATCCCCTTCTGACTTCCCTTGAGCTACCTCCATTCAATAAGACCTTGCAATCATTCTCCAAGCCCAGGTGTGATCTGATTCTCCCGGCACACCAAGGCAAGAACCCGGGATACGGAAAGCCCTCTGTCCTTGCTACAAGGTAGAGGGTCTAATTGAGCTGGTTAGCACAAGCCGCCTATAGACGGCAAAACTAAAAGAGCACCCTGTAAGACACGCCCACTGGGGGCTTCGGGAGCTGTAAATACTCACTCTTAGACACTGCTGTGGGGTGGGAGCCACACAGCCTGCCCGTTTGTGTGCTCCCCTAGAGGTTTGAGCAGTGGGGCACTGAAGAAGCGACCCACATCCCCATCGCAAGCTCTGTGAGGGGCACAAGGGAACCTTTCCCGTTTCAATACTATCAAGGTTCTAAAAGGAAAAGGATGGCAAACTCTTAGTAGTCTAATGTGAATGGAGTTTAATTACAAAGCTAATTACTTACAAACATATAGTTTTAGGGGAACCACAAAGACACTGTAGTAACAGAGCTGGTAACAATAAGGTATTATCATCTCCCGATCCAAAGGAAAAGGAAGGGGAACATATTTAAGAAATCAGATATTACAACATATCAGAAACATGTAGAAGACAGAAGAACAGAACATTAAATAGGGTCAGGGGTCTTGAGATAAATGTAATTTTTGCCAGGTGTAGAAGTCAGAAGCTTAAAGCAACTTAATAGGAAGGTAGATGAGAAAATAAATACTCTAACTTCATCTTCTGCCTCCCTACAATCTCCTAATGAGGCTTTCCATAGTCTGACCCCAGCTGAAACCAGAGACACAGAGCACTATTGATGAAATACTACAGATCAATTTCCTGAGCCGGAACCCAAGGAAAAGGCAGACAATGAGGGAAAATAGAGGGACATACAACAGATAGAACAAGCAGCCACGCTTAGGTTGTTCAGTGAATCTTCACCATGGTCATTTCATGATACATTTTCCTAAGTATTCCTTTTATTTCTGTCATTTTTCTTTATTTTCTTGATAAACTCCAATGGTAAAGTATTCTCTCAGGTCCAAATAACATTGCCATTGATTATTCTTGTGCTCCTATTTCCTTAGACCAGTAGACCATACCCTATTCAAAAGTGTTGTTTTGTATCACCTTTTATGCTTTGGAAGTACGTGGTGTTGGATTCCTCAAAAGTTTTGAATCTGAGACAGGATTTGAGATAACGTGATTTGTGAAGGCAATGCTCCCACAGAAGAAACAGGGAAGACGGTGAGAGAATTAAGGCAGAAAAGGGGAACTCTTGCCGAATAGAAATGTTTATGAAATCAGTAATTTAGTTTCTTAACTGAATAAACAATGCATGGGGGAAAAAATTTGAACATTGGAGACACAAATACATTAGTAATGACTTTAATTATTACAACATATTCGAAAACCACTAAGATATGTCTGATGCAGAAAGAGCTACATTGTTTAACTTTTGAAATGTAAGAAAAAAAGAGAAGAAGGACTTTTTAGGTCATCTTTCATTATAAAAATATCCCTGTGTTTTCTTACTCTTTTTAGAGTATGACTTCGTTACTTACTCAGCACTCTCGCCAGACACAAACACACCCTTCCTTCAAAAATTTCTCTAAATTTTCCATTTATTTTGCCATTGTAAATTGGGAGAACAGATATCAAATTGCATTTGAGTTCAATTTCAACTAAAAATTACACTTTGTATTAGGCAATTCGAGAGCGGGAGGGCTACACTTAAGAGCACGGGTTCTCTTGTTCCACCAGAATACATAAATGTTCTGAAAGAAGTGTCTGCCAACTTTCCCATTGAATGATCAAGTGCAAAACAATCCAGCAAGAGAATTTTATGATGATTAGTTTTGGAAGATTAATAACTTTTTCTTTCTCTTTTACCTCTGCTCTTTCTAAGATGTTAGAATTGACGTTCTCATTTACAGACACATTAAAAGTATTTTACAATGTATTAAATAATCTGCTCAATTTAAACATCTTGGAAAACAAGAATATCATAAAGAAAAATATGTAAATTAGCTGAAATTGTATCTCTTTGATAGATCCATGTTAAAATTCCCTTGAACTATTTTTTTTTTAGTTTGAGGTATAAAGATATCTCACATATCCACACATATACATAGGTGCATATATATGATTATACACATATTTTGGCCATGCTATATAAGGAGACTTTTAAATTATACCTTATTCATTTAAAACTAAGTTGCAACAATTTTATTACAACTCTAATTATGCTTTGCTTTAAAAAAAAAAAGGCAACAGTCCAAATGTGGGGTCCAAAATTTCTATTATTAATTCAGGATAGATTCCTGAAGTAGAATCACTTGGTTAAAGGGAATACTTTTTTTTTTTTTTTTGAGATGGAGTCTCACTCTGTCACCCATGCTGGAGTGCAATGGCGCAATCTAGGCTCACTGCAACCTCCATCTCCCGGGTTCAAGCAATTCTCCTGCCTCAGCCTCCCGAGTAGCTGGGATTACAGGCACCTGCCACCATGCCTGGCTAGTTTTTTGTATTTTTAGTAGAGACAGGGTTTCTCCATGTTGCCCAGGCCGGTTTAGAACTCCTGAGCTCAGGCAATCTGCCTGCCTCGGCCTCCCAAAGTGCTGGGATTACAGGCGTGAGCCACCATGCCTGGCCAAGGGAATACATTTTTAAGGGCTTCTGATGCTTTCTTTCCAGAGAGTTTTTTATCCTAGAGAGTAGTATAAGACTGATTATTCCGCAGCAACTTTCTAGCAATGAAGATCATCTTTGTTGGTTCCCCAATATTTGTCAATTTTACACACACAGAAAAAAAATGGTATATTACTATTTAAACATGCAAATCTTCTATTTCTAGAATATTTGAATATTTTTATTAGCAATTTATATTTCTTCATTTAGGTCCTTTGCCATTTTTCTATTGTCATGTTAGTGTTTTTCCTTTCCTTATTAACTTTCATAAAATAATGACAATAATATATTAAGTCTACGTCTCTCATTTCGTTACATGTATATTTTTACAAATATCCTACAGTATAACATTTTATGAATATTGTCAATAACGTAAAAATGTTTGGTACTAGTCAAAAATATAAAATGTTTACTAACAGTATCCAGAACTGCTGAATTTTGCTCTGCTCTCTAGGAGTTTAGCTGTCACTTACAATTCATATTCACTTGAACTTTGTATATTCTAAATCTATTGTTACCAGAGCAACTTCAGGAGCTTGTGCCAGGCCCACTTAATTTCCCTCCACATGTGTCTACCTACTTTTTTTCTTGAAAAGCCTTAAAGGATAGTCAGGATCAGGCCAATTAAACTAAATGTTATCTGGCAACTAGCAAGAGGTTAGAAAGTTGTTTGGTTTGTTGATGACAAAATAGATTGTTTCCTTCTTTAATGAATACACATAATGGCAAGTACTTTAATGAATCCATATCCTACCAGCAAAAGCCAAGAAAGTTGCCTTAGGGAGGTCAATTATTTTTTATGTCTTTTTAGTGCTCATTTTATGGATCTGTATGGCCGAATTAATTAGCACCAGGACTATGTAAGAAAGTGGCATGAAAACAGGCTCTTTTACCTAATGTGAGTAAGCATGACATAAAATAATTAAAATGGAGTCATTTCTTGAGGGTTTTCAAATGTTATTTTATCTATTTTGAAAGAAAGCTTAGTTGCAAAATACAAGATATTATTAACACACATTAGTAAACCTTTGTATATTTACTTGTCAAAACTCCGCATTTTCTTTAGTCCTTCTGTTTCTTTCCTATGTGTGGTTGTACAAGGATGTTTTACTCACTTTCTTTATTATTCATATAGAAAAGATATAATAAATCTCTCATAAGTTTTTCCCTCAGTAACCAAGGGTGACTGGTTCTAGGACCCCCCATGGATACCAAAATTTTCAGATGTTCCAGTCCCTGATATGAAATGACATAGTATTTGCATATAACCTATGCACATCCTCCTTTATACTTTAAGTTATCGCTACAGTACCTATAATACCTAATACAACATAAATGCTATGTACATAGTTGCCACACTGTATTGTTTAGAGAACGATGGCAAGGAAAAAAGTCCGCACAAGTTCAGTACAGGTGGGTTTTTTAAAAAAAAATTGGTGATCTGTAGTTGGTTAAATTCACTCATGTGGATCCCAGGGATAAAGAAGGCCAATTGTGTTATCACAGTATAACGAAAATTCTACTAGATGTAAAGTTCAGGTCATCTAATCCAGCCCACTTTTTAAAAAATGAAAAATTTGATATGTCCATTGAAAAAATCCTATGAACTAATTGCTCCACTTTATAATAAAACAATAATTAACAGTCAGTAACCACTTTCGGTATCAGAGGGTGTTCTTATTTGTAAGCATTTCAAGCAACTCTTGCTGGGTTAAGCAAAAAGGGAGTTTATTAAGAGGATATCAGGCAGCTCACATAATCATTAGGAAGGCTGGGAACTAGGCCAGATGCTAAGCAGTAAGAAAAGTGCCACAAACCTTATTTTAATGACCAGTACAAATATAATGGTATATCTTGGTTAATATCAACATTTCCTGTAAGAATACCCCCAAAATTGTTTCTGGTAATGGATGTGTTCCCTGTTGCTGCTCTTCCTATTATGATAACTTTTAAAAACATCGTTTCTCATTCCTAACCTTTACCTGTCAGTGGCTCCGAATGCACATTGGCGTGATACAACTGTCTGCAATGCTTGGGTCCTGTGCTTGCTTCCTATTGGAAGTGGAGGGTGGAAAAGCAGGCACCAACACTGTGTGCCCCTGTAGTGGGAGGCAGTGTTTGCTGCTAGCTAACATTCATAGCGTAGAGAGTTTCCCAAACAGCAAATGGAGGCCTAGTAGAACAAAAAGCAAAAAGCCAAACATCCATCAGACTGTCTGTGGGGCAGGCATTTTGGCCAGAGCTTCATAGGATAAATACAATTCACTTTTTTGTATGTGAGAAAATGGAGAACAAAAGGAGCTAATAACTTGTCCAAGATCACAAGGCTAATAATTAACACTGTCAATATTTAAACCAAGATTTCCTAAAGGCTTGGTTATAAAATCTCTCTTTTATTATGTCTTTAACAAACAAAGACATAAATTAGGTTGAATGTAATTTTTCTTAATAGCAATATTTATTATATGACAAAAATATTTACATTTTTATTTAACTTCTAATTATTTCCACATGCAAAACATTAGAATATAGGTACAGAGGTTTCAAGGCAGCTTTGAGGGTAATGAAAATAATCCATATAATCCTAAGTTATTAAGTTCATTTTGAGATAATTTTTGTTTTTTTCCCTAATTAGACACATCAGTAGACTTATAGTTTTTAAAGAAATCAAACATTTATTTTACTAAAAGTAGAAAAACTTTATACTTGTAAAATTATATTATTATATAAGAAATGCCCTAAATTAGATATATGAAATAATTCCCAGACTAAATTACTGTTCAACTGTTGCAGGTCATCAAATATTCATACACATTTGCTCATCCCAAAATTATAATAAAATCATGAAACACCTCAGAAACTATCAGAATAGTATAATTAAAGTCCTATTTATATTTTAATGATAACACATTAGATTTGCAAGTATAGAATTAAGGTTAAACACAATGCAATGTTGACCTTTAATAAAATGCAGTGTTTCAAATGGTAAACAAGCCATTGGTCTGTATTTCACCGAAATCATTCTCTGTAACTACATAATCGCCCCTCCCCTTATTACAAGGAGCATTACAAGAGAGTATGCAGGAGATGAAAAGTGAACATCTATAGTAAAGGTAATGATCTTTGAAAATTTTTTCTAATGAGTAATTTGTGGCTCAGTGGATTTCAAGAGATTATTGGTTTTGGAAATGGATTCTATCAACTAAGGAGATAATGAAAATCATTAGGGCTGAGTAAAATAAAATAGCACATTTGAAATGAACACAAGCATTCTGCAAGCTTCTAGTTGCCACACAAGTTGAAAGCCTTGTTTAAAAACAAAATTATAAAAAAATTTTCTATGTAGGCCAAAGCATTTCTGTGTAGTACAGTATACTTACATTTATAGCAAGGAATAATACTACTTTGAATGTTATTTTTTAATAAAATATTTCAAAAGGCTTCAATTTAGGATGTTGTTATATAAGAGCAATTCTTCTTTACCTACTTGATATTAAGTAATCAATTAGTTTACATATAGATTATATTAAAATAGTTTGACCCAGGGTATTTTTCATCATATACTCAATATAGCAATAGCTCCCAGTATCATTTCTGCACAATTTGCCTGACGTTCTAAACCAACTCTTCCAAACCAACTGTTTCTTAAGCTTTTTAATCTTCCTTTGTTGTTTCTTGTCTGTTTTGTCTCCTGTTGTATCTTCAGGACTTAAGTCAGTGCTTCTTACAAATGATTAACTCACTTAAAATTTGTTGAATAACCATTTAAATTAATAATACATACTCATAAAGATAAATTACAAAAGTTTTGAATAAGCCGAGCATGGTGGCTCACATCTGTAATCCCAGCATTTGGGGAGGCCAAGGTGGGAGGATCATGAGGTCAGGGGTTCGAGACCAACTTGGCCAACATGGTGAAACTCTGTCTCTACTAAAAATACAAAAATTAGCTGGACGTGGTGGTGCACACCTGTAATCCCAGCTACTCAGGAGGCTGAGGCAAGAGAATCACTTGAAACCTGGGAGGCAGGGGTTGCAGTGACCTGAGATCAAGCCATTGCACTCCAGCCTGGGTGACAGAGCGAGACTCCATCTCAAAAAATAAACAAACATGAAGTTTTGAATAATATAAAGTTTAAATGTTTAGCACCACAACAGCCTTGAAACAGGTTATATGTAATTTTAGTAAGTTATGAGATAATAAAGAGATTATACTAATGAAGACAATATTTTTAAAAGCTTAGTTTAATCATTTATAGCAATTAGGTGGAAATCAATTATTAATAAGAACCTTGAAACAGCTTTACAGTTTGCAAATATGTAAAAACAGATCTACTTAGCTATTTGTTTTAAAAAACAAAAATAAATGAAGTAAATGTCTGTCTACTTCATATCGTTCATCAAATTTCAATAATTTCTTTCCATTACTTTTTCTCATTTATGAGCACTGCCTTAAAATCAATTAAAAAGACTTCCTTTATTCTCATTTTGCAATGCTAAGTGTTCATTGTGAATGTTAACAGTGTATGATATTGACAAATATATAAGCAAGCTGTGCATTTGTATATGCTGATATAATGAATTTCTAGAGTTTTAATTATCTTCATATCAAAATTGACCTGCTAGAATATGAAAAATATTAACAGCTCACTAAAAGTAAATATGATATTACTTAAAATAATACTTTATTCCTCTAAAAGGACATATAAACATCTAGACATAGACATGGTCTTCATCACATTCGTCTGCTATGTAGAAAAATAATGTAAAAATAACATTAAGTATTCAATTATTTACAGTGTTTTATGCAGTGCATTTGTAAAAAACAAATATTAGAGTCCAATAAATGCCCTATATCTTATTCATATGAACCTATTCTTTTAGTATATATATTCACCTACTTCAGCAAAAAGGCACCGAATAGTACAACTCTGCTTTTGTCATATGGATATGAGTTGAAATAACAAATACTCATTCTTAAAAAGGCAAGAAGTGAATGAAAACATATTGCATACTAATAGTTCAATAGGAAACAAACTACATGGCTCTGGAGCAGATATTTCTAATGGCTCTGCTGCCATTAATCCCTCTTATAACATCACTTTACCATTTGATTAATAGAGTGATGCCATTGTATCTTATAAGTTTTCTGAACCTTGAGTAAAATCCGTTCTAAGATCTCTCATAACATGAAGAAACTTATATTAGCCCCATTTTTAGTTCAACTTTGTTATAAAAGATGAGCATAATTATGTGAAAACAGAGACATTTTCAGAAAAAATTAATTCCCAACATCTTACTTGTGTCTGGACAAAGAAAATTTGAGGCATTATTTTCTTAGTAAATAACAATTGACACCAGTTAAAAATGCAATGACATCTTGCACAAAGTAAAACCAGGTCAGCCATAGCTTCTAAAATCTATAGCATTCTTCCTCAAAGTGTTTCTAGTAGATTCCACTTTTAATGTACATTGCTATCTGAAGGTAGATAAATCACTACTATAAAACTTTAAATATAATTATGTCCATATTCCTGAAAATTAAAAGGGGTAATATACAGCAATACTTTCAAGTACAGAAATGCTTGATGTGCTAATAACTACAAAAAAATCAGAGAACTATCTAAATCCTAATTCAGGACAAAACAAACAAGTAATACATCAATCAACAAATAGTTTTAAATCAAAGTTTTATCAGACATGTGATATTTGATTATCAGCAAGTCAGATGACAGGCTTTAAAACATGACCCTTCTAAATCCTATATTCCATACATTTATGGAAGCAGAGTAGAGTGTGAGTGTCAAAAGAGATTTTAATATAGCTAAGTACTAATTGTGTGACTTCATCTGGATTCCAGTAAATTTTTTAGTTATTTTGCTTGCATTTCTTCATCGCCTATTATTGATCCCAATAAGTTACAATCTGCAACTTATACTCTGATGAAAATTTCATCTGTCTTAGTATTAAGGATTAAGGAATACAGGATTTAGAAGGGTCATGTTTAAAGTCTGGCATCTGACTTGCTAATAATCAAATATTACATGTCTGATAAAACTTTGATTTAAAACTATTTGTTGATTGCTGTATTACTTGTTTGTTTTGGTCTAAATTAGGACTTAGATAGTTCTCTGATTTTTTTTGTAGTTATTAGTACATCAGTCATTGCTGTACTTGAAAGTAGCCCTGTATATTACCCCTTTTAATATTAAGTCAGATGAAATTTTGTAACTACTTTGAAGAAACTTACATTGATTGTACTTTTCTCATGTTAAGACATAGTTCTGGTGGTATATATATGCCTGCCCTAATATATAGCAGAAATCTGTACAAAAGTTTCAACTTCTTCTTTCTAGAGTCACAGGAAGCATTTCACAGACAATAAACTCTGATCAAATTAAGATGTATGACATATCCTTTTGTATCACAGAAGATAATTCCAGAGACATACTCTACGAAGTCATTATGGATTGCCAATCACAAGTCTTAACCACTACGTATAAAAAATAAATCTAGGATTTATTTGCCACATGCTATATTCTTCTATAATAAATTCAAAATAAGATGCAGTTTGGGCTATCATAACTTGCCATGTCTTTATTAAACAAGCCCTAGAAATATCACATATGTGGGGACCAATATGAAATGGTGGGGTTATACCTCCTATGGGGATGTATCTATATCTAGGGAGGAGGGTTATTGGGATACAACTCTCACTAGAATCGCTCATGTTCCTTTGTAACAAAGGCATTTAGAAACAGCATAAGAATTATATATTGAGACTATCTCCCTTACCAAAGACATTCCAGGACACTAAATCCTCCCCTCTCATCCCAGAGAAGATTTGCTTACATTTCACGGTAAACAGATATCTCCGATCTCTGCTTCTAATCTTTAACTTCTACTTCATATAGCCTTCCCCTTTGTGTAGATCTCAAGTCTTCCTCTTCCTTTCTTGTATTAGTGCACACTATTGGATTTAGGACTCACACAGATAATCCAGGATGATCTCATCTTGAGACTCTGAACTCAGTTACGTCTGCAAAAATCCCTTTTTAAAATGGACCACAATGACAAGATCTGGGCAGACATATATTTGAGCAGGCCACCGCTCAATTTTTTTTTCTTTCATTGATGCCAATGTCCAAAAACATTGGCATCAATGGAAGAAAAAATGAATTTGGAATATACTAAGCATTGCTGTAGAATTTTTAAGAGGTTATGGGAATTCTTTAATGTACTTTCATATCATCACTGTAAAACTGATAACTACATCTTTTTAAATCTTTACACTAAAGGCATCTATTCCCTTTTAATCTACTGGGGAAAAAATGGCAGCATACTTCCAAATAGTTTGAGTTAAATGCTATTTCTGGATAAACATATACCTTGAAACACATTTCAAGTGATTATTTTTCATCTTCTCACCTATGTAGTCACCTACAACTGCAACTGTACTCATTTAACCAGCCTTTACTGATAACTTTTGGTGTCTTTCCTATACTTATTAGAATGGGACACACAAAGGAAAGGCAGGACTACAGATTCAGTCTTTAAAAACTTACAGTACTATTGGGGAAAAAAGAGACATACACATTAGACAACAAAGAAATAATGACAAAGTGAAATCCACTGAAATAGAGGAGATACTTATGTGCCTTCATGATGGTATGCAGTTTTCTTGAAGGCAAAATATGTATTTCTTCAGCTGCCTTTATTCTTTTTCCTTTTAGATTATATTTTTTATTGCTAATCTTTCTTCTTGTCCAGCCATTTATATTCACAGCATGAAGTTAGTGAAAACAATTGGCATCTCTATTCATTTCTTTTTGTATGAACAATTGCAGAAGTCTTCGGACAAGAAAAACCGGTAATAGTTTAGCTCCTACTTTTTTCCTAAAATTTTCTTGAAAATTATATTCTACGTTCATATTGTTAGTAAATGTCATTACTACACCGTAACTGTGTATAAAATCCTGTGAGAAATATCAGTAACACATGAAGCTTAGTTTATTTTATAATAATAAAATGAATACTCTGTCAATTAAATACCATGTGATAAGAGTTTTGAAATTTCCCTTTTTCTAATTAAGAAGCCCAGCTTTGAGCAGCTATTGCCATATTTAAAATTTATACTTTGCTTTTCCTTTACCAGACTCCATAATTTTTTCTAAATTTGTTGTAAAACCAAGTAGTAAATTCATAAATATAAATAGGCCTAAGTTTTTTGGAATTGTCATGTTTCACTGAATCTCTAATTTTCTAAATTTGTAGGAAAGACCACTTATATTTGTCAAATTCAGATACAGTATTTCAGAAAAAATACGATCTTCACCTTCACCCTTTGATATATACCCACTTTATCACTCTTCAGTGAGTACCATATTATAGAGTCTTTTTGTTTAACCTAATGAAATGGATAAATTAAAGGATTAGGATTCTTCTTAAATTACCCCTTGTACATAAAGTAAATCTGCTTTGTATTTTAATTCACCAACTGATCGCATATAATACAAATGTGACTTGTATTCAGATAAATCCATTTAACATAGATACAGAGGTTACTTATAAAATACAGGTAAAGAAAGAATATTTCAAAAGCAAATTCTTTGGATTCAAAGGAATCCTTCAATTATTTAGAGAAAAATGTTAAATTATTGTTATTTTATGTTTATTATATTTGGGATTCAAAATTTGATGAAATAATGTTTTGCATTTGCAAATAAAGGGGGTTAAATTTAATGCAAAAATGTCACACTAGATAAATGAGGGTGAACCTAATGAGCTTCTTACAAAATGTAAGAAACTTACAGCCAATAGTATTAAGGGCTTTCCATGTGCCAAAAATTGGGTTCAGTTACTTGCTTTATTGTCTCTTTAAAGAACAGAAAATAAATAATATTAATTTTGGAAACGAGAAAAGCTTAGAAAAAAAGTAGCTTGACCAATCAAGATAACACTGCTTTTGGATGAATCAGTTAGAGCCAGATTCTCAGGTACACTCTATCAGTTATTAAAGAAAGCTCCAATTCATACTCCTGCATTTCTCCCTAGCCAGTTTGGAGTAGAAGCAGGCAAGCAGCTGAGATCACTTTATTCAGAGTGCCAGTAAGAATTACCAGGAAATCTGACTGTGCAGCACAATTCAACAGCTGGAAACTTTCAGTCCAGTTGCCACTGTCATTCTAGATATGTACGCAATTCCGTAAGTTGGGCTTAGGTTTCATTTGGAGCTGCCTTCAGTATTTATCGATAATTCTGTAGCATCATTCAAATCAAGGAAAACTCCACCTTGCCTAGTCAAACTCACATTACCTGCTTTTTGAAAAAAGGAGAGAAATTCTTCTCTCTCTTCTGACATTTGTTCTTAAAAAAAAAAAATATATATATATATATATATATATCAAGAAACCTCTTTCTTCTTTTTGTTGTTAAATGTGGTTGGTACACATAGTAGAGGGAGGGTATACATTTCATGTTGCATTTGTGCCTAATTTACTAGCTACTATATTAATAACCATTATTAAAAATACTTTTTTGAACATATTACTTGTTTTTACAAATTAACTTACATTATATGGTTAAAAAATGAATTTTCTTAATGTTGTTTGACCTTGCAGGACAACACTTTTTACTGCTCATTGACCACAGGTAATGAATGACTATAAAACATAAACATATATATTTATGCAAAAAATCACAAAAATTAGCAATCACAATTTAATTCTTTAGCCAATAATATCTGTAGATATGTAGATAAAATCTTTATTTAAATTATTTAAATCATCTCCCTTTATCTTAATTTCTGGTTTTCTATAACCATTTGGACTAGAGAAATCATATACATGCTGTCATAAAAATTATAAACTCCATTATACAATCTTATGTAAATTTATCTTAGAATTATATTGATGTAGCTCATTTTACAAAATACCTACAGAATCACACTTGTGCTAGAAAACTAAAATATTAAAAAAGGTTTTGAGTTCTATCTTAAAAAATAACAAAATAGGAAAAGAAAGAATAAAAAGGTGGAAGAATGAGAAAATTATAAACTATCCATAATAAACCTGTATGACAAGTCAGTGGTATATATGCTCTATCATGAGGGAAGAACTCTGAAAAGATCCTCATGGGTTTTCTAAATAATTGAGGGTTATAAGAAGAAAAAACAATGAGTTTTTTCTTACTATCTTTATTAAAATAAAAATGTCTGCATAAAATAAGTAGACTAGCAGTAGTTGATTTTGTTTGAGGTGTGTATGTGTGTGTGTGCGCACGCACATGTGCGTAGGTGTGTGTGGACTCAATTTTAGATTCAGGGATAATTTGAAAGAATATTTAATAAAAGTCTTAAGTCTTTATTAAAAGTTTCTGATTGATAATGCTTAAAATCTGAAGAGCAGATAGGAATAAGGACAAAGTCCTGAAGAGGTGCTTTTCTCATTTTTCCCTGTTTAATTTTTAATGTTTCAATGTTTTCAATTCTCCATGAGGGAGTCAATTCATGAGTGTCCATTATTTGAAGGATACTCTTATCTATGAGAGGGAGGTGGATCACCTGAGGTCAGGAGTTTGAGACCATCCTGGCTAACATGTGGAAATTCTGTCTCTACTACAAATACAAAAATTAGCTGGTAGTGGTCGCAGAAGTTTGTAATCCCAGCTACTTGGGAGCCTGAGGCAGGAGAATCACTTGAATGAGGGAGGCAGAGGTTGCAGTGAGCTGAAATCACACAACTGCACTCTAGCCTGGCCAACAAGAGCGAAACTCCATCTCAAAAAAAAAAAAAAAAAAAAAAGAATGCAATAAGAAAATTAAAGTACCCTTGCTTTCAAGCAGTTGACAGTCCAATGTAGAACCCATGCAAGTAAATGGAAAATTATAATACAACCTTGGTCTTGCGAAGCTAGGGTTATAAAGGGGGGCCACAGGAATCCGTAGGGAAAAAAAATCCTTTAATAGTCTTGAAAGATCAGGAAACATTTCTTGGAGGCAGTGATATCTGGAAAATAAGCAAGAGTTGTCTACACAAATTTAGCAGGATGAATGCTGAGAAATGGGAAAAGATTCCAGATGGAGGAGTACTATATTAAAGAGTTGACAATTGAACTGTAATTGATTTTCCAAACTTGAGGAAAGAAAAAGAGTTCAATTCCTAATAATAGCTGAGGCAGAAATATAATCAGAGGCTAAGACACAAAAGTTATTTTAAGCCAAATTTTGAAGTTTGGACTTTATGCTGAGGAAAAGGTTTCTTATAACTTAGTCAGATTTGTGTTTTAGAAAAATTAGGCAACAGGCATATTTAATTAGATGATAACAAGACCATAGGCAGAAAGGACTGTAAGAAAGTGCTTTCAAGTAAACTGGGTGAGAAATTACTGGTGGTTTCAATGAGGGTAATTTAGAAGGCACATGCTGATATTCACAAGAAAGTTATTATCTTTTATCTATGAGATTATACCTTTTAAAATTTCACTTAAGACATAATTGTTTAATACATAGCTATATATTAGGATAGTTTTTCTTTAATTATTTAATACAAAACATTTTAGAATCTTTGAGTAAAACAAGAACAATTACGTTGTACATTGTTGATATGGCATAAAAATTACACTATAGCTGGTGCTATTTAAAAGTGTTCTCTGAAAACCAGCATCATTAGCATCAATTAGGAAATTGTTAGAAATGCAAATTAATGGGACCCACCCCAAAACTACTGACTCAAAATTCCTGGATTTGGGCCCAAGCTATCAAGGCTATTCTGATGACTACTTGGATTTAGATTACGTAGCCAAGGTCAAACATACTTAAAGACAGAATAAATCTAAGGAGAAAAGTAATGCAAAAAGTAACGCATGGCCTTATGTTCAAAAACTACAAAAAATTGTAAAGTAAGAGGGAAATATCAAGTATCGCAATTTTTAATAAAATGAATGCAACTTTGTTGGCATGTTTATTGTATCATTATTTTTAAAAATATCATTTCAAACTGTGTAACATATCTGATAACCCAAATAAAATATAAGTATTTTGTACAGCACATTTAATCTCTATTGACCATGGTGATCTTATTAACTTGTAGAAGCAAGAATGAAAGAATCTCCAGATTCATGTATTTGATCATTTAAAATTCTGAAAAAAAAACATGTTCTGGAAGAAGTATTAAAAATTGCTATGGGTCAAGGCTGGGAGCGGCGGCTCACACCTGTAATCCCAGCACTTTGAGGGCTGAAGGGGGTGGATCATGAGGTCAAGAGCTTGAGACCAGCGTGACCAATATGGTGAAACCCCGTCTCTACTAAAAATACAAAAATTAACCGGGTATGGTGTCTGTAATCCCAGCTACTCAGGAGGCTGAAGCGGAAGAATCACTCGAACCTGGCAGACGGAGGTTGCAGTGAGCTGAGATAGCGTCATTGCTCTCCAGCCTTGGTGACAGAGTGAGACTCTGTCTCAAGAAAAAAAAAAAAAAATTGCTGTGGGTCTGATATACAGGATTGCTTGAGGCCAGGAGTTGGAGAGCAACCAACCTGGGCAACATAGGAAGGCCCTGTTTCTTAAAATAAAAATGCCATGTAGGAGATAAGTGTTGCTATAAAAGGCATAAAAATTTACATTGCAATTATTATGGCATTCCTAAAATTGAAAAGTTTAATGAAAGTTTTCCTTCATATTTTTTTCTTATTTGAAATAATTTTTGTCAGTGAAGTAAGTGTAGCAGTGACAACTTTATAAAGACACAAAGAAGACTAGAATAGTAAGAGTGACATATTCAACACGATTTTTCATTAACAGATATATCTTCATTAACTCTCATTATTGTTGGCTGAATTTATGCATGAAGATTCCTACGAACCACTTCAAAAATTGTTAAAGCCTTATTAAATTTGCTTGTGAAGCTTGAAAGTTAAAGGCAATAAAAGTGGGGAGTGAAATAAAAAATGCAATAATAGAGTCTAATTCAGATTATTCTATGTAAAAAGTAAAACTATTAAGCCATCAAAGATTAAAAACCTAGTCATAGAAGATGATGCCTGGTATTGGCATCAGTTGCAAATATTGACCAGATTAAACAGGTAATTGTAAAATCTCTATGCAAACATACAGTCATAATTATAGCACTTGTACTGACATACTCCAATTATATGCTGAAATTTTTGATTTAATACATTTAGAAGAATCTTTTTACAGAAAAATAAAATTTCTCACCTTATAGTCTATAAAAATTACAAAATTGTTTGCTGAATGATGCCTGCTTGCTAATTTACTTAATAGAAAACTTTCAACCATATAAGAATATTTGGAAATAATCTCAATGTGATAAATGGCTTCTATAAATAACCAATAGCCGATATGGTACTTATTGGTGGAATACTGAATGTTTCTCCCTAAGATCTGGAACATGGATGCCCAATCCCATCCCTCCTTGTCAATATCTTACTGAAAGTTTCCTAGATTGTACAAGGAAAATAAACAAGAGGAATTGAGATTATAAATAAAAATAAAATTCAAAAGTAGTCAAATATTTCAAAGTGAAATAAGCAAAGATAAACAGCATAACAAAAACACAGATTGTACAAATAAAAAATAAATACTGACATAAAAAACCTAAATTTCAACAAAATTAAAGTTACATTTCCAAAATTTCTAACATATTGAAAAGAGTTTCATCAAAATACAAATGTATTCATTGACTAAATTATGTATGGACACAATGAAGTTCCATGCAGCTGTGTAGTTCTATACAGTTGACCCTTGAACAACTCAGGCATTGGGCCACCAACCCTTGTACAGTCAAAAATCCACATATAACTTTTGAGTCCCCCAAAACTGATAAAATGGACAATTAATACATATTTTTTATGTTACATGTGTCATGTACTATATTCTTACAATAAAGGAAGCTACAGAAAAGATCATTTTCATGTTATTAAGAAAATCATAAGGAAAAGGAAATATATGTACTATTCATTAAGTAGAAGTGAATTATCATAAAGATCTCCATCCTTCTTTTCTTCATGTTGTTTAGGCTGAGGAGGAAGAAAAAGAGGAGTTTGTCTTGCTGTCTTGGGGGTGACAGAGGCAGAAAAAAATTTGCAGGTAAGTGGATCCTTGCAATGCAATAATGTGTTGTTAAAAAGTCAGCTGTAGTACTACACTGTTCATCTACTCCACTATCTTACCTTTCATTGGCTATAAACATTTTGAAAAATTCTAAATAAAATACCCTAGGTGAGTCCTTAATGTTAACACAGAAAATCCTAGAGGATTTAAAGTTATTAGGAGCAGTATAAATTGCCTTTTAGAATTTAATTAAAGAAATTTCTCAATATTTAAACAAAATCTTAGTGAAATGTGTTCACATCTCACAAAACTCATTAGTTACACAAAATTATGTTCTTTTTCAAAATGCAATGAGATTATGCCTCCTTGGTGTTTGCAATTTAGTTAAAAACAAAAGAAATTTCCACTTTGCTCATATCTTTCCGTGTCTTTTTAAGCAATATTTATCATTTTTTCTTTTACACATATTTATTTTTATTTACTTTTTATTGTATATATTTAGAATGTGCAGTATGATGTTTTAATATAGATATAAATAGTGAAATGATAACTATATTTTGGTAAGCCAATAAATATGTCCATCACTTTCCATAGTTTCGTGTGTGTGTGTTTGTGTGTGTGTGTATTAAGAGCACCAAAACTTACTCTCTCGGCACATTTTCTATATACAATACAACATAATTAACTATAGTTCTCCTGCCATACATAAGATCTCCAGATTATTTATCTTATGTAATTGTAAGTTTGCACCCTTTGAACTACTTCTTCCTATTTCCCTCCCCTCCCCACCCTGGTAGCCGCCATTCTACTTTGTTTTTATATAGTCAATTTTTTTCTTTAGATTCCATATGCAAGTGAGATCATGTAGTATTTTTCTTCTGTGTCACTTCTTTTTTATGCATAGACTTTTTCAGTTCACAGTTCTTCCCTTTTTGCTTTGAATTGCATGCTTTCCATGATTCTTGCCACTCTTTGAGGCAAAACACCATTTGGTAACATTACAATAACAAAGAAGTGCCATACATTTTTTTAAATGACCATACTATCTTAAATATTTCAGCACAAGAAACATCATAGTAGGTCTTTGTTTAAGGAAAAACTCTCTCAAACCATGTTTTTCCTCTGCTCTCACACCAAAGCAAAAACAATCATCAACACAGAGGAAGACTTCTGTAACCAAACATGTAGTGGTTTTTCCCAGACACCAAGCAGCAGACACAGGCTGGGTGTCCTCCAATTCAATTCTGGCACTGCCTGGAGATACAGTCAAAGGTTAAGGGCTCAGTCTTCTTAACCTGACAACATTCGAAAGTCAGGGCCTCAGGAACTTGTGACAGACTGGCTTCAAGTTGGGGTTTCCATGAGCCCCTCAGTGGGTTTGATTAATTTGCTGGAATGGCTTACAGAACTCAGGGAAACACTTAAGTTTACTGGTTTATTACAAAGGATATTGCAAAGTATACAGATGAAGAAATGCATAGGGTGAGGTATGCTGGAAGAAGTGTGCCCTCCTTCAGGAGGCTCCACATGTTTAGCTCTCCAGATGCTCTCCAGAAGACTCTATCTGAGATTATGAACCACAATCAGAAAGTCTTGTAAAGATTAGAGTCCTTCCTTGGAGTAGGTGAAAGAAGGGCAGGAGAAGGCCAGAGAGATTCTGTTTTCTGAGGCCTTCTCCTGAGGCCTGTCATACCCATATTATAACAAAATATTGTAACAAGAGGTGTGGGAGTTATGAGCCAGGAACTAAGAATGAAAGCTTACATATATAAACCACACTCTCCAACCAGATAACTATATAATTGGATCGATGCAAATTATTCACACCTTACTATTTATTAAAATGCATTCACTTGTGTACCTTTTACATGACAGTATTATTATCTGGAGAGGATAAAAGCAAGAATAAAGATTTAAATTTTATTTTCACAGCAATTTAGAATTATTATCTGTATAAATGTAATATCGAATATCAATAATTTGTGTTTTAGGATTTTATAGCACACATAAACTTTTTGCTTTTTATTATAATATCTTCCTCATTCTAATCTCTGCCTTTGATCTGTGGAATTATGTTAACAAGTTCTCTTCCTGAGCTTTCCAAAAGAAGTAGAGTTTCATATAATGGTCTAACACACTTATTTAATAAAAGTAGAAACTGCATTTTTTGAGACTTTTAATGCTTGTCTTTGTAATATAGATTTCCAAGTAGACAAATATATTATGGATACTTGCTTTTATGTAGAGAGATAGGTTGAAGCCTCAATTTTGTTCATTCAGTATGGCAACATGGCATAAGCTGGGTATTTTTATAACTTAAATTAGTCCAAATAAATATTGTATTCATATGTAAACATTAACGTCTAAGAGTGATAAAGATGCCTGCCTATTCTCACCCTTTCCCCTTTGTGATCACAGCACTTTAATTGCCACTGAGGATTGAGAGGAGTTCTGTGTGTTCACAGACATTGACAGCTCTATAATGAAGATATGTTAATAATAAAATGGCAAGGCTTTCAGGGCTGTATATATTATGAAAAGGTTAATGAGTAGTGCTACCCACAGTGCCCTGTTTAGCTGACTTTGAAATTTTATTGATGAGAAAACTTTTGAGTTTTTCCTCCTGAAGAATATGTTGGCCGATGATTCTTATTAACTTCACGAGGGAATGCACACATTTGCGTCTTTTTTTGTTAATCCAAATTGCATTAGTCTGCTAGCACTGCCATAACCAAATACCATAGACTGGGTGGCTTAAACAACAGAGCTTTATTTTCTTACAGTTTTTGAGGCTAGACCTTATGAAATAAAGGTGCCAACATGGTTAGGTCCTGGTGAGAACTCTCTGCATTGCAGAAAGTCACCTTTTTTTATTGTTTGCTCACATGATTCACATGTGCATGGAAAGAGAGAAAGCTCTCTGATGTCTCTTCCTACAAGGGCACCAGTCTCACCATGGGGACCCCATCATTGTGACCTCATGTAACTCTACTTTCTAAATTATTATCTCCAAATACCACTATGTTGGGAAGTAGAGCTTCAATACATGAACTTATTTAGGGGGCAGGGCTACAAGCATTCAGTCCATAATGCAAATAATTTTTAAATTGTGGAAATAAGAATTATGATTTCAAAATATTTATATTTTCTAGTGGCTAACCTACTTGTTGTTATATTAAAAAAAAAGAAAAAGAAAAAAAGAAAAAAAAACTTAGAGGTCAAGGAAAAGCTTCCCCTTTGCTCTCTGAAGTTTTGCTGAAAAGTCAACTCACAAAAAGAGATCAAAAGGACAAGTGACATAGAAATGTATTAACATGCACACAGGGCCAAAACGTAGAGTGTTTTCCCCCACCACCTAACGGGGTCTAGAAGTTTATAGACCATTTTGAGGTTACAGAAAGAATGGGGGCTTAGAGTGTGGCAAAACAGGTTCTGCTGGGAGGGTGAAAAGTGGAGACCTGGCTAGTAAAGGTGGTCTTGTTACATAGGTGAAACTTCACAAGTAGCAGCCCTCAGAGAGAATACATATGTCTCTTTCAGACATTTAAGGTGTCAGACTCTAGATTAATCTTTTCTAGATCAGGACAAGGGAGGGCCTCAGATAAAGCCTAGCTGCATCAATGCAGATTTTCTCTACTGATAGAAATCTTCCCCACAAAAGACTACTTTAAGGGGCTACTTAGGTTTGCAGGCTCTCTGAACAGCCATCTCAAAATATGCCAAGGTGTATCTGGGAGTGATACATTCTGTTTTCGGGTTTTTTTTTTTCAAAAACTAGGGCAGAATTTTTGCTATTCTTGCTATATTCTGTGGTATTTTTTTTTCTTCTTCCCCTTATATAAAGGCTGAAAAGCAATGACTAATAAAGATAATGTTAATAAAACAATAATAAAAATAAAAATTTGTATTCTTGGTCACAGCAACAGAAATAGGCTCTGGCTATTTTAAGCAAAAGTTTTATGTATTGGATGTATATTGAGAGATCACGAATTGATTGTAGGCTGGAACTGCACAAAAATGAAACTATCAGAACACTTAGCAACAGGAAAATGTTCCCAGAAAATTTCTAGAATTTCTAACTTCACTAAACATTGTTGCTATTGCCAGTATCAACAAATTTAGACTTTATTTTTATTCTTGCACCAAAATTTCTAGATTCAAACTTTCAGATCTGAGAATTTGATTGACTTAGCTTCACCACTTCAAGCTTCTGATTTAGGAGCTAAGTTATTACCGTCCACAATATGGGATTGGAATCTATTGAGAAAGAGGTTGTTTTAAGCCAAATAGCAAAAGTGGCAAGTGATCACTATATTTTATTACTTTTGCTGCTCAAAACCAAAATTCTCTTTTCTGTCCATTTTTATATGTCTAAGTAATATAATAATATACCTATCCTTGTGAAGATATTATTTTACCTAACAGAAAAGAACACTAAATATTATCCATACTCATCTAGTTCTAATTAGAAGAACTTTGGGTAGCATTCTGAAGATTCATTGTTAAGAAATTAAGATGTTTTAGCAGTTTAAATTTTACCAAAGTAAATGGAAAATACAAAGAGTTTTGTCTATACTCTGTCATCTCCATGCCTCCCACACCCAGTTACCCTTATTCTTAATATTTTGCATTAGAGTGGTATATTTGTTACAATTGGTAAGTTAATATTGGTACAATATCATGAACTAAAGTAGATGGTAACATTATGACTCATTCTTTCTACAATACATTCTATGGGTTTTGACAAATGTATATATCAGTATCATACACAATAGTTTCACAGCCTTACAAATTCCCTGTGCTCCAGTCATTCATCTCGCCCTGTTTTTCCCCAAATCTGTTAAAATCACTGATTAATTTTCACTACTCCCACAATGTTGTCTTTTTCAGAATGTGACACATTTGAAATCATACAGCAGATAGCACTTTCAGATTGGTTTCTTTCACTTAGCAATATGAATTTAAGCTTTCTTCATGCCTTTTCAAGACACAATAGCTCATTTATTTTTATTGCTGAATAATATTCCATTGTATGGATGTACCACAATTTCTTATCCATTCCATATTGAAAGACATCTTGATTGCTTTCAAGTTTTGGCAATTATGAATAAAGTTGCTATAGATATTCAGGTTTATGTTTGTACATGTTTTCAACTCATTTGGGTAAATACCAAAGAGCATAAATGCTAGTTCATATAGTAAGAGTATGTTTAGTTTTGTAGGAAATTTCCAAATTGTTGTCCAAAGTGGCTGTACAATTTTGCATTCTGACCTGTAACAAAGAAGTATTCCTGTTGTTCTACATCCAAATCAGCACTGGCTATTATCAGCGTTTTGGATTCTACCTTTTCTAATAAATGTGTAGTGATATCCCATGGTTGTTTTAATTTGCAATTCCCTAATGAAATTGTATTATCTTTTTATATGCTTATTTGAAGATTTGTTTTTATCATTTCACTTGTAACTAAATTGTGCTAATCTGCAAATTATGAAGTCAATGTTAAAGTTGTCCATGATAAACACTGTATGTATAATTGTTCCAAAACAAGGAGGAAATATTACAAAGCTGGAAATATAATTAACTCCACTATTTTTCTTCTACCAACCCCTCATGTTTACATATCAGCATTTATTTATTTATTATTATTATTTATTACTGCCCCTGAGAATTTACTCACATAATTGGGATTCCTTACCCAGTGGGTAATTCAAACCCTTATTTTAATGGTTGTGTTTTTGATTGTTATCCCTTTTGAAGGATATATTATATGTTGTGATATTTAGAACTAAAAATGGGAATATGAGGAAGAAAATGAGAACTGGTGTTGCAGGACTTTTCCTTAGTTCAGCTAAAGACAGGGTTCTTGCCCATCCCATGGCCATGAAAATTTAAGCTCTCAGATAGCTTAAAGGGTGAGTAAAGCAGGATTTTATTGGGTGAAAAGAGAAAAAAAAGGGGGAACAGGGACTCTCGCAAGGCCAGAGTCCCTCCACTAGAGCACTTCCCACTCGGCAGTTTGAATCCTAGTTTCCACCCAGGAAGAGGGGCCAGGGTCCTCCCTGCTGCAAACATCATGAACTTCCCGAGGCTCTACTCCAGTGAGCAGGCTGACTGGAGCTTCTTCAGGGACCCCCTCCCACCTGGCTGTCTCCTTCCCCCATCTAAAGAAGTACCTAACTGCTCTTAGATTAAGGATAAGGGCCAAGACCTATCTTAGCTGCTTCCTGCTGATAGGGGCTGCTGTTTTGAGGAAACAGCAGTCAGAACTCCCTTAGGGGCCTATCTAAGGGTTCCCAGCAGATGGGGCCATTGTCAGAGGCTCTGATTGCATGACTGTTTGGAGTTTGATGGCCTGAAGGCAAGAACAGACACAGGGTTACTACAAAACTTGTATCAAAATGAAACAAAGGGAGAGGTAAGGACAGCTCAAAAATTCTGAGGTCTTTTACCAGTTTGTACAGGGAGAAGGAGGCCAAAAGCCCGACTAGCAAAAAGGAAACTTTACCCTTTTGCTGGCATGTTGGGCTTCTGGGTTCCCTTCCCTGGAGCCCAGTCCTAAGTCAACCAGTTTAAGATTTGGGAAATTAACTCCTTCCAGTTTGGAGGATGCATCTGAGGGGAGTGTCCTGTAGTACAAAGACACAATTACCTATCGGTGAAGAGAGAACTGAGGAGAAGAAAGGAAAAAGCAAGCATTTTTTAAAGGAGTCCAAAGGGTTTAGGATACATTCGAAAGGGGTACAGACTGAAGATGATGGCTACCCATCTAGCAAGAGGTAAGCAGGTGTCCCTGGTTCCCTTCTCTTCCTAGCAGATACCGGGGTACATGAGGGAGAGAGAGAAGAGCATCCTCTTCCCCTCTTCCATCCTTGTATTCCCCAGTTTCGGCAACCTCAGCAGGTGCCACCATGCGCATCAAAGTGGCTTGCACCCATGAAGCAGGGATAGCCTAGAGAATATGAATTATTTGCTCTCACCTATGTCTCTTTCCCACCTACTGTCAGTGGCCTTCAAGTTTCCTAGACCTCATTTATGCCATGGATATTAATGTGACCTTTATCCATGAAACAGGAAGCTTGGGGTTGGCTTAATTGGCAGTAATCAGCCACACTGGCCTACACTGTGCCTTTTAACCTCTGTTGCTGTCTTCCTCTGGATCCCTTGGATCCATTTTTCTTTCTAGGGCTTTGATCCAAGGCTTGGAATTGAGTCTGGGACAAAAAATGTATCTCAGAGGGTTTGCATGGACTCCTTATTATAAGCTGAATGCTAAGGTGAAACTGTGGAACTGAATCCTCCTCCAACAAGGGAGAGGAAAGGATGTCTTGTGACTACACCCAGATAAGTGGTGGCTATAGTCATGCTTGCTACGATTTGGGTGCATGGTGCTTGGCTTTGGTTAGCTCCCTTGGTCTTTTCCCAACAGTAAAACTCTGAATGATAGGCATCCTATTGATTCCCATCACCTGGGAAGAATTTTCAGGATAATTGCTTGGAACCAGAATATTAATCCAGATTTTTACATTACCCATCTCTCATGTTTTTGTTGAGATGCAGCCACAGATTGCTGATTGGTTAACAGTAACAAGCAGGGTTAGTCTAAAACGCAGGTGAAAAATTAAAACAACTAATGAGTTTAGAACTTAATGACAGATATAAGTTTTGAAACATAATTTCTCTCTCCCCAGTGCTCAGTTTTGTTAAAAAAAAATCATCATTGGACTGAGTGGGTTGCAAAATGGACTTTAGTCTTATAATTGGCCAGATTATTTGCATAAAGTACACCATGAATAATTTTTTCTCCGTAGGCCTTTTATATTGGCTTTGACGGAAGACTGTTGCACAAGGAATCTCAAATAAGACCTTTTAAAGCCAAGCCCAACCATGGGTTTCTATCCTCAAACACCTGTGAGTTGGGTGACTCTCCCCTTCTCTCCTCTTAAGGTCCCAAGATAAACTTGGATCCCTTAAGCCTGTTAGAAAGTGACATTTTTTACTAACCACAGGTCAGGAACCCTGTACAGGAACTGCATACATGAGGGTGTGAGGCCAGTTTCCCCCGTGGGGCTTTTACTGGCTCTGCAAGTTCAGATTAACTCCTTAAAAAAAAGCATATCCTTCCTGTCAAAGCCTTGGTAAAACAACCACTTTCTTCAATTGTGTTCTGTTGCAAAAGAAAAATGGATTCTTACTGTACTGATGCAAACAACTATATTGCCATGAGAATACTCACAGATAGTTTCTAAATTTTAGAGGAACCAGGCAGAGAGAAACAAACATGCTTCAAATTTTGATCATAGGGAGTATATCTTACTCAATTATTAAAGTCTGTAAATAGTTCAAAGTAAGTTTCCTTGACTCTGAAAAACAAAACAAAGATCAGCAATATTCCAAGCAAAAGTCAAAAAGATTTGCTTCAGCTTTCTGAGTTCAGTCCACTTAATTAACTCTTTTTTTGCTTGATATTCATGAAATTTTCTGCTCTTCATGAGTCCTGTACATTTTCCTTTATTACAATGTTACAATCTCTAAAGTTAGCACAAATCTGTATTTGAGAGTACCTGTCATATATATGTGTATACATGTACTTTTTCAAAATTTAAAAATTTATACTCTGGTTGATAAAAATATAGATATAAGAAGAGATAAATCGAAATAAGTTTTTTCACTCAGAATTTTTAAATATACATTCTGAGAGGGTTTTTTTTTACTGAAAAGAAAAATAAAATTTTCACCTATAACACTTGGTATATTTTTCAAAATTAAGATTTGAGAAAGTAAGAATTTTGTTAATTTGCTCAATAGAGAAACAAGATATATTGATAAATAAATGAGTGAATAAATACATAATTAAGATTCAACATATAGTCATTTACATGATTAGTGTTATTAGAAAAAATTGTTAGCAAATGTGTGGAACATTTTGGTGGTGAGGTTGCTAGCAGAAAAAGTAATATTTTACCTATAAAGCTCAGAACTGAAACTATTAATAATTTTAAATAATCACTTTTAGATTTGACAGGTAGGTGGCATGTGAATACAGTGGATAGCTAAAATATAGCCCAAATCTAAGGTAGTTAAAATTGCAACCAGTCTCTGGTTTCACAGTGAAATTTAAAAATTCTATATTCTCAGCCCCAGGGACATGTTAAATACCTATAAAATGATGGTAAATGTCAAATTCTCCAATATAACAAAATAGAAAAATCTTCTGAAATCACACCAAGACAATATAAAGCAGGTTTCAGGCAACACATCCTGACGTATGCTTAATGTTTTGTAAAACCTGAAAGAAAAACTAGGAAATGAACCATCAGGACAACTTGCCAGCTCAGAGCTATTTACACCACAAACCTCAAAAGACAGGGCCAACAAAGAGTAACTCTGAGGTTATGTAGATTCACAGCAAATGGTGAATTATTATTGACATAAAACCACTGTATACATGCTTTCTCCTTGTAATAGCAACAAAGTAATCACTTCAAGCAACAATGTTGATATAACTGCTTATTAAGAATTATCTTTGTGATTGGTGATTTACATAAGTTGTTATATTTATTTAGCCCATACTCAACAGTAAAAAAAAAAGCATATCATGATTGAAGGCCAGGGAGGATGCAGAATATACTCCGGAAACTTGCATGCATGGGGCACCCACATACTCCCTCTACTGCAGGCATTATGTAGACCTTCTGCCTACTACCAGATGTTGGAAATGAATGCAGGTAGAGAAGATACAGGCCTGATAGACACTGTTCTATAATGATGCATGATCTTTTTTTAATGTTATTGCTTTGTTTTTTTTTTTTCAAATTATCCTGGTGCAATTAAACCAGGGAAGAGTGATTTTTCCCATCAGACTCTATTCAACAATAATTTAATCAGAATGTTTTAGATTAATATTCTCATTATCTAGAGAAACTATTTTCTTTGTCCCAGATAAAAGGCAGTGAAAGAGTATTGATCTCAGGATGTCATCCAAGAAGAAATGGGCTAAGTTCTTCTCTGTGTTCCAATTACAAACCTAAGCTGGCTGCTAGAGTGCTCCATATCATTTCCTATCCTGCTTGTCCTGATGTAAGCACCTCTCTGGAACATCATGTTGCATAGAAATAAGTGGGTTTTGTTTTCCTGTTTATCTGTTGGTTTAATTTCTCATATGAAGTTATCATAAACATCAGTCTATTCATTATTCACCTACCATCGTATTTTCTAAGGATGAAGCTTGATAAGAATAAATAGATAGATAGATAGATAGACAGACAGACAGACTGTTCTGTTCCCAGCATTGACAGAATCAGGATCAGACTAGTCATCCCAATATTAAAAAACCTTAACACTTATTGACCTGAAGAAAGAAACTAAGGCAAAATTAATATAAGTAAAGAGTTTATTTGGGACAAATTTGAGGACTGCAACATGGGAGACACAGGTTGATGTTATGCTCTGATTAACAGCAATTGCTAGTAGGTTTTAAATGAAAAAAGAAAGGACAGTTCCTAAATCGAACATAAACTATCAATTGGCTATACATCATTCTTTGTATTGCAAATTCCAGGAACATAAGCATAATGGGTAAGACTCACATTGTACAACCTATGATGGAATTTTAAATAATTTATCAGTTAGTCTAGAAACTCCAAGTAAGGGAAGAAATGTCTTTAAATAATTGCCCCAATTTCCCCAAGGGCATGAGTTGGGGGTAGGTGGTGAAGACTCCTTCTCTTGTTTTCTGGGCCTGAGAAATGTTGTATACCTCACATTTTTCAGACCGCTCTCAGCTACTTTTCTTTATCATAGTGTATGAAATACATAAGTTAATTCATTTTAAGCCTTGTAGAGGAGATAACCTTGAAGATTTTGGTACTTAGGGATTAAAAATTCATAAATCAAGGCCCATGGTCATACCAGGTCTCCCTGGACACAGCTTCCTGACCACAGTGCAGTGAGCTGGAAACTAATGAGAGCATGACAGTACCACCAAGCTGAAAAAAGCAGTTATCAGTGATTGGGGAAGCTGAAGTAACCAGACTGCATGGGGCAGGTCACCAGAGAGAAATCAGCCCCATGAGGGTGGAAACAATCTACCTAGAAGTTAACCATGAGACCTTGACCTAAGACTGGGCTTCCAATATGGAGAACAAGAGTACAAAAGGTTTATCAGACAGCAGCTGCTAGAAATTTGAGAGGAAAACAAAGATAACTGAGATTAAGCAATGCTGGCAAATATTTAAGATCTGTCACTACTCAAGTACGCAAATTTGTAACATTTTTTGTCACTCCAGTACTGAAACTGAGATGCAGCATATAGCACCTTCTTCTCTAGACCTGCCCTAAGGAAGTCTAAATACAAGTTTTGAGAAGAACTGATGGGCACACAGTTTGGAAGTTGACAGTCTCACCATGTTACAGGGTCATGGAAAACATCATGAGCTTTATAGACACGTCTGCCCTATTTTTGTAAACCAAATCTACTCAAGTTCATAGTGATTAAAAGTAGATGACACATCTAACACTTTCTAGATGAATGTAACAGAGCACAGAGTTTCTACATATATTATTAGTAATGTTTAGTATACAAACAATCATTCTATTCATGTAAATTAATATAAATATGTGACCCAGTCTCATGAACAATGCAAAGTCAGAGATAACCAGGTCAACACATTTGTGTCTTTCCACAATGTTGGACTTTTACTGATGCTATTTCCATCATAAAAGCCACATGCTATTTGCAGTTCCCAAGGAGGCAATTCCCCTTAGTACTTCCCATTCACTTGGTACTCAGAGCCAAGGGTGCATAAGCCCAAGCCTTTCCACAAGTCAATCAATATTGCAAACCATACATAATAGTACATTTAATTAATATGTAAATGTTATAGATTATTCTACAAACAAACAAAGTTACATTTAACATCAAGGGAAGAACAGACAGAAAGATGGGTTAACAAATCAGACCAGGGAGAGTGATGAAGAGAAAAAAAAATGTCCTGGTGTAGGCCAGGCAGTCCCTGGGTCTTGCATGGAAGAGACTTTGATGTGGGCAGAGCCTTCAGTGGCAGATGTTGGTGGTGTTGAAGCCCTATTATCTTTATGGTCACAGAGTCCTCTGATGAGGATTGATAGTAGAAAAATGTGCTTGTTTATGTCCTTATCTGGTTGGATGCACTCTTTTTAATTATTTTATTAAGCAAAACACTTTATCCTTCTTGGCAAAGTACCCTATGAAGTAAAAGATGGAGTCTCTTTCTAAGGTGGGTTACTTATGTAACAGGTGCTCTATATACCCAGACTCGAATCAATCAGTCAGTCTATAAAAAACTGCCCCCAAAATGGTTAATTGTTTCCTTTAGGAAACAAAGATGTTAAATAAGTAATTATAAACATGTTAAAATAAATAAAGGGAGTATATCATAATGATTGGATAGAATCTTAGCAGATAAATGGGAAGAACAGGAAAAGAAAAAATCTGTGACCTCAAATAATGGTGAGTAGACATTTTCCTATATGTAAAGCAGAATGGGGTGAAAAAGGTTGAAGAAAAATGAATGGAGGTTTAGGAAGCTATGGGCCAATTAAACAGTCTAAATAAAGGTAATAAGAGGATGTATCTGAAGGAGGACAGAATAAAGATAGAAACATACAGACAAAAAATTGAATACGTTAATGGCTGAGAAATAACAAGTTTGATCAAACTCTCCAATTATATATCTAATAACTTCAGAAAAACCTGAACAAGATAAATACAAAGTCAATCACAGTTTGTCACATCATGATCAAACAGGCAAAAATGAAGAGAAAATCTCAAAAATGTGAAAAGAGAAATGACACATTTTATGCAGTGTATTAAAGATAAGAACGACAGCTGACCATATTAGAAACAACTGGGGTCAGAATATAGTACAGAAGATAACAGTTAACAGAAAAGAAAGCCAGTCCATCAATTTTCGACATTCAGTATAAGAATATCCTTCAAAATACATGTTCAGGGTCCGGGCTCAAGGAGGGTGTCTCATGCCTGTAATCCCAGCACTTTGGGAGGCCAAGGCGGTGGATCATTTGAGGTCAGGAATTCAAGACCAGCCTGGCCAACATGATGAAACCCCATCTCTACTAAAAACACAAAAATTAGCTGGGTGGTAGTGGTGTGGACCTGTAATCCCAGCTACTTGAGAGGCTGAGGCAGGAGAACCGCTTGAGGTGGAAGTTGTGGTGAGCCGAGATCGTGCCACTACACTCCAGTTTGAGTGACAGAGTGAGACCCTGTCTAAATATATATATATATATATATATATATATATACACACACACACACACACATGTGTGTATATATATACGTATATATTTATATATAGTGTGTGTGTATATACACACACACACACACACACACACACATGCAACTGAAAGCTTAAGAAATTTGCACCAGGAGAACTACACTATAAAAATGCTTGTATGAATTTTATGCTGAAGAAAAATGATACTAAAGAGAAACTAAAATTTGTAGAACTGAACAAAAGAACATTAGAAATAATAAATAAGTCAGTATATGTATAGAAGATCTTAATATATTTTAAGATTAAATCAAGGGATACATGTAAAATAAAATGGTATGATGGGTTTTCACGTTTTAAAGCTATCAGGAAATACCTCACTGCTAAGAAACATTTTATTATAGGTCTAAAGTAAGTGAAGAAAAGTGTAATGAAGAACCAGACAGAAGATATCAGAGAGAAGAATTTTTTAACCAAAAGATAAGCAAAGACCTGAGGCAAAATCATGTTTGAGATATTCAAGGATCAATAAAAAGTTGATGTAGTTGGTACAAATGAAGGAAGAAGAGAGTTGTGCAAGATGAGTACCATATCATGTTCTAGAATATGATGAAAATTTGGCTTTTATTCTAAGTGTGATGAGGAGCTACTTCAAGTTTTGTACCATGAAAGGACATAGTATATTTGATATTTTAAAGGAATCGGTCTGGTTGCTGCAATGAGAATAGGATGTAGATAACCAGAGCAGTAGAGTGCTGGAAGTAGAGAACAGATGCAATGTTATCAAAATCTGAATATATTTTCAAGGAGAAGCCAACAGGAATTACAAATGAATTTGACACGAAGAGGAAAAGGATGAGAGAAAACAAGGATAACTTCAAAATTTTTTCCTTGGCAATTGTTAAATGCATTTGCTACTTCCTAAGGAGTCTGTAGGATGAAGACTTTGGGGGGTGTTTTGTTAACATGCAGCAGAAAACAGATGGCATACTCAACTTGGGTAATTTGAAGAGAGTTTAATAAAGGAGTGAGATTATTTACCAAGTCTAGGAAAATCAAGAAAGATTTGTACAATACTCTGTGGGCTAATAACTGTGATTAGGGGGGTGATTAGCATTATAAACCCTAAGTCTGAAGAGACAAAGAGAAGGAGCGGTTAACACAAATGACAGGGAAGACATCCCTAAGTAGAACTGTCTGAAGAAAGCTGTGTTCTTCAATAAAGTGAACCAGCACATGCTGATCTTAGCAGGAGGGCTCCAAGGGAATAAATGTCCCAATCATAATCTCCTCTTACTCTCTAGACTTCATTCTTGTGCCTCTCATTATGCAAATTCAACTAAAAGCAGGAGGCAAAGGAAAACTGTTGATTCTGTTAATATGGAATAAATTTTCTATGGTACAAAGCAAAAAGGAAAAATTGTGGAAAATGTATCCAAAGGAGTAAATTGAAGATATGCAACACAGGTGGAATATCAAGTTTGTTAGGTTTCTCCAGAACAGAACCAATAAGGGAGATACACACAGACACACACACACACACACACACACACACACACACACACACTTACTTTTATTTATAATAAGGAACTGGCTTACATGGTTATGGAAGCTGAGAAGTCCCAAGATCTGCAGTTGACTAGCTAGATAGAATTCCAGGAGAGCTAATGGTGTATTTTCAGTTCAAGTCTAATGGCCTGAGAACCAAAAGTAGTAATGGTATGAGTTTCAATGAAAATGTTGGCAGGCTCATGAACAAAAAAGAGCTGATGTTACAATAAAAGTCTGATGGCAAGAAAAGACCATGATCAACTTAAAGCAATAAAACAGAAGTTCCGTCTTAACTCATGGGAATTTCAGACTTTTTTTTTCTAGTCAGGCCTTCAATTAATTGGATGATATGCTTTAAAAAGGGCAATCTGCTTTACTCATAAATTGATTCAAATATTAATCTCATTCAATAACACTCTCAACGAAATACCCAGAATAATGATCACCAATTATCTGGGCACTCTGTGGCCAAGTTAATTCAACACATTAAATCAACACAAAGAATCAACTATGAGGTGGAAAAGTAGAAATGTTTAGTAGCTTGGGGTTGAAGAGAAAGGTTAGGACAAGTAATATGAATTAGAGAATGGGCAGCCTATATGTGACACACAAAACCATGTGACAGGATGTGTATTTCTAATTAAAGACTCATGCCTAGCTCGTTCTACAACTAGGTAAAAAAATGAAAAGAAACAAGCAAGTCTGACTGAAAATAATTACTTGTTGAGGTAGGAGTGCCATAAAAGAGTTTTACTTTTCGAGTCAAGTTAAGAGTGATTCAAGAAGGAGGGAATTAATCAAATGTGTTGAATACTGCTTGTAGGTTTATTGGGCTGAGACCTAAGAAATGACTACTAGTTTTGTCATTATAGCAATAATTTTACTGAACGGTATCCAGTCTCTGATCTGATCTTGCAAAACATTCCCAAACATCTCCAAATTTGTCAGTCCTAGGATACTGGATACTGGACTTGTACTTCCTTGCTTTTTTTTTTTTTTTGAGTCAGAGTCTCACTTTGTTGCTCAGGCTGGAGGGCAATGGTGCAGTCATCATGGCTCACTGCAGCCTCAGTCTCTCGTGCTCAAGTGATCCTCCTACCTCAGCCTCCCAAGTAGCTCCCTGCAAACATGAGTATATGTATTAGTCCATTTTCATACTGCTATGAGACTGGGTAAGTTATAAAGAAAAAGAGGTTTAATGGACTCACAGTTCCACATGGCTGGGGAGGCCTCACAATCGTGGTAGAAGGCAAAGAAGGAGCAGAAGCACATCTTATGTGACAAGCGGCAAGAAAGTGTATGTAGAGGAACTGCCCTTTATAAAACCATGAGATATCATGAGAATTATTCACTCTCATGAGAACAGTACAGGAAAAACCCGCCCCCATGACTCAGTTACCTCCCACCAGGTCCCTCCCATGACACACGGGGATTATGAGAGCTACAATTCAGCATGTGATTTGGGTGGGGACACAGCCAAACCATATCGGTGTAGTCTCATGGGAAATACCATATCGTAAACTGTCTTATGGAAAAGAAAACTGTCTTAGTTTTCTTCCTTTCTTTTGAAGTTTTGCATATGGAACATGCAAGCATATGATGGGTCTACAGTCTGCCTACTCATGCTTTGAAGGTGATTCATACAAATCTCAATGTATAGTCCTCCTATTCATCCTGCCATACGTCTTCCCTACTTATTTTTGTTTAATGGTAAAAGAAAGTGGAAATAAAATTCATTCTCTGTTAGGGCCAAAGCCAAAGTGGTATCTATGACACTATTTTGAACACTCAATTACATATATTAAACTAACTGTTGTGAGAATTATTCTGTATTTTATGGTATATAAATGTCAGTTACAAGTGTTATGCATAATTTTAAATTTTGATTATTTATAATGAGATCTCTCGTGAGTTTTTGAATTCCTCAATTATTTTAGTAACTTTGTATTCATGAACAGCTACCAAACATTTAGCTTATTCTCCACAATATGAAAAACTCCTTTCAAGACACTTATATTGGTGCCTTTTTTCCCCACAAAATCTGCAGCGGTTGGAAATTTTAATTAATATTTCAAGTCACTTTCTCACAATCTGTATGTATAGCAAACAAAGCAGTATCCTTCCTGATTGAATATTTAGATTTAGTCCTTCACAAGAAACTTATCCAAGGAAATTTGTTTCTTCTTGGTCATATATTCAGTAACAGTTCCTTGTAACTACTATAATTGAATATCCCTCTTAAAATTCTGTGTTGCCTTTCTTAAAATTTTCAATCATTGGTCATGAACAACTCCAGGAGAGCAATATTACCTCTCATTCTTTTTTTCTGATTTGTCTAATTGGTCTCCTACTGATTCAGATTTTGATTTCCTTTCACTGTATCATGAATCCCCCTGGAAAAAAAGAGTATGCAAAGTTTGCATATTTGTTTCTATTCATCACAGTGCATGATTCAATTGTTTTGACAAGATACTACTCATTAAAAATAGGATAAATGTGTAAATTAGGTCAATCTACCACATTATAATTATTTATTCATTAAATGAAATAGAAAATATGCATTTAATGATGTTCTTTTTTTTAGTTCTAAATAGCTAGAGGTCAGGGATAATGTTTTACTTTATCTTTTGTTAGAATATCTGATGCAGAGTTGACACTAACAATGTCAGTTGATTTCATTTGAATTCATCATACAATTGGATTGAAATTCTGATTATTATTCTCATGTAGTCCAGATAAAGAAATGGAAGGAGTATTTCTTCTATTTCTTTTCAAATATATAAAAAGTGCTGATTTGGGACTAAAAAGCTTCTATTTTATTAAGTAGAAAAAATTTAAATCATGCCTCAACATCTTCTACAGTAGTGATTATAAACTTCTTAAGAAGTCACTGATACCTTGGAGGATGTGGCACAAACCTAAAGGCCTTCTCCCTTATAAATATAAAGTTGGATTCCAGAGCCTTCCCAAACCTTAACTTCTAGTATCCAAGGACTATGAAAAGAATCCTGATCTAAAAAAATATATAAAGTGATCCAGATATGTTATTTCTATCTATAAATGAGGAAACCATGTTTCAGTGATATAATCCTAATAATCCCAAAGCTTACTAATAGTAATTATTATTGTTACGTCTGTAGTATGGTGTAAGGTAAATAGTAATGAATTTGAAGTTACTTTTCCTACATTCAGTTGAATTGACACTGTTTAAAGACTTTATTCAATGCTAAATGATGAGTTAATGGGTGCAGCACACCAGCATGGCACATGTATACATATGTAACTAACCTGCACATTGTGCACATGTACCCTAAAACTTAAAGTATAATAATAATAAAATAAAATAAATAAAAATAAATTAATTAATTTAAAAAAAGGCTTTATTCTTCTTTGGCTCAGATTATTGTCCCACATATTAGACATTGCACAGATAATGGCACATTCTATGTACTTAGAAAATATGTACATTCTATTATTATTTTCTTAATTTCTATAAGTGACAGGTTATAAACTAAAATTACTAAGTTTAATAATTTATTGATTAATAACATTTTCTCCTAGTTCAATGTGTGTATTTCAATTCTATTTTCAATTTTTGTTTTTTGTTTTAACCTAATTTTAGATTAATATTTTAAATATTTAGCTTCATATGTACTATATGATTAGTGAGATTCATTATTGGGATTAATAAATTACATGACTATGCTTAGGACACAATTCTATGTCATTTACTTTTAAAAAACATTTTCTTCTCTCGAAGTTGACATTAAAAAATTATCAGGATCATACAACTTCAGGCAAACAAAACTAATTTTATTAGTTACTTATTATTATTTTAATTTTTTCCTGATAATACATAAGCATTTTTGTGATTTATGAATTCATATATATTTTCAATATTTTTGTTTTTATTTTTCCTCTTTGTCCATAATTAAAAATGAAGCAATATTGAAAACTTAAGATATAGTAATATAACATTTTATGGAAATCAATGATACTTACAATAAAGTTTAGACAGTATGCAAATTTAGATATTAAAGACTAAATTCTACACATACTATATTTTTCTAATTATTTTCATATGAAAAAATAGAAATATTTACATGTTTATCAAGGTAACCCTAAACATGCGTGATTATGACCAAACTGTGACTGTGCAAAGTTCAAAAACATAATTATGCATTACAAAAAATTGGGTGAAACATACAATGTGATGTTATATTATATATATATTACATTCAAAATTATTCAAATGTATACATAACGTGATAATCTACAATAAAACATAAAAGACAAAAATTTGGAATATCTGTGAAAAGTTATCAAGAATATCAGTATCATTCTTGAAATTGGCTTTAGTATATATATTGATGTTTGTTCTATGTCTTTATATTTTACATATGCATCAAGTATATTCTTTGTTATGCATGAAATATATTATTAAAGTGTAATAAAAAGCTGCAAAAGCTCAATTCTAAATTGAGACAAAAATACATCTCATGTAAAACTTCTTCCATATGCACAGCAATATATTTGGAAATTAATTGTATTTGGCTCATACTTAGTGTTTTTGTATTTATGAAATTAAATAAAGAATAACACTTAGGTATAATTTCAGTATTGTTTTTGTAAATGCCTGCTTTCAATCATATAGAAAATTACCCCTGAAAAATTCCTATGATTTCCAATGCATGTTCGTACCAACGAATTTTTCTCTACTCAGGAAATACACCTTTTCACAACATTATTATGTTAGTTTAATTATCCCTATACATATTATTATAATGAAAACCTATTTTAAAAGGTTTCATTTCTTTGAAGACAGCCACTTTTTTGAAACACTGTTGTCAGATTATAGAAAAAGATATTTTCTTTTTAAATGTTATACTGTACACTGAATTTTTATCATGTTAAATATTAAATTAATTAGTTTAAAGAATATTTAAATTTTTACTAATTTTAATTTTTTAATTATAAAAAAGTTCATATATGGAGCAAATGGATAGCAAGTTATTTCTTTGACCGTAACAAAATTGTAGAAAATCTTGACATATTTTGGAAAATAATGTTTTTTCCCTTTAAAATATAATGTGCAGAGATTTTCTATTTTATTTAAAAATTATTTGAGAGAATTAATTATGTCACTGCAAAACATGGGCTTTGTTTGAAGAGTACTTAGAGTTTTGTTAATTTAAAAATTTCTACAACCTAAAAAAATCCTTTTTATCTATGCAAGCACACAGTTGGCAGGTCTAGGTAAATGACAAGATTATGTATAATGTTTAAAATGCATTGTATTGCAAACAAAAAAAGGTTTCCATTCATGTAATTATGAATATCTAACTAGAAAATTAAAAGTCAGCATTTTGACAATGTTCTATGCATGTCACTGAGGAAGATATGAAGGTTGATTAAAAGAATTAATCTCTCAGAAAGTGAAATATTTAATATAAATTTAAAGTGCCTCTAAATGGCCCAGTGATGTTTGCCAATCATTCTATTTATTCCTATTAAGCTGCATAGTTTCCACATTAGTACCTAATTCAAACCTTTTATCACCACCCTTAAAAGCCTACTCCAAGTCTTTTACTTTAGCATACAACTTTAGTTCCTGATTTATTTTTGGGTGCAAAGTAATGATTTATGTTTACTCAACTTCCCTATTTTCTGCCTAATTTTTTTGATACCTTACATCCATCTTGTAATTCTGATACATCTTCTCTTGTCTACTTTCTCCCTAGGCTTTTAAAGGCGAATTCTTTTACTATTTTTAAAAATCACTTATCACTTTACCCCAGTAGGTTTTTGATTAGATAATTTTCTTTATCATGGATTTTCCTTTCTTTCTATTGTGTCTTTCATTCTACACAAAACTCAGGCCCTCATGTCTACAAACTCTTCATATTCCTATGTGTACAAGGTGCCTCCACACATTTCTCATCTCCTCTGTAAATCACTATAAGCTATTTTCTTGTCCTTATTTTCTTGCTAAAATTCCTGTCTTATGAGCTACAGCTAAGTGTGTGAAATTAAGAAAAAAATGGTGGATATATGGATGATGAAATGGAGAATCATAGACAATAAAGGTGTCTGAATATTTATTATGACAAATGTATTAACCAAATATGCATTCAGAAACTAACTCCCATGATTTCTAGTTGGGCGAAGTAAGCTAAACCACAGTTTCCTTTTCTAAAAGAATAAATTAATACTAGCTACTTTGCTGCTTTTTTTGTCAGTTAATTAAAACAATGCATGTAAAGATCTTATCACAGTGCCTACCAAATAATAAGCATTATTTCAATGTAGTTGATCACATATATAAAACATACACGTGTGTTGGCTGTATATATGTGTATATATATTATATAGTGTGTGTGTATGATCTTAAGACTATGGAATTTTTAAAACATATTTTGTTGGTATTACCTAACTGAAATGAGAACTTATTTAAGTTAAAAGCACAATATTCATTATCTCCAGAATAAATAATAAATACATTTGTTTCTATTAATGCTTATATTAAATCCGCATTTCTACATACAGAAATAAGTTATTAACTGTTATTGGGAGAAAATCATATCTTTTTATCCATCTAATAAACAAACTTAAATGCTGCCTTATTGTGTGACTTTCAAGAATGGTAAATTCCTGCATTAACCTTTTTTAAAAATTATGTACCACGTTTTTATATTTTATTGCTGCATATAGTTATGAATGAAAGGATTTCTTGTCAAAAAGAGAGAAATACGTGAGAATTTACATTTAACTAGACATATAGGTGTTAATTTTTTTAATTTTTAAAATATTGATGCTGTATCCTCACTTTATTTTATGATTAAGGAGAATATGTCTCTATGACCATAATTTTTCCTGCATGTAAGATTATAGCAGAAAAGGCAGTTTCCTATATAGGCCAGTGGACAGGGTAATTGCAGTCACATATTACAAGGTCACGATATGGCATTTCTAACACAGGACTCATTATTTACAATCATAATGAGTCCATCTGCAATAGTCATGGTATTATATTTTCCAAGTTCCATTACAGGCATGCGTATTAAATTCCATAGGTACATCATAATTTAGAAATCTAGTTTGTAATATGGCAATGTAGAAGAAAGGCAGTTTGTAAGTCAAATTGTATGAATTATTATGAAAATTTATTTAATCTGTGACTACAGTATTACAAAATGATGCATGTCTTGGTACCATGCATTTTGGCTTTTATTCATAAGTGTTAGCTATACTAGTAGAAACAAAGAAATCAGGAGTTAGTGTCAAATCATCCATGGATTCTTTACTATTTTGGGATCACAAAACTGTGTCTCTCATAAAAGCTATCTATAATCTTTGAATTAAAATTCAGTCATGCATAAGAAAATATAGTTTTCCCCAGGCTGGCATAAGCAATGGTAGAAAGGGAACCACAGAATTTTATGTGCACCTAGAACCTCTCCATGCATAAATGCACAGATGCACACAAACATACACACCACACACACACACACACACACATACACACACCAGCAATATTTTCTGCCTTAAAGATTTCCAGAACTAAAAGCATTCTCCCTTTCCCTTCTCCCATTTCTGGTCATATCAGTCAGCACAAAAACTTGAGCTCCCTCCCATTCATGAGAATCCATTCCCACATGACTTTTGGTCAAGTCTTCACTTTCTCTCTCCTCCAAGAGTGTCCAAACTGCCTTCCCTGTAAACAAGATATAAGAAATAATCCTGCCCCACAGTGAGGTTGTAGTTTTGTTCTTTTTGTGTAATACAACCCTCAACATTCTGTGTAACTCTTCTGTGTAGTAAAGTCTTTCAAAGGTCTGAGGATTGGCTGGATAATTTGCTATTTTATTGATCTCATAGGCCATACAGCCAAGTGAACTCATCCTGAGAATTTTGCTTTACTGAAATTGGGTGCCATTAAGCCAAAGGTTAGTCTTTGTGATTGTTTTCATTGAGGATTTCCTGTTTTCTAAATACCACCTGAGGGTCATGCCATAATTGCTAAGATTAGTTTTTCATTTCTAAGGCCTTCATTTTGATGACCTGATGCCCACCAGTAAGCAGAGAAATACAGTCTCATCTTTAGAGAGGATTTTATGGACAAGGGTGGAGGCTCTCATTTCAAGCAGAAGCATTGTAAGGGAAGCTAAATTTATTTAAATTATAAATTTGAATTTCATTTTGTACTGCAACAGAAGCCAATCAATCTTCACAGGCAACAAAGAGTGTGAAGTGTATATGATGGAATCAGCATTTAAATGTGATGCAGTTTTATAGAAGCACTTGTTTTAAGAGCTCCGAAAGACTGATTAACTAAAAGCGCTTTATGTGAAAGTATTTTAGCTTCAGTAAGATTTACATGGGCTACAATCTACGTATTATATGTGCTTAAGAAAGCAAATTTGACAGATGCATAATAAAAGATGTAAAATGCATATTTCCTTGTGATAGAATCTAACACGGGTTATCAGAAGTCAGCTTATTATCTCTAAACAAAGCATAAATATTGAAAATTATTACAGACTACAAAGTGGAGATAATTCATTTTTATATATATGCTGTATAAAATACATAAAATAGATTATGTTTTAACTATGCAATTTCTTTGCATAGTTTTTTTCTGAATTAGCTTTAGTCTCTTAAATCTGGGTAGTGAAGCCTTGGAGGCCATAAGGACCCAGAATAGTCAATCAAAATCAGATATGAAGTTGCATGGTACCCTCACACTCAACCTCAGGCTCCACATGGAAAATGACCCTCTTCCTGTGTGCCCAGAGCCTGGAAATAAATGCAGAGACAGAATGCAGCCTTGGTAGACAAGTGAAGTTTAAGTAAACAGGAACTATTTACCTGTCACTGAAAAGCCATGCTTTTTTTTTTTTTTGTACTATAGGCAGGTCAGGACTTAGGATTACAAAAGTTCAATCAGTTATTACAATTAAGGAGTTCTAGTATTTCAATCAACTGGACACTATGAGTGAGAATGTATCCACTAAAACAATTAGTGTAGTGTACTTAAAATGTAAGAGTAAAATTAAATTACAAATTAACATTGAAATTAAAATGTGTGTTATTATGAAGCCAATGTTTACCCTTAATTTTTATTATAATTTTTAAATATTAATTTTCCTACTCCAATACATTACATATATGCTGAATTTTAGGCACCATGCTTGCAGCAAATGAGAATCAGGCATCTGAAGATTGCCTTTATTTCTCATTACTACTTAAATGGCTTAAGGCAAATTACTTAACATTAATCTGAACCTCAGCTTCCTCATCTATACCATGGAATGACAATAATTATAAAATAAATAAATATATTTAAAATTAAATTTAAGTACTTATGAGGTACTTAGCATACAGACTCCTCTGTTATGTGAGGAGCTCTCATTCTATAAGTTTTGACAAAAGACAGGGACCAACCTTCTTCCAAAGAAGTGACATCAAACCAGTTATTTTTTTCTCCACAATCCTGGAATCTAAGGTGTGAGTACATGCATTAGTTTTGATCTTCCAGATATTTACACCTGGGTGGGACTTTGCATACTGAATGTCAATGACTCAGGAGCAAGTTAGAAAACTCTTACAGTGGCAAGGACTGTGAGACATATCCAGGAGGAGCTGGAGGAGTGGACTCGGCAATCCATCTGTGACAGAAGTGGTATCCAAAGTTGGGTGCCTTTTGGTATGATTTTTGATCCTCATGCTGCCTCACTTCTGTTAACTTCTGTATATTTTCTAAGACTATTCATGAATCATCTAATGTCCTTCAAAAAATCATTCTGCTAAAAACCTTCAAGTCTATTCCTGTTTGCAACTATGAACCATAACTGACATATTTGGTCTTCAGAGTGCAATGAGAAAGATAAAAGATAAAGAAACTCTTAATACTCTTTGATATGATTTTATGTGAAATATTGTAGTTTTATTTTAAACAGTTTTGTTCAACTATAACCCGTCTAACTTCTTACATTTAGTGAGTTTCTCCCCTATTTAGAGACTGTGTATTAGTTTTCAATAGTTGCTGTAACAAATTGCCACAAATTTAGTGACTTAACACAAATTTATTACTTTAATTTTTGAAGGAAAGAAATCTGAAATGCATCTCCCTAGGCTAAAATTAAAGCATCAGCAAGGTTGCATTTTTTTCTGGAGGTTGTAGGGGTGAATCCATTTTCTTCCCCTTTTCAACTTCTAGAAGCTACCATATTCTTTAGCTCATTAACCTCTTTATCCATCTTCAAAGCCCAACTGCAGCAGGTTGAGTTCTACTCACATTGCATCACCCTAATTTCCTCTTCTGCTCCTTTCCTCCACATTTCAGAATCTTTGTGATTACATTCAATTTTTTTCAGATAATTCAATATCATCTCCAAATTTTAAGGTTAATTGACTAGCAACTTTAATTCCATCTGCTACATTAATACCTCTTTATCATGAAAAGTAGCATATTCACATGTTCCAGGGATTCGAATATGGATATCTCTGGAGGACCATTATACTGACTCCTATAAATAACACTCCAATAAAATATTTTTTGTATGTATGTATGTATGTATGTTCAATATTACATGAACAGATATAGAAGAGATGAAAGATATAAGGCAGGTTAAAATATAATATATTTGCTTAGTCTATAACTAATAATTTTAACCAATTCCAAATATCTTATTCATTGGGTAGAAGATTTTGTGTACATACTTTTTTTAACTGAAATTTATTTTGAAGATTTGTACATAATTTTTACAAGTACGACTGAAAAAATAATGTCATTTTGTGGCTTTTGAAATTGAAGTAACAGAGATAGGAGTTGTAGAAGAGGTGGGATCTTAGGAATTATGTGCCTGTAGATAATTTCTCCTTTTATTTAGTAACAATGCCAGTAGAAACAGAGGAATACAGAGGAATAAGGTCTTTTGTACCAAGGGAAAAACAATGAAAAGCTATTTTAGGGCCAAATAAGTTGAAGTCCATTGAAGTAAATGCATATGAAGTCAACTAGATATGTAGCTATTGAATCTGGTTTCTGCTACACACAAGAAGCATATTGTGAAATATGAAAGAATATATGAAATTAAAAGAGTGAAACATTTTGCGTTATCAAACAGGAAACTGAATATAATTATTTATGAAAAAACAGCTACTTTATCATACAGGATTACTGAATAATATGAAATGTAACAATGTTTCTCTAACAATCATCTTAAATATTTCAAAATCACATTTCATGTCTTTATTTTTTTATTTTGGTTCTTGTCTAGGTTCTACCAGAAAAATTCCTTTGTCACTTGCATTTCTGTTTGTGAGACAGTTTTTTTAATGGTTAAAAATTATACCCATTTCAAAGAGAAGGAAAACAAAGTGAGTTTGAAGCAAAACTAAGTCTACCTAATAAATCATTGTGTTATCAATGCCTAAAGTACCTGAAAGGATAACTAATATTCTTCACAATTTCATAAACAGTCTCTACCCTTCTTTGAAAATGTTTTTTATAAAGCAAGGCAATAAATTAAAAGAAAATATTGTATTTACTTTGCTGTTTTTGATAGTTCCACAAATATTAGAATATTTTTATTGATATTAATATATTAGTATTATGACTATATTTAGATTTAAATATACTTGTGTAATTGATCTACAGACTTATGTACTTGTGTAATTGGTCTACAGATGTAACATTTTGTATTTTTAATTCCTTGGAAAATTTTCTGTACACTGAAAAGAACAACAATATTACTATAAAAATTAATTTATTTGTTTCTTGGCAGTGATTGTGATTTTTGCATTGTGTGTATTGTGTGTGGTTTTTAGAAGTCCATTTCTCTTTTAAACATTTTAATATTTATGGTCAGCACTTTTCAGATTACCGCACCTTAGCACTATTTAACAATTGGAATATTTATTGATATTTAAAACCATAAAATCCTACAGCAGCAAATTATGCAAACAATATTAAATAAGGAAAAATATGGTTCAAAGGAAATTAATCTATTGGAATATTAAAATGAAATGGAAGCCATGGAATGAGATTATGTGAGTTTCAGGTTTAATCTTTATGAACATATGTGCAGGTTTTCACTGGAGGGCATTCCCCTTTCCCAGAAGTCTAGATCAACACAATAGGTTAAATCAACTGACCTCCTCATCCTAGTTTCCTCTAGGTGATTTTATTTTCTGCAGTATTCTATTTAACCTCTAATCTATTTTTCAGAAACTCTTTAACCTTCTCCAATAAATGCACAAGCCTTTAGGGATATTTGGAGTTTGTTACTATTTGTTTTTAATTGATTGGTATTTTCTTTAAATTAAAAAAAAAAGAAGAGAAAACAAATTGGTGCGAGCACTCTTTACACAGTACATTGAGTGGTCAGTAAAGGTTAATTTTACTGTGTTCTGTACTAACCAAATTGTTTTAAACTAAACTACTAATGAAATTTGTTGATAGAATTTGAAGTCACATTATCAACTGAGAAGAAGAAATCAGGATATTAGGCTGGAGTAATAATAAGCAATAAGGGTAAAGAGAAATTTAGAATTTATAGCTGCAATTTTAAATAGAGATGATGTATAAGATGAGATCACAGAAAGAGTAGATTGCTAAATGGAAGAAATAAATGAATGTTGTTTTTCGAAGTGCAATTTTTACAACCACTACTACCAATCTTTTGTGCTACTGCATAGAAGAAAACGTTCTTACAATTTTCAAATATAAGCATTTATAACAATCTATCAGATAATTTGTCAATTTAAAAAGGCCTAAAACATGGGCCTATACTATATATATATATATGCACATATTATAGTATATATACACTATACTATATATATATACATACACTATACTATATACACTATACTATATAGAGAGGCCTATATATATATATATGCACATATTATAGTATTCTATTAAGAAAACAAAACAAAAAAAAGAAAATATCATCTGTTGGTTGCTACTTAATGGTGAAATGATAGAATGCATTCCAAAAGATAAGTTTTATAAAGAGAAACTTATACGGGTAAGGAAATGATCACACAAAAAATTATGACCTGTTTGCATTTAGTTTGTAATACATAGAACTATTGCAGTCCTTTGTTAAATTTAACTTTCATAGACTGTCATCAACTACAAGCTCTTCAAAGGATGTTGTCTCATGATTAGTGTGCCTGACATATAATAAACTCTAAATAAATATGTGCTAAATGAGTTCACATTGTAACTATTGTTGCCATAGTAGTGAAACAGAATGGCTTAAAATAATAGCATGGGCTTAGGTTTTTTGTTTTGTTATGTTTTGTTTATGCTATAGTTTCTTGCAAGAAGGTAAAACACCTGTAAGATATCAGACATTTAGAAAATTACTACATGAGATGAAATTATTAATTGTAATTAAAATCATGTGTTAGAACATATTTCGTTTAAAACAAATCTTTTGAGATATATATATATACACACACACAAGTATAATTTTCAAGAGACATTAATCTCATTTGAAATGCAATGAATTTCTTTATATAACTAAGTTTTCCAATTAGGATTTATATTGAGAAGCAGTACAGCTTTCCAATTATATATGCATTATAAATGTGTGTTTAGAAAATTGATATTGTCACGGGATATTTGATGTGTCACTTCACCAGCCGGAAACCTCTGTGGCTGACGGTGCCTTTGCCCAAGTTTTGCTCAGGCCCCGTGAGCTCATTCCACCCACTAGGCCTGGCAGGCTGGGTTTGGCTCACACTACTGGCCCAAATCTCACGCCTGTAAGGGTGAGTAAGGTGCAGAGCGGTGACGGGTATGTGAGCAAGCAAGCAAGCACAAGATCTAGCCATTGTGCCTAGCCAGGCATGCCAGCTGCAGTGGGGTGGGAAGCCCCAGGCACCAGCATGGACGTTGGCTTACTGTGAGGCCATTGGACCAGACTTACCACAAGCAGCTTCCACGACTGGCACCGGGGAAAGCCGAGGTGCCCAGAAGCTTGGAGACGCCAGGAACCACAGAGCCCCAGAAAGGGTGTCACAGTCTTGGCTCTCCGATCTCCTAAGTCTGGGTTTGCCGAAGGGTCGCAGATCTTCTCTCCTTTCTTCCCTCCCTCTTGTCATCCACAATGTGGCGAGCAAGGGGCATGTTTCAATCCTGTTTGTGTTACAGCTATTTTAGCTCCACCATACCGGCAAGTCCCAAGTTCTTGTCCTGTGTCCAGGATGAATGAGGTAAGGCAGACAAATGGAGGGCGAGTAAGCAGAAGAAGACCTTTACTGAGCGACGGAACAGCTCAGAGGAGACCCAGAGTGAACAGCTGGTTTCCATAGGCAGGGCATCCCAGTGAGTGTTCAGCTCTCATTAGAGACGAAGCCCACAGTGGGTAGCTCCTCTCTGCAGCTGGTAGTCCTGATGTCTGCTTAGCTCTCAACAGAGAGGAGACTCTGGAGTGCGTAAGGGGCAGGAGGCAGAGGGCCCTCCCAGCTCCCAAGAGCACAGAGACTTCCGGGACCACAGCCATGGCTGGGCAGCTGCAGCTGCACCCAGAAGGGAGAGGCTCTGCTCCTGCTCGCTCTGATCCCCAAGCACAGGGATGCCTGGCTCCAGGGCTGCGGCTCGGTGGCCACAACAGCAGCCAGGGAACAGGAGGCTCCCGTCCTGCCAACTCACAAGGAGGCAGGGTTTTCACCTATTCCCAGCTCCCACCAGCTCTGTGGAGTGCACAGCCCTAGCTACACGTCTCACACTGATGGCGTCACGGCAGTGGCTGGTCCAGATGGGCTGCCGCTGCCATCAATCACATCTCTGAAGAGGTATATCTAACTGCTTCATGCTGACAGGGGGCCTGGTTTTGGGGAAAATGACAGATCTCTCTCAGAGTCCTATGCATAGGTTCCCAGTAAAAGGGAAGTCATGGAGTCATGGAGGAGAGAGAATCTACAACCATGTTTTCACAGACAGAGAGAAAGAAGCCAGAGGTTCAACTGGTAAGAATTCTTTTTTTTTTTTTTTGAGCCGCAGTCTCACTGCACCCAGGCTGGAGTGCAGTGGCGCGATCTCGGCTCACTGCAACCTCCGCCTCCTGGGTTCAAGCGATTCTCTTGCCTCAGCCTCCCGAGTAGCTGGCATTACAGGCCCGTGCCACCATGCCCAGCTAATTTTTGTATTTTTAGTAGAGACTGGGTTTCACTATGTTGGCTAAGCTGGTCTCGAACTACTGACCTCAGGTGATCCGCCCGCCTCGGCCTCTCAAAGTGCTGGGATTACAGGCATAAGCCACCGTGCCAGGCCAAAAATTAAACTTTTATGCCTCAGAGGGGAGTGTCCCGTGGTGCAGAGACATGATTACCCATCTGCAAAGAGAGGACAGAGGAGGAAAAACGAACAGCCTGGAGGAACTCTGCAGTGGGTAGCTCCTCTCTGGAGCTGGTAGTCCCAAAGTCTGCTCAGTTCTCAGCAGAGCAGAAACCACGGAGTGGCTAGCTCCCTGTGTCCGGAATTGGTGGGTTCTTGGTCTCACTGACTTCAAGAATGAAGCTGCCGACCCTCGAGGTGAGTGTTACAGTTCTTAAAGGTGGCGTGTCCGGAGTTTGTTCCTTCTGATGTTCAGATGTGTTTGGAGTTTCTTCCTTTTGGTGGGTTCGTGGTCTCGCTGGCTCAGGAGCGAAGCTGCGGACCTTCGCGGTGAGTGTTACGGCTCTTAAGGCGGCGTGTCTGGAGTTGTTCGTTCCTCCCTGTGGGTTCGTGGTCTCGCTGGCTTCAGGAGTGAAGCTGCAGACCTTCGCGGTGAGTGTTACGGCTCTTAAGGCGGCGCGTCTGGAGTTGTTCGTTCCTCCCTGTGGGTTCGTGGTCTCGCTGGCTTCAGGAGTGAAGCTGCAGACCTTCCCGGTGAGTGTTACAGCTCTTAAGGCGGCGCGTCTGGAGTTGTTCGTTCCTCCCTGTGGGTTCGTGGTCTCGCTGGCTTCAGGAGTGAAGCTGCAGACGTCCCCGGTGAGTGTTACAGCTCATAAAGGCAGTGTGGACCAAAAGAGAGTGAGCAGCAGCAAGTATTGCAAAGAGCGAAAGAACAAAGCTTCCACAGTGTGGAAGGGGACCCCAGGGGGTTGCTACTGCTGGCTCGGGCAGCCTGCGTTTATTCTCTTATCTGGTCCCACCCACATCCTGCTGATTGGTAGAGCTGAGTGGTCTGTTTTGACAGGGCACTGATTGGTGTATTTACAATCCCTTAGCTAGACATAAAGGTTCTCCACGTCCCCACCAGACTCAGGAGCCCAGCTGGCTTCACCCAGTGGATCCTGCACCGGGGCTGCAGGTGTAGCTGCCTTCCACTCCCGCACCGTGCGCCCGCACTCCTCATCCCTTGAGTGGTCGATGGGACTGGGCGCCCTGGATCAGGGGACAGACGGCACTCGTCGGGGAGGCTGGGCCGCACAGGAGCCCACGGACGGAGGGGAGGCTCAGGCATGGCGGGCTGCAGGTCCCGAGCCCTGCCCCATGGGAAGGCAGCTAAGGCCCGGCGAGAAATTGAGCACAGCAGCTGCTGGCCCAGGTGCTAAGCCCCTCACTGCCCAGGGCCGGTGGGGCCGGCCGGCCGCTCCAAGTGCGGGGTCCGCCGAGCCCACGCCCACCCGGAACTCGCGCTGGCCCGCAAGCACCGCGCGCAGCCCCGGTTCCCGCCCGCGCCTCTCCCTCCACACCTCCTCGCAAGCTGAGGGAGCCGGCTCCGGCCTTGGCCAGCCCAGAAAGGGGCTCCCACAGTGCAGCGGCGGGCTGAAGGGCTCCTCAAGTGCCGCCAAATTGGGAGCCCAGGCAGAGGAGGTGCCGAGAACGAGCGAGGGCTGTGAGGACTGCCAGCACGCTGTCACCTCTCATGCCTTCCACAGCTGGTAGTCCAGACTCTACTCAGCTCTCAGCAGAGAGGAGAGTCTGGAGTGAGTAGCAACTCTCCGCAGCTGGTAGCCTGGAAGTCTCTCCAAGGGCAGGTGGTCTAGTTGTCTCCCTCAGTCTGGCTAGTTCCGAGGGGTTTTATGAGTTCAGAGGGAAGGAAGTGCATGCTGATTGGTTCATGGGAGGCCATGGACAGGCCCACAGAAAGCGTCATAAGTTCACATCCTTGTCCATCAGCCCAGCCCTCAGGCTTCACGCCATCCTTGGCTTGAAGGTGAGGCTTCAAAGGGGACCTGATTCTTTTCACCCTGGAGTTTATCTACCTCCTGCCATTGCCTAGGTTGTTTGTGCTGAGTGGTATCTGCAAGCCAGTGCCAGGTTGCCCTCAGCCCCCTCTGTCAGACTCCCTCCTGTGGTTGTCGGTGCCCAAAGTCTGAAGGCGGCAGAGGCGGCAAGGGGCGGGCATGTCAATGCTGTCTTGAGCACACGCACAGCCGGCCAGGTCGTGACAGCGCCTGGGCTCAGCCTATATTCTGCTCCAAGATCAGAGTGGGTGCTGGGAACGGAGAGAGGCCAGACAGCCGGAGCAGGCACTGCCAAACCTACGGGGGCAGGGGGGATTCTAGGCCCCTGAAAACGCAGAGACACCCGGGCCAGCAGCTGTGGCCTGGGCTGCAGCTGCGCCCGGAAGGGCGGGGCTCCTGTCCGGGCTGGGCTCCTGACTGTTCCTGGCCCCCAGGAGCACAGAGATGCCTGGGTCCCGAGCCTCGGCTGGGCGGCCGCAGCTTTGCCCGGGGAGCAGGAGGCTCCTGCCGTGCCAACTCGAAGGAGACAGGGATTCCACCTTTTCCCAGTTTTTGCCAGCTCCCTGGAGCACAGCCCCGGCTGAGCCTGCCCCACTGCAGCCGGCATCATGGCAGTGGCTGCTCAAGACAGGATGCTGATGCCATCAATACTTTTCACAAGGTAAGATTTTCTCAATGTTAAAATTTATGTTGATTAAATACTTGTATAACTATAAATTAACTAGAAAATGGGCGATGTGTTTGCTCCTGCATCAAAAAATTTAAAGCATTAAAACTGTGTTAAAGTGCACCTACCTTACGTAAAATAAATTATGATTCCCGGTTGTATGCCCCTACTTTTCTGGCTTTGTCCAATTTTGAGTTTAAGTTCAATGGACTTAACATTTTTAAGGGGATTAACATTATTTTAAGATTTATTTTGAACAATAAGTAGTACACAGTTTTCAAAATTACATAAAGTTGAATGCAGTTCTGATAATGCAACCTTATAGGCAGTTTAAACTTGGAATAAATTATAGTCCTAAATAAAGATTATGTTCTATAAATCAAGAACGTTTTCCAGAATATTTCTAGAATACAAGGTATAGACAACTGTTCCAAACTGCTATATATATATATATATATATATATATATTTCTAGGGAGATGAGTATATGGGACTATCAGTAATTTCCCTTCATACCTAGTATGATAACATTAAAATGTATATCATATTTCAGTTTTTAAAAAATGTATATTTTTTGCAAGTATCAATTATTTTCCTTAACCCTCAAAACAGTTAAGAAATCTAACTTCATGTAAAATTTCTGTTTATTTTCTTTGTGGTAACTACAAAATGGCAATCCTGAACCTGGGTCCACTGGATATTATAGATTCATATGTCTGATATTTATACCTTCCTAGGGAATAATCTTAAAAGTCTTTTCTGTATGTCAGACTATAATTAAGAACTTTTGATCACCTAGATTTCAGAATGAAAGTGAAAGCCAATAATTTTTTTTTTTTTCTGTGAAATGGAATTTTGCTCTGTCTCCCAGGCTGGAGTGCAGTGGCACGATCTCTGCTCACTGCAACCTCTGCCTCCCAGGTTCAAGTGATTCTCCTGCCTCAGCCTCCTGAGTAGCTCGGAATTCAGGCACCTGCCTGTATTTTTAGTAGAGATGGGGTTTCACCGTTTTGGCCAGGCTGGTCTCGAACTTCTGACTTCACATGATCTGGCTGACTTGGCCTCCCAAAGTGCTGGGATTACAGGCATGAGCCACTGCGCCAGGCCCAAGAAATTTTTATGGACTGATATGTGACACATGCTTTGATGTTACATGACTAATATCATTATAGATCCGATTTTTGAATACATATAATTATGTATCTTTGCTGTAAAATATATTTAAAACTGTAAATTAATCTCTTTTAGTACTGAAAGTTTTTGTGAGAAGAAAGGATTGCTGATTAGGAGGTGATATGGTGGTTGAATTAAGTGTCTTACATGCTGGTAATATTCTACTTCTTTTCCTGGATGGAGGTTGAATGGTTATATGATCTTTGTAAAAATCATCCAACTGTATAATTATAAATTTCTATTTATAAATTTTTATCAAAATAATTATTGAACTTGTGGAAAAATTTGCTTTACAGTTTTCTTTCTCATGATTTTTATCTTTTAAATTTTCCAGGCAGTTTTTAAAAGTATTCATTATTTTTAGAGCAGTTTTAAGTTCATGGAAAAACAGAGAGAAAGGCACAGAGATTTCACATGTTCTCTCTGTCCCCACACATGCATAACTTCCCCCATTATCAACATCCTCCACCAGAGTGGTATATTTATAACAATTGATGAACCTACATTGACACATTATAATTACCCAAAGTTCATACTGGTTTGGACAAATGTATAATGACATATTTCCATCATTATAGTATATAAAGAGTATTTTTACTGCCCTAAACATTTCCTGTGTTCCCCCTATTCATCCTTCCCTTCCCTGCACCTCTAGCAAACACTAAACTTTTTAATGTCTCCATATTTTTACCTTTTCCAGAATGTTATATATTTGGACTCATACAGTATATGGTCTTTTCATATTGGCTTTTATGGCTTGGCAATATGTATTTAAGTTTTCCGTATGTCTTTTCATGGTTTGACAGCCAATTTACTTTTAGTGCTAAATAACATTCCATTGTCTAGGTATATACCACACTTTATGTATCAGTTGCCTTACTGAGTGTCTTGGTTGCTTCCAAGTTTTGGCAATTAAGAGTTAAGCTGCTATAAACATCTATGTGCAGGTTTTTGTGTGAACATAAGTTTTCAACTCTTTGAGCAAACATCAAGGACTATGACTACTGGATTGTGTGATAATGATATGTTTAGTTTTGTAAGAAGCCACTAAACTGTTCTCCAAAGTAGGAGATTTCTGTAGATTCCATATATTAGCAATCAGAGTTCCTGTCCCTCCAAGTTCTCACCAGTATTTGTTGTCAGTATTTTGAATTCTGGCCATTCTAAAAGGTATGTGGTGGTCTTCCATTGTTGTCTTAAATTGCATTTCCCTAATGACATATGATGTGGAGCATCTTTTTATATGCCTACTGTTTTTTAAGCTTCGCCTTTTATTTTAGTTACTTGGGGTACCCATGCAGGTTTGTTATATGGGATTATAGTGTGATGCTAACATTTGGAGTATGATTCCGATCACACAGATGTGAACATAGTACCTGATAGGTAGTTATTTAACTCACTCCCCCCAAACCTTTAGTAGTTTGTAGTCTCTATTGTTTTCATATTTATATCCATATGTGCTCAATTTTAGCTTCTACTTATAAGTGAAAACATGCAGTATTTGTCTTTCTGTTCCTGTGTTACATTACGACTTCCAGCTGTTAAAATTATGGCTTTCTTTTCCTGTGTAATATTATGGCTTTCAGCTCTATCCATGTTGCTAAAAAAATATGATTTCATTGTTTTTTATGACTGCATAGTATTCCATGGCATATATGTACTACAATTTCTTTATCCAATCTACCATTGATGGGCACCTGGGTTGATACTATGTCTTTGCTATTGTGAATAGCACAGCAATGGACATATGAGTACATATGTCTTTTTGGTTGAATGATTTATTTTCCTTTGGGTGTATACCCAGTAATGGTATTGCTGGGTCAAATAATAAGTATGTTTTAAGTTCTTTGGAAAATCTCCAGACTGCTTTCCACATAGGCAGGACTAATTTACATCCCCACCAACAGTACGTAAACGTTCCCTTGCCTCCACAACCTTGGCAGCATCTGTTGTTTTTTGACCTTTTAGTAATGGCGATTCTTACTGATGTGAAGTGGTATGTAATTTTAGTTTTCATTTGCCTTTCTCTGATGATTAGTGATGATGAGCATATTTTCATATGTTTGTTGGCCACTTGTATGTCTTCTTGTGAGAATTGTCTGTTCATGTTATTTGCCATTTTTTACTGTGGTTATTTGATTTTTGCTTGTTGATTTGTTTAAGTTTTCTGTAGATTCCATATATTAGGCATTCGTTAGATGCATAGTTTACAAATACTTTCTCCCATTTTGTAGGTGGTTTGTTCTGTTGATGGTTTCTTTTGCTGTTTAGAAGCTCTTTAGTTTAATTATGTCCTGCTGTCTATTTTGTTTTTTGTTGCAGTTGCTTTTGGGACTTAGCCAAAAAGTATTTGCCAATTCCAATGTCAAGAAGGTTGTTTCCTAGGTTGTTTTCCAGGATTTTTATAGTCTGAGGTATTACATTTAAATCATTAATTCATTCTGAATTCATTTTTGTACATGGTAGAAGGAAGGAGTCCAGTTTTATTCTTCTTCATATGCCTAGCCAGTTATCTCAAAATCACTTACTGAGTAAGGATTCCTTTTCCCATTGCTTGTTTTGGTCAGCCTTATTGAGATCATGATTGTAGATGTGCGACTTTAATTCTGAGTTTTCTGTTATGTTCTATTGGTCGATGTGTCTATTTTCATACTAGTATCAGGCTGTTTTGGTTACTGGGGCTTTATGTTATAGTTTAATGTCGGGTAGTGTGATGCTTCCAGTTTTGTTCTTTTTGCTTAGGATTGTGTTCTCTATTCAGGCTCTTTTTTGCTTTCACATGAATTTTTGAATAGTTTTTTCTAATTCTGTGAATAATGACATTGGCGATTTGATAGAAATAACATTGAATCTGTAAATTGCTTTGGGCAGTATAACCATTTTAATAATATTGATTCTTCCAATCCATGAGCATGGAAGGTTTACCATCTCTGATTTGTCTCAGTAGTGCTTTGTAGTTCTCCTTATAGAGATATTTTTACCTCCTTGGTTAGCTGTATTCCTAGGTATTGCATTTTTTGTGTGCAGCTATTGTAAGATCCCACCAAAACACAAAAGATCCTCAGAGACTACTATGACCAATTCTATGCACACAAATTAGAAAATCTAGAAGAAATGGATAAATTTCTTGAAGCACAAAATCTCTCAAGATTGAATCAGGAAGAGATTGGAACCCTGAATAGACCAATATCAACTTTTGAAATTGAATTAGCAATTTAAAAAACCTACCAACCAAAAAACAAACAAAAAAATGCCCTGGACTAGCTAGATTGACAGCTGAATTCTACCAAGTGTACAAATAAGAACTGATACCAATTCTACTGAAACTACTCCAAAAAATCAAGGAGGAAAGCCTCCTCTCTGACTCATTCTATAAAGTCTTCATCAGCCTGGTACCAAGAGCTGGCAGAGACACAATGGGAAAAGGGAAATTCGGGCCAATATTCCTCATGAACATAGTCATCATGAACATAGACACAAAAATCCTCAACAATATATTAGCAAAACAAATGCAGCAGCACACCAAAAAGTTAATACAACATGATCAAGCAGGTTTATTCTTGGGATGCAAGGCTGGTTCAACATATGTAAATCAATAAATGTGATTCACCAGGTAGACAGAATTAAAAGCAGAAGCCATATGATCGTCTCAATAGAGGCCAAAATCTTCTGAGAAAATCCAACATCCTTAATGAAAAAAACCTTAACAGACTAGGCATTGAAGCAACATATCTCATAATAATAAAAGCCATCTATGACAAACCCACAGCCATCATACTGAATGGTCAAAAGCTCAAACCACTCCCCTTGAGAACTAGAACAAGACAAGAATGCTCACAGTCAAGACTACAATTCATCATAGTACTGGAAGCCTTAGCCTGAGCAATCAGTCAAGGAAAAGCTATAAAAGGCATCCAAATAGGACAAGAAAAATCCAAACTATCTTTCTTCACTGACAATATGATTCTATACCTGGGAAGTGCGAAAGACTCTGCCAAAAGGCTCCTAGAACTGACAAACAACTTCAGTAAAGTATCAGGATACAAAATCAATACACAAAAATTAGTATACGACAACCTTCAGGCTGAGAGTGAAATCATATGACCTATTTTCTCTCTGTATAGCTTATTTTGTTAGGTGTCTGCTAAAGTATTGGGCTCATTTTTAAATGGAGTTGTCATTTTCTTTTTTTTTTTGACTTTTAAGTGTGCTTTGTATATTTTGTGTAACAATCTTTTATTCGATGTGTCTTTTGCAAATAAGTTCTCCCAGTCTGTGGCTTATCTTTTTTCGCTCTTGATATTGTATTTGACAGAGCAGAAGGTTTTAATTTTAATAAAGTCCAGTGTGTCAATTTTTTAAATAGATTTGCCTTTGATAATGTATATTAAAAGTCATTATCATATCTATGAGTATCTCGTTTTTCTCCTATGTTATCGTTTAAGAGTTTTATAGTTTCACATTTTATATTTGGTCTATTATTCATTATGAGTTACTTTTTCTGAACGGTTTAAGGTCTGGGTCCGTATGTATATTTATTTTGTTTTTGCCTGAGAATGTCCAATTCTTCCAGCACCGTATGTGGAAAAGACAATCTTTGCTCTGTTTTATTGTTTTTGCTCCTTTGTCAAATGTTAGTTGATTATATTTATTGAGGTTACTTCTAAGATCTCTATTTTGTTTCATTAATCTATTTGTCTGTTCTTTCTCTAGTACTACACTGCCTTGATTACTGCACCTTCTTTGTAATTTTTGATGTTGGGTGCTGTCAGTCCTTCAACTTTGTTCGTCTTCTTCAATATTATATTGGCTATTGGTCTTTAGAATCAGCTTGTCAATATCCACAAACTAGCTCACTGGTATTTTAATTGTGATTTTATTGAGCCTAGATATCAAGTTGGAAAAAGCTGATATTTTAACAATATAGTCTTCCTATCCATTAACATAGAGTATCTGTTCATTTATGTTTTATTTTATTTTCTTCATCAGAATTTTGTGGTTTTCCTCATTTAGATTTTGTTCATATTTCATTAGATTTCTATCTAAGTATTTCATTTTTGGTGCTAATATAAATGGTATTTTGTTATTAAATTAAAATTCTACTTGTTCATTGCTTGTATGTAGGAAAATGATTGACTTTTCTGTATTAACCTTCTATTCTATAAAATTACTACAATAACATAAATTTCGGAAGTTTTTGGGTTTTTTTTTTAACTTCTCATACAGATCATCCTGTCACCTGCTATCAAATACAGTATTATTTCTTCCTTCCTACACTATATACCTTCTACTTCCTTTTCTTAGTGCATTAGCTAGGACCTCCAGTATGATGTTTAAAATGCATGGCAATAGAGAAAATCCATGCCTTCTTCCTCGTTTTGGTGTGAATGCTTCCTTTCCTACCATTAAGAATGATGTTAATTGTAGGTGTTTTGTAGATATTCTTTATCAATTTGGGGTTATCCTCTGTTCCTGCTATATGCTGAGAGTTTTTTTTTGTTTTTTTATTTTTATTTTTTTTAACCATGAATGGGTGTTAAATTTGGTCAAATGCTTTTTCTGCATATATTGATATAATCATTTTATTTTTTAGCTTAATGATTCATGAACTTATAAAAATCTGGCTTCTATAGGTGTGAATTTGGTGACATCATGAAACACTCTTATGCTAAAATCTATACCTTGCTTTCAATTTAAAAACATGATGAGTTATATAGTAGAGTTTCTATTTCTTCACAGTGAAGGTAAAAGACAAATGGCATGAACCTCCCTGCCCAACCCCCCGCACCCCCCAAAAAAAGAGAAAAGAAAGAAGAGACAGGAGTCAAATTTTGGAACATAGCCATAAGCAAATAGAATAGTACTAACTCATTACAGGCAGATAGGGTAGCTCAATTGGGAGGGGCAAAATCAGTATTATATAAATTATGGAATGGTCCAAAATCTTGAGAATTATAAACATCAAGAATGTTGAAATAGTAGAGGAGATGATATTAAAAAACAAGAGAGTTGTTTAAAAGTCTTTTTAAGAAGCAACATCTCATTTCCTTTTATATAGGTAAGCATCTTTTCCCCAGCAAGTAGAAAAGTAGATTGGTTTTGTTTTTGAGGGAGTACAAAATATAGAGTTATATATGAAAATTAATGATTTTTTTTTACTCTTAACCTATGAAAATACATAACTTTGATGAATTTTAAAAATAATAATCATAGGCCGGGCACAGTGGCTCACGCCTGTAATCCCAGCACTTTGGGAGGCCAAGGCAGGTGGATCACGAGGTCAGGAGTTTGAGACCAGCCTGGCCAACATGGTGAAACCCCGTCTCTACTAAAAATACAAAAATTAGCCAGGCGTGGTGTCGGGCGCCTGTAATCCCAGCTACTTGGGAGGCTGAGGCAGGAGAATTGCTTGAAACTGGGAGGCAGAGGTTGCAGTGAGCCGAGATCACACCACTGCACTCCAGCCTGGGTGAAAGAGCAAAACTCCGTCTCAAATAATAATAATAATAATAATAATAATAATAATAATCCTGCTGAAACAGAATTGGAACTAGGGAATTTCTCTGATCATTTTCTACATTTATCAGAGCAGACAGATTATGCCCCAAACAGTTGGCGCATTTCTTGTAGAACAATATAATGGCCAAGCCAAGATAAAGATAGAAACATTTGGACTACAAGGAAGGTGCTCTTTTTCTACAGAAAGTGTTCTCTTTCCTGTTGAAAACACTCAGTTTCCAGATGTGTGTAATTACTGGACTCTTTTGTCCAGCTATTAATATGAAATACAAGTAATCCAATTTTACTACATGATATATTGCAAATGTATGTGCTTACACCTTAAAAGTAACAAGATAACAACCAGAAAGATAAATCTATCTCATATAGAGAACACATTGTAGAATTTACGAGGATGAAAACTTTGTGGCTCAAGTTGGCTCCTTAATATTGACTTCCATAAACTTTCTAATTTCTAGTTAAATCAGCCAAGGAAGTAAGGAGCCCGTTGTGGAAATATGCAAAACAGCATCATGTAGATACTAAAAACAAGCAAACATTTGTCTTCGATTGTACATACTTGCAAGCACAGAAAATTTATATATATTTTTTTGTTGTTGTTGTTTTGTTTTTTTGTGCTTTCTTTTTTTTTTTTTTCTTTTTTATTGATCATTCTTGGGTGTTTCTCGCGGAGGGGGATTTGGCAGGGTCACAGGACAATAGTGGAGGGAAGGTCAGCAGATAAACAAGTGAACAAAGTTCTCTGGTTTTCCTAGGCAGAGGACCCTGCGGCCTTCCGCAGTGTTTGTGTCCCTGGGTACTTGAGATTAGGGAGTGGTGATGACTCTTAACGAACATGCTGCCTTCAAGCATCTGTTTAACAAAGCACATCTTGCACCGCCCTTAATCCATTCAACCCTGAGTGGATACAGCACATGTTTCAGAGAGCACAGGGTTGGGGGTAAGGTCACAGATCAACAGGATCCCAAGGCAGAAGAATTTTTCTTAGTACCGAACAAAATGAAAAGTCTCCCATGTCTACCTCTTTCTACACAGACACGGCAACCATCCGATTTCTCAATCTTTTCCCCACCTTTCCCCCCTTTCTATTCCACAAAACCGCCATTGTCTTCATGGCCCGTTCTCAATGAGCTGTTGAGTACACCTCCCAGATGGGGTGGTGGCTGGGCAGAGGAGCTCCTCACTTCCCAGTAGGGGCGGCCGGGCAGAAGCGCCCCTCACCTCCCGGACGGGGTGGCTGGCCGGGCGGGGGGCTGACCCCCCACCTCCCTCCCGGACAGGGCGGCTGGCCGGGCAGAGGGGCTCCTCACTTCCCAGTAGGGGCGGCCGGGCAGAGGCGCCCCTCACTTCCCCGACGGGGCGGCTGGCCCGGCGGGGGGCTGACCCCCCCCACCTCCCTCCCGGACGGGGCGGCTGGCCGGGCAGAGGGGCTCCTCACTTCCCGGTAGGGGCGGCCAGGCAGAGGCGCCCCTCACCTCCCGGACAGGGCGGCTGGCCGGGCGGGGGGCTGATCCCCCCACCTCCCTCCCGGACGGGGCGGCTGGCCGGGTGGGAGGCTGACCCCCCCACCTCCCTCCCGGACGGGGCGGCTGGCCGGGTGGGGGGCTGACCCCCCCACCTCCCTCCCAGACGGGGCGGCTGGCCGGGCAGAGGGGCTCCTCACTTCCCAGTAGGGGTGGCCGGGCAGAGGCACCCCTCGCCTCCCGGACGGGGCGGCTGGCCGGGCGGGGGGCTGACCCCCCCCACCTCCCTCCCGGACGAGGAGGGAGGACGCTCCTCACTTCTCAGACGGGGTGGCTGCCGGGCGGAGGGGCTCCTCACTTCTCAGACGGGGCGGTTGCCAGGCAGAGGGTCTCCTCACTTCTCAGACTGGGCGGCCGGGCAGTGACGCTCCTCACATCCCGGACGGGGCGGCAGGGCAGAGGTGCTCCCCACATCTCAGACGATGGGCGGCCGGGCAGAGACGCTCCTCACTTCCCAGATGTGATGGCGGCCGGGAAGAGGTGCTCCTCACTTCCTAGATGGGATGGCGGCCGGGCAGAGACGCTCCTCACTTTCCAGACTGGGCAGCCAGGCAGAGGGGCTCCTCACATCCCAGACGATGGGCGGTCAGGCGGAGACGCTCCTCACTTCCCAGACGGGGTGGCTGCCAGGCAGAGGCTGCAATCTCGGCACTTAGGGAGGCCAAGGCAGGCGGCTGGGAGGTGGTTGTAGCGAGCCGAGATCACGCCACTGCACTCCAGCCTGGGCGCCATTGAGTACTGAGTTAACGAGACTCCGTCTGCAATCCCGGCACCTCGGGAGGCCGAGGCTGGCGGATCACTGGCGGTTAGGAGCTGGAGACCAGCCCAGCCGACACATCGAAACCCCGTCTCCACCAAAAAAATACGAAAACCAGTCAGGCGTGGCGGCGCGCGCCTGCAATCGCAGGCACTTGGCAGGCTTTCATCATCTTTAAAATATGGCTCCACAAACGCTTTCTGCTTGACTTTGTCTTGTTTATCACCATGAGTGTGTAGTTTCTTTGTGGCAGTAGACAATTCCTCCTCTTCATCTGCTGCTTGGGAGAAACTGTCTGCCAAACAGGATTCATACTCTTCATGTGTTGTCCGATCAAACATATCTTCCAAGCTATCATTCATTTTTCTTTCTTCATTTGAACTTTTTTCTCCCTTCTGCTCTCGATTTTCAGCTATTCAGCGTCAAGAGAAAAGCCAAGGAAGTGAGACTTCTAAAAACAGATTTAGGCAAGTGACTCTTTATGAGGCTTTGAAGACCATTCCAAAGGGCTTTTCCTCAAGCCGTAAGGCCTCAGATGGCAACTGCACGTTGCCCAAAGATTCCCCAGGGGAGCCCTGTTCACAGGAATGCATCATCCTTCAGCCCTTGAATAAATGCTCTCCAGACAATAAACCATCATTACAGATAAAAGAAGAAAATGCTGTCTTTAAAATTCCTTATATTTTATCCTTAGAGTTTTATTTTATTTTTCATCTGAGGCTTGGTGTTGCCAAGGTGGTAAACAAGAAAAATATAATCTCTGTTTTCCTGCAAAGGTAAATCTTTCAAGGGATGGTGCTTAATTTTATTCTTACAGTATCATCTTTGCTTAGATTTTTCAGTTGAGGATTAGCAAACCAGAACTTGTGGATATATCTGGATTCAGTGAAGATAAACACCAGAATTAAACATTGTATCATTTATTGCTGCTTACCTTGAATGTTTTAACTTTTAATATAATGAATGGAACAGTTGGGATCATGATTTAATGTCTTGAAGGCAGCCTTCAGGGCCAGCACCAAGGGTGTAGAATTTTGTTTAAATTTAGCTTAGATCATCAAGGAGAGATTATTCAGTTAAAAAAAGGAGGAAAGAAAGGAAAGAAGGCAGGAAGGAAGGAAGGCAGGAAGGCAGGAAGGCAGGAAGGCAGGCAGGAAGGCAGGAAGGAAGGAAGGAAGGAAAAAAGGGAGAAAAAGCTTAAAAACTAGAGCTTCCCATGATTTCCTCAAGTTTTGTAAAACGTCAGTTTCTTTCCATTTAATGAGGAAAGACTAGCAGGGAGAAGGGCATGGTTAAGGATAGAACTTTATTATAGAACACCATAAAGCATCTAAACTGTTATTCAACTTATACAACCTTTATTGCTAGTAGGAGCAAGTTGTGACAGTCAGTAAAATGTTTAAATGAAATGGATTTAAATGGAAATCTGACTTTCTTTAGTTAAGAAAAATTATGGAAAGAGAAAAGCACTATTAATTTGGCAAAAGAATTGTTTTTCTTTCTTTAGATTCAGTTTTTTTGTTAATGGTTTGGTCTTTATTAAAAGCCAATATATCATTCAGAAATGATAATAGGCTTTCCTGCCGGGCATTATTAATTTCTTGAATAAAGTGTGTTTATTTTAAGTCTAAGAATTAATTAATTGCATTCTATGCTACCCATAGTGTAGAGGTCCACTTTACAGAAAATTGTCTCTCTGATAAATGAATAGGCAGCTGTAATTTTGTCCTTGGGAAGTATTTCCTGCTATAATCCTGTTACTAGGGGAACGTTCACGTTTGTAACTAAGAATGATATCCCATTTCTTTCAAACAAACCATGACACTGAAATGTCATAACCTGCCAGTGAATAGAGTGTCGCTGTTACATATATTTGCAAAGGTAATAACAAGTGATAGTACCTTTCTTTGAGAGTCACAAATATTAACACACTCACCAATTATAGCTCATAACGAAGAGAAAATTACAGTTCTGCACCTTGAGACCAGAAGTTTTTTCATCAGTACTAAGGTTCATTCAGGATGAGCTAAAATAGGCTTTCCCCTAATGAATTCTACAGGCCAATTCTCCAACAGCTTTAAGCCTTCTGGGCAATACTTTTCTTCTTACATATATTCTCAATACTCAGTAGGAAACTAGGGCAATAAATATGCGGAAATCGTTTAGAAAACAGATTACATATGTGTGTATATATAATATATTATAATGTGTATAAATGTATGTAATATTTTAGGCAAGTCACTTCAATGTTGGTGATATTCAAACTGTCATTGCTTGGAAATTCAAAATGTGTTTGACTTTTTAGAGTTTTGAAGACAAACATCATTTCTGCTTATGTTGTTCTAGCTAACATGAGCTAACTTTCTTCATTATGTTTATTGTTCAAAACAAATTAAAGAATGTGTGTAACCTTAAATGGGCATACTTCTTCATGTAATAAACTTGCCTGTTTCTGAGAGATGTTTTGAAGTAAAATTGTTACAGTTAAATATCTTTTGATCTTAAATAAATAAACCTTCTTGACCAAATTTAAACAATAAATATAAGGTAATTAATCCACAGGAGAATGTTATAGACCCCAATGTTGGGCAGAAAAGAGAATAATTCACTGGACAAAGTAACCAGGGATCTTTATACATTTGGGGTTTATCCCTGTAAATTAACTTCATGTCTTTTTCTTTTTGTGGATTCATATTCTGAGTAACTTAACTCACAGGGCAGAACATGAATAATCCAAATTTTCAGAATTTATATGTTAAAGCTATAAACTTCTAACCACACAACAACAACAATTAAAAAACAAAATCAAAAGCTTAAATCTTGAGTCTATACATCACCTCATGTTTTTAGGAGATAGATTCTAATTGGCTCAAATCCTGTCCACTGTCTGTCATTGCCAAGTCAACTGTAGTCAGCGGTCAAAGGCATATTAATGACATGTGATTTAAGGGGGTTCAGTGCTATGAGTAAGGGTCATTTTCCACACAAATAGGATGCATTATAAGCCAGGTAAATATTCTAGTAGGTCTGTAGTATTGTCTTGTTTTCCATGGTTTTGATATCTTACAATTGCAAATTATTTGTTACAACAAATGACCAATTAGGGCATATAAATAAGGTACAAAATGTTTTGTACCTTAAATAGCAAGCTTCCACAGCAAACTTCTAATGCCAAAAATTTGTTATTCACTGAGTTCACTTTAACTAGAAGAATGTTGTAGTGATAGGAATAATTTCCACTTTTAATTGGTTCTGAAGGCAAACAGAGAGGTGATATTTAAGTTTTATGAATGCTTGAGAACATACAGAAATTTACTATGTCCTCAAGAAGGGAAGAATTTTCGTGCCTCAGCCTCCCAAGTAGCTGGGATTACAGGTGCCACCACACCCAACTAATTTTTGTATTTTTAGTAGAGATGGAGTTTCACCATGTTGACCAGGCTGGTCTCTAACTCCTGACCTCAAGTGATCAGCCCACCTGGAACTCCCAGAGTGCTGGGATTATAGGCATGAGCCACCACACCAGGCCAGGTTGATTATAGCTTTTAAATGCAATGCAAATATACTCATTAAAATAAAACAATAATATCTTATTTTTTCTCAAGAAAAATCACATAATTATTTAAATTTAAACTTTTAATTTTCTATATATTTGTCTATATCATTCTATTGTATAGTTGCTTTATTCCTGCAGATTTAAGGGCAATGACCTTTGAAGTAGAGAAGTTATTTGTCTCTAAGGGTTCCTAGATATGGTCCGTTAAATACAACGCACAAATATTTTTTAAGTATCCTCAATAATATACTACCAAATGTGGGGAACAATGTACTTTCAATCATTTCTATCACTTTGTTTACGATAAAAGCAGGGTTTTACCTGAGGCAAATTCTGTTTTATTGAGTGCAATTAAAGTTTATTTGATGGGTATGCTACTTTTGTTGATAAGATAAACCAAATCCTTTGTTTAAAAGAATGCTAAAGATAAAATGCTAGTTATTTCATGCAGTTTTATTCTCAAAGGCATTAATAAATTATCAAGAGTGTTTTAAAATATATTTGCTTCCTTTTTCCCCCTATTTTAGATGCTTGTATTTATATAGGTATACATGTTTTCATCTTCTCTTACATATTTATGAATAATATAAACAGTTATAGCTCATATTAAGTATAAGCCTTATACTTTTGTCAGATATTTAAAAATAAGTATTTTTTTGCATTTATCTTAAAATTTTCAAATAGTTTCAAATTGTCTCACATAAGACCGTATTTTCTAAGGGATTCAACAAGTGGCTCAGTGACTGATAACGAAGATTGATGAAGAGAGATCAAAAATTTTCCACTCTATCAGAATAATTTCTTTAGCACACAAATGTGCCCAGGGAATCCTCCATCTTAAAACCAATCTAACAAACAAGAAACAAAACCACTCTTGCCCCAAGTCCTGCTCCTGATTCTGCCCCATTCTCTCCTTCCCTTAAAAACAAGGCTATTCAGGAGATGTGTATTGTTGATCTCCCTTCTTCCTCACCTATAATTTTTTCTCAGTCCAAACCAAAGTGCATCCCTTCAGAGATTATTGCAGAAAGCTCCCATAAAAATCTACCTTTCAAACAACCTTTAGTCTTAGTTTAAAAATGTGAATAAGGACATTAACAAGGTAGTGGAATATCTAACTGATACTGATCGCAGCCTTACATTATATGGATGTATATAACGTTTTTAAGCATTTCCTAACTGATGGACATGTTTTTCACTCCTATTTTCTTACTCCTAAATATATAGATGAATGCACTTTTTTAATCTGTCAAGTTATTTCATTATGTAATATTTCTTTATATAAAGTTCCTGGGTCATCTAAAAACATGCACACTTAAATTTTAATAGTGTTTGCCTTTCAAAAATTTGCACATACATTCTCACCTACAGAGCATAAGGGTATCCATGACCTGGATTAAAATCAGGTAAATTGCTAAAACGTAAGCCTTTAATTTGCAAACCAAGTGCACAAGAAAGTCTTCTCAGGATTACTTTAAGAGTATATATTCTAATTTTTAATGCATTCTCAAAATCAGTGAAACCCAAGTACTTGGACACCTATGAGCTATTTCTAAGGTGTTCTTTATTATACCCTAATGAATAATATGATGTAAAACTTTTGACCATTGGTAGCTTTTGACCTTTGAATGAATTACTCATTACTGTACTTGCATGCAATTCACACTACTACTATTATCACTGCCTCCTTATTCAGTATTAAAAATTTAAATAGCCAATGAAAACTTCCCATTTAATTCAATTATCCATGTATTAACCTTTAATGGCATATATACAAAAATCAGTTATTTCATGTTAAATTATAATATTCTGTTGAAGGATAGTAGAAAGCACTTACAATTTTCAAATATTGAAGAGAATTTTACTGTTTGAGCTGGATGTTTTGACGACATAGTGAATTTAAACTTCTGCATATTAAGTATAGCTCCATAGTACACATGACATGACCATTTTTGAATAAGTGCCACTTTTCAAATTTTCTTTGGCACTTATACAAATATTGATACTGTATAATAAAGAGAGGAACAAATACCAAATATAATTTTAAAGACAATCTATTAAAAGAATGGGAAGATAAAGAATGATTCCTTTATGTGGCAGTCAATAAATCAAATGATATTTGAAGAGTTCAGCTCCTGGCCAAAATCCTATGTGTGATTTTCAGGACAGACCCTAGGCAATAACAAAGTTACCTGGTAGGCCTCACAGAAAAAAACTACTCTCCTCACAGCAGACATGCTGTACAGCCTGTGCATTGCAGTCTCTGTGGGGAGCTGCAGTCAAAGACTCAGACCTCTCTTGCCTTTGATTCACATTCCCGGTGTGAGGGCATGGCATATGACTTTTCATTATATGGTTTCTGCCTGCTTATTCACTCTTTGTGAAGACTTCTGTATATTTTGACACATCGCTGTACACTATAGTTACAGATAACTCTTAGTCCCTTAGCTGTACATTATCTTTCATATTATTTATATTTTTACATGATTATCATTCTTCTTGAAATGCTCTCCCTTCTCTTGATTCTTCAAGGTTCAACCTACCTGATACTTTCTTCGTAATTTCTTGATAACAGTACTAGGTAGTCTCTACTTTAAGTTCCTTAAGCCCCTAATACATTTTAGTTATAGAACATGTGACACTATTTTTAAAATTTTCTTTTTTAAAACTATCTCTTTTTTCTGACCACAAAGAAACTTTTTTTTTTAAATGTACTTCTTCAGTATGCAACATAACTCCTGACATGGAGCTTTTGCTTAACATTTCTTGACTTCATAAGAATAGATTTCCAATATGTAGTTAGACCACATGCCAATTTCATTCTTTCAGTTATAATATCCTTCCCAATATAAATATTCATGAACTTCTAAATTTGTGATGTTTTTTCTGTGATTATTTCTTTACTCTTTGATCTATTCCTTTGATGCTCAGCAGTACTTAAAAAGAATTTCACATTATTTAACAGTTATTTATTATTTCTAACTCCACTGGCAACTGTATCACATGCATTGGTTCCTATGTTCAGACTGGAATATTATCTAACTATGTATTTTACTATAAACTCAACTGAGACAAGATCACCTGCTTGCTTAGATTAGCAACAGTCACTGGTTGCTTCCAAAATCAAATTCAAACTCCACAGTCTAATAAAAAAAATCTACCAATTGAATTTTATGTCATCTAAAACAAACATGGCAAATGATAAATTTAGAACACTAGTTTGGTTTTGTCTCTTTGTTTTGTTTTGTTTTGTTTTTTGAGATGGACTCTACCCTTTGATGCCCAGGCTGGCGTGCAGTGGTGCAATCTCAGCTCACTGCAACCTCTGCCTCCTGGCTTCAAGCGATTCTTCTGCCTCTGTCTCCCGAGAAGCTGGGTCTACAGGCATGCACCACCATGCCCACCTAATTTTTTTGTATTTTTAGTAGAGATGAGATTTCGCCACATTGGCCAGGCTGGTCTTGAATTCCTGACCTCAAGTGATCTACCCACCTCAGTCACCCAAAATGCTGGGATTACAAGTGTGAGCCACCGCACCCGGAATATATGCCTAATTTTCTACACAGACAAGTTAATTAATAAACATACAGTGTTATTGAATATGATGATAGATGCTTAAAAATCCATACTGGTATATTTCAATTAGTAAATTGATGTGAGTTTATAAATTAATGATCTATATGTGATGTCATTTTTAGCATTTTTCCTCAGCTCCTTGTCAATAAATATGGCCATTTTGTATATTTACCAAAACACTTTCTTGATTTTATTGCACAATACACTTATATGAAGTAAAAGAGTGATTTGATGTCTGCGTGAGTCTACACAACTTCATTCTTTTTGAATTCCCAAGTCTATATTAAATTTCTTTTTATCCTCCAAAATACTGTGCTATATACTTAATAAGTATTTTCATATTGTTAGAATAGTTTATGAAGACAGTAAACATATCAAACTGGAATATATGCCTAGAAAATATGATCACATTATTACTGCGAAAGTTTTATTTGTTGACCTTATATTTATTTCCACTAGCATGAAATGTAAAATTGATACTATGTGGGGGAGGTTCAATAACATTTGTGCTGGCTACATGCAACTTGAGATTGTATTTATAACTTATCGGTATTTTGTTGAAATAAAAACTATTTAACCAAATTTAAACACATACTGGAAAGAAATATTTTGTTGAAAAGTTCTTGGGCTTTCATAAACATGCTATAATTTTAATATTTTACCAAATTATTTGATTGACATGATAGTAGTATTTGAGGAGACTAATACTAAAGTTTCCAAGTAGGCTAGGCCAGTCAGAAAGAGTAGGCATTGAAGAGGTTTGTGAGAGAGAAGAAACTAATATATGCATTCACTGGATATAGTAATCAATCTTTCAAGAAAACTTTGGATTATAGTTACACACAAGTAACTTTAAATATTCCCAAATAACTCTATACTATTTTATTTTACTCTACAAAACTTGCCAAGCTAACTATAGGTTCGGTATTCAGAATACTTTTTTTTAATAGGAGAAGTGACTTAATTTCCTTTCTTAATGAAATGTTGGTTCATTCAAATATTCTCAAACAAGAAAGAGACAGTTAGTAGTTACTACTATTACTTGAGTTTTCTATGACTTGTTTCTTAATAACTGTAAAGCTCACTTTATAAAAATTGCCCAACTGCTTATTTTGAAAAAAATCTTGCTACAAATAGAAGATGTTTGTGATGGTTAATATCGAGTGTCAACTTGATTGGACTGAAGGATGCAAAGTATTGTTCCTGGGTGTGTCTGTGAGGCTATTGTCAAAGGAAATTAGCAGTTGAGTCCGTGGACTGGGAGAGGAAGACCCACCCTCAATCTGGTGGGCACCATTTAATCAGCTACCAGCATGGCTAGAGTAAAGCAGGAAGAATAAAGTAGAATGAGAGAGACTTGCTTTATCTTCTGACCTTGATCTTTCTCCCATGCTGGATGCTTCCTGCCCTCAAATATCAGACTCCAAGTTCTTCAACTTTTGGACTCTTGAATTAACACCAGTGACTGGCCAGGGGCTCTCGGGTTTTTGGCCACAGGGTGAAGGCTGCACTGTTGGCTTCTCTACTTCTGAGGTTTTGGGACTCAGACTGGCTTCCTTGATTCTCAGCTTGCAGACGGCGTATTGTGGGACTTCACCTTGTGATTGTGTGGGTGAATACTCCTAATAAACTCCCCATCATATATACATATATCCTATTAGTTCTGTTCCTCTAAAAAATCCTAATACAATGTTAAACTTACAATATATATTTCAGAGCTTAAAAATGCACTTAATGCATATAGTTCATGAAAACACAATGCTAACTCATTGCATTATTGCCTTTGATTGTTATCTCTCAAAGTCCAGACACGTTCAAGGAACGTTAGGAATTCTAATACAATCAAAGATGATTCTTTCAGAAGCACACTGTTTTAACCAGTGGTGTAAATTCAAATTTCCTTTTTGTTAATGTAGTACATCACATGTATGGATTATTGCTTAGGATTTGAGAAATTTTAATTTTCTAATATTGCTGTATTTGGTATATTAATGAGTTGCATTTTTATTTTTGATTTTTGTCTGCATCAAATCATCCATTAATTGAATTGTCTTTTGTGTTTATTGCTGTGGAGAGTAATGTACTGCTGTACAATCTAGAAAGGACAACTCTTTTTTAATGATGAAATTTGATATTTGTTTAATGAAGCATTATCTTCCATTTGATGACTTTTATTAAATATGTGATATGTCCAATCTGGTTCATTTACTAGATTTACAAATAGTTAGATCTAACTTTGATCTTACATTAGCAGCTAGCCTTTGCTGGCTACAGTGTTCTGTTTTTTAATTATTTGGTGATTCAATAGCACAGGCTGCCTCCACAAACCCAAATGTTCACATGTAGCAACAAATGAAACACCATAATCTTAACAAGACTATTATAATAGTCATCAGAGAAGTTAAAATTATCTGCTTTAATTACCAGATTATAACCCCATTAACTCCTCTGCATGAAAAGTGGGAATTAGGGGATAGAAAAAGAAACCATAGCTGACAATTAAAACTCCAAAGCAAACTAAAGGGAGGGTAGGGAAAAACATCATACATAGCTTCAGATATTTCAGGTAATTTATTTAGTAGTGCATATTTATTGTAGATTATAATGAACAAACTATAACCATAGTAAGCATATTATTTTGGTTTTGAATTTTGTTTTTTCAGACTGGCTAAACAAGCAGCATTGAAAGCTACAAACTTAAAAGAAAACCCTTATTTAAATATGCCCAGAGCTGTAAATTAGTTATGTCCTAAATAAGTTATTAGAACAATATTGTCACTGATGCATTATTTATAGGTAGTTGTTGAAAAGTTTGTTACCAGCAGAAGTACTGAAGTGACATTTCCAAAGACATTAACATGAAAATGAGTAGAATTTGAAGAGAAAAAAATCGTTCAGTGTGCAACCTCTTACTAAAATAGTCTTCAATAATGTATACAGCAACTACATATTTTTACTTCTAATATACACATGCAATATTCATAGGTCTGCACTAAAGCTTTCTCCAAATTAAGTTTGCATGTATAAATGAAAAAATAAACACCCCATGACAGTAAAATTTATATGATAACAAAATTATATCCAAACGCTGTTACCACATGCACAATAAATACACTAAGAACAAAATATCCTTCAAAGTTGTTATGGACCATGCAAGTTTAAAAATAAATACTTATCCACTTTCTTACTTTGAAATTAATATTTTATATTTTAGATATGCCAATATAATTATATTAAATTTTAGGTGATCTATACCTTTTGATGATTAAATAAAACAGAAAACAAGTGAACACATTATATTCAGTGAAGCATGTTATTAAATTTCAATATAGCAGCATCTCAGTTGTTTATATCTTAGAAAAGAATAACATTATGCTATTGTGTGGAAAGATCTTACTGAAATTAGCTTCTGACAAGAAATTGTACAGAAATAATCATTGAAATAATTTAGAAAAAGAAGCAGGTATTGCTATAGTCACTGAAAGAGGGATTATGAGAAGTAAAGATGAGTTCTCATGACATTTATTATGTATTCAATTTTAAATCTTAAATGGTCAAGCCAAGAGCTTTAGATAATGCATTATGCATATTGTGTATATTAGGAATAAAATCCAGTCACAGTTCTCCAGGATCATACGTAACTCAAACAGCCATGAATAAAAATAGTTTTTGTTACTATACATGGTAGTATTATTTATCTACTTCAAAATTTCATGTACTTTTCCCTAATGTCAGGAGATGGATATATTAAAATAAAAAAAAAAGTATATCATTCTACTTTATACTTTCAGACTTTTGAACTTCATCAGTTGATTAACATTTCCAGGAAGGCCAAGGATGGTTTTCTTTATCTGATTTCATGGCTTTTGAATATATCTTTGGGAAATTGGTAAGATTTATTTATATCTGGATTTATTTTGAGGTGTATTGTTTAGGTTGTTCTCATAATGTGATACTCTATGGTTTCTACTAACACAATATATACATTAGCAAACATTGGTACTTTCCCATTCATATCTACTCCTTCTCTCAATTTGGCTAAGAGAAACTCAATTTTATCCTGTCACCCTTTGTGCCTACTCAGTTATCAGAAACAAACTAAACGACTCTGTTGTCACCTCAGGGGTAAATCCTAATTCATCTAAGCTATTATGTAGTTGTATTCTTATGACCAATGATTGTTTTAGGTACTGGTTTTAGCCAAGCAGATGTGGAGTCAGTTGTGATGGCATAGACCTAGGAAATATTTAACTCTTAAGAAGGTCATGGAGGTGATAATACTGGAAAATATGAACACCTAAAAGCAAAATGAGCAAACTAAAGTGCAAAGAGAAAGGATAGAAAGACCCCCAGTCCTTGAGTATATAATTTGGTCACTAGCCCCTACCTGAAACTTCTTGTAATATAACTTATTTATTTATTATTTAGTCATAATATTCAGTAAGTGTCTATGACTTCTTAATTGTTATCAATGTTACTAAAAGAGAACACTTTCAGTGCTAACTACCATCTATTAGAAGCCAGATAACTATGTAATATCTTTGAATTACACAAATAACAAAAACAATCACTCTTAGAAGAAAAAAAATTATTTGTGGCATTTCTCACATACTATATTTTTGCTTTCTGGTAGCTAGAATTATACAGAATTGCTTGTTTATAATTTTTAGAAGATATTAGCATCATCTGAAGTTTATAATTTTTTGTAACTCTGTTGCTATTTTATTTTACCAAGTACACTTGCAAGGGCAAACTCTGAAATGAGTCCCACCTCTGTGCTCACCATTACAGATAACTGTTGGAGAAAGACAATTATTGCAAATGAAATGATTAATTCAAGTGGCAATTTTAAAAATGTTAATTTAAGAAATAGACCTATAAATCTTTGAAGATGTATCCAGATAAGAGAAGGCATGGCAAATGGAATTTTAATATGTTTTATTTGAAAAGAAGTAAAATAAATGGAAATTCTTTCCATGTATATACAGGCATACAGGTATATTTTTTGAATTTCTAATTATGAAGGAGCCTTTTTCCTCTAGTCTCTCTAAAAAATTATTTACTATTCATTTATGTCTACATTTAATGTGCCTGAAGAAGGTACCTATCAATTTCATTTTATTTAATTTACTATTTTTAGCAGAAATATTCTTAAACAGCCATTACAGAATTAACTTTTTAAATTTCTTTTTAAATTTTATTTTTATTTTTTGATACATAATTGATGTACATTATTTTGGAGGGCAATTAACTTTTGACGCTAAGATTTGGCCCCCAAATATGAAAAGTCACTTTGAGGTGAATACATATATGCTGTACTTCAGTCCTGGCCTATGTAGAATTGATAATAAATTTGCAGCAATTTTCTTAGCAACCACCCAGTGGGGGAGGCTGAGATGTCTAGTCTTGCTCCTTTTCCCTTTCTTTTGCTAGCAAGTTAATCCTAATAAAACCTATTATTTTATTCCATAAGCATTTATTGTGTCAGTTATGTATCAGACACTGGCTTAGAAACAGGTGTCAAAGATGAAAATCCCCACACCTTCCCCTTCCTGTGGAGGTTGCATTGTTACTCAGTGTTACATTACAACAATAGAAACATGTACCTTATACAAAAGCAAGAGCAAGTGGCTAAGAGGAGAAATGGTAGAGATGGCTTCCAGGAAGAGGTAACTTTCAAGCTAAATGCTGAAAGATAAATGAAAGGGGCTAAGTGAAGGAAGGGAAGAACAATCCAAGAAAAGAGACCAGCATGGTTGTACTAATAAAGAATGATACTTCATGAACTTTAATGAACTCTAAACATGAAGCAAAATAAAGCCTTTAGCAATAAATGGATTCTATTAGGTTGATGCAAAAGTAATTGTGGTTTTTGTCATTACTTTTAATGGCAACATACCTAACAGTAATATTACTTTTTAAAAACATATTCCATAGGAAGTAGGTCAATGGATTTAAAGCAATGCTTTTGATATCTTCTGACAAGGCAATAAGAAAGGCCAGTAATTAATATGCATCTTGAGGAAAAAAATATATATTGGATTATGGGGTAGAGTTAGAGCTACGACAGGGAACTTAAGTTTATTTGAACTTTCTGTTAGTTATCCTAACATAACTAATAAAACACAAAGGACTAGAAGACTACATTTAAAAATATTTTAAGCTATTAGGTTGATGCACAAGTAATTGTCGTTTTTGCCAGGGAACAACAGATGCTGGAGAGGATGTGGAGAAATAGGAACACTTTTACACTGTTGGTGGGACTGTAAACTAGTTCAACCATTGTGAAAGTCAGTGTGGCGATTCCTCAGGGATCTAGAACTAGAAATACCATTTGACCCAGCCATCCCATTACTGGTATATATCCAAAGGACTATAAATCATGCTGCTATAAAGACACATGCACACATATGATGCACACATATGTTTATTGCGGCACTATTCACAATAGCAAAGACTTGGAACCAACCAAAATGTCCAACAATGATAGACTGGATTAAGAAAATGTGGCACATATACACTATGGAATACTATGCAGCCTTAAAAAATGATGAGTTCGTGTTCTTTGTAGGGACATGGATGAAGCTGGAAACCATCATTCTCAGCAAACTATCATGAGGACGAAAAACCAAACACCGCATATTCTCACTCATAGGTGGGAATTGAACAATGAGAACACATGGACACAGGAAGGGGAGCATCACACACCGGGGCCTGTTGTGGGGTGGGGGGAGGGGGAGGGATAGCATTAGGAGATATACCTAATGCTAAATGATGAGTTAATGGGTGCAGCACACCAACATGGCACATGTATACATATGTAACTAACTGGCACATTGTGCACATGTACCCTAAAACTTAAAGTATAATAATAATAAAATGAAAAAAATGAAAAAATAATAATAAAAAAATAAAAGTAATGGCAAAAACCGCAATTACTTTTGCACCACCCTAATAATTTCTTCATATTAACTTTTTTTCACTTTGTTTGAGTCATTTATCCATTTTCCAATTTGAAATAAGTATTTTTGCACTGCATTTTCCTACCTAGTAAATTGTGAGCTTCTAGCACAGACAGATTACTCATGTTAATGCCCTCTGCAAGAAGTTATCACAGTACTTCATACACAATTTGTATTTAACAAGTATTTATTCAGTTGAATTTTTTTGCTTTTCTAATACATTGTTTTCCTATGCAGAAAACTGTTAAATCAATACATATTACTAATGTATTATGTTTTAAAGCTCTAAAGCACAGTAAAACTGGCACTTTTATAAAGACAGATTTAATAGCCATATATGTTCTCTTGGGCACCTTAAAACATGACATGTATATGTGTGTGTATACATATGATAGTTTCTTTAAAACCTACAAAGGAAAAGAGCACATATTTTCTGAGGTTAAAATGGAAGCAAATAAGGTTGATAGCATTTATATTTTCTTTATCACTTAAAACCTGTCATAGTAATTTAACAATAGTTTTTTAGATTTTCATGGTAAAATGTTTAATTATACTGCCCTATAAGTTTATTTAAGGGCATTATTTTAGTTACTTAATCCAGCTTATCCTATACAATATGATCCAAAGTTATTTACCTGCACATATTCCATTGTGTGTCTCATAAAAGCAAAATTTTTAAACTATTTTTAAAGTTAAAAATAAAACATCAGAACAGTAAGTTATATACCCTAAATATATACAATTTTTGTCTATTAATCCTCAATAAGGCTGAAAACAATTCTTACATTAAGTCATTGTCTTTTTGCCCTGGAATATTCAAAGCCATCAGCCAACAAAACAAAACGTTTTTATCTCGCTTTGTCTTACAAAAATGTTTAAGTACCAACATAAATTAGAATATATCTTCTCTCTTCTGCTTAATCTTTCACATGACTTGGCTTCAAACTTATGGTCAGACTCACATGCTGGTTTGAAGCTAATCTGCCTTTCTGCATCTGATTCACGGTTTGTCTACTTTAGCTGGTAAAGTTATCCCAACTCCTCCAAAGTTGCAAAAATGTCAAATTTATTAAATGCCACTTCCTTTCAAATTTCCAAGGAATTATCAGAACATGTAAGATTACCGCATTATTAACCCTATGCCAAGCAACTCTAGACAATACAAATATGCTTAATTACTAAATATGACCTGTGCTTATTTTTTATGTGAAATATCATGCTCCCTCAGAATGTTACAATATTGACTCAGATTGCTGTTACAAATCATCTATCTTAACTAAAAATTAGTGCTGTCAAAAATGAGTAGTAGATTGAGAAAGAATAAATTTTGTGTAATTCAACCAATTCATGCTGGTTATAAAGACTTAATACACATGAAATTAATTATTTGAGAATTCTTATCATCAGATCACAGTTTATAAAGCCAATAGTCTCACGTATTGGACTAACAACCACGTGTACAACTTATACGGTTAGCCTGTTCTCAGTTTATGGATTCAGAAATGTTTTCTTCAGGTACAAATGAGAAATTTGTCATGACTACATTTCTGGTCTATTGGGTTCCATAAGGCATCATATAAATTTAAAACTTTTGACTTATCTCTATGTCTTCTTTTGCTCTCCTTTCTTACTATGCAAATACCATGTTGAGCACCTGGAATATTGGGAAACATTAGAAGCAAGAAAGCATGTGCGAAACTTTACATTTATGAAAGTCAAATTGAATGCAAAATATGAGCTCTTTATTCTCACTGTCATTCTCTTGACAATGATTTAAAAACATAGTGAAAATAGTAAACCTCAAATTATACACCAACAGAAAACACTAACATGGAAGTTTTGCATAGTTTAAGGAAATCAATTTTTGAACATACAAATAAAACTATCCTCCACAAAAATTAGTTTTTATTCATATGATTTTTTGCTTGAAGGATATGATCTGATCTCCGGTCAATACATGAAATGCATTTTCTGTTCTTTCTTGATTACCACTACCTACACCGCTTAAGAGGCTCTTGCTTTATTTAGGACAATAGAGAAACTCTCTTTCTCGTAGTTTGAAGTTTCCAAAAATGTCTTCATTGGCTCTTGAAATATAATTCTGTTTAAGCAAGTACCTGCTATAAGATCCCCCCTTATTGGGAGAATTGCATTTTATTTTTTGTCAGGAACCATGTGTAAGACATGCAGTTGCTCTCATATTTTGTGGTGCAGAGTAAGGCCTATATTCCACAATTGACATGTGCAATATTCTGCATAATTGTCTGCTAAATCATGCTGATGTTGGTTGTATCCCATTGCAAAGATGAATATAGTTATAGTCAAAATACAGTATGTCTGGTCATCCACCTCTGATAGGATGTGGATTTCACCATCTCAGCTGAAAACAAAGAATATTATGTTCTACATGGAGAGGGATTGCATGCATGCCAGTGAATCCAACAGGTACAAAAATGGCAATTTTTACCTGATACCATGATGATACAGAGTCCTCTAAATTCAAGTCATCAAAGGTGAAGGAATGAGGTGCAAAATCTTCAGTGTGATTGAAACTGCTAATTTTACTAGAATTATGAGGCTAAGGTACAAGCAAAACAATAGATTTTATACCATAGTCAGAATTGAGAATCAAAGTAGAAACTAAGTTTATTCATAGAGAATTACTTCTTAAAGTTATATCTTGCTCATTTGAGTTTTTTTTAACTGTGAAATTCATATCTCCTGTGTAAATGGTTCATCTATTTTTATATTGTCTCTGTCTCCCATTATGCTATAAGGTCCAAGGATCATGCAGATCCTCAATACTTATTTGTGGAAGGAAGGAAAGAAGAGAAATGATATATAATGATTAACTTTATAGGAAGGATGGAAGGAAAGAATAGAAATGATATACAATGATTAACTTTATAGAGAAAATGAATGCATCTCTGAATTAGAAAGATTTAAATATTTTAGGTTAAGTGTTAGAAAAATTTACTTAGTACTTTGATATTGTCTAAATATGCAGTGAGAGTAGTTTGGATCTATGATTAGCAAAACAAATATGTTCCTGCTCATATAAAATAGCCACATAGAAGGCAAAAGAATGACATTCAATTTTCAGAAACTTTTAAATAAAAATAGTGCTCTAGTGAACCAAAAATACTTATTTACATTCAGGAAAATGGAACTCTTTATTCTTTTGAACTTCAGTTTTCCTTATGTATTTTTATTTTAAATTTACCACTAGAGTTTGGAGAGGGAATGAAACACAAGAAAGCTACACACAGACACACACACACACACACACACACACACACACATTTCCTTCAAACATAGATATACAATCAATTCAAATAACACATTTCTGAATGTGATTGAATATGTCTCTCAATATATTGTCTGTGTTAGTCTTTTATTTTCTTATTTTCTGAGTTATCCCAGGATACCTATGTTCGTAAAAACAATATGCCATGGTCTTTGCTGCACTTAATGTACCTCTCTGTTTTTGTTTTACATTTATCCTTTCTATTTATTATCTCTTCTGTCCTCTCCTGAGAGATCATCTTACTAATCTACCTTCTGTATTACATACATTAATACATATATCTTGCATTTTAATTGCTCTTTCCCTTTTTCTTACTCTTATTCTCATCACTAAACTTTATAATTTGGAATAAATGAATTAAAATTTTGCGTGGCCTCAAGGCAAACTTTGGTTTGTGGTCCTTAGGAGTGGGAAATAGTTCTCTTCACATTGAACAATCTTAGCTACTATATGAGGCAAGGGTTAAGCAGCCACACATCAAAGAGCATTAGTATGACATATCTAATAATTTGAAATTTCTAAGATATTTTACAAATGATAAAATGGGTTAATTGTTTGAATTTTATTGAGTTACAACTGTATGAAAGACTTTCATTGGCAGACATACACAGTAAATGTTTACATTATTTTATTATTAGTTATTTCAAAAAATAGGCACAGAATATTAACCCTAAGAACACTGTGAAAAATTATTCTGAAAAGGGTGTTTTAAAGAACAATAAAACATTTCTATTTCCATATTTCATCAATAGGATATTAAAGAGCAGCAACTTTCAGCAACTACATACAAATAAACACAAATAAATAGGAATAATACAAATAATACAAATACAAATAAGTAGGAATTACTGCTGTGTTACTTGAGAATGTAACACAAATAAATGTGAATAGGCTTCATGTTATTTATACTTTAAGATAAATGCATTACCTTTATAAATTTATAGTAACATTCATCAGAGGCCTTTAAAAGATGTATATTCAGTTAAAATTTTCTTTTCACAAATTCTTATTGTGCACTGCATCTATGTCAGATCCTCTCTTATGACTTGAGAATCAAGAAGATTAAAATGAGAGCTTCTGTTCTCAAAAGGTTCCCATGGCTAGAAGTAATAGAAAAATGGTATTTCAAAACACAAGTTGCAAATATATTTGCATAGTATGTGTTTAAGATATTATTAGATTGCATAATGAGTTAGTAGTAAGAATGAAGAATGGCAAGAATGGATGAGAATAAAGTATATAAAAGTTACATGAAATGTTTAGGATACAGAACCAGAAATCTAGTATCATATTAAGGCATAATTTCTTGATTCTACACTCAAAGAAGCTATAAAATGAAAAAAATATGGAAATGTTTTTCTTTATTTTTCAAGTAAAGTCAGTCCACATTATATTAAAATTATCATCATGTAAACTTTGCAGTAAACTAGATAGAAAATGCAATGGGATTTGGCATTTTTGATACTTGCAGATTTGAGCAAATGTTATGCAAAAGAGAAATAGTAATTCATACAAGTGTAAAACGTAAGAAATAATGACTCAAGAATACTTAAATATAATAAACTTGAAATATTTGCATTTATTGAAATGAGTTGGTAGAGTTTTAATTGTTTATCTTAAAGCCAATCATTCTATACAAAAAGGAAGTTAAGAATAGTTTATCTTCATTGAATTTTCTTACCTCTTCCGAATTGCAAATTGAGGTTTAAAATGACAAAATTTACGTTAACATAACTTGCATTTTTTTCCAATTTTTATATATAAAATATATGGTGAACTCATAGGACTATGCTAATTCAATACTAACAGTTCTTTTTAAGAGAGAAAACAAAGGAAAAAATTATTCTGCATTATTTCTCAATTAGCCTATGATGCCACTTTGCACAGTGTCTTATCCATTTCAATAAAGATTTAAAAAATAACAAGAATTATCATTTTCTTAGTATTCCGCCAAGTAAAAAAACTGGGCTTACCCATAGGAAGAGCTTTTTGCTCCTAATATCCACAAGCTTTGATAATAAGAAACATGGTACAGTTCAGAACAAAACGATCATGACTGTGGTGCACTACCTCAACCTGTTAGTGCAACAGATACTTGAAGATTGAATAGGTTTTATAACTACCAGGAAATACTTCAGACATTGTAAGCATTTTAGTCCTTTGAAGAAAACCCACCTAACTCTTAAGAAACAGAAAGGTTCAACAATTTTCTGTTTACAAATTAAATGAATAAATGTTGTGATTTCTGGAATTCAGCCATGCTTGCTCTTGCTGTGAGGGGGATACTGAAAAGAAAAAAAATAGATTGAGAAGTTCTACATTGAAATTCATTCTAGATAATATTGTTTGGCATGCTGTGTCAGCATGAACAAACATGTACAGATGATACAGAGAATGAGTTACTCCAAAATAGTAGCATAATCTGAAAGTATAAGCTGATTTTAAAAGGGCTGGGTAATTTCATGGATGGTTGATCCATAACAGGCTGTCCAAAACTAGAAATCTCTTATGTGTATACTCAGCCTTTGAGGCTAACATTGTTGAAAATATTAGTGCCAAAGATAGACTCAGAGGTTACTGAAATTTGTGAAACAGTGGTCTTATCTGAGAATATTTAAACTTACAAATATAGACTTTACACTTTGAAGCAGCAAAGTATAAAGTCTGTGCATGTGTGACTATCATCTGCATAGTACTTTGAATACTGTGATATATTAATTTTAAATAATAGTATAGACATAAAAAGACAAATATTTGCCATGTTTTAAAAACCTACATTTTCAAGTATAAATAGTAGTACTGATGATGAATTGCACAAGAGCTAAGTATTAAGCAAAAATATATGGTAACAGATAACTGGTTCTTCTTTATCTTGGCATCTCTCTCTCTCTCCCTCAATGCCTCTTTCTCTCTTAATGTTTAATCAGTTTATTAGGTAGAAAAAAGAAAGACTGATATGGAAAATGTCCAATGCAGCAACTTCCTGTTTATGCCTTGTGTTTTTTTTTTTTTTTTTTTTTTTGGATGGAGTCTCCCTCTGTCGCTCAGGCTGGAGTGCAGTGGCATGATCTTGGCTCCCTGCAATCTCCGCCTCCCAGGTTCAAGAGTGTTTTATTTATTTATTTTTTATTATACTTTAAGTTCTAGGGTACATGTGCACAACATGCAGGTTTGTTACATATGTGTACATGTGCCATGTTGGTGTGCTGCATCCATTAACTCGTCATTTACATTAGGTATATCTCCTAATGCTATCCCTCTTCCCTCCCCCAACCCCACGACAGGCCCTGGTGTGTGGTGTTCCCCACGCTGTGTCCACATATTCTCATTGTACAACTCCCACCTATAAGTGAGAACATGTGGTGTTTGGTTTTCTGTCCTTGTGATAGTTTGCTGAGAATGATGGTTTCCAGCTTCATCCATGTCCCTACAAAGGACATGAACTCATCATTTTTTATGGCTGCATAGTATTCCATGGTGTATATGTGCCACATTTTCTTAATCCAGTCTATCACTGATGGACATTTGAGTTGGTTCTGAGACTTTGCTATTGTGAATAGTGCTGCAATAAACATACGTGTGCATGAGTCTTTGTTTTTTTATTTTTTTAATAAACTTTTAAAGGTTTAATTGGTTTAGGTTTTTAAATTATCACAAATCCTTAGAATTGCAATCTAGTTGAATACTAATTTATTACCACACATTTATAACGCTTTTCCTTCTGTTGATTAATTACTCAGATCCTCTTCTTTTTTATATACACATTTTTTTTATTACACTTTAAGTTCTAGGGTACATCTGCACAACGTGCAGGTTTGTTACGTATGTATACATGTGCCATATTGGTATGCTGCACCCATTAACTCGTCATTTACATTAGGTATATCTCCTAATGCTATCCCTACCCCCTGCCCCCATTCCACAACAGGCCCCAGTGTGTGATGTTCCCCTTCCTGTGTCCAAGTGTTCTCATTGTTCAATTCCCACCTATGAGTGAGAACATGAGGTGTTTGGTTTTTTGTCCTTGCAATAGTTTGCTGAGAATGATGGTTTCCAGCTTCATCCATGTCCCTACAAAGGACATGAACTCATCATTTTTTATGGCTGCATAGTATGCCATGGTGTATATGTGCCACATTTTCTTAATTCAGCCTATCATTGTTGGACATTTGGGTTAGTTCCAAGTCTTTGCTATTGTGAATAGTGCCACAATGAACATACATGTGCATGTGTCTTTATAGCAGCATGATTTATATTCCTTTGGGTATATACCCAGTAATGGGCTGGCTGGGTCAAATGGTATTTCTAGTTCTAGATCCCTGAGTAATCGCCACACTGTCTTCCACAATGGTTGAACTAGTTTACAGTCCCACCAACAGTGTAAAACTGTTCCTATTTCTCCACATCCTCTCCAGCACCTGTTGTTTCCTGACTTTTTAATGATGGCCATTCTAACTGGTGTGAGATGGCATCTCATTGTGATTTTGATTTGCATTTCTCTGATGGCCAGTGATAATGAGCATTTTTTCATGTGCCAGTTGGCTGCATAAGTGTCTTCTTTTGAGAAGTGTCTGTTCATATCCTTCACCCCCTTTTTGATGGGGTTGTTTGATTTTTTCTTGTAAATTTGTTTAGGTTCTTTGTAGATTCTGGATATTAGCCCTTTGTCAAATGAGTAGATTGCAAAAATTTTCTCCCATTCTGTAGGTTGCCTGTTCACTCTGATGGTAGTTTCTTTTGCTGTGCAGAAGCTCTTTAGTTTAATTAGATCCCATTTGTCAATTCTGGCTTTTGTTGCCATTGCTTTTGGTGTTTTAGACATGAAGTCCTTGCCCATGCCTATGTCCTGAATGGTATTGCGTAGGTTTTATTCTAGAGTTTTTATGGTTTTAGGTCTGATGTTTAAGTCTTTAATCCATCTTGAATTAATTTTTGCATAAGGTGTAAGGAAGAGATTCAGTTTCAGCTTTCTACATATCGCTAGCCAGTTTTCCCAGCACCATTTATGAAATAAGGAATCCTTTCCCCATTTGTTGTTTTTGTCAGGTTTGTCAAAGATCAGATAGTTGTAGATGTGTGGTATTATTTCTGAGGGCTCTGTTCTGTTCCATTGGTCTATATCTCTGTTTTGGTACCAGTACCATGCTGTTTTGGTTATTGTAGACTTGTAGTATAGTTTGAAGTCAGTTAGTGTGATGCCTCCAGCTTTGTTCTTTTAGCTTAGGATTATCTTGACAATGCAGGCTCTTTTTTGGTTCCATATGAACTTTAAAGGAGTTTTTTCTAACTCTGTGAAGAAAGTCATTGGTAGCTTGATGGGGATGGCATTGAATTTATAAATTACCTTGGGCACTATGGCCATTTTCACAATATTGATTCTTCCTACCCATGGGAATGGAATGTTCTTCCATTAGTTTGTGTCCTCTTTTATTTCATTGAGCAGTGGTTTGTAATTCTCCTTGAAGAGGTCCTTCACATCCCTTGTAAGTTGGATTCCTAGGTATTTTATTCTCTTTGAAGCAATTGTGAATGAGAGTTCACTCATGATTTGGCTCTTTGTTTGTCTGTTATTGGTGTATAAGAATGCTTGTGATTTTTGCACATTGATTTTGTATCCTGAGACTTTGCTGAAGTTGCTTACCAGCTTAAGGAGATTTTTGGCTGAGACAATGGGGTTTTCTAAATATACAATTATGTCATCTGCAAACAGGGACAATTTGACTTCCTCTTTTCCTAATTGAATACCCTTTATTTCCTTCTCCTGCCTGATTGCCCTGGCCAGAACTTCCAGCACTATGTTGAATAGGAGTGGTGAGAGAGGGCATCCCTGTCTTGTGCCAGTTTTCAAAGGGAATGCTTCCAGTTTTTGCCCATTCAGTATGATACTGGCTGTGGGTTTGTCATAAATAGCTCTTATTATTTTGAGATACGTCCCATCAATACCTAATTTATTGAGAGTTTTTAGCATGAAGGGCTGTTGAATTTTGTCAAAGGCCTTTTCTGCATTTATTGAGATAATCATGTGGTTTTTGTCTGTCGTTCTGTTTATATGATGGATTACGTTTATTGATACGCGTATGTTGAACCTGCCTTGCATCCCAGGGATGAAACCCACTTGGCCATGGTGGATAAGCTTTTTGATGTGCTGCTGGATTCGGTTTGCCAGTATTTTATTGAGGATTTTTGCATCGATGTTCATCAGGGATATTGGTCTAAAATTCTCTTATTCTGTTGTGTCTCTGCCAGGCTTTGGTATTAGAATGATGCTGGCCTCATAAAATGAGTTAGGGATTATTCCCTCTTTTCCTATTGATTGGAATAGTTTCAGAAGGAATGGTACCAACTTCTCCTTGTACCTCTCGTAGAATTCAGCTGTGAATCTGTCTGGTCCTGGACTTTTTTTGGTTGGTAGGCTCTTAACAATCACCTCAATTCAGGGCCTGTTATTTGTCTATTCAGGGATTCAACTTCTTCCTGGTTTAGTCTTGGGAGGGTGTATGTGTCCAGGAATTTATCCATTGCTTCTAGATTTTCTAGTTTATTTGTGTAGAGGCATTTATAGTATTTTCTGATGGCAGTTTCTATCTCTGTGGGATCGGTGGTGATACTCCCTTTATCATTTTTTATTGAGTCTATTTGATTCTTCTCTCTTTCCTTCTTTATTAGTCTTCCTAGCAGTCTATCAATATTGTTGATCTTTTCAAAAAACCAGCTCCTGGATTCATTGATTTTTTTGAAGGGATTCTGTGTCTCTATCTCCTTCAGTTCTGCTTTGATCTTAGTTGTTTCTTGCCTTCTGCTAGCTTTTGAATGTGTTTGCTCTTGCTTCTTTAGTTCTTTTAATTATGATGTTAGGGTATCAATTTTAGATCTTTCCTGCTTTCTGTTGTGGGCATTTAGTGCTATAAATTTCCCTCTACACACTGCTTTAAATGTGTCCCAGCGATTCTGGTATGTTTTGTCTTTGTTCTCATTGGTTTCAAAGAACATCTTTATTTCTGCCTTCATTTCGTTATGTACCCAATAGTCATTCAGGAGCAGGTTGTTCAGCTTCCATGTAGTTGAGTGGCTTTGAGTGAGTTTCTTAATCCTGACATCTAGTTTGATTGCACTGTGGTCTGAGAGACAGTTTGTTATAATATCTGTTCTTTTACATTTGCTGAGGAGTGCTTTACTTCCAACCATGTGGTCAATTTTGGAAAAGTGCGATGTGGTGCTGAGAAGAATGTATATTCTGTTGATTTGGGGTGGAGAGTTTTGTAGATGTCTATTAGGTCCACTTGGTGCAGAGCTGAGTTCAATTCCTGGATATCCTTGTTACCTTTCTGTCTCATTAATCTGTCTAATGTTGACAGTGGGGTGTTAAAGTCTTGCATTATTATTGTGTGGGAGTCTAAGTGTCTTTGTAGGTCTCTAAGGACTTGCTTTATGAATCTGGGTGCTCCTGTATTGGGTGCATATATATTTTGGATAGTTAACTCTTCTTGTTGAATTGATCCCTTTACCATTATGTAATGGACTTCTTTGTCTCTTCTGATCTTTGTTGGTTTAAAGACTGTTTTATCAGAGACTAGGATTGCAATCCCTGCTTTTTTTTTTTTTTTTCCATTTGCTTGGTAGATCTTCCTCCATCCCTTTATTTTGAGCCTATGTGTGTCTCGGCACATGAGATGAGTCTCCTGAATACAGCACACTGATGGGTCTTGATTCGTTATCCAATTTGCCAGTCTGTGTCTTTTAATTGGAGCATTTAGCTTTACATTTAAGGTTAATATTGTTATGTGTGAATTTGATCCTGTCATTATGATGTTAGCTGGTTATTTTGCTCATTAGTTGAGGCAGTTTCTTCCTGGCATCAATGGTCTTTACAATTTGGCATGTTTTTGCAGTGGCTGGTACTGTTTGTTCCTTTCCATGTTTAGTGCTTCCTTCAGGAGCTCTTGTAAGGCAGGCCTGGTGGTGACAATATCTCTCAGCATTTGCTTGTCTGGAAAGGATTTTATTTCTCCTTCACTTATGAAACTTTGTTTGGCTGGATATGAAATTCTGGGATGAAACTTATTTTCTTCAGGGATCTAGTACTAGAAATACCGTTTGACTCAGCCATCCCATTACTGAGTATATACCCAAAGGAATATAAATCATGCTGCTATAAAGATACATGCACACATATGTTTATTGCAGGACTACTCACAATAGCAAAGACTTGGAACCAACCCAGATGTCCAACAATGATACTCTGGATTAAGAAAATGTGGCATATATACACCATGGCATACTATGCAGCTGTAAAAAAGGATAAGTTCATGTCCTTTGTAGAGACATGGATGAAGCTAGAAACCATCATTCTCAGCAAACTATCGCAAGGACAAAAAACCAAACACTTCGTGTTCTCACTCATAGGTGGGAATTGAACAATGAGAACACTTGGACACAGGAAGGGAAACATCACACACCGGGACCTGTTGTGGGGTGGGGGGATGGGGGAGGGATAGCATTAGGAAATATACCTAATGTAAATGATGAGTTAATGGGTGCAGCACACCAACATGGCACATATATACATATGTAACAAATCTGCACGTTGTTCATGTGTACCCTAGAACTTAGAGTATAGTATATATATATAAAGAATGTTGAATATTGGCCCCTATTCTCTTCTGGCTTGTAGAGTTTCTGCTGAGAGATCCGCTGTTAGTCTAATGGGCTTCCCTTTGTGGGTAACCTGACCTTTCTCTCTGGCTGCTGTTAACATTTTTGCCTTCATTTCAACTTTGGTGAATCTGACAATTATGTGTCTTGGAGTTGCTCTTCTCGGGGAGTATCTTTGTGGCATTCTTCTTGGCCTGCCTTGCTAGGTTGGGGAAGTTCTCCTGGATAATATCCTGAAGAGTGTTTTCCAACTTGGTTCCATTCTCCCCATCACTCTCAGCTACACCTGTCAGATGTAGATTTGGTCTTTTCACATAGTCCCATATTTCTTGGAGGCTTTGTTCATTTATTTTTACCCTTTTTTCTCTAACCTTCTCTTCTTGCTTCATTTCATTCATTTGATCTTCAATCATGGATACCCTTTCTTCCAGTTGATCGAACCAGCTACTGAAGCTTGTGCATGCATCACGTAGTTCTCTTTCTATGGTTTTCAGCTCCATCAGGTCATTTAAGGTCTTCTCTATGCTGTTTATTCTAGTTAGCCCTTCTTCCACTCTTTTTTCAAGGTTTTTGGCTTGTTTGTGAAGGGTCTGAACATCCTCTTTTAGCTTGGAGATGTTTGTGTTTACCGATCTTCTGAAGCCTTCTTCTCTCAACTCATCAAAGTCTTTCTCCATCCATCTTTGTTCTGTTGCTGGCAAAGAGCTGTCTTCCTTTGGAGGAGAAGAGGCACTCTGATTTTTAAAATTTTCAGCTTTTCTGCTCTGGTTTCTCCCCATCTTTGTGGTTTTATCTACCTTTGGTCTGTGATGATGGTGGCGTACAGATGGGGTTTTGGTGTGGATGTCCTTTCTGTTTGTTAGTTTTCCTTCTAACAGTCAGGACCCCCAGCTGCAGGTCTGTTGGAGTTTGCTGGAGGTCCACTCCAGACCCTGTTTGCCTAGGTATCACCAGCGGAGGCTACAGAACCAAAAATATTGCAGAACGGCAAATGTTGCTGCCTGATCGTTCCTCTGGAAGCTTCATCTCAGAGGGCACCCAGCAGTATGAGGTGTCAGTCAGCCCCTATTGGGAGGTGGCTCCCAGTTAGGCTACTCGGGGGTCAGGGACCCACTCAAGGAGGCAGTTTGTCTGTTCTCGGATCTCAAACTCCGTGATGGGAGAAACACTCCTCTCTTCAAAGCTTTCAGACAGGTATGTTTATGTCTGCAGAAGTTTCTGCTGCCTTTTGTTCAGCTATGCCCTGCCCCCAGAGGTGGAGTCTACAGAGGCAGGCAGGCCTCCTTGAGCTGTGGTGGGCTCTGCCCAGTTCAAGCTTCCTGACCGCAAGCCTCAGCAATGGCGGGCGACCCTCCCCCAGCCTCGCTGTTGCCTTGCAATTTGATCTCAGACTGCTGTGCTAGCAGTGAGCAAGGCTCTGTTGGCGTGGGACCCTCGGAGCCACACGAGGGATATAATCTCCTGGTGTGCTGTTTGCTAAGACCATTGGAAAAGTGCAGTATTAGGGTAAGAGTGTCCTGATTTTCCAAGGGCCGTCTGTCATGGCTTCCCTTGGCTAGGAAAGGGAATTCTCCAACCCCTTGCACTTCCCGGGTGAGGCGATGCTTCGCCCCGCTTTGGCTCTGGGTCCGTGGGCTGCACCCACTGTCCTGCACCCACTGTCTGACAAGCCCCAGTGAGATGAACCCGGTACCTCATTTGGAAATGCAGAAATCACCCATCTTCTGAGTCGCTCACGCTGGGCGCTGTAAACTGGAGCTGTTCCTATTCGGCCATCTTGGAACCTCCCTTGGTGTTTGTTTTTTTACAGCTTGAGATGGTCAGCACAGTTTATAGAGAAATACACGTTCAGTTGTAACATCTCCAAACAAACAAATGGTAAATTTTCCATGTGTAATGAATTGACATTCTCAGTTTTATAATCTTTGTTTTTTATCCTGTATTGTTTTTCAGGTCTTCTCAACAGAATCCATCAAAAGCTAATCTGTTTTAAATTCTTTCAAGGAACATAATAATGTTTGAAATATTTTAAAATTAAATTTAACTTACTATACTTTAACAAAACACATAATCTTTATAACTCTTTCGAGGAGATTTATGGAATCAAAAAATAAGGTATGAACTCTAGCAATTTAGGAAACTTGAAAGCAACCCTATTTTGAATCACAAAATGCAATGTATTGAATCAAAAGTGTGACTCAAAATAAGAATGGAGTTAGCACAGGAATGGAAATAGCTAAAATGAGGAAAATATTTCTTCTTCTTTTAAAGTCTAAGTTTCAGATGTCTTATCTTCTGCAACACCAACAAAATGTAGACATTCATTAGTGTACTCATCACAAAACCAATGTATACACAATGTTACTCAAACTCAGATTTAATTTATTGGAAAAGTTTCTTCAAAGAAAGTAACTCAGCTTTTCCAAAAGTGATTTGTAGGAATTCAGATGTTTTGAAATTACTAACAACAATCCCTGTTTTAATATATTTAACTACCAAAGTATTCCAAATATCATATCAAACTGCCTCTATCTCTTTTTTCTCCTTGATAGATACTCTGTTTCCCATAAAACAGACTGGAAATAACTAACTAGCTGTGGACTGTCAGTCTGAGACAATTTGAATAGTTTTCCAGTTGCAGGTTCTTAAAAGTGTAAATTCATGGTTAAAACACAATAACACTACTTTAGTGAGTCATGGAAAATAATATTTTCATTTAAAAGTATAATGTACTACTTTTTGAAGATGAACATGAGCTGACTGTGCTAAGTAAATAAAAGAAGAATTTTGTAAAAATATGATTAGAAACAGTAACCATCTTTTTAACTATTAAAATATCAGAAATCTTAATATACATTTTTAGTAAAAGTTACTTTTTCAATAACAAAGAGAAAAAAGTAAATTATTTCTAACCAAATTTCTAATGTATGTAGGTATATAAACTACAATGCCATGCCTTTATGGCTTATTTTCAGAAAGTGATATGCAAGTAAAATGAAAACAAATGGAGAAATGTAGAAACACTACAGCATTATCTACTTTCCAGAATTTTAAATTATTAAGGATATTAATATTAATGGTAAATTCCCAAAGTGTAATTTTGTAAAGATTCAAGATTAATCATATTACTAATAAATAGTTTTAATGTTAGTCATGCATACATATTAAAATTTTTCCATATGTAGTTAATGCACAGTGGCAATAAAAAACAATTGAAATGTCCACTTAAATCATGTAAATATATTCTTGAGTATTTACAAGCAGAGAATAAGAGCTTTTATTTATCTTTTTGCCTTTTAGTTTTTAATAGAGGCACAAATTACATGCTGTACAGATCTTAAGCATTCCAGTTTGGTATGTTTTGACAATAATATAAATTTATGTAATCCATACACTTATCTAGACATAGACAATTACAATTAACCAATAAAGTTGCTGTACGCCTATCCCAAATCAATCCCTAATCTCCCCACCCAACATAGACTATATAATGATGTAGATTTGATTCTGTTACAGAATTATCCTATCATATAGATTTTTCTATTCCAAAGTTATAAAAATATATATGGCTTCTCTTGTGTCTGGCTCTTTTCTCTCAGCAAACTTTTGAGATTTATTCATTCATTTTGTGTATCAGAAGTTTTTTCCATTTATTTCTGAGTAATATAACATTACAAAACATGAACCAAGAATTATTCATTCATTCATCAGTTTGACAGATATTGAGCTTATTTATGATATTTGACTTTTAAGAATAAAATCCCTAAAAACATTTGTTTACAAGTGTACAACATAGACATATGTTTTTATTTCTTCTGTATCAGTGCTTAGTAATTCAGAATTGAATTTTCTTATCTTCCTTCATAAAGTATGTAAGTCTTTTATCCCTGTTTCATTAGGTTACTTATTACTTTATTATTGATTTTAGAAATTATTTGTATATTATGAATATAAAGCCATTGTCATTTATGCTGTTGAAAATATTTTCTCCTAGTCAATGGCTTGCCAGTCTATTTTCTTAGCTGTATATTTTGATGAGCAGAAGTTTTTAAAATGTTATGTGGTTTATACTTTTTTAATCATTGGTGTTTTATTTGTTCTTTATAAGAATGTTGTTTTTTGTTCCAAGGTCAAAAAGGAAAGATTTTTTATATGTTTGAAGATTTACAGTGTCACCAATTGTATCTGAGTATATTATCCATAGGTAGTTCATTTTTGTGTATTGCTTGAGGTAAAGGTTGAGGTTTATTTTTCTTCCTGTGTATAACTAATCATCTCTTTCAGGACCATATGTGGAAAAGGCATTTCTTTCTCTATTCAATAGCTTTGTCATCTTTATTTTTTAAAAATAAATAAATAAGACATTTATTTAACCTCAACATCACAATTTGTACTTCTCAATCTCTATTCATTATCTTACCTACATGTTTTATATTTCTATTTTCTTTCTTTTTTTGTCTTCTTTTTCTATTAAACTTATATTTTAACTTCCAAAGCAAGAGCTAATTCTAAAACTCAAAGATTCCTGGAAATTCTAGGCACCTGGAAAATAAGAATGATAATCAAGACACTTGTGGTGAATATATGGTATTTAAAAATCATAGCAACCACTTTAATTCTCTATGTGTTATATAAAAGGAATATTAAACAATTTTTATGCTCCATTATTTAATATTTTGACACACTTATCTCAGAAACTGTTCGAAACAACTCTGTAGGTTACAAATAATTTTTACAGATAAGAAATATGAAATTCAGAAGATTTAGTAATCAGCTTAAATATTGTGATTGCTGCATAAACAAAAGAACCTAATAAAAAATAAAAATATCTGATGTTTACATAGGTCAAAAATCCTGTCACATTCTGATATTAAGAGTATTATACTTCTTGTAGATAAGGCAACATAATTTTGAAATGTTGGCAGTTTTCTGCAATAAATAGCAAAATTGTGTTTCATACATAATACGGATGATACAAACAATCTATACTTTTTCTCAGTACCTTATCATGTAGATTTGTCTAATGTAAATGCTAATGCATTGAGACCACATGTTTATTTAGACTAAGTTTATGATCATTTATGTGCATGTGAAAATTACTGACATAGAGCTATAAAAAGATAGAAAAATGTTGAAAGAACCTATGATGATCCTGAATATAGAAGACAGAGCTTAAAAGTTTATTATTAATGTAGTAAAAATAATTAAATTTAGGTTTAATATTAATTTAAATAGCAGCCATACCACTGAAACAGGGTCTTGGGAGGATTATACTGAGTCACATTTTACCTTTCAACCAGGATCTGAATTCCTAGGGGATGGTTTATGTGGGCAATAGAGTGGGATCACATGGGAAGCTCAGGGAAAGGAGCTACATAGCAACTAGTGTAGAATTATTTTAATATTTTACCAATCAGTACTATTGTACTAGTGTATACTTACAGAATATCCACAGTTATACTATCACATTTTAGCACTGCTATGACATTTATAACACATATTTTTTTCTTCCACATATTACCAATAGGATGTGTCTGATACCAATGTTACTTAAAGCTGTATTTAGGCAATGACCCTCATTAATTAGTTATCTTTGTGCACATGCAAGCTTAGGAAGCAGACTTATTTATATTTTCATTACTACAATTGAGTTATGTATACTCTTCGCAATATATGATCAGAGTTTAATTACTAATTACAATGTCCTTTAAAAATTAAAGTATAATTCAGCAATAAAAATGTTAGTTACTAGGTTTGCAGAAAACAGAGCAGAGAAATAAATTTTTATCATTAGAGGATCATCTGCAATTTTATATTTTCCTGTAAAGCCATAAACAAGTGCTTTCTAAAGCCTAAGAAAGAAAAAAATTTATAGCAATAAAGGTGACAACATTTAATTTTTGAGATGGTTATCAAAAAAGGATATCACCCACCAAACAATACGACTAGAAACATGATAAATTCTACAAAGCAGAAGAAAGAAATTTCAGAACAACAAAAAAGCAGTCTGACCACTTTCTGGATTGTGCATCGAGATAGAAACATTATGTTATAATTTAATTAAGAGCAGTTTTTTTTCCTTCCTGCATTGTATGTAACCTAATGGTGCATCCTATAATCTATGAGCTCTACAAATCAATAAAATATAGAATGTACATAAAGTAACACCCCAAAAAAGGAATAAAAGAATGGTTAGTAAAATTGCTTCAGTTAGAAATCCCTAAAGGTATGACAGTATGCATTATATTCTAGAATAGTAGTTGTCGCTGAGATGCTAGTCCCAGTATTCATGAGGCACACATCACAAAACACTATTTGCTGTGACTCAGCCTTTTGGACATAATGAGGGAAAAAAACAGTAGTTGAAAGCTTGTTGGGCCAAACTGTCAAGAGAAGATGAGAAATAATGCTAAATCACATCTTCAAAAATTCCACATGACAATTAGGACAAATTCAGATTACTAAAACAAAGAGAAATAGTATGTCTTTGGTCTAAGAGACTGCTCATGTTGGAGTTTCCTCACATGTATTTATGTCTTTTTTCTTTCTAAAGGAAACACTGCAAGAAGTCAGGGATTTTTCTTTTCTCTTTCACTGCTATTGGTGCCTAGAAAAGTACCTGGCGTAGAGTAGACAACACTCGTAAAGATGAAGAAAGATGGACTCATTTTGCTTATTTAGCAATTATTGTTTGTAAAGAGATGTTGTGTGTTCATATCATAAATATTACAATGCCATATTGCAAACTATTTACAGGAATATCATGTGCAAAATGTCAAAAAAAGGAAATGATATTTAAAAAATTATCTTGTAAATAAGTACTGAACAAACTCATAATAATTACTGTAATAGAAACAACAACTTCCATACACAGATTTCAGGCCTGATGAATTTCCACGTGTCTCACATATCCAGTTGGTTCCTGAATGGCAATAGCTGCTCAGGAATCAAGTTACCCTCAAGAAGTCACTCATAGATTTGAAAAAAAGAAGTTTTCAATTGTTACTACTAGCGAGTAACCAGTGATTTTCTGTCCTTTAAGTGGAAGTCTGCTGAACAAAGCAGACACAGCCCCTCACTTGGTGATGATGAGAATGATTTTTAAATGAACTACACTTTTAAGAAAATGCAGTGAAAAAGAGGAAGACTGAGATTTACATCCTCTGCAATTAGACCTTTAGAAAAATGCACAGTTGCAGATTTAAAATCAGAATAACTGATTTGACTCAAAGGCTTTAAAAAAAAAACTTATGGGATGTATGACATTAGATAACTCTTTTGTTTCTACTTTCTTATCTGTAAAAAGGATGTGGCAATAAATACCTCCAGAGCTTTAGTGACAATAAAAACATGATGTATGTGAAAACATCTTATGATCTTTAAAGAACTATAAAAATGAAAGTTATTGTTTCAATTATTCCAAACAGGAACCAGAAAGGTTATTCCTGAATGGCATTCTGGTGCGATAGTAAATGAGTAAATTCATGCAGAAATAAGGGGACAAAAATCCACTAACAGATTCTGCAAAAGGACTCAAATCCAGGTTTACAATATATAATGTTTAAAGAAGAAGGAGAAGAAAGACCATGAAAAAGAAGGAGTAGAAAGACAATAAAGCAGTTCCATTTTTATATTTTTAAATCATTGTAACCATTAACACTAACAATCATAGATTTTAAAATTATTTTATTTTATTTTAATATATAAAGGAAATTAAAAATGTTCCTCAAGTTATAATGGAATCTCCAAATTAAGATAATTTTTAAATTAGGATTCTCATTACACTTTTGATAACTTTCTTTTTAAAACCAACTTTTTTAAAAAAACAGTGAGAAAATTAACATGATGTCTAATTGCAGATGTTTCTCTATTTCTCATGTAAAATGATTTGGTGGGGTGTTAATACAAAAATTTTAAATAATATCAAATATAATTGGTTATATAAATGGTGGGTTTAACTAGAAAAAATATTTGAAAATAAACAATATGTGTCATGATTAACTGGTAATATTTTATAAATCTGTAGACAAGCTATATCCTGGAAGTTAGTAACATCTGTCTGTAGATATATTTCTAACGGGGACTTGAAAGGAAAATCAATTATTGGAGAGGCTAACTTTCACTTTCAAATACATTTTTCATGGATATAAACTGCAATTTGTTTACCAGTATTTTTGTTTTTATTTTGTGTGTAAATGGTGGCAAGATTTAGCTTCAAAAAACGTTATTTTAGGAGCAGGTATAAAAATTTATGGCTAAATTTAAGTTGTTATTAATAATAACATTCTCTCAATTCTTATCCTGCATCCAATTTCTATAGAATTGTTCTTATAAAAGATGTTGTGTTTTGTGATTTTTCATCTCCTCTGGAGGACAAAATATGATAACAATAACTGACTTTATAGGAAACCACTCACAGGAGTTCTAGTGATGGGCATCAGAAAACTAAATCATCCTGGAGTTAAATTGAGATTTTTTTAAGATAAAACTTTATTGAAACAATCTCCTTTCATTACGGTTTGCTTTGTTAGGATGAGGACACATTTATTTATTTAGGTCTTCACCCAAAAAGATAATAGAAAGGGGGTGCTATGATCACAAAGTAAGCCTTATACAAAATGTGAGGAGTAAGATGTATCCACATCACTGCTAATGTCCTATCAGGCTAATAACCCTGGATAATGCGTACAAAGTGCATTTTGAGAAGATAAAGTTAGGAAGAAATCTAGATTGTCTTAATAAATCTAGATCACAGTAAAATATTATGGAGTTAATATTTCTATAGAAAGATGAAGTATTAGAATTACAGTGGTAATTAGTCATTAACATTAGCTCAATGGACTGTCATTGAGAACTAATTGAGCAACTCTATTACCAAGGCTTAATTTGCATATATACACTTATAGTTTATGAAGAAGGTAGATGAAAATAAATTCATTTTGCCCAGTCCCATAGTGATCTGAGAAATTCTACATTACCAACTAAAGGTGGCAAATAAAACATTTTAAATAACAATAAAATGCTTTATATTCTGATGTAACTCTTCAAAATAACTGAGTTCTTTTTAGAACTATGAAAAAGAATATAAGTAACTTCTTCCAGAGACATTCTCCTTTGAATACTTTTAGAAAGTTATAAAATCTGGAAGTTTCTCCACAAAGTCAGGGCAATTTATCAGTGCAAAGAATTTTTGATCAAACATTGTCAAGAATATCTTTTCAACACAATATATTTCTAGAAAAAAATTCTGTGCTGTCTGTTCCAAATTTTTTTTTCTAATTATAAGTGAAATGAAATAGATATCCATAAATATTGTTGATGCCACTGCATTTCAATTAGGCACAAAGGCTGGGCATGAGCTACTATGCTATGTTTTTATATATAATACATGTTGTTTAGGGAGGTGCATCTGGTGTTTTTCCTTTTATAAAAACAATGAACTAGGAGTGGAGCAAGATGGCAAAATAGAAGTCTACATTGCCCAGTACCCCCACAAGAACACCAGATTGTAACAACTGCAGACAAAAAGCACCATCACAAAAAACAAAAATCAGCTGAGCACTCACAGTACCTAGTTTTAACTTCATATAGCTGAAAGAGGAACTAAAAGGGGTAGCAGACACAGTCTTCAATTGCTGATGCCACCCTTCATGCCTCCCCAGGCAACAGCTGCACAGTGTGGCAAATCTCTCTGCTTGAGAGAAGGAGAATGCAGCAACTGGGGCACTTTATATTGAACTCATTGCTGCACTGTCTCAGTGGAAAGCAGAACCATGCTGTATCCAGCTGATGCCCACTCACACAGGACACATTTGGACTGGCCCTAGGCAGAGAGGCATCGCCCATCGCGGTTGGAGCCTGAGTTCTAGCAAGCCTCACCGCTGCAGGCTAAAGCATTTTGGGACCCTAAGTATACTTGAGGGGCAGTGTAGGCCACAAGGAATGCAATTCCAAGCCAAGTCCTAGTGCTGATCTGGGCCTAAAACTAGTGGACTGGGGTTGGCGTCCTGACCTATTGAGACACCAGCTGAAGCAGCTAAGGGAGTGTTGTGCAACCCCTCCTTCATGCCTTGGCAGTGGCTGCACAGCGCAGAGAAATCTGTGCCCTTGGGAGAAAGAGAGCAAACCAATTGTGAGACTACATTGAACTGAGTGACGTCCTGTTACAGCAGAGAGCAAAGCTGTGCTGGGCTAGGCCAGCAACCCTGCAAAGAGGGAGCATTTGGGTCACACCTAGCCAGAGAGAAATAGCCCATCCTGGAATTTAGAACTTATTTTTCAGTAGGCCTCGCCACTGCAGGCCAAACTGCTCTAGGGTCCTAGGTAAATTTGAAAGGCAGTCTAGGACACAAGGGCTGGAATTCCTAGGCAACTCCTAGTGCTGTACTGGGATTGGAATCAGTGAACTCCGGGGCACATGACCTAGGGAGACAACAGATGGGACATTTAAGGGACTGGTTGCACCACCCCTCCCCCAAACCCAGGCAGCAGCTCAGCAAGGAAAATGAATTTGGCTTTCTGCTTGAGAAGAGAGTGAATAGTAGAAGACTGTGTCTTACATCTTGGATACCAGCTCAGCCACAGTAGAATAGGGCACTGGGCAGAGTCATGAGGCTCCCATTTCAGGCCCTAGCTGATGGATGACATTTCTGGACATACCTTGAGCCAAAAAGGAATCCACTGCCTTGAAGAAGAGGACCCAGTCAGAACAGGATGCATCACCTGCTGACTAAAGAGCCTTTGGACCCCAAATAACCAGCAACAATACCCAGTAAAGTTGTCATGGCCCCTGGGATCTGAGACGTGCCGGTTGTGGGACCTAGCATATTCCCATCTGTGGTGGCTATAATGAAAGACTCCTTCTGTTTGAGAAAAGCAGAGGAAAAGTAAAGGGAATTCTGTCCTGCACATTAGGTACCAGCTCAGCCATAGCAGGGTAGAGCACCAACCAGACTCTTGGAGTCCCCAAATCTAGCCTAGGCTCTTAGCATGTCTGGACCTGCCATGCTCCAGAGGAGAGCCCACTGCCCTGAAGGATGAGTTTCAGGCCTGGCAACATTCACCACAAACTGACTAAAGAACCCTTGGGCTTTAAGGGAACATTGATGGTCTCCTGGCAGAACCCCTCAAGGGTCGATAGCGTTGGTGGTCCCAAGGCGAGGCTCCTCTGCCTATGGAAAGGAAAGGGGAAGCATGAGAAAGCCTTTGTCTTGTAGTTTGAATGCCTGCTTAGACACAGTAGAATAGAACTTCAGATAAATTTCTAAGGCTTTTGACTCCAAGCCCTGGCTCCCAGACAGTATTGCTGGACCCATCTGGGGATGGGGGAACTGACCCCCGTGAAGGGAAGGAAATAAACCTGGCTTGGTTACTACCTGCTGATCAAAGAGTCCTAGTGTTATAAGTACACATTAGTGGTAGCCAGGTAGTGGTTATAGTGGGCTTTGGGCAAGACCCAGTGCTGTGCTGGCTTTAGGCCTGAATGAGCACGTCGCAATGGTGGTGGCCACAAAGGTGCTTGTGTCCTCCCACCCCCAGTTCCAGGTGTCTTAACACAGACAAAGAGAGACTCAGTTTGCTTGGGAGGAAGTAAAAGAAAAGAATGAGAGTCTATGCCTGGTAATCCAGAGAATTTTTTCAGATCTAATTCAAGACCACCAAGGTAGTACCTCTGTGAGTCTGCAAGAAACACAGCATTATTGGGTTTTAGGCCCAAGTCTCTTCAAATACCTTGAAAGCTTTCCCAAGAAGGACAGGCATAAAAAAGGCCAAGTTGCGAAGACTATAATAAATGCCTAACTATTCAATGCCTAGAAACAGAATATCTACAAGCATCAAGGCCATCCAGAAAAACATGACCTCACAAATGAACTAAATAAGTCACCAGGGACCAATCCTGGAGAATCAGAGATATATGAAATTTTAGAAAGAATATTCAAAATAGCTGTTTTGAGGATACTCAAATTCAAGAAAATACAGAGAAGAAATACAGAATTTTATCCAATAATTTTAACAAATGGATTGGAATTATTTTTAAAAATTAAGGAGAAATTCTAGAGTAGAAAATGCAATTGATATACTGAAGAATGCATCAAAATCTCTTAATAGCAGAATTAATCGAGCAGAAGAAAGAATTAGTGAACTTGAAGACAGGCTATTTACAAATACACAGTCAGAGGAAACAAAAGAAAAAAGAATAAAAAACAACGAAGCATGATTACAAGATCTAGAAAATAGCTAAGGGCAAATCTAAGAGTTATTGGCCTAAAGAGCAGGTAGAGAGACAGATAGGGGTAGAAAGTTTCTTCAAAGGGATAATAACAGAGAAGTTCCCAATCCCAGAGAAAGATATCAATAGCTAAGTACAAGGAGGCTGTATAGCACTTAGAAGACTGAATCCAAAGAAGACTACATCAGGGCATTTAATAATTAAATTCCCAAAGGTCAAAGATTAAGAAATGATTCTAAAAGCAGCAAGAGAAAAGAAACAAATAACATACACTGAAGCTCTAATACATCTGGCAGCAGACTTTTCAGTGGAAACCTTGCAAGACAGGAGAGTGACATGACATATTTAAAGTGCTTGGCTGGGCACAGTGGCTCACACCTATACTCCCCTCACTTTGGGAGGCTGAGGTGAACAGATGACTTGAAGTCAGGAGTTTGAGACCAGCCTGGCCAACATAGCAAAAACCCATCTCTACTAAAAATACAAAGATTAGCTGAGCATCGTGGTATGTGCCTGCAGTCTCAACTATTTGGGAGGCTGAGGCACAAGAATTGCTTCAACCTGGGAGGCAGAGGTTACAGTGAGCCAAGATCACACTACTGCACTCCAGACTGGGCAACAGAGCAAGACACTTTCTAAATAAAAATAAAAAAAAAACAGCGCTGAAAGAAAACACTTTTACCCTAGAATAGTATATCTGGTGAAAATATCCTTTAAGCATGAAGAAGAAATAAAGACCTTCCTAGACAAACAAAAGCCGAGGGAGTTCATCAACAAAAGACTTGTCCTACATGAAATGCTAGAGGGAGGACATTAATGAGTAATAAGAAATTATCTGAAGTTATGTGAGTAAATGTGTTTATAGTAGCATTGTGTGATCTTTTGTGTTTCTGTGGTGTCAGTTGTAATAGCTCCCATTTCATTTCTAATTGAGCTTATTTGGTTCTTTTCGCTTGTTTTCTTGGTTAACCTTGCCATCAATTTTATTTATCTTTTCAAAGAGCCAGATTTTTGTTTCATTTATCTTTTGTATTTTTTTTTCAATTTTATTTAGTTCCACTCTGATCTTGGTTATTTCCTTTCTTCTGCTGGGTTTGGATTTATTTTGTTCTTGTTTCTTTAGTTCCTTGAGTTGTGACCTTAGATTGTCTACTTGTGCTCTTTCAGACTTTTTGATGTAGGCATTTAAGGCTATGAGCTTTTCTCTTGGCACTGCCTTTGCTGTATCGCTACGCTGAGGTTTTGATAGGCTATGAGCTTTTCTCTTGGCACTGCCTTTGCTGTATCGCTACGCTGAGGTTTTGATAGGCTATGTCACTCTTATCATCCAATTTGAAGAATTTTTTAATTTCCACCCTGATTTCGTTGTTGATCCAGTGATCATTCAGAAGCAGGTTATTTAATTTCCATGTATTTGCATGGTTTTGAAGGTTCCTTTTGGAGTGGATTTCCAGTTTTTTCTGCTGTGGTCTGAGAGAGTGCTTGGTCTAATTTGAATTTTCCTAATTTTAATGAGATTTGTCTTGTGGCCTATAATATGGTCTGTCTTGGAGGATCTACCATGTGCTGATGAATGGAATGTATATTCTGCGATTGTTGGGTAGAAGGTTCTGTAAATATTTTTTAAGTCCATTTGTCCCAGGGTATAGTTTAAATTCATTGTTTCTTTGTTGACTTTTTGTTTTGATGACATGTTTAGTGATGTCAGTGGAGTATTAAAGTCCCCCACTATTGTTGAGTTGCTGTCAATCTCATTTCTTAGGTCTATTAGTCATTGTTTTATAAATTTGTAATCTCCAGTGTTAGGTGCATATATATTTAGAGTTGTGATATTTTCCTCTTGTACAAGGCCTTTTATCATTATGTAATAATGTCCCTCTTGGTTTTTTTCTAAATGCTGTTGCTTTAAAGTTTGTTTTGTCTGATACAAGAATAGCTACTCCTGCTCGCTGTTGGTGTCCATTTGCGTGGAATGTCTTTTTCCACCTCTTTACCTTAAGTGTATGTGAGTCCTTATGTGTTAGGTGAGTCTCTTGAAGGCAACAGAAACAAGGTTGGTGAATTGTTAGCCATTCTGTAATTCTGTATCATTTAAGTGGAGTATTTAGGCTATTTACCTTCAATGTTAGAGGAGATGGATAAATTGCTGAAAAGATACAACCCTCTTATCTTAAGTCAGGAAGAATTAGAAACCCAGAACAGACCAATAACAAGCAGGAGATTGAAATGGTAAAAAAAAAAAATTAGCACCACCACCAACAACAACTACAAATCCAGGACCAGATGGATTCACAGCTGAATTCTATCAGAAATTTAAAGGAGAATTGGTACCAATCTTACTGACACTACTCCACAAGGTAGAGAAAGAGGAAAATCCTCCATAAATCATTCTAAGAAGCCATTATCACCCCAACACCAAAAACAGGACAGGATATAACCACAACAACAACAAAAACTGTAGACCAATATACATGATAAACATAGATGCAAAGTCTTCAACAAAATACTAGCTAACTGAATCCAACAGCATATCAAAAAGGTAATTCACCATGGTCAAATGGGTTTTATACCAGGGATGCAGGATGGTTTAACATATGCAAGTCAATAAATGTGATACACCATATAAGTAGAATTAGAAACAAAAATCACATGATTATCTCAATAGATGCAGAGAAAGTATTTGACTAAATGCAACATCACTTTATGATTAAAATACTCTGAAATTACAATAAAAGGGACATACCTCCATGTAATAAAAGCCATCTATGAGAAGCCCACAGCCAACATAATACTGAAGGGGCAAAAGTTGAAACATTCCCTCTGAGAACTTGAAGAAGACAAGGATGCCCACTCTCACCACTTCTATTCATCGTAGTACTGGTAGTCCTAGCTAAAGCAATCAGAAAAGAGAAAGAAATAAAGGCATCCAAATCGGTAAAGAGGAAGTCAAACTGTCACTACTTGCGGATTATATGATTGTATACCTGTAAAACACTAAAGGCTCCTCCAAAAAGCTCCTAGAACTGATAAATGAGTTTATCAAAGTTTCAGGATACAAAATTAATGTACACAAATCAGTACTTCTGCTGTATACAAACAATGACCCAGCTGAGAATCAAATCAAGAACTAAACCCCTTTGCCAAAGCTGTGAAAGAAATAAAATACTGGGAATACACCTAACCAAGGAGGGGAAAGACCTCTACCAGGAAAACTACAAAACACTGCTAAAAGAAATCATAGGTGACACATGGAAACACATCCCATGCTCATGGATGGGTAGAATCAATATTGTGAAAATAAAATGACCATACTGCCAAAAGCAATCTATAAATTCAGTGCAACACCCATCAAAATATCATCATCATTCTTGACAGAGCTAGAAAAAACAATCATAAAATTCATATGGAACCAACAAAGAGCCCACAGAGCCAAAGCAAGACTAAGCAAAAAGAACAAATCTAGAGGCATCACATTACTCAACTTCAAACCTTACTACAAGGCCATAGTTACCAAAACAGCATTCTACTGGTATAAAAACACACATGTAGACCAATGGAACAGAATAGAGAACCCAGAAATAAAGCCAAATATAGCCAACCTATAATTGACAAAGCAAACAAAAACATAAAGTGGGAAAAAGACACCCTATTCAACAAATGGTGCTGGGATAATTGGCAAGTGACATGTAGTAGTATGAAACTGGATTCTCATCTCTCGCCTTACACAAAAATAAAGTCAGGATGGATCAAGTACTTAAACCTAAGGCCTGTAACTATACAAATTTTAGAAAATAACATTGGAAAAATACTTTTAGACATTGGCTTAGGCAAATATTTCATGACCAAGAACCCAAAAGCAAATGCAGTAAAAACAAATAATTAATGGGGATTAATTAAACTAAAGAGCTTTTGCATGTCAAAAGGAACAGTCAGCAGAGTTAACAGGCAACCCACAGAGTGCAAGAAAATCTTTATAATTTATATATCTGGCACAGAACTAATATTCAGAATCTACAAAGAACTCAATCAAATTAGCACGAATAAAACAACTCCATCAAAAATGGGTTAAAGACAAGAATAGACAATTCTCAAAAGAAGATGTACAAAAGGACAATAAACATACGAAAAAATGTTTAACATCATAAATGATCAGGGAAATGCAAATCAAAACCACAATGCGATATCATCTTACTCCTGCAAGAATGGCCATAAAAAAAAAAAAAAAAAAGTAGATGTTTGTGTGAATGCAGTGAAAAGGGAACACTTTTATACTGCTGGTGCAAATGTAAGCTAGTATAACCACTATGGAAAACTGTGGAGATTCCTTAAAGAACTAAAAGTAGAACTGTCATTTGGTTCAGCAACTTCACTACTTGGATATCTATACAGAGGAAAATAAGTCATTATACAAAAAAGGTATTGCACACTATGTTTATAGCTAGCACAATTTGCAATTGCAAAAATGTGGAACCAGCTCGAATGCTCATCAATCAAAGAACAGATAAACTGTTTTTTATATATATACAAAATACATTTTAGGACAATATTGAAAGAAAAGACAAAACAGGTCATATATATACATACATATATATACATACATATATACATATATATACACATCATATATATATATATATATATATATATATATATATATATATATATGATGGGATGGTACTCAGCCATGCAAAGAGATGAATTAATGGCATTCACAGCAATCTAGATGGGACTGGAGACTATTCTAAGTGAAGTAACTAGGGTATGGAAAAACCAAACAACCTACATTCTTACTCATAAGTGGGAGCTAAGCTATGAGGATGAAAAGGCATAAGAATGATACAACGGACTTTGGGGACTTTAGGGGAAAGGGCAGGAAGGGGATGATGAATAAAAGACTACAAATTGGGTTAAATGTATACTGCTCAGGTGATGGGTGTACCAAAATCTCACTAATATCCACTAAATAACTTACTCATGTAACCAAATACCACCTGTTCTGCAAAAACCTTTGGAAATTAAACAACAAACAAAAAAGAAATCATCTGAAGTCATAAAACTCACTGGTAATAGCACGCAGAAAAACACAGAATATAATAACACAGTAACTGTGGTGTGTTAACTACTCTTAAGGAGAAAGACTAAACAATGAATTAATCAAAATAATGAGTGCACCAACTTTTTGACACACAGACAATACACTATGACATAAAGAGAAACAACAAGAAGTTAAAAAGCAGAAGGATGAAGGTAATGTGTAGTTTTTATTAGTTTTGTTTTGCTTGTTGCTTTTTTTTGGTTGTTTATGCAATCAGTGTTAAGTTGTAATTGGTTTAAAATAATGGGTTATCAGATAGTATTTGCAAGCCTCATGGTAACCTCCAATCAAAAAGCACAATGTATACACAGAAAATAAGATGCAAGAAATTAAATCATGCCATCAGAGAAGATCACTAAAAGGAAGACAAGAAGGAAAGAAAGAAGAAAAAGAAGACCACATAACAATCAGAAAACAAATAAAAAATGGCAGTAACTTCTTACATATCAATAATAACATTAAATGTAAATGGACTAACCTCTCCAATCAAAGACAGAAAAAAAGTAAGCATTAATGATCTGTTTTGTACAAGAAACACACTTCACCTATAAAGATAAGCATAGACTGAAAATAATGGGATAGAAAAAGATATTTCATACCAATGGAACTCAAAAAAAGAGCAGGAATAGCTAGCTATAGCAACAAAATACATTTTAGGACAATATTGAAATAAAAGACTAAACAGGTCATTATATAATGATAAAGGGGTTAATCATTAAACTCCCAGAGGTCAAAACAGCAAGATAAATAATAATGAATATATATGTGCTCATTTCTGGAGCACCTGGATGCAAAAAACTAATATTATTAGAGCTAAAGAGAGAGCTAGACCTGAATACAGTAATAGCTGGAGGGTACAACACCCCACCTACAGTATTGAAATGATCTTCGAGACAGAAAACCAACAAACAAATATTGGACTTAATCTGCACTATTTCAATAAATAGACCTAATAGATATATACAGAACATTTTATCCAACATCTGAAGAATACACATTCTTCTCCTCAGCACATGGGTTATTCTCAAGAATAGACCGTATGATAGATCACAAGAGAAGTCTTAAGACATTTAAAAAATGAAACAATATAAAGCATATTCTCTGAGTACAATGAAACAAAACTGGATATTTATAAAAGGAATTTCAGAAACTACACGAACACATAGACAGACATTATATAATGATAAAATGTTTAGTCCAACAGGAAAATATCACAATTCTAAATATATATGCACCTAACACTGGTGGTCCCAAATTCATAAAACAATTATTACTAGACCTAAGAAATTAGATAGCAACAGAATAATAGTGAGGAACTTCAATACTCCGACAGCTCTAGACAGGCAATCAAGACAGAAAGTCAACAAAGAAACAATTAACTTAAACTATAGTGTAGAACAAATGGACTTAACAGATATTTATAGGACATTCTACCCCAAAACTGCAGAATATACATTTTTCTCATCAGCACATGGAACATTCTCCAAGGTAGACAATATGATAGGCCACAAAACAAGTCACAATAAATTTAAGACAATCAAAATTACATCAAGTACTCTCTCAGGCCACAGTGGAATAAAATTGGAAATTAACTCCAAAAGGAACTCCCGAAACTATACAAATACATGGAAATTGAATAATCTGCTCCTGAATGATCTTTGGGTTAACAGTGAAATCAAGGTGGATATTAAAACATTCTTCATGGCTGGGCAGGGTAGCTCATGCCTGTGATCCCAGCACTTTGAGACACCAAGGCGGGCGGATCACTTGAGCTCAAGAGTTTGAGACCAGCCTGGCCAACATAGTGAAACCCAGTATCTACTAAAAATACAAAAAAAAATTAGCCGATGTCATGGTGCGTTCCTGTCATCCCAGCTACTACGGAGACTGAGGCAGGAGAATCACTTGAACCCAGGAGGTGGAGGTTGCAATGAGCTGAGATCCTGCCATTGCACTCCAGCCTGGGCAACAAGAGTGAAAACTCTGTCTCAAAAACAAACATTCTTCGAAGTGAATGATTATAGTGACATAACCTATCAAAACCTCTGGGATACAGCAAAAGCAATGCTAAGAGGAAATTTCATATCCTTAAATGCCTACATTGAAGAGTCCGAATGAGCACAAATAGACAATCTAAGGTCACATCTCAAGGAACTAGAGAAACAAGAACAAACCAAACACAAACCCAGCAGAGAAAATAAATACAAAAATCAGAGCAGAACTAAATAAAATTGAAACAAAAAAATGCAACAGATAAATGAAACAAAAAGGTGGTTATTTGAAAACATAAACAAAATAGAACATTAATGAGGTTTTTCAATAAAAGAAGAGAGAGTTTATAAACAAGAGAGTTTATAAAATAAGAGAGAGTTTATTTATAAAATAAACTCAATTTTATAAACAAAATAGGAGATACTACAAATAATACTGGAAAAATAGAAAAGATCATTCAAAGGTACTGTGAGCCTCTTTATGTGCACAAACTAGGAAACCTAGAGGAGATGGATAAATTTCTCAAAGTATACAGAAATTCCTGGAAACCCTCTGGATTAAACCAGGAAGAAAAAGAAACTCTGAACAGACCAATAACACGTAGTGGGATTGAAACAGTACCTAAAAAATTGCCAAGAAAAAAATGTCCAGAACGATATAAATTCACAGCTGAATTCTATCATTCAAAGAAGAATTGGTAGCAATCCTGCTGAAAATATTTCAAGAGATAGAGAAAGATGAAAGTCTCCATAAATCATTCTATGAACTCAGTATTACCCTGATACCAAAAACAGGAAAGAACATAACAAAAATACTACAGACCAATATCTCTGATAAACATGGATGTAAAAATCCTCAACAAAATACTAGATAACCAAATCCAGCAGCATATAAAAAATATAATACACCATTATCAAGTGGGTTTCATACCATGGATGTGGAATTAGATTAACATATGCAAGCCAGTAAATGCAATACACCACATAAACAGAGTTAAAAGCAAAAATTATGTGATCATCTCAACAGATGAAGAAAAAGCATTTGACAAAATTCAGCCTCGCTTTATGATTAGAACCCTTAGCAAATTAGCATAGAAGGGACACGCTTTAAGGTAATAAAAGCCATCTATGACAAACTCATCACCAACAGAATACTGAACGGAAATAAGTTGAAAGCATTCCCCCTAAGAAGTGGAACAAGACAGGGATGCTCAATTTTACCACTTCTATTCAACATAGTATTAGAAGTTTTAGCCAGACCAATCAGAAAGGAGAAAGAAATAAAGAGCATCTAAACTGGTAAAAAGGAAGTCAAACTGTTGCTATTCACCGTAATATGATGGAATACCTAAAAAACCCTAAAGACTCCTCCAAAAAGCTCCTACATCTGATTAGCACCACTATACAGCAACAGCGATCAAGCTCAGAATAAAATCAAGAACTCAACCCCTTTTACAACAACTGCAATAAATAAATAAATAAATAAATAAATAAATAAAATAGGAATATACCTAAGTAAGAGGTAAAATAACTCTACAAGGAAAATGACAAAAGACTGCTAAAATAAATCATAGATGACACAAACAAATGGAAACATATTCCATGCTCATGGATGGGTAGAATCAATATCATGAAAATGACCATACTGCCAAAAGCAATTTATAAATTCAATGCAACACCTATCAAAACACCATCATAATTCTTCACAAAATTTAAAAAAAAATCCTAAAATTCATGTGGAACCAACAAAGAGCCCACGTAGCCAAAGCAAGACTAAGCAAGAAGAGCAAATCTAGAGGCATCACATTACTTAACTTCAAACCTTACTACAAGGCCATAGTTAACAAAACAGCATTGTACTGGTATGAAAACACACATGTAGATCATTGGAACAGAATAGAGAACCCAGAAATAAAGCCAAATACTTACAGCAAACTGATCATTTACAAAGCAAACAAAAACAGAGTTAGGAAAGGGCACCCTATTCAACAAATGCTGCTGGGATAATTGGCAATCCACATGTAGGAGAATAAAACCGGATCCTTATCTCTCACCTGTACAAAAATCAATTCATGATAGATCAAAGATTTAAATCTGAGACCTAAAGCCATATAAATTCTACAAGATATCATTGGGAAAACCCCTCTAGACATTGGCCTAGCAAAGAGTTCATGATGAAGAACCCAAAAGCAAATGCAACAAAAACAAAGATAAATAGATGGGACATAATAAATAAAGAGCTTCTGCAGAGCAAAAGAAATAATCAGTAGAGTAAAGAGAGTGGGAGAAAATATTCACAAACTATGCATTTGATAAAGTACTAATATCCAGAATCTACAAGTACTCAAATCAGCAAGGAAAAAAAATAAATAAATAATTGCATCAGAAAGTGGCCTAAGGTCATGAATAGGTAATTCCCAAAAAAAGATATACAAATGGCCAAAAAACATACAAAAAAAGTTCATCATCACTAATGATCAGGGAAATGCAAATTAAAACCACAATAAGATACAGTCTTACTCCTACATGAATTGCAGTAATAAAAAATTTAAAAAATCATAGATGTTTGTGTGGATGTGGTGAAAAGGGAACACTTTTACACTGCTGGTGGTAATGTAAATGAGAACAAGCACTATGGAAAACAGTGTGGAGATTCCTTAAATAAGTAAAAGTGGATCTACAATTTGATCCAGTAATCCCACTACTTGGTATCTACCCAGAGGAAAAGAAGCCATTATATAAAAAAATACTAGCACATGCATGTTTATAACAGTACAATTTTCAATTGCAAAAATATGGGTTCAGGCTAAATTCCCATCGACCAATGAGTGAATACATAAATATACAACAGAATACTACCTGCCGTAAAAGGGAATGAAATAATTGCATTCAGAGCAACCTGGATGTAGTTGGAGATGATTATTCTAAGTGAAGTAATTCAGGATTGGAAAACCAAACATCGTATGTTCTCACTTATAAGTGGGAGCTAAGCTATGAAGACACGAAGGTATAAGAATGATATAATGGACTCTGGGGATTCTGCGAGAAGGATGGGAGGGGAGTGAAGGATAAAAGACAACACATTGGGTACAGAGTATGCTGCTTGGGTGATGGGCGCACTAAAATCTCAGAAATCACCACTAAACCACCACTAAGGCAATCTGCAGATTCAACGCAATCCTTATCAAAATACCAATGACGTTCTTCACAGAAATAAAAAAAAAACTATTCTAAAATGTATATGGAATCACCAAAAACCCAGAAAAACCAAAGCTATCCTGAGCAAAAGAATGAAAATGGAGGAATTGCTTTACCTGACTAAATTATACTACAAAGCTATTGGATACTATTCAGCAATAATTAAGAATGAGATCCTGTCATTTGCAAAAACATGGATGGACCTGGAGGTTATTATGTTAAGCGAAATAAATCAGACACACAAAGACAAACTTTGCATGTTCTCACTTACTTGTGGGATGTAAAAAATCAAAACAATTAAACCCATTTTGATCAAGAGTAGGTTGGTTACCAGAGAGACTGCAAAGGGTAGTGGAGGGTGGGAGGAAAGTGGTGATAGTTAATGGGTGCAAAATTAAAATAGTTAGAATTAATGAATAAGACCTAATATTTGATGGCACGATGGGGTGATTATAGTCAAGAATAATTTAATTGTACATTTAAAAATAACTAAAATAATATAATTGTATTCTTTGTAACACAAAGTATAAATGCTTGAGGGGCTGAATACCCCATTGTCCATGATGTGATTATTATGCATTGCATGCCTGTATCAGGGTGTGTCATATATCCCATTAATATATACACCTACTATGTACCCACAATAATTAAAAATAAAATAAAACTGAAAAAGTTTTTCTTTCAATGTAAGAAGTAATGCCTCTTGTCCATTATAAAAATGCATAGATAAAACAATATTTTAATGTATAGGTTATTCAGGAAGACACATTAATAAACATTATGGTAGAAATTTTAACAGATTAGTGAATCACTGCAGGAATTGAAGAAGTGTCCTACAAGTTTGTTTCTCAATAAATTTTACAGATATGATTTTTTAAGATAGCAATTTGGTTTAATTGTTTATGAAATGTTATTGGTAAAACATTTTTTCATAATATTTTACAAATGCATTTTAGATTCCAGTTGCATATAATTATGTCTATACATAAATTACAAAAAATATAGATGTTATTCCTAATCAAAGCTCATAGAATGGTTTCTGCCACACAGTAAACATTCAAAATCTTAATAAATGTTTAATTAATGAATAAATTAATAAAAAAGTCAATAAACATAGACATTTTCAATTTTCCAAAAATACTACTAATTTATTCATAATACAAAGACAAATCAACAGATGACTCTTTTTGAGGTAAATTAATCAGGTAAGATGATTTTTCGAAAGAAATTATTTGGTGATTTTAGAGCAAGAGGTTTCATATTGTGCATGTAGTATTTTGTCTCCAAATTTGTAGTTCTTTCCATTCATTTATTGATTTATTTGTTCATTTAACAAATGCTTGTTAAATGCCTATTATGGCATAATAAATGTGCGAGTCATGGCCATGGAATGAATAAAATTGTAAGCTTTGCCCCGTGCCTCAAAGTATCTAAATATATTGGCAAATACAGAGGCATCAAGAGGAACATTTGAACTCCAAGTTAAATAGTAACAACAATTAATCCCAAGAGAGTACTTTATAAACCCAAATGGTATTTTATGTATGTACAATTTACTGGTTGTCTGCTCAAATCATTTTCTCATGGTGGTTACTTCTAGTGCAGAAACCAAATTAGATGAGAAATTGCTAATCATCTACTTCAAGCAAATGGAACTGGATAATCTTAAGGGATGTTTTCATCATGCTGTGGGTTTGAAAAAAATTATTCTGAAGAATAATTTCAGTCTAAATAACTCTGTACATTAACTAAATATTTATTACATATATACTATTCATAGCAAAACATTTTATTATTAGCAGTGTCAAATTGGTGCTCCCTCTCCTTGAGATTATGATTGACAATAATGAACCTACTCTTTATTTATTCTTCAACAAATGTATCACCCTTTATGAGCCACTCTGTAAGGTGAAGAGGGATGTCCTGATAGAAAAGACAGACAGCTTGGACATCAATATTCTTACCCATTTACTTTAGCATAATATATGTTTCTGCCATTATAGTTTTTGACCATGAACAAAACTGGCTAAAATGTTCAGCTATGTATTTTATCTTAGCATTATTTGATTCCTTGAACACTTAAAGAAATATTAGAAGAGTTTGTCTCCAACAATCTGCATATGATATTTTAATTATAAACTAGTAAGTAAAAAGTTAAACTATAAAAACATGTATCTTACCAAATACATGCACACAATCCTATTGGTTCTTTTTATACAAAAAACATGTTTTGCAAGAAGATCTCATATGCTTTTTCTTAGAATCCATTACAGTAAAGAAAGTTTTTTGTTATTTGATTTTAAAATGAGGTGAGAGTCTTTGTTGCAAGAAGTCTGTTCCCAGCTAACAGACAGAAACTTAGACAGGTATTATTTCTTCAGCTGAAATATGTATGGAAAGTATTCATAGCACAAATAATATTTTAATGTGTTCCATTCAATTCAGGGAATAAAAATTTACACCTGGGATTGTATACATTTTTTGTAAATATTCTTATATATCATAATATTTTAATTATAAAATATTTAATAAAATACAATAGACTATGTAAAGTTTAGAGTTTTGTTATTTATTTTGTTTTTTCTGGTTGAAACTTGAAAATAATATTAGATAATTTTTATTCATTCTCTTCTGTTTCTTGCTCAGGTTTCTTAGATAAATGCTTGTGTAAGATCTTGGGGAATTGATCACATCAGCACTGTCAAAGAAAAGCTTATATGAGTTTTGCACAAAATCAGATGCCGGAAATCTGTAAAATAAAATCAATGATAGTTTACCTTTTTTCTCATTACAAAATCTTGGCCTATTATTAGGCATATATAAAACTTAATGTATTTGGTATTCTCCATGATAGCCGCAGCTATTCCATATTACGTTTATGTACATATTATGTTTATAGATATGTGGAATTATTTAAGAACAGGAAATTTACTGACAAAGAGATATATTAATTGGGAGGTCTTATTTCTTCTCCAGTTGCTGGTTGAATTTAGCATTAAAAAATACAAGAAATAAATCATAAATCATCTTCCATGAAACTGAAGCTGTAGCTTTTCAAGCATTAAATAAGAAAAAGTTCATTGTGTCTTTCAGTACATGGACAGAAAATCACACAGGGAAAATTCTTTTAGAGGCTCTGATATGCGTAAACCCAGTGGAAAAGCCACTTTAATCTCCTTAGCTTTTACAGAATCTTCTTGATTTCTACATACATTTCTTGCTTTGTGTTTGGATTTTATGTCTTACAGTGATGACCCTCCCTGTTTTCATTACCTAGAAAAATACAGTAGGTATTGCATCAATTGTCTAGAAAGTGTATAATAAAAATAATGTTAGAAATGTCCTAAATAATTTTAGTGATGCACTGTAGTATTCAGTTATAGAACAAAAATATACACAATTATAAATATCAATAATATGAATGGTTTGTCAGTGGACAATATTTTTATTTTGCACAGAAAATAATTAGCAAATTGCATAAACTCAGTGTTTAAATTTATACTCTGGACATTTATGTATTCATATATATCGTTGAAGTACTTTTATGTATAAACTATATATAGATAACTTATATGTTTATAGATGTTCTTATGCATATGCAGATGCATATTCATATGCATGTCCATATATACTCATACATATTTGTGAGTGTATATATGTGTGTATGCAAGTGTAGATTTATTATACAGTATTACATGTAGTGTAACTTATGTATATACTTACATTTAAAACAAAATTACATAGACAGATACAATTAGGAAAATTCATTTATTATGTTGTAAATGTAAAGCTTTGTCTTTGAAGTAGGGTCCAGAATATTACCACTGGCTAGCTCTATATCTTTGATCAAGTTACCTAATCTTTATAAACCTGTTTCCTCTTCTGGAAAATGTGTATGATACAAATCTATGTCCTTCAGAGTTTGCTATTGTAAGGATTAAATAAGCTAACGAATGCAGAGAAGAAAATTGCACAGTCTATTCTCATGGTAGATAACTCAATTAATATTGAACACCACTCCTCCTTATTCCAATCCCTGTTTAATAGCATCACTTTTATTGGGAGAAATTATGTGCATTTGTGTAGAGAAGAGTCCAATTTAAAAGAAATTGCAAAAATGTGTGTCTTCTCATACAATGAAAAAATAACAAAATGACTCTGAAGAAATTATTTTCTTACTTTTTACCTCAGTCGGCTAAAAGGATATTATCTCTGAGCACAAGCTATTATTAACACCAACAATTGTTTTTATCTTTCTCTTAGTGTTTCACATTATCTGAAGTTATGCTTTAGGATGTATTCAAATACTTTAATCCATCTTCTGTGCTCATTATCCTTTTAGCTTCATACAACAATCATTTGGGTAGTTTGAGTTTCCAATTCACCAACCTGGCAAAGTGATGCTGTAATCAGTGTCCCCTCGATGCTAGTAAGACAGTTGCATTTCAACACCTCGCTGTTTGGGATCCTCTGCAGCTACTTATCACTGAGGAAAACTGCTCACAAGTCAATGTGGGGCACAGGAATTTGTTCAGCCACTGATTTTTATACATTAATTTCTATATTAAATTGAATGCTAATTGACAATTTTACACAGTTCTTGGGCTTTTTTCTCAGTTTTTCTAATTCTCACAAGCATGAGTTTGGACAGTATGGTGCGTAGAATCCTAGTCAACAAGTATATTTATTTTATATGTTGTAACCTAAAGAAGAAGGGGCTAATGTTTTTTAATCCCAGCTGAGGTAATGCTCTACTATCCTCTTATCTTTAAGTTATTTATTAATAATTGTTAATTTTTATCGTTATTCATTTATCTGACATTAAACAAACATTACATGAGTACCAACTATGTTAATATGACCCAGTCACTGTTATATGTGTTAATATAACTACTCACATTCCTCATGGAGAAATAAATTAATAATAATGTTTACCAATTCATTCCTAAGTGTTTATGACTATATAGTACAACCAACAAGCACCATAAAAACTGCTGAAATGGTACGTCCAGGTTTTCAATGTTACTGTTTCTCTGCTGAGTTAGATGATTGTCTCAGATATGAGTAGGGATGGGCTAATAATTGTATAACATTTAGAAGATTCACTTATTTGATATTACTTCCCTTGCTAAGCTGTGTCTTTTAAAAATTAATATTAAAAGTATATATGAAAAACAGGAACATGCCCTATAAAACAGAATAGAATTGATAGATACAGTTAACTCTAGTAGTATCTAAAGTTGTAGTCAGTTCAGTCCTCATATTTGGACAGGTTTTTGGTGACACAAAAGATGGGAAAATGGCAGGTCTACCCTGCAGTGTTTATGTCCTTAATACCAACTGCTACCTATTCTGATTTTATGTTTTGATGTTTCACATGATAGTTGTTTTTGAAATGTGTTTTACCACAAATAGTTGACAGCCATTGATCTAATCATTATTACAACTAACTGATATTACTATATGTTATTTTATCTTATAGAATATATCTAGGTTATAAACTGAACTATTGTTGGGTTTGACAGTAATACTCTTATGAATTTTATTGATAGAAAATGAGTCAGTGTGTAAGAAAGTGAGGTAGAACATAACTGAACGATATTGCTGTAATCATCAAACTCAAGCGGTATATGCCATATGTAAAATTAGTCAACGCTTTGTATTAGCTCATATTTTCATATTTCCTAAAACAGTGCTAACTAAATATATACATTTTAATAGTCTATTTTTAGAGCAGTTTTAGGTTTACAGCAAAACTTAATGGAATGTATGGAGATTTCCCATGTACTCTCTACCCTGACACATTTCTAGCCCCATTATCAACATTATGCAGAGGTAGTTAAGTGAAGTATACTAATATGCAATGATTCTAAACTACCACAGGGTGGTAGGAGATTCACTTTCCACAACATTTATCTAATTAGCAGAACTAACTGCTTTGCTATACTTCTACCACAATCAAATCCCTGATTAAAAACTATATCATTGTTACTGCTCAATAAGAGTGAATAAAATCTCCAAGGCAAAAATTATACTTTGGGATATGCTATACTTAAAGTTCAATTCAACTAGAAACAACAAGTATCCATGTATTAATTTGGTTGATTTGCATGTTTACATATTTTACTTCTTTTTCATGAAAGACAATTTACTTTTAATGATTAATGTAGGGGAAGTTCACAGGACATTGTAACAAATGTATCATATTATATGTTGTAGAGCCACCTAAATGACTATTTCAGTACAAAATTCCAAATATGAAAATATACATGTATGTATTATTGAATCAAAACTTTAGAGTTAGAAACAATTCTCAAATATATAGGGCCCCACTTTCTTATTTTACATGTATAAAATTAAGGCTAGGATATATTACAAAGATCACATGGATAATTTGTGGAGGAAATAACTCTAGTAACTAAATCTATGGAATACAAGCTATTTATTGTATTTAAATTATGCACAATTATGTGGTCATCCAGAGTCTATTAGATTTAAAGATGTGCAGAACAATTAGTTGGTGAAAAATGAGTTTCATTTTCATTATTTCCTATGTGTGTTCATAGGGTATTGGTGGAAGTATTTATATACTTTACATATTTAGTATTTGAGTAACACAATTTTATTTATTAGTTTTTTTTATTACCAGGTCAAAAGCTAACTTGTACCCACTTTATTGTCTACTTATATGAAAAAAAAATGAGATTGAAAAGAGTTTACTAGACTTGTTTGTTCCATCAAATATTACCATTTGAATTTTTATTGCCTCTTAAAAATATTTCACATATTATTATGTATGCCCACTTTAAAAATGTGTTAATCCCATCGTGAAATTTTAATTATTGTTATTTTCTGTGTGGATTGCAATACAACATATCTATCTAAACTAGAAACACTTAGCTATTTCTTAAATGCTTGTTAAAAGTAGTTTTCACCTTCCAAAATATTTAATTCTTAAGTGCAATATTCAAGACACATTTCTCTTCTGTGTTTTAATTTACATATATATACACAGACACAGATATACCCACACATATATATTAAACAATACACAGCTCAAATTCTAATTGACATTCAGGAACTAAATACTAAAATTATTTTTAAAGTTTTACCTTTCCCAAAGACATTTTTATACATCTGTAATTACATATTTTTACATTATTAAAAAGTTATGATTATTTTCATTCTATATAATTTGGAAGGAGAGAGTACTGTGTTGGGTGTTAAGAAGAATTTATAAGTAAATTATATTTTACCTTAATTATTTTAAATATTTTCTGGTATATAAACACTACAAATACTAAATCATTTCCATTCTCCAAGCCAATGTTCTATAATATCAGTTTTAATACATACAAAAAAGTAGGCATAAAGACTTTAAAAAAGACAAAAAGTAACATGGTGAATTAGTGCTATAAAACTGTGTTAAAAAATAGTGAGGAAATATGACCAGAGTTTATTAGGGCAAAAAATTGAAACACATGATAGGTAATTAAGATACAAATATAGTATTACTTGGTAAGTCAGAAATAATTAAGATACAAATATAGTATTACTTGGTAAGTCAGAAATCTGTAGGAAACATAATAAGGAAAGGAAAAGTGTTGGAAATTTGTTGAAGGAAGTGTGACCCTTAGGTGGAGGCAGGCTGGATGGGAGTGGTGAAGCAGAGGATGTTGTCACATAGATCCTAAAGGTTTCTCAGCATGGAGCCAGTAATAAAAGTATAAAAATCCACAAATAAACCCTAATGGTATCTTAGTTGTAAATACACTGAATTTGAGAGATTGGCATTATATTCTAGTAGAAATATTAAATCTTAGAGACTGTGGGACAATCACATGGGAGATATTTTTATTACAAAGTGAAATTTGGAGCCATATGTAAAAAAGGATGTGAATACATTGTAATGAATGACAGGAAAGTACTAAGGGTTAAAGACAAATTTTGTGAAATGTCAGAATGTAAAAGACTATGTAAAAATTAAAAATATGAGCTACCATGGAAACCAAATAAGCAAAAATGCTATGGGTCACCCAATCAGATGGATCATGTCATTCATTTGAGCCCTCAGACATGTTGTGGTTCCCTAACTAGACTGGAAAATTCATCATCTTCTCCACAGACACCTCTAACACTTTATCTCATTGAATAACTATCATTTTTATAGACAAATTTCATATGGCATTCAATAATATCAAAGAGCATACAGATAAGGTTGTTGTTAATGTTTTGGACATCATCAGTTATGAGTAGGGATTGGGGAGTGAAAATAATTCTGTCAAGCCAATGATAATAAGAGAAACATTTAATTGTTTGGAAAACAGTTTTATTCCTCAGGATCATGATTCTTATTTTACTCATACATGAAGACAAAATCAGAAAATATACATAAACTTATTTTTTGATTGATTGTAAATGCATTTATATGTCTTCAATCAAGAAAATAATCATATTTTAAACTTATTACACCTATAATCAATAAAATGTAAAATGTAATTTAAATCAAGTCTTCTTCCTTCCTGTTGACTTTGGATAGTCTGATGACAATATGCTTGGTGAAATTAGTTTTGCAGTGTATCTTTTAGCACTTCTCTGAGTTTCTTTCAGCTGGGTTCTAAACCTCTGGTAAGACCAGGGAAGTTTTCCAACTCTTCTTATTATCTGGAAAACTTATGAGCTGTTAAGAGTCCCTACATTTTGATGTTTTTCATGATGGCCATAGTATATTTAAGAATAATATTTTAGAAACTATTTTTCTTTTAAATAGAAATACAAAATAAAGGGTCTAAAATGTTTACGTGTTAGAACTAAATGTTTAAACATTATAACTAAATGGTTTTTTAAATAAACTAAAAAAAAAACCTGTGGTATTTTAATTTATACTTCATTACTCCATGACACAAAATTAAAAATGAAGATGCAACTAAGATGACAAATTATTTTAATTGATATACAACTGCAAATATCTCATTGGTAAGGTACTTTGTCTTTTACTTTCCTGGATTCTTTAGGCATAAATAATAGTTACAAATGCTTCGTAAAGGAATAGAAACCCATATAATACTTATGTAGAAAGAAATTTACTGGAATATTAGCTTTAATATAAAAATTTTAATCTAAGGCTTTATATTATTATACGGCATAGAAGTTGAAATATTATGAAACCATTAATATGTTCACTCTCAATGGCAAAAGGTAGATACAATACCATAAACAAAAATAATGCCTATTTTAGTTCCCATTGGCTGCCACAAAAATTACAACAAACCACATGGCTTTAAACAACAGAAATGAATTATTTCACAGTTCTGTATCCCAGTCTAAAACCAAGTTTTTGGCATGGTCTGTTTCTTCTGGAGTCCTTGAAAAAATATGTCCCACTCCTCTACCCCAGTTCCTGGTGACTGCTTGAACTTTTTGGCATGCCTTGGGTTGTAGTTGCATATCTTCAGTCTTAGTCTCCAACTTCACATAGCTTCCTCCGTTGTATTTCTTCTTGTCCAAATCTGCCTCTGATTCGATCTTATAGGGACATCTTCATTGCATGTAGGGCCCACCCTAATTTCAGAATGACTTCATCTGAAGATTCTTGTCTTAATTACATCTGAAAAGATGTAGTTTTCAAAATGAAGTAGGTTTCCTGTGTGTGTGTGAGTGTGTGTGTGTGTGTGTGTGTGTCCAAACAAGGTCTTATTTCCCAGGTTCTGGTGATTAGGACTCAAACCTATCTTCTGTGGGGGCCACTGTTCAATCCATTCCAGTGTCAATCAAGTTATAAAAAAAATACGAAACACTTACTATATGCTCTGTCATGTACTAAGTGTTTTGAGAGCTATTAGTTTATTTACGTACCAAAATGAACCTATGAATAATTCTGCCTCTGAAGGAAGAGTTTCTAGTTTCAAATGCTGGCTCCATCATTGGCATATAACCTGACTTTATCACACTTCAATTTTCTCATCTAGAAAGTGGGCATAATAAGGATTGTTGTATTTAGTGAGCTAATATAAAAATATGTGTATGTTAAAAACACATAATAAATCTAACAAACACACCACAAAACGAATAGTAAATATATTTGGTGCTGCAAGTTGGATTTTCAATTATAATGAAATAACTGACTAACAAATCTGTCTGCTCTCCAAAAACAAGTAGAAACTGCATGAAATATTTGAAACAATGATTTTTGAATCATGAATCACAGGAAAACATACAACAATGGCCGATGAGAGAAGGAAAATTAGCACTGTGGGTGACACAGCCAACCCAAACTCTGTCTGGAGGCAGTTTCCTGATCTTAGTGCAGACAAGGGAACTGAAACACAACAAAGAACTTACTGAAATGTAGAGATAATTGAATTTGGGTAGGATAAGAAGTCTGAAATTTGTAAAGCAGAATTTGTAAAGAGAAGGAGATCAGCATAAAGATCACTTTCAGTTGGGATTAGGATTCTCGGTTGCTTATACATAATCAGAAAATTCCCAAGGCTTGAAAACATTCTTTACAAAGACCTATAAACATAACAATTCACATAATTCATACAAGATTGAAAAAGCTTAACATTATCCATGTTTTATCAAATTTGAACTATCAATTCTTTAGAATATATATGACATATACATATTTAACAATTTACATTAGGCACACATAAAAATGTCATTAAAGTCACTCATAAGAAAATACAAAATTAAATAATTCAAACTTAAAGCTGTTGGAACTTTATCCTGAGTCTTGAGAGGAATGCAGGTATATAACCTGAGTCATGCTGCATGTAGCTGCAACTTGTTTTTGTTTGTTTGTTTGTTTGTTTGTTTTGTCTTTTAAACTTCCTTGAAATGTAGTAATCTGTAACCAATCAAATTGCTGTGGTGTGTGCACTTGGTCTTGTACAGAAAATGTTGTAATCCTGCTAGAACTTCTCTGTTTTTGCCTATATAATTGAAACTTTAACTTTTCCACTTTGCAAAATGCTGCCCCCATTCATTTAGTGTCCATGCTTTCCCCCAGTGACCAACCTCAAGCTTTGTACTTGAATAGACTGGATAATTAATCATATTTTCTGAGTCTCATTATTTAAGTTTGAAAAAGGCCACCAGCCCAATGAAGAAGGGCAAAAACATTGAGCAGATCTCAAAAAGATCTATAAATGTACCGATATATTTACTATATGAGCAAATAGCACAACAAATACTGAACATTTTTTGACATTGGTGAAATATGGATATCATGTATTGGCAAGGATGTGCACCAACTGGCATTTTTGTAGAATATAAATGTATATCTTGTTTGGGATGGTGATTAACTAGACATACACATTTGTCAAAACTTGTGAAACTGGAAACTGTACATTTAAATTGAGTGTATTTAATTTTGTGTAAAATGCACTTCTATAATATGGATTTAGAAAGTAATAAATATTTTGAATAACAGAGTTAGACTTTAAATTAATTTAATATTTTCTTTGTATATGTGTTAATCTTCAATGATACATGTGCCTTCCTTTTATAATTAAATGAATAAACAGTTAATTTAATGACTAATTGGGTCAAGTCTCTTTTTTTAACTAGTATAAATACATCTTAATGAGACAGTCAGTTGGAGCACTCTGAAACTTTGGTCCTTAGAATAAATACATGAGTGATTTATACAATAGCAGTGAGTGTTTGTGCTACATTTTAATTCACTAACATATACCAACCAGTATGGGAAGCAGAAAAATCTACTCTGTTAATCAGGGCATGCCTGCTGCCCTCTTGAATTTTATTCTATTTTTCTTGATCCCCAGGTAAAGCATTAAGGTCTGACCTGCTCTATATCTGCACATGCATTGATTTGTAACACCAAATAAGGCAGCACAATCAAAGAGAAAAGTCAGACAGAAACATCAGCTCCTTGCATAAGATGAAAGCTCTGCTGTTAATCATACTATTGATGGCATCACTAATGTAGTTAGCAACTAAATTTAGAAAAAGAGAAAGGATTCATTTATCCTCATCAAATCTGCTTTCATGCCTGTGTTCTTAGGAAAGTGGACGGCTAATTATCTAGGATATTTGTGCATTTAAAATTTAGTCCTTTCTTCCTTTCTTTCTTCCTACCCTTCTTCCAAGCCAGCGTGTTTATGAAAATAAATACTGAAGTAACACCTTCCACCATAACACATTCAATAATGCCATAACCTGTGCAAACCTTCAGACAAAAAACTTTCTTACTTGTTGATTAATCTCATATATAAACATGTTCAAACTAAAACAAAGAGAGAACATATGCATAATTTTTAGAAGCAAGTTTGTAATGTAACTAATACATTTAGTGCCAGAAGGTGAACATGTATACATGTGCAACTTCATTGTTAAAATATTTTGAAAAGTATAAAGTACTAATTAGCATAATGAATATACAATAATATTATCTATTACCAGAAGTAGCACAAAGCCCTTGATTATCAAGTTTTAGAGTGTCTCCATTGTTGCTTTGTGAGATATTCTGGGGACTGAGCAAAAACTTTCTCTTTATTAACAACAGGAAAATTATAATGTATTGGCTACTCTGAAAAGTGAAATAGCTACAAAACATTGTAAAGAAAACCTGAAATTCTTCATTAACTTTAAAATTTGACCACTAATGTGGGCGAGTTCCTTATTTCAAACAGTAATTCCTATTTCATGATATTTAAAAATTATTAGTAACATTAGAGTTCATATAGCACCTCCCAATCAGCAAACACACTATTACCGGAGAAGAAATTGACATATTAACTACATGAATCCTTTCATTGTTGAATCATTCCAGTTAAACAAGCACAAATACACACACACACACACAGATACACACACAGACACAGATACACACACACATACACACACACCTGTTTTTCTCCCCCTGTAGAACTACAGCTGTATGTTACTGGTATAAGTTCAGACCTCTAGCATCAGATAACAAATACCCTTCACCTTCTACATAAATACATAGTCCTTCCAATTTTGAAAGCCAGTCTAGGGTCTTAAATGCTTCTCTTCTGGGCTGTCTAAAGTGAGCAGTAGTATGCTGAAGCAAGATTGAACTGCCTCTTGGTACGGAATTGGTAGTGAACTTTCAGGAATTTTGCTAGCCTTTATATCAGGTTGGTAGCTTGAAACTGGGCATGACAAAATATTTACATCATGGTAATCAGTAAATAGTGCAAATCAAGGCTTCTTTCCTACTGAGCTCCAGCTGGTTACTAATCATTTACCAACACATCAGTGATTATATTCCTTTTCAAAAGTAATTGCTCTTTCAGAAAAAGAAAAAAATTGGAGAAAGGGAAGGAAAGAAAGGAAAGGCAGGGCAGAGAAAAAGCACTATAAACTTCCCTCTTATCACTGATTTAGCTGTGTCCCAGAGATTCTGATATCTTGTATCTTTGTTCTCATTAGTTTCAAAGAATTTCTTGATTTCTGCCTTAATTTCCTATTTACTCAAAAGTCATTCGGGAGCAGATCATTTAATTTCCATGTGATCGTATGATTTTAAGCGATTTTGTTAGTATTGATTTCTATTTCTATTGCACCATGGTCTTAGTATGGTTGGTATGATTTCGTTATTTTTTTTTAATAGGCTGAGGATTGTTTTATGTCCAATTGTGTGGTTGACTTTAGAGTATGTGCCATATGGCGACAAGAAGAATGTATATTCCATTGTTTTGGGGTGGGGAGTTCTATAGATGTTTATTAGGACCATTTGGTCAAGTGTCAAGTTCAGATCCTGAATATCTTTGTTAGTTCTCTGCCTTAATGATCTATCTAATATTGTCAGTGGGATGTTGAAGTCTCCCACTTATTTTGTTGTTATCTAAGTTTCTTCATAGGTCTCTAAGAAGCTGCTTTATGAAACTGGGTGCTCCTTTGCTGGGTCTGTATAGATTTAGGACAGTTAGGTCTTCTTCCTGAACTGAACCCTTTACCATTATTTGATTCCCATTTTTTGTAATTTTCAAATTGTTGTTGGTTTAAAGTTTGTTTTGTCTGAAACTAGACTAGCAACCCCTGCTTTTTTTCTGTTTTTCATTTTCTTAGTAGATTTTTCTCCATCATTTAGTTTGAGCTTATGGGTGTCATTGCATGTGAGATAGTTCTTTTGAAGACAGCATACAAATGGGTCTTTATTTTTTATCCAATTTGCCATTCTGTGCCTTTTAATTGGGGCATTTAGCTTATTTACATTCAAGGTCAGTACTGATATGTGCGAATTTGTTCCTGTCATTCTGTTGTTAGCTGGTTATTATGAAGACTTGATTGTGTGGTCACTGGTCTACGTATTTTGATGTGCTTTTGTAGTAGCCAATAATAGCCTTTCCTTTTCATAGTTAGGATTCTCTTTGGGACCTCTTATAAGGCAGGTCTTGTGGTAACACATCCCCTCAGCATTTGCTTCTCCGAAAAGGATTTTATTTCTCCTTTGCTTATGAAGCTTAGTTTGATTGGATATTAAATTATTGGCTGAAAATTATTTTCTTAAGAATGCTGAATGTAGGCTACCTGCCTATTCTGGCTTGTATGATTTCTGTTAATAGGTTGGGTGTTAGCCTGATGAAGTTCCCATTGTAAGTGACATGCCCCTTCTCTGTAGCTGCCTTTAACATTTTTTTTTCCTTTTATTTCAACCTTGGAGAATATGACTATGTGTCTGGGGATGGTCTCTAATGTAGTATTTCGTGTGGCTTCTCTGCATTTCCTGAATTTGAATGTTTGCTTCTCTAATGAGGTTGGAGAAATTTTCATGGATGATATCCTGAAATATGTTTTCCAGGTGGCTTGCTTTCTCTCCTCCTCTTCCAGGGATGCCAATGAGAAATAAATTTGATCTCTTTAAATAATCTCATATTTCTTGGAGATTTTTTATTCTTCTTTATTTTTTCTTTATTTTTGTCTGACTGAATTATTTTGGAGAAACGATCTTCAAGCTCTGAGATTCTTTCTTCAGCTTGGCTGATTCTGCTCTTAATACTTGTGTCTATATTCTGAAATTCTTGAAGTGAGTTTTTCAGCTCTATCAGATAAGTTTTTTTCTATTTAAAAAAAAAGCCGTTTGTCTTTCAGCTTCTGTATCATTTTATTGTATTCCTTAGAATCCGTGGATTGGGTTTTGACTTTCTCCTGAACCTCTATAATCTTTATTCCTATCCATATTTTGAATTCTATTTCTGTCGTTTCATCTATTTTAGCCTGGTTAAGAACCATTCCTGGGGGACTAGTGTGGTGGTTTGGAGGAAAAAAGAACAAGTAGACACTCTGGCTTTTTGAGTTGTTAGAGGTTTTGCACTGGTTCTTTCTCATCTTTGTGAACTGATGTTCCTTCAATCTTTGAAGTTACTGTCCTTTGATTTTTTTTTTTTTTGCTTTATCTTCTTTGATGTCATTGGGAATCTGATTGTGGTATAAGGTTGGTTCAGTTAATTGGCTTTGTTTCTGGAAGATTTTAGGTTGTCAAGGCTCAGTTTAGCACTACTGAGCTGCATGCTGTAATTCTGGGGGGCTGGTATTGGCCCCAGGCTTTGTTCTATGGTCTCTTGAAGTTAGAAATCTGCTGTGCTGGAGGGGCCAAGGTGTTGAACTGCTGGCCACAACACTCTGATGGATGGTGCCAACCAAAGCACTTTGTTGGGTTCTAGCAGCAGAATCCATGATGAATTACACATGCCAGCAACAGTGGCAGCATGGCAGGATGCATGCTCATCAGCTGGGGTGGGGCGCTGGTGGGTGTAGTGGTGTTGGCCTCCATGTGGGTGTTCACAGCCGCACCAATGGTGGTGTGAGGGAAAGGGGTTGGGGGTATGGCCTCTTGTCTCCTTGTGCACATTCACACTGGTAGCAGTGTTGGCCTGGGGCCAGGGTACTGATGGGTGCAGGGCTGGCAGCCACCATGCACACATTCATGCCAGTGCAGTAGCAGTGCTCATTTTCTTGAATTCCTAAATGTTTACAATTTTTTCTGTAATACTGTGCAAACATTGTTTTCAGAGGAGAAGATTACATTTAAATATATTTCAGAGAAGAAAATTTAAAAATTCCCATCAGTAACCATAGACATATTTATTGACAAGCTGAGAGGGGTGAGGTGAATACTATATACTTTCATTAAAACTTGGTTTAGGAAACTATAGCAAATTTTTACATTTCTCTTCATGACCACTGTAAATGTCTTCTAATTTTGTTCTTATTTCAATATTTCTCCTTTTGAATGAATTCTCTGGAGTGCTGCCTAAGGTACCTTACTAAAATATAAGTATTATTAAGTTACCACTTCGTTTAATTTTTCCCCAATGGCTTTCCATCACTATAGATTTGTAAATGATTCTTAGAATGTAATATGTGCTCTATGACCTATAACCATCTTCCATTCCATTCAACATTTCTTAATTCAAACACTTAACAGTGAGTAGCAAATGTATGTTAGCATTAGATACCACGGAGATATATAAATGGATATGGCATGGCTCGTGATTTAAGGAAGTTACATTCTGAATAAGAAAACAGATAAGTAAATAGATAACCGCATAGCAGAGTTTACAAAGTAACTCATACTATAGCCCAAATTCACAGATGAAACGAAATCTTTGAATTCAGTTTATTTTAACTCTAATTCTTCCCTAAATACATACCAACACATTACTAGGGAAATAAATACAAGAAACTAATTATTTCATGAGAGTAAACTATATGGGATAGCAAAAACATTCTCTGCAGATTAATGTTTCCTCTCACTTAGAAAATACAAAACAACCACAACTCTTAGCTTTGCTTCTCCTCCCTCATTCTTTTCTTTAAAATAAGGTTATTTGTTTCTTCATTTAGGATGAGATCCATGCTTATGCAACCATGTGGAAGTAGAGGAGAAGACAATGGGGTTTTATAATGGCATCTGGAGATTTGTTATTTTCTGATATATATATATATTTGGGGAAAATTCCCTTTCCCATAGGTACATCACTTCCCTTGCTGGAATTCCTAGTGAAGTAGTTAAAGTATGCTCTTCTGGCATACTGACTATTTAAGCTAAAGACACTTGAAAAATAGCAGGTGCAAGATCACTCTGATCTTTGTGCTGTTTCTCAAAGCAGAAAACAGAATTCCTGTATGAAAGCCGTTCTTATACTAGAAGGAAAAACAACATCCTTATGTTAAAGGACAAGAAGTCAAGATCAAGAGAAGTCTGTGCTGACCTTGCAAAAATAACTCTTGTCTTTTAAGCCTTCTCATATAATTTAGTCACAGCTTAACAAATGACTATTCTTTGTCCAATTCATTATTTAAGTAACTGACTCTAACTGCTTCTTTGAGGTCTTCATGTCTTTAATAACTAAAATGCATATTGTGTTTTTCTCCTGTTAATCTATTAAGTCAATTTAATTCTTGAATCTAGCCAGGACCCTAAGAGGATAAAGGTGGAGTTTTGCTGCCTTTACATTAGTCACATTTGACAGCTGATACCATTACAGCCAGTTCTCTTGACTTACTCAGGCACAGGTGGTATATTCTGGATGACTTGCTCTCACCTGGAACCAAGCTGTCTCCGGGCTTTTCAGCATCTTTCCGAGGTCGAGTCTCTAGCAGATGAAGCATTCTTGTCTTCAGTAATCCCACGTTTTACTAACTCTAATTAATCTTTCTCCTCATCCCAATTTCTCTGGGTTTGTAAATGAGGCAGGACTAGTGTATTTCCCCTAGGCTCTCTCCTATTACCCGGAGCATGCCGAACTGTTATAAAGTGAAAAGGGATATCTTCTCTGTAATAGCAGTAAAATCTGTGACTGGAGCCTATGCTGTACTGAATTGAGATATCTTTACGTTTTTAGAAAATCATCAGATAATAACATGCTTTGCAAGGATTCTGTGTTTATATGATCCTATTGTTTAATGTCAGCATCTACTGTTTCTGTAATTTTCCCTTGAGCAATGAAAGCTTTGAGTTAGCTTGAATGAAGTATTTATACTCAGAAAGGCAGACAAAAATTTATATTATTGATTTATGACTTATTAAATAATACATTTTGGTCATTGCTAGAAACCCAGACTGGGGGAAATGAAAATCAAAGAATTCCTAGAGAAACTACACCCTAAGATAAATTTTGTAGGCTCATTAGGAATTATTCAGGTAAAGAAAGGATGCTTCGAGCAAAAGTGAAACATAAGCAAAGTGTGTTAGAGCTGAAAGAGCATAATGCATATGGAAGAATACAAGACTACATGACCGATACGTAGCATCTGAGGAATGGATGGATGGCAATAAGACTAGAGACAGAAGGAGGACAAGGTTAGGCTTTGTGTAGGGTGCAGTTTTTGAGCATATATTGAAGGCTCTAACAAAAACAAAATTTCTCTAAGGGAAGATCAAATGTATAAAAATTATATCTGAAAACTATATTTGAAGGAAAGAGAATGGATTGGGCAAGAGAAGAAATCTAAAGGCAAGAAAACAAAGGTACTTAGATAAATTATAATAAAAAATATCAAGAAATAATTCCCACATACCTGGTTCAGCGATTTTTTGAAATATATATTTTTTAACTATGTAAGCTAAAAGTTTATTTTATAGTCAATGAGAACCATGAGAGAAAAGAAAGTTGTTTGACATGATACTTAGAATGTAAAACATTGAAGTGATTCTTTTTGTGACAAAGATGATGAGAAAGGTTAAATTATATTTACCATATGTACATAAGGGAGAAGCAGATACAAACATTAGTCAAATGGTGTTAATATATTTTATATTAGATTAATATCTATTTTATGTCTTGATCATCCCCAAATACTGTCCTGTCCAGTCCTGACAAAACACAGTACATTCTCTTTGATACAGTATAATCAATAAGAATTTGATGTGGATTAGAGACAGAGTGAGAAAAAAAGATGTTGATGAGTGAGGAAATAGAGAAAATATTTCAAAATTCAACAGTACCATTGCCTAATGGTGCGTACTGTTAGAATTTGCCCCCAGACACAATGACATTGGAAAAGTGTGCCTCTGCACGTGCTATGCCTCTGCACATCCCTATAGTAGATTATCTATATTTTCTATCCTCTCCCACATATTCTATTCCCAGTATTCTTGGAAAACACCTAGAGTCCATTTTTAAGTTTAAGGCTCAACTTTATTTTAATCCCTTTTCATATTAAAAGTTTTGTTTAATTACACTTAAGTATTTCACTTCTGGGTTTTCATGGGTTTAGCACCCTATATACTTGATTTCCATGGTACTATTTAATTTTTAAATTCTGTGTTAAATTATGTTAACTTCAACCGCACTTTTACATTTAAAGGCCTATATTACATTGTGTTATTTATTTTTGTTTATATTTTTTCTTCTGGACTTTAAGTCTCTGGAGTGCAAAAACTAAGTTGTTTTTATTTGAATACCTAAGAGTGGGATACTTTCTACCACCTAATAGGTACCTGTTAATGTGTATTTAATGTGAATATATCAGAACAAAAATTCTAAAACAAAGGCATGTCAAAGCTAACATATATGAGTGTCTACTAGTTAGATTCTTTATATGTGACTCTTCCTTAAAACTTTTAAAATTCTGTGGGATAAATCTACAGTTACTATTTTTTTTTACATAGAACATTGAAATACTAGCTTAATAAGCTAGTTGTTGAGTAAAGCATAACCATTTTCAAAGCTATTTCTACCAAAATACACAACTTACTTGAGGTAAGACTCATTTACAAATCTTAATATCTCTCAAAATATAAGGTCCACGAATTGTTAAACTGCTATCATATGTCAGGCATTGACAAAAGTTTCACATGCATAATTTTATGTAGTTCCCCTCGAACAACATAAAGTGGGTTCTGTTATTCACATTGTACTAAGTGTGGGAAAAAAAGTGGGGTCTAGATGCAAAAAACCTTGTTTACATCGCAAAGCAAGAAAGAAATGGACTGGTAAGTCTGCTCATGTTTGTTTGACTACAAAGTTTGGGACCTTAACTATTATGCCAAATTAAATCATTCGGATTATAAATGAGTCTATATTGGCAAAAATAAGGTAGATAATAGTTACACAGGCACAGACATGGCAAGATCTGGCAATTCACGAGACCATGACTTTCCAAAGTTGATTTTCAAATTTCTTCATACTTCATTGAAGAGGAGAGGTTTCCATTTCCTGGATACATAATTAAGAAAAAAAATTACAGTTTTATATTTTTTTCTGAATAGGGATTTAAAAGACATTGGAAGGTCATCAAAAATCTTACTACATATATTAAATATATTTATCTTAATATGACAAACTTTTCTTTTGTGAGTTAAATTTTTGTACATCCATTTATCTACCTTACCCGTTCTCACCTCAAGGGAAAGACACACATTAGAATCATGATTTATTTGTAAACACTCATTTTTAAATATTAGTTATTAAATTCTGTCTCAATTGATCTTAGCTGGAAAGCTTGGATACATGTTTGATTATTTCCTTCTTCTGGCTCCTTACATTCAATAATAACCAAAAATAATTCTTAAATTGTGTAAATAAATCTTGTCAGTACGTTAAGGTATAACATGCACATGGAACACCATTGTGCATAGAATTAGCCATTAGACTCCTCAACATGTCACATGAAGTTGACTGGGAAGGTCCTTCCCAATCAATCTCAACATACTTTTCTTCTTACTGTTTATTATTCTTCTCCTGTACTCTTTATAGTCTGTGTTTCTGTCTCCCTACACATAAACTATTTGACGCCTGCATGCTTTTATACATTCTGTTCTTTCATCCTTGTATATACGTTTCCCACATCTCTTCCAGGGGAATACATGTTTATTGCTGAAGGCACAATTTAAAAGTTGTAAAGAATATACTTTCTGGCCTAAACAGAATTAAGACTTCATCCTCTTTGAAATCCATACTCTGCAAACACTTAATACAGTCTGAATCATACTACTTTATAAATTTAATAATTATAAATCTATGTTTACTTATTGAATGGAGTGTTCTGAACTGAAAATGACAATTTCTTGCTTATCTATAGTTAATACACTGCATTTAGTAATTAAAGGTCTTTGAACAGAACACCAAGTACTCATTACTTTAAGTTTTGTGTATTCTATGGTCTCTAACATAATTTGTGTACAGAGTATAACTTAACACATTATAATTTTAACGTTTTAATAAAATACCAACGATTAGCTAAGTTAGACATTGTGGCTGATTACTGACATAAAAAACAAAATTTGTTAGAGTTGAAAAACAGTTTAGGGAACCTAGCTGGATGAAGAGATTTTATAGGTTCCTCTAACAAACAGATACTGATATGTTCACCTTTTCAAACATTATAAAATCTAAGTAATATTAATTCACTCTTTATTATTAGACTTGTTTTTCTGGGTAAATTTTTCTGTGACATAAAAAACCACTGTGTGAAATATTACATGAATAAAACTTCTGAAATCATTTCTAAACAAGAGTAATGTTCCTCCAGTGATGAAATGCCAACTTCTGTATTTCACACACTGTCAGATTTTCTATATTGCTTAAGAAAAGGTCTTAATAAATACATAAACCATGTCCTAACTCTAAATTCTGAAATTTATTAGACATCTAAAGGAGTGGGCAACTCCCTGACAATATTTTGTCTTCACTTTGGAATTCATGCAATGACTCAGTCAAAGATTCTTTAGGTTCAAAAATTCTGACATGATAGAAAAAAGGAAAGCAGAGTTCTCTAATGTAAGACAACCTAGAATTCTGGGTGTAAGGATATGTATTAGTTATAGTTATATCACTAATTCATTATGGCTATGATTTACCTCACTTTACCATTCCATAAGGACTTATAAGCAGATCTCCAGGAACTATTTCCGATTATTGTAATCATCAATTCATTATAACAATATCTATTCAGCACTTAGCTATGGCCACAGTGTTGTTAGTGACTTGTTTCTTTTTCAATCCAACCTTAACAGTGACTCAACCATTTTTTTTCTTTACAATCACATTGCTCAAGTTGGTTCATAGTCTTAGAGTACTATAGCAAATTCTCTCTAAAATTCTTATGCTTGTTTTTCTTGCGCTGTATCCCTTCAATGTGTACTATCATATTTGCCTTCTCAAAGCACCACTCAATGCATGCATTCTATACCTCAGTAATTTTCCTAACATTTCAATGTTTATCAATTCAAATTATAACTAATTAATACAATGTAATATTTGCTCACTATAATGTTTCTATTTTTTGATATGTTTTAACTTCATTTTATATATGCAAGCCAGATTTCAGGCAGTGAAACACTTTCTTTAAAGAAAATTGTGCCCTGAACCTCAGCTAAAGTATAGAAGATGTTCTAGGTAAACAAATGAGAGGAGAACTGCTTCTGGTCAAGATGAAATGAAGGGAACCTTATACTTCTACCCGAAACTCCTACAACATTGACAAAAATAAATGAGACAACAATGTTTAGACAGTGATTCTTAGGAGATGGGATACAAGTAAATTAAATTCTATACTAGATTGAATAGTGTCCCTAAAAAGTCATGACCACTTGGAATCTGTGAATGTGACCCTATTTGGAAATGGGGTCTTTGCTGATATAATAAAGTTAAGTTGAGGGCATACTGAGTAAGAGTGAGCCCTAATTCAATGAGTGTTATCCTTATAAGAGGAAAATTGGACACAGAGATAAACAGGGAAAGTATCATGTCATGAAGGACACAGAGATTGGAACTATGCCACTATAAGTCAAGGAACACCAAGAATTGCCAATCACCACCAGAAGCTAGAAGAAGCAAGGGAACATTTCTTGAGAGATTTAGAGAGAGCATTACACTGCCAACACCTTGATTTCAGACTTCTGGCCTCCAGAATTGTGAGACAATACATTTTTATTGTTTTCAACCATTCAAGTCTGTGTTAATTCGTTATGGAAGCCCTAGGAAGTATTCAAGCCTTACAATTGTCACAGTTTTACTGCCTAGGGAGAAATTTAAGACTTAAGCTCAGGGAGGGAGAACTCTGGTGGAACCTGATGATCTCCCTGAGCTATTAACCCATGGCACATTCCATGAGACTCAAGGCTTCTGGAATACTGGAAAATAGAGAGCTTCACAGAAAGAGAACTCCAATAACCTGCAGAAAGTTCCCTTTCATTGTTTATCTGGGTACTGACCAGCACATTTGTATAAGGAAAGTATCCAACCTGAGATGAAGAACCATCCAAAAGAACATAAGTACAAATTCCTAGACCTCCCACATCACCAGAACTAGTTCATGTTTTTACCTGCCACAACAGAATATCTCATAATTTACAAGGTATTGAATAATCAGAAACTGCTCAGGAATAAAGCTATCAACTCTAAAAACTTTTTACCTATGTATCAAAGCAAGACTTGAATTCTCAAAAATCCCATCAGACATGCATAGAAGAAGGGAAACAGAGCCCATAATGAAGATACAAAAATAAATAAACTGAAATTGATCTAGAAGTGATAGAAATGACAGAATTACTAGAAAAATATTTTAAAGAGTTACTAGGCTTCAGTTCTGATGTATATAAAATCATAGAAGTCATTGCTCCAATCCTTAGAATGTAAAAGCTGAACAAACTGAAAATCAAGACTTTTCTTTGGCCCATCAGATACCTGGAGTGACAGTGAAAACCATGATGTCAAAATCTGTAGAAACAAAAGAATCCAGAGAATCACAACTAAGATGTGTTTAGCTAGAACAGAAGCTGCTGAAGCCAGAAACTGAGGAACAATTAAATGCTAATATTGAAGAACTACTGAAATCTGAATATGGATTAGCATGGGAATGAGAAATCCTTATTGGGGCTCTCACACTTTTTTGGATTTTGCCACCAGAAAGAAATTTCCCAAATTAATATGGCAAAGATTTGAAACAAAAAAAGTTATTTGTTCTGGCAGAGGTATGGAATGAGTAATCATGATGAAATACACTGAGAGTGTGCTCTATAACAAAAGCCTACTCCCCAGAAAAATAGACTTTCCTGGAATTTTAACCCACATGAAAGAAGGGCACATTTTCAATTTTCACTCCCTGGAGCCTTCCTGCCTCATCTGGGTAGGAGAAAAATGCTGAGAAACACCTGTGGTAGTTACATCTCAGGGACACAGGTGCACTAAGAGACTGAGATTTAATCATAAGATTATAAAACACTTTCTCCCACATGTACCTTAGCAATGGAGAAACAGGGCTCCAGTACAATAATATCAGATTACAGCTTCAACTTTCAGAGGAATACTTAAGGAAACCCAGAATCAACCGGAGAGATGAAAACCAGGGCACTAGAGAAAATGTGAAGCCACTGGAACCTACAGATATGCCAAAAATTGAACATAAAACTTCTTGCCAGATTAATGTGAAGCTTATCACGGAAAGACTGTTTACTTCAGTTTCTATGACCCAATACATCATTTTGGCTTTCAACAAATAATTACAAGGCATGGTAAAGGTAAAAACAATCATGCCACATATCTCTCACACAGACACACGCACACACACACACACAGAAGCAAAAATACAAAAACAAAACTAGGATTAGAGGCCAATTTGCAAATGACAGAAGTATAAAATAGAGAAATTAAAATTTGATATTTAAAATAACTGATTAATATATTAAGGGCTGTAATGGGAAAAAAATAGACAATATGAGAGAGCAGATGGACAATTTAAGCAGAGGCAAAAACTCTAAGAAAGAATCAAGAGAAAATGTTAGAATTCAAAAATATTAAGACAAACAAAGAATGCCTTTCGTGGGCTTAGTGGTAGACTTGACATGGCTGGTTAAAGACTCAGTGAGCTTGAAAAAAAGGCAATAGAAACTCCACAAACTAAAATGTACAGAGAAAAAAATGAAAAATGTAGAACAGAATATTCAAGAACTATGGGGTCATTTCAAAAGCCATAACAGACGTAAAATTTTAATAAAAAATAAAGAGAAAGAGACAGAAGCAAAAGAAATATTGACATTAAAAATGGCCCAAAACTTCCCGGAATCAATGACACACACCGAAGCACATATCCAGGAATCTCAGAGAAGATCAAGCAGGATAAATACCAAAACAAAAAACTACATCTAGGGATATAACATTCAAAGTGCTAAAAGCCAAAAAGAAAAAGACAACATTTGAAATAGAGAAAAAAATGAAACAAAATAAGCAAAACAAAACCAAAAAACCACATCCTACCTATAAAGGAATAAGGATTCGAATTATATCAGACTTCTCATTAGCAACCATCCTAACATATAACTAAGTGAAAGAAACCAGTCTAAAGAGGCTAAAGACCATGTGATTATAATTATTTTATATTCTGGAAAAAGCAAAACTACAGCAATGGTAAGAAGATTAGTGTGTGTCAAGCAGTTAGGGGTAAGAAGAGTGTTGACATGGTGAAGCGCAGGACATTCTGCAGTGGTGAAGTTATTCTGTTAAACATTGTCATGGTAGCAACATGACATTATGTATTGACCAAAATTCATAAAATTTTACAGAACAATGAGTTAAAATTATGTATGAAAATTAAAGATAATTATTTAGGAACCCAGGGGTATCCCTGAATCAAATGCAAAATGTGACAAAACAACTTAACTGTAGAACAAATGTAATAAGCCACCTCACCGAGGGAGGTGAGGGGAAGGTATTGACCTAGGTAATTGAAAATGTGTGGAGTTTTAACAGTAATGACAAAAGACATGGTCAATAAACAATGAGTATACTGCATTTGATAACATTTATTCCCCAGGAGTCATGAGTTTAAAATTATGACACTATTATTGGGACATAGATAAAGCTGGAAACCATCATTCTCAGCAAACTATCGCAAGGACAAAAAAACAAACACCGCATGTTCTCACTCATAGGTGGGAATTGAACAATGAGAACACACGGACTCAGGAAGGGGAACATCACACACCGGGGTCTGTTGTGGGGTGAGGGGAGGGGGGAGGGATAGCATTAGGAGATATACCTAATGTAAATGATGAGTTAATGGGTGCAGCACACCAACATGGCACATGTATACGTATGTAACATACCTGCACGTTGTGCACATGTACCCTAAAACTTAAAGTATAATAAAAAAATAAATAAAATAAAATAAAATTATGACACTATTATACACATATACTAGCATTAAACGATATATAATATAATTCTCATAGTTGAAAAAGGAGTTAGGAATTAAAAGGTTAGAATGATCTATGTGGCAATTGATTAGAAGTGAATCTATTATATGTATTCCTTTTATAGCTTACTATAAATACACGCGGAAGCACCTATAAATATGTGTATACATGAGTTAATATGCACAGATATGAATCTTTGCTCTATCACCCCAGAGGGCCTAGAAAATATGACACTTCAATAGCAAGGGCACACCTAGCACCCATGGCTTCTACTGCCATATTTTCTAATAAAATCCAAAATAAGAGTAACCATTTTATTGGAGAATTGGCTGATTCTATACCCGAGGAAGAAATGTAATAATAATAATAATTAATAATGAACCTGGAGCTTTTTCAGTGCCAGAAATTAAGGAAATGAGTAGATAAAAACACCCACAATAATAGGATTGTAACAAAGGGAAAACAGCCAGCCGAAGGAGCTCAAAATAGCCAAAGCTGGAATAATTTTAGGGTCAAAATTAGTAAATTATAAATTACTTGCCCATGTGTTTAATAAATATTTGTAAGGCCGTAAAAATATGAAAATGAATAAATAAATGGTGGGAAAAGGGACTTGTGTCTTTGGAAAATAAAGTCAAAAAACACATCTTTTATGTAAAATAATCTCAAATATCTCTCCACTCTGTAAGTGTTGGCTGCACTCTATTTCTCCAAAAAGTACACTATGGAAAAGGTGAATTAGAAAAAGTAACTATAGAGTGGAGAAACCTAAAATATGCTTTATCAGCCATGGAATTAAGGTCAGCATCCACAAGTCATTTTTATAGCATGTATCCTTGATATGATGTGATGATAATAGCTTTTATCTTTGTTTTCTATTTCCAAAAACACATATATCCAGAGTAATTAGAAAAGAAAACATTAGACAAAGCCTAGACAAAACCTCAAAACCGGCAAAATGATGAAATACAAGAAACCTGGGAAATAGTTTCAGACAAGAAGATCCGAAGAGAACGTAACTACCAGGTGTAATGTGGTGTCCTGGTTGTAATCCTGGAAGAGAAAAGAGGCATTTGTTAAAATCTAGGGAAACATAAATAAACTATGAACTTCAACAGTGATGTATCGATATTTGTTCATCATTTTTAATAAGTGTGCCATATAATGTAAATTGTTAATAATAGGAGACACTGGATGTACCTGTGGGTGTATAAGAAATGTCTGTATGATCTTTGCAACTTTTATGTAAATTTAAAACTCTTACAAAATAAACGTGTTATTAACACCAAGTTGTAATTTTGTTCTATGTATTCAGAAACTAGAAGAAAAATTGAGCATGTCAAATAAAGACATGGGAAATATTTTAAAAGCTCCAATTCAGATATATCAATAAAATGTTTGAAATAGAAAATGCCCTATATGGGACTGACAACTCTGTAGATACTTCAGAAGAAAGTATTAGTGGACTTGTACACATAGAAGTAGACACTCTCCTAAATGAAAAAGAGGCAAATAACAAAAAAGCATTACCTGATAGGGATGTAATTATAATATTTGAAGGAGAGAGTAGAAGGAAAAATACATATTAAAAGACATAATGACCAAAATAATCCAAATTTGCTGAAAACTATAAACCAACAAATTTGATAAATTCAGTGAAAACGAAGTATAAGAATTAACAGGAAAACTAAACCAAGACTCATCAAAATCAAACTGTTTAAAACTTGTGATTAAAATAAAATAATAGGCCTGGCATGGTGGCTCACACTTGTAATCCCAACACTTTGGGAGCTGAGGTGGGAGAAACCCTTGAGCCCAGGAGTCTGAGACCAGCCTGGGCAACGTGGTGAAACCCTGTCTCTACAAAAAATACAAAAATCAGCTGGCTGTGGTAGCCCGTGTCCCAGCTGCTTGAGAAGCTGAGGCAGAAGAATCGCTTGAGTCCAGGAGGTGGAGATTGCAGTGAGCCGAGATGGCACCACTGCACTCTAGGCTGGGTGACAGCGTGGCACTCTGTCTCAAACAAAGACAAAAACAAAATCTGTGGGATTGAACCTCAGAAGTCTGTATTTTTTTAGCAAGTGCTTGAGATGATTCTAATGAACAAATGTTTGAGAATGATTGTTCCATGTCATGATGACCTACTATAAACATTACTAATACATCTAATTTTATTGCTCCTCCAGAAATATTTCCCAAGATACCGCTGTGAGTTGCTTAATTAGCTGTTCTGTATTAAAGCATTCCGTGATCAAAAAAGCACAGTTAATTTGGTTAATATATCTCCTCCTTGAACATTCATGGTATATACTAGCAATAATGTAGGAAGATAAAATTAAGTATTATAATTAAGGTTTTCTCCTCATGCATTTTTCCTCCATCTCAGACCTTTATCCATTGAGTTAAAAGTCATTGCTGCTACCCAAAGTATTTGTCTTCCCTTGTCTTCCCTTGAGGGGAGAGTCACAAAAGAAATCAGTTTAGTTTCCAAACTAAATAAACTAGGAAACAAAGTTTCCTTGCTTTGAAGAGTGTATTCTTTTTCCCTGAGCATATATATAATGCTTAGAACACTGTCATATATATATATATATATATATATATATATATATATATATAATGCTTAGAACACTGTAATAAACAGAACAGAATGTCTCAGTAAATGCAGTTTATAGCACAAAAGATGGAGTTGAGAAAAAATGTCTCATTATGCAAGTGCCAGTTTCCCATCTGAAGTTGACCAGCTGGTGGATAAGAAATGAGAGAAACTACTTATCCATTGGAATGACTAATATTAAAAAATAATACAACAAAAACACATGATAGAGAGGATGTGAATAAACTGGATCTCTCATATACTGCCGGTGAAAATGTAAAATGCTACAGTCCCTCTGAAGAATCATTTGGCATTTTCAAATAAAATTAAATACACATTATCTTATGACCAAATAATCACACTCCTTAGGCATTTATCCCAGAAAAGTGAAAGCTTATCTTCAGAAAAATGTCCGTAGTAGTTATTTGAAATAACAAAAAGTAAAATGAAAAAAATAGTTGTCCTTCAACAGGTGAATGGTTTAATAACCTGTGGTATTTCCATGCCATGGAGAGCAAGTTATCAAGAAAAAGAAGCAAAATATTGGAACACTTCACTTGGATGGATTTCAAATACATTAGACTGATTTTTTTAAAAAAAGCTAAACCTAAAGGGTTGTATAAAAATAATCTCAGTTATATGATATTTTTAAAATTGGCAATATTGAAAGATGGAGGCAGATTAGTGCTTTCCAATAGGTAGGGATGGAGAAAAAGTGGTTATGAATATAAACAGTATGAGATTTATATTTATGGTGCTGGGACTGTTTTATGTCTTCATTATTTATAGTGGTAGGTATATAAATCTACCATGTGGTAAAATTTCATAGAACAATCCACACACACATACATATAGAAACAAATAAATGCATGCAAAAACTGGGTAAATCTCATTAAAGTCTGTAGTTTAGTTGGTAATATTCTCCCAATCAATGTCCTGGTTATGCTATTTTACTGTAATTATCTAAACTATCACACTGGGGTAATCTGGATGAAGGATATACAGTTTGTCTTTGTACTATCTTTGTGGCTTCCAGTGAGTTCATGAATATTTCAAAATAAAACTTTTTAAAAAAGGAGGCAGACCAAGTTGGCTTGTGAACCAAAGTATGCTTAGTCATATATTTCTCATTTGTAGATTATAGAATTGATAAAAAATTAAATCAAACTAATTAATTAACTTTTGAAAAGTGTTGTGACAAGAGATAAATAAAACCTAATGTCATATGTGTCTTTGGAAAGAGGTGTTCCACTATATCTTGAAAATTTGGAATGATCTGAAGCCAGAGGATAACGAAGCCTTGCTATCCAAAATGTATCCCCATGTCCAAGTTGTAGAAGAGCAATGTTTGACTCAGTGGTTCCTGTACATGTGTCTTAGAGCAGCCCTTCTGATTTGCAGACATCAGGAAGCATCTTCTGATGCTTCAGAAAGCATCTAAAACTTTTCTTTTCCCCAAGACAGTTGTTGGACATGAAACAAATAAACTTGAAGCCATAAGGAAGATCTTTATAGATAATAGGAAATATAGAGGACTATATGAGTTATGGGAGCTAGGCTGTAACACAGTAAACATATCCTTTGACTCACACACGAAAATTCAGTAACTAAACATAAAAGCAAATTTATTTTTTTTCCACACTACTTTCCTAGTGAAGGTTGTCTTAGGCTTTGCTCATTATTGTTCTTAGCAGTCTTATTTTGAAGAGACAGGCTAAGACAGGCTCCATTTTGAAACATGCTTTCCACAATCATCTTGGCAAGTAGAAGAGAATTCTGTAAGATTATAAAAATCAGTTCAATAATTGACACATTTTGCTTCTGTTGATGAAACAAGTCAAACACTGTAAAATACTGAAAAGACTTAATCTGAGCCAAATAATGATTGATCATGGCCCGTGACACAGCCCTCAGGAGGTCCTGAGAACATGTGCTCAAGGTAGTCAGGGTGTAGCTTGGTTTTATGCATTTTAGGGAGACATGGACTTCAATCAAACTCATTTAAGAAATACATTGATTTGGTCCAGAAAGGTGAGACAACTCGAAGTGGGGGTGGAGGTGGGGAGGCACAAATCTAATATAGGTAGATTTAAAATTTTTCTGGTTGACAGTTGGTTGAATTTATCTAAAGACCTGGGATCAATAGAAATGAATGCCTAGGTTGAGATAAAGGATTATGGAGACCCAAGTTTTTATTTGCAGAGGAAGCCTTTAGGTACTAGGCTTCAGAGATAATAGGTTGTAAAATGTTTCTTATCAGACTTAAAGTCTGTGTTGATGTTAGTGCCAGAGAGGTATAGTGAGGCATGTTTGACCCCTACTTCCCAGCAAGGCCTGAAACAGTCTCTCAGACTAAATTTTAGAAGACTCTGGCCGAGGAGGATGTTCATTCAGAAGGTTGGTGGGGGAAGGGGGGAGGGCTTTGAATTTTATTTTTAGTTTACATTTTCATTCAATTTATTTTCCAGGATTCATCCCAACTTCCAAAGCTGCTCACAAAGGTACTAGTCATTTCAGTCTTTTATTAGCCTGGAAGGAGTGGGAAACTAATTATGAGAAAGAAGGTTGAATGGTTACCAGAATGCTGAGCACCTAAAATGTATTAAGATGAAACATAATTTCATGGACAGCCAAAGAACACAAAGGATGAAAGGATGAAATGTATTGTTTTCCCTTCTCTGTTAACACTGTGTCAACAATTGAGCATCCCATTTCCACAGTTCCACATACTTGGAGTGTGCGGTACATTTGAACTAATCAAAATTAAATTTGCATAACTCAGCTTCTGACAAGTGAGTTTTTGTCTTTTACAGAAACAATTTTTTAATAGGAATTGTTTAGTAAAGAAACCTGGTAACTTTGTTTGATACATTGTCTTATTACTAAATGCCTATTGATATGTTTTAGGAATCTTATATGTCACAGAATAGAGTTTGGTAAATTCTGCTTAAAGAGTAAAGAATATACTACCATCTCTTTTTCTCTTATTCTATTGATTGAAAGACTCACTTTTGTTAAGATGTCCATCCTTTCTAAATACCTATATTGATTCAATGCTATGCCAATCAAAATCCCCTCAGACTCCAAATGTCCTAAGACTACATTACACAGTGATGGAATGATGATTGCACAATCCTGCAATTAACTAAAAATTTATCACACTATTCACTTAAACTTGGTGACTTTTATGTTATGTAAATTATACTTCAATAGGACAGTTAAATAAATCAAGCTGCTTGGAAATATCATCAATTTAATTATAATATTTATGTGGAAACATAAGGATAGAACATGTCCAAAACTATTTTTGAAACAGCAATTAATTAAGCTAATGGAATTTAAAAATTAATATAAGATTATCATATACACTATAATTTGGGGAATTTCAAAAGAATAGACAACTGACCCATCAGACAAAGTAGAGTCAAGAAATTGATTTAAATGTACATGATCAATAGACTTTGAAAAAAGATGCCAAGGTAACTCAATATGGAGGTTAATCTTTTTTATTTTTCAACAAATGGTGTTGAAATGACTCAATAACCTAAAAGAAAAAAAAAGCATGACAAAGTAACAGTAAAAAAAACTCTTTGATCTCTTTCTCACACTGTATACAATATCAATTCAAAATGAGTAAGAGCCATAAGCACAAGTTAAATTATAAAAGTATAAAAGTAACTGTGAAAGAATTAAGATAAAAATAACTCTAGAAGAAAACAAATTTTAAAAATCATCATGGCCTTGAATAAGACAAAGATTTATTGTACAGGACAAAAATTACTCCCAGAAATGGGAAGTAAAGCAAGAAAAGCAAAAATGCAAATACAGGCAGGGCTTACTAATTTTTATTTGTTATTAATTTTCATGCTCAGCCACTAGCAAGCACTAATTTACCTTCTGTCACTACAATTTTGCCACTTATAAGAATTTCCTATTCAAAGACTCATACAAAGATCTTTGTGTCTGCCCTATTTCATTTAGCATAACACTTGTTTTGTTGTTACATGCATTGATAGCATTTCTTTGTGTGCTTACACCACGAGTTTTTAGTCAATTTACCCATTGATGGACATTTAGGTGGCTACTAGTTTAGAACTATATAAACAGATGTACTGCCAATATGCATATAATTGTTTTGTGTGTGCATATGTGTGTGTATATGTATATATATATATATATACACATATAAAATCAGTAGTCAAAAATTACATTGAAAATGCATATTATTTAAAAAGCCATGCACCAAAATTAATTTATACTAACTTTGTTATGACATGTCTGAAGAAGATCTAGTATCTTCTGAGTAGCACCCAGAAGGATAAGACAATTTGAAAAGACCCGGTATCAGAACAACATGAATTCTGCTAAAATTGAAGCAAGAAAAAGCATCAAATTTACAGTGAAGTTTGGGTGGAAGAAGGGTGAAATAGTTTAAGCTTGACAAAAAGTTTGTAGGAACAATGCCTCAAAGAAAGCAGCAGTGTATAAATGTATAACTCATTTTAAGAAGAGAAGAGACAATGTTAAAGATGAAGCCTACAGCAGCATACCATCCACCTCATTTTCAATAAAAAAACTCATGTTGTCTGTGCCCTAATTTAAAAGGACTGACAATTAAAAACACAAACAATAGCCAACACCACAGATATCTCAATTGTCTCAGCTTACACAATTCTGACTGAAAATTGAAGTTGAGCGAACTTTTCAGTCAATGGGTGTCAATATTGTTGCACCCAGATAAGTTGCCCAATACAGCAGACCTTTCCATGAACATTTTAAAGAAGTGGGGTCAAGATCGTGAAGTATATCTTCAAAGAACTGAAACAACAGAAGGCTTTACTAGTCTGATCTTGAAGGCAAAGTACAATCAAAGCAATGGCTACCAAGAGACAGAAGTAGTCCAGTCAAAGCAAAAGCAGACCTGTCAACAGCAAAGGTCATGGCAACATTCTGTGGGATGCTCAAGGCGTTTCCAGCTTGCTGACCTACCCTACAGATTTTGGACTTGCCAGCCCCCAAAAACATGTGAGGGAGTTCCTTAAAATACCTAATCTCTCTCTCTGTGTGCCTCTCTATCTCTGCCTGTTTTTGTTCTATAGTCTATTTCTCTGGAGAATCCCAACTATTATAACACCAAAAAACCGAGTGATAAAATTATTAAAGCACCAGCAATTCGCTTATTTATAATAAAATGAATCATTTAAAATTCCAGTTAATGGAAAAGAAATTAAAAAATTAAATTTTAGAAAATCTAGTATTACAAATAAAGTTTCAAACAGAAGCAATAATTAAAAGTACATCTGTTACTAGGTTTATAAATAAGTTCTTGATATTTTGCTCTTTTCTCAATCACTATTCATTTTATTTAGGACTTTGTTTTAATTATGTCTTATAAGCTGATGATTCTCAAATATATATACTAAGCCAAAAAACTCATATAAGCTCTATATCCTTGTTAAAAATTGCCTCCACAGAAGTGCCCTATAGGACTTCAAACAGCATTTTTAAAGTGAATTTGTTATTTTCTTACCTTATAACATGCTTGCCTTCTTCCTTCCAATTTTCCACTGTCATTATCCATACAGATACCCATGCTAAATCCTAATTTTTCAGACTCCCCCTCACCCCGAATTCAATGGATAATTAACGTTTTTTCAGTGCAATCCCTTTACTTCCTCCCCAATATATCCTTTCCACTACATACTGCCTGCCAATACTCCAGACCAAGCCTTAATCATCTTTGACTATAAAAATTGTAGTATAGCTATCTCATAATCTCTAATGTAATCCTTTTCTCTCAACCTCTGTATTGCTGCTTCAGTTACCTTTCCAACCTATAACACTGATCCTGTTGAGCTAAGAGGCAGTACTCTACTCCTGAGGTAGAGCTCAAATACCAGACCAAACTGGGGACTACCTAACATAGGTCAAGGGCAGAAGCAGCTTTCCATAAAACACACCCACCAGTGTGCCACATCGGTTTACCATTGCCGTGGCAACACCTGGAAGTTACACCTCCTTTCCAGGGCAACAACCTGATTACCCAGAAATTACCACACTCGTCCTAGAAATTCCTTTTAAACGGTCCCTTAATTTGCAAAAAATTAGAAGTGGGCATGAATATGACTGCAGAAGTGCCTCTGAGATGCTACTCTGCCTATGGGATACTTGCTCCACAAGGAGCAGTACCTGCTGCTACTGTGCACTACTGCTTCAATAAAAGTTGCTGTTTAACACCACTGGCTCACCCTTGAATTCTTTCCTGGGTGAAGCCAAGAACCCTCCTGGGTTAAGCCTCAATTTGGGGGCTTGCCTGTCCTGCATCACTACACTATTTGAAATATTTCAATATCTCTCCATAGTAGTATGCTCTACAGATATTAGCTCTGACAAGCCAAAGACTGCCAAGAAGTGTGTTTGCTTGACAGGAACAGATTTTTGTTTTTTCTGTTTTGAACAGAATTTGAATATCTTTTGGTCTGTCTACCTTGACAGGGGCCAACACTCCTGTTTCCCTTACATTCCAGGATCTCATATTTGCCCAAATTGCTTGATTCCTGCACACATTGACTTTGCACAACTTCTGCCTGATTTATAAAGCCCTTCATGTTTTGACCTCTGTTTATTTTTCTAACTTAACTACACTAGCCCTTTTTCTCCTGATCACTGTCCTTTGGCTCTATTTTATAGGGACACTGAGGACCTCTAAGGCTCTGTAGATGCTGTTTTGTAATGTTATGTGTGTTAGCACCTGCTGTCTTCTCCAACTGGAGTTGTCTCCCTCTCATACACTTCATCTGCTTAGTGAAATTCCTCTCAATGTGCACTTCCTTTGGTAGAAGTGTCAGTTCTCAAAAACATTTATTTGGCTTTTGTGCCTTCTAAAATATTCAAGGTGCAAAAATGTAATCATATAATCTTTAGTCATAGGCTTTAATGATTGTTATAAAAATAAGACACTCTATTTAAATGATTTGCCATTACAGCTGATTTGGAATGAACCAGATGTTACTTAACAAATATACAAAGTAATTGCTTTCTTTTCTGAGACCACATTGACCTCTCTTTAGTCATTATCTATAATATATCTGTTGTCTAGACAAAACAAAACTCCATCTCCATATCAATTTAAAAGGTTTATTTTACATTATAATTATATTTTATAATATTCTCCCCTTTCCTCTCAGAATTTAATCCATTTCTTGCAAACATAATGTTAAAAAAGCTATAGACATTTTTATATCAACAAATTTGAAATATAATATTATGACATTCATCAATATCAAAATCTCCATTCAACATTATAGAGGGGAGCAGTGTGTCATGTTAACTCAAAACAAAACCAAACAAAAAACTTTGCAAATTATATCGTTGCATGAGGAAAACTCATTCATTAGAACATGTAGGGTAATGAAATTGAATATGGCTAGGTCAGATTAGTTAACATGAAATTCAAATCCAATAACCAGTAACTTTCAAAAAATATAGGCCAACTCTGGTGATAGTTAATTTACCTTGCAGAGAAACCGTTTAAATTCAAAGACTCAGCAACATCAAATAGGTGTTGGAGGTGTGCAGGAAACAATTGCAAACAGTGATTAAGGTACTTGAAAACAACAGCACTGATTCATTTTGTTCCTTCTTTCCTATACCATTATTTTCTACTGGCATGGTATTTTATAAAGAAAATAGGGACTAGAGTCAGACTAAACTGAATTCAAAGATGCGGTCTATTTATTCGTATGTGCCCTTAATTAAGTCACTTAGATCTCTAACTCTTTAGATGAGTTTTCTCATCTAAAATTAAGTGATAGAATATCTACTTTTAAGAATGGTTATAAAGATTGGAAGTATACATCACTTACCAAGCCAAAATTATCATTAAAAAGTGTTCTTGGATAAACAACTGCACTGATGACCTATATTTATTGAGTATCATCTGTGACCCAGGTACTGTTTTAGGCATTTGAGATTTTCATTGAAAGGCTATCACAACTTAGTCCACAGATGAATCTGCAACTACAGAGGAAGACAAAACTGCAAATCCAGGGAGACAGAAGTACAGACAAAGTGGTAAATAAATAGGATCTATAGGCATTGTTGACTTATTGAACTTGTAGTTTATTAAGGAACAAAAATATTAAAAATTGATAAGAAATTTGGAAACTAGTCTGGAAGTGAAATTCAGAGTTCGGAAATTAAACGCAGTATGGGAAAATATTTTGTTTGTTTATTTGTTAACATGGGAGAAAATGATAGGTCTGAATATGTTTACAATCTGAAAAGAAAGAGTTGGTGGAAAGGGAGATGCTAACGTATGTAGGGTTTTTTTTTCTATAGTAACTTAAGAAGCAGCAAAAATCTTCTCCTATCTCCAAAATTTATTCCCCACTGCCCTATTATTTTGTCCAAAATTCTATGTTTGAGTACTTTATGCCAAGAAATTGTTTCCATTCCCAGTTCTGCTAAAATAAACCTGTGTTACTTGTGTTAGCTGGGGGAAGTCTGCAGTTTTGTGCAAAGGATTCGAGGATTTAGGATATTACCTAACTATAAATCAAAAGTCCTAAACATAAAGAGGTAAAAAACAATTTTGTTTGTGTGTTTTTGTGTTGGTGAATTTATTAAAGGGAAATATAATTTCTACATGGAAATATTATCAAAAAATGAATGAGGTTAGTGGTAACACTAAGAGCATAATGAGCCAAAAGCATATAATAAGCCTAAAATAAATCTCTTTCTGGACTACAAGACTGAGGTAAGATAGATGCTTACTAGTTTCAGAGATAGACACTCAGTTCATTCTGACTTACAAGGAATAAAATGCTGAGCTCTAACTCAGAATTTCTAAATAATGGCAATGGGGAAATATTTCGTAACATGAGGATAGCATACTTGTTATTAGACTTGCCTTTCTGACAAAAGAGCTAAGACTGCTCTTTTGAAATTAATACAGATGAGATGAAAAATGATTACTGTTTCACAGAAAGTAATGTGCCAATCATTGATTCACTTTTCTAAGTACTGTATTTCCTATATATGCTTGTGCTTGCAATTACTAAATTAACCTCATAACAGGAAATCAGAAGAGCCCTTAAGTTTGTATTATATCCCAGTATGGAGGGACATTAAACTGCCAGCTGTTCACTTTTAATAAAACGATATAATGTTTATGAAGTCCAACAGAGTCTTAGAAAGCTCTGTGTCATCGCAGATTTTCTGTTTTGCCCTGCCCCCCATGAATAGAAAAGAAACTCTTCTATCATATGATGAATTCCTGTAATATCCCAAAGTGACTTTAAAAATTTCAATAGCCTTTCCCTCTGAAAAATAACACCTCTTTCATTCTCCTGTTGCATATTTGTACTTTACTTTAGTAAGTGAACACTGAAGAGGATATTTGAGAGCTCTAATAGCTTCTGTTGTGTTCTTGTAATAGTAATGTTTTTAGCATCGCTGTAGTTAAGAACTTGTCAGCACTTACAAACTCCTACTTTAGTGAAATTTCACTTGGCATATGAGCTTTCAGCCCAGGAGCAATTTTCATTTTAAGCTTTAAAATTATCTCTCAGGATATTTGTGATGGTGTGGTTAAACTTAAAACAAAAGCTTACTATTCTCAGATGATTCCAAATCTCCTCCAAAATTGCTCTTTGCAGACTTCTTCCTCCATAAAAATCAATTAGCTGATAATAGTGAAAGAGAGTGAGAATATATTAACAGTTGTAATGATGGATATAATACAGTTTTGCACATCAAAATTACATAATTTTAAAGTGCCAAAAACAAAAATGTTGATAAATAAGAATTGTGTACACTTTAGTATTTAACAAATATCACTTGATAAACCAAGTTGTAGATGATATCTAAAATATGAAGGTGAAATGCTTTCTGTAGGGGCCTTAATGTTAACCTTAAATATCACATTTTGATGTTTCAAATGAATGTAAAATTTTACTGGTTTTATTGTTAATATCTAGCAAACTAAAGAATTCGAGACTGTTAGTTGATCTCTCACTTTTTTTGGTGTTTCCTCTCTGACTGGTTTCCTGGCTTCTCCTTTTTTACTACATTTTGGAGTTTCCCAAGGCACTTCGCTCAATCTGTGCCTCTCTCTAGGTCATCTCACCTCGTCACATGGCTTTAAATGTTATACCTATTCTGATAAATTTCAAACTTTTATCTCTACATTGGAAATTTTCAGAGTTCACATCGTTACTTGGGATATTTTTTAGGCACCGAAAATTTAAACTGCATATATTAGAATCTTGATTCTCTTTCGTCACCCCACAATCTGTTTCTTTCAGTCTTAGCAACCCCATTGCTCATGAAAACAAAAGTAAACATCATTCTTGAGTCCTTCCATTCCCTCTCCCCCACACTGAATCCATCAGCCAATACTTTCAGTTTCACCTCAAAACACACCTCAAATCTGTTTATCTCTATTTTCATTTGCTGCTAACACCTCTAATCAATTATCTCCCAATCTGTAAAGAAGAGTAAAAGGGACATTTTAAAATACAAATGCCATAATGACCTTGCCCTCTTATAAACCTCCCTATACACTACTAACAGCATTCAAATATCTTAGCTTGAGTGGCAAGGTGCTATGCTATCTGTGTCATCCTAAATCGCAAGCTTTATCTTCCATCATGTTCTAGTCAACCTCAGGATGTTCTAGCCACAAGAATCTTTTTTGGACATTGGACAAAAGAGAAATTTAGAATTTTTATTTTTTCATTCTCATCTTTTATTAGGATTTTTCACTTGCTTTTTCATTTTAAGAAATTTCCTAAAGGATAATTGAACAATGTATCAAAAAGAAATCCAGGAAATTGAGCACCAAAACTTATAATGAGATATTGAGGGTAATGAATTTTAACTAGCTGATTACATAAAAGTCCCTCAGATTTAGTGATAATAAATGAAAAATAGATAAAATTCTGACAATGGAAAGTTCTTCTTTCAGAGGAATGTCAGCTACATCAGCTAATATACATAGAAGAAATAATAGAATTAGAAAAATACCATCTTGTAACCCCCACATAATGATTGGCTTGGGCAGGAATCCTCAGTTGATGCCAAAATGAGTTGAAAGTTTTAGGTAAATAGGTAATTCCAACAGTCTCAAATTATAATCTCACTATTTGCCTATTAATTACAAAGGTGAATATTAGCTTTATTAAGAGGTCTCACAGTAACCAACTTACATAAATGTCTAAATATGGTATTGCCAATAGCCCCATAGCATGACAATATGACTCTTTTGATGTGATTCATCATTCTTATGCAGTGTTGGCCAGAATAGTTCAACATTGATCAAATCATGAGGAAGCCATAAGAAAACAACAAAAAGCAGGGCATATTCTAGGACAGTGTTCCAGAAACATTCAACATAAACAATACTGTAAAGAACAAAGAAAGGTGGATGAAGTATTTTAGATTGGGCAAGAATAAAAGATGTAACAGTCAAATCCAGTATGTGAAACACAATTGGATTCTAGGTCATGCTTAAAATGAAAAATAATGTAAGCAGACAATGGAATATTTTTCAGCACTAAAAAGAAATGTGCTATCAAGTCATGAAAAGACATGAAGTAACTTTAAATGTGTATTGTTAAGTTAAAGAAGTCAATCTGAACAGGCTACATAGTATATGATTCCAATTATATGACATTCTGAAAAAGGCAAAACTATGGAGACTGTAAAAAGATCATAATTGTCAGGGGTTAGGAGGAAGGGAGAGATCAACTAGTGGAGCACAGAGGAGTTTTAGGGCACTGAAGCTATTCTGTATGACACAATAATGGTGAGCACATTTCATTATACGTTTGTCAAAATCCATAGAATGTACAGTACAAAGAGTGAACTCTAATATAAACTACAGATTTGTTAATTATATTGTCAATGTAGATTTATCAATTGTCAGTTGTAACAAATGTACCATTCTGCTGTGTGTATGTGTGTAACTTACATATATATGTGTGTGTGTATATATTTAATTTATATATATACACATACACACACACACACACACACACACACATATATATATATATAATTGTTATCCAGGCTGGAGTGCAGTGGCATGGTCATAGCTCACTGCAGCCTCAAACTCCTAGGCTCAAATGATTCTCCTGCCTCAGTCTCCTGGGTAGCTGAGACTATAGATGCATGCTGTAAATATAAAACCACTCTAAAAATTAAAGTCTATTAAAATAATATAAGCAGACAGCAGTCTCATTATAAGTATCTTTCTCTTTGTAAATTCATCTACCTGGAATTTTGAAGAGAGGAGTCCTACTGGATTTTTGTGTGGGAGAAAGTAGACACATATATAAAGTTAATGATATTATGTGAAAACACTAGTTTTGAATTTGAATTGGAGAAATCTGTATATATTAATTTTTTAATTTTAAAAATATTTGTTTCTTATCTCTATCTATTGAAAAGACTCCATAGAAAAGAGCAGTTCTAGCTCCATATTTTGGGTTCTGTATATCATTTCCATCTGAAATGAGCCCATGCTCTTGGTTGAAATGGCTCATTCAAAGGCTGGGTAAGTAAATACATAAGATGAGCCTGGCATACTTGTTTGTCATAATAGAAAGAAGAAAAGCTATTATGACCACCAAGGTAATATAATAAAAAAATACTCAGGTACCAATGTGAAAAGGCTGTCACTGGACAAAGAAGAGATTTGAACATTAATGAGAATAATAACTGGAATTAATTGAAACAAACAAATTAAAAAAAAACTCCTTAGTTATGTTTAGATAATGCTGATAAACCAAGTCATTAGATTGAAAACTGGTAAATACATGAAAAGAAGCAAGCACTTATCCAGCCTTTTCTATACAGATTTTACCTCAGTGTAAGGGCATATTTTTAATGGAATGATCCAGTTAACAATTGAAGCCTGCGTGACAGAACTTCACTTTACAAGCACTAAGAAAATAATGGATCATCAATTCCTTATACTATCACCGAAAGAGACTTTATGAGTCTCCTGGGGAAAATACACCTCTCTACGAAATATTCATAGGAAAATTTCAAACTTGAATCTAATCAAACCTAAATCTGACTGCTAATACTCAGGGAAATCAGAAAAAGAGGTACATAAAGGAAACCATGGACATATAATCAGCAAACTAAAATCTTTTGATACATTATCTCATCAAATCACTCACATGAAAAAAACAAAGATGAGAAGGATAAATGAAGAACTTATAGGTTAAAGAGATTTAGAAATGTAAACTCATTTAAATCTTTATTCCTATTTAATTATTAATTTGGCCAAACCAATTATTATAAATATATTTGAGACAATAAGGGAAATATTAAGATTGGCAGAATAGTTATTTAAAAGTAAGAGTATTCACATTTAGAGATGAATATCAAAATATTCACATATATATAGTTATTCAAAATAATTTAGAAGAGTCAGGCATGGTGGCTAATGCTTGTAATCCCAGCCCTTTGGGAGGCTGAGGGTGGAGGATCACTTGAGATCAGGAGTTCAAACCAGCCTGGGCAACATTGCAAGACCTGGTCTCTACAAAAAATAAAAAATAAATTAGTTGGACATGGTGGTGCGTGCTTGCAGTTCCAGCTACTGGGGAGCTAAGGTGGGAGAATTGCTTGAGCCAGGAGCCTTGTCTTCCACTGCATTCCAGCCTAGGCGACAGAGTGAGACCCTATCTCAAAAATAATAAATAAAACAAAATAAAATAATTCAGAAGAGCCAGACGCAGTGGCTCACACCTGTAATCCCAGCACTTTGGGAGGCCAAGGCGGGCAGATCACGAGGTCAGGAGTTCAAGACCAGCCTGGCCAACATGGTGAAACCCCGTCTCTACTAAAAATACAAAAATTAGCTGGGTGTGGTGGGGCAAGTCTGTAATCCCAGCTACTCGGGAAGCTGAGGCAGGAGAATTGCTTGAACCTGGGAGTTGGAGGTTGCAGTGAGCCAAGATGGCACCATTGCACTCCAGCCTGGGTGACAAGAGCAAGACTCCATCTGAAAAATAATAATAGCAATAATAATAACACTAATAATTCAAAAGAAAAAAGAAGGAAGTAAGTGGACATATGAAAAGCAAGTAGATAATTGTTAAAGCTGGGCAATGGGCACATTATGTTGTTCTCTCTATTCTTGTATATTTTGTAATTTTTCTTAATAAATTACTTTGAATTGATATTACCTTGTAGAAGCTTAGTTGATGTGTGGTATATAAGGTATACGATTTTGACTTATTTAGCAAACATTTCCAAATGGTTTATTTTAAAGTTAAATATTTAAACAGAGATTTCAGTAGCTGAGAATATCAAGCAACTTAATGATCTATTAAATTACTTACATGTTACCTAATTGATTTGTCTGCCTATAATTACAGCCTTTAAAAGTTTAAATATGTGTTTTAGAATTACTTCCTTGTACACAGAAAGTAATCACATCAAAATAAGTTAATTTAAGAAACAATAGATACTCTAAAAATTTACAAAATAATCCTTAAATAGGCAAAACTGATGCAAGTAATCAGTAGTAGAAGGTTAGGGTGTTTAAAGTGGACTTAAACCAATGTCCAGTGAGTTTTGAGCTTTACTCCAGAGGTAGAAAACAGTATTTTCTTTAATCCATGCAGGATGAAAATATCAGAGAAGAAAGCTTCCAAATGGATTAGAAAACCATTAGAAAATATCTTTTTGTTTATTTTTATTTCTTTTCCTTTTTTTATTATACTTGAAGTTCTGGGGTGCATGTGCAGAACGTGCAGTTTTGTTACATACGTATAGATGTGCCATGGTGGTTTGCCGCACCCATCAACCCGTCATCTACATTAGGTATTTCTCCTAATACTATTCCTCCCCCAGCCCCCCACCCCCTGACAGGCCCCGGTGTGTGATACCCGCCCCCCCAACCCGTGTTCATGTGTTCTCATTGTTCAACTGCCACTTATGAGTGAGAACATGCAGTGTTTGGTTTTCTGTTCTTGTGTTAGCTTGCTGAGAATGATGGTTTCCAGCTTCATCTACATCCCTGCAAAGGACATGAAGTCATCATTTTTTATGGCTGCATAGTATTCCATGGTATATGTGCCACATTTCCTTTATCCAGTCTATCACTGATGGGCACTTGGGTTGGTTCCAAGTCTTTGCTATTGTGAACAGTGCTGCAATAAACATACGTGTGCATGTGTCTTTATAGTAGCATAATTTATAATTCTTTTGGTATATACCCAGTAATGGGATTGCTAGTCAAATGGTATTTCTACTTCTAGATCCTTGAGGAATCGCCACACTCTCTTCCACAATGGTTGAACTAATTTACACTCCCACCAACAGTGTAAAAGCATTCCTATTTCTCCACATCCTCTTCAGCATCTCCTGACTTTTTAATGATCGCCATTCTAACTGGCATGACATGGTATCTCACTGTGGTTTTGATTTGCATTTCTCTAATGACCAGTGATGATTAGCTTTTTTTCATATGTAGGTTAGCTGCATAAATGTCTTCTTTTGAGAGGTGTCTGTTGCAATGACCAAAACAGCATGGTACTGGTACCAAAACAAATATATAGACCAATGGAACAGAACAGTGGCCTCAGAAATAACACCACACATCTAAAACCATCTGATATTTGACAAACCTGACAAAAATAAGCACTGGGGAAAGGATTCCCTATCTAATAAATGGTGTTGGGAAAACTGGCTAGCCATATGCAGAAGGTGAAACTGGATCCCTTCCTCATACCTTATACAGAAATTAATTCAAGTTGATTTAGACTTAAATGTAAGACCTAAAACCATAGCAACCCTGAAGAAAACCTAGGCAATACCATTCAGGACATAGGCATGTGCAAAGACTTCATGAATAAAACACCAAAAGCAATGGCAACAAAGCCAAAATTGACAAATGGGATCTAACTAAACTAAAGAGCTTCTGCACAGCAAAGGAAACTATCATCAGAGTGAACAGGCAACCTACAGAATGGGAGAAAATTTTTGCAACCTATCCATCAGACAAAGGGCTAATATCCAGAATCTACAAAGAACTTAAACAAATATACAAGAAAGAAAAACCATCAAAAAGTAGGTTTTTGTTTATTTTTTACCAATAATCTTCCAAATAGTGTTTGGCCTGCAAAGTTTCCCACATCCATCTCATGCTACTCACCAAACATGAAGAAATGATAGGTCATGCTTCCTATAGTGCGTATATTAAGACCTGACAGAGTACTGTGGCAAAAAATGCCAGCTATAAAATGGAAATCGAAAGGAAATGCATTTGGAAAATTTCTAGGAGATACTCATAGTTAGATATATAATGGCAATTTTGAATTCAATATTTTGAAATCTACCTGATTATAAAATAAAAATTTTGTTAACTACTGAGAAAAATGTGATGATAACCTAACAAAGACACCACTAATGACCACATTTACTTGGTTTTCATATGGTCAGAACTAGAATAACTTACAGAAAAATGTCTAAGCCTTATCTTTGCATTGCAAATGTCTAAACTCTATAATGAGTACCGATAACCTTGAAAAGAAGCAAGTGAGATACTGAGCTCAGAATGAATAAATGCAACATACAGATATGCTAACACCAGAAGCTTCTGACAAAGCAGATAAAGCAATATGACAAAGAATCATTCAATATAAATGTACTATAAAATAATGCAATGAAAATATGAATTATCAGTTTGAAAGTTCCTGCATTCAACTATGAGTACATAGGAATCAAGGCTTGATTAGAGATTGGGCATCTAGAATTGGCTATAAGTGTTTGGAAAGACAATATCAGCGCTTAGGCATTGGCTTTGACAATTAACTGACTTCAAGTTACAGCTTCGCCATTTTTGGAGTTGCAATACCATGTAAGTCACTGTATCTCACTGGTTTCATTTATAATATGTGGATGAAAATATTGGTCAGCTAATGTGGTTGATTTGAGGATTAAGTAAGATCATAGGGGCAAATTAATGAAATCATGCTCTGTTTGAAAATATTAAATGATACAGTGTTTGTGATGTACAATTTGTAACTAGTCTTATTCATCTGAATCGTTAACTCAATAATCCTGTATTAAGAGTGGGTCTGAGAATAGAGAGAAATCAGAGCATTAAGTAGTGTTAAAAACAAAAACATTGAAAACCATAGCAAAGCTACACCTAGGAAAGAACTGCTGAAGATCAGGTGATTGAGTTGTGCAAATTGTAGTTGCCACCAATTTAAGAATTTATGTGTAAGGTAGCTAAGTCATATTTGTTATGTACTGTTTCTTATAATTAAACATACATAAATTCCTGGTGAGTGTGCATACAAACACTTTAGATATTTTCAGGATTACTTTACAGGAGACCTAAGAAAGGAAAGGAACTCATCATCAGTCAATTTTCAATTAAAACATTTATTATTTGGGGAAACTCAATGTAACCTTACACCGGTGTGTCTATTATACAGCAGCTGTGTTTGGTTTAATGCATGGACACCATTAAATAAATAAAACATATTGAAATTCCTGGCAGACGGTAGGCACTGAATTGTTTAAAGACATGGTTAAACATATAAGCTGGGCTTAGAGCACAGAGAGCCTCGGGGGAAGCCAAAGAGTTTATGCTGCATTCAATAAGCAACAGATAGTACCCACAAGGGCATAGGACCAAAGCTTAGTTTTGGAAAACACCAATGTCTTGCCATTTTGTCATGTGCTCAGAGAATGAGAGGTTGAAGCAGCAATTTGTAGTTGGCAACTCTGATTTTATAGGTACGTTTTCATAGTTATTTGTTTATATTCACATATGTGAAAATAAACGCTTCTGATGAGTACTTATTTGCAATTATAAAGAAAATAATATTTTTACAAAATCTTCTGTAACATCAGGTGGTTGGTTTTGAAATTCTATTTACAAAATCTTCTGTAACATAAGGTGGTTGGTTTTGAAATTCTATTTAAGGCCATTCTGAAAGTTTTGGTCATTATGGCTAAAGTGCTTCTGTCCATGTAATTCATTATAGTAATACAAATAAACACAAAAGAATATATTTTCCTAAGTGTATTTACAATCTTTTTGTTAAATAACATTTATTAAAATGGATTTTTCCAAAATAAAATTTTAAAGCTACAAATTGATGTTTTGTGTCATTAAATGAAGATCAACTATTATGGCTTCATAGCAATATCATATTTGAAATATAAAGTGTGTAAAAATGAAAAGTTTTCTAGTATTATACAAATTGTATATTTCCCTTTTTAAAAGTGTTCCAAAATTGTTCTATTACATTAAGTACTTTGAAAATCACATTTGTGTTCTGATTTTAATAAAATGAGATTCAAAGTAAAAGAAAAGTAGATAATGAACATTGTTGTGTGATTTTTCGTATTAGTTGCTATATAATTTAAATGCCTTAGATTGGTAAATAGACTAGTCCTGCCTTTCTCTTCATCAAAACAATTATATTAATGTGTAATGTGCTTAATATGCCAGTGGCTTTTTAAAGATAAAATTTCTATTATATGTATATGCAAATGCTTAGTTATATTATTGTCCAAGACTCAAATAAACTATTGCTTTTGCGAAAATAAAAAATATAAATTGTTTTCCTTTCAATAAACTTTGACAACAAATGAAAGGCAACAGAATATGTTAAAGAACATCAAGAGCACAACCTTTTTACCAGCACAATGATTAAAACATGGAATTTAATCTTATTTTCAGTTAGTTTCAAGTTTGGAAAACTGAATTTTAAATATAATGGGAGAAATGCTTTACACACTAAATCATCATTATATAGTAGCCATGTAAGACTTTCAAGAGAAAATAAAATATGCAAAAGGGAGAATGACAATCACTCCTTAAAGTCGTCAGCCCCAATACAGAATAAAGTCCTGTTATTTGCCGCAACATGAATTAACCTGGAGAACGTTATGTTAGGTGAAATAAGCCAGACATAGAAAGACAAACACTGCATGATCTAACTCATGTGTGGAATCTAAAAAACTTGGTTTCATAAAAGTAGAGAGCAGAATAGTTAGTAGAGTCTGTGGAGGGTTAGAGAAAGGAGAGGACTGTCAGAGGTTAATCCACTGGTAATAAGTTAGAAAGAAGAATAAATTCTGGTTTTCTATTACACAGAAGCAAAGAGCAAGGTATCGTATATTTCAAGATAACTAGAAAAGAAGATTTTGAATATTGTCACCATAAAGAAATGATGTGTTTAAAGTGAAGATATGGTAATTACTGCAATTTGATCATTATACTATGCATACATGCATCAAAACATCACATTGTATTCCACAAAGATGTACAATTATTATGTGTCAATTATAAATAAAAATAAATGTAAAAAGTTAATAAATTAAAGTTTAAAAAGTTCATTGAAGAGCATTAACTAGGAGTAGGTACCTGGAAAGTACTATCAGTAGTCAGTCACACTGGAGAAAAAGTGTGCAAAAGTAGTACCAGAGCAGTAAGTGCTGAGCATGTGTGTGGGCTCTGTACTTACACAATAAAACATGCACATACAAATTTTTCCTACTAAAATGATGACAAAATTATTTTACTTTTGAAATTAGAATATTCAGATTTACATATTATGTATGCTGAGCTTGTTTACATACCTATTCAAGAAATGTGACTATTTTGAATTAAACCTTTAACAATACACTGTGCAATTATAGCACTGGTTTGAAACTGCTACAAATCTGCTTACAATTATTTTAAAATTAGTTTGCTATGTTTTATCATTTTGGGAAAAATATAATTATTTTCTATATCTTGTAAATATATTTTTATCAGTTTTTTTCTTCTGGAAAGTCTAATAAGATTCAACTTTTTGATTAGCGTATTAATATTGTTGCAGTTGATAACTGTCTTATAAACAGCACTTAGGTTTCTTTAATTAAAAATACCCTGCCAAACATATAATAACCTGGAAGGCCACAAGATTCTGGGTGAGAAACATTAAATAATGACTTTCAACCTAATAAATTCCATTTAAAAGTTTTGAACATCAGTGAAATCCAATAAATAGTTCTGCAGAAATCTCCACTAAAGTAAATATTTAGGGTACTCACAGTTAGAAAACAGTGATTTAACTTAAGATCAATTTTACTTCAGAAAGTCAATGGAAGGCAGCTGAAAAAAAGCGCAATTTAATTTGTGATTAACCATGGACCACACTTTTTTTCCTCTTTCTTGCAGTTCACCCTCTAGTCATTTCATTTTTCATTAGCACTTTCTACCAAGGATTGGGATTGGAAGAGACAGGAAATGAAATTCACACAATCAATTAAGCACCTAATTTTCACTCCTTTACAAGGTCAGGTGGAGAAGTGACTGACATTCTTGTTTCTGCTAAATAACTCCATGTAAACTACACTTCTTGTGTGTTTATGCTATTCTGTTTGCAAGGCAGTTTTTTTACTGAGAATTTTGTGGAGTAAATGTACGCATTGTTGTAGATACTTACTTTTAATTTGTGGGACAAAATCAATTTAATTAACTTAAAAACATGTATATGAGAACACATGGACACAGGAAGGGGAACATCACACTCTGGGGACTGTTGTGGGGTGGGGGAGGGGCGAGGGATAGCATTAGGAGATATACCTAATGCTAAATGATGAGTTAATGGGTGCAGCACACCAGCATGGCACATGTATACATATGTAACTAACCTGCACATTGTGCACATGTACCCTAAAACTTAAAGTATAATAATAATAAAAAATGTGTATACTTATTTTAATATAATCAGTTTACCTCTAAGCTGTTATGTCTCTTCACCCATAAGCTGTTTATTTTAGTTCACCCTTATCAAGATTTTACTTCCCATTTATTGTTAACTTGCTTATTTTTTCCTTTGAAAAACTCAGATTTTAAAATGTATTAAATATAAGTAATCACAGAAGAAGAAAACATATATTTGAAATTATACTTCCTATTCTATTTTCTTATGTAGAATACTTATAAATGTCAAACTATTATAGTGAAGGGCCCATATAACCAATATGACAGAGACATTTTGTAATGGATATTGTGAACTTGTACGCTGTTGTCTCACAGATAGTGAATACTTCTCTGATGATATAATTTCCCCCTTTGCACAATGAGAATACTTTAAAGATATATTACATTCTCAACATTGAGTTCTTTCATTATTTTAATATGAAAGTCAAAGAAGTTTAATTAATGGCAGTCATTTTGTAGAAAGGTGTAGAGTTTAGATTTATTTTTAAATACAAAATTGCTATTTAGAAAACTGATTTTGTTCTTTATTGAATAAAACAGAAAATTAGAAACATTTACTAGACAGTTTGTACGTGTTACTTATTTTGGCTCTGAAATAGCTCCAACTGTAAATGCCCATACATAATTTTATAACTAATAAAATATGTTTTAATTTCTTTAATATTTACAACACACATACATAAGACTGTTCAATCTGAAAATGTGAATTTTAATTAAATAGGAAACAACATGCAGAGTAGTTAATTACTCAAATTCTGGAACACTAGACCACCTGGGTTCAAGCCTAATTCTACCTAGTCATGTGATCTTGGGCAAATTATTTAAATTATTTGTGCCTCAGTGGTGGTGTTGGTTAAATGGGGTTACTAATTCTATCTCCTAAATTGCTGGGAGGATTGCATAAATTAATACATGTAACATTCCTAGATATTGTTTGGCACATGATAAACACTAAATTAAGATTATCCATCATTATCAGTATTATTGGTATTATTTGTAGTAGTATTATGAAATGGCTAAATCAAAAGCTTTTAAAAGCACATCATTAAATTAATTTTAATGTAATATTACTACCAGAGGCTTGAAGCAAAAAACAAATGTAAGAACTATTTTAAAAATAAAATGTAAAATAGCACATTTCTTGCCATTAAATTAAGTTCCAGAAAATATTAATCTCTTACCTTATTCATTTGAATGGGACCGCAAATATTAGTAGATATATTATAATCTTTACTATTCCATATATTTTCATTATTCATTTTCTCCCATTGTAAAATGTTATGTAGAAAAATAAAAGCTAAAATTCCCAGGCAAGTAATTTCTCATCAATTGAAAAAATGTTTAACTTCCTGGGTTTCATTCTTCCCCAAACCAAGTCACTTTTGCCTGATCAGTGAAGATCATAACCTCAGAACACCGGGGAACCATATACGGTGTTACTCTAGTGCTGCTCCAGCACTGCCATTTTTATTGTATAACATATAGCCATGGAGAGAACATGGCTCGTTAATACTTTTCACTTATTATGCAGTGACATAATCCAGATTATTATTTTACTACTTAAAAGACCTCAGTGAGTTCTTTCAGTGAAATCAAAACAAAATATTTGCACTTCTTTAATATATTTGGAATATGCCTCTAGTTGATAAAACAAAGGAATTTGGGGGTATGCTCACTGTATGACATATACTACAGCAAAGCTTTTCTGTTTTCTGGGAATGGCATTTCATAGACTTATACAAGATCAACTTATTTGAGAATGTATCATATCAGACACAGATTACCCTCATTGGAAGCTACCAAAATGTTTCGGTACATTCTGCCCCTGATGTTCTTCTTTTTGATATAGCATACTCATTTTCCATTGCACTCCATGTTATACAAATAACATTTATTTTAAACCAAATATTTTAAATTTAAATATAATATTATGGAGACATAAACTGAACATTTTCTAATAAAATGATTTTTTTAATTTAAAAAATACGATAATAGGGCTTGGCATGGTGACTCACACCTATAATCCCAGCAGGAGGGAGGCTGAAGCAAGAGGTTCTCTTCAGGCCAGGAGTTTGAGACTAGCCTGGGCAACATAGTGAGACCTCATCTCTACCAAAAAATAAAAAAAATAAAAAAAATAAAAATATATATATATATATGTACATATTTTAGAATTATCTGGCTGGGGTGGTATATGTCTATATTCCCAGGCACTCCAAAGGCTGAGGCAGGAGGATCACTTGAGTCCAGGAGTTTGAGGCTGCAGTGAGCCATGATCGCATCACTATACTCCAGCTTGTCTCTAATAAACAAATAAATAATCAAAATAAATAAATAAAAAGAAAATATGATAGTAACTTGATCAAGATGTAACATGATATATTGAATATTAAAAATTCAGAACAGTTTTTTAATTGTTTCCAAGTAAGTGACTTTTATATAGGAAATTCTTTAGACATAATTATATTAACTACTCTTAATGGTTACTGAAATTGTGATAACTACTCACACATTATATAATTTTTTAAAATAATTCTTTCATGATTATCATTTAGTAATGTGGAGAGCAAACAATATTAATTAAATTTTAAAAAACCTCAGTTAACTGGGAGATTGTATCATTTATAATTCAAACCTCAGTCAAACAACATACCCAAAAAACCTGCATGCGTGCCTTCTGAATCTAAAATAAAATATAATATTGTTTTTAAATATAATTTTTTGACATGTCCCTTTAGGATGAAGGGTACAATGGTATTAGCCATTGTTATCAGTAGGAATAAAATTTATATAATGCTTATTTTGATTTACAAATATTAGTACAGGTACAACAGCAAAAACAATACTGAATTATCAAAGCTTATTAAAGTTCTGTGATGGAAATGAGTCAGAGAAGAAGGCCTTGTTTAGCTTAACACATTAATAAATCATTTGGTTTATAAACATGGGCCCTAAGTCTAATATGGAGTGGACTTAAAATTGAAAACTGAAATTGCCTTAAATAATAAGATATGATGTTCCTTCTCAAAGCATGATATAGGTAAGCTTGAAAAATAAAAGAGTAGAGATTGCCAGAGATCCCAACACACAGCCCACATGACAGGTCTAAGAAGCAGTGGGCTGAAACAACTTTTAAGACCATAATGTCAAATATTCTATTTTTAGGGAATTTTGTTACATAAAGTAAAAATGTCTCTGTTACTTCAAGCTTTCAGTAAAACCGTGTTACCAATTGAATGTCTTGTGTAAGCAGAAATCTCTTTGAGAAAATCAAAGAAAAGGTGAGGAGTTACACGTATTTGGAATCTGCTTCTCTGCCTCTAGCTATATGATTTAAAGATGAACCCCTATCCCGACCACACTTAAACATCTACCCATAGGAAAGAAATGCAGTAACAACTGAGTGATAAGCAGAAGACTATGAATAAACTTAACAGCACATAAGCATTAAAATTTTACAGAACAAGTAAGGAAAGTAAATCTCCCTGTAAATAGAGAGAGTTGATAGCTCATAGGTAGCTAGGTAGGTAGGTAGGTAGGTAGGTAGGTAGATAGATAGATAGAGAGATAAAGAGTTTTATTTGTTGTTGTTTCAAAAGTTTCTTTCTTGCAAATTTTTAGACTGAAATGAATATGTCTTTGCATTAATAACACATTGGCCAGTTCACTTAAGAAATGTATAGCAAAAATTTGCTTTGAAGAAAAAAGCATTGTAGCAATAGAATATGTATATAAAATTTTTTTAGAAAGAGCAACAAGGTAGACTTTATACAATAAATTTGGTTAGGCATGTTTTTAATTTCTAGCTAATAGAATTTATGAAATAAAAAAGCGCATTTAAAATTCACTGAAGCTGGCTTTATAAAATTACCAGGGGTGCTGCAGGCATAGTTACTCATTTTTGTTAATTCATTCTAGTTTCATTGCTTCCCTTTATTTACGTCCTCTACATTGCACTGTTTCACCAGACAGTGATTATGAATTTTGGCTAAAGACATCTGGATAGAGTGAGCCTCAAGAGAAAATGCCATAAACTGGTTCCTAAAGTAGAAACATCATGTAAATAGCACCCCTTCCTGAATACTATGATAATGAAGTATATTATAGTTGCAGCACATGAAATCTACACAATCTGGATACAGATAGTATTTATGTAGCAAATAGAGCACTAGTGTAGTTGTTACTGGTTTCCAGATGATTGCAGTGTGATTATTCTATTGTTTTGTTGCCCAATATTGTGAAGTCTTCCCTATGCTATTTTTTTCTGAAGTTGTAAATTGTGCATAATCATAAATGAATAAATGAATATTTTTAGAAATGGAAGTATCACAGGCATTTCAAGCACATTTCATGCTGAATGTAAGAATAATCAATTGGATACAAATGTAGATGGTCGAGAAATTATATGTGAGTATCCTGTGGTGCAGTTAAGTGAGCATTACTTTCTTATTACAAGGTTTGTTTGGCTGGTTGAACTAAGAACCAAATTGTGCTTATAGGATCAGCAATTCCTTCTATCCCCTGTTCTTTTTGAGTTCAGGAAACTTTAGCATAGAAGCTTTATTTTTGTAACTGAAGGAGAAGAGTGGTTTTCTTCAACATGAGGAGTAGCTATGAATAGAAGACAGAGTTAAGATCATAGTATTGCTTCCATCCCACCCACGATCCCCACCACGTCAGAAACAGGTTTGAATCCTTATGGTTGCAAGAGTGAATATAGTGAGATGATGAAACAATTCAAGAGATACTTGGTATAGTCTGGGCACCATCATGAAGTCTGACAAAGTGTGATCAGCACTGGAGCAGAACCCCTCTTCCCAAGTTTCAAGAGATTAAAAGGGCTGCTCAGATATAAGACAAGTTAGCCCCTTTGGCAATGTCTGGCAAGTACTACTTGTTTGAATATCAACATTCATGACTGGTGACAATGAAAACAAAATTTTCCCAAGTCATTCTGATGTGAACAGGTAAGAAAGAAGAAAGAGTAATTGCCCTGTGAATGCAATTGAAAAAGTTGTTCTGGAACACATGTGAAGCACTACTTTATTGACAACAAAATGAAATAATTGAGAATTTGGAGAGGATCCGTAGTCCTGCTATTATAAAAATAGAAGCTATTTTAAGCAGCAAACACCTGGCTTCTGTTCTTTAGGTAATATTGTTACTGGTACAAGCAGTATGTGTATGCTGGTGGGGAAGAATAAGGAAAATGAAGGAAGGAAACTTTAGCTTAAGCTATACATTTTCTCTTATTTTGCCAAAAAACTTGATCAATCTTTATGTCATAAAACTTGATTTTTTTCAAGCTTCAGAGAAATTTGTTATTCTTTACCTTATCTCTAAAAGTTTAAAAGTAAAAAAATTAACTGAGAATGGGTAGCATTGACACCACATTTTATTAATAATCTCTGCCTTGTTAATCAAGTGAGCTTACAGAAGCAGCTTACTCATTACTCTCCTCATTTCACATTAATACAAGTGAGAAAAATAAAAGGACAGGATAAAAGAAAACATCACATATATAAAAGTCAAATTCCATGTTAAAAGCATACATATCATTAAAAAAGGCCTCTTAGGAATACTCATAAGTTCAAAACTTCAACATTTTTAAAGTTACTCTCTTTTCTTTTCTTTTTTTTATTATGCTTTAAGTTTTAGGGTAAATGTGCACAACATGCAGGTTAGTTACATACGTATACATGTGCCATGTTGGTGTGCTGCACCCAGTAACTCATCATTTAACATTAGGTCTATCTCCAAATGCTAACCCCCACCCCCCCGCCCCACACAGGCCCCGGTGTGTGATGTTCCCCTTCCTGTGTCCATGTGTTCTCTTTTCAATTGGCAGATTTTAGTAAATTGATAAAGCTTATAACTTGGGATCAATTCCATTTTACTATAACTTATTTTACTAGAGGCCAAGTTTGGGTTACTCCACTCTTATTATTCCTTTGGAAGATTACTCATCTTTCTACCTTCCTCCCATTGCCTCCTCTTAAATGTGGACCAAATGTAAATCTATGTCTTCAATATAACCTTAAACCCTAGGCAGAGTGATTGGATTCAGAATGGGCAGTTACACCTCTCAGTATTTCTAGCCAGGGTAATTTTTGGCCAGTTCGACTAGGACAAGCAGCATCCTTACTGGGATTCCTAGGTAAGCAGAATGGAGGGAAATGTGAATTTCTGTAGAGTGCTGAAGCTGAAAGTCATTTGCCAGAAACCATAAGCGCAGCAAGAAGCAGAAAGTCTATCTCTAATAGGAGACAGAAGATTACATTAACAGAGAAAACCATAGAGTACTGAAACCACCTTCTCCCTAGTCCTAGTTCTCTCTGAGGCTAGCTTCCATTCTACGATACTCAGAGCTTGGTCACACAAACAAGTATATTTCTCTTTTTGCTTAGGTTGGTTCTAGTTGGATTACTGTCACATGCAAAGAGCACAGAATGGGTCACGGGTTTTCAGTGCTGCTTAACTAATAAAAGAAGAAATGATGAAAAGAAAATACAATTTTGGATACAAAATGTGTAGGCCCCTCCAAGAAAATAAAGCACATGTGAAAATAAAGTGGATAAACATAAAATTATGAATGTATAATTTGAAAACTACATGAAGCCTGTATTTTAACTTTAAAATTACATATAGTTTATTTAGTAAACTATCTACATCATTAATAAAGATGTTCTTACTACTTAATTCTGCCCACCTTTATTTGACTTATAATTTTATTATTATATTTAGTATTTTTGTCTTTCTTCCTTTATGCAATGGACAATCTTATAGAGCATGTAACAAAAATAATTTATACTTGATATTTATGTAAGAATTGAAATGAAGGAGTTTTTGTAAAGCTGAGATAAAATAGTCAATGTAGACATATTTATTTGGAAGTAAAATAAAAATACAATGAGCAAAGTTTTTGAAAATTTAATGCTGTGAAACAAAGATCAAAAGAGGGCACTATTTCTCATTGATTTTTTTACTGCTTATGAAGGCATTCAAAATATCACACTGGCAAGCTTTACTGATTTCTTGTAAAAGTTTGTTGATTTTCTCTAAAGTCTAGTTGTATATATTTAAAATTCTGTTGCAAACCTATAATCTACAATTTAAACATAGTATCTTTTATAATATATGGTAATTGGGTGCTGCTTTACATGTGGTATACATATGTCGTTATCACTATACCCTTAGCAATAATATTTAGATTAGTGGCTTAGAAACAAAGTGAGGAGAAAATATATAACCCTATAGAAGTAAAAATGATGTTTACAGATTGTAAGAGCTTGTCATTTATTGTTAGATGTGATTTATAATCTAACCTAAACAACTTTCATTGCAATTTCACATGAAACAATACATAGAAATTCAAATAAAGGCTGCTATAATTATATCATACTCTAAAGCATTCTCAATATTATATATTACAGTCTACATCTTTTCAACTTATTTTTCTTTGATTTTTCAGGCAAATAGAATGCTTTTTATTTCTACACAACTATGATGGTTTTGATAAATGCTAGTAAATCTTGAGTCACCATTTTCATTTTCTTTAGTGGGAAAATGCTGTTCCTGGATTATTTTAATTTAGCTACCTCATGTTCTGCCACCACCCTCTTTTCATCTCACATTACTGCAAAAACTGTTCCAATCTTTTTATTTCTTTTTAGATAAATTTTGATAACTAAATGTTGACCAGTAGGAATTTTATTATAAGCATGTTACATTATAGGTAATTCTTTGGGGTGCCAAAGATACAGAATTACCTACAAAGATATTGTAGGCAATTCTTTGGGGTGCCAAAGATACAGGATTCTTCAGGGTGCCGCTTCACCAGCCAGAGACCTCCATGACCAGCGGCACCTCTCCTTGAGTTTCACTTACCCACTCATCCCACCAGGTTGTGCTTGGCTCACACTACCGGCCAGGATCCTATACCCGCCATAGGCAAGCTGGGTGTGGAGCGGTGAGGGGTGTGTGCAGAAGCTAGCAAGGGGTCTGGCCATGGTGCACAGACAGGGGAGCCAGCTGCTGCAGTGGGGCAGGCAGCTCCAGGCTCTGGCACAGATGCTGGCTCTGTGTGAGGCTGTGACTGGAACAGACATACCACAAATGGCTTCTGCCTTGGGTCCTGGCACCTGGACAAAGGGAATGTGGTGGCACCTGAAAACTTGGTAATGCCAGCAACCAGCAGAAGCCCCAAGGGAGTGTTAGGGCATGTCACAGCTGTGGCTCAGGGAGCTCTGAAGTCCGGGGCCCCAGAAGGGTCACAGCCCTTTTCTCCTGTGGTTCAGCAAACAGGAGCATGTCACTGCCTGCAGCTCTCTGAGCACACCAGGAATGTATTACAGCCCTTGTCTCTCCCATTGTTGTTCAGTGGGTGACAGTTTCTTGTCCCATGTCCAAGAAGAATGGCGTTACGTGGACAACTGCAGAGTGAGCAAGGCAATAACGAGTTTTATTGAGCAATGGAATAGCTCTCAGCAAAGAGGGCAACAGAAGTGGATAGCTCCTACCTAAAAGCAGGTACTCCTTGTGTGTGGCTGCGTCTGGGGTTCTTATGGGCTCAGAATGGGGGGAGTGTGTGCTGATTGGTCCATGGATGGCCTGGAAAAAAGCACCATTCAATTGGCTAAAAGGCATGGGGGAAATTCTCACTCTGGTCAGGGACTTTACCTGGAACTAGCAGCTTGATTTTCAAACTTTAATTTGTCTTTGGTTTGAAAGTCAGGTTTCACATGGGACCCACCCCTATCTGCCTAGGAATTTGTCTGACTCCCGCCGCTATCATAGGTGTGCTGTCATCTACACAAACCATATTAAATAATGTGGTCTGAAAAACTATAATGCTATTTCAGTAATGGGGCACTGAAAATCAATTATTGGAGTTACTAAGTATTGAGTCAATATTTAAAGTTAATAATGAGATTTGGTATAAAGCTTGTTCTGGTTTGAATACCAGTGATACATTGATGAGTTTTGTCAGATACCACAATGACACATAAAAAGAGTATGCCAAAAGTTTACTCCTAATATGGTATATTTGTAAAATGGAATATTTACAGAGACATTTTATATCGAACTAATTTTTTAATTAAATCAAAAGCAAATAATTTGAATTATATAAGTACAAACAAAATGTAGAAATAAGATATGAGATATTGTCTATGTAGATTTTTGCAGGTATTTTTGTACATAAACATTTAAAAGCATCAGCTATTAAAATACAGTTATTAAACTGACATAAAAGCAGACACTGAATATACAAAGAAAATAAGTCCAATGCATAAATTACAAGAATATGACATTTTGTTTATGTTTCTGATACATTTCTTGTATATGACATGCCCAGTTTTTTCTCTGAAAATCAAATGTGCCTGAAAAACATTTGCCTGTAAAGTATGTGATCAAGTTTGGTCATTTAAACGTTTCCAAGTGTTCCTTTTTCTCTTCTTTATGTTGCTTTTTACAGTTAATGTCTGAAATGTGTAAACTAATGTTTACATAATGTGCTTTATTTAAAATTTGATTATTATTTTCTACTCTAAGATAAACTACTTCTTTGGAACCTGGTAATCAATGATCTAGTCACTAATGTAGAAAGACAACAAATAAAATTACCTTTCATGCATAGATTTAAGATGATGGCTTAGAAAATAATTTTAACTAACGTTTGATGATAAATAAATTTGGTGATAAGAATATCTAATAATAATAATCTTCTTTCCTGATTCCTTCGTGTTGGCTAAGCAATATGCTAAGCATTTTACACAGCCAGGCAGCCCTCCATATCCACAGGTTCTGCTTCTGCAGATTCAATTAACCATGGATTGAAAATATTTTAAAAGTAATAATAACAATAAAAATAATACATATAAAAGAACAATACAGTATAACAGCCATTTCCATAGCATTTATATTGCATTAGCATTATAAGTAATCTAGAGATAATTTATAATGATTATTTTAAGTAATCTAGAGGTGAAATGAAAGAATGTGCACAGGTTATATGCAAATCCTATGCCGTTTTATATAAGGGACTTGAGCATCAGTGGATTTTGTTATCCCCAGGGGGTCCTGGAACCAATCCCCGATGGATACTTAGGGACGACTGTATTATCTTTTAAAACATCGTTGTATCTCCTCTGAAGTACATAGTGCTGTCCTCCTTTTCAAGATAATTAAACTATCCTGAGAACTCAATTAGTTCCAGGCTTCCTAGCTAATAAGTGGCAAAAAGCAAGGACTAAATTCAAGTGTACTTCATTCTGAAATTCATGTCTTGAATGGCTTCATTGTGGTTCTCAATACAATGTATTATTTTGAAGCTGATTATTATTATTGTGTTATAGAAAGCTAGTTCTGTAGGAAATCTGTCTAAATGGCAAAACACTAATTAAATGAGAGTTATGCTAGTAAAATTGGCTATACAGATTTTCTGATTTTAAAAAATATGATGACATGTTCCTAAGACAGCAAGCATTCCTCTTTCCCAATTCATTGAGTGTTTTTCAATTCCCCCAACATTGTTGTACTCTTTCCTATCCACTTCTCCAGATACAAAAATGAACAATTAAATTATAAATTGAGAACTTCCAACTCTCAGTGCCTATACTTGCATTGGTGTGGTGCCATATTCAGTTAAAAATGCTTAAGATCATGGCTTGGGTAAATTACAAGCCAATGACACTACTGAATTTGTGAGATCAGTCTGCAAACTGAATTATATACCATTGTCATAAATGTTATACCTCTCTGAAAAATCTAAATTACCATGCAGTTTTACTATCTGAAATCTCCCAAACCTTATTCATTTATCAGAATAAAATTATGTTACAGTTTTTCATTTGTTCATTATGTAACCTTAAATGATCTCAGCTAATCTAGAAGTAGCAGAAGATGGCCAAGTCCAGTTACTCCTCGATGATGTAACTGGAAATGAATGATTTCTTTATTTCTAAATGTAGAAATGTAGCCATTTGCTTCATAATGATATAAGGCCAGCTTTGCATACAGACGTTTCTCTGAATAGACAAATATCCAATGTGAAGAATTGGTACTGAAGTAAAAGTAGGAAACTATAAAGAATGTTGCCATCAATTGTATTGTCTTTCTCTATTTATATATATTTATTAAGAATACCAATAGTTTTCTTTAAGGATAAACTTTACATCAACAACATCAGGAAATAAGTGCAAGCGTATAAATAAAATATTTATTGATTTTGGTTTGATGTCATTTATAATTAGTCTATAAATAAGTGCAATTTGTAATGTATACCAGTTATGATACCTTCATAAGAAAATTTTCTTTCTTCTGACTTGAACGATCAATTACTTGGGCCACAGACAGGCTTTTTGATTCATTGAACTACACATCAGCCAAGAGAACAAAGGGCCTTCCTGCCAATTGCCAATAGGCTACTGGCACACATTTTAATCTTCAGAAAGGTCACTGGCACACTTTTCTGTGACACTTGAGTCACTCCACATGGGAGTGTGACTCCACTTAGATGCAGTTCAAACACCCCTAACCAGGCTGATAGAAAGCCCCATCCAGGAGCCACCTCACTCTTTAGCAGTCAGGAATATTCCATCTCTGCCGTGATTTCAGTAACCTGTTGGGCTTCCAGTTAGAATGCCTCTGCCTAAGATCTTCCTGACCTGCCATCTAAATTATTGTTTTCCTCCAGTGGTAGCTTGCGGGAGTATTCAATATCCCATAAAGCCACTGGGGAAATCTTATAGAACCTCAACGTTATTTTCATGTTCCTCTCCCACTGCTCTAATGAAAGAATCCCTTTTATGTCCCCTCTCTGTGTATATTAATCATCCCTAGAAGTCCAAGCCCACCTCACCCCACTCTCCTGTGTTTACCCATGAATACTAACATGCTGACTTTGATACCTCCTGCGTTATGCCATGCTGTAGCCTATTACGCCCTTTCTTCTTACATCACTCCTTTCCACTGAGCTTTGAGTATCCTAGTCCACAATCAGAAAATTCCTCTGCAGTACCCAAAATCTTCCCACAAATTTCTTCTATCTGTTTTTCCTAACAGTACTGTTTTTCTTAAGCTGTACGATATCTTATGGTTCATATAAAGCTTATACCTCTCACACATAAAGTTCTTGTGTTTCCTGCTTCCCAATGTCATTTTTAGACCATTTCTCACCTTCAATCATTTGAAAATCCATGTTTCTTGGAGCTCAAGCAGTCTTATTGTACCACTTTTTCTCACCCCTTACTGTATGCTAGAAAACTTTTAATCACATACACAACAATACTTAACTCCTTGCTTCAATTTTCTATTTCAATCCTGCTCACTCCTTTCAATGATCTTATGATTTACATAAAGGATGCTTCCAACCCTGACTTCAGTACCTTACCTCTTCCTGAACTCCCGTTCAAAACCAATTTCGTGTCTATTTTCTTTTTCTATTTTTTATTATTTATTTATTTAGTTAGTTATTATACTTTTAGTTCTAGGGTACATATGCACAACGTGCAGGCTTGTTACATATGTATGCATGTGCCATGTTGGTGTGCTGCACTCATAAATATGTCATTTATATTAGGCATATCTCCTAATGCTATCCCTCCCCACTCCCCCCACCCCATGAAAGGCCCTGGTGTGTGATATTCCCCACCCTGTGTCCAAGTGTTCTCATTGTTCACTTGCCACCTATGAGTGAGAAGTAGTGTTTGGTTTTCTGTCCTTGCGACAGTTTGCTCAGAATGATAGTTTACAGCTTCATCCGTGTCCCTACAAAGGACATGAACTCATCCTTTTTTATGGCTCCATAGTATTCCATGGTGTATATGTGCCACATTTTCTTAATCCAGTCTATCATTGTTGGACATTTGGGTTGGTTCCAAGTCTGCTGTTGTGAATAGTGCTGCAATAAACAAATGTGTGCATGTGTCTTTATAGCAGCATGATTTATAATCCTTTGGGTATAAACCCAGTAATGGGATGGCTGGGTCAAATGGTATTTCTAGTTCTAGATCCTTGAGGACTTGCCACACTGTCTTCCACAATGGTTGAACTAGCTTACAGTCCCACCAACAGTGTAAAAGTGTTCCTGTTTCTCCACATCCTCTCGAGCACCTGTTGTTTCCTGACTTTTTAATGATCGCCATTTTAACTGATGTGAGATGGTTTCTCATTGTGGTTTTTATTTGCATTTCTCTGATGGCCAGTGATGACGAGCATTTTTGCATGTGTCTTTTGGCTGCATAAATGTCTTCTTTTGAGAAGTGTCTGTTCATATCCTTCGCCACTTTTTGATGGGGCTGTTTGATTTTTTTCTTGTAAATTTGTTTAAGTTCTTTGTAGATTCTGGATATTAGCCCTTTGTCAGATGGGTAGATTGCAAAAATTTTCTCCCATTCTGCAGATTGCCTGTTCACTCTGATGGTAATTTCTCTTGCTGTGCAGAAGCTCTTTAGTTTAATTAGATCCAATTTATCAATTTTGGCTTTTGATGCCATTGCTTTTGGTGTTTTAGTCATGAAGTCCTTGCCCATGCCTATGTCCTGAATGGTATTGCCTAGGTTTTCTTCAGGGTTTTTATGGTTTTAGGTCTAACATTTAAGTCTTTAATCCATCTTGAATTAATTTTTGCATAAGGTGTAAGGAAGGGATCCAGTTTCAGCTTTCCACATATAGCTAGATAGTTTTCCCAGCACCATTTATTAAATAGGGAATCCTTTCCCCATTTCTTGTTTTTCTCAGGTTTGTCAAAGATCAGATGGTTGTAGATGTATTGTATTATTTCTGAGGGATCTGTACTGTTCCATTAGTCTATATCTCTGTTTTGGTACCAGTACCATGCTGTTTTGGTTACTGTAGCCTTATAGGATAGTTTGAAGTCAGTTAGTGTGATGCCTCCAGCTTTGTTCTTTTGGCATAGGATTGTCTTGGCAATGCGGGCTCTTTTTTGGTTCCATATGAACTTTAAAGTAGTTTTTTTCCAATTCTTTGAAGAAAGTCATTGGTAGCTTGATGGGGATGGCATTGAATCTATAAATTACCTTGGGTAGTATGGCCATTTTCACGATATTGATTCTTCCTATCCATGAACATGGAATGTTCTTCTATTTGTTTGTGTCCTCTTTTATTTTGTTGAGCAGTGGTTTGTAATTCTCTTTGAAGTGGTCCTTCACATCCCTTGTAAGTTTGATTCCTAGGTATTTTATTCCCTTTGAAGCAATTGTGAATGGGAGTTCACTCATGATTTGGCTCTCTGTTTGTCTGTTATTTGTGTATAGGAATGCTTGTGATTTTTGCACATTGATTTTTATCTGAGACTTTGCTGAAGTTGCTTATCAGCTTAAAGATATTTGGGGCTGAGATGATGGGGTTTTCTAAATATACAATCATGTCATCTGCAAACAGGGACAATTTGACTTCCTCTTTTCCTAATTGAATACCCTTTATTTATTTCTCCTGCCTGATTGCCCTGGCCAGAACTTCCAGCACTATGTTGAATAGGAGTGGTGAGACAGGGCATTCCTGTCTTGTGCCAGTTTTCAAAGGTAATGCTTCCAGTTTTTGCCCATTCAGTATGATATTGGCTGTGGGTGTGTCATAAATAGCTCTTATTATTTTGAGATATGTCCCATCAATACCTAATTTATTGAGAGTTTTTAGCATGAAGGGCTGTTGAAGTGGTTTTTGTCTTTTGTTCTGTCTATATGATGGATTACATTTATTGATATGTGTATGTTGAACCAGCCTTGCATCCCAGGGATGAAGCCCACTTGACTGTCGTGGATAAGCTTTTTGATGTGCTGCTGGATTCAGTTTGCCAGTATTTTATTGAGGATTTTTGCATCGATATTCATCAGGGATATTGATCTACAATTCTCCTTTTTTGTTGTGTCTCTGCCAGGCTTTGGTATCAGGATGATACTGGCCTCATAAAATGAGTTAGGGAGGATTTCCTCTTTTTCTATTGATTGGAATATTTTCAGAAGGAATGGTACCAGCTCCTCTTTATATCTCTGGTAGAATTTGGCTGTGTATCTTTCTGGTCCTGGACTGTTTTTGGTTGGTAGGCTATTAATTATTGCCTCAATTTCAGAGCCTGTTATTGGTCTAGTCAGGGATTCAACTTCTTCCTGGTTTAGTCTTGGGATGGTGTATATGTCCAAGAATGTATCCATTTCTTCTAGATTTTCTAGTTTATTTGCATAGAGGTGTTTATAGTATTCTCTGATGGTAGTTTGTATCTCTGTGGGATCGGTGGTGATATCCCCTTTATCATTTTTTATTGAGTCTATTTGATTCTTCTCTCTTTTCTTCTTTATTAGTCTTCCTAGCAGTCTATCAATTTTGTTGATCTTTTCAAAAAACCAGCTCCTGGATTGATTGATTTTTTGAAGGGTTTTTTGTGTCTCTATCTCCTTCCGTTCTGCTCTGATCTTAGTTATTTCTTACCTTCTGCTAGCTTTTGAATTTGTTTGCTCTTGATTCTCTAGTTCTTTTAATTGTGATGTTAGGGTATCAATTTTAGATATTTCCTGCTTTCTCTGTGGGCATTTAGTGCTATAAATTTCCCTCTACACACTGCTTTAAAAGTGTCCCAGGGATTCTGGTATGTTGTGTCTTTGTTCTCATTGGTTTCAAAGAACATCTTTATTTCTGCCTTCATTTCATTGTGTACCCAGTAGTCATTCAGGAGCAGGTTGTTCATTTTCCATGTAGTTGAGCAGTTTTGAGTGAGTTTCTTAATCCTGAGTACTAGTTTGATTGCACTGTGTTCTGAGAGACAGTTTGTTATAATTTCTCTTCTTTTACATTTGCTGATGCATGCTTTACTTCCAACTATGTGGTCAATTTTGGAATAAGTATGATGTGGTGCTGAGAAGAATGTATATTCTTTTGATTTGGTGTGGAGAGTTCTGCAGATGTCTATTAGGTCCACTTGATGCAGAGCTGAGTTCAATTCCTGGATATCCTTGTTACCTTTCTGTCTCATTGATCTGTTTAATGCTGACAGGGAGGTGTTAAAGTCTCCCATTATTATTGTGTGGGAGTCTAAGTCTCTTTGTAGGTCTCTAAGGACTTGCTTTATGAATCTGGGTGCTCCTGTATTGGGTGCATATATATTTTGGATAGTTAGCTCTTCTTGTTGAATTGATCCCTTTACCATTATATAATGGCCTTCTTTGTCTCTTCTGATCTTTGTTGGTTTAAAGTCCGTTTTATCAGAGACTAGGATTGCAACCACTGCTTTTTTTTTGTTTCTATTTGCTTGGTAGATCTTTTTCCATCCCTTTATTTTGAGCCTATGTGTGTCTCTTCACATGAGATGGGTCTCCTGAATACAGCACACTGATGGGTCTTGACTCTTTATCCATATGCCAGTCTGTGTTTTTTAATTGGAGCATTTAGCCCATTTACATTTAAGGTTAATATTGTTAGGTGTGAATTTGATCCTGTCATTATGATATTAGCTGATTATTTTGCTCGTTAGTTGAAGCAGTTTCTCCCTAGCACTGATGGTCTTTACAATTTGGCATGTTTTTGCAGTGGCTGGTACTGTTTGTTCCTTTCCATGTTTAGTGCTTCCTTCAGGAGCTCTTGTAAGGCAGGTCTGGTAGTGACAAAATCTCCCAGCATTTGCTTGTCTGTAAAGGAATTTATTTCTCCTTCACTTATGAAGCTTAGTTTTGCTGGATTTGAAATTCTGGGGTGAAAATTCTTTTCTTTAAGAATGTTGAATATTGGCCCCCACTCTCTTCTGGCTTGTAGAGTTTCTGCTGAGAGATCCACTGTTAGTCTGATGGGCTTCCTTTTGTGGGTAACCCGAACTTTCTCTCTGGCTGCTCTTAACATTTTTTCCTTCATTTTAACTTTGGTGAATCTGACAATTATGTTTCTTGGAGTTGCTCTTCTCAAGGAGTATCTTTGTGGTGTTCTCTGTATTTCCTGAATTTGAATGCTGGCCTGCCTTGCTAGGTTGGGGAAGTTCTCCTGGATAATATCCTGAAGAGTGTTTTCCAACTTGGTTCCATTCTCCCCGTCACTTTCAGGTACACCAATCAGACGTAGATTTGTTGTTTTCACATAGTCCCATATTTCTTGGAGGCTTTGTTCATTTCTTTTTACTCTTGTTTCTGTAAACTTCTCTTCTCGCTTCATTTCATTCATTTGATCTTCAATCACTGATACCCTTTCTTCCAGTTGATCGAATTGGCTACTGAAGCTTGTGCATGTGTCACGCAGTTCTTATGCCATGGTTTTCAGCTCCATCCGGTCATTTAAGATCTTCTCTACGCTGTTTATTCTAGTTAGCCATTCATCTAATCTTTTTTCAAGCTTTTTAGCTTCTTCGCACTGGGTTCAAACATCCTCGTTTAGTTCGGAGAAGTTTGTTATTACCGATCTTCTGAAGCCTTCTTCTCTCAACTTGTCAAAGTCATTCTCTGTCCAGCTTTGTTCCGTTGCTGGCAAGGAGCTGTGTTCCTTTGGAGGAGAAAAGGCTCTCTGATTTTTAGAATTTTCAGCTTTCTGCTCTGGTTTCTCCCCATCTTTGTGGTTTTATCTACCTTTGGTCTTTGATGATGGTGACGTATAGATGGGGTTTTGGTGGGGTTGTCCTTTCTGTTTGTTAGTTTTCCTTCTAACAGTCAGGATCCTCAGGTGCAGGTCTGTTAGAGTTTGCTGGAGGTCCATTCCAGACTCTGTTTGCCTAGGTATCACCAGCGGATGCTGCAGAACCGCAAATCTTGCAGAATGGCAAATGTTGCTGCCTTATCTTTCCTCTGGTAGCTTCATCTCAGAGGGGCACCTGGCCTTATGAGGTGCCTGTCGGCCCCTGCTGGGAGGTGTCTCCCAGTTAGGCTAGTTGGGGGTCAGGGACCCATTTGAGGAGGCAGTCTGTCCATTCTCAGTCTGTCCGTTCTCAGATCTCAAACTCTGTGCTGGGAGAACCACTACTCTTTTCAAAGCTGTCACACAGGGATATTTAATTCTGCAGAAGTTTCTGCTGCCTTTTGTTCAGCTATGACCTGTCCCCAGAGGTGGAGTCTACAGAGGCAGGCAGGCCTCCTTGAGCTGTGGTGGGCTCCACCTAGTTCCAGCTTCCCAGCAGCTTTGTTTACCTACTCAAGCCTCAGCAATGGTGGATGCACCTCCCCCAGCATTGCTGCTTCCTTGCAGTTCCATCTCAGACTGCTGTGCTAGCAATGAGGGAGGATCCATGGGCGTGGGACCCTCTGAGCCAGGCACGGGATATAATCTTCTGGTGTGCTGTTTGCTAAGACTGTTGGAAAAGCACAGTATTAGGGTGGGAGTGACCCGATTTTCCAGGTGCTGTCTGTCACGGCTTCCCTTGGCTAGCAAAGGAAATTCCCTGACCCCTTGCACTTCCTGGGTGAGGCAATGCCTTGCCTTGCTTCAGCTCACAGTCCGTGGGCTGCACCCACTGTCCTGCACCCACTGTCTGACAAGCCCCAGTGAGATGAACCCGGTACCTCAGTTGGAAATGCAGAAATCACCCATCTTCTGTGTTGCTCATGCTCAGAGCTGTAGAGTGGAGCTGTTCCTATTCGGCCATCTTGGAACCTCCCTTCCGTGTCTATTTTCTAAGGGTTTTTGCTGCAAACAAAACAAAAACCCTGGAAATTTTCCAAAATCACCCATTCATGTGTTCTACTGTTTCAACAAAACCTCCTATTCCTCCATCTTACAAAGCAATTCTTCAACTTCACCAAGACTGTCAGTCTTATTTATCCTCTAATTTTCATATACTTTATTTGTAGCCCTTAATCTACTTCTCTTCAGCCTAATGCTCTCCCAATTGAGCTATTTCAGCTAGCTTGGAATTTACTTCTCTTCTTTCCCACTTCTCTAGCTTGGAAAGTATGGTTCAGCATTATAGTCACTATTTTGCAGTTATTATTAAGCATTTTACTTTGCACTTTGCTGAGAAAACACCAATTTTGGAGCATTCTGTTTCTATGCATACATACTGACACATCTGAGCATTACTTCTTAAAAAAATGCACAATATGGTAGAATGCCTTTACCTAAAAGCAGGACATTTGAAAAATGAAAACTTCAATATATTCTTAGCCATTTGTGGGATCTCCGCTATAATTCTCTTGTAACCTTTACATAAAGACTTAATTCTCTACAGTTTTTCTTGTAATGATATTTTGATGATGTGTCCCTTGCTGTATTTTTTCTTGCTTCTCCCACATCCAATCCATCATATGTCTACAAGATTTAATTTCCTAAATAAATTCCTTATCTATTCACCTAAAACATAGTTAGGATACAGTATATATTTAATAAACATTTATTCATTTATTTAATAAGTGAATACATTTAATCATTCCTGAAACATTTTTATTCCAATTTTCTGATTGATAGGTATAATTGTTGTAAGTCTCAACCTGCATGACTCAGTATGGAATATGATTTAAGCCAAGACAGCATAATCTGTGCATCTTTTAAAAAGTTTTAAAATTCAACAATTTGCTTGTCTCTCTCAAACTCTGTGAGCTACAGTTGAACAATACTTATTATAATTTCTTTCATCAGTGCCTACATAGTCTGTAAACAATGTACACATTTACAGCTACCTCTAGAAGTTCCCTAAATCTTTCCCCTTTGAAAAGTTACTATGACCTTGCCCTACCCTATGAACTTCCCTTGTTTATCTTGTATAGATAAACATACATACACAAATATAAGGTTTTGGCATGCAATTCCATTAAACTGTGGTAAAAGATAACCTGTATGAGTTTCCTTTTTTTGTGTTGTATCCTTTGCTTGAAAAAAGAGAATGTGTGTGTGTGTGTGTATGTGTATGAGAGAGAGAGAGAGAGAGAGAGAGAGAAAGAGCAAGAGAGAAAAAGAGAGAGAGAGAATGGTTTCTGCCTGGTCAAGTTTATAATCTGATTTAATTATTTGCAAAAAAATAAGGCTACGTAGTGTTAGAAAAGGCTTTTAGATCATGTTACTTAAATATTTTATCTATTGCTTTCAAAAAACCATGCTTTAAATTCATCTGTTATGATTGTGTATTGGACATTTTCTGTATATTTATGCTATCTTTTGTACTTTTCAAATATATATCATTGTGCACACAATGATTCATTATTTTTTAATCTCCATGGTTCTAATTTTTATCAAAACAAAGTATTTCTGTCTGTTAACTTTTCTGCTTTTGGTTTGGCATTCTGTTTATTTTATTATCAATATGACTAGATCTTTTTATTTTATTTTTTAAGACGGAGTCTAGCTCTGTCACCAGGCTGGAGTGCAGTGGTGCAATCTTAGCTTACTGCAAACTCCGCCTCCTGGGTTCAATTGATTCTCATGCCTCAGCCTCCCAAGTAGCTGGGATTACAGGCATGCACCACCACACCCAGTTATTTTTTGTATTTTTAGAAGAGACAAGGTTTCACCATGTTGGCCTCGATGGTCTGGATCTCCTGACCTCATGATCCACCTGTTTCGGCCTCCCAAAGTGCTGGGATTACAGGCGTGAGCCACCGTGCCCGGTGATCTTTTTATTTGTTAAAAAAATAGTAAACATTTTACATCTTGCTGTTAAAACAACTTTTTCTGTTATATTTATTTTATCTATGTCTTTGGTTTATGGGACATTGTTGGTGAATTTCATTCTTATATCAGGCTCTGCTTTATAAATGGGGATATTCGTCCATTTGAACATCTGGAGTAAGTGATATATTTGGTGTTATTTCTAATTAGAAGCATAATTAAAGAAATAGATTTACAATGTAAACAAAATTCACGTTTTCAATTTATTCTCCTTTTTTTCATTTTCTTTAATGTATTTACTCTTTTCTGCTTTTTGTTTGATCAATTGTTGTTATTATCATTTTTCTTCTACTTTCCTATGGTGATATAGAATACATCCACACTTTTTGTGGGAAATCTAATGATTACTCATAAGTTGTTAATATTAAAATGCATACTTTTCTGTCTTTGTGAAGAATTAATCTCTGGCTAAATAGGGGAAGAACACAACATGACATTAACCACACAAAATATTTTCTACATGTTATTGTAAAATTTTTATTATTGATATTTTAATCATAAATACATTCATAACATCAATATCATCACCTTCAACAGTGAGATCATCTGGATTTCACATTCACACAATTTTAAGCATATGTTAGCAATCACTTAGACAATCCATAATCATTGTTTATTTAAAAATAAAAATACATAAATCATAATTTGTCAACTGATTTTATTTTTCATACCTTTTTCTTATTTGAAATCATACTTTTTTACTGAAATATGATTTTTTGTAATATACTTTCCACAATTGTTGTTTTGTAATTAAACTTTTGCCAATCTATGTCAAAAATGTTCTGATTTAATGCTAGTTTTTCTGGATTGATGGATCAATGGTCAAAATAAATTTTGCTCAGAACTTTGAAATTGTTACCTTGGTTTTCCTAGTAAACTGTGTTAAAACAAGGTCTCTACAATGTCTCACTCCAATCTGTCATTGATTTCATAGAGCTTTTACTTTAATTTGTATTTCTTCTTTTATGTTCTGTATTTTAAATTTTATTTTTTTTGTTCCTCACTCTAAGAATGTATATTCCAGATAAACAACTTTATAACCTGTACTTAATTTTTTACTAACCCTTTCAAAGAATTTAATTTTTTCAAGGAATATTCTTATAACTAACAGGTTTTGAATTTATATATACAATATTCTATCAAATTTATTAATAAAGAGCAGTGTTGAATTATTTTAAAGCTTTTTCTGTTATCTGAATTATGGTATTTATATGTAATCAATTGCTTTATTTTGGTTCTTTTTAAAATTATTACTTATTCTCAAATGTCTGGCAAGCATTATTGACTCTCTGATCACATAAATGAATAAATGACTTTTTCACATTGGTGATACAGTGGTGAGCTTGTCTTCCACAAATAAATGTTTTTTTAATTTTTTTTAATTTCCAACTTTTATTTTAAGTTCAGGAGTACATGTGCAGGATGTGCATATTTGTTACATAGGTAGGCATTTGCCATGGTGGTTTGCTGCACAGATAATCCCATCACCCAAGTATTAAGCCCAGAATACATTAACTATTCTTTCTGATTCTCTCTCTCCTCCCACCCCCTACCCTCTGGAACACCCCAGTGTGTGTTTTCTCCCCAATGTGTATGTGTTCTCATCATTCAGCTCTCACTTATAAGTGAGAACCTGCAGTTTTTGGGTTTTTGTTTCTGCATTAGTTTGCTAAGGATAAAGGCCTGCAGCTCCATCCATGTTCCCACAAAGGACATGATCTCATTCCTTTTAATGGCTGCATGGTATTCCATAGTGTATATATACCACATTTTCTTTATCCACTCTATCACTGATGGGTGTTTGGGTTGATTCCATGTTTTTGCTATTTTGAGTAGTGCTGTAATGAACATATGTGTGTATGTTTCTTTATAATAGAATAATTTGTATTCCTTTGGGTATATACCCAGTAATAGGATTGCTAGGCTAAAAAACTTCTTTTGCTGCTCAGAAACTCTCTAGTTTAATTAGATCCCACTTATCAATTTTTGCTTTTGTTGCAATTGCTTTTGGCATAATTGCTTTTAGTGTCCTTATCATAAAATCTTTGCCCATGCCTATGTCCCAAATGGTACTGCCTAGATTTTCTTCTAGAGTTTTTATAGTTTTGAGTTTTACATCTCTTTAATCCATCTTGAGTTGATTTTTGTATATGGTGTAAGGAAAGGGTCTATTTTCAATTTTTGGCATATGGCTAACCAGTTCTCCTGGCACCATTTATTAAATAGAGAATCCTTTCCCCATTGTTTGTGTTTGTAAGGTTTATCGAAGATTAGATGCTTTGAGGTGTGCAGTCTTATTTCTAGGCTCTCTATTCTGTTGCATCAGTCTATGTGTCTGTTCTTGTATCAGTACCATGCTGTTTTGGTTACTGGAGCCCTGTAGTGTAGTTTGAAATTAGGTAGTATGATGCCTCCAGATTTGTTCTTTTTGTTCAGTATTGCCTTGACAATTCAGGTTCTTTTTTCTTTTTTGGTTCTGTATGAATTTTAAAATAGTTTTTTTTGTAAATTCTGTGAAGAATGTCAGTGGTAGTTTAAGGGGAATAGGACTGAACTGGTAAATTGCCTTGGGAAGTATGGCCATTTTTGCAATATTGATTCTTCCTGTCCATGAGCATGGAATGTTTTTTTCATCTGTTTGTGTCATCTCTGATTTCTTTGAGCAGTGGTTTGTAGTTCTCCTTGAAGAGGTCCTTCACTTCCCTTGTTAGCTGTATTCCTAGGTATTTTATTCTTTTTGTTGGAATTGTGAATGGGAGTTCATTTGTGGTTTGGCTCTTGGTTTGCCTGTTGTTGACGTATAGAGATGCTAGCAATTTTTGCACATTGATTTTTGTATCATGAGACTTTACTGAAATAGCTTATCAGCATAAAAAGCTTTTGGGCTGAGATGAGGGGTTTTCTAGATATAGGATCATGTTATCTGCAAACAAAGACAGTTTGACTTCTTTTCTTCCAATTTGAATACCTTTATTTTTTCTCTTGTCTGATTGCCCTGGCCAGAACTTCCAATACCATGGTGAATAGGTGTAGTGAGAGAGGCAACCTTGTCTTTGCTGGTTTTCAAGGGAAATGCTTCCAGTTTTTGCCCATTTGGCATGATATTGGCTGTGATTTAATAAACGATTATACATATAGAAATCTAATATAAGTTACAACTTTGATATGTTTTGTTCCAATAATAAACTTGTCTCCTAAATTAATACTAATTTTCAGCTTTTTTTCCCCTAAAGTAAATGACGTTTTCTTAACTCTTTTTTTTCTATCCTCCATATTTTCTGACTTTTTTTCTTCCAGCTCTCTTTAATCATATCCAATTAGTTGCCTATTTTCTAGGAACTCTTCAAAATTTCTAGTCTACTGATGGTGAATTGTCTATGCTAATGTTGTTTTAGAATTTTTCTTTTAAAATATGTTATTAATTATTTATTTTATAGATCATTGATTTTGTTTTTATCTTAGAAATTGCTGAGGTTGGCCAAGAGGAAATAATTATAATCACATATGACTAAAAACAAACAAACAAATAAATAAATAAAACTCTAGAGAGATTTACTACTCTTAACTAAAGGATTTTTGTTTGTTTGTTTGTTTGTTTGTTTTTTGAGATGGAATCTCACTGTTGTCACCCAGGCTGGAGTGTAATGGTGCGATTTTGGCTGACTGTACCCTCTGCCTCCCGGGTTCGAGCAATTCTCCTACCTCAGCCTCCCAAGTAGCTGAGATTACAGGTGCCTGCCACCACTTCCGGCTAATTTTTGTATTGTTAGTAGAGACGAGGTTTGACTATGTTGGCCAGGCTGGTCTCAAACTCCTGACCTCAGGTGATACACCTGCCTCGGCCTCCCAAAGTACTTGGATTACAGGCGTGAACCACCGCGCCCAACCAACTAAAAGATTCTTATAGGCTCAACAAAGGTAGTTTCTTGTTCCTCTTTATTTTAGATGATCAGTGAGTGCTTTCTCAATACATTTTTTTGTTTGTTTGCTATTTGTTTTATAGCCACTGAGTCATCTGTTGAATGCCACCTGGAAGGTAACTATACTACTGCCTTAGCAATGGATGTTTTAATGCCAAGGTAAGATGCAAATATTTACTTGCTTTGAAGACTCCAATTATATCCTTGTTTTAATCTGATTTACAGATTCTAACAAACTTGAAGATTTCTGTGTTAAATATTGTTCAGTACTTAGCAATACACCAACCTTCTTAAGCTCTTTCTTGATACACAAATGATAGAAAGCTAAAAATTACATTTACAGACGAGTAAACTGAAGCTATAGAAGATAACTATTCCACTGATGACCACACAGCTAGTGAACAGAGCCAGGACTGAGTACCAACCCCAAAAGTCCCATGGCACCTGAATGACTAAGCACTGTGCCACTGTCTTGGTGAGGTGGCCCCTGAACAGCAATGAAGCTTAATGGGCCCTAGCAGCTAAGCAATGACAGTCCCAAGCAATTGGTGACCAAACTTGCTATAGACAGTTTGTCAACTGGCTTGTCAACAGAATTTTAGTTCTCATTTCTCCAAGGAGAGGCACTTGCTCAAGATCAGGAGGTCATAACAGAAAACAAACCTAGGATACTCATGCCGTGGTAGCAGATGCTGGCTGAGGCCAAATATAAGGTTAACAGAAGTTTCTGGACAACCTTACAAATCTATGCCTCAATGTTACTGGCAACTGAGGGAAACACAATTGGCTTCCTTCAATGTTTGCAGAGCCAGAAATAGTTCTCCCTGACTTCTCTTCCCAAGACTTTTCAACTGTTTTGTAAACATATATTTTCTTTGCTAAGTTTTTTTCCTGGAAAATATCTAGAGAAGTTTCTGTTTTCAGAAAGGCTGACTGTAATGATCTCTTAAACTTATCCTGAGCTAACTATGTATTGGTTAACCCAAGAACAAAAGGGAGGAATTTAGCCTCAAAGCCTAGAAGGCTTTGACTTCACAATAACGGTAAAATAAGAGGAATGACCTCACAATAACTGTAAAATAAGAATTAAACAGATATTGGTTGGAGTCCTGGATGGAGAGAAAAAAGAAGAAAAAAATCCAGATTTGGCTTCTATAAATTGCAACATTCAATTGCTTCATAAATGAACATCGAGCAATTCTTTGCCCTGTGCAGAAAATAAATTGATCTTGATGAATAACTGTCTTATAATTATCTAAATCAGAAGGCAACTCTGGTTGTTGTTCAAAATGAGAAAAATATTAATTCAGTCCTAATATGTGGCATGAGCCTGTTCGCCAGAATTTGCTTTGATTCCCTCTCTACACCAGTTGTAAGGACTGCTAAAAGTTTGAGTGTTACCTTGCAGTGCTAAAAGTACAACTTAACATTGTTGTCTCAGGGTTACATAAACTTTTACTCTCTGCCAAGAGATGCTTTGAGTGTGCTTCTCAAACCCACTTATGAAGTATGTCATCAGTTTTAAGTAAGGATGAGAATAAAAGAAGGTTCAGCACCAAGTCTAGACTTCAGTGAAAGTTGTCTTCCACTTGGGAATTAATACCCAACATATCCAGTGATACGCAAAGTTACTGTGGCAAATATAGATGATGTATTGAGCCTACGGAAATCAATAGGAGAATAATAGCATAGGCATCTAGAGTTTGGGAGCAAGTTCATATCTTCTTTAGAAGATAACTATTCTTTTGAGACACAGCTTTCAGCTTTTAGTCAACACTCACTCATCGAGGCTGAGAGTATATTCAGTGATACTCAAAATTTCTGTGAAAAATATAACTGCTGTATGAAGCCCCTGAAGGTCCCCTGTAAAGTGTAAAAACACAGACTTCTATGCTTTGAGGCTAAATTCTTTTCTTTTGCTGATAAACATTGCCTTTTTGAGAAATATCCCTGGGCTTCTATTCAACCTTGGTAGCCACTCTAACAATAGGAAATTAGATAATCGTGTACACTAAGATGTTTATCACAAATTGCCTGTATCTTTTCCACAATCTATAAGCTTGTACTTATGGAGAAGCAATCAGTCATCTAGTGAAAATGGGAGATAAAAGATCAGTTTGGAAGGTGCATGAATGCTTCAAGAGCTGGTGGCTCAAATTACATCAATACTAATCCCTGAGACATTGTCTATCTTCCCTAATCCAGCCCCGTGGTCTCATGGATAGTTGCTTATGTCTCATTGACTGAGGATGAAAATGAATGTTCCTGGTTTATAGAAAATCTACATCAAATGCCAGTTATGAATAAAAGTGAATACAGCAGACATACATCCTAATCCAGAAATGGCTCTGAAGGATCGCAGGACAGAAAGATACGTCTTTCTAGTAGAAATTCAAGTAGTACATCTGGTTTCCACTTAGTTTGAACTGAGAAATTGCTGTGAATAAAGAAAGAAATTGATTCATGGGCAGTTTCATTTGTATACTAACCGAAGATCACCTTCTATAGAAGGGTCTTTCACTAATCAAGTGGACCAAATGACATATATTTTGCATATAATTCAGTCCCTCTCTTTTCCTTTTTTTTTTTTTGATATAGGGTCTTGCTCTGTCATCTATGCTAGAGTGCAGTGGTGCAATCATTGCTCACTGTAGACTTGACCTCCCAGGCTCAAGTGATCCTCCTACCTAAGCCTCTCAAGTATCTGGGACCACAGGCACACATCACCATGCCTGGCTGTTTTTTTTTTTTTTTAATTATTATTATTTGTAGAGACAGGGTGTCACTATGTGGCCCAGGCTAGTCTTGAACTCCTAGGTTCAACTGATCCACTCACCTTGGCCTTCAAAGCGCTGGGATTATGAGATTATAGGCATGAGCCACCGCACTGGCCTCAGTCTCTTTTAAAAGCCACCCTGTGCCTCTGCAACAAATCTATGTAAAAAATATTCATGACAATAGTGATGTAAGTATAGAATTTACCCTCACCAAGCTTACCTGGTTTTTGCCATATCAAGTATCTAATCTGTCAACAGTAGAGAAAAACAACTTTTTCTATGTGGAACCATTTTTTGATGGTAGACTGGATGCATTAGAACAACTATATCATGTAAGATACAGTTATTTATTCTCACAGAAACAGAAATATATTGTGGATATGGACTTACCTTTCCTGCCCATACACTTTGAAGCCTGTTATCCATGAATTTATTAACTGCCTAATTCACCATCATGGTATTGTACACACAATTGATTTTGATAAAGAAACAGATTTTACAGCATATATAGTAAAGCAATGGGCTCTGGTCCATAAAATTCATAGGCGTTACCGAATGCCCCATTAGCCGTAAGCAACTGGTTTGTTGGAATAAGCACATGTCTTTTGAAGACTCAAACAATGCATGTCAGTTGAGAGAAAAGATCCTTGAAGCATAGTGTTTTATCATATTCTAGGAGTCAATGGCTTGGCCCTCTGAAGGTCTGCTGAAAAATAAATGTGCAAAAGGCCGATTAGTTGGAGGAAAGGCATGAAAATTTACTTAACCTGTATACATGGGAATTTTCAGAATAAAGACCCAAAGAGACAGAGAAAACTATCTATTTTTATAACGAGGTTCAATAAAGTATGGCCAACCATGTAGAAATATGACTGGACAGGGCGGAGCATGGTGGCTCATGCCTGTAATCCCAGCAATTTGGGAGGCCAAGCCAGCGGATCACGAGGTCAGGAGATCGAGACCATCTTGGTTAACACGGTGAAACCCGGGCTAACACGGTGAAACCCGGTCTCTACTAAGAATACAGAAAATTAGCCAGTCGTGGTGGCGGGCACCTGTAGTCCCAGCTACTCAGGAGGCTGAGGCAGGAGGATGGCATGAACCCAGGAGGCGGAGCTTGCAGTGAGCCGAGATCGTGCCACTGCACTCCAGCCTGGGCGACAGAGCGAGACTCTGTCTCAAAATAAAAAAGAAAAGAAAAGAAATATGACTGGACAGAAAGTGTATTGTCTAATGCTAATAGATTGAGTGCGGGAAACCCAGAAGGTCCTATCTGTCTAGATTCTTCTTGGCATCTCTGAGGTGTGGAGCAGAACCCTCTCTGGAATGGGGGTCTGGGTATGGGCAGGACTGTCTCTGGAATACGAGTCTTATAACTTATAGTCAAGCAAGATAGGTCAGATGATTTCTTTATGGTCAGCTTTTACACAAAAAAAGGTGGTGAGAAAGTGAGAGTAATATTTTTAGGTTTTGTGGCTAGTTTGGGGTAAAAGGGGTTCTTGTTTCTATGACCCACCTTAGGGAAAAGGCGTTCTAGTTTCTCTGGCTAGCCTTTAGAAGAGAATGAAACAGAGACGGGAAGGCGGGAGAAAGTCGAAGAAAAACTTTTGGTTCTGAGGTCTTCATTTTAGGCTATTATTTTCTAAGCCCCAACAACACAAACTGAAGTATATCCTTTGAATTAGCAACCGATATATGGTGCAGACTGTAACCATCTGGTAATGAAGTAGTAAAAGTGGTAGTAGTAGTTTCTGTCATGATTACACATAATGTCTCACTCCATTTTTTCCCCTTCATTCCACAAGTTTCAGCTCTGCTGGGGTGGAGATTTTGGTTCCTAAGAGGACTGTTTTCAGAAAGAAATTCCACTGAATTGGAAATTGAGCTTGCCATTCAGTCATTAGTTTGCTTTTGTTGTTGTTGCTTGCTTTCTTTCTCCTTTTTTCTTTCTTTCTTTCTTTCTTTCTTTCTTTCTTTCTTTCTCTCTCTCTTTCTTTCTTTTTCTTTTCTTTTCTTTTTTCTTTTCTTTCTTTCTTTTCTTTCTTTCTCTCTCTCTTTCTTTCTTTCCTTTTCTCTCTTTCTCTCATTCTTTCTCTCTGTGATATTAAACCAGCAAACAAAAATGAGGGTTACTTGATTGTCTGTGTGACTGATTAAGATTACAAGAATAGCATTGCTATTATTTAATAGGGGGTCTAGGAAGATTATGTCTAGAATCTCCGCAGGATGCCTCTTAGTACTTTACTGTTGAATAGTAAAAGTTAATATAAAATTACAGCAAACAAACAAAAAAAGAGCCATTATGGATTCAGTGTCTTCAGGAATGAAGATTTTTGTCCTTCTAGCAGGTAAAGACCTAGCCCTGCTGAGCTCTAATCTAAGAACAAAGGACATAAAAAATTGACTCTGCAATGGCAGATAAAGCATGGATTCATGAACACATTCAAGGAGAATTATACCACTTATGTATATCTTCCCTTGCTTGTTATATGTGTGTTTATGTACATCTGTGTTTATTATATATTTTTTCTTTTTGTCTTTCCCTAATTATTTTATAAAAGGATTGTTAGTGGCTATTTTATAATTTAGTCTGCAGGTAAAAGATATTCAGAAGAGACTGTGAATTAGTGGGACAAACAGTTAACCTAGTCCAGAGATGGATACTGTAACTGTCTTCCAGACATGGATCTACTGAGTGAATATGGAAACTTTGTATAATTTCCTGAGAAGTGGAAGAGTAATTTTGTTTGTACAAAGAAAATTTTTCTTATTAGGAAAAATCATAGGTTGCTTTTGTTATTACAGTATGTGTGGATTCTGTACTAGACAATTACCTATTGGCTTTTACCTTTAAATTTACCCTGTTGTAGTCTAGCTGTGCTAGTGATGGGATTTTGCGAACCACATTTACACTTTATCAGCTGGATCTTGTTTAGACTCTGCCAATACAGGATTTTAGAGAAAGAAAGGAAGGATAGAAGTGGAAGAGGGGACTTGATTCGTACTTTTTATTTTCTATTCCTGTTAGACTCACCCTTGCAATGGTTCTCACCTTGGCAATGACAGTTGTTGCAAGTAAAAGCAGTCAATTTCAGCTTTCAGGCAGAAACAGCCTCACTGCATCTCCTCAGAGACACCAGAATAGCTGGCTGACCCTTCATCGCTGAGGTCTAACTCTCTGCTCCATGAGGCCACTTCTCAATTATAAGAATTTTATAGATTTCCTGTCGTTTACTCATAGGGCTTGTGGCTGTTCACTGCAATTATTAATTCTACAAAACCTCACTTTTATCCCAGGTATTTTTTAAATTGTCCATGCCTGATTAATGATTTTTATATCAAGTTATCTCCTGTTAAAATAATTCATATGGCTGGATGTGGTGGCTCACACCTGTAATCTCAGCAGTTTGGGAGGCTGAGGCAGGCAGATCACTTGAGGTCAGGAGTTCAAGACCAGCCTGGCAAACATGATAAAACACCGTTTCTACTAAAAAATACAAAAATTAGCAGGCGTTGTGGTGCATGCTTGTAATCTCAGCTACTTGAGAAGTTGAGGCAGAAGGATACCTTGAACCTGGTAGGTGGAGTTGTAGTGAGCCAAGATGGTGCTGCTGCACTCCAGCCTGTGCGACAGAACAGGACTCCATCTCAATAAAATAATTCATATGATTTCTGCCTGTTGTCTGGACTCCAACTAATATAGACATTATGCTTGTCTGGACCCCAACTAATACAGACATTATACGAAGTATTGCAAGTATAATGATGAGATAAAGTTTCTACCTGTAGGATCACTATAAGGAAGGGAAGGGACAAGTAAACAGGGCACTATAATACAGCATGTTGTAAAAAAGCTTTGTTTTTAAAAAGCCTCAGAAGTAATATAAAACCATATTGAAATACTTGCATTCCTCTCACTGTTATACTGTTTTCCCTACCTAGGACATTCATTCATTCGTTCATTCAACTAATATTTATTCAGCACTCAGTATTTATTTGCAGGATTTCTGGGGATAAATTTTTAGCCAGAAAACAAAAATGAAAGAAAAGATATATTTCTGCTGTCATGTAGCTCATTATCTATAGCAGATGACTGATATTAAATAAAGAATGACAGCGATCTATAATTGCAAACTCCAAATCTACTAATGCTCTGAACAAAAACCATAGGGAGCTTGGGAAATATACTACAGATGAGTTTCATATATTCTGGAGGGTCAGAACAGAATGAAATTCCTTATGAAATGGCAAGTGAACTGAAATTACAAGCTTTAAAGAAAGTTAATTATGAGAAAATATGTTTTAAAAAATATCCCAACCTTAGGGGAGCAGCTTGTACAAAAGCCCTGAGTTAAAAACAGACACAACTAAGTGTAGGAAGTGAAAGCAAGGTATAAATACCCTATCTCTACACTTTCCTCTTTTCTTGCTCTCACTTAAGTATTACCTGTTTATTTATTTTTACCCTCAGTTTTATTGAGGTTTAATTGGCACACAAAAAGCTGAACATAATGAATGTATACTATTTAGTGAGTCTGAACACATATACACACTCATGTTACTATCCCCATAATCAAGATAATAAATGCATCCCTCAGGACCAAATAATTTTTTGTGTCTCTTTGGGTCTTTTCTGTTCTCATTGTTTCTGACTTTGTCTTGCTATGGTAAGAACACATAACATGAGGTCGATTCTTTTATTAAAAAATTAAGTGCACAGTAAATAATTGTTATCTATAGGCACTGTGCTGAACCACAGTTTTCTGGTAGTTAATTTGAATAACTATTACTTTATATCTATTAAAAAGAAAACCCAGGCTGGGCGTGGTGGCTCATGCCTGTAATTCCAGTGCTTTGGGAGGCCGAGATAAGCAGATCACCTGAGGTCAGGAGTTCAAGACCAGCCTGGCCAATATAGTGGAACCCCTTCTCTATTAAAAATAATTTTTAAAAATTAGCTGGGTGTGGTGGTGGGCGCCTGTAATCCCAGCTACTTGGGAAGCTGAGGCAGAAGAATCTCTTGAACCAGGGAGGCAAAGATTACAGTGAGCCGAGATCACGCCATTCCCCTCCAGCCTGTACAACAAGAGCAAAACTTCATCACAAAACAAAACAAAACAGCCTCCCCATATCTGTCTCATCTTATCCCCTGGTAAGCACCATTCTACTGTCTATTTTCTCTAAGTCTGACTATTTTAGATGACTCATGTAAGTGGAACCATGCAACGTTCATCTTTCTATGACTGACATTTCACCTAGCATTTTGTCTTCCATATTCATCTATGTCATCATAGATGGTACAATTTTCTGCTTTTTTTGGTTGAATAATATTTTATTATCTGCATATATCCCATTTTTCTTTTTCCATTCATCAGCTGGTGCACATTGAATTATTTTCCTGCTTTGGCTATTATAAATAACGTCTCCATGAAGAGGGGAGTGGAGATATGTATTTAAGATTTGTATTTCAATTATTTTGGATATATAGCAAGAGGTGGGTTGCTGGATCATATGATAGTTCTATTTTTAATTTTTTTGAGGAACTTACATGCTGTTTGCCAAAGTAGCTGCACCATTTTATAGTCTTACCAACAGTGAACAAGGGTTCAAATTTCTTCATAACCTCCCCAATACTTATCTTTTTAAAAACTAATAACCATGCTAATAGTTGTGATGCAATATTTTGTGTGTTTTACATTTGCATTTCTCTGATGACTGGTGATATTAAACATTTTTTACATACCCGTTGGTCATTTGTAAATCTTCTTTGAAGATCCTTTGCCCATAATTTTTTTTTCTATTTGGGGTCCTATGCTAACTTTTAAGCAGGTTATTTGTAATTTTGCTATTGAATTGCAATAGTTCATTACATGTTTTGGAAATTAGCCCCTTACCAAATATACATTTTGAAGAGATTTTCTCCCATTTCATAGGTTGCCTATAACCAAAAGGTCTCATATCAATATATCATTGCTAAATTTTCACAGAGATTAAAAAATTCTAAAATTCATATGGAACCAAAAAGACACCAATGATCAAAGCAATTTTGTAAAAAAACCCGAAACAATAAATGAGCAGAAAACAAAACTGGAGACATCATACTTCCTGATTTTGATACATCATAAAGCTATATTAATCAAAACAGTATGTGCTGCCATAAATGCAACAACATACAACAATAGAACATAAAGGAGAGCTCAGAAGTAAGCTCATGCATATATGGTTAACTAATCTTTGACAAGGGTGTCAAAAACATACAATGGGGAAGAGACAGTCTCTTTAATAAATGATGTTTGGACAACTGGATATAAACACACAGAAGCATAAAATTAGATCTTTAACTCTCATCATGTACAAAAATCAACTCAAAGTATTTTAAACACAAATGTAAAACCTGAAATTATAAATCTCCTAGAAGAAAGCAGAGAGAAAAAAATCTCCTTGACATTGATATTACAATATTTTTTTGATATGACACCAACAGCAAAAGAGACAAAAACAAAAATATGTAAGTGAGACTACATGAAACCAAGAAGCTTCTGCCCTGCAAAGGAAACAATCAACAAAATAAGAAAGTAAACTATGGAATGGGAAAAAATGTTTGTAAACCATATATCTGATAAGAGGTTAGTATCTGAAATATATAAGTGACTCATACAGCTCAGTAGCAAAAAACAGGAAATCTGATTACAATATGGGCAAAGGACCTGATTAGGCATTTTCCCAAATAAGATATTCGAGTGGCCGATGCATATGTGAAAAGGCGCTCCACATTACTAACCATTGAGATCATCAGTGAAACACAAATCAAAACCACAATGATACATCAACTCACATCTGTTAGGATGGCTATTATAAAAAAGACAAGACATAACAAAAGTTGATTAAGGATGTGGAGAAAAAAGAATTCTTGAGCACTATTGGTGGAAAGGTAAATTGGTACAGCTATTATAGAAAACAGTATAAAGGTCTTCAAATAATTAAAAGTAGAATTACATTAGATTCAGCAAGCTCACTTCTGATTATATAACTGAGGAAAATGAAATAAGTACCCTGGAGTGATATCTGCACTCCCATGTGCATTGCAGCATTATTCACAATAGGGAACAATGGAAAACAGAAACAACCTGTCTATTTACAGATGAATGGAAAAAAAAAAATTGGTATATATGCACAATAAAATACTATTCAGCTTTAAAAAGAAAGTAAGTACTCAATTTGTGACAATATGGATGAAACTGGATGGGTGTTATGCTAAGTGAAATAAGTCAGGCAGAGACTGGCAACTATTATGTGATATCTCTTATATGTGGATTTTTTTTTAAAGATCAATTAACAAAAACAAACTGTAGAATGGTGGTTTCCAGGGTCAGGGGAGTTGGAAAAATGGAAAGATGTTTGCCAAAAGGTACAAACTTTAAGTATAAGACTAATAAGTTCTTATGATATAATGTACAACATGGTGATTGTAGCTAATGACATTGTCTTATATACTTGAAATTTGCTAACAAAGGAGATTTTAAGCATTCTCACCAAAAGAAGTATGTGAAATGATAGATGTGTTAACTAACTTGATTATGGTAATTATTTTGCAGTGTATACATATGACAATTTATCATATTGTACACTTCAGATATACATAATCTTATTAATTGTAACTCAATACATCTGGAGAAAAATATTTAATATTAATCAAGTAAGTAAGAAGCCTTTGTGTGCAAAACAAAAAGTGAAAAGTTCTTGACTTCCTCCAACTAATGTCAACCATAAAACTACAATGGTAAATATGAAAGGCGTATCAAATAAATATATTTTTTGAATTAAAAAACCAGTTGATTTTCCTGAACCAATGTCAATAATCTTTCACCTTACATACACCTCTAACAGTTTTAGAGTTTCAGATCTTAAATTTAAGTCTTTAGTTAGAGTTAATGTTTGTGCATGGTGTAACATAAGGGTTCAACTTCATGCTTTTGAATTTGGATGTCCAGTTTTTCTAGAACCATTTATTGAAGAGACATCACTTCTTCATTGTGTAGTCTTAGTACCCTTGTCGAAGTTCAGTTGACCACATATGTGTAGGTATAAAACCAGCATCACTTTGATCCCAAAGCCAGACAAAGACATCACAAGAAAAGGAAAATACAAGCCAATATCTCTGATGAACATAGATGCAAAAATTCTCAACAGAGTATTAGCAAATCAAATTCAATAGCACATTAGGAAGATCATATACCACTGCTCTCTCTATGGAGTAGCTTTTTTTTTTTGAGACGGAGTCTCACTCTGTTGCCAGGCTGCAGTGTAGTGGCACAATCTCCGCTCACTGCAACCTCTGCCTCCCAGGTTCAAGCGATTCTCCTGCCTCAGCCTCCTGAGTAGCTGGGACAACAGGCGCAGGTGACCACGCCAAGCTAATTTTTGTATTTTTAGTAGAGATGGGGTTTCACCATGTTGGACAGGATGGTGTCAATCTCTTGACCTCAGGATCCACCCGCCTTAGCCTCCCAAAGTGCTGGGATTACAGGCGTGAGCCACCGCGCCCGGCCAGAGTAGCTCTCCTTTTGTTTCTTTACTTCTCTAATAAACTTGCTTTCACTTTAAAAAAAAATGATCATATACCATCACCAACTGCAAATTTTCTCTGAGATGCAAGGATGATTTAACATTTGTAAATCATTCAGTATGATAAACTCCTTTAACAGAACAACAGACAAATAACAAACACATGATTATCTCAATAGATGCAGAAAAATAATTTGACAAAATTCAACATCCTTTCATGATAAAAATCATTAACAAAAAAAGCATAGAAGGAACTCATCCAAAAACAATAAAAGGCATATATAAAATGTCCATAACTAACATCATACTTAATGGTAAAAAACTGAAAGCTTTTTCTCTGAGCTATGAAACAAGTCAAGTATGCCCACTCTTGCCATGTCTACTTAATATACTGGAAGTACTGAAATTCCAAGCCAGAGCAATTAATCAAGAAAATTAAATAAAATATATTCAAATCAGAAAGGAAGAAATAAAATGATCTCTATTTGCAGATACCATGACCTTACTTATAGAAAGCCCTAAAGACTCTTTACAAAAACTGTTAGAACTAATAAATGAATTCAGTAAATTTGCAGGATACAAAAAAATAAACACACAAAAATCAGTTGTTTCTATACACCAACCATTAACAATCTGAAAGAAAATAATCTCATTCACAATAGCACCAAAAGAAATAAAATACTTAGGAATAAATCTAAGCAAGAGGTAAAAGACTTGTATGGAAACTATGAAACACTCATTAAAGAAATTAAAACATACAAATAAATGAAAAGGCATCCTGCATTTATGGATTAGAAAAATCAGTATTTAAAATGTCTATATTTCCCCAAGAGATCTAAAAATTCAATGCAGTTCCTACTCAAATTTCAGAGACATTTTTTACAGAAATAGAAAAAAATAGAAAAACATTTATAAAAGGTATATGGAAAACTAAAAGGTCCTGAATAACAAAAGCAATTTTAATCAAGAAGAACAATGCTAGAAATATCACACTTTCTGCCTTCTAAATGTATTATAAAGCTACGGTAATTAAAAGAGTACGGAAATAGCATAAAATAGACATATAGATTAATGGAACAAAGTACGATCTTTAACAATTTTTCGAGCAATTTCAATGTCACTTTTTCTAGAAAATATTGTCTGACATCCTACCCACCCTAGTTCTGTACTTAAGTCTAGAACTGCCCACTTATGTGCTCACCTAAATTTCTACCTCATTACTATGACATTTCAGCATGCAAACTGTTTGTATAATTATGTCTCTAACTGCATAGTCAATCAAGCCCAGTGCCTGATACATAGGCATATTTTCCCAAACATCAGACATTCCAGTAACATTTTATGATTTTTTATACATCCAAGTTTACATACACTGTAATTTCCTATTATTAAAAACTTTAACTCATTACTTAAATGTTTATTTTAAAACATATTATAATTGCTAATTGTACATACATAGTAATATAAAAAGCAAAGGGATAATCAAAAAGCAAAAACAATAAAATATTATATATATAATTTTTACTAAAACATGAGTAATAACTTGAAGCAAAGTACACATTACATACATGATAAGAATCCCTCAAGGAAAATAATAAAAGTTTATAATCAGTAGAGAATAAATGGATTTTCACACTACATGATGGTAAATCCAAACTACAAAGTAATAGTTAAGATGTTCTTTGACTCAGACGCCAGATTTTTTATTTAAATTAGCAACACGTTTGCAGCACAATTATCAATTGTGTTTTTAATGAATTTCACTGGGTATACAAGCGATGAGAATTTAGGTGAAAATTCTATCATCCACCTATCTGTATTAAAAGTTCATATTTATCCCAAGAAATGAGATTAAAGAAAAGAACATAGAAATGGAATATTTCTCCTTCTTTTCCTGTTATATACATTTTCTTTTCATATCACATTCTGAGGAAAGAAAACCTACAGGAGTCTGAGATTAGGGCAAATATCCTTAGGCACCTCTGAGCCACCTGTCATCTTGAGCAGCTTTGAAAGCTAAAGAACTCAGTTCTTCGCATCAATCGTGCCATCACAGCATAGTCTCAGTACTCATTTTACAGAGCTATAATGCTAACCTATGATGAAAGAGAAAAAGATATTTCTGTGTCTGTAACCTCTTAAATGGCCTTCATCAGAATTATGCAGGCTAGATGTGAGAGGAAAGAATGCATCCTGAAGACAAAGCTATATCTTGACTGGACTTCAAAAGAAAGAAAGCATAGAATGAAAGGGATCAAGGCTGGAAACCAATAGACCAGTTTGACAGTTACTAATAACAACAATAATAAAGCATCTACTTTGGTCCAGACATGTTTCTAAGTAGTTTGCAGTTAATGCTGAAAACATTCCAAATAATTGATTTTCAGTATTATTCCTACTTTGCAGATGACCAAACAATGACACTCCAAGTTACACAGTAACTACGGGGATGAAGATGCCTGCAATCTGGCAGGCAGAGCCCCTATACTTACTTCCACCTGCTATTCTTGAGCATTCTTAGGATGGTGTCCCATACTGCGCTAGTAGCGCTAGTGAAGGACAGAAGTGTAGAACCATAAGTGATATAATAAAATAAAACAATAAGTCTTAAGCAGTATTTGTAGGACTGAGTTTTATTCTTTCATAACATGTATAGATTTCAACTGAAGCGAGAGATTTGATTTAGTGAAAAGCTACTGAATGAATTGGTTCTTAATCTATGGTAATTGTTTCCTTGAATCTGAATTTTTCACTAGGCAATAACTTCCTGATAAACTCAACACAATTTCCAAACTAGTAAAAGTATTTCCTGACGTTCCAAGTATTCTCTATAATATTCCATGGTTAGAGAGTTTGCACCAGGCATAAAAGTATACAGCTTTACTATGATTTCTGTAATGTGGTAATGTGGTTTTACAAGGAAAATCTCTGGCTTATTGAAATTCTAATATGACATGTGTTCAGATTAATGCATTTCATGATCTGAAGTAAAGTACAACCTCTGAAAACCTAAAATAAAGCTATCAAGTACTTTTAAAAAATAGCTAACGCCGTTCAGAAGCTAATTTAACAATTACCATTACTTTATTACATGGTTATACAGATTAAATCACTTAACCTCTTGTCATGGTTTCTAATCTCTAAAATGTGATATTCCAGTTATACACTGACAATGTTGAAAAATTCTCATATTAAATTTAATTCGCTTTCTCTACTTCTGAAGAACCAGGAATGTGTTACTAACATGCAGAAATCTGCAGGACATGATGAAAAAAATAAGTCATGAAGACTAAAAGCGAAAGAATGATAGGAATGTATCCCTATTTGCCTGACTTAATAGAATAATAACAAAAGTGCCTGTGTAACATGTTTTCAAAATGTGATCTTTTGAAGGAGTCAGATAATAAGAATTAGTTTTATACTGTAATAATCCGTAATCTTTTTGTTTTTCTTTTGCTGTGTTTCCATCAGCTCTTACTAGATTATTATCTAATATTTTCTAAAAATATATTTAAGAAAAGGAGATGATTTTAAACTATGAAGAATTTAAGGGTTGATTTCTGTACTAAATATATATATGTAGTTTTAATGCATGTAGTATGCCTGATAGATTACTAAGAGCTGGATAAACAGAGGTTAATGAAATAGACTTAATTTATGATTCATAGAACTTATAGTCTAATGTGAGAAATATACACAGAAGTAAATAATTAAGCACAGGAATAAATATGTAAATGTAACAGATGGTACCATACTCTGATGCTATGAAAGAAACAGTGCAGAGATTTACAAATGTGGGGGGTAGGAGATTATTTAGGTAGGATGGTCAGAAAAGGATTTCTTTGGAGAAGAAATCGAAGATGAGCATTAGAAGACAGGATAAACCAATGATGGGACAGAAAAAGAAAAATATACTTAAAGAAGATGGCATGGAATATAAAATACTACAGGCAGAAGGGAGAATGCTATATAGAAAAACTGAGTGGCACTTAGTGTGATAAAATCTTAGTAAGGAGTATTATAGAAGACAAGGAAAGGAGGGAAGTGAAATAGGCCAGCTTAACCATGTAAGAATTTCTGTCTGCAGTAAGATAGTTTGCATTTTATTTATTACACACTCGGAATTTTTGAAGCATCACATACCTGGATATAATATTGTTTCATTTATTTTTTAAAAAATGGCTCCTTTTCCTTTGTGAGAACTAGCTCAGAGAAGTTAATACAGGAAGCTGAAGACATGAGGTAAAGCAATGGCCTAGTATTCAGAAGATAATAAAATAACCCATGTGATGACAAAGGAGAAAGAAAATAAAGAAATACCATAAAATTTTATGAAATAATGGACTTAGAAATAAAAGATGAGGAAGAGATCACAAATAATAGCAAGAGCTCACAACTGAGCAAGTGGCAGCATGTAATTTAAAGACATGCTGAGAAAATGAAGATGAGGTAACTGAGAGAATAGTGAGACAGAAGAAAAGGGACAATAATAAACCCTAGATAGAGAAGGAGGATGAGTGAAAGGCTTTGAGCAGGCTGTTGCTCCTGAAGTCAAGAGAAGAGGGTATCTTCAGAAATATGGATGGCCCTTCTGTAGCAGTCACATCAGAGGTTAAATAAGGTAAGTGCAGTAAGGCTCCACCACACCTGACAACATGAAAATGATTGGCATCCATTTAAATAAGAATTACTGTGGCAGTATGGAGTAGACTGCAAACTGTCTGAACTTGAAGAATTAATGAGAAGTGAGGAACTGGATAAGTTCTGTAGACAACTCTTTAAGAACTTTGGCTGTAAATGTTTGTTTAACTGTAAATGTTTCCAGGTTGATTACTACTTGAAAAAGAATGAGAGGTCATTGTGGTTATCTTTAAAGATTAAAGATGTTAAAGTATCTATCAGTGAGCTAGGTAGAGTGTCAAAGAGAGAAAATTACTGAGGAAAGAGTAAAATCTTAGAAGAATGAGAGGAGAAGAGAGAAAATTCAGGTTTAATCTGAGAGTCTGGCCCTTGATAGGAGGACGAGGAGTGCCTAGGTTGTAACAGGAGGGTACAGAATAAGACGGTTGCAGGTATGTTTGGAGATTTGGCAGTCACAATTTAAGAGACTACTTACATGATAATTTATATTTTTTAAGAATGCAAAATGAGCAAAGGTTAATCTGCTGAACATTACCAATGAGGAAATGGTAATTTTGGAAATAGAGGAAAAAACTGAAACTGTCATTTTTGGGAGTAATACCAAAGTAAGCATTCTAGAAATCTAGTTTATGAATGCTGAGCAGTGTTGAGGAAACATTTTACATTCGAAATTTTTAATTTCAAGTATAGTCAGCCTGTCCCATTGAATGATATTTTTCAGCAGTGCCAATTTTTGCATTCTGGGAATGTACAGTTCAAATTAAATCAGGGTTATAGTATTGCCAGGTGAGTATGTTAGATAAAGAGTGTCACATCATTTACATATTTTAATAAAGTAATAGTAATTATGAATGATGAATAATGGATCATTAGCTGGACAAGCAAAACTAGAAAGCCTAAGAAGCCTTAAAGTGTTTAGGGAGTATTAGAATTAATGAATATTTGTAAAAAAGTAAAGTAATTTTTGCAAACAGTTCCTTCATCTGGTGCACACATAGGGAGGTAAGATGTTAAGAGGTAAATGGTAGAGATTCTGGATACAACAGAGTTTCGTTGAAAATAAATTTCAAAGAAATGGTCATGGAGATGGATGATTTTGAGAGAGTAAAGGGAAAGGTCATGGAAAATGAGGAAGGCAGGAAAATTACATGTCAGCGGATAATGATGATAGTCAGGGTTGGAGCATAAATATGAGTCAGAAACTGAATTTTCAATAAACTAGGGCAGTATCCAAGAGGGCAGAAATGAGAGTAGTGAATAGTAGACTTGAGTAGTTCATTGTATATTGAAACATAAAAGTAAAGGAGCAGTAATTTTGGAGAGGGAAGGAGCATGCTAATACCCTGTAGGCAATGATGGGGAACAAAAAATATCCACCAATCACAGATCTTTTGGTCCTAATTATAATAGTAGAAGTAATTACAATAATAAACATAAGTACCATTCAATGTTTTCTATGTGCAAATACACTGCTAGCCACTTTAGTGTGTTGTTTAATTTAATCATCAAGACAGGGTAAGTTAACTGTTATTAAAGCCACTTTAGTGTGTTGTTTAATTTAATCATCAAGACAGGGCAAGTTAAGTTGCAGATGAGCACTGAGTGAAGATTGGTGATGTCAAATAAGTAAGTTTTCCTCTTAGTTATTAAATATATAGGCGCAGCTCAAGGATTTGAACAAGAATCTCCTTGACATTTACAGCATAATTCTACCACCCACAAAAGTCATGTGAACTACTGAAAAGAAAAATAATTTAATAATACTTTAATTGTAGTCCTAACTATGATTTAAACATTACTGAGTCTGAAGTATTAGTGATCCGGCAAACCCGTTGAGTCTTCTTACATGTGTTGATTTGTGTGCATTAGTTATTAGATAACCAATTCAGGGCATTTTGAGTGAAATTTCTAGGGTTTTAAATCTTGGAAGTTTCCAGGAAGATGAAAAGATGATTATGGCATCTGTTCTTATGGACTAGTTCTAAGGTCCTTCAGATCAAGGGACTCTTGTCCCATTTCAAAGCTAAATCTTCTCTCTGGTGAAGGAGAGACTGCAGGGACACTAGTGCCATTTGTTGTACCCTAAAGATTATACAATCTGGAAAGCAGTGTAGCAGAGCATCCTGAGAATAACATTCCCACCGAGGGCCCCAGTAGGATTGAATTTGGAGCAAGCAGGCAGAATTAAGGAATGATGTACAGCAGAGCTTCTCACTCTTAGCACTATTGACATTTTGCACTGGAAACACTTCATTGTGGGAGGTTTCCCTGTGTGTGACAGAATGTTTAGCAGATCTCTGAAATATATCCACTGGAGCTAGTTGAACCCTTCCTTGCTCTGGTTGTGAAAATCAAAACGTATCTAAATATTGCCATATGTCCCTGAGGGGACAAAATCACGCCCCCCCAGCCTAAAATCCCTGAGCTAGACCAACTATGAAGGGAATATTGGGAGGAAGCGTAAGACATACAGATGACAATGAAAACCCAGAAATACATTGACGATAATAATGGATAATAGCGCTGTAGCTATTTCCGAGGAAGAACAGAATCAATGAAGTTTAGTTACTTATTTTAATCATCTTATTATACTGTAATGTTTGAAATAGATAACATTTGGACTGCATGCTATATTCAACCTGTTAATATTTCATTTGCTATAACTATGGGAGGTAAATTCAATTCTTCAATTCAATGAACTCATTGATATCCCAGAGCCAGGCATTATAAAATGAAAGGGGCTTTCTTTCTTTATGTTATAAGAGACAACAACAACATAAATCATAAATTCATCTGTGATTTGGTTAAAAAGAGAAAAATAAAACAAGTTAAACTGAAGAGCCAATAGTAAAACTACGTAGTGCTTACTATATGCCAGGTATTTTTCTATGTGCTTTATGTACATGAATGCATAAACCCTGCAACAACCCTCTAAGGTGGGCACTGTTATTGTGCCATTTTTCAGATGAGGAACTATCAGGGAATAAGAAAGTTGTATTGGTAGGCATGACCAGGAGACACGCTGAGCAGTAAATAAAAAGGAAACAAAAGCTTATAACAGACATTAAGACACGATGGCAAATTGGCATGCATATGATCTTAATAAGACTTGTATTTATGTGTTTTTCTGATGAAATGGTCCTCACAATTATTTTAATTCTTATAATTACCTTAATTTAACTTATTAGGCAATAGGTTAAAATTTATAAAATAATGGATAGAATATTTTAGTCACAATAGCTCCTCTTGCTACAAAGTTCCATACTATGTATTCTGTACAAAATATTTTTGATTGAATTTATTGATTATTTTCCCAATAATTCCAAACACAAATTAATTGTTCCATGAAACCAAAACAAGTATGTGTTAACTTTGGTTAATATTATTTTATAAGAACAGTCTATATTATTTTTGTCCTAGCAGATAATGACCCAATTTCTCTCACTTTGTGAAAGCAAGTTTTACCACTCTTTATTTCAAATAGAAGCATCTGAACTATTAAAGTTAAATGAAATAAATACTAATTTTCTAAAAAAGTAAAAACTATAAATATGAATGAGACTTATTTTCATTATTTCTAGAATCCCTGTTTTACCAGTACCAAAACTAATATGAAGTGGTCCAAACAGAATTTGTCGAGCTTCCAGATTGCAAATATTTGAGAAAAAAATATATCTCATTTACTCAGCGAATAGTCTATAAATTGGACATTCACAGAGGCACAAGATCATTAACTATCCTTTCAGAAGTCAATTTTATGCTTCCTAAATTAGATCTGGAGCTGGGCTATTTTGGGATGGCAGGCTGGGAATAATACACAGATTTTGTGAAATCAGGTTTAGCCATTTTCAGCTAAATCACATTCAATTCAATAACAACCACTGAAAACAAAGAAGAGTCAATAAAAATGACTTGCAAAAAACTCATCTGTAGATATTACTATTAAGCTTTCAAATGGTTTTATACAATGAAATTACAGATAATCATAATTGATCAAACTTTGCCTCTGGAACTTTTCACACAAAAGAAAATCAATGGAATTTTGTGTGTGCATGTGTTCAATATGTTCCCAGCATTTGTTTCAATTTTTTATTCTGTATTTAGGTGTGGTTTGCCGGGGTCTTTGCATGATTGTAAATGTATAAAGTTTGAAAGTAAAAAGCTGTGCTTTACTAAAGAGAGTTGTTTATTATTTATCATGTTTCTGTCAATCAACTATAGGCACAGCAATATGATCATTTTAATATTCAGCCTCTGCATTCTGTTAAGAAAAAACAAAAGTAGACATTGTTTTACATTTCTATTCCTGTCAAAAAAAATCATAAAACTGGTATTCCCCATTCAAACTGATCATTTCCTTGTTTCAAAATGATGCTGTTTTAATCCATCCTACAGTAAAATCTCTTGGTCATGATCATGGCTTTAAATTTATTTGCAGGATGCTGTTTTAATCCATCCTACAGTAAAATATCTTGGTCATGATCATGGCTTTAAATTTATTTTGCAGGACATCTATAATATCCTTTATATCGTGTTCCTTCAACTGCTGATGCTTGTCACCTGACACGGTAGTGGTTGCTAAGGTAAATGCAGATTTGTATCTCCTATAGACCCAATACTACTTGTATCATTAATGTTTCATAATAAAAAAAGAAAATTGTTTCATATGTTACATTTTATCTAAATTTGTGATTTAAAATAAAAACAAAAAAATTCAATGATATCTATGCTAGCTAATAAAGATACATATAGATTTTAGATTACTGTTATACTAAAACTTTTTTGCCGAGTATTTTAGGTTGAATTCAGTTTTGAGGAAAGAGTTATCTTGAAACATAACAGAGGACTAGGCAAAAACAATCAGCGATAATTATAAAGGTCAGCACTAGACAAACTTGTATAAGTAGAAGGTACACTACTGTTTAAAATGATTTGAGGCTGGGGAAGCAGGAGAACCCAGAAAATGTGATGAGAAATAGTCTAATATTTAAAATGCACCATATACCAGGTATTTTGATCCCCCTAATGACCACACCCAGGAAGTCATTCATAAGACTCCAGAAGTCCTCTATAGCTTGACGTAACATATGCCATTAATCAGGATTGGGAAGAAAGAAAATAAGACAGAAGTTATAGTTTGGATAATAGAGATCTACCTAAGGGATGATTGAGGGTTTTTGTTATAACCTAAACATGCTTAATACTTAAGCATATATTTGAATTCCATCTAGGCTGTCATCCAAGAAATTAAAGAGGAGGGGAAATTGCATTTTGAGGGCACCAGGAGATTGGAAGAAATTGACTAGGACATGTACTGAGCACTAAAGGCAGACATCTAGAAACTGAAATGATAGGGCTTAAATATCCGGTAGCAGAGTTACAATCCATACTGGATACCTGTCAGGTTGCATCAGAAGTGGGAAAGGAACCAATAAAGGAATACGAGCAGAGAAGCATGAAGAGTCTGAAAACAAGTTACTATTTTGTCACGAGGACTTGCCATTACAACTGCAAAAGTAATTATAAAATGCATGATAATAGAAATTATTGATTTTTTAACAATTACTTCAACATTACAAAGCACTTCTATATAATATGTATTGCAGCATATCTAAATCTATCATCTGTCTATCTATCTATCTGAGAAAGAGACAGACATATAAACAGAGAGATATACAATTACTAAGGTATATTAGTATATGAGCTGCTTTTAGGGAGCTGAATAAAAACACTTGTATTTTGATATCAGATAAACATGGATCTAAATACAGTATAAAATGATAAATACTTTAATCTTTTTGAGCATATTTTTCTCATCACCATAATGATGCATTACCTTATTTGCAAATTTGTTGTGTGATGAAATACTTAAGTCTTTACTTCTGGGTTTGGATTGAAATTCTTGACCCCTCAAAAAACAAATTACAAAAAAATTACCTTTGTAAAGTAATTATGAAAAGGACTGGCTCTCAACCAATCAGTGAACCCATCTTTGTGGTTTCATATAAAAATAAATTACATAAACATGTTAAATAAGTGATGCAACCTTGGGACACGATCACAGACTTTATTTTCATTCTATTTAGTTTATTAACATTTCTTAAGCCACACCTACTCAGGCAGACACTTAGTTGTTTTCACTGTCTTTACGGTGATCGCACTACTAAAATGAACTTAATGCTATTTTGTAATTGCTGGAAGAATTATTTTAATTTTTTATATGGTTTAGCTTGGAAAAAACACAGGTGGTGCAAATCATAGAATGGGTCAATTAATAAATGAATGAGTGAATGGTATGCTTTACTTCTAAACCAGATAATAAAAATCATATGTCTACATCTGAATTAGACATGTTATCTGGTTATAATGTAAAAATTATAGTCATGATACCATCAGTGGTTTCACTCTTGGAATGTGATTTCATAATTAGAAAATATATTATTATAATGCAATTATCCTATATCTTAATGAGATTTCCTTTTACTCTTAAGTCATCATTTAAACTGTATTTACAATATTGCCTGAAAAAGTGACTGTCAACTTTTGTTAAATGTTGTTCAGTTTTAAAGAGAACTCTATCATACCTTAACGTAAGTAAACTAGATCCATATTACCAAGACTAAAGTTTCTGTTTAATTTTATTCCCACAATAATCCTGAAAAGATTTTAAAGCACCTAATTTCCTTTTACCTGTATTTACTCAGCCTTGAATTTTGAGGGTATATTCAATGAAAATAATTTAGTGCTCACCTCTCTTAAAGTTGACATAATTCCTATTTTTCTAAGTTCAGCTCCTACTTTTAGTTTTTCTTAAGGCTGCTTAAATTTGTGAAGTTTTAACTCCTCATACATTTAGTTTGTAAGGAGTTTGAATTGAATACTCTTTTAATTATAGCTGTAAATTCTGCATATACATGTTTTGTACTCATTTTATGAAATTCCCTTGAACAATTGTTCTCTCACTGGGACAAAGTTATATCTTCTAAAGTGCTACCATTTACTTATTATTCTTTTTGATTTGTATAATCTGTATCTCTAAACAATGTCCCTATTTTATAACAACTTCAACTTCTTCCTTCATTGCTTTCAGTTGTTCTGCTCAGGACATAGAATTTAGGAACTAGTGTAGGAGATGTATTTCTTTCTAATTGCAGGCTTGTGTTTTTAAGTTAAATGGGTGGCTTATCTTACTTCTGAAACTCAAAAATGACAGTTTTTAAAGCAAATTACTCGCTATTAGAACTAAAATACTAGTTAGTAATGAGAAAAACAAAATGAAAAATGACCAGGAAGTATAGTGTTATACCATCATGTGTATCTTCTTATAAATTAAAGATACCCACATAGCTTAAGGAAAAATGCATATTATGTACAATAGATAAGAAGACAGATCAAAGAAACTATGGACCTCTCACCCTTGGAAACATGTTTACAAATGATTTTTCTTCCAAGGTAAGCCTTGTAAATTATAAATGGTATGGAGGATAAAAATCTCTTTTTATTGTATCATAATAATAATATTTTAACATCCTAAAGACCCTGTATGTAACAGCTGCAAAACCTCCATCTTTTCTGCATTACCAAAACTACAGAATTACTGTGGTTATCTTTTATGATTCCTTCTCTCAGCACCTTCATTCCTTTGTTCATTCTGCACATTCCTACATCTAAACAGACCCCATAAAAGTATTTGTTCATTTTAGTGCTGTAGTTGCCTAAGGCAGTGGCTGAAGATTCCAGCTGAGCTAAACAGTATATTTGTGCTTTGCTAAAAGATAATATGTTTTTGCTAGCTTTGCATTTTTTTCCTATTATAGTACTTTTCAAGATTTTATCACCTTTACAGCCTATCTATATTTTCTCCAATGCTGTTCATGGATATTCCAAAAATGTGTACTTGGCATTCTTCTCCACAGATGTTGATGTGGACTTCATATCCTGACCTGGGAGCCCTCTTGATATAAATGCACCCATGATGGATGGTGACCTTCTCTGATATTTATAGTACAGCTTGGGAACCACTGGACAGGTTTAGTGACCTGTGAAGGAAAACTGCTAAGCTTGCTGAGACATTCTGTTTTAGAATTCAGTTATGTGGTTAACAGCAAATTAAATGTCCAAGTTAGAAATATATAATTAAAACTACTTATTTATGTAAATTCTATTTAAGTCTCCTTTTATTAACAAAAGTACAATACATGCTACAGTATTTATTTTTTTCTATTTTTTTCCATTATCATATACATCAGAAAGAGGCATCAGGTTGGCCAACTTGAGATATAAGGTTCTTTCTCATACTACGTACAACATTGGTGTGAACATTAAAGATTGGTGTGATCTTTAATTGTAATTGTATTTAATTAAAACTTTTAATTTAAAGTCCCATACCTTATTCTTTGCCCCTTTCTAAAAAATCCTTAGGGAACATGTGATTTCCAGTCTGGCAAGTAGAGAGTTTGGAAGTTGTCACTCCTGTCCACACACAACACACACAGAAATTGAACAAACTGAAAATCAACAACTCTTCTTAGATCTATCAGATAACTGAGGTCACAGGGCAAACCACTATCCCCTACATTGAAGAGACAGAACAATGGAAACAGAGAATTGCAGCTTACTTACGTGCAGAAGCGTAAAACTCCACGTGTACTAGTACCAGGGTAGGAAAATGTAAATGGTAATTGAAAAATTGCTGAAGGTTTATTGTGGACAAGTTTGAAAGTTGTCCATACTCCAGAAAAATTCTGGGGGTGGGGGCATAATTAGGAGGATGGAGGCACACACGTTCATGAGTGTTACATTCAAGAGTTCTACAAAGTTTTTACAGTGAAGATCAGAGAACAAGACCCCAGTGCTACAAGCAGGGAAATGAGGAAAGTATAGATTACGAAATATGGCCACAGCCATCTATTCTCCTTAACAAGGCCTACCTCAAAAGAAATTGTTTTCCTGAGCCTAACTAACTGACTAGAGTGTTATGAGAACCTAACTGACCTAGGGATAGGGAAGTACCCAACTCCAGCCCCCACTATCCTCCCTACCTCACTTATAGGGGAAGAAAACAAAACAAAGCAAAGCAAAGAAGCATCTTTGGGGGCCACAGACCAAGGACACAGGTCAGCTAAAAGACAGGGCCTAATCCTAGGACTCTACAATGCTCCTCCACTCTACCACCTCTTGCCACCTCTTGCCACCCTTTGCCACCCCTTCCCTAAGGCTCCTGTGGAATAACAGGGGATTACAACAGAAAGAATTGCACATTTCAGATGTTAAAAAGAAATATCCAGAGAAACCCAAAGATGACAGGGGAGATAAAAAACAAAGATCCCAGAGGAAATTGTAGCCTTTGACATCTACTGTTATAACCAACAGTAAGCACACCCTAACCCCCTAGCAAAATAGATATAAAACTTCATGTTACAGGCTCTTTACCTCTGTTACTTTACCCAGTACATCATGTCCAGTTTTCAGCAAAAAATTACAAAGCATACTAAAAGACAAAACGGCATGAAGAGACAGATCAATCTTCAGAACCAGACCACCAGATCTAGGGCAGAGATGTTGAATTATCTCTGTTGGATTATTGCTGTTGAATTTAAAACAGTAGTTATTAATATGCTAAGAGTTTTAATGGAAGAAGTGGACAAAATGAAAGAACAGATGACTAATGGACAAAGAGATGGATACTCTAAGAAAAAATCATAACAGAAACAAATAGTTTTTAATGGAGACATAATTATTGTGCATATTTATTAGGTACATGGGATATTTTGATACATGATATTTTGATAATGATCAAATCTGGGTAACTGGGAAATCCATCACCTTAACCACTTATCATTTCTTTGTGTTGGGAACAATCCACAGCTTCTCTTCTAGCTACTTTGAAATATACAATAAATTTTTGTTAACTATAGTCACCTTACTGTGCTATCAACCACGAGAACTTACTTCTTCTATCTAACTGTGTATTTGTACACATTAACTGATCTCTCTTCATAACATCACTTGTTCTTTCCAACCTCTAGTAACCACCATTCTACTCTCTACCCCCATGATATCAAATTTTAGCCTCCACATATAAGTGAGAACATGCTATATTTGTCTTTCTGTACCTTGCTTATTTTGCTTAACAAAATGTCCTTCAAATCCATTCAAGTTGCTGCAAATAACATGAATTCCATTTTAATGGCTGAATACTATTCCATTGTGTATGTATACCACATTTTTAAATCCATTCATCCATTGATGGACATTTAGGTTGGTTCCATACTTGGCTATTATTATTAGTGGCACAATAATCATGGGCCTACAGATATCTCCTCAACAAACACTGGAGATGCAGGTATCATTTTGATATGCCAATTTCTTTTCCATTGAATATATACCCAACAGTGGGATTGCTGTATTCTAAGGTAATTCTATTTTTAGTTGTTTGAGAAACTTCCATACATTTTTTATAGTGGCTGTACCAATTTACATTTCTACCAGCACTGTACTAGTTTTCCCCTTTCTCCACATCCTCACCAGGATTTGTTACTTTTTGTCTTTTTAATAATAGCTGTTTTATGGGGTGTGATGATATCTCATGATAGTTTTGGCTTGCATTTCCTTGATGGTTTGTTATGTTGAGCACTTTTTCATACACCTGTTGGCCATTTGCATGCCTTTGTAGAAAAAATACCTATTCAGATGATGTGTCCATTTTTTAATTGAGTGATTTGCTTTTTAATTTCTAATTTTTTTTGCTGTTGAATATTTGAGTACCTTATACAGCCTGGGTATTAGTAAATTGTCAGATGGACTGTTTGCAAATATATTGTTTCATGCTATACATTCTGTAGGTTGTCTTTTCATTTCACGCATGTGTGTGTCTCTGTGTGTGTGTGTGTGTGTGTGGCATGTGTGCAGAAGCTTTTAGCTTGATATAATACAATTGATCTATTTTTGTTTTTCTACCTGTGCTTTTGAGGTCTTCCTCAAAAAAATTATTGTCCAAACAAATATCCTGAAGCAATTACTCAATGTTTTCTTCTAGTAGTTTCATAGTTCCAGGTTTTGTTTTTAAGTTTTTAATTTATTTAGAATTGTTTTTTGTATATGGTGGGAGACAAGGGTCTAGTTCTGTTCTTCTGCTTATGAACAACCAGTTATCCCAGCACTCTTTATTAAAGAGTGTGTTCTTTGTTCAGAGTATATTCTTGGTCCCTTTGTTGAAAATCAGTTGGCTTTAAATGCATTAATTTATTTCTGTGTGCTCTAGTTGGTCTTTGTGTCAGCTTTTATGCCAATACCATGCTGTTTTGGTTACTATAGCTTTGTGATCTATTTTGAAGTTAAGCAGTTTGATGCCTTCAACTTTGTTCTTTTTGCTTAAGATTGCTTTGACTATTGTAGTTCTTTTAGGGTTCTATATAAATTTTAAGATTTTTTTTCTATTTCTATGAATAATGTAATTAGTATTTTGATAGGGAAGACATGAAATCTGTAGATATCTTTGGGTTGTGTGGACATTGTAACAATATTAATGTTTCTAATTAATGAACATGATGTACTTTTTTCTACCCTCTTCAATGTCTTTTATCAATAAATGTTTTATAATTTTCATTATAGAGATCTTTCATCTCTTTGATTAAATGTATTCCCAGGTATTTGATTTTATTTCATGTAGTTAATTGCTCTACTGATTAAAAATAAAGAATGCTTTTGATTGGCTCATCAATAGACTCTTCAAAGCCTAGGAAAGAATCAGGGAGCTTGAGAAAATGTTACTAGGTACTTTCATGACTGAAATTAGAAGAGAAAAAAATATGAAAACAACAGAACAGAACATTCAAAAACTGTAGAGCAATTATAAAAGGTATAAAACACACAGAATATAAATACAACAAAGAAAAGATAGAAATGAGCAGAAAGAAATATTTCGGCAATTATGACTCAAAACTTTCCAAAATTAATGATAAACAGCGAAACAGAGATTCATCAAGCTCAGAGACCATAAGCAATATAAATACCCCAAAAATCTGCGCCTAGGCATATCAAATTCAACCTGACAAATATCAAAGACAAGAGAAGAATCTTGAAAGAAGCCAGAGGAAAAATGTCCTGTAGGTCCACTGAGTTTCATGATGTTAGTTTATGCACCAGAAACAATATTTGGTGTACTTTGGTCACTTCTAATTCCTTGAAGCTTTATCAAGTGACTCACTCATCATTTTCTCTGACCAAACTGTTGATGATTTATCATTTAATAATCAATTATATTTCTCCTCCCACAATATTGTTCTATCTTCCTTTGAGTCTCAAAGTTTTATAGTCACACCCAGAAACTGTCATCACCAATAACTGTATCTACCTTATAATAAAAATTTTCAAATATCATATTCTCTGCACATCTGTTTTTATGTTTCCAGATAGGATCCACTAAAATCTTGATTCCAACTATTTTATCTCACCAGGAACTTTAATCTGTTGATTTTTCCCTTCGTAACTTTATTCTTCTCTCCATATATTCTCACTTTCTTTGTTTTTAATGGCTATACTTTTAGAGCCACTATTAAAATCTCTCACTACCCAAATCTACTTCTAGTTTAATCACTGGCTCAGACGTGTCCTTAATTCCGTCCAGTTATCCTAACACATGTCTCTACTTTTCCACTCTCCTCTCTCTGAGGTGATTATTCACATCGTCTAATGATAACATTTTGTTTCTAGAAGCAATCACAAGAGAAATTTCACATGCCTATGCCCCAGGCCTTTTTATTTCTATGTGTGTTCACATAATCTGTCTTCAATCCTTTTAATGCAGATCTGTTCAATATCTTATACATATGCCTCAAATACCTTTCTCTAAAGTGTAATCCAGAATTTTTTCCCACAATTTTTTCCCTTTATCTTGTTCATAATCAGATATTTCTGCCTCTACCCTTCCACCTGATGCATCTGTAAGTGTAGGAAAATATGTTGTTAACACACCTGCTATTAAAAGAAATTTTTCTTGCTATGCAGTAGTCCACATCTAATACTGTCCCATTTCTTTGTTCTTTAGAAGGAGGGCAAAGGCTGAAAAAGTTCTATATTCTCTGTGTATTTGCTTTCTCTCACGTAACCTTTCCAATCCACTACAGCTATCATTTGACTTCCACTTTGTCAGTCACTAAACCTGACTTTTCCAAAACCACTCCCTCTTTCTTGAACTACTGGCCTCCAACTATCATGTTCTCTTACTTTTCCTTCTCTCTTCTTAGTCACTTCCCTTTACTCTCCTGTCCTAGAAGACTGAATTTTCCAGCAAATTTCAAAGAATATCCCATTGATGTTTTTCCTATTTCTGTATTTACATTAAATCCATGTGATTTCATCCTATCCCATGGCTTCACAGATCATCCAATTATCAGATCTCTCTTTACCATCTTCCCAATCCTTTCATCCTAGACCAAGCACTCTTACTTGTCTCTTACTGACCTTTGCAGAATTCTTTAACATTTCCTATCTACACTAAATTTTGTTCTTTTCATATCACATTCTAACAAAGTTCCCTTGCTCACTTGTGTAAAATCACAGCAGCCTTCTTTGCACCCTTAGAATGCAATCAGCCAAACTGTGCCTCAGACCTTTAGAAGTGCTGCTGCCTCTGACTAGGAAGGACATCCCTGAAATATTTATATTAGTTGATCCCTCACTTTCTTCACATAAGTGCTCAATATTCTCCTTTTAGATAAATCTTTTTAAAACATGATTTGTAAACAATGTGTTAATTCTCATTCTTTTTTGTCTCACTATCCATGGCAATTATTACTTCCTGAAATATCTTTGTCTATTTTTCTATACAATTTAAGCTCCAATAATACACGTCAAAAAAACTGGAGAAACCAAATCACTTTTTCATTGTTCAAGTACTCAAAGTATCTCTGCTAATATTTCCTTCTCTAATATTTTATAATGTTAATATCACATGCCACATCTTTTTTTTAATATGACACAATTGTTTCTTCTAACCAGTTGTTGATTATTAGAGAGGGTTGAATTCCATTAAAAATGGAAGCCAAAATGAATTTGCCTCAGTGATAGCTGTTTAAGAAATGTTTTCTTTATGATGAAGATATTCCAAAATTAAGAACTAGGAAATACATGGGGAGACAAGTTGAATCAAATCCTCCTAATCTTTCTTCAATTTGGGCTGTATTTATTTAAGCAATCAGAGACAAAACTATACATTAATTCATGGATGTGCCAGAAATGAAATTAACAGTAATGTCAGGTTTCCTCAAGCTTAAATTAGAGACTAAAAATGGTGGATTAATTCTATGGTCTTCATGCATTTTAAAAGATCAATACTGCAAATGACATTTTAAATAAAATTATATGCAGTAATTTCTGTTGATGTGAGAAACTTTAATGCTTTAATAATTTCTGAGTCCAATAATAAAAACAGAAATTGTTCCAAAGGTGATAGCATCAAGATAATTTCTTCCTTTCTCTTTCCTTGACTAGTTTGGAGTCTTTATCAGTGCATCTTCCTTATAATCCAAGCAGTTTGTTTGTGTGTTTATTTATTTATTTACATTTAACAAAGAGTTTCAACATAGTGTTGCATTAAGAACCAAGAGAATGCACAAGGCAATGACACTTCTTGTCATGCGGTTACTTTAAACACACCACAATGTATTATTTCTGTGATTTTTCTTAGAAATATAATCCTCTGTAGAAATAAGTAGTGTTTGCCATCCATTCAACCCTGCAGCCACATTACAGGTATATTGTGTTTCAATTTTAATTATATTTACAACTTAAAAAGTTAAATGAAATAATTTTCTTAAGTAAAAATAAGGAAGATACAAAATGAATAATTGTGAATACATTTCTATTGTTATTATGAATAAATTATTAGCATTCTACCTGCCTACTAATATTTCACTGATTTGACACAAACTGAATGGTATATAGTTACTTTCAAATAAAAATGTTTTTAAAATTTTAAATATTTAGTGGTTATATCTTGGTTTGTTTTTTTTTTTTTTTAGCTCAGAGCTTAAATAGAGATTTTGGGGGAAAAACTTCCTATAGGATTAGTAGAAAGACAGGTAAATAAATGTTTTTTTGATATGAAAATTAACTTTTAGTGTGTGAAACTTCTTGAAATAAAGTATGTTAATTAATAAAAAAATACCTCTATGCTTAAAATATTTAAGCATAGAGGTACTCATTCAATTCCTAATATGAAAGAAGTCTACCTGGATTCAGATCCCATCTCTGCCATCATAGACATATTAACTGCATATGTATCAGAATTTAAATGTAATTTTTATGATTTGGAGAAAGAAAGTTTTCTATTTTGTCTTCAATTTACCTGATTGTAAATTGAAGGATACTATGATCCTTTTTATAAAATATTTTAGTGGTGAGTTTGAAAAGGATTTACAACCACTTGTGACAAATAACCCTAATATAATGTCCTTCTAGGGAAGTAAATAAAATCAACTATTATGTTGGTTTTAACAAGGTTACCTAACAAAGTCAAACATCTGAATCAGATTTCATAGTAAATTGTGCTTATTCAGCTAAAATTATATTAAAAAGTTTTAATTTCATAAAAGTACATAGCTGAAAGAGATAATCATCAGCCAAAATTTTGCTTGAAGGTGGAAATTATATTAAGAATGCATCTTTCTTTCTTTGCTCAGATGGTTCCACTTATGTAACTGTGGGTAAGCGCCTTCTAACTGTATTAACCAAACAAATAGAGAATATTATTATCCATTATATTTACAGATGGTATTATAGTTAGCCATATTTGGCTTAAAAGGCTATGCAATCTCATAAATGTCCTTGTTAAATGTTGAATTATATTTCCTTTTCAAAAATAAACTAATATTTTTGTTAAACTTAGACATTTCACACGTATGCACACAGGCTTGTATGCATCTATCTCAAAGATTTAATTTCATATTATCATTTTCCTGCTCTTAAATCTACTTTTCTAGAAAACTAAACACAAAACAAATTTGGTACCAAAGGAAGAGACGATATTTCTAAACCAAGCGATAAACAACTCAGGATATTATTATGGAAAAATATGAAAAAGTTAATCTTCAGAAAAACAAGTCTGTCCAAGCTCTTCATTAATAATTGAAACATGGGTGCATACGTGAAGTGCTTGGTAAGTAATGAGCACCGGGCATAAATATTTAACAGTTTGTTTATGAAATGTGTCCTAAATTATGTCTAAATGTTAACAAGGATGTCTTATACTAGACAGAACAATGAGGGACATAAATATTTCAAAGCAGCAAGCATGGCAGGTGGAAGCTAAAAAGCACCAGGCAGCTTCCATGTTCCTCGAACACTTCAACCTTCAGATATGTGCTTTTTAAGTTTAATAGGAACAAAGTGTTTCCCCATCAAAGCCAATGTTTACATCAGTTACATCAAAGCTATACTGGGATCCTTTTAAAGTACACTTATCAGACAAATAATGCATTCAAAGTGATGTGTCTTGGTGGTATAAAAGGAATCGACAAATAAGACAACCTACCAGAAGTGAAACGTTCCCCTTAATAGCTAATGCTCTCTATGTTGTTTTCTGACCCACTTCCTAACAAAGACATAATGGAGATTCCGAACAATTCTCAAGGCTATTGTCACACACACACACACACACACACACACACACACACACACACACAGACATACACATGAATACACAAACCTAGCAGAAAATGAAATGAGATGGATTGTACTTGCTCTTTATCTGAAAAAAATTAATTATCCAATAGTGCTACAATAGCATAAAACCAAGTAGGAAATTTAGTTATATAATTTATCCAATATTTTCTTTCTTTTCTAATAGCAGAGGTTTTAACCTAATATACCGAAGAGTGAAGTATAAGCAAAATAGCATAGGTGACTCTGAAAAATGAAAATGTAAGGAGAAGAGATTAAGACAAAAGCTCAAATTTTATAATAGTTCAGCCACAGAAATATTGCATATTCTTAGAAAAACCAATCACATTCTTCTGAAATAATATTGCTCCCAGTAGAGTAATAAATGTAAAGGTCATCATCATATTCAATTCTGCCACATAATTATTTGACAATATAAAACACAAAAAGCTAAATGAGCACTGAAACTATTTGACAAAATAATATTTAAGAACCATAACATAGAAGTACTTATATTAATGTGAGCATTTAGATTGCTGATATTAGGTAGAGAAAAAAGTAATTTTTACTAAATTTAATGACTTTTATCAGACAATGGCTATTTTTGCTTTTTGTTTTACTTTATTTCACATGATAATAGTCATGCTACATTTTATTACTCTTTCCTCTCTTGTTCCTGCAGTATAATTTCCCTAAAATTACTCCTTCAGTGACTATAAGTCACTTTCTTATAGCTGCGTCAATATTTTCTCAGAAAAATATTTTCTCACCCTAACCCACTTGACTATCTACAATGACACTGATCACTATTCTTTGCCTCATTTGTTTATTCATTTATACTATAAAATATTGATCTTTTAATGTGAATTATGGCTTTAATCATGTACCCCTGGCCTTTTGACACAAATCTTTACCTTATATTTCTAGTATATACCTTCCTGGAACTGCATATTCATTTCTAATAAAATGAACCAATGATTTCAAATTTTAAAAAATTAGCTAGGCATAGTGGCACACACCTGTATTCCCAGCTATATTGGAGGCTGAGGCAAGAGGATTGTTTGAGCCTAAGGGTTTGAGGCTACAGTGGGCCATGATTGTGCCACTGAACTCCAGCCTGGGTAACAATGTGAGCCCCTGTCTTAAAAAAATAACATAATAAAATAATAAAATTGGTGGAATGAACTTCGGGGTATTCCTAAAACTTTCTCTGACAGTAATGTTGCCTTTTAAATTAACAGCTAATTTATGAAGTTTGAAGCCATTGGTAAATTTTATTAGAAATGAATATGCAGTTCCAGGAAGATATATACTAGAAACATAAGGAAAAGATTTGAGTCAAAAGCTCAGGGGTCATGATTAAAGCTATAATTTACATGGGGTGGGGGTCTCTTTGTGTTGCTTAGGCTGGTTTTGAACTCCTGTGCTCAAGTCATCCTCCCACCTTAGCCTCCCAAAATGCTGTGATTACAGGCATGAGCCACCATGCCTAGCCCCCACCAACTTTGAATACGAAGTGGTTTTCTTTTGCCAAATTCATCTAGTTCAAATACTTTAGTCTATGGTTCAGTGCCTGCTATTGCTTTAAACTCTGGTGAATTCTCTCACTTCTCTCATAGATATCTACGTTGTATAAATTTTACTTCCTAATTCTTTTTCAAATATCTTCACTTATCTATGTCACTACTGCTACTATCTAATTGAGCTATCATCATCTCTCAGGTATATTCTTGAAGTAACACTGGAATTATTTATTTCTTCAATAACTTCTACTATCCATTTTCTACACTTAGTGCAAATGTTCATGTTTAACTGGAAAATCAATCATTTTATTCATCATGAAAGGAAAATAGTGTGCTCCTTATTCAAAAAATAAAGGTAAAAATTCTTAACCCAAAAAACAAGTTCCTTCATAGTTAATGCTGTCTGATACTCTAAGTCGTCATTCAGCTTCATGTCAGGCCATTCTGCTGCCCATTCTCTCCAATATCCTAAATCCCTTTCAAATCTGTATGTACTTCATGTTCATTCTGACTATAGGGCCTGTATGCATCATGTCTCCTCTGTCTGGAATCATCTTCTGTCCTCTTTTGTTTAGATTATTTTCATTCAATTCAGCTCAAATTCATTTATCTAGTAAATACTACTATGATATTCTGACTAATCATTCTCTCTAATATAAGCCTCACATCACTATGAACTTCTTCAAAATATCTTTCCATGGTCACAATTTCATATAACAATTCAATTAATATCTGTCTTTCCCATTACACTGCAAATCCATGACATCAAAAAGTATTTGAATTCAAATTCACAATTATATTCCAAGCCTGTACTAGACACCTAGAATTACCTGGGGAATGAATGAACCTCAGGCGTAGCATCTCAACTTGTTCCTTTCTGAAACATTGAAGTAAACCTGCCACTGCTTCTTCTGTCCTGTGTGTAGAAAATAAATCCTGATTAACCATTGGAATCAAGGTACATTGTTACATTGGTTATCATATCATTAATTTGTAAAAAGGAAATATTAGGTTGGTGCAAAAGTAATTGCAGTCTTTGCCATTGAAAGTAATGGCGAAAACCAAAATTACTTTTGCACCGATTTATATAACATTTATTATTTGCTTTTTTAGAAATAAGTGCACCATTAAAACACAATACGGTATATTTAAATAGCATATGTCTTTAATACAGTTGAATGTATTTATGTAGAATTAATTAGTAACTTTACAACTAATGTAAATGGGTATTTTGATAATGAAATATTTTTATTAAAAATACTGGAAAAATAACTGTTGACATAAGCCCATTATGTAATATATTCTTTTACTTGTCCAATATGTTATGATAATTTTAGAATTATTATTGTTATTTTCATTATTATTACTAATTTAAGAATGAGAATGCATTTTTTACAGATTTGTCAGATATTTGTTTTTATATACATTTTAATTTTATTTCATGGTTGCTAGTTTATGAAATTTTATTCACAAATAAGTGCCTAATCTCATCTCAAATAACAAATTTATTTTTCCATAGAAAAAACCAGTTTATGAGAGAAAAAAATTTTCAGAATGTTATGATTCATTACCATCTTTATAATCTAAAAGAAATAATTTCATATATTCTCCAGTGTTTATAGATAACATCCTTCATAACATAGAAGTATTACTATCTTATAAGTAGCTTCATTTTGTCTTAAGACAGATAAAATAATCATTTACAGTTTGAGAGACATATTAAAAATATGTTTTCCATTTTAATTTTACCCATTACGTTTACTGCTGGTGTTTTAAACTATAGTCTTAGGTTTAGACATGCAGAGAAAGAAACATAAGGAAAATTTTGCTGAGGACAGGAAGAATTGCCTTAGTGTTGGTGCCATTGTTGCCATTGCACAAAACCAGACGAAGCCATAGCACTCTTTATCTGAGGGGGTGGGAAATTGCCTTGAAAATACGATGTTTTTTATAGTCTTCTCAGGAAGTAAGGTGTTGAATTAAAAAATCATTCTTTATCATTTACTACAAATGTTTCATGAAGGCAACCTCTTATTTGAAAAGGAAACTTGAAATTTAAATCTTAGTTACTTTTGAAGTGAGAATTGTCAAAAATATGCCTATATGTTTTAGCTGAGTCAGTCTAAAAAAAAATAAAATTTAAATAAAATAATCCAGATACTATGTATCCAGGATATCTGCATTCAAGAACACTTTATTCTCACATTGTAGCAAATACCATACTGTACAATAATATTTCTGTTTATAATATTTATACAGGATAAAACATGAGATTGTTATGGACAAATTATTGTATATAATGCTTATCTATCCCAATCCATTTCACAGTACCAGGAATTATGCAATAAACATAATAAATATTATTGAACATTTTTATTTCAACCACATCTTTGTATTTGAAATGTATTATAACTAATTTTATTTTGTGACTGTATTATTTGGGAAGAGGAATGTCAGGGACATTTAAGGTAAAGGTCATCTAGCTTTGTAATTACTAACCAAAGTAGAGAAGCACACGAAAAAACAAAAAACAAAAACTGGTGCAAATGTATATTACTTTCACATGAAAATTTATTTTCAGACCCAGTCTTTTGGAATGGAAATTTCTTATCAAGCTCAAAACATTACTCAACACTGAATGCCTAGACAGAAAATAATAAAATAATATTTTCATTCACACCTTACTGGATCTTATGTTAGCATGTGCTATTATTGAGCATATCTTTGGTGTCCTTAAATTTCTGTCTTCTCTTACACATGTGCTTTCTACCAATTTAGAAGAACAGAAACTGAATTTACCCTCCTTCCTAAAACAACTGAAAAATGACAAAAAGTATAAAACAGCAGTTTTGAAATATTGAACATTAGGCAGTCTGAGAAGCTAATTCATGATAGAGGAGAAAATAAATGCTATTGGGTCTATATTTGCTCCCAGCTTATGTGTAGAGTTTCCAGGAGGCAGAACAAGTGGAGGAAGCCAAACAGAGCCCAGTTATCCCTCTGACTTGAGGACACCTAACTACTAGTCAAGCATCACCAAGACAGCTATGATCATTGGAGGAAATGGCTACAAAGTCAGTTCCAAATGACAAGACCCCTTGAAATCTTATTTTAGTTTTGATAAGACTATATGCATGAAGGAATTTCAAACTGGGTACCTGAGATCTCTCAATAATGTTTCAAAACATGATGATGCAAGAAAAATGTTAAAATTAATTATTTGGCTGTTGAATTCATAATGTTGGGACAATATTTTTTTCAGAAACAGATTTATTTTAAAATATAATCCTAATTATCAAAAAGTTTCCACATTTAACTTTTTACTTATGTATCACTCATATTTACCTAGGCTATTTGTATCAAATTAAATTTTAAACTGTATTTTTAGCCTGTTAAATATTTATAATATAATTCTAAGACTACATAAATAGAAGCCTTATTTATTTCAGCTATTAAAATTGGGACAGCGAACATAACTGGAAAATATATAAAAGGGGTCTCTAAGAAGTTCATGAAAATTATATATTATGAAAAAAATATGAATAGACTTTAAATTTTCTGTACTAAAATAAACTTGTACTAACTTGCTATAACATGGCTGAACGGAATATAGTTTAAGGCACTAAAAATGACAAAACATCAGTTTTAAGAGTCCTATCAGAGCAATGTGAATTCTGCTAAAATTGAAGCCCAAACAAACATCAAATTCATGAAGCTTGGATGGAGGAAAGAGTAATATAGTTAGGCTTTGTGTCCCCACCCAAATCTCATCTTGAATTGTAATCTCCAGGTGTTAAGGAGAGACCTGGTGGGAGGCAATTGGATTACAGGGTCAGTTGCCACCATGCTGTTCTTGAGATAGTGAGTGAGTTCTTGAAAGATCTGGTGGTTTTATAAGTGTTTGGTAGTTCCTCTTTTGTTCCTTTCTTCTCTCTCCTGCTGCCTTGTAACAAAGGTGCCTGCTTCCACTTCAGCCATGATTGTAAGTTTCCTGAGGCCTCCCCAGCCATACAGAACTGCGAGTCAATTAAACCTCTTTCTTTTGTAAATTACCCAGTCTTGGGTATTTCTTTATAGCAGTGTGAGAACAGACTAAAATAGTACTGCAGAGAGTTGGGTTCTATAACAATAGCCAAAAATGTGGAAATGACTTTGGAACTGGGTAACAAGCAGAGGTTGAAACAGTTTGGAGGGATCAGAAGAAGATAGGAAGAAGAAGATAGAAAAGTTTGGAACTTTTGAGAGACTTGGTGAATGGTGTTGACCCAAATGCTGATAATTATGTGGACAATGAAGTCCAGGCTGGCGTGGTCTCAGATGGAGATGAGAAACTTCTTGGGAACTGAAGTGTAGGTCACTTTTGCTATGCTTTACCAAAGAGACTGGTAGCATTTTGCCCCTGCTCTAGAGATCTGTGGAACTTTGGGCCTGAGTGAGATTACCTAAAATTGGAACTCACATTTAAAAGGGAAGCAGAACATAAAAGTTTGGAAAATTTGTAACCTGATGATGCAATAGAAAAGAAAAACCTATTTTCTGGGGAGAAATTCAAGCCAGCTGCAGAAATCTGCATAAGTGACAGGGAGCCAGATGTTAATCACCAAGACAATGGGGGAAAAGTCTCCAGGGCATGTCAGAGATCTTCACAGCAGCCCCTCCCATAACAGGCCCAGAGGCATAGAAGGAAAAAATGGTTCTGTGGGCCACACCCAGGACCTTGCTGCTTTGTGTGGTCTTAAGACTTGGTGACTTAGGTCCCAGCCATGACTAAAAGGGGCCAACTTACAGCTCAGGCCATTGCTTCAAAGGGTGCAAGCCTCAAGCCTTGGTGGCTTCCAACTGGTGTTGGGCCTGTAGGTACACAAAAGTCAAGAATTGAGGAGTGAGAACATCCACCTAGATTTCTGAAGATGTATGGAAATACCTGATGTCTAGGCGAAGTTTGCTGCAGGGAGAAGCCCTATGGAGATCCTCTGCTAGGGCAGGGCAGAAGGGAATGTGGGGTTGGAGCCCACACATAGAGTTCCTACTGGGGCACTGCCTGGTGGAGCTGTGAGAAGAGGGCCATCATCCTCCAGATCACAGAATGGAATATCCACCATAGCTTGCACCATACAGTTTGGAAAGCTGCAGGCACCAAATGCCACCCCATGAAAGCAGCTAGGAGGGAGGCTGCACAATGAAAAGCCACAGGAGTGGAGCTGACCAAGACCATGGGAGCCCACCTCTGGCATCAGTGTGCCTTGATTATAAGACATGGGGCAAAAGAGATTATTTAGGAGCTTTAAGATTTAATGACTGCCCCACTGGATTTTGAACTCGCATGGGGCCTGTAACCCCATTTATTTTGGACAGTTACTCCCATTTGGAGTGGGAACATCTACCCAATCCCTGTACCCACATTGTATCTAGGAAGTAACTATCTTGCTTTTTACTTTCCAAGCTCTTAGGTGGAAGGGACTTGTCTTGTCTCAGATAAGACTTTGGGTGGTGGACTTTTGAGTTAATGTTGAAATGAGTGAAGACTTAGAGGACTTTGGTAAGACATAATTGGTTTTGAAATGTGAAAAGACATGAGATTTGGAGTGGGCCAGGGTCAGAATGATATGGTTAGGCTTTGTGTCCCCAGCTAAATCTCTTTTGAATTGTAATCCCCAAGTGTTGAGGAGGACCTGGTGGGAGGTGATTGGATCATGGGGATGGTTCTCCCCATACTGTTCTTATGATAGTGAGTGAGTTCTCACAAGATCTGATGGTTTTATAAGTGTTTTGTGGTTCTTCTCTTGTTTGCTTCACTCTCCTGCCACCTTGTGAAGAAGGTGTTTGCTTCCCCTTCCACCATGATTGTAAGTTTCCTGAGGTCTCCCAGCCATGTGGATCTGTGAGTCAATTAAGTCTCTTTCCCTTATAAAAGACCCAGTCTTGGGTATTTGTAGCACTGTGAAAACAAACTAATAAAACGATAACTCATTGATGCTCTACATAAAGTTTATCAAGACAATGCCTGCAGGAATTTAGCAATTTACAAAAAGATAACTCATTTTAAGAAGGGACAAGACAATGTTGAAGATGAAGCTTTCAGGGGCAGAATATCCACGTCAATTTTCAAGAAAAAATTCATTTCGTTTGTACTCTAATTGAAGAGGACTGAAGATGAACAGTGGAAACATTAGCCAACACTATCGACATTTTCATTGGTTTAGCTCACACAATTCTGACTGAAAAATTAAAGTTGAGCAAATTTTCTGCTCGATGGGTGTCAAAACCGTTGCAGCCAGATCAACTGCAAACAAGAGCAGAGCTTTCAATGGACATTTTAAACAAGCAGGATCAGGATACTGAAGTATTTCTTCCAAGAATTGTAACAGGAGATGAAACATGGCTCTACCAGTATGATCCTGAAGACAAACCATGATTAATGCATTGGCTACCAAAAGGTGGAAGTGGCCCAGTCAAGACAAAAGCAGTGTGGTCAAGAACAAAAGTTATGTCAGTTTTTTGGGATGCTCAAGGTATTTTACTTGTTGACTTTCTGGAGGGCCAAAGAACATCAGTTGCTTATTGTTGAGAGTGTTTTGAGAAACTTAGCTAAATCTTTAGTGGAAGAACATTATCAGAATACTTCACCAAAGAGTCCTTCACCACGAAAATGCTCTTGCTCATTTCTCTTATTATTCAAGGGCAATTTTGAGAGTGTTTCAATGGGAAATCACTAGGCATTCAACTTATGGTCCTGATTTGGCTATTTCTACCTTCTTTTTGTTTCTCAATCTGAAATATCTTTAAGGTACACCAATTTTTCTTCAATTAATGTAAAAAAAAAAAACTGAATTGACATGATTGAATTCCCAAGATGCAGATTTTTTTTAGGGATGGACTAAGTGACTGGTATCATTGCTTACAGAGGTTCCTTGAACCTGATGGAGCTCATGTTGACAAATGAAATTTACATTTTTCATTTTATCTTTTAATTCCATTTTTTTTCTAACAAGCTTTTAAAAGTCATCGTGTACAGTTTGGATTGATTAAATTTTTATTTTGTGAATACATTGTCTTTAGAATCTCTTTAAATGATGGGAAAAGGTGGCTTTTGTTACACTTTAAAATATGATTTAGATTATTAAAATGTTGACTTACATACAACATTTTGAGATAATATTTAGCTTAAAATATCTTGAATGTAAAATCATCTTAAAATCAATTTTAGATTTTTTATGAATATAATATATCCTTATAACCATCTTTTATTGGAGGTATTGCTAAAAATATATTCACAAATTGATTGGTATCATCCCTTCAAGTTCCCCTAAAATGTAAGTAAGAGTCATTTTGAAGATCCAGTTGAACTGCAAAACTTTACTCAGATATACAGTTTGTTACATGCATTCATAATTGATTTTTTCAATTTGGGTTTCGATTTTAGCATCATATTTTAACTTTGCTGACAGTTCACTTTCTCATACTCCTGATTGTTTTTCCACTCCAGCCTAGTCAACAATATCATTTTCATGAGATTTTGGTGAAGCATCTACATCTATAACTAGAAAGGCACAGAAATTAGAACCAAAGAACTAACAATCAAATCTCAGATTGCCTATGTTTAAACTCTACAACCTTAAGAAATTTCATGAACCAAATTAAGAAAATTATTGGTTTGGTTTGAATAATTTCATTAACCAAATCAATGAAATTATTCAAACTCTCTGTGAGACAGTTTTCTCATTTGTAAACTCTGCATAACAATAGTGCTAAGATCATAAGATGCTGATGAAGAGTAAACGCCTTATATAAAATGTTTAGAAGAGTCTTTGGCCAGATAAGTTTAATAAAAATGTTTTGTATTTCTACTTTAAAGTACATTTAGTCACTATAATCAAATAATATATAATTTAACGTCTATTTGTTGCATTCCTGGGTGTTTGCTAAGGACAAAGCCTGAGTAAGAGCATTGCTCCCCCCATCATTACAAAGCTAATAGTAAAACATTGTTATTTTAATACCTCTCATAAGATTTATAAAAACTGACACGTTTGTATTACTTCTCTTTGTACCAGATTTAAATGGAGATATTGAGCGTATTAGTATTCTAGGGCTGTCCTAGTAAATGACCACAAACTGGGTGGCAGAAAAAGCAGAAATATATTGTCTCAAAATTCCGGAGGCTAGAAGTCCAAAATCAAAGTGTTGCTAGAACCATGCTACCTCCAAAACCCATAGGGAAATCATTCTTTTCCTCTTTCTAGCTTCTGATGATTTTCTGGCAATCTTTAATGTTGCTTTTTTCATTTTTATTTTTATTTTTATTTATTTATTTATTTTTGAGACAGAGTCTCACTCTGTCGCTCAGGCTGGAGTGCAATTGCATGATCTCGGCTCACTGCATCCTCTGCCTCCTGGGTTCAAGCGATTCTCCTGCCTCAGCCTCCCGAGTAGCTGAGGTTACAGGCGCCCATCACCACACCTGGCTGATTTTTTGTATTTTAGTAGAGACAGGGTTTCACCATGTTGGTCAGACTGATCTCAAACTCCTGACCTCAAATGATCCGCCCACCTTGGCTTCCCAAAGTGCTGTGATTATAGGCATGAGCCACCGTGCCTGGCCTTTTGGACGTTTCTTGGCTTGTAGATGCATCACTCCAATCATCCATCTTCATATGGTGTTCTTCTTGTGTCTCTTTACATCTCCTTTCCTCTCTGTGTGTCTCTGTCCAAATTTTCCCTTTTTATAAGGACACCAGTCATACTGGATTAGAACCCTCACTAATGAGCTCATCTTAACTTGTGCATACGTTGCATGTAGTGTCTTATTCTATACAAAGGTAAGCATAATTTATATCACTGGCAAAAGCCTCCACTAATCTTTGCAACTATGGGACAGCTAAAGTTTTCTCATGATATCCTCTACCATCATCTCTATCTGATCTTGGGTTATCACTTTTTAAGAGACATGACCAAATAGTTCTGGAGATTCATTTCCTTCTCCTTTTTAGTAACAGAGAGTTGTTTCAATTGAACTGTGTATGCCTGTGGAAAGATAAGACTGTCCCATCATCATTCCTGATACCAAAGTTCTTCTTAGAGCCCTTGTATGTACACCTTGTCCCTCAGTATGCACACTCTGTAGCATACTTCCTGGGCCCAGGAATTCTTGTTAATTTGACAAACTAGGTGTTTGCTAACACATTTTATGCTAATCTTTAATTCTATAAATGTCTGCAGAAGCGTGGAGTAGTGTTTACTCTCTCTCAGAATATTGACCATGGCCCATATAGAACATACGATGTTTACATATAGTAATCATGAAAAAAAATCAACTTATCAACATAGACACTTAAAAACTACCTGACATAAAATAGTAATAGAAACATATTAATACTAGAAAGTAGATTTTAATTAACATTTCAAGTCATGACAGTTAAATAGACAAAATAAAATATATTGGAATATAGAATATTTTTTAAATAATGATTAATGAAAGTATAGAAAAATATCATTTTGTTTCAATAGAAAATACCTCTATAAATTAACAACACACAGAAAGTAATGAGAAAGCAACATCTGCTTGTAAATTAATTAACATAACAGAAAGCAAAACAAAACAAAAAACTCTGTCCTAAATCATGGGTAAAGAATACAACATATCTAAATTGCATATTGTCATTTGGAAGTAGGAGGTAAGCTATAGGGATGCAAAGAAAAAAGAATGATATAATGGGCTTTGGGGCTCCGGAAGGGGTTAGGGCAGTAAGGAATAGAAGACTACATATTGGGTACACTGTACACTGCTTGGGTGATGGGTGCATCAAAATCTCAGAAATCACCAATAAGGAACTTGTCCATGTAACCAAAAACCAGCTGTATCCTAAACTAAAATATGATAAAAGATTAATGATTTTCTCCAAAAACTATTAGTTATATATATATTTTCATAAAGAAACTTTAAGAAACATTCAGGGCAGGTAATTTCTATGGTATGTTAATACTTCCAGAACATGGGAGAGGAGTGGGTAGAAAGCTCTCAATTTTATTTTCTGAAAGAAGTATGGTATTGAAACCTAAGGAAACACTGAGAAGACTATAAGCCAATATCATATATGGCAATTGACATGAGATCATAAATAAAATGTTAGGAAATAGAATTTAGAAACTCATTACAAAAATAATGTATTATATCATGCATATCCTGAGGTTTCCTTCAATATTAATAAGGCTATTATTAAACATGAACAGAAATTTGATAAATCTAATATATATTCTTGATTTAAAAAAATCAATAAAATAAATATAATGGATAAATCCTTATTATTAGAAAATTTATCTGATCAAACCAAAGAGCAGTTCTCATGCTTTGGGGAAAATATTAGAAGTATTTGCATTGAAATGCAGACTTTATACACTAAAGTGTTGAGTGAAATGTAGCCACAGCATACACTTTTGTACATCATCACTCATTCTTACATCTTGTCTTCATCCATTCTTCCTTCCTGTCCTTTTTTGCCTTCTTGCTTTCCTCCTTCCCTCTCTTATTCCTCCCCTCCTTCCCTCTTTTCCTTCTTTCATTCCTCCCTCTCATTTATTCACTGTCTTTTACACTTCTAACCCATACTTACTCTCATCCACTCATTGTCAACATCTCCATTGTGTTTAATTTATATATTTTGTTTCAATTAGTACTAACAACATGCATGTTGTTGCTTTGTGTGCATGTATTTTTTAAAATAAACTATTTATTTTATAGAAGTTTTGGGTACATGGAAAATTGACAGAAAAACACAAAGATTCCCCATATACATTATGTCCCCACACATGCATAGCCTTCCTCATTGTCAATGTATACACTAAAAGTAAGAATTTGAATTTTTATCCTAAATAAAATTAGAATTTTACACTAAATTAGAATTATATACACTAAAGCGACTTCTTTGTTGCAATTGATGAACTTACATTGAAACATTTTTATCACTCAACATCCATTGTTTACATGGGGGTTCACTCTTGGTGTGGCGCATTCCATGAGTTTGGAAAAAAAGTATTATGACATGTAACCATGAGTTTAATATCTTACAGAGTATTTTCTCTGCTGTAAAAATCCTCTGTTCTCCATATATTCAACCCTACTCACAACTATTGGAAATGACTATTTCTGCTGTTTCCATAGTTTGCCTTTTCCAGAATTTCTTATAGTTGGGGTCATAAAGTATGTGGCCTCTTTAGACTGGATTATTTCACTTAGTAGTATTAATTTAAGATTCCCCCATGTCTTTTTCTTTTCTCTCTTTTTTCTTTTTTTTAGATGGAGTTTCACTCTTGTTGCCCAGGCTGGAGTACAGTGGCACAATCTAGGCTCACTGCAACCTCTGCCTACTCCAGAATTCAAGCTATTCTCCTGGTTCAGCCTCCCAGGTAGCTGGGATTACAGGCACCTGCAACCATGCCCAGATAATTTTTTGTATTTTTAGTAGAGATGGGGTTTCACTATGTTTGCCAGCTGGTCTCAAACTCCTGACCTCAAGCGATCCACCTGCTGTGGCCTCCCAAAGTGCTGGGATTACAAGCATGAGCCACTGTGCCTGGCCCCTTCCATGCCTTTTTATGGACTGATAGCTCATTTTTCTTCAACACTGAATAATATTCCATTTTCTGTATATACCAGATTTATTTATCAATTCACCTGAAGAAATATTTTGGTTAATTATATGCTTGGGCATTATGAATAAAGCTGCTATAAGCATTGATGTGTAGACTTTAGGGTGACCGTTAAGCTTTCAGTTATGTCCCTTTTTTCAGACTATGGAACAGGTTTGTTTATTTGGGTTTGGGTTTTTATTTGCCTTTTGGTGTGCCTTACAATATTTTCTTGATAGTCAGATATGATATATGGGGTAAAAGGAACTCTGGTAGCAGGCCTTTAGCAGTGAGATGTTAAGGTGCAGGGAGAGGGAGTGGGTGTGGAGAAGCAGTCTATAGCCCTACAATAAGATCTCAATATTCTAGTGTGCCTGCTGGGCTGTCAACTTTACAAATGCTTCTCACCTTCTGCCCTCCCACCCCTTAAGAGAGACAGAATGGCTAGAATTGGCTGAAGTTGGTTGGGTATTTCCCTTCCTCCACAAGGAAGAAGAGAGCCAGATAGAGTTGAATATTTTCCCATATCACCAATTAGTTAGGCTCTGTTGAAATGCCAGTAGGCAAGGTTCTGGTTAAATAGTCACTCCTGAGGGAAGACTTTGTTAAGAAGAACAGAATGCTCTCGTGCATTTCAAAATAGTTCCTTTTCTCCTCATCTTGCCAGAAGCATAAAAAGATTTTTATCAGATAGTCAATGTGAGAACCAGGTCAAACTCCTGGAGATAAAACTTACAAAAATATAGATGCCTTCCTGTGACTGGGTCCTCCTGGAGATTTTCACCCTCAGAGTAGTCCCCAGTGAGCTTCCAGCAATTCGTCAATTACAGTTCAGGTTTTCCTGCAAAGCATTGGTTCCTAAAGAGCTTTACACTTATGAGTTTCTATTCCTGTAAGTTGTGATTCTCTCTAGATCTGTCTTTTTAGTATTTCCAGTTTTGGGGGCAGTAGGTTGTCTTGTATCCTCGTTCCTCTTATGGATCTATAAAGAGTTGTTGATTTTTCAGTTTCTCCAGTTGTTTATTTATTTTTAGGACGGAGTAGCAACTTCCAAACTTCTTACATGCTGAGCTAGGAAACAGAAATCTCCTGCATGTATCTTTAATTTTTGAAAATGATATTGTGTTTTATATTCTATTATTAGCCACTAGCTAATAATAGAACGAGATGAGAAAAATATTGTGAAAAAGGAGATGAGAAAAATGTTGTGAAAGTAACTCATTAATATTGTATTATTAATCACTTAGAATACAATGTATTTATTTATTTATTTTTATTATACTTTAAGTTTTAGAGTACATGTGCACAGAGTGCAGCTTTTTTACATATGTATACATGTGCCATGTTGGCGTGCTGCACCTCTTAACTTGTCATTTAACATTAGGTGTATCTCCTAATGCTATCCCTCCCCACTCCCCCCACCCCACAACCAGCCCTGGTGTGTGATGTTCCCCTTCCTGTGTCGATGTGTTCTCATTGTTCAATTCCCACCTATAAGGGAGAACATGCGGTGTTTGGTTTTTTGTCCTTATTTAATAGTGTATTTGGCAATGTGAAGGAGACTTAAAAAGATTCATTAGTTTTTTTTTTTAAGTAAGCAATTGAATTGTAATAATCAACTAATTGGAGATTTAAAAAATTGGAAAGAAAGTGTTGACGTCATCACCATTTGAATCAATGGTGAAATATAATATAAATTTGAATAGGAAGACACCATCATCATAAGATATACATTGTTCCTACGTTAGTATATAATTTAAACATTATTTCAAATGAAAGTGCAAGATGACTCTAAATTTCATATAGAAAAGTAAGTTTCAAAAGTAAACACAAAAACAAAAACAAACCCAAAAATGATTGAGGAGAGACTCAATCTACTGGATTTAAAAACATATAAGAAATTCAGAATTCTATTAATATATTTCAGAGACATGAATAGACAAAAAGATCAACAGACTAAATAGAAAGTAGAGATGATGTGAACTTATTTATATAGAAATTCAGTATACAGATTATCTGCCACTAAACTGACTTTTTAAGAAAATTAAAAAAAAATCTATTTCTAGAAATTGAGAAAGGAGAGAAAAAGGAACGAGTTAGGCAGATAGTTAGGACAAGGTCTCAGTAGAAGTCTTTCCAACAAAAGAGCAGCCTGGAAGAAATCAAGCTGCAAGCGCTGATAAGGAAGTAAGGTCCAATGACTTTGTTTCTTGTCCAACCAGCAAGCTCCACCTATACACAGTGGACTTCAGTGAGGACATTCCTTTCTTTTATGGGCATACTCAGATAAGGGAACTTGCACAGAGTTCTTGCCTAAGACAGGTCTGCAGCTGTATAGATAAGTTACACAGAACCAGGCATGTCTGGAGTGGAAAATTCCAGCATCTGATGCATGCACAGTAAGAGAGGTGAAACAATATGGAGTAACTCAGGCTAAGAGCCTGCACACACACTAGAGGGATGGGGTGGAGTTAACAGTAATTTGCACCTTATGAAAATAAAAAACCCAGCCCTAACCAGTTTTCCGTGCCTTATGCAAATGAAAAACCCCACCCATTAGCTTGTTTATGAAAGCTTTTGCATTCGACTGTGTGATGGCAACCCTCTCAGGCCCCCTCTCCACTGTGGAGACCTTTCGTCTTTCACTTATTAAACTTTCACTCCAACCTCACCCTTGGTGGCCATGCTCCTTAATTTTCTTGGTTGTGAGACAAAGAACTCCAGGTAATATCTCAGACAACGATACTGCTGCTTCAGTGACCCTAGACTGCTTCCAAGTAAACATACTATTTTCTGTTTTTACAAGTTATAATGTCTCTCAACATAAACAATACATTCAGTATTTTAAATCTGTACAGTCACTTAAAAATACTAGCATAAAGAGAGAAAATTAGGGGTGTTAAACATTTGTGGTTGCATATTATTAACACTAAACCTACTGCCATTGATGTCATTTAACATGTCCTTGATGATTGGTTATCATATCTGTATAATAGAATAATGGTGGAAATGGTAAGCACATATTTTTGTCCTTTTTTGTAATTTTTCTATTATAATGAAATTTAGGACTGTATTATATATGTGCCATATCAAATCAATAGCAAAAAGTAAATTAGATCATAAATCATATTAGGATAAATAAGTAGCAATCTAGGGAAATTTGAATTCACCAAGACGAATTTCACATGCATTACTAAATTTATTTGTGTGTGTATGTGTGTGTGTATGTGTGCATTCACCATCATTTTCTCTGTGGAGGATAATTATTTAGCAGAAAGAGAGGAGGAAGATTGTTTACTTCTACCTTTTGTGCTATTTAATTTATGTAACTTGTTATTTATTTATATATCAAGACATATTGATTTAAATTATAAACAAGTAAAATATATGAAAGAGGTAATTAAGATATTGAGAGGCATAAACCCCTTCAATGTATTCGTATGTAAATACAAATAATACCTAACTTCCAGATTTACTGTTATACTTAAATTAGATTATACATTACAGGTACTAGTACATGAAATACAGTAAGTGCTCAAAATGAATAGCGCTTGTTACCAAAACAATACTATAGTATCTTTAGTACTAAATAGAATAAATTTTCTTTCTTCTTATTAAAAGAAAATGGAAGTCAATCTAGTTTTCCAGACTCAATGAGGTATCATTTACCAAACATGATAGAGAAAGATGGGGATAAATCGTAAGTTAGAGTGAGGAAATGAAAATCTATCACAACAGTTTCAATGGTAGAAATTTGAATGCCATCAAAAGTTAATCCTTCAAATTTTTATGAAAATAATAAACTAAAAGTGTTAATATATGTTTTCATATTCAATGAGATAATTCATTGGTTATCAATGCATTAATAAATAAATATTGGTTGGTACAAAATAATTTCCTCAACAAACAGAATATCAATACACAAATATCAAGTGACAATTTTTGTTCTATTTTTCATTCTCTCACAAATGTTACAATCTAATTTTCATCTTTAATTACTAAGTGTTTCAGATATTACACATCTTAAAAAATATTAGCAAAACCACAAGTCTTTAGAGGCTGCTATGTAGCTAAAAGTTCTTTCCTCAGTATGTGGTTATAGTGTGAAATGTAACTGTGAAAATGACATTGTGGGCTGCTATATTTATCCTCTCAAAGACTTGAGCAGCGCATCAAGTTTACTCAGTTTATGATTATTTTTATTACTTGATGCTGCAGGCACAACCTGAGAGAAAAATGTACTAGTTACTTTCTGAGTTTTACATCATTGCCCATAACAGAAACTCAGCACTTGAATCTAATTGACAAATTGATTGAGTACTCAAGGAGATACTATGCTGATTACATTGGCAAAACTTCATTGATACCTCAGTCCTAAATAGAACTTTATTTTATTAGTATGTTTAGTCTTATGTCTGACAATAATGTAAGGCAGAAGAAAAAAATGTTTTCAAAATATTCCCAAGGAAATATATTTAAACTAGGGAATCAAATTTTTACCTATTATTAATAGCGACATTTTTATTTTATATAATGCTTTTTAAAAATATAAAAATCGTAGTTATTTTTAAATATTTTTACCAGTTTGGTTTTTGTTGTTGTTGTTGTTGTTGTTGTTGTTATTGGTGGTGGTGTTAGAATAAGTGGCAATTGAGGAATAGAGAAGCATCATACAAAAGAAAATGGGTCTGTGTGTGAATGTCCATACTTGAAAATAAGAAGACTATGTTACGCACTGTTGTATTATTGGGGAGCATTAACATATGTCAAATATGTTTTTAAACTATAAAGTATTGTAGAAATTTAATTAATATTCTTGTATTTTTAAAGAGTATAACAGCCAAGAAAGGCTGGATTTTCATATGGTAACAAACAATTGTAATATCTCAGTGACGTAAAACAGCAAACATTTATTTTCAATCCTTTTCTTCCAAGAGGGGTCTGTTGATCATATCGCACAGAGCTGCAAACTGATGGAGCCGTCATCATATAAAATGTTTCTCTGTCCTGTATCAAAAAGAAAATGTATTGTATTGACAAGTAAATTATCTAGACCAACACTTATATGTGTTACCTTTTGCTGTAAGCATTTATTGGCTAGCATTAGAAAACCTACTAGCCAACATAAGGCAGAGAAAGCAGATTTATCACATACCAGGTAGTGGGAAAATGGAAAACAATTGTCAGAAGCAATATCCATTATCGCAGAAAATAAATCTTGAAAAATGGAGTAAAATGAGCAGTAAGAGGATCCATTTCACAACATGAGATTAACAATATTTAAGTTTGACATTTCTAAATATTAGCAAGAATGTGGAGCAAAGGGCATTCTTATATACCAGTGGTGGAGTATAAACTGATGCATATCATTAGGGAAAAAATTTTAGAAAAACCTAAGAAAGTTAAAGATGTAGAAACCCTAAATCCTAATTCTGCAACAAATTCTACTTTTTCAAAAATCAAAAAGATTGTTCAAGCACATACATAGTTATCGAAACTTGCATGTAACAGTGAAATATCAAAAACAATCTACATGTCTGAAAGTGCATCAGAGAATAAATAAAAATGATGGCAAACACAAAAACATGCACACACATACATAAAAATGAATAAAGTAGAATTGCATGCAGCTATATAAATTAATACTCAAAATTACAAATATTAAATTTTAAAAAGGAAATTAGAGAATGATATGCATGATATGCTATTGCATAAAGAATTTAAAAAGCAAAACATAATTATTTATCATTCATAACAGATAAATTCCTAATATGTCATAGGTACTTGTTATAACAGGTTTGTCATTTGTAATTATATATTTAAATTATGTATGAATATTTATATATAATTTATTACTTCCCATTTATTTATAGTTACTATTTACTCAATTTACTTTTTGATGTACTTAGATTTATTATACTTATTTTTAGTTAATTAAATGTCTTTACAATAAAATATGTGGGGAGTGGGAGAAAATTCTCATAACTGTAAAAATACGATTAAAGTAAAACTGAAAATTATTAGGCACGGAATGTGGTAAAAAATTAGCCTTTATTAGATGATCATTGTACTCAAACCCTTCAACTCTGCGCTGTCACATGTAAAGAGCAAAAACAATTTTTTAAAAAATTCTTAAAGTATTGACTATTTTTCCCAAAGATTGAATTTTATTTTAAGTAAGTGGAAAACTCTTTTATGCAGTGAGAAATAATAAATCTACTCCCATACCTGCACCATTCAAAATCAGAATAATGTAATTTAAAGACAAATGTAGGTCTTCATACATTTTTAGAAAAAAATTTCAACCATTTTTAAGACACCATCGATGCTTATCTTAAAATATCCTGCTCAGCCTTGAGTCAGCACTGGTCTGGCTCCCGTGGTCTCTGAAAATGATTCATTAAATAATCAAAAATTTTGTGAGTCAGTAGCTAAAATCCTTTTATTCAGTCATGGCTGGGATATTTATACTAAAGAAACAATACAATTCAAGCCTTAAAATTTGTTTAAATATATTTTTTTGTTTTAAACCAATTTGGTTTACCTGTGCAAACACTAGTTATAACACCTCCAAGACTCTTTGCATAGTTTTAAAAACCTATATCAGTACATGGATTTATTTACAAATATAAATACACTTCCTTTGTCTACTGGAAGTTCATTTCAAATAATCTAGGTTAATAGAATTAAAGTTAAATACTTGCAAGTAAGCATTAATATTCTTATCTATATTTATTGTTTAATAATGGTATAATGATTCCCTTTACATTATACAATACACAGGAGGTTAAATACTAATCATAATGTAACTTAATTAAGGAATTTTTATAAAATGCCTTGAGCTCCTTGGGAACTAACTCCTATTTTTAACATGATTTTGAACATTTTATATTTTTACACATTTTTACAAATGTGCTGTGCATAGAAATAGGGGTTTCTATTACTTGTGAATCAGTTAATATCATACATTTTGATAGACAACACAGAATCAATTGATGCATTCATAAAGAAAAAAATTGAAAGTAATCTGTGTATGTGATGAATTTTTTTGGTTATACTCTAAGCAAATGGGTTCTGAAAATGTATAGAAAATTTGGAAATTAAGGAAAACATAAGCAGTCTGGAAACAAAATGAAAAATGTTCAAAATATGGAAATTAGAGAATGTATAAAATGTATTTTGAAAACATTAAAGAATTGTTACATGTTTTATTACTTTTTTTAGTGGCATGATAATGTGAAGATAAGCTGATGATATTATGGCTATGTCTATTATTGGATATAGGAATATATCATTATATTTAGAAAATATTACTAGATATAGAGAAATAATTACTAGGAAGATAACATGCTTCTCTCCATTGTATGTTCTTAATCAAATAGATTGCATATTCTTTGAAGAAAAGAAATATAGTTTTTTATTAGCCTTTTTATAGATTATTTACAGGTTAAAGTATCTACATATCTTTATAGTGATGAGTAATTTTTTAAAAATTGTGATTTATAAATAAAATACAAAGAAATGCCCAATTAGGAATCAACAGGAGTTTTCTAAGAATAAATTCTGGAAACTAAACATACTTTTGAAGTTTTATTGGAACATATCAGAACATACCACAGACTTAACATATCCCGTTTTTAACAAAAGTGGTTTGCAAAAATTTTAGTATTCATAATGTTTATTTGGCAAAAAAAAATCCATAAAATGTTTAACACAATGCATAACAATAGGTCCTGGTAAGTTAAAAATAATACACCTCCTTAAAAAATCATATTCAGAGATCAGTGACTATATTCAGAGATCACTGAATATAAAGAGAAATCAATCAAGCAGAATAGTTCCCAAGCAGAATTGTAGTCCTCATCCCTATCCTTTCAACCCTTAAAAATTAATGATCCTTACCTAAAAATAATATGAGCCATCTATGGCAAACCAACAGTCAACATCATACTGAATGGGCGAAAGCTAGAAGCATGCCCCTTGAGAACCTAACAAGGCAAGGATGCCCACTCTCCCCACTCCTATTCAACATAGTACTGAAAGTCCTGGCCAGAGTCATTAGTCAAGAGAAAGAAATAAAAGGCATCCAAATAGAAAGAGAGGAAGTCAAACTGTTTACAGGCTAATGACTATATTTAGAAAACCCCATGGTTTCTGTCCAGAAGCTCCTAGATCTGATAAACAATTTGAGCAAAGTTTCAGGACACAAAGTCAATGTGTGACAATCATTAGCATTTCTATACACCAACAATGTCCAAGCTGAGTGTTGAATGAAGAATGCAATCAAATTCATGATAGTCCCAATAAAATAAAATAAAATAAAATACATAAGAATACAGCTAACCAGAGGTTTGAAAGATCTCTATAACTAGAATTAAAAAACACGGCTCAAATAAATCAAAGATGACACAAACAAATGAAAAAACATTCCATACTCATGGGTAGGAAGAATCAGTATTTTTAAAATGGCATGCTACTCATGTTGATTTACAGGTCAATGCTCTTCCTATCAAAGTACCCATGACATTCTTCACAGAAATAGAAAAAGCTACCCTAAAATTCATATGGACCCAGAAAAGTACCTGAAGAGCGAACATAATCCTAAGCAAAGAGAACAACTTGGAGGCATCGTATTATCCAACTTCAACCTATAGTACAAGGTTACAGTAACCAAAACAGCATGGTACTGGTAAAAAATAACAACAACAAAACAGACACGTAGACTAATGGAACAGAATAGAAAGCCCAGAAGTAAAGTGGCACACCTACAACCATCTAATCTTCTTTGACAAAGTTGACAAAAACAAGCAATGGGGAAAGGACCACTTATTCAATAAGTGGTGCTGGGATAACTCGGTAGACATACACAGAAGATTGAAACTGGACCTTTTTCTTACACCATATACAAAAATAAACTCAAGATGGATTAAAGATTTAAATGTAAAACCTAAAACTATAAAAACCCTTGAAGAAAACCTAGAAAGCACCATTGTGGACACAGGCGCTGGCAAATATTTCATGATGAGATTCCAAAAGTAATTGCAACAAAAATAAAAATTGACAAATTTGACCTAATTGAAAAAAATCACTTATTCTCAGGAGAATAAACAGACAACCCACAGAATGAGAGAAAATATTTGCAAGCTATACATCTGACCAAGGTCTAATATCAAGAATGTACAAGGAACTTAAACAAATTAACAAGCAAAAAATGAGCAACTCCATTAAAACTGGGAAAATAACACGAACAGACTCTTTTCAAAAGAAAACATACATGTGGCAAACAAGCATATGAAAAAGTGCTTAACATCACCAATAATTAGAGAACTGCAAATCTAAACCACAATGAGGTACCATCTCACACCAGACAGCATGGCTGTTATTAAAAAGTCAAAAAATAACAGATGCTGGTGAGGTTGCAAAGAAAAAGGAATGTGTATACACTGCTGGTGGGAATGTAAATTAGTTCAGTCAATGTAGAAAGCAATTTGGCAATTTCTCAAAGACCGTAAAACAGAACTACCATGCCACCAGTAACCCCATTATTGAGTATATGGCCAAACACATATAACTCATTCTAACATAAAAATATGAACACATGTATGTTTGTCATAATTTTATTCACAATAGCAAAGACATGGAATCAATCTAAGTGCCCATCAAAAGTAGACTGGATAAAGAAAAGTGGTAGGTATACACCATGGAATGCTATTCAGCCATAAAGAAGAATGAGATGTCATGTTCTTTTCAACAACATAGATGGAGCTGGAAGCCATTATCCTGACTGAAGTAATGCAAGGGCAGAAAATCATATACTGTATGTTCTTACTTATAAGTCCCACTTAAAATATACACTAGAGCATACTTGAGGGTGGAGGATGAGAGGAGGGTGTGGATTGAAAAACTACCTGTTGGGTACTATGGTTATTATTTGGGTGACAAAATAATCTGTACACCAAACCCTCAGGACATGCAATTTACCTATATAACAAACCTGCACATGTAACCATGAAACCAAATTACAAATTTTTAAAATTACTGATTCTATTATGAGTTTGGGTATAATAATGATTAAATTTGTTTACTAGATATGCAATAAATCAAATATAATATGACTGAAATGTTGAAACAGACAACAAAAATAATATACGTCTCTTATTATTTTGAGATAAGGATCATAGTTACAGGAAAATGTAACTATTTATATTTGGATCCCATCACCACACACACACACACACACACACACACACACACACTCAAAACTAACACAAACAAAAATATAGGTTTACTAAGATATGACCTAACTACTGAATGAAAGATAACTCTAAAGGGATTTTGAATGGCTACAGGTTTAAAATAAATTATAATGCCTTCTGATTTTCAATGAAGCTAAAACTTGAATTCTTATACTATGATACCACAAGGGCATAAATCCGCAAAGCAGCCTCATACTCATCATTAATCCCATCTAGCACCACTGGATAATACTAAGTGACTAAGTACACAAGTAAAAAAGGCAAACTTTAACACTGCAGCATCTCTGGAATGATCCGTACCCATAAGATCCAGCTCTTAAAAAATTCATTTGATCTATGTTGAGAACCATGAAAATTGTACTAACTCTGGATATGGTACCATTTAGCTTTAAGAAATCTCTAAGTTTGAAGCTTAGTTTTTATACTTTCTCTTTTTCGTCATGAAGTTAAGAAAACTAAGCAACTAATTTCCATTCTCCAGACACCTGAGTCCCACTACTCCATATATTACAGGTTTATTTTCAATAAGCCATTTCAGCACATCAGGTATTGCGCTTAAGAAAAACTAAAATAAAGCCAGGCGCGGTGGCTCATGCCTGTAATCCCAGCACTTTGGGAGGCTGAGGAGGGCGGATCACCTAAGGTCGGTAGTTCAAAACCAGCCTCACCAACATGGAGAAACCCTGCTTCTACTAAAAATACAAAATTAGCCAGACATGGTGGCACATGGCTGTAATCCCAGCCACTCAGGAGGCTGAAGCAAGTGAATCGTTGGAACCCTGGAGGCAGAGGTTGCGGTGAGCTGAGATCACACCATTACACTCCAGCCTGGGCGCCAAGAGTGAAACTCTGTCTCAAAAAAAAAAAAAAAAGAAGAAGAAAAAGAAAAATAGAAAAAAGAAAGAAAGGAAGGAAGGATGGAAGGAAGGAAGGAAGGAGGAAGGAAGGAAGGAAGGAAAGAGGAAGGAAGGAAGGAGGAAGGAAGGAAAAATTAAAAAACTAAAATAGTAAGTTCCTTAGTCATCTTCTTGCTAGTAAATTCTAAACTAAAACGTGTTTACAAAATTGTGCAGTCAACGTTGCCTCCAGCATCTCCAGGAAGATAAGGATTAGTTATAGAACTTCTCTTCCATCTTCACTATATTTGATACATAAAAGCCTGTATGATATGCTAGACTGCAGATTTTAAAAGTCCATCAAGCATTTTGAGCAAAGCCAAAAACATTATGAAGAAAATAAAAGAATGAATAACTATCAGAATAAGAATGTGTGGAGATCTGACTAAATAATATCTCTGTTTTATTATAGAAGGAAATGTAAATTTATGTGGAAGAGTGCTTTAAACTGTAGGAATAGGATTTCCGAGAAGGTATATTTTGGCACAGTTGCCAAGTTCATGACAATCAAGTAGGTCGCCTTGGAATAAATGAAGGAAAGAAAGCTCTCTGCCAATCTGCAATCGCACCCCTTACTCCTACTGAACTGGCACATATACTCACAGATATTGTTAGATTTTAGGTTACTGAGTGACATTGATTTGTAGGTGGGAATCATTAGTGTCAAAAGAGTATGTACAAGAAAATGTTTTCCTTCTGTTTCCCTTTAACACATTCCTGAAATTGTTAAATTAAGTACAAGCATTTTGCCACATGGAAAAAAGCATGGCCATCATCACCCTTCCTTTTTACTGGCATACTTAAACATTCTCATGTTTTTATCTTCTGTTCTCCCACAGTATACTAGTGTTTGAATGTGGATTACCGGGGAAAAACAGAAACCCCCAAATAAATCCCCACTATACCTTACCACCACCACCACACACAAATACACACACACACATACACACACACACACACACGATTCCAGTCTTGGCTATATGTTTCACACCCATTCAGTAGGGAATTTTGCCTTTTAATTTTAAACAAAAGCCTAGTTAAGAGAAAATTATTCAGCTTTCCTTTCACATTTTTCCTAGGGGGGTATATAAACTTCTTTGACTTTTGGGAGAGCATTGGCTCTGATCTAGCATAGGATCAAAACTCTACTCTGAGGTATTCTTATTTTGAGATAGCTATATATTCCTTTGAGAAATCACTACTCCCCAAACATACTCAGAAGAAAGAAGCAGCAGAAACTCAGTTTTTAATAAAATGAAGACACCTACTAATCTATGATAAAGTAAAATTGGAAAGCAGAATAAAAATGAAAAATTATTTATCAGATAAATCAGGAAAATAAGCTGATTTCCTCGTCAAATCCCTGAAAGAGTCAGGAAGTAGAGGCACATGTGGAAGAATGCTGGATTAAAAAAAAAACAGTCTAAAAACGAGGACCTGATTGAACATCCGTATGATGAGCCTGACTGATCACTAAATACCAAAACTAAACCATTCTCAGAAACTGGAAGGGGTGTTCTATAGAGATGCAGAGCCAAAGACTGAGGACACAGGGACCCAAAGCATAGCAAAAAGCCTCCATGAGGAATCAAAACTAAACTAGGGTATGTAAATAACTTAAGACACTTTTGAACTAAGAAACAGTGGCATATAGGGCTCAATTCTTTTTCAAAAGTTTATAGGACTCAAAATGACACTGCTCACAAACTTAAAGTTGCTGCTAATAAATGATGCAATGTAATGACAGCATGAGAATAAGAGTGTGTATCATAGACAGGTGTTCGCTACAGAGACAGGTTTTCTCCCTCTGTAGGGGTCATTCAGGATATGGTTTCTATTTTATATCAGGGATCACCAGCACATGCACAGAACAATTCCCAACAAAAATGCAAAGATGGAGTCTTGTCTGTGGTTTCTTTTTTCTTTTCTTTCTTTTTCTTTTTTTTTTTTTTTTTTTTTTTTGAGACGGAGTCTCGCTCTGTCGCCAGGCTGGACTTCACTGGCACAATCTCGGTTCACTGCAACCACCACCTTCCGGGTTCAAGTGATTCCCCTGCCTCAGCCTCCTGAGTAGCTGGGACTCCAGGCCCGTGCCACTATATTCAGGTAATTTTTGTGTTTTCAGTAGAGACGGGGTTTCACCATGTTGGCCAGGATGGTCTCGATCTCTTGACCTCGTGATCCACCTGCCTCGGCCTCCCAAAGTGCTGGGATTCAGGCATGAGCCACTGCGCCTGGCTGTCTGTGGTTTCTTATACCCAGCTGTTAAGGTAGGCATACTTTTAAAGTATAACCCACCCTAAAGGCATAGCCCCTTTCCAATTTTGGCAAGACCTGCTGCAAATCACGAATATTACCATTATCAATAAACAGTTTTGACAAACTGGTAGCAACTTGTCCAGAAACTTGCCTCTGACCCATGATATGAAAGCAACCCTGATAATCAGTATGTTTTATACCTTTACCAGCAGTCAGGGCCTTCCATGTATATGTATTATTACGGTGAGGTAGCTCGGACCAATTCCAGATCTGCTGCCTTTAATGCTGATAGCACAACTCCCAACTCTTTCTACCTTCTATCACAAATCCAAATTTCTGATAACCAATTAACATATTCTGAACAAGAAATTAGAGAACGCTTCTCTGAAGTTACTGAATTACCTGCACATGCTGATATTTTGAACCCTCAAATTAAAATACTCACTAGCCACCTAATTGTAATACAGTGGGGTCCACAATGCACACAGATGTTCCAATCAACACTTTCATGTCTCACTTTTAAAGAAGCATGTTAGCACCATAATTACAAAACATCTCTAGGGTAAAAGATGAATAGGAACTCAAAATCATAACCTCAGAGATAGGAAAATATATTATATCTATGACATAGAGTGACTAAAAGAGAACGAGGTTGAAGGGTAGATCCCCTATACTTAATCATGGATTTTAATTAGTAGTATAAAAAATAACAGATACAAAAACAATAACTTGTAAACTACAATGCTAATGTAATATTAAAGTTGGTGGTAACCTAACATTGTTAATTAAATAGTTAAATATTTTCAGCAAGTGCTTATTCTGCACATCTTTGATACTTTTTTCATGAAGCAAAAAAAGCCCATAAGGATTTTCATTTTTGTATATTACTTCACCCACCAAGCTATCTTTAGTTTCTAAATAAATTAGGCATCATATGTTTATTATAAGAGGTGTTATAAATCAAACATCACATTTCAACCATGAATAACTTGTTAATAAATATATTAAGCTGTGATATTTTTACCATCTATGAGAGCATAAAAGCTCAAAACTTCGTCAAAATTGGAGCTGCCTAGATTGGAGTTTTCAGAGATTTGGAATGAAGACATTTTTATCAGATTTATGCATTGATCAATTTAAAAATTCCTTATTATGCACCTATGTACTAGTTCGTGTTCTACACAATAGAAATATAGCAATAAAATGAAGTTACTTTCATTTCTCCATGTGCAGATTATATTTTAGTGTGTGAAAGAGAGGTGGAAAGAATTATCTTTAATATATGTAAAACAAAAATTAAGGAGATAATTTCAGAGACTAATAATCATCATTAACACAATCACATAAGTAATGTAATAAAGAATGACTGAGAGTGAAAGTTTCATTATTTTAAATAGAGTGATTTGGAAAGACCTTCTAAAGAGATGGTATTTGAGTTGAGATCTATTGAGGATCATGAGCCACTCATGTACACATCTTCAGGAAGAGCAATCTAAACATAATGAACAGTGGGCATAAGAAAAAAAAATCACATTCAATGGCTAAGGCAAATGTATCTGGAGCTTTGTAAATGAGGATAACTGTGGTAAGAGATACTAGTACGGAGATAGTAGGGATAGCAGCATATAAAACTTTAAAAGCCATTTTAAGACTTTTGCAATTTTTTCTAATTTCAATGGGGGCACAAAAGGAACTAGACATTTGGGCAGTGGCAAAATCTTAGAGGAACTGGAACCAAAGTCATATAAAGGGAAGAGCAAGAGGCTGGTGTTAGGAATATTCAACTATGTAAGTGTGCACCAACCAATCTGGATCCAAACAAGAGTGAACTACTGCATGATAATTTAAACAGGGCAAGTTTAATATAAAGAATTATTAATTCTAACAGGGAATTAGAATAACAAAAAATTCACAAATATGAAAGAGGTATAGAGAATTAGAAGTATAGAGAATTCTAGAAGTGAATAATATATATAAGGAATCAGCACTACCTTCAGGACTAAGATAGAGCATTAAGTCTTAACTCCCTACCTCCAGGGCTGGCTGACTTCCAGACCTGATTGGAGAGGGGCACAGCCATGAATCACTGAATACAAAAAAGTTGCTGTAGTTCTGTAGCTGTAAAATGCTCTGGAAATCTATCCTTTGGACTTTGTCAGAAATATCCTCAAGGATGTCAATGAAAGTTGTTCATCTAACTAAAAATAGAACTACCATTTGACCCACCAATCGCACTACTGGGTATCTACCCAAAGGAAAATAGATCATTATATAAAAAAATACACCTGTACTTACGTGTTTATAACAGCACTATTCACAATAGCAAAATCATGAAATCAACCTAAGTGTCCATCAACAGTTTCATGCAGCCATGAAAAGGAATTAAATCATATCCTTTGCAGCAACATGGATGAAGCTGGAGGCCATTATCTTATATGAAATAACTGAGAAACAGAAAATCAAATGCCACATGTTCTTATTTACAAGTGGTGGCTAAATAATGGGTACCCATGGACATAAATATGGAAATAATAGACAGTGGGGACTCCAAAGGAATGGGAGAGTGGAAGCGAGGCCAAGGTTTAAAAAAATTACCTATTGGGTACTATGTTCACTATGTGGATGATGGGTGCACTAGGAGCCCAATCTAATCTTCACCATTATAAAATATATCCATGAAACAAACCTACAAATGTACCACTGAATCTAAAATTTAAAAAAAGAAAAAAAAAGCAAATTTGGTGAGGTAGTCAAGAACTATTAAAAAAAAAGTCATCCATGTAGAAGTATCTCACTACTGCTTTCCACAATGACAACACTCCAAACATGCTGGAAGCCACAAATCCTTCTAATAGGAACACACTAGAAAAAAAACTATTGGCCACTGAATGCTGCTGGCCCCCTTGCATATCAAGAGCCAGATACTGAAGAAGTATGCTGAGCAAGAATAGAACAGCCAGGCAGTAATAGCCATATGTCTACTGCAATGTTTTTTCGGTGCTCTCTGCTGACAAAGCTTAGCCCTATCCAAGCTAGAAGAGGAAAACAATATTTAACGGCTCCATTTCCTTTTTCATAAAGCAGGCAAAACGGTGAGTTTGGAGATGATAGGTGATAAATTAATAAAATCGCAAAGTATTTGTGTAAAAACCTCCTCCAACTTCCACAAAATAGCACAGTATTGGTAACATGTAGATATCCAGTAAAACAGAGTACTTTATGCTACATCATTTTCCAAGATTTAGACTGGATTCATACACAATATTATGGTTTGTGCATAAAATATTGGTATATTATGTTAGTCAGGGTTCTCTCTGAGAAAGGGAACAGAAAGGAGATATGTAGGAGATACAAAGGAGATCTCGTATCTATGTATCTCCTATCTATGATAGGTAACAAATAGGAGATACGTAGGTAGATGAGAGAGAGAGAGAGAAATAGACAGACAGGTAGATAATAAGAAATTTGCTTACACAGTCATGGAGACTGACAAGTCTCAAGACTTTTAGGCAGCAAAACAGAGACCCAGGAGAGACAATGGTGCAAGTTGTAGTCCAAGTTTAAGTCTGAAGGCAATGAATATTAATGTCCCAGCTCAAAGACAGAGAGAACAAATTTTCCCTTGCTCAGATTTTTGTTCTATTCAGGCCTCCAATAGATTGGATGAGGCCAACTCACACTGGCAAGAGCAATATGCTTTACTCAGTGTACAAATTCAAAGGTTAATCTCATCCAGAAACATTCTCACAGACACACCAAGAATAATGTTTAACCAAACATTTTGGCACCCTGTAGCCCAAGCAAGTTGACACACAAAAATAACCATGATACCTATTAAATACTGAGAAAAAAAATTAAAATCTTAAACTCTAGACTTCCAGTTACAACAAAGGTGGAGCATATGGGACTTAATCTTCCTCTGAAACAAAAACAGAAACAGTGCAAAATATATGAAACAATGGCTTCCAAGAGACTGGGCATTGATCTCTGGCAGCGGGGTGAAGCGGGGAAGGACAGTGATTTCTGAAAGACAAAATATGCATGAGGTAAATCCCAACATTACTACATCTCACTACCTTCTGGGAGTTTCAAGGCTGCAGGTCAAAGAAAGGAATGCAAGTTGAGCCTGGCAGGATCTCTCTGACTTGAGGAAATACACTTGAATGATTAGGGAAACCAATGTGGCTAGTGATTAGAGTACATTAGAGCAGAGAGGTATGCATGAAAGAACTGCAGAGCTCTTCAGAGGAATCCCCTCGAGCATTCAGCAGAGTATGTGTGTGAGAAAACAGCCCAAATGAGGAGTAAACCACCTGAAAGAGGTAGAAGGAAGTGTCTGATGTCCATGCAAAACCTGGAATCGAGGTTGTTCTGTCGAGTAAGATTGGAGCACCACATAGTTCATGGGGCATGTAGAAGTGAAAACAAGTGAGGTCTTGATTCAGTAATGAGGAATAATTAGCCCAAAATTCAACACTGCTCTGGTCTCACATAACAAATTTTAAAAGTAACATGTGAAGCTATCAAACTGTTTCCAAGTAATTTTTACCACATACCTTTGCAAAGATCAATAATATTTTTAAGAATTAAAAATATCCAGCACCCAATAAGGTGAAATTAATGATAATTGTCATCTGATCACAAATTAAATTTAAATTGACCTACAGCTGACACAGATATTAGAAATAATAGACAAGGATATTAGGATAGTTATAATTGCATTCCAAAAGCTAACAAAGACATGGAAGACATATAAAAATAACCCCAATATAATTCTAATTCTAAAACTACCATTTCTAGGATGAAAAATACAATGAAAGGAATTAAAAGCAGATTCAATATTATGAAAAATTCAGATAACTTGAAGATACAGCAATAGAAACTATCCAAAATGAAACTCAATAACCAACAGAAAGTAAATAAATGAAGAGAAACAGTGAGCTATGAGAGAATTTCAAGTGACTAAATATAAGTATAATAAAAATCCCTAAAAAGGAACAGAATAAGTATTTAAAATACTAATTGCTGAAAAATTTGCACTGATGCAAAATACAAAGCCAGAGATCAATGAAGTTCAACAAACCTCAAGCACAGGAACAAAAAAGAACATAATACCAATGTGTACATAATCAAAACTCCACAAACCCAGTGATCATGGGAAAATCTGAAAAGCCTCCAGAAAGAAAAAAGGCATGCATGATTAGAGAAATACTAAGAAGCACACTAGCACAGTTCTTATCAGGAGCAATACATGCAAAGAGGCAGTGGAACATCTTTAAATATTGAATAAAAATTCTGTCAACTTGAAATTTCATAAAAAGCAAAAAATACCTTTCAAAAATGAAGACAAAGTAGACTTTTTTTTCCCAATCAAACAATAGTCAGTAGAATTAATCTGCAGCAGGACCAGACTTTACTAATTGTTAAAGTGTGTTCTTTGGGCTGAAGGAAAATTACTCCAGATGGAACTATATGATTATCAACCAGGCCTGATTTTGTTTCTCCATCCTCAAGAGATTTATAGAAAAATTTAGAGACATTTTTGGTTCTCATAAGGAGTGGAGGTGCTCCTGGTATCTCATGAGTAGAGGGCAAGGATGCTGCTAAATAACAGCTTATAAGGCACAAGGTAGCCCACCCAACAAGAATTATCTGGCCTGAACTGTTCAGGTGGCAGCTCTTGAGAAATCATGACTTCCACCACCACCACCACCACCACCACCACCACCACCACCACCACCACCACCACTAACAACAAAAGCATTGGAATTTTTCTTATATTTAAATCTTTTTAAAAGATAATTGACTTTTAAGCAAAAAAAAGACACCAATGAAACATGTTGTTTTTAACATATATATTATTAAAAAGCTGAACAAAAACAGCATCCATTATGAAAGGGGAGAAATAGCAGTATACTCTTGCAAGATTCCTATACTTTGTAAGAAGGAATTATTAGGGCTCTTCAGCATGATGAGCATCTCGAATTAAAGAAAATTGAAGGTCTTTAATTTTGTAGCCTCAAAATCAAGGTCTTTCTGACCTTCACTTGTTTCTCTCCCCAACTATAGAGAGGGGCTCTCTCTGAAATTCCCTTATCGGACTGAGGGAAGTTATTCCAAAACAAACACAATTGCATTCAATCTTCTGTCTGAAATCTCATTACCCAGGGAAGGTTAATCAACAAAGAGGACACTAAAAGTCATCACCATGCCCACATGAACAGACTTTTCATCCAGTCTTCTGAGGGCTGTTACCCGAGAGACTTTATCTGTATAATAAGAAAACATTGTTTACAGTGCAGTTCTGTCCTTCACCTTCTCAAAATTTATTGCTACCTCTCCCAGAACCCAGAGGAACTTTGTTCCAAAGTATTGTCTACTCTTTGGGCATATTCATCTTCCCTAAAATTCATTTACTCTTTCTCTAAAATTCCCTACCTTCTCCACTTTCCTCTCTCCTATGAAGAGAGTATTTAAGCTGCAGCTGCAACCATCTGGCCCTTCTTGAAAGATTCATACTTGTGTGATTGCTGTGTGCTTGTACATTAGTCAATTTGTAAGTCTTTCTTCTGTTATTCTGCCTGTTGTCAGTTATTTTTTTCAGGAAACTTAATTATTAAACCTTTAGAGGGAAAGTTTAAACTTTCCTACAAGATAAAATATCACCGTAGCTATATCGTGATACATTACATATGCATAATATATGTATATTGTTAACCAACCATTTAGCAAAGATTAACATTTAAAAAAGAGCTTTAGCTAATAAGAGTATAAAAGAGATACAACGAAACTTTACATTCTTTTAGTAAATTTCAGATTTCCGATTGGATCAAATTGAGAATGTCTGTTTCAGATTTTTTTTTTCTATTTTCTCTCTCCCTGCCACCGTGTGCTCCCCCTCTCTCTTTTTCTCTTTCGCCTTCTCATATTCTCTAATAGCTACTCTTTCATAAGCAGCCAGCTGATGGGGTCATTTCACATACTATCTTTTCTTGTTGAGACACACAACCAATCAGCCACAGGAAATACATATTCTTTCCTCTTAGCTAGTATCGGTCACAACCTTACTCTAGGACATATAGATAGGTCTAGACCAAGAAACATGACCCAGAACCCTTTAAGAGGGTTCCAATCACATGGCCCTGTCCCTAAATGCCAAATATTGAAACTTTCAACTTAGGTCAGCTAAATCTATAACAGAGGTTGGGAAGGTTTCAACAGTACAACACAAAGCAGCACAGCTGAAAGCACAAGATAACCAGAAGACAGAAGTTCAAAGTCCATGCTGATCTCCAGCAGCAGGCCCTATTACCAGGTGGTAATCATTGCCTAGACATCCTGATCATAGTGTCAATTCCTGTGGTCCCTCTATAATGACAGGAAAGATCCCTACTTAAAATTTGGTTTGGTTATCAAGACTGAAGATGCCAAACACACACACCAAGCTGGCATGAAAATGTTTACTACTTATATAATTGAGGTGTCTGGGGAGAGCAGGGGATGCTGCTCCCATAAATATATACAACTATTATGGATCCATAATAATTAAAAATAAAAAGTTTAAATAAATAAAAAGCAAACAATGAAGAAGGTCTGAAAAGGCTTGAGAGAGTAAGAAAAGGAGATTGGCTTGGAGTTTTTATTGTGGTTAGGCAGCAGTGCAAGGGTGAGAGTTTCTGCAGAGGTTCAGGGGTCTACTCAGTTTGAGTCTCCCACAGTGCCAAAGGAGGGAGCACCAGGCATTCACATCAGCTTGTTCTGATGTTGGACACAAGTGCAACAGTGAGAGGAGAGGCTTAAGAGCTGTTAGCAGTGACACATCAAAAAATGGAGTCAGGTATTCTTTATTACCACTGACAAATTGACAAGAAATAAAAAGATGATTCTAAATTTCATATAAGACATTTGTAGACAAAATTAATTTTGAAAACATAAATATAGAATAATCACTACTTGATTTCAAGATTTATTAGAAATCTGTAGGTATAAACCAGTATGGCATTGCATAAAGCTTGATAATAGAACATGGAAAAGAATAGAGAATCCAGAAATAATTGCACACATATTTAGACAACTCATTCTTAACAAAACTGCAAAAGTAACTCAATTCAGAGAGTACAGTATCTCAATCAATGGATATTTATGTGCAAAAATTTAAACTTTGCTCCATACCTTGCATCATAGACAAAAGTTAAGTCACATAAATAAATGTTAAACCTAAAACTATAAAACTTCTAGGACAAGATGTAGAAATAAATCTTTATGATCTGGGGCTAGGCAAATATTTCTTAGAGATAATGTCAAAATCATGATGCATAAAAAACCTGATAACTTAAATGTCATCAAAATGAAAGACTTCAATGCTTCAAATTATACTGTTAATTAAAAGATAAACCACAGACTAAGAGGGTATATTTGCAGACTAAATATGTAATAAATGACTCATTCCTGAACAAGTTTCTTAATAGCAGCCTTGTTGACATTTTGGCCTATTTCTTTATGGGATCCTAAGCAGCTTCTTTGGCCTCTATATTCTAGATACTAGTAACATTACCTTCCAAACCTCCACAATCCTGACAATATGTCCTATGAGACTATGTAATTACTACAGGTTGAAAACTGACATAGACAATGTAAAAAACTTAAACAAAATGGATAAAGTGTCCTGAACAAAATATTTGAACAGAAAATGTTTGTTCAGAAAATGAACAAAATGTTTGAACAGAAAATTCACCAAAAAACATGTGCAGATTGCAAGTAACCACACAAATAAATGTTCAACTTAAGAATTTATTAGAAAAACATAAATGGAGACCGCAAAGACATATCGCTACAGACCTATTAGAATGACTACAATTAAACAGACTATCACAACACATGTCAGTGAGAATGAAGATCAAATAGAAACCTCATCCAATGCTGTTGGGAAGGTAGAATGGCTTAGCCACTTTGGAAAACAGTTTCTTAAAATGTAAAACATACACCTACCATAAAATTTATCCATTCTGCTCCTCAATAATTTTCCAAAAAGAATAAAAGCCTATCTTGACACAAAACATACATATTAATAATATCATTATTTGTAATTGCAAAATAAAATTGAATAATGAGGAAACAGGAAATTTCCATCAACAGGCAAATGTATCCAGGAATTATAGTATATCTATACAATGAAAGACTACCCTGTAATAAGAAGGGATCAGCTACTGATACTTGCAATGACCTGGATAGAGCTGGAGACCATTATCCTTAGCAAACTAATGCAGGAACAGAAAACCAAACACTTCATGTTCTCACTTATAAGTGGAAGCTAAATGATAAGGACACATGGTGGGGAAAAACAGACACTGGGACCTAGCTGAGGGTGGAAGGTTGGGGGAGGGAGAGGATCAGGAAAAATAATTCATGGGTACTAGGCTTAATACCTAGGTGACAAAATAATCTGTACAACAAACACTCGTGACGTAAGTTTGCTTATATAACAAACTTGAACAGGTACAACTGAACTTAAAATAAAAATTAAAAAAGAAAGAAGCCAAACACAAATGACTGCAGAGTATATAAATTTCTTTATATAAAACTATAGATAATACAAACAAATCTATACTACCAGACAGTAAATCAGTGGTTGCCTAGGGAGTGGGTGATATGAGATACAGGAGAGGAATTGTAAAGGAACACAAAAAAACTTCTGGAGCTATGAATAAAATTATCTTGATTTGATCATTTTATTTTGTATACATATGTCAAACCTTGCTAAATTTTATGATTTAAAAAGTATATAGTTTAGTGCATGCCAATTTTGCTCTAATAAAACTGTTTTCAGAACTCCTAGACTGTAAGAAATCAAGATCAGAAACTCCATTGCCAAATGGGGCATTCAATATTATAGATTAGTCATAGGGCAAGACAGATACTCATGAATTATATCTGAAGAAGAAAATCAAAGTGAGGTGAAAAGAAAATTTGTCTCGATTCTAAATATCTTGAGAATTACATAGAATCACAATAATTCTCTTTTAGTGAAGCAGCAGTTTTTGGGGAGTAGTAATACATTTTATCTTTGGTAATTCCTATCTACCAGCATTTCTGCAACTTGCATATCCAGAGCCTTGCCTGAGGGACACGGATTAGAGGAGGTTTTGCATAAGGTAAAAATAATATTTTTATCTGTATATATTATTAAGCCAGAGTTGTGGAGTTTATTGCCCTCTTGAAGAAAGAAAATACAAAGATTTAGTCACCTTGTAAAAGAAAGAGGAAATTGGAAGTTTGCCCTCTTTTATCCCTAGAAAATTATTGAAAAGAGAGCTAAAATGAAGATTGGGTTGTGTGTTGGAGTGGGGAGCCAGGAGTCATATCCACCTGACCTTACAAGGGCAAGGGGAAAGAATAAGAGTCGATGGGAAAGAACATATCAGAAATATCAAGATAGGAATGTGAGAACCAAAGAATATTATTTGGACTGTTATCATTTATCTTTTGGCATAAATTAGGTACGTTGCAGCCCATAGAAAAGCTCAGGACATAAATGATATCCAACATGACATGGAGTTAAAGTAGTGCTTTGTCAGAAGGCAGTGGAGGGATACGTAGAAATCAGAAATTTTTGTGGTTTTGTTGAGGGAAAGCAAACCTCTTGGTGGGCCATCAGAGGTCTTGCAGAATGCTCCAAGAGGGAGGTATCTTGGGGAATGTAATGACCTTTCAGTAGGTGTCAACATTTGTAAGCATCTTTTTGTGGAAACAACCATTCCTCAGGAACTGACAACAGTTCAGGCCAGAATCTTTATAAGTACAAGGATACAGATGTCGCTACAAGGTCATGACTCTTCTTTCTCTCATAGTCACGAGTTTCTATACCTCTACACTCAGAAACTATCTTGGATATGATCAAGGTGAAGCATTTACCCAAACCACACTGAATCATCCAAAAAGCAACCTGAAATAAAAGACATGATAATACTGTAAATTGTTAAATTAAAAGAAGATAATATTAACATGATAGAGCAATGTTTTGGGATGATTGCATTAATTAAAATAAGAAATACTGTATTTTCTATGCAAATATGAGCACAGTGTTTACAGATTTTAACCTTATTGCATCCTTTAAGTAAGTAACTGGATTTGAAACAATAGGACATGTGATTTCAGCTACAATGAGTGGAGCAAAAAGGAAGGAATTAAGCGAAACGAAAGTGTAAATAGAAGTATATGCCAGTAAATCAGAATGAAGATGAAAGTTATATACTTTTAAATATGTACTGAATCTGTTTCCTCGCAATAAAAAGTAGCATAAAAATTTATCAACTGAAAAAGTGGCATTTATTTTCTTTCAAAAGATGCTTATCTTTAATAGCATTTTTAAGGCTACTATTTAGCATGAAAATTTAATACGCTGTCCTTTGTCAATGGGCAAGGGTCTTTCATAAATATTCCCTAAACACTCTTGCAACATTCAAGGTGATTTGCTTTAAATGGCAGAGCAAATATCTGAAACTAGTTTCTTAAAATCAGCTTAGATTTCAGCAGGTCTGAAAAAAGAACAGATTTGTACTTGAATAGTTTCCAAGCAATCTGTTTAGTTCTGCGTACGCTTCAATTCAATTTCATGGCAATTTCATAAACAGGTTGCATTTTAATCCACTGTGCTATTAAACTGATAGCTATCACTTTTTCTTTGAGTGCCATACTATGGGTATACAATACAAATTAAAATGAGAGAACATTTTTAAAGGATCTGTAGTTTGAATAGTTTCTCAATAATTCTTCAATTTTTCCTTTCTGACAATGTAATGATTTGGGGTTGCATTTTTTACTGAGAAGTATTGCTATATTTTCACATTTTTAATAATCTCGTTCATGCTGAGTGCATTCACTTAGCTGGATTAGTGTTAGAAAGTTTTGGGAGCAGATACTTGAACTATAACTCATAGAAGTGACTATATGTGATTATTAGATGCTAGAAAGATGTTAAAAAGTAAAAGAATGCCTAACAGGAAGCTTTGCCCTGTAAGAGATTTTCAACATGTTTTGAAAAAATATCTCTATTCTATTTTCTTATCTTATTTCTACCTTGTTCCAGTTTTATAAATGAGTAAACAATGGATTTAGTTTTTTAAATTGTTTTTCTTTTACTGTGACAAATACTTACATTAAACTTAGGGAAAATGAAATTTCCTTAAGATATGAGATTAATATTTTTACTATTTGGTATAATATGGCATTATTAGAAAACTATCAAAAATAAAAAAAATTATCAATGATTCAATTCAAAATTGAATTGAAAGTGATGCATAGACTTCTGTTATATTAAAAAAATTATCATTTGAACAGCAATCCTTTTAACTAATATTATTATACATGACAATTAAATCCACTTTATGTTTTATGGAAAATCTTATATATTTATATTCTAGACTGATGAAATTTGATGTTAAAGATCATAATTAGAAACTCTCCTAGCATCAAATGTACCAACTTGAAAATCTATGTGACTTGCTTAAGAAAATAAAAATGTAGGCCGGGCGCGGTGGCTCACGCCTGTAATCCCAGCACTTTGGGAGGCAGAGGCGGGCGGATCATGAGGTCAGGAAATCGAGACCATCCTGGCTAACACAGTGAAACCCCGCCTCTACTAAAAATACAAAAAATTAGCCGGGCGTGGTGGCGGGCGCCTGTAGCCCCAGCTACTCGGGAGGCTGAGGCAGGAGAATGGCGTGAACCCGGGAGGCAGAGCTTGCAGTGAGCCGAAATCGCGCCACTGCACTCCAGCCTGGGTGACAGAGCGAGACTCCGTCTCAAAAAATAAATAAATAAATAAATAAAAATTAAAAAATTAAAAAATTAAAATGTTAATAAGTTCTTAAAGATGCTACCTTTGAAAAAATTTAATCATTTCTTCAGTGAAAACACAATCGGAAGAGTTAAATTATACAAGTTAGAATTGTAAGTGAAATAGAAAATAATTGTAATTGAAATGTTAAAAATAATAAACATTTTTATAAATATGAATCTTTTAGAGCAAGCTGTTTTTAAGTTCATAGACAATCTCCATCATCATGATTGATTTGATTTTGATTAGTTGTCTTCTTCCAAGTTGACAGTAGCTTGCCCTTTTTAAAATAAATAAAATCTTCCAGGCACGATGGCTCACACCTGTAAACCTAGCACTTTGGAAGGCCCAGGTGGGAGGATCACTTGAGGACAGGAATCTAAGACCAGCCTGGAGAACATAGTGAGACTCGATCTCTCCAGAGAAATTAAAAGATTAGCCAGGCAGGGTGGCACAGGACGGTAGTTCCAGCTACTTGGGAGGGTGATGCTGGAGCCCAGGAATGAGAAGCTGCGCTGATCTATGAAAGTGCCACTGCACTCCAGCCTGAGTGACAAGCAAGATTGCATCTCAAAAAAAAAATGTAAAATCTTCATATGTCTTAAAATGTAAACTCAGCCTTCTATTTCACTTTATGTAAATATTCTTACATTTGACATGGACCTAGTAAAAGGTCAATATGGTCATAGTTCTTAAGTTCTTTAAATTCAACTTCTTATTGGTATGAGAATAACAAAAAGAATAATTCAGTCACATGAGATTATTACAAAGTTACACAGAGAAGACCTGAAAATTTGTACAATGCTGAAATACAGTGATAAAGTCTGTAATAACGCCACAAGATACGATTACAACTTATGCATGACAGTAGACAATGATATATACCCAAAACAACCTCTTAGATTTCATTTACAATATTTTTGTTATCTCCTTAAGTTAGAAGGATCAGGAATTCCAGTGATCATCAGGGTATCTTTTTTACAGATCCTGCTAAAATCTTCTACAAATTATTGCTAATGGGTTATTTGGCTCTTGATTATTGGTTTGTAATTGCCACAGCCATTTCTTATTTGATCCATGGCTTATTTAAAAGTGTTTTTTTAATTTAAAAAATAGAGTGTTCTAAATATATTTTGTTATCATAGTTCTGTTTAATTTTATGATGGATTCTGCTTTATGCGCTAGTATGTGGTATAATATAGCCCAAGCCACTTGAAATAAGAGGCTATATGTAATCTCTGTGAGCAGCTAGCCCAGAGTCCATACATCACTGCGCACCACTCTTGCAGTAGTGCTTTATCCCCAGTTTGCACCTATGACCACGGAGGGTGAGTCTCACAGAATAAACTGAAAAAGAGAAAGCAAGCTTAACTATGAAAATTGTACTGAAGGCTGTAGCTAGTTGAATGAGGCAAGAAAAAGAAATGAAAGGCACACAGATTAGAAAGGAAGAAGTCAAACTGTCTTTAATAGCAGGTAACATGGTTCTTCATGTAAAAAATCATAAGGAATAAGCACAACACATTTGCACACACACACACTACTTGAACTATTTAAATTTAGTAAGATGATGGGATGCAAGATTGATATTTAAACATCAATTTATATATAACATTTCTGTCCAGATGACAAGGTGACAATTGCCCACAATGAGCTTTGTTTGGATGGTCTCCTTCTATGGAAAAATACCCTCTTATACAACTTGTCAAAGCACTGTCCAAAGACAGTCTTATGAAGTTGTCACCCAGAAAGGTAGGAGGGTAAGGGAACTCCCAGGGGAAAGGGAAATTGGAGAGGGAGCTTGTGTGTCTGGGTGATGTTGCTCAGCAGCACAATGGAAAATCCTTGGGTTAGAGAAACCAGAAAGGGAGCAGTGAGTTGGTGCCTTATTTAGACTGAGGGTGTGTTTGATGAATGGCTAGCATATGTTGGGTACAGTTTTGCATGGTATGCAAAGCAGACTAGCTCTAAATGACTAAAAGTATGCTTATTTGGGCTATATTTAAAGCAATTGTATGTGGAAAATTTTGTTTAGTGTCTGTGGACTTTTGAGCTAACAGGCCCAGCCTGCTGTAAAGAAGTTAACAGCATAGAGATCAATATACAGGGACTATCTTTAACCTATTTATATTACACACACACACACAAATATAAGCAAAAATCAATTGAGCATTAAATTATGGAACCAATTTGATTTATAATAGCATCAAGTAAAATAAAATACAAGGGAATATATTTAACCAAACCAGCCTATAAGCTGAAAAGTACAAAATATTCCTGAGAGAGATTTAATAAGATGTGAATAAGTTGAGAAAATTCCATATCCATAAATGGAAAGACTCAATGTTGCACACATGATAATTCTCCACAAATTGACCTATCAATTTAATACCAGCTCTCTCAAAACTCCAACAGGAATTTTCAGAGAAATTGATAACCTGATTCTAAAACTCACATAATAATTAAAAGAACTTAGGATAGCCATAAAAACTTAAAACAAAGAACAAAGTTTGTGGGCTTGCCCTTCGTGATATCAATACTTATAAAGCAACATCAATTTAAATAGTGTGGTATTGATGTCATGACAGACAAGTAAATTAAAGCAAAAGCATGGGATCTAGAAACATCTATACATGTCTGCTGAGTTGATTTTCAACAAAGTTGCAAGGGAAATTTTGTACAAAAATGTTAGTCTTGGTGACCTTAGTCCCAGCACCCATATGGGACAGGATATCCACCTCCAAGTAAATGAACTTAAACCCTTACTACACATATACAAAAGTTTAGCTCAAAATGGATCACAGACTTCACTGAAAAGCTATGTCCATAAAATTTCTAGAAGAAAACAAAGTGCAAAATCTTCATGACCTTTATTTAGACAGATACTTTTTAAGATATAACAACAAAAACATAATCTATACAAGGGGAAAAAACATTAATTGAACTTCTTCAAGATTAAAGAAATAAAAAATAAATTGTTCTTCCAAAGACGTTAATAAGAAAACTAACAGAAAGGCCCAGACTGGGAAAAACTCTTAAAGTTTCATATTTGATGAAGAACTTGCATCCAGTATACACATAAAAGAATACTTAAGGGCCGGGCACGGTGGCTTACCCCTGTAATCCCAGCACTTTGGGAGGCTGAGGCGGGCGGATCACGAGATCAGGAGATCAAGACCATCCTGGCTAACACGGTTAAGCCCCATCTCTACTAAAAATACAAAAAATTAGCCGGGCGTGGTGGCACGTGCCTGTAGTCCCAGCTACTCAGGAGGCTGAGGCAGAAGAATGGCGTGAACCCGGGAAGCGGAGCTTGCAGTGAGCTGAAGTCCCGCCACTGCAATCCAGCCTGGGCGACAGAGCGAGACTCCGTCTCAAAAAAAAAATGACAATAATAAATAAAAATAAATTTAAGAAAAGAATACTTACAACTTAATAATAATAAGAAAAATAACCCAAAAATATTTGGAAAGACACTTCATCAAAAACATTTATGAATGGCAAATAAGCATATGAAAATATGCTTGGCATCACTGGTAACTTAATATTCAATGAGATACCATTATACATCTATTGAATTGACTATAACGAAAAAGAATGACCATACAAAATATTGGCAGAGCATCAGAGAAATGCAAATCAAAACCACAATGAGATGTCATCTCACACCAGTTAGAATGGCGATCATTAAAGAGTCAGAAAACAGGTGCTGGAGAGGATGTGGAGAAATAGGAACACTTTTATACTGTTGGTGGGACTGTAAACTAGTTCAACCATTGTGGAAGACAGTGTGGCGATTCCTCAGGGATCTAGAACTAGAAATACCATTTGACCCAGCCATCCCATTACTGGGTATATACCCAAAGCATTATAAATCATGCTGCTATAAAGACACATGCACATGTATGTTTATTGTGGCACTATTCACAGTAGCAAAGACTTGGAACCAACCCAAATGTCCAACAACGATAGATTGGATTAAGAAAACGTGGCACATATACACCATGGAATACTATGAAGCCATAAAAAATGATGAGTTCTTGTCCTTTGTAGGGACATGGATGAAACTGGAAACCATCATTCTCAGCAAACTATCTCAAGGACAAAAAACCAAACACTGCATGTTCTCACTCATAGGTGGGAATTGAACAATGAGAACACATGGACACAGGAAGGTGAACATCACACTCCGGGGACTGTTGTGGGGTGGGGGGAGAGGGGAGGGATAGCATTATGATGAGTTAATGGGTGCAGCATACCAACATGGCACATGTGTACATATGTAACAAGCCTGCACATTGTGCACATGTACCCTAAAACATAAAGTATAATAATAATAAAATTTTAAAAAAAAGAAAAAGAGAAATGTCAAAAAATATATTGGCAGAGATATGAATGAACTAGAACTCTCATATTCTGTGGGTGATAATGTGAAATATAACCATCACTTTGAAACACAGTTTAGCATTTTCTTAAAAAATTAACACATGGCTACTTCAGAGCCCAGAGCCCAGCATTTTCACTCCTAATCATGTACCATCAAAATGTAATAATCAGATCTCCAGTTAAAGGGAACCTAATTAATTGACCACCCCAGCTGCTTAACTCAGGTTTTTAAAATTATTAAAATAATTTCAAAAGCATTGTATAGTACTTGACGTATAGTAAACTATTCTTATTCTTAAATAGTAACCAAAATTCTTATTTTATTGCATGTATTTATTTTTTGTTGTTGTTGTTGTTTTTGAGACGGAGTCTTGCTCAGTCCCAGGCTGAAGTGCAGTGGCATGATCTCAGGTCACTGCAAACTCCGTCTCCCGGATTCAAGTGATTCTCCTGCCTCAGCCTCCCGAGTAGCTGGGATTACAGGTGTGCGTCACCACGGCTGGCTAATTTTTGTATTTTTAGTAGAGACTGGGGTTTCACCATGTTGGCCAGGCTGGTCTCAAACTCCTGACCTCGTGATCCACCTGCCTGGGCCTCCCAAAGTGCTGGGATTACAGGTGTAAGCCACCACCCCAGGCCTATGTATTTAATTTTTATATGACAAATAAAAATTGTATTTATGATGTACAACATGTTTTGATATATATATACTTGTGAAGTTTTTTAGATAGTGCTTTGACACTCTTGTCCTACATATGTATGACACACTTGCTGTACATATTTCCAGGTCTTTTTGGACATATTTGATATATATATACATTGAAACCTCACAAACTCATTACTGTTTTTTTTTGCGATGAAGAAACTTAAAATCTGCTCTTAGCAATGTTCAAGTATACAATACATTGATCTTAAGTATAGTTACCATATGTTCTTTGTATCCTGCAACTTTACTAAATGTGTTTATCAAATTGAAGAGTTTTTGGTAAAGTACTTAGGTTTTTCTAAATGTAAAATTATGTCATCTGTAAAGACGGACAACTTTCTTCTCTCCAATTTGGATTCCTTTTATTTTTGTCCTCTTACCTGATTGCTCTGGCTAAGACTTCCAGTAACATGTTGCATAGGATATATATTATATATTACTGTATCATATTATACATATTATATAATATATATCATATATATGTATATATCATACCACATTATCTTTATCCATTGATGAACACTTAGGTTGATTTCATATCTTGTCTGCTGTGAATTGTTGCTGCAATGAACATGGGCAGGCAGCTATCTCTTCAAGACGTTGACGTCATTTTTTGGGGGGTATATAGCCAGTATTGGGATTGACGAATCATATGGTTTAACTCTGAAATTGATTTGTGTTTTCGCACAAGATCACACTTCCCATGAGCTGCTTCCAGTCAATATCTGATCATGACAGAACTTACTGGCACAGGCTAATGACTGAGGGATAAAGAATTTCTTTGGTAGTGGACTTTGACTTGAGGATTGTCATCTTGCTAAATTGTCCTTAGATGCAGCCTAAGCATTGTAGGTTAAGATGCTCCCTCTTAGCTATCTTTCCTTTATTCTTTCCTTCATTTGGGGTCAGAGTTGCATTGTAATCTGGCATCTCTCCCAGCCTCTTCCAACAGTAATTGCCTTTCCCTTTGGAGTAATCTTGATAGTTTTCGTATTATTTATAATTTGGTTCCTGAGAATGTTCTTCATTCTCAAAATATATGTAGTATCTCATTATTTTCTTTACTTTCAATTCTTTTGTTTGCAGTATAATATTTTCTTCTCACCTGGTTTTATATTTAAAAATCCTTTTTGCATGTGTTTATAGTCTGCTATTTGTCTAGACATTTAATAATTAATTCATGTTTTTGAATTTTTATAGGCTGAAATTTTTATTTGATTCCATTCATAGGTTTTCTTCTCTGCTGAAATGTTGTTTTTAATTTTTTGAATTTATTTAATCACAAATATTTTAAAGCTCTTACAAGATAATTCCATTATATCGAAATTCTGTGTGTATATTCATAATTTTCTGCTCTTTTGTTTTTCATTCATCATGTTTTCTTTTTTTGCCTGGTTGTTTTTGATAGAGTACAAGACATTACATTAGAAAAAAAATACAGGTAATTTGATGGTGAATAATGTTATCTTGCTCCAGAAGAAATTTAGGTCTGCGTCTAGTGATGAATCTAATGACCCTTGCAATCCTAGATTACATTTAGTCAATAGAAAATTGATAAAATTTGAAACTGGGTTTTAGTCTCTGTGAGAGTTAGTTTGTATCGCATTCATTATTAGTGCTAGGGTGTAGCATTTCCAAGTATAGACAGAAGTTTTGGGAAGTCTTTGATCTCTAATTTTTATCCTTTTTGCTCTGTGAACCTGCCTACATCTCTGCTCAGGTCCACAGTCTTTTAGCTACTGCTTGTAAAAATGGCAAATTCATCTAGAGGAACATATTGCTAAATGTTGACTCACCTCTCTGAACATTGTTTCTCAACCAGATTAGAGGTTAGTCCCACATATCTTTCTTGCCTTGCTAGTTCTGGAAGGCATGTTTTTTTTTTTTTTAATTATGTCAAGTTTTTCTGAATGTTCTAAGTGATAAGGTTAGTCTAAAATTTCCTTGCTGAAAAAGCATTACCTAATAGTATTATAATGATACAGCAAATGATTTTTAGCTTTGATAGCCATGTATGGTATATCAATCTCATTGAGGAATCTCACTACAACACCAGCAGCGAGTCTCACACCTGGCAGGGAATTATGGATATCCAACAGCTACAATATAGTGGCCAGGTGGTAAGATCCATTTCCCACTCATGGCATATGGAAAATGGCCTTTGTCTGGGTCCCTTCGTAACAATTAGGAGGTCAGAATCAAATTTTTGCATCTATATACTATTATGACTTTATTTGCACTCATGGCTGGCAAACTTACGTACATTTTTATTATACAAGGAATACATGTCATAAAGAAAACCATATTATTAGAAATAATCAGAAAGTACTTCTTGTGAATTTTGACCTACAGTGAACTTCTTAAAATAAAGTATAAGAAGCAAAAGTAATTATCATAATTCAACTTATACTTAGTAGTATTTTTGAGTTTCATAGTTGGTTAATTGAGTCTGAGGTTCACCCATGGAGGATTCTATAAGAAAAGAGAGAACTAATTCTGTAACCACAGAGGTTGCTGGAAAGATGATGCCTATATGAAAATTATCTTAAATAAATAACCTTGCCAATAAGGTACTCAAATCAAAGTAAAATGTCTTTCAAAAATCCTTTATTAAGGAAATTGTTTGGTCAAGACTTTTCATTTCACCAAAAGTTATTTAGTGAAAAAGAAAAGTAACTAGTTTTGTGACTCTTTTTTAATTTTCATGTATAACAAAGCCAACAGTGTCTTAACTAGCATCCTGGACAGAGATGAAAATATATAGTGCTTTATTTTGTATGCATCTAGAAATGTTAAAATTCACTAAGGGAGTATGATCTAGATTCTTAATAAGGACATTTGAAATGAAATCTCCTTAGATTATTCATTATTATTATGCATTAATAATAGGCCAATTCTGACTCAAGTCAAAAATTGATTTTGATAAATGTTCATAATTACTCTCCAAATAAAGCTTTTTTTGTGAATACAATATTAAAACTTACAATATTGAAAGACAAAACTGTAGAATATGGTTAATATAATTTGATCACATTATTGTGAAAATTTAAGAGAACAATCATTTTATGCTAAATTCAAAAACAATCATTTACAGGATAATTTTTGAAAATAATTAATTTTATATAATTGAAATACATATAGCTGGGGATAGCAAGTAGCTCTATCATATCAATTCATCTTGGACTCAGCTGATTTCTATTATCCCTTTCATTTATTCATTGCTTAAAAAGGCTAGAATTCAACCAGTTTTCAAAATTTACAAAGTATACTTTAATCTGTTTTTATTAATATTATTTAAACTCTTAAAAAACTACTCAAGATAAATGAAAAAAAGTTGTTTACAAGAATTTGTCACTGCAAATGGATGAAAGTGCTGTTCTGATGAGTAATTGCCACCTTTCAGAAAAGAATATGGCAGTTTTGATAAATGTCAAAATGAAAGAAATGGAAAAAAGATGGTGGTATTATTACTTAACACAACACTGTGAAGTAGTTGATATTATTATTTTACAGATAACCAAGTTGTTAATTGGTTACATAATTTAGTCTGTATCATATATACATTAATTTTCAGAAGTTTTATAAAATTAAGGTCTGATTTAATTTTCAAGGTATGAAAGAGGAACATAGAAGGGAAAGGTAAGATTGGAAAAATATTGTAAATATCAAAAGTTGGAATACTATTTTGAATTTCATTTTCACGGGAAAAAAAGTGAGTCCATATCTGTATGTCAAAATACCAGAGAAAACTATTACCCCTAAACAAGCTTCATATCATAACCAAAAGGAATAAATATAAAGCAAAAATAGAAAAAGGTATCAAAGCATCCAACTGTCTCATGCACTATAACAAAATATCTGGATATTACAACATAGTCAGAAAATTGATTGAATTTCTGTTAACAAGTGCAATAATGAGTTTTGATGTTGAATCATTTAAGCCTTGCATTATTGAAGACAAAGTTTTACTCAATATTGTTCTTTTTTAGCAAGAAGATTAGCAGCTGACATGTATACTATCTGCCCTTTCTTCACTTTTTCTTGTTCCACTGAAAATGCATTCATACATACACACTCATGCACACACAAAATCTCACAATACACTTTTAATATTTTATTCTGGTACTTGCATCTCCAGAAACACCCACTGCTTATTTCATTTACTTCACAAAGGAGTGTATTAGTCCATTGTTACATTGCTATAAAGAACTTCTCAAAACTGGGTAATTTATAAAGGAGAGAAGTTTAATTGACTCACAGTTCAGCATGGCTGGGGACGCCTCAGGGAACTTACAATCATGGCAGAAGATGAAGGGGAAGCGAGGCACCTTCTTCACAATGCAGCAGGAAGGAAAATGAACTCAGAAGGAAATACCAAACACTTAAAAAACCATCAGATATCCTGAGTACTCACTCATTACCATGACAACAGCATGGGGGGAAACTGCAGTCATGATTCATTTACTTCCACCTGGTTTCTCCCATGATATGTGAGCATTATGGGGATTACAACTTAAGGTGAGATTTTTGTGTGGGGACACAGCCAAACCATATCAGGAAGTCACTTGAAGTTAGAGATAATGTTGAATTTATTCCATTAACATTTATCTACATTTATATATGTATGTTTATATGTATACATACATATAAATACAGATATATGTATGTTATAAATTATACATAAAATGGTATGTACATATATGTATTTTTATATTGTAAGATATATATTAGAAATATAAGTATATTAAATTCCCTAGGTAAACACACCAATTTTTACTTATTCAACTCAAAACAAAGTGCTAATTGTTAATGCAGTCCACAAGGCCTCTGGTTGCCACCTATGTTTCATCTTGCCCTTCTCTACCTCACTCAGTCTATAGTTGTTCATTTCTAGCATTACATCCACAATAACCCTCTTTCTGTTTTCTAAACGTAGAAATGCTTTGTTCTCTGCCTTGACTGCTTCTTTTACCTCCTGAATTCGATCTCAATTTTCTTTTCACTAAGAAAATATGATCTAATCAGACACCTCCCCATCCTCGGTCAAGTTGCTGTATTGTTGTACCCTTGTATTTCTCTTTTGTGCTATTACAATTATGTTAGATAATCTTTGTTTACTGTACATTTCAGTTTCTAAGATTATTAAAACTGAGACCTTGACTGTATTGTCAATCACGACAATCTCATCACCAAAAACAATGACAAGTTCACTAACATTAAGAACTCAACAAATATCTAATAAATTAATGTGTTTCTCAGCATCTGTTGAGCATCATAGACTTTTGAATATTTATATGACTGTTTAATGAACAAGTGAGAAATGTGTAAATAATAAGGACTCAAACTAAAAAAGAGACCTCACTCATGAAAATATTATGGCAACCACAAATATTATAAAACAAAATCTTTAAAAACAAATGAAATTGCCAATCTCCTTCTCATGAAAAGTGTGAGTGAAGAAATCCTCACCTGTGACCTAGGAAACTCAAGCCAATAAACTAGAGGTAAAACAAGGAATCTCTAAAATGTTCCACTTGAGAAGTTAACCCAAATACAAATTAATAATTTTTTAAAGAAAACTAAATAGATAAGGGATAGAGTCAACATAAATTGAATTCAAAGAAACAAAAAGCAGTACTATCATAGGCTTGATAACGTTAGATACTGGGATACTGGAATCGTTAGGTTAAAGCCGGAATATAAAATGAGAAAGAATAAAAATGAATAAAAATGTAAGGCATTACATATAAAAATAAGGATCAAATGGGTATCAAAAAGGACAAGAACCAGGAATAGTTGGAGGGGAGAAAAAGGATTTTCCGAAACAAAAATTGTGATTACTGAAATAAAACTGACCAGATAAATAAAATAGATGGCAAGATAACTAGTAAACTAGGTGATATATCTAAAGAAATTATTTTCAAATGTAACTGAAAGACAACTTAAAGAAAATAGAAAAAGAAATTTAAAAGATGTAGATGGCAGAATGAGAAGATATAATATATATATATAACAGGAATGGATTTCATAAGAAGAGAAAATAAAAACAGTAGAAGAAAGGCAATGTTTGAAAATATAGTGGCTTAGCACTTTGGGAATTCTTTAAACACTCAAATGACCTATTTGGAAACCACAGTGAATATCAGAAAGATATAAAAAGATATCACCCATACATATTGTAATAAAATGTCAGAGCACCAAATACCTAGCAAATATCTTTTAAAAATATTAGAATTTAAAGATAGATTACTGGCATAAGAAAATAATTTGACCTTCTAGACACCTTGACCTCATAGACACAATTTGACTCTAAGACACCTTAGTTAAAGACACAGAAGTCAGGTAATGAAAAATTCTGACAAAAATAATCCTCAAACCAACATTTTGTACCCTGCTAATTTATAATTCAAGAAAATGGTGAAATAAAGATAATTTCAGTTTAGACACAACAGACCCTTGGTAAAATGTATACATGCCACTCAGCAAAGAAAATACACATCATTTTTCAAATATGGACCAGGAAAAGTGACATTGCTCAACAAAAACAATCTGGACACATTTTAGAAAGTTAACAGCATAGTCGATAACACAAATTTAATAAAATTAGATCTCAGCAATATAAAGCTAGCACTAAAAATTACTGAAACATTTAGATAGTCACAAACACACTTTTAAAATGATTTATATCAAAAAAATTAAATTTAAATATACAGAATATTTAGAACGAAGTATTGGCCTGGGTGAAGAGAACACAAGGTTCAATGACCATTTATAGTACAATACATTGAAATAGTAATGAAAACTACACTCACAAAAAAGAAACAGAGTCAAAAGGTTTACAATGTGAATTCTACCAATGCTTCAATGAAGTGATAATTCCTTTTTATACAATATATTCCGGAGAAAAAAATAGTAACAGGAAGAAGCACTATTTGTACTGTGTTTTCAGTGTAAATTCAGTTACCAAAGTGATGAGGAAAGGATAGGAACATAAAAACATATCAAATATGAGCAAATCAAACAAAGTAGCCTATCAAAATAAATTTGAGTGTTTTCAAGCATTCAAAAAAAGTTTTACATGTTAAAAACTATGATTTTTTTACTATATTATGAAACAAAAAAGAAAATCCATATAACCTCTGTATTAGGTGAGAAGACATTTATTACATTTTAACAGATATTCATGACTTACAATAATCAAAATGACTACAAATAATTCTAAGTAATCCGAAACAGATGGAAACAGTTTTTCCTTGATAAACACAAAATGTAAAGAGTGTAAAAATTCTTTCTTTAGAATTGTCAATATCATTAAACTACATTATACATACAGAAAAGCTCAATAACTTTTCAACAAGTGAACATACAAGAATGTCACCAGAACCCCATTAGATGTCTGAACATCCATCAGATACCTAGCAAGCTACTGCCAGCAGGCCTTCACTCTAAATAAATGCTAGCAGTATACTGACTTTCAAAATAATAAACTGGTCATGCTAATCTTAAAACTTTACATGACAGAATTATAAAATATATGAAAATTTTTCTGGCTTCCTTTGATGAAATAAATGTAAGAGTCATCATTGTTGTGAACAATTGCACCTTATTATGTCCATTGTTTGGTAGTCCATTTTATAAGTATATCTCAATGTCCAAGCCCAATGTTTGACTATTGTGACTAGTTTATGATGCATAAATGTATGTGTATTTCCTGGCTGTATTCCTAGGAATATAAATTTTGGTTCATAGGGTATGCCTGCCTATGTTCAGCTTTAGTAGATCTCTTGCCAAAGAATTTTTCCAAACTGGTGGATTATAAGAGTGAAGAAAGTCCTTAACGTCCTTATTGTCTTGACATTTTCTGTCTTTTTCATTTAGTCATTCTTTTGAGTGTGTAGTATATTGCATTGTGGTTGAAATGTACTTACACATTCATTTTCTATTATTTTATTAGTTCTCCAATAGATTGTAGAGTTTATTTTTAAAGTAATACAATTTAACCCAAATTATACCTTTACTACCTTTCAATAATGCTGGAATATTAAAACATGATAACATAATTCTCCTGGTTGTAATTTTTACAATGTATTTCAATTTCCACATATATTTTAGACCTCACGGTATATTACTATCACTGTTTTAAAAGTCAATATTCAAACAGTGCCCATTAACTTTATGCACTGGTTTACCTTTTTCATGGTTCTTTATTCCTTTCTATAACCATGTTTCATTCTGAATATATTTTTGCTAGTCTTTCTTTCAGGTAAAGTTCTTCTGGTGACAACTTCTGTTGTATTTAGTAGAAAACTTATTTATCTCTTATGGGGGACATTTTTGCTAGGTATGAAATTCCAGTAGGCTAACATTTGGAACTTTAAGTAATACAATCAATTGGCATCCAAAATTACATACTTTTGTTGATAAGTTAGCTTTTATTCTTACCATTGCTCAGTTATTTATTTTCCTCTCTATTTTTAAGATTTCTCCTTTAATTCTACTTTTCATGACTCAGCACATTCTGTTTGAAGTTTGGCGAGCTTTTTGAACCTGAATTCATGTATTTCATATGTTTAGAAAACAAATGCCATTTTTAAAATATGATTTTTTTCCATTATTTCCCTCTCTCCTTGTGGAACACAATTACGTGAATATTGAACCTACAATTACTCTTGTGTCTCGATTGCTGTTTCCAATGTTTTTAATCATATATTTTCTTCTCAGTATATTGTTTTGGAAGTTTATCATGACCATTTTGCAGTTTTATGTGCTTGCCTTCGATTATATTTTATCTACTTTTAATTTCATCTAACAAATTCTTGTTTTTATATTTTTTAAAGTTTTTTTATTTTAATTTTTTGGGTACATATTAGGTGTATATATTTATGGGGAACATGAAATATTTTGATATAGACATAGGGAAAGGAAAAAGAGTGGGAGTTGCTATACTTAGACAAAATAAATGTCAAGACAAAAATTATGAAAAAGATGGTCACTATGTAATGATAAAGGTATCTAGCAAATTTTTAATTTTAGATTTTATATTTTGTAATCTAGAATCACAATTTCTGAAGCCTAATTCTCTAGTGAAATTGTTCACCTTTTCATCTACTTCCTGTAACTTAACATTAGCAACAATTATTTTAAAAACCTTATCAGCTCATTCTAATATCTGTATTATTATGGATCTTTTTCTACTGTCTTTTTCTTTCCTTATTTTACATTTTGTGTTGCTCTTTTCTTTGCATGACTAATGTATTTTAATTGAATAACAGCATTATGTATAGAAAATTGTAAGGACATCATATGACAACCATAACATATTGCTGTAAATGTATTCAAAGTAAGATGAATATACATTACAAATATAAAATATCACCACACATTCTCTGTATTTTATAAGCATATGTTTACAAATATGTATGCATAAAAAACATCTGGCAGAATGTTCAAATGGTTAATAACTGGGCAAGTAGTAGGTAACTAGTTTGGAGAAAAAGAGAACTTTAGCCTTATCTGTAATAAATCATTATTTTTAAAAGATATTATGTTTGTTTCTCTTAAGAATACATTTATTTTCAATGTCTACAAACACTGTGAGCAGTAATCTGTGCTTTCATAGTAGAAAACTATCAAAAGGAACTATGTTCTTATTCAAAATTCAAAATGCTGAATTTAAATTCTGCTTTTACAAAAAGATAGCAAACCAATTTTTAGTGTCTATTTGCATTTTATATAGGAGTTTATAAGAAACTATAAGAGTTTCTGCAGGAATATTAAAATTAAAAACATGAAGTAATGTGTCATACAATTTTTTAAATGACCATACCTTTATCCTGATTGTAGATTTCTTAACTTCACAAAATAATATTAATGCTTCATTTATTGTTGAGCAAACTGAGAAGCAACAAATTTAAGGACTTTGTTTCACTTTAATAACTCACTAATTACTCCTTTGTTTATTCTTCTATTCTGTTTTCTGCTATGGTAGGAGCCCCATAAGTACAAGTTTTTAACCTTTAGTTAATACATTTTTCATGCCTACCAAAGTGCCTAGCCTTTAGAAAGTAATTGATAGATATGGGTGAATAAAAACGTAGATGTGTGATATTACTCTCATACTCTGCTGAACATTTCTGAAATTCTGTGGTAGTAGGTTTTAAAATTCAGGGATTTTATGTATGTTGCCACTTTTGCATAAAAAGACTTTACTTCATTCTGCAAGGATGACTTATTCTAAACTTTAATTCTCCACTTAAAAGTTGTTTCATAAAAAACTCACCAATTCTCAGTATAAGGTTTGTCTCAACACTTACTGTGACTTTTCTTTCTTTCACCACTATATATATATGTGTATAGACACGCGCGTATACACATGTATGTGTATAGACACGCGCGTATACACATGTATGTGTATAGACACGCGCGTATACACATGTATGTGTATAGGCACGCGCGTATACACATGTATGTGTATAGGCACGCGCGTATACACATGTATGTGTATAGGCACGCGCGTATACACATGTATGTGTATAGGCACGCGCGTATACACATGTATGTGTATACCTCACTTGTGCTTTCTTGTTCATTATATAAAAGTCTCTCATATTGCACCATAAATGACATCTGAATACATATTTTGACCAATTTAATTATTATTACATTCTTAGCACTTACATTGGAGGAAGGCTGAAGACTTCCATCTAGACATTCTGGTTATCATGTGAATTTGCTTCTTTGTAGAAAAAAAAAGCACTTATATTTGTGTATGATACAGTGTATGATGGAATCCTTATCCCAATTGCTCTACTTTTCATGGCCCTAACTATATTTGCCAACAAGCTCTATTTTCACTGACAACAGAACTTTGTAAAAAGGAATACACTTAGAGATCTCAGCAATTCTTCCTAAGCAATTGCCAGCACCACTCAAAGGGAGTCAGGAGTTCAAGACTTAATGCTCTAATAAAGCCGTACATTCCAAAGTGAGTCATTTACAATGATACCGCATCATCAGTAAAATGAATCCAGATATCCTATACATTGTGGTGAATAGTTTCAAATCTCTTCTCCCTGCAGAACTCCCAGTGAAATGAAGCCAAATAAAACAAATCCTGATTTCTCACATTTACTGTTATTAAAGAAAAGAACAAAGTAGTGCCAAGGGGAATGAGAGAATAAAGCTATGGCTATTCAGTTGTGAAGAAAGTAAATTAATAAAACTAACCTCATTTTCTTTTTTACATGCTTTCAGTAGATGCCCCTGGAGAATAATTCCCTTTATGGAATAGAATAAGGATGGGGGAATAGACTGTGCAGCTTTGTAACTGGGTCTTTTTTAGTAATATTTGCACTCAATGTGTCACAAGGAACTAATATGTCATCCTGTTTGCCATCTGAGGCTTGATTTCTTTTTCTATGGGCTGTTCCTTTTTCATAATGTTTACTAGAAATTTTGGTAAATATTATATTCTCATTAAATGCACTACATAAAATGTCATCAGAGGGAAGAACAAAAACAACATTGTGAGTATACTCAAGAGAATTTTTTAAGTTATTAGAACATATATGATACTCTGGGCTCATGTGATATATTCAATCTATCTTTTGCTATTGCTGTGTAAAAATTAATTCAATATAAAAAAAGCCTTTATCTACTATGACAAACTGTACAACCTCCAGGCTGTTCACCTGCCATGAGGAGGATTTTTCATTTGAATGGCTAGCTGAGTGATACACGTGCAGATATTTTCCAAGCTGTCTGGCTAGCTGACTTTTCCTGTAGTGGATTCCATTTAAGAATTAGTCCAGCATCATTCAATAGCATGCTATATAGGAATACACTTTTCTAGCTGGACAGATAGATAAATATGCATACACATATATTTCAGTTTTTTAAAAAACACAGAATGGAGGTAAGTACTTCAGCAAATAAAATATTTTTATCTTAATTCTAATCTACCAATAATTTCCATCTAAAACATCTCTTCTTTCTTAAAAGTTTCCAAAAAATGAGCATTAAATCTATCTGTATCCGACATAAGCCAACTTATTTATGGAATAAAGAAACTGTCAATTTAGTTTATGTTATTCCTGTATTCATTTATAAAATAATGAATTTATAAACTTAGTTTACCTATATAGTTTCATAATCTACTATCTTGATAAGTCAATACAACATTTTTACTAGTATACATTAAATATAATTCATTAAGTTTCTATATGTTCATTTTTCTTTAAAAAAATACCTTTCAAAATGATTGCATATGAAAAACATTCCATTTGAAAAGTAATTTTTAAAATTTCACAGTTACCAGTTAAAACAAAAGATGTGGCTTCTAGATAATAAACAATAAAATTGAATTTAGCTAGCAGGCTTACATGGAGAATTAAAAATTATGAAGAAATATTCTATTTTTTAAAATTCATTTTAGGAAAATAACCCTTTTCTTCATCATTGTACAATTAATGACAAACTTTCAATTGTCAAACATTCATTAAAAAACAATCATTATCAAAGTTAACAGAAAATGTTGATTCCTAGGAAAGTTTCATCCCACAAAGGATTTGGAATTAGATTTTCAAACAAAATCTTAATTGATTTTTAAGCCAATGACCCAGCAAAAATATTAAGTCACAGTTCAGGAATTATTAATCTAAAGTAAAGTAACAGCAAGTAGGTCATTTTGAAATATATGTACATATGTATTGTACATGTACAAATTTCACTCAGGTAGTGACTAAAAGAAAACATTTATCTGTGGAAAATGAAAAACATAGAGGTGTTTAACCATAAAGAACAATAAGAATACTTCCTGAATTGTTTATTTTACTTAGTCTGCCTAACTATAACTTGCTCTAGTAATTATGACTTTATGCCATATTAACACATGCAAATAATGCACATACATGCATATACATTTACACATATGTATTAGTCTGTTCTCACGCAGCTAATAAAGGCACCCCCAAGACTGAGTAATTTATAAAGGAAAGAGGTTTAATGGACTCACCATTCCACATGGCTGGGGAGGCCTCACAATCATGGTGGAAGGCAAAGAAGAAGCAAAGGCACCTCTTACATGGCTACAGGCAAGAGAGTTTGTGCAGGGGAATTCCCACTTATAAAACCATCAGATCTTATGAGGATTATTCAGTATCACAAGAACAGTACAAGGGAATCTGCTCCCATGATTCAATAATCTCCAACCCGCACCACCCTTGACACATGGAGATTACTGCAATTGAAGATGAGATTTGGGTGGGGAAACAGCTAAACCATATCAACATACATATTAAATATGGTCAATTATAGGCATTAATCTTTTTGTTGTTTGTGTTATCCTATCTTTGGCCAGTGGGACTTCTGGTGTCCTTTTGTCAAGAAGCAATTATTTTTCAATAGTAGCTTGTTGTCTACCATACCATATCAATAAATTTTATATTACCAGCAAGACATGGAATAAGCCGTGTTTCCAAATGCCTTTGGTTTCTTTTAGAAGGAAATGATATTTTAAATATCTGTGGATGGTCATTGTTCATAAAATGCCATTGATTTTAGTTACTCATTTGTTTTCAATGGAATGAGCTTTCTAAGACATGTTTTTAGAGAAAATATCTTAATCTCTACTGATGGTTCCAAAATCGTTCAAATTTTAAGTCATAGATTTTTTGTTTTTCTTAAACTGTGAGGTTATGGAAGGACTGATAGCATGAGTTAAAACATGTGGTTTCAATTCCAATACTTCTATTACTTTTGAAGTTCCTTACCTTGAGTAAACCACACTGTTCAGTATTATTTTCCACTGCTGTAAAATGGGATAGTATTGCTTACATTGTAGGATTATTTTTAAAAGCCAGCAAAAAAAGTGTAATTTCAAAAGCAAATCTTGGTTTAAAGTTTTCTCAAGCAGTCTTCCTACATTATTCACATTTTTCTTCCTTTCCTCATATTTATGTATCCCCTAGTTATTTCATTTTTTTGCTACATTTATTATTTAACCAGTCTTAGATGCCAGCACCCATTTTTAAGTTTGTTCCATCAAGTCTTCCATTACACTAGATAGTAATATCAGTTAAATTAAGGTCTGTGTGGAATGCTTACTTTAAAAATGCTTATTTCCTTTTAATTTAATTTAATATTAGGAAACATTTGCTGAGAACTTCATACAACCAGGAACTGATCTAAATATTACAATTCATTCAATTAAACTTTAAAAATCCTTTATGAGTTAGCAATGTTATCCTCACCCATGAGATTAAACTTATTTTATAGTTTATTTCCTTCAACTTGGCTTTGCATTCTTATTCTTTTATCTTATTGGATACTCAGCTTGTTTATACCAAACATTGTTTTTTCCTTTTAGAGTGTAAGGCTCCCATGTTTTTACATCCCTAGAATTTAAGCAACCAATGATAATATATATTCAACATCATGTAGTTCTAAGTATTTCTGAAATTCAGTATTATTTTTAATTGACTTATGCATTATATATGTTTCATTTTGACTTTCCAGGTGAGCTTTTGTGTCTTTTAAAAATTGATTTGTAAATTAGTTGTATTAGGGTCAAAAAATAATTTCTATGTTAGCAATCTATTCTTTTTTTTTTTCTTTTTGTATTGGCTTATTGAGTCAGATGTGTTAAACACTGTCACTCTGAAGGTGCATTTATTTATTTATTTATTTATTTATTATTACTTTTTAAGACATGGGATCACGTTCTGTTGCACAGGCTGGAGTGCAGTGGTGTAATCATAAGTCACTGCAGCCTCGAACTCCTGGGCTCAAGCAGTCCTCTTGTCTTAGCCTCCCAGGTAGCTGGGACTACAGGTGCACAATACCATGCCTAGCTATTTTTTTATATAATTTTTGTAGAGACAGGTGTCTTGCTTTATTCACCAGACATGTTTTCAACTCCTGGCTTCAAGTGATCCTCCTGCCTTGGACTTCCAAAGTGCTGAGATTATAGGCATGAGATACTGTATCTGGCCAATTTATTATTATTTCAATTTTTATTTTAGATTCAGGGTGTATATGTGCAAGTTTATTACTTTGGTATATTGCATGATGCTGAGATTCGAGGTATAATTGTTCCCATCATCCAGGTACTGAGCATAGTATCCAATAGGTAGTTTTTCAATCCTTGTCTCCCTCCCTCTCTCTCTCCTCTAATAGTCACCAGTGTCTATTGTTGCTTTATTTATTTATTTATTTATTTATTGAGATGGAGTTTCACTCTGTCACCCAGGCTGGAGTGCAGTGGCGTGATCTTGGCTCACTGCAACCTCCAAGTCCCATTTCAAGTGATTCTCCTGCCTCCGCCTCCTGAGTAGCTGGAATTACAGGTGCCTGCCACCACACCTGGCTCATTTTTGTATTTTTAGTAGAGATGAGGTTTTGCTATGTTGGCCAGGCTGATCTCAAACTCCTGACCTCAGGGGATCCGCCTGCTTCCGTCTTCCAAAGTGATAAGAAAACAGGCGTGAGCCACCATGCCTCGCCGATTGTTGCCATCTTTATTTCTATGAGTACTCAGGGTTTAGCTCCCACTTACAAGTGAGAACATGCGTTATTTGCTTTTCTGAATTAATTTGCTTAGGATATTTATCTCCAGCAGCATTCATATTACTTCACAGGTCATGATCTCATTGTTTTTCATGGCTGTGTATATTCCATGGTGTATATGTAGCACATTTTCTTTATCCAGTGCAGCATTGATGGGCACTTAGGTTGACACCATTTCTTTGTATTGTGAATACTGCTTAGATGAACACACAACTGCATGTGCCCTCTTGGTAGAATAATTTATTTTCCTTCAGATATATACCCAGTATGGGATAACTGGGTTCAATGGCAGTTCTGTTTTCAGTTCTTTGATAAACCTCCAGACTGCTTTCCACAGTGGCTGATCTAATTCGCATCCCCATTAACAGTGCATAAGCACTCACTTTTCTCCAAAGCCTTGCCAGCATCAGTTGTTAATTGACTTATTTATAATAGCCATTCTGACTTGTGTGTAATGGTAACTCCTTGTGGTTTAGATTTGCATTTCTCTGATAATTAGTGATAATGAGCATTTTTATATGTATGTTGGCCACTTACATGTCTTCTTTGGAGAAGTGTCTGTTCATGTATTTTACCCATTTTTAATTGTTTTTCGTTTGTTTTTTTGCTTGTTCAATTGTTTAAAAGTTTCTTATAGATTCTGGAAGTTAGATGTTTGTAAGAATCATAGTTTGTGAATATTTTCTCCCATTCTGTAGGTTGTCTGTTTACTCAGTTGACAGTTTCTTTTGCTGTGCAGAAGCTCTTTAGCTTAATCATGTTCCACTTGTTTATTTTTGTTTTTATTGCAGTGACAACAAATTTTTTGCAAGGATGATGTCCTGATGGTGTTTCTTAGGATTTCTTCTAGGATTCTTATAGTTTGAGGTCTTACATTTCAATGTTTAATCTATCTTGCATTAATTTTTATATATGGTTAAAGGTAGGAGTCCAAATTTCCTTCTACATATGGCTAGCCAGCTAGCCCAGCATTATTTATTGACTATGCAGTCTTTCCCTCATTGCTTATTTTGGTCAACTTTGTCAAAGATCAGACAGGTGTAGGTGTTTGGCTTTCCTTCTGGGTGCTCCATTGTTTTACAACATCTATGTATCTCTGTGTGTGTTTTTTAAATAATCCCTATGTTTACATATGTTTCAGTTTTGTACCAGTACCATTCTGGTTTTGTTACTATACCTTATAATACAGTTTGATATGAAGTAATATAATGCTTGTGTTCTGGATTGTGGGGTTTTGTTATTGTTGTTGTTGTTTTTGATTAAGATTGCTTTAGCTATTCAGGCTGTTTTTTGGTTCCACATAAATTTTAGAAGAGTTATTTTCTAACTCTGTGAAAAATGACATTGGTAGTTTGATAGGAATAGCATTAAGTCTGTAGATTTCTGTGGTCAGCGTAGCCATTTTAACAATATTGATTCTTCCAATCCATGAGAATGAAATGTTTGTCCATTTGTTTGTGTAACCTATAATTTCCTTCAACAGTGTTTTGTAATTCTTGAAAAGATCTTTCACCTAAGTTGATTTTCATGACTTTGTATCTTCAGATCACAGCATAGTGACTGACATATACTTGGCTCCCAATAAATATCTGCTAAATGAATGGCTCCATAAATTCAATACAATTTTAAAATTGAATAATACGCCTTTCAATGAGACAAAGGTAAATCAGAATAAAAAATAATTTTAAATATTTTGTATACTTAAAACATATAATATATAATATAAGGAATCAAGGCTGAGTTTGCAGGACACAGACCAAACAATATTGGCCTTGACCCTTGTTAAGTTATTAGGCAATTAATAGAAGCTAAGGATTTTCCACATTGAAAGAACGTCATTCTTCCCACAACTTTCTCTATAATGCACGTGCAAATGTTTGGGTACATTCCTCTTCCCTGTAGGAAGCTCATTCCCTCCTAGAGAAATGCAAATTAAGACACAATAACAATACTTTCTTTATGTTACCTCAACATATGGAGTAAAGTATGTGCTGTTGTTTTGTCAACTGTAGTAATGAATGCTCATCAACACAATTGGGATTAACACCAGTCTTTTTAAAAGTCTAGTCCATGCTAGTCCTTAAAAATATTCCTGAAGTCTTTCAATAACTAAATATAAGCATAAGTGACTATTTTCCGATTTTATGTTTATATTATTGAGTTGAAATTATTGTAATAAAGTATATAATATTCAGGTGCAATTGTAGCAAAGTGATTACATAGAACTTTCAAATCACATCTTGACAACTTTTTCTTCTTTCCATGATAAATTCTTGAATATTATTTTTACATGACATCTTCGTAACCACATACAGTTTGTAGGAACTAATTATCTGGTAATTTCTTGGCAAATATTTAGATTACACAGTTTAATAATGAGTACTAATTCATTTCATCACAAAATGTTAATTTTAACAACCAAGTAAATACACTATAATTAGAAAGCCATGATTCTAATCACATAAATGCAAAATACATCTTGGTAACTTCGGATTAATATCACTAAGACAATATTAACTCACACAGATTTGATATTAATCTAAGAGCCTCTAAATTTACTTTAAGTGAAAAAAAAAACTCTAAACATTTTTTAGTGAAAACATCAACAACATTCTCTGAAGTTATGAATATAATAGGGAATAATTTTAAAATATTTATGTTAACTTGTATTTTTGCATAAAATATAAGCAAAATATTTTATAGTGATACGCTATTGATAAGTTTTGATGTTAGAATTCTCAATAAGAGAGGACCAGTTCTTGTGGTCACCATGGAAAAATGGTATAGACTCCCTTTTAATCAACAGGTCAGATGTCAATACAATGATCCAGACACACAACAAGAGGGTATGAAAAAATGTATTACCCCATAGTAGGACTTTCTGTGAAGAACAGGGCAATTCATAAGGTGGTACAGAATTTGCTTCAGTGACTTCAGGAAATGAAGGAGCAAGTGACTGTAGTCTCACTATGATTGGGGACAGGGTGAGAGCTTTCAAGTAGACAGGTGCATGCTTAGCTTGAACATCACACAGCAAAAAGGGAGAGGGTGTCATGCTTTCTTATCTTCTTGCCTAGAAGGGAGACCAGGGCAGAAGACAGGGGAGTGGTCCTTGAAAGCTGTCAACACTCACACATAAAGAAAAAGTTAGACTATTACACCAGCTTTCAAAGGGAAAATCTCGATTCGATATATTTTTAATAATTACCTGTCCATCCTCTATACTACCAATGGAATTATTAAGTCTCTTTCTCATTAAAATTCATTTTCTAACTCTCTTACAGGTTTCTGGCATTCTTCAAAGTTGTGAAACAAGACATATTATCTGTGTAGAGCTCCCACGTAGTGGAAAGTTGGACAAAAATGTAGAGAAGTAAATAAATAAATGGCTATGAAAGTAGATGATTGTTATATCTTAAACACAAAATAAATTTGGGACCTATAATAGAGAGTATTCATAGCCTGACTAGGAGGGTATGGTCAGAAAAGACTTTTCAAGGGTGACTTCTTCAGTAAGACCTAGATAACAAGTCAACCGTGCAAATCTCTGAGGAAAGAGCATTCTACCAAGAAGCAGAAACTAGTGCCACAATCCTGAAGCAGAAAAAGCACTGCAACTTTAAATACAGTTGTCCCCTCTCATCTGTGGTTTCACTTACTGTAATTTTAGTTACTTGTGATCAACTGCAGTCTGAAAGTATTAAATGGAAGATCCCAGAAATAAACAATTTGTAAATTCAAAATTGCACACCATTCTGAGTAACATAATAAAACCATGTCACCCAGAATGTGAACCTTCCCTTCATCCAGTGTCTCCACACTGGTTCCACAGTGTCTCCACAGAGTGTCCACACTGTACATGCTACTCACTTAGTAGCCAGCTTGGAAATCAGAATAACTATACTAAGTTGTCGTGTTCAAGTAGTAATGGCTCCAAAGTGCAACAGTAGGGATTCTGGCAATTCAGAAAAGCCAAAGAGAAGGTGAAAAATCCTACCTTGTTTGTTAATCTCTTACCGTGCCTAATTTATAAATTAAACTTTATCATAGACATTTATGTATAGAAAAAACATAGTATATATGAGGTTCAGTACTATCTCTGGTTTCAGACAACCGCTGGAATTCTTGAATGAATACCATTGGATAAGGGGAGACTAATGTACAAAGAAAGTCAATGTGGCTGAAAGAGAGACATATCAGAAGATGAATAGGAGAGGATGAAGAAAGTCAGAAGGCACTTTATGTAGGAGCTTGTAAAGTGAGATCAGAGAGAATTTTATTCCAAGGCTAAAGGGAAGCCACAGATATTTTTAAGCAACAGAATCAATTATCTACTTAATTTATTATGTAATCATTATTAGATCATATTGTTTGCAATTTAGAGAGTACAGAGAACAAGACTCAAATAAAAAGGACAAGTAAAAGATCAGTCTTGAAGACTATTAAATTGGTTCAGGACAAAATGTGTGATGGATTTTTCAAGGGTGGTGGTTAAGATACACAGAGAGTGGAAGGCTTTGGTTTGGCTATGGAGCCTTTCCACCATTGCTTACTTTGGTCAACTTTGTCAAAGATCAGACAGGTGTAGGTGTTTGGCTTTACTTCTGAGTGCTCTATTGTTTTCCATCATCTATGTATTTGTGTGTGTTTTGTTTTCTAATAATCCCTAGGCTTACATATGTTTCAGTTTTGTACAAGTACCATTCTGGTTTTGTTACTATATCTTATACTACAGTTTGATATCAAGTAACGTGATGCTTCTGCTCGGGATTATGGGGTTTTGTTATTGTTTTTGTTGTTTTTGCTTAAGATTGCTTTAGCTATTCAGGCTCTTTTTTGGTTACACATGAATTTTAGAAGGGTTTTTTTCAAATTCCGTGAAAAATGACATGGTAGTTTGATACGAATAGTATCAAGTCTGTAGATTTCTGTGGTCAGTGTGGCCATTTTAACAATATTGATTATTATTGTTAGGTTTTTTAGATAGAACTGATAGAATTGATTGAGCTAGATAAAGAAAGTAATGAAAAGTGACTTTGTTTTGAGTGGTTTTTTTTGTTGTTTTGTTTATTGGCTTGAGCTTATAGATGAGATAATTACGCCATTTACTGAAATAGGAAAAGGGAATGGGAATATGAGAATCAAGAGTTTCCCTTTGGGGATATTAATTATAAGATAAATACTAGCTATTCAAGGGGAAATAAAGCATAAACCTACTTATAAAAATCTAACAAGCTTAACTTCAATTTGCAATGTTATTAGCAGTATTGAGTGGTTATTCACAAAATAAAAATAATGAAACCAATTCTTCTTAAATATTATTTTTTTATTTTCAACGATCAGATTTTAGATGAGGACTTTAGTTGTATCAAATAATGTATAATCTTGTACATATGTACTTAAATAGCATATTGAAGACATTAATGTGATATGCAAGTGTGATATGATATTGTGTATATCTGTACATAAATTTCTATGTGCATGGTTTGCCAATCTGATGGAATTCACTAAATAATTATTGACCATCTACTATGCAGTAGATATAAGTAACATATAGTTAAAGAGCTTGTAGTTGACTTACTGTTTTTTTTTCCTGTAACCTTAAACTTTGATTAGTGATTGCTAATGCATCACTTGGATAATATAGTCAATCATTTGAAATATATTTAGTCTGCTAATTATTTTCAAGTGTGTTACAAATAATTCAAGGCAAATAATAAAGAGTCCTACTATATTCAAATGCTTATTCCAATGCATGTTAGGATACTTGCCTTTTCCAAAGTCATTTCAAAGTATTTTGCACGAGTTCAATTTTATTTTAAGACCTGCACTCATAATACTATCTGGCAGTAACTGCTTTGGATCACAATGGATCCTCCAAGCTTTATGTTGTACCTTTAGCTATAAAATCCTTACAACATCTATTTTTTCTGGATAGTTTTTATATTATCATTTTTAGCCTCAATCCAGAATTATTCCTTGTAATGTGAAAAAAGTTATAAGGCGATTTCCACTCATCCGGTTCTTATGGAGGATAGCAATATTCTTTATTGCTAGAAGGTATTTTTATCTTTGTTTATTCACCTTTTCTTTCTTGTTACTGTAAAGGTCTTAAACCATTACCAGAAATACAAGAGGGAAGGCATTTTGAGAAGACATTATGTAATCATTGTAACTTCATTTGCTATTAAGATTCTCTTCATGTGAATTATATTAAAAGGTGCATTTACTCCAACACAATCACTTATTTCTTACTTTCTACTTATAGCACCTTTCCATACAGGTAATTCAGAACAAAGAGGCAGTCATAAAACGTGTCCTGTTTATTACAAATTAGAAAAGATGATATATTTAGGAAATTCACAATGATGCAGACAGATTTTTGATATAATGCAATATTATTATTATGCATTCTTTGAGGACCTATTATGTATCATTTCAAAGTAAGATATGAGTTTAAACTAGAACAAAATATTTTGGAATGGAGTGGAGTGGGTGAAATATTTTCTGTAAGTAAAGGGTTGTCAAAATTCATGTAGGGTGAATAAAAGAACGTATGTAATTTGAAGTTCCACAAATCTCCAAATTATGAAGCCTCATTCTCACAGCATATAGAAACAAAATAACAATCAATAATACAATACTCAAATATAATTTCAACTCTGGTTCTAAGATTATGTTCTCTAGTAAATTATATGGGTAAGACTAATAATTAATTGCATTAATAATATTAATACTGATGTGCCAATTTGCAATGTCACTAACAGTAGCGAGTGGTTATTCAGAAAATAAAAATAAGAAAACCAATTCTTCTAAAAGCTTATTTTTTCTTTGCAATGAAAATATTTTAGATGAGGATTTTAGTTATATAGTTTATAATCTTATATAATTTGTACTTAAGTAGTATATTAAAGGCATTGATTTTATATTCAAGTGCGATGTAGATATTATGTGTATGTGTACACAAATTTATATATGCAGGGTTTACCAATCTGATGGCCATGTGTATCTTGCACTCTGTGGATGTATTGAGAATATCCAATATGTTAAACAGACCAAGATCTTTTGCCTGTGTGGGTTAGAAATTAGATTTGGAAAGCATAATAAAAATTGCAACATGTTCCTGTTGTTCAGAACAGAGAAAGATTGCTTCCTATTGGTTGGTATTTCAGAAGGCTATGTTTAGAATACAGAATCTGAGCCAGGTCTTGCAGGATATGTGGGATTTTAACAAGCATGTATATTAATTTAAGTCAATAACAGAAGTATATCAGAGTCATGATGAAGAACATTATAGAATGGCAAAAAATCCAAGTTATTCGTATGTGAATATAAATACTGAAGACAAATATTGGAAAAGGAATCTGGAAATAGGTTGTGTTGTTTTAGTTTATTTAATGATGCTTTGTTAAGCTGAATATAGCTTGGTTCATTTTGGACTAATGTATTATTACTTCTTTGCTTTTTAGTTTTGTCATTAAAATTTCTATTAATAGTACTACTTGAAGATATAATAAATGCAGACAAAAAGTACAATATTAAGTATATAATTCTGCCATATTTGAGTCAAATTTACATATATTAACAATGATTTATACGGTTAACAATAGTATAGCTATTATTATCCTAGCCTGATACACCCTTGAGCCCTCTCATCTCCTTGATTATATATCACTCTCTAAAAGTTGGATCAAATTCTACCATTTTAAAAAAGCACTCTGGGACCTAATTTTGTATTTGACCATCGAAAGTATTTTATTCTCTCACTAACAATATAGCAATATGCCACAGAATGATGTATAGAATAGTGATGTGTGCCTATAGAAAGAGACAACACAAAATTTAAATTATTATGAAGAATAGAATAATTAATCCTTATGAAGAATCTTGCAACTCAATAAGCTGCAGCTGTAAAAAACATTGCCTAATTGGCTATATCAGGATTTTTTAACAAAATTTATACTTTGAAGCATACTATGTAAATATGTAAGTATCTAATGCATATATTTGTGTGTGCATATATGTAAATATGTATGCATGTATATATATACATATGTGTTTGATGTCAGAGGTTCCTCAGGACCACTAGTGTCCCAAACAGTACAATTTAAACACCTTTGGCCTTGGTGAAAATATGTATCTAGGAGAGAAAATAATAATTATCTAGACCTTCAGAGTATGTTTTTTTCCCACAAGCTTCCTAATATAGTTTATAAAATATCTTTCACATCATCCCCTCTATTCCTATGGTAATTACCTAGATTTCTTTTAAAGGCCCTTGCTTATTTTTGGGTTCAAAATCATGCAATAACTTTCTAAATTTTCTCACTGGCTACTTGCCTTTAAATGCGTCCTTTGAATGCCAGCTAAAATTTACTTTGTCCAACACAACCATGGGATCACCATGACTGAGAACTCCCCTTGGTGTGGAGAATAACATTTGCAGTTCTCAGCTTGGTATTTAAAAGCCTTCATAATGTGTCTCAACCTACATTTCTAGAGTACTACTGCCCTTCCTCTGACCCACAATTAAGACTATTCCCCAGGCACAGCAAATTATACACCATTTCCAAAACACATTCCCTTTCATTGCTGCCTTACCTTTGGCCATGCAGATGCACTCTCCCTAAAATGCCCTTCACGCATTACCATTTCTAACTCTGGCAGATTGCCATTTTTCTGTCAAGACCAACGTATTTGAAGTTATGGCCTCCCTTGAGACACAATTAATTACTACCTCCTTTTTCTGCAACACTTTGTTCATACTTTGAATATAGCAGTTTTATGCCATAAGATTTATTATATAGGTTTTATGTTTTAGATACTGACTTTCTAGATGACAATTAACCTCCCTATAATGTAAATCTCAATAAATGTGCCTAGACCCTAATTAATGTACACATATACATCTTACAAGTGTGTGTCAGTATACAAATAGATATGTACACATGCACATACTTGCTGGACTACAATAGAAGTGATTATTATTAAAAACAGAATGCAGACTGATTCAACATGTTATTGTTGAAATGACTTCCATGGTTGTCTTTTAAATATCAATCATTCAGTTTTTCATGTCAGGATTTTCATAATACATTAAGTGTGGCTTTAAACACATGAAAGCACTTTTGCTAAAAAACTGACATTATTGAAATATTGTAAGACATTTAAGGCATAAACAAGTTTGGCCTGTACATACAGCGTGAAATTCTGTCTGTTCTATGGCAAATGTCTATATGCTCCAAAGTCATAGATAGTTACTCAAAGCAGAAATAAATAATTACAAATATGTAAATGTAGCACAGTTATCTGAATTATATTTGTTTCAATGACTGGTCAATGTTGGACTAAGAACATTTGCTCAGAGTGTTAATATATGTAATAAAAGAAACAATTTATAAAAACAACCGGTGAATCTGATTCCCATAGTAGAAAAGCTTTTAAAATGTCAGTAATAAAAATGTTTTAAAATTGACATTATTATTATATTGTATTATAAATATCATTTTAATAGAGTAACATTATTATATCATCATATATTAAATAATATAATAATAAAAAAGTCTAAATGGAAAGTACATTCTCATAACTTCTGATTTTTTAATAACATTTAAAACACACATTTAGAAACTGAGAATTACGTAGTACAAACTTTATTCACATACATGAATTTTAAAAATTTTGTTATTAATAATATACTTTCTACTTTTCATAAAGTTCCCTTTGGATTGCTTTTCACTTGAATTACTATAGTCATTATTGAAATAAATAAATTTCCACTACATTATAAACAAACTTTTTAATTAGGTGCTGTACTTATTCTGTCATGAAACAGGGATATTAATGATTAAATTCATGGAATGTAACTAACAATGTAACCAGGTAAGCCACACTCATCAAGAGTTCATAAAATAACTGGAAACAACATCAGAGAAAAGTTTTAGACTATGTCCTAGAATATGCCTGAATGCCAGGAAATAGCAATGGCACCTATTATTTAATCACCTTCTATGGGTCAGATGACAAGTCAGATGTCACATATGTATATATACACACACACATATATAACATATATATAATATATATTACCTAATTCTTATAAAATATTTATATTTTGATTTTCCAGACTACTGACAAGTTTTAGAGTTTGTTGAATACTAAAAAGCTGGAAAATGGCTAAACTGTCATTAAAAAACAAAAAGTCCGCCAAAACTGGAGATGCTTTTTCTCTACCTTGTAATACCTTTGTTTGCTGTGGGCGGGTGACATTTATCCTATTTTATGCCAGTACCATGCTGTTTTGGTTACAATAGCTTTATAGTATAATTTAGATTTTCAATATTAGTGCCCATGTCTCTCCCCCTTTGCCCCCACCTCACCATATACACACGTAAGCAGAGCATTCTGTGATTTTGTTTTTGTGTTTGACATTTTGATTTTCTATAATAATTTGATCTAAAGTGAAACTCAGTGTATCCATTTTTTTAATGTGTCTAGGCATAACTGGCTAAAATTTCTAGAAAATCCCAAAGAAGATAAAAGTCAATAAAACCTCCAAAACTAAAATTATATACTTTGGTAGGAAAATCAGCCCAGTAAGTGAGGACAGGATGATTCATATTAAGACTTTAGGCCAAGAATTTGAATTTTTTAAAGTCCTTTTTTCCAAAGCACTAGCAATAAGGGATGAAGTCCAGATATGGACACAAGCAATCTAGCCTGAGACATTGCATTTTCCCTAAATAATATGTTTTCAAAGGAATTTCAAGCAATATTTAGAGATTCATTGAGGGTATTGACAAATATAGAATCTGAAACTTTTTATTTGAGAATGACTTAAAAGAAATGCATCTGCATATAAAAATGAAGAACAAAGAAAACATATCGATACTCAGAAGAAAACTGAAAAACTATATATATAAATAAATAGTTATGTCATATTGATTGACATGACAATTGTAAAAACTATCTCCACCGATATGCAATAATATACAGGAATGTACACCTTCTATAAAATAGAAATTGACAAGAAAAATAAAGCTGCATACAGAGATGAAAGGAAAAAGACAAGGTGATTGTAAAATGTATAAAATACATACATACAATGAAATTAAAAAGCAATGGAAAACTTTTAACAAACATTGAATAAGACATACTATGGGAGAGAATCACTGATGACAATGTGATTGATAAACTTGAGTAAGTTCCTTCAAATGAAGAATAAAGAATCAAATATATGAAAATGAAGACACGATATTAAAAGAATATGTATTAATTAATTTCCACCTCAAGAATCATAAGTGTCCTGAGAATAAAAACTGGAAATAATTTAATTACTATTTTAAAATTAATTTGAGAAAACATCATTAAAATAAACACAGTGTTTGAGATCCCATTCTGGTAACACATAGTCATAATGTGAAACACACATTGAGTGTTTCAGAATGCAAATATGTTCCAGATAAATAATGATGCCTCCTTAAAAGGTATTTGGTTTACAAACACATACACACACACACACACACCACCAAACTCAAAAACAAAAGCAAAAATTAAAGGGAGGGTGAAGTGTGTTAGAAAAAAGAGAAACAGAGAGTAAGAGGGTAAGAGGCAGACAGAAATAGAGAGACAGCATGCAATTCTCAAATATTTAATGTCATAAATGAGTAACAATTTTTTATTAAATGAAATTAGTTGGATAGAAAACTGTATGCTATGAGCCTAATTGTAAAAATTAAAATATGTACACATTGAAATACTAAAACATAAAGATCATATGCATATAAATAGCTTTTCCAGAGTTATCTGTAAATAAAATAAAGGAAAAGACCAACGTAAAGGGAATCAGTGGTTTAAATAATCATATATAAAAATAGCTTGATGTAAAATATAGCATATGTAGTGTTACAATATATTAAATCCTTGTATTTAGAACATTTATGATAAATGATATTGATGTTTTCTATTTGTATATGTATAATCTATATAATAATGTGTTGGGACTATAAGGCATCCTACAAAAATTGGCAGAGGAACAAGAAAGTAGTCTAATTTTCTACTCATTAACTTGGAAAAGATAGAAATCAGTAGCTGATATAGCATCCAGAATGACACATCTGGAGGATGGTTTCATTCAGTGCTGGTGGGAGTATAAATTGATTAAAAATTTCTGAAAGACAAATTGGCAAGTACATTTCAAGCCTATGAATTTTTCAGAAATCTTCATCCAAAAAAACTTGCTTATAGGTTAACTTCCTATATAATATTCAGAAATATGTACTAATATGTATATCTAAATGGGTTCATTAAAACACAACAACATCTAGAAACTGAGGCAATCTAAATACACATTGCTTAAATAGTCATATTGGCAAAGGCAGAATATTATGAGTTCAGTAATGTGCGTTTCTAAAATATTTTAATATCATAAAAGTCATAATATTTTTAATGAAATGAGGCAGGTAGAAAATTATATGCCTGATGTTATTCTAATTTTTAAATAAAAATATATATTCACTGAAATATAAGAAAATTAATAACTTGCTAAATTTCTGAATGTCAGAAATGGATGTAACACTTTTTGTGCATATTCTGAATGGAAATACATATCCAGAAGATACCCATAAATGCCACTTGAAAAATAAAGTAAAATGAGTTGAAGTAGTGTTAGGTAAACAAACCACTGGCATCACAAGGCCTTTCCTCCTCCAGCTGCTCTTCTGGCCTGTCAGCCCATTCGTGGCAGTGAGAAGCCATTAGAGCAGGTGGCTGCTCATTTTATTTTGATATGGAAGATTAACCTCAGAGCTATTTCTGCATTTACTGGAAAACAGTGAGTCATGACAATTGTAAAAACTATCTCCACCGCTATGCAATCAAATTCTTTTATACCAGGGCTAACTCTAACAGGGGATGAATACTGATAAAGGATGCAAATTATTTACAATGTTTAAATTACTTTTTAAAAATTATTTTTCTCAGTTTTTCTGTCAACTATTTATAGATGAAAACATAATAGAAGGGTTATCGTTAACAATACCATAATGTTATTAGTTTTGTTTTTCAACGTGTCAAAGTGGAATTGTAACTAGTGATCTTGTGTTCAAATGAAACAAGGACTTATCTGTAACTCAAGAGAGTAGATATTTATCAATCATTATTTAGTCTATAATAATTCTGTCCATATATGCATGTTTCTTCCTGTTTTCAAGAGTGGCTGTGCTATATTCCCCCCAGATTCCTTTTAGTAATTAAGTAACAACACATTTTAGATCAATGTAAGTACTAGGACTATTTTGACCTTGTATTTGAAATAGTCTGCTACACTAGGGATGAGACATGCAAGATAAATTTAGAAGAAAAACTTAATTGGCATTTAGTGTGCATTGTTTGCTGGTTCAAAGAATTAGCCTTTGTGAATTTGGCCAGAACATTAATATTATCACACTGCAATCAGCATTTGTCAGTTCTCATCAAGAGTATCATCTACTTCTTAGGACTATCTTGAGTGTTTTCAGGCCATGTAATGGGAAACCAATTGGCAATAATGAGAAGTAGATTGTAGATTTTAAAAATGGCACATTAATAAATTGATAAAAATAGATATTAACCTCTCAAACAATATAAATATATGTTAAACTACCTCTAAATTTCTCATAGGAAATAAAATATATACAGTTTTATATTTTATTCAGTGTATGAAATTGTAACATAATTTAAGTTTTACTAATAAAGATACTCTCGTAGGCTTACTATATATGATGCCTTGGCAAGCCATAAAAACCCAAAAACTACAACTCAATGAGGTAATTTTTGATGAAATATGTACCCTTTTTAAAATATGACTGTGATAATTAATTTTGATGTGTCAACTTCCCTAGGCTATGCTACCTAGTTGTTGGATCAAACTAGTCTAGACGTTGTTGTGAGGGCACCCACAAATATGACCAATATTTATAGTTAACTTTAAGTATAGCAGATTACCTTCCATAATGTTTATGAGCTTTATCCAATCAATTGAAAGTCCTAAGAGCAACAAAAGTTTACCTGAAGAAGCAATTAGGCCTGAAGACTGTCCGTTAAAAACCTACCTGAGTTTCCAGCATCAGACTGGCCTGCCCTGCAGACTTTGGAGTCAAGACTGCAGCATCAATTCTAACAGAATTTCTAGCCTGCTGGCTTGCTGTATGCATTTTAGACTTGCCACCCCCCACAATCACATATGCCAATTCCTTGATCTCTCTCTTTCCTCTCTCTCTCTTTCTCTCTTTCTGCATCTGTTAGCTCTGTTGCCCTGGAGAACTCTAACTAACACAGTGGCTGAATGTGACTGTAAGAGTTTCTCTAGAGTGGAATCATTATGCTGTAAACATACTAGATATTGTCAAATTGTACCCATGTCTTATCCACTCTCTCTCAATTGGTTCCTTCTGGATGATTTCTTTTAAACAATCAAATGGTGCTTTTTCCAAAGACCACCTATGGACTAATCAGCTTACATTCCCCCATTGAAAGCCCATAAAAACACTGGACTCAGCCACACAGTCAACTATCCACTCTCACATCCCCTCTCACAGATGAGAGCTTTCCTTCTGTTGTTCAATAAAATTCTTCTCTGTCTTACTCACTCTCTGGTGTCCGCACACCTTATTCCTCTTGGTTGTGGGACAAGAACCAGGAATCCACTAAACAGCAGGGGTGAAAAGAGCTGTAACATGCTCTGATTCACTGGACTATGGGAGAAAGAGCGTTATAACATGCTCCTGCTCAACAAGGTACAAGCTATTGGAATGAAGAGCTGTGACATCTTTTGGGGGCTCACACCTCAGGACTCCCTAAGCAGGAGCTGTAACACCCCTTGGGGCTCTGCAATTGCTAGCATCTCTGAGTTTTGTGGTGTCATCCTGTTCCCTTCATCCAGATGCTGGTGCACAATGCAGAAGCCACTCACAGCACACTGGGTCCAGCTGTAGGCTGAGTGTAGTGTCACAATCTTTGAGATCCTAGTGGGTACAAGCCCAGGCAGAGGTGGTGGTGGCTGCAGAGGTTTTTGGCTGCTGAAGCAGCACTGGAAGAATCCTGTAACAGGAATATCTATAATGTATCAAAGCCTCAGACCAAATATAAAACTAGCATTACGACTTTGTGTTTCTTGTTTCTACTTCACTTGGGATATGTGTTCCAGCCTCTCCCAGTGAAGGTCATCCTTTCTATAAGTGGAAAGTGGTTTGGTTGTCAGTATTTCTAAATTTTACATCTAAAAATTTCTGGTGTTTTCTTTCCCAGTTTTAATTTTTGGGGAAAAATGAGGAGGAAATTTGACTATCTTAGTTTGGGTCAAATGCCCATTGTTGGACCAGTCAACTGTATCTAGGAGAAAGGACTATAATCATCAACTTATTCAGAAACCAATGCTAACCACTAGACTAATCTGTCTGACTATAAAACAAGGGAAAATAAGAATCTGAATTCCCCATTTGTCACTACATAATGCAATCAGGCAAGGGACTTTTTTAGAATGAACAGCTTTTTCTGAGAAGAGAGGAGAACATTACACACAATTTAAATGAAGGATGTCTAGTACAAGTCTTATTTAAAGATAACCAGCCCTTGCTTAACTGACATATTGATTCTTGGACAACATTCCTAATGAAGGAAAGAAATGTTTCCACATACTGTGCTCCTAATGGCATGACATTTGCAGAATGATTTAATCTGATGTGCTTCAGTTTGCTTAAATAGGAAAAGAAGAAAACATTAGCACCTACTTAATAAAGTTGCCCAATGACATAATATACTGAAAATAAATATGTAATTGAAAACAATATAATATTATATGAGATTCAGTTACAAGTTTTACTGACAATGTTACAGAGTTGCTTGCATTTGCTTTGTTACCTCATAAATAAAATCTAAAATAGCAGTTAAATTAAAAGAACAGTTTTCATATGCTGATTGTTTGGATGTTAATTACTGTTCTCTGACTTAGAAGATGTAACTCAGAGGTTATTCATTTCTGAGTTTAATTAATTTCTTTGTGTCTAAGTATTTCATCAGAATATTTGGTATAATAATACATACTTTCTAGGATTGCCAGGATTCTATTAATTATTACTTAGAATAGGGCTTTACTATATAATAATTTCTCAGAAAAAGAGTAAAGGTAACCTGTTTTGCTGGCTTGTTTTTACAGTGTCTACATTTTTACATTCTTATTATTTGTAGACCTTTTTGGTTATTTCTCAAATATATTTTCTCAGAGAAAGAATAACAGAAAATGTATTGCTTCTAATTTGCATCATCAACACATCTAATCTTTGACATTTAAATTCAATTAACAGGAAAAAAGCTTTTAATATTTTTATATGATCTAGAGTCTCAAAAGTACTATGGTTCGAGTATCTATGCCAGACACATTGACATTAATTTCAGAAGCACAGCACAGAGTGAGTGGAGAATATTTTTCTGATATTTCCTTTCCTCCATAGACCATGGACCTCCCCAATGATCATTCACAATCTATGCTTTCATGGTAATTGTTATGAGTCAAGTTTATGTCAGCAAAATTATAGAAAATCAGATATAGTCAGAAATATATTGATAATTTATGCATGAAGCAGAATAAGTCATAAATATATGATTAATGACCAGTCATTAGAGATAAATAATTATCCAAAACTATCCACAACAATATTCACTCTCTCACTAAATTAGTACTTTCTCACTAATATTCTACATAATATTTATAGAATGATTAACTGAAGACTTTTTAGTAAAAAAGTATTTAAATAAGAAACAGAAAAAAAGATTCAATGAGTACTTACATCTCATATTTTTTACCTTTTTTAAGCTTAAGAGTTATATCTTTTGCATGCTCAATTACGAAACAATATTTTTTCATTGAGCAAACTCAAGTGTTTAAAAATGCTACAATTAAAAATCTTAACTTTCTATTTTTAAAAAGTATAAATTTCATCAAAATAAAACATTTCATCATTCTGTTATAAAATACTGACAATGAAACATTAAAAATATTTTTCTGTATTCAATTCTTTATTAGAAGTATTTCATTTAAATAAAGATTACAAAATAACACAAAAGAAGTATTTCATTTATATGAAGATCACAAAATATTTGACACAAACTAATAAAATATACCAAATTGTGTACAGGTTGTGTCAGGAAACCTAAAAGATATATAGTTCGCTAAACAGGGGAAGTAAATCTAAGTTAGAACTTTAAGAACAAGCAGTATTTATTATAAAAATTTGGAAAACTAAAGCCCCCCAAACATAAAATATTTTAAATACATTTTTAAATTACCAGAGCTTTATAATGTATAACTTAAAATATTGAAGATATTTATAATTGCCATGTTGTCTATTCTATACTTTCAATAACAATAGGAACACTACAATAAACTAGAAAATTAAATGCGCAACTAACAGATTTTAAGAAGCAATATATATATTATTTCATTGTATTCATTTGTAATTAAATTGAATAGCAAGAGATTCTGTTATAATCAAGATGTTTTATGAAAAAGAATCAGTCTAAAATCTTAATTCACAGATGAAATTATAAGTAGCAATCATTTAAATTTGTATGTACTTCAAGAAGGCCTTTGAATACATCACTAGAAAATCCTCAAGAACTTAAAAAATATGAATATTAGGAAAACTGATATTCTAATAACCCGCAACTGATTGGAGGATAATGTTAAACAGATGGTGATGACAGATCTGGAATTAGCTTGAACAAGTGGTATTCCCCAGAGGTCAGACCTGGTTTCAGTTTTTAAAAATATCTTTTTGATGACCTGATTGAAAAAGTTTTGAGTGTGATTTTTACATTTTTTGAAATGTTTTTTGATTGTGTGTGTGTTTATTAAACCAATGTAATTTACAAACCTAAATTTACATAATTCAAACATTTTTATAAACATCTTTTGAAAATTATGGTCATTATTCAACATTATTCAAATATGTAGTAATTTAATATAGAAGAGTAAAGCCCTCTCTAATGTTTGATCAATATAGCAAATAGCAAATACATATATATATATATATATATATGTAGTTAATGAGGAAACTTTACATCCATACCTTTATAATTTGGTTCAAGTAAATAATTTTAGTTTGTACTGAATTATGACTTTTAATTTACTTGACCAAAAATTAGGAAAAGTCTTCGGCAATGTAGTGAATATTACATTTCTATCACTCAGTGTTCTGATACCCTGGAGATTCCCTAGTCGTAATGAGTTTATAAAATCAACTAAAAGATGTTCTTTCCTTAAAATGATTCATTTAAATTCTGTACTCTCTAAATATATGTTTTATACCTTATAATTATTTATATGACAAGTTTTGATGACTATTTCTAAAGTAAGCTTAATGATTCAAAACCTACTTTCAATGAAATGTCACTAAATTTTCACAGATTTTTAAAATAACTTCTCAGTGGATAATGTCCTAAAGTTGACTAAAAAGAAAGACATTTTGCAAAATAATAATTTTATGCTTTCTTTTTCTATTCATTAGGTGAAGCAATTTTGTATTATACATGAGTGTAATTTTTACTCTTTGTCTCTGATTGAAATAAAATAAACGGCTTTGATAAAACTGGTTATTCACACCTGAAATTGACAGTGTTGAAACAAATTAATAAAATTAGTATCCTGGCACAATTATGGTCTTCAAGCAAAAGTGATGACACACAAAGCAAAAATCAGATAACAAGCTTATTCCTTTGTTGGCAGATGCATTCTAAATTTTTTGAATAAGACTATCTTCCCAGTTGTGTAATGATGATATGTGAATAATAAGCAAGCAAGTGTTGCTATCTATCATAATCTTTTTACATATATATGCATATAAACCAAATTTTAAAATGTATTCAATACAGCTAGAAAGCAAAATGCCTTTAAACCTTGAGATTATCCTTGTGAAATGATTGCCTCTGGAAAGAAAAGGGAAGAAAGCAAACAAGCAGTACCCATTAATACATTTTCGACTGAATTAAATTGTCTGTTGAACACTCAGTAAATCTTTTATAAATTTATGTCTTTTGGTTTCAAAACACTTTAATTTACTGTAAAAAGTAATAGGGTTTCTGTCATCAATATGTGATTTGTAATGCCTTAATAAAGAGTATGATGTCTTATACCCAACTTCTGTGGATAAAAATCTAAAGTTTCATATGCCCTTAGAAACTCAATATTGTGGTGCAGGCTGTATATTTTGGTATAAGAAACCATAAATATTACATGGATAATATTTATTGTTTTCAACACTTCTTTTTTGAAACAAGTAAACGTGTATATTGTGGGCCAGCTTTGAAAAATGCCAGTATTTCCACTATTTAATGTATGTTCAACATCACTTTAATAAAGTTTGAGTACAACAGAGACCCATCTCTTTCCTTAACGTACTGCATAATTAATTATTAATTTCCTGTGGCCAAGAAAAATACTGGTGACTTAACATACAGGATGAACCCTAACAATTTCTCCTATGCACATTCATATTATTTTGTTTTTGCAAATTAATAGAGGCACTCAGGAATGTAGTCTTTAATTACTAAATAAATGTGTTTCCTAGATAAATGCATTGGTCAATAGTGATAAGCGTAACAAAGGTATTTTTAAACAGTTACCGTTATTTTTTAAGTCTTTTATTTTTCTTGTTGGTTGCATTATCATAATCTACTATTACCAGCATTGCTCAGTTAGAAATCTTATGTATATTTAAATGATTAATTCAAAGTTACTGTATATAATAATTATTGCTGAAGTCAATAGCACTCATATGCTGATATAGATGAATAGATTACATATCTATAGGTGAGAAAAAACAGTCCTACATAGACTTAAATACCATTCAATTCATGCCATCTTGATAACACAAAAGGGAATATCACTGCGTTAAAATTGGAAAAGGAATTTTTAAGTTCACATAAAATCTAATTCATTTTGAGAGCTTAAACCTGTGAACTCAAAAGCACCTGAGACAGGTCTCAAGCAGTTTAAAAAGTTAATTTAGTCAAGGTTAGGGATGAGCCCATGACACAGCCTCAAGAGGTATTGATGACGTGTTTCCAACGAGGTTAGAGTACAGCTCCCTTGCATAGATTTTAGGGAGACATAATACATCACTGAATACGTGTAAGATATACATTGATTTGATCCGGAATGGTGAGACAACTCAAAGCGGGGCTTTCAGCTCATAGTAGACTTAAAGATTTTCTGACTGGCAATTGGTTGACATAGGTAAGTTATTTTCTAAAGAACTGGAATCAATAGAAAGGAATGTCTGGGTGATGATAAGGGATTGTGGGGAGCAAGTTTTATCATGCAGATGAAGCCCTTAGGTAGCAGGCTTCAGAGAGAATCATTTGTAAATGTTTCTTTTCAGACTTAAGGTGTGTGTTGATGTTAATGCTGGTCAACTTTTCCTGAATTCCAAAAAGAAGGAGGGTAAAATGAAGCATATCTGACCCCTTCTTGCCATCATGGCCTCCACTAGTTATTCAGGTTAACTTTGGAATGCCTTTGGCCAAGAGGAGGTGTTTGTTCAGATGGTTGGGAGCTTAGAATTTTATTTTTAATTTACAAACACAACCAAAGACATATTGTTCATTGACACAAATTCAATTCCTGAATGAGTCTTGCCAGTTTTGTAGATTTTTCATGAATATCTGAGTGCTCATATTTATTTTTCATTAGTCAAATATTTTGATACCTTGGAAATATGAAGATTAAAACTAAACAAACATAATAGTTTATTATAAAAAGTAGTCAATGTTTTCTGTATTATTACTTGTGGTGCTGATGTCAAATATCAATTTCATACATGAAAATAATATTCCTCTGTTCTGGAATTATTAAAAGCTTTTTTTCTGTATGATCATATGAAATTTTACCCTGTGTGTTTTATTCAATACATTTGAGTTAAAAGAGGAAAATAAGCCTCTATGCACATTGAAGTTAGTAATTTAATTATATAATATGTCCATGTCGAAGTCTAGGAAAGCTGAAATCACAGGACAAAAATCAATGAGTCCTATTAAAAACTTTTTGTGGAGAAATCATATGCCCTGCAACCATCAATCACTTCAGTAAAAAATACCAGGCAATTAATACACTATTCACTTTTAACCTTATACATAAAGGTTTTTGCCTGATATATTTACATTTTAATGTTATATAATCAATAAAACATGTGATGACTATTATTTATAATTTTATATGTTTTCACTTCCATCTTCTTTAGTAAGTGTGAGAATAAAAGAATATAGTCAGGCAAAGAGAAAATAAGAAAATTACACTAGACACCTATAGATTAAGTTCATAACTGAACATATTTCAATGAGTGTTATATAATGAGAATGACAGGTAATAGAGGAGAACAAAGAAAGGTCATCATGGTGACTAGAAAGCAAAGAACATTTTATTGGTGTTGAAATTTGAATTAATTCATATTCATATTCTATATTAGTCACCTGATCAATTCCAAAGCTATGAAACAGAATAAATTGCATAATGCAGAATTATTGTCTTTGCAGGTGATGGTATTACTTAAAAAAGTTCTGGTTCTGCTAGCTAATGTTGATGTTGCACTATTGTTTGTAGACAGAAGAAATTATCAACCTTCCAACTAGCCTAGTTGTCAGAAAAGCAGTTCATTTCAACTTCCAGGAATACAGTCAAAGTACCAAAAATATGTTTAAAATGTGGAAACAGAAAACAGAATTACTGGTTTTTAAAAAAATTGAAAGATGTATACAGACATATATGTTACAAATGTCTGTAGTAAAAATATATATTCCAACTAGTAAATACATATACATAATTGTTATAATGATGGTAATATATAGTTATCACATACCAGCATTGTGCTAAGATTTTTCCTCACAGATTTAACTAAAAAGCAAAACGCAAATATTTAATAGTATAATATAAGTATTAGCATAAGTTTACCTCCATGATACCATCAGCACAATGAAGATAATGAACATATTCATCATTCTCTACAACTCCTTTAGGCCCCATTGTAATCCCCCTGTCCCTCCTTGTTACTTCTCAACCACAAGCAAGTATTTTTTGCTTTGTGATGCTATTGTAAATCATATTATTTTCTTAATTTTATTTTTGACTAGTCTATGTTGGTGTACAGAAGCACAATGATTTTGTATAAAGTGTAGCCTGCACTTTACTGAACTCTAAAAGCTTTTTAGTGAAGCCTATAAACTTTCCTATATATAAAATCATGTCATCTGCAAACAGAAACGACTTAACTTCTTTCTTTCCCATTTAGATGCTTTTTTTTAAATTTTTTTTTCTTACCTAATTGCTCTGGCTATGACTTCTAGTACTGTGTAGAATACAAGTGGTGAAATTAGAAATCATGTTGCTGATACAGATCCTAGAAAAGCTTTTAGCTCTTTGCTATGGATATGTTGGCTGTGGGCTTGTTATATGTGACCTTTATTTTGTAGACAAACATTCCTTTATACTTAAATTGTTCAGAGTTATTACCATAAAATGATGTTACATCTTGCCAATACCTTCTCTACATCTATTGAGATGTTCATATTTTTAAATTCATTTTATTAATGTGATTTGTCACATTTTAAATTTTCAATATTGAAACATTTTTGCATCCTATGCATAAATCCCACTTGAGCATAGTGTATGATATATTAAATTGCTATTTAGCTTACTGCACTAGCATTTTGTTGAGAATTTTGCATCTGTATTTATCAGAGATATTTGCCTATAATTTTTTTTTGTAGTGTTCTTGTCTGGATTTTGTATTTGAGTAATGCTGATTTTGTAAAATGAATACTTCAGTATTCCTTGCTCCTCAATATTTTGGAAGATTTTTTACAAGCATTAATATTAATTATTTGTTCAATATTGGCTAAAAAGCATTCATGAAGTCGCCAGGTTCTGGGCTTTGATAAGACACTTTTTATTAGGGATTCAATCTCCTTACACATTATTGGTGTATTGAACTTTTAATTTTTTATTCAATCTTGTTAGGGTGTAAGTGTCTAGGAATTTACTCATCTATTCTAGTTTATCCAACTATCTGGTATTTACTCGTTCATAGTAGTGTCTTATCTTTTGCATTTCTGTGGTATCAATTGTACTTCCTCCTCTTTCTGATTTTATGTATTTATCTCTTTTTCTTCTTTCCTAGGTAAAGGATTGACAATTTTGTTTATTTATTTGAAAAAACAACATAGTTTTATTTGTCTTTTCTATTATTTTTCAGGCCATTATTTCATTTATTTTTGCTGTGATCTTTGTTATTTCTTTTCTTCTACAAATTTTGGGCTTAGTTTATCTTTCTTTTTCTATTTTCCTGTGTTATTTATTTGAGATATTGCATTTTTCTTCATGCAGGCATTTTCAACATAAACTTCTTTCTTAGAATTTTTTTAGATGCATCCCTTAGGTTTAGGTATATTGTGTTTTATTTTTGTTTTAATATTTATTTATTTTACTTCCTCTTTGAACCATTAGTTGTTTAGATGTGTGTTAAATTTCATCTGTTTGTAAGTTTTCCTTAATTTATTTTATCTATTTCTAGTTTCATGCCATTTTAATCATAAAAGATACTTTATATGATTCAGTCTTAAATTTTTTAAGACTTGTTTTGTGACCCAGAATATGGTCTATTCTCCAGAATGGTGTCTGTGAGCTAGAGCGGAATGATTTCTACTGATGTTGGAAGTAATATTCTGTATAACTCTGTTAGATCCACTTGATCAAAAGTGTAGTTCAATTCAATGTTTATTTATTTATTTTCTGACTTGATGATCTCTCTATTATTTAAAGTGCTATATTGAAGTCTCCTACTATTATTGTGTTTCTATCTATTTCTACTTTCAGATATGTTAATATTTGCATTTCATATTTAGGTAGTCTGATGTTGTGTAAATAGATATTTACAATTGTTACAACTTTTTGATAAATTAAATCCTGTATTATTCTATAATGACCCTCCTTGTCTCTTGTTACAGTTTTTTACTTAGTCTATTTTATCTGATATAAATATATTTGCTTCTGCTCTCTTTTCATTTCCATTTGCATGAAATATCTTTTTCCATCCTTTCACTTTCAATCTATATGTGTCCTTAAAGTTAAAGTGAATCTCTTGTAGGTAACATGGAGTTGGGTCTTTTTCAAATCCATTCAGCCACTCTATGTTTTTTGATTAGAAAATTTACTCCATTTATATTTAAAGTATTGATTCATAAGGACATAATATTGCCATTTTGTTAATTATTTCCAGGCTGCTTTGCGGTTACTTTATTCTTTTCTTTCTCTATTTTTGCCTTACTTTGTAATTTGATGATTTTATATAATAATATTAATTATTTTCTTTCTTTTTGTACTTAGTATATATTTTTTGTCTTGTGGTTACCATGGGGCTTACTTAAAATATTTCATAGTTATAACCGTCTATTTTAAGCTAACAACAGCTTAACTTCAATTGCAAGCAAAACATACACTTTCAGTAACACTGTCACAAACATTTAAGGTTTTTGACATCACAGTTTACTTTTGAAATTTAGTATTAATTAATACATTATTGTAGCTATAGTTATTTTTAATAGTTTTCTTTTGATCTTTATATTATATTTAAAATAATTTAAACATCATTATTATATTAGGCTATTTTAAATTTGACTGTCTACTTCCTTTCACCAATGACATATTTATTTTCATATATCTTCATGTTACTAATAAGTATTCTTTTTTTTTTTTCAGGTGGAAGAACTTTTGGCGTTTCTTGTAAGGAAGCTCTAGTGGTGATGAGTGCCCTCAGTTTTCAGTAGTCTGGGAAGGTCTTTATTTATCCTTCAGTTCTGAAAGACAGCTTTTCTGGGTAAAATATTATTGGTTGGAAGTTTCTTTTCTTTCTTTTTTTTACCAATACATTGAATATATCATCCTAATCTCCTGACCTGAAAAGTTTCTGCTGAGAAATCTTCCAAATTCCCTTGTATCTGACACATCTTTTCTACTTTCAAAATTCTATCTTTGTCTTTGGTTACTGACAGTTTGCTTATCATATATCTTAGTGAAGTCCTCTTTGGGTTGTAACTGGAAATCTTTGACCCTCACATACTTAGATGTCCATATCTTTCCCAATATTTAAAGAAGTTATATTATAAAGTGGGGAGAAGGCAAAGAGTCATAAAAGTAGGTGATGTTTCTGTGCTACAATCAAACTGATAGAATAAAAACACCAGAAAACTGTGACAAGTTATACATCTATCACATAATAACTAGAGCAACCACTGAAGAATGTGATATGTTCAAAATCACTACAAATAAAAAAAATAGAACTCTATGAAAATCAAGTAACAAACTTGAAAGTAGGAAAAATCAACTGAATAAAATAAAATAAAATAAAACAATAAATAAAAACAAAAAAGAGAAATAGACAAATTCACAACTACCATTAAAAATTTCAACATACCTGGCTTGAGATTTGATAAAACAACTGGAGAGAACATCAGCAAAGATACAGAAGAACTCAACAACATCAACCAATAGAATGTAATTTATATTTTTAGAGCATTCCACCCAACAACTGCAAAATGCAGATTATTTTCAAATGTCACATAACTTATGCCTAAATAGATCATACACTGGGTTATGAACCAAACCTCAATAAATTTAAAAGATTAAGATTAAAAGATTAAAAGACATTATTGCCTACATAAAAAACCACAAAGACTTCTCAACAAAACTCCTAGAACTAATAATTGAATTCAGAAATGTGATACAAAACAAGATAAACATTTAAAAAATTGTATTTTTATATACCACTATGAATATCTAGACACTAAATTTTTTAAAAAAATATGCAATACTATTGACAATGATCAGAAAAATAAAAAATATACTAGGTGTAAATCTAACAAAACATGGACAGTTGTTATATGCTTAAAAGTAAAAAATGCTGGTCAAAGCACTTTTCAAAAAGACCATAATAAATGGAAAGACATATGTCCAGAAAATTGAAGTTGTTAATTTTCCACAAATTTATATACAGTATTTTTGCAATTTCTATCAAAATCCCTAGCACATGTTTTTGTAAATATAAATGAGATTATTCTAATGTTTATATCAAAAGACAAGAAAGCTGGAATAGGTAAAACAATTTTAAATGAGAATAAAGTGGAAAATATAAATCTACCCAGTTTTAAGTTTTAATATCTAACTGTAGCAATCAGGAATTCTGGTACTACCAGAGGGATGAAATACACACAAACACACCCAACTTATTTTTGATGAAGTTGAATAAGCAATTCAATGAGAGAAGTGTAAACTTTTCTATATATGGTGCTGGAGATATTGGACATCCTCTGGCAAAAAGAAAAACTGAACTTTGGCCTAAGCCTCATACCTTAAACAAACAAGAAAACTAACACAAATTTTAGTAAAAACATATAGAAAATAATATCGGAGGGGTCTATGGCTGGATAAAGAGTTTTTAGACTTGATACCAAAAACACTGTCTATAAAATTAAAATAATAATTTGGTTCCCATCAAATTCAACGAAAAATAATTTATCTGTGAACAACTGTGTTAAGAAGATGAAAAGACTAGATACAGATTGGGAGGAATTTGCAAAGGACATGTCTGATAAAAGGATAGAATACATAAAGAACTCTCAAAACTCATGTTTAAAAAAGTCACTCCATTTGAAAAAATGAGCAAAAGACATAAACAGACATTGCACTGAAGAGAATATACAGATAGCAAATAAAGACATGAAAACTTCAACATCATCAGCCAACAGGGAAATGCAAATTAAGCCACAATGAGATCACCATTTATCAAAATAGTTACGTTGAATTAAATTTTTAAAATATATATTGACAGTATCAAATATTGGGAAACTGGATCTCTAATACACTTCTGAAAAATGGTTTGGTGGATTTTCTAAAGAAATGAAGATCTTTATCTGGTTCATACAAAAACAGATACAAAAAGGTTTATAGCTGCTTAATTTGTTACACCAAAAACTGCAATCCAGGTAACCTTCAACTAGAAAATGTTAAACACACTCTGTTATATTTATACCATGAAACACTACTGAGCAATATAAAGGAATAAACTGTTGATATGTGCAGCATACTGGATGAATCTACAGAGAAGTACGCTTAGTAAAAAATCCAATCACAAGTGATTGCATGCTATATTACTTTTGAAATGACACAACTATAGAAATGGAAAACTGATGAGTGGTTAAAGAGCTGGTAGAGAAGGAAGGAAATGGTTGTGGCTTTAAGAGCGCAACATATCAGATCCTTTTAGTGACAGAAATATTTTGTATCATATCTGTATCTGTATCTCAGATATATATTGTAATATTGCTTTGTAAGGTGCCACCATTGGGAGAAACAGTGCAGAGTACATGAGGTCGGGCACGGTGGCTCATGCCTGCAATCCCAACACTTGAGGAGGCCGAGGTGGGTGGATTACCTGAGGTCAGGAGATTGAGACCAGCCTGACCAACATCGTGAAACCCCGTCTCTACTACAGACACAAAAAGTAAGACCGACGTGGTGGCATACGCCTGTAGTCCCAGCTACTCGGGAGGCTGAGGCAGGAGAACGGCGTGAACCCGGGAGGTAGAGCTTGAAGTGAGCCGAGATCGTGCCACTGAACTCCAGCCTGGGCAACAGAGCGAGACTCCATCAAAAAAAAAAAAAAAAAAAAGTACATGAGAGATCCATCTGTATTATTTCTTATGACAGTGTGTGAATTTATCTCCAAATAAATGTGAATCTATCTCCAAATAAAAAGTTTAATTAAAAAAATGAATAGCCACATGGGTAGTAGCTGCCATCTTGGGCAACACAATTCTATACTATAACTATTATATCTTATGCATGTATCCTCCCCACTATTTTGTGAAGAATTTAAACGTGCAGTCTTTCTTAAATGTATCTATTTTAAGTAAAGTATCTCACACTTGCCTATAGTACAATAGATAGTCAATAGATGTTAACTTTTTGGATACTTTTTTATGTGATTTATAGATAGTTTGTTTTTTATTTTCTTTCTTTTGGCTAAATTAGACTACTAAGTTTCATGAGCTGAAATGGAGATTTTTATCACTTCATGTCTATAGTCTCAGCATAGAGGTGATGTTTAATAAGTTTCACTTTATACATCTTCAAAGCACATCAAAGGTCTGTGCATTGAACTTACTAGTATAGTGAATAAGATTCTATGCTATAAATTGTCCCATTAGCATTAAGTCTCGAGAGAGCTGAACTTCTGCTCCCATGAACAAACGTGCTACAGTCTATCACCGTATCCAAGCGGCACCAGTGTGTGCTTGTCATTAAGGGCGAGTAGCCAAATGCTAGGATTTCTGAAAACATGAGTAAGACAGAGGGAGAGAATCCAGAGACATTATTGCCATAAGATAAATTATTTGTCAGCAAACAGAAGCTAACAGCCTCTGGGTAGGAGTTCTGGAATTAAAATAAGATTATGAACAGAGACCAGTATATAGAATGCAAGAACTTGGCATTTAAAAGAGATTTTAGGAATACGTATGATTCCAAGTTAGAAATTCCAGGAAGAAGCCAAATTTGGAAGTCAAAATTGAAAACTGTAAAACAGATATTTAAGATTAAGCAGGATGAAATTAATAAAATCATTTCAGTTTTTTCCTTGAATATTCCATAAATATGAATTATAGGAATTTCATGTATATCTGGTCTCAGGTTATGACCACTCTTAAGTGAATGTTTATAATGCTCTTAAAAATCTGGTTGGGCGCAGTGGCTCACGCCTGTAATCCCATCACTTTGGGAGGCCGAGGCAGGTGGATCACCTGAGGTCAGGAGTTCGAGATCATCCTGGCAAACATGGTGAAACCCTGTCTCTACTAAAAATAAAAAAAACTTAGCTGAGTGTAGGGGCACGCACCTATAATCCCAGGTACTCCGGAGGCTGAGACAGGAAAATTGCTTGAACCCAGGAGGTAGAGGTTGCAGTGAGCTGAGATTGCACCACCGAACTCTAGCCTGGGTGACAAAACAAGACTGCGTCTCAAAAAGAAGTAAAAAGTCACCTAAGGTGTTGATTCAAAATGTAGATTTCTGGGATCATCATAAAATATTATTGTTAAACATGTCTGGTGTGTATCTGTATGTGCATGCCAATTAACAACCCATATAATTATGATGCAAGTAATTGGACCAAATTTAGGAAGAAGCCCTGCCCTATAGCTGAGAAGAAACTAGTCTTCCAGGAGTGACAAAAGTCTCTGCTTGTGGAGATGAGGTAATGCAGAGACGAATCTGGCATTAGTTGCCAAAAATACATTTGATAACTGATTTACACATGCCACAAAGTATATTTATTTTGAGCCCAAGACTGATGGCCCTATACTTCACATGACTAATTGAAATTAATAAAAGTAATTATCCATAGAGCATACTGGAGTTTGCCTTTCTCTGCCAACTCATTTTTCTTGTTTCTCAATAAATGCTACTGGGAAGCAGGAGAAAATGATTTTGGGCAATAAATTGTTGAACCCTGTGGAAAGCCATTTTTAATGATAGGTCACCTTTCGACCTTAGAATTAGGAGGAACTAGGTTACTTCTCTAAAGTGCACGAATCATAACCCTTGTAGAATTAACACCAACTAGGCTAAATAAATGGAGTGTGTAAATTACACAAGTGGATATGTTGTCAGTTTGCCTTGCTAACCTTCACTAAAGCGGGAGTCACTGCTCTCATTAATTCTTCATTTTCTCAAGTTAATTAACTAGTGTGTGGTGCAGTGTCCTCATTTTAAAAAATGAAATAATACTATATTAATATAAGGTGTTGAGATGGTTGATTACATTTTTATAAAACTCTGCAAGATTAGTGAGAGAAATAATGCCAAGCTTAAATCATGTTAAGATTGCATTTAAATATCTTAATTATAGTTGTAAAATTTATAATTAAAATATAGCATAGGATAAGCTCCAATCTATATTATTATATTACCATATTTCTGTAGACTATATCTCCATCACATGTTGTAAATGCAGGCAAATTCTAACTGATGCTCAAAGTTCTGCTTTAAAATTCTCTTTTTCAGTATTTTAACATACACTCATAGTCTTTGGGCATTAAAATATTTTGGAATATCTTTAAATGTCTTTGAAGGGCTATCAGACCACATCATACGACCTCTGACCATTTGCTATAACTAAAATTCACAGTGATAGCTTATTTAAGGGTAAATGACGGATTAACACAATAATCGCTCTGATGAGTGCTTTATAGCTAGACTTGACCATTTTCTTTTATGGTCTAGAAGGACCATATGGTTTATAAGAACACCATCAGGATAGTTCTTACAATTGAAATAAAAGAATGTGCCTTGAAATACTCTTTACAAAAATGTTACAATAGGTTGATTTAGCTAACTTAGTAAAACTGTTTAAAAACACCTGAAAATCAACCAGCGCAATCACCTGATGTTACCTTTGAACAAATACACAGCAATTTGTTCTTTTTTTGGTTTGTTTTTTATATTGGTTCTAGAAAGTATGTGAAATTGCATATGCACATTTGTAGATATATAAATGTGTGTGTGATGTTTATATAAAATTTTAGTAATCAAGGGCTTTGAAAAATGCTTCCCTTCTATTTAATTCCTATATATTCCCAATGTGCTCTGTGAACTTTATGGCTCATTTCATTGTGACAGATAAGCAGAAATCCATTCCCATAGCAGAATCGTCAAGACAGATCTGCTTAACTTACATATTCAAAAAATACTATTCATTCTTAAAAAAGGGGGAAGCTTTTGCAATGACATGAATGGACCCAGAGGACAGTATGCCAATTATAATAAGTCAGGAATTAAAAACCAAATATGACATGATTTCACTAATGCGTAGATTCTAAAAGACTTGAACTCATAAAAGAAGAGAAGACAATAGGGTTTACCAGAGTCTGGAAGAAGTGGAAGATGGAAAAAAGGTGGATATTGATCAAAGGGTACAAAGTTTCTGTTAACTAGGAGGATTAAGCTTTAGCAATGAAATCTATTGCAGTAGAATAGTAACTAAAATAAACAGTAATGCATTGTACATGTAAAAATTGCTAAAAATAAGTTTTTAAATAATTTCAGTACAAAAAATAGGTACTCATGTGGGGTGATGAATTTGTTAATTAGCTTGATTTAATCATTTCACATTGTAAACACATATCAAAACTTCACATTATACCCCATAGTTATACAAAATTATTTGTATAAAGTTTTAACATGTAATTTGAGCCAATTACAGAATTAACACATTAGAAGCAAATTGAGTGCTGTGAGAATGCCAAATTATCTTAATAACTGTCCATACATTTAGAAGAAAAACTTTTGAAGTGTGGAACTTTGAAAAAATATATATCCATGACCAAAAGGAAGGTGTGACCAAGAGTCATTTATATTTGACTAATGTCTATTAAGTAGAAAACTTGAAGTCATCTTTTCAAATTTTGTAAGTAAAAAATATTAAAATCTTATTAGTAAACATTGTTTTTCCTAGTGGCATGAGAGTAGAAAAATAATCATTTTTATAATTAGTCTATTAATTCAAAAGGTATCATCCTTTCTGCTTCTATAAAACTATTGGTGATATGATAATTTCTATACATATCTACTTGTGTAAACTCTGTTTTTTTGTATTCCCTTCTCTTTAAATATTGATAAGTTCTCAGGATTCTCTTCTATGCTCATTTCTAATTTTATATTCCTTTCCTCGATACCTTATCCACTCCTGACCAATACTATTTTTTTTTTCTATATTTATTTCTCCATGCCAGATCACTGCTGGGAGCACCAAACTATGTACCAAAGTGCCTAATGGATACTACTAATTGGATTCTCATAGTCCAGTAAGAAATATAGTGCCTAAAACATAGGAAATTCCCTATTGTTGTTAAAACATCCCCCATCCCAACAAATGTTACAATGCTTAGCCTAACTGGTCAAGTCACAAATTTAAGCATCACCTTATTCTTCTCTTCCTTCACCTACTGCAATCTACCCACATGTTACTTTCATTCCACGTCCTAAATTGTTCTCTAATCCCTCCATCTTTTTCAAACTCTACTACCACAACCCTAGTCAAAGACTGTTTCTCTCACCTAGATTACCACATTGTCCTCTTATCCAGTCTCTCTTTTTTCTCTCTTGTGCTTCTCTAATCTATTCTTCAATTGCAGTGTTAATAACATTCCTAAATTAAATTCTGATTGTGAAATACCAATGCTTAAAGCCTATCAATAACTCTTCATTGATAAACTCCATACTACATGTCATACCTAAAATTCCCTTTATAATTCTTGGCCCTTGCTTAATTCTTTAATTACCTCAATCTGACACTTCTTTCTTTATTCAAATTCTAGAAAATACTGATGATGATCAGTTTTCTGATTATGTCATATCTTTTTTTTTCCTTTATGGATCATTGTTTCAATCAAAATGAACTCTTTGACTTCTACCCAATTCTTCCATTCCCTTTGCAACACAATGTGAAGGAGTTTTCTCGCACTCTCTACTCGTTTTCTCACCTGCTGTTGCCTTCTCAATGCATTACACCTCCGTATTCAACTCCAACACACCTAAAACTGCTCTTGTTAAGAACTTCAGGCAGATGAGGCTAATAATCACTATTATATTCTTATTTGTTTTTCACTGATATTCAAGAGGTGTGTCTGTTCTCTCTTTCTTGAAAAAAATAACTTTTTTCTTGGCTTTTGTAACAACAATTTCCTTATTTGCCTATGATTTTACTGGGTAATTTCCTAATTTTTCTTATTAGATGTACTTTTTTTTTTGGTCTCTTTTTAAGTGGTGGTAGGCCAGAGATTAGTTCAAAGTCCCTATTTTACCCTCTGCACAGTAACACTAGATGGACTCATTCTGTCTCAGGGTTTTAAATGCCATCTATGGGTTGATGACTCAAAAGCTGTAACTCTGAATTTCTGTTCTCCATACTCACGTACCTAATTGCTTACTTGAAGTATTCAGTTTAATACGTAGATTTGTCTCCCTTACTCATTTTTACCAAACTTATCCACCTTCATAAATGGCATCACTCAAAATTTGCTGAAGACAAAATCCTAGAAATAATATTTGATTCTATTTTTCCTAAAACTGACATATACAATACATTAGCAACTCCTTGAGCTCTGCGTTTAGAAATTCTCCCATGAACCTCAAGGTCTAAGGTCTGTGATCTTTTGAGTAACCTTAGAGCACACTGTATTTTTCCTGCTCATGGGTAAACTCTTTGATAGTAAAGACAGCTTCTATCTCTTTTACAATTATTACACCAGAACCACCTACCAAACCTCATAGACATATGTATAAATGTAAATATAATTTGAGTAAATTTTATAGTAGTACATCTTTTACATTCCCCAACATGCTTCTCTCTATATATGTTTATTTTACTCTGCCAGCAATAGAGCTTATTTAGTTTTATATGCTGAGTTCTCAGATAAGAAAATGAAGCAAAATTTTTCCAACATTCTTTATTGCAGTGCTTCCGAATCTTTAATGTACATATGAAACAAGTACAGATGTTGTTAAAATGCAATTTCTGGTTTAATAGTTCTGAAGTAGAGCCTGAATTTTTCAATTCTGACAAGCTCCAAAAAGAAGCAAGCATTGCTTGCTTGACCACACTATCACTGGCAAAGATTTAAAGACAATCAGTATTACAGCTATATGATTAAAATAATTTAAGCAATAAATTAAATAAAATTTGGGGAATTAAAATACAACCTAACTTTTTATCCAGATCTAGCGAGTGGTATTTTTATTTTTTTTGCAAGCTTTCAGAATTCATATTAGGATATTTTAAAGTCTAAGTGTTGTATGAAGAGTAGTATATTAATTATAATGGTGTTAACTTCATTTAAACTTACCTGTATGTTGATTATTCTTCCTCTGTAAAATTAAGCCACACAGATAAAACGTTCTGCTATAATTAACAAGATAGATATTTGTATAAAATGAAAGTTAAGATATTATCCATAGTGTAAATATTTATCATTCAGTACAACTAAGGGGAGACTATACCCAGATGATTTCTTCTTGGAAACAATATTTTGCCGTATTAGAATGTGATATGAGTTAGGTACACTTTAGTATGACTATCTTCCAGAAAGTGCTTCATTTTCTGAGGAAATAAGCATCTGTTTAGATCATAATAAAAGGAGAATAATAGAACAATTCTGGAAATCCCATCTTTTGCTACTTTTTCTGATTATCTGAGGATGAGTTGATAATGCTATTCTTTTTAAACGCATCATTTTGATAGACTAAAAACAATGTTAAAACTAAAATATAATAAAAGTCTTAAAAAACATACTGGCCAGTCATTCAAAGAAGACATTGGATAATATGAAATTCAAATGACTTTAGTCAACTCAGTGAAAATGTAAATTTGTGTGAGAAAAAGCAAACAAACATTTAAGTTGTGCAAATTTATATGCAAATAAATAATTGTTTCTGGTTTTAAAATTGTACAATCACATTTCTGATCTGACAGTTCCATGGCTATTACTAGCGTTATAAACAATTATAGTAATCAAAAATTAATTCCTATATTTTAAAATCCTATAGTTTGCAATTAGCTAAATATATGTGTCTTTTCTTCATGAAGTCCTAGCACAGAAAGATAAAGTGACATTTGATTCCATATTTAAATATTTTCTGACCACGACAGTGATGAGACTATTTTTAGCCTCTAAGTAGAGTAAGTATGTTAGAGTTATTGAGTACTTACAATAAAATTTAGGTAAAGTTTGACTTTTATAAGAACAGTATAAATTAGGTATATAAACCCCAAGCTGATAGTCATTCCTAACTATATTTGACTTGTAAAAAATACCTGAAGAAGGCCGGACGCGGTGGCTCACGCCTGTAATCCCAGCACTTTGGGAGGCCGAGGTGGGCAGATCACGAGGTCAGGAGATTGAGACCATCCTGGCTAACACGGTGAAACCTCGTCTCTACTAAAAATACAAAAAAAATTAACCGGGTGTGGTAGCGGGCGGCTGTGGTCCCAGCTACTCGGGAGCCTGAGGCAGGAGAATGGCGTGAACCCGGGAGGCGGAGCTTGCAGTGAGCCGAGATCGCGCCACTGCACTCCAGCCTGGGCGACACAGCGAGACTCTGTCAAAAAAAAAAAAAACAAAAAAAAACAAAAAAAAAAACTCACGAAAGGAAAATTGTAGTTTATTTGCATTCTTCTCATTTTTAATGTACATTTTGTCTCCACTGATCATTTTAAATATCTGTAAGACAAACGAAGTTTCTATAATATCCCCAGTAAACTCTTACTCGTAGTTATCAGAATCATTCCATAAAACATGTTAAAAAATATGCATGTTTGATATTTTCAGATATTTGAAGAACTATCTTATAATGATTTTCAAGGGAAAGTATCCTAAGCGAATTAACACAGAAATAGAAAATCAAATATCGCTTGTCCTCACTTGTAAGTGGGAGCTAAGCATTGAGTACACATGGCCACAAAGAAGGAAACAACAGACAATGAGGTCTATTGAGGTTGAAGGGTAGAAGGTGGATGGGGATTGAAAACTACCTGTCAGGTGGATATTATGCTGATTGCCTGGGTGACAAAATTCTGTATGCCAAACTCTGATGACACAGAATTTACTCATATAAAAAATCTGCACATGTACCACTTGAACCTAAAATAAAAAGTTGGAAACAATAAAATAAAATAAAACAAAAAGTAAGCCAGAAAAATTATATATCTACAAATTAAAGTGCCCCAAAATATTTGTGGACTTGTCCAAATTATTAAATTCAATTTATTGAATACCAATTCTTTTTAGGGAATATTTATGCTCCATTAACCATATTCCCAAGGAGGAAAGAATTATATGTGAGGAATAATTCAGCCTCCCGGTTTCCCTCCATACATTACATATTTCCATGTGAGAAAGTACCATTTACCTGAGAGATAAGAGAGAGAAAAGAGAGTCCATTTTTTTATGGAGAAACATTTCTTAAGGATTGGCCTACTTTTCTCATTAACTATGAATGAGTGCTTTATCAATATGAGAATTCTACCATTGTCCAGTATGGCTTGTGATGAAATAAATAATTCCAATATGAAGAGAGTGTGGGTGGGGTGGGGAGGTGGGCAGTTTTAAAAGCATACGGTATTGCTGAGTAATATTCAGCAGTAGATCACATCTTTGTTTTACAAGCAAATTTGGCAAGATTAACATTAATAGATTTGGGTGCTTATTAAATTAGTTTATATATGCAAAGCAATTAGAAGAGTGCCAAGCAAAATACATATGATATCTAAGTGTTAGCCATTATCAATACTATTACTTTGTTATATTGATTAATATGTTTTGTTCTTCATCTCTCTAAATCTTCTGCCACAACTGGTCCCATTATGGATTGTAAGAGAGCAATATTGTTATTGTTCCCTTGAACACCCAAAAAGATTATTAAATGCTTTATAGCAAAGTAACCCTACAAAGTAAAGAGAAGGTACATAACTTGACCCAGGTCTCAAACTTGTTCAGTTGGCTAAACCTGGAATATAACGTCTGTCTGCATCATGTCAAAGCTAGCACCCTTTCCTATTTCTCAGGGCCTCTCAGAAATAAAATTGAAAAAGTTAGGCTCTAAGTTGTTATTTTTTTCTGTTATTAATCTAAACAGTAACATCAACAACAAAACCAAAAATAAATTTCTTTTTCACGCTTAAGGAGAAAAATACATGTGAAGCATCAGAAGCTGTAATTTTTTTCCATTTAAGACTTAAAAATTTTAATGAGAAACAGTTTAATAGACATAAAATTAACACTAATACGCTTTTTAATACGTCTTACAAAGCAATCTTGTAAAGTTGAATCAATGAGGCTTTCAGTTAAAGGATTCAATGTTAAAACAAAAGTTCAAATTTCTGCTTTCAGATTGGTGTCAATTTTCTCAATGTGTATTTGCTGATGTGATTGGATATAAATATAATCAATAGTCATTTATGATATATTTTAGTAATGACATGCATTTAAATATTGATTATCCTGTTATTTGTGATTTTCAATTTTTGCTTGATACTATTACAAAACATCAAATATCCTATTTCTATGCTCCTTTTACTTCTGTTTTATTACTTCACTTTGAAATTATGGATTGGGAAACCTTTCATTACTTTCATAAGCTTTAATTCCATTGTTCTTATTTCAGTTTTGTTCAACATCTGTTATGAACTGTGACTGCCTCATTTTTGGTAGATATAAAAAGATTATAGTTTTGTGTTCATTTTTTTTTACTAGGAAAACTTCAAAATGGTACTTTGCACATGTAAGGTGAGTTAATTCTAACTGAGTCAAACTTAATTTAATTGAAGTAATGCATTCTGCTATCATCTCTCATTTTATTTAAAAAAATGTATATATTGGAAAACACGTTTACCTCTGAACCTTGGAGATATGCAAGTCCTCCAGTAAAAAGAAGTAATTTATGTTTTTTCACCTCATGGATTTCACATCACTCAGAAACACATGGAGAAACTTTCAATGAGGCATCCACAGGAAGGCTCAGTGGGATGTCTGACAGTTTAAAGTAAAGAGAAGAAGGATCTGGAATTTGTAAGGATAACCTACAAAAGACACCAACATAAAACAGCCTTCCTAGTTTTATGTTCCCCTTTGTCAATAAAAAATGAAACTACTAAACTATAGAACAAACAAGTGATCTGTATTTGGGCAATTTCTTATATATAATTTTAGCTCTGTCACCTCGGACTGACATGTCTGTACCTTTATGGTGCTATTATATTGTATGTCACAAAGAGAAAGCACCAAAGCAATTTTCATGAATACATGAAACTAAACCTTACATGAAATCATCCAGGGAAAAGTATGCCATACTTATAAAAGTGTTCAGAGTTTTGGAGAAGATTAATATATTTTGTTAAAATGATTGGCATACATTATCCATTAAATTAGTTGCACATACACATCCCTATGATATATCACTACAAAAAATATACATTCCCATTTATGGTGAGTTGTACACAAAAATGCACACAAAAAAAGTGCAATGGAAGTAAATGCAAAACAAGAAATTTGTTTGATAATACTAAATATAACAAGTTTTAGGCAAATTTAAAGAGTACATTTCAGAACTATGTGTAAAACCGAATGTGAAGAAAGAGAACATTTAACAAATAGCCTAATTAAAAGCTATTTTTTACATTTTAAGGAAAGCAATTATAGTTTTAATCAGTTATTAGAATGGAATTAAATTAAGGATATATCAGTTACACATTCACGGTACCAAAAATACTGAATATTATTATTTGAAAGAGATATTGATAAGCAATTTATTGAATATGAATTCATAGCAATGCTACTACTTTTGGCTTTCATAGAGAAGAATGAAGAGTGAGGAGGGAAACAAATAAATTTACCAAAAAAAAAGAAGAAGAAGAAAAAGAAAGCAATGTGAAGTAAAGGCAGTAAAATTTAATGGAAAATGATTAATATTCTGATTCTGATTGGATAGCCAGTGTAGATTGTCTTGTTTTAATGTTAGTGTGCTCATTAATTGTGTTAAAGTCAGCTACCAAAATCTATATTTATGTATTATCCTTATCTGCTCATCAAATATTATTTCAGTTAAATATGACAGGAAAGGTATGGGCAAACAAACTTTGAAAATATGGTACTCATGTTGAATGTCCTTTAACTTACGTTTCTGTCATTTTTACATTTATATTTCATATTCTATGTAAGGTTTTCTTGTGGGACTGTCATAAACCACTAGTAGTGCTTATTTTTCACATGAGCTGTGATCAAAACATCAACATTTTGCCAGAGGCTTTTATTTCAGTTTGTTTTATACCCACCAACTTCTCTGGAGTCATTAAAAAGCACTCATGGAACATTCTATAGATAGGTTATGCATGACATACTCACTGATGCTATAGTAAATTGCCACATATTTATCACTTTGTAACTGTTTTTTAAAGGTTACTGGCAAGGTCGTTAAAAGAAAACAAGATAGAATGAGAAAAATTGTATTATGTGGGTTTTGAGGTATATATATACATATATAATTGGCTAGATTCTTTTTCCTGACTTGTCATTTTCTTTTGAACCCGCAAATGTACTTGAGAAATTTATGATATGAAGTGAGAATCATGAGATACTTAGTGACTACAGATAAATATATCAAGGCTGAATATCTAAAAGTAAATTACAAAGGGTGAGAAGCCAAGCACAGCACAGTAAACATAAGAGTTTGATTTGAAAATGCTGTAAATATTATATCTTACAGTGGGAAATAGCTTGCAGCTAATGCTAAGCTTCTGCTATGGTTGCCATTCTTTTAATTTATATTTTGTTTATTATTTCTTCAATTTACACAAAAAAGCATTTTCTATATATGTAATAATCATAAAAACATATAGCAAAATATTGTCAGAAATAATTTAACTCTTCAAAGAAAAATAATTTATTTTTAGTGAACACAACTTGTTTTCAATTCAGTCTTACTAGTTAAAAAAGATTTCTCTTCGTCTCTTACAATATAAAGTTTCCACTTAATTAATATCTGACTAGAAAACAGGAGTATTCTAAGTGAATCACTTTTTCACTGGGGTTCAAGCATTTCTGAAAAAGCTAAAGGAGAATGTACCACAGAGAGCAGGTTCTTCATGCACTTTTATGAAATCACCACGATGGCAGAAAATAATATTTATCTCAGCGTCATAGCTCAGTGGTATTTATTAGCCACCTAAAGTCATAAAAATATTTCCAACATAAGAAGCATATCATGCAGACCTGACTTTTTTTATCTGTACATGCTAAATATCTTATATCTCATAATTCTCATGGCAGGGTAATCATGCAGTGACTGTCAAAGGATGAGCTGAATAATATGGTTGAAAGAGTCCTGCTGTTATTTTTTAATCTTAAGTAAGTCACTTAATCATGTATATGTCCCAATGACTTGTTATTTAAAATACAAGATTTAGACTAAATCAGTACTTTTCGATCTGCTTCTAGAAGCTTCTGTTGTTATTCACAAAACATTTGGCTCTAATTACCATAAAAACTTAGTATTTGGAGATAGCTGATGATCATTTGAATTCTGCTCAGCTGTGGAACAGGAAAGAGTGCCTAAGACAGCTACCAATATAGACTGCATTGTCTGCTGGAGGTCCAAATTACTCAACTTCCATGGTCACTTGAGATGTCCCAGTCCCCCACAGCCTAGTTTCTCAAAATATTTTGCTTAAAAAATAAAAATTATTTTACTGAAATAAAAATCAAGTAGTCTTTACTCCAATAATTTTAAGTAATCATTAACATTCTCTAATTCCAGAAATCAATTTACTGATAAATTTATCTCTTTTGACTATGAGAGAACTAGGTTATCCCTGAAACTTTGAAACTAGTCATTAAATATATTCCCAAACAATTAATTTAGACTGTGTATTCTGTGTCTGTCTACCTAAAGAGGATCTGAAGTTTGCAACAATATTTGTAATAATAGATACATTTTGGGTCCTAGTGGGAAAGACATGCTTGGGAATAACCATTTCTCAGCCACAAAATACTGGGAGAGGCTCAAGCAATAGATAGTAAATATTGTCCAAAGAGATAGTCTGTAAGATACATAGCAATACCCTAATACCTGGAATAAGACCCATGTTTATGACAGAGACTCTTTGGGGAAACGTGTATCTCCTTTGAAGAAGAGTAGCTCCAGAGTGTTTTCTTGTGATGAAACTAAGGACAGTATCAACACTCACATTTTAGTTTTATTATCCATGTATATTTAAGACATTATCAGGCTCAAGTTTGTTAATAATGCAGGTTTTGAAGCCCACTGCCTGCCTTATAATTATTCTTCTTTGGCACCTGGATGAGATAAGATAATGACTGGAATAGGATAACAAAGAGGGAAGCCTCTGTTACAGCATTAAGACATTTGTATTTTATCAGAATTTGTTAATAAAGAGAAACTCTAGAGAGGAAATAGCAGAACAAAATCCACATGGCAGGATAGCAAGTTTGATGTATAATAAAAGAAGAGAAATAGAGATAATGTAAGACAAACAGATTATGTCATCCTATAAATAAAGAACAAAATCAGATAACCTATTAAAATCTGATAGTTTCTCCTCTGTCTGGCGAGGGGTCCAACTGAAAATGCTTGTTAACATTAAAACTTTCTAGGCTCTTAAATTATAACTTTGAGAAGTAAAATCATTTGAGGGAGAACCAGGAGAGAGAATAAAGGGGAGGACATAAGAAACAAGAGTAAAAGAATGAGAAAGAGAGAGAGGAAGAAGGAGAGACAGAAAGAAAAAAGAAAAGAGAGAGTGTGATGAAATGAGTGAGACAAAGATATACTATTAAACAGAGCTAAAATTTATACTTGGACCATGATTTGTGTCCTAATTACTGTGAGTCAAACTTGTAAGCATTTTACATGCAATTAATGACTTACTGTGTATAATCATTTCTTATTAGAGAGATTAGTCTGTTTACATTCAATGTTATCATTGATAACTAAGGACTTACTCCTGCCATTTATTATTGGTTTTCTGGTTGTTTTGCGATCTTCTCTTTCTTCTTTCCATCCTTCTTCTCTTCCTTTTAGTAAAGGTGATTATCTCTGGTGGTATAATTTAATTTCTTGCTTGTATTTTTTGTGTAGTCATTGTATTTTTTTGGATTTGAGGTTACCATAAGGTTTGCAAATACAATCTTATAATCAATTCATTTAAGCTGATAACAACTTAACACTGTTTGCATAAACAAACAAACAAGCAAAAAAAAAAAAACTAATAAAAAAAGAAACTCTACCCCTTAACTTCATCCTCCTGATTTTTAACGTTTTGCTGTTTCATTTATACCTTATTGTACTGCCTCTGAAAAGTTGTTGTAGTTATTTTTTTTTAATTGGTTCATCTTTGAGCCTTTCTAGTTAAGATAAGAGTAGTTTACACACCACAATTACAATCTTACAATATTCAGTTTTTCTGTGTACTTCCTATTACCAGTGAGCTTTGTACCTTCAGATGACTTCTTACTACTCACTAACGTCTTTTTTCTTTCAGATTAAAGAACTCCCATTAGCATTTTTTGTAGGACATAGCTGGTATTGATGAAATTTGTCAGTTTTTGTTTGTCTGTGGAAGTCTTTATTTCTCTTTCATGTTTGAAGGGTATTTTCACTGGATATACTATTCTAGGATAAAAGGGTTTTGTTTTGCTTTTTTTCCTTTAGCACTTTAAATATGTCATACCACTCTCTCCTGGCCTGTAACGTTTCCACTGAGAAGTCTGCTGCCAGAAGAATTGGAGCTCCTTTGTATATTATTTGTTTCTTTACTCTTGCTGCTTTTAGGACCCTTTATTTATGCTTGACCTTTCAGAGTTTGATTATTAACTGTCTTAAAGTGGTCTTCTTTGGGTTCACTCTACTTGGTGATCTATCAGATTCTTGTATCTGGATATTGATTAATTTTTTTCCAAATTTGGGAAATTCTGTTCGCATCCCTCTGAATAAACTTTCTGAAGACAGCAAAGATCACCTGGTGACCATCAAGCAGGCCCCAGAAACAAAAAAACTCCTTATCTGAGAAACTCAGAAGTATAATGAAGAGAGCAAAGACCACCTGGGGACCATCAAGCAGGCCGTCTGGAGACAAAAAATTCTTTATTTGAGGAATTGAGTAGAAATTAGATTTTCTATTATCTAAAGTTGTCACCTGGTTCCAGGCCTCTTTTCAACTTAAAATTTTTAAGTAACTAGAATTTCTATATATCTCCGGAATGCATGCATGCTGAAAATCATTGTGATGGTTAATACTGAGTGTCAACTCAATTCAATTGAAGGAAGCAAATTATTGATCCTGGGTGTGTCTGTGAGGGTGTTGCTGAAGAAGATTAACATTTGAGTCAGTGGACTGGGAAAGGCAGACCCACCCTTAATCTGGATGGGCACCATATAATCACCTGCCAACACAGCCAGGACATAAAGTAGGCAGAAAAACATGAAAGGGCTAGACTTGCCTAACCTCCCAGCCTACATCTGTCTCATGTGCTGGATGCTTCCTGCCTTTGAACATCAGACTCCAAGTTCTTCAGCCCTGGCGCTTGGACTGACTTCCTGGCTCCTCAGCTTGCAGACAGCCTACTGTGGACCTTGTGATCACGTGATCATGTGAGTTAATACTACTTAATAAAATCACCTTTTTATATATCCTATTAGTTCTTTCTCTCTAGAGAACCCTGACTAATACAGATTTTGGTATCAGGAGTGGTTCAAGAGGAACAGAATATTAAGGATGGAGTTCTTTCATTGCTTTCGGGGTTTCTGGAGTTGGCTGCTTAATATGATTAGACCCCCAAAATGCTAAGGAATCTATTTCTAATAGTATGGAGAGCACTGATAGTCCTTGGCATGAACTGTTTAGAGAGTTAGGCAAAATAAATGCATTTGACACTGCTGATTCACCACTCATGAGGGGCAAGGAGTTTAGTGACTCTATACATAATACCTTTGACCATATGTGGAGAACCAAGGAACATAATGAAGCTGGTTGGTTGCTACTAAGTTCACTGGACAAAGTGATGAAAGTAAATGATGAACTCAGGGATTCTAACTCCCAGCTTCAGGAGCAGATACTGGTCCTCAAATCTGCTAAGATTGCCCTGAGTGAGAGTCTTATCTCCTTTAGAGAAATAGCTGAAACTGTGGAAATTCACACACAAGCTCTTTTCATGAAAGTGGCTGACCTGCAATGAAAGGTGCATGCACACCCTCGCCAGGTGTCTACTGTTAAACTGAGGTCATTTACCGGAAAAGAATGGGATCCTGCAACTAAGAATGGAGATGTATGGGAGGACCCTGATGAAGCTGGGGACACTGAGCTTGTGAACTCTGATGAACTTTTCTTGCCAGAAAAAAACAGCTTCCCCATTCCCAGCAAGGGCAACATCCCTTCCCCAACCCACTCTGCCATCAGCCTTTCCACCTTTGTCTGAGGAGATAAACTCTGTGAGGCCTGAGGTAACAGTGATGGCCTGTTGATTCCCTGAGGCACTTGCCAGGAAAGACAGTGTCGATTCTCCTCAGGAGCCACCCCCAACGTCCCTGTCTGCTTCTAGACCTACAACCAAAGTCCCAGTGGGCCCCTAGAGGTTAGGTTCAGAGTGCGACCCATGAGGAGGTCCACTATACTTGCAAAGAACTGCTTGAGTTTTCTAATTTATTTAAGCAGAAATCTGGAGAACAGACATGGGAATAGATATTACGGGTGTGGGATAATGGTGGAAGGAACATAGAGTTGGATCAGGTTGAATTTATTGATTTGGGCCCACTAAGTAGGGACTCTGTATTTAATGTTGCAGCTTGGGGAGTTATAGAACGTTCTAATAGTTTATTTGCTTGCTTAGCTGAAATATAGATTAAAAGGCGGCCCACTGTGAGTGAGCTGGAAATGCCTGATCTCTCTTGGTTTAACGTAGGGGAAGGGATCCAAAGGCTTAGGGAGATTGGGATGGTGGAGTGGGTTAGTCACTTTAGACCTACTCATCCCAGCTGGGAGGGTCCAGAAGATATACTCTTGACCAATGCCTTGCAAAATAGATTTGTGAGGGCAGAACCTGAATTTTTGAAGAGCCCTGTAATTTATCTTCTCTGTATGTCAGATCTAACAGTGAGAACTGCAGTCACTCAACTACAAAATTTAAATACAATGGGAATAATTGGATCTCGAGGTGGCAGAGGACAAGTGGCAGCACTCAACCATCAAAGGCAAGGTGGGCATAGCTACCATAATGGACAGCAGAGGAAAAGCAGCAATCAGAATAGTCTGACTCATGTAGAGATATGGCACTGGATAACAAATCACGGTGTTCCTAGCAGTGAAAGTGATAGGAAGCCCACTGCATTTCTACTTAATTTATATAAGCAGAAAACTGGCAGGTCAGATGGACAAAAGACTAATCTGAATTATAAAAACAAAGAATCACAGCCCCTTAATCAATTTCCAGACTTGAGCCAGTTTACAGACCCAGAACCCTTGAATGAAGGGAAGCCTGGGTCCCCTTGAGGAAGGACCCCACTACGCTACTGACAATTTATGCTGTTAATCTTTCTCCCATCTTTCCCTGAAGGAGACCTCTGGCCTTTTACCAGGACAACTGTGCATTGCAGAAAGGAAAATTATTGGACATTTTGTAGACTAGTGGACACTTGCTCTGAGCTGACATTGATTCCAGGGGGCCCACAACATCATTGTGGTTCTCCAGTTAAAGTAGGGGCTTATGGAGGTCAGGTAATTAATGGAGTTTTAGCTCAGGTCTGACTTAGAGTAGGTTCAGTGGGTTCCCGGACTCATTCTGTTGTCATTTTCCCATTGTCAGAATGCATAATTGGCATAGACATACTTAACAGCTAGCAGAACCCTCACATTGGCTCCCTGACTAGTAAGATAAGGGCTGTTTTGGTGGTAAAGGCCCAGTGGAAGCCATTAGAGCTGACTCTACCTAGAAAAAACAATATTGCATCCCTGGAGGCATTGCATAGATTAGTGCCACCATCAATGACTTAAAAGATGCAGGGACGGCAATTCCCACCACATCCCCCATTCAACTCTTCCATTTGCCCTTTGCAGAAGACAGATGCATCTTGAAGAATGACAGTGGATTATCATAACCATAACCAAGTGATGACTCCAGTTGTGGCTGCTGTGCCAGATATGGTTTCATTGCTTGAGCAAATTAACACATCTCCTGGCACCTTGTATGCAGTCATTGACTTGGAAAATGCTTTTATCCATTCCTGTCCATAAAGCCCACCAGAAGCAATTTGCCTTCAGCTGTCAAGGCCAGCAATGTATCTTTACTGTGCTACTTAAGGGGTATATCAACTCTCCAGCTTTGTGTCATAAATCTTATTTAGAGAGACCTTGATCACTTTTCACTCCCAAAAGATATCACATTGGTCCATTTTATGTATGACATTATGCTGATTGGATCCAGTGAACAAGAAGTAGCAAACAAACTGGATTTATTGGTGAGACAATTGGATGCCAAAGGATGGGAAATAAATCTGACTAAAATTCAGGGAACTTCTACCTCAGTGAAATTTTTAGGGGTCCAGTGGTATGGGGCCTGTGGAGATATTCCTTCTAAGGTGAAAGATAAGTTGCTACATTTGGCCTCTCCTACAACCAAAAAAGAGGCACAATGCCTATTGGGACTATTTGGATTTTAGAGGCAAACCCTTCTTCATCTGGGTGTGTTACTCCAGCCCATTTATTGACTGACCCAAAAGGCTGCCAGTTTTGAGTGAGGTCCAGAACAGGAGAAGGCTTGGCAACAGGTCCAGGCTGCTGTGCAAGCTGCTCTACCACTTGGGCCATATGACCAACAGATCCAATGGTGCTTGAGGTGTCAGTGGCAGATAAGGATGCTGTTTGGAGCCTCTGGCAGGCTCCCAGAGGTGAATCACAGCGAAGGCCTCAAGGATTTTGGAGCAAGGCCTCTTCTGCAGATAACTACTGTCCATCTTCTGCCATCTTCTGCAGATAATTACTCTCCTTTTGAGAGGCAGCTCTTGGCCTGTTACTGGGCTTCGGTGGAAACTGAACATTTGACTATGGGCCATCAAGTCACCAGATGACCTGAACGGCCTATAAGGAACTGGGTGCTTTCTGACGATCTAGCCATAAAGTGGGTCATGCACAGCAGCATTCCATCATCAAATGGAGGTGGTATATACCTGATCAGGCTTGAACAGGTCCTGAAGGCACAAGTAAGTTACATGAAGAAGTAGCTCAAATGCCCATGGTCTCCATTCCTGTCACCTTGCTTTCTCTTCCCCAGCCTGCACTGATGGCCACATAGAGAGTTCCCCATAATTAGTTGAAAGAGGAAGAGAAGACTAGAGACTGGTTCACAGAAGGTTCTACATGATATGCAGGCACTACTTGAAAGTGCACAGCTGCAGCACTACAGCCCCTTTCTAGGACATCCATGAAGGACAGTGGTGAAGGGAAATCTTCCCAGTAGGCAGAACTTTGAGCAGTGCACCTGGCTCTGCACTTTGCATGGAAGGAGAAATGGTCAGATGTGTGACTATATACTGATTCATGGGCCGAAGCCAATGATTTGGCTGGATGATCAGGGACTTAGAAGAAGCACGATTGGAAAATTGGTGACAAAGACATTTAGGGAAGAGATATGTGGAGGCACCTCTCTGAGTGTTCAAAAACTGTGAAGATATTTGTATCCCATGTGAGTGCTCACCAATGGGTGACCTCAGCAGAAGAGGATTTTAATATTGAAGTGGATAGGATGACCTGTTCTGTGGGCACCACTCAGCTTTTTCCCCAGCCACCCCTGTCATTGCCCAATAAGCCCATAAATAAAGTGGCTGTGGTGGCAGGGATGGAGGTTATGAATGGGATCAGCAACACGGACTTTCACTCCTCTAATCTTACCTGGCTATGGCCACTGATGAAAGCCCAATTTGCTATCAGCAGAGACCAACAGTGAGCCCTTGATATGGCACCATTCCTCAGGGTGGTCAGCCAGCTACCTGGTGGCAGGTTGATTATATTGGACCTCTTCCATCATGGAAAGGGCAGAAGTTTGTCCTCACTGGAATAGACACTTATTCCAGATATGGGTTTGCCTATCCTGCATGAAATGCTTCTGCCAAGACTACCATTCGTGGACTCATGGAATGCATTATCCACTGTTGTGATATTCCACAGAGCATTTCCTCTGACCAAGGCACTCACTTAATGGCTAAAGAAGTGTGGATGTGGGCTTATGCTCATGGAATTCAGTGGTTTTACCATGCTTCCCTTCATCCTGAAGCAGCTGCATTTTTTTTAGGTTGGGGGAGGGGTTTGGAGACATGATCTCACTCTGGTCACTCTGTCACACAGGCTGGAGTGCAGTGGCATGATCTCACCTCACTGCAACCTCTCCCTCCTGGGTTCAGTCAATTTTCCTGCCTCAGCCCCCTGAGTAGCTGGGCTTACAGGTGCATGCCACCACACCTGGCTAATTTTTGCTTTTTTAGAGAGGGAGTTTCACCATGTTGGCCAGGCTAGTCTCAAACTCCTGGCTTCAAGTAGTCTGCCCACCTTGGCCCCCCAAAGTGCTGGAATCACAGGCATGAGCCACCATGCCCAACCTGGAGTGGCCTTTTGAAGTCACAGTTACAATGCCAACTAGACGACAGTAGTTTGCAGGGCTGGAACAAAGTTCTCCAGAAGGTCCTGTATGCTCTAAATCAGCATATAATATATGGTACTGTTTCTCCCATAGCCAGGATTCAGTGGTCCAGGAATTAAGGTGTGGAAGTGGAAGTGGCACCACTCACCATCACCCCTAGTGATCCACTAGCAAAATTTTTGCTTCCTGTTCCCATGTCATTATGCTTTGCTGGCCTAGAAGTCTTCATTCCAGAAGGAGGAATGCTGCCACCAAGAGACACAACAAAGATTCCATTAAACTGGAAGTTGAGAATGCCACCTGGACACTTTGGGATCCTCCTACACTTCAGTCAACAGGCTAAGAATGGAGTTACGGTGTTGGCTGGGGTGATTGACTCAGACTATCAAGATGAAATCAAGCTACTACTCTACAATGGAGATAAGGAACAGTACGAGAGTATGCATGGAATACAGGAGATCCATTAGGGCACCTGTTAGTGTTACCATGTCCTGTGCTTAGAGTCAATGGAAAATTACAACAGCCCAATCCAGGCAGGACTACAAATGGCCCTTCAGGAATGAAGGTTTGGGTCACTCCACCAGAAAAAAAAAAAAAAAAAAAACATAAAGTGACATGCTGAGGTGCTTGCTGAAGACAAAGGGAATACAGAATGGGTAGTAGAAGGTAGTAATCAATACCAGCTACAACCACGCAACCAGTTGCAGAAACAAGGACTGTAACTGTCATGAGAATCTTCTTCTTTTGTGAAAAACATATTGTGTATGCATACTCTTGTACTAAAAAAGATCTTCATTTTATGTCCTTTTTCCTTTATCATATGACATAATATTTGTTGACTTCATATCAGCATTTTAGTATTGTTAACTTTATGTAATAGCATTTGGGTTGGAGATTGGTGTGTTTCTGGTTGTATGAAGGATAGTTACATTATGTTAGGAATAATTATGATTTTATTATTGTCTTTATCTGAAGTTTATGTACAATCTTAGGAAATATGTATGTGTTCCAGTTGACAAGAAGTAAACTTGTGATGCTTAATACTGAGTGTCAAATTGATTGGATTGAAGGATGCAAAGTATTGATCCTGGGTGTGTCTGTGAGGGTGTTGCCAAAGGAGATTAACATTTGAATCCGTGGGCTGGGAAAGGCAAACCCACCCTTAATCTGGGTGGGCACCATATAAATAGCTGTCAGTGCAGTCAGGATATAAAGCAGGCAGAAAAACGTGAAAAGGCTAGACTGGCTTAGCCTCCTAGCCTATATCTTTCTCCCATGCTGAATGCTTCCTGCCCTTGAACATCAAACTCCAAGGTTTTCAGCCTTTGTCTCAGACTGGCTTCCTTGCTCCTCAGCTAGCAGACAGCCTATTGTGGGACCTTGTGATTGCGTGAGTTAATATTACTTAATAAACTCCCGTGTGTGTGTGTGTATCCTATTAGCTCTGTCTTTCTAGAGAACCTTGACTAACACACTCATTGCGCAACCCTTGCCTACATTAAGGCAACAAAATGTCTAGAAATGTCATCATTTATCATACAAACTACACTTGAGTTCCTGCTTTAAGGTCCATAAATGCTCCTAAGGAAAAGCCGCCATGGTTCACTCAGTCTTCTCTTGCTGAGACACCCCGCTGCGCTCTTTTGCAATGTTCTTTCTTTCTAATAAAAAACATTCTTTTTGGAGACCTATAGTGTCATTGGTCAATTCTTCTTACTGACCTGCAAGTTGAGCACTTTGCAATGACTTCACCCAGCAGTTTCTACACACAGCTCTCTCTCTCTATCTCCACCCTAAGGTCAATAACTCTTAGATTTGTTCTTTTAAAGCCATTTTCTAAATGTGCTTTATTCTTTTTTGTTCTGTTTTCTCCTTTCTCCTGACTGTATTTCCAAGTAGCCCGTCTTCAAGCTAACTAATTATTTCTTCTGTTGATCATTTCTGCTATTAGGACTATGATGCATTCTTCAGTATGTCAATTGCATTTCTCAGCTTCAGAATTTTTGCCTGGCTCTTTTTAATAATTTCAGTGCTTTGTTAAATTTGTCATACAGCATTCTGAATTCCTTCTTTGTGTTGTCTTGCATTTCTTTCAGTTTCCTCAAAATCGCTATTTTGAATTCTCTATCTAAACGGTCACATATGTCTTTTTCTCTAAGATTGGTCTCTGGTGCCTTATTTGGTTCCTTTGGTGAGATCATGTTTTCCTGGATAGTCTTGATGTTTTTGGATGTTTGTCAGTGACTGGCCATTGAAGAGTTAAGTATTTGTTTTAGTTTTTGTGGTCTGGGCTTATTTGTACCTGTCCATCTTGGGAAGACTTTCCAGGTATTCAAAAGGACTTGGATGTTGTGATCTAATCTGTGTCTGCATTAGGGGGCACCCTAAGCCCAGTAACACTGTGGTTCTTGCAGACTCATAGAGGTGCCACCTTGGTGGTATTGACTAAGATCAAGAAGAATTATCTGAATTACTAGGCCAGAGACTTTTCTTCTCTTCCCTTACTTTTTCTCAAACAATCAGTCTCTCTCTCTCTCTCAGTTGCTGGAGCTGGGGTTGGGGAACACAAACACCTCTTTGACCACCACTACTGAGACTGCTTGTGTCACACCTGAAGCCAGCACAGCACTGGGTCTCAAACAAGGCCTGCTGTAACTACTATCTGGCTACCTCCTATGTTTGCTCAAGCACTAGGGCTCTAAAATCAGCAAGTGGCAAAGCCAGACAGGCTGGTGTCCTTCCCTTCAGAGTGATGAGTTCTCCCAGGTCCTGGGCAGATCCAGAAATACTGTCTGGGAGCCAGAGACTGAAGTCAGAAACCTTAGAAATCTTAGAACCTGTTGTTCTATTGCACTGTGGTTGCACAGGCACTCAAACCATGAGAGAGAGTAGTTCCTACTCTTCCCCTGCTTTCCAAAGGCAGAGGAGCCTCACTTTGTGGCCATAACTACCACAGGTCCATAGGGAGTACTGTGGGGCTACCGTCAATGTTCCCTTAAGGCCCAAGGTCTCTTTAGTAAGCTTGTGGTGAATGCTGCTAGGCCTGGGACTCACTATTCTGGGTAATGGGCTCCCCTCTGACCCAGAATTGGTCCAGAAATTCCATTCAGGAGTCAAGGCCTAGTATAAGGGACTCTAAGATCCCTCTTGGTGCTCCAGCCCCCCTGTGGCCTAAATAGTACCTAAGCTGCCAGCCAAAGACCTCTTTACTTTTCCCTCTAGTTTTCTCAAGCAAAAAGACTCTCTCACCATAGCCACCACAGCTGGGAATGTGCTGAATCTCACCTGAAACCAGTGAGTCTCACAAAAGCCTATGGTGTACTATCTGGGTATCACTGCTGGTTATTCAGAGCTCAAAGGCATATTAGTCGGCAGGTGATGGGTCCTGCCAGGACTGAATTATTCCTTTCAAGACAGCAAATTCCCTTATGACTCATAGTGTGTCTAAAACTGTCATTCAGGAGTTAGAACCTGGAAAGGCAGCCTCATGACTGACCAGTACCCTATCCTACAGTGGCTGAGCTGGTATTCAAGATGCAAGACAAAGTGCTCTTTCCTCTTCCCACTCCCCTCATGAAAGGAAGGGGTCTCTGGGAGCTGGGAGCTGTGCTGCCTGGGGTTGGAGAAGTGGTGGCACAAGCACTTCCTTAGCCACCCTAACTGAAGTCTCAGTAGGTTGTGTGCCCCCCAAATCCCTTGGATCTTAGCCCAGCTCAGCACTCAGACTTTCCTAGGAGTTGCAGTTTTTGTGGATTAGACTGCCTTTCAAGTTTATTCAAGCCCCAGAACCTTTAGTCCACGGTGACGAGGCTTGCCAAAACTCAAGTTCCAACCACATGGATGGGTGATTCTCCTCTGGATAGAGCTGGTCTAAATGCTCTCTCTGTGGTCAGGCATCAGCAGAGTTCAGTCTGGTTTTGCTTTCTGCTGTGACAGGGAAGCACTGAGTTCAGTGCAAAGTCTCCAAAGTCTCACAATTGCTCCAGTCTCACTTCCCAAGAAAACAGATTCTCTCTTTGCACCATTCGGAGAATGACAGGAGATGAGGGAGATGTGTTGTTGGGAATTCAAGATGATCTTTTCTACCCTTTTCTATGCCTCTTTCAGTGATATGAAGTTAATATCGGGTACTGTGATTACTCACCTGATTTTTGGTTCTTATGAAGGCGCTTTTTCATGTAGATGGTTGTTGAATTTAGTGGTCCTGTAGGGGGTGTAGGGGGGTAAAATAGATGGAAACTTCTGTCTGCCCATCTTGCTCCAGCCCTGTCTCCTAATCCCCCATTTCCTAAATGAAATTTCAATCTTTATTTTGTAAATAAGGAAAACTGAAGATAAACATTTTGCTTTAGGTTACATGGCTGCTTAATGCAAATCTGTGATTTGTGCCTAGGCAGTCTGTATTCCCTTAGCTACTCATACTACTTCAGAGATAACACATTGTGATACAAAAGAAAAGAAAAGTGGAGGAAACGTGAAAGAGAAGAATGACTGAGAAAAGAGATGGAGGACTGAGAAGAATAATATCAGGGAAAGATGAGAAGAAATTTGAGGAAAATATGGGTGAGTTATATTGGGAGAAGTATATAAGGTAAGAGAAAAGAATAAAATTCTGGCCTTGAGAGAAAAGAAATAAGGAAGAGAGTAGAATAAAAGAAGAATGAGAAGCAGAGTGTCTTAGTTCATTCTCACACTACTATAACGGCATATCTGAGACTGGGAATTCTATAAAGGAAAGAGGTTTAATTGACTCACAGTTCTACAGGGCTGGGAAGGCCTCAGGAAATTTACAATCATGACAGAAGGGAAAGCAAACACATTACATTTTCACAAGGTTGCAGGAGACAGATAAATAAGACCCAAGTGAAGGGGGAAGCTCCTTATAAAACCATCAGATCTCGTGAGAACACAAGAATAGCATGGAGGAAACTGCCTCCATAATTCAATTACCTCCCACCATGTCCCTTCCATGGCACGTGGAGATGATGGGAACTACAATTCAAAATTAGATTTGGGTGGAGACACAGCCAAAACTTATAATTCCACCCCTGGCCCCTCCCAAATCTCATGTCCTCACATTTCAAAACACAATCATGTCCTTCCAACAGTTCCCTAAAGTCTTAACTCATTTCAGCATTAACTCAAATGTCCAAGCCCAAAGTCTCATCTGAGACAAGGCTGGTCTCTTCTGCCTATGAGCCTGTAAAATCAAAAGCAAGTTAGTTCCTTCCTAGATACAATGGAGATACAGGTATTGAGTAAATACACCCTTGCTTAATGGGAGAAATTGGCCCAAACAAATTGGGCTACATGTTCCATGCAAATGTGAAATCCAAAGAGGCAGAAATTAAATCCGAAAGCTCCAAAATAATCTCCATTGACTCCATGTCTCACACCCAAGTCATGCTGTTGCAAGAGGTGGGTTCCCATGGTCTTGGGCAGCTCTGACCCTGTAGCTTTGCAGGGCACATCCTCCCTCCAGGTTGTTTTCATGGGCTGATGTTGAGTGCCTGTCTCTTTTCCAGACCCATGGGTGCAAGCTGTAGGTAGATCTACCATTCTCCTGTCCAGAGGACCACGGCCCTCTTCTCACAGATCCACTAGGCATTGCCCCAGTGGGGACTCTGTGTGGGGGCTCCAACCCCACATTTCCCTTTCACACTGCTCTAGCGGAGGTTCTCCATGAGGGCTTTGTCCCTGCAGCAGAATTCTGCCTGGACATCGAGGCATTTCCATACAGCCTCTGAAATCTAGGCAGAGGTTCCCAAGTCTCAATTCTTGACTTTGGTGCACCTTCATGATTAACACCATGTGAAAGCTGCCACCCTCTGAGGCCACAGCCTAAGCTGTACCTTATATCCCCTTTTAGCCATGGCTGGAGCGGTTGGGACACAGGGCAATAAGCTCCTAGGCTACACACAGCAGGGAGGCCCTGGGCCCAGCCCATGAAACCATTTTCCTTCCTAGACCTCTGGGCCTGTGATGGGAGAGGCTGTTGCATAAGTCTCTGACATGCTCAGGAGACAGAAGGCTTGAATTTTTCCTCAGAAAATGAATTTTTCTTTTCTATTGCATTGTCAGGCTGCAATTTTTCCAAACTTTTATGCTCCACTTTCTCTTCAATGCTTTGTCACATATAATTTTCTCCCACCACATACCCTAAACCATCTCTCTCAAGTTCAAAGTTCCACAAATCTCTAGGGCAGGAGCAAAATGCCACCGTGTCTTTTCTAAAATATAACAAGACTCACCTTTATTCCAATTCCCCAAAAGTTCTTCACCTCCATCTGAGACCACCTCAGCCTGGACTTCATTGTCTATACCACTATCAGCATTTTTGTCAAAGCCATTCAACAAGTCTCTAGAAAGTTCCAAAACTTTCCTACATCTCCCTGTCTTCCAAGCCCTACAAGTATTTGAGAATTTCCAAACTTTCCCACATTTTTCTATCTTCTTCTGACCCCTCCAGACTGTTCCAACCTCTTCCTGTTACCCAGTTCCAAAATCACTTCCATATTTTTGGGTATCTTTACAGTAGTGCCCCATTCCCGGAACCAATTTACTGTATTAGTCCATTCTCATGCTGCTATGAAGACATACCTGAGACTGGGTAATTTATAAAGGAAATAAATTTAATTGACTGTCCATTTCACAGGGCTGGGAAGTCCTCAGGAAACTTACAATCATGGTGGAAGGGGAAGCAAACATGCCCTTCTTCACAAGGCAGCAGGAGAGAGAAGAATGAGAGCTGAGAAAAGAGAGAAGAATGAGAGCTGAGCAAAGAGAAAAGCCCCTCACAAAACCATCAGATCTCATGAAGAATTACTCATTATCATGAGAATAGCATGGGGGAAACTGCCCCCACGATTCATTTACCTCCCACTGGGTCCCTCCTAGAACACATGGGAATTATAGGAACTACAATTTGAGATGAGATTTGGGTGGAAACACAGCCAAAATATATCACAGAGAAAGCAAGATTTACTCCTAGTATTATTTTATCTACTATTAAAATGAAATTGCACATTTGTTTCTTTAATACAATGGAAGATAACAACAGTGTCAAAGAAAGGGAACTTGCTCAAGGATGCAGAGCAGTTGAGAACAGTCAAGGAGCCAGAGACACAAACCCTGATTAAGGTACCTTGCTCTCTGCTAGTTAAGTGGTGGTCACAAAGCAAAAAAGAAGAAAAAAAAAAAAAAAAACACAGAGAAACACGGAAGAGTCCATATAGAATACAATGCCACTTGTTCACCATTCTTCCACTTGGCATTTATTCAAGTGCTTCTTCTGTGCCAGGTAAAGGTCAGAGCTACAGAGGTGAATAGTACAATGCTACTGAAGTAAAAGTGCTTGAAGTCTTGTGAGCGTTTGGAGAATTACATTAGGAATAGGGAAAATCACTGCTTTGTGGGTAGTCAGACTGAGGAGTGAGGAGGAACACCTAGATCAAAGAAACAGTTGCTTAATTTAGAGGCTCAAGCTCAATTATTAAAATTAATAGCTAAACAATAGTCTTGAAGGATTGTCTTTTTTTTAACAAAAAGAATGCAGAATGATGGAGGGAACTGCTTAATTTCCACTGGAGTGGAGAGGTAGAGAAACTAGAAACTGAAAATTAAAAAAACCTTAAATAAGTTTAGATGAATCAGAGAAAATTGGGGCTTGCTCCCCACTTACTCTAGGGCAGCTTGGGTAGTCTAGAAGTCTCTCAAAGAAGCTCTGCATTTGATATAATGCCAAGTCCTGAATGACACAAAGGCACTGTAGTAGAATCTTGTTACCTCGGTGTTAACATTTTTGTCCACATAATTGTATTTTCTAGGGTGCTGTTATGTATATTGTAGTGTTTTATGTTTTAAGAGTATCATTAGCTTCTACTAACTAGATACCAGTAGCATCCCACTCTAACCATGAGAATTATGAATGCCTCCTGACATGTTTCATATTCCCTGGTAAGCAAACCACCTAAGTTTGACAACCATTGCACTAATTTAAGGATGGTTATGGGAGAAACCAAGATAGCCTAATGGAGTCACATAAAACACAGCAATTTTTTGGCTCTTTAATTGTGTGAAGAGGCTGGAAGAATAAATTCATAGGTTCTGAAATAACTAATAAATTAGAATAGACCTTTGTTCAGAAGAAGGAGGCTACAAAGTGAACAAATCTCATAAAAAGATGCTCTCTCAGATGTCTTGGTTTCAGCAGCAGATACCAGCAGTGACCAGATCAATCAACCACACATCCTTAGTATACACCAATGCAGGATATTCATAGACAAGACTGGCTCAATATCTTACCCTGTGGACCCTCAAATGTTCAGAGGACAGCATTTAGGTATAAGGTTCTTCCCCGAGGACCTTAATTTTGCTCCCAAATACCATCCTAAAAAAGGATTAGGAAAGACCAGCGGAGAGAGAAGAACTAACACTAAAACTGAAATTAAAAATTTTAAAGCCAGAAAATATGGAGATGTCCCAATTGCCAAGTTTTTCCAGTGATTGCCACAGAACCAGATGAGGCCAATTAGAGAAAATTTAAAAAATTTCTACTTGTAACATGTCGGACTCCATAAATGATTATTCTTATTGGCGATATTTTGATTCATTGCATGTATAGGGTGTGGTAAGACCATGGAACATGTTAGGAGGGAAACCCGGGCGTTCACCCAGGACAATTGAACTGGATAGAATTTTGCATATATTGAGAAAAAGAAGACACAATCTGAAAACATATTTTCTAGGGAAAAGTTAGATATTTACTTTATTAATACATCCAGTAAGTAATGGTCTACATTTACCTCAAATGTAGGGAGATATTTTGGCTGGACCTTTCAAACAATAACCATATAGCACTTGGAAGAATATTATTAAGATCACCTAGGATAAGTGTGTAGATAAAGAAAATAAAGCAACTGAAAATAAAAAATTAACAAAATGTTTTTGAATGAATATGTGAGAGAAGAATTCTGGATAGGAGGCACTTAAGAAGGCAAAAGTAACTCATAAATAAGATGAAAAGAAACCTACAGAATACATTATTTTATGACAAATGTGCTTAAGCATATTATGCAATGAATCTAAAAAGAGTTTATTTTATTTGACACTGATACGGTTATTAGTCTTCTTTAAAAATTAAGCCATTCAGTCTAGTGGCTGGGGTGCAATCCAAAATGTATTAAGCAAGAGAGGAGCAGCTAATGTAGAGAACTCTTTTAAGAAACATGTGGGCAGTATAATAGAAATGACTATGAAATGCAGAGAGGATTGTTTGTTTTTAAGCTGTAGGGATTTATACTACAGGGCAAAGGAATAATGAATGAAACAAGGTACCTAAGCAAAAAAAGCAACAAGACCCACAGTACAAAGGATAAGAATTTTCTAGTCACTTGGAGAGAAACATTCTTTGTTTTCTTATTATGATAGAAAGAAGAAATTATTACAGGATTTCTACAGGTGTGCTGATATAAATATGAGTGAGTTCCGGTTTGAAGGTTTCTATTTCTGTTTAAAAGATGGCAAAGAAAAAGCCCTTCTCAGAGTTAAGGAAATGGAATGTTGGAGGATAATTGAAACATTTTTAAATAGTCACTGTGAAGAATTTTAAAAGAGTGCTAACTTGGATTGTAGAAATAGTTTTAAGGAGCTTTGAGGATTTCACTGCAGCTGATCACTCAAAAGTATTGTAACTTCTGGGGAAAGTGTGTGTCATAAAAGGCAATATAATTAGGATGAAGAAAGAATTTGACCATGAGTTGTGAAAGCAATAAAATCAAATAAGTACCTGGTTAAGAAACTCAGAAAGAGTGAAAAGTCACATTAAAAAAAAAATAATAATAGGTGTGCCTAAAAGAACTACAATTTTACTCAGAGGCTGTTCTAAAATCAGCTACTCAGTAGAACTTATGGATATAATTTGCTGATTCAAGTAATAATTTAATTGAGTTGGACAGATTTGATGAAGAAAATTGAATGATTAATGCACCATTTTAGATGGTGTTCCCTGGAGTTGTATGCAAACAATGTGTCCAGGGTGCTCTAGAGAGATATGTCCATAAGAAAATGAGGGAATGTAACCATCATGGTTTAACTAGAGAAAATAACACGTAAGAGGCATACATTAAGAGATTTATTTCAAGGAATCAACTTAAACAATTGGGACTGGCTAGTCAAATCTGAAGTGCCTAAGGCAGCTGTAAGGAAAGGCAGCCTGGAACTCTGGGGAGGGGCTGAAACTGTTGCCGACAGGCAGAATTTCTTCAGCAGGAAGCTCCAGTTTGTTCTGAACACCTTTCAACTCATTGAATAAGACCCAAGCAGATTATCTAAAATTATCTCCTACTTAAATCCAACTGATAATGGGCTTTAATCATATCCATGAAATATCTTCCCAGAAAAGCCAACTTTAGTGTTTGATTGAATTGCTGAGAATCATAGTTTAGCTGAGTTGACATACAAATCTGAACATCACAGGAAGACAGAATTGGATTGGAATGCTCTACAATGTGGTTGCAATGGAGGCTTCAGCCTGTCCTCTGAGATTTGCATTAATCGTTCAGAGTTGTTCCAGTAGGAACAGCAGTGCCAGGGCTTTGTATCCCTACATCAGCCAGGCACTGTGGTGCCTGATGATGGAGAAATTCTTATTGAAAAACCACATGTGAGTACATTGGCCCTAAAGACACCTGGGTGGAGAATCACACTATTTACTGTACAGATGATAATTTAAACTGCTGACATGATTCAATGAAAAGTTTCATTTTAAACTACTCTAAAAAATCATTGTCATTGATGCAGAGTTTTTTATTGCATTATTGGTAGGCTTTTACTTTATTGTATTCTGTATCGATTTTAAGTCAAATCAGCAAACACAAATAGGATAGCCTATAATTGTTAGGCTGACTAACAAGCTACCAATTCTTCCATTTTTTTCTATCAATTTCTCTGCATGTTCCCTTGTTGTATTCTGACGAAGTTTACCAGGAGCTGTAGAGAAACTGCCCTTCATAAAAATTGACAGATGTGTCCGTTTTAACTTTAAAAGCAGCCAATCAATAAAAATAAAAAATAGGAATTTTTCTATCCACTGTTGTGATGTTCACTTACGTAAAAGACTCAAATAAACTCTTGGAATTAATGATTCTGAAATTGGCCAGAGAGATTGTAGTCTCGTTATTCCCAGCTAAATAGTTTGTACTTAGTTCTAGAAACCCAGGATGGTTCAGTGTAATCTATAGTTAATTATATATATATATATTTATATAAATATAAATATATGTATATTTATATTTACATATATTTATATAAATATAAATATATGTATATTTATATTTACATATATTTATATTTATATATATATATTTATATTTATATATATAAATATATAAATTTATATTTATATAAGTATATATATTTATATATATAAGTATATATATTTATATTTATATATAAATATATATTTATATTTATATAAGTATATATATTTATATTTATATAAGTATATATATTTATATTTATATATAAGTATATATTTATATATTTATATATTTAGATTTATATATTTATATATTTATATATATTTAGATTTATATATTTATATGTTTATATTTATATAAATATTTATATATTTATATGTTTATATTTATATAAATATTTATATATTTATATGTTTATATTTATATAAATATTTATATATTTATATGTTTATATTTATATAAATATTTATATTGACATAAATATTTATATATTTATATTGACATAAATATTTATATATTTATGTCGACATAAATATTTATATATTTATGTCGACATAAATATTTATATATTTATGTCGACATAAATATTTATATATTTATGTCGACATAAATATTTATATATTTATATTGACATAAATATGTATATATAGACAAGATCTCACTCTGTCACCCAGACTGGAGTGTAGTGGTACGATGATGATGGCTCACTGCAGCCTCAACCTCCCTGGGCTTGGGAGATCCTCCCAACTCAGCTTGCCAAGTAGCTAGGACTACAGGCACATGCCACCACAACCAAGTACTTTTTAAATTTTTTGTAGAGATAGGGTATCACCAAAAAAAGAATATTTTTCTTTCCATTCTTTGTGACTTCATTATTGTGATTCACCCAGCAACTGCTTTTGAAGTCTCTGATGCTTCCAAGGCTAAATCTAGAGCAGCAAGTGAAAAGTTGCATATTGAGGAACATCAATAAAATAATTCATTGGGTAAGTCCATCTGAGGTGAACTCATCAAAAGATGGGTGACTTACGACTTTGATCATCTTGTTTTCTCTAGTAGCTAATCATAACAAAAATGTCTACAAATATTCTAGTTAAATAAGCAACCATTTGACTATTTTAGTAAGCTATTTATTGGTTTCTTTTATACTTATTTCTGTCTTCTCCCATTTCGATAGAGACATAATATTTGTACACATTTATGTGCTGGTGATATTTTGTTACATGCATAGAATGTGTATTGATCAAGTCAAAATATTTAGGGTATCCATCACTTCAACTATTTATTATTTCAATGCATTGAGACCATTTCAAGGCCTCTCTTCTAACTATTTTGAAATATATAATACATTGTTGTTAACTATAGCCACCCTACTCTGCTACCAAACATTAGAACTCATTCCTTCTATCTAACTGTATGTTTTAACCATTAAACAACTTTTCTTTATTCTCCCCTTCCCTGCCTGCCCCATCCCTACCCTCCTGCCACAACCACACTGCTAGCCTTTGGTATCTATCATTCTACTCTCTACCTCCATGAGATCAACGTTTTTAGTTCCTACATATGAGTGACAACATGTAATATTTATCTTTCTCTGCCTTGCTTATTTCACTTAACATAATGACCTCCAGTTCTATCCCTGTTGTTGCATGATTTCATTCTTTTCAATGGTAACATGATATCCTTCTTTTCTATGGTTTAATATATTCCACTGTATATCTATATCACATTTTCTTTGTCCACTCCTTTCTCTATAGACATTTTAATTGTTTCCATATCTTTGCTATTGTGAATACTGCTGCAATAAACATGGGTGTGCAGTTATCTCAGTTATCTTTTTAATATACTGATTTCTTTTCCTTTGGATAAATACTCAGTAGGGAGATTGCTGGACTCTAAGGCAGTTCTATTTTTAGTTTTTTGAAAATGTTTCATACTGTTTTTCACAGTAACTATATTATTTTACATTCCACAACAACAGTGTATAAAAGTTCTATTTTGTCTTCATAGTCACCAACATGTTATGTTATATATATATAATATATAATAACATCTGTTATTTTATATATATAATATATAATAACATCTGTTATTATATATATATGTATTAGCAAACTTTAATATAATGGCTTTTTTATTTTATTTTATTTTATTTTATTTTTTATTTTTATTTTTCTTGAGACGGAGTCTCGCTCTGTCACCCAGGCTGGAGTGCAGTGGCTCAATGTCGGCTCACTGAAAGCTCTGCCTCCCGGGTTCACGCCATTCTCCTGCTTCAGCCTCCCAAGTAGCTGGGACTGCAGGCGCCCACCACCACACCCGGCTAATTTTTTGTATTTATTTTTTTTTAGTAGAGATGGGGTTTCATTGTGTTAGCCAGGATGGTCTCAATCCCCTGATCTCGTGATCTGCCTGCCTCGGCCTCCCAAAGTGCTGGGATTACAGGTGTGAGCCACCGTGCCCTGCCCAGCTTATATATATATATATATATCACACATATTACATATATCTAGAAAATATATATTAATAGCACAACATATTATATATATCTAGAAAATATATATTCTTTTATATATTATATATTCTTTGTATCTTTATAAATATATTTTCTGCAAATTTGTGATTTGGTTTGTTCTTGCTTTTCTAGTTCCTTGAGGTGCATCTTTACATGGTTTATTTAAAATTATTGTAATTTTTGTAGGTGTTTATTGCTATAACTTTCACTCATAGCACTGTTTTTGCAGTACTCCATAAGTTTTGGTATGTTGTGTTTCCATTTTCATTTGTTTCAGGTAATTTTTTTATTTCCTACTTAATTCCTTCTTGCACCCAGTGCTCATACAGGAGAATATATTTTTTCAAATTTTCATGTATTTTTAGAATTTGCAAAATTCCTCTAGTTATTGATTTCCAGTATTATTAAGTTTTAGACCAAAGATACTTGATATAATTTTGGTTTTTAGAATTTGTTGAGACTTCTTTTGTGACCTAACGTGGTCTATCCTGGAGAATCCTTTATGTGCTTATGAAAAGAATATATATTCTGTAGTTGTGGATAAAATGTTCTGATAAGGTCTGTTACATCCATGTTTCTAAGTCCAGTTTGTATTCAATATTTCTTTGTTAATTTTCTGTTTCATTAAGCTGTCTACTGCTGACAGTAGAATACTGAAGTCTCCAACTATTCTTGTGTTGGAGCCAATCTCTCCTTTCATATCCAAAAATATTTGCTTTGTATACCTGGGTTCTCCAGTGTTTGGTACAGATATGTTTACAACTGTTATATCCCGTTACTGAATTGATCTTTTTATTATTATATAATTACTTTCTTTGCCTCTTTTGTCTGTTTTTTACTTAAAGTTTGTTTTATTTGATATTAGTATAGCTACTCCTGCCTGTTTTGTGTTTCTGTTTGCATGGAATATCTTTTTACTTTGAGTTGATATGTATCCCTAGCTTTGAGATGAGTTTCCTGAAAGTAGCATATAGTTGTATCATGTTTGTTTGTTTTTAAAACCATTCAGCTAATCTATACCTTATAAGAGGCAGTTTAATCAGTTTACATTAAAAGTCTTCATTGATATGTGAGGGCTTATTCTGTTGATTTTAATTGACTTCTAGTTGTTTTACATCTTTTTTGTTTCATTCTTCTTTATTTATCATTGTAGTTTGGTGATTTTCTATAGTGGTAAAATTTGAATTATTTCTCTTCCTCATTTGTGTGTTTGCTCTAACAGTGCGTTTTATACTTTTTTGGGTTTTCATTATGTTAGATATTGTTTTTTCACTTTTAGGTGTAGGACTTTCTTTAGTGCTTCTTATAGGACGAGCCTAGTTGTGATTAATTCGCTCAGGCTTTGCTTGTCTGGGAAAGTCTTTATTTCTCCTTTATTTAAAAACTGACTTTGCTGGATATAGCATGCCTTGACTGGTAGTACTTATTTATTTATTTATTTATTTATTAGCACTCTGAATATATCATTTCATTCTCCCCTGGTAAGTGGTCTGCTGAGAAATGCACTGATGTTCTAATGGGTGTTCCCTTATAAATGTTTAGATGTTTCTCTCTTGCTGTTTTTAGAATTATCTCTCTGTCCTTTTATTATTACTATTATTATTATCATACTGGAAGTTCTGGGGTACATGGGCAGGACGTGCAGATTTGTTATATAAGTTTACACGTGCCACAGTGGTTTGCTGCACCCATCAACCCGTCATCTACATTAGGTATTTCTCCTGATATTATCCCTCCCCTAGCCCCCTACCCCATGACAGGCCTTGGTGTGTGATGTTTTTCTTCCTGTGTCCATGTGTTCTCATCGTTCAATTGCCACTTATGCATGAGAACATACAGTGTTTGGTTTTCTGTCTTTGCGTTAGTTTGCTGAGAATGATGGTTTCCAGCTTCATCCATGTCCCTGCGAAGGACATGAACTCATCATTTTTTATGACTGCATAGCATTCCATGGTGTATATGTGCCACATTTTCTTTATCCAGTCTATCATTGATGGGCATTTCGTTTGGTTCCAAGTCTTTGCCATTGTGAACTGTGCCTCAATAAACATATTATCTTTTTGTCTTTGATTTGATAGTTTAAATATAATGTGCCATAAAGAAGGCTTTTTGAATTTTATCTGTTTGGAATTCCCTGATTAAGGCATTTTTTAAGAGATTTTCTATCCCTTTTGCTTTCTTTTTGCCTTCTGGGACATTAACTTTTATTTGCTTGCTTTATGGTGTCCCGTATGTCCCATAGGCTCTGTTCATTCTTTTTAATTTCTTTTTCCTTATTTTTGTCTGACTGGATTATTTCAAAGGACCTGTATTCAGGTTTTAAAATTCTTACTTTTGTTTGATCTAATCTACTGATGAAGCTTTATAATGTATTTTTAAATTTTATTTAATGAGTTCTACAATTTCAGAATTGCTGTTTAGTTATTTTTCATGATATCTATATCTTTGGTAAATTTCTCATTTATATCTAAAATTGTTTTTCTGATTTTTCTGCTGCTTACCTGAGTTTTCTTATGTTTCACTAATGCTCTTCAATATCATTATTCTGAATTTTTTTCTGGGAGTTCAAACATTTCTTTTTGATGGAAATCTATTGCTAGATAATTACTGTGTTATTTTGGAGGTGTTCATATTTTGTTTATTTTCCTGTTTCTTGTCTGATTGTGGTGACATCTGGGCATCTGTTGAATAGTGACATATTTAATGATGTAACAAAAAGTCACTTAAAAACTTATAACCTCCTCTGTTATTCTCAAGTACTCCAAGTCTCTCAATATTTTCTCACCTTTAACTGCAACAGGACTTTGTCACACTCCATTACAGTTGTGGTCCAGTAGTTTATCTTTTTTCTTCTCTTTCCCATCATGTCCAATCATGCATGATGTTATCCTTATAGTTCTTGATCACATTCCCAGCTTCTCACAGCCCATTAGATAAAATTGTACTGTTCTTATGGTTGTTTTCTCCCTCAAAACATTATTCTCAGGAGTAGAAAAGTTAGTAAATGGTAATGGTGGGGTGAGTGAGTTTTCATATTATCCTATTTACCTTATTACAGACATATTCTATCTCTATCTATCCATCTATCTATTCATTCATCTATCTTTCTATCTACCTACTTACCTACCAATCTACCTATTTCCCCATCCACCAAAGTATAAATTGGGCAATCATTCATAAAAACGTATACAGTATTTAATCTACATGTATGAATGTTATTCATACAGGTAAATTTTTGAAGGAGAGTATTTGTTGATTCCCAAAATATTACCAAAGGAAGAAACAATACAAGACAACTTGTATTTTAAGAATATTTGTAGCATGTAAAATGTTTTATGGACATATGTAGAAACCTTCACAGTCATTATTTCTTGATAGTAGGATGACAATTTTTGTATTCTCATGTATATATTTCTCTATTTTTCAATATTTCTAAGTTGAATGTGTATTAATTTTAACAGAGAAACTATAAAAATTAATTTGTATTGAAATAAAATATAACCTATTCCAGAAAATAAAAGAAATACATAAGTTAACTAATGCTTAGATATATTCATATATTACTCAAAATTGTTTTTATTTTTAAACAACTAAAATGTATTTCAAAAGAGCTTAGATATCAATAATTATTTTCTAACAAATACTGTTTACAAAGTATTATTGCATAGTTTCATCCTTTTAAAATATTATGCTACTGTATAACTACCATTCCTGTTTTACTGGACTGTAAATTCAATCAAGCCATGCACAATGGCATGGCAGTCAGCAGAGATGCAAACAACAACAATAAAAAAAATGTTTACTAGGGAAACACCTTATTTAGTGTTGATCAATTTTCAGTTATCTTGTTCTTGATTCCATATCACATTTTAGGTGTGTTTTTAAAATTTGTTTGCTTTGCCAATCACGTGGATCCTTCCTTCTTTTTCTTTTTCTTCCTACCATGGTTGTGTACTTTTTTACACTCTTCTCAGTAACAGCGGTTGCTTCCTGAATATTCAACCTTTAAATGTGGCACACATTCAACATTTTGAAGATAATATACTGTATTGACTTGTGTTAATTTATGACACTAACATTAGAGAAGCTAATATGGTTTGTCTTGTCTCTCTCTCTGTGTCTGGGAAGGGGAGAACTCTCCCTGACTTTATCTCCCTTTTGAGGTGTGAATACTCAAAAACCATCTCTCCAGGTAATTCTTATATTGCACATAGAACCAGCTACAGAGTGTCTTTAAGGATATCAGTGGCTTAACTCTCTTATATTTATCTTTTTTAGCATTCCATTTAATTACTCCATATGCACAGAAACTGAAATCGAGTGTGCCCACCATACAAGTACGTATCAGGGCACTTACCTAATTCTACATTTCCAAGTAGATTGACACCATAAATTGATATGATATATCCTAAATTGAGGAAATGTAATTTGTAAAAAAAAAAATTAAGAGTGGAAAAGATTTGCCTTCCTATGCTCATGCCATTTTCATTATAGAGAATTTTTCTCTAACATTGCTTGCAGATAGAAAAACAGCCAGAAACTGACTTAAGTAACATTTTCATCTTTATGATTTATAATGAAATCATGAGGAAATTAATTTTTAAATAATTGAAGAAAGTAAAAAGTATTTGAAAAATGAAAAAGAAAGGTTTTATTATGGTTTTTAAAATGACCACAACCAGATACTTACACTGTTAGGGAAATATAATTAAAAACAAAACCTCCTGCCAACCCAGAAAATCTCTTCAGAAAGAAAAAAGAGAAATAAAACAGTTTTCTTATTGGATAAGTATTGAACCAAGATGAGTGCACATCATAGGCACTCTACTAAGAGATTGCAAAGATCAAAATAAATTTCACCCTTTTTGTGTTAGGCCATTCTTTCATTGCTCTTAATAAATATCTGAGACTTAAAAATGTATTTTTAAAAAGATAATTAATTGGTTCATGGTTCTGCAGGCTGTACAGGAAGCATGGAGTCAGGAATCTCCTCAACTTCTCGTGAGACCTAAGGAAGCTTTCAGTCATGGCAGAAGGCAAAGAGGGAGCAAATGTGTTACACGGAAAGAGCGGCAGCAAGAAAGACAGTGGGGGAGAGGGGCCACACACTTTTAAACAACCAGATCTCATAAGAATTTATTCAGGATCACGAGGACAGCACCAAGCCATGAGGGATCTGCCCTCATAAACCAAACAGTTTTCAGCAGGACCCACCTCCAACACTGGGCATTATATTTTAACATGAGATGTGGAAGGGGCATCCAAACTATATCATTTGTATATATCCAAGTAGATATAAGCAATTACATAACATATTTTCAAGATAAAGAATAACCAGCCTTCAAATAAGAAGTCTTGAAAATACCATTTGTCACACATAGTTCATTCTAGATTCACCTGGTAATTGGAGTGGCCATATATGTTTGCTAACTGGCTTTACCCGAAGGATCATTTTCTCATATCTTTATGACAGTAGATAGTTTTTCAACTTGAAGGGACCCTTCCCCTCCAAGTTAGGTTCCTACTTTCCCACAGAAACTGGGAGACAGTGACTTTTAATCTTTCACAATGATTACATTTCAAGAGATAGTTTTCAGGTTCTTGAGAAAGATATACCTGAATTCTAAAGCTGGCAAGAGATTTCCCAGAAAAAGATTTAGCATCCAAGGATGTCCAATCTTTTGGCTTCCCTGGGCCACATTGGAAGAAAAATTGTCTTGGGCCACACATAAAATGCACAAACTATAGCTGATGAACTAAAAACCAAAATGTAAAAAAATCTCATACTGTTTTAAGAAAGTTTATGAATTTGTGTTGGTCTGTATTCAAAACTGGGCTGGGCCTCATGTGGCCCGCGGGCCTCAGGTTGGACAACTCTGATTTACATTGATTTATATTAATTTAAAAGATACAGACTAGGCTTTATAATCTTAAAAATTCTAATGTAAATGCGCTAAGAAAAGAGGCTTAGGAAGTCTCTTGTCTTATTTTCAACAGGGAGAACAGGCTTATTTTCAACAACCTCTCTTTTAAAATTTGTATTTGGCCTTATAACACAGAGGCCTGTGAAAGGTACACACACAGAGAACATATGGAAGTAAATTAAATAAAAAGAGTAGCATACAAAAATACAAATATTTTATTTGGTCTTACCTTCCTCTTAAACTTTTACAAACTTCTTTGCTAAAATGCCAGTAGCAACACTTAACTAAAATCTCAGATATTTTGCGCTAGTCACTTTTATTGATACCACTGCAAAGATTAAAGAGGACTTTATTGAGATTAGTACTTTGGGAACTGACTTCTATTTATTTATTGCTTTCTAGAGTGACACTTCCCAAACATCATACACTCAGCTAGACATTCCAGCGATTTTATAAGATCTATTTTATGCCATGGAAGAAATCTCAGGAAACCAGCCAGAAAGTGACTGATACGCATAGCAGTTTCACCGCTTAATTTGTTCTCTAGCGGCTTGTCTATAACCTAGAGCCAAAGAAACTTTGCCGTAGACCACTTTCTTTCTGGAAGCTTTCTACATATTCCGCTTCATTTTCAGTCACAAGAATTTCTCCCATAGAAATTTGTCAGTTTTAAGCTGGTGGCTTTTTGGTCTGTGTCTAGAAAGTTTTGAATTTATTTCTTTTCTAGGTTCCCAGCCTGAGTTCTTCTGTTAACCAATTAGGTTACTAAGTCATTACTCATGATTGATTCTGTTTATTTCCAGATTTTCCTTTCCAACTTCTGGTAGAAATTTTCCATCATAATTTGTTACTTGGTTTATATTTTATTCAATGATTTTCCTTTAATATTCCCTTGGGTCTCATTGATAATACATATCTCATTAAATCATTAGAGTTCTGAATTATTTGTATTACCTTAAAATTTAAAAAAGGTAGTTTGCAATAGAAAAGAAAGCATAAATAGTAGTGTAATTTTTTTAACCTAAAAGAAGAAACTGAGGCAAAATAATGTAAGTGGAGAATTTATGTGGTCTAAATTTGAGGATTGCAACCCAAGAAATACACTTTCAAATTAAGTAGATTTTTAAAGGCAAATTGAGAAGGTATAGCAGAAGTGGTCTCAGTCTATTCATATAGAAATGTCACTGGGTAACAGAAATAAGCAAATAGATGATTGACTAATGGCTACCAAACTTCCCAGAATATTCATTATTTGTTTGTGATTAACCTAGTTCCTTGAATTCTTTTTATAAGCAAAAGGGATACAGGAATTTTGGAGGAGTAACTGTGGCCTCAGGTTCACTCCCTTAGGTAACTATAATTTAGTTAACCTTTATTTCTTCAGTTTTACTCTCAGTTTATGCTGCTTGGGAAGAGGAAGAGGATAAAGTATATTACATTTTCCCTGGTCTTATGGTCAGACTGGGCTTTAGTGTGGCACAGCTCACAAGGTAAATCCATCTCTCTCCTTTCTTTCAAAGAATGAGAAAAACCTGTATAAAGATTATGGATGAGTCATGGAGAGAGAATTGAGGACAAAATCACATTTTCAATGAATAGGAAATTTTGAGAACTAATAGACCACAACTGTAACTTTGCACATTAATTCCACTAACTGCAATCAAAATTATATTTTTTCCATATAATTAAACTTTGAACAACTAAATAATAGGACACACAAGTGCTTCAAAATATTGCAATATAAGATAAAAAGACTTGTGTTAGCTATTACTTTAAAAACATAGTTTAACATGCTCAGTGTGTGTTTGTAGAGATTAGGAGAAATGGTCTCAACACATATTTGTGAAAATTTTAAAATAATGTAATGATGAGTCTGCCAATAAGAATATATATTTTTCAGTGGAAAATTAAATTCATCATCTTTTTTAACCTGAACTTTGTTATCACTTTTATCCCTAATACTGATGTAATAATTTTGAGCCTTCCTAAATTTCCTTATTTCTTTTTGTTTATTCTTTCAAATACCTGTAGATGGATACCATGCTACTGCTTATTTGTAGTTCAGTCAGTCTGAACACATTTGTTTTCTTCAAGGAGAACTCCAGGAAATCCAAATCAACCCTGTGCAAAAAAATCACCACTTTCAAAAATACAAAATTTACATTCTGAATATCAATTGTAATAAGAAAAAAATGCCTGCTTTTTTTTGATATTGCCATGAAGTTAGTTTCATTGGGTTTATAGGGAGGGGATGTCATTTAAAGCTTACTTTTCATATAATTTTCACACTCCATGTTATTTTTCTCATATTCTACACAAAACAAAAATAAGTAAAAATAGCAATCAAATTCAAGATCTAAGAATTTTGTAAATCCTCAGCTATAGCAGCTGAATTTAAAAAAAGAAAATATGCAATCAAATTTTTTTCATTTTTTTATAAACCTGATCAAATCTCATTATATTTAAAGTTATTTTAAGTGACTGTTTGGCTTCAGTTGATAATGAGTAAGCCATAGTCCTGAGCTTCAAAATCATTATTGATTGTTGAGAGGGTTGAATTAATCTAACCGAGTCTACTGCAGTCTGGCTCAAAAATGGTTAGATAAAATAATAGATTTATAAACTGACAGGACTGAAAAGCTGTAGTAAGATCATAAAGCCTATTAAATTCTTCTTTATGCCATCTACATCAATTATATGTAGAGGTCATAGACTTTTATAATTGGGCATAAAGTAGTGACATGAAATATAATCACATTAATTTTATCCAGTTTTAAGATTTTTAAATTCCTTTTTCACATCTTTTCTGAGAAATGTTTATACTATTGCTGGAAAATAAGGAGTGATAGTGACAGGTATGATTTACATTTTCACAGATGATAAAGAAAGAACCAGGAAGTTAATTGGACTGTGCTATTTTTAACCAGCAAAATATCCGTAGAAGAAGGATTTGATGCCTCAATTTTACTTGAGTAAATTTCACAAATATAGTAATTGATTAACTATTTATTGATCCTGGCACTTCAAATTTTAGATATAAAGTAACTTTCTTAAAAAACCTTTATTTAAGCCCTAACATATTAGATATTTTTGTTATGAGATCTTACTGCATTGCTTATTTATAACAGATATTTATACCAGACGTAACTTAATATTTAATGTAATATTTCCTGTTTGATGTTGCCCTACTAGAGCCTATAAGAACCATGGTACTGATGTTTTAATAGCTCTCACATTCCCAGTGCCTAATACAGTGCCTGCACCCAAGATTTATTCAAAGATTTTGGTTAGTCAAACACACTTCTTATATTAATCTTCTTGCCCAGGTAACTATCTTCTAGAGTATCAAGGAGAAAAGATACTGAGTTGGAGTTAAGCAGGTTTGCATGTTATTCTGAACTGCCATTCACCACATACTTCATTGTTTCAGTCCATGTTGCAGTGACATACTATTGCACTGGAAACATTCGAGAATTATCATTTTTATTCGCTTGAATGTTTCTTTCTCTTTTGTTAATCATGAGTAAGTATAGTTATGTATAAATTGTCAGCCATAATCATTTACAATATATCAATACCAAGTGTAGATGTATCAATAGCAGGTGTCTTGAAGTAGGCAAACTGTTCTGAAAAGAATCATATGCATGGGCAATATTCGTCAATAGGTGCTGTATGTCCCAAGGAATGGAGTTAAAGGATTCCTTTTTGTTCTCCTCTTCTGATTTGATGGGATACAGAGCTCTTACTTGCTAAGCAATAGTATTGTTTGCTTTTGTTTTCTCTGCAAAATTAACTGATATAGTGAGATGAACCTTAGTGGGAAGTGGGCAGGTAAATTTCCACAGAACTATTAGAAAAGACATGGGAAGAAAAGGATCGAGATAACTTTATTTAGACATTAAATTTTCTGGAAAGTCTCTGATCAACTCCTATACTCTTGGTCATACAATGCATTTTAATATTTTGTACTATATACATTTCTTTATAATTTTAATTCAATCGTTAGTTAAATGAACATAAATCATCAAATTTAAAGCAATATCATTACTTTACTTATAAACAAATTTAATGCATTTAACTGACACACTGATTTTCTTTAAAGTTACCCCAAATAAGAGACCAGTATACCTGTAACAAGTTTACCAATAACCAGACATATTAATATATTTCAGTAATATTTTTCATGAATATTGCTTCTTTTTTTCACCTGTTTTTCAATATAATTCTGAATCTCTTTACCTTTCTCTCTCTTTCTCTCTCTCTCTCACTTTCTGTCATCTGAATTTGATCCAGATGTGTCAATCTTACTGGTATAGGATAGTCACTTTATCATCACTACATAAATTTTATAGAGTAGTTTTCATAAAACTAAAAAACAACGAATCTTTTTAGAAAATATGGTGGATAATGTTATGGACCACTGCATTTTGGGAGGTTTTTATAGTTCCCTTCACCAATTAAATAATCAGTACAGTAAGTACATCTTTGGACTCAAGTATCAAGTAAGGAGAGATTTCATTATGGGCGGAGGAAAACTGAACTTTGGCATTTAGATCCCGCTAAGATTGATTTTGATCCAGCATTTGCATCATTTGAGACTAATTTGAAAAAAATAGAACAATCATGCCGGGAGTGCAGAAACATTAAGAAAGTATATATTACTGAAAACATAATTTTGGCAAGATTATTACATTATAAATAATATATCTCAGGAATCATACATATGTTATTCAATGACATGCAGATGGTAATCTTTTATAAAAGGGTTTTTAGACTTGAGGAGCCACGAATTAGGCTATCTTGTGAAATAAATTTCTAAGTCTATTACATATGGACAAAGAAAAACAACAAAAAAAGTAAGACTATTTGAAACAATAAAGTAAGCTAATATTGTAAAACAATATTGGTATTAAACATAGCTTTATAGTAATCACATGATTTCAAACAATTAAGAGGTTTTCCACAAACTGAAAGAAAGCCCTTTATTTTGGCAATATTTTGCTTATTTTAAAAAGAAATAATGTGTTTCTCCAAAATCTGCATAGTAGGAAATTAAATCCTTCATAAAACATAGAAAAAACAACACATTAAAATTTGATTACAAATTATAAGATAAGAGAGACTGTTATAGAAATAATAAATCATAGTTCAACTGTATAATAGGTAAATAAATTCAGGTTTTAAAACCTGCAGTTAAAAATTTTAATAAAACCCATGAAGTTGTTAACCAGAAAAAAAAAAGACAACACTGAATTTAAGGCAGTTTTTAGATAAGTAGGTTAGAGGATAGAAAACAGCAGGCAAAAGGCTTCATAATTTCTTTGAATGTGTGGCAAAATAACTAATAATTGTAACTGTGGATTCTAAACTAACTTGCATCTTCTGATGGCAAAGATATTTTTGTACTTTTTAGAATCCTAGGGCACATTCAAATCCAAACTATAAATATATATTTCTTAACCTTGCTATTTACCTTCAATAACTTTAATGAGCATATAAATGGCATATCAAAATTTTCTCAAATACCATTTCTTTTATTTTTTTTAGATATTTCTTTTTTATTGTGGTAACAATATATCACATAAAATTTACCATCTTAATCTTTTTTAAATATATGGTAGAGTAGTGTTAATTATATGCACATCATTGTGTAACATATCTCTACATCTTTTTCATTTAGCAATACTGAAACTCTATATTCATTGAACAGTTAACTTCCCGCCCCCATCAACTTCTCACCTCGGGCAATCACCATTCTACTTTCTGTTTCTAATATCTTCTCATATAAGTGAAATCATACAGTATTTATCTTTCCATAACAGGCTTATTTCACTCTGCATAAGGTCCTCAAGTTTCATTCATGTGCAGGATAAGACAGTATTTCCTCAATAAAATTTAGAATGCTATATTTACATTGGCATGTTTGTTTAAAAGTTATTTAAGCAATCCAGAAGAAATTTTTTACCTTTTAAAAGAAAGAAACCTGTTTGTAAAAGATACTTATAGAGAGCCCCCATTATATAAAGCTGATAATAATGATCATTTAAGTATAACTTTATTATATAAATTTTTATTTTATAATATTTTTGCACAATTGAGTGCAATGAGTCGCTTCATTTGTTTTACTGGTGTCGTGACGCAACATTCTACAGATTCATTTTTTTTTGTGAGTATTAGCTCCTGTTGTATGCACAGATATAGCAGATGCTTTCAAACTTTTACTTGATTGAGGCCACATGTGTTATAATGGTGTATTTACTTGTATAAAAAAGAGTAATTTCTTCTCTAGTAAAATATTTACAGAAAATGTTTACATTATGCAAAAGTGATGCCTGATAAGGATATATTGTAATATTTACAAATAAATGAATTTTAAAATATCTTCTGTGCCTATAACAATAGTATATAGTTCATGAAATTTGTAGAGAGTTCACAGTTGATCATCTGTAGTTAATAAGAGTGATCTCAAACCAATATTTAAGTTTTCAGCTGTGGTGGATAAAGACACAAGCACTTAAAAGGAATATACCACCTTTTAAAGAGGATATCTTTAGTTTGAAAAATCTTGCGCTTGGGGGACCTTTGTGTCATCCAAGCGGAAATGGCGGGCTACAGTTGTCTATATGAACCCAGAATTTAGGAAAATCTGTGCTTAGAGATATTGATTTGGGAGTTATCAACATACAAGGGAAGCCTATAGAATGAGGAAAATAGAGAATAATTGTGTACAGAGTGAGACTGCTCCTTAATCACTGTTAATCTGCAATCTAGTAAATTGATCAGGAATAATTAAGAATTGACTACATATATTTAAACAGAACAATTGAACTGACAGTTCTGCTAAATTCCTGTAAAGCCTCCATTGAAGCTAGCTTGAATAAGATTTTCTCTTACAAGATGATCTGAAAGTGACATTTAGGCAAAACTTCCACAATGGTTATCTTTCTAAATACTTCTTAGCTGAAAATATTTTCATATCTTTGCACTATGTGCACAGTTTAAACCATGTGTTTGATATATTCTATATAGATGTCATTCAAATATTATTTGTATCCTTGTATTATAAGTATTATTTGCTTATTTTTTGCCTGCTTTCAGAAATTGTGAAATATTTGACCACAGGGATATAGTATTAATCCTCAGTCTCGCACATAGGGGCAACTTCATTGGCTTTATTCACAGCAATCCATTTATTTGCAGCCCTGAAAATAAGTGAGGTTGTGACTGACATTCAACAAATGTTTACCAAGTTAACCACTGCCTTAAAAATAAAACCCTTTACTACTATTTGGCAGGACTGTTTCTACTACTGTCAGGATTATTATTTCCCCACCACCATCTCACTGCTTATGTTTCTGGTCTCCTCACTTATGAGCAACCATGTGTTCCCCATGTGATCAGTCAATTCCGTTGTGAAAACTCTTTCTGATCGGCCAGGGCTACAGATGGGGTTTAGTCAATCATACAAGGGGTGTAGTTGTTTATTGTTGCTTCTTTATGTTTGAATTGAGATTCATCTAGGTCCAGAGAAATGACTTAATTTAATGTAACTGTCTCTCACACACTTGGGTATTTTAATTCCTTTGCCATGTTTATTCTAGTCTTTCCAGTTTGAAAACAGTATCTGTAACAGAAAGTATATTAATAAAAGCAAGTGTGAAAATGACTATTTTTGCTCTTTCTGTATTATCTTTGTATGAGATATCACCTGATCCAGCAACGGTGCTAAATTTTCTAGTTATTGTTTTTCTTATGTTCTTAAAGTTCATGCTGTTGTTTAATTTGTCCTTGGCTATGCATCGTAAATGCTATCTAATATACATCTCTTTAAAAACTGGGCTTAGAAAATAAGCTTTGCTGCCACATTAGTTGCTTTTGGTTCTTTGCTAATTTTTGTTCCAATTTTATTTATTTTATTTGCTTGATTATTCGTTTTAGTAATAATATTGCATGAATCAAAGTATCAGTACAGTTCTGGTATCTTGAGGCCTAACACTAACTCAAGACCCTGCCAATATCTGGATCTAAGGCTGATATTTGTGCATAATTCACCAGAGTAAAAGTTTAAAATGTGCACTTTTAAAAGCACGTACTCTTACTTTCCCATTTTGGATGATATACAGCATACTGCTTGTTAGAAAAGGTTATTTATAAGATTTTTAGACACCTGCAATGCAATCTGCTTGAGGATTATTACAATAGCCTGATTTAAATATCAATTTTGTCAGTTTGAAGAATTAGATTTCTACAGTATATCAAAATTGACTTCTGGTCCTTAATAAGATGACAAACTAATGTGGGCTGCTGACTCCCTCTCTCAATTGTAACCCTAGAGATGCCGTAGGAGAGAGACTAACATAGTTGAGATACTCACGTAAATTTTTTTTTTAAATCATAAGAGAAGAGAATCTGCATGGGTCTCGAAAATGTGGAAAATTGCAGCCCAGAGCAGTGGAGGGGGCAAGCAAGGTAATGGGTGGGGAAGCATCTTTTTGTTGTATAAGGTCTTGACCTTCAGCCTAATATTCTCCCTTTTCTCTGCCCCAGAGATATGACTGGTTTTGAATTTGTAAAACATATCTTGCTCTGCCTAACCACAAATCTTCCTACATGTTGCTTTATCTACCTTGCATACTGTCTCACTTTCTTTCTTGGCTAATACTAACTTATTTTTCAGATCCAGCAATAACCTTTTTTCCTCAAGGAATCTATGGCCTCCCTGTTTGAAGCACATCCAACATTTTGAAAACTGTTTTTCTCTTATTCCTCCTGCACATTTGATATTCTTCCCTATGTCATAACGTTATGGTAATTCATTCTAATAATTTAGTGCAGATTTGTATGCATATTTGACTATTCCAGGATAAACAGAAAAATATCTGTTCTGGACTTTTTTTCTGTCTTTCTAGTGCCAGCAAGGTGCCTAGCTCATTCTACTGATGTAGAAACCTGCCTCCAGAAATCAAGTAAATTGCTATTTACTTTTCTACTCCATACTTCTCTTTATCTTTGTGTCCCAGCTGTATGTACTGTCTTTTCTCACTAAAAATAGTAAGTAAATAATCCCTGTGAATAATATGTGAGCACATTTCAAAATGAGTGAGATCATGAAGACCTACCAAGAGTTGTGATTGTTCTGGATCAAGAAAATTCCTCAAATATTATCTAGAGGGCCACATAGCTTATTAGCTTACTTTAGATATTAACTATTGTACCTAATAAACTAAGGATATATATAGGCAATTTTTGAGTATTTATTAAATGCCAGGAGCTTCAAAATATATTTACGCACGGTCCCATTTAATTTTTGTAATAAAATAAGCACTATTATTTTTTGAGAAAATTAGAGAAGTTGAGTAAGCTCTTCAAGATCACAGAGTTAATCTGTGGGGAAACCTGCACTCTAGAGTACATCGTCTTTAAATGCTTTCTTTGTTGGAGACTATCAAAACAGACTTCCTACCTTTTACCATATAGACACATGATTCAGTCTTCAGGCCCAGAGACAAGTGGAATCATTAGGGAAATATCTATCATTTGAGGACTGGAAGAAATCCCTTTGTAAAAATCTTCCCATTCTTCAACATAGTATACAGTAACAGAGTAATCTATGGTAAGGAAGCTTGCCTGTTTGAGCCCTGCTCCTAAGAAAACCAAAAACTTGAGAAGCAAAGTTTCATTTGTAAGCGCCAAAAACATCATGACGAAGTTTTTTATTGCTTATATACAAACAGCAGTTCCCAGAGTAAAAGAGTTTTTCTTTTTTTGGAACAGAGTGGGGAGTGGCACTGGGAACAGAAGTGAGAGAGGTTTTATGAAGAACAAATCTTTATTGTTAAAATCTAAAGTAACAGAAGCCAAAAAAATTTCAGAGTGCACCTGAAATGAACACTCATTTTTTTTTCTTGAGAGGTAAGTATATCCAAACCTGTCTAAGAGGATTATAAGCAAGTTGAAACCAGGAAGCATGATTTTTCTATAAAGCTTAAGAGAGGCTGTAGAAGTGGCTTTTGTGGGAAAAAAAATAAGATGAACTATTATTAAAGAAGGAGTGGGACCAGGAAATTTGAGGGGGAGTTTGTGTGCCAGGATTCTAAGTTTTTATTTTGTGACCATGGCATACATCAAGACAAGCTCCAGCAAAGCTTATTGTCAGGGTCTAGTTTAATATATTGGTCTTCTAACTCTAATCTTTGTTAAATTTACTACAGTGTCTCCAAAATGTTTTTTCTAATATACTCCAGTTTGTGTTTACAGTCTACCAACTTGTTTAGAGATTAATCCAGTGACCATAAAATGTATATATAATGATTTTCACTTAACTCTCAAAAAATTCGGAATCACCTTTGTTCCTCACCAGGATATTCTAGGCATAGAAAACACATTTGGAAGGAAAGACTTTGCTCTCCCTTCTTCATATCCAAAATATAAAATTCATTTAAATGCACCAAACACTATTGTGTACGTCTTTTTGTACAAAATGCTGCACTTCTACAAGACTCCCAGAGTGCCAAGATAAAAACGATAAGGTTTGTACTCTCCAGCTGAGTCACTTAGCCAGTAGTATTAGAGAAAGAATCTGCGAACGGTGGGAAATTTTTTCATAAGTAAAGGTGGCAATGACTGTAGGAGAGAATCCCAAACAGCTGTTGAAGAAGGAGATGAAATAGGGAAGCCACAGGCATTTGGGCAGAAGATGGTCCTAGCACAACACAAAACAATTTCACATAGTCATGGATGTTTGGAAAGTGAAAGCAGCAGACAGACCACCCTGTGTGTGATCATCTGAGATGCATTGGCTCAATTTCAGCAAAACTGTCATGCAGCCTCGGGGACAGATCCATAAAACAGAAAGCTGAAATTGGGCAGTCGGTTATAGTTTTGCACATCCTGTTTGAGAAGAAAGAAAAAAGGCTTAGAAAAAGCCATATATTGGTATGTATAAACTGGCATCCAATATGTTTTAATCAAATGCCTATTAAAAATGATAGTATCAGCACCTTCTAAGAAAAGGAAAGACTAGATAAGTTCTCTACACAGAAAAGTGTTGGACATTGGCTTTTTCAGCTTCCTTAAAGTTTAGCAGGTGGGGCTGTTGACTGAAACCTGGTCTTTCCATGTTAAGGACCACAACCACATTGGCCTCCAATGAATGTAAATCATCTCTTCAGCTTTTTAAAAATTATTATTTGTATAAATTTATGGTGTACATGTGCAATTTTGTTACAGGTATAGGTTGCATAGTGATCTCTTCCATTTTCTCAAAGCAAATCATTGCTTGTCTTCCATCACAGACTAGTGAGAAAAGGAAAGATACAGTAATTTGTATGATACATATTTTTTAAAACTCTATTACCCAAGTCAATTTTACTGGTCATTTTAGCAATTGTCTTATAAGCTATTCTGAATCCAAGTGGGATTTCTTATGTCAGTATTTGGCATCTGAGATAGAGAATGGCTAAAACTTGAAATTATTCATTTCATAAAATATATAGATATATTTTATGAAATATATTTATTTCATGTATATATACACACAAATGTAATTGATTATAAGTTATCATATATATTAAGGAAATTGACTTTTAAATGAGCTTTACAAAAATAATATTCTTTCCTTGGAATCTTTTTTTTCTAAATAACAGGAATTTTATTCAACCTTATTTAGGGGAAAAATACAGGGAGAATCAGAGGAAGGAAGGGAAGAGGGAAGGTGGGGGGAAAGTGAAATGTATTATTTAAGTAAAAACATAAATTATAGTTCATTCACATATGGTCCAAATTCCTGAGACTAGACTAGGACCTGGAAAGTTTTTGTGTCTCAAGGTAGATGTGACCTCAGATTCTTTTTCTAGGGTTGAATAGCATTCTGTCATAGCTCTTATCTTAACACAGCTCAATTTGTCTCTTTCTCTGCAGGTTAGCTTTCTTCAGTTCTCTACATGCACAGCTCAACATGGGAGCCCCACAAAGAAGTCATTAAGAAAGAACCATAGATATGTCTCAGACTCTAATACAAATTCTTAAGACAGGCACTCATTGGTTTAATTTGGATCAGGTGCCTTCTTCCCTCAGTTATGGCCACGGATGAAAGGGTCATTGTTGTCATAGGGCATTTCTCAGGTTGCAGAAGAGTTGTCAGAGAAATAAAAATTGGTTATATTCTAACTAAACAATTTAAATTATAATTTTTAATGATCACATTTGCATATCTAAAATTAGTGATGTGTGTGTATAAATATATAATCTCATATTTATAAATGAAATTAATACTAGTGACAATAGTCTTTGAGAACATTTCTCCAGATTTAACAATCTAGCCTCAATTAAACCACTGAAATTTTTAGGCTATATCAAGTTTCTTTTTTAATAGACATGTAAAATTTATGTATATTTATGATGTACAATGCAATGTTTTGACATATGTGTACCTTGTGGAACAGCTAAATTAAGCTAAATCAAGCTATGTAACATATGTGTTTCCTCACATACTTATTGTTTCTGGTGAGAATATGTAAAATATAAGCCACTGACATTTTGAAAAAAATTTATTACAGAATATTTAACAAGCTATCAAATTGTACATATTTAAAGTAAACAAAATGATAAATTTTGACATAGTCATATATGGAAACATCATCAAAATAAGGACAATGAACATATACACAAAATCCAAAATTTCCTCATGCCTCTTTATGATTTTTCCAAACCATTTCTTCCCAAGTACTCCCCCGTGCCTAGGCAACAACTGATATATTTTCTTTTGTTAAAAATAAATTTGTATTTTCTAGAAATCTATATGAATGGAATAATAAAATATATACTACTTTTTTCTATCTCCTTTTAACTCAGCTTAATTATTTTGAGATACATTCATATTGTTGCATAGATTGAATATTTAATTTATTTAGTTGCTGAATAGCATCTTCGTATATTAGTATTCCAAACTTTGTTTATCCATTTGCCTACTTATGGACATTTGGGTTATATTTAGGTTTTGGATAATACATGCAAATCTGTTATGAACATTTGTGTGCACATCTTTGTGCTGGCATATGCTTTCATTATCTTGGATAAATACCTAGACACGGAATGTCAGAGAATGTTTTCCAAGGTGGTTGTATCAATTTGTATCCCAGCAACAGTGTATGAAAATTCTAGTATTCCTCAGCCTTGCCTACCCTTCATTCCAATATGTGTCTGGTGGTAACTCATTGTGATTTTCATTTATAATTCTTTTTTTGATTAATGATGTTGAGTATCTTTATATGCAATTATGTATAATTGATGTATTTTTCATGACTCAAATCTTTTACCCATTTACAATATTTGGCTGCTTTTTTCCTGATTATTGAGTATAAGAATTCCTTATATGTTCTAAATATAATGTTTTTGTTAAAATTATGTTTTGCAAACAGAACAGTCTGTGCCTTGCCTTCTCATTTTCATAGGAAATCAAGTTTATTGATTTTTTAAATTGTTCATATTTTTGAAATCATATTTTTAAAATTTTGACCAAATTTAACGTCATTATAAGTTTCCCCTAAATTTTTGCCTAGATATTTAAGATTTTAATTCTTGCCTTTATATCTATGATACATTTGTAATAATTGGTTTTTGAATATGGTATAAGGCAAGAGCCAAGATTTTTTTTAATGTATATGTCTCTCCAATTGCTCCAGCACCATTTGTTGAAAAAAAAAAAAAGATTTCCAAATTGAATTACCCAGCATGCTTTCCAAAAATCGGTTGGTCATATATGTGTGGAACCATTGTGTTCCACTGATATACATGAGCACTTTTAATATAATGGCACATAGACTTTATTTATAAGAAGTTTTGAGGTAAGATGTTATAGGTTTTAACTATTCTTTTCAACATTATTTGAATTATTCTAGTTACGTGGCATTTATCATATACATTTTCAAATCAACTTTTCTATATTTAAAGATAAGCTTGCTCACATATTCACTGCGACTGAGTTGAATCTGTGGGTCAATATGGAAGGAATTGAAAAAGTCATTATATCGAGACTTCTGACCCACAAATATGGTATATCTCTCTATTTATTTAGGTCTTGTTTATCTCAGCAATGTTGTGTAGTAATTAGTGCAGAGGTCTTGCATGCCTTTTGTCAAATATATCCCAATATATTTGTTAAATATATTTCTAAGAATTTCACATTTGCATATCTCACTAGCATTTTTACTTAAAGTTTCAGCTGTTCATTGTTTGAGCCAATTCAAATTTCTTTTGAAAAGAGTACCACTACTGGAATTTAATTTTGGTAAGAGCATGATGCATCTCTTTCCATCTTTAACATTTTAACCTGTATCTTTGCATTTCAAATATTTTTTGTACATAATACACAGTTGAATCATATTTTTGTTGAATATGACAGTCTTTGCCTTTTAATTTGGAAGTTAATAGCATATATATTTGATGTAAGTATTGATATGGTTGGGTTTCAACCTAAGATCTTGTTATTTTTTGTTTATCTCATTTTTTTCTTTTTCCTATTTAACAACCTCTTTTGAATTAGCTGTATATTTTTTCATGATGCTATTTTTATCTCCTTTATTCACCATTTAGCAAAATCACTGTTTAACCTTTTCAGTGGTTCCTTAAATTTCATAGACTACACTTTTAAATTGATATCTTCCAACTTTCATAAACATTATAGTACTCCACATGTATTATTAAAAACTCACAACATAATTCTTTCATCCTCTCTTGAATTTTGTGCCACTGTTGTCAGATATTTTATCTCTATGTATGTTATTAGCCTAACCATAGGTCATTGTATTTTTTTACTGTCTGCAGTCAATTATCTTTCAAGGAGCCCTCAAATAGGACTTTGTATTAATTCACAGAATTCCACTTTTATTTTTCTTTATTTCTTTCTGTAGATCCAGGTTTCTATTTGGTTTAATTTGTCTATTACCTCTAAGAATTTGTTTAACATTCTTATTCTTATAGTGCAAGTCTGCTGCTGCTAAATTAATTCAGCATTCATAGTTCTCCTAATATATTACTTTCATATTTTTTTCTGAAAGATATTTTCTCTGAGTATAGCATTTTAAGTTTATGGGTTTTATTTTTTCTTTTAATGTACTAAAGATTTTTCTCCATTGTCTTTTGGTGTGTGTGTGTGTGTATGTTTCAATAAGGTGTCCATTGTCATTCTTATATTATTCTTCTAATGTGCTTTTTTATCCCTCTTGCTACTCTTACTATTTTATTTTTACCATGATTTTAACAATTGTATTTTAATGTATTTTGGTATAGTTTTCTTCAAGTTTTTCTTTTTTAAGTAGTATATTAGTAAATGATCTTTCCTTCTTTTATTTTTTTTATTTCAATAGTTTTTGGGGAACAGGTGGTGTTTAGTTACGTGGATAATATTTTTAATGGTGATTTCTGAGATTTTGGTGCACCCCTCACCCCAGTAGTGTACACGGTACCCAATGAATAGTCTTTTATCCATCACCCTTCTCCCACCCTGCCTGCCAAGTTCCTAAAGTCTATTGTGTAATTGTTATGCCTTTGTATCCTCATAGAGTAGCTGTCACTTTTAAGTGAGAACATATGATATTGGGTTTTTCATTCCCTATTTACTTCACTTAGAATAATGGTAATAATGGTCTCCAACTCCATCCAGGTTGCAAATGCCATTATTTAATTTCTTTCCATGACTGAGTAGTATTCCATCATATATTTATCTATCTATCTATCTATCTATCTATCTATCTATCTATCTATCTATATCTACCTATCTATCTATCATCTATCTATATAGTATATATACTTAGTGTAGTATATATATATACTTAGAATAATTATAGTCTAATACCAATATTAGCTTAGAATATTACCTTATTCTAAGTGTATATATATATATATATATATAAATAAACATTTTATTTGTTTACTCATTGATTGATGGGCATTTAGGCTGGATCCACATTTTTGCAATTGTGTATTGTGCCGCTATAATCATGCTTGTGCAAGTGTCTTAGTCATAGAATGGCTTATTTTTCTCTTGGTAGATACTCAGTAGTGGGATTGCTGAATCAAACAGTAGAACTAGTTTTAGTTTTTTAGGAATCTCCATACTGCTTTTCATAGTGGTTGCACTAGTTTACATTTCCACCAGCAGCATTAAAGTGTTTCCTTTTCACCACATCCATGCCAACGTCTGTTAGTTTTGATTTTTAAATTATGGCCATTTTTGCATGTGGTATTGCATTGTGGTTTTGATTGCATTTCCCTGATTAGTGGGACTTTTGAATTCCCCTGATTAGTGGTTTTGATTTGTATTTCACTAATTAGTGATGCTGAGCATTTTTTCATGTTTGATGGCCATTTGTATATCTTCTTTAGATAATTGTCTATTCATGTCCTTAGCACACGTTTTGATGGGATAATTTGTTTTTTTCTTGCTGATATATTTGAGTTCCTTGTATCTTCTAGATATTAGTCTTTTGCCAGATACATAGTTTGCTAATATTTTCTCCCACTCTGTGTGTTGTCTGTTTACTCTGCTGATAATTTCTTTTGCTGTGCAGAAGCTTTTTAGTTCAATTAGGTCCCACTTATTTATTATTGTTTTTCCTGCACTTGCTTTTGGGTTCTTAGTCTTGAAGTCTTTGCCTAAGCCAATGTCTAGAATAGTTTTTCCAATGTTATCTTCTGGAATTTTTATGGTTTCAGGTCTTAGATTTAAGTCTTTGATCTATCTTGAGTTGATTTTTATATAAGATGAGAGATGAGGATCTAGTTTCATTCTTCTGCAAGTGGCTTACCAGTTATCCCAGCACTATTTGAATACACTTTAGAAACATCTCATGCTGTCTTTTTACAAATATTATTTGATTATATACAATCATTGAAAAACTCCTAAAGTCACAAATATCTCTTTTTCTCTCTCTCTTTCATATTCAGTTACTACTCACCTGCACTTCCTATCCTTAAACGTAATTAATAAAATGTAGCACTGTCAGTACTCAATAAATATCAGCTTTCTACTTTAGAGTCTGCATTTTGTGAATTAGCTATCTGTTCTATCAACTAAATTGTTGCTCAGTCATTTGCTGAGTATATAGTGTCATTTTGGTAAGGCTATACAAACATTGGAATTACTGATTCTGGAAACTTGTAAAGTTGTTCTTTCTGTGTTTCTTTAATTATACAATTACGGAAGAGCAAGTGTATTATAATTGTACAATGGGTTGGAATTTATTTTACTGTATTTTATTTCCTCTGATATCTTAAAACATGCACCCCTATTCAAATAATGTTTAAATTATTTGTTAAATGTGAAAGTTATGATTTGATATGTATGTTACCTGTTACTGTGTAGAATTACTACTATCAAATCATAATTCCAATACTGATATTAATTTTTTCTATAATTATAACATCAGAGTTGTATATTTTAGTATTATCTTACTCATCTACATGGAAACATATACACTAAAGTTAATTTTATCACATACAAATTTTTCTTAATTTATGAATTATTTTTCTATATTTATTTTAAAAATAATTAAACGCAATAGAGATATACTCTTTGAGAATGATTTTAAGCATTTAATTACACTTTTAAAATGTAATTTTCTTCTTTAAAATACTCAAATTTCACTGATTTTATTTTAATTCACATATAACTTAAATTTAATACTAATTATTCTATTTATTGCTGTGTGGCAAATTGTGTTTACTAGACATAAAATTATGAAGATAATTTTTTAAAAGACCTGTGTATTTAATATATTAAAAGTCCATTTTATTCTATAATAAATAATTTGGCTAAATTTTCTAATTTTAATATATATTCCTACAAATATAGTGTTCTATTATGATAAATCATACAAGTAGATTTATTGTCCACAAATATTCAGTATGCCACGTATTCTCAGTTTCTCAGTGCATGAATAAACTTAACTTTGGCAGACAGAAATACTAAAACTTGCAGGGATTATTTGAAAAATACTGTTGTTGACCTGTTAATAGGCATTAAATTAAGGTTAGTTTCTTTTCCTTTTGATAAATGTATGAATATCAAAAACTTGAGAAAATGTTTGTATTTTCCCTTAATATAACATGCAATACCCTTTTGTATTGTTGGAAAAATTCATATATTTGACTGACGAATCAATTTTTTGCCCTATACTATTCTGCAGCTTAATAACTCAATATTTTAGGCATTACTTTAACTTTCAGACTGCAGCTCAGCTACCCTGTGTAGACGCTGAAAACATGTGCACATCTCTTACCTCCCTTAATTTCCCAGGAATAAAAAGTTACAGAAATTTTGATTCCAGGCTGAAAATATCACAATTTAGTTGCTGAAAGTTCACAAAATATATATATCTTAGTAGATACATTCTGCCATGAAGTTGGTCTGAAGCAGTGGAGAAGCTTGTAACACATTAGGACTGACAACTTTGGGTGACATTCTAATTGTATTCCAATTTCTGGATCTGTTATTCTTGAGGCCACTTTGTATTTCTATCCTTGGTGCATTGGAGATATTTTGTTTATTTGTTCAATTGTTGATTCATCATTTCATTCTATAATTTCTTTTGTGTGTGCAGCTACTATGAGCCAGCTAGGATCTCAACAAGCAAAATTTGGCACGCTTCAAGGAGAAAATTGGAAAATGAAATAAAATGATATCTTAAAAAATGTGGGCAAAGTATAAAGAAATAGCAAAGATGTCACAGTATATTGAAGCTAGAAAGATTGAGAAGGTTTATCAGCAGATAGACCACAAATAACAAGGGAATAGAGTAATTACCAGAGTCTGAAGAATAGGTGTTTGATATCAACTTCCCTAGAGGAGTGTTGGCCTTTGGTGGATGGAGGCAGCTAACTCAGAAAATCTGGAGGGAGAACACTAGGTGAGTAAATATGCCAACCTCATTATATTCAAGCTCGCCTGCCATTAGCCAAATCCAGCTAGAACCTAAATGGCAAAGGAACCAAATCCACTCATAGATACTGGCTTTCTGGGATACAGAGCAGAGTGCTGGGGGATGAATATTGGATGCGGATGAGCGCAGAGGAAAGATCTAGCTCAACAAAGAAAAACATGGGCCCTCAACATTGATCCATGGATCACTATAATATAAAGTGATCAAGGTAAAGAGTGAGAAATATATAGCAGAACTTAGAAGTGGCCACTGAAGTTGGAGGAAAAACCAGGTGGACATGGTATCCTGGAAGTTAAGTAAAGAACATGTGTGAAGGAGGAAGTGGACAACAATCTGAAAACCTGCTGAAAGCTCATTTAAGACGAAAATTAAGAATTAGCTTTTGGATTAAGCAATATGGTGGTCATTCATGAGCTCAACAAGAAGAATTTAACTGGAGTTTGAGGAGAAATTCCTGATTAGTGCAGATTTAGATAGAAAGGAAAACAAAGTGATAGAGACTTCATGCAGATTGAGCAGGAAGAAACATCAAAATAACAGCAAATATTAGGGCAATTTTTTTGAGATTAGGAACTGCAGTTAAGAAAGATTTTAAATAAAAACAAGAAAGAAGAGCATTTTTTATTCAGAGGGGGAATACTGGGGGGTTGGAATGTTGATGATACAGAATAGAAACTATGAAATCACGGGATCCATACATTTGAAAGTAAGAGGAGATGCAACCTAGTTCACAAGAAAAAAACATAGGAGTGCCTTGGATAGAAGCTCATACATAGTAACAAGCAGGAAAGCATATGTTCTTAGGCAGGTGTACAGTGTATAGGTGATTCACTGCTGTATGTTTCAATTTCTCAGACAAATTAAAAATCTGAGAATTAGAATAAGGAAGGAGTAAAATATTGAGGGAGTAAGTATACACTGTGAAATGCTTAGCTAGGAAAATAGGTAACAACTACGCTTGAGAAATGTAGTTACATTTTGCTAGATATAAATAGCAGCCTATTTTTGTGATATTATCATGAAATAAAAGCAAAGTCAGTTATTGTGGTTTGTGCTTCCCCCCCACCCCCACCCATCATTTATTCACGTGGGAGCTACCACAAAACAAATGGAGAGTTGACTTAGCCAGAATTAGATGCTGAAAATAAGTTAAAAAGAGAGAGAGAAGGGCAAAGGAACGTGAGAGAAAATGCAAGAGAATGATGATTGTGATGATTGATAATAAAGTTTAAGTTGAGAATGTATGTTGATCTCCAAGACTGCCATCAGTTTCCATGATTCACTAGGAGGACTCCCAGTACCAGCATATAGTCATACTCATGGCTATGACTTATTACAGTAAAAGGATGCAAAGCAAAATCTACAGGGAGATTTGCATGGGGCAATGTCCTGGTTAAACCAGGCACCAGTTTTTAAAGGCCCTCTTCCAATAGAGTCAAACAGGACATAAATAATCCTACCAGAAAGAAGCTGTGACAACATCTATGAAATGTTCTCTACCGGGGAAGCTCATTACAGACCCAGTGCCCAGGGTTTCTCCTGTAGATTGGACATGTGTGTATAGAAAAATGACAGACTCTCAGAAGGTATGCAGGCATTCAGCACAAACTACATTGTTTCTACAAGCAATTTAGGCAGAATAACCCACTTTTATCAATTATGGTAGTAGAAACTGACTCAAAATCAGTTCCCAGATACCAGTCAGAGGCCAACCTTAAGAGCAGATGGTTTTGAGGATAAGTAGTCTCAGACTTGCTATTGTTAACACTTTTCTGCACATATGGAAAAAATAAACGACACTCTGGGGTGAAAGATACTGAAAAGTTGTTGGAAACACTGGATTATAGAATGTAAGACTTTTGGATTAGAGGTAACAGAGGTGATGAGTTGAAAAGATAAGAGGTAACCAATTTTGGTCAGATAGTGGGAAGCTTAAAAATGAAATTATGCAGCCTGGCTAACACGGTAAAACCTTGTCTCTACTAGCCAGGCATGGTGGCGGGCGCCTGTAGTCCCAGCTACTCGGGAGGCTGAGGCAGGAGAATGGCATGAACCCAGGAGGCGGAGCTTGCAGTGAGCCGAGATCGCGCCACTGCACTCCAGCCTGGGCCACACAGTGAGACTCCGTCTCAAAAAAAAAAAAAAAATGAAATTATGGAAGCATTGAAGCCACTAGAAATTACAGGGTGAATGACTATGATATGGTGAAGGATAAGAGTAATGGAAGACAATATTTCATGAAACTCAAGAGACGAGAGTGGGAAGGATAGTCTACATGTATGTTAAAATCACCAAATATTAAGATAGAATAGGATTTCAGAGAATAACATTGAGTCAGGATTTTAAAAAATCATTGAGAAGTGAAGGAAAGTAACACTAGGGGTCACAGGATAGATGGCTGCATGTATTGTATGTCCAGTGTTAATCTGATGACTTGGATTTTTACTGAAAATCAGCAGAGTACGGTGATACAAAAAAGAACCCCTCGGGCAAAAAAACAAAAATGTGATAGCAATAAAAATTTTCTGTAAAGATATTTTATTCTTCTCATTTTCTAGTGATCTCATCTAAAGTTTATTGTATAACAACTCTCTTCCTAAGGCTGTGTTACATATTTTAAAGGAAGAAAAACTGATTGAAAGCAACAACGAGAATTAAGAAATACCCTACTCTATCTTTAGTCTTAAAGTTATAAAGTTTGCAAAATTAAAAAAAAACAGCCATTATTTATGAGGGCTTCAGAGAAAGGAGTGTCACAATTCTGGGTATTTTGATTACATGTACCTGCGGTATTATGATATTAAAATCAATAAGGAGATTCATTTATATATGTCATCAATTGAAATTAAATTAGTTTATTCCTAGATTCATACCTATACCCAGATCTGTCTTCTTAATCTCAGACTCACACATTCACCTGCATAATTTCCTCCTATCAAGAGCTCTTCCTGTAGACTTGCCCCTTTAAGGAAATGCAACGCCAACTTTGCAGGTGCTGAGTGCAAAAGCTTTATCATCCTTGGCTCTTCTCTTACACCTTTTGCAACCTTTCCTTGGGCAAATCCCATTGACTCTACCTTCAAACTATATCCAAAAATGCTGGAGTGAGCAGCAACATGCATGCATGTGTTGGATGAATGCTCTGGCTTGTGACCAAAATCTGTACACTATGAAGAGTTGATTTTAAATTTCAATCAAGAATTATACCTTTTTATGTGTCTACGAGCTTACTGCAGATAAAGTTTCCCCAGAAAACCTGGATACAAATCCAAAAAATGAAAATTGTTTGGAGGCTTCCAAGTGCTGCTAAGGCAGCCAGAGCCTGAGGAGCCAAGATTCCAGGGAGCAGACGACTCCATCCTGGTGAGCCCAGCATTTTGTGTCATGTTTTTCTTCTCTGTGCCTTTGCCCTACTTTGGCACATGGTGAATCTCAGGGGTAACTGAGAAGATAGAGGGTGGCAGAAAAGAGAGGAGAAGTCAATAAAGCTTGCAGCAATATTACAGAGATAAAGAGGTAAAAAAAAATTGAAGTTGCAGGTTATAAAGGCATTCAGGATTTGAGACAAGTTTCCTGAGAAACAACAGATGGAGGGAAATGAGGATGACGTTGCCTTTCTTACCTTCAAATCAGTTGGTGAATTTGTAAGCTGTGCACTATAAGAGGCAAATGAGAAAGCAGTATCCACTTCAAAACAGATTAGAGTTTAAGGTAGAATAATAGTACTTGTGACTTACACTGATAGCAAAAACATTCAGTTCCATTGAGGGAGAAGGAAAGGAAAATGTTTGAATTATCTTTTGATTAAATTTTTAATCTTGGAAAATGATCAGAGTTCACTTCTCTAAACATTAATCTCTATCCATAGTTACTTTAATTTTTACTCTTTTTTCATGACACTTCTATATCTATTTAATCACTTCAACTATTGATCTATATTAAATTTTTTTCTTGCTAATTTAAGATCTCCTAGAAATAAATGAAGTATCATAGTCAATGTTTTATCCACCAGGTATATGAGCAGCATTTTGTACATGGAAATTGCAAGAAGATTACCTAACAAGTGTGTTCTGAAATATTTACAAATAAAAATAGATGATAAATGTATTTTGTCATTATACATCACATGAAGGATGTTATATTGGCAAGAATAAAGAAATGCAGAACTATTATTTAAAGTTAAAATGGAACTACTGATAACATATTCCAAACATATACACATTTCTCTCCCTATTTTACAAAGTACAAATCAAATGGCCTGGGTAATAATCTACTGCATTTGTTTATAGAATAACAATCTTAGTTTGCCAAGTTGTAGAATGTCGTAAGGAATAATTACTGAGTAAAGCAAAAACAGAAAACTCTCATCAAAGCTCCAGAAATACTGACTCAAACTTTGTAAAACTCCTTTGTTTGTTCACATAAAATTCATTTTACTGTTATTTATCCGTTTACTTGAATTTGTGAGTCTAAAATAATGTACATTATTTAGATTTTTACAACTTTATATTATTAATAACTAAAGTTGAATACAAAATGATCTTGCTACCCAGGGCCCCCTTGGGCCTCTGCCTCCTGCACTCCAGTGCAGCACCCCTCTGCCAGCTCAGCTGTGGTTCAAGAGGCCCGAGGTGCCACTCGACCTGCCTCTCCAAGAGGTACCAGCCACAAATCTTGAAGGTGTCTACATGGTGTTAATTCTGCAGCTCCACAGCATGCCAGAGCTATGGAGGGATGGCAGCTTCTGCCTTTCAAAGGATGTATTGAACAGGCTGTGGGCCCAGGCAGACTCATTGTAGGGGTGGAGCCACCGCAGAGAGCCCCTGCCAGGGCAATGCTGAGTGGAGCTGCAGAACCTGGACCACCACCAAGAACTCAGAACTGTAGCATTACAAAGGTACAATGCTAATTTGGGAAAGCTGAGACATGAGCAAAGTTCAGGAAAACTGTGGAGGTGGGGCTGCCTCTGGCCTTCAGGGCCCAAATGCTTCACCAGTGTGTGGAGGATGCTGGATATGGAATCAAGAAAGATCACCCTCCAGCTTTAAGATTTAGTGTCTGCCTTCAAGTTTTGGACTTTCTTGGGACCTTGAACCTCTTTCTTTAGGCCCATTTCTCCCTTTTTGAATGGGAATATCTACTCTATGCTTATCCTGCTACTGTGTCTTGAAACTGGATAATTTGTTTTGATTTCACATATAGGACTCTGGAGTTTAGACCTTTGAGTTGATGCTGGAATGAATTAGAACTTTGGGGCTATGGGAATATAGATAAAAATAAATAAATACATTTGTATATGAGAAGGACATAAGTTTTCAAGGACCAAGGGCTGAACGCTATGGTTTGAATGACTGGCCCTTCCAAAACTCCTGTTGGAACTTAATCCCCAATGTAGCAGTATTGAGAGGTGAGACCTTTAAGAGGTGATTGTGTCATGAAGGCTCTGGCCTCATGAATACATCAATCCAATCATGGATTGATGGAATAATGGGTTAATGCACTAATGGAATATCATGGCTGTTTGACTGGTGACTTTATTCAAAATGGGAAGAGCCTGCAGTGAGCTGTGATCGTCCCACTGCACTCCAAGCTGGGAGACAGAACAAGGCCCTGTCTCAAAAAAAAAAAAAAAAAAAAAACTTAAGAAAAAGAAAAAATAGAAAGGGAAACCTGAGCTATCACACTCAGCCCCTTTCCATGTCCTATTCTATGCCATCTTTAGACTCTGAAGAGAGATCCCACCCGCAAGAAATCTGTCAGCAGATGTGGCCCTTCAATCTCGGACTATTCAACCTCCAGAACTGTAAAAAGTAAATTATTTCTCTTTACAAATTATGCAATTTTAAGTATTCTGTAACAAGTAACAGAAAATGGATTAAGAAAGTTGGTAAACATTTTCCTTAGGGATATATAGTAAATATTTTAAGATTTATGGTCTGTGTTCCAACAACTTTACTTTGCCATTGCAGTGTGAAAGCAACAATAGACAATACATATACTAATGAGTGGCCCTGTGTTCCTATAAAACTTTGAATTTGGCCCCCAACACATCACTTGACAACCTATGCTCATAGTTTAATTCAAGGGAATCTTTTTATTGTTATATATTTTTTTGTTTATATTTACATCTTAAGTATTACTACCTTACTTCAGATAAATTTCATGTAGCATTTATCACTTTGTTACTGTTAAGAGTGTTATTAAACAAAAGGGACTCAGTGCCCAATGCACCAAAAGCAAACACTATGCCACCAGGTTTTTTTGAGAAAAGAAACACTTTATGTTGAAAGTCGATTCACAAGGAGAAGGAGTCAAACTCAAATCTGTCTCCTTGGGCTGGCTTCGTGGCAGTATTTTTATTATAAAATGTTCAGCTGGTGGGTTCTGAGATGAGTGGGTCATTAGGGGAAGGAAAGGAGAAGCCTGGAAAGTCCTTGGGCATGTGCAGTTATTTCTTCATACCACCTCATGTGTTGCTTGTCCAAATTTGAGGAGAATTAATATGAAACGTGCAGTGGATATCAGGCTGTGACATCAGCAAGCTCATTCTGTGCAAACTCTTGTTGGCCATCTTTGTTCCAACCAATTTTCTTTTGATCTCACAAATAGAGGAATTTCTTTTTTTTTTTTTTTTTTGAGATGGAGTCTCGCTCTGTCGCCCAGGCTGGAGTGCAGTGGCATGATCTCCGCTCACTGCAACCTCCGCCTCCCAGGTTCAAGCTATTCTCCTGCCTCAGCCTCCCAAATAGCTGGGACTACAGGCACGCGCCACCATGCCCAGCTAATTTTTGTATTTTTTTTTAGTACAGACGAGGTTTCACCATGTTGGCCAAGATGGTCTCGATCTCATGACCTCGTGATCCGCCCACCTCAGCCTCCCAAAGTGCTGGAATTACAGGCGTGAGCCACCGCGCTCGGCCAAGCAGAGGAAGTTTTAACATTTCTGCAAGTTGTTCATTGTCTGCTGTCCTGCACACTCAAGAGTTTCTGCTAGTTACTGGTCTCTTACTCTTTGGGGCACAATTTCAGTGTCAGCTTTTCAGCAAGTTGTTTCTTTCTTATCTCCTACCCTACAAACCCCAAAATTTAGTCATTGGCTTCTTTAACTCTTTGAGATATGGTTCCAAGAATATCCTAACTGATCTGCCTAATTTATAGTCTGCATTTTACTGAGACTAAGATACATTTAAATATAAAGAGCTGATCAAGTCATCTCTCAGCATCTACCATAATATAAACTTAAAAAAAAAAATCTTACCCTAGTCATAATGTCCCCCTTTATCTGGTTTTTCTATCCCTTCTATACCTCTCCAACCCCTAACTGGCTTTAAATTTTACCATTTCCCTTTTCCTATCATGCCCCAATCATTAAAAATTGTTCTATTTTCTCTCAACATTACCATGTTCCTTTTAGATTCTGCACATTTATAAGCGAAGTTTTCTCTGCTTAAGACACTTTTTTCCTCTCCTTTTCACTTGGTTAAGACCTACTAAACTTTCACTTCTCCATTCACAATTGCTTCAAAGAGAATAAAATACCTAGGAATCCAACTTACAAGGGATGTGAAGCACCTCTTCAAGGAGAACTATAAACCACTGCTCAAGGAAATAAAAGAGGATACAAACAAATGGAAGAACATTCCTTGCTCATGGGTAGGAAGAATCAATATCGTGAAAATGGCCATACTGCCCAAGGTAATTTACAGATTCAATGCCATCCCCATCAAGCTACCAATGACTTTCTTCACAGAATTGGAAAAAACTACTTTAAAGTTCATATGGAACCAAAAGAGAGCCCGCATCGCCAAGTCAATCCTGAGCCAAAAGAACAAAGCTGGAGGCATCACACTACCTGACTTCAAACTATACTACAAGGCTACAGTAACCAAAACAGCATGGTACTGGTACCAAAATAGAAATATAGATCAATGGAACAGAACAGAGCCCTCAGAAATAACGCCGCTTACCTACAACTATCTGATCTTTGACAAACCTGAGAAAAACAAGCAATGGGGAAAGGATTCCCTATTTAATAAATGGTGCTGGGAAAACTGGCTAGCCATATGGAGAAAGCTGAAACTGGATCCCTTCCTTACACCTTATACAAAAATCAATTCAAGATGGATTAAAGATTTAAACGTTAGACCTAAAACCATAAAAACCCTAGAAGAAAACCTAGGCATTACCATTCAGGACATAGGCGTGGGCAAGGACTTCATGTCCAAAACACCAAAAGCAATGGCAACAAAAGACAAAATTGACAAATGGGATCTAATTAAACTAAAGAGCTTCTGCACAGCAAAAGAAACTACCATCAGAGTGAACAGGCAACCTACAAAATGGGAGAAAATTTTCGCAACCTACTCATCTGACAAAGGGCTAATATCCAGAATCTACAGTGAACTCAAACAAATTTACAAGAAAAAAACAAACAACCCCATCAAAAAGTGGGCGAAGGACATGAACAGGCACTTCTCAAAAGAAGACATTTATGCAGCCAAAAAACACATGAAAAAATGCTCATCATCACTGGCCATCAGAGAAATGCAAATCAAAACCACTATGAGATATCATCTCACACCAGTTAGAATGGCAATCATTCAAAAGTCAGGAAACAACAGGTGCTGGAGAGGATGTGGAGAAATAGGAACACTTTTACACTGTTGGTGGGACTGTAAACTAGTTCAACCATTGTGGAAGTCAGTGTGGCGATTCCTCAGGGATCTAGAACTAGAAATACCATTTGACCCAGCCATCCCATTACTGGGTATATACCCAAATGACTATAAATCATGCTGCTATAAAGACACATGCACACGTATGTTTATTGCGGCATTATTCACAATAGCAAAGACTTGGAACCAACCCAAATGTCCAACAATGATAGACTGGATTAAGAAAATGTGGCACATATACACCATGGAATACTATGCAGCCATAAAAAATGATGAGTTCATATCCTTTGTAGGGACATGGATGAAATTGGAAACCATCATTCTCAGTAAACTATCGCAAGAACAAAAAACCAAACACCGCATATTCTCACTCATAGGTGGGAATTGAACAATGAGATCACATGGACACAGGAAGGGGAATATCATACTCTGGGGACTGTGGTGGGGAGGGGGGAGGGGGGAGGGATAGCATTGGGAGATATACCCAATGCTAGATGACGAGTTAGTGGGTGCAGCGCACCAGCATGGCACATGTATACATATGTAACTAACCTGCACAATGTGCACATGTACCCTAAAACTTAAAGTATAACTAAAAAAAAAAAAAAAAGTTAAAAAAATAAAAAAATAAAAAAAATAAAAATAAATAAAAAAAAATAAATAAATAAAAAATAAATAAAATTAAAAAAAAAAAAAAAACTTTCACTTCTCAATTTAAAAGTTAGTTTCTTTTTTCTCACAAGGCCTTTCCCTCACAGCCTACGCTGGCAGTATTGGTTTGTTCTCTCTAAATCCTGTGTGACCTTTACTGTAGAACTTACTGTATTCATTTCAATGCTTATTTGTTTTCTGCATTCTGTTTTAAGCTCTATGATGGAGGATCTGCATCACTGGTCCTCTAATACCTAAAGCATTTTTAATATAAATGATAGGAATATAATATTTTCACAATGAATATTTATTTAATAATGAATTGATTAATAAATGAATGAAAAATTTGTGTAGAATAAAGGAGCTGAGGAACACAGTAAATGATTGTATGGGATATAAAGAAAAAAAGTAAATCTAAGATGACAGACAGAATAGTGATGCCATATAAAAACAGGGATGTGAGGGAAAAATAATTTATAGGAAAATATAGTTATTCCAGTTTAAGAATAGGACACTTAAATTGAAATTGTATAGTTAAGTGTAAATACTCATCAAAACTTAGGAATGCAGAACTAGAACGTAGAGTATGGAAGCCTGGATCAATAGACAATTCTAGAAGCAAATATCATTACAAAGTTAAAGTGTAACATAGAGGATATAAAGAGAAAAAATTCTCTTTTTTGAATGATATGAGAACATTCTGACTAATAATTATGGGATTAGAAAGTAGTACTAACTCAATCATCACTGGAATAACTGTTTTTATCCTCTTTGCTTTTTAAATTAATTGTCATGTAAACAATCAAGGCAGCAGAAGAAAATAATATTAGAGACAGTTAAAAATTAAAATGACAGACATTGAGCAACAAGCAGAAGAAGAAATCAGGCTTAGAACATCTAAGTATAGTACTACAAGGCAATCAGTCAGTAGATGGGACCAGAATTCAAGCCCAGGCAGCTGTCCAACTCCAAGGCATGCACTTTTTACACAATGTTGCAAATTTATAAAAATGAAGTAATGCTGAGTACTTTTGTAAGATCCAGCTGGGATAGTATAACACAAATCTATAGTGACTTATATCAGGATAACCTAGGAATTGTGTAAAATACAGAGAATTCAGTCAGGTGATTTGAGAAATATTTTGATGGAGGTTAAATGATTTTGGAGTTCGAAGTAACAGAAAAAATTAACATTTAAGAAAATGAAACAAAGTCATTTGGTTGGGGAATGTGAGAGAATTTGAAGAAGAAAGTCAAAGAAGTTAAAGGAAGTTAAGAAACTTAAAGGTCAATCTTTTGAAGGTAAGCTTTATCTAAGATGTGTTAGAGCTGGTTGATCACGGATATGGCAGAAAATGGAACTTGAGGAAACCAGAAAAGAGTCCTAATTTCTTGCTCAAAAGGTGATCTTTACATTAATGTTGCCATGAATAAAATCACAGAAGCCAAATTGTGCTCATCATAGAATTTCTAATAGGTGATAGACATTATCATCAATGGTTGAAAGTTAGCAGTGCACACTCAGATGAAGGAAATTCTGCAGTAACTAGAGAAATTTTATATTTGCTTGAACTGAAATCTCACTTCCAGGAATCTACCCCAAAGATACACTACCAAAAATATAAAATGAGATTGTAATTAATGGCCTAATTGCTCACATAGCAATATTGCAAATATGCAAAAGTAGAGAAGTTAATAAATACATTATGATACATTTACAAAGCAAATATTTAATAAAAAAAGAATGAGGATAATCTTCTATTCTGTTAGGTAGGATTTTCACAGCATAAGTTAGCAAAAAAATAAGTTAGCAAAAAAATAATATTGCCAAGGAGTTTTTATAGCATACTACATCATATGTTCTAAAGAGAGGTATAATGAAACATATTTGCTTAGATATGGTCTCAAAAGGAAACCATGGAAAGGTAAAGCAAAAATTAATTTAAAATTGTAATCTATAGCATAAAAGAGAGAATAAGGTGGAGGGAGAATTAGAGGGATTTTTATCACGTAGGCAAAGTGTTAATATATTCAATTTCTGTGAATATACTTTAACGATTTTGATTTGAATAAAAAGCAAAAGTTATATATATATGAAAATTTATATATATATTCACACACACACATACATACATATATATATATATATATATATATATTTTTTTTTTTTTTTTGCTGGGGGAACAGAGTCTCATGTTGTTACCCCTGCTGAAGTGCAGTGGTATAATCATAGCTCACTGCAGCCAGGAATTCATAAGCTGGAGTAATTCTCCCATCTCAGCCTCCTGTGTAGCTAGAACTACAGGCACATGTGAACACACCCAGCTAATTCTTTTCATTTTTTGTAGAGACAGGATCGAGCTTTTTTGCCCAGACTGGTCTTGAAGTCCAACAATCCTCAAGCAGTCCTCCCACCTTGGCCTCCCAAAATGCTGAGATTAAAGGCATGAGCCACTGAGCCTGGCCAAGAGAGTTTCTAAAATCCTAAACATTAAAGGAACACTAAGTGAAATAAATTTAATCATATAGCTACTTCACGACATAACTACACAGGAAAATGTTTCAAATAATTTCAGATTATACTAGAGACCTTTCACTTAAACAGCAATTAATTCTTGAAAAAAAAAACAAACAGGAATTTGTATTCACGTAATGACCAGAAACCTTTTTCAACTATTGTAAAATGAAAGAATATATGTATCTAATTCTTTTCCCACCAAGAAAAACCCTGGAACATGACTAAAATACAACAGCATCTATCTATCTATCTATCTATCTATCATCTATCTATCTATCTATCTATCTATCTATCTATCTATCTATTTATCATCTATCTTTACACACATATGCATACACACATATAAATGTAATTAATCAATTTTGCATATAAAATGAGATATCTCTAGCCAATAAATAAATGAGTGCTATAAACAGTTGTGGTATATGCAATTACATGTACTGTTTGTACTCAGTCTCATAATATTACATTTGTAATATAGCATGTCTATAATGGTCATCAATAAATTCATTATTTTAAGGGCAGAATAAATTACAACTTAAAAAAAGAAAATTTCCTGTAGTAAATATTACTCTGTTAATGAAAGATATCTGTCACTTCTCAAGTAAAATGTAATAATGCATAATACAATTCAGGCACTCATAAATTTTAGGTAGTTTGACTGTCTGCTCCTTTTTGGCTTCATTGTCATCTCACATTCTGATGAGACAAATTCAGTAGTTGTTACTTTCTTAGAGATGAGCTTTTCTGAACCTGTCTACATCTTTTTTTATCAACTTCTTTAAACCTAAAACAACATTTTATCCCTGTGTTTGCCATCTTTTTAGGGTCTTGGAAATGGGGATAGGGCACAGGAATTATTTCCTCTACAGAGCATTTATTATCTGTGGAGAATACTTTTGCTGAGCCTTCCTAATAAACCCTAGAGATTTGTTTACAAGTCAAATATTTTCCAAAGACCTTCAGTGGCACTTTTGTTGGCACACACATAATGGAAGATAGCAACTTAGTAATAAGCAAAAATGTACCTTACCTCTCTGGTCCATGGATTATAATACCATATTCAGAGTAAGAAAATATTTTTTAATATAACTATACTGAATGAAACTGGCCATGTGTTTAAGAGAATTGTCAATGTTAAGTAAGGCCTTTTTCTTTTATCTTTTTTGTTGTGTAACAACAAACTATGAAGGAAATAAACACTATTTTACGTAGACAAGAAAAACCTCTTTCCTCACCCAGGCTTTGGAATTTAACCTCAAAATAATTGGCAATTTTCGTTTGGTCATTTCTTTGACAGCCTAGACACTTTTAATATTGCATTAGTAATTTTAACCTAATGTCTTAAAATTAACCTTGAACATTAATGTCAGCCTGTCCTTTGAGTATTTGAGACCCAGCATTTCTTCTCCTTTAATATAAATGCACCATATGGACAGTGCTGCTAAAACAATCCTATCTCATCTACATAAAGTGTGTTTATTAGTATTGTCTCATTCATCAATATGATCTTATAAATAAGACAGTTATATCCAGCTGCTTCAGTGTCAACTATGTTGCTCCCGCTGCGATTTTGATGTGATGGAGCATGACAGGACTCTTGAATCTGTCAAAGCATGTAAGGCTTGCTTTCATTATCAACTTCTTTGCTGACTCATGACTCTACTCCACAACCTCCATCTTCAGCTTCAAGCAAGGACATGTCCATAAACTGGATCAACATAGTGAAGAAAGGGATGTCGCCATTACAGAGATTTCATAAATCTTCCTACTGAAAAATCTTACAAGCTATTTCAACCCAAAAGAAACAAGAAAGCTGAGGGCCTTAGATATTTCTGAGTACAATTTTCCACTAGAAACAATACCTGATTCTAGGTTTGGATCAGAACATTTGCAAAATGAAAGCTGAACAAGACTAATGGGTTTGCATCCATGGTATCTAGGAGCCAAATTTAAGTGGCTTCTATTAGATAAAAGATAAGATATTCTGGACATTAAAAATTGTTAAGACTGTAATTGTTTAAAGTCCTTTAAAATATAAAAAGATTGATCTGTCTATTGTATTCAGCTACAACAACAACAAAAAACCTCATGGGTCATAATGATGATTGTTCCAACTGTTAGTTGGAACACCAATGAATCATTCTGAAAATTGTCAAATAATGGTTACAAAAGCAAATAATAAAAACTAAACACGTAACAAAGAAACAGCATTTGCTATAATTTTTAAAAACAGAAACAAAGTGATTTTTCATTAGAAGTCGGATAAGAAAATTGGAAAACATCTTCTGTTCTTAGTTTCCCAATGCTTATATAAACATCACATGGTATGTATACCTTTTATAACTTTTAAGGGCAATATAAAGATCTTATGCTTTTCAATTTGTCTGCTACATTCACAAGTATCTACACTGATGTGTAAGAAAATTATGCATAAATACTAAGTAACATCCTAAAGCTAACTCTAATCTGTCAAGCAGTATAACTCACCATTTTCCAAGTCACTATGAAAGTATTTTTTTGATATTTTATAGAATAGAAACAATGTTTAATAATTACATCATAGAGAAACACTTTTAATATATTTAAGGAATCCAAAAGTGAAATGCAATGGTCCTCTTCACTTCAATGACCTTTGATGTTCTAGAGCCCAAGAATCTTCATGAAATTTTAACCAGAGACAAGTTTCACTTTATATATTTGGGCTGCTTCAAAGTCTATCTTTACCCCTGTGAAGGAAATAGTGTTCCCTCTCTGGAAGCAACATTTGTAACCTAACTTTCATTATCATGTTTATAAATAGTCCCTCCCTCTTGTCCTCATGGAATAAATGTTTCAGATCAAACAAGGAACAGTTATATTTATGCCAGAGGCCTTAAAAAGAGAGACTGAAAAAAATTAAATAAATAAAGAAGTATTGCTCCTGGATATTTGTTATTAACACAGGATATTTGTTATTAACATAGAATCTAAGAGGATGGTTGAAATCCAGGTGCCTGAATACAGCATAAGCAGAGGAATAAGATCTATAATCCACCCTAGTATTGACAAGAACAGAAGATAGACAATGTTGATTTACAAGAGCACTATTTTACGTCATGTTGACCATAGTTAATAAGAGTATACAGTTCACTTGAAAACTACTAAGAGAAGATTTTAAATATTCTCACCACAAAAAGGATACATATATGAGATAATGCATATATCAAAGGGCTTCATTTAGCCATTCCACAATGTCTACATATATTTAACCATTATGCTTTATAACATAATTACGATTTGTATTTCTTGATTAAAAATAAAGCATATAATCTCAATTTAATACAATTTCATTAAAAATACTGTTTAAGTATTGTACTTAGCATTGGGGATATAATAGTTTAATATATATGGAGATATGATTCTTGCCCTCGGAAGATTAACAAATACATTGCAATGTGGGAAGTCCAAGGACATTATGGTGAAACATTATACGGCAGCAGGAACTAGAGCTATTATATCAACAATCTGAAATTCCTGGCGGTAACTTTCCAAGAGAAAAGATTTCCATGAAAGTTGGTTGGTATAGGATAGAGAGCATTAATTAGGAAGAATAATCACCAATATGTCCTTGAGTACTATCTGTAATATTCAAACCGTGTTTCAATGGAAAAAGAGGTCTCATAATTTGGAAGCAAAAGCAGAACAAGAAAAGATACTATTGTGACTTAATGTGAACCTCTTTTATCCATCCAAATATCTTCAGGCTATCAGAGCTTGGAGACACTTGGGTTTATCTCTACTATAAGATCTTTATAAAGTTCTCTTGACACACTCAGAATTGATACATACACCTAACTCACCATATGTTTTCCATATTCATTGTGTGTTTGCAAGATACTGTGGATGTCGCCTTAACTCAGGGAACAGTTGTGAGTAAAAGGAGCTAAATACTCTGTTTAGGAGCTAAATACTCTCCTTTATATATAAAATAAATGCTGAATGTCTATTTCAGTTGGTAAGTTTGAAACTATGTGATATTAGATGTAAGAAGGGGAAGGTGTAAATGAAGTAGAAGGTGACTCAAAATTTTATCTAAAGTTTGAAGGACTGCACATGATTTTGGCTATGATCACTTGATGTGTTTGATTCAACCCATTATGTACTTTATCTTTACAGGCAGACTGAAAATTTGTGTCTTCACTTTGAGGGCTGAATTGAGCTATTACCACATATGTCTGGCATCTAATAGAGTCCAATGAGCATAATGACTCCAGAATATTGGGTCAATGATCTGTGACCAGAAAAATTATCTAAGTATTTTGACAAGATAGATCCAGTAAATAATTTCTTTTGAAATCATTTTTTCTTAAAGGATAAAAAATGGAAAAAAAATGAAACATCTTTTTAAAGGCTCGCTAACACTGTAATTACTGGATACGCAGTAAAATAAACAATTACTCACTGTACTGGAAGTCACTAGGTAATAATTGTTTGATGGTACACAAATTAATTTCAGGTCATGTAGCACACCAAACTGTTAATTTCCTAGGCTTTAGAAAGGGATAAAAATGTAACATGCCTGCCTACAAGTACATAAAAAGGACATTATTCAAGGACTAAGAAAATAAATAGTAAATCAATTCTTCTGTTAATTATAGAGTTTTACTGGGGCATTGCCTTTTCACTAAAACAGATTATTTGAAAAAAATATTGTTTAAGGGACATCAAGAATATGCTTGACAGTTTATTCCTTATTCTCCAAAGGTCATCAGTGTTGTTGATTGGATAGAAAGACAAAAGTCAATTACCTGCTAATCAATAAAGGTCATTTCTGATCTAGATGAGGTATTTAATAAGAATATTTCTAAATGTATTTTTACCAACTCATAAATATTTTTGACATTGAATGTAATGTGATTAGGGTGTATTTAAAACCTCAAATTATATAGAAGACTCTCACAGAAAAATTAAATGCTTATTACTTGAAAAAACTGGATGGTAATATAATAGGCAGAGTGTCTAAGTTAACTGATCATCCCAAAAATAATTGCTTAATTTTTCAAGGAATACACATAATTAATATTTTGAAACTAAATGTCTATGAGGCATGAGTATCTTTCAATTATCTTCATGATTATATAAGTACTTACTATATGCAAGACACTGTGCTGGGATCTTCAAATATCTCTTTTACGTGTATTATTATTATTGTCATATCATCATCATCATCACTATTATTATTCCTGTCACAGGTAGGATGCCATGTGGCCAAATAATAGCAATAAGAACAACAATAATAAATGTCTCCTATGATTTTAATTATTCATACCATTATGAATCCTGATCTCTGCAAAGTCAATAAAAATGTTTATTTATGAATATTATTTTCTTCAGTGACAGTTTATACACTTGACCAAATTCAAAAGGATATTACTGATTATCAGAACAAGATGAAATATCTGCTATCCTTACTACTATTCAACATTTTGCTAGAAAACCCAGCCAATGAAATTACAGAGAAAATAATAGAAAAAGAAGGAGATAAATCTGTGGGTGATGAAATATCTGCTATCCTTACTACTATTCAACATTTTGCTAGAAAACCCAGCCAATGAAATTACAGAGAAAATAATAGAAAAAGAAGGAGATAAATCTGTGGGTGATGGCATGTGCTAAGTAGAAGTTTAGCCTCAATTACATTTGCCACTTATTAATGACCTTGTGAATATGTTATATTACATGACATGAGGGACTTTATTGATGTAGTTATGGTTACTTATCACCAGGTCTTATATAGGGAGTTTATAATAGATTATTTTAGTGGGCCCAATATAATCACATAAACCTTTAAAAGCAGATGAAGAGTCAGAAAGGTTAAAAACTGATTAGGGTTCAACATGCTAACACTGGCTTTAGCATGAAGGATCCCACAAGCCATGGAATGTAAGTAGCCTTTAAAAGCTAAGAACAATCCCTGGTTGTAAGCCACCATGGAAATCTCAGACCTACAACCACAGGTATGGAATTCTGTCAATACCTAAAGAAGTTGGGAGGTCAATTCTTCCCCTGGCACTTCCAGGTCAGAGTCTGGATCACTCTCTCAACCATTATTTTGGCCTTGTAGACTATGCAGAACACACAGCTGGACCACTAGATTTATGACCTGTAGAACTGTGAGTTTTTTTAAAAAAAATGAGGGGTGCTGTTTTAAGTCACTAACTTTGTGGTAATTTGTTACAGCAGCAATAGAAAACAAATACATGGAACCATTATCTATAGTGAGTGTAGTGATGTTATATAACTCTTTGCTTTTGTAAAAACTCATGGTGGTACTGGATATCAAAAAGAGTGAATTATACTGTAGGTAAATTTAAACATTAATTTGAAAAATATTCTGGTTGCCATGTTCCAAGCTAAAAAGTATATATATTATTGTCACTATTCTGAAGCTGCTTCTTGATACCCAGATTTTTAGTCTGGCAACTGCTGTCATAGCAACTGACCGTAATCACTCACAAAGGAAGTAGTTCAACACTTAATTCCTCTGCATGAAAACTCCACGTCTTTAGGAATATGCTTGCCAGAAATAAGAAACAAAATTTTGGAAAGATGGTATTTCTTTGACTTTGTCTTCCATTTATAGCTGACCAAATTTAGTTTCCTCCAAAGTCTTTATCTATCAGAGTGCCTGGGATATGTAGTTTTAGCTTTCTAGCCTAAGTAACACACTAGAAGAATGTTAGAAGCTCTGCTGAAGGAATTCTATAGTAGCCATTACCAATAATTCATTAAAGTGATTTTTAATAGCTACAAAATTTTTTTTTCAATCTCATAACAAATTTTATTTATTTATTTATTTATTTTTTATTATTATACTTTAAGTTTTAGGGTACATGGGCACAATGTGCCGGTTAGTTACATATGTATACATGTGCCATGCTGGTGTGCTGCACCCATTAACTCGTCATTTAGCATTAGGTATATCTCCTAATGCTATCCCTCCCCCCTCCCCCCACCCCACAACAGTCCAAAATTTTAAAGAGATCCTGAGAAATATTTTAAAGAATTGTACAAAAACAAACAATATTAAAAATCCTATTTTTATTCTGGTTTTTGGAAGATGCCACTGTATCAGTTATAATTTCTTTTGCTAGATACTTATAATCTTCCAAGAGCAACTTTGTTCAGCCCATCTCCCCTTTCCTAGCTAGGCAGTATCAGTCTCTGACAGCCAGTGTGTCTATACTCAGATTAGGTGTTTAAGCCTCATCGAGTCAGCCTAAACTGGCATATGGCTAAACCCTGTAGAGCATAAAAGAACTGCTCAAATCTTCACCTTGGGTTAAGACCACGATGAGAAATTTCACTTAAGTGTGAGGGTATGTGGTGAGCAATGTGATTTAAGTTTCCAAAACAATAATTATTTTTATTAGTATAGTTGTGGCTCTGATAGGTGCAAAATACATCAATGGTGTTATTATTAAAAATAATTTATTTTTCTTATCTACTGCTAACCTTTCAGAAATAAGAAACTGCTAGTAGCAAGTTAAGAATATGTTAGTTGGTTAGCATTTAAGAATGGGGCTTTTTCCTTACTTACTCAAAGTCTTGTAATGTGCCAATTCAGCACATATTGGGTAAAGTTTTAAGGAAATTAGATAAGTTGGCACTAGTTCAGTTAGTTTTTTGGGCAAATGCTTTGTAAATCCCAGGTTCCTCGATTGGCTGGAAATAGGTCATGAAAGGGAGTAACTCAGAAAGGTAGGTAAAAGTATAATGTGTCCTTTTTCTATCTCAAACTCCTTAGTAGAAATTCTAAACACCATTCTGTTATTTTTATTATTATTACATTTAGTTTCACCTACGGTCATTAGAATGTATATGTCTATTTAGAAATCAGTCATTAGACTCTTTTGTCTGATAGGAGTTTCTTGTACTAAGGCACTACACAAAGAGTAAAACTCTGCACCAGGGTAATCCCAGCACTCTGGAAGACTGAGGTGGGAGGATCCCTGGAAACCAGGAGTTTGAGACCAGCCTGGGCAACATGGTAAAACCCCGTCTCAAATACGAAAACTTAGTCTGGCATGGTGGCACGTGCCTGTGGTCTCAGCTACTAGAGAGGCTGAGGTGAGTGGGTTGCTTGAGCTTGAGAGGTCAAAGCTGCAGTGAGCCGTGATCGTCCCACTGCACTCCAGCTTGGGTGACAGAGTGAAACTCTGTCTCAAAAACAACAACAACAAAAACTCTGCATCACTTGACTATTAATAATCCTCTATATATTTTTTTTGCTACTGCTGTTATTATTTTGCTCTGAGAGAAAAACTACATCAGAAACTGTAAGAGGTACTGATTGTGAGAGATAATATTTCTACTGAAATATTATTCAAGGAATTTTGGTAAATAAAAGGAGACAATAAGTTTCAGTGGGAAAAGCAATAAGCTTTGGGACAAGGCAAACCTAACTTCAAACACTGGCTCTTCCAATTAGGGTAATGAGTTGCTTAAAGACAGGGATACATTTTGAGAAATGCATTGTCTAGTGATTTTATTATTATGTAAATATCATAGAGTACACTTACACAAACCTAGATGGCATAGCCTACTACACACCTAGCCCATATTGCATAGCCTAATGCTCCTAGGCTACAAACCTGTACAATATGTTACTGAATACCATAGGCAATTGTAACACAATGACAAGTATGTCTAAACATATCTAAACATAAAAAAGATACAGTAAAAATATGGTATAAAAGATGCAAACTGTATGGAACACTTAACAGGAATGGAGCTTGTAGGATTGGAAGCTGGTCTGGGTGAGTCAGTAAGTGAGCGGTTAGTGAATGTGAGGGCACCAGAAATTACTGTACACCACTGTAGACTTTTATAAGCACTGTGCACTTAGGCTATGCTAACTTTATAAAAATATTTTCTTTCAATGATAAGTTAATCCTGCTTATGCTAACTTTTTAAATTTAAACATTTAATTTTTAAACGTTTTGACTTTTTTGTAATAACGCTTGGCTTACAACACAAACACATTGTACAGCTGCACAAAAATATTTTCTTTCTTTAAATCCTTATTCTACAAGTTTCTTCAATTTTTAAAAGTTTTGAATTTTTTCTTTTTATTTTATTTTTACAAATGAAGACACAAACACTCATTAGCTTAGGCATGCACAGAGTCAAGATTATCAACATGAGTCTTCCACCTCCATATCTTGGCCAACTGGAAGGTCTTCATGGGCAATAACACACATAGATCTGTCATCTCCTATGATAACAATGCCATTTTCTGGAATATCTTCTGGAAGACCTACCTAAGACTGCTTTACGGTTAACTTTTTAAAAAATAAGTAGAAAGAATACAATCTAAGATAATGATAAAAGCTATAGTAAACACATAAACCAGCAACATAGTCATTTATTATCATTATCAAGTATTATGCACTATACATGAGTGTATGTGCTATACTTTTATAAAACTAGCAATGCAGTAGGTTCGTTTACAACAGCAGTACCAAGAACCCGTGAGTCATGCATTGTCCAGCATTAGGATGGCTACAACATCACTATGCAATAGAAAATTTTCATTACAATTTCATGATAGCACTCTCCTGCATATAGGGTCCACTGTTGACAGAAATGTAGCCATGCAGTGAATAAGTATAATAGATATGTGGCCTTGGGAAAGTCATTTAACCCCTCTGAGATACAGTATTTCTGCCCTCAGAAAAGGGAGTAAATTCACCAGATCCTAGATATGGATCTAGGAGCTCAATGGCTCCTAGAACTAATATGAAGCTAAAGTAAATTGTGTAAAATTCTGGAACTAAAGGAAAGTATTAGAACCTCAATATACCTCAGTATATATAAATATTCTCTTCTTTTCCTTTCTAAGTATATTGATTATATAATGATTATAAACTCCAACTTATTTTCTATTCTCTTCAAGAACAACAAAAAGACTGTAACATATGGTTGTTATAAAACCACATAGTCGCCGGGGGCAGTGGCTCACGCCTGTCATCCCAGCACTTTGGGAGGCCGAGGCGGGCGGATCACAAGGTCAGGAGATCCAGACGATCCTGGCTAACATGGTGAAACCCCGTCTCTACTAAAAGTACAAAAAATTAGCCGGGCGTGGCGGCAGGCGCCTGTAGTCCCAGCTACTCCGGAGGCTGAGGCAGGAGAATGGCGTGAAGCCGGGAGGCGGAGCTGGCAGTGAGCTGAGATCGCGTCACTGCTCTCCAGCCTGGGCGACAGAGGAAGGCTCCGTCTCAAAAAAACAAAAAACAAAAAACTCAACACATAGTCAAGTTACTACGTGGGTCTCCTTGAATGGTTCAAAACTGTCGGCCTGACTTTTATTGTTATTGTGGTAACTAGATGATATGTGAGCATGATTGTTTTGTTCTGCTTTGTTTTGCTTCTTATTCTACATAGATTTTAGAACCATTTTGCCCAAGAAAAGGACTCCATCCATCTCTCATATATTTGTTAAAGTATGTATATCCGCAGCGATTAGTTAATAATGTAATTACATATGATAGTAATTTGTGTGATAATTTAAATTCTAAAATTAAACTGAAATAACTGATAAGCATATATGACAAGTTATCCAAGCTGGATGTCCTTCTTCAACTCTAGCGCATCAGTACACTTTTCAAAGTGTTGTAAACATTAGAAACATTAGAAAAAGCTGAGCTAAGTGTCTTGCCTTAGAAAAAATAAAAGGAGATCTAATTTATTTTTTACCGTATGACATACATTTAAGTAGATTTAATGCATTCAGGGAATTAAATACTAATTTATTTACAAGTTCCTGAGTTTTATTATATAACGTATATACAATTTATTACTATATAGATTTTCCAAAAAAGTAAGAATATCAATATAATTCCATTCTTTGAGGACAAAAGCTTAAAGTCTTTCAATTAACAATCTCCTAGATAATTACCATTATAGTAGAATACATGCTAATTAACATGCTAATTTTGGGCAATTAATTGATATCCAATCAACTCACTATAGTTATTTTGTTAAATACCATTTAAATGTTCAAATTCTTTACAAGTTTAATGTATTAATTAGGGTAATAAAACACATTTGCTTTTTTCTTGTTGAGATAATTATATGGCAACTAAATTAACTCACTCTTATTCATTTAAGTTTATTACAATATCATGTATTTAGTGTATAATAAATGTGTAATCTAATTTAAATACTGAGAAAGTGCTAAGGTTTATGTAATTCTGGACTAAAGACAGTTCCATAAAACCTTTCCTGGGAAGAATGGTATAAACTGTTTTGTGTGTGTGTGTGTGTGTGTGTGTGTGTGTGTGATTCTTACTTATTTATCAAGCATTTAAATTGTGGTTATGAATATGTATGTGTATCTAGATATAGATATACATATCTACTATATTAAATAAATTTGGTAATATTTTGCATTTGAAATTATAACTATTTTGTTTATAAAAGTAAATATATTTATCCTTTTAATATATGTTAATAATTTTAGAAAAATCATTACCTACTAAATAAATATCTTCAAATTATTCATTATAATCTTTTATTATCAGAAATAGAAGTCAGCTTGAATAAGCAACATACCTTTCTGAGATTATTAACCATAAAAAAGTTAATGAACTTAAAAGTTTACTTAGAAATCAAATACACAGACATACTAAAAAAATACATTTTTTTCTTTTAATTTGTAAACTTTTACAACGTACCCTTAAAATAAGTAATGAGGCTTTTTGTCATTAAGTTTTTTTTCTCAATTAGTCATGCAGACACTTGTCTCATATTCCTATTACTGATATTTAAGGAAAAATTAAGATTTATTGTACAGATTATTCATATTGACAATCTATTTTTTTTCTGAACACAGACTACACAACAATGCTCACTTTGATCATGCAAATTATTGGCTTCTCTCCAGTCCAATCTCTTATTCTCCAAACAAGCCTACGTAAAGTTCTTCTCTTCAAGTTGTGTTGGGTGAGCAGGAAACAAATCTCACGGGAGAGTGAGTGTATCTTCCTTATAAGTATTTGGCATTTTTTTATTTTTGTTTTTGGTCAGTTGTGTAAATCATATTTCACCAACACTTCATGTGTGTTTGTGTATGTGCATGCATGTGTGTGTGTGAATTTAACTGTCTTTATTTTATAATACACAGACCTGCATTGTTTCTCTTTACTATTACAGCATATATTCTGTTGGTATTCCACTTGCAGTTTGCTTAAGTTTTGTAATAAAAATAAATGACTCAGCTCATCCCACTTTTTCTTGCAATCTGGGAGTTCTTTCTGTAAACAGAGGCCATCATTCCCATCATTATAAATGAATGCAGCCTCATGTGGAGCCTCATCTGGAGACACTCAATTTGCTGGGCACTTCCACAGGTAGTGATCTAATCCTCCCAGAGTAAGAAACACAAGCAGCTCGGTACAACTCAATCCTCATCATCTGGTCACTTCCAGAGAATGAGTTGGTGCCCATAAGGATAAATTAGCAGTGAGTTATGGCCTGAGTGTTACAAGAAAGCATCTAAAATATAGTCAGAGGAGAGCACAAGATGTCAACATTTTGGGTATTCAGAGTTTGAGGCAAAGTCAAATTCAGAAATTATTTTTACCAAGTTTCATGATGAGCTCAAAAATAGTTCTGGTTTTAGCAGAAAGTCAATAGAAATCCCAATGAAAGGGAATCATATCACAGTGTAGTGACTCTGATTCTAAGAACCACAACATAGAAACTGGTTTTGTGTAAAATTCAACAAATTTTCTTTTAGAATGCTATTGAAATCATAACATAGTTTAGCACTATCTACCAAAAGATTCACTGTTAAGAATTGATTTGAAGTAAGTTATTAACAATATTTGCCGAAACTTAACTGCAAAGATGGTAGATACTTATATAGATCCAAAAAGATGGTGCTGTGACCTCCAAAATTCATGTTCAAACTTAATCTTCAATGCAACAGTGTGTGTTAAAATGTGTGGCTTTTTGGGAAGTGGTTAAGTCTACCCTCATTACTGGGCTCAGCATCCCTATAAAATAGCTCAAGATTGAAGAAAGTACTCTCTCTTGCCTTCCTTTCCACCACTTGAGGACAGAGCAATAAGGCACCATCTTGGAAGCAGAGAGCAGCCTTCACCAAGCACCAATACCAGTGCCTTAATTTTGGATTTTCTCACCTACAGAAAGGTAAGAAATAAACTTTTGTTCTTTATAAATTACCCTGTCTCAGATATTTTGTCATAGTAGCACACATGGAGTGAGACAGATTAAATTTATAGAATAAAATTATAGTAAACATAACATTATTGTATGAAAGCAGATATTTGACATTGCGAAAAGTTTACAAACTGCTACTGGGTAAAAAAAGCCAAGCTCTAAATGCTATTGCATAATCACACCTTTATACAAAGTGTATACATGTGTATTTGATGATACTATACCTAAATTTAAGTGGTAAAGAACTATAACAATTCGTAATACTAGTTGCCTATGGGTATTAGGACAATTTTTGAAAAAATTTCTCATATTCTTTTTGCAATAAATATACATTTTAGGTATAATTATGGTTAATGTTGCTGTTATGTTTTTATCTTTCGCTACGCAGAAATAATAACTAAGCTGAAAGTTACATCATTATTCCTTTTACAACTGAAAGAAGAAAGATAACTCTAGGTGAAGCAAGAGTAAAGGAAATCTTGCACATAGAAGGGATCAGAATGTCATATATTATGGGTATTCAACACATGTATCTTCATCAAATTGAGCTTTTATTAGTCACTCACTAAATTTTTAGCCTCTTGTAGCTATATTTGTTTTAAAGGAAAATTATTGTGTCATAATTAACAGCACATGTAACACTTGGCAGCGCACATGACCAAAAACATTTCAATTAAAATTTCTAAGTATTGGAAGTACCGCAGTACCTATTACTGAAAACAATAAATAATATATGTGTATATATATTTATTTCATGAGTTGTCAATTTTATTCCTTCATAAATTCTGTTATACATCATTCTGAGGAAGTCTATGCATTAAAGGTACACATTTTTCTTTCTCTTGCATAATCATATTTTAGAGAGAGTTTGTGTCAGGTACCACACGTTGCATGTAAGAACAATATGCTCTTGGGATATAGACATGCCTTCAGCTAGAGCCTCAAAACTATGCATGCACATTAGTGCACACAGATGCACACAGCTTCTATTGTAGGCAGGTACCCTTACTCTAGTAGGATTTTGATTTCATCTCTTTTCCCATGTCTGCCTTTGAATTTTATAGTTGTTATTTGCATCTTCTTTCATTACTTTCTCATTCTGCCTTATGAGGTCTAACAAATAGGACTAGAGACTACCTGAAAAGTGACACAGTCTAGGCCAGTAGGGGCATAATAGTGTTCTAGTCTGTCAAATGACAGAGGTCAGACTATAATTAAGACTTAAGATATTTTTCTTAATTTTATTGATTATCCATTCTGAACAAAGATGCATTCTTTCTGAGTAACTTTGGCCTTTCATTTTATAATTTAACCTTACACCTTAGCAGTAGGTCTACAGAACTATGCGGTTAAGTCATTCAAATTTTAGTATAAAAGGTATACGAATAAAAATATTCCAGCTGCATTGTGGAGGCAGTTCATTGTGGATGCAACTTCGGTGAAAAAGAGGTCATTCATCATGTGCATAACGCTTGACAAAGAAGGAAATATAAAAATAGAAGTCATTAACTAAACCTGATTTTACTTGCCCAAGCCCAAGTTAATTAACCTTAAATATGCATACAGGCAAGAAAATAATACAACATAATAAGTATAAACCAAATGGAATTGCTTAATATCATAATACCTGTGAAAAACTATACTGGCCATATCTAAGGCAATTTTCCCTCTAATATGTAGAGCTGTGCCATTTTGTTACTGCAAAAGGTTACAAGATAGTCTAGCAAAAATTTTGTTATTTAAAAATCAATAAGAAAGGAAATGGAATTGTAAAAATTAGTTGATATAGCCTAAAATCACAAGTGTGTTGGCATTAGAATTGTGACCAAAACGAAACCTCCTGACTCAAAACCATTAAATAAATCTTTTGAGTGACACATAAATTCCACATGATAAATTTTCAGAATTAGGTGTCATCCTTAATAGAGAATTCAAGATGAAATATGTTGATACATTTAAAAACTAAATATATTATATTTTGCCAAATTTTACAGCTACTTTTGACAATGAGAGGAAATCTGGGCAGATATGAAGCTGTATCACAGCATTACCTCTCCAATGTCACAATAAATTCTGTAATAAAGTAAATTCTGTAAAAAAAAAAAAGAAAAGAAAAGAAACAAACTTAAACTAATTCCACCAGTTATTAAGTGTGTTTTCTTTTTTGTTTGTTTCATATTAATTTTTTAAATAATCTTAAAAACAAATAAAACTCCAGGGAGGGGAGCACAGTGAGGGGGATAAAATAACAATTATTAAAATATTATTCCAATGAATCTGTATAAACTATATAGGCAATATAATTTTAATGGATAACTTATGTGTTTACTAGACAACCTTAAAGTATAAACATAATTGTACTTTTATTCAACATTTTCTTCTCTACTTGCTATGTTGGTCTATTTAAATAATACCAAATAATAAAAAAGAAAGCAGAAAAAGAAAACAAAAAAAAAAAAAAAAAGAAAAAGACAGAAACTTACCTTCTAGTAAACAGGTAAAAGCAACCTTATATTCTTTCTCTCCTATTTATAAACATGAAGTAAGGAAGTAAGACCTCAAATGTCATTACAGTCTCAAAGTTTTACCTGAAATGTGACATAAGAATAAAGCCAATATAATGCCACATTATATTTATGTTCAATTTTGTGTTCTAAGCATTCTCCTCCCCAAATACTGTTAAATATGGGAGAAAAATTAATTATAGTAACTTTTTGTAATAGTTTCTTCTTGGAATCAATATAAGTGAATAAATATACAGAAGGCAGACAATGCATTGAATTAACACTAAAAATACTGAAAAATTTCAGGGCTTCATTGACACATTAATTTATTGATGAGGACTTTGTGTATCACAAAATGTAATGAAAATATAATGTAAATAAAATATAGTTTCTGACTACAAGAAGATATAGACTGGAAGGGAAGTAGGCAAATGAATAACATATTACATGTTGATGGCTATAATTCTAGAGATAGATATGTATCAGCCTATGTAAGGACAGAAAAAGAACAGTTTAATTACAGAGGAGGATGAAAGTAACAGTTACACTAAGTCATTTCAAGAGAGATGATTCTTGAGTTGAATTTTCAATGATAGCAAAGGCAGATACCTCCTTCGGAAGAAGCATAATGTACACATTCTCAAAAGTATCTGGAATATTTTGTAAGTCATTTAGACAGCAATTAAAACTGAGAGTCCAAATAAAATGTATGAATAATAGAACAGATTTTTGTTGTATAGAAGTATGTATTGTCTCATGGTTATGAAACTGGACTTTTATGTTTAATAGACTTTCACTGAAAGGCCTTTATCCAAACATTAGTTGCTGAGGATAGGCAAGTTACCCTTTGTTTCAGTATTCTCAACTGCAAAACAGAAATAATAGTACATAGCTTATGTGTTGTTGAAAGTATCCATAGTAATACCATTTAAAGCCCTAAACTTTCTACCTACACAAACCTGTTGGCTGTAGCCAAGATTTCTGTATTTCCAAATGCGAAGGAAGACACCCAAAGCTACTATTCTAAATTTCTCAAAAACATCTCACGTAATTGACCCACCATCATGAGGAAAGCAATTCTTCTCTTCTATCTATAACTCCATCTTCCATTCTTCATATTTCTCTAATATCTCATGCTAAATATCTTTATCTTGATTAATAGTAATGTATACTATTGAATAGTAAATAATGCTAGAAAAATATCAAGTGAGGATACTCAGTTTAGACCTTGAGCTCAAAGGAGGTGTCTGAGCTTTTGTGTATAAAGCCGTAAAGCATGTGGATCATAGTTAAAGTCATAAGAATAAAAGAGATGGGTAAGACTAAAAATGTAGAATTATAAGTGAAGAGAACACAAAGGGAAATTTTTTTTCAGAACAACAAGTTAAAAGCTAAGTCCTGTGAACAGTAAACAGTTTTTAGACTATAAAATATGAATAGTTTAAAAAGTCATTTAATGTATTCTTTCTCTGTTCAGAAGTAAAAAGTAAAAAACTACATCATTAATTTCACTGTAGTATTTCTTTGTACACAAAAACGATAGAATAGGGAATAATTTTTTCCACACATCTCTCACCTTCAACCACCGCTATGTAAAGCTGATGACAATGTCATCCTATCTGTCTAGTTTAGTTATTTGAAAAATCAATATTGCTGGGCAGTTTACTTTTCATCAGCCAGAGCTTGAGCTATTTCCCCATATAATATCAAATTGTAAGTGACAGGTTGCTGTTCTTAAGACTGTTGGTCTTTGTCAGGTTTCCAAGGGTCAAAGCTTTCTGGCATCAGATCATAGAGAACTTGCATTATCAAATTAATAATAAGATCATTGTGATATTAATTTAGTATATTTTATTCAGATTCTCTTCATAAAAACAAAGTACTTCTGTTAAATCATCTTGATATATTTTTATCAGATCAAATATAGTAATATATAATAATTAAATAAGTTTTCATGATAGAATTTTTAAAGCTTTTTTTCTCAGCAGATAAAAATAGACAGATCTAAATTTTAAAGTGATCTGTTTCACATAGAAGAGTCTCATAGTCTTGCCTAATACATGGATTCTTGAATTAATTTTGGAATAGTAAGAGGCTTAAGAGAGAGAGGGCGGAGGCTTTCTTGAACCCTGCTGAGCAAGCTCTCCCAAACAGGATATGTCCTTTCCTATGTCCATGTCTGTGTCTACTTTTACATCTGTCTATGTCTATATACACATATATCTCCTTATATCTGTCTATATCAATATATTTTCTTCGGAGAATCTTCAAAACCAGACGAATAGAGGAACCTTGAGGAAATTGCAGCTATGAAGAAGTTTTATGTACTGTGCTGTTAGAGGGCTTCTAAGAAAAAGTGTGTGTGGGTTTTTTTGTTTGTTTTGTTTTGTTTTTAGAAATGCAGATAATGGCAACTGAAGACAATGAGCAAAGAAGGACTGTTCTCTAGTCATGAATGACAGTAAGTCCAAAAGAGGTATACAAAGTCAAGCAGAAGGGAAATAGGCAAAATCTGTGTGCATATTTTCACATATTATCATTATACTCATTGCTCTTTATTCTCTTGAGAAAATTTATAACATCATCAACAATAAAGTATTTATTTTGCTGAAATTACATTTTTTAAAAAACTAGTTTCTCTTTTATTTTATATTTCAGATTTCTTCAGTTCTTGAATATGTAAATATTGTTACTTAGAACATTTAACACAAAGAAAATTTGCTAAAATGGCATATATGAAATATAAAATTTAAAAGAATTACAGTTTAAACATTTTCAAATAAATCTGAAAATACAAAAAAAGAAAGTTACAAAGACAGAAAAATTATGATTAAGCCTATTCAAACACTTTTCTCACCTTTTTTTATCATTTGTGTGTGTACATCTGTGTGTATCTCCTTACTGGGCAGTAAAACCCAATTTTGAGGCTACAAAACGTACAAAACTAAACACTACATAATCATAATTGTCAATTAATTACAATAGCACTATCACATCCCTGATGATGTTCTGGAAATGTCCTTGGTAATTATTCCATAATTAAATTCAATTGATTTTTAAGATATCTTACTGGAAACTTTTCCATCATTTTTAAGAGTTGGCAGTCTTTCTTCCTTGAATTCTTTATTTTCATCTTTTTCCTCTCTAACATTCAAAGCATATGATTCTCAGATTTTGTTTTGTTTCAGACTTAAATGGTATGCCTCATATTCAATGCTGTCTTGCTTTGTTCTCAGTGACTTTTCTTCCTACTTTAAATGTTCACTCTAGGAGCTATCATTAACTGATTTTGGTCACTTGCATTTATAAGCCAATGATTTTAAAATTATTTTCTGACTCAAAAAATGCTGCACTCTGCTCTCTTTGTCTCTTTCTCCCTCGTTCTCTCTGTCTCTTTCTTTGTCTCTCCTGCTCTTTCATTACTGTTTGTCCACCTGAATGTACTGAACGCAGCTCAAAGACAACACACCAATAATTTGTTCTCCACACCTTTTGTTTGTCCTATAATCATTGTATTTACAAATTACAGCTTTACTTCCTGAGTTACCGAAACCAGAAATCTAGGAGTAACCGTTGAGTTGAGATTTTGCACTGCCATCTTCTCATCCCAATGGTGAAAAAATTCTGGGCAAATGTTCTTTGTAATATCTCATATGACCCTTTTATTTTCTCTATTTATCATATCTCTGCCTTAGTTAAACTCTAATCATTACACATTCTATTACCATAGTTTTTAAATAGCTTCCACAAGTCTACTATCAGTCCTACTATAATCCAGTCTTCCAAGACAAATAGAATTTAAAAAGATCTATCTAGTTTCAAATTTCCCTGTTTGGTCTTTTATTTTACTGAACCTGAGTAAATTACTTAGCCTATTTAAGATTTGGATTGCTAGTATGAGACACAGTAACAGCTACCTTAAAACCATTACTAAGACTACATGTAATTAAGGTTGAAAAACGTATATTTATTTTGTATCCATCATTGCAGAATGTGGTATGAATAAAATGGTGAATAGTCTAAATATGGCTCATACTGTTATGTATAATATAGTCTGAGAGGAAATAAAAGAAGGGAAATAATAAATATTATCATGTGTGAGGGACACTTAAGAAAAATATCTAAGAAAAGAACAAAGAAAGACACCTAAGGTAAGTTTGGTGGCAGGTAAGAGAAACTTTCCGGCCGGGCGCAGTGGCTCACGCCTGTAATCCCAGCACTTTGGGAGGCCAAGGCTGGAGGATCACGAGGTCAGGAGATCGAGACCACCCTGGCTAACACAGTGAAACCCCGTCTCTACTAAAAATACAAAAAAAAAATTAGCCGGGCATGGTGGTGGGCGCCTGTAGTCCCAGCTACTCGGGAAGCTGAGGCAGGAGAATGGCGTGAACCCGGGAGACGGAGCTTGCAGTGAGCCGAGATCGCGCCACTGCACTCCAGCCTGGGTGACAGAGCGAGACTCCGTCTCAAAAAAAAAAAAAAAAAAAAAAGAGAAACTTTCCAACAGAACTAAAGTCTTTGGTGATGACAGAAGAGTAACTGGACACTGGGATTGAAGAGAGATGAAGAAAGTTTGTGTCAGAGGTGTGAGACTATATGTCCCTATCATGGATCTGACAGTAGTTTTGAATGCCTGCATCACAGAGTATGGAGGTGGGGAAATGGCATCACAGAATATGGAGGTGGGAAAATGGATTAAAATCCTAGCACAAAGCTGATACATATAGAAGTTCAATAAATTATAGCACTTTTTAAGTTTTCTGATATACGAATCCTTTCATTATGCTTACCAAGTTTAATTTATTTTACTGTCTTGTATTGTCAAAAGAACAATGTTTTGAGGCCTTAATCTGTCATGAAAAGTCCTCCATTTTCTCAGTCATTAATGGATTTCCAGTTTTTCTTCTCACTCCATTCCTTTCTCTCTCTGTTCTCATCAAGGGTGGCACTCCAAGTCAGCACTGTCCAATAGAAAGTTCTGAGGTGATGAAAATGTTCTATATCTGCACTTTCCACTTGTATGTCGCTATTTAACCATTAAGCACTTGGAATGTGGCTAGGGCAACTGAGAAAATTAATCCTTAATTTAATTTAATTTAATTTACATTTAAAGAGCCACATGGAGCTAGTAGCTACCCTATTAAACGGCACAGATGTAGAATTTTTATTTGGCAGAACATTGAAAATGGCACATTGACTGAAAAGTGGTGCTAAAGGATTTAGGCTTTGGCATAGTAAATACTTTTCTTTAAAATGTAGGTTTATTTGGTATGTCTCAGAAGGTAGAGGTGATTGTAGTTACAGGTGAATTAAAACCCTCCTCCATGGTGTTACTAAAGCTGCCTCAATTCATGCCCTGGATGTAAAATACCACTTGCAGTTCCCTGAACTCACTATTGCTGTTTCATACCTCAAAGACTTTGCTAGGACACATCAACTAGAATGCTACTCCACCCCTGGCCATCTGGTAAATACACAATTATTCATCAACACAGCTCAATTGTCATATCTTTTACATAGGTCTCTCAGGAACACCTTATAATTATTTAAAATTTGTGAGATTTTCTCTAGAATTCCCTACTGCCCTATGGCTGAAAGCATTGTATCCCACTAAAACCACCTTTACTATTTCTATCCTGTAACTGCCTAATGTTCTCTCAGCCACATTTTCTGAATCACTTAGTATATATATATATATATATATATATATATATATATATATATAGTGTGTATATAGATAGATAGAGAATATATATGACATTCTAGAAGTTACAAATGATGATCTCATCATAGTCATACCAAATGCATGCATTATGTACTTCAGTGAATAACACAATTGAAACTTAAACAATATGCAACTTCCATTTCTTCTCTCCCTTCAGAAGAAGTTTTATTTTAGTATTTTTATTCAATTTATTTTACTTTATCACATGACATTCTCATAATTTTAAAAACTTATTCAGAATATTTTAAATAGCTATAAAGGGTATAAAATGTGTTTTATGCCCTTTATTATAAAATAGTTTTACTTTTTATTTAATCCAATAAGTTTTGTTTGTTTTATTTTATTTTGTGTAAGCATAAGTTTTTTTTTCTGTTTTGTGGAAGGTGTTACATTAAAGGAAGACAATATATTACTGAAATTTCTCTCTTCTTTTGCTGGCCAAAGTTCTGCTATTTTATCTTCATCTTTTAAATCTGACAGTTTGTATTTAATTTTTATCAGTTTTGTCATTCCCATTCTTTTAGCTATATGGCAGCCTGAATATCTTTCTAGGGTGTATTGATTTTAGTCCTCATTTAAATATTGTAAAAATTACTATCGATTGTCTCAAGAATGATTTTGATGTACTCCCCACCCCCAACAGGCTCCTTCATTACCAGTCTCTTCATGCTAATGATGTGAGGGTGACTTTGACTGGGAGAGAGCTAAATTAAACCAGGGTCATGCTTGCCACTGTGTCCTTGGAATGCTTTTCTTTTGGCAGCAGCACTTCTATTTGTTTCCTTTGCTCTTCCTGCAGTTTTGTGCAACAACTTGTTCAGATACGCAACCATAGTACTGGGTCCAGCTTTGTATCCATGGCAGCAATTTCTGCCCTAGTTTTATCTGACTTTTCATTTAATTCTTCTGAAAGGGAATTCATCCCTTTGCAGAGGAAACTAATGAGGCACTGGTACCAGAGCCCTGGTTCCTATGTGCCAAAAACAGCATCTTGCAAAGCTGCAAGACATATGACCTTGGGGAGTAAGTCTCATTGAGTAAATTTTGCATTTCAAACATCTTCAAATATCGTCCTACCATATTAAAGTTTTGCAAGAATCAAAAATAGATGAGTATGAATAGATACTCCTTGAAGCATTTTTTCACTATTAGAAAAAAGCTCCTTTTTCCTTCTTTACACATATTTGTTGAGTATTATTTACTAATTTTTTTTTTTTGAGAAACACATCATGTGCAACTTCAATAATACTAGATGTAGTGTGCTGATGACAATTTGGTAGTTATGGTCAAGAAAACCTAGGGTTATTTTATAAATTCTAATAGAATTTCATAGTTCATTCTATGTTTAATTTTTATTAATCATAACTAAATAAAATCAATTCTAAAAATTTAATATTTGAAAAAATTTTTATAGAAAATTCATGTAGTAAATGTGTTAAACTTTTAACAAGTGACACATAAACAAAAGCCATGAAAATGGTTGATGAGTTCATATTTTTATTATTCCATGTCCAGCACCTATGTGCTAGTCAGCTCAGCTTATGTGTTTGTGGAAAAAAAAAGAGGTAACAATAGAAGTCCGATTATACTTTTTCCTTTATATTTTTCTGTAAGTTAGTAAAACAAAGGTAAATAAAGTCCTTTTTTATCTTTGGATCAGAACTCTTAAGTACTGTATTTTAAAAGTTGTAACAACATATAAAGTAATTCAGAAATTTTCCAATCACCACATTGCCCAAGAGGAAAAATCACACATAATTTTATGCACTTCATATGAGCATAGGTTCAGTTTTTTACACATATGTACACAGACACAGAAAATGTGTGTCTAAAGCACAATTCATGTTGCCTTTTATTTTGTTCAAGATATTTTTTATTATTAGAGTTTCTTCCTATATTTTTGAAAATCCCATTGCATTTTGCATGTATAGGTCTTACCATTCTAATTTTTTTAAATGCATAATGACATAACTTTAAATACACAAAAACTATGTAGTAGTTTATTATTGGCACTAACTGATATAGTTGGACTTACAACAGTTATAATTTTGAGAAATCCACTACTACTGTCATCCAACATAATTGTATACAGTCTGAATTTTTTAAAAGTCTCCTTAAAAATTAAAGACATGTATAAAATATGCGTATCTATTTTAAAAGCAACTTTCACTTAGAATGCATAACACTGTGCTTAGTAATGCTTGTTCTTAATTTAAGTAATAAAAACAACATTAAAGCTAAGTTCTATTTTTTGAATAGCAACCAAAGGTAATATGAGATCAGAAAATGTCACTAAATTAAACTCCTAGGGGAAAAATTTAGATTTTAATGAGAATAGAAAATGTTTGTTTCATTTCAATGATATTTTAAGAATCATAATCTCATATTTCTATTAGATACCAAGGAGGAGGCTGGGCTTGCGTGCTTAATAATGAGATTTGTCGCAAATTTAATAGGTGGTAATATCTTTAGCAGAATACATTTAAAGAGTATTTTTAACCTAATTATGCATTGATGTATTAATGCTAACTAGCAACCAGAAAAGAAGGAAAAAAATAATTATAAGAAAAGACTACATTCTAACAGAAAGTTATAAAGGATTAGGTTTCAATGAAAGGGAATTGTCATTCTGAAAAGGGAAAAAAAACCTTTAGAAAACTCTAGACAAGATAGGTAAAAATTACAGCATTCATGGTAAGTAATATAAACCGTAATTGTTACATGAGATAATTTCGTGGAGAATGGATGCGATGTGACAGAAATCATCCTGCCTTTACTGATATTCTGGATGAATCCCAGTATTAATACACTGGTAAGTCCAGAGTAACTTTTTAAACATACTTCTGATGTTTTTAAACTCATTAAATTAATATTTAATTGAAATTACTTGCCTTCACTTCTCCTTTACAAATCACAGATACCTCACCAAGCATCACTGGTCTTCCTCTGAGGTTTATCAAAGCCTTTCCAAGGAAGCATCATTCCAAACCACTGAAACAGTTAAACTGGAGGCTTTAACACATTACCAACACAAAACACAACCTCCTCAGTAATTCCTGGGCCTTTCTCCATTTTTTCCCGGTTTTTAACACCATTTCATCTTTACATCTCTCATTTCCTGCCTGTCAGTGTGTCCCATTAGGGTACAAATTAGTTTCTTTAAATTTATTTAAACACTATTATTAAATGTTGTGCATATTCTGGGGTAACCAGTCCCTTTAAAAATAGGTGTTACTTTAAAATCAGCAAACATTTCGTATTATATTCCCCTAAACTTTCTTTAGATAATTAATACCGAACATGGAATTTATGGTTGGAAAAGTAATGTGATTTTTTAAAATGAAACAGCACCCTACTAGGTCTACATGTACCAATTTTTTATATTGTCTAGAAATCACAATTTATATTCAATGCAGTTATATCCCTCTTCATTTTAAAATAATTGATACATCACATTAACTTCCTAATCACTCCCTAATATTCTCTATGCCTAATTAGTCCTGAATATTCTCAATGCATGCTTATGCAATTTCTAACATCTAGCTAATTTTAAATACTTCCATTAGACATCTATTAGATATCAACATGCTTTTCTTCTGAAAGTTACATCTACATTTTCATTGTTTATAACATCTTATGTGTGAATATAATATAGGCTAGTGCTGCTATAACCTTATAATGAATTGTCCTAGTTTTTCTAGTCCTATTTTTCCTGCTCTTTTTCTCAGATCCTTTAAATAAAATCAAATGTGCAGTTATTAAAAAAAAACAAATAAAATATATTGGAGAAGATCCTTAAAAGGATATTTCAAAACTAAAGTTCCTACAATGAGTTTACTGGACAACTAAAGTATTAGTTAACAAAACACAAGCAAAATGTTTGAAAAATAATAGGAAAATATACTGTCTGAACTGCACAAAAACATGTCTTGAAACCCAGAGCAGTGAGTCTCTATCATTATGAACAGCGAAGGATTTTGTTGAATTTAAAATGCCTCAACAATTCTATCTGTATTTTCTTTGTTTTAATTAAATTATTTCAGGAAATTCTGTATAATAATCAAAGGATTTCTTAATAGCTACTCATTTTTTCAATTCATCATAATCTCTGTTTGCATCACTCACATTTTACTCTTTAAATTTTCCACACTGTGATTTATTTTATGACTCTTCTTCTCTCTGGGTGTTCTCTATATGTTTTCCACATTGTCAGTATGTTCTTTATAGAAAACTGGAGAACCATGCCCCTGCTCTGGTTTAATCCTGCATTATGATTTAAGTTCATGTCTCCTGTTCTATATCCAAGTGTTGAATTTTTTTATCATTTTATGATAAAATTAACCTTTTGTCCATAGTTCTTCTGTGGTGGTGATTCATTCATTGTTTTGCATCTGAATAGGTAGAGTCTCCTTTTGGCACAACATAGGCATGGATCTTAAACAATAATGTGCATAACTGGATAATTTAATTATATACATACTGAATGCTGCTTGGCATAACCCATTGTTGCGAATCTCTCCATTGCAAAAGAGGAATCTGCTTAAAGTTCTGATTTAAAATGTTTACTTCTTTCTTTACTAATGCATGTACTAAAGCTGACTTAAGCACCCCTTTGCCCATTCTTTTAATCTCTTTAGATTTCATTGAATCTTAAATCTTCTAGCGTAGTATTTGGTCTTCCTCTCAATTTTGAATCATCTGCTCTTCAGCACTCTATCCAGATTGTTAATAAATATGTTAAATAGCTATGGGCCTGAAACTAATCCTGGAGGGCCTTACTAGATGCTATTTTTTTGAAAGCCCAATACATTCTATTAATAAAAACACTTAGGCATTTTAATTTGATTCTCTTCTTGATATCCACCATACAATGCTGTACTGGAATAAATTTTAATACAATATTTTTGATAATAGACTTCACAAATCCTCTATTTTAATGTTATTATTAAGTTAAAATTGAAAGAATAAACTTTTTCATATAATACCAAATACAACATGTTTATATAATTCCATATATATATTTATTTTAAGCAAGTATAATAAATGAAAACATTACTACAGTACAGAATGATTCAGGAGGAAACCTTTGGGCTATACATAAGCAATTACACAATTTTCTGAATCTTCCTAAGGGTTCCCCCGGTAAGCATAACAAGGGCTCTGAGTATTTGAATTGATTATTTTGAGATTTACTCTTTGGTAAACTCAAAGTGTTTAACTGATATCAGAAGTAATTCTTTTCTTTAAAACCTATAGGAATTAATAAAAGCAATACTATTAAGGACAATTTCAGTAAAGACAGTCTCCTTGAAACTAAACCTGCCTGTCATGGAAGATGTTGGCAACCATGGAGACCTTAATTTTCAGAAGCAATTTGGTGCATTTAAGGATCTGGGGCTCACTGGAATTCAAGTCAGCTATAGTTGAAATAAGCTGTCTAGCAAAATTTTACCTGAGCATTTACACAAATTACCTCCTTTCCTTCCTTCTTTTCTTTTCTTTCCTATTGTTTTTCTCTTTTTGAGATCGGGTCTGGCTCTGTTGCCCAGGCTGAAGTGCAGTGGCACCATCTCAGCTTACTGCAACCTCTGCCTCCTTGGCTCAAGTCATCCTCCCACCTCTGCCTCCCGAGTATCTGGGACTACAGGCACAAGCCACCATGTCCGGCTAATTTTCTTTATTTTTAGTAGAGGCAGGGTTTCACCATGTTGCCCAGGCTTCTCTGGAACAACTGAGCTCAAGCTATCTGGCCCCCTTGGCCTCCCAAAGTGCTGGGATTACAGGCGTTAGCTGTAAGATAGAGAATCAGAGCTGTTGATCTGTACCTGGTACAAGAAGACACATTGCTTATTGTAGTTAGTAATAGTTGGCCCTGGGCCGGGCGCGGTGGCTCATGCCTGTAATCCCAGCACTTTGGGAGGCCGAGTCGGGCAGATCACGAGGTCAGGAGGTCGAGACCATCCTGGCCAACATGGTGGAACCCCGTCTCTACTAACATACAAAAAAAAATACCCAGGCATGGTGGCGCGCGCCTGTAGTCCCAGCTATTCAGGAGGCTGAGGTAGGGAAATTACTTGAACTGGGAGGCAAAGGTTGCAATGAGCCGAGATCGCACCACTGCACTCCAGCCTTGCGACAGAGCAAGACTCTGTCTCTAAATAAATAAATAAATAAATAAATAAATAAATAAATAAATATAATAGTTGGCCCTGTCACTGAAGAGATATTGTTTGTTATGGGAGCAGAGACTACATTATTTTGAAAAAAATACCATTTATGGACACTGACCTCCCTTTCTTTGCTCCATACTTAATACCATAAATGTGCTCTACATGGGAAATTGAATTTAGCTATTTGGCTTGAATTTATGCGGTATTTATATTTAATTTCACACACTAAAGAAGTATTTTATCTCCAAAATATTTTTATTACTATTTATATCTTACGATGTTTTAACCACGAAGATATTTTCAACCAAATATTGAATCTATTAGCTGTAGATATCATTCTAACAGTGATCGACTTTATAGAACTTTATTGCCTGTTCTTTTCTGACTCCAGAAGAGACTTAGATGCTGACCCCTAGTCAATGGATTTAGAAAACAGTATATTAGAAGAGAGCAATGAGCCAAGTAATAAAGAAATGAGATAAAAAGTATAATTTTCCTTTTCAAAATATTTATTTTTATTTTTACAACTTTAAATTAGCTATATATGCTTATGGATTGTTTGTTTAATATTCTACTTTTCAATTCTGTCTGTAGCAGCTTGAGTCCTGGAAGCACAATCCCTGGTTCGAATCTCTGTTCTGTCACTTACTGGTAAGAATACCATGAACAAGTTACTTAACATTTCAAAATTTTGATTTGCTCATCATTTAATTAGCTAAAATAATCATAATACAATCCCGCCTTGGGTTGTGGCAAGGACAAAATTATATTATCCCAGTAACTTTTTTACAGTGTCTAGGAAAAAAACATAATTAACAAGCCATCAATTTATAGTCGATATGACACATACATAAATGCATTGTTGTTGTTATATTTAACTGAAAAGATGCTTTGTAGTTGAACAATAGTATTTAATGTCAAACTTTCTTTATCACAAGTTCAAAGAGGTGCTGGCAGGGAAGTCTAGGTAGAGACAGTAGTTACCAAGAAGAGGTGACAAATGGTTCTGCTCACCAAAGAGGGCCAATGTGTGCATGAATTTAACTGCTGAAATAGGCATTAGTAATCTGAAGCATCATTGTTAAAACGAAGTAAATTTTATCCACAGCCTCGAAAACAGTCTTCATGATTCTGGCCATTTTCATTCGAATGGTAAAGGCAACGTAGCCTGGATAGTAATGCCTGGCCACACTGAATAATTTTGTCTAGTGAGCAAGGATTACAAGGAATTGTATGATTTACTATGAAAATAAGTAGTTTTTAAAATGCAATCAGTACTTACTCTATGATAATCTTTGTTTTATGTAACATGGAGTACACAAAAATAACATGGTTCACTTTAATTTTACAAAATTTCTTTTTATTGTGGCTTTTTGCCCTTTCCTCTAAATTCCTTCACAAACTGAAAATGTAATACATGAATAATACTAAGAAATTTCATGGACATACAATTCACATTGGACCTTGAAGGATGTTACAATTTTTACATTATCAGTATAAGAAATATTAAAAATGCCTGGTATGGGTTGAATGCAACCCAAACATGGGCAAGGTACTGATATTACCATTCACCATTATAAATGACATTCTTTCATGTTTTTATTATGGTTGGTTATGTAATTAATTAGGATCCATAATGAATGTTGGGTCTAAATTACTCAAGTTGTAATTTAATAAACTAACATGTCACCCAAGAAATATTATTGCACTTTGTTATGCTAAAGTCAATGCCTCCTTAAAAGTATTCTACTAAAAAAATCATTTCTTTTTGCTTTTGTTTTTGTTAGGGGGAGTCTTGAAATAACCTTATTTCAGTATAAAAAGAAATAAAAATATTTTAAAGACCTTCTTCCCAGGAAATCTATGTTGACTCTTTTGCTTAATAATGCATATACTTTTTATGTAGTAGCATTTTTTTTCCTCCTAGAATTGATTGCTGAAAGTTAAAAGCACTTATGACAAATTCATTTAATTCATTCTCTTCTTTGAAAACTTACCAAGCAGTACTGATTTTAAATGCTTCATTTACCTAGATATTTTATCCCTTCATGTTTTCAGTGTGTTTGTGCTTCTTTAAAAAACAGGATAGACAGATAGATAGATAGATGATAGATAGATAGATAGATAGATAGATAGATAGATAGATAGATAGATAAACAGATACATAGATACATAGAAAGATACATGGACAGATGACAGAAATAGCTATGTAGATAGAGACATTGTCAAAGTCCTAATTTATGCCATGTCAAAACTCATAATTTTGTTAAATAAATATATTTAACAGCCTTATTAAAAATTTAGGTTTAGACATTGTCTAAAGTTATACAAAATTGTTATTATTTTTACAACTGCCCATTTAATATTGGCTTTGACTATATGCAATATTATATTTATATGTTTTCAAGATAACAATTTTATAATGTTATATTTGGAAAATTTATGTATCTCTGAATACTTCTACTCTTCTCCTATCTCTCATGACTATTTAATCACCTTATTGCAGTAGTACAATTTAATTGTAAAACACATAATTAAGCAATCTAAGTTTGAATTTCTGCTCTAATATTTCAACCTGTGATTTCTGATAAGTTACTTACTTCTCTTTCTCTGTGTGTGTTTCTTATAGGTAAAATTGCATAAAAATAGCAATTACCTCCTGGGAATTTTATATGATTGAATAAGATACTTTATAAAATGAGCTTGACAACTGAGTACTTAATGAATGTTAGCTATTATTCTTAAACCAACTGTACTTTGAAAGTTTTTCTTACCTCCATAATTCAATTCAGAACTTCATTATTAGTTTCCCTGTTGTATTAGTCCATTTTCTGTTGCTATAACCGAATACCACAGACTGGGTAATTTATAAAGAGTAGATAATTATTTATGACTAGAGACTGCCTGCAAAGTGACACAAGCAATGCCAGATCTAGGCCAGTAGGGGCCTGTAGTGTCCTATTCTGTCGTATGACAGACATCTGACTATAAAAACTTTTAAGACGTTTTTTCTAACTTTATAGATTATCCATTCCAAAACAAAGATGAATTCCTTTTGAGTAACTTTAGCCTTCTATAATTTAACTTTTATGCTGTAGCAGTGGGTTGACAGAACTATGCATCTGTCATTCAATTCTTAATAAAAAAGATGTAAACATCTTAATATACATATATAATGTATGATGCTTTAAAATATATATAAATAAAAACTTCTCTTCCAACTAGTTCTGGAGGCTGGAAAGTCCAAGATCACAGCACCAGCATCTGGTGAAGGCCTTCTTGCTATATCACAACATGGTGACATGGTGGGGGTCCCATCACATGGCCAGACAGAACAAGCCTGCTACCTCAATTGAGACAGGGTCTCACTCTGCTGCCCGGGCTGGAGTTCTTATAAAGCCACCAGTTCCAAGCTAAGGACCCCACCCTGATGACCACATCTAATCCTACTTACCTCCCAAAGGCCCCACCTTCAAATATCATCAACATATGTATTTGGGCATTACATTGCCAACACATGAAATTTGAGGGACGTATTCAAACCATAGCATCCCTATTTTTTAAGTGTGGGTTATAGCCCATGAGCTGGCTGTGAAATCAATTAGTTATGTCATGATAACCTTGTCTATTAATAAAAATAAAACAAAATAGAAAAATTCATCAGAGCTTATCAAATATAGTAAGGTTAAAAATTTTGTCATGAGATTTTTAGTTATACCTGTGTGTATGTTAATATTTTTATACTCTAAGTTACTTTAAATTTTTTATTTTTTTATTTTATTGGCTTTTGTTTGTTTGTTTTTGAGACAGGGTCTCACTCCTGCAACCAGGCTGAGTGCAGTGCGATCTCAGCTCACTGCAGCCTCAACTTCCTGGGATCAAGTGACCCTCCCACCTCAGCCTCCTGAGTAGCTGGGACCACAGGTGTGCACCACGACGCCTGGCTAATGTTTGTATTTGTTTTAGAGACAGGGTCTCACCATGTTGCCAAGGCTAGTCTTCAACTCCTGGGCTCAAGTGATCCACCCACCTCAGCCTACCCAAGTGCTAGGATTATAGGCATGAGCAACCGTGCCTGGCCTAAATTTTTTAAAAAGTATCATGTTAGTGTACTTACAGCTTTCCCTGAGTACTTATGGAGCATTTGACATTTCCCCATAACTAGGAATCCTACTTCCTCCAATTTCTATTTTTCTTAAGGCTGCCAGAAATAATGCTCTGAAAAATGAGTCTTTATATTTTTCCAGTTTGTTGAGAGTTGTTATTGTGAGGGTGGTCTACTTTATCAATAAAAACAAAATGTAAAATCCTTTTAAACCCTCAAATAAATGTGTCGTATAGGACTTCCTCATAAATTACATTGAACCTATTTCTCTTGGAAGTCTATGCTCCAGTCACACTGATTTGCACATGATTTCTTAAATGTCATGTACTCTGAGACAACTTAAAGATATTTTCCCTCCCAATTGTTTTCTTAGGTTTGTCTCTCAATATGCAGCTCAAATATCTCCTACTCAGGGGTGTCTCAACTAATTTAATGGGTAATTATTGGATTTCTCCTCATTCATCTCACAACATTTTGTTCTTGTTGTGTTGTTTGTGTTTTTGTCTATTTAAAATAAACAGTAACATTAATAATTATGAACTAATATTATTAGTGTATTTCATTCCATTAAAATATTGTGTGCCTCAAATTTGATTGTCAACAAATACTTTATTACTTTTGATCTAGAAAATGACATTATATTAATGACAGCATGTTGTATTTTTCTCTCCTAAGTCAAATAATTTTAACAAACAGATTACTTGGGGAAGTGAATCACTAAAAACCAATAGCACACATTAATCATGTGATTGATATATCAATGAAATATTATAGAAATATGGGCACTGTGACACAGCCATACCATCCAGAATTCAGTATTCTCAAAAGGCCCACTTAACTCATCTACTTTGGCAATCTTTCAACTCCCTTCCTTAAATGCAATTGAGTAATAGTTATTTGATTCCCTGTAATATTTTATTTTTTCTACATTTTGTTTTCAGAATTAACATCACTTGAAAACATACATTGCCTTGCTCTTCTTAATTTGCCCTATTTGTATATAGCAGGCATGTCTATGCATATAGATTTTTGGTTTTTGTTTGTTTTGTTCTGTTTTTCATTTCAGAAACAGTTAAAACAAGTTTTGTGTCACTTCCATGTTTAAGAGATAAACAGGATTTTTAAAACTAAGTTACAGCAATAATGGAGTAAAGTAGATACTTTGTTCTCATCCTTCGTGAATAAGAAAACCTGAATTAAAGTGCTCCTGAGCCTTTGGACAGCAGTACACTCTTATCTGAGAAGAGGTAAGATGGAAAATCAAACTCCAATAAAATACATGTCTTCTTTTGTTTGACATGAAATATTTAAATACCTATACTTTACGAGAGGAGCTGAGAAATACTTTTCTCACTGAGTTGCACATAGCATCTATATTATTCTGTTTGGAACCTTGGCGGTACCCAGATTGTAAAAGTCATCAACTCAGAATCATAAAATTCAAAAGACATTTCTTGAACTTGTCTGAAGAATCATGATCAAAGGAAAAATGTGTTTCTTAGCTGGTATAATATGGATAATAAATAAAATTTACATTGCAACAATGAAGGGGAGGCTAAAATTAACACAAGTTTACCTACATAACAAACCTGTACATGTACCCCTGAATTTAAAATTTCAATAAAATTAAAAATAAATAAAAATAAATAAATGTAAATTTATAATAATACGTTTTATTGTTTTAAACTTTAAAAAGGTATATATTATAGTATTTGTTTTACTAATAAAAATATTCATAGTCTAACATGCCGTTTTTATCAGTTTATATATTTACTGGACGTGCATATTCACTTCCAATCTCAGTGTAGCAATCTACATATTTCAGAAAGTTTTGAATTTCTCAATTTTATCATTTCATGGGCATTTTTAAGGAAAATAATCTTTGTACCAATTGCAGAGTATAGTGTAGAAAATGCAAAATATATAACGCGTAATAATTCTATTCATAGAACTCAAAATATGGTTGGAAATAACAGCATTTCAAAATGCAACAATTAGGTGAGGATAGAAACTAAACCAAAAATCCATAAAGTAGATTATCATATAGAAGAGTGTAAAAATTTGAATTATTGATAGATATTTTAAGATAATAATATTGAAAAAGCTTCCAAAAATGATTTAGATTTGAATAAGTGGAAATAAATGTAAAGTGCACATGTAATGTAAATATTCAAATGACATTAAGACATTCGATAGTTTAAAATTGTAGAGTATCGATACAAAAAGCAACAGACTAACAGATGGCAATTTATTAAAATGACTTAAGTTATTGTATACAATAATTTAACAATATACATACAATGTTACAGGAAAATAAGTAATTAGGACCAAATATGTTTTTCCTAAGATTTGTTCAGTTGAGAGAGAAATCATTGTGGGTGTCACATGAAGGCTGGGGGTATCTTAATAGTATTGTAATTGAGTCAATTATGACTTAAATAGATATAGCATGATTTGAGATTATTCCATGCAAAGAAAAGAACATACTTCAAATAAATCTAATCATGGTTTACTTACAGGCAGTGACTAGCTTGGATTTATTCATGAATTACGATTATTTTTCAATAAATATTAAAAGACAAAATTGAAAATACTGAATAGAGGCAGATTGTTGATAAATGCAAATGCCTATAAGATAAAATATAGTGACTCATGTTATTCATTGCAGTTTATTATCATTCGTCCTCAAATGTACAACTTTGCAATGTCAATACATGCTCATACATATTGTGTCATTTAGTTGCCAAAATATTCCTTTGTACAAAGTAAGCCTTAAAGAAATTGCATTATTTGCAAGTCAAGTCATACAGTTAGTAAGCGGAGGACCCAAGACCATAATGCAAGTACGTTTAGAGCCAAATCCAATGTATTAATGAAGATACTTTGAGTACAAATAACAGAAATCTGAATTTAACATGGCTTAAACAATAACAAAACCCATTAACTTTATAAGAGGAAGTTCTGAAGTGTCACAAGATACAGAGTTGATTGTTTCATTACCACACTGATTTAATCCAGGTATTTTTTTCATCTGTCTTGGTGTCTATTATTGGCCTTGAATTCAGCCTCAGAATGTTAGTATTTCTAGACATCACATGAAAACCTGATGATGTTCAGAAGAAATGATGCTCAAAATATAAGTAAATAAATGAATAAATAAACTTACAAAATGGGAATAAAAATACAAAGAAGAAAGTTTGTTTGTAAAGACATTAAATTTATGAGAGCAGTTTTTTTGTTACATACACATACACAGGCACACATACATTTGCATGCACCTTTGTCTTGTTACTCTAGTTCAGCAATTTGTGAATTTTATTTATTGACTTTGTTTTTCCAAAGAGACTGTATTCAAGACTGAGTATAAAATTAAATTCTATAGAAGCACTGTATAACCTAAACAATGAATAGATCTGTAGAATTACCAAATTTTGTCAGTATCCTAATTACTGGATCATACAAGTCAGGGCATTGTATTGCTTTTTGTCAAAATCAGTTGAAAGACATGGTAGATACATTGGGATCTTAGCAATAAATTATAAAGATCAAAACAAAATGGAGGTTTGCCTAAACTGATTCCTGAAGTCAGGACACATGATATTTCACATTTTGCTTCATAAAAGTTCATCACTTTAATAAATCATCATATTATTTTTATTACAGTATGTAAGGTATTTTTAGCTTTTGTTTCTGATATAGCCAGTACAGAACCACCCCCCTGCCCCAAACACACACATACACTTACACACACCAAAACTTTCCAAGTAGAGTTACATACCTCTATGTCAAGCAATAATTATTTTCTCATTTCTGGTATTGTTCTAGTTTAACTTACCCCCATGGAAATTCTTATGGAGTTTCTAAATTTTTGATGTTGATTAATCAGTAAAGTGAGAAGTTCTACTTAAAACCCACCATGAACCAAGTAACCCAGTCTAGGTGATATATCATCTTCATTTGATCAGTTGACAGGTGTTTGGGTAACAGAATTCCATAAGAGTTCTTTCTCAGAATAGAAGACTATCTTAGATAAACTATTTTAATACCTTGGGGTAGCTTTTTTTAGTTGGGTACAGTTTTATTAGAGAAACTATCTTGAAAGAAAGATCTACTGATTTTCATGCAGAGGTGAAAATGTATTAATTGTGATTGAAATTCAACAGAAGTATTAGCTTTATATCTCTGGGCTTTAGTTCTCAAAGGACTTTCCTACCAATAAGTACTTTCCCATTCTCTCTGACAGGCAAAATTTCTCTTGTCCTTCAAGACTCCAATGTAATTATTATTTTAAAAAAATAAGAAATTGCTCTTTCCATGTAATAGTCTATCCAATAAATATTTTATATTCAAGTGTTTCCCTCGTCTGTGAAAACTATCTCAGAACTTCATATAGAGTATTCCTCTCCCTGTGAAAAATCATAGTTGTTAGTGTTCATTTTCACAATACACCATAATGCTCTTTCAATTATTAGAGTACTTATCATAGAACAATCTTTGAAACCTAAGCAAGTAAATTGTATCTATTGCACAGAAGATGCTAAATACTGAATAAATGAAAGTAACTCTAATAATTAGAATAAAAGCAATTTCTGAGAAGTTGAGTAATAGTTAAAAATATTATAAGATTATCATTACAGGACACAAGTCTTCTGTCATTTTAATTATTGCTCCATACTTTGAAGAAGCAATTGCAAATGTGTACTAGAATATGTCTCTGTGTATGTGAACACATAACTTACACTTCATAGTATTGTTTTTGGATTGTTCTTGAAATTACCATTAACATTGATTAGCGATTATCTGCATTAAGAGGAGACATGAAGGATTCTTCTGTTTGGGTGCACCTTATGCTCACATAGAGGACTTAAACAAAGTCAAATTTCAATCATTGTGGGTGTAACATGTTTAAAAGAATATTTTCAAAAAGCTTGTCTGAAATTTGCAAAAATAACAATTCATAGAGAGCATGATATAACCATTATGATCATTTTTTGTGTAGTTTATGCTGCCTAAGGAAATTGTGTCCAAAATTGCTCTTTCGTCAGGTATTACATTTTAGGAGAAAATAAAGTTATCTAGATTTGAGGCTGCTTAAACGTGGAATGTAAGTACACAAAGTTGGAATAGAAGTGAAAATATATAAAATAAAATAAATCCAGTCATTGTTTTATATTTATTAAAGCTTTGGGTAAGTTTAATAAACATTTGTCCGAGGTAAGTATCAGAACTTAAGATATTTTATTGTGGTCAGCTGTGAATACTCATTGACATTATTACAGCCTATATTCTTTGAAGACCTATGATTATAATAGAAAGATATTTTAACATCTTCTTAGAAAATGTTATATATGCTATCTATATAGAATTTGCATATTTCTCCAGTCATTTAAATCTAATTCATTAAAAGTTGAATTACTGTTGTGTGAAAAGGTTTTAAAATGGATCGATTAAGATAGCTGCATTATAAGGATAGAATTTCGGTAAAGCCCAGTAAATTGAACTATCTTTAACTGTGATTTTTTTTAAAAGTAATTCATTGAAATAATCACTTATATACACACAGAGGAAATGTTGATTGATTTATAAATTAATAGTATATCAGAAAGATTTGGGTTTTTAGAAAGCATCAATTATTTTTAATTATTTAATATTTTAAAATTTATTATATAATGCTGATAAAATTGGGACAGAGTCTCACTTGTTTCATGTAATTATTATAGTAGTGGGTAGAAAAATTGTGAGAATATACTCAAATACAAAATGCTCTGTGGGCATCTGGTTCAGAAAATAGCCATTTTATTAAAATCATAGCATTGGAAAGAAATGGGAATGAAAAGATATCCTTTTAATAATAATCAATTTAGCGAAAACATTGTGAAAATTTGTACACAACTAAGTCACAGTATTTTAACATTTACTAAATGTTTTTTTAAATAATAAATCCCCTTCTCATAAAACTTTCTGAAACCAGTTCTTCCTTCTGACTTCCTTTTTCTATTTATTTCATCCAGTGAATAAAATGGAGTCTTGGAGTCATTTTTACCCTTTTGCTTCTATTATCCTATTTCCCTTTACTTCTTACATCTCAGGGATTTCCAAGGAGCTTTGAAAACAGCAATGTAGAACATGGTAGGTTGGATGAAAAGGCAGCCTGGAAATATGCAGGAAGTGAATATTTAACGCCTCTGTACACTGAGACTAATTAGTTACAAGAAATATAAGAAAGCCCAGCCAGTTGTACAGCATGCAGTGCTCAGACAGTGCAGTGGCAGGATGTATCTGGCAGTCCAGATGGGTTCCAGCAGGCAGTGCATTCCAGCAGGCAGCCTCAGAGCAGAGAGTACTCAAAGATCCAAACCAGGACAAGGGCTTAGAGACAATAGGCATCAAAAGAGACAGGCGGCAGGTGTCAAGCCCCGTTTCAGCAGTGAAACAAAAGCAAAAGCCCAGAAGCTAATAGAACTAATGACATTAATCGCAGTACCCATGATGCTCAGATACTCAGTTCTGATGTTGTTGTTGCTCTGAGCTACTTGACTTAATGCAGAATTGCTCAGGTGTCCATTTTAGAGACCTTAGCTTTTCTCTATAGATGAGACCTGAATCATACCCTGTTTTTTTGAAAAGATATTCAGGGTCTTTTTACACTGTTCTTCTTCCATGTCTTCTGTTGAGAACTGTCAGTTCCGCTATTGTTGAATGTGTCTTAACAAAAATAAGAATTCCCAATGTATTCTTCTCCTATATTAATCATATCTTCAGTGACTATTCTACTTGTACCCCTTTATTCTTCAATCCAAACTAGGTAATGTTGCCTGATTAATCTGCTGGACAAAGTAAATTCAGTGGCTCAGACTTGTGTACCAAATTAGATGTGAATGTTTCTTTATAACGTTCAAAGTTCTTTAAAATAGAAACTCAATTTACTGCTCAAGCCTCATATCTTATTATTCTAGTATCATGTCTTACTCAGCTTTTACATGTAAATTTGCTTCACTTATTCTGAAGAATTAGTATTTACTGAGTTTTTAAATATAGGTTTTCTAAATTTATTTTGATTTTCTTCTTTCTGCTAAAAATACAATCATAAACTTTAAAACTGCTTTTTTCCAATAAAAGTTTAATCTCTCCATAAATGGTCACCTGCTAAGCCAAGTTCTCCGTGTGTCCTTTCATTATCTCCTGATTCCAATAGAAATTTACTTTTTGAACAGGGTTGGTATGGGGGTGAGATTGTGAACTACTTACAGATTTTTCTCACATTTGCCTAAAAACAGTATGGGCTGCTAACATAGGCAGAGCAGTTAGGGGGTAATGAGGGTGGGGGAAGAAGAGAAAAACAGAACACATTCAATCTATACAACTTCTACTTAACAAAAATTGCTGAAATTTCATTAATAACGCAGAGATTCAGGTCAACCAATGTGACCTGCAACAAAAATTCTTATGGACAGGTTTTGCTATGCTTGTTTGAAAACAAATGTATATTACATACGTACATACATATATTCACATAGTCATCGGATTGGAGCTGCCTGCTTTGAATTTCTACAGCTCTGGGCTGCATTTGTTTCTATAATGACATCTGTAGTCAGATTTCTCAAGTTCAGTTGCTTGCCCAGAACTACTTGTTTATTTAATTTCAGATTTATACTCACACTGCTTTATACTTAGATTTCCATATGTTGTGCCATTCTGTCACTGAGTACAGTATGTGGAGTACAAGGTGTCATATATTTATCTCATTTCCATAATTTTTCTTATACTTTATTAGTCTGGATACCCATAGTTTGGGGTTTCATGTAATTAAAACTGCAATAATTCTGGTAAATTAGGGAACATGATTTAGAACTCTCAAAAAGTACATCCACTTCTAACTTTTACAAAAGTTATGCATTTCAAAGTAAAGATTTTTCATAAGAGTTATGATATCTCAATAGGGCAATTTTAATTAGTTAATGTTTAATTGACATTGAATTAATTAGTTAATGTTTAATTGCCACTGGAAAAAAAATGTATTCTGAAGATAACATTCTCTCCTTCTCTAGGAGGTCCAAGACATAAATTATAATGCATTAATATGTGGATTTTAGTCAGTGTCAAAGTATAGGGAAAATGGAAGCAAACATTAAAATGCACAGAATAAAAGGTTAGCATCACTAAGGTTAACTGTCATTAATATAACATTTTGGTTTCATGGTGTTCTTCATTACTGTAGTTGTGCCATGCTGTGTGCTTTGAGTATTTTAATTTTTAATATATGTCAACATCGCTTCTGACCTCAGGTTTAAATTTCAATTCAAAGCTCTAGGGTGCAAATACCTTCAAGAACTTCCCAAATATAAATTCAGAAAGAAACTCCCTTTTAGTTTGAATGTAAACAAATGTTTTCAGGGAAAAATGTTGATGCTATAAATATGATTATTCTTTTATAAAAATACACAAACTGTTTCATCACAAACAGGCAAAAGTATATTAAAATAACAAAAGCTAACTAGGGTTGATCAACAAAGAAAAAATTGTTTTTACAAGTCAAATCTGCATTTCTACAAGTTAAAATCCACCAGGAGGCTTTTAATCCAAGGAATAATTTTTTTTTAATTTAAATCCATAGAAATGTTTGTCAAATTAGACAGTTTTAAACATTTATTTATAGTGCTTTTTAACAGTCTTTATTTCCTAATTGTGAATAATAATGTTGGTGAATTGCTACAATTCATTTGAATCTGTCTTTCTTGCATTATATGAGAAAAACTCACCAATTTTTAAATTTAAATTTAATTTTTTTTTTACCTAGCAAATTACCAGAGGAAAAAAGGTTGATTTGATATAAGAGATTGCTTTCACAATAAAAATATAATCAGAACGCAAATCCCTGAGTCTGAAGTTGTAAAATGATGTGTGCATGATGGGCAAAAGAGACCTGGGAGAAATTGAAGGTTTCTAACAGCAATGCCTGACCTCAGTGGAGTGCTTTTTCACCTGCAAAGTGACACTCGCTTAATCCTCACTGTAGGAAAATTTCAGGGCACGTATCCTTCTCTGTTAACAATAGGGGATAATTTAGATCAAAAGCTTTCAAGTGTTCTACCTAAAGTCAGGGAGTGATTAAGGCATGGAATAAAAACAAAAACCAAGTTTCTAAAATTGCAAGACTGATACTATTTTCATTGCACAAAACATTTTCAACCCTGCATCTCTCCTTAAAAATGTGATAGAAGTAACTTCTTTCTAAATTTATTTCAGAGGTTTTAGGGGTATAAATAATTTCTGAGAATAAAAGAAATAGCTTTGTAATTCAAATTTATTTTAGACATATTATTTACCCTTTAATTTACCTTTTAATTGGAGGTTTACATTATTTCTTTAGGACAAAGAAAAATCTTTATCCTTTCTTGCAAACTTTGGTTGGTTTGTCTTTACTTCGATCATGGCATAATGGAAATGTATAATATTAGAATGTTTTTGTGACTGATAGACTGTGGAAATTCCTTTTTTATGCCTCAGTAGGTTTTAATTTCACTATTTCAATTTCCCAAATTGTATTTAGTTTAGAAATACACCATATTGCTTACTGTTCCAGCCTTCTATTAGTTTTTTCAGTGTTGTAACATTGATTGTTTTCTCAGATCTCATTTAGCTAGTTTCACCCTTGAAAAAGGAAATGCAGTTTCTGTCAATGCTATCTTAGGGTTATCAAAGGGCTAAAAATTTCAGATAAATATCACATTTTTAGACAATATTTTTAAAAATAATAAAGCAATGTGATAGTCTCATGATGGTTTTTATTATCCAAAATTATATTTTTACTTATATGTACCTTCCTATGTTCTGCTAAACATAGAGAATGCTGTTTTGTTGTGTTTAAATTGATATTAATGACATCTTAAGCAGTCTTGGGGTGCAGGAATGGAATTGCCTTAGAAGGCTTCCAGTTATTCATGCTGAACTTCAAAAGATAAGTGGATATTAGGCAGTGGAGGGCAGTGGATATTACATGCAGAGAAGCCAGTTGAACAAAAACACACACATGGAACTTACAATGAGTCTTGGGCTTTAAAGATCTCCAAAAATATGTAAACGTTAAAGAAACACATAACATGTTTGTGTCTCAGTTTCCTCACCTATAAAAGGGCAGTAGTGACAGTACCTAAGATGATTGCCACGAAGGGTAAATAAGCTGTTACATGTAAACTGCTTAGAACAATGATGGGTACATAATAAATACTAAATAATTTTTAGCTATTATGCTGTCAGATCATCTGTATACAGTTATTGTTACGTGATCATATATGCGTTCCTGGAATATATTATGTGAAATCACATGCCAAAAATAATACAGCAGATAGGAAAAATGGGATTAGTGTTGAACAATTCAATACATTTAGCTTAGTAACCAAAATAATATCAATGCCAATAATAGCACAGTTAAAATCTCCACTGGTATTTGTACATAACATTCTAATCAGTGGACTGTTGCAATCTTGAATCCCAGAGCTCTTGCTTATTTCTTTAAGCATGCATTTGTTTCTTATAAAAAACAGTTCCAATAAAATTAAAAATCTATTTTTAAACTTAACTCTAGATACATGTACAGGAAAACAAATCACTCAGATACAGCAGATAATTTAATATAGCAGAAACTGAAACTGATCTTGTAAGTCACCAAATTACATTTAAAAAAACCCACAATTTTGCAGGATTTTCATCTTTTTTTAAAGGCCTGTATGTATTTGTAAGGTTTTTGTTTTAATTGTGGGAAAAAGCTACCCCTGAACACTGCAAAATACTAAAGAGCTATAAAAATTACATATGAATGAATATAAATTATAAATGAAACATCTAATATTTCATTTTGTGTCAACAGTGAGTTAATGTACATTAAAGAAACATACGTTGTAGAAGAATATACTTTATTTCCAAACCTAGACGTGTACTATCAATAGAGTTTTTTTCTTAAATATTGGAAGTATTTATATTTCTTTCTCCTACTCACTCTTCAGCCCTGTTGAGTCCAAATACAGGCTCAATCTTGCTGTAGTGACAGATGACCTCCATGGCCCTACATCCATGGGAAGGAATTCAGTCCTACTTTTAAGGTTTGTAGCAGCATTAAATACTGCTTACCTCTCCCTGCTTTTTGAAGCATGGTCTTTTCTTGACGTGTATGACACAGTATTGATTTACTTTACTTCTGCATGACTAATAGATTCTTCTTCATTTTCTGTAAAATATCATGCTACTTTATAAGTCTTTCAAATGTTGGGGTTCTTGGAGGATGTTCTCCTGCTCACACCTTAGTCTTTCCATAAGCTATTTCATACAAACTCTGATCATCAACTCTACAAAGATTTCTCAAAAATGGTATGTGTGTTTTCCAGATTTATGCCATGAAAAAATAGACAATTAACCTCCAATTTTTCCTTAAGCCCTTTAATAATGGGTCACTATACCCCGTTCAGCTTTACAACATTTCCTCTCCCTTGTCTCATTCCACACTGGCCATCATTATATTTTTGATGCCCATTCCCTCCAGTCAAAAGGTGTTTCTACATGCTGTTCTCCCTCCTGGGAATGTTCTTTCTTCCTCCATTCACTTAACTCTTACTCACAGTTCTGATGTTAATTCAAGTATCATTTCCTCAAGGAAATTAGTTTTACTTCAACTTTTTGAATGAGTGACCCCACAATTGTAGGTTATTATAACTCCTGATCATTGCATATGTGTAGTACCATATTTGTTTTTGTGTTTATTTGATTCTTTGGCCTCTTTTATAAGACTCTATGTTTTGGCCGGGCGCGTTGGCTCGCGCCGGTAATCCCAGCATTTTGGGAGGCCGAGGCGGGCAGATCACCTGAGGTGGGGAGTTTGAGACCAGCCAGATCAACATGGAGAAACCCTGTCTCTACTAAAAATATAAAATTAGCCGGGTGTGGTGATGCATGCCTGTAATCCCAGCTACTCGGAATGCCGAGGCAGGAGAATCACTTGAACCAGGGAGGTGGACATTGTAGTGAGCTGAGATCATGCCATTGTACTCCAGCCTGGGCAACAAGAGCGAAACTCCATCTCGAAAGACAGAAAAGAAAAGAAAAGGAATCTGTGTTTGATTCACTTAGGCGGTGTACCTGTACCTAGCATGTTCCAGATTCACTATGCTTAGCCTTATCTACTAATGAATCCTCAGTAAATATTTACAGAATTAGTCAACTAATAAATATCAGGTTAAAGAACTGTTCTGGCCTTCATGGTTCTGTAAAGTGTTTGCACAATCTCCTCTAAAATACTATTAAAGCAATGTAAGATTAGGTACATTGTCTCAGTAAAGTTTCTGACTTGGAAAGGAAATTAGAATGATTGGGCACTGGGAAGATGATTGGAGGAAGAGGATTGTCTACATTGAGAGAATGTGGATAAGTCTTGGGGCTTTTTGTTGTTGATTTTAATTAATTTTCTGAGTCTAAGGAATATTTGAGACACATTTCCTTCTTTGGTGGACTCTCTATCTCCCATCACTCTTTCATTACGAGAAATTACTCTTCAGTGATCACCCAGACCATAGAATGTTCTATTGACAAAAGGAATCTGACCTGAACAATAATGGGGAAGCTGTAGCATTGAATTACTTCCTTTAGAATATTTATGAACCTCTATAAATCTATATACAGTGTTCCCAGTGGGCTTTTTTCATGATGGAGGTACATGATGAAGGAGGCTGGTGAGACTTTGACGACTGCTGATAAAAGAGAATTTAAAGAGGGTATAATTTTAGGATATTTCCATCTATAAACTTAGAAAATGTAAGGATGCCTTCTTTCTATGTAAGAAGAGTTGAGTTGGTATTCCTTCTCGTATATCAAAAGAAGAGCTTGCCAAGGTAAGGGGATTAAGAATATAGGGTCTGGATTCAGATGTTCTGATTGAAAAACCAATTATAGCCTTAAAAATTTTTAAACTTTTAAAGAGGTTTACAAACAATTCAAATGAGATGCCTCACATTCTATTCTATTTTATTCTACTTTCCCATCCTATTCTTTTTATTTTTTAACTTTATTTTAGGTTCAGGGGTACACATGCAGGTTGGCTATATAGGCAAATTGAGTGCTGTGGGGGTTTGATGTACAAATTATTTCACCACCCAGGTAATAAGCATGGTACCCAATAGGTAGTTTTTCGGCCCTCACCCTCCTCCCACCCTCCGCCCTCAAGTAGGCACCAGTGTCTGTTATTCACTTCTTTGTGTCCATGTGTACTCAATGTTTAGTTTCCACTTTTAAGTGAGAGCGTGTGGTATGTAGTTTTCTGTTCCTCCTTTAGTTTGCTTAGGATAATGAAAACAGCCTGAATGTCGATCAATAGTAGACTGAATAAAGAAAATGTAGTATATATACACCATGGAATACTATGTAGCCCTATACAGAATGAGATCACGTCTTTTGCAGCAACATGGATGGAACTGGTGGCCCATCCTATACTATACTAAAGATTTATCATCCCATAATCTATTTTCTTTTCTTTTGCAAAGCATTTGTTACCTCAGCTTTCTTAAAAAAATTATTTCAAAAATGTCTTGCTGACTTCAAAGCTTTAAATAATAGATATGTGTAAGAAAGGTGCAAATTCATAAATTAATGACTAAATAATATTAAATTGGAGACAAATTTTAAAATATTAATTAAATTTTATAATACTTTCATATTTTTATATTCTAAAATTAGCTTGATCTACTCAATGACAAGCAGAGTTTAATTGGCATTTTTTAGTATTACATAAACTTAGTGTATTTACAAAATTTTCTCATGATTAACAAATTTGAGATAAGAAATTGCTTGTTTATCTCTTTCATACACTCATTAAAACACAAATGTTTTAGTATATAATCATTATTTTAGAATCACAATTACATATGACAGCTATTCAACTAAATGTATGTAAATAAAAAATAAACAGTTGTCATTTTCAATGTATTGTAACAAACCAATGACTATATATTCAACACTTAATGACAAAATATATATTCAAATAATTTAATTATAAGGTTAAAATTTTTAAATCAAATCTTTGCTTTTTAAACAAATTTGAGATGTAAAATATTTTTAACTTTATAATTGCATTGAACTTTAATTCAGAAAACAAAATCTTAACAAAACAATTTAAATAAGTTCTTAAGGTAAAAAGTTCTCAAATAGGTTTTTAAAATAGGTTTGTTGAGATAAAATTTGCATATCATACAATTACTTGCAATTCCCATAGCATATTACTTAAACCATACAATACAATGTTTTTAAATGTTACATTGATTATAAAGTCAGTGGTTTTTCATATATTCATAAAGTTGCAAAATCTTCCCCACAATAAATTTTAAAATATTTTTATTATCTGAAAAAGAAACCTTATACCCATTAGCTGTCACTTCCCATCCTAACCCCTCTTTTTCAAATCTTGACAACCACTAATGTACCTACTGTTTCTGTAGATTTCTAGACATTTCATATAAATGAAATCATTCAGTACTTGCTCTTTTGTTACTGATTGCTTTCCCTCTTTGAGGTGTTTTCAAGGTTCTTACACGTTGTAGCATGTATCAATACCTAATTTATTTTTACTGGTGAATAATATTTCATTATATAGAAATACAACATTTTGTTTATTCATTCATTAGTTTATATACTTTTGGGTTGTTTTCACTTTTTGGCCATTGTGAATAATACTGCTATGAATTTCATGTATAAATTTATACAAATATATATATTACAAAGTTTCCAGTTGCATTCTGATATGGACAAAAGACAGGGAAATACTGGATGGAAGAGGGCAGTTACCTGGAAAGGCCCCATCACCAAGCCTGGGAACCTGCAGCCCTAAATGAAAATAGGCATTCCTATTTTTGCCCCCAGATGTAGCCTTTTGCGCCCCCCACCCTCCATCCTATACACATATGAACCCCAAACCCCAGGCGTCATGAGCAGAGACGAGTTGAGGGGCAGACTAACAGAAGGGCAGAGGAGCAGAAGGGTGGCGTAGCAGAGAAGGCGAGAAGAAAAGGAACCTCTGAATATTGAGAGGAGTTCGGCTAGGGAGGGTCAGAGAGGAGATCAGCCATGAGACAACTGAACTCCAGGTGAAGATCATCTTCCCGCTGCATCCTCTTTCCATTTCCCCATCCATCCCATTGAGAGCGACTTCCATCACCCAATAAAATCCCACATTCACCATCCTTCAAGTCCGTATGTGACCTGATTCTTCCTGGACACCAGACAAGAACCCGGGTACCAAGAGGGCACTGAGCTGGTTAACACTTAAGCTGCTTGTGGATGGCAGAGCTAAAAGAGCACTGTAGCAAGCCTGCTGGGGCTTGAAGAGTCACAGGCACACACCCCTAGACGTCAACGTGGGGCCAGAGCCCAGAAGTACTCGTCCCCACTCCCGCCACTGTCCATCTGTCTGCTCCCCTTCCTGTGAGGAGTTTGAGCAGTGGCGGAGGCTGAGCAGATGAGCTCCACCCCTGTCACATATCCTGCAAGGGAGGTCAGGGAACACTCCTTTCAATTCTTTTACATGTAGATGTCCCATTTTCCCGGTATCAATTGCTGTAAAGGTGATTATTCTATTGAATGGTCTTGGCACGCTCATCAAACTCAACTGACCATAAATGAGAAGGATGATTACTGGATTCCCGCTTCTATTCCATTTATGTACATGTTCATCCTTATCATAGTCTGTATTTCTATAGATTTGTAGTTGGTTTTGATATCAGGAACTGTGACCTTTCCAACTTTGTCCTTCCTTTTTAGGATTGATTTGATAATTTTTTTTTTTTTTTTTTTTTTTTTTTTTTTTTTTTGTGAGACAGAGTCTTGCTCTGTCGCTCAGGCTGGAGTGCAGTGGCGCGATATCGGCTCACTGCCAGCTCCGCCTCCCGGGTTCACGCCATTCTCCTGCCTCAGCTTCCCGAGTGGCTGGGACTACAGGCACCTCCCACCACCACGCCAGGCTAATTTTTTTGTATTTTTAGTAGAGACGGGGTTTCACCGTGTTAGCCAGGATGGTCTCGATTTCCTGACCTCGTGATCCACCAGCGTCGACCTCCCAAAGTGCTGGGATTACAGGCGTGAGCCACAGCGCCAGGCCTGATTTGATAATCTTAAGCCCTTTGCATTTCCATATAAATTTTGGGATCAGCTTTTCATTTTCTGAGAAAATTCTAGCTGGGATTTTTACAGATATTTTATTGAATTTTTATATCAATGTGGGAAGTATTGATTTCTTAACAATCTTCTGATCTAGGAATATGAAGTGTCTTTCAATTTATTTAGGTCTTTAAATTGTTTTCAGTAATGTTCTGTATTTTTCAGTGTATAATTATTGTGCTCATTTTGTTAAATTTATGTATGTTTTATTTTTCACGTTATTGTAAATAAAAATACTTTCTTAAATACATTTATGCATTATTCATTGTTAGTGTATAGACATATAACTTTTTCCTACTGGCTATACCAAGCCTTTTTATACTTATGAAAAATAAGTGTAATAATTAAATGGGCTTTATATATACAACCCACTGGAAGCCAAATCCTGTTTGAAGAGATGCAGATTAAAAAAGCAAATTTTTGGTTTATCCAAGATCCCAGTATCCAAGCTCTTCACAGTTTCTATTATATTTTTAATAATTCCTTTTAAACCCTATAAAATACACACTCATATGCACATATTGTTAGTGAAATAACCGTTCTAAATTATTCTAAAATATTCTAAATTGTTCTAAATAAATTCTTGGTTAATTACACTTTTGAAAAATTAGCTCCTATTGGTATGATTTGATGTATTATATTGCCCCACGTCTTTTATTTTTTAAAATGTCTGTTGAGCACTAAATGCAGCTATCATAAGAAAACTGTCTACAATCATTTGTTTTCTTTAATATATGTTTAATTTCCTAGGCCTTGTGAAAAATATTAGATATTGTTCTCTTATCTGTTTTTAATTAATCCCAAAGACCAGCCATGCTGATCTTGATTTATAAGGAAACATAGAGTTGTGATTGTGTGTGTATATAATTTCTTCGTCACACATACATATGTATGTATGTACACATATACACCCTCATGTAAATATTTCCTTCATCTAATCTTTTCAAAGGGACACAGAATCTCTGTCAACACTTGGCAGCTGGTTTGTTTCTGGGGGTTTTGACTTTAAATCTATGTATGATTTTTAATTATAATTTTACCACTCAATGAACCTCACAATGGCAACATTTTAGCATCTATCTACAATGACAGATGGCAAACTAATGAAGCCTGTTCTACTTGCATACTGATATCATTCCTACATACCACTTCTCTGATCCTTAGGGAGGTCAAAGAGCAAGTTTTATTTATCTTCTTTGTTACATTTGGTTCTAAAAAATCATGAGGCTGATTATTAGAGAATATACATTTTACACCTCATAATTACACTCAATAATGTTTGTTTCATACGTTTGACTGATACAATTGAAAAAATTTTGGGTGTCTGAAACGTGTTTTAACAATTAGAAATTTTAAATGCTGTGTTGGGTTAACCTCAATTTTTTTCAGAATATTAAGTATGTCTTCTTCCTAAAACAAAAAATATACTTTTGCCATTTTAAAAAATATAAACACATACACACATATATACATATCTACATATAATATACATACATTTAAAATTCATACATACATTTTTTTGATAATTGTTTATTAAAAATGTATTCTATTAATAACTTGTAAGTGCCTAAGATATTTTCTGAGGCCTATGCAAGCTTTTACATTTTAAAGACCAATCCATTTAGCATTCATTTTAATCTTGAGATGGCCTAAAAATTATCTCCATATCAGTGAACATTCTCAGAAGCAAATCATCATTAAATGAAAAGAGTTTCATGTGAAGAGGGGCCTTATCTAGCTTGTCCATCACTATTCTTTACAATGGTTGGCATAGTGTAGCTTGTTCATTACATAATGAAATAATCTCCTTAATATTCACTTTATCTTGATACATTTTTATCCTTTTTAAATGCTGGTCAAAGGAATAATTTTGTACAATGTAAAGGTCATGAGAAGAGTGCAAAACTAACTTGAAGTTTTTCAGTTATTGAATCAAGATAGCTTAAGTCAGAATGACAGATTATAGATATTTCTAATATATAATTAAAATAATGTTTATCAAATTACATTTTAAACTTATAGCAGAATAAAATATGCTAATTCATTTGTTGCAATTTTATTTCAATATTATGCTTTTGTCCTGGTGATCATATATAATGTCAGACGTAGAAAATTATTTATTTCTTTTTTTCGCTTAACAAAGACATTTTCTTTGTCATCTTTTTTATTTAGCATTTTTTGATGTTCATGTATGTTATTGCTTTTTCTTCCCTCTTTACAGACTAGCTTTGTGAAATAATTATTTCTAATTTCTCACATTCCTTTTTTCTGCATGTCTAAAAACATACTATTTTACAGAAATTGTGCTCCCTGAAGTCACCATGGGCCTTATCAATTACCATTAAGCAACAGATTACACCAAATCTACCTACCTGTCCTCTGTGATAGATATTATGACTGTCTTTCTGACATTGCTTCCAATACTCCAAGTCTGTTTGAAATATGTTCCCATTCTCAGCTGCTGAAAGGACCCATGGTTATCTGAACCCAATAAAGTTAATTTCACTCACTCTGCACACAGGTCTGGCAGATTGTTGCGTGGCATAGTGCTTGCAAAACAGATTGGCTCATAAAAATGATCCAAATCTTAAAAATCAGAAGTGAGGAGAACTTTGATGGATATTTTTGGAAAAGAAGTCATCTCACTCTTCAAAGAGAGTCAGAGAACACTTTTCTTTTGGATATGGTCATGTGCAGATAAAAATCCTGGAATTGCTACAGCCATGAAGACAAACATTACTGGGAAACTGTACCAAAAAAAAGGTAAATGTAGGAGTGAATATACCAAAAGCAAGACATAAGGAGAGGAAAAAAAAATCAGTATATGGATAGAATATTAAGAGAAGACATATGGACATATTTTGGTTGAAGAGTTTTTAAAACAGAAAAAAAATTATATCTCAGCTTGATCCACTTTCAATTCTCTATTATTAATTTTGACCCTAACTTCAGAGTAACTGATGCTTTACTCCTCTGAGACAACACTGTATTACTTTTATAAGCCTGTGTAATGCACTTGCCGTTGAGCTATTCACTACCTCATTCTTTCTCCTATTAGAATATGAGCCTCTTTAGGGTAGTGACCATGGCTTATTCCTCAGTGTGCATGCACATTGTAGAACATAATTGACATTCAATCACTGTATCCAGGGGAACCCGTTGGATAAAAAATGAATAAATAAAAACTTGATATATTCACTCACCAAAATAAGATATCTTGAAAATATAGTTTGTTTTGGATTATTTATATACTGATTCACTGATGTATTTTCTAACATTTGAAAAAAAAGTAATATGGCTTCAGTCTGTAAATACTGTGGATGGCTGATATAATACTTTCTGCCATTCTTTGAAGAAACTATCATACAAAATCATTTTTTACAGAGTATTTTGCTGTTTTTTGGTAACTATTAGTTAAATAATAATATCAATATTATCAAACATAAAAAATCTCCTCTATCTTAAGGCAAACAGAAGCAAAGAATAATGCTGAAAAGTGGAGAACAAATGCACATCATAAATTTAACACAGTGTTTTCCCAGATTCCAAAATCCCTGTCCTCATGAAAACCAGGAAGGTAGCTACTTTTAGTGTTTCAAAAAGCCTAGTGGTACTTTTATTAAGCTATAATGAATCTGTATATACTTTATTTTCTTGTTTTTGTTGTAATTATATCAGCTATTTTGATACCAGTTAGATAATGGATGGAGGGAGGAAGAGAGGTGATAAATAAATGGTAGATAAATACACAGATAAACAAATTAGTGATAAGTATTATGATTATGAAATATAGCAAAATAAATCCAATTTGACAGTGGATGAAAAAAATTAATAAAATGATGCCTGTTGAGAATGTTTAAACCTATCTATCTACATATTTTGATTTCCAATAATGAGATTTCTAATACTTAAAAATAAAAGGAATTCCTTTTTGCTGATTCACTTATTTCAATGTGAATCAAAGTCACTGTAAAAAGAAATTAAAAGTAATATGTAATCTGGCAACAGAAATAAAGCAAAGGTAGAAACCAAGTACTACAAGGGAAAAATTCTGATGTTGTCAGATGTCTTTTGGAATTGAGTATTTATCGTGTTTACTTCTGATTGTGAAGCAGCTTTTACTGGACATTATCCATGTCAACAGAAAGTAAACTGGCATAAGAATCTATTTCTTATTTCTCCCTGACTAGGTATTTGTAAAAGGAGACTCAGGTGGCCTAATGTAGTTCAAAGAAAGCTTACATTTGAAATGAAGAGGAACTTCACAGAGAATCCTGGCTGATCTCCCAGAATACTGTTACCTTGTTCAATTCAACACAGTCTAAAACTAGCCCTTAGTTTAAAGGCTAAGAAATCTGCTTTGCCAGCAATTGGCCCTGGAGTGTGAATCTGTCTGTGAGAGATGCATTCAGGTTAGGTAAGCACACAGAAAGTGGAAATATTGCCTTTAGTGTGAGAAATATGGCTGACATCAGGACAAGAGGGATTTTCTATGACTAAGCTCATCTTTCCCCACAGAAATTCTACAGGCAAGTCAAATTACACCTACTATGTACATACATTTACATGTAAAGGATTGTTTTAAGTGCTTCACCTGGCATTATCTAATTTAACTCTCCCAGTAATCTCATGAGGAAGATATTCTTGGTAACCTCATTTCACAGATGAGGAAACTAAAAGTCAGAGAGGTTAATTTCCAGTAAAATAGCTAGATAATTGGAGGAGCCAGAATTTGAATTCCAGTAATCTGGTTCGGGAATCGCTACTAATATGCAACATGTTACATTGCCTTTCTTAAAAGGAAGTATGATTTGACAATTTTATTTTCAGCTGCCTAAGATATCTTGATATTAATTTCTCCATAGTAGAGATACATTTGGAACCAGAAGAGTCTAACCTTTGGATCAGAACCCATTTTTTCTTAGACAATTTTTCAGTAGGTAATATAAGAATTTGTGGTTATGCTCTATTTTATACATTTCCAACATAATATTCTTTTTAGATATTTAAATATCAACATCAAGTTATGGTCCAGTTCTAATTTTAAAGGCTTAAGAGGCAATTTTTGGTGGCCTTAATATCTTTTCTTTGATTCATTTCACACTGGTTTTATAATTTAACTCTCAGAGTGTTCTATTAATCGCAAATTATTAAGAGAGAAAAGTTTGTAAAACTATTCTGGTAACTGCTAAGTTAAGATGTCTTTAACTGCTTCTATTTTGCAAGGGCAGATGGGTAAATTGTCTTTTTCTCCTTATTCACATTAGGGAGATAGAAAGAGTAGAGGAGAATCTTTCTTTCTTGTCAGTTTTCCTCTTTTCCATATTCTATAATGAGAGTTAAACCAAAATGATAAACAACTAGAGCTTTAACCTTATTCATTATTGCAACCTCTAAGGGAAATTCTGCTTGACGTCTTTTAATTTTGCAATTAACAAAGAAAAATTTGACCTTGTCTGAAACTGTGTTTAATTGCCCAAAGTTCTCATTTAAAACAGTCTCTAAAGATTTGCACACCAGACCTCCCCACCACCCCCCACCCAGACGATCTTTTACTGCTACTGCAGCCTCAGTTCTATTGTACTCTGAGAGTGATTCAAGGTGAAATCCTGGATCTACATTGACTGTCTCTCTCACACAGAGTACGTCATTTTTCTTTGTCTTTTCTATAAACAGAATGTGCTATTCTTAAATTAGTTGCTGAAAAACTAAAGTATACAGAAGTGGAATGATTTAAGTAATAAATATACAGTTTTAGGTCTCAAAATATTAGGTATCTTTTAATCCAGTATTTAATTTGAGTCTCTAATTTAACATGAGATTTAAGTAGGTCAGATATTGTATTAAATGTATAAGTGTAGAATCTGAGGTTCAGATATATTAAGCAACTGACTCAAAAACATAAATTCCCCAAATGAGGAATCAGGCATTTAAATCAGTATCTTTCCGAGTCTCCCCTTCCTCTACCTCAAGATCACACGTCTGTTCAATCATTTAGACAGCAACAGACTTGTCAGAAAACAAAGCTAACATTTTCAATTCTGATATCTAGATTCTTTATTCCGTTTTCTCATGTGTCATTTATTTTGTGATTGTAATAAACCTTCGTAAACTAATTTTATATATGATGCTATAAAATACAAATCTTTAAAGATAAAAATATCCAAATGTAAAAATGAAATTATATAGAATTTGCATTTGCTTTTGGGTAGAGAAGGGGCACACTCTACTATTCATGTGATCTACATGTTTGGAAAAGCATCTGCACACCAGGAAGGTAAAATCTACTGCTGGAAACTGAAGACCCTCAGGCAGTTGTTATCTGAATACTAAGTATTTAGTGATTATGATGGGAAGGCAGAACAGGAACTTGTCTAAAATTCCGGGCTACCTTGAAAAGTCTTAAAGTGATAGCACACTTACTTCCAGTGCATTTTTATCTGAGGAGAAACGTCAAGAATGTACTCAGACTTAAAAAGGCATAGATTTTGGTCTATTTACACTAAATGTCTAAGTTAAAAAGAACATGATGGAGTTGAAGAAAACTTGGTGGGGTATTAAATAAGAGAGATGCATCATCCCCCCTGGCACTTACTGAGATTTAGAAAAGTCGTGCCTCCACTCTGGATCTCAGATTTCTGATCAACAACAAGAATAGGTAATGTGGGATGATCTCAACAGTCTCTTCCTTCTTTGAATTGCTTTTTCCCTCCTTTTAATCAACTACCATGCAATCAAAGTATGTTTACCAATCCAAGTTCTGGTTTACAGCACTCGGATAATTAAGAGACCCCTGCTCTGCTTATTTTCCCGCATCAATTGATTAAATTAATATCAATCTATTTCCACAATGTGTTTATCAAATAGTTTACATTTACTTCTCTTATAAAAATTGGATTACTATCCCCATGTTATAAATGAGTATATAATGCTTTAGAAAGCTTTAGCTACTTCTGTAAATTTTTCTTGCCAATGGCAAGAGTATCCTGGGCTTAGATCTCTGGTAATCTGACTTCCAATTTGTATGATGAATTTCTTAGCATCAGTTTATTTTACACATTCAACAGGACTCTGACCTTGTTTCAGGACGTTGCAGAATTGAAAAATGGAAAGATAACTTACTTTGAAGCCAGATAGACCTGGGATGCATGTCTGTTATCATATAATTTCAATGATTTACTTCCCATATTTATTAATTGTAAATTTATTTTTTACTTTGTAAATTTTTGGGTAAACCGAAAGGGGAATTGATGATACATAAAATTTTATGTACAACTGGGACAAAATAGACACCCTATAAACTGGTGGCAAAAGGGACTCAGTTTAGGCTGTCATTTATGTTCCCAACAAGTACTACCAATATCTTGACAATTTCTTGGAACAAAACTGATTTTCCAGGAAACAAGGGAATTGAAATGTCAAAATTAGAGAGATATTATTTTGATTGGACCAACATAATCTATTACAATATAGATATTATTTCAAAATAATAGTATTCCTTTTTTTCATTTAGCTCTTTAATTGAGAAAATAAGCCCAATCTCTTTGCTATCAAGTAAATTAATAGAACAATAGATACATTATTGATTCATTGTGGATCAAGATGTTTGTATAATAGGGAAATTCAACCAAACTCCTTATGTATTTGCAAATCTTTTATTATATTCTGCAAACTAAAAAAATAAGTACTGCTTATATTCATAAACCTAGAGTATACTTCCATATAGTCAGCAAAATATATATATTTATGTTTATATATATGATAATAAATAAATTAATTTGAGCTTAAGGAAAGAGATGCTTCATGTCAATTTTCATTGCTCTGTATTTCTATGTTTATATGTGTGGCATTTAGGAGATTTCTTAAAATATATCTACTCAACATAAGAGGTTTATATGAATATGATTAAATACACAGTAATCTATTCATTATCTTAATTATTTGCATGGAATGCAAATTATAGTTTGAAGCTATTCAATGTATTTTTGGAAAAGTCATGCAGAGCATCAACATTAAACAAGTATTTGCTTTCAATTAGGAATGTGTGACTTTCTTAGAACCAATCATTTGAAAATATAATTTGCACACTAATTGTAAATTGCAAAGTCATCTTCCGGTTACACTGCTTCTAGGTCTTCTTTTTTTATGTTAATTTTAACTTTTCATCTCTAGATGGTGCTCTAAGTACCTGCATTGCAGCTAGACATGTTAACAACACTGGGATAAAAGGCAAAAGAAACAAAAGCTTAAAAATAAAAAGTGTACTAGAACCAAATAAATTAACTTAGAAAAATTCTTGGAACTTTCGCTTTAGGCCAGAAAAGCATATGTTGTCAGGTGATTAAGCCCATAACAGAGATGTTTGAATGCTGTCCTTATTAGAGTTAGGAAAACAACTACTGCAGAAAAATATTTAAATAAGTTAGCAAATTCAGAATTGATATTTTTCAAACTAACTTATATGCCCTTTTTTACATCTATGTGTTGTATGCTAAATACTTGGTAAAAGAAGAAACAAATATACCTAAATACATTATATAACTATGAAGCAATTTTATTCAAGTTCTTTAAGATATCTTGGGACTAAAACCATATCTAAAAAATGGATTACAAATAGCTAATCAGTTTTTGGTTTTTTAGAACTGTCTATTACTGACTGGCTAACTATGATCTGCAAGCCACACCCAGTCCATTTTATTATTTTGTCACATTCTAAACTAAGAACGCTTTGTATATGTTTAATTTTGTTTTTGAATCAAAAAATATAATGTTTGGAAACATAAAAATTATAGAAAACTGAAATTTCAGTCTCTATAAATAAAGTTTTATTGGAGCACTGCCAAGCTCATTTGTTTAAGTGTTGTCTATGGTTTCTTTCCCACTATGACAACAGAATCTAGTACTGTGACAGAGACCCTATGTCCTGCAAAGCCTAAAATATTTATGTGTCCTTTACAGAAACATTTTGCAGACTTCTGGGTTGAATGAAAGTTGTTGACTGTTGAATGATCTTGTTCGCTGGTAACATTGTTATTGGGAAGAAAGCCAAAACAAGCTGAGCTCTAAACTAGTACCCTAAGTTAATATAACACTGTCATGCCAATAGGAAATTTTTAGTAAATTTTAAATTTAGTACTCTAAAGAATGTCTTTACTGAAGCATCTTCTGAAGTTTATATCTACCCAGGAACAAAATAATATATTCAAAGATTTAAAATTCAGCCAAAGTCATCATTTGGCATCATGTAGCCAAGACAACAACAATGCAAACTCAATAGAATTTTAATGAATTTAAATGTGTTTTGTGAATCTGCTACTCTGGACTGTCTTTTATCCTATAATTCTCCCCAATGTGACACTAGCATATTAATGAGAATTTGGTTCTCCTAAGTATGTTAGTTTTTATCAATTGTTCCAACAAAGTATTTCTTTTGAAGAAAATTACAAGAATGTTATTTCTGCTGCTACACTTCAGAGCCTTATCACTCCCCTCTTTTATAATCCCTGTGACCTTTATTCTTATAATTATGTTATCTGTACTCCGAGTTGCAAGTGAGAGAAACACAAATTCAAACCTACTTAAGAGGGAAAAAAAAGGATTTGTTGGAAGGACACTCAGGCATTTCATGTAATAAAAATGGAAATAAGAGTGGAATTATCAACATTATTCCCCCAATGTCATTTTGTATACTTAGCATCTTCGTGCTCTCTTTTTATGGTCACAAACAAATTTAGGAGTGATTAAAACATAAGAAACACTAAGAATAAAATAAAAGTAATTTTGAAAGAAAAGATACTCCACCATCAAACTGTCTCTCATTTCCTAGCACAGGAAATGGTGAAGAAATTACACAAAAAACTGAGACCTTATATTTGCTGTTGTCTCAATTCTCTGCTCCATTTTATTAAGACAAATTATGCTGCGGTTGGAATTACCTAAATTATAGAAGCACTGTTCATTGTAAGAATTGTGATGAAACAAAAAGTAACTGCATCAACACAAACTAGAAACCATCACATTGCACATTAAACTATTGAGGCTCCATTGATTTGTGCATTTTTTCAACATACAGCCTTATCTTTGAGACAGATTTTAGAATCTACATCTAGTGCTATTTGATTTGTACTGGAATTCTACTAGGAGTAGAAATAATACTGGTATTATTGGGACATTTTATATTCAAGTAGTATATAGAAATGTGTTGTAATATACAGAAATTATTGACACAACCCATTTCTAAATAATATAAATAACTAGAACACAAAGTATCCGTCAAGATATTTCCTTTTGCTAAATGTTCATTTCAGGTTGCTACATCATCAATATGATTGACTGGGTAGTAATTAATTGGCAATTAATGTATAACCTAACACAACAATGAACAAATCTGATGACTAAGTATAGAAGTGACCATCTGAACAACACACTATCAAGTAGAAATGTATGATTATCCTTTTGTAAACATTCTAATAATCTATACTCATAAAAATGTATCCTGTAATGCATCAATTCACAGTTTTTAATGCACTTTTTACTAATTTCTTCAGATTCAGCCTCTAAAAGAGGAAGTCTTATTATTTTTCCTTATGATAGCATTTCAAGTAGTTGTGTCTCACCACATTTTCCTGATTTTTCTCTTCCCCAGAGTAAAAAGAAGTCAATTTCTAGAGCATTTTCTATTATGATATGATTTTTTTTCTTATTCTCATTGTCTACTGACCAGATTTTAATTTGTCTACGTCTCTTTTAACATATAGTGCCTGAAAATTAAAGTACAAATGAGCTATCAATATCCCACTCTAAATACTATACTTCTATTAATACTATACTTCTGGCAGTTGCGTTACACTTTCTCCACAACTAAGGTACTGCCAAACAGTGTTCAAACTTTGTTTCACACTTGCTTCAGTTACATTTTGAATTCCCCATTCTCATTTCTACATAGTTTTTCATTATAAAAGCAGCTATATTAAGAAAAGAATGTGACCTCTCATAGAGTATGGTACAGACATTTTAAGTTCTCTTTGAATATGGTTCTATACATTTTGTTTGGGCAATGCACTGGGAGAAAGCCCTTATAAAAATAATGTGTACTTTACTTAAATATAATGACTTCAAACCATGTTGCAACTACTGTGTTCACTTACTATGCAAAACATTGTTAGAGATTTACATGCAAGAGAATGAAATTGGGCACTGATCTTACACCATACTCCAAAATTCAAAATGAATTGCAGGCTTAAACATACGACCTGAAGCCCTAAAGCTCCTAGAGGGAAACAAAACAGGAAAGCTTCTTGGCCTTAGTTTTGGCAATGTTTTCCTGGATGTGTGTTACGGGAAGTCAGGGACCCTGAATGGAGGGACTGGCTGGAGCCATGGCAGAGGAACATAAATTGTGATTTCATCTTAATATGGACATTCATCAGTTCTCAAATAATATTTTTATAATTTCTTATGCCTGTCTTACTTTAATCTCTTTTTTTGTTGTTGTTGTTGTTGAGACAGAGAGTCTAGCTCTTTCACCCAGGCCAGACTGCAGTGGCGCTGTCTCAGCTCACTGCAAGCTCTGCCTCCCAGGTTCATGTCATTCTCCTGCCTCAGCCTCCTGAGTAGCTGGGACTACAGGCGCCTGCCACCCTGCCTGGCTAATTTTTTGTATTTTTAGTAGAGACAGGGTTTCACCATGTTAGCCAGGATGGTCTTGATCTCCTGACCTCATGATCTGCCTGCCTCGGCCTCTCAAAGTGTTGTGATTACAGGTGTGAGCCACCCCACCTGGCCTTTACTGTAATCTCTTAATCCTTTTATCTTCATAAGCTGAGGATGTACGTCACCTCAGGACCACTGTGATAATTGTGTTAACTGTACAAATTGATTATAAAACATGTGTGTCTGAACAATATGAAATCAGTGCACCTTGAAAAACAACAGAATAACAGCGAATTTTATGGGACAAGGGAAGACAACCATAAGGTCTGACTGCCTGTGGGGTCAGGCAAAACGAGCCATATTTTTCTTCTTGCAAAAAACCTATAAACGGACATGCAAGTAGGAAAAATATCACTAAATTATTTTCCTAGCAAGGAATATTAATATTAATACCCTGGGAAAAGAATGCATTCCTAGGGAGAGTTCTATAAACAGCCACTCTGGGAATGCCTGTCTTGTGCAGTTGAGATAATGACTGAGATAAGCCCTGGCCTCCTGCAGAACCCTCAGGCTTACTAGGGTTGGGAAAACTCAACCCTGGTAAATTTGTGGTCAGACAGGTTCTCTGCTCTTTCTGTTGTTTAAGACATTTATCGAGACAATATGTGCACTGCTGAACATAGACCCTTATCTGTGGTTCTGCTTTTGCCCTTTGCCCTGTGATCTTTGTTGGACCCTTATCAGTGGTTCTGCTTTTGCCCTTTGCCCTGTTCCTTCAGAAGCATGTGATCTTTGTTAGAGCCTTATCGGTGGTTTTGCTTTTTGCTCTTTGAAGCATGTGATCTTTGTTCCTACTCTCTGTTCTTACACCCCCTCCCCTTTTGAAACCCTTAATAAAAACTTGCTGGTCTGAGACTCAGGCGGGCATCACAATCCTACCGATATGTAATATCACCCCTGGCGGGCCAGCTGTAAAATTCCTCTCTTTATACTATCTCTAGTTCTCAGCTGGCCAATACTTATGGAAAATAGAAAGAACCTACGTTGAAATATTGGGGGCGAGCTCCCCCAATAGATATGGCATCCAAAACATGGGTAACAAAAGCAAAATACACAAGTGGTTCTACATCAAACTACATAGCTTCTGCAAAACAAAGGAAACAATCAATGGAGTGAAAAACAGCCTATGGAATGGTAAAAATATTTGCTAACTGTATATCTGATAAATGTATAATATCCTAAACTTATTAAGAACTTCCACAACTCAATTGCAATTAAAAAACAATTTAATAATGGGCAAATGACTTCAATGGACATTTCTCCATGGTAGACACACAAATGGCCACCATGTATATGAAAAGATACTAAACATCATTAAATCATTGGGTAAACGCAAATCAAAACCACAATATCAGCTCATGCTCATACCTGTTAGGATGACCATTATCAAGAAGGCAGAGAAAAAAAAATGGCTAGGATGTGCATAAATTAGAAGCCTTGTGCCCTCTTGGTGACAGCGTAAAATGGCACAGCTAGCTGCTATGGAAAACAGTATTCACTTTCTCAAAAATTAAAAATAGAAGCATTGTATAATCTAGCAATCCTGCTTCTGGATTTTTAACCAAAAGAATTGAAAAAATTATCTTACAGGAATATTTGCACTCCCATATTCACTGCAGAACTAGTCACAACAGCCACAAAGCAGAAAAAACGTAAATGTCCATATATGGATAAATGGATGTAGAAAATGTGGTATATACATACAATGGGATATTATTGAGCTTTAAAAGAGAAGGAAATTCAAACATATATTGTGACATGGGTGAATCTTGAGGATACTATGCCAAGCAAAATAAGACAGTAATAGAAGGACAAGTATTGCATGATTCCATTTACATGAGTTATCTAAAATAGTCAAATTCATAGGAGCAGAAAGTAGAATTTTGGTTGTCAGGAGTTAGAGGAAGGGAGAAATAGTTGCTGTTCAATGAGTATAGAGTTTTGGTTATATAAAATAAAAAGTTTCTAGAAATCTGCTACACAGCAACACACATACAGTTAGCCAAACAAAAAACAGATCTGATTTTTTTAGCCACAATAAAAAATAAACAAAGAACAGCAACACAATCTTTGTTATAGAGACGAAAGAAGATATTTTACTTTGAACGTTTTTAAAAATAATTCTAATTAAATAGGGAATGAAACCATGCCTAAGACATTTTTCTAAAAGTGTACACAAATGATTGATGCAATTTTTCAATAGAGCATCTTGGAGTATGAAATAGCTCAAACGGTATAGACAAGATATTAGGAAAACGGGTTTCAGTCTTATCTGATATACTATATGGGAAACACTGGACCAGTTATTTAATTTCTAGCTTTCTCATGTCCAATAAGTAAAGAATACTGCTTTACTTGTCATTTCCCAGTTAATCTTACAGTTCCATGCTTCCCCCAAATTTGTCGCAGTGCTTTTTGCTTGAAAGACTCTTATTTCCAACGCTGTTTTAAAAGTTTAATCTTATCCTTCCAGTTTCCCCATATTTTTTTTTCTTGTGTCCTCTGTGATATTCACAGGTGTAATGATTTTATCATGCCATTTTCAAAGAGAGTGAATTCTGAGCAGGGAAGGAAGAAGTAATGATACGTGGGCCAGTCAACAGATGTGTTGGTGTAGTGGTCTTGTGTTTCTCATAGAGGAGCCTGTTTTAGTCTTGGATTGTAGTTCAAATGGGCAACAGGAAGCATTTCCAGAAAAGCTCCTTTGGCGATTATTCACTTGTATGAAAAATAAGTCACTATGACTGTTGTCAATAATACCATTTCAATATCAGGTTGGTGCAAATGTAATTGCAGTTTTGCCATTAAAAGTAATAGCAAAAACCACATAATTACCACTCCTGATAGAGAAATTACCTGAAAATGTGCTGTTTCCAAGAGATTTCTCAGGAAATCTCTTCTGTTATAAATTTCTTCTGTTTCAGAGATATTAACTCTAGCTGCAGTCTTCATCCTTTAGCTCTCCTAGGTAAACTTTCATAAAATATTGCATTACTGTCCTACCCACAAAATTCCTATTTATTAGGATGTACATAAAATGTGTTTGTCTTGCTATGTGTCTTAATATACTTAATCTCTACTTAACAAGATGCTAGATGTAGAATTATAAGGTAGATATAGGGTAGATATAAAATTCAGTCCTGCTTGGCTTTTAAATGTCACTGTAAGCCTTTATTTCAGTGGTCATATTACACAACCAGAGTAGAAACATACATAACATATGACTTGTGAAGCTATTAATTTAGGTTGATTAAATACATGGTCATCTTGTTTTGTTTTGATTTGATTTTTACCTTCAAAATATGTTACAACCTTGTGTGTGTGAGCTGTGAAGTATTGGCTGAAAAAAAAAAAACACTCATAATCAATAGGCTGGGCTCTGGACCTAGGTCAACTCATTAGCTAAAAAATAATTTTTTAAAAATTTCCTCTAATGGTTTTACTCTGAAGGACTCCATGTACTTCCTTGATAATTCTACATCTTAGTTTCCCTACCTGAAAAATGAGTTAGATGAATTAGACCATTCTCAAAGTATAATATGACTTTACATTAAAGTGATTATATACTTTAGTATTTCCCAAGTGACGTTTTCGATTTGGTCACATAAGATTAAACATCAAAATTTAAACAGAATAAGTACAAGCATTAAAACTATTCAACTATTATAACAAAAGTTGAAGGTTAAAAGCCGAAACCTCTTCTGTAGTAGAAAGGAAAAGTTGTTTATATTTTTATTTAATAATGTTAATGGAATAATTTTAAATCCTACCCCTGTAAACTGAAAATTAATTCTGCATCTCTAGTGAGTTCAATAAGTTACTTAATGCAAAAGTTTTGATTGAATTAAGGTTCCTTAATTTGTGTAGTGCCTAACACAAATTAAAATGTGTATAAAACGCTCTTGTGTGTATATAATTCCACTAGATTGTCACCATTACACTGATGTGTGTGCAGGGAAGCAGAAGGGAGCAAAGAGCGAGTTGACTGGGAACTACATGCGGGCAATGCTGGGCATTTTAGTAATAGGTGTGGTATTAGCTCTCTTCTATCCAGGAGAAAACTACAGTAGTGAGAATGAAAAGACTGGTCCACAGGCCCAAATCAAATAATTGAAAGGGCTTAATTCCACTAAAGTTAGGCATTCAAACCCCATATTCTTTGTTTCTTCCTTTGAAAGATATTGGATTTCCAAAACACATAGTTCTAATTCCATTTCTGCAGCTCAAATAATTGAAAATTGTTTTTGAAAGAAAATGGAAAAACATATTCTTTATTAATGACTAATATACTAAGATCTTATTTAAAACAATTTATAGTATAGAAAAAACAATTTATAATATAGAAAAAACAGCAAAAAAATGGTAACCATTTAAAATGTTACAAAGCTGTTTTAAATATGGTGATAGGGCTGTATCACATATAATACATTACTTAATGTAGTTCTTAAAGTGTAAATTCTAACATATTTCAGAACAAAGCCTGAATTCATTTGCTAAAAACACTGGTTTTACAAATTGTTATTCTGACTAAGGAGAAATAAAAATGTATCACTGAGGAACATGACCAAAAATTTGAAATACTGTCAAGGACCATCATTTTGACCCCAAACAGGAGCAGTTTCTCCAGTGATTTTGATTGGCATTTTGAAATGTGCCTATGGATAAAACAAAGAAAATGGCATACCTCACATTCAAATGCCCACACAGAGATAATAATGGAAGCAATGTTTTATGGGTCATTGGGGAAGGCAATCCCATCTGAATGTTTGTTCCTGAGGATGATAAGAGCAGAGTGAATATTCTTCTGCATCATATAACTCAGACTAGAGGAAAGACTGATGGATGATGATTGTTTTAATACAAAAAGCCTGAGCAACAGAGGGTGGTTGAAACAGAGACATATGCACACACACACACACATGCGATAACTGAACAGGAGTTATTCTAGATACTTTGATGTCGTGAATAAATTCAAAGTGCCAGAGCCCTGAACCCAGCCCTGAGGGTGGGTCTATAGCTTTGTTCTCTCCTGTGCTGTTAGGTGTAAAAAGGTAATGGAATTATAGACCAAAGGCAGACAAAAATTTTTTAAAGGCAAGTTTTATTTTCTTTTGTTTTTCATAACTGGAGTAAGTGCTTCCTGCTAAACTTTCTAAAACAGATGGTTGTCTGTTCTAGGATGAAAGATTAATAGTGAAAGAAATTCCTCAGCCTTGCTCAGGAGCACACAGCCTTTGCTGGCAGGCAGTAATCAGAAAGAAAATGTCCCTTTTGAGGCAACGTTTTTGAGAAAGTTTGAATTTGAGAGGCAGTATAGCAGATAGGATTATTCTTTTTTGGACTGTTCTTTTCTCTGTCTCTCTCTGAGCACTCCCTCCCAGTCTCCTCCCTTATCCCTAGTAAACTGTATTTACATCTAAATCCTTCTACTTCTTGGAGACCAACTGTAAAAATATTTTTTCAATTATTATGTAGCTAATACAAAAATGATAACCTAGTATATGTTGATAATGATTGTAGGTAAACGTCATCTGATCCTTACTATTTTTTTTTTTCACTAAGACGTAGACAAGGAATTACGTGTAATCTAGTGGAGTGAGGTTAGTAAATATTGTATACACATCACCAGCCGAGTCATATGCATTTTGCACAATAATTACTTATCTCATGGGAAGCAAATTACTAGATGCTCCTTTCTTCATCAATACACACACACATATGCATGCACACAGTTTAATGTGATCTTATGGGATAAAAAAGTTTGATAAGATTTTAAAATGCGGTAGTGTATTCATCTAGTTTAAGAGTTAGGCTCTTAAATTGACTTTGTTACATTCCTTATTGAACCTTTAGATTGGTGGCTTTCATATGAACAATTAATGTTTCAATTATCCGTCACTTTTAACTATACATTTAATGCAGATGATAAGCAGCCTACAATTCAATTTTTATGTCTTTAAGCATACTTCTGGAATCAGTGAAGGTGCCAAAATAAAATAATAGTGTAACTTATACTAGGGTATAAATGGGGAATTCTGCTAGACTTCATGGTGTAAAGAAAGATGGCTCAAGATATGAGTGCCTGGGCAAACAGGAATGCAAAATAATTTATTGTGCCAAGATGTATTAATGTTATATCCTTATGTTCTGTGTTTAATAAGGATGTTGTATCAGCACGATAAGTTGAGTTTGGCTTGGAATCATTATGTATGGAAACTTAGAATGGGATAATTGGAAGCAAGAGAAGCAGGCTTTTTGAATGAACAACATAAGTGCCTGATTGTCTTTTTCTCTTGATTAAATAAGATGTGGTTCTCAGTGTCACAGTGGGGTGTGTCTGAATACCAGTTTTTGACAATTTTGTGTCATCAGTGCTATTTTGTTTAATTTTATCTGTCTCGTTTTGAGTATTCAGAAAATTAGACTGATCAATCACACTAAGAGAATCAGCAATATGACAGGAATATCAGTGTGACCTGCCTAAAGATTTCATTGTGGTTTTAGAATGTCATATTTTACTTTCTTCCCCCAAAGTAATATTAACATATATTCAGTCGTTCAGATATTCAGTCTGAATATATATTCATATATTCAGAGAACTGATTGATAAACATTTTTAAAACGCTGAGTGATAGTTTATTGATTCTCACTCTGGTCTTCTCTACTTTAGTTTAAATAATTGGAAGCTATGTGATTTGCTAAACAGTTCCTGGTTTACTATTTATTTTCAGTACTCACACAACTTCCTTGCAACCTCTTTGAAGAAGTAAAAGATTGTATCTTTCAAATATATTGTAGATGATTCTAAATTCTGTGCTCTACTGATACATCACACAATTGAGAATAGTTTAACAAGACTGGGGATTTGTTGGCATTTATTTAGAATGACTGCTTGGTTAAATATTTTTTGTTAATAGATAAAATATTTTCTCCTTTTGTCATTTTTTGAGTTATTTAGTCAAAGATAAATATCATTCTTTGATGATATCTAGTCATGCCATATCCTTTAGCATAGCTATAAAATGAAAGAAAAGAATTATCTTGGATTATGGTTTTCAAAAAGTCATGACTAAATTGAGAAAGACAAGACTAAATCAAAAGCAAAATTCCAGAGACTGAAGTTAGAACTCACGAAGAGCAATTAAATTAAGGTAGTATGCAGAACATAAAAGAGTGGCAAACGTCCTTCTTTTTTTAAAACTCCAATTCTGGAAAACTTGCTGGCTAGGCTATTATCTACAGTTACTTCAACTATTCCTTTGTAGTAGTCATATAATATAAAAGATGTAAACTCATGACAGCTCTATCTTGTACATGCTCAAATGGAAATTACTGACCAAATGAAATTCCCTATATTGCATGCTTAAGTGGCTTTGTGAAAGATATTGAAAAAAATGCTAACAGTCTTTCTTAACAAGAAAAATGTTGTATGTTTCACTCATGTAATAGTTGACCAAATACAATGAATACAAATGTAGAATTCTTATATTTTAAAGTTTGACAGCCCAGGGAGGAATATAGGTACAATAATAATAACAAGAACAACAACACTAAGAATGATACTAATAATATTAGAGTGCAATACTCTAATAAAGATGAAAGAGCTACTGAGACATTACTTTGACATAGAGTCTAGAGGAAGACCAAAGATCTTACTGACTTTTCCCTGAATTTATCTATCTCTAAGATCAGGCTCACCCTTTCACAAAGAATGCCAACCTGCTGAACACACGGTGAGACACTTTATAGAATATGCCTAGAAGAATAACAAAGAAAAAAACTTTGGGGAAAAAAAAAACTTATGGCATGATTTAGAGTGCTGTCATTATTAACAATAAAGGGAATAGTTTATAATAAATAGGCAGAAGTGTATAATTGACTCAGGGTTTTCTGCTTGTTTTGTTTTTAATTATCACTGGTTCTGTGCAGCAGAGAGTTAAATATTTCTAGACTCCTGCTTCTCATCGATATTTTTGAAGATCAATATTTCACTTCCTTCTTCATCATACCTATTTCAAGACTGTGTAAAACAAGTCTTTCATTCCACCTGCTTCTTTTAAAATTGGCCTTGACATTGGTCCCATTGTGCATGTGTGTTTGTGTAATGGGAGAGGGATTTTTGCTCCCTCCTCTTGAATCTGGACGCATCTGTGATTCACTGGTATCTAACTGAATGTAGCAGAAGTGATGCTGCATGACTTGTGAGGTGAGGCCATTAAAGTGATGCACTTTCTCAGTGGTTACTACAGCACTGCTCTTGGAGCACTGAGCAAAGTTGCCAACTGTTCTGAAGCCTGCATTCTGTGAAGAAGTTTACACTGGCCCATGCAGACACAACACGTGGAGAGCTACTGAGACTACTGAAAGAGAAAGAGATGTCTACTCACCCAAGCTGCTCCAGACCCCTATTATTCCAACACTACCCACAGTCTAACTGCAATACTGAGATACTTGGAAGCAATACTGGAGTTAAATCTTTCCTAATTTCTGACTCACATATGGTTGCTGTATATAAGTACCTATATTTCAGAATGATTTGTAACACAGAAAATACGCTAATAACCAATAATAAATAGGCAGACATGTATAATTGACTCAGGGTTTTTTGCTTGTTGTTTTGTTTTTAATTATTGCTGGTTCTGAGAAGCAGAGAGTTACATATTTCTAAACTTCTGCTTCTCATCGATATTTAATCTTTATATTTGTGGGACTTTAAAAGAATAGGGAGGTCTTATTCCTGGGTACAATTAAATGAGGTTTGTACATACATACCATGGAATACTATGCAGCCATAAAAAAGAATGAGTTCACGTCCTTTGCAGGGACATGGATGAAGCTGGAAGCCATCATTCTCAGCAAACTAACACAGGAACAGAAAGCCAAACACTGCATGTTCTCACTCATAAGTGGGAGTTGACCAATGAGAACACATGGACACAGGGAGGGGAACATCACACACCAAGGCCTGTTGGAGGGTGGGGGGCAAGGGGACAGAGCGCATTAGGACAAATACTTAATGCATGAAGGGTTGATAGGTGCAGCAAACCACCATGGCACATATATACCCATGTAACAAACCTGCACGTTCTGCACATGTATCCCAGAACTTAAAATAAAATAAATAAAAAATAATAATAAAATGGGGTTTGCATTTTAACTTCTCATCATTTTAACTTTTTTGCTACTTTTAATATTTTAATATGCTTGTTTACTTTCTTTGCCAATAGCTTTAATTGTTTCTCTGATGAAATTTAAATGATTCAACAATCAGATTTAACATGATTTTAAAGAATTACTTTAAAATATGTTATGCATTGACCATACAGTTGTCTTTTTTTAATGTATTATTACAATGACAGAACTGAGTGTGCATTATGTGAGGTATAATACTCAAAATGTAGTGCCTAATATACTAACATATTAGTTTATAAAAAGGAAAATAAACCTATTTGCTGACAATCATAATGTCAATTCTATACTAAGGTGTGAGACCATATTAGTGATATGGCCCTTCATGGTCTTCATGATCAGTTCATTTCAAGGTGGGATATATATACATATACACACACACACACACACACACACAAATATATATATATGTAAAATACATATATGTATATATGTAAGCATAATTTATATTATATAATATATAGCATATATACATAAAATACATACATATATACACTTATACCTATATATACTTATACATGTATATAAATAAAAATATCACTTAAGCTTTAACATAGAAAAAAGGTGTAGAAGATTCCCAGTGCACAGGGTATTTGTGGAGAAGGTTGTCAATGTAAGAGACCATGTAGGGCCACAGTAAGGGAAAGCATGACTATTTTATAAATGAGATCCAGGCTAAAATAAGAGTAAATAATTTAGAAAGAGTTAGCAGGATCTTGAGGACAAATTTCATCAACTTTAGAAATTATACTAGATCTCGTTCCTCACTTCCTGATGGTCTCGATTTTAACTGCTATTGAAGTTAATACTAACTTACAGTGTCTGCTTTACATGAATTTGCATTAATGTATTTGCTTTCACTTTTACCATTTTAAACTAAGAACATTTAGCTTGACATTTCATGTTCAGTCAAGCCCAAGCAAGCTTCCAAATAAATGTAAAACTGGTGAGCTTCAGCCAACTCTATTGGGTTCACAAGGTTTTGACAAGTATTGTCATATTTTACAAAGAAACATGGAGATGAACTCAAATACAATCACAAAGCCCCATGAATTATCAAGAATTTGTTATAAAAACTGGGCAGCTCAACTAAATTGAAACAGTGAACCTAGGTCTCTGCTAATCCAGAAACAATGAAACAGTTCATTTAGAAACCTGACCTGGGTCTAGACAAACTTGACTTTTTCTAAAATTGAAGTCCTAAATAGCTGAGTTTGCATGCTATTGGATTTGAAATAAAATTTTGCTTCAACTTTTGCTGAGACAAAAAAAGGATGGATTTTTAAAAGTCATACAAAGAGAAAAAGAGGTATTTCTTAATAGTCTGATTATACATTAAAGGGAACATGAGGAACATTTGTCCAGGGTCTTAAAATTTAGTTCACTTTCATGGTAAAAATGGATACATATTCTTTGATACTTGTCCAGTCAAAAGCTGAGTTCTATTACTCTTCACATTAAAAATGGGCTAACTAGTTACCTGCCAGTCCAGAGCCTGTTTGGCGGTAATGGTATACCAGTTCTCTAGCTCTATAATTTTCAAAATTGGTTGGTCTTGTGTCCTATATTTTGGAACATTTGTCTGTGGGGTCCTGAGTCATCATGCAAGTAAGATACTTACTAGATAAACCATGAGGAAAACTCAAAAAGAAGATTCTACCTGAGCTAGCTATTAAGATATTCCTGCTGAGGCCTTGGCATGTGAGTTAAGATGTTCTCATATCTCCAGATCAGCCCAGGAAGCAACTGAGCAGCTTTAGTGACCATGGGCACCACCACATGGATAATATTGCCTACTCAAGTCCTGCCTCAATTCCTGACCAGAGTTTATTGGTTTAAGTCACAAAATTTTCAGGTGTTTTTTAATGCAGATAGATAAAATGGATTACATTGTTAAATTAACCTTATTTATTCTCTATAAGGTCACTGAAATATATTGAGTTCTAGTAAAGTGTGTTTTTAGCAACATATCCCAGAAGTAATTTGATCAGTTTTATAAAGTTTACACTGAAAATGTCAGTTTATTTTAAGGAAGCAATGATACTGCTAACCACTCAATTATTTTTCAAACTGAATAACACCTCAAGGGTAGCTCTGCCACACAGCACCCAAAATACAAGCCCAAACTTTAAAATAAACTTACATCAAAAACAAAATAAATACATACAATATAATAAATACAAAGAAGGTATGAAATATGTAAATCAGTTTAGAATTTCTTTCGGGGTTATACAAACAAGTCACTTTAATATGTGTTCTCTCACAATACCAGCAGTCATAGAGCCAGCTGGTTTTCAATTGATTCTGATGTTTGCAATATAAATGACCAATTTCTGCAACACTCATTCAACAAGTCATGCAGTCAATAACACAACAGAAAACACCATGAAGAACAGACTATTTTTTAATGTTTTATTGCAAAATCTTGGCAATAGTTTAATAACAGAAACTATATTAATGTTTATTCTTTCATAAAAGAATCATCTAAGTCTTTGAGAATAATGCCCTAAGAGCAACTGTAATATCTCATGGAAAATTAAATTTAAAATACTTGTACTTACTTATAAAGCAAAATTACGTGATAAATTGTAAAAATGTAAATACAAAGCAATATATTAAAATGAGTCCAGAGAACACATTAACAAATAAGGAATAAACTTGGCACTACATAAATCATTTTACAAGGTTAAAAAATGACAGCAAAATGTCTAAATCATTTTGTTTAATATTACATTTTGGTTTTTCTCAATAAATAATAATCATAAATTATTCGGTATTCTTTACAAGTTCAAATCACACACAAAAAAGAAATAATCTCTTTTTTCTGGTCCCTAGGTCTAAAAATATTAGTTTTATGGATTCCATCCCTTCAACATTTAAAAATTACTTTTCACACTAGTTGCAGGTATTCAGTTTGAATGTCTCCGTGTCTTCCATGTTAACCTCTCTCTACATACACCTAGGTTTGGAATTTATTGGTATTGAGGTAACACCATGTTTAATATTTTGAGGAACTGGCGGACTATTTTAAGTAAGAGAAAATATCAGAAGTTCTGTTTTTACCAAGCATACTTTTAGTGTGTATGTGTCTCTATGGGTTGAGGGTGGAGATGTTGCAGAGACAATACAGTAAACAAATGAATAAACTGTGTACTATAGAAAATTAAAAAGTGCTACAGAAAAAAAAAATAGAGAAAGACAAGGGGGCCTAGAAAAGTGCGGAGGTGGTAAATGTGAATGCTAGTGTGGAGCAGGTTCTCCTAGAAGGCCTGCACTCTCTTAATGAGGTATTTAGGCACTGACCTCGAGAGGATGATAATTAACCATATAGAGATTGGGATGTAATATTTCAAACAAGGAAACAAGGGTCAAGGTTATGAAAAGGAAGCAAATTTAACATGTTGGAAAGATGGTAGGGTGTCCAGTAAGTATAACATGAGATTTTAAATAAGTATAATATGAGATTTTATTGTACAGTTTTTAATACTCTTTTCTCATATTTCTCAATTTTTCCTTCCCTGCAAATATTATACAATATATTTTATATTCTCCTCAGAATTGAATCATTTGTAAATTTTGTGTTCTCTCTGATTTGATTCATATTAGTAAATTATTCAATAGAACAAAGATCAGGTCAGACTCCTGAAATGCATTATTAGAAAATTCCTTGCTGCTTCATAAGTGTCATGATCATCACATTTTGGTCATTAAAAAATTTGTTTTTTCAATCAATTTATTTTTCTAAATTAAAGCCACTTTAAAATTTTATTTTATATACAGACAATCATATCTCTCTATAAAAACTGAATATTTCAAGATAATTAGTACAATCTTTGTATAAAATTATATATAATATGTATTATGTATATAATTTTCCAAATATATAATATATATTTTTCAAGGTAGGGTGCAATCTCTACTACTTCTGGTAGTTAAATAGAAACTTTATGGAGTGATGGGTTACAGACTAAGACTCAAATAGGGAGAGCATAACCATGATTCAAAATAGAGGGAAGAGAAGGATCAAAAACCCAGAGATGGGGGAAATATGCATTTGGGGTTGGAAAGCAGTGTGGTTTCAAGCTGAAGTGTTATGTCTAAGCTAGAAGGTATTTTAAGGCCACATTGTGAAAATATTTTAAAAGAACTCTAAGACATTACAGTCTGAAAAAGTAATTAGAAGGTTTTGAGTTAGCTTTTTATACCATGAATTAATATTTCTAGAACTAAGATATGTAGAGTTTGGAAGCTGTAAGTACCAAGATTAGTAAGAAGGGAAATGTCTACTACCACCTCAATCAGAGGAGGAGACACATGTCACAAATTTGGGAGGGTGAGAAAATTGTAATACCAAAAGACCAATGTCTACAACTGTCTTAGTAGATTTCTATGAAAAATATTGAATTAAAAAAATCTGAATTAGTTTATTAGTCTTGGTTAAACTGAAAATTAAAAGATGAAATATAAGGATAAAATTCAATTTTTACGTAACACAAAAACAAATAAAACCATACAAGTATATAACCAGAAAATCAATCAGATTTTAAAATAAGAAATACAGAGGAATCTTTATTTTCTGTATGTTCTGTTTCAGCCAAGTCTGTGACATGGCAGCCTGAATGGCTAATGCTATTTTAAACTTCATTATTATATAAATATAACACACAGATCAAAAAGGTTACAGTCTTTCTGGGTACTGGTCAGAAAGTATCTGGTATACTAGGCATAGTGTTTCCTCCTAAAAGCCACTTTCCTATTTTGCAGGATAAAATTTAAAGGCATGTTTAAGGCTTATCCAATTAAACTCCAACATGTGTTTGGGGCCTCCTCCCAGCTACGACCTCCTCTCACTTGTTTACCTGCAAACAACTTCAGAGCTTTCGTACTCAAGTCTTACAAGGGCCCAGAATTTATAGATAATGCTGTATTGTTTACTTGAAATTTGATAAAAGAGCAGATTTTAGGTGCCTTCACCCACCAAACACACACAAATGGTAATTCTGGGTGGTGATGCTAATTAATATGACTGCAGTAATTATATGTTAACATGACTGTGGTAATCACTAGACAATGTATACATATATAAAATCATCATGTTGTACACATTGAATATATGTAATTTTTATTTGTGGATTAATTTTTTAAAAAGAGGCTAGGGTAAAAGAGGAGACGATTTTGATAAACAGAAAAGTGAGGGCCCTATCTATAGGTAGCCACTTTCATTGGGAAAGGCAGAGGCCACCTGTTGAATATAATATGCACCTGTGGCTATTATTTTGCAGCGGACCTACTTGGCAGTATTCACTGTTCCACAAATTCTCTTGTTTCCTCTCATCCTCTGATTTAGTTTACAGTTTTCTTTTGCATGAATTTTAATGATTTTCTTTTATTCAATATTCAAGTTCCAATAAAAATTGCGGCTATCCTGTGAAGACTTTCCCAAGTGTTCCAATCAGAAAAGACCCTCCTTCTACCTTGTTACCACAGCAGCTCCTAGAGATGTTTGCTTGAAGAATCATAATATCATTTTCTTTAGTTTTATTTAACCTGTTAATATTTTTTCAGTTGCATATAAACACATACATGACAAATCAAGACATAGATTTCACTTTAAAATGTTAAAATAAAAACAGTCAATTGTGAAGAACCATTACAGATATTTGTATTCTTCACAGTTTCTTGGTTAGAAGCAAAAGAAAAACTAAACATCTTACTTTAATTTTGGAAATACATTTGACCTTTCTTAATAATAATAATAATAATCTAACATATCCCAGGGTTTTAGGAATATTGTAACTTTGGGACCTAAACTTTTATTGGAGCCTTTCCAAAAAGTCCAGGTGAACACATTTAGGATTGGGTTCAGAGTGATGAGAATAGAGCTTTTTTTTGAGACGGAGTCTTGCTCTGTCACCCAGGCTGGAGTGCACTGGTGTGATCTCGGCTCACTGCAAGCTCCACCTCCCGGCTTCACGCCATTCTCCTGCATCAGCCTCCCGAGTAGCTGGGACTACAGGTGCCCACCACCAAGCCTGGCTAATTTTTTGTATTTTTAGTACAGACGAGGTTTCACCGTGTTAGCCAGGATGGTCTCAATCTCCTGACCTCGTGATCCGCTGCCTCGACCTCCCAAAGGAGAACACAGCTTTTGAAAGGACCTGTCACAGGGTCCCTGCTGAATAATAATAATTATTATTATATGGAGCTTATAAACTCAATAAGTAGAAAGATAAAATAACAGTGTCAAACAGATGTAGTGGAAATGAGGTGAAGTCATCTAGGAAAATAGAAGTCTATGATTACAAAAAGGAATGTTAGAGGTACATTTAAGTTTTATTTAAAACAGAGCAGTTGCAAATAGTGACAATATCCAAGATGACGTCTTGGCTATAGAAAGAAGCACAGAGAAAGACATAGGGAGTTGGAGAAAATTTAAAATTCTGAGGTTCTGGTGTAGCATTGGTCATTCACATAAACACTAACATCAACAAAAAGAATAGGCTGGGTGCCAAGGACTTCAATGAGTTCTGGGGAGTGTTGTTGAAAGGTTAGTAGACTGGAGCAATTACAAGAGGCTGGAATTATTCTATACAGGTGTGGAGGATCAAGAATTTAAACATTTAAGAGGGGAACCAGGTGAATGTCAAACCACCTACATGTAGAACAAGGAAGAAGGAGTAAATATTTCTGACAGAATTTGAGTGGAAGAGATATCCAGTGTATTAGGCCATTCTTGCATTACTATAAAGAAATACCTGAAACTGGGCCACTTATAATAAAACAGTCTTAGTTGCCTCACAGTTCTGAAGGCTGTACAGCAAGCATAGCACCGGCATCTGCTTCTCCAGAGGCCTGATGAAATTTTTACTCATGGCAGAAGGTGAAGCAGGAGCAGTCACATTTCATGGCCAGAGCCGGAGCAAGAGAGAGAAATGGAGGAGGTGCCACACACTTTTAAGTGACCAGATCTCTCAAACCTCACTCACTGTCAAGAGGACAGCACCAAGTCATGAGGGATACACCCCCATTATCCAATCACTCCTACCAGGCCCTACGTCTAGTACTGGGTATTACAATTCAACATGAGATTTACGTGGGGAAATTATACAAACTATAACACCTAGGAACTGAAGATTTCTTTCAGTGGAGGCAAGGATCAGATATTAAAATATCCTGTCAAGATATTACAAAGCTTTAAGTAGTAAGCAGAATTGTTTAATACATCATGGGTTCTCTAGAATATGCTGTGTTACCATTTGGTGTAGAAGGAAACACTGCAATTATAATGTTAATAACAAAATCCACAGAACAATTTGGGGATAAAGGAAATAAAAAGGAGACGGGAGGGACAATGGCCTTCCATTGATAGTAATGTGATAATAATAGTGTTTATGGAATGAATACAAAAATATGTTGGTATTAAGTGGGCCTCAAATTCCAAAAGGAGGATGATCAAAATATAATGCAATCTAGAATAGGTTTTCTTATATATAGTTAGAATGTGGTGATTTTTTAAAACTCTCAGTAGAAGTATTTTATTGTTCTAAATGTTCTCCACATCAATTGAGCCAGTTTTAGTAATTGATTTCACATTTGAAATACTTTCACACTGTTTCTTATGAATGAATATAGCAAGATATCTTAAAATATCAATCTTCTCCAAAAGCCCTTATATAAGAGAATTTCCCCACTTATTCAGAGGTATATGTATGGCTCTAAGATAAAATAGGTTTCTTATGAAAGGAATGCAAAGAATAAGAAACCATGTCCAGTTTTGCATCTCCAAATTAGGCCCTTGAAGCTTACATAAAATTTAATAGCTTTGAAACATCACAGATTGTGATTTGCATAAACTGGTATTGTTAAGTAAAGTCACGAGAAAGTTTTCTTTTCCTCAAAGGTGGGTAGTAATGGATACCATCACTTTTTTACATTAGAAGGATTAAATTAGATATCATATTTATAAGTTTATTTATACTTTATATATTATAGCTTTTTATGAGTGCTAAATCTTGTCTCAACAATTACATTACCAATATATTCATCACTATGGCCCCAGACAAGCAACCTCTTCGTCACTTGGGGAGTCATTAGAAATTTAAACACAATAACCCCAATACAAACTGGTGCAAGAGAAATTTGAGAAACACTGTTCTACATCAGTAAATTGAATTAACTGGTAACCACTGAAGAAAAGGAACCTGTTTAGAGAAGAAACATACATGTGGTTCTAGGATAAAGACTCTTACAAACGTTGTGACAAAATATCTAAAATATTTTATTTTTGTACAGCTACTGTGTTTACATGGATGTTTTGACAAGGAGAGATTTTTCAGTATGATGGAAAATGATCACGTGGATTATAGAGGAGTTGCAAGATGAACTAGATTGAAATATCATTCCAGCAGTGTTGATAGCCAGATATAAATGAGCCTCTGCATTAGCTATTAATCTTGGCTAACTTAATGGGGTTATGTATTGTTAGTTTCTTCTTATTAACATGTATAAATTTGTTCTTGGTTTATATATGTATCCATCTATCTGTGTATATTTCTGCTTGGTGCCTGCTGTCTTCTTAAATGTTAAATGTTTTGCATTTTAATTGTTTAAGCATTTATGTAGTTTAACATTCACTATCGTCGTAAAAGTTTAGTTATGCCAACAACAAACCAATTTTAAACAATATAAATTGATATCATCTTTTCCCTTTCCACCTTATTACTGTGATACAGTGACCTTTCAATTGCAGCTTTGGAGCTATAATGATATAGGTGTTAGTGTCAGTGATATAATTCTCAAAATGTTTAATGTCAGTGCTACCCCTCAAGGAGTAAACTCTATATTGGAAGCTGAATATAAGGTTAGAAGTAGAGGTCAAAGCATAAGTGTGCTGGCTCAGTCATACTAATAAACTCATATACTCAGTAGGCTAATAGAAAATGAGCAGAAATAGGTGAAACCAGGGAAATGTAGATCTTCAGTTATTGGGCTGAATTACCCCCAAGATCCTGAGTCTGACTGCTTCTTGAAAACCTGCATTTGTCTGACTAAACATCAACAAATATATTTTACTTATTCTTCTACAAGCCAGATCAGAAATATTCTAATATTTGTTAAGTTTGAAGCATAGATCCAACCATTTCAAAGATTATATGGTCTTAGAAGCACATAAACAGTTTGTTTTATCAGCAAATAGAAAAATACTAGGTGTAAGAATGCAATAGAAAAAATGGACGATACAAAAAAAACTTCATATATTCACATGGTGCTGTATCCTTACCTGCTGTATACTACAGCAGACATCATATAAATAAAATATAATACATCATTAGATGCCTGCAATTCCCATTTATCTATACAATTTTAGTTGATGCTAGAAATGAAAAGTAGAAAGAAGATAATGGTGGAGGCTTGTGTGCACTTGAATAAATAACCAGGGTAGCAAAAGTGATAAGTAATAGAAGTGCAGAGAGAAGGAATGCAACAGACACAGAGAGAATTTACTTTTCTAAAAAATTACAGATTATCTTGCAATTTATAAACTGTCTGTAACTTCGAAGCACTTATACCGGAGCAAAGCTGACTGAAAAAAGAGAAGCTTATAGATGTTTCAATAAATTAAACAATAAATTAAAGTGAAGCAAAGAGGTAGAAAGTATTGAGTTAAAATTACCAACCAGAACTAATACTAACAACTGCTGCATTTCATCTTGAGAGTTCGTGACTCGGAGTTTTGAGCACAAAATTAATGACACGACTCTTTTGGAAAAATAGAAGTAGAATCTGAAAAAACTTTCTAAAAGATATTTTCAGCTGTTGGGGGGGTGGGGGGAAGAAAACAGGTCACTGATCGGGAAGCAGAAGCTTTTTATACAAATTGAAATTGTAGTATGAGAACAGATGCATTGGTCAAATTCAAGTTTAAATAATTCTTCCAAAAAGATTGAATTTATCAATATCATTTAGTGTTTTTCAGGTGGATAGACTCCCTTAGGATCCTAGGTAGAAGTGCAGTCATGCACCGCATAATGATGCTTCTGTTGGCTATGAACTAAACATATGATGGTCGTCCAATAAGATTATAATGGAGCTGAAAAATTCCTATTGCTGAATTATACTGTAGCCATCATAAAACCATACAGCAATGCATTACTCGAGTTTGTAGTAATGCTGGAGTAAACAAACCTATGTGACTATACAGCCAGTCACATGAAAGTATAGCACATACAATTATATATACTACATAATACTTGATCATGAAGATAAACAACTGCTACTAGTTTGTATTTATTATCCGTTACTTTTTTATCATTATTGTGTGTACTCCCTATTAAAAATAGAGAAGTCTACCTATTAAAAGAAAAGTTAACTGTAGAACAGCCTCAGACAAGACATCCAGGAGGTATTCTGAGGAAAGCATTGTTATCACAGGAGATGCCAGCTCTGTATATTTTAATGCCCCTGAAGACCTTCCAGTGGAATAAGATAAAGATGTAAGACAGTAATATTGATGATCCTGACCTTGTGTAGGCCTAGGCTAATGTTTGTGTTTGTGTCTTAGTGTTTAACAAAAGGTAAAAAGTGAGAAAATAATAATAATTTCAAAAATATAACTGCTTATGGAATAAGAATATAGAGAAAAATATTTTTGTACAGCTACACTGCATGTGTGTTTTAAGATGTTATTACAAGAATCACATTTTTTAATTACAAATTTTATAAAGTTACCATAAACTGTTTTATTTATTATTGAAGAAAGAAATTTTTTTAAAAATAAATTTACTGTAGTCGGTGTACAGTGTTTATAAAGCATGGTGTAGTGTACAGTAATGTCCTAGGTCTTCACATTTGAAACCACCCAACTCTCCCATAGAACTGATGTTTATGGTTTCTTTTGAAAAAACATAGAAATTAACCCCCTCAGTCTAAAACTTGAAAAAAGCTATATTTGTCTTATCTGAGTTCCTTTCTTAGGAAACCAACAATAAGTCTTCCCAGATAGTATCAAGGAACTGAAACTTACCAAATCACTGCATCTGCACAATGAGACCCCTCACCCATCATGATTGCCTAACTGACCACCTAGTTCATTTTGACCAACTCCTCTTCGGTAACCCTCTCTAACTCCTATTTTCCTACACAAGGTTACATTTCTTCCATGTAATATAAACTCATAATTTTAGTCAATTGAGGAGATGAATTTGAGAGTGCTCTCCCATCTCATTGGATGCAGCACCCAAATTAAGCCTTATTCCCTGGCAACACCCATTGTTTTAGTGATTGATTTTCTGTGCAGCAAGCAGCAGGGCCTAGATGGAACCCCTGGCATTTTGGTAACATGTTCACTCACTGCTCACTGACTCACACAGAGCAACTTCCAGCCCTGCAAGTTCCATTCATGGTAATTGCCCTATAAGCACCAAACAGTATCTATGATACCTTATGCTGTACCATTTTTATCTTTTATATCATATTTTCAACTATCCCTTTTCTAAGTTTACATATGTTTAGACAGACAAATACCACTGTGGTAAAATTGTCTACAGTCAATATAGTAACATTGTATACAGGGTTATAGCTTAGGAGCAATAAGCTATACTATACAATCTAGGTGTGTAGGCTATGTCATCTAAGTTGTGTAAGTATACTCTACAATGTTCGTACAACAATGAAATCACCTAAGGATGCATTTCTCAGGATGTATTCCCCTCATTAAGGGATGTGTGATTGTAACTGACATACCATGTTCTATTGACTAGAAAACTATAACAGTGGAAACTTGTTATGAAATTTTAAAAATATGCTAATAGTCTTTATCAACTTCTTGCATCAAAAGTAATGTAAGTCAGAAGAGGTTTTTATATTTAAATAGTATTCCACCCCTCAAATAAGAAGTGATTTATACAAATAATGTTGTCTGAGTGTTTGAATCTTGAAAACATAGAGTGTCAATAAAATTTACTGCCTAAATTTTCATTAGTCTTTGACTGTGAAACTGAAATTAATTTGTTCCAAGAGTGTAAGATGTCATCTTTACATTGTACTTCATATAATTTTGTCTTAATATTAAATTAATCTTTTCAAATACATAGTAGTAAGATTTTAAAAATTTCTTGTTCAATCTTTTTAGCAGTAAAATTCAAAGAAACTTGAACTTGATGTGTAATTGAATCTATGTTTAATAGACTAAGCATAAATGGTAATAGAAGTCAAAAAACACAGTTTGTAAAAATGCACAAAGAAAACAAAGTAAAAAGATATCAGTGTCTTTGGTTCTTCTGTTCTTTTCATTATATTTTGGTTGTATAAGGATATAATCTTCTCTTGAGATTAAACTTTGCATATTGCAAAATAAAAGTAAAAGAAACAGAAAACAATAAAACACAGTAATATTTACAAATAATTTAAAATCTTAAAATTCAGATATTAAAAGGGAGAACATTTGTTTGATATTTGAATACATAGCCACTACACATATTCCTGTGGTATTCCGTCTAATGGAAATCAGCAAATATTGTGGATTAAAAGACTGGACGCATCTTTCAGTAAGAAACATACTGTGTGATAAAGGAATTTTCATCAGTTTGGGCTAGGAAAAAATTTGCTGCCAAATACAATGATTCTAGTTCCAGCTTTTCCATATTAGCTGCTATAGTCACAAAGGATTCCCTTACTCTATTATGGTCATCCACTAATTACTCAAATATTTTACATGAAAAAAAAAACAACACTTTCTGTAGGATGCGTATTCTTTTTACACTTTTTTTGGCATTTCTATTAAAGTTAGATTTTTTAAAGTAAGTTTTATTAGCTAATATTTTTTATCATGGTGGACTTTCTGTCACATCAATTAACAATAGTTCTCTCAAGACATTTAAAACCATTTTATTTGTCTCAAACTTTTTGCATACAAAAGTCTGTTAATAGGAATCTGTTTTAGGAAAAAATCTGTTGGTTGCAATGAGACATTGAAAATTTCCTTAACAACAGTCTGAGTCAGCACCTGCATTAGATACTAGGTTAAATTTTACTACATATATTAGTAGTCAAAAGTAAATGTTTTCATTCACTGATATTTCATATATTAAGATATTGCTAATATTTTTCTTTAGTTTGGGTAGTGTTAGCCCAATCTAGCACCTAACAGTCATGCTATAAAGCAGAAGGACAGAAGCTAATCTGGACTGAGGACCATCAATACAGTGGTCATCTCCAGTGACACTGACTTAGCTACCTAGTATTATCTCTGCCGCTTTCAAAACTATATAGTATGTCAGAAGCTGCTGATATTCCCTGTACCTAGAGTTCCAGTCATTTCAACTCTCCATCAAGAGCCAGAGATTCACCAAAAAGCCATTCACTCTTAATGTCTCTGCTGTCCTAAGATAATACGACAATGAACTATTATACACAGGGTATTGTGAAAAACTCAAGAAAGACCTCTGAGAAAATATACCTTTTGAGACTTAATGAAGAGCAGGTGTTAGTCATATATAGTTGCGAGATGTTGGATAGGGAACCATCTTAAAGACACATAGATTAAAATAAATAGGATACGGAGTGTCTTGGGAGTTGATTAGGCTTCAGGATCATGAATGTTGAGATAAGAATGACAACGTGAGCAGGTGTCAGAATGCAAAACTTGAAGAAACATTTCTGTCAGTTTAAGGAACTGAGAATTTACACCAGCTAAGATAAAGAATAATTGCAGAATTTTATCTGGAATATGCCAGAATCCAATTTGTTTTTAAGGTGGTTAACTCTAGCTGTGAAGAAAACCTATGTGATGAAAATAATATTGCAGATGAAATTAAGACATTTTCGTAGTCATATAGTTAAGAAAAGCAAATGTCTTGGCCTAGGACAGAGACAAAGGTATAAAGGTTTTATGAATGTGGGAGGTTTTTCAGATTATTGAATGCCATGAATATAGTAATAGGAGGAGTCTAAGATGAGTGTCAGTTTTTTCTCTTGGATAACTAAATTGATAGAGATGTCTATAATCAAAATGCAGAGCAAGAACTTTAAAAGGCAAGATAAAAATTCACTGTTTTAATGTTGATAGTATGGTGCCCATGGAAAATCCAGGTAGAGATATTCAGAAACTAATAAAATAATGTGTTTCTTGGTCAGAAAACAGTTATAAGCTGGAACACTGAATTGTATTGTGAAGGCTAAAAATCATGCCTATTCTTTATAATTCTTAGCTGGGACCTTTGGTTAAATCTAAGAATCAAATGGACAGAAGTCAGATTAACAGGAGGAAAACATACAAGTTTTATTAGTTTTTACATGTACACAGTGATCTTCACAAGAGAGTAAAGACTTGAATAAATAGCCAAAGCACAAAGCTTTTGTACCTTTAAGCAAGGAAATGATACATTTGCAAAGAAAGGGTAAGACAAAGGGGTTTGGGGCCAGGGGCAGTAAATTGTAAGGAAGTCACTGGAAGATATATGGGGGGGGGATGTAAAGCTAGTGAAAGATAATAATTTGTTTAGTACATTTATTTGTAGAGATTCTTTGTGGCATCATTTCCCAGCCTTTGGTGATAAGTTTTATTTTCTCATCCTGGTACAGAAAGAGTATCTTTCTCAAAGAAATTTTTGGAGGGGGTACTTATTTTTATTTTTGAGACAGGGTCTCACTGTATTGCCCAGGCTGGTTCTGAACTCCTGACCTCAAGTGATTCTCCCACCTCACTGGGATTATAGTCGTGAGCCACCACACTCCGCCAATCAAAGAAATTGTTGTGGCTTACTATGAGTAGAAGAGGACAAGATAGATAGTCCTATCTGCATCTGGTATTTCTCAGATGAATATAATGAGTAGGCATATTTTGAGATGTCATGACCTTAACTCCTTTAATTGAGGCATCAGTAGAGTATAGCTGGTGATTGTCTGGGGGAAACATATAAGAAGAAGAATGGGCTAAGAATAAAACTCTGAGCAAAAATATTATTTAGTGGATAGGAGAAAAAAAATCCCCTGAAGATTAAATGGTACATTAATCAAAGCAGTCTAAGGAAAGGGAGGATAGCACAGTATCACATTAGATATGGGAGCAGAGATTAAACGAGGTGAACATCCACCAGTGCAACAGAAGACACAAGGAAAAAAAAACTAACAACTAGCATATTATTTATAACTTAATGATGTTATTGGCAAACATATTAATGAAAACCAACTTTAGTTGTCCTGTAAGTTACTGGGAAGTAAGGGAGAGAGAGAGCATGTGTGTATTTCCTTTCAAGAAATTTGGATTAAAAAAGACAAGAGTTAGACTGGACCTACCACTCCATACAATGTCAAGGCTGAAAACGAACCAATAATGGAACGAACAAATATGAGTAGCCTAGAGAGAAAAAGGAAAACGGACATATAAGAAAGATTCAAGAACCACAGGGAGGTGTGAACATAGAATCAGTTAATGGGATTTCTGAAAGTAAGCTCGAAGACATGCTCTATTTAGATATATTAAAATTTTTGTTTTGTTCATTTGTTTAGGATACCGCATATCTACATAGTACTTCCTAGAGGCAAACTCATCTATTGAGTATTCATTCTGGGTTATAATTTTGGTATCGATAAATCTAATCTTTGTCAGAAATATAAATAAATAGAAGAGTCATATTTACTTTTTATTGATTTCTAAGCATTTCCTTAAAATGTGGGAAGAAAATAGAAGAGCCATAGAAATATGCTGGAGGAAAATTGAACATATTCTTTTGGAGGAAGTCAAAAGCTAGTGAGATATTTTGCTCAAAAAAATAGGAAAATATTACATGAGTTCACATGAATATTTAACAGACTGATATATTCTATTGAAGTTTAACAAGCAGCTTCACATCCCTTCAGTCTTTCCACTCCTGACTGCACTAACATCTGTTTTACTCAATTCTGAAATAAAACGTACATCGGATTTTCTTACTGGATTGTAAACATGTTCAAAGGCAGTCCAGGGTGAGGATGTGTTCCTCGTGCAAATTGCTTTTTAATATTTCTAGACATATAAACCTCCCCTCAGCCATCCTCCTCACAACTTCATATTAACCTAAGGATCTGACTACAACAAACTGTCTAACTGCATTTTGCTGCTGAACTGCTTTACAGTTAAGCTGTTGCTTCATGCTTGCCCCTTTTTGTTCAGCCAAATAATTTGGTGTTCATCTCCGTGGCATAATAAAAAGTGATACACAAGGATTTGAAAAGGATGTAATCATGTACACAGCAATACAAATATCATTAATTTATTTCCAACATATTCTACAGTGTGTATTTTGTATTTAGTGGTAGAATTACAGCTTTATTGAGAAAACACCATATAGGGAGACTTATTTTATTGTTACTTATCATTCAAAAATAATATGTTAGTATATCATGATAATTTACAATAATAAATATTGCGTAGTGTTTCCCTTTTCAGAAAATGTTTTATAACTCTTAATTCCACTGTTAGATGAACATCTTATAATCATACAATAATAATATGTGTCTTCTACGTGCCTCAGGTTTAATGTTTAACTTTGTTTTAAGTGGCATTTGATTACAAAAGGAATATACTGTTCCTTTTCTGAGAAGGAGCCCTGTAAGCCATCAGCACAATGCTACAGTTGCCCGGTGAAACCCAGGTAATGACAATTGCCTGATTATTGTTAGCAAACACTGTTTTATAAGTTTCTTATTCCTAAGATCACTATAGTCATTTAATTATTCTATATTTTATTATGTTAACTTCATTTAGCTTTTAACTACTCAGGATTTTTACACTGAGTTATGTTTAAATACTTACCTTTATAATTCTCATAACCCAGATTTGGATGCAGTATAGTTTGCAATTTACTAAAGCTTTTGAAAGCACATTTAAAAAAATTTTCTTTACATTTATGAAAAAATTAAAACGGATGCTTGTAACTCATTGATTTGGGTAATTTCTGAAAAGGCTTTTACCTGGAAATAAGTAGCAGTTTTAGGGGGTGGGGGGGGGCTTATATTATATTATTTAATCTTTAGGTCAATGACATTTATTAATTTGAGTTAATTTGTTCTAGGTATGGTTTTAGAACATATTCACTCTTCTCGAGGAGCTAATTATTTCTAAATATATTCACCCAGAGCTGAAACTCCTTGGAATACAATTATTTTCAGAATAGATGCTCCCTATCCTTAAATTCATATTATGTTATGAGTAAAATACATAAATATATTTAATGAACAATATGAGAGATAATCTTCATAAAAATAAAAGTTTAGGCAAGACTAATGTCCTCATGTTCAATTCCGTCAATTTATGAGTGGCCTGTTCTTTCTCCTAGAGGCTGACATTTTTTCATTGTCTTCAAACAGAAGGACTTTCTAAGAGATCTTGGATGTGACCAGACGATATTGCAATTAGTTTTCCCCTTCATTGGTAGTGTTTTTTTCTGACTGGCAAGTTCATGATTAATTTGCAAATCAAAACATTTCAGAACATTTCTTTCTTTCTTTCTGCTTCATCCTCTGCAACATTGACATTGCTGACCAACCTTCCCTCGTCACACTCTCTTTGCTTCACGTCTGTAACCCTGCACTTGCCTTTATTTGATTTTTTTTCTTTTTGATTGTTCCTGTTCTTTCCTTCAGTCAGTATGTCAGGCAGTCAATAAAAAGAAATAATCAGAAATGAACTTTGACCACAAGGAATTCAAACAAACATAATACAATTTTTAAAACCCTTATTTTTCTATTTATTTATTGGAGACTCTCATCAATTTTTCACAGCTTCAAATTCTTAGAAGACTCTCAGACACTTCTTTTTAATTTCAACCTCTACCAAACTTCCCATGTATCCAGATCTTGACTTTTAACAAAAATACTCAGAGCTTAAGATATGAGTGATGTGATAGGTACTTGTTGAGACTTTAGTCAAATCCCTTAACATTTTAGCATTTCTTTTTATTTTATTTTTTTTTATTATTATACTTTAAGTTTTAGGGTACATGTGCACAATGTGCAGGTTAGTTACATATGTATACATGTGCCATGCTGGTGTGCTGCACCCATTAACCGGTCATTTAGCATTAGGTATATCTCCTAATGCTATCCCTCCCCCCTCCCCCCACCCCACAACAGTCCCCAGAGTGTGATGTTCCCCTTCCTGTGTCCATGTGTTCTCATTGTTCAATTTCCATCTATGAATGAGAACATGCGGTGTTTGGTTTTTTGTCCTTGAGATAGTTTGCTGAGAATGATGTTTCCCAGCTTCATCCATGTCCCTACAAAGGACATGAACTCATCATTTTTTATGGCTGCATAGTATTCCATGGTCTATATGTGTCACATTTTCTTAATCCAGTCTATCATTGTTGGACATTTGGGTTGGTTCCAAGTCTTTGCTATTGTGAATAGTGCCACAATAAACATATGTGTTCATGTGTCTTTATAGCAGCATGATTTATAGTCCTTTGGGTATATACTCAGTAATGGGATGGGTGGGTCAAATGGTATTTCTAGTTCTAGATCCCTGAGGAATCACCACACTGACTTGCACAATGGTTGAACTAGTTTACAGTCCCACCAACAGTGTAAAAGTGTTCCTATTTCTCCACATCCTCTCCAGCACCTGTTGTTTCCTGACTTTTTAATGATTGCCATTCTAACTGGTGTGAGATGGTATCTCATTGTGGTTTTGATTTGCATTTCTCTGGTGGCCAGTGATGATGAGCATTTTTTCACGTGTCTTTTGGCTGCATAAATGTCTTCTTTTGAGAAGTGTCTGTTTATATCCTTTGCCCACTTTTTGATGGGGTTGTTTTTTTCTTGTAAATTTGAGTTCATTGTAGATTCTGGATATTAGCCCTTTTACAAAAATTAATTCAAGATGGATTAAAGACTTAAACGTCAGACCTAAAACCATAAAAACCCTAGAAGAAAACCTAGGCATTACCATTCAGGACTTAGGGATGGGCAAGGACTTCATGTCTAAAACACCAAAAGCAATGGCAACAAAAGCCAAAATTGACAAATGGGATCTAACTAAACTAAAGAGCTTCTGTACAGCGAAAGAAACTACCATCGGAGTGAACAGGCAACCTACAAAATGGGAGAAAATTTTCGCAACCTACTCATCTAACATTTTAGCATTTCTTTTCCAGTCTTCTAAAAATGAAATTGGGCTAATTATTGAGATGCTTTAGAATTCTAACATTCTAGAATACTCTGGATCAGTTCTACCAGGAGATCCCAAAAGCATCATCTCCTTTTCACTCCAAATCGGTTTCCCCTAAGCAATTTGTCAGCTAAGGTTACAATGATTATCAACATGTAGATAGATAGATAAATAGATAGATAGATAGATAGATGATAGATAGATAGATAGATAGATAATCTCTTTCTTGTCCTTCTTTCCTAATATAATTAGTTGCCTGATGGCAAAAATAGGAACCCCTATCACCCTTATAATTTTTTATGTAATTCAAGAGGTCATTCAGGTTATAAAACAAAAAGTATATTTATTAAGTTATACACACACACACACACACACACACACACATATATATATGAGAACTCCCAGGTGAAAGTTGTAAAAAGAACTGAAATTATAAAATTAGCATATTGGATTCAGTTATCGCAGATTTTGTGGTTACATTTTCTAGATATTTTTCCACATATGATTCTATAGTTTGGAGTGTATAAAATAAGCCAAAGTCTGAGAACAAGGAAGTGACAAGAAATGCAGCTAGAGAAAAATGCAAAGGCAAGATATTGAAAGGCCCTGTATATCATGTTAAGGAGTTTGAATTTTACCTTAAAGGCAAAAGACCAAACCAAATTACATATACTTATGGCATAATCATTTTCATTTAAAAAAATCAACTTTTGCATCAGTGAAAAGATACACTGAGGCAAAACTGGAGACAGCAAGATCATTGAATAGGCTTTGCTGGTACCCAGATTTGAGATGATGAAGCCCTACTCAGAGCCATGTCACAAGAGGTAAATAACATGACTGTATTGGAAAAATTGTAAGAATCTATAATTGATGGGGCATTTCTATAACAAATTTTCTATAGAACATAAGGTGGGCAAAAGTCAAAAATGACGACCAATATTACGATTTAAGCGATTTTGTGGTGGATTGCCATGCTACTCACAGAACCAAGGTGTAGATAAACAGAAGACATCCTTTGGGATGTAAGTCACTTGTAGAATGTGAGATGCCTGTGGAACATGTAAGTAGAGTAGAATAAATAGGTAGCTGTATGGATATTCTATATGACTACTCAAGCCTTACACAGGAGGAATGAAGTAGCCAATTGGTCCAGGTTGAGGGTCCTACCTCCACTTCAATAGGAGCACCTCTATTTTTATGTGTTAAATTTCCATGAAGTTTTTTATATGTATAGACATTGCTAGCGCTTTAAGAAAGTTTGGATAAGGTAACATGACAAGTTGTTAATCTCCTGTGTATGCATATTTTCTTAATAGAAGAAAGAATATGAGAAAAGTACATTCTTCTGATTTCTGGCCCAGTGATCTCAAACTCGCCCACACATATGTATATGATTTAGAGAACTATACCTAACTGATATGATGGGACATTCAGAAATACTATTTCACTAGCAGAAAATATTCTATTTTAGGGATTGAGAATTTTTTTATATAAAGGGCCAGATGGTAAATTTTTCAGGCCAGATGTCTTTTGTCATAACTATTCAAATCTGCTGCTTGTAGAGCTAAAGCAGCCATAGACAATATGTAAGCAAATGGGTGTGACTGTGTTTCAAAAAAAAACAAAAAAAAAGTCATTGATAAGAACAGTCACCAACGAGGTTTGGCCCATAGGCTGTAGTTGGTTAATCTCTGTACTATGTGATTCATTAGCCATGAAATCATAGAGACTGTGTGACTCAGTTGAGAGTATTTGAGCATCTTAAGGAGTATGTGTATAGCATGTGTGATCAGAGAACAAAGTGGATAATATTTTATTTGCCACTAAAAACGTGTAGCCACTAGCTGGGCAAGGTAGCTCACACCTGTAATCTCAGCACTTTGGGAGGCCAAGGTGGGTAGATTGCTTGAGCTCAGGAGTTTAAGGCCAGCCTGGGCCACATGATGAAACCCTTTCTCCACACACACACACAGACACACAAAACAAAAATTAGCTGGGTGTGGTAGCATGCTCCTATAGTCCCAGCTACTTGGGAGGCTGAGGTGGGAGGATTGCCTGAGCCCAGGAGGTTGAGGCTGCACAGAACCATGATCATGCTATTGCACTCCAGTCTGGGTGACAGAGCGACCTTGTCTCAAAAACGAAAACGAAACAAAATAATGTGGCTATTATACTTCCCAGTCCTAGAAAATATGCTATCAGATCCTATGAGAGGTGTTAAACCTTGGTTCACAGTTCTTTGGAAAAATAAAGAGAGTTACTGTCTATGAGCTACTAGCTTAGGATGAAGAAAATAATGTGTTCTTAATAGATTATTCTGAATCTTATTTGATTCTTACATATGAGTGGGATTAGGGAAATCATCTGTGATTGTACTTTCAGAAGAAATCTGTCTTAAATTCATGAAAATTAAAGTTGCTTTCTGACACTACAGTGAGAACATTTGGCATGCTTTACCCTTGTGCAGAGAGATTTAAGTATGTTTGACCACACGGTTCTTATTAAAATTCAGCACTAGGTTGTTAGCATTCTGTTCTTTTACAACAGAACTAGTATATAATGAAAAGAAATATGAGGAAGCTGAAGTATCTCTTCTACACAGTTTTTCATGTTTTTATTATTTTTTTTTTTCATTCTTTCTTTTCTTTTCCCCCCAGGAGAAGTGATTTCTTGGCCCCTCTATTTGGGTTGCCAGTTCTTTTCTGATTCCTTTTCAGAAAAATGAATACTGTGTCAGTGTGAGGTGCATATGAATTGAACCCTAAAACGAAGAGTTATTATTAACATTCAATTGTTAAAATTTTGCATTATATTTATTTAATTGGGAGGTAAAGGGGATATTTAGACTTTGGCTCATATCCATGGTTGATTTTTAAAAAACTTAATGCTCTAACATTCTATACATTTCTTCAGGAATAAAAATGTGCATGTTTTGAAAAACAAGAAAAGAGCAACCTTCTAGATTTTCCCATTGAAAATAATCAACATGAGTTGCCTTGAATATGTAACACTAAATTAAAGTGAAAATCACATAAATATAATCACATAGTGTTTTAATTTAAGAAAAGATATATATCTATGAAAGGATGGTAAAATTTTCTGTTTTCACTAATAATGCAGTTTTGAAGGTTAAAAAGTAGGAACTTACTTAGCAAAGAAGACAAAAATCACAGAAGAAGGAAAATGCTGAAATGTCCTCATTTATCACCTGTGAGGGTAAGGTGTATCCTACTGTTATTAAATGTTTAATGTAGCTGTTGGCAGGTGTGTATAACGAGCTGTTTAAAGTCTGGGAGACTGCTCGCATATCTATTTCTCATTTGCCTATTGCAAAATGTTGAAATCATCCCTACTCTCTTGAAAATTCATTATAGTATTATTTTATTTTAGTTAAGATTGTTCATGGCATACAGTGGTTTTAAGATTTGTTCAATTTTATTTGCTTTGCATAAAGTGGACATTTTCCTTTGTAAGGGAAAGTAGAACTCAGCCTCTGGGAGATTTTACTGGATATAAGAAGAGTTTGATTATTAAAGGTCAAGTGCATTGGAGAGTACTGCTTATTTGATAAAACTTTGTAGAGCTTATTTAAGTCTAAGAATTCCCTTTAATGAAGTTATCTGCTGTGTGGTATTTCATTAAATTAATTCATTTTATTTTTGGCCATCTTTAGACAAACACTTTGATTTAATTTCTGCAAATGAGTGCTGTTCTAACAATTTGACTGGTACTCAAATAAAATTAATTAAATAAATTTTAATATGTAAACATTGAAAGTAGAATATCTTGTAGACGTATGTTGTAGATTACAGATTCTTAAACTCTAGCATGTATAAGTATAAACATTGTAGATTGTTTTAAAAAAATGTCAAGACATCACTCCAGAAGGTTTTTATTCAAGAGAGTCAATAAAACATGCCTTCCTATAAAGCACTCCATGTGATTCTGATGCAAATGGTAAACCAACTGAACAGGGAAGTACACCTGGATAAATAGTCATAAGGAACTCATACAGAATATTAAGTACATATCTAAAACACCTCTGCAGAAAAACAGGGAGCAAAGTATTTGCATAAACTTGTACTGAGTACTAGGGTAGTTTTGAGGAAGACACATATCTCCTTTCTCAGAAATACTTATTTATTTGACAGTATTATAACACTGATGTTACTTTCCCAAATACTTATTACTAGAAGAGGAAAAAAATTAAACATATTGCTTGTCCTTTAAAGTTAATATAAGAACATAATACATTGGTATTAAAGCATAGATACTAAATTAAGTATTGATTAACATTATTTCTACTGACATATTCTATATTGAAGATGCATAGTAATCTCCGGCAGCAATTGTTAGACATGTATAGTCTCAGGTCCCACATTTAAAACTTGTAATCTAGTAACTCGGATCAGACAAGGGAATTTCATTTTGTAATACCATCCTATAATATGGTTTTGATCCAGTTGATTTTTGCACCACATTCTGAGAACACTGTTCAGAGTAATAAGATTGCAAATGAGAAAATTATTCAGAATATACAATTAGATGAAATTTCACCAGAATAACATTGGGACTATGTCCAAATAAAGTAGTAAGTCATTTTTTTTTTGTCATTATGACACTCAAAATTACTTAGCTTATTCTATTAGAAAAAAATATATTTACTTCTCAGATATCTTCAAAAGAGTATTAAATAATTATCATACAAAATTTTCAAATCAAAATATTGGACTAAAATTTCTTTATTTTACTTTAAGTTCTGGGATACACGTACTGAATGTGCAGGTTTGTTACATAGGTATACATGTGCCATGGTGGTTTGCTGCACCTATCCACCCGTCATCTAAGTTGTAAGTCCCACATGCATTAGGTATTTGTCCTAATGCTCGCCCTCCTTTTCCCCCCGACACCCCGACAGGCCCCGGTATGTGATGTTCCCCTCCCTGTGTCCATGTGTTCTCATTGTTCAGCTGCATGTGAGTGAGAACATGTGGCGTTTGGCTTTCTGTTCCTGTATTAGTTTGCTGAGAATGATGGTTTCCAGCTTCATCTATGTGCCTGCAAAGGATATGAATGCATTCTTTTTTACGGCTGCATAGTATTCCATTGTGTATATGTGCCACATTTTCTTTATCCAGTCTGTCATTGATGGGCATTTGGGTTGGTTCCAAGTCTTTGCTATTGTAAAAGTGCTGCAATAAGCATACATGTGCATTTATCTTTATGGTAGAATGATTTATAATCCTTTGAGAATATACTCAGTAATGGGCCTTCTGGGTCAAATGATATTTCTGGTTCTATATCCTTGAGGAATTGCCACATGGTTGTCCCCAAAGGTCGAACTATTTTACAATCCCACCAATAGTGTAAAAGCCTTCCTATTTCTCCACATCCCCGCCAGCGTTTGTTGTTTCCACACATTTTAATAATCACCATTCTAACTTGCGTGAGATGGTATCTCATTGTGGTTTTGTGCATTTCTCTAATGTCTAGTGATGATGAGCTTTTTTTCATATGTTTGTTGTCCACATAAATGTCTTCTTTTGGAAGTGTCTGTTCTTATACTTTGCCCACTTTTTATGGGAAGATTAAAATTTACATTGCTTTTAGTAAGGCTTCAGGAAAAATGTGAATGAAATACGAAAGAAAGAGAGTTGAGCCCAGTTAGAAATAACATACTATATATAGTCTGTTAATTTTGTTTGTTTATTTCAAGTAATAAAAACTCAATTGATATATTTGAACAAAGAGGAAGTTTACCATAACTCAACAAGATATCTGACACGACGCAAGCGATAAGAGAAAACAGGCCCCACTAGGGTATCAGCTTTTATGCTACAAATTTCTCACTTTATCTTTGGAACCTCAGAATCTCACATCATATCAGTTTCCATATTCACTTCTTTGCTTTTCTCTTCTTCAAAATAAGCTTTTCCTGCCTCTTCACTTGAATGAAGTGAAAAGTATCCATTTTCAGTTCCTGTACTGTTAGTTATTTTCTTCCTTCAATTTTTATGCTCTAAAGAATGAGTTTTATAGAAAACATAATTTAAAATATATATTTTAGCTTATATTTTGACACTATTTAAGGCAAATATTTTCACAATCCTCCATGTAGGATTTTCAACATTTATTTATTCAAGGAACATTTACTTAGAATCAGCAATGTGCTTGATAGATATCATAAATTTTGACCAAAAAATGACATGACAACTAGCAGTCAAAAAGATAGAATCAAGTAGGAAGAGAGGAAAGCAACTAAATTACATATGGTAAGTTACATAATATGAGAACATGCGTCTTAGCTTTCTTATGCAATGAAATAAGAAATCACAAAGAAGGCCATGTTGGAAAAGTTGGAAGGATCAGTATGTCCTTTTCAGATGGACAAAGGAAAAGAATATCTGATGTAGAGGGGAGAGAAGATACAAAGGCAAGTGCATTTGAAGCAGCATTACTGGTGAGGGGAAAGAGAAGTTATTCATTAAGGAAAACGCATGAGGTGCAAGTTAAAAAACTGAAAAGAAATTGCTTAGATAAAAAGTCAAAAGATAGGTCGTAAATCCATTAGATAAGTTAGTAGATAATGAAAATCATACATGCTAGTCAACATCTTTTGTTTTCACATCTAGCATCCAATCATTTTTTACTAATGTACCACAGTTTTCCTCAAGATAATTCATTCTCACATTCTTAAAGATTGGGTGAATGTTCTTTGTATCCAGGCTCAAGTGTGTGACTCAATTTTAGCCAATCAGAGCAAAATATTTGATGATCACAGTGACTTGTTCAGAGGTTGGAGCATGAAGTACTACAGACAAATTACATTTAGAGTTTTCATTTGTTTGCTTTTTCCTGTCACTGTTGGGAGTGAGACTGGTCATTCCATTACCAATATTCTGTCACATTTAGAAAATGCCAAATTTCCTAGGAAATGATGATAATGTTAGTAAAAACTAAGCAATATGTGCCAAAAGTAGTGATAATTCCTCTCTGGAGAACAATAACATGACCATAGTCCAAAAAAAGATTCCCACAAAAAATTATATAAATAAAATGCCTGTGACACAGTCAAAAATAACCACTTATATGGTAAGCCAACAAAGTCTGTTTGAAAAATAGCAAGGCGTAAAAATAGAAGGCTAGTAAAAGAGACTCATGAAGAATAAAGATGTTAAACTATCACAAATTTTAAATTAATTATGCTGTCAATAATCAAAGGGGTTTAAAAAATTGAGAATTTTGGCAGAGAACAGTACATCACAAGGTGAAAAAACCATAAAAATTCTAGAATTCAAAAATAAAACAACCAGGAAACTTCAGTCTTGTCAGTTGCTTTTTTTGTGTTAATTTAAATGATCACGTTGATTTTACTTTTTTAGTTTACAAATATAAGAAGGAGAATTGATTGATTTTCAAATTCATCTTTGAATACCAACCCCATATCCCTGGGATAAATCCCAGTTGGTTGTGATATATTATTCTTGTTTATTATTGAATTCAATTTTCTAATATTGTGTTTAAAAATTATGTATCCATGTTTATAAAGGATATTAGAATGTCTGTACATATTTGGTACAAATATATACCATCATATGAATAAAACTTACAAATATTAGGCCAAGAAAACCAACATATTAGGAATATAAAATGTACAATTCCATTTACATAAGGTTAAAATTAACAATAAAAGAAAATTATATTATGGAAAATCAAAGTAAGAAAAAACAGCAGAGTGATAAGCATAAATGTCAAGATAGTTGCTACTTAAAAGGAAAAAAGGTTGTAAGGAGGAATAGTGATTAGGATAGGGGCTAAAGAGGACGATGGGAGCTGGAAGGGTTTCATTTTATTTTTTATTTATCTTTTATTTTAAGTTCTGGGATAGGTGTGCAGATTTGTGGCACAGGTAAACTTGTGTTATGGGGTTCGTTGTACAGGTTATTTCATCACCCAGTTGTTAAAGTTGGTATCCATTAGTTATTTTTCTTGATCCTCTCACTTCTCCCACCCTCCACCATCTGATAGGCCCCAGTGTCTGTTGTTCCTCTCTATGTGTCCATGTGTTTTCATCATTTAGTGCCCATGTGTAAATGAGAATATACAGGATTTGGTTTTCTATTTCTGCTTTAATTTGCTAAGGATAGCTCCCATGTGTAAATGAAAATATACAGGATTTGGTTTTCTATTTCTGCTTTAATTTCCTAAGGATAATGACTTAGAGTTCCATCTACATTCCTGCAAAGGACAATATCTTGTTCTTTTTTATGGCTGCATGGTATTCCATGGTAATTAATATGTACCACATTTTCTTTATCCAATCTGATATTGATGGGCATTTAGATTGGTTCCATGTGTTTGCTATAAGAACAGTGTTGCAATGAACATAGGCATGCACGTGTCTTTACGATAGAATGACTTATATTCCTTTGGGTGTATACCCAGTAATGAGATTATTGGGTTGAAGGATAGTTCTGTCTTTAGGTCTTTGAGAATTGCCCCACTGTTTCCCACAATGGTTAAGCTAATTTACACTCCAATGGGAGAAATATAAAATAGTGTATAAGCATTCCTGTTTCTCCACAACTTCACCAGCACCTGTTTATTGACTTTTTATAATAGCCATTCTGACCAATGTGAAATGGTATCTCATTGTGATTTTTATTTGCATTTCTCTAATGATCAGTGATATTGGACCTTTTTCACATGATTGTTGGCCACATGTATGTCTTCTTTTGAAAAGTGTCTGTTCATGTATTTTGCCTATTTTTTAATAGGGCTGTTTGGTTTTTTTTCTTGGAAATGTGTTTAAGTTCCTTTTAGATGCTAATATTAGACCTTTGTTAGATGCATAGTTTGCAAAGATTTTCTCCCATTCTGTAGATTGATAGTTTATTTTGTTGTGTAAAAGCCCTTTAGTTTAATTAAATCCCATTTTTCAATGGGTGTTTTTGTTGTCATTGCTGTTAGCATCTTTCTTATGAAGTCTTTGTCAGTTCCTACATCCTGAATGGTATTGCCTAAGTTGTCTTTTGGAGTTTTTAAATTTTGGGGTTTTACAATTAAGTCTGTAATCTACCTTGAGTTGATTTTGTAATATAGCATATGGTAGAGGTCTAGTTTCAGGCTTCTGCATATGACAAGCTAGTTATCCCAGCACCATTTGTTGAATAGGGTGTCATTTTCCCATTGCTTGTTTTTGTCAGCTTTGTCAAAGATCAGATGGCTGTAGGTGTGTGGCCTTATTCCTAGGCTCTCTATTCTGTTCCATCGGCCTTTGTGTCTGTTTCCGTGCCATTATCATGCTGTTCGGGTTATTGCAGTTCTGTAGTATAGCTTGAAGTCAGGTAGCATGATGCCTCCAGCTTTGTTCTTTTTGCTTAGCATTGCCTTGAGTATTCAGGCTCTTTTTTTGTTCCATATGAATTTTAAAATAGTATTTTTCTAGTTCTGGGTATTACACCATTGGAAGTTTCATAGGAATGGCATTTAATCTATAAATTGCTTTGGGGAGTATGGTCATTTTTACAATATTTATTCTTCCTATCCATGAGCATGGAATGTTTTTTATTTCTTTGTGACATCTACGATTTCTTTGAGCAGTGTTTTGTAGTTCTCCTTGTAGAAATCTTTCACCTCACTAGTTAGCTTTATTCCTATGTATTTCGTTCTTTTTGTGGCAATTGTGAATGGGAGTTCTTTCCTTATTTGGCTCCCAGCTTGACTGTTGTTGGTGTATAGGCATGTTAATGATTTTTGGATGTTGATTTTGTATCTTGAGACTTTGCTGAAGTTGTTTATCAGCTGAAAGAGTTTTTGGGCGAAGACTATGGGGTTTTCTAGATATATGATGATGGCAAACCGGGATAGTTAGACTTCCTCTTTTCCTGTTTGGATGCCCTTTAGTTTTTTTCTCTTGCCTGATTGCTCTGGCTAGGACTTCAATTACTATGTTGAATAGAAGTGGTAAAAGAGGACATCCTTGTCTTATGCCAATTTTCAAAAAGAATCTTACTGGCTTTTGCCCATTCAAGAGCCATCGATGACATTCTATTTCTTAAATGGTGTGTTGATACAGATGTGTTCATTTTGTGAGAAACTGCTGAGCAGGCCTTTGGTTTTCTGGGGATGAGGAGGTACATTTTGGTATGTGCATTATTTCTTATTTTAACAATAAATGATTTAATAATCTTAAATTACCTTTGTAAATTAAAAAAAGCATTGCCAAGCTATACAATTCTATTTTTCAAATTAGAGTGTAATCAATCTTGGTCTTGAAGTTCAAAATTCAGATTTAAACCCTAAACTTGTGATCAACAGTCATTTTTGCAAGTTACTTTCATCTCTCAGAGTATTGGTTTTATCTTTAAGATAAAAAGAAAAGGTTTTTTTTGTTTGTTTTTTGTTTTTTGTTTTTTTTGAAACAGAATCTCCCTCTGTTTCCTGGGCTGGAGGGCAATGTGGTCATCATGGCTCACTGCAGCCTCCCAGGGTCAAGCACTCCTCCTGCCTCAGCCTTCCAAGTAGCTGAAACTACAGGCATGTGCCCCCACATCTGGCTAATTTTTGTATTTTTATGGAAACTGGGTGCCCCTATGTTGCCCAGGCTGGTCTCAGACTCCTGGACTCATGCAATCCTCCTGCCTCAGCCTCCAAAACTTCTGGGATTACAGGTGTGAGCCACTGCACCTGGCCTAATGAAAACTTTTTAACAAGAAAAAAAAACACATATCTCAGAAGTTGTTATGAAGATTACATGAAGTAATGTTGATTTCAGCTCAGAAATACACATGCCCAGGCCAGTCTCTTCTGCCCTGTTTCATTGCTAAAGCCTGTGGTCAAGGCACCATCACTTTATAAAATAATGAGTCCAACATCTGGATTCCTATGCTTAAATTTTATTCTCAAATTTAGTTTTCTTTCTGTAAAATAAATTAATAATACCATTACCCTCATTTAGCATTTTGTTTGGCACCCCTTCACTATAGGATAAAGTTCATTTTTCTTTTCATGGCAAAGAAGGCTAGTTTCTAATTCTAGACTTCCCTCTCGCCAGTCTCAGTTTCCACAAATCTGCATCATGAAATCTATTTTTCTATCACAAAAACTTAGAATTCCTCATGTTGCTTTTTATTCCCTACCTTTGAACAACACAATCTCTGTGGCTGAAACGCTCCCTCCCATCTTCGCTGTCTGACAAATGCCTATTCATCCTTCTAGATGCAGCTAAAATCCTCCTCTTCTATGAAATCTTATGGGTTTCCCCTGACATAGTCAATATGTCTAAGTTCTGGGCTCCTCTTAGTACTTCATCTTCCTGATGCATTAGTCTGGACCTATATTGTTTGCTAGCCAAGCTTTACAACTTTGCTGGCATTTCCATAGAAGTTATTACTTGTTTGTCTCTGATAAGTTCAAGAAAAAAAATAAAGAAGGAGACATAAGGACCAGCAGGTAATGGGAATGGAAAAAAGGATATATCAAATCTGTTGGGATAAGGCTGAGTGGCTTTTCCTCCCTATTTCTTTAGTTATACTCTCAAGATTTTGTGCTGTGTTGAGGTGTTCTCAAGAGAAGCAAGTGCAAAAGAGGGACAGCTGTGGTTCTACTAAACTTGAAGGAGTTTAAGCAACACAACTCATAAAAGATGGAAATAACAGTAGAGTCAATGCAAGTTAGAGAATTTCTCCACTGTGGGTCCCAGCCACTCACATGTTATACCCTCACATATAAAGGGGAGTCAATTCCAATATCTCTTACCCATATTTAATCTTGTTTTATCCATATTGTATTCTATTATTGCTTAACTGAATTTTAATAAAGCATTATTTTCTTCTAGAATACTAGACATATTCACTCATTTTAGAATGTGGCATATTGATCACTGTTCAGGAGAATTGGAAAGCATTCTCCCACAAAGAAATCTTGTTCCTACTCAAATAGGCTACTCAGAGATTTGCCCTTGTAAAAACATGTTCCATCACCAACTGATAATTTGGAGTGTGAAATTTGGAGCCATTATAAATAAATGTAGGATTTATTTGAAGCCAATATATTTCACGTGTTCAGCATTTCTCACACAATGATCATTTATGTGGACCTTTTATTGAAGCTCAGTTTCAGCCAATTTAAAACATAATTGCTTATCTTACCTAAATGCACACCTGAGACATGCAAAGTAAATTTTGGATTGCCAATGTCATCCCAAATGCTAAGACACAATTCTTGATAGCTTGCTCACATTTTTGCACATCTTGCAAGAGAGATACTAACTGCCCTTTTACCTGAAGTTTGTTTTTAAGGACATTTGTACTGTCTTTATTGTAGGATTTTTTTTTTTTAATTAATAGGCTTCATTTCTTAGAGCAGTTTTAGGTTTACGGAAGATTGAAAAGATAGTACAGATCTCCCATATACCTCCACTTCCTTCCAATCAGTTTCCTATTAAAACATTTTGCATTAGGTGTGGCATTTTGTTAGAATAGGTGGGGCAATATTGGTACATTATTATTAACTAAAGTTCATAGTTTACACTAGAGTTCAGGCTTTGTGTCATACAATTTTATGGATTTTGACAAATGTGTAATGTCATATATCCAATATTAAGGTATCAAACAGTATAATTTTAGTGCCCTAGAAATCTCTGTGCATCATTTATTCATCTCTCTCTCCCTCTAACCCCTGGCAACCACTAATTTTTTTCCGTTTCTACAAGTTTGCCTTTTTCTGACATGTCATATAGTTGGAATCATATAGTAATATTTTTTCAGACTGACTTGTTTTCCCATAAGCAATATGCATTTAAGGTTTTTCTAAGTCTTTTCATAGCTTGGTAACTATTTCTTTTTATTACTGAATAATATTTCATTGCCCAGAAACATTTGTTTATTTACTCACCTTTTGAAACAATATTTTGTCTCTTTCAGTTTTGGGTAATTATGAATAAAGCTTCTATGAACATTTGCATGCAGTGTTTGTGTGAACAAATATTTCCGCTTCACTTAGATAAATCAAATGTGAAAAAACACTATGTTTAGCTATGAAAAACATAGCTTTAATATGTTTGTCTATATGAGAAGCTTCCGGAATGTCTAAAGTGACAGTACCACTTCACATTTTTACCAGTAAGGAATGAATGAGCCTACTGCTCTGAATTCTTTACAGCATTAGTTGTTTTCAGTTTGGAGGGTGTTGTGTGGTAGAGGTAATAGTTGTGTGGTGGTATCTCATTGTCATTTTAATTTAAAATTCCCTAATGACACATGACACTGTGAATCATTATATACTTATTTGCCATATATATACACATATATATCATATGAGTATATATGTATGATATATATCATATATATGGTATATCATATGTATGATATACATCATATATATGATATACCATATATATGATATATATGTATGATATATATCATGTATCTTCTTTGATAGAGTGTCTATCCAAATCCTTTGTCTATTTTTGATTAAACTGTACCCTTATTGTTGAATATTAAAGGTTATTTGACATATTTTGAGGTAAGTCCTTTATCAGATAAGTGTTTTATAAATATTACTTCCCAGTCTGTAGCTTGTCTCTTAACAGTGTCACTTGTATAGCAGAAATATTTAATTTTAACAAAGTCTAACATCAATTTTTTCTTCTACACATTGTTCTTTTAGTGTTGTTTCTAAAAACGTATTGCCAAATGAAAGGTCACATAGATTTTGTCCTATAATATCTTCTAGAAAGTATAGAGTTTTGTGTTTTATATTTAGGTGTCAAATCCATTCCCAGTTAAATTTTGTGAAAAGAAGTATATGGTGTGAGTTGGATTCATTTTTGGTTTTGTGCATATACATGTACAAATATTCTAGCACCATTTATTGAAAAGCCTCTCTCCACTGCATTACCATTTCTTTTTTGTCAAAGATAAGTAGACTACATTAGTGTGGATCTATTTCTGGGTTATCTATTCTGTTCCACTGATCTATTTACTTATTCTTTCATCAATATCATACTGTCTTAATTACTGGAAGCTACATAATAAGTTCTGAAGTTGGATAATGTCGGTCCTTCAACTTGTTCTTCACTATTATATTGGTTGTGTTTTTAGTTCTTTCTTTCAAGATTTTAAATGCTTACTCCACTCTTGTACAGTTTCTGATGAAAGTTGGATATAATTTATACCCTAGTTTCTATATATGTTAGGCATTCCTATCCCCATCCCCTGGTTTCTATCTAGATGTTATATTTGTCTTTGGTTTTCTGAAGTTTGAATATGTTATACCTAGGTGTGAGGTTTTTGGTATTTATTCCTCTTGGTGTTATCTGAGCTTTTTGGCTATGTGGCTTGAATTTTATCATTAGTTTTGGGAAATATGCAGTCATTATTACTTCAAATAGTTCTTCTACACCTTACACATTTTTTTCTGCTATCATCATTATGCATATGTTGTACCTATTTACATTTTTACACAATTTTTGGATATCCTGTTCTATTTTTCCATTTTTTAAAAATTCCTTTTCTGTATTTTTTTTTTTTTTTGCATTTCAGATTGGTAGGTAATTATTGTCATATCTTCAGGGTCATTGGATACTTTACTTGAATGGGTTCAATCTATTTGTGAAGGCAACAAAAGAATTCTTCATACATTTTTTAATTTATAGCATTGCCTTTTGATTCTTTATTAAAATTTCAGTCTCTCATTTCATATTACCCATGTGCTATGGTTTGAATGCCTTTCCTTTCTGAAACTCTTTTCAAACTTAATTTCCAATGCAACAGTATTGAATTGAGACCTTTAAGAAGTAACTGGGTCACAAGAAATTAATTGATGAATGGATTAATAGATTAATCAATTATCATGGGAGTAAGTTATCACAAGAGTGGATTTGTTATAGAAGCAAGTCGGGCTTTCCAGTGCCTTCTCTCACCCTGTGATGCCTTCCACCTTGTTGAGACACAACACTAAAAGCCAACCAGATGCAGCTGCCCAATATTGGACTTCCTGGCCATGATATGAAATACAGGTCTTTTATTTATAAATTACAAGACTTAGGTATTCAGTTATAGCAACTGAAAACCAAATAAAGCAACATTTATTCTTTTGTATTCACTTTTTTCCATGAATGATCTTAGCAAATTGCTTATAATTATTTTTAATTGCTAGTCTGATAAATTCAGAATTTGTCGTCTGAGTCTGAATCTGTTTCTTATGTTTCCTCTGCTGATTTTTAAAATATATTTCTTTGCCTTCTAGCATATTTTGTAGTTTTTCTTGTTGGTGTTGAGAGCCAGACATAACACATGAGGTAACAGAACCTGAGATGAATTGACCTTTATTGTGAGAGATTATGTTTACTTGGGTAGGGCTTATATCAAAAAGATACTTGCGCTTGTATGTATATAAAGTAGTATTCACAAGAGCAAAGACATGGAATTAACCTAAATGTCCATCAATGGATGCTTAGATTTTTAAAAAAGATATCAATATCATATATCTCTATCTACATATAGATATCATATATCTATATGTAGAAATCATATATCTATCTATATATAGATATCATATATCTATATGTAGAAATCATATATCTCTATCTATATATAGATTTTATATATCTATCTGTATGCAGCTCCCATATATCGGTATATAGATCTCATATATCTATATCTATCTATTTATTTATCTATCTACACACACACACACACAATGGAATTCTCCTTAGCCATAAAAAAGAATGGAATTGTTTATTTTATAGCAACATGGATGGAACAGGAGACCACAATCATATGTGAACTAACTCAGAAACAGACAGTAAAATACTGTATGTTCTCAAAAGTGGGAGTTAAATAATGTGTACACAAGGACATAGAGAGTGAAATAATAGACAACAGAGACTTCAGAAAGGTGTGAGGGTGGTAAGGGGGTGAGGGAAAAGGAATTACCTAATGGGTACAATGTACACTATTCAGATGATGGTTACATTAATAACCTAGACTTCACCACTATGTAATACATTCATGGACCAAACCTGCACTTATACTCCTTAAATCTATTTTAAAAAACCCACAAATAAATAAAATATCTTTTTGTATTAAAAAAATTCAGAATATCTTCCAAAGTATTGCATTTAAACATCAGGAGATATACTATGTGGCAGAAAAAAGCAACAGCAGAAAGCTAACATTGAGAAATACAGTGACTTAAGGATTTGCCAAGAAGCCTAAACCTTAAGGTCATTCTTGTCCCCAAACCACAATTTTTCAATAATTTAAATTGACATACAATAGTTGTACATATTTGGGGGGTACATGTGATATTTTGTTGTCTGTAAACAATGTGTAATGATCAAATCAAGGTAATTGGAATATCCATCACCTCAAAATTTACTTTTTTCTTTCTGTTGGGGATATTTTAATTCTAAATATTTTGAAATATACAATAAGTTATTGTTAACTATAGTCTCTCTACTGTATTACTGAAATATTAGAGCTTATTCCTTCTATCTAACTGTACTTTTGCACTTTTTAACCAACTTCTCTTTACCACCACACTCCACATTCTTCCCAACCTCTGATAACCACCATTCTACTCTCTACCTCCACAGTCAATTTTTTTTTCATGATCTACATAAGAGTGAGAATATGCACTATTTCTCTTTCTGTGCTTGGCTTATAATAAATGGATAAAGAAAGCATGACTCTCTCTCTCTCTCTCTCTCTATATATATATATACACACACACAATGGAATATATTATTGTGTGTGTATACATATATATACTATATATATATGTATATTATTGGAATATATTATTCAGCCATTAACAAGAAATATTATTTTCAGCTACATGAATGGAACTGACAGTCATTATTTTAGGTTTCCAATTATTGTCACTTAGAGACTGGTTCTTTTAAATATGATTTTGTGCATGCTATCTCAACACCTTGCAGAAAACTGTTAACCATTATTTGTTTTTATAATCATTTATTCATGTATTCAGCAAATATATAATGAGGCTGGGCACCGTGGCCCATGCCTGTAATACCAGCACTTTGGAAGACCAAGGCAGGAAAATTGCCTGAGCCCAGGAGTTGAAGACCAGCTGGGCAACATAGTAAGACACTGTCTCTACCAAAAATAAAGAAAATTATCTGGGCATCATGGCAAATGCATGTAGTCCCTGCTACTCGTGAAACTGAGGCAGGAGGATCACTTCAGCTTAAGAGTTTGAGGCTTCAGTGAGCCGTGATCTTTCCACTGCACTCCGGTGTGGGTGACACAGCAAGACTTTGTTTTAAAAAACAATACCAAACAAAATAAAATGCTAAATATGTAATGAACATGTAACAAGAAATTTTTCATGTTATTTTTTTCCCCTCCTTTCTATAACTCTTACATTAATTTCTATTGCTTGTTGGTGAAATAAGCCAAATAAAACAATATTGTGCCAAACATTTTAAAGGGTTATATGCTGTAGATTATATTAATTCCACTATCACATTACATGACAATTTGACTGCATAAATATTTTACCTTTAAATTGCTTTAGCTTCAGCACTTCCAAAATATTACTTCATTGTGTTTTTGCAAATCATGTTGTTGTTGCAAAGTTTGCTATCAGTCAGATTCTCAGATTCTTTTTTCTTTACAGGGAGTCTTCGCTGAATTCAACGTATTTAAGGTATTTAAAATTCACTCTAATGTGACTAGATAGTCATTTTCCTTGTCAATTCCATTTGGTACTCTGTGAGCCCCAGTTGTCAGTAGTTTTATTTTTCCTTAGTTCTGGGAAATTTGTTATTATTATAGAATTGACTATCTTTTCCCCTTTTCAATGTGTTTTCTGCTTCTTTTGTATTTTTGACATCTAGATCTTAGTAATTCTATTTTTTCTTTTTTTTTTTTAAGGTATCATACTTTTTCTCTTATATGTTATCTCTCTAATATTTCTTGCTGCCTTTCTGGAAAACTTTTTATTGTGCTTTTTAGTTGAAACGATGTAGGATTTTTCTCATTCACTTTGTAGCCTGGGGACCCCTGGCTGGTGATGTTCCCACTAGGGCCTCACTCAGCCACACTACCTGCCGGAGGAGGTGGCCTGCCCACTCAGCCTGCTGGGACCACACCTGGCTTGTACACCAGCTTGGCCCCAGCCCACCTGTGTTATAGCTCATACCTGTGTTCAGTGGTTCCCAAGTTCTTGTCCCACATCCAAGAAGAATGAGAATACGCTGACAATTGAAGGATGAGGATGACAGAGAATAATCTTATTGAGTGATAAAACAGCTCTCAGAAGAAAGGGGACATGAGGGTGGTCAACCACCTATTGGGTGGTTTCTCTCTCAGTGTGGCTGGGTCTGTGGCTTTTATAGGCACAGAATGGGGAAAAGTGGGCTGTAGGTAGCGTTGGAAAAGGTAACATTTGATTGGTTAAAAAGCATTATTCAGAAAGAACCAATCAGGAAAGAGTGGGAAAACAGGAATAGAAATTCTCACTCTGGATTGCAGGTTTCAGGTTGTTTTGGGCTTGAAGGTGGGGTTTAACTGGGACCTGCCCTTGTCTGCCTAGGATTTGTCTGCCTATTGCTGCTCTCACAAGTATGCATTTCTTACCTGTTGGCCTTTTTGATTATTTTGGATCCTTTAGTTAAATATAATATTTCTCATATGCAATTAACTGTCTTACTATAAAAAAATCTTTCTAGTTCATGTAACAAGATCTTCTCTTACTTCCTTGGGAATATTTATTATGCTCACTATTCAAGTAATTATCTTCATACATTCTGTGTTGCACACTTTGTTGGCTTTTACAGTGTTTGACTTAGCATCTGTCTATTTATCTATATCTATCTATTGAAGGGTTAGAAAAGGTGTGATACCTTTCCTCACCCATAACAGTCATAGATGACATTCCTGTAACAATGACAGGTTAACAAGAGAAAAGCATAACAAATTTATTTATTCAAAGTTTTACCTGACATGGACGAATTCAAAAATAAAGACCCAAAGACCCAGGGAAAATCATCTATTTTATGCTTGGATTAGATGAAGAATGAACAGATGTGTAGAAATGGGACTGGTCTAAGTGTTAATAGACTTAGGGGGGAAGGTCAGCAAGACCTGTCTGTTTAGATTATTCTTGGCCTCTCTATGTAGCATTTCTTCTTCCTAGGTATAAGGCAAGGACCCTCTGGAATGAGAGTCTTATGACCAACCATCCGACAAGGTGGGTCAGAGAATTTCCTTATGGCCAGCTCCTACACAGAAGGGTGGAGCAATACTGGAGTAATTTTTCTTTTTATATGACCTGCCTTTGTGAAGATGAAGTCTAGTTTCTATGGATTGCCTTGGGGGAGAAAGAGGAGCAAGAGACATCAGGGCAGGAAATCAGAGAGAGACTTTGCTTCTAAAGCTGCTCCTAGGACTTTGCAATCTCCTTCAGTTGAAAGTAGTCAGCATGCCAAAGATCAATACTTTAGGCTATTGTTTTCTGAGCTCTAATATCATCTATCCATTTATCTGCCTGTTTATTCATATCCATCACTGTCATCATTAGGTCATTGTTTTTATGGATAAATTGAATTGGGGAAGAGGTAAGCTTGGACCCTTTTTTGTGTCCCTTCAGCTAGTTTAACATAATACTAATTTTAAAAACAGAAATATTTCTATGAAATTATATCCTAAAGCCAGATGGAAAAAGGAATATGTATAAACATATCATGATGAATGGCTTTCTGGTTAACATTTCTCTGTTAGAGTGACCCTTGTTTTATAAAACCTAACTTCATAGATAGAACTGACAAATACTTTTTAAATTTTAGTCAGGCTTCTCTGAGCCCTTTGTTTGACTTGGCTCAACTTTGGGCTTCTGTCTCTGTGTTCATAAAGTACAGTTTTAGCAAGTAAAGTACAGTTTTAGCAAGAATCTTGCTAAGTCAATTTAGCCAGAAGATCCCACCCTTGATATCTAATTACTTTTAATAGTTTAATAAATTACTCATTTTCTACCATCCCCCAGGTAATATTTGATCACTCTGATTTGCCTTCACCAAGAATTTTGTCGCTTTGGTTGATCCAGTATCTCCCTTACTTAAGAGGAAACTTAAGTTTCCTCTTAGTAGTTTTTTATCCACTGACCCCAACCCTGCTCCTTGGATATAAATTTCCACTTTTCTTTGTTGTATTCATAGATGAGCACAATCTCTCTCCCTTACTGCAAAATCTCATTAAGATAGTCCCTATACCTATCGTGATGGCCCTGAATAAAAGTCTTCCTTGCTGTTTTAAACAAGTATAATAAATATTTTTTCCTTAACAGTATATATTCTCTAATGTAATGTTTTAAAGCCAATTCTTATATGCAATTATATTTATACATAATATAGCATTTTTTAAAAGTTAAAAAAGTTACTTTTCTAATATGATTTGGAAACTGCTAGAATAATTGAGCCTTAAGTGTCAAAGGCATGAAATTTGCATATAATCTTACATACAAAGTAATTAATTGTGGCCTACCAAATTTGTAGACAATCAGAAATTATTCTGAAGCATGTACATCCTAACGTAACAACATCTTACTTATATGGGTGCTTTATTTTGATTTAATTACATTATGGGAGTTTGTAGTTAAGATATATGGCATTTTATTTATTTTTTCTCATTGGTTGATGCTAGTTAGAAAAGTTTTTTATCCTAAATATCTATTTTTTCTCTCTATTTGGATCTTTCAAATTTGCCACTTATTATTTGGATTGTACCAGAGTTTCTAAATACGTACAGTATTTTAAACTGAAGATTTTCATCAAATAATTATGTGAGTTTTGCTCACAAATAAAGAAAATATTGCTTGTTTCCCATTTAAGGTAATTTCAATCAATATTTTATTTGATATTCAATGATTAATTGATACTGACCAAGACAGCTTTCTTTGTTCCCTTCAACTTGACTAAAGCTTAGGCATGTTTCTCTCTTACTGTAGGCCACCTGGATCTCGCTTTTCTTAGAAAACTTGCTATTGCAGACTCTTTCTCTGCCCCTTTTGAGAGACAGGACTAGCTCGATTTCCTAGGTCGACTAAGAATCCCTAAGCCTAGCTGGAAAGGTGACCACTTCCACCTTTAAACATGGGCTTGCAACTTAGCTCACACCTGACTAATCAGATAGTAAGGAGAGCTCACTAAAATGCTAATTAGGCAACAACAGGAGGTAAAGAAATAGCCAATCATCTGTTTCCTGAGAGCACAGCGGGAGGGACAAGGATCTGGATATAAACCCAGGCATTTGAGCTGGCAAGGGCGACCCCCTTTGGGTCCCCTCCTTGTATGTGAGCTCTGTTTTTACTCTATTTTACTCTATTAAATCTTGCAACTGCACTCTTCTGGTCCATGTTTGTTATGGCTCAAGCTGAATTTTTGCTTGTCGTCCACCACTGCTGTTTTGCCGCCGTCACTGACCCGCCACTGACTTCCATCCCTCCAGATCCAGTAGGGTGCCGGCTGTGCTCCTAACCCAGGGAGGCGCCCATTGCCGCTCCCAATGGGGTTAAAGGCTTGCCATTGTTCCTGCAGGGCTAAGTGCCTGGGTTCATCCTAATCGAGCTGAACACTAGTCACTGGGTTCCAGGGTTCTCTTCCATGACCCACGACTTCTAACAGAGCTATAACACTCACCGCCTGGCCCAAGATTCCATTCCTTGGAATCCGTGAGGCCAAGAAACCCAGGTCAGAGAACACGAGGCTTGCCACCATCTTGGAAGTGGCATGCCACCATCTTGGAAGTGGCCCACCACCATCTTGGGAGCTCTGGGAGCAAGGACCCCTGGTAACACTTTCAGATGTAAGCCTTCCTCAACTCAGAAATGTTTTCTTAAGAATATGGGAGCCATCTCTGAAAGATAATCATCAAGAAAGATAGTCCCCAATCTCCTAGTCTCTGGAAGAGTTAGAAACTAACTTCAATAAGCACCAAGTAGCAAATACTGATGGCCTCATCATATTCATCAACTTTCTCCACAACTTTTTCAACTTACTCTTATTATTTTTTCACTAGCTCACACAGGTGCTAAAACCTCTTCCATCTTTTATTTCAAAGAAGTAGATTACAAGTTGTCTCCCACATGGCAATAGTCTTGACCATTATTATAGAAAGTTCCTCGTTGTTTTTAACAAGTGTTCAGTGCAAATTTTTCTTTGTCAATGCATCGTTAGTCCATTTACACATCCGTTAAAGAATGTATACTATGAAAATTAATTTTAAGAACAATGGTATATTTAACAGAAACCAACACCGAAAAAAGATTTCCTCCTCTTGTGTTTAAGCCCCAGAGATACATATTTTGCTTTGTATTAAGATAGTTTTTGCTCCTTCTCTTACTAAACTCTATTACATTTTTGGCTATATGTAGATCTTGTCAATAACTGCTATTAATTAGTTGTCGTGACTTGCAAAATCTCTGATTTGGATGAAATATAAGACTTGAAGTTTTTAAAAAGAAGCTCAAGAATCATCCAGTAAGTGTCAAATAAGCTGAATATTTCTGGCAAAATACAAAAATATGCATGTTACAGTATTAATAAAAATATTTTGATTCCTCTCTCTGTAGGCCCAATAATATAATTTCCTGATTAATTGTGACAGACCCAGAAATATGGAGAATTTTCCACCATGGTTCTAAGATGTTCCTCTTTATCCATCTTGGTAAAATCCAAATTGCCCAAATAATGGTTGGCAATCAGCAAATCAGAAAGAAGAAGGTCTTCCTCTCTGTGAAACTTGTGTGACACCCTCCAATCTGCCTTAGTAAAGCCCCCAAAACCATTCCTTCCTCCTTTTCTAAGTTAGAATGCTCTTTAAAAGCCTTGTCATATGGGATGTTTTTGAATAAAAGTTTATTCTAGTAGTCCTCTATTTGATTTTTTTCCATAAGAGGTATTTCTGTGTATTAAATCATTCTTGCGAACTTTGTGTGTGTGTCTGTGTGTGTATGTGTGTGTATATATATATACATATATATATATAGTTTTACATATATATAGTTTTACATATATAATATTTGATGGTATTTTGTTATGGGGTAAAAAAATATATTGCATTGAAGTATAAATGAATTTACCTTTCCACACATAAGATAAAGAATGTTGAAAAAGAAATTACTCTTGCCTACTAGTTCCTAAGTGTTTTTCAGTACCATAATCGCAAGGGAGATTTTGATCAGGTAAGTTTGAGAAATGTTGCAGACTGAACACCAGGAATGCTAATGCTGCCATGTTATAGCACATGCAGAGTATGGTGCTATTTGTTTGCCACAGCAGTTTTAGCTGAAGCAAATATGAAGTTCAAGGCCACAGCAGCTAGGTAGAACCAGTCCAGACTTGTAAAGGCCCCAGAGCTCAAGCCACCTCATCATGTCCGAGGCCCAAGTTGTGCAAAACTCTGATCCAGGCTCCTCAGAGAGATTCACAAATTATATTACTCTATTAAAAGTTTGGGTAAATTCTACTCTTAGGGAAACTGGTTAATCCTTTTGGTTGTTATTTGTTTTGTTGTTTTTAATGTCAGCATATGTTGAAAAAGTGTTTTGTTTTAATAAAACCTGTTCTGGGAAAATATTTTAGAAATATTATTCTAAGGCAAATTACCTTTATCTACAAGCTATAATCTTTATTCCTAACAAATAGTAAGGAAATAAAATATAAATCGGAAATTATAGAAATATCTTCAAATATAGGAAACTATTTCTCAATCATAAATGATGAAAATTTTTCAAATCTACAAAGGACATTGAGTCAACTATAGCAAATTTAACCATGTCAAAGATATAGAAGCATGGTTTTAAAATAGTTTTTTTATAAGTCCTTTTGCTTTGAAACTTTCTATCTTTTCTTCTCTTTCAGAATACTGTGTTTTATCTCTAATGGATCCTTATTATATCCCTTACAATTCCCTCTGCATTCCAGATATTACATAGTGGATAAAAGTGTATATTGGTGTGTTGAATATTTTTCACCTTCTAGAGGACAATATTTAATGTTCATTTACAGTATTCTGTTATAAAAAATTTATTTTTTAAAATGAATATATGATCACTATGGAGAATTATTTGATCCATATTTATATCTGTAAAATTTTATAATCAATGTTTTTAGTGCAATTATATTTAACTCACCATTTGTGCTCGTAAAAATAATATGCAAAACTTTACAAATGTTATTTGCTTTACATGAGTTCCTACCATTTAGCTAAATAAAACCTTTCAATTGAGCTTAAATGGAGACATTTTTCAGTGACATAAATAATACTTTAAACGTTCACAGTTCTGCTAAGATTGCCACAGAAATAATACATAAAAAAGAGTGACTTGCTTTAACAGAACACTTGCAAGTGAAATAAGATTTTAGGGCAGAGTATTGCAAGAGTAGTTATTAAAAGACATCGAAGCAAAACCAAATAGGAAGAATTTATGCTCTTGAGTGCTTTGCTGAAATCCTTTCAGTCACGTTGAAGCAAGACTGAGTCTGTGCTTTTTCAGTTTTGTGTGTCAGGTAAAACATAGCAGGGGGTGAAATGAATTCATCTTTCTGTCTTCAAGTAAACTAAAAGCAATTTTTGTCTTCCCATGTGGTCACTTGAGGTGCTTGTCATGTTCAAGCTAATGATATCAGGCACCCTCAGGTTGTTTAAGTATTCATGAAGTAATTAAATTCTCATTAACATATAAATAAAAGAAAACTGAAAACAAGTTTAGCAGGCACCTAACATCTGTTCTAATGCTTTTAAGTATTAAAATGTGCCACACACAGAAGGAAAAGTGCATTCTGTTCAGGGAAGTATTTTGCATAGATTATTTATAGAAACTGTAATTAAACTGATTTGGCATATTAAAGAAAGTTAACAGGAGCACATTATTTAGATAGTTTGTTGGAGTCTGTCAAATAAGGCATTAAAAATAGAAATGGGAAAAGTAAAATTAAGTTTTGTTTTACATTTCAGAAATATTGTAAGAGTAATTGAAATTTATTTTCATTCAAAAATGAGATGAGATGGTTAAATTTTAGTCTATGCAGGTATATATCCAACCTTGTAGCTGCACCCAAAAGTTTGTTTCATTGCAAATTTTATAAAATGGTTTTGGTACTTGTCCAAACATTTCACTTAAACCCCTAAATTTACCTTAATCACATGTACAGATGATTTTCTCTTAAGTGCTTTTTAGATATGGTTTTGTCAAATGGTAAAATAGAATGTATTAAAGAGAATCTGGATTTCATTATTAGCCTTCTCGTTTCATGCTATTTTCCACTTACGTTAGATCCTTTCATGCTATGTATTGATTGTTATAATGACAAATTTCTCAAATATTTTGCTGTTTTCCAATCATCTCAATAAAATTTGCTATTCAATAAAATAAATTCACTTATTTTACAAAGAGTTGCATAGGGGTAAGAAAATTAATTTTTCCTTCAACTCTCATAGGTTCTTAGAAAGCACCCCTGTAATAAAAGACAGATTTAATGAGAGAAAGAAAACAAAACATGACCCATTTTGTTGCATCTCAGAAAATAATACCCACAAAGTTTGTTGCTTTGGTATGCTGAACACCTAAAACTTCTATAGGGAGGCTTTGGAATTGGCCTGGAACTCGAAAACTTTCTGACCTTTCCTGTTTTCCTCCCACCCCCCAGCAGGGGGAGGTTTTCTCTGAAATTTCCTTACTACCTTAAAACCATACCTACCACCAAAAACACAATTGCCTTTTGCCCCCTCCCTGAAATTTCACTATTTCAGGTAGAAGAATGAGAAATGTAATCACACCTGGACAGTTTGTCACAAGATATTGCCTGTATCTCAGATTCATTTACATTCCAGAGAATCATTTAAACCATAATGTCTGCTTCCTGGGTCCATTTATTTTCCCTAAAAGTTTCTTTCCCCTCTAAAATTGCTTACAGTTCCCCACTTGCCTCTCCCCTGTGAAAACAGTGAAACTGCCTTTGCAAAATTGTAGCTAAGGAAATTATGACAGTGAAAGATATCAGACTTAACCAATTCCATCTTGCTTGTAACTTCTAAACTGTCCTTATCCATTCTTGGGTGTAGGTCAAACTAGGCTTGGGAAGGAATTTAGTTTATACTTTAAATAATAGTCCTTCCCAAAAGCTAAACCGTTCTTGTAAAATGAACGAAAGGCCACCAGCCACAAAGTAAGGATGAGAGGGACTGCAATACTAACTATTACTAACCATTATTCCAGAGGTCATAATATGTGCAACTTCCCGAATTACTCTTGAGAATAACATCACTACTATGAATTTAAGATTGGCCTGTCAAGTTGTCTTTGCCAGTTTTTGCATTTCTGACAACCAGATGGCCCCACCTGGACCTGCCAACCAGTTCTGTGGCCCCCACCCAGGAACTGCTTCAACGTAAGAGGATAGCTTTGATTCCCTATGACTTCATACCCGAGCCAACCAATGAGCTCTCCTGACTCACTGGTCCCCTACCCATTTAAAAACTCTGATCTCTGAGTTTTCAGGGAGACTGATTTGAGGAGTAATAAAATTCTGGTCTCTCACACAGCCAGCTCTGCATAAATTGCTTTTTCTCTATTGCAGTTCCCTTGTCCTGATAAATTGGCTCTGTCTAGGCAGGGAGCAAGGTGAACTCATTGGGCAGCTATAAGAGTGGTTAAGCTTCAATTAACTGGCCCTATTTCCACTGTCATATTTTGTGTGGCTCCTGTGCTTAAGTATGTTAATACGTTTTTACACCTTTTCACCCGTTGATCTGCCTATTGTCAGTTTATTTCAGCAAACTCAATCGCTCATAGGGAGAGGAAAAATTCTCTTCACCTGTGTAATATGTACATTTCATATATACAGAGGAGACACCCAGGGAATGAGGAGTTACCAAAAAGGTAGTTTTGAATTCCAATTTATATAGCATTGTCAACCTTTGTTCTTTAACAGTAAATTTTTACAGAAGTGACAAGACAAAAAGAGAGGACTTGTAACTTTTGAGAAGGCCAACAAATGGCAGATAAAGGCTAGTTACTAAAGCCTAGTAATGTAGATTTTGCTAGTCTCTTTTTCTTGTCTCTTTTTCAGATGATAAGCATCTAAAGCTGTTTTCAGTAGTTAAGATTTGTTCTCCCTTCTAGGGAGAACTTTAAATTATTTGAGCCTTGAGAGGAACGTGACTCTGTGGCTTGAGTCACTTGACATGTCGTTGCAAATTCTCCTTTAACTTCCTTTCTTATTCTTGTATTGTAGATGATTAAGAAAGACTTAAAAGCACCATGGAAAAGAGCCCCCATGGGTCTAATACCCCTTTTTAAGTAATGTTAAAGCAATCTTACTTGTGATGTAGCAAACTGCAATCAATTAAATCACTATGATGTATGTATTGGCCTTGTGTGGAAAATGCCGCAACTCTGTTAAATTTATCTCTGCCTATGTAAGTGAAACTATAACTTTCCCACTTTGGAGCACTGACCCCCATTCTTTTAGAGTCTTTGTTACCCAAGTGGAGATCCTCAAGTTTTGAACTTGAATAAACTCTCTACTTAATCATATTTTCTAAATCTCATTGTTGAAAGTTGACATCCTTCATTTAGGCAAATAGGAGGGTAGAGACCTTTCCTGCATCTGCTTATTCTTAATTGTCTTCGACTCAACAATACTTCATATTTGGAGGTGGCATACTCTGGTCTTCCACAGTTGTTAAAATCTGTGTTTACCAAAAGTAAGAGTCAAAGAAAAAAATCATAATATTGTAAACAAAGTTTAAGTGAAAATACTTACAATTTCTGTGATTCTAAATGGAACACGAAACTTGAAATCCATTCTAATATTAACTGTCATGTCCTATTTCTGCATTTAAATTTTGCATTTTTATTGTAAACATCTACAATTTTGTTTATGTTTGGAGTAATATAAACCAGATATTTTGCAAAATAAAATAAGATTATGTTCCGGTGAAAAAAATAAAAATAAAATAAACAAAATGAAACAAAAAACTAGATCACATTTTAGTGTGCTATTGTCACCATGCTATTTTTTTTTTTTCTTTTTTAGTACAGGAAAATAAGACAAGCTAAATGTGACTAAGTAATTTTTTTTTTTTTGGTGGAGAAGATATTAATGCTGCTATTTTAGTCTATTCATATGCAGAAAATCATTATAGCTAGTTATAGCTAGATAATTTCTATTATCCTTAAAAGACCACAATATTGTGTAAAATATACTGTTGTAAACATTGATGGCATTTTAAATGAAGTATTATATTTCTTTTGAAATTTTAATTTTTTTCTTCAAGTGGCGAAGATTTTTTGCTCAACCCAATGTTAGTCAGCCTCGTGAATTTTCTCTTAAGCTCATCCATGTGTGTACCTCCTAGTAAAATTATCTTGTATCAAGAACTCTGCTAAATCGGTTTAATAACAAACCCCCCACATCCTTCATATCTGATCACCCTCATCCTCTATTATCTTCCAGATGAGTCCACATTCAAGCTTGTGGACTCAAGATCACAAGTGGCAGTAGCTCACCAGTTTTGGGATAGCAAACCATTTCTCTTTTTCTCTCCCAGCCATCACTGTTTTACTGTCCTGATTTTCAGTGAATTTGTAACCAACTCCCTGTTTTAAGTGTTTCCAGATGAGATCTCTAACATAGCTTCTGTTTTCCTGACAAGACCTAAATATTAAAATTGCCAGTTGGTTTTTATCTTCATAACTTGCTTAGATTTTCCTTTCTCTGGAATATTATTTTCTCTCTGATTTTAAATTTCAGAGTAGCTTCGAGGCCTCTGACACTATTTGTGTGTGTGTGTGTGTGTTTCTTCATCACTCCTTATAGATCACATGAACATTTGTTCCTCCAATTAACAGTTATTTACTATAAGACTTCACAAATTAAAACACATCGTACACAGATAAACAAATAAAATATGTCTTTTTGATTCCTAAAATTGTTTGGATGGATTCTCTGTACAGCAGTGGAGAAGAACAAAATGCTGCCCAGATCCTGGAAGCTTAATGTGGTACAATTATTCAAACAGTTCTTTAGGTAAAATTCTCAGATTTTCCTCTCTGAGCCCTCTCTCATCACTCTTTACCCAAAATGTTGTTTGGGAATTGGTGTAGTAAGTCTTCAAAAATCATATGTGGATTGAGGAGACACAGATATTGAAATCCACACAGTATTCTCAGTAACAACACTCCACGCCCCACCCTGGGTCTCTGTTCTAATGTGATTTTAACCTGCCCCTGGGATGGGGGCCTGAGGTAAGGCAGATTCCATCCTTGAGAATTTTGCTGCCTACTGTTGCTAAAATCTTAGGATGGTTTACTTTAAGTCCTGTCTCCCTTACGATAGGAATGTCTTAGCTTCTTTTCTGGAAAACATAGCCCTTTCTTGATTCTCACTGGAAACCCATCTGCTTCTTTCCTTGTCCTCCATTTGGCATAAGAACTGAAACCAACATAATTTGACTGTCCCGATTTTACACAATAGTGAGAATAAGCAAAAGAAACTTAGTTACTGTCTCCAGGAAATAATTGCTTCTGAATAATAACACTGCGAACCACCTCAAATAGTTTATTAAGAACAGTTCGTCAGGATTTGCTTCAAGATTCTTACGTCAGGGTGTTCACTTTATTCACCAATTCAAAACTATTATATCATAATATGTCTCCTCCTAAGTCCAAATAAAATACTTTCCCATGAATTTTTTCTTTTTGAGATAGCAATAAGACTCTGTCAAATTGATATTTTCTCTTACCACATTAAGTCTAAGAACTTAGCTATGGGTGATCAAGTTTTATTTGTTTGCATTTGTTTTTGTTTTTGTTTTCCTAGTGGTTTTTCAAGGACTCAACAGTTGACTGGCAGTTGGTTCAGGCTACCCCTTCTTACCTTGACAGGTTCCTTGATATGCCCACTGAGTCCCTACCTTCGTGCTCCCTACATACCCTCTGCAGGGAATTCAGCTTCCCATAAACTACAAGCAAGAAGCGAAAGAGACTTTAGAAAGCTAAACTCTGGCCTTCCTCCTGTCTACCCACTTTCCACCAACAAGCTTAGTTTAAAACAGCCACACTTTAATTGTCAGGGACAGCTTGTAAGTCCATTGTTATTCAAAGTCCCAAACATTTAGATGGGAAAAGCCCATTCTCCTTAGAAAATCTCCCAAACCACCTCACAAGTCTCCTTACTTTGGTCCAAAACTCAGAGAGAAGTCACATTAGGAATCATATTGCAATTTCTTAATTATCTTTTTTTTTTCCTAATAGTCTCAATGATTAGAGATAAAGATAATTTTCTATTTCTTCTTTCTTTGTGATTTTCTTTAGAGAAAACTGTCTAATTGACCTGTTCAGTCATTTGATAAGTTCAAGGGAAAGTTTTTGCAGTAAAAAGCTCAACTTTGAGAGTGAGGATTGATCAATGGCGTCTTTTCCTAGACCAGTGGCTCTCAACCAGAGACAATATTGATGCCTGCAGATCTTTGGCTTGCGGAGACATTTCAATTGCCATGATCTGGAAGACATTATGGACATCTCCTGCTAAATGTCCTTCAATGCACAGCATGGTCACCAAAAACAAAGAATTATTCAGCACATGTTAATAGTGCTAAGGTTAATAGTTCTGTTCTAGACAATATTACCACCCTTTTTTTTCTACAATAAATCATAAATAAATAAATGCATTTATATATAGTAATAACTTTTTTTACTTTACAGACAATGAGTGTTTCTTTGTTTATTCATTATTCAAGTATGTATGCACACATTCCTATTTAGTGCTGTTGAAACATCCAGGTATCAAGATGATTACAATGCATTACTCTTTGCAGAAGTAATTCCAAAGAATCAGACTCTTAATTTACAATGCAATTTAATAAATATTTATTGTACATCTATTATGTTTAAGCATTCCTGGAGGATACAAATACGTCTAAATGAGAGTTTCTTTTAATCCAGGGGCTTAACAAATAAGACCTACTCCACTCAGAACTATAATTAGGGTTAAAAAAAGAACTTTGAAAGGAGAGGGAAGTAACAGATTAATTCCTGTTAAGGAGTTGTAGGAAGGCCTTATTTAATCAGGAGAATATAAGCATATTGGGAAATAATAAGCAAGTATTCAAGAAAAAAAAACTTGTTAAAAAATGCAGCAATTTAAATTCCATGGTAAAGTTGAGTTAATTCTAATAATTTAAAGTTATTTAATACAGTTTATAGGAGCAGTGAGGATTAAAAAGATATTTAAAGAAATTTTTCTTAAAAGGTAAATTATCATGTGGGTATTAGAGGTTCTTTTCAAGCATATGGCTTCACAGAATAATATTCGTGAGAAATTGATGCAAATTTGCACATGCTCAAAAATAAAATATTTGAATTTCAGATTGATTGTTTTACATACTGTACACTAATAAGTATTCATTTTGCATGTTCTTTGGAAGAGAACATTGGAAGCATTTGCCTAATCAATGATATATGTACATCTTCAAACTTGTATCTTCCTGCAGATCAAAATTTGATTTAATTACAGGTTAATGAGATGTATTTGGTTCTATCTGTATTTGATTATGATTTTATAGGGCTTTACTGTTATAACTTAAGATCTTCTTCTTACCTAATATAGTAAGATAATAAAAATACAGCTAAGTCAATTAATTTTATGCAAATTTTTTCATGTTGGAAACAAAAAATAAGCAGGGTAAAAGGAGAGTGTTCTCTTTTGGTGCCAATAAAGACCAGTAGAATCCCATCAGCAGCTTCCTCAAAGGTCAACAGTTTGTGTCCATAAAAGCAAATTTCAATTACCTTGAATACACTCAGCAAGTACCATGTTACTTCATTTATTATGCTTGGCTGTTTAAACTAAAACAAAGGTGCATTTGTGAGATTCATTAGACTGTTCCTAGATAAAAGAATCTATAAGATAATTTTAGCATTGAGAAAAATTTTAAGACATATTTATTTTGTATCACATAGCTTAAAACAAAGAAGTGCTTATCACCTTCAATTTGCAACCTAAATATTTAAACATCATTATTAATACTATTGCATTGGTTGTTTTAATAGCAGCTTTTGAATACTGAGATTTGTGATTTCTAAAAGTGACACTAAATAAAATTTAATCACATTTATATGAAAGTTATTGTTGCCAATACTACATGAATTAGAACTTGCATTTTTTAAAAGAGCAGTACTGAATAAAGCACATTTATTTTTAATAACAACTACTAGTTTATGTTTACCTAACATGAATTTCATAGTGATTTAAATTATTTTAACACAAAATATTAGGCAATATTTGGACAGTCATTCCTGAATTTTTATATAACTCTTCTAGGCCCCATAAAAAGATTTTTATCATAATGAAATGTCAGTTTCTTGAATAATCAGAATGATGTTTTCTTGAATATGTGTGATTTGTGACATCCACGGCATTTCTATATATGGCTGGTAGAGTGGGCTCATTCCTAGTCAATTCATTCATTCTCTACATTCAGTGATAAACACAAGCATTCTAACAGAATTACCCAAATATAAATGTTACCTGTTCATGAGAGAAATAAACAAATGTGACCATAACATGGACATTTATTCTACACATATGATGTGACTATTGCAGTAAAATTAAAGACTCAGTGGCTTTTCAAGTAACCAGGTAAACATTTTATACTGATAGTAATACAATACAGAGTCATGTTTCTGAAAAGATAAACTATATGACAAAATCAATCAACATCTTTGGAAACAGACAAAGCCTTTTATGATAGCAGAATATTTTTGGGCAAATGTGCAAATGCAAAGATGAGGTAGCAATTAATGAAATAAATAAACCTCAATGGTTTAAAATAATTAACTTAGTACCAGATGGTAACCTGAACCCTGTGTGTACCAGCCCCAAATGAGTGGCTCAATTGCAATTATGCACCATTTTCACACTAGAGTTAAGAAAGGCAGTTTAAATGAAATGGATCATAATCACAAAATAGGTAAATAGAAAAAAGAATTTGATATTTTAATCTTAGTGACTCTCCATTAATAATAAAGGCTTTCTTATTCACTACTAATAGAGGGTCAACTATCCTTTTGCTTTTCTGTGTTATTATCAAGTCTTGTTATTGAAATAATGGTTTCTATGAGAGCTCTGCAGGCTCTCCATTATCAAACCTGTTTATGAGATACAAGAAGCATAAGATATCTTGAGTTTTTAGCATTACAGCTCATGAGGTCAGCCCATTGGTGAGGGTGAGGGATTTCATTTCGGACTAGAACTTCTTAGCTGACAAAATAACTAAGGACTTACAGACTGCATAGCAGCTTGAAATGGTTAATGACTATATATATATATTCATTATATATAGAATGCATTATATATATATACATTTTGCATATTATCCTCTAAAATGTGAAATGTTTATGCACAGGCACGCACATACACACATCAACATCTATAACACACACACATATAAATGCACACATATATATACACATACGTGGAAAATCCTAGAGATAATATTAATATTAGATATGTATTTCTGTTTTGTTCTATTTTGAATTATTTTATTTGAATCCAAATAAAATGAATTCATGTTATGATTGTATGTATGTTAAATAAAATTTATATGAGGTCATAGGTTTGGAGTAAGCTCCTGCTCTAGGCCCATCAGAACATGCCAAAAGGGAGTTACGCATGCTGAAATTCCAGGCCACCAAGCTGAAATTAAGATCCTCATCTGAACTCCTGAGAAACAGCCAGCCTGATAAGGAAGTCTCTGCCTTAACCTTTACATGAGAAATAACCCTTAAACTACCAATCCTGTTTCTGCTTTCTTCAGTCCTCTTCTGCCCATAAAACCAACCTCCTCTGCTTGGCTCATCAGAAGACTCATTCTAGTTTATAGAAATAGTCATTGCCTGATTCCAGAATTAAAAATAGGCTGGGTGCAGTGACACCCACCTTTAATATCAGCATTTTGAGAGGCTGAGGTGGCAGGATCACTTGAGCCCAGGAGTTTACAATAAGCTTGACAATAAGTAAGACCCCATCTCTATAATTTTTGTTTTAATTTAACCAGGCGTGGAGGTACATAACTGTAGTCCCACTGACTCAGAAGGCTGAGGAGGGAGAATCACTTGAGCCCAGGAGGTCAAAGCTGCAATGAACTGTGATTGTGCCACTGCACACTAGCTAGGTGACAGAGCAGTGTGAAAAACAGAAATGAGAGTAAAGGTGTAAGAGAAGGCTGTTCTTGAAGCATCAACACAAGTACTACCTACTGGTGTCCAGTTAGCAATCAACCCTCACGCTCCTTTGACCTCTGAGAGACAAAAGAAGAGTATCTAAGAATAAGAATTTATCATTGCCACAAATAATCACAAAAATAAATACAGGAGGACTGAAATAGTGTTATACATTTTTTATTTTTTATTTTTTTTGCCAATGGGAGTGACTAGCAAGTGATTTTACAGCAGGATGGCAAGGCAAGTGAGTCACAGTTCAGAGTTGCCAGAGTTTGATGTTCTGGTGGAAAAGTTGAGTGGAAGTTTACTGTATGTGATTTAATGATCCCTTTGATGGGAAGTAGGTTCAAGGAGGACTTTGACTTCAAGAAGGTAAAATCTACATGTAAAAATTTAATGTATTAATAAAAAAGAGCATTTCATAGCTTTGAAGGACGTGATCTAGAAAAAAGTTATGTAACATTTTAGGAAAGTTTTACCCATGACTTCAGCCCTATGCCAATGCAAGGACTGGATAATACAGTCTTGTAATGAAATATTGAAACTATGGAAATTGAATAAAAAGGTAGAAAGGTTTTTCTGAACATGTCCTCAGGTTAGAAACATTTTTATTATTATTTTTATTTGACATAATAACTATACATATTTGTGGTGTATACTGTGATATTTTGATACATGTTTAGTAATGATCGACTTAGAGTAATTAGCATATCTGTAGAAACATTTCATGAAATAAGTGCTAAACTCAACTACTGTGCTAGACACTTGTTTGCTTTTTCCACAGATATTTCTTCCAGCACTTCAGAATCTCATTATTACAGTTTCCTCTGAATCTTAGTCTTGGTGACCGGGAATTGAGAAACATCTGTTGCTGAGCTTCTGGAAGTTTTTAATAATTTTTTAAAAGATTCATAGCATTGAAATACTACTCTAATTAATGAAATTTTGGGACATCCGTACTGCGAGCACTTGACATTTTTTGTGTTTACAGAAGTGTACTATACAGAGATGGGACAATCTTGTCAGAACGCTGCTGCCACCACTAACCTCACTTGCTTTGCTAGAAACAATCACTACTATCTGCCTTTACTGCTGCTACAATGGCTAACACTGTTGCTGGAGAGCGGGTTATAAAATATTTGAAATATGTCTTTTTTTTTAACTTTTAAGTTTGGAATACATGTGCAGGTTTGTTACACAGGTAAGCTTGTGTCATGGGGGTTTGTTGTAGAGATTTTTTCGTCACCCAGGTGTTAAGCCTAGTACCCACTAGTTATTTTTTCTGATTTAGTTATTTTTCCTGATCTTCTCCCTCCTCCCACCCTCCACTCTTCAAAAGGCCCCAGTGTGTGTTGTTCCCCTCTCTGTGTGCATGTGTTCTCATCATTTAGCTCCCACTTATAAGTGAGAATATGGAGTATTTGGTTTTCTGTTCCATTGTTTTTTAAATCATATGCTGACAAGTAGAAAATCCATGTCCATTATTACAGTCAAGAATTTTATATAAATGGGATCACACAGCATATTTTGTTTGATTTTGTGTGTACAATTTTGGTATTTAGATTCTAGCACTTAACACATTTAAGATTCAATCATGTTGTTTCAAATTTCTAGAGATCCTCAGTTTTTAGTACACTCATATTTCTAGTATACGCCTCAATATTGCTGAGTGTTACTAATTGTATTCCTAGACAACAATTTATCCAGTTATTATTGATTTATATCTGGGTCGTCACTATCTTTTTGGCTATTATCAATAATCTTATAATATTGACACATTTTAAGTGTGTTTGGATAAACATCTAGACTTGGAATATCCTGATTATAGGGTACATAAATGTTTAACTTTTAAGGAAATTGTAAACAGTTTTCCAAAGCAGTTGTACTATTTTACACTTCTACCAGCAGTGTATGTGGGTCGCAGTCTAATATAATACAGTATTTGAAGATGTTCATCTTTTTTTGTTTAAGCCAATCAATTAAGTGGGTAGGTTTTGCTGTGTCATTGTGATTTTAAAATTCTCATTTCTCTGATGACTAATGATGTTGAACACTTTTTCATACTCTTCGTTATTATTTTTTTCCTGTGAAACACTTTTCAGTCATTTGCCCATTTTTATTGGGTCGTTTTTCTTTTTGTAATTGATTTGCAGTAGTTCATAATGTATTTTGTTTTCAAGTACTTTTTAGTCTTTAGCATATCTATTCATTTCATTTGTAGTTTTTTTTCATGAGAAGAAGTTTGTAATTTTAATGAATTGTCTTTTTTCTTTTATGATTCTTTCTCTGGTTTAAGAAATATTTGCTAAATGATAGGTCATAAAGATACCATTTTTATTTATCTTCTAAGACATTATGCTAGATATTTTCTACATTTAGGACTCTGATACAGCTAAAATTGATTCTTGTGCATTGTGTGAAATAGAGGCTGTCTTCCTTTCTCCTCCCATGTTGATATTCACTTGTTCCAGCACCATTTGGTGAACAGATTTTCCGTTCCCCATTGAATTGTTTTGGCATCCTTAAAAATCATTTGACCATCTATAAGTGGGTCTATTTCTGTATTCTCTATTCTGCTCTATTGATCTATTTGTCTAACCTTTTGGCAAGACTACACTATCCAGATTAATGTAGCATTATAATAAATTTTGAAGTACTTCAACTTTTTTGTTCATTTCTTTAAGTTGCTTTGGCTATTCTTGATCTTTTGTCTTTCCAAATAATTTTAAAATCACCTCATCAATTTCTAGAAAATAATCCATTTTGAATTGTAACAGATTATTTTGGTGCTATAATTTAATCTTGGAAGAATTGCTATCTTTACAATATTGAGTTTTCAAATGTATATTATAGGACATATTATTTCAACCTTCCTGAAGAATTATTTGTTAGTATTAACAGCCTGAAATATTATTACTAGACATTTATTCTAAGCAGAATAAATGTGTTAATTCTAAACAAATAATCAATTGCATAAAGTTATGTATATATAAAAACTTCATGAAACGTTATTCCTAATATTTATAACCTGGAACCAACTGATGTCAATAGTAGATTGTGTAACTTTATTTCAAATATTGATATTATGGAACAGAGTGACATCTTTAAACTGTGCATTTAGAATTAATTTTAATTTTTTTAAATTGTCAAATATAATTATATGCATTTATTATATAAAGCATGATGTTTTGAAGTATATACACATGATGGAATGATTAAATCTATTAATTAACATATACATTAGTTTACATAGTTATGAAGAAATACAGTTATGATAAATTCATACAGAAAAAAATAAGTTAAAAAAATTCCAATATGTTCTACTTTTTGTAATCACACATGAACCTATTAGATTACCTACCAAAATATGACTCCATTCGATAATTTTACCTTCCTGCTTTTTTATTACTGTATGCTTTTTTGTATTTTAGAAATATTTACAAATTAAAAGCATTTTTTACTTTGTGAGAAGAAGGTATTTTAATACATATATAATCTTTTTTATTCCTTTGTTCACAAACTTTTTTTCTCTTTGCTTATTGTTTCTAATAAGCTAAAATGGAAAATGCACAAGGATGGTAAACAAATCTCCCATACATAGTCCAGTTTCATCTGCTAAATGAATCTCATACATTTTAGGTACAATAGATAGCATACAGTTTTCTGAAAATTATATATATATATAATATATACACACCCATACACACACACATATACACACATAATATATAACATATATGTATATGCATAATTATTTTTCTTTTTATTGTTACATTTTTATCTTCAAAAATATTATGACCGCGTGTGTGTGTGTGCATATGCAGATAAACGTGCTTCCTTTGGAACACTGAGAAATATCAGAAAAATTTTATCATCAAGCAGAATTAATTGCTCCTATTGTCTTTCTTGCTATGGAAAAGCCACATGGTGTAGAATATGCATAAGAATTACAGACAGTTTTTTAGGCCCAATTGTGGTTTGTGGTTATAATTTAGCGACAGCATAGCCAACACACTATGTACTTTCCTTGGTAAACTATTAAGTAACCTGGCTATAGAAGGGAAGAGAAAGCAGACAGTTTTATTGATCTTTGTTGTTGTTTTTTTAGCATATATCGAACAAGAATAAAGGAAAAATAATGATACTATCAACAAGAGAGAAGTTTTAGTATTGGCCCATAGGTATGAGTAGGAGAGAAAGTAGAAATCTGGTAAATCTTCAGTTTAAATGTTTAGAAATGAAGTCTATGGATGGTGCTGACAATTGGCTTGCATATATGGGGCTAGATGGTTGAAGTACAATGAGCATGAACATCTGGATGTAATGAGAATCTAATAATTTGCATAGTTGTCATATATGTGAATATTGCAGTCATTTGTATCATTTTAGTATTGGAGGCCAAGCAGAAGGAATCAGAAGAAAACAGAAACCAGAATAGATTTGAGAATAGTCAAACTGCATGATGTTAAAGGAGAGAAGACATTTGTTTATATAGTTAGACATGTCATTGTGCAGAAGGAGCAGTGAGGCGAGAGGAGGGAGTTTCTTTCATCTCAGATTCTCTCAAATTCTGTCATATGAGGGAGGAGGGAAAATAACATAGTCTCTTAAGAAAGCTGCAGGAAAGACGATATGTGCAGTTTTGATCTGGGTTTAGGTAAGACAACAAAAAGGGATTATACTATAATTATATAATGTAGATTATTTTACAATTTTCTTAGAGAAAATTCTCATGGTATATGAGAGTTTTCTTTGGTTGTTTTTACCTATGGAATAAGATTTTTTTAAAAACGTAGTGAGTTTGGAAGGGTTGAGAATTGCCTGCAGCTACATGAAGTAGTTAACAGATAAAATTGGCTTAAAGAAAGAGAAAATTAATTTTTTAATTTAAAAAGGTCAGAGTTAGGAAATCCTGGGATAGTTCATTAGTGTCTTGAGATCATCATTTCACAGACTTCTTCTGTCTCTCTGCTCTACCATCCATAATGAATGCTGTAAAACTCATGGTCACCTGTCTCATGGTGACTTTCTGCCTTATAGCACTGGTTACAAACATTAGATGAACAGGCAAACAACAAGGAGAAAAGAGGGATGCCTATATCAGAAAACAAAATATGCCCAAATATTTCCATAGAATCTCACTGATACCTGAGACGAAACTGCAGCTTCACGGGAGTCTGGACAATGTTTTGTTTTGTTTTGTTTTATTTTATTTTATTTTATTTTATTTTATTTTATTTTATTTTATTTTATTTTATTTTATTTTATTTTATTTTTTTCTAGCAAGGCCCATTGCTACCATGATGAAATCAGGGATGATAATACCTAACTCATTTTTTTTACCCAGATATCTGAATTATAATTTTAGGACTTTCCTCACCAAATATGAATATTTCTTTACTGAGACTGGTAATTCTCTGCTCCCCACTATCACCCTCAAAAGCACAAGGAAAGAGCAGGATAAAAGTAAAGAGGGGACAGAAGGGAAAGCTGATGATAGGATCATTCATTTCAGCCACTGCTTTGGTATGTGACAAATAAAGAATCTGATGGTAATAATCACCAATGTTTTCTTAAAAATAGCCATAGTGGTCCTAGTTTGAATTGATTATATTTCTGAGAGATTCAAAGAGTAAGATTTCTGATGGATGCTGTTGAGAATTTTAGAAAAAAACTATTAGCCCAAAGGAATATTTAATGGAATGGAATATTTAAATTGAGTGAGAAAACCCCTAAAATGATGATGTAGATATGTACATAAAATGGAGTTAGCTATCAGCTTCTTATCACCCCATTCCTCCACCCCCATAGTATTATATCTTACCTATTCAAATCCATGGCTTAATCATATGAAACTAGCAATGCATTTCACAATGATTAAGAACGTTTAATAATATGGCAAAAAACTTATATTATTAAATGGTAAAAGTCTATTATGAAATTACATACATTATGACTAATCTTTACCACTCCACACCCCATAATTAACAAGAATATTTACCCAACTGTTGAAAATGTTTATACTTGGGTGGAGTAAGTATTATTTTCTCTGCACCTTTCTGTTCTTATCATATTACATGTGAGTCACTATTGTAATGAGAAAAAACTCAGGGTATATGCTTTTAATAAAAGTAATTGTTTTGCTAAGTGACACTTTCTGAAAGGTATTTTCCCCTTTAATGGCCTATGTCATACATATCCTTTCCTACATTTCCTGGAATGAACCAGGTTATTGCTCTATGTTTGCACATCTTCCAATCATGATCTAAGGAAGCTCATTCTCTGTGGTTAGAGATTGGGATACATTGGTAAGCCTCAGAATTTCTCAGGAAAATTGGTAAATATAGCTACTTAATATTAGGAAATTGAGACAGCTCCATTCTCTCTCATTAAGAACCTGAAGTGATTAGTTGCATTCTAAATAAACCAAATGTCTTTTAATATTTTATAAATAAGACAAGCCACATAATATTCTATTTTGAATTTTCCAGTATTGTTGATAATGCATAATGTGATGCAGACTGACATTACAGAGATCGGCTGCTTTTTCTGTTTGATGATGTTTTTAAAATGTTTTATAGCAAATAATTATGCAACACGTACATTTATCTTCATATTACAGTGATAATATATTTGTAAGTCAGTGAAGTACTGCATTATATTTGCATTTATTTCCTTTGGTAAAAACAGTTATATTTTTATTCTTACAATTTATACAACTTTATTCATGCACACACTAACAACAACAGCAACAAAAATACTAGACTTTTTTTTATAATCACACACCTATAAACTTACTCAGAACAGGATGTGATGATGAAATACTATTGGGTATATTAATACAATAAAAACACTACTGAGAGAAACTCAATTGTTGAGTCTAAGATTTCCATTAAATTTTAAGCTTTAGGGAGGTGGCAGCCAGGGGGAAGAAATACTTATTTAATCACTGTGAAGTTCATTCAATAAATAGCTGAGTGCCTACTATGTGCCAAGTCCAGCAATAAACTCTGGGAGCATAACATTAAAGGGTAAACACTGTCCTTGTGAAGATTTCATTTTAATAAAATAAGGCAAGTCATAAACTGGGAGCCAAAGAAATATATACTGTGCCAGCTGGTGAGTGGCACACTATACACAAATCAAGGGAAGGAAAATAGGAATTTCTATGGTTAGGGACAAATTGCTATGCTGTATTGGGTAGTCAAGGAAAGCTGACATTTGATCAGAAGCAGAAAACTTTGTGGCTCTCTGGGGAAAAGAGCAAATACAAAGACCCTTCAGTAGTGTAGAATGATGTTGGGGATCCTGGGCAGCAGCAAGGATGGTTGTTGTGGTTAGGCAGAGTGAAAAAGAGAGAAGTAGTAGATAAGTCACAGGTAAAGTGTGGTGAAGTTCTTCTAGGCCAGTGTAAGGTTATTTGTTTTAGTCTGTGTATGATACAGAACTAATAGACAGTTTTGTGTTGAGCAAGGAGGTGACTTTGACAAATTTAAAGGATGATTTTAGCTGCTCTACTGATCATAGACTGTAAACACACAAATTTGAAAACAGGAAAGAGACTAAGGAATAATCCAGTAACTCATGCCTCTCTGGGTCCTTATGAGGGTGGTAGTGTTTAGGTAGAGATTTTGAGTGTCAGAATCTGTACGTATTTTGAAGGTAGAGTCCTCAGTATTTACTTATGTTTTGGATTTGTAAATTAGAGAAATAGAGGTATCAATCGTAACACTAAGTTTTTGACTTAGATAAAAATGAAACAACCATTTACTGTGATTATGAAATGAAGAATTGTTTGAATTGGACAAAATATGAACTATTTTGTCCAACTTAATTTGAAGATTAATATTATTAAACTTCAGAAAATGAGCCAATCACACATTATTCATGTGGTGTTTGCTAATATAAATTAGTAATCCAACTGAATCAAAAGTGAACACTCAGGAGAGAGTCATCGCCACTGGCTAAAGGAAGATATAAAAAATTTCAACACAGTTTTGCCATGGAATTTCTTATTTCTATGTGTGTTCTCAAGGAGAAGAAAAGGCACAATAGTTACCACAAAATTTTAGGCAGCCAATAGAAAGAATTAAAAAATACTAAAAATGGCTTTAAACAGAAAGGAAACATATGAAGATGTCCTATTACACAAAAAATGTAAAAATTAGAGGTTCAATTGGCCAACAAACTTCTACTAAAATCAGACACATGTTTGAAGGATTTTCTTTGGGAAGAGTTATACTTGGAAGAGGCAGAAAATCATATGACTAATAAATGTTTGTTTCTTAAAATTGTTCTTTGCTCTGAAATCAGGAACATATGTTAATTGTGATTTAATAAAATTGATAGAAGACTGGGATAGGAATCTTTATTTTGAGAACAAGCCAGTCATTAATCCATAGCATTTTACACATTGAAATACATATTTGTAAGGTGTTTAGTATTGTTTATGCATAAGCAACTATAATTCAGTGTATTAGATAATAACTGTGTATGTTGTTCTCATACAGGTCCCAACTTAGAGACTCTGTGATTGTTTGTATTTTCAAAAAATATTCACTCTGAATTCTTACACACATAATTGCATTTATGTAGCACTTGTATTTATTTATCTTATTCTCTTTGCTCTGGCATATTGTTTTTGTTTTTGGTCTGTTTTACTTTGGTTAAAAGAAAGCTAAATAAGAAGCCATTCTTTTTTCTCTGGTCACATAGTCATTCTGTCTGCCCTTTTAAAAATTAAATATAATTAAAATATAATGAAGGTTAAAAAATTAAAATGTAAATAATACATTAAGAACATATTTTTAAAACAGAAAAGTATATGTGACATTTTTTATAATTGATAAAGAAAAATTATTTCCTTTCTTATTACCTAAATAACAAATAGGCAAATGAGAATATTTCCTGATACATTTTATGTGACTTATTCTATTAATTAAATTATTATTTAAAAGATTTTTATGAATCATTTTACAGATTACTTTCTACACATTCATATGCTAGTGAATTGATAAACAATAACTGCATACAATATCAGTTATCAAGTTTTCTCTTTATATATAAGTATTTATGAAGGCTTATAATCTAGAAATATTAGCTGAAATTTTTCTTTTAGGTATAAAATTTGGGTCATGAAATAACAGATAAAAAAGAAAATATAATCATTACTCAACTTTTACTTACATTTTAGTGATTAAGTACTTACTTTTATTTATACTAATGTTTTGCCATGGTTAATGACATTGCTGCTATGTATGTGATTTGGTAGACTGCAGAGGGAGCTAGCTGAGATGCGTTTCTCCAGCTATGCCTTAAACCTTTTTCACAAGTTCTATAAATCTCACTTGACTAATCCTTGGAATAGCACTGTATCTCTAACCGTCTTTCATCCCTTCCTATGATATCCAGCTCTATTAATAAAGAAATGCTAGGCAGCAAAAAACGCAGGAAAATGTCTATTTACAGTTACTTTTACAAAAATAAACCCAGAAATTCATAGTATTTCATAACAGACATTCCTATGATAGGAAAAGTACCTACAGGTTTATTTGATTCAACATTTAAATTTACATCCTTAAATGTTCCCAACTTGTTCCCCCTTTATACTCTAGCAATGTTGTCCTTGGCCATCTCTCTTTACAATCACAAAATGACTATTACAGTTTTTCCTAGTACATAAAAACACAAGAACATCCACCATATATATGTGTGTATTCATTCTCATTGTGTGTGTGTGTGTGTGTGTGTGTGTGTGTGTGTGTGTGTGTGCGTGTGTGTGGTGTGGGGAGTTGTATCTTATTATGTGTTTGTTTTCAACCCTTTTTCATTCCCTAAAAGTTGCTCAGCAAACTCCCCCTCACACCTTATTAACTACAGCTCTAACAACTCCCTATTTCCTGGTAAGGGGAATTGAGCAGGGCTGATATTTATCTGACTTGTACCAACATGTGGCCTTTCCACTTGTTAAATATTGAAATACCTATGGATTCCTTCTTGTGGGGCTCAGAACACAATGACTTAAAACATGGCAGCTTGGCATAGTGAATATTTTAAGCTGAAGGAAATTGAGAAAACTGCAAATGCAAGATCTGACCTTCTCCTTCCCTTCTCCTCTGAGAGCCTCTTATGTGACAGGTGTCCTGTCCTATACCCTGAGGAAAGGAATAAAGACATACAAATGCCAAGAAGAATCTGAGCAAACAGGCATTGGCAAGTTTACCTCAGTTGTTACCATTATATCATATTCTCTCTTGTGCAGTCATACTTCTACATGACTTTCCAATCATCAAACTTAAGCACAAAAATACAGTTTTCCCTGTTTCTTTGGGTATCATTCCTGAAATCTCTTATGTCATATAAAATTTTTATTAAATAAATGCGTTAGGCTTTTCTCTTATCTGTGTTTCTTATAATGGTGTTACATGGTTTGGCTCTGTGTCCCCACCCAAATCTTATGTTAAATTGTGATCCCAAGTGTTGGAGGTGGGGACTGGTAAGAGGTGATTGTATCATGGGGGTGGTTTCTAATGGCTTAGCACCATACTTCTAGTGCTGTCTTGTGATAGAGTTCTCACAAGAGCTGGTTGTGTGCAGCACCTATCCCTCGCTCTCTCTCCTGCTCCATCATTTAAGTAGTGCCTGCTTCCCCTTTGCCTTCCGCCATGATTGTAAGTTTCCTGAGGCCTCCCCAGCCATGCTTCCTGTATAGCCTACCAAACTGTAAGTTGATTAAACCACTTTTCTCCATAAATTACTCAGTCTCAGGTAGTTCCTCATAGTAATGCAAGAACGAACTAATACAGTTGTCAGCCATGAACTTTTCAATGGGTGAGAAAAAAGTTGTGTTTCTTCTTTCCTACACTTGTCAAACAACTGATGCAAATCCACCTAATGTTGCTAGGATCCTTACCTCAGTAGCGCTTGAACGGTAGTGCCTGCAGCTGCAGGAAGATGTATGGGAACAGACACAAAAACTCTCCCTCCCAGATAAGCAAGACAGAGACACAGAAACATTCCAAGCCTGTGATAAGCTCTCTTGCCCTAAACTCTTAAATATTCTTAGTCTGTAAAACAGTGCTCCTGACCTCACTCGGCCAGAAGCCCCTCTCAGGTTTATTCTCCACAATAACCCTGCCTTTGACTGTTGAGCTGCTTTTTGTGTTTCTTTCTTCCTTCTTCAACTCTTACAGGCAGCCCTCTCATATTCAGTATCTCATAGCGAGAAGCCTCCATACTTCCACTCCAGTGGTAAAGCAGTCCTCCATTCCAATTGGTGGATGCCTTTGAAGTATCAACTATTGAATATTTTGCAGTAGGTAAGGGAGGGTACTAGGGAGAATTAGGATTACTGTGCTTAGTATTACACAGCTCATGGATACATGTAAGTTAGTGGGTTCCTTACTAAAATCAGTTTTTTGTTGTAAAAGAAGAAAGAGGAAATGAATGGTGACTAGAGTATCTACTACAACAAGCAATATAAAAGCCCTCATTATATGTGTAACAATAAGAACTGTCTTTTATAGGTGAGCCTTCCCAAGGAATTCCTGCATGCTCTATTAATAACTCAAAGGACTAGGTACCTAGCCACAGAAGAAAGCTGCCCTATTCCTTGCAAGTTACCACCTATTATATTATCCAATAATTGTTCTTCTGGTTATTGTTGTTGTCAAAATATAGATACATTCCTTATGAATACACACCTAACCCTAAACCCTGAAATATGTAAGACTAGTCTTAAAGTCCAGCAAGACTTCATTGAGAACTTGAGAAGCACAAACAGGAAGCAATGTAGGAATTTTCAAGAACAACAAAAACATGAAACAAAATATGTCTCCTAGACTCTATCCAAGACACACAATTGTCATTGACTTATTTTTCCTTAGACTCCTGGCTATTGTTCAGTTATATGAGTCAGTTTCCTTTTAATTGAGTGAAATTCCTTAATCATCTCCCCTTGGAACTAGAGCCTAGTTTCTCAACTGCCCTTTCACTCTAAGTGAGGAAAAAAATAAACAAACTCTTTAATCTCTTGCATAATTCTACAAAATAGACTTCAATATTATCATAATAATAATCTTGCTGCAAGGAGGCAATTTTGCCCAGAGGGAAACAATTTTCGACATTAATATGCAGAACAATTTGGTATTGTTTTAAAACCTTATTTCAATTAAAAAATGTTTCTTTCTCACTTCTATCACCAAAAGGCCCATTTAAGTGATTCCCATATTCCCACTTTCTCCAAAAGATAAACTTCACCCCAACAAACTTTGTCTCTAACTAGAAAAACTTTGGAATTACATTTCTTCGAGTTATCAATTATTCGATATTGGAGCCCAGTCTCAGAAGACTGTTTGTAACAGTGCCTTATAAAATATCTCTAAAATTAGTCTTGTCAGCAGAATATAGCATATAATTCAACTGAAACATAGTCAAACTGAAGGAGCCTTAAGGTGATATTCAACATGGTTGAAAATATAAACAGTTTTGTTTACCCTCAGCACCAGAAAATGATCTTCAATAGATCTATTTTCAGTATCCTGCGAAATATACCAGAAATGCCGCCCTCACTCAACCCACATGCTTAGGACTAAATGAAGACAACAAACAAATTTGTTGAGAATGAATCTGTGTGCCAAATTCATAAGTTTGAAATATTAATAAAATAAATTTTCCTATTTTGTGATCCTGCTTGCTCCCTTGCTCATTTTAACAGAACATCATGAAGTGTTCCATGCTCATTGCTCCAGGGAAAGATAAGTGAGTCTAAAGAAGTCTAATTTTTGAATTTCACATAATTTGTCTTTGAGGAAAGTGGACATAATTCAGGGTATAAACAATAGGCTTTTGGAGACAGACATGAAAGAACAGGTGATTGCAACGCCTCTTCAGACTGGGAAAGGAATGCCTAAGTTGAAGGTAAGAGATGAGCATGGATGCATAGTGGGTAGATCAAAACATATTTCTGCAAAAGAAGTTATCATTTTCCTGTTCCACGATCCAGGTCGAAGAGGGATGAAAACACCCCTGAAAGTGTACAATTTAAAAGAGTCAAGGCAATATAGATTTTGCTTTTCATGTAGAACTAGAGAGTGGGAGTCAAGAGCTAGAAATCTCAAGAAAAAAATCAATGGCTATATGAAGAACCTAAGTAGATGATCTTAAACAGTCTCATATGGTTTCTAGGCAGAAGTGTGAGAATGATTTCCTTCAATGGGACTTTGAGGATTAAAATGAAGGATGATTCAATGGCATCCCATATGCACTGATGACTAAGGACATGACAGGATGATGAATGTTTTAGTAAATACCATCATGGACAGATGATGATGAGAACCAGATGGCACAGTTTCAGCAACAAGTAACAAACAATCCAGCTGTCAATGACTTAAGCAATAGGGGCATTCTTTACCTCACGTAACAAGGATTCAAGGGGCCTGATTACTTTAGAAGCACAATGATGTCATTAGGATCCTGGAGGGTTTTTGTTCATATTCCTCCCAGTTAACTTTAGGTGTTCAGCTTTAGTTCTGTCTTTCCCTCAAGCATCATTAGATACCTACCATTGATTCTTGGCAACATGTTCACTACACTGCCTCCAAAAAAAGGAGGATACATTCTCCTTGAAAAATATTTTTGTATAAGGGAGAAAAAAAAAAGACACTTGCCTGGACACCTAATGTTGTCTTCCTATTTGTATTTTAGAGAGCATGACTAAAGCTAGGTGAAATGCCTAAAGCTATTTTTATTTTGGAGAAATGCCTAAAGCTAGTCAACTGTCCTTGACTTTCTGGCATTTTCTGGCCTCTATAAAAGAAAGTATTTTGTATTTTTTAATGTGATGATTAGTCAGGCATGATCACAAGAGGAGACACAGGAAAGGCTTAAGTAAACAACATTTATGATACTCACCTAGAGACAGGTGGCATGAAATGTGGTGACGGGCAGGTAGGAAAGACACCAAGGTGCTCAGGAGTCAGAAGAGAAGAAAGAGTGGGGAAGTGTTTAGGCCATGGACTTATCAGGGGTTTACTAGAGAAAGTCAGGGCAGGGCAGGGAAAACAGCTTAGGATTGGTTAGCTTGAATAATTTTAGCAGGATTTAAGCTATGGGGGTAGTCTCTAGTTGCCTGGCACCTGGTCCTGCGATAATTAAGGAATATTGTCTCTTGAGGTGAGCAGGTCAGATAGTAGAGACATTATTGCTTTGGTTAGGGTGCACATCAAAGTCACGCTTCTGGCTGGGCCCTTTGCAATTTTTAAGAATTGACTAGCTTATGGAGAGGTGGTCTCTTCCCAGCTACAAGGTTTTTTAAAGATTTCAAAACAGGGCCTGGTGTAGTGGTGGCTCATGCCTGTAATACCAGCACACTGGAAGACTGAAGCAGGATAATTCGTTTGAGCCCAGGAGTTCAAGAACACCCTGGGCAACATAGTGAGTTCCCATCTCTATAAAAACAAACTCAAAACATAATAATATACAGAATATTAATATCATGAATAATTATTATGCATAATATAAAAATTAATATATATATAAGCACACAAATAGGCGGTGAACTCTTTCAGCAGGAAGAAAAGATGAAAGAGAGTTTTGGGAAAGGGGAAGAATGTGTGTTTGGCACACGAAATAGGAAAAACAGAAAAACAAACACCTATCAGGTTGCAATGAGAACATAGCATTATTTTTGTGATATTCTTATCAAAAATGCATAAAATGAATCTGAAATGTAATCATGAGGAAATATCCGATAAGTCAAAGTTAATAAACGTTGGATGAAATAACTGCCCTACAATCTTCAAAATCTGATAACTGTCCTAGACTGAATAACACTGAAGAAGTACCATAATTAAAACTATATATGATCTTGAATGAGCTTATTCCATTATTGGAACATTTGATAAAACTGATATGGGATTTGAGAGTTAAATGGCAGTACTATCATAGCACAAATTTCCTAATCTTGATGCCATAGGCTTTGTCAATACCACATAGAAAGTAGGTCTTTTCTTGCAGCATAACGGAGAATCCAGGCATAAAGATGACTAATTTCCTTTAGCCACTGTTTGAGGAACTGCTCAGAAATGTAATCACTATGATGAAGAGAAAGACCTAGAAATTACTAAAGTTTATTGATCATTCATTTTAAAAAATAGCATTTATATAGTTTGTCATGCATAGACATTCTTTGTAAGGCAATTATTTCTGGGGAGGGGAATTGGCTGACTAGAAACAGGGGAAAAGAGAGATTTTTATGCTGTACCCTTGACTTGTATACTATGTGCAGGCATTGTCTAGTCACAAGAATAAATAAGAATTTATTGGTTTATTAATAAATCAATCAATTTATTAATTATTAATCATGATTTATTTATTCCTGTGAATAACAAAAATGAATGAATGAAAATATTTCATTATGTTTTAATGTACCTATGATGCAATAGGGGACCACTGTCTCCCAACCTTCTGGTTGGTAGAGAAAATGGATTTCTAAGCACGGGACTGAATGATCAGAAAGACAAAAAATGTTCATATTTCTCCTCTCAAGTTCAGTTTATTGAGTTCATAGATATTAAACTGTTGGTAAGTTGTCTTCAACCCATTTTCACAAGCCTTAGGATTAGGATATATTCTGTCCAGATTCTAATACTCTGTTGTCTGTTAGTTTTAGCATTGTATGTTGTTAAATATTTTCTATTTTAGGGAGTCACTATGGGTATTTTAGAGAAATGCTGGGTAACTACGCATCAGAAGCTTTTATACATCACCAGATGCTATTATACATCAAAAGCCGCAGATGCACACATATTTGAATTGCAAACTGAAAGCAGCTAACCCTAAGTTTTAAGGTTTGCAATAACAAAAATCTTAAGTGATTTTATAAAGAACAACTCCAAAATGTAGAATATAATCATCAAATGTTAATGAACATAAATAAAGTGAACAGTATATATAAAACAATGTACAATAAAATAGCTATATAGCTTTTTAAAATTTTTTTGAGACGGAGTCTCCCTCTGCTGCCCAGGCTGGAGTATAATGGTGCAATCTTGGCTCACTGCAACCTCCACCTTCCAGGGTCAAGCAATTCTCCTGCCTCAGCCTCCCAAGTAGCTGGGATTTCAGGGGCATGCCACCACACCCGGCTAATTTTTTTGGTATTTTTAGTAGAGACAGGGTTTCATCATGTGGCCAGGCTGGTCTAGAACTCCTGGCTTCAAGAGATTCACCCACCTTGGCCTCCCAAAGTGCTGAGATTACAGGCGTGAGCCACCGCACCCGGCCCTATATACCTTTTAAATGATGTTCCAAATGCTTTATAACATCCTAGCTTCAAATAACAAAAGACTAAGAGTAGTGAATATTCTATATATTGATTCAGATATACAAACACTGATTTAAGTACACACAGATTCTCTTCAAATATGAGTAATATAGCAATATGCTTCCTGCTATTCTAAAAAATCAAGATTCGTAGGATCTACCACTGTCACTTAATATCTGTATCAGTAAGAGGATATTAATGACAGGGCAGCCTAACTTATGAGATGTAATAAGTGTAAAAATAAATTTAACATATAATTTTGCAACTGTCTTTTTAAATTATTCTGTGAATACATATGATGATATAAGAAATAGAAAATTCTGTGAAAAATTTTGTGGAAATTACAAATAAAAAATATTATCAGATAAATCTATTTTCAGTTTTTTATAAAAATATTTTCTCATAGTTATTAAAATGTGTACCTCTACAACTCAAGAATACCTCACTTATATTCTTGTTTTTCTTTCAATGACATATTCAAAGAATTTAACAGGTATGACCAATTTTTCATCATAAAAGTTGTTGACCAATCTATAACTCAGTTATTTTTCCTTTTTTATTGCGATAAAAATAAACACTATAAAATTTACCATCATAGCCACTTTTATGTGTACAGTTCAGTAGCGTAAATTATATTCACATGGTTGTGAAACAGATTCAAACTTTTTCATCCCACAAAACTGAAACTCTATACCTTTTAAACCACAATTCCCCTTTTTTTTCCACCCAATTCCTAGTAACCTTCATTCTACTTTCTGTTCTGTTAATTTGACTACTTTAGATAGTTTATATAAGTGGAGTCAAGCAGTATCCATCTTTCGGAGGCAGGTTTATTTCACTTAACATATTTTCCTCAAAGTTTATCCATTTTGTAGCATGTGAGAGAATTTCCTTCCATTTCATGGCTGAATAATACTGTACTGTATGTATACATCACATTTTGTTTGTTCATTCCTCTGTCAATGAACATTTGGGTTGCTTCTGCGGAGTTCTGTGAGATTCCATAAACATTTTAGGATTTTGTTTTCTATTTCTTAGAAAATGCCCTTGGGAGTTTTATAGGGATTTGGTTGAAGCTCCAGATCACTTTGGGCAGTATTAACATCTCAACAATATTAAATCTTCTCAGCCATGAACATTTGATCTTTCCATGGATTTTTGCTTTCCTTTCATTTCTTTCAGCAACATTTTGTAGTTTTGAGCATCCAAGTCTTTCACTTCCTTGGCTAGGTTTATTCCTAAGTATTTTATACTTTTTGATGCTATTTTAAATTAATTTTTAAACTTTTTTGTATTATTTATTTATAGTGGATAGAAATAAAACTGATTTTTGAGTGTTCATTTTTTAACATGCAGCTTAGCAAAGATTTTATTACTTCTAACAGTTTTTTGTGGAATCTTTATGGTTTTCTATATGTGAGATCATGTAGTCTGTGAACAGAGCTAACTATTTCTTCCTTTCCAATTTGGATGCGTTTTTAAAAATTGCCTAATTACTCTGGCTAGGACTTCCAATAGAGGCTGAATAGCAGTGGTAAGAATGGGCATCCTGATCTTAGAGAAAAATCGTTTTACTCTTTCCTTATTGAGTATATTGTTCCCTATGGGCTTTTTATACATGGCTTTTACTATGTTGAGGTAATTTCCTTCTATTCCCAGTTGAGTGATTTTATCATGGAAGAATGTTGAATTTTGTCAGATGCTTTTTATGCATGAAATTAGATAAAGATGTGGTTTTCATCCTTCATTCTACTAATGTGGGGTACTACACTGATTTATATTTGTAGGTTGAAACATACTGCATTCCATATATAAATTCCATTTGGATGTGATGTATAATTCTTTTTAATGTATTGTGGAGTTTGATTTGCTAATATTTTTGCTTAGGATTTTTGCATCTATAATCATCAATAATATCGGTCTGTAGTTTTGTTTTTGTTTTGTTTTGTTTTTTCTTGTAGCATCTTTCTCTAGCTTTGGTATCAGGATAATGCTGGCCTCTCAGAATGAGCTTTTGGAAGTAATCTCTGCTCTTCAAGTTTTTGGAAGAGTATGAAGATAAATGATGTTAACTCATCTTTAAATATTTGATGGAATTATCCAGTGAAGACATCTGATCCTAAACTTTAAAAAATTTTCTATTATTCATGATTTAGTCCTCGTACATTGTATGTTTCATTTACTACAGGTTAACCAATTTGATGGCTTACGGTTGTTTATGGTTGTCTCATAATTCCTTTTAATGACTCTTCTTTCATTTCTGGTTTTAATTATTTGGGTCTTCTCTCTTTGTTGGTTACTTAATATAGGGCTTGCCAATTTTGTTGATCTCTCTAAAAAAAAATCCTTAGTTTTGTTTTTCTATCGCTTCTCCATTTCGCTTATTTCTATTCTAATATTTATTATTTTATTTCTTATAATATCTTTGTGTTTTTTATTTTTTTCCTTTTTCGAATTCCTTGCAATGTAAGTTTTGTTGCTAACTTGAAATCTTTCTTGTTTTTAAAATATACTTGTTATACTTGGTACTGCTGGGCTGCATCACTTAAGTTTTAGTAGGTTGTGGTTTGGGTTTCATTTATCTCAAGGTATTTTTGAATTTTTCTTGGCTGCTTCTTTAACCCATTGGCTGTTTAAAAGTATGTTCTTGGACGGATGTGGTGGCTCACGCCTGTAATCCCAGCACTTTGGGAGGCTGAGGCAGGCAGACCATGAAGTCAGGAGTTCAAGACCAGCCTGGCCAACATGGTGAAACCCCATCTCTACTAAAATACAAAAATTAGCCAGACATGGTGGTAAGCACCTGTAGTCCCAGCTACTCAGGAGGTTGCAGTGAGCCAAGATCGAGCCACTGCACTCCAGACTGGGTGACAGAGTGAGACTCCATCTCAAAAAAAAAAAAAAAAGTATGTTCTTTAATTTTAATTTTACATATTTGTGAATTGCTCTGCTTTCCTTGCTTTCCTTGTGCTATTCATATCTAGTTTCCTTGTGCTATTGATGCCTAGTTTCATTTACCTTGTACTATTGATGTCTGGAAAAGATACTTAGTACTATTTCAGTCTTTTAAAATCTATTAAAACATTGTGGTCTAAATTGTGGTCTGTTGTAAAAAATGCCCATGTTTTCTTGAAAAGAATGTATGTTGTGCTTTTTGGTGGTGGTGGGGAGGGGGGAATTAGTGTTCTGCATATGTCTCTTATATCTAATTGGTCTGTATTGTTGTTAACGTTCTCTGTTATATTATTTATCTTCGGTCTGCTTGTTTTATCCATTACTGAAAGTAGGGAGGGCCGGGCACGGTGGCTCTCGCCTGTAATCCCAGCACTTCGGGAGGCCGAGGCAGGCAGATCACAAGGTCAGGAGTTCAAGACCAGCCTGGCCAACATGGTGAAACCCTGTCTCTACTAAAAATATAAAAAATTACTTGGGCATGGTGGCACATGCCCACCCAGCTACTCCAGAGGCTGAGGCAGGAGAATTGCTTCAACCCAGGAGGCGGAGGTTGCAGTGAGCAGAGATCGCACCACTGCACTCTAGGCTGGGTGACAGAGTGAGGCTCCGTCTCAAAAAAACAAACAAAAAAAGCAAGTAGGGTATTGAAGTCTACTACTATTATGGGCTGCTTTCTATTTCTCCTTCAATTTTGTCAAAATTTGCTTTATATTTTGGAGGCTTTGACATTTGTTGCATAAATATTTATAATTGTTATATATTCTTGATGAATTGACACTTTTATCATTATATAAGTTCTTCTTTGTCTCTTCAAACAGATTTTGACTTGAAGTTTATTTTTCTGATATTGTTATATCCACCTCTGTTCTTTTGTTATCTACCATTTGATAGGGATATCTTATCTATGTTCATCTTTTTGCTTTCAGCTTCTGTGGGTCCTCAGATCTAACGTATGTCTTACAGATAGCATACAGTTGAATCTTCTTTTTAAATCCATTCAGCCAACCTTTCTTTTGATTGAGTAGCTAATCTATTTACATATAATATAATTATTAATAGAGAAAGACTCTTGTCATTTTGTTAATTGTTTTTTCTGTTTGTTTTACAACTTCTTTGTTCCTTCTCTCCTCTTGTACTGCCTTTCTTGTGTTTCATTGATATTTATTGTGACATGCTTTAATTTCCTTCTCATTTCATTTTGTGTATATTTGGCTAATACATTTTTTGTGGTTACCATTGCAATTACGAAACCATTTTAAAGTTATAACATTCTATTTTAAGCTAATAATAACTTTATGTTAAGCTAATAATTTTAATTACCTAGAAAAACTGTACTCCTTTACAACTTCATCCCATACTGTATATTATTAATGAAACAAATTATAACTTTACATGTTATATAACCATTAGCACAGATTTATAGTTTTTCACAATGATTTTGTCCTAATTTTATTTAAGAATTAAAAATGACCAAAGTTGCAATAATATAAGGTTACTATTTTTGTCCATGTTTTTATATTTTTTTCAACAACTTCGTAGAACAGGTCTAATTGTAGTGAACTTTCTCAGATTTTATTTATCTGGAGTAGTTTTAATTTTTCTTCAGTTTGTAAGACATAGCATTCTTGTTTGTAGATTTTATTTATTTATTTATTTTTCTTTTCTTTTAGTCCTTTGAATATATCATCTTCTCAGGAGAAATCTTGAAAGCCAGAGAGGAGAGGGTTAATATATTTAATCTTTTGGAAGCTTCCTTATAATTAAATAGTTTTATCTTGCTTTCAAGAGTCTCTTTGTCTTTGACAATTGGATTATAATATGTCTTTATGTGGGGATCATCAGTTTTATTCTAATTAAATTACATTGAGCTTCTTAAATTTTTATTACGATTTCTTTACTCAAAATTGGGACTTCTTTGGCCTTCGTATCTTCCAATGAACTTTCTTATTATTTCTCTATTTTTTCTCCATCTGGGACTTATATAATGACTATATTTGTTGGCTTGATAGTTTCCCATAATTCCCTTACACTCTATTTTTCTTCGTTTTTTTGCTTTTTGCTTCTCTTATTTAGTAATTTCAAATGGCCTGTTTTTAGGTTTGCTGATTCTTTCCTCTGATCAAGTCTAGTGTTGAATCTCTGTAGTGAATTTTTTTAGTTCAGTTTGAGAATTACAAAACTCTTGGAACATGATAACTCTATCCAAACCTCTGTGTTAAGAGACTTGAACAAGCTCTAGCATAGTTTCTAGCAACATAAGATCTTGTTCCTAAAATGACTCCAGCTCCCTACACCATTAAAATCTCTGCTGCTGCTGTCAGAAATTTCTGAATAAAATCTGTTTTTACCACTTTAACCACTTTAGCTGTGCTTAAACAAGTTTTAGTATTTAAAAAAATAGATTATTTTGTACAAATAATTTTTTACCAGTTACCGAATTTTTCAAGACTATATTTCATTTGATTCTTTTTAAATAGTTTTTCTTTGCTGATATTCTTACTTTATACATGTACCATTTTTCTTATTTTAATTAGATATACAATGCTGCAGCTCTAATGTGCTCTAATTGCAGCTCTAATGTGCTACATTGCCCGTTTTCAGCAGCTTCCAAACTGTTGTGGACTAAGTCATGTGAGACAGAAACCTGTCCTTCATGCAGCTCCCAGTAAAGTCAGAATGTTAGGAGCTCAATGAACTCTACTCTTTTTCTATCCTAAGGGCGGACTCCTGGCATGGGAAGTTTCCTCCCAGTTGCACCTCACTGTGACACATCAAATGAGGGGCATGGACAGGCATGCAAATATCACAAATATTCTTACCCCGTTTTCTGGGAAGCTTTCTTGATTTTATGTTGACCTGGGTACTATAGCTTTCCAACTAGTCCAACTAGTTCTCACAAAGGTACTCTAATTTGTTTAATTTTTTTTAAATCTCAATTTACCTACTGGGGGATATAAGCCTAAAGCTTCCTAGTTTTTCATCTTATCAATGTCTTCCCTTTTACTCCTTTTTGTTTAAGTGACTTTTGATTTTTTTAATTATAAATTCATATGAGTATCAAGTTGAAACGTTAAAACATTTCAAATGAAAAGCGAACATAGTTAAATTTTTTAAATGTATGACGGTGAAAAGAATTAAAATTATGATTTTTTTTTCTCAATGGCAATAGATAATTTTTATCTATTATAAAATGATGAGTATGGTCTTTACATAATATAAACTAAAGAAATATTTTGAAAAATATAAAAGTCACTCAAGCACAGCACTGTAAGATGATCTGTTCATTATGTAGGGATTTTGCTCTCTATATTTTTAAAAATATGCAATTTTTTTGCAATGTATCCTAATTAATACTTTCCTCTTTGTCTTTTGGACTAATTTTACCAGTCATCTTTATCTCGAAGAACAATATATTGAAGGCATTGTTTCCATGTCAATATATGCAGATGTTCATCTTTATTAATAATGACTAAACAGTACTCATTGTGTGGATATATAATTATATGATCCACCTATTAATAGATTTTTTCCTTTCCCTCTGAATTTTACTAAAATAAACAAAACTAATAAGAGATAACATTATATATATCTTTATACAATTGCTCAAATGTTTTCTTAAGAAAATTACCGGAGGAGGACTTTTAAAGTTAAAAGGAATATATACTAAATATATTCAAAAAATTACCGTCCTAAAATGTCTCATCAGTTTACCTTCCTATTTGAAAGTTGGAGTATTATTTGTTCTTTCATACCTATCCCAATAATGTTACATATCAATTATTTTGGTGCTTGAAAAATAATTACTTTCAATTGACATTTACTTTATTGCCCTTGATTTAAGACATATTTGCATAAGTTTTAGTGAATGTTCTTGTCTAGCTTATATTTACTGTTCTGTTCCTTTGAGTACATTTATTCTAGTGAAGTCATTTCTTATATTAACATACTTATATGACACGTTAATTATTTAGGACTGTTTTATTTATGTTTGTAATTTTTATCTTTTACGTTTTTAATGTTTAAGATGTGTTTTTAATAAATTTTATTTTTTAGGTATACAGCCAAACTGAGTGGAAGGTGCGGAAATTTCCCATATACTACCTGCCCCACACATACATAGTCTCCCTCATCAACATTCCCACCATAGGGGTACATTTGTTACAATCAGTAAACACACGTTGATACATCATTATCACTCAAAGGCCATAGTTTATATTAGGGTTCACTCTTGGTGTTGTACATTCTGTGTGTTTTGATAAATATATAACAGAGTATGTCTGTCATTATAGTATCATATATTTTTCACTGCGCTAAAAATACTCTGTGCTTTGCCTATTTATACCTTCCTCCCCCATCCTCTAGCAACCACCAATCTTTTTACTGTCTCCACAGTTTTGCCTTTTCCACAGTGCCATGCAGTTGAAATCATATAGTACATAGCCTTTTCAGATTGGCTACTTTCACTTAGTAATATGAATTTAAGTTTCCTCATTGTCTTTTTATGGCTTGGCAACTCATTTAGTTTCAGTGTGCATTCAAATTCCATTGCCTAAATTTACCAAAATTTGTGTATGCATTAACCTACTGAAGGACGTCTTGGTCACTTCTAAATATTTGCAATTATGAATAAAACTCCTATAAACATCCATGTGTACTTTTTTTGTGGACATAGTTTTTAACTTCTTTGGTTACCCATAGGAACATGATTACTGAATCATGTGGTAAGAGTTATATTTAATTTTGTAGGAAACTGCTTTCCAAAGTGTCTTTACTATTTTCTATTTCCATCGACAAGGAATGTTGCTCTATATTCTTGTCAGCATTTGGTGTTGTCATGTTCTAAATTTTGGCCATTCTAATAGGTATGTGCTGATATCTCACTGATGTTTTCATTTGCATTTCCCTTATGCTGTATTATGTGCACTACCTTGCCATGTGCTTATCTACCATCTACACATCTTATTTGGGGAGATGTCTGTTAAGGTCTTTGGTCATGTTTGACTGAATATTTTATTTTCTTATTATTGTTATAAATAGTTCTTTGTATATTTTGGATAAGAGTCCTTAATCAGATACGTATTTTACAAACATTTTATCTCAGTAAATCACTTGTATTTTCATATTATTGACATTGTCTTCCACAGAGCAGATATTTTAATTTCAGTGAAGTACAGCTTATCAATTATTTCATGAACAGCCACTTTGGTATTGTATCCAAAAAGTCACCACAAAACCCAAGGGCGTCTAGATTTTCTCCTACTTTATATTACAAAAATTTTATGTTTTGTTTACATTTAGGTCTGTGATCTACTTGGTGTTAATTATTGTGAAAAATTGTAAGCTCTGCGCCTAGGTTCATTTGTGTTCATATGTTTGTTCAGTTGTTTTGGCACCATGTATGTAAAGACTATCTTTGCTCCATTATGTTGCCTTTGGTCTTTTGTCAATGATCAGTTGACCAAATTGATGTGGGTCTAATTCTGGACTCTCTATTCTAGTCCATTTATATAATTGTTTATTCTTTTGGAAACATCATCTTTTCTTGATTACTGTAGATTTATAGGAAGTCTTAAATTTGGGTAGTATCAATCTTCCAACTTCATTCATCTCCTTCAATAATTGCTCTGGCTATTCTGTTTTTTTTTCCTCTCTTTCTCTCTTTCTATAAACTTTACAATCAGTTACTGATATCCTCAAAATAACTCACTGGGATTTTGATTGGAACTATGTTGAATCAATAAATCAAGTTGGGAAGCACTCACAGCTTCACAATGTTGAGTATTTCTATCTCAATGGAGAATACATCTACGTTTACTTAGTTCTTGTTCAATTTCTTTCATTAGAATTTTGTAATTTTCCTCATATAGATCTTGTGCGTATTTTGTCAGATTTAAAACTAAGTATTTCATATTTTGTAGTGCTAGTGTAGATGGTATTAATTTTAAATTCCACTTGTTCATTGCAGTATATAAAAGGTGATTGACTTCTGTATACTAATCTTGTGTACTGCATTTCGGACACTGGGACTAGTTCCAGGAGTTTTTGCTGATCTTTCTGGATTTTTCTACATAGACAATCATGTCATCTGTAAACAAAGAATATTTTATTTCTTGCTTCCCAATCAGTATACCTCTTTATTAACATTTGTTGCCTTCTGTTACTAACTAGGACTTCCAATATGATGTTGAAAAAAATTAGTGAAGACACATCTTTGCCTTTTATCTTGCTAGAAAAATACTAGTTCCTCAACATTAAGTAAGATGTTGGCTGTAGGTTTTTTGTGCTTTCCTTTCTTGTAATGTCTCAGTCTCGTTTTGGTATTTGGATGATGCTGGCCATAGAATAAGTTAGGAAGTATTCTCTCTGCTTCTATCTTCTAAAAGAGTTTGTAGAGACATCCTAAAATATCTTAAAATTGTTGAAGATTTCACTCAGGAATCCATCTGGGCCTGGCTATTTTTGTTTGGGAAGGTTATTAATTATTGATTAATTATAAAAATAGATATAGGCCTATTCAGGTTGTGTATTTCTTCTTGTGTAAGTATTCACAGATTTTATCTTTTAATGAATTAGTCCATTTAACCTAGTTTATAAAATCAGTGAGCAGAGTTATTCATAGTATTCTTTTATTATCTTTTAATATCAGTAAAAGATGTCATGATTTCTGCTCTTTCAGTTTTTGTTTTTTAATGTTTTATTAGTTTTTAATTGTATTATTTCAATAGTTTTGGGGGAACAGGTGGTTTTTGCTTACGTAGATAAGTTCTTCAGTGGTAATTTCTGAGATTTTGGTGCACCCATCATCCAAGCAGTGTACACTGTATCCAGCGTGTAGTCTTTTGTCCCTTACACCCATCACCCCTTCTTCTGAGTCCCCAAAGTGCATTATATTATTCTTATGCCTTTGCATTCTCATAGCTTAGCTTTCACTTATAAGTGAGAACATATAATATTTGGTTTTCCATTCTTGAGTTACTTCATATAGAATAATGTTCTCCAACTCTGTTCAGGTTGCTGTGAAAGCCATTATTCCATTCCTTTTTATGATTCAGTAGTATTCCATGGTATGTATGTACCACATTTTGTTTATCCACTCATTGGCTGATGGGCATTTAGGCTGGTTCCGGATTCTTGCGATTGCAAGTTGTGCTGCTATAAACACGCATGTGCAAGTGTCTTATTCATATAGTGACTTATTTTCCTCTGGGTAGATGCCCAGTAGTGGGGTTGCTGGATCAAATGGTAGATCCACTTTTACTTCTTTGAGGTATCTCCATACTGTTTTCCATAGTGGTTGTACTAGCTTACATTCCCACCAGCAGTGTAAAAGTGTTTCCTTTTCATCACATCCACATCACAATTTATTATTTTTTGATTATGCCCTCTCTTGCAGGAGTAAGGTGGTATCATATTGTGGTTTTGATTTGCATTTCCCTGATAATGATATTGAGCATTTTTCATATGTTGGTTGGCCATTTGTATATCTTCTTTTTAGAATTGTCTATTCATGTACTTTGCCCACTTTTTGGTGGGATTATTTGGTTATTTCTTGCTGATTTGTTTGAGTTCCTTGTAGATTCTGGATATTAGTCCTTTGTTAGAATCACAGTTTGTCAGTCTGTTTACTCTTCTGCTTATTTCTTTTGCTGTGTAGAAGCTTTTAAGTTTAATTAGGTCCCATCTATTTATCTTTGTTTCTGTTGCATTTTTTTTCCAGGGGGGAGGTGTTCTTGGTCATAAGCTTTTTGCCTAAGCCGATGTCCAGAATAGTTTTTTCCATTGTTATCTTCCAGAATTTTTATGATTTCAGGCCTTAGATTTAAGTCTTTCATCTATCTTGAGTTAATTTTTGTATAAGGTGAGAGATGAGGATCCAGTCTCATTCTTCTACTATGGCTTGCTAGTTATCCCAGTACCATTTGTTGAATAGGGTGTCCTTTCCCCACTTTATGTTTTTGTTTGGTTTGTCAAAGATCAGTTGGCTGTAAGTATTTGGGTTTATTTCTCGGTTCTCTATTCCATTGGTCTATGTGCCTATTTTTATAACACTACCATGCTATTTTGGTAACTATAGCCTTGTAGTATAGTTTGAAGTCAAGTAATGTGATGCCTCCTGATTTGTTATTTTTGCTTAGTCTTGCTTTGGCTGTGCAAGGTCTTCTCTGATTCCATAAGAATTTCAGAATTATTTTTTCTAGTTCTGTGAAGAATGATGATGGTACTTTAATGGGAATTGCATTGAATCTGTAGAATGCTTTTGGCAGTATGATCATTTTCATAATATTGATTCTACCCATTCATGATCATGGAAGGTGTTTCCATTTGTTTGTGTCATGGATGATTTTTTTCAGCAGTATTTTTGTGTTTTTTTTCTGTATAGATCTTTCACTTCCGTGGTTAGGTATATTCCTAAGTATTTTATTGTTACTATTATTTTGCAGCTGTTGTAAAAGGGATTGAGTTCTTGATTTGTTTCTCAGCTTGGTTGTTGTTGTTGTACAGCAGTGCTACTGATTTGTGTACGTTGATTTTGTATCCTGAAACTTTACTGAATTGATTTATCAGACCTAGGAGCTTTTTGGATGAATGTGTAGGATTTTCTAGGTTTACAATTATATCTTTGGCAAACAGCAACCATTTGAGTTCCTCTTTATCTATTTGGATGCCTTCAATTTCTTTCTGTTGTCTTATTGTTCTGGCTAGGACTTCCAGTACTTTGCTGAATAGAAGTGGTGAAAGTGGAGGCACCTTTGTGTTTTTCCAGTCCTCAGGAGAAATCCTTTCAATGTTTCCCTGTTCCGTATTAAGTTGGTTGTGGGTTTGTCACAGATTACTTTTATTACCTTGAGGCATGTCCCTTCTATGCTGATTTGGCTGAGGGTTTTAATCATAAAAAGATGCTGGATTTTGTCAAATGCTTTTTCCATATCTATCGAGATGATCATATAATTTTTGTATTTAATTCTGTTTATGTGATGTATCATTTAACTTGCATATGTTAAACCATCCCTGCATCCTGGTATGAAGCCCACTTGATCATTGTGTATTATTTTTTTGATGTGCTGTGGAATCCGTTTAGCTAGCATTTTCTTGAGGATTTTTCATCTATGTTTATCAAAGAAATTGATCTGTAGTTTTCTTTTTACTTTATGTCCTTTCCTGGTTTTGGAGTTAGGGTGAAGCTGGGATCATAGAATGATTTAGAAAGGATTCCCTCTTTCTCTATCTTTTGGGATAGTTTCAGTAAGATTGGTACCAATTCTTCCTTAATGTCTGATAGAATTCTGCTGTAAATCCATCTGGTCCTAGAGGGTTTTTTTGTTAACATTTTTTTTTATTATTATTACTGTTTTAAGCTTGGTACTTGTTATTAGTCTGTTCTGAGTTTCTATTTCTTCCTGATTTAATCTGGGAGGGTTGTATATTTCTAGGAATTTATCTATCTCCTCTAGATATTCTAGTTTGTGTATGCAAATGTGTTCATAGTAGCCTTGAATGATTTTTTATATTTCTGGTATCGATTGTAATATATTCTGTTTCATTTTTATTTGAGCTTATCTGAATTTTCTCTTCTTGGTTAATCTCACCAATGGTCTATTGATTTTGCTTATCTTTTCAAAGAACCGGCTCTTTATTTAATTTATCTTTTGTGTTTTTGTTTGTTCCAGTTTCATTTACTTCTGCTTTGTTATTTCTTTTCTTCTGCTGAGTTTGGGTTTGGTTTGTTCCTGTTTCTTTAGTTCTGTAAGGTGTGACCTTAGGTAGTTTATATGTGCTCTCTTATACTTTTTGATGTAAACATTTAATACTATGAACTTTCCTCTTAGCACTGTTTTTGCTGCATCCCAGGGGTTTTGATAAGCTGTGTCACTATTATTTTTCAGCTCAAAGACTTTTCAAATTTTTATCTTGATTTTATTGTTGACTCAAAGATCATTCAAGAGCAGATTATTTAATTTCTATGTATTTGTATAGTTTTGAGGGTTCCTTTTGGAGTTAATTTCCAGTTTTATTTCACTGAGTTCTGAGAGAATACTTGATATAATTTCCATTTTCTTAAACGTATAGAGACTTGTTTTGTGACTTATAATACGCTCTATAGAGCGTATAATAGCCATGAGCTATCCCTCTGAGAGTACAAGCACTGCTGTTGTACCATGTCCCTCCCTGTCTGCCCACTCTATCGGTGGCTCCTGCATGCCTGCACTCTTCTCTGTAACAGCTCTCATTTGTCTCCTGGCTCTGCTCAAGAAAATTTGTGCCCAGTCTGAACCACTACCAATTTCAGTTGGAAGCTTCCTTATCCTCACAACCCCTCCTCATTTCCATTAGCTGACTTCCCCAAGAGTCCCTGTGATACATAGTGACGGATGGGTTCTCTGGGCTCAAGCTGGATTCCCCACTGCTACTTTTAGTATTCAATTTGATGTGACTCCCTAAATTCATTTCATCTCTAGATAAGGTTAAATCCTTCTCCTGTGATCTGGATTTTCAGATTCTCAGTAGGGATGTGTGTTCAGAGGCAGGTATTTCCCCTCTCATACTTTGGGAACTCAGTTTTTTTGCCTGTTTTGTGGAATCTGCCGCCGTGTGCTGCTTTTTTCAAAGGATCTGCAAATTCTTTGGGTGTTTCTGGTATGTTCCTGCAGTGGTTCTTGGAGCAAAAGATCATGGTGTGAGTCTCCACTTGCTGTTTCATCCGTCCATGTGGGAGCTGCCTGTTAGCCCTGTCTCCTATCCTCTATCTTCTGTGCTCTAATTTATGATACTAGCAATTTGTGTCCTCTCTTTTTCTTAATTAGCCTAGAGGCTTATCAGGTTTTTTGGTCTTTCCAAATAAACTGCTTTTCATTGATTTCTAAACTCTTTTATTATTATTTTTTTTTCTGCTTACTTTGGATTTAATTGCACTTCTTTCCAGGTTTTTGTTGTTGTTGTTGTTGTTATTGAGACGGAGTCTCGCCTGTGGCCCAGGCTGAAGTGCAGTGGCAGGATCTCGGCTCACGGCAAGCTCCGCCTCCCCGGGTTCACGCCATTCTCCTGCCTCAGACTCCCAAGTAGCTGAGACTACAGGCGCCCGCCACCACGCTTGGTTAATTTTTTTGTATTTTTAATAGAGGCAGGGTTTCACCGTGTTAACCAGGATGGTCTCGATCTCCTGACCTCATGATCCGCCCGCCTCGGCCTCCCAAAGTGCTGGGATCACAGGCGTGAGCCACCGCGCCCGGCCCCTAGTTTTTTTTTAAGGTGGAAAATTAGATAATTTTTAAGTCGTTCTTTTTTTTCTATTATATATTCTCAATGCTGGAATTTTCCTGTAAGCACTGCTTTCACTGCATCCTGCAAATTTTGATAAGTAGTGTTTTCATTTCCATTTAGTTCAAAATATTTTTACTTCTTTTGAGATTTCTTCTTTGATGTATATGTTTAATTTCTATATATTTTGGGATTTTCCATTTGTCTTTCTGTTGTTGCTTTCTAGTTTAATTCTATTGTGTTATGTGAGCAGACATTTTATAATTTTCACTTTTTTGTTTAGGTATATGTTAGGGCCCATAATGTGGCCTATATGGTAAATTTTCTATATGAGCTTGAAAAGAATACATAATTTGCTGTGTTTCGATAAAATAGTCTGTAGATGTCAATTATATCCAACTGATTGATGATGTCTTGAGTTGGACCATGTTCTTAGTAATTTTCTGCCTACTGGATCCATCCATTTTTGAGAGAGGTGTTGAAGTCTCCATGTATACTACTGGGTTAATCTATATCTCCCTGCAACTCTGTCAGTTTTTGCTTTAAATATTATGATTCTCTGTAGTTAGGTGTGGCTTTGTCCTCTTTGATAATTGACTAATCATTATTTGGTGACTTTATCTCTCATAACTTTTCTTATTCTGACGTCTTCTTGTCTGAAATTAATATAATTATGTTCACTTTCTTTTGATTAGTGTTATCAGGGTATATTTTTCCCTATACCCTTATTTTTTATTTATATGTCTTTAAGTGGGTTTTCTGTTGACAAAATACGGTTTTCTTATAATTATAGATTCTGGTAATCACTGTTTTTAATTGGTGTATTTTGGCCATGACATTTGAGGTGATTGTTGTTTAATATCCAATATATTTGTAAATTATTTTCTATTTGTTGCACTTATTTCTTGTTTAATTTTTTCTCCACAATTTTTCTTTTTTTATTTCAATTGAGCATTTTAAATGACAAAATTTTCTCTTTTCTTAGGATATCAATTATATACTTAGAAAAATAGAATTTCTCTTAGAGTTTGCAATGTACATTTACAATGAATCCTAGCCCACTTTCCGAAAAAAAAAAAAAAAAAAAAACAAACAGTACTAGTTTACAGGTAGTGTGAGCACTTTATAATAAGAAAATAATCCTAATTTTTTCACCCCAACCCTGTATCATTGCTGTCATTCACTTCTCATATATGCACATATACATGCACACACACATACACACACATCTGTGATTGAATACATTTTTGCTTTTATTATTTTGAACAAACTGTTATCCATTAGGTAAATCAGGATAAAAATAATGATAATTATTAGCCCTAATAGTCAATTAACAATAAGAAAAATAATCTTTCTTTATATAGATCAAAATTTCTGACTCTATATCATTTTTCTTTTCTCTAAGAAACATCTAACATTTATTTCAAGGATGGGCTACTGGAAAAAAAATTCCTCAATTTTTATTTGTATAAGAAAGACATCATTTCTATTTCATTTTTGAAAAACAATTTCTCAGAGTAACACATTATATGTTGGTGGATTTTTCTCTCAAATTTTGAACATATCACTTCACTCTCTTCTTGCTCACGTGGTTTCTGAGGAGAAATCAAATATAAGAACTCCTATCTTTGCTCTCCTATAGATAAGGGTTTTGTTTTTGTCTATGTCCTCTAGTATATTTCAGGGTTTTTTCTTTATCTTTAATTTTAAGGAGTTTGATATGCCTAAGTATTTTTGTTGTTGTTGTTGTTGTTAGTTTGGCATTTATCCTGCTTGGTATTCTCTGAGCTTCGTAGACCTGTAGTTTGACATCTGTCATTAATTCAGGGGACTTCTTGATTATTATTTATTCAAATATTTCTTCTGTTTATTTTCTCATTTCTTCTCTTTTCGGTATTTCCATTTTGCATATGTACACCTTTTGTTGTTGTCCCACAGTTCTTAATTTTTCTCTTATAATTTTTTTCAGCTTTTGTTCCTTTTGCTTTCAGTTTTGGAGTCTTTTCTTTAATTAAGATATCCTCAAGTTCAGAGATTCTTTCTTCAGCCATGTGTGGTCTACTAATAAACTCATCAAAGGTATTCTTTATTTCTATTACAGTATTTTCAATCTCTGACATTTTTTAAAATTTTGTCTTAAGATTTCCATCTGTCTACTTATACTGCCTATGTGTTTTTTTCATGTTCTATACTTTTTCCATTAGAGCCCTTAGGATATTAATCATAATTATTTTAATTTCTAGTCTGATATGTCCAACATCCCTGCATATCTGAGTTGGGACCTGATGCTTAGTTTTTCTCTTCAAACTGTGTATTTTGTCTTTTAGTACGCCTCATAATTGTTTCTTGATACTAGGAAATGATAGTAAGTACAAAGAATTAGAATAAATAGGCTTTTAGTAATGTGGTGTTAAAGTGTGGGATGTGAGGACGTGTCCTTTAGTACAATGATTAGGTCTTCATCTGTTAATAAGCCTGTCCCTTTGGTCAGTGAACTTCATAAGCACTTCTCAGCTCCACTCTGCCCTTGGTTGGGACAGGATTTCTAGATTGGGTTGGAGTTGGGTATTTCTCTATTCCCAGTATTGTTAGGCTCTGAAAATTTTCTTATGGTTTAGGTTCTGGTAAAGTAGTTTTTCTTCAGGGTAGACTTTGTTAAGAAGAGCAGAATGCTGTGCCTTATTTCCAAATAGTTACTTTCCCCCTGCCTCTGTCACAAGTTTCAGGATATTTTTCTCTGATATTCACTGTTGAGAATGCAGTCAAGCTTCTAGAGGTAAAACTCACAAAAGCATGAGGACATCCCTATGACTAGGTTTCCCTGGAGTTTAACTCTCAGACTTGTTTACACTGAGTTTCTAGCAATGTATGGATTCAGGTTAGGTCTTCCTACCCTGGCACTGGTTCCTATGAAGGTATTTGTAAGTGGGTTTCTGCTGTGATAAATTGTGATTTGTGTATTTGCTCTTCTGTGTCTCCAAGTTATGGGGGCAGTAGTTTGCTCTGTGGCCTCACTTCTCTGACAGATCTAAGAAGGAGTAGTAGATTTTTTAGTTTCTTCATATTTTCACTAGTTAAGATAGAGTGGAGAATTCTAGTCTCCTTTCATGCTATACCAGAAACCAGAAATCATTAGGACTTTATCTTTGCTTGAAAATCTTTGTCTTTAATTTTTATTTTATTGTACATAATTTTTAAAATTTTTCTTTCAAATTCTATCAGTTTTTTAATTCAATATTTATTTTCATGCTTAGAAATATATTTGGAGCCCAAGTTATAAAATAATTAGCTGAAATTTCTTCTACTTGTATTCGATTTAGTATCTTATGTCTATATTTTCTGTCTAAAATTTATTTTGGTTAAAAGTGATTAACCACTTCTCTGAACACCAATCATTGTCAATTCTGTCCCTTCTCCCCTGTTTCAAGATGCTGTCTTTCCTTTAATATAAAATAATAATGTATAATTGTGTCTAGAATTTGTATTAAGATTGGGTGATATTTATATCTCTCAATCTTATACTCAAAAGTATGATAATTTCTATAGATTTATAATATATTTTAACACCTTTTATGAAATTCCTAGCTTCATTACCCTATATTGGCTGATGTGTTTTTTCACCAAATTTGTGTTTTTATTTTCTGAGAACTCTCTCTTTGACAAAATTTATTGTAGAATGCCACCAAAGTTTTTTTAAAAATATTTTACTAAACATCACTGTTTTCAGTAAACTTTTATGATTTTATCTCTATATGGCTTGTGCTCTTAATTTTTATTCCACATCTATTTTTGTGTTCTGGTGTAAGTGTTAAAGGGATTATACTGCTGATTTTTTTTTTTACGTTTTCTAATTTCTTATTATTGCAATGTAAGATAGCTTTTTCATGTTTGCCAATTTTTATTATATTTTGAGTTTTTTATCTGAAATCGGTTCACTTGAAATAATTCAACTATTTTATAATATTTATGCATAACTGGAAGCATTGCCTTTGAAAACTGGCACAAGGCAAGGATGCCCTCTATCACCACTCCTATTCAACATAGTATTGGGAGTTCTGGCCAGGGCAATTAGGCAAGAGAAAGAAATAAAAGGTGTTAGCCAGGTGCTGTGGCTCATGCCTATAATCCCAACACTATGGGAGACAGAGGTGGGTGGATCACCTGAGGTCAGGAGTTTGAGGCCAGCCTGGCCAACATGGTGAAACCCCATCTCTACCAAAAAGACAAAAATTAGCAGGGAATGGTGGTGGGTGCCTGTACTTGGAAGGCTGAGGCAGGAGAATCACTTGAATCTGGGAGGCAGAGGATGAAGTGAGCTGAGATCGTGCCACTGCACTCCAGCCTGGGCGACAGAGCAAGATTCAGTATCAAAAAAGAAAAAAAAAAGAAAAGAAAGAAAGAAAAAAGGTGTTTAGGAAGAGATGAAGTAAAATTGCCTCCGTTTGCAGATAACATAATTTTATCTTTAGAAAACCCCATCATCTCAGCCCAAAAACTCCTTAAGCTGATAAGCAACTTCAGCAAATTCTCTGGATACAAAATCAATGTGCAAAAATCACAAGTATTCCTTTACGCGAACAATAGACAAGCAGAGAGCCAAATCATGAATGAACTCTCATTTACAATCTCTACAAAAAGAATAAAATACTTACGAATACAACTAACAAAGGATGTGAAGGACCTCTTCAAGGAGAACTACAAACCATTGCTCAAGGAAATAAGAGAGGACACAAACAAATGGAAAAACATTCCATTCTCATGGATAGGAAGAATCAATATTGTGAAAATCGCCGTACTGCTCAAAGTAATTTATAGATTCAATGCTATTCCCATCAAAATGCGGTTCACATTGTTCACAGAATTAGAAAAAAAACTACTTTAAATTTCATATGGAATCAAAGAAGACCCCATATAGTCAAGACAAGCCTAAGAAAAAAGAACAAAGCTGGAGACATCAAACTACCTGATTTCAAACTACTAGAAGGCTACATTAACCAAAATAGCATGGTACTCATACGAAAGCAGACATATAGACCAATGGAACAGAAGAGACCTCAGAAATAACACCACACATCTACAACTGTCTGATCTTCGACAAACCTGACAAAATCAAACAATGGGGAAAGGATCTCCAATTAAGCAAATGGTGCTGGGAAAATTAGCTAGCCATATGCAGAAAACTGAAACTGGACCCCTTCCTTGCACCTTATACAAAAATACTCAAAATGGATTAAATACTTAAATGTAAAAGCCAAAACCATAAAAACCTTAGAAACTGGACCCCTTCCTTGCACCTTATACAAAAATACTCAAAATGGATTAAATACTTAAATGTAAAAGCCAAAACCATAAAAATCTTAGAAGGAAACTTAGGCAATACCATTCAGGACATAGGCATGGGCAAAGACTTGATGACTAAAACACAAAAAGCAATGGCAACAGAAGCCAAAATTGACAAATGGGATCTAATTAAACTAAAGAGCTTCTGCACAACAAAAGAAACTATATCAGACTGAACAGGCAGCCTACAGAATGGGAGAAAATTTTTGCAATCTTCCCATCTAACAAAGGTCTAATATCCAGAATTTACTAGGATCTTAAACAAATTTACAAGAAAAATACCCATCAAAAAGTGGGCAAAAGATATGAACAGATACTTCTCAAAACAAGACATTTACGCAGCCAACAAATGTGAAAAAAAGCTCAACATCACTGATCATTAGAGAAATGCAAATCAAAACCACAATGTGAGACCATAGCTTGCCAGTCAGAATGGCGACTATTAAAAAGTCAGGAAACAATAGATGCTAGTGTAGCTGTGGAGAAATAGGAATGCTTTTACACTGTTGGTGGGAATGTAAGTTAGTTCAACCATTGTGGAAAAGAGTATGGCAATTCCTCAAGGATCTACAACCACAAATACCATTTGACCCAGCAATCCCATTACTGGTTATATACCCAAAGGAATATAAATCATTCCACTATAAAGACACATGCACATGAATGTTTATTGCAGCGCTATTTACAATAGCAAAAACATGTAACCAACTCAAATGTCAATTAATGATAGACTGGATAAAGAAAATCTGGGACATATATACTATGGAATACTCTGCAGCTATAAGAAAATAATATCAAGTCCTTTGCAGGGACATGGATGAAGCAGGAAGCCATCATCCTCAGCAAACTAATACAGGAACAGTCAACCAAACACCGCATGTTTTCACTCTTAAGTGGGAGCTGAACAATGAGAACACATGGATCCAGAAAGGGAAACAACACACACCAGGGCCTTAGGGGTTGTGGGGCAAGGGGAGGGAACTTAGAGGATGTATCAGTAGGTACAGCAAACCACCATGGCACACGTATACCTGTGTAACAAACCTGCACGTTCTGCACATGTATCCTTTTTTTTTTAGAAGAAGAAATAAAAATAAAAAATAAATGAAGAGAAATTTATTTTTGTTTTTTAAGCTTTCAAGTGAGATTTTGCCTAATATTAATTAAACAGAGTTATTGATTTTTGGTGAGACACTTGAAAGCATTATTTAACATGATCTTTTGATTAAATCTTTTCCAACAATTATAAAATTTATATTTATGTAGAATTCATCATATTACCATGCCAAAGAGAAATTACAGTTTTCCAATATTGAGCTATCTTATATTCCTGGAATTTTGAACCATGACTGAAAATTCAGTGATTCTCTCAGTGTATTTATTTCTCTTTAAATGTTTATAGACATAATGAATGTTGACTTCCAGTGATTATTTGCCAAAATCTTTATCAGGCTTTGTATTAGGTTATTCTGTATATTAGTAGAATTTCCAAAGGCAAATCAAAGGAAGAAAAAAAAAACCTCACTTTTTCTAGTTTGAACATAAAATGATTTATTAAAGCATATTAGGTAGCAAACATCAAAAGGAACAGTGAAGTGGCTTGGAGGTAGTTGTAACACCAGATAATTCAGTAAGATTTATGTTTTTCATAAAACATGAGAATAAGCACAAAAATCTGTTGTATTGGTCCATTTTCATACTTCTATAAAGAACTGCCTGAGAATGGATAATTTATAAAGGAAAGATCATTGAGTCACAGTGCAGCATGGCTGGGTAGGCCTCAGGAAACTTACAATCGTGGCGGAAGGCAAAGGGTAAGCAAGGCACCTTCTTCACAAGGTAGCAGGAAAGAGAATTGCTGAGCAAAGGGGAAAGACCCCCTTATTAAACCGTCATATCTCTTGAGAACTCGTTCACTATCATGAAAACAGTGTGGGGGAAATTGCCCCCGTGATTCAATTACCTTCACCTGATCTCTCCCTTGACACTCGGGGATTATGGGGATTACAATTCAAGATGAGATTTGGGTTGGCGCAGAAAGCCTAACCATATCATCCATGGTGAGTGGTGCCAACTCAGTGGTGTTTCTAGAGATCCTATAGCCTGGAGCATGTATAAGGTAAGAAGTCAAAGGCAGGAGTGATAGAGATTAAACACCTTGGTTCCTTGAGGAATCTGAAGTAAATTTTCCATAAGCTGTCTCATTTCTAAATTTTATGACAACAAAGGGGAAAAAATTCATTATGTCTAAATATTTTTAGGTTTAAAAAATTATCATTGCTTTAATATGCAGCTGAAATTAACTGTAATTTTTTCAGGCTTCATACTAGTATTCTTTGTTCTTCAGCTCTTCTTGTTTGCAGAATTTAAATCAATACATTTATAAGCTGGCATAATAGCCACATTAGCAGGAAAGGCCAAGTGGAAACCATTAGAATGCTTCCTACTTACTAAAATAGCAGTCCAAATGGAATAATCCATCCCTGTGGGAATCACGAGATTAATGTCATGGACAAAATTTTGAATGATGCAGCTTTGAAGATGTTTACCCATTAATTTCCCTGGTTTGAACTACAACAGTCTGGCACGTATTGAAAAATGACAATAGATAATAAAGAAATTAATTGCGTAGTGACTCCAATTATAGCTGCTATTCCAGATGTGGTCTCTTTTCTTGGACAATGTAACAACCCCCTGGCATTGGGAACAAGTTATGTGTCTGCAAACTTATTGGAGGGAAATGAAACTCGTTGATTCAGTCCAAAACGTTTGGCATCCTGTGACACAAAATAGGGTGATGTATGAGTGGAGAGCAGATTAAGAGAAAGAAACATAAAATATCCAAAAATTAAAAGTCAAATATAACTGGTAAATCTCTTTGACTTTTTGAGGCAAGTGTATGGCATTCCACTGTCTTGTTCTTGTTCATTTACTTATACCTAAAATACTACCAGCTATGCCTGGTGATGAGGACTAGAATTATTCGCTAGCTGACCCCCCATATGTGGTAAACTTCTCCACCATTTGATGCTTTTGGCTGATAAGATTTAATGGACTCGGGGTATGCTTCATAGATTGTGATGCTTTATGAAGTCTGAAAATTCCCCTAAAAGGAATCCCATCAGAAGCTTGAAGTTTCATGAATAAGCCCATGCCAATTTCAGCAAGTAAATGTACTTCTTTAAAAATTATTCTTTCTTTGCCGGGTGCGGTGGCTTACGCCTGTAATCCCAGCACTTTGGGAGGCCAAGGCGGGTGGATCACGAGATCAGGAGTTCAAGACCAGCCTGGCCAAGATGGTGAAACCCCGTCTCTACTACAAATACAAAAATTAGCTGGATGTGGTGGTGGGCACTTGTTATCCCAGCTACTCGGGAGGCTGTGGCAGATAATTGCTTGAAACCATGAGGTGGAGGTTTCAGTGAGTCGAGATCTCCCCACTGCACTCCAGCCTGAGTGACAGAGTGAGACTCTGTCTCAAAAAAAATAAATAAATAAAATTATTCTTTCCTTGCAACTAGAGAGCTTTGCTATGTAGTAAATGATTACCAATGGGAAACTTGGGAACCACGCAACTTTAGCAGACATTGTGACTTAGTACAGTCTGGCCAATCTAGACATTAATTGAGATTATTCAGTGATTCCTCATCATGAAGTGCAAGTAGCATATGCAGTAACAGGTTCAAGATAAAAACCAGACTATTGTAAAACAGACAGTCTCAACCCTCTTATCTATGCTATTATGCTCTCTGCCAACTGCTATGATCATCCTCAAGGGTGCCCTTATCATTATATAAATGATACTCATAGTTTTTAACATCTAAGCTTGTTTGAAAACAAGTAACTATGAGATTAATAATATTAATAATATTGTCTGGCAAAATAGTATAAATTGAACCAGTGAAAAAATACATGGTGCTGCTTCTCCAATTGCGTGTGTGTGTGTGTGTGTGTGTGTGCTTGTGTATGTATGTATTTAAAGTTAACAAAGAGTAGAAGTATAGGTGATGTATTGAAATAACGGCTTGAATGACTCACTTTAAAAAAATTTGTCCATAATCTTCATGTTCAGAGTTCCGTTTGTTCGGAGGTGTTCATAATCAAATGAGAAAAATTTAGATCATAGAATATAATTAGGAGCCCAATAAAATGGCTGAGATTGATACTTGGCCATTTTGAAAAATTCCTGCCAAGAGGATAGTGAAAAAAAGAGGATAGAGAGGTAGGTTAGACTGACTGTCATGCTTTGCTAAAGAGAGTTAGTGTCATTGCTAAACAGTTGTGACTGGAAAGAGAGTAGTTTGAACCTGGAGGATTCTGTAGTATACTAACATACCTATTAATAGTTTATAAAAGACTAAAAGAGCAATAATTCCAAAAACTCAGATATGAGTATTTGGAATGTACTCCTCGATAAAGGGCTCTAGCTAAAATGTAAAGGTAATAGAAAGTCATAATGATTGGCCCTAACATTTTAAATAACTGGAGAATTTAGAATTTCAACATTTACCTTTTTTTGGCTTCATGTGAACCATAGAATTTTCTTTCTTTAAAAAAAGTTTATCTTAAAATAACACAATGTTTGTAGAAATTCCAAAATATAGGAAAATAAACCACTGTAAATGTCATCCAAAATCTTGTATATTAATTAACCCCTATTAAATAAAATGTGAATTAATTCGTATTGATTTTTAACTTGCTTGCACATACACACTACATCTAAATACATAAGCATATAAAATATGTTGATATGCGTATTACCCATGAAACTTCATCTAATATTAGTTTTACAGGCACAAAAGGAATACCTGATGGTGTATTTCCAAACTTTCTTATGTTAACTGGTCAAGCATATAGACAACCCCCATCAGTGTTTAGTGTGAGTAGTATATTACTATTCATCTGGAACTCAAAGTTACTTGGAAAATTAAGACTGGCTTTTCTTAACAGTTTATTCTGCCAGCTCATCTAGTGGATGCAATGTTTGTAATTGGCCATTTTTAGGGATCCTTCATCCAATTCCCATCCCTACCTTTGACCTTACCCACTGTGGTCTGCCTAGAACATCTTTCACTTTTGGCTTTCTCTTTCCTTGGCGTTTTTAATCTCTTTGCTATTCTTCCTCCATCCAAGTTACTAGTCTTTAACTTTACCGTCGTTCCATAGCTTGGTTTACTAAAGGCTGTGAGATTTCAGGAAGAAGGACAAGAAGAGAAAGAAACTGGTGTTCTGGTGTAGCATGCAAGTGGATTGTTTGAAAATCAGATTTTCACATTTCATAGGAAAAAAATTGTCCAATTCTACCCTATCTCCTATATGCTACCATAGTCTAACATTAGTTGTATTATAAATGGTCCCAGCTTATAAATGGTGCTAGACACATTAAGTAAAGAATAAAGACAAAAACTCTAAAATAAGATAAAACAAAACAAGCTCTATTCATTCTAATGAACATGCATGTGGTGATACTTCTATATAAAAGTGCTTTAAACACAATTTTACAAATATGCCAATTTGTATATATACTATGAAATGTGAACATTAGTATATATAAAAATTGGCCTACTATACATTATATTCTTTTGTGTCACCTTTACTACTGTGGAATTTGTACTTCAAAAGTGAAGAATTTTGGCTATTTAACTTTGAGCTGAGTTAAATGAATATGCAGGTAATGACTATTAGACTATGAAAGTATATGTGAATACAGTTTGAATATTTTATTTACCTATGTGGATATCAATATTATTTGTATCAGGCTAAAAGAAAAAAATAAAGTTCAAGCCTGAATATTATGCATATATTGTTTCTATTGTAGTAATGCATAAATTCCACTCAAATTAGACCTTACAGTCATATAGAAAATATCCTAACAAGTTGTTGATTTAAATATTTAAAATGCAAAAAGCAGTTCTTTATATGTATCAATAAGCATTCCATGTTTTAAGTTGTAAGATTTGGATGTCAATTGAAATCAATTGGTCCAAAAAGTATGTTTCCTCTATTTTTAAAGCATGACTAAAATGTAAAATTGTTTCTTTCATGAATTTTTATAAAATACATAATCTTTTGTAAAATATATTTAAAATAATATATAAAATACGTATATGTAGAATACATTAAAAAATTGAAGAGTTTGGATTTTGCATGAAGGATTAAATTATATTTTATTTCAACTTTAAAATAAAATGAGGAGGAAGAGAAAAAACTTTAGGAACTTTGCTGGATTTCTTCGTTGACATTTTTCCCCATGATTGAGTTTTTATACTGATAATCAAACTATGTAATTAATTTATACAGACTATGTCTGAAAGTTTAAGAAATAATTATGTAAATAAAATATTTTTTATTTATCCAAATTATGCCTCATTGTTTCTAGGGAATTTCAGAGATTCAATTATATTAATTGAGACTTTGTGGGAAGAAAATTTGTTACTGAGTTTCACTAAAGGTTATCTAAGCCTACATATTTACTTTGAAAATCATAAAGCAGCAAGACTATTTAGTCAGCCAGAAAACATCATTCGGCTTAATACTGAGCTTTAAGAATAATAAAGATCTCAACATCCCAGATTTATTCACATACATATAGTATCTTATGAGTGATTACGTTTACCTTCAAAATTACATTCCAAGAATATATGTATTATACTTCTGTAAGAGGTGTAATGCTTTTTCCAGATGATCAGTGTACAGTATAGTGTCCCAAATAGTCATATTTCTCTAAAATATGTGCTTTTTCATATGTAAATTTTAAAAATATATTTATAAGATCATAACCAGATCTTAACTAGAGTTCTTTAATTTCAGAATGAAGCACTATGTTGAATTGGGAAGGTATTTGAATAATCTAAACCACTCCACAAACTTCCTAATAGATTTTTTGTTCTTGTTTTAATTCTAATTTTGAGACATTTCTTGGGTTTTAAAATTCCCCAGCTCTCTTTGAAATTGAGCCTATCTAATACAAATCGAGACATTTTATTGAGAAATAACAGGAATGACATTTTCATGCAAGCACATTAGTTTCCATTAAAACATATATCAAATATTATTTATGCTATGTCTTTTAACAGAATGTGTTGTAAATTGCTTTTGAAGTTACTTTGCATGACTTAGATATTGTATTACTAACAAAAATATACTGCTGGACTTCATAATAGATAACCATGGACTACAAGTATAAGAACCTTTTTTTAAAAAATAAACAATTTTCCAAACTTACAAATGTTACTTTGGTTTTAGGTTTCTTTTTTCCTTGAATTTCAGCAAGAGAAATATTTTTTAACAAGAAAATTCTACTCTGTTTTGTGGCTAACTCTTTAAGGCTGGCTAAGAACAGATTCAGTAGAGTGAGAAATCACCTCATGACTCTTGAACTTTCATAAGCTAAATAAAATTGTTTGTGGTGATCCCTTGAAAACTTTATCTGACACTCAATACTAGTTGAAGTAGAAAAATCATGGCTCAAAATTCTATAATGCTGTAAAGAAGAAATTGGGTCACAGTGGCCAGGGTTAGTGAGGGCATGATTGAAAAGCTGAACAGGAACGTGGTTTGACTCCAAGGAGATCTTGCTAAGCTGTTAGGTCAAAGTTGTGCTGACACAGAGCTATACTGAGAACCAGACAGGACTTAGGAATTGTGCTATGGATTTGGCCAAATAATTTTCCTTAGACTAATCAGAAAGATTACATCTAGGTGCATGTAAATAGTACATAGACCTATGCTATTTGTTAGTAATATGAGTAGATTTGGCAAATTGTATGCCTTTCTAAATTCCTTATTCACTTGGGGAAGTTTCTGAGACACTGCGGAAAGAAACTATGCACACACAGATCCAGATGTATGAAATGTTATAGATCTTTAAATATGTAGTTTATAATATGGTAAAACTATGTAGAAGATGCTGGGCCTTACTTTTTACAAGAAAGTCTAAATTATATAATCAGGATGCTGATGTGTAAGACCTTACATTTTACTGCAGAAAGGGCATAACAAGACCATTTTTTATTGTATTTTTTTCTGTGTATCTTTTTCCACCAGATAGGGTAGGTATCAGGTGAAAAATCTTCTTCAATTAAATACATTTTTTTTCTTTTTAGATAGACTTTATTGATTATACACACACACACGCACACACACAATTGTGTTTAGGTTTGTAAGTCATGACAATTTTCTACCTTAAGGAAATCAACAATCAACATATTCAACATTTTAATATATTCAACACTTCCATCCCCTCAAATGGGTTCCTGTGACTTTTGCCAATTTATTGCTCTTCCTTTAGTTCCAGCCAAGAACCAATCTGATTCTGTTATTTTTAGCTTTACAGTTATATTCTTGATCTATTAATATTCCAAGTTACTTTTTGCATATTGTGTAGGAAGCATTGAGGATTGTTTTTAAATTTTATCCAGAATAATTTTTTGAAAGACTATGCTTTCTCTACTAACTTACCTTGCTGTCTTTGTCAGAAATTAAATATGATGTATATGTACCTATATCTGTATTCTATTTAGTTTCATTGACCCATATGACTATCTTCAGGCTAATTCCTTACTATTTGCTTTACTATGGCTTTCCAGTTGAACTTGAAGTCCTGTAGTTCTAGTATTATAGCCTTACTCTACATTTTCCAAAGGCAAATAAGTTTTCAAAAGTGGACTATACAAAATTATACTAATTTGTTAATGGAGGACATCATAGAACTTTGAATATGGTAATGTAATTTTTAAATCTCCAAGAGGAAATATTCAATAGATAAAAACTCATATAACCCAACCCCCTCTGAATGTATGGCAAGCGCATTTCTACAAGTACACTTAATAAGGTGTATTTTGATGGGTAGGTGCATACATAGAAACACAGGACAAACAATGCATTTGAAGCTAGCAATTGGTGTAACTTCCCTAGAAGATCAAGAACACATTAGCTCAAAGGAAATGGAATGTAATAGAAATTGGGGGAGTAACATCAATTCTATATGTATTATATGCAAATTCAATTACTACTGTTTGGCAAAGGGACAGAGAAAATAATGTTTGAAGGAATAAAATAAAAATGTAAATATAGCAGTAGATTCCCTCATTTAGTAAGTCTCCCAAGTAAATATGAGCTGAGGCACATCTGTTCCTTCATGAAGAATTAATCTGACTGTGTTGAACTTGCAGTTCAACACAATATAATAGTGAAATTTATTGATGACTAAAGGGATTATTTATAGATAATTTTAAGTGTATGTGAATGTGCTTCCATATACTGACTTTCACATTTACAGTCATGTAAAATGCAACTCTTCTATAATACTTGGCTAATCTCCTTATTAAGTTGGGGCCTTGTGCTCTGAAAGATTTAGTGACAAAGACAAGGTGGACAGGGGGCAAAAACTGTCTCCTTGTAAAAGAAAAGAAGCAAAGTGCCACTAAAGGCTGTCTTGGTTTAAAATATTTTCAGTAATTTAGAGAAAGCTAACACAAACTCGCTGACATAATTAATTCATGTTTTCTTCAAGAAGTATTAAAGTTGTAGGTTTTACATTTAGATCTATTATAAATTCTAAGTTAATTTTGTATATGCTGTGTGGTATGTTGAAGTTTATGTCTTTCAAGATGCATGCCTAGTAGTTGAAATGAGTATCCTTTCTCCATTGAATTACATTTGCACTTTCCTCCAAAATCAATTTACCATGCACATGTAGGCCAGTGTTTAAGTTCTCCATTTTGTTTCTTTGAACTATGTGACTATTTTTTCACCATTACCATACTACCTTGATTATTACCATTTAAAAAAAATCTTGAAATCATGTAGTATGAGACTTCTAACTTTGTTTTCCTTTTTCAGAATTGTCTTAGCTATTCTAAGTCTTTTATATTTCCTTTTACATTTTAAAATCAGTTTGTAAATTTTTACAAACATTTCCTCTGATAGTTCAGTTTAGATTACTTTGAGGAGAATTGAAATCTGCCCAATAATGAGTTTTCAAACCCATGAATACATGATACCTATCACATTATTAGGTTTTGTTTAACAAGGCACATCAATGTTTTGCAGTTTTCAGTATTCAGAACGTGCACATACTTTCCTAGAATTGTGTATAAGTATTCATGTTTTTGGTACTCTGTAAAAAATTTCAATTTTCAATTTCTAGTGTTAATCTATGGAAGTACTATGGATGTGTAATATGTACCTTATATCCTGAAATTTTGCTAAACTAACTTGGAAATACATTTTATAGGTTATTTGTAATATTTCTATATAGACAATTATAGATTTTTCTGCACAAAAAGACAGTTGTATTTCTTTCTTGGTAATCTACAAACTTTGTATTTCTATTTCTTATATTATTGCACTGGCTAAAACATCTACTATTAGGCCGAATGGAAATGATGAGTATGGATATCACTGTGTTATTTCCAATTTTGGGAGGGGATATTGTGTCTTTCACCATAAACTGTGTTACTTTGTCAGCTGTGCTTTTTTTTTTTTTTTTTGAGACAGAGTCTCATGCTGTCCCATAGGCCAGAGTGCAGTGGTGTGATCTCAGCTCACTGCAACCTCTGCCCCCCAAGTTCGAGCGATTCTCCTGCCTCAGCCTCCTGAGTAACTAGAATTACAGGTGTGTGTCACCACACCTGGCTAACTTTTTGTATTTTTAGTAGAGACGGGGTTTCACTGTGTTGGCCAGGCTGGTCTCAGACTTCTGACCTCAAGTGATCCACCTGCCTTGGCCTCCCAAAATGGTGAAATTATAGGCATCAGCCACCATGCTCAGCCAGCTGTGCATTTTTATTTTTATATTTTTTCAGTTTGAGAATAAGCTTTTAGATTGGCTACAGAAAAACATAATCCATAAAACAAATTGATAAATTGGACATCACCAAAATGTAAAACTTCTGCTTTGAGAGAGAAAAATGAAACTATCACAGACTAGGCAAAAAATGCAAATATATATATATATATATATACACATATATAATTTATATATATGTATTATTTACTTATATTATTATCTAATATATATTATGTATATGCTATATATATATCTTTTAGCATATATATGTATGTTAAAGGATTGCTATCCAAAATATATAAAAAACTCTCTTAGTAACAAGTAAACAAAAATCTAGCAAAATTTAGACAAAATCTAAATAGATGAAGATAAATATAAACAGATGGAGGACAAACAAAAACATAACATGCTAAATAACTGGTCAACCGAGAAATGCAGATAAGACCACATTAATATTTCACTAAATACCCACTAGAATGAAATGGTTAGCATTAAAAATAATAGCACCAAATAGAAAATGAAGCTGTAGAGTAACTACAAATCTTAGGTAGTACTAATAGGAGTTTATAATAGTACAACACTTTAAAAAACTGTTTGCAGTTTCTAATATAGTTATGCATATATTTATATAATGTATGACACAGCCACTCGTATGCATTATCCAAGAGAAACAAAAGTATATGATGATACAAATCTTATGTGTGAATGCAGATAGCAGTTTTATTCATAATCACCAAAAGAGGGAAAAATATGAAATGTCTATCAGCAAGTTAGTGGATTAGCTAATTGTGTCTTATACATGCAATGGCATATTATTTGCCATTTAAAAATTCAATGACATGGAATAATCTCAAGAGCATTGTGCTGAGCAATTCCATTTATAGGTTATTCTTTTTCAATAACAAAATTATAGGGACAGAGAAAAATCGATGTTTGCTTAGAGCTGAGAATGAGGGAGAGAGATTCACTAAAAAGTAACAAGAAAGAACTGTTCTATATCTTTATTGTGGCGTTGGCTGCACAATTGTATGTGTTTCTCAAAATTCATATATCTGGTCAAAAGGTGTATTTTATGATATGCACATTTTACCTCAATAAACTAAAAAAGAAAAGAAAAGAAAGCTAAATAAACTAAAGTAAACTAAAAAAAGAAGAAAAGAAAAGAAGTGGTTCAAATTGCAAAGTCCAGTAGGCAAGGTCATTCTTTTGTTTAACACTGTTTTTGGGGGCGTACCACATAGTATGCTTTGTGATAAATTCTGGGACAACAGTAGTGAATCAATTAGATAAAAATGCTTGTTACTATGGAACTTGCATTCTAATTAGGAATAAACTAGTGATAAACACATAAATCAAATATATTGCTTCTTCCATGATAATAAATGCTACACAAGTAAAAAAAAAAGTGGATAAAGAAGATGTCAGTTAAGCAGATAAGAGTGAGAGAATCATGTGGTCATCTGGAATAAAAAAGGTACAGGTAGCGGAAATAGTGTATGCAAAGACCTTGAGTCCTGGCAGTTTCCAATAGTAGCATAGAGGCGATTGAGATTGGAATAGAGTGAGGTAATTTTTAATGTGTTTATACATGTTCCCATACTTTGCCTAAAAATGTTATTGTGAATACGACATATATGTTATATGGTTAGTTAGGTGGTGATGATTGATAGATGAGATACATAGATAGATGATAGGTGATAGATAGATAGATAGATAGATAGATAGATAGATAGATAGATAGATAAAACATGCATCTTCTCAAGACTCTCCAGTTCTCAAATCTTAGATCCCACTAACATATCCTTAAACCCACGGGAAAAAAAAACAATATAGAATTTTAGTTTTCTTTTCCTATGCTACAAATTCCGGGTTTGTTGTTATTGTTGCTGTTGCTGTTGTTGCTTTTACTAAGTGCTTTCGAAAAATAGAATCATAGAGTATACTCTTTTCTCCTTGTTCCATTTTTCATTGAATAAATACTACTTTCTGATATAACTTTTATAAATCTAATATGAATTATCATATGAACTAATGTAAATCAATAAATTTTTAAAAGGCTGTATAATATTTCATAGCACAAAAGAATCACCATTAACTCCACACCTTCTCTGTAGATGGGTATTCAATCCAGCATGTGCAAATTTATATGTGTGTTTGAGTGTGTTTGCTTCTGCTAACAATGCTGCAAGAATATTTTTTTCCATTATTCTTTATTTACTGAAATTATATTTCTATGGGTAGATTTCAGGAATGACCATGTAGCAATGCATATGTGTTCTACATTTCAATACAGGTCCCCACTCTGTAATTCATATCTCCATTACCATCATGTAATAATAGCTTTCATATCACATCAGTGTGGTATGAAAGCTCATGCCACATTTTAACAATTGTCAGTCTAACGTGTATACAGCAAAACCTCATTACTTTACTTGGATTTCCTTGACTATTAATATTTTTGGAAACATTTGCAATTATTTGGACATTGTCTTTTTGAAATTATATCTGTTGCCATTTTTTTATCTTAGGATATTTCTACCTTCCTGTTAATTATTGAGAGCTCCTTAGATATTTTAAATGCCTGCATTGGAAGCTCCATCTCCCACAACTATATGGTTTGCTTCTTGATTTTGTTTATATTTTTTAAATAAATATATACATGCTTATATAATGTATAAACTTTTGATTTATAACTTATGTAATTTATAATTTAATTTATATACTTTAATATAGATGTAAAATTTATGCAGTTGAATGCACCTACTTTTTCTTGGACACCATTTCTAATTTCAGAAGATCTTCTAGCTCCTAAACATTTTCTAGCATAATTTTCTTTACTGTTTTATTTTTTCATATTTAAGTACTTTTACTCATCTCTAATTAATGAATTCACATTCTTTGAGGTAAGGTTCCATTATTTTACTAGTATAACTTAATTATATGTTTCAAATGTACAATTATATTTAATATTACTAATATATACTTTTATTTAATGGACAATTATTCATTCTATTTCATTTTGCCATAAATTTATATCTTTGTTTTCTTTGAAGATTTGGCCTTTCTTAATTTAAACCTTTATGCTCTTTGAAAAACAAATCCGGGAAAAGGAATTTCATACAAGTAAGATTATTTAAGAAGGAATCCAGGAAGTCAAGAGACAAAATGGGAACAGTGACACAAGGGAAGGATAAAAACCCCCCAAAAAGCTGTATTAATGAATCACTTACATCTATGGACATCTAGGGCTAGATCCTCCTAGCGTGGATTGAATTATGTTTATTTTATTTTAGATTTATGTCCACTGAAAGTGGAGAGGCCACAGTATTTTCCCAAAAAAAGCCAAACTGCCAAGGAAGCCTTTCAGGTTGAGAAGATGAGAGAGAGATGCTTAAGGTGGAAAACTGTGCATGTGACTGCAGGTGAACTCAGATGACTGCAGGGGAAGTCAGAAAAAAAAATACAAATGGTGTCTGCAGAACTTTCTATGCTACCCTTTACAGTATGTAATTGGATTGTTCTTGGAATATTTTCTGAATATTCTTGCCCCTAACTAGTTGAGTTTGAAGTATTTTCCACCACCTTTCAGTAAACACAGTATTTTAAAATAAAGAAAGAAAAGATGCCTAGTGAGCCCATAAAAAGCCCATAAAAAATGCCCAGTGAGCTAAATAGTATGAACTCTAACTGCTTAGAGACTATTAGGACAAATGTTATTCCTGGCAGGTTAACTTGGTTACTACAAGGAATTTTAGAAAAGCAAGAATGATGCCTGTCATTACCTGCAAGTATATTCTCATACTATTCAGTATCTCTTGTGCTCAGACTCTATATGCCCGTTTTCCCATTCTTTCAAACTGTTAAACTGTGCTGTCTTGAAATTAGAGAATATCTACAATTTCCTAATATCCTCAGTCTTTTCTCTGAAGGACTGCTTCCTCTTTTTTTTTTTTTTTTTTTTTTGGCTGCAAACTGAACATTCAGTATGGAAACTGTTTATTTTCAACTCTTCAAAGTAGAAGTTATCTGTTTTTCTTCATTCCCTGCCATATATTTTATATATTTCATATCATTTTATGCTATTATTTATAATATCTTCTCTTTTAAATTATTTTCCTTTCCAAAATGTTTCCTTCCAACTTGCCTTAAGGTGTAGATAATCTTGGATTTGGGATAGATGCCAGATGCCTTACATGACCTTCTTAATTTCTTTTACCCTATGCAGAACTTTTGGGTTAGATGTTCAACATGTTCAGTGAACAGTCTTAGAAACAAAGTGGCTTGTTCTCACTGACTCACACCGTGGTTGGGCTTCCCTGATACACTAATCTGTTACATCATCCCACAAATAACTGCTAAAAAGTTGTTTAGTTACAGTTGGTTTCTCCTTAGTCCCATCCATGTCAGATATTTCATTTTTCCATTATTCTACCAGAGAAAGGAGTAGCTGTGGGTCTCTTCAGTTCTATGAAGGCCACATCTTACTTATTTTTTTACTTTTGTTTTAGGTTCAGAGGTACATGTGCAGGTGTGTTATATAGGTGAATTGCATGTCACAGGGGTTTGGTGTACAGATTAATTTGTCACTCTGGTAATAAGCATAGTACTTGCTAGGTGGTTTTTCAATTGTCTGCATTCTCCCACCCTCCACTCTTAAGTAGACCCCAGTGTGTGGTGCTTCTTTCTTTGTGTCCATGTGTACTCAACGTTTAGCTCCCACTTACTAAGTGAGAACAAGCAGTATTTGGTTTTCTGTTCCTGCCTTAGTTTGTTTAGGATTATGGTCTCCAGCTCCATCCATGTTGCTACAAATGACACAATCTCATTCTTTTCTATGGTGACATAGTATTTTATGATATATATGTATTACATTTTATTTATCCAGTCTACCACTGATGGACATTTAGGTTGATTGCATGACTTTGCTATCGTGAATAGTGCTGTGATGAATATATGCATGCATGTGTCTTTATGGTAGAATGATTTATATTCCTTTGGGTATATATCCCAAAATGGGATTGCTGGGTTGAATGGTACTTCTGTTTTTAGTTCTTTGAGAAATCACTAAACTGCTTTCCACAATGGCTGAGCTAATTTACATTCTCATCAACAGTGTATAAGCATTCACTATTCTCTGCAACCTCACCAGCATCTGTTATTTATTGACTTTTTAATAATAGCCATTCTGACTGGGGTGAGATGGTATCCCACTGCGAATGAGATTTGCGTTTCTCCAATATTTAGTGATGTTGAGCAATTTTTCATAAAATTGTTGGACATGTGTATGTCTTCTTTTGAAATGTGTCTGTTTATGCCCTTTGCCCACTTTTTAATGAGGTTGTTTGTTTTGTGCTTATAAATTTGTTAAAGTTCCTTATAGATGCTGGATATTAGACCTTTGTCAGATGCATAGCTTGCAAATATTTTCTCCCTTTCTGTAGGTTGTCTATTTACTCTGCTGATAACTTTTTATGCAGAAGCTCTTTAGTTGGATTAGATCTCATTTGTTAATTTGTGTTTTTGTTGTAATTGCTTTTGGCATCTTTGTCATGAAATCTTCACCAGGATGTATGTCCAGAATGATATTTACTAGTTTATCTTCCAGGGTTTATAGTTTTAAGTTTTACATTTAAGTTTTTAATCCATCTTGAGTTAATTTTTGCATATTGTGTAAGGAATGGGTCTAGTTTTAATCTTCTGCAAATGGCTAGCCAGTTCTCCCAGTACCATTTACTGAATAGGGAATCCTTTCCCTGTTGCCTGTTTTTGTCAGGTTTGTTGAAGATCAGATAGTTGTCGGTGTGTGGTCTTACTTCTGGGTTCGCTATTCAGTTCCATTGGTCTATGTGTCTGTTTTTATAAGAGTACCATGCTGTTTTGGTTACTCTAGCCCCATAGTATAGTTTGAAGCTGGGTAGCCTGTTGCCTCTAACTTTGTTCTTTTTGCTTAGCATTGTCTTAGCTATTCAGGCTCTTTTTTGGTTACATATAAATTTTAAAATAGTTTTGTCTAATTCTGTGAAGAATCTCAATGGTAGCTTAATAAGAATAGCACTGAATCTATAAATTGCTTTGGGCAGTATGGCCATTTTAATGATATTGATTTTTCCTATCCATGAGCAGGGAATATTTTTCTATTTGTGTAATCTCTGAATCCTTTGAGCATTGTTCTGTAATTCTCATTGTAGAGGTCATGCACCTGCCTGGTTATCTGTAGTCCTAGGTGTTTTATTCTTTTTGTGGTTATTGTGGATGTCATTATATTATTGATTTGTCTTTCAGCTTGGATGCTTTTGGTGTTTAGGAATGCTGCTGGTTGCTGTACGTTGATTTTGTATCATGAAACTTCACTAAAGTTGTTTATCAGATCACAGAGCTTTCGATCAGAGACTATGGGGTTTTTCAGGTATAAAGTCATATTGTCTGCAAACAGAGACAGTTTGACTTCCTCTTCCTGTTTGAATGGATTTCATTTTTCTTCTCTTCCCTGATTGCTCTGGCTAAGACTTCCAGTACTGTGTTAAATATAAGTGATGAGAGAGGGCATCCCTATCTTGTTCTGGTTCTCAAAGGGAACACTTCCAGCTCTTGCCCATTCAGTATGATGTTGGCTATAGATTTATTGTAGATGGCTCTTACTATTCTGAGGTATGTTCCTTCAAAGTCTAGTTTGTTGAGGGTTTTTAACATAAAGGGATGTGTATTTATACCAAAAGCCTTTTCTGCATCTATTGGATAATCATGTGGTTTTTGTTTTTAGTTCAGTTTATGTGCTGAATGACATTTATTGATTTGCATATGTTGAACCATCTTTGCATCCAAGGGATAAATCCTACTTGATCAGGGTGGATTAGTTTTTTGATGTGCTGCTGGATTTGGTTTGCTGATGTTTTCTTGATGATTTTTGCATCTATGTTCATCAAGGATATTGGGCTGAAGTTTTATTTCTTGTGTGTGTCTCTGTAAGGTTTTGGTATCAGGATGATCCTGGCCTCATAAAATAAATTAGAGAGGAATCCCTTCTTCTTAATTTTTTGGAGTAGTTTCAGTAGGAATGATACAAACTCTTCTTTATACATCTGGTCAAAATCAGCTGTGAATCCATCTGGTCCTGGGCATTTTCTGGTCGATAGGGTTTTTATTACTGATTCCATTTCAGAACACATTATTGGTCTGTTCAGGGATTCAATTTCCCCTGGGTTCATTCTTGGGAGAATGCGTGTGTCCAGGAATGTATCCATTTCTCCCAGATTTTCAAGTTTTTCTGAGGAGAGGTGTTTGTAATAGCCTTTGAGAATTTTTTGTACTTTTGTGAGGTCAATGGTAACATCCCCTTTGTCATTTCTGATTGTGTTTATTTAGATCTTTTCTCTTTTTTTCTTTATTAGTCTAGTTAGTGATCTATCAATCTTATTTATTATTTTGAAAAACCAACTCCTGGATTTGTTGTTCTTTTGTATTTTTTTTGCATCTAAATTTTCTACATTTCAGCTCTGATTGAGGTTCTTTCTTATATTCTGCTTGCTTTGGGGTTGGTTTGCTCTTCTTTCTTTAGTTCCTCTATGATTAATATTAGGTTGTTAATTTGAGATATTTCTAGCTTGTTCATGTGGGCATTTATTTTAGTGCTACAGACTCCCCTCTTAACATTGATTTAGTTGTTTCCCAGAGATTCTTGTAGGTTGTGTCTTTGTTCTCATTAGTTTAAAGAATTTTTTGATTTCTGTCTTAACTTCATTGTTCACTCAAAAGTCATTCAGGAGCAGATTGTTTAGTTTCCATGTAACTGTATGGTTTTCAGCTGTTTTCTTAGTATTGATTTCTGTAAATCAACCACACAATCAAGTCTGCACAATAACCAGCCGACAGCATGATAACATGATCAGACCTACACAAGTCAATATTAACCTTGAATGTAAACAGATTAAAGGCCCCAATTAAAAGGCACATAGTGTCAAGCTGGATACAGAAGCAAGACTCAACTCAAGCAAGACTCAACTCTATACTGTCTATAAGAGATCCATCTCACATGCAATGATGCCCATATGTCAAAAGTAAAGGGACTGAGAAAAATCTACCAAGCAAATGGAAATCAGAAAAAAGCAGGAATTCCAATTTCAGATAAAACAGACTTTAAGGCCAACAACACTCAAAAAAGACAACTAATGGCATTACATAATAGTAAAGGGCTCAATTCAAATAGAAGTCCTAACTATCCTGAATATACATGCACCCAATACAGGAGCACCCAGATTTATAAAGCAAGTTCTTAGAGACCTATGAAGATACTTAGATAATCACACAATAACAGTGGAAGTCTTCAATAACCCAATGACAGTATTAGATAGAACATCAAGGCAGGAAACTAATAAAGATATTCAGGACCTCGACTTGATGTTTGACCAAAAGGGCCTCACAAAAATCTGCAGAACCATCCACCCAACAGTGACAGAATATACATTCTTCTCATCTGCACATGGCACACAGTCTAAAATTGCCCACACAATTGGCCATAAAGCAATACTCAGCAAATTAAAAAAAAAACTGTAATCATACTGAAGGCACTGTTGGACCACAGTGCACACCCTGTTTTAAAATTTTGTTCATTTAGTTTTATTTGCATTCTCTGCTCTTTATTTTTATTTTTTTGTAAGTCTAGGATCCTGTAGCTTATCCATCTTGATTTAATTCTTGAGAGTGAAAGTTTCTTTAACTATCTACGTTCCAACCAGGAGTCATAGTTTTGTTCTTTCTTATCTCCATTTCTCTTAATCATGTCCTATCTCTTATCATCTTTGATAGCTGCAACTCTTGCAAAATCTTCATTTCAATCATACAGTTCCCTAACCACCATCCCCCTCCTTACAACTTAGCTGCTCTTGCAATCCCACACCTGTAATTATTTTAATTCATTAGCAACTTCAGTTCCTTTCCTCTATCAATTTTTAAAAATCCAGGATCTCTTTCACGTTTCCACTTCTATATTTACCCTGATTGAGTTTTGTGATCTGCCATTTTATGCATTTTGCTGCCATCTTCGTCAACTCAAATTGCTTCTCTACTTTTAATGACATTCATAGTGACAATCAAGTAGCTTGAGTTGTTGTAGAAAAATAGCATAACCAAGATTAACCATAGATCTCAATTGTGAATTTAACTTTACATTGAATTATTCCATTTCTAACACTCCTCTAGCTAATGATTTGTATATTACTAATTTTAGTTCTAATTTATCTCTTCACTTTTCTGTAATCTTGTCAGGCCACTTCTCAGGTCTTAAACATTTTATTTCTTTTTATTCTGTGATTCTTTTGATTCTTGGCTATTTCTTTATGGTCTTCTCATTTATTTTTTCTTCTCAGTTCCCTTTATTGGCTCTAACTCCATTTAGCCTCCAAATAACACCTGTTTATTGGATGACTCCTGGTTCCTCTTCTCTTCTCAAGCTATAGATTATCTCTGTATTTTTCTCTTTCAGTAACATAGATATATATGCCATTCATACCAATGATTTCTAAATATAATTTTTTTCTGATCTCTCAACTAAGGTATAGAGTCATCCATCCAATAATCTCATTGGAAACTTGATTTGGATACCTTATAGCTTTCCAAATTTAAAATGTCTAAATAAAGACTTCATATCTAGCCTTCAAACAGATTCCCCCTTCACTTTCCTCCATCTGTGGAAATGATTAATGCCATGCTCTCGTATTCAGAGAAAAATTTTAGGAGTCAGTCTTGAGGTCTGCTTTTCTATCAGCTCACCTTATTTAATCAATTTAAAAAATTTATGAGGCTCTAACTTTAAAGTATATCTTGAATCCTTTTAGTTTCTCAATATCTCCTTTGTTAATGCCGTAAATCAAGCCAACATGATCTTACACCTAGACTATTGCAATAATTTTCTAAATGATCTCACTATTTCCATGCTGCCCCTTCGTATCTACTTTCCACATAACAGCAAGACTTTTGAAGTATGAAATACAACAAATCCTCTATCTGCTTATAGGATTCCTGGTAAAAATTAATCAAAATACAAAATACTTACTTTGACCTACTGGGCCCCACAATTGTCTGTTTAGCACTTCCTGTTATTCACTTTGTTTATAATGCTTTGTTCTCTTTAAAGTTCCTCAAAAATGCAAACATATTTCTGCGTCTGTTTGCCTCTTACTCTAACACCCGCAAAAGCCAGATCCTGCTTATAATTTAGATGTTACCTACTTATAGAGCCCTTGCCTAATGGCTCAATCTAAAATAGAATCCATTTTGTTTTTGTGCTTTTCTTCAATAGAATTTTTCAAATGATCTTTTACTACAGTGTTTTTTGATAGTCTGTAACTAATTCATGTAACAATAACATATAAGAAAAAAATTTCTGCTGGGCACGGTGGCTCACGCCTGTAATCCAGCAATTTGTGAGGCCGAGGTGGGCAGATCACGAGGTAGAGAGATTGAGACCATCCTGGCCAACATGGTGAAACCTCGTCTCTACTAAAAATACAAAAATTAGATGGGTGTGGTGGCGGGCGCCTATAGTCCCAACTACTCAGAAGGCTGAGGCAGGAGAATCGGTTGAACCCGGGAGATGGAGGTTGCAGTGAGCCGAGATCACACCCACAACACACTCCAGCTTGGTGACAGAGCAAGATTCTGTCTCAAAAAAAAAAAAAAAAAAAAAATCATTCTACAATGAGAATCATCTTGTGCAAAATAATTATTTTCAATACAAAATTCTGAAGTTTCCATCTCTAATTTTTTTGTCTTTATACTAAAAAGCTAATCTTGGAGGATTTGTTTGTGTTAAACTATGTGCTTGAGTTAAATTGATTAGTACGTTAGCAGCTGTCCAGTATAACAGAAAGGATTTGTGTATTGAAGAATGGTTCATATTTTTCTTTTCTTTTCTTTTCTTTTTGAGACAGCGTCTCGCTTTGTTGCCCAGGCTGGAGCGCAGTGGCGCGATCTCTGCTCACTGCAAGCTCCGCCTCCCGGGTTCACATGCCATTCTCCTGCCTCAGCCTCCCAAGTAGCTGGGACTACAGGCACCCACCACCACGCCCGGCTAATTTTTTTGTATTTTTAGTAGAGACGGGTGTTTCACTGTGTTAGCCAGGATGGTCTCGATCTCCTGACCTCATGATCCGCCTGTCTTGGCCTCCCAAAGTGCTGGGATTACAGGCGTGAGCCATCACGCCCGGCCAAGAATGGTTCATATTTTTTAAGTATGCTTGATTGACCAGCTGTTTATTAAAATATTTAGGATTATATTTCCACACCAAGGCAGAAAGTACATCTAGCATTCATAAACGAAGATCAAAATCTAGAACTAGAAATAAGACCCAAGGCAGCTAATTTCTTAGGACCTCTTCAGGGTGGCGTGCTCTTGTCTCTTTTCTCTGCTTTTCACCATAAACCTGTGTGTCACTTACATCTTGTCCTCTTTCATTCTTTTTTTTGGTTTTGTTTTGTTTTGTTTGAGACGGAGTCTCGCTCTGTCGCCCAGGCTAGAGTGCAGTGGCGCGATCCTCTTTCATTCTTTATTCTTTATGTACACATGACTTAATATGCTTGCTCCACACCATACTGATCTTCAGTTCTAGTCATTAACGCAGACCAATTTCAAATTTCTGGAAGACGTTATCCATTGTTTCAGTCTTGACCAAGTTTTTAAACCTTGGTCTGTTTGCATTGTCCCAAGAGCTGCATTAAGTAGAGCATACATGGCTCTGAAGTCTCAGTCGTTTGAAAGAGTGGTTCTCAAAGAATAGTTAGTATGGACATGAACACAGTAGTAAGAGGTTCTTAATATATTTGGTAGTAGAAATATTGGCTAGTTTTAATTTTATTTTTATTATGAATTTAAACATATCAAATGTGTGTTACATAAAATAAGTAGTTGAAATAATTTTACTTTCAAATCTACATCAACACTTCCTGCATTTTAATCTGAATGTCTAGACCCAGTTAATTTTATAAAATTGTCATTCATAAATAATAAAAAGGTTTATGAATAAATACGCAATAAACCTTTATTGTTACCATTTATATGATAAATTTTTGTTTTCAAATGCTTTTTAAATTTGGACTAAGGCTTTTAACTCTATTTAAGTGTTATTCATTCTCTAAAAGTAAAAGTTAGGCTTTAGGTTATGTTACTATAACACAGAGATTCAAACATACAGTGATTCAAAAAATATAGAAGTTTAATGTCTCTTACATTATAATCTATGCATAAGTAAGTGACCCACAGTGGGATTGCAGCTCCTCTCCATGAAATTATGGGCCTTGGGTTCTTTTTATATAATTTTCTTTGATTTCCGTTGACATTGGCATATTTGATATTTGGTCGCCAGCCCCAGTCACATCCAGCCCTCAGGAAAGGAGAAGAGGAGTACAGAAGGCAAACTAATTATTTGGAGAATATAATATCAACATTTTAAACCTAATTTATTCTCACACTCCATTGTGCAGAAATTCACATAGCTTCACCAAATTAAATTTATTGAAAGAAAGACTAGAAAATATGGCTTCTTTCTGAGCTGGCATGTGCCTACTTATGTGTGTGTGTGTATGTGTGTTTCTTAACTAATGTAAAATAAGGGGACTGAATATTAGGGAATGTTTAGTTTTTTTCTGTCATTCTAATTATTTCATACAATAATTCTTTTTTCTTCCATTCTTAATTTTGATTCATCTTTTGGCTAATTGTACTTTATTTTCAAGTAGTATTTTCTAGTAGTATCTGTGAAATATCTGTTACCTTCTCAAATTTAGGTCAAATTAACTTGCTACAAGAATTTATAGAAATCACAACTTTTCCTTTAGAGGCGGTCTTGAGAAATTAAAGATGAGATTTATTCCTGTCACTTAAAATACTAATTTTATTTTTCTGTCTGGATGTTATATGTTATTTTTTCTTTAGAAATGCAATGTACATGACGTTTGCAGCAACATGGATGGGGCTGAAGTGAATTCAAACAGGAACAGATAACCAAATACTTCATGTTCTCACTAACAAGTGGCAGCTAATCATTGAGTCCACATGGACACAAAGAAGGGAACAATGAGCACTAGAGCCTATTTGAGGGTGTAGGGCTGGAGGAGAGTGAGGATCAAAAAACTGCCTGTTGGGGCCCCGGCTCAGTGGTTCACACCTGTAATCCCAGCACTCTGGGAGGCCGAGGCGTGTGGACCACCTGAGGTCAGGAGTTGGTGACCAGCCTGGCCAACATGGTGAAACCCTGTCTCTACTAAAAAATACAAAAAAATAACCAGGTGTGGTGGTGGGTACCTGTAACCCCAGCTACTCAGGCGGCTGAGTCAGGAGAATCGCTTGAACCCACTAGGCAGAGGTTGCAGTGAGCTGAGATTGCGTCACTGTACTCCAGCCTAGGCAACAGAGCAAGACTCCATCTCAAGAAAAACAAACAAACAAACAAACAAACAAAAAAACCTACCTGTTGCGTACTATACTTATTACCTGGGTGACAAAATAATCTGTACATAAAATCCCTGCAGCATGCAATTTACTCATGTAACCAACCTGTACACGTAACCCCAAATCTAAGATAAAAGTTGGAAAGAAAATAAATAAATAAATAAATAAATAAAAAATAAATAAATAAAAGCTTTTTTCCCAAAGGAAAAAAAGAGAAACGTATAAATAACATTACAGGTATATATCTAGCTATAAATCTCATTTCAATATGTTTCTTTTCTGGAAGAAAAGAAGTAAAAAATCAGTACAATGAGACTGATAGGCTGAATTAGATCTTAGAGAGTTTATGCTGCTGTGATATTCAATGTCACTTGAAAACCTGATATAGGATTTCATATAACAAGGACTCACAGTTCACATGTAATAAGAATGAGTGCATGGAGAGAGGTGTGACTCGTAGAGCCACATGTCCGTGTCATCTGTAATAAACAGGTGGGGGCTGAAATATGCGAATGGGATAGAAGAGAATGATACTATTGGAGGTAGTTATTAGACACAATTGTTTCAATTTTCTCAATAATAAGCGAGTTTGTGAAGAGTGAAGAGTATGAAGCTTTTTGGTCAACTTTATGTTAGTAGAAAGATGACTTATTTTTTCTGTTTTTTTTTAATTAAAGAGATCTCAATATATTTTATAAGAAAGGAAGGTTCATGAATTATACCATTAAAAGTGACTTTAAGCATTCCTTGAAACCATAACCTGCTAGAGAGCAGGGACCGTGTCTGTCATCATTATTTTTCCTTAGTGTGAAGAACAGATCTAGACACGAGGCAGATGTGTAATAAATATATTTTGAACAAATGAGTAGATGGATGAAATGAGTCAAGGCAAATTATTTAATTTTCTTGAATAATCAGTCTGTGCTAAGCACTGGGCTGAACAATTTATCAAAGGTTATCTCATTTTATTTAATATTTGCAAGAGTTTTTTTTATTGTTTCCATGTGAAATATACAAGAGAAAAGATATGTGATTTTCCCAAGTTCACATAGTAAACTTAAAATCATCTTATAGCAACCACACAATGACTCTAAGTGTTATAAAGATGGTGCCACCTTTTAAAAAAGCTTGTATTTGCTAGGACATCTGTTCTGAAAAGGGAATACATTATAGTGGAACAAAATCCATTTTATGTTTTTTCTTTTCAGTTTAGGATAACTCTAATGTCTCTTCTATATTGCAGTCTTCTAAAAGTGTGAAGAAAATTATTAATTATGTCTTAAATTATATCCTCCCCAAGCTAAATATTTACTTATGTGATCACTATTCTAGATTAAAAAGAGAAACCTAGGGGAACTGAAAAGAAAAACACTCAGCCAGTCCATTCCTTTCAATTAACTTAATACCCTTATTTCTTCTAATCCCACAAAGATAATTCATTCTTAAAAATTGTATTCACATAAAAGATTTGTTTATTTAACTTGAAGATGTTCATTCCCCCCGTGTACTACTCAGTCACTCTTTCTCATCTTCAAAGTTGTGTTGTCACTATTTCAATGTGACATTTTCATTTATCTGTTTAACTGTTTCTTTTTATCTATCCTCCACTAAAATTCTGAAGTTTCATCAAACAGGCTATTCTGAATTCTCTATATGTTTCTAGACATGTTTCTAGAATTGTCTTTGGCACATATTTCTTCTTGCAGTTGAATCTGTGTGACTCTGATTTAAATTGCTTTAATAACAAATATTTTCTTCAGCTTCCATTCTTGCATATTTCCGTGTTTCCCTTAAAATAGAGTTCCCATAAAATAATTAAATTATCCAGCTAAAGGAGAATACAGTTGTCATATCTCTTTCCCTAAATATTATGCAACTGTAATTGTATCTGAAGTTCACATTAATGTTTTTATTGGCATGACATATACACAAGAGATAAATAGGGAGAAACTGAATATTCAAGACAGAATCAAGAAAATTAATGGAACATGATCCAAGAAAAGGTAGGAGGCAAGACTTGGAAACACAGATATTAGAATTTGCCTAAGAAAGACATAGGACACCTCTTTCTCTAAGACAGTTGTAAGAGTAGAGAATAGGTAAAGTTAAGGCAGGGATGTAACGAAGAAGCAAGTAAAGAAAATTGCATTTTAACATTTTATTTTATTGCTACTAAACTCTTAACGAATATATCTTTTACATTTCTATGTTGGCAATAAGTTCAAGCGATAACAACAGCAAAACCGCAATAGAAACTTGAATAATATAAACAAGAATAATATTGATAATTGCTAATATGTATTGAGTATATGTGTGAGACAGTCTTCTATGGACTTGAATTGAGTTAGATTATTATATTCTCATAATGACAATATAACCTATTATATTTCTTTTATATCTATGCTCTTAACTGTAGAACAGAGTTTTCAACCTTTGTTTAAAATAGTTCATTTACATTTAAATGAATGATAATTGGTGGTGATAGTCACTTTATAATGATGTGAATTTGGAATTACTATTTTTCTGCACTATTTAATTAATGCAATGATTCTTCTTTTGCTTGCTTTCCATGACAAACTGACCCATTTTTACTATACCTTTAGGTAAATAATTTAATAAAAATGAGAAAGTGGTTTTTCTGGTTCCTATTTCTCTGTTATGAGCATACCAATATTACGCTTTCTACCATAATTATTGTCATTTTATTTTCAGGCTTCTCTACATAATTAGATGTTATTAGAATACTTATAGATTAGAATTACACAATAGAACTTTCTGTAACTGTTGCTAATAACTCACAACCTTGGGTAATTTTTCCCTCCCACTATTGACACTTTCAGTTGTTTCTGATCTGGTATGAGTTTGGAAAAATGCTAGGGAAAGGGGGAATGCTCTATTTTCTATTTTCTATTCAGTATACAGCCTGTAGATCCCTTTGAAAAAAAATCAATAAAATTTCTATAAAGATTCAAAGATAATTTACAGAAAATATAATGCTACCTTTTATGTTAAAAAAAATACTTTCAAGAGCCATTACTCCTGCTAAATATGCTGAAGTGCTAGTTTCTGAAGAGGCAGCAGTAATGTTATTCACTGGGTACAGTTCTTCGTTTTAATCATCATTCCTAAACTTTCATCGTATTCAAGCTGTCACCTCCAGTTCTAATGGCTCATTGATTTTGGAAGTCATAGTCGTTTCTTCTTTTACATTTCTGTCAAGACAGTTGTGTAGGATAATAAAAATTCGAGTGCCTTAAAAGGAGTGTCTTACTTTGTGTCTATAACTTAGTTTCGTAGAAGACTTTGAGTCTGATCCATCGGTAGTAAAACTAGGAATGTGAATCCATGTGAACTTGTATTATTGAGCCATATTTTAAGACACTTAATTTTTTAAATTAATTTTTCTGAATTGCAAACGCATTCAATCATATGAAATGTTTTTATTTAAGATACCTCTTGTTTTACTAGATTGTTACTTGTTTACAGATTGTTACCCTCTTTATATTATACAATACTTAACTTTTTATTCACACTGTAGATTTAGCACTGGAATATATATAATTTCATATTCATTATTTATAAATTTTATTTATTTGTTACCTTAACTTCAAATCATAGAATTTAAGATTTAGAAATATGCCTGCCAAAATTTCCTCACAGATAAATGTCACTTTTAATGCTTCCACAGTGAGAAATCATTAGAAATGACTAGAGCATGGTGGTAACACAACAGAGAAATAATACGTACTCACCTACGTCACCTAGAATTACCACTGATAATCTTTTATAATCTTTTACCATGTTATGAAATATTTGTTTTTATACAGATGTCTACTCTCAAAATAATGAAATTGGATCACAAGCAGAAAATGTTTCAGTCCACAGTTCTCCCATATCCTACATTAAAGCGACTCAAAGTAGATTAGCAATACCTAGCCATGTATTTGCATAATAGCTTTTCCTTTTCCTTTTTGTTACCCCAACTGATTACATGAGAGCACCACTTCTATTCTATTATTCCCTTGAGAAAAACCAGCTGCCCGTTATGTAAAATTCATGTAATTTGCTGGTTTAAAGAACATTGTCCAAACTATTGGCTTTGGTCTTCATCTTAAAATATCAAAGGAGACAAGGCCCCTGATGAGATTCTATTGGGGATTTCTTCCATTTCTTTAAAATTAGTATTTAAAGGAGGAAATTTAGGTGATAGGTAAAATCTTTATAAATCTTTGTCGCATGTAAATTCTGATAACTTATCTCTATAAATAATTGCATGAGTCTCCTGGTATTAAGGGGAACGCATGTTCATGAAATCTCCTAAAATTCCGCTGGTCAAAATTTTTATTTTCTTTACATTATTCCAGGGCACTCCTGTGGCCATTTCTCAGTATAGTTTAGTAGAACAAAAAAAAAAGGGATGATGTATAACACTCCTGAGATGCAAGTAATGCACATTGACATTTTCTAATACTGTAATCAGGCATTATAGGTATCACACCATTAACAGAATATATATTTGTTGAGTGTCTATTTTATATAGGAGACTATTTTTCTCTCTATGGGAGATGATAAAAGGGTAAGTGCTCGTAATTTATTGAAAGAACTTAATAAAAAAGTGAGAAAATTATGACATAGAGATAAATATTTATACTCACAGCCTGATGGTGCTTTGGTAAAAGAGAGAAAGATATGGCTAAGGAGGTATAGGCAAATGTGTGAAGATGTCATGAAAGTGATACCTACATTGTGTATCAGAATCCCTAAAATATTGAGGATATAGCACAATAAGCAGAAAGAATGCATTAAAATTCAATAATGGAAAGGTTAGAGGTATATTTTAAAATCCATTGTTATCTAAATTGAAATACAGAGAATATTAGAAGGAAAAGGTGAGGCTAGAGCCAAGAGGGCCTAGAGTGACCCTAGAGGGTCAAGTGCTTGTCGTGGGCAAGTGGTAGTTATTGGAGAGTATTGAAAAAAGTAATGGCATAATTACATCTATGATTAGATTATATCGATAATACAATAAAATATTCAGAGCAGGGTAAGGATATGTAATACTAAGCAAGATTAGAACTAGACAGTGGAGAGCTGGGCAGGGTGGCTCACCCCTGTAATCCTAGCAGTTTGGGAGGAAGAGGAGGGTGGATCATTTGAGGTCAGGAGTTCAAGACCAGCCTGGCCAACATGGTGAAATCCTATCTCTACTAAAAACACAAAAATTAGCCGGGCATGGTAGCAGGCACCTGTAATCCCAGCTACTCGGGAGGCTGAGGCAGGAGAATTGCTTGAACCTGGGAGGTGGAGTTTGCAGTGACAGTGAGCTGAGTTCGCGCCACTGCACTCCAGCCTGGGCAACAGAGTGAGACCCCGTCTCAAGAAAAAAAAAAAAAAGAACCAGAGAGTGAAGGGAAATGTTGTAAGTTAACAAAAGAACAGGAGTTAGACAAAAATCTGGTGGTAAGTTTAGATATAATTTAAAAGTAAGGTAATTATTTAAATGTTACATGATATCATAACCAATTATAAAAAATAAAAAGATGTAAAAGTATCAGTTATGTATTATTTTACTAATTTTTAGGGTACCTATGATTACATATTAATATAAGAATTTCTATATATTCTTACATTGTTTACATGAAGGCAACAGAACAGAAGTGATTATGGATATAATGATGTTGGTCATGGCTCATATTTGTCTCAGAACAAAAGGCCAAATACTCTACTACTCCTTCTGTGAGCTTTGTTGCTGTGTACTTGTCATTATTGTAACACAATCAAAGCAACACTTTTGTTCAGAGATATCTTTTCTCCTAATGCCTCATATGTCCACACACTGCCTGCTGTCATTTTCAAGTCACCAGAACTCATTGTATTTGGTTTCCAATTGTGGCGCAATATCTTCATTAATGTGTGCAGTTATCTTTTTTTAAATTAATTGTTATTTGTCATATATATATATGCATATGTTTGTGTTTACCCTACCTTGTTCCAGAAAGAATTTAAAGTAACTTATAGTGTGTTATATAACATATTGAAAAAATAAGAGTAAGAAAACCAAGGCTACAAACAAACAAACAAAAATACTAAAAGTAAGTGTGACTGCAGCACCAAAAAATATGCATTTCATAAAAATGTATATACTTACTTGGTATAGCCAAAAATTTGCTCATATACTTTTCCGTTAACCAAGATAAAGAGAAAACCTGATCAGTTATAAGATTCACAGAAATTAACTAAACAATACCATAGAAACAAAACGATTCCTGATCTTAAGTACAGAGAGAGAATCTCCTAAGAGACATAATAAAGAAGACTCTGGCTTTCTTGTATCACTTTCATATTTTGTTGACAATACATTCATTGAATTTTGTTGGAATGACATGTATCTTCAAAGATAATGACCAGGCGCGGTGTCTCATGCCTGTAATCCCAGCACTTTGGGAGGCCAAGGTGGGCAGATCACGAGGTCAAGAGATCGAGACCAACCTGGCCAACATGGTGAAACCTCGTCTCTACTAAAAATACAAAAATTAGCTAAGCATGGTGATGCTCGCCTGTAGTCCCAGTTACTCGGGAGGCTGAGGCAGGAGACTCGCTTAAACCCGGGAAGCGGAGGTTGCAGTGAGCCGAGATCTTGCCACTGCACTCCAGCCTGGGTTACAGAACAAGACTTCATCTCAAAAAAACATAAACAAACAAATAAATAAATAAATAAATAAATAAGTAAATAAATAATAAGAAAATATTGTTGAATTATAATCAATGAAAAGTGCTAACTACTGAATGAGGAGAAAAAGAGAATTTGGGAGTGTTGTGTTTTTTTGCATTTTCCATTTATCAAGTCTCACATTATTCCTACAGTTAATATTTTGTGTACTTCACCCCAGTGCCTACGTAATTAATTTTTTCACAAAATTTATTAAATTCACAAAATGTTATTTCCTTTGGACATAATTGCATATTCAGAAAAACTGTATTATTCTTGGTTTCTCTTTAAGCATACCCAAATATTAATTAAACGCCAATTTGTACCTGGTATTGTGCTTAGTTCTGGTAGTACAATGATGAGCAAAAATAGATGAGTCTAGGTCTTCAACGAGATTGTAATGTAGAAAAAAAACTTTAAAAAAATTTTAATAACCTGCAAACAAGTTACATGCTTTGAAAAAAACAAATGTATTATGTGTCTATAAACACGATCAACCAAAGAGCATGACTTAGGCTTCAAATTTGCAAGAGAATTCCCTAGGAAGAGCTACTTGTGAAGCTGTCTGAAAGATTAAGAAATGGTAATTTATATTAAGAAAAACTTTTTCAAAGGAAACAGCTTGTGTAATGTTCTTCAAGTACAAATAAGCACATGCTTTTGTCCAGGCATGGTAGTGCACACCTGAAATCCCAGCACTTTGGGAGGCCAAGGTGGGCAGATAACCTGAGATCAGGAGTTCAAGACCAGCCTGGCCAATATGGTGAAACCCTGTCTACTAAAAATACAAAAATTAGCCGGGTGTGGTGGTGGGCACCTATAAGCCTAGCTACTCCAGAAGCTGAGGCAGGAGAATTGCTTGAACCCAGGAGGCAAATGTTGCAGTGAGCTTAGATCACGCCACTGCACTCTAGCCTAGGAAAGAGAGAGAGACTCCATCTCAAAAAATAAATAAATAAGCACGTGCATTTGAAGAACAGTAAAATGGTAAGTGTGACTGCAGCACCAAGAACAAAAAGAAACACAACATGAGATAAAGTTGGAGAAGGAGAGAGGGGTCAGTGCATTCAAGACCCTGCTAAGATTTTGGCATACATTCCATGACCATTGATGAGTCTTTAAAAGTTCTTAATGAGCCCAGTGAAAAGTCAGTTTTATATTTTAAAGAAAAAAAGATTGGTTTCATAACAGAAAATGTATTGAGAGAAATCCAGAAACTTGCTCTTGGATTTGTTGGGTTTGATGTTTCTTAGAGCTATGTGAAATCTATCAAGGGACAGTTGGATTGACAAGGGTGAAATACATTTTGGCAACTCAACTGATAATATTACCTTGGGGGCATTTAAATATAAAGTGTATTAAAGCCATGTCTGGAGATGAGGTCTTCACACATTACTTCTAACTTTTTTTTAAATATATGACATGTCCACATTCTTCTCATCCTAAGCCCATTATTTCTTCAAAGAAATCTTAATAATAGTTTTAAACTTTTAATTGTGTCTTAAAAGAAAAATAGGAATTGATAGAGGAGAGTCGATGAAAAAACTAAGCAAACTGTGCCACGGCACAGAGGTGTGAATGAGCTCTCAGGGAAGAGTGAATGGCTCAAAATGTTTGATGGTCATGATTCACGTAGAGAAACCCTCAAAAGTGAGTTTGGAATAACAGGGTGGAGACAGATCATGAAAGACACTGCCGATTCTGTTAAAGAACTGGACATTTCCATACAAGTGAATGAGAAACTAAAAAGCCATTGGAGGTATTTAATAAGGTAAATATGTGTTAAATTATTGGATATAGAAGTTTATTTTGTTCTTGGCACAAGATGCTTAAATTCTTGGTCAAAAATTATATCTTTCCAGGTCTGTATTACTTCTTTAGCTACATATTCAGAATTTACCTCATACTTAATGTAAAGCCATAACTTGTGTTCTACTTTACTACATTTCATCCCAACTTGTACTCATTCTGGCAGCACTGCTATTCTGTTCCATTTCCAATACAATAAATTTAATTTGAATTTACTGAGTTTCTATATTTTAAATATAGTACATTATTTTCATATCTAACATGTATGTAACGCCAACATTATCCCAAATAGTATAGTAAATGCTGCAAGTGTCTGAGAAAAACTAGGTGTCAGTGTTATTACTTTTCTTGAAAAATTATTATTATTATTATTTGAGACAGAGTCTCACTCTTTCACCAGACTGGAGTGCAGTAGCACAATCTCAGCTCACTGCAACCTCTGCCTCCTGAGTTCAAGTGATTTTCGTACCTCAGCCTCATGAGTAGCTGAAATTACAGGCATGTATCGCCACTTCCATCTTATTTTGTAATTTTAGTGAAGACAGGGTTTCACCATGTTGGCCAGGCTGGTCTCAAACTTCTAACCTCAAGTGATCTGCCCTCTTTGGCCTCTCAAAGTGCTGGGATTACAAGTGTGAGTCACTATGCCTGGATGAGAAATTAATTCTTTCTTTTCACTTTGAAATTAATTTTTATATTTGTTCATTTATTTGTTTAACACATAATAATATTTAGTAATTATGAGAGCTAAGGCAACAACATGATGCTGGTGTTATTTTAAGATTTTTGTAGATTTAACAACTTTTATCTGCAGAAATACTTTTAAAATGTTTAAATCACTTTTGAAGAAGTAAGAAAAAGTTATGTTATTATATTCAACTTTCATAAAGTGAAGCAGAAGAAACATTGATGTATTTGTCCAGGGTCATAAAGCTTAAAAGTGAAATAGCTTAAGTTAAACCTAGGCAGTATGAATGTGAGCCTACAACCTTGGTAGTCACTACACTATTCTGTCTCACACTATAATAAAGAGTAAATGATATATATGTGTGTGTATGTGTGTATATATATATATACACACAAATATGTATATATAAACATGTATTGTCTATATATTACATATATATACTATATGTATTATGAATAAAAATGGTATTTATAATTTGCCATCTATTTAACTGGTATTATACAACATACTTGAGAGAGAGTGTTTTTTTTTTTTTTTTTTTTTTTTCAAGATGGAATCTCCCTCTGTTGCCCAGGATGGAGCACGGCTGCATGACCTCAGCTCACTGCAATCTCTGCCTCCTGGGTTCAAACGATTCTCCTGCCTCAGCCTCCTGAGTAGTTGGGATTACAGGCACCCACCACCACACCTGGCTAATTTTGGTATTATTAGTAGAGACGGAGTTTCACCGTGTTGCCAGGCTGGTCTCAAACTCCTGACCTCAGGTGATCCACCTGCCTCGGCCTCCCAAAGTGCTGGGTTTACAGGCGTGAGCCACCACACCTGGCCAAGAGTGCTTTAAAATATAGACAGATTTTGTCTTCATTTCAGTTTATACTTGCATGAAGAAAATCAGATTAAAAATAATTTTAAAATGAGATTGAAATTTTGTGATATTGTGAGTGCACATAACAGAAGCACATGATCTCATAGATGAAAGGTTGTAAGAATTAGATAAAACTTACCATAAAATGTGGTATTTCTTTGGCTATTCTTTGGAAAAATCTAAAGATAAGAGTTGTTATGCTAGAAGGGGACTCGGATAAGGTGGTCACTTCTCTCTGCATAATTCTGTGATTTTTATATTCCTCTCTATTCAGTAATATAAATGCAAATATAAAGAAAGCCACTCTGCTGAGTTTTAAATTTCCATGTCCACACTCAATGTTAGTATAATAGCATAATACAGGACAAAGAAAATGGATAACAGAAATTTCTAGGTGATGCAACAGACCCTTGACTTAAAATTGGAGATGGAAACATGAGCAACAGAAAAGGTTGATAGATACATAAACAGATCACTAAGGAAATATATATATAAAGTCAACAGATCCAGCCTGATAGATCCATTTGAGAATAAAAAGTTTATGGTAATTGTCGAAATAGAAGCTACGGTTTGTATTTGAGAGTTTATTAATCAATTAAATCATAATATATTTCCAGTAGAAAAGAACATGCATTGTGTACTGATGAAAATAGAAGAAAGGTGATAAAAAAAAAGAATGTAATTAGAAATGCGAAGATCAAGGAAATGAGAGGGCAGTGTTGAAATGAATTACCCATTTAAATTTTAGAATCATGCAGTGTACAAGGACCTCAAGTGTGTATGTGTATGCATGTGTGCATGGGTGTGAGTGTGTTTTTTCATTTTCCCTAGTTTGTATCAATAAGGACTGTTTTTGCTATAAATACAGTATTAGAAATGAAATATTAGTAGAATGAGATAAATAGAACATTAAAAATTTAGAAAGAAAAAATGTGAACTTGAAGACAATTGAAACTATCTAAACTGTAGCTCAGAGAAATAAAAATAATTGAACAGAGCTTCAGCGACTTGTGTGACATCAGGAAGCCTAAAATATGTTTAATTGGAGTTCTAGGGGAAAGAGGAAGTAATATTTGAAAAATTATACATATAATATTTACCAATTTGAAAAAGTCTAGTTATAGGACTGCTTTAGGTTTTATTAAATAAGTAGCTCACAAAATCATGAAGAAATGAGAATCTTTGATCATTTTCTTTTCTCCCCCCGTCCCCCCCGCCACCCGCCAGCCATCCCCCGCCACCCTCCCCGTAGAGTTTCGCTCTTGTTGCCCAGGCTCAATGGAGCGATCTCGGCTCACGCAACTTCCGCCTCCTGGGTTCAAGCAATTCTCCTGCTTCAGCCTGAGAAGTAGCTGGGATTACAGGCACCCACCACCACGCCCAGCTAATTTTTTTTTATTTTTAGTAGAGATGGGGGTTTCATCATGATGGCCTGGCTGGTCTCGAGCTCCTGACCTCAGGTGATCCACCCGCCTTAGCCTCCCAAAGTGCTGGGATAAGAGGCTTGAGCCACCGCATCCAGCCCCTTTGATCATTTTCCTGTGTTGTCCTTAGTATGTTAAACTCAGACTAGCTGCCTTCTAGCCAGAAAATGAATGACTTATCTCAAATAATCAAATGTGCAACAGAAAATGTACAACAGAAATAAAGAACATTTGAAATTCTTTTTATGATCATAAATAAAAACATTGCCAAAGCAGATTGGAAAATGTCTCTTGTGACTCTGGCCAGAGTCAAATTATGTGTCCTCTTCTAACTAACTCCATCTGTTAATGAGAATGGGACTACCACTGAAGTCTTGCCACCATAAAAAGAGAAGAAAATGGCCCTTGAGCAGACAAATTATAGTATCTGCCACATTCTGTTTCCTATCCCTGTAGGTCATTCATCAGTTTATACACAGTGTAACTCAGATAAGCACCTACAGGCTTGTTTTACTCTTTGATCTCCTTCCATTTCTATATTTTTCATTGACCTCTCTATTTCTACCTATTCACATCACTTACTCTTAGTCTCTTCTTGCCTAAAGATACCACATACACGAAGTATGTGTGTCACTGGAAGTTATTTTCATCATTAATATTCTTAGATTACAATAAAACAAAAACATACAATCTTCCACTTGCTAACGTTGATCACCTCTTCATAGTATAGCGTCATTCATCGTAAATCATAAATGTATGTATCCCCCATATGGAATTCTACCATAGCACTCTTATTTTAAATGTACATATTAAATTAATTTTTCAAGCCTACCAAGGATTAGAACACTGCTATGTGCCAAATCAAATTAGAGTTTGCATTTTCTAATGTGTACCACAGTACAAAGTGGAAATTGGTCAGAAAGGGGGGTAAAAAATAGTGAGAGACTCAGACTGAGAAAGAAAACAAAAAGTAAATGTGGGAATTGATGCTTGCACTTTGAATGGCAGGCAGAGGTAACAGATTTGGGATATTCGAACAAATAATTATATTGCAATGTGTTAAGAGTTATAAGAATAATGTGATTTAAAAGAATAGGGTAGGGTTTTAAAGATTAATTTCTGGAAGAGAGAGTATATTAAAGGGGATAACTTTCAGCTTGTTTTTAAAAATAAAAATTCTCAGGGAGAGAGGGAGATGTAAGTCCATTCTGCAGTAAAGGAAAGTTGTTGTAGATGCAAATACGTATGAAAGATAGACACTAACATTGAAATGATAGCATTATAATTAAGATGTAATATTCTTAAAGAAGTAGTAGATGATTAAACCAGGTAAGTAGACTAAACATAATTATGAGCTATTGTTTCTAACAATTCTTATGATATTTATATTTCTATAAGAAATGTGGGACTGTATTTCATATTATTATTTATTATTAATTTTATCTGTTCTTGCAGGTAAATATCTTGGTGGTTAGTATAAGGTGCTTCCAGAACCCTCCATGATTGTGGGAAAAAACTTAAAAAAATAAAAGACCATATATCTCTTAGGTTTGACTGAGTTATCATTAGTAATATTCAGCAGTGTAAATAAATTGCATGTAATATTTTGCCTCTGTTGGAAAAGGGATAGTTTACTTGTAAAGGTCATCTTGGCTGGATGGCAATGGCTCTTTGGACATTAAGCTAATGTATTCAGGAGTGAGTCTGATGCCATTTTGTATGCATTACATGCTGTCGAGAGAAACTGCACTTTGGTAAAAATGATGGGAGAAGGCCTTTGGAAAATGTGAACGCTAATTTGATTTGGCATATAGCAGTGTTCTAATCTTTGGTGGGGTTGCAAAAATTAATTTAATATGTACATTTAAAATAAGAATGCTTGTGGATAGCATCCCAGATGTGGGATACATACACCCACTCATGTGCTCACACACATACAAATGCACACACACTCAGAGATGTAATGTTGAGTTTAGGCATTTAAAATTCAAACATTCCATTCAGACCAACTTTTACTTATATTGCACAGTATCACTTTGAAGATTGTCAGTTCCACCTAGCTTAGGTCCTTATCTTGTTGGGAATATAATAGTCTCTGGGTGATTTTCTTCTTTTCCTTAGTAAAGCTTAAAGATTTTCTTTAGTTTAACCAGAACAAAAAAGTGGAAAAGAAAGCCTGAGTACTTGTGATATACATTAAATGGCTCACTAAATAAGAGATATAGAAAAAATTGTAAATTTCCGACCAATAAAACTATTAAAACCTGTTTATATTGGGACTCCTTTCTCAATGCTGTTTATTGTATTTTTATTAAATAAACTAATGTAACTCTAAGTATATTTTAAATTTGTGTATTATATTCAGTAAACACATAATCAGCTTTAAAATGTTTAATTGAAACAGACCTACAAAGTTTTAACATAGTTTGAATTGAGAAGGCAATCCACCTAATTAATGACACACATGTATTGCCCATGTGGATTTAAACACATTATCTATACATGTCATCCAAACCAAACTATGATATATGTATTGTGTTAATAATCTATTTTGGATTAATTCTTGCTGAGACAAAAGGTATATTCTTTGTTTTAATTTAAGGTGCACTTAATGGTTATCAAACTGAGCTTATCTTTAAAGATTAAATTCATCTAATTGATGGGAGTGCTGCTCCTCATAGTCATCACAGTATGATTCAATTTACTAGTGAAGGCAGGATGCCTTTATGAATAATTTCACAGTGGGATTGAAAACTTATTCCCAAACAGTTAGTGACTATTTTTGTACCTGAGTGGGAGAGTGAAAAAAAATTCCATACTTATAAAAAACAAAAAGTTAGAAAATGAAGTGGAAAATTATAAGATTACATGTATTGTTTATGTTTTGTTTGAATGGATTGACTTTTGAAAAATAACTAAGAATTTATGTTCATTTCTGCTTTGAATTAAAATGTTTGATTCAACTATCTGCATAATTGATTACAATAGAGTACAAAATAGAAATGAATAAATATGATGACTATATTTTCATAAAAATTAGAAAAAAGACATCATTACTGGTGCTTAAAATTTCTTTGTCCTATAAAATCAACTTGAGATAGCCATTGCTAATGTAGAAAAATGCCATCTAGTATTCAATTTAGATTTGTTTGAAAGAAGATTATTTTTAAAATATACCTTACAGGGAGTGGTGGCTTATACTTGTAATCCCAGCATTTGGGGAGGCCAAGGCAGAGGATCACTTGAGCCCATGAGTTTGAGACTAGCCTGAGTAAATAGCAAACCCCATCTCTACAAAATAAAAAAGTAAAAATAGCCTGATGTGATGGTGTGCACCTGTGGTCCTATCTACAAGGGATCCGGAGATGGGAGAATCTCTTGAGCCTGGGCAGTTGAAACTGCAGTGAGCTATGATCAAGCCACTGTACCCCACTCTGGGCAACAGAGTGAGGCCCTGTCTCTCTCTCTCTCTCTCTCTTTCTCTCTCTCTCTCTCTCTATATAGATAGATAGATATATAAAATATATATATAATATATATATAAAATATATATATAATGTATATAAAATATATATATAATATATATCTATAAAATATCTATAAAATATATATCTATAAAATATATGTAAAATATATATAAAATATATATCTATAAAATATATATAAAATATATATAAATATATATAATATATATTATATATATAAAATATATATAATATATATTTAAATGTACCCCATATAAATAAAAAAAAACAGAAAACAAGTGTGATTACTAGATCTAACCGTAAGTCAGTATAAGATTGGTATACCATGTTTACACTTCAGTGCAAGGGCTGTGCAAACAGAGTACAGGGTAATAGGAAAATACAGGAAGAGACATATGCACAACCATAAGCAAGAATAGAATATTTCAATTTTCACATAAAATTTGCAATTTAATGTAATGAGAAGGGAGATTATTTTATAATCCAAGTTTGCCATTTAATCTAGGACAATCTGACTCTTGGTTGACTGAACTAGCTTAAAATAAAATCTGAATATTAACTTTTCTCTGAAAAGAAACATATTGAATAAATGAGATTAAAACAGTTTGATTTTAAGTAAATTTAATAATTATTTTAATTGTCTTCATTATTTCAGAGGAGTATGTGAGCATTTATTAAGAATGAATACCACACAAAGCATTGTTAAGAATGACTTCAGAATTTGTTATTTCATGTTCTGTGTCCTAACTTAGATCATTCAAGTAAGACAGCAGTATAGACAATTTACTGCAAAAACAAAATACAGTTTAATTTTGGAACTAACCATTGTAGATATTTATTTGGCTGTGATTAACATTTAATATGCATGACTCTACTATGGAGAACAGATTTGAAATTTGTCTTTAATAAGACTTTGATTTGAAAAGCAATATGCCGGAGAAGATTTAATAGAGTAAGATTCAACAAGCAAATGCATGTTGAAATAATTCCATACTTTCTTTTATGTCTGTAACAGATGTATCCAAGTGATAGGAGTGAAAGGCTCTGAACACTGTTTTGACATTAAAGAGCAACAGATTCAGCTACAATGCGAATTTGTTTCCACGTTTGCTTCTTTGCTGTTTGTCTGAGCGTAAAAAGATTGAATGATCTTAAACTTGTGAAATTACTGAATATGCTTTCTCTTGTAGTTATAAAGAAAGAGTCTTTTTCAGCATGAATGCATATTATTACTGACTGATATTGTGGCCACTTTTAATTTTGTACAGTGTAGCCATTACATAAACAATTAGGTTTCAATTAAAACTGTCATGTCAGTGTCTTTAAATGCTTCCATATTAAAGAAATGTACAGCATAATAGGCTACCAAATGTTTCACCAACATTAAACTGTATAAAGGCAGTTGCTTTATTACCAATTAACAGTTCAAGCACATGCAAAAATCCTCTTTAACTACAATATGTACATAGTAAGTTACTATCTTTTAGAACTTTCATGATTGGCTAGGGAAATGGGACTGTATGTTAATCACATCAGGAAGAAAATTTTAACTTTGTATTTAAGTATTACTAGAGATTGAGAAAAGCATTCATCCCTTACTGGGGAAGGAGCAAAATCCGTTGCTGTCCTGTGGCTCTGAGAAATAGGCCACACTAATAATCAATAACCATATGTTTGGCTTTGTTCATGTGTATGTGTGAACTTCAGTTTTCCAGAAATAATGGGCTAAGTTATCAGGGAAAACTCTCGCTGAAAATAACTAGGGAAATTGGATAAAATATATATTTTAAAATCTTTTTAAAAGCATCTAATAGCTAACAAGATAGTAATAAATTATGATGAATTGTAAGAAACATTAGTGTCCGAAGAGCAAAACAACCCATAGGCACTTTTGGTCTGGAGTATATATTTTTACTTATCTTCTCATGTAGAAATAGGGCAAAAAAAATTTTAAGAGACCAAAATAAAAGCCACAGAGAGTGGTACTCTCACAGAAGACCCACTACACAAAAGAAGGATTCATCTAAGTTAAGGAAACAATGCAAGTGGTCAAGTCTTAGTGCAAAAATAAAAAAAATAGGCTTTAAAGGCCTTGCTAATCAATGGATAATCAGGTATTCATTTGACTTGAGGTGATTCCAGACTAGTTATATCTCCAGCTGATTAGTCAAAGCAAATTTAAAATCTCTCAGGAAAGAATAACCCCATCCAAGGTTGCATATTGCTCCACAATGAAATATATATATATATTTTTTAAAATATATATAATATAAATATAAATATAACTATTTATAGTGAATGAGAAGCATAGTAATATTTATGGTGAGGGAGAAATATATTATTGATAGTTGGTACAAACCAGACCCTATAAGGGAGAAGCATATGTAAAAAAGACAACTTGTGAAAGACATAGTCAAATGTTAAGTCCATGTTAACCCTCTGGATCCCTGTAAAGATACTATCAATAAATTAAACACCTAAATCATCTTATTTAAACAATAGAGAAGAAGTGACAGTTATCAAATCTTAGAAAAATCTGGGGTGAGAGAGGATAAAATTACTTTCAAAGGAGCAACAGTTGTGTGTAACCTGACATCCTATGAGCAACAATAGAAACCATGAGATTATGAAATAACATCATTTGTGTGCTAAAAGAAATAAATGCCACCCTAGAATTTTTACTCCAGCGAAAATACCTCTCAGGTATTAAAGTGGTTGTATTAGTTCGTTCTCACACTGCTATTAAGAACTCCCTGAGACTGGGTAACTATGAAAAAAAAGAGGTTTAATTGACCCTCAGTTCCACAGGCTGTACAGGAAGCATGGTTGGGGAGGACTCAGGAAACTTACAATCATGGCGGAAGGCAAAGGGGAAGTAAGCATATCTTCACATGGCAGTAGGAGAGAGAGAGAGAGAGTGAAGGGGAAAGTGCTACACCTTTCAAACAATCAGATCTCATGGAATCTCAGTCATTATCACCAGAACAGCAAGGGGGATGTCTGCCCCAATGATCCAGTCACCTCCCACCAGGTCCTTTCTCTAACATATTGGGATTACAATTAGACATGAGATTTGGGTGCGGACACAGAGCCAAATCATATCAGTGGTAAAAGTCATTTCAGATCCCAACTTAAAAAAAAAAGTAGATCTTAAATTTTAAAAAACTACAATTACATTTCAGATAGGTAAATAATATAATTAAATGTGATTATACTCAATGTTCTAGTTAAAAGAAAAAAATAGAAACATATGGGAAAATAGAGATATACTATAAATGTTGAGTAAAGATATGACTTATACAGAAATGAATGAAAGGAAAAGCACTGTAGCTCTATATGGAGAACACAGAGATTCTTAACCCATAGCTCTCTTCAAGGAATTACTTGTTGCCCTGGTTGCTGAGAATGCTGTCAGGCTACAGTTTTCAGTTCTCAGTGGACTCAGGAATGGCTTCAGTGGCACACAGCCACCTCCCCAACAATAATGCCTTCCTGGAGCAGCCACATCACATGACTATATGAGGCAGAGTTAGTAAGTCTCAGATGATTTGGCATGAATTGAGCTATTTCAGCTCCAGGGCTACCTGAGGGGTTGCCTGAGAATAGCAGGCTTATATCAGAGCTGGAATTCTTCTGCTCGTCACTCTGGTCCACCTATTCCCTTCCACAAGGAATTTTTTCTAGAAATTATAAAAGTGTTAAAATTCTCAGTAGCAAAAAACACGCCAACTGATTTGCATGAAGGATAGCTAACAGATCAAAGAAACCAAATAACTTTAAAAAATAAAAGCAGGAAATTCTTCAAAGTGGAACATTTCAACTAACTTCTTTCAGTAATTTATAGTAAATGCACATAATAAATCTATATAGACATTGAAGTTAGGAATAATACAGTTAAGGAAATTGACAAAATGGACATGCATAGAACTGCACACAAGAGCAGAATAATTATTTTGTAAATACATTTAATATATATCATAAACTGGTCATGTACTGTGTCATAAATTGAATCTAACCACAAACTTAAAAAATTAAAAGCAAATATTTTGAGTTTTCTGATTACAACATAATCAAGTTACAAATTAGTATGAGAAAGATAAAATAGCAATATACTTGGGAAAATAAGAAATATAGTTATAAGTCACTCATCAATCAAAGAAGAAATATAAATAAAATTTTAAAAATATTTTTAACTATTAATGGCAACACCACACATCAAAACACAGAGGAGGCACGTAAATGTGTACTTTTACTAAAAATACTGATTTTTTCTACAGTTTTAGAAAGGTTTCAAAGATCATCAAAGAGTAAGAGAAAATTAAGCATTTATGTTTAAAAGTAAAGTAAATCTAGTTAACAATATAAAAATAACAAATATCTTCAACTTGGTCTTCATTAAGAAGATTTTTAAAAATAAAAATCAAAGAAAACAAAGAATAAATAGAAAAGAAAAAATAGTGAAAAAAATGAATAATAGAGATAGTCAATAAGAAAAAAAAGTAGAGTTTTTTCTTTATTTTTTTAATGCCTAATGAAAATGACAAGCATTCGGGAAGAAGAATAAGAAAAACAAGGAGACTTAGCAAGAGAGAGATTTTAGGGAGCCACTGCTCAGTTCGGAACCTCTGCATTGCAGACTCTAACTCTGGGAGACTGCTTTTCACCCCAACATTATTATCTGGCTCTTTGACATTTGGAGAGAAGATACAAACATAAACATCAGAATTTAATGAAAGATAATACTCAAGTAAATGACAAGTGTTACAAAAGTTAATTAAAAATTATGGAAAACTTTATATTTTCAATATTTGTATAAATGCATGAACTTCTAGAAATATATAACATTATATTGATTCAAGTGAAAATTTAAACTGAATAATTCTATATAACAAATATGAATAATCGAAAACTTTGTCTATCAAAAATAAGACACAAGTAGATTCATTGACAAGTTGATGTAAATACTAAGTCATACACAAAATCTTTCAGGATGGAAAAATAAGGAACACTACTTGAATGCTTTTTTATTCAGGTTCAAACATAATTAATCTACAAACAAATAAGGAACAAAAAAATTCACTAGTCTATAGATTATGCAGTACACTACTAAATAACCCATGCACCAAAAAAGAAATCACACAAAAAAAATTAAGAAAAGATGAACATAAAAATCAAGAAAACATTAACTCAATGAGGTCATGGTACCCCTGTACCTGATGATGAAGAAGCACACTCGAACCTTATGAATTACTGCCAAAACTGCTTTTTGACAGAGCTGACAATTATATTCATGTTAATTCAATAGTTCCAAGGATGTATTTTTGGTTTATTATTATTATTAAGTTTAATGCTGCAGTTTACTGTCAGCAATAATGCACATATTTTATTTAACTATATACTTAGACAGTACTTTTGAAATAAGTCAGTGGTAGATTTACCCAAAGAAACACCTGAAGGTAATACAGTGACGTGGTTCAATGCCAGGAATCTTAAGTCATACTACTTAATTTCACATCCTACATAACCTTGTGGAAATTAGTTAACCTCTCTGACTCCTAGTTTACTCATCCGTTTGTTTAAATACACCTATTATATTACTTAAATATATACAAGATACATGTATCAGTGTAAAGTCTCATTGATGCTTTTATTCTCCATATTAGCCGTAGCTGTCTTCTAGTGATATTTAAATGTCCTAAGATAAGACATTCTTTCCATTTCATCCCCTTACTGTGAACTTTATTCTTATTATTGTTTTCTAAGTTATCTTCTCTATGCTTTCTCCCTTTTCACTCATTATTATTCCAAGCAGAAAAAAAGTACTAGGGTTTCAAGGATTTGTAATTAAAATATCAAAAAATATTAAATTGTAGAAAAATAACTCAGGAGCCTGGGGTGGTGGCTCCTGTCTGTAATCCCAGCACTTTGGGAGGCTGAGGTGGGTAGATCACTTGACTTCAGGAGTTAGAGACCAGCCTGACCAACATGGTGAAATCCCGTCTCTACTAAAAATACAAAAATTAGCTGGTGGCAGGCGCCTATAGTCCCAATTACTCTAGAGGCTGAGGCAGGAGAATTGCTTGAACCTCAGAGGCGGAGGTTGCAGTGAGCCGAGATCATGCCATTGCATTCCAGCCTAGGTGACAGAGTGAAACTCTGTCTCAAAAAACAAAAAGAAAGAAATATAACTCGGATTTCCCAGATATAAATTGATAAATCAAAGTATTCGAAATTGAGAAAGAACTGGAAAGGTGACTAAATTGTCCAATTTTCACCTGGATGTTTGACACAGGAAGCTATCATATTATGAGCAGAAGTGACACATGAACTATTCTAAGGAGGCTCATCTCAACCTACCCTTGTTTCCTGGAATTTCCAAAAGTTCAGCTAATTAGTGAGTTCCCAGAAGTGCTGTCAACATACAAGCACATTACATGCCCTCTTGACACAAAGTGATATATCTGGGAACACAAATGGTACCAAAAACTTGTTGTTATTTGTCATTTAGGTCTAACTTACTGGTCACTGACATTTTACTTTATTCTACTTAAGTAAAATTTCCTAAACCTTTTAAATTCTACTTATTGGAAATGCTTTAAAAGCTATGTAATTATTTTACTTAATCAGTAAATTCATAAAGAGGGCAAAGGTATCATACCACCTTAAAAAGGGCTTTCTGAGATTGCTGTTTGGTATAAATATGAGATTATTTTAAGAAAGAACAAAACACCAATAAAATGGTTTTAAAAGAGAAATTTGTTTTCTTTTAATTAAAAACATGTTTTAGGCTCCATTTCTTTAAAATGTTTAGGCTGATTCTTTTATTGTCATCGGTCTATCATTTTCACTGATAACACTGATTTAAGTGTTAACACTGGGCAAGTATTAAATGACAAAATCAGCTTTAAAGTAACTAGCAATATCTTGAAAATTACAGATTTCTATATTTTCTCTTATATTTTCTGATGTTACCATTTTTGAGGGGAGAGTTTATTGTTGTTGAGATAGTGATGCATATGTGAATTTTAATAAGATTGTCAGGATATATAAACTCTGGAGATTGCTGCTTGTCTTTCACTGATGAAAAGTTGTTGGAAAAAACAGAGCAAACAGTTTAAATTGAGAAAGTAAAGCGCTATTGTTTGCCCTGTGAGTGGATTTAGCAGTAAGTGAAACCTTCAGACAACTCCAGAAAGAGCTAATGTATCTAGTCACTGGTTTGTCTGTAGGAGAGTATAGGCTATCCTGATAGCCTTGTGTTAGAGGAATTATAAACAAAAAGGCTGGAGGAAACCAATATTTTTTAGGGATTTTGACAGGCATCCCATGGAGGAGCACATGTACAATACTTTATACCTGTCAGATGCCAGCCAGGTTAGTTGCTTTATCAGGAAAAAAAAGAAGCAAGCTGATAACTGAGAATTATTTTCTCAAACATGATAAACACTATTTTTGTGAATGTATTCTCAGTAGTAGACATAGTGCTGCAACTTCTTTACTTGGAGGATAACAACAGATTATCATGAAGGTTTCAATTAAAGAAAAGCCTGGGTATCTCTGGACTATAACTGAATTGTTTCCATTTTTCTGTTGTATGGGAGCAATCTAGGAGATGCAAAGTGATAAAATATCTATAACGGTGGTTCACTTAGACGTAATAATGGCTTTAAGAGGAGATTGGTAAGTGGTACATCCTTTCTAGATAAAGTCTCCATGGAACAAACCATATATTCAATCCCAAGAAAGAAATCTAGACATATGAAAAGTGTTTTTTAATTTTAGTACTTTTAAGAAAAAGTCACGTGTTATTTTCTAGGATTCCTTTGCATACCACAGCAAGGACTAACCTTTTCACTGTAAAATAAAATGAAAAGTTGATAAAGATGTAAGAAAACTTTGCCTGCCCAAGTGAATTATAGTCAGTTCCTCTGTGAGGCTAAAATGTTGATCATGTAAATTTTACCTAGGGCTCCACAGATGTGAAATAATTGAGCAAGAGGGATGACTGAATAAATTATCTTTAAGTTGCTACCAAATGGTACCCTGGGTGCACTATAGTGATAGAGGTCAGCTAGACACTGATGAATGAGATTTTGGAATTATGCTTGACCTTGGTGGGTTTTTAAAGAACCTCATTTTATCATTTTCAGGAAATGGGAGGTGGAAACTCATTCAACACATTGCAATTTTCATCTTCACAGGAGAGCTGTTCGATTCCAAGTATGCAATTGAAAAAAAAAAAGATCTTGCACTTTTCTGTAGGCTGGTTTGTAGGCAAAAGACCAGAAGCTAACTTTCATAATTACAATTAAATTTATCTAAAGTTTGACCAGTGACAAAGCAAACTCACTGATATTTCTTGCGTTAAGAATAGAGTTTGTAAGGTACAGCAGCAAGTACACATCACAAAATGGGATTGTATATATACACACCTATATTCAACCAAATAGTTGTAACCTGCATCACTCCATTTCATAATTCAACGTATTTTGAATATTATCTCTGATAATTTTGGACTAAGAAATGTGTCCATGGACATTGATGTTTTTGACTATACAGCCTAGAGGTGATTTGCCTTATTTTCAGGGCTTCAAACATGTTCAGCCAAGACTTGTATTGTGATGCAGAAAAATATAGCAACTGAACCTAAGTCTATTTCTGCACTACTTACTCATCATTCAAAAAGCATTTATTTGAAGTCTGGTATACCATAGATTAAGACAGACACTCACACATTGATGAAACTACTGGTACACTATGTTCTCACTACCAGTGTAATCTTTGGATAGATTTGAGGGTAGAAGATACTGTGTACTTTCCCGTGTGTGGAACTGGGTAGAATTCCTTTACGCATGAACAGAGCAAGCAAATACTATTCTTTACTTTTTATCATTTAGATAAAAATTGGTAGATCATCTTGTACTCAAAATATCCCTTGAAAATAGGTGAGTGCTAAATGAAAAATCATTACTAAAAATTCAGTTCTTATAAAATAAAAATAAAAAAACTTTTCTGATAAGTAGCTTGTAGAAAAGTCTTCTAAAAGGGAACTAGTCTTTCTGTTCTGCTTTGTATTTGGCTGGTTACAAGATTCTGAGAGAGAAGAGAATAAACAGAAGATGTGGATTTTTGTGGAAAAGATGGTAAAGATGTAAATTTTAAGAAAAGTTGATATTTATAAGCTCACTGCAACCTGAAATTGGCCTGAGGACAACCAGATAATTGTTAGTAGGCAGCCAAAACTAAATTTTGAGAATGAAATAAATGCTTTTAAAAGACCCTGTCTCATTCTGCAATTTTATGGCATTATAAAAATTGCAAGCCAGTAGCTGATAGTTGATAATTGAAATATGTAAGTTCCATAAATGTATACAATTTTTTTTTAATTCAAAATTTATCAAAGAAATGCAAATGAAGTCTATGGTACGATTTTTTTACCCTTGAAATTGACAATTATTATAAAGTATATTAACTTTCTTGAAGATGCCTGGAAAAATTGGTCACTAGGACTTTCCTAACAGGGAAGTAATTCAGTACATATTCTAATAGAAACTGAGGCAGGATAGTCAACCATGTCCTCAGGACATGGCAATCATGGAGACCACACCATCAATGCAAAAAGCCCCAGCATTTGCATCGCAGTCAACCTCATTCAAGCAAAGTTATCTCCAGTAAGGAATTTCCCCTGTAGAAAGCATGCACATTTTGATTTTACCTGTCCTGAGACTGAATCTTTGCTTATTATAATAGCAAAAAACACATCCCTGGGTGGAGATTTGAGATGCTAATACGACATGCAATGTATGAACAAGTATGTACAGCTATTGCGCATGTGCCCCCAGAGGACCACTCAAAACATGCTTACTAGTAACACCCTCTTTTCACCCTCTTATGTATAATCGTGTAAGACTCATATAAAGGGAGTTTCCCCAGAAACAGTTAACGCTGTCTTATCCTTAGGAACAGTGCGCTCTGAATCATCTCTCTCAGAGTGTACTGTCTATTTTGCACCTAACTTTCAGAGTATTCTTTTTCCTTTGCAATAAATATCTCTATGCTGCATCTCCTTGCTGTATGTCTCTAAAATTCTTTTAAATTGAGAAGACAAGAACTGAGGTTTCACAACCATCATCAACACAACCTGGCAATATGTATGCAATCAACAAAGTCATTGAATGCCCTAGAAATAGGTGGGATTTGGTGCAAAAAATGTCCAACACTGTTGCATACTTGCCCCAGGATCAATAATTTGATCCTGAGCAAATTATTGACCCTCTCATTTGCCTCAGTTTCCACATCTGAGGAGTTGAAATGGTAGTCATACTATGCACCTCATGGGGACATTGTCATGCTAAACATTTTAATTTCCATTAAGTGCTTAGATTGAAGCCTGGCCTATCAGATATACTCAGTAAGTGTCATATAATATTCACAAGCTCTAAAATGTTAGTTACTATCTAGTCATTCCACTCTCTGGGCATGGTTTTCTGAGAAAATTATCAAAGATACACGCAGAAATATATAAATAATGCAGTTGTCAATAATATTTATATAATCCAAATTCTAGAAACAGCAAAAACATCCAGCAATGGGCAACTGGCTAAACACATGTGTCTATGGAGCCACTAAAGTATCTTTATGAAACAGTTTTTTAAGTGCCACAGTACTGCATTTTTAAAAGGTCATAAAGAGCACATACAGAAAAAAATGTAGTTTTGGTTAATAAAACACTTATAGCACAACTCAAAATAGAAAGAAATAACTCATATGTCGACAATAATTATTTTTTGATTGATAGATTGTGGGTGAGTTTTTACCGTATGCACGCAAATATTTGGTAGTCTCTTCCATGTTTCTATGCATTATGGGTTAAATTGTGTCCCCTGATATAGTTTGGACATGTCTTCCCATCCAAATCTCATGAAGAATTGTAATCCCTAGTGTTGGAAGTGGGGCCTGGTGGGAGGCTATTGGATTATGGGGGTGGATTTCTAATTAACGGTTTAGCACTATCCACTGGTGCTGTTCTCCTGATAGAGAGTTCTTGCAAGATCTGATTGTTTAAAGTATAGTACCTCCCCCCACCCCTTGCTCCTTCTCTGGCTCTGTGACTTGCCTGTTCCCCCTTCGCCTTCTGCCATGATTAAAAATTTCCTGAGGCCTCCCCAGAAGCCAAGCAGATGCCAGCACCAAACTTCCCACACAGTCTGCAGAACTGTGAACCAATTAAACCTCTTTTCTTCATAAATTACCCAGTCACAGGTATTTCTTTATAGCAATGCAAGAAGGAAATAATACATCCCCCTAAAATTGATATATGTTGAAATTTTAACTCCCAGTACTTCATTCAGAATCTGACCTCATTTAGAAATAGCATCATTGCCGAACTAATTAGTTATGATGAAGTCATACTAGAATAGTTGAGCCCTCAATCCAATATGACTTGTGTCTTTATTTTAAAAGGGACATTTAGTGACAAGTACATACAGGGAGAGCACCACGTGCAGATGAAGACAGAGATCAGAATGATGCAGCAGAAACATGTAACACCAAAGGTTGCCTGCAAAGCAGCAGAAGCTAGGAAAAGGGACTGGAAAAGATTTTTCTTTACAAACCTCAAAAGGAGCAAAACCTACCAACACTTTAATCTTGAACTTCTAGTCTCCAGAACTGTGAGACAATAAATTTCTGTTTTTTAAGCTGCCTGGTATGTGGCAATTTATTTTTTACAGCAGTCCTAGGAAACGAATACACTATGCTTTGAAGTTTTATGCACTAATTATGCTTCTTTGTAACAGGAAATAAAATACTTTGCTATATTTATGAATATCAGTGCTCATTACACAGAAGATTCCACTCTCCAAAAAAGTCTCTTTCTTTTGGTTGTATTGACCCTGAAGAGGTCTATATCATTCTGTATGAGAAATAAGAAAATGTCATGTTTTAATCATGGCTAGATGCACTGAGCTTTATCTTGGTTTCAAAGACAGTTATTTCTTGGGGCAGTATAGAAGGAATTAAATTCATGTTTTGTCATTTTTTTTCTAAGTAAATTCAAATTCCATTTATGTATCAGTAAAAGGATTTTTTAAAAGAAAAATCATGACTCATAAAAATATACAATTTTACTTCAAAAACACTATTTCATTAATTAATGATGGCACCAGTAAGATATCACAGGTGGCTCAAAGGATAATCCGAAGAGCCACATATATTTTAACAAAAACATAGACTGACATAAATTTAGAAATAGATGCAAAACTATAAAATTGCTTTCCACAGGAAAGTTCATTTGCATTTGCATTGTTTGTGTGTTAAAGAATTTATAGAGTTGTAAATTAGCTCATACAATGAAAGGCGGAGATAACCTGAGAGGATGCCCTAGACAATGCCTACATGTCTAACTAGTTACCAGTAATTTTCTTTGGTCCATTTCAAAGGCTTTTACAGTTTTTCCTTATAGTACTCTACTATGTTGGCTAATATTGTTGCAGCTAGCCACATGTAGGTATTGAGCACTTGATATGTGCTTATTACTATTGAGAAACCAAAATTCTTAACACAAACCTCACTAAACTAGTTGCTGTCAGAAAAATTGAATCAGATGAAATGATTTTTGCCTGCACAATGATGTAACATTTTAACAAACTAATTTGAAATTTTCTGTAGGCAGTGTGAATTACAGTGATACCTATACAAATCAAAGTTTTAAATTAAAATACCCTTTACTGGTTGGGTGCGGTGGCTCACGCCTGTAATCCCAGCACTTTGGGAGGCCGAGGCAGGCAGACCATGAGGTCAGGAGTTCAAGACCAGCCTGGCCAATATGGTGAAACCCCGCCTCTACTAAAAATACAAAAATTAGCTGGGCGTGGTGGTATGTGCCTGTAGTCCCAGCTGCTTGGGAGGCTGAGGCAGGAGAATTTCTTGAACCCGGGAGGCGGAGGTTGCAGTGAGCCGAGATCAAGCCACTGCACTCCAGCCTGGGTGACAGAGTGAGACAACATCTCAAAATAAATAAATAAATAAAATACCCCTCACTTTAATTATACTCTATATTAGTTTTATATTGCTGTGGCAACAAACTGCAACAAACTTCATGGCTGAAAATAACATAAACTTATTATCTTACATTTTTAGAGGCCAGAAGTCCAAAATGGGTCTCATTGGGCTGTGGTGAAGGTGTCGGTGATGCTAAGCTCCTTGTGGAGTCTCTAGGGCACAATCCGTTTCTTTGCCTATTTCAGTTTGTAGAGGACATCCACATTCCTTGGCTCACGACTCTATTCTACCATATTCCAGGGCAGCAGCACTAGGATCAGTTTTTCTTATACTACTGATTCTCTGGTTCTCTTCTGCCTCCCTGTTCCACTGAAGAACAATAGTGATTATTTTCGGCCTACCCAGATAATAGAGAATAATCCCTATATCTCAACCTTGATTTCATCTGCTACTGTAATTCCCTATTATCATACATGCAAGAAAAGATGAACTTAGCCTGGGTTGCACACATCCCTGCACATTATCAAGAAAGACTTGTTTCAAGAATTGGCCCCTGACTGGCTCCTGGGAACAGCTCTTGAATTCTATGGACTGTTCTACCTGATATGAATGTTTTTGTATGATTGTGACCTTGGCTCACACTATACTAATTTGATCACATGTTTTATACTAAAAATATGAATTTATAGTGAACAGTTATTTTTGCTCTGGGGGTCAGGAATCTGAGTAGATGAGGTCAGCCATGCAGGCACTGTATGCCAATATGAGTGACCTCTCCGCAAAAAATCCTGGACTCAAGATTCAGGTGAGCTTCCCTTGTGGGCAACATTTAAAATGTGTAGCTACACATCATTGTGGGGTGAATTAAGTGTGTCCTGTGAGACTCTTCTGTGAAGAGACACCTGGAACCAAGGGCTTGGTTTCTTCTGAACTATACCTTTTGCACCTTTTCGCTTTGCTGATTTTAATCTGTGTTCTTTCCCTGTTATCAACTGTAAGCAGGAGCATAACAGTTTATGAGTCCCATGAGTCTTACTCTCAATGATTACTGAAAGTGAGGATAGTCTTGAGAAGCCCAAGTATACCATATAACTTTACATCATTATAGGTTCTGGAGATTAGGACATGGCCATATTGGGGGATTGCTAGTCTACCTACAACATAATATAGTTTAGTTCATTTTTTTTAGCTTACAAATTAACTATGAACATTTTAAAAAATTAAAATAAATGCATACTTCTGAGCAGAATCAAGTGAAGATGCAGAAACTATTACCAGGACTGTCACAGTAAAAAGAGAAGAAGAAGAGGAAGGGAAAGAATAGAAGAAGAGAACAAGAGGAACAGGAGGAAGAGAAGGAGGAAAGAGAAAGAGGAATGATATTGTACTTCGCTGCTACATGAGAGAATGTAAAGGTTCTTCTTTGCATGATAACTTTAAAGGTAATAAAGTGGACACTCTTAAAAGATACTACTTGCAGAGGCATAGTGAATTTTATAAGAAGAGTCAAAAATAATCTGTAAAACTTATAACCTAAAATCTGAATTAAAGTAGAATAGAAGTTTCTTAATTTTAAACAAAATCTGAGCTTGTAAATTTAGAGAGGTGCAAAATACAAATAAGAAAACACTTTTTAGCTGAGGTATTCACTCAATATTTAAGTTATATACATCTTAGAAATGTTGGAGAAAAGACAAATTTTTTTTTGTAAAAGTGAGAGACATTTATTAAACATTCAAACAATTAATTGCCTATAGAATACAAAACCTAGTTAATAATATGATAGATCAAAGGATTCAAAATTTGAAAAATTATATGTAGCTTTCTTTAGATTGAGTTCATGATATGAGACATTGACAAATTAATGTTGGGCATATGTTTTGTTTCAAATGACTTGTAGATTTCAGAAGAAATGTAATCAATTTGTGTCATATGAAATCAAACCATGGCACAGATGTTTTACAATCATTTTGTCTCAGTATATTAAAAATAGGTTTTATTATCTTTGACCATGCTTTAGCTATATAGCTAAAATTTTGGCCTGGAATTTTAATACAAGAGACAGATAATTCTCTTATTGAATATGTTTGCCTCCATGGTACATATTAAACTTTTGTGCTCAGTTCTCTGAAATGGACACTCTATCCTGAGTGCGGTTGTAAAGAGTGTATTATGTATACATCCAGATGGTATGAATAATTGCTAGGTTATGAAAATGTTAAAAAAAAAGACTATACTTTTTTAAATCTTGTGTTTACTTGTCAATGTTTATTTGGGTGAGTTGTGGAAAAGTTTACAAAAATTTACAGTTAATTCCTCTTTAAGATTTTCTTGGAACAATAAGAATATTTGCCAAATAATTATCAAAGACAAAAAACACAGCGGTTTGATTTATGTTTACTTAATAATATCACCCTGCATATAGTGATCTATAAGAATTTATGTCTACATAAAAACTTTCTTAATATAAATATATCGTCATCATTTTATACACTTTTCCAATGTCCATCAACATGCAGATGATTTTAATTGTGATGGAGAGGGACAGTGTTATGGCAGCAACAACTACAAGGAAAATTTAAGAATGTTTCTTTGGTATTAATACCCCCAAAATTTCTTTTCAATTTTTCTTTTCAATTTATGCAATATCCTTTTGAATTCGATGTTAATTACAACAAATTGACTTTAGTATGAGTAAATTTCCTTAACTTGTGTAGAGTTTTTAAAGTAATATACTATTACTTTGAAACCAGATTAATTATTCTAAAAAAAATGAAAAAGTGCCATTAATGTATATGTGAATATCAATAGAATAAAAAGTTTGGTATTTGATCTAGTTATCATAATACTTTTAAGTATATTAACTATACTTGAGTATGTAAGTGTACTGCTTTAATTGTATATTTTATGCCACCTAAATATAGGTCAACTATTCCTGATAAAATTTTAGCTCTGAATTGAGATATTTTATAAATGTGAAATAAAAGATGGAAACTGAGTTCGAAAAAAAGAATCTCATCTATTTCATTTATCATTTATATGAGTTTTATGTAGAATAATAATACTTAGAATACAATATTTTCAAATTATATTATACTTAGATTAACTCACCTGTTTCTTTTTTTAATGTGGCAATAAACATTTTCAAACTACACATGGGAATCAATTTCTTTTCCTATCATACAGTGTTGCTGTACTATAATGAATTTAAGGTATAATTGTAGGCACGTCATAATACCTTCAGGCTAATTACTTCATTAAGATGAACACAATTTTTTAAAGAACATTCTTTCTAGAGACCACAACATGGTCTCTAGTATTTTTGAATTAATGATCAATGTAAAAATGTCTAAAGCAAATAGTTGTTTTTTTCTTAAGAGGTCTAAAGACTGGTCAAAGTGATTTTCCACAGAATTTCAATAACTATTGCACTGAAAAAAATAGTCACAAAGAAAAGTTACCTCCAAAGGAGTTTATCTTATTATTTAACTTCAAATTTCCATTTATTTATTACTCCTTTATATGGTAAGCAATTTTCTAAACGGAAAATGGCTACATTCATCACATTGTATATTCAGTTCGATTATCACATATTAAAACTGTTCATGTTGGCAATAATAGATACTTGACAAACTGCAGAGACCATGAGAATCAAAGGGGTTACTGATCAGCCGCTTCCTCACAGAATTAGATGTGTGCATGCACTTGCGTGCTTTTTAGTACTCATTTTAAACTTTTTTTCCATATATAAAACCACGTTCTAAGACAGTTGACTAGTGGAAATTACTGACATTGCATGTGAGCCTTGGAATAAAACTGCTAGGTCAAAAAATATAAAACCTTTATTCTGGCACTATTCACAATAGCAAAGACTTGGAACCAACCCAAATGTCCAACAATGATAGACTGGATTAAGAAAATGTGGCACATATACACCATGGAATACTATGCAGCCATAAAAAATGATGAGTTCATGTCTTCTGTAGGGACATGGATGAAATTGGAAATCATCATTCTCGGTAAACTGTCACAAGAATAAAAAACCAAACACCGCATATTCTCACTCGTAGGTGGGAATTGAACAATGAGAACACATGGACACAGGAAGGGGAACATCACACTCTGGGGACTGTTGTGGGGTTGGGGGAGGGGGGAGGGATAGCATTGGGAGATATACCTAATGCTAGATGACGAGTTAGTGGGTGCAGCACACCAGCATGTCACATGTATACATATGTAACTAACCTGCACATTGTGCACATGTACCCCAAAACTTAAAGTATAATAATTAAAAAATATATATATTTAAAACCTATATTTTCATTGATGGCTTTAGTTAACTATGATAAAATTGATTGTAAGAAAAACATGTATATCAGATTTAAATCAAAATGTATTTGAGGGAACGAATTGAGAAAGAATATGTCTGTGGGAATTTGTAACAATGTTTCTAAGAAAACTCAACTTTTGGGAAATATTTGGAATCATCTGAAAGTCTAGATACATTTAATACATTGGTATTAACTGCTTTATCAGGATTTAATTGACAAACTGTACATGTAAAATGCGAAATTGTATAAGTTTTGACATTTGTATGTACAAGTTGATCATAGGCATTGGATCATTCTTGTGATACTTAACTAAAACAGAGTTGAAATGCCAGAAGATAGAGGCACTCAGGACTTAGAACATTGCCCCAAAAATGTAATTATCTGCAAGCCTGGCTGCTGACACTGCCTTTTGTAATCTGAAACCGGTTTCACCTAATAGGTACTGAAATGACTAACTACAACTCTAAGACTAATTTATCTACCTCCATCACTCACCAATCTAAACTTGCTAGCTCCCTAGACCCTTACTAGTGCCAATAAACTTTCTCAAAGGGCAATATATAACATTTCTCATTTTTGTAAAAATTCCAAACACCTCTTTGCTTTTGGAATATGCCCAAAGGCACTAGTCTGCATGTGTGTTCTTAATTGCGATTCTTTATTCCCAAATAAAATATTAATTTTAGAGATTTATCTCTACATTTTTACTTTTACTTCGACTTGTCTATGTCAAGAAACTGAAGGATCTGAGGTTTTTTTACTGATAAGCTAACAGGTTCACATAATTATTTTGTGATTATCTCTATTCTTGCTTTCATCAATAGCTCATTTTTCGTTATTATTGATAATATTCCATTGTATGACTATGCCAAAATTTATTTATTTATTTTGCCATTTACCTTTGCATTGTTTTTCAGTTTTAGCTACTACAAATAAAGTGCTATACACAATTGTGTCCAAGTTTTTTTTTTTTTTTTTTTTTTTTTTTTTTTGAGACCGTCTTGTTCTGTCACCTAGGCTGGAGTGCAGTGGTGCAATCTCGGCTCACTGCAACCTCCGCCTCCCGGGTTCAAGCAATTTTCCTGCCTCAGCCACCCGAGTAGCTGGGATTACCGGCATGCACACCCATGCCCAGCTAATTTTTGTATTTTTAGTAGAGACGAGTTTTCACCATTTTCATCATGTTGGCCAGGCTGGTCTCGAACTCCTGACCTGGTGATCTGCCCACCTTGGCCTTCCAAAGTGCTGGGATTACAGGCGTGAGCCACCGCACTCAGCCTCAAGTTTTTATATGAGTATTTTTTTTCTCTTAAACAAACACCTAAGACTACAATTGCAGTACAACATGGTAAATTGATGTTAATAGTTTGTGAAACTCCCCAAGTATTACCCAAGGTGGTTATATTATTTATAACTTTTACCAATAGTGCAGGAGGTTTCCAGTTTTATCACATAAAGTGTCAACACTTGATATTGCCAGTCTTTTAAGTGAAGACATTCTAATTGTTGCTAATCGTTTCATACTGTGGGCTTACTTTGCATTTCCTCAACTACTAATGATGGTAAGCATCTTTTCACTTGCATATGTATTATATAAATATGTGTGTGTGTGTGTGTGTGAGTTTGCACATAACCAACTTCCATCAAAAACTACAAAATACATGTTTTCCACCTTTCCATATTTACAACTGCATTCTCGTTGTATTCACAACTGAGCTAGATAATTTGACTTGTACTTTAAGTTCTTCTAAAATCTCCATTTTCTGAGCTCTACTGCTTATTTCCTATTCCACATTCTTTATCTGATATTAATTCTACTTTTATAATTCAAAGCCCTCATGAATGTGCCAATGACACCATCATAACACACTGAATGTCACGAGAAAACAGACTTCTGCTTTGTTGAAGATGGAGACTTGAGGATAAGTTAAGATGCTTAAGGCCTCAAGCAATAACATCAAAAGAGTTGGTTACCTCACATAACAAGATGCTGGTAAATAGAGTAGTCCCGGGTTAACTCAGTAACTTGTATTGTTGCTAGGAGCCTCGTGCGTCCAAGTTTACATGTTGCCATTCTAAGCATTTTAGTTTCATCCTAAGATTTATCTTCTTATGGGCTTAAAATGCTGCAACAACTCCAGACATTATATTCAACTGCACATGGTAGTAGGAAAATATAAAGATTCATGACTTCTCACTCTTTTTAAAATTGAGAAACTTTTCCAGAAATATCCCTAACAGACACTTCTCCCCTACGTCACTTGCCTGAACTAGCAGCATTTCTATTGCCAAATAATAACTGGTAAAGAAATGTGAGCATATTTTCCCCAAATGAAGATGGTCATTCAAAAAAGAAGAGTAAACAGAGTTATTTTCAGAAGGAATGAGCTGAGGAATAATTCCAGGGTAGGATAGGAACATCACAATAATTCCACGTAGTTCACGTTTGTTCACATGAAAAAATATATGTTCATCATTGGTATAAAAATTATTTAAAGTGTGAAGTATATTGAATATACATTTAAAAAATGGAAAATACGTCTTCTAACAAAGACATATATGCTTAATTTTATGCTTGATTTCTTAAATAGCAGAATTATATGAAAGGAAAGTTCTATTTGCAGTAGATACAAAATCAAAGGTATTTGTCTGCATTTAATGGTTACTTTAGTATTCTTTAGTAGTAGTTGATTGGAGATTATTGTCCCACCTCAAAACAAAGTACCTTCACTTACTTAACACAAATACTTTAATCACTCTTCCAGATACTGAGACTGTAGTAGTTTATGCTAGATGAGTTCTTCAGTCATAGTCAGCTAGCTTTTGTTGTCTCAGTAAAGTTTGAAAATGCCCACATTATCAGTGGTGGTCTAGTGGCCAACCTCATCTAAGGCCCCTCTGGTTCTAGAACCTAAGAAATTATTCCTCTCACTATGCAGATGAAGTAGACATAAAGATATGAATTACCTTAAATGGCAGTTAGAAAATACGGCCCATGGGGAAAACTAGTCCACTGCATGCTTTTGCAAGTAAGGTTTTCTTGGAACATAATCATACGGAGTCATTTGTGTATAATCACTACGCTCACTCTACCATGGCAGAAATGAAAAGTTGTGACAGAGATTGTAATGCCACCAAAGCCTGCATTATTGTCACCTAATGCTTTAAAGAAAAATAATTGCTGACCTCTGCCTTAAATCAAGAAGAAATGAAGATACGAGACACTTGAAAATATACTAAGTAAGGTAAACTGGGTAAGTTCTGTGATTCAACTGAAAAGAAATGTAATTCTGTCATCTCTGCGTTCTTTCCTGCACATATTTTTTACTCTCTTTTATTTCCTGTATGTTATTTAGACTGAAACAAAAAGAAAATAGATTTTTGAAAAACATCCAACGGGCTTTTTTAAAGAAGTTTTCATATAGTGCACACACAAATACACATTCTAGAATATATAATTTAAAACAAGCTGGAGAACAGGATGGTGGAATATCAGTTATCTTATATGTTCTATATTCTTAACAAAGCATTGACTCTTCTTTCTATCCTTTCCATATGTAGGAGGAATATAGATCAGAAGACACCTCAGGACACTAAAAGGTGCCAGTGTAGTTACATATGCTGGCCGTTTCTTGATACCAATGAGAATGCAGGTAAGGCCATTCTGAACAGTACCAGGCAATATGAATAGTATTTAATAAATACTATTTGACAATATGAATATCATTTAATAAATATGAATAGTATTAGATCAATACTATTCATATGGAGATAAGATAAAGTAAGTTTCTTAATTTCTCCCAGGTTGAAATGATTAACTAATAAAGAGTATATGGGGTGGGGAAAATAAGTAGATGCATCCTGTAATATCTAGCATGTAGTCATTTGAAGAACATTTAACATGCAATTTTTATTTTTTAAAAGCTGCATTTGTTGTGTGTTTGTGTATGTAAGTGCGTGTGTGTGTTTGTGTCAAATGAAAAAATAAAAGTAGATCAGCAAACTCTCATGATTTCAAAATTTCCCAAAGCAAATTTATCTTATAGAAATAAAATATCGCTAATATCTCTATTGGCGTTAACAATATTCTAAAACTTTGCATATATTTGATTGAGTCAATATTTTGTAAATGCTTTCTAGAAATCATTGATAATGAAGTTTAAAAAATAAATAAATAAATAAATGACAAATGAGAAATCTAGAAAGCCAATATGTTTTACTTTTACTGTTTCTTATTATATGCTTGAAACAGCTTCAAAAAATATTCATAGACCTAGAATTATAATGATCGATGTCTGATATTTACTAAGATGACTTTTCCTAATTATTATTGAATCTCAATTCTTTTCTTTTATGACATTTAGAGATATATAATAAAATCATTTATTAAAAAACAGAAAATTGTAAATATTTACCATAAACACAAAATTTTGATTATTATTATTATTGTAGAAGAACATATGATTGAAAGACAAGGACTCACAGAAGCAAACAATAGCTTTCATGACCCTTTAAAATCTATTACAGACTGTAAGACCAGAAATATTGATCATCTGAAATTTGTTCTAAGCATTCTGATATCAACTATGGGAAATAGGGAATTTAGGATGAATGTCAAGCAATTAGAATAGATCATGTTCTAAAACTTCTTTTACATAACATTTAAAAAAATCATCTCAGAAACTATAGTGCTCTAATCATCTAATAAGAATTCCAGTGCAGTTTACTTCCTCCTTCTTGTTTAAGGGGGTAACCATGCTGTATATTTTACATTTCTTAAGGCAAATTTTCAGAAAGAAATATAGAAATAAGACATTCCCGTAGTCTATAAAAAAATAACTTGACTCTATACTTAAAAACCTATATTTTTCTATTAAGAAATTATGTTTAGAGTAAATAATCATTACTCTATTGGTTAATAAGGAGAACTGCTTACAATTTGTTTCTAGCCAAAGAAAATTCTAAGCTAGAGATAGGATTAAGAAGTAACATCTTTGAGCACAAATCACATTAATGCATACTGTTAAGGTCCTGCAGAGGATCTCCTGAATAATGCTTATTATCTGCTTTCCTTTCCATTCTCTTGTCACTACCTTATTTCAGTTTCTCCCTAATTTATGATTTCCTAGTTGTTTTTAGGATTTAAATTTGCGAATTTTTCTTTTTTTTTTTTTTGATGGAGTTTCACCTTTTCACCCAGGCTAAAGTACAATGGCACAATCTCCGCTCACTGCAACCTCAGCCTCCCAGGTTCAAGCGATTCTCCTGCCTCAGCCTCCCAAGTATCTGGGATTCCAGGTGCCTGCCACCACGCCAGGCTATTTTTTTGTATTTTTAGTAGAGACAGGGTTTCGCCATGCTGGACAGGTTGCTCTCGAACTCCTGAAAATTTGCCAATTTTTAAGTCTATTCTATCACCCTTGTCTTCTTCCACACAAATTGGATCATGACCTTTCTGCATATAAACCTTTAAGGACTTCCTTCAACTTTAACAGCGTAGTACACATATAGTACATGATTGCTATGTTTTGAAGGTTTGTCCCCTCCAAAACTCATGTTGGAAGTTAATTGCTGTTGTAACAATATTACGATGAGGGAACTTTCAGAGGTAATAGGGCCATGAAAGCACTGCCATTATGAGTGGGATTAATGCTATTGCGAAAGAGCAAGCTCAGATCCGTTTTGCTGCTTGGTTCTTCTGTCTTCTGCCATGTGAGCATCCAACCTTCCTCCAGAAACCAAACTTGCTGACACCTTGACCTTTGATTTCTCAGCCTCAGAACTGTGAACCAATACATTTCTGTTTGTTATAAATTACTCAAGTCTCAGATATTCTGTGACCACATCACTAAGACAATGATGATGTGATTTAGACTCCAGTCATCATTTTCATTTTAGTGTCTTTACACATTTTATTTCCTCCTGGATGACTCTTCCCCCTTCTTCATCCAGCCACTTCTATTTTCCAATTCATTTAAAAAACTCAACTTAAATATCATATCCATCAGTATGCTTTTTTCTGAATCACATTACTTTTGTTCTCCTAGTGTTTTAACATCTTCCAATTATCTTGGAGTTCTTCATATTTATTAAATATTTATTTGCCTATCTTTTCCTCTACAAAATGTCTTTGAGGGCATGTGTTATGTTTTATTGGAATTTTTGTTCCTAGAGCCCATCTTAGTGCCTGGCAAATATTAGCTCTTTAAAAAGTATTTCATAAACTTTAACGAAGGCTGGTGAAATGTTAGAATAGAAATATTCGAGTTGAATGGACTAGACACATTTAAATTATACTCCTAACATTGTTTCTTCTTTTGTGTATCTCTGGCACTATGTTCATACCTCAGTTTCTGTAACACCGTTTATCAGTTACATAGAAAATCAATTTTAATTAATGGCAACAACGTTTATGGCTTTTAAAGTAGCTATCATTTCAAAGAGGAAGTACTTGTTTTCAGACAGAATAACCCAGCACAATGACTCACTCTCTGTATAGAGTAACTGAGTCAACATAAAGTTTTATTTACATTTTATATGTGTGTTGGGGACAGGGGAGACAGATCTCAAATCTGGTGGAGATTACAGGGAGGACTACAGCTGAGGACATAGACCTCTGCAAGATCTGTGTTTCTGTTCCATGTGGGAGTGAACATAAAACAGATTAACTTTTATCCTTTATTTCTCCATATCATAATGTATTTTTTAGCACTGTTTCCTTCATGAATTTTCATCATATACATATTAACTTGTCTTATTACCTAAGAATGCTCTAATTTCAGAAGATGTATTCAGAAATGCAAACCCCTCGAGAACTTCGTCTGGTTTCCAACAATCCTTTTGGGGATGATGTTACTTAGTAGATTCAGTGTCTTTGAGGGTCTAGTGTTCCACTCAGCAGCATTTAGCAGGCAGGTTAGCATTTGCTTGAGAGTAACAGATGGAAAGTCAGGCTAGAGAAACATGACAAAATCTCAGATGGACTGAAGGTATATTATGCATGAGGCAAAGTGTACGAGAATAAGGCTGGAGGGTAAAGAGTGGCAAAACAACAAGCGATATAAGCTTTGCTAAAAAATTGTTTCATATCCAAATATCATTGAAAAAAATAGTGCATTTTGTAAACAGAGTTTTGACATGGCCCATCCCTTTTATTTTATTAAACAAGGGACCAGATGAGGAAGATTTTAATTGTTTATTTAATGAAATTAACACATTTTTATTAAATGTCTACTATAGTTTTTGCAGACATTATGCTACACAAAGTTATCCAACAAGAAATTATAAGAGAATAGTTTAAGACAGTTGTCATGAAGGTGGAAAGACAAGGATAAGCAAAGGAGAGTTACAAATAACAGAAATTGTAAAGAAGATAAAGAAGTTAAAGGCAATAATCAGGTTCCCCCCATGGGTAGATGAATATACGACAATCTTCAAAATATAAAATTCAGAGTTTTGCTCAAAATTATAGTAAAGAAAATCAACTGAGTTTTGGTCATTTTGAGGTTGAAGTGTCTTTTAATATTCCAGAGGACATGTTGGCATTCAACCACATATAGCTCCCTGGTGCCATAAAGTGAGGATTGTCTGGGAGAAAAATGTAGATTTAACAAGTAGTAAAAAAAAAAAAATTGTGAAAAAATGGACCCACATAGGTAACTCTTATAAATCCAGAAGTTCCATTAATAGGACATAGATTATTGTGTGAATAAAATATATCTCACATAAAAAAATGAAAAAATTATTTCTCATAAAAATGAGATAAAAACAGTGAAATGAACATTCTCATATATAAAATTGGGTAAGGTAAAAAATATTTTGGCAATAATTTTTTATTATTTTTGTGCCTTCATTGTAAGCATGAATTGGTGCAAGTATTTGTAAGGATAGTTGTTGATTATGTATCAAAATATTAAATATGTTTATATTATTTGTTAAAACATTTTCATCTGTTGAAATCTATTTTGGTTAAATATGTAGAGATTTATCTTCAAATATAATTATTTAACATTTTTGTAATGTGGAGAAAGTTGAGTCTATTTCTACAATGGAATTTTTAAACATATTAGGTTGAATCTTTCTGGTGAGATAATATCTTTCAGTTTAAAAATTGTGGTTCTAAATAATTTTTTATGATATGTGGAAATGGCATATTGAATGCATTTCATAAACGTTTGATGACAAAATTAAGTAACATGGTATGCAAAACTATATCACTCTGATCCAAATCACGCCTTGTATAAAACATTGCATAATTACATATGCATAGACACACGCACATAACAAAGAGATGGAATTTATATCTGAATGATTTTAGCTCCATTACGGTTTTCTGCATTTTGTCATTTTCCTATCACAAACATGTTAATTTATAAATGTAAAGCATCACATTTCTCTGATATAACATTAATGGTCTCTGCAGATAGTCTAAAGACAGTCTGTTTTGGCATAGTAAGATACCAAAATACTGTAAATTGTAAATGACTTTATGTGGCTTTGTAACCACCCAGCGGGTTCACCTTGCTGCTGCCTAGTCAGAGCTGACTTATCAAGACAGAGGAATTGCAGTGAAGAAAGAGTAATTCACTCAGAGCCGGCTGTATAGGAGTTTCATTAGTACTCAAATCAATTTCCCTGAGTATTCGAGGATCAGAATTTTTAAGGATAATTGACTGGGGAGGGGCTTGGTAAGTGGGGAGTGCTGATTGGCTGGGTCGGAGATGAAATCACAGGGGGTCTAAGCGAGCATTTCTTGCTCTCTTCTGTTCCTTTGGTGGGATTACAGAACAGGTTTGTACATATTACTGGTCTGTGTGGTGTCAGCTGGTACATTGGAACTCAGGGTCTGCAAAATATCTCAGGCACTGCTCCCAGGTTTTACAAAAGCAACGTTATTCCCAGTAGCAATGTGGGGAAGTTCAGAAACTTGCAGCTGGAACCTTCGTGGCCCCTAAACTGTAATTTCTAATCTCTAGCTAATCTGTTAGTCCTACAAAGGCAGACTGGTCCCCAGGAAAGAAGGGGTTTTTCAGGAAAGGGCTATTATCATCTTTTTTCAGAGCTAAACTATAAACTAAGCTCCTCTCAAAGTTAATTCAGCCTACGCCCGGGAATGAACAAGGGCAGCTTGGAGGTTAGAAGCAAGATGGCGTTGATTAGGTCACACCTCTTTTACTGTTTCAATTATAATTTTGCAATGGTGGTTTCACCTTTGAAATCTCATTTTTCTTCATGAATTTGCTGATTCCATTTGACCTTTAGAGGAAAGAGAGATCAAAATACTTACTTCTTTTCAAATAAATGGAGTTATACAAAATCTTTAATAAGTAAACGTATCTGTGTTTATGTGATCAATGACAGAAACATATATGTTTGGCATTGTGAAATAAAAATAAATCTCAGGATCTCAATGTCGGTAAGCCAAGGGAAAAGTCGAGCTGGGAGCCAGGTCAGGCAAAACCTGCATCCCATTTTATTCCTAAATAAGATAGCTACAAAGAGAAAAGAGCTACATACCACCCTCACAATTTGCCCACAGGGAAATTCCTTGTAGGCCTCTAGATCTTTATCCTAAAACAATTCTGTTGAATTTCACCCTGGCAATGCAAACTGATAGCTTATCTTCACAGGTGCTGCAGACAGAAAATCATCCCTAGGCTCACCTGAGACAAACGCATGTCTGATTTCTTCCTCCATCCTATTGTGTATGCCAAAATGCAGATTCACTGAGCCACACTAAATTGTGTATTGATCAAAGACTCAAAATAATGCAAACTTTATCTTTTATCTACCTATGACCTAGAATTCCCCCTGCCCCCTTCCCTCTTCCAGATTTCCCACCTTACCAGACTGAACTAATGTATATCTTACAAGTATTGATTGATATCTCATGTCTCCCTAAAATGTATGAAAGCAAGCTGTACCCTGACAAAGCGAGCATATGTCCTCAGGACCTCTTGGGGCTGTGTCATGGGTGCATCCTTCGCGTTGGCAACACAAACTTTCTAAATTGATTGAGACCTGTCTCAGGTATTTTGGGCTCACAGCATAAATACTATTCCACTTCTTTTGAGAGAAGCTTAAATGCGTCTGGAGATGGGCCGTCAGTGTTAAGAATCTAATTGAAGCAACTAGTCATGAAGAAAAGAGTTAAGCATTTAATCACTTACTGTCATGCTTTAACAAGAGGCTAAAACCATAAAAAGGGCCAACCCCCTCCAATCCATTTCCTTTCAAAGAATGGCATTGCAGTGCAGGGTCAGGTGGATCAGCACAGATGTGTGGGTCATTGCCCGGTAGAGAGAGCCTCCAAAAAAGGCTCCAACAGTTTTAAGGACTTTGGGGGTCAGGGGACAAAGGTGAAGGAGAGAACTAGGTATGGAAAATTACTGAGAATTGAATCACAGCAGACAAAAGTTTCAGTTTCCTCTTTTCCCCTGATAAGGAGACCTCATTAGAAATGCCGGAAGAGGGTGTCAGATGAAGGCAAAGAGACCTAGGAATAAAGGTGACTGTGCTAGGAAGAACTGGAAAGAAACATGTAAGAATCAGAGATATTTATGGAAAATGATGATACTTTCTTTACTTCCAGGTATTAGAGGAATATGATTCGCAAGAGGTAATGGCCTAAGATTTTAATATCTATGTTTACTAGTATTATTCTAAAAGTAGACAAAATATTTCTTACTACAGGACTAACTAAGTCATTTCCATTTGCCCTAGGGTAATCTAATGAGAGCCAGATGTCTTGCTATACCTACTTATGACTGTACTGTGAGAGCCCCAAAATAGGGTCTAGGTGTTTATTCAGGAGAGGAACCCTTGTACCCTCACTCCTCCTAAGAAAGAAAGATGAACACACCACAGGATAAACAAATTCTCCTCTTGAAAACATGGGAAAGATTCTTGGTTCCTATGATTTAGAAATGTTACTAAGTGTCTCTAGGGGAAGATATGATAGGGGTTTTCAAATTTAAAACATGAGATTAATCCCCTTTGGAATATAATTACATAGGAAGATAACTCATTAAATTGCTCTGGAAGTTTCTTGGCTATTCAGTTACCTTTTCCATCAATTCAGGACCCTTCTCCTTGAAATTAAGTGGTCAAAAGAGATAAGAAAAAGATTTATATCTTTTGAATGAAAGCAAATAGTTTTAAGATTAAGGAAGCCAATGGCTGCAAGCCTAACACCTATAGCATGTGAGGAACAAATACTTCTGGGAGATACAAAAGCAAACATACTCTATTTCATAACATATAAATGTCCATAACTCTGGAGACCAGGACTTTGAAGGAAGATTGAAAATTGTGGGAAAGACTTGTCTTCCCTCAGTGACATAACTGAATCCTATAGAAAGTTTTTAGAGTGGTAGAAACAATAAGCTAGATAATTTCAAGGCAGATGTCCTTGAGAAAAGTGTCTTGTACCTCTCAATTATAATCAGAGACAGCTATCCAGTTTGCCTAATTGCCTAGTTGTTGGGTCAATTATGACAGTAGAAAATAAGGAAAATTTGCATTTTTAAAGAAACCTAAAAGGTGGCTATTTTTCTATGAAAAAAATATGAATTACAAAGTATTAGAAAAAATACTAACTTTTTTTATGTCTTTTCTCTCACCAAGTATTAGAAAACATACTTTTTTTTTTTTTTGAGACGGAGTTTCGCTCTTGTTGCCCAGGCTGGAGTGCAACGGAGCAATCTCAGCTCGCTGCAACCTCCGCCTCCCAGGTTCAAGTGATTCTCCTTCCTCAGACTCCCAAATAGCTGGGATTACAGGCATGCACCACCATGCCCGGCTAGTTTTGTATTTTTAGTAGAGATGGGGTTTCTCCACGTTGGTCAGGCTAGTCTTGAACTCCCAACCTCAGGTGATCCACCTGGGGTTACAGGGTGCTGGGATTACAGGCGTGAGCCATCACACTCTGGCAAAATTATCATTTTTGATGTCTTTTCTCTCACAAAGTATTAGAAAAAATATTAACATTTTTGATATCTTTTCCCTTATAGTGTAACTGTGATAACTTAAAGATATTAGTACTTTAAGAATAATGTTAAGTGTCATTAAACATGTAAAAAAGAATGCATGATACAAAAGTTTATTAAAAAACTCAAGTATGCTTCTCTAGTCTATAAACAATAATGCTGCTTGACTCTGCACAAATTGGCAGTCATAAAAATTCTGTAAAAAGGCATTTTAAAGATATAATACTGAATTTCATGATCAGAAGGGCATGTATTGTTATTGTGAGCCTGTCAGATGATTAATGAGGATGAAGCTTCCAAAAATTAATTAGCTGAAAAGAACATCTACCGATTTCAGTAACTTTCCATGGAAAGCATACAATTTTATGACAAACATCTTCTCCTTTTGTAGCTATTACCTAGTAATTTTGTAGATCCCTAAATCTGAATGCAAATGAGCTAAGTGTTAACCCATCTAAAAAACGCAATTATTGTTTGAGTAAAATTATCATTATAAGAACATAAGTTTAAGGCTATAAAATTGATTATTTTTGCCAAGTATCTTCCATTTGAAGGTTAATGTGTACTTAAAACACTTTAAAAAATTTCTCCTGTCTTCCTAAATGTCAGTAATAGTCAGTACTTAGTGTTTGTTAAAAAAAAAAAATGTATAAGATGTGTTTAATCCAAATCTCACCATGGCTTTCTATTGATCTGTCATAATTTATCATCTATTTATCTAAGTTTTAAACTGCTTCTACATATATTTTAATTATTTTGAATTTATGGACAATAAGCTACATCTATGTTATTTAATAAAGCATCCACTAAAAAATTGAGCTTACTCAAAAGTGAATACAATAACAACAAAATACCAGATTTGATTTTTCTGGTATTTGATTATGTCACACAAACTTTATCTCTTTTGTTACTTTATTAATCATTCTTTGACCAAAGATTTATTAAGGCCCTGCTATGTGCCAGAGAGCATGCTAGGTATTATGCTTTGCAAAGATTACTGAGCTTTGAATGAAATATATTGCATGATAATTAATATCTTTGTCTTTGAAACCAGAAAGACTTGAGTACAAGTCCGATTCTATTACTTAGGGTTTGCGAATGACACTTCAGATGATAATTGTATACATTTTCTTATTGCTATCTTAACTATACCTAAAATACCAATAATATAAATAACAAAATTATGATTTCAAATGAATATAGACACAGAAATTATACCTTCACAAAAATTTATTGAAATGGGTCAAAGATATAAACATAAAATATAAAAATATAAAACCCCTAGAAAACAACATAGGAGAAAATTTAGATACCTTGGTTTGGCAATCACTTTTCACACATAAAAACAAAAGCATAACCCATGAAAAAATCTGAAAATGTGAACTTCATTAAAATTAAAACTTGTCATATGCAAATAATACTTGTCAAAGAATGGAAAGAGAGATCTCAGTGTCAGAGAAAATTTTTGCAAAATAGATGTGATAAAGGACTGGTATCTAAAATATATAAAGAACTCATGAAACTCAATAAAAAATAGCTAAAAATTTGCAATAAATCTGCACTGATACTTCATCAAAGAAGATATACAGATGGAAAATAAGCATATAAGAAGATCAACATCATATGTCAGGTCATTAGAGATTTGCAAATTAAAGCAACAGTAAGATATCACTACATATCTGTTAGAATGGCCAAAATTTTCAATAATGACAATGCTAAATGCTGACTGGGATGTGGAGTAACAGGAACTGTCTTTCGTCGCTGGTGGGAGTGAAAAATGGTACAGCCACTGTGGAAGATGATTTCTTAGTTATTTACAAAAGTAAACATACTCTTGCCATACAATCCAGCAATTGCATTCCTTGATATTTACCCAAATGAGTTGAAAACTTATATATGCACAAAAATATTTATACCAGCTCTATTTATAATTGCCAAAACATGGAAATGACCAAGATATAGTGCAAGAGATGAATGAATAAACAAACACATACTGTATGATTCCAACTATATGACACTTTGAAAAAGGTAAAACCATAGAGACAGAGAAAAGATCAGTGGTTGGTGAGGGTATGGGGGTTTGAGTAGAGACAAAAAAGAAGGAGTACAGGAGATGTGTAGGGCAGTAAATGTTTTTGTATGACACCGTGATAATTGAGAAGTCATTACATATTTGTCAAAACCCGTAGAATGTATAACACAAACAATGAACCCTAAACGATGAACTTTATTAACTTTAGTTAATAATAATATATCAATATTGGTTCATCAATTATATCAAGTATACCACACTAACACAAGATGCAAATAATAGATCAACCTGTATGTGGAGAGACAGGGCATACGTGGGAACTCTATACTTTCTGTTTATTTTTATGTAAGGATAAAACTATCCTAAAAATAACGTTCATTTCATAAAAAAGATGAAGGGAAGATTCAGAGAAGACTGCAAAAAAATAGAGCTTTATGTGTTTTCATCTTGCTCTTGGCTCAGTGCATGATGAATAGATATAAGAACTATAAGGCAGTAGTGTTGCTGATGAATATGGTAAGGAAGATAATAAGAGAAAGAAGAGAAAATCTTAGATTGATGTGATGAGTATCACTTTACCAAAAAAGAGCTTACCAAACTTAGAAGAATAAATGAGTACCTCCATTAGGGTTGGGAGACTGAGAACAACTATGTAGAAAGTTTTTATAGAAAAATGCCATTTAAGCTGAGATTTTTAAGGACAAGTAAATTTGATTAGACAGAGCAGGAAGTAAAGAAGCTTCCCAGAGTAGAAATGGCATTTGCAAAGCAAAAGTATCATGAAAACTGGCAAATTTAGGAAAATGACTAGTAAATATGTCAGAAGTACTAAATGCATGACAAGATACAGAGATGAATTTGTAAGCCAGGAGTCCTTTAAAGATATACTACAGATTACTTGGTTTATGTTCTAAAAGTTTAAACAATGAGTATTGGAGTTATAATAATTAGCAATTTGCTTTCAATATTCAGATTAAAAAGTTATTGAATAGGATTTTCAGACTGCTTATCCAGCAATCTAGTATTCAGTATTTTTGAAGTTCATGAAAATGCATAATTTTAGGTGGGATTTTAGATTTGGGGTTAAACCTAAGATTAATTGCCAGTAGAGATAAACTAAAGAACCTACAGATATTTAGGTATTGAAGTACTTCAGAAAATTTTTATTGATTACTTCAACATGAAAGACAATAGTAAAATATGCATTTCTCATTTTCTCCTTCAAAAAATTTTACTGAGTGAGAATGAATGGGTGAAATTTTATTACTGCTGCTTTGCTATGATTGAAATGTCCCCTTCAAAACTCAGTTGAAATGTAATTGTCATTGTGATAGTATTAAAGGTGGAATAATTAAGAGGTGATTAGGCCATGAAGGTACTCTCTTCATGAGTGGATTAAATGTTGTCATCATGGAAGTGTGTTTTTATCACAAGAATGAGTTGCTGTAAAAAGCAAGTTTAGTTCTCTCTTGTTGCTTTCTTAGGCTTTCTTGGCCTTCTGCCTTCCACCATTAGATGATGCAGCAAGAAGACCATCACCAGGTACTAACACACCTTAATTTTGGACTTTCCAGCCTCCAGAAGCATGAGAAATAAATTTATTTTCTTTATAAATTACCCAGTCTGTGTATTCTATTATTGCAACACAAAGTGGACTAAGACAGAAAATTGGGACCAAGAAATGGGACTGTTGCTATAAGAGATACTTGAAAATGTGAAAGTGGCTTTGGAACTGGCTAATGAATAGGGGATGGAAGAATTTGGCAGAGTAGGCTAGAAAAACCCTAACACTCTGAACACTGAGTAATAAGGGCAATTTTGGTGAGGGCTTAGAAGAGCCTAGCTGTAGGGAAAGTCTGGAAATTCTTATAGATTATTTAAATGTTGTGACCAAAATGTTGGCAGAAATATGGACAATAAAGGTCATTTTGGTGAGATCTCAGAGTAAAAAAGAAATATCTTATTGGAAACTGAGGTAAAGATCATCCTTGTTATGTAGTGGCAAAGAATGTGGTTAAATTGTGTGCATGCTCTAGGGCTTTATGGATGGTGGAATTTTAAAGTGATGAATGAGGATAGCTGGTGGTAAAAATTTCCAAGCAAAATATCAAAGCAGCTGTGGAGCTACTTTTAACTACATATAGTAAAATGCAGGACGTAAGAAATGACTTAAAGATGCAATTTCTAATTACAAAACAAAGATTTCGAAAATTTTTAGCATGGCCATATAAAGAATAAAAAAGCATTTTCAGGTAAACAAACCAAGTATATGACCAAAGGACAATTAGCTAAAGAGATTAGTATGTACAGAAGAGATAACCAACACAACGGGAGAATGACAGAAATAAAAAAAGGCATTTCCGATATCTTCAAGGATCCCCTCTTTTCCCCATCACAGGCCTAGAGATCTAGAAAAGCCAAATGGTTTTGAGGGATGGGCTCAGGGCACTCTCAATGGGCTCACTGCTTAGGGCCACCCTGGGTATTTGCTTCTGACACTGGCACAATACGTCTTGGCAGCTCCAACCATAGCTCAAATGGGTCCAGTTGTAACTTAGTTTCACATGCCATTCCACAAGATGCAAGCCATAAACCTTCACAGACTCCACATGGTGCCAATTCTTCAGGCAAACAATGCAAGAGCTCTGGGACATGGCTTCCTTTACCTACATTTCAAAGGAAGTTGTGGATAGCTTGGGAGCTCAGGCAGAGACTTAAAGACAGAGCCACTGAAGAGAACTCCAGATAGGGCAATGCCTAGTGGAGCTGTGGGAGTAAGAACACCCTCAGAATGATACCCAAGAACTGTTAAGCTACCACCGTGCAACACCAGCCTGGGAAATCTGCAGGCCCGACTCCAACTTGAGAGAGCTGAAGAGTATATTGAGTCCACTAAAGCCATGAAGGTGGAACTGCCTGAGGCCTTGGGGGCCAAACTCTCACCCTAGTGTGCCCAGGATGAAGTAAAAGGATATTATTTTGGAGCTTTAAGACTTGCAGTTGTTTTACCTGTTGAGTTTTAGACTTACTTGGAACCAACTACCCCTTTCTTTTTTGCTATCTCTTCCTTTTGGAATGATAATGTCTATTCTATGCTGTCCCACCATTGTATATTGGAAGCACACAACTTGGTAATTTCACACACTTGCACCTGGAGAGCAGTTTGCCTCAAATAAATTGTTCCTTCAGTCTCATCCATACCTGATTTAAATGAGACTCTGGATTTTAGACTTTTGAGTTGGTGCTAGAATGATTTCATACATTCAAGGCTATTGACATGGATTGAATGATTTTAGTATATGGAAATTACATGAGTTTTAAAGAGCCAAGAGTAAAATGCTATGGTTTGAATGTCCCCTTCAAAACTCATGCTGACATTGAATTGCCATTGAGATGGTATTGAGAGGTGGGACTGTTAAGGGGCGACTAGGCCATGAGGGCTCCACTCCCATGAATAAATTAATGTCATTATCATGGGAGTATGTTTGTAATCCCAAGAGTGAGTTATTTTAAAAGTGATTTTGGTCTTCTTGTTGCTCTCTTATGCTCCCATGCTTTCTATCTTGGAATGATGCCACAAGAAGTCCCTCACCATATGCTGGCCCTTGATATTAGACTTCCCAGGCCCCAGAAGTATAAGAAATAAATTTATTTTCTTTATAAGTTACCCAGTCTATAGTATTTTGTTAAAGCAACACAAAATGGATGAAGACTTGCTATTCTCTTAACTTTTAAATAGAATCACTGAGGAGGCAATAATGGACAATTTGTAGGTGATTAAATATAAAATATATGACCAGAGAAATAATTTCCAAGGTTTATATGCTATAAGCACTCAACATAATTATGTATATTCAGAAACACTGAATACATTTTTTCTAAATTATTTTATTTCCTAGATCAATAAATGATGTAACATTTTCTTACTTATACTTCTGTAAAGACTCTGCTACATGCAATTTATTGATTACTAACAATTAGTCACTATGAGAAACCTGTTTATACATCTGAAATCTTTTATAAATCTACTATGTCATTTAAAATGTATTTGCTATAACTATACTTTCTTCTTAAAATGCATTATTTATTTATTTATTTTGAGTGATGGTTTCTTTAGTGAACTTTCTCTCTCTAACAGTAATGCTATCACCTTTTAATTTTTTTTCTTTTTTAACTAAATGCTAGCAGGACCCTAATAACAGTGATATATGACTCAGAAATCACAAGGTGATTGATGGCTGCCCATAGGTCTGATAATGACATAGTCTGAAATGAAAATACCATTTACTGATGTGAAAAATAGAGTTGTCCCTAAAGCCTCTAAAGCGTCATTGTGTAAGTTCGTAGAAAGTATCAGTAGTGATTATGGTCCAAGTATACCACAGTTAAATTTAGTCTTTGAGGCACCATTTATTACTGTCCCAAGTACTTTTTTATAGTATCTATAAGCAGAATTCATGGTCATCCAAAAGAGATCAAACTTATAAGTTACTATATCAACTTCTAAAAGTTAACGAGCCGCCTGGGGACTTAAGATTTACTGTCAGTCCACCAAGAAATGTCAGTGCCCTGGAATATGAGGAGGCAAGTGTCATCTAACTGGATTTGTGAACTTTTCACTTTGCCATTCAGTAGACAGCAAACAGAAAATTAGTCTATAAATAATTGAACTTGATTTTTTTTTGAAAATCTATCACAGCATGTTAAAAGCAATTTTGTTCTTGAATTAGCTCTCCACAAGTAGTAAATATATCAAACAGTCTTTAAATAATGCAACATATAAAGCAACAGATAAGAAGGTTTAATAAAGGAAAGGAAGACATTAGAAAATATACAAGATGCATGATTTTGTTGCTTGTATTTTCCTTCTCAGAAAATTGGAATATAAATTCTGTTTCAAAAATGCCAATTAAATGTAGACAATTTGCATAATGATGTTTTAATATTCTCAGAAAGTGATTCAAACTTGTAAATAAACATTTCTAATATGACTATATTCTATACACAAAAGAACATATGTTTTAACCTTATTAAGAAAGAAGATAGAGTTACAAGTTACTCAAATGGCTCATAAAGATATAGAAAAGCTATGAAGAAAATATTATTTCAATAAAATACCTGCTAATCAGACATACAAATAAAAAGACAAAAAAATTTTAGGTGGTTTTAAAGAACTGTATGCATAACACTAACAGGTTGGTTTTTTTGTTTGTTTATATTTTGGTATACATAATCAGGTAAAAAATGTATAATTTAACCCTGATGTAAATAAAATACTAGAGTTGATTTGAATATTTGGTATAAAATCTAAATTTATTGTCACTAGTGAGTATAAATACTTATGAAACTAAAAGTACTATGAAATAAAGGGTTGCATGCCAATAAATATCTATCAAAGGAATCATTAGTTTACTTAATTAGATTTATTGTTAAATATTTTTTAAGCTTAAATAATCTAAAACTTACAGAAAGTTGCAAAAATATCACAAATAACATTCTTATTCATGAGCTAATTGAGTGTAAGTTGCTGACATGATGCTTCATTGTCTAGAAATACTTGGGTGTGCATTTATTGTAAATAAAAACATTATCCTACAAAACCTGATACAATCATCATCATCAGGCAAATAACACTGGGGAGGTAGTTTAAGACTATGGAATTATCTCATTCTTCATCAAACTTTTAATATTTACTTATTTCTTTCTATCAGTCTCTTTTCATACCTGCCTATCTTATTTATTGGCAAAAATCCCTTATTATCATTATTTATTTTGATACTGAATTTTTCCCAGATTTGTAGAGTGAAAGTCTCTTCCAGGTAGCTTGTGTGTGACTTTGACATGTTTGCATTACATGTGAGCACACTCTTACTTCCTGTCATGTGTGAGGAACCTGTAATGCAAACATGTCAAAGTCACACACAAACTACCTTGAAGGGACTTTCACAGTCTTACTTCCTGTCTTGTGTGTGGAACACACACACACACACACACACAGACACCATGTTCCAGGTCATTTTCTAGTTTTCTACTCAGCCTTGCAAACAGTCCTTTCTCCAAGGAAACTTGGTTCCTTTTAAGGGAGAATGGTATTATAAAGTGCTATTTATAAACTGTTATTGATAAATGGTATTAATAAACTGGTATGTATGCAACACACACGTGCATATGTTTTATACATACATATGTACACATGTGTATATGAATAATATATATACACATATGTATAAATATATATGTGCTGTATATATTTTACATATATACACACCTCCATGCATGTATGTATATCTACATATATATATATGCATATACATGGAGGTATGTATACAGATATATATATATATAACATGCAGCTATAAGTTCACATCTCAAATTTCTATCCAAAACTACAATGTTTATTTTAGTTTTCTCTCTTAACATATTTGTGCCTTTCTGCTTTCTCAGTGAAAAAGCTGTATATAATCATCTTAAATCAATTTACTTGTTTGACAAATCTGATTGTTTATACTCAACTCATTACTGCTACTGTTCATGGTTCTTGCAGAAATACCTGCCTCAACCTACTAGGTTTCAATCTCCTCCATTTTCATGATAATTTGAAGATACCTGACACATAATAAGTGTGGAGATAGTTGAGAAAACAAACTGGGGTAGAAAATATGGCTTGTTAGCCACCATCCATTTCAATATTCTAAAATGTCTTCTTCCTTAGCAAAATTCAAAATCTAAAAACTGTATTTCCCAGAATCCTTTGCATTGTTGTTCTTCATTTGATTTAACTGACACCAGATAGATGTACTCCTGCAATTTTGACAAATGGAAGGGAAGAATATTTCGTAGGCCACTCTTGCTATTTCTTCAGGTACCTATCATCATGGAGGTTTTCAGTGTTTTTCTCTCAGCTTCCTGGTACTGATAGTTTCTGATCATGGTGGCTTCTAATCATAATTGCCTTACTTAAATTGTGTTTGTCTAATCATAGTTCTGTAGTCAGTAGTAGTTATGGCAGCTTTCTAAATAGGGTGCCAGAGCTGCCTTAGCTACCTGGTTCTTTAGAATAATCCCAATGTCATTTCTAAAATCCAAGCTAAAGTTTATTTCTTTAGGTTTCCCAATGGTATTGCAATGCATTTCATAGAGAACAATATTTTCTTTTGGACAGAAAGTATATTCCATAAATATAGGAATATGGTCTATTTTATTCACTGATACATGCAGACACAAATACCTAAAACAATGCTTGGTCCCAAGACTGCGCTTAACATGGCAATAAAACCCTGAACATAATCACTTGATAACATTTTATTTTTCTATAGACTCCATGCAATTAGAAATTCAGTCCATCTCACTCACTATACATTTCTCTTTTCACCATAAAGTCTCTCAGCTTTTGGTCTATTCAAGACACGTATTTCAAGAAACCAGATGTCAATCATGGACTACCAATACATGACCTTCTTATGCTAATGGAAACCTCTTTTGCAAGAAAGTGATGTTATTCTTTTGAAAATTTAGGGGTCTGGCTTATTCTAAAACATTTCTGGAGATACATTAATTTGAATTCGTTGGGCTACTGTATCCAAGTAAAGACAAAGGCAAGTTGCTTTTTAGAGTACTTGCTATATTCCATTGTTCTGTGTGCTGGGATATAAACATTGCAGGAAAACAGACAGAAATGCCTGTCTTTATGAAGGCATGAAGTTTGGAAGAGAGGTAGTGTACATGATTGGTATGAAATAATATAACCTATTAGATGATAATTATTGCAAAGAAGAAATATAAATGCAAATGCTGGTCCTTTTCCATTTGGGCCTTTTAACTTGGATTTTATAACACACTAGATCCAAAGATGTTTGAAATGCTTTTGGCAGATGAGTGATAAGCATAATAGGAAAATAAATAGAAAAGATCTAGATTTATTTCTTCTTTGGAAAATACATATTTTCTTTATGAAAAACTCCTGGACTTTTTAGGTCTTGAACAATCCTGAATTTCTAACAGTAAGTTACCATGTAAGCATGCAACATGAGCTAGCCATATTGAGTAGGGTGTGATACAGAAACCCAAAAATATAGGTGGATGTAGTGGCAAGATTCTACTGTTACTTGGAAGTTGCCTTTGCAAGGAAAGATTCAAGCAAATTTTGACTTTACTAATAAATTGGATGAACATGTGGCTTGTGCTTTCAATGCACCTACTTCTGATTCAGTGACACTTCTTCCTCAATACACACCTAGGATTCCCAGAGAAATTTGTTATGATCTTTTGCCTGAAGAAACAATTGGCTTTGATTTATGCATTTTGCGTAATATGCTAGTACCAGCTGGGATTAGACTATTAGAGCATGGAAGCTCCACTTGAGGATGTTCTGGAAATATGAAAAAAAATAGAATCTCTTTTAATGGGCTAAACTTCAAGCTGTACAAACTTCAAGCTGGTACAGTGCTGTCCACTGTAGAAGGGGAATTGTTTAGAAGTACCAGTCTATGATTCATAGACAGTTGCTAATTGCTTTGTAAATATATCAGGTATTCGCCATTATTGAGAATATGAATTGATTACAAGGAAGTTTGGGTTATGCAGCTGGAACACTTAAAATGGCTTAATAGAAATATTTCCTTCCATTCTGAATGTTGACTGATTATTGTAATAAACAGATGGTCAAAGAAGACCTATTCTGTGGATGGTTTCTGTAGTTTTATTGAGTAATTGTTACAGCACAAGCATTTTCTGTGGGATTGCAAACATTACATAAAATAAACAAAAATGCCTATTTTCACATAAACTTTCTAAAGTTGTGGAGAGAGAAAAGGGACACCATCAATATGAAAATATATAATGCATTGGATAATTCCTATGGTTTGAAATGCCCCTCCAAAATTCAAGTTGAAACTTAGTACCCAATGAAGTATTATTAAGAGGTAGGCCCTTTAGGGGGTGATTAGGTCATGAGGGGTCTGCCCTTTTGAATGGGATTCATCCCTTTATAAAAGGACTTGAGGGAATTTGTTAGTCTCTTTTTGAGCTTTTGTCCTTCTATCATTTGAGGAAACAGGGAGAAACCACCATAAATGAGATCAGCAAACTCTAAATCGGCTGTGACCTTGATCTTGGACATCCCAGTTTCCGCAACTGTAAGAAATAAATTTTTATTGTTTATAATTTGTTCTTAGTAAAGTCTAAGGTACTTTGCTATAGCAGCAGGAACTAAGACAGAAATTGGTACCAAGAAGTGGGGTGTGGAAGCAGCTTTAGAACTGGATAATGGGTATAGGTTGGAAGAATTTGGAAGTGCAGTCCAGAAAAGGTCTATATTACTGTAAATGAAGCATTAGGGAAATTTTGGTAAGGGCTCAGAAAAGGAGAACTGTAGAGAGAAACTATATCTTCTTAGAGATTATCTATGTGGTCATAAATGGAAAGTTGATAGAAATATAAACAGGAAAGGCAATTTTTTTTTTTTGAGACGGAGTTTCACTTTTGTTGCCCAGGCTGGAGCGCAGTAGTGCGATCTTGGCTCACTGCATCCTCCGCCTCCTGGGTTCAAGCGATTCTCCTGCCTCAGCCTCCCAAGTAGCTGGGATTACAGGCATGCACCACCACGCTCACCTAATTTTGTATTTTTAGTAGAGACGGGGTTTCTCTATGTTGGTCAGGCTTGTCTGGAACTCCTGACTTCAGGTGATTCCCCCGTCTCAGCCTCCCAAAGTGATGGGATTACAGGCATGAGCTACCGCTCAGGAAAGGCAATTCTTATGAGATCTCATGTGGAAACGAAGAACATGATATTGGAAACTAGAGGAGAGGCCATCCTTGTTATAAAGTGGCAAATTTATTGGCTGACTTATCCCTGTCTTAGTACTCTATAGAAAGCAGAACTTAAGAGAGATGAACTAGGATATTTGGTGGAAACAATTTACTAAGTAAAGTGTTAAAGGTGTGGCATGGCTTCTTTTGACTCCTTATAATAAAATGCAAGACAGAAAAAAAAACAGAATTTTTAATTAAAAGGGAAGTAGAACTTAATGAATTGGAAAATTTTCAGCCAGGCCTAGTTGTAAAAAAGGAGAAAGTGTGTTTAGGACAGAATACCAAGGGTGTAACCAAAGGAACACCTGAAGAGAAGTTGAGTTTGAATAGAAAGATGCCAGATGCTATTCATTAAGTCAATAGAATAATAACCTCAAAGGTAGTTCAGAGAGTGTCAAGGCCTGAATGTAGAACAATTTCAAGGGAGGGGCCCAGAGCACCTGTGTGACCTCAGGATTCATTGCCCAGGGCCTCTTCAATTTTCTGCCCCATGCATTCTGGTGCAGTACTCCTCAGCCAACCCAGATGTGGTTCAAGCATGCCAATATCCAGCTTAGATTGTCCCTCCAGGAGGCACAGGCAAAAAATCTTGATAGCATCCCCATGGTGCTAACTCTGCCCAGGCAGACAACTGCTATAGAAATGGAGCCACTGTAGAGGGCTTCTACTAGTGCAATGCCTAGTGGAACCATGGCGTTGGAGCCATCACAGAGAGTCTCAATTAAAGCATTGTCTAGTGGAGCTGTAGGGTCAGGACCACTGTAGAGAGCATCCACTAGGGCAATGTCTAGTGCAGCCATGGACATGGGGCCACTTCTGGGACCCCAGCACTGAAGAGCAACCAGTATGCAACTCCAGCCTGGGAGAGACACAGGCATAAGACTCCAACCTGTGAGAACTGCAATGTGTACTGTGTCGAACAATGCTGTGGTAGTAAGGTTTCCCAGAACATTCGGTTTCCAACTCTGGGTGCCCCAGTGTATCTGGAAGGCAGAACATGGAGTCAAGGAATATTATTCTCCACCCTTAACATTTAAGGTTGTTTTCCCTATTAGATTTTGTACTTCCTTGGGACCTATTACCCTTTCCTCTTTTGTAATGGGAATGAACATTTAAAAAATTTACCAACTACCTTTCCATCTGCCATTTATTTGCCTTTCCTCAAGGGACTCAAACTCTTTTCCTGTCTTGTCACTTCTCTAAAAATGTTCTGCACTTTATTGAAGATGCAATGTATGCTGCAATTCAAAGTTATCTCTTTGAGAACTATTCATTCTCTGGTGTCTCCTGTGTATATATAAAATGTTCATGTTGATAAACTTTTGTCTTTCTCTTATTAGTCTGTCTTTTAAAACAGGAGTCTGTTCCAACTAAGAAATTATGGAGGTTAGGTTTCCCCTGCACAAGGTTGACATCATTCTTTCCATAGGTAACCATTTTTTTTGTCTACTTACTAAATCTGAGAATTGTTAATATAACACAATTTAACACAAATTTCAAAAATATGAAAAAGTATTTCATGACAGTTATATAGACAAAAAACTAAAATAAGAAGAAATGAATTAAAACTGATAATATAGGAAATCACAAAACATAACCAATGTAAAACATATTCTTTGTTTCAGTATATTTTTGTAAATATTTAAAATAGTTTGGTCCAAGGAAAATGTTGTGACCACACTTTGAAAAGAGAAAATATATAACCATTGAAATTACTGATCCTTTAAGTCTTATACTAAAAAAAAAAAAAAAAAGTAAATATGAAATGTGTGATAAAATCAATTTCTCAGTACCTGGATGAGAAAAGGTTACTCTGAAGGGCAAGACTACAACTGAGAGTGATTGTTCATTTGCTTAGTGACCTGAAGAATAAGTGGCACTTTTTGGAATTTTCTTGGTTGGAGGGAGTAATACTTGCCTGCTTTTGCCAGCAAGTTTGCCTCCTGGCCAGTCAACAGGGGAATTAGTCTGATCTATTTTAAAGAGGTAATTTATCCCTGGAATTAGTTAATACCAGCAATGGCTTTGTAAAGTACAAGTCCTATCAAACTAATCTAAACTTGATCAATCAAGGGCAAGCAATAGATGCAATCTTTCTTGACATGACCAATGATTTTGGTGCTAACTCACATGAAATATTTCTCAGAAAACTGGGAAAATGTGTTCTTGTTAGAGCCTGATTTTTAGTTCACTGTACAACTGTTTGGTCCTGCAAACAAATATTCACTGCCTTTTTGGCAATCAAAGAATAATAACAGCAAGAACAATAACAAACATAAAAAGCATATAAGAGGAAAGAACAAATATCCTTTATATGTGAACTAAATTTAATTTTACTTACTAACAATGATAATGTCTATTATATTTAGAGTAACATTGGGCACTTTACATCCAAGTATGTGCTGGCTGACAGTGGGTCAACCATGTGTTAGGTATTATTATAAGGATGCTAAATTTATTTCTGCTTAAGAGCCAAAATTTGTAAACCATTGCTATAGCTCCTAAACTGATGATTACTACATTCTATTCTATCATCTCCCAATGCATCATTTTTAATCCGAATTTTTTGTTTCCCTCCCTTGAAACAAAATAATGTTGCACTTTCTCAACGTATTTTTTGGAAGGGGTAGATAATCCCTATTCCAGGCCACTCTTATTCACCTGTTAGATAACTGAAATGTATACACAAATACAGATAGCTTTAATTGGCATGAAAAATATGTATTTCCTACATAAGCTTGCACTTCTTTGACCCCTTTTTCTAAGTGTTTGGCTTCTATTTTTTAAGTAAACCAGAAATACTTCTTCACTAGAAATGTTTCCAAATCCATAATTCTGATATCAAAGAATCATTTTACTGCATTTCAGAGTTGGAAGGGATATTTAAGTTTATTTAATTTAGTCACTCTTTCTGGGCTTGAATTCCTTTAAAAGCATCAAATTAAACTTTTCAGTTAAATTCAATTAGAATTGCATTTATTGAGTACTTCCCCTTTAGCTAACACTATGCTAGGCTCTAAATGTACAAAGATAAGTATAAAGTTCCAGCCTTAGATACTCATTATTTAATGAAGAGGTAGGGACAAGCATAAAAACAGATATAAATCGATAAAATTAATTTATTAGGAAGGGCATGGTGGCCCATGCCTGTAATCCTACCACTTTGGGAGGCCAAAGAGAGAGGATCACTTGAGGCCAAGAGTTCAAGATCATCCTGGACAATATAGTGAGACCCTGTCTCTATATTATTTTAAGTAGCCAGGTGTGATGGTGCATGTGTGTAGTCCCAGCTACTCAGGAGGATGAGGTGGGAGGATTGCATGAGCCCAGGAGTTTAAGGCTGCAGTGAGTGGACTGTGCCACTGCACTCCAGCCTGGGTGATAGAGCCAGACCCTGTCACTGAAAAACAATAAAAATAAAAGTAAAAAATTAATTTATTAAAGTTTTCATGGTATATAATAATAGTACAGGGTATAGATACCCTAACATTGTCTGAGGAAGCCAGAGATTTTCAAATAGAAGATTAAATTTAGGACAGGACATAGTGGAGTAGGAGGAGCCACAGGAGGAGTCTAGAAAATAGGCAGTCTGATAGAGCGTCTTATTCACATATGCATAATGAGGAGCAACTCAATACAGTTGAGACATAGCACTTGTCATATCACATCAAATTTTGTTTTTTGCCCAATTGTCTCTGAATAGATTGAAAGGATTTGCAAAAAAAAAAAAAAAAAAGTAATTTATTTTCCTATTCCTAGTTCCCAGCAAAATATCTACCAAATTGGTAATTTTTTTTAAGAAAAATTTACCAGACTTTATAAAATCATGACTCATAATCATTAATGGTGTAGCTGGAACCATAGGTTTAGATGAGATCACTCATAATGTCTATATAGAGTTAGATGAAATGTCTGAAGATTTAACTTACTATATATCAATATTGAAAGGGGAGAATGAGTAAAAAAAATAACTACACAAATAATTAAAAAGAGTAGTTAAACATGTTAGGAGATAGATATATTAATGCAAAGGCAACTAAGATAGACACATTTTTCAAGAATATGTGTGTAGGCAGAATGGTAGCAAAATGTTAAGCAAAGGAAATGTATTCATTAATTATAACTGGTAGAGGGTATCTGAAGACCTTTGGGGAATTGTTTCATAAAGGGGTTGGGATTTAACTCATTATACTGAGCAGAGGAGTAAACTAGCAGTAAGAAATTACATCAAGTAATTCTTAGAGTAGTCCTATAAGGCAGGTTCCGCACACATCCCATATTACAGGTAAGAGCACTATGATTCTAGAGCTTAGAGAATTACGTTAAGTAATTAAATTAAATTACGTTAAGTAAAATTCAGTAAAAACGTTAAGAAGATGTATACTTAATGAAGGACTGTTAACAGATATGAAGACTTTCCAATTTTAGATATTTTAATGTTTACATAGATTTTAAAAATTATAGATATCTTCAGAACCAGCTTTCTTACTGTACTCCCCCATCCCCTCCCCCTAATATGCCCCTAAGGAACTCCTGGAAATCCCTTTAACTCATTAAACTGTAATTTTTTGACCCTTGATGGCTTATTGCTAGATTAACCTAAGCACTTATATTTTTAGTAGAAATCAGTGGTACCTTTGATCTCTCTGATAATACCCCAAATTTGCTACACACCAAATATTATTTAGTTTTCTCACAAGGAAAAGTGTTTCCACTTTTTCTTTAAAACTGTTATTGCTGCTATATTAGGTAATGTTTTTAGCAGTAAGACTATTACTATTTCCTCTTTCCTAACATTGTACCATCCCACTCTATTTTTAATGTATTGCTGTATTTATTTTTCTAAATCACTAATTTGCGTTACCCAATTAATTAAAATGTCCAATCAATGACTTCTACTCTGTACAAAATAAAGGGCAAATACTTTAATCTCCTAGTCAAATCTCTTTACATTGTAGTTTGGAATTAATATAATATGATCAATGATTTAAATTAGGACCAGGTACATGAAGAGGACTCACTCAAGATATGGAAGAAGTTATTGAGCATTAATGTGAGGATGCAGTACACACAAAGTAATATAAAAGAACAAAAGTGGCTGGGCGGACTGGCTCACGCCTGTAATCCCAGCACTTTGGGAGGCTGAGGCAGGCAGATCAGGAGATCGATACCATCCTGGCTAACACAGTGAAACCCCGTCTCTATTGAAAATACAAAAAATTAGCTGGGCATGGTGGCAAGCGCCTGTAGTCCCAGCTACTCGGGAGGCTGAGGCAGGAGAGTGATGTGAACCCGAGAGGCGGAGCTTGCAGTGAGCCGAGATCGCGCCACTGCACTCCAGCCTAGGCGACGGAGCAAGACACCGTCTCAAAAAAAAAAAAAAAGAAAAAAGAACAAAAGTTATGATCTAAAATCATTACAAAATATAAATTTCAGTAGATCAGAGAGATCTTACTAGTTGGTCAAATGGCACCCCTTTTTAACAGTAGAAACAGCATCTTTCTATCTATAAGGCTATGGAACAAAAAGACACCACCAAAAGGCTAATAAAGTGAATATAGATATTGATTCACGGAATGTTTCTCTCACAGACTAAGTTAAATGTTCCATCTCTCAGGTCATCATATCTGTGAAATTGTATGCATGACTAAACAGGCAGTTTTGAAATTGACATTGCTGAGTACTATCTGCCACAAATACAAAGGTCTATATAGATATAAATTAAAATCTGTATCACAAGCAAATTCCAAATCTAATTGTCTCTATTTATTTGCTAATGCAGGTCATTAGTGGCCAGGTCCTTGAGAAATCAGGTTTCATATTCACTTACTTATGTCTGCTGTAATCTCTTTATCTCACATTTATCATATTATTTGTTATTTCTGATAAATCTACAATGTAAGAATGTAGACTATTTATTTATTATTATTTTGCTATACAATCTTTAATATCTCTAGAATTTACTTTGATATATGTTAATATATGGATATCTATTTGTCAATCTATCTTATCTATCTATCCTATCTATCATCATCATCATCTACTAATGTTTTCAATTCTATTTGCTCGAAAAAAATTGCAGATTTTTTTTCTTCATGAACTAAGGTAGATCCTATATCACATTTTAAAATCTCTATTTAGGTACAATATACATAAAAAGGGTATAAATCACATAGTTCACAACTGGATAAGTTTTCACAAATTGAACATGCCTATGTATCCAGCACCCAACCCAAGAAATAGAACATTAACACATCACCTTTCAGGCCCCTGCTGCCATTCTTTCTTGTCCTTTACCCCAAGTGTAACAGCACAGAAAAGTTCATCTGTTTCTGTGGTTTATACAAATATAATTATACATCATAATTTTTTGTTGCTTTTAGCTTTCTTTGATGAAGAGTATATTTGAAGGATTCATGTATTGTTCCATGTCCTGAGAGATCATTCATTCTCATTGCAGTAGAGAGTTGGTATGTTAGCATGTCACAATTTATTTATCCATCCAACTGCTGGTGGACATTTGAGTGATTTTCAGGTTGTGACTATTAGAAATAATGTTAATATGAACAGACAGCACATATCTTCCTAGGTATGCGTTTCTGATGTATATATGCCCAGGAGTAGAATTACTGGATCATAGGAAATGCATATGTTCAACTTTAGTAGGTGCTTCCAAGCACTTTTCCAAAGTGTCTGTAACAATTTACAGTCACACCATTACTTGTGTATGAAAGTTCTAGTTGCTCTAAATTCTTGCTATCAATTACTTAGAATTTTTTATTTCTAGTCATTTTAGTGGGTGAGAGTAAACACTTTTGCAGGTATATCTTAATGCAGTATTTATGATAAATTACTTCCTATTGATCTGTAGATCATCGTGTACTGACTGATATTCCAACTAGAGTATATTTGTATGACTGCTCACTGCATTTCTCTCCCAAATTACTACTTTTCTCATGGCTTTGTGCAAATGTACTTTAGAATAATATTCCTAGAAATTTTGTTGAGATTGCATTAATTATATAAATTAATCCAAGGAAACATAAAATCTTTACCATAGTCAGTGTTGTTTTCCAGGATCACCCTATTGCATGTGTATACATTGTGTGCCAAGGAGTTAGGCAATGAGGTGGCCCTGTTCACATACATGGATATATGATTTTTCATTTATTCCTGAATTCTTAAGACTTTCAGTAAATTTTACCATTTTTGTCAAGATCTCTGAAAGATCTGAGTTTCTTTTTCTACTTAAGAGCTATATTAATTTTCTATTGATTCTGTAGCACACATTTAGCAGATAAAACAGCATCTATTTATTATCTCAGATCTCTGTAGGTTAAGTCTAACACCAGGCTTACTGGGCTAAAGTCAAGATATCAGCATTGCTGTATTCCTTACTGAAGGCCCTGGAGGAGTATCTGGTTTCCAGGATCTTCAGGTTATTAGCCAAATTCAGTTCCATATGATTGTAGGATTGAAATATCCATTTCTTTTCTGGTTATCTACTGGAAGTTTTTCTTAGCTACTACAGGCCATAGGCTTGACTTAAATCACACTGCCCATTGTCTTCTCCAAAGCTGGCAATGGTGCACTGAATCCTTCTTACTTTTGAATCTCTCTGACCTCCCTTTAGGCTTCATCTGTCGTGCTTTACTCTTCTGCCATATTTCTCTGACTCCAGCTGGCAAAATGTCTCTGCTGTTAAGGGACTTGATTGGGCCCACAAGAATTATCCAGATAATGTTTCCATTTGAGGTCTGTAATATTCATTACATTTGCAGAATGTGTTCATATCAATACCTGCATTAGTGTTTGAATAACCAAAAAATGAGAATCGTGGGAGTTATTTCACTACTACACGAACTAATGGGTTAACCTGTTACCCCTTCATGGATGCTGGCACCCATTTGGGACTCTAATGAGACAAATAATTTTATTACTCATGGCATAGCAAGCAATACCTGTATTAACATATTTGCTCAGGTTTACATTTCCCCTAAGTCCCTCAGGTGCCATGCAGAAAGCCAGATGATACTTGTACATGCAGTAGGTTGGATTAGAGAGGAACCCAAGCACTTTTCAAGCAAGCCATAAATATTATAGTTAGCAGCAAATAAGCCACTTCTCCTCCCATCAGGGAGAGTGCAGTTTCAAAGTTTTCACACTGGTTTTTTTCGATCTATTTAGTTGCCTATGTGACTAGCCATAGAGACTATTATCAAAAGATGGATAAGCCTGGCATTCTGGCAAACTCAGCAAGAGTGTGCAGGGATGCTCAGGGCTTGTGGCAAACTGCCTCTTCTCAACACATTTCTTCACATAAGTATTTCATCTGTGGCTGCTCACTCAGTTCCTCTTTTATATTATTTCTCACTTATTTTTCTCTTGCTCATTCCATGCCAACTGAATAATGTTTCTTCAAATGGCGCTTCCATTCATTTTTTACATTGTGTATGTATATGTACATGTGCATATATGTTATCTTTGTATATGCTTCTAACATAAGGTCCACATAAATCCAGTGCTGCCTGAAGAATTTTCTGCAAGGATGGAAATTGCATGCCATTTGCACTATTCATATGTGGATACTAAGCACTGATATCCAACCACATAATTAAATGTTCACGTTTAATTCGATTGAATTGATTTTAATTTACATAGCCACTTGTGGCTAGTGGACTATGCAGCACTAGATGTTCCAGCTACTTGCAGTAATCATCTCTGAATACTTGCATGCCTAACTCTACTTCTATCTTCTCAAGCCTTTGTCCAATTGATGTCTTTTGTGTGAGACTTTTTCTGCCTTCTCTATATAATGTTGCAATTACTTCCCACCTCCCTTACAACCTCCATCCCTACAACCTCCATCCCCTATCTGCTCTACAGTTTTACTCTATAGCATTTATTGCTTTGCTACATAAAATGTGGTTATACATTTTTAATGTTTATATTTATTTAAGATTTTTGGTGGTATTTGACTGATATAATTTATCTTTTCCCAATTGTAATTTTTTGTCCTTTGTTTTCTGAAATCGGATGTATTACTTTTTATTTTTCAGTAACTTTCATTCTAAGATTCTCAGGCTTTTAACTTATTACACCTAATAGTCTTTATTAAAAATAAGCAATTTATCTCTTCTGTTGGCTATGGGGTATTGTATGACTGACTATCACTTGTTAATACCTTTAAAGAGTGAAACTTACTGTACACATATTAAGAAGAAATAAACAGATTTCAAAGGTCTCCACATGGAATGCTAAATGTGACAAATGAATCCAACTTTATGACATAATTAAATTGAGGATAATGGAGGGATAAGTAACCTCGAAAAATTATTTGAATGGATAACTGTGAGACTAAGAAAACAAAACAGCCATAAATAGGACACTTTTCTTGGGAAATTTGTTTCTCACAGGAATGCAGGAGTCTAGTTTACAAATTTTGAAATTACTTTCTATGTATATTAAGTTTGTACAAATATGTCAATAAATTATAGATAATGGGAGCCAGGTTTCTCACTGCCAGAATAGGAAGTTAATAAAGCAAGAGAGAGAGGTTATAATAAACTCTCTGGTGCTAGATTAAAGTCAAAGATATTATTATGAGCTCATGTTTATTTTAATATATACATGTGTGTATGGGTATATATGTATATTTAAAAACTTGCAAGAACCTTTGAATATTTACATGGTTCACTCAGACATCTATCAGTAGATAGCTGGCTTTCATCAAGTTGATGGATACAGAAGGAATTATAGATATGTATGTATATGTGAGTTAGTGTAATTATATAATTACTAGCTCTATCATCTGAAAGATCCTAGAATCAGTGACAACACTGCAATAATACAGTTTTAGTTGTTTTTCTTAATTTACATAACATATAATTACACCTAAATGAAGATTTTTTTTTAACGAACCATGCTTAATTTTTATTACTAAGTGTGATTTTGGACATTATCAATTACTCTACTTTTGATTCTCTAAACAACTTAAGTATATTTCAGTTACTCTGATAAATAACGTAGGCTTAAATTGATTAATTTTGTCTCTTTAGTGTAAACTATATTTATAGTTTAGATGAACTTCAGCAGAGAGTTGGGCATATAGACCTAATTCTGGACCGTCAGGTAAACATTGTGGAGAGATTTTCCTTAGTATATTCATATATATTTTACTTAAATTAGATCTTATCTAAGATTCTCATTATTTCAATTGTAGTGAATGGAAATCATCTCTAAATTGATAAGAATTTGTTATCTACAATTAAATTAGTAGTTAGTCCTAAACAAGATGTTATCTTTTTTTTTTTTTTTTTTTTTTTTTTTTTTGAGATGGAGTCTTGTGCTGTCGCCCAGGCTGGAGTGCAGTGGCGTGATCTTGGCTCACTGCAAGCTCCACCTCCCAGGTTCATGCCATTCTCCTGCCTCAGCCTCCCGAGTAGCTGGGACTACAGGTGCCCGCCACCACGCCTGGCTAATTTTTTGTATTTTTAGTAGAGACGGGGTTTCACCGTGTTAACCAGGATGGTCTCGATCTCCTGACCTTTTGATCTGCCCACCTTGGCCTCCCAAAGTGCTGGGATTACAGGCGTGAGCCACCGCGCCCAGCCACAAGATGCTATCTTAATCTGTTTATATACATGCATAAGTTAAATATAGTAACTAAAAATACAAGTACTAGGTATTAATAGAACCATCACTATTGTAGAAGATTGATTGGTGGTCCTCCAAAAAATATGTCTATCCTGAAACTGTGAGTGTGACCTATTTTAGAAAAAGGATCATTACAGATAAAATTTAGTTAAAAATCTTGAGATGAGATCATACTGGATTAAAGTGGACCCCGAATCCAGTGACAAATGTTCTTATTAGATAAGAGAAGAAGAAAAACACAGAGGAGAAAGTGATGAGATGATAGAGGTCTATTATAGTTATACTGTCACAGGACAAGGAATACCTGGAGCCACCAGAAGCCAAAAAAGGCAAAAAAGGATTCTCCTCCAAAGCCTTCGTGGGGAACATTGATGGAAGTAAGTGAATAAGTTGATTTGAGACTGCTGGCTTGCAGAACTGTGAGAGAATATATTTGTTTTTTCTTAAATTTGTTTAATTGCAATTTAATAATTGCACATATTTATAGGATACAAGGTGATTTTTTTTTTTTTTTTTTTTGAGACAGAGTCTTGCTCTGTCGCCCAGGCTGGAGTGCAGTGGCGCGATCTCAGCTCACTGCAACCTCCAACTCCTGGGTTCAAGCGATTCTCCTGCCTCAGCCTCCCGAGTAGTTGGGACTACAGGCGCCCGCTACCATGCCAGGCTAATTTTTTGTATTTTTAGTAGAGATGAGCTTTCCCTGTGTTAGCCAGGATGGTCTCGATTTCCTGACCTCGTGATCCGTCCACCTCAGCCTCCCAAAGTGCTAGGATTACAGGCATGAGCCACTGCGCCTGGCCACAAGGTGATGTTTTTATATATATTTTGTATAGTGATCAGTTCAGTGTAATTCTGTATCTATCATCTCAAACATTATTTGTTTCTTTCCACTGGGAACCTTCAATATGCTCCTACTATCTCTTTGATACTATATATTATTGTTAACCATTGTCATCCTGCAGTGGTATAGAATACTAGAATTGATTCCTCCTGTCTAGCTGTAATTTTGTATTCTGTTAAACCACCAATTTTGTGATGATTTATATGGCAGCCTAGGAAAGTAATATACCTTTATTCACCTTCAATTGTCCTTCAGTGGAAATTTGCTGAAAATCTTTAGTGGCATAGATCACTTCTTTCACCATCCCTTTATCTTCCCTATCTATTGATCTGGTTTTGTGGCCTATACCTGTTAGTTCTAGAATAGCCATTGACCTGCATCAGAGGCATTAGTATAAACTAAACCAAACCAAAACAAAGCAAAGTAAAAAATCCTCACTTTGTCTAACATGAAGTACAAGTTTCACACTTTATTAATTAAATGGGCAGATAATTTACTTTCTCCCATAAAGTCAGAAAATATGTACTTCTGGTTCCTTTTTACACCACCTATAGTTTTTCTTTCTGTAAAATATTAGGAATCTGTCTTCTTATGTAATGTTAGATTTCTCAATATTGGTTTTCACACTAAAGACATAGAAGCTCAATTTTCTATGTATTCACCCCACCTCAAAAAAATCCTTTCAAAATCTAGTTTACTATAAAAATAAAATATTGATTGTTGTAATAAATTTTGACTCTAAGATATTTCTAATTTTATAAATTATTGTTAACTCACAGAATTTTTATTACCATATGACTTTGTCTATACCATTATTACAAAATAATGAATAAATTAAACTTTTGCTTGTGAAGATACAATAATTATTGAACATTCAATACAATTGAATAAAATGTATCAGAGAGGAAGAAGTCAACATTGGAAAATAAAAATGAAGATTTGGTCAGAGAAATTATCACTCCCTTGACCATTATGATGAATATCACGAACATAATGAACACATATAAGTTGAAAAAAAGGTGAAAGCTGATCAGCTAAGAACAAGAATAGAGAATAAATTTTTGAGTGTTTGAGGAGAAAGGTGAGTTTTAAAATAGTCACATGGGAAGAGGGAGAGATGACTCAACCAGTGATGATTGCCTAGCAAGATGAAACATGTATTTTAGGTTCATTGTCATGAAACTGAATTTTTAAAGTATTTGTCTTTAGTCAAATTCTACTGTGCCGAATATAAGGAGAATAGTATTTCTGTAAGGTAATGGCTTTGTCAAGCAAGACAAATGGAGGCAGTCAGTTGAGAGTTTGTTAGGGAAGTAGGAGGAAACAAGGAGAAGGTATGGAGCTGTGAGGCAAAGTAGATAGTGTAAAGTAGATGGTAAAGTAGATAGGAAACAGACAATCAATATCTGTAGATAAAAGTTAAATCCATTATCCTTTAAAAATCCTTTCATAGTATGTAGGTGTTTCTAGGGTATTATTTTGCTTTTTTTTTTTTTTTTTGAGATGGAGTTTTGCTCTTGTTGCCGAGGCTGGAGTACAATGGCACGATCTTGGCTCACTGCAACCTCTACCTCCCGGATTAAGACAACTCTCCTGCCTCAGCCTCCCGAGTAGCTGGTATTACAGGCATGTGCCACCACACCAGGCTAATTTTGTATTTTTAGTAGAGATGGGGTTTCGCCATGTTGGTCAGGCTGGTCTTGAACTCACGAACTCAGGTGATCTGCCCGACTCAGCCTCCCAAAGTGCTGGGATTACAGGCTATTATTTTGCTTTTAATATTATTTTGTTATTATTTTTAGATAATTTCTCTCTCTTCTTTTTCCTCACCTAATATATTTTGTAAACTCTTCATGAGAAGAGAATTTATCTTGTACTTTATACATACTCTAAAGACTCCTAAACTTTTATACTCATGCAATCGTCATTCAATAGATACGTGAAATGAATATCTCTTGACGTTTTTACCAATCTTCATTTTCCAATTTTTAGCTCATTTACATAATGCATAAATATACAGTCTACATTTTGGCTCAATTTTAAGTAGGCTATTTTAGGATATGAGGTTTTATAAATGTAGATGATCCTTCTTAGCTTCAATAATATAGTGGCATTGATTCATCTAAATGGAACTTTTAATGTCACTGTACATTTCCTGCTAAATGGCATGCACACATTTCTGCATATATTAACTTTTTGGCATAAATTTAACATTTCTTTTTTACTTATTCTATATATATGTATGAATGTATACTTTTTCCTTGTTTGATTTTTCATATTTTCATGCAAATGGATAAATATGTTAAAAAATCATGAGTGTTAACTGAATAAAAAATCCAAATAAATTTGGAAAGAAGGACTTTCTTTCTCATAAAAGGTTGCAGTCTGCAGTATGGCCATGCTGACAGGTTGGGAACCATAGCTCTGGGTCAGAAGCTGAAAACAGACTTTTCAAGGGAGTGGCAAAGGAACAGGAATTTATGCTGAGCAGGATGGCCAGATATACATATTTAATAAACTATAGGAGGAGTCATGAATATTTATGAAAGGAGAAACATGCACATACACAGTTGAGCTTCATGCCTGTCTGTGGGTCCCATGTCCAAAAAATTAACATGATCCAACGGTGGAGTTTCTGGCTCGCTGAAGTCAAAAGGTGAAGCAGAGGACATGAAAAGTCCTCACTGTACATTATTTGTAGATTGGCCAGAACCACTTCCTGGTTGGTTGTCTCTTATCAGGAAGGAATACTGTAAGTTGTTTCATTGAAGCTGCTAAAAGGGAGGAGCAGCATTATTAGGTGGTTGTTTAAAATCGGCTCTGCAGAGCCTTTTGAAAAGGCTGGTTTCTGTTTGGTCCTTAGGGAAGAAAGCCTAATGACGATTAGTGAGGGGTCAGGTGTAAAAAGGTGTGTCCAACCTCCCATTCTGTCATGGCTGGGAACTCAGATTTCACGATTTCTCCTAGGTTCCCTTGGCAAAGAGGGTGTCCATTCAGTCATGTGAGGGGCTTGAGATTTCGTTCTTTTCTCACAAAGGAATTCATAGGAAGTCAAGTACCTGTGCATTAAGGCCACATGCTTAGTCATTCACTTTTACTAACACAACCTCACATTTAAGCTCAATTTTCTTCAGGTTCATCATCTTAAAAAAGTTGAATTTACACGAGTAATTTGTAAATTTGTGTTGCTTATGATTAAAGGTTGAGTATTTTTTAGGTAATGTTGCTGAAAAAAAGTGTAAGAAAAATAAAACATTATAAGAATAGATTAAATGACAAAAAGCTATTCCCATAAAAGGGTTTTGTATTAAAAAATGAATATTTTCCTAATTGTGCTCATAATGTGGAAATTTTATAAAATTATGCAAATATTTTTGAAGTTCCCTTATAGTTTATAAGGATAATGGTATATTATTAATAAGAAAAGGTGTATATTTCATTTTTTTAAATCCTAATATTTTTCAGAAATATTATTTGAGTTTGCAGAGATATGAGTTAAATAACTAAAAACAAATTGCCAGTGTGGATTGTTGAGAGACTGTTTTCCATGGTTGTCTTGCATTTCTGAACATCTTGAGATGAGGCAATTCTGCTTGTTGGTCTGAGCTATCTTTCTAAAGATGCCTGTATGCTAAATGGGTTTGTAATACATGCATAAATATCTATTGCCTTGAGGCAAAGGGCAGATTTGCTTATAGGATTGGAATGTGGAGATAGTGTTTCCCTCTGTAGCAGACAGTGAATGTGTTTACTCTCCAGTTCAATAAATGCAGTGCCTGAATTCAAAGCACAGAACGAGAATGCTAAGTCATGATTGTTTTCTAAGCTGAGGGTCCCTATCCTTTAATACAAAGCACTTCATATATAGGCATCCACTGGGCCTACATAGCCTTGAATCTATGAGATTTGGCTAGAAATCATGTGTTGATATTCACATTGATTGCTGTGCTGTGAGTAATGGGGTCCTTTCTCTCTGACTCACGAGTGTTGTGTCTTCTGCCAGTAACTGAAATTGTGGCAGGCTAACTTGTTGACTGGCTGGTAAGGTAAAATTTCAGACCCTTGTTATTTCTTGACATTTTGTGTGAAAAAGTGAATGCTCATAGTGAGATGGCTTTTTTTGAAGATTTGGTAGACAATTTATAGGACTTAAGGGAGTCCATAGAAATTAGTAGCAAACATGCACATCAATTTTAAGGAAAACTGGCGATATGCTCCAGGATTTTGTTGACTTTTAGAAAAGAGGAATTGAGACGTGAGTGTTGGAAAATCGTTCAAAAATCAGTCTTCTGAGTGTTGTTGTCTTGGTTGGTGGTAACTCTTCTCCCAGAAGAGGCACTTTCTTGCTGTCTGGTATTCAGATAAGTTTGCTCCACTGCAATCATTAGTACTATGATTTATCCTGGGTGAGCAGAAGGTTCTGACTTTTCTCTCACTCCGTCATCTGACAACAGATATAGAGATATGTAAACTCTGCTGCACAAAAAAAGAAAATTCATGAATGCTCTCGGCCAAAAATCAGAGTATTTTTAAAACTTTGGGTCATTGGGAGAGAAAGAGGTGCTTGTTAGGAAAGCATGGCAAGAGGTGGGCCATTGTACAGTTCAGAGTCCTCTATCATGACAGCATTGTATTAATTAAGAAATAAATACATAAATAATATTTATTGAGTTATTGACAGTGAGTATAGGATACTATAAGGAATTTGGCAGTCTTGGGAAAATTTCTGTGAGACAGACAACTCTCATGTGAAAACACAGATAAAGCGTTGAACACTATTGTAGATTTTATTGCTCCAAATCAGGTTTAAAATACCAGTGAAGTAACTGCAAGAGAATAAGTGAGAGATCCAAATACATCTATATAAATTCTTGCAATCATCCTTTCTAACATGAAAAACACCCCTCTCTCCTGAGTTAAAACCAGCCCGAAATATGAGAGATAGTATCAGGACGACTGCACAGAAAATCACCCAGATAAAAATAAACTTTCAAAAAGGGACTATTTAAGCTTCTTATAGATTCTGGATATTAGACCTTTGTGGGATGCATAGATTGCAAATGTTTTCTCTAGTTCTGTAGGTTTTCTTTTTACCCTGTTGATAGTTTCTTTTGCTGTGCAGAAGTTCTTTAGTTTGATTAGGTCTCACTTGTTAATTTTTATTTTAATTTTTGTTTTTTGTTGCAATTGCTTTTGAGGTCTTCGTTGCACAATTCACAATAGCAAAATATGGAATCAACCTAGATGCCCATTTATAGTAGAGTGGATAAAGAAAATGTGGGCCATGTACACCATGGAATACTATGCAACCATATAAAAGAATGAAATTATGTCCTTTGCAGCAACATGGGTGCAGCTGGAGGCCATTATTCTAAGCAAATTAATGCAGGAACAAAAAAATCTAAATACCGCATGTTCTCACTTATAAGTGGGAGCTAAACAGTGAGTATACTTGTACTCAAAGAAGGAAACAATAGACACTGGAGCCTACATAAGGGTGGAGGGTGGGAGTAGAGTGAAAATCAAAAAATTATCTATTGGATGCTATGCTCACTACCCTGGGCAACAAAATTGTTTGTACACCAAACCTCTGTGACACACAATTTACCCACATAACAAAACTCCACGTGTACCTCCTGAACCTAAGATATAAGCTGGAAGGAGAAAACAAGCCTTGGTCAGCCAGAGCGGTAAATTGTATGGTTCCAGAGGAAAAGCAAAGTGATGTGGCTGTGACTGATGGAAGGAGAAAACAAGCCTTGGTCAGCCAGAGCGGTAAATTGTATGGTTCCAGAGGAAAAGCAAAGTGATGTGGCTGTGACTGATGAGTCAAGGGATCCTCAAAGCTGAAGTTGTTGGTGCTGGTAATGACTTTACAGCCAATGTGGGGTACAAAACATTAGAACAAAACATTGTAAATTTGGTTGAGCATCAAACAACCATAATGCTGCATGAAACTAAAAGTAAATATCCCTCAATCACTGGTGTGGAGACACTCTTGTCCTCTATTGATTCTCGTCTGTCTTCAGCTGCTTTAATGTGAAAGATGATTTTCTTCTCACTTCAGCTGCTTTAAAGTGAAAGTTGGTTAGGGGTAGAGATGAATTCCAAGAGGGACTGATGGCTATACATTCTCAAAGAAATTTGAGGAGGGAAGAGAACCAAACTTTTATGTCTCTTAAATATAGATGTGGAAGTTTCTGGAGTTTGGATAAGTTTTTCAGTGGAGAAAGCTCACTAACATGAACTTGTGTGTGGCATCCTTTAGGACCATGTAATGTATGTTGTTGTTTCTATCTCTATATGTATAGTAAGAATTGATGTATTATGAACTGCTTCTTATATTCTATGCTCCCTCTTCCCCATCCCATAAGTCCCAGAGTGGATTCTCTGATTGAGGGGAATTGGATGTGCAGAACTGCTTGTATTTTTAAGATTCCAATATACTAAAAAAAACCTATGAGTTAAAACCTTTGCTATGGATATTTTGATAATTAGAACCTCTGGTAAATGGAGGCAACCTCCACTGAGAAGCACTCTTTGGAATTTTGAATGTGTCACCTATCCCTAATAGGTTCAGTTGTGGACAGCTACCAGATACACTGTTTCTAAAAAGCACCTCTTGTCTTGCTACTGGAATTTTGTTGAAACTACATACCTGACCCAAGGAGGCCATTTGACTCTCTGATTTGAAATTCTCAGTTTGCTGTGGATCATATCTTGGATCTTATGACTAACATGGTGGGTAGTATACAACGAATCTCACCAGTCAAATGGAAATGATATATTCCAGAATGCAGCCGAACAGCCCCTGTAGCAACTTGATTATACATAAAATAGTAGCAGCTATCTTCTTTGATGAAACCTTTATCTCTCATTTCACCATATGAAGAAAAAGCACTAGCATGATAGGTGAAAGTCTGCAAGTGGAGGGCCCTAAGTGCCTGGTCTATATTATACACACACACACACACACACATACACACACAATCCATTTATTAAACCATACCAAGAAGCTGATACATAAGTTTGAAAATTGTAGTTAAATTTACTAATATCAAAATTTCTTCTGCCCTGGGACCATGGACCCCTAGTTTGAGGTTAAGAATAAATAACATGCTATTGTTTTTATTTTAGGGGTATGTTCTTTTATATAAAAGCTTTATTTTGATATAATTCTCACATATATTTCACCAATTTAATGTATAAGATTCAATGGTGTTATTATATTCAAAGAGTTGTGTAACTATCAACAGAAACAATGTTAAAACATTTTCATCATCATAAAAAGAAACTCTGTGGGCTGGGTGCAGTGGCTTATGCCTGTAATCCCAGAACTTTGGGAGGCTGAGGCGAGTGGATCACCTGAGGTCAGGAGTTCAAAACCAGTCTGACCAACATGGTGAAACCGAATCTCTGCTAAAACTACAAAAATTAGCTGGGTGCGATGGTGGGCTCCTGTAATCCTAGCTACTTGGGAGGCTGAGGCAGGAGAATCACTTGAATCAAGAGGCAAAGGTAGCACGGAGCCAAGATCACACCATTACACCCCAGCCTGGGTGACAGAGCAAGACTCCATCTCAATAAAAGAAAAAAGAAACCCTGTCCAATTAGTAGTCTTTCCTCATTTCCTCCCATACCTTACTCTGGGCAAATGCCAATCTACTTTCTGTCACCATAGATTTGACTATTCTGGACATTTCATGTAAGTGGAATTATAAAATATATGATTTTTTTTACTAGTTTTTTCACTTAGCATAATACATTCATTGATATTGTAGCATTGAACATGCTATGTTATGTTGAATGTTTAAATGTTCAACATGTTTGATTCACATTGTAGCATGTATCAGTTACCATTCTTTTTTATTGATGAATAATATTCTATTATGCAGATATACATTATCCACTCATCAGTTCATGAACATTTGTTTAGTTTCTGATATTTGGTTACTATGAATAATACTCTTATAAACATCCACATGTGAGTGTTTGTGTGAACATATGTTTTCATTTCTCTTGAGTACATACCTAGGAGTAGAATTTCTGGGTTATGTGGAAACTCTACATTTAAATGTTTTGAGAAATAGCCAATCTGTTTTCAAAAGTAGGTGCCCTATTTTACACTCCTGCAAGTAGTGTATGTGGGTTTTATTTTTTCCTCTTTCTCTCTAACACTGATTATATTTTTATTTTGAAAAAGCGAATTTAAAAAATAGCCTTCCTAGTGTAGGAAGAGGTTTTCATTATGGTTTTGATTTGCGTTTTCCTAGACTAACAATGTTCAGCATTGTGTGTGTGTGTGTGTGTGTATGTGTGTGTGTGAGAGAGAGAGAGAGAAAGAGAGAAAGCGAGTGAGATAGGGTGTCAGCCTGTGCAATGGCATCATCTTAGCTCACTGCAACCTCTACTTCCCAGGCTCAGATTATCCTCCCACCTCAGTCTGCTGAGTAGCTGGGGACTATAGGTGCACACTACCATGCCCAGCTAATTTTTGTAGAGATGGGTTCAACCATGTTGCCCAGGCTGGTCTTGAACTCCTGAGCTCAAGCGATCCACCCTCCTTAGCCTTCCAAAGTTCTGGGATTACAGGCATGAGCCACTGTGCCTGGCCAACATCTTTTCATGGGATTATGGGCCATTTGTATATGCTGTTTAAAGAAATGTCTATTATTAGTCATTGTCTATTTTAATTAGTTTTTCTTTTTATTACTGAAATGAAGGGGTTATATTTTATAGATTAAAGTCTATTATCAGATGTATATTTTGCAAATATTCTTGATTATCTGAGTTGTCTTTTCAGTCTTGATGGTATATTTTGAAGCACAAAAGTTTTTAATTTTGATGAAGATGAACTTATTCTATTTTTGTGTTGCTTGTGATTGTTTTATGTATGTTATAGCTATAAAGGCTCTATCAAAACCAAATTTGTAAAGACTTACTCCTATATTTCCTTCTAATAATTTGATAGTTTTACTTCTGACAGTTACGTATTTCATCATTTTGGCTTAAATTATTTATGTAGTTTGCAGAAGGGCAACAGTTTCATTCTTTTCCATGTGGATATACAATTATCCCATTTATTTGCCCCATCAAATGGTCTTGGTATACATGTCAAAATTCATTTGCTCATGAACACAAGGGTTTATCTCTGATCTCTCTATTCTATTTTATTGAGCTGTGTCTATCATTATGGAAGTGTCACAATGTCTTACAGCTTTTTGGTAGTTTTGAATGCAGAAAAGATAAGTCATCTAATTTTTTTCTTTTATAAATTGGTTTCACCATTTGTGACTCATATGTATTAATTTTAAAATCAACCTGTCAATTTCTTCAGGAAATGCCAGCTAGGATGTTGATAGGGATTGTGTGAATTAATTTGGTAATAGCATTTTAGCAATATTAAATCTATGAAAATGAGTTTTTTCCATTTACTTAAGTAATTTTCCATTTATTCATTTCTTTAAATAATGTTTTATAGTCTTAAGTGAACATATCATCTCCTTTTTGGTTAAATCTTAACTAAGTATTTTGTTCTTTTTGATGGTATTTGAATAATTTTTTTCCTTATTTGATTTTCATTTTGTTCATTGTCAATGTATACAAATATAATTGATTCTTGTATATTGATTGTGCATCCTATAACCTTACTGAAGTCACATGTTAGATTTAATATATTTAGTAAATTCCTTGGGCTTTTCTATATACGAAATTATGCCATGAGCAAATAGAGATTGTTGTTACTTTTTTATTTCCACTGTGTATTATATTTACTTTTGTTGCCTGATATACCTGGTGAGAACTTCCAATACAATGTTGAATAATAGTGGTGAGAAAAAACATCTTCTTCTTCTCCTGAAGTTAGAAGGAAACCATTTAGTCCTTGACTATAAAGTATGAGGTTAGCTGGGGGTTTTTCATAGTTGCTATGAGAAATATCAGGGTGAAGAAACTTTCTTTTATTCCTAGTTTGTTGTGTGTTTTTATCATAAAAGGTGTTGGACTTTATCATAAAGGTATTAAATTTCTGTCTATGTCAGAAGTTTTTTTTTGAGTTTGTGGAGATAATAATGTAGTTTCGGTCTTTTGTTCTATTTATACAATATATTGTATTAATTTATTTTGGGATGTTGAGCCAACCTTGCATTCTGAGAATATTTTCCATTTGGTTATGGTGTGTAATCTTTTTCAGTTAATGCTGAATGTACTCTAGTTGTATTTTTTTCTGTATTGTTTTTTATTCTCCATGTTATTAGTTTTCGCTCTAATTTTTATTATTCTATTTATTCTCTTTATATTAGATTTAGTATGTCCTTATTTTTAATGTTTTGTTTCTTTGATTGTAGGCATTTATAGGCATACATTTCTATCTAAGCACTGATTAAGCTGTATTCCATGCATGTGGGTATGTTTTTGTCTTCATTTTCATTAATATCAAAGGGCTTTCTAATTTCTCTTGTGATTTCTTCTTTGATTTATTGATTGGTTATTTAGGTGCATGTTGTTTAGTTTAATAGTATTTGTGCATTTCCAAGAATTTTTTCTGTTATGGATTCTAACATTATTATATTTCAGTTCCAAAATATATGTTGTGTGTTTTCAATTCTTTGAAATATATTGAGGCTTATTTTATTACCTATAATTTTTTTTTAAGAATATTCTGGGTGCACTTGAGAAGTAAATTCAGCTTTGATTGAATGGAGTGTTTCATAGATGACTGTTAGGTATAACTGACTTGTAAAGTTTAAATCTTCTATTTCCTTTTTGATTTTCTTACTATTTGTTCTATTTATTATTGAAAGTGGGATATTAAAGTTTCTATCTATTGCTATTTAATGGACTATTTCTCTTCAATTCTGTAAGTTTTTGTTTCAGCAAACTTGGCACTCTATTTCTGGTTGCATATTTGTTTATATTGTTATATATTTCTGATGGATTGATTCTTTGTTACTATTAAAATAATTATCTTTTTCTTCTGTACATCTGAAAACGTTTGTCTGTTAATAAACTCTCTCCATTTTTTTCTCCTAGTATACTTACTCTAGCTTTCTTAAGTTCACTGTTTGCATAAAGCACAGTTTCTGCCCTTTACTTCAGAACCTATTTGTGTATTTGGATCTAAAGTATTTCTCCTATAGACTGCATAGACTTGAGTATTGTTTTTTTGTTTGTTTGTTGATTGGTTGGTTGACTTTTTTCTAGTCTCACATTCTCTGATTTTGATCAGTTTGTCTAATCCCTATATATATGTAATGTAATTATTATAATTTCATTGTTAAGTGTAATATATTTATATCTGGTATACACCCAATGATGCAATGGTATAACTATTGTTTTATAGAATTACTAATTAAGTTGGCTAAGTGTATAAGAAGAAGAAATATGCATTTTTACTATCATTCATACTTACATAATTATTTTACCTGTGGTCTGTTTTTTTCATGTGGATTCTAATTACATTATGGGGTCACTTGCTTTCACCATAAAGAACTTCCATTATTATTTCTTGTCAAACAGTTTTGCTTGCAAATAACTTCTATGGTTTATTTGGGCATTTCTTTATTTCACCTTTATATTTGAAAACATGTGCTTTCAGTATAAGATTCTTGGTTGATATTTTTTTCTCTCAGTGCTTTGAGTATGTCTTCTCAATTCCTCTTTCCTCAATTGTTACTGGTCAGAAATTAGCTGTTTCTCATACTGGGGCTTTTTTGAATGTGATGAAATGTTTTTTCTTGCTGCTAAAGATTTGTTCTCTGTCATTGTCTTGAAGTATTTTTACTATGATGTATGTGGGTATGAATCTCTCTGCACTTATTCTACTTAGAGTTCATTGAGCTTATTGGTTTAAGGATTAATGTCTTTTATAAAATTGTTAAGTAATTACTTGAAATATTTATCTGCTACTTTATTTCTCTCGTGTTCTCTTTCTTTTGGTATTCCCTTTGCATGTATATTGTTGTGCTTAATAGTGTCCCACATATTTCTGAGGTTCTATTTATGTGTTTATTCTTTCTGTTTATAGAGCACATAATTTCTACAGATTTGTCTCCAAGCTTGCTGATATTTTCCTCTGCCAATTCATATCCACTTGTGAGCCCCTTTGGTAAATTTTGTATTTCAAATATTGTACTTTTCAACTCCAGAATTTTAATTTGATTCTTTATATTTTCTATTTCTCTAGTGATATTCTATATTTGATGAGACAATGCTATTTTATCCTTTTTTTTTACATGTTTAAGCATGGTTTTCCTTGGGCTTTCAAATGTAATTATAATAGTTACTTTGAATATTTTGTCTACTAAGGCTGACATTTGAGCCATCTCACATCCAGTTTTTTAACACTGCTGCTCTCCATCTCCCATTTCTGGGGACACAGTTTTCTGTGTAGGTACCTCACAATTTTTTGCTTACAGTTGGACATTTTGGATAATTTATTGTATCAAGTCTAGACATTGATTTCCCTTTTCTTTTTCTTCAGGGATTGCATTTATTTTTATTTCATTGTGTGTTTATTTGTTTAGTAACTTGGGCAAGACTATTTTAGTAAAGTGTATTTTCTTTTCTTTTTTTTTTTTTTTGAAATTTAGTCTCCCCCTGTTGTCCAGGCTGTAGTGCAGTGTCGCAATCTCAGCTCACTGCAACCTCCAGTAAAGTGTATTTTCTATACAGTGTAAAGCCTCTGCTGTCACTCCTCCAAGGTATAAGGAGATTATCTTTGTGTATGAAGACAATCATCCTGGTATAATAGTGATTCTACAGGGCTTTCATAGATAGTCTTTCCTTTATATTTCTCTTAACCTGTCTACCTCTGTTGGCATCTCCCCTATCTGGTAGACATCATGAATTGCCCGCTGATTGCTCTATTGAGTTCAACAATTCCCTGTAGCATAAATTACTTCACAGTCTCTTTGAAACAGTAGTTTTTTGAGGCTAGTTTTTGAGGTTTGTTTTTACCAGATGAATGGTCTTTTTACCTTTCTTTTCTGGGTGTGTGTGTGTGTGTGTGTGTGTGCACGCGCCTTGTAACCTGGTAGCCTCTAGTTTGTCCTATTGTGAGATATCTAAACTCCCCTCCATTGCTTACCACCAAAATCTGTTTTGCAAATGCCTTCAAGTTCCCTACATTGTGGTCTAAATGAAGTCAATTCTCCTGGTGAACGCTTTGAACTACCCTGTTATTACTTGTTTCACCCCCTGGGAAAAACCTCTGCATGACTTCTCTATTGCTTGGAGTAGAGAGAGTGGCCCAATTCCTTTAGAGTGACACACTAGCTTCATGAACAGAGCACTTCTTTGCAGTCCCAACGTCTTCTTTTCTCAGCTTGACTCTTAGTACGGAACCCGTCTGCCTTTTGAGTAAGTTGGTTGAGGGGCTTTATTATCCTCAGCTTTCCATGCCTGGTTTGAGATCCCACCCTCTAAATGGGGTGGAGAATGCCCTTTACCTCTAATATATCCTCATTTGAAATACAGACCCCCTGCCACATGCTGCTGGGCAGAATGAGAAATAACAGTGGCATGATTCTCCTGAAGTAATACTGTTGCCCTTGGCTGCAAGCTGGGAAAGAATAATCTCTATCTTTTTGGCTCACCCCTTCAGAGTGGAGCTTTCATCATGCTGAACTGAGCGGGGAAAGGATTGTTCATGGTTCAAGTCCACACATTCTTGTTTTTCTTATAAAGATTTAGTACATTTTCTTGAACAAGTGTTTATTTATCTTTTGTATGCACTTAGAACAATTTCTGGAAACTGTATTTTTATTTTTTAAAATTTGTTATGGTTATTTACTGGGGACAGAGCTTTTCATCCACCATTCTGGAACTGTTTTTCCTCCCTTGCTATACTTTACAAATTACTAGACTACTCTTAATGACAGCTATTTAGTTTGCAATTTGGAAAATAGCACACTAGCAGATTGAAGATAACCCTTTTAATGTCTGTGGACGGTAGAAATAAATTTCTGCTGTTGGTCGAAGTATCTAGGTCATTTATGAAGAGCTTCAGAGTCAGGGACTGCTGATACCAAGTGTAATCAAATTGCTGGTTGAGCTCAGATAACCATCACTGGTGCCCAGATCAACCATCCTATAACATTCATTCATTGTAACACATCCACTCTCATAGGCTAACCACGAATAATAAGACTACATGTTTGTAATACAAAGGCTACTGCTGCATGTCCGACTTTAATCTAATGCCATTTTTTTTCACATAAAGAGAAAAGAACATTGTGCAGGTCTTTGCCTCTATGTGCTCTTGGTAAATTGACTTTCAATTGACATCCTCATGGGGCTATCAGTGTTACTTCAAAACTGTTGACAAATGTTTAGGTTAGAATTGTACTGCTCTAGTCTTATCAGCTAACTCCAACCACATAATTGTCTTCTTTGAAACTAATATGTCATATTTTCAAAGTTCCAGAAAGTTTATAGTCTGTTTTATATCTATTTATATAAATAATATGTTTTATATATATGTTTGTAGTCTGATATATATAATCTGTTTTATATATGTTATTTTTATAGTCTGATATATATACATGTTATGTCTGATATACATAGATATGTCTGATATATATAGGTTATATACATGAGACATATATAACATACATATATATATATAACATAATGTAACCTGCATATCAGACATATATATGTATATATAACATATATATGCTATAAGGACACATTTCTATATATATGTCACTCAAAAATGGGCTTGTAGTCAAGGTATGTTGATAGGCATCCACAATGCCTACTGTAAAAAGTGAAGTAGAGGTTCCTCTTCAAAGAGACTTTCCTCCCCACCTAATTAAGAACAAATAGTAACTTCTCTTAAAAGCAAAATGTATTGAAAGACCTGTGCTAACACTCTTAAATATCTGCTAGCCGTAATAAAGACATCAATATACTTTGTGTTCTTAGCTCCCACAATTTAGCCTAAATATTTGCCCTGGCATGCTTATACTGGTTCAAGCAAGCATTAGGTCATAGCCTCTTCCTCTTCCTTATTGGGAGGTGTTTTTACCTTTCTCAGCATTCCACAAGTTACTTCCTCCTTCCTTTGTTCTCCTCGGTCTTTGTCTCTTTTGAAACGTTCTAAGCTGCTAGCCAATCAGGACAAATACAGAATGTGAGGTCCCGTTTCAGCCAATGGAAACTGGACACAGCAGTGGGGTGGACACGTCAGGTTATGAACAACCCTGTCTCCTTTGTTCAGTGTACTCTCATGGCAAAACTGCTGGCAAGTGTACCCTTTCTGCAGAAAGTAAAAATGGTCTTGATGAGAAAATTAAATTTATGTTCAAGTGCTATTTCTTTGTGGCACCAGGGAACAAGCATTTGTAACACTATCATCATTCTATTTTTTTGGACCTACACAAATGTCAATTAAAAAAAAATTTCTAACCCTGTCTCTCTTACTTCCTCCAGGGCCAAACATCTTAATAAGCCAATTTGCTGTATGTATATAGTTGACACAAGCAAAAAATCTTCTTCTCTTAACCACTTCCTGAAAAACAATTTTTTTAAACTATGGAGTTTTCTTAAAATATTTTTGAATGTTCAGGATTTAATCTTTATCGTTCCTAGACATACTATTTTTTCTCACATAGCACCACACCCAGAGCATCAGGTTGGTGCAGCTTGAAAGTGACAGCCCAGTGAAAATGGGATCTAAGATGTTTAATTTAATTTTGATTAAAGCATCTGCATTCACTAGTTTGACTGGTATGATTTCAGTTATGAGAAATAATGATTGAGTACTTGGTTGTATACTGTGTTTACCAAGTCGACCAAATCTGGCTCAAGAGGAAAATGGTTGTGGAAATAATGGATTTCTGTAAGTTTTATACAACTGTGCTTGTACTTCTTGCACCAAATCCCTCTAAATGACAAGTCCAGGTGTGATTATGTGATATTTAGGGAAAAAATTATGTTATAGTTACTTGAATAGAACACATCATTTCTGTCATAGTGGAAAGACAGCAACAACCTTAGGCACTTGTGAAGGAAACTCTTTAGACCTTGAGAAACACAGGAGAAAGAGGGACATTAATGATCTTGTCTTCCAGACCTGCCCCTTAATCTTTTCTCTCAAAGAGAAAGAATCCGATGTGGCTCCTTTAAATATTATAAACACCTTAATTTGGCTGGACGCAGTGGCTCAGGCCTGTAATCCCAGCACTTTGGGAGGCTGAGGCGTGTGGATCATGAGTTCAAGACCAGGAGTTCAAGTCAGGAGTTCAAGACCAACCTGGCCTATATGGTGAAACCCCATCTTTACTAAAAATACAAAAATTAGCCGGGTGTGGTGGCACACACCTCTAGTCCCAGCTACTCGGGAGGCTGAGGCAGGAGAATCACTTGGACCTGGGAGACGGAGCTTGCAGTGAGCTGAGACCACGCCATTGCACTCCAGCCTGGGCAACAGAGCAAGACTCCATCTCAAAAAAAAAAAAAAAATAGAAAACAAACCTTAATTTAACCTGACTTTTAGGTCTGCATCACCCTGCCAAATGATTCTGATCATAATTTGATCAACATATCCATCAATATTACCAAGAAGTCTTCTGGAAACATCAGGAGGAGGACCCTGATACTGTCCCTCCCAGACAAAACACCTAGCAGCAATTATGGATGACTTTTGCACTTGCAATTCCATAGCCATTTCTCAATTGTTCTGTGTAGCAGATGAATGCAACCTGGGTGATGGAGTAGACAGAAAGGACAGGCTTGGATACGTGTCTTCTAATTGAACTATGTTGATATTCAATACTTTAAACTGAACTAGGAATTTAAAGACCAGCTAGCTATCTGGAAAATCACATTGGAATCATTGACTGATATAGGTCTCACCTGGGAAGCCTCAATTGTTATGCTCAACGTAATGTTTCCAAGGTCACCATATGTGACCTAGGACTGAACATCTTGTGTAAAAATAAAGCATTTGCTTGCCTCTTTCCTGGAAACATAACCTTAAACCAAAGAGGTTGCTATAGGAGTTTAAAGAAGTACAAGCAGTAGATCATGTAGCCCTCAGATGACTACATATTCCTCCCCCAAATGAGGCTTCTAATGGTCTTTGTGGGAGGTTTCTTGTAGGATAAGTGACTGATTACTTATGCTTACCATTTGGGAAATTATCTCTACAATGGGAGTCATCAAATTAGAAAAGATAGTAGAAAGATTCTTTCTGACGTTAGCTGAAGTGATCAGTAACACCTCTTCAGTCCCCAAAGTGATTTAGGTCAGTCTCAACTCTCTGGCCAGGGTTGTTATGAATTATGTAATTTCTCTACTTTTTGTTCTCACAAACCAAGTTGAAGTCTGTGAAACAGTTTATGGGAATTTTTTTTTTCTTGGATCCGGCTAGATGTGGAACTCAGTGGGTGAGGCATTGCTGAGGTCAGTATTGTAGGTTGGTTTCATCTTCCTGTGTGGAAACCTATTGAAAGCAGTGTTAGTTGAATGCTGTATGGCACAAATTAAATAGGTATGGTCCCAGCCTTTCTAAGTTAGATTAATTAGAGTAGATGGTAGAGTGGTATACTCATGTAAAAGATGCATAAGCCAAAAAGTTATTAAATCAAGGTAGGAATCTCTTTGGATTTCTTGTGTTTGTATAGCTTTCAAGCAAGTAACTTGATGTCCTTAGCAGTGGACAATCTTTTTATGAATGTTTTTACAGCATACATTCTTAGAAGATTAGTGTCTCTCTCTAGAACCAAGTCCAGTCATGCTGACTATATAGTATTGTAAAGATAATATATTCTTCCTGAAAAGAGGGGCAGTCATGCTCATTGCCCAGTATAGGACATTTGGAGCTCCTTTCTTTTAAGCTAACTTACGGCAAGTGCAGTACATCTGGGCCCATATTGTGTTGTTTCCTCGGGACTTGGGATCTAGGGAAGGCAACACAGATGCTAATGCTCATGAAGCTGACTGATCTGTGACTTATAACATTTTTAATCCTTGATTCATAAGTCTCGTGTCTTACAAACAGCATGCAAAAGATTGTGGTAGGCAAAGTTTTAGGATGCAAGTGGCATAAAATGGTGGACCATAAATATTTTTTGGCATAGATGTAACACCTTTTAATCATATCTTTTGGATTATGTTAAGTGAAGAGTAGGTATAGACACAATTCTAAAAGGAAACATTTTAATGAAAATAATAATATAGCTAAGTTTATATTTTTTCTCATTTTAAGACAATTTTAATTTTATTAAAAACAGAAGACCATGAATTTTCTTTGTTTAAAGAAAGTTAAACTCCTTTGAATTATTTACAGAATAAAAAAACTTTGCTTTGAGACTTTAATATCATATATAAGGCATTATACATTCTGTAAATAGCATGAGTAAGAAATACAGACCTTAGAATGGTTAGACTGTCCATTCTTGAGTGCTTTAATTGGAATATATGTAAATATTTATTTGAACTATATTATATGAAATATAATATTTCCCCATAGTTTTTGTCACATATTTTGTAATAATATTTTATTTAATATGGTTTAGCATAATACAATGTCCACACTTGAAAATGAAATTAATACAAGTCAAAGTTGCAAATGTGGTGACATTCAACGTTTCTGCATTTTAGGAAATAAATGCTAAAATCTCTTAGTTGCAAGATAAGCATGTTTCCCCCCTATTTTGTGTTCTTACAGGTCATTTGACTGAAGGCCACCAAAACAGTTGTCTCAAGTGTGAAAGGAGGTATTTACAAAGACTTGAAACATTCTTTCATATTCCCCAATGATAATATTTCAGGCAAGTAGTCACTAATGCTATAGTATTATAAAGCTAGGAGAAATACATCTTAAAATAAATGATTAAGTTTATACAGTTCCAGAGCTGAGCAAACAATTTTTCTTTGTTTTCCAAATATTTGAGTATTGTGGTAAAATAGCTATTATGCCCTCTCCTATAGCTAGTCTTTTATCTTTAGACAAAATTTATTTTTAATATTGAATAAGCAACACTTAATTGGAGTTTGCATCTGATTGTTGCCTAATAAAACATAACAAATCATATAATAATTCCAGTTTGAGCATTTTATTTATCAGCACTTGCTAGACAGATTAACTGTAACTTAGCAGGTGTGAACCTGAAAAAGCAGCCCTGTTTTGGAAGATTCAAAGAAATATATATAATTATGCACAAAGTTCTTACAATATAGGCAAGTCAATAAAACTATTATTTTCATATCAAATGAGTGCTGGAAAATTTTAGTTAAATTTTTGTTAGAGATCCTTGAATAAAGGGGCTTATTTTAGAGATAATTAGATTTGTTCTTAATATTTTAAAAATACTGTTTGAGATTCTTTTTTCATTATTTCATTTTAGATCACTATATTTTGTACAAATGAAGAAACTGAGTTAAAGAAAGATTAAATGTCCTGAACGATACCAATAACTAATGACTGATGAGGTGGTAAGCCTAGAATTGTATCTTAATTGGTGACACTCAAGACCCTCATGGTAAAACACTTTTTATATGCCTCTCATGGACTCAAATATAAAGGAAGAAGTCACCATACCAAAAATCCATAAACCCAATCACCACTCTCCCAGTAGAAATCTCTATTTAGTAGTAATATATTTTTTCTTTTGACATTGAAAAAGTATCACTTGAAGTGCTTTTAAAAGATATTTCTTTTTCAAGTTAAAATAAAAAGTTATAGAGCACTAAGAAAGAAGTCACATATTTGCAGTTGATATAATTTAGGAAATATTTCACCAAATTTCTAACGAATTTTACCTTGTTTACTTACAGAAATTCAAATTCCACATACCAAAATATTTAAATAGAAATAAATAATTTTAAATATAAAGGAAATATAGACATGACTAGCCTACATATAAGCTCATAATACTGTCATGTGCCAGGCTACATGAACAGTGTACACATAGTACTGTTACACATAAGCACATAATACATAAACACATGATACTGCTAAAAGAGGGACAGACACTTTGATCATTTTAAGTGAAAATTTAAAATAATTTATATTGAATTATAATTGTCAATTGTCATCTAGAGTAACTATATTTAAAAATATAGTTTAAGTTATTACCCTAAATAAAACTCTAGGTTATTGAAGATGGTCTTAAAAGAAATTTAGTATAGTACTATCATTTTTATGAACATGATTTTGGTAGATTTTCTGCATAATTCTGTAATATTTCTTTATTAATTAAAGGTGTAATATGGGCATAAATTATGCTATGTATTTACTGCTTGACTCTCTAGGGCAATTCAATAGATTTCACAAGAAAGATTTGTACTATTCAAAGGGAATAGACTGATTTTTTTTGAAGAGTTTCAATACCAAAGAATACGCCACATGTCTTTAAAAGTCACACAAGTGTGTATACCTAAGGATGTAAGGGGAGATAGTGTTTTCCATTCTATTTAATTTTTCAAGCAAAAATGGTACTAACAATAGTCTATATGTTAACTTAATCTTTTAAAAATTGGCTTTGAAAAGACTAAAAAATAAACTAGACATACCCTATACTTTCTAAAACATATACAAATTTTGAGGCATATCATAAAATTCATTAATGTCATGTGTACAATTCAATACTTATCATAAAAGTCTTTTAAAACATTTTGTAACCTCAATAATCTTGTCCATTAACTTAATTCTCATTCTCTCACCTCTTCCCTATTTCTTGCACCAGGCAACCAGTATCTGCACTTCCTTGTCTAACTTGTTACTTTGAGATTTTAGACTTACAGAAAAATTATCAAAATTCAGAGATTAACATTGGTATGGTGTATTAGTCTGTTCTCATGCTGCTATAAGGACATACCTGGGTAATTTATAAAGGAAAGAGGTTTAATTGCCTCACAGTTTGGCATGGCTAGGCATGCCTCAGAAAACTTACAAGCATGGTGGAAGGGGAAGCAAACACATCCTTCTTCACAAGGCAGCAGGAAGGAGAAGATTGTGGGCAAAAGAGTTAGCGGTGGGGGGAAAACCCCTTATAAAACCATCAAATCTCAGGAGAACTCATTCACTATCATGAAAATAGTATGAGGGTAACAACCCCCATGATTCAATTACCTCCTACTGGGACCCTCCCACAACACCTGGGGATTATGGGAACTACAATTCAATATGAGATTTGGGAGGAGACACAGCCAAACCTTATCATATGGTATGATGAACTGAACAGCAGAATTTATTTGGATTTCACCATTAATATTCTTTTTCTGATTTGGAATCTAATCTAGGATTGTTTTATTTCTCATCTTCCTGTGATAAGTAGAATTAAGCTCGTCCTCTCTTCTTCCCCAAGATGTTGTTCTTTAATCCCCAATACCTGTGAATATTTTACTTGACATGGTAAATAGACTTTGCAGATGTGATTAAAGGTATAGGTGCTGAGTTAGGCAAATTATTCTTGATTTTCCAGGTGGGTTCTTTCTTATTGCATGAATCCTTAAAAACAGAAAATTGTTCCTGGGCATAGTCACAGATCGATGTGAAGATAGAAGACAGGTGAGAGAGTTGTGAAGTTGTTTGCATGAAAGATAAGGAAAATGGGTCAAACCAAAAAAGGTTAGTCATCCACTGGAAGCTAGAACAGCCAAGGAACTATATTTTATCCCAGAACCTATATAAAGAAACACAGCCCCGCTAACACCTTCTTTTAGCCCATGAGAACCATGTCAAACTTCTGACGTACAGAAGAGTGAGACATTAAACTTGCGTTAAGCTACTAAATTTGTGGTATTTTTTTTTTTTTTTTACAGCAGCTTAGGGAATCTAATAGTTTTCTCAAATCTGTGACAAAATTCAGTGTTCCATTACATTTTATGATCTTGATATTTTTTAGCAGTCAGGTCATTTATGTATAGAATGTTTCTTAAGTTTTGTTTCTCTGACTTTTTAATGATCGGATTGGAAAGGACACCACAAAACTGGTTTGCCCTTCTCCGTGCATAAATCAGGGAGTTACATGGTGTTAACCCAGGCATTGTTTATGGCATTGACCTTGAGCAATTAGTTAAAACAGTATCTGCTAAAATTATACACTGTACATTTACTAGTTTTCTCTTTTATAATATAGTTTATAATTCTCATTTTGGAATTTCATTGGTTATTTTCTATCCCTCATACTTTCTACAATTTTAATTGGGTCTCTTCTCTAAAGAGTTGTGTCTTTTTCTTTCTTCCACTCTTTCTTTCATCAGCAGGGAATCATGAGTGCTTATTTTATTCTTTAGGTTATAATTCAATGTTATCATTATTGATTTTGTTTGTCAAGGTATTGTAAGTTTGCTGTGGGGAAAATTTTCAGGTTAGTTCCCTATGCACTTTTGACATTCCCCTGTTTTCTTTTCTTTCTCCAGCACCAGAATCAATGAACTCTGCAAAGATCCTGGACTCCTTCTCCTGCTGCATAATAAAGGTCGGGGCACTGGGTCTGCTTCTTGCTCCTGGGGTATTACTGATGGATTTTGAACTATAGAAGGGAAAAATGTTCTTCAGTGATTTTTAATATTATTAATGCTCAGAGTGAGTATTGGGTTAGAGAAGCAATTTACACAGGAGTTTAGTTTAGAGAAGCAATTTACACATTAATTTCTGTTGTCTTGAGTCATTTATTTTTTATTTCTATTACTCTGAAATTTTAATCAGAAACCACAGTTTTTATTGTGCTTATTATCATTGTGTAAAATGAGCACAATGCTATAATAGGGATATTCAAGAAAACAATCATTGTTGCAGAGCATTATTGATGATTATGTTTTGAAGCAAGATAAAATTAAGCATGAAAAATATTATTGTAAAAGAAAGAAATATAATTAAATATCAAAGATTATCTCAAATAACTATGATAATAATGTTGTTCTTAAAGAACTTAAATCCTGGGCAAACTACTTCCACTGTCAGTCCCCAGAGCTGTCATAAATAGCCTTGTATGTGCTTTTAGTATTGATTTGTACTAGGGTCTTTGGAAAATTTACTTCTTTAGTCAAAACTATTGATAGTAGAAGCTTAGAACTTCATATCCTGAAATAGGTCTTGACTTCAGGAAAGTGGCTTGACACCCAAGTAAAAACTTTTACAGTATTACTTAGCTTTATTAAACTTTAGGAATTTTATTTAAAATTAAGAATAGCCGGGCGCGGTGGCTCACGCCTGTAATCCCAGCACTTTGGGAGGCCAAGGCGGGCGGATCACGAGGTCAGGAGATCGAGACCATCCTGGCTAACACGGTGAAACCCCGTCTCTACTGAAAATACAAAAAATTAGCTGGGCGTGGTGGCGGGCGCCTGTAGTCCCAGCTACTCCGGAGGCTGAGGCAGGAGAATGATGTGAACCCGGGAGGCGGAGCTTGCAGTGAGCCGAGATCGCGCCACTGCAGTCCAGCCTGGGCAAGAGCCAGACTCCGTCTCCAAAAAAAAAAAAAAGAATATAAAAGTTGATTTTGTAAGGGTTAGTTTAAATGCTATAGTTCATTCATACACATATAATTTTGGAACATTCTTTAAATCGGTATCTTGTACCTCCATGTATTCTTAACGATACTGCAGTTAAATTGGTTTTGTTTTAAATGAATTTCTCAAATCTGCTGTGGAATCAGAATAAACTAGATAGACAAACTTTTTGGCATTATTTTCCTGGGAAGGTCAGAAATATCTGAATGAGAGTCTAAGGAGCTCTTCTATGAGTAAAATGCATAGACTTTGGTGCTTAATCCTTATATTATCTAATTTGGCAGCTCTGAGAAATTATTTGTTCTGTGCTTCTTATTTGCCCCAAATTGAACTCTTTCATGCTTCAATGGGTGCTTCTAATTTTAATGTACTTTTGGTTGGATGACTATGCCTTGCTAATGCTATCCACATCCCCCATTAGTTTATTAAAGACTCGGCAGTCATAATTTCAAAAGGCTTAGTTTTGTTAGACAAACAATTTTAATACTTTTAGCCTCTCCTCAAAAAGAAGTTAGTGTCTTTCTGCCCCTCTATACCCAAGGTGAAATATTGCTTATCATTTGCACTTGGAGAATATTGAACGTGAAAGGGGGTACTAGTGGGCTACAGGACAAGTGAAATATGCATTGGAGTACATAAAGTCTATTGATTACGCTACATATACAACTTTTATAATGTTAAATAACTAAGTTTTTAAAAATCAGATTAGTATTCCAATAAGGATGCGCTATAGTTTATAAAAGGGATCAAATTATTTGCATTTAATATCAGGATTTTACTTTTGTCAAGGTTTTTTTTGATAAGAGGAAGCTTTACCAGAGTTTCTCTTTCTGTCTTATTCTGTTTTCTGTCAATTACCAGGAACCATGAGTTGCTCAAGCTACTTAGATTTTTTCATGTAATTGTCCAACATATGCATGATATTTATATGATTACATGTTTTCATTTGAGAAATCCAAAGCTAGGAGAATTTAAGTGTAATTTCTAAAACTTCTGATAGAACAGAGGTTCAGATTTGCAATCAAGTGCCATATCATTTCAAATCCTCCTTCACAAATCTCATGGAAAAATAGTATTATTACATTTAGATTTTAGGTTTCCTCAACTTTAAGTTTCACAATTTATTAAATATTAATTGTTCAAAGACAAAAAGTGTGGAGCATATGAGACTATACCCTAAAGCTATATTCCTCAGATGAAATCACAGCTCTGCTACCTACAAGCTATGTGATCTTGGAAAAGTCACAAGTTTTCTGCCCTGAGTTCCCTTATTCTATGAACCCTCCCAGAGGAACCCATAGTTGTTTTGAAGAATAAATCAGTTTATGTAGTTAAAGTATTTATCTATTTTATAATAAGTTTGTTACCATATGTGAAGTGTTTATATTTATTTCATTCTAATTATTTTGAACTGTAATTAGATTTAATATATCTAATAAATATGTTTAGTTATAGCTAATTAAAATATAAAAATTTATATAAGGAAATATAAATATATTCATACATATTTTATGAGCATTATATATATGCATGTTTTTAAGTAATATATCCTTATAAGTATATCTGCTTATATATTTTACAAATGTGCATACGTAACTAACTATAAGAGGTATATATTTGTAAATAAATAAATATAAATATACAAGGTAAGTGAAAAATACTTTACAACAATTTGGATAATATATGTAAAGTGCTAATATTTACTACATCTTAGTTATTTTGATACTTCATTACTAGGAAGAATTCTATGTTATCTACAAACTTAGAAGTTTTCACTTTAATATAATTTCTACTCTGCTGAGAAAAATATTCATAAGAAACTGGTCACAGAATGGGACAAAGGGGAAATGTTGCCATTTATTTAGATGCTATAATAAGAATATACCTATAATCTTTGTTCCCATCTTCATATCCTAAATCAATTCCTCATTCATCTACGTATACTTCATTAATCTCATTAACCCTATTTTAAATATGGTGTACTTTAGAACACTGCTGTTATTGAAAATTTGAATAAATAAAACATATCCTTTGGTTATACTTTTTCTCCATGCTTCTTATCCCCTCAAAACAAAAATTTAGAAAATTGTCATCATTAAAGCTACTTTTCTTTTGAGATGCTGTCATACACTCCTCAGAAAAATGGTGCAAAGTTGGTATAAAGTTCAGGCAAAATAACAGCAAGAACAACATAGTTGAAATGTGGTGTCAGGGCACTCGCCCAAGCCTGGAGAATTGCCAATGATATAGCTGTGGTATAAACCCATATATGCTTGGCTCGAAAGCTACTCTTTTCACTGTGTTGATTTTTCTCAGGAAGTGAAATTCTGCTTCATCAATGAATAACAGGATTTTATATAAAACTTTGAATGACATAGGAGGGACAATTTGCATAGACCAACAAGTCCTCAAACTGGCCACAAGGTATTTATAATGTATAAGCTAGGTTGTAAATTTTGTTATATTTTTCATGAAAAATACAATTTATGCAAATTTTTCTTACTAAAACCATGGATCAAATAAAATGTGTGTGTGTGTGTGTGTGTAAAGAAGTTTAAAATTGTTAGATGAAAAAATCATTAAGAATATACTAAAATATGTCAAAATCATGTACATTTTGATTTGCAAACTGAATCTTGGTACAATTTAGGTCAAACTGTTTATATTCCCTATGGATTAAGTAAAAGCATAATATGTACTAAATAAATTGTTCAAGGTCTCATGGTAAATTTTATGAAATCCTGAATGAGAACTTACTTCCCCTGACATTAAAGAGTTGTTCTTTATTTATTCCTAATGCATTGCCTATACATTTTTATAATTTAGAGAAGTATGTTACATAAATATTAGTATATGCAAAAACCAAATAACTATAAAATACAGATGACAACCCTGCTATCAGTTTGACCTATATAAATTAATGTGCCACCTCTAATAAGTAAAAAATAATTACTATGTAATAACTTTTCTCAGAAATAAATACTTTCATTAATGTGGTCATAGATGTTTTGTGTGTCACATGTGTATTTCATAAGTGCAAGTTATTTAACAAATAAAAGTTCGTAAGAGTTTAAGAAGATTCTTTCTTAGCTGCAAGGTGAAATCCCTGTAATAATTCCATATAGTTAATAATCACTATTAATTATAATTTGACCTTATTCATGAGGATTGAATAAGCTATAGTGTCTGGAATTTTATTAAATGCAGAGGCTCTGAATTAAGAAATATTTTTTACAATTTGCTAGCTATGTTATCTTAGAAAATTTATTGTTCTTTCTGTGCCTCTGTCATTTTTCTATAACGTGAGAATTATAATACGGGAGAAGCTGATTATGAGGAATAAAAAGTTCATCTGCAGCATTTCCAAAACACTGCTTTGTTTTTGGCCTTATTTCTTTTCTTTTAAGTTTTATGTAGCATATACCTTTGTAAATTTTTTATAAGACTTCATTAAATACATTTTTAATGAGGCTAGACTGTACCAAAAAACTGTTGGCATTTTGAGTTTTGCTTTATACTTACCTTTCTTGCTGAAACACTGCCATTTTCTAGAATTGTGACTGTCTTAACAATGAGAAAAAATATTGTGTTCTCCATAGTATTATGACACTCATGCAATCAGTTTTTGGAGGAAGTGGTCTAGATGACACGGTGAGGTGCTTAAGTCAGCTCTGCCTCTAGCAATATCTACCAAACAATATTTCTTCTGCTGATGTATGTTTCTCTAGTGGAAAGCAGTTTTATGATATCGGATAGCAATGATAACTCTTGGTAATGTTAACTTTCCTGTGTACCCTAGGAAGATAAGTTTTTATAAGCAATTAACACTGATTTCTTAATATAGTAGAAAAAGCTATAACATTTATATATGTTTCACAGTTACCATTTCTCTACTTTTCCTTCTTGTCAAGTGTGGTTTAGTTTAGTGATCAACTTGGATCTTATAGCTCATCTAGAAAGTAGTAAGTAGAAAGTATCTCTGAAGTTACTTTAAACTGTTATCTCCTAAAGTTACTACTATTTCTCTTTAAATGACTACTCCATGATAGTTATGCATATTTTTAAGGCCTTACCCTACCTAGCTTAGATTTGGTCTAAGTCACCAAATTTCTCCGTTAGCAACTGATTTCAACTCAGTATTTATAAAGGATATCCATTGCCATATGAGATAACCTCAATGACCTGGAAGAATTTATGCAATATATAAAAGAAGATTATATATTTCCTCTAAGTAAGAAAGTTAGAATATAGAAAAAAATTTTTGCAAGCAGTTGAACAAAATATTTGTTAAAATAAAACATGAAACATTATTAAAACAAAAGGCTATATTAAGTGCAAAAGAGGGTAAATATATGTTTTTAAAAGAATAGCAGACAAGTTTAAAGAGATAGAACTTGAAGTAGTGTGGACATAAGCATATATCAAGATGCATTCAAATCTGTATCAATATAACTTTGCTTTTATTATATTTAATGTTATAATTTCAATGTATCTTCATATCAGGGAAGTGTTAATCCTATTCTAATTTTTCAGAAAAATAATTTCTTCTTGACTAAGGGCTGATGATGCTTTTTATTTTAAATATAATAGTTAATAATAAACAGAAAATCAGAAAACCAACATGAATGTTCTTCAGGAGAATTATTAATGATAAATTACACTCAATAGATTTAAACACTACTCACTTTATAAATTTTATTTTTTAAAATTATACTGCAATTCTGAGGTCTCTTAAGGAACATTGTGCTTTAACTGAATGTATGTATCCTACAACTGTTGTTTTACCAAACAAGAACATCTTGAATGTGTTTATGTTGTAGACACATTAATGGATTTCTTTTCATATTTAAAATACCAAGACATTTCCAGATTAGAACGTTGTCTAATTCAAGGCAACCTAACATCAATATTGAATTATTACTAAAATTTGTGTGTTCCATAAGTATTGTTTAATCAATGAATTTTTTTATTGTTAAGAACAATATTAGATTGAGATATATTTAAGATAGAGGATAATTTCTCTTAAATCTTCTCAGTTATGAGCACCAGGAAAATTAATAGACATATTATATTTACAAGCAAACTTTTCAAACTTTCTTCTACCCTTTCTTTGCTATTATCCTTGCCTCTGAGTGTTAATTCATCATTCTTTTTTTGTCAGCTGTCTGCACTGTTAGTTGAGGATTTCCAAAATGCCAGAAGGTGCACTAACAGCTGTAGCTACTTGAGTCAACAAGGTAATATCAGTTGATCTTGTTCTAGACAATACACATATACATAATTGCACAGAGTACATGTTGTGGAGGCACTTGGCACATTTCAAAATATAACCTTTTGTTATTGCACTAAGTGCCTGAAGCGGCACAGAATTTTCACAATAATATTTCTGCCCCCAATTATTTTTTAAATTCTGAAAGTTTGGGGATCAGGTATTCTTCAAGAGTCACAATAAAAAATGTAATTCTCATAATACTTGGATAAGTTACTAAGCAATCTAACCTCTGCATTGCTCTACTTCTTAAATGCACTTCAGTGAATGAAACTGAATGTCCCTATTCAGGAAACATGCTCATGGCATCGGTGGAGTTATACCACATATATGCATGTTGTTAATTTAAAGTTTAGATAAAAAAGCAATCTCTATTTATGGTATAAAAAGAAGAAAAGAAGAGAGATAGAACTAGTCACAGATATTGTACCTAAAGAACTTCAATGTCTAAAGGGAAATTTAACTCTGATCCTTTAAGAGTAATCCTGTAAGTTATTAAATGAAACTATATCTATATAGTGTTAGTTATAAATTTAGAAACCTAAGTTTCCCATCTCATATTTGAGGGTATAATCACTCCAGTCTCTCAGAGAATATGCAGAACATACATCTCTGGTAGATCCATCATCACCTGAATTGATTGGATTAGAGTGTACTGAAAGTTTAAGAGGCTACTTTAAAGTACTAGCAAATGGAGTGATCAGTTAGTGAGTTCAATTTTCCAGATTCCAGGTAGGATGCAAAAACACCTTGGTCTGTGACAGGCTGTGCCCCTAGTGAATACAATAGGAAAGCAAACTGAAAGCATCCTGAAGAATACGGAAAGCTAGAACCAGGTCAGAAAATCAAAAGTAAGAACACGGAACAGTCGTTCCAGTGACTACATAGAAATCAGTCAGGAGAAATACCTAAAGAGTCAGGATTCAGGGCTCACATTTCATGTGATGCTGGAGATGAAAAAAAAAAAAAAAAAAGACAGCACTTAAATTTCTTCCACTTTAAAAATTATGTTTGTTTGGTATTTCCTCCTTTACCAATTCTGGCTTACATTTTTATTTTTAGAGGTTAGTTCACCTTACCCTTTAAGAAGTTGTGATCTATAATATCACAGTCAAGAACACTCTTTCTGTAAACTCCAACAAAAATGGATTACTAGAGGAGTCTAACTTGTTTTAAAATCATGTCATAAATAATGTATTATCAACCTTGTAAAGTCTTGCACATATGTATACATATTTGAGAGGAACCTGCATTTGTATAATTTCATAGATGTATAGCATCACAAATGTATTAAAAATATTATATATATGCCAATATAATTGTATAAACATGTATTTTTATTTGATGGCAAAAGTTGGTTCATAAGCTGGGAGAAATAATTTTCTCCATAATGTTCATTAGTTTATATGTTCATGGGATAATATTCTAATTCATTTTCTAAATGCATTGTATTTAAGCTTATGTCTAAGAATTTTTTTGAATCTAATTTAAGAAGTTTTCATAATTCACTATTTGAAAACATATCACTCTTTTTTCTTCCTTGCAGAAACTTCTGTACTTTTTCTCTCAAGGTCATACAGCCCTGAATCTGATAGCAACACAGCTTCAGCAATAACAGCAGATGCCATCTTAGATTAATGTGAGTGAATGTTTTTTCACAATTTTTATAGTTTCTCTTCTTTGCACCCATTTCGTCAGGGAATAATGTTGGGTTCAATGCTGGGTGCCCTAGAGGTGCCCTAGAGTTATTTTAACGAATTCAATTTGCTTTGCTTTTCATGTAAGCACGGTTTTTCTTCTTAGATATTTTTTGGAGGTAATACGAGAAACTATTTCTTACATAAAATATTTTTAAAAGTTTACTCTTTATATAAGCCTTCATTATAGAATCATAGAATTAAAAAACCAGAGACTATAGAGATCATCTATTCTACTTTTTCTCAAGGATAATAGACAGAGGTTTTTGCCTTACCACCACTCATTTCTATTTTTGTTTCTTTTCATGAATGTAGTGATTCTTACCTGCTTTGCCCACTTTTCCTATTTCTTCTTTAAGTCAGTAGTGGAGAATTTAACTAGTTTACTTTTTTGTAGTATATTTTGAATTATGAAACACTAAAGTGGTTTTAAGTCCTCATTTCACATAAAGAAACTACACTGCAGAACAGCTTAGCTATTTAACAAAAGCACACAAACACCTAGTAGCAGAAGAAGGTCCTGAATGGCTCAGAAATGCAGGGCTATTTCCCCCTGTGAATTCTAACCTAGGAAGTCTACACATGAAACCGGAGCTTTGACTCCTTTCCTACTGCACATAACTGTCTGGAGACGGAGTCTTAGCCTGTCGCCCAGGCTGGAGTGCAGTGGTGCGATCTCAGCTCACTGCAACCTCTGCCACCTGGGTTCAAGTGATTCCCCTGCCTCAGCCTCCGCCTCCTGAGTAGCTGGGATTACAGGTGCCTGCCACCGTGCTTGGCTATTTTTTTTGTATTTTTAGTAGATATGGGGTTTCACCATCTTAGCCAGGTTGGTCTTAACTCCTCACCTTGTGATCCACCCATTTCGGCCTCCCAAAGTTCTGGGATTACAGGCGTGAGCCACCGCGCCCGGCCAGAGCATTTTTCATATGTTTATTGGCCATGTGTATGTCTTATTGTGAAAAAATGTTTATGTCCTTTGTCCACTTTTTAAATAGGGATACTTTTTGTTTCTGTTTGTAGATTCTGGATATTAGTTCTTTGTAAGATGCATTGTGTGCAGATACTTTCTCCCATTCTCTAGGTTTTCTGTTCACTGTGTTGATTATTTCTTCTTGCTGTGCAGAAGCTTTTAAGTTTGATAAAGTCCTATTTGTCTATTTTTGTTATTGTCACATTTGCTTTTGAGGTCTTAGTCTTGAATTTTTGCCTAGACCAATATCTAGAAGAACTTTTTCTAGGGTTTCTTCTAGTATTTTTATAGTTTTAGGTCTTACATTTACGTCTTTAATCCATCTTCAGATTTTTGCATATGGTGAGAGATAGGAATCTAGTTTCAGCTGCCTATTTAAAGAACTATGATGTAGCTGAGATTTTTCAGTGTACTTGAAAGCTAGCAAGTTAGCCTGACATCATTACATGGATGTTGATAGAAGAGCCAAGACTCTTGGGTCAGATACAAAGGTCCTTACTCAGAAATTACAATAGCCTCAGCCACAGTCATACAGAGTAATGTCAAGAGGGCCAGGTGAGACATGCACATGTAATGTGATGCATTATAGGAGAGGGACCTGAAACTTAGAGAAACCCACTTTTATAATAGGCAGTAAATATGCCTTCTTTGTTCTGGAGGAAGTCACTAATACTACATGTCAAGCTCAGAAAAGTTTGCTCTTTGCTATGGAGAGAAATACTATATCTTTCAAGGCAGTTAAACGTTCTTGAAAACATATTTAATAAGGATTTTTTTAAAAATGGCAATGAGAAATCAGTGTCACAGCTCTCAAAGTGTACAGAAACATAAGAGACCCAGGGATCATTGTCTCCCACCCACCCCTTTCTACACAATGACAATGTCTTAATTGTAAGATCAAAAAATAGCATGACAGTTTAAATTGGAACATGTCATTTTTATTTTGTCAGTATAAACTGTCTATTGTTACAGGATCAACCAGTATGTATTATTGTTTTAAGGAATACATTCATGGATGCAATTAGAACATTTTTTTCTGCCACGTTTGTTTATTTGTTTTCATCTTGTGTTCTATTGCTCCAGTTTAAGTCAAACTTGTAAGATAAGGTTTCTTAACTTCCTCATAGGACTGAGAAAAAGATTGAGTTTTACTAAGAATTACCTGACTCACAGCTTAGCTATTACAGAGTAGATAGGAACATGTGGCAATTTGTTGGGGTGATCAGACCCAACACCAGGTTGTGGGGTTGACAAAGTTCGGTGGAGTCAAAGGATTGAGAAAAAGACAGTTTGAGAGAGAAATGTGGAACACCAGAGGGCCATCACTATCGTGGAGGCTGCGAAGGCCCCGAGTTCTGGGAGCCCACGGTATTTATTGGTAATCCAACAAAGAAACAGATGGTGAGAATGTGGAGGTCAAAAGGGCACATTGCATTAAGCACATGATTTACAGCTGTGATTGTTTAGCATTTATGTGGAACATGTTCTGCTACTTGAGATAATGGGAATAGGAGCCTAGGAGCAAGGAGCCAGCAAGTCTAGACACATTCCAGAGGACATTATGCAATCCCTGCCTCAGTTTCCCTCCCAACACTCAGCTTTTTCCCAACATGCCCCCCCTTCTCTTTTTTGTAAAAGAAGGTATCATTATTACTATAATTACTACTAGCTATCATTATTACTAGCATAAAAGGTAGCCTTTTAATTGAGCAAGTCGATTGCAGGCTGTGCAGCCCTTAATTGCAGGCTGGTGATCCAGCTTCATTTTTCTTAGCCCTTATTCAAACTGGAGTCACTCTGGTTTGAATGCTTCCCACATATCTCCCCTTTCCCTTTTACAAGAGGACCCTTAATCCTAGGGGTTGCAGAAGGATGAAGGTCCGTCTTCTGTAACTCCTTCCTGCTGAATAGGGGCGGTGATATTCCTGCCTATTAGGGTCTCTTGTATTCAGGGTAGAGAGGTGCTGAGTCAGAAAGCATTGGTCCATTAAGCATTGTGACTCCAGTTGGTCCTTGTTCCATCTTCGCATTCACATTCAACTGGCTCATGGCTCGTACTGGGGGAACCCAGTCCATGGTTGTGATCCATGGGTCCCTCCAGTTTCCTGTTACATGGTTGTACACATCTTGAGGACATCTGCACGGTTCATTCATCTCATGTAAAAACACAAGCATATTCTCACCCCCATGTTAGTAAATCTACTGAAACAGAAGCAAAAACTTCTGTGGCTGTAGCTGGGAGGCATGCCATTGCTGAAGCATTTGTTAACTCCGTTTCTGCCTCTTTCGTTAATTACCATGAGGTAAAACTTTCCACTGATAATGAGAAACAGACCTTTTTTGATTAACAGAAGGCATAGAGAAAGCAAATTGAGGCTTTTCAAACCTGCAATTCTCACTGTACATGTGGGTCCGCTAGATGCTGTGGCTTATGATAGATCTTGAGATGTTTGGTGGCCACCCACATAGGCATCTGATTGTCACCTGGACAGACACAAGCAAATCCTCTTCCCCATAAAATTATCTTTAGGCAGGGATCAGAGGAAGTAGACTCAGAGGTAAGGAGAATTTGGGGGCCTAATGGCTTCCTGATGTTTGATAGCTGTTCCCTTGGAAGTTAGGAATTCCCTTTCTCTCCATATTGCTGCGTGGGCATGGAGGACTAGGTAAGCATACTTAGAGTCTGTATATATATTTACCCCTTTTCCTTCTCTTAATTCTGGTATATAAGACCCCTGCTTTTCCTAGGATGTCTCTCCTTACCAAAGGAGTGGGGCTTTCAGGAATAATTAGAAAGGCATGTGAAAAGAGTAAAGTTCCCCAGTCACAACTTAGTGGCTGGGAGAAGTATCTAGTGACTGCCTGTCCTAGGACCCCTCTAATAGTGACAGATGTGGAGGACAGTTGTCCGGGACTGGAGAGTAAGACCTAAAAGGCAGCGCCAGTGTCCAGGAGACAGAACCTTCTGGCTCTCAGTAGTCAAGCATACCTGGGGAGGCTGATGGCATGGGCTGGCACTTGGCCCAGGCACCCTCAGTCCTGCTGCTGGATCATCTGGTTAGTGGCTTCTGACTCAGAGGACCTTCGTCCCCTGGGGCAATGGGCCTTCCAGTGATTCCCTTGACATGAGGGGCATGGATGAGGGGGCAGCTTATTTCTATTCAGAATCTTTTTTAAAGTGTCCTTGTAGACAGCACTGGAAGCAAGCCCTACTAGGCATTCGATTTTCCTAGCCTTTCCCTTTTCCAGAGCCTCCAAAGTCTGCTTGCCTGAGGGTCATGACTAAAGCAGTGGCTTTTTTTAAAATCCCATTTGTCCCGTTCTGCCTACTCCTTATCTGTATTATATATTAAAAAAAAAAAAAAAAGTTTGCTAAGTTCAATAGGGTTTCTAAGTTTTGCTCCGGGCCTAACACAGACTTCTGAAGTTTTTTCTAATGTCTGCAGCTGACTGAGTGATAAATTTATCATTTAAGATAGTTGGCCTTCGTTAGAGTTAGGTGACAGACAGGTATGCTTCCTCAACTCCTCCCTTTGTCTCTCCAGAAAGGCGGTAGGATTTTCTTCCTTTCCCTGTGTTATAGTGGTTTCTTCCTAGTTTTCCTTAGTCCTTCTAACACGCAAGTTAGCAAACGTCTGCGGCACCAATCTCCATATTCTGATTCTGCGTCCCACTACACTGGGAACTTGCCTGCTGGCCTGTGGGGAATTGTTCTCTTTCCTCTGTTGTCATCTTATCATTGACCTGACAGAGATACCAGAGATCCCCAAACTCTCAGGCTGCAGTTATGGCGGCACTTCTCTCATTTGAGGTTAGTGTCTGATGTAGCAGTAACATTATATCTATGTCAAATCAAAGAATTGTCCTAACACTTGTAAAACATCAACAGAGCCATCAGGGTTATCTGAGAATTTACCTAGGTCTATTTTGTTTCAGGTCTGAGAGGGGAAAAGGTTCATACACTCTGACTGGGCCGAATTCCCCAGAATACATCTTAGGGGAGTTTTTGCCTTGGGGGGAACGTTTCCGATCTGAAAAAAAGAACACAGGGATGCCAGCACCCCTAGTCATTTTCCGAAGCTGATGAGCGTTAGTCCTAGAGTGTCCTCTAAGATCCTAATGCTTATTCTCTTCCAGGGTGCGTAACCACCCATAGACCTCTGCTTATCGGATTAGTTATGCTCACCGATGTAGCAGTCCTGCACCTGTTTTCCCGCCTTTCTTGACCACAAAGAAAGGGGCCTGGGCTGCTGGATTCTAGTGATCCTTTACCAGCGTGCCCAACATTGCCTTTGCGCTCAGAGGTGAGTTCTAGAGCTGGGCTGGGTTCCTGAGTATTTCATAACAACCCAGCTGCCCCATCAAGATGCATTCCCATAAACAACAGTTCTTATGCAAGTTCATTTCAGAGAGGGTGTAGGTAACCTTTTGAGTCAGGATTGAGAGAGTTTGATTCTGAGTATTTTAAGGCTTGGCTGAGTGCAAACAGCTCACACGTTTGAGCAGATTATTAGGCAAATTTCCTAACTCTGCTTCTACAAGAGTTTCCCTATCAATTACTGAACACCCATTGTTTGTTTCTCTTTTCTCAATCACCCGGGAGGAACCGTCTTCATCCTGTCCTGAAGGGAGTTCCTCCTAGGTCTGGTCGGACTTTTGTGTGGTAATTAAGGTTTAAATCCCCTGTTAGGAAACCTGCTAGGTTAAGGGAATTTTCAGTGGTTAATGTTAAATCACCTTTTTCTAACAGAATAGCCCCATACTTTAAGATTGGGTTAGTAAGCTACCTTTTTTTTTGTTTGTTTTAAACTTAGGATAGCTCTGAACTGGTGAGGTGTGCTCACAATGTGGTTTCCTCTAAAGTTTATTTTTTCTACTTTCTTCTGCTGGCAAAGCAGTTGCTGCTACAGATTGAATGCATTTGGGCTATCCATGGGTTACTAGGTTAAGGATTTTTGATAGGAAGGCTACTGGTTGTCAGTGGTCTCAGTGCTTTCAGGCTACTCCTTTGTTTATGCTGACAACAAGGTAGTATTGAAGTATTGTAGGGTCATGGAGAAGACCTTCAATTATCAATTATAGGTTTTAAATTTACCCTGGCTTTTAAAGGAATAGGGTACACTTTTTTCTTTACTTGTGTATCTCTCCTTTTGTAGATGGATTTTGGAAACACAGTGGAACAACGTTTGCTGTCCTCCCTGCTGGATTATAGTTACGGGAAATTGCCATGCTTCAAGGTATCCCTCGGCTCTAGCCTTTTGAATAGAATTTTTTATAGCACCACCAATTGCTCCAGGTTTTAACATTGCAACTACAGTAGAAGTTTTGTAGCTAATTCATCTTCTTGCCCATTAAGGGGAGAGAGGAGGTGGCCTTTTACTTAATTCGGCAGTTGGAGCCGACGGGCTAGTAAAACATACTTTTTTCAGTTTCCCTTTCTTTTCTTTAATTTCCTGTTCCTCACATTCAGAATCTGAGGTTAGTTTTTTACACTCGTCCTCCTCTTCCTCATCTGAATCTGTCTCATCTGTTTGAAAAGGCTCAAGAGCTTTTATTAGCACCTACATTGACCAAACAGACTGGAATTTTTGCTCGATATTTATGTGCTTTTTTTAATTTCTGCCAATTCTCTCCCATTCATCTAACTCCATAGTTCCTTGTTCCAGGAACCATGGACAAAACTGCTTTACTGCACCGAAGAGTGATAAATTCTGAGTACTAAATTTCACTCCCTCTCTTCATAATAAATGCCTTAAGAACTTTAAATAAGCAGAATGTCTGCTTTCACTTTGTCCTATTTTCACCCTGGTTCTCCTGAGCACTCAGGTTTCCCGCCAAGCTTCATTTTAGACATCCTCCGTGTTCACATGCTCTGGCGTTCCTTCATTGGGGTCTTTGTTGCCCCACGTTGGATGCCAGGAATATTGGGGTGATCAGACCCAACACTAGGTCATAGGGGTGACGAAGTCCGGCGGAGTTAAAGGATTGAGAAAAAGACAGTTTGAGAGAGAAATGTGGGACAGCAGAGGGCCATCGCTTTTGTGGAGACTGCGAAGGCCCCGGGCCCTGGGAGCCCACAGTATTTATTGGTAATCCAATAAAGAAACAGATGGTGAGAATGTGGAGGTCAAAAGGGCACGTTGTGTTAAGCACATGATTTACAGCTGTGATGGCTTAGTATTTATGTGGAACATGTGCTGCTACTTGAGATAATGGGAATAGGAGTCTAGGAGCCTAGAAGCAAGGAGACAGCAAGCCTAGACACATTCCAGAGGATATTATGCAAGCCCTGCCTCAGTTTCCCTCCCAACACTCAGCTTTTTCCCAACAGCAATTGCACTAAGAGTTAGCACTAGAATGAGACAAATAAAGCAAGAAGGAAATGCGCAACCAAACCAGGAAAAAAAACAGTGTAAGTGAAATATCACAAATTGTATACTTCCTATCAGTTTTTACTATAATAACTTAAAGACTGTCGTCATATTTTTATCTGTGTAGTTTTGTAAACATACCTATTCTATAATATTAGATACAGAATAATCAGGTACAATCTATCTTGCCTATTTTGTTTTATATATTAACTTGTTCATTTTTAATTTTTATATCTTCTTTATAGATATAAGTATTAAGAGAGAGGGGAATACATTATTTTGCTCTAATTACTGTAGAAGTGTGCCTGGTGGAAGAAGCAATTGTGAATGTTAGTCGAATATGCAAATAAATAAGGAAAATATTATGACTTTTGTGCTTCAGAGATTATGGTATTGTGTCAAGGTATAACGTTTCCAAGAACCTATATTTAAACAGCAAACAATAAACATAGTAACAATATAAACATATAAACAATATAAACATAGTATATTTTACTATATTTAAAATATAGTAAACTATATTTAAATAGCATCCTTTAAATGTTTTTCTAACATAATAAGCAAACATAAAAAAACATGTTTCAAGATTACACAAGGTAGACATATAAATGAAATTCAAATATTATAACAATCCTTAATAAAATGGCAAAAAATTATGCTATTATTATGACACTTGTTTATTTTCAGACATAAGAAAACATACTTGACTTAATTTTCTTTTAAGTGCATACTTGTGAAATAAAGCTAAATATGTTAAGCTAGAAATATCATTAACGTAAATCATTAAAATACATTTTATTAGCCTCTTTTAAAGACACTATATGTTTCAAAGGACTTAGTGATATTTGGTGTTGCTTAGCAACATGAGCTTTGGAGCAATACAGACCTGGGTTCAGATTCAAGTCCTGCAATATTTATGTAACTTTGGACAAAATATTAAACCTTAAATAGCTTCGATACAATTTTCTATAAAATAAAGATAATGTATAACTTTCTGAATAATATATGAGATTGTACACAAAAAATGTTTAGCATTTTGCTTATTTCATCACTATTGTTATTATTACCATTATTAATAGCAAAAGCTTTGATATGAGTTTGTTAACATCTTATTTTATATGAAGAGTTCAAAAAGTTTTCCTGTGTTATCTGCCCTATCTGGAAAATGATACTTGGAATCTGGGGCTATGCACTGTGTAAAAATTGACCTTATGAAGAGTGTGTATCACATTTCTCCAAGTATTTGTTTATTCATTATTTTAACAAATAGCTTGAGCAATATCTGTATGTGAAAAGCTTGAAGTTATGAAAAATGCAATGAATTGAGGAAACAATAAAGAGTAGTAGCCTTAGCAAAGAAAGGCAAGTTAGTGAGTCTTGTAGTGTCTAAGATTCAGGAGCTTGCCATGTATTGAAAATCTTGAATGTCAATAAGGATAAAATACAGAGGTGCAGTAATGAGAACATTATGAGTGAGATCGTATTAATCATGTATAACAAAATCATATTAGTAGAGTGAATATGTGAGAAAAGTAGAGATGTGATATCAAAGCAGAGATACCAAGTTAAGGAAATCATCTCCTGTACTTTTTATTTATTAGATTATAAGATTTCTTCCTTTTTTATCACTTTGGATTTATTTTTTCCCTATTTAAAATTGATACATAATAGCTGTACTCATTTATGTGGTACTTGTGATAATTTGATACAAGCATACAATGTGTAATGATCAAATCAGGGTAGTTGGCATATCCATAACCTCAGACATTTATCCCTTGTTTGTGTTGGAAACATTCTAAATGTTCTATTTTACCTATTTAAAAATATACAATACATTGTTGTTCACTGTGGTCACCCTACTATGCTATCAAACATTAGAACTTATTCCTTCTCTCTAACTGTATGTTTTTACCCATTAACCAACCTCTTTTCACCCCCCTTCACCCTTCCCAGCCTTTGGTAATTATCATTCTACTTTGTCCTTCATGGGATCAACTTTTTAGCTCCCATATATTAGTGTGAGCACATGTGATATTTGTTTTTCTGTGCCTGGCTTATTTCACTAAACATAATGCTCTCCAGTTCCATCCCTGTTGCCGCAAATGCCAGTACTTCATTATTTTCTTATGGTGGAACAGTATTTCACTGTGTATATATACCACATTTTCTTTATTCATTCATCCATTGATGAACACTTAGATTACTTCCAAAGCTTAGCTATTGTAAACAGTGCTGCAACAAATATGAGAGTGCAGATATCTCTTTGATATACTAATTTCCTTTCTTTGGGGTATATTTCCAGCAGTGCGATTGCTGGGTCACATGGTATTTCTAATTCTGAACCTCCATACTGTTTTCCATAGAGGTTGTACTAATTTACATTCCTACCAACAATATGCAAGCATTCTCCTTTCTCTGCATCCTCATTAGCATCTGTTATTTTTTGTCTTTTTGATAATAACCATTTTAACTGGGATGAAATTTTATATATGTGTGTGTGTGTGTGTGTGTGTGTGTGTGTATATACACACACATATTTTTTTTTGAGATGGAGTCTCACTTTGCCACCCAGGCTGGAGTGCAATGGCGTTATCTCAGCTCACTTCAACCTCTGCCTCCCAGGTTCAAGTGATTCTTCTGCCTCAGCCTCCAGCATTGCTGGGATTACAGGTACCCACCATCTTGGCCGGCTAATTTTTATATTTTTAGTAGAGACGGGGTTTCACCATGTTACCCAGACTGGTCTTGAACTCCTGACCTCAGGTGATCCACGTGACTTAGCCTCCCAAAATGCTGGGATTACAGGTGTGAGCCACCATGCCCAGCCTGAAATGATATTTCATTTTGGTTTTGATTTGCATTTCCCTGATGATTAGTAATGTTGAGCATTTTTTCATATACCTGTTGGTCATTTGTATGTCTTCTTTAGGGAAATGTCAGATCTTTTGCCCATTTTTTAATAATTAGATTATTTGTGTTTATTGCTATTGTTTGAGTTATTTATTCTGGTTATTAATCCATTACCACTTTTATTCAAGATAGTACTGGAGATACTTAGCCAGAGCAATTAGACAAGAAAAAAAAAAATAAAGTACATGCAAGTTGGAAAGAAAGAAATCAAATTGTCCTTGTTTGTAGACAACCTGATCTTATATTTAGAAAAAACTAAAAACCCTTTCCAAAAAAATTACTTTTAGAACAGATAAATGAATTCAGTAAAGTTGCAGGATAAAAATTAACATACAAAAATCAGTAGCATTTTTATATGCCAACAGTGAACAACCTGAAAAAAAAATCCAGAAGGCAGTTTCCTTTACAATAGCTAAAAATTAAATCCCTCGGAAAAACAATAACCAAAGAAATGAAAGATAGAATTAAATTATAAAACATTGGTGAAAGAAACTGAAGAGGATAATGAAAAATAGAAAAAAATATCTAATATTCATGGATTAGGGGAAGGATTAATGCTGTTAAAATGTTCATAGTATCTAAAGTGATCTAGATTCAATGCAATCTCTATCAAATGACATTCTTCACAGAAATAGCAAAATTAATCCTAAATTTCCTATACAACCACAAGAAAACCCCAAATAGCAATCCTGAGCAAAAAGAATAAAGCTGGAGGTATCACATTACCTGACTTCAAAACATACTACTAACCTATAGTAATCAAACCAGCATGATACTGGTATGAAAAGAGACACATAGACCAATGGAACAAAATAGAGAACCTGGAAATAAATTTATGGCGTTAAAGCCAACTCATTTTCAAGAAAGGCACCAGGAACTTACACTGGGGAAAGGAATATCTCTTCAATTAAAAAGCTAGTAAAACTGGATATCCATGTGCAAAAAAAGAAATGAAACTAAACCTCTGTCTCTCACAATAAACAAAATTAAATTGAAATGGATTAAAGCCTTAAATGTAAGACCCTGAAACTATAAAAGTGTTATAAGAAAACACTGGGGAAATGCTTCACAGCATTGATATGGACAAAGATTTCTTGAGAAGGACCTCAAAAGCACAGGCAACCAAAGCAAAAATTGATGATTGGGATTACGTCAAACTAAAAAGCTTCTGAACAGCAAAGGAAACAATTAACAAAGTGATACAGCTAACATAATGGAAACACATTTGCAAGCCATCTTCTATACTTATGTAAATCCCCAGTTGTATCATATCCATCTTTCTGAGAATAGAAAATACTTACTTAGAGTTTTTAAAGATCTGGATCTAGTGAAAAGTAAATTATCACTCTAAACAGTCATATATTTGTATATCTCAGGAAAACTTTTTTGAAAGAAAATTGGTACACGCTCACAATTTATTATTATTATTATTTTTTTTTTTTTTTTTTGAGGTGGAGTCTCACTCTGTCACCCAGGCTGGAGTGGAGTGGTATGATCTTGGCTCACTTCAACCTCTGCCTCCCGGGCTCAAGTGATTCTCCTGCCTCAGCCTCCTCAGTAGCTGGGACTACAGGGATGCACTACCACATCCTGCTAATTTTTGTATTTTTAGCAGAGACATGGTTTCACCATGTTGACCAGGCTGGTCTCGAACTCCTGACCTCAGGTGATCCATCTGCCTCAGCTTCCCAATGTGCTGGAATTAGAGGTGTGATCCACCACGCCCCATCTGAAATGTTAAAATGTAACTTCATTAGCTCTGTATTTGAGGGTTAGACAATTGCTAATACTTATTGTGCATAGTAGTTTTCTTTTTCCATTTTTTTTTTTTTTTTGAGACGGAGTCTTGCTCTGTCACCCAAGCTGGAGTTCAGTGGAGCAATCTTGGCTCACTGCAACCTCCGCCTCCCGGGTTCAAGCGATTGCCCTGCCTCAGCCTCCCAAGTAGCTGGGATTACAGGCACCTGCCACCACGCCCGGCTAATTTTTTTGTATTTTTAGTAGAGATGGGGTTTCACCCTATTAGACAGGTGGTCTCAATCTCCTAACCTTGTGATCCACCTGCCTCAGCCTCCCAAGGTGCTGGGATTACAGGCATGAGCCACTTCACGGGGCCTTTTTTTTTTTTTTTTTTTTTTTGAGACAAAGTCTTCCTCTTTTGTCCATGCTGAACTGCAGTGGCTAGATCATAGCTCATTAGCTCATTACAGCCTTGAACTCCTGGACTCAAGTGATCCGCCTGAGTCCTCCAAGCAGCTGAGACTACAGGCATGCACCACTACACCCAGCAAATTGTTTTTTGTTTTTTGTAGAGATGGGATCTCACTATGTTGCCCAGGCTAGTCTCAAACTCTGGGTTCAAGCAATCCTGCTGCCTTGGCCTCCCGCAGTGCTGAGATTACAGTCGTGAGCCATTGCTCCTGGCTCCTATTTTTCAAAATGGAAAAACCAAAAAGACCATTAGAAATTTCCTTTCAGAACATGTGAAAATACTCTTGACTCTTACAAATGGTAACCAGAATAAGTTATCCATCAAAGGAAGTTACTATGGTGAGCAAATTCCCCTCTTTGCCAGAGTTCTAAAGGAGTCTCAGAAGGGGAACTTCATGAGAAGATACTTGAAGAGTCTTTGTATCTAGATTCAAGTAGTTTAAAGTAGATTATTTAAAGCTGAAGATTGATTGGAATCAGACAAAATTTAAAAGATATTAGTTTAGGAATTGTGGACATAAGGTTAATGTCTTAAAGTGAGTCTTTATTGATAAACTGTGGTTTGACTAGCAAGCTACTTGCTCCTGTGAACAAATGGTTTGATCTGTATTAATAGTTTGGAAGTTTCTACCCTTTTCCAAAAAAAAAAAAAAAACAGTGAAATTATTATTTTATACATTATCTTCCTGGTTAATGATTTCTTAGAATAATGATATATTCCTGTTGACCTATGTGGTCTTTTTTCTCAGTCTTGTTAATTAAAATATGTACATGAAGGTGGTCTTTGTTCTTTGAGTCCATTCTTTTCATACTCATAAGTCTGTTCCCAGTCTTTTGTAATTTAAGGGCTCTAATAGAAAAAAGAACTTTAAATAATTTGAATGTGAAGCAATAAGAAGGGTAAGCCTATAGTTAGTATGAAGTAAGAATACCATTAATTTATAATGAATGCTTGGATACATTCAGCAGTTTTATTAGTAGCAGACTAATAAAAAATATTTTTACACACACAATGTAGTAGCACTTGTGAAAGTTCTCTGTCACTACAGCTGTTAATTATATTCTGCAACAAGACATAGTATTTCTTTTAGATAAAATGATAAAATGATTTGATTATAACCAACAATTATTTGGTAATAATCTTATCTTGTTAAAATACAAACTACTTGCAATTTGGAAACAAATCCAGGAATTTAATTAGAAATTGGAAGCCTTTGAGGGATATAAAAGATTTACTGTTGCTAGAATATTGAATGAAAATGCAGGAATGTTTGAGATTTTATAATTTCAGGAGCAGGTTGGTGATAGAAATAGTTTCACTTAAAGCTGATTTTGTTTTTCAACTTGTTTCCTCTTCCTGTATTGCTACTATCTGTACACATGCAAATCACCCTATAATCAAAAAGAATTCCCTTCCATGTACTTCTTGTTGTAGATCACAGAGAAATGACACACAGCCCTTGCCTATCATTCACATACTTCAAGGTCCAAAGCTGTTTCTGCATTTCTTCTATTATAAGTGATGCAGTTGGACCCTGTAGTCCACAAAATTTGCTGGGAAATTACATGATGAAAGTACCACATTGCTGTCATAATGCAAAATTTATTATCTTAATGCATTCTGCTTAGTCAATCTTATTAAACAACAAGAATTGGCTGTACTCAAAAAAGCTTTCTAATAGTCTAATGACAAACGTTTACCTCTTCTCTTCATATCTCAAACTTATAACACCTCCCCCTAGTTCCACACATGAAACTATTTCCACATCTAGAAACAGTTAATGTGTCCACGAAGTTGTGTATGTGTGGTCTGATATGTTAAAATTTGCTTCTTCGCTCTTACCACACTTTCTTTTTTTAATATTTTTTCTTGCTTCCACTAGTGTAACACAGCCCTCCCTGTGCTTTGAAAGGAAGTTAAATTCTTCAAAATATGATACTACCTTTTAGAATATAATTTTCAAACTATATACTTACATACAGATACTCACGGTGAAATCAATTACAGATTGTGGTTTTAAACATCTCAGACTAGGCAGCAAGTGCATCAGATCGTCACTCTGGTTCTGTTATTTAGACAGAGACAATAGCAGAGTTCTCACCAGGAGGATAAGAGCAGCTTCTACAGACACATGAATGCTAAGGAGGCAGCAACATTCTTTTGAGTTTAAATGTGTTTTTCATCTCTGATATACAGCAGTCTGGAAATCCCGTGACGCTTTAATTATAATAATTATTATTATATGAAAATAGGGTTAGAGAAGAATTGTGTGTTTGGCTAAGATGCTGGAATACAGGAGTGGACCTTTTGATTTTAAAAAAAATACCCTTTGGCTGCTTGTTCTAGATACTTTGTATTTACATTTTGGTAGTTCTCTTCATTCCTGTTGAATGTGGCTAAAAGTATATGAGTCTTTAAAAACGAGAGTAGATCACCTAGTTTCCCAAAAGGCTAAAAACAAATTGGGGAAAGAGCGCTTGCTGAGAGGGTATAAAGGCTAATCCAATTCTTCTTTCTGTTCCTCTTGAACTTTGAGCAAAACTAGAGGACCAAGGTTAGCTTTTTCTCTACCTGAGTGAAGTTAACAATGCAAAGACAAATTTGAATTACTCTTTGTAATCAACTCGTATGATTACTGTGAACAGGAGAAATAATAAATACCAGGCAAGACAAGATCATAGTAACTGCAGGGCTTTTCACCTCCCCTACTTTTTAAGATCTTTGAGTCAAGCGTGACTCTTGAGAGACTGAAATGAAAAATGAAAGAGAGTGAAAGAGAAGGAGGTCACTGGCCTCAATTTCTTTAATTAATTTGCTTACCATGAAAACGAATTAAGTGGAAATGACTGACAAATCTTATTTGTAAATGCTTTCGATCTTGTTCATATATTTTTGTTTTGTTCTAGTTTCTTTGCCCCTTAATGTCATGATTTCATGTGATTACTAATTGAATATCTGTGCACTAAAACCTTACATCATAGAATCTTAAGATTACCAGGTTGCTGCTGTTGCTTGCTACTGTATATTTGGCATGGCACATGTATACATATGTAACTAACCTGCACAATGTGCACATGTACCCTAAAACTTAAAGTGTAATAAAAAAAAAAATCTGTAAAAATACCTAGTAATTGAAAGGCCATTAAAATAATCACTTAACATTGAACTTTCAGAGCTATACAATTTTCTGTGTATATAACTGAATAAAGACAAGTTATAAAAAAAATAAAATAAAATAAAAAATAAACACATTGGTCTATTAACACCTACTAATAGTTAGACTAAATATACATATTTGGGTTTATTAAAGGCATTTTAAATTTCTTCCTCTTTGAAAATACCCAGATTTATGGGAAGCATTCATTTGGGACATGTGTGGCATAAAAATATTTAACCAACTGAGTATCTTGATAGAAATGACTTCATAGTGCTTAAATTTATTTGGTAAGTCTAGCTACCTTAAAATATATGAAGTATCTGTAAGTAAAGTAATGCACCTAAATATTTACAAAAGAATTATTAGCCAACACCTTAGTAGCAGTTATTTAGCACTACTAAAATATTAAGTCTTGGTAAAAACTCTAAATAACCTGAATGATCTGTTGAATTATGTAAAAATATAAAATGATAAGAAACATAGATATAATTAATTTTTAATGTCACTTATTTAAATGTCTACATTTTTTTTCTAATGTTTTATCCAAGCATCTCTCATTATCTGAGAAAAAGAATATTGTGCCTCTATCATGTTAATTTATTGCTATCAGTCATCCATTTGAAATTGTGAAAGAAGTCAGCATAAAGGAAGGCAAATTCTGGCTTTTCTTCTTTCATGCTTCATGGACCCTGAAACTGTCCCGTCGTTGGTCATTCATTTCCCATGCCTCAGATCCTGCTTTTTAAGAGATGAATGAACTCATACTGACATAATTTATTCTCTCTGAGTCTCTATGTAAAACCATGTACTCTCAAGTCAAAAAAAGGTACAGAACAACATTTTGCACTAATAATAACAACAGTAATATTATTTTTATTTTTTAAGGAATTTATCAGAGGAAAAATGCCTGCACTAAAATATATATCCTTAGAAATTCTAGAATATCCTGATCTTTAAATTAACTCTGAAACATACATTCCAACACAACTTTTTTACAAAGGTGGCAAATTTAAACTCAAAAAGTGTATTGTTATAAATAAAACCTACAATTTTATGTTGAAGGCTCAGGGTTCAATATGCAAATGCACAACTTTAGGTCCCCAGAGATTATGCAACTTCTGCTGATCTGACACCAAGGTAGCCTAGACTTAAATTTGAGGTTGCTAATAAGTAGGAGGTGACAACGGATAAGATTTATTAAATCCTTCAGTTTCAGTTCCCCCATTATAAGATTCTTTGATATGGTGATTTTTAAGCATTGTACAATGTACATTTAGGAGATAAATTTTATTCCTTCACATATCCATCATTAGACAAATACCAAGGTTGATAGAAGGCCGGTATTTAAAACAGAGCAAAATAAAACAACACCAAGTTTTTGTTAGGTCATCAATGGATTAGGCAAAGAGAACACAAATTAAAATTGTCAATCTTATAAGCATTTCTTTATAAGTCACCTTCATTCATTTGAATTTCTAGGTAAATCAGATTTTATCTCTTAGCTTTATTCTTTTTACAAACATATGTGTATGTACTAGGGCAAGTTCTTTTTTCCAAAAAATAGTTTGAAAATATATTGTCTTCCCAATTGAATGTATTTTTTTTTGCTAGTTGTACTTTGCAAAATAATTTGTCTATGACCTTTTCCTTCCATGATGTGCATTTTTTATTTTCTGACAGTACTTTAACAAAATCTTCAATATCTTCCACAAATGGATTAACATGGACAGTAGGATAAGATAAAATAACATATCATAAAATGTTTATATCAGGTACTCCCTAAAGCACACATACACACATATAAACATGTACATACACAAATACATACAGATTCAAATGAGAATATACAACTTGCCACATTGGCTATGAATTTTTTCCAGTAATACCTCCAAAACCCAAAGATATCTGGACCATGATGTCATAATCTGTAAATAAATTTGCCAAAATTGACAAATGGGACCTAAGTAAACTAAAGATGTTAAAGTTCTTCATAGATTCTGGATATTAGATCTTTGTCAGATGGATAGATTGCAAAAATTTTCTCCCATTCTGTAGGTTGCTTGTTGACTCTGATAATAGTTTCTTTTGCCGTGCAGAAGCTCTTTAGTTTGATTAGATCCCATTTGTCAATTTTGGCTTTTGTTGCCATTGCTTTTGGTGTTTTGGTCATGAAGTCTTTGCCCATGCCTATGTCCTGAATGGTATTGCCTAGGTTTTCTTCCAGGGATTTTGTGGTTTTAGGTTTTATGTTTAAGGCTTTAATTCATCTTGAGTTAATTTTTGTATAAGATGTAAGGAAGGGGTCCAGCTTCAGTTTTCTGGATATGGCTAGCCAGTTTTCTCAGCACCATTTATTAAATATGGAATCCTTTCCCCATTGCTTGTTTTTGTCAAGTTTGTCAAAAATGAGCTGGTTGTAGATGTGTCATGTGATTTCTGAGGCCTCTGTTTTGTTCCATTGGTCTATATATCTGTTTTGTTACCAGTACCATGCTGTTTTGGTTACTGTAGCCCTGTAGTATAATTTGAAGTAAGGTAGCATAATGCCTTCAGCTTTGTTTTTTTTTTTTTTTTGCTTAGGATTGTCTTGGCTATATGGGCTCTTTTTCAGTTCCATATGAAATGTGAAGTTGTTTTTTTCTAGTACTGTGAAGAAAATCAATGGTAGCTTAATGGGAATAGCATTGAATCTCTAAATTACTTTGGACAGTATGGCTATTTTCACAATATTGATTCTTATGATCCATGAGCATGGAATGTTTTTCCATTTGTTTGTGTCCTCTCTTATTTCCTTGAGTAGTGGTTTGTTCTTGGAGACCCACAAACAGACTTAGACTCCCACACAATAATATTGGGAGACTTTCACACCCTACTGTGAATATTAGATCAATGAGATGGAAAATTAACAAGGATATCCAGGACTTGAACTCAGCTCTGAACCAAGCAGACCTAATAGACATCCACAGAGTTCTCTACCCCACCCCATGGAATATACATTCTTCTCTGCACCACATAGCACTTATTCTAACATCGACCACATAATTGGAAGTACTCCTCATCAAATACAAAAGAATGGAAATCATAGCAGCCTCTCAGACCACAGTGCAAACAAATTAGAACTCAGGATTTAGAAACTAACTCAAAACCACACAACTACATGGAAACTGAACAACCTGCTCCTGAATGACTACTGGGTAAATAACAAATTAAGGCAGAAATAAATAAGTTATTTGAAACCAATGAAAACAAAAACACAATGTACCAGAATCTCTGGGAAACAGCTAAAGGCATGTTAAGGGGGAAATTTATAGCACTAAATGCCCACATCAGAAAGCAGGAAAGATCTAAAATTAACACCCTAACATCACAATTAAAAGAACTAGAGAAGCAAGAGCAAATAAATTCATAAGCTAGCAGAAGACAAGAAATAACTAAGATCAGAGCAGAACTGAAAGAGAGGGAGTCACGAAAAACCCTTCAAAAATCAATGAATACAGGAGCTGGTTTTTTGAAAAGATTAACAAAATAGATAGACTGCTAGCCAGACTAAACAAGAAGAAAAGAGAGAAGAATCAAATAGACACAATAAAAATGATAAAGAGGATAACACCACTAACCCTACAGAAATGCAAACTACTATCGGAGAATACTATAAACACTTCTATGCAAATAAACCAGAAAATCTAGGAGAAATAGATAAATTCCTGGTCACATACACCCTCCCAAGACTAAAACAGTGAGAAGTTGAATCCCTGAATAGACCAAAAACAAGTTCTAAAATTGAGGCAGTAATTAATAGCCTACCATTAAAAAAAGCCCAGGACCAGACAGATTCACAGCCAATTTCTATCAGAGGTACAAAGAGAAGCTGGTACCATTACTTCTGAAACTATTCCAAACAACAGAAAAAGAGGAACTCCTCCCTAACTCATTTTATGAGGCCAGCATCATCCTGATACCAAAACCTGGCAGAGACACAACAACACACAAAAGAAAATTTCAGGCCAGTATCCCTAATGAACATTGATGCGAAAATCCTCAATAAAATATTGGCAAACGGAATCCAGCAGCACATCAAAAAGCTTATCCACCACGATGAAGTCATCTTCAACCCTGGGATGCAAGGCTGGTTCAACATATGCAAATCAATAAATATAATCCATCGCATAAACAGAACCAATGACAAAAACCACATGATTATCTCAATAGATGCAGAAAAGGCCTTCAATAAAATTCAACACCCTTCATGCTAAAAATACTGAAAAAATTAGGTATTGATGGAACATATCTCAAAATACTGAGAGTTATTTATGACAAACCCATAGCCAATATAATACTGAATGGACAGAAGCTGGAAGCATTCCCTTTGAAAAGTGGCACAAGACAAGGATCCCCTCTCTCAGCACTCCTATTCAACATAGTGTTGTATTGGAAGTTATGGCCAGGGCAATCAGGCAAGAGAAGGAAAAAAAGGGTATTCAAATAGGAAGAAAGGAAGTCAAGTTGTCTCTGTTTGCAGATGACATATTGTATATTTAGAAAACCCCATTGTCTCGGCCCAAAATCTCCTTAAGCTTATAAACATCCTCAACAAAGTCTCTGGATACAAAATCAATGTGCAAAAATCACAATTCCTATACAACAATAATGGACAAAGAGAGGGCCAAATCATGAGTGAATTCCCATTCACAGTTGCTACAAAGAGAATAAAATACCTAGGAATACAACTTACAAGGGATGTGAAGGACCTCTTCAAGAAGATCCAGTCAGCTTCTAATGTTTAAATTATTTAATCTTTTTACCTTTTGTTTTTCTGTATTTAACATAAAATTTATATTTATAATTTTAATATTTAATCAATTGACTTTCATCTATTCTTATTTTATGTATGTCTTATAAAATTATACCTCATAACTCAGAATTACAGAATTTATCTTATTTCCATATATTTCAGTGAAGAAAATTAATATTTTGTAAATGTACTTTTGTTGTTGAAAAAAATAATATTTGTAAGTTGCCAAGAGTTTAAAGAATCATCTATGTTTTTTCTCATGTACACCATAAGTTCATGGCCCTTTAAAAAAAAAACAAACTGTATTTTGCTTTGTTTCCTTGTGATAGTTTAAAAGAATTTGTAAAGAACCCTTTGGCGCTTACACAGTTTGATCATATTATTATCTGCTGTATTAATGCTTCTTTACAGCACTGCATAGCTACATCACATTATGTTCATTTATATAAAGTATAGATTCTTTTCTCAAATTTTGACTAAAGCTTTTCTCTATGGTTAACTTGAATAGTCAAGTCAACACTTTTGGAGTGTCTGTTGTGCTCAGAGCACTGTAATACCTGCTGCAAATACTAAGCCTAACTTGATTAATATAATATTGTTGAAGAGATAAAACATTTATACATGCATTTGTTTGGTTGTTTTATAGCTCAAGAGAGTTCATTTTCAGAAGTGCATAGTAAAATAGAATTATTTTCACAGAAATGGGTAAATCTCTCTTACCTGCATGGATTATGGGATATGCATAATTCTAAAAACTCATTTTAAACCATTTACATTTCAGTTTGGAATATTTAGTACTATTTGAAGCTGTAGAATAAATAATCATCTGATATATATTTTGCTCGAATTAAAGCTAGAATTGTCTGCCTTGTCTGGGAAAACTTGTATTACAGACAAAGGCAAGGATGTTCTTTGTGTACTGAAGGAAGTCAACCTAGAGAATTAAAAATTCAGCATGAAAATAAGTAGGTATGTCCCCTCATTTACGGTTTAATTGAAGAAAAGACAAATTATTAACACAGCTGGCTTGGGTGCACTGATAATAATCAATGTTGCAATTATACCGGCTAGATGACAATTTATAGATTGCATTTCCTGATTTGCCATTTGCCATTATGTTTGTGCTATTTATCAAAAATCTTATTTTCACAAAGCTCTTGTATATATAAAAAACTATAGCCTGCCCTGTTTCTAAATCTAATCCTACAAAGTAATATACTTTCCAAAAACTTAACTGTTTTACATATTTATGAATTTCTCACAGGCGCCCTAAGGGATTCATTTCTCAATTGTGTCGTAAGACACAACAGTATAATGCTTGGCTTATTTTCCCATTCCCATCAAATATTGTTCTACAGTTACACGGTGTTTTCTATTTGTTGTTGTTTAGAGCAGACTGAGGATGTAGCACTGACCCAGCCTGCTCAATGTGCAGGACTCATGCCTGCAAGCACTGGGACTCATAAGACTTATCACTGTCGGTTTCTGTGTCATATCAGCAAGCTCATCTGCAGAAATACATTCTGACTGAGTAACCCTGAGGTAGACAATGCTTAATTCTCCATTTCAAAACATTCCAGGAATGGAAAAATGATTCAGCTGAAAGGCATTCGCCCTGTCAGCACCCTATTATCCTAACACAGTGTTTACTCTGTTACTGGTTTCAGTTATCCCTACACAGTTTGATAATCATTTTTGAAGCCAGCCTGGTGTATAACTTAGCACTGGTTCATAGCATGTTTATGATTGGTTTTAACATGATACCTATGGATTCACATCTATCTTTTTGCCTACTTTGTCTATTCTCTAATTTTGAGAAAATATACTTCAAAGAATGTAATTGAAGAAAAATATTGAAAATTAAAAGTATATGTTAAAATATTCTAAAGCTTATTTTAGTAATTACCAATTAGCAATTTATTGAAATTAACATATATGCACACATACAGACACACAAAGAGAGAGAGGGAGAGGTGCCATCAACAGTGTGTGTTTGAAAATATGTAGAAGTGTCTGTAAGATATGATGTAATTATATTAAGGAAGCATATTAAGAAATTCAATCTTTCTTGAAAGTGAAATAATCAAATTTACCATATAGTGTTCTACACTTCCATATATATTTATAAGATATTCTATGAAAACAAAATGTATACATATTTAATATAAAATAAAATCTTTATTGAAAAAATGTTTTTTTCATATTAGCTTAAAATGACAGCTATTTGGAAAAAAAAAAAAGCCTAAAATTTCAGTAGGCTTAATATTAACGTGGCTTTAAAATTATATTTTCTACATAAATCTAGGGAATATATTTTATATACTATAATATTATAAAAATATCAACATTAATATTATATTTTCTTCTTGGTCTTCATGATAACCATTAATAACTTTAATACAAATATATTGGTTTGAATTATTTTTAATTTCATAATTTAATCAATGAATACATATTTCTTGTTTGTACTGTATGTCAGATACTTTCTTTAACATAATGTGCTTTGTAATTTTAGAAAAATAGTATCAAAGTCATAAATACATTAGTGTTAATACTAATATATTTGCTCTTTTATTCTTTTCTAGTTGGATCTCTTTTTAGTAACTTTCAGGGATGAAACTGCTGAAAATCTGTTGTACACCATGCCAAAATGCTTTCAGGGTTCATATGTAATAATGGGCTTTAAAAATTGTCTTTGTGAAAGTTTATTTTTGGTCTTGATTGTATATAGTTTTTTTCTATTTCATATATTTAGAACATTTTAATGTAAACATATTTAGAAAAAGATCTTCTCAGTTGATTTTATGTTTGATTTGAGAATTATGCCATGATGTGTGCATTTGAAGGCTATTTGATTCGATAATATACATATGTTTCTATTTACGGATAAATTTTCCTTCTGGCATGATTTGCATTTAAATGAATTAAATTTTTATAATCATATATGCATATGTATATGCACCTATATATATATCCATACATGCATAATTATTTACATTGTTTATAATCATAATCATGTCTATGTCTATACATGCATATGTACATGTATGTATGCATGCACATATGTTTGTGTGTCTTAGGACTGCCATAAACAAATTACTACATACTTGGTAGTGGTAAAAATCAAGTTTAGCCTAAAGGTGCCTCCTTACATATTTTAAGTTTGGCCTAAAGGTTTCTCTGTACATTGTGAACTATAACAAGTGAAGATGTAAACAGACTGTAGCCTATACTTGTGCCAATCAGTGAGTTTTGACCAATCAAATGTAGCCAACTGTTCAAACAGTGTTCAAATAAGCCATACAGCGAGCTGTAACCAATCTGGCTGTTTCTGTACCTCACTTCCGTTTTCTGTACTTCACTTTCCTTTTTTTGTTCATAAATCCTCTTCCACCATGTGGCTGTGCTGGAGTCTCTGAACATACTCTGGCTTGAGAGGCTGCCCCATTCGCGAATGGTTCATTGCTCAACTAAATGCTTTTAAATTTAATTCGGCTGAAGTTTTTCTTTTATCATACTTAGAAGGACAGTTCTGAAAGCTAGATGTCGGAAATCAAGGAGTCACTAAGGTTGGTTTCTTCTTAAGTTTCTGAGGAAGAATCTATCCCATGCCACTCTCTCAGCTTCTGGTGGCTGCTGACAATCTTTGGTGTTCCTTGTCTTATCAACACACTTTTCAATCTCTGCCTCTGTCTTCACATAGCATTCTCCCCTGTGTTTCTGTGTCTCTCCTTAAGAGGAGAGACGATATGATACAAGATCATGATATGATTAAGTAATATCCAGTAAACAGCCCACACTGATCTAATATGAGATCCCCATCTTAAATGAACTCGTTACTACAAATTCCCTGTTTCCAAATAACATCACATTCACAATTACTGTGGACAGGATTTCAACAAATCTTTCCAGGATACTTAGTTCAACCCACACTGTGTGTGTATACATATGCCTATACACATGTATATGTACAACAATTCACTTTAATAATAAATAACAAGTTTTCATTTGTTGCAAAAGTATGTGTCATTACAAACTGTGTTATTTACACTGCTTTAACTATTAAGTAAATACTAAATCAGTACTAAATTGGTTATGTCAGTGTTTCAGAGCATTAGATCTTAAATAAATTTTGAATACAATCAATTAAAAATAATACACAATATTTTAACATAAAGTTGATGAAGTAGAGAATTCTGCAATATTTGAAATTTTAGAGAATGCCAATTAATTGCAAACATTAGTTTTAAGACTAGGTGGATACCTAGCATTCATGTAATGTTAATCTCTAACTTTAGAACATGTCAAATTATAATAAAAACTTATATTTTATTTTGAACATAAAAATAACATTATTCATGAATACAGTAGACTAATAGGACTAAACAGAATGGCCTGAAAAAGCTCAGAAGTATCATCACCCAATTCAAAAGTAAAATAACTTACTTATAGGAGGCCAGGCATGGTGGCTCATGACTGTAATCCCAGCACTTTGGGAGGTTGAGTCTGGAGGATTGCTTGAGAGTCCAGCAGTTCAAGACTAGCTGGGCAACATAGTGAATCCCCATCTCTACAAAACAATACAAAAATTAGACAGGTATGGTGGCATGCACCTGTAGTCTCAGCTACTTGGGAGGCTGAGGAAAGCGGATTGCTTGAGCCCAGGGAAATTGAGGCTGCAGTGAGCTCTGGTTGCACCACTGCACTTCAACCTGGCTGACAGAGTGAGACCGTGTCTCAAAAAAAAAAAAAAAAAAAAAAAAGAAAAAAAAAGAAAAAGAAAACATAAATAAATAATATAACTACATTTATAAAGTTAGGTTATAAAATAATAAAACATGCTTTATCTTTCTCCAAATCTCTACAAACAATATTTTTGTTTATATTCCAATATTAGTAAAAAGGGTGAAGAGTAACACTGAGAAGACCTACTCTTAAACTCTTGTTAATGTCTTTCTAGATATGATTTTTATTATGAAAAATTTTACACATACAACAATGTTGAAATAATTTTACAGTGAACACTAATACATCCATTATCTAGATTCTATGAATAATATTTGCTACATTTATTTAATCACATGTATATCAATTTGTCTTCTATCCATCTATCAACTTTGTTAATTTTTGATGCATTTCGAAATGAATTGTGAATCTTTGTGTATTTCCTCCAGTACATCTTTATGATAACATTAGTCAAAGGTCAATATTTATTACTGTTTTCTGTAATTTGATATAAAGTTTTCATAAAATGTCATGCACAAATAGTAAATATATATTTAAGTTTTGAATACATTTACTCATAACCATATCTCTACAGGTGTATAACACTATCATCACCCTAGAAAAGTTCTTTCTAGAAATAACATATAATTTATATAATATATAAAAAGTTCTTTATATATGATGGATACATTTCCTTATTAAACACATAATTTGCAAATATTTTCTCCCATTCTGCCTGTTGTCTTTTTTACTTTTTTGATCCTGTCTTCATAATACAAACATTTTAAATTTGGATATAATTCATCTTTTTTTCTTGTGTCACTTGTGCTTTTGGTGTCATATCTAAGAAACCATTGGCTAAACCAAGTCAATAAGATTCTTATAGTTTTGGCTCTTACATTTGTAACTGTCAACAATTTTGGTAATTTTTTGTGGCTGATGTAAGTTTGGAATCCAAGCGATGCTTTTGCATACAGTTATCTAGGTGTCCCAGCACTAGTTATTGAAAATACTCAATAAATTACTTTGGCTTCTTTGTTAAAAAGTCAAATGACCATAAATGTATGAATTAATTTCTGGAAATCTTGACCTATCTGTGTGTCTTTTCTTATAGCATACCACGTTGTCATTATTAGTCTAGTTGTATAGTAAGTTTTGAAATAGGGAATTGGTGTCTTCCAAATTATTTATTGTTTTTCAAAATTATTTTGTGTATGTATTTGCATTTACATAGGAATTTTAGAATGATTTATGATTATGGAATATCGATTTCTTTAGATATTTTATTTCTTTCAACAATATTTTGTGGGTTTTTTTTTTTTTTTTTTTTGACCGAGTTTCGCTCTTGTTGCCCAGCCTGGAGTGCAGTGGCGCAATCTCGGCTCACAGCAACCTCTGCTTCCCGGGTTCAAGAGATTCTAATGCCTCAGCCTCCCGAGTAGCTGGGATTACAGGCATGCGACAACACGCCCAGCTAATTTTGTATTTTTAGTAGAGATGGGGTTTCTCCATGTTGGTCAGAGTGGTCTCGAATTCCGAACCTCAGGTGATCCACCCACCTCGACCTCCCAAAGTCCTGGGATTAGAGGCGTGAGCCACCATGCTCGGCCCCTATTTTGTGGGTTTTAACACCTGGATTTAATTTTCTGGATTTGGCAACGCTACTGGGAGAGAATATGAAAAAAGTGTGACGAGTTATTTAAAAAGTATAAATAGGCCTGGCGCGGTGGCTCACGCCTGGTGGATCACGAGGTCAAGAGATCGAGACCATCCTGGCCAACACGGTGAAACCCCGTCTCTACTAAAAATACAAAACTTAGCTGAGCGTGGTGGCAGGTGCCTGTAGTCCCAGCTACTTGGGAGGCTGAGGCAGGAGAATGGCGTGAACCCGGGAGGCGGAGCTTGCAGTGAGCCAAAATAATGCCACTGCACTCCAGCCTGGACGACAGAGCGAGACTCTGTCTCAAAAAGAAAAAGAAAAGAAAAAGTATAAATACTGATAATTTGTACCTAGATTCTAAACTCACTTTTGCAACTTACCCTGCGAGTCTTTTAGCTTCACTTTGCTCCCTTTACATCACCGGCAAATGAGGAAGATAATGCCTGACCTCACTTTCTTTACAGGAATGTTGTTAGAATAAATGAGGCAATGCACACATAAACACAGAGCATACTGGAAGACAAATAATCTATAAAACTGTAGAATCATCATCATTATTATTATAGACAGAATTTCTGAAAAGTCAGCAGGGTGAATATAGTAATTTCCTACAAAGAAGAAAATAAAAATATCATTACAATATGGATTTAATGGCTTTGTCTTTTATTTTATTCAGCACAGCATAAGAATATAGATGTACCTCCTTTGGTTTATTATAAAGGTGCATTGTTTTCCATTTCATGGTACCTTTATGCCTTTAATCAGAATCTAACAATATGTATGTTATTGTACATACATTTCTTACATTTCTAAAAATCACTAAAGACTGATTAGTCATAGGTGCCAGATTTTTTTAATTATACATTTTCACTATATACATGTATGTATACACATGTATATAGTGTGCATCTTTGTGCATCAGTTTTTCAGTGTACACTTTAACCCTAGGAATAATATATCATGGTTCATATGCTTAATATAAATATCAGTGTCTTAGTTTTTTACAACTTAAGTTCCAATGACTTCTTTGTATAATGAAGAGATTAGATACAATTTAGTGTTTTCATTTTAAACAATACATTTTGGAATAAACAATGGATAACTATGAACAAGTCGGTCACTTTCTGTAGGATTCTTTATTTGATATATTATGGAGTTAGGCACAATTATGATTAAGCTCTGTCCACATTCCAATATCTTTGAAATATGCAGAGTATTTAAGGTACAGAGGAGAATGAAGAAAAAGACAATTCTAGGATCAAGTTATAGAATATAACTGATAAATATATGTTTCAAAGAAAATCTTGCAAGTAGAGCAATTTTCAAACTTTAGTTTTCTAAAGTATTTAAATTATGTAATACCACTACTTAAATATCTGTTTTTGGTTCCCTTTAATTTTTTAAATAATTTCTACAAAATATTAAGTTTAGCATGCAGCTTATGAAATAAAACATATATTTTATAATAAGGCCAGAAACAGGTAATATTCTTTAAAACAAATTAACTATGAGTGAGTAGTTTTATCTCAGCATAAATTTAATTAAAAATACTCCAATGAATTTTCGTTATGGTTGAAATTATTCTTTTAATTATTGTTATCTAATTTAATTTTAGTCTATTTTTTAAAAAATAGAACTCAAATACAGCTGACTCTTGAATGACATACGTTGGAACGTGTAAGTTCTGACTTAATTTGCAGGTTTTTTTCCTTAAAAGTTATACCAAGTGTTCCTGCCTCTCCTAACTCCCCTTTCAACTCCTCCACCTCTTCTGCATCTGCCACCCCTGAGACAGCAAGACCAACCCCCACTATTTCTCCTACTCCAGCACCTACTCTAAAATTAAGACTTTTATGATAATCCACTTCCACTTAATAAATGATAAATGTGTTTTATCTTATGACTATCTTAATAACATTTTATTTTCTCTAGCTTATTTAATTGTAAGAATACAGTATACTAAACTGATAAGAACAGATACTACACTTGATCTTAGCCAAAAGACGAAGGATATGAACAGACACTTCTCAAAAGAATACATTTATGTGGACAACAAACATATGAAAAAAAGATCATCAATGGTCATTAGAGAAATGCAAATCAAAACCACAATGAGATACCATCTCACGCCAGTTAGAATGGTGATTATTAAAAAGTCAGGAAATGACAGTTGCTGGTGAGGCTGTGGAAAAACAGGAACACTATTACACTGTTGGTGGGAGTGTAAATTAGTTCAACCATTGTGGAAGACAGTGCCATGATTCCTTAGAGATCTAGAACTAGAAATACCATTTGACCCAGCAATCCCATTACTGGGTATATAGCCAAAGGATTATAAATCATTCTGTTATAAAAACACGTGCACACATATGTTTATTGCAGCACTATTTACAATAGCAAAGACTTGGAACCAACCCAAATGCCCATCAGTGATAGACTGGATTTAAAAAAAAGTAATACGTATACACCATGGAATACTATGCAGTCATAAAAAATAATGAGTTCATGTTCTTTGCAGGGACATGGATGAAGCTGCAAACTAACACAAGAACAGAAAACCAAACATCACATGTTCTCACTTATAAGTGGGAGTTGAGCAGTGAGAACACATGGACACAGGGAGGGGAACATCACACACTGGGGCCTGTCACTGGGTCAGGGGGCAAGGGGAAGGAGCGCATTAGGACAAATACTTCATGCATTCAGGGCTTAATACCTAGATGATGGATTGATAGGTGCAGCAAACCACCATGCCACGTGCATACCTATGTAACAAAACTGCACGTTCTGCACATGTATCCTAGAACTTAAAAAAAAGAATACAGTATATATTTCTTATAATATACAAAATATGTGCTAATTGTTGGTTTTTTGTAAGACTTCCAGGCAAAAATAGTTATTAGTAGTTAAGTTTTCTGGGAGTCAAAAGTTAAATGTTGCAGTGTTTTGGTGCCACTAAGTTCACATTGTTCAAGGGTTAACTGTGTATTATAATGACAGTCTCATATACTTAGAGAAATTGCAATCTGTTTGCTTATAAGTATTATAATTGCTTGATAAACCAAATGGAGCTTTGGCTTTGTTATAGTTTATAAATTTATTTTCCCCAAGCCTTTAAAACCAACTGTATTATTTTGTTTTCATGTACAAAGGCATTTAATAGTTTGAAGCTAATGTTTCATATTTGGCTGCCCTTGTCATAGTCCATCCATCATATTCCTTTCAGTAAGACATAATCTGATTTTTGTTGATGAACATGATTTGAGATACAAGAGCCCCATCTTATGTAAAAGGTCAAAGATAACCAAAGTACAGTGAAGATTTTGAGACTAACGACAAACAAAAATCCTTTGTCATGGAGTAATTAGAATATGCAATAGAAAAAAACTTTATTTTCCTCATACTGTTTGTTCTCAGTTTTATTTATAAATAAGTGTTTTCGTTAAAAAAGAAAAATTTGCAATAAAGCCATTGAATGTTATATGCAATAATGGCTGCGGCTATATCCACAAAATTCTTTGACAGGTACAAAAACATTTTTTAAGGCAAGGCATTTTGCTTAATAGTGAATAAATTTGTATTTACATGTAAACAATGTTTGTCCTGCTGGTAAGTGCTTCAATAACCTATAAACTTCATTTTGTATCCTCTTTATTTTATGGCAATTTCCAAAGGCTCTCCAACCATAGGGTTTCAGAAAAATTTATTAAAAACCTTTTGTCTCTACCTTCAAACACTACCATTTTTGCCATTGTTACTACTTCTTATTCACTTTCTCTCTTCTTGAGGCATAAATTTCATTGTTACTTATTAAAATAGTCCTGTAACCAACACTAAACAAATTTTAGTACTTCTTAATCATTTATTAAGGGAATTGATATTACTGAATTCAGAATAAGGGGAGAAACCAAAAATAGAAAAAATAAAATATCATGGACTTGAATTATTCTATCAATATCTTATTTTTTCTTTTAGTTAACGTGGAAGATAAAAGATCACTGCCTCCATGGAACATACTGTTCATTAATTTTTATTTCTGTCTCATTCATTAAGCATGCTAGAGCAAAGTACCATCGACTGGGCATCTTATAAACAACAAAAATTTATTTTTTCACATTTATGGCATCTGAGAAGTTTAAGGCACTGGCAGATTCAGTGTCTGGTGAAGGTCTGTCTTCTGGTTTGTACATGGCCCCTTCTAGTTTTGTCCTCACATGGTAGAAGGGAAGAACTCTGATCTTTTTTCCATTTACAAGGGCTCCACTCTCACAACTAGGTCATGAGAGAGGAACCCTCGTGAATGGGACCTCCAAAGTCCTCACCTCCTAATATCATCTCTTTCAGGGGTTAGGCTTTATCATATGAGTTTTTAGGGGACACAAGCATTCAGTCTATTAAAAATACCTTTATTTTCTTAATTAAGATTTGGAGTAAAGTTATAGATAACTGTATTCCTTTCCTCACTGTGCCCAATAAAGTTATTTTAACAAAATGGTAGGCAAATTTAAAAAATGAATAAAAATCATAATAAATAATTCATTGTCTTGGTGGCAATAATATGCTATAAATAATAACCACTGAGATTAAAATTACAAGATACTGCAACGATTTAGTGTTTAATACATGTAGTCATGACAAACATAATAGAAGTCTGTATTTTCCTTATTATTATTTTTCTTTATATTGCAACTATAGACATAAGCACATGGAAGCAATTTTTAAAAATAATAGACTTTATTTCTTAGAAAAATTTCAGATATAATAAAATATTTATCAGACAGTGAGGAGAATTTCCCTTACACTCCTTCTCTACCCAATGCTTCCCATATCATTTACATCTTGTTCTGATGTGGTACATTTGTCACAATTGATAAGCCAATATTAACACATATTGATAACTAATTCTGTGGCTTACATTAGGGTTTACTGTTTTTGTTTTGTTTTGTTTTTTGAGACAGACTCTTCCTCTGTGACCCAGGCTGGAGTGCAGTGGTGCGATCTCAGCTCACTGCAATCTCTGCCTCCCGGGTTCAAGAGATTCTCCTGCCTCAGCCTCCTGAGTAGCTGGGACTACAGGCGCCCGCCACCACACCGGCCTAATTTTTTGTATTTTTAGTAGAGATGGGGTTTCACCGTGTTAGCCAGGATGATCTCCATCTCCTGACCTCGTCATCTGCCTGCCTCAGCCTCTCAAAGTTCTGGGATTATAGGCGTGAGCCACCACGCCTGGCTGGGTTTACTTTTTACATTGTAGAGTGATCTGAGTTTTTTCAAATGCATAATGCTATATCTACACCATGAATATATCATTCAGAATAGTTTCACTGTCTTGTAAAATTCCATGCACCTCTACTCATTGCTTCTACTTTGTCAATGAACCGAGAACAACCAGTGAACTTTTTACAGTTAGTATAGCTGTGCCTTTCCCAGAATGCATATATTGGGAATCCTACAGTAAATAGCCTTTCCAGACTGGCTTCTTTCACTTATCAATATTTATTTAAGTGGCTTAGTAGTTTATTTCTTTTTGTTATTAAATAATGTTTTATTATTTGAATGTATCACAGTTTAATCACATGTTGATGGACATCTTTGTCACTCTGATAATTGGCAATTATATATAAATAAATTGCTGCAAGTATTTGTGTGCAAGTTTTTCTATAAATATATATTTTCAACTCACTTGGGCATAGATTCTAGATCATATGGTAAAATTACGTTTATTTTTTAAAGAAATTGCCACGAGTCTTCCAAAGTGGCTGTAGCATTTTACATTCCCACCGGCAATGAATAAGTGCTCCTGAAGTTCCACAACTTCACCAGCTTTTTGTTCTGTCAGTGTTTTGGATTTTAGCTATTCTAATATGTATGTAAAGGTAAACTTTTGTTGTTTTTAATTTGTAATCCTCTTATATCATAAGATGGTGAGAATTTTATTTAATCCTTATTTGCCATCTATATATCTTCTCTGTGAGGTGTCTCTTCAGATCTTTTACCTACTTTTTTGTTTTTATTTTTAATTTATGTGGAGTTTTTACTTTAGATTCAGGGGCTACATGTGCAGGTTTGTTAAAAGGATATTTTTTGTGATGCTGAGATTTGCGCTTCTATTGATCCTGCCACCCAGATGGTGTACAGAAGCACCCAACAGTTTTCCAGTCCTTCCCTCTCTTCCTGTTCTTGGAGTCCCTAGAATCTATTGTTCCTGTCTTTGTGTCTGTGTGTACCCGAGGTTTCTCTCCCACTTATAAGTGAGAATATTTTATATTTGGCTTTCTGTTTTTGTGTTAATTTGTTTGAAATAATGCCCTCCAGCTGTATCCATGTTGCTGCAAAAGATGTGATTTTGTTATTTTTTTATAGTTGTGTAGTATTCCATGGTGTATATGTACCACATTTTCTTTCTCCAACTCATCTTTGATGGGCACCTAGATTGATTCCATGTCTTTGCTATTGTGAATAGTGCTGCAATAAACATATAAATACAGGTATCTTTTTGGTAGAATGGCTTGTTTTCCTGTGGATATATACCAAGTAATGGGATTGCTGGGTTGAATGGTAGTTCTATGTTAAAGTTCATATTAAAGCTCATATATAAAGTTCATATTAAAATTAAATGTGTTTCTATTTCTCTGTAGCCTTGCCAACATCTGCTCTTGTTTTGTTTTTAATACTAGCCATTCTGACTTATGTTAGATAATGTCTAATCATAGTTTTGATTTGCATTCCTGTGATGATTAGTGATGTTGAGCATGTTTTTATATGTTTATTGGTTGCTTGTATGTCTTCTTTTAAGAAGTGTTTGTTCATGTCCTTTGCTCACTTTTGTTTTGTTGTTGCTGCTGTTGATTTGCTTAAGTTCCTTATAGACTTTGGATAATAGACCTTTGTTGAAAGTACAGTTTGCAAATATTTTCTTCCATTCTGTAGGTTGTCTGTTTATGCTGTTGTTAGTTTGTTTTGCTTTGCAGAAACTCCTTAATTTAATGAGGCCCCACTTGTCAATTTTTGTTTTTGTTGAGCTTTCTTTTGTGGACGAAGTCATACATTCTTTGTCCAAAAGGGTATTTCCTAGGTTTTCTTTTAGGATTTTTACAGTTTGAGGTCTTAAATTTATGGCTTTGATCCATCTTGAGTTAATTTTTTCATATAGTGATGGGTAGTGGTGCAGTTTCATTCTTCTGCATATGGTTAACCAACTTTCCCAGCACCATTTATTGAATAGGAAGTCCTTTCTCCATTGCTAATTTTTGTCAACTTTGTGGAAGATAAGTTGGTTGAAGGTGTGTGGCTTTATTTCTTGGTTCTCTATTCTGTTCCATTGATCTACATTGTCTATTTTTGTACCAATACCATGCTGTTTTGGTAACTGTCATTTTGTAATATAGTTTGAAGTCAGGTAGTATAATGCCTGTGGCTTTGTTCTTTTTGCTTAGAATTGTTTTGGCTATTTGGGCTCTTTTTTTTGGTTCCATATAAATTTCAGAAATTTTTTTTTCTAATTATGTAAAAATGTTGTTGGTAGTTTGATAGGAATAATATTGAATCTATAGATTGCTTTGGATAGTATGAACATTCTAACTACATTTATTCTTCTAATCCATGCGCTTGAATTTTTTTTTCATGTGTGACATCTATCCTTTCTTTCATCACTGTTTTGTAGTTCTCCTGATGGCAATATTTCACCTCTTTTGTCAGATGTGTTCCTAGGTATTTTATCATTTTGTATTTTTTGTCCACTTTTTAATTAGGTTGTTGTATATTTTAGATACGACTACTTTATCAGACATGTGTTTTGCAAATATTTTATCTCAGTTGTGACTTGTATTTTCATTCCCTTAACACTATCTTTCACAGAGCAGAAGTGTTTACAATTTTAATGAAGTCCAACTTGTCTATTTTTTTTATGGATCTTGCTTTTGTGTTATATCTAAACACTCATTATGAAACCTAAGGTTACATAGATTTTCTCACATTCTATCTTTAAGAAAGTTGAGAGATTTGCATTTACATTTAGGTTTATAATCTATTTTGAGTTAGTTTTTACAAAAGATATAAGATCTGTGTTTATATTCTTTTTTTTTTGCATGTGAACATTTGATTTTTTCAGCACCAATTGTCAGATTTCCATCTCTCCTCTGGCAAAGACAAGTTGACTGTTCTAGTGTGGGTGTCATTTTGGGCTCATTTTTCTATTCCATTAGTCTTTTTGTGTATACTTTTGTTAAGACAACTCTGTGTTTATTACTATAGCTGAATAGTAAGTCTTGAAGTCTTACTGGTCAGTCATGTAGTATCACTTCTCTGACTTTGTTATTTTTCTCCAAAATTATGTTGGTAATTTAGAGTCCTTTGTTTGTTTGTATAAACTTTAAAATAGTTTGTTGATATACACAAAGTAAATTGCTGATATTTTTGTTGAGATTGAATTGCATGTATAGATGCAATTGGGGAGAAGGACATCTTAATATTTAGTCTTTAAATTCATGAGCATGATATATCTCCATTTATTTAGAGCTTTGATTTATTGTATTACAGTTGTGTAGATTTCCCCATATACATCCTGTAAATATTTTGTTACATTTCTTCCTCCTTCTCTTCTTCCATCTCCTTCTCTTTCACCTTCTTGTTCTCTTTCTTCTTTTTAGAAATAACAAAAACTGTGCTGTATCTTTTATTTCAGTTTCCAACTCCTCAAAAGCAATTGGCATTGTATATTACACATGTATCCTATGCCTTTATTATAATTACTTATTATGTCTAAAAATATGTTTTCTGATTTCTTTGAAATTTTTAAATATATGTTAAAGTGAACTAATATTACCTGAGAAGGAATCCGTACTTCTATACTTCAGTCCTTGTGGACAAGCCATATCCTAGCTTAATAGGTAGACAAGATTGAAAACCTAACTTAGGAGTATGTGCCCGTAACAATAACTGAGACTTGGTCAGTCCCAGCAGCCATACTTCAACCAGTCATATACTGCTGAATGTTCAAATTGTGTCCAGATAAGGTAAACTCTGAGCTGTAATCAATTCAGCTGTTTCTGGACCCCACTTTTTATTTTTGTATATCACTTCTTTTTTTGTCTATAAACTTGTGACCATAAGGCATCCCTTGAGTCTCTCTCTGGATCTTTTATGATTTTGGGGTCTACTCAATTCATTTATTGTTCATTGCTCAATTAAACTCCTTTAAATTTAATTCTGCTGAAATTTTTCCTTCATTAGATGATGTCAGAAGTAGGATCCAAAGTAGAGGTTCTAATGACCCCCAAGAACGCTGAGTGACCAAACAAGGTACCTGCTGGACTCACTTGTGTCCGCTGATCTTTCAGGGCAGCTGGGGATTGTGGTAGGTTTTCTCTAGGAGTCTGAAACTCCATGGATTTGTGCTTTGAGCTCTCTGAGTTTCTTTGAGCAAATTTCTTTTCCACACTGGGTTTGGAAGTTGTGACAGAAACTGGACTGGGTCCAGAATTGGATTAGATCTGGTAATTAACTGGGTTGGATCCAGTTAGAGGTCTCTTACATCTGACTGGGTCAGACAGAAATTGGCAGTAAATGGTAATATTGCAAGAATTGTAAAATTTGGCTTTTGGAAATTCTCAGGGATTTTTGTTTTCTACCCCTTTGTTTCATTTTTCTTGTATGCTTAGGTAAGAAAAAAAAATCATTGGCAAGGGAAAGGAAACCCAAGAGCAAAGACACTACCTTAGATAAAAATGGGATCTTTAATTTCTGAAGAACTGAGTTCTTTCTGGCTTATACGTGCATAAATGTTAGGCCCCAGAAGCAGCAAAGTCTTACAGAAATGGCAAAATCTTACTAAAGATAACTTGCAGTGGAACATTCTGAATGAACAACAACACACTGATGTACATTTAAAAATGAGGGCTCCCAAATTAGTCTCATCTAGGGATGCCTATTAATGTGCAGAAGTTTCTAAAAAAAATTTCAGTGGTTTTATTTAAGACTTTACAAAAGGCAAATAAAAAGCTTAAGGGACTAATTGATTTAAAAAAATCTGTCTCATACTTTTTGCTGATGGGAATGGGTGATGGGATTAGGCATGCACAGGATCATGGGATACAGGAAACATTTTTCTTCTTGAAGGAGGAGCTGGAGAGCTGATGGGACTGCTTGAAAGTCCCTTTGTGACTGAAAAGTGGTCACCTGAATTTTTGATTCATATCTCTGCAATGGATGAATCGTTCTCTGGCCTCCCTGAGCTTCTTGCCTTCCCCACCCTACCTCAGGCAATGCTACTCTCTCTCTCTCTGTGCAAACTGGTTGTGGGAATGATAAAAATCACTATCTCTTGCAAAGGTTTAATTAATGAGAAAGGATTCATGAGGCTAGTCTTAAGCTGTACTGAATCTAGTGTATTTTGTGCTATGCATTTGTCTTTCTGTGTCATTCTGTCACAAAGAGGGGTACCTTAGGATAGAACATGGGCTTAGGACCCCATAAGCTTGCTGTTCAAGACAGCCCAGCAAGCTGGTCAGTTACAAACTTTGCTGCAGGTCCCCAACACAAACAAAAAACTGAATGAGGTCTCTATCTTGATTTTTGTCCTTGGGAGCTTGAACTTGTAACCATGTTGTGGTACTTTCTTTTGGTCTCCACCATCTTGGGAACAGGAGTTTTGGGGTTCGTGTTATAGTTAGCTCTAAAAATTATCTTGAGTAGTTAAAAGCCATTGCAAGTTCAAAATTGACTACTCTAGACTCGACTCCTTCTGGGAAAAGCAATGGAAACTGCCCAAATGCTGTAGCTCACCAGCTAAGGTTTTGTCATTTTATCATTTTAAATGCCATTTTATCATTATAAAGCCTGGTTCAATCTTGGCTTAGGGAATGAGTACTTCCTGGTTAATATCTTTGTGACTTTTTCCGTTTGTTTCTTCTCTTCCCCTCCATGAACAACTTCTTGTTTCCTTTCTTAAATTTTCCCTACCTTGAGCTACCTTGAAAGACTCTAGATTTTGTAAAATCTGCTTACCACCTCTTTGAAAATACCTCATACACTCATAGTTACTTCATAATCTTAGTTGAGGCTTATTGATTTCACTTATTAGGTTACCTTTGGTGAAGTTTAAAAGCCCAAAATATTGGCTGTTTGGCCTCACAAAAGTATCATAATAAAAAATTTAAAAGGACATTTTTTTTAGAGAGCATTATGGTTAAAAGTCGGCTTAATTAAAAGTGGATATCCAAGCTATAGGTATATTTAAAAGGCCTTCACGTTTTTTTCTCTTTTTGGACATTGTTTTTCTGGGAAAAAGGTTTTTATTTCTTCTTGTTGACTGAATTATTTTTCTCCATTTTGTCTTGCCACTCTTAATGCACACATGAGTGGCCCTAAGATAACTTTTAATAGCCTGGAAGTCTTTGGGAAAAACAGAGAAAGCATCACAGACCAAGATTTGAGAAAAAATCTCTGTTTTGCTCATGAAACTCTGGGAATTGAAAGTGAATAAGTTCCTCTCAAAACCTAAGGCTCTGTTCTGTTTTGTATTGTGTTATCTGATGGTTTTTAGTTTGGGGGTATCAGAAATTACTTCACACCATGAGAGAGCTTTGGTGTGTAATAACTAGGTAGGCAATAGACTGTTAGGGCTGGCTGATGGCAGTTATAAGGGAATACTTAGCTCTTTGCACCTTTGGATCAGGGAAGCATGCTCTTGGCCACCTAGAAAGCATGGAAATGTCCTCATGTCCCACTGAAGGATAAAAATTCTGTGAGGGATGGGCTAATTGCAAAATGGGCTAATTGGTTTAGGGTTGCCATGCAATAAAGTGCGCGGTAAAGGTATTGCACTTTCTTTTCCTGTAGCATTTTTCTCTTTTGGGGGTTCCAGGATGTGATATAAAAATAAGATCCTAAATTTTGGAGATCTGTTTTTGTCTTCCAGCTGTGCCTGCTTATTAGGCCCTAGAAACTGCATGTTTTCCTGGCCCTGTTACTTGAAGAACTCCACCCTAAAGCCAGTAATCCAATTAAGCAACTTTAAAACTGGCAAATGAAAGATCTTATAAGTACTGGTTATTCTTCTATCTGTCTGTGTAGTTATATGTATTGTGTGTGTGATGTTTATGTAAAAGAGCTCTAATTAATTGACTTTAAGAAAAATAAGTGCTTAAATCAAATATTTTAAAATAAAAATGAAAACTAATGCCTTTTAGATAATGTGACTTTACAAATCTTTGGGAAGTAAAGACAGCTTTAAAGATTATTAATAAAATGAAGACATTTGGCCTAAATTAGGCAGGTCAGGTATTAGGTTTGCTCAATGCTTTAAGGTCATAAACTGCTTATTTGCTTTTGAAAATTGTTCAACTTGTCTGCTTTACAGCTAGGTAAGGCCTGGGGGCATATGGAGTTAGCCACACCCCTACCTATGCTGGAAAGAGTCAAACCTTATCTGCACTTCTGTCTGGTGTCCTAAGCTCCACTCCTAGTACATAATTAAAATAACTTACCAGGTTTTTCACCAAAATTAAAAATTTCTAAGAGTTGCCATTAAAACATGTAATTGAGACTACTATATGAGTGATTGAAGTATGGCTGCTGGGAATTGCCAAAACTCAGGTATTGTTACAGGTACATGCTCCTAAGTTAGGTTTTCAATCTTGTCTGCCTATTAAGTTAGGTTATAGTTCACCCACAAGGACTCAAATATAGAAGTACAGAGTCCTTCTCAGGCCATATTTAGTTTACTTTAAAAATTCCCTTCTTTTTGGCAGCCTCTCAATTTAGACAGATTGACCAAAACTTTAGGCATTGATGCCACTCTCTGTCACCATCATAAAGACTTATTTGGTCTCAGGGTAGAATTTACAAGTCTCCTTTAGTTTCAGTATGGAGCTTCACAAGTCTTCTTTGGTGTCAACGTGGAATTCACAAGTCATAGCTCTATACCAGCTGAATGATTCTTTATGTTCTTGCTGACCCATTTCTTGATGATTTGTTATGTTCTTGAGGTCATTCCACTCTCAATGGATGACTGCATCTGAAACATTTAAGACTTGAGAGAATATACCACATGAGGGGGACTGTTGTTACGATTATCAATAAGATTACATCAAAATGCCATTGCATACTCCTTAATAAGAGTTCCTATGAAACAAACCAAACCAAATTAAATGAATTAAGATTAAGACAATATAGGCAGTCTAACAGTATTAGGGTCTAAATGGACATAGTCCTCGTTTGGAGTGTGATAGCAATCAAGGACCATAGTGCACTGTAAAGTAGCCTGATTTTAAAAAGTACTCATTTTTATTGTTACCCTGGTAACACAAGTCATAATATCTTAGAAACCTTCTAGAATTAATATAAAGATTAGAAACCCTTGGAAAACCCAAGCTTGCCATTCACCATTTAGGATGCCTGCAAACCAACTGTTGGTTGCTCCTGTAAACACATCATGGGTTCCTTTCTCTAGAGAGATTTATTTAATGTATTTGGTGGCAGTGTCTAAGGAAACATCAATATCAGCCACCTGTTTTTTTTTTTGAGACAGTTTTGCTCTTGTCACCCAGGCTAGAGTGCAATGGTGCGATCTTGGCTCACTGCAACCTCTGCCTCCCGGGTTCTAGCGATTCTCTTGCCTCAGCCTCTCGAGTAACTGGGGTTACAGGTGCCTGCCACCTATCAAAATTCTAGCTGTCTTTTCCTGAAGAAATTGACAAGTCGATTTTAAAATTAATACGCATGAGTCCCAAAATAGCCAAACCAATTTATAAAAGAAAGAAAAAAGACAACTTATCTTTTCTGAATTCAAAACTACTAAAAAGCTACAAGACATTGTGACACTTCCATAATGATAGACACAGCTCAATAAAATAGAATGGAGAGATAATAAATAAACCCTGTGTTTATAAGCAAATGAATTTTCACATAGATACCAAGACCATTTGATGGGGAAAATAAATGGGATAATTGTATTTCCACATGGAAAAGAATGAAACTGTTGCCCTTCTTCAAACCACATAAATAATTTAAGCCAAAATGATGAAATATGTAACTGTTAGAAGTAAAATTATAAAATTATTAGAAGGAAATATAAGAGTAAATCTTTATAAATTTGATTTTTATAGAGACTTTATAGCTATAACATACACAAAACAATCACAAGCAACACAAAAATAGAATAAATTGAACTTCATCAAAATTAAACTTTCGTGCTTCAAAATATACCATCAAGATTGAAAAGACAACTCAGATAATCAAAGAATATTTGCAAAATATACATCTGGTAATAGGCTTTAATCTATAAAATATAACCCTTTCATTCCTGTAATAATAAGAAAAACTAATTAAAAATAGTCAGTGAATAATAATATACATTTCTTTAAACAATGTATACAAATGGCCCATAAGCCCATGAAAGGATGTATTTGTCCCCCAGTTGCTGGAAATTTTATTTCATCTTTTAAATTGTTTTCTCTCTCCCTGTTTCCATTTTGGAAGTTTCTATTGACACATATTCTACCTCACTGTTTTTGTTTTGTTTTGTTTTGTTTTTCCTCTGCTGTGTCCATTGTACTGATAGAGCCATCAAAACCATTCTTCATTTCTGTTAAAATGTTTTGATTTTTAGCACTTCATTTTTACTTTTTGTTAGAGTTTCACACTGTTTACATTACTCGTCTGTTCTTGCATGCTGTTCACTTTTTCCAGAACATTTAGCATATTATATATATTTAAATTTCTTGTACGGTAATTCTAAAATCTTTATATTTGAGCCTGAATTTGGTACTTGCTTTGTCTCTTTAGACTGTAATTTTTTCTTTTAGCATACCTTCCAATTTTTTGTTCAAAGCGGGATATGATTTATCAAGTAAATAGAACTGAGGTAGACAGTCCTTTAGTGTGATATTTTATACTTATCTGGTGAGTAGTTAGGCTGTTTGCAGTAGCTGTGGTATTTTAGGCTAACATTTTCTCTAGTGTCTTTGTATTTGTCTTTGAGTTTTCCTGGAGATTCTTTAAGTAGGACCTGAGGTTTGCAGTTATTTTTAGCTGTAATACCCTTTTATTATAAAGGGGCAATATTGATGTGACGGTAAGATGTGTGTGTGTGGCAGAGGAGGGTTTCGTGTAGTTCTATAATTAGTCTTAATCTTTCAATGAGCTTGAGTTGACTGTTTACCTTTTTTCACCTCAAAGCCTGGAGAGCCCTGGCATTTGGGTATTTTCCTTTCCCCAGGTGTTAGGCTTGGGTAAAACTCCAGTGGGTTAGACCTTGGTAGTTTTCCTTGAGGGTAGGCTTTGTTAAGGAAAAAAGAGAACTCTGGGCCTGAGTAACTCTAAGAATAGTTACTCTGCCCCTTCTCCCTGGGAGAAGCACCGGGGAATTCCCTCTGTCCCCCATCTTCACAATAAGAGTCAGCTAGAGCTTATGCAGATAAAACCCAAATGTGCAGGGGCTCACCTAAGACTGGGCCCCATCAGAATTGCTAACTCTCAAGCTAGTCTGTACTGAGCAACCAGAAATTTGTCGATTACTATTTAAGATGTTCTTACCAGCATTGGCTGCAGCTTCAGGCTTTGCTTCTGGGCTTTTAACTCCTGGGCTTCAGCTCCAAGTAAACCATGATTCTCTGTATCTATCTGCCTATACATCTTACCAGTTGTTCTGGCAGGAGTTTGCCCTGTGATCTAAATTCTCTGATGCATTTAGGAAGAGTAGGTAATTTTTATTTTTTAAATATTTTTTCCTGTTGTGAGGAAGACAGGAGTGATGACTTCCAAGGTCTTTACATAACGGACTGGATGAAGCAAATTATATTTCAAAAATTGGCAATTGCTATGAATAAGAATGAATAGATTTTCAAAACTAATATTCTTGCTAAATTCGGCTTATAGATATATAGGTTTTCTCTTTTAAAGCAATTAATTAGAATTATGTCATTATTTTATCAACAATCCCACTTTGACGTTAATTTATTTTGACTAAACTTTTTAAATAAAATGATCTCCTCACCCCCACCTCAAAAAAAGCACAAAAGGAGATTTGGTATTTGAGACCTAAGAGTAACAAACCTAATTCTTTGCCACATATTCTTGCAAAAGTTATTGGGTTCAGGTTGCTCATTTTTTAAGAGAAATAAATCATTGTTTGGGGTTTTATGAGGCTGGCAAGATTTCACTATAGTAGAAAAGGTATCCATTTTTTCCCTAATTAAATCTTTCTCCTAGAACTCTATTATAACATTTAAATTTAAAGGGTTGGCAAATATTTAGCAGAATTTGACATGTATGATGAAGACCATAAAAATTGGTTCCCAGGAATTAAATGGGAACATGGAAACGGTGTGGGGGCTTCTTGAGGAAGCAGGATAAAGACTGTTTTCACTTCACTGTGTATGCACAAAAAACTTAGAGGAAGAATGGATAAGCTGATTATCTTTTGGGGGTACTGACATCTGAGTACATTGATCATAATGCTTGTCAGAGGTTGACTCTAGAGATGGCAGTTCAAGTGTTTCAGAAAAAGAAATTATTCATATAGAGTATATAAAAATATTATCATGTGAGGTTTAGACTTGGGTAAAAGATGTTGATTAAATGAATAATATATTAATACATATGTGTATATATGCATGCATGCATTGATAAATATATGTATTTTTAAAATAATTTTCTATTTCAACTAATTTGTATTCATTTTTGTCACACAAATTTCAAAATTAAAATAGAGAAATGGTAAAATACAAGGTAAAAATGAACTTCAATCATCAAGGCCGTATTAGTAGGTCTCTGAAAGTATTTTAGTGATACAGTTCTTAACAGATTCTGCTTTTAGAGTGAAGAGTGACTGTTCTGCCTATGATTGTTCAGCTTGAGTCTAATTTTGCTTTGTTTCAGAGCCCTTTTTACATCTCAGCCTGACAGAAAATTTATAATTTTTCCACATATAAATATTTTGGAAAATATGTTACTTTCCTCACTCTTCATGTGTCAGTCACCTTACAATATTCAATAGAATACTTTATAAACCCACATTAAAATACTTGTATCTGAAGTATATTACCACTATTTGAAGCTGCATGAAGGAACTGGGTAGTTTTTTGACCTAGAGGACTAACAAGATGTTCAAGAAACCTCTTGAAGTCAAAACTTACCAATTAGTAGAGACAAAGCAAACTGAGCATCCAAACTCAGAAATGGAGAAATATATTAAATGACAACAACTGGATGTGATTATTTTAGTTTTTTATTTTACAACTATGGAAGTTAAATTGAATTATCAATATCTGGAAATCTTAGATAAATAAAACTGTAATATTCATTACAAAATTGTGGCAGAATTCTCACATTGGTTCAGAACCCCAGATTCATGAGAGGGGAGGTTACCATCTGTGGGTCATGCAGCTTCCAACGCAGTTTGTTTTTGGTGAAACCTAACAACATGCTACCAATTCAGCAAATTCAGCAAAGGATCCTAGATTATTACTTCAAAGCTCCATTCTACTTAGCATAATCCCTCAAAAAGAAGAAAATTAAGTTTATTTTCTCACATCAATTTTAAATATACAACAGAGAAATGATAGGATTCAAGTTTAATACTGATGGGGGTTTGGCTCTGTTTTTAAAAAAATGGGAACATTCTAACTGCATCAGAGACATAGGATGGCTACATTACTCTCCCTTATTTTCACAATGATTTATCCATTTAGCAAGTATATACTGAGTATTCTGTGCCAAGCACTCTTTAGGCAAAGCTATCTGAAATATACAAAATATATATTATAACATATAAAATATATATTATTCATAGTCTAATGTTTGGGGCAGAAATAAATAGCTAAACAAATAAATGCATATATAATATCAGGTAGCTCTAAGTAACAAGAAGACAAATACATTTGTGTATTGGATGAAAAAGGAATAAAAGTTACTATATTAGTTTTAGTGGTCATGATATGTTTCTTTGAACAGTTCATATCGTACAGAAATCTGAATAAAGTTATAGAGAGTCTCATACAAAATATCTTCTTGAAGAAGGTTCCAGTTAGAATAAACAGGCACTGTGAATGTGTTCAAATTCTTGCTTGGCATTTTGGAGAAATATAAAGAAGGTCCATGTAGTTGGACACTGTTCTGAATATTTTATTTAAAAGTTGCCAGGTGCTTTGAAACAAGTTATGATATGGCTTCCACTGGTGGTTCCCAAACTTGAATGCAAATTGTATTCACCTGGAGATCTTTAGAACACTATTGTCTGGATTCTACCCCTGAACATTGTCATTTAATTAGTAGAGTGTGCTACCTCGGCACCTGCTTCCCAAGTGATTCTAATGAGCAGCAAAGTCTGGGAATTTAACTGTGCTCTAAATTACATTTGAATCCCTGGGCAGCATAAATATCAAATTATTTAACAAAACAGAACATCGTCTTCACAATCTTGTCTGTTTCTATCCAATCTTATTTTCCACTAGATCTTTTGCTGTATTTTTCAGCAGGTTTCCCAAGTCCTTTTTTTTTTCTTTTAATTCAGTGCTTCTGCTCATGCTGGGCCATATGCCTTGAATTTCTTTTCTGTTTATGTATTCTCTCTATCTTTGAATAGCTCCCAATTTAAGGCTAAATTACAATTTTTTTTGAGAAGTCTTCTACCTCTACTAAGCTAACATGCCCATTATCCAAGTTTTGAATATACGATTCCTGTTTATTCTTGTTGCTGCAGCATAATTATTAATAATGACTCTCATTTTACCCATAAAAGAGTCCTAGTTTACACCAAAATTTATATGATGACCCTCTAGTCTGTACTCCCACAGTTCACATGATGTTTTTCATTTGTTGTAATATATCATAATTTTTAAGTAAGTTGGGTACATTGTTGTGAACTCTGTAAGAGGCAGACCACACAACATTCTCTTTTGTAACCCCCACAACAAGCACATTGCCCATAACACGGTAAATATTCACATAGAAGGTTGAACGGCTTTAATGGAAGTACAGAAGTTAATGCATGTGACAAATGATGCAATATTTGCATGAAATAGCCCGAGTGTTGGTATTTTTAATTTTAAAATTATTTTAATTCTTCCTATTAAGGCCAGTTTTTCATCAGCTGTATAGAATATTATGAATTACATTTACACAAATTCAGTCAAGGTCACTTCTGTTACACAGCGACAATGATTTTACCAATATAGTCTGAAACAAATAGAGGTCAGTGTACATTTTCTCATAGCCTTGCTCTCAGCTTTCTTCCATGAACTGCAGAAGGTTTCAATTTACTGAAGCACCGAGGTAGGTAAGATCCAATCAAAGTAAAAGCAAAATCAATAAATGCTAACCGCGAAGGGCTAAATAGTAGTGACATCAGTCACAAAGAAAAGTTGTTTGCAGATTTGAAATACTATTGTTCTATAAAGGTAAGAGAATAAAACTGCAATTATGGACACTTGTAAGTTTTGTTTATCCTAAAATATTTAACCTGCAGACAAAGAGATAACAATGTCATTTATTGTATAGGTAGAATAGTGCTAAACAATGAGAGATAATTTGATCTTCTCATCATAACTGAAAATATTTTCTCATCGCAACATATTTCTATAATATATTCAAAAAGAATCACAAAAATGTTTTTAAATGTTTGTGATAACATTTATATAAATGATTATTTCTCATAATATTAATGCTTTTAAGGCCTATGTGTGAAGATTTTATGAATTTTACATTTTGAACAAAATGTAAAAAACATAAAGAGTGAAACTATGGCTCAAAAATTTATAAAAAGGTCATTAAAAGCATATGTCCCAATTCTGCCCCTTAATGCTGCATGAACTTGATCAAGTGATCTTCACTAACTCTATTCTTATATTTGTAACACAGTACCACTTGTCTAGAGCATAGTAGGTGTTCATTAAGTAAATATTTAATAAATTATGGTGTGCAATAGTAAATAAGGAATTGAAGCTATATAGTTATGATTGCTTGTTTGGAGAGGAATCCTTGATTTTCCATCAATGATTTTGTAGTAATAAAGAAGTCAAATTTTTTGACTGCCAGTTATAACTTGTGACACAGTTTATTTTAAAATTTTAACTGAATTTTAATATTGTCATTCATTGTCCCTTCAATGATTCATGAATCATTTGATTGAACATTAGGCAATCGCTTAATTTGACCATGTTAGACCCACAAAACTATTAGTTTCATATATGACCTAATAGTTGCAATCCTCACACACTTCAAATTTTTACAAAGATTATCATTTTGTATTTTTTCAATCTCTGTAAAGAAAATCAAGGTAAGAATTGCACATGAACCCTTTGGTCAATATGATTACATGGAAAGCTAGAATCCTGGACTCATGAAAATGTCTTTAAATGTTCTTCATACTGTTTCTACCACACAGTTTGTTGTTCTATATTCAGTACAGGAATCATTATTCTCTCATTTACATTTAGTTTATTTTTTCAGTACTTCTACCTTGTCATTCAGTTACCCAGTCTTTAAAGTAATTCCATAGTACAGCATAGATGTAACCCTAGGAGGAAGGTTGAGTTCAGCAAATTACGGTCAAGCATACTGATATTGGGCAGTCTATGTCTTTCCCAGAAAAGATTATGATTCACCCAGGAAAGAGAAGGATGTTAAGACAAGGAACGGAAATGAGGAAGATAAGTATCACATACCTCTGTGTAGGGGTAGACAGGTATAAGGACATCCTAGATAACAAAAGACTCTGCCACATTGAGCAGGTTAGGGCCCATGTGGATGTTGTACTCTCTCACGTTTACACTTTTGTTATCACCTCAGACCTAATAAAATTTTGATTTAACGGCTTGCCTGAGCTCATCTCTTCCAGGTGGAACGGATAATGGGGTCAAGCAGTTAAGTGTATTAAAGGGAAAGCAGGGCTCCTTGAAAACTATGTATTACCATAATAACTGATTGGAAATCCCCAGGGTAAGATAAACAGACAGGAAACCAGAATGTGACCTAATGAGGTTTAGCGGCACTTTTTCACCAGAATATTGTCCCTTCTGTAACAATTAAAATTATTTAACATTGGTTTTATGAAAGTTTTTGTAAAAAGTGAGCTTTCTTTTCAAATTCTGAAGAAATAATTTGTGGGAAAAACAAATTTACTTTTTCTATCACATAAGAGGCAAAACAATTATTTTTATTATTGCCTCTACAATGATATTCCATTAAATTAATCAGGTTTTGAAATCTGTAAAATAATACAGTTGTATAGCCAATACATTTTGGCTTTTGCAATTGATTTATAGGTAAGATGAATACAAATCTTACTGCAAGGCACATAGTGAAAACCCGATAATTGATGCCAGAAAGTGCCCCTGTTTTGGGGAGGGTGACACGTGGTAGATCTCTGTAGCTGCAGCTAGCACTATAGGGATGATATTTTGTTGTTTGTTTGTCTGTTTGCTTTTGGGTTGGTTTGTTGGTTTTGCTTATCTGAAACCAAGAATTTGTTAAAACTAGAAGGGCAAACTGATCCAGGAATAGAGGAATACATCAAAGCCCAATATATCAGTTTGGAAGTTCAGGGTTTTTTTAAATGATAAAGTTAGAAGCAAATATAAACACAAAACTATGCAGTGGCAATCCAAGGAAGAAACAAGAGCAGAAGAAAGCCACAGGGCAGGAACTTCATCTGTCTTAAATTGGCTCTAGTCCCTCCCGGCAGACCCCTGTACTTTTTTGAAATGAAAGAAAAAAAATATAAATTACTTTTCTTTAAAAAAGGTAACTGACTGAATTAAACAATAAACAAATACGTTAAAAGTAAATGAGAATGATTTCTGCAGCTCATTTTAGGCTGTAAATTATTTAGCATATGATTCTTTATTTTCAATTGCATAATTAGCCTTGAAATTTTTGAGTATGTTTATATTTTCTTTTTAAAACTAGTGCCCAGGATAACAACCACACCCTTTGCTTGACATCACATTTTTGTTAATTAACCCTACTCACGCTCATACTGTTTTTCTTCTGGAAACCTATGCTTACAAGACACGTGTATTAGGGTTTTCTGGAGGGAAAGAACTAAAAGGAGATATATATACATATAAAAAATATATATTATATGTAATATATAATATATTATATATTATATATGTATATTCCCCTAAATATATATAGAGGAGTTTATTACATATATATGTATATATATATATGAGTTTATTAAGTATTAACTCACATGATCACAAGGTCCCACAATAGGCTGTCTGCAAGCTGAGGAGCAAGGAGAGCCAGTCCGAGTCCTAAAATTGAAGAACTTGGAGTCCGATGTTCGAGGGCAGGAAGCATCCAGCACAGGAGAAAGATGTAGGCTGGGAGGCTTTGTCAGTCTGTTCTCTTCACGTTTTTCTACCTGCTTTATATTCTCTGGCAGCTGATTAGATGGTGCCCACCAGATTAAGGGTGGGTCTGCCTTCCCCAGCCCACTGACTCAAATGTTAATCTCTTTTGGCAACACCCTCACAGACACAGCACCCAGAATCAATACTTTGTATCCTTCAATCAAGTTGACACTCAGTATTAACCATCACATCAGGTGAGGTTTTACAGAAGCTTTTCTTAATGGAATGCTAAACTGGCAAAAAGCAGGCTGCTTTGCTTTTATATAATTTAAAATTTACTACTCACTGTAGACTTTAGGACTCCTTTGTGGTAGTGATCTCTGTGGAAATCACACCTGATTGTGCAAATCCACAAGGTCATAGGGGAAAATAATTCTCAAGCTCTTTTCGAATGCAATTAACTTCTTTTCTGGTTCAAACTCCTTGAGTTATAGCAATACATCTACCCATGAAAGCCAAAAATGTATTCCCATTTGTTTGAGTGACCCAAGTACATTATAGCTGTATAGATCACTGGTTATTATGGGTTGTGTGTCATGTAAAGAAGACCTTCAGCTTTACTGTAATAAGTCTTGGTTCACTTGGTTTTCAAGTGTCCTGTCAATTTTGGTTAAATATTGATAACTTTGCACAGCAGAATGCAGAATGTTCATTTTGTGGGTAGATAGCAGACAACTAACAGGTAGAGTGAAGCTTTTTATATTCTGTGAAAGTGCAGAAGTCGTATAGCATATTGACATAACAAAATCCCATTATACAGAACCTCGTACAAAGAGTACAAATAATGACAGTATCCTACATGTAAAGTCATAAGGTTAAATAAGACATTTTGACCTTTAATAAAAACATGAAGAAAATTGTCCTAAAATAAATTTATTAACATACCTCTAACAGCTGAAAGACATTCAGCATACTTCAGGAAACATGATTTACTTTTCTCAGGGAAATTCTTGAAAATCAGAAAGGCTACATGCATTATTAACTATTACTACCTAACAGAACCCTCAGATAGAGTTTTCAAATTTTTTCAATTAAAAAATATCAGTGATACAAATGTATATTCATAAGGTATTTGTATATCTTCAAGCTGCAACTATTTTATACTTTAGTAAATTATTGTGTACCTTAACTCTATAAAAATATACATTATTTTCTTTAAGATTTAACATCTTAGATCTTTAAGTAGACAGTTTATTAGCATGATTAAAAGTTCAATCAGGCAATTTTTGAAATAAAAATACATTTTCTATAACAAAAATATTGCTTGAAACATAGTGAAGATGTTTAATGTAAAAGTAATTTTGTTGTCTCTCGTTTCATTTTTGTTTCAAAAATATGGAGCAAAAGTATTTTTATAACATATCCTGTGCTAAGTACACAACTACTAGCTCACAATAGCAGTGAACAGGTCAGACCTTAGCTTCATACAAATATTTCAAGTTACAGGACAACACATAAAACATAATTATTGGCTGGGCACGGTGGCTCATGCATGTAATCCCAGCACTGTTGGAGTCCAAGGAGGGCAGAACACAAGGTTAGGAGTTCGAGACCAGCCTGGCCAACATGGTGAAACCCCATTTCTACTAAAAATACAAAAAAAAAAAAAAATTAGCCGGGCATGGTGCTGGATGCCTATAATCCCAGCTACTCAGGAGGCTAAAGCAGGAGAATCATTTGAACCAGGGAGGCAGAGGTTGCAGTGGGCCGAGATCATGCCATTGCCATTGCACTCCAGCCTGGGTGACAGGACAAGAGTCCGTCTCAAAACAAACAAAAAACCCTTAATTATGTAATGGAGATTTTAATAAGCAGTGCATCGGTTCTCTTTTACATACAACGTTATATCCTCTAGGCCCTGTCCCATTGCAGCCACTGAGTAGTATCTAGTCCCTCACAAGCTCTGAACAGCAGCTGTGTCTTCACAACATGATTATCTCGCAGGCACAACTTTCTTGTCTTCTTGTCAATTCGGCTATGCAAACATGCTTGTCCCTCATATATACAGAGCTAAGAAGTGAAGGGGATTTAAGGCACAGTGAGCAACAGTGGGTGACTCTTGCCCGATGGGAAACAGAAGCTGATGTATAAATATTTTTATTTTCTCCATTCCCCAGCCTGCTCCATGCCAGTTCTCTGGGATAACATTTGCAAATAGACTATTCATACATAAATTTTTATCATAGCCACTGTTCAGGAGAAAAACCCAGGCTAAGATAGTGAGTACCATAAATATATTTAAATAGTAAACACTTGGGATGGGACTGTGGAGCTGTATTATTCAACAGTCAAAAAGCAATAATAATCCTTTGCAGAAGCAATAACTCTGGCATGAAGCAATATGGCATAATTATGCACACTGTCACTTGTGCCTCATTGGGAAGGGTGCAGGTGAAAGCTGAAGTGTTGGCTTTTGCAAAGGTTGTGGTACTTCATCAATATGAGGGAAAGACTAATTATAAATACGGGGAGAAGTGGTATGGCTTTTTAAAACTAATTTGAAAGCCTTTACAAAATAACCATGTGATGCCCTGATATTATGAAATACATCATCATTCAGAAACAGTCAGCCTGATATAATAGTGAAATTACTTGTTGAAGACTCAGCTAAAAGCCAGATGTAGAACAATTCTTTGGAGAGCTGTTTTTCAGGATGGAAAATATTTATTGAATCAATAGCCAATGTTTGAAAGTATGACTGCAGCATGGTGCTGAAGAAGCAAAAACATGAGAGGAGGGTATGAGTTAGTCAGGAGAGAGATGATTCAGGGTTCTATGATAAGGGAGATATACACATATATAAAATGTATACACGCATAAAAATAGACAAAGATATATAAATATATGTGTCTACATATATATCTGTATATAATTTAGAAAAAATTAATGCTTATGCTTCAGAGATATATGCTCAGAGATTGGAGGAAATTAGACAAAAAAAAAAAAACTTGGAGAGTAAGGAGGTTATAAAACCAGTGATCCAGACTATTTCTAAAATTGATTTTCTAAGAGAAGGAATAAATTGACTTTATGAAAGTTAATTGATGGTCTCAATGAGAGTAGTTTTGATGCTATGGAAAGAAGCCTGAATAAATAGAATAATATAAACATTTTTTCATTCAATAAATATTTATTGACCAACTGCCATGTGCCAGGCACTGTTCTAAGTACCTGGGAAACATCAGTGAAGAAAACTAATGAAGAGCCTTTATCACCTCATGAAAACAAATGAGAAAAAAAAAATAACATATTAAATAAGTCACTGAGTATATTAGAAGGTGACAAAAACAAAAGAAAAAGTAAAATTAAAAGTGGAGCTGGGAAAGTAGGACCAGGAGTGTAAGGGGAAGAGTTGGCAGACTGCTATTTTAAAGAGGTTAGTTAGTAAGATAGGAATCATTAAGGAGGCATTTGAGGAGAAAATCAAAGAAGGAGGCTCATTGATGGAGGACAGAAAGTCAGTCACATGTGTGTAATTGGAGAAAAAAAGTTCCAGCCAGAGAAAAGAGCCAGTGCAAAAGGTTCACAGTGAAAGGCCATGTGGCTGATTGAAACCTGTAATAGAAGACTAGAAATAGATAAAGACAATCAATAAATAGGAATGCCAAATCATTTAGAACCTTGCAGGCCATTGTCAGCAATTTGGCTTTTACCTTGAGAAAGATGGATTTAGTAGAATAGCATCATTTGATTTGTGTTTTAAAAATGATTGCTCTAGCTGTTCTGTAGTGAAAAGATGCTGGAGGTATAAGGGTAGATGCTAGAAAACTAGTATACGTTTCACAGTCTAGCCCACTACCTATTTTTGTAAGGCATTCAATGAAAACATTTTTTTTCAGGTAAAATTGACAATCAGCTTGATGATAAGAAATACTAACAGGAATAGATTCCAGTTCTGTCATTATTAGGCATGTGTTATTTAAAGAATTGTGCTCAATTAGTATTATTACATTTGAATTTTGTCAATAAAAATGTTTTCTCTCTTGTTCTATACATACCTACATCATATCCTGGTTTTTGCCTCTTGTCCCTCAATGTGAAAAATTTTTACTAACTATACTAATACAATGTTAGAAAATGTATTATTAAATATATTAGTAAATTAGTAAATGTATTAGTAAAATATTTAATAAAAATGTGTAAAATATCTGACCCTTTAGAGAAAACATTTCCAATCCCCTGAGTTAGAAAACTACTTAATCCAGACAAAAGAAATTGTGTTTCACATCTGAGTCTTTACAATAGAACTGACAAAAAAAAGGCAGAGTTCTAGATGTATTTTGGTAAAGAAAATAGAATTAGCTGATGGATTAGATACAGAATATGAGACAAAGAAAGAGGACCAAAATGCAATCAATATTTTTGATCTGAGCAATTGGAGAGAGGAGTTGTCATCTCTAAAATACGGAAAGCAGTAGTGGGGCAGGTTTGAAAGCTAAAATCAGTAATTCATTTTTGAGATGTTGAGATTAAGTTGCATGTTAAATATGCAAGTAAAAATTACACATATGCAAGTCTGGTGTTGACAAGAGTGGTAGAGGAAGGTGAGGAAGTGGAAGCACTGAATGTCGATGCCTCTTTGAAGAGGAGACTTGATATATAGTATCAAGTAGTAGATATATATGAATCAAGCAGTAGATATATATGAATGAAAGTATAACCACTCGACAGGTTCTTACCCGCTGCCTAGACTGAGCTGGTTTATCAAGACAGGCAAATTGCAATGGAGAAAGAGTGTAATGTATGCAAAGCCAACTGTACAGGAGGCTGGAGTTTTATTATTACTCAAATCAGTCTTCCCGAAAACGTGGGGATCACGTAGGGGATCAGAAAGTGGAGAGTGCTGATTAGTCTGATTGGAGATGAAACCATAGGGAGTTGAAACTATCCTCTTGCACTAAGTCAGTTCCTGGGTGGGAGCCACAAGACCAGATAAGCCAGTTTATCTATCTGGGTTCTGCCAGCTGATCCATCAAGTGGAAGGTCTAAAAAATATCTCAAGCATTAATCTTAGCTTTTACAATCGTGATGTTATCCTTAGGACTGGGAGGTTTGGAATCTTGCAGCTTCAGCTGCATGACTCTTAAACCATAATTTCTAATCTTGCAGCTAATTTGTTAGTCCTGTAAAGGCAGTCTAGTCCCCAGCCAGGAAGGGGTCTTATTTCAGTGAAGTGCTGTTATTGTCTTTGTTTCAAAGTTAAACTATATTTGGTTTTCTGTTTTTGCGTTAGTTTGCTAAGGATAATAGCCTCCAGCTCCAACCATGTTCCCACAAAAGACATGCTCTCATTCGTTTTTTGGCTGCATAGTATTTCATGGTGTATATGTAGCATATTTTCTTTATCCCATCTGTCATTGTTGGGCATTTAGGTTGATTCCATGACTTTGCTATTGTGAATAGTGCTGCAGTGAACATTTGTATGCATGTGCCTTTATCATATAATGATTCATATTCCTCTGGGTACATACCCAGTAATGGGATTGCTGGGTTGAATGGTAGTTCTGCTTTTGTTCTTTGAGGAATTACTATACTGCCTTCCACAATGGTTGAACTAATTTACACTCTCATCAACAATGTACAGGTGTTCCCTTTTCTCCACAATGTCGTCAGCTTCTGTAATTTTTTGACTTTTTAGTAATAGCTATTCCAACTGACATCATTGTGGTTTTGATTTGCATTTCTCTAGCAATCAGTGATATTGAGGTTTTTTTCTTTTTTTCCACATGCTTGTTGGCCTCATGTACGTCCATGTTTTAATAGAGTTGTTTGTTTTTCCCTTGTAAATGTGTTCCAGTTCCTTATAGATGCTGGATATTAGACCTTTGTCAGATGCATAGTTTACAAATATTTCTTCCATTCTTTATGTTATCTGTTAACGCATGTTCTCATTTATAAGGGGGAGCTTAATGATAAGAACTTATGAATATAAAGAAAGAAACAATAGACACTGGAGTCTTCTTGAGAATGGAGGTTAGGAGGAGCAGAAAAGATAACTATTGGGTACTGGGCTTAATACATGGGTGATGAAATATTCTGTAACACAAACCCCAGTGACACGAGTTTACCTACCTACCTAACCTTCACATATACTCCAGAACCTAAAATAAAAGCTAAAAAATAAAGTAAATTAAAATTAAACTATAAACTAACTTCCTCCCAAATTAGTTTGGCCTGTGCTCAGGAATGAACAAGGACAGACTGGAGGTTAGAAGCAAGATGGGGTCAGTTAGGTCAGATTTCTGACACTGTAATAATTTTCTCACTTACAATGTTTGCAAAGCCTCTTTCAAAAGGTCCAAAGATTTTATTTGGTATTATATTTCATCTTATTTTCAACATGAAGGATATTAAATTATGTGAATTGCTGATAGTGATAGGATGGTGCCAAAGATTTGGGGAGATTCAAGTTAGAGAAGACAGCAGGGAAAAATCATCAAGGTTTTGATTAATAGTCTCAATAAGCATGACTCCAGGGCAATATTGTAAACAAAACTTTATTTTAGCCTCCCATTTGTATTTATTCAGATAATTTTTCTCTGCTCTTAGATGAAAATTTAGACAGGTTTTGTTACCAGAAAGGGATACCAATCCAGACCCCAAGAGAGGGTTCTTGGATCTCAGGCAAGGAAGAATTCAGGCCGAGTCCATAGAGTAAAGTGAAAGGAAGTTTATTAGAAAAGTAAAGGAGTAAAGAATGGCTACTTCATAAGCAAGAGTAGCCCTGAGGGCTGCTGGTTGGCTATTTTTATGGTTGTTTCTTGATTATATGCTAAACGAGGGGTGGATTATCCATGAGTTTTCCAGAAAAGGGGTTGGCAATTCCCAGGACTGAGGGTTTCACCCCTTTTCAGACCATACAGAATAATTTACTGACATTGCCATGACATTTGCAAACTGTCATGGTGCTGGTGGGAGTGTCTTTTGCTAATGCCTTATAATTAGTTTATAAGGATGACCAGAGGTCACTTTCGTAGCCCTCTTGGTTTTGGTGGTTTTGGGCCAGCTTCTATACTACATGCTGTTTTATCAGCAAGGTCTTTGTGACCATACCTCGTGCCATCCTTCCATCTCTTCACACTTAGAATGCCTAAACTCCTGGGAATGCAACCCAGTACGTCTCAGCCTTATTTTACCAAGCTCCTATTCAAGATGGAGTTGCTCTGTTTCAAATGCCTCTGACAGTTTTATTACTTCTGGTCATCCTTACAAAATGGAAATTCCTAAGATCTTTTAAAATTTCAAACACAGTCTGAACTCAGTAATTATAGATTCTAATTGCAGTAAATAATCAAAATTATGAAGTTAACTTAATGTCAAATATTTCCTCTCCATCACCTGGAATTCTTGGAAGTTTAGTGTGGGAAAGAGAGCCAAGTGAGGGCTGGAAATTCTTAAATATTCATAGGATGGAACCTTTTTCTCTGGGCATAGTCATGCTAATAGCTTATTTTCTCTTGTGTAATCCCCAGCCCAAATTCCTGGCAGTGCATCTCATTTGCAAGCAGCTTCCCATTCATTTCTTGGTTTTCTCTCTACATTAACTCCACACTTGGAGTTCTATTGCTTTTTCCATGTGTTGCTTTTGTGCTGAACTTAAATTCGCCTCAAAAAGGGATATTGTATTATGAGGTCCACATTCGATTCAGAGAAAACATGCTCAAAAATGTGGGGCTCCATTCAAAAAGAAGTACTCCTGTGTTCCAGACATAATAGTGACCCATCTTTGCCATGCTGCCCAAGCAGTTCATCTCCATGTGTTACCCCTAGCCTTCAGACTTCCTGGGATGGGTCAAAACTATGTTGTTGGCTCTGCCAAGTTCTATGAGAAATGATTCAAACTCTTTTTTTCTTCCTATCAATGTCTTCTCTTTGTCCCTTGGTGGTGGAATGCAGGGTGGGGTAATAGCAGCTCTCTCTCAAAAAATTGCTTTACAATTCTCTTCCTGGAGCTCCACCTTTTTTATACTTTATATTACTGAATTAAGTGAAGAGTTCAAGGGTTTTGAAACATGTTCTACATATACTTTTCAATTTCTACATTCAGTCTATGATATTTTATCAGAATGTCATATGTATTGAGTACAGATGATGAAAATGGAATCTTTTCATTGAGTATTCTGTTACTTGTAGATTTACTGAGAAAATGGGAAAACTAGAAATATAATGGAAAATAATCTAGCATATTGATATGGCAGACAGTCAGCATGGGTTTCATCAGAAATAATTTACAATATTTCCAAAGCATGAAATGAGTCTTGCTTTAACAGTATTCTGAGAGGAGTTTATAAAAACAATTCTTAAACATATGTTGTAAGTTTTAGATAATATAACATTAAAAATCACATGATTTATTAAACATATATTGTTTGCAATTCAGTTTGGTGACTTGAACTTGCAAATCGCCACATGTAGCACCAAGACACAGCAGACCCTCCATTTTTTATCTGAGTCCCATGGACACTCTTTTTTATTTACCTCACATCAAGAAAATAAGTCAATCAGGATAACTTTGGGAGAACGTTATTATGATTTTATGATTTGAGTTTCAGAAAACAGTTTGGACTAAAATAGAAGATATCAGAGACTTTTAGGGAGCCAGCTTTCTGTCACCTGAAACACTTTAAAATAATGTAATTTATCATTTTCTGTTGATATTTGAATGGATTATCTTCAAAATGAATAAAATCCATACAGCATATAAAGGTGTTGAGGTTTGTTATAGGAGGAACTGCTTTCAATGTTATAAGAATGAAGGAGAAAAAATAGATGCAAACATTGATTTTTGGTACATTTACAGGTTTTGTGTCTGGTGGATTAGAGAATGCCTGAGTTGAATTTTGAAGCCAGATGGAAAAGTTGTTGTATGATTCCAAGCATGAACTGTAAATAATACCACATAAGAGAGTTGTGAGAAATGGGGATGAAACAGTAGTCAGGCGCTAGATAATAAAGGATTATGTGTGGCATACTAAGGAGTTTGTTAATTCTACAGGCAACAGAGGGTCATTAAACAATTTCATCAAGGTAAAATCTCATGCTGGTGCTATTTATGTAAAAGATTTATGGTGGATGAAGAATGAGAAGCAAGGATCCAACTAAGGATGCTATTACAGAAGTTTAGTTTAAAGATAGTAAGAGGCTATACTGCCTCATAGTGTAAAAAAGAGAAGGAAAGAGAAACATTAATGAAGTCCAATTGGCTGACTTGAAGAATAATAAGATGTGGAAAATGAGAAAGAGCCCAAAGTCAAGAATAAGATTCAAACTTTGACAGCAGCTCTATGTTTTGGTATCAACAAATATAAAATTTAAAGAGAAGAAATGTAGTTTAGAAATGAGGGGGAGGCAAAAATAATGATGAAGAAATAATTTGGTTTTGTAAATATTGATTTTGAGATGCCTACTGGATATCTAAATAGAGATATAAGGTAAAAAATTGTGTATCAAATTTTGAAGCTCAGGTGGAGGTGTAGGCAAGATAAATTGATTTGATGCTCATCAAGATAAGCATGTGTTGAAGTTTCAAGAAAAGATGAGATTATCCAGATATAACTAGCTTTGTGATGCTTTTTTCTATAGAAGTCTTATTATTTTTGCAAGCCATGGAAGATGAAAAAATATTTCTTTGGTCTTTAATCTGTATATTTTATTGAATTTTCCTTTTGAATTAAAATAAATGCATACTTTTTACAATAAGCCAAGCAACTTTCTAAAATGTCTTATGGTTTTGATTACAAATAACTTCATTAATATTATCTTCTGAATCTTCGTATGTTTTCTCATTCTCATATCTCTGTAGTATTATTTTATGAGTCCCTTTTTTAAATTCTTTTTCCTGCCTGTTCATTCAGGGATAAAATATACAAAGCAATATTTTATAAAGTGCATGAATTGTCTTTAGGAATGCTTACTATCTACATGAATATAAGTATGTAACTCCTTAGTTGATGTTAAGTTGGGGAACATTTGAGGCTGGGGTCCCTGGAAGAAATTTTCTGAATTAAATATTTATACATAGCAAATTTAGGGTTGTGCATTTGGGAAAAATTGTAAGTGAGGGAGGCAGGACTTGGCAGAGATTGAAGTTAAAATGTACTGCAAAGGCTTCAGCGGATCCCAAAGGCTGAGCTGTCCAAAACAAAGACAAGAGGTCTGGGCCTCTGTATCCTAGTATCAATCATGCTTTAAATGCAGGTGACCTTCGAACAAGAAAATTCCAGGAGAAAGACTGAGCTGTGAGTTGTCAGCAGCCAATACTAGCTGTGTGAATGAGGGCTTTATCATAAAGCAGGAAGCATCATGGTTCCCACTACAGTACCCACTTTGTCTCATTTTGAGTCACATGTTTCTAGTAGCAAGCACACCCTCACCTGGTTCAGATTCTCTAAGATTCCATTTTGTCTCATATCCTGGGGAAATGTATAATGTGCATATTAGTGGGATGATTTACATCTTCTCTCTCTCCACTGCATTGTTCTCAAGGATAAGTATTGTTTCAACCTTCTTCTCACACTGGATGGCATCTCTGTTGATTTAGATGGCTTACCTGGGAGGTGAAGTTCTCTTTTGTCTATTAATAATGACCTCTTTAGTCTGTGGCTGATACACTTATCCATTTAAGATTAAAAATTTAATACAATAGGTACCATGAGAGGTCTCAATGAATTAAAGAAAAGGCCAAACTTATTCTTTCTTGCAGGCATTTTCTTTTCTTTTCTTTTCTTTTTTGAGACCAAGTCTCACTTTGTTGCCAGGCTGGAGTGCAGTGGTGCAACCTCGATTCACTGTAACCTCTGCCTCCTGGGTTCAAGCAATTCTCCTGCCTCAGCCTCTCAAGTAGCTGGGACTGCAGGTGCACACCACCACACCTGGCTGATTTGTTTTTTTGTATTTTAATAGAGATGGGATTTCACCATGTTGGCCAGTATGGTCTTGATCTCCTGACCTCGTGATCCGCCCGCCTCAGCCTCCCAAAGTGCTAGGATTACAGACATGAGCCATGGGGCCTGGCCTCTTGCAGGCATTTTCTAATAATAACCCTGCCACTCACTGATTATTAGGCTGATTATCTTGTCAGTATGTTGATGCTTTTACTTTCAGGTCTCTGGTTACATGGTACTAGAAATGGCCATATGGCAACCGCCCAAGACCATGGGAACTCACCTCTTACATCAAGCATGGCCAAGATGAGAGACATGAAGTCAAAGGAGATCATTTTGGAGTTTTAATATTTGACTGTCCCACTAGTTTTTGGACTTGCATGGGACCTGTAGCCCCTCGATTTTGGCCAATTTCTTCCATTTGGAATAGGAGTATTTACCCAATGCCTGTACCCCCACTGTATCTAAGAAGTAATTAACTTGTTTATGATTTTACAGGCTTCTTGCCTTGTCTCAGATGAAACTTTGGGACAGTGGACTTTTGAGTTAATGCTGAAATAAATTAAGACTTTCAGGACTCTTGGGAAGTCAAGATTGGTTTTAAAATGTGATGACATGAGATTTAGGATGGATTGGGGTGGAATTATATGGTTTGGCTGTGTCCCTACCAAAATCCTATCTTGAATTATAGCTCCCATAATTCCCATGTGACATGGGAGGAACCTGGTGTGAGGTAATTGAATCACAGGGCAGGTCTTTCCCATGCTGTTCTCATGATAGTACATAAGTCTAATGAGGTCTGATCGTTTTTATAAAGGGAGTTCACCTGAGCAAGCTCTCTCTTGACTGCGGCCATGTAAGACGTCCATTGCTCTTCCTCCATGATTGTGAGGCCTTCCTAACCACATAGAACTAGGAGTACTTTAAAACTCTTTGCTTTATAATTTACCCAGTCTTGGGTATGTGTTTATTAGCAGCATGAGAACAGACTAATACAGCGGCCATAGCTTAAAGTTCAGTGGGACTATTATTGTATCCTGTAGCAAAAGTGTCCCACGCTCTCCCTTTGGGAATGAGTGCCTCTATACCTACAGAGCCTAAGTTACAGGAATGAAAAGTACTGCCAGTGGGTCACTGGAAGGACAGAAAACAACTCTACATGTATTTACCCTTCCTGGTTTCTACTTTGGGAAAAAAGCACCATCTAAATGTTGGTGATTTATCCTGGAGGATGACACCCTCGCGAAGTACCAATTCCTGACTTGCATCTCAGCTGTTGTGTTAAGAGGCCATTCCCTTCCCCTGCTTTGTCAGATCAATAGCTTTGAAGTTGCAATATTTGATGAGTAGTGCATCCCATCATTATGTATCCATGGCCACATCTCTGTTGTAAATGTTTCCTTTGATCGGAGGCATTGTTATGAGGCATTGCTATGAGTAGATCAGATATTCTGTTAGGACTTGAGGTAGTACATGTGAGGCTGGTGAGCAGGAAGGCAAAGTAAAAAATGTTCATCAGTTTCATGCAAGATGGATTTTAACCCTTTCCAGGTTGTTAGGGGTCTAACATAATCAACTTACTAACAAGTGACTGATTTGTCTCTAAATAACAAGATGTCATCAACATTATAAATCAATGTGCTTGGCTAAAGAATATGCAGATATTAAAAAATGTCTTCATTTTTTGATCTTGCATTTGCTAGATCAATGGCAACTTATGATGTACTTGAGGCTATGTTAATCTGTTCTAGCAGAAACACATCTGTTATGGTACCTGCATGCCATATGGGCTAAAATTTGGATGAATTTGTGATAGTAAACTCTTTTTTCTTTGGATCCACCTTTTTTTTAAGGGGTCCAACTGGTTAATTAAATAGAGATATAATGGGGATCACTAGCCTCATCTTTAAGGGGTCATTTCCTTCTGGGTATGATAAAAATTTGGTTGTTTCTCCTGGCTGGCAAAGAAGGGCAGACTCAGAGATTTCCATTTTGCCTTCACAATCATAATGGCTATGACCACACAGGTAAGTAAACTGTTATGAAATTGCTGCTACCTGTCAAGAACTGCAAATAAACTGAGCTTTTACCCTACATGCAAGCTAACACAGAGGATGCAAGGCTTGTGCCTCAGAGGCAAATAACTCGATTATACACAGTAGAGCAAACAGAATGAGCTTCAATGTTTACACAAGTTCCCTGCTCTCCAAGTCCTACAGGGGCAATGCAGAGTGGTCTAAGTGGGCTCAACACATGCAATGGGCTTGTTTCACAGTAGAGGAACATCAAGCTTAGAGAACACATATTTCTGATACTGAGTAGTTCGCATACCTTTGCTTGCCCTGAGTGGAGACATTTTCTTTATTAAATTAGGCAATAAACAAACTGGTCCTATACTTCAAAATGAGGCAGTATCTCATTCAGCAAAATGTATTTGCCTGTACAATTATCCTTGAAAAGTTATCACAGAACAAAGCAACCAATCCCTCTGCTCTCAATACATGCAGTAATGTGGGAGACTGATGGAAAATTTTCTTTCAAAACTATTAAAAAGCTATAATAGAATAATCTAATTCAAGTTCTGAAAAATCACCAAGGATTAGCTACCTAAATACAGTGGACCAACTATAAACCAGACGTAGGCCAGGATTTCATTTATGATTTTGCTCTTATGTGTTCTGATTTTAAAAGTTGACTATCCTGATGCTTCCAGTCTTCAGGAATTGATGTCAAGTTAGGACCTATCTTTAACAGTCCTTAAAATGTCTGGTAATTTTCTATTTCCCATTGTCTGGTAACATGAGTAAATGCCATGGGTATTTTGGTGGGAGAGTGGGGAGAACCTGGGACAATCATTACAACAGGAACCTACTGTGGTGTTGCAGTGTCCTTCCTCCTCGGCACCTTGCTTCTCCCTTTGCCACATCTAAAATCTGGTCCAAGTTTTCAAGCTGAGTAGGAAATAATGAGTTCCTGTTAACCCAACTTCCCTCATCTAGCTAATTATCAATCTTTGATTGCTTTTGATTTTGTCAATTAAGCAGTACTTTTTTGGCTACTGATTTACCTTGTCCTAAGCAACACCATGTTTTGTTTCTTGTCTGGTTTCTTTGAGTAGATTCCCCCTAGTTTCCACTGTGGTCTTATAACTTGTTATGATAATTGAACCCATCTAAATTCTGACATTTAAATGCTGCCATGTGGCTTCAATATACCGTTCCTTTTATTATTAGGAAATCCGGTTATGTAATAACATCCATTATTATCAGCCTTTTTCTGCAAATACACACTCATTACTGAGCTTCTTAACCATGCTGGTGTCCCTTTCTTTAGAAAATTCCTGGATACTTCAGTAAGTAGTGTGCCCTCTGAGTCCTCTCCTGGATAGTAGTCTCACAGTGGATGTTGTGAGGTTACATAGTAAATCCAGTTAGCGTGATACATTATTTGTACCTTTTGATCCTTTCCTCCATTGTTTTCTATTCTAGAATTTCTATATCATTTAGAGGAAGCCATTGCTTTCCCCAGACTTCCAAATCTCATCTCCTCTCTGGGTCTTTATTAGAGTAATAAATCAAGAATCCTGGGAGAGTATGTTATATTAATAGACTTTCCTATTTCCAACTTTATGTTTCACCCCCCTTTGATCATCATCCTCAGATCTCATTTCTATACATAGTTTCCTGGCTCTAGCCCATATATGTTGGCTTGTTCTGTAGCTTTTGTTGGCTTTTAGTTCCTTTTCTTCCTTAGTGAAACTGGCATTTCCCCAACCTGGCTGTGTTAGTTATGTATCTTATGACCAGGAGGGAAAATGGGAATAGATTCCAAGGAAGTTTATGTTTTCTTTCAAGGCAGATGACTCCACATCATGTTCAAGCCAGGGTAGGGAAGGGTCTGGCCTTTAATAGGGAAGAATGAGCCACTTCAGCCCTCTAAGAGAGTTGAGAAGGATCTGGAGTCTTGATGATTTTCAAATGAACTCATCTGAATTCTCAGGGTCTTCTTCCTTCATAATCAGGACCTTGATTTTTTTGTAAGATATTGGATTGGGTGAAGGATTCTAACATCACTGGAGCTCTGCTACTCTCAAGTCTGATGTCTACATTTGATGCTCAACTTCTTTAGCGCTCTGAATGTAGAAATGAGATTAGCTTTATAATCTACAAAAGAATTCCATTTGTTTCCAAACATAATATTAAGTCAGCCTTTAACTGACTTTCCATTGTGCATGAATAGTATCCAACAACACCTATATGATTCCATAGTCTTTGCAATTACTATTTCCTTCATACCTTTCAAATGTATAAAATATTACTCTAGCCAGTTAATTCTCATCATAGTTATCTCACTTGAGTTCAACACCAGTGAGAATTTTAACAATTGCACTGCTATGTAATTCCAAGGACACTCAGAACTTCTGTCTACTCTCAATGATATTTTTATGATTAATACACCATAAGTTCAAGACATCACAGAAATTGACAAAGCTCAATAAAATTCCACTCACATATACAATAATAATAATATGGCTTTAAAAGTTATTACATGTTAAATGTTTAAAGACAACAAAACAAACGAAAACTTCCCAAACCTTCAAGCCGAAAGTACCAATAAGTTTTTATTTTATTTTCACCAGTGGTTAGAGTCCTACTCTTTTCCATAAATAAGTTCAATTATTAAATATTAAATTAAAACTTTGAGACAAGAAGTTAGCCTTTACTTGACATTATTGTTCTAACTCACTATTTGACCAACAGGAAATCCTGTCAGTTTACAAAAGCAGTGAAGCTATTTCCAAAGCAGCATAACAAAAAGATTCTGGAAAAGGGTTAGAAAAGCAAGAGGTCAGAATTACACATTTATCTTTTCAGAAGCTAAAAAAGTTATCCTTATATTTTCATTGGAATGTTTCCTCTGCTAAATTTTAATTTTCTCATTCAGTCTTCCTTAATTTCACTGTGAATGATAAAGGAAGAGGAAGGGAATGAGGGAGAAAAAAGGGACAAAGAAAGAGGGAGGAGAAATAACTTCTTAACTTGAAGGTCAGCTTCTCTTTTCTTAGTATCTTTAGCAAAGATTGTTTCATGTCTACTGATATTGTTATGGACACAGAGTCGTCAGGCACTTTCCATAGTCATCGATGAGTAGCAGTAGGTCTTTGAGTCCTGCAGTGAAGAACTCTATTACTGCCATCTTCTTCAGATGGCTGTCCCATTTGGCAAATATTCTGCATGACTGCTATTGAGCTTCCATCTGTCACAGCTCAATCCAACATTTAGGACAGGCGCTTTAAAAGGGCAATTGCTCTACTGTCTAGTGGACTTAAAAAATAAAGAGAAAGAAAACACTGTGGGTGTTTACATTAGATAAAAACAGAAGCTCATTTATCGAGTACTTCTTACAGGCAAAGCATTCTACATATGCTTCACTTTTAATTAATGTAAAAATCCTATAATAGAACCATTAATTGCTAAGGGAAACCTGCCTCATAAATTAATACATTTCAAAATAGAATTCCAATCTGAAACTATGTATTTAAAAACAACTCTTCATCTTGGCTACAGTTTTTCAAACACTTAAGACTTAATGTTATTTTTAGGATATATTAAAAATTTTCATTTAAAAATATCAATTCCATTTTCTATTCATTTTCCTGAATCCATGTCTTTAGGCTGTGGCCACTCTTGAATACTTTTTATTTGAGTCTATTTCATTCAGTTCTTAAATAGTTGGCCTTATTTTTGTAAAATATAGATTGCTTTAGCCATTTTTTTCCCTTTGTTTCAGTTCTATTTTTTTTTTAAACCATTATTCTTTTTCTTTTTATTTCCTTTCTTTTTTTTTTTTTTTTTTTTGAGATGGAATCTTGCTCTGTTGCCCGGGCTGGACTGCAGTAGCATGATCTCTGCTCACTCCAACCTCCACCTCCCATGTTCAAGTGATTCTCCTGCCTCAGCTTCCCAAGTAGCTGAGATTACTGGCACCTGCCACCACGCCCAGCTAATTTTTGTATTTATTTTTATTTTTTATTTTTTGAGATGGAGTCTTGCTCTGTCACCAGGCTGGAGTGCAGTGGCATGATCTCAGCTCAATGCAACCTCTACATCCCAGGTTCAAGAAATTATCCTTCCTCAGCCTCCCGAGTAGCTGGGACTACAGGCAATGCCCTACCACGCCCAGCTAATTTTTGTATTTTTAGTAGAGATGGGGTTTCATCCACCCAACTTGACCTCCCAAAGTCCTGGGATTAGAGGCCTGAATCCCCACACCAGACCTTTTTTAAACCATTATTCTTACCTCATATGGCAAGATATACAAAATTACTTCACAGAGCCTGAAAGTTGTCTGGGTAGAACCCCATTCTACTTTCAAATGTTTCCTCTCATCCTTATAAACAAGCACTCTACACATCTACATAGATATATTTCCAATGGTTACATGCTCTTATGGCTCATTCTATTCTTAACTCATGTTATTCCCCTCTTTATCTCTTCTTCACCTTTGCCCCCCAGAATGTCTTTTCCATCTACCTGATGAATTACTGCTTATCTTTCAAAATGTATTAGAAATATTTCCTCATCTATGTGTCATCTTCTGATACCCTGAAATCCAATATCGTTTTTAATTCTTTGCTGTGTTTCTTATTATCCCAAGTATGTTCTTACAAAAGAACTTATCATATCTCTTTCCATGTTTTCATGTCTCTTTCCCATTAGACTAAAATCTTTGAGAACAAGTATTACTGTGTAACACTGAGTGTTGCAATCCCACAGCCTTGCTATATACATATTACCCAAAAGGTTCTCAGTAATAATCCTGTAAAGAGAGTAATTCATTTCTGACATTTAAACACCACACTGAAAAGCCTTGTACTGTGCTTACTCATAAATTAAGAAAAAAGTCTTATTAACAAGTTTTATTTTCTTACTTAAAGTAATAAAATTCTAAGAGAAAATAAAACGTTTTACATTTTACATTATAAATTTTTAATGTCTTATATGGGATGTTTTCTAAAATATATAACTCTTCTATTCTAAAATTGTAAACTGATATTTAGCATAATATTAATAAATTTTTACATGGACACCTATGATTGTCAAAGCACTTTTAGAAACTTAAATTTAAATGACTATAAAACTTGAAAACTTGTTTTTATGATTTTTTTAAAAGCTATTTTTCCTGCTGTTGTATTTGCTCCCTGAAAGTCCAAAGTGAACTGTCTCGTTATTGTTATATAAATTATTTCATCAGTAAAGTGTTTGCAAATGAAATGCAGAGCTTTAAGTGACACGAAGTGCAGGATTTGTAGAACATAGCTAGTAAAACATAAAACTTGTAAAAAGGTTTTGTAGGGAATATTGAGTTCATATTCCATTTTACCCAAAGCTCTATTTAGCAAGATTTTCTTTTATTACCTTGCAATTCACCAAGCATGAGTAATTTCCCCATCAATTCTTTTATCCAGTGGCAACATAAATACTCACACTTTCTGAAATAAAGGAGTTGGAGTATTATGGTTGCTCTGTTCAAGCAGCTATCTTTAAGGTTGTGTCAGCATTTCCATTACATACCCAGTTTCTTGAAGTTTATAACTCGCAGTAAAAACTAACCCTTGGGTTGAATCTTTACTTACAGAGGTATTTTTTAGTTCAACTTGTGGAGATATAGCTGCAAGACACCCCATTTCTGTTAATAGAAGCCAGGTCATGAATCCCTTCCTGGCACATTGAACAGATTTATCCTGTAACTTTTCTACTGGGAGAAAATTATTTTCATCAAAATGGGAGAAGTATTTTGGTTTGATTTCAGTAAAGTTATAAAGTGCAATACCTATCTCGTGAAGGTATGAATTTTCAATAGCTTTTCTATACTCACGGCAAACTCACTTATTTTTTCTCCCAAAAGTGACCTTTGTAAAGTATAAGCTAGTTGGTTCTACTCAGGTAAAACTAAAACTAAGCTCATATTATTTTTTCTTCAAAATATATTTTCTTTCTTGAGCATGCCACTAAAAGATAGAAACAATTTAAAATATGTTTTACAAAAGAAAGTAAAATAATGAATTTGATGATTATTAGTACACTCCAGTTCTACCTGTGGGATACACATGAGTTACATTTGCATCCTATAGTTATTTGTTGGGATGCAGATGGAAGTCATGTGTATGCTGTAGGTAGCATTTTTTAATTTTTTAATATATGACTGTAATAACTGATAAAAAATTCTGATTTTTTAAAATGTAAAAACATATATTATAAATCTAGTCACTGCAGAAATCAGAAAATTTTGTGTTATCATTTAAGTAAGCAAAATTACCCAAAGTTGAACATTTTAACATATAATTTAGTTCCTCTACATTTTTAATGCACACACTTAGGTGTCATTATTCAGTACATAAATCTCTCAAATTCAATAAAAATCAGATAGCACATGTTCTGAAAAAATAAAAGGGAGGTGTTAAAACCAATTAAATCAATGATCCTTGAGCCACAGATAGGCTATATGTGTAAATTGTAATGGAGCAAAGCTCCATCAGTTCCAACATCTACCATAACACTCATAAAATACAGTATGACTGACAAATAATGCATAATAAAAACATTTACATGACAAAAATGTATAAATTGAAACATGTTTAAATAGTATTTAACAAAAATACATGTGCATCTTAACATTAATTTTAATATTAGATTCAAACTACTTTTTTTGTTTAATTAACATGGCTAAAAACATTAAACTGTCACTAGTTATATTTTTAGCTGTTTTTATCAAAGAATCTGCCCATTGGTGCTTGATATAGTTTGAAGGTGTGTTCCCGCCGAAATCTCACATGGAAATGTAATCTCCAATGTTGGAGGTAGGGCCTGATAGGAGGCGATTGCATCATGAGGATGGATTTCTCATGAATGGTTTACTTTAGCACAATCTTCCTTGGTACTGTCCTCAGGATAGTGAGTTCTCCTGAGATCTGGTCATTTACGAGTGTGTAGCACTTCCTCCCCTTGTTTTCTTGCTCCTGCTCTTGCCATTTGACCTGCAAGCTCCTGCTTCACCATCTTCCTTGATTGTAAGCTTCCAGAGGCTTCCACAGAAACAGATGCTGCTATGCTTCCTGTACAGCCTGCAGAACCATGAAGCAATTAAACTTCTTTTTAAGTAAATTCCCCAGTCTCAGGTATTTCTTTAGAGCAACGCAGTAACAGCCTCATACAGTGATTTACAATTTAGACATTTCTTTTAAAAAATTTTGTTTTATTTTAAGTTCCAAGATACATGTGCAGAACATGCAAGTTTGTTACATAGGTATACACGTGCCATGGTGGTTTGCTGCACCTATTGACCTGTCATCTAGATTCCCTCCCCTTGCCCCCCACACCCCAACAGACCCCAGTGTGCGTTGTTCTCCTCCTTGTGTCCATGTCTTCTCAGTGTTTAACTCCCACTTATGAGTGAGAACATGCAGTATTTGGTTTTCTGTTCCTGTGTTAGTTTCCTGAGGATGATGGCTTCCAGCTTCATCCATGTCCCTGCAAAGGGCATGATCTCATTCCATTTTACAGCTGCATAGTGTTTCATGGTATATATAGGCCACATTTTCTTTATCCAGTCTATCATTGATGGACATTTGGGTTGGTTCCATGTCTTTGCTATTGTAAACATTGCTGCAATATACATGTGTGTGCATGTGTCTTTATGGTAGAATGATTTATATTCCTTTGGGTATATACCAACTAATGAGACTGCTGCGTCAAATTGTACTTCTGGTTCTAGATCCTTGAAGAATCGCCATGCTGTCTTCCACAATGGTTGAACTAATTTACACTCCCACCAACAGTGTAAAAGTGTTTCTATTTCTCCACAGCCTTCCTAGCATCTATTGTTTCTTGACTTTTTAATAATCACCATTCTGACAGGTGTGAGTTGGTATCTCATTGTGGTTTTGATTTGCATTTCTCTAATGATCAGTAACGTTCAGCTTTTTTTTTATGTTTGCTGGCTGCACAAATGTCTTCTTTTGAGAAGTGTCTGTTCATATCCTTCACCCACTTTTTGATTGGATTGTTTGTTTTTTTCTTGTAAATTGTTTAAGTTCCTTGCAAATTCTGAATATTAGACTTTTGTCAGAGGGATAGATTGTAAAAATTTTCTCCCATTCTGTAGGTTGCTTGTTCACTCTGATGATAGTTTATCTTGCTGTGCAGAGGCTCTTCAGTTTAATTAGATCCCATTTGTCAATTTTGGCTTTTGTTGCAATTGCTTTCAACGTTTTTGTCATGGAGTCTTTGCCCATGCCTATGACCTGAAAGGTATTCCCTAGGCTTTCTTCTAGGGTTTTTATGGTTTTGGGTTTTACATTCAAGTCTTTAATCCATCTTGAGTTAATTTTTGTATGAGGTGTAAGGAAGGGGTCCAGTTTCAGCTTTCTGCATACGGCTAGCCAGTTTTCCCAGCACCATTTATTGCATAGGAAATTCTTTTCCCAATGCTTGTTTTTGTCAGGTTTGTCAAAGATCAGATGGTTGTAGATATGTGATATTATTTCTGAGATTCTCTTCTGTTCCATTGATCTATGTGTCTGTTTTGGTACCAGTACTATGGTGCTTTGTTTTCTGTAGCCTTGTAGTATAGTTTGAAGTCGGGTAGCATGATGCCTCCAGCTTTGTTCTTTTTGCTTAGGATTGTCTTGGTTATACAGCTTCTTCTTTGGTTTCATATGAAATTTAAGGTAGTTTTTTTCTATTTCCGTGAAGAATGTCAATGGTAGTTTGATGGAAATTGCATTGAATCTATAAATTACTTCGGGCAGTATGGCCATTTTTACAATATTGATTCCTCCTATCCATGAGGATGGAATGTTTTTCCATTTATTGTGTCCTCTCTTAGTTCCTTGAGCAGTTCTCCTTGAAGAGGTCCTTCACATTCCTTGTTAGCTGTATTTCTGGGTATTTTATTCTCTTTGTAGCAATTGTAAATGGGAGTTCATTCATGATCTGGCTCTCTGCTTGTCTAGTGTTGGTACATAGGAATGCTTGTGATTTTTGCACATTGTTTCTGTATCCTGAGACTTTGCTGAAGTTGCTTATCAGCTTAAGGAGTTTGGGGCTAAGATGATCCTCAGCAAATGCAAAAGAGCTGAAATCATAACAAAGAACAGTCTCTCAGGCCACAGTGCGATAAATTAGAACTCAGGATTAAATAACTCACTCAAAACCACACAATTACATGGAAATTGAGCAACCTGCTTCTGAATGACTCCTGGATAAATAATGACATTAAGGCAGAAATCAAGAACTTCTTTGAAAACAATGAGAACAAAGAGACAATATACCAGAATCTCTGGGACACAGCTAAAACAGTGTTAAGAGGGACATTTATAGCACTAAATGCCCACATCACAAAGCTAGAAATATCTCAGATCAACACTCTAACATCACAATTAAAATAACTAGAGAAGCAAAAGCAAACTAATCTGAAAGCTAGCAGAAGAAATAACTAAGATCAGAGCAGAACTGAAGGAGATAGAGACACGAAAAAGCCTCCAAAAAATCAATGAACCCAGGAGCTGTTTTTTGAAAAACAATTAACAAAATAGATAGACCATCAGCTAGCCTAATAAAGAAGAAAAGAGAGAAGAATCAAATTGACACAATAACAAATAATAAAGGGGTTATCACACTGACCCCACAGAAATTTAAACTACCATCAGAGAGTACTATAAACACCTCTATGCAAATAAACTAGAAAATCTAGAAGAAATGGATAAATTCCTGGACACATACATCCTCTCAAGACTAAACCAGGAAGAAGTCCACTCCCTGAATAGACTAATAGCAAGTTCTGAAATTGAAGCAGTAATTAATAGCCTACCAACCATAAAAAACCCAGAACCAGATGGATTCACAGCCAAATTCTACCAGAGGTACAAAGAGGAGCTGGTACCATTCCTTCTGAAACTATTTCAAACAATGGAAAAGGACGGACTCCTCCCTAACTCATTTTATGAGGTTAGCATCATCCTGATACCAAAACTTGACAGAGGCACAACAAAAAAAGAAAATTTCAGGCCAATATCCCTGATGATCATCTATGTGAACATCCTCGGTAAAATACTGGCAAACCGAATCCAGCAGCACATCAAAAAACCTATCCAACATGATCAAGGCAGCTGCATCCCTGGGATGCAACGCTGGTTCAACATATGCAAATCAATAAATATAATTTGAACATTTCAAATGCAGAGTATATTTGAGAGTTTTACTTTGAAATAGTCTTAACTATTTTAATTTCTATATGCAAACTACATACATATGTAATTTAAATAAAATAATAAAGTTTAATAAGAATTATTTAAACTTGGTTTTGATTCACTCATTTATCAATATATGAGACAAGATATAACAAAAGGAGAGGTTCACTTAGATTAAGATATATCTTTTAAAATTTGAAATAAACAAAGCTTACTCAGAAGTGAAAACATTCCTGTAACACATATTTCTTAAGCCAATTAAAAATTTCATAATCCTGGGAAAAAATAATGACTTGTAAATGACAATGCATAGCACATACCTCTATACTCAAACAAGTTTGCATATGCTATAGAAAAAAAAAGACATAATGCTATCAGAAGAATATATATTGAGACATAAAAAATAAAGAGCAGAACATTGCAAATTGTTTCGCAAATTTCATATTAATGCTTGTTCCACCTTCTTACCATATTTTTGTTTGGTTTTTTGGTTTTAGGAAAGTTTGTGTTGTAAATAATAGCTTCAAAAATTCTATGATAATTAAGGAAAATTTTAAATATCCAAGGTCACTAAAAATCAGAGAAGACTATAAGCATGTGTATTTGAGCCACATGGTTCCAGATTGTCAAACTAAATAAGGACCAGATTTTAGAGCTACTTACTTGGAATAGGCAGATTAAATTACAGGATTGGAAAAAATTTAGAAAATATTATTTACTTTTGTCTTGCTCAGAGTAAATATTATGCTCAAAGGTAAATATGCTGAGTAACTCTCAGGGTGAGTTTAACTATCAGATATGTCCTCTTATTTGAAATTTCTTCAAAATGGTTTGTCACAATTTGTTTAATGTCCTTAGGGCTCTAAAAATTTTGCTTTAATGTATTCAAGATAATTTTTAATATTAGCATTCGAGTCGTTTGTAAAGTGTCAAATTGCATAGGCTAACATCAATACTCAGAATTCCCTTCTCTGTGTGTTTTTAAATAATTGTTATTATTTAATTTTGATAGGGTTTGGGGGAACAGGTGGTATTTGGTTACATGGATAGGTTCTTTAGTGGTGATTTCTGAGATTTCAGTGCACCCATCACCTGAGCAGTGTACAGTATACCCAATGTGTAATCTTTTTTTCTTTTTTTTTCCGAGACGGAGTCTCACTCTGTCGCCCAGGTTGGAGTGCAGTGGCATGATCTCAGCTCACTGCAACCTCCGCCTCCCGGGTTCAAGCAATTCTCCTGTCTCAGCCTCCCGAGTAGCTGGGATTACAGGCATGCACCAGCATGCCCAGCTGATTTTTGTTTTTTTTTTCAGTAGAGACAGAGTTTCACCATGTTGGCCAGGCTGGTCTCGAACTCCTGACCTCATGATCCACCTGCCTCAGCCTCCCAAAGTGCTGGGATTACAGGCGTGAGCCACCGTGCCCGGTCCCCAATATGTAGTCTTTTATTCCTCACCCACCTCCCACCCTTTCCTCCAGTCCCCAAAGTCCATTGTGTCATTCTATGCCTTTGCATCCTCATAACTTAGCAGCCATTTATGAGTGAAAACATACAAGAATGGCCATAATCAAAACATCAGAAACATACAGAGAAGGGAATTCTCAGTAATGATGTCAGCCTATCCAATTTGACACATTACAAACCACTCCAATGATCATATTAAAAGTTATCTTGAACTTATTAAAGCAAAATTTGGAGGTGCCACAGAAATGTTTTGTATAAGATTTGAAGTGAAAGTGAAGCATCAGCCATGATGTTTGCACACTTGGAAGGTCAGTACATGGTCACCAAGTGCTATTACAGAACATACGTGTTGTGACACGTCTCCAGGCTCACCTCCATTTCACAGCTGAGTCTGCAACTGCTCCACTACATTTTTGGAAACTCCTTAAGCTTCTGTGACCTTGGGGTCAGGTCATGTGTTTAGCTCTGTGATGATGCATTCCTGTTTCTCCATCAAAGAGCACCAACACCTACCATCATAAAAATTGGAATCCGAGAGACATTGACATGGGTACAAATCCATCCTTGAGAGATTATGTTCCCTCCACCCCTTTATATTGTCTTTTCTTCACAACTGCCTGCTCTGCAGACTTTAAGTCCTAGCATCAGACACGAAGAGATGCTACAAAGAATAGTAAATAATAGTAAATAAGTACGTTTGTGTTGGGGAGTGTTCCTGATCTGAATTCTGATTGATACAATATTAAATAGCAATTACAAGATACTATTCAAGAGACTTTCAGTAAAAGCCTTTTATAACTTTCTCTTGTGTTGAATTAAATGATAAAATTTATTCTTAAAGTAGTGAGTTTTCAAGATTTCACATACTAATAAATGAGTTTAGCAATGTGGCAGGATATAAGATTTTTTATGAAAGTATAATTAACAAATAAAAATTAAAATTATGTATATAAAACTTGGTATTTTGATATATGTATACATTGTAAAATAGTTAAATCAAGCTAATTAGCATGTCTATCACCTCACATACTTATCAGTTTTTGTGGTGAGAACATTTAAAACCAGAACTCTCTTAATAATTTTCAATATAAAGTACATTATCTCATAGTCACTATGATATACAATAAATCTCCTGAATTAGTCCTCTTTTCTAACTGTAACTTTATATCCTTTGACCAACATTTTTCCATTCCCCTCACCTCTAGCCCCTGGCAAACCAACCTATGCTGTTTCTATGAGCTCAACTTTTTTAGATTCCAGTTACAAGTAATCATGCAATATTTGTCTTTCTGTGACTGGCTTATCTCACTTAACATAATATCCCCCAGCTTCATCCATGTTGTCCCAAATGACAGGATTTCCTTCTTTTTAAAGTCTGAATAGTATTTCATTGTGTGTGTGTGTGTGTGTGTGTGCGTGCATGTGTGTAATTTTTTTTTATTCATTCATCTATCAATGGGCACTTCGGTTGATTCTGTACCTTGGCTATTGAGAATAGTGCTGCAGTGAACATAAGATTCCTAATATCTCTTAAAAATACTGATTTTAATTCCTTTGCGTATATGTTTAATAGCAGGATTGCTGCATCATATGGTAGTTCTATTTTTAATTTTTTTTTAGTAACTCTCATACTATTTTCCTTAGTGGTTCTCACCAACATTATGCAATGGTTCTTGTTTCTCCATCACAGAATACAAGATTGATACAAAAAAATCAATACTACTTCTATACAGTAACAGTGAACACTCTATAAATAAAATTTTAAAATATTCCACTAATAATAACAGCAAAAATCATATACTATCCAAGAATAAATTTAAGAAGAAAATGCAAAACTTATTCCCTGGAATCTACAAAACATTGTTGAAAAAGAAAAGAAGACCTGAAAAAAATAGAAAGATAATCATTAAAAATTGAGTGTTTAAAATATAACCAAATTTGTCATTGATATCGCCACCTCTACCTCCACACTCACCTCTATTGTGCACTGTAGATTTTTCTATAATTAGAATTATCTATAGACTAATGTCTATCTCAGTCTTCCCCTTCCTGCCTTTTCTATTCTTTTCTTTTTACACATTGTTATTCAAGGGAATATTAAATTATCTTATTTTTCTTAACCAAGTTCTAAATCAATTTAGAATACTGAAGGACAAAACACATGGAAGCCTGTGTTATCTGACATATATTAGAAAAGATGGCATTTGTAGGCAAATGGAATCAAAATACTGATATTCGAGATTAAAAAACTCAATTTACACCAGCAGTCCTGGAAAGCTTAAGCTCTAGGCTCATGACACAATCAAAGATAATCAAGGAAATAAGTTTTTCAGGAATGTCGGTATCCAAGACAAAGGGTAGAGGAAGAGTAAAGGGCATAGCATGCAATTCCTTTCTCTCCTAAGCTCATCCTGTTTATTTCCCTGGGACAGAGTATGTGAGGAAGTGGAGAGAGAGTCTAGAAGTTTCACACTGATAGCTGTTCCTCTGCATTGAAGAACATATTAGGATAAAAAAAAAAAAAAACTAAAACAGAACAAAACAAAAAAACAACCCACTGTCCCTTGAATAAAATTCTTCCATTATAAAAGATTTCAATTACTAGGCTCCATTTTCCCACAATTATAAGTATTGAACTAAAACTCAAAATTGACAGTAAAGTTTCTGTTTGTTCAGTCTTTAAAATGAAATGGCCCAATGTAACATCGACAGTCTTAAATAATATGCTGGTTTGTAGTCAACTTACTAATGTATACTTTCTTCTTTCTCCCAAACTTCATCATGCATCCCACTCTCAGATGATTAACACAGAAATTTTCACATATGAAGACACACAAATAATCAGAGACAATTATCTCATCTCTGTACCACACCATCTCAATGAATTTCATCTTGCCAGGTTTAATGACTTGTTCATTGTCTTCATTTCATTTAATTTCTTGGAAGCATTTTGCATGGTTGATTACCTTTCCTCTTTAAATGGGTTCCTCACTTCAAATGCAGGGACACTATATATTCCTGATTTTTCCTCTATCTCACTGGGTACTCCTTCTTGATCTTTGCCAGAAGTTCTCCTTTTTTTTTTTTTTTTTTTGCTTACTTGTAAGTGTTCTCACAGTTTTGAACTTTGATCTTAGACTCCTGTCAATATTACCTCACATCCTAGATTATCTTATTCTCACTCATGTTTTAAATATCCCATATTTGCTGAAGATTTACACCTTAATATTTTAATGTGTTCTCTCCCAAGTGCCAGAATTATATTCACAAATGTCTACTCAACATCTTAATGGATGTCTAAGTGGTATATACCAAATGTAACATGTATAAAACAAAATTCTTAATTCCACATCTTATCCAAAATCTATTTTTAACCAAAATTTCCTCATTTCAGCAAAAGGCAACAGGATTCACTTGAAGTCAGCTTGGATTTCCATTATTTTTAACTCTTCACATTCAAACAATCAGAAAATCTTACATTTTATACCTTTATTCTTAAGAAATCAGAATAGTTCTCAAAGAACCACTCCTGCTTATAGCTATAGTAATTTCTCTCTCTTTTTTTTTTTTTTTTTTTTTTTGAGGCGGAGTCTCACTCTGCCACCCAGGCTGGAGTGCAATGGCACGATCTTGGATCACTGAAACCTGTGCCTCCCGGGTTCAAGCAATTCTCCTGCCTCAGCCTCCTGAGTAGATGGGATTACAGGCATGTGCCACCACATCCGGCTAATTTTTTTTTTATATTTTTAGTAGAGACAGGGTTTTACCATATTGGCCAGGCTGGTCTCAAACTCCTTACCTTGTGATCCACCTGCCCTCAGCCTCCCAAAGTGCTGGGAATACAGGCGTGAGCCACCACACCCAGCCCTGTAGCAACTTTTCATCAGACATAGACATGATATTAGTTTTCTATTGCTGCATAACAAATTAGTATGCACTTAGTGGCTTAACACACATTTATTATTTCGCTGTTGTATCCTAGGTCTCCAGACATAGTTTAGTGACTCTGTTCACTAAATAGATAATGACAGGCTCTATCTAGGTGTTAGCCAGGGCTGTGGTCTCAACTGAGGCTCAGGGGTCCTTTCAAACTCACATGACTGTGGGTAGAATTCATTTTCTCATAGCCCTAAAACTCAAAGTGCCTTATTTCATCAATGCCACCAAGAAAGTCTCAGCTGCTTCAAGTTTCCTCCCTCTAGACCCTGTTATAAAAAGGCTTGACCGATTAGGTCAGGTCCATGAAAGATTATCATCTTCTTGAGCCTCACAGTTGAACTCATTAGGGACTTTAATTTTATCTGCAAAAAAATCCCTTCACTTTCCCTATATAATGTAACATAATCATGGGAGTGGCATCCACCATATTTACAGGTTGTACTCACACACAAGGTAAGAGGGCTATGCATGGCAAGTATACCAGCAGATAGGAATCTTGGATTATCATAAAATTCTGCCTACCATAGACATAGAGACCTTACCATGGTTGTTAAAAAAGTTCTTCAAACTTATCACTATTCTCTCAGCTCCCATTGATCTACTATTGTTTCTGTTCCTCCAACAGGTCAAGTAAAATTCAGCCTCATTGCCTCTGGAAATTATTTTCTCTGCTAAAATGTTCTTTTCACAATATTCACATATTTAATTTCTCTTTTACTATTGTTGTCTCATATATAATATTGCAAAAAGTCTTTGATGATCAACTATTAATATTTTTTTGAAAAACTTTAAATCTTATTATTCCTTCTATCCCTTTATTCTGTTTTGAATGTATTATTGACTAGAATTATATCACATTGTATTACACTATTAATTAGCTAAGATATTTTCTGTCACTACCTTTGCAGCTTAATCTCTTAGAGAAAGGGACTATTCTATTATATTGTGGACCACTTTATCCTTAAACATAATCAGTGCTCATAAATGTGTGCGAGACAAAGAAAAACTTGAAGGAAGAGAGTAATGAAAGGAATAATTATTTCAAAAAGAATATTTAATCACATAATTTCATATTTATATTTTTTAATGGCTTTCCATTACTTACAGAATAAAATACAAGAAACCTTAAAGTACTAAAATAAAAAAATACATAATCTTGTTCCTGCCTGACTCCCAAGATTTCTGTCCTACAATTCTGTGATCCATGCTGTGAATCAGAGCAGCACTGAACCTCTCAATACAAAAATCACATGTTTTGTTGTATAACATTTCTCTTTCTTTGCTAATGCATTTACCTTTCCCAGTTAATCTGCAGTAATCATTTATCTAATCCTGAGATTTCTTTCCACAGAGAGTATCTCTACTCAAGTTTGTGACTGAGATAGGCATTCCTTTTATTTGCTTGTCTAATAAAGCCAACCTAGTTTGATAATTGGGTTAGATATTTTTATTATTTTCCAATACATATGGATCTGTTTTACCATAAAGGTGATCAAAATTAGAAATTAAGTTTTATTCCTTGATCTTTTTGTAAATTGATTTGTTCCAATTTTTAAAACAAGATAAAATTTAATATTGGTTATAATCTCAATTTTAGAGATTCTTCTGCAAGCTTGGATAAACATTTATCAAATGTGGTAATTAATTATGATGGTAATTACATTATTAATTAAGATAAATAATACATTCACGAAATAAAGAAATTTGCTATGCCCTTTTGTTGTCAATTCCTCCCAAACCCAGCCCCTAGTAACAACTGATCTGTTTATTTCTCTAGCTTAACTCTTCCAAGAACATAGTATATATCAAATTAAAAAATATGTATCTTTTGAGGCTGGTTCCATTTAACTTTTCATAATGCATTTGTAATTAATCTTTGTTGCAGCATGTATTAAAAGTTTGTTGTTTTTATTGTTGAGTGGTAGTCCATTGTAAGATGTACCCTAGGGTATGCATCCTTTCCTCTGTTAGGGTTTTTTTTATTCTCTAAATTATTAAAAAATAAAATAAAATCTTTATATGCATTCAAGTACTGGGTTTTGTGAGAAAATACCTTTTTTTTTTTTTTCCAATTGACAGTGTCTCTTTACATTTCTCAGGCTGGAGTGCAGTGGCCTGATCATACCTCACAAAAACGATAAATTCCTGGGCTCAAGGGATATTCCTGCCTCAGCTTACCAAGTTGCTGGGACTACAGGAGCAAAAAACCATGCCTGATTATTATTATTATTATTATTATTATTATTATTATTTTATCTTTGTAGAGCCAGTGTCTCTCTCTGTTTCCCAGGCTGGTCTCAAATTCCTGGCCTCAAGCAATACTCCTGCCTCAGCCTCCCAAAGTGTTGGGATTACAGGCATGAGCCACCACACCTGGCCTGAGCACACTTTTCCTATTTGCTTGGGAAATACCTGGGAGTTGGTTTACTGGGTTATATTGTAAGTTTTTGTTTTAACTTCAAAATAAACTGAAAAATACATTTGCAAAGTGGCTATACCATTTTGCATTACTATCAACAATATACGATATTACTGGACAGTCCCCTTGTCAGCATTTGCTGTTGTCAGGATTTTTAGCCATTCTATCTGTGTATATATACAGATATGAAATCACAAGTATATCATTGTTAGTTTAATTTCATTAAAAACTAATAGTGGTTATTATTAATGCCACTACTTTGAGATTAGTGGTATTATTAATTTGGGAGGTCGAGGCAGATCACTTTGAGATGCCAAGGCAGGCAGATTGCTTTGAGACCAGAAGTTTGAGACCATTTTGGGCAACATGGCTAAAACCTGTCTCTACAGAAAATAAACAAAATTAGCCAAGCATAGTAGTGCATGCCTGTAGTCTTAGTTACTTGACAGGCTGAGGTGGGAGAATCCCTTGAGCCTGTGAGGTCAAGAGTGCAGTGAGTCGTGATTGCACCACTGCACTCCAGCCCAGGTGACAGAGCAAGTCTTTGTCAAAAAAAAAAAAGAATAATGATAAGCATATGTCTGTATGTACATTTACCGTCCATACATATTAGGTGGAATGAACATTACAATATCTTGCCCATTATTAAAAACTGTGTTGTTCATTTTCTTATTTTGTATTAGAGTTCTTTCCTTTTAAAGCTAGTCCTTCATCAGAAATGAATTTGAAAATATCTCTCAGTCCTGGATTGTATTTTTGTCCTTTTAACAGTACTTTTAAGAGAACAGATCTTAATTTTGATAAAGTCCACTAGAGTAAGAAAAAAAAAAAAGCTGGTGTGTAATATGGAAGATAAGAAATCTTGGCTCACCCCAGAGTTACAAAGATTTTCTGATATGTTTTTGGCCTTAAGTTCAAAAGTTAATTTTAGAATACTCTAGGAAATTAGAATAGAGTTTTTTTTAATGTATGTATATCCATTTGTTTGAGCACCATCTGTTAAAAAGGCTGTCTGTTCTCCCTTGAATGACCTTTCTCATTTTCTATATAAGTTGACCATATATGCATGGCTCTATTTCTGAACTCTCTTCTGTTCCATTGATCTATATGTATTCTCTTTATACAAAACCATGTTGTCTTGACTAACACAATTTTTTTAATGCCTGGAAAGCATGAAGCTTGAGTCTTCCAACTTGTTCTGCTTGTTCTTCCTTGGATTCCTCATTCTGTTTTCTTTTTATACAATTTTGAATTAGTTTGTTGATTTATAAAAAACAAATTCTGCTGGGATTTTGATTTGAATTGTGTTAAATCTGTAAGTTAAATTTTAGAGAATGGGAATCTTAACAATATGGAATATTCTACTCCATGAACATGCTATATCTCCCTATTTGTTTAGGTCTTCTGTGATTTCTGTTATCAGTGTTTTGCAGCTTTCAGTGTACAGATAGATAGATGTTTCCTATAGTTTATAGGTTTTATACTTAAATATTTTAGTTTTGATGCTATTAATATGGTACTGTTAAAATTCAACTTTTCTTTTTTTTACTATTATATTGAAATACTTTTTTAAAAAAAAAACACTGGCCTTGTGCCTTGCAAGTTTGGTAAATTCATTTCTCAGTTCTATATGATTTTTGTAACTTCTTTTTGTGTTTTTATGTAGACATTTATGAAAAGTGGAAGAAGAGGCAATTTTATTTTTTTCTGTACAATGTATATACTTTTATTTCTATTTCTTATCTTATTACCCTGGCTTTATCTCCAGTAAGATGTAAAATATGAGTGGCGAAAGTAAACACCCTCATCTTTGAAGGGATTATCAGCCCACCAAAGTGCTACGAAAATTACTTCAAAATGAAAATATCTGAACAAACAGCAGCACATGGAAAAAAAAAAAGAGTATGTAAATTTAAACAGAACCTCTAAAAAATACAGCTGTATTGGCCCTCCTCTCAGAGAGTTTTCTGATTTGGAAAAGATGGACCCTTAGCATGGGGAAGTACAAATTCAGCTGTCTGTTAGCATCAAACAAACCAAGATAACTTTTCAAATTTCCCCAGTGAAACCCTGAACTCTCCTACTTATTTTGCAAACCTTAGAATATCACAAGCCTGTTATTTCTGTGTGTGTGTGTTTTTACCACTTTACACAACACTGTTTCTGCCTATAAGCCAGTGCACACATGAGTAAACCTCATGGTTTAACATAAGCAAGTAAATAAATGTGATACATCACATACACAGAATTAAAAACTAAAATGATATGATTGTCTCACTAGATGTAGAAAAAGCTCTTGACAAAATCCAGTTTCCTTTTATGGTAAAAACTCTGAACAAACTAGGCATAGAAGAAACATACTTCAAAATTTTTTTTTAAAAAGCCATATATAACAAACTCACAGCCAACATCATACTAAATGGGGAAAAGTTGAAACATTCCCCCTGAGAACTGGAACAAGACAAGGATGCCCACTTTCACCAGTTCTATTCAGCATGTACTGGAAGTCCTCCTAGCTGGGACAATCAGGCAAGAAAATAAAGGGCATCCAACTTGGAAAAGATGTCAAACTATCTGCTGATGATAACATCATATACCTAGAAAACCCCAATGACTCCTCTTTACAGATTCTAGACTTCATAGATGCATTCAGTAAAGTCTCAGATTACATAATCAATGTGCATAAATCAGTAGCACTGGTAGATACCAACAATGACCAAGCTGAGAAAAAAGTCAAGAATTCAACCCCTTTTACAATAACTGCATTAAAAAAGAAAACCCTAGAAATATACTTACCAAAGAAGGTGAAAGATCTCTGTAAGGAGAGCTACAAAACACTGCTGAATGAAATCATAGATGACACAAACAAATAGAAATACATTCCATGCTCATGGATTGGAAGAATCAATATCTTAAAAAATGACCATACTGCCCAAAGCAATCTACAATGAATCAATGCAATTCTGATAAAAATACTAACATATATTTTTATAGAACTATGGAAACCAATTCTAAAATTCATATGGAACCAAAAAAGAGCCTAAATAGGTAAAGTAATCCTATGCACAAGAAACAAATCTGAAGGCATCATATTACTGGACTTCATATTACCAAAACAGCATGGTATTGGTATAAAAGTAGGTACATAGATCAATGTAACAGAAGACAGAACCCAGAAATAAAGCCAAATACTTACAACCAACTGATATTTGACAAAACATGAAAAAACATAAATTGGGGAAAGGATACTCTATTCAATAAATGGTGCTGGGAAAACTGGCAAGCCAATTGTAGAAGAATGAAACTAGACACCTATCTCTCACCTTATACAAAATTTAACTCATGATGGATAAAAGACTTACATCTAAGACCTGAAAACATAAAAATTCTAGTAGAAAACCTAGGAAAAACTCTTCTGGACATTGGCTGTGGCAAAGAATTTATGACTAAGACCCCAAAGGCAAACATAATTAAAACAACAATAAATAAATTGGACCTAATTAAACTAAAAAGCTTTTACATAGCAAAAGAAATAGTCATCAGAGTAAACAGATAACCCACAGAATTGTAGAAAATATTTGCAAACTGTGCATCTGACAAAGGACTAATATCCAGAATCTACAAGGAACTCAAACAAATCAGCAAGAAAAAAAATAATAATAATCCCATTGAAAAGTGGGCAAATGACATGAGCAGACATTCCTCAAAAGAAGATATACAAATGGCCAAAAAACATTTGAAAAAATGCTCAACATCACAAATTATCAGGGAAATGCAAATTAAAACCACAATGAGATATCACCTTACTCCTGCAAGGAGGTCCATTATTAAAAAGTCAAAAAACAATAGATGAAATGGATGTAGTAAAAAGGGAATGCTTATACATGGCTGATGGGAATGTAAATTAATACAATCTTTATGGGAAATGGTATGGAGATTTCTTACAGAACTATAAGTAGATCAACTGTTGATCCAGCAATCCTACTACTGGGTATCTTCCCAAAGGAAAAGAAGTCAGTATATCAAAAAGACACTTGTATGCATGTGTTTATTGCAGCACAATTCACAGTTGCAAACATAATGAAACCAACTCAAGTGTCCATTAACTGATGAGTAAATTAAGAAAGTGTGGGAAATATACAGCATGGAATACTACTGAGCCATTAAAAAGAATGAAATAATTCTTTCGTAACAACTTGGATGAAGCTGGAGGCCATTACTTTAAGTGAAATAACTCAGGAATGGACAACCAAATAGAGAATGTTCTCATGTATAAATGGAAGCTAAGTTACAGGTATGCAAAGCCATGCAGAGTGGTAAAATGGACTTAGGATATTCAGACGGGGGTGGGTGGGGAGGAAGGATAAAATACCGAAGCGGGTCATTGTCTGTGGTGAACACCCAGGGTTTGTCCTCTCGCGCCAAGAGGATTAATGACACAGACACACAGGAGGAGTGAGTATAGGAGCTTGGGCACTAATAGGCAAAAGAAAGAGAAAGGAAAGCAGCTCTCTCTCTGCTAGAGAGAGCCGTGTCCGAAAGGGAAAAGCCAGCCTGTGGCAGACTGCACCAAATTTCACAGGCAGGCTTGAGGGGGCGATGTCTGATTTACATAGGGCCCACAGATTTGTTGGTCAGATGTGACATTTACATAGTACACGGGGAAGGCTGGCCACCCCACCCTAATCTTATTATGCAAATGGGCTTTCCACTTGGTGGCCATGTTGTCTGCTTCTTACTGTACACGTGGCTGACAAAGAGCAGGGAAGATGGAGCCACCATTCTGAACCTGCCTAGTCCCAGGTAGCCTTTTCCTGTCAGTGCAGCTGCCAGCATTCGCCCACGCAAGCTTCCAGCTTTCTTGTGTATGTTTTCAGTTCGATTTTACAGGTTGCTCTCTGTTAGAAAAGGAAATGATTTGGGGGCTGCTTTTCATTAAAAGGAAAACCCTGCAGAGGACTTCTTTACCCTCACTATCTGCCTACATAATTTCTTTTTAACTCCTATATCAGTACTACATATTGGGTACAATGTGTACCACATAGGTGACAAGAGCAGTAAAATCTGACTTCACCACTATACAATTCATTCATGTAACCAAAAAACACTCATATCCCCAAAGCTATTGAAATTTATTCATAGATAGATATTAAAAACCTGTTTTTTTTTCTGTTAATCTGTATATTGTAATTTCATTTGTAGGCCCCCAAACACTAGACCCAAGTTGTAGGAGTAAAATTTTCCTGTCCTATTTTGGCAAGGAGGAGGGGATAGTTTAGACTCTTAGCTTACCCTGAAGACTCCTGCTGAGATGTTGGATACTATGACCAAGCTGGCAAAGGTAAACCTTTTACCAGTCAGACCCCTGAATCTCTGCTCAGGGTCCTGAGCAAAGGCAATAAAAGCCACTCCTATTTTTTTCCAAAGAGTATTTTCTAAAATTTAGATTTAAAGGAGAAAAATTTTGGTTAGAACTAGTTTTTTTGTATACTGTGACTCTTCTTGCAGATAGCCATTATGTATCCATTTGTCACTGTCTCTTGTGCTATAATTTTGTGTTGCGCTGTCTAAACCGTGTTGTTTGTTTCCCGAGAATTTAGCTGTGCAACTCAAAAAGAATGTTTTCTCTGGATTTTGGCCTGCTGGGAGAGAGGTGACAAATTGTCAGGTCTGTGCTCAGACGTGGACAACCATCAGAAGGAAAACATTTTCTTTCATGATGAAGTATGATATTTACTCTCTACTCATTAGCAATATGTAGGAGTGGGCATTCTATTGCCAGTGTACTGAGAGCTTTTAACATGAATGATGTTGACTTTTTTGTCAATTTTTTTCTTCTGCATGTAATAAAATGTTAGCGTAGTATTTCTCATGTGCTCTATTAACATGGTTACTTTCATTGATTTTCTATTGTTGAATCAGTTTTGCATTCCCCAGATAAAACACATTAGCACACAATATACTATTATTTTTAATATTAAAAGCAAATATTAGTGGATTTGCTTTACTAGTTTTTTTTATTTTTATTTTTTGGATTTTTTCACCTATATCATGAGGTTTACTGCTTGATAGTTTTATTTTCCTACCCCTTTGTTTGGCTTGGCTATCAGTATAAGTCCAGCACCATAAAATAAACGTGTAAATATTCTTTCCTATTCCACATTCCAGGAAAAATCTATGTTAAATTGGTATTATGTCTTCCTCAAATAATTGGTATAACTAATCTGGATAGCCACCTGGGTAAAGAGTTTTCTTTGTTAGAAAATTGTTAGTTACAAATTTAAATCTTAAAAGATATAAAATATTTAGGTCATTTAATTCTTCTGGAGTAGTTTGTACATTTTATGGTATTTGCCCATTTTAGAGAAGTTGTTGAATCTATGAATATAGAGTTGTTTTAATTTTTAAATTAATATTCTTTTCATATATGCATGTTCTGTGATGTCACCTCTTTCATTTTTATTATGTGTATTTTGTGTCTTATCTCTGTAAAATTTTCTTTGTCAATTATGCTAAAACTTCAATTTTTTTTTTTTTTTTTTTTCAGAAAACCAGAGATTGGTTTTTTTGTTGTTATTTATTTGTATTTGTTTTTTTGAGGCAGAGTCTCACTCTGTTGCCCAGGCTGGAGTACAGTGACATGAACTTGGCTAACTGCAACCTCCACCTCCCAGGCTCAAGTGATTCTCATGTCTCTCCTTCTCAACTAGCTGGGATTACAGGTGCAGGCCACCATGCCCATCTAATTTTTGTATTTGTAGTAGAGATGGGGTTTTGCCATGTCACCAGGCTGGTCTGCAATTCCTGGCCTCAAGTAATCCACCTGCGTTGGTCTCCTGAAGTGCTGAGATTACAGTTGTGAGCCACCACACCCGGTCCAGAGATTAGTTTTTAAAAATGTCTTTACTTAGTTTTCAAGAATGTTAAGAATTTCTTTAGTAGATCTTTCTGTCTACTTGTTTTTACTTTAACTTGTTATTCTTTTTCGAGTATTAGGTTGCACCTTAAATCTTTTCCATCTTCCAAAAGCACATTGTAGTTCCTTGACACTTGATGATTGCTCTTGCTTTGATGCAGAGGGTACAAGAGACTTATTCTTTATTGTTCTTACTCACTATAAGTCTCAGATAGGCACTGTATCCCTGGCCCTGGATTGTGGTGCCTTCTTTGTGATTCTTTTACTTTTCCACCTGTGTATCTGGTTTCAGGATATATCTCTGCCCCTCTCCTATGAATACATAGCTCTTTTCAATTCCTCCTCTCTTCTTTTTCCTTGAACTGCAATGAGTTTTCACCAATGTCATAAGGGCAAAGGAGTTTCTTGCCCCTTTCTAGCATTTTAAGGCTTTTTTCTATTATGCATGATAGAAATGTTTATGTGGGGCTCAAGCAGCCGCTGCTATTCCCTCCCTAAGGCCCACACAAGAGTGTTGATTTATTAGTGCTATCACCTTCCCCCCCAGCTTTTTTTTTTTTTTGGTGAGGCTCCAAAATGTACAATTTCCAATTTGTATCTGCATCCCCCAGGGATTTGTATTCTCCCACTTGTCCACACTTTTCCTTTTTCAAATCGTTAAAATTCTAGCTAAATCATATATTTTCTCACTACCCAGACATGTCTTCTCTGCAGAAGTAACTACTTATACCTGATGCTTTCATGGAAGTACTGTCTTTCATTAAATTTTGGTCAGTTGGTTTACCAGTGATCTACTTCCCTGATGCATTCAAGAGGACTTGTAAATTTGCAGGTTGTCTAGCATTTTTTGATAGGTGTAGAAATGTTCTTTCAATTTTATCAACATTCAAGGTAGAAGTTATACAATATTGATATTTTAAAACACAGGCTCTAGTATACAGCATGTCTTAAGACAGTCTCTCAATAAAGGCTTATTTAATGAATTATTTGTGGTATTTTATATATAATAGATGATTAAATCTTTGGAGTAGTATTCAAATTACATTTATGGATTTAGAGGGCTATGCCATGAAAGACTCCTACAGTAGTTATAAAAATTAATCAGTATGTTTAGGGGAAAATCCAGCAACAGAAACACAGTTACTGTGGTTTGACTATTTTATTAATGATGAGTGTTTAGGAATATTTAGCAGGACTGATGGTGAAGCAAAATGGTGTTTTCAATTCTGGAGATTTGGCTGATGAACTGCTCCTAGAGGTATGCTACAAGAAACAAATGTGTTCTGAATGTAAAATGACACACTAATCCCTGGATGGGAGTATTAAAAAAGTTCGTTGGAAACTACTTTGATCATCTTCTACTCAAATGTATTTTTATCAGGTTTTTTGATTCCACTGTGCCAGGCTTCTGACCTCAATTAACATTTCACCCATAGTCATTATTGATTATTTGCATATTTTCATTTAAGATTTATTTATATAATGATGATATTGATACTAATAATAGTTATGTATATAACATTTTTCTTGTGAGAGACACAGTTTAAAGTATAATACATATATTTTTAATACTTAAAATGCCCTAGGGATTAAGTATTGTTATCCATAATCTATGGATGCAGAAACTGAGGGAGAGAGAAGCTGAATAACTTGTCCAAGTTCACAGATTATAAGAGTTACAACATAGTTTGACCTATTAAGAAATGTTTGAAAATAATGGCCAGATATTGTGGTATTTCTCCAAGTAAGAATCTATCATTTATTTCTCAAGTGCAGAGTGGAGAATAGCTGTTTCACAGACATATATAGCAGGCTATTAAAGGTCATGAGGTAGGAAGAACTGATCAAAGACTAAGTCTCTATGCTCAGTAAAACCCAGTTTTTCATGGAGGGTGTATTAGTCCATTCTCACACTGCTGTAAAGAAGTACCTGAGACAGAGTAATTTATGAAGAAAGAAGTTTAATTGACTCACATTTCCACAGGCTGTACAGTTCCACAGGCTGTACAGGAAACATGGCTGGGAAGCCTCAGGAAACTTACAGTCATGGTGCAAATTGAAGGCAAAGCAAGCACATGGCCATAGGAGAGAGAGTGAGTGAAGGGGGAGGTGATACATGCTTTCAAAAATCAGATCGTGTGAACTCTATCATGAGATCAGCAAGGGGGAAGTCCAGTTAACTCCCACCAGGCCCCTCCTCCAACACTAGGGATTATAATTCAACATGAGATTTGGGTGGGGACACAGAAGCAAACCATATCAGAGAGGATTCCTCTGGACCCAGGGTGTACTTACGTATGAATTTCAAGGGGTATTTGATGGGGTGAAATAACACCATCGAGATGAGTAATAAAACTCAGATGTGAAAAAGGAAGTATCCCAGTGTCTTCTCAAAACTACTCATGCCCATCAACTTCACAGATAAAAGAAGATTTGGTCCTCTGGGCCTAAATTAGATACGCGCCTGTGGGCCCAAGTCAGATATGACTCAGGAGGATAGAACAGACTGTTGTAGACTATAGTTGCTATAAGTGTAGGACAAAAATGGATCATTCTTAGGCATTGATACACATGAGGAGTAGCAAGCTGAGAGAAGAAGTTTGAATATAGCTAAATAAATATGAACTTTACTAAAAACACTTATTACAAAAGACTGAATATATAAGAAATTACTGGAAAAAAATTAAAACAATGCTCAGAGTCCATAAATTACCTTCTATAAAATATAGAAATGATGATGTTTTACCTCCTGAGGTTTGTGATTCTTAGTATTATGCTACACCATACCTGGTAAATATGTTAAATTTTTTAAAAAGTTCAGAGACGAAGTCAAATCTTCATAAAAAGTAAGGGAAGTATAAATAGAACAAAGTACCTAACATACTGGTTCCCATTCTCTCCTCACATCCACTGAAAGCACAGCTACCAGCTACTTTAGCGTCAACACTAATTTCTGGTAACTACTGACAACTGTAACCTAATATGATTGGCCAAAAACGTCTATTTTTCCTTTTTGCTTTACTCCACCTATAAGCTTCACTTTAGCAAAAATATATTTAAAAACTGTTTTTACTGGATTTTTCTAGTTCCCATGATTAGAGTCAATATTTTGATGACTGATCACCTGATCACCATCTCTAAAGCTACTATTCTCTTATGAAACCTGAGTTTCCCTCATCAATTCTTACTTAGTTCTAGAGATTTCTAACTTCACTTTGTTTTCTCTGTAGCCTGAACTTCTTGACAAATTGCTTCAAATGTACTGTCAACCCCAACCTTAATTCCTTTAGCTTTATCATCCTTCCACAGCATGTCTTGTTAAAACTCTTCACACGGTGAATCTAAACATCTGCTTTCTCCATTCTTACCCTCAAGCCCCTGAAACATGTTGGAAAAAATTACATAACTGGTCTGACTAGTGCCAAAGAATAGTCGTCGTTTCAAATTCCAAACTCATGGGAACTTCAACAGTGCTCAACAATGGTATTATTTACCTCAACTTAGTCTTCTTTCAGTGAAGTGGTTGCTGTGAAATGCCTTATCTTCGTTCTGTCTAAATTAATTGCCTACATTCCAATAGATAGTTTACTTCATAATGCATATGGAAAATAAAATCACTTAAGTGTGGCTTCTCTTAATACCTCCATCATGCCCTGGGTCACCTTCCTGAATGTTTAATTCCCAATTTCCCCCAAGTTGCTGTATTTTATACAGAATTTTAATGTACTTATTTTATTTCTGAATCCTTCTTTTTCTTTATATATTTACCTAAGGTCTCCCCTTCATCAACAAACATCTGGAAGGGATAGTCCATGCTCACTGAAAATAGTTTCTTAATTTATGTACATTCTCTGCCTATGAAGACCACAATAAATCCTATGGAAAATGTTGTTAAAAAGTAATCAACAGCCTCATATGTCTGGTATTAATATCTTAATCTTGCATCAGATGTGTATAGAATTGTAACATTTTATTTTTCTCATAGTTAAAATCAAACATTTTACCATCTCATTCCCTGTCCTACATAGATTATACTCTTACATTCTACAAACAGCTCACGCTGGTAGATTCTATTTTCTTTAGTTTACAAAAGAGAAAATTAGGGTCAAACCCTGTCCAAGTCTCTCCAGAACCAGAGCTGCTTACACCACACTACACTACCCCTACTACCCACATGCTAAGATCATTTCTGTATGACTACTGAAACAAGAAGCAGAACCTGGCCTTTATTCGACGTTGGCTAGGTATGTGCACATTACACAACTCAAATTTATTACTACTTGAGTATCTGTGAATTGATCACAAAATTTCAGCCAGTATTCACTTGGGAAAACAAATTTTAGCCAGTAGGCAAATTTGCAAATTCAGATCATGAATAATGAAGACCCACTCTATACATCTTATGTCAGACACACATGTGAGTGCTTGCTTATATGTGCAGCAGGTCCTCAAATAATGTCATTTTCTTTCATTATGATTTGATGAAAAGGAAAAAAAATCACTTTCCAGCCAGGGCCATTGTCTATGTGGAATTTGCACATTCTCTCCATGTCCTCCTGTATTTTATCCAGGTATTCTGATTTCCTCTCACATCCCTAAGATGTGCATGTTAGGTTAATTGGTGTTTCCACAGTGTCTCAGGATGAGAGAGAGTGTGTGTGTGTGTGTCCACGTGTGTGTGTCCTCCACGTGTGTGTGTCCACATGTGTGTCCCCTGAGATGGAATGGTGTCCTGTCCAGGGCTGATGCACATCTACTGTCCTGAGCTGCCTAGATAGACTATGGCCAATTGCAACCCTGAAATGGAATAATCGGGTGAATAATTATCGTACTTGTTTTTATTAATCTTAAATTTATGTATAGCTCACATTTATTTCAATGGTTAATATTAGAAGTGTTTTGATCTTTATTTAGAAGTTTGGTGATGTTATTGTAACCAGAAATATACTGTAGGAAATTAACTCCTCTTTATATAAATTAGCTTATAGTAATATTTGTTTTGTTATACATCATTGTTCTTAAAGTTGCAGTGTCTAGGAACCTATGGATGACATTAAGTAGGACTTACTGTATATACTCTTCTACAAGACCTCCTTTTAGGTTATAGGCACACACACACACAAACACACACATATACACATTTGTAAATGTGTGTATATGGGATATATGTAAGTATATACTTACAGATATATGCATACATTTATCCATGTAGAAATATATGCATTTGGAAAATGTATATTCCAAATCAGGATTCAGCAAATTAGCCACTCTTTTCAAAGCTCTCTCCAATTCCACTCTCCTTGTGAATATTTGTTCCCTTCCTGGCCTCCATGTTCTGCTGATAACCTCCCTGAGAGAACAGTTTAATAATAATCACTTTCTGGCCGACTATGGTGGAGCGTGAGCAGATTATCATATTTTTCTTTCTACGGAAAACCTGCAAAACTACTGGGCCCATTGCTTGTCTAACTCATAGGTGTTATCCTCACATGTACAGGTATCAGCATAATTTTGGGGGGCAGTGAGTTAAGTTGTTCTGTGGGCTCTGCATATTCGCAAGTGTCCTCCTTCCACATATGATCCTATGAATGAAAATGATGTCTTGCCTCTTCTTTCCAAATCAGATCCATACCATAAGTGTCATCTGCTGAAGTGGGGGTGGTCACTTTGGTTTCAGGGGAGGGCACTTGTCAGGGCTGACAAGCTACCCATGTACACTTCCGCCATTTGTAATTTCTTCTTGATCCACAGAAAACATCTGGATTTGTGCCACACAAAGTTTCTCTGTACATAAAACTGGGTGTGATATTTTCCCTCTCTTAAGTCACTGTTCTTGTCTTTTCACACTGTTGTTCTTTCACAAGGTAAAGAAAATAGAAGATGCCCATGGGCTCCACCTCTCAGCAAATTCACCACAAAGGACACGTGTCATCCTTGTGTTCCAAATCTCCCCGTATACTAGTGGTCAGGTCATTTACTCCATCTATTCTCTTTATTTTTGGACATTGCCCTTTTCATATAATCCATTGAAATGATTTTTCTAACTGACAACTCTGCCTGTGGTTCTTCAATTCATATTTCATACTGCTGTCATCATGTTTCAAAATACACATTCAAAGTTGCAATGCAGTTATTTAAAAGTTTTAGTAGTAATCATCATCACAATATATCTCATATGAGTAATTACAGAATGACAGCCAATGTCCTGTCACTGATGATGGGTTGTCTATGAACCTCTATTTTTATATGACATAATCTAAAGTTTCTAGAACAGCAAAAAACATATCCCATTTTACTTTTTCTTACAATTTTTGAATTTCCACACAAAATTACACTCCAGCTATCTATGGTTATTTGTTCTTCTGAGAATGATGCCATGCTGTTTGTATCATTTCTTTTGCACTCTAGAATATTCCACTTCTTCTTGGAAAACTGCTTTCTTCCAAGGTATATTTGCAATACATCCTTCTATATGAAACTTTTCCCAATCCACTAGCTCCATTATTTGCTCTTTCTCTTATGATGCAAGATGACCATGTACATAAGGAAGAAACTTGTTCTTGACTTACTGGTTTATGGAACGGACTCAATTTTATCCTTATGAATCTACCTGCCTCACTTTCAATTATGATAGCAACATGATAGTTAAAAAGTGAGTATAGGAGTGAGCACTTTAAGCAAAATCAACCAAGAACATGCCCTTGAACCATGTGAAGGACTCTCCAATCTCCTCTCAGAACTGTGAAAGAGAGAGAGACTTATGGAGATTTTTTGTGTGAATGAATACATGCTGGGAGTCTTAACTCTTTCCTTCAAAGTGGGTAAGGGATGAGCTCTCCTAGACATTAACTCCACATCAAGTTTAAGGACTATCAGCTTCATGCTTGGAGAGCTTCATATGTGTTACCCAATAAAGGAATACTGTTGACTGGTGTCTGACACATGCAAGAGAAAGCTAAAAAACTGTGGGAGAAAATATTTTTTGAGACAGAATAGAGCACCGTCATTGAAAAATAGCTACATGAATAAAAATAATGAACTAATGAATTAATGATTCAGTTTTATCTATTACAGGGCAGTTGCACAACCTGGAGGCTGGCATCATGGGGTCATTTGGGATTGAATCTGAAGGAGCCGCTGTGGTGGAAATGAAATCCCTGCACAAAAGAAGCTGAGGCTGAACTATCATATTGTCCTGGAAGTAGTGGTAGGAAAGAGATATTTATTTTCGGGACCCAGTACCTCTGAACACTTATTTTAGCTGTTTACTGCAGCTATGCTTTCTTGAAAGAGATATGCAGGAAGGATGGAAAAGTGTCTATTAGCCTTTTAATTTTCTCTTCTGATAAATTCCAAAAACTGTTTTTTTTTTCAACTAATATATGCAATTAGCATCGTTCACTTAGCTTCTCAGCTTACTTAGTGGACTTTTTCACTACAAAAATAATCATATCAAAATTTAATTTATGAACAATAATTTGCTCCATTTAAGTGTACAGTTCTGAATTTTCACAAATGTTTACACCCATGTAACAATTGCCATGTTCAAAATAGAAGGAGACTATTTACATCACCCCCACCCCTGCCCCGCAACAAAATCTCTATGCTCCTTCTCTGTCTATTCTTCCTTCCCAGAACATCTTAGCAAATGCTGATAATGATTTCTATCACTATGGATAAAATTAGTCTTTTCCTGAGTTTTCATAGGTTTTTCTCGTCTGTTTCTTCCCCTGAACGTTTGCATTTATATCTATGTTTTCTATTTTTTATTACATTTTAAAAAATATTTAATGTATACTCAGTTTAAGAATTAATTATTGAAATTTATTCCTTCTTCCCAAACAGTAAAGTAACATAAAATTATTTAGCTCTGCACACAGTATTTCAAATGTAGATAATATTAGGTCAAGCATTTTTTTTTTTTTTTTTGGTAAATCTTACTATTTTAAACCTCCTTCTTAGTATTGTTATTGTTGTTATTTTATATTTAGTCAGTGATAGAATTTCTAAATATTTTTCATCTTGCTTTTTTTCATTATTTCTTGCCTTGCAGACCTTCTTTCTGGGCTCAAAGCCTTCCTACCTAAATCACAACTTTTAGAATTTCTTTTAGTAGAGGCCTTTTGATTAAAAAGAAATTGTTTTTGAAAATGTTTTTATTTTATCACTGCTTTTAACAGATAGTTGAGCATGGCATATGATTTGTGATTGACAGTTACTTTCCTTGAAAATTGAAAACATTTTTCCATTGTCTAATAGCCTCTATTTTTATGGTAAAATACCTCTCAATAAAATCATCATTTCTCCATAGAAAAACTTTTCTTTGCTCCCTCAGGTGCTTTTATAATCTTTGGCCTGCAATGTTATTTGAAGTGTGAATGTCTTCTAATTTTTCTGACTCAATGTCATTGGCTTTCCTGAGTATGAAGATTAAGGTTTATCACCAGTTTGAAGAAATGCTTAGTGATTTTTAAAAATCTACCCAGGTATATCATAGATCTTCTAGCCTATGTGTCTCATAAAAATCCCTTTTCTTTATTTATCTCCCTTGCATTCTGAATAATTTTGTCAATTCTACTTACTAGTCCATTATTATTTTATTCCTTGATGTCAAATATAATGTTCTACCCATGATATGCATCTTTAATTTCAATACTATATTTCTGGAAGTTCTATTTAATTCTGTTTTGAGACCTCTAGCTAAGTTTTAATACCTGTTTATTTTTCACTTATTTTTATTTCTTTAAATATATTTAAATATATTAAACATACAATATTCTGATATCGCGTGATATTTGGATTCTGGTTATTTTAACACTAAAAATATATGGGCTATGTTTGCACTCTCTCTTGTCTTGCTTCCCTGTGAATTCTTCTTTTTAATTTTGTCTTGCAATTCATTTTGCTTGAAATATTACCTGAGTTGAAGGTGCATACCATTAGAGAGAGTCTCATTTGTTTCAGCCACGTACTGTAGATTACTGAAACTCTGTAAAATTTCAGCTTGAAGTTATTTAAATCACATTGAAAGTGTCAATGTAGACTTCAAAAATGCTTGAGGACTGGCATGTGATTATGATTTTCAGATTTTTTTTCCCTATGATCAAGCAACAAAATTGAAACTCACAGGTTCTTCCCATCCAGGTCATTCTATAGTTCATTTGGTCCCAGATTTACATAGGAGATTTCTTTAAATTGCCCAAGCAGTAGGTACTGTCCTTTACCCCTGCATTTTGTTGGTCAAAATGGAATCTCAGGAGGACCAGGGCTGGTGCATACCTCCAGGGTCAACATGGGTTTACATTTTGTTTGCCTCTCTGCACTAATACATTTATTCATATTAGACTCTGGGGTTTTCTTGCTTTCTTATTTTCTTCGTGTTTTAGTTAAAAATACATTTTATCATACATTTTACCACCTATTTTTAGTTATTTAGTAAAAGGCATACTTAGGGGGCCTGATACAAGATAAGTGCAGCAGTAATTCCTTGCGTACACAACAATGACTTGCAAAAAAATTTTTAAAGTTTTTAAATACTCAATTCTCCAGTGTTCACACAAAAAACTCAGCCAAAATACTATTTTTCATTGAATTTGTTTTCAGGCCTTATGTTGCCTCATTAAATTTAGAAGGAAAAAAATCCGAAACAACATTTAAATCTTTTGAATGTTCTAGGCTGATAGGCACGTTTCTTTCTCAGAAGACGTGATCTTTTGTAAATGATTAAAAAAAGAAAAAAGTGGTCCTTTCTTTGCGGATGTGGCACCACATAATTTCACAAGCTACTAACCCCTTTGGCTGGACATCTCTGTGCAGGCACAACTTGTACAAATTGTTCCTGCTCTTTTCTCCTTGAATGATTCGGTGCAGGCAAAAGATACCTGTGCATATATCATAGCTCATTGGATAAAATCCTTGAATTTTTCTGAATTAAAAGTTGATACCTACACAAAATATAATACATGTTTAATACTGAAGCATACTCACAGTAATTGAGAAACCTATATATCCTAATTTTTAATTCAAGAGACTCTATATTTTTAGTGAATTACTGACCATAATAAATAATTCAGAGGTTATCTTATAGTTACTTGTGTTCACATATAAAAACACTAAAAATAAATCTCAGATTAAGATATTATGTGGGCATGTCAAATTTGTTTCATTACAATTAGGAATAAAATAGCTAATTACATATTACATCATATGTATTACTGGTATTATATTTCTTTTCTTGGTGATATCTTAGCATCATATCTACTTTTTCTGATAATATTTACTATTATTATGTAATGTGACATATTACATAATATGACATATTAGTTGTGTCATATCAGACAGATGTCATAAATTTTTCCTGTCGATAAAGCAAAGCTTTTAATTGTAACTGATATTGTTATTTCAGAAGTAAGTTAAATATCACATTTAAATAATCTATGGCAGTGCAGTACATAGAATTCAGTTCAATTTTTTTCTTTTTTCATTTTTATGTATGTTGCCATCTTGCATTCCAGTGAAGAGGAAACAATTATTTTAATGTACCCTGATTGTAATTATTTCTTCTAATGTGGGCTGTATTTTTTAGGCATACATTTTGTTTCTACATTAGAAAAAATAAGGTGAATGTCTAAGGAATTCACCCTAGGCATTTATAACTGCATCTAAGAGTATGCTATCTGTCTCCTAAAGTCTAGACCATTCTCCATGCAGAAAATCCGTGACCAGAAGCCAAAACTCACTTCTTGGCAGATACCCTCTTGGATATGGTTAGTGCTGAACAAAGCAGAAATAATAGTTTTTGGAACAAGAAGGTAAATCAGAGTTGGTCTCCTAAGCCTATGGAAAAGTAGATTAATGCAAAGGGAAGAATCAATTTCATTGTTATGAGTAGAATCAAAAATAGCTGAAATTAATAGGTAATTCTGGCAGCAAGGATCAACTGGGTTAGTTGTTACTCATCTTTGAGTTCTGGACATCACTGGGGATTAAAGGTTTTTATTATATTATCTGAAATTAGTTCAAGATAGTTATGAAAATCCTGTAGTCTATTTAAAAAATTATAGTTACCTGTGGTTTCATCAGACTTGACTTTATTTTAGGTGCATAGTGTGTGTACACATATTAAATGCATATAATTCATTTCACTTTCTCAACGGGAAAGTCTTTATTTTACTAAAAAGAAATTAAAATATATGTTGAATTTTTACTGTAACATTTGAAAGATGCTGTCCAAGATGTTATTGTGCCAAATTATACCTACTTGGTTGAGCTTGAATATAATCCTTAGCATATTAATTTTGTAATCTATTTGTAAACAAATCATTGGAGTAGATTGCAGAAAAATGTAAAAATAACTTTACATTGGAGTGAATATGTGCATATGATGTGCATGTAATTCAACACATCATGGTGCACATGATAAATACATGCATTTTTATCTGCCAATTTAAATAAATTTTAACAAAATAAAAAATATAAAAATAAAATTACTTTGAATCACTACAATCTATCAGTATATAGACTAACATCAATATTTGGGACCTGCTTTATTAAGATGAAATTTTTATGCAAATTCTTACAAGAATAGACTATGTTTGCAACTGTTAAAATGAATACATAAGAAACGACAAGACAGACAGGCTGTTTCAGTAGCAGCTACTCCAGTCTGTACAAGAGACATGGAAGAGAACAAGTAGATGTCTGTTTTCTTGCTGCCTGGAATAGAATGAGCTGCTAAGGAGATTATGGCCTTAGGCTTGTCTATATGTATGCCACTTAATTGGAAAGTGAAATATGTGAATTTCTCTAAGTTGACAAAGAATTCCAAATGATAGTATTATAGTTGAACTTGCGCCTTTGCTCCATAATTTATCTTTAAAGATTATTTGATTTAATTGGTTTTATCTCTTAAAGTCTTCTCTTGATACAATCTGAATATTAATTTAGTAAAAATTTTATAATGGACCAACTTATAACTAAATCTGCATATCTAGCCTCTCCAGAGCTTCTTATTTTCCATATAGCTTTAAAAATATTAAAGTACAGATTGTTCTTAAAACATATCAATGTTATGTTAAAATTATTTAAGCATATACATTAGTTGAATCACAATAAAATAAATTGGTATCTCCATAACATGTAATACTGTAAAACAACACACAGAAATTTAGAGCTGTAATTTTTAGCAAAAAGTATCAGACAACAATATGAGGGAAAAGCAATGACAAACATCATCTATCTATGAATAGTATTATCACTGAAGTCAGTTTACAAGTGCACACAAACACATTACTTTCTCAATGATTATATGATATGATTACTAACAGTGGTACATCTATTTCTCATATACTCATGTATACATACACTTCATTAAAATTCAACCATGTGTTAAAGAAAAGCAGAATAGATATCTAAAGATTTAGATAATGTCATGGTAGAAGTAGAATAAGGAATAACATGAATCTGTTCACCAAATTCACCCTAAGTTCTATCAAAGCAGAAATGTTGCCCTGGACCTAAACACAAACACAGACAGATACTTACACACACAAGCACATACCAACTCATGCACGCACATTTGCACATCTTATTATTATTTTTTCAACAATTTTATTTCATATACAAGAATGCTAATTTTCTTTTTACATTGAACATAGGTAAATAATGTAATTGCAATCTAATTCTATCTATTCATGGACTTACATGATGATTGGTTAAGAATGTCTTACAAAGTGGTAACACTGGCAACTTCATCTCTATCTCACAATCTCCAATTTTGTTAGCATGGTGACTTCCAGGGTATCTGGCACCTTTGATCACAGGTCTGCACACACACCTGGCCCAGGATTCAAAGCAGTTGCAAGAGGAAATTTGTCTTGAGCTGGAAAAAGCATAGGCCTGGTTACTATCTCCTGTCAACGAGATGTGTTAAAATATCGGTTACCACGTGCAGGAGGTGCCACAGCACCACCTCCTATACCAAAATTCAGAGCATAAAAATAAATGTTTATTGTACTTTTGAAATATTGTACAAATTTCACTCATGACCAACCTTAGCCCAGGATGACATGGGGAAGGAGGTTCTGGGAAACATAATTCTAGCTTAGCTAGTTAATAAGAAACAATGCCACCATAATAAGGAGTGAGGGTGTTATTCTGATTTCAGTATTTTCTACAGAAAACACTAGGAGAGAAATTAAAGAGTCAGGATAGGCAACAAATGTATTCACTGTACCTAAAAGTAGAGAAATGGGATGATAACTTGAGAGGGTTATGAATTTATGACTGGGGTTTTTGTATTTAAACATGGGATTAATCATAACATGTATGTTTCATTAGGAAACATCAAGAAAAAGTGAAAATATGATTCAAGAGAGAAAGAAAGGAATTTCTGGATCCATGTCTGAATTAATTAAAAGACGATACCTAGTATGTAAATAGATGGGTTGGTTTTTGCTAGAGAAATTGTTAATTAATTTATAGCAATAATTGAAAAATTATAGTATATGGCCATAGATAAGGGTAGCTAGATAACATAGATGTTGGGAGCTTGTGGCAGTAATGTTACAAATGGTTCTATTTTTTGAAGTGAAATAGAAAAATAGTCATTACATGACAGGGAGTTGGAGTTTCAAAGAGAAAGGGAATATTATGAAATAATTGTGTAAGAGACTAGGGGAGTAAATAGATGAAGAAAGTATTGTATGACTGCTGGTAAGCACTAAATCTAGAGCAAGACTTCAGAACATGGAGCCCTGTACAACTGCACAAGCCTCTTGCTCATAAAGCCAGGTCTGCACAGGGTGTGATCAAAAGTAAAGTATTAATAAATATAAGTAAATCTACATTATTCAAACTCTTCATGATTCTAAATTGCTTGGACAAGTGTTTCTATCAGTATCATTTTATTTTTGAATTATATTCTTATGTAGACGTACCGAAGTTAAAATATTTCTAACAAAATGCAATTGGAGTATTTTTTGCTATGCAAATTAATTTGATGTTATACATGAACGTTATTTCTGAGTCAGTTTTTATCATAAGATGTTGGTAAAATCAATATGGGTGAAGCATTCTCTTGATTATTTGCTCTCAATTATCTTTATGGCAAATCTATCTACATTTCCTGACCAATGACCCACTCTGTGACTTGACAGACACTTCTGTGCTTTCTATCACTGTGCTTGTCTTTCAGTCTCTTTTGTTCTCTACACCATCACATGATTTTGAAAAGTTAAGAAACCATGAGACCACACCAATTATTTTCATTTTTTTAGACCCATGAAGTAGGTTTTAAATACAGAGGTTGTTAGTTCAAAGATGTTAAAAGATTTTCAAATATTAATTCTTCAAAGCTATGTGCTTAAAAAAGATTTTTAATATGAGCAGCCATCTGTGCATCTGCAAACACTTTAACAAAAAGGATACCCAATTACTAAATGTGGATACAAATTTTCTTAAATACCTACATGAAATGTAAAGATATTGAGGAGAATTTGCCATGAATATGTAATAGTGGCTTTTAGTTCCTAGTTATTGTTGTTATAACCATCCACGAATGTATTTGGTAACCTCTTTTTATCTTTTTAACTTTATTTGTTTTTAAAGATAATTTATTTCTTTTCTTTCTTGACCTATGTTTTTGGTGCAAATTTCTGGGATCAGATTCACCTAGGAGGGTGTAGAGATACAACGAACATCTTTTTGTTAGTACAGGTACACATTCATCAGTTTAGATGGCAATTCCTTTGAAAATCAATAAACACAGAAACTAAAAATTTCAAAGCTTGTCAACAAAGTGGTTTTTGGAGCTAGAGAGCTTAGAAAAATCACCCAATTTATGATCACTGGCTTAAATGAGCGAACTGTACTATGATCAATTCCAAATATAACTTACGTATGATACTTGTCTAACAATTTGTTCTACTTTTCTATTCCATTCGCCTTTGTACATGATCTTTTCATTTTCCGTCAAGTAATTGGTAATAGTAATCAGAGACTGTAGAAACACAAATGGTATATCAGTTCCTCTGGTAAAATAAGACAATCATAAATTTTAAAAATATATCATATCCATTTCATCATCCAATCACTAATATTTGGAGAGTTAATGGATCAGTAATATTATTAGCGAAATGAAGGAACAGATGCTGGTGATAGGCAGGACAGGAAGATTGGCCTTTTGTATTAAAAGTTACAAAGTTATCTTCAAATTAAGATAGGAAATAATAATTTTGAGAATTTTATATTTTCATAGTGTTCAATAAACACTTTTGGAATTAATGAAGAAAACAATCAAATGGGTAAGTAGAGTTCTTTGAGGAAAAGAAAATATGAATCACTCTGGTGACATATAAATGTGAATGTGAAAGTGTCAAACAAAGGTAATTCAGCATGGCTGTCTCATAAATATTGGCAAATTAAATTAAGCACCTTAGGCAAATATTTTGTTTATTGTTCTTCTGAATTTTATTCTTAAAATTTTGTTTAATACAAAGCAGTCACTGAAATGAAAAGCAATGATAAATTATTATATGTATATCATTATAGTTAAGCAAAGAATCACATATAAATTCTATTGTAAGGAAAAAGTAAAATATTAAAATCAGATATCTGTACCCACTTCACCCACAGGCTTCATACTATTATAAGTTAACTCCATGATTTATTAATTGATAATAATAAACATGTTGAATGTGTTTCTTCAGTCTGCTATTTTTCTAGTCATTTATTCCCTTAATACATACTTTAAAGGCACACAGGTATGCTTATTTTTATTGATTTTTCAATCAGGTGTCAATTTACCCTTACTGGAATAAGATAAATAACTTTGAATTATCATGATCATTAAATCAAAGCATTTTTACTGAAGTATTGTGTTAAATTAAGTTAGCCTTTGTTTAATCCACTGAACATGCACTTAATGAATGATAAACTTTAAGGGAGCATTAGTAGGCTAGAGTAAGGAAATTCATTTCTACTTTGTCACCCTTGCAAAGATGGGAAAAGAAGATATCTACAAAGAAGCATGAACTTGCATGTATTCCCATCCATAGCTTTCCTTCATTAACTGTGGTTAACATTCTTTTTAATTTTTTTCCCTTAGGAGTCATAATCATTGTAATTCATCCTTATTATAAATTGGCTTATGTTAGAAAGAAAATAAATGTATTGTTATATAATTGGAGGATCTTTAATCTTTTTTCTGTGTTTATATGGCCTACTTTATTGTAGATAATATTTAAGACTAACAATCATTCAATGAGTTTCAATACAATGGCCAGAAATTATATGTGTGTGTGTGTGTGTGTGTGTGTGTGTGTGTGTGTGTGTCTGCATGTGGGCATGTGTATCTAAATGCATTAATTGGTAACCTTATACTTGATATAACATGTATACACACACACAGATGACATATTTAGCATTCTAAAATTGTTTTAAAATTTTGACTTAGGCTGTACTGTCTTTCTGGAATGTTTTCTGTGAGAATAAGTGGTATTACAAATTAACCACATAAATTACTAATTGTATAACATTTTATTGATTATAGTTATTACATTTATAATTTCATTTTTCTTTTATATCTGAAGAAACTTTTTATAGTATTAACTTGTTGACTTTATGTCCTACTTGGATCAATTGATATCCTTATGAAGAAATTTAAAAAACATAAAGGGGAACTGCATAGAGTTAAAGATCTATAGAAACACTGAAGTGTTAAAATAATGATTAAAAATTTTAACTAATTAGACCGGGAAAACATTTTCAAACGTTAATAGCACCCAACAGTTGTGTGCTAAATGAAAAGAAAGACACTATCTCTTTCAGGCAGAAGCTACACCAAATAAAATAGCAGAGAAAAAGTGTTCATTTGGTAGGAAAGATGAGGATATAAAAACAGCACACTTTTCAGTTGTACCCTGTGGGTCTGTCAAGTCTACTGGGCTCTTATTTTACGTTCTCTGTCTCATTCTCTAATAACTTGAAGTTCAAAGAGAGAAAGTTTAGAAGGCTAAATTGAGGAACAAATATAGCGAAACATTTAGGTTTCATTTATGTTTTTCCACCTCCAATTTGCAATGGTCTAGTGGAGAAAGGAAAAGAATTGTGCATGTTTCTAGAGCAGAGGAAACATCATCTTACAGTGAGTATAGGAGGAATAGGACACTAGAAATCTATAAAAGCTATTTTACTAAAAATAATTGTATATAAAACTCTTTTATAATTGTAATCATTCAATTTTATTTAATGTCTATTGACAAGTAGATAGACATGCCACTGCCTATCATCTGTTGTGATTAGAAATGAAAAAAACATTCTGGGAGCCACATAACTTCATCAAAATGAATAAATGTCATATTTATTAGTTACATATTTATTAAAGAAGACATTTTAAGTTTTCATCATACATCTCATAATTTATAAAGTTTCACATGAACTAGTTGATCTTTGTTAATGCTTGGCATGGGTATAAATTTATTTTAAAAGGCAATTAATCGTTTTTACATTAAATATATTATTACTTAAATTACCCAATTTTTAATGAACATATAGCATATTATATAAGAATATAACATATTTTACATAAAAAAGCTCTATATGTGAGCAGAATCCAAACTTTCAGATTTTGCATCTTCTTTATGAGCATGTTGACTAGCTTTAGAGACTTAGAGAAGAAGAAAGGAGGTGACAGTGACCTATTAGCAACACCAGATATAAGTTTATAGTAAAAGTCATAGCTCTCCAACAAACATTAATAATGCAATGTCAATACATAGTGAAATAAATATCTGACATCTTAATTTCAATTCATTACAAATATAATTTAAGGAGATAAGCTTACAGCCTCAGAGGAAAAATAAAATCTGAATATGAATACAGCACACAGCAGATGTCTGCCCTCGGCTCTTATAGCTAGTCAAGCATATAGCCTATTTTGATATTATTTGGGACACGGTATAAAGTTTGGGAACTCTTATATTAAGTTGTCAATATCACTTCAGAATCTTTTTTTTATTGTATAAATCTAAGGGGTACAAATACTATTTTAATTGGATATATTGCATAGCTGTGAAGTCTGGGCTTTTAGTGTAACCATCACCTAAATAATGTACATTGTACCCATTCAATTTTTTATCTCTTACCACCTTCCTACTGTCCTACCCATCTGAGTCTTCAATGACTATTTTTCCACATTCTATGTTCATGTGTACACATTATTTAGCTTCCAATTATAAATATGAATGTGGCATTTGTCTTTCTGTGTCTGAGTTGTTTCACTTAAGATAATGACCTCCAGTTCCATCCATAATGCTGCAAGACATAATGTCATTATTTCTATAGCTGAACAGTATTCCACTGTGTGTTCCATTCCATTCCACCATGTGTTCTTTATCCAATCGTCTGTTAATGAAAGCTTAGTTTGATTCCATATCTTTGCCATTGAGAATAGTGCTATGATAAACATATGAGTGCAGGTGTCTTTTGATATAAAGATTTCTTTTCCTTTGGGTAGTGATATGGTTTGGCTCTGTGTCTCCCCCCAAATCTCATCTTGTAACTGCCATCATTCCCACATGTTGTGGGAGGGACTGGTGGGAGATAATTGAATCATGGGGGCGGGTATGTCCCATGCTGTTCTTGTAAGAGCAAATAAGTCTCACAAGATCTGGTGGTATTATAAGGGGGAGTTTCTCTGCACAAGCTCTGTCTCTGTGCCTGCTGCCATCGATTTAAGATGTGACTTGTTCCTCCTTGCCTTCTGCCATGATTCTGAAGCCTCCACAGCCGTGTGGAACTGTGAGTCCAATAAAACCTTTTTATTTTGTAAATTGCTCAATCTCCAGTATGTCTTTATCAGCAGTGTGAAAATGTACTAATGCAGTAAATTGGTACCAATAGAGTGGCATTACTGAAAAGATACCTGAAAATGTGGAAGCGGCTTTGGAACTGGGTAACAGGCAGAGGTTGGAACAGTTTGGAGGGCTCAGAAAAAGACAAGAAAATCTGGAAAAGTTTGGAAATTCCTAGAGATTTGTTGAATGCTTTGAACAAAAGCCTGATGGCAATATGGACAGTGAGGTCCAGGCTGAGGTTGTCTCAGATAGAGATGAGGAACTTGTTGGGAGATGGAGCAAAGGTGACTCTTGTTATGTTTTAGCAAAGAGACTGGCGTCATTTTGCCCCTGCCATAGAGATTTGTGGAACCTTGTACCTGAGAGAGATGATAAAGGGTATCTAATGGAGGAAATTTCTAAAAAGCAATGCATTCAAGAGGTGACTTGGGTGCTGTTAAAGGCATTCAACTTTATAAGGGAAGCAGAGCATAAAAGTTCAGAAAATTTGCAGGCTGATAATGTGATAGAAAAGAAAATCCCATTTTCTGAGGAGAAATTCAAGCTGGCTGCAAAAATTTGCACAAGTAACAAGGAGCCAGATGTTAATCCCCAAGATAATCAGGAAAATGTCTCCAGGGAATATCAGAGGTCTTCATGGCAGCTCCTCCCATCACATGCCTGGAAGCCAAGGAGAAAACAAAGGTTTTGTGGGCCAGGCCAAGGGTTCCTGTGCTGTGTGCAGTACAAAGACTTAGTGCCATGTGTCCCACTCCAGCCATGAATAAAAGAGGCCAAGGAACAGATTATGCCATGGCTTCAGAGGGTGCAAGCCCCAAGCCTTGGCTGCTTCCATGAGGTGTTGAACCGTCAAATGCACAGAAGTCAAGAACTGAGATTTGGGAACCTCCCCCTAGACATCAGAAGATGTGTGGAAACACCAGGACATCCAGGCAGAAGTTCACTGCAGAGGTGGGGCTCTCATACAGAACTTTCACTTGGGCAGTGTGGAAGGGAAATATGGTGTTGGAGCCCCCACACAGAGTCCCTACTGTGGCACCAACTAGTAGAACTGTGAGAAGAGGGCCACTGTCCTCCAGACCCCAAAATGGTAGATCCACTGACAGCTTGCATTGTGTGCCTGGAAAAGCTGGAGACACTCAACACAAGCCTGGGAAACCAGCCAGGAGGGAGGCTGTACCCTGCAAAGCCAAGAGGCAGAGCTGCCCAAGACCATGGGAACCCACCTCTTGCATCAGCGTAACCCAGAAGTGAGACATGGGGTCAAAGGATATCATTTTGGAGCTTTATGACTTGACTGCCCTGCTGGATTTTGAACTTGCCTGGGGCTTGTGACCCCTTTGTTTTGGCCAATTTCTCCCATTCGGAGTGACTGTATTTACCCAATGCCTGTATCCCCATTGTAACTTGGAAGTAAATAACTTGCTTTTGATTTTACGGACTCAGGTGGAAGGGACTTGCCTTGTCTGAGATGAGACATTGGACTGTGGACTTTTGAGTTAATTTGGAAATGAGTTAAGACTTTGAGGAACTGCTGGGAAGGCATGATTGGTTTTAAAATGTGAAGACATGAGATTTGTGAGAGGTCAGGGTGAAATGATATGGTTTGGCCGATTGGTTTTGACATGTGAAGACACAAGATTTGGGAGACACCAGGGCGAAATGATATGGTTTGGCTCTGTGTCCCTACCCAAATCTCACCTTGTAGCTCCCATCGTTTCCACATATTGTGGGAGTGACCTGGTGGGAGATAATTGAATGATGGGGGCAGGTCTTTCCCATGATGTTCTTGTAATAGTGAATAAACCTCATGAGATCTGATGGTCTTATAAAAGGAAATGTCCCTGCACAAATTCTCTTTCTTTGCCTGCTGCCATTGATGTAAGATGTGACTTGCTCCTCCTTGCCTACTGCCAAGATTCTGAGGCCTCCCCAGCCACGTGGAACTGTCAGTCCAATTAAACCTCTTTATTTTGCAAATTGCCCAGTCTCAGGCATGTCTTTATCAGCAGTGTGAAAACAGACTAATGCAGGTAGATACCCAGTAGTGGGATTGCTGGATCAAATGGTATTACTGTTTTTGGTTCTTTGAGAAATCTCCATGTTATTCAATCAAATATTTTTGCAGAGAAGAAGGTCATAGTCAAAAAGGCATAGGCTTGATTTATTTTCAGACAAGCATTAATTGCTACCATCCCTGCAAAATTTTATCTGCTGATTTTTTACATTTACTATTATAAATCACATTTAAATAATATGAAACTCATTTGGGGGGAGATGAGTTTAAGTAATTATATTCAATGGAGTTGTAAAAGTGAACACAATGTATTTTATATCCCAGAGCATTCACTCTTTTTGTTGTCTCTATCTGATACACTCTATGCCACAATTTTCAAAACTGGCTCCTTTTTCTCTTATAAGACTAAACTATAATATCACTTTCTCAGAGGAACCCTCCTAAGCCATTTTATTTAAAACAGTCCTATTCACATTCGTTTAAAGCAGGGCTTACTGAGGCAGTTGTGTAAGCTCTGTGTAGTTAGTGCCTGGCATATAATGGTCACTCAAAAAATATTTATTGATGAATGAATAAATTGTCAAAAACAAGTATTTTTGACTTTGGTAAGGAGAGATATTATTTTAAAAGACTATTGCAGTAGGGAAAAATCTTCAGATCATAAGATCTCCAAGCACCTTATAGAATAGGCAGAGGAGAATTTTCTTTAATAGGAAGGTGTAAAGAAGACAATAAGTACTGGTTACTGGGGAGTAGGGTGGAATGGTGGCCTGATAGGGCAGTTGAACAGAAACAGTCTTTTCCCAAGGTTGTCAGATTCTCGGGAGTGGTCCATAAGGAGGTATTGCTCCATATTCCCATGCTAGTGTTGACTGAGTATGATTCACTGTTCTGGGTTACGGGAAGAAGGAGAGAAAATTAAACTTGGTCAAACCAAGTTAGAAGGTATTTTGAGCAGATTGGTGAGTGAGTTCAAACAATTAACTATTTATGAAACACAGAAAGGAAATTTCGTAAATCTGCATTTGACTTTTTCATAAATAAACAAGGGAAGCATTTATGAGTCTTAACTGACTCATATGCGGGAAGCTGTATTTTTGTAGTAAGGCATTTCCCAGAACACAAAAGGATGGGGGACGGTTCTTAATTATTGCTGCTTTTCAGAAACACAGGGCTCTTATAAACACTAACATTGCCAAAATGAAAAATGCAAGTTTGTTACAGTATGTTTAAAGTAATATTTAATGTGAAATGACTATGTACAAGTCTACATATGTACCTGTATCTTTATGTATTTATTTTTATATTGATATTGGTATTTATATTATTATTCTACATAAATATGATCTAGTCAGTATTTCTCAACATGTCTAATTGATAGAGACTAATCAATGAATTATAGAATGCAAATCATCCTTGGCTTGTGGCCACTGTATGCCAGTTTCACCCTTAAGATATTATAACCATTACAAGCACATCCTGCCTTCTCCTCTTATAACCAAATGCCCCTTAGTAGAGCAGTTCTAATCTTAGTTGAGAATCATTGGAACACAGATGTGTTATAGATTCTAAATACTAATGTTATATTTCAGTAATATTCTCTATTTATTCTCATATGCATATCCATTGTTAAACTGCATTTGTTGAATATGTAAATCCTAGAAAATAAATATTTTATATTATCCATTCTACCATAAATGGTTTATTTAAGCCAATCATGGGTTTTAAATTCTGCTTACTTAGTCAGCTATTTTCATCCCCCTGGCAAATGAGACCACAAAGAAGCCTTCTGACAAGTTGTTGGAAATGGATTCCTTGCTATCAATAAAAGACAAATAAATACATGTTAACTTTGCTTTGTCTGGACATTTTTAAAAGTAGATGATTATAATGTGTAGCCAAATTGCTATATCCATCTTTTACCAATCCCAGGATGAAGCTAGTTCACTTGAAGAGTCAGACTGAAAAACTGCAGAGAAGAGTGTAAAAGCTTTGATACATAATTTCTAAAGATGATGTTTCTTATGAATGTTTTTACACGCAAGTAAACACATTTTCTTACTGCTTAAAAATCTGAGTTGGAGATTTTGTTACTGGTGACCAGAAACATCTTATCTTATATGCTATATTTTTGTTGAAGTCCAATAAATCCCAAGGAATTGTTTATTTTCTACTATTCCTAAAAACTCATGAATATATGTCATAAAATCTCTTTCCCAAGTTAAAAATTAAATATCTCTTAGCATTGATAATACAAATTTATTATTAGGAAAGTAAAGAAAAATTTACAATAAAATTATCCACAATGAGAACATTAAAGATATGTCTACTTACTGAAATGAGTTGACCAAAAACAATTTTTGTAAGAGGAGAATTTTTACTAGCCTCCAATTTTAAGTGTATCTATTTTGATATTCATAGTGTGGATACATCCTTCTTTTTGCTGTTTAAAAATCCATTTATAAAAAATACAAAAAGCCTTTTATTCCATGACAATCATCATCCATCTACTATTCCTAACATGGGACAAAGCATTATAATTATCCCTAGTATCCATCAATTCTTTTTAGAAAGAGAATTCTCAAGTTTATTTGGGCACCTTGTTACATACCTAAAGAAGAGTTTGCTGTTCTCCCTTATAACAACTATGAAATTTCTGGGTCACCTCGTTAAAAATGTAATTACATACCCTACACTGTGTTTTTTCCTTATTCTTGATTGTTAAGAGATGGTAAGACTGCCGTCTAGAACTCTGAAGGAGAAGCAAAATGCTGGGGAACTCAGCCAAATTTCCAGTCTGATTCCCTTGATAATCTTGTACAGTTGAATTGCCCTAAAGCCCATAAATAATCTCTAGATTATTATATGAATGAAAAATAACTTCTTACTTAAAACCTAGCATTTTAAAAAATCCCTTAGCCTAGTTTGTACCCTTACTAATAAATATATATTTCCTAGAAAATCATACTTACCAATAACATTTGTGAAATTACTAATAAAGATGGAAAGATGGACAATTCAGTAGGCTGTGCGTTATTTTGTTGAAAGAATATAGGTGAACCAACGGAACACTGGAGTGAAAAAATAATTTTGCCTATCTTTCTAACTGAAATAAATTGGTAGTATTTTTCTACATGGCTGAGTTGGAAGGAATGTGAAATAGTGATCATACTCCTTAAGAGTGAATGCTATTATACCCTAATATTGCTTGCAATAGAACTGGGATAAAGAAGTGGTGGTATATATGCAACATGTTTTAAATGTTAATCTAGGATTTGAAATAAATGTCATAGCAAAACAATCAGAAGATAAATGAGAACTTTGAAAAAAATACCAAAGTAAGTGTTGGCATTCCTCCTTACGCCACAGAACTCACATAACTTGTTTCAATATTCTGCTGCAAGATACTTTAGAGGTATTATACTTTCTATTGGCATTAGTAAATATAGAAAATTCTAGAATAACTTCATCCTGTGAGTTGAATATTCTGCAAGTTTTAAAATACTATATGTAATGCTGAAAATGGGCATTTTCTTGCTTTTCCACAGCAGCCAAGTAAGAAGTGTGTTTGAATAAGCAAGTTTAAAAACATATTCAGACTACATCTTCTCAAAAGAAAATGAATGAAGCAGATGCAATAAGTTCTCCTTCTTGTTCTACAAAACATGCATAGTAATCAATAAAACTATCATCTCATATTTTAAAACTTTAGTCAAGGTCACGATTTTCAACTTTATATCTAAGACATTTTACTTAATTTGTAAGAGACAGGTAATGACCCATAAACACACTTACAAAAACATACTTAATGAAAAGGCCAATTTAGTTGAAGAATAATGGGAAATGTAGCATAAACATTTTGTTTGCATCGCCCTTTAGTTGCACCTTAATATATGAAATGTGCCGTAGTGCTTTCTTGGTGTGGAAGAGAAAACTAAACATCAAAGTTTTGTGTCTTCTTTCCTTAAAGTGAAGTTGTTGTTGGAAAACGGCTGTTTGGTCAGCATCTATATTTTTCAAACTCCTGTGGGAAATGTAAATAATTAACTGTACCATCAAGTTAGTCAGTAGAAAGATCAGAAAATAAAGCAAAAATAGATATACCAATTAGAAAAGACACCAAAATGGTAATAGTTGAGTTTATCGCTTTAATTGATCTCCTAAACATTGGCCTAGCAGATTTTCTAATTCATTTTATATGCAGGCAGGATAAAAGGGAGGAAGATAAGGAGAGAGGGAAAAAGAAAAGGAAAGAAATAGAATAAGATGGAAGAAAGCCTCCATCTGGAAATAGGGAAGTAGGAAATATCACATCATCTGTAATTTCTTCATTCTCTTGTTAACTAGAAATTGGAATTATCAGTCTAGATTGTTTGAGATAGGAAACTTGGATAGACAGAATCATTAGTTCTGTCTTGAATGTTTGAGTTGTGACTTTGAAACAGAAAAGTTTGTAGAAAAAAAGGATTAAACTTCACATCTTAATACTTTTTAACATTTCCTTCCTACTCCACACTCTGCTCCAAACAATGACAATGGCAGTTCTTTTTTTTAATTCTCCTCTCAATTTTTAAGAAGTCCTTAAATTAATCCATCTACCTTAGGCCTGTTGGATTAGTCTAGTGCTTTGTTAGTGCTCTGGCAGAGAAAACCAGTGCAATATTTTCTACTCTATGGGATGGGTAAGAACCTGAAGAAACAAGTTGGAGCACTGGGAGAGGCCCAAAAATGTAGGCATAGCTAGATAAGCTTTGTCCTTAGAGTTCTGTGGACTCTATGAATGAGTTAATCATGTAAGTTATCAGCCTAATACTTTTGGAGAAAAGACAGTAATTAAACCAATGGAAGAAAATTCCCATGAGCTCCAGTTGGCATATTAGGAGTCCACAGAATTCCAGGTCAGAATAAGAAGAAAAAGAAAAGTCGCCTGTAAGTATCCTGGTAACATCAATTAAGAGAAAATATTATAAACTTTCATATGGAAAAAACATGGTATCTACAAAGAGAAAAAAATAAAAATAAGGTCTCTCTGACATTATATTTCTCTTTTAGGGCACTTAAAGCAAAACAGAGTAGGCTATATGTTCGGATTGCCAAGGAATAAGATCCGCAACCATTCCAATATAAGCTACTTTTTGGAAAACAAACCTAAAAGAATACAAAATTTTGTGTGGATCTTTAGGATAATAGAAGCACTGCCTTTTAATCATCATCTCATCTGATGTCTCATGTTACCAGTAAAATATAATTTTAATCTGTCTTGGTTTTGTCCAACATTTCGTATTTATTCTCCCTTACTTTGTAATCAATAAGCAGGTGGCAACTCCAACGTATTTTCCGTATAAAAATTTAAAAGTAATTTGAATAGCCCCATGTATATACTTATTAGTATCATCACTTCTCAAGGTATTTAATTCAATAATAGGAGATGTTAGTTATAGAGCTCAATTATTAACACTGCAGGTGTTTCATAACTCTGCTTTTCTTACTTTGCAGTAAATAAATGCAATTATAAGTCTTTCTTTAGTTATCTTAGATCTTGTTCTCTTAAATAATAGTAACTGCATGTACATGTTTTTCTTTTCTTTCTTTTTACCATATACACTCAATTTCACTTGAAAGTCATGGCAAATGTAGAATAATCTTTGTAGGGTTGACGTAATTCTTTTCTAATTGTAACTTTAACCTACTTAAAGAATCATATAATTCATATAGAAGTCAAAGACTGACAAGTTTTAAACCAAAGGTATTTTAAAATATTTTATCTCATCCATGAACATGTTTCTCACTACTTATCCTGCAATCTGCTGAGTGCTATTTTTCTTACTTTTATTTTTTGACAGTTTCTGTATATACCCGATGAAACTTAACAGGTTGAGATTGAAAAAAAAAAACTAGTATCTTATTAGCTAGCAGTTTTTCTAAGCATAAAAAAGGCAAAATTGTGTTTAAAATTTCAACTAGTAATAAAACATGCTTGTTATGCATATGTAAGACTCAAGAAACAGAAAACATCCTATGATAATTTAAAAAATAAATTATCAATTAAATATAAACTAACATTTAAAATATGGCAAAGCCACCCATGTGCTTTATAAGAATTTGTAATGTCTCTTTATTTCATTAATTTCATCTGTTATAACATATTGCAGGTAAAGCCTTTGTGATGGCATCGATATATCTAGATACCTCTAATTTAAAGTAGTAAAGAAGCAATAGAAGTAATAAGGAAAGAAAATAATTTTTGAAATAGCAATCTATTTTCTAGTTGAAAAATATAAACCACAACCATATATTTGACATGAGTATATATCAAAATCATCCTCAAATGTGGACTGAAGCCTGAGTGTTACTTGCAAGCCTGATTATAGTGCAAGGAAAACCCAATAAAAATTGTAACATTCTAATTCTTATAGGCCCTTTTCTCTAATAAGTATAGACTTTTATATATTGGTAAAAATTACAGCTTGTACGTAAGAAATTGTTGCCTCAAATATAGTACAAATAGTTACATTTTTCTAAGTGAACTTGTTAGCTATAATTTGCCAAGGCGATTTAATACGATTAATGAAATTGGAAGTAGCATTAATTCCTGGTCATTGTTATATTTAACATATTAAAGATAGTTTGAAACATGGTTAAAAATCTTTTTCTATGTGTTCAAGGATAATTAACTTTGGCATATAAAATTTATTAAAATCAAGGCAATTTATATTACAGAGCATTGCACATACCTAGGTTAACGTGAAAACACCACGTCTCTGCTAACCACGAGATTACTATAATTCACAAAGGTACTTTTTCCTAATTTTGAGTGATTTATGTACATAGTATAGTCAACAAATAAAGATGGGCGTTAAATCTAGAAGAACCTTCATTGTGAGTATTGTGATAAAATGGTTTTAATATACCGTATTTTAAAAGAGAAACACTTGAATAGGGATGCAGCTGTTGGGTTATTTCTATTGAATTACTCTAATTACATGTAGTTGGCAAGTATAATATGAAAAAATGTGTTTTTATATCAGCTTAAAATTTTAAAAGAAAAAACAGAGGTAGACATTTGTTTAAATGTAAATGACTAATGAAGCAATAATTGTTCTGTATACATGTGGCTCAAAAACCTGCACATACAATTACTGAGATAAAAATTCATTTGTAGCTTAAAATTTTTAATAATTAAAACATTTTCAATACTTTACAGAATCAGAGATAGTATTAGTAGATAGTGTGGATTTGGGCATCTTGCTATAATTTTGCAGTCAGTTTCTTCTTATTTTATCCATGCCCAAGTCAGGCAAAAAATACATCAAAATACCAGATCAAGTATGTTTCCCAGCATGTTGGTTCAGAGGCACAAATACGACCATGACCTAGAACAGATAGCGCAACAAAGAAAACAGTCTTAACAGATATAGAATAATTAGAAAACATTCTAATTGTCCAATTTTATCATATTAACTTTTGGGAAATGACTTTTCAAATGGGAAATTAGTTGTCTTAGAAATTAGGAAAATATTTGTGGATGAGAGAAGACTATGCTGGTGCCACACATAGAACACATGACATATATTGGTGAAGGAGGTATTTGTTCCACATTTTATGTCAACTGTTTTAGCAATGATTTAGTGGTGAAGAGAAGCATTGAGTACAAAGTGAATTTATTTATCTATTTATTTATTCATTCAAAGAATAGTTACTAAGAACCAGGAATTACTTGGAACAAAAGATAAAAATGATCAACACCTAAGAAGAATGTCATGGCTTTCATAGATCAAGCATTGAAGTAATACTGACTAAGTACATTTCCCTCTTTATACAGTTGCCAGGGGCTGCGCCTTCTTTGGGAAGCTTTCTCTGACTTTCTTGGGATATATTTGTTGTCCTTCAGAGTAGTCAAAGAGCAGTATGAGCAGTATTTTCTGTGCATTCCTAAAGTGAAAGTCATTGTTTTATAATTTGACTTACATATCTATCCAGAAGTATTGAGTAAACACTTAAAAAACATGCCATTAGTTTTCAGATGCATATCCCAACATCTTAGCACACTGTCAGAAAAATAACAGAGCAGTGTTTCTCAAATTTAATAGGCATATAAATCACCTGGAGATCTTATAAAAATGCAGATTCTGATTATTTTTGGAATATGGACTACTATTCTGCATTTCTAATATGATGTTGGTGCTACTGTCTATGAACCACACATTGAGTAACAAGGTAGTAGATATTATGAAATTACAAATTGTTTGATGATTTAAAAAGATGAGAGATTAAGAGTATTAATATTTAGTGGGTAAGTAGTGAAAGATGATTTAAAAGATACTAGACAGCTTGGTATTGCTAAAGACCAATAGAGAATGGCCACTAGGAGCAAGCTCATCGATTTTATGGAAAAACCTGTGTATTAGATAAAATTTTTTTCAGGCATGAGTTATAATGCTGTTGGCTACAAGTTCAATGTTAGAAAGTGAACAATATACAACAATTAAGGTGTCTTTATAAAGAAACACACATTAAATAAGATTCTGTATTGATTGGTTGTTGAATCTAACCCTGTACTTAAACTAGGAGCAATGGTTCAGCGTTTGCTAGTTCAATTTTCACGGAAACTGCATAGAACATAACTATTGCAAATCTTAAGAACCAACTATACCTACATAATATTCTAAATTTTGCTTTCTCACCAGCAAAGAATAAAATACTAGTTGTTCCTTTATAGACGAGTTTGCCAACCCCAGGCTTAGGTGTTAAAGTGAAGGAAAAAGAAAGATGTTGGCTTAATCTAGAGCAAACAGGAAGATTGTGAGACATTTTTATATATGATGTATCTTAAGAATATATTATAAGACATTGAAGAATATAAATATATTAATATATAGTATATATAGATAAACATAGATTTATATATTGGTATTACCAACTATGTTTTTATTCACATTGTCTAGTTCATTAGATATTGTTATAATATTGTGTCTTATAATGATTGTATCTGAGTCTAGTTCTACCTTTATTATTTATTTTATGGGTTATTGTTGGGTTTCATACCAGATTATTAGTCATATAAATGTTCCCAATTATTATTAAAGAAAATAATATTTTGCTGACTGTTTCATGGTTGTAATATTTATTTTGTCATTTGGAGGATATTTAAAATGTGCACACTGCTACTTTGATTACTTTCTCTAAGAGATCGTCTCTTGCTTACTACAACATAGCTTTTAGTAAAAAAAATGTTCTTTTAAGATCAGTCAGTCTCTTCTTGTTTTGATGAAAACTGTATGATGAGGCCAGTCACAAGATGGTGGTGTAATTATGTATATTAGTAATGGTTGTGCTGGATAGATGATTAAAATAATATTTGTAGTAAAATTTTAATAGGACTGAATGGTTGCATTGGAGGGGTAAGTATGAGGAAGAAACCAGAGATTACAATTTCATTTTTTCCTGAAAGGAAAACTAAATTAAGAATACTTGGCTTTTTCCAAAATATGCAGTCTTGGAGAAAATTATGTAAAATTTATGACATGTTTCTTTCTGGTATAAATTTCATGCGTTTATCGTAAGTTCAAGAGGTCGGTTTAAGAAGGGGGTAGGCATTTGAATATATATTAAGAAAGATATATGACTATTGAATTTTTGGAAGTACGTTAGGTCAAACAGGTAGTATATGGTGAGAAATAAGTTTGGGCTGAATTCTGTAAAACAACAATATTTAAGGCATATGCAAAAGAGTGGATCTCCTGCAAATGGAACAGAGAAGTGGCCAAAGGATATGAAAGGAAATAATTTGTGAGGGAGAAAGTGATTGACAAATCTCTAAATAATTTACTTGAGTTAATACAGTTAATGCATATTTATTGGTGACATTGGAGAGAGCTTTCATTGTTGTTGCTGTTATTGTTTTGTTCGTTTGTTTTTTGAGACAGGTTATTGCTCTGTCACCTTGGTTGGAGTGCAGTGGCATGATCACAGTTCATGGATAGAGCTGGAGGCTATTATTCTTAGCAAATTAATGCAGGAACAGAGAAGCAAATACCTCATATTCACACATATAAGGGGGAGCTAAATGGTGAGAACATATGAACGCAAAAAAGGAAATGACAGACACTAGGGTCTACTTGAGGGGAGAGAGTTGGAAGAGGGAGAGGAGTAGAAAAGATAACTATTGGGTCCTGGGCTTAATTCCTGGGTGATAAAATATTCTGTATAATAAACCCCCATGACTTGAGTTTACCAGCATGAATCTCCGGGGCTTAAGTGATCCTCCCACCTCAGATTCCTGAGTAGCTAGGACTACAGGCACATACCACGCTGTCCTGCGAATTTTTCATATATATTTTTTGTAAAGATGGGGTCTTACTATGCTGCCCAAGCTGGTCTGGAACTTCTGGGCTGTAGCAATACTCCTGTCTTGCCCTCCCAAAGTGTTGGGATTATCATCGTGAGCCACCATGCCTGGCCAAGTTTTTCTTTTTTTCAATTGAGAAGTTTATAAATAAAATAAACTTCAATACATTAAGAGGTAAATGATGAGAAAATAAGAGATATTTGTCTATCATATGGAAATAGGACATAGGAGGACAGGAGTGCAACAACATGGTAATGTTTTATTTTTTGATAAAAAAGTAAAGTTGCATTTGCCTAAGGCTACACTACTGACTTACTTTGTTTCAATGCCTTATTTTCTCACATTGTGTCCCAAGCTAGAGGGTTAGAAAATTTGCTCATTCATTGTTAATAGACCTGTCTTGTGTACTCACTTTATGGTGGGCACAATTATTAGAGCTGAAGAAGCACAGTTGAAAAAAAAATTTGCAGTACCTGCTTTTGTGATTCGTCTTTAATCACCCAAATATTTGCTGCATCATTAGTGATCTATGCCTAAAGAACACAGAATGGCAAATCCTGGACACACGTATGCTTCTAGTACAATGATACAGAAAGTAGAATCAGAAAAATATATATTATGCAGGGTTTTTTATGTCTAATATATAATTAGAATGGTTATTACTTAAAAAGTCAAAAAATAATAGATGCTAGCAAGGTTGCAGAGAAAAGGGAACACTTATTTACTGTTGGTGGAGTGTAAATTAGTTCAACCATTGTGGAAGGCAGTATGGTGATTCCTCAAAAAACTAAAAGCAGAACTACCATCTGACCCAGCAATCCCATTACTAGGGATATAGCCAGAGGCATATAAATCATTCTACAATAAAGATGTGGCATGTAAATGTTCATTGCAGCACTATTCACAATAGCAAAATCATGACATCAACCTAAATACTCATCAGGAACAGACTGGATAAAGAAAATGTGGTACCCATATACCACAGAATATTATACAGCCATGAAAAAGAATATGAGATAGATCTTTTGCAGGAACATGGGTAGAGCTGGAGGCTATTATTCTTAGCAAATTAATGCAGGAACAGAAAAGCAAATACCTCATATTCACACACAAGGGTGAGCTAAATGGTGAGAACATATGAACACAAAGAAGGAAACAACAGACACTGGGGTCTACTTGAGGGGAGAGAGTTGGAGGAGGGAGAGGAGCAGAAAAGATAACTATTGGATCCTGGGCTTAATTCCTGGGTGATAAAATATTCTGTACAATAAACCCTCATGACTTGAGTTTACCTGTGTAACAAACCTTCACGTGCACCACTGAATCTAAAATATTAGTTAAAAGCAAAACAAAATAAAATAATGTGTTATTTCTACAACATGACCTTTGTCTCATGGCACTCTCAAAGCAAAAACCTTTAATAGATAAACTAGGAATAAAAAGCAAGAAATCCAATCATACTGATACTGAAAATCACTTACAAAGGAAGACAGTGAAAGAAAAAGAAAAAGAAAAAATCAAAGGCTGTATAAAACTACCTGCAGACAAGGAACACTATGGCAGTACCAAGTCATTACCTATTAATCATTACTCTGAATGTGGATGAATTAAATTCTCCAATTGAAAGACAAAGTGGCTGGATGGATTAAACAAACAAGACCCAATTATATGTTGCCTATATGAGATTGCCTTCATCCATAGGACATGTATCAGCTGAAAGTGAATGGATGGAAAAAGATATTCCATGAAAATGGAAACCAAAAAGAAGCAGAAGTAGCTATAGTTGTATCAGATAAAATAGACTTCAATTAAAAAACTATAACAATATCCAAGGTGATTCTGTAATAATAAAGGGGTCAATACAGCAAGAGGAAATAGCAGTCATAAATATATATGCATGAAACATCAAAACACCTAAATATATGAAACAAACATTAATAGCTCTAAGAGAGAGAGAGACAGGAATACAATAATAGTAGAGAACTTCTATACCCATCTTTCAGCAATGAACAAATCATCCAGAAAGAAAATTAGCAAAAATCATTGAATATAAACTACACTCTTGAGCAACGAACCTAAAAGATGTTTTATGAAAGAGCTTCTGAATAGCCACTCTTTTCAACAGCATGTGAAACATTCTACAGAACAGGTCATATATTAGTCCACAAAAGAAGTCTTAACAAATTAAAAAAAAAATCAAAATTTATCGTGTCTTTTCTGATGATAGTGAAATAAAACTAAAAATCAACAGGAGGAACCTCAGAAACTGTACAAGTTCATGGAAATTAAACAGTATGTTTGTTAACAAATGGGCCAATTAAGAAATTAAAAGAGAAATTTTAAAATTTCTTGAACAAATGAAAACACAATATTCCCAAAGTTATGGGATACAGCAAAAGCAGTTCTTAGAGGAAACTTTATAGCAATACACACAAACACACACATACACACACACATATACACACACACACATATATACATATATATATACACACACACATATATATATATATATAAATTCTCAAATATATCAAATATCTCAACAACCTAAGGATGCTTCTCAAGGAACTAGGAAAACAAATAAAACATAAAATTATTAGAAAAAAATAATAAAGATCAGAGCACAAAAGAGACTAAAACATCTGTAAAAGACAATGAAATGAGTTTTTTGAAAACATAAAATCGACAAGCCTTTAGTTAGACTAACAGAGAAGACTACAACAAACAAAATCATAGATTAAAAAAGACACAGTAAAGTTGATACCACAGAAATACAAAGGAGCATAATAAATTTCTATGAAAATTTCTATGTCGACAAATAGGAAAACCTGGAAGAAACTGATATATTCCTGGATACATACAACCTACCAACATTTTAAAAAGAAGAAATACATAATGTGAAAAGACCTTCAACAATTAGGAAAAAAAAAAGACTTTCAAATTGGAAAGGAGGAAGCCAAATTGTTTCTCTTTGTAGATGACATGTTCTTATATATACAAAATCTTAAAGATTCCACCAAAAAACTGTTAGAACAAATAAATTCAGTAAAGTCACAGGATTCAAAATCAACGTACAAAAATCAGTAGCATTTCCATATGTCAGTAACAAACTATCTGAAAAAGAAATCAAGAAAGCAATTCCATTTATAATAGATAATAAATAACAAATAAATAAATTTAACCAACCAGGTGAAATATCTGTACAATGAAAACTATAAAACATTGATGAAAGAAATTGAAGAGGAAATGAATAAATGGAAAGATATCTGATGTTCATAAATTGGAAGAATTAATATTGTTAAAATGTCCATGCTATCCAAAGTGATCTACAGATTCAATGCAATCTCTATCAAAATTTCAATATAATTCTTAGCAAAAGTAGAAAAAAATTACTAAAATTTATCTGAAACTAAAAAAGAGATCTCAAATAGACAAAGCAATAATGAGCAAAGAAGAAGAAAACTGGAGGCCTCACACTACCTGATTTCAAAATACACAGCAAAGCTGTAGTAACCAAAACAGCTCAGTGTTGGCATAAAAACAGACACATAGACCAATAGAACAGAAAAGAGAGCCCATAAATAAGTCCACTCATTAAAGGCAAGTGATTTTCAACAAAGGTGTTAAGAACACACAATGGGAAAAGGGCAGTCTCTTCAATAAATGGTGCTAGGAAATCTGGATATACACATACAAATAATAAAATGTGACCCTTAACTGTCACCATATACAAAAATGAACTTAAAATGGATGAGACTGACTCTATGAAACTACTGAAACTACTAAAAAATAAATATTTTATAAATTGATTGAACAAGGATATTTGAGACAAGATGGCAAAAGTAAAAGCAACAAAAGCAAAATAATCAAATCGGAGTACATCAAACTAAAAAGCTTCTTCGCAGCAAAGGAAACATTCAACAGAGTGAAAAGATAGGGTTTAGTAGAGACAGGGTTTCACCGTGTTGTCCAGGATGGACTCAATCTCTTGACCTCGTGATCCGCCCGCCTTGGCTTCCCAAACCACTGGGATTACAAACATGAGCCACCACGCCAGGCCAAAAGAGTATTTTTTTTAGCAGTATTATGTGAGATTCATCTGGGTAAGGCATAAAACTCATTATTTTATGTAATGATTTAATATACTTATAATAATTGGAGGAAATATTTTCCAAATATCCATCTGACAATTTTGTTACCATCCAGAAGGCATAAGGAACTCAAACACCTCAATAGCAAAAATACAACAAATCCATTTGGAAAATGGGCAAAATCTATTTATAGATATTTCTCCAAAACACACACACACACACACACACACACACACACACACACACACAAATCAACTGTCTTTCGTCTTTTTGATTATATATAATCAAAAGGTTATGTATTATATGTATAACTGAAAATAAATTCTGGCAATGATGTGCACAAAGGGAAACTTTTGTACACTGCTGGTGGAAATATAGATTAGCACAAGCATTATGGAAAACAATATGGCAGTTTCTTAACAAATTTGAAAATAGATGTGCCATATGATACCTATGATCCAGGAATCACACTACTAGGTATATATCCAGAGGAAACATGTGAAGAGACATCCAAACTCACTTGTTTTTTTCAGAGCTGTTCACAATAGCCAAAGTAAGGAATCAGTGTAAATGTCCAACAGATGAAAGGGTAAAGAAAATATGGTATTATGTGTATTTACACAATGGAATTCTATTCAATACAGAATGACAAATACCATATGATCTCATTCATATGTGAAATTTAAAAGAATTCACTTTATAAAAGTTAAAAGAGTTACCATAGTCTTGAGAAAAGGTTACCGTAATCTTGAGAAAATAAGGTGCAAGGTGAATGGGAAAAATTTGGTCAACGGGTACAATGTTACAATTAGATAGGAGAAATAAATTTTGGTACTTTATTGCACAGTAGGGTGACTACTATTACAATTAACTTGAAGAAAGCATTTTAAATATTCTCATAACAAATTATACATATTTAAAGTGACGCATATGTTAATTCCCATGGTTTGATCATTACACAACATATACATGTATCAAAACATCACGTTGTACCCATAAATATGTGCAATTACTATGTGTCAACAAAAATAAAATAAGAATTTTGGCACCCTGATTTTTGTTTTTCCTTTAACATTCACACTTATCTTTATTCTTAGCATATTTGTTATCCTATTCAAAGGATAATCAAAATATTTGTGTTTTTAGGTAAAGGAAGCAGCACACATGAATACCACAATGGGAAGAGAACGAACAGAGTAAATGATTCTCTTTTTGTTGTTTTGTTTGTTTTTTATTAATACCTCTCTCACCATTTACATATGCTTTCTAACAAAGAGTTGTGTCGACTTATGTAAACCCCCTCCAGTGTGTCAAATACTGACATATACCCACAAAAATGTTAGATGAGGCAGAGTAGATGGATCTGAAGAAAAGAGGTGAAACTCAGAGTTGGGGAAGTCAGGCAGACACAGTGTGGAAGCAACAAGATTCTCCTCAATGACAACTGTGTGTTAGTCTTGATTAATGAGAAAACTATCCGAAACTGCTTTTGTTCTTGTAATATCTCCAGTTTTTACTGAAATTTAGATCTATTATCTAATAATTTCAATAATTTCTAAGCATTTAGCAATTCATCACATCTACATGTTCCCTCCTAAATTAACTCATTATAAGTTTGATTTTGCTTAATTTATTCTCTAACATTTTATTACAATAAATTAAATGATAATGTTCTCATTAAAATGAAATAAGAAATATTATCATGAGATTTATAAAAGAACATTTTCTAATTTCTGCCTTAATTTTATTTATTAATATTTTTCATGACATTTTCCTTAACGCTATTTTTACTAAAATTGTGTACCTGTTTATTATTACTTTATAATATCATGTATATTTATAAAAATACATTCATTATTACATCAAAAACTTCACTTTTATTTAATGTTTTTCTTTAAGGATATTAAAAAATATTTAAAACATAAAATAGGCTTATCACTTCACAAAAAATGTAATTTTTGTATTTTATTGAAGAAACATTTGTGGTTTAATTTGACAATATTCTTATTATTGGATTTATATACTAAGTCATTCATTCTGCATATTTTGAAAACTGAAATTAAGGATAAAATGTTTTTCCTATTGGAATATTAAGAAGTTATAATCATTTCCAAAGTTAAGCCGGAGAATATTGTACTAAATGAAATAAGCTAGTAACAGAGCTACACATACTGCATAATTCCACTGATAGAAAATATCTAAAATAGTCACTCAGAGAAAGAGAGAGGAGTGGTGGTTATCTGGGACTTAAGAAGGGAAAAATTGGGAGTAGCTGTTCAGCAAGTGTAAAATTTCAGTTAAATAATTTGAATAAATTTTAAAGATCTGATATATTACATTGTGCCTATAATTAAAAATTATTGTGCACTTAAAAATGTGTTGAGAGGGAAGATAGCATGTTCTTACCACATTTAAAGCAATCCATTGATATGTGTGTATGTGTAGAAATGATAGCACTTCAGCAAAATAATAGATATGTTTACCAATGTTTAGTAATTTAGAAAGAAATTAAAAGAAGTTTCAGCATTAAGGTGAATTTAATATCATTTATGTAAAATATATTGGTTACAAACAAAAACTACTTTATCACAGAAATGTGATGGTCTCATATTGACTAGTATTACCTTTTTATCTCTTCTATAACAGAAAAATTAGGAAGATGGATTTGGAGAATAGTAAAATAAGATATGATAATGCAAATTTAATCAGAAGCAAATTTAATATATTTTTTTGGAAAACGCATAGGAGATTTTTAAAAATTATGTTTACTTGGTCAATAAGGAAAATTTACTCAAGAGAATATTAAATACAATAATTTTAACTAATTTTAATGCCTAAGCTATTAAGAATAATTTACTGCATAACACTTTATGTAATTATTATTATTATTTTTTGAGATGGAGTCTCCCTTTGTTGCCTAGGCTGGAGTGCAGCTTCACAATCTTGGCTCACAGCAACCAGTTGCACCATCTTGATTTACAGCAAACTCAGCCTCCTGGGTTCAAATGATTCTCATGCTTCAGCCTCCTGGGTAACTGGGATTACAGGCATGTGCCACCATGCCCGGCTAATTTTTTTTTGTATTCTTAGTAGAGACAGGCTTTGTCCTGTTGGCCAGGGTTGTCTCGAACTCCTGCCCTCAAGTTATCTGCCCACCTAGGCCTCCCAAAGTGCTGGGATTACAGGCTTGAGCTACCACGCCTGGCCTACTTTATGTAAAATGTATAATGAATACATGCAGCTTATCTCCTAAGTTATTTTACTTTTTAAAATCTAAATTATATTGTGATGGTTGATGGTATTCTCCAAATTTTATGAAATATACTCTATATGTAGATAAAAATATTTGACAAGCTTAGAAATATGTTTTAGTCTGAATAGTCAAATATTTGTTAAGTCCATGAGTAGTTCAGAATTTAGAAAATATTTTTAATTTCAATTTTTCCATCTTACAATTGAGATTATCTTAATGTATTTGTATTTATTATAGTTTCATCATTGACTACATAGACAATGAAATAATTAATTGAAACTTAGGTAGTATATTTTTTAGGTTTGTTATATACATCCAGTGCAACCAACATGACTTTACTATATATGTTACAAAAGCAATTGCAATGAAAACAGGATTTTTTGTGTTAATTTTTATGAATCTCAAATACTGAGAAAACCTTTACATCTATTGTCAGTAACTTTGAAACAATATTTCCTTTTTTTCTTTTTTTTAATTATTACTTCTTTTTTTTTGAGATGGAGTCTCACTCTGTCAACAGGCTAGAGTATAGTGGCTTGATGGCTCGCTGGAACCTCTGCCTAGTGGGGGCAAGTGATTCTCCTGCCTCAGCTTCCAGAGTAGCTGGGACTACAGGCACACACCACCATGCCCAGCTAATTTTTGTATTTTTAGTGGAGACAGGTTTTCACCATGTTGGCCAGGATGGTCTCAATCTCTTGACCTCATGATCTTCCCGCCTTGGCTTCCCAAAGCACTGGGATTACAGACATGAGCCACCACTGCAGGCCAAAACAGTATTTTCTTTAGCAGTATTATGTGAGATTCATCTAGGTAAGGCATAAAACTCATTATTTTACGTAATGATTTCATATACTTATAATAGAAATGTACTTGATTTTATCTTATTCCACATATGAATTTACATATCATCTTATTCATCCTTATAGAAACAGTTACATATTTCAAAGAAACAGAAAGAATTAGTTTATTTAGTTCTGTCATCCATATTCTAATAATCTCTTGTACAGAAATTATTATTAATGTTTCTCTAATATTAGAAACTAATTCTTAATTTTGTGTGTAAATACGAAAGACCTAGAAAAGCTAAAATGATGATAAAAAAGAAAAATAAATTTGGAGGACTCATATTACTTGAATTAAGACATTAAAAATAGAAACATATAATTTCGGACAATAGTCTGAAAGTTTGTGTAAAAAAAGCAACTAAACATACCCATTTCCAATCCTAGGTATAACCTCCTTCTGAATTAAAATTGACTTCTAATAAAATTTTTACAAAAATGTTTCTAGAATTTTTATTCATGATAGCCCAATCATGAATAATCTCACTGTGTATGAAGAGGAAAATGGTAAAACAATTGTGTATTTTAGCAATGGAATTCTCAGAAAAAAGAAAAAAAGAAAAAAACAATGAAAGGGAAATTGAGAAAGGCAGCAGGAATGGGTCTCAGAACCATTTTTCACTGTGAAAGAAGTATAGATGAAAGTGTAAGGAATGGAAGAGGCTGGCAAGATGGCCAAATAGGAACAGCTCTGGTCTGCAGCTCTCAGAGAGATTGACATAGAGGGCAGGTGATTTCTGCATTTCCAACTGAGGTACACGGCTCACCTCATTGGGACTGGTTGGACAGTGGATGCAGCCCAAGAAGGTTGAGCAGAAGCAGGGTGTGGCGTTGCCTCACCCTGCGAAGGTTGGGGTTGGAGAGGGTTGGGGAACTCCCTCTCCTCACCAAAGGAAGCCATTAGGGACTGTACCATGCACTCTAGCCCAGATACTGTGCTTTTCCCATGGTCTTCACAACCCACAGACCAGGAAATTCCTTCCAGACCTGGGTTTCCAGAACAAAACTGGGTGACCATTTGGGCAGACAGAGCTAGCTGCAGGAGTTTCTTTTTTCATAGCCCAGTGGTGACAAAACAGAAATGTTTACTCCCTGGAAAGGGGGCTGAAGCCAGGGAGCCAAGTAGTCCGGCTCAGCGGGTGCCACTCTCACAGAGCCCAGCAAGCTAAGATCCACTGGCTTGAAATCCTCGCTGCCAGCACAGCAGTCTGAGATCGACCTGGGAAGCTCGAGCTTGGTAGCGGGAGGGGCATCTGCCATAGCTGAGGCTTGAGTAGGAGGTTTTACCCTCACAGTGTAAACAAAGCTGCCGGGAAGTTCGAACTGGGCAGAGCCCACCGCAGCTCAGCAAGGCTGCTACTGCCAGATTGCCTATCTAGATTCCCTCCTCTCTCGGCAGAGCACCTCTGAAAAACAAGGCAGCAGCCCCAGTCAGGGACATATAGATACAACCCTCAACTCCATGGGACAGAGCACCTAGGGGAAGGGGCAGTTGTGGGCACAGCTTCAGCCGACTTAAACATCCCTGCCTGGCAGCCCTGAAGAGAGCAGTGGATCTACAAGCACAGTGTTTGAGCTCTGATAAGGGACAGACTGCCTCCTCACGTGTGGGTCCTTCACCCCCATGTAACCTGACTGGGAGACACCTCCCAGAAGGGGCCGACAGACACCTCACAGAGGAGAATTCTGGCTGGCATCTGGCAGGTGCCCCTCCGGGACAAAACTTCCAGAGAAAGGAACAGGCAGCAATCTTTGCTGTTCTGCAGCCTCTGCTGGTGAAACTCAGGCAAACAGGGTCTGGAGTGCACCTCCAGCAAATTCCAGCAGACCTGCAGCAGAGAGGACTGACTGATACAAGGAAAACTAACAAACAAAGGAATAGTATCAATATCAACAAAAAGGACATCCACTCAGAGACCCCAACCAAAGGCCATAGACTTCAAAGACCAAAGGTAGATAAATCTACGAAGATGAGGAGAAACCGTGCAAAAGGCTGAAAATTCCAAAAACCAGAGTTCCTCTTCTCCTCCAAAGGATCACAACTCCTTTCCAGCAAAGGAGCAAAACTGGATGGAGAATGAGTTTGACGAATTGGCAGAAGTAGGCTTCAGAAGGTGGGTAATAACAAACTCCTCCGAGCTAAAGAAGTACGTTTTAACCCAATGCGAGGAAGCTAAGAATCTTGAAAGAAGGCTGGATGAATTGCTAACTAGAATAACCAGTTTAGAGAAGAACATAAATGACTTGATGTAGCTGAAAAACACAGCACAAGAACTTCATGAAGCATACACAAGTATCAATAGCCAAATCGATCAAGCAGAAGAAAGGATATCAGAGATTGAAGATCAACTTAATGAAATAAAGGGAGAATATAAGATTAGAGAAAAAAAGTGGGAAGAAATGAACAAAGCCTTCAGGCAATATGAGACTGTGTGAAAAGACCAAATCTACATTTGATTGGTGTACCTGAAAGTGATGGGGAGAATGGAACCAAGTTGGAAAACACTCTTCAGAATATTATCCAGGAGAACTTCCCCAACCTAGCAAGGCAGGCCAACATTCAAATTCAGGAAATACAAAGAACACGACAAAGATACTCCTCAAGAAGAGCAACCCCAAGACACACAATTGTCAGATTCACCAAGGTTGAAATGAAGGACAAAAATGTTAAGGGCAGCCAGAGAGGAAGGTCAGGTTACCCACAAAGACAAGTCCATCAGACTAACAGCAGATCTCTCGACAGAAACATTACAAGCCAGAAGAGAGTGGGAGCCAATATTCAACATTCTTAAAAGAATTTTCAACCCAGAATTTCATATCCAGCCAAACTAAGCTTCATAAGTGAAAGAGAAATAAAACCCTTTATGGGCAAGGAACTGCTGAGAGATTTTGTCACCATCAGGCCTGCCTTACAAGAGCTCCTGAAGAAAGCCCTAAACATGGAAAGGAATATCCGGTACCAGCCACTGCAAAAAAAAAACATCAAAATGTAAAGACCATCGACGCTGTGAAGAAACTGCATCAACTAACAGCCAAAATAACCAGCTAGCATAGCATCACAATGACAGGATCAAATTCACACATAACAATGTTAACATTAAATGTAAACAGGCTAAATGCCCCAATTAAAAGACAGTCTGAAAAACTGGGTAAAGAGTCAAGACCCATTGATGTGCTGTATTCAGGAGACTCATTTCATGTGCAAAGACACACATAGGCTCACATAAAGGGATGGAAGAATATTTACCAAGCAAATGGAATGCAAAAAAAAGCATGGCTCGCAATCCTAGTCTCTGATAAAACAGACTTTAAACCAACAAAGATCAAAAGAGACAAGGGCACTACAAAATAGCAAAGGGATCAATGCAACAAGAAGAGCTAACTATCCTAAATATATATGCACCCAATAAATGAGCACCTAGATTCATAAAGCAAGTTCTTAGAGCTCTACAAAGAAACTTAGACTCCCACACAATAATAGTGGGAGACTTTAACATCCCACTGTCAATATTAGACAGATCAATGAGACAGAAAATTAACAAGGATATCCAGGACTTGAACTCAGCTCTGGACCAAGCGGACCTAATAGACATCTACAGAACTCTGCACCCCAAATCAACAAAATATACATTCTTCCTAGCACCACATTGCACCTCCTCTAAAATTGATCACATAATTGGAAGTAAAACACTCCTCAGCAAATGCAAAAGAAAAAAATCATAACAAACAGTCTCTCAGACAACACTGCAATCAAATTAGAACTCAGGATTAAGAAACCCACTCAAAACCACACAACTACATGGAAACTGAACAACTTGCTCCTGAATGACGACTGGGTAAATAATGAAATGAAAGCAGATAAAGATGTTCTTGAAATCAATGAGAACAAAGGCACAACATATCAGAATCTCTGGGACACATTTAAAGCAGTGTGTAGAGGGAAATTGGTAGCACTAAAAGCCCACAAGAGAAAATGGGAAAGATCTAAAATTGACACCCTAATATCACAATTAAAAGAACTAGAGAAGCAAGGGCAAACAAATTCAAAAGCAAACAGAAGACAAAAAATAACTAAGATCAGAGCAGAACTGAAGGAGATAAAGACACAAAAAAACTCTTCAAAAAAATCAACGAATCCAGGAGCTGGTTTTTTGAAAAGATCAACAAAATACATAGACCACTAACAAGACTAATAAAGAAGAAAAGAGAGAAGAATCAAATAGATGCAATAAAAAATGATAAAGGGGATATCACCACCAATCCCATAGAGATACAAACTACCATCAGAGAATACTATAAACCCCTCTACGCAAATAAACTAGAAAATCTACAAGAAATGGATAAATTCCTGGACACATATACCCTCCCAAGACTAAATCAGGAAGAAGTTGAGTCCCTGAATAGACTAATAACAAGTTCTGAAATTTAGGCAGTAATTAATAGCCTACCAAACAAAAAAAGTCCAGGACCAGATGGATTCACAGCCAAATTCTACCAGAGGTACAGAGAGGAGCTGGTACCATTCTTTCTGAAACTATTCCAATCCATAGAAAAAGATGGAATCCTTCCTAACTTATTTTATGAGGCCAGCATCATCCTGATATCAAAACTTGGCAGACAAACAACAACAAAAGAAAATTTCAGGCCAATATCCCTAATGAACATTGATGCAAAATTTCTCAATAAAATACTGGCAAGCTGAATCCAGCAGCATATCAAAAAGCTTATCCACCACGATCAAGTTGGCTTCATCCCTGGGATGCAAAGCCGGTTCAACATAGGCAAATCAATAAACATAGTCCATCACATAAACAGAAACAATGACAAAAACCACATGATTATCTCAAAAGATACAGGAAAGGCCTTTGACAAAATTCAGCAGCCCTTCATGCTAAAATCTCTCAATAAACTAGGCATTGATGGAACATATCTCAAAATAATAAGAGCTATTTATGACAAACCTACAGCCAATATCATATTGAATGGCAAAAACTAGAAGCATTGCCTTTGAAAATCAACACAAGACAAAGATGCCCTCTTTCACCACTCATATTCAACATAGTATTGGAAGTTCTGGTTAGGGCAATCAGGCAAGAAAAAAAAATAAGGGGTATTCAATTAGGAAAAGAGGCAGTCAAATTGTCTCTGTTTGCAGATGACATCAAAGTATATTTAGAAAACCCCATCGCCTCAGCCCAAAATCTCCTTAAGCTGATAAGCAGCTTCAGCAAAATCTCAGGATATAAAATCAATGTGCAAAAATCACAAGCATTCCTATACACCAACAAGAGATAAGCAGAGAGACAGATCATGAATGAACTTGCATTTACAATTGCCACAAAGAGAAAAAATACCTAGGAAAACAACTTACAAGTGATATGAAGGACCTCTTCAAGGACAACTACAAACCACTGCTCTAGGAAATAAGAGAGGAAACAAACAAATGGAAAACCACTCCATGCTCATGGATAGGAAGAATCAATATGAAAATGGCCATATTGCCCAAAGTAATTTATAGATTCAATGCTATCCCCATCAAGCTACCATTGACTTTCTTCACAGAATTGGAAAAAAAACTACTTTAAATTTAATATGGAACCAAAATAGAGCTCATATAGCCAAGACAATCCTAAGCAAAAAGAACAAAGCTGGAGGCATCATGCTACCTGACTTCAAACTATATTACAAGGCTGCAGTAACAAAATCAACATGGTATTGGTACCAAAATAGATATATAGGCCAAAGGAACAGAACAGAGGCCTCAGAAATAACACCACACATCTACAACCATCTGGTGTTTGACATACCTGACAAAAACAAGCAATGGGGAAAGGATTTCCTATGCAACAAATGGTGTTGGGAAAACTGCCTAGCCATATGCAGAAAGCGGAAACTGGATCCCTTCCTTACAACTCATATAAAAATTAACTCGAAATGTATTAAAAACTTAAATGTAAGACCTAAAACCATAAAAACCCTAGAAAAAAGCCTAGGCAATACCATTCAGGACATAGGCATGGGCAAAGACTTCATGACTAAAACACCAAAAGAAATGACAACAAAAGGCAAAATAGACAAATGGGATCTAATAAACTAAAAAGCTTCTGCACAGCAAAAGAAACTATCATCAGAGTGAACAGGCAGCCTACAGAATGGGAGAAAATTTTTGCAATCTATCCATCCGACAAAGGGTTAATCTCCAGAATCTACAAATAACTTAAACAAATTTACAAGAAAAAAACAACTCCATCAAAAAAGTGGGCAGAACAGACACTTCTCAAAAGACATTTATGAGGACAACAAACATATGAAAAAAAGCTAATCATCACTGGTCATTAGAGAAATGTGAATCAAAGCCACAATGAGATGCCATCTCACGCCGGTTAGAATGGTGATCATTAAAAAGTCAGGAAACAGCAGATGCTGGAGAGGATGTGGAGAAATAGCAATGCTTTTACACTGTTGGTGGGAGTGTAAATTAGTTCAACCATTGTGGAAGACAGTGTGGTGATTCCTTAAGGATCTAGAACTAGAAATACCATTTGGCCCAGCCAATCCCATTACTGGGTATATACCCAAAGGATTATAAATCATTCTACTATAAAGACACATGAACATGTATGTTTATTATGGCACTGTTCACAATAGCAAAGACTTGGAACCAACCCACATGCCCATCAATGATAGACTGGATATAGAAAATGTGGCACATATACACCATGGAATATTATGCAGCCATAAAAAGGATGAGTGTATGTCCTTCAAAGGGACATGGATGAAGCTGGAAACTATCATTCTCAGCAAACTAACACAAGAACAGAAAACCAAACACTGCATGTTCTCACTCATAAATGGGAGTTGAATGATGAGAACACATGGACACTCGGAGGGGAACATCACACACCAGGGCCTGTCAGGGTGTGGGGGACTAGGGGAGGGATAGCTTTAGGAGAAATACCTAATATAGATGATGGGTTGAGGAGTACAGCACACCACCATGTCACGTGTATACCTGTGTAACAAACCTGCATGTTCTGAACATATACCCCAAACTTAAAGTATAATAATAAAAAAAGTGTAAGCAGTGAAAGACTTTATATTGAATTATACTATAAGCAAATTTAATCTATTCTGGGAAAAGTCCTAACAGTGGTGATGGGGATTGATTGGAGAGGAGCATGAGGGAACTCTTTGAGGTTCTTGTAATGTTCTGTATATTGATACAGTTTGAGGTTACGCAGCTGTATGCATTTTTCAAAGCATAAGGAATACACACTTAGATTTGTATATTTCCTGACAAAGAAATTTTAAGGCAAAAGCCAAACTCAAAAAATATTGTTTTAGTTAATGTCATGCATGCTAAAGCATTTAGCATAAAGTGTACAGATGTCTACAGTTTAATTTGAATGCATCAACAAATAAATTGGGAAGTCTCTAATAAAACAAATATAATATAATAAAATGTTAATAAAAGAGTATAGATTGTGAGTATTACAGATTGCAGTTTTGTATCAACTCAAAATGCATACATTGAAACACAGTGTGACTGTATTTGGAGATAGGGTCTGTGAGGAGGCAATAAAGCTTAAGTGAGATTGTAAAAGTAGGCCCTTAATTGGACAGGACTGGTGTTTTTATGAGAGAAAGAAACACCAGAGCTCTTTTTCTGCCATGTGAGAAGACAGGGAGAAGCTGGCCATTGCCAAGCCAGAAAAAGCCTCACTAGAATTTGAACTGTCTGGTACCTTGATTTTGGACTCCCCAGCCTCTAGGACTGTGAGAAAGAGAAAAAAAATGCTGTGCAAGCCATTTAGTCTATGTTATTTTTTTATGACAGCCTGAACAAACTAAGAAAGTAGTTGTATGGGAGTTCACTGTAAAATAAAATTATCTTTTCTGTGTATTCCAAAACTTATATAATAAATAGAAATGCCACCCTCACTGCCAAGCTTATTTCTGAGAAGAGGTTATTCATCTGACCTCAGCATTTCTGGTACAACTTTTTGCCCAGTAAAATCTGAGAAGTAATGTATTTCACTTTTAAGCAGACACTTTAAACCCAGATAAAATTCTGCTATCACTTTTCCCCCTCTTTGAGAACAATATTCCCTGATAGACACTAGTCCTAGAGACTGCAAAATAAAAAGCTGTGAAGCAGAGCTAGCCAACTCCAAAAAGTATACAAAGTGCATGATAAATACATGTTCGTTTTTTGTAAACTATTGAGAATTTGGGATTATAATACCATTAAGAATCTCTAAATCTATTACATCATCTATGTGATGTATTGGGTAAAGAACAGATCTCAACATCAATAATTATCATCTGATCATAATTATGATTTCATAAATCCCTTAAATTCTAAGTAGCAGATCTATTAGTCATGTGCCCACTTCTTAGTCAAGTCAGAGTTTGGTTTTGAATGGTTGTTCCAGAGATGGCTAAAAAATTTATCTAGCTCATGAATAAGTGATATTTTACATTTTGAAAAATAATATTAGAGAAATATTTATTTAGGAAAATCACTATTTTAGTTCCAAGTTGAGATTTCTGTGCATCATTGAAATAGTCATTTTAACTAGGCAATTGCTATAGTGTGTGTGTACACATGGGTTTAAATTAAATAGCATATGATTACCATATAAATCATATGAGGATACAACGAACAATCAATGTAAAATAAGAAAAACATAAACAAAAACATCAGTATCAACTCCTGAATTAGAGCCTGATTAATGCTGATGAAAATGATTCAGTAGAGACTGAAGATTGAATCTAGGAGGGAATGATCCAGAGGAGGAGAATAAATTTAACATAACATAGAATAATATGAGTCTGTAACAAATTGTGAATATTACAGACTGCAATGCTCTTTTAGGGTTGATATGGTTTGGCTCTCTCTCCCCACCGAAATTTCATCTCAAATTGTAATCCCCATGTGCCCAGGAAGGTACCTGGTGGGAAGTGATTGGATCACGGGGGCAATTTCCCCCATGCTGTTCTTGTGATAGTGAATGAGTTCTCACAAAATCTGATGGTTTAATAGTTTGTGGCAGTTCCCACTTCTCTCTCACTCTCTCCTGCCACCATGTAAGATGTGCCTTGCTTCCCCTTCACTTTCTGCCATGATTGTAAGTTTCCTGAGGCCTCCGCAGCCATGTGGAACTGTGAGTTCATTAAACCTCTTTTGTTTATAAATTACCCAGTCTCAGGTAGTTTTTTATAGCAGTGTGAGAACAGACTAATACAGAAAATTGGTACCAGGAGTTTGGAGCACTGCTATAAAGATACTGAAAATCTTTGGAACTGGGTAACAGGCAGAGTTTGGAACAGTTTGGAGGGCTCAGAAAAAGACAGAAAGCGGAGGAAAAGTTTAAAACTTCCCAGAGACTTGTCAAATGATTATGATAAAGTGCAGATAGTGATATGGACAATGAAGTCCAGGCTGAGGTGGTCTCAGATGGAGATGAGAAACTTGTTGGGAACTTGAGTAAAGGTAACTCTTGCTACGTTTTAGCAGAGACTGGCAGCATTTTGCCCCTGCCCTAGACGTTTGTGGAATTTTCGACTTGAGAGAGAAGATATAGGGTATATTGCAGAAGAAATTTCCAAGCAGCAAAGCACTCAAGAGGTGACATGGGTGCTGTCAAAAGCATTCAGTTTCAAAAGGGAAACAGAGCGTAAAAGTTTGGAAAATTTGCAGTCTGAGGATGCAATAGAAAAGAAAAACTTATTTTCTGAGGAGAAATTCAAGTCAGCTGCAGAAATTTGCATAAGTAATGGGGTTCCAAATGTTATCACCAAGAAAGTGGGGAAAATGTCTCCAGGACATGTCAGAGAACTTTGTGGCAGATCCTCTCATCCCAGGCCCAGAGGCCTAAGAGAGAAAAATGATTTCATGGGACAGGCTCAGAGCCCTGCTGCTCTGTGAACCTTGTCTCCCAGCTGCTCCAGCTCCAGCCATGGCTAAAAGGGGCCAAGATACAGCTGGGGCTATTACTTCAGAGAGAGAAAGCCACAAGCCATGGAGGTTTCCACACAGTGTTGGTCCTGTGGGTACACAGAAGACAAGAGGTGAGGTTTGGGAACCTCCACTTAGATTTCAGAGGACGTATGGAAACACTTAGATATCCAGGCAGAAGTCTGCTGCAGGGGCAGAGCCATCATGGAGAAACTACGAGGGCAATGCAGAGGGAAAACGTGGGATGGGAGACCCCACACAGAGTCCCCACTGGAGCACTGACTGGTGGAGCTGTGAGAAGAGGGCCACAGTCCTCCAGACCCCAGAATGGTAGATCCACTGACAGCTTGCATGGTGTACCGGGAAAAGCTGCAGGCACTCAAAGCCAGCTTGTGAAAGCAGCTGTGGGGGCTGTACCCAGTACAGCAACAGGGGCAGAGCTGCCTAAGGCCTTGGGAGCCCACCCTTTGCATCAGCATGCCCTGAATATGAGACATGGAGTCATAGGAGATTACTTTGGAGCTTAAAGATTTAATGACTGCCCCGCTGAGTTTTGGACTTTCAAGGGGCCTGTATCCCCTTTGTCTTGGCCAATTTCTCCCATTTGGAAGGAGAGCATTTACCCAACTCCTGTATTTCCATTGTATCATGGAAGTAACTAACTTCATTTTTATTTACAGGTTAGTAGGTGGAAGAAACTTCCCTTGTCTCATATGAGGTTTTGGACATGGATTTTTGGGTTAATGCTGGAATGAGTGAAGACTTTGGGGGACCATTGGAAAGGCATGATTGTGTTTTGAAACGTGAGAAGAACATGAGATTTGGGAGGGGCTAGGGTAGAACAATATGGTTTGGTTCTGTGTCACAACCCAAATCTCATCTCTAATTGTAATCTCCATGTGTTGAGGAAGGGACCAGGTAGGAGGTGATTGGATCATGAGGGAGAATTCCCCCATGCTGTTTTCATGGTAGCAAGTGAGTTCTCTTGAGATCTGATGGTTGGAAAGTTTGTGACAGTTCACCTTTCTCTCTCTTCTGCCATCATGTAAGATATTCCTTGCTTCCCCTTCACCTCCCACCATTATTTTAAGTTTCCTGAGGCCTCCCCAGTTTTACAGAGTTGTGAGTCAATTAAACCTCTTTTATTTATAAATTACCCAGTCTCAGGTAGTTCTTTATAGCAGTGTGAGAATGGGCTAATATAAGCATATACACATATAATAATTGATGTTTGATAGAATGAGGAATGCTTTCCTATAGACATGTCAAAACATAAGAAGATAACCAGAGATTACAAAGAAAAGATGGATAAAGATTCAGGCAGAAAATATGGTAGTAGAAAAAGGAAGTCATATCTGTATTCAATAGTCCCTAGGTTTAAGAAATTTGCCTAAGCTCTGGACTTACATTTAAGGTAACACTTTTTACATCTTTCCATAGATATATCAATACCATTGTTTATTTGCCATTCCGCAAATGCAGTTCCCCATTTTTATATGTTATAAAAATCCTCAAAGTTATTCAAGTCAAAAGTTAGAAAAAAACTTTTAATTGTTCCTTTTTATTGCCTCCCCATATAATTCAACAGCAAGCACTATAAATATTACCTTCAAAATAAATTTGAATTTTTAATTTTTCTCATCTTCACTTTTATGTTATTAGTTCAAGTAGTCATCATATTCATTTTACCTTATTAAAATCTATGCAAAATTATTTTTCTTACACCTTTACTGATTATAAAAAATCTACTGTATCAATAAAAATGACCATAAATATAAAATCTACCAAGTCCTGTTAATGCTAAAACTATTCAATAACTTACCATTGCACTAAAAAGCAAACCCCTTACTCTGGTCTACAAAAAATCTTAATGAAATGTTCCTGTTTCTATCAAATATCTTGCCATTCTTCCTCTGATCTAATCTTCCTCCTTTAGCTATGTACATTTTATTTAAAATCCTTAAATAAAATTTGGTTCTTCAGACAAAATTTGAGCTTCCAGACATTGTCAATTTGTTTTTACTTACACTTTCATAATATCCTCTTTTTAAATCTCAGATTATCAGTTTTCCAGACTGACTTACCTTATACCTTTTCTGCGTTAGGTATATATTTTCCCAATATACTCCATATCATTCAATTTCTCATTATGTTTAAATAATTAATTACAACCAATACTTATTTTACTTACTGTCCATGTATTGTCACCCCTTGATGCACCTTCTAGAATATGTATACAATGTAAATGTATTAATCGCTGATATTCTGTTAGCTCTTATAGGTCTAGCATTTATTAGGAATTCAAAACAGGCATACTTTGGTGATGCAAGTTCAGTTCAAGACCACAGCAATAAAACAAATAACACAATAAAGCAAATCACACTTTTTTTTGGTTTTCCAGCACATATAAAAGTTATATTTACACATGTACTATAATCAAAGTATGCAATAACACATGGCTAAAAATAATGTCATATCTAATTACAAATACTTTATTGCTTAAAAATGTTAACTATCATCAGAGCTTCAGCCAGTTATAGTATTTTTGCTGGTGTAGGGTCTTGCCTCAATGTTGAAGGCAGCTGACTGATCAAGGTGGTTGTTACTGGAGGTAGGAGTGGCTGTGGCAATTTCTTAAAATTGGACAATGAAGAATGACACGTTGATTGACTCTTCCTTTCATGAAAGATTTCTTTTTAGCATGCGATGTTGCTTGATTGCATTTTATCCACAGTAGAACTTTTTTCACAATTAGAATCAGTCCTCTCAACTCCTGCCACTGATTTATCAACTCAGGTTATGTAATACTCTAAATGCTTTGTTATTATTTCATTAACGTTCATGATATCTTCATCAGAATTAGATTTAATCTCAAGAAACTACTTTCTTTGACCATCTATAAGAAACAACTCCTCATCCGCTTAACTTTTATCATGAGATTTTAGCAATTCTGTTGCATCGTAAGACTCACTTCTAGTTCTATTTCTCTTGCTGTTTTCATGAATCTGCAATTACTTCCACCACTGAAGTCTTGAATCCCTCAAAGTCATTCATGAGGGTTGGAGGAAACTTTTCTTGAGCTTCTGTTGATACTTGATATTTTGACCTCCTTCCATGATTCATAAATGTTTTTAATGGATCTAGAATAGTGAATTGTTCCCAAAAAGTTTTAAATTTACTTTGCCCACATCCATCAGAGAAATTACTATCTATGTCAGCTATGAAATATGGTTATTAAATAAGACTTGAAGGTCAAAATTACTCCTGGACCCATGGGCTGTGGAAAGGGTGTTGTGTTAGCAGACATAAAAACAGCTTTAATGTCCTTGTACATCTTCAACAGACATCTTGGATGATGAGGTATATTTTAAATGAGCAAGCATAGTTTAAAATATTTTTTTTTAATTTCTGATTAGTAGATCGTCATAGTGGGCTTAAAATATTTAGTAAACCATGCTATAAATGGATGTATTGTCTTCAGGATTTGTCATTCCATTTATACAGCACAGGCATTAAAAATTTGCCTAATTCTAAAGGTTTAGAAGATTTTTGAAATGGTAAATGATTATTGGCTTCAACTTAAAGCCATTAGCCCTTAACAAGAAAGTCAGCTTGTCCGTTGAAGCTTTGAAGCTAGGCACTAATATTCTTTCTCTAGCTTTGAATGTCCAGGATGGCATCTTCTTCTACTATAAGACGTTTTGTCTACTATCAAAATCTATTGTTTTGTGTAGCTATCTTTATTAATTATCTTGGGTATCTTCTGGATATCTTGCTGCAACTTCTCCATTAGCACTTGCTGCTTCATCTTGCCCTTTTATGAAGACGACTTTTTCTTTAACCTTGTTTACCAACTTCTGCTCAAACTTTTCTTCTTTAGCTTCCTCACCTCACTCAGACTTTATAGAATTAAAGAGTTAGAGTCTTGATCTGGATTAGACTTTGGCTTAAGGGAACATTGTAGCTTGTCTGATTGTCTATTTGGATGACTAAAACTTTCTCCATATAAGCCATAAGGCTGTTTAGCTGTCTTATCATTTATGGGTTCACTGAAGTAGCCTTTTTCATCTCCTTCAAGAGCTTTTTCTTTGCATTTCTAACTTTGCTGCCTGTTTAGTGCAAGAGGCCTAGCTTTTGGCCTATCTCAGCTTTCGACATGCCTTTCTCACTGAGCTTAATTATGTCTAACTTTTCATTTAAAATGAGAGACTTGTGACTCTTCCTTTCACTTGAACACTTAGAGGCCATTATAGAATTATTAATTGGCTAATTTTCATATTATTGTGTCTCACGGAATAGGGAAATCTGGGGAAAGGGAAAGAAACAGGGGAATGGCTGGTTGGTGAAGCAGTCAGAACATACACAACATTTATCAATTATATCATATATAAGCATGGTTTCTGGCAACCTCCCACCAAAAAAAATCACAATAGTAACATCAAAGATCACTCATTATAGATCACCATAATAGATATAATAATAAAGAAAACATTTTATATATTGAATAATTACCAATATATGACAAAGAGACACAAAGTCAATTCATGTTATTGAAAAAATAGTGTTGATAGACTTGTTTTATATAGGGTTGCCATAAACTTTAAATTTTTAAATAATGAAACATCTGCAAAGTACAATAAGGTAAAGCAAAATAAAATGAGATATTTTAATGAATATTCATTAAATTAAAGATAACTAATTTATATTGTATGAACTAATTTATATTGTATGAACAAAGACAGATTTAGCAGATAAAAATTAGGAAATAGAATGGGAGTTACTGGGAAAGTTGGAAGGAATGAAATGATTGCTAAGGGTATGGCATACTATTTTTAGGCATTCTTGAAACAATGCCATCCTTATTTAATAAACTTTGGTGATCACACTAGGCTAGGTAATGATATATAATTAAATTATTGTATCATTTTATTTGAGTAAACCTGGCTTGATGGTAACAGTCATGAAGTGGAAAAATGTGATGTACATCAAGGTATATTAATTTCCCAGGGCTGCTATAACAAATTATCACTAACTGGTAGCTTAAACAACTGAAAATTGTCTCACAGTTTTGGAGGACAGAAGTCCAAGATTAAGGTATTGGTGTGGGTGGTTCCTTCTGAGGGTTATGATAAAGAATCGGTTCCATTCCTCTTGTCTAGCTTCTGATGGTTTGTTGAAAACCTTTGGAATGAGTTTGTCATTTTGTTTGTTTGTTTGTTTGTTTGTTTGAGATGGAGTTTTGCTCTGTCGCCCAGGCTGCAGGGCCGTGGCGCGATCTCGGCTTTCTGCAAGCTTGGCCTCCCAGGTTCACACCATTCTCCTGCCTCAGGCTTCCGAGTAGCTGGGACTACAGGTGCCAGCCACCATGCCCGGCTAATTTTTTGCATTTTTAGTAGAGACGGGGTTTCACCGTGTTCTGCCCGCCTCGGCCGAGTTTGTCATTTTTTAAGTATGCTGCAGAAGCACCACCTTGATATCCGCCTTTATCTTCACATGTGTGAAGGTTTTGTGTCCAAATTCCCCCATTTTATAAGGATACCAGCTATACTGGAGTAGGACTCCCCCCCAATTACCTCATCTTAATTAATTACATCATCAATAACCAAATGTTGAAATAATGTCACATTCTGGGGTATTGTTTTAGGACTTTAACATCTGGATTAAGGAAAGAAGAGCATAATTCATCCCATAACAATGTGGCTACATATTTTTAGTAGTGAAAAGCAGAGAGGGGAAAAGAAGCTGAAGACATGTGCAAAAGAAATACAAGAGTGTTGGCCCAGGGAGATCTACCTAGATATGTCGAGAATTGATGTTTGATTAAAAAAAAAAAAGAAGGAATAAGAATAAAGTATTAGAGATATTGTTTAGTTAGCTAAACCAACAAAAAAGACTACTTTGTTTTGTATCCATCTCTTGGAGGTTATTTTTCTTTGTGACCTGATTTCTAATATCTTATAAATTACACCTTCTTATATTATTCCTAGCATTTTTTTTAGTCGATCACCTGAGAGGATAAATTCAGTCCCTATTATTCTATCGTAACAAGAAGTCTGAAATACATCTTTCAGTAGTAAATGTTAAGTTTACATTCTGAGGAGACATTGAAGTTCGAGAGTAGTATGTTTGCAGCAGGGTTTTCAGAAATTCTCTGATTATTTTCATTGAAGAGTTCCTGGGTATTTTGTTGTCGTTTTTAGTAGATGGAGTGTACAATAAAAGCTATTTTGCAGATGTATTTATTCATTCTATAGAAATGTGTTTAAGTACTTATGATGAACCAGTTCCTGTGCTACATTCTGAAGAAATTAAAACTAAGAAATCTAAGAAGTTTCCTCTGGGTATTTCCAGTATATTAGGAGAAATTTTGTCCAAATGGCATATTATAGTTATCAATATTAATACAGCTAAAATATATTTAGATATAGCAAAATATGGTAAAGATATTTGCTTGTCAATCCAACAGTCATTTCTACTTATTAATAAAAATACTCAAGATTTGTTCATGTTTAGTGTTACAAGAGAATATCACTCTGTCTTATCTCCATTTCATAGCTTGTGACTCTTTGATAGAGATAAGTTTAACGGTTTGCATTTGAATAAAGCCTGGAAAATGGTACAGGAAGATGATGCTGGGTGAGCTTCAGTCAATCAATTCTATCTATATTTCAAAGAGAAGATACAAAGAAAACTATCCCTTTCTTCACGCTGTTGGAATCATGGAACTTGAAGCTGTTGTAGCCATCTTAAATTCAGAGAGAGTAACCTGAGAACAAGTCAAGATTCTAAGAATAAAGGAGTAGACATCTGAAAAGTGACATGGTCTCCAGAATTCTTATTATATGAAATAGACTGTGCACCCATTGTCTAAGCCATGTGTACTTGAGTAGTTATTTACAAACAAATTATCTTGACAAGTATTTTATACAATCATTCTTTCTCTTTCCTAAATGTAATGATATTAGGCATTACATCCAGTTCTACAAGTTCTATCCATAACTCTGGGATTTACAAGCATTAAAGTGGTAAATTTCTTCAGAGACATTTTCATTACTTAGTTCAACTGACCAAACTTTGCTTCTGCAAACTTTGCAACTGACCAAACTTTGCAACTGACCAGTTGCAAGTAACAACTGACCAAAATAAATTGTAAATTAAAATCTACAGAACTTTTGATTCAAAATAATTATGAATTTCTAGGTCAAATGAGGGGTAATAATTACCTCTTATTTCCTCAAGTTTCACTGGACAAGTGAACAATTAATGGTGCTAATTACAATGATGAGGTTATAATTCTTCAGTTTTTGTTAACCTCTTTTACCCTAACATTTAACCTTTTCTTTCATTGATGTTCTCTCTCGTTGATAAAGTACATGGAATTCACACAATTTTCAAAAATTCTTGATATTTTAAAGCCATGCTTATTTAAAACATTAACATAAATGTATCTTCCTTGTATATTAAATTTAAAGTGTTAATATGCAACTTATATCTCTACTTAGTAATACAGTACACTTATATATGACAAACAGTAATTTTCATCTGGATGTCACTAATGTACTTCAATCTAAAAGTATCATCTATTCCTCATGTCCTATTGCCCTTTCTTCATTCTGGGCCCTTATGATTAACATCTCCATTTGCCCAGTCGCCAACTCCAGAAAATTAAAAGCCATTACAAACATGATTTTCTCTATCATCACAAACCCTCTAACCAGTCAAATTTTATCAGTTTTACCACTTTAATATCTCTTACATCCTTCTTCTCTTTTTTTTCCACATGGCAATTTACTTTATGTGCATATTACTTCTCAAATATCTTATTATCATAGCTTCCTAAAGCATATCTCTATCTCCAATTAAATTTGTCTCATAAATAATTATATGTAGTTCTTCTTAAATGCTAATTAATGAGATTGTTTTTCTTAAAATGCACTAATAACTTTAAGACAAATTTTTGAATAACTTATCTTCGCAATTAATGTTCTTCACAGTTTGGTCCTCAGCTGTGTTTTGCTTTGTTTCTCCCCACTGCACTCCAGTGATAGACCACTACTGAGTTCTCAACCTGCATCAGGGTGTTTTATATTATCAAAAGTTTATACATTCTGTTCTCTTCTCTGAATGACTTTCTACCCTCTGTGTATAGTTTTCTCCTTCTCCTACTTCATAACTGAATTCCAAGGAAACTGTTTCTCTGAACTTTTCTTTCACCTCCCAATAGGGTAGCATATTTATTTTATGTTACCATAACAACTTATGTGCATAATTCCTAGCATCATTCAACTTTTATGCCTGCTATCCAGCACATTACTCAGAATATAGAAGGCACACAATAAATGCATGTTGAATACATAACAATAGAAATGAGTGGTTTCCTTCTTTGATTTATTCTTATCTTTTGTGTGACATAGCTGCTATTTGAGAAAGAACAATTTACGGCTACTTGTTTCACACATTTGTTGTTCAGATTCATTCATATGGGAAACTACTTGTGAAAGTAAATACAAAATAAAATGAAAAACATTGTAAGTAGGAAAAAAACACATTCTGTAAGTTTTAGTACTTTCTGATACAGGATGTAACAATTTTTTTTCTTTTATAAAAATTATTTCTTTTCATACAATGTCAAAATGCCTATGTTTCTGGAAACACACTACCACTTTCTAAACAATTTATTTATTTTCATGAACATATTTTTAGACCAGTTCCAAAATGTGTAGAGGAAATAGTCACACTATAACATTAGTTTTAACAATATATTCATATTTAATATATAGTATCAGAAACTGATAAGGAAATTCGATGTCATATCATATAAATAATGACAATGTATCTCTGTTATCAATATAAAACAAATGAGGAATAGAGGAGGTAAATACTTTTCCTTTGTGCTGTCAGTTAGTATTCTTGACCTAAAAAAAATTATGAAAAGAAAACTTCTTTTAATGGCTTCAGAGAGAGGTCCCAAAAAGGGTTGCTGTTCCACAGTAAAATGCAAGGGTTTTAATAAAGGAACTAGTGGGGAGGAGGTACTTTATCTATATATGGCACGAAAAACCAGTTCGAACCAGATGTGTCATTTTCATAAAGCACAGATCTCTAGCAGCCACAATCCCAACCTTTTATTATGCAGGCTTGTCCTTAGCCCGAGCTACTCCATGTTGCTTATCTCTTTCCTACTGTGCACATGCTAAAAATGGTGTGGGAGCAGAGACCCCATGGTCGACGTGCCTGGCCCAAGGTAGTACCGTCTATTGGTGCAGGTGCAGGCATCCTCCTACCCCGTGCGAGCTTCCAGCTTCCTTATCTAAATATGTCCACAGAAAACAAAGGTATGTGCTTACCGAGACCTACCTTATGTGTGTGAAGCTTGCTGATTACCCAGGAAGCTCCTGCTTTGTGTCAGAGATGCTTCCTTATTTATGTTTACAGCCCGATCTTCCAGGCTACTTTTTGTTAGAAGTGATTTCTTGGGCTGCTTTTTGTTAGAAGGGAAGTTCTGCCAAGGACTCTGCCCTAACTATCTGCCTAGCTAGTTTCTTTCTACCTCCTCTCATTACAATTGTCTACAACATTCAGTACAAGTTTGTAGCCTAGGAGCCATAAACTATATCATATAGCCTAGGAATGTCATAAGGTATACTATCTGGGCTTGTGTAAGTACGCTCTATGATGTTTGTGTGACAAAGTCACCTAACGATGTGTTTCTCAGAATGTATCCCTGCCTTAAGTGATGCATAATTGTATCGCAATAGCTACCTCTCCTTTTAAAAATAAACCTTTTCTATAAAGGTTTTCTTTACCTAAGTCTAGATTTGTTTTTATTTGACGTGGGAAAAGTAGGTAATGTTTTTTGGGGAATTTATATTTATATATTAACTTTAAATATAAGTTCTTACCCATTAGAAATGTCGTTGTTGACAGTTAGGTTAATATTGCCGGGAGAGAAAAAGAAAAAGTCTTGTCTATAAATATGGTTTCAACTGAGAAATATAATGGCCAAAATTGTGTTATATTAAATACATTCTAAGATAGAGATGCTCCTTTTAAATACTAGCATAAGTCTGTACCGCAAAAGCATCTAAGTAGGTTACTTCTCACACACTCGCAGTTGCCCCTTATTAGTTCCCTGACTCAGATTCACATTCAAACAGTGGAAACTGCTTTAACAGGGTGATAACTCTTTTCTCTTCCCTGGGGCAAAATCCATTTAACCTGGCCTGACTACCTAACCAGGTGTGAATCCTCACTGAGGTGCAAATTCATTTCTGTATAATAGAAAGGTTACCAATTCACCCCTGGGGAAACAGCAAGTGATCAAGAGTAAATCATTTTAATTCAGTTCTAAAATAGATAATTTTTAAAAAAATAAAATTTCAGAAACAAAAAGATACTGCTGGGATAACCTGGAGGGAATGTTGCTTATGGAAAAATATAGCTTTAGTATGGCTTGATCTAGGAGAAGTTCTGGCCATGCAATATGGAAGTACTTGTAGATTGTGGTCTATACACTCATGCTCCAGAGTTGCAATTAAATCCTCTAAAATATCATATATATCTCAACTGAAGCAGCCTCACACCTCCACAACATGAGTTGCCTTTTAAATTGCTGACTTCCTAGGGATTTATTTCACATGAAGTGATTGCAAAGGAATATTTCTTCATTGCACAATACATATATTTGACACTTCAAATGGTTTTCTTTGGCTTCTAAGGGGCCGGTGGCCATAAAATCTGTCTTGTTTGGAGTGATAAGCATTTGTGAACTCTATGTCATTGTTTGCTATACTACTTTGTTGCACATAATTGTCAACATATATGATAAAGTAGCTTTGGAAGTGCAAAGGTCCATCATGTTTCACTATGCATTACAGCAACATGTCAGCTGCAATATAGATGTGGGGGCAGGTCACTCATAGCCTTTGAAGTAGATTTATCAAATTGTTAATTATGTCAAAATTATTAAATATGATAGAATTTATAATAGTTCTTGTTTGACAGCACTGATAACTGAAAATGAAAAGGTTAAAACTATAACTTTATATTCTCAATGATGTGTCTTCTAAAATATCTTCTATGAAATCAGTATTTATTAAAAGATTAGCTTAAAACTTGTCTAAAAGTTGGAAATTATTCCTGCTCCTTTTAAATGAAGGCAATAAAAAGAAAGAGTTGCCAAAACATAGTTATGAGCTTTTAATCGTCTAATTTGACATGCAGTTCGTTTTTTTAAATAATTGTACCAAATCTCATCAGCAACATCATATAATTGGTGACATAATGTGAATTAATCCTTTTAAAGTTATATGTGTCAGGGAATATATTACATAATTGTGTGATTATAAAATATGTAATTTCAGCAGAGAATAATCTCCAGTTTGTGTGAGAAATAAAGTAGATGAAAGCTAAAAGCTTAATCTGCTGGAGGTGCATATTAAAATGATAAAATAATAAAATAACAGCAGAAAGAATAGAAAGAAAATATTAACTCAAACACACATGTCCTACCAGGTTTGTTTTGACTTAAATGATAGCACTGTCAGCACTGGAGCAATTTGGAAATCTTTGTCATAAGGCAAAGGTTACATTTAAGTATGATGCAACTACATTTGATGAAATATTAATAATGGTGATAGGCAATAACATTAACAAAGCACGAGATTTTACAGACAGTTTTCTAACTACAGAAGTTAAAATATTAATATTATCTGCATATTGCAGATGCAGAACCCAAGGTTCCAATGGTTTACATACATTTTCCAAGACAATAAGTTAATAGCTGTAGAAACTGAAACAAAACAGAACCTCAGGACCCCAAACTTATAATGGCAAAGGGAAAGTTAAGCTTGGGAATTGAGTCGTACAAAAAACTGCCTTCCTTTTGTTCCCAAACAGATATCTGTGATGATAGAAGGCCACATATCTCCCCAGATGGCTTCCCTTACAAATTACTCACAAGGAAATTTCTGGTGGACTCCAAAATCTTTCAGAATATATATCTCCCATAAAATAGTCTTAAAACAGAAATTTGTTGATTCTCACCATACAATTTAAATTAACAGCTTATCTTCACAGGCATGGGACAAAAACAAGAATAAAACTCATCCTTCTGCCCACCTGAAAGGAATGACAAATGCATAATTTACTTCTTCCTCTACTCTATCTTTTCATATGTGTACTATATCTTATGTAAAATGTAAATCTACTCCTTGCAAGAGGAATGTACAATTGACAGTTCTTCTAACCCCTTTTCTCTCAGGTAAAAATGTAGATTAATTGAGCCCTCATCAAAGCCTTACAAGAATGTAATCACTTGCTTCATTTCCTACCCTCCCTCTCCCTCTTTTTCCTTTCTTCCTTACCCTCCTACATGCTCTTTCCACTTTAAATATTGAAATCCAGCCAGGTGCGGTGGTGCACAGTTGAAATCTTAGCACTTTGGGAGGCCAAGGAGGGTGGATCATTTAAGGCCTGGGGTTCGAGACCAACCTAGCCAACATGGTGAAACCCCATCTCTACTAAAAATACAAAAAATTAGCCAGGCATGGTGGTGGACGCCTCTTATCCCAGCTACTTGAGAGGCTGAGGCAGGGGAATTGCTTGAACCCGGAAGGCAGAGGTTGCAGTAAGCCAAGGTCGAGCTGTTGCACTCTAGCCTAGGCAACAAGAGAGAAAATTCATCTCAAAAAAAAAAAAAATTGAAATTCTCCAATCACTTTTTTGGAAAATCAGGGATCTAGGATGTTACCACTGTGATTTGTGTTTTTTTCTAGGCACGTCTTCAACCTTCGCAAAACAAACCTCTACATCAAGACCTGGCTGAATTATTATTCCATTTATAGCAACAAGTTTTAAACAGAGACTTGACTACTGACATGGACTCTTAACAATTACACTATGACTCTTCTTGCCAGAATACAGAGATCCAATATCCAGGCAGCCCACCTGGATATCACCTCCCTACCCCCACAGATATCTGTTCTTCATAGAAACATACTGACATTGAAAACAAATATCATTTATTGGTTCATCTTTAGTTTGGCATGTATAAATACTTCATAACTCATGTGACCATTTTTTAATTATGTAAACCTTCTAAAATGATTTCTCCATTTAATTCAGTTTAAGAATTATCTAGGCAGTTGGTTTAAAATGCAGCTTCCCGGAGGAGATTCTATTTTTCGGATTGGGCTTATGAATATGCATATTTAAATGTTAAAAGATAATTGTGAGGTAGGTGATATATGGGTAACACTATGAGAAACATGACCACCATAATCATCTTTTAAAATCATAAGCAACTTCTGTCTTTCCAGATGAATTTCAACATTATATAACTTAGAGCCTTTCCTATATAAAAATATCACACTAGAAACATAAAACTGATACAACAATCTTTATTTCCTTTGCAATGGTAAATTGCTAGATCTTAGACTTATTCTTTGAAGACATTTAGTGGAAGGAAAAGCATTCACAAGATTTATTGTGTTCAAATATTTACAAAAATAAAATGTTACATATTGTTGCTATTATCAATCCTTGTAGTAAATATTCTCTCTTCCAGGGAGATCGGCAGTGTTGCGGATGCTGAGCACTCCGTAAGCCAAGATCCTTGAAGGAAAACCATGGTAGAAGCAATGAACCAAAAGTAAAATTTTGTTGTTTAAAGACACAGGCTTTGTTGCTACTGATACTGCATAATCACCTAGCCTTCCCTGACTGAAAGTATGTAGTACTTTCTCTTCTGCTCACATGATTGTAGAAGATATTTGTCATTTTTTGGCTGCCCATCAATCAAATCCTAAGACCCTTCCTTTGCCACCCCTTATTCCACTTGAATGAGATAACGTTTATGGGAGGAGAGCATTGCCTCCACCTCAGAAACACAAGGGGATGATTATCCTTCCCACTGCTCTGCCCCAGCCCGGGAAATAGACAAATGTCTGCATCTCAGACATTTGGAAACTCTTTCCAGAAACTTTGAGTTTTGAATGATGGTGAATTTTGTAACAGCAAGTGATTATAAATCTCCGGAATTTATTTTTCTCCTCAGCATATTTTATAGATTTCCAGCTTCCTGATGATTTCATCAACCCTTAAATAGCCTTCTCATATGTAATTATGATTACTATTATAATATCATATGCATTTTGTGATTATTATTATTACTTAATACATGGAGAGTCAGATGTGTTTCTTGTAACCCAGAACCTTGACTGAGAGTGCTTGTCTTAAGAATAATTATTTGGAGAATAGACTAGGAATAAGGGGATTTAGCAAAAAATTGTCTTTTTCCTTTTAAAGACTAAATGTTTTTGTTAATTCTTTGAATTATTCTTGTTGTTATTTTAAAATGCAGTAGATATATTTATTTTTATTTTTATTTTTATTTTATTTTGAGACAGGGTCTTACTCTGCCACCCAGGCTGGAGTGCACTGGCACAATTTCAGCTCACTGCAACCTCCACCTCCCAGGCTCAGCAAATCCTCCCATCTCAGCCTCCTGAGTAGCTAGGAATACAGATGTGTGCTGACACACCCAGCTACTATTTTTGTTTTTGGTATTTTTTGTAAAGACTAGGGTTCACCATAATGCCCAGGCTAGTCTCAAACTCCTGGTCTCAAGCAATACGCCCCCTTGGCCTCTCAAAGTGGTGGGATTACAGGCATGAGCGACTGTGCTCAGGAAAAACTTAATAAATTAGATTGCTTCTTTAAAGAAGGTAATATACTCTGATTTATAAAAAAAAAAAAACCCATTGTTTTTTGGTTCAGCTATTATGAGGTTTTCCTACACACACACATCAGCTATCCACAAGCTTCTTTTCAATAACTTACCAATTTTTTTTGCCACTCTCTAACTTCCAAGTATATTTGACTTTTAGCCACTGTATCCTTCCTTGTTAGTGCTTGACTTGTTTAAATTTGAGGAAGTAAATATTTGATTCATATTTCTGTAACTATAGGGTTGTTGAAGTCTGACATTAAACAGCTTACAGTCACTAAATTCACGGACTGCCTTCAGCTTAAACAATTAAATAGCAAAATATGCTCCTATATGTAGCCAATAATTGGAGAACTTCATTATTGTATTCTGTTTCTACATATTGTTAAATAAATTTTATATAAATAGGGGAATTTTTGCATTTGTTTGCTTTGTTTTTAAATAGAATACATTTTTTTTCCCCTGGAGACTTCATTGCTTTTTCTTTCTCCTTAATTTTTTCTCTCTCTATGTCTCTTCCTGACATCTAAATGGTGGTTTCTAACACCATTGTGAGATACAGCTAAGGACCAAGAGTTTAAATAGATTTCTTCCTGAATTCCAGTCTCAGCCAACTGCCTACCTATTATATTCACTTGAGTATGAAATAGATACATCAAACTTCTCTATGTTTTTGTAAACTTCACATTTCTTTATTTTATCCTTGTCCCTCGAATGCAATTTTCCATTTTTCTGTCATCACTTATTTAGATGCTTGAACCAAAATTTTATTCTTGATTCAGCCCCCTCTTTAAGTCGTAACTCTTATTACTTGGAGAATATATTCTGAACTCAATCACTTTTAAATACCTCAACAATTACGCAGGTCCAGGCATAATTATCATTTTTGGAGATTACTGGAAAAGCCTGCTAAACTGGTACCCTGTTACTACTTCTAAATTCCTCAGAATGCTTTCATTAGAAAAGACACACTTTAATTGTAAAAATAAACATCTGATAAATTTCCCTTGTGCTGATAGCCTTTCAATCCATCTGCTATGGCTACGATATGCATCATTGCCACATGACTTCCCAGTTACTCCTGTTTACTCCCAAAGGACTTCTCTTTGACCTGAAAGCACTAAAGACCCTAAGTTTTCTTCTGCTGTGGGTGTTCGTATGCGCCCTCTGCCTGGACAGTTCTTGCTCAGATATTTGCATATATTATTCTATCACTTATTCACCCTGTCAGTTCAAATCCCACCATCTTAGAGAGATAGTTTCTTACCATGTTCATCAGGTAAGAAAATGTTTGATTTCAAATTTAAAAAGCACATATACATACATTTAATTATCAGAGACTTAAAGGGCAAGGAGCATTTTTCTCATGTAAAGAGAATTCTGATAGTAAATAGTTTCTGGATGAGTTCTTCTGCTCAACAATGCCATCAAGGCCCACATTCTTCTTTTAAAATTATTTTTATTTGTAATTACTATGGATACATACTGGTTGTACATATCTGTAGAGTGCATGTGATATATTGATAAAAACATACGTAGCAACTCCCCCCTCTCTCTTCCGCCTACTCTGGCTCTATGAAGTGCAGGCTCCTCCTTTGCCTTCTGTCATGATTGTAAGTTTCCTGAGGCCTCTCCAGAAGCCAAGCAGATGCCAGGATCATGATTCCTGTACAGCCTGCAGAATGATAAGCCTATTAAACCTCCTTTCTTTATAAATTTCCCTGTCTCAGGTATTTCTTTACAGCAATGTGAGACAGATGAATACAGCCATATAAGTGAAAAGTAAACTAGCTTGATTTTTGAACATAAGTGAAACTTTGAGTTTATTTTGTGTAAACCCTTCTAACAATCATAAGCAAAACTTAAGTCATCTTCCAAAACTGGTATAAGATAATCACTTGCAAGCAATTATCTTCCATCTGGAAACACCCATTGTAATATCCAATCATTGTAAAGGTTAAATGACTTCCTCATTGTAAGACATCTAGTAAAGACGTGCTTCTTACCACTTTTCACTTTGAGGTCTCTAGGATCTCTATATATACTTTTTGTATGACAATAAACTTTTAGATTTTTCTTAATTTGATCTTATTTTATTTTTTATGGCAAAAGAGACCTTGTGAATGTAAGTTACTGATTATGAAATGAATATATTATCCTGTGTTATCAGGGAGGCCAATGTGTTAGCAAGAGCACTTACAATATATAGGAAGCAGGAGGGTCACAGTCTTTTAGGAGAAGTGGTTAGGAAAGCAGAGGCCATAATGAATGGTGTGTTGGCAGCCAGCCATGAGCTGAGGAATTCAGGCAGCTTCTAGAAGCTTGAAAAACAGGGGAACAAATTCTCCCTTGCAGCATCAAGTAAGGAATATAGCCCTGTCTATAGCTTAATTTTGATCCAGTGAGACTATTTTAAACTTTGGATCTCTAGAACTATAAGATAATAATGGACTTTGTGTTTTTTAATCCACTAAATTTGGGGTAATTTGTTATATCAACAGTAGGATACTAATGCAACAAAAAGTAAAACCGTTTTTTAACATATTACTTAGAGAGCAAAGTATAATTTTATCAAAGGATGTAAAAATATCTGCAATTCAATGTAAATCAAATATCTTATAATACACCAACATTCTAAGATAACATTTAAAATAATCATAGCTGTCAAATAAATCCTTCAATGCTATTATCTAACTAATTATACACATCGGAATGAGACATTGCTAATAAATGATTGTGTTTACCTCTGCATATATTACCCTATGGGTTAGGAAATTCCACATGTCTGTGCTGTCTCTCAGGTCTTTGATATAATGAGAAAGGAGAACTTTAAATTATGACTTTTTGATTTAATGCTTCATGGGGAAAATCTTCATTTTCTGTTACATGCTGTAGATATATATTGTCCATGAATAAGTACATATATTTATGTTCATTTCTAAAGAATATTAAAGGTAATATCACTAGACTTTCTAAAATAGTAGTTCATCATTTAATATAACACAAGTGCTCAAGAGAAGTCACATGAATATTCATGCTTTGATATAAAAGTTACAACTTTTGCATTTCCTAGAGTGCCAAGAAAGTCCTGGGAATTCTGAAGGTAATACCTTCTGAATTCTGCAAAGCAATACTTTCTATTTTTAATACATATTTTCAGTAATTTATTAGAAGTATTTAAAGTTTAGCAAGTGCTTAAAATGTATGGAAATTCCTGAAAGAGCACATAATTTTAAGAGCAAATTTGTTTACATTTCTTCATTATCAGCTTATCATTACATTACCAAAATTGTGCAAGGCTTGCAAAAGTTTTTGAAGTCCAGTGATACATCTGAAAATTTAGAAAGTTACCATTACAAAGAGGGTAGGATTTATTTTCTGTAGATGTAAAACAAATGGAGTGAGAGTGAGTGCCATGGTACAGCAGGGTAGCCTTTAACCCAAAGCTGACAATAGTAGAAAATTAAGCAAAAGAAAAATTTCTATTTTGCAAGAAAGTACTTTTGAAACTAGCGTACTGATTGAAAAAGTTTTATGAATGTTGACAAGCTTATTATAAAGTTTGATAGACAAAATATTTTAACACCTTAAAACAATAACAAGGGCTTCTCTGCAAGATACCAAAACAGTGCAGATAGCTGAAGTAAGTAATATAATGTGGTATTGATTTATGAGTCCTATAGATAGGTAAAGGACTGCTGTAAGATCTTACAATGTGATATTGATTTATGGGTCTTATAGCTAGATAAAGGACTGCTGTAAGATCTTATAATGTGGTATTGATTTGTGGTTCCTATAGATAGGTAAAGGACTGCTGTAAGATCTTAGACAGGACCTATACGTAATTGAAACTTTGTGGAAAGTGTTTTTCAGTATTTGTCAAAAAAAATTCATACTACTATAATTTCAAAAACCACGCTTCAGAAATACACAAGCAGGCAAGGAAATGACTAAAACTATATAAATCACTGCATTATTTGCAAGAGGAATAAATTATGTAATTTTAAAATGTCCATTACCTGGGAATCCTTAAATTATAATGATCCCAGGCTATGGAGTAATATGCAATATTTATCAAATATAAAATAGTTTTATATTTCTAAAATGGAATAAAAATGTTCATGACGTATTTTGGAGATAATAATATAGCACATTCAATGTAGTGTTGTCTAGTTAACTGTGTGCTTGTTTATGCCTCAAAAGCTTTGCAAAAGATCTGTAAAGTTATATCTATAAACAGGCTCTATTGCTGAATACTGGGATGGAGTGTCATTTAGAGGACAGAATTCCTTTTACTTTATGCACATCAGTAATTTTTAATGTTTTTACACATTATTTTGAAGATGAATAAATGCTGTTAATATTTTTCTGTATCTTGTATTCTTGATATTTTATTGTCTTTGATTATACAGACTACTTTTTAAAATTCATTTTTAGCCTTTTCAGCATACAATATAATATTTAGCTTGTTATTAAAAATTTACATAATTCTAAAGAAATATTTTTTGAACCCTGTCACAGTGATGCCCATATAGGTTATGCCTGTTTTGTGACAAAATGTGATGACACTATTTTATCACCATTGACTTACTTCACTTTTATTGAATGATAAAGTGTTGTCGGCCTATTTGTTGTTGCAGCAGTCAATATTGACAGCTCTCAATAAGCATTTACCATTTCCAGGTTTTGAATAGTGTCTCTATCCCTTCTGAGAAGGTGTAATTATGCCTAGTGTTAAGTTCATAAGATTTTGATTTGATTGATTATAACACTAACATATCTAGAGTTAGATATGTATATATAGACAGAAATATAATTAATAATAATTAACTTTGCTTCCACATCATGTACAATCAATACCATTACTGTATAGCCATATCTCTTAATCCATCATGTCGAATTTGTACATAGCACCCATTTGTACTTTATTTTATATGACTAAAATGTCACCACCTAGTAATCCCACAGTAGATAAATTGTCTTTGTCCTATTGTGGTATACAAGCTTTCAACATCGTGAAATAAGATGTGTTTCCATTTATTGTAAAACAACAAAACTGTAATTGAAAATGTCTTGACATGCAGTAAAACTTAAAAACAGACCTATATATTAAAATCTTACTATGATATTTAGTAACTCTTCAGTTTCCATGGCAATTACTCAAAATATATAGAATATGAGAATAATATACTTTGCTAGTTTAAGGAAAACATTACCTTATATTCAGAATGTATTTCATATGCCATTATTTATGCCTTTGAAGTGACATTTCAGAGACACAGAGAGAGATATTATACACACATCTGTAAGTATGTTAGGTTTGCTGTCTTACTAACAAACTTCAAGTCTTGGCGGTTTAACATATTATGGTTTTATTTCTCACCCAAACTAATTCTGATGTGGGCATATAGCTCTTACATCATAAATCTATGCCATCTGGAATGAATCTATGGCCTTCAGATTTTCATCCGGGGAAGAGAAATAGAAGGAGAAAGCAAGCAATTGACTGCCACAGGATAGAATTTGTAACCTGATACTATGCTCATATTTTATCGACCATCACTAGTTACATGATCTAGGTCTCAACTAAAAAGAGATTGAAAATAGAAACACGAGTATTTGGTAAGTTTTAACTGTGGTTGCCATATTACGGCATTAAATAAGAAAAGCTGTGACAAAGAACATTAACATTAAAATCACAAACAGAGATCATCAAATGTTTACATAAATAACTAGGGACAACACAAAACATGGACTGTCCCTGAGTTAATACAGGTTACAGTCCTATGAGCCAGATAGACAATTAGTCAAATACAATAAGGTGAGATCCATATCATGATAGTGGAAAAACAAAGCTGTATAGAATCTTGGTTGCTATTTCCATTGCTTTTTAGTCCACCTTTCTTTCTGTGTTTCCTCCTGGGTTCTCTTTGCATTTGCCTGAAAAGCCCTCTCTAATCTTTCTATCATAGAAGATGAATTCTCTAAGTTTTGTTTAGTTTTGCAAATATTATTATTTCCTAATTTTTATAACTATTTCACTGAGTAGAAAATTCTGTGTGAAAAGATTTTTTCTTTCAAATCTTTAATTCTTTTATCTTCTCACTTTTGTTGCCTGTGTTGAAATGTCAGTTGTCCATCTTATTGTTCCCTTGAAGGTAATGTTGTTGTCTTTTAGATTTTTTTTCTGATTGCTTTTAGACTGTTTGCTTTGTTTGTATGCAGCAGTTTTACTTTAATAGAAATATGCATGCTTTTCTTCCTTCCTTTCTTGTTCTCTCTCTCTCTTTCTTTTATGTCCCCAAACTCATTTTGTGTAAGGTTATAGTTCTCCTTAACCCATTTATGCCTAGTGTTTCATTATTGGAACGCTAAGCTTGTGGGAGTTATTTATATCCTACTGCTCAAGGTCATCACCAAGGTCCGATTTTTCAGACAAAAAATTTGCAACCTCTGACATAAATGGGCTAAATCTGTGGATCTTTTATCATAAAAAATTCTCAGCAATTATGGCTTTAAACACCACTTCTGCTTCATTTCTCACTTCTCCCTTCAGGATACAAATATGTCTATGTTAGACTTTTGTGCTTGGATCCTAATGCCACTCATACTCTCTTCTCTCTTTTTAATTTTATTTTCTTTTGTCCAGTCTAGATATTTTCTACTGAACTGTATTTTTTGACAAGATATGTTTATATAATCATATGCACAAAAATAAGACTTTGTATGATTCTATGTACAAGACTGGTTTTTTATAACAATTTGAACGGGCAAAACCACAGCAATAACCAAAAAACCTTTTTAATCAAAAACAGAATGGCTGAATGAATTGTGGATTTAAAAGTTATATATCTATTTTTGTTTGCTTGCTTTTGAACTTTTTATTTTCTTAGGTTTTTGGATAACAGGTGGTATTTGGTTACATGAGTAAGTTATTTAGTGGTGATTAGTGAGATTTTGGTGCACCCATCACCTGAGCAGTATACACTGAAACCAAGTTGTAGCCTTTTATCCATCACCCTACTCCCACTCTTTCCCCTGAGGCTCCAGAGTTAATTGTATCATTCTTATGCCTTCACATCCTCATAGTTTAGCTCCCACTTATGAGTGAAAACATACGACGTTTGGTTTTTGATTCCTGAGTTACTTCACTTAGAATAATAGTCTCCAGTTCCATCCAGGTTGCTGTGAATGCCATTAATTCATTCTTTTCCGTGTCTGAGTAGTATTCCATCATTCATATATATATATATATATATATATATATATATATATATATATATGATGATATATGTATCACATATATCATCATATGTGATATATGTATCACAGTTTCTTTATTCACTCATTGATTGATGGGCATTTGGGCTGGTTTTATATTTTTGGAATTGTGAATTGTGCTGCTATAAACATGCGTGTGCAAGAATCTTTTTTGTATAATGACTTCTTTTCCTCTGGGTAGATACTCCGTAGTGGGATTGCTGGATCAAATGGTACATCCACTTTTAGTTCTTTAAGGAATCACTACACTGTTTTCCATAGTGATTGTACTAGTTTACATTCCCACCAGCAGTGTAGAAGTGTTTGATTTTCACATCATCCATGCCAACATCTATTTTTTTTTTAAATTTTGCCCATTCTTTCAGGAGTACGGTGATGTTGCATTGTGGTTTGGATTTGCATTTCCCTGATCATTTGTGATTTTGAAAATTTTTTGATATGTTTATCGGTCATTTGTGTATTTTCTTCTGAGAATTGTCTATTCATGTTCTTAGCTCACTTTTTGATGGATTTTTTTCTTGCTAATTTGTTTGAATTCCCTGTAGATTCTGGATATTAGTCCTTTGTCAGATGTATAGATTGTGAAGATTTTCTCCCAATCTCTGGGTTGTCTGTTTACTCTGCTTGCTGTTCCCTTTCTCTATGCAGAAGCTCTTTAGTTTAATTGAGTCCCACGTATTTATCTTTGTTTTTGTTACATTTGCCTCTGTTTTTGGTCATGAAGTCTTTCCCTAAGCCAATGTTTATAAGGGTTTTTCAGATGTTATGTTATAGAATTTTTATAGGCTCAAGTCTTAGATTTAAGTCTGTGATCCATCATGAGTTGATTTTCATATAAAGTGAGAGATGAAGATCCAGTTTCATTCTCCTACATGTGGCTTGCCAATTATCTCAGCAACATTTGTTGAATAGGTTGTCCTTTCCCCACTTTATGTTTTTGTTTGCTTTGTCAAAGATCAGTTGGCTGTAAGTATTTGGGCTTATTTCTGGGTTCACTATTCTGTTCCATTGGTCTATGTGTCTATTTTTATGCCAATATAATGCTCTTTTGGTGACTGTAGTCTTATACTATAGTTTGAAGTGAAGTAATGTGATGCCTCAAGATTTGCTCTTTTTGCTTAGTCTTGCTTTGGCTATGCAGGCTCTTTTTTGGTTCCATATGAATTTTAGGATTGTTTTTTCTAGATCTCTGAAGAATAATGGTGGTATTTTGATGACAATTACATTGAATTGGTAGATTGCTTTTGGCAGTAGGGTCATTTTCACAATATTGATTCTATCAATCCATGAACATGGGATGTGTTTCCATTTCTGTCATCTGTGATTTCTTTCAGCAGTGTTTTGTAGTTTTACTTGTAAAGTCTTTCATCTCATTGGATAGCTATATTCCTAAGTATTGTATGGTTATTTTTTCCTGCTATTTTTAAAAGGGTTGAGTTCTTGATTTAATTCTCAGCTTGGTTGCTGTTGGTGTATAACAGAGCTACTGATTTGTATACATTAATTTTGTATCCTAAATCTTTGCTGAATTTATTTATTAGTTCTATAACCTTTTTGGATGAGTCTTGAGGGTTTTCGAGGTCTACGATCGTATAATCAGTGACCAGAGACAGTTTAATTTCCTTTTTCTGAATTTGTATGCCCTTTATTTCTTTCTTTTGTCTAATTGCTCTGACTAGGACTTTCAGTACTATGTTCAATAGAAGTGGTGAGAGTGGGAATCTTTTTCTTGTTCCAGTTCTCAGAGGGAATGCTTTCACCTTTTGCCTATATGGTTGGCTGTGGGTTTGTCACAGATGACTTCTATTACATTGAGGTTTGTTCTTTGTATGTCAGTTTTGCCAAAGGTTTTAATTATAAAGGGATGCTGAATTTTGTCAAATGTTTTCTCTGCATCTATTGAGATGATCATGTGATGATTGTTTTTAATTCTTTTTATATGGTGTATCACATTTATTGACTTGTGTATGTTAAACCATCCCTGTATCCCTGGTATGAAACCCACTTGATCATGGTGGATTATCTCTTTGATATGCTTTCGGAGTCAGTTAGCTAGAATTTTGTAAAGGATTATTGCATCTTTGTTCATCAGGGATATTAATCTGTAGTTTTTTTTTGTTATGTCCTTTCCTGGTTTTGATATTAGGGTGATACTGACTTCATAGAATGATTTAGGGAGGTTTCCCTCTTTCTCTATATTGTGGAATAATGTCAATATAATTGTTACCAATTCTTCTTTGAATGTCTGATAGAATTCAGCTGTAAATCCATCTGGTCCTGGACTCTTTTTTTGTTGGTAATTTTCTTATTACCATTTCAATCTCACTGCTTGTTATTGGTCTTTTTCAGGGTTTCTAATTCTTCCTCATTTAAGCTAGGAGGTTTGTATATTTCCAGGAATTTATTCATCTTCTCTAGGTTTTCTAGTTTATGTACATAAAGGTGTTCAGAGTAGTCTTGAATAATCTTTTGTATTTCTGTGGTGTTGATTGTCAAGTTTCCCATTTCATGTTTAATTGCACTTATTTGGATCTTCAGGCTTCTTTTCTTGGTTAATTTTCTTAATGATTTATCAATTTTATTTAACTTTTCAAAGAATCAGCTTTTTGTTTCATTTATCTTTTCCATTTTTTTTGTTTCAATTTTGGTTTATTCTTGTTTCTCTAGTTCCCTGAAGTGTGACCTTAGGGAACTAATGACATTTTGATGTAGGCATTTAAGGCTCTGAACTTTCCTCCTAACACTGCCTTGGCTGTATCCCAGCAGTTTTGATAGTTTGTGTCACTGTTATCACTCAGTTCAAAGTTGTTTTTTTTTTTTAATTTCCACCTTGATTTCATTATTGACCCAAAAATCATTCAGGAGCAGGTTATTTAATTCCCATGTAATTTGCATGGTTTTGAAGGTTCCTTTTAGAGTTGATTTCAATTTTATCCCACTGTTATCTAAGAGAGTACTTGATATAATTTGAATTTTCTTAAATTTATTGAGACTTGTTTTGTGTCCTATCGTATGGTCTATATTGGAGAAATTTCCATTAGCTGATGAATAGAATGTATATTCTGCAGTTGTTGGGTAGAATGTTCTGTAAATATCAAGTCCATTAGTTCTAGGGTATATTTTAAATCCATTGTGTCTTTGTTGATTTTCTATCTTGATGACCTGTCTAGTGCTGTCAATGGAGTATTGAAGTCCCCCACTATCATTGTGTTGCTGTCTAACTCATTTCTTAGGTCTTGTAGTAATTGTGTTATAAGTTTGGGAATTTCAGTGTTAGGTGCATTTATATACAGGACTGTGGTATTTTTCCCATTAGACAAGGCCTTTTATCATTATATAATGCCCCTTTTTGTCTTTTTTTTTTTTAACTGCTGTTGCTTTAAAGTTTGTTTTTTATGATATAAGAATAGCTACTCCTGCTCACTTCTGGTGTCTATTTGCATGGAATGTCTTTTTCCACCCCTTTACCTTAAGTTTATGTGAGTTTTTATGTGTTAGTTGACTCTCTTGAAGGCAACAGGTACTTGATTGGTGAATTCTTTTCCATTATGCAACTCTGTGTATCTCTTAAGTGGAGCATTTAGGCCATTTACATTCAATGTTAGTAATGAGATGTGAGATATTATTCCATTCATCATGCTATTTGTTGCCTGAATACCTTGTTTTTTTTAATTGTATTTTTGTTTTATAGGTCCTATGAGATTTATGCTTAAAGAGGTTCTATTTTGATGTATTTCCAGGATTTTTTTCAAGATTTAGAGCTCCTTTTAGCAGTTATTGTAGTGCTGCTTGGTAGTGGTGAATTCTCTCAACATTTGTTCATGTGAAAAAAAAAACTGTATCTTTCCTTTATTTATGAAGCTTAATTTTCACTGGATATAAATTTGGTTGATAATTGTTTTGTTTAAGGAGGCTGAAGATAGGGTCCCAATTCCTTTGAGCTTATAGGATTTCTGCTGAAAATCTGCTGTTAATCTGATAGGTTTTCTGTTATAGTTTACCTGGTGCTTTTGCCTGACATCTCTTAACATTCTTTCCTTTATCTTGAATTTAGGTAACCTGCTGACAACGTGACTAGGCAATGATCTTTTTGTGATAAATTTCTTGGGTGTTCTCTGAGCTTCTTTTTTTGGATGTCTAGGTCTCTAGCAAGAGTGGGGAAGTTTTTCTCAATTACTCCCCCGAATATATTTTCTAAACTTTTAGATTTCTCTCTTCTTCAGGAATGCCAATTATTCTTAGGTTTGGTCATTTAACATAATCCTACTCTTCTTTGAGGCTTTATTTTGTTTATTCTTTTTTTTTTTTTGTCTTTGTTGGATTGGGTTATTTCAAAATCCTTGTCTTCAAGCTCTGAATTTCTTGTTTCCACTTGTTTGATTCTATTGCTGAGATTTTCCATTGCATTTTATGTTTCTCTAAGTGTGTCCTTTATTTCCTGAAGTTGTGATTGTTTTTATTTATGCTATTTATTTCAGTGAAGGTTTCTCCCCTCACATCTTGTATTTTTTCTTTTTAATTTCCCTAAGTTGGACTTTACCTTTCTCTGGTGCCTCCTTGATTAGTTTAATAATCAACTTTCTGAATTCTATTTCAGGCTATTCTTCTTGGATTGGATCCATTGATGGTGAGCTAGTGTGATTTTGGGGGGTGTTAAAGAACCTTGTTTTGTCATGTTACCAGAATTGTTTTTCTGTTTCCTTCTCATTTGGGTAGGGCTATGTCAGAGGGAAGATCTGAGGCTCAAGGCTACTGTTCAGATTCTCAGAGCAGACTGTGAGTTGTGACATGAACTCCAAAAAATCCTCACAGACCTTTTTGTGTTGTTCTAGAGCAAACTCCAGCCCTTACCTTCAGGAAAGTCCAGCCTGAACTGTACTTTAAGTTACCATTCCTGTTTTTATTATGTCTATCCTGTTGTTCAACCCATTTATTGGCTTATCAAAATCATTTGTGTTTAGAACTAAGATTTTCTTTTCAATCTTTTTTTTGCACATTATACTTCTCTGATTGAAATCTCCATTCTTTCATTTATTATCTCTCTCTTTTACTGTTGTTTCTGAATCATGTTAATCATACTATTTAAACTCCTCTTTTACCAGTTAAATGAATTATTTTCAAGTGTGTAATTATTTCTGTCTGAATTAGTAGTAACTTTTAATTGTATGATGTAAAACTCATAAAACATACAGGGGTTTGATTTCATAATCATCCATAGAGGGTTCATTCTGTTCTTTATTTAAATTGTCATCCATAAACACATTTGTGTGGACTTTCAAACATGTGAAAAGGATGATGCAGACAGTTTAGTAAGTCCCTGACCCAGTACATTTGTGCTGCTATAACAAAATACCACAGACTGGAAAATTTATGAACAATAGACATTTATTTATTACAGTTCTGGAGGCTGGGAAATCCAAAAGGTGTTTGAAGTTTGGTGAGGGCTCCTCTCTGGTTTTCAGATGGTGCCTGGTTGCTATGTCCTTTAGAGTGGACAAACGCTGTATCTTCACATGGTGAAAGAAGTGCAAGGGCCAAAAGAACCTCCCTAGTTCCCTTAAGCCTTTTTATAACAGTTCTAAGCCCATTCATGAGAGAGCCCTTATGACTTAATCATCCCCTAAAGGCCTTATCCTTAATACTGTTACACTGGGCCTTAGGTTTCAATATATGAATTTTAGGGAGACATATACATTCATGCTACAGCAGTTCCAAAGTAGATTGTTAAAGAATATGAACTAAACTTACCAGTTAAATTTTTGCCCAAAATTTCAGTCCCGGTTCAAAGATAAGTGCCAGTTAGAGTTACTACAGTAAGGTATCATGACTTAGATTAAATGTTGCCACCAGACTTACATAAAACACAGCGTAACTGCAGATATTTTTAAAGTAATGTATGTCCTTTTATTTAGGAAATAAAAAATTCAGTGATGATGGACTAATACAAGTATTTATAACGTGGTAACATTTTCATTTAATAAAGTTCACAGCAGATGTGTATTTATTTAGTTGATAAACTTCAAAATAGAATGTTACCATAAGTTGCACTGGGATTCTAGATCCTGCTTTCTCTGGCTGTCAGAAGCCAAATTGCACACCTCTCTGAATATCATATCCACTGATGACTCTTTGGTAGCTTAAAATCAACTGCAGGAACATATATTGCCATGATAATGAGGATGACTAGAAATCATGGTTCTCCCTTTTGCTCCCCAAAGAGATATTGGTTAAACATTTCCCACTTACCACTGATTACGACCATGATGGAGCATGAAATTTGGAGATAGACACCAAAGCTTTGAGTCCTGCCACTTAGGAGGTGGGTAGCCTTTGCAGATCACCAAAGGCCTGAAAGTCCCCAGGCCTTTACTGGGAAAGAGTCTTACACACTTTACTCTCTAGGCTGTTTTGTGGATTTGGTAAGTAGGATATGTAACATAGATTTAACATGTGGTCTGCCATGTAGTAAGTGTTGAATATGATTGAATTATTTTACTCTTCCATTGTTCCTCTCCTCTCATGTTTACTCTGGTTACTTTATTTAGATGTTTTTTCTATTATGGTAATTCAAGGGAACAATGTAGACAAAGTGAAGAAGTAGAGTGAATAGAACACTAATTATCTGACAGTTAATACTTATACCTAGTAACTGCTGAAAATCTCACCTTATACATCAACCATAACTTACTCCTTTGCAGATACTCATTTTTGAAAGGGGAAAGCAAACTTCCTTTCTTTTAGTTTCCATCAGCAATTTGTAACTGTTTTATGTTTACATAATTATAAATTATTGTAACTAAGAATGAGTTGTTCCTATGCAATTTTAACTTAAGAAATAATTACTACTAAAGGTTTGCTTATTCACTGTTTATTTGCTGCTATTTAGCTAAGGAGAGGGCTGTGGTGGTAGCCCTAGCAATGAAGAGGGAGCCCTGAATCCAAGAAATGTGATATTAGTAGAAATTGTAGGACTTGAAAAATAATTAAGTATTCAGTAATAAATCACTATATTTGTCAAAAATATATATTATGTAGATGTTACCTGAATTACTATGTAAAGGTTATTTTGCAATATAAGTATACTTATATACTCTAAAATTACAACCACTTTTAGTGAAAAAATTACTATATCAATTTCCTAAACACTATATTTTAATTTTTAAAATAATGAATATTATACTTTTTTTGGTTCCCCCTAACTTCTTGGGGAGTTAGCTGTAAACAAAATAATGTTTCTAAATATATTTCAATAAAGCTAGCAATATATACTTTTGAAATGATTTATTCATATATTTTATCTAAAGTACTGAATTTCAGTACAAAAGCCCTTAATTCATACATAATACAAATATGAAATACCTATGTCCCTCATTATTTTACAAGATACAAAAAAATTTACTAAACTCTGGTAGTGTTTTATAGAAAAGAATTAATGTAACTAATATTCTTTTCCCACACTCCTCTGCTCTTTATGTTCCTCTACAGAACCAGCAGCTGAGCCACACAAAGGACATGTTTGACAGATAAAGAACACCGATGCCAAGGTATGAAATAAATTTTTTAGCATTAACATCTGTGTCTGTGCAAAGCTCTTGGCTGCTTTCTTCATTTGATGCTTGGATGGGTCTGTTAGATCTGTTGACTCCACTCCTAACCATGCTAATATCTGTTTAGCAGGCTCTGGTGACCTGCCCACAAAATCAGACATTGATAAACTATTTTAAAAGTCCTGTCTTTTGGAATTTGTCATTTTTGTTCCTCTGAATGACTTATGTCCACAAGAATTTGTCCTCATTTTATGAAAAGCACACTAAGGAAAAATTATCTATATTTTTCATGTAGAAGTAAAGAAAAGTACAAAGCACGCGTCCCTAAGATAATCTCAAATCATTCTCTGTACCTTTGGATGATTCTTTTTCACAGTGCTTCAAAAGTAAATTACCACAAGCCAGATTTTTTCAGTATTAGGAAATTAACTGATTTATAATTTCTTAATTGAATGTCAGGCAATTACATTTTAAAGGAATTTATTTTCATTATTATTAGAAGTTCATACATATTACTTTTGGAGATACAGGACATATATTCCAGAAATTTGCAACAAACTCCAAACATTGACTAAATCAATTTGATCTGATCATATTACAGAGATATTTTCATATACCCTGAAAAACCCAAATAATTCTCATTTAGCAAAAAACATTTTTAAATATGTTTGCACAGATACATAAATATAGAAAATGTTCTTCCATGTTTTTGCCAGAATGTGATGAATTTAGTATTTTAATAAAATGTGAATAAATATTTCTTTAAAAATGGGTACTTTCAAAATTTTATGCAGGTTTTTGAGAGTTATATAAACATTTTTATCAAAATTTCTCAACACTGTGCAAGATGAAAAATCAAAGGTTTATATTAATGGTCCAATTCAGGAGAAACAATTTGCTCTAAAATATTTAACTGCTATTGGATTTTGTATGCAAGAGAAAAAGCTCACTTAATGTTTCTGTTCAGGCCCAGATTTTCTTTTGTTCTGTGAACTTATGTATGTTTTAGTTTCTTACATCTAAGTAGTAAACTGAGTTTTATTAATTGTATTAGGTTTTCAAATAATAATCATAAGAACGTGAAACACAAAAAGAAGACACACACAAACACAGGCTTGTCCAGAGCAATTCCCCAGTACAACGACCTCTCCAATTTTGTTGTTATTTATCCCATGAGTGGAACAGACTTGTAAAATAATTTTATAAACCTTGAAGGTTGTTATGATTGGACATTGTTATAAGCACATAGTTGGGTCTTCCCAACACACATCTCTACCATAAAATTTCATTTAGACAAATATAAACAGTTGTTATTTTTCAAATCCAAATTTAAAAATATAACACAGTGATGAAGGGGCATGTTGTATACCTTAATCTAATCCCTAAAGACTAATTAGGCTTTAGCTTTAGTGCTATTCAAATTGGTTTTTATGTGCTTAAGTTTGAAAATATCGTCTTCCAAAGTGTAGAGAAATCATTTGGATGACATTGCAAACTTCTGATGCCAAGCTGGGAAAATTTCTTCCAAAGACAGCATCTGGTTCTTTGGCAAAATCCATTGGTAGTTTTTCTGCACATCTAGGTCTGTTATATGGCTGGCTGATTTTAAGGACCAGTTTCTAGTTTACTAAAATGAAGGACTATATAAATCACTGAGGAACTCTGTGATGCTGATTTAAGTACTAGTTTAAAAACTAAGGCTCCATATATGAGACAAGTATAACACTGATGGCTGTATGCTGATATACTATCATGAACATCTGTTTCTGCAAGTGCCTGTGACTGCCTAAATGTGTAGGATGAATAAGCATATTATATGTTCTATAAAAAATTTGAAAATCATTGATATTGTTTGAAAATATATTCTTCACACACTCAGAGTTAATTGAGACACATCAAACAGGAAAGAGTTTTCAGGAGCTGCTCTTTCTACTGATAATGCTATTGATGAAGTGAGTCAAAAAAAATTTCTGTGATGTGAAGTAATATTAATAGTTTAGCATATTTCTGTATTTTCCAAATACACCATATGTAAATATTATTCTTCAGGATACTGAATTCATAATCAACAGAGTGGTTAGAAGACAGAATTATTTTCTCTTTGGGTAATTATAACTAATGTAATTCACTAATTTCTGATATAATGATAAATAAGATGGCATACAAAATAAAGGTTAATTTATTAACATCTCCCCCCACCCTTTTTGGTAGTTAGCTTTTGCCTGACTTAAAAAGAAATAAAAATAATGAGAAATTATATGAACAAAGTTTTGAAGATATTTTTATGGTAATAGTTTCCTTCACTAGTGTTTTATCTATTGTCACTGAGCTTTTTCTCTGTAAGAGCAATTATTCAGATTCCCCTATATATTAATTTACCCTACGTTTGTTCAGTGTCTTATATTTATGAGAAACTATTCCAAGTCCTGGAGATAAAACTCAAACATCAGGTGATCCCAAGGTAAAGGAACTTGTACATTACAACATTGAAATGGGGCTCAGGAAAAGAAGGAATAGCTAAAGAGGATAGCTTCAATAAATGTTGACACATAACATAGTAATTATAGTTTAATTGTGAAGGGATCACAGATAATCAGCTAATTTTTCTTGATAAGTCAGGGAGAGTTTTAGTAAGGAGGTGCTATTTGACTAAGTTCTGAAATAATGTAACAGCTTACAAATAAAAAAGAAAAATACTTAATGGAAAATTCCAGAAAATTTGAAAAATAAGTTTAGAGGGATGAGTTGTAAAAGGATATGGTATTCTTAAAGAAATTTGGTTTTCTTGCTGCACACACACACACACACCCTGCTCTAGGAGAAAATTAATATTTTTCAGCTTAAAGGTAAATGGATGAAATAAATTTAAACTTAATACAAGCATACCTCAGAGATATTACAGTACAAATCCAGACCACAGCAATAAAACAAATATCACAATAAAGCAAGTCACACAGTTTTTTTTTTGTTTCATACTGCAGCCTATTAAGTGTGCAAAGGCATTATGTTTAAAAATGTGTACATACCAACATTTAAAAATTCTTAATTGTTATAAAAGGCTAACAATCATCTGCACCTTCAATGCGTCATAATCTTTTTGCTGATTATGTCAATGGTTGCTGACTGATAAGATGGTAGTTCCTGAAGGTTGGGCTGTGCAATCTTTTAAAAAGGAAAACAATGAAGTGTGATGTATTGATTGAGTCTTCCTTTCATGAAAAATTTATCTGTAGCATGCAACACTATTTGATAGCATTCTACCCAGAATTAGTCCTCTCAAACGGTGCCACTGCTTTATCAACTAAACTTATGTAATACCCTAAACCATCTGTTATCATTTCAATGATGTTCACAGCGTTATTACCAGGAGTAGATTTCATCTCAACAATCACTTTATTTGCTCATTCAGAAGCAACTTCTCATCCATCCAGTTTTATCATGAAATCACAGCAATTCTGTCGCATCTTCAGGCTTCATTTCTAATTCTAGTTATCTTGCTATTTCCACCTCATCTGCAGTTACTTCTTTCACTGAGGTCTTGTACTCCTCAAAATTTTCCAAGAAGATTAGGATGTACTTCTCCTAAACTTCTGTTACTGTTGATATTTTGAACTCTTCCCACGGATCACAAATGTTTATAATAGCATCTAAAATGGCAAATTCTTTCCAGAAAGTTTCCAGTTTAGTTTGCTCGGAACCATCAGAAAAATCATTATCTATAGCAGCTAAAGCCTTACAAAATGTATTTCTTAAAATACAAGACATGAAATTTAAAATTACTCCTTGATCCATGGAGTACAGAATAGATATTGTGTTCACAGAAATGAAAACATTAATATCTTTGTACATCTGCATTAGAGCTCTTGGGTGACTAGATACAGTGTCAATAAGTAATAATATTGACAGTAATATCATGAAAGAAATCTTTTTTTCTGAGCACTAGGTGTCAAAAATGGGCTTAAAATAAATATTCAGTAAACCATGCTATAAGCTGATGTGATGTTATCTAGGCCTTGTTGTTTTATTTATAGAGCAAAGGTAGAGTAGATTTAGTACAATTCTTAAGAGTCCTGGGATTTTTGGAATGGTAAATGAGCATGGCTGAGACTTAAAGTCAATAGGTGATTTAGCCCCTAACAAGACAACACTGAAGCCAGACATTGACTTCTCCTCTCTAGCTATGAAAGTCTTAGATATCTCCTTCCAATATAAGGTTATTTCATTTTCCTTGAAAATCTGTTGGTTAGTGTAGCTACCTTCAACCATTATCTTATCTCAATCTTCTGGATAACTTGCTACAGCTTCTCCATCAGCATGTGCTGCTTCATCTTGTACTTTCATGTTGTAGAGAGGGCTTCTTTCTTCAAACTTCATGGTTTAACCTCGGCTAGCTTCAAACTTTTTGTGTGTATCATCCTTACCTCTCACAGCGTTCACAGAATTTAAGAGAGTGAGTGCCTTGCTCTGAATTAGGCTTTGGCTTCAGGGAATGTTGTGGCTGGTTTGATCTTCTAACCAAATCATTAAAACTTTCTCCACCTCAGCAACAAGGCTGTTTCATTCTCTTACCATTTGTATGTTCACTTGAATAGTACTTTTACTTTCCTTCAAAAAGTTTTTATTTTTATTCACAACTGTGTTAACTGTTGGGCTCAAGAGGCCTAGTTTTCGGCCTATCTCAGCTTTTCCAAATGCCACCCTTACTAAGCTTAATTATTTCCAGCTTTTGATTTAAAGAGAAAGATGTGGAACTCTCTTTATCACTTGAACACTCAGAGGCCATGGTAGAACCCTACTATTAACTGTTAATAATAGTAGTTAATAATAACTACTATTAACTGTTAACGATTAATTTTAACATTTTCATGTCTCAGGAAATAGGGAGTCCCATAGGGAGGGGGAGTGGTGGGGGATGGCTGGTAGGTGGGCCAGTCAGAACACACACAGTATTTATTTATTAAGTTTGTCATATTATATGGGCTAAATTCATGCCACCCTAAAACAACTACCATAGCAGCACCAAAGATCACTGATTTAAAATTGGAGAAAGATGGATAAATATAAGGACCCAGTGCTCACCTTTTCCCAAAGAAGGATCAAAACAGTGAGTAGGTAACCACCTATCAAATAGACCTTCTAAGAGAAAACACTAGAATTCAGCAGAGAAGTGACTGGGAACCTCTGGGATATAAAAGGAGAAGGAAGTGAGACAGCACGCCTGGCTGGGATCAGTCAGGAGCCAAGAGAGACTACGCTTTATGGATAAAAGGTAAACAAGAGATCTCTAGTGGTCCACATTCCCATCATGGACTTCTGCAATTCTAGTCATGGGGGAGCTCTTTGACCCTTACAGGCCCTGGGACTAGCAGAGGAAATTCCCTGGAGTCCACACAATGGCACTATTCCACAGAGCGAAATTGTGCTGGATTCCACACACTTCTTGAGACCCAAGAAGCTGCAGCCTGGTGCTATTTTGAGAGCTCAGCTCCCACCAGACTACGTCCTGCCCTGGGACCAATAGTTCTACATCTCCATATTCCTAGAGCCAGCCAGGCTGACATCCTCCCACATCCAACCAGGAAGCTACTTCCATTGCCAGCAGCACTTGTATGCGTTGTCTGGGAGCCTGGAGATTAACTCACCCTGCCCACCACCACCAGTGCCCGTGCACATTGTCTGTGGTTCTGAAGATAGGCCTGCTTCTCCTACTACTTGTGCCACAACTACACAAATTATTCAAGTGCCTGGGGATCTATCTGCCCTGCTCACTCAATGCTGCTGCCTGCAAATAGTGTCTGGGGGCCTAAGGATAGGCCCATCCTGCCCACCACCACCTGTCCATGTGCTTGCTGCCAGAGGCATAATGATGAGCCCATCCATCTTGCCAATGGCAGCTATGCAAACCTCCTGGAGACCTGGGTACCAGCCGACCTACAATGTTGCATGTACCCCTGATATCTGTATATGTTACATAGTGGTCCAAGAGTTTGTTTACCACCACCACTGCTGGCACCATGGGTACCCAAGCATCCTGTACAGGAAGTCCTATCCAGAGCAATCAGGCAAGAGAAAGAAATAAAAGGCATTCAGTTGGAATACAGGAAGTCAAATTGTCTCTCTTTGCAGATGACATGATCTTATACCTAGAAAAACCTAAAGAATCTACCAAAAATTCTTTAAAATGATAAACAAATTCTCTAAAGTCACAGCTTACAAAATCAACATACAAAAATTAACAGCATTTGTATACATCAATGAAAAACTAGTTGAGAAAAAATAATCTTGTTTATAATAGCTACCAAAAAATCTAGGAATAAATTTAATCAAGGGAGTGACAGACCTCTACAACAAAAACTACCTTGCACTGATTAAGTAAATTGAAGAGAACACAAATAAAAATACTCATGGATCATAAACGATAATGTTAAAATGATTATATTGACAAAGCAATCTATAGGTTAAATGCAGTCCCTCTCAAAATATCAGTGAGCTTCTTTACAGAAATTGAGGAATAAAAAACTGTCCTAAAAGTCACAGGGAATTGCAGAAGACCCCAGAAAGCCAAAGAAATCCTTAACAAAATATTCAAAGCTGGATAGGTCACACTGCCTGTTTTTAAAATACATTACAAAGCTATAGTAACCAAAACAGCAGGATTTGCAATAAAAATAGACAAATAGGTAAATGGAAGACAATAGAGAACCCAGGAATAAGTCTATACATTTACAGTCAACTGATTTTTGATAAAGGTGTCCAAGAACATACATTAGGGAAGATCAGTCTCCTCAATAAATGGTGCTGGGAAAACGACTTCTTTGCAAAAGAATGATACTAGATACTGTCTTTCAACATATAAAAAACTATCTCAGAAAAAATCACCTGAAAATGTGATAAAGACTTAAATGCAAGACATGAAATTATAAAATTAATTTAAAAAAACAGTGGAAACACTTCAGGATATTGGTCTGGGCAAAGATTTTATAGCTAAGACTTACTTCAAAGATTCCGGCAATAACAACTAAAATAAATAAATGAAACTATATTAAACTAAATAGCTTCTGAACAGCAAGGAAAACAACAGAATGATGAGACAACCTGTAGAATTGGAGAAAATACTTGCAAACTCTTCATCCAACAAGAGACTAGTATCCAGAATATAAAAGGACCTCAAACATATCAACAGCACACAAACAATCAAAAAACCCACACATAATCCCACTAAAAATGGCTACAAACCTGAAGAGCCATCACTAAAAAGAAGATTTACAAGTGACCAACAGGTATATTTTTAAATGCTCAACATTGTTAATTATCAGGGAAATGTAAATCAAAGCCACAATTACTGCACCCCAGTTAGAATTACTATTATCAAAAAGACAAAACAAAATTACAAATGCTGAGGAGGACACAGACAAAAGGGCACTCATACCCTGTTGGTGGAAATATTAATTCTTAGATCCATTAAGAAAACAGTTTGACGGTTTTTCAGAAAACTAAATATAGAACTACTAACAGTCCAGTAATTCCACTACTGGGTATTTACCCAAAGAAATGGAAATCAGTATATCAAAAGAATATCTGCACCCCCATATTTATTTCAGCACTACTAATAATAGCCAAGCTATGGAATCAACCTAAGTGTTTTTGAATGAATGAAAGAATAGCAAAATGTGGTATACCTACACAATAAAATACTATGTAGCCATAAAAAGAATAAAATTCTGTCATTTCCAACAAAAGAAATTGAACTGGAGGACATTATTTTAAGCAAAATAAGCCAGGCACAGATAAATATGTAATACTTGTGGTCACTCACACATGGGAATTAAAAAAAAAAAAATCTCTTGAGGCTAGTGAATAGAATGGTGGTTACCAGAAGTGGGGAAGGATAGCAGAAAGATGAGTATAAAAAGGGATTGTTAAATGGGTACAAACATGGAGTATGTTCTAGTGTTTAATAGCATAGTAGGTAGCTATAGTTGATAATGATTTATTCTTTTTCCAAAATAACTAGAAGATTCCAAATGCTCTCAACATAAAGAAATGATAAATATTGAAGGTGATAGTATTCCTGTATAATTTATTGTTTTGTTTCAGACATTGACTGAGATTACAAGAGTAAAAAGAAGTCATTTTGTTTTTTTCTTGTCATACTAGTATTTGCATTAATTTATGTTTCAAACCATTTCATGAAATATTTTTCAATTTAATAAATTGTTTTTTCCTTACATGTTTTCTCTCTATACACACAAATGATGTAAATGTTAATTAGCTTGATCATGGTCATCATTTTACAAGGTGTATGTATATAAAAACATTGTGTGGTATTCCATGAATATACACAATTTTTATTTGTTAATTATACCTCAGTAAAATAAGAGAAATCAAACTCAAAATGATCGTATTTTTGTAGTGTTTTCTAGTAGCATTACATTAAAGATCATTCTATAATTAAATCTATTGAATATAAAATATTTTGAAGCGTATATATTGTGTAGGAAAAAAGTTCATGTTCAGATGGTTAATGAAAATATACAATTAATATAATTTTAATATTTCCAAAACTTAAAAATTTAAATTCCACTTGTTTTTCTACTTCACAATTCATTTTTAATATTCTTTATAAACAGTACTAGTAAACATCAAGTTCCTTGTTAAGCATTTTACACATGAACCCTCATTTAATTCTCACAATAAGCAATGAGGTAGGTACTTATATTTAATCCCCATTTTGCAGATGAGAAAATTAAGATGTAGAAATGTCACCTAACTTGCTGATATTTGCAGTTAACAGTAGTAGAGCAACAGTAAAACCCTCTCAGGCTGTCTCCAGAGTTCATGGTGTTTACATTTACACTATTACTTATTGATGGATTACAGATAAATACTCTTGAGGTTGTCCTCATACTAGCACAAAATCCTGGTTTAAAGTTCATTTGGAAAATCCTTGTAACTTGGGAAAATTTTTTTTATATTCAGTAAAAATCTTTCATCTTGAAAAATTCACTGTGAAACACACACACAAGAAAATCAACAATGCATAAAAAGCCTTTAAAAATTAGCTCTATACTCCTGAATTTGTGCTTTTACTTATTTATTTTAGTATGTGTCTTCTAATTGTTCAAGGGAAAAAAATCAGGATTTTTAATCCTTATGCATTCACTGATTTGGAAAATGTAAAGTGATTGGCTTGGAAAATTATTTAAAATGTCAAGTAGTTTATGTTTTATGGGTTTTCTCAGTGATTTTTCCAGGAGTGTATTCATACATAATTATAAACTTTCAAATGTTGACGTTATACTAGACCTTTACATTAAAACATCCCTCATAATATATGTAATGGGATTGAGGAGTGGTGAAAATTGATCAGGGGAGTAGAATTGTGCAATATCTTCTCCTAAAAAAAGAAGAAAAATAAAATTGTATTTAAAATGTATGTATTTTAGATCTCTATTTCAACAAAAGTAGTTTTATGAACCACTTTTTATTAATGTAAGTTATGTTTGTGTTTTTCTGTTCTTTAAGATGATACATTATTCCTTTAGTCGTTAGCTTACAAAAATTTTAAAAGTTTCATGGAGATACCTTCGATAAAAAATCAGAACCATCAAATAACCCCATGTTCCACTTTATACTAAGCAGTTTGAAGAAGGAACACTATTTTCAGAAAAGTTGTTATCTTTTTTGGCTTGGTGATTGTTACTATATTTGAGAGCAAATAAAGAAGAAAGAGTGAATATTATACTCATTAAAATAATAGCTCAATATATAGGTCAACCTGTGATTGATTATATGATGAAAATACCATACATTCTCATTGAATGCCATCAATTGATTCATGGAAACTGAAACTTAAAGCAAACTTAGGTGTAACACAACCAATTTTACCATGGGTTAATTGATATCAACAAGACTTAAGTGTGTACATCATATTTCTGGTCACAAAAGCATCACCAAACTTTTAAATAAAGACTCAAAATACTTCTAATTTTAAATACGAAAAAAATGAGAGCTACAAATACATTTAAGGTAGAGTAATAAAAACAACTATTTATTCCATTTCTGACGAATCAGCAAGTGATAGCAGTCATAGTGGTGGTAGGTTAAATCAAGAAACACACGTTTGCAAAGTAAAAGTTTTAAGGAGCACACAGTTCATTTCAAAAACCAACAATAACAAATATGGCAGGCTCACTGACCACTTTCATACCACATGATTTATCGTTATGCATTTGGATGACTATTGTGTACCTTATAAATTTTTATTTTATAATCAGTGATATCCATTCATTTTTCTTTTTTTATTATACTTTAAGTTCTGGGGTGCATGTGCAGAACATGCAGATTTGTTACATAGGTATACACGTGCCATGGTGGTTGGCTGCACCCATCAACCCACCATCTACATTAGCTATTTCTCCTAACTCTATCCCTCCCCTAGCCGCCTACCCCTCGACAGGCCCCAGTATGCGATGTTCCCCTCCCTGTGTCCATGTGTTCTCATTGTTCAATTCCCACTTATGATGAGTGAGAACATGCGGTGTTTGGTTTTCTGTTTCTGTGTTAGTTTGCTCAGAATGATGGTTTCCAGCTTCATCCATGTCCCTGCAACGGACATGAACTCATCCTTTTTTATGGCTGTCCATTCGTTTTTCAACCCACTTATTACAGTTCAGGTTCTCAGGTGTCTGGACCATATTCTTGAATTTCAGAGGCAAGACCAGAACCCACCCTAGACAGGAGGCCATGCCGCCCCAGGGTGCACTCACACACACACTCCACACTCACTCAGACTGGGACCGTTTAGATATGTCAGCTCACATAATCTGCACATCTTTGGTGTGTGGGAGGAACCAAAATACCTGGAGAACACCCACACAGTCATGGGGAGAGCATTCAAGCTCCACATAGACAGTGTTCCCAGCTGCGAATCAATTTTCTGTTTCTCATCAACCTTATAACAAAATGACCTTGAATAAAATATTACTATTTGAGAACCTGGTGTATGTTATTTTGAAATAGCAAAAGATAGTGTTTTCAAATTTAATGTAAATAGCATCATCAGCTTAAAGATTTTTTGATCTTCACAACGCATTACAAAAATCATTCTTTAAATATATCCATACTATGGAAGTCATTTCATTGTAAATGTGTCATTTCCAGAGTGTGCAGATTTAAATATGCATTAATGGTATTACAAGGATGTGTCTCAGACATCAAATGAATTAACTTTGACAGATTGTAATTGGCAGAACTCACACCTTTGTTGCAAGCAGACCTTCTGGCTTCATTCATTAGTAAAGTCCTTCAGCAGATACAAAATGTCTTAAATTTAGTAAAACCATCTTGCACTTTAGTTAATTACCTTTTTAATTATTGATTTCATTTTGAAATAAAGAATAAACAGTAAAAATAGTTAACAACAATAGCTATTTTTGACACATTTAGGTTCTAATCTGATTATGAAAATATCTCTTCTTTCTATAATTTTGATACAATCTCACTACTACACTGTAAAAATGTTTTAAAATACTAATATTGGCTTGATGCAGTTGCTCATACCTGTAATTCCAGCACTTTGGGAGACTAAGATTGGAGCATGGCCTGAGTCTAGGAATTCGAGGCTGCAGTGAACAATGATTGTACCATTATACTCCAGCCTGAGCTACAGAGCGAGATCCTATCTCTAAAAAATAATGATAATAATAAATTACCAATATTGAATCAGAAGTGAATAAGCTTTTCATAATTTTTGAATTCTAGAACAAAAAACAAATATATAGTAATTAAAAATGTATTGATATTTATAATTTCATCTCAATTAAAATGACAAAAAAGCACACTTAGGTAATATTATTAAACTAAATGTATTTAGATTGCGTTGTTTGGCACTATTATTATTTCTATTGCTAAATCAGTATCAGCCAAGACAGTCCTAGAAACTAAATAATAATGATATTTTAAAATCATACAAAATCTTCATCTGCAATACCAACTCAGGAAGACTCATCTGGCCAGTCTTTGGCTACTCTCAGTTATATATATAGATATGGATATAGATATAGATATATAGATATATATAGATATAGATATGTAGATATATATAGATATAGATAGATAGATATAGATATATTCACTGCACTACATATATTATATATTATAATTCTATATAAAATATAATTGTATATAATATATTATATAATATATATTATATTGCACAGTAAATGCTAAGCTCAATACATGACAGTTCAAAAATGCTTCCTGAGGTCGGGCGCAGTAGCTCACACCTGCAATCCCAGTACTCAGGGAAGACGAACGCCAGTGGAATACTTGAGTCCAGGAGTTTGAAGCTGGTGCCTGGCCAACATGGTGCAACTTCATCTCTACTAAAAACAAAACAAAACACACACACACACACAAATTAACCAGACGTGGTGACTACACACCTGTAATTCTAGTTCCTCAGGAGAATCACTTGAAAGGAATAGGAATCACTTGAACCTGGGAGGCAGAGGATGCAATGAGCCGAGATGGGGCCACTGTGCTCCAGCCTAGGTGATGGAATGAGACCCTGTCTCAAAAAAAAAAAACAACAACAAGAAAAGCTCACTGAACTGATGTTTTAAAGAAAAAACTTAGCCATAAGTAACCGTAATAAGTATATAAAGTCATAAAACCTCAGTGATCATCATCCATCTCAAGAATTGTGAATAACGCTGGATTAGTGGAAATGGTGCTGCTTATGTTTTGCAAGTGTGCCTCAGTGCAATAGAGACCCCGATTTTAGCAAAAGAAAAATTATGCTATTCTCTTATATTTCTAAATAGATAGAGAACAATATAATGACTTCATGCTTTCCAGAAAGGTTTGTTAAAATCAAATCCTATCTTTCATGGCTAAATTTGTGAGAAAAGATAGTCATAGGTATACTATCCTTTCTTAAGGAAGATTTATGAAGTTCATAATGTTATAATGTTTAGCTGAAATATGTATAAGATTTAATTCTTAATTTATTTTAAATTTTTGATACAGCTTATTTTGATAAGATCATGTGGCAGCACTGAAGAGGAGGCAACTGATATGAAATTGAGAGATAAGCATAAATACGATTTAGTACAAATAGTAAGTCTTAGTGAGCAAACTATCCAGTCCTTAATTTTTACTCCAAAAATTGCTACCTATATGAATTTCAGCAATTTATTTCAATATCTATGAGAATAACAAAATTGGAATCATATATATTTTGGTGGTTTGGAAGGGAGATAAAGAAGCTATATGTGTATACATGTAGCTGTTGAGTACGTGCTTTCCCCTCATAGGGCGTGTGATAAGCATGTGGCTCCCTTCTTCCTTGCCCTGCTGCTCATACCTCTAGAGGAGCATACAGACAGGCAGGCTGGGGGGGCTCTGACACCACAGCAGTGTCTAGGGGTGAATGTTTACAGCTGAAACCCCAGTGGGCATGTGTTACAGGGTGCTCTTTTAATTTTGCGGTCTATAGACAGCTTGTGTTAACCAGCTCAATTAGACCCTCTACCTTGTCACAAGGACAGAGAACTTTCTGTATCTCGGGGTTCTTATCTCAATGTATCAGAAGACTCAGATCACATGGGAGAATGAGAGTACACCCCCGCCTCCCCCAACCCCCCTGCCCAATGCCCCGGCCAACCTCCACCTCACCCCATCAGCTGATGGCCTACCAGCATGCTGGCGTCTGTCTGTGTGCTCTTCCCCTAGTGTGCTCCCAACGTCTTCTCCATGTCCAGCTGCTTGTCTTCTTCCATCTATGTGTTCCTCTGGCGGGCCAGCAGCTTCTGTCTCTGCCTTGCTAGGGTCTCGGTTTTCTACAGGCCCAGGATAGGAGCGTGGCTGGCCAGGGTAGTCTTGAAAAATGCAACCCTTGGGCAGGAAGGCAGAAGTGCCTGTCCTCACCTAGGTCCGTGGGGGTGGAGCCCTAGCCAGGGACCACTCCCTCCTCTACAGGGTGCTTCCCTTCCCTCTTCGATATCATTTAAAGGGACCTCGCTCTTCCCTTCCCAGCAATCCCGTATAATATCTAGGGAAATGGTAAAGTCCTGGTTTACCTAATTGGAGATGCCAATAGATGGCATTAGCAGTTCGTCTATCAAGTACTCTCATAGCTCAAATCACCAACTTTGTTAGAAAACCATAAATATCCATGATGCCCATTAAACAAAAACTCACTGGCACACAGTCTATTTTTTTTTTCTTATATAAGCCTTGACTTGCCTTTTGCTTTTGAAAGGTGACAGTCACAAATGATTAATCTGATTAACATTTAAGTAAATCTGACCTGCATTTCTATCTAACTGCCATATGTGTGTTATTCTCTGTCAGTTATTTCTGAAAGTTTCACCGATCTGTCTGCGTGAGTCTCTCCATTAAAGTCACAGAAACAGGCAGCTTGAGTAGACACTTTATCCACACTTAAGCCCTATGCTTGAGCCTCTTTTTGTGACAATAGTGATTTTGCTTTCATGGCCAAATCTGGTTTTGTCCATGTATGCTTTATATATATGTAGATTGATGATTAGATAGATGACAGATAGATAGATAGATAGATAGATAGATAGATAGATAAAATCTGTCATTTATTGCCCAGTTGATGGCAATGAAGATACTAAGCTGATTTTAATCATCTGACCATCCGGTCTCTGTCAGGAGGACTAGGAGAGGGAACAAATTTTCCGTAATGAGCCAATCAATTCAGAATCTAGTTTTCTTTATAGTTTTACCAATTTTGTTCGTCTTTCCTGTTCTGAGAATTGAGTTATCTATTCTGTTCCTAGAATTGAGTTATTTATTATTAAGTTACTGGGTTACAAGACAATGGTTAAGTTGGGCTTTTAGCCTTTGTCAGTTCTGAGTTTGGGAATTTTTTAATATAATTTCCTGAGATATTATTCTGACAATTGATATAATGCTTTTGGAAATTATTCAATCATAAAAGTGTATCCATATTACAAGGATATCTTATCCTTATAACATATCCATACTGTAAAAATATCTAATTTAAATTAGAAAAAATTATTTAAAAATTTAAGAAATTGAATTTTGTAAACATAAAAGAGGGAAGCTTAATTATTTGGGTAACAAGTGTGTAAATGAGACTAAGTCTGTTGGAATAAGAACAGCAGTGGAATAAAAAGGATTATTTCTGCTTTGACATTTTTTAAACAGCTTTATTGAAGTATAACCAATATACCATGCAATTCACCTAGTTAGACTTTTCAAGGCAACAACTTTTAGTTTACTTAGAAATTTGCGCATCCATCACCACAATCACTTTTAGAACATTTTAATTACTCCCAGAAGAAACTCCACACCCCTTAGCTTTTATCCCCAATTCCCCTATCCTTCTAGTTGTAGGCAACCACTAAAGCACTTTCTGTTTTTACAGATTTGTCTATTCTGCATATTACATATAAATGGAATTATAAAATATATGGCCCTCGGTGACTGTATTCTGTTATGTAGCATAATGTTTTCAAGGTTTATCCATTTTGTAGCATTTATTCTTATTGCCAAATATTATATTATATCAATATAACACATTTTATTTATTCATTCATCAGTTAATGTATGTTTTGGTTGTTTCCACATCTTTTCTATTATAAATGAGACTATTATGAACATTAATGTACAAGTTTTTTTACTGTCATGTGTTTTCATTTCTTTGGGGTATAAACCTTGGAGTGGAATTACTGGATCATATAGTAACTGGGTTTAAACATTTGTGGAAATGCCAGACTGTTTTCCAAGTGTCTGTACCACTTTACATGTCCCCAGTAGCATATGAAGATTCCAGTTTCTTCACATCCTTGCCAGCTCATGTTATTATCTGTCCATTTGATTATAGCCATTCTAATGGATGTGAAGTGGTATCTCATTGTAGACTCATTGCAAGCTGGAAACACTTGACATCACAAAAAAGCAGAAGAGTTTTAGGTACATGTTTTTTTTTCTCCCCTTCCTCCTTCTCTCAGAAAAAAATAAAACAGGAAAGTTTCTCAGAAGTACATTCAATAAGAGAGGGAAAATTTTGCAACACAAACACTGTGTTAGCAGAGGTTAAGCTTCAGCCAGTGGCTACAATCACAATACAATTAGATGAGGATTAAAGAAAACAGTATATAATGTAATAGCTGCAAAATCAGACATAGTTCCCTATTTAGCTTAGAGTTTTAGAAATTTCTTCTGCTTTGTAACTGTGAAATATTTTCTAAACAAAATCATAAGAATACATTGGTTCATCTTCAGAAATTATATCTTAAGCTTAAAATAATTTATATTTTGAATGGCAAATAAAGCCCAGTTATAAATATGCATATAAACACAGACACACACACACACACACACGTACATAAAATTATAGTATTTTCAAGAATAGAAAAGATTAACTTTAAAAAAAAGATAGTGCTTTAAAAAATGTTCAAGTCATTGCTGAAGCACTAACAGAAATGAAAAATATATTTACATATACTTATATTGTGACCATGCATTTATGCACACACACACACACACACACACACAGAGCTATACATTAATTGGCCTTGATTGCTAAGTCACAAAGTGAGAAGTGAAAAAATTCAAATCAGTTAACCAAATAGAAAAAAATGTTTTAAAAGCCTCTGCACTTTTAAACAAAATTTGAAAAGTTTTAAATAATGATTATATAGAGAATATATACATATATATATACACACACACACACACACAGAGATAGGTTTTCTTAAGTAGTAAATTCAAAGTAGTTAGCACATTTTCTTATTTAATATGCCTGATAAAGTTAATATATTTCACAGTGAAAGCTACAAATCTATTAAGTATTGTCATCCATAATTATTAAATATATTATAAAAAGTACAACATAAATGTGTCTGTGATTTTAGTTGCTTATGTTTAAATAACTGTATATTAAATTAATAACAGAAAGTTTATAAATGTTAACAAAACAATCACTAAGCATATTATTGGTCTGACTGTATTTTTGTGCTTTTTTATGTTTAAAATATTTTAATAAATGTTTCTCATTTTTAGAAAAGCTAATGTATCTAATATTAAATTGAACTTAATAATACAATTATAAATATTAAATCCTATATAACTGCAATACTTTTAAAGCTAAAATTAATACTATGGAGTATACTAACAAGTGAATATTATTAAATGCTACTGTACTGATAAAAATGTCACTGTAAGCTAGCTGAGTGTGTGTGTGTGTGTGTGTGTGTGTGTGTGTTTAATCTTTAGACACCTTTTAGTGGTTTTGGATTTTATATTCATATTTTCTACGTAGGAATAGGTTTTCTCTGGAACTACTTTTGATATTTGATGTTTTAGGATAATAAATCTTTTAAAGATTTATTTGGCAATTTTGATAGTCCTCAGATGGCCATTTGTATCAAGTTTCTCTCCTTCCCTTATTCTGGAGAAGATCCTAAAATAACTGTTTGCTATTCTCCACATATTAATTGGGTTAACTACTATATTAACTCATTGAAATAGATGAAAGCAGCCACTTCCTTTATCTTTAATTCCAAATAGGCCTATTCTTTTATTGATATTTCCTTCATACACATACTTTTTAAACTGTTGACAAAGCACTTTCCTGTGTATTTTTTTTATTATGATAGTGATGACAATACACACAAGTGCATGAAAATAAATCTTGGAATCCAAGTGGCTCTTTAAGTGTGTCACTTGGCAAGTTATACAGGACCATTAAGCCATTTGTGTATTTTTTGGTCCATTCTTAGTTAGCTACCACAGCAACACCGGTTTTTGGATATTCTTAATTATGATAACATCTTTTCTTACTTTTTTCGTATAAATAAGGTGATATCCTTAATGTGTTTACTCAAGAACAGAGAATTCACAATTTTATTGCCTAATTTTACTTAAACTGATAGCTAGAGAGTATTCCTCTTTGGTGCATGTAATAGTGTGGACAACTAACTTAATAAAAGACTCAGGAGGTTTTCAGTCTCATTTTTAATTTTATAGTATCTTCAGTTGAAAAAGCTGTATCTATAGAAAAATACTCAGTACCTCTTGGACAAAAGACATGCTGCCATTAAATGTGTTTATCTCCTTCTTCACCCATAACTGTAAATGCCACTCCAATCTAAATCCAGTAACTTTAAATTTTCTGATAAAGCTGAGTTTTCAGTGTAATATCTATACAAACTAAAAGCCTGCCCTGTCATAAATTAATCACTGTTTTTTAAACAACTTGTATATTATTTGTTGATGACATACATTACAAACCATCAAGGAATTTTTTTGTGGATTTGTATAAAGACTTTGATACAGGATGAACTTTGCTGAACTTCTTTTTTGGTTTGCTATGAACAAAACAATGTTTGTAGCTTTCTTAAACATTAACACATCACAGAATAAAATAATTTAAATAACAGTATAATAAAATAATACCTTATTAGAGGTATTCCAGTACTTCAGAAAATTTTAATTATTAACATGAGAACACATATAAATGTAATATTTTAGAACTTAAAATTGTCCTTCAGTTGACTACCAATGAGAGATTTCATCTCTATGTATATAATAATGGTATATACACAATTAGACATTAAAAATCCAAAAGGAATTTTGCAAATACAACAATCAGAATCCACATAGTGAAAACGTATTGACATTTCAAATGTTTCTTATGCATAGCAATAAATTTTGTCATTGCAAACACACCTGCTTGATAACATCTAAGAAAATCTCTGGTCCACTCATGCTCAAGTAACCCCCTCAATGGCAGGGGGGATTCTTTTCAAGTTTACAAATATATTGGCAGAGAAATGTTACCAGAGAGACTGAATGGCTGTTGAAATCTTATGTTATTTCTAAGTATGTTAACTCTGATAAAAAAAATAAAGTTGCAGACTACCTGAAACACCCAAATGAAGGACAATTTGAAGATTGTACTGAGTTGTTTCAATTATAAGCCTTTTATATGTTTTAGTGATAGATTCTAAATTTTCTGGTTATTTGGCATTTTCTTTATCAAAAGCTACTGTGTTTTCTCTTGGAAAAAAGATATACTGATTTTGTTTTTCTCAATTTGAAAATGCCTTCAAGTCTGTGTTATGTTAGACAAACTCCTCTTATACATGAAATGTGTAATAACTGTGCAAGTTCTTCTGTTTTGTAAGAAATATTCTTGCCCCTATTATCCTCAAAATCTGGAGAATGAGAATGAGATAATGGTATTTTTAAATCAAATCTTTCCAAAACTTTCATAAGATATTTCCTTCCCTTGGTTCAAAGTCTTAATAATAATGGCATCTGTACCACAAATCTTCACGATTTTCTACTATATAAAGTAGAATAACCATAGACTTGTTGGCATAGTTTGCTAGTAGACTCTATCCATTACATTTTCATTTTGTCAAATATTGTATATATTAAAAATGATAATAATATAATAAACACAGCCGTGTATTCAACAGAAGAAAGCTTTATTTTCAAAAGAAATATACTTGAACACATTAATTAAGACTGCATAACCAAGATTTGGTATACTAGAAAAGACATCACTAAGAGAAAACTTTTCATCTGTTTGGAAATGGCTAAACTAGTCTTTTTAGGCAATACTATTTTTAAACCACTGGGTGTGCACTCATGGATTTATATTGCCCATTATAAGAAAAGACAGATATGTTATAAAGTGATCTTTGATGTTATAATTGTAATTACTTTGTGGAGCCATGTACCATGCACATAAGTTCGTGATAAATGTTAACTGAGAAATGTTACATGTGTTCTGACTACTCCACCAACCAGCCATCGCTCCATCTCTCTGTGTCTCCTCAGGGATCTGTGCTAGCATCTCTTATTTTGGTCTTTTTAATAATAGTGATTCTAACTTGCATAATATAATATCTCATTGTTCCGATCTGAATTTTCTAATGCTTAGTGATGCTGAAAATTTTTTTATATATCTGTTGGCCATTTGTATATCTTATTTTGTGAAATATCTACTCATGTTTTTGCCTACTTTTTAATGGCATTAGTTGTTTTATTACTATTGAGTTGAGTTCCTTGTATATTCTGGATATTAGTCACTTGTTGGAGAATAGTTTGCAAATATTTCCTCCCATCTAACAGATTTTCTCTTTATGGTTGTATTTCCTTTGGTGTACAGAAGCTTTCAATAAAGTATTTTTCAATGAAAGAATATACTTTTTTTTAGATATAATGCTAGTGTATACTTAATAGAGTACAGTAGAGTGTAAACACAACTGTAATACGTGCTAGGAAACCAAACTATTTGTGTGATCTGCTTTATTGTGGTTTTCTGTAACCGACCCTGCAATATTTCTGAGATATGTATGCATGTGTTTAACAAAAAGGTCTTTACTTGCTTAAATTTCATGAGGAGTCTGATGTGGTAAGGTCCCAGATGTGATTGAAGACACTAGAGTTCTTGTCTTATGGAATGATTTCTTTGTAGATGACATAAAAAATGGAAAAACATCCCATGCTCATGGATATGAAGAATCAACATTATTAAAATGAGTGATGCCCAATCTACATATTCAATAGTATTCCTATCAAATTACCAGTGACATTTTTCACAGAATTAGAGAAAACAATTCTAAAATTCATAGAAAGCCAAAAAAGAGCCAGAATAGCCAAAGCAATCTTAAAGAAAACAAAGCTAGAGGGATCAAATTACCTGACTTCAAAATATATTAGAAGTTTATGATGACCAAAACAGCATGATATTGGTACAAAAATAGACCTATACATCAATAGAACAAAGAGAGAACCCAGAAATAAAAGAAAATACTTACCAAGAACTGATCTTTTACAAGGTCAACAAAAATATGCACTGGGTAAGGATACCTTACTCAATAAATGACGTTGGGAAAACTGGCTAGACATATGAACAAGAACAAAAGTGAACCCCTATCTCTCACCGTACACAAAAATTAAGTGAAGATGGATGAAATAATTAAATGTAACACCTGAAACTATAAAAATCCTAGAAAGAAACTGAGAAAATACTCTTGTGGACATTTGCTAAGGCAAATAATTTGTGACGAAGACCTCACAAGTAAATGCAACAAAACCAAAAATAGACAAATGGAACTTAATTACATTGAAAACTTTCGCACAGCAAAGTAAAAACAACAAACTAAACAGAAAACCTACAGAATGGAAGAAAATATTTGCAAACTATGCATCTAACAAAGAACAAATATCCAAAATTAATAAGGATCTCAAACAAATCCACAAGACAAAAACAACCCCACTGAAAAGTAGGCAAATGATATGAACACATGTAGCCAACAAACATATGAAAAAATGCTCAGTATCACTAATCAGAAGAGAAATGCAAATTAAAGCTGCAATGACATGCCATCTCACACCAGTCAGGGTGGCTGTTCTTAAAAGTAAAAATACAACAGATATTGGCAAGGATGCAAAGAAAAGAGTACACTTATACACTGTTGGTAAGAATGTAAATTAGTTCGACCCCTATGGAAAACAATGTGGCGATTTCTCAATGAACTAAAAATAAAATTACAATTCCACCCAGTAATCTCATTACTGAGTATCTACCCAAAAGGAAATAAATCATTTTATAAAGAGACACCTGCATTCACATGTTTATTGCAGCAGTATTCACAACAGCAAAGTTATGGAATCAATCTTTGTGTTCATCAATGGTTGGCTGGATAAGGAAAATGTGATATATATACATCATGAAATACAATGCAGTCATGAAAAAAAAATCATGTCCTTTGCAGCAATGTGGATGGAGCTAGAGGTCATTATCCTAAGTGAAATAATTTAGAAACAGAAAATCAAATACCACATAATCTCACTTAAGTGGGAGCAAAACAATGGGTATACATGAAGATGAAGATAGAAATAATAGATACCAGGGATTTTACAATGGGAGAAGATGACAGGTGGGTGAGGGCTGAAAATTACCTATTGGGTACAATGTTTACTACTTGAGTGATGGGTTCACTAGAAACCCAACCTCATTATTACACATTATATTCATGCAATCTACCTGCTTATGTCCCCACTGAATCTAAAATAAAATAAAATAACAAAAATTATTTTATATCCTGGACAAATGTATTGATCTGCAATTTCTCCACAACTATGATGCAAATCATAAATGATCCCAAGTTTTAGATAAATATACAATAGCATAAATTTATTGATTAAAATACATTTGGATAGGCCTGGCGTGGTGGCTCAAGCCTGTAATCCCAGCACTTTGGAAGGCTGAGGTGGACAGATCACCTCACGTCGGGAGTTTGAAACCAGCCTAGCCAACATGGTGAAACCCCAACTCTACTAAAAATACAAAAATTAGCTGGGCGTGTTGGCAGGTGCCTGTAATCCCAGACACTCAGGAGGCTGAGGCACGAGAATCGCTTGAACCCAGGAGTTGGACGTTGCAGTAAGCCAAGATCACACCTTTGCACTCCAGCCTGGGCGACAGAGTGAGACTCTATTTCAAAAAACAAACAAACGAACAAACAAAAAACACTTGGATAATTAAATTGCTCTTGAATGTGTATTGGCAAGCTAAAGCAAAGTATACATATGTAGTAGTTTCAGTTTAGACATATCAACAAAAGTAGAAATATCAATGAAGAAGAAAAGTCCCACTGTATTATTGTGCATAGGATTATTGTCTTGACTAGGTCCGGTAAATATGGACACCAAATGCAGAGTATTTTCCAACTATTTTATATGACATTGGTGATTCTCCTTTTATTTTCTTTTTGCCTTATACCACTAATATGCAGGTGCATAAAAGTTGCAACATAGTTATGACTATAAGCCATAGTACTGGATCAAGAAGAAACTTCAACATTTACAGAAAACATGGATCTTATGACAGTGAATTGGACCTCAGGAATTATGAAAGAGAAATGGAGCGGCCCTGGCTTAACTAAGCAGGAGATTCTAAAAGAAGTGCAATACTTCTTATCCACAGATAAACACAGTAGGTTCAGAAAGAGCTAAAATTATAAGGTTTCTTGAAAAAACCATAAATAACTGCAATTGACTTCCATGTTAATGGTTTTGTCTGAACCAGGGTATATTTTCTCTGATAGTTTCCAGCCAATTAGCTTACCACTGGACAACATTAAGTCTTCTAGGGAGGAAGCCAGCTTCTATGGATGACATTTTTTCTTTCTCATGGATACGTGATAGGTGTAGTGTTTATGCGCATGTAGGTGTGTATGTGAGAAAGAGAGAGATCCAGAGACTGTAGGATTACCTTTTCTCCCACATAAATGGGGATTTTAAAAATCTATGTTTATAAGGAAGATTGATCTATAATTTTTCTATTCTTAGCTTTTCTTTTTTTGGGTTTCAATGTAATATTAGACTTTGTGGAATTCTCTTTTTTTTAATCTATGGAAAAATGTGTACAATATTGAAATTTTATTTTCCTTATATGTTTTATTTGTATTGTTAATAAATTAGGAAGGTATGGGTTTCTTTTATTGGGGAAAATAGTGATTTAACTCTGAATTTATTGGAAGTGTATTAGGGCATTTTGGATTTTTATTTTTACTGGACAATTTTAGTCATGTATAATTTATTGGATTTTATTTCTAAGATTAAATATGTGGCCAGGCACGGTGGGTCATGCCTGTAATCCCAGCATTTTGGGAGGCTGAAGCGGGTAGATCACATGAGACCAGGAGTTTGAGACCAGCCTGTCCAACACAGCAGAACCCTTTGTCTACTAAAAATACAAAAACTAATCAGCATGGTGGCACACGGCTGTAGTCCCAGCTACTCAGAAGGCTGAGGCAGGAGAATCTCTTGCACCCAGGTTGCAGCAGAGGTTGCAGTGAGCCTAGTGAGATTGTCTCAAAAAGAAAAAAAAAATGTATAAAATGTTTCATGGTATTTTTCTATTATATTTCCTATTTTTTTATTTCACTGTATCTGAAATGTTAACTTTCTCTTTGTTACTAATATTATTTATTTCTGACTTCTCTTAATCATTCAGGTCTTTTTTATATAGTTCCATATAATAGAATCTTTTACTATGTTGTCCAGTGTATATCAAATAACAATTGTTTTACAGGCTCTGGACCTCAGAGACAATTAGGCAATGAACATTCTTTAACGATGTTGCCTTAACAATTCATATTTACATTTGGGTAGGCTATATTTTAAATTTGCTGAAAATTGAACCTCTCCAATTAGGTGAGTACATGTAAACTTTGAACAATACGGGAGATTTAGGGGTGCCGACTCCCTGTATAGTCAGAAATCTGTGTATAACTTTTGACTCCCCCCAAACTGAACTACTAATAACCTGCTGTTAACTAAAAGCCTTGTTAATTGCAAAAACAATTAAAACATATTTTGTATGTTACATACATCATATACTGTATTGTGACAATAAAGTAAGCTAGAGAAAATAAAATGTTATTAAGAAAATTATGTGGAGGAGAAGGAAGAGGAGGAATGGGTCCTACTGTCTTAGGGATGGCAGAAAATCTGCTTGTAAGCAGACGTGCACAGTTCATATCCACGTTGTTCGAAGGTCAACTATTTGCTGTTTAGGTTAAGTGTCTATCAGTGTAATATCATGCCTCAATTAGAGCCTCCGACTCCTTTTGCCTACTTCGTAACTCCATTTCTTTTACCAATTCTTGAATTGTTTTTCATACTACAATCTATGCAATGACTATATCCATTTTCCTAAGAGTCAAATTTGTTATTTCCTTCTCCCTTATCTGCTATATCTAACCATTAATCAAGCTGTTTAGTTTTATTTCTAAATATATCTAGTGTCCTATTTTACCCCTTTAGGGGCCTCTATTGTAGTCTACCAATTTATCTTTCTGCATTAACTTTGACCCCTCTGTAAACCATGCTAACCAGTGTAGCAAAAAAGATTGCTAAGAAGTAAAACTGACTATATAATCCCCTATTGTAAAACCCTGTATTGTATTCTCTTTTATCATTACATAAAGAGCAATGCACTTTACATGGTCCGTATTCTTCTACATGATGTGGATCCTTCCCATTTTCTCACTTATTATGCATTCGTGCCTCCTCTCTAAGGTGCTTTGAACACTGACTTTCAATTCCAGTTTCCTTTCTGTCCTAGGATTAGTATGTACTTGGAATATTCTTATCTCTCCCTATTATTGTCCATGTTTTTCTTCCCATTATTCTCCGTATTTCTTGTCCTTTCTTAGGTTCGCAAATCAAATGCCATTTTTTTCTTTTCTTTTCATTTTAAATTTGGAAAGGAGAGTTTTGTTTCTAATAAAGGGTTATAGACTGCAGGATGCCCATTCTGACAGGCTGGGAAGCATAGTCTCTGGTTGGAAGCCAGAAACAGACACTTGGAGGGAAAGCCAAAGGGAACATAAATTTGTGGTGAGCAGGGTGGCCAAATATACACCTCTAATAAGTTATAGGAGAAATCACAAATATTTATGAGAGGAGAAGCATGCACATATGCAATTGAGCATCATGCCCCTTTGTTGGTCCCATGCACAAATAATGGCAGCGTTAGCGTGATCTGATGTTTGAGTTTTAGGACCTTAGATGTCAAAAAGTGAAGCAGAGGACACAAAAACCCTTCTTGGACACATTCTCTGTAGACTGGCCATAACCACTCTGTCCTCTTTTATCGGGCAAAAAAAGTAGGGCAGCATCAAGAGGTTGATTGGGATCAGTGGTAGAGTTTTGGAAAGGGCTGTTTTCTGTGTCTCGCCTAGGGAAGAAAGTCTAATGGAAGTTAGTGAGGGAGGGACTATAAATGAGGCATGTCTGACCTCCCATCCTAGGTCATGGGGGAGAACTCAGTTTTCAAGGTTACTCTGGGGCTCCCTTGGCCAATAGGAGAAATGCCGCTTCTTTAAGGAAGTCTTAAAACTAGATGGTACTTACCTAAAGACACTCACCTCCATTACATCTATCGTAGTTCATCTTATTTCATGAAACATTTGGCTACGTCACACTCCTGTCAGTGCAATGTTTGTACTATTTGTACTGTTTTCTCATTTATTCTTGTGGTTGTTTCATAGCAGCAGTTTAATAAACACCTTTGAGTAAATGAGTATGTAATTAATAGTTAATTTCTTTTAAATACTTGAAATTTGATGAATTCATTACTTAATTTCTAGTCGATGACTTGGTAGTTGTTTTTTTCTTTTTATCTTTCTTGAACACACAATTGGGGGAAATGCAAGCCCACAAACAATGGCTATAACAACATAATGACAATGGAAGACTAATAGTAAGCAGCAAATTATGCGGTAATTATGAGGTACGTGCTGTTTTTCATAGAAACTGCAGTTGACATTATAGGTTTATTTATAGCTAATATTTCAAAGAGTGGTTATTTTAAACCATATCAGAAACAGTGACTTCATATGTTCAGAATTTACATCCAGAGCTACCTATGCTACATTTGAAGAAAAATGAGAAAAAACCTGGTAGAAATTATATAATTTCCATTATTTTCAAAAATAAATAAAAATGCAAAATGACACACTACCACCATCCCCTTGCCTAACACACATTACATGTCAAAGATTCTGTATTCAAATAATTTTTAACAGTGTAAATCACGATTTAGTTTTCTTAGTTAATTGTTGCAGATTTTTTTTTCACTTATAGCAGATGTGTTCTTGAAAAATTATACCTATTGTAGAAATTTTGGAAAGAGTCCTAGAACACCCAATTATGTGAGAGTTATGGCTCATATAAGGGGCACCTACTGTTTTAAAAGGGAACATGGGATTTATAAATTTTCCACAAAGGAAGATCTGTCTGAAAGATTTAATGGGACTGGGATTTGAACAAAAGATATTTGTTTTGTTTTCTGTTTTCCTGACACTCATTTTGTCAACACCAATTAATTATTAAGTGCCACAGTGGTTTGGAATCCCAGAATAAACATTTTACCCACACCTTCTGAATCCACCTGATGTACAGCCTAAGAAGAAATTCATGAAGCATTGGGCATGTTACCAGATACTTACTTATTCTGGTCAATTTTTTAGTACTTGGAAAAGCTACACAATAGTAATATAGTTTTTCTCATTTACTAAATCTATGTTTTGTTTTTCAAGAGTAAATTAATTTTAAAAACTTACTGACATTATAGCATATAATTCATTGAATTCAATTTATTTTGTTTTTATTTGAGTAAAAGAATTTTACTAAGTGCACCAACGGATGATATTCAGCTCTGCCCCAGAATTCTTAGCTGGGCAGACTGGTGAATTGTTTGTCTCCCAAAGCCAGTCAGTAATGACTGGAGGAGGAGACTGGGTTTTCAATGTGAAGACAGCAAGGCAAGTCTTCAAAGAACATGAAAAATCAAGAAAACATGATGCCACCAAAGGAACATGAAGTGACTGTCTTGTCACTGATCCCCCAAAATAGAGCTCTACAAATTGCTTGGGAGATAATTCATGTTAATTGTTTTAAGAAGTTCAGCAGGCTACAAGAGAACAGACAGACAACACAATAAAATCGTGAAAATAATACATGAACAAAATGAAAAGTTTAAGATACAAAAATCTCTAAATATGTAAAAGGCCTTAACTAATCCCATCTTGTTTTACACTCTATCTTCTTCCTTGTGCTTCAGCAGATATCCTTCTTGTGAGTTCTTAAATATACTCAACATGGTTTTGACTCAGAACATATGTTCTTGCTGATTCTTCTGCCTATGAATGATGTTAGTGGGCGTTATAATAAATTATTCTTTCAAATATGACTTACTCAAGGCTTCCCTCATCACAGCATTTAATATAGCAGCTGCCTTTATCACTTTCTATCACCTTACTCTGTTCTATTGTTTTCTTATAGATTTTATCACTATATAACATTTTGTATTATCTTTATGTATTTTTTGTCTTTGTCAATAAAAATGTAAGCTCACTTGGTATATAGCTAAATAGATAGATACACATGTGGATGTAGATATAGATATCAGTGTCATATGCTTAATACTTTTAAAAGCATCTTTTAAGTATCTCATACTGAATAGCTATTTGCTGAATGATTAATAAAGGAATGAATGAATTTTAATGTGGTGAAGAGGTGATCTAATCCTGAATAAAGAATGAAGACAGCAGTCAATTATTCTGGACATAATATCATGAAAAAAGCAACAGGGTCTAGACTGTGTTTAGAAATTGGTTACAAGATACAAGTCTCCACAAAAGTGAACCAAGATTCTTGAACAAAAGGAAAATTAAAGTAATTGGTAATAAAGCATTAAATATAAATAAAAATCCATGAGTTTTTAGAGATGAACCTATTTGCAATTTAATAGTGGATACATGAACTTAGCATTTGTCAAAATAAATGGAATTTTACAGCAAAAAGTATGAATCAATGTATTCTTTAAAAATTATTTAAGAAATTAGGAGGACACAGGATGCAATGAAAAGTGTAACAAATCATTCTAACTGTATGTAACTAAAGGTGGTAGGACAAATAGGTGCTGACCTAAGTAACTTTGGAAATGAGTGGTCTGTAAAACTAATGGCAAATAAAAACTTTACATAAAAACTTTACAACATTACCCTGTGTAAATTTGTGTCACACTGGGTAATGATTAACAATTTTGATACAATACATGTATATTGGAAATGAATGCTTAAAGAATGGTGGATGGTGTGAACAAGGTTTTTCAGTGTTGCAATGGGAGTTTACAGATAGTCAAGTGGAAGAGGATAGAAAGATCTGTGTGGCAATGGATTAGGGTTTAGGGACATCAGATGAACTCACATAGCATCTTATATAAACACTTAGAGACAAGTAGAAATAGTTGTGATTATATGCTTATACAAGTGTTAGTACATACATATATATTTTTATTCTCTTTGGTCACAGGACTGGAAGCAATGACATCCTAGTAGTAACAAGCACAGCCAGTGGCCTTATCTTACTTTTTAATAATGTTTTTCATAAGAAAAATCAGGAGAATTGGCCAAATCTAGTAGTGAAACAGAAAATATACAAAATTAGCTTGCAGTATATGATACTGGCAGAAAGTAAGAAAATTCTCAACACACACATGCAACACAACAAAAGTATTATGTCGAGGGGACAAAGAAACCAGATGAAAAAACTACCAACAGATAAGCTAAAATCATTTGAGCAACAAGTTAAATATAGTAGTATTGTATTTTAACCCAAAATATAATGTAAATTCTATGAGTCATGCTGTGATAGTTAATACTGAGTGTCAACTCTATTGGATTGAAGGATTCAAGGTATTGTTCCTGGGCATGTCTGTGAGGGTGTTGTCAAAGAAGATTAACATTTTAATCAGTGGAGTGGGCGAGGCAGACCCACCCTTAATCTTGGTGGGCACCATCTTTTCCGCTGCTGGAGCAGCTAGAAGAAGGTAAGCAGAAGAAGGTGGAATGAGCAGACTTGCTGAGTCTTCCAGCCTTCATCTTTCCCCTGTGCTGGATGCTTCCTGCCGCCCTCCGAGATCAGACTCCAAGTTCTTTGGCTTTTGGACTCTTGAACTTATACTAGGTGGTTTACTAGGGGCCCTTGGACCTTCGGCCTCAGGCTGAAGACTACATTGTCAGCTTCCCTACTTTTGAGGATTTGGGACTCGGGTAGATCCACTACTGACTTCCTTGCTCCTCAACTTGCAGATGGCCTATTGTGAGACTTCTTGTGATCATGTGAGTCAATTCGCCTTAATAAACTCCCTTCCATATATACATATATCCTATTAGATCTGTCCCTCTAGAGAATCCTGACTAATACACATGCTTATATAAATAAATGCTTGAATGGATAAATAAATAACTGGGGAGAAGAAAGAAGTCTTGTTTTCAAAAGAACTACTAATAATTTATGTAGCTACTCCCTCATTGAGAGGGAAGCTTACCCCTTCTTCAGTCTGAGCTGTGAATAGTGAATCCCTTCAAGAGAGTACAGAATTATAAAAGGGGAGAAAAACAGTAAGTTTACAATGGGAAACATGACAAACATTACCTCTACCAACTAATAAGGTTATATTAACAGTGATAAGTCATGTTGTTAGTGTGTATCCTGATATGATATGATGAAAATGGCACTTCACCTTTATGGTCATCCTTTCTGAAACTCATAAACCCAATACAATTAGGATAAAAGTATAGACAAATGCAATTATGGGGCATTTGACAAAGTATCTGTCCAATAATCCTCAACCCTGTCAAGGTCATCATAAACAGGAAAAGTCTAAGAAACTGTCACAGGAGAAATAGGATGTGTGATACATGGTGGGAGCAGAGGGAAGGAAGCCTCAAATAATTTCCCTAAAAAAGCTACAGAATATAAGTCCACATACAAAACAAAAAATTAAAATACAACAAGCTATAGAACAGTATATAGATTTATAAACTCAAACATTAAAATATTTAATAATTATAACTATGTATGAAGTTTTAAAAGACTAGACAAATTATAGATTATTAAAGTGACAAGGCATGGATGGAAGAAAACACGTAGCTTTTATTAATGAAGAGTAATAGTGGTTTTAACCATACTTCAATGGAATGATTTAAATGATTAGACAAATATTCTTTCTTTGATTAGACAATGAAAGTTTACAAAGAATAAATAAGTATGAGAAAATTACACATAAAATATAAAAGAGAAATAAATGTAATGCATGAAAGATGATAAATATTCAGGAGGAATACAGTGAAAAAACTTAATATACGCTTTACTTATAGAAAGAGATAATATAAGCAATGAAGGTAATCAATCCTTATACAGATATTTTGTAGAATCTATGGAAGCCACAAATACTCAGATTCACACAAAAGATAAAGAAACATATATATCCAAATTTGACCTGTTGGAGTAAAACCGCAAAATACAATTAAAGAGGAAAGCTTAAAATCTGCTATAAAAACCATATTATCTGCAAAGAATAAATATAAGACTGATATTATACACTGGCATGCAGGCTTTGTCCCTGTCATGCACAGGTTCAACAGTGAGTTGAGATATAATTTTCTTTTTCTGAGTATTTTTTCTAGGACAAAATTCACCCAAACAGGGATAGTAAACACCTTGCTCACTTATAAAAGGCATCTATTGAACACATTTTAAAAAGATATTCCAGGGAAAAAAGTTAGATTCACTTTATTTATTACTAAGTAGCAAGACATAAATGGCTATTATTATTGCTGTTATTCAGTACAGTATTAGAGTGTGTAACCAATGTACTAAAAGTAAACAGAAACAAGAAGGACAAGTTTTGAAATAGGAGACATAAACCAATTTTTTTTTTTGCAAATGCTATGTGATTACACATAGAAACACAAAATAATCAACATTTTTAAAATAAAAAGGCTCAACACACAAACACACACACACATACACATACACATACACATATATGACCAATGTAAAAATAGTAGGGTTTTTCCATCACAGTAATACACATAATAAAAAAATTCATTCACAATAAAAACAATCACCTTCAAGCATGTAAAAATTGATCTAACAGCAAACCCCAGTAATTTTACGGGAAATATTAACTTCCAAACAGAAAAATAAGTGAAGATATTTACTATGTTAATGAATGGAAGGATATAATATTATAAGATACATAGCACAATATTCATAATGAATATAGTACAATTCTAATTAAAATTTCTACTATGAGGTTTTAGATTAATTATAAGGGTTATATTAGAATATAATTGTAGAAATTCAAATAACAATAACATAACTTTGACCAAAAAAAGTAAAGAAAGGTCTTATCCTCACAAATTTAAAGCATGTTCCAAAGTTGTAGTTAGGAATAAAAGCTCATTTAATTTTGTGGGAACAAATAAGTCAATAAAACTAAATCTAGAACTCAGGGACAAATTTGGAGTCAGAAACCCATTGAGAAATTATTCATTGTTAGTAGGTAATTTAGAAAACGTAGAACAACAGAGAAATGTAGGTTGCATTCCTACTTGATGCCAAATACAGTGACGCATTACAGTGGATTAAATTCCCAAATATGAGAAATATAACAATATAGCTAGTAAATTATAAATTTGAAAAAGGATATTTTAAAAATAAATCCAAAAAAACCAAACATATTAGAAAACTCTCAATGTATTTTTTGAAATTAAGGGAAATAATTTTTACTCAAAGAGATTACAGACAAAATTAATACACAAGTGATATACTGCAAATATTTTTGATCAATATCTAAATACTATGGGGAAGATTGTAGAGCACACAAGAAAATTCATCATCAATACCACCACCAACAATATAAACAAATATTGTTTTGAAAATAAGCAAAACATACTAATGAATATGCATGGAAAAGTGATTCTACAAGTGGACAAAAGGTATATAAAAAAAGAAAAATCTTTTTAGTAATGAGATTATTGCGAATACAAAATTTATATTTTATTGTTAATATTTTGCATTTATAAATGCACTATTTTTATAACCAGAAAAATACTAAAACAATAAAATTGTTATGACTAAATATTGCTTAGATATGAAAAAATGAGGGAAAGGTGGAATTTTCAGTTAGATCAAAAAAGTGGAGAATAATCTGTCAATGTGAATTAGTTAACTGAGTATATATGTCAATACGAGATATGAAGGGCTTTGCCACATGTGTAAATTTAAATACCAACATAAACAGAAAAACTGAGCATAATTTTTACTCAATTTTTTGACTTGAAATTTAAAATGAAAAATAAAAGTGCAAAAGAAATACTATCTAGATCTCCTAAACCTGTCTAAGGAGATTTAAATAAGTTATATATAAATCCAATATAAGTCAGGACAAACTTTCATAAATCAAATATAAGTCAGGACAACTCAATCTCATTTTTTTCCAAGATGGCAGATTAGAGGCTGTTAGTGTGCCTCAGACACTTGGAAATAGCAAGATAGTGCATGAAAATCAACTCTGTGAGATTTTATTCAAGAAAGAAAATGGGAATCTGCTGGAATCATGAAGCACATTCTAGATCCGGGGAAGAAGAATGCCAGCAAACAGGCCCATGATGACAACCAGCTGATAAAAGTGAGTGAAGCACATGAGAAAGGCAGAAAATCTCCCCGTCACTTGCCTTTTCACTGGAGAGTGGAGCAACCTAGACTGAAGGAGAGCACTTTGTTTCTCCCAAGCTCTAGAATTAACTTGGGGGACAGGCTATGAGACCTTTTGAGAGAAAGACACGAAAAAAGCACAGAGATTTCCCTAGAACAAGTACTGAGAAGAGGGTGACATTTTAAATTTAGGTACATACAAAGTAAGCCATTCTTTGTTGACCTGGCAGCATGGTAATGTGGGCGTTTTCATCTTGGGCCAGAGATTGGAGCAGCTGCTCTGGAGTGAAGTAGGGGTCTCCATAGCCAGAACTGTGGAAAGTACCTCAGCAGTAGGCACTGGAATTGTCACAAGCCTGGAGCAGAAGAACTGCTACATTTGTGGTTTCTCCTGGGTTGTGAGACTTGCAGATGGGGCCAGCTTGGCAACCTTGGAGCCAGTCTGCACGTGCCACTGCAGGGTGCCTCAGCCTGCTCTCTTGAGACTGTGGTGTAGTGGGGTTCTCTCCGCTCCACCCCCATGCAGAAATGCAGGCATTTGGAGCAACCACTTGCCTGCACAAGCAGCCTGAGCCACCTCACCTTTCATCAACATAGATCACAGTCCAGTGGGGTCCTCTCTGGCTCATGCTCAGGCAGATCTCCAGGCATTTAGTGCACTCATTCACTGGAATCAGCAGCCTGACCATCCCCACCCTTCCTGTGCAGAGAACCCAGTGTAGGAGGGCCTCTCTTCTAAATGCTTAAGCAGATGTCCAGGTATTCAGAACATTTGTGATGTAGTGTGGATATGTGTCTTCACCCAAATTTCATGTTAAATTGTAATCCCCAGTATTGGAGGTGGGGCCTAGTGGGGGTAGATTTCTCATGAATGGCTTAGCACTATCATCTTGGTGCTCTCCTCATGATAGTGAGTGACTTCTTGTGAGATCTGGCTGTTCAAAACTCTTCGCTCTCTCTCTCGATCCTGCTTTCACTATGTGACATGCCTGCTCCTCCTTTGTCTTCCACCATGATTGTAAGTTTCCTGAGGCCCCTCCAGAGGCTGAGAAGATGTCAGCATTATGCTTCTGGTATAGCCTGCAGAGCCATGAGCCAGTTAAACCTCTTTTTTCTATAAATTATCCAGTTTCATGTATTTTCTATAACAATACAAGAACAGCCTAACAGAATCTGCTTGTGTGGTTCAAAAGCCTGAGTCACTCCAATCCTCCTGTGCAGAGATCTTGATGGAGGGGAGCCCTTTCTGTTCCATGTTCAGGCAGTTCTTTAGGCATCTGAAGCACCCACCCTCCTGTATTAGATTAGATTGTCCCTCAACCATGTGCAGAAAACTTGGAGCTGAGGAGGTTTCCCAGCTTTACATCTACACATATAGCTGGGCATTTGTAGTTACCCACTGGATTCTCCCTCAGCATTGATGTTTGTGCCAGCCATTAGGGGACTTGGAGGAAGCCTCGCCAGGTTTAGCCCACTCACTGTGTCCTGTGCCCCCAGGGCCTGAGCAAGGGGCTCAGACCAGTGTATATTCCACTAACCAGCCCATTGCCTGAGGCAACAAAGTGTTTCTGAAAGTAAACAAGGATCAAGTATATACCCAGCTATGTTGGCTGCAGCTGCTCTTACCTACAGGTTCCATCTTCTGACTTGCAGGCCAAACTGCACAGCCCAATATAAAACCTGCCAAAACAAGTTCATAGGGCTATAGAAGCAAAGCCAAAAGACTTTACCCAGCAACTTCTACAGTTGTGTCCCTAGGGACAGGAGAGGGGAGAAGGAAACTACAATAATATAATAGGGAAGGAAGGAAAAATAAAAAATATTACCCACATGAAAATAATTACAAAAGTTAGAAGTGGCAGCATTTCTAGATGAGAAGGAACTAGCACAAGAATTCTGGAACTAAGAATGAAATGAAACCACCAAAGAACCACACTGGTTCTCCAATAATGGTCTCTAACCAAAATGGAAACTGAGAAATAACATAAAATATTCAAAGCATGGATTGCAAGGAAGCTCAATGATCTCCAAGACAGGTTTAAAATCATAGAAACTTTTTGATGCAATCCAGCAAATGAAGGAATTAAAAAGAAATCACTTAAGGGACTTCAAAATACAATTGAAAGTTTTATTAATACACTGGACCAAGCAGAGGAAAGAATTTCAGAGCTTAAAGATTCATCTTTTGAGCTAAACAGTGAGAAAAAAAAGAAAAAAGAATTTTAAAAAATAAACAAAGTCTTCAAGAAATATGAGATTATGTAAAAAAGTCAAACATATGGCTTACTGTCATTTATGAGATAGAAGGAGAAAAAGTTAATAACCTGGAAAAAATATTCCAGGGAATAATTGAAGAAAAATTTTCTAATCATGCTAGAGAGATAGACATCCAGATACAAGAAATCTAGAGAACACCTGAAAGATATACAAAACAAACATCATCAAGTTATGTTGTCACCAGACTGTCCAAAGTCAATGCTAAAGAAAAAATACTAAAGGTAGTTAGAGGAAAAGGTAATATCTCACAAAGAAAACCCCATCAAGTTAACAGCAGACTTCTCAGCAAATACCTTACAAACCATGAGAGACTGGGGGCTAATTTTTACCGTTCTTTAAAAAAAATAGAAATTCCAATCATGAATTTCATATCCCACCAAACTCAGCTTCTTAAGTGAAGGAGAAATAAAATCTTTTCTAGAAAAACAAGCACTAAGGTATTTGTTACCAGTAGACCAAACTTACAAGTGATCTTAAAAGGAGTTTTACAGATGGAAACGAAAGAACAATACCTGCTACCACAAAAACATACTTAAGTATACAGCTTGCAGACCCTACAAAACAACCACACAATAGACACTACAAAACCACCAGCTAACAACTCGGAAACAGGATCAAAACTTCATATACTAATATTAACCTTGAATATAAGTAGTCTTAACTCCCCACTTAAAAGGCACAGCATGGCAAGTTGGATTAAAAAAACAAGAACTGTCTACTGTGTTCAATATACCCTTTTTACATGTAGTATCACCCATGGGCTCAAAGTAAAGAGTTGGAGAAATATCTACCATGCAAACAGAAAATAAAAAAAGAGAAGGGGTCACTATTCTTATATTAGATAAAACAGACTTTCCAAAGTGTGGATCACCTGAGGTCAGGGGTTGGAGACCAGCCTGACCAACATGGCAAAACCCCGTCTCTACTAAAAATACAAAAATTAGACTGGCATGCTGGCAGGTGCCTGTAATCCCAGCTGCTAGGGAGGCTGAGGCAGGAGAATCACTTGAACCCAGGAGGCGGAGGTTGCAGTGAGCTGAGATCGTGCCACTGCACTACAGCCTGGGTGACAGAGTGAGACTCCATCTCAAAACAAAAACAGAAACAAAAACAAAAACAAAACAAAACAAAAAAGACTTTATGCCAACAACAGTAAGAAAAGAATAAAGAAGGGGAAAACATAATGAAAAAGGGCTCAAGTCAAAGAGAAGACTTAACTATTTAAAATATATACAAACTCAATATTGGAACAATCAGATTCACAAAACAAGTAATTGTAGACCTAGTAAATGACTTACACTACAACCCAATAATAAGAGGGGACTTCAACACCCCTCTGATAGCACTAAACAGATCATCAAGGCAGAAAACTAACAAAGAGATTCTGAACTTATATTCAACACTGGACTGATTGGACCTAATAGACATCTACAGAATTCTCCATCCATCAACTGCAGAATATACATTATTTTTATCTGCACATGAAACATACTTCAAGATCATCCACATTTGATGATAAAAAGAGTCGCAATAAATTGTTTAAAAAAATGAAAGCACACCAATCATACTCCCAGAGCACAGTAAAATGAAAATAGAAATTCATACCGGGAAGATATCTCAACACCACTCAATTACATAGAAATTAAATAACTTTCTCCTGAATGAATTTTGAGTAAACAATAAAATTAAGACAAAAATGAAGAAATCTTTGAAATAATTGAAAACGGAGACACAACATGCCAAAATCTCTGGGTTGCAGTAAAAGTAGCATTAAGAGGAACGTTTATAGTGCTAAACACTTACGTCAAAAAATTAGAAAGATCTCAGATTAACTATCTAATATTACACCTGGGGTAACAGTAAAACAAGAACAAAGCTAACAGAATAAAAGCAATGACTATTATTGGAGCATAACTGAATGAAATTGAGACCCCTCAAATCCATATCAAGAATCAACAAAACCAAAAGTAGTTTTTTGAAAGAATAAACAAATCATTAGACTACTAGTTAGATTAACAACCAGAAAAAGAGAGAAGATCAAAATAACTAGTCAGAAAGAACAAAGTTGACATTTCAGCTGATCCCCAGAAATACAAAAGATCCTTTAAAAATATTATGAATACTCCAAAGCACACAAACTAGAAAATCTAAAGAAATGGGTACATTTCTTGAAATGCACAATCTCCCAAGTTTGGATCAGGAAGAAATTGAAACCTTGAACAAATCAACATAAAGTTCTGAGATTGAATCAGTAATAAAATCCTACTCAAAGGCACAGACCAGCTGAATTCTACCAGATGTACAAAAAAGAGGTGGTACCAATTCTACTGACACTATTCCAAAAAAATTAAGGAGGAGAAATGTCTAACTCATTCTATGAAAACAGCATCATCCTGATATCAAAACCTGGCAAAGACACAATGAAAAAGGGAAACTACAAGACAATTTATCTGATGAACATAGATGCAAAAATCCTCAAGAAAATGTTAGCATTTTCTTGCTAACAAATCCTACAAATCTTGTTAGCAAATCCTACAACACATCAAAAAGTTAATTCACCATGATTAAGTAGGCTTTCTTCTTGGGAGGCAAGGTTGATTCAATGTATGCAAATCAATAAATGTGATTCACCACTTAAACAGAATTAAAAACAAAAACATTATAATTATCTTAATAGCCAAGGAAAAAACTCTTTGTAAAATCCAACATCCCTTAATGATAAAAACCCTCAAACAACTGGGCATTCAAGGAGCACACCTCAAAAACAATAAGAGCCATCTATGACAAACCCACAACGAATGTCATACTAAATGTGCAAAAACTGAAAGCATGCCCCTTGAGAACTGAAACAAGACAAGGATTTGCACTCTCACCACTCCTATTCAACAAAGGACTGGGAGTTCCACCCAAAGCAATCAGGTAAGAGAAAAAATATAAGCCATCCAAAAAGGAAAAAAAAAATACAGCAAACTATTTCTCTTTGTAGACTATATATCCATAACTAGAAAATCCTAAAGACTCTGTCAAAAGTTTCCTAGATCTGATAAATGACTTGAGTAAAGTTTCAGGAAACAAAATCGATGTACCCAAATCTCATTTACAATAGCGACACACACCCACACAACTTACATACTCAACATTATTCCTATCAAATGACCAAAATTATTTTTTTCACAACTAGAAAAAAAAGTATTCTAAAATTTATATGGAACCAAAAAAGAGCTCAAATAGCAAAGCAGTAGTAAAAATAAAGAACAAAGCCAGAGGCATGGTATTACTAGACTTCAAACTATACTGTAAGGCTATAGCAGCCAAAACAGCAAGGTACTGGTACAAAAACAGACACATAAACAAACGTAACAGAATAAAGAACCCAAAAATAATCCTGCACCCCTACAACCATCTGATCTTCAATAAAAATAATCAATGGGGAAAAGTCCCCATATTCATTAAATGGTGCTGGGATAGATGGCTAGCTGCATGCAAAAGATAAAACTACACCCCAAGATAAAACTACACCCCTATCTTTCACCATATATGAAAATTAACCCAAGATGGATTAAAGATTTAAATATAAAACCTCAACTACAAGAATTTTAGAAAAAACCTGGAAAACACACTTTTGGTCATTAACCTTGGGGAAAAAAATTATTACTAAGTCCTCAAAAGCAATTACAAGAAAAACAAATATTGACAAGTGAGACCTAATTAAACTAAAGAGCTCCTGCACAGCAAATGACACTATCAACAGAGTAAACAGACAACCTACAGAATGGAAGAAAATATTCACAAACTATGTATCCAACAAAGGTCTAATATCCTGAATCTGTAAGCCACTTAATTGTAGAAGCAAACAAGAAGTAATCTCATTAAAAAGAGGGCAAAAGACTTGAATAGACACTTCTCAAAAAAAAAAAAACATACAAGTGGCCAAGAAGTATATTAAAAGTGCTCCAGATCACTAATTATCAGGATATTGCAAATCAAAATCACCATGAGATATCATCACATACCAGTCAGAATTGCTCTTATTAAAAAGTTTAAAAAAAAACAAAAGCTGATACTGGCAAGACTGTGGAGAAAAGGGAACACGTGTAGTCCCTTGGAGGGAATGTAAATTAGTTCAGACACTGTGGAAAGCAGTTTGGAGGTTTCTCAAAGAATTTAAAATAAAACTACCATTTGACCCAGCAATCTCATTACTGGGTATATATCTAGAAGAGAACAAATAGTTGTGCCAAAAAGACGCATACACTTGTATGTTCATCGCAGCACTAATCATAATTACGAGGACATGAAATCAATGTAGGTGCCCTTCAACAATGGACTGGATAAAGAAAATGTGGTACATATACATCATGGAATACTACGAAGCCATAAAAATGAATGAAATTGTGGTTTTTTTGCAGTGACACAAATGCAGCTGGAGGCCCTTATCCTAAGTAAATTAACCTGTAAACAGAATTCCTGATGCTACATATTCTTGCATATAAGTGTGAGCTTAACATCGGATACTCATGGACATAAAGATGGGAACTATAGACACTGGGGATTACTAAAATGGAGAGGAAAAGAGTGGAGGTAGGGTTGAAAAACTAACTATTGGATACTATGCTCAGTACCTGGGTGACAGGATCATTTGTAACCCAAACCTACCACCCAGGTACTATGCTTAGTAACTGGGTGATGGGATCATTTGTAACTCACCATCACACAATATACCCAGGAAACAAACCCATATCTAAAATAATAGTTGAAGAAAAATAAGTAAAGACAAAATAAATCAATTAGAAAACCTAAAACAAGTTGGTAGATATATAGTTATAAAAATATTGTACTAATCAAAATAAATGTAAAGAGATTTAACTTTATGTATTAAAAGTAAGTGGCTATCATATTTAAAATCCTACATGTGGAACTTATAAAATATAATTTTAATAGCTCATGAGTATGAGAATTATAAAACATTTACCAATTAATACAAACAAATAATTACACATAACAATTTGTGAGATGCAAATAAAAATTTACCTCTATAGGTTCATTCATTCACCAAACTCAAGAAAGTTTGAAAAATAAACAGTTTGAGCATGTTAAGAGGTTGGTGGGAAAAACCACAGAAAAACCCGAAGAAAGTAAAAAGAGTAAAATAATAAATATAGTAATGGAAATTAATGAAATGTGCAAATATATGGAAGTAAACACCTGCAGGTTTTCATTGGGCAGTATAAAAACTGCCACCCTAATGAAAATTTTCTCACTTGTTCATCTAAAATAAAATCGAAGAGAGAAAGAGAGATAATTTGATTTTGATACTTTATGGTAGCAGAAGGGTGGTGAATACAGTGTGTTAAAATGTCTTAAATGCAAAGAATACAGACCCCTTCCCTCAAATAAACTTAGAATTCTTTTTTCTCAGTATAAAAGGACCCACCTTAAGTGGGGCCACTGTGAACATATATACTATCAAGCAGAGCAGCACAAGGAACTGGAAGAAATTGAAAGTAAAAGCATGAAAAATGCTAATAAAATAAAGAATGCAACATACTTTTTTTGTCCATTAAATAAAAGAGCCACTGATTGTAAGACCCATTATCGATTTTTAATGTTATTAATATTTAAAAATTACTACTAAATAATAATTTCTCTTAAGGACAGTTATGCGCAGCTCATGCACAACCTCTTTTGAAGTATCGGAAATACAGAGATTATTAGTAAGAACAACAAGAGACTCTTTTAAAAAGATAATGATACAATAGTTTTTTATGTGTATATGGTGCTGAGCTCACGCTTCATAAATGTGGACATTTCTCAAGCCAATGAGTGACAAAATTTTCATGAAACTCAGGAATTTTTTGAGAAAGATCAAGACATGTACAGATCTCAGTTGTCATTCATCACTTTTCAGGTTATCCAGTAGAAGAAAACCCTTGAATCGCTACAATCAATTAATCAATAAAAGCAATCACATGTTTTCTGCCCAGTGGTGTGATGGTGCTGTCTTCAAATGCACCAAAATAGTCAATTATTAAATTTTCTGAAATCTTATTAGTCATTTGTGAAACAGCCATTATTAAAAAGTAAGTTATATAGTTTAAAATTAAATTATATTTAAAACAGAGGTAATAATACTAAAAACTCAGTATTTTAAAAAGTTTTACCATTATCTACATGCTTGAGGTTATTTACATGATGTGTTTGTCAGGTGGAAATATCTTACAATGGTGGCAAATTTCTTTCATACTCTTTTAATAACACATTGATAGCTTCAGTTGTCCAGGGCAAGAGTCTTTAAAACGCAGACATCAGAACAAGCTAAGAATTGGGATATGATTTAATACTTAGGTCTCGCCTAGACTTAAAAGAGTAAATGTAAAATATTAACAAAGCAAATGTAACTTTAACATGTGTCATATTGGTAGTTATCATAGTGTGAATACCACATAAAAAATTCAGAAATTATTCTTCCAATTTTTGAAAACTATTAAACAATTTTAGAAAGAAGTGGCTGACATCATTGAAAAATAAATATAATACAAAGGTGCATCCTTTTTGTTACACTTTTGTCTTTTTAATGTTAAAGAAAATCATCAAGTTCTGTTTATCTTAGAATTATACTCATTCATAAAACATATCCATAATTTGGTTAAGGATGCAAATGTTAGACAAAAAGTAATATAAGCCTTTGATGAGAGATAATCAAGTGGTATTCATGAAAAATGATTACATATTTTATTATTATTCAGACATTGGTGCTTCATATATTTAATATTTGAAATTACATAAAAATTATACGTATTCCATAATTTTTAAAAGTCAGTTTTAAAATTTCTCCACCATGCTACTGATTCTGAGGCATTCGAACTTACTTGTGTTATAATTCTCACAAATAAAAGAAAGAAAGAAAGTTCTGATATGAAGAAATTTCTTTCTTATACATGCTAGCTACTTTGGGGTATGCATGTGAGTGTTAATGTTAGCTACTGATTATTTTTCATGTGTACGTTCCCATTCTACTATGACCTTTGACTTTCAAATAAACAGCATTCATTCATTATGATTTTTCAAACAGCATAATTACCCAGTGCAAGAAAGAACATCTGCCAAATTGTATATTCCAGACAGTTCGGTTGATCTTTTCAGATACTTAGTGATGCCCCTTTAGAAAATAAAAGCATAAACAGGCTGCCCCTGGAGCTTCCTTTGTTGAAAATGTATTAAGGTGACTCACAGTGGAATATTTTCCTTCAATGTTTGTGGAAAACTAGAAGATTAAAAAGAAAGGTATTTTTGTTGCTGCTGAAAAGCAGTGGTAAAGAGTTCTAAAAATTATTTAACTAGATATGTATTTCAAATACATTGTTATTGTTCACTGGAGGTGTTTCAACTCTAACCTATTAGGTGAATACAGGGAATATAGAATCACATGAGAGAGTAACACAACTCCAATGTCACTTTTATAACTATCCATCTAGGGTCTGTGTGGGTGAGTCTGTCATATCTTTTCCTTGGTTTTGACAGCTATACTTTCAGTAGATTATAAAAGAGAAAATAAGCCATCCTCTTTGAGCTGAATGTAAAATGGGAGTTACATACACTTATAGAGTAGGCTTTCACTGTTCTATGTTTCATATTTCTTTATTTGAAATTGTAATCATCCTTTAGTAGACTTGTTCTGTCAAAATCATATCATGGTGGGTTGCTCAAATCTAAAAATGTTCAGTCAGAGACTGCTATAAAAAGTCTTAACAAATACTCTGAAAACAGTCCCAAATAACTGCTGAGAAAAAAGAATATATACACAATGTTACGACCTTAGTAAAATCAGTGACAAAAATTACTTTAGATCCTATTTTTATTTTTGGTTATTTGTATGCTATTTGCTATCTTGTATGTCTCTTACACTTACATCTTTTGAGGTTTTAAAAATTACCTACCAGATCAACTATAAATTATTAATATAATAATTGGAGCACATCATTACTAGATTATACTCTATCAATTAATTTGAATCAACTATCATTGTTTTATTTAATCCCTTCAAAGTAGATATCCTTAACTTTTAAATTTTCTAAAGGCTAACACCTGGTCTCTCTGCAGCTTAGCAATTTTCCCTCTGAATCTTTAGGGTACTCTAAAGTATAGTCATTAAATCCTATATCCCTAAGCCTTCTTCTCCTCCTTCCACTTAATTTATGAAGAAGAGTATTACCCTCATGAATAATCATATAATTTTAGCTTCAAATTTTTCCTATTATGTTTCTTTTCTTTTTCCATTTTTTAGTCCATTGAGCAGTGGTACTCTTTTTCTAAGTGATCTTTTCAATTCCTGACTCCTAACTGCAAGCCCTTACATGCTAATCGTGTGGGTGGAAATGTCATAGCAAAGAGAATCTGGAGGATTGCTTGATGAGAATATGTCTCAGAAGAGGGTGAATGTGTCTCTTCCTGGCAGAAGAGCAAGTGGCATTTGGGAGAAAGAAGAAACAGATGGTGACTCTGAGAAAAAGGACACTATAATGTCTCCTTCTCTTCACAAAATTTGCACTAGCTCAGCAGGAAATCTATGGTTAACCATAAAAATGGATGGTCAGCTCCTAAGTGATAGTATACCCTATGAATGGACCAAACTCTATTATTTTAAACAATTACTGATACATAATAATTGTACGTACTTACAGGGCACATATAGTGTTTGAATACAAGCATACAATGTGTAGTGATCAAATTAGGTTAATTGGAATATCCATCACCTCAAACATTTATCATTTCTTCATGTTGGGAAGCATTCCAAATCTTCTCTCTTAGCTCTTGATTTCAGAAGTGTGTGTATTATAGACCATAACTAAGTTCCCTTTGTAATTGAAGTTGGCCAGAAATAAAGGTGTGCTTTTTGTCCCTAAAAAGCAATCATTTGCAGCTTATCTAAAGAATACAAAGCAAAAAAATGCTCAAAAAGAACAGAGAATTTTGTGTAAGCAGGGGTGTTTAGGTTTATATGCAGAAAAGTTTGGTATGTATTATTTCTTTTAAACTTCTTACTATGATTCTGTGGCAAGAGTGATTTTCTAACGTACAATATACACCAAAAGAATAAATTAACCTACATATCCTACCAGGTTGTCATATTGAGCAGTATATTTCTGGTGAAAATAATAAAATGGTTTAAATTTGAAATGAATACACACACATGTAAGATTCACCTGGGCATAGAATATATCCATATACATTATTTAACTCTAGGCTATACAAACAAGAAATATGGTTTTGTTGAGGAAAGTAATTTAAGTCATACTTTTGAATATAATTATATAATATTTTGATATATAATGAAAACATGATATCCCCAATTCCAATTAGATTCAAGTTACTCTCTTTAAAAAGTGAACTGTCTATATTACCAAAGGTATAAAAGTTAAATCACTTGACCCAGTATGAACTTTTTTTTTGTTTTTTAATGTTCTAGTCTTAGATTGTATAATATTCTAGTCTTAGATTTTATTTAATTGCCACTACGGAAGCTGCTGGCATGTGCAAGCAAGGACAATCCAGTTGCCAACACACTGCAAAGTGCTTTGCTTGGCACTACCCATTGGAGAACTGTGACCAACAGTCTAGGAACTCCTCAGCCCCTCCATTACAGCTCCTCAAGAAGCCACAGAACAATGTTGGGGCCCAATGTCAGTCCCAAAGAGTACAGTACACAATCAAGGAATCATAAACTGAGCCTTGGCCCCCTAAAATCTTCCAGAAACAAAGCCAGTCAACTGAGCTCACATTGTACCACAATCAAACCCTCAGGCCATCAAATAGAATAAAAGAAAAAAAATACAAAGGACAGCAACTTGAAAGACTGAAGGAACATCAACCCACAAAGATGAGAAGGAACCAGTGCAATAACTCTGACAGTTCAAAAAGTGAAAGTGTCTTCTTTCCTCCAAATGACACACTAGTTCTCCACCAAGGTTTCCTAGTCAGGCTGAGATGGCTGAAATGACAGAAATAGAATTCAGACTATGGATAGAAATGAAGATCATAGAGATTCAGGAGAATGTTGAAACCCAATCCAAGAAAGCTGAGAATCACAATAAAATGATACAAGAGGCTGACAGATAAAATAGTACAGAAAAAAATGAAATCGACCTGATAGAGCTGAAAGTCACATTACGATAATTTCATAATGCAATTGCAATTATCAATAGTAGAATAGATCAAGCTGGGGAAAGAATCTCAGAGCTTGAAGACTGGCTTTCTATCATAAAATAGTGAGACAAGAATAATGAGAAAAGAATAAAAAGGAATGAACAGAATCTCTGAGAAAGATGGTATTATGTAAAGAAACTAAATATATGACTCATTGGCATCCCTGAAAGATACAGGAAGAATGGAAGCAACTTGGAAAACATATTTCAGTATATGACTCATGAGAACTTCCCCAACCTAGCTAGAGAGGCCAACATTCAAATTCAGGAAACACAGATAACCAATGGAACTGCAAAGCAAGTGCAGAAATAAGGTCACATACCTACAACCATCTGATTTTTGACAAAGCTGATGAAAACAAGCAATGGGGAAAGGACTTCTTGTTCCATAAATGGTGCTGGGATAACTTGCTAGCTTCATGCAGAAGATTGAAATTGAATCCCTTCCTTACGCATATACAAAAATCAACTCAAGATAGAATAAAGACTTAAATGTAAAACCCCAAACCATCAAAACCCTGGTAGATGCTTAGACGATGTTATTCTGACATAGGAACTGGCAAAGATTTCATGACAAAGATGTCGAAAGTAATTGTAACAAAAGCAAAAATTGACAAATGGGATCTAATTAAACTAAAGAGCTTCTGCATATCAATAGAAACTATTTATAGAGTACCTACAAAGTAGGTACAGAAAACCTACAAAATGAGAGAAAATATTTGCAAACTCTTCACTTGGCAAAGGTCTAATATCCAGCATCAATAAGGGACTTAAACAAATTTACAAGAAACAAACAAAAAACCCCATTAAAAAGTGGACAAAGGACACGAACCAACTTGAGCCTTGGCCTTGTCTTTTCAAAAGAAGACATATATGCAGTTGAAAAGAATTTCAATATCACTGATCATTAGAAAAATACAAATGAAAACCACAATGAGATACTATCTCACACCATTCAGAATGGCTATTATTAAAAAGTCAAAAAATAACAGTTGCTGGTGTGGTTGCTGAGAAAATGTAATGTTTATACACTGTTGATGGGAGTGTAAATTAGTTTACCCATTGTGGAAAGTAGTGTGGTGATTCCTCAAAGAGCCGAAAAGAGAACTACCATTTGACCCAGCAATCCTATTACTGGATGTTTACAAAAATTTTTAAATGTCCTTCAAAGAAAATAATATATAGACTAATTGATTTTTAAAAAACTACCTATCAGGTACTATACTCACTACCTGGGTGAGGAATCAATATCCAAACCTCAGCATCACACAATATTCCCAGGTAAAAATCCTGCATATATACCCCATATCTAAAATAAAAGTTGAAATAAAAAAAAACCTATTTTATTAGAATCTTTGTGAATTGCTAGTACCAAAATGGCATATATATCTACTGACTTGAATTAACTTTTTTATGTAGTAGAAATAAAATACATTTGCTTCTTTTAATTTAAAGGCAAATTAAGCTAAATATGTGTCTCTAAGATTATAGATCATATTTTTTATACATTATTTCTTTTATTTCATTTGTTTAGGATTATTGGGAGCCTCCTTTTGCCCACATTCTCTATTATCCTAAGAATAATGAATTATCTGTGGTTGGTATTTCAAACTGTACCACACGACTGAAGGATTTTCTTAAAATAAAACTTTAGGATTTGGATTTTCTTTCTACCACAAAGGCAGAGTATGTTTTTGTGTTATTTAATTACTCAGATAAATAAGTTTCTTTGAGTTAAAAACATTAAAATATTTAAAACAAAATTAAATAATACAGAATGCTATAATCTCAAGCATCCCTCCACCTGCTATGAACATTTTAAAGATACATTTTTTAAAATTTCTGGTTTGGATTTATATGAAGATGACCCAGAAATCTTTAAGTTGTGTATTTATTTATGAATGTATTTATCTATCAACTTTAGATGATACCTATTTCTCCATAGAAGGAAAAATGAGTATTCAGTGTTCTTATGCTATTCTTGATTTTGTTTCTTTCTCACTTGTCCTAACATTTCAGAGCAAATATCACCCACTAGTTACATTTCAATCTTATAATTTTATTATTAGCCTTTTTTTGGAGGCCTCTAAACTTTGACAATATTTGCTAATTACATGAACGGAAAACATTAGTGCCTCTACTTTCCCATTCACCATGATTCCCCTAGTCTATATCATCAAATATGTCATCTGTTGATTTAATTTTACGTTTTGTACTGAAGCTTTATTTAAGCATTTATTTATTTGTTGGTGACACCTAAGTGTTAAAATCAAAATAAAACAATCACTATAATGTCTTGATTATGCAAATATTTGTCAAGGCCATGTAAAGTGTCATGTTTCCTGTGCTATTTGTATGAGAATGTAGTAACTGTCAGTCTAATGAAGTATTTTCTATTCTTTAGTAGTTATTAAAATTCATGTAATATTTGAGTCAAACTTATATTTTAATCATGTGGCTTATAAAACAACTGATTTTTTTCTGGTGTATTAATTGCATTACTTTTCTGTCAAAATTATAATATGCTTATATCATTATACCCTCTCATGAATACTATTCATTGTTATAATGTGTTTATCCCAGGTGGGTTTTTCCGAAAAGAGAGAACTTTCCTTCTTTTTCTTCTTGTTTTCTAATAAAGTTGTTAGTTAATCTTTGATTTTTTTTCTTTTAATGCTTTCAGTTTTTCTCATATATTTGATGACTGATGGTGCTTAAATTTAAATTTTAAAAACAATTATTTAGGTTGATGTTATTGACTTATTTTTTTCTTGATTGAGAGGACTGTTTCTCCTGTAGATCACCCCTCTAATGTAAAAAGCAAAACTTTTCACTCTCATTTTAAGAGTAATCTGTGATATCCCACAAGGTTTATCTATTTTGGCATGCTTGCTTGCTTAATATTATTGTATGGATTATAACATTTCTATTTTAGGTCAACTCATAGAGGCTTTTCAATTCCTGCTTTGTCTTGAGTTTTTTCAATTTTTTTCTTTTGAGGTACTATCAAAATTCCTGCAGAAAAAAAGATGAATATTTTAGCAAATATTCTAGTTCCTACACACCTAAAAACTGTTATTACTTTTCCTTCATAGTTTGTGCAACACTGATGTCTAGATTCAAAATTTTTTTTTCTGTAGTATAAAGATATTTCACTTGTTTTTCTATGGCACGTAAAATTTCTCATCGGTAGGCTGAAGCCAGATTCTGCTTTCTTTACAGATTCCCTAATGTTTCTTTTTATTATTTTCTCCAAAATCATAATTGATCTGACATAACTAGATTGGTGTCTTCTTCCTTCATTCTGATTGGTACAGTATCATCTCTATGATTTTAAAAGCTTACATTTTCTTCAGTGCTATTACTTCTGTGATAATTTCCTCCCTATCCATACCTTCATTTTTTTTTTTCTGGGTCTCTATTTTAACCTCTTCTATGTATTCTATGTTATATGTTTTCTCAAATATTTTGTCAATTTGCTCTGTCCTCTGAGAAATGTATTTAAGTTTATATTCTAGTCCTTTTACAGCATTTATTGTTGTACATATCATAACTTTTATTGCCAATACATGTTTTCTTTGTCCCTCCTACCTTTCTCCTCCTCCTCTGTTTTCTTCTTCTCTTCTTTTCTTTTCCTCTTTCCTCCTCCTCACTCTTTTCTCCTCCTCCTCTTTTTCTTCTTTACTATTTGTGATGGTTAATGCTGAGTGCCAACTTTATTGGAATGAAGGATACAAAATATTAATCGTGGGTGTGTCTATGTGGGTGTTGCCAAAAGAGATTAACATTTGAGTCAGTGGGCTGGGGAAGGCAGATCCACCCTTAATCTGGTGGGCACAATCTAATATATATATCCCATTAGTTGTGTCCCTCTAAGAAAACTCTCACTAACACACTATTGGTTTTGTTGCATTACTTCCAAAGTTTCTCTGTTTAAGATAGTTTCTTCTTCTTTTAATTCTTCTTGTCTTCTGATAAGTTCTTAGCTTTTCTTGAATTTTCTCTTTCATGTTTTTAGTTTTTTAAATATATATGATGACTGTTGGTGTTTAAATTTAATTTTTAAAAACTATTATTTAGGTTGACAGTATTGACTTATTTTGCTCTTAAATAAAGGACTGCTTCTCCTATAGACCTCCTCATTGGTGTAAAAAGCCAAACTTTTCACTCTAATTTTAAAGGTAATATTTCATATCCCACAAGAAATATTATCCTTTAGTTTCAGTAGTATTAGTTATGTCTTGTAACACAAAAGACCAAATAAAGAGATGTTCATCAGTATCTCACTTTAAAAAGTAGGTCGCAAAAGCTTTCTATACCGCTTCTGTAATTTATTAACAATTTTGAAAAATCAAGAAGACTTTACTTCTTCACTTTTTAAGTTGTTATTAAATATATTTCTTTCTTTGAACTTTGAATGAATTTCAATAGTCACCTCTATCTAAGCTCCATGAAACAAGCCCAAGACATGAGGGATCTTATGAATTTTTATGAAAATTTTACCCAGTGAACTATGAGATAAAATTTATTATCACTGAGGCAAAGCAGATGACATAAAATGTAGGATATTAAAATAGACAGATAGCAGAGTAAAATTTCTATAAGCTGTCTGCAAGAGGAATGTGGTATGCAAAGTCACCAAAAAAGAATTTTCCTGTCATTAGTACAATCTGTGTTACTTTTAATTACCTGCTATTTTTTTTACAGATTATTTCACAGAATATTTTCTTTATTATATGAAGATTAAATTACTTTAAATATGTGAACTATATCAGTAAATTTTAAAAAATGAATGAACTTGAATGTAAAATATTATTACAAAACAAGACTCATTAAAGATACCTTCTTGCCAATAAAATATTTTTTTGGTATTTTTTTAGAGATGATGTCACTGTAAATAAGCAGAAAGAAGAGAAAAAAGAAAACATTATGAAAAAAATATTGTGCTGTGATTTTCTACTGAATTGGTATAGCAGAGAAGTGTGCTATATAATGTACATCCTATTGTGGGTTTGACAAGAAAGCAGATTATTTATTTGGATTTTTCTTTTCTCTTTCTTTTTTCTTTTTTTTTTTTCTTTTTTTTTTACTATTAAAGACTTCCTACAAATAATTAAGTCCAAATAATTTATTATAAAATATCCATCATCAAAATATTGAAATAAAATCATAAAGATATGTCATTAGGAGGTCACCTAGTACAGTTTTAACATTTATCTATAATAATCTAAAGCAAGGTTTTTTTCCAAAATGTTTCACATTAAAAGTTTCTATCAATTTAATTATGATATGGTTAGTTTATGTTTTATGGTTTTATGTATGCTAAATTACATTTTCCTTATTGGCTTTTGAAACAGAATCTATGAAATAATATAATAATACAGTTGGAAAGGGTCTTACAAATCTTCAGTATCAAACTCTCAATGCTTTTGTACCATCTACAGCCTCTAAAACATGTTTCTAATGAGTAAAACACATTTGTGTTTTTCAGTTCATTCATGTCTTTAAAATTTGACTGTGCAAAATATATTTTTTAAAAATTGTTATCAATATAGTTTTACTGCAAGATTTTTATGAGGAATATACTTAATTATTAGCTTCTTTCTCTCACACTTTGATCTGATTCTGCCATTCAATAAAATTGCAACGCTTGGATAAACATACATAAGTATTAGAAGGCATAGGCTCCTACTTATAATGATTAACAAATGAATAACTGTTATTTCCTCCTCGCTATTTTTTCAATAATAATTTCTTATTGATTGTAACTAGTAAATTATGCCCTGTAATTGATATTGCAGACATCATTTGCTATAATAACTTGCCAAATATTAATGAGAATATTGTTTTGTTTTGGCATCCCATTTTTTCTAGAAACTTAAAGGTATCATAGATGATCAATCATTTCTTCAGCAAGTATTTATTGAGCACTCACTACCTGCTCTGCACCTTGTAAACTGCACTCTAAAAATAAAGTATGAATTACTGATTTGCCTATATCCTTTTGGAGGAATATTACAGAAACCATCTGTGCTAAAATTATCTGAGCTTTTTATGATTTGTAAAAGAAGAAAAAAATGTGGAAGTAGAGTCTCTGTTAAATGACATTCAACCTAAAATTGCTAACATTTAATTAATATTGTATAACATTTAATGTTGGAAGATGCATTTGTAGTGATTTACATCCACATGACACTGCATAAAATCTACTGGTACCTTTATCCACATTCAATTTCTGCTTTTATGTTATCTGTATATATTTAAATTCAACTGTATGTACATTTTGGTATTAAAATTGTTTCTATATTTTTAATTCCTTTTTGAAAACCATAGAAGTTTTGACATTAAACTTAGGGAAATTATTTCTTGAGCAATAATTTGATCAGAATAACATTTTTTTGTAATTCATTTACAGATAAAATACTGGCCATCCTGAAAAATATATTGTTTATGTTGTTTCAATAACGAAGTTCACATAGCACTGTGATTCATTTGTATTATTTTGGCAAGCATTGTTACAAACATCACTCAAGCATCATTTTTTTTGATAGACACTACTTTAATAAGATACAGGGGATTAATTCAATACATTTTTAAGTAGTTTAAGTAGTAGTTTTAAGTGTAAGAGACTGAAGAAAAATATGTAAAGTTAACTTTTAACATGTAAGACAAGTCTTGAAGTGGAATATGCTAAAATGAGGTTTATTGCTAAGCAGTATCATTTATATTGGACTTGGTCATTTTTTTCCCCTTTCAAAGTATAAAAAGAACTTGTTGAAGATATGTATTTGTCTTTTTTCATTTTTTAAATCAAGAGAATATCAATATCTGGTTTGTGTTTTTGTAAGTTCAGTCTAGCTGCTGCTTTGAGAGAGGAGTAGAGTAAGTACAGGTTAGCGCTCAGATATTCCAATAAGGGAACTAAAACAGAGTAGTCAAGAAAAGATGAAGGCTTGTGTTAACATGTAAGTAATTAATTTTCAGATAAGAAGACAAATTTGAGTTATATTTTGAGTTTATCAGAAAGATCAATAGGCATTTTGTTTCTGAATTTAGTAACTGCTTTAAAATCTTCACTAATAGTTAAAATTCAATGCTTGAAAATAATATGTATGTATGTACCTACACACCTGAAAAGTGGAAAATTTAGAGTTCCTAATGAATATTTTAATTTGGACAAGTCTATAAGACATCCAAGAAGATATGTCAAAAATGTATTGTAGTTGAAAATATGAATCTGAACTGAAATCAAGTATTTGAGCTCAGAAATCAGAGCTTCTAAAATGGAAGTAATACAAAAAGCGCTAAAAATAATAATGCCTTTTTAGGAGTGTGGTTAAAAAAAAAAGTCACAGATCTAATCCAGAAAAGGTCTTAGAGTTGTGGAGTGGAAGAGGATACCCAAAATAAAATTTAGATTGTCATGAGAGATAAGCGGAAAAATAGATTGTGATATTAAGAAATCAATGGGGGGGGGTTAATTACAATAACAAAGTATGTCCATGAATATATTTTAGAAAGGGCATGGCTTAAGAAACTGCAATTTCAATGGAATGTTAGAGAACGATACACATTTGTAGAATGTTGAGGATTGAGTTGTAGATAAATTGTAGTAAAATAAATTGTAGATAAGTTGTAGTAAGTCTTGTAAACATCTCTTTCAAGTGTGTGTGTAGGTGGAGGAATTTGGTGACACATGTTACTGAGGAGATAGGTAAGGAGTGACATCCTTGAATAGGGTACAGTAGATAATATCAAAGCCAAAAGTGAAGAACAAATTAGATGAAAACATTGAAGTTAGTTTATTCTTTGCAATGGGAAGAATGGGTTCTACTCAGGCAGTCTTTTAGTGTGAGTGTGAGTATAAAAAATTACCAACTGTAAATGATGATACAGAGTTTTATATAAGTGGAAAATGGAAATAATGCAAAGTAGTCTCCCCAAGAAAAAAGCTAACAGCTTTTTAGGAAATGTTGTGAGATTAAAGCTGTCATCTAAGTTGAGATTTTTGTTTGTCAACATGTGGAACGGGTGTACAGATAGGTTCAACTGTCATGGAGATTTTTAGGCAAGATAGCTGGAAAGGGAGGAAAAGAGTATGAGAAGAGGAATGAGAGAAAAGCAGAAAAGGGGAAAGAAGTGAAGAGAAGAAGAGAAAAGAAAGAGAGGGAAGGAAAAAGAAGAGTTTTGTATATTTGAAAATGAATTATTAAGAACAAGCCATTCCATACGCACACTGGATAAGGAGGACAGAGAAGACTCACACTGTCTCTGAGACAGTTTTGGAAGCATTAAAATCAAGTACTCAAGAAGGTCATGCAGCAGTGGTGCACAAAATTATGTAAGATGAAGAGTGAAGTTGGAGGTGTATTCTTGCAGCAGAAAGTAGAAATAAGGCATCAGGGATTGAGCAGTTTTTGGTGTCAAAAAAGTTTAGATCATTGAGATTCAATAGAAATAAAATTTAAATATATGAGCCAGTTTTACAACTTGTGGCAGCCACATTAAAAAAGTAAAAAGAAACAATGAAATAAGTTTTACAATATGTTTTAAAGAATATATCAGGACTATTATTTCAACATTCCATCTATATAAAAGAAATGAAACAATCTACATTGTTTTAGTCATACTAAATCTTTCATATCCATTGTATATTTTATACTCATTATATCTCAATTCTAAAAAAAAATTACAAATACTTTATCTGTACTTTAGTTTTATAGTAAAGTTGAAATAGGCCGGCACGCGATGGCTCATGCCTGTAATCCCAGCACTTTGTGAGGCTGAGGTGGGTGGATCACTTTAGTCCAGGAATTTGAGACCAGCCTGGTTAACATGGTGAACCCTGTCTCTACTAAAAATACAAAAATTAGCTGGGGGTGGTGGTGCGTGCCTGTAATCCCAGCTACTTGGGAGGCTAAGGCAGGGGAATCACTTGAACCCAGGAGGTGGAAGTTGCAGTGATCCGAGATCAGGCCACTGCACTCCAGCCTGGGTGACAGAGTGAGACCCCATCTCAAAAAAAAAAAAAAAATCTATTTACTTGCCAAAATCACTCTAAATATTTATATATACTAATCACTGAATAAACTGTCAAAATTTGTGTTTTAACATTCATGTATTATGCAACTGTTTTATCTATTTGGAAGAATTGGTTTGACTTTGGAGGAAAAGCATGTCTGTTATTTAATCTCAAAATTAAAAACATTTAATTCAAAGATCTATTTTATAAGTTGAAGAATGACTCTAATCTTGAAATGGTTCATAGCATTTGGGCAAATGTGCTGAAAGTTTATAATAACTGTATCTAAGACACCTTTCACTGATGATACTTTAGAAAACACAGTAAAAATAGTTTTAAGATTTCTTAGGCCATAATGTGAAACAATAAGGAAATATCAAAATATCAGGGACTTATTTCAAAATCCCAATATATATATAGATGTTTGATTTGTTATATCTGGAGCATGATCCATGAGGATAGAAACTATTTTATTTTTATATTTAAGATTTAAGTTATTTGTCAGATGTAGAAGCTACTAAAAATATATGTGATAGTTTGATTTTTGAGGCCAAAATTATACATTTCTTAACAAATTGAAAGTCCTTTGATACAAAACATAAATTATTAATTACAGTGTCTCATAGTACATGACTCATAGAGCTGAAAAATATATATGAAATTTTTCAAATTTTAAATTAATTGAACTTTTATGTTAGGAAAGTCTTCTATGAGCAGTTGTTTGGTGACATCTCAAGACATTTCACTCTTTAAAAAATATCATTTTTTATTATATTTCTCATAATTTTCAAACAAAATTTCTGCTACTGAAATGATAATTTACCATGTTTTCAACCAAAAATATCTATATGTGTGCATGTGTGTGTGTGTGTGTGTGTGTATAGGAATCAAAGTCCTTTATACAGTCTGAGCTGCAAGCTCAAAATCCCTTAAAACTGAAGTTATTGTTTGACATTTAATTCTGATTTTAAGTGATTAATTTTATTAAATGTTTTTTTCTTGAGAGAAAATATCTAATACAACTTACTCTGAATTTACAATAAGTATGTTTATTATATACTTTATTATCTTTTAAAATATTTTTATACAATAAGGAGATTTTCATTCTGCTAGAGAAAATTGCAAGTTATATACATTGTGAAATCTGAAAAAAACAAAAACAAAAACAATTTTTCCAACCTCTTTTTGTCTTTCCTATTTTAGTTGCAGTACTAGATTCTGCATTCTCCACTCAAGTCTACATTATTAGTGTGCTCTGGTTTTAAACTTTAAAAAAGTCTATAAAATGCCAAAGCTATTCAATGAGGAAAGAAACAATGTTGGAAAAGCTGGGTATCCATGTGCCAAAGAATAAAGTTGCACCTTTGTTTTACACCATATATAAAAAGGACTAAAGACCTAATTGTAAGACCTCAAACTACAAAATTTCTAGAAGAAAACAAAGGGAAAATTTTGACCACGCTGGATGTGGCAATGAATTATTGGATATAATACCAGAAGCACAGGAAGCAAAAGCAAAAATAGATAACTAGGACTATATCAAGTTTTAAAATATTTCTGCATCCATGGACACAATCAAAATGTAAAAGGCAAACTACAGAATAGGAGAAAATATTTACAAATCATGTATCTAAAAATAGATATCTGAAGTAGAATTCACAAAAATAAAAAGTCCAATGATGGTCAGCAGGTCTTGCTGATGAAGAGAGAGAGAGAGAGAGAGAGACAGAGACAGAGAGACAGAGAGAGAGAGAGAGAGACAGAGAGAGAGAAAAGAGAAAAAGGGAGCTGTTATTTAATGAGTATAGGGTTTCAGATTTGCAATATTTAAAAGTTCTGGAGATCTGTTTTACAACAATACAAATACATACTTAGCACTACTAAACTCTACACTTAAAAATGGTTAAGATGGTAAATTTTATGTGTTTACAATAAAAACAAAAGTGATACAACAAAATGAGACTAAAACATATCTCTCAATATCTACAAAAGAGTGTCATAGACTTTTCAAAGCACTACCAAGATGACAAAGCCTATGATAAACATATATTTTTAAATAAAATGCCAAGACTTAAAAATTTAAGATCTATAATACTTTACTTATTTTACAATTAAAATGTAAGAAATTATTCAGTTTAATTGCCAATTACTATTGCCATAATTAATACATTACCTTGTGTTTTTTGCATAAAATGTGAAAATAAGCAAATTACACTTTACATTTATGCAAGTGTTATAGGATCTTTGGGGTGCCGCTTTTCTGGCCAGAAAACTCTGTGGCCGGTGGCTCCTTTGCCAAAGTTTTGCTGGGGCCCACCGGGCTCATTCTGCCCACTCAGCCTAGCAGGCTGTGCTCCGTTCACGTGACCAGCCTGGGTCCCACGTCTGCCAAGGGCGAGTCAGGTGTGGAGCGGCAAGCAGGTGTGTGAGAGAGTGTGGGGTCCAGACATTGTGCAGTCAGACATTCCAGCTGCTGCAGTGGAGTGGGCAGCTTCAGGTGCTGGTATGGTCACCAGCTCTCTGCAAGACTGCAGCTGGACCAGGTATAACACAAACAGCTTCCACAGCTGGCACTGGGGAACATTGTGGTGCTGGAAAGCTTGAAGATGCCAGAGACTGCAGGCTCCCTAAGAGACAGTCACAGCCCTGTCTCAGGGAGCTCCCAGGTCTGGGTTCCCCGAAGGGCTGCAGCTCTTCTCCCCTTCTCTTTGCCCACAATGTGGCAAGCAAGGGGCATGTCTCAGCCCTGTTTGTGTTACAGATTTTTTATCCTCACCATTTGGTGCATGCTGAGTTCTTGTCCTGCAACCAGGAAGAATAAAGTACGCAGACAAGTGGAGAGTGAACAAGATGAAGAGGAGCTTTATTGAGCAATAGAACAGCTCAGAGGAAACCGACAGGGGCAGCTCCTTTCCACACTCAATGTGTCCCAATGAGTGTTCAGCTCCTAGCAGAGAGGGTAGCTCCTCTCTGCTAGGCAAGTTGTCTCCATTAGTGTCCAGCTCTCAGCAGAGAGGGCAGCTCCTCTCTGCAGCTGGTTGTCCCATTGTCTGTTCAGCTCTGGCTAACCATGGCTTTTATAAGACTCAGAGAGGTGGAAGTGCTGGCTGATTGGTCTATGAGCAGCAATGGGCAGCCCCAGAAAAGGCACATGCTCCCACTCCAGTCGTGGGACTGGCAGCCCGGCCCCCAACCTTCAGGCCCTCCATGGCCTGAAGGTGGGGCCTCACCGGGACCCGCTCCCTTCCACCCAGGAGCCTGTCTGCTTCCTGCTGCTGTCCATGGTACCCAGGCTGCTTGTGCCAAGGGGCACCTGCAGGCAAGCACCAAGCTGCCCTCAGCCCTACCTTGGCTTCCCCCTCACATTCGTTAGAGCCCAAAGTCTGGAGGGGACCAAGGCGGAAGGTTGCTGGCGTGTCAGTGCTGCCCCAAGTGTGCACACACCTGGGCTGTGACAGCGCCAATTCCGCTTCAAGATTGGAGCAGGTGCCGGGAATGGGTAGAGGCCAGGCAGTGGGAGGAGACGCTCCCTGAGCCTGAGAGGACAGGAGGGGTCTTCCCGGGCTACTGAGGATGCAGAGTGCAGAAATATCAGGGTTCTGCGCCTGGTAAGGTGGGGCTCTCGCCCACTCCGTGGAGTGTGCACCATTCTGGGCCCGGCTCCACCTCCTCCCGCACCTCCCCTGCAGGGTGAGAACCGCGAGGCGGGGCCAGGGTCCAGAGTGGCGGAAGCTCCGAGCCTGGGAGCAAGTCCTGCCTGGCTGTGCAAGAGCGAGGACAGCACAGTCGGCTGCCTTGGAGACGCGGGGCACCGCCCTCGCCTCTCTACTGCAGCTAGCGGGATGCCAGCGGCCACTCTGGACGGCCCGCCACTGCCATCACATGCACAGAAGTAATTTATATGGAATTAATCTATTTACATCAAACCTACGATGATGTGTTTATAGGTAATATTGGAAATAGTGTCTGGGTCTGAATAATGTACTAATGTACAACAGTACTATCTTATGTCATGTAATGGTTTTAATGGAATGGAATTCTACCAAAACAATTACGTTGTATTTAATGGAAAATTATTTCACTCTACTTTTATTTTATTATTTATATTAATTAAAATTAAAAATTTATCTCAGTCACTCTAGCCACTTCTCATTGCTCAATTTCCTCATCGAACAGTGCAAATCTAGAGTATGACTAAGTAAGTGGGTTTCTGACATGCAGATAAATGTAAGCTTTTGAAGTGTATATATTGAGTTTCCAGTTGCTTGTTGAGGTTTCTCTCTTGATATAGTATTAAGTATATAAATTAGAATAATATAATTAAGAATAATAATTATTGATATAATAGCACAAAATAGAAAATAAGCTGATAACCAGGTGAATGAGAAGCAAATTAAATAATGATCATAGTAAAGAAAACACATAACATAAATTGTTATCACAAACTATAAAAGCACAGCTATTTAGGAAGAAAAAAGAGTAGAAATGCAAATATGTCACAAGAGAACAAAACAAACACCTACTTATTCTTCTATATCTAAGAGACCCAGGGTTAAAGGAAAGGCAATCTGTGCTTAAGATGGCTGAAGACAGAGTGCCATATGGCAAGGGCAGGAGGTAGATTTCAAATATACATATGAAGTGAACATACTGAATAACACATAACCGTATCAAATAATTTTCTGTGAATTAACTTGGAGTTGCAAGAAACACTGTGAAAAGTTTCAAGAATATAGTTGCTAGGTTAAGCCTCCAAGATGCAGTAAAATGTTAGCCTTTATTTGGTAACAGATGAAGAGGTAAAAATCATATATTAGGCAGTTAATGAAGACATCAAAAATATGAGACATGCCAGAATTTTGCACTTTTAGAGTATTGTGTGTCAATGGGTTTACTGTTGTATAAAATATTTTGTGGAGATTCTAATTGCAGTTGCTGTACCAGATGTGCTTTTATGCTTGAGCAAATTAACATATTCTCTGGTACCTGGTATGCAACTATTGGGCTGACAAATGCCTTTTTCTACCTACCTGTTCGTGAGGCCCACCAGAAGCAGTTTGCTTTCAGCTGGCAAGGCCAGCAAGACACTTTCACTTTCTTACCTTGGGGGTATATCAGCTCTCCAGCCCTCTGTCATAATTTAGTTCACAGGGATCTTGAGTGCCTTTCCCTTCCATAGGTATCACACTGGTACATTACATTGATGACATTATGTTGTTTGGACCTAGACAGGAAGAAGTAGCAATTACTCTAGACTTATTGGGAAGATATGCCAGGGGGTGGGAAATAAATTCTAATAAAATTCAGCAGCCTTCTAATCTCAGTGAAGTAGTTAGGGTTTCAGTGGGGGCCATGCTGAGATATCCCTTCTAAGGTAAAGGAAAAGTTGTTGCATCTGGCTCCTCCCACAAACAAGAAAGTCTCATAATGTTTAGTGGGACTATTTTTATTTCAGAGACAACATATTTCTCATTTGGGTGTGTTACTCTGGCTCATTTACTGAGTTACCTGAAAAGCTGCATTTTGAGTGAGTTCAGCAGCAGAGATCAACAATGAGTAGGCTGGGCGGGGTGGCTCACACCTGTAATCCCAGCACTTTGAGAGGCCAAGGTGGGCAGATCACCTGAGGTCAGGAGTTCAAGGCCAGCCTGACCAACATGGAGAAACCCATCTCTACTAAAAATACAAAATTAGCTGGGCATGGTGGCACATGCCTGTAATCCAAGCTACTTGGGGGGCTGAGGAAGGAGAGTCACTTTAACCTGGGAGGAAGTTGCAGTGAGCTGAGATCGCACCATTGCACTCCATCCTGGGCAACAAGAGCGAAACTCCATCTCAAAAAACTAACAAACAAACAAACACAATCAGCCCCTCTTAAGGCACCATTACCTAGGATGATAAGCCATCTAACTAGTGTCAGATTTATTGTATTAAATAGTTTTCATCATGGAAAGTACAATGTTTTATCCTTACTGGAATAGACATTTACTCTAGCAATGGTTTTGTTTTTACTGCATGTAATGCTTTTTTAAAACTACAATCTATGGGCTTAAATAATTCTTCATCGACTATCATAGTATTGCACATAACATTGCTTCTGACCAAGGAATTCACTTCACCTCTAAAGAACTGTGCCAATGGGCTCATGTTCATGGAATTCACCAACCTTAACAAGATTTCCACCATTCTAAGGCAGCTAGCATCACAGAATAGTGAAATAACCTTTCACAGACTCAGTTATAGTGCCTTCTAGGTGTCCATACCTTAAAGAACTGGTCCCCAACCATTTTGGCACCAGGAACCAGTTTTGTGGAAGATAATTTTTCCACAGACCAGAGGTCAGGGGATGGTTGTGGGAGGATTCAAGGGCATTACCTTTATCGTGCACTTTATTTCTATTATGATTACCTTGTAATACATAATGAAATAACTATAAAACTCATCATAATATAGAATCAGTGGCAGCCCTGAGCTTGTTTTCCTCTAACTAGACGGTCCCATCTGGGGGTGATGGGAGACAGTGAGAGATCATCAGGCACTGGAGTCTCATAAGGAGTGCACAACCTAGGTTCCTCACATGTGCAGTTCACAATACAGTTTACACTCCTATGAGAATCTAATGCCACCACTGCTCTGATAGGAGGTGGAGCTCAGGCAGAAATGCAAGTGATGGAGTGCGGCTGTGAATACAGATGAAGCTTCACTAGCTAGCCCACCATTCACTTCCTGCTTTGTGGCCTGGTTCCTAAAAGGTCACAGACCAATACTGGTCTACTGCTTGGGATTTGGGGACCCCTGCCTTAAAGAGCTAGAGCAGAGATCTCTAGAAGCCTGTAGATGCTTTGAATTAGTGTTCAATATATGGTGCTGTTTCTCCAGTAGCTAGTATGTGCAAGTACAGAAATCAAGGGGTGAAAATGAAATGGCATTACTCACCATTACCCCTAGTGAGTCACAGAATTTTTGCTTTCTTTTTCCACAGTGTCATGCTCTGCTGGTCTGGAGATCTTAGAAATCTTTTAGATCTTTTAGAGAGAAGAATGCTTCTACCAGGAGCATTCCTGGTAGAATGTTTCCATTCAATTTGAAGGGCAGATTTCCCCCCAGCCACTTTGAGCTCTGATGCCTCTGAGTCTACAAGCCAAGAAAGGAATTATAGTGTTTGCTGCTGTGATTGATACAGACTACCAAGAGGAAATTGGCTAATACTCCACAAGGGAGATAAGGAAGAGTATGTCTGTAATACTGTAGATGCCCTAGGGTATATCTTAGTATTACCTTGCCTGAATAAGATCTATGGAAAACCATAACAACCCATTCCAGAAGGGATTGAAAATAGCTCAGACTCTTCAGGAATGAAAGTTTGGGTCCCTTGTCTGGATAAAGAACCACAACCAGCTGAAGTGCCTGGTGAAGGCAAAGAGAATAAAGAATGGGCAATAGAAGGTAGTTATAAGTACCATCTAGGATCACAAAAGCACTTACAGAAATAAGAACTATAATTGTGATGAGTATTTTCTTGTTATTTTATTATGAATATTATTGTGTGTATATATAAATACATATATTAAGCAAATATATTCATTCTCTTTTATATTTTATTCCCTCATCATGTAATATAAGATGTATTGACTTTGTATCATTATTTTAAGTATTGTTAATTTTACTGCATAGTATTTAAGTTTTGGAATACCAGAGGAAGAGTAAACATTACTCAAGGACTTTACCTCCTCTTTGGGGGAAGAGATTCATGCCTTTCTGGTCTTAGTTCCTTCAAGCTGCTATAATAACATTCCTTAAAGTAGTTAGGTTAAACAACGAAAATTTACTTCTCATACTTCTGGAGCCTGGGAAATCCAAGATCAAACTGTTGACATATTATTCAGTGTCTGGTGAGGGCCACTTCCTGGCATGTTGAAAGGGTCTTTTCTTTGTGTGTTTACAAGGTAGATAGGGTGAATGGGCTCTCTTGGGCCTATTTTATAAGGCCCCATTTATCCCATTTGTGATGGCTCCCCAAATCTCCATCTCCTAAAACAATCACCCTGGGGGTTAGGATTTCAACTTATAAATTTTGGGGGGGATACATTAAGACCACAGCATCTGTATAGTTTGCTTATTGTATGTAAACAGAACTATGGCTCTTAAGAAATGTCATGTAAATTTATTATTATTATTATTGTTGTTATTTTGAGACAGAATCTCACTCTGTTGCCCAGACTCGAGTACAATGGTACAATCTTGGCTCACTGCAGCCTCCGCCTCCCAGGTTCAAGTGATTCTCCTGCCTCAGCCTCCCAAGTAGCTGGGATTACAAGAGCTCACCACCATGCCCTGTTAATTTTTGTATTTTTAGTAGAGACAGGTTTTACAATGGTGGCCAGGTTGGTCTCGAACTCCTGACCTCAGGTGATCCACCAGCCTCGGCCTCCCAAAATGCTGGGATTACAGGCGTGAGTCACTGCACCAGGCCAAAAAATATCATGTAAGTTATGTAATAATGACTATAAAGTGGAGATGATCCAAGACTAAATAGCTGTTTTTAGTGCAAGCATTATATAAATCCATGTATGTTAAATCTGGACTGAAATTTACCATAATGTAATGAAAAAGGAACTGAGAAAGGACACTGAAAGTTTCAGACTGCTCCATGCTTCATCTATGTCTCACAATTGTCTAAACTATTTGAACAATAAGTATGGTTCTATAGTTTGTAAAATCTCTAATTCTTGTGAGTTTGATTTCACAAACTGAACTACTTGTAATATAACACTTTGCATTCTTCATTGGCTCTTTCATATGCAAGTTGTTCTGGGATCAATGAAGAATTTAACTTCTTCTTTCTTAAAAATGGCTTAGTGGCTGGGCATCGTGTTTCACGCCTATAATCCCAGCACTTTGGGAGGCCAAGGAGGGCGGACCACGAGGTCAGGGGTTTGAGACCAGCCTGGCCAACATGATGAAACCCTGTCTCTACTAAAAATACAAAAATTAGCTGGGCATGGTGGCACGTGCCTGTAATCCCAGCTACTTAGGAGGGTGAGGCAGGAGAATTGCTTGAACCAGGACCTGGGAGGTGGAGGTTGCAGTGAGCCAAGATCATGCCACTGCACTCCAGCCTGGGCTACGGCACGAAACTCCATCTCAAAAAAAAAAAAAAAAAAAGGCTTAGAGTAGTGACTTTTCAAGGTTTTTGGGGTATTCGATGACCGAGATGGTTTTAATAGTCTCTTCAGGTTGACTGAATGTCAGACAGGCTTCTTCCCAACTCTAGGCCCCAGAGCTCCCTTTTCTTACAGCATTTATATTAAAAACGTGTTACTGTAAATTTATGCTCGGCTCCTTTGATATAAACATCTTTTTCAAAATATTCTTTCCATTTTTAAAACTCAGGAATGACTTTCTCAGGGATTGGCAGCCTTCCCTTTGGAATGTAATTATCAATGAATACAGTGTCCCTATCTCCCAGTTTCTGTGGGAGAGTAGAAGTCTAACTTTTTTAAAACACTTGCTCCAAGTTTTAAAGGTACTTCCTGTCATAAAAATATGAGGAACTTTACTTTTGTTTGAGCAAAGCCAATTAGTAAACAGAGAAGACCTGTGATCCCCCACCTCAGCTCTTAAAAACTCTAAAGCCCACTGTTACGGCAGAGTGGAGCTCAGTCTGAGATGTGGTCTCTTTCCACATTTATAATAGGTTTCAATACAGCTTTCCTTGTACATTTGATTTTATCCAGTGCAATTTTTGCTTTGACTGTGACCAAGTCTATAACTGTAATAGCACCATTATTAGTATAGATATATGCCTAATAAACATTCAGTAAATATTTGTTGAACTTAATTTCATTTTAAAGCTTTATTATTTAAATTTTTGGAGCCGGTACATCCATGTATTGAATCACATTAATGGAGATCTAATTTCCCAAATAGTTCTACTATTCATTTCTGCAACACATATTTATGGAGTAGGTTCAATCACAGATTAGGACCAATTCATTTTAAGCATGAAGACAAGCAACTGCTCTGTATAATGACAATTTTTTCTTGTATTTTCTGCTTTATAGTTTTGAGTAAAACTGCTTAAATATGAATATAGTGTTCATTTACAAGTGAATAGTAATGGTAAAAGTTATAGTTTTAATCCTACCCAAAACAAATAGTTTAAATTTAGATATTAACAATTTTTCCAACTGTGGCTTCCTAAAGTGAAGAAAATCAGTGTATTTGCTTTGGATTTATCTGAGATATCATCAGAATAATGGATTCAATTCATGTAGTTTTGATTTAGTAATTGTCACCATCATCCATTTACAAATTTAGACTTGAAACTTTTCTTATGTCATATTAACTCTCTTTAAAATTTTCAAAATTTCGAATTATATCTGCCAAATATATTTTGAAGGTAATCTCTCTCGATGGCCACTGAGAATTAACCAGAGAATTTAAAGAGCAAAAGAGGTAGTTTAGCACAATTTTGCAATAATAAAATTTTCCACAAGGACTAATCACATTGAGCACTAACTATCACATGCTATTAAAAAAAAACAGAAGCAAAAAATATACCTCTTTATTGTATGCAATGAGTAAAATTCAAGGGTGCAAAGTGCTGTCTTCATTATATCTCTTAAAGACTTGGGTAATCACAGTCTTCAAATCTGGAAACAGGTAATTTGAGGCAGAAGTGAGACTATTGGCCCTTCTTCAGCTGTGATTTGGGGTTTCTGGTACTTGCTAAAACTCTTGTCCAGAAAAACTGAGGGAATTCACTACATCATCCAAACATCAAAGATACATGTCAGCTACATTAGTTTTACCTCTCATTCCGAAATCTTACAGCTACTTGACATCATTGTATATACCATACAGAGACTTATTTCTTATTGACCTTTTTTACCCAAACCTGCTCATAGAGGTCATGAAAAAATACTACTAGAAATTATGTTAACTTGAATGAGATGTCAGATATACTTATATCAGGATCCAAATATTACCATAGTTAGATATTACTAATACACAAAATTGTTTATACATTATTTTCATTAAAAATGTTTTACCACAAAATATGTATTGTAATGCTTCATGTTTTACTAATTTTCTCCCAATAATTTAATGAAAAGTCACTGTATGTATTCTCAGTTTAATCTCATATATTCTTAATTTAGCCTTTCATTTTATGAGATAATTTTTATTCTTCAGATATTTAACATCACTTTTATATGTTCTTTGATTAATCAAATAATACATTTAATTACGGAAATATATGTAATTATGAAAGTGAAGAAAGTAAAAATCACACAAAATTATATGCAATATTAACATACTCTTGCTATTATTCAGAATCTGTGATTACACTGATATTTACATTTTTGCATTTGATTTGATATTAAATTTCTTAGCAGATATCACATTTTATACCACATCTTTATAATCCTTCTACCTATAGATAACTATATGTTATCTAGAGTACAATTATATAGTGCAATACTATTGAAAATTTATCATATGTAACATTATAATCTATTATTTAAGAAATATTTTATTTTGAACATGTTTTCAAAATTTCTTACAAATATCATTTTCATATTTGTTTATAGTATTGCATTTCACATTGATGAAATTTTCTTGGCAAATTGATTTATTTTAAAATTTATTTTAAAATTAAAAATTATTTACATGTATTTAAATGTGATTCATTTCTGAGTATTTTTCTAATCATTTAGTTCTGGTGTCATCAGCTTCTATATTGTGATGTACTGTGGTCTACCTGTAATTGAATGTTTTGAGTCTTATCTGGGTTACCTGAGGATATAGAATGATTCTACACTGCTGGTCTGTTGGCTATTCATTGATTAAAATATTATACAGAGAACCTCCTTAGGGTGAACTTTTGTAAGATAAAAGTTAAAAACCACATGAAATAATTATAAATAATATACATTTGCTTGTTAATTAATAAAACTTAGGTAGGCCATTACGTGTAATTCCCCTATGGAAACTAAAGTTAAGCTGTTTGGAAAGAATACTGAATTTACTGTTCTGAAAATAAAAGGATCATTCTCAAGGAGTACAATCAAGGTCACTAGCATACCTGAATATCCTCACTTTACTTGTGTCATTTGCTGCCAAATAAGCTAATATTGGAGCAGATCTTTGGAATAATGACTATATACTCTGAAAAATTCTTATTTAGGATGTTCTTGTCAAATAAGCAAGAGACTTCTATACTGCTAAATTTAATGAACAAATTTTTGTTCTTTTTGTATCAGACTTTTCAGTGCTATTTAATCCATTTCAGCACATATAATATATTAACTTCTTTTGTTCTCAAAAAGTTAGACTTGGCTTCTAAGGCATTACCCTAAACTTTTGTCTTCCTGCCTCTGGCATTATTCTTCCTTGGTTTCTTATGGCAATGCTCCATCCCCATTCAAAAATGTATATTTCTTAGAATTTTTACCAGCTTAATAAATGTCACCATCACTCAATTGCTCAAGATAATTGATTGTTTGTATTTGACACATTCTTTCTTCATCTCCCATATCTAATTCATCAGCTACTTCCAAAATAACTCTTAATCTGCCATGTCCATTTTCCAGACTCTTGTTCAGCCCCAGATGCTATCAACATTCCCGCGAATTACTTGAAAGCCTTCCTAACTGGTATCTCTGCTATCAAGTTTATCACTCTCAGCTTCACAATTCCCACATTATCAAGAAAGAAATCTTTTATAAATTAATTAAGTTTTATATTGAATATAACTTACGGAACTAACCATACTCATTATACACCCAAATGAAGAATGTCTCAAAAACTGAACACATACACAGCAGCCAGATGAAGATGTAAAATATTCAACACTCAGTAGTGCCCTTGCCACCTTTTAATTTTTTTGCAGTTACCAACCACTAAGGGCAACCATTACCACTATTTCTAACACCACAAGTTAGTGTTGCCTGTTTGTGGAGTTTCCATAAAGGGAATCTTTTTGTATGTATTTATTTGTGCCTGACTTCTTTAATCTATGTGGTTGTATGAGGTTTCAGTTCATTCTTTCTCTTTGTGTGTATCATTGTCCATTATGTGCCATATAGCAAACTGTATTTTCCATTGTACTGGTTATAGACATTGGGGTATTCTTCAATTTTTCTTATTGTAAAGACTGATGCTCTTACCATTTTTGTCTGTATTATTACAGGAACATATGTGTGCATTACTTTTGTATATCTTTGCCTTTCACTCTCTGTATTTTATTGAATCATCATAATATTTTCCAGAAAACACAAATTAAATTATGGTACCCTGCTTGAAACCCTTCAAAGGCTTCTGATTTCATTAAAAATTAAATTCAAATTCTTACTAGATTTTCACATCACCTGGCTCCTGCATTCCTCAAAACCTCGTCTCATGCTGTTTCCTCTCACTCACTGTTCTTCAGTTACTCTTGCCTGTCACTTCCTAGAATATAACTAGATTTGACCTTCAGGGAATTAATTATCCTGTTATCTCTTGCTGAAAATTGTCTTTTCCTTTATTCCACACATACCTGACTCCTTATCCTTCAAGTTACCACTTTAGAAAGTCATTCCTTGATACCCACAACCAAAGTAAGTCAACCCCTGTTATTTTTTAATCAGTACACCATTACACTCCTTCAAAACACTTATAAAACCTTGTATTTTTATAATTCTTAGCTAACAAAAATATAAATGACATCTGCATTTTTAGGCTGTAAGCATCAGGAAACAAAAAATATGTTTCTTTTGTTTATTTCTGTATATATAATAAATAGGGGGCACGTTAACTATCAGTTGCTTAGTCAAATTAATAGAATGAATAAAATGTAACTATTTTATGTTCCCCTTGATATTGGATCTGTACTTCCAATTTGAAGACTTCAGGACCTCTCTGTAGCCTGATATCAATACACACTGCAGAGTCTCCATTCTTTAACTTAGTTACATGAAATCAATAAGCATTATTGTAGCTCTAGATGTGATTATATGTGCTATAACCATATATTTTTAAGCAATGATGAACATGACAATGGTCTTCAAGCACAGTTTATTGAACCACATAGACAAGCCATCAAATGATTACAAGGCAAACACCATAGTGCACCTATGAATTACATGTTATAATAAAAAACTAATTTATTGGGGCTGATGTGGAGAGGAATTTACAAGAGTTTAAGCAGAAAATATCAATTTGGGATAGATATTAAAAGTGGATCTCATCTATTGCTTTTCTGCTTTAGATACTTATAAAATAATAAAGTATCTAACTTGTCTGAACTTCTATGTCTCCTCAATGTTGCCTTTTTATGAATTGAAATGTCTCCCAAAGCATTTCCCTTTTCACTCATTGATTCAACAACTATTTACTGAGCTATATAGATGAAAACTGACATTTTAAGGTTGACATGCTAGATATGGAAAATAAAATAATCATTAATGGAGATTTTTATCTCATGTCTCTGCTTCTATTTTATTTCTCCAGTTTTTAGATTTACCAGTTTTATATATTACACAGTCTAGAATTACCATTTACTTCTCATATTCTTCATTTTTCGTATAAAATTATAATTAAAATCTGCAATTTTTTTATTTTTTTCTAAATCTATTCTTGACTTAATTGGGGAAGGAGAGGTTAGAAGTAGAAAAAGTGCAATGCTTAGCTCAGAGAACCATCATTTCAGACCTACAAATATATTGTCTCCATAAATGCCTTTGATAAAATAAATAATGAAAATGCTGCTGTCTTTACACTCAGCAACATTGTATATTTACTCAGGGCAATGTCAATTTTGTAGTCTGAAATTCTAGAAAGCAGACATCCTCCAGATGTCTGAAATTCTAGAAGACAGACATTCTCCAGTCCATGCTTTGCACAGACTGGTATTTTCTTTTTGATTGAAAGATGGATCTGGAAGTTGTCACTGAGGAAATTTTATAAATAGGAAAAAGCCACTTTTCTACCCTGTAATAACTCAGGAACAACTGGAAAAATGTTCTTCAGCCATAAAAAAATCAACCTGCAGGCTAAGTCTAAGCATAAAAATTTCATCCTGAATGATATCCATTTATAAAAAATGTGATTAACTGGTAACAGTGGTCTGTAATGAAAGATGTTTCACAAACCCCACTTTTACATTTCCAACCACAAAGAGTAATATACATGCTCCATGTTTAGGTCACATATCTAAGTAATATGATAGAGTTTGCAAAATAATGTTGTTGACATTGATTTATTAATATTGATTTCTAAGCTGTAAAATATAGACGAAGCTATTTTCTATTGCTTTCTTTCCTAAGCAGATCAAAGTAAAAGTGGTGAATTATAGATTGTGAGCTGTCTTGATTTTTGATAAAATATCAGCAGGGTGGTTTTGAATGTCATATTTCATCACAGTTATTAATTGCCTTAAAAAGTGTGCATTTTCAATAAAACTTATTCAGTCACTTTACATTTAAAACATGGTTGTATTTAAAATAAAACAATGTTATATTTTTAAAAATGAAGCCAGAAATTCAACACTGTATGATTAAAATGGCATAAAATAATATATTTGTTAATTTCAACATGATAAATTTAGACTCAGCATAATTATAGTGGTGTAATTATTTTACCTCATTATGACATCTATAGTATTAAACTAATTTGATAACTGGCTTTTTAAAAATGGGGTTTACATGATTAGGAAAAAGTAGATTTTTATTTACTTTTCTATGCCATGTTTTTTGTAACTTTTCAGGAGAAGAAAAAAAGTAATATGAACTTTGCTGTATCTTCAAAGATCCTGCAAAGAAATATTACATCTAACAATATATAAACACACAAAGCTCTATTCTCCTGCATTAACTTGCTGTATCCTGGTTGTTTGTGGCGTGTTACTTCCAATCTTCGTTTTATAGTTTGGTACTTAGAGCTTTGTTATTCTTCAAATTCTTTTCTCTTAGTTAAAAAAATATATATTGTTTTGTTTCCCATTTCAGTAAGGGCCTATAAACTATTCGTGAGAATTTGCTAACCTCATTGCCCATTCTCACACATTTACACAGGTCAGTGCTAGACACCAGATTGTAAGCTATGTAAGGAAAATAAACTGAATATTTTTATCTTTATGTAACTAGCACCTAGTAATTAGTGAATCCTTCATTGGCATATCTCTCTAAATATGTAATGTTATTAAATTACTGTCTCATAACTTCATAATTATTAGGCCTAAATAGGTTTTGTCTGTGTGTAAAGACTTGGTTCTCTTTAACAATAATAATATCAGCTCACACAGATTTCTCCCACAGAGTTCAAAGTCTCTTCTACTTCATGTTTCTTTATCTACTACCATATGTAGTTTTCATACCATTGCTACTTTCATCACAAATATAAATAAGGGTTGGTCTGTATAAATAAGCACAATTAATCACTACATGAATGAAAGCAGTAACTTAGTTTTACATAAACGTGATTTCAAGGAGCTTATACGTCAATACATCTGCACACAAGATAAGATATCTACAGTAAATACTTGTTGCAATAAATTTCTCTAGACTACGTGAGATAATTTGAAAGTATCTCGTGCTATGCAGTTGACTAGATTGACTCCTTGAAAATCTATCACCAAGAAATTAATTGGATCCTGCATAGTTACTCATAGTTGTTCTACTTGTGTCATTAAGTCAACCAAAATTATTGGACCACAAAATGAACATTCTAGTTATTTGGTCACATTCATCTGAACGGAAATGATTATGCATTGATCAAATCAGTTTCTCTAGGGCTTGGCTATTAGGAGAACGAAAGTGCTTGAACCTACCACATTTTTTGTTGATTCATTAACATTCTATGTAGTTTCTCTCTAAAACAGAAATTCAATGACTGAAAGTCACTTTAAGAAGCAGTAACGTATGTAACACTATTTTTACAAATCTTCAAACAAAAATATATTGATTAATAATATGGCCACTTTAAATATGAGCTAGCATTTAAATAATATTTTTGCTACTTCTTTCAATGAATAACAAAGAAAATTACATTGACTTTGTCTATGTGTGTTTTCATTTGCAGGGCTATTCTTTTATTTGTAGTGTTTGTAGATATAAATTAGATGTGGTTTTGGAGGGCTGAAGGAGTCAAACTTTCAACCATTTGAAACTTGGTAATTTCAGTAGCCCTTTTGGAAAAATAAAAGATGGAGATGAAATATCTTTAGGATGTAATTACATGAGGATATTTTAATTTAATTTAAATGCCACTTTTTATTTTTATTTTTCAAAGTAGCATCATTATAGGCTCATTTTTAAAGATTGACAAATATAGCTTCTTGGAATTTACTGAATCCTTAGCATGGTCATTAGAAAAAATTCTACATAGTGTTAAGGCAAACAAGCCACAGCATTTATTTCTTCACCAGAAATTATCACTAACCTTAAGGATGGAATAGAAATTAGTGGTTTACAAACAATTTTAGTAAATGTATTCACAAAACAAATGATAGAAAAGTTAAAAAGTGAGCATCATTTGACAAATGTCTAGAAGACACCTAAGCATGTTTCTTTTCCTTGAACTGCTTGATTGTATTTGTTCCCAAAGTAATTATACTCTATTTCATTCTAGAAATTACTTGAGAAAAAATACAAAAGTAATTTGTATACTATGAACAAAGTACAAAGTAAATGTAGAATTATGGCCCATAAAGAATAAAAAGTTCTGTGAAAGGAAACAATGCCAGGGCAAGCATAAGTATACATTTAATATGTTGTGTCATTGTGTGTGATTCAGAATCAGGCTTTATACTTTGCAATGATATTTAAAGTTACCATAAAAGGATGCAATGAGATTGGAAGTTATCAAAAAATAAATAATAATTTGTTAACACTAATTCTACAAAAGAGTATGGAGTTTAGCATATATTATAGTTTAACTAAAAAAATTGAAATAGTGAACCAATTTAATTGAGATGGAAAAGGAGAGATAATCTAATTGTACAGTGTAAATGAAAAATTCCAGTTATTTGTTTCTTAGGAAATCTAGGCTTGGGAAATTCAATTCTCATTTTTAAAAGTGAGAAGTATAAGAAAAATCCCAATTATAACAAAACATGTTCGGGTGATAATACATATGGCCATATAAAGGGAAAATTCGTAGAGAAAATTGGACCCCTAAAATTATTGTAAGCCATTTCCTTGGTGTCTTCAAAATGCTTCCAACGGTCATATTTTCTACAGTGTTAAGAGTTGATTGCTAAAGGCATAGAAATATTTTTTTAAAAATTAGCCAGACAAAAACATAATAATGCAATATATATTTAAATATATGAAATATTTGGCATTGGTCAGAACTAACTAGAGAAAGTTAAAACAATGAAAGCACATGTTCATACATACTTAATTCACTCTTTACTACTATAACAAAATACCTGAGACTTGGTAATTTATAAAAAACAAAAATATATTTTCTTACAGTTCTGGAGGATGAGAAGTCCAAGATCAAGGTGCTGTCTGTTCTTGTTGCCTGGTGAGGCTTGCATCCTCTGGAGGGGAGGAATACTGTGTCGCCACAAGGTAAAAGGCAGAAGGGCAAGAGGGCTGAACCGCTGTATGAAGCCTCTTTTATCCTTGCCTAATCCCATTCATCAGGAACAAACTCATGGCCTAATTGCCTTTTAAAGGCCCCACTTTGTTATTCCATCGCATTGTTAGTACCTGAATTTTGGAAGGGACATATTAAAACCATAACACATTCAATATTGGCAAAGAAATAACGATTGACAATAATGATTTTTTTTTTTTTTTTGAGACGGAGTCTCCCTCTGTCTCACAGGCTGGAGTGCAGTGGCGCGATCTCGGCTCACTGCAAGCTCCGCCTCCCAGGTTCACGCCATTCTCCTGCCTCAGCCTCCCGACTAGCTGGACAGGCGCCGACCACCACGCCCAGCTAATTTTTTTTTTTTTTTTTTCATTTTTAGCAGAGACGTGTTAACATGTGTTCACCGTGTTAGCCAGGATGGTCTGGATCTCCTGACCTCGTGATCCGCCCACCTCGGCCTCTCAAAGTGCTGGGATTACAGGCGTGAGCCACCGCGACCAGCGGAAGCAAATATTTTATGTGTGCTTTCAGACTGCTGTTCATGACGCAAATCAGAATGATTTACGCTACGTTACTTTGGTCTCTGTTGTTGCTTTCTCTGTCAGCTTTGCCAATCTCCACTGTTAATGTCTGCTACTCAAGAGAACATCAGGTCATATGTAAACTTCAGAAATTCATGTTGATTTCTATTAGGAATAAAATTTTCACTTTTTTCCAAAAAGCTATAAAAAACAGACCATGGGCTGAGGGAGGTGGCTCACGCCGAGGCGGGCAGACCACTTGAGGTCAGGAGTTTGAGACCAGCCAGGCCAACATGGGGAAACCATATCTCTACTAAAAATACAAAAATTAGCCAGGCGTGGTGGTGGGTGCCTGTAGTTTCAGCTACTCCAGAAGCTAAGGCAGGAAAATTGCTTGAACTTGGGAGGTGGAGGTTTGCAGCGAGCCGATATCATGCCAGTGCACTCTATCCTGGGCTACAGAGCCAGACCCTGTCTCAACAATAACAGTGAAAAACAAAACCAGGTCGGGCGCGGTGGCTCACGCCTGTAATCCCAGCACTTTGGGAGGCTGAGGTGGGTGGATCACGAGGTCAGGAGATTGAGACCATCCTGGCTAACACGTTGAAACCCCGTCTCAACTAAAAATACAAAAAATTAGCCGGGCGTGGTGGCGGGCACCTGTAGTCCCAGCTACTCGGGAGGCTGAGGCAGGAGAATGGCGTGAACTTGGGAGGCGGAGCTTGCAGTGAGCCGAGATGCACCACTGCACTCCAGGCTGGGCGACAGAGCGAGACTCCCTCTCAAAAACAACAACAACAACAAAAAACCAAAACCAGACCATGATATCACTCATTCTTGTGTTGACTGACCTTTAAATGCAAGCCTCCAGGTTTAATTATATCTTGACTTTACCGCCATTCTCAAAATGTTCTGGGCATCATCGACTCTGACATGACCTCATGGAGCAAGTGGTTCATGATAAGAAGCTAAATTTTCCCTCAATATTATTTAAAATCTTCATATTCACCTCAACTGTAAGCTGAGTATCTCTGCAGGTCACCACTTTACCTGAGCTTGTTTATATTTCATATTCCATATAACTCAGAAGCCCAGTTGTTTTTCTCCTCCTAGATTAGTACTTCTTTAAGTTCTTATAAAAAATCTGTTGCTTTGAAGATTATGCTGACTGGCTTTTCTGCCCTTTCTGCTTTTTCGTTATTCTTATATACCTAAATTTTGAAAGTTTGCTTACTTTATTCAATATATTTTAGCAATATTCCTTTCCACATCTATCATTTTCATAGAAATCTTTATCTGAGACAGAAATTACCGACAGGTTGAATTAAATAAATTCTAGTATTTGATTGTCAATTACACAAAATCAAACAGCAGGACGAATCCTGAATTACAATCTGTGCTATAGGACAAAATATTTATATTTTATATAATGACTTTTATAAATTAATAATGGAATACAAACCTCAAAGCCAAATATTACCAAAAATGTATGGATAATATTTTCATTCAGTAAGGATCAGAGAAAGTACAAAAAATGAAGAAACTATGGTATTGTCTTAGAATTTTTAATATACAAGATTGATTCGATGTTCAGTAAATAAGCACAACAAAATTTTGATTTGTACAATTGTACCATGTCTCTAGAAGACAGCCTTGATTACATTTCTAGTAAGAAATGTGTGTGTGTATATATATATATGTGTGTGTGTGTGTGTGCATAGACACTTACACACACCACACAGAAAGATGAAAAACTTGAACAAGTAAAATACATTTACTGTGATTCTTAATGAAAGATGAGATGATGGAAGAGTCCCATTTATTTAAAAGTAAACCTTTTAAATAACTCCAAATTATTTATACTGAATCTTTAGATAAATAATAAATATGCGGATTTAAATTAAGAATTATGATTTGATTTCCTATGTTTATAACGTTTTCCCTAAAATTGCACAGATATTAAAAATACCAGAAAATGTTGCATTTCTTTTTGAAAACAAGAGTATATACAGTCATTTAACCATCATCAAAATCAAGATTTAGAAACTCTCATATACAGCATGCTGACTATAGTTAACAATAATGTCGCATATGTGCAAAATTAGCTAGAAGAGTGGATCATTAAGTGTTCTCACCATAAAAGTATCTATGAGAAGTGACCAGATGTGTTAATTAGCTTGATGATAATTTCACAATATATTTGTGTATTTAAAAAATCACAGCGTATATTTTAAATATATATAATTTTAATTTGCCAATTATACCTTAATAGAGCTGGTGGGGGAAGAATAAATCTCAAAAGAATTTTGAAAAAGGAGGGAAGCCAGATGAAAAATGCCACATAATATGTGATTTTATTTATATGACTTTCTGGAAAGGCAAAATAATACAATGCTTATTAGAGGTCAACAAATCCTAGTGTTAAGGGAAGGAATTTGACTGCAAAAGAAAAAACAGTCCTTTTTGGAATAATGGGGATGTTTTACATCTTAGTTGTGATGATACTTATACTACTTTGTAGATTTCTTAAAGGCCACCAAGCTACTTAACTGAAAATGGTAATTTTTATGGTATTTACATTATAGTTCAATAAAACAATAAAAATATTGATGCAAAGAAATGTAGAAACTTTCAAATCTCTCTGTGCTCTTTTATACACAATCTCTACTTCCATCCTTGATGCCTGGCAACCACTGTTTGCATTCATAAGCATCATTTTATGAATATGACAATCTAATGGTTTTATAACCATTAGTGGAATGTTCTTTCTAAAATTAAGGTGGGTGTGGTGGCTCACGCCTATAATGGAAGCATTTTGGGAGGCTGAGGTAGGAGAATCGTTTAAGGCTCGAGTTTGAGATCAGCCTGGGCAACACAGCAAGACCCTATCTCCACAAAAAATAAAAATAAAAAAATTAACTGGGCATTGTGGTGCAAACCTGTAGTCCCCGCTACTAGTGAGGCTGAGGCGCGAAGATTGCTTGATCCCAGGAGTTTGAGGCTGCAGTGAGCTGTTGTTTGCACCACTGAAATCTAGCCTGGGCAACAGAAGAAGATCCTGCCTCTAAAAAATAAATGTAAATAAATTTAAAATTTTAAAATCTCTGTAAATTTCACCATAAACCAGTTGAGCATCTATGTCGTTATTTATTTATGTATCTTTTCTTTTATTCTATTCATTATGTATCTATTATTTTTTGATAACACACTGTCATCATTAGGGTACCTTTTAGTGGGTCTGAAAATCGGGTAGTATAAGTGCTCTAATTTATTTGTTCATTTACAAAATTGACTTGGCTGTTCTAATTTATTTACCTTTCAATATAAATTTTAGAATCAGCCTGTCTATAACAACAAAGAATCTTCAAATTTTGATTGACTAGAATTGCACTCTATCTATAGATACCTTTGGGGAGCATTAACAACAATACTGAGTCTTCCAATTCATGAACATGGCATCTCTTTCCACTTATTTAGAAATTCTTTGCTTTTTGTTAAATCAGTTTTTTACCGTTTATGTTATAGATCTTGCATATAATTAGTAAGATTTAAGTATAAGTATTTAAGTTTTTGTGATAATATAAATGGTACTTTTTATAATTGTAATTTTCAAAATATATTGCATATATACACAAATATATTAGCTATTCACATATAAATTTTTGTTATGTGCTCTTTTAAGTCTTTTGTCCCTTTTTATTTGGGGTTTGTATTATTATTATTATTGAATTGCTCAAGAATTTTATTGTAGAAGCATGTATTAAATACATTGCCAGATTTGTGTATTGTTAATATCTTCTATGACTCTGAGAGCTGTCAATAACTTGGAGATCTCTCTATGCTCTCTGGCCCAAACCAGAAAAAGGGGCATCATGAGTAAACTTTACTCTCCAGAGTGTCCTATCACCAACTTACCAAGCCAAAGGATATAAATATCTACCCTCTACAGCCTCATCTTATGGCAGACTGGTAACAGGAACTTATCAAAGACTTCCTCAGAGAAAGTCAGCTTCAACTTCCTGGCTCTGGCCTTAAATATTTTTTAGCAGCAAAAATTATAAAGTAAAACTCATCTAAAACAACTATTTTCAAATGAGCAATCTTTGTTTATCAAAATGTGGTGAAAAAATGGAAAGACAACAAAATTAGGAGATACTTTCAACATAAAATACTAAGAGGGTTTATTACTGAGAATTTTTTTAAAGTGTGATTATTCAGGAACAAAAAATAGTCTTCAATATAAAAATCAGTAAAATAGAATAGCACTTTACAGAGGAACCATGTCCATTTTTATTCATTGATAAAATGAAAATGTACTATACTAAACATAATTCCACACTCCCAGATTGGGCACTTTTCATTTTTAAAGCACATAAATATTTGGAATTTTAAAAAAGTAATGCACCACTGGTATGGAGAATACATTGCTACAATTACATTCTGAAAGTGTTTGGCATTGCCTAACAAAGGTGAACATGTGTATGACATACAATGTAGCATTTCTACTCCTTAGGTATATTAAAAAAGGGAATTTGAAAGTGAGTATTCTGACACATTTGCAATATGTTATAGCACTAGTTTGATGGTAGCATAAATACTGAATAAGTCAAATGGCTGACCTTATTGAAATACATATATATCTATCTGTATGCATATTTATACATAAAAATACCTCAGATAAGTGACTAAGAATTCAATATAACTGCACGAACCAGAATGAATGCTAAAAACTACCACTAGTAAAATATGCTATTCTACAACTTTACAGGACATAATTCCATTAATACAATCTCAAACTCAGGCAAAACTAATAAATATTCAGAGTCACAATAGTAAACCCTAAAGAAAAGCAAAAGGATGGGATATATATATTCAGAATATTAGATATGGCTCAGAAAGAATGGTGAGGATGAAGTTCCATCAATTTCATACAGGTGAATTAAAAGATATTGGTAATGCTTTAATACTTCATTGACATAGGTTTATAGCATATAATTATTATTTTTAATGAATATATTTTAGCTATATTATCTGTCTATAAAACACTTCTTTCCTGATATTTTATACAAATACAAAATTAATTTTTTATGACTTTGGCTGTAGACACATAAAGTTCAAGATCCTATCAGCTTAGCAGAGTGACCATACACTTTATTTTACAAACCAGGTTATATGTTTTAAAAGTTGAGTATTGTTAGTGGTCACAGTATGAGAGAAAACTGCAGCTGCTCATAGAAAACTGGGGCTTTTGTTCATCCTGTCTATTAGATATACATGTAAAAATGCTGGTAATTCAGATGGATGTAGATATCACAATGTGAGTTGAAGTTTGAGGGTGATCGTATATGTTCTTGAATCATGGGTCCATGAATTGCATTTAAGGATATGGACCTGGATGACCAAGAAGTAAGTCTATATGGAGAGGAGAACAAATAATAGAACCTAAAATGGTCCGCATTTTATAGTTTAAGTAGGTGATAAGGATGATAAGAGAGCGTGTATAACCAGTGTTTGTGCAGGCTGAATGCCAACGGAAAGATGTTAGCGAAAGCACACAAAGATTGCGGTTCAAAAAGAGGGAGCTATCAATTAATGTGCCAAATAATTATCAGCATACAGCCAAGTAAAGATTGACATTTCCCACTGGATTTGAACAAACAAACAATAAACCTGCATCAGCAAATAAACTTTTTTCTTCAATACAGGCATTTCTCATTAGTTTAATTTCTTCCTGCAAATTTGCCGGATAGCTAATTTTTAGAAAACAAGAGTACATATTCCCTTATTTTAAATAGGAAAAAATAATTTAGTGAAAAAATCCCCATCCAATTCCCCCACATACAATTAAAACCCTTTTAACAAGTTACTTAACAAACCTGAATAATAGAAAGCATTTATAATTTCAATTATACAAATATTTAACAATTGCACAGTAAGTTTATTAAATAAAGGAATAAAGTACCATATGGCAAAATAAAGTAAGTAAAGCAATAAAGTACCATATGGCAAAATAATTTTTCTTCTACACCAAGACAACCATGTTTGCAGTGTAAATCAATTAACAAAGTAACATTTTACTATACTTAATGAATAAAATAGTATTTAAGCCAAAAAAAAAAACAGATTAAAAAGGAAGAAAACTTTAACTTACCAACTGAACAGTTTCCTAAGTGAGATATGACAGCCAAATAACAAGCTGCTTGGTTGCAGTTTGGTGAAATCCAGTAGACTGAAGGAGTTTTCAGTTAACACCTGAAATTTTAATTTTGTCGATTTTTAAATCTGAGGATGTTTTGGTCCATTTTTTCTTGCGTACCCAAGACTGCTAATAAGCATATATATGAATCATTATCGAAGACAAAAAAAGACATTGGTGAAAATCAATCCTGACAGCTTTCTGTGTTCTTCTGCTTAATGTTATATAGCTTTTGATATGGACAAATAATTGCATTTATTAGTATCTTCCTTCTTCTCATGGTATAATCACATTTTCTTGCTATATCAAATTTCTTTAAAAGTTCTGATGTCAAATATCATGGTTCCGCTTATTTTCCCCCAATCAACAATGAATAATATGTTGAAGCACTTTATGTTATGTTCTCTAACACACAGTTATACATTTCTGATATGGACAAGTTGTCACCAATTCAATTTCCATTTTCTGTTTTTTTCTTTACTTGCTGACTTCGATTTCATTTAATATAAAATATTCATATGAAATGTTAGAATTCTCAGCCTGCCTTGCAGTTAGTGGTGCTAATACAATTCAGTTTTCAACAAGTTACAAAATGTGAGGCTGTGGCAGATCTTCCAGAAAATTTTTTGGAAAACACCATAATTTTTACACTTCTTCCTCCCCTACCTCTTGTTCTGGTCTGAGATGTGGTCTTTAGGCTGGAACACAACCAGTAGCCATCTTGTGAACATAAAGATAGATGATATTATAGTGGGATGATAGTGGAAAATTACAGAAGCCTATGTCCCTGAAGACAATATGGAGACACCTCACCAACACTTGACTACCTGTCCATGCTTTTCTTATCTGGGAGGAATAACAACCTTTTTCTTGTTAAAATTAATACACTTTCAAAAAAGCAGTTATGGGTTCAGAGAGCACTGTGTCCCCAAATACTACCTCGTGTGCACTTGATAAAAATGTACATTCTGTTTTTGTTGGTGAAATATTCTGTGTGCTGTTAGTTCCAATTGGTTTATAGTGTTGTCTAAGTTATCTGTTTCCTTATTGATCATTTGTCTGTTTTATTATCCTTACATATTAAAGAATAATCTCACTAAATTCAAAATGCTAGGTTGGTGCTTTTTACTTTCAACATTTTAAATATTTAATTATACTTTCTTTTTGCTTAGAAGGTTTCTGAAGAAAAGACTCACATAATTCTTATTCTTTCTCCTGTATAGGTAATGTGTTTTAGAATTTTTTAAAAAATCTGGATTATTTCTAGATTTTTAGATTTTTTTCAATCTGGCTTTTTTCTATATTTTCTGTAGTTTAAATATGATATGTCTAACTGTAGATTTGTAAATGTTTATCTTGTATGGCATTCTCTGAGTTTCCTGAATATTTATTTTGGTTTATGCCATTCATTTTGGAAACCTCCCAACTATTATTCTGTTTCTTTCTCTCTTTAGTCTATTCCTAGTATCCTAGTTTTCCCATTATTTGTAAATTATACTTCATATTTGTCCCTCAATTTTTGGATAGTCTTTTATGTTTCTTGTACTTTTTTCTTTGTATTTTAGGTTTAATATTTCCATTGACATATATTCAAGCTCAATGATTCTTCCTTGGCCATTGTCAGTGTGATAAATTCAACAAAGGCATTTTGATTTCTGTTATAATATTTTGATTTTAGCATTTCCTTTAAATTTTGAGCATTTTCATTTCTCTGGTTATAATACCCATTGATTCTTGCACAGTATCAGCCTTTTACATTAGAAAGCTTAGCATCTTCATCATAGTTATTTTAAATTCCAGATCTTTACTTTGAAATTATCTGCCATATTTAAACCTAGTTATAATGCTTGCTCTTCTCTTCAAACTGTGTATATGTTTGTGTGTGTGTTTTGTTCCTTTTCACAACTATATAAACATCTGTCTCTTTCTGAATTACCTGTTCTATTTTGTTTTTCCAAATTTCCGTATCAATAGAAATACAAAACTGTCTTATTGATTGTAATTATGTAGTTATGTAGTATATTTTGTACAATTAATAAATTGCCTTCTAATTCTAATTATTCTGCTTTTTAAAAAAACTGAAATAGCTATTTGATTATATTTTCTCTTTCAGATAAACTTTGGTACCTGGGAATTTCATTAAAATTTATGTTTACCTGTTAACTGAAATTGTATTAAATTTGAGATTAGTATTTTAAAAATATACTAAATCATCCCATTCAGTAATACAGTTTATATAAATTGTCTTTTTTCTTCAGTAATATATTAAATGTTCATTAACTGTATCCTTTTTTTTGTTTTAAAGTATATTATTAGAAACGTTTTCAACGTGTTTCTTGTTATTGTGAATGGAAGCTTTTGTCCTTATATTTAGTAGCTTATTGCTGATAAATGAAAAAAATACAAATATATTGATTTCAGTTTGTTGACATTGTATCTGTTTCCCTTGTGGAACTCTCATATTAAAGCTAATCACTTTCCATTTGATTGCCCTCGATCCCCTAGTTAGAAATTCCAAACTTCTGCAAATAATGAAATGCCCCTGCTCACCCACACACAAATGCTTCTACAAAATCTGTAAATACAGCCACACAAGAAGGTGGATATACTCTGGTAAGTGTTCACTGACAGAAGAAACTGCCTTGTAATCTGCTGTATCTCCCTTATGAAGCCATAGGAACAAAGCTAGAGGCACAATTTCCGTGATAATCTTGGTCCATCATGTCCATTGTCATATTTTTAGTCCTGTCTGCTTATCTATTTGCACTTATATGCAAATGCTTCTGTGAATTCAATCTCCCAGGACACTGCTCAACTAAACCTTTCCATTACGCCTGTTCTGAATCGCCTACTTCAAAATCATTGAGTGACCTTATTTCTCTCCTTGTCTTATTTATAAAACATACATGCACCTCCTAGTTTTGGTGGAATCTGGCTAATCTCTGATGAATTCACCCATTTTCCCTGACTTATTCTTTGATTCTCAATAAGCAAGTTTTATCAAAATATATCTGGCTTTTAAGCATCACTTAATCTACATTAAACCTCTTCGGTAGTTTTCTTTTTTTTTTTAGTTTTATTATTATTATACTTTAAGTTTTAGGGTACATGCGGACAACGTGCAGGTTTGTTACATATGTATACATGTGCCATGTTGGTGTGCTGCACCCATTAACTCGTCGTTTAGCATTAGGTATATCTCTTAATGCTATCCCTCCCCCCTCCCCTCACCCCACAACAGTCCCTGGTGTGTGATGTTCCCCTTCCTGTGTCCATGTGTTCTCACTGTTCAATTCCCACCTATGAGTGAGAACATGCAGTGTTTGGTTTTTTGTCCTTGAGATAGTTTGCTGAGAATGATGGTTTCCAGTTTCTTCCATGTCCCTACAAAGGACATGAACTCATCATTTTTTATGGCTGCATAGTATTCCATGGTGTATATATGCCACATTTTCTTAATCCAGTCTATTGTTGTTGGACATTTAGGTTGGTTCCAAGTCTTTGCTATTGTGAACAGTGCCACTATAAACATAGTTTTCTTTATGTACACTTCATTGCACATTTCTCCACTTTGCAATCGACATTAGTTACTACAGTTGTGTTTATCTATTGGATGTCTCTGTCCCTTAATAAGACACAAGATCTAAAATGGCATGTTACATCTGTTTACTTTATCACTTTATACAGAGCCTAGCACATGGAAAATAAATTTTGTTTATCTTAATTTATCAAATTTTATAATTTAATTCACATTTGTTACTAGCATTAAATTACATATGCCATACAGCAATTTTTTTCTAGATTAATTTTGACTAATATGATAGTCTTTGATATTTATTATTGGTTTCTCATGTGGTTTTCAATGCATATTTTAAGTATTGGTACCCTTAGGCATAGACTAGGTGAAGCTGACTCTCAGAGGTAACAATTACTCTGTCATTTCACAGATTTTTTCTTCCTGTATCATTTTTCTCTTTACACTACTTGAATGAGTTCAATATAGAATAATGCTTTTAATATTTTAAATAAATAGTACAAAACTATTTAGTCTCAATATTCTGAAATAACTTATTAGTCTGAAATGGAAATGCCTTTTCATTTCTAAAACTTAGAAAAGGGTTCAGTCCTGGGAAAATGGTTTGAAGTCATATTTTAAAAGTAAAAAAAACCTCATAAATATAAAAATTAGGAAGTAAGTATAAAGTAATAAAAGCAAACAAAAAGTTTATAGAAATAGAATATTAGTTTGAGAATTATCAAGGAAAAACAGAAAAACAATCTAGAAGCAGTCTGTCATAATTCTCTCTATATATGTTCATGAGAGGTATGATGAGTCTAGCTCCGTTTAATAAACCCCTTGTTTTACAATGCTTTTCTACTGAGAAGCTAAGAAGACTACTTTTAGGGTCTTCATTAACCTTGTGCTTAAAGTTTATGTTCCCAATCTCATGGCAAATTATGTTTTAGCTAACCATTTCTCAATATATCTATTCTAACATTCTAGTTTTTCACCTGCACCCCTGAAATATGCTCCAAAGAGGACTATACTTTCCATTTTGCCTCCAGAGTCAATTTTGTAAACTTCAAACAGAGTAATCCTTTGAAAAATAAAATAAAATGATTTCATCTCCTGCTCAAAATCCCACCAATGGCTGCCCACAACACATAAGTGTTAAGTGGTTATAATGGTTTATAGTATTTTGTACGTTGTGGCTCTTAGAAAACTTTCCAATATCTCTACTCTTTGTCCTTCTTGCTTAGCCTATTTAAAAAGGCAATTTGTACTACCCCTTCCCCAAGCTCTATTCCATTAATGCATTTTACTTTTCTCTAAAAACATGCATCATTGACAGGCATGACACCAAGTATACCTTTTATTCAATTAAAAGCTTCAGAAGGACATGACATAATTTGTAAAATCAATGATTTCACACCAGTTTTTGGATCAGCACCTCCAATATAAAGATATGTAATAATGACAAGTTTAATAAATCAGTGGATAAATAAACTGCCAGTTGCTTCATTGGCAAAACATAATATGGACTAATTCTCTCCTAAATTTTAACTTGATAAAATCAATAAATGAGAAAATATTAAGGAGTGAGAGCTTAATGTAAAAATAAAAATGGAGAAACAAGTAGTGAGTGATTTGGGTTAGGTGGAATGAACAGGAGGAGGAGAAAAATAAGACCTTTGCCAATTATGATGCATAATAACTTAAAAATACAAGGAGAGAACATTGGGACTGTATCGAAAAACTGCTGAGGTTTTTGTTGTGTTTTATGCCTTATTTATTTTTGATAAAGGCTAGTTTAAATTGACTTTACAGAACTAGTTATAATACTATTCACTGACTCTTAAATTCCACATATTTTTATATACTCATATTTTAATATAAATTAAAAATTTGTCAGTCCTGGTTGTTGAAAACCTTTTAAATTTGCAAAAGCAGAAAGTGAAATAGCAACTAATTTTACGATCATAACTTAGAAAAATTGTTAAATCATTTCATAAATAAACCAAGCCATAAAACATTGTTTAAAATAACTAAAAGAGTACAAAGAACGCTATGCTTAGTAAATTAAGCTTGGCCATCCCCATTTTCTTTACTTAATGCCTCATTCATTTAGGTAGCCAAGCTAAATAAGTACTTTCTACCAAAAATTCTGATTAAAATTCTTAAATCATTTCTGCTCCAGCTCACTTGATAACTACTTTTCCAATTTTGTGTTTGTCTTGGTTATGTTCCCAGCAGGTTGTTAACAATTAATTAGCAATACTTCTCAAATGTTATCTGTGTTAGTCTACTAATTGCAGGGCAGGAAAATGGAATTTCCCTTTGTAAACAAATGGTAATCATGATCACTCATTTTAGATAAGGCAATACAAATTTTCCTTATATTTGTGTTGTTGTTACTTAGACTTACAGCCAAAAGGCATGAATTGTATTTATAAGTATTGGATGAAGCTATTCATAAGTTACACAAAAAGAATTTTGAATCATTTAGTTTTGAACAGCACCATCTCATTTTAATCCTTTCATCTTATTCCTTAGTAAAAGCAATGTAAACACATGCCTTGTGTGTGAAGGGTGTGTGTGTGCATGTGTGTATTTATATTTATGACTCAAAAGAAAATCTTGGAAGAAGTTGTTTAGATTAGCAACTATGATTCCAGAACAAGCATAAATTTCACATTTCTATCAAAAGTCTTAATGGTTATTTTTTAAAAATGAATTTGCTCATATGTCAAATATATTGTTATGATTTTAGTCAACCTTACACATATTTTAATTCATAGTCTTCAGTATTTTCTATGGTATGTACTTTTTTTGACTTGTTCTATTCCTAGCTGTTCATAGAATGCTTGAAATGGAATTCATCTTATGTATTTTCTAATATACCCACCTAATTTTATAGTTGAGAAAATTTAGGACCAGGAGAAGATAATTTGAATTTCAAAAGGTCATTGTCACAGGTACAATAGATTGGCTCACTGGCATATATTCTAAACTGTTTCTAGTGTGCCTTCCTCAAAGGAAGAGGATGGAACAGTAAAAGTCAATTTCCTTCACTTAAACAATGTGTATGTTTGGATTAATTCAGGCTGGTTTACATTTGGTTGGTTAGTAAGTGTCAAAAGAGGTGGTATATAACAAGTGTCTGTTTTAATAGTTTAGATTGTAGCAACTACCATACCCCTTAGATTCAAAACCATAGTGGTGTCTACTCAGTCCCTACATTGTAGCTATGGGCATTTAATTGTGGAATGAGAAGGTAACACAGAATGGCTAATTCCTTCATGGATCTACTCTGGTAGTTGTCAGAGAATTTCCTGGACTGTCCACCCAACCATGCTAGCATCTGCTTATGTCCTGCCTTCAATAGTTTTGAAGTGTGAAAATGTTTTGTATTACCTTTTGTTCTGCTTAAACTGAATAGAATGGTTTCTGTTATATGAAACTGAAGAGTAACATGGATAATTCTCATATAGTAACATGTTTTGAGATAGGACCAGGAACTCCTAGCTAATTGCTGGTGGATAGATAATAGAAAACTAGGGGACTGGAAATGTATAGGTAAATTTTAAAAATTGTTTGAATACTGAGCAGAAATAATTTTTCTTTGTATTATTATGTAGGTAAATCTCAATGTTCTGCATTTTTATCTCATAGAGAAGATAAAACTGATACATGTGCCATTTAGCCCCTTGCTTCCCAAAGTTTTTTATGTTATGATACACATAGAAATCAATAGTATTTGTGTGGTCCACTCATGTAAAGGGATTCAGATTATCCCAAGTTCCATCAGACCATCTATGTACTTTATGCATCACACACCAGTCTACATGAGAAATCTCATTGTCAAAGTCAAAATGTTTGTCATTTGAAATCTGACTTTAAGCATCCAAATAATTACCATCTCTTACTTTTTTTTTTAAATTTTTCTTTTTTTTTTTTTAAGTTTTGAGACGGAGTCTCACTCTGTCTCCTAGGCTGGAGTGCAGTGGTGCAATCTTGGCTCACTGCAAGTTCCGCTCCCCGGTTCATGCCATTCTCCTGCCTCAGCCTCCCAAGTAGCTGGGACTACAGGCGCCTGCCACCACACCCAGCTAATTTTTTTGTATTGTTTAGTGGAGACGGGGTTTCCCCTTGTTAGCCAGGATGGTCTCGATCTCCTGACCTCATGATCCGCCCACCTTGGCCTCCCAAAATGCTGGGATTATAGGAGTAAGCCACTGCGCCCGGCCCATCTCTTACTTCTAAAGCTCACTCTAACATTTCACCTTCAACAGTTCTTAAAATCGTATCAGGACCTCCAAGTCATCAATCATTTCATTGCTTACCTTCCTCCTTTGATTAGATTAAATTTTAGGCTTCATATTCTAGCCACTCTTTTGCATACATTTTTAGCACAACAGAAATGATTTTATTAACTTCTACAGTTACTTTGTGAATGAAATTATATAATTTTAATGAAGCGCTTAAATATGATCCAATACATAGGACACATTAAATAAACATAAGCTACTACAGTTTTAAGTGAGTTTTCTCAAATGTGCCTAAAGAACTGTTTTATACATAAATAGGTGAAGACAAAGTATTATTTTGATCAGAATTAATCTTTATTTTTTGAGATTATTAAAAAACTTTGAGAAATTCTTTTCATTTTTCTAATAACTTGATGATATTAAAGTAGTTGTCTTATGGTTTAATATAGGTGATTTAGAGTAGAATTTTCAATATTCAGTTAAAAATATTATTCAAAAGGTAAACAATTTGTGTTGTAACAATCATTTTGTAATGTACTTTGTATGTTCTTAGAAACTATTATTTCTAATATCAAAATTAAGAACCAATAGAATATTCAGTATAAGCATCATTTATATGGGTATAGATAAGTTAAATATAGATACAGCTATTAGATATAGATATACACACGATAAAACTGTTTTGTTTTGTTTTGTTTTGTTTTTTGAGACAGATTCTCGCTCTGTCACCCAGGCTGGAGTGCAGTGGCGCCATCTCGGCTCACTACAAGCTCTGCCTCCCAGGTTCATACCATTCTCTTTCCTCAGCCTCCTGAGTAGCTGGGACTACAGGTGCCCACCACCACATCTGTCTAATTTTTTGTATTTTTAGAACAAATGGGGTTTCACCATGTTAGCCAGGATGGTCTCGATCTCCTGACCTCGTGATCTGCCCACCTGAGCCTCCCAAAGTGCTGGGATTACAGTGATAAAACTTTTATGTTATCATTATTATAAACATAAACTATAAAAGTAATTGAGAAAAAACGTATGTTATAAAATATATGTAAAATGCTAACTAAACTGAAATAAAGTTAGTTTTAACTAAAATTGAATACTTTTGCAAAATTACAGAATAACCTTCAAAAGTTGCCTCAATGTGCTAAATAACTGTTCACAGTTTAGTTAGAAGTTATATAATTAATAAGTAATAAATTATGTTATTTCATTACATACAACATTTAACAGATAGTCTCCTTTCTTAAATTATGGTGATCTAAGCCCAATAAAAATTTTAGTTCAGTGGCCAGGCCCATTGGCTCATGCCTGTAATCCCAGCATTTTGGGAGGCTGAGGTGGGTGCATCATTTGAGGTCAGGAGTTCGAGACCAACATGGTGAAACCCCGTTTCTACTAAAAATACAAAAATTAGCTGGGTGTGGTGGTGCAGGCCTGTAATCCCAGCTACTCAGGAGGCTGAGGCAGGAGAATTACTTGAACCCGGGAGAGGAAGTTTACAGTGAGCTGAGGTCACACCACTGCACTCCAGCCTGGGCGACAGAGCGAGACTCTGTCTCAAGAAAAGAAAAAAAAAAATTAGTTCAAATATTGTATCTTGCACAATATAAGACACTTAGGAACCTTCTTAATAGCACTCACGGATCAGTAGAATCGCGGAAGTGACCCCTAGTTTTCTAACACACTTACGTTATTTCTGTCACTCTATCACTGATGACATTGATTTCTGGTAACCATAAAATACTTAAGAGGGATGAAAACAGAAAATAAGCTTTATTCACATGTTAGGAACATGTTTTAAGACTTTTTATTTACATACCTGTAAACATCAAGTGTAATTTCTTCCCTTCGATAGGAGATAATATTTAGGTAAGACTTAAAGCAAAACACGACCCCAAAACTTGTCTTCCATCATTGCTAAAATGATCATTTAAAGCCAGTCTACCTGAGCAGAACCTAATTCATATATTGCTTCACGTATTTTTGTCACTACCTGGAAAGTATGTTTAGAAACTAAAATTAAGACAACTATGCAGAGCAGACACAAGGTAGCCAGTCAAATAATAGCTTAAAATATCCAGCATACTAAAATGGAGTCACTGAATCTGAGAATAAGTTGTAAGATCAGGTAATGACAAAACACATCCTATTAATCCAAAACTTTTTCAAGAATGGAATGCTTGACTCTCAAAAAAAGCAATTTGGGTTTACTATAAAGTAAGTGTTTTTTTTTTTTTCCATAAAAGGAAGAAAAACTTTTTATTTTATTTTATTTTATTTTGGGGGGACTCTGTTATAAATCTTTATTTTTTAGGACTTGAACACTGGCAGAACTAAATACAAAAGCAATAAAAAATCATAATATTTTCTAAAAATAGTTTTCCATTTGGGGCTTGCGGCCCCCTTCAATCAAATCATTCTGAAGATTTAAAGAGGTTTCAGCTTCGAATTTCTCAGAATAAAGACTCCTTTTGAGGGGGGCTACAGAAGCCCCCATGAACTTCCTGCTCCTTAAAACTAACGGGCAAAACAACAACAGACCAAAAATCCTCCTAGAAAGCAAATATGACCCTTCTCAATACAGAGCTTTCCCCACTCCAATTTGTAGGTTTTCAGAGAAGACTGGGGAAGTAGGTAACAGCGAGAAAGTCATCCTGTGAGGAAAGTCCTGGAGCGAGCCCTAGAGTGGGGACTCCCCAGGAGGGCCCGGAGCAGCGGGGACTTCTCACTCCACCTCTTCAGTCTCTGATTAGCACACATTCGGGGGAGAGCTTCCACTTGGAAAAGCTTCCAGGAGGCAGCTCTTCAGTAGCGACCGACGCACACGTGGTCCATGGACAATTTTATCCTGTGAAGCGGATACGGTTTCTCACAAAGGTTGGCCAGCACGTACAAATGTCTCAACGCATACTCGCACGTGGGGGAGTGCCAGTTGAAGCAGTGGGTCTGGAAGTGCAGCAGGGCCTCCAGGTAGCAGCTATGCCCCGTGAACGGGGCTCTCTCAGACAGGAGCTGCTCCGCCTCAGCCTCGGACGCTGCCAGCAAGGAGGCGATCTTGCGCACTGACTTCTCAATGAGGTGCCTGGCATCCAGATGCCGCTGGATCTCCTCTGTGAGCTGCCTGGAGTCCTCTAGATCGTTGGTGTTCATCAGTTTCCTTTTCACGATCATGAGGGGCACCTCAGGGCTGGGGGTGAGGTCAAGGGGTGTGACTGGAGGCAGGGAGATAGGAGAACTGGCTTTGTGTTTCATACTCTGAAACTGCATCACTTTAATGTGGAGATCGTTTCGTTTCCGTACTGCATGATGTGGCTGGTATTGGTGTGTGATTTTACCAGGTGGTACTGCTTGTGCAGCGTCTGGTTAGTCAGATCTTCCACGTCTGAGTCTTCCATCCAGTTGACGCTGTACCAGTCCCCCAGGTACGTCGACCTCTTCTCATCATAGTAACAGGTGTAGGACGACTCTCTGGGGTTGGCAGTAGTAGTTGCATAAACATTAGTATCACCAGGCAGGTGGTTCATCATGGACCCAGACTCACAGGCTTCAATATAGAACACCATCTTTTGGTACATTTTATGTATGTACATGTAATGGATGGTCTCATTCAGGTACTTTACATGAAGATCTTCATTGGGAAAAACCAGTATTCCAGTAGATCCATGGTCAGTGAAGTAAACGAACACATACATGATCCTGGGGACCGCTCTTCAGGACTTTCCCGGTTCCTATGCCCTTCACTGCTTCTGCATCGCCTGTCAACACAGCAAGGAAATTTTGTGGGGTAACATCCTCTCCAGTATAGTCAGTCCTTCGGGAATCCCTGATAGACATCCATGCCATTGGGCCTGTTGATCACAATTCCTGGAGTGGGATTGTCTTCAGAGTGAGCAGTGTCATCGTACATCATAACAATGATGTGCTCGTCTGGAATCCCATTCCGGTAAATGATCTGGTAGGCATGGCACGCAGCTGCCTGGTGCCTGTAATTATACCAGCCATTTGAACCCGCCACGATCACCACCCAGTGCTTGCGTCCATCTTCAGGATCATCTATGGGAACAGCACCAGTGCCCAGTGCCACCCTGAGGAATACAGCTACTTTCCAAACCCTTCTGCACTTTGGAGTTCAACTGCAGAAACCTGTGATAAGCGATCGTGGTGGCAGTGGTGGCAGCGGTGGCAGCCGCGGTGCCGAGTGACCGCGGTGGCGGCGGCAGCGGGACCGTGAGAAAAATCTTAATTATAAATTGGAAAATAATGTAACAGTGCAGCATAATATTCTCAGATAAAATATATCCAAGCAAATACAATGGAATTTTGCATCATGGGAAAGTTGTTGGAAGTATTTAGTTTGCCGAATCTAATAAAATCTTATTGTACTTCTGCACTTATTTACAGTAAATGTGGCATAGTTCTTGTTTCTCCTTGACAGTACTTTTTGAAAATTGTGGTCAGTTGTTTTCCAACCTTTTATTTGCCTTCAGTTTATTTTTTTTAATTTTAACACAGAAACAATGTATCCACTTATACTTGTTTCCTATTTTTTCAGTTGCATTGTATCATTTGAGATTTCCTTTCTGATGTATTACATTCTCTAGTTATTCTGTCAAAAAGCCTATATGTATGATAAATTTCTGGGTCCTCGTATGTCAGAAAATTTCTGAACTTAAATCTCTATACAAGTCTCAGTCAAATATTGTCCTTAAAGTCATTTCTCATTTATTCTTCCTGAAATTGTCAGTTCTAGGAAACATCTGGTATCTTTCATTAAAAGAAATTTAACTTTCTTTTGGTGGTCTTTTGGAATGGCCCCTTAAATAAAATGTTCAAGGTTTCATTACAGTGTGTTTATGTGTAGGTATTTTTTCTTTTAATCTCTGTTGACTATTGGTATTCTTTTATTCTGAATAATGCTTTTTAAATCTTCTTTATAGAAAGTATTGGATTATATTTTCTTCAAATATTCTCTTTTTCTTCCCCCTTCTTAGGAGCTTTGGGTCTTTTTTTTTCTACTATTTCTTAGATGGATTTTGAAACTTATGGACTTATTCTTAGTTTCTCTTAACTTCTCTTTCAAGCCACATTTTGAAAAAATTCATATTTCTCTTTCCATTTATTAATTACTCTCCAGTCCTTTTCACTTGTCTAATCCAAGTGTCTAATTTCAGATGTCTAATATTATTAATATGAATAATCACTTTTTTAAATTTGCAAGTTGTTAATACAAACCCTTTATATAACCATTTTGTGTGATTCTTTCCTGACTCTTCCTCAGTTCTGTTAGGTAATAGCAGTGATGCCATGGATCATGTCAAATATTGAAACTCTCAGTGAACACCCAAAGATAGACATCCAGACAGCCATTGCTTTTCTAATGAAGACAAAACTTTGAAGCACCTGCTGCTTCCATGAAAATATCCAAAATAATCATCCTGCTTTTTGCTAATGTTTTTTCCACAGTTTCTACTTTCCATCAAGGATAATTCCAGAACATTGATGTTTCATCTGTTTGGCTGAAGCTTTGCCATTGTGGCTGACTTCTCAGGCCTATAAAGAATCCTTGGATCCTCTGGATAAGTAAGAGTTGCCTCTTTCTCTTTCTTTCTTTCTCTTTCTTTCTTTCTCTTTCTTTCTGTCTTTCTTTCTTTCTTCTCTCTTTCTTTCTTTCTTCCACAGACTAGAATATAGATATAATCTATTTTGGGGAGTCAATATGTTGCTGAAAAGTGAAATAGATAAACTTCAAAACTTTATTTTTATGATTGAATTGCATTTTAAAATTATGCATCAAAATTGTTGAACATTTGGAAATAGAACCAAATATGTTTAAAACAACAAGACATTGTCACCTACTAGGCAGAATTAATATTTCTGCAATTGTCCCCCAGTATAATTTATGTTAGTTATTTTTATATTTGAGATTATAATTCATAAATTTGTGGCTCATTTATATTCATTAAATTACATTAATGCTATCATGTGATACTGTAACTTATTACATATGCATACACAATATATTTCTAGGTCAATAAATTTAACAGAATATAATTTTAATAATAATATTAAATTGCATGAATATAACATGATATGCTTAATAAGTTTCTTGATTTCAGATTTTCAATTTTCTTACAATTTCAGCAACATAAATGAGGCTGACAGACCCTACAATTTACAAAACTACCTTTGCCTTTCCCTTAGACTTGTACTTCAAATACATATGCAAGGTCAGAGAACATTTCTAGATTCCAAAGTATGAGTCTTATCAATATATACTCAAAGAGTTTTATCACTTTTTATGTCCACATTAGGCACCATATTAGAGCATAAGTGTTGACAACATATTTAATGTTTAACATTCTGGAATCTGGATGAGTGTATTCTAACCCTGACCTGATACTTACTGGTCTTGAGATCATGTGGAAGTAGCTAAGTCTCAATCTTATCATTCAGCAAATGGGCAATGATGATTGTGCTTACCTTGTAAGGTGGTTGTAAAGATTTTTTAAAAAGGTGATTTAGGAAAGGAGGGAAGATGGCAGATGGGAGGCAGGACTGACTTGCAACTACCACTCAGATGGACAAAACAGTGTGTGGAGACTCACATCATGAACTTTTGCTCCAAGAACTACTGAAGGAACATACCAGGAAAACTGAAAGAATTAACAGACGCTTTGAAAGAAGTGGCTTGCTGCTGCAAACTCTGAGACAGCTGAAAATCAGCGAGTACCCAAAGTGGGAGAGGGGAAAGGTCCACCTCGAAACACACATCCTCACCAGGGAGCCTGAAAATCCAGATTATGGGAGAAGAATTTAACTTTGCCTAGAGCTGAGGCAAATTTAGAGAGCTGGGTGAAATATAAAAGAAGCAGCAGTGGGAAAAGCCCTGTAAGCACTCCTGGGCCATAGAAAAGCCCAGGGAAGCCATTTCTGAATTCATCTCACATGGGTCCTTGGGGCAGGCTGCTAATGGAACTGGGGAAAGAACATAGGGAGAAGGAAATTTCTAGCTGAACTTTGTAGGGATTTTGACCCAGTGCAAATTTTCCAGGACAGAATCTGGGGATGGGGGTGAATAGGAAGTACAGATATGAGCACAGAAGTCACACTGGGGAAAGGCAGGGCCTGAATGCCCTGCTTGTTTTCTTAGTGTGTGGAGGCTTGTAGCCAGGGACAAGTTCCCAGCACTGGTTACCAGCTGCCAGTCTAGAAACATGGGGCTTTTGGGGAAGCATGACAGGAGTAAACTAGCCTTTCTCACTGCATGGGAGCTGGATGAGGCTGGTCACTGCCAGCTTTTCTCTACTTCCCTGGAGACCTATATGAAGCAGTGGAGGCAGCCATAACCCCTCTGGGGATTCCATCTGCCTGATAACCTAACTCCAATCCCCCACAGCAACCACAGCAAACCCCACCCAACAATAGTCTGAGCTCAGACACACCTAACACTGCCTCCACCTAATGGTCTTTCTCTACCTGCCCTGGTAGCCAAAGGCAAAAGACATAATCTCTTGGGAGCTATATGGCCCTGCATATCACCTGAAAAACCCCAACACTTACCTAGGCTACGCTAGAGCAAGCTTGTTTCCTCTCTACAATACCACAGCTGATGCTCTCTTGAAAGCGCCACCTCCTGGCTGGAGGCCAAGAAACTCAAGCCATTACCGCAGAACAATCCTGCCCCAAGAAAGCAATAGCTAACTCCACTGCCTGTAACATCCTGGCTAACCAGAGGTCCTGAGTCTGTCCATGTGATAAGTTTACTGCCAGCACAACCAGCATTAGAAAAAAACAGTGCATTGAATAAAACTACAACCAAGGCCCCTCACAGAGTCCCCTTCACTCCCCTGCTGTCTCCACCAGGGCAGGTGCTGGTATCCATGGCTGAGAGACCTGAAGTCACATCATATTGCAAAACTCTTTGCAGATACTTTCCAGTACCAGCCTGGAGCCTGGTAGCTCCACTGGGTGGCTAGACCCAGAAGAGAAATAACAATCACTGTAGTCAGGCTCTCAGGTAGTCCCATCCCTAGGAGAAGTGGGAGAACACCACATCAACGGAGCAGGCAAACTATGGGACAAAAGAATCTGAAGAATAACTCTTGAGCCCCAGATCTCTCCTATGACATAGTCTACCCAAATGAGAAGGAACCAGAAAAGCAATTCTGGTAACATGAAAAAACAAGACTTTTTTAACACCTCCAAAAGATTGCACTAGCTCACCAGCAATGGATACAAACCAAGACAAAATCCCTGAATTGCCAGAAAAAGAATTCAGAGGGTCTATTATTAAGCCAATCAAGGAGGCACCAGAGAAAGGTAAATACCGACTTAAAGAAATTAAAACAATGTTACAGGATATGGATGGAAATATCTCCAGAGAAAAAGATAGCATAAATAGAAAGCAATTACAACTTCTGAAGATGAAGGACACACTTAGAGAAATGCAAAATACACTGGAAAATTTCAACAATAGAATTGAACAAGTAGAAGAAAGAATATCAGAGCTCGAAGACAAAGTTTTTGAATTAACCCAATCCGACAAAGACAAAGAAAAAAGAATTTTTAAAAAATGAACAAAGCCTCCAAGAAGTTTAGTATTATGCTAAATGACCAAACCTAAAAATAATTGGTGTTCCTGAGGAAGAAAAGAAATTGAGATGTTTGAAAAATACATTTGAGGGAATAATTGATGAGAACTTCTTGGTCCTTGCTAGATATCTAGACATCCAATAACAAGAAGCTCAAAGAACACACAGGAAATTTATCATAAAAATATTATTGCCTAGGCCCATAGCCATCAGGTTATCTAAAGTCAAGATGAAGGAAAGAATCTTTAGAGCTGTGAGGCAAAAATATCAGGTAACCCATAAGGGAAAACCCATCAGAATAACAGGAGATTTCTCAGCAGAAACACTACAAGCTAGAAGGGATTGGGGTCCTATATTTAGGCTCCTAAACAGAACAATTATCAGCCAAGAATTTCATATCCAGTGAAACGAATCTTCATAAATGAAAAAAAGATAGTCTTTTTTCAGACAAACAAAGGCTTAGAGAATTTGCCACTACAAAGCCAGCCCTACAAGAACTGCTAAAAGGAGCTCTAAATCTTGGAACAAAACCTCAAAATACACCAAAATAGAAATTTTTTAGGCATAAATCTCACAGGACCTATAAAATAATAACACAATGAAAAAAAGACAAGGTATTCAGGCAACAATGAGCATTATGAATAGAAGAGTACCTCACATCTCGATACTGACACTGAATGTAAGTGGCCTAGATGCTCCACTTAAAAGATGCAGAATGGCAGAATGGATAAGAATTCACTAACCATGTATCTTCTGTCTTCAGGAGACTCACCTAACATATAAGGACTCACAGAAACTTAAGGTAAAGTGGTGGAAAAAGATATGCCATGCAAATGGACAGCAAAAACAAGTAGGGATAGCTATTCTTATATAAGACAAAACAGACTTTAAAGTAACAACAGTTGAAAAAAACAAAGAGGGACATTATATAATGATAAAATGACTAGTCTAACAGGAAAATATCACAATCCTAAATACATATGCACCTAACCCTGGAGTTCCCGAATTTATAAAATAATTGCTACTAGACCTAAGAAATTAGATAGAGGCAATACAATAATAGTGGGGGACTTCAATACTCCACTGACAGCACTAGAGAAGTAATCAAGACAAAGTCAACAAAGACACAATGGATTTAAACTACACACGAGATCAAATGGACTTAACAGCTATTTACAGAACATTCTACCCAACAACTGCAGAATATGCATTCTATTCATTAGCATATGGGACATTCTCCAGGATATGTCCACAGGATATGATAGGCCACAAAATATGTCAACAAATTTAAGAGAATTGAAATTATATCAACTACTCTCTCAGACCACATTGGAATAAAGTTGGAAATCAGCTGCAAAAGAAACCCTCAAAACCATGCAAATACATGGAAATTAAAAACCTACTCCTGAATGATCATTGGGTCAACTATGAAATCAAGCTAGAAATTTAAAAATTATTTTAACTTAGTGATAATAGTAACATAACCTATCAAAACCTCTGGGATACAGCAAAAACAGTGCTCAGAGGAACATTCATAGTATTGAATGCCTACATCAAAAAGTCTGAAAGAGCTGGGCACAGTGGCTCACACTTGCAATCCCAGCACTTTTGGAGGCCAAGGTGGATCACTTGAGGTCAGGAGTTTGATACCAGCCTGGCCAACATAGTGAAACCCCATCTCTACTAAAAATTAGATGAGTGTGGTGGCATGAGCCTGTGGTCTCAGCTAATTGAGAGGCTGAGGCATGAGAATCTCTGGGACCTAGGAGGCAGAGGTTGCAGTGAGCTGAGATAGTGCCACTGCACTCCAGCCTGGGTGACAAAGTGAGACTCCATCTCAAAAAAAAAAGTGGGAAAGAGCACAAATAGACAATCTAAGGTCACATCTCAAAGAACTAGAGAAACAAGAACAAACCAAACCCAGAAGAAGAAAAGAAATAACAAAGATCAGAGCAGAACTAAATAAAACTAAAACAACAAAAACAATACAAAACAAATGAAACAAAAAGCTAGTTTTTTTGAAAAGATAAACAAAATTGATACACCATTAGCAAGATCAACCAAGGAAAGAAGACAGAAGATCCAAATAAGCTAAACTAGAAACAAAATGGAAGATATTACAACAAACTACAGAAATACAAAAGATCATTAAAGGCTACTATGAACAGCTTTAAGAACAAGCACTAGAAAATCTAAAGGAGATGAATAAATTCCTGGAAATATACAACCCTTCTAGATTATTTCAGGGAGAAATACAAACTCTGAACAGACCACCACACCTCAATCAAGATGGTGATTATTAAAAAGTCAAGGAACAACAGATGCTACTGAGGTTACAGAGAAAAAGAAACACTTTTACAACGTTGGTTGGAGTGTAAATTAGTTCAACCATTGTGGAAGACAGTGTGGCCATTCCTCAAAGATCTGGAAGCAGAAATACCATTTGACCCAGCAATCCTGTTACTGGATATATACCCAAAGGAATATAAATCATTCTATTATAAAGATACAAGCACCCATAAATAGTGCCATTTATTGCAGCACTATTCACAATAGCAAAGACATGGAATCAACCCAAATGTCTAACAACAATAGACTGGATAAAGAAAATGTGGTACATATACACCATGGAATACTACGCAGCCATAAAAGAGAACAAGATCATGTCCTGTCTAAAATAATCTATACATTTAAAACAATGTGAAATTGTTTAAAGGTATTTTAAATAAAATTACAAATGTAAAGTGATTTTTTTGTAAACAAAAAAGATCTAGCCTAAGACATGGAACTGGAAGCTGTCATTCTCAGCAAACTAACACAAGAAGAGAAAACCAAACACCCCGTGTCCTCACTCACAAGTGGGAGCTGAATGATGAGAACACATGGACAGGTTGGGGGAACAACACGCAGTGGGGCTTGTTGGGGGATTGCGGGGAAGAAGAGCATCAGGAAAAATAGTTAATTGATGCTGGGCTTAATACGTGGGTGATGGGCTGATTTGTGCAGCAAACGACCATGATACATGTTTACCTATGCAACAAACCTGCACATCGTGCACAGTTAGTCGATTTACATTTGGAGTATCTATTGTATTTAATTGATTTATTTGTCTATGCTTGCACCAACCCTTATAATTTTGATTGCTGTATAATGATATAAAGTAGGGTACATCCTCCAAAAACTTCCAAATTTCCAGGGTTTTTTGTTTTGTGTTTAACTATAGTCACCATGCTGCACAATAGTTATCTTGAACTTATTTCCTCTCACCTAACTATAATTTTGTATCCTTTGACCAACATCTCCTCAACCCCCAGTTCCAAACTCCCACCTCCAAACATCTCAGACTCTAGTAACATCCATTCTACTCTCTATTTCTGAGAGCCACATATATATACTTCAAAACATCATGCAATACGTACAATTATATGTAAAGTCAATTTAAAAGTGAAGTAAGAAATAAATGTGTCATTGTAATAATCAAAGTTTTTGTTTTTTTCTTTGTCTTTTTGTTGTTGTCATCTTAGGCTACCTCTTTTGTGTTTACAAAAAAATAGCTTTATATCTGTAATTTTATTTAAAATACCTTTAAAAAATTTTCACACTGTTTTAAATCTATAGATTATTTTAGATAGAATTGATACATTAAAATGAATCTCCCAGCCGGGCGCGGTGGCTCACACCTGTAATCCAAGCATTCTGGAAGGCCGAGGTGGACAGATCGCCTGAGGTCAGGAGTTCCAGACTAGTCTGACCAAGATGGTGAAACCCCCGTCTCTACTAAAAATACAAAAATTAGCCAGGTGTGGTGGTGCATGCCAGCCAGTTGGGAGGCTGAGGCAGAAGAATTGATTAAACCCGGGAGGCGGAGGTTGCAGTGAGCCGAGATCGAGCGCCATTGCACTCCAGCCTGGACAAGAGCGAAAAACTCCGTCTCAAAACCAAACAACAACAACAAAAAAAGGTCTTCCAATTCTTTAGGTGATAAATCCTCTTATTTATTCAAATCTTCTTTAAATTTCTTAAGAGTGTTTTATGAGTAGGGACATGTCCATCTTTTGTAAAATATATATGTAATATTTAAATATTATTGAAGTTTAGGAAATATTTTATTCAAATATTTAAATAAATCGCTGATTAAAGCTTTGCTTCTTTTCTAGTGTAATTGTTTAAAGTTATGTTTCCCTCTAAGCACATTTGAACCATATTTTATTCTATCACACAGTTCAATGACTGGCTGGTGACCTTGAATTTGTACAGGTTTATTTACAGCTTTGTTAGCACGGAATGTATTGAAGCCCCACGGCATTTATGAAGCTTCTTTAACTTGTTGGTATGAAAACAACCCCATTTCTCCTGTGGTAGGAAGCAAGCGAAACCTCTGTTCAGTTCCTTCAGGCTTCCAGTTATTGTTTTCCACATGAATGTCCTTGAATTCAACCTTGCACACGCACAATTCAGGTTTCAGCCACTGTCTTCTTATTAGAGGTAAGCATTCTTATTGTTTTTTTATTTTTTATGTTTATTTTTATTTTATTTTCCCAGAGGTAGTGTGTATTTATTCCCCTAGCTAATTGTAATATCTTTTTTCCTTTTTCTTTTCCTATTTTATTTTACTTTTTTGAGAGAGAGTCTCGCCCTGTTGCCCAGGCTGGAGTGCAATGGCAGGATCTCGGCTCACTGCAACCTCCACCTCCTGGGTTCAAGCGATTCTCCGGCCTCGGCCTTCTGAGTAGCTGGGATTAGAGGCATGCACCACCATGCCCGGCTAATTTTTTGTGTCTTTAGTAGACACAGGGTTTCACCATGTTGGCCAGGCTGGCCTTGAACTCCTGACCTTGTGATCCGCCCGCCTCGGCCTCCCAAAGTGCTAGGATTACAGGCGTGAGCCACCGCGCCTGACCTTTTTTCTTTTTTCTGTGAGAGAAGTTTTATTTCATAATTAATTCTCATTTTATGCATAATATAAGAATTTTTTGGTTATAGAATTTCATTTTCCCCCTCCTGTTCTTTATCTTTTTGCTATTTTTGTCGTATAGTTCAGTTCAATAACTGAAAACTAATGTGCCTGGTTATAATTTTCTTTAAATAACTTCTTGCTAATTTCTACATCAGAAAAATTGGTGTGTGTTTTTTCCAGTCTAGATTATGGGTCACATTTTTCCAGCTTCACTAAATGGCTCATAATTTATATTTACACTGGCCATTTTCATTGTTGTGTACATTCTGGATTATGTTATCTTCTTTTACAAAATGATATATTTTATTCAAGCAGAGGGTCAAGTTATCAGTAGATGACCTGATCTCGTGTGGGCTGATATTAGAAGTTTATTACAATTTGCCTTGTGTCCAAGGACCCACACCTTGTTCTCACTATATGATACTTTTCTGCTAAAGTGTGACCTCTCTCAAGTTTTCTGAAAATATCCAATTGTTTACCAAATTCTGAATTGATAGTACTTGACTCTGTCTTCATAGCAGCAAACAGTTGCTGAAATCTCAGCTCAGGTATTTCTGCCTATCAGCTATTGCTTTCTTTAGGATCCTGTTGTCTGGCCCAAAATATGCCTACATTATGACCCAGTGAAAGTTTGGAAAATAATTTATACTCAGATTTTGGGGCTCTCCTTCTATGATTTCCCCTTTTCTTCAATTTCCAGTTATTCTGTAATCCAAAACTCTAATATCTCTACCTAGTAAGGACACTGACTTCTGTTGAACTCTAGTCCTTGTGTGTTAGGCAGGCAACGGAGTGGCCTTCTAGAAAAGTCAGTTAAATGGAGATCTCATCCAGAGGGTTTCCCTTTTCTCTAGGTTATATCCTCCAGCTTCAGTCATATTTGGTCACCCTAGAGAATCTTTAAAAAGTTGTTAATTGTCCATTGGTAAGAGGGTTCATCTAATAAAAGTGACTAATCAATTATTAGAAGCAGTAAAGGCTCTGCTAGATGTGTATGTACATACATATAAATTTTATATCTATTACCATATCTTTCCAGAAAATTTCTAATCCTACATGTTCACCAATGATATTTGGGAGTATTCTTCCTAAATTCCTAAGAACAAAAGATGTTATATAACTTCTAAAACATTTATAGCCATATATAAAACATAAAGTGATATGATTTTATGACTTTAATTTGTATTTCTTTGGCTACTAACCTATTTGAATCTCTTTTCATATACTTGGCTATAATTTTGATTTGCTTTTGTATTTTTTTAAATTCACATTGCTTTTTTAGTTTCTAATTAATGTTCATTTTTTATCTTGTCAGTTTGTGAGAGCTCTTTCTAGAAGTACAGCAGGTCCCCAAATAACATCACTCCATTCCACCTCATTTTGTTTTAATACTGATGAGAAGAAAATCAATATCAAGCCAGGTCCACTTTCTGAGTGGAGTGTGTTCATTCTCCCATGTTTGTATGGGTTTCCCCTGGCTACTCTGGTTTTCTCCCACATCCCAAATATGTGCATGTTTGGTGAATTGGCATGTTTACATGGTCCCCATCTGAGTTAGCATGGATGTGTGTGTGAGCGTGCTTTGCAATAAGATGGGGGTCTGTCCAGGTATAGTTCCTGCCTTGGGCCCTGAGGTTCCAGGATAGGCTCTGGCCACCTGCCACCCTGAGCTGGACTAACCATGTTGGAAAATGAATGAATGAATGAATGAATGAACGAATACATTTTATTTGTCAAATAAAAATTTAGGGAAAATTTCCAACCTGCTTAAGATAAGCATACAACTGCAGAATAATTAATAAACAATAAAGTGTGGTTAAAATAAAAAACATTGAACCCACCATAATTGCTATTGTTCATTTTTGAACTGTGTGGTGGTACAAGATGCACATTACAATTTTCATTTTGTACACATTTATTTGATTTAACCCACCACTGAAACTAATGCTGTCATTCATTGAGTCACGAAAAATTTGATAAATAATTACCTTTTTTTGTTTTGATTAATCTTTCTCAAATACATGGATAGTGCATATCGACTTCAGTGTTTAATATAAGAAGTATTTTGGGTCTTTGTTTAGAAATTTGGTGGTGCTTTTGTGACCAGAAATATGCAGCAGAAACCAAACTCTTGTTTATGTCAATTAGATAATGGTAAAGTTGGTTTTGTTATACGTCATTTCTATGGAAGTTGCAGTTTCCTAGATCCTATCAATGACGTTAAAGATTTGCTATATTAAAGTGTATTTTTTACCATTAGAATTTGTTGCATAATATATCTTGTTTTACATTCAAAACTATTTATAATTAAATCTGAAGTTTAATCAATATCATAGAACAAACACAAAGTAAGGCCATTTAATAAAGGAAATAAAAACATAAATAAAAAACTAATAATTCCATGGTGCTTAAAAAGTGCTGGGCATTGTGCCAAAAAAATTAATTATATTTATACATTTAATCCTTCTAGCAATCCTAGGATTAAAGAACTATTCTTATTCCCACTTTAATAGAGTAAAATAGGTACTCTGTTTAGTATATTGCCCAAGGAAACAACTATGAGTAAATGGGAAAGTCAAATTTTAAATCTCGCCAATCTTGCTCATGTCCTGCATTTTTGTGCATTACAAAATACTGCTTCATGTATATATGTACAGAAGTATTTTATTGACAATGTTTTTTGCCTATTCCTCAAAACAGATTACTGTTGGTCTTAAAATATGATCATTAATTTCATTTTAAAACTAGTTATTTACTATGTTTTTTACTACATATACTTACATCAAAATATGGGAGCACATAAGTTTGTTGATATTTTAACTTTTAGTTTAGATGCAAGGAGTACATGTGCACATTTGTTACAAGGGCATGTTGCATGATGTTGAGGTTTGACGAAAAACTGAACCCATCACCCAAGTAGTGACCATGGTATTCAATGGTAATTTTTAAATCCCTGCCGTGTTCTCACTTTTGTTGTAGTCCGCAGTATCGATCGTTCTCATCTTCATATCCATGAGTACTCAATGTTTAGCTACCACTCATTAGTAAGAACATGCAATATTTGATTTTCTGTTCCTGTGTTCATTCACTTAGGTTAAGGCCTCCAGCTACATCCATGTTGCTGCAAAGGACATGATTTCATTCTTTCTTATTGCTGCATAGTATTGCATGGAGTATTTATACCATGTTTACTTTATCCAGTCCACCACTGATGGACACCTAGATTGATTTCACATTTTTGTTGTTGCAAGTAGTGCTGAAATGAACATGGTAGTGCATGTATCTTTTTCATAAAATAATTTATATTCCTTTTGATATATACCCAGTAATGGGATTGCTGGAATGAATGGTAGTTCTGTTTTTCGTTCTTTGAGAAATCTCCAAACTGCTTTCCTCGGAGATTAATTAATTTACATTCCCACCAACGGTGTATAAGTGTTCCCTTTTCTATACAGCCTCACCAGCATCTGTTGTTTTTTGTTTGACTTTTTAATAATAGTCATTCTGGTATCTCATTGTAGTTTTTATTTTCATTTCTCTGATGATTAGTGATGTGGAGAATTTTTCATATCCTTGTTGGCTGCATGTATGTCTAGTTTTGAGAAGTGTCTGTTGATGTCCTTTGCCCAATTTTTAATGAGGTGGTTTTTTTTCCTCTTTGATTTGTTTAAATTCCTTATAGATTATGGATACTAGGCCTTTGTTGGATTCATAGTTTGCAAATATATTTTCCCAATCTGTAGTTTGTCTGTTTACTCGATTGGTAGTTTCTTTTGCTGTGCAGAAGCTTTTTAGTTTAATTGGGTCCCATTTGTCAATTTTTGTTTTTGTTTCAATTGTTTCTGTGGATGTAGTCATGAATTATTTGCCAAGGCTTAGACCAGGAAAATATTTCCTAGAGTTTCTTCTATGATTTTTATAGTTTGAGCTCTTGCACTTAAGTCCTTATCAGTCTTGAGTTAATTTTTGTATATTGTAAGATGTAGGGGCCCAGTTTTATTCTTCTGCTTATGGATATCCAATTATCCCAGCACCTTTTATTGAATGGGGAGTCTTTTCCCTCGTTGATTATTTTTGTTCACTTTGTCAAAGATCAGTTAGTTTGGGGTATGGCTTCATTTCTGGGTTTTCTAATCTGTTACATTGGTCTATGTGTTTGTTTTTGTGCCAGTACATTCTGTATTGGTTACTGTAGCCTTGTAGTATAGTTTGAAATGTGATGACTCCAGCTTTATTCTTTTTGCTGAGGATTGCTTTGGCTATTCAAGCTCTTTTTTTGGTTCCATATGAATTTTAGAATAGTTTTTTTTCTAATACTGTGAAAAAATGACATTGATCATTTGATAAGAACAGGGTTGAATCTGTATATTGCTTTGGGCTGTATGGTCATTTTAAGAATATCAATTCTTCCAATCTATGAGCATGGAATGTTTTTCCATTTGTTCGTGTCATCTCTGATTTCTTTCAGCAGTGTTTTGTAGTTCTCTTTGTAGATATCTCTCACCTCCTTGATTTGCTATATGCCTAAGTACTTTATTTCTTGTGACTATTATAAATGGGATTGTGTTCTTGATTTGGTTCTTACCTTGAACATTATTGGTGTATATAAATGCTAGTGATTTTTGTATGTTGATTTTATATCTTGAAATTTTACCAAAGTAATTTATCAGTTCCAGGAGTCTTCTGGCAAAGTATTTAGGGTTTTCTAAGTATAGAGTCACATCACCAGTGAAGAGTGTTAGTCTAACTACTTCTTTTCTTATTTGGATGATTTTATTTATTTATTTTGCCTCATTTATCTGGCTAGGACTTCCAGTACTATGTCAAATAGGAGTGATGAAGGTGGTCATCCTTGTCTTGTTCTAGTTCTCAAGGGGAATATTTCCAGCTTTGCCTGTACAGTATGATATTGGCTATGGTTTGTCATAAATGGCTTTTATTATTTTGAGGTATATTCCTTCAATGTCTAGTTTGTTAAGGGTTTTTACCATGAATATTTATTGGATGTTTTCAAAAGCTTTTTTTGTGTCTATTGAGATGATCATTTGGTTTTTATTTTCAATTCTGTTTATGTGTTGAGCCGCATTTGTAGATTAGCTTATGTTGAATCAACCTTGCATCCCAGGGATAAAGCCTACTTGGTCATGGTGAATTAGCTTTTTCATGTGCTGCTGGATTTGGTTTACTAGTAGTTTGTTGAGAATTTTTGCTTCTGTGTTCAACAGGGATATTGGCCTGTAGACTTTTTTTTTTTGTCTCTTTGACAGATGTTGGTATCAGGGTGATGTTATTTTTCTAGAATCACTTAGGAAGGAGTACCTCTGCCTCAATTTTTTGAAATAGTTTCGGTATAATTGCTCCCAGCTCTTCTTTGATATCTGGTAGAATTTAGCTGTGAATCCATCTGGTCCTAAGATTTTTTCCTGGTTGTTAGGTTTTCTATTACTGATTCTATTTCAGAACTCATTATTGGTCTGTTTAGGGTTTCAGTTTTCTCCTGATGTAAACTTGGGAGATTGTCTTTACAGGAATTTATCCATTTATCCTAGGTTTTCAAGTTTGTGTAAACAGAGGTGATCAAAATAGTCTGTGAAGATCTTTTGTATTACAGTGGGATCAATTGTAATGTCACCTTCATCATTTCTGATTGTGCTTAATTGTAATGTCACCTTTGTCATTTCTGATTGTGCTTATTTGGGTCTTCTCTCTTTTTTTCTTTGTTAATCTAGCTAGTGGTCCAATGATCTTGTTTATCCTTTCAAAAAACCAACCTTTTGTTTAATTGATCCTTAGTATGGATTCTGGGATCTCAATTTCATTTGGTTCTGCTTTAATTTTAGTTGTTTTTTTTCTGCTACCTTTGTGGTTAGTTTGTTCTTGTCTTTAAAATTTCTCTGAGTGTGATGTCAGATTGTTAATTTATGATCTTTCTAACTTCGTGTTATAGGTATCTAGTGCTATAAACTTTCCTCTTAACACTGTTTTTGCCACATCTCAGATATTTTGGTATGTTGTGTCACTTTTTGTCATTTATTTCAAAGAATTATTTTTATTTCTGCCTTAAATTTGTTTTTTACCCAAAAGTCATTCAGGAACAAATTGTTTACTTTCTATGTAATTATGTGATTTTGAGAGATACTCTTTTTATTAATTTCTATTTTTATTCCACTTTCATTTGAAATTATACTCGGTAAGATTTTGACTTTTTTGAATTTATTGAGAATTGCATTATGCTGTAAATGTTTTTGATCTTACAGTATGTTCCACTGGCAGATGAGGAGAATATATATTGTGTGATTGATAGGTGAGGTATTCAGTTGATGTCTATTAGGTCCAATTGGTTATTGTAAAATTTATGTCCAGAAATTCTTTGTTTTTTTTCTGCCACTATGCTCTAATACCTTTAGTGAGGTGTTGAAATCCCCTACTATTATTGTGTGACTATGTCTTTCACAAGTTCAGACATACTTGTTTTATAAATCTGAGTATTCCAGTGTTGGATGTTTTTATGTTTAGAAAAATTAAGGCTTCTCGTTGAATGGAACCCTTCATTATTATGTAATAACCTTAATTGTCCTTTTTAACTGCTATTGGTTGAAAGGCTCTTTTATATGATGCAAGAATAGCAACCTCTGCTCTTTTCTGAGTGATCAATCTGCCTCTATGCCTTTACTTTTAGCCTATGGAGTCATTACATATGAGATAGGTCTCTGGAAAAGAGTAGAATTCTGGGTCTTGTTTTTTCATTTTCTTCTTTTTTTTTTAAATTGGCATTTACATTCAAGGTTAACATTGATATGTGAAGTTTTGATCCTGTCATGATGTTGTTAGCTAGTTGCTATTTAGTCTCGATTATGTAGTTTGTTTATAAGGTCTATGTATTTATGTGTGTTTTTGTGGCAGCTTGTATCATTTCATTTCCACATTTAGAACTCTTTTAAGGATCTTCTGTAAGGCTTGTCTAGTGGTAACATATTCCCTTAACAATTGCTTGTATGGAAAAGATTTTATATCCACTTCATTTTTAAAGCTTAGTTTGATATGATACAAAATTCTTTGTTAGAATTTCTTTTCTTTAAAAGTGCTAAAAATAGGTCCCATTCTCTTCTGGCTTTAAGGTTTCCACTGAGACATCTACTGTTAGCCTGATGGGGTTCCCTTTTTAAGTCATATGAACCTTTTCTCTAGGTACCTTTAAGATTTTTTCTTTCACATTAATCTTGGGAAGTATGACAACTATGTGTTTTGAGGATTTTCTTCTCATATACTATCTCAGAGGGGTTCTCTGAATTTCGCAAATTTTCATAACGAATTTTTTATGAAGACTAAAAAATTTTCATTGACTATATCCTAAAATGTTTTCCAAATTGTGTACTCTCTATTCTTCTTTCTCAGCAATGCCAATGAGTCATGAATTTGTTCTCTTTATATATTCCCATATTTTTTGGTGGCTTTATTAGTCCATTTGTGTGTTGATATAAAGAAATAGCTGAGCCTGAGTAATTCATAAGGAAAATAGGAGGTTTTTTGGCTTCCGGTTTTTCAGGATGTACAGAAGTATGGCCCCAGCATCTGCTCCTGGTGAAGCTTCAAGAAGCTTTCAATCAGGATGAAGGCAAAGAGACTTCAGGCATATCACATGACAAGAGTGGGAGCTAGAGAGAAGGGGGAGGTCCCAGACTCTTTTAAAGAACCAGATCTCGTGTAAACTGAGCGATAACTCACTTTCACCAAGGGGATGATGTTAAGTCATTCATGAGGGATCCACCACCATGTTCCAATCACCTCCCATCAGGCTCCAACTCCAACATTAGAAATAACATTTTAACATGAGATTTGGACTGGAAAAACTTCCAAACCACATCAGCTGCTTTGTTCACTTTTTAAAATTCTTTTATCTTTTTTTTTTCATTAAGTTGATTTATAGAACCAGTCTTTGACCTCTGGAATTCTTTCCTCTGCTTAGTATAGTCTGTTGTTAAGGCTTCCAGCTGTATTTTGAAATTCCTACAGTGAAATTTTCACTTACAAAAGTTCAGTTTTTTTCTTTCTTAAAATAACTATGTCATCTTTCATATGAATCTTGAATCATTTTTCTGGCTTCCTGGGATTGGATTTCAACTTACTCTTGAACCTCGTTGTGTTTTCTTGCCATCCAGATTATGAATTCTATGTCTGTCATTTCAGATATTTCAATCTGGTTAGGACCCTTTGCCAGGGAGCTAGGGCAATATTCTAAAGGTCAGAAAATCACCAACTTTTTGAATTTTTGGAGTTCTTGCTGATTTTATCTCATCTGAGGTGGATTAAGTTTCTTTTCTTTTTGAAATTCCTTCATTTGGATGGAGCTGTATATATATATTATATATTTTTTTTCTATTTAGTATTTGACTGTGGTGTATGTTTTATATAGTCAATTGGCTTCATTTCTGGAGGCTTTCAGAGGGTCAAGGCTCCATATGTGTTCCTTAGTTGTGGATTGTTTCCTGCATTTGGTTTCACAGGAATTCTGTGCTAAAGAAATTTTTATTTGGTGGTGTCATTGAGGCTGTGATGCAGTAGATGGAACTTAAGAGTAATGGCCGGCAGATAAGCTCCCGTTCAGTTCTGTACCTCTTTTGTATTTCAGAGTTTTGCAGCAGTGCTCTGGGAAAGGGAGAAAGGGTGCAAGAGATGACTCTGTCATAAAGTCTGTTGCAAAGCCTTGGTGGAGACTATTGCAACTATGGATGCTGTGCCTGCATTTCCTTAACTTTGACTAGGACAAGGGTTGTGGATTTGACAGGCTGTGCTCCTCCTTCCCTTAAAAGCAGCTCAAGCTGAAGGTTAGTTCACCAAGAGACCCGGAACTCCCCGGGGACCCACTGGTCCTCTGAGCTTGGCAGAATCAGAGCAGGTTGCGAGGTATGTTTGTGGGTGTTCTGGTGATGTACTGGGTCAAAGGCAAAGGATTCCCTGGCAAGGTGATACCACAGGTGTGCATCTGTGTCTCAGGGTTTTTAGCCCAGCAGACAGCTGTGAAGCACACCCAGCTCTCACTCCCCAACAGATCCTCCCTCTGCAATTTGCCTTAGGACCAGCTAAACTTGTCCCATCCCTTCTGTGCCCAGATAGTTGAGCTGCAGGGAAAAGCTGCAGCTGGCTAATAGGCTACACCCTTCTTAGGCTGGTGTTGCATAGTGGGAACATCAATTTTCCCTGTTAGGACACAAACCAAGGCCACACTTTTCTATGCTGTAGCTCCTCCCCTGCTACAGCTCAGGCCACAGATCTCAGCTAGATACGCCCGGGCAGTGTGCCCAGATCCTGGGGGGTTAGTATTTGGGCCAAAGATCTTGTTCTCTGGTCTCTCAGGGTCAGCCACCAGTTGGGCTAAGCGGCCTGAACTTCTCTCAGACTGCCAGCAAAAGACTTAGGTAGGTGAGTAGAGACTACCTAAGGCACCCTCCTGCAGAAACAACCAGGCAGATGGTCTTGAAAGGGTCTAGCAGACAAGAGGGCTTGTCTATCAGATGTGCCCCCATCCCATGGAAAAGGCATCCCTGCTCTCTCCCTACCTGGCAATCAGCAGGGCTATTATTAATCAGAATAAGATGGAGAGCTTGGGGGATGGACACCTATAGTCATATTTGGCCGCAGTAGCACTGTGCACCATGAAACCTTCTGGGTTCCATGCAAGTTGGAGCTCTCTCTCTGCCTACACTCCAGGCAGGTCCCCCTGGCAATTCAAATCTTTATGTGAGATCATGAGATCTCTTGCAGCTATGATCTCAGAGATCTTTGGCAGGACTGTGGTGCCCTAGAGTTCCTTCACTTACCCCTTTCTTAGGATGTGTTCAGGAACGGGAGCCAGTCCTGATGCTCAGTAACTCTGCAAACTTCCCAGCTTTCACCTCTCTATCAACTTTCAGTGATTTTTTTTCTCAAAAGATCTGTTTAAAGTGTGATAGTTTATATCATATTTTGGTTTCTCTCAGTAAGAGAGATGTTTCTCATCTGCATCTAGTTGGCCACCTTAGTTGTCCCTGACTGATGTCCTGACTTTCAAAAAAATGTAATTCTGTAATTGATTTCAAAATATTAGTCTGAGCATTTTTCTTCATAATTTTAAGGTTTGCAGCTTTTCTGGAAATAATAGCATACATGCTTTTATTTAATTTATTTTCTTATTTTAAAGATTTATTAATTTAATTTTTACCATTTAAAAATATACAGGAAAATTCACATGTTTTGCTTGAATTACAACAGTAGGCACCAACAAATAGTGTATTAGGTATAAAATATCAGTTTATAAGCGTATTAGATTGACTGCTAATGCAGAACAAAAGGTAAACAGAGTAATGACTCAAATTCAAATGGATAAATCTGGCAAGTCATGAATAAGTTGTCTCATATTATCTAAAAAAGGAGCTAAAAGATTGTGGGTAAAGAAGGAGAAATAGTGATTTAAATGAATAATAAAGTCATATTTTGGATAATCATATATTTGAATCATCAGAAATGTGCAATTATTTTCATCTCAAAGAGGTAACGCTTTACACTTAGTAAAATCTATGCATAAATCAAAGCACAAAAATAAAAACAGCATATATGTGGGTGAAAGATTCTTGGAATGAAGTAGAAAATTGTATTTATTTCTCCAAAAAGTATATGTGAAATAAACATGTACAAAGAGAAAATACATTGGTAAATATTGTACATAGAGGTATTCATCCTGAAATTTAACCAAAGTAAATATATCATGCATTTATTGAATTTATAATTATTTCCAAAGAGTCATTTTATAATGTTATTTTGGAGAGTTGAAAATCATTTAGTATTGAGACAACAGTCTCTCTATATACAAATGCATAAATTGTTTATTTTAGAAATATTTCTATTCAGTATTTCCCAGCACTTTTGCTTCTTTTCTTTTTTTTTTTCAAAGGATATCTTTTTTTAAATTATTGTACTTTAAGTTCTGGGATACATGTGCAGAATGTGCAGGTTTGTTACATAGGTATACACGTGCTATGATGGTTTGCTGCATCCATCAACTGGTCATCTACATTAGGTATTTCTCCTGATGCTATCCCTCCCCTAGCCCTTCACTCCCCGACAGGCCCCAGTGTGTTGTGTTCCCCTCCCTGTATCCATGTGTACTCATTGTTCAACTCCCACTTATGAGTGAGGACATGCAGTGTTTGGTTTTCTGTTCCTATGTTAGTTTGCTGAGAATGATGGTTTCCAGCTTCATCCACGTCCCTGCAAAGGACATGAATTCATCCTTTTTTATGGCTGCATAGTATTCCATGGTGTATATGTGCCACATTTTCTTTATGCAGTCTATCATTGATGGACATTTGGGTTGGTTCCAAGTCTTTGCTATTGTGAATAGTACTGCAATAAACATACATGTGCATGTGTCTTTATAGTAGAATGATTTGGTCATATACCCAGTAATGGGATTGCTGGGTCAAATAGTATTTCTAGTTCTAGATCCTTGAGGAATTGCCACATTGTCTTCCACAATGGTTGAACCAATTTACACTCCCACCAACAGTGTAAAAGTGTTCTTACTTCTCCACATCCTCTCCAGCATCTGTTGTTTCCTCACTTTTTAATGATCATCATTCTAACTGGCGTGAGATGGTATATCAGTGTGGTTTTGATTTGCATTTCTCTAATCACCAGTGATGATGAGCTTGTTTTCATGTGTTAGCTGCATAAATGTCTTCTTTTGAGACCTGTCTGTTCATCTCTTTGCCCACTTTTTGATGAGTTTTGCTTTTGTTTTTTTTTTGTTTTTGTGTAAATTTGTTTAGGTTCCTTGTAGATTCTTGATATTAGCCCTTTATCACATGTATAGATTGCAAAATTTTTCTCCCATTCTGTAGGTTGCCTGTTCACTCTGATGATAGTTTATTTTGCTGTGCAGAAGCTCTTTAGTTTAATTAGATCCCATTTGTCCATTTTGGCTTTTGTTGCCATTGCTTTTGATGTTTTAGTCATGAAGTCTTTGCCAATGCCTATGTGCTGACTAGTATTGCCTAGGTTTTCTTCTAGGGTTTTTATGGTTTTAGGTGTTAATTTTACGTCTTTAATCCATCTTGAGTTAATTTTTGTATAAGGTGTAAGGAAGGGGTCCAAATTCAGTTTTCTGCATATGGCTAGCCACTTTTCCCAACACCATTTATAAAATAGGGAGTCCTTTCCCCATTGCTTGTTTTTGTCAGGTTTGTCAAAGATCAGATGGTTGTAGATGTCTGGTGTAATTTCTGAGGCCTCTGTTGTGTTCCATTGGTAGTTTGATGGGGATAGCATTGAATCTATAAATTACTTTGGGAAGTATGGCCATTTTCACAACATTGATTCTTCCTATCCATGAACATGGAATGCTTCTCCACTTTTTTGGGTCCCCTCTTATTTCCTTGAGCAGTAGTTTGTAGTTTTCCTTGAAGAGGTCCTTCAAATTCCTTGTAAGTTTTATTACTAGGCATTTGATTCTCTTTGTAGCAATTGTGAATGCGAGTTCACTCATGATTTGGCTCTCTGTTTGTCTATTACTGGTGTATAGGCAGGCTTGTGATTTCGCACATTGATTTTGTATCTTAAGACTTTGCTGACGTTACTTATCAGCTTAAGGAGAATTTGGGCTGAGACGATGGGGTTTCCTAAATATACAATCATGTCATCGGCAAATAGACCACTTGACTTCCTCTCTTTCTATTTGAATACCCTTTATTTCTTTCTCTTGCCTGATTACCCTGGCCAGAACTTCCAATACTATGTTGAATAGGAGTGGTGAGAGAGGGCATCCTTGTCTTGTGCCAGTTTTCAAAGGGAATGCTTCCAGCTTTTGCCCTTTGAAAAATTCAGTATGAGATTGGCTGTGGGTTTGTCATAACTAGCTCTTATTATTTTGAGATACGTTCCATCAATACCTAGTTTATTGAGAGTTTTTAGCATGAAGGGGTGTTGAATTTTATCAAAGGCCTTTTTCTGTACCTATTGGGATAATCATTTTTTTTTCATTGGTTCTGTTTATGTGATGGATTACAATTATTGATTTGCATATACTGAACCAGCCTTGCACCTCAGGGATGCAGCTGACTTGATCATGGTGGATAAGCTTTTTGATGTGCTGCTGGATTTGGTTTGCCAGTATTTTATTGAGGATTTTCGCATCCATGTTCATCAGGGATATTGGCCTGAAATTTTCTTTTTTGTTGTGTCTCTGCCAGGTTTTGGTATAAGAATGATGCTGGCCTCATAAAATGAGTTAGGGGGGAGTCCCTCTTTTTCTGTTGTTTGGAATAGTTTCAGAAGGAATGGGACCAGCTCCTCTTTGTACCTCTGGTAGAATTTGGCTGTGAATCCATCTGGTCCTGTTTTTTTTTTTTTTTTTTTTTTTTTTTTGGTTGGTAAGCTATCAGTTACTGCCTCAAGTTCAGAACTTGTTATTGCTGTATTCAGGGATTCGACTTCTTCCTGGTTTAGTCTTGGGAGGGTGTATGTGTCCAGGAACTTATCAATTTCTTCTAGATTTTCTAGTTTATTTGCATAGAGGTGTTTATAGTATTCTCTGATAGTAGTTTGCATTTCTGTGGGATCAGTGGTGATATCCTCTTTATCATTTTCTATTGTGTCTATTTGATTCTTCTTTCTTTTCTTCTTTATTAGTCTGGCTAGCATCTATCTATTTTGTTAATCTTCAAGAAACCAGCTCCTGGACGCATTTATTTTAGGAAGGATTTTTCATGTCTCTAACTCCTACAGTTCTGCTCTGATCTTAGTTATTTCTTGTCTTCTGCTAACCTTTGAATTTGTTTGCTTTCACTTCTCTAGCTTTTTAAATGTGATGTTATGGTGTCGATTTTAGATCTTTCCCACTTTCTCCTGTGGGCATTTAGTGCTATAAATTTCCCTCTAAACACTGCTTTAGCTGTGTCCCAGAGATTCTGGTATGTTGTGTCTTTGTTCTCATTGGTTTCAAATAACTTATTTATTTCTGGCTTAATTTTGTAATTTACTCAGTAGTCATTCAGGAGCAGAGACAATTTTCCATTTTTTTCTGCCCTCTCTTATTTCCTTGAGCTGTGGTTTGTAGTTCTCCTTGAAGAGGTCCTTCACATCCCTTGTAAGTTGTATTGTTTCCATGTAGTCGTGCAGTTGTTGTTCAGTTTCCACGTAGTCATGCAGTTTTGAGTGAGTTTCTTAGTCTTGAGTTCTAATTTGATTGCACTGTGGTCTGAGAGACTGTTTGTTATGATTTCTGTTTTTTTGCATTTGCTGAGGAGTATTTTACTTCCAATTTTGTGGTCAATTTTAGAATAAGTGTGATGTGGTGCTGAGAAGAAAGTATATTCTGTTGATTGGGGTGGAGAGTTCTGTAGATGTCTGTTAAGGTCTGCTTGGTCCAGAGCTGAGTTCAAGTCCTCAATATCCTTGTTAATTTTCTGTCTTGTTGATCTGTGTATTGACAGTGGGGTGTTAAATTCTCCCATTGTTACTGTGTGGGAGTCTAAGTCTGTTTGTAAATCTTTAAGAACTTGCTTTACAAATTTGGGTGCTCCTATATTGGATGCATAAATATTTAGGATAGTTAGCTCTTCTTGTTGCATTGATCCCTTTACCATTATGTAATGCCCTTCTTTGTCTTTTTTGATCCTTGTGGGTTTTAAGTCTGTTTTATTAAAGACTAGGACTGCAACCTCTGCTTTGTTTTTTCTTTCCATTTGCTTGGTATATATTCCTCTATCCCTTTATTTCGAGCCTATGTGCGTCTTTGCACATCAGATGGGTATACTGAATACAGCACACTGGTGGGTCTTGACTCTGTCCAATTTGCCAGTCTGTGTCTTTTAATTGGGGCATTTTTGCCCATTTACATTGAAGGTTAATATTGTGATGTGTGAATTTGATCCTGTCACTATGATGCTAACTGGTTATTTTGCCCAATAGTTAATGCAGTTTCTTCATAGTGTCAATGGCCTTTACAATTTGGTGTGTTTTTGAAGTGACTGGTACTGGTTTTTCCTTTCCATATTTAATGCTTCTTTCAGGAGCTCTTGTAAGGCAGGCCTGGTGGTAACAAAATCTCTCAGTATTTGCTTGTCTGTAAAGGATTTTATTTCTCCTTTGCTTATGAAGATTAGTTTGGTTGGATATGAAATTCTGGGTTGAAAGTTTTTTTCTTTAAGAATGTTGAATATTGGCCCCCACTCTCTTCTGGCTTGTAGGGTTTCTGCAGAGAGATCTGCTGTTAGTCTGATGGGCTTCCCTTTGTGGGTAACCCAACCTTTCTCTCTGGCTGCCGTTAACATTTTTTCCTTTCATTTCAACCTTGGTGAATCTGATGATTATGTATCTGGGGGTTGCTCTTCTCGAGGAGTATCTTTTTGATGTTCTCTGTATTTCCTGAATTTGAATGTTGGCCTTTCTTGCTAGGTTGGGGAAGTTCTCCTGGATAATATCCTGAAGAGTGTTTTCAAACTTGGTTCCGTTCTCCCTGCCACTTTCAGGTACACCAATCAAACATAGGTATGGTCTTTTCACATAGTCCCATATTTCTTGGAGGCTTTGTTCATTTCTTTTCATTTTTTTTCTCTAGTCTTGTCTTAAAGCTTTATTTGATTGAGGCAAACTTCGATCTCTGATATCCTTTCTTCTGCTTCATCGATTCAGTTATTGATACTTGTGTAAGCTTCATGAATTTCTTATGTTGTGTTTTTCAGCTCCGTCATGTCATTTATGTTCTTCTCTAAACTGATAATTCTAGTTAACAATTCATCTAACCTTTTTTCAAGGTTCTTAGCTTTCTTGCATTGGGTTAGAACATGCTCCTTTAATTCAGAGGAGTTTGTTATTTCCCACCTCTGAAGCCTACTTCTGTCCATTTGTCAAACTCATTTGTCATCTAGTTTTCTTCCCTTGCTGATGAGGAGTTGTGATCCTTTGTAGGAGAAGAGGCTTTCTGGTTTTTGGAATTTTCAGCCTTTTTGCACTGGTTTTTCCTCATCTTCAGGGATTTAGCTACCTTTGGTCTTTGAGGTTGGTTACCTTCGGATGGAGTTTTTCAGTGGATATTCTTTTTGTTGATGTTGATGCTATTCCTTTCTATATGTTAATTTTCTTTCTAAAATTCAGACCCTCTGGAGGCTTCATCGCAGAGGGGCACCCGCCACATGCCAACTGTAGCTCTCCTTTATGAGGTGTCTGTCGACCTGCTCAGAGGTGTCTGTCAATCCCTGCTGGGAGGTGTCTTCCAGTCAGGAGTTACAGGTGTCAAGCACCCTCTTGAGTAGGTAGTATGTCCCTTAGCAGAGTTCAAGTGCTGTGCTGGGAGATCTGCTGCCCTCTTCATAGCCGGCAGGCAGGAATGTTTAAGTCTGCTGAAGCTGTGCCCACAGCCACTCCTTCCCCCAGGTGTTCTGTCCCAGGGAGATGGAAGTTTTATCTATAAACTCCTGACTGGGGCTGCTGCCTTTCTTTCAGAGATGCCCTACCTAGAGAGGAGGAATCTAGAGAGGCAGTCTGGCTACAGTGGATTTGTCGAGCTGTGGTGGGCACTGCCCAGTTTGAACTTCCCAGAGGCTTTGTTTACAATGTGAGGGAAAAAGCACCTAATCAAGCTTCAGTAATGGCGGACACCCCTCTCCTCACCAAGCTTGAGCTTCCCAGGTTGACTTCAGACTGCTGTGCTGGCAGCAAGACTTTCAAGCCAGTGGAACTTAGCTTGCTTGGCTCTGTGGTGGTGGGATCTGCTGAGCTAGAACACTTGGTTCCTTGTCTTCAGCCCCCTTTTCAGTGGAGTGAACAGTCCTGTCTCGCTGGCATTTGGGTGCCACTGTGGCATGGAAAAAAAGAAAAACCTACAGCTAGCTCAGTGTCTGCCCAAACAGCCGCCCAATTTTGTGCTTGAAACCTAGGGCCCTGGTGGTGTAGGTACCTGAGGGAATCTCCTGCTCTGTGGGTTGCAAAGACCGTGGGAAAAGCATAGTATCTGGGCCAGATAGCACGGTTCCTCACCACAGAGTCTCTCACAGCTTCCCTTGGCTGGCGGGGGGAAGTTCCCCAACCCTTGCACTTCCCGGGTGAGGTGATGCCCCACCTCGCTTTGGCTCGCCCTCCGTTGGCTCCACCCACTATCTAACCAGTCTCAATGAGGTGAGCCAGGTACCTCAGTTGGAAATGCAGAAATCACCCACCTTCTGCGTTGATCTCGGTGGGATCTGCAGACGGAAGCTCTTCCTATGCAGCCACCTTGCCAGCCACTTTTGTGTCTTAAAATGAAAAGAGATGATAAATATTTGGTTTTAAAAATGTAAATTAAAAGCAAATGAGTAAAACAATTATTCTTAAGAAATTTACATTGTATTATTATTGCATTTGGGAAGAATATCCTCTTAATTAATTTTATTGTCTTCATCATAGATCTGCAAAAATTTTTTTTGTAAATAGCCAGATAGTAAATATTTCAGGCTTTTTGAGTCATAGGGTCTCCGTGCCAAATACTTCATTTTAGGATGAATGCAGCACAAAAAATACAATTTAATTAGGGACAAATGACCTTGTATTAGACAATCATTTCAGCAAGTAAGAATTAGAAAATTTTAAAATATATGCATAAAAAGGAAGACAATGGGAAATGATCATAGACAGAAATAATGTGCAAATTCAGTTCCAGAAAGACCAGAAGCACACTGATGTCCACATTTATGAGCTTCTTTTGTGTCCTTATCTACCCTTTATTTATAATGAAGAAAAAAGTCATGGAGAAATCTGCATACTTATTGACTAGGAGTGGCAGAGTCCACAGGGACTGGTGATTGTGCAGGTAAATTCAGGAATGGATGGTCAAAGCTGATGAGGCTCACTATCTGCATAAAATTTGTTATGTTCTTGATTAGCACAATCAGGAAAGAAGTCCCACCAAATTAAAAGGAGTTCATAAATGTCTCAGATTTTTGAAATGTCATACTCTCTAAAAGTGTAGAATAAGTTTTAACAAATGTAAAGTTACCAGTCCATAGCATAACAACCTTATTGAATGAAAATCAAAACTGCTCAGAGTAAAATAACCAAATCCAAATCTCTTCAAAGTTCTTTCAAATATATTCCATGTAAAGAAAACTTTATTAGACATAAGAACAACCAGGAAAATGTAATCTATTTACTAGAAAAAAATTAGATAATGGAAACATACTCTAAGATGACTGATGATGAAATTTGCAGCTAAGTATTTGGAATCAGCTCTAATAGTATTTAAAGTCTTAAAGTAAACAATGGCCCTAATGAATGAACAGATGAGAAATATTAGCTGAGAAATAGAAACAAATCTAAAGTAATAAAATTTCTGGGACAGAAAGGTACATTGTTTGCATAATATTTGAATTCTATAAGTGAAAAAATAGATGATGTAAAATAAATAATTATAAATTAATACAAAATAATAGTTCCAAATATTTCAAATATTTGAAATTAAAGAGCCCATTTCTAAGCAGAATAGATAATCAAAAGAAAAGTTAAACTACTCTAAAATACATCATAATAAAATTGTGGAAAACTAATAATAAAATGAAAAATGACAAAAAGAAAAAAATATATATATTGACATACAGGGAAAAAAATTAGACTCTCATTTGATTCATCTTTAAGAAAATGTGGGCAAAGTGCAGTGGCTCATGCCTGTAATCTCAGCACTTTGGGAGGCTGAGGTGGGTGGATCATGAGGTCAGGAGATCGAGACCATTCTGGCTAACACCATGAAACCCCATCTCTACTAAAAAAAAAAATACAAAAAAATTAGCCGGGCATGGAGGCGGGTGCCTGTAGTCCCAGCTACTGGAGAGGCAGAGGCAGGAGAATGGTGTGAACCCGGGAGGTGGAGCTTGCAGTGAGCCAAGATAGCACCACTGCACTCCAGCCTGGGCGACAGAGAGAGAATCCATCTCAAAAAAAAAAAAGAAAAAAGAAAATGGGGACAGAAGAAAATAAGACAATAACATATTATAGACATGCTGTGGAACTAAAATAAAATCATAAAACGAAAATAAAAACTGCTGATTCAGAATTTTATATGCAGCAAAACTCTCTTTCATAATTAAAATGAAATAAAAACATTTTACACCACGACAAAACAGTACAAAAACCTTGGGAAAATTTCGTGCTAGTACACCTGCACCAAAAGAATTGCTAATTAAAAAATTTTGAACTTAAGAAAAATGATAATAGACAGAAATCAGGGATGATTATAATTTTTTTCTCACTTGTATGTAATACATCTTTTTTTTCTGTTTGCCAGTGTTTTAAAAAATTAAACATGCATTTACCTTATTGTACATAAGTAATGTGTCAATACGTTGAATTAAAAAAAATTCTTCTGCTGCCTGTATCCTACATAATAATAAATTCAGTATGTTACTGGATATGTATTGTCAGGAAACAAAACTCTATATACAATCCACAAAAAGAAGAAGATGCAAAATAATTAAATGTATCTAGGCCAATGAATAGACATGAGCAAATATAGCTGGATATAGTGGTACATGCCTGTAGTACCACTCACTCAGGATCACTTGAGACCAGGAGATCAAATCCAGCCTGGACAACACAGTGAGAGCTCCATCTTTAAAAACTAAACAAACAGATATAAGCAAATTTATTCCAGAAAGTAAATCAAACAATCTATGTACCACATTACGACAAAGAAGAAGATGAATTTCCAAAGCAATGGGACAAATGTTAACCATAAATTTAACATTTATGAACTACAATTTGCAGCATCATATAGAAATACCACTGGTCTGACAATAGAAGTTTATAAGGATTTTTTAGTGTATTTGGGTTATTTTTGATTTTCATTTCTGCTGTGTTACAAATTACCATAATTATTTTGTCCTCTTTGAATAACAAGGGTGGAATGAAAAACAAAGTTGGTGAAGCCATGATAACATAAAAATAACAATTTTTACTGTAAATACTATGGGAGTTTTTAAAATTATTATACTTTAAATTCTAGGGTACATGTGCATAATGTGCAGGTTTGATACATAGGTATACATGTGCCATGTTAGTGAGCTGCACCTGTCAACTCATCATTTATATTAAGTATTTATCCTAATGCTATCCCTCCCCCAGCACCCCACCCCCCGAGAGGCCCCAGTGTGTGATGTTCCCCGCCATGTGTCCAAGTGATCTCATTGTTCAATTCCCACCTATGAGCGAAAACATGCAGTGTTTGGTTTTCTGTCCTTGTGATAATTTGCTGAGAATGATGGTTTCCATCTTCATCCATGTCACTGCAAAGGACATGAACTCATCCTTTTTTATGGCTGCATAGTATTCCATGGTGTGTATGTGCCGCATTTTCTTAATCCAGTCTATCATTGATAGACATTTGGGTTGTTTCCAAGTCTTTGTTATTGTGAATAGTGCCGCAATAAACATACGTGTGCATGTGTCTTTATAGTAGCATGATTTATAATCCTTTGGGTATGTAGCCAGTAATGGGATTGCTGGGTCAAATGGTAATTCTAGTTCCAGCTCCTTGAGGAATCACCACACTGACTTCCACAATGGTTGAACTAATTTACACTCCCACCAACAATGTAAAAGCATTCCTGTTTTTCCACATCCTCTCCAGCATGTGTTGTTTCCTGACATTTTAATGATTGCCATTCTAACTGGCATGAGATGGTATATCATTGTCGTTTTGATTTGCATTTCTCTGATGACCAGTGATGATGAGCATTTTTTCATGTGTCTGTTGGCTGCATAGATGTCTTCTTTTGAGAAATGTCTGTTCATATCTTTTACCCACTTTTTGACGGGGTTGTTTGTTATTTTCTTGTAAATTTGTTTGAGTTCTTTGTAGATTCTGGCTATTAGCCATTTGGGGAGTGTATTTTTATAGTCAAAAGAATAACAATATGTGTAAGCTATATAACTCTATGTAGCTTTTAGTATGACATAACCCTATTCTCTTCTTGTCCTATTAGGTGACTGATAATTAGACAAAAATTTCAAAGACATGTTTTATTAATAACTAAGTTTCTTTTATTCTGCTTGTTCCTGTGCTATGTGAGAATAGCCTACTAAATATGCAATATGTATAAGAAATTAATTGAACAACAAACAAGATAACGCTTTTCATTTACATAAATTTTGTAAATACACACTCAATATTCTTGAAAATGTATTCATTGTCATTATTCTTCCAGTTATGTTTAATGTTTATAAAATCTGGGTTATTTTCAATCTTGGATATTTGCAATGTTTCTAATTTTGTTCTTGTAATTTAAAAGGGAGTAAATAACACCAAAACAAATAAGCAAAAAAGCCTTTTTAAGAATGATTTCACTTTATCCATTTAAATAAGTTTGCTGGAAACATGGCAAACATTTATGTATATCTCATAATGTCCTGAGTGTATGTGTGTATACACATGCATATATATACACATACATATATATACACACATACACTCAGGTCATTATGAGATATACATAAATGTTTGCCATGTTTCCAGCAAACTTATTTAAATGGATAAAGTGAAATTATTGTTATGAGATCATGAAACATCTTAAGATACACAAGACATACTTTTAATCATGGATCTATTTCAGGTCTTTTGCTTCCTCTCATTTGGAATGATCTCCTTTGGAATGGTTCATAATTAAATCCCCTCATTATTTATCTGCTTTTCTCTCTGCATTTCAATCTAGTCATCTTGCCCTTTTGGTTTGTGTGACCATATGTCAAATTTGATATTTGTAAACTATTAATTAATGGAGTATAGAGAGAACAATGTTCTAAAATTGGGTGTTTACTCAAAGAATTCTTACCCACTGTATTCCACTACTTTATCTGTGGTAACTATAATGTTTCTCAGACCACAATTAGTAACTTTTATTTACCCCATTTCTGCTATATTCTGGTCTGTGAATTACAGTCTCTAAAAATTTGGTTTTGGCTATTGACGTTTGTAATCAGTTCTCAGGACGTTATCTCCATCATCACTTGACCTCAGTTTTATTCCAGGTTTTATGCTACCACCAGTTTGCTATCTGTAATTTCTTTATTTTGATTAATGTATTGTCTATATTTGTTGAAAATTGCTTCCAACTTTATTGAATTATGTCTGTCAAACCACTTTTAATACATTATTTTAATTAAAACTATAAAAATATAATTCTTAATTAACTTAATTCAATGTTATCAAATAAAGACATTGCTATGTATAACAATATTGTATTTTGTGGATGTCATAGGAAGCTGCTAATTCAGTGTTTGGTAGTATATATTTTTAATGATTATTAGAGATTAGTTTAACTTTCTCCTTTTTTTTGTCTTAGTTGAGGCTGCCATAACAAAATATGATAAACTGGGTGGTTTCTGAATAGCATAAATTTATTTCTCACACTTTTGGAGTCTGGAAATGTAAGATCAGGGTGCCAGCATGGTTGGGTTCTGGTGAGGGCACTCTTAAGGGTTGCAGACTGCTATCTACCTGTTATATCCTTACATGGGGGAAAGTATGACAGAGAGCGTTCTGTGATCCCTTTTATGACACTAATCCCATTCATGAGGATTTCGCCCACCATGACCTAATTACCCCCCAAAGACCCCACCTCCTAATACCACTACATTGGGGATTAAACTTTCTAGAATTTTAACAAATAAATTTGGGGAACATAAACATTCAGCCCACTGCACTTTTATTCACCAGAGTAATTGATATTGAGAGGCAAGTATGAATCAGAAACAACAGTTCTTAGTTTAATTTTTTTACTAACTCAAGTGTTTAAGCTTAAATGTAATAGTTATTTTTAAAAGTACATTGCTTCTTATGTTGGCAATAATCTAAAATTGAAGTCATACTATTGTTTATTTAATCATCTTTAAAACATAAATAAGATTTTACTATTAAAACATACTAAATATATGTTGTTTGAAGTAGAGAAAATAAATCATTGGTTAACAAAAATAAATTATTTTTTAGGTTAAAAAAACAGAACATATGTATCTCACATGTGAGCTAAGATAACTTTCATTTTGATTCTGATTCTAATAGCTAAATCTGTGAGTGGCTGGAGTTTGAGAACATGCATTTCCAGAGTTTATAATTCCCTGAAAAAGTGTTTTAAAATTGTTTCATATAAAACTGAAAAATAGTGTGTGCAGTAAAAATAGGCAGTTAATGTTCTCCCTGTAATAGGAAGGGTAACAACATGCATGCATGCAGTGAATCTTTAAAGTGCCATTCTAAAATTAAACTACACCATGTTACTTCTCAAATCATAAAAATGATCACACACTGATTTTAATATCAAAGAATTAGGTACCGAATATAATGGAAAAATTAAAAGTGTTATTAGTGAATTATAAATACATTAAAATGTACTTTATAACACTGCATTTAAAAGAGCAATAAAGTGCATTTTAAATTCAAGTGAGTAACTGAAAAAAATTCCAAGAGAAACAACAGCATTATAGCGGAAAATATGTTCTTGTCTTAGATATTTATATATATTAGCTTGTTATAGAATTTAGTATGACAGAATAAATATTCCATAATATCTAAAGATGAGAACATTTTGAGGTATAATTACATGAATTGTATATTAATGCAGTTAAAATTAAAGACACAATGCTATAATCTTTCTACATTATAAGTAATGTCAGCCATATTCTATTATATTCTTGGATTTCCTTTAAGAAAGCAATAATAAAATATGTTGGCTTTAATCTGAAAAAACAACTAGAGACTAACCCAGCTTATATTTTAAATGTGTTGCTATATGTTGTTGTCAAAATGTATAATAATGTTTCCCTAATAATAAGCCTTATTAACCTTTTTTTAGTACAGTTGAAATGGACGATAAACTTTGTTTTAAATCATTCTCCTGAAACTGCACCTGTGAGATGCTATATAAACAGATGTACCAGAAACTTAATAGAAACATAGTAGTAATGGATGATATTATTTCACAAGAACAGAAAAATATTAATGTTATACAATTTGAAGCCTGACTACCGCATATCATATAGATATATATGTGTGTGTGTGTCCAGATTTATATCCTGAGCACTTCAAACTTTTCCTTGTACTTTCAAATAGCATTTATTTTAGTCTTCTTACTTATGTTTTATGCACAGTTCACAACATAGTCAATCCTCTATCTATGATTTTGACCATTGAGTGAAATGTTCAAAGCTGTTTCCTTAAGAAAGCTAGTTTTTTAAGTAGATGTAGAAGTCACATACTTAAGATTTTTGAGTTATTGTATTTACTGAATTATGAATAAGGAGATGTTTGGGGGCCATTTTTATAAAACTGTATTGATGTTTTAAACTCAAATATTTTGCATACAGTTACATAGAATTAGAAGATCCAAGCAGAGGTGAAATAAAATATGTACGTGCTTTTGAAGCTAGTGATGATGTCTTACAATATAGTTATCTTCTGCTTCGTGAGTAGTTTTAATATTATTTTGAAATGTCACTTTAAATGAAGCATTTTTTAAATTAACTCAGAAACAAATGTTTTAGAAAAATCACCAGTGGTCACACAATCATGCCAGCAATCATAGACATATTAATATTCCTAATAAGGCAGAGATATTTGTATCTATTTCTTTCTGTGTTATCATTTGCTGATGATTAGAATAAAGATTGTTTAATGTTGGTAATTTTAATAATGAAGAAGTTGCTTCTGAGGGTATATTTTCTCTATAGTTTGTAGTGTAAAACATATTTATAAAGTGACTTGCCAAAATGAAACCCTTTATCTGTCTGTATTTCCACCTTTGTGTAAATTTAGTTTTACCTTGTGTTATAAAATGTGCCTTTTTAAAATAATTAATGATTTACATTAAGTCTATGCCACTCAGAATTGTAAGATTCAAGGCATTGGAGCCAATACTGTGAATTCTCAATGCCTAGTATACTATGTCAGATATATCTTAACTTATAAATTCATGTTTCATATCTGAGTAAGTAAATGTATGAATAGATTTTTCCTGGTAATTTTTGTATCTACCAAAATCTTTTATAAATCTCTGAAGTGCTGCACAAAAATCCTTTTTTATATTTTCTACTATGTATTAAAATTTGGAAGATTTTCTCTCCAGATTGACACTCACTCCTTATGTCTTCTCCTGTTGAGATACTCCAGTATTTTGTCATCTGATTTAGTTTAGTCTGAAATAACACATAATTAGGTACAGTCCAAAAGTTCCCTGAAATTCAGAAAGATTATTGCCTCGTCTAACTCACATCCCATATGTAGCAGAGCCAAGGTTAGAATCCAGGACTGATGTATTTCAGACATTTGTTCTATACTTTCAAATGTTGTTTTCCTGCAGAAACTAAATTAGAATTTAGTGGCACCTTGTCACCTGACATTGTCATGAGAATATGATGCCTGACTTCCTCCACTGGGCTGGGCCAGCGTCCTCCTCAAGAAACACCTGAGCCCAGAGCTGTAGTGACCCAATTTTATGACTAGTTCACTCCTGTCCCAAAAGTCTCATGAAGACAATGGTTAATGGCAACTAACAGAACTTGTTTGTGTGTGAGTGTGGGAGGGCTATCACAATGGCCTGCACAGCTAATTAAGCATGGAAGTGTCAGCCATGTATAGTGACTCACACCTGTCATCCCAGCACTTTGGGAGGCTGAGGTGGGAGGATCACTTGAGCCAGGAGTTTAAGACCAGCCTGGGCAAGATGGTGAGACTTTGTCTCTACAAAAGTGTTTAAAAATTAGCCGAGTTTGGTAGCATGTGCCTGTAGTCCCAGCTACTGAGGAGGCTGAGGCAGGAGGAGTTCTTGAGTCCAAGAGTTCAAGTCTGCAGTGAGCTATAATCACGCCATTGCTCTTCAGCCTAGGCTACAGAGTGAGACCCTGTCTCAAAAAAAAAAAAAAAAAGAGGTGTCAACTTCACTTTTCAAGTTTTTCTTTCTCTGTTTATTCCATCTTTTCTCCCTTTCTCCCTACTTCGGGTGTAGCCCTACCTCCTAGCATCATCCCTTCTGTACTTGCATTATCATTTAAATGTATGATAGGTAAAATGTGCAACCCACACTGGGAAATACCGATATAGCAGATAAATTGCCTGGATTTAAATTTGGTCTTCCCCACTTTATGATGGTGATCTTAAATTCCCAATCCCCTTTTTCAAATGTAAGTAAAAAGATACTTTAATATAAGTTGTGAGATTCAGTGAAGTTATGTATGCAGGGCATTTGGGGCTGCTCCGGATTCCATAAGTGTTTGTTATAATAATAAATACAACAGTCTCCCCTTATCCTCATGAGATACATTCCAAGACCTCCAGTGGATGCCTGAAACCACAATAGTACTAAGCCCTGTATTTACTGTTTACACTATACATACCTATCTATGAGAAAGTTTAATTAAACGACTAAGAGATTGACAACAATATCTAATAGAATAGAAGAATATAACAATACGCCAGCATCACTACTCTTGCACTTTGGGGCCACTATTAAGTAAAATAAGGGCTACTTGAAGAAAATCATTGCAATACCAGGAATACCAATCTGACAACCGAGGCCACTCCTTAGTGACTAACTGATAGGCACCATAAACAGCATGGACAGATTGGACAAAGGGATGATCCACGTCCTGGGGGGGGACAGAGCAGGACAGAAAGGGATTTTATCACACTACTTAAAATGGCATATGGTTCAAAACTCATTGTTTATGGAATTTGTCATTTAGTATCTTTGGACTGTGGTTGACTGCAACTGTGGAAAGTGAAACTGTGGATGAGAAGGAACTGCTGTATTTTTGTGACTGCTGGTATGTCTAAAAATGTCTACACCTATCTACACCAATATATGTTAGAATGCATTTTCTGCTTCAGAAACCTTTTTAAATCTCTGGTCTGATTTATTGAAAGTTAAAGAATTATAGGTACCATCACAAGGTGAGGCAGTGTCATATGTTTATTCAATATATTTGCTGCCTCCGCAACCATTTTAGGCCTCACATAAGTTATTTGGAAGCCAAGCACACCTTTGAAATGCTGTGCAATCATAAAAAGAATGAGATCATGTCCTTTGCAGGAGCATGGATGGAGCTGGGGGCCATTTTCCTTAGCAAACTAACACAGGAACAGAAAACTAAATACCACACGTTCTCACTTATAAGGGGGAGCTGAATGATGAGAACACATGGACGCATATAGGGTAACAACAGACACTGGGGCCTATCACGGGGGAGGGTGGGCGGAGAGAGATGATCAGGAAAAATAACTAATGGTTACTAGGCTTAATAACTGAGTGACAAAATAACCTGTACAAAAACAAACAAACAAACAAAAACACAAGTTTACCTATGCAACAAACCTGTATCCCTGAACTTAAAATAAAAGTTCATTAAAAAAACATCCCTACCTGTGTAGTTGTGTATGATATAGCTTGCTTGTTCCTCATCTCAGTGACCCAAAATTCAACACACACACAGCTGCTACGGAAAACCTAATGGTTAATACCAGAATCATGTAAATAAGTTTTTCCCTTTGTGTGTGTAAGTGTGTATTTTAAACTAGTGAATCTACAACTCCCACGGAAAAGTGTAAGGCATAACAACCATGAACCTTAAAAAAGGGATAGTCCTACAGATCCTCACCTCTCTCATCTCTCCCCACCCACTGGTATATCTCCCTGCCACCTCTAGACTTCCTGTCAGCCCTCATTAGCACCCAAAGTCTCTCTGGGATATGTAAGTAAAAAATATCTTCCATCTCATGCATTTTGGTTTCACTTCCTCATTGTGTCTCACTTGACAAATGCACTTTTGTCCCACTCAGAGCTCTCTTAGGGAGTAGCTATTTTGGCTTAGATCTCTAAGACCATATTAGAACAAAAAAAAAACACAATAAAATTATAATAGTCAGTTATAGATGTATTTGTGGATATCTATTTTGCATTTGGTTCTGGAAAGTAACTTTCAGAGTCAGAAATCCCGCTTAGAAAATGAATAAGGAACAAGAGAGGAGCCAGCTTTTCTGCACCCTTGTTCGTTTCAAATCATAAAATCATCGTCGTCTCACTTTCAGCCTTCTGTTTCCCTTCCCTTATTACCTTCCTTTGGCATCTGCCCGCAACTAATTTAAAAGTTGTATCCACTATTTTTACATTTTTAATTGTTACTCTAGATAGTTTACAAGCGTATTTAAAGTAACAAACTCTGTTATTAAACACCATTTTTAAGAAGCTTAGGAGATTTCAACTTCTTTTAAATATTTTCCCCCAATTCAATGCCATTGCTTTTTAGTTTAACTGTTCTATCCCCAAAATATCAAGTTAGATGTTATTATTTTTTCATTTTTTACAGTATTATATATTCGTTTGTTTCTTTTCCCATCATGCTTTCTTTTTGTCAGAACTATTCCCTAGAATTTTTTTCTTTTGTTCATATGACTTGGAAGTTCCTATAGTGAGGATTTATTGGTAATAAAGAAGACTTTTTCCTCAAAATATATTTAATTTCTCTTTTACAAACAACATAAATTTTCAGTTAATATATAGTTATAGGTCAGCATTTATTTTTACTCTGAACTTTTTCTCACCCCTCTTATCTGTTTTCTCTTCTTGATGGTGGGACATTAGCTTTCAGTCTCATCTTTGTGTTCATAGGTGGTCTTTTCTTTCTGGTATTTTTCAATAAATTGTGAGTTCATATTCCTTAGAAATTTTATCTGGAGAAATTAATAGAGTCTTGGGTCAAAGTTGTGTAGTAACAGGGAGAAAGATATTCCATTTTTTTCTGCAAGGCAATTGGTTGTTCTAAAATAATGAACATAATTTAAAATTTAAATTATACATCCAGGGAAGATTTTTGCCTTTTTATCAAGAGTAAGTGCTGAGATTACAAATTTCCATATTTCTCTTTTTAAGAGTAGCCTCTTTCAAGTTTATACTTTGTAGACATGCCCAAAATGTACGCAGGGCCTCTTAACTAATTCTTCGTATTACTTGGTCCTATTTCTTTTTCTGTTTTGTTTTTTCCCCTATTACCTATTGGTTAATACTTTAGCTCTGGCATACTACAGATTAGCATGTTCTCCTGGGGGAACTATATTTAAAAAACCCGATGACTTTTGTTAAAGCACAGGAAGGCAGACTTTTTTCAGGACCGCTACAGTGGTTACAGGGACCTCTGCAATGGGATTTTGCAGTGGGAGAATATATTGGGCTCAAATTCAGATATAGCAAGAGCAAGTGGGAATTGACTGATAGCCGCCTAGCAATATTGGGTCGGGGAGTCAATAGATAAAAAAATTATTAAAAGGAAACAGTAGGGGTAAGAAGGATTCTGGCTAAACTGACCTATAGGATTCTTGTTGAAGGCAGGTCCGGGTGATCAGGCATCATTCGGGTTACGCTGCAGGCTGAGGAACCTGTCAGTTATCCAAGGTGATCAGACAGAGAGAGTGGGAGTGTTCTTGCAAAGCTAACTTTGCAGAGTTTTTACAAAACCTGGATTTTACAAGGAAGTGCAAAGATGGGCCTAGGAGAAGATTCAAGGGCCTGACTAAAATTTAGTCAAGCAAAAATTATTGTCAGACACTATCACCTACATCTGCTTACTTTATGAATTTGGCTTCATTATGATTTTTGACATCTAAAAATTTGTTCTTAATATCTAAAGAGTTAAGTTACACACTATGCATACACAATGGATTCTGTTTTATATATTTTATATTGTGACATAATTTTCTCGTATTTTATTATTTTAGGCTTTCAGCATAATAGAATTTCAAAGTATTTAGACTACTGTCCTGTTCTAATATCTAGCAATTATTTAGTATAACTTTTGACTATCCTTCTTCAGTATATTCTGTGTTATGTCATAATTCTTAGCAATTCAAATAACAAATAATTGTTTATATGTTTATCCTGGAAAATGATTACACTTTCCTTTAAAAGAGGTAATATGATATATTCATATTTTTCCCCCAAAGTGAGAAAGGGAAATGTAATGTTTGACTTAACAAATTATGATTGAGTTAGTAAATTAATATACATGAAAGATGATTTGTAATGATAACGACTCACTAAAGTCTCTGTATGTCCACCTTTATAAAATATATGTTTTATAATCCATAGTTTTACTTTGTAGTTAGTGGTTTCTTAGTATATATTTGTTAAATTGAATCATGGCAAAAAATTTCAAATGAAGACTACAGGTGACTCTTGTAAAGAATCATGTCAATTTTAGTAACGCACTCTACAATGACACTTCATAAAAATAAGCAACATAAAAATGTTAATTATATTGTTAAAGTATGTCCCCAGATGTTGTGAAAGTATCACAGGACCTCCCTTTCTACCCCAAATCAGATCCTCTCTACACCAAATCAGATTCTGTTGTCAGTGCCAAAATAGACGGCACAGGAAATCTACCACACCACAGACCATCTGCAAGAAACATCTGACAGAGACTTCTGGTTTTGGGCTTGAACATCAACCAATCAGACTTCACCTGCCCCAGCCAGTCAGGTTTCAACTTTATTAACCAATCAGAATTCAGCTACACCTACCACTCTGAACTAAGCTAGTTTTAATCCTTTATTTCCCAAAACGGATCAGATTGAGAACCTGAGTAGAAACTTTTTATATAATACCTGAACCCTTCCTTTCTTCTCTGGAATGCACCTTCATTTTACACAGAAGGCTATGTCTCCCAGTTTGCAAACTGTTCACTAGAATAAAGTCTCTTTCCTCCAAATTCCTTTTCAGAGAACCGTTGTTTCACAATATATTGACTTTTACCTCATTGAAATACATGTGAGTAGATCTGAAGTAAAAGATACTAATTAAATTGTAGGACAGGATCTCATGAAGATAAAGAGAAAACCTACAGAGATAATGCTGGATGGGAAATTATTAGCCAGGAATAAGAATTTGAGTGATTGAATAAATATAGCTTTAAAAGTTAATGTTTGTTATTCAATTTGGCATCTGTGACATAAAGGGAATAAAAGTTTTTCCCATACCACTGTAACTCTGAGGTATGTAGTTCAAATAGCAGTGACATCTATCTACCTAGAGAAACAGGCATGAACACCTCTGTCCATAACTTCTTTCCATTCTACAAATTGAGATTGTGTATGAGTATCCTCACAAGATTCACAATTAGAATTACCTTTAGCAACAGGAAAAAGAAAAAAAAAAGATAAATGGTTTTAACAGAAAGGTTTCTGTTAGTTTTCCATATCAAAGACAAGGTGATCAGGAGATTAGAGGGAACTCAATACCCATGATGCATGCCTCAGAGGACTGAAGTTAAATGTAGTCTAACAGTGTACTGCTTGTGTTTGCATAATGGCTCTCTATTTCCATCGGTGCCAGAAGACATTCTTTTATATTCTGAGTATATGGATCTAGCCGTTATTCCCTACAAAGCCAAACTCTGATGAAAGTAACCTAGATCAAAATTAGCCTCTAGGGGTAAAATGTGGTATAACATAAATCTATGACATTTACACATTTTTTGCGTTGTGTGAGAGTAAAAACATCTCTTCAAAAGCAGTATAAGATAACCACGTTTAGAGATTAAATCAACTATATTTATACACATTTATCTTAGAGTCACACTTCCAGCAAATGTTACTTTCTGGAACACAAGCTCAAACTTGATTTTTTAAAATAGTTTTTGGCCTATATTAACTATCACAAGGCTACACTTTTTAAAACTTAGAATTAATTCACACATTGATTACTTTTTGAAAATCTAATACCTTCATTGTCTGTTTATATCCATTAAGTCAAATTCTTATTATACTGATTTATCTTTAATTCTAGGTCATGGCATGAGAAGCAGCAAAAGAAATGAGGAACGTAGTAGCGGAATCACTGACACTAGAAAAGACAGTTGAAATCAGAAAATAAAATACAGCCATAAATAAAGCTTTATAAAAAAAGCCATAAAACAATTATGAAACAAAATAAATATATTTGAACATTGTAGAAATCACATTGGATTTGTTTTGTTTTTTGTATTATCACTTAACAAAAAAGAAAATACTCGCTTACATTTTATGTAATATATTACATATGTATATATTTAACATAAGTATATGTATATTTATATGACATATATTTGCATGTATGTACATACTACTTTATTTAAAAAAGAAATAATATCAAAATACAGAGCTACTTAATGCTGAATTATATATCAACGCCAAATTCTTTCTGAAATCTCTCTTTAACTGGCACTATAGAATGAGCTATTATTATAAAAATATAAAAAAGTAAAGTCAAGTATAAATATGACATGTATGTAAAATATTTGGTATTTGTTTAAAATATTTGGTATTTGTTTAACTACCTCATGTAATTTTCTGTGGTATTCTGTTAGATTCAGATGCAGTATAGTATGTAAATTTACTTTAGATTGAAACCCAAAGCTTTTATTTATGGGTAGGTAAATGGTTTTGGCTTCTTGTTTTTAAATATCAAACATTAATATAATTATTGACATTTATATCTAAATGACATCTATATCTGAAACATGAAAGTAACTGTATACAAGGAATTATATAAAAAGGACATTGATAACCAGCTTTTCTAATCTTTTAAGGAGCATAATAAGACCAGTGCTTTGCCATTTTACTAAATACATATTCATGCTATTGTCAAGAGGACAAATTATTTATATGTTTTAAAAAACTCTTTCACACTGAGGAAAGAGTAGTTTAAACTGCTGAATACATTTATGATAGTTAAACTTCATGATGTGAATTAAATAATGGTTTTAGCTAAGATAATTTTAGGAAAAGAAGCATACATAACATTATTTATGGATATAAAATTTTATGTTAATTATATACCCAGAGAAAAGATAATTTACTTTAAACTATTTTAATCTTTAATTTTAGATTTATTCATAATACACTTTCCCAGCTCTGAAATTAGAGGATTTTGTTTTCACTTAATGCATTATTATTAACTTCATTTCTCTAAGAATTAACAGTCAGATGGTTCTAATCAAGCAAACTCTTTCCATTAAGAAATGCAAACACATACCAGATTTTATCATTTGATTTGTGTTTGGGTTAGATCTAGCCATTCAAAACAACCAGTTTTCAACTCAGATTTTGGTCCTAGTGCTAAACCTCCTTTAAAAAATAATATTTTTCTCTAATTATAAAACTATACTTACATTACTTGAGTTAAAAAAAGAAAGCCACTACTTATAAATATGCAAATATAAAGAAAACCCAAAGCAAATACATGTGTTTTGCAATCTTATTTGTTGTTAAAAATTTTTTCACGCTTTACAAATGAGACAAAACATAGCCAGCAAGTGCTTTCAGTATCAATGGGACATCACCGGCCCACAGAAGAATCATTAGACTCTAAGGGGCATGTAACTCTGACACACTATTTACAATTAAATAAATTCCACACATTTTGACATTTACAGCTTTGGTAATTTACATATATCAGTGTCATTTAATCTTTGCAATAACCCTATACTGTATTTTTGCTACACATGCTACACATGCAAAGTCTTCTAAATATTACAGATATGTCGGTTAGGAGGACTGGCTCCATTTATATATGAGAAAATTGCAATTCAGAATTTAAATAACTTAATTCATACAGCTAATAAATGATGAAGTTGGGAATCCTAACCTTTATCTATCTGTCTCCTGAGCTCATGCTTTTTCACACTTAACATTCACAAATTATCTCAAAGTAATTCTTTTTTTGAATGATAAAGGTAAGATTTTATGGTCATAGAGTTCAATCACATATCCAGTACTTAAATTGTCACAAATAGGTGCCATACACACTATACATTAGAGAGAAAACATTACATTTCAAAATAACCTTTGCTGTTTCAGGACACCTCTCCCTTTCCCCTACCCTCACCCCAGCCAACACTTAGAAAGATCTTTATATCCAAATGATATGTATAATAAATTGAATTCCTTTTCAGGAATCTCATCTACCAATGTTTTAACCTTATGCCTCTCTTCATCACCCTGCCAAATCTTTTGTAATTATACTTCATGAAGTGTTTTAAGTCTTCTCTTAACTTTCCTGAGGCTCTCTCTTGAATATATTTTATCTAATCATATATTCTTACTCTAATGTTGAGGGCAAAAATATCATTTTCTATTTCATATTATCTCATAAGATGTTTTTCTCATTTTATTATTTCATTGTCCTTATTAGTATTTTCTCTACCTTCCCTTTTAGCGCCATCTGTGAGTTCTCTGACTTTGCATTTACTCTCTTTTAACAATAATTAGGATGGTAAATAAGATTAAGCTTCACTAATCTCTGTTTTGTCCCCTGTAGGTTATTTCCAGTTTTTGCACTGTCTTATACTAATAACCCTGTTAACAGGTTCATAGAAAAATCATAATAAGTGTTCTGAGCAAAATTCAACTGAATTCACTAGTTTACTACTGGGCATGTTATGAATACACTCTGTAATTTAAAAGTTTATAACATTACTTTTTAAAACCTTAAATAATTGCATTTTCATTAGCCTTACATATTTTTCATTGTTTAGTCATTATCAATTTCAGGTAAAATTATTCATGCAGAATTATTCTAGTTATTCTTTAAAGACCTATTTTTTCCGAATTAATATTATTTGTCTGAAAAAGCAAATTGTATTGTTAAACCATATATTAATATTTTAACCTATATCATCTTTACATTAAGTAAATCATTATTTGTTGTTGATTAATGTGAAGGTAGGATGAAAATAACAGAGGCCACAAACATTCTCTGTAAGGTATAGAAGAGTTTAAAATTTAGTCCCAATACAGAAGTTCTTCTAAGTTTTCTATTTTTCCCTCTATAAGTGATAAAGCAATTTCCTCAGTCTCCCAAGGACTTAGCTTGACATTGGCAATATGGGTAGAATGAAAAAGCAGTTTGGAACTTCAAAATAATCAGTTCTTCCAAATTAATCAGTTCTTCAGTTACTTCCAAATTAATCCAGTCTTTCAGATTTATTTTTACTTTTCCCACTGATCTTTATATTTTTCCAATATCGTTCAAGAGAAACTATGCATATGTGGTATGAGACAACTGGTCCCCTTTTCCCACTTTGGTTTTCACAGATTTCCACTGGGAGGGTCTCATATTCTGAGGTTTTTAGGTGTCAGACTCGATTTCCGATGTTTCCACTGTTATTTGATGTTTTGTTTTCTTTGCTTACATGATACATAATGACTGCTCGGAGCTAATTTTCTTTTAAGCTTTCACATCTTCTCTGCACACATCATTCTACTGAGAGACCTCCAGTTTTGATCAAGACAATTTTCCAATTGCAAAACCCCAAAGAGAATTTGCTAATTCTTACCTTGACCTTCAAAAATTTCAGTTGAATGACCACATGTACAATATAAATTTTAATTGTATTAAATAATAAATTTATACAATATGAGTTTTAATTGTATTAAATAAATTTATACAATATAAGTTTAATTTGAAATTTATTAAATAATATGATACATATCTTAATTTAGTCATGCTACATATTGTGAATAATATGCTCTTCACATTTATTTTGGAAAACATTTTTATTATTCAAATAAAAAATGATATACAATTTTTGTCTAAAATAACACACTTGTTAAGCAAAGTAGCTTTCAATTTATTTGCTTTATCCTTATAAAATATCCAGATTTAATTATAAGGGGAATCACTAGAAAAAAATGTGATGCTTAATTTTCCATAGAAAAAGCATAACCTCTCCTTCCGTACTAAAAAACAATTGGCCTTTGGAATTCTATAAGTATGTTAACTTCTTAGTTTGCAAGTTAGATGTGAAGCTGTGTGAGAGGTTGGTTTTATGTGTTCATTTGGCCACCAGCAGCCTAGATATTTGGTTAAATATTATTTTTCATGTGTCTATGAGGGTGTTCCTAGATGAGATAACATTTGAATCATGGATTCAATAAGGCAGATAGTCCTCCCAGTGTGAGTGAGCCTCATCCAGTACATTGAAGGCCTGAATAAAATGAAAGCCTGGGTTAAGAAAAAAAATTCTCTTCCCCTGCCTGACAATCCTTGAGTTGGGTTGCCTTCAGGGTTCAGAACTTATATCATTGGCTCTTTGGTTCTCAGGCCTTTGGACTAAAACTGGAATTATACCATCAGCTCCAACAGGTCTCCAACTTGCTAAATGTGATTCTTGGGACCCTTAGCCTGCATAATTGTGTGAGCCAATACCTTACACTAAACACATATATATCTTATCACTTCTTTTTCTCTCAAGAATTAAGACTAAGAGAAGCTGTAAGAGACATGTATTCTACGATTTTATTGTGGACTCGCAAGTGAAAAAAACATAAGGTTATTCCAGGAAGTAATGTATAAAGCAACTACATTATAAATGTATAAAAATAAAAATGTCTAAAGTATTAGCTAGCTGCTTTCATTATAATATCACATTAACAATTAGTTGTGATTATTGCCTCCTCTATGGTGCAGTTTGTCATGAATCCAGTACTACTTAACAATTTAATATTACCTTAAAACAGCCATTTTTCAAGGAGTGAACATCAGATGCGCAAATGATAAAATATAGATGGACACAAACATAGCAAGCAAATCAGTGTTCAAAGTTAAGGGAATCTCTACGGTAAATTTAAGTGATTCAATATGCCCATAGTACAGGTTGTTAATCAGCCACAGACAATACTTCAGACAGATTCAACTCTCTGTGTATTCATTTAGAAAGATTGATGTAGATTTCTGTAAGCAAAGAAAAATAATTATGAACTCATAAAATTTCCCCAAAACAGTTAAAAATAACTTTGGCAACAACACTCTGAAATGATTTTATATATATTTTACATTTAACAATTTTTATTTACAATAAATGCACAGTATTTAAATATTATGACCACGTCTTTCCACAAAGTGTTTAAAAAATATATTAGATTAAATAGTTCAATAAATAAATAATAATATATACAAAAATAAATTATCATCTCTTGTCTTTCAAAAACTCATCTTTGGTTTATGATACAGACATGATATATACCTCAATTAAAGAAGGAAATTCAATTTGTCATAGCAACTTTTCTGTCTATAGATCTGTGAATAAAACATCAAGCAGTAAAAGCTACATTATTAATTAAACTATATTTTCATTTTACTTTCCTTTCTAGAAATATCTCTTAGCCCAATTATCAACAAGTGATAAATATAAATCATATATCTCTGCAAGTTTCTGCCAATGCTAAATCTTATTTATTGGCTTTGAAGAATTTATATTTTTGTTTGACTATACCTATGTGATATTTCATTAAATAACCAATTTTAAAACAAAAAGAACAAAATACTTGGAGGAAAAACCAATGTGTAGAGTGAGCGCATTTTAGAAAATATTTTTAAATTGATTATTTTGTACATTCTGCATCAAACATAGTTAATAATGGAATCTGTATATCCACAGTCAGGTTAGAAGAAATAAAATTTGAATTTTCTGCAAAATATTTGAAACTGTGTAAATTAATTTACTAAAACTAATGTAATTAAATTAGCTCTCACATTTAACAAAAAATACTATTTTAAAGTACTTTTCAATTTAAACATCTAGTTTCAAACAACACAGTTACAATTATGATACTATTGATACCCATATAATCATTGTTTTGTTTCTTAAACTTAGACGTTAGGCATTATTATAATTTATTCTTTATTTTCTACCTGAAAGGATATGTTTTTCCATATAAGAAAAATCTTACTGTATAGCTATTATTTAAAAATTGTTTAATAATAAATGCCAACTTCATATTTTTTTTGAACATTCTTATTGGTGAGATCCAGAATACACTTCATTTAGTATGTGGAAATTACACTTTTTTCCATTTGGTACAATTTAGCAAAGCATGAGCAAAAATGATTAAATATATATCCAATTCTCAATTATTCACACTAATGGAGGGGAAAAAAGGTATAGGAGGCATTAAGACAAAGAAAAAGTCCTAACTCATTTTTAGCTTTAAAGTATAATTCATCACATCCATACCTTTCTGTAGCAGTTCACATTTAATATCTTTCTGTGGTAAAGTCCTGTTCATCTAAGCTTTAACATCAAGAGTTCAGATAACCTGACCAGAGACTCTTTTGAAATGTCAGGGGTGCAAAAAATAATTGAGAAAACTCACATGTTACTAAAGGTAAACTGGAATTAGATCAACACAATCCACACTATTTATAAATGTTCTTATTTTTGATTTAATGCATATGTAACCCTCCTTGGTAGTTATATTTATATTCATTCCTTTATCAAGTATTTACTAGATGCTTATTACCTTCTGGGCAACTTTTCTTGTGCTGAAAATGTATCCTTGAAGTAAACATAGTTCCTGTTTTCATAGACATTACATTCTTTTACTGGGAATCAGACAATAAGCAACCAAAAAAACAGATATATGCCAGTGGAGGTAAATGTTAAGAAAAATAAGAATGATGAGAATGCCATTTTAGACAGCATTATCATAAAATATCTATTTATTACATATAATTTCAGTGGAGACACAAATAAAATGGAAAGTGATCCAAGAAAATGGCTGAAGAAAATACTGAATGCAGAGGGAGCCACAAATGCAAAGGCCCTGTGGTGGGCTCAGCTTCTCATGTTTCAGGAATAGCAAAAGACCACATGGTATCTGAAGGTGAGTGAGGGAAGCAGATTATGTAGGGCACTGTGGGCTCTGGGTTTTAGTCTGAATGATATAGGAAGCAACTGGAGGATTTCGAACAAGAGTGATGTGCTCTGTCTTATATCTTAACAGAATCTGTCATGTGGACTTTAAACTATAGGAAGAAAAGTATAGATGTGTGGTAACAACTTACAGTGCTGTAAAAACTAAGATGGTGGTGGCAAGAACTATTTTGATTATGAATTTACTATCAGTTGCATTGTTCTTATTTTTTTAGAATCTATAAACTTATTTTTAGACATTTTTGTCCACATTCTTGAGTAATGGCTACACTTTCCATTGTTTCATTAAAAAATTACATAACTAGGTTGATGATCACCTCATTCACTTTTCACTTTAACATCCCTTTTCGACTCTATTAAAATTACTCTTCCTAAGACCTCATAACCAATTCTGGTAAACACAATTTAAACTGAACCTATGTAACTATTTTTTTCCTAACTTATTAGCCCTTTGGTTTTATCTTGACTTCCACAGAGATTTATTTTAGAAAGTGTGAAGTATATTTAGATCTGTTAAGCAACCCGAATTCTTTTTTTTCCATAGTAGAAATATCATTTCTCCCATTGTGCCATGAACTTTCTCATTTCAATACTTTTGCCTTATGGCAACTCAACTTTTAATGCTTTCTCACTCTTCTTTACCTTCTGACCCCAGGTCAAATGTCACTTAATCAGGAAAGCGCTCCTGGACCTGTAGGAGCAGATACTGTGTTATATATTTTAATTCGGGGCAATGACCATACCTGTAATTTTACATGGTAACTGTGCCAACTTGATTTATACCTATCTCTTCCAATTATATTGGTGCTCATGACAGAATGAAACCCCAGCCCTAGACATGTCACAAATAGGAGCTCTAAAGATATTTGTTAATAAATGATTCGAAAATAACATCAAACTCATTTTCATTTGGAATTCCATTTCGTGTTCTGAATTCTTGTTGCCAGTAGTATGCATATTTTCTTTTTTATTCACTAACAATTTGAAGAAATACATTATATTCTGATTTTATTTCTACTAATGCTTCTGTTTGTGTTTTAAAATAGTCTTTCATCTATCTTTCCAAAATGTCTTCTTTTGTTTTGCTTCCTAATCTCTGTAACCTAACAGATTGAGATTTCTCTCACGCTCTAGTCACTTTTTTGTGCTTGTCAATGTTATAACCATCGTTTTAGTTGAATTACAGATTTATTGATACTTCTCTTTAAAACTTATATTTTATTATGAATTTCTGTTGCAATCATAATTTAGGATATTTGCCATGGTTTTGTAATCATATTTATAATAAGTATTTATTCATAGACATTTACAAGGCTCACAGTGGACTCTTTTATATTGCAATTTTCTTATTTTTTTGAGCTCATTCTTTTTTAAGAAATTTTATCTTGATTTCTGAAAGTAAGACATGTTTTTCAGGAGGAATTTGAGTACTTTTCAACAACTTGTAGTTTAGTAGAGTTGGCAGATAAAATGCAGGACACCCAGTTACATTGAACGTCAGATAACGAATAATTGTTCAGTAAAAGTGTTTGTATTTATTTGCATGCCCTATACACAAACAGTAGGTAAGTAGATGCCGTTCTCGAATGCCATGCTAAATGTAGTAATCAATATTCTTTAACACAAACAAACAACAAAAAAACATTTTCCATAAAACTCTTGGCAATTGCTTTGTGGCATTTTTAAAGTAGGAAAGTATTTTGCGGTAGCCTTAATTTCTTCCTTATTTAGAACACTTACTTTCAGACTTAAATTCTGATGTAAGAATGAGAATTTTTATAAATTATATGTGTCAATTAATTTTAAAATTAAATTTAAAATTATGGTTCCGTTTTGGAATGTTAATTCATTTTCAAAATTTTTTTTTTTCACAGAAAGTCATGCAACTTAGACTTCTTTCAGCAACTTTGATTTTTGCTTCTGTTCAATTTTCTACGAACACAATTATAATTGTTTCTGTTACAGCCTTCATATTTGTCATCTTTCTGATTATTATTCTCATGTACATTTTTCTCTAAATTAGGTCAAACTTTTCAACCTTGTCTTGTACATTACTTGTTATAATAGCAGATCAATATTTACAATACTGTTTTTTCCTGTACTATTTCTAATTCTATTTTAAATTATATTATTCTATTATGTATTCTTATATTATCTTCTTTCTCAGCTAAATATTCAATCTTACTTATTTTTCTTACATTATCTTTATATTTTGCTTAATAAAGTCAATATATATTTGAAAAATATTTTTAATACAGAGCAGATGCCATGTAAAATGTATTTTTTCTCCCTGATGTAAATCTTCCCTCCATCTCAGAACTATGCTCTTACCTTCCCCCTAGAAGAAAAAGACGTTAATTTTTGTAATTTATAAAATGATTTAATGTTTATCATTGTGGTCATTCTATACGTAGTCATCTGTGAATAAGAAGAGATCTATTAATGCATTGCCTTTTTCCCTCAATAATTTTGCTGTTCTTCTGAATGCAGTTAAAATTCCTCTTTCTTATTTAACCTGCTATATTTGCTGATATAAGACAACATTAAAAATGCCTTTATTCAGCAGTTCAGTTCATCAACAGTAATAGGACAGTTACCTGGACTCTGTCAGTGAAACCTACCATAAAATCCAGTTCTAAGGTGTGGGTGGTATGGTATTATTAAGGGTATTTTTCCTCCCAATCTATGCACTTTGGAAATGTAGTGTTTAAATGATGATGACAATTTCTGAGGTATATTTGGTTTAGGTATACCTGAATCTAGGACTTTAAATGATATTATCTACACTTTCTCTCTCCTTTCATCTCCTGATATTTTTCAATCCCCCCTTATTTCTGCTTCCCTTTGTGTGGTGGGCACGTTTTCTCCTATTGTGTTGGAGTATCTTCCACATGTCAGGATTGAGGTGCACTGTCAACCTCAGCATAATAGAGAGCTTCTTTCTTCAAAAAGTAATAAATCGATAAAAAAATTAAGAAAACTTAATAACCATGTTAGATTTATTCTGAGTAACTTTGAAAAAAATATTATCAGAGTGGGCTTCTGTTATTGTTAAAGACATCATATATATGTAGCCATAGCCCATGTAGGTAGGTTATTGCTATTGCCTTCTTCTACTTCCTTCCTTAGATCACATGGATGAAAAATTTTAAAATACTGTGCAGAAAATAAATATTTATGTACTCTACATTTTACACTTAATTTTCTCAGTCTTCATATATATGTGTAAGCACACAAACACACACACACCTTTATTAGCATACATGTAGTTCTAAGAATTTAGAAATCTAAAACAATACTACTGTTCCCCAAAGGCAAACAGAACAAATTATTGAACGTTTCCGCACTCAAGTTCCAAATCTAGAATATTGGGGTGCTATATAGACCCAATTAGTCAGACTCTTTGCAACTTCTGATTTTGTCATCTATGTTCCAATAATATAGTCAACAAACAGCGCTCTTTCTAAATGCAAGATATTTAATTCTTAGGGAGAAACGGGTATAATAGCAATAAAAATGCCTATTTCAAAATCAGAGAAAAGGAAGAATGTTAGCAATTAGAGCTGTTCACCAAGACATCGTGAACTCCCTTCTTGCATTAAAAAAAAAAAAAGAATTATACTTCACTGTCCTCTTAAATCTAGGCATAATGATGTGGACTTCTTTAAACAATGTATTATAATTTGGAACCAGGTATGTGACTTCCGGACAAAAGCATTTCCTGGCCACTGTGACATTCTCAGTCCATGGTGATAGTGATAGTGTGTACCTACATGATGTGAAAGTCTGAGCCAGCAATTAGAGAAGTTGCCTAAATCTTCTATGGACATTATGGAAGTAAGAAATGAACTTTGTTAAGTGAAGCCACTGAGATTCCTAGGATGTCTGTTCCTTCACATACATAGCCTGGCCTAGCTTGAAAAAATATAGGAAACAATATAGAGTTGTCACCAGTTCACCAGTTTATATCACTCATTGTTATAGGCTTACCACAAAATTAGAGCGAACAGCAACTTGCTCCCCTGGTAACACAGTAAATTATTGGGTCAGTCAGCATGGACAAATCTGGTTCTGCCTAATAGAATACTCACACCAGAGGTTTCAGTACTTTTAGGGGCTGCCTTAATGGTTGTGTATTTACAGATGCTTTATAGCAGGGCTAGAAATTCTCTGGCAATAAATATCTGTAGAATACTAGGCAAATTTTCTTTCAAATTTCAGGGCAAAAAATAAACTAGCAACCAAAACTAGGCATGTTTTTGTTCATGTTAAGTGATGGAGTTTGAATGTTGTGTTTTTTGTCTCTCTTAGATGCAGGTCTCTAATCTTTGCCTAAAGCTTAACTGCTTGACTGTCAACATGGCCTGAAACTGAGATAGAGATGCATAGCTAATCTAGTCCCTGCCGCAATATGCATCATAATGGAAGATACTTTAGCACAGATAGGGCTGAAAGATATTGAGGCATATTAGTAACTTTGTAAGGCAAGGAGTGAAACAGGAAATATTTTAGTGGAGTTTAGGAATTCAAGTTTCTTCCACTTCAATAAATCTTCCTAGGTGCCATTATCTCTTCCTGTTTTTCCTGCCTCCTGAATTTGAGCATTAACTATAGCTTGGAAAAGTTAATTTTTTGAACTATTATCAAGGCATGAAGTTATCTGATGGTCACCAATCTCAGATGTTGGCATTTGATTTAAAAGACTATCCAAACACTGCAAGATTTCTTTTTCCTTTTATATATTCTAGATGAGAATTTGCTGAAATCTGAAAAGTTGCTAAATTCTTCCACGCTCCCAATAAATCCCTTAAATTCTAATTTTTGCTAGCATGTAACCTAAACTTCCTCTAATATATATACAAATACCAAAGATTCACCAGGAAAATATTGGGACTCTGCATGTCTCCTTTCAATGGCACTAAGTGCCTGAGATTCAACCAGTGGGTGACATGCGTTGATGCAAACACATTTTTTCAGGTTTTATGGATTTTCAGAAGAAGTAGAGAATTTGTTTTCTGTAAATTCTCAAAATTTTAAATCCTTCTAGGTAATTTAATTAAAATGAAATAAACAAGTTTGTATGCCAAATTGAACATATATGTGTGTCAAATAGAATCCATGGGCTGTTAAACTGAAATCTCACAATTACCAATAAGCCCATTGAACTCTCATGAATGAGGCAATGAACAAATGTATAAATAACTTTCTCAACCAGTTTGGCATAAAGAGCAAAGGGTGACAAGAACATCTGATCCTGTGGTCAAAAACATCATTGTATAATCAAAATGCCTACTGCTACAACTTACTTAGATGTCTAAACTTGGACAAATTACATATACCTTCATTTTCCTCATCTGTAAAATAAAGAAACAATAGTACTTCATAAAATTGTTAAAAGAGTTAAGTGATGTCATCCATGAAAAAGCTAGTAGTCCAGTGACAGGCAAAGAAATACTCAATAAATTTTTGTTATAAGGTAGATGGTAAATATTGAAGATTTTCTAAAATTACTGAATTTGGAAACTGAATTGTAGAAAGTCAAAGATAACTCCAAGATGAGCTTCAGTTTTTAATTGTACCTAAGTATTCTCCAGCTAATTAATTCAAATTTCAGGCAAATATTCCTGTCAACACCACTAAGCCTTATAATAGCCTGAAAATAGAAACTGATCTTCAGGATAGCTGGCCTTTGGAACTTTCACGGTCTATCAAACATTTTTCCTGTGTCAAAGTTCACCTGTATATTTTTATTCTAATTTTCATGTATTGAATTTTTGGTGATGAAGAGAATTTTTTAGGTGATGAAGAGAATCCGATAATTACTAAACATTGGTAATGTATTCAGCTACAACAAAATAAATGGAACATAAGAGAAATAATTGTTGGGAGGAAGACTATAGATTTTTTATCCCTTCGTGTTGTTCAGATATACGCATTCTTTTGGATATATTTTCCTGTAATAACATTAATTTCCTGTGCATTTTTAACAACTTTATGGAATTCCATCACTTTTAGTAAACAATCTGAACTTTAAAGGGGCACTAATGAGCTGAATATTAAATCTGAAATTCTGACTATTCATTCAAAATGAATTGCTTATGCTACATGTTTCTAAAAGGCAATTCCTGTCTTCAAATGACTGAACAATATTAATAGTATCTCAAAGTTTAAATCTGAAAACTACTACAACTACACATGCAGAAAAAAAACACATTGCCATAGGAAAATATAATAACATATTAAGTTTATCTTTTTAAAATATAACATTGTAAAAATTACTACTTATTTCCTGGAACATAATTTTCTGTAATGGTTATTAGCTAAAATCTGAAACTACATTGGAATGTATATATATGAGTGTATATATAAGCAAGTAAATATTTATCTCTCAGCTATTGACATAATTTGCGTATATTTTTACTCTCAGGTTACTTTAGACTTTAGTAATGTTGACCAAAAAATGAAATAATAGGCACTGGAACTTGCAGAAATCAGATTTATTCTGAGCCAAGTATGAAGATTTAAGCCTAGAGAACACAAACTCAGTACAGACCAAGAATGTATTCCAAAGTAGATTACATGAAGCACAGTACATATACATTTCCTAATAGGGGGATACATACGTCACTGAAGACAGGAGAAGCGGGTAGTTAAGCAAGAATTTCATTCTTATAATTCTGATTGGTGCTCAGTGATGCTATACATAAGATAAGGTAAATATGCAGTTGAGTGAGCAGGGAGAAAGTTTAGGCATATTAGGGCGGGTGGAGGGTGACTGATTGCATCCAGTCTTGTTCTATATCTAATAAACGGGTTTATAACCAGTATCTGTCAGTAAAATATTTAACTCCGGTTACTCAGGCAAGGGCTAAGCTTTAGCTAATAAGCCTAGGTTTTATTATCCATGTGCCTGACTGCAGCCATCATGGGCCATTGTTAAGATTTTCTTTTGAATTTTCCTTTTTCTGACAGTAATAAGGTTTACATTTTTAGTTGTAAGTAGATATTTATTATGGTGTTGTTGTAAATGTAATTTTAGGTAAAGGATAAACTATATTTGCTATACTAATGTGTTAGATAAGATGGAATTTTAGAATTTGCACTACATTTTGTTCTGTTACAGGAGACAATGTTAATGAGATTTTCTTGAATTTTTGTATTTATAGTATCTAACAGGGGTCAAATTTAACATGGTGCATCTTTCCCTGTGGCAGTTGACTACTAATAGGGGCATTTAAGCCTCCATTCTTCCAAATGTCATTGCAATTGATATATAATGTTCTACATCAATACTATTCTACCATAAACTAGCTAAGATTACACACGCTGGAAGAATAAGGACATTGGTATTCTGATAAACTTATTGGCTCTGTTCTCCCCACCAACATATAAATCCTGGAGCAAAAATCAGAAGAGGGAAAGGAAACGATGAAAGAAACAGTTTAGCTGTCTTACAAAAGACTGAAGAAAACTCTTGGAAGCAATGATAGATTCCAAACCCCTTTCTACTTATGATCATTTGTCTACATTTAGAGTGCCTGGCATTATTCGATAATGTTGTATTGTGACAAATTTCTCCCCAATAGATTCAATTTTTATTATCCTTTTGTGTCCTCAAAGCTCCTCAAATTGTTCCCTGTTATTGACTCTTGTGTATCCCGAACTTGCAGAATATTCTCTTTTTCTGGGCCTCACTAACAAATCTATCTATAGATTTTTATACTTCATTCAAACCTTTTAAACTTCAGAACACATTGAGATTTGTCTCTTTATCATTCACCCCATACACTGACCTATTCAATCCTGTTAGGCGAGACATGATGGAGGACTGAATAGCCACCCCAATATTGATTCAGAAAAGAAATACAGCGACAAAAATTGATGACAAATTCAGAATTAGATATAATAGGTAAGTTTCTAATATCCAGGAAAAAAGCTGATACTTAGATGTCAGTAGGAAGATCTAAGAATCAAAACAGGAAAATTTCAAAAAAAAAAAGTAGTATAGGAAGAATATATCCATGGAGGAAACTGAAGGTTAAGAATTAAGAAAAATCATCTAGGTACCAGAACAAAGGGAAAAATATCGAATGAATACATCAACAAAGTCTTTCTTCAGGCCATTGGATATTGTAAAAGGCTGCATAATATCTGGTATCACTGCTTATACTATTGGAGCTGTTCATCTAGGTCAACTGAAAAAAAATTGTGAGCCTTAATAAGAGCTCTAATCAGAAAGTTTTCACTTTACCATACACACAGTTTCTCATTCTTTTCTCTAGGGCTTTCTACTAGCAAATGAGAATGATCATCTTTTCTTTCTTTGTGTCTGTTGCAAAATATTTTCCCCTTTGACTATGAGTAGGTTTATAAGACAATTATTTATTTTGTGTGTGCGTGTGTGTATGGAGGAAAGTATATTCTCTTTCTTTTTTTTTTTTTTTTTTTGAGACGGAGTCTTGCTCTTCTGTCACCTGCTCTGGAGTGCAGTAACGTGATCTCGGCTCACTGCAACCTCTGCCTCCCGGGTTCAAGCTATTCTCCAGCCTCAGCCTCCCAAGTAGCTGGGATTACAGGCATGCACCACTGCGTCTGGCTAATCCTTGTATTTTTAGTACAGATGGGGTTTCACCATATTGGCCAGGCTGATCTCGAACTCCTGACTTCAGGTGATCTGCCTGCCTCGGCCTCCCAAAGTGCTGGGATTACAGGCGTAAGCCACCACACCTGGCTGTAAAGTATATTCTTATGATTCTCTTTATTCCTCACATCTTTTCTTTGTTCCTTCATTCCTGATTTTGTTATTATTTCATATTCATTTTATGCTTGCATTCAAATCTAACACTATTTGATTTTCTTTTCAAACTATTCTATCTTAGGCCATTCAAAGTTCATTTAGTTGTATCTTTGTTTCCTTCTTTGTCATAGTTCCACCAATCTGTTTTTTTTAGCACTTCTTTATTTGATAACATTACAAGATCCCCAAGATATATCCTCTGTATTTTTTGCCCCATCCATAGAATAATCTATTTATTCAAGTCACCCTGGTACCTTCTATTGGAGAACTGTATGAGAAAAAAAATCCGGTGACACTGGTCTGACTGTTACCATTTAGGCTTTGTGCTTCCAAACTCTCCTGGCTCACAGACAAGGAAATATATGTGAATATACTAATTGTGTGTATGTACATATCTATAATTACTTATACATTTAATGATCTGTATGTATATCAAGCTAAAAATGAGGCTATATAGATGTCACCATAACTAATCTATTACCACGTGTATCATTCTAGCTTCCTACTCTTTTGTTTATCTTCCATTCCAACAGTGAGAAATCTGGCTTTCAGTATCTAACATCCAATTATTTAATGGTTCAATTACAGTTTGCATACATAGAGGTATTCAAATTGCCAATCTGAATTCTATCCCTGCAGAAAATGACTTTATCAACTAGGTTATGGTATTCATGTACAGTTCATTTTGCCTTAATCTGGCTGTCTTCACTCATTCCCAAAGTTACTTAGGAAAGCACCTCTCATCTTGTTCAGAGAGAGTGTTTCATACATTTCTTACACAGGTAGATTGCTTACTCATAATGGTACCCAATCCTAGTATCTCTTCACCTCCTAAATGATTACTTCAATTTACATACATCAACATTTACTCTTTATGGTGTGAGGTTATCTTTTGTGTTGCCAAATACATTAGCGTCACGTATCAACAATTACCGTATCACAGAGAATAGTTTTACCACTTTAAAAAGCCCTCTAGACTTTACCTACTGAAATTTCACATCATCTCCTACCCCTACCTCCTCTCTCCCCTGGAAACCACTAATCTGTTTACTATTTCTATAATGTCTTTTAAAAATGTCATATAATTGGAATCATAAAGGATATGGTCTCTTCAGACTGCTTTCTTTCACTTAGCAATACACATTTAACATGTCCCCACTTTCCTGTGGCTTGGTAGCACTTTTAGTCTGGTCATTGTTGGATAATATTGCACTGTTTGGAAGTACCACAGCTTGTTTATCTATTCATCTATTGAAGGACATCTTGGTTGCTTCCAGTTTTGGGCAGTTACAAATAAAGTGGTCATCATTTCTGCATACAGGTTTGTGTACAGAAAAATAATTTCAAAATATTTGGGTAAAAATCTACGACCACAAGTTCTGCATCATAACACTATGATAACATTTGTAAAGACAGTGGAAAACTGTCTTCCAGAGTGGCCATACCGTTTTGCATTTCTTACATTGGTAAAGAATTACTGTTAAATAAATATAATCTCCTCTTCCTTCACATCTTCACCACCTCACCAGTATTTGGTATTGTCAGGTTTTGGGGGTTTTATTCATTTATTTATTTTTCTTCATCTAACAGGAAATAGTGGTAATTCTTCATATCAATTCAAAATTACTAATAACAAATGATGTCTGTCATCTTTTTATATGCTTTCTTGCCATTTCTGTATCTTCTTTAGTAACGTTTGGATCTTTAGCCCGGTTCACTTAGGTTATTTTAATGTTGCTGCGTTTAAAAAGTTCTTTATATATTTTGGATACACAGTAAGTCTGTATGTATTTCTTAGAGATGCTGTAACAAAATACCATGAATTTAGTGGCTTCAAACAACAGAGATTTATCATCTCCTATTTCTGGAGGCTAAAAGTTCAAAATCAAGGTATTGGCACATGTATCCTTCCTCAGAAAGCTCTACAGTAGACTGTTCTTGCCTCTTCCTGGTTTCAAGTGGTTGATGGCAATCCTTGACATTTTCATGGCTAGGTGATATATCTCCATTTCTCCAGAATTGGTCCCTGGTTCCTTTCTTAGTTCATTTTGTGAGGCCATGTTTTCTTGGATTGTCTTGATATTTGTACATGATTGTCTGTGATTGGACCTTGAAGAGTTAGGTATTTATTGTAGTCTTTGCAGTCTGGATTCGTTTGTACCTGTCCTTGGGAAGGCTTTTCAGACGAGAGATGACTTGACTGCTGTGATTTAATCTGTGTGTGCTTTAGGTGGGACCCCTAAAGAAACATAATTTCAATCTCTGACTCTGCCTTCACATGGCATTCATTGTGTGTCTATGTCCGTTTTCTCTTCCTGTGTAGACTTGAGTCAAGGGATTAGAGACTGCCCTCAGAAGTTCCTAATCCAATGTGATTTCATTTGAACTTAATTATATTAGAAAAGACCTTATTTCCAAAAAAGATTTGAAATTGCAGTTAAAGGTATCAGAGAGACCTGAATTTTGGAGAAACGCCACTTAAAAGAGTACAAAGTCCTTTATTAGATATGTATTTGAAAAATATTTTCTTATGGTGTTTTCTTGTCTTTTCATTCTTTTAGCTGTATTTTTTTATAAAGCAGATGTATTTAACTTTCAAAAATTCTGTATCAATCTTTTTTTTCTTTATTTGATAATCAGTTTTTTTGTTATTGTTGTATGTAAAAATGCATTGTCAATCTAAGGTAACCTACATTTTCTTCTATATTTTCTGCTAAAAATAAAAAAAAAGTTTTGCATATTATTTAGATTTTACTTTGAATTTATGGTCTATTTTAAGTTATTTTTAATGAAATATTTAAGGTCTGTATCTAGATGTCTTTTCTCTTTTCTTTTTTTGTGGTATATGGATGTCCAATTATTCTAGCACCTCATAGACTGTCCTTTCTTTATTGAGTTGTTATTGCTCTATTGCCCAAGATCTGTTTATTATATTTGTGTGCATCTACTTCTGAACTCTTAATTCTGTTAAGCTATTTGCCAAACCTTTCGCCAATACCACACTATTTGATTCCTGTAGTTTCACAGTAAGTCTTGAAGTCAGGTATAGAGGTGCACCCCTTTGTTTTTTTTTCAGTGTTGTGTTTCCACTTGCTTCTATATATTGTGCTTTCACATATTATTTAGAAAAGGTTTTTCAGTATCTATAAAATAACTTCTGAGATTTTGATTAGAATTATACTGAATCTATAGATCCATCTGGGAATAATTAAGATGTTTTCATTGTTGAGCCTGCCAATTCAAGAACACAGAATATCTCTACATTTATTTAGATAGCGACTTCATCAGAATTTTGAAGTTTCATGCATATAGGTCCTATATGCATTTTGTTAGAATTTTAGCTGAAGACTTCCCTATTTTTGATACTATTTCAAATGTATGCTCTTATAACTCTTAAATTTATATGTTCATTGATGATATATACAAAGAAAGGCAATTGATTTTATATATTCATCTTATATTCTGAGATCTCACAATATTTGCTTATTTGTTCCAGGTTTTTGTGATATTTGTGGGATTTTTGAGATACAGTATCAAGTCATTTGGGAGCAAAGAAGATTTTAAATTTTTTGTTATACACATACTTTTAGTTTCTGTTTCTTGTCAATTGCTTTGCCTAGGTCTTTCAGTAAAATATTGAATAGGAGTGATGAGTAGAAACTTTTGCCTTGTTCTGATCTTAGCAGGAGAATCTGTCCATTTTTTTACATTAAGTATGATACTGTGTTATTTGAGATATTCTTTACCAAGTTGAAACAAATTGTCTCTATTTTAATTTTGCTTCGAGGTTTTATAATAAAAGAGTGTTAGATTTTTTTTCAGATGATACTTCTGCTTCTGTACTATCATGTCATTTAGAAAATTTTATTTATTTTTTAACTTCTAGAACAAATTTTTTCTTTTTTTAACTTTTATTTTAGATTCAGCATATATATGCAGGTTTGTTGTATAGGTAAACTGCATGTCACAGGGGTTTGGTGCAAAAATTATTTCATCATAGTACCTGATAGGTAGTTTTTTGACAGTTATGTTCCTCCCATCCTCCACCCTCAAGCAGGCTCCAGTGTGTGTTATCCTCTACTTTGTGTTCATGTGTACTCAATGTTTAGCTCCCACTTAAAAGTAAGAACATGTGGTATTTTATTTTCTGTTCCTACATTAATATGCTTATGATAATGCTCTCCAACTGCTTCCATGTCGCTGCAAAGGACATAATTTTATTTTTTGGCTGTGTAGTATTCTATGCTGTATATGTAAAACATTTTCTTAGGATTTTCTTGGCTATATGGGCTCTATTTTGGTTCCATATGAATTTTAAAGTAGCTTTTTTTTCTAATTCTGTGAAGAATGTCAATGGTAGTTTGATAGCATTGAATCTATAAATTACTTTGGACAGTAGGGTCATTTTCATGATATTGATTCTTCCCATCTATGAGGATGGAATGCTTTTCCATTTGTTTGTGTCCTGTCTTATTTCCTTGAACAGTGGTTTGTAGTTCTCCTTGAAGAGGTCGTTCACATCCCTTGTTAGCTGCATTCCTAGGTATTTTATTCTCTCTGTAGCAATTGTGAAGATGAATTCATTCATGATTTGGCTCTCTGCTTGCCTATTGTTGGTGTATAGGATTGCTTCTGATTTTTGCACACTGATTTTGCACCCTGAGAATTTGCCAAAGTGCTTATCAGCTTAAGGAGTTTGGGGGCTTAGAAAATGGGGCTTTCTAAATATAGGAGCATGCCATCTGCAAACAGAGATAATTTGTCTTCCTCTCTTCTTATTTGCATACTCTTTATTTCTTTCTTTTGCCTGATTGATGTGGCCAGAACTTCCAATACTATGTTGAATAGGAGTGGTAAGAGAGGGCATCCTGTCTTGTGCTGGTTTTCAAAGGGAATGTTTCCAGCTTTTGCCTATTCAGTATGCTATTGGCTGTGGGTTTGTCATAAATAGCTCTTATTATTTTGAGCTCCAAGACAATCCTAAGCAAAAATAACAATGCTGGAGGGATAACGCCACCTGACTTCAAACTATACTGTAAGGCTACAGTAACCAAAACAGCATGGTATTGGCACCAAAACAGACATATAGACCAATTAAACAGAATAGAGATGTCAGAAATAAGATCACACATCTACAACCATCTGATCTTTGACAAACCTGACAAAAACAAGCAATGGGAAAATGATTCTCTATTTAATAAATGATGCTGGGAAAACTGGCTAGCCATATGCAGAAAACTAAAACTAGACCCCTTTCTAACACCTTATACAAAAATTAACTCAAGATGAATTAAAGACTTAAATGTAAAACCCAAAATATTAATAACCCTAGAAGAAAACCTAGGCAATACCACTCAGGATGTAGGCATGGCCAAAGGTTTTATGATTAAATCGTCAAAAGCAATTGCAGCAAAAGCTAAAATGGACAAATGGGACCGAATTAAACTAAAGAGCTTCTGCACAGCAAGAGAAATTAGCATCAGAGCCAATAGGCAACTTAACAATGGGAGAAAATTTCTGCAATCTACACATCTGACAAAGGTCTAATATCCAGAATCTACAAGGAACTTAAACAAATTTACAAGAAAAAACAAACATCCTATCAAAAAGTGGGCAAAGGAAATGAACAGACACTTCTCAAAAGAAGGCATTTATGTGGCCAACAAACATATGAAAAAATGTTCAACATCGCTGATCATTAGAGAAATGCAAATGAAAACCACAACGAGATATTATCTCACGCCAATCAGAATGGCAATTAGTAAAAAATCAAGAAACAACAGATGCTAATGATGCTGTGGAGAAATAGAAACACTTTTACACTGTTGGTGGGAGTGTAAATTAGTTCAACCACTGTGGAAAACAATGTGGTAATGCCTCAAAGATCTAGAACAAGAAATACCATTTGACCCCACAATCCCATTACTGGGTATATACGTAAAGGAATATAAATTGTTCTATTATAAAGATACATGCCCACATATTTTTATTGCAGCATTATTCACAATAGCAAAGACATGCAACCAACCCAAATGCTCATCAATGATAGACTGGATAAAGAAAATGTGGTACATATACACCATGGTCTCCAATGCAGCCGTAAAAATAAATGAGATTATGTTCTTTTCAGGGACATGGATGAAGCTGGAAACCATCATTCTCAGCAAACTAACACAGGAACAGAAAACCAAACACCGTATGTTCTCACTCATGAGTGTGAGTTGAACAATGAGAACACATAGACACAGGGAGGGAAACAACACACATTGGGGCCTGTCGCAGGTTGGGAGCAGGGGAGAAAGAGCATCAGGACAAACAGTTAATGTGCGTGGAGCTTAAAACCTAGGTTACAGGTTGATAGGTGCGGCAAAACACCATGGCACATGTATACCTATGTAACAAATCTTCACGTTCTGCACATGTATCACAGAACTTAATATAAAAAAATTAAAAAGTGTATCTTATCAAGTCTACCATTGATAGGCATTTAAGTTGATTCCATGTCATTGTTATCAGAAATAGTGCTGTGATGAACATACACATGCATGTGTCTTTGTGGTAGAATAATTTATATTCCTTTGGGTATATACCCAATAATGGGATTGCTAGGTCAAATAGTAGTTCTCTTTTAAGTTCTTTGAGAAATTGCCACACTGCTTTGCACAATGGCTGAACAAATTTACATACTCATGAGCAGTATATAAGCATTCCCTTTTCTCTACAACCTTGACAGCATCTGTTAGTTTTATTATTTTTTTTTTTTGGCTTTTTAGTAATAGCCACTTTGACTGGTGTGACATGGTATTTCACTGTGGTTTTGATTTACATTTCTCTAATAACTAGTGATGTTGAGCATTTTTTCATATACTTGTTGGCCTCTATGTATGTCTTCTTTTGAAAAGTGTCTGTTCACTTCCTTTGCCCACTTCTTAATGAGGCTCTTTTTTTCACTCGTAAATTTGTTTAAATTCCTTTTGGATACTGGATATTAGACCTTTGTTGGATGCATAGTTAGCACAAATTTTCTCCCATTCAGTTGGTTGTCTGTTTACTCTGTTGATGGTTTCTTTTGCTTTGCAGAAGCTCTTTAGTTTCCTTTGATCCCATTAGTCAATGTTTTTGTTACAATTGCTTTTGTCATCCTTGTCATGAAATCTTTGCAAAAGCATATGTCCAGAGTGGTATTTCCTAGGTTTTATTCTGGGGATTTTATAGTTTTAGAACATTCAAGTCCTTAATCCATTTTGATTTGAGTTTTGTATATGTGTAAAAAAGTGGTTACGTTTCAAACTTCTACATATGGCTAGCCACTTATCCCAGCACCATTTATTGAATGGAGAATCCTTTCCTCATTATTTGTTCTTGCTGACTTTATCAAAAATCAGATGGCTATAAGTGTGTGGTATTGTTTCTGGGCTCTCTATTCTGTTCTATTGGTCTACATGTCTCTTTTTGTACCAGTACCATGCTGCTTTGGTTTATGTAGCCTTGTAATATAGTTTGAAGTCAGGTAACATGATGTCTCCAGCTTTCTTAATTTTTTCTTAGGATTTGCTTTGGCCATTCAGGTTTTTTTGTTGTTATTCCATAGGAATTGTAGAATACTTTTTTCTACTTTTGTGTAAAATATCATTGGTTGTTTGATAGGAATAGTATTGAATCTCCAATATAATTTGGCAGTATAGCCATTTAAATGATATAGATTCTCCCTACCCATGATTTCTTTCTATTTGTGTCCTCTCTGATTTCTTTAAGCAATTATTTGTAATTCTCATTGAATTACACAGAAGTCTTTCATCTCCCTGGTTAGCTGTGTTACTATGTATTTTAATTTTTTTGTGGCTATTTTAAATGATATTGCATTTTTTGATTTGTCAGCTTTGATGTTGTTGGTGTAAAGTAATGGTATTTGTTCCATACATTGATTTTGTATCGTGAAACTTTGCTTAAGTGGTTTGTCAGATCTAGAGGTTTTTTGTTTGTTTGTTTTTTAGAAAAGACTGTGGCATTTTCTAGGTATAAAATCAAATAATGTACAGAAATTGTTTTATCTCATCTCTTCCTATTTGGATGTCCTTTCTTTCTTTCTCTTGCCTGATTTTTCCAGCCAGGACTTCCAGTACTATGTTGAATAACACAGTTAGAGTGAGTATCCTTGTCTTTTTCCAGTTCTTAAGAGGAATCATTCCAGGTTTTGCCCATTCATTGTATTATTGGCTCTGCATTTGTCATAGATGGTTCTTAATACTTTAAGCCACATTCCTTAAATACTTACTTTGTTTATGGCTTTTAACACAAAGAGTGTAAGAATTTCATTGAAAGGCTTTTCTGTGTCTATTAAGATATTCATGTGCTTTTTTTGTTTTGTTTTTTAGTTATCTTTGTGTGATGAATCACATTTATTGCTTTGTGTTTATTGAACCATCCTTTCATCACAGGCATAAAGCTTACTTGATCATGGTAGATTAGCTTTTTGATGTGCTGCTGAATTTGGCTTGCTGGTGTTTTGTTGGTGATTTTTGCATCTGTTTATCTAAGATGTTGGCATAAAGTTCTCTTTTTTTGTTGTTGTGTCTCTACCAAGATTTGCTATCAGAATGCTGCTGACCTCATAGAATCAGTTAGGGTGGAATCATTTCTCCTCAATTTGTTGTAACAGATTCAGTAGGAATGGTACCAGATATCCTTACTACATCTGGTAGAATTAGGTTGTGAATCTGTTTGGTCCAGAGATTTTTGTTTTGGCTGGTAGGCTATTTATTACTGGTTCAATTTCAGAACTCACTACTGTTCTGTTCAGGGATTCAGTTTCTTCATGGTTCAATTTTGGGAGGTTGTATGTTTCCAGAAATGTATCTGTTTCTTGTAGGACTTCTAGTTTGTATCCATAGAGGTGTTTTTTGAGTGTTTTAAGTATTTCTGTGCGATTGATGATAATGTCTCCTTTGCCATTTATGATTGTGCTTATGTGGCTCTTCTCTCTTTCTTTCATTAGTCTAACGGTCAATCAATTAAATTTTTCAAAAAACTGACTTGTCTAATTAATCTTTTATATGATTTTTCATGTGTCAATTTCATTCAGTTCACCTCTGAGTTTGGGTATTTATTGTCTTCTGCTAGCTTAGGGGTTGGTTTGCTCTTGTTTTTCTATTTCCTCTAGGTGTGATGTTTAGTTGCGAATTCGGAATCTTTCTAACTTTTTGATGTGGGCATTAAGTGCTATAAACTTTCCTCTTAACACGGCTTTAGCTGTGTCCCAGGAATTCTCATAGGTTGTATCTTTGTTTTCATTAGTTTCAAATAATTGCTTCATTATTGCCTCAATGTAGTTGTTTACCAAAAAGTCATTCAAGAGCAGGTTGTTTAATTTCCATGTGTTTGAATGATTTTGAATGATCTTATTTCTATATTATTTCTATATTATTGTGCTGTTATCCAAGAGTGGTTGAGATGATTTTGATTTTCTTGAATTTGCTGATAATTATTTTATGAACAACTAAGTGGTCAATTTTAGAGGATGTGTCATGTGTGGATGAGAAGAATGTATATTCAGTTGTTTTTGAATGGAAACTTCTGTAGAGGTCTGTTAAGTCCACTTAGTCGAGTGTCAGGTTCAGGTTCTGAATATCCTTGTTTGTTTAATGCCTCAATGATTGGTCTAATATTGTCATTTGGGTTTTGAAGTCTCCCATTATTATTGTGTGTGAGTCTAAGTCTCTTAATGGGTCTCTAAGAACTTGTTTTATGAATATTGGTGCTCCTGTGTTGGGTGCATATATATTTAGAGTACTTACATTTTTTTTTCCCTATTTGAACACTTTACTGTTATGTAATGCTCTTCTTTATCTTTTTTTCATTGTTGTTGGTTTGAAGTCTGTTTTGTCTGAAATAAACCTTCTCTTTTTTGTTTTCTATTTGCTTGGTAGATTTTTCTCCATCCCTTTACTTTGAGCCCTTGGATGTCATTGCATGTGAAATGGGTCTCCTGAAGGCAGCATAAGGTTGAGACTTTATTCTTTATCCAACTTCCCACTGTGTACCTTTTAAATAGAGCATTTAACCCATTTACATTCAAGGTTAATGTTGATATGTGCATATTTCATTTCTCATCATGTTGTTAGCTGGTTATTATGCAAACTAGATTGTGTGGTTGCTTTACATTGCCAATGGCCTATGTATTTAAGTGTGTTTTTTTGGTGGCAGTAATGCTCTTTTGTTTCCACATTTAGCACTTCCTTAAGGATCTCCTGTAAGAGAGGTCTGGTGGTAATGAATTATCTTAGCCTTTGTTTGTCTGAAAAGGATCTAATTGCTCCTTTGATTATGAAGCTTAGTTGGCTGGATATGAAATCCTTGGTTGGAATTACTTTCTTTAAAAATGCTGAATATAGGCCCCCAATCTCTTCTGCCTTGTAGAGTTTCTGCTGAAAGGTACACTGTTAGCCTGGTGGGATTGCCTTTGTAGGTGACTTTCCCCTTCTCTCTAGCTTCCTTTAATTTTTTTTTCTTTTATGTTGACCTTGAAGAATCTGATGACTATGTGTTTTGGAGATTGTTGTCTTCTATCGCAGCATACGAGTGTTCTCTGCATTTTTTTAATTTAAATCTGTAGTGTTGCTCCTTCATTTATTTACGATATGGGTAATTTTATATCCTAATATTTTCTTGGATATTCTGGCTAGAGGTTTATCAAATTTATTGTTTTAAATTAAAAACCATATTTAAATGTATTGGTTTTATCCAATAGTTTTCTATTTTTAATTTCACTGCTTTTTGTTATAATTTAATTTTCTTTCCTTCTGTTTTACTAGGGCTTAAATTGTTCTCCCTTTTCTAGTTTCTCAAAGTAGAAGACTGGAGTACTGATAGTAAGAAAAAATTATTTCCTAATACATGCATATAAGTTTTATAAATTTTCATCTATGCTCTGCTTTTGCCAAATAGCAGAAATGCTGATAAAATTATTTTTATTTGCATTTAGTTCAAAATACTTTAAAATTTTTCTTCAGACACCCTTTTTGGTCTATCTTTCCCTTTAGATATATGATATATTTAATCTGTAAGTACTTGGGAAATTTTCCAGCTGTCTTCTGTTATTGAATAGTTTTTGAAAAACTATTATATAAAGTATATAAATATAAATTATATATTTATTAATACATATTTGTAATACATAAATTATTAATACATATTTATTAATACATAAATATCACACATTATTAACACAAGATGTTTATTAATACATAAGTATTACATAAATATTATATAATGTTATATAATATATTAATATATAATATATTAATTGTATATTATATATAATTTATATATAATATATTAATTGTATATTATATATAATTTATATATAATATATAAATATGTATTAATAAATGCACATAATAATATATAAATATTATGTATTAATTATGTATTAATAAATATGCTTGATATTATATGCTCAATATTAATTCATATTAATATCGATTAATATGCTCAATATTAATATGCTCAATATTTATTAATACATATTGAGCATATTTATGATTTCTGTCTTAATTCCTGATGAAATCTAATGGATTTGTCCATTTTTACTAGCAGTTCCATTCATTTTTGCCTCATCTATTTTGGTACTATTTGTTTATGTGCATGTATATTAAGAATTGTATTTCTTCATGGATAATTGACTCTTTTTCATTATGTAAAATATTGATTTATCCTTGATCAGTATGCTATGTCTGAAATTTATATAGCATCCTCAGTTTTCTTTTGCTTAGTGTTATCAAGGTAAATCTATTTATACTTTTTAAATTTTATAACATATATGAATCCTTATATTTATGGTAGAATTCTTACAGACCATGTATAATTATTTCTTGCAGTTTTAACCTTAGCAGTATATAATATTTGTACATGTTTACGGGGTACATGGTACATGTGATGTTTCATTACATGTATACAGAGTATAATGATCAAGTAAAAGATTTAAGGGTATCCTTCATCTTGAGCATTTGTCATTTCTATGTGTTGAGAACATTTCAAGTTCTGTCTTATAGCCCTTTTGAAATGTAAAATATATTGATGTTAACAATAGTCTTATACCCTGATGTCAAAGATTAGAACTTATTCCTTCTATCTCAAGGTATGTTTGCTCCCATGCTCCCATTAACCAACCTCTCTTTATGCACCTCTCACGCACACACTTTTACCAGCCTCTAGTTTCTATTATTCTGCTCTCTAACTCTAAGAAATCAACAATTTTAGCTTCCACATATGAATGGGAGCAACATTTGTTATTCCGTGCTTGGCCCTGGCTTATTCCACTTAATATAATGACCTGCATTTCTATTCATATTGCTTCAAATGACAGTATTTACTTCTTTTCTATGACTAAGTAGTATTTCATTTAAGTATGTACCACTTTTTAAATTAATTCCTCTATTGATGGACATTTAGGTTGATTCCATATCTTTGCTATTGTAAGTAGTGCTTTAATAAACATGAAGGTGCAGGTATCCCTTTGGTATACTGATTTATTTCCTTGGTATGAATACCCAACAATGGGATAGCTGGATCATATGGTGGTCCTGTTTTTAGTTTTTGAGAAATCTCCATAATGTTTTTCATAGAGGCTATACTAATGTATAGTTTAATTAACATTTTATAAAAGTTCCTTTCTCTCTGCATCCTTGTCAGCATACGTTATTTTTTGTCTTTTTAATAATAGCCATTCTTACTGGCTAAAATGCCTATTTAATGATTGCCATTTAGTAATAGCCATTCTAACTGAGATAAAATATCTCACCGAGGTTTTTATTTCCTTTTCCTTGATGGTTAATGATGCTGAGCTTTTTAAATATATCTTTTGGCCATTTTTTCGTCTCCTTGTGGGAAATGTCTATTCATATCCTTTGCCCACATTTCAATATATGGGCAAATATTAATAATATTATTAATCAATATCATCATTATTAATTTATTAATATTAATATTAATATTGATTATTCATGTTATTATTTTATCACTGAATTGTTAGTTTCTTATATATTCTGGATATTAGCCCCTTGTCAAATGAATAGCTTGCCAATATTTTCTTCAATTCAACCTATCATCCCTTCACACTGTTCATTATTTTGAAGTGCAGAAGCTCTTTAATATTGTTCTTATTTCTCTATTTTATTTTGCCAGTGCATTTGAAATTTTAGCCATAAAATATTTGCCTAAACCAATGTCTTGAAGTGTTTTACCTGTGTTTTCTTCTAGCAATGTTACAGTATGGAGTTTTATGTTTAAGTGTTTAATCCATTTTGAGTTGATTTTTTGTATATGGTTAGGGAGAGGGGTTCTATTTCATTCTTCTATGCTAAGATATTCAACTATCCAATTTTCCCAGCATTATTTATTGAAAAGTGTTTCCTTTCCCCAATGTATGTTTTTGTTATCTTTGTCAAAAATCAGTTTTCAGAAAATACGTGAATTTATTTCTGGTTTCTCTATTCAGTTCCACTCTTCTGTGTGTCTAGTTTTATGCCAATAACATGCTGCTTTGGTTACTATAGCCCAGCAGTATATTTTGAAATCTGGTAGTGTAGTGCCTACAGCTTTGTCCTTTTATCTCAGGATTGTTTTGGCTATTTGGGCTATTTTTAGGTTCAACATAAATTTTAGAATTGTTTTATTCCATATTGTGAAAAATGGCATTGGCATGTTAATAGGAATTGCATTGAATCTTTGGATTGCATGGGGATTAATGGTCACTTTAACAATATTAATTGTTCTGATCCATGACCATGGGATAGTCATCCATTTGTTTGTGTCCTCTTCAATTTCTTCCATCAGAGTTTTGTGGTTTTCCTTTCAAAGATTTTTTCACCTCTATGAGTAACTTTATTCCTAGGTATTTTATTTTATTTTTGAAGACTTTGTAAATGACATTTTCTTTTTTATTTCTTTCCCAGCAGGTTCATTACTGATGTATAGAAATTTCACTGATTGATTTATCTACATTGGTTTTATAACCTACAAATTTACTGAAATTATTTATAAGATCTAAGAGTAGTTTGGTGGAATCTTTAAGTTTTTCTAGATATAAGATTCAGTGATCTACAAAGAAGGACAATTCGACTTCTTCTTTTTCAATTTTATTTTATTTCTTTCTTTCTCTTTTCTAATTTCTATGTCTAGAGTTTTCAGTACTAGGTTGAATAGGAATTGTGAGAGTGGGCATTCTTGTCTTGTTCCAGGTCTTAAAGAAAAGGCTTTCAGCTTTTCCTCATTTAGAATGATGTTAGCTGTGGGTTTATTATTATTATATGTGATCTTTATTATGTTCAGGTATGTTATTTCTGTGCCTAGTTTGTTGAGAATTTTTAGCATTAAGGATGTTAAATTTTATCAAACATTTTTCTATGTCCACTAAGATGACTAGAGGGTTTTTTTTCTTCATTTTCTTGATGTGATGTATAATGTTTATTGATTTACATATATTAAACCATCCTTGCATCTCAGCAATAAGTCTCACTTGATCACATAATGTCTATTGATAATTGATAGAGTGATCAATATATATCTATTGATCAAGCAATATATGATTCGTTGATCATGTATTGATGTGCTATTGGATTCAACTTGCTAGTATTTTTTTTTTTATTTTTCCATCTATGCTCATTAGGGATATTGGCCTGTAGTTTTCTTTTTATTTTGGTTGCATTCTTGTCTGGTTTGGTATCAGGATAATGCTGGCCTTGTAGAATTAGCCCTTAGTGAGAATTCCCTTTTATTCCAATTTTTGAATACATTAAGAAGTGCTTTTAGTTCTTTGTAAATTTGGTAGAGTTCAGCAGTGAAGTTGTCCATTCCTCTGCTTTCCTTTGTTGAAAGATTTTTCAGTACCAATTCAATTTCATTACTTGTATTGTCCTATTCGAGTTTTCTATTTCTTCCTAATAAAACCTTTGTAGGTTGTAAGTGTCCAGGAATTTATCAATTTCCACTAGGGTTTCCAGTTTATTACTATGTCATTGTTAATAATAGTTTTTAATGATCATTTATATTTCTGTGTTGTTAGTTGCTATTTCTCCTGTTTTGTTTCTGACTTTATTTGGGTATTCTCTTTTTTTCTTGGTTCATCTAGCAAATAGTTTATTGATTTTATCTTTTCAAAAAAATGAACTTGCATTTCACTGATTATTGTAATGTTTTAGTGTCTATTTCATTTAATTATGTCTAATCTTTGTTATTTCTTTCCTTCTAATTTTAGGTTGGGTTCATTCTTACTGTTTTAGTTCCTTGAAGTGCACCATTAGTTTTATATTTCTACTTTTATGATGTAAATATTTATTCCTATAAACTTTCCTATTAGCATTACTTTTACTGTCTCTCCTGAGTTTGGTATGTTGTGATTCAATTTTCATTTGTTTCAAGAAATTTGTGATATCCTCATTAATTTCTTTTTTTTTTTTGACCCAATGTTAAATCAGGAGCATACTGATTAATTTCTATGTATTTGTATATTTTCCAAAATTTCTCTTTTATTCACTTCTAGTTTCATTTTATTGTGGTCTAAGATTATACAGGATATCATTTTTGTTTTGGAAAATTTGTTGAAACTTGTTTTGTATTCTAACATATGATCTATCATGGAGAATGTTTCATGTGCTTATGAGAATGTGTATTCTGTCATTATTGAATAAATTGTTTTGGTAATGTTTGTTAGGTCCTTTTGAGGTAAAGGCAGTTTAATTTCTAACTTTCTTTGTTAACTTTCTGTCTAGATGATATTTCTAATGCTGAGAGTGCTAAAGTCTTCATCTGTTATTTTATTGGATTTATCTCCCTTTAGATCTAATCATATTTGCTTTATATATTTGGGTCTTTTGGTGTTGTGTTTATATATGTTTAAAATTGTAATATTCTCTTGCTGAATTGATCCTTTTATTGTTATATTACTTTCTTTGTCTCCTTTTTACTCTTTTCGACTTAAATTCTGTTTTATCTAATTTAATGTAGCTACTCCTGCTCACTTTCGGTTTCTGTTTGCGTGGGCTATCTCTTTCATCCCTTTATTTTCAATCTATATGTATCTTGACAACTTGACAAGGGAGTTGAGTGTCTTCTAGGAAGCATGTATTTGGGTCTTTTTTTCTGTTTGTTTGGTTTTTTCTTCTTTTTTATCCATTCAGCCAGCTTATCTTTTATGTGGAAAGTTTAATCCATTTACATTCAAGGTTATTACTGATATGTGAAGGCTTATTTCTATCACTTTGTGATTGCTTTCTAGTTGTTTTGTATATCCTTTCTCCTTTTTTTCTATCTTATGATGATTGACATTTGGTCATTTAATATATTGATAACATGTGAATTCTTTCTTTTCCTTATTTTTGTGTTTGCTCTAACAGTGGGTTTTATATTTTTGTGGGTTTTCATGATACTGTGATTGCACTTCTAGGGTTTATGTCTCCCTAAAGGATTTCTTGTAGGGTCAGTCTAATGGTGATGAAGTTTCTTAGCCTTTGATTGTCTGGAAAAGACATTTTCTAACTTCATTTATAAAGAATAACTTTGCTGGGTATAATATTTTTGACCGAACTTTTCTTTTTCTTTTCTCTTTCAGCACTTTGAAAGTATTATTTCATTTTCTTGGCCTGTAAAATTTCTGCTGAAATATCCACTGTTAGTCTGATAGGATTTCTCTCATAAGTGATTAGATACTTTTCTCTTGCTTTTGTAATTCTCTTTGTCTTTGATTTTTTGCAGATAAATATAAAGTTCCATAGAGAAGACATTGAATATCTATTTGAAATGTTTGAATTTCCTCTATCTGAATGTATAAATTTCTGTCTAGACATAAGAAGTTTTCAGCTATTATTTGTCAACTCAATTTTCTATCGCTTTATTTTCTCTTCACCTTCTGGGACATCGGTAATTCAAATATTTGGTCACCTTATGACATCCTATATGTCACATAGAGTTTGTTCATTCTTTTTATTTCTTTCTTTTCTTTTTTTTTTTTTTGCTTTTACCTGACTTATTTCAAAATCCTGTCTTCAAGTCATAAATTGTTTTCTTCTACTTGATTTACTTTATTATTGTGCATGTTTTTGTTGCATTCAATTAATTATTCATTTCCAAGATTTCTGTTTTGTGCTTTATCATAATATCTAACTCTTTGGTAAACTTCTCATTTACATCCTGAATTTTTCTTTGATTTATTTTCTTTTTTTTGTATTTTCTTGTATCTCACTGACCTTCTTTAATAACATTATTGTGAATCCTTTTTCCAGCATTTCATAAATTTCTTTTTCATTAGAACTTGTTGCTGGAGAATTATTGTGTTCCTTTGGAGGTGTTATATTTTCTTATAATTTAATGTTTCTTGTTTCCTTACATTGATATCTGAGTAACAGTTGCTTCTTCCAATTATTTGGATTTGCTTTCATTGGGGCTTTTTCTTTAAGATTATTTATGGTGTTGATTAGGTAGAGCAAGCACTTTGGCTTTGATTCTAGGTACATACTCTAGTGTGTACTTTCCATATGCTTTCTTTGGTTGTAAAGAGCATCAGTAGTTTTTGTGATTTCCTTTGTTGTTTGGGGCAGTATTGTTAGTGGAGGCTGTGGTGAAGGTTTTTCTGGGGACAGGGATGTCAGCTGGACCATCCTCAAGTCCCAGTGGTGGCAGTGGCAGGTTAAACCTGTCTGTCATTAGTCCCCCAACTTCCATACATTGGCACCAGTGTTATTGCAGTGGGTGGGCAAACGTTGGCCCTCTATGTGGCTTGCTCAGTATATGGCAGTGGCTTCATTGGCCCCAGTGAGTAAGCGGGTTCTTGAGCCCCTAGGAAAAGGGAATAAAAGGGATGATGGCAGTAGCAGTAGTGTGACAGCTTTCTGCCTCCCAAGCAATTTATGCTAATGTTGGCAGTGGCTGACAGGGCTGGTGTATTAGTCCATTCTCACACTGCTAATAAAGACATACCTGAGACTGGGTAATTTATAAAGAAGAGAGATTTAATTGACTCACAATTTTGCATGACTTGGGAGGCCTCAGGAAACTTACAATCATGACAAAAGGGGGAGCAAACATGTCCTTCCTTACATGGTGGCAGGAGGAAGGAAGAAATGTCCTTGTTACTTATGCAAATTTCTGCTGCTGGATTGAATTTTTCCTCAGCAATTTTTTTTTCTACTGCATCATCAGGCTGCAAATTTTTCAAACTTTTATACTCTGCTTCCTTTTGAACACTTTCCTGCTTAGAAATTTCTCCTGAGAGATAACTCATATCATCTCTTTCAAGTTCAAAGTTCCAGAGATCTCTAGGGCATCAGCAAAATGCCACCTGTCTCTTTGCATAGCAAGGATGACCCTTACTCCAGTTCCCAACAAGTTCCACATCTCCATCTGAGACCATCTCAGCCTCAACTTTATTGTCCATATCACTATCAGCATTTTGGTCAAATCCATTCAACAAGTTTCTAGGAATTTGCAAACTTTCCCACATCTTCTTGTCTTCCGAGCCCTCCAAGTCTCTAGGGAGTTCCAAATTTTGCACATTATCTTGTCTTCTTCTTAGCCCTCCAACCTCTTCCCACCTCTGCCTGTTAACCAGTTCCAAAGCCACTTCAAATTTTTGGGTATCCTTATAGCAGCACTCCACTCTCTGCAGTACCAATATCCTGTATTAGTCTGTTCTCACACTGCTAATAAAACATACCTAAGACTGGGTAATTTATAAATAAAAGAGGCTTAATTGACTCACAGTTTTGCATGGCTGGAGAGGCCTCAGGAAACTTAACATCCATGGCAAAAGGGGAAGAAAATATGTCCATCTTCACATGGCAGCTAGAGAAAGAAAGAGAGCCCAGTGAAGGGGAAGCCCCTTATAAAACCATGTGATCTCGTGATAACAAACTCACTATCAGGAGAGCAGGATGAGGAAAACCAGTCCCATGATTCAGTTATCTCCACCTGGTCCCTCCCACAACATGTGGGGATTACAGAAACTACAACAGAAGATGAAATTTCAATGTGGATACAGCCAAACCATATCAGCTGGGAAGGCTTGTTCTCAGCCCCACAAATGGAAAGTGCATGCGGGTACCAACTGTGGTAATATTGGCAGTTTGGATGTACCCATCCTCAGGCCCACAGAAGGAGTGCTCAGGTTTTAATCAATGATGGTGGAAGGGGGAAGGTAAGTAACCCTTAGGCCCAAGGACAGTGTGCTTAGGCATTGGTGCAGAGTGGAGCCAGGCTAAGCCTACCCCAGTCCCCAGATAGGGTGTGTGGGTGTGGTCTGAGGTGGGCAGGGGGTGGGGTGATTTTGATTCTCCCGTGCATGCTCATGTGGGGGCGGCAGCAGCCACACTGCAGCCCTGTGGCTAAGGAGGATGTAGTTGTTTTCCATGGAAGTAGCCATAGGCAGGCAACTGGAGATTGTGAGCTTTGGCTTCAGGTGATGACTGTGGAGGAAGAAAGTTTTCCTCAGGGAGTGTAGTCCCTGTGCTGTTGGAGGGACAGATTTGCTGCCAGTGGCAGTTGTGGGTGAGGAAGTCTGTCCTCAGGGCATGTGAAAATATGTGGTAGTCCTTCTGCTTGGGGTGGCGTGGTTGATGGAAATGGCTTGTGTCTCAGCCCTGGCGGCAGTGAGTGGTGCTGGCAACTGTTCAATAAGGATATCATGGAACTCCACAAATGTGGAGATGCAAGAGCTGTTGGTCCCCAGGGCAAGATGCACTCTAATAGGAGCTTGGTTCTCAAAATGACACCATGCTTTAGCTACTTAGGATGGAGGGTGTGTGTGAGACCCAGAGTGAACTCCCTCTCTGGAGCAATGCCATCTTGCCACCTCCAGGAAGCTCTCTACTTTAGTATCAAGAATAGTGAGGCTCAAGGGGCTCTTGATGACTAGAATTTCAGGAATCTGCAATGGAAATGTGGACTTCTAGGTGTCTCTCATTTATGCTTTCCCCACATTGGGGAGCCTCTCTGGGCTCTCAGTGAAGTGCAGCAAAGTAGGATGCCTTACTTTCCTCTTTTCTTGCCTTTGGTATTTCCATTCAGTTCTCTGTTGAATGTCAGTATTCTCTCTTGGATAATCTATTCAAAGTGTGATTATCTACTTGGTATTATAGTTTTTTGTGGAAGGGGCTAGTACTACATCCCTCCAGTTAGCCATCTTGAAGCCCTTCTGATTTTTATCTTTTAAAATTCACAGTCTCTGTCTTTTAATTGGTCATATTTTAAATCAATCACATTGACACAGTTGGATTAATATTTTCCATGTTTGTAACTGTTTTCTAATCCTTGTTTTGTTCTTTTTGACTCTTTTCTTATATCTCTAGTTTTAAATGAAACCTTTCATATGACTGCATTTTCTCTCTCCTTTTAGCGTATTTTATACTTTAAAAATATTTAGTTATTAACCTAGCTTTTTCAATTAACATTTATAACTAATCTATGTCTACCCTTAAACAGTAGCATGGTATATTGTGTGTAGTATTTCTGATTCTTATGGGATCTTTGGGGTGTCGCTTTTCTGGCTGGAAATCTGTGGTCGGTGCGGGCTTTGTCGGAGTTTTCCTGGGCAACGTACACCGTAACTGAGCCAGGGGCCGGGTTCCAAAGTAGGCGCTGCTCCCACTTCTGCCCTGGGCGCCCCAAGAGCAGACCAGTTCCCCCCGCCACGCCCCCCGCCACCTCCTCTCACCCTCCCCCGTGCAGCGGCAGGTGAGAGCCCCAGCGGGAGCCAGGGTCCAGAGCCGCGGAGGGTGGGGGCCTGGGGGTGGGACTTGCCCAGCCAGACAAGAGTGGAAGCAACCCATCTGGTTGCTAATGGAAGGCGGGGCACAGGGAACCCACGCCGCCACTGCTGCTCCCACACCCGCTCCTGCCTCTGCAGCCAGCGCCACCCAGCTGCAGACTGCCCCTTGCTGCCAACCTCACTTCGCATTCTTATACAATTTCTGTAATATGTTTCACTTATTCATATGGTATAGTCACAGAAAATTTGCTAATAATATTTTAGCTTACCATTGCTATTTAGATCAATTTATATAAAAATATTTCATTTTCTATTTTTATTAATTATTTTGCTTATTTATATAGATAAAATTTCTGACCTACATTTTCTTCCTCTGGAAAGATTTTATTTTATTCATTATTGCAGACTAAGTCAGGTGGCAATGAATTATTTCAGTTTTTGTTTCTCTGTGAAAGTATTTTTCTTTCACTTTTAAAGTTTAATGTTGGAGATAGAATTCCAGGAGGATACTTTTTTTTTTTTAATTTCAACACCTTAAATATTTTATCCCGTTCTCTTCTTGATTGCATATTTCTTGTCCAGAAGTCTATTGGAATTTTTATTGTTGTTCCTCTTTATGTAAGAAGTCTTTGTCCCCACTGGATTCTTTTGATATTTTCACTGACTTTAGTTATTTGAAGTTTAAGTATGAACTGTGGCTTGTTGTCTATCTTTAATTTTGGAAATTTCATGGCTACTATTACTTTAAATATTTATTCTGCTGCCTTCTCTTTTTCTTCTCTTTCTGGCATTTCAGTTACTTGTCTCTATTCTTCATTTGATTATTGCACAGTTCTTAGAAATTCTGTTCTTTGTTAATTCCTTTTTTTTTTTTACATTTGTGTTCTGGAAATTTCTATTGGCATATCTTCAACTTGTTAATTCTTTCCTTATCTGTATCCAGTCTACCAATGAGCCCATCAAAAACAATCTTCATGTACTTTATAGTGTTTTGATTTCTAGCATTTCCTTTCATTATTTCTTAAGAGGTTTTATGTTCTGATTACATTACCGATTTTTTGGCATCTTTTCTACTTTACCTATTATACCCTTTAATGTGTCATCATAGTTACTTTGAATTCCTGGTCTTATATTTCCAAAATCTGTCATATTGGAATCTGGTTCTGATATTTGCTATGTATCTTCTCACTATACTTTTACTTGTCTATTAGCATAGTTTATAATTTTTTTATTGAGAACTGGGAATGAAGTTTTATGTAATAAGAACTGAGGCAAAAAAAAAAAAAAGCACCTCTAATGAGAGGTTTCATGTTAATTTGATTGAAATTTGGACTGTTTAATTTTTTTTTTTCTGAGACAGGGTCTCACTCTGTTGCCCAGGCTGGAGTACAGTGGCACTATTTGGGTCACTGCAACCTCCACCTCCCGGGTTCAAGCAATTCCCATGCCTCAGCCTCCTGAGTAGCTGGGATTACAAGTGTGCACCACCACACCTGGCTAATTTTCATATTTTTAGTGGAGATAGGGTTTTGTCATGTTTGCCAGGCTGGTCTGGAACTCCCAACCTCAACTGATCCACCCACCTTGGTCTCCCAAAATCCTGGGATTACAGATGTGAGCCACGACACTTGGCTGTACTGTTTAATTTTTAGTATGGCTGTTTATGCCAAAGGATTCAAATTTTGTGCTGTTGTGGTATTTTCTCTCCTGTTGTCTTAGGTTTCACAAATAACTAAACCTTAAATAGAGTCTATGTCTTACAACTCTTAAGGCTGTAATCTATTATACTGAAGACATTTTGATACGTTAGATATGTATAGAAAAGGACAACTGTTTTATAATCTTATTAATAAATCTCATCTTCTTTTGGGTATACATCCCTGTGCTGTGAACTTCACAAATGTTTCTGACCTTTTAGTACCCCTCAGGTCAAATAGAATGAAAAGTGCAGGATGGAGATTAGAAAATGTCCTTTCCTCTATATCTTTTCCTGTGGAGAGTAGGTGTTTGCTATGAAGAGTAATTTGGCTGTATTTTAAAGCGGTTAATTTTCCTTTCCTCTGTCAGACCCAGAAGGAGACTTTTTATTGGCTCTTCACTATTAGTTCTTATTCTTCAGTATAAGAATATTAGGGGTTCCTTGAGGTAAACCCATAAAAGTATGGCCTAATTCTATGGTCCTTAAGAGTTTCTCACGGTAGTGCAAATCAGTCTCCAACATTTTGTCAACATTACTAATTCTCTGTTTCTATTGTGTTTACTTCTCCTAATAAAAATATTTCAACTGTGATTCTTTGTATTTCTCGTCCTTTTAGATTTCAGGGAGAAAGTTTGTCCTATGACCTCAATTATTCGATATGTCCAAGAAAAGTTATTGATTTTCTGTTTGCTCATCTTTTTCTTACTGTAAGTATGGCAGTGATGATTTCTGAGTCTTTATACATCAGTGATGAAACTGTAGGTTTAAAAAAGTTATGTTTTGGAAGATAAAAGGTGAAATTTAAAGACACTTCCAATCTACATTGTCATTCTAATGCACTGTACATCTGTGAGGATGACCTAAGATATACTCATTTGGATCTAACATAAAATAATTCTTACAGCTTTGCAACAGCAAAGGTCTACTTCTTGCTCATATTAAAAGTTTGTCTTGGATCAACTGTGTCTTCAATCCTGATTTATGTCATTACAGATTCAAGGATAAAGAACAGCTCATCCTTATGGCATGTATTTACCTAAGAGAGAGAAGAGAGATGGTTGGGTCATTATTTTTAAAATATTCTGCTTGGAATTAGCACATGTCATTTTTATATTTCATTAGCCTAAACAAGTTACACAGGCAAGGTTGTTGTCTATAGTGTGGGAAACCCCACCCCCATTAATACTGGCAGGCCATGTGGAATGGGTCCGTAAGTATTCTGAACAAAAGTAAACTCTAACAGAGGTAAAGATATGGATGTTCATATGCTAAGGAATGAAGTGAGTATCACTTGTTATAACTAAATCATAACCGAATTTTTGTTTGTTTGTTTTTTTGAGACGGAGTCTCGCTCTGTCACCCAGGCTGGAGTGCAGTGGCACCATCTCTGCTAACTACAACCTTCACCCCCATCTCCCAGGTTCAAGCGATTCTCCTGCCTCAGCCTCCCAAGTAGCTGGGACTACAGGCTTGTGCCACCACACCCAGCTAAGTTTTGTATTTTTAGTGGAGATGGGGTTTCACCATGTTGGCCAGGCTGGTCTCGAACTCCTGACCTCAAATGATCCACCCGCCTTGGCCTCCCAAAGTGCTGAGATTACAGGCGTGAGCCACTGTGCCCAGCCATAACCATACTATATTAAATTACCTTAAATATTCTTGTAATTCACAATTAACTAGATAATTTCTCAAGTCCCCTCAAACTTTTGGAATCAGTGCCTTCTTCCTTTGCTAATTCTTCATGCATTATTTTTCTTTTTCTTTTAAAGAATCTTTTCAAGCCTGGTGCAGTGGCTCACGCCTGTAATCCCAGCAGTTTGGGAGGTCGAGGAGGGTGGATTATGAGGTCAGGAGATTGAGACCATCCTGGCTAACACAGTAAAATCCCATCTTTACTAAAAATACAAAAAATTAGCCCGGCGTGGTGGCTGGTGCCTGTAGTCCCAGCTGCTTGGGAGGCTGAGGCAGGAGAATGGCATGACCCTGGGAGGCAGAGGTTGCAGCGAGCTGAAATCACCCCACTGCACTCCAGCCTGGGCGACAGAACAAGACTTGGTCTCAAAAAAAAAAAAAAATCTGTTCAATCAATGTCATTTAACTATGAGATAATTTTATTGTTTTCGGTAGCCAAATAAACTATATCACTAATTTTAGATTTATATACTAATCTTGAATATTTGGTGAATGATTAGATAACTTTAGACATCTAATGTGAGACATTAGAAAAACATTAGATATTTTCTCTTTGGGTTCATTTCTGTCCCAACCACTCATTCCTTCCAGTTATATACTGTGCTTTTCTGGCCAATAGATATGAGAACAAGTTTTTTCAGTGTCTCACATACTTCACAATTGGGGCTATAAGAGACAATTTTCATGGAGAGTATAAACATATTATTTATCAAAATAACAAGCAAAAATGTTACAAACCCCTTGACAGATATATATGTCATGATTGTCCAAAAACGGAGCAAACCACTTGGATACACTACAAGCATAGTTTGTTGTACAAATGCCTTTATACTTTGTACACAAGTTATATTAAGAAAAGTACTCTAAGTCTTAATCAGCACTGTAGGAAAATTTTATTGCCTTTTACATGCTCTCTTTACAAAGTAGCTTTTGCTTAATTAACTCCACCTTTACATAACCAAAGATTAGTTTACAAAACAATATTAAAATAAATTCTAAAGGGAGCATTTGTTGAAATAAGTTGGTTAGCCATTACTGCAAGAACAGCTTTGTGCCTACTAATGATTGGATTTTTAACTGATGTCTACTACTTTTAATGTTACACTATATTTTCGTAAATGTTTCTCAGCACAGTAGCTAGATACAAATTAAAAACAAAAGTTCTCCTACTTTCTATTTTCTTTGTAATTTACAAATGCAATAAAAGACTAGTTCATTAATGCAAAGGACAAATATGGGCAATACTTACAGCTATATACACTCATACCCAAACAGAAAGGTGCAAATTATTATGGCAATAAATATAAAATATGGGAAATTGTAGAAAGTACAAATTTCCCTTTTTAATAGAAAATCTGTGTGCTGCATTTTAGTTCTATAACTTGTCAAAGACTCCCAACCAAATTCATGGAGAAAGCAGCATAATACGAGATTAACAAGTTATGGTAATTCAAGTTAATGTGTACATCTTAATGAAACCCCATTCAAGGAAATGTATTAAATGAAGCAGGGTTTCACGTGTTTAGTGCAACCATAATCTGAATTATCCTTGATCACACAGCAATGTATCAAATAAATGTAACGTATCATATTCATATATATATCATGGCAAAATATTTTTTACTTATCGCTGATGATAAATGTAAGCTGATAAGGATTTATAATATATAAAGAGAGGAGAATTTTTCTGACAATAATATATTTAACAATCCTTTTAGTGCCCTGGATAGCTTTGGAAAGAAAGAAATGCTTAACAAGGTACAAGTCCAACGTAAAAGCGGTATGAGATGAACATTAATTGTGAGAGTGGTGTATTTACTTATTTGATAACTGCTCTAGTTTAATCAAGGTACAAGCAGATTTGGTGTTGCCTGAGAGAGCCCACTTCCTGGTTTATACATGTCAGTCTTCTCTCTATGTCCTCATTTGATATAATGACCATCAGAGCTAATGCATGCTGTGTGAATAAATAATGCAGTTAACTTAGTACTTTTAATATATTAATAAAAATATAGTATTCCAGAGAGTTAATACTATTCACTGTGAAATATGATTAAACCAACAATTATATAAAAAGGTTCTTTGATACGATATTTTGTTTCATTTTTTCTTGTTTTATTAAAATATTACAAAATTTTAATAAGATTTATCCTCTGCCACACACTAGTCCATCTAGAAAAAGAAAAAAAAGATTAAATATATGAGTAAGCATTGAACAAAATAGCCACTGATCGTATTGATTGCTTTCAAATAACCTATTGAATGCTACCTCTTTCTGATTCCCACCACAAAATATAATTCACATAAGATTATTTGTGTCATTGACCTCTCTTCTTCATCTTTTTCTTCCTCTCTCCCCCTACCATTTTATTCATCTTTCTTCTCTCACTTTCTTTCTTCCTAATGTGTAAGAGAATGGAATGTATAAGTTGGGGGATGGATAATGTCTAACACAATTTTCTAAAACAAAGATTAAGTTTATAATTTTCATTCAGCTAAAATGTTTTTGAAAGAGAAAATAAATCTGTAATCTATCATTTTTCACAAAAAACTAGACTTGAGTAATTTATCCTCACACATATGGGAACTGGGCAGCTTTTCGACACATGGAATGGTGGTTCAGTACACTAGAGAAAATAAAAGGATGATAGAAGCAGAAAACGTAGTTGTCTCTAAGGGTGAGACAAAGAAATATTAAAAGAGCAACATAAAGCTATGTATGTTACTGCAGTAGCAGCAGCTGTGTGAACATAAGTAGCACTAAATTATACATGCATTGGCTCAAAGAATAATTATGTTGCTCATCAATAATAAGTAATTATATGAAAAAATTATCATGTGACATGCAAGCACGTTTATAAAAAAATAAAAGCACATATGTCACTATAAAGATGTTTAAATACTATTCACCACTATATTGTTTTCATCAGATCAGATGCCCTTTTCAAACTCTGTGCTATGTGAAGGGCAGACAGTTTATATTTTCAGAATTTGTCACAAGAAAAATTAATTTACTTTTACAATTTAGGGAGATTAAAAATAGACGCCTATTATTTTTCTTTCAGAAACTGTTCAAAAGTCCAGGTGAAAAACAGCCTCTAAATCATATAAAAGAAAACATCCTATTTTAAGCCAACAGACACATTCTCCAATTATTCAACTTGTCAACCACGAGCTGACAGTTAAAAGACCAGAATAGATGGAACCAACCATCACCACCATCATTTATTCCTCCATGCCTGGGACTGTACTCCACAATTACTCCTAGAGTACAAAGTTTGCATTCAATACGCAATTATCCTTAGGTCACATGATAGACTTTCCATTATTATTTTTCATATCTCCTGCCAGGTTATTTCCTCCTCCAAAACTTTTCAAAGGGTTTGGTTGTTGATGGAAATAAATATTCTGCCATAGATATTGAGTCTTAACACTAAGCAGTTCTTTGAGGATAACACCTAAATCATGATACTCCCCTCTCTCTACCCCAAGAAATGTCAAAGAATCATTGCATCTTCAGTAATTATGCCTAGTAAATATTATTCAATCTTTCAAAATCATATTATTTAAATATTTATTAATGCATTGTTAATAGGTAAAATTGTTTCCTATTTATACTGCATTTATGAGAGTAAACAGCTTATATTTTTACCTTTACTACATGAATTAAATATTCATATTTTTACTGAATTAATTTATAAAAGGCAACATCTATTCTGAAAGACATAAAATAATATAATATTTGAATTTCTTGGTATTAGATCCTGTTAATGGGAAGTTAGATTTGAATCACCGCAATAGAAAAACACAGCTCCTAAATTAATCCCCAGACTTGAGCCACTTTAAATATCCTAAGCCCCTTGTATGAAAGGGAATCTGTATTCCTTGAGGAAGAATACTGCTAGACCGTACAAATTTATACTGCAAAACTTCATCCCAGCTTTCTCCAAGAGGACAAGCATCCACTTACCAGCGTAACTGTATTAGAGAAGTGGCCTAACCAAATATTTTGACAATTTTTCAGTTATTGCCTTCAATGTGCTACTTATCCTTTAACCAATCTACACATCTATTCTTTTTGTAGATCATTTCTTCATTTTAATTATCTGCAGTTTACTTATAAAAGATATTTGTTTGTATAGCTTCTTATTTATTCGAGTATTTATTAAGTCTTTCTTAGTAAAAAGTAACTTTCACAGGATTAGATACTTCTCCTTTAGTGCTATATTGCCAGTACTGAGAAGATCACCTTAATAGACAGTAAGCACAATACTTGTTGACAAACTGAATAAAAGAATGAAATTCTTCAAATCATGTCACATAACAATTTAGTTACTCATTGTTATAAATGAAGCTAACTAAACATAAACAAAGCTAACTGTAACTAAATGTAAAAGACACAGGTAATTTAATTTTCTGTTAAATTATTTTAAATGACAAATTAGAATACACAAACATACACACACGTAGCATATAGGTAAAATTATATTGAAAAGTAGGTGTTCTTTTCTTTAGTTTTCTTTTGTTATTAAACAAATACCTATTGAACACCTACTATGTTTCTGAACTTTTCTGGACATTAAAAATGCAGCAATGAATCTTGTTTTTCATGGAGCTTACATTCAAGTTGGTGAAGACAACTCTTAAATAAATTGAAAAATCAACGTATTTTTAGTTGTGATATATGTCAGGAAAAGTCTCTATTTAAAAAACACATGTATCAAAATATGACATGGGCCCCATATTTATATACACCTAGCAAAAACCCATAAAAAGGAAAAACCTTAAAAAATGGAAAAGGTACAGTGGCTAGATTCTTAAAGAAAATGGGACGTTTAGCTATGTTGCTAAATGGAAGAAAAACCTCACAAGTAGAACAAAATAAAAGTGCAAAGACTGAGTCAGGAGTATGTTTTTCACACTTGAGGATGGGCAAGAGGACCAGTGCCACTGGACAGGATCAAGCAAGAAAGGAGTGATTGGTGTTGAGTCCCAAGCAACAGCCAAGGTCCAGATATTTGGGAGCACTGCAAGTCACGCATAGGCTTTGGATTTTATCTCAAGTATTATCAGAAGTTATTGGAAGGTATGGAGAAGGTATTGGAAGCTATGGAGAAAACAAACACACACAACCAAAAAGCATATTTAACATTATAAAGATCCTAATGGCTGCTCAGTGGAGAATAGCCCATGTTGGGAAAGTAGGGAAGACAATGTGATGTGTTAGCAAAGTACACGTGCATGTTGGATGTAGTATTGTTTCAATTTTACTCCTTCAATACTGAGGGAAGAAATAAAAAAAGAATTAGGGAATAGGAAAGGAAAACACAATAATAGAGAAAATACAAATGATGGGTTAGGAAAAGTGAATAACCAAATGGAGGGAAATATTTATAGAGAAAAGATAGAAGGACGTTCGATGAATTGAATGTTAAGATGACTATTAACTGGAAATAGTGTTATTTTCATGGATTACACTGCTGTCTGTCTAATACTGTTTCTATTATTCCTTGAAATTCCAAAATGTATTTAAAAATCACAAAATGCTGAACCTGAAGGAAAACATAGTCTACCCCACAGTTTTCATATGAGAATGTTCAATTTGGAATAACCATATTCAGGATTATTAGTTGACTAGTGGCAGAGAGAGCATGATTTACCCCAAAATAGCTTTTAACTATTAAAATAATTAATAATGGTGAAGGATGAGAGCCAAGGTTCTCACTACGGAGGAGGCAGGCTTCAGATATGCAAGAAAATGAACTCTGTTGTACGATACTTAGATTCAGGGACATCAGTATAAAGTCATGCTTAGCTTAATAAAATAGAGACAGATACAAAAATATAGATATGTACATACACATGAGCTAGTACACATACAAGTATGTCTTTGTTCTGTCTACAGAGTATCAGAACAAGTAGGTGGTGTGTGTTTATAGGTGTGTCCATGTTGTGTGTGTGTATAAACATTTATAATAAAGAAGTCCCTCATGCAAGATTATGGTGGCTGACAATCCCAAGATTTTCAATTGGCAATCTGAAATCAGAGGGAATCTGATGGTGCAGTTCCAGTCTAAATGCTACTTGTCCAAATATCTAGGGGCCCTATGGCTACATCAAGTTGTCGCACGAAGTTAACCTTCACAAGTAGCATATAAAAAGGATGGGAAAAAGTTACTCTACAGTGGAGATATCTGGCAAAAACTAAGTCACATGGTATATGCCAACATCATCAGTAATAAATCATGATAATAGTACGTACTCTTGATATGATGTGTTGAAAATGTCACTTCACCCTTGTGGTCACCCTTTACAAAACCCATAACTCAAGTCTATCCACAAGTAAAACTTTAGCCAAACCAAAACTGGAGGACATTGTACAAAATACCTGACTAGCACTCATCAAAACTGGCAATGCAGGAACGAGAAAAGTTTGATAAACTGTCACAGAGCAGAGGAAGCTAAGAAGACATAAAGATTAGGCTGGGTGCGGTGGCTCACTCTTGTAATCCCAGCATTTTGGGAGGCTGAGGTGGGAGGATCACAAAGTCAGGAGTTCGAGACCAGCCTGGCCAACACAGTGAAACCCTGCCCCTACTAAAAATACAAAAATTAGCTGGGCGTGGTGGTGCGTGCTTGTAATCCCAGCTACTCAGGAGGTCAAGGCAGGAGAATCACTTGAACCTACAAGGCAGAAGTTGCAGTGAGCTGAGATCCCACCATTGCACTCCAGCCTGGGTGACAGAGACTAAGTCTAAAAAAAATAATAATAAAATAAAAAAAAAGTAAAGATTAAATGTATTCTGAATGGAATTATGTTATTGAACAGAAAACAGACATTTGAGAAAAATTAATGAGATCTGAGCTAAGTATAGAATTTAATTAATATCTATATATCATTATTGGTTCCCTAGTAGTGGTAAATGTATAGTAATGCAAGATGTTAACAATGGAGAAACATTGAGAGCTTAAGGGAACTTCTGGATTATCTTCATTTCTTTTAAAAATCCAAAACTCTTCTGAAATAGAATGTTGATTAAAAATATATGAACAGACACTTCTCAAAAGAAGACATTTATGCAGCCAACAGACACATGAAAAAATGCTCATCATCACTGGCCATCAGAGAAATGCAAATCAAAACCACAATGAGATACCATCTCACACCAGTTAGAATGGCGATCATTAAAAAGTCAAGAAACAACAGGTGCTGGAGAGGATGTGGAGAAATAGGAACACTTTTACACTGTTGGTGGGACTGTAAAGTAGTTCAACCATTGTGGAAGACAGTGTGGCAATTCCTCAAGGATCTAGAACTAGAAATACCATTTGACCCATCCTTCCCATTACTGGGTATATACTCAAAGGATTATAAATCATGCCGCTATAAAGACACATGCACACGTATGTTTATTGCAGCCCTATTCACAATAGCAAAGACTTGGAACCAACCCAAATGTCCATCAATGATAGAGTGGATTAAGAAACTGTGGCACATATACACCATGGAATACTAAGCAGCCATAAAAAAGGATGAATCCATGTCCTTTGTAGGGACATGGATGAAGCTGGAAACCATCATTCTGAGCAAACTATTGCAAGGACAGAAAACCAGACACCGCATATTCTCACTCATAGGTGGGAATTAAACAATGAGAACAGCTGGACACAGGATGGGGAACATCACACAGCGGAGCCTGTTGTGGGGTTGGGGCAGGGAGAGGGATAGCATTAGGAGATATACCTAATGTAAATGACGAGTTTAACGGGATCAACACACCAACATGGCACATGTATACATATGTAACAAACCTGCACATTGTGCACATGTACCCTAGAACTTAAAGTATAATAAAAAAGTAAAAAATACAGAATGGTAATTATTAAACTATATTTCAGTAAGTCATTTTACTCTGAAGAAAGAGAATAATCCTATGGATACCAAGGTACAATTTGGCTGGCCTCAGACTTTCTCAGAAATACTCACTGCTTAAGAACTTCTGTTCTTGAAGTAGTGTGTTCAAAACTTAAGTAAAAAAATTTTAAACCGAAAGGTGTTCACAGCAAAGTTAATAATCAAATGTAAAGGGCATAGTATGATTTATACAATATACAAACAAGGGGAATGCATTTTAAACATAGAAAAAAAAAACCATAAAAAATCCCTAAGGCACAAATTTTCCTAGAAAATATATATTTTGTTTGTTTGTTTGTTTTCTTGAGATGGAGTCTCACTCTGTCACCAGGCTGGAGTGCAGTGGCGCGACTCGGCTCACTGCAACCTCCGCCTCCCTGGTTCAAGCGATTCTCCTGCCTCAGCCTCCCAAATAACTGGGACTATAGGTGCATGCCACCACGCCCAGTAAATTTTTGTATTTTTAGTAGAGACGGGGTTTCACCATGTTGGCCAGGATGTTCTCGATTTCTTGACCTCCTAATCTGCCTGCATTGGCCTCCCAAAGTGCTGGGATTACAGGCGTCAGCCACTGCATTGGCCTGTTTTCTTATGTGATCAGTTGGATAAATGGTAGTTCAAACTAATTCTTGAATGGACAGTTCATGATAGTTTGAGCATCAAATTCATTTCAGATGTGTATATTATAAACAACTATAGAACTCAAGGAACCAATAAAACTTAATGTTAAGTTTTTTGAATATTTAATTTTTAAAATTAACAGTAGAATAAAAAAGATAATATATTGGAGAATTAAACATGTACATAAGTTTTTCATCATTGTCCATAAATTTTTAATAAATTATATGACTTAAACTAGTTATGCCCCAAACTACCAACTGTACACTATTTTAAAAGCCCATTCAGGGCCATGCTTCAGTCAACCATAAATTAATATTAGGAAATGCAGGGCTTTTTTAATGTTTAATTTTTAATTTTTGTGGGTACACAATAGGTGTATGTATCTATGGGTTACGTGGGAAATTTTGTACAGACATACAATGTAGAATAATTACATCAAGTAAACAAAATACCCATCACCTCAAGCATTTATCTTTTGTGTTAAAAACAGTCCCATTATAGTCTTTTAGTTATTTTGAAATGTACAATTAAATTACTACTGAATATAATCATCCTGCTGTGCTATCAAAAACTAGATCTTATTTATTCTGGATAAAGAAGACGTGCTGCCTATAAACAATGCAGAGCTTTTCATTTTTGTACAAACTTTCTCATTTATTTCTAAGATATTTGTGTACATTAAATTACAGAGAAAGTAAGAGATTACCTGTTGCCCTCCGTTAGACATGTCCTTGAAGTATGAACATCTGGCTAATCATTCTTGCAATCTGCCACTTTACTTCCCTCTTCATAAACTGATCTTTTGATCTCTTTTATCCCTTTAGAGGTCTGTTCTTATGAGTCTATCCATCAAATTACAAACTCCAGGACTTACTAATATTTTTTGACATGCAGGCATTATCTGACCCTGCTAGCCTACCTAGAATTCTGATTCTTATACTCTTCAATATTTCTTCTTGTCTCTTGAAGACACATTGTTTCATACAACTTTATGTGTTTTGCATGCACATCCAAATCTCAAACACCTGATTAATACCAAGCCACATGCACAGACACACACAAACATACACACATTCATTCTTGTAATGAGATCTCTGGATATTAAAATATGCTGTAGTGGGTAGATACATACTTTTTAAATCTAAGTTTCAAAGAAATAACTGAAGTTTATAGTAACAATGTCAAAGAAAAAAATGCACCAGAAGGAATTGACAAGCAAGGAAGACATTACATTAGACTACTATAATCCAGGGAGAGATTGAACTCAACTCCTCTGAAACAAAAGGTACAAGGATTTTTAGCTGCTGAGATGAGCTAGTGGAAAAGACATTAGGGCAGAGTTTGGACAAAGTGATTAGGTCATCAATGTTTGTTAATTGTTGCTTATAGAAGTTAGGCTCCTGCCCTCCCACAGAGACTGGGAGATAGGGACCCTATCTACTTCAATGATTTTATTTCAAAAGACTGTCTTCCAGGTTCTGCAGAAAGAAATTTCTGGGTTGTAAATTAACAAGAGGCCAGAAGAAGATTTACATTTCAAAGGGGCACAGAAAGAATTTGCAGTTGCAAGTTTTCTAAAGTAAATTATCCAAGAGAGGCCAGGGACCTAGTGTCAGGAAGAAGACTGTCACTCTAAAGTTTAATCAAGTTGGAAATGACTTTAAATTAGAAAAAAACTTTACCTGCATTGGTTTCCCTCTACACGGTGTTTCTTGTTTAGTATTTATTAAACTAAATGCTGATGCATAATGAGTTCAACTACTGAAATTTTACATTCTGACATATAAAAGTTCAAAAAGATATCAAGACTTACAGTTTTAATGGACATTGGTATATACTTTACACAGAAATATTTTGTTAAAACAAATGTGAGCAAATGAAAATTTCATTTATTTATTTGAATGTTTATGTTTGTTTAAACTCATTGTTTTTGTTTTAAAACCTGAGTTTAGAAAGTAATAGTTTTAACTTATTTAGGAGAAAAATGCAGAATGATATGCAGTAACACGCACACACACACACACAAAGAAAAATTTTGTGTAGATGACTTAAAACAGCAAAAATTACTAAGCTATGTGACACAATTATTATTTTTCATCATTAATCAGAAGTTTGAGTAGAAAAGGGAAAATGGCAATGTTTCTTTCTCTGCATCTGTTACTGAAACTTAAATGTCAGTCAATCTGATTACTGCTGACATGAACTTTTCACTGACATAGATTCCCCTTGAGGACATGCGTTGTTCCCATGATATGATGGGCAGTATGAGCAAAATATAGGCTGGACATAACCACATGGAGAATCTGGAGCAAAAACCAAGCCAAAAAGTATTTCAACCTTCATTAAGCATTTCAAAAATTTAGTAAATATAGAGAAGGAAGAGAAGTTTATGTTCTAGGACTGCCTATAGCGTAGAGGCCTATAGGCCATAAGCCTCTTGAGTTGCTAGATCACTTAGGTGATCATGAAAATATAAAACAAATTGCTAAGTTTCAACATATGAAAGTAATCTTTGAGCAACATCCAGGTACACGCTGAGTGAAAATAGCACAACCATAATATATCAGAACAAATAACTAGGGCGGAGCTATTATTTGAAGTGATAACAAAAACTACTTGGATGCAGTATAAGAAGCAAAAAAAAAAGTAATACATGTCTATTTGATATCAATATGAAAATGTAGGAATATATGGACAAAAACTAAATTCACAGAGCAGAAGAAAGATGCTTAAAAATAAAATGTTAAACTTTTAAGTTAATCCATTAAAAATAGAAATAAGATAGTGATTACAGATAATTTGGAGAAAACTATATATAGAAAAGTGTGATATGAAAACTTGAACAAACCAATATAATGTATAAAAAGTATAAAGAATGTGAAAAGAACACATATTAATAAAACATATGAAAATACATGAGAAAACCAAAAATCAAGTATGAGGAATTAAAACAAGTGTAAATGTCTCATTCATTAAGAAACAGAGACTATATATTGGAGTAAACATGATTCAGCTGTATGCCATTTACAACTCTTCTCAGCACTCATTTTTTAAAGAAAGTGGTAGAATTAGAAATGAACAATAGTAAAGGATTAAAACAGTTAAATATTCTTCCACCTCATCCTGATCCGTAGGATTCTGTGTCCTAAAAGCAAATATGTTATCAGTTAACTACATTTTTCCAGAGGTAATTTTTCATATGTGAAAATCAACATAGCAATTGATAAAGTCACATAAATATAATAGATATATTAAAAAATGAAGAATTACAAAATATATAGTTAACATCTGAACAATGCAGGGATTAACAGCACCAACTCTCTGTGCAATAGAAAATGGGTGTGTAACATTTGACTCCCTCAAAACTTAACTACTAATAGCCTATGCTTGACAGAAACCTTATCAATAACATAGTCAATTAACATAAACTTTACATGTTATGTATATTATATACTGTATTTTTACAATAATGTAAGCCAGAGGAAAATGTTATCAAGAAAACTGTAAGGAAGAGAATATATATTGACTATGCATTCGATGGAAGTGGATCATCGTAAAAGTCTTCTCATCATCTTCATTTAGAGTAGGCTGAGGAGGAGAAAGTAGAAGAGATGATCCCGCTGTCTCAGGGCTGACAAAGGCAGAGGGAAATCCACGCATAAATGGACCTGCACAGTTAAAACCTGTGTTATTCAAGGGTCAACTGTAATTTCTTCCCTACTGTTCAAATATTAATGAAAAGTAAGCAACTGCACAATGGTTATTGTTGGATAAAACATTAGTTATAAAATCTGTAAGTAAGATATGTCTCGATGAAACTATAGAAAACAATTTAGCTTATACGTTAACCTTTTGTGAGGAGCTATGCTGTTGTTTAAAACTCTCATGCAATGAATTACTTCTGGTGTAATATTCTTTAAAATCACTGACGGTTTTGTTTCCTAAGTAGTATAGTAAGATTTTTGCATTTGTGTCGAAATTGCAGTTTAAATTTTTATATTCTAACTTTGTCAACTTTTTTGAAAGAGTTTTTTTTCTTTTTTTGAGACGAAGTCTCACTCTGTCGCCCAGGCTGCAGTGCAGTGGCGCGATCTCGGCTCACTGCAAGCTCCACCTCCCGGGTTCACACCATTCTCCTGCCTCAGCCTCCTGAGTAGCTGGGACTACAGGCGCCCGCCACCACGCCTGGCTAATTTTTTGTATTTTTAGTAGAGATGGGGTTTCACTGTGTTAGCCAGGATGGTCTCGATCTACTGACCTCGTGATTTGCCCGCCTCAGCCTCCCAAAGTGTTGGGATTATGAAAGAGAATTTTAACCTAAAAAAGATAATTAAGAATCCTTTAATCTCATAAATATATCTTGAATAAGTTATAGGGCTTGGAATCTATTATTAGTGGCATATCAGAGACCCTGCTATAAATAAGCCAAAAATATACTCTAATACAAGTAAATATGGAAGCCCAAACCTATCTAATATTCAATTTGCTTAAGGACTGAAGAATTCGGAAGATAGAATACAATAGTTGTGTAAGTTTTAGGTAGGAAAAGATTTCCCATTCCATCTTGCTTAGTCATGTGAAAATAGATTTGTAGAGGCTCACAGCAAAAAGAGTTTAACTTTTAATCCGGCTCCTCTATATCTAAGTCATGTTATTCTAAAAATGCACAGTTTCTTTTCCCAATCTGCTGTTCTTGGGGAAAGGACTTGGTAACTTCCTCTCCAAGGAAATCAGAAAACTGAAACCAGGGAAACTAGCCACTGAAGAGGTGGGGAGTTCAGGAAAGCAAAGAGACAAAAAGGGATCTCCATCTTTCATCTACCTGTAATCTTGACTGACTCTGGAACTCTGCCTGCACAGAACAGCTAAACTAAATACAGAGTATGAACTTAGACAAGAGTTGCTCCCCAAGAAATAGAGTCACAAGTTCAAGTTCATAAAGATAACCGTTTGTAAATTCAAAAGAAACACGCTCCTTTAGACAAAAAAAAAAAATGTAATAGAATCTAAACTCTCTGAAAAGATATAATGTGTAGGATATAATTTAAAGTTGCCTAACATAGGAAGAGCAAAATAAACAAAACACATCCTCAACAAAAAAGGAAAATCAAGTGATATAGACACTGAGATAACCCAAGTGTTAAAAATGGCAGTCAGCAATTTACTATATGTACTTAAATCAGAATGATGATACCAATGAAAAAGCAAGAGAATTTGAGGATAGAGAAATATAAATTTTCCAGTGTACGAAACAGAAAAAATATTTCAAAAACTACACAGTCAAATATCTTTGAGATAATATAAATTGATTAAACATGTATTTAGTTGGTGTTATAGAGAGGGAGTGTATATTAGAATAGAAAAAATTTGAAGAAATAATGGCTAAATTTTTCCCAAATTTCATGAATGCCAGAAATTTACAATACCAGTTTTATTGAATTTGTTAATATTTCTGCTTCACCTTCAAAAATGACCTGGACTGGTTAATAAATTATATATAGTCAACTTGATATAAAACAGATATTTACATAAGTCAAGCTTACATTGTTTGTTACTTAAGTTGCCCCCAAATTGAAATATATACACAACATAGAATACAACAAATATGTGAACGCTCAATATACAAATTAAGTTAATTTTACACTAAGCTCTACATTTGCTAAGTTGAATTGGCTCCCAAATTATAAAAACTATTCACTATTCCTATAAGTTGATGGCCAGTTGCAGCCTCCTAAAATGATTTAAAATGGGTTAACATGTCAAGCTATGCACTCCAATATTGCATTTGATTCTGGTACTCACCAGCTGAAGTGAGCTTATATATCTGCAGACATACATATACACATTGTTAATCTGAAAGCAATAAAAACTATTTCAGAGAGACTATGATATAATATTAGGATTCCAAACTGAAGATATTTCAAAACTTTGTTTTTCTGCTTTGATTCTTTCTGTTTTTCAGCTTTGCTTTGTATGTACCTTAATATAAACATGCTTTTCTATTTTGTATAGCTATACTTCCAGATTAGGTGCAACACTTCACATTATTAGAAAGTCCTTGATCATTACTTCTATATCTACCTTTGCATGTCCCAGATGAATTCCTGTAATGTTCGAAGCCTAGACTAATTCTTTAAGCAGAAGGATAATGACAGTTCACTAAACAATTCAGAGTCAGTAAATCTTACAGAGAACAAACTATACAGGTTTGCAGATTGTGTGAATTTCCAGAGTTGATACATGGGACTATATTTGTCTTTGGGTAAAAATTCAAATGAATTATAAAGCTAAAAAGCACTAGTAATTCACTGTAAATATACCTTAGTGTTAAACAATTAATCTTAAAGACATATTATTTTAATAAGTGTGTAAGACTACATTAGTTAACTAGGAAGTATACAGATTTAACTAGGAAGAATAACATTATTATTGGTAACAAATACGAATCTGAAAAACTTTATAATAATCATTATTGGTAACAAATTACTGTATTTAAATTTGAAAGTATTTGAAATATTTCTATAGATAATAATACAACATAAAATTGTCTACCATTACACTTTCCATATAATTAACCTTAAGAAGCATTGATAGGTGATCATGTATGTCTAATATTTATTGAGTGATGAGATATTAGACTTGATACACATCTATTTTAACTCTATTTCACAAAAGCCAGTGACTCAGTAATATTAGTGAATGCCCATTATCAGCAATTCTGTATTTGAAACTAGGTCTTTTGCCAACAAATTCTTACAAATAGCGTTATATCACTTTGTTTAGTAAAGTGTATATTTTCTCTGATATAAACTTAATATTTAATTTTATCATATTTGTACTCTGCCATACTATCTTTTGATATGATTTGGAAAATACACTTACTAGGTTATTTCAAAATAAAACAAAACATAATTTTAGGAATTAGGTTTTAAATTGCTTGTCATAGCATTTATTCACCACAATCAAGAGGGGGAGTTTCAGACAGATCTGTATTCCAATTCCAGCTTGACCACTTGATGAAAAAGCTATTGACACGGTAGAGGCCTTAGTTTGCTTTCCTGAGACACAATACTTTATAGTGCAAGACGATGCAAAGATGAAATTAGAATGAAGCTAAATCACAAACTATCACTTTCCAAAATATAATAAAATTATATGATGATGGCACAATGAAATGGACATACCTTGTTTTACGACTTTTTGAAAAACGTATGTTTATAAAGAAGCAAATCAACTGTGAAGCTAATGAAGTTTAATCTAAATGGCAACTCATTTTTATGAGGGCCTACCAAATCTTTCTAATTAAGCATGCACCGTTTTGAATTCTATGTCTTACCAAAGATTCCCACACTGCATAACATTTAGAGCTGGCTAAACGTGAATATTCCCCTTTGCTTATGATAGAAACAGGAAGTTCTGGAATGGTTCCGAGGGCTCCTAAATTCATTGCTACTCACCACAATCTCTATTTGTGAAACTGCTAAGAATTCTTATATAGCCTCTATACAGGGATATAATAGAGTGTGAAGATTATATTTCCTCTCTTTGGAAAGTGACAATGCAATAAAGGACAGGAGACAAATGAAATAAAGGAAATGAACAACCACGCCTAACTACTTTCTTGAATAGAACTGAAATTTCTTTGTTCATGTTGACTTAGAGAATAATCTGAAATCTGAGATAATTCAGTCTTTGGGTTATACTCCCTAAGTAAGTAGTAGTAGAGTTAATATGGTTTACTTAACCACTGAGAATCTTGGCCAGAGCTAGATATCTTGTTAAGGACTATATGGAGGGCAGATTGAGTTCATTTTACTCTACTTTTCTCATCTTTACTTTTGTCTCCTTCTGTCTGTTCCCTCTTAGATCTCCCTAAATTCAGACTACATAAACTTTGATAGAGTATGAAACAGCACTCAAACCTTAGCTCCACTGTGGAAAAATAAATAAATACATAAATAAATAAATAAATAAAACCTCAGATGAGGTGGAAAGAGGATCAAATAAAAGTCACACACTTTTATAAAAATGAGATATTCTGAGCCTGGGATGCACTCTCAGGAGCTCCGCTGAGCTGGGAGAAGAAGAAAGCATCACCTTCTCTTGTTCCATTTTCCCCATGGAACAATGCATCAATCAATGGCCAGGTGTGTCGGTTCAGACTTTGGGATTATCTCAATGGTGCAGGATCCTCAAACAAAAAGCTAAGGCAGTTTTATGGACCATGGAGTCCAGGAGAGGGAGAAGGGGAAAGGCTAGGACTGGAAAGTACTGAATACTGAGTCAGGGTAGAAAAAGTATCTTTAAGTTTCCCCATTCCTCCCTCCCACTCACATCCTTCTTAAGGAGTCCTCAGCAGATGCACCTAAAGAAGACCTCTGTCCAAGGCATCAGATAAAGACATAGAGGAGTGAAGATTCCTGGACTAGGACTGCAATGTAAGAATGTATGTAAGAATATGACCAGCCAGGGGTGCCTGCATCCTTGACCTGGCTTTCTTCAAAGATTGCAATTCATGTTCCGTACACCAAGGTTGGTGTGAGGGTGGCAACATTCACTGTGAAGCTTGTCAGGTAAAGCATTTGTAATTGCTGACAGTTCAGCAAAAAATACTGGACAGTTTTTAACCAGGAGCTGGATTCCTCGAGAACCAAAAAATATCACCAAGTGAAAGAGAAAAGGCTGGCAAATTATGGAAACATGCTTAAGAAAGAAAAAGGAAAGAAAGGAGAGAAAGTCAGATATGAAAATAACAAATAACTAAAAAAGAAATTCTTCAGAGCCTGTGATACTATAGAATAGCTTAATATAAACATGATACGTTAAAAATCACACAAAGTGTAGGCCAGAAAAATGTAGTAAACAACTGAAATTATTTATTTTAGCTTCATAAATTTTCTTAATTTTTACTCGAACTTCAATACAATAAGACTCAAAATTATAAGATTTCTTATAACTCAGAGTTGAAATAATTTAGAAGAAAGGAATTTTCACCCAATGGTACAAGTTAAGGACCAAATTAACATATTTATAGTGATGGTAAATACATTATAGATATCAAATAACAGAACTAAAGAAAACAATATATTTCATGAACTGACAAAAAATCCAAAATAAGATAATTAGAGTATCTGTGGAGAACATACAAATGAAATGGGAAGGCATTTAAAAGATGTCAGAAAACAAAAACAAAGTTCTGAAGTAAACACTGTATTTTCAATACAAACAATATAGGATGTGTGTGTATGTGTGATTACAGAATGATAAATGGCTACATACATATATTTATATACACAAACACATATATTTGCAATAAGCGGATTGAGAAAAATTATTCAAGTGTCTAATGAGAAGAAAAGGAAGCAATTTACTTACAATTTACGGAGGATGTTAAGCAGATGGGCCTCAGGCTTACTCACAGAATTTCATTCTTGAGGAGAGAAGATGTATCAAGTTCTATAAAATGCTAAGAGTTTCTGTTTTCCAATAATATTTAAACCAAATGTAGCATTATTCAGTTAGAAATGTATTATAATCTTCAAATATAAAGCAGTTGTGAGAAAAAAATGGATAAAATTCAATTATTTAAAACACAATTCAAATTAATAAAGGGATAAGAAGAGTGTTAACTTGTATTTTATTTGAAAGTTGAAACTGGTATTAAATGGTTGGTACAATATTACTTAAAATACAGAATACATTTTCCAAAATTTGTGATAATCTGTAACAATGTAATTCACAGTGGTTGAAATCTAAAGGGAGGGGAAGTGTTGGCAAGACTTACAGTGCTAATTTTATATTATTTACTAATAAGGAATCTGTATACACTGTTTTATTTATATATTTTATATTTATATGTAAAAATATGAATAAAATAATGGAACACCAGCCTCTTAATATTTTATATAATCTATATTTTTCTTTGCCATATAAGGATGTCTTAGAAAATATTATCTCCCTAGGTAATAATTTTGAATTTTTCTGCATCACTTAAAATCCATGTAATAAGTATGTATCAATGTTTCGAAGTGAAAACAAAGACACAATATATTGCTGCATGAAAAGGAGAAATATATCATATATACAACTTATTTTTATATACTACATATTTAGATATATATAAAATAAAAAAGCTGTTTATGATGTATTTAGAGAAAAATATGTTAATAGTATTTATTCCCATATTTTGCCAATATTTTGCCCATGCATTCCATAGTAGTGTTAATTAATTCTATTAATAATTTATTTGAAAACCAAATTGTTTTTACAGAAAATGCCATATTCACATCAATATTTTAACAGATTGTATAATATTTGATTAGATAATTAAAGTAACAGTACAACTGTCATAAATTAGGAAAACTTATAATGTATACTTTAGAAACATTCAATTCAATGTACAAAATGAGAAGTGCACAAGGAATATAGAAAGTTGTTTCCTGTTCTTAGTATGTAAAAATGTTAAAACAATACTATTTCCATATTCCACAGAATGAGAAAGAAAGTAAACATCAATTGCAGGAGTAGGGGGAGAGAGAGTGAGAAACAGGAAAACTAAGATAAAGTGTGTTATGCTTTGGCACAAAAGACCTGAAACAAAATTAATATTTGCTCAAAACATAAAGATTGTGTTATTTTAATTCACTTAGTTATGAAAATAAAAGTACACTTACCTAGAAACCTAGCTCTTGATATGTTTTTAAAATATTCTCTTTAAAGTTTCAAGATTAGGAAAAAGTGTTGTACAGTCAATAATATATTTAAAATGTAGGTTTTATTATGATTTAAGTCATTGGAACAATGAGATGCCAATTTAAAAGATTAAAGTCTGAAATAGGTGTTACTGGAGGAGGGTTTTGACTGCAAGTTTTCTGGGTTCTTGGCATTTTGAACAAAGAATGGGGCAAAACGAACCTCAAAGCAAGAAAAGAATGAAGCAACAAAATCAGTGACTTATTGTAAATGAAAGTATGCTCCACAGGGTGGGAGTAGCCTGAGCAGAGGTTCAAGGGCCCTGGTTACAGAATCTTCTGGGATTCAAATACCCCTAAGAGGTTTCCAATTGGCCACTCGGTGTACACCCCATGCAAATGAAGTAGTGGCCCGCAATCAGTCTGATTGGTTGTGGAAAGCAACCAGTCAGACGCTGAAGTGAACTTACAAAGTTATACTCCTATGCAAACATCTGATTGGTTGCGGAAAGCAACCAGTCAGAGGTACCTTCAATTTTCCATCTGCCAGGCAAGAAGATGGGGGTGGGGAGGTTGCAAAGGGAGTAGCCTCTGGTCCTTTTGTTACTTAGGTGTGGAAAATTGGGGTTTTCCTTTTGATTTAGGCCTAGGAAGTTGCTGTCACATTTATGTGTTCTGTGTGGTTGATGGCTTGTGTGTCAATGGCTGATGAGAATAATTACGATGCTGTCGTTTATGTGCCAGATGCAGGGGCACACCCTAGATCTTATTTACCATTCTGCAAAACCATTTTTGATTACTTATGGGGCAAAACCAAAACAGACTATTCCTAAAAGACACGTTCAATGGAACATACATATTTTTAATTCTTGTATAAGAAAATCGGCAATTTTCTTTAAAAATCTACTGCTGTTTCTCAACAACACTTGAAGGGTGCTTAGATTTTCAATGTGGAAAATCAGCATTTTTGAAATACAGATAAAAAATCAGAGAGTGAAATAGACTCCAGGAAATACGAAAGGTTTTTTTCTTTCCCATCTACATTTAATTTTTTGCATCTGTCAACAGCAAGCCTATCACTATAAATTCTACTATGATAAAAAACATTTTGTTGTCTTACATTGCCACGGATCAAAAGACAAACCTGAGGAATTCCTTTTAAAAATAAGCCTTTGATAAAAAGTGGGAAATCATTAATCATGGAAAAAATGATGTGTCTTCACTTTTCACAAGGGCTCAGTGAGGAAGTTCCTATTTTACCACAAGGGCAGCTATAGACAAGAGAACCAGAGGAACGTCCTTTCTAACCCATAACAGGATGGCAGAGACCGAGAAAGAAAGGATTGTCTTGAAGACATTAGAGCGGTTTTCATGTAAAACTCACGGACTAACTTCAAGTTTACTTGAAATTTTACTTGGAAGCTTTACTTTTTTATGCTATGTTTCAGATTCATTATATATAGAGTACATTTCTGAGCTAACTTAGTATCTAAATTATATACATATTTGAAACAATTGAATTACAGATATTGTGTTATTTAATTTTACACATTCATTAAAAGACCAACTGGCTTCTTGAGCATTTACTATGAGCCTTTATGGGACTTGTAATTAACTGGGACAGATAAATTTTATATTTAAAAATGTAAATGTACATAATGTAAAACGGTGAAGAGAAATTTGAAAGAAAAATTGTCATAATAAAAAAATGGGTATGTATATTCCAGAGGATGAATTTCTAAAACAACAAATGATGTATTTTAGAGAATGAAATAGTATTTTTTTCTTAGTTTTTTTCCCATTTATCAAATCCCCACATTACACAAAGCTCTGTATTGTACCAGTAGTAAATTACCAATGCCATTTAAGTTATCTTCCTTAATGTATAATAAAAAGTATAGACTTGTACTCCTAAAAGAAATCTCAATTACTTCACATTGCTAATACTGCTCTTTCACAAATTTGGCAACTAATATAATACTCAGATATTTATTATATATCAATATATTTAATCATGTAAAAGTAACTCTTACATATATATGCACACATGTACGTGCACAGATGTATATACATATGTAAATTACAAATTTTCAAAATATTTTTTGATATATATACATATAATTTATTGATAAATTAATAAAGATTAATGAAGCTAATACAAGAAAGCTTATATTATTCATTGATTACACAATTCTGGACAAAATATTTATAAATTTTTGTAGTGCTCTTTTTACTCATAAGCTAACTGTAATATATGAGTCAAGTAAATCAAAGTGCCTCATTATTAATAGCCTCATGGATTAAACAAGGAATTAAGGGAAGAGTGGCTGTATCTTCATCTTGATTTTGACATCTCATGAATTGCTAGTACTTTCTGGATTAAAATATATATAACTGGAAATTATTTAATTAAATAGTTAATGTCGTGATATTTTCACAATGGAATGTTTTAATTTAGTCTAGATGACATTCTGTGTGCCATTTCTAATTTTAAGGTTATGAAGCAGGTTTAAATAAAAAGAGGTGTGTGAAATATATTTATATAATCCTGCTTCTTGAGATAACAATGGCTATTATTTTTGAGATTTTAATTAGTATGTTTTTCTGAGAAATGTCAATAATGGTAATGATTGTAATAAAGCAGAAAAATCTCTGAACTTGAAATCATTTATAACAGGTTTGATACACAATTTAATTAATGAGTACCAAGGTGACTTTGGACAACTGAAGCGCCAGAGTTTCTATACATCTTGAGAAAATATTTCACCTAAATAGTATAATTACTGTAAAGATAAAATGAGATAATATAAAAAATTCTGTCATATTAAAAAGTGCAGTAAGAAAACCACACAACAATATTAATGTGATTTACCCAACTGTATAAAATTGCCTAAAATAAAATTAATGCATGAATTTTAAAACATACAATGTATTAATAATTCAAAGTTTTAGATAGATAACGAGCTTAGGTTCATTTTCTTTAAGATAAATTTTGCTCATGTTTATTGTAATAATTCACTCATTTTAGTAATTTTCTAAATTATTAAGAGAATGTATACTGTAAGATTAAGTAGTACAAAACACCATAACGTCTAATTTTTGGTTATTAAAAAAATTTAAACCAGCTCATATAGAATTATGAGTAATTTTATAGTTCAGTGTGTTTTACTGTAAAAATGTGGTTAGCTTCTTACAAATTGCCTAACATCCTAATAATATGATTTGGAATCCCTCATGAATATATAACAACACGCTTTTGATATCATGGAAATATGTAGCAAACATAAGTGAACATAGGTTCTGTGTTTAATAAATTTAAATTGTAAATATTTTAAGTAGATACTATTTTAAAACCTAAGTTAATAAATGTGAAAATGTAAAAAAATAAAGAGTATTTGAAATTTATTAGAAAGTCATGCTTATTTATACTTAGATTACAAGAGTGCTTTTACTTTATTAACTTCTGTCTGTCCCAATTAGTTAAAAAATTGTTATAAAATATTTATTGCTTATTTAATATTTATTAATCAGTAATATATGTAATCATACACATGCCCCTATTTAGGTGTGTATATGTGTATATGGATATGCACACACACATAAATATGTGCATTTCCATAAGCATGGAAAACAATCTCTGTAGTTTATAAAGATATACAATTTTAAATTCTCAGGTGTGAAATTGCCAACTTGAAAAGTACTTTCACAGATTTAAGTTCATAGTCATATTAAGAATAAAGAATGAAAATTATTTAAAGATTTTCTTAGGTAAAATAATTTATGTGGGTATTTCTTTGAAAATGAATAATTTTATAGTTCACTATGTTCTACCGTAAAAATGTGAATTCTACTTAAAAATTTGAATTCTTCAAATTCAAATTTTGCTATGTGAAAAATAATGACAACAATATTTTTAGTACTAATGCAACTGTCTCATAATTTCTCTGAAATATAAAGAAAAGCATATACCTAAGGAGAGTGATGCTATTCAAATATGTTATGCCATGAGTGCCAAATAGTTGCAAAACATGGCTCAGAGGTCAACACAGATGCTGGCTTTGAACAACCTGTATGTTTGTTTGAGACCATACTCTTGCTCACTTAACAGCTATTTCACTGAATAACAAATAAGTAATTTTTCAACTGTCATAAGTATGATCCTTGGACAAACATAAAACAAAATCTAAAATAGATTTAATAACCCCACCTGATAGAATAGGGCCCACCTGAAGCATATAAGATAAATGTGCCTTGTATGTTATGGTGATGAAAGGATTGTATATTTAAATTTTCATCTAGTCTTTTTTCTCCTTCAAACCTTGCTTTCTCATTCCTGTCTTATCCAAATCTTACTCTCTTTCAAAAATAACCCTTACAAAGCCATTTCCTATAACATTTTGTCCTCATCTAGGTACCTCCTTCTACATGTAAGCAATGCCTAGTCTTTGTGGCAGAGGTTCTTCTCTCCACATCTCTAGAATGTCCACCAACATTCTAGAAGAACAATAGTCACCAGTTAATAAAATTTTATTTTTATAATTTTGCTTACTTTCTTTATAATCTCAGTGCTATTTGTTAGCTTTGTGTGATTTGGCTACATAGGAATGATATATATGCTAACCAGTTTTAAAATTATAGAAATCAAAATAAAATTTACGTGCAGTATTTTACAGATTCTTCTCAGCAATATAACTAAAATTTTTCCCTAATGATGAAATATTTTGTATGTTAACACATAATTTTCTAGATTTTTAAAAGAATATCCATTTATAGATCTTTTAAATTGAGTTAGTAATACTTAAAATTTGTCATTTCATAAAAATGTTAATACGTTTCAGTTTTAGTTATTATTGTTATTGATATTGAAGCTTTATGTTTTGAAATTTTAACTGTGAAATTTGACTTTTCACACCCTTTATTTTATTATATAAGCATCATCTAATACAGTTTAATAAGAAAAGAATATACACAGTTTAATAAGAAAAGAATATACACAGTTTAATAAGAAAAGAATATACACAAGAAAAGAATATGCACATGAATATGCACAAGAATATGCACAAAGAATATACACAAGAAAAGAATATGCATATGTACAAAAATATACATATTTGTACAACTGTACATTTGTACACAATTTTATACACATTCACACACATACACATATCTATATATTTCTTTGATATTCATTATTTTATTTTGACAAATGTGTCAATATTTTTTCTTCCACAATGTATTCTGATATAGATTGATGAAAGAATACAGAAGATTGTATTTTTTATACAATTTATATTACATATATAAGATAAATTAATTTCTACAATTTTTTTATTACAAACTCATGAAGTTACTATACAAGACAACCATCTCCAAGGCACAGAGTCATCAGATCAACCAAGGTCAAGGAAAATGAAAAATATTAAAGGCAGCTAGAAAGAAGAATGATGTCACCTACAAAGGGACTTCATCAGGCCAGCAGTAGACCTTTCAGCAGTAACCTTCCTAGCCAGAAGAGATTGAGGACCTACTTTCAGAGGACCCCAGTCTTTTCAAAGAAGAAAAATTCTAACCAAGAATTTAATATCTCACCAAACTAAGCTTCATAAGTAAAGGAGCTACAAAATCCTTCTCAGACAACCAAGTGCTGAGGGAATTTATTTCAAGTAGACCAAACTTACAAGAGGTCTGTAAGGGAGTGCTAAACATGGAGTAAAAGAATGACATCTGCTACACAAAAACACACTTTACCACCTAGCCCACAAACACTATAAAGCAACGAAGCAATTAAGTCTACATAATAATCAGATAACAACACGATGACAGCATCAAAATCACATGTATCAATACTAACCTTGAATTTAAATGGGCTCAAATACTCTACTTAAAAGACGTAGAGTGGACAGCTGGATGAAAAGACAAGACCCAACAATCTGTTGCTTTCAAGAGATCCATCTCACATGTAATAGCATCCACAGACTCAAAGTAAACGGATGGAGAAAGGCTTAACATGGAAATGGAAATCAAAAAAGATCAGAAGTCCCTGTTCTTAGATGAAGCAAACTGTAAACCTACAAATATTAAGAAAGATTATGAAGGGTATTACATAATGGTAAAGGGTACAATCTAACAATAAGGCTTAATTTATCCTATGTATCTATGCATCCAACATTGGAGCACCTAGATTCATAAAACAGGCTCTTCTTGGCCTACAGGAAGGCTTAAACAATCATGCAATAATAGTGGGAGATCTCAATACTTCATTGAAAACATTAGACAGATCATCAAGGCGGAAGACTTAAAAAGATACTTGGGAATTGAGCTTGACAGCTTGACCAGTTTGACCTAATAGACGTCTATGGAACACTCCACCCAACAACCATAGAATATACATTAGTCTCTCCTGAACACAAAATATAGTCTAAGATTAACTACATTCTTGGTCATAAAGCAAGTCTCAATAAATTTAAAAAACTGAAAGCATATTAAGCACACTCTTAGACCATAGTGGAATAAAAATATAAATCAATATCAAGAAGATCTCTCAAAACTACACATATACACAGAAATTAAACAACTTGCTCCTGAATAACTCCTGAGTAAACATCAACATTAAGGCAGAAAATAAAAAATTTACTTCAAATTAATGAAAATAGAGACACAGCTTACCAAAATCTCTGGCTTGTGGCAAAAGCATTTTTTAAAGGAAAGTTTATAGCCCTCAATGCCTTCATCAAGAAGTTACAAAGAATTCAGCCAGGCGTGGTGGCTCACACCTGTAATCCCAGCACTTTGGGAGGCTGAGGCAGGCGGATCATGAGGTCAGGAGATCGAGACCACCCTAGCTAACACAGTGAAACCCTGTCTCTACTAAAAATACAAAAAATTAGCCAGGCATGGTGGCAGGCACCTGTAGTCCCAGCTACTCGGGAGTCTGAGGCAGGAGAATGGTGTGAACCCAGGAGGCAGAGCTTGCAGTGAGCCGAGATCATGTCACTGCACTCCAGCCTGGGTGACAGAGCGAGACTCCATCTCAAAAAAAAAAAAGAAGTTAGAAAGATTTCTAATTAACACTCTAACTTTGAATCTAAAGGATTTATAAATAAAACTGCAAACCAACCCCCAAGCTAGCAGAAAAAACACATACCTAAAATTGGAGTAGAACTTAATGAAATTCAGATGCAAATGTACACACAAAAGATCAATGAAACCAAGAGTTAGTTTTTCTAAAAAATAGGCCAGGTGCAGTGGCTCACACCTATAATCCCAGCACTGTGGAAGGCCGAGGCAGGTGGGTGACCTGAGATCAGGAGTTCAAGACCAGCCTGGGCAACATGGATAAACCCTGTCTCTACTAAAAATACAAAAATTAGCCAGGTGTGATGGTGGGTACCTGTAGTCCCAGCTGCTCAGGAGGCTGAGTCAGGAGAATCGCTGAACCCAGGAGGTGGAGGTTGCAGTGACCCAAGATAGAGCCACTGCACTCCATCCTGGGCAATAGAATGAGACTCTGTCTCAAATAATAATAATAATAAATAATAAATAATATTGATAGACTGCTAGCTAGATTAACAAAAAAAATCCAAATAAGTGCATTCAGAAATGACAAAGATGACATCACAGTTGATCTCACAGAAACAAAAAAGATCCTCAGAGGATACTATGAACACCTCTATCACAAAAATTAGAAAATATAGAGGAAATTAATAAATTCCTGGACACACACAATCTTCCAAGATTAAATCAAGAAGAGATAGATATCTTGAATAGACCAATATTGAGCTCTGAAATTGAATCAGTAATAAAAACCTACCAACTATCAAAAGCCTTAGACCAGATGGATTGACAGCTGAATTCTACCAGGTGTATAAAGTAGAACTGGTACCAATCCTACTGAAACTATTCCAAAAAATTGAGGAGGATGACTATGTTCTGCTCATTCTATGAAGCCAGCATCAGCCTAATACTAAAATCTGGCAAAGTCATGACAAAGTAAGAAAACTCCAGGTCAATATCCCTGATGAATTTAGACCCAAACATCCTCAATAAATTACTAACCAACTAAATTCAGCAGTGTATTTAAAAGCTAATTCACCACAAACAAGTAGATTTTTTTTTTACTGGGATGCAAGTTTGGTTCAACACACTCAAATCAATCAGTGTGATTCTCCACATAAACAGAATTAAAAGGAAAAACCACATGATCATGTCAATAGACACAGAAAATGCTTTTAATAAAATTCAGCGTTCCTTAATAATAAAATCCCTCAACAGAGTAGTCATTGAAAGAACTTACCTCAGAATATTGACAGCCGACTATGACAAACTCATAGCCAATATTATACTGAATGGGTTGAATGGGCAAAACCTGGAATTATTCCCCTTGAGAAATGGGAAAAAGCAAGGATGTGCACTCTTGCCACTACCATTCAGCATAGCAATGAAAGACCTAGATATGATTATCAGAACAATTAGGCAAGGGAAGAAAGTAAAAGACATCCAAATAAGAAAAGGATAAATTAAACTATCTCTTTTTGTGGATGATATAATTATATATTTAGAAAACCCCAAAGACTCTGGTGAAAATCTACTAGAACTGATAAACTATTTTAGTAAGGTTCCAAGATACAAAATTAATGTACAGAAGTCAGCAGCAATTGTATATAAAAATAATGCCCAGGCTAAATGTAAAATCAGGAACACAGCCCTATTTACAATAGCCACACACACACACACAAAGAAATACTTATGAATACAGCTAACCGAGGAGGTCTACCAAAGTTCTGTACAAGAACTACAAAATGCTGCTGAAAGAAATCAGAGATGACACAAAATAAAAGAAAAATACTCTATGCTTATGTATTAGAAGACTCAATATCATTAAAATGGCCATATTGCAAAAATCATTTTATAGATTCAACCCTATTCTTATCAAGCTACCAATGTCACTTTTCATAGAATTAGAAAAAAAACTATTTCAAAATTCATATGGAACCAAAGAAGAGTCCAAATAGCCAAAGAAATCCTAAGCAAAAAGAACAAAGCTAGAATCATCAAACTACTGGACTTCAAACTATATTACAAGGCTGCAGTAACCAAACAGCCTGGCACTGGTATAAAAGCAGATATTCAGACTGATGGAACAGAATAGAAAACTCAGAACTGAAGCCACTTACCTAACAAGGCCAACAAAGACAAAAGATGAGGAAAGGACTCCCCATTCAATAAATGGTGTGGGAAAACTGGGTAGCCATAAGCAGAATAATGAAACAAGAGCCTTATCTCTCACCATTTACAAAAATTAACTCAAGATGAATTAAATATTTAAATACAAGAACTCAAACTATAAAAATCCTAGAAAGAAACCTAGGAAATACTTTTCTGGACGTTGGCCTTGGCAAATAATTTTTGGCTAAGTCCTCATCATAGTTGTAAAATTGGGGTAAAGTGGCTAGACCATGTTGCTGTCTGTGTTGACTAACTAGAGTATGCTCTTCTGAGAATGGGACTTAATCTCAGACAATGCTACCAAAGGATTGACAGCAAAGTGCTCTCTGCCTCTGCAGCATTTCAAGCATGTGGGGGAGAATAATTCCTTCATTCCTGAGAGAGGAGTTGCACGACACACATTATCTTTTACAACTGTTTTAAACTACACTAATTAATCTTTGGCCTGCCTAATAGATACCCGCTTCTTTTCACCAAGGAGCTCACTGATATAACGAGTAGCAGTGAAGAAATCAAAATTCGTTCTAACTGTATTTTTGTACTCATTTGTAAATGTATAAAACAGTGTTTTCTATCTTGGATTTCCTTAGTAATAATAAATTTGCTGAGTAACATACTTTTTTCATATTTGTGAACAGAGGGACTCAAATTTTTATGTAGTTTATTCAGAGAAGAAGGTCTTATCTACCAAAATAGCCTATAATATTCTTGAAAACAAAGACTATCTTTGTTTGGTTCTATTATTCCTAAAGTATTTAGAAATATGAATAATTATGCATAGGGGGCATAAATAGACAATAGGGACATAAATGTAACAATTCTACATATGTTTAATTAAAATGTACTGCCATATTATTAAATCTATTAGCTTAGTTTCTTTGTAAAGACCTCAGACCCAACAATCTAATAATGCCTAAAAAACCTGCTTAACTAGTATAAGAGGTAGAATTGTGTCCTGATTTTTGATTCTCATTCCCCTATCTATAAGTCTCATTATTAAAATTCATTCTCCTGGGTATAGAAATATTAGATAATAATCAAGGCCACGTGAGGAACATCACGAAGTATTAAAGTCTCATTAAAACATCAGCACAATTCAGTCCCCAACAATCAAAGAGAAACAAACTGGGTTGCCTCCTTCATCAGGAGTGGGTGCAGTTATCTAAATAACCTTAATTATTCTGTAGATGATCCAAATGCTAAGCATTATAATTTTTCCGTGATAATCGGGATTTATTAATCTTAAGGTGAACTGTTTAACTTCTTTTTAAAAATTGTCTTTTCAAGGACTTTGTTACATCCTTATTGTCAAAATTTATCTTCCCCAACCTTCATTTTTAGACAAGTTAAAAAACTGAATTTAGAATCATAGTCATCTAGGAGACATAATAAATTTTCTGTTACTCCTTAATTATACCAGGTTTTCATTGTTATTTATTTTCTTGAAACAATAAAAATCATTTCACCATTTGTTAAAAATGATAAAAGTGAAATAAACCAATTAATTGTAATAAGTTTATTATTTTATGTTGTAATCAAATACATAAGTAATATGAATGATGCATAAAATTTATTAATATACTGCATGTATGTCTATAATAAATATTTTTCCTCCTTTATCAAATACAGTTTTACTATTTTAAAAATAAATTAATAGCGTTCTTTATTTTGAACCATATTAACAAATATCCCTAACAAATATCTCTTTATTGCATATACCTAATATAAAATATAGATTAGGAGTTTAAATCAAAATGTCATTAATTTTCTCATCCTTGTATTAATACATTCTATCAACTTATTTGCAATTTTTGAAATGTTGAAAGTAGGCACCATGCAGTTAAAGTAATCACTCTTATCACATTGTCATTTAGGAGAAAAAAATATCAAGGAAAGAATGAACAGATCAAAGGATCAGTATAATTTCTATGAATTACAAATATTTTCAACTTAACTTTAGATAACATGCATTTTATAGCTTTCTACCACATTGACTATATTTTATGAATTCTAACAGAGTATAACAAAAGCAAGCACAATACTCAGAAACTCCAATATTAAAGTACCCATTGAGTTCAATGTGGTCTGCTTTGACCAGATTTATATTCCATCTTACTGGATGGGACACACTGGATGAGAGATGTATGAGGGGCTCATCTAAGGGACACAACAATACACAGGAAAGTATAAATTATAAGTTCTACGATATTGGATTTTGGATCAATTTTTTATATTGGGATAAATCTGTCTCTGAGAAAGTTATCATAAGCATCAGAAACATGACTAAATAAACAATAAAAATGCATTTTACAAAATTTCCTGTACTATTTAAGAAGTAAAATCACAGCAACAGTCCTCAGAAAGACCTGAGATGCTCTCATATCCCTCGCAGGAGAATATTTATTTCTGTTATTCTGCTCTCGAAGTAACTCTATGTTTTTCTCATAACACAAATTGCAAAGAAAGTTAATGTCTTTGGCTCCTTGCCAAAGATAATCCTTGTCAATGGATTATCTTCTTTGGGGTTAAGAGCTTTTCATTGTCTAAGTTGCTCCTGCTAAAGACCAGAGCTGGAGGTAAGTGAGAAATACAGTCTGTTTTATTGAATGTCTGTAAAATCCAAAGTAGCCTCCTGTGATTGTTTTTCCCTCCTACCAATTTATCATTGCCAAGTCGATCTGCATCTCAATAACTCTTGGCGCACTTAACTTTACTAAAATATTTACTTATTATGTTTTCTGATAGCTCAAAAATTCTATTGGTATGAGAGTAAGGAGAGAAGAACGATTAAAGTCATGGAAACTAAAATAAAAATGAGAAAAATAAAAGGATGCTTAAGTGGATGAAATTTTAGAAACAGATAAACATGGCAAACGATCAAGCAAGATTGAAGTATGTGAATAGCTGATGGTAAAGTAAAAGTTCCATGATGCTATTTGAAGTCTAAGGGAAGAGAGGGGGAAAGTTATCGTCAAAACCAATTCTTTAATCCCAAATTTTATACTTTTTTCAATGCTTTATAGAAAAAGTGTTAGATATAAGAATATAATAAAAAATATAGTAAATTGACGGATGCAGAAATGTGTGTAAGACATTTAGAAGCAGCTAGCAATGAGTCAAAACTCAGAACGCTAGGAAACATGCTAAGTGAATTAACTCAGGAAAGGAAAACCAAACATCGTATGTTCTCACTCATATGGGAGCTAAATTATGAGGCACGAAGTTGTAAGAATGATATAATGGACTCTGGGGACTCAAGGGGCAGGGTGGGAGGGGTGTGAGGGATAAAAGACTACACACTCGGCAAACTGCACAATGCTTGGGTGTTGGGTGCACCAAAATCTCCAAAAACAACACTAAAGAACTTATTCGTGTAACCAAACACCACCTGTTCCCCAAAAAAACACTAGAATAAAAACATACGACGGGCGCGGTGGCTCACGCCTGTAATCCCAGCACTTTGGGAGGCTGAGGAGGGCGGATCACGAGGTCAAGAGATTGAGACCATCCTGGCCAACATGGTGAAACCCCGTCTCTACTAAAAATACAAAACATTAGCTGGGCGTGGTGACGGGCGCCTGTAATCCCAGCTGCTCGGGAGGCTGAGGCAGGAGAGTCGCTTGAACCCTGGAGGCGGAGGGTGCAGTGAGCTGAGATCACACCACTGCACTCCAGCCTGGCAACAGAGCGAGACTCCGTCTCAAAAAAATAAAATAAAAACATAAAAACAGAAAATTACAAAAAAAGAATAAAAGAATTGGTAACAAATTAGGTAATAAAGACAAGGTCAATATTTTATTCATCTGAATTCCCCTATGAATTTATAAGTTCTATCTAAAAATAGCTTACATTTTACCTTTAAAAAATCTTTAATATTTGGGATAAGACTCAATATCAAGATATCTCATTAGAAAACTATTAATGACACTTTACTTGCCATCCATCTCTTCTTGTAGACAAATGGCTACGTGTTTGATATATATTACACATAGTACATTAATAATGGATATTTTTAAATTTCTCACTTTAACATTCATAAGTCAGAGAATTGACACTACGCATGTTCACTCAATTCTTCTCTTTTTCCCTTTTTCTTTCCTCTTCAGGTAAATTGCACATTTAGTAAACAGAGGAGAAAATATGATACTGATGTGAAAGCTGTTCCTAATTACATGATGTGCTCAAAGCTTATTATTTTTGCATAGTAATGACAGATAATTTAATCTTAATTCATAGGCAATTTCTTTGAATATCTACACCAATAGCTTTAGAAAATCAGTGATCTCGGGGCTGATGTAAGAATTTCTAGGACAAATTGAGAACTGAACTAAAATTTCATTGTTGTCCTGTAACTTCTTCCCAATTTTTTTCCCTATGCTTGCTCAGTGAGTTAAAAATTTCTCAAATATTAAAGATTATTTTATTTTTTTGAGACGGAATCTCGCTCTGTTGCCAGGCTGGAGTGCAGTGGTGTGATCTCAGCTCACTGCACCCTCCGCCTCCAGGGTTCAAGCGATTCTCCTGCCTCAGCCTCCCCAGCAGCTGGGATTACAGGCGCCCGTCACAACGCCCAGCTAATGTTTTGTATTTTTAGTAGAGACGGGTTTCACCATGTTGGCTAGGATGGTCTCAATCTCTTGACCTCGTGATCCGCCCGCCTCAGCCTCCCAGAGTGCTGGGATTACAAGCGTGAACCACCACGCCCGTCCTACGTTTTTATTTTAGTGTTTTTTTGGGCAACAGGTGGTGTTTGGTTACACGAATAAGTTCTTTAGTGTTGTTTTTGGAGACTTTGGTGCACCCAACACCCAAGCATTGTGCAGTTTGCCGAGTGTGTAGTCTTTTATCCCTCACATCCCTCCCACCCTGCCCCTTGAGTCCCCAAAGTCCATTATATCATTCTTATAACTTTGTGTCCTCATAGTTTAGCTCCCATATGAGTGAGAACATACGATGTTTGGTTTTCTTTTCCTGAGTTAATTCACTTAGCATGTTTCCTAGCGTTCTGAGTTTTGACTCATTGCTAGCTGCTTCTAAATGTCTTACACACACTTCTGCATCTATCAATTTACTATATTTTTTATTATATTCTTGTATCTAACACGTTTTCTGTAAAGCATTGAAAAAAGTATAAAATTTGGGATTAAAGAATTGGTTTTGACGATAACTTTCCCCCTCTCTTCCCTTAGACTTCAAATAGCATCATGGAACTTTTTGCTTTACCATCAGGTATTCACATACTTCAATCTTGCTTGATCGTTTGTCATGTTTATCTGTTTATAAAATTTTCATCCACTTAAGCATCCTTTTATTTTTCTCGTTTTGAAGTTAGTTTCCATGACTTTAATCTTTCTTCTCTTCTTACTCTTATACCAATAGAATTTTTGAGCTATCAGAAAATATAATAGGTTCATAGTCCATAGCAGTACAATAAATATCATGCATATTGTTTTTCTCATATTCTTGCCTACTCTACCCTTAGTTTCAGGAGAAGATGGACTGATGCTCTGAGCTAAAGACATTTCTAACCAATGCGGCTTATTTTATTTTTTAGGGTCCTGTTCTGAGACTTGATTGACAGCCACAGTTGCTTTGACCTCCTAGAGGTCTCAGCATAAATGGAAAAAAATAAAAAATAAGTTAGAAATATAGAATTCTAAATAAAAGATGAAAACATGGGAGAAGGTGATGCTCTGTCTCAAGGTAGTTGAAAAGACAACTTTGATCATAATTTATTCTTTGTTTCTCTTCTAGTGCATGCTACCACATTATATTTATTCTTAGCATAGCATCTCACATAACTTAAATGATTTCTATATTATTACTCAGCATAGTGCCACCAGAATCCTTTGTTAAATATAAATTTAGTGCTTAACAAGTATCTAGTATTTTAGAAGGGCTAGTGAATAATAATTGTAAGTAATACATAAAAGTACTTATAATTATTAGATAATAAGAATGTTTAGCATAATTTTGTATTAAGTATTGTTGTAGAAATGAACATAGGGCTGTAAAAAAGAATAGGTTTGCCAATTCGAACTTTTCAGATGTGAGATTTAAATTTTTCCACAAGTGTTAGAAGAAGAAAGAGCAGTGGAAACAGCAAATGTAAACACTCTGAGGTTAGTACACACTTGAAACTGTGCCAGTATGATTTCAGCATAATCAGTCAGGCTTAGTGTGACATGAACTGAGGTTTGAATAAAGTCACTGTAATGCAGAACTTTGAGAGCCAAGGAAAGAAACAGAGATTTAATTCTAAAGGCAATGAAGAACAGCATGTGACAGATTTTAGTGGGATGAGCCACTTAACCCAATTTATATTTTAAATGATTGAATGTATTTCTCAGTAGCAAACTTTGCTCCTTGTAGTATGGCCCATAGAGAAACAGCATCAACACCAACTAGAAGCTTGTTAGAAATGCAGAATCTTTGGCTCCATTGCAGACCTGCTGAATCAAGTCAATATTTACAAATTCCAAGAGAATCCCATATATAATGAAGTATGAGAAGCACTGGTTTAAGACACTCTTCTCTGATCCCACTGATTTTGTGCTGCTATAGACAAATTAGAGCCCTCCACAGGTCTCATCCTGCAGGTTTTTGTTTTCCCTTTTTTGTTTGTTTTGTTTTTTTTCAGTGTATCATGGCTTACCACATCATTTTATATATTTCAAGTCTTCTTTTCTTCTCGGTTTCATCCTTATCTTGCTGGAGTATATTTTCAAGTAATTGCCTCAGAAACGGTTCAGTGAAGACATATCTGAATATGTGCACAGTCAAATTTTGACTGCTTTTAGAATTCAAGATTAAATACTTTTCTGCAGAACTTTAATGACATTTATCTGTTCTAGAATCTGGCATTGCTCGTGATTAGTATGATGTTAACATGAAACTTGTTCTATGGAAAAGAATCTTTTTTAATTTTTTTTTTGCTTTTACTCTGGAAACTTTTATAAAAATTTTTTAAAACTTGGTATTATTACATGTTAATGTGCTTAGAGTTGGGGGTATTTTCCTCAGTATTAATTTTGTGATATCTTACTGTTTGTCTCTAGAACTCTTATTTGTGGTATATTGGACATCTAATTTTTTCTTTTTTATATATTTTCTCATTGTTTTATTTTTTATATCTTTTTTTGGTTAGGGAAAAAAAGTCTTTTACATCTAGAAAGTGGCCTGACACTGACAGCTAGGTCTTACAGTTGTTAGAAACTGGCCTAACACGCATAAGTAGATTACATTGTTTTGTGGTGGACAAAAATAATTGCACAGACACCAACAGGAGACAAGATTACAGTGAGACCAAAACAAGGTCACTGTACACTTATAACCTATGAAACATCTCCCTCTCTCAGGTATCATGAGTGACTGCAGCTTCCTGTGTTCTGCTCACTGTATGATACAATTTATTTAAATATTCAGTCGTAGAAATTCTCCTGCTTCCCAACAGCACCCAATTCAAAATGAACCCCAACTTCCATACACTCTTTCCAAAATGATGCAATAAAAGTCCAAATCCAGTAACGGTTCTTTCTAATACTCTCTTACTGAGACTACCCACCATGCCTTAAAGTGTGTTTCTGTCTCTGCAATTAGTAATCCACCCAACTTGTTCATCTACAGCTGTGCTTCTAGTGATCTTTTGCTGGAAGGCATTGACGAAAGTAGTCTCTTAAAATAGACATGGACAATTTTAGTCTCACTTCACAAACTGGTAAACTGAAACTTTAAAAAGTTATTTGATTTATAGTGTATTTTTTATCAGAAGTTATTTTCATTTCACACCTCCTCAGCAAGGCATTTGAACTCTCGGTCAACCCAGGAATATTTACCTTCTTTAGAAATATTTACCCAGGAATATTTACCATCGCATGCTGCAGATGTTGGCAAATCCTATATGCCTTCCTATAAAACTAATTATTATGTCTCTGTTCCACAGTGATCTTACTTCAAGTTAGATAATTATGACTACTATGTTGAATGTGTGCACTACTTAAAGATCTTTTGAAAGCAAATGACTCGGCCGGGCGCGGTGGCTCACGCCTGTAATCCTAGCACTTTGGGAGGCCCAGATGAGCGGTTCATGAGGTCAGGAGATCAAGACCATCCTGGCTAACACAGGGAAACCCCGTCTCTACTAAAAATACAAAAAAAAATTAGCCACGCGTGGGGGGCGGGCGCCTGTAATCCCAGCTACTGGGGAGGCTGAGGCAGAATGGCCTGAATCCGGGAGGCGGAGCTTGCAGAGAGCCGAGATCGCGCCATTGCACTCCAGCCTGGGCCACTGAGTGAGACTCTGTCTCAAAAAAAAAAAAAAAAAAAAAAAAAAAAGAGAGAAAGGCTTTAAAAAAATTTCTCTGTTCGTAGTTATAAATTTTCAGCACTATAGGAGTCCTGAGGAAGGGGTTAAGAGAGATATTCTGAAATATCATAGCACATGGGCAGAACTTCCTCCCCTTGAAGTAAGCATTGATCCTGGTGACAGAAGGGGTGCATAAATATCAAGTCATGGGAACTTTGACTCAGAGATGTTTTATGAGCCATTGATTCCAGGTCACTAATTTCACAGGTGGAGAAAATTGTGTGTGTATACACACACACACACATATACACACCCAAAATAGTTTTTTTTAAAGTTCATCAGATAATTTGTTTATGGAAAAAAATCTATCCTAATGGCGGTTGTGGATGCCAATATTGAGAAAATACTTAATTCTTGTTATTGGGAATGCTGAAGGGTGGTTTTTAAAATCAGAATTTTAAACTACATATCACCAAATTATAACACTCATACAATGAATAGCATCAAATTTCCATTGTATTTTATTATTCATTATATGTGACTCTAAGTTGTCTATATTAATTAATGCAATTTATTCTTATTGATATTTATTGCACTGAATAATATCCAACTTCTAAGGGAGCAAGAAAAGTCTCCAGCTTAGTGATATATTATTTACTGCTCACTTTCTAATTGAACGTTTCAATGGATGATTCTTTCTATTTAGTGGGATTTAATTTCATCTCTTCAGTGACTAATTAGCCTGACTGTTAATATAAATCTCTAAGGAAGCAATATTTCTGTAAATCAGATAGTTCATATAATATACCTTGTAGTGAAATATTATGCTCACTATATTTTGGAAATTGTGAAAATGAAAGAGATTTAGAAGTCAATAAAATTCAATTTTGTTTTACACATTTCTTAACTAATGAAAGACATTTTTATCATCTATTAAATGTACTTTTTATCTTTTGTAATCAGTGCTCTAAAACTTTGCAACATGATAGACTGCTGATTTTAAATTAGCAAATTGCTAAATTAGGTTCCTAGTGTAAGAATGATAACTAAACCTCTTTTGTACAAGTCATGCTTGTGCAGGATTAATCAGTTCTACATCTTTGCAGACAATAGTCATTTTTGTGCAATACAGGTATATTATATGACTAATTAAACATCATCATTTATTGATCTTTGAAATATGTGATATGTGAGTGCCCATTCTTTATCTGACATTCCTCTAGATGCTACAAATTCATCAGGAAAGGAAACAGACACAGTTTACGCCCTCATGGATTTTATAGTTTGCTGGAAAAATTCAGTACTTAAGAGCAAAGCTAACATGGAAGTATTGAAATTTAATCTGAAAACTAACTGTTAAGCTGAGATCAAAAGCACGACCAGCAGTTCCGTGGTGAATTTGATATAGGAGGATGGGTAAAAGAAAATTTCCGTCAAAGGAAATCATGTGAAGGCTCATATTTTAGAGAAAATTGAGCATATTCTAAAAGATAAGAGGTGTTGTTTTGATGAAGTGAATCGAGTTACATAGATAAGGTGAGAAAGAAGGCTAGAGATGAGAACATGCATCAGCTCGTAAGGATGATGTATGGCAAGAACAATGAAAAGTCATGAAAGCATTTTCTACATAGGTGTGACACATTCTGCTTTGTGATTTTTAAAGATGATGGTCATTATGGAATAGATTACTCATTGTAGGGGAGAAATATAAGGTGTAGAGAGCTATACTCTAGTTGAGATATAATGGAGGAAGGAATGAAATGTTAACATGAGTCTAGAAAGCAGTGGATGTTTTCAAAATATGCAGGAAATACACTGAGCAAGGTCAAATGGCAGATTATAAATGGACTGATGGACTGTGAAGCACAAAAGGATATTTTAAAAGTCAATCTTTTACAACTGAATTGATGACAGTGTGAAGTTAGAAATTCATGAATAATTGGAAATCAATGATATGTCCCAGGTTTTAGGATTGAACAGTTGAGAAAATAGTTCTAACATAGAAATAGGAGCGTAGCATGCACAGAAAAGAATAATTTAAGGGGCATGTGTAACCATCTACAGAAAAAACTATGAATGAATATACTGAAAAGTGAAAAGAAACCAAGTGCATGGGATATTTGTTAAGAGCAACCAAGAAAGAGAAATCCTCAGTAAAGGGGATGAAATTAAGGTTGGCAAATACTGATGAAAAAACAAGAAAGTTAAAGGTCTTGAACTGGAACTGTACTAGCCACATACGACTTACAGGTGTCATTAGCGAAAACACAGTGTCTGTGAAGAAGTAGGAGCAATAGTAGATTGGATAGTATGATGTGATATTGAATTATAAAGATACGTTTCTTGAAGAAAAATGTTTAGCTTTGAAGAGTGTGTGGTAAATAGTTGGGAGTAGATATTGTGCTACTTGTACTGGTTTTTAATTTAAGAGATTTGAGCTTTCGTAAATACTGATGAAGACACTAATATAATTTGAATAAAAATAAGACACAGTGAAATCAATAGCATGAACTTTTCATTAAGGAAGCTGATTAAAGACACTATGCAGACAATGTAGATCATGGTGGTAAAAAAATTAGGGAGAGTATCAGCTTTCCATTGTGATGGGAGAATAAAACCGAATGCGTGCAAGTGTAGATAGGTTTGCATATTTATAGAGGAAACTCTCTTTGAATTATTAATATTGCTCCATTGTCCTCCTTAAATCTTTGAACCTCCTTTCTCACACATACCCTTAGGTGTTAACTCTTTGGCTGGGCATGTTTGAGGGAGGGGGTTCAAAGATTTAAGAAGGGCCATGGAGCAATGTCAGGTAGCAACTATTTCACATCTACCACAATGGTTGAAATTTTTGAAAGCTAACAAATTAAATGTAAGTATGGTTGTGGAGCAACCCAGATCATTGGTGCCCTGCTGGTCAGAATGCAAAATGATACAATCACTTAAGAAAACTGTTTGGTGGTTCATTAAAATTAAAATTAAAATTAAAATTTAAGCTTACATATTTATATTGTGACCTAGCAATTCTATAGCTGGAAATTTACACTAGAAAATGAAATACACACTCACAGAAAGACTTCTAAGAGAATGGTCATAGCAGCCAATGTCACTTTTCACAGAAAAAAAAAAAAAAACTATTTTAAAATTCATATGGAACCAAAGAAGAGCCCAAATAGCCAAAGCAATCCTAAGCAAAAAGAACAAAGCCAGAATCATCAACTTACTGGATTTCAAACTATATTACAAGGCTACAGTAACCAAAATAGCCTGGTACTGGTATAAAAGCAGACATTTAGACTGATGGAACAGAATAGAAAATTCAGAACTAGAGCCACTTACCTAACAAGGCCAGCAAAGACAAACGATGAGGAAAGGACTCCCTATCCAATAAATGGTGTGGGAAAATGGGGTAGCCATATGCAGAATAATGAAACAAGAGCCTTACCTTTCACCATTTACAAAAATTAACCCAAGTAGCCATAATCAAAATTGCCAAAACCAAAAGATAAGTAAAATATGCACCCATAGGATCACAGATAAAAAATACAATATCTTAATACAAGGAGTTAACCACTCAGAAAGGAAGAGCAATATACTAGTCATGCATGCAAAACATGGTTCATCTCGAAAGCATTATGTTGAGTTAAAGTAGTTGGAAAAAAATACATTCAATATAATTTTATTTACCTAAATTTCTGTAACAAAGTAGGCAAAATAAATCTATGATAACATGAATTAAAAAGTGATCATGTCAATAAAAATTGATAAGCCTCTTGTCAGTATATACTAAGAAAAAAAGAGAGAAGGTACATAGAACAATAACTCCTTGTTTCTCCTTCCTTCCAGCCCCTGAAAACCATCATTTTGTTCTCTATTTCTGAGAGTTGACTATATCAGATATATTATATAATTGGAATCATAAAGTATTTGTCCTTCTGAGACTGGCTCATTTCACATAGTGTAATATCCTCCATGTTTATTCATGTTGTCACAAATGGTAGGATTTCCTTCTTTTTTAAGAAGAAAATTCTGTATGCATATACATTGTATGTATGTGATATATATGTGTGTGTGTGTGTATATATATATATACATATAACAAATTCTTTATTCTTTGATCTATCAATGGACATATTTGTTTTGTCCATATATTGACTATTGTGAACAGTGTTGCAATACACATAGGAGTGCAGGTGTCTCTTAGTTAACAACATGAATTTGTGTGCAGTGCAAATCTTGATAAAAGGGTACCTCTCATGTTAAGTATTGTTACCACAAAAATATTTTTTGAAAGCATACAAGGAAAATTTTGGACGTGATGGATAAATTTATTACCTTGGTGGTAGTGATAGATTACTAATGTATGCGTAGGTCCAAACTCAGCAAATTACGAATATCAAATGTGCAGTTTGTTTGTATGTCAATTTTACCTTAATAAAGCTGTTACAAAGAAAAGTAGTTCACGAGGGAGAGAGAATGGGAGAAAGAAAAAGAAGGGAGAGAAAGAGAAGAAAAGATACTAATATCAGAAATCAAAGAGGAGACATTACTAACATAAAATGACACTAAAAGGATAACAAAAAATCTTATGAAAAACTCTATGTCCACAGGTTTGATAATCAATATAAAATAGAACAATTCTTTGAAAATATAATTTTTCAAAACTTTCACAAGAATAAAACAACTTGCAATAGGTCTATCTCTATTAAAGACATTTAGTCAATAGCTAATAACTTTCTGTAACAGAAAACTACATCTACATGAGTTCAGTAATGAATTGCAAACATTTAAGGAATAAATCACATTGGTTACCTACAATTTCTTCCAGAAGACAGAAGCAGAGGGAATAATTTCTAATTCATTCTATGAGGCTGGTATTATCTTAATATGAATAAAAACAGAAAAAAGACATTGCAAGGAAAGTAAACTAAGAATCAATATCCCTGCTCAAGAGCATAGATTCAAACTCCTCAACAAAAAATTATCAAAAGCAATTTAACGATGTATAAAAATAAGTATATACTACAGCCAAATAGGATTTATACCTGGTGTGCAAGACTGGGTCAACATTCGAAAATCAAATGATGTTATCCATCACATTAAAAGGTTAAAGAAGAAAAAAATCACATTATCATATCAATAGAATCAGAAATATCATTTGGCACATGATACCATTCATAATAAAAACTCTCAGCAGCTAAGAATTGAGGGGAAATTTCTCTGTTTGATGGAAGACACGTACAAAACAACACACAACTAACCTCATCCTTGATGATTAGAAACTGGATGCTTTCCCATTAAGATAAAATATAAGGCAAGAAAGTGATCTCTCATTACTTCTTTTCAACATCCTTCTGAGAAGTCCGAGCTAGTGAAATAAGAAGAATAAATGGTTATGTTTATTGGGGAAGAACACATAAAACTCTTTTTTGTTTGCAGATGACATGATCGTCTATGTAAAAAATGTGAAATAACTGACAAAAATTCCTAGAATTAATAAGCAATTATAGCAAGGTGATAGAATGAGGTGAATATAAAAAGTCAATTGCTTTCCTATATATCAGCAATAAATGAGTGAAATTTGAAATTAAAAATATCATACCATTTACTATAATACTCCCCAAAATGAAATATTTAGATATAAATTTTACAAAATATGCACAAGATCTACATGGTGAAAACTACACAATCTGATTAAATAAATCAAAGAAGAAAGAAAGAGAGAGAGGCTTCATGTTCATGGAGAGAAAGACTCAATATTGTCAAGATGCCATTTCTTCCCCAATTGATCTATAAATACAATATTATCACAATTAAAATCCAAGCAAGTTAATTTGGGTATATCAACAAACTGATTCTAAAGCTTATATAGAGAGGCAAAAGATCCAAAATAGCCAACACAATATTGAAAGAGAAGAACAAACTTTGATGGAGGACATTACCCAACTTCAAGATTTACAACAAAGCTACAGTAATCACGACAGTGTTGTACTGGTGAAAGAATGGACAAACAGAACAAAATACAGAGCCCAGAAAGAGATCTACATAAACTTGGTCAGGTGATCATTGAAAAAGGAGCACAGGTAATACAACAGGACAAACTAGTCTTTAAAACAAATGATACCAGCAGACTTGAATAGTCACATGTTAAAAAAAAAGACTCTACAAATTTTTACACCCTTTACAAAAATTAGCTCATAATGGAACATAGATCTGAATGTAAAATGTAAAACTATAAAACTCCTAAAAGATAACATAAGAGAAAACCTAGGTGACTTGGGAATGGGTGATACATTTTAGATATTACCCTAAGGCATGCTTTATGAAAGAAATAATTGATAAATAGATTTTATTAAACTTAAACTTAGACTTTTTAAAAGACAACATAAAGAAAATGAAAAGACACAAACTGCAAGAAAATATTTGCAGAAGCTAGATGTAATAAAGGACTATTATGTAAAATATGTAAAAAAAAAACTCTTAAAACTCCATAATAAGAACAGAAAAAACCTAATTAAAAATGAATAAAATATTTGGATAGGCACCCATCAAAAATATATACATATGGCAAGTAATCATGGGAAAATATGTCCAAAATTATGTTATTAGGAAGTTGCAAATTAAAATGAGATACCACTGCATACCTATTAGAATGGCACAATCTTATCATGCAATCCAGCAATCACTCTCTTTGCTATTTCACCAAAGGAGTTGAGAAATTAGGTCCACAAAAAAATTTTCACACATATATTTATATCGGCTTTATTCATCACCACTGATACTTGAAAGCAACTAAAATGTTCTTTAGCAGGCAAACAGATAAATAAATGGCAGTACATTCAGACAGCAGAATATTATTTATTACTAAAAGAAAATGAGCCATAAAACCCTGAAAAGACACGAAGGTGCTTTCAGTGGAATATAACTAAGTAAAGAAGCTAATCTGAAAATTCTATATACAGTATTTTTCCAACTAGATGGTGTTCTGGAAAAAGCAAAACTATGGGCAGAGTAAAAAATAAATAAAAAATGAGTGGATGCTAACGGATGAGTGGAAGGAGGCATGAATACGTAGTGCAAAAGTATATTTAGGGGAGTGAAAATACTATGTATGATACTATCAGTGTCATTATGTGTTTCTCCAAACTCATAGAATGTACAACAACAAGAATGAATTCTAATTTAAACTATGGACTTTGGGTGGTGACAATGTGCCACTGTAGGTTCATCAATGATAACAAACGTACCACTCTGAGAGGTACTTTGATAACGGGGGAACTCTGCAGGAGTGGGGCTAGGGGATATATGGCAAATCTCTGTGCCTTCCTCTCAATTTTGCTGTGAACTTCAAACTGCTCTAAAAAATATCTTAGGTAAAAGAAAATGCATATAGATCTTCCAGTAGATAATTAGGCAATGATAATTTTAATGGACTTTAAAATGAAAGAATAGTATGCAATACATGGCCAAATTAAACTATCATTATTATTTGTTAAAAGAAAGTATACGACAGGGTATACGAATTTCTCAAAAAGAGGAAAGAACACTGGACATTGACCCCTCTTAGATTACAACTACCAATCTTTCTATACTATTGATCATGCTTTGTTGCAACATGATTTGTTGTAGCTAAATAGAATATTTTATCTTAGTAAACTATTTTTAAAAATTATATTCCAATAGTAACCACACTTTATTATTCAGGATGAATGAAAAATATTGAAAAATAGTGCTTTCACAATGTAATACTTAAGATTAATACAATTAGAAACTAAATTTCACATAGAAACTCACTATGTAGAACAACTTTCATGACATTTAAAGTGTTAAGTGACTATTCTTGCATTTATTTACTGAGATTTTTTATTCAAAGCACACCCAAACACTGCCTTCTGAATTTAAAAAAAATGAAAATAGGCCCTTCATATCTTTGTACTTACTATGCATTTAAATATAGAACTTGACAAATGTCCCAGATTTTTACAATTTGTTCATGTTTCCCAATGCTGATCAATCACAGACATTAACTGTATATTATTTTTCACTTTTAACACCACTTAAACTACCACCAATTTACCACCTTTCTATTTCTTCCAAATATCTGTCAAAATATTTGCCCTCTGAGCAAATCTCAGACACCATACCAAAGCAATGGGTAGTAATATCCAGTAATTGGTTAGAATTTGGCACATCTCTCCACGTCTTATTTCTCGGAGACCAAGCATATCATATTTTTTAGATAAATGGAAGAAAAAAAAAAAGAAAATCTTGCCCCTTTCTTATTTTCCTCTAAGAAGTCACGTGACAGGCTTGGTTTCCTTTGTGTATTTGTTTAAAGTATTCTTATTTCTCCCATTTCTTTCCTATCCTTTGCTTTCCAACTTGCTGTGATTCTAGTTGGCTATTACATTAAATGCATTTTATTTTTCTTACAAATCTCTAGCTATTACATATGTAAGTTGAGATATATTTGAAACACAAAATTGATGTTTACAAATATGTCACAGAGGAGATTTCTTAACATTGTACAGTTATTTTTAATATCTTGAAATAAAGAACCAAGTATCAGTTCTGCGATAAATGGCACCATTTCAATTAAGGTGCGACTCTTAGATCAGCAATTTATAATTCAAAGCTTAGATACTAGTAAAAAAAGCTAATGTTACTTTATTAAATCTCCCTTTGACTTATTGTTTGAATCAATGAGAAATACCTGGTTTATACTTAATTTTAACTGATTTTCATACACAAAAATGTTACCATTTACCGACAATTAAAAAAAATTCTTCTGTCATTCCTGATTGAAAGAATTAAGAAGCCTTCTCAACATATTTTTTTCTCAGTTTACAAAGCCTTGTTATTTTCCTTAGAAAATCTTCTAAGAGTGGAAAAGTCAGTTAGAAAGCTCCTTTCTTGCTCTCTCAACATAAGAAGCAAATGTGTGGTGTTCTTAATGTGGAAGAAATATTTAAGCAGATTTATTTTCAAATATGCTTTATAAACTTCAGGGAAATAATGTCCCTTTGAGTTAAGAAGAAGGTATAGTTGTCATAAACAGAAAGTAATAAAGGCCAACTTTTAATAAAAATATTTTAGTATATTTTCAGTGTTTAATCTCTCAGTCTGAAATGTTCAGAGATTTGTACTAATTTTGTACAGGTGAAGGGTAAAGGTTCATTTATCTCTGTATTTTTTCACATTATGCTGATTATACTTTTACTATAATTTACACAATAGCTTTGATTATTGTACAAATACATATAGCTAATATATTTAACACACTTTAAAGTTTCTTACTAGTTTCAGGATAAAATTGAAGTTTCCCATGCAAAGGGTGCATGGCCTGTGTGTACTTCTCTTACCCTTCTACTCCCTCACTTAGCAAATTACGGTTTCCCAAACATAAGATACAATCTGAGGTATCTTTTGCTTAAGGCATATTCTTCCTCTGTGCTTGCTGTACCTCATGCTAGGCAAAATCCTCTTTACCTTTCAAACACCACTCAAATGTGTCTTGGTGAAGCTTTCCCAGTGAAACGGTCCCCACTCTCCTCCACTTGTCTCCAGACAGAGTTAAATATTCTCTTTACTGTAATATGATATACGTTTATATTACTTTGCACGATGTAGAATTGTTTATATACCGATGTATCTTATTAGATTATAGTTATCTTGTTGACAGGGACTATTTCCTATATGGCATCATATCTGCATCAGAGAAATGTGTTCCTGGCACATGATAGGCAAATAAAAACTCTCTCCTAAGGAAAAAAATGACTAATCGATTAACTCATTTCTGCCTGAGTTTGCAATTTTTTGAACTTGAAAAATCAGACCTTGACAATGACCTTGAGCAGTAGGATAGAAATAACTCCCACATGTTTAGAGTTCCAATAATGGAACACTGGGCATAAATGGATTTTAATAAGAAAAAAATTGAATGGCAGGCAAATTGATCATTTGCTCACTAGTATCAAAAGTAACTATTTTTGAATCTTAGAATCTTCTTTAGAATTGGGTTAGATAATTTAGATAATTTTTGTCTTTTGTTTTTGTTTTAAACCTAACAGATACTTTTCTAGATAATTTTATGTGCATTTTATTATTTAATATGCACAGAGTTATTGTTGTGGTATTTTAATATTTATTTTATAGATGAAGAAGCCGAGGCTTGAAAGACTGATGTAACTTGCCCAATGTCATACAGACGGATTACAAGCAACATATGAATGCTATCCTGGCTGCAAAACCAATATTCTTCTGGTATTAGTTGAACATGCCCATTAGGTGCCAGGTAAGAAGCTTCAGGAGAGAAAATAAATCACCCACTAGAGACCTAGTCCTTTAACTTTTAAAATTTAGTTTATTTCTTATAAATTACTTTTGAGAATAGATTTTATTTTGCTCAAACTAGGCATTTACAACTTGAAAGTTAGACAGTTAAAAATGGATTATTGCAATCATGTTTTATTTGCTGTGGTTTCCCCCTAAATGAAAATATTAAAGGAAATATTCAGGCCGGGCACAGTGGCTTACTCCTGTAATCCCAACACTTTGGGAGGCCGAGGCGGGTGGATCATGAGGTCAAGAGATGGAGACCATCCTGGCCAACATTGTGAAACCCCGTCTCTACTAAAAGTACAAAAATTAGCTCGGCGTGTTAGCGTGCGCCTGTAGTCCCAGCTACTCGGTAGACTGAGGCAGGAGAATCACTTGAACCCGGGAGGCGGAGGTTGCAGTGAGCCAAGATTGCGCCACTGTACTTCAGCCTGGTGACAGAGCGACACTCCATCTAAGCATTCTCTGTTTTATACTTGCATACAGTGTGCTATACTTGCATACAGTGTGCTCTAACTGGAACTTCACATTGTACCTTAAAGCTTTTCAAGTTAAATATATCCACTTTGACCTCTATTTAAACCTTCTTTGAAACCAACATTTTATTGGTTTTAACTATATTGATTTTTCAATTGAAGATAACATTCCATTCACATGAAAGTTCATTTGTTACAGCTTTCCATTTATAAGATCCTGCATCTTGATTTAATGTTATTTTCTTGCAGAAACTAAAGTTTGTAGGTCAATCTTGAAGAATGAGTACAACCACAAATATAGCAGATGCCTCATAAAATTATCTTCTACTGCTTCTATGTGACCTCTGTCAAGGAAATAACACTCAAACCCGCGTCAGCATGAACAGCTGTGGATGCCGCTGTTAGATAGCCCTGACCTATCCTCCCAAGGGTAGTGCCCAACCGGGAGGGAATGGTGATTTTCACAGAGTCAATATTATTAACGCCAACATAAATCAGAAAATACTGCCTCAAATCTAATAATTAGATGCCACAGTTCATAAAAAGAAGCAAACTTCCTCTGTAATAAATCAACTCAACTTCTATGTAGACATTTATGGAAATGGTAATGACAATTATATAAAGATTTTTATATCCCTCGGAAGTTCATTTACAATAAATATGTAAATGGATAAATTGCACATTTGTTTTGCAGTGAAGTACCTTAGAAATCATACTCTTCTTTCCTGCTGAAAGAGCTTTTAAGCAGAAATTCACCGTGCACAAGATGATAGAACTAAACCTTGCAGCTATTTTCATTAGGTTTCACTACCTGTAACTTATCTTGCTAGACCAATTCATAAGTAGTAAGGAAGATGCAAACGCAAGAATTTGACTCAGATAGCCAAATTATTCAGCAAAATAAGCGTTTTCATATTACAGTTTTTCCACTTGATCAATAAGTCTTTTTATATAAAAATCCATCTTTATGTGTATGTATAGATATACACACATTTATACACACACATAAAACATATACACATAACACACACATAAAAACACACACATATATGTATCACACACACATGCCACACACATTTACATTCACATATTCACATACATGGGAACACACTCCAGCTTATCTGGTTTAAGGTTCTCTAATAACTTGTTGTTAGCTTTTAGCTGACACTGAATACATAAACGTTAGCCTAAGAAATCTCTGAATAAAAGGAAAAGGGCTATATGTGTTTCATTAATTAAAATTTGTGTTTCAGTTTAAGCATGTGATATGGTTTGGCTGTGTCCTCACACATCTCATCTTGAATTGTAGCTCCCATAATTCCCACATGTCATTGGAGGGATCTGGTGGGACGTACTTGAATCATGGGGGTGGGTCTTTCCTGAGCTGTTCTCGTGATAGTGAATAAGTCTCACAAAATCTGATGGTTTTATAAAAGGGAGTTTCCCTGCAGAAGCTCTCTTGCCTGCTGCCATGGGAGATGTGACTTTGCTCCTCATTTGCCTTCAACCATGTTTATGAGGCTTCCCCAGCCATGTGGAAATGCAAGTCAATTAAACCTCTTTCCTTCGTAAATTACCTAGTCTCAGGTATGTCTTTATTAGCAATGTGAGAACAGACTAATACAGTGAGCTTGATCTCCATAGTTTTCCATAAGCTCAGGAAGTTAAATCAAAATAAACAAATTTCCATGTATTGAAATGTATTCTCCTCTGGAAGAAACCTTTTGGCTGCTTTATGGCACACAAATATCAAAAAGAGTTTTGATACATTTGAATTAGTGATTCCATGCAAATGCAGTCTTCAACTATCCCCTGATGTATTTCTGGTATCTTGTTACCCAGATGTAGTTCTGAATCCAGGGAGCTACAAGTTTTCCTCATGGACTGTGTTTGAGCTGCAGGCACATGTGGGAAGAACATCATTAAAATCATTTATTTTATTAAACCATGAAAAGATGTAAGTGTAGATCATTTCAAAAGTTAGGGCAAGTTAAGGGAGAAAATGATCCTCTAAAAATATATACTACATTAATTTATTCAACAAGTTAGTTATAGATTATCTTCTCCATGCCAAGTTTGGGAATAAAGCAATGAAATTAAAAAAGACCAAGCAACTGCTCTCATGATTTTTAAAATCTCATGAGTTTTAAAACTTAGTGAGGAGCAACAGATAGTGAACAAGTAAACTACCATTTAATATAAAGAGTAACATATCACAAAGAAAAAAAATCAGGTAGGATATAGAGATAGTGAGAAAAAGCTGATACTTTACAGATTGGGCAAGAAGCTTTTCTCAATGAAACCCAAACATGTAGAATCTAGAAGTGTCAATATTCTGGGAAACTGTGAAATGAGTAAAGAAGAAAAGGGCAGAAAATCAAGAGAGAGAGTGAGAAGCTGAGGGATCATGGTGGCCTTTCAGCCTGTATTAAGGAATCTGGATTTTATTCTAGGTGAGACAGAAAACCAGTGGAAAGGCTAGGGCAGAAAGGTGACATCAAATTATTAGGTTTTATAAACTTACCTTCTATTATTCTGTGGAAAATAAATGAAAAGTGGTCAAAAGCAGCATGAGAGATACCAGTTTGGAGGCTCCTGAAATAAGCCAGGAGTAAAGGAGGTAGGGGTAGGGGGAAGTAATAGCATGCTATATATTTTACTATTATTATTATTATTAACATTATTGTTAACTGTTTTTAGAGGGGGTGTCTCTGTTGTCCAGGCTGGAGTGCAGTGGTGGATCATAGCTCACTGCAACCTCAATCTCAGGGCTCTGGTAATTCTCCCACCTCAGCCTCCCAAGTAGCTGGAACTCCAGACACATTCACTAAGTCTGGCTAATTTTTTGTTCCAAGTTTGTAGAGATGGGGGTCTTGCTACATTGCTCAGGCTGTTCTCAACCTCTCAGCCCCAAACTATTCTCCTACCTTTGCCTCCCAAAATTCTGTGATTACGAACAGGAAACATCATGCAAAGCCAGGATCCTGAGACATTTTGTAGGTAGGGTTGACATGATTTGCAATAGACTAGATATTAGGTGGGAAAGAACAACACCTTAATAATGTTGGTTTCCTCATAGTCCCTTTATTTTCTAATACTTTTTTTTCTCACTTAAGCTTCCACTGTTTCATCCCCATGAGTCATTTCAAGCAAAAATACTAGAGACAAAAAATATTAGAGACAAATAACCATGCAGAGTACAAATGGAAAATAAAATACACAGTTTTCTGTGTACTCTACATTTTCTTCTCCACAAATAATTCAGGATGCTCATATAAACTTTCTAGTAGCCATCTCTTTATGAATTCTGACAAGAGCTCTCTTTGTCTTTGGCGTAATTCCATCCCTTTTCAAACACCATTGCTTTGGATCGTTCTCTTTCCTAAAGGAATGGAACCCTTTTTCTAGACCTTGCTACCTATAGTCTCTTCATATAATCCATCCTCGTTAAGCCCCTCTACTGGTCTAGGCAGTCAGTTACAATATACTTATTCAACAATTAGTATATTCCAGGCATGCTTCTGTTCACTTCACGATTTCCATATACAAAATCGTAAGTTAGGCTCTATTTTCCCAGATTTTATACACAAGGAAACTAAGCAAAAGAGTAGTTAAGTAATTTGTTCAGCATCACCCACCCAGTGAGAAACAATCCAGGATTCAGTTCCTGCCAACCTGGCTGATTTTGTTCTGTCAACCTTCAGGCTATGAGGTCTCTTCCATAATCCACCCCCAACCCCTTCCAGCCAGTAAAACTTACTGCCTGTTACTTCCTCCAAGTCCTGGTTTTCTCCGGAAAACTAGCCTGGTGATACTTTTTATCAGGTAAATTACCTAGAGCCAATCTAGTCTCTAACAAAAAGCAAAGAAAGAAAAACAAACATAAAAACAAAATAAAAACTTCTGTTTGGCACCAGTGGTACCTCAATCCAATTGAAATGGATCAACTGTCAAAACACCATGCTACTCAACAATTCTACAGGCAATTGGAAAACATCTGTTTGACTAGGTATCTTACTGCTTTTGTTTGTTTACAAGAAACAAAAGATTATTTCAGAAAAAAAGATACAGAAAGATTTTATTTAAAGCTATTATACTTTATTGAGGGACCTAAGAAAAGGAAAGGAAGTGTGTTGAGACCTCATTAGAGACCAACAGCAGAAATATTAGGAAACTTGTCTCAATTTTTCTCCTTAATGTGGACACTGGACCTTGTTCTTTCTGCCACATACCATTATCTTCACTTTGTATCCAAAGATTTATCTTCTTCGACATGGGCACATGACCATTAATAACCACATATAAAACTCGAGTTTATGGTCTCAGTGCAAATAATCAGCAAAAATTAATCATGGCCCATAAACTTCACTTTCAAATTCTTGGAGAAAAAAAAAATCTGTGTTTTCAAGCTGGAGTTAGAAGACTACCTGTAGCATTCCATTATACCAACATCACTGTCAAGTCCCTGGGAATAGCTTTAAGTGGATGGCCCAAATGACCGAAAGTTTTATGAAAATGGTAAGGGAAAATTCAATGCCATTTTAAATTAGCATTGAAAGCTGCCATTGTAACTCCATTCAAACTGTGCTAGATTCCTAAAGGCAGTGATACACCTACTATATGGATGTGGTGATTAACTGAGATACGTGCATGTGCACATATATTAGCTGTATGTCCATATTTATTTTCCATATTCAAAGAATATGTATTTTAAATTATCTCCTAGTGTAATTTTTCTGAGAGATGACTAAAGGAGGTAAACATTGAGCTAACTCTTGTTTCTATGCCCCTGCTTTCTGTTCTTACTTTGCTCTTTCAAAATGCCCTATTTTCTCCCCTTTCTATTCAAATCTCAGCCAGGTATAAATTTTACTACTTTAATGTCTCCCCTTAACTATCTCAATTTACATTAGAATATCTATTTTCCCCATAGTATTAAGCATAGTCTTATATGCGTAGCCCCTCAAAGTTTCCTTTACACCTAAGAAAAACTCATTAAACATTTGGTGAATTCATCAGTTGTAGTTAATAATAAATACTTGTTTATTTTTGAATTTTCATTCCATAATCTCTGTTTTAGTTCAGGATTCTGCTATCAATCAATTACACTAAGGATTATAAGGAAGTAATACTCAAAAGCGTTTTTGACTCTAAATGTTTTTTTTTTTTTTTGAGACGGAGTTTTGCTCTGTCGCCCAGGCTGGAGTGCAGTGGCGCGATCTCAGCTCACTGCAACCTCTGCCTCTTGAGTCAAGCCTCAGCCTCCTGAGTAGCTGGGATTACAGGTGCGCACCACCATGCCTGGCTAATTTTTGTATTTTTAGTAGAGACAGGGTTTCATCATGTTGGTCAGGCTGGTCTTGAACTCCTGACCTCGTGATCTGCTGGCCTTGGCCTCCCAAAGTGCTGGGATTACAGGCATGAGCCACCGTGCCCGGCCTTGACTCTAGATATTTCTTTATTTCTCAAAAAAATAGCTTCTCATATAATACAAAATAGAGGCAGTGTTTGTTTGATGGAGAATTAAAATCATGTACAAGGGGCCTTATTCCCATATGTGTTCTCTGCTGTATTAATAGCAGATAGGACTATTAATAATTTCAAACATAAGCATAGCTCTATGTATAATATAGTTACTTTACATAAATATTTATTATATCTATTTTTATTAATCTATAAATTCATGATTATCTCTTACAATGATTTTACAATAAAAAATAGTTTCTATAATGTAAATTGTATCCCATAGGTCTTTTCTGGTTCCAATTCCCCTGGTATAGTTTCATATCTCTTTACTTTTGAAATCTATTTTGCATTAAAAGACTCTTCTAGATAATACATTGCTGAATTTTTCTCTGTGCATCTGTGTCTCTGTCTGAAGGTGAGTTATGCATAAGTGCACACTTCAAACGAGTTTGAGAAAACTTTTTATTAATTTTATATATATGTAGTTACTATTTTTATAATTTTCAGCTATATTCTTCTGTGTTTCTATTTCTCTTAAGTTTCTTTCTCTTTTTTCCTTTTTCCAGTTTCCATTGAAGTTATAATTTATTTTCATCTGGTTTTATGGTTGTACATTGCATGTTTACATTCCTGGCTTTTCTATGAGATATATGATTTTTACTTTTGGCACTTTGTTCGTGCTCTCTATTTCCAATATCTGCCCTTATTTCTTTGAGAGTATTTAACATCTTCATTATACACTTTTTTTTTGTTTTGATTTATTATGGCTGGTTCAGTTGTACCAGAATATTATGCTTTTATTATTATTTTTAAAAAATCTTTGTATATAGCAGTTGAGCTCCTCAGATGTTCAGTTTTCTTTGTGAGCTCACGTCCCTTGAGATATCAACTACTTGCCTGGCAACGTCAAAGGAGACACAAACATCAGTGGTTCCTTTCACTTTCTAAAGTTACCAGTTGCTGTATAACCCAAGAATTTAGTTTACTCCAGCAATTCTGCTTCACAGATAAATAACTTCCTCTAATTCTCTCTCAAGTGTTGCTACTTCCTAAGAACTATTATACTTGGATATAATCACCTACCCTCATGGTCTACACCTACACTCTGTGACAAGGGCTTCCAGAGACCCACCAGTTTTGCATTAGTTGTGCCCCATCCTAGTCAACATTAAGAACAAACTTTGTTATTTATCTCATACTCCAGGCTAGTGATGGGTTACTGACATTCTTTTCAATCTTGGATTGTTGATTTAATGTGAAAGATATACCAAGGGCAATAATGGAAACAAGGCACAAAGGGAATGACTAAAATATCTGCTCTGTCTTATATGTGGCACGTATGCTTTCTTTCCTTCTTTCTTTCTTTTCTTTTTCTTTCTTTCTTTCTTTCTTTCTTTCTTTCTTTCTTTCTTTCTTTCTTTCTCTCTCTCTTTCTCTCTTTTATTCTTTCCTTCTTTCTCTCTCTCTCTTCCTTTACTGAATTGGAGTCTCTCACTATTTTGCCCAGGCTGGTCTCAAATTCCTGGGCTTTGCTTATCCTCCTGCTTCAACCTTCTTAGTAGCTGGGACTGCAGGAAAGCATTACCACACCTGGCTTCACACTATTTCTTATTTGAAATTACTAAGTCATTCTCTGATTGTAACATTCAGTTGTCACCCTGTTTATCTTGCAATTATTATGTTAGAACCACTATATACACATATATAGCATTTTTACACTATAACATTAAAAATGGGTTATAAATTACAGAAATATATTTTATATATATTTTGACATATTTAAATATTAACAACATTCAAATATAATATGTTCATAGTTGTATCAGGTAATCACTTCAAATATCTCATAGAAAACCTTTTCATCTCTAGGTTTTGGATATAATAATTTCTCAGAAAGTAGATTTAAAATTACAATAATATATTTCCATAGCTTAAAAGAAGTTTCCAAGACCAAAAAGTAAGAGCATGAAGTAGCACAATGGCAAAAGGATATAAAACAAATGAAAATATTCTAATAACTGACCCTGAGCTTAGTAAACTAAGAAAACTTGATATTATCAATGAACTGGGAATATATTAGTCTCCACTTGACCAATACTTCCACTTCTGCTTTAGGACTCTCCTCTCCAGAAGCAGTACCTCAAACAGTAAATAGCTATTCAGAATAATGTTTATTTAGCAGAAACTTCAGAAAGGGGCATGGATATCTCCATAAGAGGTAGCTCTGTTTCTGCCACCCCCACACCTGCCCCCGCCCCCTCCCCCCCGCCCCACACGTACACTTCAAGTAAATCATGGATCATGAACATGAGATTTTGTGTTTTTTCCTAGAGCAAAGCTAGATTCTGGATTGTAACCCACAGCCACCTCTTGTGACTGTGTTACACTTGTCTCTGCTTCTACTACTTATTTCTTAGCCAATTTTCTTTGCATATGCTTTCATTCAGGAAGATTCTCAGCATCTTGCTTTTATGAGATCATTGGAATGTCATTTTTCTGGCCAGAAACCTGTGGCCAATTGTGCCTTTGTCTGAGTTTTGCTCAGGCCAGCTGGGCTTGTTTCACGCACTCGGCCTTGCAGGCTGCGCTTAAATCACACTACCAACCTAGATCCCGCACCTCTAAGGTAGACTGCGAGTCAGGCGTGGAGCGACAAGGGGTGTGTAAGCAAGCGTAGGGTCCAATCACTATGTAGCCAGGCACGCTGGCTACAGCTACGGGGTGGGCAGCTCCAGGTGCCTGCATGGGCGTCAGCTCTCTGGGAGGTTGTGGCTGGACCAGGAGCACTGCAAGCAGCTTCCCTGACTGGCACTGGGAAATGCAGTGCGGCCTGGAAGCTTGGAGATGCCAGGAACCACAGGGCCCAAAGAAGGAGTCATAGCATTGGCTCAGGGAGGTCCCAGGTCTGAGCTCACTGAAGGGCTGCAGCTTTTCTCTTCTTCTCTTCACTTGCAACGTGACAACCAAAGAGCATGTTTCCACCCCGTGTGTGTTACAGCTCTTTCAGCTTCGCCATTTGGCGGGACCCAAGTTCTTTCCCTGCTACCAGAAAAAATGGGATAGGTGGACAAGTACAGGGTGCGTAAGACAAAGTGGAGCTTTATTGAGCAATATAACAGCTCAGAGAGGACCTGGAGTGGGAAGGCCCTTTCCACATCCAGGATGTCCTGATGAGTGTTCAGCTCCTAGCAGGGAGGAGACCATAGAGAAGGAAACTCCTCTCTGCAGGCAGGTCATCCCATCATCTCTGCAGCTCTCAGCAGAAAGGGTATCTCCTCTCCGCAGTTGGTTGTCCAGACATCTGCTTAGCTCTGACTGATCCTGGGGCCTTTATGGGCCTCAGAGGGGAGGAAGTGTGCACCCGTAGGTCCATGGGTGGCCATTGATGGGCCCAGAAAAGACACCACAAGTTCCCACTCTAGTCTGTGGGACTGGAAGCCCACCCCACAGCCATCAGGTCCTCCCCAGCCTGAAGGTGGGGCCTCACTGGGGACCTGCCCCTTTCTCCCCAGGAAGCTGTCTGCCTCCTACTGCCATTCATGGTGCCTGGGCTTGGCCCTGACTTTGCTCCAAGATCGGAGCCGGTGAGGCGCCGACAGCAGAGAGAAGCCAGGCAGCAGGAGCAGGCATTTCCGAGCCTGCAAAGGCGGGGGGGGGGCCTTCCTGGGCCCCCAGTAGGGAAGGGTTTCCTGGGTCCACAGCCACTATTTGCTTGCAGCGGCACCTGGGTAGGTGGGGGTCCTGCATGCTCTGTGGAGCTGGAGGCCGAAGTCTGCAGCTGTGATCTGGATAGCTGCAACTGTGCCCAGGACGGGGGTCTCCCGCCTGCTCCTGGGCGCCTGCCTGCTCCATGGAGCATGATGCCCCAGCCATGGCTCCCTGCTGCAGCCAGCATGATGGCACTATTATGATATAAATAATCCTCTATGATGAAACAGTTCTACACATTTGTACATCATATACCAAAACAACATATAAAATTCAAAAAATAGAAATAGTTTACAAATAATATATACAAATTATCTGTAAGTATCTATAAATGTAGAAAGGAATGTGTGTGCATTAGTATATTGCTCATAACACTCATGCATCTTATATAGCTGGTGGAATTATTTTATTCAGAAGATTATTAGAAATAGTCTTATCTTGTATCACTAGAGTTATTTTATTTTGTCATTTCAAATAACTGAAATTTTGTATATTTAAGCTGCTAAAATATTTCAGAAGATTATGAATTATTTTTTGTTTCTTTTGGGAAATAATGATTATTATTTAAAGATAATTCATCTTATTTCTATTAAATTAATCCTATATTATTATTCATTAGAAAAAATAGCTTACTATCTATTGTGGCAATATTATTACATGAAAGTAGCATACATAATCATGATTATTTATTCTTTGGTAATTTCTCAATTGAGAAAAACTTAGAGGATGCCAAAATAGCTTTTTGAAAAAAAACTCACTAGCATTGTATAGATAGATAGGTAGATAGATAGATAGATAGACATATAGATAGAGATGTGTTTATGAATATATAGAATTTTGTAATGACATTTAGACATATTTTAAATATCTTGTTGATATTTCCAGTTTATTCATATTGTACTTTCATTGTTGGTAAATTTTCATAAACAGTAGCTTTATGTATTCAAAATACATAGGTGGAATGCTTCAGTTCCCTGCTGCAAAAACTGGATTTTCAGGGCAGCAGCACCATCATCACCTAAGTGCTTGTTAAAAATGCAGAATCTTGGGCCCCATCCCAAATCTACTGAATCAAATTCTACATTTTAACAAGATCCCCAGGTAATGCTATACATGCTAAAATTAGACATACAGAGTTTTCATTTGTGAATCTTGTTTAACATGTGTAAGTAAACTACTTCATAAAAAAGTATAAGTTTGGATTGGTAAAGTTAGGATGTGTGTTATTCATTTCTTTGCATAATTAATGTACAATTCTAACAGTAGTGATAGTTTTTAGGCAAATGATGTTTACTTGATTCTGAGCCATATTGATTTCTTCTTCATTCATGTCTAGTTGATTTTACTTAGATACATGAATTCAGAAATGAAGTGCCATAGAGGGCTGTATTTTAAGGATTTATTATATTAATGCATGTTTCTATCAGAAGCACTATGCAAGCTCATGTAATTCTTAGCTATATCTAATGTCAGAGCTTCCCATTTGCTGTATTGAGGTTAGAGATAAATTGATGAACTTCAGCCTTAGAGTAGATGAACCAATTATCAGTTATTCCAATAATTGTTTTATTTACCCAGTATGCTTTCTAACAGCATCCATGGTAGTGGTGTGCATAACTTCTGAAAGATAATGTACTTATTTATGCTATTCATGAACTACGTTGTTTGGTATATTATATATGTAATATTAACAAGGTTTATTGATGGCCATTTTTATATCTGTGAAATAAGATTATGAAATAAAGAGTACACATGTGATTTATTGTTTAACTGTTGGTGGGCTGGACATGGCAGGAAATGAAATTAAACATACTTGAACTCAGTTTTCTTAGGACAATAACCTTACAATTATAGAGGGAGACTATGGTCCAATAGAGTCGCTCTTGTCACTCATACGCTGTGGTATTACATGTTTTGCTTTGATTACCCTAGCTTCAAATCACCATGGAGTCCACCTTTTAAATTATTTCTGAAGCATGATAAACCACTTTTAAAGGTAAAAAGAGCAGTATCAAGAATATAAGAAAAGATATTTAAATAAAAATGACAGTTTGCAAAAAAACATTTTGAGATATAATTAATACATAATTTGCAAGATAATTGAGCTACTCATTGACTCATACACTCATCTCTTAGTAATTGTCCCTGCTTTCGGATCACAAGGTCAGGAGATCGAGACCATCCTGGCTAACATGGTGAAACCCCCATCTCCACTAAAAATACAAAAAACTAGCCAGACTTGGTGGCGAGTGCCTGCAGTCCCAGCTACTTTGGAGGCAGAGGCAGGAGAATGGCGTGAACCCGGGAGGCGGAGGTTGCAGTGAGCCGAGATCGCACCACTGCACTCTAGCCTGGGTGACAGAGTGAGATTCTGTCTCAAAACTAAAACTAAAAATAAAAATAAGTAATTGTCCCTGCCCTTTTCTTAGATCAGCTGTAGTTTCAACAACTTTATACACTGTGTGAGTAAAGAAGGGAAGGAAATCCAGGTATTGGGATAATTACGTGAGTATTTTAACAAGAGGAAATATTTCATAAAAACTAAGAGTTGAATAAAATTATTTGACAAATATATATTGTTATGGCATGGAAATTTTTCAAAAATCTCTCCCAAATATTTCTGAATTCATCCAATGTCCAATTCATAGATAGCTGGTTTAGCAGTTAAGCACTGTAGGCAGAGCTCAAGCCCTAACAGCTTTCTAGGACTTCTGAAAATGAAGTTGTAGTCATAGAAAGATCGACTAATCAAAGCTCATGCATGTTTATAAAATGCAATGTTATATAGACTAATCAACTGCATCAGTATGCACATATTTAGAGATAAAGTGGATTTATTATAAATATGGATGTATATATTTGATGTTATATGAAGGGAGGCATTTGACATAATAGTGCAGAGATATTTCAAATATCTTAATATGGGGTCTGGTTCCATTTTCAGTCACAAGGGTTAAGTAACTTGCAAAATGAGTTTTTCATCATTTCCACTTCATTTAGGGTGATATATCTATGTTTCATATTTGGCATCCCCCTTTCCCCACATCTCAGGGCTTATCTGCCTGTCTGGTTTTAATCCATATTCAGATGTTCCTGAATTGATATGATACTTTTCTTAGAAGACAAGTTATATTAAGAAATGTTAACAACAAACACTGTCCTAATTGTGTGATTGAACCCATTTATGAAACCAGAGACAGCCTAAGACACCCGTGAAGTTTCTATGAAGTCTTGCATGTTACCTACAGGCTTGTGATAACTATGCTTGACATATCACATCACCCAGATATATTTTAATGTGCTTTTCTAGGTAATTACTTTAGACCTATATTCTTGATTTTGTTATTCATCATCTCATCTTATAGGATCAAATTGCTTGCTTTTTAACTCTTGTCTCATTTCCCCTGAATAATTCAATAGTTCAGAGGACAAAATGAAAGGCTAAGGTTAGTGAAGAGCTACATGACAATTGTGTTGGATGAGACAAGCCCTAGCTAAACTAAGTGAAATCTTAGAATAATTAAAGATCTCTTCTCCACAATTCTTTAAATTTGCCCTCTGATCTCTCCCCATGTCTCCATTCCTCATGCCTAGACTGACAATGAAAAACTCTGGAAATTCAATGTAATCCAAAGTTACAAACAAATCATATCTGTGCTCAAGTGTTTCACACTCCCATGTTAATTATTCACCCCACTGCCATCATTAAATCTCCAATTCCCCTGACACTGTTAGAAAAGTGATCTGATTAAGCTCATAGATTTGTGAATAGCAGCTCCCTAAACACTCTTACTAGTATGTGATTATTCATTGGATACCTCTCTATAATATGTGAATTAGCAAATAAATATTCTAGATTAATAAATGCCTGCCTGCCTTCCTCATAGTAGATATTCAATAATGTTTATTGAATTTTGCTTTAGTCTATATTGGAAAGAAAGAAAACTTAATAAAGTCACCTCTAGGGCAACTAAAATTTTTCATAAACTCACTGAATTTTTTCTATGTGAATCTGATCTAAGGTCCATACCTTAGATTGTCAATAGTCAGAAGAGAACTAATAAAAATTCCACAGGTTTCCAGTCAGGAATTTAAATTCATGATGTAATAGAAACAGCATGCCCAGGAAGGAGCTACCACTCCCATTTCAGTTAAATTAGACCCTTATGCCTCTTCCCAATCCATGGACCATAAGGGAAGCAGCTGGAAAAGGCAGGAGCAGATGGGGGTGTGGACTGAGTGCCAACTCAATGTTTTTTCTTCATCAGAGAAAGGTTTAGCTTTGAAGCATGTGAATGTCAGCCAAGAGCTTTGTGGAAAACTTTGGCATAGACCTTGAGACCTAGTAAGAGCTTCAGCTTCCAAAGAGTAACATGATCAACAACATATATTTTTCCAATTTCCAGTTTAATGGCTTTGACTGTTCAGGGCTGATGAGATAATAAGTTATAATTTTTTAAATCTCTCTTCTATTTCTTATTGCATTTTCATTTCTGAAGAGAAGAATTAGCAGGGTTGTCTTTATGATATGCTTCATCCCTCCCCACTGTCTTTATAGTGTATAATGTTAATGAATATGTGAGGGAGGGTGAGATGGTCTATTGTGAAGAGATACACAGTCTTAACACAGAAAAAAAAAAGAGAGATTCTTAGAGAAGTTGAACTTAGTAGAAATGCCTTAAGGTAGTAGATTCTAGTCACCTTCCTGCCATAAAGTAGATACTCTTGGTTCTTCATAGTGATAAACATATTTTTGCCAGAACAAATGTATGAATGTGGGTGCTATTTAATGATAAGAAATATTGAGACAAGTTGACATTTTTTGAAGTAAAAAAATATTTCTTTCATAGAAATGTAAAATTTGAGATGTCTCCTAAATAAGTAATGTGAGACTGGATGCCAAGGAATGAGGTTTATACTGGAGATAAAAACTTTGACCTTGTGAGCAGATTAATGGTGAATAGAGTTACAAGACCAGAAAACATCTTTTTTTTTCTTTAGTAGAGATAAGGTATTGCTGTGTTGCACAGGCTGGAATGCAGAGATACAATCATAGTTCACGGTAGCCTCGAACTCCTGGGCTCAGGCTATCCTCCCACCTCTGTCTCCAGAGTAGCTGGGGCTATAGGAATGTGCAATCATGCCCGGATATTTTTTTCTCTTTTTAAATTTATTGGAGAGACAGAGTTCCACTAAGTTGCCTAGGGTGATCTTGATCTTCCAGCCTCAAGCAATCCTCCCACCTTGGCCTCTCAAAGCTCTGGGATTACATATGTGAAACACTATGCCCCGCCGCAGAAAGTATCTTAATAACAGTAACTAACGTCCATACTAGCTATTACTATTTTTTTAAATAATTTTTTAAAAATTATTCACTTGTTTCAAGCAGCAACCCTAAGAAGTAGACATTATTACTGTCTTCACTTAAAAAAAATTAAAAAATATGTTCAGAGAGATTAAATATCTTGTCCACGGTTACCTGCTAATAAGTAATCAAGCTTGAATCCTCAAGCCTGCAGATCACATGCACTAAATCACTATATACCACCTTTCATGTGATAATGGTTATAATAAATGTTGAAAATCCGCAGAACAAGTTTTAGGGGACTTGAACACTGTGACATAAAAAATAAAAGAGACATCCAATAAAGGATACTTAGAATAAGTGACTAATGAAATAGCAATAAATAAGGAAAATACAGGATTCTGGAAGTCAAGTAAAGGACAGCTTTTAAGATGAATAAAGTCAACAATTGTGTTAAATGATGCTGAGATTAAAATGAGACCTTAGCAGTGACGTATGGGTTTTACAAAACAGATTCTTTGGTTTACTTAAGACAATTTTAATTGGAGTAGTAGAAATGAAAGTATTTCTAGAACAGAGTGAGAGGTAGTGGAAGGCGAGGAAGTAAAGTAAGTGAGTATAATTGACTTCATGGAAAAGATTTATTTAAAGGTCACTCAGATGGTTTTGGTATTGTAGGATCAAGACACAATGTCAAGAAAGGTTTTGTATATTATACAAAATATTATAGCATATGTGTTAGGCCATTCTTGCATTGCTGTAAAGAAATACCTGAGACTGTTTAATTTATGAAGACAAGAGCTTTAATTGACTCACAGTTCTGCAGGCTTTCCAGGAAGCAGGGTGCCGACATCAGATTGGCTTCTGGACAGGCCTCAGGAAGCTTACAATCATGGAAGAAGTAAAACTGGGTACAGGCATGACACATGGAAAAACAGAAGCAGAGAGAGAGAGTGGAGTGGGGAGATGCCACACTTCACAGCAACCAGATCTCATGATAACACATTCGGCATCATGAGGACAGCACCAAGCCATGAGGAATCTATCCATACCATGACACAAACACCCTCCACCTGGCCCCACCTCCAACATTAAGAGAGATTCAAAACATGAGGATTTAACACATCCTTTTTTGTTTTGAAGATAGATGGTACCACAAGCCAAGAAATGAAGATAGCCTTCAGAAGTTGAGAATGACCTGAGGCAGGCGGATTACGAGGTTAGGAGATCCAGACCATCTTGGCTAGCACAGTGAAACCCCGTCTCTACTAAAAATACAAAAACAAAATTAGCTAGGTGTGGTGGTGGGCACCTGTCCCAGCTACTCAGGAGGCTGAGGCGGGAGAATGGCGTGAACCCAGGAGGTGGAGCTTGCAGTGAGCCGAGATCGCGCCACTGCATTCCAGCCTGGGCAGCAGAGTGAGACCCTATCTGAAAAAAAAAAAAACCATGAGATCTTGTAAGACTCATTCACTATCACAAGAAGAGTGCAGCCAACAGACCCCACCCCCCAGTAATTCAATCACTTCCCACCAGTTTCCTCTCATGACACGTGGGAATTGTGGGAGTTACAATTCAATTCAAGATGAGATTTGGGTGGGGACACAACCAAACCATAACTTGATTCATGGAAATTCAAAAGAAAAACTTATGTTACATTTAGTAAAGATATAAAATTCTGCCTCTAGCTTATTCTATGTCCTTACTATGGAATAGGAGAATGAGGAGTGGGCTAAAGATGATGTTCTGCCTGTTGGGGACTATAAGATATTATTCTCAGCCATTGACTATATTCATACTAATAAAAGACCAGAACTCTTTTCAATAATTTTTTATTTCGAAATGAGAAAATCTCACAAGAAATAAAATTAAATAGTATCATCTTAATTTATAATTAAATTTTGAATTTAGTTACAGTAACAAATAATGGCAGCACCACATATTTTGATTGACCCAGCTGGTCAACAACAAATACAGTATCTCAAATGAAAAATTTATCAAAAGGTACTAGATTTTTCTTATATTAATAGGAAGCATACTGGGGTGTTACTGCCTGTTTTAACATCTGCATACTTCAGCTGTTTCATTTTGCCTCATCAATCTTGCAGTGCTGTTTGCAGGAAGATCTGATCCATGATAATCCAGGCATGAGAATAGCTGATGCTCAGAGAGACTGATACTCCTGATGTGACTTGTACTAACTATGCATGAGATTTTCAACTCAAATGCACCTTATCAGTACTACCCTGGCACAGAACGAATCATGCTATCGTTTTATTTTTAAATTATGAAAATATACTTCGAACTTTTTCATTAAAAGTATTGTAGCTAATTTCAGTCATAGCTAAGGTGTTTTGGAAGTTTTAATGCATCTGCTTGCTTTTAAACACGCCCTGGAAAGAATGACTTAAGAAACATTATGCAACTGTAATTTGGTACAATTATTTCATTTTTGTGCCACAAATAGATGCCCATTTAACATGATTAGAAAATGTAATATAAAATAATATAATAGAGATTTAATGCAACTTTCAATGATGTGTCAAAATTGTACATCTTCAAGTGGATAGAAAAATCTGCTGCACAAATACACACACAGATACACACACATACATACACACCCATGTCACTCTGCATAGCTAAAATGTATTAAAAGATAATATTCATTTATTTTACTTCTATTCAGGTATTAGACTTGTTATTTGTTACCTTTATCATTTATTTTACTTCTTTTGAGATACTAGAGTTATTATTTTTAACTTATGCTATTTATATTTATGTTGTAGTGAAGGAAAGCCCTCTGAAGACTCTAACAACATTTATAAGGCATAGAATGATTTGAAATTAAGAAAAAAACCTGGAGTACATTAGATGTGTGTAAATAAGCGTCAACAAACATACCCATTTAATCAGAGAATAGGATTGATCTATTGTACAATGCAAAGAAAATCAGCTAAGGGGGCTTCAATACACATATTGTGAATCTCTAACTTTCAAATATTGTGATTCAGTAGTTGTTGAGGGAGGCAGAAAGTTTATGTTTTTCAAAAATACTCAATTATTCTGCTTTACATTCATGTATAAAAGTTATTGCTCCATATTAATTGCCAATTTAAATTTGTATTAAATTGTGATAATTTTGTGAATGGGTTTTTAAATGTATTCATTTAGGTTGAACTTATAAAATAATGCAAATCAATAATGACTAAATATCATTTATTTGAAATATTAAAATATTACTCTCTCATCTCTGTAGGTGTTGAATAAGACTATTAAATTTATCATTATCTAATATCATGACTTCTGTATGCCTATCAAGTTTTACTGTATATTTATTAAAGAAATATATACTTGAGTATCTTGTGACAAGGGATAGATGTATTTGTAATTTAATTTATGCAGATTCATCTATTCTTTCCATTCAAAGCAAACGAATGTCACAGATAAAAATTAGGAGAAATTTTTATAGGCTAAATTAACAATAAGTTTATACCTTGGGCTTTTTCTCAAAAAATTTAACATGTATAATCCAAAATAAAGAGAAACAATATGAAATGATAAATAAATATCATGAAGTAAAGTTCATTATGCATTACCTCATCTCATGCCATGATATCATTATTTCACATGAGAGAAACTATCTCAAAAGCATATTTTATTTTCTAGGATGCAGTATTTAGAATAAAAATAATTTCTCTAGTGTATGAAAATATCTGGAGAAAGAAAAATTTGTATATATTAAAAACTAAAAGCACAGCAAGCAAATATCCTTAGGCACAAATGAAGAGTTTACAGTAGCCAAGAATTTCCTTGGTTTAATTCCCACTTCTCTCCTTTGTGTCCACATCTGGCATTGATTCGTTCTAAAAGCACTGCCAAGCAAGCTAATGAAATGCTTCTCTGAATAGGTATTATTTGGTTTTCATAGATAAACAAATGGTTATATGTTCCGTATTGCAATTAAGCTCTACCAAATTATGCACACACTCTCTGAATATGCAGTAACTGTTATTATTAATATTTAGGCACATCTGTGTTCTCCAATCATATCATCAGCAATTGAAAAAATGCTAGAGCACATAAAACAGAAGTATTTGTCGCCAATTCAGAAATTAACCGTCATTGAAAATTGTGCCAATAAGCATATTGAGTTTTGTTTTCAAAAATTGTTTTACACGTTTTCTTATTAAGAAATTTCTTGGTAGAAACACTGACACAAAATGTTCAAGTAAATGAAACAGCAGTAAAAATACAGATGCTCCTCGACTTATGATGGGGTTACATTCCTATAAACCCATCAAAAACTGAAAAAAATTTAAGTTGAAATGCATTTAATACACCTAACCTACCAAATGTCATAGCTTGGCCTGGCCCACCTTAAACGTACTCAGAGCACTTACATTAGCCTACAGTTGGGGAAAAGCATCTGGCAACACAGTGCACTGTCAAGCATCTGTTGCTTATCCTTCTCATCGGGTGGCTGACAGGGAGCTGCTGCCCAGAATCACAAAAGAGTATTCTACTGCATATGAGTAGCCTGAAGAAAGATCAAAATTCAAAAGTTGAAGAACTGTTTCTACTGAATGCGTATCACTTTTGCACCATCATAAAGTCAAAAAATCATAAGTCAAGCCACCATAAGTTGACGACTATCTCAGTGTTTATAATATTCCTCGAGGTAATAAGCCAATTTTGTTGAATGAACATACTGAATTTTTTAACCAAACACAAGCATCCCTGCAAATCCTTAAAACTTATCAAGAGCGGGCCGGGCACGGTGGCTCACGCCTGTAATCCCAGCACTTTGGGAGGCCGAGGCAGGCGGATAACGAGGTAAGGAGATCGAGACCATCTTGGCTAACACGGTGAAACCCCGTCTCTACTACAAATACAAAAAAATTAGCTGGGCGCGGTGGTGGGCGCCTGTAATCCCAGCTACTCGGGAGGCTGAGCAGGAGAATGGCATGAACTCGGGAGGCGGAACTTGCAGTGAGCCGAGATAGCGCCACTGCAGTCCAGCCTGGGCGAAAGAGCGAGACTCCGTCTCTAAAAAAAAAAAAAAAAAAAAAAAAAAAAAATTACCAAGAGTGCACTTTGAAATTTAACATAAATTTTATATTTCCATGAAAATTATTATTATCATTATTATTATTTAGGAGATGGAGTCTCACTCTGTCACCCAGGCTGGAGTGCAATGACGCCATCTCGGCTCACTGCACCTCCGCCTCATGTGTTCAAGTGATTTTCCTGCCTCAGCCTCCTGAGTAGCTAGGATTACAGGCACATGCCAGCATGCCTGGCTAATTTTTGTATTTTTAGTAGAGATGGGGTTTCACCATGTTGGTCAGTCTGGTTTTGAACTCCTCACCTCAGGTAATCCTCCTGCCTCAGCCTCCCAAAGTGCCGGGATTATAGGTCTGAGCCACTGCACCCGGTCATCTTTCAATTTTTTAAACACTTCAGTTGGACTGAAGTTAGAGAATTATTGCCTTGTGGAATTGTGATAATAAGCTCATCCCCTATTAAATTTTGACTTTAAAAATAAAAACTCTAGATTTGCCAATTAAGCAATAGATTTATTTAAATACTGAATATATAGTACATAAAGATTTTATTTTAACTTGTGGTTAATTTTCTTCACTATTTTATTTGTTTTAATTTTTATAGATGTCAAAAAATAATTATTCTGGCCATGAAGATAGTCCAAATATATATCGACATCATCTATATCTATATGTGTACATATATACACATACATAGATATGTGGGTATATATATATACACACATACATATATATATGTGTATCTATGTACGTGTACCATCCCACTTAGAATATTGCATTGCCTCCACATTGACTTGCTTCTTCGTTGTCTTGAACTGCTTCAGACTTTACTTTCATTTTTATAAATGAAATATATATACACATACATAGATATGTGTATATATGTGTATATATATATACATACATATATATGTACATATCTATTTCTTTCCCCTTTTTATATTTAAGCCAAAAACCAATCCACACTTTTACCATTAAACCTATATCCATATCTAACTTTACATTGCTATTTAAACAATACTGAATTCATAATCATACATAATTCATGCTGAGAATTTCTGTAAAACTGAAAAAAAAAACCTTAGGAATAGTAAACCTGTAAATTTACAAAGGAACTAGAATTATTGCATTTTTTTGTTTAGATTAGTTATATAATTGAATGCAATATTATTATGTGTTAACTGTATGCCAGAAATTAGTTAAATTTACTGATTTCTAGGTATTTATTATCTATTAAATTATTTATATACAGGAAACAATCACTTTAAAAATAATACAGTTAGGTTAAGGACTATAATAGCCTTTCTTTAGGAAAGGAGAGAAGAGTTGCCAAATTTGGGGAAATTCAAATGCAGAATTACCAGAAAATTAACTTAAATTGGCTATTGATTGACAATTTGGAATTGACTAAAAGATGGAGCTTTAAGGAGAAGAAGAATTTTACTTATCAAAAGAAGAATGCCTTAAGGCAAAATAACGTGTCTGGGGGTGAAGGCAGAGCTTATACCAGAGAGGGCCATAAGTGCTACAAAGGAATTAGGTGTCACTGATGGCTCTGAAGTAAAAAAGTAGCAGTAAAATCTGAGATTTAGATTGCTAACTTGTTTATAAAAATGAAAGTAAAGTTTGAAGCGGTTCAAGACAATGAAGAAGCAAGTCAATGTGGAGGCAACGCAATATTCTAAGTGGGATGGTACATTACCTTGAAATAAATACAGGCAATGCAGATTAGGTTAGAGAGATAAAAAACAAGACAGGAGGTGAATTCAGCCAAATATTAATTTGTTGTAGAAAATAAGCAGGAGGAAAGTAAAAAGAAGGACTTCCAGATTTCTGGTTCGGTTGATTAGGCAGCTGGTACTGCAATCAGAGGATATAAGGATTCTCCAGAAAGTAACTATGTTTGAGACATAAGGGTGGGGAATGGTGTATTCTATTTTTGAATTGTTAATTGTGCCTTTTTAAAATTGTTAAAGTTATTCAGAAGACCATTTGGGGGGTAAAGAGAATATTTTGAAACATTAGGAGGCTTTATTCTCCTAACATCTTATTATGCAAGGAACATTTATTAAACATATATTTTGTCTCTTTTTGGTGGTAAGCACAGTACTACCTATATGGCCTTTGACATACCTTGCATCTCAGAGATGAAAGCATCCTGTTGACTACTCACTAAGCCTACATTCACATGTCTTGAAGGACATGTTAAAAAATTTAATAAGTTAATCTATAAAGGTCATATATAAACTGTAATATAAAAAACACACTTAAAATATTAAGCAAATATAATTATTGTAATCAAAAGAATAAGGTATAAAGTGGACATTTAATTTTCTTCTTTAAGAAATAGTTTTCCCTTTTCCTGAAAGTAGGAGAAAGAAAAATTTTATCAATCACTATACTGATTTCTTTCCTAGACTTAAACCAAAGGATAATGGGTAAGTGTCTCCAGGAAGTCACATTCTGCTTACATACAATCACTAAGCAAAGGTAAAATCTATTTACACTTAATGTGAGTAGTGTCGGTCTCTCTTGTGGAAGGAGAAAAAAAAAAAAACGAAGGTTATATCTTTAGCAACAATGAACAAGCTTGCTACCCAGAAAACATATCTTACCTCCTTTGCCAGATTATTAATGCCCAGTCACAGGTAGACGCAAATTGTAAAGATAAAATTAACAATATCGTCATAATTGTTATATATATGCCTGGGTTCCTACTCGATTCTAAGCAACTAGGTTAGGCAATACTACTTGTACTGTTAGAGTTTACTAATTTTCTAAGACTGACACAGCATGCACTTCAACTTTGTTTCCCAATTCTTTCTATTCTGATGAGTGTTAGTGATCAATTGCTGGATCTTCTAAACTATTCATGTGTTTGAAGTAAACTCCTTGATAGGGAATTATAAAGGATCTCGATTTAAGTATTTCTAGAGAGAATATATATCAGCATAAGGCATTAATGTTCAATACTTTTGATTCATTTAATTATAAAGATTATTTTGTTGCTTTAAAAAGTATCTAAGTGCAGTTCTTGTTACTTTTACAATTTAAAAATGTAGAAATAAAGGTTTCATCTTCTCATGGTTTGCATATAAACATTATGCTTTACTCCATGTTAACATTTCACTCCATTTAAAATGAAGAATACATTTTAACCACATACATGCGCACGCGCGCACACACACACACACACACACAGATTTACTCAACCAAATGTACTTAATTGGTTTTCCATTCTAACAAGCTTGTAAAGCTCTCATGAGTGATAAAAAGATGAAATAAACATTAAAAAAACATATTTTAAAGGCAAAGGAGGACATTAGAGATTTAATTTCTGTCTAGAATGTGCTTAGCAAGGCTAACTTTCAGAAGCATTTATATACACTCTGGCTAACGTACCCTCCAACATTTACAAAAATCATGGGAATGGGTAATTGGTCTCTGGATCAAGATAGCATTACTATTCTTTTCTACTGAAATACTTCTTCAAAGTGCACTTTGGAAGAAAATGAAAATATTGTAATTTTCACAAAAAGATTGTAAACTATTTTGAGAAAATTATCAAATGAATATTCTTACAGTAGTCAGAGATTTCAGTTACTCTGTTAAAATAATACTTTTCTTCGATGAAAACAATGCTATAGCAGTCCAGATTTAAAAACTGAAAGAAGAGTTAGTTTTTAAGAACAGGAGACCAAAGACATGTATTTCACACTTGAAGGTCAATAGATTCAGTTTCTATCAGATTAGGATAGATGAGTTTAGAAAACCTCATGAAAACTCTTACTTCAATTTCTACTCAGTTTGTCTTTTTGTTAACTGATGATATCAGTTACAAAAGGGCAAGGTGAGAAAAACAGTCTGTAGGTAATCTGTACATAAAGAACATAAGGTGTCTGCTAAAAATAAACACTGGCATTGTGCTAAGATCTAACAGGAAGCAGGGTGCTTGTCAGGGAATTGGTATGGGACACAGCACAGCCAGAACTGTGGGAGGTAATACAAAGCAAGTGTGGGCAGTAATTTGGGCCAGGATGGGTACCGGGAGTCAGCAGATATCATTGCAAAAGTTCACTGCTGGTATCAGGAATACTTGAAATCAGAAAGCCGAGGTGTGATCCAGCCATGAAGCCTAATCTATGAGATACAGTGCTCTCATTCAAGGGATGAGGGATAAATTCATTTGATGCAGTCTTGCCCTTAAAGAATGGCTTGTTCTGGTCAACATGGTGAAACCCCGTCTCTACTAAAAATACAAAAATTAGCCAGGCGTGGTGGCAAGCGCCTGTAATCCCAGATACTCAGGAGGCTAAGGCAGGAGAATCACTTGAACCTGGGAGGCGGAGGTTGCAGTGAGCTGAGATCGCACCACTGCACCCCAGCCTGGGCGACAGAGCGAGACTCCATCTCAAAAAAAAAAAAAAAAAAAAAAAAAAAAAAATGGCTTGTTAATGAAAGAAGATATTCTGGAAGCAGATATTCTGATAGCATCTCGGGTAAGATTGAAAGTAGCTTCAAACATACTCAAGTGATTCAGTTTTCTGGTTGACAAAAGATCCTTCTTTCTTCTTCTAATGTTATTATTTGGGGATGGTAGCAGAGTAATCAGGCTAGTGCATGTGGAGTTAAGCCAAACCTTCAGCTGTGGAAGTGCCTGGCTGTTCAGGCCCGGGGATGCAACTCAGAAACAGTGTTCCCAATATTCCTCCTTAGTTAGGTTAGTGGTATTTCTAGAAATCTCTAGGAAATAAATATCATGATTTCCTTGTACTGCCTTTGGTTGCTTTGATCAATCGTTGAAAATGCAGAATGTATTAGGATAGTTATAATGTAGGTATTCAATTTGGCTAATTATGAGAATAGAAGGCTTGAATGGGTAGAATGAAACAATGTATATTTTTCCATCAAATTTGATAGCTCAGGTAGTGGTGATTTCTGAAAACTAATTTCCAAGGTGATTTGGTAAGTTATTGTTTTAATACAAAATCTGAATGCCAATTTGAACTTTAAAAAAAAATAAGAGCAATTATAGAGCTAAAGAAGTATCTGATTTGATTGGTCAGTATATAGAAATAACATCATCATTTTAATTAGTATTCAGTTGAATTCTAGCTCATAAATATTACATATAAGATGCATAATTGATATGGAAGAACACATTAGAGGGTAAAAGTTAATACGAAGTAACTTCTAGGTAACAAAAACCTCAAGGTAGGAGAAGAAGAAGATAAACTGCAGCCTGAATGTTAAAGTGGGCATGGAATAGGGGCCTTGATTCAGGGCTTTGTCTGAAAACAAATAAATGACTGCATGATTACCTATATCTAATATTGCCAGTGGTATAAAGAGTATGCAATGTAAGCATGAAAGTAATCATTAGAAACACATTTTTACTTTCAGCACTGTTGTATTTCATTGATTCATTGAGCTAATAGCTGTAGAACACCTACATCATTAAATGTTTCCACATATTTTGCAAGTCAATAATTAACCCAAATACTTTCTAGCTCATTGTTTTCTATCGTACATCTACTCTAATAAGTTATAAAGCAGAAGAAGCAGGGATATGCCACCATTTATCCTGTTTTTAACTTTTTCTCCAAGGCAAGATTTACATTTTAAACATTCTTTATCTTCACTGTTTAAACCTCACCACCACAAAATAGATACTTCAAAAAATATTTTCCCACAATAACTAAAGAATCATTTAATTGAAAAGAATTGTTGAGAATATATGATATTCTTCTCTCCAGGTATGAGCAAATAGTCTCTTTGCCTTTGTGATATTAACAATTCATTCATTAATGAAATAATATGCAAATATAGTTTTATAAGTAGAATGTGACAGCATATGTGACTCTTCATAGAGATCATCTTAAGAAAAACTAAAGTGGTTATGTAGGCTGTGTACAACATGTGTGGGAACTCACAAATTTAAGATATATTAATTTCTATATTCAAATGTATTTCTCCTCATTTATGAGCATGTAGGGCCAAATAATTGTCCTTTGGTATATGCCAAATTGACGTGGGGGTACATATACTATTCCAAGTTCAAGCATGCAATTAATTACCAAACCTCCTAGTATGCTTAGAATGTCTCTGAAAATCATTTTTCTATTCTTTTTATTACTTTTTTTTCATTTGGGTATAATACGACACAATTTTGGTTGTTTCTTGTACCTCAAAGGCAGAATCTACCTCTGAGTTTTTGGTATCTGTAATAGTGCTCTTCATGTTAAGTTTCTATAAATATTGGTAAAATAAATATAGAATAATAATTTTTTAAGAATTTATTTTTTAAAGCAGTTTTAATTTCACAGCAAAATTCAGAGGAAGGTGCAGGGATTTCCCATATGTCCTTCAGCTCCACCCCTGGATAGTCTCATTGACAAATCATCAACCAAATCAGTACCATTTTCTGAAAAGACTTTTCCTCATTATATTGCCTTTGTTGTTTGTCAAAGATCAGTTGATGATATTTACGTAGGTCTATTTCTGGGCTCTCTATTCTGTTCCATTGACCTGTTTATCTACTCTTTTTCCAATATCACATCACCCGAAGTCCATAGTTTGCATTAGGTTTCACTCTTGGTGTAGTATATTGTATGAGTTTGAACAAGTGTATAACAAAATGTATCCATTATTATAGTATAATACAGAGTATTTTCACTGCTCTAACAATCCCCTATGTCATACCTATTCATCATATCCTTTCCCCATTTCCTGGAAACTGCTCATCATTTTACTGTGTCTGTAGTTTTACATTTTCCAGAATGCCACATGGTTGGAATCATATGGTATGTAGTCTTTCAGACTGGATTTTTCACTTAGAAACACATTTAAATTAATTGTATATCTTTTCATGTATTAATAGTTCACTTATTTTTAGCACCAAATAGTAATCCATTGTTTGGAGGTACCACAGTTTATTTATTCATTCACCTATTGAAGATCTCTTGGTTGCTTCTAAGTTATTGACAATTACAAATAAAGCTGCTGTAAATAGCCATGTGCAGAATTTTGTGAGGACATAAGTTTTCAAATCATTAGGATAAATGCCAAGTAGTATAGTTGCTGAATCATATGCTAAGATTATGTTTAGTTTTGTTAAGAAACCACCAAACTGTCTTCTAAAGTAGCTGTAGCATTTTGCATTGCCACCAACAATAAATGAGAGGTCCTGTTGCTCCGCATCCTCACCAGCATTTGGAGGTGTCAGTGTTCTGAATTATGGCCATTCTAATAGACTTGTAGCGGTGTATTATTGCTGTTTTACTTTGCATTTCCCTAATGAAATATGATAAATATTATGTACAGTATCTTTTCACATGCTGTTTTTGCCATCTGTATATCTTCTTTGGTGAGGTGACAGTTAAGGTCTTTAGTCCATTCTTAATTGGGTTGTTTGTTTCTTTTTAATTTTTTAATGATATTTTAAGTTCTGGGATACATGTGCAGAATGTGCAGGTTTGTTACATAGGTATAAACGTGACATGGTGGTTGGCTGCATCCAGCAACCCAACATCTACATTAGGTATTTCTCCTAAAGCTACCCCTCCCCTAGGACCCCACCCCCTGACAGGCCCCACTGTGTGATGTTCCCCTCCCTGTACCCATGTGTCCAAGTGTTCTCATTGTTCAACTCTCACTTATGAGTGAGGACATGCGGTGTTTGGTTTTCTGTTCTTGTGTTAATTTGCTGAGAATGATGGTTTCCAGCTTCATCCATGTCCTGCAAAGGACATGAACTCATCCTTTTTTATGGCTGCATAGTATTCCATGGTGTATATGTACCACATTTTCTTTATCCACTCGATCATTGATGGGCATTTGGGTTGGTTCCAAGTCCTTCCTATTGTGAACAGTGCCACAATAAACATATGTGGGCATGTGTCTTTGTAGTAGAATGATTTATAATCCTTTGGGTATATACCCAGTGATGGGATTGCTGGGTCAAATGGTACTTCTGGTTCTGGATCCTTGAGGAATCGCCACACTGTCTTCCACAATGGTTGAACTAATTTACACTCCCACCAACAATGTAAAAGCATTCCTATTTCTCCACATCCTCACCAGCATCTGCTGTTTCCTGACTTTTTAATGATCACCATTCTAACAGCATGAGATGGTATCACATTGTGGTTTTGATTGGCATTTCTCCAATGACTAGTGATGATGAGCTTTTTTTCATACGTTTTTTGGCTGCATAAATGTCTTCTTGTCCATTCGTATCCTTTGCCCACTTTTTGGTGGGGTTGTTTGTTTCTTGTAAATTTGTTTAGTTTTTGTACATTCCTGAAAACAGTCCTTTGTCAGATGGATAGATTGCAAAAATTTTCTCCCATTGTGTAGGCTGCCTGTTCACTCTGATGATAGTGTCTTTTGCAGTGCAGAGGCTCTTTAATTTGATCCCATTTGTCAATTTTGGCTTTTGTTGCCATTGCTTTTGTTGTTTTAGTTATGTAGTCTTTGCCCATGCCAATGTTCTGAATGGTATTGCCTAGGTTTTCTTCTAGGACGTTTTTATGGTTTTAGGTCTTACATTTAAGACCTAAACATAATTTATCTTGAGTTAATTTTTGTATAAGGTGTAAGGAAGGGGTCCAAATTCAGTTTTCTGCATACAGCTAGCCAGTTTTCCCAACACCACTTATTAAATAGGGAATCCTTTTCCCATTGCTTGTTTTTGTCAGGTTTGTCAAATATCAGATGGTTGTAGATGTGTGGTGTTATTTCTGAGGCCTCTGTTCTGTTCCATTGGTCTATATATTTGTTTTGGTACCAGTACCAAGCTGTTTTGGTTACTGTAGCCTTGTAATATAGTTTGAAGTCACATAGTGTGAAGCCTCCAGCTTTGTTCTTTTTGCTTAGGATTGTCTTGGCTATATGTATGGGCTCTTTTTGGGTTCCATATGAAATTTAAGGTAGTTTTTTCTAATTCTGTGAAGAAAGTCAATAGTAGCTTGATGGGGATAGCATTGAATCTGTAAATTACTTTGAGCAGTACGGCCATTTTCACGATACTGATTCTTCCTATCCATGAGCATGGAATGTTTTTCCATTTGTTTGTGTCCTCTCATTTCTTTGAACAGTGGTTTGTAGTTCTCCTTGAAAATGTCCTTCACATTCCTTTTAAGTTGTATTCCTAGGTGTTTTATTCTCTTTGTAGTAATTGTGAATGGGAGTTCACTTGTGATTTGCCTCTCTGTCTATTTTTGGTGTATAGGAATGCTTGTGATTTTTGCACATTGATTTTGTATCCTGAGACTTTGCTGAAGTTGCTTATCAGCTTAAGGAGATTTTGGGCTGAGACGATGGGGTTTTCTAAATATACAATCATGTCATTTGCAAACAGAAAATCTGACTTCCTCTCTTCCTATTTGAATACGCTTTATTTCTTTTCTTGCCTGATTGCCCTGGCCAGAACTTCCAATACTATGTTGAATAGGAGTGGTGAGAGGGCATTCTTGTCTTGTGCTGGTTTTCAAAGGGAATGTTTCCAGCTTTTGCCCATTCAGTGTGATATTGGCTGTGGGTTTGTCATAAATGGCTCTTATTATTTTGAGATATGTTCCATTTACTGACAAGTAAATGCTGAGAGATTCTGTCACCACTTGGCCTGCCTTACAAGAGCTCCTGAAGAAAGCACTAAATATTCGATTTTTTTGAAAGTTTTTTGTGTCTCTATCTCTTTCAGTTCTGCTCTGATCATAGTTATTTCTTGTCTTCTGCTAGCTTTTGAATTTGTTGGCACTTGCTTCTCTAGTTCTTTTAATTTTGATGTTAGGGTGTTGATTTTATATCTTTCCTGCTTTCTCTTGTGGTCATTTAGTGCTATAAATTTCCCTCTAAACACTGCTGTAGCTGTGTTCCAGAGATTCTGGTACATTGTGTCTTTGTTCTCATTGGTTTCAAATAACTTATTTATATCTGCCTTTATTTTGTTATTTACCCAGTAGTCAGTCAGGAGCAGGTTTTTCAGTTTTTATGTAGTTGTGTGGTTTTGAGTGGGTTTCTTAATCCTGAGTTCTAATTTGATTGTACTGTGGTCTGAGAGACTGTTTGTTATAATTTCTGTTTTTTTGCATTTGCCGAGGAGTGTTTTACTTCCAATTATGTGGTCAATTTTAGAATAAGTGCGATGAGTGCTGAGAAGAATGTACATTCTGTTGATTTGGGGTGGAGAGTTCTGTAGATGTCTATTAGGTCCACTTGGTCCAGAGCTGAGTTCAAGTCCTGAATATCCTTGTTAATTTTCTGTCTCGTTGATCTGTCCAATATTGACAGTAAGGTGTTAAAATCTCCCACTATTATTGTGTGGGAGTCTAAGTCTCTTTGTAGGTCTCTAAGAACTTGCTTTATGAATCTGGGTGCTCCTATATTGGGTGCATATATATTTAGGATAGTTAGCTCTTCTTGTTGCACTGATCCCTTTACCATTATGTAATACCCTTCTTTATCTCTTTTGATCTTTGTTGGTTTAAAGTCTGTTTTATTAGAGACCAGGATTGCAACTCCCACTTTTTTTTTTCTTTCCACTGGCTTGGTAAATATTTCTCCATCCCTTTATTTTGAGCCTACATGTGTCTTTGCACGTGAGATGGGTCTCCTGAATACAGCACACCAATGGATCTTGACTCTTTATCTAATTTTCAGTCTGTGTGTCTTTTAATTGGGGCATTTAGCCCATTTACATTTTAGGTTAATATTGTTATGTGTGAATTTGATCCTGTCATTATGATTCTAGCTCATTATTTTGCCTGTTTGTTGATTCAGTTTCTTCATAGTGTCAATGGCCTTTACAATTTGGTTTGTTGTTGCTGGTACTGATTTTTCCTTTCCATGTTTAGTGCTTCCTTCAGGAGCTCTTGTAAGGCAGGCCTGGTGGTGACAAAAATCTCTCAGCATTTCCTTGTCTGTAAAGGATTTTATTTCTCCTTCACTTATGAAGCTTAGTTTGGCTGGATATGAAATTCTGGGTTGAAAATTCTTCTCTTTAAGAATGTTGAATATTGGCCCCATCTCCCTTCTGGCTTGTAGGTTTCTGCCAAGAGATCCGCTGTTAGTCTTATGGGCTTCCCTTTGTGGGTAACCCAACCTTTCTTAGTATTTATTTCCTTCATTTCAACCTTGGTGAATCTGATGATTATGTGTCTTGGGGTTGCTCTTCTTGAGGAGTATCTTTGTGATGTTCTGTGCATTTTCCGAATTTGAATGTTGATCTTGCTAGGTTGGGGAAGTTCTCCTGGATAATATCCTGAAGAGTGTTTTCCAACTTGGTTCCATTCTGCCCATCACTGTCAGGTACACTAATCAAATGTAGGTTTGGTCTTTTCACATAGTCCCATATTTCTTGGAGGCTTTGTTCATTCCTTTTCATTCTTTTTTCTCTAATCTTGTTTTCTCACTTTATTTAATTAAGATCTTCAATCTCTGATATCCTTTCTTTCACTTGATTGATTTGGCTATTGGCTATTGATACTTGTGTATGCTTCACAAAGTTCTCATGCTGTGTTTTTCAGCTCCATCAGGTCATTTATGTTCTTCTCTAAACTGGTAATTCTAGTTAGCAATTCATCTAACTTTTTTTCAAGGTTATTAGCTTCCTTGCATTGTGTTAGAACATGCTCCTTTAGCTTGGAGTTTGTTATTACCCACCTTCTGAAGCCTACTTCTGTCCATTTGTCAAACTCATTCTCTGTCTAGTTTTGTTCTCTTGCTGATGAGGATGTGTTCCTTTGGAGGAGAAGAGGTGTTCTGGTTTCTGCAATTTTCAGCCTTTTTGCACTGGTTTCTCCCTATCTTCGTGGATTTATCTACCTTTGGTCTTTGATGTTGGTGATCTTCGGATTGGGTCTCTGAGTGGATGTCCTTTTTGTTGCTGTTGACACTATTCCTTTCTCTTTGTTAGTTTTCCTTCTAACAGTGAGGCCCCTCTGCTGCCGGTCTGCTGGAGTTTTATGGAGGTCCACTCCGGACACTGTTTGCCTGGGTGTCACCATTGGAGGCTGCAGAACAGCAAAGATTGCTGCCTGTTCCTTTTTCTGGAGGCTTCCTCCCAGAGGGGCACCCACCAGATGCCAACCGGAGCTCTCTTGTATGAGGTGTCTGTGGACCCCTGCTGGGAGGTATCTCCCAATCAAGAGGCATGAAGGTCAGGGACCCACTTAAGGAGGCAGTCCGTCCCTTAGCAAAGCTCAAGCGCTGTGCTGGGAGATCTGCAGCTCTCTTCAGAGTTGGCAGGCAGGAACATTCAAGTCTGCTGAAGCTTCGCCCACTGCCGCCCCTTTCAACAGGTGCTCTGTCCCAGGGAGATGGGAGTTTTATCTATAAGCCCCTGACTGGGCCTGTTGTGTTTCTTTCAGAAATGCCCTGCCCAGAGAGGAGGAATCTAGAGAAGCAGTCTGGCTACCAGGTTGTTTGTTTTCACATTGTTGAGTTGTAAGTGTTCTTGGTATATTTTAGATAATAGTTATTTATCAGATATGTATTTTGCAAATATTTTCTTCCAGTTTATGAATTTTTTTAATTCTCTTGACAGTGTCTTTTTAAGAGGAAGATTTTTTAATTTTAATAAAGTTCATGATATTAATTCTTTGTTTCATGTATTGTCCCTTCAAGATTGTGTCTAAAAGGTCTTCACCAAATCTTAGGCATCTAGATTTTCTCCTATGGTTATGAGTCTTAAAGTCTTGTTTTGTTACATTTAAGTCTGTGATCCATCTTGAGGTTTTATTTGTGACTATTATAAGGTCTGTGTCTATATTTGTGTATTTACTAATTTTTTTGCACATAGATATCCAGTTGATCAGTACCATTTTATGAAAAGACTATATTTTCTTCATTGTATTCCCTTTGTTGTTTGTCAAAGATCAGTTGATGATATTTACATAGGTCTATACCTGGGCTCTCTATTCTGCTCCATTGACCTGTTTATCTATTCTTATTCCAATATTACATTGCCCTATTACTGCAGCTTCATAGGAAGGCTGGAAGTTGGGCAACATCAGTTCTTCAACTTTGTTCTTCTACAATACTTAGTTGTCTATCCTGAGGTTTTTGCCCCTCCATGTAAATTTTTGAATCAATTTTTTTGATATCTACAAAATATGTTATTGGGATTTTGATTGAGATTGCATTCATTCACAGATAAGTTAAAATAGAATGATAATTTAAAGCCTGTAAAATTGTTTCATAAGACCATGGACAACCTCTAATTAAGTATTTTGTGGTATGAAAACTTATTTTCTTATTTATAAAATATATAGCTACATCAAAAGCAATAGCTATGTCAATGTATATATCTTGTTAGTATGTAAATGAAGAGAAACTGCACCATTAATTTGAACTTCCCACAGTAGAGCATTTCTCAATTCTAGACCCCAAATTAGTGAAAGAGTATTGTCACCAATTAGTAAACAATGTTTTTGTCTTCGGTTCTAAAAAATATGCCATTTATGTTACATTTAAATGCTGTTCATACAATTGCTTTATTTGAAATCTGATAAGGGAAAAAATAAACAAGTGTCTTCTTTCCATTGGTGACGATATTCTAGGATAACGTAATGTTTTACTTGATGAGGATGATTTACAGTGTATAGAAGTCGGCTAATCTACATGAAAGAAATGACACAATTAAACAAATACAACAATTCCTTTTACAATCCTGATAAGGCATTTATTTAGGCAAGCATATTTAATGGTTTTAAAACATTAGATGAGAGTGGTTGATAAGAAACCGAATGGTCATTTAATGCCAAAATATCATTACACATTATACTTTCTACTTGCAAATAACTTTAAAGTAGAAGCAGCAAAATATAATCATGCCAATTCAATGGCCAATCTTAGCACCTAGAATATGAGTCTATTAGTTATTATGTCTTCTAATGTGGTGCATCATAAAGTGCATATCACCTATGTTGGATTCTAGCCAAAATTGTTTAAATGGAATCCATCACCCCTTTAGAAATATAATAAGTTCCAGGTGACAAGGAAAAGGGAGTAGCAAAGTACAACAACCTAAATTAAACCACCAATAATCACCAGAAGATTTGAAAGATGATCATTCTGCATAAGCGCATGTAAGCCTTACAATCATCAGTATGATTTAGGTTGGGGGGTGGGAGGGAGGGGAGAACATGGGAGGGGAGGGAAAGGGAGAATGGAAACAGATTGGAAGACTAAAAAGAGACAAGAGATTTTAAAGAAGAGTTACACATTTTTTAAATTTGCTGGTTTGTATTTTCTAATTGATACAATTGCATATAATGCTTCTGTCATATGAAGTTTAGTTTTTCCTATTAAATACAAGTTTTACAATTTCTTTTTTACAGTTTACTGAACATCCACAAATATTTCCGCTTATGTAAATACTCAAAGTTAAGTGGTTTAATGTGCTGTTCATTAGCCTTTTTGTTACACTTTTCTTCCCACTGCTGTAACACAAACCAAGTTTAGAGTATCATTTTATTAGATTATCATCATACACTTAAATTTCCCCGTCTGGAAGTATCAACATTACCACAGGGTCCATCCATTATATTTATTAGCATTTGCCTTTTTAAAGGATTTTTTCAGTTATTCATATATTTCCTATGTATTAAAACGAATGTTTTCAGGTTAAATTTAACTATATGTTTCTTCTTTTAAATATATTTCAGAAATCATCAAAAAAGGAAAACAAGTTTAAGGCAAGGTAGTGAGCATTGCCTAGAGGTTTTTATCTAATAGGGTACATGAGTTGTACTATCCTTTATCCTCACAAAGTAGAACAAAGCTAATTAAATACCAGTTTTCACTGTGTAGAAAATACATTTGAAGCTTCTTAAGTCACAGCTGTTTTTTCCCTCTCTGAGAAAGACAAATAAACAAGTGTGTGTGTGTGTGTGTGTGTGTGTATGTGTGTATGGATGTGTGTGGAGAGAGAGAGACTAGCTGCTTCTGAACATGTCTGCAACATAACTATCAGATTGCCTTGTCTGTTGCTGTTATTCCAAGAATAGAGATTAAACGAGCATTGGGACCAAGCAAATCAGATTCTCTACCCAGTCTTTGAGACATGTGGAAAAAAGTAATCGGTAATATTGAGCTCACTGGAAATGAGTCACTTCACATGTCAGAGATCCATAAAAGGGCTCCAGGGCCCTTACTGCTGAGCTACCAGAGAGTTGATCCTTATTAGCTACCTCCTAAATTTTAATGTACATCCCCTTCCTCTTGTGTTATTTGTTCCAGTAATGTTTCAAATATCCCAATCTAAAAAAAAAAAAAAATGTTAGATGTGTTTTTATTGCTTATAGCCAAAAACACTTAACTAATACAAACTGTGTACACCGATTTTGGTGTTTGCATTAGTTGCATACTTTCTCCTCTCAAAAAGAAGGAATGTAATTATTGGGACGTTATTCATCACTCTGTATTGATTCAGCTCACTACAATTTTAGACACTGAAAATCTAATCCAAATGTCATGGAAATCAATGGCATTTATGTCATTTGTTATAGTAACTTAACTGTGAAAAATTTTATTGCTTAAAAAAGTATTTTTTTGCTATTTTTACAAAGACTATGATATCTTAAAATACTCTCTCCCTTAAATTTTAAGAGTCTTGTCCTGAATCTCTGAAGGATGAATTACACGGTGACACATTTCAGTGGTATGAGTCAGGGAGAGGGAATATTTCTGAAATTTTACCAGTTGACTTGCAGATCACAAAGAATTCCAGTATGTCTTAAAGGAGTTAAGAGTACATTATAAAGTTATTTTTTACAGCCTTATTAAATACTATTCTATCCTACATTATTGCTTAGGTTTTTATAGTTGCTTCTGAGAAGATGGTGTGACAGGCTGAAAACAATGGACAACATTCTGGTATTTCAAGAGTGTGGTTTAATTTAATTTTTTTTATAAAATAAATTATAAATATTTTTAATGATAATAGGCTTCTGAGTAATACATATTTCTAAACATGTTATATAAAGATCATAGGCACCTAAATAAAGAAATATTAGATTCAAATTTATCAATTTCATTTTTCAAATCAAGTTTGTTTGAAAGTTAACTTTATATTGAATAAATTCAGTAAACATAAAATATTAAACATATTTTTCTGTGTGCATGTGTATAACATATATTATCTATCATACATGTATTATATATTAAATGTATTACACTATATATACATATGTATTTATGTATGTGTATATATGATGCACATACTTGATAGATAAAATGCAATCAAAACCTCCCATGATTTAAGAAATAATAGACCCTAAGAGTTGATGTGTAATTAGGTTCTTTTTTTGTTCAGCTACTAGTCAACTATAATTAGTTAGAAAAATAATTGAAACAGCTTAATATATCATATTTATAAATGTCCAGGAAATAATTCTTAAGAAAGATGAACTTTAAATTTAAAAACAATCCTTTGAGGATATAGTCCAATATAATATTTTCATTTTTGTCAAATAAATATTGAATACACCTCATATTATAGTGAAACTTATTCTTGATTACATCTTGTGGCACCAGGATAAACATCAACACTTAAACCAATTAATTGATTTCAGTGAAAATTGCAGATTCTGTGTTTAATTGTCTATGGTGATGCCTTTGAACAATATATATTGTATGGTTTTTGAATTGGTATTACCATACCAATACTATACTCAAAGGCAAATCCACCACTGATACTTTCATTAAGTGATAAATAGAAGGGATATATGAGTGTGTAAAATATATATATATGGATATATACACACACATACATATCCATATGGTATATCTACATACATATACATATGTAATTTAATATTACAAAAGTTGAAAAAGATTTTTATTAGAAACAAAATAAATGATCTATTTTATTTTGAATTAGGCTAAGTTTTATTTATGGCTCCTTTTGCCTAAAAGGAAATTAACCTATTTTCAAAGCAAAAATTGCACTGGGCAAAGTTTAACAGGCAAGCAAGTCTTTATCCATGGCTATTTTAACATGAGAGAAAGATCGGAACTAAGTCTGAGCTCAACTTCATTGAAACAAAGGGAGCAGAGTTTTTAAATGCTGGGGTCTGCTGTGGCAAAGTACTGGAGGATGTTTGTGAAGAGTCTGATCAATGGCATGTATCTAGCACATCGAGTAATCACTGAGTTTGCATTTTTTTCTCTATAATTAGGCCACCTGTATTTGCTAATTGGCACCCACAGAAATTAGGCTCCTACCCTCCTACAAAGACCTGGAGATAGGGGCACTGTTTTTCTGGATGATTACATTTCAAAGGGATGTCCCTCCAGTCATTGAAAAAGCACTCCTGGGTCTGCTGGTTAGCAATCTTATCACTGAGTATATACCCAAAGAAATATAAACGGTTCTATTATAAAGAAATATGTACACATATGTTTATTGCAACACTATTCACAGTAGCAAGGATGTGAAATCTACCCAAATTCCCACCAATAATAAACTAGATAAAGACAATGTGGTACATGTACACCAAGGAATACTATGCAGCCATAAAAAGAATGGGAGTCCTATGCAGGGACATGGATGGATCTGGAGATCATTATCCTTAGCAAAAGCAAAAACAGAAAACCAAGAAACCAGAAAGTGCAGAAACAGAAAACCAACTACCGCATGTTCTCACTTATAAGAGGGAGCTAAATGATGGAACACATGGACACATAGATGAGAGCAACACTCATTAGGGCCTGTTGTGGGGTGGAGGGTGAGAGGAGAGAGAGAAGCAGGAAAAATAACTAATGGATACTAGGCTCAATACCTGGGTGATGAAATAATCTGTACAACAAACTCCCATGACACACATTTACCTGTGTAACAAACCTGTATATTCTAAACATGTACCCTTGAATTTAAAATAAAAGAAAAAAAGAAAGCACTCCTGGTTTTTAAAACTGGTAATATAAAGATTTACATTTTCTAGGGTCAGTGAAAGAATTTACAATTACAAATTTTCTAAAGAAAATGCTTTATGAAAAGAGAGATCAGGAGCCTAGAGTCAGCAAAAATTATGTCTGAAGTTTAATCAAGCTGAAGAGAACTTTATAAGTCCATCTTGGTCAATCTCTTAGGGAATCCCAGAATGAAGTTTGAATTCCATAAGCCTTTTATTTTACATCAGAGACTCAGTTTGATCCAAAATTTTAATATGCAAACAGTTATTATGCAGGCATAGAGTCTTACTTAATGCAAAATTTTATTAGGCTTAACCATAAAGTACAGAATAATGAACATATTTTCTGATTCAATGAGTGTGTTTATTGAGTATCTAGCATGGGATTAACAATGATAGTTCTCCCTTGCTCCAAATGGGTGCCCAATATAGCTAAAACATGAGGAGCATACACATAATTTGGGTTGTGTTTGGGAAAAAAATGATCTTCTGAGATTAAAAAAAATCTATTATTTCTAAACTTTTCTATTAGAAATGAAGTCTCTTGACTATAGACAGAAAGGTGTACATACTGTATATATAACTAGCACTGAGTCCTTTTTTTACATTAGCATTTAGCACAAGGTTTAGGGGACTCTGATAGTCCGTGTCACAATGTGTCCATGATGAAGAGTAGCATATATCCAACATACTAGTAATTATCAAGAGCTGGTCAATATCTGTGCCTAATTCCATATAACACTCACCAAATGTGAAATTAAGGTTGTCATTGTCATTTAACAATTGAGGAAATTAAAGTTCTGAATGCTCTAGTTTCTTCTATTTCCAAGGTCACACAGCTTATAACAGAGCTAAGATGCAAGACTTGTTTAAACCCTAAATCTGTACTTTTTGCACCACATAAAAATTTCTCCAATGATCAGTTCATTCATGAAAAGTAATGTTTATTCACTTTGTTGCTTTACCATTGAAATCAACTCAGATGAATGGCTGCACATAGCTGACAAGAATATACAGAGCTTTAGATGTTATTCTTTCTAACCTGTCAAGTAGATACTATATTTCTTTACCCTGAGGTAGCTTAAGAAGTAGTGCCTTAAACAGAACTGCTTAGAAAACCAAGGCCTGATACGCAGTTATTGTGCTCAAATTCCTAAATAACTTACAAGTCCTTTGTATCCGGAGCACCATACCATCATGTGTATCATAATCACTGAAATTCCTTTCTTTGGTTCAATAACCTACTCTCTTATTTGCTCTGTTATTGAACCAAACACACAAAAGGAATTGAACAAGATTATTTATCAAATTTAAAACCATAATATAGAGAAACTCATCTCAACTGTGCCCAGTCATTGTGCACTTAGTGTTTGATAAACTGTGATAATGTTCTAGCATCTAACCCACAAATCACAGAATGCTTTGCTACGAATATTAGATCTGCGAGTATATAAATAGAAGTTACACGCTATTCTCATCTGAGAATGCTATCAGATATGAGACTCTCTTAAATATGGTACAATGATACAAAATTTAAGTTCAAGTTTTACTTTTACAAAGGACAAAGTTTAACTATACTAATCATGTAAAGTTCTCTGCCATTTAATACTTCAGCCAATAATTAGTGTTTAACAAATTAGGTATTATAACCATTTATGTCAATAAAAATATCAATTATGGTATTATAGATTCTGGAACACATTTCAAAAGTTGCTAGATATACCTAATTAAGGTTTGTCTTTTTAAACAAAATTGTCATGTGCAGTTCAACATAATGCGAAAGCAAATCTTTACAAGTCAATTTTAGACAAATATTTTAGTAAGCCTGAGAGTTGAAGTTATGTGACAATTTGTGCAATGGAGTGACTGCAGGCATGAAGTAATTTGTGAAAGTATGCAGTACATTGATTATGAAAAACTATATATAGACCATATTGTGGTCATTACACAGAAACTCCACTTAGAATCTCTCAACAATTTTGAAGTAAAATTTATATAGGCTGAGAGTTAAACTTAAATTAGAGTATAGATCAGAGATTAAATCCACATTCATTTTAATATGACCAGTTAATTTTCAAACACCCATTGGCAATCCACTATGCAAAGAAAGGTGGTGAAGAGTAGGTTGTTCAATTTCTAGTAAACCATTTCTGTTAACAGGAGGCAATTTTAAAATCCTGCAGAAAATAGTAAATTAATAGATACTCTTTTAAAAACATTAACAGGTAATCAAAACAGTATTAAAAACTATTTATTTTTTCCCCAAAAGTTCTAGATTATTTGTTTTGCAAAGAAAGAAATTATTAGGACTTCAGAAATGAAGAAATGTAAACAGGACAAAAGTGTCTTAATCAAATCTAGTACCAAGATTTACATGTGTGTTGAGTAGTGATTATCTGAACATAAAGGAGCTTTGTTTCTGTTCTAATTGACATAATTGATAAACCTACTCAAATGTTCGCTGGTGATAAGAGCTGTGGATTATCTAATCTCCAAAAATAAACAGCAACCATAAGATGTGAAGCTTTTCTATTTACATCCACAATTTTCTAATCTAAATATTGACTTTTAACCTTATGATACCTGCTTTATAAATCTACATTTGCCTTTCTAATATTGCAATCTCTCTCTTTTATTATTGTTATAAATAAGTAAAACCTAATCAATAACAGTGATATCACAACAAAACAAAATGAGATCTGTCCTCATCTCTGCCCTCTTTGCTCTTCAAATTTTAAAACTCCCAATACATATGTTCAGGTACTGTCTATTCTGAGATGAAAGACTGCCTCTGTTAGTCTCTACAAGTGACCATTTTGCTTCAATTACAATTTTTAAAACTGTCAGTACAAAAGCCTTATGATATCTAAAATAAGCTACTTTTAAACTTCAAATATATGTAAGTTTGAAATGGTCAGTTTTAAAAGTACTAAAATTAACATAAAAAAGCTTTTGATAATGACAATACATTTGTCTAAAATTCATAATGTTATTTGCATCTTCTAGGCTTATTTCTTCTTGTATATGCTATTTTCTATATTTAATTCAAATGCTTTTATTAAGAAAGCACTGTTACAAAATCTGAATTGCTAATTGGATCTCTTTATAGAAAAAAACTCTTAATCTTTTCCCAATAGAATAAAACAATTATGTTAAAATATATATTTGTATTTATTAAATTTATGTTAAATAAATATAGATGAACAAATATATATTTTTATTTTAAAAAGAGATATGGTTGATGTCCTTATATAGATTATTGGAATAAAAACTTATTATTTCCTGAGATGTTAAAACAATTATATCAACTCAAAATCTTTTTTGCATAGTTTTATCTTAGTAATACTTCAATATTTAATATTTTAATGTAGATTTTCCTTGTTGATTAAAAGATTATTTCCTTTAAACTTACCCAACACAGAAATTCAAACAAAATATCCTTTTAAAGACTCCACATACTTCAAGAATTTATTCATTAATTATGATCAAATTTAGTAAATACTTTACAATCTCTTACACAGTAGATCTTGGGATTTGGTAATAGAGTCATAATAAATAAGAAATGGACAGAACCTACAGGAAACTCATACTCTAGTATTTGCATTAAAGTGTGAATACATTATTTGTTTTCCAACAGTATAAAAATGGAACAATAAAGAAAATGAATAGTATTGTGTTGCACATAAAAATAGTGATTGACTTTCTCAGGGAGAAAACAGATTACAAGAAACAAGGACCTCTCCTGGATTTTGAAATGGGCTCAATAATACAGGAGCCAGACTGGGCAATATAGCGAGACCTCATCTCTACTAAAAATTTAAAAACAAAATTAAAAAAATTAGCCAGGTGTGGTGGTGCCAGGTGGCAGTCCCAGCTGCTCAGGAGGCTGAGGTGAGAGGATAATTAAAGACTAGGAGATAGAAGCTGCAGTAAACTACAATTGCCACTGCACTTTAGACTGGACAACAGAACAAGGCCGTATTAAAAAAACAAACAAACAAAAAACAAAAACAACCAAAAAATAAAACAAGAGGAAGGACAATATGAGGTAAGACAACAGTGTGTGAGAAAAACAGAGGCATAAACTAAACAAACATGCTGTATTTACTGAGTTCATATACAGAAATGGCTGAATTATAGGTAGTATTATAAAATGTGGTGAATGATGAAATTGAACAGGTATTAGGGAAATAATCTTGCAACCAATATAGAACCATTGAAGATTTTAAGTTGGAAATAGACTTGGTAGAATTCACATTTTAGTAAAATAGCATTTATAAGGTTATAGAGAATAGATTATTGGAGGAAAAATAGAGCCCATGGAATAGAGATTGTAAGTGCTCATTAAACATGGTTCATCCTTTCTTTCTTGGGCATTTGGAAGCAATGTCAACCTGCGTCGGATTTTCTTAGGGTTCATGTGGCCAATTATAGCTAATAGGATATGAAGGAGGTTAAGCCACATGTGATTTTTTCATATTGTCCTCTGGTGAATAACACTCTAAATCCACATACCTTTATGTAGAGAGAATAGGTGCAAACATCCTAAAATGGATTTTAAATATACAGTGGTGAGACACTGTATTAAGACTAATATGTTTGGTCTTAATATGATTGTGGAGAATAAAGGAGAGCTGTGTAGGGAATAAGGTCAGAGAATAAGCCAAGTTCCACGGCCTTGGGGAGGATTTTGTGTGGTAGGTGAAGGTAGAGTAGAAGTTCTTGCTACAGATGACAGGGGTTTAAATCATCTAGGTATCTGCATCAGGTTTGTCCTTGGTGTTCCTACCGAAGTCTTTCTTTTCCCTAACCCCACAAAATGGTTTATTTCCAATGTTTGAAATATCTTTCTCCACCTCACCTTTGAATCAATCTTCAAAACTGTGTAAAAGTTAAGTCTTCAAAACTGTGAAATTATTTCTTCTTCTTCTTCTTTGTTTTTTTGAGACGGAGTTTCACTCTTGTTGCTCAGGCTGGAGTGCAATGGTGCAATCTAGGCTCACTGTAACCTCCGCCTCCTGGGTTCAAGCGATTCTCAAGTCTCAACCTCCTGAATAGCTGGGATTACAGGTATGCACCACCATGCCCGGCTGATTTTGTATTTTTAGTAGAGATGGGGTTTCACCATATTAGCCAGGCTGATCTCGAACTCCTGACTTCAGATGATCTGCCTGCCTCAGCCTCCCAAAGCGCTGGGATTACAGGTGTGAGCTACCATGTCCAGCCTGAAATTATTTCTTTCATGTTAATCAAAGTTTTACAGCTGCAAAATTCTGCAAACTTCTCTTGTTCTCAACCTCTCCACATTACTGGAAAAATCATAATGTGCTCCTTCAAAGTATTTTTTCCAGGTTATTGTAATAATTATCTATTATGATTTTTCCATGCCTAGGGTCATAATATAATATTATTCTGCTTGTTCATTTCATTCCTAGAACTCCTATGTATTTTCTTTTTTATTTTTGTTTCATTTTCTCAAACTTTCCTGATCTGAACATATAAATAGCCAGCATCATATAGGTAAGAATTTCAGATTTGTAAATAAATTTGCTTTTTGAGATCCAATAAATATTTTCATGTGACTAATGAACACTCGCCCTATCTCATAATGCAATACATTTTAAACAAAATCACTTTTCCGCCACTCCCCAATCTTTATTCCAAACTCCCAAACTTTTACGCTTCTTCGTTTCATATGTTTTAAAATAGTGTATAATTAAATAATGTTGAAATTTTAAAAATCTTTTCTATGGGATATTTTGTCTCATAAAAATATAAACATCATTAAGGGCTAATTGATAGCTGACTTCCAAATTTTATAGAACTCATAAAAAATATTAATAATTATAACTACATTATCTCAAAATAATTGTAGAAAATGTACACGTTTCCTTTTGATGTTGCAACTATTTATTACATCTCAGTGTTTCAAAAACCATAAATTTATTGTGTTACAATTCTGGATGTCAGATATCTGAAATGTGTCGTAGTAAGCTAATTCTGAGGTGCTGAGAGATCTACATTTATTTACGGAGGCTCTAGTGAGACATGGTTATCTTGTCTTTTCCAGCTTCTGAAATTCACTTGTGTACCTTTGGTTGAGTCCCATTCTTCTAACCCCAAAGCTAGCAAATAAAAACAAATACTTCTCATATTGCCATCTCTTTGTCTCTCTCCCTTTATCCTTCTTTCACCTATTTATGAGAATCCTTGGACCATCCAGATAATCCAAGATAATATCTGCATCTCTAGGTCATGTTATTAACAACCTTAATTCCATCTACAACTTTAATTTCCTTTGCCATATAACCTACCATAATCACAGATCCAGGGATTAGGAGGTAGGCATCTTTAGTGTGGGCTCATTATTCTGCTTACCACAGGTAAATATATTATTTTAAATATTAAGAAACATTTGGAAATAAAACATTTTTAAAACTTCACTAATAATACATGGTATAGAAAATAACCCAAGTGTTTACACGGTAAGGGTTATACAAAATATGATACTTACACATTTAATTTAAAACTGGAGAGGTAGATAGTGTTCTAACACAGGTTTGGGTGTTCTTTCTGGAAGCCGAATTATCTAATAGAAAAGTTTGAACATTCTTATCCCTTCTACTATTATTCATATTTCAAAATTACTTTCACCATTTTTAGTTTTTTAAATATTTGGCTTTTTTCTACTTTTTAATGCACTGAAAAGAAAATATGATCTGCCTAGAATTAGGATCTAGAAATTACTTTCCCAGGAGAATGGCTAGATATCTATATTCCACAGCTCAGTATGTAAAAATGGGTAATGAAACTATTTCTAAGAAATGTAAAGAATATATTAAATACTAGTTTTCTTAAAAATTGATAATATATTTAAAAGACAAAAAAGTAAAATCTATTGATAATGCATGAATGTATGCAGTATTTTTGTCAGGTGTATTTAGAAACACCTTACATAGAGTAGAATCCATGCTTTTAAAGTATGCAGTTCTATACATTTTTATATGCATACACAGTTGTGTCACCATAATTGAGACATACAATAGTGTTATTTCTCAAAAAATAGCCTTGTTCTCTTTTGTAGCCAATCCTCCAACTCTACGACAGACTCCAGGAAACTACTGATCTGTTGACTGAAGATTAAATTTTGCTTTTTCCTGAATGTTATATAAATGGAGTCATATTGGGTAATGACTTTGTTCACTTAGCATATTACTTTTATTTTTCTTCAGCTTTGAAGTTCAGGAGTACATGTGCGGGATGTGCAGATTTGTTACATAGGTAAATGTGTGCCATGGTGGTTTGCTGCACAGATCATCCCATCATCCAGGCATCAAGCCCAGTGCCCATTAGCTATTCTTCCTGATGTTCTCCCTCTCCCCAAGTCCCCCTCCGACAGGACCCAGTGTATGTTATTCCCCGGATGTGTTCATGTGTTCTCATCGTTCAGTTCCCACTTATAAGTGAGAACATGCAGTGTTTGTTTTCCTGTTCCTGTGTTAGTTTGCTGAGGATAATGGCTTCCAACTCCATCCATGTCCCTGCAAAAGACACAATCTCATTCCTTTTTATGGCTGTATAGTTATCCACGGTGTCCATGTACTACCTCTTGTACATTCAAATATTAGTCCTTTGTTGGCTGCATAGTTTGAAAATGATTCCTTCCATTCTGCAGTTGTATTTTCACTCTGTTAATTAATATTATTAATTTTTGCTGTACAGAAATTTTTCATTTAAGTACCATTTGTCTATTTTTATTTTTGTTGCCTTTGCTTTTGAAGTCTTAGTCATGAGTAATTTGTCTTGGCCATGTCCAGAAGAGTTTTTTCTAGGTTTACTTGTAGGATTTTTATAGTTTCAGATCTTGCATTTTAGCCTTCAATCCACTGTGAGTTAATTTTTGGAGATTTCTCAAAGAAATAAAACTGAAACAACTATTTGACCCAGCAATCCCACTAGGCGGTATCTACCCAAATGAAAAGAGTCCATTATATCCAAAAGTCACCAGCACCCATACGTTAATTGCACTACTATTCACAACTGGAAAGTCATGGAATCAACCTAAGTGTCCATCAACACATGATTGGATAAAGAAAATGTATATACACACTGTGAAATACTCCTCAGCCATACAAAAGAATTGAAATCATGTATTTTGTAGCAATGTGGATGGCCATTATCCTAACTTAAATAACTCCAAAACATAAGGTCAAATATTGTATGTGCTCACTTATAAGTGGAGGTAAACAATGGGTACACATGGACATACAGAGTGGAATAACAGACACTGGAGACTCCAAAAGGTAGGAGGAGGGGAGGGCACTGAGGGTTGGAAAATTACTTATTAGGTACAATGTTCTCTATTTAGATGATGGTGCCCTAAAAGTCCAGGCTTCTTCACTATGCAATATATGCATGTAAGAGATCTGCACTTGTACCCCTGAATTAAAAACAATGATGTCTACCCAGAACTTCAGAATGTGATCTTATTAGGAAAAGGTCTTTGCAGCTGTTATTAGTTTACATACGGTCATACTGGATTAGGGTGGGTCCTAAGTCAAGTAACCTGTAGGACAAACATACAGAATACACACAGGGAAGAAGGTCATGCGACGTGGGTCAGAAATTGGAATGATTATGCTGCAACAAGAAATACCAAGTATGGCTGAGATATTCCAGAAACTGGAAGGGCAAGAAATAACACTTCCCTATAAGTTTCAGAGGGATCATGGCATTTCTTAAATCTTTATTTCAGACTTCCAACTTTCATAGAAATGTGAAAAAATACATTTATTCACATTTAGCTTGGAGACACCTAGTTTGTGGCATCTTGTTATGGCAACTCCAGAAAACTAATACAAGGTATTATGTGAAATTTCTTTGATTATAAGAAATACGAGATCAATTTTTAAAATTTGGCTTTCCTTCTATTCTTCTATAATACCAACAAAAATCAGAATAAATTATCTTGGGGCAGAAGGACAAAATTTGCATAGGCTAATTGCAAGCATTTTTGAATTTAGAAACAAACATATTTCTTCTCCAAGCGTGTATTTATAGGCAGATGAGTCTGCAAATGGAAATATATAACAAGTACTATGTATAAGTTCCTAAAAAAACACAATTAATAGTATACTTGTATATTAGTCATGAATAACAATTAAAGGTAACATAATTCAAACCTATCACTTTATGGTTGAAACAATTGAAGTTTAGAAAAATATGTAATTGTCTTCTCCAACAACAATAGTAAATAGTAGACTCAATTTTTTTATATGTTGCTTTCACATCACCCTTAGATTTTGAAATAAAAACTTACCCCTTGCCCCTCCTGTTTCCTCTTCCCCTTGAAACATATTTATTGGAGGGGCAGCATGCTTGAGAACAAGATTGTGTGAACAAGGAGGGGGCCAAGCAGGGCATCAACTGTCTTGAGGTGAAGGGACAAGTGAAAAAGTAGCCCTGTGAGTCAGCCACTGGAACGAAGTCAGAGCCAAACAGGGAGGTAATAGAGAAAATCAGCATCTGGTATGGAGTTAGGGTCAGTCAAGAGGTAACAAGTGAAGCAACAGACTACATCGGGTCAGGGCCAAGGAGGCACTGGTGTGACTATAGAAGGATAGTCAAGAAAATACACCATTGCTGGCTTTCAATGGAGGAAGAAGCTACTGACTCAGGAATTTAGTCTCTAGAAGTTGGAAAAGGCAACAGAGCAAACAAAACACACAACAACAAACACACACACACACAATTCTTTCCTAGAGTTTCCAGAGAACACAGCCCTGTTGACATTTTGATTTTAGCACAGTGAAACCTGTCAGACTTGTAAATTCTAGAACAGTAAGATAATAAATTTGTCTGCTTTTAACCCCTTCAGTTTAGGGTAATTTGTTGTAACAACAACAAAAAACTAACAGAAAAATCAAGTTTCTCACTATCAGGAAAGCATGTAACAAATATACAAAGGGAGTTGACTACAATAAACCCTGTAATGTTGGATTAGACTTGAAAGTAATGGGGCAAATTTTCATTATTTCACAATATAGATATAAATATAAATATGGCTACAGTTGTGGATTGATAGAGATATGAGTTGTATTGTACGTTTGCATGTATGTATACAAACACACATGTATGCATGTATACATAGGGCCTGAGAGTAGCTACAGTACATTAGCAATAATCATACTTGATGCACAGATCTTGGCTTCTGAATATCACCTTTTACTTAAAAGAATCAGGCCTTCTATGAAAAATTGCTGATTCCAGGACTGGGGAAAAGAAGCTGGGAAAATGTGCCAAAAAGTAACAGAATGTCAAGAAAAAATGGAGTCTTGTCCAAGGAAAACAAAAGTCAGCTTAAAACGGCTCCCAGTGGCCAAACCCAGGACAATTTAAGCAACAAAATAAATAGAGTAGCAAATTATAATTTAATGAATAATACATGCATTCATAATAATTTAAATAAGGAAACAAATGGAAAGAAAAGTTAGCTCTTACTTATAGCACTATTGCAAATAGTAGATGTGGAAAAAATAAAATTAGAAAATAATTATTGGGATAATATAACAGCAGTGATTGTTTAGCAAAGATTTATAAATAGATGCTAAAACTTAAATAGTTTGATGAGAAAAGCCTATTTTTATAACCCTAAATTATCTCCAGAAAATTCTTTAGTAATTACACTAGAAAATATAGAAACTTTACATGGATAAAATAGAAGGCAGCCCTACAAAAAGGTGATCATATTAATGTTGTCAGTAATAAAACAAATCAATATCATATGTCATGTGTTATAGAAAGCATTAAGAAGAACACAGAAGTGCATTTGTGATAGTTATACTAAAACATAATACATTATGTAAAATTAGATTTACATAATGTATAATAAAGTTATAATAAAGGTATACATTATGTAAAACTACTCATGACATAGCATTATACAAACCCAAACTGAAGAACATTTTACAAAATAACTGGCCTATAAGGAAAATTTAAGATTCTAAACGACAAGAAAAGACTGTGGAATAGTTTTACATTGATTGTTTCAAGAGATGTGAAAAGATAATCCTCCTGAATCTAGATTGCAACCATTTGCTATAAAGACAGCAGCAAATATTAATATAAATTTTCTTATTTTAAATGGTTATACTATAGAAGAGGACTTTCTTTTTTGGGAAATAAACATTTAACTATTTAGCTTTAAATGGGTAATTATATATCTGCATATACACACATATGAGAGTAAGAGAATGATAGAGTACTAATAAAATATTAATAACTAGATGAAGAATATATAAATGAAATGTACTTGACAGTATCTTTGTACTAATTTTGTTACTTTTTAGACATTGTGATTTTTTAAAATAAAAAGTAAAGGAAGAAAATGACTTTACCAAATAGCCACTACGTTAAGTTTATTCTCAGGGTCATAAAGTTGGTAAAATGATTTGTAATAACAGGGATACAAATTTTAATTAGGTATTTTTGCCTTCCCTAAAAACATACCACATTAGTAATTATATTATCTTATTCTTCTGTGCTTATAAGTAGTCTTCTGGGCAATGATTTTATGTATACCATAAAAACCTTATATTTCCATGCAATTAATTATTTTCATGCAACTAATTAATCTTTGAAAATTCTAAGTATTTAACATTTTTTAAGATTTGTACTGTATCTATATCATCTATTATTCTTAAACCACCACACATTTTTCCTGGATCAACTCCACTGCTGTCACATAGACCAAATAAAATTTCAGATAAAATAAAGAACTAGTCATGAAAAAGGCTAATTCATATAGAAAACACATACAATCTAGGCAAAACACTGCCAAGGTGAGAGAACAATAGCATTAAGTTATGATGATACCTAAACACTAGTTATGATGAGTTATGATGATACGTAAAGACTAGGACTCATACTGCATTTTTCATTTGATCAATTATCATTTTAATCAGAAACATCATTGGCAACCACTTGAGCTATGGAAGTTGCCTGACAATCATGAAAAAGTTTTTAAAAATGTTCTCATTCAATAATGCAGGAGATCCAACACATGCCTATGAGACAAGAAAACACATTATGTTTTGCAAAACATTTTTTTGTCTGGTCCTGTGCACTAAAGATTAACAATGAATAGATAGATCATAGATAGATGATAGATACAAAGGATGGATGATAGATATAAATAGAGGATAGATGATAGATAAATGAATAGGTAAATAGATGATAGATGGATGAATAGGTAGATAGATGATAAATAGATGGCAAAAAATCTTTGGCTATTCAATATTTCATGAATTTAAATTTTTTATATTTTTATGTCACAGATAACACAAACATGCTAACTTAAAAAATATAAGTTGTTTTCACTGCAATTTTTACAGTTTATTCATGAATAAATTTTTTTTGGAATAAACTTTTATTTTTATTTATTTCTGTTTTAGATTGACAGATAAAATTATATATATTTATTGTGTACAACATATTTTGAAGTATATACATTTTGTAATGACTAAATAAGGCTAATTAAGATATGCAGATGTTGCTTAGTTTCACATTTATGGTGAAAATACTTTACATCTACTCTCAGCATTTTTCAAGAATATAGCATATGATTAACTATAGTCACCATGTTGCACAATAGGTTTCTTGAACTTATTCTTTTTTCTTTCATCTAATTAAAACTTTGTATCTTCCGACCAATATTTACCATTCCCACTACCACCACACTATCCCCTATTAACTACCATTTTACTCTCTACTTTTATGTGAAACTTCTTAGATTTCATGTATGAGTGAGATCATGCAGTATTTGTCATTCTGTGCCCGGCATATTTTACTTAACATAATGTTCTACAGGTTAATTCATGTTACTGAAAAACAGAATTTCATTCTTTTTATATAACTGAATATTATTCAATTATTTATATATATTCCATTTCTCAACCCATTCGTCTGTTGATGGACACCTAGATTGATCCCATTTCCTGGCTACTGTGAATATTATTACAACTATAATATAGAAGTGTAGCTCTCTCTTTGACATACTGATTTCATTTCCTTTGGATGTGTACCCAGTAGTAGTAGGATTGGTGGCTCATATGGTTGTTCTATGTTTAATTTTTTGATGAAACTCCATGTAATTTTTCATAAAGGCTATACTAATTTACATTCTATTTTAATTCTATTTTTAATTTTTAATAAAAATTAAGAAATTAATTTGTTTCTATTTTTAATTTTTTAATGAATCTCCATATGGTTTTCCATAAAGGCTGTACTAATTTACATTCTCACTGACAGGGTTCACTTTTCTCCATATCCTAACTAACATTCGTTATCTTTTGTCTTTTAATAACAGTCACTCCAACAGGTGTGAAGTGTTGTTTTATTGTGGTTTTGATACGTATTTCCCTGATCATTAGTGATGGTGAGGATTTTTTTTTTCATAACCAATTGCCATTTGTATGTCTTATTTTGAGAAATGTCTATTTAGGTATGTTGCCTATTTTCAAATTCAGTTATTTGTTTTCTTACTATAGAATTGAGTTCCTTATATATTTTGGATATTAACCCATTATATAATGCATAACTTACACATTTTCTCCCATTTTGTAGGTTGTTTCTTCACTGTTTCTTTTGCTGTGCAGAAGCTTTATAGTTTGATGTAATCCCATTTGTCTATTTTTCCCTTTGTCACCTGTGATTTTTGAGTCATATCCAAAAAATCGTGCCCACAGCAATGTAATGGAATGTTCCAATATATTTTCTTCTAGTAGTTTCACTGTTTTGAGTCTTACATTTAAGTCTTTTGCCCATTTTCAGTTAATGTTTATACATGGTGTAAGGTAGGTCTAATTTTATTCTTCTACAAGTGGATATCTAGTTTCTCAATATCATTTGTTGAAGAGAGTTTTATTTCAAAAAATAATTTTTGCCAACTGTTAAAATTTTTCTACGTTGTGTGTTCTTGGCACTTTTGTCAAAAACCAACTGGCCATAAATGCATGGATTTATTTCTGAGCTCTTTATTCTGTTACATTGGTCAGTGTTTCTGTTTTTATGCCAGTACCATGCTATTTTGGTTACTGTATCTTTGTAGTATATTTTGAAGTCAGGTAGTGTGATTCCTCTAGCTTTGTTCTTTTTGCCCAAGATTGTTTTAGCTATTAAGGCTCCTTTGTGGTTTTTTACAACTTTAAAATCTTTTTTTTGTTTTCGTTTTTGTTTTTCTATTTCTATGATAAAGGTAACTAACTGGCCTTTTGATAGAGATTACATTGAATCTGTAGATTAGGTACTATGAATGTTTTAACAATATTAATTTTTCAATCCATAAATATGGGATATCTTTATTTGCATATTTTTTACTTCGTTTTATGAATCATTTACAGTTTTTAGTGTAGAGATTTTTCTTTCACCTTCTTGGTGAATGATGTCACATACATACATGTACACACATGCATCTAGTGCACACCTGTTGGTTCAGAAATCTAACTGTACAATATTTCGAGTTTTGCATAAATGTTATTGTAAAAGGAAATTAGGAGATTGGTAATAATTTTGGGGGGCCATTAATAGGTTTGCCACAATTTGGGTTCATTATTCTTTGGCTACATTTAGGATTGTTATTTTTTTTTCCCGCTGCAGCTGTAGCGGTTCCAAAAATTTGTCATGTAATATTTCTTAATAATTGTCTATGCTTTCCTTCTGTTTATCTAAAGAAAATATCTTCTTAACACCATTTCTAACTTCAATTTTCTTCTCTTTCTCCACATCTGAAATGATGCTTCAATTACATGTTCTTCATTTCTGTTTTATACCTTCCCATTTTACTGTTTATATTTATTTTTCTAAAAGCACTAGTACCTTTCTTTTTTTTTTCTTTTTACATTTTATCAATTAAATGTTGATGACACCATTGTGCTGTTTCAATTGTTAACTCTACAATGTCAAGTTCTAAAGGGTAGAATTTGGTTTTCTAGTTCTATACAGCAACCCTCTTACTTGTAGATTTTCAACTACTTCTTCTATTACCCATAGTGATTTATCTATTATTAAAGTGATTATTCTCGCTTGAATAAATAACTCTTCCACTAAGCAATTGACCTAACACTTATTCTTTTTCCTGTGTAAAATGAATGTTCAGCCTCTCCTCCTTCCTTGTCAGTCTGTAAGTATATTCTTTTTTATGTTTTTGTTAAAACCACACCAAACCATAGAACTACAATGAAACACCCACAAATACATATATACCCTACTCAGTCCACTATTTATTAAACTTGTTCTCTCTCCTCTTTTCATCCAGACTTCTTGAAGAGGTAATTATTTTCCTGATTTTTATATCTTTACTTCTCATGTAATCTATAATAGATTTATCTAATATATAGTTTGCTGAATTCTTAAAGATTCACTGACCATTGTGTAAGAGGATTATACATTCCTGTTAATTTTCAAGTTACTGCTGTGTTCATTTGTGAGAAGTAACACTCTGCAACTCATTTCCCAGCTTAGAAATATTACTTGCTTTAGTCAATACAAATGAACAAAAATAATCAATTGTATGCCCTAGCAGAAAAGTTAAGCACTGTAGCACCACTGCCTGCTTCCATCCTTTACCTTTTATCTCTGCTACAAGAACTTTAAGTCAGGATATAGAGTAATGCTTCATCAGGAAGACAAATGAACAGAGCCACAGCTAACTGTAGCCAACATGTAACAAAAACAAGAGATAAAAGTTTGATCTTGTTACTAATTGTGTTTGTTTGTTGTTTTACCACAGTGCAATCTGTAAAAAAAATAATAATAGTATACAAAATGTACTGGAAGACACAGTTTTGGAGGCCAGACAAATGGAAAAACATGTTACACAATGGAGAATCTTTAAATAGTAGTGCCAAAAGCAATCATGTGGTAGCAATTCATACATCAAATGAACTTGTGTATTTAGTATGTATTGGTGAGGTAAGCTGCATTTAACATGAAAGAGATGAGCTACAAGAAAGACATAAGCTGAGAAAATTATTGGCCAGATGGAAAAGAGAATGAAAGTAAAACGTGAGAAATTCTGGGACTTTCGCTGTTGAGAGATGCAATTTTTACTCAGCCAATGAATCAAAGATAAAAATCTAGTGTCAAAGGTTGCTAAACACTCAGCTTCATGAAATACACAAAATCTAAAGTTTCACCATGAAATGCTTTGTTAAATATCTAAATTAATTTAGTTGGTTCTTAGCAGGTTATTTACTCAGGACAAGAGATTTGGAGAAATGATACTAAATACATTTCTCTTCCAAAGAAGCATGATAATAAGTTCAAGTTACTTGCAAATAAGTGGGCAAAAAGCATGTTCAGAAGAAAATTCTGTTGACTATTGGCATATGTAGCAAAACTGAGGTGTTATATGTTGACTTGTGTCTCCCAGAAAGATACCTTGAATCCGAATTCTTAGTGCCTCAAAATGTGAACTTATTTGGGAATTAGTTATTTGCAGATGTAATTAGTTAAGAGGAAGTCATACTGGAGTAGGGTGGTCCCTTAATAAAACATTATTAGTGTCCTAATAGGAAAAATCAAATTTTTACCAGTTATAGATACCTTGGCTACACAACCATGTGAAATGTGAAGACCAGGCAGAGAATGGAATTAATTACACTGCCAGAAGTCAAGGAATCTCAGGGGTTAAAAGAACCTAGAAAATGCAAAGAAGAATACTTCCCTACAGGCTTCAGAAGGAGAATGGCCCTGTCCACACTTCGATTTTGGACTTCAAACTTTTAAAACTGTGAAAAATATTTTTTGGTTTCTATTTAAACCACCCAAGTTGTGGTCATTGTTATAGCAACCCTAGGAAATTAATACACTAGCAAAAGCTGTTTAATACACTGGTCCTTTACAGTATCCAGCCCAGATTTCTGTCTCAAATTTCAGTAATAAATATCCAAAATCTTGCTTTTTAGTTACTTGACCCTTCAAATGAAATATATAACTTAAGAAAAACTCATCCATTTCCCCTAAAAAGAAAGCACAATCACCTATACAATCTTTTGCTTATTGTGGTAATACCATCCAGTTATCATGCAAACCAAAAATCTGGGATTAATTCTCAACCCCTCTTTCTACTTTTCTCTCAGATATAATAAACTTTTTATATTACCTTTTAAAATTGTCTTAAATCTATCACTTCAAATTCTACTAGAGTTTCTGAGCTTATTCTCTCATACATGGGCAGTTAACTTGATATATTCGATAATTCTACTCTTTTCTCAGAGCCATTATTACCACATTCTATTCCTCAGAGGGTTTATTCTCATTTTCTTTTAAAGTCTCATTCTCTGTTGCTTGTCACATTAAATTCAGTAATCTCTAGATTTTTTTTCCTCAGCCCTAGTATTTTATTACTATGCACTTGATTACTGGGTGGTTTTACTTACTTCTATAGTAACCACCATATTTCATACTCTTTCTACCTGCTATTTGATACTCAGGAACCAAATAGATTCTGATAACAAAGGATCTTTCACTATCTAGACTTGCTGTACAAAGTCTCACTATTTAATCTATTTAAAGAGAAACTCAGAAACTGTGATTCAGATAGCCATAGTATCTTAAAAATGTTTAGGTGCAAACTCACTTTTAGCTATTTATGCAGTTTTAGCTTGAATGGCTGCAGGCAACTTTAATCTGTTATATTCCAAAATTGGTTCATCTCACTTAATTTTCTATCTGCTTATCTTTTATCCTCCTCATTCCAACTAATCTTGTAAATTAATGCACTTTTAGCCATCCTGTTAATAATGTTAAAAGATTTACAATTATTATCTGTTCCTTCCCAACCTCAATATTCAGCTTTTTTATTGAATCGTTCTTATTGAACCTTTTTAATCATTCTGAATTTGTCTGTGTTCATTATGCCTATTATCAGTTTCAGTAAGGTTCCTAAATGTTCCTTTACCTATATTTCGTGAGACTGAGGTTCTCAATGTGTTTTAGGAAAACCCTAGTTCCTTAACTTAGACTGAAAGAATCTCATTTCATAACCTCCTGGCTCCACTTTACTTCCTTTCTTTCTTCCTTTTTTTTTTTTTTTTTTTTTTTTTTGATGGAGTCTTGCTCTGTCGCCCAGACTGGAGGGCAGTGGCATGATCTCTGCTTACTGCAAGCTCCGCCTTTCGGGTACATTCCATTCTTCTGCCTCAGCCTTCCGAGTAACTGGGACTATAGGTGTGTGCCACCACGCCAGGCTAATTTCCCACCTTACTTTCTAACATCTTCAATCACTTCACACCATAACCAATCAAAATTTTGTTCTTTGCTGACACTGGTTCCTTATGCTATCTCATAAAAAAATAGTTTTCTTGACATGGTTAACTAATTCATTATTCTTGTCATGCATCAAATGTTGGCTTGGCTGAATCACTTTAGTTACGATGTTTTCCTTGCATTCACTTCTTTTTATTTGCTTTGGATTATTTGCTGCTTTTCTATTACATCTTAAAAGATTCATAATTAATGGCATTTTATCCTTTATTTTTCTCTAATACAATAATTTATGGCTGTAATTTTGCCTCTAAGCATGGCACTAGTTGTGAGACACATTTTTATATCTATTAATTTTATTATCATACAATACAATATATTGTCTAATTTGTATTATATTTTTCTTATTTGTCTATCGTGTAGTATATTTGGCCCATTTATCCTTTTAAAATAATAATTCTGTGTTAAATAATGCTATGTTGATGAAAATACTATGTATCTTTTTAACATTTTTATATTTTTTGAGGCTTTTTGGCATATATCAATCTTGTAATTGTTTAATGTGTGCTTGAAAAGAGACCATGTTTTACAACTTAAGTATTCTGTATATTTTAATAAGGTCAAATAGTTAATTGTATTGCCTAAGTCTTTTACATTTTTGACTTAATTTTATTTTTGCTCTGCATGATCCAACATTTACTAAGAAAAGTGTTAAAAATCTCCTACAATTATGGTATAGTTGTCATTCTGTCCTTGAAGAGGCTTCAATTGGGGTGCCATATATATATATATACACAAATGTATATATATATACACAAATGTATATATATATATACACAAATGTATATATATATATATATACAAATGTATATATATATATATATGAAGTTATATTATTATATATGCACCAATTTTGGACTGTCATATTTCTAATAAATTGCAACTGTATTATATCTGTCATTTTTCTTTAAGCATTTTTTATTTTAGAATCTGTTTTTCTGAGATGAAAGCTATAAACAGCTTTATTTTGTTACATTTTGCAAAATATGCATTTTTATTTTTATATTTTAGACATGGTACTTATGAACAACATACAATTATTTTTTTCTTGTTTTATAATTGGAAACTTTTACATTTAAGAATTTTCTAATATAATTGGACTTAAATCTACCATACTACTTTTTTTCCTTATTGTCTTTGTTTGTTCTATGTTACTTTTTCTCTTCCTTTGTGGAGAGGATTCTAAAATAACCCAAAAGACTCCCATTCCTTAATGTACTTGCCTTATATAATCCTCTTCCCTCGAGTATAGGGCAAGCCAGTGAATATGATGAGATAGATATCCCTCCTATGATAAGATTATGGTTTAGTCAATTTTTAATTAGTCAAAAGAGATTATTCTGGGTTGGCTTGACATAATCAGATGAACCTTTTAAAAAACAGATGAAACATGAAGAAAATGTCTTCTACTGGCCTTGATGGAGGAAACTCACCACATTATGAAGACAGTTCCATGGTAGGGGCCCAAGAATGGCTTCTAGAGGTAAGAGTAATCCCTGGCCAACATATAGAAAGAAAATAGACACTTTATTCATATAGCCATCATGAAATTAATCTTGCAATAATCTGAGGGATCGTGGAAGAAGACCTCTCCCTGGGTGAGTTTCTGTAGACTGTACTTTGCTGATACTGGTTATGTATCTGTTTAAATGTGCATCTGATCAATGCCTTGATTTCAGTCTTAGGAGACAGAACAGAGAATCCATCCAGAACATGTTAGATTTCTGAACCACAGAAACTTGAGATAATACATTTTATGTTTTAAATTTCTAAGTTTGTGTTCTGTGACAACAGAAAACTTACAGACTTCTATTGACTGCTATTGAATTGACTGGTGCTATTTTCATTTTAATTATTCATTTGTATACACTACCAACTTCATAATTATGTCATATTTTAAACATATTTTTACTGCCTACCATTAAGATTACTTCATACATGTGTGGCTTATCAATAATATTATTTCAAACTTTTAGAATCCTCGTGTTCCATTTAGGACCTTATAACACATGATATGAATGCTCCCTCAAGAAATATTTTTCAAGTATATCAACTCAATATTATTTGAACTGTAGAAAATATTATTTTGATGCTGTAAATATTTACCTAGATTTTCCCACTTAATTTTACTTTCATTCTTCTCATTCCTTCCTACCTATAAACCTCCATCTGAAATCAGTATCTTCTGTAATAAGAGCATGATTTACTATTCTCTTTAATTGACTCCTGCATGTGACAATCTTTCAGCTTTAGTCTTTCTAAAAATGTATTTATTTCAACCTCATCATTTAGGATATATTTGATGGATGTAAAATTCCAGTGTGGCCAAATTTGCAGGCCTCCATTTTCTGCTCTTGCCTCATTAGTCTGGCAAAAGATCTCCTCAGGTTCACAATCTTTCAGCTGCCTATGGATGCATGGCCAAATCCATCAGGAAAAGATGGCCTCGAACAATGACTTCGATTGTCTGAATTTTATTCTTTTTTGGAACTCTTCTTAAAACATTGATTTTTAGCTTTGTCACCAATGAAATTACTTTGAATACTTTGTTCTGATTTTCTGAATGTTCTTTGGAAAAAAGAATTGTTCAAAATTACCTAAACCATCCTAATATTAAAAAAAGGCTCCTTACAAATATTAAGACAATTACTTAAACAGACAGTTCCAATAATCTGAAATCAAAGTCCTGGTATTTGGATTGATTAGATCAAGTGAAAGAGGATTGTGTAAAACATCTTTTATGAGTTAGATCTAACGCATTTGTCATTTTATCCATTGTTCTTCACCTACTAGATGTATCAAAAATATTAATATAATAGTATTTGGATATTTTTAAATATTGTTTTGTACTTAGATAATTCATGTATCTAACCCTTGCACCAAAAATTATTCTACATTTCTTTTATCTACAATTATTTATACTGTATAATTGATTGCAATATTGGAATTTCTGCAACCTCTCTAGAATAGATAGAGTCAATCTACTATAAAAACCAAAAGCATCACATGAAAGTTATTCAGAATACAGTTATTTTCACAAAGCTCTGTAAGATATACTTCCTACCAGGATATTGATAGAATCTGATTTTGAGAATATTTACTTTTATTTACCTCATTTCACATATGTAAATATATTACTAGATTTGTTTTTCTTTACCAGCTCATCCAGCTGTAGTCAATACTCCTTTCTAAACCCAAGTTCAGCCTCATGTAATTTTAAAACCATCTTATAAAGACTGCCTCAATCTACTACTTGGTTTGTTTTGAAATAAGTATAGTGACCATAAAATGTGTGTCTACTGTGGTGTCGGTGCTGTGATGTCCACTCATTCTCTGTGCCTCTATATACCTTACCACACACAGATGCTTTCCCTCACTCATCACATCAGATGCCAGAATGACTGCTTTAACTCTTAGATATTATTCTAACTCCACATGAGGTATGAGTAAAAATTTCCTAGTGGGCACCTTGCCACTTTCTTTTGTTTTAGGTTATCCTTAATCTTGTCAATATAGTTTACTTCTTTCAACTTAGCCATTGGCTGAACTATTGTTAAAAATGTACTTAGTAAACAGAGCCATGTGACCTCTAATCCTTTTGCTTGGTATATTACTGCAAACTGTATTGCCAGACCCCCAACTAAACAGTACAATTAATTAGAGAAAATTATTTAACTATTCCTCTCTAAAACTGGGAGAACAAGAGAACTTCACAGTATTGTTGGAAATTCTAAATAATATGCGTCATGAAAGAGCTTACAACAGTGCTGTGACCTAATGATTATTCATGCAATTATCATTTTTATATTATTATAATATATTTCAGCAGCATTATCATGATTATATTCTTATGTTGGTAAATACACATTTGCTCGTTTGTTTTTTCTAATTTTGCGTATGGTGTTCATATCTAGAAAGAAATCATTGGAGAATTATCATATTGTAAAAATGTTAGCTAAAAAAATATATTTATTGCACACATGAATGAGGGAAATATTCCAGAAGTCACTCACAACCTGGCAATATTTTTTGCTTTGCAAAATATATTTTTAAATACTTTGGGTAAAGCTGTTATTTTGGGGTTGTGTTAGTTTGCTTGTATCTTAGGCCAAATGGCCAAAGAATAAAAAGAAAAGAAAAGAAAAAAAAACAGTTAACAGTAAACAAGTGGCAGCACATGTTCATAAAATTTTTAAGTAAATAATGTATGATTTTGTTCATGCTTTAAAAATTCAAATTTCTGGTTGGGTGCAGTGGCTCACACCTGTAATCCCAGCAATTTGGGAGGCCGAAGCAGGTGGATCACCTGAGGTCAGGAGTTCAAGACCAGCCTGGCCAACATGGTGAGACCCTGTCTCTACTAAAAATACAAAAAACACTATCTGGGTTTGGTGGTGTGTGCCTGTAATCTCAGTTACTCGGGAGGCTGAGACAAGAGAATCACTTGAACTTGGGAGGTGGAGGTTGCAGTGAGCTGAGATTGCGCCACTGCACTTCAGCCTGGGCAACAGAGCAAGACTCTGTCTCAAAAAAGAAAAAAAAAATCCAGTTTCTATGAAGTTGTCTAATAATATCCAATCTCTATATTGTAAAACAATAATCTGAGCTTAAGTAACCGTGAGTAGAATTATTGAATGTTAATTTGAGAGCTCATTTAAAAAAATTTTTGGATATCTGTCTAAAAATATGAATTCATACCTCAATAAGAATACATAGCTCAGTATTACTTGTCTTACTCTTTTCTAGTGTGTGTCTTCTCATGCCAAGATTGGATAAAGGTAGTATACATAGAGAAAAACAAATCAACAAGTAACAACTTTCCTTTACAATGTTTCACCTCTACTATATTTTTGTCAAAATTGATATTAATTTTACTTTAATAAAAGAAGTAAGCTAAGTATATAGTGTATTTGAATGTATGCGTGTTTATGTGTAGTGAGTGCAGAATAGTGAAGGTGTATGAAATCCCTAGGAAAAGAAGATTAAAAGGCATATTTATACACTATTATACTCTCTACCTTAGAACATGCTTCTTTACTTTTTGCTTTTTGACCCAAGTAATAATACAAACTCTCTATCGTCCAGAACTTTTACAGAAAATTTGCTAGGAAGCCTGAACATCTGAATATATTAATTACAATTAATATAGCAGTGTTTTATATATTATGTTTTCCACTGTACAGATAAAAGTTTAAGTTTGAAAAATGCAATACAAATTATCAAAGGAGGCAGTGATTATAAGTGATATAGCAAGGGTTTAAACTTACATCTACAGTATATAATTCTGCAGTGAATTATAATTTTTATTAAAAGGTGCTATTAGAGATTTATTCATAATTTAGTAAACAAACAACACATTAATGGGCTCAAAATATATTACATAACCTCTAGTGAGCCATTTTATCAAACGATCTGTTGAAAACTCTTGAAAGCCTCCATATGTGGAAATAAAGCTGAGTTTATGACAATTAATTTTCAACATATCATTCATTATTGCATATTATTTTTGCCATAAATCTAATTACATATTTTTATTTAACTCTACAAGGATGGATGCATATACTAAAATATGTAGTTTTTGAGAACCACTCATTTTGGTATATGCATCCTTGTGTAGTGAACTCACATATCAGCTCTTCTTGGTCATGTGATTTGTTTAATCAAGGTGGCATTAGCAAGAATGATACAAACAGAGGCTTTATAACTGCCTGCACATTGTAGTTTGTATTCTGAATGCTCTTTTGGATCTCCAAATTACCATGTGTAGATTTCCAACAACCCTGTTGGAGAATCCACATGTAGAAAATAAATCCTCAGTTAGACCCCAAATCTTCCAGCCATCTCATGTGAGGCTCCAAACATATGAAGGAAAACACCATCTTGAACATTCTGGTACTGTTAGACACTACAGAGAACAGAAGAACATCTATGTATGACCCCAATTAAAGAATCATGTAAATACAAAAGAAGTCTACGTTTTACAGTGACTTCATGCAGCAATAGACAACTAAGTCAATAATATAATTATTGTTTTATAATCAAATTGTTCCTTATGCTTTTCAACATTTATTTGCTTGCCTCTTAAAAATTATATTATAGTCCTTTCTAATAGAATATTGTTCTTCTTCACTAAATAAATCAGTTTGAAGATCTTTTAGTTAAGGTCTCAGATTTTGTTCATATAAAACTGTCTTTATTTCCTTCTCTTTTAGGATGATAGCTTATATTGACCATTATTTGCCCGCAGCAATTTAAAGATTATATTGACTCTTGGTGATTTCATTATTACTATTATCTGCTATTTAAAGTCAAATTGTCATTCTTTGTGGATCATCTTCCCTTTCTCATTAGTTATTTTTAAGATCTCACTTTTTTATTATTTTTCCTATAGTTTTGCTGCAATATAACTGGGTATATTTTTGTTTATTTTGGCTTGGTATTTGTTTTCCTTTCTTTTGAATTTCAGTAATCATGTAATACATCAATTCTAGGTAAATTACTGCAATTATATGTTCAAATTTTCTCACAGTTCTGGAGCTAATTTCTAGTAAGGGCTCTCTTCCTGCCCTAGAGATGACGGTTCTCTCAGAGTGTTCTCCTATGGACTTTTCTCAATGTGTACACAAAGAGCAGGTGCACATACAGGTGCAAGAGAGAGAAAGAGAGACAGGGAAATTTTCTGGTGGTTTTTGTAAAAAGGTTATTATCTCTATCACGAGAGCACCTCCCTATTGAAACATTGAAATCTAATTATCTCCCAAAATCCCCATTTCCAAATACCATCACATTAAGTTTCAGGTCTTTAACATATGAATTTGTGACGTAGGGAGAAGAAATAAACACAAAAACATTTCATAGATACTATTCTAAAACTAAGACCTCATGGACTATTTCAGCGAACATACTACATGCATGCTAACTATAAGCTTATGGAGTTTTAGAAAGTTACATACATGTAAATAAATCTAAAAGAAAAATATGAAACATCAACATAAATAGGTCAAAGTGATCAAAGGGACAAAATAAGGAAAGAAAGCCAATAAGGAATAAAATAAAATAACTATTAAATACCAAGACACAGTTTTGAGAAAAAAAATCTTATAAATTTGAAAATACAGTTTTCAAAATTATTGTCCCTTGAAGCCTCAAACATCAGATTTCACGTAGCTGGAGAGAAAATTAATGAACTTGAATATAGGCATGATAAAAGTACCAAAAACACAGCAAAGAGATAACAGGAGATTGTGATTATGATTCAAACCATTAAATCTTATTCAAACGTATGGTATCTTACCCAAAATATTTCCTGTGAGTAGATTGACAGTGTTGGTGGTTAGGAAATGTTTATCTGTTCCACATTTATCCAGTGAATATTTAATTAATACTTTTAATATTCTAGCTCTATAAGGACTATTTTGGTTTGCGGGCATGATGTCATTATATCAGGATATGAAAACAGAAATTGTACTTTTAGTTACAAATGCTTATTCTTTGTTTAAATAGCAAACAAATATAAATTATTTAGGTGTAATTTTTAATACAGAAAGTTTTATTAGGCCAGGCGCGGTGGCTGATGCCTGTAATCCCAGCACTTTGGGAGGTTGAGGCAGGAGGATCACAAGGTCAGGAGATAGAGACCATCTTGGCTAACACGGTGAGTCCCTGTCTCTGTTAAAAATACAAAATTAACCGGGCGTGGCAGCTGGCACCTGTAGTCCTAGCTACTGGGGAGGCTGAGGCAGGAGAATGGTGTGAACCCGGGAGGCGGAGCTTGCAGTGAGCCAAGACCGTGCCATTGCACTCCAGCCTAGGCGACATAGCAAGACTCTGTCTCAAAAAAAAAAAAAAAAAAAAATTTACATATATATATATATGAAAGGCTTGGATGAATTCCATGGTACTGGCTCGTAATTGGAAATGCCAGTATAAAATCATGGCTTTTCATATCTATAGTTACAGAGTTAGATCTAAATCCAGATACATAAAACAGAGGTATTGAAATAGATTATACATAATTATGCACAGACACAAACACATGTGTGTGCACACTCATACACACACACATCTGATAATTTGGACCACCGAGAGTTCCTAGAAGCAATAAAACCCCAGTTGCATTGAGTACAACGAGGAAGCAAATAATTACTTTAATACACCAATCCCTATTCACAGGAACCTATGTTCCTTGGAGAAATAGTTTATCCCAGGCCTGAGGGAGGAAAATAAAAGATTATTGTGCAGCATCTTACTGAGCCAGAAAGTAAGATAGTGGTCAAAAATGAGGAGAAAATTTCAAAGAGACACGAAAGTCAACATGATGAGGTTTGTGCTGACCAAATTTGGAACAATTTGAACATGGAATAAATAATGATACTATGACCCACTGAAATAAATAAGAGTAAATGAATACGTATTTCATATAAATAAGTAAAAGAGAAGGACATGTCCTTCATTGCATTATCAAACCACCATATAAATTTAGAATGTGTGGTGAGTTATAAAATGACTAGTGGTAACAATCATGATAATTGATTCAACCAAGAACCCAGGTGGATGATAAAACTGGTGGGTAATAATTTGATGAGTAATATATAGATGACTTCAATGTACCTACCTACATATATTACAATAGAAAGACATTAATATAATATGCCTGCTGATATAATTCACTGACAACATAACATCGCTGCTGTGATAGTCCTGTTACAAATGCATAATGTAAATCTAATCATGAGGGAACATCAGACCAACATACACTGAGAAACAAACAAAACAACGGGCGTGCTTTCTTCAAAAATATTAAAGCCACAAAAGCAAAGATAGACTGACAAATTGTTTTATTAAAGGAGACTGAAGAAGTGCAGCGTGATCCAGGGTTTTCTTTTACTGTAGCATTGCAGAGAAAATGGAAACCTGAATAAGGACTATAGATTATGTAATAGGATTTTGCTAATTATTCTATGGCTATACAAGAAAATATTTGTGTTTTAGGAAACATACAGTGAAGTATTTAAGAGTAAAGTGAGGTGATGCTTTCAAATTACTCTGTGTTAATTAATTTAATCATACCACATTGTGTGTATGTGTGTATATCTATACATCACATTGTACCCCATATACAACCATCATTTGTCAATTAAAAATGTAATTAGTTTGCAAGTCTTTTTATTTCTTTTCCTTGAAATGCCTTTGGTTTTATATATATTCTTGACGGCAAAACTTGCCCCTTAAGAAAACTGTAGTCTTTCCCTTTCACTTTTTGCTTTTTTAAACAACTTAAAAAAATATATAGAATGAGAGAATGATAAGCAGGCCTGGTAAAAGTTTGACATTTGGGGGAGCTGAGTGAAGTGGAGGTCAAAATTCCTTCTACTATTTTTTCTACCTTTCTGTGCCTAGTATTATGTCAAAATAAAAATTGTAAAGACAAATAAGGAAGTTGTTTTTATATACTTTAAAATAATCTTTCTCTTACTTTAAATTTCACCTCTACACAGGGCAAGCATCATTTACAAAAGTTTTAAAACCTGTCTATAAAACTTCTGTATTTAGACAATGAAAAGTACTGTGCGGTAACCGGCCTTGTAGGCTACCAAACTGCGAGAAAATGTCTGGCTAGCGAGAAGAAAATGTGGATTACATGCCTATCCCTACAACATATCTTTTATGATCTGATTGTTATCATTTTAGAAACACTTGGTAAGGGGGAAGTTACAGGAAACACAAATCTCTTCAGTGGTTATACTTTCAGAAGCTTGGTAAGAGAGTTAGTTGATACCATATGCTAAAATTGAGTTTAGGGATTGTCCATGGATAATCTCTTCTCAATTTTTTCTGTTGCTATCTATGAAACCACTGTTTATCTGTCATCCAAGATGAGGTTATTTTTCTCTCAGCCTTCTCCTCTATCAAATATATTTAATTAAATCTCAAATATCAATTCCTCCTGTCTATCTCAAACTTTGTACCCTTTGATTAGCAATTCCTCATTATCTCACTCCCCACCCCAAATCCCAGCCTCTGGTAGTCATCATTCTACTCTCTACTTCTATGAGTTCAACTCTATTTCTCAATTATGTGTGAAATCATGTGGTATTTTTCTTCTTGTGCAAACAAGGTGATGGATGTGTTAATTAGGTTAATTTAATCATACCATATTGCATGCATGTGTGTATATCACATTGTACCCCACATACAACCACTATTTGTCAATTAAAAATGTAATTACTTCACAAGTCTTTTTATTTCTTTTCCTTGAAATGCCTTTTGTTTTATATATATTCTTGACTGCATAACCTGCTCCTTACGGAAACTACTATCTTTCCCCTTTGCTTTTTGCTTAAGTCCAATTTCAAACCCTTCTGTTCATGTAATCACACCAAGACTGAATTGATACATTATTTACACTCTATATTTTGCCTTTTTAATAATAATTATTGTTTTCTTTTTCTTTTTGTAAAAATTAAATATGGAAAGCACATGACTCCATAACAGTTAAAGCACATTCATGTGTTATTTTTAAAGGCTTTGATTTCCATTATTAGTAATACTACAGGTTTTTATAATTTTAACTTTTATTTTAGATGATACGTGTGGAGGTTTGTTATATAGATATAGTCCATGGTGCCGAGGATCCCATCATCCAGGTAATGAGCATAGTACCCAATAGGTGGTTTTTCAATCCACACCCCCTTCACTCCCCAACAGTAGTCCCCAGTGTCTGTTGTTCTTTTATTTTATTATTATTTAATTAATTTATTTATTATTTATTCTATTTTATTATTATTATTATTTGAGATGAAGTCTCAGTCTGTCACCAGCTGGAATGCAGTGGCATGATCTCGGCCTACTGTAACCTCTGCCTCCCAGGTCCAAGTGATTCTCCTGCCTCAGCCTCCTGAGGAGCTGGGACTACAGGCATGTGCCACCATGCCAGGCTAATTTTTGTATTTTTAGTAAAGACAGGGCTTCACCACGTTGGCCAGGATGGTCTCCATCTCTCGCCCTCGTGATCCGCCTACCTCAGCCTCCCAAAGTGCTGGGATTATAGGCGTGAGTCACTGCACCCAGCCTCTTGTTCCCATTTTTATGTCTATATGTACTTAATGTTTAGCTGCACATATAAGTGAGAACATACAGTATTTGTTTTTCTTTTGCTATGTTAATTCCCTTGGTATAATAGCCTCTAGCTGTATCTATGTTGCTGTAAAGGACATGACTTTGTTCCTGTTAATGGCTGCATAGTATTCCATGGTGTACATGAACCACATTTTCTTTACCCAATCCAACATTGATGGGCATCCAGGTTGATTCCATGTCTTTGCTATTGTGAATAGCTATGCAATGAACATCGAAGTGCGTGTGTCTTTTTGGTAGAACAATTTATTTTTCTTTGGGTGTATATACTCTATATTATATAATGGCTTCCATTTTTTCCTTCGCCTTAGTGTTATTTCATCAAGTTAATTTTAATAACATTTTTAATAAGGCCCAAGTCTTTTATCTCTATAGCTTCTTATACTCAACATTATACAAATATATAGTAAGTACTCACTAAATATCAATTCATTAAAAAAATATTGAGTCTCTTTTGCATACCAGCCAATGTTTCTTTATTTGGAATATGTGACACTGATCTTTTGAGCCTGGTTTTGCAGAAGAAATAGACGGATACTAATCAATTAAATAGATACACAAACAAGACAATTTCAAACTTTGAAACATGATATGAAGGAAATTAAGCAGTGTGATTAATTAAATTGTTTGATTGATGTATGTGACAAGTCCGGGAAGATTGACTTAGATTGGCTGGTCTTAAAAGGCTTCAAACTGAGAAAATGACATTTGAACTGAGACAGTCGTGGCTAAAAGCAGTCAGCTGTGAAAATATCTAGTCACCTAGGTTTAGGCATAGTCAAGAACATGCGCACCTGGGCAAAGTGAGAGCAATTTTTGTGTACTAAAGAAAGAAAGGAAGGAAATGTGTCTACAACTTAGTGAATGAGTGATAGAGAAAAGTTGAGAGACACAGGGAATAAAGTATTCTGAAAGCAATGGGAAGACAATGGATGTTTTAATGTTGAAAACATCATAGACTAATTTTTTTTAACCACTCCAATTCGTGGATGAAAATAATATCAGGAAAAATTTGTATGAGGAAAATATGTAGGCAATTACAATGATTCTGAGAATGATAGTGGCTTGGTTTAGGTTGATAGTAGTGGAGACTCAGAGAGGTTAATAACTTTGGAATATTAAGAAGACTAATGGCTTTGATTTGGACACTGTAGAAAAGAACCATCAATGGCTCCTGTTTTCAACTTAGGCAAGAAGGAAAGACAAGATGGAGGGAGCTACACTAGATATATGAATGTGAGTATATTTGGAAGGTCAAGGCTACTGCCAAGGTCATGTTAAATTTGAACTATCTGTGGGTATTCCACATTGTGACACTAAATAGGCAGTTTGATATGTGGTTTGATGCACAATAAACCACATAAATTCAGGAGTCACAGATAAATAAATGTTATTTTTAATAATCTTTCCTTAGCACAAAAAGTGGACATCAAAACTACATTATTAATTCATTGTAAACATAGTATGATTCTAACATATGTTTGCACTTACACTGATTACTTCAGAAAGAAAAATTTACTTGAATTTTTTTTTTTTTTTTTTGAGATGGAGTTACACTCTTGTTACCAAGGTTGGGGTGCAATGGTGCGATCTCAGCTCACTGCAACCTCCGTCTCCTGGGTTCAAGTGATTCTCCCGCCTCAGCCTCCCGAGTAGCTGGAATTACTGGCATGCACCATCACGCCCGGCTAATTTTGTATTTATAGTAGAGACGGGGTTTCTCCATGTTGGTCAGGCTGGTCTGAAACCCCCGACCTCAGGTAATCCACCTGCCTCAGCCTCTCAAAATGCTGGGATTACAGGCAGGAGTCACTGTGCCTGACCGAAAGCTTTTATCTCAAAATTAAACTACTTTTACTTCTAAGAGCAATAATTATTCTTTTCAAACTATTGTTTTTATTTTGGAAGTTAATTTCTTAATCATGTTCACAAAAACTTCTATTTTAAGATTATTTTAATGAAGAAAATGTAGTCCTTCTTCATTTCTTTAAAAATGAATTTTTTTTTCCAAAGTAATGGTTTTACTTATTTGGAATTTTTTTTTTTAATTAAAAATCCATTATAAAGAAGGATGAATCACATATAAGGAAGTAATATTTATCTGGTAACTTTTTGTTCAGATCTTTTACAATGTCGACACAAATCAAAGCTAGAATTCAGAGACTGTTCTATAAGTATTTTATCTTAAGTCCCATTGGCTGAATGTGGCTGGTAATGGTCTGTAAAAAAAAGCCAATTTGCCTCTTGATGGAGATTACTGTACCAAATGTAGCAAAGAGTTTCAGAAAATGTGACATGCTTTCTGTTCAACAGTGAAAGAGACAATTAGTTTCCTAGTTTTTCTTCTTGTGCAATGGAAATAGGTATTGCTTGTTAATTCTCTTTAACCTCTTACATCAGTTTCTTGGTAATGTTGCTTATTCTAAATCTACAGAGTTGCATTTAAGGCAAAGTATATAGTTTCCTATGTTTTAAAATTCTAATTCAGTGGTAAACAATTATTATTATTTTAAAACTTGATTTCATGAGGTCAAAATACTTTGACACTAAACTGATTATAATTAGAAACGAATGTTTTTGAGAGGAGAATGCATTATTTCTTCAGCATTTCTAAACTTCTCAGTATTAACAAACAGGACTTTATTCCTTAGACTGACATTTCTTAAAACTTAGCTGGTCATGTTATAGCCATCCATTTAGTTAATATCTATGGAAATCCATCCTTTATTTTTAACGTACTATGCGATAGAAAAATATAAAATACGTTGATATATATTATCATCATGTATATTTATAAACCCAAATCAATAGATAAATTTTCTTATTAAACTTGTCCTTTCCATCTTTCTGCATATCTTAGTACATCCATTTCATAGCTATATCTGAAACAGTTTTCTAGTTATGAGTAAACAAAAGAATTATCATGTTAGTGATGTCATGTAATCAAATAAAAAATTCATCTAATTAAAATAAATATATGGAAATTATAATACAAAATGTGTCTTACATTTTCACATTGGGAAAAATTAATTTGATAAATATCAACTTACAATATCTGTAAAAATGTCAGTGTAAAAATGTATTTAAACAAATGGCACCTTGTGAGGTGTCATATTGGGTTTGCTTAAGATAGCTTCAATTGCAATAAAATATTTAAATCAGTAATGTGTAAAATATTTGTATTAATTAATATGAATAGCTTACATGTAGAAAATTTAATATAGGAGAAAGCAAAATAGTGTTATTTAATTATATTGAAATATATATATATAAAACATTATTATTACATTTTAGTATAATCTGGAATGCATAGAGTTCTTAAGTTCGGAATAGACTTAAAAACATATTAAGTTCAAACTACCTATTATTTCAGGACTCCTGACTCAGAAGATAGACATTAATGCTCCTTGAACATTTGCAAATCCACAAAATGTATTATTTCACAGAGCATTTATTTTATTATTTCACCAGATACCTGCTGAGTTTCTCCTTCAGGTAGATACTAATCTACCCACTGGGGAAATAAGAACTAATCTTGTATAATTCCTGTGCAAAAGACTGACCCATGTGAATAAATACTATACTTCATAGCAAACTGTGCATGAGGGGGTTGGGGCATGAAATACAAGTGGAAATATCACTCACAGAGAGAGAAAATGATTCGGTGGTAATACGTGAGCCACTAATGAAGAGAAGTATTTGCTAGTCCAAGAGTGGCAGGAAAGAAACAGCAAGAGCAAATACATAGGGATATGTAAAGGTCCACCCTTCTAAGAAAATGCAAACATTTGCCATGCTGGCATATAGAATATCAGGTACAGTGGTATACAATGATACTGAAAATGTAGTCAAAGATAAAGTCTTCAAGACCTTATGCTTTTGTTCTCAGTTTCTACCTGTGAGACCATTTTTTAAAATTACTCCTTATTTCTTTCATTGCTGTATTATTCTTATGTATCTATCAAGATACCATTATGCCTAGAGTAGTATATTCCCTTCTATGTGTTAAAATTTTAGCCTGGGCAACATAGCAAGACCCCATCTCTACAAAAAATTTAAAAATGTATTAACCAGGTGTGGTAGTGTGCATTTGTAATCTCAACTTCTAGGAGGGCTGAGATGGGAAGATCCTTGAGCCCAGAAGTTTGAGGTTGTAGTGAGCTATGATAATACCACTGCCTCCAGGCTAGGTGACAGATACCCATATTCTGATAATTAATACATAACAATCACAGAAAATCAAAATATTTTCAACCTTTTGATTCTAGTTTTCTTTGAAAATTAATGGATTTAGTCTTCTCTAGTAGAATTTTTTTTTCATGAAAATGTGCTGTCACTGAATGCAAATACATATTTTAATCAGAGTCCTATTTTTCCATCACTTTTTCAAATTTAGGTAAAATCTCTGCAAGTCAAATTGGTAAGCCTTGTGATGTATACATTTATCCTAGTTCTTATAAGGTACCTCTCTTCCTCACTCCTTCCTTTCATGGGAACATCATTCTGATAGCATGTGCTGTGATCTAGGAAAATGAGGCCTTCCAATTTGATTTTACCTATATAATCTACACTTCTCTTTTCAAGTCCATATATTTCTTATATTGAGACACTTCAAAAATGAGAAAAACTACAGATGTTACTTTCTTAGATTTTCAGTTTGTATAAATATAATCTAGCAAAATTTTTTAGGTTTTATGTCTTATCAAAACTAACTCATAGCCAGGCATGATGGCTCACACCTGTAATCCCAGCACTTTGAGAGGCCAAGGCGGGTGGATCACCTGAGGTCAGGAGTTTGAGACCAGCCTGGCCAACATGGCGAAACCCCGTCTCTACTAAAAATACAAAAATTAGCTGAGTGTGGTGGCAGACACATATAATCCCAGCTACTCGGGAGGCTGAGGCAGGAGAATCACTTGAACCCGGGAGGCAGAGGTTGCAATGAGCCAAAATAGCACCACTGCACTCCAGCCTGGGCGACAGAGTGAGACTCTGTCTCAAAACAAACAAACAAACAAACAAACAGCTAACTTATTGGCAAACTTGTGGGGAAGCATAAGAGATATCAAAGGAAAACACCCATTATTATAAAATGCCTATATTACAAAGAAAAAATTAATCTCTGTTACTTACTGCATTCTGTATTCTCACAAATTCATATGTTGACGTCTTAACCCCTAGTAGCCCTCGGCGGTGGGGAGGCTCGGGCATGGTGGGCTGCACGTCCGGAGCCCTGCCCACGGGGAGGCAGCTGAGGCCCAGCGAGAATTCGAGCGCAGTGCCGGCACTGCTGGGGAAGCTGGCACACCCTCCACAGCTGCTGGCCAGGGTGCTAAGCCCCTCACTACCTGGGGCCGGCGGCGCCAGCTGGCCGCTCTGAGTGAGGGACCGCGGAGGCCACGCCCACCCGGAACTCCGCTGCACGCAGCCCCGGTTCCCGCCCGCGCCTCTGCCTCCACACCTTCCCGCCAGCAGAGGGAGCTGGCTCCGGCCTCGGCCCGCCCAGGGAGGCGCCCCCATAGTGCAGTGGCGGGCTGAAGGGCTCCTCAAGCATGGCCAGAGCGGGCGCCGACGCTGAGGAGGCGCAGAGAGCGAGCGAGGGCTGCCAGAACGGTGTCACCTCTCAGTCACAAATAACTACAAAGCACATGGAGTCTTTGAACGGCAGCTGAGGAAATCTGCCACTTTTATAGAAAGCAATAAGCAAGGCTGCCCTTTTTGTGAAGACAAACGTGCACGAACACAAAAGGTCCAAAAAGGAGCGTCCTTCTAACATATCAATGTAAGTAGGTGTGTGCACATGCATGCGTGCATGTTTGTGTGTGTATTAATCTACTTGGAGTTTGGTTGAAGAGTTACTCTGTGTACTTCCCAACATTTAGTATTTTTGTTTGCATTTTTAACCATTCTGGTATGTATGTAGGCATTTATGACATTTTAATAAACTATGTAGAAATTAATCAGCTAGAATGAAAACATTAGAGCATCGATTAAATCAAGCATAACATTCTTAAACAAGTTGCATACACGAGTCCAACACCAAATTTGCTTTTACAATTTCTAATGTGCTTATTAGAAAGTGGTGTAAGAAACAAAGTAAAAGCATTTGTGAAATATGAGGTAGAATTATTTTCTCCAGCCAGTCGAATGAGCTCTCAGGGTTCAATACCTAAGTTTTTCCAAATTCTAAACATTTTTAACTTCCTCAATCAAAATTCATAGAGTTCTAAAACTTCAAGTTTTCATTTTGTTTTGTTTCTCTTATTTTGTTTCATTTTGTCTCAGTCTCTTAATTGCTCCCGTAGAGGCAACACTTGGAGTTTTGGTATGGAGAGAGAATGCTAGGCCAGAGTGTTGGGGTGGCTTGGGGAGAGGAAAGGATTGCAATGATTTGTAATTCATGTATTTGTAAATCAAGTCTTTCCTGTATTCATGAACGGAAACTTTTTTTTAATATATAAATAGTAGTAGTTTCTACTGCTTACAAAGGGATGAAGCTCAGAGTATATTTTCAGTTGCTGAGTCTTTTTTCCTGTTAATGTGATCTTGCAAAAGCTAGGAAGCTGAATGAAAAAGATAAAACATTCAATAACAATGTATATGCCTACTACTCTATCTATACTCCTGCTCCAAAAAGTCCTTTGTCTTTTTTTAATTAAAATACCATTTATTCTCTATAAATTCAATGTACAGTGTTTGTTTAAGAAGGCAAGCTTTATGTCATACAATAGTGTTTGTAACACCTGTGCAGTGCTACTCAGCTAACCAGAAGGGGTTTGGTTTATAAAGAAATACCTTAACATCTGATCCAGGAACCCTGAAGAAATGAGATATTGTTATGTAGACTAATTATGACAAGATGTTTGAAGAAATACTCAAAACCTAAACTACTACAAAAGTATCTATGATAACAGCTGCATCAATAAATTATTTTGTGGCATAGCCAATAAAATGAGAAATCAATAACAAATTTGTAAAAAGCTTGCACAAAAGCTAAATACTATTCTCACTAGAAAACAAGTTATAAACCATGTAGTTTCCCCACAGCCATTTATTAACATCGATATGTATATACACACAAACAGAGATCAGTCAGGAGAAGATGTTTAGTTGCTTTCTGGAATTTAAAAGAGTTGACTCAACAAGAATAACAATTGGAACGCTACAAGTGGTATTTTCAGGTAAGCCAATTAATTGCATTCATAAATTTATCAAGAAAAAATAATGTCTAAATGACTGATTCATAACATGAAAATAATAAAATACATCAACTTTCATTCTGATTTTGACCACATTGCATTCTTGCTATTCATATAAGCCAAGTAGAACAATGTATAAATATCAAGATAGCACACCTACATCCATTATGCTTACTCAGAAAGATTTTCTCTAGGGTGAGCCAGGCATTCTAAGTGAAGCTGCTTTCAAAGATGGTAAGACAAATCATTTCCGTAAGTGCAGAGAAAATTGTAGCGTCTATATGATACCCAGCCACATGTTGAATATATTAGACACTGCTTGTGAGTAATTTTTTCCAAAGGTAAATAAAACAATTTGAAAGGCAGAAAATCATTTTCAAGACATTCATGCACTTAATAAATGAAGAAATAATATTTGTAAAATAAACACATTCATTTCAATGCAATAGAAAATAAGTAGCAAGCTGTGTGTCTATGTGATTAGGCATGAAAATAAGTGTACATTTTCATGAAGAAGGCACATAGCAACCAAAGACAAAACTAGGAAAAAGTTTAGATTCCTTAAGGTTACGTTATAGAACTCTGTTTTCCAATGGATACAAAATCTAATCTAGTTTCAGTTGAAACTTTGTAATCTCAGAAAGTAAATGTTCATAAAACCTGAAAATATTTTCCTAAAAAGAGGAATGCCTGTATCACCTAACATATTAGAAGATCAGTTTCGAGGGAAAAGGTGATTAGAACATTCTTTTTAAAGGCAGCTTGATTAGTAGGCCGAAGTGGTAAGTAATATGTACAGAAAAAGAAAAAGGGATTAAGAACACTTAAAGTGGATCAGTGATATCTTAGAGTTATAAATCAAAGTCACACAGATCTTAAAGTAAACTTTATAAAATGGTGAGAGAGGAATTATAACCTTAATTAAAAATACAGTTTAATGACAATGGAAGAAACAGATGCTGAGATCTTTTTGGCTTTTTCTTTTTCTTTTTTTTTTTTTTGAGACAGAGTCTCGCTCTGTTGCCCAGGCTGGAGTGCAGTGGTACAATCTCGGCTCACTGCAACCTCCACCTCCCAGGTTCAAGCAGTTCCCTGCCTCAGCCCGCTGAGTAGCTGGGATTATAGGTGCCCGCCACCACGCCTGGCTAATTTTTGCATTTTTAGTAGAGACGCAGTTTCACCATCTTGGCCAGGCTGGTGTCGAACTCCTGACCTCGTGATCCACCTGCCTCAGCCTCCCAAAGTGCTGGGATTACAGGCTTGAGCCACTGTGCCAGGCCTCTTTTTGATTTTTAATCAAATTGAAATGACAGGCTACATGAGACACAGATGAGTTTCAGTTTCGTATTTGGGACTATTGACCAAACAGCAGGTAGAAAATGTAGAAAGGATGAAAATTCTATACCTCCACTATGACATCAGATAGTATCAGTCTGTCAGGGTGACGAAGTAAGCCTAGGTGTCTCAAGGTGACAGCCATTGCAGATGACTTTGAATTATATCTGTTACTTACACCCATTTGCTTGTTCATTCATCCAGCCAGTCCTTTTTCCATCCTTTTATTTATCCATTCATCAAGCCAGGCAGTCCTACATATTTGCACATTGTTTTACTACTAATAAATATTATCTACACTTTTTATTTAATTCTTTTGGCAAACCCATCAAAGGAATAAAGCAATATTATAACAATTCCTTATGTAAACCAAAAGTACCTATGACGATCTCAATCAACAGAAAGTTTATTTTGCCAAGGCTAAGGATGCACCCCTGACACAGCCCCAGAAGGTGCTGACCACATGTGCCCAAGGTGGTCAGGATGCAGCTGGTTATATACATTTTAGGGAGACATGAGACACAAATCAATAAGATGCACATTGGATCCTTCTGGGAAGGCGGGACAAGTTGGAGCGGGGGACTTCCAGGTCACAAGTAGAGCTAAACATTTTCTGTTTGGCAATTGGTTAAATGAATTATCTAAATATCTGGAATCAATAGAAAGGAAATGTCTGGGTTACAATAAAGGGTTGTGGAGATCAAGGCTTTATTATGCAGATGACTCTTCCAGGTAGCAGGCTTCAGAGAAAATACATTGTAAATATTTTATATCAGACTTATAGAGTCTGTCCTATCACTCCTAAGGTCTTCGTGTTGATGTTTGTGAGGCATGTTTGACTCCCCACTTGAGCTTGGCTGGGGGGAGAGTCCATTAGTCAGCTGGGGGACTTAGAATTTTATTTTGGTTTACACTTACAAGTGAGAACAATGACTTTGAAATGCTCAATGATTTACCATATTTCACGTAGGAAATAACCTGCATATCTAAGATCTAAGACTTTAAAACTTCAATGTTAAGAGCTCTTTATAATCTAACAGACAAATATAAAGAAGTGAAACCTTGCCTCAAAGAGTTAAATAATCCAATGACTAAATTATTGGGCTTACAAGGTAGCAGATAAAAATGAAACAACTTGCTGAAAAGCTGAAACTGAAACTGCTTCAAAGTGTAGGAAACCAGTAACTAAGAAAAACTTTTGAGGTTGCAGGATACCAGATAAGAAAATAAACAACTGCATTTTGGGAGGCCGAGGTGGACGGATCACGAAGTCAGGCGATCAAGACCATCCTGGCTAACACGGTGAAACTCCGTCTCTACTAAAAATACAAAAACGAAATTAGCCGGGAGTGGTGGCCTGCGCCTGTAGTCCCAGCGAGAGGCTGAGACAGGAAAATGGCGTGAACCCGGCAGGCGGAGCTTGCGGTGAGCCGAGATGGCGCCACAGCACTCCAGCCTGGGCAACAGAGTGAGACTCCGTCTCATTAAAACAAAAAAAAAAAAAAAAAAAAAAGGAAAATAAGCAACTGACTGAAACTCCCTCTTCCTTGTGTGTGAGATCAAGAAAAAACTGGCTGAAATCTACTGAAACTAAGATGGGCAATTGGAGTTTGTGAAGAATGAGCTTGCTGATGTCACAGCCTGAATTTCCACCATATGTTTTATACTTACTACTCTCAAAATTGTACGTGTGACTGATCAGTTAGCATGAAGAGATAATTGTGCATGCCCAAGGACTTTCCAGACCTCCCCTTTCCTTCCACCACTTAACCTGCTAATCTCAGATTCTACTACCTGAAACTTTTGTAATTAAAACACCGCGTTGAAGCCAGCACAGGAAGACAGATTTGAGCTTGACCTTTGTCTCTTTGTGAATTGACTTTCAATATAAAGCTTTCCCTTTCTCAGAAACATGGTGTCATAGTACCGGCTTCAAGCGCATCAGGCAATGAATCCATTTGCTTTAATAATAAAAGCAGTGAGCTTGTGGTCAAGAATTGCATCAGTAAGTCAAGACACTTATAAAAATGTGTGGGAGAAAAAAGCAATCATCCTAAAAAGAAACAAAAATAAAATACATAAAACCCCCAAACAACAAAAATAGCAGTTTACTATTGTATTCTAGAAAAATTGAAAAGAAAAAAACTGTTTGCTTTTGCTATACTGCCTTTTCAAGTGGTAAAATGTTAATAACCAGGGCAGTATTTGTTTCTGTTCTCTTCTGTTACTGTTAAAGTTTGATGAATTTGCTGCTCATTTCACTCTTTATTTATATAATGACTATGGGTGAAACAGAATGAAAAAAGCAAATTTGTTAATTTATATTTCAGTTTTTGTGGCTGGGATAAAGATTTTCAGGACCCAGTGACTAAGTACGTAATAGTAAAAATTTGGGATTATCACCAGATTTAAATCTATGTGCAAATTTGAGAATATTAGTACTGTCAATAATTTCAGTTATCAAAAATGGAAAGAGAGTAGAGATATGGGGAAAATTTAACCTTTACAAGTAATATACGCTATGTGTTTTATTTTAGGATTGCTTACACATCTGTACTCCTGTCAATGTAGCATAGGGAGTGTACTACAAATTTAAAATCATTATTCAATAGCTTTATTGGGAGTCACAAATTGGACTTATTTATTAAAAAATTATCTGAATTCTACATTCAATACTAAAAATTATAAACTAGAACAATTCATTTATAAATGTATTACAAAGTGAATTGTCTATTCACACTACTTTAATAATATCGTGACTGGCTAGGCCCAGTGGCTCACGCCTGTAATCTCAACACTTTAGAAGGCCAAGAAAAGTGGATTGCTTGAGTCCAGAAGTTGCAAACCAGGCTGGGTAACATGGTGAAACCTGTGTCTGCTAAAACCACAACAAATTAGCCAGCCATGTTGGCATGGACTTGTAGTTCCAGCTACCCGGGAGGCTTGAGCCCTGGAGGTGGAGGCTGCAGTGAGCCCTGATTGTTGCAACTGCACTCCAGCCTGGGCAAGAGTGAGAACTTGTCTCAAAATAAATAAATAAATAAATAAAATAAAATCATCATCATCAAAAGAGAAAATATAAAATGATTTAAATGGCTAAACATGTCACTATCATGTAGACCCTGAGGTGATGCAATGAGCAGGGCAGTTTTCCTATGTGGTATTATTTCAAAAATCTATATTATTGGTTTAGTCACGATAAAAAGACCTGCCAAATACAAATCAAGGGATGTTCTATTAAATACTTGACCAGTACTTGTTTAAACTTTCAAGATCATGGAAAACAAGTAGAAAGTGAGAAACTGCCACAGATTGGAGGAATTTAAAGATACTTGATGGTCAAATGCAAGTTGGTTTCCTAGATTGGGTATTTGAAGAAAAGGCAGTGAAAATCTGCGAAATCAGAAAAAAATCTGTAGTTTGTTTAATAGTGTTTTTCTAATGTTAATTTCTTAGTTTTTTTCCAAATGTACTACAGTTATGTAAGATGCTTGCATTAATATAGAGAAAAAGGTATTGGAAAACTATCTGTACTATTTATCTTTGTAAAATTTTATAAATCTATAATTATTTCAAAATTAAAAGTTAAATAATTTAAATAAATAATCTATATCTTCAGTGAAAAAATAGATTGAAAATATCTACTAAGTAATATACAAATGATAGGCTCTATCATCATTATAAAAGATATTCAACTTAAAGATAATTGCACATTCCTAAAGGAAAACTAAATAACATATCTGTATATTTAACAATTTTCACGTGATATCTAAGAAACTTCTTTCAGGTACAAAGTCTCCTGTATTTTAGGTTTCTCTCTCTCTCTCTCCATCTTTCTCTTTCTCTCTTCTTTCCCCCTCTCTTAACTAAAACTGTCAGTAATAAGATGTACTGTAGACATGATATAGTTAGGAATTCAAGCTTCTCATTTGTAATAGTTTCCTTGTTAATAATATAGTAACTAAGTGTTGTCTACAGTGTGGGCTATATAACCTTACCATCATTTTTTAAAATTATAATCACAGAAGCATTTTTCCACTTTGCAATTATACATACTTGGCTTTGCAACAAATACTGAATTTTTTAATAAGTTGTTTACTGTTAAAAATATGTCTTTCCCAATATATCTTTTATTTAATGACTCACCTCAATCATATTTTTGTCATGTACTTTGTTATTGATACACAAATTTTTAAATACTACGCTCTGACTGGCTGGAAAGAGTACTTCTATCCAACACTGTGAAGAATCTCTCATCATGTGTGACATTTTAAAAAAACTTGATTCTTCTAAACATTAGAGATATTTTTATGTATCTTCAGAAAATTTATTTGCTGAAAAATAAATTATTTCCCATGGCATACTAGTTTCTAAGTATGATTTGAGCCATTTGTTTTAAAATAAGTCAGAATATAAGTTATCTTTCTTTTAATTGTAAGTAAGTAATCCCAAAAGTGCTTTCCAACATATGAATGTATTTAGTATAATACTTAGTAAACTGTCCTGTGGTCATTAAGTATAAAACATAGAAAGAACATTCTAACCATTACATTATATATATTTTTTAAGTTTTGGATTGAGTTTCACATGGCTTTAAATTATTGCAGAAAAAAGTGTTTCAGTTTCCTATTTTGAATGTTTAAAAATTTTTATTAACTACACACTTCCTTTAACACGATTACTCATTATCTGAACACACAGTAAGTGTTAGGCAAAGTTTATTACTGGTGACTATTGATTCAATTCTGTGTTTTACATAATTTCATGGTCTTTCGCAGCTTTTAACAAAATATTAGGTAAATTTATTACTATTCTACTTTTACTGAGGCTAAGATATCTACTTGGAATAGAAATTTTGGCTCTGTCATTCTCGTGATCACTTTTGTCATATTCTTGTTGTATTCAGTTAGTGATTCATTTTTAGAAATTCTTTAAAAATATTTTGTTTAGTTGTGAAAGGTGAGTTTAATTGAAATAAAATAATATCATCCAAAAATCCCCCTTGCAATATGCAGAAATCTAGTAAGAGCAGTCCTATTAACTTCACTGAATATCACATTTTCTCCTTAAACCCAGGTAATTTCCAATAAAACACATAACCCATGGTGGTCTGGCAAGTACTGATTGAGAACACCTATCTTATTCCTTATAACAAATATTATTAAAATTGCATATCACTCAGTATATTTTCTAAAAAAAAAAAAATCTGGATAGATATCACTACTGGAGCCTCACAAACCAAGGGATCTTTTTAAAAACTGTGTTTCCTTCTTCTAGGAATGCGGGGAGGTCAGATATTGCAATTTGGAGGATATTCATCACAAAAAACTCCTAGAAAAACATTTGAGATGTGACATTTATGTTGTTGAAGGTCTCATGGATACCCTCTTGTAGAAAGTATAATGATACCACAAACTTGGAGCAAACACTTTAAGATATGCTCTGCAGTTTAGCTTCCTCGTCCTAGAGAGAGAAATGTAATTCCCTAAAAAGCATTTGAAACACAATAATTTCAATGAAAATACATTAAACTTCCTTTTTGAACAAATAGCTCATCCCACCTTTCTTCTGGTTCTCACTTTTTTTTTTTTTTTTTTGAGACAGAACCTTGCTCTGTCACCCAGGCTGGAGTGCAGTGGCGCGATCTCAGCACACTCCAGCCTTCGCCTCCTGAGTTCAAGTGATTCTCCTGCCTCAGCCTCCGAGTAGCTGGGACTACAGGCGTCTTCCACCATGCCCAGCTAATTTTTTTATTTTTAGTAGAGATGGGGTTTCACCATATTGGCCAGGCTAGTCTCAAACTCCTGACCTTGTGATCCACCCTCCTCGGCCTCCCGAAGTGCTGGGATTACAGGCGTGAACCACCTCAAATGGCCTGGTTCTCACATTTTAAAAACATTATATGACTCATATATTTGAAATAGAATATTTAGTAAGCCATTAGTCTAGTGATATAAACTCAGATGAAGTTTAGAAAAAAAAACTTTGTTAATAGCACTAAACTAACCAAATTAATAGTTTGGTTTTTTTATGCTATGCAAAACTTAACTGAAGACTTCAATGTTAACATAGTCTAAGTCATTATGTAACCAGTGTATTCCATGTGTTCAAAAGTTCTCTTAGCAGAAATTCATAAGGTCAGAACATTCTTAGCGTGATATAAACAAATATAGGCATAAAATTGTGCTTTTATAAAGGAATCTTTTTTTTTTTGGTCTTATCCATCTACCCTTTATTTTTTAAAAAAGAATTCTAGCAATGTGAGACCCAAACATTCAAAAATAACAATGTGCACTTGAAGCTGTAGAATGAGGAATTAATATTTTATCCATAAAAGAAAATGTTAAATTTTAATCTGACTCAGTTTATATTGTTTTTTATAGACATGTTTTAAGGTGGCAATTATTTCTATGTCTACCTATTTCACTTTTTTAATAGGTTAACATTAACAATCTTTTTGTCAAAAATAGCTAAAGATAAAATCCTGGACTAAGATTAAATTTTAAAATAGTATTAGTTTGCAATATTCAACATGAATGGATAGTACTGTGCATAAAACAGATCATGAGTGAGATTAGATCTTGTTCTGTAGCTTTCGGCAAGAAAGCCTGAAAAACTGGGAAATACTGGAAGAGTACAGATAAAGTAATCTTCTGTAAAAATACTTTCTGTCCATCAAAGTATAAGCTTCTGTCCACACTCTATGCTAATGATAAAAATACTAAAGCTCTTTTCTTTTGCCCCTAAATTCTCCCAATCAATTTTTCTTTGTTTGTCCTTTAAAATAACACTTGGCACTTAAAATTACATTATCAGAAGATTCTGCAAATGCTAACCACTGAAATCACCACCTTTCCAAAACCTCAGCAAGTAACAGAACTTAGAATGGACTCAGCAGATAAAAGACGAGGGACTGGCAAATTATGTCTTTATGATATGATCTCAATTGATTGCCTTAGGGTTGAACTTTAAATCTCTAAAATATTCGTGGAAAGTTTAGAACCATAAAACTTCATTCCTGTGTTTTTTTGTTAAATCACCATGGATCAAGTTAATAGCGGACACATCATTTTAACATTTCCTCATTAATCCACGTGTTACAGTAATTGGCATTTAATCTTTATGAAATAGGACATTTTACCTTTGACTAGATTGATTTATTACATTTTCTTGAAAATGATAAAACAGAATGTTTTAGGAGAAAAACAGATCTAAAAATATAGTTATAACTAAAATAACTTAAAACTATAAAAATATTTTTTATAACACCTTAAAGTTTAAAAAAATCACTTTAAAAATAACTCTCTTGTCACTTTCCACATAAGCAGTAATTTAAACAAAAATTTCGTCTGCAATGCTATGAGAAGCTAACAATAAAGGGAAAGGCTGTTTGTCCTCCTAATTTCACATCTGATGTATTTATAAAACTCCAAGTATGTCTCCATAACGTATTTGTATATGTTGTGCTGAGGTAGAAGATACGATGAGAGAAAAGCAAGATGAAGGAGAAAACTGTGACTCAGAGAAGATACTTTGATAAGACCCCCTTATAATTATAATCCCTCTGGGTTGTACCAAACCTATGTCTACCACTTTACTCTGCTTCCATCCCTGTGACAGAGAAAGCACACATTTATCTGAGGGGTACCATTGAACATAAACTTCTTTTGTTTCCATATATTTCTACCAGAATGAAACAAATGAAGTCATATTATTTATATACCAAATATGTCCCATCCTCTAGTTGTGAAGATTTGATTGTTCATTTAAGCTTAGTTTCTGATTTTTTTTCTCTGTATAGCTAGGCATTCTTCAGATGATTTTTTTTCTTTTTTATTCTACAGTGAAAAATTCTGTTTATTCCTGAAGATATTTAGTCCTGAGTGATTATAATAATTCTTCATTTAAGATCCCATCAAGCATAGAAAATTTCAAAACAATGAGTTCTGTTGTCCTTTCATTTTGTTTTGTTTTCATTTGTTTTTAAAATCTTCTCCTACATTATAGAGGTAGTATGGAATGACTTTTACTTTGAAGGTTTATTTGTGTCTTTACCCTGAGGTGTCTAAAATACCCACTCAGATTCAAAATTATGAGGTATTGGCAAAGTTTTATAGGATTTTGTTCAATAAACTTTTTGCCACACATTTCATCTCAGTAGGGATGTGCTGGGTGTGGGTAGGGGTAGCTGTGGAGGCACGTTGGTACTGATGCAGGAGTTTTTGCTCCTTAGCTCAGCTACAATCCAGGTTCTCGTCTCATGACCTGGAAAAATTAGGCACGCAGATACATTGAAAGGTGAGGAGAGTGGAATTTATTAAAAGAAAGCTCTCAGCAAATAGAAGGAGGTTCTGCCAACAGGCTCCCATCTCACAGATTGAATACCAGGCTAGCACACACGAGCTGAAGAGGCCCGTCTCCCCCACTGCATAAGGCACAAATTCCCGATGGCTCCACTCCATTCTTCCAGTGCACATGCGGGCCCTTAGTGTGAGCCACTCCGTGTTGATTATTTCCCTTTACTGAACATGAGTTAAGGGACGGAATTTTTCATCATGGGCATGTTTAAGCAAGACCCCTATACACAATGACCTGGGTGGCACTTGGCTGTCTCCTGTCTCTATCAGTAGTTTTCTCAAACTATCATACACTCTCATTGCCAACAGCCGTTTTTAAAGGTCAAGACATAAAGTTATACTTCCTATCTTCCTTAACTGGTAATTCTATATGCTAAAAGTTTTGGTTTCAAATTTCAATTTGCCATCAGATTCTGAGAGTTTCTGATACAATCGAGCTTAAAAGTCTATCTAAATAATATGCCTCAAGGAACATGAGTAGGGGCACTCGAATTGTTTAATACCTTTTTTCCATTGCAGATGATTATGTATTTAGCAAAGTTTTGGATATAATCATTTTTCTTTCTTAAAAAATAAATCAAGGTTTTGGCTTAATAATTAGGCACATCGCTCAACATAATTCTTCATTCTTATTTTTGGATACCTGTCTAAAAATATGAATTATTATATTCATAGTCTTATTTGCCTTCCTTTAGCTCTTTATGAAAACATAAATGCAACCTACTGTATTGTGTTTCAATTTTACTCAATTAAATAATATTTAATTTATACCGTTTTTAGCTTTTTCTGTTGTACTTAATTTTCTCTTAGAGAAGTTGCCAAACTACTGTTTCCTCAAGTTTATTAAAATATAATTGACAAAAATATATATATTCAAAGTGTACAACTTGATGTTTTGATATATGTATACATTGTAAAATGATTAAATGAAGCTAACATATCTATCACCACATATACTTATTTTCTGTGTGTGCTGTTAGCACATTTAAAATTGAATTTCTTAGCAATTTTCAAGTATAGTATCCAGTGTTAATAACTGTAGTCACCATGCTGTACATTCAATAATTTATTCATCCTATCTAACTGAAACATCGTACCTTCTAAACAATTTATCTTCCCATATCACAGCCCTAGTAACCACCATTCTACTCTGCACTCCTGAGTTTTAACTCTTTTAAGTTCCACATAGAAGTGAGGTCATGCAATATTTGTCTTTCTGTGCCTGGGTTATTTCACTTAGCATAATGACCTCCAGGTTCATCCATGTTGTCTCAAATGACGAATGTTCCTTTTTAAGGCTGAATATTACCCCCACTTTGCCCCACAGCTGTGGGACCAAAAAATGCAGCCCACATGGGGTTATATACGTCAGAGGTCATGAGACACACTGGGAAAAGTATTGAAGGAAATCCTGTTTTTAGGGGAGAAAGAAACAAACCCCAGGATTTTTTGGATTATTGCTCCTTAATTCAAGAGGCTACACTCCCTAGGAGGAACAGAAACAAGATCTGAGCTTTTACAGACAGTTCTTCCCTAATGGAGGATATTGCATTCTCTGCGTATTCTACAATTATTCTTGGGAATTACAAGTAAGAATGGGAGAAGAACTGGGCTGGACCAAGGTCACCTGGAGAACGGTTCTTGCAGAAATTAAAAAATATCTTGAGACGAATACAAATGGAAACACAAAACATAGTGAGACCTCACCTTTAAAAAAAAAATGAAATGGAAGCACAAAATACGAAAACTTATGGGATGCAGCAAAAGCAGTTCTAAGAGGAACGCTTAAAGCAAAAAAAATGTCTATATTGAGAAAAGAAAAACAACTCGTATAAACAACCTAATGCTGGCTTAAGGAACTAGAAAAAGAAGACCAAAATAAGCCCAAAGTTAGCTGAAGGAAAGAAATTATCAGAGCAGAGATAAATGAAATGGAGACTAGAAAAATAATAGAAAAAGTAAACAAAACTAAGCATTTGTTTTTCAAACGATAAACAAAATTGACAAATCTTTAGCTAAATTAAAAGAAAGAAGACTCAAAGTCATAAAATAAAAAATGAGAAAGGGTATATTACAGCTAATACCACATAAATACAAAAGATCATAAGAGATGGGTATTAACAATTTTATGCCATAATTCAGTCTGAGTATTTTTTACATTTCTAAGATTTTATCCATTTGGATAACCTAGAAGAAATGGATAAAATCTTAGAAATATAAAATATACTCAGATTGAATTATGAAGAAATAGAAAATCTCAACAGATCAATAGCATGTGCAGAGATTAAATCAGTAATAAAAAAATCTCAGAAAGAAAAAAAACCCCTCAGAACCTTATGACTTCTACTAACATTTAAAGAAGAATTGGTGTCAGTCTTTCTCAAAGTCTTCCAAAAAACTGAGAGGTGGGTAAACTTCTGAACTCATTTTATGAGGCCAACATTAACTTAATATCAAAAACAGGACACTAAAAAAAAATTGTACAATATCCTTAATGAATATAGGTGCAAATAATTCCCAACAAAGTACCAGCAAACTGAATTCAACAGCGTATTCAAATATCATATAGCATGATCATGTGGGATTTATCCTCGGGATGCAAGCGTGGTCCAAGATATGCAAATCGGTGAATATGACATACCAGAATAAAAGAGTGAAGAATAAAAACCACATGATCATCTCAATAGATGCTGAAAAAACATCTGACAATATTTATCATTCTTTCACAATAAAAATGCAAAAAAAAGTAGGTATAGAAAGAATGTTTCTCAATTTATACATATAGAGTATATTAAACACTTCTATATTCAAAGTAACTTAACAGCGTAAAAGTTGTAAGAGTGATGTGGTTTCAGTGCTTTCAGCATTCTTTTTTTTTTTTTTTGATACTGGATTAGAGAAAAATGTGTATTTGGATAGACTAGTTATGATGCTTTTACAGTCATTTGCCACATAATAATTTTCAGTCAATGATAATCCACATATACTATGGTTGCCCCAAAGATTTTAATGGAGGTAAAAAATTCCTATTGCATCGTGATGTCTTGATGATCCTGACCTTCTGTAGGCCTAAGCTAATGTGTATGTTTATGTCTTACTTTTTTTTTTTTTTTTTTTTTTTTTGAGACAGTCTCGCTCTTTCGCCCAGGCTGGAGTGCAGTGGTGCGATTTCGGCTCACTGCAAGCTCCGCCTCCTGGATTCACACCGTTCTCCTGCCTCAGCTTCCACAGTAGCTGGGACTACAGGCGCCCGCCACCACGCCCGGCTAATTTTTTTGTATTTTTAGTAGAGACGGGGTTTCACCGTGTTAGCCAGGATGGTCTGGATCTCCTGACCTAGTGATCCGCCTGCCTCGGCCCCTCAAAGTGCTATCTCTTACTTTTTAACAAAAAAAGTTTTAAAAGTTAATTAAAAAAAAAAAAAAATAGAGGCCGGTAGCGGTGGCTCACGCCTGTAATCCCAGCACTTTGGGAGGCCCAGGCGGGCAGATCATGAGGTCAGGAGATCCAGACCATCCTGGCTAACACGGTGAAAACCCGTCTCTACTAAAAATACAAAAACAAAATCAGCTTGGCGTGGTGGAGGGTGAACCTAGGAGGCGGAGCTTGCAGTGAGCCGAGATCGCGCCCCTGAACTCCAGCCTGGGCGACAGAGCGAGACTCCATCTCAAAAAAAAAAAAAAAAGAAAAACCTTATAGAATAAAGATAATGAAGATAGAAAATATGTTGTGTATAACTTTACAATGTGTTTCTGTTTTAAGCTAAGTGTTATTTAAAAATAGAAAAAAGCTTATAAAGCAAAAAGTTACAGTAAGTTGTGATTAATTTCTTAATAAAATATTTTTAATAAACTTAGTGCAGTCTACATATACAGTGTCTGCAGTAGTGTACCATAATATCCTAGGCCTTGACGTTTACTCACCACTCACTCACTCACTCAACCAGAGCAATTTCCAGCACTGCAAACTCCATTCGTGGTAAGTGCCCCATACAGGTGTCCCATTTTTCATCTTTTATACCATATTCTTATTGTGCCTTTTCTACATTTAGGTATGTTTATATATACAAATATTTGCCATTGTGTTACAATTGCTGACAACATTAAGTACAGTAACAAGCTGGACAGGTTTTTAGCCTAGGAGCAATAGGTTATACCATATAGCCGAGGTGTGAGGTAAGCTATACCATCTATGTTTGTGTAAATACACAGCATGATATTTACACGAGAAGAAATTGCCTAATGACACATTTCTCAGAATGTATCCCTGTTCTTAAGTAATACGTAACTATGCAAGAATCCAGAGAAAGATTATGTTAAATTGAACTGGATTAAAATAGTTTAAATTAGATTTTTTTTAAAAATCTGACTAGATTGAAATAGTGTAAAGTAGGTAAAAAATCTGTATGTTCTTAACTTTTTCTGTGAAGTGCCTCATAGTAAATATTTTAGACTAGACTGTCTCTGTTACCTCTGATGTTATAGCATGGAAGCCTCATAGATAATCTATAACAAATGAGTATTGTTCTTCGAACAAAACTGTATTTACAAAAGCAGGCAGTGGACCACATTTGGCCCATAAGGTATAGATTGTCAATACCTGTTCTAATAAACAAACAAAACATATTTCAGGCTTTTTTAAAGGATATTAATGTTCAGTTTTAAAGCTGGCTTAACCCATTTATTTTTACATTTCTTTTATGAGGAGGGGACATATTTTAAAAATCTAATTCTAATGTAAAATAATTATTTAAAAATGATTATAATTATTTATTCATAGTGTGAAATACATGTGACAACTTTAAAACTTTCTTCAAATGTCTTAATGCGTATAAATATGTTATATAAAAATATGGAGCAAAATACAAAAAGTACAAATTTAAGCTTATAGAAAATTCTTTAAACGCTTGCACAGTGCAAAGCTAGCCTGTCATCATTTCTGCACATTCTTTAACTTTTATTACTAGACTTTATTATATCCATTCTCATGGAATTGTAGAAGTGGAAACTTGTATGGATGCTAAATTCAATGAGCCATTAAATAGGTGACAATAATCATATTTTCTCTTAATATTAATTAGAATAAAGTCACTCATTTTGAAATTGTCACCTATGTTGCCCAAAGAGAATACCTTCATAAAATCTAAATTACAACCAGGAAGAAAAAATACATTTTTATTAATTAACAACCACATTGAGTAATTGAATAGCTGAATGAAATTTTGGGATAGCATTAAATATTTCTCTTAATTATTTGCTTTTTAGATATAAGACATAAAGACAGAAATTTTGTTATTGTCGATTCCTTTTCTTTTTAGGGTAAATAATGTGTCATGATTTCAGTGAAACTTTTGAAAAATTTTAAACACCCCAAGTTTCCATTTAATCAGACAATAATTTTAAAATAATAGCTAATATTTTAAAGGCAATTATTTTCTTCCAATTAAATTGTAAGCAACAATTTAAGATGGGTACTATCAATACATCTCTTTTACTAGTGACAGAACTGAGGCCCAGGGACTTTAGATGACTTAATCATAGTCCAGCAATGAGAAAGCTGAAGAGTCCCAGACAGTTTGTGCTTAGTCAGTGCTTCTTATAAATGGGCAATTGGAAAATGAGATCTATACACGTAAAACCATTTATTCATGACATTTATTTGTTTCTGTGTCTCACACACATATGCACATATGCATGAACACTCATGCACACTCGTGTGCATCACTGGCATGGATGTACACACAGATATGGGCAAACACACTGCAGTGTCCACAGAGCTTTGATGAACTGGTTCTAGACTTTGTTCTATCATCAGCTGAAATAATTTTGGAAACTGACAATCTCATTTGCATCATCTGTGAAACGGGGGTGGGAGATTAGGTAGTATAAATGATCTTTAAGAACTTTGTTTTTGTAGTTGATTTTGTTTTAACTTTCTAAATTATGGTTTATCAGGGTAGAGTACATTGGTGATTCATAATAATAACCAATTTCAGTCCAAACCATAGGGTCAGATATTGTTACATTTTACCATTTTTTTCTTCCTTTTATATGTAAATGTGCAAACTTAATGGCCCCAGCTGTGTCATTTTCTCTCATCTGAACACCTTGTGCCTTTTACAGGTTTAGTGTCAGAGCTAAGCACCTATTTTATGACTAAGGATAAGTATTTTGGACAACCTAAATGGGGGGAAAAAAGAACTTACCCTAAAATGATAAATAAGAGGTTTCTATGGTCTGAAAATTCCATGTCTTAGTTATATGATCTTTCTCTTTCTGATTTCTAATGGGTGCATTTGGGAAGGGAGCCACTTCCACTGCTCCATTTAAAAAAAAATTCCTAGACACTGTAAGTTGACAGTTTTATTGCTCTATCTTCTCTATCAGTTTCTCTATCTACCTACCAGAAGGTCCCAAATGAAAATACATTCTGCAGATATTCATGGAGCAGCCACTAAATAAGTTCAGGTGTAAAAATCAATATGGGTTCAACTATGGAAAAATAATTGGCTTTTGCTGCCTCACTGACCTTTCTACTGAATACATCAGACTTAAATAGAGCCCCACCATTCTGGGGCTTATTACAAGTGAATATAAGTTTTTCTTATGCTCTGACAATTATCAGGCTTGAGTTATAACAAATATACTTTACTACTTTTTTTGTGGACTTTGATCAGTGGTAGTATTCTAGCTGCCTCATTATAGAAAATAATGTAATGTTGTTGCCAGAAGCAAACACAATTTGTCAATTACTTTTGTTATTGTTTCCTATGGAAAATAACTTCTGGTAACTGTGGATTGATGTAAAAACCACACACCATGTCCAAGTTGCTTGGGAAATAAAACATGTCAGTACACTATATTCGATGACTGTTTAAAAAATAATAAATAAGCTGAATTGTTCTGCAGTGACATGATATATGGGAATGGTTTCAAAAAAGCATAACGTATTACTTCATATCATTCACATTGATACAATAAATTAAGGATCATATATTAAAACTTTTAAAAAATATCTCTTGCTCTGGTAGTAGCTGACATTTAGCTAATTTACAAAGATAAATCATAGTTAAGATATCTGCTCTTTTATGGTTTAAGTCTTGAAGCTAATAGACAAAAATTAAAACTGTAAAATAAATAACAATTTGTTTCTGACTTTCAGTTATACATTTCGAAGTTGAAACTTTTTTTATATTCAGAATGACCAGAAATGTTTTAAAGTATTATTTTATAGGATGTTTAAAAACATATAAAATATAAATTAATTCATTAAGAGAAACATAAAAATGACAGCAGACAAACTGTGATTACTTTTCTGAATATATTTCTTTCAGCAGTGTTCTGTCTTTCTCAGATTTTAATGTATGTATCTTTCTTTTTACAATTGGAAACAAGCAGCACATGTAGCTTAAAGTTTTAAGAGTTGGGAAGTAATAGTTTCTCATCTGAATACTTGCCTTGTGACATGATTCTAATTCTTAACTCCATGTTTTCAACTTCAAATCTTTAAAATAGAATTACTTTCAATTTTTCAAGAAAATGTAAAAAATAATTTGTAAAGATAGACACATATTTATCTTCTTATTTGTTAAAAATTAAATTAGAAAAATGCTACATTAAATCTATAAAATTCCTTTCTTTAGAAATTAATTTTGCTATTTCTTGAACAGTTTATTGTCCCTACTTTTTGTTATTCCTTAATAAACTAAAATAATATTTAAAAATCAAAATAAATGTAATCTAAATGGGCATACCTATTTAAGAACTATGATTTCTTGCAAACTTAATAGATTTTAAGTAGCTCATCATCAAATATAACTAAAAATGAGTGATTTGTTAAAATGGAAATCATTGTCAAATGTAATTATAATGTATTATATATGCTAGTATTGCATATAAATAGTTGATTAGAAAACAATGGAATCTCTAGGGCATGGTCACATAATCAAACACCAGAAAATGTTTTCAGTACATTGTTGGGCCTGAAATGTCTCACTGTATCAGTAAAGAGACTATTTTCATTAGACTCAAAGAGTAGCATCAAAAATAAAAACTACTTTTGTATAATAGATAAAGCAATAAGACCATAGAGACTTAAAATATAAGTACATTATTTTGACATTTAGTTGGCATTTATTACCTGTAAGAATGATGGTATCAAAAACCTAAATATTTTGTGAATAAATCATATTTATCTATCTAGTGATTCTGGCATAAATGAAGATGATACTTTGTCTTTGCTAAATATTATTAAATATAATTTTTTAAATAAAATTTTCAGTTTCCCCATTGATTGTAACAATGGGCATAGTTTTCTTCCAAAACTAATGAAATTCTCATATGTTCTTACACACTTTGAGGCTTCTTAGCTATTTTAGATTTCTCTGCATTGTGGATAAGTGTAGCATTATCATAAGTATCGGGAGAAAAAGTATTGGTTTTTTAGTGAAAATTCTGATGCATAGGTAACAGTGGGTCACACCAATTATATGACTATCAATGTGCTCATTACTTGATATCACCAAATTATTACATATATGCCTAATTATTTATATGAGTTTATGTACGTTAATGCATAGTTACAGGTTTCTTGTTCTCTAGTAGTCTTTATTCTGCACAAATTTATCCCCATAATCACTAAGTACTTCAAGTTATCAATCTCTTTGTCATTCATATGTCATATAATACTAACAACAATCTTGTAAGTGATATTTTTCTCATGCAGAAACTGAGACCCAGTGAAGTTCAGCTAGTAGACAAAGGTCACAGTTAAGAAAGTGTGGAGATTGAACTAAAACTTAGGCCTTCTGGCTTCTAATTTAGTTCTATCTTTATAGCATTACATTACTTCTACCTGTAGGGTTTTTTTCGCCTCTTTAACAACAGTACCAGTGCCCTTTCTAACTCTCACTTGCATTAAGTAACAGAGACTCTCTCCACAACTCATTATCGTCATCCTCACATACTGATTTCCAATAGGTTTTATTCACTTTATGAACCAGGTCAGCATCTCTCTATTTATAAAATCTCTAGGGACTTGTTAATGCTTACCTCACATCTATTTATTTTATACTCCATCCACCTCATCCAGCATCCAGTAGCGCTTGTCTTCTTGGTAGTGTCAAAAAACGTTCTAGCCTACAGCATCCTCTATTAAAAAAAGCACTCTTCTACCTCTGTAACTCATCAGTGACCTAATATGTTGTGCACCTCTAAAACTACATTTAAGTTGTTTGTTAGTGATATATAGATAGATATATAAATATAGATATAGGTATAGATAGATAAATATAGATGTGTATATATATGTATATATATAATATACACATATGACATGTATACACTATTTTGGAGGAGTTTATTTTATTGTTGTAAAACAAAATTATAGTATTTTGAAACAATTTATTATGTTGTAGTTGTGGTATAAAGAAAGATGCTGTAAAAAATGTGAGCTGCAAAATACGTAACTCCACACAACTAGATGTTATATTTTAAAATGGAATAAGTTATGTAGACCCCTTTTTCATTTTTTAAATAAGGCCCTTATGTTTGCATGATCACATATATTTGTTGCTCTGAGTTTTCAGCCTAACAGAACCTTACATGGTTTAATGAATTCTGTACTAAAAAATAGAGTCTGCTATCCAGTGTTGACTAATATGAAATCTTCATGAAATTGTATCTACTGAAAAAGAACAGATAAGACAGGTTGTCTGAAATTATACCTGGAACAGGTACATGATAGGTTTTTTAATGTGATAAGGAGGGCAATATCATTTCAGACCAATGACACTAAGTCTGGGAAGCTGTAAAGCAATGAATCCAATCTCTTGCTATCAAAATAAGATCTATGAAAGAAAATTAATAAGTAAATGTCTTCCTTTCATCATGACGGCATTTGGGAGTTTTAGCGCTCTGTAGCCCATTAGTCAGTTTAGTTAATGACTCTGCTTATCTTCTTAATCATGTGTAGCACATTGACTGAGTTTCATTTAGTTCAAAGTGCCTTTCAGAAACTCTGAACTGAATCCGAGTTGTGGAAAATCTTACCTTTCCAGAGTACAAAACATATTTAGTTCACATCTCTTACATTTTAGGATGTCTTCAGAAAAATTGAAGTGCTTCTAAGTGTAGAAAATGAAAATCAAGATAAGGCCCAAAGAGATTATGGTTTCAATTCTTCACTGTTTACACATCCATGCCTTATTTAAGGCTTGAAACATACGTTAAATTCACAGCAAATTCTAATAATAAAGAAAGCAAAGGCACTAAGAGCAATTTTAGTAGAATATTTTCCCTATTATAATAATTTATATGTCTGCCTGTTTAAGGAAAATATTTTTAACTTCAATAAGATACAGTGCTGATTGAGATATTATAATCACATTAATTTTATAATTTAGAAGCTATTAAAATATTGTCCTCCCCTATTAATATGGCAGTGGATTTCTCTTATGTGAAATCAGAAAATTTCAAGACATTGTAACTAACAAACCTAATATAAGAATAAGAAACCTTATTCATTCATTGTAAAACCCATAAGAGAAACAATATAATTTAGTCTTTTCTTCTTAGGTGAAAATAATTAATGTTGATCAAGGATTTTGAGTATGTAAATTTGGTACCAATAAAGTTTAGGGAAAAAAATCAAGTTGAATTGTACAGAATTGTTTGATTCCTTAATTTTCTCCTTTCTTCCAACCATCATTGTGTTTTTCCTACCCCGAAACTCACACAATTGCAACATGTTTAATGTGTATTACCTTGTAGAATGTATATTGCTGTATATGTTCATTTTAATGTATATAAATATTAAGTTATAGATATCATTTGATTTTGTTTTTTACTTAGCATTATAGTTATAAAATTCACATACATGTCTAGACCTGATTTATCATTCCCACCTGGAGGATAGAACTTGGAGGATAGAATTTGACGATAGAAAAATATCCTCTACATTTTTCCTATTTAATCTAACAGTGATAGATGCCTTTCAACAACCTTACCTCACATCAGTGCTGTGATAAATGTGCTTCTTGTTGTTGTTGTGTGTTCTAAGCAAGACTTTTTTTAGTTGTATTCAGTAACAACATTGGTAAGCAATAGGATACATGCAGCCAAATTTATTATGTACCAAAGACTCTTCTCCCTGGAGCTGTTGTGCCAGTTTACATGCACATTAGCAGAATATAAGGGATCTCGTGTCCCAACATCCTTGGAACACTTGACGTTATCACGCTTTCTGATTTATGCTGATCTAATGGGTAAAAAGTGATATCTTACTGCTTTTTTAAGTGATGTTTTCTGCATACCACATTTTGAGCTTTTCTGCAAATTGTTAGCTTTCTTGGTTTATAATTTCTATAAACATTTTCCGGTATTGTTATTAATCCTTTATTAATTAGAATTGCTGTCTTTTCTTGTTGATTTACAAGAATTCTTTGAGATCATAGTTTGGCAAACTTTGTTCTACACAGGACCAGATAACAAATATTTTAAGCTTCGTGGGCTATATAACCTTTGTCATAAATACTTAACTCTGCCATAGTAGCATGAAAGCAGTCTTAGGCAATAAATAAACAAATAAGTGTGACCGTGTTCCAATAAAACTTTATTTACAAAAACAGACCATTGGCCAGATTTGACCCATAGGCCACAGCTTGCTGATACTTAATGCTCATAAATGATAAAGTCACCAAGAAAAATATCAGGAATGGTGATGAAAAAAAGATAGTTTGATAGGCACAAATGTCATTAGAAAATGACAGAAGAATTAGGAGTTTAATAGTGGAGTTATGAAAGGTAAAATTATAAAATTGATAGAAGTAAGTTTAAGAGAACATTTTTGCTATCCAACCCACAAGTCAATACGCAAAGAAACCAGCCAACAAGTAAAAAAAGCTATTTAAATTTTCTGTTCAAAGAACACGATAGAGAAACTAAAACATCAAACATTAAATGGCAAAAGAGAATTATAATAAACAACAAACGAGACTGATATCTAAAACTACAGCTATTTGATATTCTCTTAAGTGTAATTGCTCAAGAACAAAGAAGGACCAAAAAACGAAAAGAAGGGGAAGAGATAATTCATGTCTCTGAAAAATTTAAGGCATTTGCTTCTAGAAAGCGAAGATTTGCACAATTATAAGGGGTAAGCCTCTGATGAATTTCCAAGTAAAGAATAGAAATTTAACTGTGTTTAATTCTAACAAGTTGAGTTTATGAAAGGCCATGATTTAACATGCCTGGAAGCATAGAATTTCACTATGATATGATCAAAATGCAGCTGAAATAACATAGAAAAGTGGAGATAACATACATTTAATTTTATTTGTTTTATTTATTTAGACATTTACTCTTAATTTTAATAAATGTCTACTTATAAATATATTTTATTTTGTTTCTTACACAAGTACATTAGTGTGTATATGTATGTCTGTGTAAAATATACACTTTTTTATATGTTAAGAAAAAAGACAAACAATTATTAAGAAATCAGAGTTCTAGATAAGCAGGAACTGCAACAGGTGTGTTCCGAAATAATATATTAGTTACAAATCCCAAAGACAAAGGCTAACAGTGCTGTCATAATCCCTTGAAATAAAATTCCTAGGCCGCTGGGCTATTTTTACAGAGATATTCTTAAGATATACATAAGTTTTCATGATAACAATATACTAAGTGAATATATTACAATGACAGAACCTTAAGTTAGGTAATTCTGGTCTCACAAAACTCAAATAATATGTCTTTTCTGGGAACTCTACCACAAATAAAAAACTTAAAATCTATATGAAATTCAAATACTTAAAATTTTCATGATAAAACAAATGCAATGTTTTTATTAAAGAAAACTAAAGTCATGTTTAATTAATACTCCATTGCAAAAAGAAGTACCATAAGCAGACTAAGAATCATAAAAAACAACATCCTCAGCCAGTATGAGGCTATTCTTTCTCCCTTTTTATTTTCCTTCCTTCCTCTTCCTCTCACTCCTCCTCTCCTTCCTCCTCTCCCACCATCCTCTGCTCTTCCTTTCCCTTTTCCTCTCTTCTCCTCCCTTCCTCCCTGCTGTCCTTTCTCCATTTTGCTTTTAGGTTTGGTTTAAATATTGAAAACTTAGCAAAATACAAATGTTTTATCAGTAAATTTCCTTAAAACATAGAAGGTAACCATGACAAATATAAAAATAAACTTTAAGAAGAAAAACTGATGAAGAAAGATATTTAAATCTATATAATAAGACTTTGACTGTATTTGTACTTTTTAAAAATTATGCAGATTTTGTACATTTCTTATGCACATAAAAATCATGTATATAATTTGTGATTTTTATATTTTATAAGTAGTTAAGTAAGTTTTCCATCCTCTTTAAATGCTTGTGGGAATCTGGTTAAGTTCATAAGATTTCATATGCTCTTTGGGTAGTTACTGTGGCTATTTGGGGAAGCGTTAATATCTGAATTAATGTTAAAGAAGTAACTTGTGAGGGCCGGGTGCGGTGGCTCACGCCTGTAATCCCAGCACTTTGGGAGGCTGAGGTGGGCGGATCACGAGGTCAGGAGTTCGAGACCAGCCTGGCCAACATGGTGAAACCTCATCTCTACTAAAAACACAAATATTAGCTGGGCATGGTGGCGGGCACCTGTAATCCCAGCTACTTGGGAGGCTGAGGCAGGAGAATCGGTTGAACCCAGGAGGCAGAGGTTGTGGTGAGCCGCAATCACGCCATTGTACTCCAGCCTGGGCGACAGGGGAAGACTCCGTCCCAAAACAACAACAACAACAAAACTAACTTGTGACATGAATTAAGTTGGCATTTAAACATGAACAGTATCAAGTATCTGTCTCTGAATTAGGAAAATGTTACTAAATTTTTAAAAAGTATAAAATGCTCCAAAATTTTAATTTCAGGCATCCTAGTCTTTGTCCATCTCTGCTCTTTTTAGCTAACATATTCTAGTAATTCCACTGCAATAATTGTTTACCTACTTTGGGAGTTCTAGCCAGTTCTTACCACCAGTTTTTCTTTATCTGTAACCCTCATGTCCTCTAGCTCTTTCTTCTCGTGCTTTGACCGTTAAACTTCATTCCACCTGTGTAGTCACAGGAGCAGCCGAACATGACTAGAGCAGAATGCATTCTGCACTGAGTTAGTGCACTTTAAATATATGACACATTTCATGTTTCCTAAGCCGATTACACTTCAATATGTTTCCCGAGTCAATTTAATCTCTCAATTTCAAAAATAGAAATTCTGTATTATTTTGTCATGGTAAATATTTCTATACCTGTTCTGTCTCCTCATGCTACTGAGATTCTTGAATCTGTGCTTTAGAGAAGCATTTGAGGTCTGTGGAGAAAATTCAGGTTTTCATAAACTTGAATGGGAAAATAAAATGAAATATTTTGACTAATATATAAGTGAAATTTAACCTTTTCTTCAACTAAGAATGTAGCAATAACCCTTGATGCCTTAACTGTGTCTTTGAACTTTATAGAAAATGCATATATTTAATAGCACATTAGAATTGTTGCCAATGTTGAAATATGTCGTATCTTCATCACTGCTTCAAAGTGATAATAGATTTAAAATCTGCCATTGAATCCTGTAATTGAATATATTAATAAAAATGCACATTTATTGTTATGTCAAAACTAGTTTCTATTAAAACTTTGGACACTAATAATTTTAGTATAATTATAATTTTTCTTATCCTTTATAATATTGTGTATTTTATGCATTTCTAAGAAGTCTACCAGAGAACTAAAAGATCCCTGACTTACACACACATGAAATAAAGATATACTGACAATAATCTGACTTCTTAGTTCATAGAAGATGAAGAAGAGAGTTACTTCATCTTCACCCTGCAAAATCCATTCATCTTTGATCCATCTATTTTATCTAGCATTCTTATTTTCTGGTTTATTTCCAGTTTAAATTAAATCTGTAAACCAGCTACTAAGGCCAGACATTCCACTTATGCATAGGAATTATTTTCTCTTTATCTACTCAAGAAATTTGTTCTTGTGTGGATATCTTCTGTCTCCTGCATCATCAATTTTTCCTTTCTTACTTGCTGACTGAAATACATTAACAGTAAAAGGACCTCTAATGTCTATTATATTTGAATTGCATAAATTTTTCAGTGGCCCCTATAATGTTCTTATTCCCTTTATTTTTTTACAAGGCTCTTGCTTACAGATATTATATAGTTTTTTGCTTATAACCTGTGTTCTTCACTGGAATAGGATCCTTAAAAGCACTTCCTTTGTCTGTTTCCGCCCCCTCACCCCCAACTGCTATCACTTAGCCTAGAATATGGTGGGAACTCAATAAATATGCACTGGATGGAAAATTGTCTGTAAAAGTGAACCTCAAATAGGAAACAACTAAGTCTAATTTTCCATGAATAAGATATATATAGTAATTGTATAGTTGGAACAATGGTAGCATCAGAAAATTACTTATTAAAAATCTCTAAGTTTCAGAACACACGTGCAAAAGAGTATCCTATTGTAATGAAAATAGGCCATTTGTTAAATGATAAAATATTACTCTCTAAAAGACAGAAATGGAAGAATTGATCATTAATATTGATATTGGAAAACAATGTAGGAATTGGTGAAAAGGAGCAGCTTCATGATCATGAGCATGTGGCTTGTGAAGTCCACAGTCCCTCCCATATTAAAGGGTCCCAGCATTGGTTTAATGCTCTGCTGCTGTAATCTTGAAATTCTTAATACTTTTTGATCAAGGGTTTCTACATTCTATTTTTACCCTCAAATTGTGTAGCAAATCCTGCCTGGAAACATAAACTTAAACATTTGACGTATGCATTCCTTTGTTAGCTAGATAAATTTAATACAATAATTGTTCTTACTCCAAATTTCTCTTACACATGTGCTAGGTGTTAGAGCCCTCTCTCATTTCCAGATTTTACTTTTGTGGTAAGCTTTGGCAGGATTTTATTTAATGGAACATATTGGCAAATTCGTCAAGCAATAAAAATATTACTTAAAATAGATTAACTGTTTCCTCAGATCTTTTATATGTTTAGTCAGAATATTAGTTAGTAATAAAATTAAAATTAGTTTCCGTAAAAATATTTAAAAGTCCAACATCTTAAGCTAGGACTAAACTATTCAAAATGTGAGCTTACTGAACATAAAATTTCCAAGTGAAAATGTTTGTAACAGAGGTAATGTGCCTGTTCATTGAATAGGTTCATTTTATTATACTTATTTTGTGATTTTTGCTTTTATTGTGCCTAAAGCTTTTTCAGTCAACCGCAAAATTATTGTACTGAAAAAATTATCATAATTTCTAACATGTTTAATATCCATTTTACTTTTAGATGTTACTATTTTCATGAACTGTGATATAAAAAGCCTGAGCTGCCTTAGTACCACCATATGTCTCAGGATCAAAAGAACAAAAACAAAAATGTTTAGTAGTCCTTGCCTTTGAAGAGCTATAAAACTTAAAATACAGCATTATAAAGAGTAGTATGCATACAGACAAAGACTTGCATACAAATAAATTAACCAAGAAAAAAACATTACATGGTACAGAGGACTTACACATTTTGTGGAAGAGATATTGAGGGTGTGCCTCTCCTTGGTTTTGATCTTAGTATAAGTCAAAAAAAAAAAAAAGAAATTTTAAAGAAACACTTTTCAGTATTACAGTTTTATGTCCTGGAAATTTGAACTAGTCTGAGTAGTTAGTCAGCTTTTAGTCTTCAGTCTGTCCCTAGGTAGTTTTATGATTTGAAAGATTTGAATTTCTTTGATGATTTGAACTTTTTTGAGCATTGGGCTTTTTATTTGCAAAATGTGAGTTTTTCGTCTTATCTTCTGTTCATTGAGTCTAAATGTAAGTATCTAAATCCTTATAGATTAAGTAGGATGAAAAAGAAGCCATTTGCAACTGAAGCAAGGCAATTTGTGCTCCCATGAAAAGTGTCTTCTCTGTTAAATTTTAATCATTTTACTAATTCCTGTATTATGAAACTATGTCTTTCCTGTTAGATTTTAATCATTTTACTAATTCCTTAATTAGTTATATATCTAAATGTAACAGTTTTAAATACAGAATTCTTGCACACCAGTGGTTGTCTCATATTTATCTTTTTATCCTTAGGTCAAAGCCTATTGCTTTACAGTACAAGGTTCTGAATATATTTATTCCTCATAGATAAATACACTATTAATTGTTTCTTCTGAAATATATTAATCTCCACTGTTGGGGCAATAAAATAGCTTGGAGAGTTTCTATTCTGGTTAGAAATCCTAATGTCTTATCTTCTGTCCACATACAGATTTATTAAACACGAAATGAATTATTTGGCTTCAGCTTCATTGTAGTTGATCCATTATTTCCTTTCAAACAGATTAAGCATAAGAATTAGTATTATGATAACACAGAGGCAGAACTGTATCAGCCAGGTCATCCACCATTTAAATATTAAACTTTTCATGGTGACAACTCAACTTCGGTATTGTCTAAAATTATAAAGATTAGAATTCCCCCTTTAAACTCTATTGTCAGTAGAAACATATTAAAAATATGTGCTTACACATACATGTAAAAAAGCATTTGTAGAATCGACCCTTTTTATTTAAAAAAGTATTTGTGTGTGCTTACTGTATGTCATGAATTCCTCGGTTTGTGAAGATAAGAGCAATATGACTGCGTGTTACTGGATGTCAAAGGATGAATTATGGCCTTCAAAGATTCTTCTACACCATAATTCCTGGAACCTGTGAATATGTGGTAAAAGAGTGAATATTAGCTTATGTTTCAAAGGAGATATTTAAGTTAAAGATTTTGAAATAAGGAGTTTGTCCTGGTTTATACAGGTGGATCCTAAATGCAATGAGTGAGGCAGATGGAGGCTTGACTGACAGAACAGGAAAAGTTTGTATAGAGATGGGAGCAGAGAATGAAGTGATGAAGCCACAAACCAAGGAATGCTAACAGCCACCAGAATCTGGAAGAAGTGAGAAATGGAACTCTCTCAAAGATTTTAGAGGGTGTGCTTCCCTGCTGACAACTAGATTTCAGACTTCTGGCCTTGAGAACTGGGAGAGAAAATCTAAAATCTGTTGTTTTAAGCTACCAAGTTTGCAGTAATTTCTTGCTGTAGGCATAGGAAACTAATACACCAGGTAAGCAAAAGGTCTTACAAGAGTATACAGAAATAACCCTGAATTCAGTACTGGGGTTCATTTTAGGCTTCATGATGGAGGTGACAGTTAAGCTACTGTGAGATTTCTATATTATTCTGATCTGTGTCTCTTTCTTGATAACAATGTATTAGCTTTATTGGAGCTAAAAAATAAGTATTCAGAAATATGTCAGTATCATTGTAATATTATAATTCCCGAGCTTCAGAAAACCAAAGAATTACCAGAAAATTTCCAAAAAATAAAGAATTCTAGAATCTACCCTGTGATGGTTAATACCCTCTGGAGAACCATGACTAATACATACCCAGACCTACATTTGAAACTCACTGAAACTGAGGTTCTGTGATTTACATTTTTTAAGAGACAGTCTTGCTCTGTCACCCAGGCTGGAGTGCAGTGGCATAATCAAGACTCGCTTTAACCTTGAATTCCTGGACTCAAGTGATCCTCCTGCCTCAGCCTCCCAAGTAGCAAGGACTACAGTTGCATGTTACCACTCCTGGTTAATTTTTTTAAATTTTTGTAAAGGTGAGTTCTTGCTATGTTACTCAGGTTAGACTTGAACTGCTGGTCTCAAGTCATCCTCCTGCCTCAGCCTCACAGAGCACTGAGATTATAGAAAGGAACCACCATGCCCAGCCTTGTGATTTATTTCTGATAAGGAAATATCAGAGATATATCTTAAGAAGGCAAATAATCTCAGGTCTTTGTACAATTGCTTGGTACAGTGCTCCTTAGCTTGAACTAGCATGGACTCTAACTCAGATCCTGAGCTCTGGAGTACCTTCTTTGACATTGTTTAAGCACCTCTGGTGGACTGGGACTGATTGGGCTTTTAGTGCCATCTTGGTTGGCTTCACTCAGCCCAGAGTGGGACCTGAGTGTGCTCTTTAAGGTGCTCTCTGAGGTGTTTCTTCTCTTTTAGGTGCTCTTCTATTCTCTATTGGCCCAATATGATGTTACAGGTTATACTTAGTACACTGTCAGCACTCTGGGTCACCAAAGTCCAATCACTAATCTTCAGCTTGAGCCACATTTGTGACTCCCCATATGGGCTCTAACATACCCATGTTCTAACCCTGGTGCCACTTCTGGTACAGCTCCCAAGAATTACAGTGGTTGCAACAGGTACCCCTTAACTTATGCACCTGCTGCTTCTGATCCCCAAAGGCAATCTCTTCATCATCTTCACAGGCTTTAGCCACATGTCAGATGGTCCTTTTGGGTTGCTGTGATTCTGTATATCAAGGAATATTTATCTGTCCTCCGGCACAGGCTTAAGACATACAAAGAAGAGCAAATCCATTAGAGTTAAGAGAGGTCATCCCCATTGCTATACAGTTGCTCTTTTTATTGTTCCCAATGCCATTCCTCTGCAGTCTCCTTTGGGGGCCATGTTTTAGGAATGCAGAGTACACATCCTGAAAATTTTAGGAGAAGACTTGATTGGAAGATGTAGTGTTCTGCCTTTATGCTATAAAATTCTCATAGGCAAATTTAACAAAAAGAATGAATTCTCTTTTATATTATTTAACATACCCTGGGTAAGACTTGCATTATTGATCATCATCAAAGAAGCACATTCAAAAACTTGTGAGAAAGTTATCGGAAACAAATAATCACTGCACAGTGGACTGCACTCAGTGTCATTAAAAGCATTTAAAAATGCCATTACAGGTTGCATTGGTTATTTTTAAAACCTGTATTTATTTAATTCACACAGATTTCAAAAAAATGGGGATGTGATCAATAATTTATTAATTTTGTCTTCTGGGAAATATGAAATTAACCAGGATTAGTCCATTTATCAATAAAAGACAGAATGAAATATTTCCTGGATCTAAACAGAAAGATATGGGGCCCAGACCCTGCAGAGAATCTTCACATGCACTAATTAGACATTAAGATAAAAGGTATGTAAATACTTCTGTTAATTTTATGTGTCAACGTAACTAGTTTAAGGGATACCCAGATAGCTGATAAAACTTACTTTCTAGGTGAGTCTGTCAAAGTGTTTCCAGAAGAGATTAGCATTTGAAACAGTACACTGTGTAAAAATCCTGTCCTTATTAATATGGGTGGGCATTATCCATTCTACTGAGGGCCTGCATAGAACAAAAAGGTGGAAGAAGGATGAATTATCTCTCTCTTTTGGAGCTGGGACATTCATCTTTTCCTGCCTTTAGATATCAGGTTCTCAAGCCTTTGGACTCAGACTGAATTAAACCACCAGCATTCCTATGTCTCCAGCTGGTGTATAATTTATCATGAGACTTCTTGGTCTCTATAAGTGGTTAAGTCAATCCCTATAATAAATACTTTCTTATCTGTCTGTCTGTCTATCTATCTCTTATTGCATTATTGCAATTATATCAAATATTTAGAATAAAGTGTTATTGTATTACTCAGAACAAAAAAGATACATATATATAAATATTTGTTCTGACTAATGCTGTACCTCTCTATATAGATACTTGTTCTGACTAATACGGTAAAACTTTATTCTAAATCAGTGATAAATCCCTATATCTACCATAGATCCATTGGTTTTCTAATATATATGTTCATCAACTATTTTTATATAGAAAGAATCCTAGTTTACTGAGAGTTTTTAGCATGAAGGGGTGTTGAATTTTATCGAAGGCGTTTTCTGCATCTATTGAGATAATCATGTGATTTTTTTCATTGGTTCTGTTTATGTGATGGATTATGTTTATTGATTTGCATATGTTGTACCAGACTTGCATCCCAGGGAGGAAGCCAACTTGATCGTGGTGGATAAGGTTTTTGATGTGCTGCTGGATTTGGTGTGTCAGTATTTTATTGAGGATTTTCGCATCAATGTTCATCAGGGATATTGGCTTGAAATTTTCTTTTTTTGTTGTGTCTCTGCCAGGTTTTGGTATCAGGATGATGCTGGTCTCATAAAATGAGTTAGGGAGCTCTCCCTCTTTTTCTATTATTTGGAATAGTTTCAGAAGGAATGGTACCAGCTCCTCTTTGTACCTCTGGTGGAATTTGGCTGTGAATCCGTCTGATCCTGGGCTTTTGTTTTGTTTTGTTTGGGTTGGTAGGCTATTAATTATTGCCTCAATTTCAGAACTTGTTATTGATCTATTCAGGGATTCGACTTCTTCCTGGTTTAGTTTTGGGAGGATGAATGTGTCCAGGAATTTATCCATTTCTTCTAGATTTTCTAGTTTATTTACATAGAGGTGTTTATAGTATTTTCTGATGGTAGTTTGTATTTCTGTGGGATCAGTGGTGGTCTCCCCTTTATCACTTTTTATTGTGTCTATTTGATTCTTCTCTGTTTTCTTCATTGTTAGCCTATCTATTTTGTTAATCTTTTCAAAATATGAGCTCCTGGACTCGATTTTTTGAAGGGTTTTTTGTCTCTAACTCCTTCAGTTCTGCTCTGATCATAGTTATTTCTTATCTTCTGCTAGCTTTTGAATTTGTTGGCTCTTGTTTCTCTAGTTCTTTTAATTGTGATGTTAGAGGGACAATTTTAGATCTTTCCCGCTTTATCCTGTGAGTATTTAGTGTGATGAATTTCCCTCTAAACACTGCTTTAGCTGTGTCCCAGAGATTCTGGTAAATAGTGTTTTTGTTCTCATTGGTTTCAAAGAACTTATTTATTTCTGCCTTAATTTTGTTATTTACTCAGTAGTCATTCAGGAGCAGGTGGTTCAGTTTCCATGTAGTTGTGTGGTTTTGAGTGAGTTTCTTAATCCTGAGTTCTAATTTGATTGCACCGTGGTCTGAGAGACTGTTATGATTTCCGTTCTTTTGTATTTGCTGAAGAGTGTTTTACTTCCACTTATGTGGTCAATTTTAGAATAAGTGCCACATGATACTGAGAAAAATGTATATTCTGTTGATTTCGGGTGGAGGGTTTTGTAGATGCCTATTGGGTCTGCTTGGTCCAAAGCTGAGTTCAAGTCCTGAATATCCTTGTTAATTTTCTTTCTCATTGATCTGTCTAATATTGACAGTGGGGTGTTAAAGTCTCCCATTATTATTGTATGGGAGTCTAAGTCTCTTGTAGGTCTCTAAAAACTTGTTTTATGAATCTGTGTGCCCCTGTATTGGGTGCATATATATTTAGGATAGTTAGCTCTTCTTGTTGCATTGATCCCTTTATCATTATGTAATACCCTTCATCGTCTTTTTTGATCTTTGTTGGTTTAAAGTCTGTTTTATCAGAGACTAGGATTGCAACCCCTGCTTCTTTTTTGCTTTCCATTTGCTTGGTAAATATTCCTCCATCCCTTTATTTTGAGCCTATGTGTGTCTTTGCATGTGAAATGGGTTGCCTAAATACAGCAGACCGATGGGTCTTGACTCTTTATCCAATATGCCAGTCTGTGTCTTTTAACTGGGACATTCTGCTAGTTTACATTTAATGTTAATATTGTTATGTATGAATTTGATCCTGTCATTATGATGCTAGCTGGTTATTTTGCCATTAGTTGATGAAGTTTCTTCATAACGTTGATGGTTTTTACAATTTGTTATGTTTTTGCAGTGGCTGGTCCCAGTTTTTCTTTTCCATATTTAGTGCTTTCTTCAGGAGCTCTTGTAAGGCAGGCCAAGTGGTGACAGAATCTCTCAGCATTTACTTGTCAGTAAATGGAACATATCTCAAAATAATAAGAGCCATTTATGACAAACCCATAGCCAATATCACACTGAATGGGCAAAAGCTGGAAACATTCCCTTTGAAAACCAGCACAAGACAAGAATGCCCTCTCACCACTCCTATTCAACATAGTATTGGAAGTTCTGGCCAGGGCAATCAGGCAAGAAAAGAAATAAAGCGTATTCAAATAGGAAGAGAGGAAGTCAAATTTTCTGTTTGCAAATGACATGATTGTATATTTAGAAAACCCCATCATCTCAGCCCAAAATCTCCTTAAGCTGATAAGCAACTTCAGCAAAGTCTCAGGATAGTAAATTAATGTGCAACAATCACAAGCATTCCTATACACCAAAAATAGACAAACAGCCAAATTATGAATGAACTCCCATTCACAATTGCTACAAAGAGAATAAAATACCTAGGAATACAACTTCCAAGGGATGTGAAGGACCTCTTCAAGGAGAAGTACAAACCACTGCTCAAGGAAATAAGAGAGGACACAAACAAGTAGGAAAACATTCCAGGCTCATGGATAGGAAGAATCAGTATCATAAAAATGGCCGTACTGCCCAAAGTAATTTACAGATTCAGTGCTATCCCCATCAAGCTACCATTGACTTTCTTCACAGAATTAGAAAAAACTATTTCAAATTTCATATGAAACCAAAAAAGAGCCTGTATAGCTAAGAGAATCTAAGCAAAAAGAACAAAGCTGGAGACATCACACTACCTAAATTCAAACTATTCTACAAGGCTACAGTAAAACAAACAAACAAACAAACAAACAAACAACAGCAAAAAAAAAAAAAAAAAAAAAAAGCATGGTACCAGTACCAAAACAGATATATAGACCAATGGAACAGAACAGAGGCCTCAGAAATAGCACCACACATCTACAACAATCTAGTCTTTGACAAACCTGACAAAAACAAGCAATGGAGAAAGGATTCCCTATTTAATAAATGGTATTCAGAAAACTGGCTAGCCATATGCAGAAAACTGAAACTAAACCTCTTCCTTACACCTTATACAGAAATTAATTCAAAATGGATTAAAGACTTAAACGTAATACCTAAAACCATAAATACCCTAGAAGAAAGTGGAGGCAGTACCATTCAGGACATAGGCATGGGCAAAGACTTAATGACTAAAGTACCAAAAGCAATGGCAACAAAAGCCTAAATGGATAAATGGGATCTAACTAAACTAAACAGCTTCTGCACAGCAAAAGAAACTATCATCGGAGTGAACAGGCAACATACAGAATGGGAGAAAACTTTTGCCATCTGTCCATCTGACAAAGGGCTAATATCCAGAATCTACAAGGAACTTAAGCAAATTTACAAGAAAAAAACAAAGAACCCCATCAAAAAGTGGGCAAAAGACATGAACAGACACTTCTGAAAAGAAGACATTTATGCAGCAAACAAATATACAAAAAAAAAAAAAAGCTCATCATCACTGGTCATTAGAGAAATGCAAATCAAAACCACAATGAGATATCATCTCACGCCAGTTAGAATGGCAATCATTAACAAGTCAGAAAACAACAGATGCTGGAGAGGATGTGGAGAAATAGGAATGCTTTTTCATTATTGGCTGGAGTGTAAATTAGTTCAACCATTGTGGAAGACAGTATGGTGATTCCTCAAGGATCTAGAACAAGAAATACCATTTGACCCACCAGTCCCATTACTGGGTATATACCCTAAGGATTATAAATCATTGTGCTATAAAGACACATGCATATGTATGTTTGTTGCAGCACTATTCACAATAGCAAAGACTTGGAATCAACCCAAATGCCCGCCAATGATAGACTGGATAAAGAAAATGAGGCATATATACACCATGGAATACTATGCAGCCATAAAAATGAATGAGTTCATGCCCTTTGCAGGGACATGGATGAAGCTGGAAAACATCATTCTCAGCGAACCAGCACAGGAACAGAAAACCAAACACCGCATGTTCTCACTCATAAGTGGGAGTTGAACAATGAGAACACATGGAAACAGGGAGGGGAACATCACACACTGGGGCCTGTTGGGAGTTGGGGGCCTAGGAGAGGGATAGCTTTAGGAGAAATACCTAATATAGATGACAGGTTGGTGGATGCAGCAAACCACCATGACCTGTGTATACCTATGTAACAAACCTACACTTTCTGCACATGTATCCCAGAACTTAAAGTATAATTTAAAAAAAAAGAAAGAATCCTATACAAAATATTTGCTTTGAGCCCTTTCTGAGGCCAAAATGAGCAGCCTAAGTTTGGGAAAATTTGCCCTAATTCTATGACCAGCTGCAAAATTAGCTGGGCCCAATATGAAAATGCAGTGTTCTGTGTTAAATTATTATTAAGGATTTCAGGTTGGCAAAGGAGCAGAGCATTAATCCATGTACTGGGCTTTTCTGAAGGCATAGGCCTCTGCAATTTCCCTCCAAAAGGCAGGAAGCTGACTGTGGATATCACAATCATATAGAAATTTCTAACTCTCTCTCTCTCTCTCTCTCTCTCTCTCTATATATATATATATACACACACACACATATACATACATATATTGCTTTTTTGCTCTTAGAATATTTCAGTTGTTAAATTTGAATCCCAAAATCTATCTTTACTTAAATGTAATTTGTTAAAAGAATATATTGAAATATAATATATATATATGGGGAGAGAGTGAGAGAGAGACAGAGTAAGAGAGAGAATTTTCTCACCCAACCAGCCACATGCTTGAAAATGACTAAAATGGTGACTTCCGGAAGTTGATTTGGCCATGTTCTTACCTGTAGACATTCTATCTAAATTTCAAGGTTCATTTAAAATGTTGCTAATGCCAGGATATCTTCACTGATTGACAGAATTGTGCAAAAGTTTCTGTGTTCTTTATACTTATGATTATCTTATGCCATGGAGCAGATTCTGTTTGTGAGATTTAATTGAATAAGACATGGCACCTACCCTCAAATTTTTATTAACTTGGGGAGATAAGCACAGGTAAAAATATGTCAAATATATTAGAGAACAGTTAAATAGTTTTTTTACAAGCTTACAATGTAGGAAGAGTTTAAAGGGGGAAATGATCAAAGTAACCAGGACTAATAAAAATAACATTGAGCTGAATACTGAAGGTTAAAAAAGTAATTACTCAGAGACAGATCATCAAGAGAAGGCGAGAATCTTGAGAAAGAGAATAGAGGATTTAAGTAGACATGCTAGAAAATAAACAGATATTGGAAAATTATTAGACTGTTGAGCAAGGGAATAACCTGACAATAATGTGATAAGAACAATCACGTGAGAGCAGAATTCAGTTGGAAGAAAGTGATTGGAGTAAGATGGAGGGTATGTAAAGGGGCAGATATAAAATTCTAGATGGGGAAGTGGTAAAGCTATGAATTTGATGGTTGGGAAAAATGACAGAAATGCATAGGTAAAGACAAAATCATCTGAATTTCCAGTAGCAAACATGGCAAGGCTTGGTAAAATTAAATATAAGGAAATGTTAAGATGATTCAAAGATGAGACTGAGAGAACGATTGATGTAGTAAATCCATGAAGCAGTAAATGCTTAGCTTCAGCGTAGCTCCACAGGTTCTCAAATTTTTCCAAACATAAAGAATGCTCGGTATTCCCTCAAATGCTCTTAAATGCAGGAGAATACTTTCCCAGTTATGCCATTCAGGGGATTAAATATTATTGACCATCTTAAAATTATGCATTTTAATATTGGTTTCATGAACTTGATTTTAAGTCTAAATACCCATAATTTTCTATTAAAACTAAAGTTTGTTACCCCAAAAGAGTACATTGTTTTAAAGTGCCCAAGAAAGCATATTATGCATATTTTAAAGTTAAATATAAAGCAATAGGAATTGTAGTAATGTAACCTAATTGCACATAGGCTGAATTATAAATATAAAAGAAAAGAAGATCAATGCAAACTAAGAGTAGTTTATGATTACGTGATTATTGCTTTTTTGCTCTTAGAATATTTCAGTTGTTAAATTTGAATCCCAAAATCTATCTTTACTTAAATGTAATATTGATTGTTAAAAGAATATATTGAAATATAATACATAAGTGTGACAAAAAACTGTGTTTTATTACATTAGTTTCTTTTGAACAATTATATTCTAGTTGAAGTATATTGTTCACAGAAGGGCAAAAAAATATGTGTATGCTGTTCCTTGGCACATATCAAAAGATTCCACAATTTATTCAGGCCTCAGTGATATGTTTTGATGACTCTCTTTACGGTTCAGTCATAACATTTTTGTAAATCACAACTGCAATTACCCCATAAAAGGCCTAAAATATTTTTACATGTGCTAAATCCTGCCATTATGCTGATTTTAGAAAGTTTTAAGGATGAGAAATTTAAATACTATATTTAAATTATATTCTTTATAAAAGTGTTAAAAATTGAAACATAGAAGATGAAAATGCAAAACGAAATTAAAATATTAAATATTCAGGAAAGTGTTTTGAAAACTATTAGAGAATAGCATTGTTACATGTAACTGTTTTAAGTAAAGGTCATTAGAAAGAGGTGTCCAGAAGGTTAACATAATGAGACTGATTTAGGCTATTGCAGCACTGGATTCCCAGGAAAGCCATGACCAATGTGGAATGCTCTTACCATTTTAAATAAAGCTTCATATGCCTTAAATGTGGGAACTCTCTTCAGGAGCATACTGCCTGGCTTCAGTTGTCATTGTATGGCAGAGGGAGAGAAGGGATTTCTGAGGGAGCCGGAGCCTAAACTATTTAGAGCTTTATAGAGTAAAGTCAACATCTTGGAATTGCAATTTTAAGCAAATGGGTAGGCAGTGCAGACTGTGGAAAATTGGTATTATGCACTCCCTGTGGCTTGTATCATTTAGTTGCTGAGCCGCAGAATTTAGCCTAGGTAGAAGCTTCTGGGTGGTACTGAAGGCTGGGACTACGCTAAGGGAAATAAAACCGATGTTCATCCAAGCATACATTCAACCCAAACTTTCCAATCATTTGTATGAATGCAATGTAAATGTTAACTCTAAAGGAAAAGCTCAACAATTATAATCAGAAAATGGAGAAGATGTTGGAAGTTAAAGGCCTCACCCTCAGTTTAATTCTGCTTTCACTAAATAATTCTTGTATAAGCAGATGTTAAGAAGACAAATGCCAACATGTACATTTTGCTGCCAGTCAAGTATTGATTCTTCCTTGTGAAATAATCATAATTCTCATAGAGGTAGATAAGATGAAACTATTTGTAAACCACTTAGTTCATGTTTTCCACTTGGCATGTACATATTTCATCACTGGAAAAATCACATTCATTTATATAGTAATAGATACACAAAAAGCCCTAGGTAAAATAATACAATATTTGACATATTTTTAGCTATATGCTACTATTGGCTCATTTTTCAATCTTAACATTGTCTATATTTTCTAAAAATTCTATACTCAAAGTATTCTTTCCAAACCAATGCATTCTATTAAACATACACACTTTCTTCCACATAGGGAATTATATGCAAGATATTAAGTAAAAGCATTGTATTTTCCAAGGTTATTGATACTTTGAATACTTATAATTGGTTAGCATTTTATTGATCAAGGAAAAGAGATTTCAGGGATCCAGCTATGTGATAATTTTATGACCATCCTTTGTGAAGAAACTGAATAGAATATTTAGTCAATTCTGCTTGTGTAACCCAATTATTGGTGACTGGTCTGATTCCTCTTTCCCACACATTGGAAAAAGGTTTCCAAATAATTTACTTTTGTACTTAGTGGACAATTAGAATAAAAATGGCATAAACATTTGATGTGGTCAGGCCAAACTGGAAAGCGATGGTAACAAGGATTCAGATAAAGTTATTTTCCTTCCACATGATTACTAAAAGAAAAAACAGTGCAAAGATAATACATAAGATCCAGTGTCAGTTCCCCACCTTAGTGGGTAGCTTTCTACTATGGCCCTTCTTCCTAATAGAAGAGCTTGGCTGGGTGTGGTGGCTTAGACCTGTAATCCCAGCTGAGGTGGACAGATCATGAGGTCAAGAGATCGAGACCATCCTGGCCAACATGGTAAAACCCTGTCTCTACTAAAAATACAAAAATTAGCTGGATGTGGTGGCGCACGCCTGTAGTCCCAGCTACTCGGAAGGCTGAGGCAGGAGAATTGCTTGAACCCAGGAGGCAGGGGTTGCAGTGAGCTGAGATCATGCCACTACACTCCAACCTGGGTGACAGGGTGAGACTCTGTCTCAAAAAAAAAAAAAAAAGAGAAAGAAAAGAAAAGAAAAAGAAAAGCTCCCAATCTTCTGTTGTTTTTGTATAGTGTACAGAGGCATATCAGGTTAGAGAAATCTAGAAACATGGGATTATTGCTAAGGAGGAGGAAGTGATCTTGCACATCCATCCAACATATGCAGAGAAATAGGTCCAATGCCACTTAAATATTCCTTTTTGTATTTCATTTTCTGTCATCAAGTCTACTTATGATTTGGTGCAGTAAGAGCATCGCCTACCAAACCACAGGAAGAGGAAACTATAAAAAGTGCCATTATTTGTTCCTTTCTCTTGGAGGTCAATATCCCATAGTGGCAGAAATGTAGTAGTTAGTTTTATGAGTTTTTACTGTCGATATTTAATTCATTTTTTGTTTCATTCACTTGACTAACACTTTTATGGACACTGTTAAATACAAACTTAAGCTACTACTTTAATTAGTACTACTACTACTGTTACCATTGTAACTGCCATTATTTAATAATACTATCTCTAAGGCATTATTCTAAAGGCTTTACATTTATTATTTTATTTGATTCTAATAACAGTGGTATGAATAAGGGTTATTAATGTACCCATTTTACAGATGAATAGTTAATATTTAAGAGGCATGTAATATACCTGAAGACGCACATGTTTAAAGTGGTAAAAATGAGATGTGACTTTGTATATCTATGTGATTCCTAAGTGAATAAGTTTTAATTCTACATGTTTCTATTCTTATTCATGAACAAATTACTCTTTACTCTCAAAAAAATAAATTTTTATTATACTTTAAGTTCTGGGGTACATGTGCAGAATGTGTAGATTTGTTACATAGGTATACGCGTGACATGGTGGTTTGCTGTACCCATCAACCCATCACTTACATTACATATTTCTCCTAATGCTACCCCTCCTCTAGCCCCCCATCCCCTGACAGGCCCCAGTGCGTGATGTTCCCCTCCCTGTGTCCATGTGTTCTCACTGTTCAACTCCCACTTATGAGGGAGAACATGGGGTGTTTGGTTTTGTGTTCATGTGTTAGTTTTCTGAAAATGATGGTTTCCAGCTTCATCCATGTCCCTGAAGAGGACATGAACTCATCCTTTTTTATGGCTGCATAGTTTTCCATGGTGTATATGTGCCACATTTTCTTTATCCAGTCTATCATTGATGGGCATTTGGGTTGGTTCCAAGTCTTTGCTATTCTGAACAGTGCCACAATAAACATACCTGTGCATGTGTCTCTTTATAGTAGAATTATTTATAATCCTTTGGGTATATACCCAGTAATGGGATCACTGGGTCAAATGGTATTTCTGTTTCTAGATCCTTGAGGAATTGCCACACTGTCTTCCACAATGGTTGAACTAATTTACACTCCCACCAACAATGAAAAAGCGTTACTATTTCTTCACATCCTCTCCAGCATCTGTTGTTTCCTGACTTTTTAATGCTTGCCATTCTAACTGACGTGAGATGGTATCTCATTGCGGTTTTAATTTGCATTTCTCTAATGACCAGTGATGATGAGCTTTTTTTCCATATGTTTGTTGGCAACATAAATGTCTTCTTTTGAGAAGTGTCAGTTCATATCCTTTGCCCACTTTTTGATGGAGTTTATTTTCTTGTAAATTTGTTTAAGTTATTTATAGATTCTGGATATTAGCCCATTGTCAGATGGATAGATTGCAAAAATATTCTCCCATTCTGTAGGTCGCCTGTTCACCCTACTTGGAACCAACCCAAATGCCCATCAGTGATAGAATGGATAAAGAAAATGCGGCACATATACACCATGGAATACTATGCAGCCATAAAAAGTATGAGTTCATGTCCTCTGCAGGGACATGGATGAAGCTGGAAACCATCATTTTCAGCAAACTAACACAGAAACAGAAAACCAAACACAGCATGTTCTACCTCGTAAGTGGGAACTGAACAATGAGAACGCCCAGACACAGGAAGGGGAACATCACACACCAGGGACTGTCAGTGGGTGCGGGATTAGGGGAGGGATAGCATTAGGAAAATGCCTAATGTAGATATGGGCTGATGGGTGCAGCAAACCACCATGGCACCTGTATACCTATGTCACAAACCCACACATTCTGCACATGTATCCCACAAATTAAAGTATAATAAAAAAAATTTAAAAATAGACAGTAGAGGATGACTCAGAAACAGGAGCCAAGACAAACAGTATGAGGGCATAATCTGTAGCAATACCTCACCTCCTGAGCTGTGGAACTTTTCTGTGTGCTCTTCACTGGATTTAATATTGTTATGGGTCAGTGATGAGTATAGTTTTCTACACCCCCTTCCCCTTTGGAATGCAAGTGCCTATCTTGGTTCTAGTGTTGCCTGTGTCATCTCACCATTGTATATCAGATGTGTATGTGTGTTTGAAAGCAGATAACTTGTTTCTTTATATAACAGATGTGTAAATAAAAAGCATGACACTTAGAGGATCCTCATCTGCAACTGGCCTGATTCAGATGATGAGATTTTAAGCCTGCTGGCCTAAACAAATAAAACTTTGGGAATGAGATACTTGGCATAAATGAGGGTGTGAATTGTTAGGGCTCAAAGGGAAGACTATGGTGACTAGTTTTCAAACATGGCCTCTCAATAAAACATATCTCCTGTATTAATGTCCTTAGGTAGTTCTCTTCAATATGAAACCTGTGCTGGTATATGACTTGTGTGAACTAGCAGTATGTGGCAGAAATGATGCTCTGCAAATTTTGAGCTAGAACTTTAAGAAACCTGACATCTTTTTCTTATACGCTTTTGAAATGCTACGTAAAAAGTTCAACTATCTAATTGGAGAGGCCATGTGAAAAAGGAGAGTAGTGTAACTGCATTGAGAGAAGACTAACTCTCTAGTTTTCCAGCTGATTCCATGCATCCCAGTGTCCCAGCTGAGCCATATTCCTGCTGTACTTCCCAAGCTTCCAGATGACTCCAGTGCCATCCAAGAAATGCTGAGCAAAAAACTGTGCAGCTGAATGTACTCAATCCACAGAATCAAGAGAAATGATGAATAGTGTGCTGCTTTAAGGTGCTATGTTTTGGAGGTTTATTTTTTGTTTCATAGCAATCAAAATCGAAAGTGGATTTTCTTCTTTGGAAGTTATTTCACTTCCTTTACCGAAAGAACATATCTTGTTCAACAACTGCTTTTTGAGTTCCATTGTCTTTGAGTTAATCTGAATTTAACTTACATAAGCACATAATTTAAAATTTATGGAATTAAAAATATTTTTTTCCTAACTTGGTTTTCTAAAATCAATAACTTATAGAGTGAGTGGTCCACATTAGCTTTTTCTAAACTAACTCTGTTGGCCAAACTGCTTTGCTCACACAAGAATTCTTAAAGGAATCACTCTTTTGACAAAGACTGATCAGCCAGAGATCATCAGGATAAAGCCTGTAGTCTAACTAAATGATATTTACTGACTTGCTGCATGCCACATATTTCCAGAGGAAAAGCAGAATGCCTCTCTAAGAGAGGAAAAGAAAGCTTCTTCTTAAGGTTTGGGTTTATGTTGAAGTATTCTGAGGAAGGTCTGAGTGAAGCAGCCTAATTCTGAAGAGAGTTTAGGAGAAATTGAGATTAACTAGGAATCGGGTGCTGCCAGAAGGCAAGGAGAGTTTAACCGTTGAGTATTCTCATAAATGCAGTTGTCCCTTGGTATCCACAAGGGATTTATTCCAAGACCCCCTGCACATACCAAAATCTACAAGTGCTCAAGTCCCTTATAGAAAATGGCATTGTATTTGCATATAACCTATATACATCCTTTTGTATATTTTAAATCACCTCTAGATTACTTATAATACCTAATGCAATGCAAATGGTAGGTAAATTGTTGTTACACTATATCTTTTAGGGAATAATGATAAGAAAAAAGTATATACATGTTTAATACAGAAACAGCTGCCCTTATTTTTCTCTGAATATCTTCTATCCATGGTTGCTTGGTTGAATCCAAGGATGCAGAACCCATGGATATACAGGATTTCTTCTACCCATGGGTACAAGAAAATGGCCAAGTGAGGAGTCATCATTGATGATAAAGCAGAAATCACTCAAAAGGGGAGATATTAAGGCATTTTGCAACTACTGCATAGCTTTGGAAAAAGTAAGGTTTTCTCTTAATTTCGCACTTAATTTTATCTGTATTTGTGCCCCCAGCCTGATCAATGGCAGGTCTGCTTTGCTCCTTCAGGCCATGCTGATTTTCACTCTTTCCATCTCAGATAGGTCTGTACCACTTCACTCTTTATATATTGAAATTTTATATTTCAAAAAATGCTGACACTTATTTTTAACGTGAAACATAATTTTAAAATTCTACTTCTTGGTTGGATGTGGTGGCTCAAGCCTGTAATCCCAGCATTTTGGGAGGCCAAGGCAGAGGGATCACTTGAGTCCAGGAGTTGAGACCAGCCTGGACAACACAGTGAAACCCTGTCTCTACAAAGGAGAAAGAAAAAAAAAATTAGCTGGATGTGATCACATGCACCTGTGGTCCCAGCTACTCAGGAGGCTGAGGTGGGAGGATCACCTGAGCCCAGGAGGTCGAGGCTGCAGTGAGCCGTTATCAGGCCACTGCAGTCCAGCCTAGGTGACAGTGAGACCTTGTCTCAAAAAATATCTACTTCTTATTTATCCTCACAGAAACTTCACCGTTATATATAACTGTTGTAAGATGAACCACATAAATTATTTCTTAATTAAGTTAATTTTAAGTTAATAGTCCCTGCTGCAATAACACAATGCCATAGATTGGGTGTCTTAAATAAACATATATTTCTCACAGTTCTAGAGGCTGGAGGTCTGAGTTCATGGTGTCAACATGGACCAGTTTTTTGAGAGACCCCTTTTCCTCATTTAAAGGTGCCTACCATCTTGTATGACACATAGTGGAGATAGCGAGCTCTGGTATCTTCATCCCCTCTAAGGACACTAATCCCATCATGGGGCTTCCCATGGTGGGCTTCCCAAAGGTGAAGCTTAATGGGTTTAAAATCATAATGGGCGTTAGGGATTAAACAACTAAACGTGAACTAAGGGGTGGGAAGCACAAAACATTCAGACCACAGCAATAAATAAATTCACAAATAGATTTTGAGCATCTACTAGGTTATGTTTGGAGGTTTTCAAGTAACAGATAATGTTGATGACAGAAGCTAAACTAATATCTCTTTATTTTAGTTCAATTCTTTTTTCAATTAGCTAAGCTACTTATCCTAACCATATGATTGCTTAAAGTAGGTCAAATTGTGTGTAGCAATTTAGAGAATCCTAAAACACAAAGAATTTGGGAGAATTACTTCTAAGCATGCCTAGCAGATGCAATGTAAATATGGATGTAATCATTTTCAAGCACTAGTACCTTTTTCACAGCGTTTGACTACAAAGTAGAAAATTATCACATCCCATCTGGTCTGTGTTATATATATTAGGTAGTTCTTCTAAAGTAAATTGTTCAAGGTCAGTCTTTCTGTAAGCTCCCTAATGAGAAAATCTAATAAAGGCTTAACATTACCATATAAAGAGAATTAGCATTGTTTATATCAGATAACTGCAAAACAAATTTGTAAATTTCAAGTGTGGTTTCCATAATGCTTTTATCATTAATGTAAAAATGAGTATTTTACTAAAACATCAACATTTTGAAGAAGAATAGAATTTTATTTAATCAAGAATAGTTTCTGCACAACAGTAGACTGATATTTTATTTTTTTCTACCCCTATATTTAATATTTGAAACAAATTTATCATTTCCCCTTTCTGTCAGCATTTTAATGCCAGCATAAAATTCTGGTTAAGCAATTATCTTGTGTGTTTTAGAGACAGACTATATATGAAAGAAGGTTTTATACACCCACAAATACTTCTTTACCAGATGTGTTTCATTTCTCATTTATGACCTAACTATATATTTTTATGGGAATGCTTTTAATGCAATGTTACTGGAAATTTTAAATTTAACTTTTCTAATTTCCCCGTAACTGTTGGTTGCCTCATTTATATTAAATCTATGTCTACAGTACAGTAAAACAACTGATAAATTCTAAGAACTGACAATATAGGAGTTAACCCTAAATAAACAGACAAATAAACATTCTGGTTAATGAAGACAAAACAATAGGTTTTATTAAGTATTCATTTTCCAGGAATAGATTTTTTTGTTAAAAATTCTAAATACTACATTGTTAAAATCAAAGTATCAAAGCAAAGAAAGTTGCCTTAAATGTTCTTTGTAGTTAAAACACTAATAGCAATGAAATGAGAATCAGACTGGCATCAAACTTCTCATCAGCAACAGTGTTTGTTGAGAAGATAATAAAATCATGCTTTAAATTTCTTATGGAAAAGTCTTTCAAACTAATATTCAACTATTTATCAACTTTGGACATTCAAGTGCTCACAAACTTCACCCTTTACAAATATCTTAGGAAGTTCTATAGAATGCATTTTTCAAAATGAGATACTAAACCAAAGTAAAAGATATGAATCCAGAATGTATAATATACTTCCCAGTGAGTAGACAGAAGCTTATAGAATAACAGATTTGCAGTAAGGCAGGAGATAATTTATTTCAGATTAAATTTGAAAGAGAACTCCAATAGACAAATAGCCTATTTTCAACCAATAACTTCATAAAGTGGCAAAGTAAAAACAATAGCAATCAAATTTAAAGAATACAGATATTTGAGTCAAAATTATTGAATTTGATGAAATCAAATTAGCCAAGAAATAAATCAAATTAGAGAATATTCATTTAAAAGTCATACATAGTAAACAGTGTTATTAAAGCAGTTGCAAGAACTAGATTTGGAAGGAAGGGCTTAACAACTTGTTTCTCTAGGCTTAGGATGCCCGAAGACTTAATTCTAGTCTTATTCTAGTCCTTCTTTAACTCTAACTCAAGGTATTTATACCTATATCTTTGGAAATACTTAGATTACTATGTATTGACCTAGTAACTGTACCTCACTGTCAACATTGGTGTTTTTCTTTTTTGGTGTAATTTGTAATCAGTTAGTAACTTGTAATTGATTAGTTATAGCAGCACAAGAGGATTGGACCACATACTCATTAGGATCCTACTTCACTAGATAATTCAAAAGCTGAAGAGACCTCATAGCTGATGATATCACTGTGTTGAGGTAACCATCACTCATCTAGCCTTGATCCTATGACTACATGTATCTGAAATGCTGTGCAATTCAATAACCTCAGCTGCTGTGCTTGGGATCCCTGAGGCTTTTGCTCTACTCTTCCTGCATAGGCTATTCACCTCCCTGTTATCCTTCCTAACAGTGAAGTAAATTTTTTAGGGAGAAACTTAATGTGTTAGTTCTCTTTGTCCAAGAAGCAAATGCCTACACACAATTACACATGCAAGAGATTTATTAGTTAAAGAAAAGTGAAGGGCATCTAGAGTAGGCAAGGAGCACCTTCCAACTGTAATACATGCCAAACTCCTGTGAAAGAGCCAGAAATTAGGTAAAAATGGAATTAGATAAGAAGTTTCTCAGACTGCAACAGTGCTTTTTAAGAAGGTTTCAGGAAGGCAAATGAATCCTTGAGCCAAAATTCCCTGTTAGAAGAATTCTTTGTCTTCTAAACTTGGTCCTGCTTAGTACCACGGCTTTGGTCAGGCATTGGGAAGTTGAGCAACCTTCAGGAAACATGGCTTTAGCACAAAAGCAGGGATGAATCCAGACTAGTAGTTCCTTGGCCATTAATCAAGAGGTTCCCTATGTAGAATTTCTGAGAGTCTTATTTCAATGGGTATTACAATCCACCACTTGTGACTCATGGTTGTACTGATATATGTCACACAATTTCCAGAAACAGCCCTTCCGTGGCTCTTTTGGGCATCTCTTCCTACGAGGAAACTTGGAAGGGGCAGATCTGTGCAATAAATATAGCCCCTTTTGCTGCAGTTAGTATCAAGGCCACCAATGGTACTTATTGCCTTCCTTTACTATTCATTCTAAATTCTGTTCATATTCATCTTATCTCCTTGCATGTCTTGGTAGGTTACTTGATGGTGTAATCCAAACCTACATCTTTGCGGAAAATTAGCTTTTGAAAATATGTTTTTAGATTGGGTTACTTCTAATGAAAATTAGCTTTTGAAAATATGTTTTTAGATTGGGTTTTTAGATTGGGTCCATTCAGAAATAGTGGGACAAGGGAGTGCTAGGAGGCATCTTAGTTGATTGCCTGGATTCCATATATATATATTAACCTGACCTCATTATGTAAAGCAGCCCTACCTCTTCCTGCTTATTTTAGTCAATTATGCCTACCATAATGATGTCTTTTCCACTAGTTGATGGTCCTTGAACACAAGAGGTTCACAGTGCTCAGGTGGAAGCTGTCATTCAATCAAACATTGTCTGTGTCCCATGGCAAAAAAAAAAAAAAAAAAAAGCCCTATTTGGGGTATTTGGGGAAAGAACATCCATCCCTGAGGAATGGAAAGCAGAAAAAGCCCACGTGCATCGTGGGGAATAATGTTGGGAACACTCTTACTTCTACCACATTGTTTCCAGAGCAATTTATTCTTCCTATTGTGCATACAGAGCTATATAGAAGCTTCTGATTCGAAGCTTATATTCTGTATTGTAAAAGATAAAAAGCCTTTTTGCCTTTGAGCTTGTGGTTGATCTATGCTTTTAGAAGGCAGCTCCATGACATTGTCTGCTTCTGAATAGTACACTGATGGTACAACAAGTGGATCCTGTGGTTACAGGATAACCACACTCATACTCACTTTGCTATGAAGTGAGTCTCCAGGTTTCATACAATGTAGTCTGGTACCCAGTTGTAGGCAGAATTTGAAGATGATCCCCAAGACTCGTACTACTTCATATGCACACCTACATAATAGAGAACAAAGCATTCTAATTTTATGACTTTCTATGTGCCTTTTTGGAAATATCTCATGGTATATTAATCTCTATTGCAGGTGTTATGTCCTTGATGGGGGATGACATGGTTTTATAGTTTCTTTTGGCCTCCCACACCATGATAGCTCTTACTCCACAGGCCAGTTAAAACTGCCAATATCCTCCACTTGAGTGTGGGTAGGCCTTAACTAATCAGATGTATCTTTTAAAAATGGGTATAGAGAACAGAGAGAATATAAGTCAGAGATACTTGAAGATGCATCAGATGCTCTCCTGTTGGTCTTAAGAAAGGAAACTGCTATGTCATTAAAAATCATGTGGCAGAAAATAAGAGGCAGGCTCTAGAAGGCGAGAGTAGCCCCCAGCTGACAACCAGCAGTGTCCTCTATCCTACAATGACAAGGAAACAAATTTCTGTCCATGATTGCATGAGCGTGGAGAAGACTCTGAGCTCCAGGAAGGAGCACAGGAAACACTTCAAGCTCAGCCTTTGTAAGACTCTAAGAAGGGATTCCAGCTAGGCTATGCCTGGACACCTTATTTACAGAAACTGTAAATAAATAAACGGATGTCATTTTAAACTACTAAATTTGTGAAATTTTGTAATGTTGAAATAGAAAACTGATGCAGCTTCCATGCCTGTGGAAAAGGCATGTGAAAGCTCGCATGCAGTAACATTGGTTATAGCTCTGTAAGCAGGAAAGCCAAATTCATACTTGGAATATCTGTTCATGCCTATGAAGACAAACTTAGCTCTTCTATAAAAGTGAAGGCCCAATGTAGTCTGTTTGCTAATAAGTAGCTTGCTGGTATACTTGAGGAATAGCATTATTTCAGTGCTTCAGAACAGGTCTCTGTTTATGAAAAATTGGACATTCCAAAGAGATAGTAGCTAGATTGGTCTTGGTTAGTGAATGTCCATGTTGCTGAGTAAATTATTTGTGTTTATTACTGCCACTGCACTGTGAAGTTGGATTCTATTGCTAAATAAGATGCACAGGACATAAATGAAAATACTTAAAAATATATAGTTTACTCTAGGAAAAGGGTACAGTATATTAGTGACAGTATTAAAGAAAACATACGCATTATAGCCAAATGCTAGCTCATGGCAAGGGGTCTGGAGACATCAGGTGTGAGCTCCTATTTTAATCCATCTCAAAAGGCCATGAATGGACGCATTTTTTTCTTGGATCAGAAACCACCAATATGTGCAGGGAACACCTTGAAATTTGTGAGCTCAAAATGGTATCTTGGCTGGAGACTTTTTATTTGGCTGGCTATGCAACATATTTCTGCTACATAACCAGTTTTATCAGCAGAATCCGCCAGAGTGTCACTGAAACCAGGTGCAAATCATCAATCTCGTTGTTATCAATAAACAATCCCAACTAACTGGAATGAATGGTCCAGAAACTCTTCAGACCCATGGTTGCAAAGCAATACTATTAATCAGTATGTTTTGTGCCTCAAGTAAGGGTCATTGTCATAAACGAACTTTAGCAAAGCAGCCCAAGATAATGACAAACCTGCTGTAATTAACCTTGAAAACACAAACATGGCCATTCTATTGATGCATGCCAGTTCAAAATGGCATATGATGAAGTCTGGCCAACATCAACTGGCCAGGTCATTCTGTTTGTTTAGCAATCCAGTGACACTTCCATGGTGGTGTTTTATAATGGGCATCCACACTTGGTGCTAATTTCCATATGCCACCCATCCATGTGACTCTTTCCAGAGAAATTTGTCTCTGATTTGTCTCTCCTTTTCTTCTAGGCCTCTGGCCAGTTGAGTTGTAGAAGACTAGCACTTTCATTAGCTCTGACTGCTGGGAAAAAAAATTCTTTCAACTGTAATTCCTGGCCAACTGAATGTGGCTATAATGCTGATGTCATCCATGTACAGTTAGCACCCACATACTGAGTGAACCCATTCATAAGTGAACCTAGGACTTATGCCTTCTTCTTCAATATAACACACAGGGACATCCATACAAAGAGAGATGTGAAGGAAGAAAGTTTTTGTTTGTTTGTTTGTTTGTTTTGTAACTAGAGTGGTAAAAATAAGAGTCTTGGCTATCCAGCCATGAAAGTGTATCTGTGTCTTCTATTGCTCAAGCTTAGTCCAGGATATATAATTCCCACATTATGATTACTGATTAGTCTCCCCAACCTCATAACTTGTTAAGTCTGGCAGAAAGCAGCTTGTAATATCAGTTCCATATGCACAATCACTTGCTGCTTAGGTGTTCTGTCTCTACTAGTGATATGATTAGGCTGTGTCCCTACGCAAATCTCATCTTGAATTGTAACTCCCACAATTCCCATGTGTCATGGGAGGAATCTGGTGGGAGGTGATTGACTTATGGGGTGGGTCTTGCCCATGCTGTTCTCATGATAGTTAATAAGTCTCATGAAATCTGATGGTTTTGAAAATGGGAGATTCCCTACACAAGCTCTCTCTTTGCCTGCTGCCATCCATGTAAGATGTGACATGTTCCTCCTTGCCTTCTGCCATGATTGTGAAGCCTCCCCAGCCATGTGGAACAGTAAGTCCATTAAACCTCTTTTTCTTGTAAATTGCCCAGTCTTGGGTATGTCTTTATCAGCAGTGTGAAAATAGACTAATACAGTAAATAGGTGCCAGTAGAGTGGGATGCTGTGAAAAGGTACCCAAAAATGTAAAAGCAACCTTAGAACTGGGTAACAGGCAGAGGTTGGAACAGTTTGGAGGGCTCAGAAGAAGAAAGGAAAATATGGAAGTTTGGAACTTCCTAGAGACTTGTTCAATGTCTTTGACCAAAATGTTGATAATTATATGGACAATGAGATCTGCTGAGGTGGTCTCAGATGGAGATGAGGAACTTGTTGGGAACTGGAGCAAAGGTGACTCTTGTTATGTTTTAGCAAAGAGACTGGCAGCATTTTTTCCCTGCCCTAGAGATATGTGGAGCTTTGAACTTCAGAGACATGATTTAGGGTGTCTGGTGGAAGAATTTTCTAAGCAGCAAAGCACTCAAGAGGTGACTTGGGTGCTGTTAAAGGCATTCAGTTTTAAAAGGGAAACAGAGCATAAAAGTTCAGAAAATTCAGTCTGACAATGCATTAGAAAATAAAATCCCATTTTCTGAGAAGAAACTCAAGCCTGCTGCAGATATTTGCATAAGTAACAAGGAGCTGAATGTTAATCACCAAGACAATGGGGAAAATGTCTCCAGGGCATGTGAGAGAATTTGAGGCAGCCCCTCCCATCACAAGGCTGGAGATCTAGGAGGAAAAAATGTTTTGTGGGTGGGGCTAAGGGTCCCTCTGCTGTGTGCTGTCTAGGGACTTGGGGCCCTACATCCCAATTGCTCCAGCTGTGACTAAAATGGGTCAAGATACAGCTAGGGCCTTGGCTTCAGAGGCTGCAAGCCCCAAGCCTTGGCAGCTTCCACATGGTGTTGAGCCTGTGGGTGCACAGAAGTCAAGAATTGAGGTTTGGGAACCTCCACCTAGATTTCAGAAAATGTATGGAAACACCTGGATGCCCAGGGAGAAGTTTGCTGAAGGGATGAGGCCTTTGTGGAGAACCTCTACTAGGCAGTGCAGAAGGAAAATGTGGGGTCAGAGATAGCACACAAAGTCCCTACTGGGGCACCACCTAGTGGAACTGTGAGAAGAGGGCCACTGTCCTCCAAGCCCCAGAATAGTAGATCCACCGACAGCTTGCACAACATGCCCTGCTGGATTTCGGACTTGCATGAGGCCTGTAGCCCCTTTGTTTTGGCCAGTTTCTCCCATTTGAAATAGTTGTATTTATGCAATGCCTGTACCCTCATTGTATCTAGGAAGTATGTAACTTGTTTTTGATTTTACAGGCTCATAGGCAGAAGGAACTTGCCTTGTTTCAGATGAGATATTGGACTGTGACCTTTTGAGTTAAGAATTTGGGGGACCGTTGGGTAGTCATGATTGATTTTGAAATATGAGGACATGACGTTTGGGAGGGGCTGTGGGGAATGATATGGTTTGGCTCTGTCCCTACCAAAATCTCATCTTGAATTGTAATTCCTACAATTCCCATGTGTCATGGGAGGAACCCTGTGGGAGGTGATTGAGTTATGGGGGCAGGTCTTACCCATGCTGTTCTCATGATAGTTAATAAGTCTCATGACATCTGATGGTTTTGAAAATGGGAGATTCCCTGCACAAGCTCTCTCTTTGCCTGCTGCCATCCATGTAAGATGTGACTTGCTCCTCCTTGCCTTCCACCATGATTTTGAGGCCTCCCCAGCCACGTGGAACTGTAAATCCACTAAACCTCTCTCTTTTGTAAATTGCCCAGTCTCAAGTATGTCTTTATCAGCAGTGTGAAAACAGATTAATACAACTAGGCTTCAGTGATATGCCACAAACTCTTCTGCAAAAGATATATAAGCCTATCCTGCAGAGATTATGTTCTCATACAGGAAGAGACTAGTTTCAGGGTTATATTTGGCCTTGTCCAATATTGTAGCTTTTACTCCACAGGCTAAGGAATCAATGTAGGAATTATTCCTACTGGCAAAACTCACAGTACTAATTACACCCTTGCGGATTAAGGGATTGACTACTAGGTAAGTCTGCAGACCTAGTTGGCTCACTGTTAACTACTTTAGCTGGGACTTCATTTTTATTTATCCTTATAAGACCCCCTTCTAATAAAGGAGCTACAAAAAATTTGTGTCTCTGAGGGTCAGTGTCAATCAGACCTTTTGTCTGATAATCCTCACAGTAACTGGAGTTGCCTTTTCCCCAGTGTAGGACCCCCTGAGCATATGGCTGTATTCTTTGGTGAAAGACTAGGGGAACCATTGCAGTAAATAACAGCTGTGATATTAAAATAGATGTTCTTTGTGTATGAAGAAATATTCAGGTTTTGGTGACCAGAAGGAAAAACTGCCTCACAATATTTGTGCTGCTTTTCCGTAGAATGCAGTGATTGCCCTGAAATTCCTTGTGAGCTAGGTAAATCATCTCCAAGCCTAGAGAGAAAGAGTGTTTGTGCTTCTCTGCATTCTCCTGCCACTTTCCCTAGCAGAATGCAGAGAAAGCCAATGCCCTGGGACTGGGATTTTTCAAAGTGTGCAACAACATTAGAAGGATCTAGAAATATGCTAGAAGCAAATTATCTGACCTGCCTCTAACTTTGTGAATAAAATACTACTGGGTGGGAGGACATGAGGGGTGAAAGCCATCTTTGTGTCAATATGTCTTCCAGTTACTTCGGGGTCACAGCAAAATTTGAAAATGCCAGCATAAGGGACTGTAGAGACAAAGGTTGGCAGGAGACTAGAACCCTGAGTCACCATGGGTAACAAAGCCCCTGCTATCCAAGAGCAGTGCTATGAACTTTGAGTGTCAAATAGATTCTCTTTTTAGAACTGTTGTACAGTTTAAGTCTATTTTTTACAGTAGTTTTGGATTACTATAGCTAATACAAAGACAAAATAAGAAAATAGAGATGAAGTATACTTTGAAAAAGACAACTGGTTAAGAATAGATGAGGTCGGATCATAACCAAGGTTGGCAGAGATGTAGCAAATGGACTGTTTGAGTTAGGAAAAATTTTACAATTTGTGTAACCTGATGGTGTATTTGCAGTTTGAAAATAATCTTTAAAAATAAAAATGGTTTTAAAGCAACCTGCTTTCATTACATATATAGAATTGTGTTATAGATTTAAGGTAGTCCATTGCTTTATTTATGTATTTGTCTATATATGTATATATGTATTTATTTATTTATTTATTTATTTATTTATTTATTTATTTTTACAATGTGTTACAGTCATTCCTGTCTCTATGCAAGCAAGTAATGTGTTGCTTCCAACTAATGTGTAGTATTTTGTGCTGTGCATGCATCCTATTTTATTTGTCTCCTTTCCCAGGAAAGGAAAGCCAGATGGGGGGTACGGCATCCAAACATGGAAAGTAAAGCAGGAATCAGAGAAAATGTGCAAGATATGGGAAAGTCATAGGAAAGGGTGTATACAAGTTTTAATTCTTTTAATTAAAAAATTATCCAACTTTAATTCATATTGCACTTGATCTGCACAATTGATTAAACTACATAGTTTTGCAAAACTAATGTGTAGTAGGTAACATACAAACCATAAGCATCATTACTGTACTTGGTTACTATAGACTACACGAATGTTTTGTAGATAAATGTAATTACCAATGTTTGTATCAATCTGAGTCAAGAGCCAGAAATGTTTTATCTTAAATGACAGTTGTCCAGTTCACAATCCATTGGCTATGGAGGTGTAGAGGTTTGTATTATTTGCTTATGAGTTTTTTTTTTCCTTTTCTTCTAAACAATTAATACTTTAAAATTGAAACATCTCTTAAAGAAATTCATGGCAACATTTATTTTTCACAGAAAATATTTTAAGACATTTTTGTAGCAAACACTTACATTATATAGCAAAACGTAACATTCCACAAAAAAGAAATGAAGTAAAAGAGTAAATTCTGATGAAAGTTTTTTGCATGTGGAAGGTCCCTTCAGGCTACAAATCAGCAGTGAAAGTTTACTTTTCTCCAGCATTAAGGACACTGTCTTGATACATTTTGAGATGCATTGCCTTAGGGAGGCCAGTCATTTCATCAAGAAAAGAGCTAAATGGAGCCTAACTCTTCGGGCAACAAATGGCAAGGTGGTTTTTAGTATAGCATTTATTTTTACAAAAAATGTCATTTCTAAATATTGTGAATGAGACAATAAAGCAAAATATATTCTACATGGTGTTTTTAATGATTTCTTTAGGTCAGGTGCTGATTTTTAAAAACTTTACTCTTAGCACTTTGGGAGGCCGAGGCAGGCCGATCATGAGGTCAGGAGTTCGAGACCAGACTGGCCAACATGGTGAAACCCTGTCTCTACTAAAAAATACAAAAATTAGCCATGCGTGGTGGTGGACACCTGTAATCCCAGCTACTCAGGAGACTGAGGCAGGAGAATCGCTTAAAACCAGAAGGCGGAGGTTGCAGTGAACTGACATCGTACCACTGCACTCCAGCCTGGGTGAAAGAGCGAAAATCTGTCTCAAACAAACAAAAAACAAACAGACAAAAACAAAACTTTACAACGGTGTTTAAAAACATATCACAAGAAACATAGCTGACAAAACTATTCTTCAAGGCATACACTAATTGAAAATTATCCCTGCCTTTCTTCTTCACTTAATAATTAATATTTATTTTTATTTTAGAGTTTTCTGTATATCAAACTTGAAGCGTAGAGGTTTCAAAAAAGTTACAGCTTTTAATGTAGGCTGAATCCTCCATTAGAAAATTATTGGACTAGGCACGTGGAATCACACCTGTAATCCCAGAACTTTGGGAGGCCGAGACAGGCGGATCACTTGAGGTCAGGAGTTTGAGACCAGCCTGGCCAACATGGCAAAAACCTGTCTCTATGAAAAATACAAAAATTAGCTGCGTGTGGTGGTGCATGCCTGTTATCCCAGCTATTTGGGAGGCTGAGTCAGGAGAATCGCTTGAACCTGGGAGGTGGAGGTTGCAGTGAGCCGAGATCGTGCCACTGCACTCCAGCCTGGGTGACGGAGTGAGACTGTCAAAAAGAACAAAAAAACAAACAAACAAAAAAACCACTTTATTTTTTTGATTGATATTTCACTGAAATAACACTTTGGTTTACATAGTGTTGGCATTCACATTCCATTGATTAATTCCTCTAATTTCATGGAAAATCTCTCATTTGTTTTCATTTTTTTGAAATTGGTAGGCATCATGTTTTATTTTTCATTTTAGAGTATAAACATTGTATAATTATTTCCAAATTTATGTTCAGTACTTCACTTGAAGAAAATATTTCTTTACTACATATTATGTATTTAAATTTTTTGGTGTATAGAGCATTCATATGAAACAGTGGCTGTGCCTACATATTTTAGAGAATAATAAATAACTCCTATGTGCAAATGCAGTTTATCAAAATAATTTTTCTTTTTTTTTTTAGACAGAGTCTTACTCTGTCTCCCACGCTGGAGTTCAGTGGCACAATCTAGGCTCACTGCAACCTCCACGTCCTGGGTTCAAGCGATTCTCCTGCCTCAGCCTCCCGAGTAGCTGGGATTACAGGTGCATGCCACCACGCCCGGCTAATTTTTGCATTTTTAGTAGAGACATGATTTCACCATGTTGGCCAGGCTGGTCTCGAACTCCTTACCTCAGGTGATTTGTCCACCTCGGCCTCCCAAAGTGCTGGGATTACAGACGTGAGCCATTGTGCCTGGCCAAAATAATATTTTTAATCATCTGATTTTCTTTTATCTCTGTAACCATTTAAATAAATGCCTTTCCAACAATATCAAATAGTTATCATTTTAGTTATATCACATTAGGTTAGGTTTTTCTGAGCATTCCATCTGCTATAGTGCTAATATATTTTCAAGCATGATTACTGCAGAGAAGCATTTTTAAATTTAATTGTGTTAAATATGTATCTTAATGAAGTGTCTTATCTCTACTGGTTTTTCAGTTGATTATCTTCTATAGTTGAGGTGGAAAATTCTTTATATTCGCAAATAATCATCATTATGTAACTAAATTTATAATATTTATTCAAGTCTATTATTTTCACTGTTTTAGCTTTCTAAGTGATGTTAAACTTTTGATGACAGTAATCATTTTACTGCCTCTCAATATTATAAATAATGTCAAAAGAGAGTGCAAGAGATGAAAGAGAAAGAACTATTTGTGAAAACAAATTTTTTTCTTCAAATGATTTTTCAGCAGATATCAATATGCTTTTCTTGTTTAATACAATAAAATAAATGAGTAGAGTATCCAAATATTAAATATTCCCCAACCCATGAAGGAACCCTTTCTTTTTATTTTATTTTATTTTATTTATTTATTTATTTTTGAGACGGAGTCTTGCTCTGTCTCCCAGGCTGGAATGCAGTGGCACGATCTCAGCTCACTGCAAGCTCCACCTCCCAGAGAACCCATTTCTTGATGGCACATTTATTATTCTTTTTCACACTGTAAGCTACTAGGAGGTAATATAATGCTTAGAACTTTTGCATCAATATGTGTAAGTGAAATTAATCTGTGTAATACCATTATGTATTTTTGCCATTATATTTTTATTTCAGATAAAGTTAACTTTGTAAGTAAACACCATTGGCAACTTTCTTTCTTCCCTGCTATTTCAGACAAGTTAAAAAGGTATAGGTTCTACCTATCCCTAAAAGTTTTGTGAGGGAGTGATATGGTTTGGCTAAGTGTCCGCACCCAAATTTCATCTCAAATTGCCAACCTTAGTTGGAGGAGGGGCCTGGTGGGAGGTGACCGGATGAAAGGGGCAGACTTCTTCATTGCTGTTCTTTTGATAAGTGAGTTCTCATGAGATCTGATGGTTTAAAAGTGTATGGCACTTCTTTCATTTTTTCTCTCTCCTGCCACCATGTGAAGTTGAGTTTGCTTCCCCTTCACCTTCTACCATGAGTGTAAGTTTCCTGAGGCCTCCCCATCCATGCCTCCTGTACAGCCTGTGGAACTGTGAGTCAATTTAATGTCTTTTCTTTGTAAATTGCCCAGTTTCAGATAGTTCTTTAAAGCAATATGAGAACAAACTAATACAGGGAGTTTTCTTAATATTTATAGTTATAAATGTACTTAGATATTTAAAGTTTTTCTTGAATTATTTTTTCATTTACCTTCTCAGGTAATTAGAACAAAATAGTCAAATTTACTTAGTTGCATTTGTAGAAAAGTATCACTCTCAAGTATTTAATTTACTTGATAAATGTGATCATATGTCTTGTCTTTCTCTCATAAATTTTGATTATTTCTGGACTTTTCTTCATTAATTTTTATCTATTCATTTTATACCAGTAGTCTTCTTTTTTTTTTTTTTTTTTGTGATGGAGTCTTGCTCTGTCGCCCAGGCTGGAGTTCAGTGGCGCTATCTTGGCTCACTGCAAGCTCTGCCTCCCGAGTTCACGCCATTCTCATGCCTCAACCTCTTGAGTAGCTGGGACTACAGGTGCCCGCCACCACACCCAGCTAATTTTTAAATATTTTTTTAGTAGAGACAGGGTTTCACCGTGTTAGCCATGATGGTCTTGATCTCCTGACCTAGTGATCTGCCTGCCTAGGGCCCCCAAAGTGCTGGGATTACAGGAGTGAGCCACCGCGCCCGGCCCCAGTAGTTCTTAAATCAATTTGTCATAACAGCTTTCTAGTTGCATTAGTCCATTATCTCACTGCTGTAAAAAAATACATGAGACTGGGTAATTTATTAACTCATGGTTCCACAGGCTGTACGGGTAGCATGGCTGAGGAGGCCTCAGGAAACTTTCAATCATGGTGGAAGGCAAAGGGGAAGTAGGCTGGTCTTAAGTGGCTGGAGCAGGAGGAAGAAAGAGAAGGGGGACATGCTATACACTTTTAAACCACCAGATATCATAATCTCACTCACTCTCACAAGATCAGCAAGGGGGAAATCGCCGTTATGATCCAATCACCTTCAGCCAGGCCCCTCCTCCAACCCGGGGGATTACAATTCGACATGAGATTTGGGCAGGGACACATATCCAAACCATATCGCTAATTAATTGTTTCTTGTTTATATTTAAAAATTCCTTCCTTTTGTGATTTCTGTTTCCATAAAAGTTATTTTTTAACAACTAAAAGTTAATATTTAATTAATTTTTATTATATTTTCTGTTATTATTGAAAAGATTATTAGGCCTATAGCTTTTATTGAAAGTAAGTCTAAATTTATACAGATGCCTATAATAAGCATTTCTTTCATTCCATTATTTTGTAATATAGAGTAATCAAATTTTTGCTTACCTATCACAACTTATGCAGGCAAATTTGATTTATTATATGCTATTTATGGTGAAATTCTTTATTAAATCTCTTATAATCAGCTATTATGAGACTAAATAATAAGTGCTACTTGTTTAACTGAGTTGTGAATAATGTTTATCATTTTAATGAGTCAAACCTTCCTGGGATATTGTGAGGGGTTTCATTTTGCAAAGATGGACATAACATTGCCCATCCCACATACTCTTTTGCTGTGTCACCTTGTCATTCTACAAGCAAGAAGAGAAATGAATAAAAAAAATGTGGTGGAAGACGTTATATATAAATTCTTAACCTATGTCAGAAAGGCCATGCCTTTCAAGTAGAAAACTTGTTCTTTGATTGCTGTGTCTTTTGATACTGCCTCTCACAACTGCCATGTTGTGAGAAGCCCAAAGAAAATATAAAATCTGCAATTAGAATTCATTTGAGGGTGCTGTTTGATCCCAGGCTTGAAGTCATCTCAACCCAGGTACCATACATATGAGTGAAGATGTATCTAGATAATCCCACCCCTTAGCTTCTTATACTACCTGCATTTATTCAAGTCATAGCTGAAGCCCTTTCATCATAGAGCAAGGACAAAACATCCCCAATGGGACTTAGAATTCTTCATATGTGGGATCTAAGAGCATAATGAAATGTTTATTTACATTGCTAATTATAAGTAATTGGTTATGAGTAATATTTATATTCATTATTTGTATTTTCATAGAAAATAATTCTTCGGGAAAGTTAGTTTTACCTCTGACTAGGTAAGAATAATACAATTGTGAAACTTTTAAAATATAAAGGCACCTAATTTCTCCTCTGCACTGTATTTTTTGTTTGTTTGTTTTTCTTTTTCTTTGAGACAGGGTCTCACTCTGATGCACAGGCTGGAATGCAGTGGCCCAATCTTGGCTCACTGCAGCCTCTGCCTCCTGGGCTCAAGCAATCCTTTCATATCAGCCTCCTGATAGCTAAGACTACCAGCATGCACACCCATACCTGGCTAACTTTTTTGTATTTGTGGTGGAGACGGGGTTTTGCCATGCTACCCAAGCTGGTTTCAAACTCCTGGGCTCAAGCAATCTGCTGACCTCAGCCTCCCAAAGTGTTGGAATTACAGGCATGAGCCACCGCGCCCAGTTTGCACCGTTTAAATTAGTGGTTATGGAGTGATTCTGTATTTTAAAAATCTACACAAGAAAACTTCCTGAATGACTAAGAATAAGACCCCGGTGTTAATCTCAAATGATGAATATCAGTATCAGCAACACAGAAGTATAGGAGATATTTTGAGGACACTTTGCTGCCAAAAACATATTTTCTGCTTTTACATAAGACTACTAGGGAATGGTAATTACAGTGCAATTAATAGGTTTATGTCTCTTAGTACATTTTATGCTGCCGACACTATTGAGTCCATAGAAATACATGTTTATAATGATAAGATACTAGATAGAGTAGGAGTTCAGAACATAAATATGTCACCTTGGAATAAAGATTATTTTGAGCTAAAGGTACTTAAAAAAAAAAAGTAGATGCAAAAAGACCTCTCTGACCCTTCCTTTTTTCTTCCTGAATGCAGGAAATAAAACTCTCCTCTGGAAGATGTCCTCTCTAGAACAAAAGCAAAGTAACATTCTTATCATCAAAGGCAGGAAGTTGAAGCTGGGAGAAATCTTTACAATAAAATTTTTAAAACTATCCCTTATTCTCCTACTTACTTCTTCACCCAATTAAGTACCCTAGTCCAAACCCATTTGCCTTGACACATTTCCACAATGTACTACTCTGTGTCCAACCCGTACATAAGTGTTTGATTCTGTTTCTTTGGATTTTCCTTTTCCCTTAAGGACTACCATGTCATGTAAAACTCTAATTAAATACATTTTTATGCTTTTCTTCTGTTAATTTGTCTTACATCAGTTTAACTCTCGGGCCCAACAGAAAACCCTAAGAGAGCGGAGGGACTATTTCGCCTCCCCTACGATAGAAATTGGAAATAGATGTTGTTTATGTTTACTACTTAATTGGCTTATTTTATGTGATTCTTCTAGTTTATGTAAAACCCTACTTTTGTTTCACAAAGAGTAGATATATTTTTCCACCTCTTAGAGAGTCAGTCACTTAATATTGCTTGTACTGCAATTTACAACCACCAACAACAAAAAATTTAAATCAGATTGCAATCTGTATATTTTTAACACCCACTTATTGAGGGATCTTATAATTGCATAGAAAGGAAGGAAAAAGTACTGCACACTTACAGCTTCCTTTAGTTTTTTACCTAGTCCTTTATTGTTGAGGATAAACCTACAGGAAAATCAAAAGTAATAAATAGAATGATAAAAATAAACTCATAGAAAGTGAACACAAGATAAATGAAGCAATAAGGGAGGAGAATAGCATTTATAAACAATATGTGAATATAGTTAGTAAAATTTGAGGAATCATACCACCCTTTACCCATTAACTCACACAAGAACCAAACGCTATGAAACAACATACCATTAGATAAAAATAAACCATTATTTAATAATGCTTTAATAAGGCATTATTTATAACTGAAACTGGTTGATAAGATATAAACAGAATATAAGTAGGAGGAATAAAAAAAGAAACTCAGGCAACAGCCACCAGAAAGAAAGAAAAAAAAGAGAGAGAAAGAAAGAGGGAAAGAAAAAGAAGAAAGAAGTAGAAGGAATGAAATAAAAGAAAGAATGTAGAAAGAAAAGGAAAGAAAGCAAAAGAAAGGCAGGAAAAAAGGAAGGAGGGAGGGAAGGAGGAAAAGAAGGAAAAAAACAAAGAGAGAAAAAGAGAAGGAGAAAGGAAAGGATGGAAAGAGGGAGGAAGGCAAATGGTGCAATTACTGAACAATTGACTTTTTCTTAAGTTAACGTGTATGTAATACAGTTATTTACTCAAGAGAAAAAAACTTATGTCAATACAAAAATCTATGCATGAATATTCAGAGAAGTTTTGTTATCATTAAAACTGTAAACACTTTAAATAAGCTAAGACAGCTATATGTCTAAATAATTTGTTGACTGTCCAGAGTGATGATATTTAGCAAAAAAGAAAAGAATGACTAATAAACATAACAACATAAAGCTCAAAATAATTATGCTTTGGAAAGAAGCCAGACCAAAAAAAAACATACAAAATTATTTCAATTATATAAAAATATAGAAAATATGAATTAATTTATGTAGAAAATACAAAGTAATTTACAGTGATGAAAAGCAGAACTTTTGTCCGGTGTAGATATGTTTGTTATTTTGATGGTGAATAGTTCATTCACACACAAACATTCCTATTAAATGTTGCAGCTTATTATGTGCATTTTATCATGTCAACTATACCTCAAAAATATTGTAAAACTTAATGTTATAGAGGTTTACTTTAATATCAGTTTCAGAAAAAAATCTGACAGAAAAGTAAGGAAGGCAATTTTGAATTGATAAAAATATATGGTATTCTTGCTTTGAAGTTTGGCCTAAGTGTTCAAAGAAAAATATCTCATTGAATGTCAGGTTATGCGTAGTAAAAGTCTGACACACAAGCATATACTCCTTGAAAATTCAGAATTATAATAAAAAATACTGAATGGTTTAAGAAAGAAATTAGGTAACCACCAACAAGTAAAAATTAAAATCAGATTGTCTACACAGTTTTCTATAACAAAATGGATAAATATCCTCAACTTTTTAAAAGAAAATGGCTTGGGATTTTTCATTAAATAATAACCAAAATAGGAATCACATGTGAAGGCAAACAAGAAAAAGTTAAAAAATAAGAAAATTAAGTATTGTGATTCATATAAAAATTAAGTATTAGACCACATTAAAAGTGTAATGAACTAAATTCTCTGGATTTGGACACACTTTAGTTCTAGAAAGCAGCTGGGGCAGGATGAAGCAGGAAGATAAAGGGTCTGGAAATTACAGCTTTAATTAGTAGATGGACAGTTCAAATAGAGTGAAGACATTTGTTCACTGTATAAGCAAAAGAGTATTAGTAATCTTAAGTGAGAATATTTAAAAAGAAGGTATGGCCAATTTATGAAGCAAATAGAACTGGTGTTTGATTAATAGATAGACAATTCAAAAATATTTTAAATTAACATTTTAGGTGTTTTCTCTTGAACTATGTAAGAAAGGAGGCAATGAAGCCATTATACAGACAATGCCAGTTTATTCATCAATTGGAATTATGTATTCAACGACCTTTGCTTAGTCATAATGCAGGAAGCATCATATTTTCAAAGATTTTTAATTTTGAAAGCCAATTCATCTACAAAGCATGACAAGTCTAATTACATCCATAGAAATAAATATTAAATTATTGTATCTTAATAATTCAAAAAGTCATTGTGTGCCTGAATTTAATTGGAAGTCACCTTGTCTGGGACAGAGAGTAACAGGAGAAGCCAAGGAGGTCACCATGACCTGATGCTCGGCTGTCTAAAGTAGATATAACCAAAAACAGGAATGCAATTATTGTAGAGGTATTAGTATATTTCTATAGGATTACTGGTAATCCTATAGTGTTAGATAACTATATTAAGTATTTATAAAGTGCCAGACATGGTTCTAATTAAATCATATGCATTCTCTCACGTAATCCACATAACTGCCTTGAACATAGGTAGTTGACTTGACATTACAGAATAGAAAACCAAGACACAGAAAAATTATTTAACTTGCTCAAATTCAATACATTGTAAATACACACCCATATATCTATCTATATCTATATCTATATATCTATATCTATATATCACTTGTCTATCTGTTTATCTAGACAGAGCAAAATAAATAAAAGAGAGAGTGAAACAGAGAGAGAGTTTCAGTCAGGATCTGAATCCAGATAGTCTATAAAATATGCTAATTTAAATTAACTAACTGAGTTGAATTAGCTGCTAACTAGATAAGTAATGTTAATAACATGAATATAGGAAACGAATGATAGTAGAGTGACTATTAGTGAAATAAGCAGTAATGTTCCAAAGATGGGAAGTCAATAGATAGTTTATATATATGTAGTTTACAACTATATATGTAATATGGTATGAAGAAAGAGATACAAATACTTTTATATAACCATTTAAATAATTATTTTTAAATTTTTTATTTATACACATTATTTTGTTAATATATAAAAATTTCATGTACTCTTATTATCCCCAAGCACTGAATAAAGTTTCCTTGCAAATTTGTTTTTAATAACAGGCATCCATGTACATATTTAATAGACAAAATATGCACAAACACTCACAGGGTATCTAACTAAAATGCAAACAAATTTTGTTGGTTCACATGCCCAAAAATATATAACATTCTGTGCATTTTATAGTATAGTCAAATAATTATTCTAGTCAGGGTATTTTCAAGTTGCTGGAATACTACAGAAAAGGCAGATTTAGTACAATTGCCATGCTCACTAGCCTATTTGCAGAAAGAGTACCTCCTAAAATTTACATTTTCATAGTTCTTGTCGTACTTATGCATTCATCAGACTATCTACAGAAATAGAGATTGAGTTGTGAAGAATGAAAAGAGTAAATAACTAAATATATTTAAATATACTAAGCTTGGGAATAGAGGGGTAAAAAGAAAAAAATAAGCAGGGAACAGATAAAACTGTCTTTAGGTTGAAATTTTAAAAATGGCTCCACAAATTTACTGGCATGGAGTCATTTAAGATATGGAAATTTATTAACAGTGTGGCTTTTACTACAAATTACTTAAAGCTGCTTATACATGTACAGAAAGCGGTTAATAGTTTGCAGAGTTTCTGCCATAAATGCAAGTCACTTTTACACAAGATTTAGATTCTGACACTATGTGAAGTTGCTAAGTGACAGAGGTATGCCTTTCCTTTCCTTCATAGAAGCTATGGCAATGTGTCATTGTATTTTCTGTAAATACTAAACACTCTTAAAAACATATTTATAATGACTTCTTGTTTTCGCAAAGAAAATATTTTTAAAAAAACACAAAAATTTGTCTTTGCAAGGAATGTCAGACTTCAGAGATGTTTACTTTATTGTCTCAAACATAATAGTGTCATAAAAGAGCTCTACCCTTCCATGTTTTAGAAACAAAAGATGAAATACATAAGAGTTTTTTACATTGATTAAACTAATTACCTAGATTATGTCTGTATAACTGAAATATGAATATGGCGAACACTTTACTTTTCTCCAGATTTCATGGTCCATAGGAAGGTTCTCTAAAGTTTTCACTCTTCAAATGTCTTGTATTTGTGACCAAAAAAGAAGTCTCTCCAGCATTCTCTTATTATTTGATCTCCCTCTGTTCTACACCTCAGTCACTACCCTCTAACATGAGTTTTTATTTATTCACAAAATTAGAAGGAGGGGGCAGATATTTAAAAATATTTAAGTCTTCTGAATTTAAAGTAAATATAATGAAATATTGCTATAGCTTTGGTGGAAGTATAGGGATGAAGATATAACTATCTCTGCCACTTAAATTCTTATGCTATTGTTAAAAACTGGTCATTTCTGTTCACGTCCTCATTGTCAGGAACTTATCGTATTGACACTTCTGGCTTCAATGGAAGAAAGTATGTCTGGCCTATTTATACCCTCTCACCTAAATTTTTATTCACAAAATTAGAAGGAGGGGGCAGATATTTAAGAATATATTTAAGTGTTATGAATTTAAAGTAAATATAAAGAAGTATTGTTATAGCTTTGGTGAAAGGATAGGGATGAAAATATAATTGTATCTCTGCCACTTAAATTCTTATACTATTGTTAAAAACTGGTCATTTCTGTTCACATCCTCATTGTCAGGAACTTATCATATTGACACTTCTGGCTTCAGTGGGAGAAAGTATGTCTGGCCTAGCTTGGTCACCATATGCCTACTTAAAATTCAGGAGCATTTACTAAATAGAAAAAAGAAGACATTGCATGTGGAATAGTAATAAGCTCTGCTTCTGCTACCCAAAGATCCATGAATACTTTTGTAATTGCACAAACTTAACCCTCCATGAAATGAAGAAACTAAAGTTTGGTAATGATCACGTCTTCATCTAAGTTTAAGATTTCTAAGTGTTGTGCAGACCTTTTCATGAGTTTAGATGAAGCTATTTGTAGTCTAGTGACTTATAATAGAATGGAAATTATAGCTAATATCCAACTATGCTGTATGAACAAAGTAGGCTCAACAAAAATTTTCATTAAGAGAACAAAAGAATAAGAAACACCCAACACTCTCTTGTTCATAGGAGTTATAAAATACCGGTGGGCAGGAATTTTGAAAAGTCCCTGCTTTGGCAGTAGACCACGATATTTGTGGACAAACTGGTTTTGCTCTCTGGGTTGACTTTGTTTTCTGCTGTGTTCCGTAGCCCCTGGCTTTGCTTACTGGAAGAATTCTTCTCGCTCAGTCTCATATGCAGGCACGTCAGAAATATGAGGCTGCACAGCTTTCCCAACAGGCTTCCATCTGGTGCAGGTTTAGAGCCCAGGGTTTGCTTTAAAATTTGAACAACTATTATATTTTGCAGGCCAGACTTGTGGTGTCTTTGGCAATATAAGACCCTAGAAACTGACTTGGCTTTGGACCTATTTTCTTTCATTCAGTTCTTCGGGCAAATGAACGTAGCCAAAGGGCTTGTCTAGACAAAACACTGAATGCTTCTTGTCTACCATCAATGCCTTTGTGCTGATCCCTTTCCTTCATCTTTCTTAAATTAATGGTGGCAAACTTCAGGGTATCTAAAATTACTGACTTCGGTGGGAAGGTAACATCTTATACCTGGTATTTGGCTTTGGACTGCCTCCAATTTTCTGTGACAAATATTCAGGCCTTAAAACCCCTTGCTGTATTATCTCTTGCTAAGGCTACCTCTCCATAGCCACCTATTACAATAAGCCTCACTTAATTTTCTTCTTAAAGTAATTTGTTCAAGTCAAAAGCAGGAGCCGGCACACAGTTACATTTTGAGGCTTACAAACAAGTCCTACTAATGCTCAACCTCTCAGTAACATGGACAGCTACTGAGAATAATACAAATTTCAGTTTCACCAAACATTTTGCAGTAGACTAACAAATAACTCAGGTTCTTTGCCTTATGCCACCAATAACTAGCCAATACCTTATATTTTAACCCATTTTTGGTATCACCTACCATATCAGCCTGGATTCAGGACAATAAATAAAAGGAATTTTAGGTGTTTTAAATTGCAAAACATTTAGTTGGAAAATATTATATATTTACCATATTGTTGAAAGGGATAAAGGACCAGGCTTTAGACAGGGACACCATGAATGAATCCTATAAAATATTATAATATTATTACCCATCAAATAAGGTTCCACTTGTCAAGCCAACACAAGAACTCTGAATTTAAGACCCCTTTAACTATAGCTGATATAAAAGGATAAAAAATAAGGCAAAACCACTGCTTCAGAATGAAGTTGAAGATGGACAATGGTGATTGCAATAGTGGCAAAGGGTAACCTGATGTCTCCAAAACCTTGCATAACAGCAGAAAACTTGCAGAATGAAGTAGGAAAATAATCTCTATGTTAATTGTGCCTTCCATGTCTTGTATAAATGCATCTAAATCTGTAAAAGCCTTATTTATATTCATAACTCTAGCCACGAAGTTCATGGAAATGCATGAACATGGGAAGTGCAGTTTTCAAACTTTAAAACCTCTGTGGTATATGAAGGCATCCTGGAAGGAGTGTAGTGTGGCATATCACAATCATCTGCACATTTTATATTTTTGCCTGTTCAAAATCCATGAAAATATTTCTACTGAAACTTCAAAACAGAACCAGTAATAATAAAGCATACTTTTCCCTAGCATACATAATTGCATAATTATGAAAGCACACTCAATCTGGTATCCATAGGAGAGATCCAAAATCATATTTGACATTTTATCCATAACTACGTACTCATTAAATACTCTTCTAGATATTCTAAATTATTATTTTATAGAATGCAGAGCCACTAAAATCACCTAGATTATGCAGGAGAAAAAGGTAAGAGAAAAAATGATATAGTTAATATTTATAATTGTCTTGTAAACATAGGAGAGAAAAATAATACATATAAGTACTACATTTACATACACCATGTAAAGTTATTTAGCGTTACACTGTACTATCTTATGTGATATCATTAATATCACATGTGTCACATATATATTATGGAAATCATTTTATTGGTTGTAGGAAACTGTTATGAAGAAGGAAGCACTTCTTTCTAATTTGGAGAAACACATACTCATTATTGGTTTTATTTTTATCTTATCTCCTTATTGACTAGAGTATAGGTAACCTGTACTTAATCCTTCTTAATCTTATTTGGTGTTGCCCATAACTTCAAAATTGTCAATGTTTATTCTGACAGTATTGGATCAGGCTGGGTGCATGTATGAATAAAAGAAAGGGCTCCAAGTCAGCAATAGAAATGTAACCTTTACCTAATTGAATACCCTTTATTTCTTTTTCCTGCCTGATTGCCCTGGCCAGAACTTCCAACACTATGTTGATTAGGAGTAGTGAGAGAGGACATCCCTCTCTTGTGCCAGTTTTCAAAGGCAATGCTTCCAGTTTTTGCCCATTCAGTATGATATTGGCTGTGGTTTTGTCATAAATAGCTCTTACTATTTTGAGATACGTCCCATCAATACCTAATTTATTGAGAGTTTTTAGCATGAAGGGCAGTTGAATTTTGTCAAAGGTCTTTTCTGTATCTATTGAGATAATCATGTGGTTTTTGTCTTTGGTTCTGTTTATATGCTGGATTATGTTTATTGATTTGCGTATGTTGAACCAGCCTTGCATCCCAGGGATGAAGCCCACTTGATCATGGTGGATAAGCTTTTTGATGTGCTGCTGGATTCGGTTTGCCAGTATTTTATTAAGGATTTTTGCATCGATGTTCATCAGGGATATTGGTCTAAAATTCTCTTTTTTTGTTGTGTCTCTGCCAGGCTTTGGTATCAGGATGATGCTGGCGTCATAAAATGAGTTAGGGAGGATTCCCTCTTTTTCTATTGATTGGAATAGTTTCAGAAGGAATGGTACCAGCTCCTCCTTGTACCTCTGGTAGAATTCGGCTGTGAATCCATCTGGTCTTCTTTTGGTTGGTAGGCTATTAATTATTGTCTCAATTTCAGAGACTGTTATTGGTCTATTCAGGGATTCAACTTCTTCCTGGTTTAGTCTTGGGAGGGTGTATGTGTCCAGGAATTTATCCATTTCTTCTAGATTTTCTAGTTTATTTGCGTAGAGGTGTTTATAGTATTCTCGGATGGTAGATGGTAATTCTGTGGGATTGGTGGTGATATCCCCTTTTATCATTTTTTATTGCATCTATTTGATTCTTCTCTCTTTTCTTCTTTATTAGTCTCGATAGTGGGCTATCAATTTTGTTGATCTTTCAAAAAAAACAGCTCCTGGATTCATTGATTTTTTGAAGGGTTTTTTGTGTCTCTATCTCCTTCAGTTGTGCTCTGATCTTATTCAGATAGGAAAAGAGGAAGTCAAATTGTCCCTGTTTGCAGATGACATGATCGTATATTTAGAAAACCCCATTGTCTCAGCCCAAAATCTCCTTAAGCTGATAAGCAACTTCAGCAAAGTCTCAGGATACAAAATCAAGTGCAAAAATCACAGGCATTCTTATACATCAATAACAGACAAACAGAGAGCCAAATCATGAGTGAACTCCCATTCACATTACCTCAAAGAGAATAAAATATCTAGGAATTCAACTTACAGGGGATGTGAAGGACCTCTTCAAGGAGAACTACAAACCACTGCTCAACGAAATAAAAGAGGACACAAACAAGTGGAAGAACCTTCCATGCTCATGGATAGGAAGAACCTTCCATGCTCATGGATAGGAAGAATCAATATCCTGAAAATGGTCATACTGCCCAAGGTAATTTATAGATTCAATGCCATCCCCATCAAGCTACCAATGACTTTCTTCACAGAATTGGAAAAAAATACTTTAAAGTTCATATGGAACCAAAAAAGAGCCTGCATTGCCAAGTGAATCCTAAGCCAAAAGATCAAAGCTGGAGGCATCACGCTACCTTACTTCAAACTATACTACAAGACTACAGTAAACAAAACGTCATGGTACTGGTACCAAAACAGAGATATAGACCAATGGAACAGAACAGAGCCCTCAGAAATAATACCAACCATCTGATCTTTGACAAACCTGACAAAAACCAGAAATAGGGAAAGGATTCCCTATTTAATAAATGGTGCTGGGAAAACTGGCTAGCCATATGTAGAAAGCTGAAACTGGATCCCTTCCTTACACCTTATACAAAAATTAATTCAAGATGGATTAAAGACTTAAATGTTAGACCTAAAACCAAAAACACCCTAGAAGAAAACCTAGGCAATACCATTCAGGACATAGGCACGGGCAAGGACTTCATGACTAAAACACCAAAAGTAATGGCAACAAAAGCCAAAATTGACAAATGGGATCTAATTAAACTAAAGAGCTTCTGTACAGCAAAATAACTACCATCAAAGTGAACAGGCAACCTAGAGAATGGGAGAAAATTTTTGCAATCTACTCATCTGACAAAGGGCTAATATCCAGAATCTACAATGAACTCTAACAAATTCACAAGAAAAAAAGAAACAATCCCATCAAAAAGTTAGCAAAGGATATGAACAGACACTTCTTGAAAGAAGACATTTATGCAGCCAACAGACACATGAAAAAATGCTCATCATCACTGGCCATCAGAGAAATGCAAATCAAAACCACAATGAGATACCATCTCACACCAGTTAGAATGGCAATCATTAAAAAGTCAGAAAACAACAGGTGCTGGGGAGGATGTGGAGAAATAGGAACACTTTTACACTGTTGGTGGGACTATAAACTAGTTCAACCATTGTGGAAGTCAGTGTGGCAATTCCTCAGGGATCTAGAACTAGAAATACCATTTGACCCAGCCATCCCATTACTGGGTATATACCCAAAGGATAATAAATCCTACTATAAAGACACATGCACACATATGTTTATTGTGGGACTATGCACAATAGCAAAGACTTGGAACAAACCCAAATGTCAATCAATGACAGACTGGATTAAGAAAATATGGCACATATACACCATGGAATACTATGCAGCCATAAAAAAGGATGAGATCATGTCCTTTGTAGGGACATGGATGAAGCTGGAAACCATCATTCTCAGCAAGCTATCACAAGGACAAAAAACCAAACACTGCATGTTCTCACTCATAGGTGGGAATTGAACAATGAGAACACTTGGACACAGGAAGGGGAACATCACACACTAGGGCCTATTTTGGGGTGGGGGGAGGGGGAAGGGATAGCATTAGGAGATATATTTAATGTAAATGACAAGTTAATGGGTGCAGCACACCAGCATGGCACATGTATACATATGTAACAAACCTGCATGTTGTGCACATGTACCCTAGAACTTAAAGTATAATAATAATAATAAAAAAGAAATGTTACCTTTACCTTGTTGGTAATATCTATAATGACTTGTCCTTCTGTCTTAATAGTCTGTACTTTACTTTTCCCAGGACATTCACATAAACAATTAACTTTTTCTGTATCTTTTTCCAAAGAGGAAATTAATATCACAGTGTTACACTAATGGTTTCATGATGAAGATGTACAATTGCAGTATAGCTTAGAGTTTAGTACATTTTTGGATGCTGCTTTACCTAATTTACTGAACCACTGCTGTGGACTGAATGTTTGTATTCTCCAAAAATTTTTATGTTTGAAGCCTAATCCCCAATGTGATAGTATTTGGAAGCCTACCTCCCCAGTGAGGTAGGGCCTTTGGGAAATAATTATGCCATGAGAGTGATTCCCTCATAAAGGAAATTAGTGCCTTTATAAGGAAGCACGAGAGAGATTATCTCTCTCCAGGCCATGCAAGCATAGATGCAGAAGGTGAAGTCTGCAAGCCAGAAAGCAGGCTATCACTAGACACTATGTATTTTGGAGCTTTGATCTTGGACGTCCAGAACTGTGACAAATAACATGTTTGTTGATTAAGACACCCAATCTATATTACTTTTGTTATAGGAACTAGAACACACTAAGACAGCTACCAATAATGCCAACTTGGGGGAAGTGAGGATAATGGAAAGCTCTCTATTTGGTGTTGGCTACACTTAAAAGAGTAATCCCTCCCCTCTCCCCAGGCTATTGTGGCTGGAAAAAATGGAAAATTGTAATAAAGAGCCTTGGGAAAGAGATAGATTGACAGTTCATGGACTAGTAAGCCCGAGTCCAGGATCTTAGTACGTATTTGTGATCCATACAGTGATAGAAAAAGGGAGATAAATTTTTCATAATAAACATAATGAATTTGAGGATTTATTCAATGTGCCAACTAATGAAATTGTGAATAAGATGTTATGGTTATAGAAAGGAGAAAATTGTATTGCTGAATAATATGGCTGCTTAAAATATCATCTGATAATGCCATTGATAAATATATTCTCATTTGTGGGAGAATCGTCCACCTCATCCCCACTCCACAATAATATATTTATTGACACAACATTTAAATTGTTACATATTCTCAGAAGTTATCAATCTCATATGTCATCAAATATATGAAAAATAGAAAAGGTTATGAACTAATGTAGACATGGAAATAACAGTTCTCTATTGTAGTGGCCTAAATTAATCAGACACAATTTTTGAATTTTTTTTTCAGCATTAATACTTACTTTGCTTTCAGAGAAACAGTCCAGCATGAATGCAATAATGTAAGGTAGGTGTCAATTCAGAGGATGCCGCTTAAGTTTGGGAATTCCTTAGTTTTTATGCTCTACGAATCACATAGGCAAAAGGGTTTCCATGACTAACTTCTACTCTACAGCCGGGTTTATTTCAGAAGAGCAGTCTAGATAGATCAGGTACATCCTGCTAAAAATATTTTTAGATAATTTCCTTGGCTACCTTCCTGCTCATAAAATAACCTTAGCATGTTTACAAGGAAATTTATTAGTTCCACATTTACTTAGGTGTCCCCAAGGAAGAAAGGAATAAGTTACATGCCTGCTGTGGTTTCCTTTTTTTCTTTGCAGGTACCTTGGGAGAAGAACAGATAGAAACTAATTAATTACACTGGACACTTTCCAAAATAGTGAGAGATTATACATATTATGCATATTAGTAGAATTAGACATATTCTTCATTAGACATATTATCCCATCCGTCCTGTTTCATTATTAGTTTCATTCATATGTTTCTGAATCTGTTAAACCTTATTAAACCATATAATGTTGCTTCTGAATAAAAAAAAACCTCTTTTTTCAGTGAAAGAAATAAAAACAAACTGAGCTTATGTGATTTACCAGTCTTATATGCTAAATCAGCCAGAAAATATGGCCCTGTATTTTATTGAAATGTTAGAAGTTTCTAGCTTCCAAGACTACAAGGTTCTATTTCTCAGGATACTGCACATTTTCTGACAATAAACAAAGTAGAGTTCTGTTCTTCCCATTTTGAGATTTCATAGATTTGAGACCTGCTTGGAACTGAATGTTTGTGTTCCCTGGGAATTCAGATGTTGAAATTCTAACCCTTAAGATGACAGCGTTAGGAAATAGGGCCTTTGGGAGGTGGTTACCTTGTGATGGTGGCTCCCTCATGAATGACTTTCCTTTTATAGAAGAGACCCACTAGAGCTACCTCACCTTTTCACCACGTGAGAACACAGTGAGGGGGCATCATGCATGAACCAGGAAACAGGCACTTACCAGACACCCAAATTGCTGGTACCCAAACCTTGAACTTTGAGAAATAAACTGTTAATTGTTTATAAATCAGCACTCAGTTTATAATATTTTGATATAGCAGCCCAAACGGAGTAAGATGAAGTCCAAATTTTGGAACTGGGGATGACTTTTGTAACAATTTTATTTTCTTAGTCACTAATATTATTTTTATTATTCTTCCCTGTGGTTCTAGAATCTGCTTGTATTTCCATTATGGATCACAATAATTGTTTCACCATTGTTGGAAATTGAGCCTTCTGCTGAGCTATTTTGAGATCTTCATGACAGAGCTAATAGAAAACATGTGCAATTATATCTAGAATCCTGAAGATCAAAGAGGAAGGAAGATTTCTTTTATATGGTGAAATTGCAGAGATGGGTGAATAGAATATATATAAACTCAGGGATTCCTGAGTTTCAATATTATATCATATCAGCTGTGCTATGGACTAAGTGTTTGTGCCCTCACCACCCCCTGCTCTAAATTCATATATTGAAGCCTTAATCTCCAATGTGATGGTATTTGCCCTTGGGAGGTGATTAGATTTAGATGAGGTCAAGAATGCACAGTCCCCATGATTAGATTAATGCTCTTGTAAAAGGAGGAAAGGATGTGAGATCCCTTTCTCTTCATGCTCACACCAAGCAAAGGCCATAGAAGACGTAATCAGGAAGAGAACCCTCGTTGAGAACCTAACCATGCTGGCACTCGGCTCTTAAACTTGCAGCCTCCAGAGCAGCAAGAAATAAATGTTTGTTGTTTAAGCCACCTAGCCTATGGAAATCTTTGGTAGCAACCTGAATTAAGTTAAAGTGATAAAAGTTAGGGCAACTGTTTATATTTGGTAGTAGTTTTCCATGTTCCATAATCTAGTGTGATGCTCTGTTGTACCTCACCCGCCAGATCATAATGGGACAGATTTTCCTCCTTATCAGCAACAAATAGTTAAAGTGCAGGCATCGGAAGTCACATCAGTTAATTGCATTGCTCTTTCTAGGGCATTGATGCTGAAGTGAGAAAAGGAGAGAGAGGTATTGAGGGAGGTGGAGCTGCCTGTTCACAGCTATAAGTGGTAAGGGCAGTACCTAGCAATGATAGTGACAGTTTTCTGGCCAAATTATCTCTATAGTCAGTGTAATATCTTTTTTCCAGTTTCTAAACCTACTAATCTATATTGACATTAGTTATATGATCCACTTATAGTACACCCATAAAACCCTTATTGATTTAAGAAAACCAGTGTTAACCTTTATTGTGTGTAAAAGATAACTCTGATTGAAAATCCTTTTGTGTCCAGTGTGGCTTTTGAAAATATTGTTGCCAGGTACGGTTGCTCATGCCTGTAATCCCAGCACTTCGGGAGGCCGAGGTGGGTGGATCACGAGGTCAGGAGTTCAAGACCAACCTGACCAATATAGTGAAACCCCATCTCCACTAAAAATACAAAAATTCACCAGGCTCAGTAGCAGGGGTCTGTAATCCCAGCTACTTAGGAGGCTGAGGCAGGAGAAATGCTTGAACCTGGGCGGCAGAGGTTGTAGTGAGCGGAGATCACGCCACTGCACTCCAGCCTGGGCGACAGAGTGAGACTCTGTCTCAAAAAAATAAAAAAAATAAATAAAAAAAAAGAAAAAAGAAAATATTGTTGCTGAAAATTTTTTTTTCCTTTGTACATAACTATTTTCTTCTTTCTGGAAGCATTTTTATAAGCATGTGTTGCTGCTTTCATTTGATTTAACGTATTCTGCTTTATAATTTTTTTATAATTTAATATTATCTTAATTACTTCATTCTTCCCCCATGTAACTTCATTAGAAAGATAAGAGAAATATTGAATTATTTGGGATCTTAACGTCTTTATTCGGATTTTTCATATTTTGCGTATATCACCTGCGTTTTGGAAGAATACTTAATTTCTTTTCTCAAACTTAGATTTTCTTCATCATCTATGTTCCTAGTGCTATTCAGCCAATTAACTAATTTTTCCCCAAATTTAGAAAAATATGATAAAGTGTCAAAAATTACCTTATTTCTACTATGTGGCAACTTATTTTAACTATTTTATAGATATAAATTACAACATTATTAGAACACTTACATTTTTTAATTTCTCACTTGAGACTTTTTTTTTAGAATTAAACTTTCTATTCTTTAATTTTGGTACTCATTAATTTGATTTTCTCAATTTATAATTTTCGGAGTTTTTTTGGGTAATTGAAAATCACTGTTTCCTTGTTTGTAAATGTAGGACTTAATTATAGTAGTATATTTAGTAATATATTTATATGCCAGTTATAATGTATAAATAAATAGTAGTATATAGAAATACATTTAGGATTCCAATTACAAAACTTTTTATGTCCTGGACTTCCAAATTAAGTAATACTATATATTGAGATTTTCTCTCTCTGGTTACAATGTTAGCTGAAACTTATGGATGGTAAATTAAAAACAGGTTAGTGCAACTTATTTATAATGTGGTATAATTTAAGGTATAAATGCTGTGTTTGCAACATGTGAGTGTCTATTTGGTTTAATTTATTTTGAATGGCTTGCTAGATTGTTTTACAATGTGTTCCTTGTTCCTAACTTCATAGATGTTCTAGACCAGTGTGGTTCATATTTTAATCTATATAGAAACTATGTGGGATGTTATTAAATTGAGGATATTGATTCAGTGTTTCTGTTGTGGGTCCAAGATCATTATTTCTAAAACATGCTCACATGATGGTGATGCTGGGAACATAGATCACACTTTGAATGGTAGGGATGTACTAGGAATTACGATGATTACAATTATTTAGGCCTTTAAGAATATCATCATATGTATTTATTTCCAATGGAGTTTCAGTTGACATAAAGGATTTCTTGTCAGTGATATTTTTGTTAAACCTGACAGAACTTCATTGTAAAGTTGTGATGCTTACCTGACGAGAAAAAAATCAACTCCCTTCCCCTGTGACTTGCAGGATCCACAGCTAATCTCAATGATCTATGCTACCTTCTGCTCAGTTTTTACTGGAGTGTTGAAATAATAACTTTTTATGTTTTCTAAACCTAGTGGTCCTCCAGTCCCTCCTTTTGTGGGTCAAAGGGTAGCCGGAAAGCATTGTTAATTTTTGGTATTGTTACTTCTTATATTGATAATTTGTTTAAATTCCCTGAAAAATCAACCTTCTCTTAAATTCACCTTTGGAGTAATTGATCTTTGTAAGACTAAGATAAGTAGCTTCTCTCTATTGTCCATGGGAAGGTGAATGGATGTGTGGCAGCTGTGCAGTATAGGTATCCTAGTTTCTCAATTTTGAGACCTTCAGATTTCACGTCACTTTTAGAAATTCTCATTTAACTAGTTGCGTTGTCATGAATCTGGCCCCAGGTACATTAGTATTCATGTGTCTCAGCTCTAATTTCTATGACCTGTGCTTAGGAATTTATCCTAGGACTTCCACTGGAGTTATTGTTTTCCATTTATATTTTTATGTTCCTATGTTCTCCTACAAATAGCTGGAGATACTTCAGAATCCCTTCTGTAATACTGGGATCCTATGTCAGAGCATTAGCCAAACTGATAGTTTATGTATAAAGCAGCTCAACACTTTTTAAAACTTTTTGGAAAATATCTTTGCTACTGTCTCTCAAGATAGAGAGTCGAAGGGAGAGCTAACTGTATTGCGTTGATAGGTTTTCTTTTGTCTTGCTCCCAATTTTATCATTGCTCTTTTTTATTAGTTGACTATAAACTTAAGGTTCCTGGCATTGATCTTAATTTGTCTTCTCCAGAGCTCATTTTGAACTGGGACTCTCTGTTCTTCTCTTTCTGCCAATCTGTTTCCATGTCGTTCTTTTAGCTGTATATCTGTTTACATGTAATTTATTTGTTTACTGTGTAATATTACAAATATGCAATATCAAAATAGAAAGAAAGTTATAATAAACCTGTAAAGGCTCATCACCCAGAATAATTAACTATCAGTAATGTGGAGCTCTAGCTTTTTCCACCCTTTTTATGTGTTTGTTAGCTTTTTGTGACTGAAATATTTTAGAGCAAATCCCTTTCATCCTGCCATTAACCCTTCTCAATCAGTTTACATTTTTGAAAAAAACAACTGTTTTATCACATAGCAGCAATACTATCATCACCCATAACAAAATTCAAAATATTTCATTGGTGTCACTTAATATCCATTTCATTTTATTTCCAAATTATTGGAAAATATTCTTTCACATGTTCATTTGTTTGCACCAGCATTTACATTGTTCACTCCTTTGTGATGTTAATTTGAAATTCTACTCATAATATTCCTATGAATAGGAATTAAATGTTACTTCTGGTGGTTTGATTCGATTTTGGTTAAAATGTTTTGGTTACAAACACTTTAGGAGTGGTGCTATGAACTTCATATTTTGTCACATCACAGATAATTGCCTCATTCTTAGTGATGTTAAGCCCAATTATTGGATGTATACAGTTTTCTGTAAGCACTTTGTAAAACAGTTGCACATTAAGAAGCTTTGTTTAAATTAGTTTTTTGTTAGAGCTTTCAAAATTATTATTTTCTAATTCTTTCCACAATTAGTAACTGGACTTCTGTAGAAAAGAATTTCTCTTATCAAACAGAGCTTATATTGTTATCCCCAAATACAGTTATTTCAGAAAAGACAAGATAAACTTTTAATTATTTTTTTTGATTGCCAATTTTAAGATTACAGCATTTGGTGACCTAGTTAACTGTTCATGGAGGAATTGGATTTTTTATATATTCAACATATTGAACAGATGCTAGTCATTCTTTTCAATGTCCACACTACCCTATCATTGGCTAATCAGAACCCCTTTAATCTATCTGTGATAAGTCACTTGCTTTGTGGCATAAGATATTCCAGGTTAATTTCATACATCCTGATGAAAACCCAGAGTTTGTAATTTCCTTAAGGATCTTTGGCTCTTTTAAGTGGGGGAATTTTTCTGGGAACCATAACTGAAGTATTATTCTTATTGCTACTGAGCTATAATTTCATCTTGATGTTTACATATGCAGAGCTAACCATTTATTTTTGAAAACAATATGAGATTCTATAATATTTAAAATTTAGAGTTTACTTAAATTATTTTTTATATTATACTTTCTGATCTCATGTCATGCTCATATGCTGGTTCTGAACAGCTTTAATAAAATTAGGTATTTGCTTCATTAATCTCTCTCTACATATATTGTATATATATATATATACAAAATATATGAAACATATATTTTTCTAAATAAGTGTATAACTGCTAACAATAAGACTGTGGCTTGAGATTAAGAATTTTCTTGCAACAATATTTTTCTCAGAGTACACAGTGTTTTATACATGACTTAAAATGATTCTTTAGGTGTTTGTGCCAGACATTAATTTCAGAGATTAGGAGATGCTTTTGTCTTTTTTTTTTTTTTTTTTTTTGAGACAGAGTCTCACTCTGTCACCCAGGCTGGAGTGCAGTGGCGCAATCTTGGCTCACTGCAAGCTCCACCTCCCAGGTTCACGCCATTCTCCCGCCTCAGCCTCTGGAGTAGCTGAGACTACAGGTGTCCGCCACCAAGCCCTGCTAATTTTTTGTATTTTTAGTAGAGACGGGATTTCACCATTCACAGGATGGTCTCGATCTCCTGACTTTGTGATCCGCCAGCCTCGGCCTCCCAAAGTGTTGTCTTTTTTAATCAACTGACTTTTTGAATATATAAATTACTTACAGGATACAAATTTAAATTTTTTTATTGAATTACATTTCTAAAAATATTTTTCTATGTCTTTCCCGTTTTATTACCAGTCTCTACTCATAAATTATCATTATTTTTAAAATTATCCTTCCATTGATTTTTTCAAGTATATTCTAAAAATACTTTCTACAATATATCCTAAACATTCTAGTTTCATTGTATCAATTTTAGAAAATTTCACATTTCAGATGCATCATAGTGTATTCAACCAATTCCAATTGATTGACATATAATATTTCCAATCTTTTACTATTAAAAAATGCTAAAATAAATAATGATGCAAAAATATCTGCATTTTTTCTACTATATCTTTGGGTTATATTTATACATTTAGGATTGCTTAGTCAAATAACACAGTACATAATTTTTTAAATTGACTTTACTTTTTTAGAGCAGTTTTAGGTGCACAGAAAAATTAAGTGAGATGTACAGAGTTCCCATCTCCCCTTGACTTTTATTTTTATTTTTTTATTTTTTTGTTTTGTTTGTTTGTTTGTTTGTTTGCCTTTGAGATGGAGTCTCGCTCTGTCGCCCAGGCTGGAGTGAAGTGGCGCGATCTCGGCTCACTGCAAGCTCCGCCTCCCAGGTTCACACCATTCTCCTGCCTCAGCCTCCCAAGTAGCTGGGACTACAGGCACCCGCCACCAAGCCCTGCTAATTTTTTGTATTTTTAGTAGAGACGGGGTTTCACCGTGTTAGCCAGGATGGTCTCGATCTCCTGACCTCGTGATCCACTGGCCTCAGCCTCCCAAAGTGCTAGGATTACAGGCGTGACCCACCGCCCCTGGCTGGCTTTTAATTTTATTATCTTGACAGTGTCTTTTGTAAGAAATGCATTTTTAATTTTAGTAAAGTCTAGCTTATCAATTTTTCATTTCATAGAAAATGCCTTTGATATTTTACCTAGATATTCTACTATAGTATTTTCTAGATATTTTAAATTTAGATTATCTTTAGGTGTGTGATCAATTTTAATTAACTTTTACAAATTGTATAAAGTCTGTGTCTAGATTCTTCCTTTTTTTGTTTGTTTGTTTGTTTGCATGTCCAGTTGGTCCAGCACCATTTTGTAGAAAAGACTAGCTTTTCTCCACTGTATTGCTTTTGCTCCTTTGACATGATATTGCAAGATCAGTTGACTATATATACATAGGTCTATTTCTAGACTGTATCATCTGTTCCACTAATCTCTATTGATCTATTATTTCACCAATACCCTATTGTCTTGATTATCATAGCTCTATATGAAATCTTGCGGTTACAGAGTGTCAGTCCTTTGTTCTCCTTCAATATTGCATGGACTACCCTGGGTCTTTTGTCTCTCTATATAAACTTTAGAATAAATTTGTTGATATACAAAAAATTTGAGATTTTGAATAGGATTGCAATGAAGTACGTTAAGTTATCCATCATAGAGATTAGAATTTTTTTTTTTAAGACAAAGTTTTCATTCTTGGCACAATAATAGCTCACTGCAACTTCGAACTCCTGAGCTCAAGTGATACACCCTTCTCAGCCTCCTAAGTGGCTGGGGCTATAGTCATGAGCCACCAAGCCTGGCTGGTTTTTTCTTTTTAGTAAAGACAGGGTCTCACTATGTTGACTAGGCTGGTCTTGAACTCCTAGCCAGAAGCAAACCTCCAGCCTTGATCTGCCAAAATTACAAGTGTGAGCCACTGTACCTTGCTTTTAGAAAATTTTCACCCCAGAAGTTGCAATTACCTGTTTTCTATAATCTTGGCCACGATGTCTAATGAAAAACTTTTAAATATTTGTGAAATTCTATATTTAAAAAATGTTACTTTACCAAAGTTTTGAATATTTATTTGTTGTTTCTGTGACTACATTTAAGAAACTTTTCTATTTTTCTTACTGTAAACTTATCTAATTATATAAATTTTTCTGATTTTCAAAATAATTTTATTGGTCTTATTTTATGTTTAAGGTTTGTGTATGTGATATAGATATTATATTTTATTTGTAATATTAGTTGGAAATATTTTTCCAGGTTTGTTTCTATTGATTAAAGGGTCTTTTTTTGACTTACAAATATTTTCATTTTTATTCTTTTAAGTTGACAGATAAAATTGCATATATTTGTTGCATACAACATAATATCTTACAGTATGTTTACATTGTGGAAAGACTAAATCTAGCTAATTAACCTATGCATTACTTCACATAGTTAGCATTTTGTGTTAAGAATGTGTTATATCCACTCTCCTTGAAATTTTCAAGGATGTAATGTATTATTAACTGTAATCATCACATTGCACAATAAATCTCTTGACCTTATTTCTACTGCCTAACTGAAATTTTGTATCTTGTCATCAACATCTCCCTAAATCTCTGTCCCTGCTAAACATCATGCTTTCTGGCAATCACTATTCTACTCTCTACTTTAATGAGATTAGCTTTTTAAAATTCCACTTCAGAGTGAGATCTTCCAGTATTTGTCTTTCTGTACCTGGCTTGTTTTATTTAACATAATGTTCTCCAAGTTTATCTATGCAGTCCTAAGTGTCAATATTTCTTTCTTTTTTGAAACTGTATAGTATTCCATTTCGTATGTACATATATCACATTTTATTTCCCCATTCACCTGTCAATGGACACAGTTTGCTTCCCTATCTTGGCTATTGTGAATAATGAGGTAATAAACATAGGAGTGCAAATATCTCTTTGATATACTGATTTTATTTCCTTTGGATACATACCCAGTAGTTGGATTGCCAGTTCATATGGTAGTTATATTTTTAATTTTTTTGAGGAATTTCCTCACTGTTTTTCATAATGGCTAAGCTAATTTACATTCCCACCCAAAGGATGCAAGAGCCTTTTGTTCTCCACATCCTCACCAACAGGTATCTTTTGTCCTTTTGATAATAGTCCTTCTAACAGGTGCAAAGTGATATCACGTTGTGGTTTTAATTTGTATTTCCCTGATGACTACTGATGTTAAACATTTTTTCATGAATCTGATGGTCATCTATATGTCTTCCTTGAGAAATATATGTTAAGTTCCTTTGTCCACTTTTAAATTGAATTATTTGTTCGCTTGCTTTTGAGTTGCTTGAGTTCCTTTAATATTTTCAATATTATCATTTTTTGAGACAGGGTCTTGGTCTGTCACCTGGGCTTGTGTGCATGGTGCAATCATAGCAAACTGCAGCCTTGACTTTCTGGCCTCAAGCAATTCTCCCACTTAAACCTCCTGAGTAGCAGGGACCACAGGCCAGCGCAAGAACACCTGGCTAATTTATTATTAGTATTATTATTATTTTTTAGAAAAAGTGTTTCCCTATGTGACCCAGGCTGGTCTTGAACTCCTAGACTCAAGTGATTCCCCCTCCTGGGCCTACCAAAGTGCTAGGATTACAGGTGTGAGCCACCGAAGCCTGCCAGTATTAACCTCTTATCATACATACAGTTTTCAAATATTTTCTCCCATTGTGTAGACTGTTTCATCATACTGTTGAGTATTTCCTTTGCTGTGCAGAAGCTGTTTAGTGTATTTAGACAAATAATCCCATTTGTCTGTTTTTACTTTTGTTGTCCGTGCTTTGAGGATTGCATCAAAAATGTCTGCCCAGACCAAGATCATAGAGTTTTCCCCCTTGTTTTCTTCTAGTAATTTTATAGTTTCAAGTCTTACATGTCAGTCTTTCATCAATTTTGAGTTAATAATTCTTTTAGCCATTTCGAGTAAGATAAGAGCCTAATATTATTTTTCTGCATGCTGACATCATTTTCCCCAGCACCATTTATTAAAGAGACTGTCCTTTCCCCAATGTGTGTATTTGATGCCTTTGTCAAAAATAAGTTTTCTTAAGTACATGGTGTAATTTCTGGATTCTCAATTCTATTCCATTGGGCTATGTGTCTTTTCTTATGCCATTACCATGCTGTTTTGGTTACTATAACCCTGTAGTACATTTTGATGTCACATACGGTAATGCCTCCAGCTTTGTCCTTTTCAATCAAGATTGCTTTGGCTATTCAGGGTTTTTTGTGGTTCCACACAAATTTTAGGATTGTTTATCTGATTCTGTGAAGAATGTCATTGGTATTTTGATGAGATTGTGTTGAATCTGTAGATAACTTCGAATAGTATGGAAATTTTAACAGTATTCTCCCAATTAATGAACACAGAATAAGTTGCAATTTACTTGTGCCTTTTTTTTTTTTAACATTTCAATAGTTTTAGGGGAACAGGTGGTGCTTGGTTACATGGATAAGTTCTTTAGTGGTGATTTGAGAGAATTTGGTGCAACTATCACCCAAGCAGTGTACACTGCACCCAATGTGTAGTCTTTTATCCCTCACCTCCTTCCCACCCTTCCCCCAAATCCCCAAAGACTATTGTATCATTCTTACCTTTGCATCCTCATAGCTTAGCTCCCACTTATAAGTGAGAACATATGACGTTTTGTTTTCCATTTCTGAGTTACTTCATTAGAATAATGGTCTGCAACTCCATCCGGGTTGCTGGGAATGCCATTATTTTGTTCCCTTTCATAGCTGAATAGTTTTCCATTATATATATATATATATATATATATGAAATAATGATATATATATATGGCATATATATATATGCCATTTTTTTATCCACTCATTGATTGATGGGCATGTGGGCTGGTTTCATATTTTTGCAATTGTGAATTGTGCAACATGTGAAAATGTGTGTGCAAGTGTCTTTTTCATATAATGACTTCTTTTCCTCTGGGTAGATAACCAGGAGTGGAATTGCTGGATCAAATGGTAGATCTACTTTTAGTTCTTTTAGGAATCTCCATACTGTTTTCCATAATGGTTGTACTAATTTACATTCCTACCAGCAGTGTAAAAATGCTCCCATTTCACTATATCCATGCCAACATCTGTTATTATTATTATTTTTTAATTATGGCCACTCTTGCAGGAGTAAGGTTTTGTGGTTTTGATTTGCATTTGATTTTGATTTGCATTTCCCTAATCATTAGTGATGTTGAGCATTTTTTCATATATTTCTTGGTCATTTGTGTATCTTCTTTTGAGAACTGTCTATTCAGGTCCTTAGCCCACTTTTTGATGGGATTATTTGGATTTTTCTTGCTGATTTGTTTTGAGTTTCTTGTAGATTCTGGATATTAGTCCTTTGTTGGATGCATAGTTTGCAAAAATGTTCTCCTATTCTGTGGGTTGTCTGTTGACTCTGCTCATTATTTCTTTTGCTGTGCAGAAGCTTTTTAGTTTAATTAAGTCCCTTCTTTGTTTTTGTTGCATTTGCTTTTGGGTTCTTGGTCATGAACTCTTTGTGTCTTTAACTTTTCCTCAATGTTTTAATTTTCAGCATAGAGAACTTTCCACTTCCTTCACTAAATTTATGCCTATGTATTTTATTTTTTGTAGATTTTGTAAATGGCATTTTTTTTTCTTTTTCAGGTAGTTTACTACTAGTGTATTAAAATGCTACTGATTTTTGTACAATGATTTGTATCCTGAAAATTTACCAAACGTGTTTACTAGTTCTACCAGCTTTTTAGTGGAATCCTTTAAGCGTTTCTGTATATAAAAGACCATGTTGTCTACAAACTGTTGTGGGAAGTCAGGGACCCCGAACGGAGGGACCAACTGAAGCCACAGCAGAAGAACATAAATTGTGAAGATTTCATGGACATTTTTTAGGTCCCCAAATTAATACTTTTATAATTTCTTACTCCTGTCTTTACTGCAATCTCTGAATATAAATTGTGAAGATTTCATGGACATTTATCACTTCCCCAGTACTCTTATAATTTCCTATGCCTGTCTTTACTTTAATCTCTTAATCCTGTCATCTTCCTAAGCTGAGGATATATGTCACCTCAGGACCCTGTGATGATTGTGTTATCTGTGCAAATTGTTTGTAAAACATGTGTCTTTGAACAATATGAAATCTGGGCATCCTAAAAGAATAGGATAACAGCGATTTTCAGGGAACAAGGGAGATAGCCATAAGGTCTGACTGCCTGTGGGGTTGGGCAGAACAGAGTCATATTTCTCTTCTTGCAAAAGCAAATAGGAGAAATATCACTGAATTCTTTTTCTCAGCAAGGAGCAGCCCTGGGAAAAGAATGCATTCCCAGGAGGAGGTCTCTAAAATGGCCGCTCTGGGAGTAGCTGTCTTATGCAGTTGTAAATAAGGGATGAAATATGCGCTGGTCTCCTGCAGTGCCCACAGGCTTGCTAGGATTGGGAAATTCCAGCCTGGCAAAATTCTAGTCAGATCGGTCATCTGCTCTTGAACCCTGTTTCCTGTTAAGATATTTATCAATGACAATGCATGCACAGTGGGACATGGAACCTCATTAGTAATTTTAATTTCACCCTGGCCTTGTGATCTCGCTCTGCCCCTATTTGCCTTGTGATATTTTATTGCCTTTGAAGCATGTGATCTCTGTGACCCACACACTATTTGTACACTCCCTCCCCTTTGAAAATTGCTAATAAAAACTTGCTGCTTTTGTGGCTCAGGTGGGCATCACGGAAACTGCCAATATGTGATGTCACCCCTGCAGACACAGCTGTAAAATTTATCTCTTTTGTACTCTTTCTCTTTATTTCTCAGACCGGCCGACACTTACGGAAAATAGAAAAGAACCTACGTTGAAATACTGGGGCTGGTTCCCCTGATAACAAACAAATTCAATTTAACTTCTTTATTTCTAATTTGCTTGCCTTTTATTTCTTTCCTTTGCCTGGTTTCTCTATGACATAAGAGTACTATACTAAATAAAAATGGGAAGACTGGCTGGGTGCAGTGGCTCACGCTTGTAATCCCAGCACTTTGGGAGGCCGAGGTTGGGGGATCACCTGAGGTTGGGAGTGTCCGACCTCACTCCTGGAGGAGAAACCCCATCTCTACTAAAATTTCAAAATTAGCCAGGTGTCCTGATGCCTGCCTGTAATCCCAGCTTTTAGGGAGACTGAGGCAAGAGAATCGCTTGAACCTGAGAGGCAAAGGTTGCCGTGAGTGGAGATTGCACCATTGCACTCCAGCCTGGGCAACAAAAGCAAAGCTTCATCTCAAAAACAAAAGGAAGAAAAAAAAATTGGCAAGAGTGAGCATGCATGTCCCTTTCCTGATCTTAGAGGAAAAGCTTTAACTTTCTCACCCCTTGAGTATGATGTTACATTTCATTTTTCCATATATGACTTTTATTGTGTTAAGGTACATTCTTTTGTACCTAATTTGTTGAAGAGTTTTCTCATGCAAGGATATTAAATTTTGTCAAATTATTTATTTGCATCTATTGAAGTAATCCTATGTCCTTTAATTTGTTAAATGTATTTACATTTATGTATTTACACATGGTGAATGATGCTTGTGTCTCTGGAATAAATCCTACAGGACTGTGGCAAATGATCTTTTCAATGTGGTGTTGAATTTGCTTTGCTAGTATTTTGTTTAGGATTTTTGCATCTATGTTCATCAGGGATATAGGCCTGTAATTTATTTATTTCCTAAATTGTGTCTTTAAATGGCTTTGGTATCTGGGTAATGCTGGCCTCATAAAATTAGTTCAGAAGGGCTCTTCTTCTTTGACTTTTTGCAACAGTTTGAGAAGACTTGATATTAGTTCCTTTTTAAATGTTTGGTAGAATTCGGTGGCTCGCACCTCTAATCCCAGCACTTTGGGAGGCCAAGGCAGCAGATCACTTGATGTCAGGAGTTCAAGACCAGCCTGGCCAACTTGTCAAAACCCATCTCTACTACAAATACAACAATTAGCCAGGTGTGGGGATGCATGCCTGTAATCCCAGCTATTTGTGAGGCTGAGGCCAGAGAATTGCTTGAACCTAGGAGGTGGAGGTTGCAGTGGGCAGTGATTGTGCCTCTGCACTCCAGCCTGGGCAAAAGAGCAAGACTCCATCTGAAAAAGAAAAAAAAAATGTTTGGTAGAGCTCAGCAATGAAGCCATCTGGTACTGGATTTTTCTTTTTTAAAAATTATGTGTTTAGTCTTCTTACTTGATATTGGTCTGTTCAGATTTTTTATTTCATTTTAAATCAGTTTTGGTAGAGAGCATATTTCTAGGAATTTATTCACCTCAATATGATCCAATTTTTGGCACATAATAGCTTACAATAGCTTCTTCTGAACGTTTGTATTACTGTGATATCAGTTGTAATATCTTCTTTTTCATTTCATTTATTATAGTCTGCTTTTTTTCCTTAGTCTTACTAGAGATTCGTCAATTTTGTTTATTTTTCTATGATTTTTCTAGTCTCTACATCATTTATTTCTACCTTGATCTTTAGTATTTCCTTTCTTTGGGTTTTATTTTCTTGTTTTTCTAGTTTCTCGAAGTGCACAATGAAGCAGTTTGAGATCTTTAATTATTTAATGTAGGCAGTTATTGCCTACAGATTCTTTCTCAGATTGCTTTTGCTATATCCCACAGCTTTTGGTATGCTGTGTTTTCATTTTTCTTTGAAAAATATTTTAATTTATTAATTGATCCATTGGTTTTTCAAAAGCATATTGTTTAATTTCTATGTATTATAAATTTTCTGAAATTTTTCCTGTTAATAATTTCTTCTTTTATTCCATTGTGGTCAGAAAGGACATTTGATATAATTTCAACCTTCTTAAATTTCCTAAGTCCTGTTTTGCAGCCAAACATTTCATCTATCCCAGAGAATGTTTAATGTGTACTTGGAAAATATGTATATTTTGCAGCTGTGGATGAAATGGAGTGTAATTTAGTACTATGTTTCTTTATAGGATTTGTCTGAATGATCAGTTCACTGTTGAAAGTGGGCTGAAGGTCTCTGCTATTATTGTATTGCAGTTGTCTCTACCAATCCATTAATAATTGCTTTAAATATATTTAGGTGCTCCAATATTGGGTGCATATATACTTAACAATTGTTATATCCTCTTGCTGAATTGAGTTACTTATATAATGGCCTTCTTTGTCTCTTTTTAAAGTTTTTAAAACTTAAAATCTATTTTAGCTTATGTAAGTATAGCTATTTCTGCTGTCTTTTGCTTCTTATTTCTGTGCAATTTTTTTCTGGCCTTTTGCTTTCAGTCTATGTGTATCCTTACAAGTGAAGTGAGTACCTTGTAAGACGTATATAATGGGGTCTTAGGGAAGTTTTTAGTCCTTTCAAACAGCCTGTCTTTTGATTGAAGAATTTAATCCATTTAGATTCAAGGTAATCATTGATAGGTAACATCTCACTACTACCGTTTTGTTAATTGTTTAGCTGTTCTGTACATTCTTTTCTTCCTTTTTTGCTGACTTCCCTTGTGGTTAAGTGATTTCCTCTAGTAGTAAGTTTTGACTATTTGCTTTTGTGTGTGTGTGTATCTACTATAGGCTTTTGTTTTTGTTGTTTCCTTCAGTCTTATGAGAAACATCTTTTAATAGGTTATTTTTGACTGACAACTTAACTTTGATTGCAAAATAAAACAAAACAAAAGAAATTTACACTTTTATCTTACTTCCACCTCCACATTTTGAATTTTTGTGTCACAATTTACATCTTTTTATATTGTATCTTCATTAACAGGTTATTGTGGAAAACATTATTTTAATGGCTTTGTCTTTTAACCTTTGTACTAAAAAGACAAGCTATTTACACACTCTCATTACAATATCATGGTATTTTTAATTTGACTGTGTACTTATTTTTACTAGTGAGTTTTACACTTTTTTTTTCAATCTATTTACTAAGTTTTTTTGTCAAGGTTAAGGAGTGCCTGGGAGGCAGGTCTATTCCTTCCTTCAAAGATAATTTGCAGGGCTTCAATATTTAAAGGGGAAAGGGCAGATATTGGGAAAGTGGGATAAATTTTTAAAAGATGTGGGGAGATAAGAGACAAACATTGCGTTCTTCTGAGTCTTTGATCAGCCTTTCACTGAAATACCATGTGTTCGTGTTACTCATCATTGTTCTTTCATTTCAGCTTGAAGAATTCCCTTTAGCATTTCTTGTGTGATAGGTTTAGTGGTGATGAACAGAAAAGTATTTGTCTATTATTCATATCTCTAGGAAAGCTTTGCTAATTATAGGGTTTTTTTTTTCTTTCTTTTTCTTTCCTTCAACACTTTGAATACCTCACCCAGTCTTTCCCGCCCTATAAGGTTTCTGTTGAGGAGTCAGCTGTTAGTTGTATTGTAATTCTTCTGTGTATTATTTCCTTATTTTCTCTTGATACCTTCAGCATCCTCTCTGTCTGATGTCTGACTGAATATCCTATGTCTTAAGCTAGTCTTATTTGGGTTGATTCTATTTGGAGATCTTTGACATTCATGTTCCTGGATATTTACACCTTTTTGGAGGTTTGAAGAATTATATGCTACTATTTATTTAAATAAGCTTTTATTTCTTTATCTTTCCCTTCTGCTTTTTCTACTCTAATGACTTGAATATTTGCTTTCTCGATGCTGTTCCATAAATCCTGTAAGCTTTCTTTCTTCAAGGTCTTTTCACTTTTTTTCTCATCTGTCAATATATTTTCAAATAACGTGTCTTCAGTTTTATATAGTCTTTCTGCTTGATGAGTTTTGCTTTTGATGCTGTCTGTTGCATTTTTCATTTATTACATTGCATTTTTTATATTTGGGATTTCTGTTTTTTAATTAATTATATATATATTTTTCATTTTGTTGAATTGTTTTTCTGTATGTTATTAAAATATGCTGAGCTTCCTTAAAACAGTTATTTTGAATTATTTGTCAGGCATTCCTATATCTCCATTTGGAGATTTTTTGTTTGGTCATAACATGTTTTCCTGAATATTTTTGACCCTTGTGATTATGAGTTAATGTCTGCATATTTGAAGATGTAGGTACTTATTCAAGTATTCAGCAATGCTTTGTCTGGAAAATCCTCATAGTAGTCACTGTACTGGGGTCACCAGAATCCCAAGATGGGTGCAGCACATTACAGGCATATGCCTGAAACCAGGGGTTGCTGAAGCCTACTGCTGCTAAAGAGTCTGGGGCCACTGACATTGTCTCAGTAGTGGTGTGGGCCAGAGATCAAGTTTGCCATTGTAAGCCTGAAGCCTAAGCCCATGCGGTCCTGCCTGCTGCTAGAGGCGGTCTATAGGTTCCATCTATGGAACTTACTTGGAATATGAGGCCAATGGGAGTTGCTCAGTGCAGGGTTTTACTGCAGTGGTCCAAGGAAAAGTTATGTGCTCACTTCCCTGTCTTCTCCTCAAGCAAAGTGTATTTCTCTCCACTCTGTGTTGCCTAGAGTTGAGGAAGGGATGTTTGGGTACTGTAAAACTGAATGTAAACTGAATGTAAAACTGTCCTTTCTGTTTTCTCAAATGTATATTTTTGTTGTTACTGTGCTACAATCAGGTACTATAATCTTTTATCTGATTTCCTTGGCTTTTGTGAAGGTATTTTTTGTACATGAATGGTTTTCAAATTGATGTGTTAGCAGCAGGGACAATTGCTTTAGACTCCTATTCCATCATTTTGCTCCATTTCTCTCATAAAGTTACTTTTTTTGAGAATTTAAAAAAAATAGTTGAACTTGTCTTTCCTTTTTAAGTAGATTTTTGAAAACTGTTGAGGATTTTTAAACTTTCCTCATGCAAATATTGTAACAAATGCATCCATGTTTTCTTAAAAACTTTGTTAGCTTTATTATTTACATATCTAATTATTGGGAATTTATGCAAGTGTACAGAATAAGGTATAGACCCACTTCTATCATTTATCTAAATTTTCAGTTTGTGATAATCTTAATTTTTAAACTTATATTTCCCAATTAATATGATATATAATATGTATAATATTCAGTACTTTTCAAATTTTTGCTATAATTCTATTTGTTTTCTTCCATAGCCATCAACTAATTCCACAAAGTTTGAATCTTGGGGACTTAAAGTAATTTTTAATATTTGAGTTTACCCCCACTACTACCCCTCATTACTTTTTCTTTTCAATATATAACTAAATTCCTTTGCTTGTTTAGTATTCTTATGCATTTTAAAATAATCTTTTGTAGCTGTGTATAATGTTTGTGTATGTTTATGTTTGAATATAAAATTTTTATTGACTCTAAGGTTAATTAACATCTTTAGAACGGTGAGTATTTATGAAAGACCACTTATGAAAGTTTACTTTTGGTCTGACTATGAAGTGGTTAGGTTTTCCTTAGTTTGTGCACATTTCCTGCTAAGTTAGACCAAAAGTTCATCTTCACTTTTTTTTTTTAAGAGTAGGGTGTTATTATCTGTGTGTCATTAATTCATACATTTAATTTTAAGTCCTCCTATTTATCTCAATTATATTGTAGTTTTCAGTCATGTATTCACGTATTTTGGGGTCCCTTTCCTGGAAAATTCAATTTGATTATTGTCACAGAGTTTCATAACTTTTCATCCAATCATTATCTCTTTAAATACCTTCATCTAGTTGCACTGGCTAAAATTCCCGATGCCACTTCAAATAGTAGTTGCACAAAATAAGCATTTACGATAGTGCTGCAGCTGTTGAAGACTTTCAACATCCATTTTGAGAAGTATTAGCACCATCTGAACTATTTTATTATTTGTTTTATTTTTTACAAATTATTCAGCCTCATCTCCTATCTTTATTTCTTCTAGCATTTCCAACGTTTGTACACAATTCCTTATCTTTCTGATATTCACTCTGTGTCTTCAAACTGTGATTTTTTTTGTCTTTTAGTATGCCTTGCATTTTGTTTTGTTATTGTTTTTCAAAGCTAGACATAATGTACTGGCATAAATAAACCGAGGCACATAGACTTTTACTTTGTGGTTTGTAAAAGTAACATCTAGCGTAACTGGCTAGATGTTACGCTGTGTCTACTGTTTTCTCCAGTTATTATGTAAGAGGCTAACATTTCCTGTGGTGTTTTTGTTTTTGTTTCTTTTGGCTTTGGGTGTTTCTAGTGAATTCTTACGTAAGGTCAGAGATGTGCAGTTCTTTCTGTAGTGTCATCTTGTTACCATACAGGAGCTTCTAAGATGTGAGGGGAGAAGGAAGTATTCTGTAATCCTATGATTTGTTCTCAGTCTTTTAGTGAGTTAGTGCTTTGGGTTTTAACTTTTGCACATGTTTCTCAGTATATCTGTTTGTTTTTCACCTTAGGTGAGTTAGCAAAGCTAGAAGAGACTGGGATTAGGTATTTCCCTTACACCAGGTCAGTTGGGGTCTAGTGAAATAGTTTTTCTTGAGGGCAAGCCTTGTTCAGAAGAACAGAATACCATGGGTGTATTTCAAAATGGCTACCTTTTCCATCCTCCTGCTAGAAGCAAACGGTATTTTTCTCCACACTGTGAGATTCTGATAGAGCTCCTGAAGGTCAAACTCACAATATGGTGGAGAAAACTTTAAGGCTGAGATTATTCTGGGGATTTTTAACTGTCAATCTTGTTCACTCGGGGCCACCAGCAATTCATCAGTTCAGTTTAGATGTTTTTACCCTGGTATTAGTTTCTGTGGAGTTTTTTGCTCTAGCGAGTTTTTTTTTTTTTATTTCCCTGTCTCTGTTGATTTTCAGTTTGTTTATCATTTTTCTTTATTTTTCTTTTTTTATTCAGATGGGGTCTCACTCTGTCATCCAGACTGGAGTGCTGTGGCACCATCATGGCTCACTGCAGCCTCGACCTCCCAGAGTCAGGCGACCCTCCCACCTCAGCTTCCTGGGTAAGTGTGACTGCAGGTGCATGCCACCATGCCTGGCTAATTTTTTGTATTTTGTGTAGAGATGGCATTAGGCCATATGCCCAAGCTCATCTTGAACACTGGGCTCAAGCTGTCCACCAGCTTCAGCCTCCCAAAGTTGGGATTATAAGTGTGAGCCACCACGCCTGGCCCAGTATTTTTCTAATGTGGATGAGAGGAACAACTTATAACTTCCTTCTATGCCATGCTAGAAACTAAAAGTGCCCCTGTAATTCTATATGTGTAATTTGCTCTATTTGAAATATCTAAAGTGATCTCTTTTCCATAAACTAAACTACACATTATAAAAATTAATAGAGGATCATCATATTATCTAAAATTATGGTAATATCAACCTGAAAAAAATATAAATACAAATATTTAAAAGTGATTCTTTGAGAGAAGGGGCTTTAAGAGGAGGGACGTTTAATAGTTTTCTAGTGTATTTTATTTCATTTGTATTGTGGTCAATGTTATGCTTCACAATTCTAAAGAAAATCATTCAAGAAGTCATGAAATGGAGGGGGAAAAGAAGACAATAAATTAGAGGAAGGAAAAAAATCAAGAAAAGAGAGAGAATGTAAGGGGTAAAACTGGATAGAAACTATCGGTGCTGTTAATTAACAGGTCAGTGGTAATTTTCATTAGAGAAAATTCAAAATGAAGTTAGGGGACCATTCTAATACAGTACGATATCAAGAAGTAAGGGAAGGATAGACATATATGCTGTATATTTAAACCACATATTCATTTCATTTGAAAGGCCAGAGGGAAATAATACAATATATAAAGGCGTACTGGATCAAAAGGAAGTTTTAGTAGTGATTTTGTTTAAAATAAATCATTGTTTTGTTTAAAATGGAATCAAAAGCTGAGCGTTAGACGAGTGATTGATAGCAGGAGAGAGAGATTAGACATTTGATAATGCATTCTCCTGTAGGATATGAAGAAAGTTGGATTTGAAAGCACCAGTATTTTAAAAAATGATGCTATTAAACTGTTTTCCCTCCTGGGAAAAGTTTAGATGTCTGTTATAAAGGACACCTTTTCCTTTAGGCAGAATAACTAAAGCAAAGAGATAGGATTGCAAACCAGGCAACTGAAAATATGGGGGATGGTGCCTGCTCCATTTTTATACATATAACCTTGGAAAGTCCTTTAGTGCTCTCTGTGTTACTTACCTCATCAGTAATATAAATATAATTGGGATTTGGGGAAGCTTAGTGAGATAATGTCTCTAATGTGGATTTAGAAATAAATTAGAGAAATTAGTTTCTTGTGTGTACAGCCACTGGCAAGAGTGATAAAGTGAACATTTGCAGCAGGTGCTGTGTCAGAGGACCTTTCAACCAGGAAAACACATTCACACCTTTGAGCCTGTGAATAAGCCGACATGAAACATTCGTTTATGGCGTTTAAATGAAGTCTAAATTTGCTATTTAGACGTTGTTAGCAAACTCAGAATTCTTACATGAAAATATTACTCTGGGATTAATTTATATTTATTAATACAAATATCAAGTTCTACCCTGTAAACCAGGACAAATAATGAGCACATTTTCAGTTTCTACAGCTATCATCCTGAAATCCCATTTAACTTCAAAATAAGCAGTCAAAAGGGAATTTTTGGGCATAGTGTTTTACAGCAGAAATTTTATCAAAAGCAACATTTTAACATAAGATAACTTGTGTTTTACCGTTCAGATTTATGTATTTATTTATTTATTTATTTATTTATTTATTTATTTATTTATTTATTTTTGAGACAGAGTCTTGCTCTGTGGCCCAGGCTGGAGTGCAATGGTGAGATCTCAGCTCACTGCAACTTCTGCCTCCTTGGTTCAAGTGATTCTCCTGCCTCAGCCTCCTAAGAAGCTGGGATTATAGGCGCCCAACACCATGCCTGGCTATTTTTTGTATTTTTAGTAGAGACAGGCTTTCACCATGTTGGCCAGGCTGGTCTCAAAGTACTGACCTCAGGTGATCCACCTGCCGCGTCCTCCCAAAGTGCTGGGATTACAGGTGTTAGCCACCATGCCCGGCCCACCCGAAAATTTTTGTCTGAAGAATATATTTCTTAAAACTTTGTTTTGCAATCGCGTTCTATTTGAAATGCCTCTTAATTAGAACTGTATTTGTTCAAGGCAATTTTATTTTGTTTTAATCAGAATACTCTCCCTCCTGTGACAATCAACATTCAAGAGGGATTTGTTTGTGCTTCCATTTCTCTCAGCTTCCCATTCTGTCATTGCCTCACCACTTCCTAATCCCTGGGCAAAGCAGAGAAGCATCTCCTATTTAGAAAGGAGAATCATAATGGAATAAAGTCAGCAAGTATAATTTTTGACAGGTAGTGAAATAAAACAGGCAAAAACCACATAATAGCAGTTTATTAGTAGAAAAGACAACATTGTCTTTAGTAAACTATCATTTTCTTTCTGTGCTCAAAGGAAGACTACATTTCTCTGGTACTTTGTGTCCATGTGGGGTCATGGGCTTACTCCTGGCCGATGGAAATTAAGTGACAGTGTTGTAATTGCTTCCAGGCCAGGCAAATAAAACATGTTCAGTGTATGATTCTTCTCCTTCTTCGTCTTCCATAGCAACACCGATGGCCTTCTGTTGAGAATAATGAGTCCAGGAGAGAGAGACTCGGGTCTGAGAAATTAAGTACAGTACAATAGATTTTAAATATAGCCCTTCTTAACTCACTAATTTGGACTCTGATGTTAGCAGTGAATTTTCATTATGTTCAACTACAAAAAATTCACATACTGGTTACTGTAGGATAGCCTAGTTACAAAAAGGTTTTTGAAGATATCATTTTGCAAGGAGTGCAGCTTACCTAGCCTTTTAACTGTAAACCACACAGATAAATATAATTTTTTCAAAAATTTTTCTTTAGTCACTTTAAAAAGAAAATCATTTAATTTATTTAAATATAGTATTTTATAAATTATAATATAGCTAGATTTTTTTACTAAATTTACTGGAAACTTAGCATCATATATAGTAAAACAAAATATCTATATATGAGATAATCTATAAATTATACCAAATCAATAATATATTGCAATGGAGTCCCATTAGCCATTTAACCATATGAGCATTTTCTCTAAAACTATAAGGAATCTGAGGAGTATATTTAAACCAAAATATTTGTATTTCTTTACATGTGTAACTTTTAATTGAATGCTGACACAACCGTATTATATTATGAAAAGTTATTATTTTTATATTTTAGAAAAATTTGTATTCCTATAAGAAGCAAAAATATCTCTCCTGAGTTATTATTATTATTATTTTTGCTAAGAGTCAATATCCTAGGGAACTATTAAGTAGGAAACCAAAATATTCACAAGGGAGGACTAAGGCTGACAAGAGAGAAAATGTTAGTTCTCTCTTAACCTCTCTTTCTCTCTTCCTCCCTTCCTTCTTTCTGTTACTCTCTCTCTCTTTCTTGTTCTACCTCTCTGTCTTCCTCTCTTTCTCTCTCTCTCTGCCAGTCGTCTGTACTGTGAAATTTTAGAAATTAAAAATACTTGAAGGTGAGAAAGATGGCATCTGTAATACAGTTGCCAAGTGAGAATAAGGTAGAAATTCATCCAGGTGGGCCAAATAAACTCTTAAATTTGAATATGCAATTTCTCATGTTCTTGACACCCTAAGGGAATTTTTATCCCTAGTCTATTTCCTCTTTTTGATAACAGCTGAGGAATCCTCAAATGCATACCACAGGAAAGGAACTCCTTAGAAGAGAAGAGTGATTATTACTATGTAAAGAGGTCTCCAAAGCTATTTATGCAAAGTATCCAATAAATAGACACTTAAATATCAAAGACATGAGTAGACACTTGTGAGGGTAAAATAATACCAAAAAATCCCATATTTCAGGTGAATTTTAACTATTTTAGCTTATCTTAGCAATATTATTGAGAAGACACTTTTTCTTTTGGATCTGTACATGAGAGAGAAAGTAAAGGAGGAAAAGTGCTCCTTGAGTCCACGATGTTTGCAGCATGAGGAATGAGCCAGAATCACAAGCCATGAGTAATTTATAGAGACAAGAGTCAGGACAATCAAGTCTCAGGTCCAGCTACCAGATTATTTTCCTACCTTGGAAAAGTAGTGCTTTTTGTTTTGTATTGAGAAATAATAATAATTTGTTTTTTTGGTGCAGTGATTAATAGGGGGTTTGAGTTTCTTGGTCAGATTTATAAATAGTATTTTTTGGAGAATGGAAAACAATCATAACATTAATGGAATCAATTCTGGGTAGCCTCTGTTCAAGACTACAAATGTGTAAGCATGGCTTTTGCGGGAGTTTTTGCCATAGAAGTGAAAACTCAGCTAGTAAGATGTTTGAAAATAAAGAAACAAACAAAATTGACTGTGGAACAGCAAACACAAAGGGATTTTGGAGACTTAGAAACAGGCGGTCTCTAGCTAGTCCTAGGGAGATACAGATAGTAAACTAGGCAAATGAAGCAGGAGAATTAAAGTTAGAAGCTTCATGAGAGTTCAGCCACTAGAAAGATTTTGTGGAAATCCAGGAGAAACATTAAATACCAGTGTGAATATCGGGAACGTGAGTAAAGGAAATGAAAAATATAATGGAGGAATTCCCTTCATGTAACAAATTCAGTACCTTAAAAAGAAATAAAAAAGAAGTCTCCATAAAGTTAAGTCCCTCAGATGGTATACATATAAGTAAAGCATTTGCAGAAATCACTAATCTGGTAGAAGATTGACAGAGAGGAAAAGTGTTTTCTCTTTTGTGTTACAGAAGAAAGGAGAATGTCTACTTTAGCTACATTGGATATGTGCTGGCTTTACATCAGTCTACCTATAATTATGACACTCAAGTATAAGAAAGAGTGGGTAAAAAGTCACAGGAAAAGATAGGCGTATTAGGATTTGCAGACTATCTTTAAGTTTTACAACATTAAAGAATATACATATGACTTACAGTTTCAACAGGTTTACAAACCACAAAGAGTCTTCATGGTCATGTAAAATTCAATTCCATTTATTCATTAGGGAGTTGCAGTTAAAAATTGTTATATTTTTGGTGCCTATACTCCAAATCATAATTAATTTATTTCATCAGAGGAAACTTCTGTTTTACATTTTCTTTATCTCTTACTTCACTTGATTTACTTGAAGAAAAAATATCTCACTAGATTAGATCCCAGTGACTTGGGATGTTCTCATCTATATCATCTTAGATTTGGGCATAGCTATATCTCTGTAAACTTTTTGGTCCTTTAGGAATGGAACTGAGTTATTTCCAAGACTTAAGATCTCGGTCAAGATGAATTCTGAAAGTCAAGATTTGACTTTCAGAACAATTGAAATGTAGTGAGATCTAAAAATGTGACATTGTCGTATTAAATAGAGTCTTTAGGAGCAAGTCTTTTCTAATTTGATAGGGAGATGACTGTCATATATATAATCATAATTATGGCTAAATTTCTCCTATCTTAAGTTTTCCTTTTATTATTTTAATTTTTATTAGCATGATTTTTTTATACTTTAAGCTCTAGGGTACATGTGCACAACGTGCAGGTTTGTTACATAGGTATACATGTGCCATGTTGGTTTGCTGCACCCATCAACTCGTCATTTACATTAGGTAAGTTTTCCTTTTTAAAACATTATTTGGAAGGTAAGACAATCATGTAAAATAATCCTAATAATGTGTGTCCTTGGATGAAATTTTGGATAAACATTTCATGTTATGCTGTGATCATCATTTGATTCAGGCTTTTTGTGAGTAAAAGCAGAGTCATCACAAAAGGGAAAAGCATTCCCATTTTCAATTATCTTGAGAAGAGATTACTTTCTATCAGGAACAACGACTTGGAAAGGACCCTGGAAGGTGGTAGAGGGAATTCCTTACTAGTACCTTTCTAAGAGAAAGAAATCTTACACCATGTGACCTGGACTTTAAGCTGAAACAGAGTTTTCCAACCTTGATACTATTGCCATTCGGGATCAGATAATTCTTTGTTTTGGGGGCTTTCTTGTGCATTTAAGGATGATTAGCAACATCTTTGGCCACTATCTATTGAAGCCAGTAGTACATCCCTCCCACTTTCTACCCCTCACCATTGTGACAACAAAAAATGTTTTCAATCATTGCTGAACATCCTCTGGGGGACTTTACCCCAAGTTCAGAACCACACTATTAGAATTTCGCTTGGTCTGAGTTGATTCCTTGTGGATGACAGGAGTTTCCTAGCCAGGTGACCATCTAGGGGCCACAGATCAATGACCCTTGAATTGTTTCACAACCTGAAGATGATTAAATTATACTGTGTAACTACTCTTCAATTAAATGGCATTCTCTCTCTTTTTAATTTTTACTACGATCTTACACTTTTTGTTAAAATGTCCCATATTTATCTGACATTTAATTTCAGAAAACAAAGGGGTACAACATTAAACCTGAGTGAGGGGTTTAAGGAAGGATTCTCTAAATCTAGATGATGATGGCAGTGGCATTTATCATTGGAATTTTAAGAGGATAAACCTCTCAAGATACAGAGCCCAGTCAGTTCTACTAAAAAAATACTATACAACCTCCAGTCTCAGTCTTAGAAAAGCAGAGCTTGATTGATATATTTTATTAATATGATACGTATTTTCCACTGTTATTTAATAGAACTTGTTTAAATATAATCTAGCACTTTGAAAACCAGAGGCGAGAGTGTCTAGATCCCAGGTAAGAGAATATCTGGCACTCTTCTTATTTGTGTCCTGAAGGAGAGTGGATATTAATTTTATCCTAATTTTCTAGTAATTATTATGGCTAGAAAAATAAAACACTCTGTTGTTTTTCTACTAGCAATTAGTTAAGGGTGAAACTCCTTGAGTGGGTGGGTGAGTGGCAGGTAGGTGTTTATGAAGTAATTTACCATATAGAGAACATATATTTAGTAAAACACTTCAATATATACCCATTCAGTGGAACTTAGTCAAATTAAATAGCATAAGCGTGTCTTCAACACACAAATTTTAACATGCAAAAAAATTAAGTATTGAGCTGAATGAGTAAAATAAAATACAATGTTATGTAGTTGATGTGGTGTCCGTGAAAAGTGAAAGAAACAGCAAAAAAAATGTTTCAAGGGTGTGAAATTGAAAGTATTTTGGAAAGAAATTAATATCATTATTTAAGATGGTAAATTCACTGTTCTTCAGAATTATTCTCGATGTTATTAACTAATTAATTGGAAAATGTTTTCTTAAAACATTCCAATGAACTGCGAAATGAGAAACAAAGGCCTACAAAGTTAACATTCTCAGACCAAACACCACTTGTTCTCACTCATAAGTGGGAGTTGAACAGTGAGAACACATGGACACAAGGAGGGGAACAACACACACCCCTGGGGCCTCTCGGTGGGTTGAGGGGCAAGAGCAGGGAGAGCACTACGAGAAATACCTAATGCATGTGGGGCTTAAACCTAGATGATGGGTTGATAGGGGCGGAAAACCACCATCGCACTTGTGTACCTCTGTAACAAACCTGCACATTCTGCACATGTATCCTAGAACTTGAAGTAAAAAAAGAAAGAAAGAGAAAAAGAGAAAAGAAAGAAAGAAGGAAGGAAGGAAAGAAAGAAAAGAAAGAAAGGAAGAAAGAAAGAAAAGAAAGGGAGGGAGTGAGAGAGACAAAGGAGGGAGGGAAGGAGGGAAGGAAGGAAAATCTAAGCCACAAAAAATCCCAAAATTATAATTATTTGTAAAAAGAGTAATTATTCTTTCTTTATATACATGTATTCTTTCTTTATATATGAATATAAAGAAAGAATGATAATTTCGTGTGTATATATGTGTAAAGTGTGAGAAAATGTGCATAAATATAGGAAAAGATAGGCATATTAAGAATTGAACACTATCTTTAAATTTAAAAAAATTAAGGTATGTATATGTGACTTACATTTTCAACAGGTTTACATACCACAAAAAGTTTTCATGTCCATGTACTAAAATTCAACTTTATATATTTATTAGTGGGTTACAGTTACAAATTGTTATATCCTTGGTGTCTACACTCCAAATCATAATTAAATTTTTCATTAGAAGAAAGCTGATTTTCATTTTCATATATATATATATATATATATATATATGTTTTTAAATGGTGAATAGCATCCTGCAAAAGTATTTGAATTTCTATTCAATACATTTCAGAGAGATATAAAATTTAAAAATAGTCCAGAGGAAAAAAATGAAGCATTTAAAAGGATTTATTTTTGTTTCATTTTTTAACTTTTATTTTAAGTTCAAGGGTACACGTGCAGGTTTGTTATACAGGTAAACTTATGTTATGGGGTTTGTTGTACAGATTATTTCATCCCCCAGGTACTAAGCAGAGTACCTGTTAGTTATTTTTACTGATCCTCTCCCTCCTCCCACCATCCACTCTCCGATAGGCCACAATGTGTGTTGTTTCCTTCTTTGTGTTCATTAAATTCTCATCATTTAGCTCCCACTTATAAATGAGAACATGTGGTATTTGGTTTTCTGTTCCTGCATTAGTTTGCTAAGGATAATGGCTTCCAGCTCCATGTATGTTCCTGCAAATAACATGATCTCATTGTTTTTTTATGACTGCATCATATTCCATGGTGTCTATGTACCATATTTTCTTTATCCAGTCTACCACTGATGGACATTTAGGTTGATTCTACATCTTTGCAATTGTGAATAGTGCTGCAATGAACATACGTGTGCAAGTGTTTTTATGATAGAATTATTTATATTCCTTTGGGTGTATACCCATTAATGGGATTGCTGGGTTGAATAGTAGTTCTGTTTTTAGATCTTTGAGGAATTGCCACACTGCTTTTCACAATGGTTGGACTAATTTACATTCCCACTAACAGTGTTTAAGCGTTCCTTTTTATCCACAACCTTGTCAGCACTTGCTTTTTTTTTTTTTTTTGGCTTTATAATAATAGCGATTCTGACTGGTACAAGATGGTATCTTATTGTGGTTTTGATTTGCATTTCTGTAATGATTAATGATGTTGAGGGCTTTTTTTCCATATACTTATTGACCACATGTATGTCTTCTTTTGAAAAGTGTCGTGTCCTTTGCCCACTTTTTAATGGGATTGTTTGTTTTGTTTGGTAAATTTGTTTAAGTTCCTTACAGATGCTTGATATTAGATATTTATCAGGTGCATAGTTTGCAAAATTTTTTCTCATTCTGTAGGTTCTGTTTACTCTGTTTATAGTTTATTTTGCTGTGCAGAAGCTCTTTAGTTTAATTAGATCCCAATTTCACAATTTTTGCTTTTGTTGCAATTGCTTTTGGCGTCTTTGTCATGAAATATTTGCCTGTGCCTATGTCCTAAATGGTAGTATCTAGGTTGTCTTCCAGGGTTTTTATAGTTTTGGTTTTTGGATTTTACGTTTAAATCTTGAGTTGATTTGTGTATATGATGTAAGGAAGATGTCCAGTTGCAATCTGTATATATCTCACCAGTTATCCCAGAATCATTTATTGAATAGGGAGTCTTTTCCCCATTGCTTGTTTTTGTCAGCTTTGTTGAAGATGACTATATGAGCACAGTTAGTCAACTAAAACTTTGGTTAGGAGAGATGAAGTTTTACAGAATATGTAATATTAGGAAACTATATATTCTTGTAAATATTTAAGAAATCATAAAAGCTATAAATGTGAAACATATATTTCAACATATGCATTTCTCTTTTTACTCACTAGTGTCCAGAGTCGTATTACTGATATTCTTAGAGTTGTAGCATGCCTTCCAACATATCATCTCTTTTTATCTAATCTACAGTTACTTATATTATTCCAGTCCCTCAGATGATTAATGATTTTAAAGTTAAAATGGAAGGAAATTAGTGTGATAATGAAGTGGCAATATAATCACTTCTCATTCACCTTCTAAAAAGTATCACCTTCTAAAAACAGTTTTTTGGTTATGTCATACACTTGCTTCGGGTAACTTAGAGTTACGACTTTAAGGTTCATACAGTTTTATAGTGATCACTTCTAAATGATTTTCTGATGTCTATTTCTGGTTGGAGATTCACAGTCTCTCCAATTACACATTCAGTTAAAACATAATATTTCTTCACAAGTTGCAATGAGAAAATATTTCTTGGGATTTAAATAGTAAAGGGTATGATTGCACTAGTTTCTACACATAATCATAAGTTCAGGGAAACATGAGTCATTTTTCACCATACAACATGCCTCAAGTCAAATAAAATATGTCTTATTTTAACATTTGTAAACTTATTCAACATACTTGTAATTTGTTTATCTGCATCTCTATGACATTTCCGAAACTGTTATAACAACTTTAATAGTCTTAAATCAATAATTAGATGATAAAATGTTATTTTATTTAATTCATTCAAAATGTTAGTGTATTTATTCAATTCGTTAATTCATTTATTTAATTCTAAATTACTTAATTTAGAATTAAAACATTGGAAAATTACTATTGTCATTGCAGCACCTCTTGGAGTTGCAAAGAGGAATTTAATAATAGGTGGAAACCAAGAAACAGGTCATAATAGTCTGATAAATACAATAATAATCTTACATTGTTTTCAAACATTGAATAGGAAGATTCTTGTTATAATGATGCAATTCCAATTGATACAATAAAATGCCCATATTGTGAGATGTAGAGAAGAGAGGGGTGATCTCACGCTAAATCTCTTTAATTCTTTAATAATTAAAGGTTAAAATTATTGAGAAACAAAAATATGAACCAAAAGTGTGCCTGATGCAACTAGATATTTTCAAATGTTTGTTTATTATTAATCATACTATATAGCTAAAATGGATTCCAGATTATTTTAATGATGTGTGAAAAAATTAAGAAACAAGAATAAAATAAAGATAAACATTTATTGAATTCAAGCGTGGACAGCACTTTTAATTAATTCATACACACACACAAACATGCACACACACACAAAGTCTCTTCAGGAGTGAAAGAAATGCACAGGATCAACTCGATTAAAAATTTTAACTTTCATATAGATTATAATTTTAAACTATCAATTTTACAGTTACAAAAATAAAATGTTATCTAATATTGGTACGGTTGAAATCAAACAGAATTCTAAAGTAGTTCTAGTGGGAAATTTAAACAATGTTTAGATATATTTTCAGCAATTTTGTTAGATGCTGTTAGGAAGCAGTTCTCTGTGAGTGTCTCATGCTCTTGTCTTGTGATCAGGCACCAGCTAACTTTGTTCTGGACTATCTTTTATAAATGTTTGTATCATAAACAGCCTTGGAAGTTAGAGCTATAGTAGTGTCTTCCTTTGAGCAAAGGGCAGGTTCCGTTGCTTCTGCTATGATAAAGATAAAGGCAAAGATCCTGTAGATTTACTGCCGATTATAAAATGCTGGGGTTTCCTAAGCCCAGGTTTCCTCTCCCTTGCATACTCCGCTGTGTGCAGGAATTATTGGGCCCTCTTCATGTCACCTGGGAATTGGTTCTCAGGACACCAGTACAAATGCTGAAACTCTGTCTACGGCTATTACTGTGGATAATAAACTATCCTTAACTATCTCTAACACAGAAGTCTTGTGTCTTTGCCAGCATCTAGCAAATGTGGCTGGCTAACTTGTTAGCTTGCAAGTATAGTAGAATCTCAAACCTTTAATAGTTCCTGACAGATATTGTGGTTAAGTCTTTTCTCTGCGTTAAAAAAGAGAGTGAAGTTTGTTTGCTTGTTTATGCTAAAACTAATCTATCTGGCAAACAGTCTTCAATTTTTATTTTTATTTTGTAAGAAGCAGAAACAATCACTTACCATGGAATAAAATAAATATTATCTACAATGAATATATTGCAGAAAGATACAATAAAGTATCTTCAAGTATTTTATTGAATAATGCACACTGAAATAGAAATAAATCATGTAATGTTTTATGTATTGTTTTTACCCAAAGCAGTGTGTCTATATATGTGTATGTGTGTGTTTGTGTGTGTGTATGGTACCAATTTAAATATGTCAAATATATTTAAAACCAGTCAGTATCTTTAATCAATGTTGATTTGGTTGCCAGAAGCTGTCTTATAATAGCTGAAAATTATTCCTTCTGTTTAACCATATGAAAAATAAAAGACCTTTGGGGGTTCTATATTTCACTGATGTGTATTTGCTTTGTTGTCCTGAGACATTTCCTTATGAGTGTGGTACTTTTTGCAATATTCAGGAAACATAAGAATCTAAGTAAATATATTGCTGTGGAGACATCTCTGCTTACATGAATTTCTCTCATCTTTAAGTGACTGAATCAGCTTGCCTTGCTGCCCAAAGGAGGCTTTGTATTTAAATTTGCATATCTATTATTCATCAGTAAAGTCTCAATGTGGACAGCTCTAGGTCAGTTTTCTCTAGAATACGGTTTATTATATCATTAAATTATCTTGAACTTTCTGTTTTTTCATATAATTATCATATTTTTCAAAACATTTCTGGAGTATTGTTTGGTTATCTTTTCAAGTGTCCTTAAATAGTGTGTGCATGTGTGTGTGTGCGTGTGTGTGCATGTATGTGGTGTCACTTACTTTCTATGGCTTGGACTCCCTCTCCAATCGATACATTATTTTTATCACATTTTTATCTGTTTCTTTATTATCAGTGTATATATGATGAATATAATATATAAACTCATACAAATATAATTTCAGTATACACACAAACATACATATATGTGTGTGTGTATATGTACATACATATATTTAAAAACAGGCAATGTTTTGTATGTATGTTTGTGTGTATAAATGTGTACATATATATAAATATAGACATATATCTATATTCTTTGTCCTTAATGTTTTTTCTTTACTGCTTACAGTAATTCCCACTCATGGTGAGGTCTTTGCCTTCTGGGAATAAATACTTCGTGCTAATTTCTTACTTCTTACATCCTCGTCCCTGATTTTAGTATGTAAACAGCCTAGACTATAATGGATTGTCATACCAATTCTGCTTGTCTTGGCTGTTTTTTCTCATATTCATACAAGATTTGGAGTAAGCCAAATTTAATTTCTTATTTGGTATTTTCATTTCAGAGGTATTTAATTCACTTTTGATATTCATTTTCTTCTGTTGGATTTTTCAGGGGAAGACTAAGTTTCCACCATACATCTACTAAATTTTGCAGGAAGGATTTCTGATTGAATACATGTAGGGACTAGTACATGAGGAAGACAAGGATCTGAAAAATTACTTGGAGATATCCTTTCCAAGTCATATCCACCATAATGGATTTGAATATTCCCAAGGTATCTGAACACTTGTTTAAAGATACATTTTTTTTAAATAGGGGTGTACGTGATGAGTCCCTGAAAGTAGGAGGAAGTCATGAGAAAGTAGAATGAAGGAAAATAGGGGAACTACTAAGGTAGAAAACTGAGTTATGATTACAATGGAATGGTTAAAAACTAACAATAATTAATATATATCACATTTAAGCTTGCTTTAGTTTGGTAGATATAACTTTTACTTTTAATGGATGAGAATAATGAGTTTATTAAGCTAAAAATTAATAGAGTTTGATTCAAACATGTTATATTCAGGAGCTCAATCTTCTAGTTGTATGTGAGAATATGACATGTCACACTGGAGCCCCTTGCTTAGGAATAAGTGGTCAGACGTAGACCACCAAAGCGACTGTGGTGAGAGTCATCAAAGTCTGATATCTCACAAACAACTTTCCAATAAGTGTGGTTGTGTTTCTGAAGCCCTTCTTGTTCTTTATGCTCCACATATCTCCTAAAAATAAGAATTCATTAATGTAATGAATTTGAATAGGGTTCTATTTTATGTAACTTGAGAATCTATCAAAAAGGATGTTGAAGTAGCCTAAATATAACATCTCAAAATGGTTATCTTTCACAAAGTACATATTCTTTATGATAAAGTCCACTGCTTATCAATTGCTAAGAGTAGTTATTCTTTTGTTTTTTTCTTCACTCTGGCAGTCGCACTTATGTCTAATTTAAAACACCAGTTAAGTGAACTAAATCTTCACTTGTGTGCAACTATTTTAAATAATTCCATTAGTACTTGATGCTTTTACTTTATTTCACTTTTAATTTTTCATCCTTCTTAGTTTTTAAGTTTTGGGGCCATTGTCTTTTAGTTTTTACGTATTTTTATATTCTCTTATCTCTGTATATTTATAAACATGTTCTCTCCTGAAGAATCTACCTTTATTTATAGGTATAAGCATTAAAATCTGGGAAAATGAATATTTTCATCATAGTACATGAACATACACTATGATGAGAATTTCAGATCATTTTTCTCTCTCTAATCAATTGTTTTATCTCAAATATGTACTAAAACTCAAATTTCACTCACTCTGTTTTGTTGTGTATTGTGAATTAGTGTGATATAAATGTTTATTGGGAGTAGAATGTAAAAGGTCTGTTCAATCAATCATTCAATATATCTATCTGTAACATAGATAACCACATCTAACTTATATCTAAGTACCATCATAAACTCCATTCCTGCATAAAGAGATAAGTGCCCCAAAACATTTCTCAGTTTCTGGAACTGAATTAATCGAGAAGAGAGCACAGTTATAGAAAACTTATCCCTCTTACTATATAATGATTCCAAATAAATGTTCTAGAAATAATATGTCTATCATGTAGCTCTTTTATGAGGATTTTAGTACACTGCATGACTCATATTTATTATACATTCAGTGTGTATCTTTTAACACTGCTGAAATTTTGTTACTCATTACAAAAACACTGAAAATAATCTTTCAGAAATGCATACAGATATAAAAATCAGAGTTTAAATTTGAAATTAGAAATGAAAAATAATCTAGACTTTTTTGGTTCATCCTTTGTTCATATCTAGCTGAGGGATCTAGGTATCAGTTTCCTGTCATCTTACCATCACCCTCAGATAGTCTGCATAAAATACTTAAATATTATCTGGAAAAAAAGTTGACATAACTGGCACCCTTCTGGCATCTAAACTGAGGCAGCAGGGATTTAAATATCTTGTTCCCTATAGGTGGTTCCTCAAGTTCAGGCCTGAGGCATTGTTTTAGAGTAGAGTTGAGAATGCTATAGTTATTATATATAAAAATAGAAGAGTTGTCAACTTAGCTTGTCATCTTGACATTTTTCTTGAATGTTGAATTCACTTGCAATTCACTAGATTGGATTGCTCTAGAAGATTATTTTGTATGTGTTCATAATAAGGCTTGGAAATTCTGTTTTTTAACATGTTCCACGTTTAATTATATTAAATGACTACTCACTCTCCAGATTAAGTTTGTGCTCAATCTTTTGTGTAGCTCCAAAAAATACAGAATTCCAGAGAGATCTGAGTTTACTGTAAGTAACAAGATACAGGAGAGTTATAAAATAATGTGATCTGTTTGGAATTCCTAGCATCGGAGGTGTTCTAAGGCTAGAAGACAACTACAGGACAATTTTGGAGGGTTGGAACAGAGAAGCCCCTTAAGGACCCTGACTATTGAGGAATTTTTTAGTCCAAGTTCTTTGATTCTGTTAAAAACTTGTTGAAATCCAATGCTCTACGAACTTTGCATCTCCAAAGTACCATATATATTGTTTGGCAAATTGGAGTTTGCCAAGAACCCCGATTGAAAATGATATCTTAATTAAGCACAATTAGGAGTTACAAAATACCCACAAAATTGAAAACCAGCTGCTCCGACTGCATTCTGATCCTCATTAACTGTGAGGATCATAGCCTTTTGAGCAACAAGCTCAGAATCACTGACAAACTCTTGTTAGATTCTACTTTAGACTTTGCTTTTACTTAGCACCGTTGTGCCAGATGGGAAGTTTACAGGTGTATTTTTATAGCTGTACTTAAAATTCTGCATACAAGCCAATTTTCTAATTTGCTGTTTTAAAATGAAATGTTTATAGGGTATATAAAATAATTATAAGTAATTATTTCAACATTCATTGGAACAAATATGTCAATATTAAGTGATAATCAATTAAAAAAAGCACACATTTTATTATTTTTTTAAAATAAGGGTGGCACATTATTCAAACTGAGGATACCAGTAACTAATGACAGAAACACTCATTCACTTCGTAAACCTAGAGTATTTATCATTTCTATCAAAATGTGAAGCAGAAAGTATTTATAGTATAAAGGCTAGGTCCAAATGGAACCCATGCTCAGTTTGTAGGTGAAAAACAATCCTAACAGAATGAGTACTAAAAGTGAAACTAAGAATTTTTAAGCACTAATTGAAAACTTCATCACCGTTTTGTATAGATTCTTCATAAAATAAAATCACTTTATTCTAATCTCTGAAATCATAAAAGGCACACTACATGCTCGGGTCATTGAGCACATTTTTTTTTTTTATGAAATGTGACCCATGGACAAAAGTATCCAACATCTTAAGTGATTAACATATTAAGCCTGTTTATCTCGAACATTTCCACTGTCTCAGCAACTCTGACTTTGCACTTTGATGCAGTAACTTCCTGTTTTATTTCTCTTTACATGGCATTTACAGATGAAAATGAACTATTAATCACTCTGAGCACTTTCTTACATAGTCTTTGCAACAAACTCACTTTGAATTTATACAACATCACTTTTTAAATGCAAATAAAGCTTCCAGTTTCCTAAAATGTCTTTCCCTCAATGGAAGGGATTAAAAGTTGGTATTCTCAGAGCTGCACACTCATGACAAGCTGATTACCAGTCTGTCCTTGCAGCAGTCACAGCCTGTAACAAGTAAGAGGTTGTAAATTCTAGCCACTCATTTTCCCATTTCACTGTCCATAGGAGCTAGTGAAAAATGGAACTCTTCAATTCTACCCTTTTATGTCACTTCAAATAATAGCCAAATTCATTTCCCCCCACAGAATATAATTGAGATACAGGCAACGATTCCAAGAAACACTGAACATTTTGTACAAGAGTCAAATCAGTTTCTCATTCTGTACTCCCACCAAATAAAAGGCTTTATGATTTTGTTACTTGCATGGGAAATGTTCACAGAGCACTGCCAAGTACAAGTGTACTCTCTTGTGTCCCGGTGGTTCTCTGTCACGATCTTTCCATTTACTGTGGTGTTACCATGACATTTTGATTCATTATACTTTGTTCAAGGACACATAAACTAAAGGCAAAATAAATCAAAAACATATACTTTTTTTCTCAAAGATGGTTATAATATGTACACAAAGGTAAAATACATGTAAAATCAGAGCTTCTAAAAACAAATAAAAAATAAAATCAGTGCCTTCATTATTGGTATTTTAATTATTGAAGATGTTTGATTTGTTCTCCATCTAAATAGAATATACCCCTTTCACCTAATACTTGAGGGCCTTAATAGAGTTTTGGAGTTGAGTATGGCATTTCAATTAAAATATATCTGAAAGACAGATATTTATAAAAAGTACAGATACCAAGAGATGATTTTGCCAAACATGTTCCTTCATTTTTAATTTTAGTATTGCCTTTAAAGTTTTACATTGGCATAAAGAATATTATTCCTACTCCTTGGAGAAAAACAATTAAGAAGAAGGAGTTCTGGAGACATGGAAAATTTACTGGTTGTGTATCATTTAGGATCCTGAAATAGCATATAAGCAGAAAGCTACCCACAAGTCAGAGTTCACTAAAGAAAACACTCGGGATATATTACTATATTCTCTTGGGTCTATAAAGAGACTCCTACAATTAACACTTAACAAAACTAATTTATTGAGAGAACTGAATCTCTCCAGGAAACATTTGGCCATCAACAGATTACACTGACTCTGATATGTTTTAGGAAAGATGAATATAGTCCAGGAATAGCAACATGAGCATTGGCTAAACCTACTGGGAGCAGGTCTTGAGATTTTTCACAGAAATAGGTGTTATAATTCACAGTTAAGTATCTGAAGACTAAAAGGATACATAAATTCTTAGAATATCTGACACACACAAAAATTACTTAATTAGATTACATTAATTTGTATCGTAGTTGCATAAATTCTTAAAAACTAAAATGGAGAGAAATTAACTATCTTTAAAAGAAAAATTATCCAATACATATCCTATTTAGTTCTTACAGTCATGATTCATTTTTTTAATTTAGGATTTAGAATCTCATGAAATAACTTTAGATAAACTTAAGGGGAATTTGACCTAATTATATCTGATTAAGAATCTCTTCTACCAATGTTACTTAAAGTAACTCATATAATCAGGTACTTTAAACTCTGGTAAAAGAAAGCCAGATTGTTTTAGAGGTTGTTACTTCTTTTTGTTAATATGAATCTGTATCACTGACTTAAAGCTAATTAGCTTCTCTGGACTTATATATCCACTCAATTTTCTGCTAAAAAATTTATAGCTTTAAATAATTGGTATAAGCTTATAAGGTGATCCACAAATCTTCTTTTCTCACTCTAAATATCAATGATCCTTCCCACAGCACACTGATTTGTTGTTTAATAATTCTATTCAACTTTCCTTATATTTCTCTAGATTGTAAATTTTACTTGTAAAGTGTTCTGCTAAAAATGAACAAAGCAAAATGCAGTGGCAGTGTTACTACTGTTCTTTTCTAAAACTCATAGTTGTTTCTCAAAGTAGTGTTTTACAAGATTATGTTCCACAAGTGACATTGGATGTGTTTGTGGGAAAACAGTTTTATGGTTATATATATATATGGAAAATACTGTGCTAACAGATTTAAATAAAACAGAACTTGCAGAAAACTGTTAACTATCTATGAGGTATCTAAAGCAGTCAAATTTACAGACACAGAAAGTGGAATGGTGGACATCAGGGTCTGGGAGAAGGGAGAAAAGGAGTTACTTTATGGGTAGGGCTTTAGATTTGCAAGATGCAAACATTCTAGGGCTACTTGGTAACATTTTAATACTTGATACTACAAAATGTTTAACGAGATTTTTAAGGTAAATTTTATGTTATAAGTTTTTACCACAAAAAGAAACTTAGTATTCAGTTTCACAATGTGATTTGCAATCCCCGTATATGTTTGGAAGCATTGCTCAAACCAATTTGATTATCCAACCTTTTTGTGTTGTTTTGCTTTGTTTTGAGGTACACATTTTAACATCACAGAGTAATGTTACATGCAGCATATTTTGATTAAATATTTCCAGAGCTTCATTGCTAAAAATGATGAATGTAACAGTTCAAATTTACCCTGTAAGAGCCAAATGTATTTTCTGCTAACCTTTCATTCCCTCGTGGAGATAATTTAACCTAATTCTTACTTCAGAACGCATTTTAGCTTGTACTATCTGGAAGGCATAAGAATGTGCCTATTAAATATCCATCCAAATATTTAATCATATCAGAGCACCTGCTTGGTTGGTCCAGTAGCCTGAGTTACCCCACCCCTCCTGTGCAGAGATTTTGGATCAGGGGAGCCCTCCTTGCTTCATGCCCAGGCAGATCGCCAGGCATTCAGAGCACCTGCTCATTTGGTTCTGCGCCCTGAGCTGCCCCACCCTTCCTAGACATAGATTATGGTGCAATGAGGCCCACTTCACTTCATGCTCAAGCAGATTTCCAGGTATTTGGAGCACCAGCTCACCTGGATCAGCAGCCTAAGCCACCTCACCCTTCCTGTGCAGAGATCCTCATGCAGGGTAATGGCAGGGAGGGCCTCTCTGCTGCATGCCCAGGCTGATCTCCAGAGCACCTGCTCACCTGGTTCAGCAGTCTGAGTCACCCTATCCTTCCTGTGCAGAGATATTAGAGCAGAGGGGCCCTTTCTGCTCCATGCCCAGGGAGATTTCTAGGCATCTGGAGCACCCACTCTCCTGGATTAGGAGTTTACACTGACCTCACCCCTCTGCAGACAACTTGGAGCTGAGGTGGTTTCCCAGCTCCATGTCTAGGCACACATCTGGGCACTTGGTGGCTACCCACTAAATTCTTCCTTCGTGCTGGTGCCAGTGCTGATCATCAGGGTTGTATAGGCAGACCTGCCCAATTTAACCCTGCCCTTCATGGCCCCTCAACCCATGGGCTGAGCAGGGAGCTCAGAGCACTATACATTCCACAAATGAGCCCATTGCCTGTGGTATCAGAGAGCTTCTGCCATTAAACAAGGATCAACTCTATACCCAGCCACATTGGCCACAGAGGCTCTTACCTATAAGCACCATCTACTGGCTTGTAGGTCAAACTCCACAGTCCCAAATGAACCCTGCCAAAAGAAGTACATAAGGTTACAGAAGCAAAGCCAAAAGACCCTACACAGTATTCTCTATAGTCACGCTCCCCTAGGGAGGAGGGAAAGGAACAAAAAAGTAATTATAACAGTATAGGGAAAGAAAGAAAAAAAATCCTACGCATATGAAAATAATTACAAAAATTAGAAGTACCAGCATCTCCAGATGAGAAGAAACCAACCAGCTCAAGAAAGCTGGCTCCATGAAAAATCTGAATGCAGGGACACCACCACAGGAATACACAAGCTCTCCAGCAAGAGTCCCTAACCAAAATGGAAACTCAGAAATGACAGACAAAGCACTCAAAGCATGGATTGCAAGAAAGCTCAATGAGATCCAAGACAAGGTTGAAAATCAATGTAAAGAAGAGTCTAAAGCAACCCAGGAAGTGAAGGAGGAGATAAACATCTTAAAAAATCACTCAGAGCTTCTAGAATTGAAAATCTCACTTAAGGAATTTCAAAATACAAGGAAAAAAGAATTTTAGGCTTAAACATAAGTCTTTTGAACAAACCCAGACAAAAAGAAAAAAGAAATAAATGAAAGACAGCTTCAAGAAGTATGAAAGCATGTAAAGCAACCAAAGAAAATGAATCATTCTATCAAAAAGACACATACACTTGGATGTTCATCACAGTGCTATTCACAATAGCAAAGACAGGGAATCAACCTAGGTACCCATTAACAGTGAACTGGATAAGGGAAATGTGGTACATATTCACCATGGACTACTATGCAGCCATAAAAAAGAATGAAATCATGTCCTTTGCAGCAACGTGGTGGCACTGGAGGCCATTATTCTAACCAAATTATTTCAGTAACAGAAAAACCACATACCATATGTTTTCACCTATAAGTGGGAGCTAAACACTGCTTACTCATGGACCTAAGATGGGAGCAATAGACACAGGGACTAATAGTGGTGGGAGGGAGGAAGGGGGACAAAGGTTGAAAACCTAACTGCTGGGGACTCTGCTCACTATTTGGGTAATGAGAACCTTTGTATCCCAAACTCAGCATCACACAATATACCCAGGTAACAAACCTGCACATGTACTCTCTCAATCCAAAAGTTGGAAAAAAGTAAAAAAATAAAAATTAGCTGGGCCTGGTGGCATGAACCTGTAGTCCCAGCTGCTCGAGAGGCTTAGGTGGGAGCTTAATCCCAGGAGTTTGAGGCTGCACTGAGCTATGATTATACATACCAATGCACTCAAGCCTGCAGGACAGAACACAACCCTGTCTCTAAAAATAAATAAATGAATAAATATATAAATAAATAAATAAAAACATATTAAAAATGAATAATTATAAATACAATGTATAATAAGATCTAGATTAAAAACAAAATTCTGTGTATCTTGCTTCAGACTTCTTCCTCAATTGCCTTTATTTCATAAAATAACATTACATTGTTTCCTTTATTCTCTTTCAGAGTATATTATTCCATATATGCTATAGGTGATAAGAAAGTTTCAAATACAATGTTGAAAGCACATCATACCATATTGAGGCCATCTCTTGCTCTGTCTATTGGCCAGATATAAAATAAATATTGTTCACTTTGTTGGTCTTTACTTAATAATTCAATTAAAACTAATTATTGTCTAATTACATGTAAATTATTTAAAAACTAATAAAGAATTCTCTAATTTTTATTATAATGTCACTAAATAACATAACAATTCAATCTCCTAGGGAGAAAAATTATGTAAATATCTTAAAAGAATGGATACATAAATATGTCCAATTGAATATCACAAAATAAGACTGACTTTGTCAACAAATTCAGTTATTTACAAAGCAATTACACCAGGAAAGAGTGTGGCACACTTTCTTTTACATTATCAATGTATGCTGGCAGTCCACAATTGACCCTTGATATGGAAAGATATTTATATTTATAATGTTATTACAAACTTTTTTATGTTTGATGGATCACCTGTACCATAATGCAACTTAAATAACATACCAACATGTAAAACTTAAAATATTCCACAAAGCCACTGTTTTCTAGAAAATCATATTTTGAAGTTTTTATTTCGAATGTAAATTCTCTACCATTTGTTTTACCTGCATAAATCATGAATTCACGTTGTCTTTTTAGTCATACATTTGTAAAACCCACAATGTATTTAAACAGACTGATGAATATTAGAAAATGTATTAGTCATGATCTTTCAAAAAACTTGTTAGAATCTGTAATGTGTTTCATTTATGCATAAAATTCTATCTTTTCTCTGGCTTTTTGTGTGTTTGGATAAAAATTAAATTTCATATTTTCTTTTTAATAAAGAGAGTTAAAAAATTCAATTATAATTCATTACTACTGAGCATATTTTTCTATTCAGAGTTTTCCCTCTATAGTTCCTACTTGCAATATTTGTAGCTTCTGCAATTGTGATTTGGTTATTTCTAGTTGTAATAAAATGGTATAATTCTCTATCCATATGAAAGATTGTATTTCTATCTAGCTTACAATTAAATTAAAAATGTTCTTTATTATATTAGCCTCCAATATGAATAAGAAAAATTGTAAACCTATGTAGGCTGATTTCTTATTTTAAGTTTTATTTCATTTTTATTGACATGAAGTTATTAGTGTACTACAATGTGATGTATGTGTGTATATGTTGTTTAATGATTAAATTAGAGTAAGTAGCAAATTCACCACCTCAAGCATTTATCATGTTATGGAGGTAAGAACATTCAAAATCCCCTTTACTAGCTATTTTGAAATATGCAATATATTATTGTTAACTGTAGTCACCCTACTGTACAGTAGAATACTAGAACTTGTTCCTACTCATTTTAACTTTGTACCCATTGACCAACCTGTTCCCATATGTCCCTCCCCGCTGCGCCTTCCAGTCTTTAGTAACCACTATTTTATTTTTTACTTCTATGAGATCATTTTTAGCTCCCACATATGAGTGAGATCATGCAATATTTATCTTTCTGTGCTTGGCTTATTTTACATAAGATAGTATATCCCAAGATTATCCATGTTGTGACAAATCACAACATTTTATTTTTTAATAGCTGAAAAATATTTCATTGTGTATATATATCACATTTTTAATCCATTAACCCACTGATAAACATTTATGTTGATTCCATACATTGGCTATTGTGAATAGTGCTGTAATAAACATGGGTGCACAGATACCACTGTGACATACTGATTTCATTTTCTTTGTATATATAGCCAGTAGTGGAACTGCTGGATCAGAAGATAGTTCTATTTTTAGTTTGTTCAGGAACATCTGTACTGTTGTTCATAACAGCTGTACTAATTTACATATTTCCACCAAAAGTGTGAAAGGGTTCTCTTCTCCACATCCTTGCCAAAAATTACCTTTTGTTTGCTGCATAAAATCCATTTCAGTATTTCATTGTGGTTTTCATTTCTCTGATGATTGGTGATGTTGAGCATTTTTTTTCATATACTTGTTGGCCATTTGTGTGTCTTCTTTTGAGAAATATATATTCATTTCTTATTCCCATTTTTTAAATAAGATTATTTGTTTTTGTTTTTGATTTTTGGTATTGAATTGCAGTTCCTTATAAATTCTGCATGTTAAGCCCTTGTCAGATGTATGGTTTGCAAATATTTTCTTCTATTCTTTAGATTGTCTCTTCACTCTGTTTATTATTTTCTTTGCTGTTCAGAAGCTTTTGTGTGCTGATTTCTGATTGTGGCTTTTTCAGTTAAGTGTTGTATTTATTCTTGCCAACCTCAACAAACAGAGAAGAAGCACAATGAAAAATAAGACTGCATCTGCCTTCTTTCAGGCCATTCAATTTATGAGGCATTGAAACAGATATTTGAAAAGTATGGAACACTCATTTTACAAATGTCCATCTACAATTATGCTCAGCTTGTTCAGGCAGGTGAATGTGGAAATTCTGTTATAAAACACCAGATCAATCTCCCTCTTTCCCTGATGAAATTTGAAATGGAATATTATAAGTAGTTCAACTTTATTATATCTTTTGCAAATATTAATTATATGTTCAGTGTCATATAATGTGGCAGGAGGTAATGAAGTTGTAACGTAATTATTAATCATCTTGAAGTATAAGAGGCATATTTTTCATGTTACACTCATTGATAGAGATGATGGAAATAATTTCCCTCTTTCTGTTCACCTGTATTGCAGCAACTTAAATAGACTGAAGTCCCCCACCTTCACCCAGAGATGCTTAATATTTTCCAGTTTTTCTTAGTATCTTTATTAGGCAAGGCTGGATTTCTTTTCAATTTTGCTCCATGTGTTGAAGCATTGCTGACCTTCACTTTATAGGTTGTAAGCAGCAACTGCAAAAGGTACCTGTAAAATTAATCAATCTGTCAATCAATACTCACCAAATAATTGTTTTTAGAACTCTGCTAAAATACTGTTAAAAACATCCTCTTATATCAATCATCATTAAGAATAATCATTATGCAAAAGATACAGCTAGGCCCTTTTTGTTCCCAATGAGCCTGTCCTAAAACATAAAAGAGAAAAATCATTGCTATTTGCATTTTTTGAGATCCCTATGAAAAAGCACCTAATTATCCTTCACCTAACAACTAAATTCAAATACATAATTGTAGCAAGAATTGAACTGATTAAATGTTTAATTAAATAAGGTGAAATTAGAGTGTAAATGCAGGGTAGGTTCCATCATATACACAATATTAATAATTGAGCATAGAACATGGCCACTTTTGGTTATGGTATAATTATCTACTGCTGTGAAACAAATCAACTAAACCCTTGTTGGCTTAAAAATATATTAATTTTGCACACAAATCTGCAATTTGGACAAGGTCCACCTGGGTAGCTCTTCATTTCTCCACATAGTGTCCGCTGGAGCAGCTCAAAAGGAGCTAGAGAATTCACTCCCAAGATGGCTCACACACATGGATGGCAAATCATTGGTGGTAGCTTCTTTTCCCCATATGGACTTCTCCATGGGGCCAATTGGTCTTCCTTGTACCTGGGTTTTAAGTGCAAACATCTAAAGGGACATAACATGAAAGATGCCAGCTTCTTAAGGTCTGAACTTGTAAAGTATCTAGTGTCACTCTTGATTTTACAAAGCATTACAAAGTCCAGATTTGAGAATTCAAGTCAAGGCATCATAGATTCTACTCTTGATGAGTTGGGAATAAAGAAAAGGGGAGCCATCTTTTTAAATTGCCACTTAAATTTTTCATTAACATACTTCTCTTAACAACTGCATTAAGTTCCAGAATACTAACTGTGATCTTTTGTTAACAAATGTATTATCAAAGATATTGCTGAGACTTTCTCCAATTTATAGGTATAGAGTCCTAATGCTTAGGTTGGTGATGTGATTTTACTCGTTTGATCAGTTACTTTGCCAGTGAACAAGTACTGACCTAGAATAAATTAATCAGAGCCTGTCTTCTAAGAATTTGGAATAGGGTCTGAGAAACCATTAATCATCTCTGAAAGTGGATTGATTTTGAATTATATAAACTCAGGAATTTTGAGTTTATATCAGTTTATGTTTTAGCCTACATCAAATATGTGCATACAGTAAAAGGAGAATCAACTTAAAGAAAAAGAAAGAAGTGAATCAAACACTGCCTATGGTAGAAAAAATAAATGAGAAAGAGATAAGCTTCCCAGAGACTTGAGTGCTGATCATATTTAGGTTCCGTTTTCTCAGTCATTTATGCATCACTTTATACCTACTTAATCTTCCTCCAGGCCAGACCCTGGAGATACCATAGTGAACAAAAAAGACAATGTTCCCACTTCCAGGGACTCTACTAAAAACAACAGAAATAATAAACAAAATAGCAAGATTAATATATAAAGAAATATGATACTTTCATATAAGGATAAGTCTCAGGTTTGGAGATAAGTTTTTCAGCTAGACTATTTAGGGATGGCCATTAATTTCATGGTTAGCAGCATATTCTACATGAATGTCATGCTCACTAAATAATCATAATTTTTATTATAGCTTCTTGATAAAATCTGTCATCAACTCTGCAATGCAGATCAGCAGTAATTATACTGATTCAATGATAAATTTTCAAGCTAAGGACTGAAATGATTAAAAAGAGCTTTAGTTTCAAAGTTCTGCTAATGCATATGACATAATAATATAATTTTTCATTTTTCTCTGCTTTTTTTTAATTAAAAAGATACTGTGCAAGCAAAAAGTATGTTTAAGAGATGGGATAGGAGGATCATAGAACACCTATATTTGCTAATTGGCCTTATCCAAAGGAAAGCAAATATTAATAAGTTCCTGACAGGAGATAGTTTCACAATTTGAAGAAAGGTGCCTGAAATCAGGCTTCTACCCTCCCATAGAAATTAGGAGACAGAGGTACTGTATTAGTCAGTTTTCATGCTACTAATAAAGACATACCCGAGAGTGGGTGATTTATAAAGAAAAGAGGTTTAAAGGACTTGCAGTTCCACATGTCTGGGGAGGCCTAACAATCATGGCAGAAGACAAAGGAAGAAAAAAGGGACGTCTAACATGGCGGCAGGCAAGAGACCTTGGGCAGAGGAAATCCCCATTATAAAACCACCAGATCTCATGAGACTTATTCACTATCATGAGAACAGCATGGGAAAGACCTGCCCCCATGATTCAATTACCTCCCGCCAGGTCCCTTCCGCAATGCATGGGAATTATGGGAATGACAATTCAAGACGAGATTTGGGTGTGAACATAGCAAAACCATATCAGGCACTATCCTATTTGATGGTTACATTTCAAAGGGATTACTCTCAGGTCCTTGAGAAAGACATTCCTGAATTGTAAAATTGTCAAGAACTTTTTAAAAAGACTTGCTTCTGAAAGGAGCAGAGAAAGAATTTCTAAAGTAAATGCTCTATGGAAACAGAGGTCAGTAGCCTGTCTGTTTAAGTCATCTCCATTCTGTAAGGTTGGAGGTGATATTAAAGTCAGGGGCCTAGAGTCAGGAAGAAACCTGTCTGAAGTTAGGCCAAACTGAGGGAAATGTCCAGGCCACCATTGTCGATAGGTTATCATAAAATAAGAATAGTTAGGGTTTCATGAATGGGATAGTTAGACTGATTGACAATTACAGCATTATAAATATTTATTATAAATACACATATTTGACATAAATGCATATATAATATAGTATTATATGTATCGTACAGAGTATAATATAGTGTTATCCATATAATCTAATATACATATATGAGCATCATTAAGTGTACATATTTGTATTAGTCTTTTGTGTTGCTATAAAGCTGGGTAATTGATAAAGAAATTAGGTTTATTTGGCTCTCAATTCTGCTGTACAAGATGTATGGCACCAGCATTTGCATCTTATGAGGACCTCCAACTGCTGCCTTTCATGGTGGAAGGCAAAGGGGAGCTGGTAATTCCAGAGGTCAGGTGGTGAGAAAGCCAGCAGGAGAGAGTGGGAGGCAGTCAGTCTCTTTTTTAAAAATGAGCTCTCACAGGAACTAATATAGCAAAAACTCACTCCCCTACTCTCAGGAAGGGCATTAACCTGTTCATAAGGGGTCAACCCCCTAATCCCATTAGGTCCTAACTTCACTATTGGGGAATCACATTTCAACATGAGATTTGGAGGGGAATTCAAACAATAGCAACAATGTATTTTTATGCTACAAATAAATATATATATATGTATATAATATTAAAGAAAGTTTCACTAATAAAATTTTTCCTTCATTTTCCAGTTCTTGTCTTACATATTTTACAGAGTTTAACTCCTGTCATACTTAACATCACCTTATAAAGAGCAATCATCCATCAGTATCCATGGGGAATTAGTTCCAGGACTCTGCATGGATACCAAAATTCATGGATGCTCGACTTCCTTATATAAAATAGTGTAGTATTTGCATATAACCTATGCACATCCTCTTGCATATTTCTAATCATCTTTAGATTACTTATAATACCTAATGCAGTGTCAATGCTATTAAAAGAGTTGTTTTGCCATATTGTTTAAGGAATAATTAGAAGAAATGAAGAAGCCTGTACATGTTCAGTACAGTCCTAACCATCCACTTTTAAAAATAATGTTTTTGTCTATGGCTGAGTCCATGGAAGCAGAACCCATGAATACATAGGGCTACCTTGTAAATATTATTACACTTACTTTAAAGAGAGAAAGTGTGGATTAGAATAGTTAATGTAATACCCATGGACAAATAGCATATAAATGATAGAAACAGGTAATCATAATAGAAGTATCTTACTCTGAAGTAGATTACTCAGAAGTATCTTACTCTTAACAAAAACAACTATAACAAAGGTAAATTTTACTTATATTAAATATAGAAGCAAAACAATAAATTTAGATATTTGAGAATAAAAATCTAAAAATTTTATTTATTTAAAAATATTAAAAAATTTACAGGGCTTTTTTGTAATACATACATAGTTTATAATGTGGATTTGGTTTGCTAATCAAATCCCAGATTCAAGTGTTACAATGATGAGGGGTCCAGGCTACCTGACCCATTTTTTTTCTTTTACACAGTAACAACTTGGTTAGCAGTTAAGGTTTGTTGTGGGAAGTCAGGGACCCCAAACGGAGGGACTGGCTGGAGCCGTGGCAGAGGAACATAAATTGTGAAGATTTCATGGACATTTATCAGTTCCCAAATAATACTTTTATAATTTCTTATGCCTGTCTTTACTTTAATCTCTTAATCCTGTTATCTTTGTAAGCTGAGGATGTACGTCACCTCAGGACCACTGTGATAATTGTGTTAACTGTACAAATTGATTGTAAAACTTGTGTTTGCAATGTGAAATCCGTGCATCTTGAAAAAGAACAGAATAACAGCAATTTTTAGGGAACAAGGAAAGACAACCATAAGGTCTGACTCCCTGTGGGGTTGGGCAAAAAGAGCCATATTTTTCTTCTTGCAGAGAGTCTATAAATGGACATGCAAGTAGAGAAGATAGCGCTAAATTCTTTTCCTAGCAAGGAATATTAATATTAATACCCTGGGGAAGTAATGCATTCCTCGGGGGAGGTCTATAAATGGCCACTCTGGGAGTGTCTGTCTTATGCAGTTGAGATAAGGACTGAGATACGCCCTGGTCTCCTGCAGTACCCTCAGCCTTACTAGGGTGGGGAAAAACTCTGCCCTGGTAAATTTGTGGTCAGACCAATTCTCTGCTCTCGAACCCTGTTTTCTGTTATTTAAGATGTTTATCAAGACAATATGTGCACTGCTGAGCATAGACCCTTATCAGTAGTTCTGCTTTTGCCCTTTGCCTTGTGAACTTTGTTGGGCCCTTATTGGTAGTTCTGCTTTTGCCCTTTGTACTGTTTCCTCAGAAGCATGTGATCTTTGTTAAACTCTTACTAGTAGTTCTGCTTTTTGCCCTTTGAAGCATGTGATCTTTGTACCTATGCCCTGTTCTTACACCCCCTCCCCTTTTGAAACCCTTAATAAAAACTTGCTGGTCTGAGACTCAGGCGGGCATCACAGTCCTACTGATATGTGAAGTCACCCCTGGCAGCCCAGCTGTAAAATTCCTCTCTTTGTACTGTCTCTCTTTATTTCTCAGCCGGCTGACACTTATGGAAAATAGAAAGAACCTACATTGAAATATTGGGGGTGGGTTCCCCCAATAAAGGTTCTCCTTAAATGTCTCATCCTCAGAAAAATATCCACACACTCTACTCTCTGTTCAGAACATCAAAGACTATTGAGACACAGGAAGACACTTGAAGACATTTCAACCCAAAGTCACTTCTATTCTCTTCTCTGGTCTTCTTCAGGAAGCAGTTTTCTCTTTCTACTTAAAGGACTTGCATCTTTCTCTCACTGTATGTGCCTTTACACCTTCTTTTTCCCCTATACCCATCACCATTTTGTCTAGTTTCTAAGTAGGGGAACAAGTGGCCCTGAAAGTATGAAAAGCCTGAAAGCCTTTAATCCTTTATGTTTATACATACGCTGAATATGTTAAACAAAATTATAGGAGTCTGTTGTTGTGAACTTTATCATTAGGCCCCAAGAGACCAAACTAAACCAAACTGGAGTCATTCATGCTAAATGCCATATAATCAAACAGAAATATTGAGGAAGGAGATCAATCCCAAAACATATCAGTGTTTTTTTATTTTATGTAGGTATTTATTTATTTATTTACTGAAAACAGAAGATTCCAGTTGTTAACATTTAAAAACACAAATGCAATATTTTACAAATTTGGAAAGGAGGAAAGGAGACCTTATTTCTTCTAAAGGGTTACAGCCTGCAAGGCGGTCATCCCCCAGGCTGAGAAGCATACCTCCAGCCAAGTCAATAGACATCTACTTCAAAGGAGGAGGGGTCAGAGTAGGAGCTTTATGTTGAACAGTTTAATTAAACATATTCAACAGGTTACAGGAGGAGCTACGATTACTCATCAGGGTGGTTCCAATTCTTGCATATTAAACAAAAACGCATGCATTCTATGACCCGTATTCACTTTTGGATGGAGACTTAACATTTAAATGTATTACAATTAAGCATTAACATCAAAGTATCTTTTCCAGATACTAAGACACACAAGTGCACAATCTCTGTAAACCAGCCAGAAGTAGTCCATGGTTCATGGTCTTCTTATCTTGAGAAAGTTATTGAAATCAGTCTCTTGCCCAAAGAAAGCTGTCTTTTTGGCTGGTGGAACAGGAGCTGGGGTTAAGTAAGTTAGTCAGCAACTGGTGGAGCTACAAATTGTTTTAATATTATCTCAAGGCCAGTGCTTGTTTAACACTAAGGAAAAAACAAAAACAAAAAAAAATAAACCTTGTGGCAGTTAGAACATGGTTTATTCTTTAAGTGTAGGGGTGCGTAAATTAACCCTTGCCTGGCATAGACGTAGGTCCTGTTTATAACGTGGAGTCTTATTGCCACAAAGAGTCTGTTCTGTTAGTCTTGTGATTTCTATTTTAACATTAATTCTGGTCAGTTGTTGTGTGTAAACCACAAAAGGGAGGAGGTTTTAACAAGGCATGTCCAACCTCCCATCCCATCATGACCAGGAACTCAGTATTAAGGTTTTCCTGGGGTCCCTTTGGCCAAAGTGGAGTCCATCCAGTCACGGGGTTTTAGGATTTTATTTTTAGTTTATGCATTCTACCTGAGTCAGCATAATAGGAAACTCCCCTCTGCTTTACCACCTACAAAAAAGTAACCTGAAGTAACCCGATGTTGACTAATCTTTTTTTTCCTAGTTTTTCTATTGTTTCCTTTCCTTGAGTCCATCTTACAAAACCCACTGTTCTGCTATTGCACAGTGGGAGCTGAGACCAAAGAAGTCCGTTTACAATGGTGACAAAGAATAACCTCAATGTTCAAACGTTTGGTCAGTCTCTGAAAATTAAGAGGCTAACCAAAAGGGGAGGAGGTGTTAATTTTAGAAATCTCCATAGGAAACCTACATAGCAAACTGCAACCTAACTTAGTATGTAAACAAACTCAAAACCTAACTTAGGAATTTGTCATTGTAACAAAGAGCTCAGCCAATCACAGCAGTTGAGCTTCAGTCAATAGTGGCGGGAGGCCAACTGTTCAAACCAGGTTAAAGGCAAAATTAAGCATTAACCAACTCAGCTCTCTCTGTACCTCACTTCTGTTTTCTGTATGTTATTTCCTTTTTCTGGCTATGAATATAATCTACGAATGTGTTGGGATAGAGCATTCTGAACCATTTTTGGTCTGGACTACTGTCTGATTTTAGGATTGCCAATAAAAGCCAGTTAAGTCTGCAAAACTAGATTTGCCATAATTTGTCTTTTAAAAAATATTTCTCATGCAGAATGGACAGTAGAAATAAAAAAATTAGTTTTTTTTGTACAAATGGGTTAGAAATAAGGGAAGGAAACATATTTTAAAAATCAGCTATTGTTCTGATATGTAACTTAGCCACAAAGGTATGCTTTTGTTGGGTTTTGTTTGCTTGTTAGTTTGTTTCTGTTTGAAGCAGAAACTTTTTTGGCTTGCATGGAGTAAATCCTAATTTTCCCATTGTAAATGGTGTGCTCTGTTGGCAAGCTATGTGTCCAAAAAGACACATTAACTGTTTCAAGGCACTTGGTTACCATTCATTATATAGAAGCTCTAATGACTTAAGTAAATGACCTGTTTGTTAAGCAACCTTAATGGATCTTATTATATTTAGTTAATGGTTGAAAATATAGTATAATGGTCAAAATATATGAGTGTCATGCTCACACTCTGTAGACTACAGTATGACTTTACTACAGAAAAAAATAATTTCTTTTGCATTCTGGCCTTTAAGAACTATACCAGAAGTTAAGAAATAAGATTACTTTATGGATGAGTTACAGATATCATAAAGAAAATCGTCTATTTGACAGAACAAATAATATATGTATAATTTAATTAAAGTCTTGTGTCTTTGAAAATAATGGGAAATATTATAGATGATTTATTTAATGCAATAAAATATCAGTTTTATTCAGAACCATTAATAAATGACTCATTAAACTAAAGAACCACCATTTCTTTTGTTCCATGAAAACATTATTTAAACATAATGGATTCAATCAAGAATACAGTGGTTTTTTATCTTTAGAATACATGTCCTGAGAATATGCATCATTTTACTATTGTTATAGCTAATAATACCTACCATTTATCAAATATATTATTTGTAGTCACACTACTGAGTGCTTCAAATACATACTTTTAAACATTCTTAAAACTATCAGTGATTTTCATATATGAAACTAGTTGTCTAAAAATGGTTAAATAACTGCCCCTAAGTAATAAAAATAGTAACTGGTAAAGCTGGAATCTACAAGTAGGTTTAATTTTAAAACACATGATATGGAATGATGATTGTTGTTTAATATAAATTAACATTGCTCAAACTGCATATTTAAATACATAGAGCTAAACTGGGTAAGTAGCATTGAATTCCAAATTTATTATATGAGTTTGTTGAATATTCGATTGTTCACCATTACCTTTTGATGTTATAGCCCCTTCAATTCTGTTGTGTATGTTTTGAACAAAAATGTTGCTACCTGTATAAAAGTATTATTCCCCTACTATTGCTGTCAACCAATTACCCAGAAATTTAGTGTCTTAAAACAATAATTTTATTGTTTTATTGCCCTAGGTTTCAGAATAACTCAGTAGGCAGTTCTGGCTTGGAGTCTCTAACTTAATTGCCATAGATGGTGATTTAGTCTGCAGACATCCCAAATGCTCACTTATCTGGCTGGGCATTGATACTGTCTGCTGAGTGGTCATATGGGGCTGTCAATCTGAGTGTCAAAATGTGTGTGGCCTTTCCAGCATGACAGTCTCAAAGTGGGCAGACTTCTGGCCCTAGAATAAACAGCTCAAGAGTGTGCTCAGAAGTCAGAGTATAACTTCTGCTGAAAACTAGTTACTAAAACTGAAAGGGGATATAAGCCCCCTCCCCTAATTAATGTTGTGTCAAGAAATTTGTAGACATATTTTGCAACCACCACACTGCAGATATACATATAAAAGAAAGTTATTATCAGTCAAGATATAATGGAAACATCAATAGCTTCAATATGTAACTCATTTCAAACATATACAGAGTTATTTTCAAAGTTTATTTTACCCTTTTCCACATTAAAGTGTTATGTATTTATTTCTCAACATTTGAAAAATACTGAAAATAATAATAAAACTTTTGAAAGCATCCAACCTCAATCCAAAAATAACTACTATATTATTTTATGATTTTATAGTCTTACTAAGATCTGAAAGATATCTTACTAAGTTGAATTATATAAAATCATTATTAACTATGTTTCTCAATTTATGCACTAGACTATCTACTATATCAGTTTAATAATATTTATCTAGTCCAGAATGACTTTTTTGTAACCATTGATCATTAAATGACAAAAATAGTTTTATAGAGAATATAAAACTCTCTGTGTGGATTGAGAACTAAATGTATTTTATTATATAACATAATTATGTAGAAGTAAATTTAATGAATAGATAGTAGGCTTCTGATGAATACGTTCAGCTTTTCTTCATTATAATGTGTAGAAATGTTTACTGGCGAGCCCAAGAGAATAGTTTCTATGCCGGTAGATTCTTCTGATCCAATTTTCCCCCACAAATCCTTTGTGCTTCATGCTATTTAATTTTCTAATTTTAGGGCCCTTATCCCTATTGTTTGCAAGTTATTCTCAATCTCTTGTAAGTCAATTGCTCCCAGTACGCATTAAGTAGAGTATTTATCAACTAATTTCTATGGAGACTTTTTACCTTCCTAAATATTTTTCAAAACAGTGACATTCTGATTTACTAAAATAAGTCTTGATAAACAGCATCTTATTGTAACTTAACCTTTCAATGTAAGGATTATCAGTAGAGTTTTCCAGAAATATCAGAATTCTATGATCTTTCATTGCAAATATATTAAAATGGTTACACTCTGCTTCTTTTAGTGACTTCCTAAATCTTGTGTATTTGATGAAATCATGGACATCATGACAATCCATTTGCTATCTCATCAAACACTATTTTGTGCAAGTAAATGTTCAAATGTTATACTTTTTTAAAGGTGAATGCAGAAGCATATTATAAAAAGATATCTACATTTTGTTTCATTTGGAATATCTTCAGTCAGCCTCCTATCTTCCTAAAAAATGCAGTTGCAACATATTTGTAATAGACATTTTTTTTCTGTCTCTCTAACCACTTGTATTCACTGTTTAGATTCTAACACTGTAGATATTTCATAGATGCCTTTTTATGTCTCTGGCATTTATGCATTAAGCTGGGTTCTATCCAGGGACTTTTGGCCCAAATTTTCAGCCTGGCTTCAAGACTCAGAAGGCCAATATACCAAGGAAGAAGAGATAAGATATTTAGACCCATTGTCTTGATGCTTATTTATTAAAGTTTTTCTTGAATTCTGTAATACATTCTAGTATAGTTTATATTTAAACTAATTTTTGTTGTTGTTGTTGTTTTATTTGAGATGGAGTCTCACTCTGTCGCCCAGGTTGAAGTGCACTGTCACAATCTCAGTTCACTGCAACCTGCCCCTCTCAGGTTCAAGTGGTTCTCTTGCTTTACCCTCCCAGCTGATATTACAGGCCCATACCACCATGCCCAGCTAATTTTTTTTTTTTTTTTGTATTTTCAGTAGAGATGGGATTTTGCCATGTTGGCCAGGCTGATCTCCGTCTCATGACCTCTTGATCTGCCCACCTCGGCCTCCCAAAGTGCTGGGATTACAGGCATGAGCCACCGCGCCAGGCCTTAAACTAATGCTTTACTTAAACTTTGGGTTCTTTCATATATTTTCAACTCTAGTGTTCTTAATTAATGTTGCCAACTTTTATATACTCAGCCTAGCACTAGCATTACACACTCACTCACTCACTCCATTTATCTGAGAAGAGTTTGCCCAATCACCACCCATTTCCCCAACCAATTCACTTTTTGGGAGTATAAGCTTTGCTACTACAGCAACTCTGTGAGTGTGTGTGTGTGTGTGTGTGTGTGTGTGTGTGTGGGTCTATAAAATTCAACTGTTTTCCGTCAAGCTGAGCCAGTTAACAGGGCTATTAGAGATAAATTCATATAGGATAATGAGGTTTGATATTCAATTATTAATTTTTCTAGATTGGTGACTAATATATAGCGTCATATAATACACAGGCAAAATTTTGTATCATGGTTTAATCAATTGTTATGCCTCTTTTTGATGATTTTCTGTTACATCTTTGCTTGCTCTATAAGTGAAAACATAATATTGTAGTACACTGATTTATCTGAATTCTTTATACATTAAAGTTATTGCTAATTTGTCCTATATATCTGTCCTAATTTTGTATCAGTTTGCTTGTTTTAACTTCTCATTTCATTATAATTGGGGCATTTTAACATTTAAGGGTAGTCAAATATGTTATTATTGTTCTTTAGAATTTTTCTAAGTCTTTGAGGTTTAAACATGTATTGCCCTTCAATATTTCTGTAAAGTAGCAAAAATATATAACATGAGAGCTACCCTCTTAAATATTCTTATGGACAGTTCAGTGTTGTTAACTATAAACACAATGTTGCACAGCAAATCATTAGGATTTTTTTATCTCGCATGATGTAAACTTTATATCTATTGGACAATACCCGTTTCCCTTTCTGCTAGCACGTGGTAACTACCATTTTCTGTTTTGATGATTTTGATTATTTTAGATAAGTCATATATGTGGAATCATGCAGTGTTTGTCCTACTGTGACTGGCCTATTTCACATAGCAAAATGTTCACAAGGTGCTTCCGTGTAATAACATTACAGTTTTGTGGCTGAATAGTATTCAATTGTATGTATGAACCACAGTTTCATCATCCTTTCATTCATCCACAAGCATTTAAGTGGTTTTAACCTCTTGACTATTGTGAATAATGGTGTGATTGCTGTGAATGCAATATATCCTCAAAACCTTGATTTTAATTCTTTTGCATACTTAGAAATCAAATTTTTTTAATAATATGGTATTTCTATTTTTTTTATAAAGAATATCCATACCATTTCACATTTTCACCAACAGTGCACAGGGTTGCATTTTCACCACGTTCTTGTCAATACTTGTTTTTTCTTTTCTTTGTTTTTGTTTTGTGTTTTTTAATGTTGGCCATCCTAACAGGTATGAAGTGACATTTTATTGCAGTTTTAATTTACATTTACCTGAAGAATAGTGATGTTGAGAGGATCTATTCATATCCCCATTGGCCATTCTTAACTTTTCTTTGAATAAATGTCTATGGAAGTTCTTTGCCCATTTTTAATCAGTTTTTTTGTTATAAAATTATAGGATTTCTTTATACATTTTGAATAGTAACTCCTTATCAGATATATTATTTGCAAATACATTCTCTCATGTTGCGGGTTGCCTTTTGACTTATGATTGTTACCTTTGCTCTGCAGAAGCTTTTTAGTTTAATGTAGTCCCAATTTGCCTATGTTTACATTTTTTGCCTGTGCTTTTGGGGTTCTATCTAAGAAATCACTGGCAAAACCAATGTTATTAAAAAAAAAACTGTTTTCTTCTAGGAATTTTACAGCTTTGTGTCATAATTTTAAGCCCCCAAGATATATATTATATATATATTTATATAATTTTGGGGCCCTCTATTCCATTCAGCAGGTTTATGTCTGTCTTTACGCCAGTACCATACTCTCTTGATTGCTGTAGCGTTATACAGCTTGAATATCTTATTCAAAATGCTTGAGACCAGAAGTGTTTTGCATTTTTTTTTAAATTTGGGAACATTCGCATGCATATAATGAGATATGTTGGAGATGGGAACCAAGTTTAAACACAAAACTAATTATATTTCATGTATACCTTATACAAATAGTCTGAAATTAATTTAATATAACATTTTAAATAATTTTGTACATTAAGCAACATTTGGATTCATTTTGACTGTGACCCATCACATGAGGCCGGGTGTAAAATTCTCTACTTGTGGGGTCAACATGGCACTCAAAGAGTTTTGGATTTTGGAGCATGTTGGATTTTGGATTTTCAGGTTAGAGATGCTCAGATTGCATTATAACATGTTTTGAAATACCAAAAAGTGATGCTTCTAGTTTTCTTCTTTTTTCTCATTATCAACTTGGTTATTCAAGGTCCTCTGTGGTTCCCTGTGAGTTCAAAAATTTTTTTTATGTTCCTGTAAAAACATGTCATTGAGATTTTTATTTATATTGCATTGACTCTCTAGATTGCTTTGTGTAGTATAGACATTTTAATAATATTGTCTTCTAATACATTAATATAGAATTTTCTTTCATTTATGTCTTAATTACTTTCATTTTTTAAAAAAATACAGTTTATAGTATTTCACCTCCTTGGTTAAGTTTATTCCTAAGTATGTTATTCTTTTTGATTATATTCTTAAATTCTTTTTCAGAGTTTGATATTAGTGCATAGTCATGTAACTCAACCTATTATATTGATATTGTATCCTGAAACTTACTGAATTTATTAATTCTAACTGGTTTTTGTGTGTTTTGGTAAAAAAGATCTTTAGCGTTTTCTACGTGTAAGATTATGTCTTCTGTGAACAGAGATAATTCCACTTCTTCCTTTTCAATATGGTTAATTTTCATTTACTTTTCTTACCTAATTGCTCTAATACAGCCTCAGGTATTATGTTGTCCAGAAATGGTGAGAGTGGGCCAGGTGCCATGGCTTATGCCTATAATCCCAGCACTTTGGGAGGCCAAGGCCGGTGAATCACTTGGGGTCAGGAGTTTGAGACCAGCCTGGCCAACAAGGTGAAACCCTATCTCTACTAAAAATACAAAAATTAGCCGGGCGTGGTGGTACATGCCTCTAATCCCAGCTACTTGGGAGGCTGAAGCAGGGGAATCGCTTGAACCCAGGAGGTGGAAGCTGCAGTGAGCTGAAATTGCACTGCTGCACTCCAGCCTGGGTGACAGACCAAGACTCTATCTCAAAAAAAAAAAAAAAAAGTGGTGAGTGAGAGCGAGAGTGGACATTCTTGTATTGTTCTGATTTTAGAGAAAATATTTCAGATTATCACCATTAAGTATGATGTTAGCTATGAGCTTTTCATTTGTAATGTTTCAGATGAAGTTGTTTTTTCTATTCTCTTAATTTGTTAACAGTTTTTATCATGAAAGTGTATTAAATTTTGCAAATTTTTTTCTGCAACTATTGAGATAATCACGTGATTTTTATTATTTTTTCTCATAATGTTGTGTATTATATTGTTTGCATTATGCATGTTGAATCACCATTGCATCCCAAGGATAAAACTTACTTGCTCATTCATGGTGTATTATACTTTTAATATGTGGTTAAACTCAGTTTGCTAGTATTTTGTTGAAAACTTTTGCGTCATTTGTCATTTCTTTCTTTGGCACTGGTATCATGGTAATGCTGGTCTCGTAAAATGAATGTGCAAGTGGTCCTTCCACTTGAAGTTTTTAGGAAGAGTTTGAGGATTTGCACTGATTATCTAAATATTTTATAGCATTAAACAATGATAATATCTAGTCTGAGGCTTTTCTTTTTGGGAAATCTTTCGATTGCTGATTCAGTTTTCTTTTTAGTGATTCATCTCTTCAGATTTTCAATTTCTACCTAATTCAATTTTGGCACATTATGTGTTCCAGAAATTTATTAGTTTCTGCTATGTTACCCAACCTGTTAATGTTTAATTGTTGACAGTATCTCTTTCAATACTTTTTATTCCTATGGCATCAGTTTTAATGTATCCTTTTCATTTTTTATTGTGTTTGTTTGAGCTTCTTTTTTACTAAATGTAGGTAAAGTTTGGTTAATTTTGTTGATCTTTATGAAAACTTACTTGGTTTTATTGATTTTTTGTACTGCTTTCTATCCTCCATTTTGTTTCTTTATGATCTAATCTTTGTTATTTACTTACTTCTTCTAATTTTATTCTTGTCTTTCTGCTTCCTTAAGGTGTAAGATCAGGTCTTTATGTAAAGTCTTTTTTTTCCAAATATAAGCATTTACAAGTATATAATTTCCTCTCAGAAATTATTTGCCACATCCTATAAGTTTTGATCTGTTGTGTTTTTGTTTTCATTACTCTCATATTTCCTCATTTCCAATTTTATATCTTCTTTGATGTATTTATTTTTCAGGAGTGTGTTAATTTCCAAATGTCATAAAATTTCCAGTTTCCCTTCTGCTATTGATTTCCTATTTCATTCCACTGTGGTCAGAAAAGATATTTGAGATACTTGTTATGTTTCCAATCACCTTAAAGTTGTTGAAAGTTGTTTTGTAAAACAAAAAATAGGATTACCATTTAATGTTAATCTCACTGCTGGGTATATATGTGAAAGGAAGGAGATCAGTATATAAAAGCTATATTTGCACTCCCATGTTTATTGCAAAATGATTCACAGTAGCTAAAGTATGGAATGAACCTAAGATGTTTTCACTTATATGTGGGAGGTTTAAAAAAAAAAGTTGAACTTATGAATGTAGAGAGTACAATGGTGGTTACCAAAGACTACGAAGAGTCAGGGGGAAAGGATAAGAGAGGTTGGCTAATGGCTGAAAAAATACAGTTAGATAGATAATATAAGTTTAAGTGTTCAACAGCACAGTAGAGTGACTATAGTTATTAATAATTTATTGTATATTTAAAAATAGATAGAAAATAAGATTTAGATTATTCACAGCACAAATAAATAATAAATGTTTGAGATGATAGCTATTCTAATTACTCTGATTTTATTATTATAGCTTGTAAGGATGTATCAAATATCACCTGTACCCCACAAATATGTACAGTTTCAATTGTACATATTTGTCAATTGTCAATGTGTCAATTAAAATAAAATAAAAGCAAAACCTAAGCATATTATTTCAAAAATAAAAAAGAATCTTGTTTTGTGATTTAACATGTGATCTAACCTTGAGAATATTCCCTGAGCACTTGAGAAGTGTGTGTGTTCTGTAGCTGTTGAGTGGAATGTTGTGTACCTGTCTGTTAAGTTCTTTTGGTCTATAATATTGTTCAAGTCTTTTATTTCCTTATTGACTCTCTGTCTAGTTTGTGTGGCAATTATTGAAATGGGGTTTTAAAATATTCTACTACTATGTTGTTTCTATCAATTTCTCCATTAAGTACTGACAATGTTTGCTTCATATATTTATATACTCTAATGTTGGGTATATACATATCATTGTAGTATCTTCCTGGTGAATTGACCCTTTTATCATAACATAATGTCCCTCTTTGACTTTTATGACACTTTTTGACTTAAAGTCTATTTGTCTGATATTAAGTATGATGACTTCTGTTCTCATTGAGGTACCAGTTTCATGGAATATATATTTTAATCCTACCACTTTCATTCTGTGTTGCCTTAAACCTAAAATAAGTCTCTTGTAGACAGCACATATTTGAATCTTGTGGGGTTTTTTTGTTTTGTTTTGTTTTTTGTTTTTTTGTTTTTTGTTGTTGTTGTTGTTGTTGTTTTGGGGGGGGTGTCCATTCAGCCACTCTATGTCTTTGAGGAGTTGAAACCACTCACATTTATAGAAATTATTCACAGGGAAAGATTTACTATTCACGTTTCCCTTGTCTTATTATTATTTTGTTCCTCTTGTTCTTTCTTGCCTTCATCCTCTTTGTTTTATTGAGTTTATTTAGTGATATGTTCGGATTTCTCTCTCATTTTCTTTTAACATCTTATAGGTATTTTTGTGGTTACTATGGAGCTTACTTAAAACATTTTATAGTTACAATTTAAAATTGAGTTGATAACTATTTAACTTTAATCACATACAGTAACTCTCCACTTTCATATCCCTCCTACAGTTCATGGTATCAATATCACAAGTTACATCTTTTTATATCATTTATCTATGGAAATATTTTTTATTTTTAATATTTTGGTTATTTTTATATGTTTTAATTAAACTTTTAAAACAGAATTGGAAGTTATTTATACAATATCATTACAATGTTACAATATTTTGTATTTTTACATATATTTATTTTCATCAATGAGTTTTATACTTTCATATACTTCTGTGTTGCTATTTATTACTTCTGCCCCCCCCCCCCACTCTTCTGATTGGATAATATGAAATGTTACTCTTGGAGTATTCTCTTGTATATGAAACGTTGTTTTTGTCTTGCTACTTTCAAAATTCCCTTTGTCTTTGACTTTGACAATTTGATTATAATGTGTCTTGGTGGACTTCTTTGGGTTTATCCTGTTTGGCAATTTATTAGATCTTTTGAATCTAGATGTTCATTTCTCTCCCAAATTTGAGCAATTTTGGCCACTGTCGCTTTAAATAAATTGTTTGGCCCTATCTATCTCTTTTTCCCCTAAGACTCCCATTTTATGTGTATTTGTCCATTTTATTGTCTCCCATAAGTCCCCTAGTTATTCTTGATTCTTTTTTATTATTTCTGCCCCCCCCCACTCTTCTGATTGGATAATATGAAATGTTATATTTTGAAGTTGGCTGATTCTCCTACTTGATAACTTCTGCTATTTAACTCTTGGAGCAAATATTTTATTTCAGCTGTCAGTTTTAAAATGTTTGTGTTTATTTATTAATATATATTTTCATTCTCTTTGCTGACATTCTGATTTGTTTATGCATTGTTTTCCTGGGCTTATTGAATATCTTTATGGTAGTTATTCTGAGTTATTTGTTGGGAAACTAATATAGTAATGTTTCATTAGAGTGGATATCTTGAGATTCATTTCATTCCTTTGATATAGCCATTTTTCTATTTTTTTTCTTGTTTCATGCAACTTTACATTGACATTCACATATTTGAAAAACAGCTACCTGTCTTTCATGTTTTATGAACATGCTTCAAATATGAAAGTACCTTCACCAATTAGCCCTTCTAGAGTTTCTGCGGACCTTTCAAACATTTTATGTGTATATGTCTTTTCTTTGTGCATGTATATCCCTAATTAGAGTCACCAGTTTCTTATTCAGTAATTTGTAATCTCATAGTCTCTCTAGTGTCTGTTTGCTATATAACGGTTCCTGTAGAAGCATAGTACACCACCCAACTCTTTTTTTTTTAGTTTATTTTTAGTGCCTCCCAGGAATCTAGAATATGCTGGGGCCATCAACACCCTGAGAGGCAAAATGGAAATCAGTCTCTTGGACAGGCCCCTAAAATCCACAATGTAGCACACATGCTCCACTCTTTTCTTTGCCTCTGAGAAAGAGACCACGAATCTGAATCCCCCTTTGCCTGCTCTGGATCAACAGCATGCCACCCAGCTTTTTGTTCTTGTTGTTGTTTTCTGTGGCCCCAGACATCTAGAGTATTCTACGTCCCATAAGCATTTCAAGACAGGCAAGAAAGAAACCATTCCTTTAGGCAGCTTCCCCATTCCCCCCCAAAAAGGTCCAAATATCAGATGTATAGTCTAGTCTTCTCTTTTCCTTCTCAGGAAAAAGCCAGGAGCTGGAATTTTTCTCCTGATCATGTAGCACCATGCTGGAGGGAAACACTATGGCAAGAATGTACAACAAATTGTCCTATTGGCTTTTATGAAGCTGGTATCATGCTTTCCTCAGCTGTAGAGTACTTTTAACTGGTTTCTGGATTTCTTACCGAAGAATTTGGTAAGTGTGTTGTTGTTGGATCAGAGTCTCTGTGGCAGGAAGAATGGTCTGGGTCTTCCTATTCTGCCGTATAGATAATATCATTCCCTTGCCCTTCAAATTTTTGATTAATATTTACAATATTTTTATATGATATTTTAAAAATTGTTATACATACTTAATATAATTGATCTCTGTAACATAGTTGATTTTTATTTGGGATATTTATATTATAGTGGATATCTGTCTATGTATCCATCTATTTATCTATCTGTTTAGATCTAGATCTAACTATATACTCATTTATTCAATATATCCTAATTGTTCTGCAATAGTTTAATGTAATCTTGAAATATGATGTAAAATATTGTTGTGTTTTCTAGTCTGTTTTATTTTATTTTATTTATTTTTATTTATTTATTTATTTATTTATTTTTTTTTGAGACAGAGTCTCGCTCTGTCTCCCAGACTGGAGGGCAGTGGTGCAATCACAGCTCACTGCAAGCTCCGCCTCCCTGGTTCACGCCATTCTCCTGCCTCAGCCTCCCAAGTAACTGGGACTACAGGCGCCTGTTACCATGCCTGGCTAATTTTTTGTATTTTTCTAGAGATGGGGTTTCACCGTGTTAGCCAGGATGTTCTCGATCTCCTGACCTCGTGATCCGCCCACCTCAGCCTCCCAAAGTGCTGGGATTCCAGGCATGAGCCACAACACATGGCTGTCTGTTTTATTTTTGATCTTTTCTTATGATGGTACCTCACTTTTTAAATTATTGATGGTATAATATGTTTAATATTTGGTAGAGCTCATCTTAATCCTTTGTCATTTTTTATTATGTTTTCTTGCTTATCTACATTTCTACATGAACTGACCTGAGATAATTGAATATTTAGCTTTGTATTCCCTTTACATTTTTTACAAAATCTCAATGCCATTAATTCACAAACACAAATGCTTCTCAGGTTATTAGAACTTTATCTTATGAGTTTGACGTTATCTGTAGGTATCAATAATGAATTAACCTTCCTTTTTTTCCCGGTTAAATATCTCTCTAGAAGCAGAATGTTTCCATTCATGAGAGGGATTTCTTCATCCAACTTCCTTAATATTCTATTTAGGAAAATATTCCTCTGAATTTCTAGGATGTGATAGACTTCTGGTGATTTCTTACTAGTAAAAAGTTCTATTTTTATCTGTGTAGGTGCATGTGTGTATGCATGTGAGTTACTACAAAAAAAACAATTAGACTTTGATGTGATCAAATATACATATATACATACTTTTCTCACAGAAATATTATACACTGGAGTTCTGATAGGAGATGGAAACAAATATTGAAAACAGACCTACCATGTTTTATTATACTCTATCTAGTTGCACTTTGCAGATATTGTATTTTTAACAAACTGAAGATTTGTGGCAACCCTGAATCCAGCAAGTCTATCAGTGTAATTTTTCCAGAGCATGTGCGTACTTCGTGTGTCTGTGATGTTTTTTGGTAATTTTCACCGTATTTCAACTTTCATTATTATTATAATACCTGTTATGGTGATTTTTGAGTAATGGTCTTTGATTTTACTATTGTAAATATTATGAGGAACCAGAAACCATTCCCATATAAGAGGGCAAACTTAATTGACAAATGTGTGTGTTTTGACTGCTGCAACAACTGGACTTACCTCTCTCCTTCTCTGTGACGCTTCCTATTTTCTGAGACATGACAATATTGAAATTAGATCAATTAATAAACATACATTGGCCTCTAAGTGTTCGAGTGAAAGCGAGAGTCTCACGTCTCTCACTTTAAATAAAAAGATAGCAATGATTACTTTAGTGAAGAAGGCATATCAAAACCCCAAATAAGGCAAAAGCCAGGCCTCATGTGCCAAGCAGTTAGCCAAGTTGTAAATGCAAAGGAGTTCTTCTCAATGAAAAGAATCAAACTCTCTTAAATATTACTCCAGTAAGCACACAAATGATAACAAAGTGAAATTGTTTTTTGCCGACGTAGAGAAAGTTTCAGTGGTCTTGTTAGAATGTCAAACAAGCCACATTTTGTTAAACCAAAGCTTGTTGCAGAGGAAAATCTTAACTCTCTTCAATTCCATGAAGGCTGAGAGGTGGAAAGTATGGAAGTAAAGATGGAAGCTAGTAGAAGTTGGCTCATGAGGTTTAAGGAAGAAAGTTGTCTTCACACATAAAAATGCAAGATGAATCAGAAAGTGCTAATGTAGGAGATTCAGAAAGTTGTCCAGAAGATCTAACATAATTGATGAAGGGGGCTACATTAAACAACACATTTTCTATGTAGATGAAATTGTATTATATTAGGGAAATATGCCATCCAGGAATTTTATAGCAAGAGAGGAGAAGTAATTGCCTGACTACCAACCTTCGACAGACTGACTCTCTTGTTAGGGACTAAAGTAGCTGGTGATTTTTGTTGAAACCAATGCTTGTTTACCATTCTGAAAATTCTAGGGCCCTTAAGAATTATGCTATCATGCTATCTCCTATGCCTGTGCCCTATAAATGAAACAACAAATCTGGGATACAGCATGATTTACAGAATATTTTAAGCCCACTGTTGAGAAGTACTGCTCAGAAAGATAATATAATATAATATAATAATATATAAAATATATATAACAATATATAATATATAAAATATATATAATATATAATATAATATATATGCACACACACATACATATATATATCTCTTTCTGAGCAGTACTTCTCGACAGTGGGCTTAAAATATTCAGAATATATATTATATATATATATGTGTGTGTGTATAATTTCTTTCAAAATATTACTGCTTATTATCAATGCTTATTATCAATGCACCTAGTTTAGTCACCCAAGAGCTCTGATGGAGATGTGCAAGGAGATTCATGTGGTTTGTATACCTGCTAATACAACATCTGTTCTGCAGCGCATGGCTCAAGGACTAATGTCAACTTTAAAGTCTTAACATTTCAGAAATATGTTTCATAATGCCATCGCTGTCATAGATAGTGATTCCCCTGATGGTTCTGGGCAAAGTAAGTTGAAAAGCTTCTAGAAAGGATTCACCATTCTAGATGCCATTAAGAACATTCATGATTCATGGAAGGAAGTCAACATATCAAAATATCAATATTAACAGAAGTTTGGAAAAAGTTGATTTCAACCCTCATGGATAACTTTGAGAAGCTTAAGACCTCAGTAAAGGAAATAACTGCAGATGTGGTGAAAATAAGAGAATTAGGATTAGAAGTGAAACCTGAAGATGTGACAGCATTTCTGAAACTTCATGATAAAACTTCAGTGAATGAGGATTTGCAACTTATAGATGAGCAAAGTGGTTTTATGGAATGTAGCCAAAGTGGTTTTATGGAATGATGAAGATGCTGAGAATACTGTTGAAATGACAATGAAGGATTTAGAATATTACATAATCTTAGTTGATATAGCAGTAGGGTTTGAGAGGATTGACTCCAATACTGAAAGACGTTCTACTATGGGTAAATGCTATCAAACATCATTGCAGGCTACAGAGAAATCCTTCATAAAAGGAAGGTCAATCAATGTGGAAAACTTTATTGTTGTCTGATTTTAAGAAATTGCCACAGCCACCCCAACATTCAACAACCACCACCCTTTTCAGGCAGCAGACATCAAGGTCAAAGAAAGACACTACATCAGCAAAAATATTATAACTTGCTTACTACTAAAATGTTCACCAGAGTTTCTTAGAAATAAAATATTTTACATACATAATTAAGATATGTACATTGTGTTTCTAGACATAATGTTGCCGTACATTTACTAGACTATAACATTGTAAAAGTAACTTTTATATGCACTGAGAAACCAGAAAACTTCTGTGACTAACATTATGATATTCACTTTGTTGTGGTAGTCTGGGACAGAATCCACAATATCGCCAAGGCATGCCTGTATACAAATTTTATATAAATGGCTAGTCTTAAATAATAATGCTGATATTTTGGAATAAATCATTTCTACCTCTAACCCAGTAGTGTGGTCCACTATGAAAACCTACAAAATATGAAGCCAGGATAGCTGACTAGTAAGAAAGAATGTTTAGAAGTCCTACGGTGATGTGACAATTGCTAAGAATTTCCATAAATAGAGTGGCACTTGAATATAGTGGCGTGAATGCACGTAAGTGCAATCTATATTAAAAGTAGTTTGTTAGTGACATAAAAAACATTTTCACAAAGAATGAAGTTTAGAAAAAAAATTGAAAAATATAAAAATTACTGTATTTTGTGACAGGTTGTAAATAAAAGCCTTTTGAACTTATTTTTACTTTAAAAATGTCTTTTAGTATTATAAATATATATCTGAAAGATAATTTAAGTTGTATTTTTTGTGACTTAATTGATGTTGCTTTAAACATATTCTGGTAATTACAACATAATAATTTTTTTAAAACAAAATAAATTAGCTAAGACTCAGGTAGCAATCTCAAAGTACATTGATTATGAGAACATTTTTCTGACAATGGAAAATCAAAATATTATATTTAGGGAATACAAACAAATAACATAGTTTTATTTTGAGTATAATGTGAAACCAGCTTGCCTAAAAATTGTTTTAATATTGCCTACAATTAAATTGAGTAAAATATAAATACAATTAAATAAAAATTACTGTATTTGTGTGGTATTTAACACTTTGTACACAGTTGTCATGGGTAATTAATACAAAGAGGTGAATGTTATCACACATGCTTTGGGAGCATATAAGTATATACTACTTTAGTAGTAAATAGTGTAGTTTTAAGGTTACAATACAAAGGTTTAACAGATAGCCTATGGTAATGTACACTTAGTGACCTAGTTTCCTAATATGTAAAATGAACAAATGGGCATCTAATATATCTACTTGTTTGGAGCATTAAACTTTATAAATAAAATATTTATTAATGTTAACTACAATTAATGTTAAGATTGGACTATCTCTTTGTTCTCAGGCTTTTAATTGCTTAATCCTTTTATATTTTTATTTTAGTTTGCTTTAAGAGGCATGAGCATCATCTAAATGGAGGCCAGAGTTCATGGACTGTAAAACAATTAAGGGGCCATCTATTCTGAAGCACTCCAAAATCAACATTTAGTTTACAATTTCAAAAACAAAGTCAACAGATTATTTGACATACACACACGGGTGTGTATGTGTATGTCCAACTTTAAAATATACTGATTTCTATCATAAATATAAAGAGAGATTAATACTTGTAAGATGTTTTTAGGACAACTATGATGCTGAATAAAATTTTATTTTATTTTATTTTTTTAAATTGATGTTTGACATGTACATATTTACAGGATACAGTATGATGTTTCCATACATGCATACATTGTGTAATGATCAAAGCAATGTAACTAGCATATCCATCACCTTAAACATTTATTATTTCTTTGTGATGAATACATCACAGTTTCTTCTAGCTGTTTTGAAATACGTGAAACATTATTGTTAACTCTAGTCATACTATTATGCAATAGAACACCAGAACTTACTTGTCCTATCTAATTGCAACTTTATACCCATTGACCAATCTTTCTCCATCCTCTCTCTCCTTTACTCTTCCCATCCCCTGGTAACCACCATTCTACTCTACATCTATGAGAATACTTTAATAGATTTCAAATATGATTGAACTAATGCAGTATTTGTCTTTCTCTGCCTGGCTTATTTCACCTAACATAATGTCCTCCAGGTTCATTGATGTCACCACAAATAAAAGGATTTCATGTTTTATGACTGAACAGTATTCCACTGTGTGTATATATATACACATACACATATATAACATATATATGTTATATATAACATATATATAACATATATATGTTATATATAACATATATATAACATATGTGTGTCATATATGTTATATATAACATATATATAACATATGTGTGTCATATATGTTATATATAACATATGTGTGTCATATATGTTATATATAGCATATGTGTGTCATATATGTTATATATAGCATATGTGTGTCATATATGTTATATATAGCATATGTGTGTCATATATGTTATATATAGCATATGTGTGTCATATATGTTATATATAACATATGTGTGTCATATATGTTATATATAACATATGTGTGTCATATATGTTATATATAACATATGTGTGTCATATATATCACATATGTGTGTGTCATATATATCACATATATATGTGTCATATATATCACATATATATGTTATATATAACACATGTTATATATGTTATATATAACACATGTGTTATATATATGTTATATATAACATATATGTGTTATATATATGTTATATATAACATATATGTGTTATATATATGTTATATATAACATATATGTGTTATATATATGTTATATATAACATATATGTGTTATATATATGTTATATATAACATATATATGTGTTATATATATGTTATATATAACATATATATGTGTTATATATATGTTATATATAACATATATATGTGTTATATATATGTTATATATAACATATATATGTGTTATATATATGTTATATATATAACATATATATGTGTTATATATATGTTATATATATAACATATATATGTGTTATATATATGTTATATATAACATATATATGTGTTATATATATGTTATATATAACATATATATGTGTTATATATGTTATATATAACATATATATGTGTTATATATGTTATATATATGTAACATTTTCTTTTATATGTTAATCTTTAATAGACACTTAGGTTGATTCCATATTTTGGCTATTGTGAATAGTGCTGCAATAAATGTGGGTGTCCAGATATCTCTTTGGCATACTAATTTCATTTTCTTTGGATATATATATATATATCCGGTAGTGGAATTGCTGGATCATATGATAGCTCTATTTTTAATTTTTTGAGGAAATTCCATATTTTTTTTTATAATGACTGTACTAATTTCCATTCCCACAAGCAGTGTGTAGGGTTTCCTTTTCTTCACATCGTCACAAACACTTGATATATTTTGATTTTTTGATAGTAGTCATTGTAACTATAGTGAGGTGATGTCTTATTGTAATTTTGATTTTCATATCCCTGATGATTAGTGATGTTGAACATTTTTGAATACATCTGTTGGTCATGTGTATGTCTTCTTTTGAGAAATATCTATTGGACACAAACTATTGTACATTATATATGGGCAAACTACAGTGGAAAACCTTTTTAACAATGAATAATGCAAGCTCCAAACTCATGTAGATTGCATAAAAATAAGAAGTTTATCTTTTTTATGCTAGCAATACATACTCTTCCTCATAGAAAAACATCAGATAATCTATTACATCTTCACATTAAAAATAACCATTTAGGTCTTTAAACCAATGTTCTCATCATAGAGCTAAAACAAACAAAGAACAAAAACTGATTGATAAAAGCCCATTAATTAAGGGTGTCATATATCTCTGGATATAAAAATTTTGAAATTACACTCCTAAATGCATTTAAGACCGAGAACTTTGTAAAATTCATTAAATTATACTCTTCATCACATGCATTGTTTGATATATTAATTATTCATTTCAATATGACCATTACTTAAATAGTAGTTCCCATATTAAACATATTACATATTTAAAAATTCAAACAAGCTTTTCTTACTGATGTTCAATTTATTTTCACATATTTTGATTAGTACTTTGGTAGAATGCTTAAAATAATATGTTTTGTCCATTTTTTCCTAAATTTATTTTTTAATTGGCAAAAATTATATATCATTTTTATGTATAAAATAGTATTGTGAAACATGTATATACACATAGTGGAATGGCTTGAGCTAATTAACATATGCATTGAAAGTAATGGCAAAAAATGCGATTAATTTTGTACCAATCTAATAATTTCTTAGTAATTTTCAAAAATGAATACATTGTTATTAACTACAGTTACCAAGTTATTGAATAGATCTCCTGTATTTATTCTTCTAAGCTAACTAAAATTGTGTGTGTGTGTGTGTGTGTGTATGTGTGTTTGTTTTAGACAGAGTCTCTTTCTGTGTCCAGGCTGAAGTGCAGTGGCATGATCTCATAGCTCACTGCAGCCTTGAATCCCTGGGCTCAAACAATCCTCCTACGTCAAACTCCCAAGTAGCTAGGACTATAGGCACATGCCACAGAAGCCACCAGGCCTGACTAATTTTCTTATGTTTTGTAAAGATGGGGTGTTGCTCAAGCTGGTCTTGAACTCCTGGCCTCAAGCAGTCTGCCCATTTCAGCTTCGCAAAATGCTAGGATTATAGGCATGAGCCCCCACATCTGGCCTCAAAACATTTTTTTAATGAAAACATAAAATAGCAAAATTTAACCAAGAGGTATTATACCTTAATTAAAGTATATAGTTTTAAAAAATTACTAAATATAAGGCAAAAGATCAGTGGTTTACAGAACATTCTACTTCCGAGTAATAAAATACATGTCTCACATCCTTTCACAAAAATGGCAGAACAAAACAGGGTACAGAAAATGTCTGCAGCCAACAGAGTAGCAGAATCATTGTTGATCTTAAGGTCAGTGCATTGTACATCGAGTACTGAAATTTATGAAACGTTGTTGAAAAAAATTGTGCCTCTACTTTTCCCTTGCTTTATCTGTTTTATTTTCCTGCTTGCTTCCTACAGCGTCTGCACTGCATGAATGATTGTAATGTCACTAACCACCCATTCTTGATTTTCTTTAGGCCGTCATTTTATTGAAATGTTTCCCCAAAGAGAAGAATGACCTCCTCAATGATAATTTATGTGAATAAGTTGCTGTTCATTCTGCAAACTATAGTACAGTAACTGGTGAACAATGGGTGCTCAATTAGTACTTGTATTACTTAAATGGGTGAGAAGTAACATCATTTACATTCATATGGTAGTAATGATATACACAACACTTATACTCGTGTGTATTATAGACTCTGATGTACTGCATTTTATTCCTTTTAAGATGCATATTTTTTCACATTTTAGCAACCTTTAAATAATTTTAAATCTCACAATTAATGTTATTAAGAGATATTGGATAATGTTCTAATTAAAATAATTTTCACTGGAGTCTCCTTAATATAGTATGAATAATGGCACATTTTACAATTTATGTCATCTTTCTTTTTCTGGCAGTTTCTTTTTTATTAGAAAATAACCTGTTTATATTTTCACATGTGTGTTTACTTTATGCTGGTAAATAATGAACAAAATATAGGTGATTTATGTGAGCAAACTTTGTACACTGGACCTGCCTGAGGGCAGTGTCAAGGAGTGACAAGTGGTTGCCTGGGACACTTTGTGCCTACAAGGTCCATGTAGGTGTCAATCATGGAATATTTCCTAGAAGAGTGGAAGAAGGAACTCCAGCCCCTATTGACTATTTTTTTGGCATTCTTCTGTAGCAGATAAAATTCTGTTCTTTTTCACAGTCATCTGTAAGTGAAAGATCAAAGTGAGCATAGATCTCAGTTAATCGGGTAATAATTAAAAAGTAGTAATTAGATGGGATGATGGTTATCTATCTATCTATCTATCTATCTATCTGTCCATCTGTGACGTGGGAAATGAAGAGGCTAATGCATCTTTTCTTATGAGGGGTCTTGGTTTATCTGGAAAGAAAATCTTTCCTCATAAGGAGAAACACTGGGAAGGGGACTTTCAGTCATCTCCTTACTGTCTTACCCTTGCCTCCACAAGGGAGTGGATAGTGCAGAGTCTGACACCCATTGGGCCATGACTTATTAGAGTAAAAGAGGGTTTTTTAATTATTATTTTCAAAGACAGGCTCTGAATTTGTCACCCAGGCTGAAGTGCAGTGGCGCAAACTCATCTCACTGCAACCTCGGCCTCCCAGCATCAAGCAATCCTCCCAGCTCAGCCTCTCAAGTAGCTGGGACTACGGTCATGCACTAACATGCCCAGCTAATTTTTGTATTTTCTGTAGATAGCGTTTCACTTTGTTGCCCAGACTAGTCTCAAACTCCTGAGCCCAAACAATTCGCCACAACACTTTATTTCTCTCCCTCATTCTACTAACTCTTCTTCCTTAATATACTGATAAGAATCAGGACCCAAGCTGGGGTCGTGTGATACCTATTTTTTCTCCCACAGGCACAGACTACTGCCCAAGTCATAAATTAGGCAATTTTTTTAGGTAGGAGTTAAGCATAAGGACAGAACATTCATCTCCGCCTCTTGGGTCAATGCCCGAGTGAGAGTCCAACCCACTGCCTTATCCTAGGGTCATGTGAACAAACTCAGGATTTGTTCTGGGGACCAATTATCTCACTCTTTTCCCCTGTAGTTGCAGTTAAAGGTACAGATCTTAAGCCTAATATTTTCATGGAATTTTGAAAGTATAGTTCGGGCTGGGCGTGGCTCAGGCCTGTAATCCCAGCACCTTGGGAGGCCAAGGCGGGCAGATCACGAAGTCAGGAGCTGCAGACCATCCTGGCTAACACGGTGAAACCTCGTCTGTACTAAAAATACAAAAAAATTAGCCAGGCATGGTGGCGGGCACCTGTATTCCCAGCTACTCGGGAGGCTAAGGTAGGAGAATGGCATGAACCCGGGAGGCAGAGCTTGCAGTGAGAGCAAAACTTCAAAAAAAAAAAAAAAAAAAAGGAAGGAAGGAAGAATAGTTCCGCATTTCCCCTAAATCCCATTGTCCAATGTATTTGGCTCCTTATTTTTTTCTGTATACTCAGATACGGAAAAAAAGAGAAGGATTGAAGGGGTGAGCATAACACAAAATATTAGCATATATTACTACAAATAGTTATAATTTCATTTCTGCACTGTGATAGTCCTTTAAATACATAATCACATTTAATCCACTCAACATCTGTATATGTGATGCTGTACCTTTACCCTCATTTATTGCATGAGATAAAGAAGCCTCAATAATTTACTAAGATCTGAAAGGCGGTAAATGGCAAAGTCAGGTTTCAAATCATGGTTAGTCTGACTCTACAACTTGAGTTCTTACCCTATATGGAACAAAGGCCAGTGATTTTGACTGAGAGACTCCAAGAAAACAGCTGCTAAGTGAAGATCATAGAAGTTTCACACTGTGATTCAAAAAAGACAACTACTGCTCCTGCTGTTGTTTCCATGCCTGCATGTGGGGCCGCAGACACCACCACAGATCTGAAAAAGTTTTCTTTTCATTGTAACCATCATCTCCATGGGTGGAGTGTGGGAATGGGTGGTGATGCAGTAGATAACAGAAATGCTAGGGGCACAGGTATGTTTCCAGATCGGTCAGGAGGCATCACAGGCACAAAGAAGCCCTGACTGAAAGAGATAGATAGCAGATTGCTTCCTTACATCCCAGACAGCAGGGCTCCTCCTGTCTTATCTTTAGGTCCTGGCAACCCGGACTGGTTTCCCTGGATACAAGAGCTTCCCTGCTTGGAGGGACTGAGTCATCAAATGTGTTTGAATTTGTTCAGCCTCAAAAAGGATGAATGTTCCCTGAAAAATATGAGAGGTTCTATTTTTAGAAAAATGAGCATACATATGTTGGTTTATAAAACATATATGATCAGATTTTATCCAGTTTTAGTTATTTTACAGTGATCATTAGGAATTTGTAGTAACACCTCTTTCAGCTATAAAAAAGTATCTGAAACAGATCTTGTTTAATAAATTGTTTTAAGATATTGCTTACTATCTATAAGAAGTCATCCAAGAATATCAACACATTCTATTTATCTGTCTTTGTAATAAGTGAATATAAGTCTGGACCTAAAGGAGTGTTATAATTCCTATGTTCAGGGTATCACAATGGGAATCATGTCTTTTCATTCTTTCTATCACTCATAGCACATATAACGGTTTCTTACAAATAATTTTTGTGTTCTTTCAGGTGAAGCTCCTTTCTCCAGATCCTAAATTAAGCAAAGTAAAAAGTGAACTGAATATAATCTTTACCATAGCAACTTATGTACCTACTCACTAATTCTACATCTTGAGATATTTTAATATTGACTGGCGTATATCAAAAGTATTTTCAAGTTTGCAAATGTAAAGATACTTCACTAAGAGTATATTAACCTGGAAGTTCCCAGGTAGGACCAGCTAAAAATTGAGAAAGAATAGAGAAAATGTCAGAGGCAGAGAAATTGGTTGTGGTCATAAATCTGGCTTCTGAGAGAAGTGACCGACATCCTAAATCAGTGTGTAAAATATCATAGAAAAAGTAAGCTTGACCTGATTTGCTGTGATGTCTTCCTAGGGAATCTGAACTTTAGGGGCTGAGTGGATGTGATATCAACAGAGACTTCTAAGAAAAGACAACACTTAGGTGGTTAACAATACTGTTGACACTTAAGGTGGTGGTGTCAACCACCTTCTTAGCAGTTCTTTGTTAAGAACTGTGAATCAGACCACACTTGCTGGGGAGAGTGTCCAGGAACTAATGTTCACGTCTTGAGGAAAGACGATAAATAGAGCAGATAATGTTATTTCAAAGCAAGCACTAGTTTGACTTAGAAATGGTCTGAGCTTCAGTGAGGGAAATGAAAGACAATTTGAAAATTGTAGTGATTGCAGTTAGGATAGTGTGGCTTGGTCGACACTACAGGACACCAAGTCCCTACTCAAGCACACAGAATACAGGGTGTTTATAATCATCTTGCTGTGGGTGAAACCTGGAAATGTCACATAAGCTAAGTGCTTTACTTCATCTGAAATATACCATGAAAGTATTTCAAAACCTTGATGTATAAAAAAAAATCAATCTCACACAGAGACTGCATCTCTTACCTGAGAGAGATGAGACAGCATGTGTCTGTGAAAAAAAAATGGACTTAGGGAACCATGTTGTTTATCTCAACATCTCCTGCTTTGCCTATCACCTTTGGTTGTAAGTATCTTTGTAATTATGAGTAAAGCTTGATATTCTGGAAAGATGCCTGATTTCTGAGATTCTAACTTGACAATTTGATGCATTATGTTAGTTCAAGATAACATACTGGCTACCAGCTGAAATAAAAGCTTGTAAGTCACTCACACAACGAAGCATACATAGCTTTTTAATTTCCTTATAATCATTCTATGGCTTATTTTTACCTTTATCTCCAATTTCATTACTGGGGAAGTTAGATTTCCCATGTCCTACCTCTCTTATAATAGCAAATAAGTATTATATCATATTTTCATATTATATTACCAAGTGAGGTTTTTAATCAATTATGTAATGTAAAAATTGCAGTCATTTGGCTTTATAGAATGAAAAGAAATATTACATATATCTAAGTTATAAATAGAAGCATAAAACATACTTAACATTATCTATGAAATCCAAGATGGACTGTCCCCTACCTACCTCTTCATCATTCTTCCTCATGCTTGGTGCTATGTTCTTGGAGTGCACTGGTCTTATTGCACTTCTCATGGTCATGTTCCTTCCATCCACAAATTCTTTGCAAATGAAATACTCTATATCTGTAATGTCCCCTTTTCTTATACTGTTTAATTTTTCAGACTAGTTCAAGCATTATTACATATGCAAAACCTTGGACCACCCAAATTAATTTTGAGCATAAACTATTCCCGTTATGCACTCTCATGGGACTATGCAACATGATTTCATAGCCCATATTGCAGTTTTGCTTACTAACTAATTTATTCAGTACATATTATTGAAAACTTTCTATTTATCACATACTGTTCTAAGCTTTGGGGATACACTAGTAGGCAAATTAAACACAATAGTTTTATGTATATATTTATTATTAGTTGATTCATGCTTGTCTTTCTCATTAGATTGTTTCCTAAGAGTCATTGGATCTTTATTTAAAAGGAAAGATTGCATCAGCTTTTGGTCAACCTTGTTACCAGACTAAATTAATATGTGTTTAACAAATTAATATTTTAATTTAATTATATATAAATATATATAATAGAAATGGCCTCATAGTCAACTTAATTATCTTGTTTAGTGTTACTCAGGCCTGCCAGAGCAAATTTTTTCTCTTGACAAATTAAATGTGAACATGTATCTTAGTGTTTTCAAGTTTATTTGAACAATCCAGTTGGCTAGAGCAAGAGATCACAAGATATTCTACTCTTTCACTTTTCAGATAGCAAAACTGTGAATTGAAAGAAGACAAAATAAAAGCCAAAGTAAGCAGAACAAAATAAATAATAATGATTAGAGAAGAAATCAAGAAACTAAAAACTACAATATTAGTGAAAGCAAAAATTTGCTCATTTAAAATATCTTTCAAGGCTGGGTGTTGTGGCACATGCCTGTAATCCCAGCACTTTGGGAGGCTGAGGCAGGTAGGTCACTTGAGGTCGGGAATTTGAGACCAGCCTGACCAACATGGTGAAACCCATTCTCTACTAAAAATATAAAAATTAGCCAGGTGTAGTGGTGCACGCCTGTAATCTCAGCTACTTAGGATGCTGAGGCAGGAGAATCACTTGAACCTTGGAGGCAGAGGTTGCAGTGAGCCAAGATTGCGCCGCGGTACTCCAGGGCGACACAGTGAGACTCCATCTCAAAAATAAATAAATTATATATATATATATATATATACATATATATATATATATACCAGCAATGAAAAATTAACCTAGAAATTTAAAACACAACACCATTTATATTAGCTACCCATAAAAATACTTAGGTATAAATCTAACAAAATGTGTACAAGATTTATAGCAGAAAACTACAAAACTCTGATGAAAGAAATCAAATAAAACTAAATAAATAGAGAGATATTTCATGTTCCTGGACAAGAAGACTAAACATTTTTAAGATATCAAGTCTACACGACTTGATCTATGCATTCAATGAGAACCCAATCAAAATCCCAGAAGATTATTTTGTGGATATTAATAAACTGATTCAAACATATATAAAGAGAGGAAAAAGACTCAGAATAGTCAACACAATATTAAAGAAGCATAAAGTCAGAGCACTTACATTACTGGACTTCAAGACCCACTGTAAAGCTACAATAATCAAGAGAGTAGAAATAGTGAAAGAATAGAAGAAATAGATCAATGGAACAGAATAGAGAATCTAGAAACAGATCCATACAAATATAGTCAACTGATCATTGGCAAAGGATCAAAGGAAATTCAGTGGAGAAAATATACTTTTTTCAACAAGTATTTCTGAGCATTCACAGGCAAAAAAATGATTTCCGACATAAACCTTACATCCTTCACAAACATTACGACAACGGTGATCAAAATTTATATTTGATAAAGTACTATTCTTTAAAATAGCAGTCCCAAACCTTTTTGGCATCAGGGATCAGTTTGGAGGAAGACAATTTTTCCGTGTATGGAGAGGAGAGATGGTTTGGGGATGAAATTGTTCCATCTCAGATCATCAGGCATTAGTTAGATTCTCATAAGGAGCATGCAGCCTAGGTCCCTTGCATGTGCAGTTCACAACAGGTTTGCACTCCTGTGAGAATCTAATGCTACTGCTCATCTGGCAGGAAGTGGAGCTCAAGTGGTAATGCTCACTGGCCCACTGCTCACCTATTGTGCTCCCACCCAGTTCCTAACACGTCTTAGACAGGTGCCCGTCCATGGCCCAGGGGTTGAAGACCCCTGCTTTAAAATATAAAGAAGTCTTGAAACGACCATAAAGAAGCAAACAATGCAGTTACAACTTGAGCCAAATTGGTGGACTTTAACAGACACCTCACCAAAGATGATACACAAATGACAAGCATATGCAAAGATGCTTCAGATCAAAAGGATATAAAATCCCAGTTTTACAGGAGGAATAAGTTCAAGAGATCTATTGTGCAACATGGTAACTATAGTTTTAAAAAGATACATTGTATACCTGAAAATTGCTATGAGAGTAGATTTTAAGTTTCCTCCACAAATAAATGAAAAGTATTTCCAGTAATGCATATGTTCATTAGCTTAATTTAGCTATTACACAATGTTTACATATTTTAAAACATCATTTTGTATACCATAAGCTAGATCTAATTATTGTCAATTAAAAATAAATTTAAAAGGAAAATATGCTGTACACCATATCTTATAAGGAAAATGCAAATTAAAACAACATTGAGATACTACTGCATACTTATTAAAATGGCCAATATCCAGACCACTGATAATACGAAATACTGGTGAGGCTGTGGAGCAAGAGTAACTTTCATTCATTGCTGATGGGAATGCAAAATGATACAACCACTTTGGAAGATGGCTTGACAGTTTCCTGCAAAACTAAACATAATCTTACCATATGATCCAAAAACTGTACTTCTTGGTATTTACACAAGTATGTTGAAAACGTGCACGCTAAAACCTGTACATAGATGATTATTGCAGCCGTGTTCAAAATTGTCAAAACTTGGAAACAACTAAGATGTCCTTCAGTAAGTGAGTGGAAAAATAAATTGTGGTACATTCATACAACAGAATATCATTCATTGTTAAAAAGAAATGAACTATTAAGACATAAAAAGACATGGAGGAAACTTAAATGCATATTACAAAGAAACCAAATCTAAAACTTTTATATACTGTATGATTCCAGCTATATGACTTTCTAGAAAAGGCAAAATTATGGAGACTGTAAAAATATCAGTGGTTGCTAGGGGATAAGGAAGAGGAAGAGATGAACAGGTGGAGCATAAGGGATTTTTGGAGCAGTGAACCTGTCTATACGGTATTATAACAATGGGTACATGTTATGGTACATTAGTCAAAACTAATGTACAACATCTAGGTGAACTCTAATGTAAACTATAGCCTTAGTGATACTGGTATGCCAATGTTGGTTCATCTACTATAGCAAACGTACCATCTTGGTATAGAACGTTAATGTTGGGGAGACTGTGGGGAGAGGGAGCATATTTGAACTTAGTTTTGCCATGAACCTAAACAGGCCAAAAAATCATCTTTTAAAAATATAAACTGATATATTTTAACTGCCATGATACAAAATTTAATGAAATCAAGTTTAGAAATAAGTAGTATGTATTACTTTCATATTTAAGCTACAATAAACACATGCCTTAATATTAACATATTAGATAATTTTAAAGACAAAATATCACTGATGGCAACCATGTATTACCATACTTGATAATTTTTGCTATAAAGCCCTCAACAATGTAAACGTATAGTGATAAGACAAAATCCATAATATTTCTGTTACTCAGTGTATTAGCCTGTTAAAGATCCAAATTCATTAAAACAAGAAATTGCATTGTAGTAGTATTTTGAACTTAAATGGAACCACCTTTTCTCTCTTTATAAGTTCCAAAGTTTAGTTCTTGCTTCTTCCATACAGTTGTAATGCCTCAGAGATTTCCAGAAATGTAAACAGAAACATCAGAAGGAAATTTATGGAGCATCCTTCCCTTATCCAACTGAACAGCACTACATGAAAGCTTCTCCTGGTGTGTTTGCACAAAGAAATCCATCGTTTTCAAAACCCTGTCCCTGATGCACACAGTTACGTAACTTAACTTCACTCTTCTTACCCAGTTCTTCTTAACTCCACTCTTCGTACCTATTTCCAAAATAACTCACTTGTGTTGTTTTTAGTTTTACTTTTTAAATGTTTGTTACAATCCCATATGTTTAATTTACTTGTTTTTCTTTACTTTTATCCCTTACACTGAATTCATTAAAAATATACATATATTCACACAGAAATGAATTAGAACCTCAGCACCAACCTCCAGCAAGTCATTCAAATTATCAAAGCCTTAGTTTTTTCATCTGAAAATGGATCTAATGAGGATTATTGTATGGATTAAATGAGGTTTTATATAATAAACATTTATCACCATATCAAACACTTACTTGTTCTGCTAGGGCTGTCTATTGCTGGGAATGTTCACAATTTGTTATTTAAATATTGCAGCAAACATGTAGCTCGTAGACAGATGTGCAACTCCAAACAATGCTGGGAATTTTCTTAAAAAAATGTGTGTGTCCAGGATCTCCATAAGAATTATGTATACAGTACTTCCAGTATATGAAATAAGCATAAGGATTTTGGAAAAATAAAACAAAACCTGATATTCTGAAATGCATGCCTTTTTTTCCTTAAACTTTTATTTTACGTTCCGGGGTACATGTACAGCATGTGCGGGTTTGTTACATAGGCAAGTGTGTGCCATGGTGGTTTGCTGCACAGATCAGCCCATCACCTAGGTAGTAAGCCCAGCATCCACTAGCTATTCTTCCTTAATGCATGCCTTTTTAATAGTCATGAAATAAAAATGACAACTCTAAATGAATACATAAATTAAAACTTGACTTTATACAAAGAAATATCAAAACATTTGATATTATGCAAAATATTAGATCTTCCTTAATGCATGCCTTTTTAATAGTCTTGAAATAAAAATGACAACTCTAAATGAATACATAAATTAAAACATTGACTTTATACAAAGAAATATCAAAACATTTGATATTATGCAAAATATTAGATGTATGGTTTTTTGTTCACATAGAAGTATTATTAAAATTCCACTTTTCATCTCCCCTCAAAAAATATATAATATTTTAAAATCACAAAATGTATAATTGATAGATAAGAAAGTATGATTTCGGTAACCTTAAAGGTGAGTCAGTTGTTCACCAATTAATATATGAACATGGATTCAACAGTTTTTAAAATAAGCTGAAGAATGTGAGATTAACAAAATTTAAATTCCATTATATTAATATTTTACAAATATGATTTTGTGTCTGACTAAAATTGATATTGCAGGAGTAAATAATGACCTTTTACCTTTTCAGTGCTTAACAGTAAACAATGTGACTATATGTTATTTTACATTAAATCAATTTCTGAGCCAGTTTACATCTGCCTCATTTTTAGAGAAACAGGTTGAAGGATTTTACTGCTTGCTCATAAGGAAGTGGCTGAGACAGTGGTTAACATCTAGTCTTAGAATTATATTACCAAAGATTCTTCTACTGCATCAGACAGATTGTAAAATCCAACAGTGGACATTAAATTATCTTTAATTTTCCCTCCTCCAAACTCAGGAGGTATCTAACTAATTGAACCTTAAAATCAAAATTTTAAAGAATTGGCTAACAGAGATATTCAAATATTTATGCTGAATATAATTTAATAATTATTTTAAGTGCTAGTCCTAAATCTTAAAAAGATTTTTTCTAAATAAAATCCATCTATTAAATTAGTTTAATAAATTCTTTTCATATAGGACTTGTGTGTCACTTATATCTTCATAATATTTAAAAATCTTGTGTATTTTATCCTTTAATTTGAAAAGTAAACATAAAAATCTATCTGTAATATAGTATAGAATAAAATATAAACCTAAGTTCTATTGTTTTTTCGTGTTTTATTTTCATATTATTTAATAATTGGCAAAATTTGATGAAGTCATTTTATAAAATGTTCACTTATTTAAAACCATGCTAAAACCATTACATATACTTATTGATAATATTTATATATAAATATTATAATTATTTATATGTACACACACCTATGACATTTTATCACTTTTGACCTATGAAAATGCAATTTGTGTGTTTTATAGGTGTTTGTATGTGTATTTATATTGCCAACCAAAAAAGCAAAAATGAGAGAAAAACCCTCCAAATACACTGAATGTATTTGGGAATTAGAAAAGAGGATTATGGCCTGACATGCACAGCTATGGCAAGACGCGTATGCAGTGAAACAGGGGAGGATAAAGGGAAACTTACTGGCAAAAGAGGAAATTCATGTAAGCTGCTTGGAAACAGAGTTTGTTGGTTCCAGAGACCCAAGTCAAAGTTGGCATCCGTTCATTGGTGGAGCTACGTTACTGGGCACATGCCCCTTTGAGAATATCTTATATGAATTGCTGCAGTCCTAAAGAAAAAAATGTTTTGTAAGGTTATTTTAGAAAGTCCTGGAGACAGTCTTTATCTCAGAATTGCAAGAATGAGCCTTCCCACTTTAGGCTCTCCCAGCAATAGCTTCTTTGGGTCTGACAAAAAAATGATTTCATATTGGTATCCACAACTTTCACAATATATGACATAAACTTTTTAAATGGACACAGTCTTACAAAAATGGAAACAGAAATTATATAAACAATTTTATTAGTGTCCATTTCCAAATGTAGCACTCTATCTATTGTACATTTTAGTAAATACAAATTGAGAATTTTGAAAAATGTTATGCAACATGAATATCAAATTATAAGCTCTGTTGTAGATATCATCATATGTTTCAAAAATGCTCATCAAAATCTGATGATCACTTCATAGTTTATATTTCTGAGAAGGCAGCTTCTCTTTGAATTCTTGCAACCCTTAGGAAATGTAAAAATAATGATAAAACATGAAGTTATGTTTAAGTTTTCTTCCAAATGACAACAGCTGCTTTTAAAGTGTACCCTTGTTAGGATGAAAACTCCCAGTTACTTTGTTTGGGATGCATAATTCTAAATTGAAGCTATGTTGAGGAGAAAAATTAAATTTCAATTATTTATGAGCAAATCTGCATAGATAGCCTTGATAAACAATAGCATGCTCTGAAAATGTTCAGAATAAGCTCCTTAAATTTCCATGCCAAGCTCTTGGCAGATGTTTCTATGAAACTCTTTTCTCTATGGTAAATTTTATTTTGTTTATTATCTGACACAGTTGCACAACTTTCTCATAAAACTTATAAGGAATTTAGAATTTAAATGTGTTCATTTAAATATTTTATATATTTTATATATATATATATATATATATATATATATATATATATATATCTCCTGTGAAGTCTTCAAGTGCCATAAACCTAAAATTCATAACTCTGATGGAACATATTGAACAAATTCTAACAACGGAGTATGATTTTTTGATGAAATAAACTGCAAATGATAAATCATAATCAGTCACATTGCAGAAAAATATGCAAGCCGACTTAATTGTAATTCTTGCTATAAATTTATTCTTTCTCATTGTTGTCATCTGTGAATATAAATAGCTTACTTAATTTTTAAATTCAACATGTGGATGTAAATAATAGTTCCCATTTTGATGATGATTGTGAACATGCTGAAGATTATGATGATTGTTGTGCAAATAATTTATAAATTTTGTGTGAAATGATTCATTTTAAATTGAAAAACAGTAAAGGAATAATGTAAATTCATATTACCACCTATAGTCACAACATGCTAAAATCAGAAATTTAAAATTTATCTAAGATCAAACTTGTCACATTTTAGTGAAATTAAAAAAAAAAAGCCTAGAGTGATTACGTGACATGCTTATATTCTTACAGGTATTTATTATTGTTTACATATCACTTAGGATAACATTCAGTGAAGACATAGATTTACTGGGTTCATAAGCATAGGAAGTTAAGTCCTCGTATTTCAAACTCGTTGTGGACATTAAATACTTTTATAGCACTCTATTCTTTCTATTTAGTGCCTATTGACAACTTAATAAGACTGAAAAAGAACACATTCAGCTGGCCAATAGGGATCTAGTGTTGAATAAAATGTATGTGGTTCATTAAGAATGTGGGCTCTGGAATCAGACCACTTGCCTTCAAATCTCAGCTCTCCTACTTTCTAGCATAAGATTGTATACATGTGGTTAAAAGCAGTTGTCAGAGCCAGACTGCCGCCATGTGAATATCAACTTCACAATGTATTGGCTATGTGTCCTTAAGCAAGTTACAAAATTTTCTGGACATCAGTTTTCTTCTTTGACAAAATCGAAAATATAGTAATACCAACTCTAATATGGTTAGCTGTTCAGATAAAATGAGTTAATGATCCAAAGCCCTTACAGCATTATCTATTTCTGTCTCGCTTTGTCTTGCTTTGTGTGTGCATATGTATGTGTGTGTGTGTTTGTGTGTGTGTGAGAGAGAGAGACACAGGCAGACAGAGACACAGTGAGTCAGAGAGACAGAGAGAGACACAATACTATCTACAAGACCTGCAAGGTACTTAGTTCTGCACTGTGTCTAATAAATATTAAGTGCTCAGTAAACATTACATCTTATTATTTCATTTAGTTTAAAAAAATAAGTGTCTACTCTATATCAGGAAATATTGTAGGCCCTTGGGATATATTAGTAAACCAAATATCCTTGCTTCTTTAATAACATGTATTAGGGAATACAAAAATTACAGAAGTAACTTACAATGTAAAAACAAATAATAAGTAAGTTAGAAGATAAGGGCTATGGGAAAAAAAAAACTATGTAGAACTGGACAGAAAAGGTTCAGAGGTTCAGGGATGGCACAGGTAGGTTGTAATTTTAAACATGTAATTTTAAAACACTAAGGGAGGCTTAGTGACATAGTGACATTTGTGCAGTGCTCAGATGTGAGCCATTTGAGACAGAGGGACCCATCTGCAGAAAAGCTTTATGGCAGAGACACCTGATACTTTCATGGCCTGGAAAGAAGGCTGTTGTGTTTGGTGTAGAGTGAATGGAATGGAAACGATCAGGAAATTGATTAAAGATGTAACTGGGGGAAATTAAGTAGGCTCTCAAAGGGCATAGTCGAGCTTTACGATTTAGCTTTTCTGAAATGGTAAACACTGCATAGTTTTCAGTAGAGTAGTGATATGATCTGAATTCTATTTTAAATTAACCCCTCTAACTGCTATATGAAGAACAGATTCTAGAGAGTTCAGAGTAGAAGTAGAGAAACCTGTTAGAAGGCTGTTGCAAAAATCCAGGATAAAGACATTGTTGGTTCAGCCACTGTTTGTGATAGGAGATTTGGAGGTTATGGGTCAGATTCTTTATATATTTTGAAGGTAAACACCACAGAATTTTAAACAAGTATAGGGATATAAGAAAAGTGGGTTGTCTAGAATAATTTCACAATTTTTTTTATTTAGGGCAACTATATTGGTGTAGATGCAACTGGTTGAGAAAGAAAAAGTTGTGAAGACAGTAGGTTTGAGGGGGGAGACCAGAAATTCAATTTTAGACTTGTAGAGCTTCAAATCTCTGTTAGACATTCAAATAGAAATGTCAAGCAGGCAGTGTGATATACATGAGTCTGGAGGTCAGAAATTAATTCTGAGCAACAAACTATAACAGATAAAAAGACAGAAAAATAGACAAGATCAGATGGAAAATATTTTAGCTACTGAAAAGAAGGAAATCAAAGCCTGAGCCCTGGAACTCTTCAAATTGAAACAAAAAAGGGGAAAAATGAACTATGAGAAAAGATGGAGAATGAGTGGTTAGTAAAACAGGAAGGAAACTGAGTTCTTGGTTTCATGAAAGCCAAAGGAGGAATGTGTTCTGAGGGGTTAGAGGGATTGATTGTATCATATCCTGCTGATAAAAGTTGCATACTGATTATATTGAACACAGAAAATTGAAAATATGTTTAGATATATGTTGCATGTAAGTTGAATTTAACAAAAGCAATTTCAGTGGAGTGGTTTTAAATAGAATATAGACAGTGAATACAGACAACACTTTTGAGATGCTTGCTATAAAGAGGAGTAAAGAGGTAGAGTAGCATCTGTGAAGACAAGTGTCAAAGACGGGATTTCAAGATGGAAGAAATAATTGGTTGTTTATGCTGAGGGGAATGGTAGAGAAGGGAGAATTCATGATATAGGAAAGAGAGGGAAAAATTGCTAACAAATGGCATGAAATAGGTGGGAGGAGATAGTATCTGCTGTGTAAATGGTAGGATTGTCTTTAAAGAGGAGCAGGTGGGAAGATAGAGCTTATGAATAAAGATATTTGTAGGTGGATGAATGTAGTTTACTAGATTTTTTTTCAAATTACTGAAAATTTCCCAGTTAATTAGAAAATAAGATCATCCTCGGAGCACGCAGATCAGCTAAGGAGGTATTGGAGGTTTCGGGGAAAAGAAAAACATATACAACAGTTATCTGAGGGAATAAGGAAATAAACAGAGTTTCGAGTATGATTAACAGGAGTAAAGCCTCATTTGTTTCTCATATTCATCTGAATGAGTGCCTGAACAGGAGATAGACAGTTACATCTAACCATCTCTGCAATTTCACCAAACTCAAGAGTGAGATACGGGCAAGGGAAGCCAATTGCTACAGGACAGAGTGATCATGATCACTGAAAAGAAGATATAAAATAGGTAAGAAGGAAATCTAGACTTGAGAGATTTAGAGGATGAAAACATCAGTGGTCCAGGTGAAGTTAAAGAATTGTAGGAGCCTGTGATCCGAACTACTTGGGAGGCTGAGGCAGGAGAATCGCATGAACCTGGGAGACAGAGGTTGCAGTGAGCCGAGATTGCGCCATTGCACTCCAGCCTGGACAACAGAGCAAGACTCCATCTCAAGAACAGAAAAACAATTGTTAGATTCAAGTCACCTGAAGATTAGAGCTAAAAGGACAATAATTTTTCAGAGAATGTAACGCATGATAATATAGTGTATGTATAAAATTCTTGATAACATCAAGACCTTTGTAATGACCATAAGAGCTAGATACTAAAATATAGTGGAAAAGAGTATTATTGGAGAAAACTAATTTTAATAAACTAAAAGAACCAGAAGTTGGAAGGTTAATCTACATTTACTTTGGAAACTTCAGAACTTAAAAAAAAAAGTCACATCGAAGAGAACCATAAACTAAAATCTTCTTAGCAGTATTGTGTTACTCTTTACTATCTCAACAGTTTTCTCTGAAATTTGCATATAAAAGTGATTATAATTTGTGATTTATTATTATTTTATCCAACAATAGTAATCAGATTAGAATAAAGTAAAAGTATTAAGAATAGGCATACTGAACACACATCACAAATACTTTGTTGGTTAATGGAAATGCTAAGGAAATTGTGACCAGAAAGAAAAATCTATTAAAGTCAATGTGTGCTGAAAAAAATAGAAACATATTTTATTTTAATTTGAAAGTATGATTATTAAGAATGTTTTTTCTTTGAAGTTTCAAAAACAAACAGTAACATATGTGGTAGCTAGCTGAGCACTAACAAACAGTAACAAATATGGTAGCCAGCTGAGCACTTTTGTGTCATATCATTTATTGTCGTGCTTTTGTGTGATTATTGTAGACTTTGCAAATTTTTACTTGACAATCATTTGTATTTATTTTCCATACCCTTTATTCTCGGCCTGGGGTGGCTAGAGCCTGTCCTGGCATCTCATGGATAAGGTGGAAACCAGCCTTCCAGCCCTATACAGGACATTATCCCATCACAGGGTACACAGATACACACACATGCACTCACTCCTACTGGGACCGTGTAGGCACACCAGTTGCCCTAATGTGTACATCTTTGGGATATAGGAGTAAACCAGAGTACCTGGAGAAAACAAAGGCAGACACAGGGAGAATGTACAAACTTCACTCACCAGACAGTGGCCCTCTGGGAATCAACTTTTTTATCTCATTAACATTATAATAAACAATGTCAAATGAAATCATATTATTTGAGGATCTACTCTACAGAATTAACTAAACCTTCCTTGGATATTGCACATCAGCTAATCACGATACTCTGAGGCATAAATTTCACAAGCCCAGTTTGCTTGGCATTTGTGCTTTGCATTTTAGAGATGAAAACATTTGTGGTATGGCAAGTGAATCAAGGGCCATGACAGCAATGTCTGGAACATGTATTTTACTTTTGGTAAATCTTTTGAACTCTGTAATGCTATTGCAACGTTTTGAACAAAAGCAGCTTAAAAGTCACTGTCCTTAAGTGAGTATTTATAAAATGTCACATATAAATTCCATTTTATTGTTTTTTGGGCATTATAAACAGCAGGAATTTTAGCAACACAATTAACTCTTTGTTGACACATGGGTTGTAATAAAATGTCATTCCCCGCTGTCCAGTTTCTACTGCTTTCTTGTGAGTGAGCACAGGGTTGAACTTGTTGCTGAACATTGGAGAAAGAAGGACTCTTCTCAGTCCATTTTTTTCTGATAGGCTTTCCTCAAGATTTAAATTGTTACCATAAACCTCTTAATGGCCTGTAAGGACTTTCAAAGATCTGGTCCTCCTTACTTCTCGATACCATCACCTACATGATAATGTCTCTTTCAGTCTGATCTATGGACACTAATCTCTTAAATTTACCATGACATTCCTAATATCTCTTCTCATATCACCTCATGAAAGGGCTTCTTTGGCCACATGCTATTTCAAAATCTCCAGCATTTCTTGGTATCTTTTTATACTTTGTTTTTGTACTTAGTGTCTTTTATTAGCAACTTACTATAAATTTTACTTATTCCTGTTGCCTGCATTAGAATGTATGTTCCATGAGATAAAAAGTGTTTGTCTTTTATGATCAGTAATTGCAGATTTTAGATGCATGTCTATCACATAATATGAAATGTTGAATTATTAAAATATTAAAATTCTCAGAAGCTAAGTTTTCAGAATCATATTATCTTGAGAAATCTCAGAAGCTTCTTAATCTTATCTTTAAATTTTTTAAAATGAAGTACCCTAAGTTCAGGGAATTGAAGAAATTGTCCATGGTCAACCAAAAAGTTGAAGACAGAGAAAGTACTAAATACCAATTCCATTCTCCTTGGATGAAACTGATTTTATACCGCTTTCCTGCTTTTACTGGTAAACATTGGTAGGCTTTGGCCATTTAAAAAAATTCATTCTGGGTACGGCTGTTGTTTCAGGTGAGGGTGGGAGCCAAAAAGAATTTTAGAATGCCTGCTGGGGAAGTATAGACAAATGTATTCTCTCCCACTGTATATAAGGCAGCATATAGACTTGACTGCTACTGGCTGCTGTCTGATAACTCAGAGTAATTGCTCTGACACCTCAGATGGTACAGCACAGAGATAAAGATACTGAGTTCCTTGAGATATCAATGAGCCAGTGGATCACCAGATCTTGAATTGTGTCCTATACCTGTGCTTCTACTTATAATAACTAATTTTTTTATTAAGAGAAAAGAAATATTTTTCATATACTCTTGGCACATTTTTGTCCTCCCTCAGATTTTGGAAGTGTCAGAAACAATGGAGATTGCTGGTGGCTAATACACAGTAGAATAAACTGGGGAAGAACATTTATTTCTAACTAAATCTGTGTGTGTGCATGCATGTGTGTGTACATGCATGTGTATATGTGTTGATTTATTTCATTGATGTAGACTTATTAATTATTGATGTGAGGTTCTTATATTACTTAACAGTAATTACATAGCTCATAAGACCTTTTTAGATTTCCAGCCAAGGGCATGAGCAGGGATTGAAATAACAAAACCCAAGGTCTATTAGTCTGCTTTCTCACTGCTGATAAAGGCATACCTGAGACTGGGCAATTTACAAAAGAAAGAAGTTTAATGGACTTACAGTTCCACATGGCTGGGGAGGCCTCACAATCATGGTGGAAGGCAAGAAGGAGCAAATCACATCTTACATGGATGGCAGCAGGCAAAACTTGTGCAGGGAAACTCCCATTTTTAAAACCATCCTATCTAGTGAGGTTTATTCACTAACACTAGAGCAGCATGGGAAAGACCCTCCCCCATGATTCAATTACCTCCTACGAGGGCCCTCCCGCAACAAATGGGAATTCAAGATGAGATTTGGGTGCGGACACAGCCAAACCGTATCACAAGGCTATAGAAGCAATACATTTATTCATTTATTAACTGCTTACACATGATTTATTGTTTTCAATTTAGCGTGTGATTACAGGCTTCATTTTCTGAACTCAGGTCCTTGTTTTGTGTGTGTGTGTGTGTGTGTGTGTGTTTGTGTGTGAATTATGATTCTTTTTTCTGACTGGTGCCTATGGACTCAATAGGGAAACCTATTTACTAATTAGTTTTGTCTTTTTCCATAGAGAAAGCTTGGACTATATTTCTGGAAGGTACCCACTGAGGGGTGCTGCTTGTTCTCTGGTGTTGCCATGCAGCGACTTGGAGGAGTGGAGGGCTGCAGGAGACCCTCTAAGATTCTGCTTTGTGCACATGCTCTGCCTTCAGGGCATGGGGTTCTTCAGCCCATAAAGCAAGACTCCTCAGGCCCTGTGACTAGCATCCCCCCACGCATATCAGCCACTAGCATTTTAAAGATGGTTTTAGGTGGGCACATAAGGGCCCAGAAAAAAAGTTTTACAATTATTTTAGGATCCTTAACCTTCATGTCATAGCTAGTCAGTGAATGAAGTTACCTTTTAATCAAAGAGCCTCATCCTTGTTTTCTTGGTACTAAAAACTTTTACCAATCTGAATCCTAGTATCATACTCTAAACACTAACCCCACCTATTCCTCTGTCGCCAGATGGAGATTTTAAGCTTGCAGGCTTCCAGCAAGGATTCTCCTGATAAGCGTGCGTACCAGTGCAGCTGGACACACTTGGGAACAGCAGGCTGGCCTTCAACACCTGGCTTCAGATGCAGGGTGGGACTCCAGGCGCTTGTGCAGGTGGTTGGCAAAATCCACCTGGGTCTGGGACAGGACCTGGTTGATGATGCTTTTGGGCAGCCACCCCTTGAGGTCGATGCTGAGCAGTCATGTAAGTTTGGTCTTGGAGGGACTTCCAGTCACCAGGTGAAGCACCATGCAAGTGGGACCATGCTCCCCCCAGATGACACCCTTCTGCTCGGGCATGTTCCCAAAGTCTGTGGCCATGCCAGCCAGCACACAGGTGGAGGCTTGACGCTTGGCACAGCACATGCTCACAAAGTCACAGGGCCCCACTAGGTTTCCTGCTGCCTCTGCAGCCAGCTCATGGGCAATGCATGTATCTTTTCTGATCATCTTCTGCAAGACCTTGATCTCCTTGATATTGGAGTTGCACTCCCCCATTGCCTCCATGCACTCCACGAGCTCTTTGTGCCTCTCCATGGGCTGGTCCACCACGACTTCCAGCCGGAACACCTTGCCCCATCTGGAACCACTTTACTCATCACTTTATCCCCATTGTCCTGCTGGCTCTCCTTCTTCCAGCCCTCGTGGTTGCTGAGGGCTAAGGATGCCCAGGGCCTTCTGCATGGCCTCCTCCCCCCTGCTGGAGATAGGTCAGCTCCTGGTCACTGTAGAGAGTCTTCCCCACACCCCCCCCCCCACTCCGTTCAAGCGATTCTCCTGCCTCAGCCTCCTGAGTAGTTGGGATTACAGGCCCGCACCACCACTCCCAGCTAATTTTTGTATTTTTAGTAGAGATGGGGTTTCACCATGTTGGTCAGGCTGCTCTCAAACTCCTAACCTCGTGATCTGCCCACCTCGGCCCCCCAACGTGCTGGTATTACAGGCGTGAGCCACCGCACCCGGGTAGAGAGTCTCTTCCAGCAGAGAACCAAGCAGAGAGCTCCGCCGCAGAACCTGGTTAATCCACGCGCTTGGGGTGGGGCCCCCAGGGCCCTCCGGTTCAGCTCCTGCCCGATGCCCTCTCACAGCCTGTTGCCTCAGCCCCTTCATGTTGCACATGTGTCTGTAGGAGCTCCTGGAGCACAGTTTGAATGTCGCTAGCAGCATTCTTTCCTGGCAGATGTGGCAGTGGTGGGGCCGCCAACGCCGGTGAGGCTGCCTCTTCTTTCAAGGGTGGCTCTTCGTCCTTCCTGAGCCACTCAAGCTTTGCCTCTGAGTCCCGCAGCTGCAGCCTGGACCCGGTGTTCCACATATTAAATGTCCCCCACTGAAGGCTGTGCATCATCATCAGGAGATATAAACGCCATCACTCACTGGATTCTTCCTAGCAGTGCTCAGCTCCCCGTGCAGCGCCTGCTGCCATCCATCCAGTGCATACCTTCGCCGCTCCAGGGATGCTTGCAGTGCGGCCTCCCCTCGGAGGCTGTCCTCTGTGCCCCTCCTCACTCTACTCTTTAATTAGAATCCAATATTTTGGCCAGGCTCGGTGGCTCAGGTCCTTCTTATAGACTCACTGAATATTGAAATTGGTAGGACATCCCTTTTTGCTTATTTATTGTTCTCATTTAGTGCTTATCTCTGGTCTTTCCTGTCCTTTTGGAGTCACCAAAATTTGATAACAGAAACTTTGACTTCCATTTCTGATCCCATGTGATCTTCCCAGTAAGTCTAACCCTAGGATGTGATTTGTATATCTGTTACCCTCTCACTCACATACTCCCTAGTAAGATAACATGAAGCATAACTGAGTTGTCCATTCTATGACTTAGCAAAATATATTGTTTTATTCCTCTAAATAAATTTCTCAAGGAGTTAATTTAATGCAAAGCCAGTTACTCATTCTGGCAATGTGCAAATTCAGAAATATACAGAAAATGTACAACAACCCAGATTAATCTTAATATACACATTATGTCATTAAAATCAAGATAGATATGAATTTCTATAATCTTTATATGTAAAGCTTAATATCTTTAAGAAATATTTAGGTAATGCTGCAGTTTTAATTTGTGTCTATGTAGTTTGGTCCCCTTTGTTCCATTTTAATTTATTTCCACTCTTTGTATTACTCCCTTGTTTTCATTTGTTTTGCTACTATTTCCTCTTTATTATTATTATTTTGATATTTACAGAATAGTTGCAAAATTTTATAGTGAGTTCTTACCATTTACTCATGTTTCTCTAAGGTTTACATTGTAGGCAACCATGAAACACTTATCACAACTTAGAAATTCACATTCGTATGATGCTGTGAATCAAATTGCAGACTTTATTCTGATTTTATCAGCTTTTCCATTAATATCCTTTTCTTCTGTTTCAGTATTTAATCTATGATACCATGTTGCATTTTTTTCTAGTGTTCTCCAGTTATGAGTTCTCACTATTTATTTTTTTGTAAGCTTGACACTTTTGAATTATACTGATCAAACATTTTGTAGAATATCCTTCAGTTTGGGTTTTTCTGCTGTTTTCTCATGATTAACTGGAGTGAATAAATTTTCAGAAAACAATACCACAGAAGTAAAATGCGCTTCTCATCACATCATGCCTACCCGTCTTTAAATCATAACTTTCCTTCTGTTTCACTCTCACAGCTCTGATTTCTGAGCTTTCTCTTATTAGAAGAATATCATCATTTTCCACCTCACGTGAGTTTGTTTTCTATAAAAAAGATCTGTACCTGGAATTAAAATATTCTGCTATTCAGCATCATGATGCTTAATTGACCAGCATACTTTGAGATAATTTATAACAAACCAGTGATTTCCTACTGTATTTTTTAAGGATTCATGCTAATCACCAATATAATGTATCTAAGATTTAGTTTCTTTTTCCCCCATGACAGAAAACTGCAGATTTTATATGAAAATCTCAAAAAGAGAATCAAACTTAATTATGAAGCCGAATGATTGACACAAATTAGTAAATTCCCTTGACAACCTAGACAATTCTTAGTTAATATGAAAGTTTTATAATAAAAACAGACTTAATGCCACATATTTTAATAATTACTTTTCAAAAATGTAGTGCTAAAGAAGAAATTCTATTATCAAGGGGATAAATTGCAAAAGGGCTATGATTCTAGTTTTAAAAGACTCCTCTAAAAGTTATTTTTAATATTATGAAATATTGAAGTTGGTTGAAAGTTAAGAATATTTCTCATTAAGTTAAATTAGATATAATGGGGAACCACTTATTCATTTATTACTTACACCTTTTTTTCTCTCTTTTTTTAAGCTCTTACACATTGTTTTTTGAGTTATAGGAAGGGCATTCTGAAAAATATTAGGATTAATAAAGATGGCTGACTAGAAACAGCTGGGATACTCCTTTTCAACAAGAGGAACCAAAATACTGAGTAAATCTTCACACATCCAACAGATCTTTTGAGAGAGAATACTGAAATTTAATAGAGAGGCAACAGAAGATGCTTTGATTGAAGAGGGAGGTGGGAGACTTCCTGCTTGGCATCACTGGGTGCCAAGACTGACCCCCAGACCTAGATCAAACCCAAGGAAGGGGTGAATAAAGGAACCCCATGGCACTACATTCCTACTCTGGGCCACTGAGATCCTAGCTAAAAGAGTTCCCACAACACCTACAAACCTTTGGACTGTCTGGGAGCTACCTGGAGAACACATAGAGGCACTGCCTAATCTCACTGGGAGCCCAAAAGATTTCAGTGTGTTGGGCAGCTGCAGTAAAACATGACTCAGCGCCCACTTCTCAAGTTTCTGTGTCCTGCCCTAAACAACTGTAGCTCATGTTGTCTGCTGGACCAGGAGAGAGTGGGGCCTGTGCACATTCAGGTACCCAAGACAGGCCACAGCACCATTGCTCTGGGACTGAGGTGCATTCTGAACCACAAACTCCCATGGCTGCTGGTACCTCCCATTACTGCCTACCTGGATTTTCTTGTAGGGGCAGCCCACAGTATAGGCTTCATTGCCCTACCTGAGTGGTTTGTTGGGCAGCCTGGGAGCAGTTCACTTCCCCACCAAAGGTAGTGCTTGACCCCAAAAGGCCAAAGGACAAGTCCGCTGGCCTAGTTCCAGTTCCCCAGTAGTCAAGCACACTACCTAGGGGTATAGAGATGAGAACTGTGGTCTGATCTCATGCTGGAGAGGGCCCCCCTGTGTTAGAACACAGAGAAGAGCATGACACATGCTCACATGATGGTGCAGGAGCTGTGTGCCCCTTCTTTCATGAAACCAGACTGCCAAGAGTGAGGCCTGATATTCTCAGTTTCTTCTACAGGGAGTCTCGCCATCTGTAACACCTGGTACAGCGTGGTGATCTGGGTGTGAATGCTTGAGATGAGCTTAGCTGGTCGGGTCTGTTGTTCAGGTTAGACATTGGAGAGAGACCCCTGGGGGTTCAGGGGAGTAGTAAATGGGTAGCCTCCATGGCCTTTTGCTAGGCTGATAGCCCCAGACTATCCCCTCTTTCCCTGATTAGGCACTGTGGTAAGAGGATGTGCCTCCCCCATTCCCTAGAGGGTTCCCCGAGTGGCCTGAGAGCTGCCTCTACAATCCCACCAAGGTCAGGACTTGCACCCAACCCAACCCTATCTATTCCTGCCATCTTGGAGGGAGAACACCAGGCAATAATATTGAACCCCATTCCCCATCCATTGCCAGGGACATTCTGGTACTTCCCCCCATCAACTAAAGTCACGTAGAATTCCACTGCCATCAGCACATATGCTTGTCACTTGCAAGTGCCAACTACTGACCAAGAGGTCAAACTGCATGGCCCATTACAACTTCTGCTGACATCAGTTTACAAGGCTCAGCCGGCTCTTACCCACAAGCACCACCTACTAGCATATGGTGTGGGATGTACAACCAAATATAATTACTGCTGACAAAAGTATACAGTACTGGGGAACAAAATAAGCCTCTCAAGCCTCCACCTCCCCATATCTGTTGAAGACAGTGAGCCTCACCACACACAGAGCTTATTGTAGACTTCTACCACAATCTACAAAAACAGACAGAGAAACAAAAAAACTAGCATTTGAGAAATCCATTACATTAAGGCTATCTATTAGCACAAAATTTTTATACAGAGAGTTGACCCTATAAAAACACATGGGAGCAAAGCCAAAGGACCATGCCCAACGTACACAATAGTCACACCCTCAAATGAGGAAAAAAATCCCACCCAAACAAAAGCAAATAGAAAAATAAGAGGTAATAGCTTCCACAGATAAAAAACAGTCAGCACAAGAACTCAGGTACTATGATTAAACAATGTAATAACACATCCAAAGGTCACACTAGCTTTCTAGAAAGGGATTTTAACCAAAATGAAAACTTTGAAATGATAAAAGATTTAAGATACATATTGTAAGGAAGTTCAATGAGATCCAAGAGAAAGTTGAAAGCCAACAAAAAGAAACCAGAAAAACAATTTAGGAGATGAAAGAAGAGATAGATATATTTTTTAGAAAAACAAACACAACCTCTGGAAATAAAAAAAAATCACTGAAGAAATTTCAATAATGCTGTTGAAATCTTTAACAATAAACTAGACCAGGCAGAAGAAAGACTTTCAGAGCCTGAAGACCAGTCTTTTGAATTAATCAAGTCAAATAGAAACAAAGAAAAAAATAACTTAAAAAAATGAGCAGAGCTTTCAAATATATGGGATTATGGAAAACAACCAAACCTACAACTTGTAGGCATTCCTAAGGGAAAAAAAGAAAAAGTAAGAAGTGTGGAACATATATTTGAGGAAATAATTTTTTTAAATTTCTCAACCTTGCTAGAGACATAGATGCCCATATACGAGAAATTTGGAGAACACCTGGAAGACACTATGTAAGGTAAACATCACCAAGGAACATAGTCATTAGACTATTTAAGGTCAATGTGAAACTCTATGTCTTAAAGGCAGCTAGAGAGAAGTGTCAAATCACCTATAAATAATATCCCACTAGACTAACAACTGACTTCTCAGTTGAAACTTTCCAAGCCAGAAGAGATTGGGACCTATTTTTAGCTTTCTTTAAAAAAAATGCCAGCCAAAATAATTTTATATTCTGCCCAACTAAGTTTCATAAATGAATAAGAAATTAAATATTTCCTTAGGTAAGCAAACACTAAGGACATTTGTCACCATTAGACTAGTACTACACAAATTGCTCAAAAGAGATCTAAACATGGATATGAAAGTAAAATACTCACCATCATAACATCACACATAAGTAGAAACCTTACAAATCCTGTAAAGCAGTTACACAACTGAGACTCCAAAGAACCTAGCTAGCAAACTATGACAGGAACAAAACCTTATATATAAATATAACTTTGAACATAAATGGCATATATGCTCCACTTAAAATATATAGACTGGCAAGTTAGATTTAAAAAAAAGAAGACGCAACCTTCGGCTGCCTACAAGAGACCTCTCTAATGGCTAAAGGCATCTGCAGGCTCGAAGTAAAGAGATTGTAAACAATATGTCACAGTCACACAAATGAAAAGCAAAAGTGAGCAAGAGCAGCCATTCTTATATCAGATAAAACAGACATTAAACCAACAACAGTAAAAAAGGACAAAGAAGGGCATTATATCATTCAAAAGGAGTTCAATAAAACCAGAAGATTTAGCTGTCCTAAATATAAATGCACCCAACACAATAGCACCCATGTTCATAAAACAAGCACTATCTGACATAAGAAAAGAGACTGATGGCAATACAATAATAGAGGAGACGTCAACATCTCATTGACAACACTAAACACGTCATTAAGGCAGAAAGTCAACATAGAAACCCTGTACTTAAACAGAACTGTAGACCAAATGGACCTATTGGACACTTACGGAACATTCTGCCCAACAGCCACAATATTCCTGTTGAACATAGGTGCAAAAATCCTCAAGAAAGTACCAGGAAACTGAATCCAACAGCACTTTAAAAAGGCAAATCATTCAAGTGGATTTTATTCCAGAGATGCAAGGATGATTCAACATTTGCAAATTAATAAATATGATTTGCCACATAGACAATTAAAGACAAAAAATTATATGATTACCTCAATATATGCAGAAAAGGCTTTTGATAAAATCCAACATCCCTTAATGATAAAAGCCCTTAACAAACTAGGCATTGAAGAAACATACTTCAAAATATTAAGAGTCATATATGACAAACACACAGCGAACATCACACCACTTGGGAAAAAGTTGAAAGCACTACCCATAAGAACTGGAACTGGACAAAGAGAAATTTTACACTTTATAAAGCAAGTAACAATGTTAACAGTATACTTGTTAACCATTTTAAATTTTACAAAGAAAGGTTACTTTTTTGTTTGTTTTGTTGCAATGTTTGTTGCTAATATTTATATTATCTTTTTTTTACTTTTTTCATCTTTCGTTATTTATTGTACTCTAAGTTTTGGTGTCATTATCAAATACAAATTATTAGTTATCTTATCAGCATGGTCAATGGAAACCCATAATTTGGGTTAATGGAAATATCTTAGTATTGCATACTGAATGGTTGCCTAATGTTCCTAAATCCTTACAATTTAATACAACACTTTTCTTCATTTCCTCAGTGGAATACTAACTAATAGAAGGATAGTGAAAAATAGTGCTAATTAATCCAAGATCTTCTTATGTCAGACAGCATGAAAATGAAAATGAAATGAAAGTATGAATGGCTTTTTTGAATAAATTATTAAAAATATGACTACACATGATTTTAGCAAGCATATAATTATTTAGGCAGTCTATTCAGGAAGTCTTTCACAGTTCATTGAAGAGTTAAAATGAAAACAAAACAAAACTTTGGGAAATATATCTGTCTGTTTCTGCACAGAGCCACTTTATTCCAGGCATATACCTAATAAAAGCAAATATTATATATATATGTATAAATATGTATATATGTATAAATATGTTTATATGTGCATATATTTATACATATATCCATATTTATACATATTTATACACATATATTTATTTATTCATAAATATGTTTATAAATTTATATTTATTTATAAATATATTTATATTTATACATACATATATTTCTCCCACATCAAATAGTATATTCTAAATACCATAAAAATTATAATTGACCAACTTAATTTTAAAGAAATTTGTTCTCTTTCTTTTGAAAATAAGATAGTAAGTAACTATCACTGAAATAATAATACTTTTATCAATCTGAATGTTATTCGCAGTTTTGCTTCAGTCCATAGGATCAATTTTTTTGACTCTTTACAACATTTACTAAATTAACATTTACAACATTTACTAATTTTACTAAATTTATCTTGGAATCCTTAGAAGACTCAATAATGAAAGCAAACACAATTATCTAACAAAACTATTCAATGTTCTTAAATGCTTATTATATTTCTCCATCTCTCTGTATAAAGTTTATTGATTAATTGCTGAAATTGTGTTTTGCTTTCTCTTACAGATAGAACATAACCATTGTTAGAAAGTTCTTATATTGCTTAGTTTTATATCTTAGCTGAACATAGAATTCTGTTTCATCAAATATTTAATACTGTACAATAGGCTTTATAATTGATTGATACTGTAACAGAAATAAATACTGGCTTACTAATAAAAAAAGAACAGTAAATCAGTAGAACTAAATAAAACTAAATGATGACACATTAGTGAATTTACAGTGACAAGTTCCTTTCTGTAACCAAGTACTTACAATACAGAATATATATAATCTAAGTATTAGGCCCTTGATTTTGCCATCGTTATTTTTGTCTGAGCATGAGAAACAAGAGATAACCTTTGGCAAATGTAATCAATATGTCTCATGGTTGTTTCAATTCTATTTCCTTATCGGTCTTTGAGAAAACAGTAATTTTTGTGTGTATAATCACTAAGTCTTTAAATAATTTAGCACAGTAAAATATAATGTATATGATTTAGATTAAACTAAATGAAGACACTCTTCTGCAGTTATATATTAAAAAGATTAAATGCTTTTTTTCAGTCGTCACTCGGACACTTCTTAAACTAGAAAGCCTGGGCTCATTATAGTTGAAGATAATGATTCTCTGTTTGATATGGAAAATAAAAGTTTTCTCCTTAAATATATAGGACATAGAAAAACTCTTAGGAGCATAGTAAAAACAGAAGAATCTTAAACATTTTAGGAGATTTGGACCCTGAAAAAAAAGTCCTTAAAATCCTTCCTTCCTGTATTTGTTTCTACAATTTATTATTTCTCAATTGCAGCCCTTGCTAATTCTACTGCACTGCTTATAATACATGTTTTCAGACAAATGACTCTTTCTTTTGCCCAATATTACAGTGAATAACATTCACAAGTGCCTTTCATTTTTAAATGCTTTACTATTATAAATCAATCTTCTCAGCAACCAGGAGAGGATAATTAACATTATCTCCATTTTACAGACAGGAAAACTACTGGAAAAAAAAAAAAGCTGAGAGCTGATGCCGAAGCACAAGGTACAGAAATATATTAGAAAGGCAGAGTTCTTCCAGGATATTTAAAGAACATTCAATTTCCTAAAGCATCAGAATGTTCTGAGTGGCAAGGAACTGGTTCTGGCAGGGTCATATAGGCGTCTCTATTGTATCCGTACAACGACATATATCATATATTAACATACAGCAATCATAAACTACATACCCTTATATGCACCCTTCATGTATGCCTCCAGAAAATCTTCCTTAATTAGGCTCTGAATATTTATTTAACCTATGTTTGGGCACACAAATATTTTATGACAAATTAATGCATACCAGTACACATTGTGTGCTACATGATGGGCGTATTTTCTGTTTTTCATATTTTTCTATGTAGTTATGTATCTTCTTTTATACTCCTTGATTTTTTTAGGGAAAAAAGCTGTCTTCCATTATATTATTCTAGTGCAGTCTACATAGGAGAATAGGCCTTAACAATGGGCACTTATAATAGATAAAGGTTGGAGATGGCCACTACAATTTAATAACTTGGTATTGAATGGAATGAAAAGCAAGGTGTCAATTCAGGATAAAGAATCTTTGCATATGTTACATAGCTTTGCTCTTTCTTGTGTTTTTCATGTATGAATCCAAAGAAAACAGAATAGAGTCTGGTGACACAATGTGTGAGACAATAAAATGTTATTAGCTTATGAGGAATGTGGCATAAAAAACATGAAACATTTGGTGTGTCTCCTAGCTCAACACAAATACTACCTGATCAGAAAGACATTTATCCTTCTCATTCTATTCAATTCTAGAAATTCCTTAAAGCATTGCCTAGTAAAACAAGTTAGGATGTTGTTCCAAAAACATCTCCCTTATACTTTATTCTCCCTAGAGATAGATTGTTTCAAGTGAAGAAACTTGTGTATGAACTGTTTTGAAGATGGTGCTTTTATTTCTCTTTTACACTAATTTATCTCCAATTAACAGATATTCTGTGGGTTCCATCCAGTTATAAGAGTGTAGAATATCCTGAAATTCTCTAGAGCAAGAGTCAGCCATCAACTAACCAAGGGTTAAATCTAGCCCACAGAATGTTTTTGTATGGATCAAGAACTAATTTTTATGTATATTTTAGGGTATAATAACAAAAAATATATGACAGAGACTATATATTGCTTTCAAAGCTTAGAATGTTACCATTATATCTTTGAGAATGAAGCCTACCTAGCCCCTTATAAAAAATTTTGTCAGTCTGCCAATTAAAACATCTCATCAAGTACAGTGTACATCAAAATCATATTCTAAGATGTGACTTTCATGGAGACCATAATTCTGCCTGCCAAGTTTCCTGCATAAGACTTAAAATTCACTGGGCTGTGGGTCTGGGGATGTGAGCCAGCCATTACCCAAGAACATAGATTCATGCAATATTGAAACTGTTAATGGCATCTTGCTTAAACTCTATCTTTTCTAGTTAAACAGCTGAAACTGGATGAGGTGAAGTGGCTTTGCCCCAAATCAAATAATAGCTTTCAGCAGAGTCAGATCATGCTGGTTCTCTTGATGCCTAGTTCAGCAATATTTTGTTGTGTTTTGGGCCACTAGGATGTAAGCAACCAAGGACAGAGACTTAAATTGTCCTTTTCACTATAATACAGACCTCAAGAAATTGTCATTTCCCTGTAAGTATCATATAATATTTGTTAAATTAATGAATGAGAGAATGAAATACTTTGATACTCAAGGAAACTGACAGCAAGCCGCAGATGGAAGTAAAGTAATATGCCAATGTTTTACTGGGTTCCATAGGACCAAGTATGGTGATAATTCTTGCCATTCTTATTCACAAGGACATCTAGAGTTAAGCTGAGGGTATTAGGCAGAAATCTCAATAAGGTAGTTTGTATATTTCTGGATATGAGATGAGATGTGAATCTGTTATTTTAATGTAGCACATGCCAATCCACATATTTATTTAATCCTATTTATACTTTAGTCTAATTCAGAGGTTTGCAAACTGGCCCACAAGCTAAATGGAGCCCATACCCTTTTTTAAGAAATAAAGTATTAGAGTCAATGATGTCTATTCAATTACTTATTGTCTACAGCTACTTTAGCATTGCAGTGGCAGAGTGTGTACTTATAACAGATATTATAATAAATTACCTGAAAAGCATAAAATATTTGTTACCTGGCCTTTACACACAAAAAAAATCAGTAAGAATAAATCAAAAATCAATTGACCTGGTTAACTGCAAGTGGTAGAGAATAGGGTGAAAGAGATATGAAGGAAATGAGGGCCAGGTACAGTGGCTCACGCCTGTAATCTCAGCACTTTGGGTGGCCAAGGCAGGCTAATCACCTGAGGTCAGCAGTTTGAGGACAGCCTGGCCAACACTGTGAAACTCTGTCTCTACTAAAAATACAAAAATTAGCTGTATGAGCACCTGTAATCCCAGCTACTCAGAAGGCTGAGGCAGGAGAAATGCTTGAACCCAGGAGGCAGATGTTGAAGTGAGCTGAGATCCTGCCACTGCACTCCAGCCTGAGTGACACAGCAAGACTCCATCTCAAAAAAAAAAAAAAAAAAAGAAATGACACTTCTCTGAGAATATCATTTTGTATTTTGTCCTTCATATTTAAAACAAATTTAATTAATTTTAAATAATTATAGGGGAGACCAAAAATGTAAAAATAAAAATAAATTGAAACAAATGGGCCTAACTTTTACAAATAAACACTAAAAGGCCACTGATGAAAGAAGAAAAGAGAGAAAGAAACAACAAGTAATTAAGATATTTATGAATATGACAGTCAACCACATTCCTTTAATTTGGGGCAGGATGAAATACTTGACAACTGCAAATATGTCCTGAATTCTTTTTCAGTAGTTTTGTGTATAGTTTTATAGATTAAGTTATATTGGATTTATTTTGTATATATTACAAGATTGAGAAAATAAGTAAACGTGCTAATCTTGTTGGGAGTCAGGGCTCTCAGTTTGGAAAAACAGAGTTACAGATACAGATAGGGAAAGGCCAAGAAAAACTTGGATTAGAATTGGAATCCTTGATATTAACTTGAGATTTCTAAAGTATGTATTTGTGAAAGTATATATACCTATACATACACATAGTCAATACTCATTATTCACAGAAGGTATGTTACATAAAGTTGGCATACTGAATTTCCAATTTCCTAGATGGAAAGCATGGTTAGGTTTCTCCAAGTCTGTAGTCTCAATAGTTCTATCAATAGATCAGTACATAAACTAGTTTTATATGTGTTTCTATTTAAATATATGTTATTAAGCATATAATGTTGATTGATTAGCACTGAACTTGTGGTCAATAACACTCTAAGCTTATTTTGCATAGAGAAACACTAGACATCACTTGCTTCAGCACTACCATTGTGTGCTGTTTCAAACAGTGAAATCAACAACAAAAGGCACAAAAATGCAAAAAAAAAATACATGTGACACTACATAGACCCTCAGACACTTGTTTACAGTATGAGCTCTGAAACAAGAAGGCAGGGTCAAATCTTGTTTGACCTCACTTGGGAACCTGTGTGTCAGTAACTCAAAATGCTTGTCTCTCTGCTGCTCTGTGAATTTCTGCAAATAACCGCAATAGTACCTTAAGTATTGACTTTGGGGTTACAGATACAGTTTGGTGAGTAGACAAACTCGCAAACATGAAATCCATAAATAATGAGAATTGACTGTTTATGTGCATGTGTATATATATGCATGCATGTCTCTATATGTATGTTTGTATATATGTATGTATGCATATGTACGGATGACTAGACATATATATATTTTTGAGTTGTGTGGACTAAAAAGGCCTAGGAGAAAGAACTCTCTAATAGTAAAGAATATATCTAACACTCGATTTTTTTTTTTTTTTTTTTTTTTTTGAGACGGAGTCTCGTTCTGTCCCCCGGGCTGGAGTGCAGTGACCAATTTCGGCTCACTGCAAGCTCCACCTCCCAGGTTCACGCCATTCTGGTGCCTCAGCCTCCCGAGTAGCTGGGGCTACAGGCGCCCGCAACCATGCCCGGCTAATTTTTTGTATTTGTAGTACAGATGGGGTTTCACCGTGTTAGCCAGGGTGGTCTCCATCTCCTGATCTCGTGATCCGCCCACCTCGGCCTCCAGAGTGTTGGGATTACAGACATGAGCCACTGCGCCCGGCCCCAAATTTGTGTTTCTAATAACCATTCCTCATTAAAGAAGCCAAAGCTCCTGTGAGAAGTGACTGAGTTCAGGGTGAGACCTAAAGAGAAGCCTGGAACAGTTCGTTATACCAGGATATAAAGAGGTGCTCAATAAAATAATGCAGCATGTCACAAGCACAGCTGTATTATTTTACAGGGCCAGCTAGAGCAACTTGCTCTGGCCACTTCTGGGACAATCTGAGCATTAAAACAATGTTTTTTATCAAGGCAATTACTAAAAATGTTTGCAGAAATGAAAATATAACTCTTCTCACTACATGTTTATTTTAGTGAGTTTAGCTTTTTAACAAAAACTATGAAAAATTTATTTATTTGGACATGTAGTAAGTTTATCATTGATACTTTAAAATAAATATATATATATTATCAATTTCTGAATAATTATATTTCCGGAAAAAATTTATAGACCTTATTCACATAAACAAAAATTCTTTGAAGTCCGTAGTGTTTTTTAAAGTGAAAGATGTCCTGCGTTTTTACAAAAAATGAGAGCTGCTAGTTTTGGTAAATGCTATTGCTATTGTTATTATAGTTGCAAGATATGAAGGGAGTTACCAATTATTTCTCAGAGTGAAGAGATAAGTTGTTCTTTCAGAGAAGAGTTTATCCTTCATCTCAGCTGTTCTTAAAAGATGAGCAAGTAGAAAAAAGATAGGAAGAATTTTCTTGAAGGAAGAGCAAAAAAGGATGTATGTTTGATATATTTGAAATAATGTGGCATTTATCTATTAAATTTAAGCACTATAGCTTTTTACTGCTTAGGTGGTTTTTTTTTTGCTTTAATAAGGACTATAAGAAGTGAAGTAAGTATTCCTTTTAATATTTTTAATAAGAAAAATTACTTCTTTAAAATACGAGATCCTAATAGAAAAATATGAAGCCTGAATTTCCACTTAGAAATTTCCAGCGCACATTAGCTTCTCAAGCTGGGAAATAATCCAGTAAAGAAATGTTTTCTACTTTGTTTACTCAGCATTAGTCACTCATTTAACCCATAAAGGAGTATTTTGACACCAACCTCTTTTAATGTTTTGGGAATACAAATGCATGGTATTATAGCATGCATGTTCTTACTGTATAGTAAGTGGGAAGTAATTTGTAAAATTTTAGCCATGGAATAATATGATTAATTTTGTGTTTATAAGTATCTGTGTACTACCAATAAATGCACTGGATTTGAAACATCATATCTAGAGGTGTGTCTCCCAAGCTAAAACAATGAGAGTTTAGATAAAGAAAGAAACAGCACGATAAAGAAGCTGGAACATATCTAAGGGTTTTTAAGGCAGTAGATATATTGAGTTCCTGACCTCAGCTGGATGGAAGGATGTGAATGAAGGGGAGATGAGAATGATTAGATTTATAATGGGAATAAGACAAATTGTGTAATTCACGAAAATAGGGAGCCCAAAGTAGAGTGAGGAAAAAAAGTTTAGACATATTCATTTGAGACACAAATAAACAAAAAAGTTTAAAGTTAACTTTTAACTTTAAAAGTTAAACTAATCTCAGAAACACCAAACTGAGGAAAAAAAGTAACTTGTAGAAAATGCATGCAGTATGAAAACATATATGTAAATGTTTACAACAAAACATTAATATACATTGTTTAAAGATACATGTGGAGTAGAGAGATAGGAATGGCAATAAGTAATCAAATAGTGGTTATGATTGGTGGGAAGAAAGATATGATTGGAAAGAATACAGGAAGGTTCAAATACATTTATAACATTTTATGTCTTAGGTTGATAGAGACTAGGTGCTTAATACATATATGCACACATGCACGCACATACGCATCCACATATATGAGCATATATTTATTTTTTGGTAACTGAAATAAAACAACAAAATCAGAAACTAAAACAAAAAATAAGTGGGAACTCTAGAATCAGGCTGCTTATGTGGGATCTTCATGCTATATTTAGTAGTTTTGCAACCTTGAGAAATGTACATAATCCCTCTAGGCATTGGGTTTCTTACTTTCAACATGGAGAAAACAGTAGAAAATACTTAATTGGCTTGCAGTGAGTGTTCGTAGAGTCACTGCATGTCAGATACTGAGATCAGTATCCAGCATATAGTAAAGTGAACTCTTTGTTTAATGAAAAAAGAAATCCAATGGGAATTAAGATGTTTGATGATGAATGTGGTTTACTTACTTGGGGAAAAGAGAGCTCAGACTCTAAGTAAAGGGATATGAAATGTATTAAAAATTACCTTCCCACACCAAATATATATTCAGTGATTAAGATGAGCACCAAATGTGAAATGATCAATCAAATAGTCTATTGTCAATAAACTAATATCTTTTTAGCAGAGTGTTCAGCCCTTGATTGAGATTCAGGGATCTTTGATGCCATATTCTTTATAGAAAAAAATGCATTATGTGTCTTAGGAAAATGTTCAGAATCTAAATCAGTGATCCAAAAAAACTTTATATACTCAAATTATTTTCATCTAAGTATTTGCTTAGGTGTATCACCACTCTACATTATTTTTAGTACAGCATCTATCATATTCTAACACAATTATGATAGGTGCTATACTAAAAATAATACAAAGTGGTAATACAGAGAAGGATGACCATCTGGTTCCTGTGAGTCTGAAGAGGACTCCACAATGGAAATCATATTAGCATTGAGATCTGCTGTTCTCCCATACAACACTATTTAAGAAAAAACACTCAAGAGGAAAGAAATAAGATCTGCAAATTTTATTTAAAGAAATTCGATTAGTTTGTTAGAGTTGGAGTATAATGTACAGGTCAGGCATTGGAAGGAGTCTGGAATGTAGATTGGGGTCTGGTTATGATGTGCCACGCACTAGTTACTATCAATTCTCTGTCTAGATCTCTTTAAATCTCTTTTACCTTGGAAGAAAGGTGCTAAACCAATTGGTCTATGATTCACTCACTCTGGGCCATCCTGAGGTAAAGGAACAAAAGCAGGTGACCTAATCTACTTTCATGTCAACTAGCCTTCCAGGTAAATAAGCTAAAGATATTTCCTAGGATGAAGAGAGCTTATCTATTGAATGACCTCAGATAAAATGCCATTCATGGTAAATCAACCCATAATCAATAGGGCATAGCTTCCTGATGGATATCACATAAGCTACTAGCCTTTCTGAGGTATAACATTAGTTTTTCTTGTCATTTAAATATTTATTTTACTATGTGAGGTAACTCCAGAAACCTCACTTAAATACCTATTATTCTAGACCAGAGGTGAATGCCTTATAGGTATCAAGGGGAGCTGTTGACAATATCCCAGACTTCTTTCTGCTTGGTTGAGGCCTCTTGATGTTCTGTATCATTAACATTACTACTAAAGCTTTAAACTGGGTAAGATCTCTCATTAGTGTGCATCTAATTGACAACTGACCCTGTGTGTTATTCACAGTGATTCTCAGCACCCACCCCACAAGTCCAGCACCCTTGCCTACAGGGAGGACAAACACCGAGGTATACTTTATGCTACAGAGTTTCATGTGATCAAGCTGTGATAAAGGTTTTTGATTGAAATTGCATCCTCCTCGGCTGGGAGCAGTGGCTCACACCTGTAATCCCAAAACGCTGGGAGGCTGAGGCAGGCGGATCACGAGGTCAAGAGATCAAGACCATCCTGGCCAACATGGTGAAACCCTGTCTCTACTAAAAATACAAAAATTAGCTGGGCGTGGTGGCGGGCACCTGTAGTCCCATCTACTGGGGAGGCTGAGGCAGAAGAATCGCTTAAACCCAGGAGGTGGAGTTTGCAGTGAGCCGAGATCACGCCACTGCACTCCAGTCTGGTGACAGAGCCAGACTCTGTCTCAAAAAAAAAAAAAAAAGAAATTGCATCTTCACTTGACTTCTCTTTCTCTCCTTTGCTTCCTCCATTTCCCTATCAATTTCTTTTGATACTACTTTCTCACCAAGTTACTTGCACATGAATCTTTGTCTCAGCATCTGTTTCTCAAATACTTGACGATATATATAGTGAGATACTTGGACTTTAATATAACTTTAATATATACAAATGTTGAAATCACTGAAGGGTGTGGAATAGAAAAATAATGACTGAGAATAAAAGGAGCAGAACTGAGCTGCGATACTCTTCATCAAAGAAAAAAATTCAGCTTTCCATCTTATTACTGACTTGTTTTCTGTTTTTTCAGTTCTTCACTTTACTCATTGCAATTTTTCTGAAGTTCAATGATATAAATACTGAATTTGAAGGACAATTCAGTTCTCATAAAAAGCAACACTTTAAATCTGTTGGAGCTAAACAAGTAAACTATGTTATAATCAGCAAACATTTTTCTAGGTAGCATTGTGCAAATGCCAATATATAAATGAAAATTTAAATCTTTTAAGGAACCAATTGGAAAAGCAATTTTGCTTAGGAAAGTGTGAAGAGTATAGAACCAATAAAGTGCAATAAGGATTGTTAGGACATTGGTTCATTGCTCTGAACACTCGAGAGACATTTCAGGCTGAATCCATTCAGAATAGCTTCCCAGTTCAAATTGACCCAATATCTCTTCATTATTTCTGATTAAATGACAACAGTAGACATAAAGAAGGAAAGAAAGAAGAGGAATAGGCATGAACAAAAAAGTTTTAGAATTAATTCTGTATTAAGAAATTTTAAAATCTGATGTTTATTTATAACGAGTAAAATCAGACTATAAAATTCATTTCAATCCAAGTTATAAAAACTGATTAACTCTCCCCTATAAAGTAGATCAATAATAGCACTTTAAATCTTAGATAATAAATGCTTCACTAGAGTCTTCTGGGAAAAAATAAATTTTTATGTAATAACAGTTTTTTAATGTCATAAGTTAATACAATTAACTCTTGTATTTCTATGATTAGAACTGACAAAAGGATATTTAGTTACATTTCTTTAAAGACTGAATTTTAAAGCATAAGAAAACATGTGCCCATCTGAAATAATAAAGAGGGAATTAAGTAAAACCCTTTGAATGAAATAAGATTTTCTTACATAAGCAAAAGCAATGTGGCTTATTGTTTAAGGGCATGGAAGCTAAATTCGTTCTGCTCAGGTTTAAATCTCAGCTCTGATATTTATTAGAAGCATAATTTGGGGCAGACACTTTAAAATTCTGTCATTTTCCCATTCTCTAAATTAAAGATAATAATAGTACTTATAACACAGTGTTGTTGGGAATAATATTTATAAAGCATTTAGAATATTGTGAGGATTATATGTAAAGCACTTAAAATGAGGCTGTTATAAGCATCATATAAGTGCTATATTCTGTTATTATTATTAATGTTTATGCCTTAATAATAAATGAGGAATAAAACAAGTGCAAAACAGTACTTGTTGAATGTTACATTAAAAAAAATGTTTAAATAACAAATAGGCAGAATAGGCGAATACTTAATTTAAGAAACTAAAAGTGTCAGACCTTAAATACTGGCTTCCCATTAAGCAAATAAGTGCACTTGTAAATATCTGAATTTTCTTCCTTGGTTATGTTTTCTTTTTTATCACTGGCATTTCCAAATGTTTATGCAGAAATATTGCTTCAAATTTTTCATGGGATAATATGTCCACTTAGCAAATGAATTCTTTTATATGTATGAGAAATACAAAAATTAAAGCATTTAATGTCTATTAATACATTAATTAAACACTAATAATTGAAATTCTATTATGTATTAGACATTAGAATGTTCAGAGGTATTAGGAAAATGAATGTAATAAACTCCCTGCTATAATGCAAGCTCACAGTCTATTAGAGGAAAGAGATACTTCATAGTTTCTATACATTCTGTGAAGTTTATGATAATGATTTCTGCAAATTGCAAGGAAACAGAGAGTTGAGGCTCTCTACCTGGTCTGTGGAACCAAGTAGGGCTTTCCAGACTGAACATTGTTACACTGAATGTGAATTAAGGTATTCATATTAAGTGTTATTTTTCTACTATAATATTAGACTATACAATATTTAAGATCCTCATAAACTACACCCATCATGCATGTTGTAGGTGTCCTTATTTAGGAGCAGCAAGATAAGTTTAGTTCAATATAAAATATCTGACAGCAAATTGGCCTTGATTTAACACTAGGATTCATTCTACCCTACTTACTAAAATTAAAAGTTAAATACTCTGCCCGTGTTATGAAACATAAACTTGTGAAAGGTATCTAACTTCTTTGAGTTTTCACATTTCTAAGAGAAGTTACATAAACTTAACTCCTAAGACTGTAGCACAAGCTACAATGCTTGACACATGGTAGAGATTCAATACATGGTAGCTAATATCTTTATTGTCATATTTTTATTATCATTAAGAGTGGATTAAATTTAAGTTAGTGGCAATGCCCATGAGAAAACATAACTTTCTCTGTTTATTTTTATATTCTTTTTTAGAATCAAGGTCATCTCAGCACAGATAAATGCCCATAGAAATGACCAATAAATCCGAATTGTTTGTGTCTGGTCAGAAATTTTTAAAATGTGATTCTTATCATTAGCATTTGAATGTGCAAATGAATTCTCTGGAGAACATTAAGAATGTTATGTAAAATATTCTCAAATAAATAAATGCACATACATACAATCTTTAGAATAAGGTTAAGAAACCTTACACTAAAGCATAAGGTTTATACTGTGGTATACAAAGTATACTAAGGTATAACCTTAATGTAAGGTTAAGAAACACATACTACATGTATACATATATGTTTGTGTATGTGTGTATGTATATATATGTGTGTGATCTTTTATATATAAATATATATATATGTAATGCTTATGCTTGGATCATATGAGTTGATACAGATAGACATATAAACTTAACTTTTATATACAATTATATATGAAACGGGAAAAGTTCTCTTGTCCCCCTCGCAGGGCGTGTGATGAGGGTAGGACTCGCTTCTTCAGTGGCCTGCTGCTTGGACTTCTAGGGGAGCATGCAGACAGGCAGGCCGTGGGACTCCGACCCCACAGCTGTAACTAGCGGTGAATGTTTACAGCTCCTGAAGCCCCAGTGGCGTGTGTTACAGGGTGCTCTTTTCGTTTTGCCATCTATAGGCGGCTTGTGTTAACCAGCACAATTAGACCTTCTCCCTTATCGCAAGGACAGAGGGCTTTCTGTATCCCGGGTTCTCGCCTTGGTGTACCGGGAGAATCAGATCACACTTGGGCTTGGAGAATGAGTGCAAGGTTTTATTGAGTAGAAGTAGCTCTCAGTAGATGGGGGAGCAAGAAGCGAGATGGTCCTCCGCTGGTGTCAGGCCACTCAGCGCCCCGGGTTCTCCTCCGATCGCCCTGGCCAAACTCTGCGCTGTTCCTCCAGTCATGGCCAGTGTACTCCTATGGCAGTGCGTTCCTCATACGTCCAGCCGCACGTGTGTTCCTCCGCTGATGTGCTCCTCTCCACATCCGGGCACCTGTATGCTTGCCTGTTAACGGTCTTGGGGGTTTGTATAGGCAGAGGATGGGGGCATGACAGGCCAGGGTGGTCTTGGGAAATGCAACATTTGTGCAGGAAATGCCTGACCTCACCTAGGTCCCTGGGGCTGGAGACCTAGCCAGGGACCAGGCCCTCCTCTACCCAGCACTTCCCTTCCCCGCTTCCGATCATTTAAAGGGACCACACTCTTCCCTTTCCAGCAATTCCCTTCCATATCATATATATGATATATAACACGCATAATATAATATGTAAATGATTTTATACACATAAATGTACGTATAAAATCAACTCCTATGAACCAAAGGGAAACATTACATATTATGTCAAAATTGTTAATTTGCTGAACTCTATCTGCTTTATTTCAACACTTAAAAGTTGCTTTATCTTTGTGTGGGTTATAACAGTTTTATGGTTACAGTATAGCAGATACTTTAGATTAAAAAAGGTAGAAGTTGATAAAGGAGGAACAGGTTTTACCATTGAATCTCTATTCTAAAATGTGTATGGTAATAAGAGAAAATCTATTTTTAGAGGGCTCCTTAGCTGTGGGAAACATCCAAGCACCTTTGCACTTTATGAATGGCATGCTTTCTGGTAAATCTGCAAAAAACTGTAGAACATAAATATCTCTCTTATGAGGATATTTGGAACTGAATTTTTTAATGTTAAGTCATGTGGAGCATATCATTGGAAAGCTATGATTTTACCATCTAGCATCATAACATAATTAAAATACTGCTGTTATCATTTTAATGCCACAGATATTAAACAAGAATAATATTCATAATTTAAAAAACGATATGTCTTTCAATATTCATGCTGGTCTTTGAGCAATGTTAACATAGTCATATCTCCCCTAGTGTGGAGAGTGGATATTTCAGAGCAATTGAAAAGTCAATCTGACTCAGACTCACTGGAGTGTGAATTGGTATAGCAAACTAAGATAACCAAAAATCAGTAGCGAAGTTGAATCCTTGAACTTAGAATTTTATTTCTTGATTTCAACCCTCTCTGATGCTTAATATTTATCAATCTCTTTTCTTTAATTAGCTTTCATAGTAGCTCTCATTTTCTAGTTAAGAGTAAATTGTCTTAGATTTTGACTCATTTAATTGAGCAGTAACTGTCTTTCTTTTCATCCTGGTACTTCCATGATGGAGAGAGGTGTTCAGGGCCATGCTGAAAACTATCTAAGTTAATATTTTAGTATCATAATAGCATACCGCTTTTGTATACCAGGCAAGACAATTTGAGCTAATTCATATATTTAGGTGCTAATAACTCAAAAAACCTCTCGCTTTTATTTACCAAAAGTACATTTGATCAATGATCAAAGTTGTATTTATTGTAAAGAAAAACTATGTGATATGTAGAGTGAGGGATGGTCTAAAATATATTTTTTAATCTATACTTCTACCCACCCGATTTATGAGGATTTCTCACTAAGAAAAATGTAAAAGACAAAAACAAAAACCTAAAACATTAATTCTCTCTCTCTCTATCACAATCACACACACACACACACACACACACACAAATACACCAAAAAAAGAAAACCATTCAAGCACACTAGTAACAAAAATGCAAATTAAATAAAGCACAGGCTGGGCACGGTAGCTCATGCCTGTAATCCCAGCACTTTTGGAGGCAGAGACAGGCAGATTGCTTGAGCCTAGGAGTTCAAGATCAGCCTGTGTAACCTGACAAAACACTGTCTCTACAAAAAAATATAAAAATTTGCTGGATGTGGTGGCATGCACTTGTAGTCCTAGCTACTTGGGAAGCTGAGGTTGGAGGATAACCTGATCCCAGGAATTTAAGGCTGCAGTGAGCCATGATCATTCCACTGTATTCCATCCTGGGTAACATGGTGAGATGTTGTCTCAAAAAAATAAAAATAAATAAATAAGCTACAATATTTTTCTATAAAAGTTTATTAAAAATGTGCAAAACATAAAGAGACAGTGGTTCATTTATTTCTCAATATGTATTCAGCACATGCTATCTAACATTACTTTGAAATGTTTGAGCTAGATATATAACCATAACAAAATACATGCATTCATAGAGTCTGTCTTCTAGTGAAAGGCTACAGAAAACAAGCACCTAAATAAATGAGGAATAAAATAAATTCAGGAATAAATAAATTCGATGAAGAAAATTAAACAGAGTGATATGCTTGAGAATGACTACATTGGAAGGAAGTATTTTGATTGAGTACTTGGTGATAGCTTCTCTGACGAAAGCTTTTAGCTTTTTGTTAATGACAGAAAGCCAGCCTTGCAAATAACTGAGGAAAGTAGGGTTTTTGTTTGTTTCTTTTGGTTGTTCTTTTGTTTTGGTTGTGTATTTTTATTTTTTATTTTTCCTAAGCACAGGAAATAACTAGAACTACAACACAGAATCTAAGCAAGGGTCAATTTAAGCATCCCCAGAAATGAGGCCAGTGTGAAACCAGCATGAAAGAGGGTTATAGAAAAATGGGAATTTTGTAGGTCCTGTTAGCTTTTACTTAAATGTGATGAAGAGTTTTGAAAATGAAAGGGATGTGACCTAACTATATTTAAGGTTAGAAGGAAGGAAACCAGTAATACTGGCTTACGTAGGATGGGAACAATAAAGATAGAGTGAAGTAAACAGATTTGGGTGAAGGCAGAGCCAACAGGTGCTGTTGAAATCCAGTGTAAGGGGAGAGGAAACCAGTGCAAGGAATCTTAGAGACATTAAGTTCTAGCATAAGCCAATGTGACATATAATACTGAGTATCACATACTGAGATCCAGAAGACTCAGGAAGAACAGATTCAATAGGGACCTCTTGGATTCGTTTTCTATGAGTTGCCTAGAACTAGATTGCCAGTAAGAAGTCAAAAGGGGAGGAATAGCAGATAAAAGCGACTGCCAGATATTGGGTAAGTGGTAGCTGAGAGTTGTGTAGGGTCATATAAAACAAGGTAAGAAAGAATTTCAAAAAAAAGTAGTAATCAATTAGGTCAAATGCTGCAGAGAAATCAAAGAAGAATACAAAAGTCATCTTTGTATTTAGCAACCTGAACACCCATATTGACCTGAATAAGAAATCTCTGTTGCACTGTAGAAGCAGAACCACAGTTCGATAAGATTTTTTCAGAAATATGAGGTGTAGCCAATATTTTATTATTCTATCTTTATGAGAGAGCAAAATAAAGAAAAATAAAGAAGGAAAGAGCAGATAAATGAGTCAGTAGACAAAAGTTTATTTAAGGTGAAGAAATTATTTTTAAGATAAAGATGCTAGAGGATATCTGTATTCAGAAATAATTATTCTAAAAATAGGGATGGAAAAAGAGATAAAAGGAGTAGAACAATTATGATGGTAAGATAAATTTGTATAATTTTTGCCAAATGCAGTTAGTTTAAGTTTTTAAAATGTTTATTCACTTTGAAAAGTTAACCTTGTTTCTGGGAATATAATTTAAATAGTTAAGTAATAAAATGCTATTGATGGTATGATTTTAAATACCCAAATGTGTTTAATATGGAAATGTTCTACAAAGTAGTCCATCTCTACAATAGCATATTATACAGTTATTTAAAAATTATGTTAAGAAATATATTCAAGAAAATTAAACATGAAATAAAAATGTTATGTGATAAGGATTTAAATTAATATTGAAAAGACTCTAATTATATATATGCATGTGTAAGTTTGAATATATTTGTATCTATAGATACATGAGGTATGAGTATGTCTTCTACCTATGTGAATTTTTAAATATGTTTTCAGTTTATATTTCTGGTTGCTGAAGTAATTTTTACTTTTTCTAAAGTATCCATATATTCCAAAATGTTTTTCCAGAAATAGGTGTGCAAATTTGTATAATTAAAAATGATGCATTAAAAATATATAAATATATTATTTTGAGAGAACAGTGAAAGTCAGAAACAGGTGCAGTAATTGGAAGGGATTTAAACATAGAAGTTTGGAAACAGTTGTGAGAAATAGTCCATGAACAGTGGACTCCTCAATAGCACTAAACATGGAAACCATTTTTTTCTCCACTTAAAGCTAGAAGTTCTATAAATAACTTCAAAGTTAATCTAAAATAGACCTTTCCTAGTGGGAAAATATATATATATATATGTGTGTGTGTGTGTGTATGTGTGTGTGTACTGATAGAGATATATGTGTGTATATATGTATAGATATAGGTGTAAATATGTATATATGTGTGTGTGTATATATATAGAGAGAGACAGAAAGAGAGAGAGAGCATTTTGCAAGAGTAGGAGTGGGACAAATTGCATCTTCAGCAGTTACAGTATCTATATAGTTTCAGCAATCAAAAATTACTACAGAGTAAATTTTAATAAAAATATAATTTTCTTAAAATGGTATTCAAGTAAGAAACTATGTAATTTAGAAATAAAAAAATTAGAAGTGTTGAAAGATTATTAAAGAAAGCCTTAAATACAAAGAAGTTTCTAATTTGTATTAATACAAGTAGACTGTAAATACAGAAGAGAAAAAATAAGTTAGAAACTAGCATAGATATGTGATTTTAAAATTGAGATATTTCTTAAATCCCTAATCCTAGCCTAATCATGAGAAAAGCATCATGCAAATCATCACTGAGGGTCATTCTACAAAACACCTCATCAGCACTCCTCAAAAGGGTCAAGCTCATCAAAAGCAAGGAATTCTGAGAAACTGGCCTAAGGATTGTTTGGTTAATGTAGTGTGGTATCATGGATGTTATTCTGGAACACAAAAAGAGATTGGTTAAAAACTAACAAAACTGAATAAGTTATGGAATTTCATTAATAATAACATACCAATATTGGTTCATTAAATATAGCAAATGTATCATACCAATGTAAGTTGTTAGAAATAGGATAAGCTAGGTATGGAAATTTTGTGCTATCTTCACATTCTTTTCTGTAAATCTAAAACTGTTCTCAAAAGGAAGTTAAGGAATAAAAACAAAACAAAACAACACAAGAAAACTGGGATATGGGCAAGATGGCCAACTAGATGCAGCCCGAATTGCTGCTCCCATAGGGAGAGACCATGATTTCAACTACATCAACATAATTTGAGCAGATCTCCAGAGAGAAAACACCAAATATATCTGGAGAAAAGACTCAGATTCTGAGGCTGAAGAGGGGGGAAGCTGGGAAGTCGGATTGGGGTGGCTGAATGCTATAGACCTTTGAGATCCTAGCTGCAGGGGAACCCACACCCTCACAGATGTGTGAGCTGCCAGGGGGATCTCCTTGGAGATTAAAGACGGAACTGCAGTGGGCGCAGAGCCAGGAACTTTTCAGGGGTTGGGGAGGGCGGTGCCAGCTGTGTCAGCTCCCACAGAGCCTGGTCATAAGACCCGAACGCTCAGGGCTGCCTATTTCTCTCTGACAGGCTGAGGTCCCAGCTAAATATTGGGGAGATAGCAGGGTCCACTTCCCCACAAGACTGGGGCACATTTGTCCTGCAGGTTCCCTTGCCCGCCAGTCCTTCCTAGGGACCCTGCCAGGCCACCCCATAGGAGCATGTACACAGTGCAATCTTCACTGCCCAGCTGTGTAGTCTGCTCAATCTGAGTGCAGTCCTACAATCTGAGAGCCCTTTGGATCCCCCACCACACCCAGAACACAATCGTAACATCTGGAGGATGAACCACTGGCAGGTCCTGGCACCCCGGGGCTGCATCCAGAGGCTCAGGAGTGTTGAGTGGAGATCAATGCTTGACACTCCAATAGGAGAGTAGCCTACACCCTCAGAAAACTGAGAGTTTTATGGGCTGGCGTGGGGTCTAGGGATGCCTCTCTGAAAAGGGCTGATCTGGTGAGGGTATGGCTTTTCTTCTTACCAGACCTCCCCCCAAGAGAGGCCTGAGGCTGGAAAGACCTAATAACAACAACAACAAAAATAAAAATCATGGGCACAGTACCAGTGATTGGAGATAGCTCCCCTAAGGCCCATGAGCTGACCTGGTGAGGGAGTCACCCCTTTCCCATCACATCACACAACATAACTGCAAACACAAGGATATACAAATGAACTGCATGGCTGAGTAAGAGCCTATGTACCGCTCACTGCTCTGAAATACTATCTACTGGATTGCAGCCCAAACCGCAACACCAATAATCATGTTGCTAATTTTCCCTGCTGTGAAACCAAGGGCAAGAATCCAACAACAAACAAAAACCCTGTACAGAGTATTAGCCCTCTGAAAACTTTCAGAAACAAAGCCAAATCACTATCAATTTTCACCACAGTTAAAGAAATACCAGCCCTCCCAGGTGAAAGAGAATCCATGCAAGAACCCTGTTAATTCAAAAAGCCAGAGTGTTCCCTTACCTCCAAATGAGCCCTCTAGCTCCCCAGCAATGGTGCTTACTAGTCTGAGCTTCCTGGGATGACAGACACAGAATTCAGAATCTGGATGGCAAGAAAGTTCATTGAGTTAGAGAGAAAGTTGAAACTCAATCCAAGGAAGCCAAACAATCAGGTTAAATGATTCAAGAGCTGACAGATGAAATAGCCATATTAAGAAAGACCGAAACTGAATCTGCTCAGCTGAAAAATTCACTACAAGATTTCAAAATACATTCCGAAATATTAACAGCAGAATAGACAAAGCTGAAGAAATCTCAGAGGTCAAATATCGGCTCTTTGAATCAACATAGTCAGACAAAAATAAAGAAAAATAATTAAGAAAAATGAACAAAACCTCCAATAAATGTGAAATTACGTAAAGAGACCGAATCTATGACTCATTTGCATTCCTGTGAGACAATGAGAGAGAACATGCAACTTGAAAAATATATTTGAGGATATAGTCCATGAAAATTTTTCTAATATCACTAGAGGGGTCAACATGGCAATCTAAGAAATACAGAGAACTCTAGCCAGATTTATTATACAAGGTGACCTTCCTAAGGCAAATAGTCATCAGATTCTCCAAGGTCAATCCAAAAGAAAAAACATCTTAAAGCCAGCTAAAGGAGAAGAGCAGGTCAGATGGAACCCCATCAGGATAACAGCAGGCCTCTCAGCAGAAACTTTACAAACCAGAAGAGATTGGGGGCATTTTTTCAGTGTCCTTAAAGCAAAGACATTTTAACACAAAATTTTATATCTTGCCAAAATAGCTTTGGTACTTTCAATGAAAGAGAAATAACATCATCCTCATATAAGCAGCTGTTGAAGGAAAAATCATTTCAACTAGACCAGCATTACAAGAGGAACTTAAGGGAGTGCTAAACATGGATTCAAAGATTGATACCTACTACAGCAAAAGGACTTAAGCACATAACCCAAAGGCACTATTAAGCAACTAAACAATCAAGTCTATGTAGTCACCAGTTGACAACATAATGACCCACATGTATCAATACTATTCTTGAATGTAAATGGGCTAAACACCCCACTTAAAAGACACACAGTGACAGGTTAAATAAAAGATAAGACTCAACCATCTGTTGTCTTCAAGAGACCCATTCGCGTGTAAGGACACCCACAGGCTCTAAGTGAAAAGGATAAAGAAACAAATACCTACCATGCAAATGGAAAACAAAAAAGACCAGAAGTGTCTATTCTTATATCAGATAAAATAGCCTTTAAACCAATAAAAATTAAGAAAAATGAAGAGCATTACATAATGATAAAGAGTACTATGAAACAAGAAGCCTTAACTATTCTCACTATATATATATGTGTGTGTGTGTGTGTGTGTGTATACATATATATATATATACACATATATATATAAAGAATTACATAATGGAAATAAAGATAAGGATTATGAAATGCAGTGGGTCTTTAAGGGAGCAAGAGGAGTTTTTAAATAACTATTATCTAAAACCCAAAAGCAAATATTAAAATCTCTGAGAATAATAAAAAATACTGGGATTATTATAATCCCAAAGAAACATATCAAAGTACCAGGAATAAGTATATGCACAGAATAACATAATAACATAATATTCCCTTTCAGATTTTCCAAAGTATTTATAAGAGGAAAATATCTATTTTGAATATGTGCTGCCTTAAAAATGGGGACATCTGTTTGAAGATGGTGAGATGAGCATACATGGTTTATTTCCCCTCCAATAAGCCATTGAAATGAAAGTACAGAATTAGAAAGGCAAATTTATTTACAAAAATACTGTTGATGGAGAACAGGAGTCTCTATGAACTAACTATTTTAATGAAACTCTCAGTAAAGGCAGCTGGAATCATACTGATATTCCAGGCAGATACCACCGATATGAAAGAGTCATAGCTAAGAAACACACAGACACATTTTTCATAGTGAGTCGTGGCTTATTGCAGAGCCCTTGTTGCTTAGTTACTGAGAATTTCAGAGAAAGTAGGGTCAGAAAATAAAGGAATTGAAAAAAACAAGTCTTCAAAGTATCTGCATTATTTGGCCATTCTTATACTGCTTTCTTCGTCACTACTTGTTCAGTGACATATATGCCTATCTGAAAACAAAAAAGAATCTTTCATGTAATCTTTCTTGGAGGGATTAGTGCTGCCACGCGGAAAAGTGGCACCACCAAAGATGCTCTATGTTTGGCTGTAGCTGACTTGGGATTGGGACGTGAGAGAGGAGCCTGTCTCCTTACTTCTCATCTATTCAACATAAGGTTAAAAATTTCAGCCCAAAATACAGAAACTTCATATTAAAAACTGCAATAAATTATCACTCGAAAGTGACGTTAGTGAAAGCAGAGAAGACCTGTCACTAAAAACCAGCCTCTGATTTTTTGCATAAATAATCATGAGTAGAGGCAAGAAGAAATAGCTATAGGATGTAAAGAAAATTTTCAGTAAATATCAATTACGGAAAAAATAAATACCAAAAATAACTTTGTAAAATTTATAAATACATTGTTGAAATAAAACAACAAAAAATAAAAACTAAAGGAAATTGTGGCATTTTTAATTTTCCTGCGATAAATTTCTTTAAAAGAGGAAGTAACTGGAAATACAAGAGGAAGGTTATTATGTCCAAGTAGATAATCTTAAGAATATTGACATACAGCAAATAGGCATTTAAGATAGAAAAATAAGAGACAAAAGGCATAGAAAGAAGAAAATAATTAAAATATTAAGAAAATTTTATAATTTGAGAAAGTCAGAGCCATTCACATTTTAGAGAATACAAGTGTCATATAACATGTTGGAGTCTCCAAAAAAAATAATAAATAAACATGTTGGAGAATATGGGTGTTATGTTCTAACTAGACACGTTTACCTGAAATTTTTGAGTATGAGGGCTAAAGAGAAATCCCTGAAAATTATTCTGAGAGTGTGTTTTGTTCATTAAAAAGGAACATACACCACATTAACATCAGAATGTCATCACAATCTCTGAAAGTAAATCAAGCAATGTCTTCAATGATCTAAGAGAAAAGAGTTTTGAACATAGAATTTCTTGTTCTAGAAACATACCAATCAAGCATAGTCAGAAGATAGAGTCACATTTAGGCAGGCAAGGACTCAAAAATTTTTCTCACACATATATTTTTATGAATTAGTTGACGATAGACCTTAAAAACATAAAAAAGTCCTTGTCCCCCAAAAAACGAGACTAAACAGAGACAAAGACTAATGGATCAATCTAAAAAAAGTAATGTAAAGAAATAAATTGTTCTGTGGGACTAGATGACAAAGTTCAAATCAGTATAAAAAGTTCATAAGCTGAAAGAAAAATATAACAAAAGAGGAAATATATTTTTCATAATAAGTAAGTTAAAAGTTGGATAATGTGAGCGAGCAAAGTGTATCAAAACAAGAAAACATATTGTAGTCTACTTATCCCTCCTTACATCCTGCTAAATTATTTCTCTATATCCTATGTAACATCCTGTTTTTAGTGGCATAGACTATAGCACATTTCTTTTTACATATATCCTAATATGTATTTTGATTATTCTGGGATTAATATTTATATAATCAAGTAGTTATAAAATCAGTCTATTAATTTGCAATTTTCAAAATATAATTTTCATTTATTATTAAGTATTGGCATCAAAATATTGAAATAATATAAAATTACAGGTGTAAAAACTCATAGGTCTTGACTTGTATTCAAATTTAATAACACATCGAATAGTATTTTAAGATGAGAGGTGAAGGACAGGATATAAACAAAATTAAGGGGGTACTAACTTCTTAATTTGTAAAGGAAACGAAGGATAAATTGATATTGCTTAAAATCAGAAGGAACACTGACTGTAATATTTAGCAGCAGTTATTTCTGAATGCAGCTTGGATTCGGAAAAGTGACAACTTTCTCAGTTATTAACCACGAGAACATAAGGTAAAAAAATCCCCAGTGGCTGTTAATGATTAAAATGAATACTTTACGTCAGAACAAACAGACATTTTATGACTAAATTTTACATTTTTATTGATGTCAAATATAAAACATTTGAATTCCAAGCAACTTTACTGCTTTGGGAGATGACCCTAGATCCAAATTTATGATGTTTTCCAGAAAACCACTGATCTATCTGCTTCTGGTCAAATGATTGAAATACCACAGTGAAGGATCATTATTAAAGTAGTCCATAGTAGTGTTACAGCAGCCCCTCAGTGTATTTGTGTAATCTGGCCATATACTGTCTTCCCTAGGTATCTGTGGGGGATTTGTTCCAAGGCCTCATGCGGATATGAAAATTTGCAGGTACTCAGATCTGTAATATAAAATTGTTTAGTATTTGCATATAACCTATGCACAGCCTCTCCTATACTTTAAGTCATCTCTAGATTACTTGCAATACCTAATACGGTGTAAATGCTATGTAAATAATGGTTATAATGTACTGTTTAGAGAATAATGATGAAAAAGGTCTATACATGTTCACCATAGTACAATTTTTTTGTGAATATTCTCAATCTCTGGTTGGTTGAATCTACAAATGCAAAACCCATGGATACTGAGGGTTGACTATATATTAATATATACAAGTATTAAGACATTTAACAAAAATAGAGAATATATATAGAAAATATGGTATAATATATAATATGAAATATACCATAGTATATGCAAATGAAAAGTTGTTTCCTCCACAGTGAATGCTTTATAACTTAATTAAGTTTATCCAGTTTTCTAATAATAAACTCTTGCATAATATAGAATCTGTTTATAAAAGAAACCACACATTTGGCTTTAGTGTTTGGGAGCACAATGAAAAGTTCTTTTTCTAGTTATTCAGCACAAATTTAAAAAATACATACACAAGCATATAAAAGGTAGGTTTATACTCTTATCTTTCTGTATCCTAATTTTAAAACACCAAACTAAAACTGTGTGTAAAACTGATTTCACAATTACCACTTTGAAATATCAAATGAACTTATATCTTAGCTCTCTAAAACCTAAAAGTGATTTTGTTTTCATTTTTTTTCCATTGACTCTAATCTATTTGTGCATCTAGACCTCAATTATAAAGCTGTTTCCTTGTAAGGTTAGGCTGAGGAAATACTTTTTTTCTGGATTCAGTCACATTTTCACGGTAGCAAGTAAACTGAAAACCAGTCTAGCACTTCCCTTAATTATGTCTGCAAACACTTTACTTCAATAAACACTCATTTTTATATGTAAAATGAAGATATGGTTTCTAAAAATGATTTGAAAAATTATTTTCAAGAGATGTGTGTTTTTAAGAACTGTTTTGTTTTTGTGTTTCTTTATGTTCTCTGTTATCAACCCTGGTATACATATTTTGAATACGTAGATATTCAAAATATCTGTGGAGCAAAAAAATGTTTATTTTGATCTAATTAGTGCCATCCTTTGGAAACTCTTGCTAAGATAAGCTTAGCGAAACTTGTTTTGGTTGTTGAGACTGATGATGCCTCATATACACCAAAAGGATATGAAGAAATGTATTACACAACCAGGTTCTCTGGAGAGAATGTGGAAGCTCCCAAGCAGATCTGAAACTTCTTAAGAAAGCAGAGAAAGGAGTCTGTCTTGACTTGTGTGAGGGTCCCACATGCATTGAGGGTGGCATGGGGTAAGGGGTTGCAAATTTTGAGCTTCCCAAACACCAGTGAAGGAAAAACTCAAACTTTCTTCTCAGCTTGCCCTGATCTGAAGCAGAAGAGGAACAGTAAGAGTTGAGGCTTAAAAGTTATTAGCCCTCAAACATCCAAAATGTAAATAGAACTGAAGGTCATTATGTTAAATGAAATAAGACAAGAATAGAAAGACAAATATCACATGTTCCCACTCAAATGTGGGAGCTAAGAAAGTGAATCTCATGAAAATAGATAGTATTGGTGTTGCCACAGTCCAGAAGCATAGCGGGAAGAGAGGGATGAAGAGGTTGATTAATGTATACAAAAATATAGTTAGATAAAAGAAGTAAGACTTAATGTTTGATAAATCAGTAGAGTGAAAATAATAAAGAACAATCTGTTTTATATTTCAAAATAGCTGGTAGAGCTATTTTGGAATCTTAGGAACATAATGAAAAAATCAATGTTAAATGTGAAGGGTATTCCAATTACTCTGATTTGGTTATTACACAGTATACAAATGCACCAAAAAATCACATATACTCCCAAAATATGTACATTTATTATGTATCAATAAAAATGTAAATAGACTCTATTACACTAGGAGATAAAAAATGTGCATACTTCCTAAAATTTGGACATGATGACTCTCTCTTATGATACTGATATAATTTGTATTATTCTGAATACCCAGTGAAATATAGTGAAAAGTAGGAATTCACCTTACTACTCAAGAAAGCCAGATATTATGTTTATCTTATTATAGTCCACTGACCACCATCCATTTTAAGTTGCTAACTTTGTTATGGAATGCTTTCATCATACCAGAAAAGAATTCCTGACATAGATAAGCTCCCAAAATTGCTATTAATAGTTACATTTAGGCAGCATTTTATCCTTTACCTCTGTAAAGAGATAACTTTACCAATCTGGGAGCAGGCTATTGGGGACAAGTACTGAATTATTGTATATCTTATATTACAAAATGAATATACACTCCTGTTAGCAATTACACTCACCAATAGACATTACATATTATTTTGTCATTATTTCAAATTCATATACCATATGCTTTTAGGATTTAGCATGGACCTAGATTTATTATGGGTTTAATAAACAGCTAGAAAACATAAGCCTGACCCTTCTTCATTAGTTTTACTGCTGCCTGATGCAACAGGGGGATAATATTAAATTACTTCACCTCAAAGTGAATGTATTAGTGTTTTTTTCTCCTTCAATTTAGTTGGAACCAACCAGCAATGCAGAGTGGTGGAGGCTTGGAAATAAAGAGTAAGGGGAAAAATAGTACATTTTTAAAGAAAAATAAATCAAATTATGTGTACTGCCTAGATTTCTTTGGACTCTAAATCAAAATATCCAAACGCAGGCTGTTCAGTGGAAAGGACAACTTTTCCTCAAACAACATTTTGCTAGCCCCATGTACATTGGGTCTAAAACAAGAAACAAATATTAGATGTGCTTAAGATAAATAATTTAAATATATGTTTGTCTTGAAAACTTCTTTACACTTCCTTTTGAGATTTGCTCTTAACACTTGAATATCAGAAATAGTTTAACCTATTTGTTTTCTTATATACATTAAATAACTGAGAAACTATATTTCTAAATTTCTAAATATGCCAACGAATGATAAATGACTGTATGCTAGAGTATCTCTTAGTGATATATACAGATAATTTCACTTAATCTTCATGACAGTCTTTTGTGAATGTTTTCATTACTTCCTCTTAACAATTATAATCAAGCAAGTTAGGATAGAATTTGGTATCAGAAATTAGTACAATTTATAAAACCTACATGTAGAGCTTACTGTATGTATAATAAAACAATGTTAGTGAATGGATAGCCATCCCCAGCTGAAAATTGGTATCTCATTTTATGTGGTGGCAAAACATTTCATCAAGCTATTACTGCTATACATTGGATCTCAGAATATAGGCTGAAGAAGCATGTAGTACTAGAATGTATAATAAGAAAAATAAATATAAAACATTGGAGTGTGTAAGTTATAAGTGATCAATCTGAAATCAAGGATTAAGGAAAATAAGATCTTACGAAATAGTCAATCTCTGCCTATAGCCTTGCAGGGTTGAAAAATCCAAGTTTTATAAAGCAAGCTGAACATAGTAAATGCCTCAGCAGAAAATAATCCTAAGCAAAAAGAACAAAGCTGGAGGCATCGCCCAACTTCAAACTATACTGTAAGACTATAGTAGCCAAAACAGTATGGTACTGATACAAAAACAGACATATAGACCAATGGAACAGGTTACAGAACCCAGAAAGCTGCATACTTACATACTTAACATATCTAATCTTTGACAAAGTTGACAAAAATAAGCGATTGAGAAAGGTCTCCCTATTCAATAAAAGGTGCTAGGATAGCTGGCTAGCCATATGGAGTAGAATAAAACTGAATCCCTACCTTTCACCATACATAAAAAATGACTCAAGCTTGACTAAAGATTTAAATGTAAGACCACAAACTGTAAGAATCCTAGAAAAAAACCTAGGAAACACCATTCTGGACATCGATAATGGGAATTAATTTATAACTAAGTCCTCAAAAGCAATGGCAACTAAAACAAAAATTGATGTGGGATTCAATTAAACTAAAGAGTTTTAGCACAACAAAATAATCAACAGAGAAAGCAGATAACCTGCAGAATAAGAGAAACTATTTTTAAACCATACATCCAACAAAGGGCTAATTATCCAGAATCTGTAAGGAACTTAAACAATACAACAAGCAAAAAACAAAGAACCACATTTAAAAGTGGGCAAAAGACAGGAACATTCAAGACATACAAGCAGCAAACACACATATGAAAAAAATGCTCAACATCACTAATCATCAGAGAAATGCAAATGAGATACCATCAGAATGGCTTTCAGAATGGCTATCATTAACAATTAAAAAAAAACGACAACAGATGTTGGAGAGGTTGTGGAGAAAAGGGAGTACCTATACATTGTTAATTGGAATGTAAATTAGTTCAGCCACTATGGGAAGCAGATTGGAGATTTCCAAAGGACTTAAAACAGAATTACTATATATATATATATATACCAAGTGATGAGATTGCTGGGTCAATATATATCTACCAAAAAGAAACATGCGCTCATATGTTTATCACAGCTCTAGTCACAATATCAAAGGCATGAAATCAACCTAGTTGTCTAACAGTGATGGAGTGGATAAAGAAAATGTAGTACATATACATCATGGAATAGTATGCAGCCATAGAAAGAAAGAAAATCATGTCCTTTGCGGCAACATGGATGCAGCTGGAGGTCATTATCCTAAGCAAATTAATCCAGGATCAGAAAACCAAATGCCACATCTTCTCACTTATAAGTAGGAGTTAATGTTAGGTATTCAGGGACATAAAGATGGCAACAATACACACTTGGACTGCTAGAAGTGGGAGAGAAGAGAGCGAGGGTTGAAAAACTGTTAGGTGCTATGCTCACTATATGGGTGATGAAATAAACCATACTCTAAACCTCAGCATCATGCAAAATACCCATGTAACAAACCTGCACATGTACCCCTGAATCTAAAACAGAAGCTGAAATTATGATAAAGAAACAAAATAAATATAAAATAAAATTAGGTTAAGTACCTAACATTAAAAGATTTTTGTTCAGCATATGTCAAGTTAACTGTATTGCCTTCTGTCAAAAGGTTATTGTTTTGAAATACTTGAAGACAGTGTCCATTAGGCTAAGCTAAGACTAATGGAAAGGCAGAATGCAAAGGATGATACATAAAATAACCAAACTGAACCAGCAACAAGACAAAAACTAACACCTCAGCATCAAAACTATGTCTACAAACTCATTGGCTATGGTTATAAAGTATTGGAAGGAATTTGGTGGACAAAATATAAAAACATTAATAAAGCACAACACAAAGAACAAAAACAAGACTGGTTAGACACATCTCTTAACTCTTCAACGCTTAAAAGCATTTTCTGGATCCATGAATTTTCACCAGCATAAAATGGACTCTGAATGTTATATATTCCCTAAAATAACTCCATCTCAGCTGTAGCCATGAAGAATAATAAACAGGAAAGATAATTTCAGAGGACAGAATCAAGAAAATAAGACCACTGACATAGCTCTGTGTTTTTGTAATTCTTTTCTCTCAGGCTATTTGAAATGTACTTCTAGATGTTTTTTAAATTCCCCATTCTGAACAGGGGAGTTTACTGCAGTTACCATGTTCCATCTCTATAATTATATAGTAGAGATGTTTAGGGGAGATAGAATGCTTTTATGGCTATAGTGTGCCACACATGGAGCCACTTATAGACTTTGATGGTGTCAATTATCTCTAAAATTACTGGAACTCAAGCAAAAACTGAATAAGACTGTTTATTGAGGAGGTGAATTGAAATCAATGCATTTCCCATACACTGTACATGTGGAATATAACACGTGTATGCATCTTGAGTAGACAAAATGATGGACCCAAGCAGACACTATTAATTATCTATCCAATAAACGTTCACATCCTTCTTTACAGATAAAACTACAAGTTTGCTCAGGGTGACACTAGCCCAACTTGAGGAAATAGGTCACAAATTGGTATAACCCAATCATGTCACTCCTATTAGCACATCTCCTACTGATGCTCTGTGTTACGTGTGGCAATATATCCAGCAATAGACAATTAGACCTAAGTAGAAAGCTGGTGAGTTGAAATGGGGGCAATAGTGTTTCTCAGAAAATGTTAACATTTCTGATGAAGAACAGGGCCCTTTATCGATTTTTTTCTGCCTTCACTGAGTGTTGTGTTAATGTGAAAATCTTCCCTAAATGAGTGTTAACTTGTAGGATATACTAAAAGTTAAACAGATACAAGTATATTTGGGATATGAATACAGGTAAAATGACCCTAGAGCCTATTCTCTTACCACTGTATTCAACAGCTCCCTGGCATATGCATTTACCAACAAGAATATATATGACACAAAGCATATATTTCACCAAATAAATAATGTTTGAGTGAATTTGTTAAACAATACCCCAATATGGCATTAAAAATATATGATTAATCTTTTGCCTAAATATTTGTAAAATATGTTTTACTTAACAACCTGCCCATTTAAATCATAAAGAAACTCCAAAGATTATCCTTAATTACCCAAAAGAGCTGATCTTGTCATGTTTTGGCCTGATCATTTACATAGATGTATCAAGAAATGTTAACCAAAGAAACTCCTTCAACCATGTCATATTGAACAACTCCTGAGGTCAGAGAATTAATGTCTATCTAGAAATTGTGTATAATTACATGATTGGACTTTTTACATTCTATATTAATTATTCTTTTATCTTGACATTAGGAATAATTCTCCCCCAACCAAAGAAAACAAAACAAAGACATTTCTTCACCATGTTACACCTGTTATATTTATAAAGTCTGGTAAATTTTGTTTTCTTTAAGGTTACCAGAATTGGTTAGGTGTGCTGACTTGCCAGAAAGTAATCTTTCTTGTCTTCACTGAAACTGTGATGCTGTGATTCTAGTAGATAACTGGTAACCTGACCCTTGTCAGTGGTGAGCTTAGCTGGGTTATAATGCAGGATTCTCAGTATTTCTTTAAGTGCTCTTTAAACATGACTGCATTGAGATTCTCTCCCCTTAGCCATCTCAAAGGAGTCAGACTTTATATATAGTGGCTAGTTTTCCCCAAAATGTGTAAGTCTAAGTGGTCAGGCTTTCTTAAGGTTTAGGTCACAATCAAACATAGTGCACCTCTGTTATTGATTAAATCAACTAACAGTTAAACCCATACTCAACAAGAGAAGACTAAATAAGGTATGAATACCGGATGGTATGCTTCATGGCAAGCCACCAAAGTAACACTGTACCACTATTTTTGTATCATATAAAATCTGAAGCCAAATAACTGACAAACATCTATTCAAATAATAATTAAATAAACGACAATAGAATGAATACTTAAACTCCAAGGTTATAAAAGCTACTGATATGGTTCCTGTTTAAGTGTAGTCATGTATTAAAGATGACCATCCAAAATAAATATGATTGAGATGTTAAAATGCACTTCAGAAACGTTATTAATTTTAACAACAGAAGGTTTGTAATATATATGATAAATATCTGGAATTAAAAACTATAAATAATTTTCATAATAGAAAGCATAATTATGATATCAAGCACTCACTATAGTATATCAGCTCTTATTCTACAGCTTTATGATAATAGGCTAAAAAGTCTAATCAATAGTTGCAAAAATAGATAAATGAATTTTTGAATAAATGATATATTATGTGAATGACTTATGATAGGTAAAAATATAAGGTTATACAAGATTTAGAAGTTATAAATGATTCCCCGAATACATAATAATCAATGGTAAATAATCTTCATGGTATAAACTGATCAGTACTTTATAAGTGTGGGCCATATTATTAGCTCCATGAATTCTGGAACCAGGTTGTTTCATCATTAAATACCCAGTGCCAGGCACATAGGAGGTTCTTAAAAGTAATGTAAATGCTTGTTGGGTAAATTAATAAATAACTAATGAAAAAATTCAGCTGAACTGAATATTTTGAAATGCAAATGATTTGTGGATGTTTCTTACTTCTTACTGTCACTCTATATCAGGCAGTAATGATACAGATTAAAAAGAAACCACAATGTAATACACCCTAATATGAAATACTAAGGATATGTGCTTAATGTGAAAAGAAATATGCTCAAGTTATTTTTTATATTTTGAAAACTAATAAATACCAAGAAGTGTACTTAGAGGCATGTATAAGATTTTAACTTTATCAAAATTTGGAATGATGAAATAAAGTAAAATATTTCAAAAAGCTAGCTTAACATGAATTTTTTATATATAATTCCCATAAAACCTAAAAATAATTAATTTAGACATATTTGTATTAACATAAAATTAGTTAAATCAGTCAGGTTCTAAAATACATCTTCACCCTAATTAAAAATATTTGTTTCTACATTCTGACATACTTTAATTTTGATGTATTGTTCCCACACATTTTCAAGGAAATTATTTACATATCTTATACCACAGCTTGGAAAACATTTACTTATTTTACTTTCAAAACATTGATATATATATGTGTGTGTGTGTGTGTGTGTGTGTGTGTGTATGTAGACACAGAGATATATGTATGTCTTTCAAAAGCAACCTCAAAACCCCCGATTAAATAAATTATAATTTTGAAATCATTTTATCAAAGAATAGAAAGTTTAACTTTATATGATAAAGATTCTCAATGGCATATAGAGAGATTAAAGAAAATTTGTGATTCTTTAAATCCATTTCTTCCCCCAGAAAAATATTCAACACATTTTTCACCCTGCTCCTAATAAATTTTACTTTAAATAACAAAAATTACATAAAGCTATCCTATCACAATGCACACTAGAATCAAGAACAAACAACAAATATCTCTTCTTAATAAAGTGTTTAAAATATAACATCAATTTTCTCCGAAATATTAAGAATCCTCATCATCTGTTGTTCATTTACTTACGTGAGGAAGGGAAAAGGCCACCACTCTATCTTTAGTTAGTGTTTAATTTAGTAAACATAATACACTCCTTTTGAAATTCTACACAAAGCATCTCTTCTGTTGCTCATTTTCAACTGAAGGAAAACTCTAAGTTCTTTGCTTTGGGAAGGTACAACTGAGGGATTGTATTTTATTACTAAAAAGTCCTGTTCTTACTGCAGGCATCAACATGCTTTGTCCTTTTTTGGAAAAATAGAAACCATCATTGATTTCCACCTGTATAGAAAAGTTATTTAAAGTTTTTTAATATCTGTAGTGAAATGTTCCATTAGCACACTAAGTAATAGTGTGTACAGGACAGACATCAGTAATATGAAGGAATAGGCTTCCCAGCACTCGTCTCCCTACAGAAACATCGATTTGAACAACGCTACACAGACAAAAGTATTCACAAGAGCAAACCAGGTGAGAGTGTTACCAGAATGCGGTCCCAATCCAGACCCTATGAGAGGATTCTTGGATCTCGTGCAAGAAAAAAAAATCAAGGTGAGTTTGTAGAGTAAACTAAAAGTGAGTTTATTAAGAAAGCAAAGGAATACAAGAATGGCTACTCCATAGGTAGAGCAGCCCTGAGGGCTGCTGGTTGCCCATTTTTATGGTTATTTCTTGATGATATGCTAAACAAAAGGTGGATTATTCATGCCTCCTCTTTTTTTAAATTTTGTTATTATTATACTTTAAGTTTTAGGGTACATGTGCACAATGTGCAGGTTAGTTACATATGTATACAGGTGCCATGCTGGTGTGCTGCACCCATTAACTCGTCATTTAGCATTAGGTATATCTCCTAAAGCTATCCCTCCCCCCTCCCCCCACCCCACAACAGTCCCCAGAGTGTGATGTTCCCCTTCCTGTGTCCATGTGTTCTCATTGTTCAATTCCCACCTATGAGTGAGAATATGCAGTGTTTGGTTTTTTTGTTCTTGCGATAGTTTACTGAGAATGATGATTTCCAATTTCATCCATGTCCCTACAAAGGACATGAACTCATCGTTTTTTATGGCTGCATAGTATTCCATGGCTGTAGTATTCCATGGTGTATATGTGCCACATTTGCTTAATCCAGTCTATCATTGCTGGACATTTGGGTTGGTTCTTCCAAGTCTTTGCTATTGTGAATAGTGCCGCAATAAATATACGTGTGCATGTGTCTTTATAGCAGCATGATTTATAGTACTTTGGGTATCTACCCAGTAATGGGATGGCTGGGTCAAATGGTATTTCTAGTTCTAGATCCCTGAGGAATCGCCACACTGACTTCCACAATGGTTGAACTAGTTTACAGTCCCACCAACAGTGTAAAAGTGTTCCTATTTCTCCACATCCTCTCCAGCACCTGTTGTTTCCTGACTTTTTAATGATTGCCATTCTAACTGGTGTGAGATGGCATGCCTCCTCTTTTTAGACCATATAGGGTAACTTCCTGACATTGTCATGGCATTTGTAAACTGTTATGGCGCTGGTGGGAGTGTAGCAGTGAGGATGACCAGAGGTCACTCTCTTCACCATCTTGGTTTTGGTGGGATTTGGCTGGCTTCTTTACTGCAACCTGTTTTGTTAGCAAGTTCTTTATGACCTGCATCTTGTGCTGTCCTCCTATATCATCCTGTGACTTAGAATGCCTTAACCATATGGGAATGCAGCCCAGTAGGTCTCAGCCTCATTTTACCCAGCTCCTGTTCAAGATGGAGTTGCTCTGGTTCAAACACTTCTGACAAGAGAAGCTGCAAACAGCACAGAAATAAGAAAAAAAACTCAGAGAACAGTAGGAAGGACAGTTTTATGTGATGCATATCATCCCTCCCCCAATCCCAGGCAGTGCAATGTGGAGAGAGATAACTTCTGTATGAAAGAGGGAAGTGAGCACTGAACTTTGTCTCAGACCCCAACACTGGGCTTGCTCCAGGAATACCCAGTGTCTGGCACGCCCTACTTTCCAAGACTCCTGGACTGTACCTATGGATTGAGTCTCTAAGCCCACCTTTGTGCCAGGCTAACCATAGAGGCCCCAGGCTCTGGACTGGCCCCCAGATTCCCTAGGCTTTGGGCCTGCCCTAGCAACCAGTCATCCCCAACAGACTCAGGTTCCAGGTTGGCCCCAACAGCCAAGGACTCCACATTGACTCCCGCACTGGGCTGGCCCTTATGGCCTCAGATTTTAGCCCCTGTCAGCACCTGGTCAGCTCCTTCAGCCATAGTCATCAAGCCAGCACCCACAAACCCAGCCTCCAGGCCAGCATCTGCAACTCCAGGCCTGAGGTCCACTCCAGGTTTCAGACCAGCCCAGAGTCAGGCTGGCCCACACAGCCCCAAGTTTTAGGCCCACCCCAGTGCTAGGTAGGTACACTTGACCTCAGACACTAGAATAACACTGGTGAACAGAGGCTCAAGGCCTGCCTAATGTCGGGCCATTCCTGGCTGTTCTATTCTTTAGACCAGGCTCTGTTGTCCCAAGCTCCAGCAGATGCAGAGTTCAGGCCTCCCCCAACAAACCTAGGCTCCAGGCACATTCCAGTAGACCCAAAACTGGACCTGCCCCCACAAACGCACCAGGATCACTCCTGTGGACCTACTTTCGAAGCCAGCCCTCAAATGTATTGCCTCCAAGACATCACCTGCACACCCAACCTCCAGCCCAATCCCCACAGCCACAGGCACCAAGCAAGTACCCATAATCCCAGGATACAGAACTCCCATAGTCCCAAGATTCACATCTGTCTAAGCATCAGACCAGTCCCAGGCTCCAACCACTCCCCATGGCTCCAGGCTACAGAGAACCTAGGTTCCAGGTCTGCCCCTGCAGACTCAGGTTCCCAGCCTACTCCAGTAGACACTGGGAGCAGGCTGGCTCCCATGGACTAAGGGTCGAGAACCACTCCCTGAAGACCCAGGATCCAGGCCAGCCCCGCAGAACCCAGGCCTCAGCCTCAACCCCATGGACTGAAACTCTAGGCCCATCCAAGGGCTAAGGCACTACATGAATGCAGGCTCCAGGCCAGTCTCAGTGGATCCAGGCACCAGGCTCACCCCAGCACCTGGGTGGTCCCTGCAGGCTGAAGTTCAGGACCCACCCCAGCATCAGATTAGGCTCTGTGTACCCAAGGTCCAAGCCCACCCCTCTGCATGCAAACTCCAAGCACACCCCCACAGACCCATTCAACAGGTCCAACACAGAGAATCCAGGCTGTAGGCTTAACAATGCCTGGATTTTGCCTGGATAGGCACCAGGCCAGCCTGCCTGAGAGGACTCAAGTGGTAAGCTCACCCTCAGATCACATTAAACTTCCTGCCCAGATTATCTGGACGAGCTAACTGGTGAAAGTCACTCCTAGACAGTAAGTTTGGAAAGACTAGAATAATTTCCTACTTCTTCAAATGTACAGACATCAGGCTGAGCATGATGGCTCACACCTGTAATTCCGCACTTTGAGAGGCTGAGGCAGGTAGATCGCTTGAGGTCAGGAGTTTGAAACCAACTGAGCCAACATGGTGAAACTCCATCTCTACAAAAAATACAAAAATTACCTGGGCATGGTGGCACATGCTTGAATCCCCAGATACTCCAAAGGCTGAGGCAGGAGAATCTCTTAAACCCAGGAGGCAGAGGTTGCAGTGAGCCAAGATTGCACCACTGAACTCCAGACTGAGCAACAGAGTGAGATTCTGTCTCAAAACAAACAAACTAAAACACAGACACCATCTAGGGTAACAAGAAACATGACAAAATGAAAAAGATATAACAACATCAAAAGAACACAATAATTTCTCAGTACCTGATCCTAAGGAAATGAAGATGGATATACAAGATGTCTGAGGAAGGAATCAAAATAAATGTTTTCAGGAAGCTCAGTGAACTTCAAGAAAATAGAGAAAAAATTCAATGAAATTAGGAAACCAATGAATGACCAAAATGAAAATTTTAACAGAGGGATTGAAATTACATATATATATATATACACATATTTTTAAAAGAAAAGAGTAAAAAGTGAAAAAGAATAAAAGAAGCTTACGAGATTTATGGGGTAGCCTAGAAAGAGTGATGCTTTGAGTGATAGGACTTCATAAAGAAGAGGAAGACAAAAGGATAGAAAGCTTATTTAAACAGATAGTAAAACAAAACTTTCTAAATCTGGGGAAAGATATAAATATTCAGGTACAGGAAGGCCAAAGGTCCTCAACAAATTCAATCCAAATAATATTATACCATAATATATTATAATCACATTTTCAAGTATCAAAGACAAAGAAAGAATCCTGAAATTTTTTTAAAAAGGAAGGAGAAAAGAGTAAACATGAACGAGTTTCCATATGTCTAGCAGTGAACCTTTCAGCAGAAACCTTATAGTCCAGGAGGGAGTAAGATAATACATTTAAAATGTTGCAGGAAAAACCTGCCAACCAAAAACACTCACCAGGAAAAGCTGTACTTCAGAAATGAAGGAGAGAAAAAGACTTTCCCACAGAAATAAAAGCTGAGGGAGTTCATCAACATTAGTCCTGTCTTACAAGAAATGAATTCTTGTGAATTCTAAAATGAATTCTTCAAGTCAAAAGAATAGGACACTAATTAGTGACACAAAAATATATGAAGGTACAGTCATCCCTCAGTATCCATGTGGGATTTGTTCTACAACCTGCCTTAGACACCAAAATCTGCAGATGCTCTGCTCTTTGATATAAAATGGTGTATTATTTGCATGTAACTTATGCACATATTCCCACATATTTTAACCCTTTCTCCATTAAAAAAGGGCAGATTGCTGCCAGCACTCATTTAATTTTACAGAAACACACTCTTCGAGGCTGAAGCAAATCTGACTGATTTTCAATGTGAAAATAAAATATAAATCTGTTTTCGGAGTGATATCTAAAGAGGACTAATATCAGAATCATCTGAATCATCAAAATCTTCATTTCAAAAAAAATAGAATTTATCAAGTGAATTTTAGGCCAGCGACTGTTCGAGAATAATATTAACATCATATGTAAGAATGCTACATTTTCTAGAGGACTTGACATTTTCAGCAATTAAGAATTACCATATTTTGTAAATGGAAACACCATTACTAAAACAGAATGCTATAAATAGAATGATGTCTTTTGTTTCCAAATTTGATACACCTGAGTGATTTGAAAAGAATAATAAAAGTGAGATATTTCATGGCAAAGTTATGTTGGGTTAAATACTGCAGGTACAAGCACTGCCTGTGCGTACTCTCAGGGCAAATGAGAAAAAGGTTAAATCATCTCTAGATTACTTACAATATCTAATATAACATAAATGCTATGTAAATAGCTGTTGTATAGTTTAGGGTATAATGATGAGAAAAAAATGATGTACATGTTCAGTACGGATGCAATTATTGTTTTTAATATTTTTCATCTGAGTTTGTCTGAATTTACAGATACATAACACACAGATACAGAGGGCTGACTAGATAAAGCATATTGAATGAAGTAAGTACACAATAACATTTGGGATACTCTACTACTATAATGAGTTATTTAAATAACATATCTTTAATATAAATGTTAAGAACCCAAATTATTAAAAACAATAAACGCTACAATAATTTGATGAAGGACACAATATAAAATGATGTGAACTCACACAAAAAATTTAAAACATTGGAGAGGTGTGGTGTAAAAGTGTAGGTTTTTTAATGTGATCAAAGTTAAATTGATGCCAGCATGAAATCACTTATTTTAACTATAAACTATTTTAGGTAAGCCTCATGTTTACCACAATGCAAAAGCATATAGTGGATACAGAAAGATAATAAATATATAAGGAATCAAAACATATCACTAGAGAAAAAACAGCTCACCAAAAAGGAAAACAGCAAGAGAGAAGAAAATAACAAAGATTTTATAAAATAAACAGAAATATATTAACAAAATGATGATAGTAAGTTCTTGCCTATTCATAATTACCTTGACTAGAAATGCATTAAATTATCAAATAAAAATACATAGTGTAGGTAAATGAATTTAAAAAGTAAGATCCTGCAATATGCTGCCTACAAGAGACTTACTTCACTCATAAGGACACACAGATGTTAAATGAAAGAATGGAAAAAGATGTTCTATTCAAATGGAAACCAAAAGAGAGCAGGGGTAGCTACATTTATGTCAGAAAAAAAAAAGGACTTTAAGTCAAAACTGTCACAGGAGACAAAAAAGGTCATTACATAATGATGAATGTGTCAATTCATCAAGAGAATACAACAATTATACACATATATGCACCCAACATTGGAGCACCTAAATATAGACATCACATATTTAGAGATCTGAAGGAAAGATAAATGATAATACAATAATAGTAGGGCACTTCAATACTCCATTTTCAGCAATGGACAGATAATCTAGGCAGAAAATCAATAAAGAAACAGCAGATTTAAACTAAGCTTCAGACCAAATGTACCTAATAGTAATATACAGAACGTTTTTGTCTGTTTGTTTTTGTTTTTGAGACAGAGTCTCACTCTGTTGCCCAGGCTGGAGTGCAGTGGCACGATCTCGGCTCACTGCAAGCTCTGTCTCCTGGGTTCACGCCATTCTCCTGCCTCAGCCTCCCGAGTAGCTGGGACTACAGGCACCCGTCACCATGCCTGACTTATTTGTTGTTGTTGTTGTTGTTGTTTTATTAGAGACGGGATTTCACCATATTAGCCAGGATGATCTTGATCTCCTGACCTCATGATCGGCCCACCTCAGCCTCCCAAAGTGCTGGGATTACAGGTGTGAGCCATCGCACCCAGCCAATATACAGAACATTTAACAGCAACAGAATACACAAACTTCTCAAAATCACATGGAACATCTTTCAGGATATATTATATATTAGACTATGAGATGAGTTTTAACAAATTTGCAAGAAGATTGAAATTATATAAAGTATCTTTTCTGTCTACAATGGTATGAAACTTGAAATCAATAAAAGGAAAAATTTTGGAAAATTCACAAATACATGGAAAAGAGAAATGTGCCCCTAAACAACCAATGGGTCAAAATAAAATTAGAAAAGAAATTTTAAAATATCTTGAAGCAAATCAAAATTGAAATACAACATATACCAAATGTATGAGATGCATTAAATGCAGTTCTAAAAGGAACATTTATAGCAATAAAGGCCTACACCATAAAAGAAGAAAGATCTCAAATAACCTAACACTGGACATCAATAAACTAGAAAAACAACAAACTAAAACTCAGATTTGCAGAAGCAAGAAAATAAAGATCAGAGCAGAAACAAATGAAGTAGAAACAAGAAAATTAATAGAACAGATCAATAAAAGTAAGAGTCAAATTTGAAAAAGATAAACAAAATCAACTTTTATCTAGACTAAAAAGAGAGCAGAGTAAAAAAAAAAATAAAACCAGAAATGAAGAAGGAGATAGTACAAATGACACAACAGAAATATAAAGCACCATAACAGGCTATTATGAATAATTATATGAAAGATAATTGGATAGCCTGAAGAAATGAATATTTTTTTTTTGAGATGGAGTTTCACTCTTGTTGCCCAGGCTGGAATGCAATGGCATGATCTTGGCTCACTGCAACCTCCGCCTCCCAGGTTCAAGCGATTCTGCTGCCTCAGCCTTCTGAGTAGCTGGGATTACAGGCACCTGCTACCACGCCCAGCTAATTTTTATATTTTTAGCAGAGATGGCATTTCACCATGTGAGCCATCAGGTCCTGAACTTTGCTTTGATGGGATATTTGCTATTAGCAATTCAAATGCATTAGTCTTTTTTGGTCTGTTCAGATCTTCTGATTTTCATAATTCACCCTTTGTATGTTGTAACTTGAAGAGTAATGTGTTTGAATTGGAAATAGCAAATATCCCATCAAAGAAAAGCTCAGAACATGATAGCCTTACTGCTGAATTTTACAAGAATTGAAAGAAGAATTAATGCTAATTCACCTCAAACTATTCCAAAGAAGTGAAGAAGGAACACTTCCAAACTGATTTTATGTGTTCAACCTCCCCCTAATACCAAAGCAAACCAAAAACACTGCAAGAAAATAAAATTGCAGGCCAATATCCCTGACAAACATAGATGTAAAATTCCTCAATAAAATATTAGCAACCCAAATTCAACAGCATATTAAAGGAATCATTCACCATGGTCAATTGGGATTCATCCATGGATATTAAGATGGTTTAACATACATAAATCTATAAATATGATATACCACCTTAATAAAATGAAGGACAAAAATTGTATGATCATCTTAAAGGATGCAGAAAAATCATTTGGTAAAATTAAACAGAATTCTATAGTAAAAACATTCAATAAATTAAGCTTAAGAGGAATGTATCGCAACACAACATAGGGAATATATGGCAAACCCACGGCTAACATAATACTCAATGGGGAAAAGTTGACAGCTTTTTCTCTGAAAACAAGAACAAGATAAAGATGCTCTCACCGCTTCTATTTAACACAGTACTGGAAATCCTAGCAATTAGGATCCAGAGCAATTAGGCAAGAGAAAAAAGTAAAGGGCACCCAAAGTGAAAGGGAAAAAGTTAAATTATCCTTGTTTGCAGAAGACATAATTTTATATATGGAAAACACAAAATATTCCACCAAAAAACCGTTATAAACAATAAGCAAACTCAAAAAATATGCCAGATTTAAAATAGATACACAAAAATCATTAGCATTTCTATATACTACAAAGAACTATCCAAAAAAGAAATCAAGGAAATGATTCCACTTACAATACTTACAAAAAATGATAAAGTACATAGAAATAAATTTAACCAAGTAGTTGAAAAACCTGACCACTGAAAACTAAAAACTTTGGTGAAGAAATTGAAGACAACACAAATAAATGAAAAGGTATTCCATGTTCATTGATTTGAAAAATTGATATTGTTCAAATGTGCATACTAACGAAAGCAATCTAAAGATTCAATGCAATCTCTATCAAAATTTCAATGACATTTTTTCACAAATAGAAAAGCAATCCTAAAATTTATATAAAAATAGAAAAGACTCTGAATGGCCAAGTGTTCTCGAGCTAAAGAAACAAAGCTAGAGGCATCACACTTCCTGGCTTCAAAATAATATTACAAAACTGGTCATCAAAACTATATGGTACTGCCATTAAAAATAGGTATGTAGATGAATGGAACAGAATAGAGAGCACATTCTCAGTCAATTTATTTTGTCAACAAAGGTGCCAGGAACCACAATAGAGAAAAGACAGTCTGATCAACAAGTGATGTTTTAATAACTGGATATCTACCTGCAGAAAAATGAAATTAGACCCTTATCTCACATCAAATCAACTCAAAATTGATTAAGACTTACATGTAAGATCTAAACTATAAATATATTAAAAGAAATAATAAGGGAAAGTTTCATGCCATTGGTCTGATCAATTACTTTTTGGGTATGAATCCGAAAATACAGACAACAAAAGCAAAAAGAAATAAATTGAATTCTGTAAAACTAAAATGATTAAGCACAACAAACAACAGAGTGAAGAGACAACTTATGGAATGGTATAATAAAAAAATTTGCAAATCATACATCTGATAAGTCTTTAATACCTAACATATATAAGGAAGTAAAACAACTCAATAGCAAGGAAACAAACATTACAAAATGGGCATAGGATCTGATAGGGATTTCTATAAAGAAGGCAAAAAAGACCAATAATTTTATATGTACGTATATGTCTATATATATATATATATTAAAGTTCAACATCACTAAGCATCTGATAAATGCAAATGAAAACCACAATTTGGTTCTCACACCTGTTAAAATGGTTATTATCAACAAGAGGAAAGGTAAATGTTGGCAAAAATTGTGGAGAAAAGGGAAGCCATGAACACTATTTGTAGGAATATAAATTAGTATAATCATTATGAAAAACAGTATGACACTCCCTTGAAAAATTAAAAGTAGAACTACCATATAATCCAGTCATCTCACTACTTGGTATATATACTAAGTAAATGAAATCAGTATGTTGAAGAAATTTCTGCATTCCCAAGTTTATTGCCACATAAATTACTCACAATAGCCAAGATCTGGAATCAACCTATGTGTCCATCAACAGATGAATGGTTAAAAATATATACTATATATTCACAATGCAATACTCTTCAGCCTTAATAAGAAAAATATATTTTATTTGTAAAAACATGGATGAATCTGAAGGACATTATGCTACACAAAATAAGCCAGCCAAATATAGACAGACAAAAACTAGGTAAGTGATTGCCTCAGGTCGGGAGGTGGCAGAGAGAGGCTCAGGGGAGGGTGGAAAAATGGGGAATGACTACTAATGGTTACAGAGTTTCTTTTTCGGGTTATGAAAATGTTCTAAAATTGAGGATGGTGATGGTTGCACAACTCTGTGAACAAACTAAAAGCAATTGAATTGTACACTTTAAGTGGATGAATTGTATATTTGGATTATATCTCAATAAAACTTTTTAAATGCATTTTAAATAAACAGTATCGAATAAAAGATAAAGTAGCAATCTTTGAAGTTCTCTAGGAGTAGATGTTCTAGTTTGAGTCATCTCAAGAAAGCAGAGTCAAGACAAGGATGTTCACTTCAGCGGTTTATTTTAGTAAGTGACTACAGGGAAAGGGAGTGGAATATTGTGATGAATAAAACAAAGAGAATAAAACCATACCTGGGTGCTTATTGAGCTGGTCACCACTGTGGACAACTGGGACTTAGTCTCAAGAGCTCCTATAAAAGTCATAGGGAATGTGCCCGGACATTTTTCTGGTCAATTAATAGAAGAAGAGTGTGTTTATATAAATTATTTTCTTTTATTGGTCAGAGGTTTGCTAGTTCTTTCTTATGTGCTTCTTGTGTATGTGGAAATTCCATACCATTGCATCAGAGAAGCCCAAGGCTTAAAAGTGAGAAATACTTTGTGTAGCCAAAACAAAATTTGACCTTGTTGCACTAATGGGAAGCATATTTCCATGGTATTGGCTGAAAGGTGAACTAGAATAGGTAAAGCTTTTCACAGGAGTGTCCAATATATGGAATATATATTAAATATCCTCACTCATATTTTAATTGATACTCACATTTTAATTTTAAAATAATGTGACTATGCTATTATATATTTTTTCAAAATTATGCTTATTCAAGAATTGAATCAGTAAGTGTGAAAGTAGTTATCTTTCATTTCATTATTTGTATGTGTGTGTTTATTTTCTTTCTTTAAGTATAAAACTTATGATGCATTTTTTCTTCTATTTTTGAAACACACTCAAATTTATAGGACAAACGCAACCGAATACAAAAATATATCAGCTATTTGAGAGTAAGTTACTGACCTGATTTTACCTTATCTCCGTATGTTTTATTGTGCATATCCTACCAACAAAAACACTCTCCTATATAGCCATAACAAGACTACGGATATCAGCAAATTTACATTTGTGTTACTGCTATCTAACCCTCAGATCTCATTCAATTTTTAAAAATTTATTCTAATAATGTCTTGTATAGAAAAATAATACAGTTCTCTATAATATGACCATTACATTCAATCCACAGTTTTGTACTGAATACAATGGTTATGTCATTTTTGTTGCTTTCAGTCTAGGGCAGCTGATTTGCTATCCTTGACTTTCATGGCTGTAACATCTTCGAAGTTTATAGATTGTTTCATTCATATAGAATTTCCCTCAGTTCAGGTTTATCTAATGTATTCTCATGATTAGATTTGGCAGAAATATTACAATGGAATTGTTGTGATCTTCTTATTGTGTCCCAATAGATGGTGCGCAATTTAGATTTACTCCGTCAAGAATGATGTTTACTTTAGCTACTTGATTAAGGTGATTTCTGTCAGACTTCTCCAGTGAACATGTACTCTTTTTTTCCATTTTAGTAAATAAATACGTTGTGTGGATATGCTTTAACATAATGTAGCTATTACATTTACCAAGAAACTTTAAATGTGTTTATTTTTTAAAATCAGAATGAGTTCATTTTCTCCATTTTATTCAGTGGGTTATAGTCTCTTGTAATTATTTTATCTGATACTGAAATTATTTCAGAATCAGTCAGTGGGAGCCTCTTCAATCTGTCTTCCATGTCTCTTGTCCCATTGACATGTCCTCATCATTTCTTGAGCACTTCCTTGTTTTCTAGAATGACAAAATGTTCAGCCTCATCTTACGTTTTCCTTGCTTCAGCCCTGTAACCAGCTATATTTCCAAAGAACTCTAGTTTCTTTTACTAAAAAAAAATTACATTTTGAAGCCAAAATCTAAGTGCTAGATGTACTTATTGTTATTTGGCTGTCACTGTTCCCCAAATCTCACAGCATTCATTCTAGTTTTCTCCATTTCTATAGTTGTAAATTTTGCTCCAACAGAGAGAAAACTAATTCCTATTAACCTTAATATGGTTGCTTTATTTGTCCGGTGTCACTGTAGGTAGTGAAAGGTAATGAATTTCTTTTTTTTTTCTTTTTCTTTTTTTTTTTTTTTTTTTTTGAGAGGGAGTCTTGCTCTGTCACCTGTCACCCAGGCTGGAGTGCTGTGGCGCGATCCCGGATCACTGCCAGCTCCGCCTCTTGGGTTCACGCCATTCTCCTGCCTCAGCCTCCAGAGTAGCTGGGACTACAGGTGCCCACCACCACGCCCAGCTAGTTTTTTTTTGTAGTTTTAGTAGAGACGGGGTTTCACCGTGTTAGCCAGGATGGTCTCGAACTCCTGACCTCGTGAACCGCGGTAATGAATTTCTGATGGCTTCAAACTCCTCTTCACATCACATCAATCCCCTCCTCAACCCACTTAGACTTAGACATCCCACTAATGACCACCATTCCACAAGGGCATCCTCCTCATCATGGTAGGGCTCTAACATTCAATGCAAGCCACACTTAGATGTGGATACTTTCCTTACCCTGTTTGGGCTCTAACATCTGTATCAGGCCATACCTATGCACAGATGCTCTTTTCAATTCACTTAAATTCTGAGTCCATGTGCCATGCCACCCTTCTAGATGAATACTCTCCTTACTCCACTTTAGTTATGATGCCCTGAATTGGGTCACCTCCAAGCCTGGATGCCTAGCTCATCCTCATCCTATTGATCTCTGACTTCCTATGCTTAACCAATTCACACAGACCCTAATTATTCTGTCCTGACTCCATCTCTGCTCTGGTGTTTCATGATCGTCCCTCTCTCTCTCCCTTATGGTTTTTATTGCAGATGCTTAACTTATTCTGTCTTACCTATTATCTTTAGGATGAAACATTATCTACATTAAAAAGTAGATAAATAAAAACCATAGTTAGCATTCTTAAATCCAAATATATAGCATATATAATCAGTCACAGTAAACTCCTTTTACTCATTTCTTAGAAAATGAATTGTTTTAAAATAAGAATAGATTTTAAGTGGGACATTTTATACAAACTTTCTTAAAATGAGAAAAAGAAATAGAAGCATTGTAATTACACTTTTTCTCTCTGCCAAATTTGGAATCATTTGAAGATGACAGAAAGAGAAGACAGAGAGATGGGAATCAAAATATTGGCTATATTACAGATAAAGCTGGACTGGTGAATGCCATTTTGATGAGTGGATTTAAGTGGTCTTCTTGATATTTTCTCTGCAAAGATGAGCCTTTGAGAATAGGAATTGAAATATATATATTTTCCAGAATAACTGACTCAAATTAATTCCATCTTAATATTGAACAATAATAGAGACAGAGATTCAGAGTTTCAATAAGGCAGGCTTGAGTTCTGACCTTTATGGTGATCTACAGTGCTGTCAATATGATGGACGAGAGAAAAGTTGAGTGGGCTGAATGTTAAGGACAGTCCACTCAAAGAAAGACACAATAGGTAATGAGCCTTGTATAATTATTGCTTCTTTACATCATTACATAAATCATATAATTTTTCCTTGCTCACTTTTTAAGAACTAAATGAAAGGCAGAAATAAGACAATAAATTCCAATATTTTACCTCTTGAGAAATATAGTAAAAATACTTTCTTCTCTACAGGTTCTTCCCCTTTACACATCCGTTATGTTTGGTTGTATTTATTTTTTGGGCTTTTCAGTGAAGTGTTTGGTCAACTAGGATTGGTATGAAGGTGCACATTCTATTAGAATAGAATTACTTCCATTTTATGATGCCACTCCACCAGTACCAATAATATTTGTGTACTATCCACACGCATCTTCAATTTGGGTAAACTTTACAGCTTGCCCCAAAAGGCTTTGAAGTGGATATAATGAAGTGGCATGCTCCTCTTATTTGTTTATGTTTCTTCTCTTTCTAGCTTTTCAATATTGTTTTGTTAAATTAGTGATCAAAAGTTCATTATGTGTCCCCAATTTCACGCATTTTCTGTGACATGTTAAGTCACTAACTTGCCTACTTTGCTATATATGATATTGTTCTCTATCAATGAACCTTCCAATCCCTAAACCCCAGACATAGTTAGGCGTTACAACCATATCTGTACTATTGATACAGATCAGAGACAGTGAAACACTGGGTAGAAGAGGGTGGTTCCCCTGCAAAGCCCCATCCTCAAGCCTGGATTCTCATGGCCCTAAATCAGGGCAGGCATTCCAGTTTTCATGCCCCAAAAGTTGCCTACATATAAACCCCACACTCCAGTCTCCAGAAGCAGGCAAGCAGGCAAGAAGGTGAGGAGATAAGCAGACAGATGGTGGAACAATGCAGGAGAGAAAGAGTGAAGAGGAGGAACATCTGAATGCTGCGAGGAATTCAGCAGGGGGTGGTCAGAGAAGAGTTCCATCACTGGAAGGCCTGACTCCAGGGGAAGATCATCTTCCCACTTCTTCCCCACCCTTCCAGCTCCCCATCCATCCTGCTGAGAGCCACCCCCACCACTCAACAAAACCTCACATTCATCCTTCAAGCCCACGTGTGATCTGATTCTTCCAGTAGTCAGGGCAAGAGCTCAGGATACAGAAAGCTGTCACACTGGTCCTCTGGCCTTGCAAAAAGCAGAGGGTCCACTGGGCTGGTTAACAAAATGGTTAACACTTAAAGCTGTCTGTGGACAGCAAGGCTAAGAGAGCATTGTAACACTGAGGTTGCAGGCACCCACCCCTAAACAGTACCCTGGGGCCAGAGCCCAAAGAACTGACCGTGGCCTCTGCACCTGCCCTTCTATGTGCTCCCCCTCCCACAAAGGGTTTGAGCAATGGCAGCGACCCAGCAGAAGAGTCACACCCCTGTTGCACATCCTGCGAGAAGGATCTGGGAGCTCTCCCATTTCACTATTTCAAGACAACTGGCAGGTCCTTTGTGGTTGTGATGAGGCAGAGTGACACTGGAAGACTCAAGGTTCACATATATGCCATTAAAATTTGAGGGTGATTCATATAGTATTTTTCTTTTTTTTAGACAGATTCTCACTGTGTCACCCAGGCTGGAGTGGAGTGGTGCCATCTTGGTTCACTGCAACCTCTGCCACCTGGGTTTAAGTAATTCTTGTGACTCAGTCTCCTGAGTAGATGGGACTACAGGCATGTGCCACCATGCCCGGCTAATTTTTGTATTTTTAGTAGAGATGGGGTTTCACCATGTTGGCCAGGCTCATCTCAAACTCCTGACCTCAGGTGATCCACCCACCTCGGCCTGCCAAAGTGCTGGAATTACAGGCATGAGACACTGCACCCGGCCTCTTAAACTATTTTGCCATTGAAGTAATAGCTATGAGAAACTAGAATGTCATATTAGGAAACGTTGCCTAATTTGATATGTCTGATTACACATCAGGGTTTTTGCTTGGTGAGCTAAATAAAGGTAATTATATGTTACTAGCAGAGTATCAAAATGAATTCAAATAAGATATGGGCTTTTCAAACCAGAAAAACACATAAGAAAAATATATTCTTTAACCATAGCTAAACAATTAGGAACTAAGTGTCACCTGAAAGGAGGCAAATGTGTGTGTGTGTGCGTGTGTGTGTGTGCGTGTGTGTGTGTGCATGTGTGTGTGTGTTTATGTGGGTGTTTGTGAAAGAGTGTGTGTGTGTGTGTGTTTAAATTCTGGGAGAAAAGCTGTTGCCTGAATGTTTCTCCAGCTCCTTGTCAGATTTCAACTTGTCAGATTACCAGATAACTAATATTCTCATTTAATAAAAATGCTACACATTTTAATGTGTGTGGAATGCATAAATATACTTTTAGCCTGTCTTCAATAATTGACTTTGGGAACCTAAAGCAAAAATTATAGTTTCTGGTATACATTTGGAGGATAAGAATGACAGAGGTCATTGGATTCTAAGAACTTATAAGGATATCTGTTCTCTTTCAAAACCAGGACTTTGATCAATATATAAAAATGAATTGACAGCGGTATTAGTTTTGATTACTATGTAACAAATTACCACAAGTTAGCATCTTAAAACAACTCAAATTAGATATGTCAATTTCTGTGGATACATGTCTGGATATAGGTTAGTGTGCAGCAGTCTCCAACCTTTTTGGTACCAGGGGCCAGCTTCAGGGAAGACAATTTTTCTAGGGATTGAGGGGAATTGTTTCAGAATGAAATTGTTAACTGTTCTATTCTACATCAGACAGGCATTAGGGTCTCATAAGGATCACACATCCTAGATCCCTCTAATGCTTAGTTCATGCACCTGTGAGAATCTAATGCCACTGCTGATCTGACAGAAGGTGGATCTCAGGCGGTAATGCTCGCTCACCCACTGCTCACATCCTGCTGTGTGGTCTGGTTCCTAACAGGCCGTGGACCAGTACTGGTCCATGGCCTATGACTTGGGGACTTCTGCATTAGTGGATCCTTTGCAGAGGGTCTCCTCAGGATGAAATCATGGTGTTGACTGGAACTGCAGTCTCATTTTCCAGTGGAAAAGCACTGGAAACTGCTTTTCCAAGCTCACTGATTGTTGGCAGAGTTCTGTGCCCATGTTTATAGTACTGAAGTTTCAAGGTCCTAGAGACAACCTACTGTTCCTAGCCATGTGGCATCTCCACATCTTAGCAGTATGTTTCTTCAAAGCCAGTGAGTGATTGTCTTAGCTATATTAGTGTCTCTGACTTCTCATGCATCTGATGTCCAGATCGTTTTATCAAGCACACAATCTGATTAGATTGGAGCTACCCAGGATAATGTTCCTTTAATTAAATTAAACTCAAGTGGTTATGGATCTTAATTACATCTATAAAATCTCTTCACCTTTTTTATATAAAGTGACCTAATTGCTGTAGTAATATTGAAGCAGGAGAATAGGGTCTGGGGGCAGGGAACCTAAGGACTTCCTATAACTAAATCAAACAGAAAAATCCCAACCTTCTCCACCAAGTAAATAACTTTATAACTTCACTTCAGCCATGGCGGGAATATTCTCTTCATTTACATAGAGGGTACACCAAGTAACCAATGGGAAACCTCTAGAGGATGTTTAAACCCCAGAAAATTCTGTAACTGGTGCTCTTGAGCTGCTTGCTGGAGCCCACTCCCACTCTGTGGAGTATACTTTCATTTCAGTAAATCTATGCTTTTCTTTAATTTCTTTGTGCATTTTGTCTAATTCTTTGTTCAAAATGCCAAAACCTGGACACCCTTCACCGGTAACAATATTACATCATATTCACTGATCGCACCCACATTCAAGGAATAGAGATTACACAAGGCACGTGTACCAGGAAGTGAAAATCTTGGGGAACGTATTAGAATTCTACCTATCAGTACCAGGCAAACTCTACCAAACAATCTGAAGCGCCACAGGCTTCATGATAAGAGCTCACTTGGAATGGGAGAGGTTATCACATCAAAATTCCTGTGAGATTACCCTAACCATTGCATAGATATCACCAAACTAACCTGGAACTAATCATGTGTGCACATGCGCACACACACGTACCTGTTGCATTAGCCAAAGGTTTAGGGTATTCTCAATTAATTGTGTATGAAGTGCTACTGGGAATTCTGTGGTGAGATAGATTCTCAAACCAAGGAGATAAACAGAGCCAGAGCTCAGAACCAGCAATTTTGATTATTGTGATAGTGAACAAAGAATTGCACACTAACACCACAAAGCAAGATCAAAGCAAAGTTTATCAAAGCATAGTAAGACACTCTCAAAGGGCAGCGGGCTGATTTCAAATTAGCACACCTTTACAAAACTCAAGATGCTTATATGGGGTTTGTGGGGAGTTGAGGTTTGGGCTGTATTGGAGTGACAGGATAATGTTATTTGATTGGTAGTTTATGGTTATATAAGTAACGTTACACTGCACATGTTTTAACACATAATTCGTTAAGAAAAGCCCACTTGGGAGGGCAAAACTACATGTAAATTTTATGATAATGATGGTATAATGAACTTAGGGTGATCTCGAGGACACGGTTTCATGTTATTGGGAATTTGCCCCTTTAGGAGATTTTCACCTGTGCCCTGGTTTCTCTTTCTCCAGGATGGGCTGACCACAGACTTTACCACAAACTCCATCTGTTAAGGTGGAGTTAGGGGGGTCTTAGGACTGAACTTAGAGTCTATCTAGGCCTAATAGAAATAATGAAGTAACTGTTGCTAAAAGGAGATGATGTGTTTCCCCAGATGAAGTCTCAGAAATAAGTGGGAGGCAATTGAGAAATGGATTTGTTTGGAAACCCTCTTAGAAATAGAAATATGATCTTGTGTTACATGTGAGCTGTGACTGAAGTGTGTATACAGACACATGCTCCCATCCACTGGGATTGAGTGGCTCTACTACTGCTGCGCATTGCATGCAATGGATTCTTTTAATAGCAATCTTTGGTAGTGATAACCTTGTAACTGGTGTCAGAAGCAGCATAATAAGCTTTGGGAATAGGCCAAGTATATGTGGAAGTGTCAAGCATCTCGTGGTATATAAGATCATGGATTCCTACTTGGGATGGTTGTACAACCAATTTGGAGGAAAAGCTGATTTTCTATTCAAATTATAAAGAAAAGATATGGCAACTGGAAAAGGGGCTGGCACTTCCATAAGGGCAAAGTTTCACCATCTAAATTAGTGATACCTAAATTGGGATGTCTTTACAATTACTTCGGAGCTTGCAGAAATACTAATAGCTGGGCCCTCTTCCAAACCAACTTAGAAAAGGAAATATTAGGATGGGACCTACACACTTATGCTGTTTAACATCTATCCAAGTGATGATAATGTGCAAACAGAATTGAGCACTATTTATTCAAATGGTTTATTTTTTATTGTTTTATGCGTTCATGGGTCTCTTCCTGGACTCTGTTTCGTTCCCTTGTTCTATATGTCTACCTTGATGCCAATAATGAACTGACTTTATTACTTTAGCACTATAATAAATCTGTAAGTCAAGTAATAGACACCTTTCAACATTATTTTTCTTTTTCCACAATTGTTTTCTCTAGTGTAAGTCTTACATATTCCCATGTGAATTTTAGGATCAGCTTGTCTATTTCAACAAAAACCTTTCTGGGGTTTTATATGGGATTGCATTGAATTTATATGGGATTGCATTGAATTTAGAGAACTATGGGCAACATTAACATCATTATAATATTGACTCCTCAGATACATGATTAATGTTTATTGGTCTACTTATTTAGGACTTCTAACATTTCTCACAGCAATCATATGTATATGATGTTTGTTATATGACACATGATTAAGTATATGTAAACATATATATATATATATATATATATATATATGATATACTTACCAAATATGTAAGTTGTCAGAGTTAAAGCCTTGCACATCTTTTTGTCAGACAGGCACATAAGGAATTCAATTCATATTTTAAAATATTTGTAAATATTATTTTTACTTCCACTTCTAATTATTCTTTGCTGAAGTATAAACTTTACAAATGATATTCATATACTGGTCTTTTAAGCAACCTTGCTAAATTCACTTACTAATCTGGTAGCTTTTTCTGTAGAATGTTAATGGATATTCTATATAGACAATCAGGCTGTCTGTGAATAGAAGCAGTTTTATTTCTTTATAAATCTGAATGTCTTTCCTTTCTCACTCTTGACTTATTTTGTTTGGTAGACTCTCTAGTACAATGTTTAAAAAATAATAAGTGTACACACACTTTTCTTTTTTTTTATCTTAGGGTGAAGGGATTCAGCCTTTCACCACTAGCTGTGTCACACAGATTCCCTTTATAAGTTTGGAGACATTCTATTCTATTTCTAAGGTACTAAGAGTTTATCAGAAATCAAAGTTGGATTTTGACAAATGCTATTTTCATATCCAGTGAGAATGTCATTTTTTTCTCTTTCATTTAATATGATGTATTATATTTATTGAATTACTAAAGTTAAACCAACTTTTTGTTTCTTGGTTAAAGCCTACTTGAATCATGATGTATTAACCTTTTCACATATTGCTAGATTCGATTTGCTAAAATTTTCCTTAAAATTTTGCATTTATATTCTTCAGGGATGTTCAACTGTAGTTTTCTTTTCCTGTAGTACCATTATCAGGTTTTAACATTAAAGCAGGTCAGGCCACATACAATTATTTGAGAATTATTTTCTTCTCTTTAATTTTATGAAACAGTTGGTATAGAGTTGATTTTATTTACTTTTAAATGGTTGCTAGAGTTTACCATTTGATATATCTGAGGCTTAAATTTTCTTTGTGGATAAGTTTTTAACTAAAAAGTCAATTTCTCTGATACATATATGGATTTTTATGTTACCTAATTCTACTTCAAAGCCCTTTAGTTTTTAGTTAGTGTCCTTTGAGAAATTTGCTCATTTCACATAAGTTTGTGAATAAAATTATCTATTATTTTATTATCTGAAGAGTCTATAGAGGTGTCATATCTCTCATTCCTGATATCAGCGTAATCCCCTCGGAAGAAAGAATTATTGCAAGATATTAAAAAATTAATTTTACTTCCAAAGTTCAGATTCCATGATCTTTTCTCCCCTTTACTTTTTAAACTAAAACCTAAATCTATTAATTATTAATATTTAGAGACATTTCCAGAACTCATAAAACATTTTCAGAAAAAGAAAAAAAATTGACCAATTTTCAAAAGGATATATTTTCTGGTAATTTAAAATTATCTGGCTGGGCACAGTGGCTCACACCTGTAATCCCAGCACTTTGGGTGGCTGAGGCAGGTGGATCACTTGAGGCCAGGAGTTTGAGAGCAGACTAGCCAACATGTTGAAACCGCATCTCTACCAAAAATAGAAAAATTGGCCGGGCATAGTGGCACACGCCTGTAATCCCAGCTGCTCGGGAGGCTGAGGCATGAGAACAGGTTGAACCTGGGAGGTGGAGGTTGCAATGAGCTGATATCGTGCCACTGCACTCCAGCCTGGGTGACAGAGTGAGACTCTGTGTCAAAGAAAAAGAAAGATTAGGGCCGGCACGGTGGCTCATGCCTGTAATCCTAGCACTTTGGGAGGCCAAGGTGGGCGGATCATGAGGTCAGGAGATCGAGACCATCCTGGCTAACATGGTGAAACCCCATCTCTACTAAAAATACAAAAAAATTAGCTGGGCATGGTGGCGAGCACCTGTAGTCCCAGCTACTTGGGAGGCTGATGCAGGAGAATGGCAGGAACCCGGGAGGTGGAGCTTGCAGTGAGCCGAGATGACGCCCCTGCACTCCAGCCTGGGCGACAGAGCAAGACTCCGTCTCAAAAAAAAAAAGAAAAAAAAAAAAAAGAGAGAAAAAGGAAGATTTTCTGTGATCTGAGCCTCACATTTAGAACTTGTGTATGAGTGCTTCATTTGTTAGAAATTGTACAATATGTTTTATGAATTTAGAAAAGATTGAGCTATCAGAACAGTCTGATAACAGAGATCAGAAGAGTCTATTTATACATTAAAAATCTATTGTAATTTTATATCCAAATATCTTCCTCTGGAGTATAATACTGAAACTACTTTGATTTGCAAGAACCTGTAACAATTTATGGTCCAGGTAATATAATGCTTGTCTGAAAATTTTAATAATGTCCTTTTATATCTGTTGACTTTTATTATTTCCTTTCGTATACATCTTCAGAAGTCAAAAATGTGTTTTCCATCTTACAAAACCAAGGATTTAGTTTTAAGATATCAGCATTATTTGAATTTTAGAGTTATTTTACATTTATTTACTGTGATTTATAGGCACTAAACCTAAAATTTAAATCATTGAAAGTGTACCTCCATGTTTTTCCAGAAATTTATTTTTTGGATGTAACTTTACCTAATAACCACTGGTTGGTATACATTTTAATAATAAAAATTCACAATAGGTTGAATTAAAAAGCTAATACTAAATAAGTACTCTTTTCCATTCTCCATAGACAATAGGCTGAATCAGAGTAGGGTTGGCTTCATGACCAAGAAGTATTAAGATTTCTCACAAGACTCAGAAGGGCACTCATTATGTTAAAGGAAGGTTGCTTCCTAGCTTGGCTGACCACATAATTCACCCCAATGACTCAGCTATCCTGTGTCTCTAGATAAAATTCTTGTGTATAGTCATTATGGGGGTCATGGCTTGGAGTGCAGTGGCACGATCATGGCTCACTGCAACCTCCACCTCCCAGGTTCAAGCGATTCTCCTGCCTCAGCCTCCCGAGTAGCTGGGACTACAGGCATGTGCCACCACGCCCAAATAATTTTTGTATTTTTCAGTAGATACGGGGTTTCACCATGTTGGCCAGGATGGTCTCGATCTCTTGACCTTGTGATCCACCCACCTCAGCCTCCAAAAGTGCTGTGATTACAGGCGTGAGTCACTGCACCAGGCTGGTCTTGCCTTTCTAAATGGTGTCCTGTCATATGTTCCTAATACTATGACTGCTAGGAAAATTTTTAGAGCCAGTAGAAGTCAGTCCTAAGGTAACAACTTACAATTTAGACAACATTATAAATATACCATGCAAATGCATGAAGAAACTTCACTTGTTAATCATTTAGAAATCTTTGCCATTCTGTGGTCCATATTCATAATACAAATGGCTTAAAAATTAGGAGGGTGATAAGTCAAAATTATAGAGTGAACTGTTCTTAATGAGGTTTCATTTAAGAAAAAATGAGAAGGTGGATGAAAATTGTGCGAAAGAACTCATGCAGCATAGAGGCTGAACCTGAGTATACACTGACCCTAATTAGGCTGCCAGTTTCTTCCCCAGTGCTCTCACCAGCTCAGACCTGGACTTGGCAACACTCTTTTTATAGGAGCAATCTCAAATAATTTGTTTATATCAATGCTCCAGCTCTTTATCTTGCTAACAATCAGAACTCTTTTAAGGAAACCTGGAAATGCCAAATGGCCACAGGAGTGGCTGCATCTAAGGTGACTGCAGTGTCACAGTCTGATGACATTACTCTCCATTTTGAGCTGGATCATTAGAAACAGCCCTGAGGAACCAGATAGAGACAAATTGTCTTCATTAGAAATTATCCTCAACTCTCGATGAAAATACTAGTTTATATTAAATTTATCACATTAGCTGGAACCTATTTTTTAACGTCAGTAAAGATATTGTTATTTCCTAAAGCAGAAACTTGCTAAATAGAAAGATAGTTTCAAACTTCCTTTAGTTCTTGATTCTTTTCTAAGAAGGTGTAAGAAACATACAGCTTTGTATAGTTTTCTAAGAAAAATTGGAATCTTTTGTGGCGCCTGCTTGGGTGTAATCAGAAGCCACTTTCAGCTCTCCTTTTTTGAATTATTTTCTAGCCTAAAAATGTCTTTGGTTTTGACTCTGATTTGTTCAGGTTTTTCCAGGCAGGCAATTTGTTACTTGTAAAAACTGTTATAATGAAAGTTTTGTTTTGGGGCAGGTAATTTCCAGATGTTTGCTTGTTGTTTCCTGGGAGGGCTCATGAGGGTCACCCATATGTATTGCAACAGGAAGGTGCCATATGTCCAAACTAATTGGAATTGTTTCTAATCTGAGAGTTTAGAAGCCTTGATTGTTTAATCTTAATGAGCAAGAAAGACCCATGACAGGCCTCGAGTAGAGAACCATTTCCTCATTTATATAGAGAAAGAGGAATTGATTGGAACAATACCTAATGGACCCCCAAAGTCATTTTTTGGTAGGACAAATACAACACAAGCTTTCCTGTACTGAGGAGGACAATAGAGTCAGGTAAGAATTTGTGTTGCCAATTAAACAGGAGTTTGGGTAGAGTGGTTTAAGAGTTTTCTTTTGTGGAGAGGGGGTTACTTTAGTAGCCATTAAATTAATACAACTTTTCCCTGAAAAGTAAAATAGATACGTGTCAAATATAACTTGTAAGTACTATTTTTTTCACACATTAAACACATAATTTTAGACCTTTTAGAGAATTTAGCCTTTTTATTATTAGAGAATTTAGCTTTTGGTTACATTTTTGTATCATTTGTGCGGCAAATAAAAGCTTTTAACTTAATGTGATATAATTTAATGTAACTTAATTTTATCACGTTTTGAGTGGAGTATAGGCTTGTATTTGATATATATTTCTTAGCATTAATTTATAAATTGTTCAGTTTACATAATCATCCTAAATTATGTTAAAATACAGTATTATATCATCAGGGTTTTTGGAAAAAGTGAAACTGAATCTCTAATAGAAATTAGAACAAATTACGAAAAAATTGATGTTTACATGTTAAAACTATTAGAATACTATTATATCGGTTTCTAACTGATTCATTAAAGATATTCAAATTCTAATAAGTAAGTGGAACCATTATATTTTTTGCCAAAAAATATTTGATGACATCCAGATACTGCACACACCAAAATGATTTACCAGGGAAACATAATTATCTACTCTTCGAATTGTAATTCTTTGACTCGCATTATAAAAAAAAAAAACAACCTGGAAATCTGTTAGAAATTCAAAATTTCAGGCCTCGAATTCAGTCCTACTGAATCGAACTGGCATTCTAATGAGATTTCCAAGCAATTAGTAAGAATGTTAATATTTGAGAAATATAGATCAAGTCATTGTCCTAATAAATATAAAAACCAACAGGTAATAATATTTAACATTTATTTAATGATCACTATTTTGTCTCTTTGTTTTTTTTTTTTTTTTTTTTTGAGATGGAGTCTCGCTCTATCGCCCAGGCTGGAGTGCAGTGGCGTGATCTCGGCTCACTGCAACCTCTGCCTCCCAGGTTCACGCCATTCTCCTGCCTCAGCCTCCCAAGTAGCTGGGACTACAGGTGCCTGCCACCAAAACTGGCTAATTTTTTTTTTGTATTTTTAGTAGAGATGGGGTTTCACCGTGTTAGCCAGGATGGTCTCGATCTCCTGACCTCATGATCCGCCCACCTCGGACTCCCAAAGTGCTGGGATTACAGGCGTGAGCCACTGCGCCCGGCTAATGATCACTATTTTCAAAACATTGTTTGAAGACCTGTATAGGTAGATTATCTACAATTTAATCCTGGGGAGAAAAAACCCTATAAAGCTGATATTGTTATTACATTTTTATTTTCTTCTTTTCTTTGATTATCATCAAATAATGACATTTTTAATGATAAATCTAAATCTAACCAGGTGTTTTGAAAAACACACAAAGCATAATTACATAAAGTTTTAAGTAAAGCTCAATCTTTTGTAGATCTCTAGCAAATAATATCAAATATTAGTCAAATTAGATATTTGTTCTTGGGAATTAAGTCTTTAAATACTTCTCAAATATGTTCTAAGCCTAATTACATATAGTTGAACCTAACAAAATGATTTATAAAATGTAGAACTTATTGTTTTCATTCAGATATGTCTAATATTTGAAACTACAATCTGATATTCTGGAAGTCTTTTTAATTTCTTGTGGTATAACTTATGATTTATATATCATTTAGTCTTGCCAACTTCTGAATTATTAACAGTGAGGACATAATTATGACTTTAGATTGTTGTCTCCAATTGCTTATTTGATATTTTAATTCAGAATTTTTCAATAGAGTTTATTATTTACAAAGAACCCCCAATGACTATAACTAGATGTCTATCTCTACTTTTCCCTGACAGAGAAGTTAGTAAATCACTTAATACTGGAGAGTTGACACACCAGGGTCTGGATTACAAACACAAATGAAAATGTCAACAACCAAGATTTGATATAAGCATACAGTTTTTAAATGATTTTAAAATAAAGTTTCAAATACATTTTGAATTAAATATTTCAAAAAAAAAAAGAGTTCTCATGCCTCCCCTATTTTCATGTTAGAGAACCCTATTGAGAAAGAGAGAGAAAAAAGATCTTTTTTTGCCTAAACACTCAATAAGGACCATCTAGTTAGCAGCATTGAAGTTCAACAGGTCTTTGAGTAGCGAATAACACATATTAAGAGGCACACAGTTCATTAATAGATCCATTTCTTCTTAGTGTCAATTACAAGAATATATAATTTAAAAGGATAAAGAATAATTAAGAGATAATAAACGATATAATGATATTAAGCCTTGACACTTCAAGTGTGGCCTGTGGACTAGTCATATGGGTATCACTTCAAAGCATAATTAGAAATGCAAATTCATAGGCCCCCTCCACACTGACAAAATCAGAATCTGCTTTTAACAAGATCTCCAGGGAACTAGCATAAAAATTGAAGTCTGAGAAGCACTGAAATAAATTAATAAGTTATCAAAAGATATGACAGTAAGAAAAATGTTTCTTACCTCTTTATAAATTGTGTTTATATTTATAACAAAAAATTAATTTTGTCCTTAAGAGATATGTATGTGTTAGGAGTAGGAATGGAATGAAGTCTTCCTGAAGTGAGATTAATGTTGCAGAATACCACAGAAAAATGAAGCTAGGCCCCATAGGAAGGATCATAGTTATGAAAATATCCCACTGAAGTTAGGAACTGGAACACCAAAGAATTAATGAAGGGTTGTCAATGTTTTTGATATTGGTAGCTTCATATACAAGACTCCAGCTACATAAAATTTGTGAAAGCTTAAAGAATGGTTATCAATTAGGTGCTAATAACAGTGATACATTATAGAAAAAAAGATTTTCAGAATGGCAGTTTGAAGTCAGAACTAACTCTACAGACCTGCTCCCTAGTAAAATAAGCACAATTGATAAAAATTATATTTTTAAAACCTACAACCATTTAGATTCTCTGAAAATTATCTTGAGGGTAAACAGAGAAGAAAGAAACATTGATTCAATAATATGTTAAAACCTGGTAAGAACAGGGAGAATTTATGGCATTTGAAAAAAGATTCATTGATTTTCTCTCTCTCCTTATTATTCAGCATGATGGAAAGTTCAGGTAAGTATATCCTAGAACACCTGACTTTAACCCAGCTTCTGGTCAAGGTCCATGGTGTCTTTCTTGTAATGGAAAGGCTACCAGCCATTTTTTATCTCCCCAGCTAGAGCTGCAGGGACTAAACTCCAGGTGAGTGACAAGCTCTGGGGTTTTCTTCTTCTACACAATCCCAATTGTAATGCAGATCGCCTACCTCAGGCACACAGTGCTGAGAACATTGGGATCCCAATTACCCTTCCTCAACTTTGTTTAAAGTAAAAATGTTTAACATTGGAAACTACAAGTGAAGAAATGGGAGATATTATTAATCTCTCTAACATTTATTAAGCTCTCTAACATTTAATGGGGGCATCAGAAGGAGAGGAGAGAGAAAAATGAGGAGAGAGAAGTATTAGAAAAAACTAATGGCTGAAAACATCCCAAACTGATTAAAAACCTTAACTACACGTTATAAAAATTAATTAACTCCAAATAGGATAAACATGAAGAGACTCCATATCCGGATATAGTATACTAAAAATGCTGAAAAACAAAAATAAAGAGAAAATCTTGAAAGCAATAAGAAATACTTGTCACTTATAAGAAACATTCTATAAGATTAACTGCTGACATCTCAACAGCCATCATGAAAGCAAGAAAGCAGTGGTATGACATACGCAAACTGCTGAGAGAGAGAAAAAAGTCAGCCAAACAAGAATTCTATATCTACCAAAATCTTAAAATGTGAAGGCAAAATACAGACAGTCCTATATAAAAAAAACTGAGGAATGTGTTCCTAGAAAATCTGCCTTAAAAGAAATGTTAAAATGAAATTCTTATGATAAAACAAAGACATATATAGTAATTTGAATCTACATAAAGAAGCAAAAATTACCAGTAAAGGTAATTATGCCATTATAAACAAGATAAGTAATATCTAAATCCATATTTTCTTCTTTCCTCTGTTAAGTAAAGAGCAATTGTGTAAAAAAAGCATAGAATTGTTTTGTTGAGCCTATAACATACAGAAATGAAATACATTTGGTAATAACAGCACAAAGGAGGTGAGTGGAAGAATAGTTTTGTTGGAATGAGGAAAAGACACTAGATGGTAACTTGAATCCACAAGGACAGATAAAGAAAACAAAGAGCAAATAAACAATATTAATATTGCAAACATCATAAATCTATACTTAGTCTTCTTCTTTAAGTTTCTTCCTTTTTTTTTTCAATTGAGATGGAGCTTTTGCTCTGTTGCCCAGGCTGGAGTGCAATGGCGAGATCTCTGCTCACTGCAACCTCTGCTTCCTGGACTCAAGCCATTCTTCTGCCTCAACCTCCTGAGTAGCTGGGATTACAGGCACCCACTATCAGGCCCAGCTAATTTCTGTATTTTTAGTAAAGATGAAGTTTCACCATGTTGACCAAGCTGGTCTTGAACTCTTGACCTCAGGTGATCCACCAGCCTTGGCTTCCTAAAGTGCTAGGATTATAGGCATGAGCCACTGTGCCTGGCTCAGTTTCTTTAAAAGACATAGAATTATATATGTTAATAAATTTAATAAGGTAGTCTTGGGTTTGTAATATTAATCTATGTAATATTTGTTTTAAAAATAGCACAAAAAGGCAGAAATATAATACCACTATGCAGAAAAAAAAAATCTTTATATATGTAGTCACCTCTCAATATTCATGGAGGATTAGCTTAGGAACTCTCACAGTTACCAAAATCCACAGATGCTCAAGTCTCTGATATAAAGTGATTTAGTATTTGCATATAACCTATATACATCTTCCTGTATATTTTAAATTATCTCCAGACTACTTATAAACCCAGTATAATGCAAATGGTATGTAAATAGTTATTATAATGTATTTATTTAGGAAATAATGACAAGTGAAAGAATTCTGTACATGTTCAGTACAGACACAATTTTTAGAAAACACTTTTCATCCACAGGTGGTTGAATACATGGATATGAAAGCCACAAATATAAAGTCAAGTATACATCTGTCTATCTATATCTATATATTTATATTCATATTATGCCATCTATACTTACATCTATACCTATATTACTGGAATTATATCAGTGTAAATTAAAAGTAGATTCTGACATCTTTAGAAGTACATGGTAATGCCTAAGCAGGTGCTAAGCTGGTAATTTAAAAGTATAGTGAAAATATAGGGAATTAAAATGTTGCTCTAAAAAGTATTTAATACAAAAAATAGTAAAGCAGAAATGGAACAGAAAAAGCATGAGAATATAAAATGTAAAGTGTAAAATCCCAGATATAAGTAAATTCAAATATATAAATAATAGCATTAAATGAAAATGAAATAAACATCTAATCAAAAGGCACAAATTATCAGACTGGATTTGAAACGTCATCCAATTAAAGGCAGTCTACAGGATACACACTTTAGTTTCAAAGATACCAAGGGTTAAAATTTTAAAAATAAAAAGTAATATACAAAATATTTTATAAACATTGAAGTTGACATACTGATTTCAGATGAAGTAGACGTTTCTTTTTGTTTCTTTCCCTCTCTTTCTTTTTAAATTAACATCTTTAAAAACTGTATAATTGTATTTTCTTTTTAAACTTTAATTTTGGATGCAAAGGGTACATGTGCAGATTTGTTACCCGGCTATATTGTGTGACACTGAGGTTAGGGGTACAGATGATCCTGTCACCCAGGTAGTGTGCATGGTAACCCAATAGGTAGTTTTTTATCCGCAACTCCTTCTCACTCTCCCCACTTAGTAGTCCCCAGTGTCTACCATTTACATTTTGTGTCCTTGTGTATTCTATGTTTAGCTTCCACTGGTAAGTGAGAACATGTAATATTTGGTTTTCTATTCCTGCATTAATTCATTTAATATAATGGCCTGCAGCTCCATCCATGTTATTCTAGGGTAAAATATCTTAAACATGCACCTGGATTAAGCATTGAAAATTGTATTACTGTAACCCATGTCAAATCTTATAAAATTAAATTTCTGAAAAATAGGAACAAGTGTTCTGCATTTTTACAAATTCTTCAAATAATTCAAATACATACATACAAGAAAAGATAATAATTATTGTACTGTAGAGGAGGACGTTAAAATTAAAAGAAGTATTGATATTTGTTGAATTGTAGCTGTTGCTCCTACTTGAAATACTTTCTCAATATTAGATCATATTTTTCACCCAAACAAATTGATTATTATATAATGGGTTATGTTTCTCCTTTCAGAATCTTAGACTAACCCCCACCCCACCAATCACTTCTCAGCCTTCTGACTAATATCAAGTCAAGAATCTTAGATCCCAAAAATCATATTAAATTGTCACAAGCAATGGCTTTATTCACTTAAAATTGTTCCTTTTCTTTACCAGAACTAAACCACAATGCTTCAAGCTGATATTTAAAATTGTTGGACCCATGCTGTATACATGTGGACTGCTGACAAACATGTAACTAAAATAATTTTCCCAATCATCCAAATATGTGTTTATCAAATTATTTAAAGTAAATTGTGAAATATTACATAAAATATCTGAACAGTTAATAAATATTTATATTATATGTTTTATATTTACCTTTTTAATAATTACATTTGTAATTTTTAATTGTTAGAACATCCATATTTTTATTTACTTCTTTTTAAACTTTTATTTTAGGGTTACATGTGTAGCTTTGTCATATAGGTAAATTATGTGTTGTGAGAGTTTGGTGTACAAATTATTTTATCATCCAGCTAATAGGTATAGTACTCATGGGGTATTTTTTTGATCCTAATTCTCCTCCCATGTTCCACTCTCAAGTAGGCCCCAGTGTCTTTTGTTCCCTTCTTTGTGTCCATGCGTACTCATTATTAAGCTCCCATTTATAAGTGAGAACATGCAGTATTTGGTTTTCTGTTCCTGTGTTAGTTCACTTAGTATAATACCCTCCAGCTCCCTCCATGTTGCTGCAAATGACATGATTTCACTCTTTTTTTGTTGCATAGTATTCCATAGTGTATGTGTACCACATTTTCTATATCCAGTCTACTGGGGATGAACAGTTAGGTTGATTCCATGTCTTTGCTATTGAAAATAATGGTGTGATGAACACATGTGTGCATGTGTCTTCATGGTAGAATGATTTTTATTCATTTGGGTATATACACAATAATGGGATTGCTGGGTAAAATGATACTTCAAAGTTCTTTGAGAAATCTCCAAACTGATTTCCACAGGGGATGAGTTAGTTTACAACCCCACCATCAGTTTATCAGCATTTGCTTTTCTCCACACCCTTTCCAGTATCTGTTATCTTTTTACTTTTTAATAATAGACGTTCTGACTAATGGGAGAGAGTGTTGGATGGTTTTCACTAGCATTTTGCTAATGATTAGTGATGTAGAGCACTTTTTCATTTGCTTATTGGTGGCATGTATATCTTCTTTTGAAAAGTATCTGTTCATATCCTTTGCCCACTTTTTAATGTGGTTGTTTGTTTGTTTGGCTTGTTAATTAGTTTAAGTTTCTTACGTATTCTTTACAATTATGTAATGCTCTTCCTTGTATTTTTTGATCATTGATGGCTTACAGTTTTTTTTTCCCCTGAAATTAGAATAGCAACCCCTGCTTTTTTTTGTTGTTTTTCATTTGTTTGGTTGATTTTTCTCCATCCCTTTACTTTGAGCCTACCAGTATCATTGCAAGTGAGATGGATCTCTTGAAGACAGCATTCAGTTGGGTCTTGCTTCTTTGTACAACTTACCACTTTGTGCATTTTAAGTGGAGCATTTAGCTCATTTACTTTCAAGCATATTATTGATATGTATGGATTTATTCCTGTCATTTTGTTGTTAGCTGGTTAATATGCAGACTGCATTGTGTAATTGCTTTATAGTGTCATTGGCCTACATACTTAAATGTGTTTTTGTGGTGGCCAGTAGTGGTCTTTCTTTTCCATATTTAGCACTCCCTTAAGGACCTCTCGTAAGAAGGTCTGGTGGTAATGAAATCCCTTAGGATTTGCTTGTCTTAAAAGGATCTTATTTATCCCTTGCTTATGAAGCTGGATTGAAATTCTTGACTGGAATTTTTTTTTAACAATGCTGAATATATGCCTCCAATCTCTTCCTGTTTGTAGGGGTTATGTTGAAATATCCTCTGTTAGTTTGATGAGGTTCTGTTTATAGGTGACCTACCCTTTCTCTCTAGCTGCCTTTAATATTTTTTCTTTCATGTTGACCTTAGAGATTCTGATGACTATATTTCTTAGAGATGGTCATCTTGTATGTCTCACAGGAGTTTACTGCATTTTCTGAATATGAATATCAGGCTTCCTAGTGAGGTTCAGGAAAATTTCATGGACTATATTCTGAAATATATTTTCCAAGTTGCTTGCTTTCTCTCCCTATCTTTCAGAGATGCCAATGAGTCATATATTTGGTCTCTTTACATAGCCTCATATTTCTTGCTGGTTTTGTTTATTCTTTCTTATTCTTCTTTCTTTGTTTTTGTTGGACTGAGTTGATTTGAAGTACCAGTCTTTGAGCTCTGAGATTTTTTCCTCAGCTTGGTTTATTCTGCTGTTAATAGATTCTCTTGAATCTCAATGATATTCCTTCCTATCCAGATTCTTAATTCTATATATTTCATTTTAGTCAGTTCAGGCTCATTAAGAACCACTTCTGGGAAACCTGTGCAGTTGCCTAAAGGTAAGAAGATACTCTGGCTTTTTGAGTTGCCAGAGTTCATGCACTGGCTCTTTCTCATTTACGTGTGCTAATGTTCATTTAATTTTTGAAGTTGCTGTCCTTTGGACAGGGTTTTTGCATTTATACTTTTTGATGCCCTTGAGAGTTTGAGTGTGGTATAAGGTGGGTTCAGTTGGACTGGCTTCATATCCCTTCCCCAGGAGCCACTGGTTTTCAAGAACAAGATCCAGTGTTTGATAATGTTGGGGAGTATTCCCAGATTCCTCCTCCTTTAGCCCAGTGTCAGCATCCTCCCTCAATCCACTCTCAGTGCCTTCCCACTGAAGATTTGCTCAAAGTTACCGGTCTTCCCAGTGGTGTGGTCTCTTACTAGGTGATGTAGTTCCTGGCTGCATCTAGGCAATCATCTTGGCTTGAATTTCTAGAACATTTTTAGAACATTTCATTTTAATTTAAAAATTTTACTTCATCCTACTGGAAGAAAGCATTCTATTAATGTTTCATTAATTCAGTGTGTTTCTCAACACAATATTTAATTTGTGTTGGTAATTGTGTATTGATTATAATATAAAAATTATTAAGATTTTTTATTTTGTATTTATTTATTTTTTAAATTTCTTTCAAATTTTTATTTTAGATTAAAGGAGTATATGTGCAGGTTTGTAACATAAATAAATTGCATGTTGCAGGGGTTTAGTGCACGAATAATTTTGTCACCAATATTATCAGCATAATATCCAATAGATAGATTTTCAATCATCACACGTGTCCCACTCTCCACCTTCAAGTTGGCCCCAGTGTCTGTTGTTTACTTCTTTGTGTCCATGTGTACTTAATGTTTAGCTTCCACTTATAATTGAGGGCATGCAGCATTTGGCTTTCTTTTCCTGCATTAATTCACTCAGGATAATGGTCTTCTAACATAGTACAGATTACTAGAGTAATCATGTCAAAGACTGTATTAATGTCCTCACATTTTTGACATCCTCTTCTTCATATAATCTTATGAGCTCTGAAAGACATTAGTACTTTTATTTACTTCATTGGGGTATTTATTATGTACTATAAGATTGGCATACGTTAGTATGCATTTTTGTCAAAACTAAGATAAGCATTGTGTAGGAAATTGTGTTTCTTCCAGGAAAGGCTAATAACTTGACCTATATGCTCTGTACCTGCCTTAGTTCTTATTGCTGTGTAATAAATTACTTCCAACAAATCAACTAAAAACAACAAATATTTGCTACCCTCTGCGTTTTCTCAGGGTCAGAACTCTGGAATGGTTTAGCTGAGTGGTCTATGTCAGAGTCTCTCCTGAGTTTGCTATAGAGATTTCAGCAGGAATTACTTGTGAAGCCTTGACTATATGAGAGGATTCTCTTCCAAACTCACTTGCATGGCTTTTGGCAGTAGGCTTCAGTTCCTCACCACATAGGCTTTTCTTGCAGGCAGCTTAAGATTTTGATTCTCTGAGAAAAAGAGAGACAGGGAGGGAGGGAGGGAGGAAGAGAGAGAGAGAGACAGAAAGAGAAAGAGAGAAAGAGAAACTCAAACAGAAATTTTTACCTTTTAAAGCCTAACAGCTAATTTAGAAGAGATATATCATCTCTTCTCCATATTCTATTTGTTTTTCAGACTATGCCTGGTAAAATATATGAGTGTGACTATCAGAAGGCAGTTATCCTTGGAAACCATCTTGGAAGCTGCCTACCACAATCTCTTGTATTGCTACTTTGGTTGTTCCTTCTCTTTTCTGCAAAATCTCTGTGTTTCTTTGTTATTTATAATTTCCATGAAAATGCACAAAAATGCTTTTTTATATTGTTAATTTGAGGATCAAACAAATTTTAGCATCAAATATCACTCAATAGTAAACATTGTTTCTCTACTATTTGTCATAGCCAAACTTCTATAATTATTTACCATGACAAATTAGTTGTTATCACATATTTTTGCCAAGTTCACTTGGCTTTCCTTGTTCATATCTCATTCCTTATTCAGTTCACTCTAACCAGACTTCCATTTGCATGACTCTACTAAAGCATGGATTTTGCAAGGATTATTAGAATTTTTATGAGGCCAAATCCAATAGATTAAAAAAAAAAAGTTCTCATTTTACTATATGCTTAGCAGCATTTGGGGTGATACATCACTTTTCTCTTCTTTAAACATTCTCTTCTCTTGCCTCTCCTTGTTTTCTTTTCCTAGTCTATAATTACTACTTCTTCTCTCACTTGTGGCCTCTAACTCACATCTGCACACTTAATATTATGGAGGTTTTCATAGTTTGGTTCTTATTCAGGCTTCCTACCCTTTTTCTTTACAGTCTCCTCCTCATTCACTTATATATTTTTAATTATTATGCAGATTCTAGGCATGTAATACAATAATATACATCTATTACCTTGACCTAATTCTCAGATATGTACTCTAAATATACAAGTTTCTTCCTGACAATCCCATAAGAATAGGTAAGTAATAGTAAATATTTTGTTATCAATATTATCTCTTATTAACATGTTGTTCTGTCAGACTTCCTTACATAATCAAGTTGTAGTAGTTTTCATCCAGTGGCCCAAGCCAGGCATTTCATTGTTATATAAGGCAATCTGTCACCAAGTCCTCACAACCCTGTAACCAAAATATATCTAAACTACCTGGATTGGGCTTGACTGTGTCCCCACCCAAATCTCATCTTGGGTTACAGCTCCTATAATTCCCACGTGTTGTGGGAGGGACACAGTGGGAGATAACTGAGTCATGGGGGTGTTTTCCCCCATACTGTCCTCATGGTAATGAATAAATCTCACAAGATCTGATGGTTTTATAAGAGGAAACTCCTTTGGCTTGGTCTCATTTCCCTCTTTACTTGCCACCTATAAGACATACTGTTCACCTTCCATCATGATTGTGAGGCCCCTCTAGCCATGTGGAACTGTGAGTCCATTAAACCTTTTTCTTTATAGATTACCTAGTCTCAGGTATATTTTTATCAGCAGTGTGAAAACAGACTAATACAGTAAAATGGTACTGGTAGATTGGGGTGCTGCTGTAAACATACCCAAAAATGTGGAAGCCACTTTGGAACTGGGTAACAGGCAGAGTTTGGAACAGTTTGGAGGGCTGGGAAGAAGATGGAAAAATGTCAGAAAGCTTGGAACTTCCTAGAGACCTGGAGGGCTCAGAAGACAGAAAGATGTGAGAAAGTTTGGAATGTCTTAGAGACTTATTGAATGGTTTTGACCAAAATGCTGTTAATAATATGGACAATGAAATCCAGGGAGAGGTGGTCTCAGATGGAGATGAGGGACTTGTTGGTAACTGGAGTAAAAGTGACTCTTGCTGTGTTTTAGCAAAGAGACTAGTGGCATTTTGCCCTGGTGCTAGAGATTTGTGGAACTTTAAACTTGAGGGAGATGATTTAGGGTATCTATCAGAAGAAATTTCGAAACAGCAAAGCATTCAAGAAGAGACTTGGGTGCCGTTAAGAACATTCAGTTTTAAAAGGGTAACAGAGCATAAAAGTTCAAAAAATTTGCAGCCTGACAATGTGATAGAAAACATAAACCCATTTTCTGAGGAGAAATTCAAGCCAACTGCAGAAATTTGCATAAGTAACGAGGCACCAAATGTTACTCATCAAGATGGGGAAAATGTCTCCAGGGCATGTCACATACCTTTGTGGCTGCCCCTCCCATCACAGGCCTGGAGGCCTGGGAGGAAAAAATGGTTTCAAGGGCTGGCCCAGGGTCCCCCTGCTGTGTGCAGCCTAAGGACTTGGTGTCCTGTATCCCAGCCACTCTAGCCATGATTAAAAGAGGCCAAAGTACAGCTCAGGCTATGGCTTCAGTGGGTGCAAGTTTCAAGTCTTGGTAGATTCTACATGGTGTTGATCCTGAGGGTGCACAGAAGTCAAGAATTGGGGTTTGGGAACCTCTGCCTATATTTCACAGGATGTATGGAAATGCCTGGATGCCCAGGCAGAAATTTGCTGCAGGGGCCGGGCCCTCATGGAGAACCCCTACTAGGGCAATGTGGAAGGGAAATGTTGGGTTGAAGCCCCCACAAGAGTCCGCACTGTGGCACTGCCTAGTGGAGCTGTGAGAAAAGGGCCAGCATCCTCCAGACCCCAGAATGCTAGATCTACCACCAGCTTGCACTGTGTGCCTGGAAAAGCTGCAGACACTTAATGCCAGCCCATGAAAGCAGCCAGGAGGGAGGCTGTACACTGCAAAGCCACAGGGGTGGAGCTGCCCAAGACCATGAGAACCCACCTCTTGCCTCAGCATGACCTGGATGTGAGACACGGAGTCAAAGAATATCATTTGGGAGCATTAAGATTTGACTGCCTCACTGGATTTTGGACTTGCATGGGGCCTATAACCACTTTGTTTTGGCTAATGTCTCCCATTTGAAATGGCTGTATGTACCCAATGCCTGTATCCCCATTGTATCTAGGAAGTGACTGACTTGTTTTTGATTTTACAGTCTCATAGGCAGCAGGGACTTGCCTCAGCTTAGATGAGACTTTGGACTGTGGACTTTTGAGTTAATGCTGAAATGAGTAAGACTTTGGGAGACTGTTGGGAAGACAGGACTAGTTTTGAAATGTGAGGACATGAGATTTTGGAGGGGTCAGGGATGGAATGATATGGTTTGGCTGTGTCCCCACTCAAATCTCATCTTGAGTTGTAGCTCCCATAATTCCCATGTGTTGTGGTAGGGACCTGGTAGGACATCATTCAATCATGGGGGCAGTTTCTCTCATACTATTCTCATGGTAGTGAATAAGTCTCACAAGACCTGATGATTTTATAAGGGGAAATCCCTTTTGCTTGGTTCTCATTTCTCTCTTTGTCTGCTGCCATGTAAAATGTGCCTTTTGCCTTCTGCCATGATTGTGAGGTCTCCCCAGACACATGGAACTGTGAGTCTCTTAAATCTTTTTTTCTTTATAAATTGCCCAAGATTAGGTGTGTTTTTAGCAGCAGCATGAAAACTAGACTAATACATACTTTCACCTATTTTAATTTTCAGTGACAATTCTCAGTTCAGATAACTACCACAACAGTACTACATTTTGTGTTTTCTCATTTTTTTGTGGAACAACCAAAATAACTTTAATAAAACAAAAATATATCATGTTGTTCTCAGCTTAAAATCTTCAGTGTCTTCCCTTTGGGCATAGACAAAAGTTGCTATGTTATTCTCTACCAAGACTAAAAAGTTCACGCATTATCTGGCCTCTTTCTACTGCTCAGGGTAATCTATTTCTACTCCTCTGTTGGCTCATTATAATTTAATCATAATTCTCTTATCTATCTCAGTTTCTCAAACAATTCAAGCCCTTTTTTTATAGGCTTCAAACAGTTTGTTTAAATCTACATAAAAAGCTCAGTGTTTAGGATAAGAGAAAGATAATCAGTAAAAGCATAAATGGTAAGCAGTAAGATCATTAAAATCATACCATGTGCTTGCTAAATAATCCAATTTTCTATGAAATAAGTGTTAAAATTCCCAGTCTGCTTGGAAGTGGAGGGGTGGGGAGTTTTTCTTGCATGGTTCAAATAATCAAAAATCTCTTGATTGATTTATTTTGTTTTATTTTATTTTATTTTTGAATTGGAGTTTTGCTCTTGTTGCCTATGTTGTAGTGCAATGGCTCAATTTCAGCTCACCACAACCTCCGCCTCCCAGGATCAAGCAATTCTCCTGCCTCAGCCTCCTGAGTAGCTGGGATTACAGACATGTGCCACCATGCCTGGCTAATTTTTGTAATTCTACTAAAGATGGGGTTTTACCATGTTGGCTAGACTGGTCTTGAACTCCTGAGCTCAGCTGATCCACCTGCCTTGGCCTCCCAAAATGCTGGGATTACAGGCATAAGCCACCACACACAGCCTAAAAATCTCTTGATTTAGTGTGCTCAAAAGAACAGAACTGTATTTTGCAGATATGTGGATATATGGGTAGCTCAAATGCTGGAGGTTAAGAGGAACAGTTGGCATGAATTAAGGACTGGAATAAGAAACTAGTAAGCTGGTAGAGAGCAAAGGATATACATTCTGAGTCTATCTTTCTAGAGCCTTACGTTCTCTTTCTTCATTTGTGTTTATGTCTAGATCATTCTCTTAATCTATTATTTGACTTTATATCTCTTTATTTTCATATATTGAAAGACAGCTGCTTCACATTGTACAAGTCCTCAGATCCCATCAATCAATGATTTAGTTGATTTCTGATTCCCATTTCCAAATTTGAAGGATGAAGTACTGAGAGTCCCAGTACAGATTAACTTTCTACTTCTGCTCCGATCACCAATGGACTGGTAGGCAGAATGATATAAAAAGCCAACACAGAGCCAATTTATCCCTCCCAGGGGATTCTTGTAAAAGGGGTATAATGTGTTGGTCAGAAATACCAAAAAACACTATTACAAACCTCTTCAAATATGGTTCAGATATAGGTTTTAGCATTATATACCACCTATTCTTCCCAATGCTTCAGTCATATAATCAAGTTTCTACTGATAAAGACCACTGATTGGTAAATGATACACTTGGATTTTGTATTTAATATACTCTCAATGTCCAACTACTTGAGAAAGCCTGAACTTTAAATAAAAGTGTATTACAAAAGGCTAATATGCAGAGCATATCCGTACTAATAAAAGGCCTACTCTAGCATCTATAAATATTTTTTCTGTATTTGTGTGCTGGTTCCATATTAGGTTCTCAAGATACCCTACCTCAGATTTTCCCTGTGGTTATTGTTCTTGCCAGGGATCTTATACCTGATAAATCCCTACTCTGTTTCTACCTTACAAAATACTTTGGAAGATTTTCTCATGTTCTCTAAATGTATCCCCTGACTTAGGATCTTCTTGTGTCTTTATTGACAGTTCACATACTTGCCTAACTATATGATAAAGATAAGAACCTCAACATACTCTTTACAAGGCAGATATGCATACATTCTACTCTGTGGTTTAATTCGTCCTGAAATTTCTGCTTGAAATTTTCTCCCCTTTTTAATGCCTATCAAAATCCTTTTTCAAAACTCAAATTAAAATTTACTACCTCAGAAACATCTTTTGAAATTTTAACAATAAAATATAGTGGCTAGCTTTTTGTAATTTCATAATTTTTGATTGGACTTATATCAAAGGTTTTCTTCACAGATGGTCTGGAGTTTTGGATAAACGTTTACCTGTCTTCTCTCCTCTGCATGACTATTTCCTTGACAATAGAAAATGTTTTGCTTTTCTGGTAGCGAATGACCTCTCATAATACTGGCATAAAGCAGGCACTTAGCCAGGATTTGGTGTGTGAATGAGTTGCTTCAGTTCTCTTTTCACTACTTTAATATAAATCATAAAATAAATGAGATGCATTATGAGACTGCACCCATTCAGACTTGAAAATATAGTAACAAAGAAGCTTATTAACATGAGCAGTCCATTTGACATGTTGAAAAATTAGAACATTCTTAAAGAAAACCCTTCATCTTTATTTTCTTTTAAGTAAAGTTCTACATGCTAAAAATCATAGCTTATTTTATTGACTAGATGCTTTGGAAAAAGCAGCTAAGTAATAAATTTGTAAATACCAAGAAATCATAGTTTACAAAGAGTTAAAAATCATCATGGCTTTGGGAGAAGAAGTTGTGAATAAATTCTAAATTCCATTAATTATAGGTCTTGGGGTATAGGAAGAAGTACTAAATGTAATATATTTAGACTTTAATACAGCTTTCATTTCTGTGTGATATATGTATTCTGAAACTGAAAAATTTGGCTTTATAATTATAATGTTAAGATGGAAGATTTCATTTACATATAGTCATTCTTGATTCAATTATGGATTAAAAGAGTAGTCTCTAGTAACTAATGATCTGCAAGCTAATGACTGAAGTACTAGGTTAATATTGTCTAAGTATTTCTTAATCTCTTCCTAAAAATTCTAAAGGGTGGCAAGGAAAGTGTTAGTGAGAAAAATAATAATAGTAAGAATACGTTTAAAAACTATCATTTTTAAAAACAGAATATGTGGCCAATAAGCCGGCATTTTCTCATTAATCTTTCAGTGACTGTGAAAGTCTGGTATTCCTACCTCCATTTTTACAGAAAAAAAATAGCTGAAATTCTAAAAGTAAAGTGAATTACCAAAGATTATACCAATAGTATATGACAAAGCTGAGATTCAGTTTTGGATTTCTGTCTGATTCAGAAATCAATAATTTTAGTCATTATGCTTCTACTGTCTTTTTAAACACAATAAAATCAAACAAGAAAGTTGTTTTTTATTCTTTGCAACATAAACTGACATTTATTTGTGCATAAATTGCTCATAACTCTGAATACTTGTCAAAGCTATTGTTTTATTTATACTAATTTGTTTGAGGTTTTTCAGGAATAAAAGAAAAGAAGATGACAGAGCAGCCACTTTTATTTTGTTTGAATCTCTCTCAAATACTTCCCCAAATAAGACCAAATGGGATATTTGTTTTTGTGTTTTTCAAAAAATCATGGAATGGAAGATATTTGTGGTAGTTTTGTATTATATCAATTTAGCTAAGTTTAAATTATACTTCACAAAGTGTCCTTCCCTGCAGAATTAAGAGGAGGTCTAAATCATGTTTTGTTTGAAATTTAAGACAGAGGTGAAGCAGCGGATTTCTTCTTCTACTTACCAGGTTTGAGCCAAACATGAGACGCTATTGTCTTTCATGCTTCTGTGGCTTATCTGCTATCTTGCTTTGTTGGATGAGGAGGAAGCTGGACTTGCAACAACTCCAACTCTTATATCTCTTAGACAAGGTGTACCTTTAGTTCCCTGGGGAAGGCAGCTAGACTCTCCAGTATTACCTAGGCTGAGTGCTTCAAAGTAATGACAGAATGACAAGAATGACATTCATCCTCAAAAAACGATCAATCTGTCCTTCTTTTACTTCATTCATGTACATCATTTCTTCCTAACCACCAGTTCTACTTCAGGTTTCCACACACACAGAAGTAATGATTATAGATTGTTTAACCAGTTTCCACAATTGTCTAAATCAAATCTGTACACCAAATTTCTTATTATATATAACTTCTTGTGGTTCCACTTGTCTGATAAAATCATAACTGATGCAACATCCTTAACAAAATTTGATGATAAGAAATCTCCACAAATTCTATGAAATTAGTAGTAGTAAACCCACAAACTTTTGTGGCACTAGCACAAGATAAGCAGATATATGCCCTCAGTAGGCAATGTAAAATTATTTTTTACAATAGAATTCCAGCTAATACATGTGGAAGAAATAGAATAGGAAAATTAAAGTTTTGCAACTCCTAATGAAATAATTGATTCAGGTAAAGATTATTAATTGGTGAAAACATTAAATGAACTATTAAGGAGGAAGTTGTGATGGTAGAAGTAGGAGCTGGCTGTCATCACCTCAACCTGAAGATTATTCTTATTACCGAGAAAGGAAAAACCAGACATATATTCCTCCATTATTCCATTCAGGCAGCTATTACAAATACTTTATACTGGGTAATTTATAAATAATAGAAATTTATTGCTCAGTTCTGGAGGCCAGGAAGTCCAAGATATATGTGTATATTATATAATATACATATTCATAATGTGCATATATTATGTATACATATAATTTTTCCCTTTAATTTTTTTTAATTTTTTTAACTTTATTTTAAGTTCACGGGTACAACTGCACATTTGTTACATAGGTAAACTTGTGTCATGGGGGTATTAATAATATATATTATATAGCCTACACATATATGCATTTTATGTATGTAAATTACATTTATATAATATTCTATGTAGGTATACATAATACTACCCAATTAAATATACAAATAATGTCCTCATGTCTGCAGTACATTGAGATATTTTAGCGGTAAGCTTTAGCTCCTCTAATGCCTGATTGAAGGGTTAAACTTGCAAAGATGCTACCGTTCATTGAAGGAAGGAATATTGTACTTTTGCCTTTCTTTTTGCTATTTTTAGTGTGGTGATATCTGTGACTACTCTTCTATAATATTTTTCTAGATACACAGTTCTACAAGATGTATTGATACAACATAACTACCTATTATTAAAATATGTTATGAGAAACAGAAACAAGACATGAGTTGTTGTACACATCTATGTGACTGATTCAGTGTTGCAAGCTTGTGTCATGACCATGACATGTGGAGAGATTCTCAGAGAGTGGAAGAGAAATGAATCAAGCCAAGGGTTTTCAAAACATTGTTGAAAATGCTGTTAGAAAAAAAAATCTATATAGCAAATATATAAGTCTATGCCCTATGCTATTTAAAACCTGCCAACAGATATTTTATTACAGATATTTTATTGATCTGATAGAAAAAATAAAAAATAATGTTTTATATTTTAATCTATAATTGCTTGATGATGATATGTTGTATGTCAAATTAATGTATCTGTTTGTGGTAGCTTATAAAATACTCTCCAATGAATGCTGCCTACTGCTATTCACACCCTGGCATAATCCCCTCCTGATGTGATGTGAAGGGAATACACTATTTGCTACACTATCCATTCACTTCTAATGAATAGAATTTTATAAAAGAGATGGAAATCACTTCTGAGATCAGGTTTCTATTGGACTGTGCTTTCCGACTTGGGTGTTCTCTTTTGCTCTCATGCTTGCTTTCTCTGAATGAGCTTCCTGTTCAGTAGGGTATATAACCTACTGCCCCCCTGACTGTATCTGGCCCATGCCACAGGTCTGATCATGCTATCCAACTTATCCAGAAAAATCTGCTTGGGCATCAGATACTACCTAAGACTCAGCTTTGACACTAATTGAATTGAAGGGAACAAGTCACCCCTGGGAAAGCTGGTTAACTGGAACAACCTGAAACCCTAGAACAGGATATACGACAAAATTATTGAACATTTTTGGCATATTTGCATATGACAAAACTGGCTAGCTGTTCTCATAATATGTTTCCCTTTTCTTTTGGGAATACACCTCTTGCTAGGCTCTTATTTTCTAGCCTTCTCCTTAGTTAGGTATGGTCTTGTTGCTACATGGCTAAATTCTGATTTTTGATTGATTGTTATCCTTTCTTTTTTTCAGAGGATCCAGTTGGCCACAGATTTTTGGCACTCCTCCTATTGAGAGGTTAGAGAGTTTAGAACTAATTTCCTTTTTTTTTCTTTTTTTTGTCTGGGCGCTAAGCTGAGTGACATGCTTGACCAATAATATGTGGTAGAAGTTACAATTTGGAACTATAGAGTCTAGATTATAGAAATGTTGCAGATGTTGCAGTTCCTACTATAATTTCCTTACATACTTACTCTGGGAGAGTGATTTATATAAGGAATTTGACTATCTTGGGATGGCGATTATATGAGCAAACCTACATTACCCATATAGCGAGGTCATGTGGGGAGAAATATAGCCAATCAGTATCTATTTTTTTCAGTAATCTCAATCCACATGCATTAATAAAGATGTCTTCATATGATCCCAGCTGTGACTACCAGAAATGTAATGAAAATAATAAATCGTTCTAAGTCACTTCGAGTTAAGGCTATTTGTTTCATAGTGTTAGGAGACTGGAACAATGAAGGGCTAGTTAAGGGGAAGGCAAAGTCACAAGCTGAAATGGGACTAGTCCCTTAAGTGACAACATCAAAAGTTGCCAAACCAAGAACACTGCCATTTCACTGGATGAGTGAGAAAGAAACTTTAGTTGTAAAAAACCAATGAAAGTTCAAATATAATATGTTTCTGCAGTCAGCGTTTTACCTCAATCAACATATTCCTTAGAATTGAATCTTTAATTTTTGGGCAGATTATTCTGGCAGAAAAATCATATCTAAAAAGTCTCTTTTGGTTTTAAGTAGTTCCAATTTTCATAATTTTCTTCACTATATTTAATATATAAACGTCTCTCAAGTCTTTGTTTAATTTGTCCAAAGCCAAAAATTTGAACAAAAAGACAAACCACCATTTACAAGTGATGGCCTTTCAATTATTTAAAATAAATCAACCTCCCTGGGGCATTTACTTCTTGGTGCAATGCCCCTAAATCTGCAGGTTTCCTTGTCCTTTGCAATTTTAAATGTAAATTATCTGAATGTATTTCAGTGTGACTTTATGATGTCCAGAAATATTTAAAAGAAGAAAAAGCAATGAATACTTACTCCATGGTTTTATACATATACAGAAGAGGAATTACTGCATCCCCTACTCACACCATTCTAAATAAATTGATGTTTCCTATAATTTTACTTAGAGTTTTTGTTGTTTTATCCATGATTCATGTGTGCTTCTTCTACAAAAAAGCATAAACAAAAAATTTGTCTTTCTTAAGTATATTAACATTTTTATTCATTCTTTTTTTTTATTTTTATTTTTTTGAGACAGAGTCTTGCTCTGTCGCCCAGGCTGGAGTGCAGTGGTGTGATCTTGGCTCACTGCAAGCTCTGCCTCCTGGCTTCACACCATTCTCCTGCCTCAGCCTCCCAAGTAGCTGGGACTACAGGCACCCACCACCATGCCTGGCTAATTTTTTGTATTTTTAGTAGAGACGGGGTTTCACCATGTTAGCCAGGATGGTCTTGATCTCCTGACCTCATGATCCGCCTGCCTCGGCCTCCCAAAGTGCTGGATTTATAGGCATGAGCCACCGCGCCTGGCCAACATTTTTCTTCAATTCTTAATTGTACCAGTTAGATATTTATTTTCAAGTGAAAGTCTTTTCTTTTTTTGTAAAAGATATTTTTAGGATGCAATTCATTATCATAAAGCCTTCTTGACTAACAATATTCTTATTCAATCAGTTCAACCCTAATCACTTTCTATTATACCCTAAAACAGGCATTTTCCAAGATCATCATCCAATTTATTATCATACCACTGAATAAGATCAGACTAAGGACATGAGATCTGTCACTTGAGACATCAATTTAGTTTGATAAAGCTAAACATACAGAAACACTACTTGAGTAAAATTCCTCAAAAATTAAGAATGCAAAAACATTACTATTATTAAAATGCAAGTTGAAATATGAATTGACAAAAATAAATACCTGACTTTCAATATGAACCAGAATTATTACAATTTTTATTAGAAAATTATTTCCTCTTTGTAACATAATCTTAATCTTCTATCCTGGATTCCAGTTTGAAAGACAAAACAATTCCCCTCAAGACTGCAGTACTTAAATTATTTAAATTAACTTTAAATTGTGCTTTACTTTACAAGCCCAGAATCACAGCCACAACCTTACTGGAAAGCTTATAAAATTTTGAAATGCTCCAATAATTTTAAATCTTGTAGGAGCCTGGTATCTTCCAAATTAAAGTGCTAATAAAAAAATTAGCACTGAAATTTAAATTTCCATGAGCCATACAAAATGATTTAAAATTATTGAAGCCTTTCAATTTTTTATGAGTTTTCTATGTGGAAGTGAATCAAGCAGATCCTTTAGGACCAAACTAGTCACTTAAAAACACTCAAACAATATTGTCAGAACTGAAAATTTTCCTAGACGAAATATCTGCACTGCTTGTCAAACAGGACATGAAGGAAAACAATCAATAGCACACTTTTAAAGATGTCATTTATGTGAGCCTCCTCAGAGTCCAATTGCTCTTATCCACCTGATTATCTGAAATTCCTCTGATGTCAGGCTCTGTACTTCAGATAAGGATCGGGGGCAAGGACAAAGAGTTTCTGGGAAATATACAGACACTGAGGACATGGAAATTGCTAAATCTTCTTTGTCTTATAGCCATCTATCTGCCCTAAGTCTGAGACCCACTCAACATACATTAAGAGCCGTGAACACATCTTACACTGAACGTATTTTCTAATAAGGGAAATGACTCTCTTCTCTCTGTTAAAGGAAATGGGCATCCTACTGTATGAGTGCATTCTTATTTACAAGGCTAGTATATGCTGGTTTCAGCTATAGAAATTGTTATTTTGAGATGGTCTATTTTCCTCCTCTTACTAGATCAGAGGGTACAGCATCTCTTTTCCTGAAGTTATGAAACCCGCCAAAACCACCTCCTACATATAGGGATGCACGTGCTCTGTGTTCCCATGTAGAGCAAAAAGACAAGCAGAGAGAGAAAATAAAAGTCTTGTCTCCATTATTACTATGCTTAAATATAAATTTACATTCCCCGTAAAAATCCCTTTCCTTTTCTTTAGTTCCTTAATGTCTCATCCTCTAGAAGTAACAAGGGATAGCTTTGAAAACTTAAGCATCGAGACTTCTCATAATTATCCTCCCTACAATTTAAAAAAAACACTTTTTAAATATTAGAAATGCCCAGGACATACTAAACCTGTGTTTGATTTGATAGGTTTCCATTGTAAAAGCCTATTGTTTATTTAAAAAGTCTTTGTTTTCTAAATACATAATTTCTTTAAAAAGAAGGAATGTATGCTCAAGGTTCTATCCTCTAGGAAATAATAATTTGTCATGCTTATTGTAGTATGTGAAATTTTAATGTTCAATGTTCAAAAATAAAACTTACTTAAGGAAGAGGTAAAAATACTGTACTTTCCAGAGATTCCCCTTAACTAGCAAACCATTCAAGTCAGAGGTTTGTGGTGTGTGTGTGTGTGTGTGCACTAGAATGGTGTTGGCCAGTGAGCAGATCTTAGATTTCCTATTGTATTTGTTCTATTCCTATTTCTGGTGTTTCTTGGTCTGTTAATTATGGCTCAACTGCTGGCCATGGATGGATACAACCACCTTTAAACCATCCATCTATCCACTCTTTCTTTTTCTGGCCTCCAGGAAAAATAAAGTATTATTCTCTTTCTAAAGGATTTCCTACAATAGAATTGCAAAGATAATAGTAGCACAGGTTACTTTATATTACTTTCCTCTCTGTATCACAATTAACTGATTTCCAAAATGCAGAGAGTGTGAAAGGTTGCTACACTCAGAAATCCAGAATCTTTTTTAATGTGGCAGGCTCCTTAGTTGTCCTCTCTCAGTGAGTCACTCTTCCTTAACTCCATCTGCTTACTCTCTCCTGTTTAATCTGGTTTAAGAACCAATTAAGCAGAGAATCTACAGTTTTATTTTTTAAATCAAGATATGATTTATGCATAAGAAAATCACAGATACTAAATTTTATTTTGTATAAGTTTTGGCAATTATATATACCTATTTAACCGCTACCTATGTGACAGAGAACATTTCCTTCATCACAGAAATGTTCTTCTTGGTCAATCTGTCACCCACTACCCCCATGCCCAGACAATCACTAAACTTCACATAAATGAAATCATACAATATGTATTCTTTTTTGTGTGTCTTCTTTTGTTCACCATAATAATGGTCTTGATAGTATAAGACTATTAAATGGGATAATATGTGTATATCTCACTATCAAGCACATGCTAAATGTTTGAGATGTATTGTTTATGTAACAGCTTATTAAATCTGGATTTGTTCCATTTCAATTTTAACTGAAGCTAAAAGCAAAAAGTGACAATTATTTTGTATTCAAAGAGCAAATAAGTGCAGGATTAGAAAAGAAAGACAAAAACATTTTTTGTGACCCTTGACCTCACATCTTTCCTGAAGAAAATTAAAGAGTTAAAGGTGAAAAACTGACAGCATCATTGGAGGCAACACACACATCCAACCCCGCCCCCCTGCCCCCAACCCCGACACACACACATAGAGAGAGAAAGAGAGAGAGAGGAAAGAAAAAAAAAGGAAGGAAGGAAGGAAAGGAGGGAGGGAGGACAAAATAGGAAATAGAAAAAAAACACCCAGAGGATAGAGTTTTGTTGTGACAGTGGGTAGAAACCTGCCTTGGGGAGTTAGCACACTGAGGAGGGATGAAAAGGGCATGTCTATCAGGGACCAGGAAGGAAAGCTTAATGCTGGATGTCCAAGGTGAAGGTAGTAAAACGGGGAAGTGTTAAAGGCTGTGAGGAAACCTCTGTTTTAAATATTTACTATGGGCAAAATAAACCAACACAAGATTGTCTTACAAGAAAGACTTTTCTGTCTCTTTTACCTCTCTCTTTCCTATTTTGACCCCAAAAGCAGTCGAAAACCATAATTCAGAAAAGGCAGATTTAGGTAGAGGAAGAGAAATTAATCAGCCAACCAAGACTCACTTCCTGCTCATCAGCATACAGCTTAAGGACTAAGGGAGCAAGGACAAGAGTGAAACTTTCGTTTCAAATACTGTTAGTTTCCATCACTACATTGGACTAATTAGTTTTTAAATATTTCTAAAATCAGATATCTGCTCATTATTTGATTATTTTGAACTAGATATGAGAGAATATTTTGTATCTGAAAATGAGAGGATAACTTATGTACCCTAACTTAGATTTCACCCAGGTAAAGAAGAGGGAAAAGTGAGTTTTATAGAGCATATTTAAACTACCATTGAGAGAGTGGGAAGCATACTTACACTATTATTACTTGAATGTATTTGTTGACTCCAGTTTCAGCTAGCTATCTTCTACATATCACTTAAAACATAAATCAGATATAAACTTTTTAGCAACTTCTTGCATCCCCAGTTTAGTCTGAAATATGCGACCTTTCAGAGAACCTGCAGCACCCAGAGGCAAATTTTATCTGGACACTATCACTGTAAAGTATACTTGCTTTTTTATTGTAGACATTGCAGCAAGCCTAAAGAAAAAATAAATAAACATAGTTTAACTTCTGCATGGCCAGGTCCTTGAACATTTCCCAGTCCTGAAAATATAGTTGATAAGTGTTTATCTTGTAAATAAATAAAATGTGTACATTATGTGGCACTTGATTAAGTTAGATGCATACTTTATATAAAGAACCTATTTACTGTGTACTGGCACAGGTTTTTATTTCTCTGCTATATGAAATACTAAAACTATATTTCAAAATCGCTTATATTTTCAAAATATAGGTGAAAGTTCTCTATGAAGAATTTTGCTTTAGAATAAAATATTATAATTAAATTATGTATTACATTAATGTGACTTTTTCTATCCAATCTTATTACATTATGACTCACATATTGTGTGTTGTAGTAGTCATGTATGGCTATATTTATTTTTCAAAGAATTGTTCTGCAAAAAATTGTGCTTCAGCCAAATGTAATTATCCCTTATTTATTTTTTTTCCAGAGCAAAATACATGAGGGTTAATCTAATATCCTATATAATTCTGAATTCAGTTAGATAACAAGTAAAACCATCCTGCATTTTAAGATAAGCACTGAATATTGAAAGGATGTACCTTAAGGAGAAACCTTATCTAATTGATCTTAATGAGGTCATGTTAGAACAACACAAGCTTCAACTCAAATCTCAGGCTTTGACTTGATCTTGGCTTTTTTTATAAGTGTGTGTATGTCTGCACATGTGCTCTTCTGTGTGTATGTGTAGGTAACTTTGGTAAAAAGTTCTTCAACTCTAATGTAATTTCTGATATCTTTTACAACTCCCATATTGCCCCAAACACTTACCTACTGTTCCCAGCCAGAATAAGCTTAGGGTGTAAGTTCAAATACTGTAGAGCTGCTTCTCTGTACAGCCCCATGACCCATCTGAGCGGTTTCTCTTTGAAATCTCCTTATCCTTTGTTTTGGTTTCTTCTCCTTAGTCTTAGTAGTCCCTTATTTCCTTTACTTACCACACTTTTCAAATGACTCTTTTCCTATGAAATAATTATCTATTAATGAAACAAAAAAATCAAGAGTTTTATATTATTTCTAGTAAAGATCAAGAATAATAGCCCTGGCCGGGCGCGGTGGCTCACGCCTGTAATCCTAGCACTTTGGGAGGCCGAGGCGGGTGGATCACGAGGTCAGGAGATCGAGACCATCCTGGCTAACATGGTGAAACCCCGTCTCTACTAAAAATACAAAAAAATTAGCCGGGTGTGGTGGCGGGCACCTGTAGTCCCAGCTACTCGGGAGGCTGAGGCAGGAGAATGGCATGAACCAGGGAGGCAGAGCTTGCAGTGAGCCGAGATCGTGCCACTGCACTCCAGCCTGGGCGACAGAGCCAGACTCTGCTTAAAAAAAAAAAAAAAAAAAAAAAAAAAAAGAATAATAGCCCTCTCCCCAGATGTCCTTTAGGACTAAATTATTTAATAATCCTTAGAGACTAAATTATTTAGAGTGAGGTAGGGGTGGATAATTACTATTTAGAGCAGTTTTATGCATGATTGATTTGATCAGCCGAAGTTAGAAACCAACTCATTAGAACAAGTGTAAACGAGCATGTGTTGAAATGTTCTGCTATCATATTTAAATGCATAACTAAATAGCATTATTGAGTAGTTCTCCATTTCTCTCAGTGTATAAGAGCTCATCCTCCAATGGCAAAATAGATTTCTCTATAGATTAAATATTGTGCTAGGGAAAATCAATGTCAGAAAATAAGCGTGAACAATTCATGAGACATGCAATACCTACTATACTCTAAAGACTTGAATATATCATAAATCTTAAAGTGTTTACTAAGACAGAAGATTTTTAATTTATATATTTAAATAAAATTTCAAAGAGTTGCTATTACTAGAAATGCCCTGACCTCATATTTCATGTCATAGTTAAGGCTATTCTGAATCCACCTAACAAAGTCTAAAAATATCCATAAAACTTAACAGGAATTGGGTAATGTATTTATACTTAATGAAGCAAAAAAAAGACTTAATTGAGTCTGAAAATTTTTGTATTTCATGAGTGGTTTATGGAAGTTGAGATATGAGCTGAGTATGCATGTTAAAAAAAGTACAGTAAAATTTTAATTGGCACATCTCCACTGAAGCAAAAATTTGCCAATTAAGTAATATTGTGATTATTGTGCTAGAATTTGATTTTACACAGTATTCTTTTCAACAGTGGCAACAACGTTTGCTGGGAATAGTAAAAAATTAAGGTGACAGCTTTGGTGGCAATGGTGCAAAAATACTGGGTAGACCAATCTACCATTAATATCTCCTTCTCCAAGTACAAGAAACTTTCAGTAACCTTCTAAAGACATTCTTAAGATTAGAAAAGGTTTTCTGCCTTGAGGTTATTTTCTAATAATATCTAAATACATCTGAGAAAAGAAATACCTTTAACCATTTATTCATAATTATTTTGTAAGTTTGACATCGAAACTAACAAAGGATGGGACCAGCCATAATTGATGCTGGGTATCAGAAGCTATATCTTTGAGGAGCAACTGAACAGCAGCTCTAGCAAAGACATCTAATGGGAATAAAACTTGAGTAAATGCATAGAAGATTCAGAAATGCTTAAAATTAAAGAGACATGTATGTTTTTAAAGACATTCAAAAGAATTCTATTATTTTAATATGGAAGGAACACTTTACATGTGAATTCACTGCTATATTTTTCTGAAGAATTTATAAACATTATGCCACATATCAAAAACAGGCAATTTAAAACTTTAAACAAAGTTCCTTTGGCATAAGTCCGTATAAAATATTAGATATTTCAGAATTTCTGAAAATGAAGTTAGTGAGATTTATAAACAGCGAAAATATAAAACATGAGAAAAGGTATGACCCAAAAAAACAATTACAACGTGATTTCTGGGCATATCAGGTCAGTAAACTTCTATTTAATGATATATGAATCCTTTCAGTTATATTTACAAAAATAAATAATGGAAGAAAAGTTGAAGATGAGTAGTATTTACAAAAATTTCAACTTACTAAAAGTGATTAATAAATATTTGGTAAACTATTTAATGTTTTGGTAAAAATTATTAATTTTTTCAGTAAATTTTCAGAAATTTAATATATGTGAGGCACTGCTAGGCATCTTGACATTAACAGTAAATATATATTAATGATGCATATCTTTATGGAGTCTATAATTTATTAAGAAAGCATTACATATACAGATTATCATATCATGAAGCCTAATAAGATGACTATAACTGAAGTAAAACAAATATAGAATGTAATCAAATTTTGTAGTTGGGAGCAAGACATTTTATCTCTAGAACAGGGGAAATGAAGACACATAGAGTTTAAGCAGCCAGACTGACATAAAACTAGTGGACAGGGCTAACTTACACATGAGGCACAGAAGTGCGGAGTCTGGGGCTCATCATGCCTTTAGATACCTACAAAAATGTTTATTTTCTTACAAAATTAAAAGAAAAAATGAAATTTTAGATTAAGGAAAATGTTTTAATATATACCATTAATATATTCATCTTTATATTATGGCAGTATAAACTATTTTTATGATTTTATTAATAAAATAAGGGGTTCATGAAGACAAAATGCCCAGGGTCCATAAGTGATAATGCGGCCCTGCTGGTGGGATTCTAATCCTGGCTCCATCTTTTAGCAGACGTAGCATGCTGGCCACTCCATACGTCAATTATCCCACAATGAAGCAGTGATAATAATTGTACTACTTTCATAAAGTTGCTATGAATATTGAGTGAATTGTTACATGCAAAATTCCTTGAACAGTATCTGGATTATACTGCAATTAAAAATCAGCTGTTGTATTGTCATTTTGATCATCCCTGAAGATTGAATAAGGTGGAGAGAAGTGAATGGGATGTTTGGGAGAATATCAATTATGATGGTTGAACAATGGCATTGGTTGTATATAGAGCAGCATTGAGATAAATCTGGTATTTGATCATGGGTGACCTTAAACTCTTGTTGGGAAACTGACTTGCTATAGACCTTACAGAGTAAGGCAATGGAAAGCCACTGGAGCATGCAGTAAGCTAATTAGCCAGAATGTGCATAATGATTTGAAATGTTGAAGACTAGAATAAGGGCAAAAATGGAAACATTATAAACTTGAAAAAGAATGGAAGAAAAGTTGAAAAAGATTAAATCTGAGAAACTGCTTGAGAGATTGATTTTGATGCTAAAAAGAAGGAAAGAAGTTGCTTTTTTTAAAAAAGTAACTCCTACATTCTGAAGGAAATTTAACTTGCTCTCTAATTAAAGAAAAGTTGGAACTTACCAAGAGACATTTGGAGATTTTTTTTTTCTAAGCTTGGAACCTGTATTTGTCAACTTTATAACTTAATTGGGCTGCAGGGCTGACAAATTGATTCTTCTTGCTCCTAATTTATTTAATTCAGTTTTCACAATTAGGCAAGCAATTAATCAATGTTGGAGTCATTAAGATTCATTGCATTGAAATAGTGCCCTGACAATCATCCTAAGTAAGAACTGTGCAATTTATCAGAAGGCAGATGCCCTGAAAGATCTTAAGTGTACAATACTTAAGATAGTAATAGGTGTGATATTCAGTATTTTAACTTCACCTAAAATTGTAGAATGAAATTGAAATAAATACCTTGTTTTACTTTGGTTCATCTCACAATCTTACCTAGAAATAAAATAATATTTACCTATAAGTTGTTAAGATAAAACATGAAGCAGTGTAATCCTGTGTAACAGGATTATAAAAGAATAGTTGTCTGATGCATTAATTATTTATTTTCAATAATATGGAAAACACAGCTTCTAGACAGTTAAGATTTAAGTTTAGAATGGCAAGCTTCTCTATATAATATTATAAATACAATTTTTTCTTTATGGTATTTTATTTAAGGCTGTATTGGACATTGGAAAAATATTAAATTTAGGATCAGTGAATCTGTATTCTAGTGAATTCTAACATACAAAAGCTACGTATTCCTGTAGGCCAGGCATGGTGGCTCACGCCTGTGATCCCAGCACTTTGAGAGGCCGAGGTGAGCGGATCACCTGAGGTCAGGAGTTTGAGACCAGCCTGACCAACATGGTGAAACCCCATCTCTACTAAAAATACAAAAATTAGCCAGGTGTGGTGGCGAGCACCTGTAATTCCATCTACTTGGGAGATGAGGCAGAAGAATTGCTTGAACTCTGGAGGCAGAGGTTGCAATGAGTCGAGACCGTGCCATTGCACCACAGCCTGGGCAACAAAAGTGAAACTCTGTCTCAAAAAAAAAAAAAAAAAACAAAAACAAAACCCCAAAGCTATATATTCTTGAGGAAAAAACTCATACATACATACATACATACATACATAAATGAAATGATGACACTTTTCTATTTATCTTTGGCCTTTGAGCCCTTACCAAAATTGATATCCCAAACATTGAGATAAAGTCTTATTATCTTGGGTTTCTAATATATCTAATTCTTCTGTTTCAGTTAACCTACCCCAAGCTTTAAAAAAATGTAATTATCTTTATTCTAAGGGTTGTTCTACCTGGGTGCCTCAACTCTTTCTTCAAAGATTCACTTCTGTACTGTCATAAAGCCAAATCTTATTCTATTACTCCTTGCATTTTTCCAAAAATGTTCCTTTTTTTATATACTTTGAAGGCACCCCTAAATCTTTTGTACTTTCATTCTGTCAGTCTTCAGACAGTGTATTCATGTCAGTGATCGGAAGATATGCCCTAGGAGTCTCAATTAATTGCTATTAAATCTGAAGCTGCTTTGTCAGAATTGTGTAGGGTTATAAAGAGCTGGTTCATAACAGTGTTTTTTTTTTTAATTACAAAGGATAAATACTTCTTAACCCCTTTTCCATTTAGAAAAAAAAAGTGCAGCTTGCTTTCAGTGCTCACTTAATTTTACATTAGCACACTCTGAGGTTGAAGCAAATCTGACTGACTTTCAATGTGAAAATGAAATATAAAAACCATCCTTGGAGTTATTTGTAAACAAAACTAACATCAGAATCATCAGAATCACCAGAATCGTCTATTTCAGAAAAATCAAATTCATCAAATGAAACTTCAGCCAACAACTGTTCGAGAATGATGTTAACATCACGCATAGAAATGCTACGTTTTCTAGGATTTGACATTTTCAGTGATCAAGTATTACTGTATTTTGTAAATTGAAATAACACTATGAGAAACAGAATGCTATAAATAGAATGACATCTTTTGTTCCCAAAGTCGATATACTAGAGGAACGTGAAAATAATAAAAGTGAGATGTTGTGTGGCAAAGTTGTCTCGGGGTAAATGCTGCAGCTGCAAGTGCCACTTGTGAGTATTCTCAGGGCAAACGGAAAAAGGGTTAATTACCAGAAATCGTTTTGCACTTATGACCAAATGGAGGCTGAATCTAAAATGTTTCCTGCTTGTGCTAGCGTGAGAGTTAGACACATTCTCATTACCACAGGCCACAATGATTTCTGCATCTTTCATTGCCAGATTAGAATCTTATAATCTCTGCAGAGTTGACGAGGAGTCTGACTACTGTACATGCTGATATTTGTTGACAAAAAATAAAACCAAACTCTATAAAATATTTTAAAAGGTTTATTCTGAGCCAATGAGTGACCAGTCTGAAGAGTTCCTGATAAAGTGTGCCCAAGATGATTAGGTAACAGTTTAGTTTTATACATTTTAGGGAAACAGGAGTTACAAGCAAAGACTTAGTCCAGAGGCAGAGCTCAAGTTTAGAGACAATTAATTGCCTTCTTAGAATTAAGAAACTCCTGACTATTCTACCAATTTCCCATAAATTATGAGTTTATGGAAGGTGTCCATTTTTTCAGCCTAACGAAGCAGGATTACTTGAAGGGAGAGGTTTACAGTTAATATGTGCATTCACACATTTTCAGACTGGCAATTGACAGTAAGCCTTAAGCTTTGTCTAAAGACTTAAGAAGTTAGTAGAAATAAATGTTTGGGATAAGATAAGGAGGTTGTGGAAGTCAAGGGCCTTGTTATGTAGATGAAGTCTCATAGGTTGGCAACTGTCAGAGAGCAGGTGATATTATACCAGAGTCCAACTGAAACGTGGTATCTTATTGCCACAAATAGTCTGTTTTGTCAGTCTTATGGTCTCTATTTTAATGTTAATGCTGGTCAGCTGTGCCTAAACTCCAAATTGAGGAGTTATAACAAGGCATATCTGACCTCTACTTCTATCATGCTCAGGGAATTGAGTTTTTCTGGTTTTCCCTTGGCCTGGGGGTTGGGGGTTCCATTCAGTCAGCTGGGGAGGGTGTACGATTTTATATTTGGTTTACATATTGATGTTGTGATTGCCCAGTGGCTTTTCTACCTTTACGGAAAAAAAAAAAAAAAACTATCTCAGAGATCCGCTTATAATATTGATATTAAGTACTGTTTGCTACCTTTTAAAGGGTCATGAAATACGACTCTCAGAACTTCAGGTTTTCTTTCCGTTTTAAATTCACCAGTACCACCTCTGGACTGTTTCTCTTCCATTTTGTTTTCATTATAAAAACACTGTGTCCATTTTTTTTTTATTCAGTTGGTCTAGGGTAAGGCTGTGTTTATAATTTTAAAAAGCTATCATAGTTGATTCTGATGAACTTCAAATGGTGCATCAGAATCAGCTATGATAGCTTTTAAAATGAGCACAAATTAAAGATTAACATGTTTTTAATCTTTGTGTTAATCTTGACTGAATGAGGCCCTTAACTTTTACAGCTCCATTAAATAGTCATGCATTATTGATTTGGGATTCTCATATTGGGGCTTGAGTAGACACACATTGAACAGATAAAAGTGATGCTTTGGCAGATATGTTGTGTTCTGTCTAAATGTCTCTCTTCCTTAATACCTTGAGGGCATGTAGATTTCAACTTTAAAAACTCAATTCTAAGCCTCCCTAAAATCTCCCCTTGTGCCTTCCTAAGAATCTATAAAGAATTTTTCATTTCCAAATAAACTTGACAAACAGGAATTAGATGTTGAGAGACAATTATCCATAAATCTGTTTCTCTCATATGTTTATACATCTAGGAAGTCATAGGCCATGTGCTGCAGGACTATCTTTTCAGGATTGTTTGTATAAGCATGGAATTTTGAAAAGATAGAGACCTGGACTCCCCCTAAGGCAAATTTATTTAAATTTCCAGATTGTAAAAATGAAGACATTATCCATCAAGACAATAAAAATAGAGACTCGTCACTTCTGTCTCCAGAGACAGTTGCTTACATTTCAAGTTAATAAAGGCAATGTCTCTCTCAAGTGGGAAGGACGGGCAGGCTTTCCGGCTGTCCCTTTTTAAAGTCCCTCTTAAACTTGGAATTCCTCTCTTACAGCAAATATCCACTGCGTGTTTAGGCAATGCCTGACCCTTACCCATATTACTTGTAATATGTAACTGGGGTTCAGGAAGAGCTGCTACAATATTATTTTTGCTGCTGCTCTTACTGTAATAAATGTTTTTTTTTATCACTGACCTAGACATTTCATATCTTTCTGCTAATATCTATGAAACTATCATAGGTGAACTTGTTACTTTTCAAGCAGGATGGAATCTTAGACACTTTTCAGTCCTCACTTGACAGTTTAACATGAAATGTAGTTTCCCTTCTGAAAAAACAAACAGCAAACAGACAAAATATTTTTAAAAAATGAAAAAAAAAAGTGCTTTATTTAGTGGACATGAGCAATAAAGTCCAGTGATCTCTAAAACATGGGGAATAAATAAGGAAGCCCTATGATTGCCTCACCGTATAGTTACATAAGATTCCCCAGGCCACGCAGGGAGTAGTATCCAGTAGAGTATGTATTGGAATCCTTGTGTTGAGTAGATAAAAGTGAGAATTCAAGGATACCAAGGTGGCTAGAGATTTTCGAACAGATTATGGAGGAGAGCATGCTGATGAGTAAACTATCTGAAAGTGTGTGTGTGTGAGTGTGTGTGTGTGTGTGTGTTGGGAGGTGAGCAGTGGTGGGGAGAAGGATTATCATTTGAAAGGATTGGAGAAAAGTATCCAGTTATCACACAGGTTCAGGATAGTTCCTGTCCCTAACAGTCAGGTTAAAGAAACTCATAATTTATGGAAAATCGGTAGAATAGTCAGGAGTTTCTTAATTCTAAGTGCACAGTGATTGGCTCTAAACTTGAGCTCTGCCTCTGGATCTCCCTAACAAAATGTAAAAGCAAGACCTGAATAAATTATAGTTTTTCCGAATAACTGTACCCCACAATAAAGATTATGAATATAAATATATCTAGCACCCAATAAGATAAAATCATAATGTCTGGCATCCCATCAAATATCATTATACATACAAAGTACATCCATGAAAACATAATGAGGAGAATAATTAATCAATCAATCAAAACCAACCCAGCTCTAATAATATTAGAATGAATAGACAAGGATACTAAACATTTTTAATTGTATTCCAGATGTTCAAAATAAAGAGGCAAAAAAGTATAAAAAGGACTCAATTATATTCTAAAGATGAAAACTGGAACATTTGAGAAAAACATACAAGATGAGACTGAGTGAAAATTAGATATGGGAAAAGAAAAAAAAACAGTGAACCTAAAGTCATAGCAATAGAACTATCCAAAATAAAACAAAGAGAGAGAAAAAATGGAGAATGAAAAAATTGAAAAGATCTGTAGACCAACTTCATGGGGCTTACTATACATGTGATTAGAGTCATCAACGGGGAAAGCGGAACAGAAAAAGTTTGAAGAAATAATAGCAAACAGTATCTAAATTTGATGCCAGCTTAAAACCCACTGGTCAAAGAAGCTCATTGATACTTAAGCATGATAAGTTTTGGGGATATGTTAACACAAGGATCTCTCAGAGTCTTTGTGATGCATAAATATTTGAGACATAGAAACAATCAGGGCTATATTTACTCTAATCGTAACTTAGTCACAAAACTTATTTACCATATAGCAGACAATGTAATAAATTCTACAGGCATTATTTCATGTAATTTGGATGGCAGTACTTTTCAGTTGATATAATACTTGTCACTTCACAGGTAAGGAAAATGAAGTTATGAAGCTTAAGCAATTTGCCCAGAATTGTATATCTCTTAACTGTGCTCAAACATTAATTCTGGTTTAAAGAAAATATTATAATACTAATAATTTTACAGATCCATTTCAGATTAATAGGTTTTTAAAGTAAACTTTAAAAACTTGTGTCTCATTAGTATATATATGAAGGGAAAGTGCTTTCAATAAGCAGATTAAATAAATAAAATCACCGTAATGAGGTATTTGGTTGGTGCAAAAGTGTGGCTTTTTCCATTATAAGTGATGGTAAAAACGCAATTACTTTTGCACCAAACTAATATATGCAGTATGGAATTGATGATAGTAACATTGTCTTACCTCCGCTAATGTTTTAAAGTTTGATGACATGTTGTGCAGCCTTCTTTCCACTACATTTGATCTCATTTGACATTTCTCACGGTTCCAAACTTGAAGGAACTAAAACTAAGAGGTTAGTGGACTTGCCTAAGGTCCCCCAATCCATTTAGTTTGGGACTTAGTATTAAATCTATACTCTTCTGATTTGAATTGGGATTTATTTTCTTAAAAATATATTTTTAATGGTTCTAATACAGACTTTGAATAAAATGTTTTTAAATAAGGAAGCCAACATTACTAAATAATTAAATTTAATTAAGGAGAATGCTAAAATGTAAAGATAACTTTCAAAGCAGGCTTCAGGTATTAAAAGATATTAGGTGGGTTTGTCTCATTTTATAATTTAAAATAGAAAACAACTTAAAAGTAGGCATTTCTCATAAATAATTTTCATATCTTGCTGTTAGATGTGTACGTAAAAATAACTTAAAATACATTCTATGGCAATATGTTTAATATTAGTCATTACATTAAAACTGAAAAGAAACTTTTCAGTAAATATCATGCTTGACTATGAAATCTGCTGGAATAGACCTTCCAGACATTATAGCTATTATGTGGCTTTGCCAGTCACAACAAAGGAACACTGTGGAATCACAACGTGAGAGAATTACTGATGGCAGAGTCAATAACCATAAGGGGACATGAAATAAACACCATATGGGAGAAAAATTCATGGCAGTACCGCAGCAATATAAAACAAATGTTTACAAATATCAGCTGGTATCTATATGTGGCCAAGTAGCTAATTTCATTTTATTTGAGTAGCTATCACTGGCTGCATTATTATTCCAGGCAAAAGTTTGAGCCATCTAGATATAGTAAATACAAACATTATTATCAGATCCTCCTCAGAGAACCCATTTTGCTTTGATTTGTTTTATTTTATTTTTCTAACACTGTTCTCCACAAATTAGTATGAAAATTACTAGTTTGATTGGGTTTATTATTATTTTTAGATAAAGGATAGATATTATATATGTGTATACATCCACACATATACACATATGTACACATGTTATGCTATCTATCAATTATATTTAAAGATTTTATCACAGTGCTGTTATTAGTATAATGCCCTCCCTCCTCTATGATTTATATATGTTTTTGTAATCATGGCATAATATGCCACAAAATGCAATGTGCATATATATTCAAAGCAATAAGCCTTAATACAGAAAAATAAAATGTATAGTCACAAAAATCTTTGTACTCAAATTGCCTGAATTCAAACCCTGGCTTTGGAACACACAAGGTAGTTATTCATTTAATAAAATAATGCTGATTAAGTACCTAAACTACAGTGAACACTTGATAAATGTTAGATTTTTACATCATCACTTTTTCAATTCAAGAACTGGATAAAATAAGCGCAAGAATAATTGTCCTTTAATTGATGTAGCAACCTAGTGTATTACCCTGTAACAAATTAGTATCTAGTGCTGGTTGATGAAAAGAAATAAGCATAATAAAGAGGCAGATCAAATAACTTAATCACTTTTTTGTTGTTGTCTATGCTATACTGAAAAATGTTATTACTCTGAGCCTTTTTTTTTTTTTTTTCCAAGACAGATTCTCGTTCTGTCGCCCAGGCTGGAGTGCAGTAGCGCGATCTCAGCTCACTGCAACCTCCCCCTCCGGGGTTCACGCCATTCTCCTGCCTCAGCCTCCCAAGTAGCTGGGACTACAGGCGCCCGCCACCACACCCAGCTAATTTTTTTTTTTCATTTTTAGAAGCATTTATTTACAGACAATTCTGTTATGATAATTACAAATAGTTATCATTCTCTATGCATCAAAATAGGTTCCCTAAGGATTTCTACAGTACAGTTATGTATTAGCCTACTTCCAATTAGTATTAGTGCTTAAAAGTAAGAAAACTGCATACCCTTTCAAATATTTTATATTATAATTGATCTCAGTGGTTCCAGCAAGCCCGTCTCTCCCAACTCCAATGCTGCCATTCCTTTGGCGTCTTACACAGAGTAAGCTCCTTCCTGCCTCCAAACCTTGCACTTGCTCTTCCCTCCACCAGGAACACCCGCCCCTAAACCTTCACAAGGTATATATCTTGCTGTCACTCAGGAGCTAGGACAGGTTTGTTCCTCGGTGAGCACTTTTCTTTTCTTTTTTTTTTTTTATTATTATACTTTAAGTTTTAGGGTACATTTGCACAACGTGCAGGTTTGTTACATATGTATACATGTGCCATGTTGGTGTGCTGCACCCATTAAATCGTCATTTACATTAGGTATATCTCCTAATGCTATTTTTAGTAGAGACAGGGTTTCACCGTGTTAGCCAGGATAGTCTCGATCTCCTGACCTAGTGATTCACCCACCTTGGCCTCCCAAAGTGCTGGGATTACAGGCATGAGCCACCACACCCAGCCTACTCTGAGCTTTTCAGGAGAAAAGATTAACCAAATTGTTCTTAAATAGGTGAACTTCCAGATTGCTTTGCTGAGGAAGGGTTATAATGGCCTATAGTGAGAATTTCACTGGGCCACAGAGATATATAATTGCCTGGGACATAAATTTGTGGAGATAAATGCCATGACCTTGATAATTTGCCTACTGATTAAAAGGATAATGTTATGTGTAATTATGAAAAGACTTTAGAACACAGTAGAGTAAGTGATAGGTTGATAGGCTTAGTTCAAATGAGTAAGATCTAATAGTAAGTCTATCAGCTGCAGCAATAATACATCACACCTGACTGTTTGTTTTGGCTTATATATTGTCATGTATGTAAAAATACTAGTGTGAAAAAGAAAAAGAAAATAAGTTCATTGCCTCTGGCCTTTACAGAGATCTAGTGGCAAGGAATATAGAAACACAACAAAAGTGACACATGCAGGATATTAGCTGTGAAGAGGAACAGGCTTCCTTAACTTCCCAAGTGTTCTTAAAGATGTGCAAAAGCTTAATAAACAAAACCCTGTCTCATTTCTCACTTTTCCTCTATGTTGAGTAAAAAGAAAGGAGTTGCTAGAATCATCAGGCAGTTTTATGTGACCAATCATTTTGACCCTGAAAAATAAGAAATTTCGAGATTCTGAAATAACAATAAATCTTATAAATAAAAAAAGTTACACAAGTTGTTCATTACTGATAAGTGCAGTGCAGAGCTTGTAAACCTCTTAAATTCCAGGCTTTCCACACCTGTGAAATGGAAGGATCCCAAATTATTACTGATTTGCAGCAGCTGCTACAAATCACTACTGCCAGGAGACAAATTTGTTGTCAGTAAGGAAAGCTCCTGCCAAACTTCTTGTCTAAAAAAAGAGATTAGGTGATTTTTACAGTTGCCTACATTGCTAAATCAAGACTGAGAAATCTGCTTTGCAATTTTCGCTATTACTATTCAGAATATGTTGAATCTCCAGGACCTCCGTGAGTGAGTTGTCTTTTACAGATTACTTATTGATTCTAAAGAATAAAAATGTACAGGTATTTTGAGTTGTACAAACTTGTAATACTTGTAATACATCACCAAAATAAATCGATAATCAGATTTTTAATTGTTTCCTCTCTTTCCCACAAGTGTATAGGATTTAGAGTTAAATATAACATCAAATTTAATTTTGTTTTGAGCTTTCAGAACACTTTGAATGCTTTAAAATCTAAAATATACATGGACACCTGATAGATGAATGTAGACCTAAAAACTTTGAAAGACTGTCAGATAGGTTCAAGATTTATCTCTGCCAATAGCCCATAGTCAAATCATTTAAACTTCATGCTTCAACTACATTATTAATCACCTGAGAAAATAATACCAGTCTTAGATATATTAAAGAGTTGTAGTCTGTTTATAAATAACAACTGATGTAAAGCAATTCATATTCAAATTGTAAGGAAATCACATTCTGAGCACTTCTCATCCCTTCCAAGGTTACATCTCTGCTAAGTACAATGCAGAGTTTGTAAACCTTTATTTACAAACTAGTCCCAGCCACTGTTATGTATTTCTCATCTATAATACTGCAATGGCCTTCTAAATTAAAACTCTACTTACCCTGCCTGTATGCTGCCTATGATGTATATTAAACAGAGTAATAAGATAGATTTTTAAAAAGCTAATTTAGATTCTGTCACTGGTCTTCTCAAAACCCTGCAATGTTTAACCATTCACTCAAAGCAAAATATCTTTAATTGTCCTCAGGTTACATCCTTGACCTCATTTTCTACTCCTCTCCCCTTTATTCTCTTTATTCTCTCCCCTTTATTCTCCCCAGATCCTCTTTGCTTATTCCTATGATACACAACACTGAGACTGGATTTCATCTAAGAGTCTTAGCACTTGGTTCCCTTTGCCTGGAGTGTTCACCCTTGAAAATCTATATGGATAACCCCTCACCTCTTCACAAATCTTTTCTCGCATAACACCTTTTTAATTAAATCTATCTCAACAATCTCTTAAAGCCTTTAACTTTTCTGTCCCTTTACCTCTTGCATATCATATATTTCTTCTGTTCTATTTTTATTTTGTTACAGAGGACTTTTCATCTCCTAACGTATTATATAATGTATTTATTTTTGTGTTTGCAGTTTATTGTCCACCATGCACATTAGAATGTCAGTCTTCTGAGGGCATAGATCTTAATCTGTTTTGTTCATTGACGTAATCCAAATAATTGCTGATGCATTTAATAAATAAATTAATAAAAAGATAATCTTTTATTCCTAGTATACAATTTTGTTTTATTTGCTTAGTTGTGTGAGGAAGATTTTTCACAGACATTCTTATTTAATTTCTGAAGGGCACATGCAGCATCTCAATAAAGTACAGAATCTGTTCCCAGAATACCTGTCTAGCTTTATGTGCATGTAAAAAGTGAAGATGCCTAGATGCATTCAGTCCTACCTCTCCTCTGGGAGTTAGGAAATCTGCATTTTAACAAATTTTCTGAACAATATATTTTGCGTCAAATTTTGAGACTCGAATTAATGTGATGACTTTCAAAAAAATTTGTATAGCCGGGCGCAGTGGCTCACGCCTGCAATCCCAGCACTTTGGGAGGCTGAGGCGGATGGATCACTGAAGGTCAGGGGTTCGAGACCAGCTGATCAACATGGTGAAACTCTGTCTCTACTAAAAATACAAAAATTATCCAGGCGTGGTGGTGGGCACCTGTAATCCCAGTTACTTGGGAGGCTGAGGCAGGAGAATCTCTTGAACCCGGTAGTGGGAGGTTGCAGTGAGCTCACATCAGGCCACTGCACTCCAGCCTGAGTGACACAGCAACAATTCGTCTCAAAAAAAAAATTACTGCACTTACAGGTAAATTTTACCATGCAACCCCCTCCAACACACACACACACACACACACACACAGAAAGTTCACTAAGATAGATCATATTCTCAACCATAAAATAATATGCAAAAGTTTACAAAGATTAAAATCTGTAAAAATTACCGGATCACAACAAAATAAAATAAAAAATTAAATGGGGTTCAGGACATCTACCCCAAAATATGAAAACTTAGCATTTAAGAAAACAGCAGAAGCAGGAAGATCTCTCTGAACTTCTGCTCTTCTCCTCTGAAGTATGGCATAAAAGAATTCTGACATTTCTCTAAAGTAAACTCTCTTAAGAACCAAGGTTTTTTTTTGGCCCCACTCATCTCCTTTAAAAATCATTTACTCTTCCTCTAAAATTGCCTACATTCTCCACTTCCCTCTCCCCTAGGAAGACAATATGTAAGCTTTAATGTTTTGGCCCTTCTTTGAGTTTTGTATTTTGTGGGACTCCCTTGTACTTGCACATAATAAATTTTTATTCTTTTTTCTCCCCCCAGTTTATGTCTGTTATGTTTCATAGACTAAAATTATCTAATCATCAGGGGGTGGAAAGAAAGGTTTTATGTGTTTCGGAATTTTCTGGGAATGTTTTTCTTCCTGCCTGTTCCAGTCTTCCCATTAAATTCCTTAAAACTGACAAATGACTTTACTCTTCAAAACTTAAGAAGTGACAATTTTGTAGAAATGATTTAAAGATACTTGGCATATGCAATTTTGTAAACAGCATTTTTCCCTGATAGTATTGGCTTGCCACTTTTTTCTGTTTCAGATATTCTCCTACACATATCATCAGAAATATTTATAAAGGTTAATTAGGACACTGGAAATTATAGCAAGTCTTTTAAGTTTTAAATTCAGTAAGTATGTGGCAAAGTTTTATCTTAGAAAAATATTACTAAATATAGTTAATCACAATATCAGAGAATCTTTCATTTCTTATTTTTGAGGAATGATATAATGCAAGAGGTTTTTGAACCATAGGGTTCAGTGAATATCCTTCCAGTACATATTCTGTGTTTATAAAATGCAGTTTTAAAAAATCTGTTTTATATATTTTATTTCTTGGTTGTGTTTTATTTAAACAAAGGATTCTTCATATCTTGTTAGGTGTTATACAATCTTTTTTTGGTTTCTGAATGAGGAAAAGGGATAATAACATCATTGGGTTGTTGTGAAAATGAAATGTCACTATGCATATAAAATGTTTAACATGGTGACTTAATCAATGTGAGCTACTACTATATTTTAAAAGTTGAAAACCCCTATACACTAGTATATTACATTGGAAAGAATATTTAAAACAAGAATTTAGAAAGCAGATAAAATACCTTTCAATATATGAACTTAAAGATATTTGTGTGATTTATAATAAAACATACTTCAACTGTTCTTAACTGAAATGTTGACTTAAATTAAAAATGTGCATTTTTTAAAAAAAACCACAAGTTTCCCAAAGCTTGAGTATCATTAAAAACATGAATTTATAATACTCTTACATAAAATGGAATCAAACTTAAATATATTAGTTAAGTTTACAGCCCCCAAGCCAGCAAGATAGGTTTTTATTTCTAAGTCTTAGAATCAGTGTTATTACCAAGGAATACAGAGTAGCTAATAAATCACAAGATGCGTAAAATTAATGACTCAAAAAATGGCTTAAATCCTCAACTCATTTAAAAAATCTGTCATTAACATGAAAAATGCAAGAACAGTGGATAACTTGGATGTGAAGAAGACCTTGTTGAATTAGTTATTGACAAACAGAAGATAACGAAGTACTTGGCTCATATTGAAATAAATGTAAACAAGCAGGATGCATAACTTGCATTCCAGAGGAAATTAGAAATTCTGCTTACTCTGTTTAGTCATATTTTAAAAGCCAAGGGAACTAGAATGATTTATTAAAATGAAACTGGGGGCCGGGCGCGGTGGCTCACGCCTGATATCCCAGCACTTTGGGAGGCCGAGGCGGGCGGATCACGAGGTCAGGAGATCGAGACCATCCTGGCTAACACGGTGAAACCCCGTCTCTACTAAAAATACAAAAAATTAGCCGGGCGTGGTAGCGGGCGCCTGTAGTCCCAGCTACTCGGGAGGCTGAGGCAGGAGAATGGCGTGAACCCGGGAGGCGGAGCTTGCAGTGAGCCGAGATCGCGCCACGGCACTCCAGCCTGGGCGACAGAGCGAGACTCCGTCTCAAAAAAAAAAAAAAAAAAAAAAATGAAACTGGGTAAGGAGACATGAAATAGCTAAAGATTTTTAAAGTTAGTATAATGATGAGGGACTCATATGGTACACATGTTGACCAGCCCAATGGTAGCTTCTACTAATTTTCATCTAAAATAATAAATCAAATTAGAAAAAGACAAACGTCTCACAATTTCAAAAACTAAGATTAGAGAAAAACACAATAGCAGAATACACAAAGTGTTGAAATTTAGAGGATACTTAAGCTGTATTTTTAAATATTTACCAAGGCTTCACTTCATGTAAACAAGACCATCTGAAAACAGGGAAACCCTTCCACTCCACTCGACCCCCTAATTATCTTTTCTCTGACTCAGACAAACAACATTAATACCTATAATTACTGTCCCCAAATAACAATTACCAAACAACACAAGTAAATGAAACAAACAAACTAACAAAATACTAAATATCAGACAGGAGGCACTCAATTCCATAAACACTGTATTTCAGCTTGTGGAAATGCCATTTTTCTCAACCTCTTCTTTTCTTTCATTGCATAGAATCTGCCAAAGGAATATTATATTCTGAGTGCTCAGCTCTGCACATCAGGTAGGAATAAATCCTAAAATCAGCATATACTTTTTTAAGTTCTCTACCCCAAGAGTCTGAAAACCTAATTGCACAGCACTGTCACCTTTGAGTCAGGTGCCCAGATAATCAGATGCACCACTGAATCAGAATCTTGAGTAATAAATCTTGTAAGTTTTCTTTCTTCCTTTTTCATTTGTTCATTTGTTAGTTCCTTCCTTCCTTTTTCTGTTTTTTTGTTTGTTTGTTTTGTTTTGTTTTGTTTGTTTGTTTGTTTGTTTCTACACGCCAGGGATTCTGATGTCCAAGAAAGTTTGGGAGTCCCTCCTCTATCCCTCCAATGTATCCACTTTATATAAGATTCTGCACTCCTGAGACATTCTAAAAGACCTTGGATTCATCAATCTGCTAATCTCTTTCCTACACTTGCTTACTGCACTCATAGAGTCTAATACTAACAAACATGATACTTAGATTTCTGACAGATATCTAAACACTACTGGTAAAAAATAATCCAAAAAACCCCAAACTCATTACTTATTTTGTTTCCCAGCTTCTGGACAATTTTATCTCCCCTTCCTTTTTTAATTTGGGGAAATTTTACCAAACCTTTTCTATCCTCTTTACTGAGACATAAATGTTAGATAATTCTAGCCTCTAGCCTCTTCTTCAATCTAAAAGAGTTATCGTTATTCTCTCTGATAACATTGTTACAATTCTGCCACTTCTTTTTTTTAAGACAGGGTCTGGCTCTGTCATGCGGTCTGGACTGTGGTCGTGCAATCACATCTCATTGTATGTAGCCTCTACCTCCTAAGCTAAGTGATCCTCCCACTTCTGTCTCCTGAGTAACTGGGACTACACCTGTGTGACACCATGCCTGGCTTTTTGTTGTTGTTGTTTTCTTTTTTAGTAAAGACAGGGTTTTGCTGTGTTAACAACCCTGTACTCCAACCCCTGGGATCAAGCAATTCTCCTGCTTTGGCCTCCCAGAGTGTTGGGATTACAGTGTAAGCCACTGTGCCTGGTCTCAATTCTTTTTATTTCTAGCATGTTTACTTCTCACCAAATAGGCATAGCCTATTTGGTTTCCTTGTTTTATGTTTCCATACTCCTTCCTGTCTCTAACACCTACAAGAAACCTGAGCCCATCATTCTGCTGTTTAAAATCTTTTAGAACTCATAGTTTTCAGAACAAAGTTCAGCTTCCTTGTTTCTTAAGATGGTAAAGTAAAAAACTATAGGATTTTTCCTGTCCTGATCAACACTCTAGAAATTGCAAAGGCAAGAGAGAATTATGGATCAAAAAACTTACTGAAAAGGTATGAGAAATATTTGGGGAACCTGAAAGCTGGGGTAAACTGCCATGGGCCTTTGTATGATTCTGTTGGGAGCTACAGCCCGGGGCCAACCAGTGCTGGAGATTTTAGAGGGAGTAAAGGAGGGAGAGAAGGCTTTAAAATCTTCCATTACCTCTCCCCCTATTGCTGAGGGGAAAGTGGAATGGCCTGTCAGTGCCAGTAAGGTTATATTATGCAATAAAAATAAAGCTACTGAGGATTTAATAAAATTAGTGTGGGCAGATCAGCTGGTTTCCAGGGTTCACTTCTCTACTTCCTCCCTCTTCAACACTCATCACCTCCCCAGTGGCTGGTAGATTGCAAACTGAGGAAACTGCCCCTTCCTGAAATTGCCTATTTCCAGAAGTATAAATTCCTGACTTGTATTACCTGGTGGAATGACAGCCAATGAAGTGGTCACAGTGGTAGGAGGCTTGAAATTTTTTTCTCAGTTATTTTTAAAGGACAGCTGGAGAATACAGACACCTTGGTCATCCCTGAAACATTACTTCCAGGGAAAAATGGAGTCAGAGGTCAAAAAGATTAGATACTGGAAGAGTAAAACAAATGTAAAAGAAATAGGATACTATGAACAAAATATATCAACTGCAGGAAAATGAATGATATAAATAGAAGTTATATAAATATACTTTTTAAAACAGCAGAAATAGTGACAGTTTAACTTCCTCTTTACCTTTTTGGATGCCCTTTATTTCTTTCTCTTGTCTGATTGCTCTGGCTAGGACTTACAGTACTATGTTGAAGAGAAGTGGTGAAAGTGGACATCCTTGTCTTGTTCCAGTTCTCAGGGGGAATGCTGTCAATTTTTCCCCATTCAGTATTATGTTGATTGTGGGTTTGTCATAGATGGCTTTTATTACGTTGAGATATGTCCCTTGTATGCCGACTTTGCTGAGAGTTTTAAGCATAAAGTGATGCTGGATTTTGTGGGATGCTTTTTCTGCATCTATTGAGATGATCATGTGATTTTTTATTTTAATTCTGTTTATGTGGTGTATCGCATATATTGACTTGCGTAAGTCAAACTGTTGCTATTTGCTGATGATATGATTGTATACCTAGAAAACCCTAAAGATTCCTTCAAAAACCTCTGAGAATTGATAAATGAATTCAGCAAAGTTTCAGGATACAAAATTAATGTACACAAGGGAGTAACTCACCTATACACCAACAGCAACCAAGCTGAGAATCAAATCAAGAATTCAACCCCTCTACAAAAGGTGCAAAAAATAAATAAATAAATAACCCAACAACTTAGAAATATACCTAACCAAGGAGGTGAAAGACTATACAAGGAAACTCCAAAAACTGCTGAAAGAAATCATAGATGATACAAACAAATGGAAACACATCCCATGCTCATGGATGGGTAGAATCAATATTGTGAAAATGACCATACTGCCAAAAGCAATGTACAAATTCAATGCAATTCATCATCAAACAATTCCCACCATCGTTCTTCACAGAACTAGAAAACACAATCCTAAAATTCATATGGAACTATAAAAAAGCCCGCATAGCCAAAACAAGACTAAGCAAAAAGAACAAATCTGGAGGCATCACATCACCTAATTTCAAACTATACTATAGGGCCATAGTCACCAAAACAGCATGGCACTAGTATACAAATAGGCATATAGACCAATGGAACAGAATAGAGAATCCAGAAATAAAGCCACATACTTACAGCCAAATGATCTTTGACAAAGCAAAAAAAAAAAAAAAAAAAAAAAAAACACCCAACAACATAAAGTGGGGGAAAGGACACCCTGTGCAACAAATGGGGCTGGGATAATTGGCAAGCCACATGTGGGAGAATAAAATTGGATCTTCATCTCTCACCTTATACAAAAATCAACTCAAGATGGGTCAAGGGCTTAAAACTAATACATGAAATAATAAAAATTCTAGAAGATAACCACAGAAAAACCTTTCTAGGCATTGTCTTAGGCAAGGATTTAATGACCAAGAACCCAAAAGGAAATGTAATAAAAACAAAGATAAATAGCTGGAACTTCATTAAACTAAAGAGCTTTTGCACAGCAAAAGGAACAGTCAGCAGAGTAAAGAGACAACCCACAGAGTGGGAGAAAATCTTCACAATCTGTACATCTGGGAAAGGACTAACATCCAGAATCTACAGTAAACTCAAACAAATTAGCAAGACAAAAACAAACAATCCCATCAAAAAGTGAGCTAAGAACATGAATAGACAATTCTCAAAAGAAAATACACAAATGGCCAACAAACATATGAAAAAATACTCAACATCACTAATGAGAATACAAATTATTTTTGAAAACATGCAGAAATTTTAAAAATAGGACTTTCATTATACAACAAAAATAGTCTCAATTAATTCTAGAAGATGAATGGTACCAGAGTATTTTTAGCATAATACAATCATATTAGATGTTAAGAAATAAAGGAGAGCTAAACATATTCTCACATGTTTAAAATTAAATAACATATAACTAAATAAACTTTGATTTCTAAAGGAAATGCTAATATAGATCATATAACACTTCAAAATAATAGTCAATAAAAATATTCCAATGATAATTCTGTAGGAAACAATAAAGGCAATTCTTAGAAGAAATAGCATAGCTTTAAATGGATTTATTAGGAAACAACAAAAGTTATAAGCAAACCAATTAAGCAAATCAACTTAGCATTTAACTCAACAATTCAGAGAAAGAACAAAACAAATTAAGGGAATAACAAAATAACATGGGAAATTTAGTAAAATAGAGGATAAAATCAGTGGTGAAGAAACTTTTAAATCAAACAGAACAACTATTTTTTTGAAAAAAAAAAAGCAAACTTTTGGCAACAATGATCAAGGAAAAACACACAATATAAAAATGAACAAAATGTAGAATAAAAAAGGTTGACTAAGTATAGAAACAAGGAAGATGTCAAATATGTTTTAAGAATGACAACATAGATGAAACAAGATATTGTTTAATAAAGATGCTCAATTCGTCATATGTAAATTATTAGAGATGCAGGTATAAAAGGAATTCGTATAATTCTAATAACACCCTTGCAGATGTTCCTTCTTCTTTTTTTTTTTTTTTTTAATTGAGACAGAGTCTCACTCTGTCACCCAGGCTGGAGTGCAGTGGTGCAGTCTCAGCTCACTGCAACTTCTGCCTACCAGCTTCAAGTGATTATCCTGCCTCCGCCTCCCGACTAGCTGGGATTACAGGTTTGCACCACCACGCCTGACTAATTTTTGCATTTTTAGTAGAGACGAGGTTTGGCCATACTAGCCAGACTGGTCTCGACCTCGTGACCTCAAGTGATCCGACTGCCTCGGCCTCCCAAAGTGCTATGATTACAGGTGTGAGCCACCATACCTGGCCTCCTTGCAGGTTTCTACTGAGTGTGTTCTAGCAATCATTTAGTGAACGGTTAATAGCCACCTTGTATATTTTGTTGCAGAATAAAGAAAAAGTGGCACAAATAATTAATGGTAAGTATTACTTATAATATTAGATGCAAAATCTTAAATACTGAAAAATATTAAATAATATCTCTTTATAAACAGAAAATATTTCTTATTTTTTGGAACAACACGCAGAATTAAACCTTCAAAAGCCTATCAATGTAATGCTACTCACCATACTGATATTCAAAAGAAAGAAATACTGTGATCATCTCAATTATCAGAAAAAGCATTTGGTAAAATTCATTTATGATGAATTTCTTTAAAAAGTCAGAAAAGTAGAGCTAACCCTTAACTTAGTTAAATCTGCACTTTGCAAAACAACTGAGAAGTCTGCATTTAAAGTTGAGCTATGTCTATATTCCTAGAAATAAAAGAAAGATTCTAATAACTACCACTAGTATTAAACCTAGGACTAAAAGTTCTGGCCAACGTTACAATAAAAAGTGATAAAAAATTAAAAAGATAAGATAAAACTGTTCTTAAGATGATATGAATGTATTCTTAGAAATACCTTTTGGAAGCAACACATAAACTATTAAAAACGATAAGCAAGTTTCACAAAGTTACTGTGTATAAGAGCTACTTATTAATCTTATTAGCATTTTCCTACATAAACAATAAAGATAGAATATAACAAATATTAAGGTGCCATTCAAATAACAGAAATAATAAGAAAAAACATCAAATTTAGTATAAAGTATACAGCAATGAAAACCATAAAGATACAAGACTTATGGACAGAATTTGAAAATTTTAATACAGGTCTTCAAAATGTTTCTTACTCTAGGGTGATAAGAATTAGTTTTATAAATATATCAATTCTTCTGAGTCTAAATTTTAAAGCAATTTTAATCAAAATGTCAAAAAAATTATAAGAAATTTTTAAAGAAAATATATATTTTAAATCTTATATGAAGAAATAATAAACTATACATAGAAAAATAAACTTTGGAGAAAAGAGAAAATAAGATTAACTCGACCTCCTTGACATTAAGACATAATGTAAAGCCATGTTAATAAAAAGAGTACACAAAAATATTTACCATCTGTACGTGGAACTTTTGCCAAGTTGTCTATGCTTTCCGTAGATAACTTGAAAAAAGTTCCATGAACATTTGGTAAAATAATGTAAAGACGATACTACAAATCCATGTTGAAATAATGGATTGTCAGGTAGAGAGTATTAAAAAAAATAAAGAAAAATACATAGTTTAGTTACTTGGATTACCAACTAACAGAATTTATAAAAATGATCAACAGGTAAATTAAATAGCTACTTGTAGATGATAAAACTTTAAAGTTAATTATAATAAAAGGAAGATATTTTTGAATTAGTGCATAGAAAAATCTTTTTACCAAAAGCCCCATTGCTCACATCAAAATGAAAACAAAAATAATTAGTTAAAAATTAAATATTTATGTTCAATAAAGAGAAGATACAGAAATAATTAAAATGTAGAAAATACAAGGAAATAAAATATTTTAAGTGTCTCAAAAATGAGACTAAAATGAGTCTAAATGAGACTAAAATTGGAAACTAAAATGAGTCTAAAATGAGACTAATATTAGAACAGTATAAAGAAGTTCTGCAAATCAACAAGAGTAATTCAGTAGGAAATTGGACAAAGAAAATAAACAATTACTGAATCAAAACCTAAAAAGCCTGAACTCATTAGTAATCATATTATTAATGTAAAATAAACTAAAAATGAGATTGCATCTTGCAGCCAGTATAATATCCAGGAAAATATATGAAAGCAGTAACTCCAAGCACTGGTGGCATTATGAGAATGGGGAAACATGTATGTACTCATACGCCTATGGTTGACTGTAACTTGATGTAACCATTCAACATAATTGTCTGGCAGTATTTAATTAAACTATTATATATGTACACCCTATAATCTAGAAGACCTGGTTCTCCTTAGCTGTCATAATCCTTGCTGGCCAAGACTAAACATAGTCTCATATAAGTCTGTTAAGGGACATGGGAATTTATGTTTATCTAAGCATTCCTATGGATGTCAGGAGTTGAAGATGATCAGGTTGCCTTACCAGTGGAGAAGGAACTAGGTGAAACTCTCCTGATGCACAGAATAGGGTATTATCCAGTAGTCAGAAAGAGAAATATTTACTCACAGAAATGTGGATAGATCTTAAAAGCAACTTGAAAGTCGAGTAAAAAAATTTAGCCACAGAGTGAGAAAAAAATTATTAATATTTAAATATGTTCATATCTAACAACAGCACAGATTTTTCACTAATATTCACAAAGATTTATCTCAAGTGCATTTAAATGTTTTCCCACTGGGAAGGAAAGTAAAAGGAGTGGGGAATAGGGATGAAACACACAACTGAATGAAAATAAATGAATGAATCAGCAACAAGAAAGGAAAATTGCATGGGCTCATCATTATTTGTTTTATTAATCCAGAACTATAATTAGCTTCAATGTTCTGAACCAGGGATATTTTTAAAACTAAGAAAAAAAATCAATTCCTTAAGATTCTTTTTCTAATACTTATATCTTACTTATTTCAAGTTTGCTATGTATATAAATATTTTCACTTTGTCCATAAACACCAATTAAAGTTCCCAAAGTTGTCCTTTATTTTCCCCTTTTGTGTAAATGAATATGCTCTACCAGTAGCTAGGACATATTATCCCCTCACTCCGTCTCTACCTGGCTATGATTTACAATGTTCTTAAAGGTCTCCTCTTTTTTTCTTTTCTCCCAATTTAAGCTGTATACTATTTCTGTGTATTATTATGTTATTTTCTAAGAAGTGGTTCATACACATTGTTAAATACTAGCTTTCTATTAATTCTGCATTGCTACATAAAAAATTATCACAAACTTGGCAAATTATTACTGATTCAATCACTCACAGTTCTCTAGTTCAGAACTCCAGGAATGATATAGGTGGGTTCTTTGCTCAGTGTCTGAAGGGCTGACATCAAGATGTTAAAAAGGTTACAATCGTATCTGTAGGCTCTAGGCATGAATCCGCTTTGGAAGTAATTTTTCTTATTGACAAAATTTAGTTCCTGGTTGTACCTCTGATGTCCCCGTTTCCTTATTGGCTGTCAGCCAAGGGCTGCTCTCAGCACCTACAGGCTTATTGCATTCCTCACCGCATGGCTCCCTAGGTCTTCAATACAGCAACATTTAAGTGAATCCTTCTCATATGTTGAAACTCTGACATCATCTATCTCTGACTACTACAACCTGATTGAAAGTACTGTGTGATCAGGTTGGACAGGCATACCTGGATAATATCCCTATTTTAAGGTAAATCAAATTTTTATTCTAGTTCATTGGCACAATCTTTTTGCTACATAGTGTAGCAATCGTAGGAGTAATAGCTGACCAAATTATCAGGTTTAACCCACGTTTAAGAAGAAGAGAGTACCTAGAATCAAGTGCCATTGGAAGTCCTCTTAAAATTCTGATTCCCATAATCTGCCCTGTGGCCACAGTGTTCCACATCTGTCCATCATGCAAAATACATTGACTCCATCTCTAGGTCTCCAAAAGGTTCCCAATGACAAGATTAGCTCATCTTAGTTAATTTATAAAAATATATGTGTATATATATATTTATATGTATATATGTATACATTTATATATGTATACATTTATTAGTCACATTTATGAAGGCTGAGAAATCCAAAATCAAGGTGCTAGCAAGTTTGGTGTCTGGTGACAGCACATTCCTCATAGATGGCATTGTCTAGGTATCCTCAAATGGTAGAAGGGACAAAAAAGGCAAAAGAGAGTTTATTTTTTGCTAAAAGATAAACTCTGTTTTTGCCTTTTTTAACCCCCTTTGAGAAAGTAATTAATCACTTTCCTAAAGGCCCCACCTCTTAGTATCACCACAATGGAAGTTGTTTCAAACATTTTGGAGAGGACACACATTTGGACCATAGTATAGATCAAGTTTAAAATCCATTCCTCTAACTCTAAATCTCATCATCTAGGTCATTTAAATCACGTTTCTATGAGGCTCTTGGGTGTAATTCATTCTGGAGCAGAATTCTTTTACATCTGTGAACCTGCAAAATTAAAGACATAAATTTTCTGCCCTCAAAACTCCAACATACAGTAGTGGAATGGATATATGATAACGGTTACAGACATTTGTTAAAAAGTGGGAAAATGGGAGGTAAAAGAGTTGCCAGTTCAAAGCTGTTTTGTAATCCAGTTAAGAAAACTCCATCAGGAATTCCCTTATGAGGTCTGGAGGGCTAGAAAGAATTCTCTGAGGTGAAGCCCAAGGTCTGGGCTTCCTTTTCTCCCTCTGGACCCTTAGCTCCACCCTCTGAATTATCCTTTCTTTTTCATGAATAGTAGCACTTGTTTGAACTGAGCAGTTTTTGTTTTTGTTTTTTTTTTTGAGATGGAGTCTCACTCTGTCGCCCAGGCTGGAGTGCAGTGGCACTATCTGGGCTCACTGCAAGCTCCGCCTCCCGGGTTCATGCCATTCTCCTACCTCAGCCTCCTGAGTAGCTGGGACTACAGGCGCCCACCACCATGCCCGGCTAAATTTTTTTTTGTGTATTTTTAGTAGAGACGGGGTTTCACCGTGTTAGCCAGGATGATCTCGATCTCCTGACCTCGTGATCTGCCTGCCTTGGCCTCCCAAATGAACTGAGTAGTTTATCAGCCTGTTTCTTGCCAGTAAATTCTTGGGACTAGATAGCTTCCTTTACTTTTATACTCTATTTACCTTTTATTCCAGACTGGCAGTGTTTCTGCTGACAAAAGTTTTACAAAACTTTTCAGGTTATTTGTAAACTACACCACGCTTCAATCCATTCAACAAAAGCAATACCCGTTGAATCATTTGGAGACAAGCTTGATCTCCTGGCTGAGATGGCTATGGGGCAATGACCTTAAGCGTCTTGAAGGTCGTCTAGTTTGATAGAGAAGTTCTGTAAAGCACCATCGTACTTTATGTGACTGTGTATGCTGACCTTATAATCTTCCCTAGTTTTCAGCAAAATTTTGTATAGTCACACATTTAGCTATCTATTTATATTAAAAAGCAACCACTTAATTTTAACATTTTGCCATTTGGACTGAGAATTTTCTAAGTCATCACATATTGATTCATTTTTGTTTAACAATTCTTCCTTCTACTTATCCCTATTTTAAAAATTATTTTACTATGAGCACACTGGAAAAAATCAGGCCACACCTCTAACACTTTAGTTAGAAATCTCCTTAGCTTAATAATCACATGTATCACAAATTTGGCTCTCCACATAACTATAGGAGACAATTTTGCTACACTTTCTATTATTACTTTCTGTCTATATCTTCACTGGTAGCATCTTTAAAATATGTAATCCTATTAAAATTTTGTTCAAGGCAATCAAGACTTTTTTCATATTCCTCAAAATTTTTTGAGTCCCTACCCACTGCCCAGTTCCAAAGCCTTAAATATGCCAAAACTCATTTTTCATATAACAGAATTGTGAAAGGGATATCTCTCATCATATTCACAGGTTATGCCCAGAAATAATACAAGGATGTTGGTCTTTGACAGTTATCTTAGATTACTACCTATTTTTAGCTCCCAAAAGTATTGCAGTAGAAACCGTCTTCTATCTCACCCCATCATTTATTCTCCAAGCATTACATTCCAAAATATTTTTTCTTATTATAAGGCAACTATATTGTTTTTTTCTTGATTCATCAATTTTAAAAATTAGAGAGTTGTTTCTTCTTTTACTATATGCAGTTTTAACTCTTTTATACCCTCCCCAACTTATTCTTTCCCATTTAATTTTAAATCTGTAAGTACCACATGCTATAAACTCAAGTATTTTAATATTATTATATTCAATTATTTTAATTATCCAAGTATTTCATATTAAAATACTTCCCTACACCAGATTTTCTAAGTTCTTTTTGTTTTTTAACCTTAATTTGTTATTTAATCCTAATTTTTTCCTAGTATATTGATGTACTCTACTGAGTAGCCATCTTTTCCGGGAGTCCCCTGCTCCAATCTGGGCTGATTGATATCTAGTCTTCCTTTGATGCAAAGCTGGCTTCCCTAATTCATTATTTTTGTTTTCTGGATCACACATTTTAGTCTCTTTATTTTGATGTTTTCCCTGGCTTGTACTCTTTATTTACCTCTCATTCCAGGCTGGCAGTGTTTTGAATGACAAAAATTTTACCAAAACTTTGAAAGCTACATGTTTTAGCTTTCTTATTTTACTGGAGCACTTCTACTATATTTCAACGTGTCACTTCCCAAATGCAGGTGTTGACAATGAGATGATATTAAGAGGTGGAATCTTTAAAGGTGATTAGTCCGTGAGGGCTCCTCCTATATGAATGGGATGAAAGCCTTTATATAGAGTTTTCATGTAGCACTTCTCTTCTGCCATTTGAAGACACAGCATTTATCCCTTTTGCCTTTACGCCTTCCACCATGTGAGGATGCAGCCAGAAGGCCTTTGCCAGACACCAGGCACCAGCACCTTATTCTTCAACTTCCCAGTCTCTAAACTATGAGAAATAAATTTCTGTTCTTATTAGATTACCCAGTCTCAGGTATTCTGTTATGGAGGCATAAACTGGACCAAGATTGCATCCCACGAAGGGATGGATGATAAATAGTCTTAGTCTTTACATTTATGAAAATGCTTTAATTATATCTTCAAAATTTGCTTACAGTTTTTCTAGGTATAGAAATTTAGGATGAAAATCATTACCCTGTAGAAATGTAGAAGTTTGATTTTGTTGTCTTCTAATATCCAACATTACTGTTGACCAATCTGATGTCACCTGATTATTGTTTTGTTTTATTTGGCCTATTTGTTTTACTCTGCAAGTTTTTGTGGCAATTCCTTAACTCTGATATGATTATCTTTTAGTGGGTTTTGTTATTTTTTCATTCTACTAAGCACTCAAAGGAACATTTAATCACCCCAACTATAATACAAATGAAGAAAGTTGTAAGCTGGACAAGACCATTAGTAGCAAAGTTCACACTCAAAAAACCCTAATTGAGCACTTAGTACTATACTTCATTCAAGCACTGGATGTTTAGGTGAAGGCAAATGAACAGACTTATGAAATAAAATTCTAGAAATTAAAAATGCTTAGGGTATTCCAATTTTAGGGAAACCATTTAAAGATTCACTTATAAAAGCAGAAATGAAATTTCTAAAAAGTTACACCTTAATCCATTACATTTAGTAGAGAAAATGTAATAGGTCTTCTTGGCGAATTCATTTAGTTCCTAGGAAAGTTAAATTTGTGCAAATAGATAGATGAAATTCATAAAGATTGGAAAAATAAAATAAAGACTAAGTGGAGTTTATTTACTAGAAAATATTAGGAGATCTGAATATATGTTGTTTGACTGAGAAATTGCTAAGAAGTTAAGAGTTGTATTAAGTTGCAGCTGAGCTAACATAGGAAAACTAAGAGAAAAAAGCAATTTCTTGGGTCTGTACAAAGAATTACAATTCGTTTTATGGAATTGAGTAAAATATTAATGCGAAGCTCAATATTTGATATAATACATTTTGGGATTTGTAACCATTAAGGAATTTAAAATGATCATTCCTCCATTATAAAGTGTTGCTATCAATCTGAATTCCTCGAATTCTCTCAAGTAAACATAATTAAAATTACTATCATAAAGCATTTAATTTTTTTTCTTCCAACTTTATCCAATCAAGAATTGATGTGATGTGTGTATGTGTGTGTACTGGGGGCAGAGGGAGGTGGGGCAGGGAAGGGCAGAAGAGGAATACAAGGAGGAGCTTAATTTTATCTAATTTACAAAGCATACCAGTTCTCTTTGTTCATTTAGGCAGACCTTACAATCATATTTATGGAGTTTCCTCTAACCAAATAGAATGCACTTTCTGGAAATCACTGCAGTGGCATCATAATTTTCTATCTTAAAAAATTAAACTCAGTAGCTCTTAGCGGGACCATAAAGTCAGAAAAATAAACCAATATGATACACAAAAAAATGATGAAATCCAAGAAAACCATGTCAGGTCCCAAAAGACAAAATAACTTTTACTTTCTTCTGTGAACCACACATTGCACAAAGAGTTCTTTACAAAAATTACTTTTATATCCTTTCCATTTTGTGTAACAAATACGTATATTTCAATAAACAGATACTGGTAAAGTATACTTGATGTCCGTCTCCGTTCTCAGTCTTAAGAACAATATTGGCTCTCCCTTCAGGACACAGGCGTTTCATTCATTCAGCAAATATGTGTTGAGTGTTCATTCTGTGCATGAAATTTTTTGGGCCCTCTAGCAGGGAAAACAGAAAATGATCCTGTGAACAAATGAAGAAATAATGCTTGCAGATGGCAGTTTAGTGTTCTGAAGGAAAACAGGATGATATTTATATTTATATAAAGTAAATATAGTAGATTGGAAAAGGAGGAAATTTAGACTTTATAAAGTTTAAGTTTTCAAGAAATGCCTCTGAATTCACAAGAAAAGACCTGAATCTTGATGTATTTCTTTTCAGGTAGAGACCTATTATCCATTATTTTATGAAGAGATACTAATGCTCGAATTTTACAATTATACATGTATTACATATTTTCTGCTAGTGTCTAAATTAATTAGTTAAAAATTATTTATAGCTTTCTATAATATGATAACATTATTCTTAATGCACTTGAAATAGTTTATTGAAGATAGAACCTTGACTACATACTACCAATTATATTACAATAATTTACTCATGAAAATTGAGTCTTGGCTTACATAATTTAGTCACAATCATCTATCTTTTACTGTATGTGATTCGGCCCTCATTTGACCCCCAGGGTAGTCTGTCTACCATGTCAATGTCTTATCCACAGGAGTTCTATTTTATTTTACTTTTAAGCAGAAAATATAGCATTGGAATTTAGTTTGAACTTGGATATCATTTGTACTGGATTCTGTCTCCCCTGTAAAAAAAAATACCAAAAAAAAGTTACAGGTGATATATATGAAACCAGGGTTTGAATTATAATCTGAAAATAAGTTAATAGATAGGAAACTGAATTATGATATTTGCATACATTTCATATTTTAATGTCTATGGAAGAAGAGAATGAGCAGAAGTCAGCTTATACAAGCCTTTATAAAATATCTGGAAAGGAAAATTTGTTGATAGAATTGAGTAGTTAGGCAATATTTGTGCCTTCAGTTGAATCATGGGAAAACAAATCTTTATGAGTTCTGGAGTTCTGTATTGGTCACCTGGAATCCAAGAAAAATTATGAAAGCACTATTTACATGTGAGATAGGAAGTCAGAAAACCCATAGCAAGTGGCTGCCATGAAAATGAGGTGATCATTAGATCAAGGACAACCTTTTATTTATCCAGGGGAATTAGGGCCAAGTGTTTTATTGGCTTTTGAATAAGATTAAATCTATTGGAAACCTACTGTCTAACTATTCAGTTTTGTTTTAAAGACAGACATAGATATACTAGATAGATACATAGATCAATAGAGAGATAACTGTACATTTACCGTATGGCATATATAATTGGTTTTTCACTAATTAATTTTACTATATGTGCAACAAATGATTAATAAACACAAATATGAATTTATTGTAAATGAGTAAATAATTACCAGCATTTATGTCAACTGGCATTCAGTGCAGTGATGGTGTCAAGTTTAATATTAGTAGCTTTATAAATAAGGATCTAAAATTTTTGATAATTTAAGATACACTCTCAAAAGCACTCTTTCTCTGACTCTATGAGCTGAATTGATAAGTTATTTCACAAAAACAGAACCCAAAACTCTGATTCCCTCAGAAATAAAATTCTTGAATATGAATAAAAATATTTACTTACTTAGTTTATTTTAAAAACACTACAGATCATTTGATACAAAATGTTTTTGAAGAAAATGTTTATGGTAAGGCCTTGGTTGAATCAGTATCAACATATGAGCCTCATATAGTCTCTACTTACATACAAAGGAAACATGGGTTCTTCAGAGCCCATTACACTCTCTCTACTAGACTGGAGTTCTACATAACTGAGAGCTTGTGATGATGATATAAGGAATTTGAGGGGTAGGGAGAGAACATAAATACCTTGGAATTGCAAAATAAAAATAAAACTAGTAAAAATAAAGTAAAATATGCAAAATTCTAGGAAATACAATGCAATAATATTTGTGTTAAATTTTCTTTTTTCTATTTATTTATTTATTTATTTGTTTATTCATTCATTTATTTTTTGAGGTGGAGTTTCACTCTTGCTGCCCAGGCTGGAGTGCAATGGAGCAATCTAGGCTCACTGCAACCTCCACCTCCTGGGTTCAAGTGATTCTCCTGTTGGGATTAAAGGCATGCGCCACCACACCCTGCTAATTTGTGTTAAAGTTTCAATGAATTTAAACTATCTTTAAAAACAAAACAAAACTTTTTTTATCTTCTCAATTTGTTAACTAATTCAAGAAGCCCTTAATTATCCTGTGGAGGAGGGCAGGTTCCTGAAATTCTAGTCTCTTCATGAATAACCCTGTTAACTTTTTCTTATTCCCAGAAGTTTCTTTGTTTGTTTTCTTAACTCTTTGTACACAAAAATTCTTGTCTGTCTGGAGACTCTTCAGATGAGGACTTTCTCCTGACATCAAGAAAAAGATTGTGAGCTAGGCCATGCTCTGGTTCAGCAACTGATCATTTTCTAAATGCTTTTTTAACTATTACTAAAGCATTACTCTTGCAACCTTTTATTTTAAAACCATCATATCTGAGTGGTTCGTGTTATTACAGGTCATTATTTTTGTCGTTTGCAGTTATCAAATTCTGATTTAATACCTTAATTTCGTCCAGATTTTAGAACTCACTTTAAAGTCATTTTTCTCTCTGTAGCTCTATGTAGCTGATTTATTCAATTATATAGTCTAATAGATCCTTGCTTATTTTAATGCCAATGACCTTAACATCACTATAACTACCAAAATACTATAATTCTTTTGAGTTCATAGAAATGTTAAACTATGAGATCTACCTCTTCGAACACAGCCTTCTCTCTTTTAATTGATCACATTTCTATAATAATCTGTTTTCATCCCCAACCTATTACTTTTTTTCTTGTTTTGCTTCTTTTCTTATACTATGTACACCTTATTATTCATCAGTATAAACATGTAACAGATAAACATTATAAATAATAACAGTAAGATCAGTGAACATTGAATGATGATCTATGCCATCTATATTTACTCTCCCTACCTCCATCATTGGCATGGCCATATTCCTTGCCTTGGCCAGTGGAAAGTAAAGTAGCAAAAAATGTCATGTCCAAGCAAAAGGCCTTAGAGGCATTGCAAATTTTTACTTAAGTGCTCTCTTTGTGAGTACCACAAGTCTCAGATAGTGGTCATTTCTTTAGCCTGAGTTCTGGACTAAAAATCTAGGTAAAAGGGATCTGAAGCTAACTCCAGACTGAAGTCAAACCCAGTAGAAACTAGCCAAGAGAAGCAGATCCAAGTGGTACAGACTTCTAGCCAACCTACAGGTCCATAATTAATGATTTTTTATTGTAAGCCACTGAGAGTTAGAGTTGTTACCACAGCAAAGTATATTGTATTAATATACTTTATCCACATTTTACAAATGAGAAAACTAACACTTAAAGTGGTTAAATAATTTTTCAATGTTACAAAATTATTAAATGCCAAAATTTAAACCCAAAACCTAACTTTCAAATGAGCCATTCCAAGATGGCCAAATAGGAACAGCTCTGGTCTTCAGCTCCCAGCATGATGGATGCAGAAGATGGGTGATTTCTGCATTTCCAACTGAGGTACCTGGTTCGTCTCATTGGGACTGGTTGGAAAGTGGGGGCAGCCCATGGAGGGCAATCCAAAGCAGGGCAGGGCATCACCTCACCCGGGAAGTGCAAGGGGTCAGGGGATTTCCCTTCCCTAGCCAAGGGAAGCCCTGACAGACTGTACCTGGAAAATCGGGACATTGCCACCCAAATCCTGCGCTTTTCCAACGGTCTTAGCAAATGGCACACCAGGAGATTATATCCTGTGCCTTGCTCAGTGGTTCCCACGCCCATGAAGCTTTGCTCACTGCTAGTGCAAGATCAAACTGCCAGGTGGCAAGCCTAGCTGGGGGAGGGGCGTCCACCTTTGCTGAGGCTCAAGTAGGTAAACAAAGCAGCCAGGAAGCTTGAACTGGGTGAAGCTCACCACAGCTCAAGGAGGCCCACCTGCCTCTGTAGACTCCACCTTTGGGGGCAGGGCAGAGCTGAACAAAAGGCAGCAGAAACTTCTACAGACTTAAATGTCCCTGTCTGACAGCTCTGAAGAGAGCCATGGATCTCCCAGCATGGTGTTTGAGCTCTGAGAATGGACAAATCTCCTCCTCAAGTGGGTCCCTGACCCCCGTGTAGCGTAACTTGGAGACACCTCCCAGTAGGGGCCGACTGACACCTCATACAGCCAGGTGCCCCTCTGAGATGAAGCTTCCAGCAATATTTGCTCTTCTGCAGACTCCGCTGGTGATACCCAGGCAAACAGAATCTGGAGTGGACCTCCAGCAAACTTCAACAGACCTGCAGCTGAGGGACCCGACTGTTAGAAGGAAAACTAACAAACAGAAAGGAATAGCATCAACATCAACAAAAAGGACGTCCACACCAAAACCACATCTATAGGTCACCATCATCAAAGACCAAAGGAAGATAAAACCACAAAGATGGGGAGAAACCAAAGCAGAAGAGCTGAAAATTCTAAAAAGCAGAGCCCCCCTTCTCCTCCAAAGGATTGCAGCTCCTCGCCAGCAATGGAACAAAGCAGGACGGAGAATGACTTTGACGTGTTGACAGAAGTAGGCTTCAGAAGGTCGGTAATAACAAACTTCTCCAAGCTAAAGGAGGATGTTCAAACCCATCACAAGGATGCTAAAAACCTTGAAAAAAGATACAACGAATGGCTAACTAGAATAAACAGTGTGGAGAAGACCTTAAATGACCTTAAATGATGGAGAAGACCTTAAATGATGGAGCTGAAAACTATGGAACGAGAACTACATGATGCATGCACAAGCTTCAGTAGCCAATTTGATCAAGTGGAAGAAAGGGTATCCATGATTGAAGATCAAATTAATGAAATGAAGAGAAGTTTAGAGAAAAAAGAGTAAAAAGAAACAAACAAACCCTCCAAGAAATATGGGACTATGTGAAAAGACCAAATCTACATTTATTTGGTGTACCTGAAAGTGACAGGGAGAATGGAACCAAGCTGGAAAATATTCTTCAAGATATTATCCAGGAGAACTTCCCCAACCTAGCAAGGCAGGCCAACATTCACATTCAGGAAATACAGAGAACGCCACGAAGATACTCCTCAAGAAGAACATCAGCAAGACACATAATTGTCAGATTCATCAAGTTTGAAATGAAGGAAAAAGTTCTAAGGACAGCAAGAGAGAAAGGTCAGGTTACCCGTAAAGGGAAGCCCATCAGACTAACAGTGGATCTCTCGGCAGAAACCCTACAAGCCAGAAGAGAGTAAGGGACAATATTCAAAGTTCTTAAAGAAAAGAATTTTCAAACCAGAATTTCATATCCAGCCAAACTAAGCTTCATAAGTGAAGGAGAAATAAAATCCTTTACAGACAAGCAAATGCTGAGAGATTTTGTCACCACCAGACCCGCCTTACAAGAGCTCCTGAAGGAAGCTCTAAACATGGAAAGGAAAAACTGGGAACAGCCACTGCAAAAACATACCAAATTGTAAAGACCATCGATGCTAGGAAGAAACTGCATCAACTAACGGGCAAAATAAACAGCTAACATAATGACAGGATGAAATCCACACATAACAATATTAACCTTAAATGTAAATGGACTAAATGCTCCATTTAAAAGACACAGACTGGCAAATTGGATAAAGAGTCAAGACCCATCAGTGTGCTGTATTCAGGAGTCCAGTCTCACATGCAGAGACACACATAGGCTCAAAATAAAAGGATGGAAGAAGATCTACCAAGCAAAAAAAAAAAAAAAAAAAAGCAGGGGTTGCAATGCTAGTCTCTGGTAAAACAGACTTTAAACCAACAAAGATCAAAAGAGACAAAGAAGGCCATTACATAATGGTAAATGGATCAATTCAACAAGAAGAGCTAACTATCCTAAATATATATGCACCCAATACAGGAGCACCCAGATTCATAAAGCAAGTCCTGAGAGACCTAAAAAGAGACTTGGACTTCCTCACAATAATAATGGGAGATTTAACACCCCACTGTCAATATTGGACAGATCAATAAGACAGAAGTTTAACAAGGATATCCAGGAGTTGAACTCAGCTCTGCACCAAGCAGACCTGATAGACATCTACAGAACTCTCCACCCCAAGTCAACAGAAAATACATTCTTCTCAGCACCACATTGCACTTATTCCAAAATTGACCATATATTTGGAAGTAAAGCCTCCTCAGTAAATGTAAAATAACAGAAATCACGACAAACTGTCTCTCAGACCACAGTGCAATCAAATTAGAACTCGGGATTAAGAAACTCACTCAAAACTGCACAACTACATGGAAACTGAACAACCTGCTCCTGAATGACTATTGGGTAAATAATGAAATGAAGGCAGAAATAAAGATATTCTTTGAAACCAATGAGAACAAAGACACAACATACCAGAATCTCTGGGACACATTTAAAGCAGTATGTAGAGGGAAATTTATAGCACTAAATGCCCACAAGAGAAAGCAGGAAAGATCTAAAATCGACACCCTAACATCACAATTAAAAGAGCTAGAGAAGCAAGGGCAAACAAATTCAAAAGCTAGCAGAAGGCAAGAAATAACTAAGATCAGAGCAGAACTGAAGGAGATAGAGGCACAAAAGACCCTTCAAAAAATCAATGAAACAAGGAACTGGTTTTTTGAAAAGATCAACAAAATAGATAGGCTGCTAGCAAGACCAATAAAGAAGAAAAAAGAGAAGAATCAAATAGACGCAATAAAAAATGATAAAAGGGATATCACCACTGATCCCACAGAAATACAAACTACCATCTGAGAATACTATAAACACCACTACACAAATAAACTAGAAAATCTAGAAGAAATGGATAAATTCCTGGACACATACACCTCCCAAGACTAACCCAGGAAGAAGTTGAATCTCTGAATAGACCAATAACAGGCTCTGAAATTGAGGCAATAATTAATAGTCTACCAACCGAAAAAAGTCCAGGACCAGAAGGATCCACAGCTGAATTCTTCCAGAGGTACAAGGACAAGCTGGTACCATTCCTTCTGAAACTATTCCAACCAATAAAAAAAGAGGGAATCCTCCCTAACTCATTTTATGAGGCCAGCATCACTCTGATAGCAAAGCCTGGCGGAGACACAACAAAAAAAGAGAATTTTAGACCAATATACCTGAATGACATTGATGCAAATATCCTCAATAAAATACTGGCAAACAAAATGCAGCAGCATATCAAAAACTTATCTTCCGCAATCAAGTTGGCTTCATCCCTGGGATTCAAGGCTGGTTCAACATACGCAAATCAATAAACGTAATCCATCACATAAACAGAACCAAAGACAAAAACCACATGATTATCTCAATAGATGCAGAAAAGGCCTTTGACAAAATTCAACAGCCTTTCATGCTAAAAACTCTCAATAAACTAGGTATTGATGGAACATATCTCAAAATAATAAGAGCTATTTTTGACAAACCCACAGCCAATATCATACTGAATGGGCAAAAACTGGAAGCATTCCCTTTGAAAACTGGCACAAGACAGGGATGCCCTCTCTCACCACTCCTATTCAACATAGTGTTGGAAGTTCTGACCAGGGAAATCAGGCAAGAGTAAGAAATAAAGCGTATTCAATTAGGAAAAGAGGAAGTCAAATTGTCCGTATTTGCAGATGACATGATTGTATATTTAGAAAACCCCATCGTCTCAGTCCAAAATCTTCTTAAGCTGATAAGCAACTTCAGGAAAGTCTCAGGATACAAAATCAATGTGCAAAAATCATGAGCATTCTTATACACCAATTACAGACAAATAGGGAGCCAAATCATGAGTGAACTCCCATTCACAATTGCTTCAAAGAGAATAAAATCCTTAAGAATCCAACTTACAAGGGATGTGAAGGACCTCTTCAAGCAGAACTACAAACCACTGCTCAAAGAAATAAAAGGGGACACAAACAAATGGAAGAACATTCCATGCTCATGGATAGGAAGAATCAATATCATGAAAATGGCCATACTGCCCAAGGTAATTTATAGATTCATTGCCATCCCCATCAAGCTGCCAATGACTTTCTTCACAGAATTGGAAAAAACTACTCTAAAGTTCATATGGAACCAAAAAAAGCCCACATTGCCAAGACAATGCTAAGCAAAAAGAACAAAGCTGGAGGCATCATGCTACCTGACTTCAAACTATACTACAAGGCTACAGTAACCAAAACAGTGTGGTACTGGTTCCAAAACAGAGATATAGACCAATGGAACAGAACAGAGGCCTCAGAAATAACACCACACATCTACAACCATCTAATCTTTGACAAACCTGACAAAAACAATAAATGGGGAAAGGATTCCTTGTTTAATAAATGGTGCTGGGAAAACTAGTTAGCCATATGTAGAAAGCTGAAACTGGATCCCTAAAATTAATTCAAGATGGATTAAAGACTTAAATTTCAGACCTAAAACCATAAAAACTCTAGAAGAAAACCTAGGCAAGACTATTCAGGACACAGGCATGGGCAAGGACTTCATGACTAAAACACCAAAAGCAATGGCAACAAAAGCCAAAATAGAGAAATAGGATCTAGTTAAACTAAAGAGCTTCTGCACAGCAAAAGAAACTACTATCAGAGTGGACAGGAAACCTACAGAATGGTAGAAAATTTTTGCAATCTACCCATCTGACAAAGGGCTAATATCCAGAATCTACAAAGAACTTAAACAAATTTACAAGAAAAAATCAAACAACCCCATCAAAAAGTGGGCAAAGGATATGAAGAGATACTTTTCAAAAGAAGACATTTATACAGCCAACAGACACATGAAAAATGCTCATCATCACTGATCATCAGAGAAATGAAAATCAAAACCAAAATGAGATACCATCTCACACCAGTTACAATGGCTATCATTAAAAAGTCAGGAAACAACAGTTGCTGGAGAGGATGTGGAGAAATAGGAATGCTTTTACACTGTTGGTGTGACTGTAAACTAATTCAACCATTGTGGAAGACAGTGTGGCAATTCCTCAAGGATCTAGAACTAGAAATACCATTTGACCTGGCTATCCCATTACTGGGTATATACCCAAAGGATTAGATATCATGTTACTATAAAGACACATGCACACGTATGTTTATTGTGGCACTATTCACAATAGCAAAGACTTGGAACAAACCCCAATGTCCATCAATGATAGACTGGATTAAGAAAATGTGGCATATATACACCATGGAATACTATGCAGACATAAAAAAGGATGAGTTCATGTTCTTTTTAGCAACATAGATGAAGCTGGAAATCATTATTCTGAGCAAACTATCGCAAGGACAGAAAACCAAAAACTGCATGTTCTCACTTATAGGTGGGAATTGAACAATGAGAACACTTGGACACAGGGCAGGGAACATCACACACCAGGGCCTGTCATGGGGTTAGGGATAGGGGAGGGATAGCATTAGGAGAAATACCTAATGTAAATAATGAGTTAATGGGTGCAGCACACCAACACGGCATATGTATACATATTTAACAAACCTGCACATTGTGCACATGTACCCTAGAACTTAAAGTATAATGATAATAATAATAATAAAAACAAACAAAAAACACCTAAACCTTGGTTTATTCCAGTAGGTACCTGTAGTGGTGCCATACACCAGCAGCTGTGGGACCAGATGGACTCTGAAGCCCTCCCCTGCAATATCCCTGGGACTCTATGGGTTCTGCCTCCAAATCTCATCCAGTTCCACTTCAGCATCTAGACCCAAGGATCAATGAGCCAGGCCAACTGAAAGCTACCAGCCCTCACAGAACACAGACCCCACTTCCTCCATCAACCTTAGGGGCTACACATCCCAGCCTGCCTCCATGTACCTGTATCTGTTTGATTTCATACTGGAGAATTGTTTCAGTGTCAGCAGGGTCTACACTGGCAGGAACTACCTTCTCACTGGAGATTTTGGCCTGAATCACTGCATAGGAAGAGAAAAGAGGGAACGTTTAGCAGCTGGTGAGGGCAACACACCTGAGGTCTGGATGATCCAGGGTCCCTGAAGAAGTCTATAGGGCAATTCTTGGTTTGGGTGTGGTCGGGTCATGAGCAATGTGATGTGTGAGAAGGGGGACCTGGAAACGCCTCCTCTGCAGTCACTGGAAGTTCCAAACCCCTCAGGCTTATTAGGTCCTATAACCGCTAAACTCTTTCTGCCTTTTGAACCAGTTAGTCTGGAGAGCTCTAGTTCTCCATAGCCATTTGTGCAGTGGGGCACATGGTAGGAGTCAGAGTAGAGAAGGGATGAGGAGCCCCTTCAGGGCAGTTGGTGTGAAGTTTATCTATTGCTGTGGTCAAGGCCTCTCAGCCTGCCTACAGTTGACATTAGTAAATGTTTATTGAATTCATAAATGTTCTGACCCTGCACTGAGGTATTGCATCTCTTGCGATTTGAGCATTAATAACCAAAACTGTTGATGAAGTTCTTCCTCTGTGCCTGGCCTTGCACTAGGCACTAGGCCCATAGATGTGATTAAGACCGGGTCCCCATCCTGCAGAGCTCTTGATCTAGTGGAGGGCACACTTGTAAAGCACAGCACAGTAGGAGCACTAATATGGTTAGAGATGCTGAGGCAGCACCAAGGAGCCAGGGAGCCTGCAGAGAAGGGGAGAGATCTAAGTTAGACCTTGAAGGATGAGTAGGAGTCTGCCAGGAATTTAACGGTGTGAGGGTGGGCAAAAAAAAAAAAACAACAACAAAAACAACAACAAAAAAAACTCTGTTCTCTGTTGTTTTCTGATACACTCAATCAACATCTCGATTGAAATGGAAAATTTCTAATAAACTCATCCATACTCTGCTTTCAACATAGTAATCCACATGTAGACTGCTGAATATTTTAAGAAAAAAATTACCAAATTTTTCAGGTAGTTTATGTCACACTACCTTTATTGTTTCTAATTTATTTTTTGCCTCTAATTTTGTCAGATAATCTTTCTATGTGTTCCTCAATAACTCACTCTACACTTCCATAAGAGGTTTTCCCTAATATTTAATAGATTCCTCAATTTTCTAATCTCATCAGTGTTGCAATGTATACTTGGAATATTCCATCTCATGTAATGTCTCTTCATTATTTGCTACTACTTACCACTACTCTCTTAGTAAAATTCTGCTCTCCTTTGGCTTCTGTGAAGGTATTTTCATGTTTTCCCCAGTTTTCTGGATGTTCAGCTTTTTATCTATCTTTTTCTTTCCATACAAATGTTCTTCATGAAGTCTAAGCTAAGCTGCTATAACATAGAGACCCAAAAATCCACTGGAATCCACTGACTCAAACAAGCTAGAAATTTATTTCTTACTGATAGGATAGTTCACAGGTTGCTGTGGGCTGGAGTAGATAGGTAGATGTTCCAAAAGGATATTGAGTAGTCAAGTTTCATTTTACCTTCTTGTTTTAACACTTTGATGGGTGTTTCTTCTCTGAATAATTCACCATAAATTTTATATTCCAGGTACTAGTAAAGCAAAAAGAGAGCATAAAAAATGCAAGCAATCAGAACAGAAATAAATCAAGAATACAAAAACTACAGAAAACATAACAATACCTTTGTTAATCTTGTTAATCTTTAAAAAAAATTTTCAAAAATAGAATTAGAGGAAATGATTCTAGACACATTTCGTGAGACCAGCATCACCTTGCTACCAAAGCCAGACAAAGCGACCACAGAAAATAAAGCTACAGGACAATATCTCTGATGAAAATAGAAAAAAAAATTAATAAAATACTGTCAAATGGAATTCCACAACAGATTATTTCTGGCATTCAAGGCTGATTTAATATCCAACAATCAACCAATGTGATAGATTGTATTAACAGAATGAAAGATAAAACCTACATGATCATCTCAATTGACACAGAAAATCATTTGAAAAAATTCAACGTACTTCCCTGATAAAAACTAGCCAACAATTTAGGCATCAAAGAAAATCTCCTCAACATAATAAGGGCCATTTATAAAAAGCAGACAGAATGGGGATGAGGGCAGTCTTTTCAAGAAATGGAGTGGAGGAAACTGAGTATCTACATGCAAATGAATAAAAATTGATCCTTATTTTACACCATACACAATAATCAAGTCAAAATGGATTAAAGGAGCAAAATGGCAGAATGGGAAGGCCCAGGCTTTACTGCTACCCACAACAAGTTCAGATAGCAGCTATCCACAGACAATTATGCCTTGGTGAAAATCCTTCATATTGGGAATAAGCCTGAGTAACCTGTGTCATCCACAGAATGGAATAAAAACTGCATAGAAAACAGCAGAAAAAAATCTTACTTTGATCACATCACCCTCTTCCCACCCTCAAATTAACACAGTGCCACACAAAGAGAGTTTTCCAGTGATCACAGTTCTTACAGAGAAAAAAAAAAAAAAAAGTGAACCAGAGGTGAACATTAAGCTTCCCCAGCATTTTGAGATACTTCCAAAGAAGCCCATTCCATTCTTACCTAAAGGGAAACAGTGAATAATGGCATGGTCAGACCTCCTAGGGTCAAAAACAAATAAAGCAAGGAATTGTATCCCACAGCAACCAGCACATAGCTTTCAGTAATAGTTCCATGTACCTTTCAGCAATGATGCCCACTCAGTTACCACCTAACAGCATAGCCCATCCGCAAAATTTAGCTGTTCATCCCAGAAGTGGAGAGAGTTTCTAGCTGGCTTGAATCCCTAGACAGCCAGTCTCTAAGACTGGCCTCAGATCCTACCAAGGGACCCTGTTCAAGGAGGGAGACAACCACTGCAGCAAATTTTGGCAAAGAGCAAGGGCTAGATCTGACATCCTCAGCCATTTAAACAGTGGTTGAACCAGCTTCAAAGCCCACCTCAAGGTTGTACATAGGCAGAGAGACAAATCTTAATTAACCATGCATTTCTACTCAACACAGCAGCTAGTCTTGTACATGCTGATTAGAGACTTTGCCTAACTGTGAGGATTCTACTGCAATCCTGTCCAACTTCTGATCTCAAATAGTGGTACTATCTGGCCAGGGAACATGCCCTGTGGCCAGTCTCAGTCAGACGTAATTGTAGTTTCCCATCCAGCAGCTCAGCCTGATTGCAGAGCTCAGCCAGTAGTCTTGCCAGATAGCAGGGCTCAGCCAGATGTTCCACCTAATCCGAAAACAAGGGCACCAGCCTGGCCATCTATAGAACCTGAAAGCAAACTCTGACTGAACAGAGTTGTTACCAGTTGGCCCATCCAGAATCATAGTCTAGACTACACAGTGAACGTCAATCCCTGCCAAAAAACATGTATAAAAGCTGAAAAAGGTGGATGCCCACTTAAAGGTACAGACATTAACACAAAAACAAAAAGATTACAAAGACTCATGAAATCATGAAACCTCTAAAATAAAATAACAAATTCCTCAAAATAAACACTAAAGAAAGGGAGATATGCCAAATGGTAAATGAGGATTCAGATTAATTCCCATAAAGTTTAGTAACTTATAAGAATATACAGATAAAACCTTAAATGAAATTTGGAAAACACTACATGAACAAAATAGAAAAAGACGAAAAAATAGAAACAAAAAGTAGAAATCCTAGAGATTGATAATATAATGACTGAAATGAAAAATGCCATAGAAAACTTCAACAGCAGGCTTACTCAAGCTGAAGGGTCAGTGAACTCAATGACAAAACATTTGAAAATATCCAATCAAGTGGGCAAAAAAAAATTAAAAAGAATAAATAAAGCCTACGGGATTTATGGGACACATTCAAGAGATCTAATCTATGCATAATAGGAGCTTAAAAAGGAGATGAAAGAAAGAGCCAGTAAGTGTTCTTTAAAAAATAGTGGCTGAAAACTTCCTTAATCTGGGAGAAAATGTCAACATCCAAGTACATGAAGTACAGAAGTCTCCAATCAAATTCAATCCAAAAAGGAGTTCACAAAAGCACATAATAATTGAACCATCAAAAATTAAAGAAAATAAAAAATTCTGAGAGTAGCAAGAGATAAGAAACATATCACAAAAAAGGGGGTCCCAATACTGCTATCAGTGGATTACTGAGCAGAAATTCTTTTGTTCAGGGGATATTGGGATGATATATTTAAAGTGCTGAAGTAAAAAAACTGTCAATGAATTCCTTTTGTTTGTAGTAAAGCTATTTTTTCTGAAATGAAGAAATTAAAAAACTTCCTAGCCAAACAAAAGCTAAGGGAGTTCTTTACCAATAGGCCGTCCTCACAAGAATTGCTAATGGGAGTTCTTTAAGATGGCAAAAAGGCCACTAATTAATAACATAAAAGTTACACAAATATAAAATTCAATCATATAAGTAATACTGAACAAGATTCAGAATACTCCAGGACTGAAATTGTGTTGTGTATTGTAATTTTATACCTAATACAATGGTTAAAAGACAATTATTAAAAACAACTATTGCTATGATAAACAATCGAGGGATACATATCACAAATAATGTAAATTCTAACATCAAAAACATAAAATATGAGTGGAGAAACCAAATTGTAGAGTTGCTGCATGCAGTCAAAATGATGTTTTTATCAATCTGAAATAGACTGTTATTAGAATAAGATGTTCTATGTAAGCATCATATTAAAACAGAGCAAAAATCTCTAGTAGATACACAAAGCAAAATTAGAGAAGATGCAAAACATATTACTAAAAAAAACCCATCAAATCACAAAGAAAGACAGGAAGAGAGGGGTAAAAAAAGCAAAGTATCTGTATAACAACCAGGAATCAATTAACACAATCCCAATAGGAAGTCATTACCTTCAATAATTACTTTGGATTTAAATGGATTAAATTCTCTAATAAAGAATTTACTTAATAGATAGAAAAACACTCAATTATACCCTGTTTACAAGAGCCTTGCCTCACTTTTATGAACATACATAAGCCTAAATATTAAAAGATGGAAAAAGATATTCCACACAATTAGAAACCAAAAGGGAATAGAGGTAACTCTACTTACATCAGACAAGAAGAGTTAAAGTTCCAAACTAAAAAAAGTGACAAAGAACAACATTATATAACGATAACAGGGTCAATTCATCAAGAGAATATGGATGTACCCAACACTGGGGCACCTAAATATATAAAGAAAATATTAAATGATCTGAAGGAAGACATTGATTGTAATACAATAATAATAGGGTACTTTAATGCTCTACTTTCAATAATGAACAGATCAGTGAGACAAAGATTAATAAGAAAGTATTGGTCCACGTACAGACTGGGGGGAAGATACTTGCAAGTCATATATCTGATATGGGCTTAATACCTAAAATATGTAAGACAACTTTATAGAAAGAAAGTAAATGATTAAAAAATGGGCAAGATACATAAAGGGACACTTTTCCAAAGGGGACATAAAAATGGCCAGCAGGTGTATAAAATAACTTAACATTGCTAATCATTAGAGAAATGCAAATTGAAGCCACAATGAAATATTACCTCACACCTGTTAAAATGGCTAGTATCAAAATGATGAAAGTTAAGTGCTGGCAAGGATATGTTGAAAAGGAAAGCCTTGTATGCTGTTGGAAGGGGTGTACATTAGTACAGACATTATAGGAAACACTATGAGGGTTCCTCAAGAAACTAAAAATAGAATTACCATATGATTCAGCAATTCAATTTCTGAATACGTACTGAAATGATTTCAAAACAGTATGTCAAAGAAATGTTTGCAGTTTTTGTGTTTGTTGCAGCACTATTCACAATAGCCAAGTTATAGAATCAACCTCTAAGTGCCCAATAACAGATGAATGCATAAATAAAATGTGGTATATACACATAAGGAAATACTATTCTGCTTTGTCATAAATTGTCACAGTGACTACATGAATGAAACTGGAGAATATTATGCTAAGTGAAATAAGCCAGGGACAGAAAGACAAATACTGAATGTTCTCACTTATATGTGGAATCTACAATAATGGAACTTAAAGAAGCAGAGAGTAGAATTGTAGTTACAGAGGCTTGGGGGAGGGAGGGAGAAAATAGGAGATGATGATGAAAGAATATAAAGCCTCAATTAGATAGGAGGAATAAGCTTTGCTTTTCTTTAAGATATGTTGCACGGCATGGTGAATATAGTAAATTATAATGTACATTTCAAAATTGCTAAGAGTAAATTTCTAATTTTATCACAAAATGATAAGCATTCAAGGTGATGAATATGTTAATTAGCTTAATTTTCTTATTCCACATTGTAATTATAAATTATAATTATAATTTATTGTAATTATAAATTATAATTTATTGTAATTATAAATCATTGTAATTATAAATCATGACATCATTTTATATTTAATAAATATATAGAACTATAACTTATCAATTTATATTTATTACAATAAATTTTGTTAAAAGGACAAAAGACCTAAACATAAGACCTGAAACCATAAAACTCTGGGAAGAAAACACAGGAGAAATGTTCTTTGACATTTGACTTGGCAATGGTTTTTTAGATATCACACCAAAAGCTTAGGGAACAAAAGCAAAAAATAAATAAATGGAACTATATCCAACTGAAACATTTGTGCACAAAAAAGGAAATAATCAGTAGAGTGAACAGGCAATTTACAAACTAGAAAAAAATATTTATTTGCAAACCACATATCTGATGAGGAGTTAATATCCAAGATACATAAAGAACTGATGCAACTAAATAGCAAACAACCAAATAACCAAATTTTTAAGGCAGAGGACCTGAGTAGACATTTCTCCAAAGAAGACATCAAAATGGCTAACAGGCATATGAAAAGATGCTCAACGTCACTAGTCATCAGAGAAATGTAAATCGAAATCACAAGGTGATATTGCCTCACACCAGTAAGGAGGGCTAGTATCAAAAAACAAGAGATAAGTATTGGTGAACAGACCCCTAATACACTGTTTGTGGAAATGTAAATTGGTGCAGCTCCTGTGGAAAATAGTAAGGAGATTCTGATAGAAACTAAAAATAGAACTACCATATTCACAATGGCCCAAATATGGAAACAACTTAAGTATTCATCAATGGAGGGATGGATGCAGAAATTGTTGTTTATGTGTGTGTGTGTATATATATATAATATTATATAATATATTATAATATATATAATGGAACAGTATTCCATTATATTATATAATATTATATATTATATATTATATAATTATATATTATATAATATATATTATATAATTATATATTATATAATATATATTATATTAATTATATATAATTATATAATATATAATATAATAATAATATTATATATATTATATTCTATTATCATATATATGATATAATTATAATATATTATTATAATTATATTATAATTATAATAATATATAATATTATATAATATATATTATATATAATATCATATAATATATATTAATTATATATATTAATTATATATAATTAATATATATTATATGATATTATATAATATTATATATTATATAATTATAATATTATATAATTATATAATATATATTATATAATATATATTATATAATGGAATACTGTTCCATTACATGTGTGTGTATATATATATATACATATACACACACATATATATATATATATATGGTGGACATTGTGCTAAGGGAAATAAGGCAGATTCAGAAAAAGAAAATACTGCATGATCTCACTTATATGTGGAAACTAAAAAAAAGTCAAATACATGGAAATATAGGATAAAATGGTGGTTACCAGGGGAAAGGGTGGATGATGGGAAATTAGGAGATGTAGGTCAAGAGATACAAAGTTGCAGATATGTAGGATACACAAATCTAAAGATCTGATGTATAACATGAGAACTATAGTTAATAGTATCATATTGTATTAGTATTATATTGTGTGTATATATAGTATATAACAGTATTATATTGTATTATATAGTATTGTATTATATTGTATTAAGTAGAGAATAGATTATAGGTGCTCTTGCCACACCCACACAGAGAGACCCAAAATGGTGCAACTATGTGAGATAATGAATATGTTCTATTGCAACCATTTCACTCTATATGGGTATATCAAAACATCATGCCTACCACCTTAAATATATGCAACTTTAAAAGAGTAGGTAAATTTCTATTTGATAAAGCAACGTGGGATTTGCACATATGTTTTTATATGCTGCATTGCTTAGAATTTAATCACATGTTCGTACCTAACAGCAAGGGAAGCAAAGAAATGCAGTTTTCATCTAGGTAAATAAATGCTCTACTGAAAAGTAACTGTGAGCAATTATGTTGCTGGAAAGACAAGAGTGCAGGTTGGTAATTTCTACCAGGACTAGTGTTAAAATTTTATCTTTGTCCATTTATCACCTCACTTCATATAGTTTCCTGTGTGGCCCAATTTGCAAATGTAGGTTATATAACTCCTGTAAGCTAACTAATACATAAAATGCTCCATGACTGGCTCTCATTTCTATTACGATTTCCATAAATAAATACATATGAATTTGTTCCAGTCACCATGTCCAAAAACTGAGTTGTTGATGCTTAATATATGGTATAATCATTGAATTCTGCTATATGATCTAAAGACACATATGTTTTTGCCAAATCTTATTCTTCATGCTCTTCAAGATAATGTCAACTATACCTGTTTGGTTTTTTTTTTCTTCTTTTTTTTGAAATGAAGTCTCGCTCTGTCGCCCAGGTTGGAGTGCAGTGGCTTAATCTTGGCTTCAACTTCTGCCTCCCGGGTTCAAACAATTCTTCTGTCTCAGCCTCCCGAGTAGCTGGGACTAGAGGTGCACGCCACCACACATGGCTAATTTTTGTATTTTTAGTAGAGATGGGGTTTCACCACATTGGTCAGGCTGGTCTCAAACTCCTGACCTCAGGTGATCCACCCCCAATTTCGGCCTCCCAGAGTGCTGGGATCACAGACATGAGCCATCACGTCCAGCCGACTATATCTATTTTTAAAAAATCAACAACAAACTATAGATAATCAAGTTCATCCTATAGAAGGAATATATGTGATCAGTTAAATAAATAATTTTTGTTATAGAAACTAGGGTCAGGAAAATTACTTTAACAGTTATCATTGTAATTTGGGCAAGAAATAATGAAAGTCTAAATTATCACTGAATCATCTGAGAATGGTAAAAAACTACAAAAGCCAAGGATTAAAATGAGGAAAAATTCAAAGATTTTGGTAAGAGATTTAATCACAGTGTGAGAAAGAATGAGCCAAGATAACTTGCTGGATTCTGAATTAGGAAATTGAGCAATGTAATGGGGAGAAGTTTGGGTAGGAGAAAGGAAATTAAGTTTGTTGGCTTAGCAGGGGTGCCCTTTGATCCTTGATATCCCTGGTTTTTTGCTTGATTTAAAAAGCAAAGATTGGTGGTTTGGCAAAATGTATTATAAATATGAAGCTAATAAGGCCTCAGGAGGCAAATGGTAGAATACTTCACATTTCTATCCAAGAGATATATATTTTTGAGACATAGACTTTGAGAACATTTTACAAATATTTCTATTTTTCTTCATTATTTTCACACTGAAAAAAAAATCCATTTTGTCCCTGGTGTTGGGGAAAATGTGGAGCATGATCATGAGAAAAGATAATATTCTGTTCACTACCACTGAGGCCTAATTTAGAGTATTTATTGTTATGTGTTTTTCCTATCTATTCCAAGTATGTGTCTTGAATCATCTTTGAAGTCCACAGTAAATATACTAGCCTAAGACTGTTTTTAAAGCCACTCTTAGAATTTTAGAGGAAACTTTATGTTACCCAAGTTGTGTTGGTGCAACTGGTTTGTGAATGAATTTGTCAAGTAAGTATTTTACAGGAAATGCGATTAAATTGTGTTTCTTATTTTAAGATCCAAGTGAAACTACTTATTTGTTGCATAATGAAAGGGATAGTTGGAACAATAATTTTGGTCAAGTGTAGTATTAAAATTACAACAAGATTTTGGGGAGAATGATCGCTTATCAATTTGTTCACACAAAATTAATGCTATATGCTTTTTAGAGGAAATAATTAGAGACTTGTATTAATTAGGTAATAATAGGGTAATATCCAATCAGCTCTATAAATGTGATACGTTCCTTTTCACATTTTTTGTCAATTATAAAAATATATAGAAAAAACATAATATCTTAAATATGTGATTAGCTGGATTATCTACAGTTTTAATGAAGACTCATTAACCACTGATAAGTACACCTCTCTCTGATGAAAAGTTAACCTGGATTAGGATAATTAAAAGTACCAGGAAAGAAGCAACTGGAGAGAAAATCCGTATATTCAACGTATTTCTTGAGTAGGAGTGTATTTCTTGAGCAGGAGTGCCCTTTGATCCTTGATATCCCTGGGTTTTTTCTTGATTTAAAAAGCAAAGATTGATGGTAAAATTTATTATAAATATGAAGCTAACAAGGTCTCAGGAGGCAGATGGTAGAATACTTCACGTTTCTATCCAAGACATATATATATATATATATATATATATATATATATATATATTTATTAAAAAAAGTTTTTATAAAAACTTTTAATTTTATTTTATCTTATTTTTTTTAAAGTTCAACTTTTATTTTAGATTCAGGGGGTATTTGTGCAGGTTTGCTACATTGGTATATTGCATGATGCTGAGGTTTGGGGTATGAATAATCATGTAATCAAGGTAGTGAGCACAGTACCCAATAGGTAGTTTTTTAGCTCTTGCTTCCTTCCCTCCCTCCCCTCTTTGTGGAGTCCCCAGTGTTTATTGTTTAGATCTTTGTCCATGTGTATGTACTTGCTATTCTTGAAGACAGAGAGAGTTCATTTAAAAATGATATTGTCTTCTGACCTTATTGACATCAACAAAAACCTCTCTTTATGCCTGCTCTGGAAGATAAGTTAATACTTATTGAAGGTCTTTACAAAGACTTATAGCAAGTATGCTATATAACCTATAATGAATGTTATAGCCTTCAAATTTGTTAGTGATCTGTTTTTCATTTTGTATGACTGGGCAATAGACACCATTTTACACATATTTAATTCTCTGGACTGAAAATAAATATAATCCTTATTTACAATCAATATAAAAATATGTTGGGTTGTATTTTAGAAAATATTTATAGAAAAGAAGTAGACAAAATGTCTTTCAGATTTTTAATCATTGTGCTGGTTAATATTGAGGAGTGGTACTAGAAAAATCAAGTGTCACAGTCTGTAAGTTTTTGTGGAGGGAATTAAAGACACTATTGAATGATTAAATATTTGTTCATTTAGACATCAGTATAATTCATCATTTTGATTTTAAAAAGAGACATAACACATCAATGTAAATATGGGACTCAAATATTTATGATGAAAAATTTTGCTTAATTTGTCATGCTTTTGTACTTTCGCTTTTTCTTTCTACTTCTTTCCTTTAAATACACAAAACATATTGACTCAAGCAAAATAATTTCTTAAATTCATGAATTAAATTGAAAAAATATTTAATTTATTTAATTTCACTCACTAAGCTGCTGGAAATGTGCATGGTTATATGTGCCCAATACTTTTATGATTTTGTTGGTATTCCAGCAAATTCATAAAAGAAAACACTGAGAGAGATAAATGAGAAAGGAGAAAAAAGTATATATACGTTTCCTTTTTTTTTATAATTACTAAATATTATACTTACTGTCCCACAATATGATACATATATAAATAAATGTGTATATAGATATATATCATGTAAACATATGATGCATATAAGTATACATGTGTACACATGTATATATGTGTATGTGTATATGTACATGTGTTTATAAATATAACCATATAATGGTATACAAATATAACCATATATTTATATAAAGTACTCAGTTTTTATTCACTAGATCTCTCAACTATGAGTCCACTTTATAAGATCGAACTGAGTCAAAAATTCCAGGCTAGAACATTATTAGTTTTCACATGCTTTCCAAAGATCAAGAAAATTTTCAAATCTTACCTAAGAATTCAACATTAACCTTTATGCCACATAAAACTGCAGGCCTGTTGAGTGTCTGTGGCTGACAGTCACAGAGGCTAATGATTGATGAACTGACAGTGTGCAAGCACAGTTTCCTAGGAGTCATGACATTCTTAGACTAACATTAAAAAGGTAAAATTGCATTCTGTTACGCCTAAAGAAAAAAAAAAGTTCTTTGACCATTTTGTGGTTGACCTTGCTTCTATGGGGATTCACAGGTGTTCTGCTCTGCCTTAAAAGAAAAAATAGATATAAGCACATTGATTTTGGCAGACTTTTTTTAGTATGGGACATACTACTTTCTGTTTTGTGACATGAAAGTATATTTTTATTTGTTTAAAATATGCTATAATAATTAAATCATTAATTGAAAGTTAATTATTTAATAAGTTCCACAACCATTACATTTGGATATTATTGTATAACATGTAAGGGGTGTGACAAAAGATTTCATAGGTTAAAAGTCTTTCAAAGTGTATGAATATTTCTTTCTTAACTTGACCCTATTTGAAATCCATTTTGGAGTCTCAGCAGGAAGGGGCATGTCTGAAAACTGAACTGTTGTGCTCTTTCACTTTGTTATTTTCATAACTTCACAATTACCTTCACTTCTCGTTGTAGATGTTTTTGAAGGAGAAGCTGGCTTCATCACTATATTGAAATTTTTTTGTTTTAAATTATAGAAGACTAAGCGATGGAGAAAAATGTATATAAGAAAAAAGTTTTAGCTAAATTTTATGGAAAAATAGAAAAAAACTATGTTTAATTTTTCTCTTGGGCTAAAATTTTCCACATTAAATTTCTCCTTACATTTGGCAAACAGTCAGATTTGACAACAGGAGAAAAACAATGCATCTGGTGCAATTTGTCCACATACTAATATATACCTGCTAACTATTCAGATTCTTTCCCCAAAAGAGTCCTTCATAGACACAAATTTAAAAATTGCATGCCAAAAATGGTGCATTAAATAAAACAATGACAAAATGTACACTGAATCCTTCTTTGTTCCTATTACTAAATGTGTCTAATGTGTACTTTGAAGTCAGAGGGCCTTGACTCCAAACTTGTCTTAGCCACTAGGCTGTTAAACAGATTTCTTATAATTTCTGGATTTTAGCATTCTCTTCTCTAAGATGGAGACAATCATTTTCACTTTTTAAGACCACCGATTTAATAAGGTAGCAAGTGATAAACTCTTAGAAAAGTGGTAGGTATTTGGTAAGCACACAGTAAGTGATAATGAAGATTAATAACATTATTGAAACAATTTCAGCAAAAGTGAGTCACAATAAATAATATTTATCATAATGTTCCTAGCAATTATATTAGCACACATAAAATGTATGGTTAAATAGAAAATAAAGGGATTTGAAAATGTATATACTGAAGAAATATCTCTTCACTAAAAAGTAAAGGTTTTCCTCTATTGTCTGTCTGTTTTACCTTAAAGTAAGTAATATAAATACAATAGGAAGTTGCAGCTATTGGTCCCAAAGTTTTCTGATATTGAGTCATTGATTTCAATTTTTACTAAATGATATTTACAGAAAGTTTTAAAAAAATGGTTATAAACACCTTTTTGTTTTGAATACAAATTTCAGGTCAGGTCTTATTTTCTATGCTTTATAGTAATAAGCATAATTAATTTCATTTTATTAAACTAAACTAACTTTGTTATTTGCATTATTTTTTAATACTCCCAACAGCTTCAAGGAATGCTATTTCTTTAACAATTTGATAGATAATAGTGCTAAAGCATATAGAAGCTAAGGAATTTGCACAGAGCCTTATAGCCAGAAAGTGGCCAAGCTCATATTTGAACCAAGACATTTTTGTCTCTGAAGCTCTAGAGCTTGCCATTCATATTAATTGGAAGACACAACAATTAAAATGAGAAAATATTATAGTAGTTTTATTTAATAATTTTTAGAAATTTATTTTAGGATAAATGAAATGAAGTATTTCTAAGTACCACAAAAGGGCTTATAATTGTGATCCTTTTATGTAACATAAATTACAGCTTCCCAGAGTACAACTTAGAAGTGTATTTAAATAATATTTTCTTAAACATTAATTAAGATAACAGAGCTTACATTATATCTATGTAATTGAATTGTCAATTAGTCAATATCCTCTAAAACATATCTTTGTTAATATAATTTTGAAAGTATGTTGCACTTCCTACTCTTCTATTTATGATGTCGTGAGCCCTGGAATGACATTTGGTCAAGATAACATCTAACACTGAGCAAACTAATTACAACAAACCTGCATTATCTTTGAATACAGTCTTGCATCGCTTCACAATGAAGATGTGTTCTGAGTGATGCTTCATTAGACAATGTTGTTATTGTGCAAATACCACAGATTGTTCTTACACAGAACTAAATGGTATATCCTACTACACTTCTAGACTATATGATACAGTCAATTGCTCCTAGGCTACAAACCTGTGCAGTATACATTTTATTGTACTGAATACTGTAGGCAACTGTGACACAATGGTAAATATTTATGAATGTAAACATATCTAAGGATAGAAAAGGCACAGTAAAAATATAGTACAGAAGATAAAAAATGGTTCACCCGTATAGGGCACTTAACATGAATGGATCTTGTGAGATGGGAAGTTGCTCTGTGTGAGTCAGTGAGTGAGTGGTGAGTGAATGTGAAGCCTAGGACATTACTGTACATAACTGTAGATTTATAAACACTAGGCTACACTAAATTCATAAAAAAATCTTCAATAATAAATTAAACTTAGCTTACTATTGCTTTATAAATTTTTTAAACATTCTGAATTTTTGCAATAACACTGAGCTTAAAACGCTAACACATCTTAAAGCTATACAAAAATATTTTCTTTCTTTATATTGTTATTCTATAAACTTGATTTTATTTCTTAAAACTTTATCTTTTTATTCTCTTACTTTTTAAGCTTTTTGTTAAAAACTAAGGTACAAACACACATCTTAGCCTGGGCCTACACGGGGTCGGGATCATCAATGTCACTGTTTTCCACTTCCATGTATTTACCCACTGGAAGGTTTTTAGGGACAACAACCTACGTGAAGCTGTCATCTCCTATGATAATGATGCCTGCTTTTGGAATACCTCCTGAAAGACCTGCCTGAGGCTCTTTCACAGTTAATTTTTTTTTATAGAAGTAGAAGGAGTACACTCTAAAACAATAATAAAACTATAGTATAGTGAACAGTTAGGTAACATAGTCATTTATTATTCTTATCAAGTATGCACTGTACATAATTGTATGTGCTATACTTATTTTTTCATTTTATTTTTATAGATTTAGGGATAAAACTGCAAATTTCCTACATGTATATACTGTGTAGGAGTGAAGTCTGGGTTTTAGTGTACTCATCGCCCAAATAATGAACATTGTAACCAATAGGTAGTATATTCTACCTTACCCTCTTCCCACCCTCACACCTTTTAGAGTCTCCAGTGTCTACTTTTGCACTCTGTATGTCCATTTATGTCCATTGTTTAGCTCTCACTTAATCAATAGGGTCTTGCTCTGTTGCCCAGGCTGAAGTGCAGTGATGCATTCATGGCTTACTGCAGCCTTGACCTCCCAGGCTCAGGTGGTCCTCCCACCTCAGCCCCTCAAGGAACTGGAACTGCAAGTGCCTGCTACCACACCTGGATAATTTTTGTATTTTTTTGTAGAGTTGAGGTCTTGCTATGTTGACCAAGCTGGTCTCGAACTCCTGGACTCAAGTGATGCACCAACCTTGGCCTCCCAAAGTGCTGGGATTATAGGCATGAGTCATTGTGCCCAGCCTTTTTCACATATTTCATGGCATCTTGCATGTCTTCTTTTGAGAACTATTCATATTCTTTGCCCACCTTTTAACGTTTTGTTTTTCTTTTTGAGTTGTTTGAGTTCTTTATAGATTCTGCCTGTGCTATATTTTTATATGACCGCCAGTGCAGTAGGTTTGTTTACACCAGCATAGCTACAAAAATGTGAGTAATACAATGAATGGACCATGACGTTACGATGGCTACAATGTTACTAGGTGATAGAAAATTTTCAGCTCCATTATAATTTTATGGGATCACTGCAGCATACGTGGTCTGTCATTTACTGAAACATCATTACACAGCACGTTTATAAATTAATTGTTAATTTGTCAATATTGTCAATAATGTAATACTTCCATATTTACATTAAATTATATGGTGAGAGTTGGTACATCAGGTTTTGAAGCAGTGTCCTTGTCTGGGGTAATACCCGAGGTTTTTTTTGCCTCATGCCAAGGAAATCAAGGACATGGACACATGTGGAGTGAGGTTAAGAGTGGAGGTTTAACAGGTGAAAGAAAGAGAAAGGAGAACAGCTCTCTCTCCTGAGAGACAGAGGGGTGCACAAGTGGGACTTCTGGCTCGCAGCAGAGTGCAGCATATATATATATATATATATATTTTTTTTTTTTTTTTTTGAGATGGAGTCTCACACTGTCGCCCAGGCTGGAGTGCAAAGGCGCAATCTCAGCTCACTGCAAGCTCTGCCTCCCGGGTTCACGCCATTCTCCTGCCTCAGCCTCCCGAGTAGCTGGGACTACAGGCGCCCGCCACCACGCCCAGCTAATTTTTTTGTATTTTCAGTAGAGACGGTTTCACCGTGCTAGCCAGGATGGTCTCGATCTGCTGACCTCGTGATCCGCTGGCCTTGGCCTCCCAAAGTGTTGGGATTACAGGCATGAGCCACTGAGCCCGGCCTAGCGCAGCAGATTTTATAGACAGGCTTGAGGAGGCAGTATCTAATTTACATAGGACCCATAGATTAGTTGGACCAGGTATGACGTTTCAAGGAAGCTGGCCACCCCACCCTAATATTCTTATTATGCAAATGCAGTCTTTGCTTGGCCGGTCCCATGTTGCCCGCTCCTTACTGTATGTGTGGCTGGCAAAGAGAAGGGAAGATGGAGCTGCCATGTTGGACATGCCTAGCTCCAGGTAGCCTTTCCCTATTGGCACAGCATTTACCTGGGCAAATTTCTAGCTTGCTTGTCTGTGTTTGCAGCCCGATTTTATAGACCGCTCTTCGTTAGAAAAGAAAGTGATTTGGAGGCTGTTTTTCATTAAAAGGAAAGCCTCACTGAGGACTTCCTTACCCTCATTATCTGCCTAAATAATTTCTTTTTAACTCCTATATCAGTTTTATTTCTTTAATTATCACATTACTAGCATTAAGATTAATTTTATTTTGTTTACTTGGCACTTTCTTATAAAACTAGAGCAAGGCATGTGCCTTAGAATGGCATTTGGACAGGGTACTACCAAGGACCCTATGCAAATCAATTGTTTCAAAGCCTGATTTAAGTTCAGGCTTCTACTAAGTCCCTTTTTTATATGCTGTGGGCACCACCATTTTTCTCATTATAATGCTTAACAATACTTATTATAATTGCCTATTTATTATTAATAATCTGAATAGCTACTGACCAGCTTTTATTTTATTTGCACTGCTGGCTAACACTAATCAAATATCCATAATCTATGCTTTTACGTTAAATATAATTTCCCTTAATATTTGTTTCTCTGTTTAATAAATTTTTATAACTAACTGCTCATTAATTTGTTCCTTAATAAACTTACTGAGGACATAATATGTGTTAGGCACAGTTAAATGCTCTGGAAATGTACAGAAGAAAATTAACAATAGTTTTTCTTAATGAACTCAGTCATATAAACCAGAAGCAGTAAAGATTAAACTAAGATTAAATGTATGAGAAAAACATATGTAAAAATCAGTCTACTCACCTAAATTAATAAATGACCTCTGCTGGAAGATGGGGTGAATGAGAGGAAAGGGGATTATAAGGGGAATAAGGAAAAGTTTGGGAGTGATATATCTGTTCTCTATCTTGATTGCGACGTAGGTTTTATAGGTGTATACATATGACAACACTTATTAAATCGTATCCTTAAAATGCTTATTATACACCTACTATGCAAATAGTTCTTCAGTTTATTACAACTTACTTAAAGTGACACAGCATATATAGATTAAAAATTATAAATTTATGCAGTTCAAAAAAGAGAGAATTGTTGGGTGAGATTGTCAGAGATAATTCTGTGGGGAACTAGTAACTCAAGTTTCTATTGAAGGATATGCAAGATTCCCAGAGATTAAGAAGAGGTAAGAAGCCCAGTGCATATTAATAGCCCTATGGTTTTGCATTAAAAACAAAACAAAGCAAAACATCTGGACCACTGATTATACTAATAGAGTTGAACCTTGCTTGGACCACACATTGAGGAAGGAATGTAAACAGAGATGTTTAAGTAATGCTGGGGTTGAACTAAATATGTAATGGGCAGAAATGATTCACCGTAACTTTTAAGTATCTAGATACATAAAACTTTAAGAAAAATGTAGTGATTAAAGGTTAATTTTGAGTTTTAAAATCCATTTTGGCACTAAACAATATTTAATCCAATTTTGCTATTTTCAACTGTAATTGTAAAAGAAAGTGTCAAAGTAATTATTTATTTTAGTTGTGTATTGTCATTAGATGTTTGTTAAAAGTCTACACTAAATACTTGATGTGTTATTTAAAAAGGTTATTTTTCCCTAGAACAGAAAAAAACTCTTCTCTTTTCTTGTTCAATGAATAAAATGCAAATACTTTGAAAACTTATTTTCTAATCGTATTTTTACAAAGAGATATCTTCCACAGCTCAACTTTACTGGGCAGTTCAAAGTCAATTTGTAATGTAATTCCTTCTAAAGGAAAACAAAGTAGCAATCACATCTTGTTTAAGAAAGTAAACAAATGAATTTCATTTTGTTTTTGGCTGTTTTTAACACAAAAATACTGATTTATGCAACTGTCAGGTTTGAATGCATGTAACACAACTTTCTCAGATTGAATCCAATTGATTTTCTATAACAATGTCAAGCATTCAATACATCACAGGAACAGTGAGACTGTAATAAATAATCCTTTCAGAAAGAAAGTGATCCTTCTGTCCTTAAACACATAGGGGTTGTTTTTGCTCTCTATATAGAAACTAGAGTGTTCTGAGCCTTCAGTTTTAGAATGTCCTTTATTTCTAACCGTTTCTTAAGAAATATAATTTCCCCTGATGACCTTTTTTTCAGCATTGCCTTTGAGACAACGGTTAGAATTAAGTTTGAGTTAAGGCCCATGGAGTCACATTTAAAAAAGGAAACAAAAATATTTCAATTCCAGATGATCGTTAAAGAGTTGATCCTATAGAACTGACTGCCACTTTACTGCACCAAAGGTCGGAAATGTACAGTGTACCATGTAGGCCTGTGAGTCAACTTTGATTGTACTTATGAGTATGGCAGAAGAGTAGCATTTCAGAATACCATTTTTCCTGAAAAAAAAAAAAAGTGAACAAGTTTCACACCTACACCTCCGAATATAATTATTCTGAATTTCTATGTGTTTTAACTATTACTGTTACTTGGCAGCAAATCTGTACAGGTCTGTAGCAATTGCAACCTCAGTTCTTGCCTCCACAGAAGAAAGACTTGAACTGAGGGGGCTATAAGGTAGAAGGGGAGATCAAGGCAAGTTTTAGAGCAGGGGTGAAAGTTTGTTAGAAAGCCTTAAAGCCAGAATGAAAGAAAGTAAAGTACACTGGGGAGAGGCCAAGTGGGTGACTTGAGAGATCAAGTCTGTGGTTTGACCTTTTGACTTGGAATTTCATATGATGGCATGCTTCCCGGGTCTTACGTTACCTCTCTCTTGATTCTTCCCTTGGGATGGGCTGTCTGTATGTGCAGTGGCCTGCTAGCACTTGGGAGAGGAGCAGGCACAGTGGGTCTACTGGAGTTGTATGCGTGCTTACTTGAAGCGTTCTTCCCTTACCAGCCATATGTTCCAAGAAGGTCATATACCAGTTAAACTCCACCATTCTGCCTCTTAATACACATGCTTGAGCCCACTTGCTCAACTGCTGAGATCTTATCAGGAAGCTGCTATTTACTAGTTTCAACTGTTTCTGTTTATTGAGAGACTACCTTTCCCTGGCACTGGCTGTGATCAATTATTGTTTTGGAGAGACAGTTAACAACTGCCTAACTATCACCTAATGGTCACCTGACATTCCTGGTGTGTGTGCAGGAGTGAGCCCTCTCTTGTCTTGCTTATGTCTGACTAGCTACCTACTGTAACATTATTTCAGTAATACATTTTCATGTTGTATTTTGTTCTTGTAATGTTATTATTATTATTATTTTTAATTATACTTTAAGTTCTGGGATACGTGTGCAGAACGTAGGGGTTTGTTACATAGGTATATATGTGCCATAGTGTTTTGCTGCACCCATCAACCTGTCATCTACATTAGACATTTCTCTTAATGCTATCCCTCCCCTTCTCCCCAACCCCCGACAGGACACAGTGTGTGATGTTCCCCTCTCTGTGTCCATGTGTTCTCGTGGTTCAACTCCCACATATGAGAGAGAACATGCTGTGTTTGGTTTTCTGTTCCTGTGTTAGTTCACTGAGAATGATGGTTTCCAGCTTCATCCATGTCTCTGCAAAGAACATGAACTCATACTTTTTTAAGGCTGCATATTATTCCATGGCATATATATGCCACATTTTCTTTATCCAGTCTATCATTGATGGGCATTTGGGTTGGTTCCAAGTCTTTGCTATTGTAAATAGTGCTTCAATAAACATACGTGTGCATATGCATTTATAGTAGAATGATTTATAATCCCTTGGGTATATACCCAGTAATGGGATTGCTAGGTCAAATGGTATTTCTTGTTCTAAATCCTTGAGGAATCATGACACTGTCCTCCACAATGGTTGAACTAATTTGCACGCTTAGCAACAGTGTAAAAGTGTTCCTATTTCTCTACATCATCTCCAGCATCTGTCATTTCCTGACTTTTTAATGATTGCCATTCTAACTGGTGTGAGATGGTATCTCATTGTGGTTTTGATTTGCATTTCTCTAATGTCCAGTGATGTGATGAGCTTTTTTTCATATGTTTGTTGGCCGCATAAATGTCTTCTTTTGAGAAGTGTCTGTTCATATCCTTTGCCCAATTTTTGATGGGGTTGTTTTTTTCTTGTAAATTTGTTTAAGTTTTTTCTAGATTCTGGATATTAGCCCTTTTTCAGATGGATAGATTGCAAAAATTTTCTCCCATTCTGTAGGTTGCCTGTTCACTCTAATGAAAGTTTCTTTTGCTGTGCCAAAGCTCTTTAGTTACATCCCTTAGATCTCATTTGTCAATTTTAGCTTTTGTTGCAATTGCTTTTGGTGTTTTAGTCATGAAGTCCTCACCCATACCTATGTCCTGAATGATATTGCCTAGGTTTTCTTCCAGGGTTTTTATGGTTTTAGGTCTTATGTTTACGTCTTTAATCCATCTTGAGTTAACTTTTCTATAAGTTTTAAGAAAGGGGTCCAGTTTCAGTTTTCTCCACATGGCTAGCCAGTTTTCCCAAAACCATTTATTAACTAGGGAATCATTTACCCATTGCTTATTTTTGTCAGGTTTGTCAAAGATCAGATGGTTGTAGATGTGTGATGTTATTTCTGAGGTCTCTGTTCTGTTCCATTGGTCTATATATCTCTTTTGGTACCAGTACCATGCTGTTTTGTTCACTGTAGCCTTGTAGTACAGTATGAAGTCAGGTAGTGTGATGCCTACAGCATTTTCCTTTTTGCTTAGGATTGTCTTGGCTATTTGGGCTCTTTTTTGGTTCCATATGAAATTTAAATAATTTTTTCTAATTCTGTGAAGAATGTCAATGGTAGCTTGATAGGAATAGCATTGAATCTATATATTACTTTGGGCAGTATGGCCATTTTCATGATACTGATTCTTCCTATCCATGAGAATAGAATGTTTTCCCATTTGTTTGTGTCCTCTCTTATTTCCTTGAGCAGTGGTTTGTAGTTCTCCTTGAAGAGTTCCTTCACATCCCTTGTAAGTTGTATTCCTAGGTATTTTATTCTTTTGATAGTACTTTTGAATGGGAGTTCACTCATGATTTGGCTCTCTGTCTATTATTGGTGTATAGGAATGCTTGTGATTTTTGCACATTAATTTTGTATCTAAGACTGCCGCAGTTGCTTATCAGCTTAAGGAGATTTTGGACTGAGACGATGGGGTTTTCTAAATATAGAATCATGTCATCTGCAAATAGAGACAATTTGACTTCCTCTCTTCTTATTGGAATACACTTTATTTCTTTCTCTTGCCTGATTGTCCTGGCCAGAACTTCCAATACTATATTGAATAGGAGTGGTGAGAGAGGGCATCCTTGTCTTGTGCCAGTTTTCAAAGGGAATGCTTCCAGCTTTTGCCCATTCAGTATGATATTGGCTGTGGTTTTGTCATGAATAGCTCTTATTATTTTGAGATGTGTTCCACCAATACCTAGTTTATTGAGAGTTTTTAGCATGAAGCGGTGTTGAATTTTATCAAAGGCCTTTTCTGCATCTATTGAGATAATCATGTGTTTCTTTCATTGGTTCTGTTTATTTGATGTATTACGTTTATTGATTTGCATATGTTGTACCAGCCTTGCATCCCAGGGATGAAGCCGACTTGATCGTGGTGGATAAACTTTTTGATATGCTGCTGGATTCGGTTTGCCAGTATTTTATTGAGGATTTTCACATCGATGTTCATCAGGGATATTGGCCTGAAACCTTCTTTTTTGTTGTCGTTGTGTCTCTGCCAGGTTTTGGTATCAGGATGATGATGGCCTCATAAAATGAGTTAGGGAAGAGTCCCTCTTTTTCTACTGTTTGGAGTAGTTTCAGAAGGAATGGTACCAGCTGCTCTTTGTACCACTGGTAGAATTTGGCTGTGAATCCATCTGGTCCTGGGGTTTTCTTTGGTTGGTAGGCTATTAATTACTGCTTCAATTTCAGAACTTGTTATTGATCTATTCAGGGATTTGACTTCTTCCTGGTTTAGTCTTGAGAGTGTGTATGTGTACCGGAATTTACCCATTTCTTCTAGATTTTCTAGTTTATTTGCACAGATGTGTTTACAGTATTCTCTGCTGGTAGGTTGTATTTCTGTGGGGTCAGTGGTGATATACCCTTTATCACGTTTATTGTGTCCATTTGATTCTTCTCTCTTTTCTTCTTTATTAGTCTGGCTAGTAGTCTATTTTGTTAATCTTTTCAAAAAACCAGCTCCTGGATTCATTGATGTTTTGAAGGGTTTTTCGTGTCTCTATCTCCTATAGTTCTGCTCTGATTTAGTTATTTCTTGCCTTTTGATAGCTTTTGAATTTGTTTGCTCTTGCTTCTGTAGTTCTTTAATTGTGGTATTAGGGTGTCGATTTTAGATCTTTCGTGTTCTCTACTGTGGGCATTTGGTGTTATAAATTTCCCCCTAAATACTGCTTTAGCTGTGTCCGAGAGATTCTGGTACGTTGTGTCGTTGTTCTCATTGGTTTCAAAGAATTTATTTATTTTTGCCTTAATTTCGTTATTTACCTAGTAGTCATTCAGGAGCAGGTTGTTCAGTTTCCATGTAGTTGTGCAGTTTTAAGTGAGTTTCTTAATCCTGAGTTCTAATTTGATTGCACTGTGATCTGAGAGACTGTTAGCTATAATTTCCATTATTTTGCATTTGCTGAGGAGTGTTTTACTTTTAATTATGTGGTCAATTTTGAATAAGTATGATGGGCTGCTGAGAAGAATGTATATTTTGTTGATTTGGAGTGGAAAGTTCTGTAAATGTCTATTAGGTCCACTTGGTCCAGAGCTGAATTCAAGACCTGAATATCCTTGTTAATTTTCTGTCACGTTGATTTGTTTAATATTGACAGTGGGGTGTTAAAGTCTCCCACTATTATTTTGTGGGAGTCTGAATCTCTTTGTAGGTCTCTAAGAACTTGCTTTATGAATCTGGGTGCTCCTATATTGGGTACACATATATTTAGGATAGTTAGCTCTTCTTGTTGCATTGATCCCTTTACCATTATGTGATGCCCTTCTTTGTCGTTTTGATCTTTGTTGGTTTAAAGTCTGTTTTATCAGAGACTAGGATTGCAGCCCCTGCTTTTTTTTTTTTTTTTTTTTTTTTGCTTTCCATTTGCTTGGTACATAATCCTCCATCCCTTTATTTTGAGCCTATGTGTCTCATTGCACGTGAGATGGGTCTCCTGAATACAGCACACCAGTGGGTCCCATAGTCCCATATATCTTGGAGGGTTTGTTCATTCCTTTTCATTCTTTTTTCTCTAATCTTGTCTTCATGCTTTATTTCATTAAGTTTATCTTCAATCTCTCATATCCTTTCTTCCACCAGTTCGATTCAGCTATTGATACTTGTGTATACTTCATGAAGTTCTCATGCTGTGTTTTTCAGCTTCATCAGGTCATTTATTTTCTTCTCTAAACTGGTTATTCTAGTTAGCAATTCCTCTAGCCTTTTTTCAAGGTTCTTAGCTTCCTTGCATTGGGTTAGAACACGCTCCTTTAGCTCGGAGGAGTAGGTTATTTCCCACCTTCTGAAGCCTACTTCTGTCAACTCGTCAAACTCATTCTCTGTCCAGTTTTGTTCCCTTGCTGGCGAGGAGTTGTGATTCTTGGAGGAGAAGAGGTGTTCTGGTTTTTGGAATTTTAGACTTTTTGTGATGGTGTTTCCTCATCTTCGTGGATTTATCTACCTTTGATTTTTGATGCTGAAGACCTTTGGATGGGTCCTTTTTGTTGATGTTGCGTCCTTTTTGTTGATGTTGATGTTATTGCTTTCTCTGTTAGTTTTCCTTCTCACAGTCAGGCCCCTCTTCTGCAGGTCTGCTAGAGTTTGCTAGAGGTTCACTCCAGACCCTGTTTGCCTGAGTATCACCAGCAGAGGCTGCAGAATAGCAAAGCTTTCTCTGGAAGCTTCGTTCCAGAGGGGCACCCGCCACATGCCAGCTGGAGTTCTCCTGTATGAGGTGCCTGTCGACCCCTGCTGGGAGGTGTCTCCCAGTCAGGAGGCACAGGGGTCAGGGACCCACTTGAGGAGACAGTTTGTCCCTTAGGAGAACTCAAGCACTGTTCTGGGAGATCCACTGCCCTCTTCAGTGCTGGTAGGCGGGAATGTTTAAATCTGCTGAAGCTGTGCCCACCGCCGCCCCTTCCCCCAGGTGCTCTGTCCCAGGGAAATGGGAGTTTTATCTATAAGCCCCTGTCTGGGGCTGCTGCTTTTCTTTCAGAGATGCCCTGCCCAGAGAGGAGGAATCCAGAGAGGTAGTCTGGCTACAGCAGCTTTGCTGTGCTGTGGTGGGCTAGCCCAGTCCAAACTTCCCTGTGGCTTTGTTTACACTGTGACGGGAAAAGCGTCTTCTCAAGCCTCAGTAATGGTGGATGCCCTTGCCCCCACCAAGCTCCAGTCTCTCAGGTCGACTTCAGACTGCTGTGCTGGGGTCTGCCCAAATGGCTGCCCAGTTTTGTGCTTGAAACCAAAGGCCCTAGTGGTGTAGGCACCCGAGGGAATCTCCTGGTCTGCGGATTGCAAAACCGCAGGAAAAGCATAGTATCTGGGTTGGATAGCACTGTCCCTAACGGCACAGTCCCTCACAGATTCCCTTGGCTAGGAGAGGGAGATCCCCAACCCCTTGTACTTCCTGGGTGAGAGGACACTCCGCTCTGCTTCTGCTCGCCCTCTGTGGTCTACACCCACTGTCTAACTAGTCCCAGTGAGATGAACCAGGTACCTCAGCTGGAAATGCAGAAATCACTCATCTTCTGCGTTGGTCTCACTGGGAGCTGCAGACTGGAACTCTTTCTATTCAGCCATCTTGCTCAGAACCCCTATTTTTGTAATAATTTTTAAATCACTTAATATTATGCTTGGATTAAATAGGCAACACAGAATAATTAATTTATACGTTTGTTTTATAAAAAGCGTGTACTCAATGTGCCACTTTTAACATTGATTTCTTATTTCTTTTCCATCTTTTTTAAAATATAGCTTGCCAGAATAAAATTTAAGGTGAGCACACATCATTGTTTGGGTTTAAAAGAAAATTTTTAAATGTTTAGTGAAAATAGACCTTCATATTAATGATTTAAGAACATTAGAAAAATCACTAAATTTTAAGTGCAAGAGTCCAACTAGCAGAAATGAAGCTGATTTAGGTAAATGAAAGTGAAATGCAGTAAGAGGATCAATTCCTATCCATATGCTAAGGATTAATGTGATGTGATAAACACATTTTTTGTTAATGTAATCAAGTTATAATTATTGTTACTGACAAAGATGGTTTCCCCAAAGATGGGGTCTTTCCCTATTTGGTGTCATGCCAATGCCAATACTAGAAATTGAAAGTGAGTATCAAGCAGTGAAGGCTTTATTCAGTGGCCATGGGATTGAGAAGCAGTAGTACATGGTTCACAAATCAACCTCTTGACTAGTGAGCAGTGAAGGGTTAAAATACAGGGTTCCTGTAATGAAGGGGTTGTATGTTAAAAGGGAGGAGAGGAATATGTCTTTCCAGAAATGGGCAGTGAACTCCCCAGAATTGAAGTGATGCCTTCTTTTTTGTCCTTTTATGTCTTCTTCTGGTCATTGTCATGGCAATTGTCAAATGTCATGCCACTGGTGGGAGTGTAATTAAGCATAGAAATGAGATTATAGTGAAGCCTGAGATCTTTTTGAATTTGTTTGGTCAGCTATCTTGGTTCTAACCAGTCTCAGCTGGTCTGATTACAAAGGGACATTTTTATCATAGGCATCTTGTTTCTTAAAGATAAGCAGAGTAGGACAGGGTAGAAATACAGCTTTGTCATGCAGGCATTAGTTACCACAAACCACAGACTTTCTTAATACTTGAAAATATTATCTTGTCTCATAAGAATCTTATGAAAAATACTATTATTACATGCATTTTACAGCTAAGACGAGTAAAATATAAAGATGCTAAGTTTCTTGCCCAAGGTCCTTAGGTGGAACTACAATTTAATAGAATCTGACTCTCAGGTCTACAATTTTGACCGCTAAAAGTATCTTAGATGGTTATTCATGTATAACCAATTGGCAATGTCTGTTCTTTTACCTAATTAACATATCCAATACATCATTCTTTTTCTTTTTTCTCTGTCACCATCCTATTTTAGAAACTTACATAGCAAGTTTGTCTCCAAATTTTTTCACTTATTTTCTGACTTTTAAATCTATGCTGTCCTCCATGTAGTGTAAATACAATTGTACCTTTAAGTCTCATTTTACTCACAACTTCCTAAGTCTTCTTGATTACAGGACATCATTTGCATCTCTAAGTGGGATATAGAGCCCCCTAAATTCTGGCTAGACTACACCCACTACCCCACTTCTACCATTCCCTCCACCCCATGTCTTTACCTCTCATTTTTTTCTGTATATGACACTAAAAACAAATCCATATTAACAACATATATGGAATTTAAAAGGCAATTTCTTTTATGAGGTGGTCTATCCGTTATTCTTGATTTTGCCTTGCATCCACACTCTTCCTCCCACTTTAAATATTTCGTGTGTTGCATCTAAATATATCTTAACACTATATTTTAGTCAACAATCCCATGATGATGTTAAATATATATATAAAACTGACCATAATTTATCCACTTATTTAGGCCTATCTTTTCAATACAAACTTTCCCTACTCTGAATTCTAATTCACAATTTCGTGCTAACTTGTTTGGAACCTATTTTATGAGGACTACATGTCTTTTTTAAATATTGCCCCTAGATAAAATTTAAGCTTTATAAGGGCTGATATTTTTTGTCTCCTTTCAAAAATACTTTACATGTGAAGATGCAGATAAATAGTTTATATTGGGAAATATTTGCTATCAATCTATTTTCCTAGAATGGATCAAGTAAAGAAATACTAATATAATAATAATATTAATAATAACAGCAGTGCAATTTTGAGATAATTAAGCAGGGCTTCTCTTTTTCTCAGTAAGGTAACAAAAGTCACTGCAAACCAATATACAAGTACTTGCATATGATTTATTTGAAATTAAGAGAGAAAACAGTGATACTGATCCCAATGGTGAAGACAATGAATCAAGGGGTAGGAGATAGGGAATATCTTTTTGAACCTATTTTCATAAGTGTGCTTATACTTATTGTTCTAGACTACACTATTATTCATTTAAGGAAAAAAATGGATTTAATTTCATTCCACTGCCATTATACTTGAAGAAAATATTGTGGTTTTCTATATGATAAAGCATACTTGATAGAGTCCTAATTTCCTCTAGTGACTTTTTACACATGCCACTTCAATGTAACCGAACCCCAAAAATGAAAAGAGTATTTTAAAAATTGCATACATTGACAACACTTTTAATTAAAAAATTATGAATAATAATTGCTAGCTAATATTTATATATACATATAATTAACCAGAAGCTCCGTTTTATTTTTATTTTTTCATCTATATAGGAAGTTTAGGGTATGATATTTATGGAATTGTGAGGGGACAATGGCCTGGCATTCATTTTAGGAGTATATTTCAGATAGATCTTTTATTTTATTGCCTAAGAGAATAATACTTAAAATCCTTAATAACAATATTAATTATATATTGCTAAAATTTATTTGCATATGATCAGAGTGATCTGTATGATATTAAGGTTTTAAAATATTTTAAAGACTCATCTTTTGGCTGAAAAATAAGTTTTTACATGTTTCATAAATACTTGAAAAATGTTCACTGACTGTTAGGGTCAAGATTTAAACATATCCATTAGATTAAGAATGTTAATTATGTGCTTCAAATGTGTCACATCTTTCTCTGTCCTTTCTTTTATGATCATTGGGAGAATAATTGCCAAAAGCTTTCACTATGCTACCAAGCATATTTTTCTTATTATGTCACCTTTTCTGAACTCTTAGTTTGGGTTAAGTTTCTTATAAATGCCATAAAATTCTAACTATGTTCTATTGGCTAACATTCTTTAAGTATAAAGTTTAGTGTACTAATTTCTTGGCTTAAACTCCATATTTATAAATGCTTATGACTCAACAAAACTTTATCTTGAAGTATGCCATTCCTCAGAATTTTAGGTTTATATATCCAATTACCTTCCTAATATTACAAATTAGAATTCACATAGGTATCTCAGCATGTACATTTTAGAAGCATACTTTGGATCTTCTCCATCCAAAATTTCAGTAATTTTCAAGTAATGTAAATGGCAGAATGAAACAAAACAAAACAAAACAAATGTGATTGCCTTATTGGGGTGGTTGAGGTGGTTAGAGAGCAGGTAACAAAGCCTCCGTTATCTCAGGCTGGAAAGCTGTCAACTCATAAAGTGGCAACTCTTATTTTAAGATAGCAAAGTAGTAAAATGTTTGTTTAAACTGTTACTAGCTGTTCCTTCGTGGTGCAAACATCATTTGAAGCTGTAGCACCAGGAAAAATTATAGGAAACATTCAGACCATAGCAACCTATTGACTGTTTTTCAAATAATTTTATTAGAAATATACGGATTTATGCCAGAGCAAGCCGGTTGGCAAAGAAGAAGAAAAGGAAATTACTATTAATAAAGATTGTGCTCATTGTCTATGTCCAACAGTGTAAGTTACCTGAAAGTTTGGTTAACATGGAACTTTAGCTTTAAATAGAGCCGCATCATCTTTAAGTAGTAGCTTCAAGATGGCAGCTCTAGCAGGAGATAAAATTGTAGGTCCAGACTGTTTTTTTCTAAATAAAACAGTATTGCTCTGATAGACGTATGTAGTCCACCCACCTAAAATGGACAGGTTAATCACAATGTCTTCCTACCCACTGGATTAAAGGAGAGAAAATAGTCAACGGCACAGATGTCTGAAAGTAAAGAGAATGCTTGTTCAAGATTAAGATTTATATTTAGGTAAGATTGTTGTTGAAATGACTTGTCCATGGAATTGAGAGGAGGCAAAAAGATAATTAAACTTCTAATTTTAATTTCCCCTAGAAAGGTCTATTGCTAAAGAAATATTCAAGGTCTTCATTAACTTGTTACGTAAATCAATAAAGTAATTCTTAGCCGTCTCTCAACCATTTACACTCCAATGTTACCAATAAAGGAAGCTTGATAACTTATTATGACACTAAGACATTATTCATATTACATATGATAATTGCACAATTAAGGGTTATTTTTAAATGAGTATGGTGCAGAAGAGGAAAAAGAAGGACCTTCTCTCATTTGCAAATAACAATGGAAAAACTCTACTTAGGGTTTAACTTTATAAGGTTGAAATGGCTTTCTTAAAATCAAACTGTAGACAAAAGTTTATTATTAGTTGCCTTGAGCTAGTGGTAGTTGACAGGAAATGGATAACTGCTTAAGGGCATAGGTTAGTCCGAATGAGGGAAGGAAAAAGATCTAAACATGAAAGTGGTTACAGTTGTGCAACTTTGTGAACATACAAAAAGTTGTTGAGCTGTACACTTTAAATGGATGACATGTGTGTGAAATATCTCAATAAAGCTACTAAAAGCAAAACAGTAAATTGAAGAGCGACCCATAAATCAGTGTGACATCTCAAATTGACCATGCACTCTCCACTCTATTCTGTTGCCTCTTTCCTTACCACAGATGCATGAGTATATAGTGAGCTGTCTACATGCAGCAGGAGGATCTTGAGAACTTGTTGAATGAGAAGTATACCCAATGTGTAAAGATATGTACTGGGCAGTGATCTGCTGTACAGTGGGGTGAGAAGACCTTACCAGGTGAAACTGAAGGGGCAGCAAATGCAACCTTGAACTATCTGAAAATTGTTAAGGATTCACAGCTAAAAAGTGGAATGGAGGTTAGAATTCGATATCTTGATGGGATTAATCTTGTCTAATTCAAATTAATGATAATATATTCCCTCTAGTATATATTATTGATTATCTTTAGAGACAATACATTTCCTGGGAGAGAAGTTTAAAGAAAATCATAAAAGTTCTAGGGTTTATATTAATATTTGACTTCATATCACTAAACAAATAAATAAATAAATGGCATGTATATTATCCAATTCCTAGGGAGGTTTTATAAAGTAAGAGTAATAGAATTAGAATTCATAGAAATGGGGGAACTATGTCAAAAATAAGTTATAAATTGAAGAACCTCAAATTTAAAAATAGTTTTTCTATGATACAATGTATTTAGGGCTTAATGTTATGTTAGCTACTTTAAGCAATGTAGAATAAAGCATGCCACAGATGACAATTAGACATCAGCAGGACTCAAGAGCTTTTATGCAATTTTGCATTTTATGTGTTTACAAAGCTGCAACCTATTGGCATTTAATTCCATATTTACTGTCTCTTGTGTCTCATTGCACAGCAGGGCATGGAATGAGCAATAAACATGTTACCATAAGTTTTGTACTGAATGAAAATTTAATTAAATCACAACTTTTAAAACATTTCCATTCTGTGTCACCCTTGGGTTTGACATCTTATATTCATATATATATTTTATCAATCTACCTACAATGAGTCACAAAACCATGCTGAAAAAATTGACATATATGAAAGTTTCAGGAGAATAAAATATTAGTTCTGAATACATAAGTACATAAGAAAGAGTATTCTTGCTGACTTGAACCATTATATAAATATAAAAATGGTACGCTAATTGACTGGCCTACTTACGTGAAGTTACATGACAAGAATATGAAAGAAACAGTATAAATATTCCATTTGGGTTTAATTCTATACGTGGATACTTTTATTTTTTATGTGAATATACATGATCAAATTACTTTTTCTAGTGTCTTAAGAAGAAGTTAGTATTTATATTGGTAATCTGTAATATAATTTCTATTTTGGCAATGATTGATTTACTTAAGTAACTTATATCTCACCAGAGAATAAAATGAAGGAGGTTATTCACCTGGACTGGCATCAGTGCAATAATATTATAATTAAGTGTATTGTTTTTGTATGGCATTTTTGAACTATGAAGAACTAAAGGAAAAAGAAGAAACTAAAGAAAGTCTGCACAACAAAATAAACTATCAACAGAGTAAACAGACAACCAACAAAATGGGAGAAAATACTCACACTATGCATCCAACAAAGGTCTAATATCCAGAATCTATAATCAACTTAAGCAATAGAACAAGCAAAAAACATATAACTACATTTTTAAAATGAGCAAAGGACATAAACAAACACGTCTTTAAAGAAGACATACAAATGGCCAACAAACACAAAAAATTCGTCATCACAAATCTTCAGAGAAATGCAAATCAAAGCCACAATGAAATACAATTACACACCAGTCAGCGTGACTATTGTAAAAATGTCAAAAGATGGCAGATGCTGGTGAGGCTGCAGAGTAAAGGGAGCACTTATATACTATTGGTAGAATTTAAATTAGTTTAGCCACTGTGGATAGCAGTTAGGAGATTTCTGAAGAACTTAGAATTACCGTTCAACCCAGTAATCCTATTACTAGGTATATACCCAGAGGAAAATGAATCTTTCTACCAAAAAGACACAGGCACTCATATATTTATCACAGTGCTATTCACAATAGCAAAGACATGGAGTCAACCTAGGTGCCCCATCAATAGGGGATTGGAGAAAGAAAATGTGGTACATATGCACCATGGAATACTATGCAGCCATAAAAAGAATGACATCATGTTCTTTGCAGCAACATGGATGTGGCTGGAAGCCATTATTTTAAGCGAATTAATGCAGGAACAGAAAAAGCAAATACTGGATGCTCTCATTTATTAATGGGAGTCAAATATTGAGTACACGTGGACACAAAGATGAGAGCAATAAACACTCAGGACTACTAGAAGTGGGAGGAGAATAGGAGAGTGTAGGCTGAAAAACTACCTATTTGTACGATACTCACTACCTTAGTGATGGGATCGTCTGTATTCCCATCCTCAGGATTATGCAATATAGCCATGTAACAAACCTGCACTTGTACTTTCTGAATCTACAATAAAAGTTGAAATTATTTAACAAAAAAAGATGAAGAGAAAATACATGGAATTTGCTCACTTCAAACTATCATACAAGCCTGAAGACCCTGTTGCTCCTTCATTTTAAAGTGAGGAGAAAACTAGAAGAAAAAAAAATAGAAGAAAAAATAGAACACTAGAGAGTACTTAGAATTTCACTTGAAAATAGAAATAATTAAAGAAATAGAATTTACAACAAAACTAAGATGATATATTTACAATTGATATAGTTGGGAGTAACTTCAGAGGTTCAGATATTGATGACAGTTATTACAGATTAAACCAAGCTAAGGCTAAGGTTCAAGAAATTCAACTAAGGCAAGAGCAGGCGTATTTAGATGAACTAGATCCAAGAGATAATAAACTGAGATGAGGAACTCCACTTAGTTCCTGGCCACAATAAGTTGAATTTAGGCAAAGAATTTCGGTAAAAACTGAAAGCAAAAATAACAATAGCTTGATATTAATCTAAGGTCTAAGGCATCACGACATAAATCTTCACAAGTTTAGAATTGGTTTCGATTCCAGATAGCACTGAGCTTATAAATGAGTGAATACAATAAAATGTGTAGAAACAATGGAGAAAGACAATTTTAAATAGAAGCAAGGAATTTCCATTTATATTTCAGAGCTTTAATACAAAATCTGTGATTAAGTTTGAGAAACTATAGTTTAAAAATATAGACACATAGACATTAAACAGAGAAACATTTAGTTTAAAATTTATTTTGTGTCCCTGGGATAAGTGTCAAACATCTGAGATACTTAACCTATAAATGGAATTAATGCTTTATTTACAGAATATTTGTAATGATTAAGTGAAATATTAAAATAGTTACCACATGCTGAAGACATAAACATTTTTAAAAGCTCTCCTTTACTTAAGATTTCAATCTGTTTAGACAATGTTATATAAAATGTTGAGAAAATCTACAAATATGAAGAGTGATGATTTTAGATAAAGTTTTCAGAAAATAATGAGGATCTGAAGTATAAAAAGTTCTTTGAAATATGTTTGTGCTTATTACCTTAAAGAATGAAATATTTGCTTCTTTTGTATCATGAATTATCATACAAAAATTAAAAAAAATCAGTTGGAAATATGTCCATGGAATTTAAGATGAATGATATATGATCCCACAGGAAAGTGAGATCATAATATTCTTTCATAGTGTATTGTATATGTCTAAAATCTTATTCTTCAGGCATGATACTGGATTAAGAGACCTAGGTCTTTATTCCTTGAAGTAAGAGGTGATTTTTGAGGATGTGGGTACGATATTACCAACAGGCAAAAGTAGCAGATAATATAAAATCTTCTTAATTTCTACAATATTAGAGTCAATTTGTTCTTCTACAATTTGTCTTAAGTCAGTAACTTCATGGGTCTCTCTTCTGCACCATTAAATAATTTAAATAAGCTGATTATCCTCAAAGTGCTGTGTTGTCTCATCTTGAAATTTTTTAAGCCTCTCTGAATTTTTTAATTATCTGGATTCTGTGTGAATAAGCATGATGTAGACAGAACTACATATCCATCAGTTGAGAATTATGAAATGAAACTCTTAATAGAGCTGAAGCTAACACTTCAACGTTTCTGAATATTTACACAATGAAAGGTTTCCTAATTACACTTCTGCCTCTTTAGTTCATCTTACCATTCTGATTAGCAGTACAAATATAAACAGGGTTATCAAATTAAAAGGTAAGATGAAAAAATTATGATTGTATAGAAAACTCTTAGACACTTTTCACGTTACTAAGGTGGTAATTTCATCTTTTAAATAAAATGAAATCAAATGTATTGGAACCTTCTTCAGTCAGCTGCTCTTTCAAATTTCCCATATTTATTTGGCATATACAAATCTTACACTTTTGAAGAGGATTATTGTAAAGAAAAAAATGAAATTCATTTTTATGTGTATCAGTTGATCACTGAAAAATCAAGACTTTTGACATTACTCTTTACTCTGGGTGCTGTGAAAAAAATAAACTATTTAAGCATATAAAAACTTAACCCACTACCAAAAATCTAGGGACTATCCAAGTAATTTCAAATTCTTTACACTCTTACCACTTAAATATGTATAATTTACATGTTATATGTAGCATGATAGATAATAAGCCAAGTAAAAATAAAATGCATTACAAAATTCTAAAATAAAAAGATTTGACACATAAAAAGCAAGGGAACCAATTTTTGACAGCATAATTATTTCCTGTCCATACTTCAATCCTAAGTGAATGCTTGGAGGGCACAACAAATAGAGAGCTGAAATATTACTTATCATGTGTTCTAACTTTTAAAAGAAAGTTCTCAAACTAGTGAGTAGGCATGAAAACAAAGTGAGCATTGACCTTCATTAGTTATTACGCATCCTATTTGAGAAGTAAGAATGTCCGTATCTCACTGCTACCTAAATTAAAGTGAATTTGAATACAATTGCTTCATAGGTCAGTTATGCCTATTTAGCAGTATACAACACATGTGACCTCTCAATTTTTAATATTTAAATCTCCTAATATATTTCTGCTTGCTTATTCTCAGCTCTCTTTAATCTGAAGCTAAAATTTATATTTTCTTTTTAGAATTTTCCACTTAAACTACAATATTTTCAATTTTATTTTGTCTGCCATTTTACACAGAAGATGCACAGCTTTCTGATAAACACAAATTCATTAATAAGAGTAGAGCTTTATTATGCTACTTTTCTTATTTTAAAATGCTCAAGGAAAAAAAAATGTTTTTATTAAAACCCAGTGGTGTTTCTCAAACACCAGTACTTAAGAGATACTTAATTATCATGATGAATACAATAAATTTATCTCACCTTTGTCTGAACTAAATTACTTGTCACTCAGTCAACAGTGTAAGCCAATTTTCCACATCAAAATATGTTTTTTTTGAAAGATTGAACATATGTATACAAGTGTGGGCATTAGTATTTTATTGTGGGATTCTTTTATCAATTTATGAATTGAAAAATGTTATATGCACATTGTGTTATGTTTCAGAAATGCTAATAAAATGAACTCAACCTAAATTAAGAATAAAAAACTCGAACATTTTTATTGAAGAAAATGTGTTCATTGCTGTTTTAAATGCATTATTCACAAAAATATAGCTCTCATTGGCATAAAATTAACTTTGAGATTTATCCAGGAAAACCTCATAAATTTCAAATTTTGCTTTAGTTAGTATGTTGTCACAGAATTTTAAATATGGGAATCTTCAGCACCTTAAAATAGCAACCATGGCAATAACATTTGCTATTAAGTTATGTATTTGACAAACATTATCTTATTGAACTTCCACAACAAAACTATGAAATAAGTTATATTTTTAGATATATAGCCACAGAGACTTGTAGATTTAGATAATTTGCTTAGGTTCAGAAACTTTACAAGAGGCAAAGCCAAAACTCAAATTTTGCACAGATCTTTGTGAACCTGAAGTGCATGTTTTCTAACATTGTGCATCAGCTTATGTAACATTATATGTTGCTATTGACTGCATGACATCAATTTTTAATTCATAGCCATCAGTACAACTTATGCTTTGCTGGTGTCAGAATCTGATATTGTCTCAGTGTTATATAGTACTTTAAGGACCTAGACCAGCTACTCTGAGATTGGTTCTCTTTTCTCAAAAAAAGAAAAAAAAAAACATAAAAGAGGACAAAATATAATATCATACTTAAAAGGTAGTGCAATAATCTCCTTTAAAAGAGTTTCAGATTGCTAATGTGGGATTTTTTACTATAATGTCCATGCTTTTATTTTGAATTTTTACTTTGTTAATTCAAAGACATTACAGTACATTGTAATAACATATTAGCATAAGTTTAAAACTAAGCTAAGTACAATTATGTTCCCAAGAGGCACAGAAATATTAAAAACAAACTCAGTTAAAGAATATGGTTGTTCCTCCAGCTATCCTTTAAAATTTGAGTTTGTTTGTAATACTTTGTTAAATTTTCCCAATTTATTGCACTTTGTACTTCCTATCCTATGTTTTAGGGAATGTCATTCCCTCTTAAAATAATCTCTTACATTGAGTACAATGTGTAATGTTACAATTGCACTACTTTTTAAGGGATCAAAGACTTGATGTGGCATGACATGCAAAAATTAACATATGACAATTGTGCAAATTGTGAAAGAGAACTATTTTCTCAGGAACCCCCAGGAATAGTGTCTTTGCTATACCACCTATGAATGTTCCTTTCAGAAATCCTTTATATCACCAGATTATCCTGATCACCCTATCCTTCACTTGCATTTAGGCAATAAACCTGTACAAATGGTGAATGTAGAGTTGAAAATAATATTTAAAATAAAGTCTGCTGGGGAAGAATTCAGTGGTACACTCAATCTTTCTGGATATTTTATTTCTAATAATATCTCAAATTACGTTGGTTTGTATAGCAGTCCTATCACACTGGTAATTTATATCGACCTTTCAGTCCAATTAAATCATTTGCTAATTTTCATGTAAACTCCTGGTTAAGTCAGAGCTCCACTCTTACTTGGGTTGTCAATTATTCCTAACACATATTTTGCAAAGACTGTTAAATTAATTCCAGTTGTATTAAAGGGTAGAAAGTCATTTTAGAAGGCCCAGAGTTTATTTTTTAATAAGTGTCAGGGATCTTCGAACTACACAGGCACATTCAAAAATGTAAGCACACCAGGACTGGCAAAACAAGAAATTTATCATTGACCCCTTCAAATAGGTTGAAAGTTTCTGCGCAATATCTTTCCCAGTATTTGATGTGACACGCCTCTCTGCTTTGGATTATTTTTTACTTTTTTACTGTGATACACAATCATGACTCAGAAGAAAGTTCTCCAGTCAATAAAATCCTGCTTCAGCTGTCTTTTACTGACTTCTGCCTTGTTTAGTAATATTGTACCTATTTCATTCTTTTATACCTTACACAATGCTTATCTACACATTTCTCAGTATTCTCAAATTTTTATTTACACAAACTTTTACTTATAGCTAAAGTGAAATACCACTTTTACCTGAACACTGAATATTCTCGCTCCTGGTATTCCTAAGATGAAAAATAGGGGCATTTTCACGTTCTCAAGAATTTTTTCCTTACACTTTCTCACCAGTTTTTCTTATTCGACTATCTGCCCTCACTCTAAATTTATACCATTTTTTTATTATTTACAAACTTCTAAGAGACACATCTTCCAGCATTCTTCAAGAGTTTCTATTTTCAGTAAAAATTGCTCATGATCCTGATTTCACTATACTCTTTCTTTTATCACTATTTCATAAAATTTAACATATAGGTAAAAACCCTAAAGCAGCCTTGGACATAGTAACTACTTGACTGTTACACTTACGATTTAAGAAAAGTACACCCCAATCCCTAATCAATTCCTAATCCAACTTCCATTCTTTAATCTTTTGCTTTTCATATTTTCTTTATCATTATTCAGACCTCCAATCTGATAACTATTTCCTCTGTCAGTTGTCTCTTTCTAAATGTTCTTCTTAACTAATCTCTGCTCCACAAACATTAAATCATTTTTTCTATTGTTTAAATTTGCTAAGTACAGCATTTTAATAGTTACACTAAACTACTTTTGCCAATTTCAAATATGATATGAACTAAAGAGTGTGTTTTATCTTCTACTTTATATTAGGTTATTAAACATTGAAAGCAAAAGTCACTTGCAAAGATAGACCATATTAAAAACAAACACACAAACAGAAATCCCTCAAATTCACTTTCAATGTTTCCCTAAGGATTATGATTAATAACTTCATTCAAATCAGGTTAATTCTAATATTCTCGTCAGTGAAAGTATACCAAAGCATTTATTATGTTTTAGAGACAGAAGTGGATTTGGATTTCCTGGTAAATGAAGAACATCCCAGTTAATTCTAAATTCAAATAAACAACATTTTTAAAAGTTCAAGTATATCTTATATACTGAATATGGATAATAATAGAAAAATGTATATAATGTATATTATATTACATAAAATATATATAATGTGTATTATACATAATTAATATGTGTGTATGTTATTTATCTGAACTTTGATTTAACTATATGTCCTGTGCTTTTATTTGCTGTATCTGGAATCCCAGGATCAAAAAACTTATTATTTCAGAAAACGAGCTCATCTTTTTCTTTATTATGAAGATCAAGATAGCCCATTTGTATGGATTTATTGTTCTGGAATTTTATTCAAAGGTACTCTGAAAGGCATAGTTTGCTGTTTCTGCTGGGAGTAATTGGCACTGCCCCCACCCCCCACGTATTTATATATTTTTGAATCTTTGCAGGCCATCTGCTATTTAGTCTCTCTCTCTATATATATAGTGTCAATATTATATATATGCAGATATATATGTCTACAAATATGTGTGTGTGTAGAAGATAGATAGAGAACAAAATTCATCTTCCTTATTATGTCACAGTAAAAGTATATGCCTACCTGACTATTAGCCTTATCATCTCATCTTTTAAAAAGAATACTTTTTCCCCACTTGTTTCACTATCAAAGTGTACATTCATTCTTTATCATACTGGATTTCTACCCCCTATTTCCCCCCCAGATTTATTGAGGTATACTTGACGAATAATACTTGTGCATATTTAAGGTATACGAAGTGACATTTTGATATATGTATACATGGTGAAAAGAGTACCACAATCAAGCTAATCAGCGTATTCATCAACTCACAGAGTTAAGGTTTCCTTTTTGTGTTTGATGGAAACACTTAAGGTCAACTCTCTTAGCATATTTCAAGTTTATAATACAGAATTAAGTATAGTTAGCATGCTGCACATTAGATCTCCAGAATTATTCGTCCCACAAAACCCCGACTTTGTACTCTTTGACCAACATGTCTCTATTTTTTCTAACCCCAGCCTCTACAAATCACCATTCTACTCTCTTTGATAAATTTGGCTTAAAAAATTCACATGTGAGATCATGTTTGTGTTTGTTGTTTTATAGCCAGTTTTACATGTAAAATCACATTTATTTATGGTGTAAAAATGATGTTTTGATATACATATACATTGCCAAATGTTTGCCACAACCAATTAGTTAATATGTTCATTACTTCACATGGTTATTTTTTTCATGTTGAGAGTATTTAAGATCTACTCTCTTAGCATTTTTCAGTTTAAAATTCATTATTATTAACCATCATTATCATGTTATACAATAGATCTTCAGAACTTATATATCCTCTCTAACTGAAACTTTGTACCAGTTGACCACCTCTTTTCATTCCCCCTCTTCTTCTAGCGCCTAGCAACCACCATTCTGCTGTCAGCTTCTATGAAGTTGACTTTATTAGATTTCACATATAAATGAGGTCATGCTGTGTTTGTCTTTCTGTGAGTGGTCTATTTCATTTACCATAATTTCCTTTAGGTTCATCCACTGTATATGTATACCATATGTTCTTTATCCATTCATCCATTGATGGACATTTAAGTCAATTCCATATCTTGACTATTGTGGATAATGCTGCAACGGGCATGGATGTCTCTTCAGAATACTGATTACATTTCCTTCTGAAATATACCCAAAGATGTGATTGCTAGTCATATAGTAGTTCAAATTTTAGTTATTGAGGAAATTTCATACTGTTTTTCACAATGGCTTTACCAATTTACATTACCACCAACAGTATATAAAGTTATACTAATATAACTATTAATTATATTATGCCTACCTTGTACCTTCTGACATAATACTGACTACTACTACTATTAGTATGGCTAATAGTCAGGTAGGCATATACTTTTACTGTGACATAATAAGGAAGATGAATTTTGTTCTCTATCTTCTACACACACACACATATTTGTAGACATATATATCTGCATATATATAATATTGACACTATATATATAGAGAGAGAGACTAAATAGCAGATGGCATGCAAAGATTCAAAAATATATAAATACGTGGGGGGTGGAGGCAGTGCCAATTACTCCCAGCAGAAACAGCTGGGAGTAATTGGCACTGCTGTTATTGGCACTCCTTTTTCTCCACATCTTCACTAACACTTATCTCTCCTACTTTTGATAGCCATTCTAACAAGTGTGAAGTGATATCTCATTATCATTTTGATTTGCCTTTCCTGATAATATATTTATTACCTCACATGGTTATTTTACGTTGAGAACATTTAAGATATACTCTTACCATTTTTCCAGTATATAATACGTTATTATTAACTACAGTCACCATACTATAGAGTAGAGCTCCAGAACTTATTTATTCTGTCTAACTAAAACTTTGTACCTTCTGACCAACATCTCCCCATTTCCCCTCTAATGATATTAAGCACCTTTTATATGACTTTTGACTATCTGTGTGTCTTCTTTTGAAAACAATGTCTGTTAAAGCTTTTAGCCCATTTATTAATCAAGTTATTTGGTTTGAATTTTTTTGGCTTTAGGTTGTTTGAATTCATTATAGATTTTGAAGATTAACCCCTTATCAGATATATGGTATGCCAATACATTCTCCCATTTAATTGTAAGCTGCCTTTTGAGGCTGTTGATTCTTTCATTTGTGCAAAAGCTTTTTTTTTTTTTTTTTTTTTTAGTGCTATCCCACTTGTCTATTTTTGCATTTGTTGCCTAGGTTTTTGGTGTTATATCCAAAAATATCATTACCCAGATCAATGGTAAGAAATTTTTTCTCTAGGTTTTCTTCCCTTAATTTTACAGTTTCAAGTCTTACGTTTAGTTTTTAATTGAGTTGATTTTTGTATATTGTGTGATATAGTGTAAAATTTCATTCATTTTTATGTAAATACCTAGTTTTCCCAACACCATTTACTGAAGAGACTATACATTCTCAATTGCATGTTCACATATGTGGCACCTTGGTGCAAGATCAGCTGACCATAGGTATGTAGTTTTATTTATGAACTCTCTATTCTATTCCATTTCTCTATGTCCATTTTTATGATATACCATTCTGTTTTGATGGGTATAGCTTTGCAATATATTTTGAATTCAGAAAGTGTGATGCCTCCTGCTCTCTTCTTCTTTGTCATCATTGCTTTGGCTATTTGGTGTCCTTTGTGATTTCACATAAACTTTAAGTTTTTTTTTCTATTTCTGTGAATATTTCCAATGAGATTTTCGTAAGGATTGCATTGAATCTACAGATTGCTTTGGGCAGTATAGACATTTTAACAGCATTAATTCTTCTCAACCAGGAACATGAACTCTCTTTCCATTTATCTTTGTCTTCTTTAATTTCCCTCATAAATATTTTATACTTTTCACTGTACAGGTCATTCATGTATTTGGTTACATTTATTCCTAAGTATATTATTATTACTAATAATTTGCTCTTGTGAATGGAATTGGATTCTTCTTTTTTTTGTAAAACATTAACAAAAGATTTTTTTATTTATTCTAAGACAAAAAATGGGACAAATGTACAGAACGTGCAGGTTTGTTACATAGGTATACATGTGCCACGGTGGTTTGCTACACCTATTGACTCATTCTCTAAGTCCCCTCACCTCACTCCCATCCCCAACAGGCCCTGGTGAATGTTGTTCCACTCTCTGTGTCCATGTGTTCTCATTGTTCAACTCCCACTTATGAGAGAACATGCGGTATTTGGTTTTCTTAGCCTGTGTTAGTTTGCTGAGAATGATGGCTTCCAGCTTCACCCATGTCCCTGAAAAGGACATTATCTCATTCCTTTTTATGGCTGAATAGTATTCCATGGTGTGTATGTGCCACATTTTCTTTATCCAGTCTATCACTGATGGGCATTTGGTTTCGTTCTATGTCTTTGCTATTGTAAATAGTGCTGCAGTAAACACATGTGTGCATGCGTCTTTATAGTAGAATGATTTATATTCCTTTGGGCATATACCCAGTAATGGGATTAAGACTTCTATTCTTACTTTAAGCAAAGTAGACTATTGCCCAAAAATACAAGGCCCTAGAAGAAAAAAGAGTCTTGATATAGTATCAAAAGTTGCACAGTTACTAAATATACCATGAGCTAACAGAATATAATATCATGTTTATCATTTAATAAAAAACGGTCAATTTTGTAAGTGACTTCTGTTCTTTCCACAAAATGCTGTATTTTGAAACACAACACACTTAAAGAATTGTCATAGTCATTTGTGTTGGCACTGTATTTATTTTATTTTAGATTTTATCTTCTTGAATTTTATTTATTTTTGAGCAATAGTCTGGTTTCAATTATGAATAATTTTCTTGAAAAAATTCATTAATTTTAGCAACTTGTAATAAGCCTAAGAGTTATAAAAAAGTCTAGAAAAAGTGGCTGGTTTTATGGGTGCATATCCTACAAAATAAAAATAACCAAGTGAAGAAATTAAAATTAACTACTTTTTTCTTCTTTCCTATGTTATGCATTTTGCATAACTAGATGATACGTTGGGATAATTAGTGGATTAGAAATATAAATGTGATGTTACATTATATTTTCTATTAGACTTTTTCAGCCTCCCTTCCTGTGTCTAGTTCAATAAACTATAATTCAATATAAAACTGTAGCCCATAGTAAGAAAAAGTCATGTATTAAAATCCAGTAAATCCAAACATACATACAGAGATAATAGGAACAAGCTATATATAATAATTATTCTTACTATGTGCATGCACTCTGATACTTTTATTCTTTAATTCTGATTGATATTTTTGAGCTAATCATGACTTACACAATGGAATTTTAAAATCACAAATATATCATAATCCGAGTTTTAAAAACACTGCTATTGAAATTTTATGGCTCTCATTCTGGATATTTCTATATCCCTTCCTAGGAATTTCTGAATCTTTGTAGCTTGTCATTGCAAAGAGAAACTGGAGTCTCCAGAGAAGATAGAACTAACTCATCTGGGACCCAAACCTATCCTATTTTACTGCCATTTCTAGTACTTTTTTTATTTGTCCAAAAGATAAGAGCAGGGTCTTTAAAATATCTGTTTTTAAATACGACTCCTCTAAAGCAATTCCTCTGATTGAACTTAATTACTTAATTTCTGAATAGATCTCTGTGAGAAGTATTAACCTGGTGTATTAGGCCACTCTTGTGTCACTATAAAGAAATACCTAAGAGTGGGTAATTTATAAGAAAAAGAGGTTTAATTAGCTCATGGTTCTTTTGGCTATACAGGAAGCAGAGCACCTGAATCTGCTTCTTGGAGTCCTTGGGAGTTTACAGTCATGGCAGAACTTAAGGGAGAACAGGCGTCACATGGTTGGAGTGAAAGCAATTGGAGCGGGGGGTGTCACACACCTCTAAAAAACTAGATCTCAGGTGTTGAGAGCAAGAGCTCACTCGTCATCAAGAGAATGACACCAAGCCATTCATGAGGGATCTGCCTCCGTGTTTCAAACACCTCCAACCTGGTCCCAACTTAAACACTTGAGAACACACTTCAACATGGGATTTGGAGGGGACACATATTCAAACCATATCACTCAGCATAGAAAAACATTTTATGTCTTACTCTCCTTTGGCTGCTAAAACTAATACCATAGGCTGAGTGGATTAAACAATGATCCCAAAATCAATTAATGTAATTCATCACATCAACAGACTAAATAAAAAAAAGTCACATGAATCAATAGATGCAGAAAAAGCATTTGACAAAATCCATCAGCCATTCAGGATAAAAACTCTCAGAAAACCAGAAATAGAGGGGAGTTTACTTGATGAAGATTATTTACAGAAGAACGTACAGCTAAATAACATTTAATGCTGAGAAACTAGATGCTTTCCCCTGATATTGAGAATAAAGCAAGTATCTCCTATCCCACCAAATCCATTCAATATAGTACTAGAAGTTCTAGCTAATGCAATAAGACAGGAAGACAAACAAATGGCATACAGATTGGGAAGAAAGAAATGCAACTGTTTTTGTTCACAAGATGATATAATTTTATATATAAAAAACTGAAAGAATCGGGAAGAAAACCTTCCTGGAACAAATAAATAATTATAGTAAAGATGCAGAATACAAGGTTAATAAACAAAGGTCATTTACTTTTCTATATAGCAGCAAAGGACAATAAGAATTTGAAAATGAAGACAAAATGAGAAATGTGACAAAATATTTTCAAAATCTATCTGAGGAAAACTATAAAATTCTGATGAAATAAATCAAAGTTGATCTAAATAAATCAAATTTGATCTAAATAAATGGAGAGATATTGCATGATCATGGATAGCAAGTCTCCATATTATCAAGATGTAAATTCTTCCCACTTGTTCTATAGAATCAATGCAATCCCAATAAAAATTACAGCAAGCAACCTTGCAGGTATCAACAAACTGATTCTACATTTTATGTGGAAAGCCAAAAGACCCACATTATCCAACACAATACAGAAGAAGAACAAAGTCGTAAGACTAACACTACTGGTTTTCAAGACTCAGTGTAAAGCTACAACAATAAAGACAGCATGGTACTGGAAAAAAGAACAGATAAATACATCAATAGAACAGAAAAGAGAGCCTTGTAATAGACACATGTAAATATAGTCAACTAATTTTTGATAAAAGAGCAAAGGCAATTCAAAAAAGAAAGAATAGTTTTTTCAACAAATGACGCTGGAACAACTGAACATGTACGTGCAGAAAAAAATGGATTTGCACACAGACCTTATATCCTTCACAGAAATTAACTCAAAATAGATCACAGACCTAAAGGCAAAACTATAAAACTCCTAGAAGATAATAGAAGATAATTCTAGGTGACCTTGTGCATGACAATTACTTTTAGAAGTATGACACCAAAACATGACCTATGAAAAAAAAATTATTAGTAGGAGTTCATTAAAATTAAAAATGTCTGCTTGACAAAAGACATTGTTAAGAGAATGAAAATCCAAGCCACATACATGGATAAAATACTTGCAAAACATATATTTGATAAAGGACTTGTCATGAAAATATTTTTAAAAACTCTAAACACTCAAAAATAAGAAATAACCCATTTTTTTAAAAGTCACAAATAAGAAATAAGCAATCCATTAAAAAACTCACAAATAAGAAATAAACAACCCTATTTAAAAAGACAAATAGACATTTAACTAAAGAAATGTTATATAAATGACAAATAAGAATGTCAATAGATATTTATCATCACACACCATCATATGCCATCAGGGAAGTAGAAGTCAAAAGAACAATGAAATAACATTAACCACCAATTAAATGCTGAAATTCAAATCACTGACAACACTGTATACTGGCAAGGTTGTGAAGCAAAAACAATTTTTTATCAATGCTATTATAAATGCAAAACTGTAGAGATTCTTTAGAAGACAGTTTAGCAACGTATTTCAAAGCTAACATATGATTGCCGTATAATAATCTCTTGTAGTTGAAAACTCAGTCCACACTAAAACCTGCACACAAGCTTTTGCAACAGATTCTTTTCATAACTGCCCAAACTTCAAAGCAGTCAACATGCCCTTCAATAGGTGAATCATACACCCATACATTGGAGCAATATTTAGCTCCTAAAAGAAATGAGCTATCAAGCCACCTGAAGACATACACAGAACCTAAGTGCATATTGGTAAGTGAGTACAGTCTGAAAAGTCTATGTACTGTGTTTCCAAATATGTGGCATTATGGAAAAGGCAAAAGTATGGAGATAGTAAATATGTCAGCAACTGTGAGGATTCCTGGGGAAAGAGAAAATGATGTGTAGGTGGTATACAGGGCATTTTTAGGACGCTGAAATTATTTGTTATGATATTTTAACAGTGGATGCATGAAATTGTGCATTTAGCCAAAACCCATGGAACTGTACAACACTAAGAATGAAGGCTAATGTAAACTGTGAGCATTAGTTAATGATCATGTAACAGTGTTGGTTCATTAATTGTAACAGATGCAGTAGAGAAGGTCACTTTCCTTCATGATCTTGGGCTACAGATCTGAAGGATGAGGAAAGGCCACAGGAAATGAAAGAGCTAGATAGCAGTTCTCAAGTGCAGTCTCTCACATGTAGTATGTAGGAGGGCATTGCTGTTAGGAGCAGCAACAACAGTGTCTGGGTTGGCACACACGAGCAGGCAGCAGAGAGGAAACTGTGAATCTTGCACAATGTGAGGAGGAAAATGGAAGCCTGGAAGAAGAGCCCATGTGAAAGGTATAGGGCAATTCAGACAGGGAACAAGAAAATTAGAATAGAATAAGGCGCTGGCAAGCTGAGCAGAAGGAGATTGGTGTCAGAAATTCTGAGAACAAGATACACTTACGTGATGTTACTTTGTCAGAAATATATGGCAAAAGAGAAAAAAAAACTGCAGAAAAATCTCCCCAGGAATGAGTGCTAAATTTAACAAATACAAAATATACAACATCTAATTTCATTTGAATTTCAGATAAACAGATTTTTTTTGTATATGTGTGTCACATATAATACTTGGGACATACATTAAAATTGATATTTAAAATTTAAATTGAACTGAACATCTGAATTTTGTCTGTCATCCTTACTCAAGAGGATGTTCCTCTCATTTTCACTATTCGTCCCCCATTTTTCCCTAGAAAATGTCTCACTTCCCTGAGGAAGCTCAGAGAGTACAATTATGTTTTCATGGGCTAGGTACTAGAGGATCTATAAAAACCCTCCAAAGCAAGACTGCATCAACATAGCAGAAATCAGTGTCTGGAAATTGTGTGGTGACATCCAATTGGCCTTCCTGCTTTTGATTTGCGGCTGATATTTTTCTTATGCTGGGACAAGAGGAGATGGTGGCAAATTTATTCTCACTTCTTGGTTTTTAAGCCATAACCACAAACATTTCTGTCTATGTCATCAGGAGAAACCTTTTAAAAATATTTTGCTATGTTTTTTCTTCTCCCTCCAGTAAAATTTTTGGTATTTTATTTGATGTTTACATTAAAATGTGACATTATACATGGCAAATCAAATTCCTGTTAGCTGTTTTGTTTGAGGAACACCATTAAAGGAAAAATATAGTGCTTGTTCAAAAAAAGGTTGCCCATGTTTGTATTGTTATATTGTTGTTGGTTTTTTTAGTCCTCTATATGAGAATAGGGTGTGTGTAGAGGGTGAACATTTCTAAAGCCTTCAGCTGGCAGTGTTTTTGTCTGTGCGTTTAGTCTGAGACTGAGGAAAAAAAGAGATATTTAGATAGAATACATGTAGGATAAATTTATTTTTGGGTGAAAAGTTTTGATTAAATGAAACTGCAATAACATTAATAGAAATTAGTTTTTCCAAGAGATCCTATTGTTCAGTCATATGTAATGTTAAAAATTGCATTATATTGATAGTAATATCAGAGGGTATGATGTAACACTATACAAATTCAAGAGTAAACCATTGATGCTAATATATTTTATATGACTTCAAGAACTAAAAGAAAAGATAATGAGATGCAAACTATAAAGATAGCTTGGGAATCTCAGAGAACAAAGGATGGTATGACAGGGAAAATAGTTTATTAAGTTTCTATTGCCATATATTTGCATAGTTTTATTTTTAATAATGCTCACATGTTCATTTTAAAATTTTAGAAAAAACAGAAATACAGTTTGCAAGTTCAAAATATAAACGTGATTCCATGTGCATGGATAGAAAGATTAATATTGTTAAAATGGCCATACTAACCAAAGCAATTTACAAATTCAATGTTATTCCTAACAAACTACCAATGACATTCTTCACAGAATTAGAAAAAAACTATTATAAATTTGATTGGAACCAAACAAGAGCCCAAATAGCCAAAGCAATCTTAAGCAAAAAGAGCCAAACTGGAGGCATCACATTACCCAACTTCAAACTATACTATCAGGCTACAGTAACTAAAAAAGGATGGTACTGATATAAAAATAGACACATAGTTCAATGAAACTAAATAGAGAGCCCAGAAAGAAAGCCACACACCTACAACCATCTAATCTTTGACAAAGTCAACAATAATAAACAATGGGGAAAAGACTCCCTATTCAATAAATGGTGCTGAGATAACTGGCTAGACACATGCAGAAGACTGAAACTGGACCCCTTCCTTCACCATATACTAAAATCAACTCAAGATGGATTAAATGTTGGAGGTTCTGGCCAGGGCAATCAGGCAACAGAGAGAAGTAAAGGGTATTCAATTAGGAAAAGAGGAAGTCAAATTGTTCCTGTTTGCAGATGACATGATTGTATATTTAGAAAACCCTGTTACGTCAGCCCAAAATCTCCTTAAGCTGATAAGCAGCTTCAGCAAAGTCTCAGGATACAAAATCAATGTGGAAAAATCACAAGCATTCTTGTACACCAATAACAGACAAACAGAGAGCCAAATCATGAGTGAACTCCCATTCACAATTGCTACAAAGAGAATAAAATACCTAGGAATCCAATTTACAAGTGATGTGAAGGAACTCTTCATGGAGAACTACAAAGCACTGCTCAATGAAATAAAAGAGGACACAAACAAATGGAAGAATATTCCATGCTCATGGATAGGAAGGATCAATACTGTGAAAATGGCCATACTGTCCCAGGTAATTTATAGATTTCATGCCATCCCCATCAAGCTACCAATGACTTTCCTCACAGAATTGGAAAAAAACTACTTTAAAGTTCATATGGAACCAAAAAAGAGCCCACATAGCCAAGACAATCCTAAGCAAAAAGAACAAAGCTGGAGGCATCACACTACCTGACTTCAAACTATACTGCAAGGCTACAGTAACCAAAACAGCACAGTACTGGTACCAAAACAGAGATATAGACCAATGGAACAGAACAGACCAGAGGCCTCAGAAATAACACCACACATCTACAACCATCTGATCTTTGGCAAACCTGACAATAACAAGAAATGAGGAAAGGATTCCCTAGTTAATAAATGGTGCTGGGAAAACTGGCTAGCCACACCTCTCAAAAGACATTTATGCAGCCAACAGACACATAAAAAAATGCTCATCATCACTGGTCATCAGAGAAATGCAAATCAAATCCACAATGAGATACCATCTCACGCCAATTAGAATGGCGATCATTAAAAAGTCAGGAATCAACAGATGCTGGAGAGGATGTGGAGAAATAGGAATACTTTTACACTGTTAGTTGGAGTGTAAATTAGATCAACCATTGTGGAAGACAGTGTGGTGATTCCTCAAGGATCTAGAACTAGAAATACCATTTGACCCAGCAATCCTATTACTGGGTACATACCCAAAGGAGTATAAATCATGCTACTATAAAGACACATGCACACGTATGTTTATTGTGGCCCTATTCACAATAGTAAAGACTTGGAACCAACCCAAATGTCCATCAATGATAGACTTGATTAGGAAAATGTGGCATATATACATTATGGAATTCTATGCAGCCATAAAAAAGGATGAGTTCATGTCCTTTACAGGGACATGGGTGAAGCTGAAAACCATCATTCTAAGCAAACTATCACAAGGACAGAAAACCAAACCCTGCATGTTCTCACTCATAAGTGGGAATTGAACAATGAGAACACTTGGACACAGGGCGGGGAACATCATGCACTGTCGGGGGTTGGGGGGCTGGAGGAGGGATAGCATTATGAGAAATACTTAATGTAAATGACGAGTTGATGGGTGCAGCAAACCAACATGGCACATGTATACCTATGTAACAAACCTGCACATTGTACACATGTACCCTAGAACTTAAAGTATAATAATAATAATAAAGATGTATTAAAGACTTAAATAAATGTAAAACAAAACAAAACAAAAAACCATATGAAGAAGAAAGGCTAGGAAATACCATTCTGGATATTGTTTTTGGCAAAGATTTCATGACAAAGACTTCAAAAGCAAATGCAACAAAAACAAAAATTGACAAATGGAACCTATTTAAACTAAAAAGCTTCTGCATAGGAAAAGAAACCATCAACAGAGTAAACAGACGATCTAAATAATGGGAGAGAACATTTGCAAATTATGCATCCAACAAAGGCCTAATATCCAGCATCTATAAGGAACTTCAACAAATCAACAATTAACAAGCAAAAACAACCCCATTAAAAAGTGAGCAAAGGACATGAACACTTTCCAAAATAAGACACACACAGTCGAAAAGCTTTTGAAAAAGTGTTCACCATCACTAATCATTAGGGAAATGCAAATAAAAACCACAATTGGATACTACATCTGACGCCAGTCAGAATGGCTATTATGAAAATACAAAACAAAATAGATGCTGGCAAAGTTGTGGAGAAAAGGGAATGCTCATATAGTGCTAGTGGGAATTTAAATTAGTTCAGTCATTGTGGAGAGCAGTTTGGTAATTTCTCAGAGAACTTAAAACAGAATTAACATTCAACCCAGCAATCCCATCATTGGGTATATGCTCAAAGGAATATAAATCATTCTACCGTAAAGACACGTGCATTTGTATGTTCATCACAGCACTATTCACAATAGCAAAGACATGAAATCAACCTAGATGCTCATCAACGGTAGATTGGATAAAGAAAATATGATATATATATATATACCACAGAATATTACACAGTCATAGGAAGGAACAAAGTCAGGTCTTTTGCAGAAACACAGATGGAGTTGGGGGCCATTATTCTAAGCAAATTGATACAGGAACAGAAAAACAACTGTTGTGATAAGTGATGTTCTCACTTATCAACGAGAGCTAAACATTGGTACACGTGAACACAAATAAGGGAACGACAAACACTGGGGCCCACTTGAGAGAGGAGGGTGAGAGAAGGAGGAGGATTGAAAAACTACCTACCAGATACTATGCTGATTACCCAGATGACTAAATTATCTGTACACCAAACCCCTGCCACATGCAATTCACCCATATAACAGACCTGCACATGTACTCTCAAACTTAAAATAAAAGTTGAAAAGTAAGTAAACAAAATATAAATGTTATATATGTGTGTGAGAATATGAAATACCAAAAATTAATTTCAATTTTGTGCTTTCACTTTATTGTGACATGGGAGATAACTGTCAAGTGCAAATTGACTGTATTGGTTTTCAAAAGTTTGATTTTAAGGAAATCTGGGAATCAAAAATCACATGATGCCCAGGCATAGTTTTACTCAGATAAGTTACCAGGTATCTTATTCTGTTTTTAAATGGGAAACACTGAGAACTTATATCAGAATCAATTCTCATAGCAATTAGGTAAAATATTAGTAAATATAATCGAAAAGAAGAGATTTCTTCCCAGTGCCTATCATTATGTGGTAAGATCAGTCATCTAATTCTACAAATTAATAATGAGGTATCAAAATAATAGTCCCTATGTGCAGAGTTATGACAGTGAAAAATTTCTTCAAATTTGTTTTTAGAACTGGAAGAAAACAAGACAAAAAGAAAAAAGAAAATAAAGAAAAATATCAGAATATTACTAAGCATAAGATAAAGTGTTTTCTGGTCATTACATCATATTTTGTATAATGTCCATATCGGATGGCCAAATTAATGCCTGAAAGGTGTTTGATTAGCAAGTAACAAGTCATGAAGAATAATGACCTAAAACTTTAACTCTCTAATTATTTATCCCAAGGGAATTGGAATTCTACATCCATTTTATGAGTGTGCTTTTTCTGAGAAAGGACTGGAGATACACTGACACATCACAATTCTTTAAGACCCTCTCTTTTTGCAGCTTCCATCGCAAAGCACCATCCTTCTATTAACCCAGCATTGCTTCAGAAAGCAAGGTTACAACAAAACTGATTAGGCAAACACTTTCTTTAGTTACACTGCTGTTGATAAAATCAGGTCGCCCTAATTGGATTTAGGTTTTTTTAAAGACTCATAAGAAAACATATATAAACCATTTCTTAAACTAGTTTTCTACAGATTATCAATGACACTCCCTATGTGCTAAATGTTATTATTTTCGGCATTAAAGACTGACTTTCTACTGACATTGTCCCCAGTTTCTATTTTTCTGCAGTCTTTTTTTTTGGAGTAAATACTCTAAAAAGTGATGAATAATATGTCCATTTTTATGTTTCAACCAAAACTGTTCTTAGAATCTAGCAGTCAAAAATTAGTTAGAAACTCATTGACCCATACACTTCTGCTTTCTGCAAATTTCTGAATGCCTGTCTTCTACAACCAGTAAGTTGAAAATGACAGATAAATTAATTGGAAGACTATGTTCTCTATCATCGTATTAATTGGAAAACTATGTTCCCTATCATTCTGTTTACTATCTGTCTCACAAAAGATTGTTTTTCACATGACATAAAATGATGTTATAGCTTCTAATTACTTATCTATGAAAGATCTTACTAAAAATATCACATTTTAATATACTGTTTCTTTTTGGAAGCTAGTAATTAGAACAGCGTTCTTTAATTAAAATAAACTGAATATCATTTACAGAGCCATAGCCTGTGGGAATACGATCTTAAATTCCTGCTTAAAAGGCAAATCATTAATATAATATCAAATAATAAGTGTGTCTCTATTCTGAATTTAGTAAACTTACTTTTTAACTATAATAATAGTGATGCAAAATATGTATTTTGTAAATTCTTATGAAAAATTTTAAGAATAATAGGTTATCACAAATAAAAAGAAGCTATGAATGCTAAAGAGATTACATTTTCCTAAGAAACTGTAAATTCTAAAACAGGAAATTTTATCTCCTCAATGTAATGAAACCATAGAGTGTCACTTGATGGTTTTATAAGTTGCAGTAATGGATAAGTTCATTATCCATAAATGAGCTTAAAATATAAGTTCAATATTTTAAAAGTTGAAATAACAAATGTAAAACTGAGGAAAAATTTAAGGCCCCAGAAATCTTAAAGGTCACCTTACATGAACAGTACTTTGTAGTTACATTCTGAGAGCAAGAATGAGAAAAGAAATCAATGTACTCAACTTCTCCCGTTCATAATTCCACTGTATATCTTCAAAGAAAACATGACAATTCCATGATTTCTTTCCATATTTCTAGGTTTATATGACTAATGAGAGTATCGACTAGCATTTACTGATGTATAAGGCTTCTACTTGTACTGAATTGAGAAAGGTTTCTTATTCTCTAATTTCTGTGGAACTAACTGAGATATTCAAATTACAGCTGAAACATGGCCCAAGTGCTGTCCCTGGAGTCAGCCATAGGTTGGATATTGCTGTAGCAGAAGTACTTATTCATGCTTCCCATTTTGTCACACATAATGTTAAAATGGCATGTTCTTAGGTGCTAGGATTTAATAAAATTGATACATTTTCAGTCTATATCAAGGACATACCCAGGAAACTAAATGGAGATACCTTCTGAGAAATGCATTCTTAGGTAATTTTGTTGGTGTGTAAACATCATAGAGTTACACAGATCTAGATGGTATATCCCAATACACACCTAGGCCACATAGTATAGCCTGTTGCTCCTAGGCTATAAACCTGCGCAGTATGTTACTATACTGAATTGTAACACAATGGTAAGTATTTGTATATCTAAACACACCTAATCAAAGGAAAGGTATATTAAAAATACTATATAAGAGATTTTTTAAAATGGTACACCTGTAAGGGCACATACCATGAATGGACTTTACAGGATTGGAAGCCTCTCTGGGTGAGTCAGTGAGGGAGTGGTGAGTGAATGTGAAGGCCTAGGACATTACACTACTGTAGGCTTTATAAATACTGCACACTTAAGCTACATTGAATTTATAGAAAATACTTGTATTCCTTCAATAGTAAATTAACTTTAACATTTTTATTTATAAACTTTTTAAAAACATTTTGACTCTTTTGTGATAGCATTGAGCTGAAAACATAAGTATATTGTACATCTGTATGGAAAAAATATTTTCATTATATCCTTATTTCATAAGCTTTTTTCTATTTTAAAATGTATTTACTTTTACTTTTTAATCTTTTTTGTTAAAAACCAAGACACAAAGACACACCTTAGCCTAGGACTACCCAGGCTGAGGATCATCAATATCACTGTCTTCCACCTCCACATCTTGTCCCACTGGAAGTTCTTCATGGTAATAACATTCATGGAGCTGTAATCTCCTCCGATAACAATACCATCCTCTGAAATACATCCTGAAGGATCTGCCTGAGACTGTATTGCAGTTAATTTATTTTTTTATAAGTAGAAAGATTACATTCTAAAATGATAAAAAGCATAGTATAGGCCGGGCACGGTGGCTCTCGCCCATAACCCCAGCACTTTGGGAGGCCAAAGTGGGTGAATCACAAGGGCAGGAGATCGAGACCATCCTGACTAACACCATAACCCCAGCACTTTGGGAAGCCAAAGTGGGTGAATCACAAGGGCAGGAGATCGAGACCATCCTGACTAACACGGTGAAACCTCGTTTCTACTAAAAATACAAAAAATTAGCCGGGCATGGTGGTGGGCGCCTGTAGTCCCAGCTATTCGGGAGGCTGAGGCAGGAGAATTGTTTGAACCTGGGAGGCGGAGGTTGCAGTGAGCCGAGATCGCGCCACTGCACTCCAGCCTGAACGACAGAGTGAGACTCCTTCTCAAAAAAAAAAAAAAAAAAATAGTATAGTAAATACATAAACCAGTAACGTAGTCATTTCTCATCATCACCAAGTATTGTGCACAGTAGATTTGTTTACACCAGCATCAGCACAAACATATTTGCAATGCATTGGTACAATAACATTAGGATGGCTTGGACCTCATTAGGCAACAGGAAGTTTTCAGCTCTATTATAATTTTATTGGACCACTGTCACATAAGGGGTCCATTGTTGTCTGACATTTCCTCATGCAGTGCATTACAATATTTGTTTATTTTATGGCAATTCTGTTGCAGTGAAGCATACAGTGACTTTAGTCACTGGCATTCATAGGTGGTTTGTCAGCCTTCCTCAGCCAAAGACTACATAGTTTTCCTCAGCAAAATGAAGGAAGATTGGAGATGTTATAACCAGAGCATAGAAGTTACTGATTCATTGAGAAAGGGTAGCATATTTTCTTCCTTTGCCCACCAGATCATAGGAGTTGAAGATCCAAGAGCAGAGAATCATTTCAAGCCATTCCTTTCTGAAATTTTGAGGCACCATCTTTGCATATGGGTTTTATGCCACAATGGCATTGAAGAGGCAAATTAGGAAAGGCAGCTTGAAGTGTGTGGGGAAGAGAAGAAGCTTGAAGCAGATGATAGACACTTTGAAAGGCCCCATAGTATGGGAGAACAAGTAAATTCCCCTTTGCTTCTCAGCCCCAAGAAAGGTATGGGAAGGCTGAGCATGTACTGATTCACTTGAGGAAACTGGAAGGTTAGGATGCGGAAGACATGACAGGCCTACGTAGATCTGACAATCAGGCACAGTAATTATCTGATCACAGAGTCTCATACTCAAAGACCAGCCAAGTGAATGAATGATACTATAATCAAAGACAAAAATGGCTGTGGAGGGGAACTCTTCCACACAAACCCTGATGCTAAGTAAGCACACTCTTGACCTCTTTCTAGAACTTAGACTTTAACTTAAAGTAGGGTTTATAATTTTTTTTTTCTATTACCATCTCCCTATCAAGGGCCTTCTAGACATTTTTCCCCAGTTTCCCATTCTACATGGAATTTTAATACCACAGATATATGATATATCTGTTTATGTACTCTATATATAGTTGTATTTCAAAAATAAAAAGAATAAAATGTTTTTACCCACCTCCAAGAATCATTTTTCACCTCTTTGGAAGTTATATTGACCTATTAATTATGCAAAGCATGCCCATAAGCAATGTTTCTCAAGCTTTTTGTCCTAAGCATGCTTTACATTCTTTACAATTATTCAGGATTATAAAAAGCTTTTATTTATTTTGCTTACATGTATCAATATTTACCAAATTCAAAAGAAAATGAGAATAAATCCATGAATTTATAAATTGGTTTAAAATAATAAGTTATGTGCTACAAATTAATATAAATTAAATACTTTTGTGAAAATAACTGTGTAATCCAAAACAAAAAGCAAATCTGGAAGAGTGACATTGGTTACAGTTTTGCAAATCTTTTTGATGGCTTACATAATGGAAGTTACTTAGATTCTTGTAGCTGCCTCTACATTTAGGGCTCTATAATGTTTTTCCTTTCATTTAGATAAAAATGGAGTAGAGATTATTAATACTTCTGTATTATAAGTAATTTCAAAACAAAGGCATTTTATTTAGAGAAAACAATATGTAAACAATGGCTACAATGACAACGTGTCAGTGTGTCAGTATATAGTATGTTTTTTATATTTGTTTTGAATATTGCTCTTTTAAAAGTTTACCAATAATTATAAAAGAATTCTATATCTTTGGGAAAGAAATTTATTAACTAACATTGACTTACAAATCCTATAAAACAGGTTATTAATAGGAAATATTAACATAATATTATCAGAAATTAAATGATAAGTACTTTATATATGGTTGTATTTTAAAATGTTTCAAAAAATCTGTAACTCATTTATTCTAATTTACTAGAGCCTATATTCTGATACTTTATAAAGAAACAAGATTATGGAAGAATTAATGTTGTTCTAAGAAAAGTTTTGAAAGACATTTAATTATAAATTATTAGATGCTTTAGTATAAATAATTAATTTTAAATAAAAGTAATCTTAAATCTCTAGAATTCTTAAATATTAAATTTTACAAAACTATTTTAAGAACACAGAAAAGTCTATTTAAATCAACTCACTTGGTTATCTATCTCACTGAGACTCATATGTGGACATCAAGATTGAACAATGAAATCAACATCAGTTGCTCCAGATGGACTCCTTAGGGATAAGCCTAAACTTCACATATGGTCTTAATTCAGACAGAAAATGCTTAACAGTTACAACATGTAAGAGGCTCTTGAGTTAGAATAAGATAGAAATGTTCTTAAATGGTTCAAGGAATTCTAACCAGATGCATATTCAACATATTAATGATTCGGCTTCCAAGCTTAATTTCACCTGCAATGGTAATTGATTTTACAAGTTTTCCCAATCTCCCATTCATGTACTTGCCATCTGGAGATGCCTCATATAGTGACAGTGTTGACTCTATGCATAATAAGCTATTGGAAAAATGTGCACAACTTACAGTTTAGTTTATCATATATACCACACCTAAGAAATGGTCTTCAATATTCAAGTCATATATTCAGTTAGAGAAATGTATGTGCAAATATATAGTATTATAGTACATAATGGTATGTTACTTAGTAATTTTTTTATAAACTACAGCCAATAGGCAACACAGATTTATAAAGCTTAAGTGCAATAAATATTTTTGAACTGAACTATTAATATTCTATAATACTTTTTCAGAATATAATAAAAATTACATTTTTGTAAAGGCTATTTTTGAACAATAAGACGTATTCTACACATACTTGCATTTTTGCTTTCTTGACCTAAACCAGAAGGTTAATATAAGCAACACATTTCAACTTTAAAGAAGATTTCAAATTAAAAAAAATACCGTTACATAAAACTGCAAGATATTCATTAATAAACTGTCTTTTGTTGTTCATCAGTTTCATCTGTAAGTTTGACAAGTTACTACAAATGATAGATTTGAGTGGCACAGGACCGTTATGTTTTCAAAAGTCTCTTTCAGAAAGATTTCTACATAGTAAATTGTCACTAGAGACTTGTGTTTGAATTCTTCATACTTAATGATCCGTGGTGCTGCATTAAATTTTATGTAAGAAAATAGCATATTCAAAGAAGCTATCTACTGTAGAGTAGATCTCAGTTTTGATAATTTTATATGAAAATCACCTCCAGGGAGTCTTAAAAGCATTTTCAAAGTGCTTTGAATGAATGTTCACTAGCCTAATATGTGTAAGTTGAAGAGCATATGATGTACATTAATGGAGTAAAAACTTCATAGACCTTTCCATTTTGGGGTTGTTTGTGGTGATTTATATTTATTTTAGTCCATTTTGTACTCTTTTATAAAACAGCTAAGGTTAGCCATAAGATTCAGTGAAGCTATTTGAACTTCAATGAAAATGCTCAATCCAAATATCTGCGTCATAACATAATACATGGCACGTGTCTGGAGTTTCTAATAATACTGAAGAAATAAAAACCCCATATGCTAATATGAAAACATTTGGAGCAAAGCGTAAAAGTTTTTCTCAGTAATATATTCTGATTTTATGATTTCTGGTAGTGCTGGTTAGATGAAAGGGGTGAAAATGAATTATATGTTCTGAAATGAAGTGAAAAAAATGGTTTTATTTTTTGTTTGTTTCATATTTTGGAGTTTTTACAATATCAGTAAGAATGGTGGCTTTCCCCCCTAGATTTTTAAATTTTTTACTAATTTATTTTTAATAAGCAAATAATTGTTGTATATATTTATGGGGTACCATGTGACGTTTGATCTACATATACATTTTAGAAAGATTCCATCAAGCAAATTAACATATCCACCAACTTATTTTTTTCATGATGAGAAACATTAAAAATCTATTATTTTAGTAATTTTGAAATATACAATACATTATTTTTATCTGGGTCACTGTGCAGTGCTATACCCCAAAATTTTAACTACTGCCCCAAAGAGCAGTCAACAAGAGGAGGAGCTCTGCAGCCAGAGAACTAGAGTGTGCATCCTGTCCTCAGTTCCTATTAACTGTGTGACCTGAAATAAATATTTGATATATTGGTGCAGCAGATTCCTTATATGTAAATGAAGATGTTTTTCTGCAATAAATTATTTTGAAATATATTTTTTCAAATGCATTTAGAGATAAAAATTTAGTATTTCTGAAGACTTTATATTTATTAATTTTACCCCAACTTTAATTTGGTTTTAAAGAAAACTGGAGAAATATAAGAAGTGAACATAGTTTAATTTTATCACAATCTGTATATAGTAGCAATTTCTCCATAAACTGATAAAAGTGGGTTGCTCTTGTGCCATTTATTTCTGAGCGACACATTATTATTTCTCCAATGAATAAGTGGTGAACAAAGAAAGATTGCAGAGGTGGTAGTAAAGCCTGGTTAAGATTATACTGATTTAAGTATAAATGTATATTTATGTATTTATTTATTTATATGGTAATCACATGGAATAAAGTTAGCCAGGCCTTTAGCTTGATTAGAAAAAGAAAAATAACATTATGTGGGAAACTTCTATTCTCTTTAGAGGTTTAGCACATTACATGAGTAAACACTTTGTAGTAAAGGTCTAATTAAAACAAATTTAGAAAAGTCTAAAATGCAGTTTGTACAATGTAATTTAAGAGTGAATGGAATATATGGAGTGGCTGGGCTTCTTAAAATATCAGATTGAGTGGATTTTATTTAATAGGGTTTTGGACAGCATAGAGACACGTTATGACTGTGTCAAATATTTTGCATCACAAATTTAAAAGTGAATGGATTTTGATGAATTGCAAAATTATAAAAAGTGCAGACAGAATATAAATGATTAATATCTGGAATCTTTAGAATAATGCAGTAAATATTAATTTTTTATTTTTAAATGAAATGTAACTTACATATGATAAGATTCACTATTTTAAAGCGTACAATTCAGTTATTTTAACATTTCTCAAAGTTTTACAACCATTACTGCTATCACATTTCAAAATATTTGCATCGGTTGTCCTCAAAAAACTGCACTGTTAGCATTCACACCTCGTTCTCTTATTCCCTGGCCTCTGACAATGACGCATACTTTCTGTCTCTATGGATCTGTGTATTCTGGACATTTCATAGAAATGTAGCTATACAATATGTGGCCTTTGGAGTCAGGTTTATTTTTTACTTACCATGCTGTTTACAAGATTCCTGTATGGTGTGACATGCAACAATATTTAATTCCTTTTTATGGGTACATAATATTCTATTGTATGATATACCACATTTGTTTATCCATTCACCAATTGATCAGCATTTGAGCTGTTCCACCTTTTGGCTACTATGGATAATTCTGATGCAAACATTGATGAGTGAATTTTTGCATGGACATATATTTTCTTATTCTCATGAATGGAATTGATGGATTCTGTTTTAACTCAACATTTTAATTTTTAAAGAAACTGTCAATTTTTTAAAAATATTAATTTCCTAGGACTATGATAACAAATTACCCCAAGAACAGTGGCTTAAAATAACAGAAATTTATAATTTCAAGTTCTGGAGGATAGAAGTCCAAAATCAAAGTGTCAAGGGCTCCTGATTTTCTTTGAGGATATAAAAAAAAATTATTTCTTGCCTCATCCAGCTTCTGGTGGCTCCTAGAGTATTTGGACTATGACTGCATCACTCCCATCATTGCCCCTCTTCTTCACATGGACTTCTTCCCCATGTGTCTCTCTCTTCTCTTCTCTTCTTTTTATGAGATCTTCAGTTACTGTATTTGGGCCTGACTTAAATCCAGGATGATTTAATTTAGAAATCCTTTGCTAATTACAACTGCGAAGACCCTATTTTAAAATAAGGTCATATTATGACATTTTGGGTGGACGGGAATTTTGGAGAGACAGCAATGAACCCACTACCGTGACTGAACAATTTTACATTTCCATAAATTGTGAGGATTTTAATTTTTTCACATTGGCATCAACATTTGTTATTGTCTTTCTGATAACTATTGTAATAGAAGTGGAATCTCATTATAGGTTTTACTTACATTTCCCTTTTGTCTAACAATACTGAACATATTTTCATGTGCTTGTTATGCACCCTGCTCTTGTTTTGTGGAGGGGTCTAAAGATGTTTGTTAGGTGTAGTTGGCTTACAACATTGTGTATGTTTTTTAATTTCACTCTTCACTGTCAGCCTAGTTTTATCAATTACTGAAGTTAGAGTATTGAGTTTCCAATATTGTCATTGAGTTGTCTATTTCCCATTTCAATACTTTCATTTTTCGTATATTCTGAGTCTATGTTTTTCTGTGCATACATGTTTATAATTGTTGTGTCTTCCTAATGGATTGATGATTTTAAAAACAAATTTTATTGTGCACATGTGAGGTTTACTACATGACGATATGGGATACATATAGGTAGTAAAATGGTTATTATAGTGAGGCAAAAGAATATATTAATCATTTAACTTTTTATGATGATAAAATATTTCTTTGTCCCTAGTAAGAATTTTTCCTTAAGTATCTGATATTAGTATAGCCATGTAACTCTCTATAGTTGATGTTTGCATGACATATTTTTTCTAAACTTTTACTTTAAACCCATATGTAACAGTCTTGTTTGAATTAATACCAATTTGATTTCAGTAGTACACAAATACTGTGTTTCTCTGTAGTTCCATTAACTCCTCACTTCTTTGTTCTATTATTTTCATAAAAATTATATCTTCTTACATAACAAGTCATAAAAAGTTTTATAATTTTAAAACAACTTTATGCAGTAATCTTTTAAATTATTCTGGAGATAAGAATAGCTACAAACAATATATGTTTATATTGTTTTTATGTTTACTTAACTAACTACCTTTATTGGTATTGTTTGTTTCTTTATGGGAATTTATTTAACTTTCTAGTTTTTATTTTTACATGAAGTTCTTTTTATTTTTCTTGCAAATTTTCTTCAACAATCATTCTTATTTTATTCTCTCGTAATAGTATACAATCTCAGCTAATTGTTTTTGACAAGCACAGTTGAAAACAGCTTTGTTACCAAATAACTCTGTTTTTATCTTGAAATGGTTTCCTCTACTTCATTTTTGAAGGATTATTATGCTGCCTATAGAATTCTTGGTTGAGAGTTCTCCTTCCTCTTGCTGCTACCACCAACACTCTAAATATGTTATTCCAGTTTCTGTTGGTTTCCATGGTTTCTGGTGAGAAAGTGGCAGTAAAATTATTGAGGATTCCCTTTGATAACTCAGGTTTCTCTCGTAAATTTCAAAATTCTTTCCTTGAATTTTACTTTTAACAGTTCGATTACAATATGTCTGGATCTTTTGGGATTATTCTGTTTGGAGTTCATGAAGGTTTTGCATGTATAGATTAATATTTATGATAAATCATGTAATTTGATGTTTTGGGCTATCATTTATTTAAATATTCTTCCTGCGTCTTTCTCTCGCCCATCTCCTTCTGGAACTCTTCTTCTGAGACGACTTCTGGGATTTTCATACTTTAGTATGCTTGAAATATTCCACAGGTCCCATAGACTACTCATTTTTTTTCATTCTTTTTCTTTTTGTTTCTCAAACTGGGTAATCTAAATAGACCCATATTCAAGTCTACTAATTCTTTATTATGCTAGCTCAAATCTATTGTCAAGATATCAGAGTGCAGACTGGCCAAGATGGTGAAACCCCATCCCTACTAAAAATACAAAAATTAGCCAGGCATGGTGGCACGTGCCTGTAGTACCAGCTACTTGGGAGGCTGAAGCAGCAGAATCACTTGAAGCTGGGAGGCGAAGCCTGCATTGAGGTGAGATTGTGCCGCTGTTCTGCAGCCTGGGTGAAACAGCAAGACTCCGTCTCAAAACAAAACAAAACAAATTTAGATTGTATTTTTCAACTCCAGATTTTCTATTAGGTTCTTTTTATAATGTCTATCTCTTTGTTGATATATTCTATTTAGTGAGGCATTATTTTTACACTTTTGTTTTGTTATTTAGATATGGTTTTCTTTAGTTATGTATTATGTTTAAAATAGATAATTGTTTTTATCTAGACAATCCAACATGTGAGCTTCCTCAGGGAACCTTTCTATTGATGCTTTTTTTATTATTCTTTTGTATGGACCATGCATTGTAGTTTCTTTAAATGTTTCAAAAGTTTTTGTTGAAACCTAGACAACTTAAATAATATATTATGGCAACTTCTAAAATCATGTTCTTCCCCTTTTTCAGGGATGGTTGTTGGTTTTAAGTGATTTGCTGTGCTGCTTTTATACCATGTGTATTCTTTATAATGTATGACCATTAAGTTTCTCCTTATTTAGATTAATGGTCAACTAATGATTGCAAAGAGATTTTCTTTAACATCTGAAACCAGTAAGTCTCCTAGACTTTCCTAACAGGCTCTCTTTCTGTGTTGAGGCAGGCTGTTAATGCTCAGACAGTTAGCTTACAACTCTGTCTTAGCCTTTACCTTCCTGTTTGTGCAGACTTAAAGTTAGACAGAGCTAAAAAGCTTAGGGCCTTCTCAGGTCTTTTCTAGCTATGCATACAGCTTAAAATATGTGCATGGCCTTATTGATATCCCCAAATTTGTCTTTGTTTTCAAAGCGCCCCCATGGACATCTCCTTTACCAGCCTTCCCTCTGAAGTTTTTTGCTGACTTTCTTGTTTGCCCTAATTGTTATCATGGCTTCAAGTGGGCATAATTTTAAACAATTTCTGCTGATTATTTTTGCAAAACATCACTGAGAACAGGTTGTGAACACTGGAAGAGCTCTAAGATAGGTGAAATGAAGACACTCCTTCTGAATGGGGGTTTCCATGAAACTGCCAGACAGGTCAAGTAATGACAATTCTCAGGAGTGGTGCTTTAGGGAAATCCAATCTGCTTTTTCTAGTTTCAGTGGCTACTAGGCTGGTGATTTTCATTATGATTACAAGTCTGTATGTTTTCAAGGTTACTGTTGAACTGTTGAAAGGAGGGTTGGAAAGGGGCTAGTTAAATGTTACAAAGCTCACTGTTCTTACTGAGACACCCATTTTTCTTGAATGAATGCCTCTTGAATTTTTGCAAGATTTGAGTTCATTTCTGAAAAAATAAGTTTAGACAATTTTTATCAGTGGTCTCATATGGAAAAGAGCATTTTGGGAGTCAGTACACTGTCATTTCCCCTGATATTTCCCTGTATTTATTTTTTTACTCCATGTATTTCATAAGTCACTATTATCAAATAAATTTGTTTACCTTATCGTTGCCTCTGTGATTGTGTTTAGCTTCATCAATTTATATGTTGAGAGATAGTTAAGAATTTTTCCAAAAAAAACTCTTGGAAAATATTGACTGTGGAAAAGCAGTTATTTATCATTCTTATAGGCAAATAATTTTGGAGAATGTAGAAAATTGTATTATAGTCACAACTTTGATGGCAAGTCTATAAAGTTATGGTATCATGAGATAATTATATTACACTGGTGCAAAAGTAATGGCAAAACCTCAATTACTTTTGCAACAAAGTAATAGAAGCATTTAATTACAAATATTGGTAAAATAATTGGTATAAACTTGCACATATTTTACAAGATAAAATTCAACCAAATAAACCAAACCAGACCCAAAATGAGAAATGCAGTATGAGAGCCTCTATTTCTTTTGCACAAGGTTGCTTTTAACTAAAAACATTTGTGAGGGGAGTCTTGTGATATATGTTCTTTAAAAAGTCTTTGTTCAGCAGCTGTTATTAATACATTGTATATGTTTTGTTTTGTCCATTTTAAATTTAGGCTGCTTTTGTTCAAGTGAGTGAAAATAAGAGATTGATTTACAGTGGTCCATAAATACAGCACAGAGGAAATAACATACACTTTAATGATAATGCTACAAGCAAATTATATGTATTGAGCATTGATTATATGGCAGAGTATGCATTAAGTGTTTAAGTCAATCATCATAGCAAGCTCATAAGGCAGGTTCTACAATTATACTTATTTTATAGATACAGAAATTGGTGTTTCAAAAGATTAAAAACTTATGAAGTTTGTAATAGCAAAGCCAACTAAATCTGTTTCTGTCTGATTCCAACCCCAAGCTATTAGTCACTAACTTTTATGGTCTCTCAACCCAAGTATTATGAAGTTATATGTTTAAATCTGAATTCTGATCATTCCTAACTGTACAAACATGGGAAAAACAATTAAGTTCTAATTTTCAAATCTGTTCATTGTAGATAATATTTAACCTCACTGTTTTGTTTTTGAGGATTAAATAAACTAATGCATGTGAATTACCAAGTACAGAGTAAAGAGATTATAAATATTCTTAACCCCTGCATTACATGATTAGAAATTCAACATTGGAAAATAATTTCAGCTTCTAAGGAGAAAAGGAAAGTATAAAAATTCAGGAACTTCTATTTCAGGAAGATTTTTTTGCACACCAGTAAACAACTTAAATATTTGCCTCCAGAAACTTCCCCCAAAATTCAATGATCTGAATGATAGACTGATTAAGCAACCCCCTTATCAGGAAAACAGGATACTTAGCTGCTTAATTAGCTCCATTCTGAGGACAATATTTCTCAACTCCTAAATTATCAATTGATTAATCATCAAGACTTGCTTCTGATCTTTGCCTTACTGTTTTCAGGAATCCTACTATGAAATAGGTGCACAGTTCCACTCAGATACTTACATTGGAAGGCTCCCTTTAAATGATTTGATCTTTTACCAAAACCCCATAAAAATCTATCACTCACCTTTCTCCTTCTGTGACATTACACAGACACTGGCAAGAGGCTGTTTTTCCTTAGTGCAGTGAACTAATAAACTTGATTTTGCCTTGTTGGTAAACTATTTCAGTGTTATTTTAAAACTGTTTACCAAACTGATTACCAAATCAGTGAAGAAAGATACACACTAGGGACACAAGTCATTCAAAAGAATTACTATGTACCATCTATTCAACATATATTTATTGAGCACCTCTTTGTGTGCTGAAGATTGTGCTGCACACCAGAAAAATCAGTATAGAATTCCTGTTCTTCAGTGAACATACAAAGGCCATAGATTGTATGAATCATATGTTTTAGTCATTGAAAATAGATGAAAATATTATAAATACATAATTACGTATTATGCTAAAAGTTATAAAGAAGATGGAGGAAAAAGATGCTGAATATAGGGTAGAGGATGTAGAGATGTGGTTGCAATTACAGAGTAGTCACTTCACTGAGCAGGTGACATTTGATTGAAGGTTAAAGGTGCAAGTGTTGCTGATTTCCAGAGAAAGGCATTCCAAGCACAGAAAGGAAGTACAGCTATTGCACTTAAGATAATGTCTGGAGGATTCAAGTTACAGTAAGGACAGTGTAAATGCAGTGCAAATAGAAAATTAATTCAGAGAGTTTTCTTGTGGTAAAGGTTGAAAGTGAACAGTAAGAATATCAATAAAAGGACTTTCTTGGCCATTAAATTAAAAGAGAAGACAAAAAATAGAATTATGAACAGAGAAAGATCATGATATGACCTAAATTTTAAAAGGATTACAGTGGTTTTGGGGTGGGAGTGGATTATAGGGAAGTGAGGGTGGTAGCATACAGAGCAATTAGAAAGCAAATGTATCAAGAGAAGAGATAAGGGACAGCAGTAACAAAAATGAAAGTATTGTGGTATTGTTCACAGCCAGTTATGTGAAAGCAGAGTTAGCAGGCTTTTGAAATTGATTTGCTATGTAGTGTGAGAGAAAAAGAGGAATCAAGGATAATCCCAAAGCACTGTATGTGTCAAACCCTCTGTTTGTGTTTTTGACCATGTGCATACAAGATAGACAAGGACACTTCCTCACTGGACTAGAGTCCAATGGAGTTTGAAAATCTAAGAAATTGGCTGGGCGTGGTGGCTCATGCCTGTAATCTCAGCACTTTGGGAGTCCGAGGTGGGTGAATCACTTGAGATAAGGAGTTCGAGACCATCCTGGCCAACATGGTGAAAACCTGTCTCTATTAAAAAAAAATCTAACAAATTAAAGTTATTTTATTACTATTAAACAATAGATTCCCTTTTAGTATTATATATCAGTAACTTGAGCTTGGTTAATATGAATGTTTCCTATCTAACTTGAGGGCATTTACAAAAAAAAAAAAAGTTTATGGCAGCAAAAGTGAAAACTGGAACAAGAATTGTGCAAAATTTTACCGAAATATTGACTGTCACCTGTAGTTGTCTAACAAAAAAACCCTAAAATTGCCAAGTCTATCTAAAATTCCTAAAATAGTTATCTACATTAAAATGATGTTATTGAAAACTAAAACTAAAGTTCATAATACTTTTTAAATATTTCATTATGTTAAAAATACATAAAGTGTACCAGCTTAATCATCTGTTAGTGTACAGTACAATAGTGTAACTGTATGCACATTGCTGTGCTATAGATCTCTAGAATTTTTCACATTGTGAAACTGAAGCTCTATGTCCATTGAACAACTCCTCTCTTTATCTTCAGCACTTGGCAACCACCATTTTATTTTCTGTATCTAAGAGACTGACTACTTTAGGAGGAATCATGTACCATTTTCCTTTTTGTGACTGGTTTATTTCACTTAGCAAGGTTCATCCATGCTGTAGTGTATGATAGGATTTTCTTTATTTAAAAGTCAAAATATTTTATTGTACTTGCAAACCTCATTTCCTTTATCCATTCATTCATTGATAAACATTTGGGTTGTTTCTACATCTTGCCTCTTGTGAATGATGCTGTAAATGAATATGAATGTAGAAATATAGCATGGAGATCTCGTTTTCAATGATTTTAGATATATACTCAGAAGTGAGATTGATGGATCACATGGTGATTCTCTTGAAAGTTCTTGAGGGATCTCCATACTGTTTTCAATAGCAGTTGTACCATTTTACATCAGAAATGTAAAAGGGTTTCGATTTTTCCACATTTTCAATGAAATTTTCAACGAAATTAAATTGTTTAGTTACACAACTAGTAATTGGCAGAGTTAGGGTTTGAACTCAGCTAATCTTGCTATAGTATGTATATCTGCTACATCATTTCTTCTTAAAACTATTAATATATTACATGCACATTAAGTTCTGTATTAATTCAGTAACAGAAGCTGCTGTAATTGAGTAAACTTAAAATATCATTAGCTTAGCATAATAAACGTTTAACTTTCACTCACCTGAAGTCCAACTCAAAGCAGGCAGTTAGGGATTACAGATATTTTATCCGGTCACTAAGGAACACAGGCAGATTAATCCTTTTTTGGTAGCAACATGTGATTCTTAAAGTCACATTGGATGCCTGCAAACCAGCTGAAAAATGGGAAGACAAAGCATGAAGAATAGCATCAAAGGTTTTTATGCACCACACTTAGAAGTACTGTATGTACCTTCCATCCACAACTTAATAGCTTTGACTTGGCCACAAGGTTTCATCTAGATGTTATTAAGGATGGAAAATAGAATCCCTGACTGAGCACAAATTTTCAAATACAAACCCTATCCAGTGGAAGTATAGTACAAATATATTCTGAACAATACCTTCTGCTACAAGTACTCTATTTGCTATAGATTCTTCTCTCATATGTAAAGAAATACTTTCATATTTAAAAGACTTTTATATAAGACATAAAACTAACGTGGATAGTTGTTCATCTGCAATGATATTTTTCTCACAAAATTATACGTTATAATTTATTTTTAAATTCACTAGAACTTTTATGAGGGGTGGATATGGAGGCCAGCTGACACTTAATTGACATCCTTTTCACTGAGATTTTCTTACTAAAAATCTAGATTGGGGGAACTACATAAATATACAGTTTTCCTGTAATCTTCCATCAATTTTTAATCTTTTATCTGTGTGTCATTTCTTATATACATTTTCTTTCTATGTCTACTTTTTGTGCTTCATTTGGAGTAACCTGCCTTTTGATTTTATTAATTGGTTGTTTTGGATAAGGCATATACATAAATCTGAATTGGGCTATAGACATATTTATAATTGTACATATAGTTATGCAGATATTGATATGGAAATATGATCATATAGTACAATGCTATTTTTGATCAATATAATTTTTTAAAACAGCACTTAATTTCTTGGTCTTCTGCTATTGCATTTTTGAATACAATTATGATTGTTTTTAATCTGCTAATTTCTAAGATGGTCACATGAATGTATCAAGATGATGATAAAGGTAATAAAGTTTTTTTATGTAATTTACTGTCATTATCTTTGCTTCTAGCTAGTCAACCAGAGAACATGATAACCTGAAAAAGTCCTCATGGGACTTGGTCACAGCTTTAATACTCCAATGTTCAACAGCAACAACCTTATAGTGCTGCTGGACACTAAACAAAAATAATGGAATATTAGGTAAATATTTACCATAATTTTCTGCATGTTGTTATAAGTGCTTAAAATAAAAAAGTAGATTTTGAAATTCACTATTCTAAATAAGATGTTTCAGATTGGTTAGTCTAGAAACATTGTTTCTTATTGTACTCATGAAATTTTCATAATGTTTTTGATGTATTAATAATTCATAGGATATGAAACCTAAAAAAAGATAAGAGATACAAAAATATAATATTACTATCTTCATTTTAGTGTCCCAGAAGATAACAAACATACTTATTTTTTGTCAGTATAAACAGCTTCCCTGAATGACTAAAAGAATTATGTTTTATCTTTACAAAAGATTTTCCTATACATACTAGAATGGCGATGTTATTCATATGTACATACATACATGCATACATGAATTTGCTAAAAAACAAGTATATATTAGATTCTGTTCCTATTTTAAATTTTTTCTGGTTAACCCAACAAATATAACTCCTCACCAGCAGCCAAATAACTATTTGAATGATTTTTATGCATATATACATAAATGTGTATAAATATATAAACATAATTTACATATAATAATTTGTATACATATTTTTTCAACCATGGTTGTATTTTTTAACATCCATTGTCAATTCAAGCCAAATATAGTAAAAAGAAAAAGCAAGAGTAAATTACCATGTTCTCTTCTTCTCTCACAGTTGTCAAGTATGGATTCCAAACTCTAAACTAGAAACTTCTCTTAGTTTTCCTAGAATAATCTAATATTGACATATAGATGCATTCTTCAAAAAGCAAACTGAGGTCTTTCTAGTCTAATTTGTCAAAGATTAGACCTTAATCTAATTGAACTTACATAATACATATTACCTTTAATCAAGGATAAAGACATATCTCACTCTGAAGTCAAGTCAAAAGCAGAAAAAACTTAGCAGTATATTCTAGAATTTTTTGTAAAAGAAACACTTCCTTGAATTTCATCTCTTCTACCTTTTAAGTGTGAAAAATGTTACAAGGTAAAAATGGAACCATACAATAGAAAATCCTCAGGGGGAGTTTTGTTGGGTTTCACATTCTAAGGCTTAAGACATACCATTTTTTAAATTTATTCTATTAACTAAGAAAATTAGTTTATAAATAAACACACATACCTCTCTAATTTCATTTTTCTAAACATCTTTTGAAATGTAATCATTGAAGAAGAAATATTTTAACTGTCTTTTCCATTATAAATGTATCACAACATAAACAATAAATATATATTATGAAGGTAAATTATCTTTATCTTAGAAAAATAAATATCGGGATATATATCATTAAGAAAATGGAAGATATAGAATTACTATTATATAAACCTATGTACTACATGTTTTTCCATAAATCTACGCAACATTCTTCTAGAAAAGATATTACATTCATTATTTTTCCAGAAAAAGAACCAAAGCTTAGAAAGCTTAAATTAATGCCCAGTATTAAAGAGCATAAGATATGAAATTAACACCTTAATTTGGTCTGTGTTGCTCCAACATATAGACTGTAATACTAAACATTGTTTCTTTATAGCAAGCTAAGCCTTCTAAATAAAAAAGCCTATGCATTCATTTGAAGTCTTAAAATACAAATGTTATAAATATTTTAAGTTTACGTACTTAGAATAACTTTATCAAGTTTTAATTCTAAACTTTGAGACTGAAATAAAACATTTTGTAACCCTCGTTGTATCTACAAATAAAATACCTTTCGAAGATTATATGAACAAAGAATCAAAGCATGTCAATATAAAATCTCAATGAAACACAAAAGAAGGAAGCAAGAGAAAAAAGAGAGATGAAATAACTACAACTCATACAGAAAATGGTGAACAGGATGACAATAATAAGTCTATTCTTATCAATTACTTAATTAATGAAATAAACTCCCCAATAGAGTACCTGAATAGATTAAAAAAAAAAAAAAAAAAAAAAAAGATACGACCGAGCACGGTGGCTCACGCCTGTAATCCCAGCACTTTGGGAGGCCGAGGCAGGTGGATCATGAGGTCAGGAGATCGAGACCATCCTGGCTAACACGGTGAAACCCCGTCTGTACTAAAAATACAAAAAATTAGCCAGGCGTGGTGGCGGGCGCCTGTAGTCCCAACTACACGGGAGGCTGAGGTAGGAGAATGGCGTGAACCCAGGAGGCGGAGCTTGCAGTGAGCCAAGATCGCACCACTGCACTCCAGCCTGGGCGACAGAGCGAGACTCCGTATCAAAAAAAAAAAAAAAAGATCCAACTGTATGCTAGCTACAAAAGACTTACTTTAGATAATAGGATACATAAAGGCTGAAAGTAAAAGGATGAAAAATGAAAATCTATGAAAATGATAAATAAAAGAGACCCAAGATGGCCATGCTTACATCAGATAAAACAGATCCTAAGTCAAAATTGTCACAAAAACACAAAAAAAATAGCACTATAGAATGACAAAAGAGTCAATTCACAAGGAAGATATAACAACTGTAAATACGCATGCACCCAACAAAAGAGCACTCATACATATCAAGCAAACATTGGCAGAATTGAAGGGGGAAATGGACAAACAAAATAATGGTAGGGGGTTTCAATATCCCGTTTTCATTGGTGGATAGAACAATCAGACAAAAGATCAATAAGGAGACAGGACAACTGAACAATGCTGTGCAGCAATTGGACCTAAGTAACAGCTATAGAACACTCAACCCGACAACAGCTGAGTACACATTCTGCTTCAGTACAAATGGGATATTCTGTAAGACAGATCATAAGTTAGGGCATAAAACAAGTCTTAAAAATTTAAAAATATGGAAGTCATACCAATTATATTTTCAACCAAAATGAAAAGAAACTAGAAATCAATAAGAAAACTAGAACCAAAAAAGTAAAAATAAAATGTCTAAATTAAACAATGAAAAATGGGTCAAAATAAAAGTTCATAAAGGAAATTTGAAATTATCTTGAACAAAACATGAAAATAAAACTATTACACACCAAAACTTATGGGACTCAGTAATAGCAGTATTCAGAGGAAAGTTTGCAGTTAACACCTACATTAAGAAATGAAAAATATTTCAAATCTACAATCTAACTTTATACTTGAAGGAACTAAAAAAAAAAAAAAAAAACAAGAAAAAGAACAAGTTGGACCTAAAGTTAGGAGAATAAAGGAAATAATAAAAGTTAGTGCAGAAATAAATAAAATAGAGAACAGAAAAACATTTAAAAATTCAACTAAATGAAGGGTTGTTTCTTTGAAAAGATCAATAAAATTGCAAACTCTTATCTATAATAAGAAAAAAAGAGGATGTTCAAATAACAAAAATGAGAAATGAAAGAGGAGACATTACAGCTGATGACATATAAGTAAAAAGTATCCAAAGAGATTACTATTAACAATTATACACCAACAAATTGGAAAGTCTAGAATAAATGGATACATTTCTTGAAATATAAAGTTTATCAAAAATGTGTCATAAACGAAAATATTTAAACAGACTCACAATTAGTAAGATAATTAAATCCACAATCAAAAACTTCCCAATAATGAAAACCCAATGAAAACTCTACCAAACATGAAAATGAATTAATACTGCTTTCTCAAATTGTTTCAAGAAATTGAAGAAGTTAAAGTACTTTCAAACTCATTTTTTGAGGCCAACATTACCCTAATACCAACGCCAGAAAAATAAACTACAAAAATACTGAACTAGAGATGAAAAACCTCAATGAATAGTGATGTAAAAATTCTTAACAAATATTAAGAAAATGAATTTTAAAGCATATTAAAAATTATATAACCTGAAGAGATAAAATTTATTGTTGGAATGCAAGGATATTTCAACATATGAAAATTAATTAATGTAATACAACACGTTAGCAGAAAGAAAAACAAAAATGCACAATCATCTCAATTGATGGAGAAAATGCAATTGACAAAATTCAACACCCTTTCATAATAAAAACACTCCATAAACTGAGAATAAAAGAAATGTAACACAACATAATAAAAGTAATATATGAAAAGCCCAAAGCTAACATCATACTCAACTGAAAAAATTAAATGTTTTCTGTAAGAGGATGAACAAAACAGGGATACAGACACTTGTCATCCTTATTTAACATAGTACCGGATATCCTAGCCAGATAAACTAGGCATGAAAAAAAAATAATAAAACTAATCAAAATAGATTCAAAAAATACAACATTATATCTGTTTGTAGATGACATATTACACATAAAAAAACTCTAAAAACTCCTTTCCCAAAAGCTGTCAATATTAATTAATTTAGAAATGTTGCAAGATGCAAAATCAACATGCAAAATTCAGTTGCATTTTCATACACTAAAAATGAACTATCCAAATGAGAAAATAAGAAATATATATTTTATTTACAATGGAATCTAAAAGAATAAAATCTTTTGGAATAAACTTAACGAAGTAAGCCAAAAAAAAAAATTGTACACTAAAGCCGTAAAACACTACTGAAAAAATTTAAAGAAGACAAGAAATAAATGTAAATGTACAAACAACCCAGGTTCGTGAATTGGAAAGTTTAATATTGTTAAATGGCCACACTACCCAAAGCAATCTAAAAATTCAACACAATCCCTATCAAAATCTCAATGATTTTTTATAGAAGTAGAATTAATTTAAAATTTATACAGAATCCCAAAAGATATTGAATAATCCTAACAATCTAGAGATAGAAAAACAAAGCTGGAGGCCTCAGATTTCCAGATTTCAAAACATAGTACAAAGTTACAGTAATCAAAAGAGTGTAGTACTAGCATAAAGACAGATACATATACACCAGTGGAACTAAACAATTTCATTTCCAAAGTATTCACAACCTTTCAATTATATCAACTATTATCTACCGATATCTAATTTTATATTATCAAAGTGAGCATCCTAAATGAGAGAGTCTGAATGGCTCCACACTTCCAGTCTTCTCCTTCACCTGAAAAATACACATTCATACACACACATCTACTTCTTCTGGAGGTTCATAAGTATTTCTGATTTAGAAGGGTCCTCTTTATCCCCTTGTAATCTGTGTTTACTGGAAATACGTGCATTTCAGTTGTTTGCTATCTATTGTGTGGAGAGTTAGTGTAGGAATAAAAAAATAAAAACAATATCTCTCAAAGAGTTGCCAATTTCACAGCAGGGTTGTAAAAAAATAGTTACAAGACTTCACAGAAAGTTGCACTAGCAAGGTAGGGTGTAGTTCTCTATTTATCTTCTGGGTTCCATACTTATTTTAAACTTCCTGCAGCACATCTCTACCTGGATATAATTTTGTCTTTTATGTCTATCTCTTGTCCAATTCCTTTGCCTGGTGAACTTTATAATATACAGCTCTATTTTACCCTTCTTTGTGCCTCTTCTCCCACTCATGTAGATAACTCCCATTTATAACAAACATAAAATTACTCAAGCTATGCCGTTAAAGTGGTAAGAGTTGAAGATCAATTGAGTACATGTCTGTTTCTTCCACCCTTCTCCTAGCATTCAGTAATAAAGGAAAATAGTTTAATCACTGTTAAACTTCTCTAATGGAATACCTGACAAAAAACAGGTTCTCAATAAAGTTCAAATTAATTAATCAGCTGATACATTATTTACACCCAAATTTTCCCTACAGCACGCCTGGCTTCAGATGGTTAGCGAATTAATATACCATGGGACTAATTCTCTCACTACTTAAAATATTGCGAAAACTTAATGTGTAGGATTGTTCAGTATGGCACAAATTTTTGAATTTGATCATATACAAATTTCATTTTTCTGTTTTCTAACTTTTGAGTTTTTAGTTAGATTTATTTAGTTCTTAGAGATAGGAAAGATGTTATATGACATCCCTTGCTCTAGGTCCAGGGTAATACTCAGATTTACTGTTCAATTAAAAAAAAATAAAAGAAAGAAAACATTCTGTGAAAAAAGAAGAATATTCATGTATTGATGATGTTAAAGATTTTGATGTTGCTAAGAGTACGATATCTCAGATGATTTTAAGTAAGGATACCCCATATGTTAGATTCATTGGTCAGATATTCGTTTAGCTTACAAAATACATATGTGGGCCGGGCGCGGTGGCTCACACCTGTAATCCCAGCACTTTGGGAGGCCAAGGCGGGCGGATCACCTGAGATCAGGAGTTTGAGACAAGCCTGACCAATATGGTGAAACCCCGTCTCCATTAAAAATACAAAAATTAGCTGGGTGTGGTGGCGAGCGCCTGTAGTCCCAGCTACTCTGGAGGCTGAGACAGAAGAACTGCTTGAACCCAGGAGGCAGAGGTTGCAGTGAGCTGAGATCTTGCCAGTGCACTCCAGCCTGGGTGATAGAGTGAGACTGTCTCAAAAAAAAAAAAAAAAAAAAAAAACCCATATGTAGAAAAATATAAGAGATATATATATAGAGAGAGAGTATTATACTTTATATATAAAATATATATTATATATAGTACTTATACAATATATACATTTCCAAAATATTCCAAGTGTATATATAATATATGCATTTACAAAATATATATAATATAGTATATATTTATATGTATATCTATAGCTATATCTACATCTACAGATATAGTATTTAGGACCTTACCTAGAGAGCTGCTTTGTCTCAGAAAGAGGACCTTTTGTTTAAATTTAATGTCTCCCAAATAGTTCATTGAGTTCCTCATCACCAGGCTTACAGTCATTCACTTTAGCCCCAGAAAGTATACAGATATCACCACCCAGTGATAACCTGTGCAAATGACTATGTAGTTCACTCTCTCAAAAGAAAAGCAATAGCCAATGTCATGTAATTTTTTACAAACTATCTCTTTTGTATTCATGTCATTATTGCATTTCCATTGCTATGACCCCAACAATAAAATTGTATTTAAAAAAAACGTATTTGAAAACAAGGAATGAAGACAAAAATTTGTCAGCAATTGACTGATCCAAGACTCAAATCCAGGTTTGCTTCATCAATGCCTATGATCTTTACTTTGTACTGTGTATCACTTCTTATAAAGAGAAAATATTTGCATCAAGTTGAAAAACAGAGTAAATTTTTTTGTATCACCCTCTGAAGCCAACTAGATTTGTGAGATCAAAAGGCTGTACCCCTATCCAGTTTATTTTATAACTTAAAATTGACTTATTTAATGTGAATAAATTACTTGTTTTTATCCAGACTCTAAAATGGCTTTTATAGCTTAACCATTTTAGAATATTTAACTTATAGAATACACATAGGTAGAAAAGTGTATATGAAATACATGTATGCATATGTATGGCATTTAAGAACTGTATATTGTATTTAGGACCTGTTGACAGGTAACTAATGTAAGTAAATCAATTATCATTATGCCTGGCCTGTAATTAAACAGCAGTCAACTAACGCAGGCTATTATTATGGTAGTTATCACTTATTATTATTATTTGTTATCATTGCAGCCGTAGGCACTATTATTTATTATATTTAGAATATTGAAAAGTTTAGAAAACAAAAAATGCCAAACAAACAAGAATGGTTTATTTATTTATCTTTTGAAACACTGCAAACAACATTATAAAGCTTTTCCATGTTTTCCATACAGAATGTAGATCATACTATATTTGACTCCCCTCATCTTGAACAACTTAAAATAATTTAATAATGAATAAGGTTAAAAATTAATTATTAACCAAATAGTTTTATCAATTTATTATCCTGATAAATAAGATTGTTTTAAAGTTGTTTAAAATTGTTTTGGTATAATTCAGATTTCAAAGCTATTTTAAAAAGGAACAGGCATTGAAGTCAATATGAATCACCCAGAATAAGTTTTGATTCAGGAGGCAGGAACATGAGAGATTTTTAAATTTAAAATCTGACATTAAAGGTAGTGAGCGCTTTTATTTGCAATTTCATATGGTTTCACTGAAAAATAAAAATAAATACTACTCCATCATTTTGGCAGACACTTTAATGCCAACCATTTAGCTATTTTCCTGAAATGGAATGCTGCCTGACCTTTACTCTTTCCACCAAAAAGAAATTGTAAAACCCCAACAAAAATGTAATTTTCTGGCTTTGCAATAGGTGAGCAGAGAGAAGAAAAGACTAAGAAGAAAACCTGAAAATAAAGTAGAATGAAGTAATATGGGTTGGAGTGTGTTTATAAATATATCTGAAAGAAGATTGTTTCTGACTGATAACTTACCTTGTGGTCCCAACTCAAAGTTTCACATTTTATATAGCAGGTGGTGGTTTTTAAGAGAAAACTTGAACTGAATGCTGAAAATACTAATTTATCAAATCTATCCACACAATAGGGCAATTAGTCAACTATCCCAAGTCATTTCAGTATCGTTTCTTATTAATTAAAATATTTGGCATTGAGAAACTCTTTTCAACTTTCGAGGTCAAGTACCATGTTAACAGATTATAATGGAGACCTAATGTATACAAACAAAGATATAACCCATAGACATATTTTAGGACATACAGGACCTATGTAGTGAAACCATAATATATTTTAGATGAGTTGTATTATTGTTAAATTTCATTCTTACTTTTTCCTCATTTTGCTTCTCCTTATTCACTATATTCCACTTTTTCATTTTAAACCACGGCACATTAGAAAACCTTTTTGTGTTTGAGAAAAATATATTGCCCTTAGAGTTACTACTTTATATTAGATAAAAGTTATTTAAGTGCCAATAATTAATGAGTTAATTTTTCTGTAAAAGTAGATCAGTCACCCTGGTGAAATAAGAATTAAAAACTAGCAGTAGTATTTTTATATCCAAATATACAAATGATAACATCTGACAGTTTATACATTGGATAAACTCAATTCCTTTTAACATATTCTGGGCTTCTTTTTGAAATCTATACTACAGTTGCAGCAACCATAAATGGACTCTCAAGAATTCTTAAATGTCTTCTTATTTGTACATGTGACCTTGATATTGAAGCATGTTTAACTCTACCTTTTCAGGTTCTTAAAGGAAGGTTGATAATTCTTTTAGAAAACTGAAGCATTGAAGAGGAGAGAGTTAGGTAAAGAATAACAATGAGATTTTTGATATATGAGCAAATTTTTTTCAAAATACCTTAAAGTATAATTCCTAAATTCTCTGAGTTTATCTCATAATATTTCTAACAAGAAGAAACAGACAGAAATTAGCAGCTTCTTCAAGATGGAAAGCCCGAACTAAAGATCAGTTGTGCTTTGTTCAGTGTTAAAAAATGAATTTGAATTATAGTAATGATAGACTTGTTTTTAATTAACTAATGCTCCTACTGGTAGCAATAGTAAACCCTGGAACAATATGGAAAACAACTTTTGAAGGCATCGAAAAGGAGGTCAAAAGCAGGAAGATATGGAATAAATATAAGTCTTCCATACAGGAATACATTGGATAAGGTCCACATTCATCTGGCTGCTTCCACGAGAGCACTGCTCAGCCCATAAACTGGACTAGGACACAGGGTTCAAGCAAGAGCTACAGTTTTATTGGTATTAGGAGTCAGGTTGGAGGTCAGAGTCACCAAAGTCGCTGGAAATTAAAAGGGAACTCTCAGGAGGAGGAAGCCACCAAAAAAAGAGAAAATACCAAAATCTTAAAAAACTCCCCTCTGTCTTTCACTTTTCTCTGAATGGGAAATGCAAGGAGTCCAGGAATTTTCATTCCTGGACTATGAACAACAGCTAAGAACTATGAAAGCCCAGAAGACACTTCAGTAGCTGTCTTCCATAAGAAAGAGACACTTGAGATTTGAGTCCCATCAAGTTAAAAAGGGTTGGTAGCCATCTTAGAATTCTTACAGACACATTGAAAGAGTCACATATTAGAAGTAAGGGCCAAATCCCAGGGCCTACACTATTAAAAAACAAAAGAAAGCCTGCCCATGGCAAAGCTGAACTTCAGTAACTGCTTATTGGAATACACAGAATACTCTCTTGGGGAAGAAAACAAAACTCAGACTCTCTATTCTGTATTAATCCACAAAATGTCAGTTAAAAAAGGAAAGTTTATTAAACATGTATAAAACAGAGAAAGGTGACCCACAGTCAAAAGAACATCAATAGAAATAGACCAAAGGACAACTCAAATGTTGGAATGAAGAGAAAATAATTTTTAAATAATTATTAGGAATATTTGAAATAATCTATAAATAGATATTATAATCATTGGAAAAATGGGAAATTTGTGAATTAAAAAAATAGAAACAAATAAAAACCTGGCCAAGCATGGTGGCTCAAGCCTGTAATCACAGCCCTTTGGGAGGCCTAGGAGGGCAAATCACCTGAGGTCAGGAGTTTGAGACCAGCCTGGCCAACATTGCGAAACCCTGTCTCTACTAAAAATACAAAAATGAGCGAGGTGTGGTGGTGCATGCCTATAATCCCAACTACTGGAGAGGCTGAGGCAGGAGAATTGCTTGAACCCGGGAGGCAGAGGTTGCAGTGAGCCAAGATCACACCACTGCACTCCAGCCTGGATGACAGAGCAAGACTCTATCTCAAAATATATATATGTAATATAATATAATATGATATAAAAATAAAAATGCTAAACTGAAAAACTATGAAAAAATATTGGGTTGGGTAAAGAGCAAATGGGACACAACTGAAGAAAGGATTAACAAATTTGAATAGATCAATAGAAATCATCCAAACTGAAGCATACAGAAAGCAAAAAATTAACTACTAATACATAACCTAGGTGAATCTCCAAAACATAGAAATTTTGGCCACACAAGTATAATCATTTGTCAAATTCATAACCATACACTTAAAATATGTCTTTTATGATTTGAAAATCATTTCACAATTAACAAAATGTAAAAATGAACTATTGAATACTATGTTCTAAGACTTTCTGATTTTTAATTATATTTCTTTTAATTTTCTGAAAAATAATTGTTCCCAGAAGTAGTGTGGATTGATATTGAACCATTAATCTGAAAGGTGGAGAAAACACCTTAAGTTTCAGTCCCCACTACTAATATATATTAGAGAGAACACCTACCACTTCTCAACTTCAGTCTCCTAATCCGTAAAGAATTAAAGTATTTTTGTTGTAAATTCTGTGTATATTCTATTTATTTTATAAATATATGAATCGCCTTGAACATTTACTATAAACTATAAATAATTTTCATCATTTAACTAGTTATTCACATAGGAATAATTGAAATATGAAAATGTTGCTCCCGAAATTAACCCAGTGTACTTCTTTCCAGTGATAGATGATTTAAAAGTCAATGTCACTAAACTAATATTAGTCAATCAAGGTGAGATAGAGGGGCATTCAGATAATCTTCCAACCACAAAGATATCATTATTTTACAGTAGGTCTAAGGTACACGTAAATTTGATATGCTTATATAAAGTAAATCAAATATGTATGAAAGTTAGAACTGAATAACATCCTGTGTAGAAAGTAATTATTCTATAAATATGGATGAAACATCTGAGGGTGAACTGACTAGAAATCATAATAATGACGGAATCAAATTCATAAAGACGTAAAGTTAATCTTTATTATTTTCAGATTCTGTATTTGCAAATTCTCCTCCATGCTAATATTCAATTGTAGCCTCCAAGGCAAAACTGTGGTCATCGAGGACACACACAGAGTAGTGAAAATTTGAGTTGCCCTGCAGGCATATTTCCAGTTCTGATCCAATAAGGTCACTCAGCTTGGTTTCAGCTCCCATACAGAGATGACCAAAGGATGGAGGCAATAGGGGCTAGTGCAGTGGAGTGAAAGAAGCTCTGGCTCTAGAGCCAACTGGATGGAGTTTGAATCCAAGTTCTGGGGCCTGTGAGTGGGAGATCCTCAGGCTAGTCACTCAACACTTACACAACTTATTTGTCCCTTTGTAAAATACAGGAAATAGAACCTACCAGGATATATTGTTTTTAGGATGTAAGATTATAATCTGTGTGAGATTATATATTCCCCTCCCAGGAGCAAGAGTTGAGCATTTGCTAAATCAATAACTTTTTAAAACTTAGCAATGTCAATAGTAAGTGTACAATATATATGTATTTTTAAGCACTTGGTTCACTACTGCCACTATACTTATCAAAATGTAGATTTTTCTAATGTTTAACATGTACATATGTTCAGCAGATTGACTTTAGATCCCAAATTTATTAAAAATAAAATGTTCATGTTATTTCACTTATTTTGCATAAAACAGTGTGACAAGAGTGACTATTTAGTGAGTATGATTTATAGGTTATAAATAGATGTAAAGAGGAGTGAGAGTTACCCAGAAAGCACTAAAATAAGTAAAAATATAATAATATGAGAAAAATAGACTTCACTTGGGAGGATGTATCAGGTGTACAAAGTGGCCTTCAAATGTTTGTGTAATTACTCCCAAACCTACAGAGTATTTGAGTGTGCACTTTTCCACTTCCCTGTAAGACAGGCTTATTTTCAGCTAAAAGACTTATGTCTATAATTTGACCACAGAAAATAAAATCGCTCATTCTATTTAGCTCTCCCTAGGGGACTTTTAATATTGCTTTTACAGGTAGCAAGGTTCATCTTCTACCAAAAATATTGACAGCCATATTTATCTCAACCATCTTCATAAAAAGGTTTCCATGGATACAGAAAATTATTTTTCTAGATTTTTTTCAGTCATCCCAAAACTACTACTAGAGAACTAGAAGGCTGGGGCTAGTAAAAGGTTTAGAAAGCTTTCTTCATATTTCAGTTGTGTCCTTTATTTTTACATTCTCTTCATGGATGAGTGAGGTAAGAATTACTAATGTAGAGAGTCCTAGCAGAATTTGTTCCTTCTTGCATTGAGCTTTTAAATTGGGGTGTGGTCTTGAGAATTTAACAATATTTGTTCAGATATTGCTCCATCTTCAGATATTTACAACTCTAAAGTACATCATACGGAAAGCTTTTGAGAAAAAGATAAAATGCTTTTCTTCAATGATTCTTTTTAAAATCCTTATCTTTATACATTTTCTTTTATTACTTTCAGTTTTATATTTTTTCGCTTTGACTTGCCTTTTAAATTTTTTTTAGCTTTTAAGTTCAGGGGTACATATGTAGTTTTGTTACATATGTAAACTTGTGTCATGGGAGTTTGTTTTACTGATGATTTTGTCACCCAGGTATTTAGCCTGGTACCCATTATTTATTTTTCCTGACCCTCTTCCTTCTCCCTCTTCCACCATCCAACAGGCACCTGTGTGTGATGTTCCCCACTATGTGTTTATGTGTTGTCATTATTTAGCTCCCACTTATAAGTGAGAGCATGTAGTATTTGAAAATAAAAAGCTCAACATCTCTGATCATTAGAGAAATGCAAATCAAAACCATAATGAGATGCCATGTCATAATAGTCAGAATGGCTATTAGTAATAATAAAAAAAAATAGATGATGGCAAGGCTGTGGAGAAGAAGAAATGTTTATACACTTTTAATGGGAGTGTAAATTAGTTCAACCACTGTGGAAGACAGTGTGGCAATTCCTCAAAGACCTAAAGACAGGAATACCACTTGACCCAGGTATCACATTATTGGGAATATACCCAAAGGAATGCAAAGTGTTCTTTTATAAAGACACATGCACGTGCATGTTCATTGCAGCACTATTCATAATAGCAAAGACAAGGAATCAAACTAAATGCTTATCAATGATAGACTGGATAAAGAAAATGTAGTACATACACACCATGGAATACTATGCAGCCACAAAAAAGAATGAGAGTATATTCTTTGCAGGGACATGGATGGTTGGAGGTCATTATGTTTAGCAAACTAACATAGGAACAATAAACCAAATATCACATGTTCAGTGGTTCATAACTGGTGAATTTTCACTGTATGAAATACATAATGTTGCTAAACCATATTTTTAATTTAGCAGTTCATGTAACTACTGTTATTTTCAAATAACTATCGATCTATTCTCTTCTAATTTGTTCTTCTTTTGCTTAACCCTCTATTCACAATTACTTGACTCATGTCTCCTTTTATTCAGAGACATTCAAAATCTTTATAATATAGATATCCATATGGAAATATATGTTCAGAGACATAAGTAACATAAGCCACTGCCCAAATATCATGTGGTATATTTGGTGTGTGATTCCTCATGACAATGGCTCTAATGATACCTATTGAAACTTTCTGATAGCTAAATCCTGTTAGTTGCTGATGATGTGGTAATAAGAAAAGAAAAAAAAAATGTACTCTTTGAGTTTATGATCTAATAATGGAGATCTTTATTGATGAATAAGTTATAGCAGTATATGGTAAGCCAGTTGAAACTTATTCCCAGGAGGAGCTGAAGATTGATGTTTAACTAGGTGAGAAAGGGTTTAGAAAAGCATTTGCATGGAATGAAAAACATATCCAAACCTAGGGCTGAAAAGATAATTTGAGTAAATTAATTTAGGCTGGAGAGTTAGTATGACTCAGATTATTCAGCGAATTGTCCTTTGTATGAAAACTTACTATGATTCTCCTAAATGAAATAGGATTTTACTAAAAGATTGTTAAGAATTTCTGAAAACCATTAACTCCATTGATCCTTTACATTTAAAACAAAAACATAATTTAATAAGTGCTTTACTTTAATGAGATATAATTTGTCTAAAATGAAATGCATGTTTTCAAGTGTAAAGTTAAACAGTTTTGAGCAAGGTGTACACCTATGTAATCACCACCATAATCAAGATACAGAATATTTTCATCACCTCTAAACAACTTTTACATGCTGCCCTTCAGTGAGCTCTCACACTGCTTCAGACCCAGACAACATCTGACCTACTTTCTGTTTCCACAGACTTCATATTTTGAGATTATCTTTAATATAAATTGAATAATACAGTACATGCTCTTTTGAATCTGACTTACTTCTTTCAGCATGCTTCTGAGATTCAGCCATTTTGTTGTGTGTGTCAATAACCCATAACTTTTAAAATGCTGAGGAGTATTCCATTGTATGAATGCAATATAATTTGTCAGCTCACTTGATGATAGCCATTTGAGTTGTTTCCCATTCAGGACTGTTATTAATAAACCTTCTATAAATATTTTTGTACAAATATTTTATAGACATACATGCTCATTATTTTTGGATCAATACCTCAAAGTGGGATTAGCTGAACTCTTCTTGCTTCATCCTACTTTTTTAAAAACCCTAACTTTGGTTATGTTTTTGAAGTAAAATTGGAGCACATCACTTAAACTCTGAAATTGTCAAAATCACTTCGTTTTTCACTTCATATGCATTCTGATCTTTTTATTCAGCCTTTAAAATCCTGCATGTTTTGCCTTCACCTGCATGTTCAGTCTCAGCCCTATCTCTTCCCCTTTGCCCACTACACTTTAATATCGTTGCCTCTCGTTTTGTTCTTCAAACACAACTTATTTCTCATTTAGGAGCTTTGCGCTGAATGCTCTACTTGCAGAAATTCTCTGTCATCCTATTGTTGCATGACTGGCTTTTTTTTTCTTTCATATCTCACTTTAAATGCCATTTCAAGCCAATAGACTTTCTTCTCTTGCAATCACATAGGTTTAATTTATTTCACTGTGCTTTCACTATGTGATATATTTCTTGTTTGTTTGATTGCATGTTGGTTGACAATATGTTCCACCTACTAGAATGAAAGTTCTGTGATACCAAAGATATATAAAATGTTAATGTTCTATCTTTAGTGTTCATAACATCTCCTGGCCTACAATTCTTCCTCAATAAATTAGTCAGAGAGAAGCTGAAAATATATCCGCTGACTGAAATTATGATTGTAATGCTCAAAAGGACCCACACTATGGCTATGCATTTTTGTTGGTTTTTGTTTGTTTGTTTGTTTTTTGAGACAGAGTCTCGCTGTGTCGCCAGGCTGGAGTGCAATGGCAAGATCTCAGCTCACTGCAGCCTCCATCTCCCAGGTTCAAGCGATTCTCCTGTGTCAGTCTCCCAAGTAGCTGGGACTACAGGCACTCACCACCACGTCCAGCTAATTTTTGTATTTTTAGTAGAGACGGGGTTTCACCATATTGGCCAGGCTGGTCTCAAACTCCTGACCTTGTGATCTAACGGCCTCAGCCTCCCAAAGTGCTGGGATTACAGGCGTGAAATGCTTACTTTAATAAGTTTTCTTTCCCACACTTCTTGTGGCATGGATAGCTAACTCTCTGTATGAAATCTTGCCATCTTCCTTATAGTATTGGAAGCCTCCTCCCCAGAGTTTTAAATGAGAAACAGCTGCTTAGCCACAGATTATATTTTCCAGGCATCCATGTGGCTTGATATAGCTATGTGACCAATTTTTAGATAGTGATATGTGAACACATATTCAAAGTCAAGTTATTTACACTATGCTTTAACTCTACCCTTTCTATCAGACTGAAAATGATGATGACTGAAATAGGAGTGGAAGCCATGAGTTGAATAAATCAGAGCTGCACTTTTAGCCTGGATCCCAGCAAGACTTCAGACAGGAGAGTTCACCTACTTGCCTAGCGATATTATCTAGAAGAAAAAAAAAGTCAACTTTACCTTTTACAAGTCAGTCACTGTTTTAGGTTCTTTCTCACAGCAGCTTGGCCAATAGCTTGAATAATACCTTATAAGGGAATTATTTAATACCCGCTTCCCTCAAACCTCTAGGCTTTGGCTACTGTCATCTAATGGCCTCTTTTTGTTGAAAGTGAGCTTCTTTATCTTCTTCAGATAAATTCTGCCCATTTACTTCCATCTTTTCTTTCCCATCTGTCATAACTGTAGGAAGAACTCTGGCTCTAATCCAGGGTTAAGCCATTTCCCATACTCTAGGTACCACCCTTTCCTGAAGTCTTAAGCACATCATTTCTGTACCCATCCTTTCTTTGCTTAATTGTATCAGTTTATCCTGTATACTGCAACATCATAATTAAATACAAAGGTGTGCAGTGTTTCATTTGTTAGCCTTGTCTGACAGTTGCAGCCCCTTTTCTCTGTTCTCCTCTACCCAAACTTCATGAGAAAGTAATATACCTATATTTCCGCATTTCCTATTTTTTCCTTAACCAGCATTTTCTGTTCTTCCCTTAACCAGCATTTTCTATTCTTTCCTTAACCAACTTCATTCAGGCTTCTTTCCACTACTCTCTATCAAAAGTGCAATAGTCGAGCTAACAAATGACAACCTTGAGAAAAATCAAGTGACTTATTCTATGTTATCTTCTATTTTAACCCAAGAAGTCTTTGTCACAGGTGAGTATTGTTAAATTAAACTAAACTAGCCTGAGGATGCCTCCCTACTGTGAGACCCTGTGTAACAAACCTCAACCTAACTTAGTATATAAACTCACTGAGAGCTTAATTTAGGAGCATGCTTCTGTAACAAATAGCTGAGTCTCAGCCACTTACAGCAGTTGAACTTCAGTCAGTCATGAGTGGCTGATTGATAAGACTATTCAAATAGTGTAAACAGATCTGTAACCAATCAAGCTGTTTCTGTACCTCACTTCGGTTTTCTGTTCATAAATGCTGCCTGTTCACTTTTGGAGCAAAGCTCTCTGAACTTCTTCTGGTTCTGAGGGCAGGCTGATTTGCTAATTGTTCTTTACTCAGTTAAACTCTGTTAAATTTAATCTAAATGAAATGTTTCTTTTAATAGATCTACCTCCGTAAAAGGTGAATAAACATACACATGTAAAAAATTCTTATATATGTATGTATTTGAATACATATATATATACACAGATATATGTGCATATACAAGATCCATACACACATGATTTTGTGATAGCACTTTCCTAATTCTCCTAACAGCTTATCACTTCTGTCTTCATTTTATCACTTCACCTTTTATGCTGAACATCTGAATTTGGGGAATGGTGTAGGGCTGATATTTTGTAGGTATATCTTTCTTTTCTATCTAAAGTATGATTAAGACTCTGCTTTAAAAATGACTCTAGTGGGAATGGTTTTAAAGAAAGCTAAAAGAAGTTACAATCATACAGCAGAACATTAAAGATTTGGAGAAATCTCCTTGGAGTGAGTAGGAATTAGCAGGCTGCTGTGTGGACAGTTTTTGTCAAAAAAGAAAAAAAAGAAAAAAAAACAGTAAAGGGGCTAAGAGTCTAGAGATTTGGAAGGTAATCAAAGCACACTTTGAAGACATCCAGGAAAAAAATGAACGCATGCATTACAGATAAGGACTGTGAGCCAGCTTTCGGATTCCTAAATAAACATGGCTGGTAACCAAGAGGTCAAGTGATGTCAAATAAATGAAACAATAAAGGTTTAGGGTAGAATATTACAATTGCTTAGACTTCAATGGAGTAAGGTTTCTTAAAAGAGGCTGGTAGGAAAAGTATGTAGGAGGGACCTCAGAGGAGGTGAGAAGGTGACATTGTCAAAAGTGAGCCAGGTTTCAGGTAAGACCAAACAGCAAAGGGAACCTGTGGAGAAAAATTTGAGGATATTGAAACTTGATTAATCATGGGATAATGGTCCCAGAAGACAAAGCTGACAGATGCCATTTTAGTTGAGAGAGAGAAAGTTGGGTCAGGGATAAGGAAACACACATCAATATGCCGGTGGTGAGGTAAAGTGTGGGTGTGTGCTGGAGGAGTTGGGGTTTGTATTTCATCACTGACTGATGAAAATAGGTTTGAGAGACATTACGGATTTAGTCTCAATAGTTTTTCTTGACTGCGGGTACTAAGTACTGCAGTCAGAACATTATCTGAATTGGCTGGGCAATGCCATATCCTGAAACCACTTACTAAGTAAACAGATAATGGGCCCAGAAACTGCAGATGCTGCTTACTGCATGGGTTGAATGATGGCTGAGAAACTTCTCACTCGTGGGAAATATTCAAATGGATGATATTTAGCTGTTAGTAGTGACTTTATATTTGAAAATATGAATTATGAATGGATAGGTGCCTCTGTGGGTGATCTCAGTGTAGAGATGTCTGTAGATTATATTCATGAATTTGTCTGGAGCAGCTCAGCTAATTAAAGCAATGCACTTAGGAAGCCACGTCTGCAGGTTCATTTCCTGTGAGGGCTTTATACATCTGCAGACTATACAACACGTAATAGGACCTTAATAAATATTGTTCATTAGATGAATAAATGCAGAAATAATCCACAGGGCAAAGAGGGGTGTGTGTCTATAAAGGCATTACCACTGTCTAGGCCTTTAAGCATAATCATCATGTTTAGAAATCCCTGCTTGAGCCAGTGAGGAAAATTTTGTGAGAAAGCAAGAGAGATGAGCTAAAATTATCACTGCTCTCAACAAGTAATGAAAGGACACATTCTTGTAAGACAGTATGAGTAATTGTATCTAGTGTAGTGAAAGAGGAAATGGTTATTTTTAAAAATTTTCTATGCTCTTATACAAAAGTACATGTTTTTATGTAAATATAATATAATTTAATACAAATTAAAAGTAACCAAAAGCCTTATTCATTTCAAATATTTGATAGAAAGGATATGAGACAAAATTGAATAATTATATTTAACTTAATAAAATAATTAAGATAGCTATTTTGCTAGTCATTTTTTCTTAGTATTTTGAACTTCCTATACTCTTCAGTCATTCTTATAGTTTCAAACCTCTAAATCACAATTTTATATCAGTGTCTTATCCTTTTTTGATGTAGTAAGTGACTGTATCCAATCCACGTTATCCTTGACCCAAATTTAATGTTTCTTCATATATTTCCATACGGTGTGGATTTCACGTAAGCTACATAAAGTAAAATTGAAGCACTTTTGTATCCCACTGCTTTACCTTATAATGTAAACGGATCATTGACACTATTTGAATGGTTATATAATAATCTACGTATTCACTTAAACAAGAACTATTTCTTGAATGCTTAAATGCTAATAAGTACATGGCTTATATCAATAAGAGAGGTCAAGTTCTCAACATTATTTTTATCAACCAGTACCTTCATAAATTGTCTACAATAATTTATCAAAAAAACCCATGAACTTACCAAAGCACTATGTCTGCATTTGAAGACTTAGAGACAAACATAAATATAAATATATATAAATTTTGTTTCAAAAGTTTTCACATAACTTTAATGTAAATATTGGATTACTCTAACTTCATTTGATTTAAAAAACAAAGTTTAACTTTTTAGGAAGCTTGTTTCTTAAATCTAGACTTAAATAATAAATGCAGTAAACAAAGCCCCAGTCATAATAAAAATGCTGGAGGAAGGAGAAAAGGGGGAGTTAATTGTTTAAGGGGTATAGATTTTTCAGATTTGCAAGATGAGAAAGTTCTGAAGATCTGTTTACAACAACGTACACTTCACAATGTGAACACACATAAACACTACTGAACTGTACAGTTAAAATGAGTAGTGAGAGAGAGACAGAGAAAGAGAGCTCCGTGGCTTTTCCTCTTAAGCCATTCTTTTCTGTTCATGTATCAGCCAGACTGTCACTGTTCTACATCTGTTATAGTGGAGCAACATTATTCATTATAATTCCTTGTTTTTTCAACCAAAAGGCTCTTTGTATTCAGTTTTGCCCTGTATTTTAACAGATGAACTGTGTTATCTATGCACAGAAGTTATTTTTACGCTTTACTTGTGAAACTTAACTGCTTGGGTGTGCAAAAGCAAACACACTGTTGCATTCTGCCTCGGTGCCATTAAAAAAAAAAAAAAAAAAACCTGGACCATCTGTAGCTCATCACTTTCTTGGTCAATTATAGATGAAGAAAGTCATGAAATACAGAATAGATAATCCATCAAATACAACCAAGGGCATGAGTCTTTCTCAAAGTAATTTCCCAGTCAAGGCAGTAGCTGCTATTGTTTGTCCACTCTCCCTGTTTTATCTCCTTGGGCGTGAAATGTCACGTGGAAAAGGCATTAGCCTCCTGAGGGACTCAGTACGGTCATTTCAGTTTCTTAATTAGAAGAAGCTGAGAGTTAACATTTAAAAAAGTACCATGTTACACAGCAAAGATTTTATGATTTCTCATGGAGGGTCCCTTCAGTAACTGTGATTTCTCTTAAAGGAAACTCAACATTGGGATATTGAATGTCCTTGACTACTACAAAAAACTTAAGTAGACCAAATGAATTTTTAAATTTTGGTTTTAAGTTAATAATAACACCTGGCTTTACTATATTCTTAAAATATTTTACATTTACCATACCACAATACCTTACCATATTTTCACCATTACATTACAAAAAAGTAAAATACGTGGTTGTGTGGTTTTGAAATTATAGAATGTATTTTTGGATGTAAGAATGTGTGTTGGAAAGTTGTTTGGATAGTCAAAGTGATTTTTATGAATCAAATATGATGGAGAAGAAAAAACAGCTTAAAAAGGATGAAAGAGGTTTATATATTTTCAATTCTTACTTTATCTAAGATAATTCCTGAGTGGTGTTGGCTAGTTCTGACTCCCTCTACACCATGCTCTGACAAATAACCTACCTTTCTATTGTTAATCAGGTCGATCTCATTTTATTTTTCTTCTTTGCCCTTTGCACTTGTCCCTCTTTCTGTGATTCTTGCCCCCAGCTATTCTCATCCTGGCTACTTACAGAGATTTAAGTCGAAACTCAAAATGGCTTCTTCTGTGAGAGCCCAATCAAAATTAGACAACCAATCTTTTTGACAATTGTTCTAAATCACATAAATATGGGAATACTTGCTTGCTCTCGCTCTCTTTTTTCCTTTTATCCTTTCTCCTTCCTTCCCTCCTTCCCTCACTTGTTCTTCCCCAATTTTTTTCTCTCTCTCCTCACCTTCCATCCTTTCTTTTTAGCATGAATCATCACAGTACTATCTTGTTCATTCACTTCTGTTTGCAGATCAGTGCGTGCACCCCCATCCCACCACATGTACACATCCTGTGTTTCTTATTTACTGCTTTATTCTCAATACATAAAATGTCACCTGGAACATAATATTTGTTGAATAATTAAAAAATAAGCAAATAGATTCAAGGAAAGATTATTATAGATCTTTAAAAAAAGACAATACAAAAAAGATTGTGCCTGAATCTGCTACATTTGAGTCATTCTGTGTATACATATATAAGATATTATATAAAATAGGATATTCTGGTTGATATGTAGTGGTATTTCATTGTTTATTACATTTACTCATTGAATTTTATTATTGTTTTCTAGATACACTGAGTTATTAGTTTTGCTTTTCTTTTTCATCTTAAAGTTATTTGAAAGACAAATTGCTATCAATATGTTTTTAATTTCTGGATCATTTTAATATTTGTCTACTATTTATTTTAATGTTTCTTTTTTGTATTTATTCACTGTGTTCAGAAGTGTTTTTCTGTATTGCTTTTACCTTTTGAAATCTACAATAAATTTTGTTTTTGGTGTAACGTATGGCCATGTTTGTTGAGTTTTCCTTCTGTCCCTAAAAATAAGCATTATTTTGATATAAAATAAAGCTAAAATTTACCTATGAGTTCAATACAAATAATTATTTTATTCAGATTCTTTATTATTAAGTGTTTTTCTATCAGAACAACTATTTGAACGGGTTAAGTAAAAATATATTCTAATATTGCATTTCTATTTGTTTCTTTGTGCACTCTCCATAGATTTTATGTTACTTATTTTCATATTATGTTATTTGGCACTTAAACATTCATAAAATCAAATCATCCTTGTGGACTGTACATTGTGTGCCATCTTGTTTTTCATTTAATACTTCTTGCCCTGAATTTAAGTTTGACAGATATTTATATAAAACAACTTCGCTTTATAAATGCTATTATCATGCTGTCTTCAATCATTCTTATAATTTCAAACCTGTAAGTAACAATTTTATATCAATATCTTACATATAACCCATAGCCACTCTTTTTTGATCCAGTAGGTGACTTTATCCAATCCACATTTATGTTTAAATTTATGTATATTCTGCTTCTTTATTTTTGTGTGAATTCTTGCTTTCAATATTTTTGAGTTTGTCATCTTCTAATACATAGTCTGGGTTTTTTGGTTGTTTTTATATAAGTATATTTTATAGTGATCTTAAATTCGGCAACCACGATAGAATTACCTATTAATTCTTGTAGTTTTTAATTTCTGTATTTCAATCATTATAACCTTGCTATCTGAATGTAATGAAAGATTTATGTCTTCAGACACACACACACACACACACACACACAAATACACAAATTTTGGGTGCCTATTATAAAGACTGGCCTATAGTTTTCTCTCTGTTTTCATTATTTTTTTTTAATTAGAGATAAGATCTTGATCAGTCACCCAGGCCGGAGTCCATTGGCACAATCATAGCTCACTGTAGTCTCGACCTCTTGGGCTCAAGTAATCCTCCCACCTCAGCCTCCTGAGTAGCTAGGACTAAGGTGTGTGCCACCACGCTTGGCTGATTTATTTTTTGTATAGATGCTTGGTATATTGCTCAGGCTGGTCTCAAACTCCTGGCATCAAGCAATCCTCTTTCTTTAGTTTTCCAAACTATTGAAATTACAGGCATGAGCCACTGCTCCCAGCCAATTTTCATTTTTAGTTATATTTTTGTCTGGTTTTAGTATGGATTCATATAGTGGTTCAAGAAGTATTTTCTTATTTTAATTTATCTCTGAGCATTTTGGAAAAGTGTTGCTGTTTCCTTCTGAAATTGGAAAGTTCACTATAAAAGCCATCAAATCTATGGTTCTCTTTGTGGATAGATGGTTTTTAGGGATTTTATTTTTTATTATATATGAGATTTTTCTGACGTTCTATGTCTTCTTATTTGAGGTTTGGAAAGTTGAATTTTGAAGGGCTGCTCCTTGGTGTCTAAATTTTCAATTTTATTGAACTAGAGATGACATTATCTCTTTCTTCCCATGTTTCTATGAAGTGTATTGGAGTAATTTTTTTTTATTTTTCATGTTAGTTATTTGTGCTTTCTCAGCATTTTTCCCTCTATCAACTTTGATAGAGACATAAGTTTTATTAATCTTTCTAAAGAAAACAATTTTGATTTTGTTAGCTTTCTTTGTTACTCTTTTTTTTCTTTTTTCTTTTTTTATGTTGATTTCTGCTCTTCTTACCTAGATTCTTTTAAAAATTTATTTAGATTTAAACTTCTGGGGCTTTTAAGTATCATTTTTATATAGAAACTTTGATGTTATATGAGACAGCATTAACTGTATTCCATAAGTTTTGATATGTCATGCTTTCAATATAATTTCAATTCATTTCTAATAATTTTCTAAATTCTATTGTGATTTATTCTTTATCCATGCATATGTAAATTCCAAATAGGTGGGAAGAGAGTATAATTATCTTCTTATTATTGGATTCTAGCTTAATTCTCATTAAGATTGGAGAACATACACTTTATGACAATATTACTTTAAAAATTGTTGAGACTTGCTCTGTGGCTTATCATGGAGTTATTTTCAGATGAAAATCAGTGGCTATTGGGTGTCATCTCATTTAGCTGTTAGATCAAATTTGGTCAATAATGCCTTTCAAATCTGCAATATCTCTAGTAATTTGTGGTCAAATAAGTAGAAATGTGCTCCCACTATCTAATTAATTCTTTGTAACAATGCACTTTGAGTAATAACAGAGCACATAATTGCTTTATTCAAAATGTCTTCTGAAGGTCATGACTTTTAGCAGAGGTAACTATTTTCTATTTTGGTCTGGCTTTAATTTGGGTAATAGTGTGATTGAACATAGATATTTATGACATTTATTAGAAGGTTTTATTACTAATTTTCCCCAGAAAAAAATTCTAAAGGAGGTGTATTGGAGATTAGTGATTTTTTAATGTTAATGAGAAAAATGTATTAAAATTACCTACAATGAATGGAGTTGAATTTTCTAATTTTCTTTTAGTTCTACCCATTTTCCCTTTATATAAAGCTATATTATTGGGAATATATAGATATCAAATAATTTTATCTTACTTATGAATTGAGACATTATAATGAGAAATGTCATCTTTACTAAGGTACTGCTTCTTGTATTTGTCATCTTCATTTACTATGAGAATAGCTATACCAGCTTTCTCCTGATACATTTTTGCATGTTACATAATTTTCCATACTTGAACTTACATGTCACTCCTGCTGTTAAGACACATATACTTACTAATGTTTACTTTCATTCTGCGACTATTTTTCTATAATTATTGGAATATTCACATTGTTTACATTTTCTGTACTTATTGCTGCTATGGGCTCAAATTTGTCATTTTTTTTTCTCCACAAGTCACTGGGAGGGGTTAATTATAAATAAACATCCATATATGTACATCTTTACAATATATGCAGAAATATATATATTCATGTACATATTAACATTTTTAAGTAATAATATATTTATATGATTTTGTATACACATGTAATTTTATCCACCAATATCTAGTTTTTGAAATTTTATCTTATGCATGAATTGAGACTTTATAATGAGAGATGTCATCTTTACTAAGGTAATGCTTCTTGTTTTTACGTCTTCTTCATTTACTATTAGAATAGCTACCAGCTTTCTCCTGGTAAATTTTTGCATGCTACATAAATTTCCATACTTGAACTTACATGTCATTCTTGTTGTTGGGAAACATATATTTACACTATGGCTTACTTTCATTCTGACAAATATTTTTCTATAATAATTAGAATATTTGGTCGGTTTGACCATTGGTCTACTGTTCCGAACTACATTCTTCCTAGAAGCAGAAGAACTTACAGTCTAGAAAAATTTTTTAAAAAGTAATGTATCAACAAACCAGGCCTAAGCGGGCCTAGTTTTGTGCACGGATATTTACACAATTAAATTTCCCATATTTTAAGTAACATGGTTGTTCGTGGAAGTTCTACAGATATTAACTATTTTTGGCATTCTGCTCTTAACACTTACTAGTCTGGTTCTACTACTGTTTATAATCTTAATTCTACAAGTTGATTTTTCCCATTTTCTTAGAATCATCTTGCTACTCAGCAAACTAGACATAGTGCTAGGGCACTTAAATTCACTTGAAAATGACATCTTTTTTGAAGTACCAATTTTTGTTTCTTACTCATGTTACACATGAAATCAATCATTTTAATATGTTTAGAAAGTCATTACATTCAAGAATGTATTTTGATGTGGATTAAATGTCAAAGATGTGTGGAAATTTCTTGTCTAAATTCAGAAAGAAAATAGTAGATTCTTAACAAATATTAAGCCCTGAACCCCAAGATCTAAACTTGTAATTTAAGCTTTTATGGAGTCATAGCAGATATTTTGCCACTTTATTTCAAAAATATGTAAAGAGTCAGTTTGAGGCATACTTGTAGCACCACAAACTACACTAGCAATGTTTTACTTCAAGTTAATAAAGAGAAATCCTATACTCTAATAGTATATTTTTTTACAACAAACTCCATTATGTATCATATAATATGTATGTATAATATATGTATCATATAATACTAACCTTGTTTGATAATAACATTATTTATTAAGAACTGTTAAGAAGCTCTTGAGGCTGGACGCGGTGGCTCACGCCTGTAATCCCAGCACTTTGGGAGGCCGAGGCGGGCAGATCACGAGGTCAGGGGACCGAGACCATCCTGGCTAACGCGGTGAAACCCCGTCTCTACTAAAAGTACAAAAAATTAGTCGGGCGTGGTGGCGGGCGCCTGTAGTCCCAGCTACTTAGGAGGCTGAGGCAGGAGAATGGCGTGAACCCAGGAGGCAGAGCTTGCACTGAGCCGAGATCGCGCCACTGTACTCCAGCCTGGGCAACAGAGCAAGACTCCGTCTCAGAAAAAAAAAAAAAAAAAAAAAAAAAAGAAGCTCTTGAATAATACTAATTTTATTTCTGTGGGGAGGTAATCAGACAAATTTATACAGTATAATATAGCAAATTTGGTATTGCTCAATATCAAAAATATAATATTCCTAGGGGAAAATTCAAGTGAAGTTGTATTAGTTTTTAAAATCAGAAGAAATTACCACAGGAGTCTGTCATTGGCCTTGAAGTAAAAACTAATAAAAGCCCCATTATTCAGTTTTGCCTTTCCTTCCTTTAATAAAACGTAAAATGCTCAAGAAATAGTTATATCAAAAGCCTATGGCAAGTAAATTAATATAATCTCCCTCTAGTTATCAACTGTCAGATTTTCTGAAAACTTGTGATAATAGGATCAGTTTAAGCTATTCATTTATTAAAGATAATAGTAAGGCTTAAAAATGTAAAATGTGAACCTGTTGGATCAAAAGATAATTTTTTTTATTAAAATAGACTTCAGGAGAAAAATTATTTAATAGATGTTATATGTGATAAAATGGAAGTGATTATCACACATACACATTCAAAGTTGTCTAATAAAACACGTTAATACAAAAGTCTTATTAGCTGTAGATACAAAATTTAATCCCTATACAGATTGCTATAGGTATTAATTATTAGGAGCAAAGAAGTCATGGATATACTTCAATTATTTAAAACTTATAGCCATTGTTGAGGGACATATAAGGTTGACATTCTTATTGTCATTACTAAAAATTATGTCCCTTTTTTATGTTGACAGGTTTTTTACTTTGTACTATTATTTATTTACCCTAAAGAGAATCATTTTTGATTTGTTAAAATCTAGTATTATCACTTTCACTATCTCCCTAACATCACCACATTCTTTAATTCTGCATTTACATTAATTCCAACATGATATTATCAATCTTAGTAACAATTTCTTTAAAGTCAATATTTATTTACATTTACAATTATATTTACCTTTTAGTTATTCTTCATTTCTTCTTGCATCCCCATACATTGGCCTGAGATTATTTTTCTTTTTTCTAAAGGACTCTCTTCGAATTTTTTCTTTGTGCACGTCAGTTGGTGCTGAAGGCTTTCAGCTTGTGGTTAGCAGAAAACATTATTTTGAAGGGTTATTTTGCTGGGTATACAATTCTAGTTTGGCAGTTATTCCTTTTAATAACAGCAAGGATGTCTATTAACTGAATTTTGACATTTCCAGTTTTATCTTTAAATTTCATTTTTGTTTCTTTAATGGTGCCAATATTTTTTTGACCTTTTGGAAGCTACTTCTCCTTGTCTCTGGTTTTTATTATGTTTATTGTGCTCAATGTTTACACAGCTTCTTGAACATACTTGTCTATTTGTGAATTTTGCAATTTGTAGCCACTCTCTTCTTAATTACTACTTCAGGCTCTCTCTCTCTCTCTCTACCTCTCTGAACGCTCTCTCTTTTTCTTTTTCTGGGACTTCAAGTAACAATATTTAAGAATTTTTTTACTCTGTCCCACGTCTTTTTTTCCCTGGTAGTATCCTTTACCTATCTGTGTTTCTATCCAGATATTTTCTTGATCTTTGTTTATATTTTCTTTTGTTAGAACTTGCTGTTAAATTTATCAATTGAGCACTTACTTTTAGTTTTTTTATATGTTGTATATTGCAATGTGTATCTGAATTTGTTTTTGCATATTTCAATTATCCTAGGCTATCATCCAACTTTGTTTCTATTTCACTTATTTTCCCTATTTATTATACATGTTAACTGCAGCCGCATGTGTCTAAAAATTCCAAAGTCTAGGTTAACTGTAGTTTTGTTGATTCATTTGTTTGTCTGTTGGCTTTAAGTCAGCTTTTGTTCACTCATGCAAGGGGTAGGATAATTTTTAATGAATGCCAGGACTGGTGTGGAATTTTATAGTCTCGGGGGATTTTTTTTTTTTTTTCCTGTATAGAGAATTCACTTTTACTTTTGCTAGTAAGATAGAGTGACTAATCACTTTAATTCAATTTGGGACCATAATGACTAAAAGTTAGATCACACATTGGATAAGACTCCAGTTTTTCTTGTTCACCTCTGGTCCTAGAGCACAGCCTTCTAGAGGCTCCATCTGAAAGCCTAGGGTGTTCTTTAACTCTGATCTGCCGTTAAACTACACTGTGATTCAAGTGTCTCAAGAGTTGACTGTCTCTTAGGTCTGAAAGATGTCCACAAGATTTTTTTTCAAATGCTTTTTATACAAGACTCTCTTCTCAGAATTGGGAAACGTCCTGAGGATAATAGTTGCTGCAGAATGTCATGCCAAATTTCAGCACAAATCCTGTTTCCTTGGAATTGTGTTCTTTCATATCCTGATTGCCTTAAAAGCTCTCTGTTGCCTTCAAGTATATTTTATTTGTTGGGTTGGCTGTTTAATTTTTACATTAACTGAATTTTCTTGCTATTCTCTTCGGGAAAGTTGTGCTTGTGATGTGGTACAATATAATTCAACTTTTGAAAAAGGAGAATTAAAATGTTCTTGTAAGTTAAAACCATTTAAACTAAAATTTAATTATAAATATTATTTTACAAACAAGAGTTTATTATCAACTTTGAAAGGCAGGATTCTTAGATGTCTATTTCCATTAAAAGTATAATTCGGGCCAGGAGCTGTGGCTCAAGCCTGTAATCCCAGCACTTTGGGAGGCCGAGGCGGGCGGATCACGAGGTCAGGAGATCCAGACCATCCTAGCTAACACAGTGAAACCCTGTCTCTACTAAAAATACAAAAAAATTAGCTGGGCGTGGTGGCGGGCACCTGTAATCCCAGCTACTTGGGAGGCTGAAACTGGAGAATGGCATGAACCCGGGAGGCAGAGCCTGCAGTGAGCCAAGATTGCGCCACTGCACTCCAGCCTGGGCGACAGAGCAAGACTCCATCAAAAAAAAAAAAAAAAAAAAAAAAAAGTATAATTCAACTAATGTCACTTGCAAGCAAGCAGGTAAAAAGTTCTAACCAATAGAAAATAACATAATAACGTGACTTTCTCATAAAATAAATAGATATGCTAAAAGAAGTATTTACATTTTTCTATTAATAATTCTTTCCTTTCTAAACAATATATATTATTTCTAAAGAACAAATGCACATGTATTTAAATAATTTGTTAGGTGATACATAGTCAATATTGAAATAAATGCAATTTTTCAAAGAGTTTAAATCTGCTTAGAAAAAAGTGTGTTAGATCACTATGTCATATCATATGTAAAACTAAATTTGAGATATAATTAATGTCGAAAAATATCAAATATTAAATTAAAAAGCAGAGGGTATGAGATAATAGTTTTAAGACTATGTATGTGGAGGTCTCCCTACAGAAAAAAAGAAATTCAGAATCCATAACATACAGAAGTGATAGATGTAACTATAGTGCATGCTCACATGTATATCTCTTCTAACCCTTGGTGTCGTGATTGCTTGATCTCTTAAACTCCTAGAATATTTGTCTGTTTATACAACTCTAATTTTCTTGCTGTTTCAAGTGTAAAGTATATGGTCTACCTTCTTAAAATACTTCCTTGCAAATAGCCAAAATTCCCTTGTGCTACCTTGCTCTAAAATAATAAACTGGCAGAAACAGAACTCTAAATGTTTAGTCTGTGTTTGCACTGAGCATTAGGGTACTGATGGGGTGGAGTATCAGCGACATTTATTTTAAAGAATGTGCTGATTTAATTGTGGAAGTTGGCAAGTTTGAAATTTGTAATGCTGGCCTTCAACGGGGAGATTCAAGCAATAGTGCTGTTGCAGTCTTCAGTCTATAATACATAAGGCAGGCCAGGCCAGTAGACCGGAAACACAAGCAAGATTTTTATGTCACAATCTTGAAACATAAATCTTTATCTGGGGATCCTGAGTTTTTGCTCTGAAGGCCTTCGACTGATTATGTGAGTCCTACTCATGTAGGACTAATCTGCTTTACTTAAGGCTAACCTATTATAAATGTTAATTACATCCATTTATCTTCACAGCAACATATAATTTCCAGTGATTCACCAAATAGTTTAAAGCCATAGCCTAGTAAAGAAGAAACATACAGTTAAGCATCACAGTGACTCTACTTACTCCCAATCACTCTCTCTGTCTCTCACACACATGCATGCAGAATTTAATTATTGTTTGACTTCTCCTATTATATGTGTGTGTGAAATTAAAATAGCAATATCAAATCAGGAGAATATATTAAATTGTTATCTTTGTGTTTTAGTGAGAGAGAGAAATAGAAAAGGAAATAAATAGGTATATTTATGAAATTGATGATTATGTGATAAATAGAACATGGTCCTAAATTGCAATTGTAAAGGCTTACTTTATATGTCAATTTGACTGGGCTACAGAGTGGCCAGATATTATGGTCAATCATTATTCTGGCAGTTTTTGTGAGTATTTTTTGGGTGAGTTTAACATTTAAATAAATAGACTGAGTTAAGTACTATTGCTTGTTAGGCCAATCTAGAGAGGCTTACATCTTGAAAACTTTTAGGACATATTTCAACCCAAATTACTTCTAATCATTTGACAGATATTTTTATTTAGAAATACTTGGCCAGGCACGGTGGCTCACGCCTGTAATCTTAGCACTTTGGGAGGGCGAGGCGGGTGGATCACGAGGTCAGGAGTTCGAGACCATCCTGGCCAACATGGTGAAACCCTGTCTCTACTAAAAATACAAAACTTAGCTGGGTGTGGTGGCACATGGCTGTAATCCCAGCTACTTGGGAGTCTGAGGCAGGGGAATTGCTTGAACCCGGGAGGCAGAGGTTGCAGTGAGCTGAGATCACGACACTGCCTTCCACCCTGGCTACAGAGTGAGACTCCATCAAAATATATATATTTTATACATATATATATATATAGTGTATATTCCCATTAATATGAGTGGGCCTAATTCAGTACGTTGAAGGCCTTGAATGAACAAAAGGCTGGCCCTCCCCCAGTTAAGAGGGAATCCCTCCTGCATGACTGCCTTCAAGATAGAATATCAGTTTTTTCTGGTCTTTGAACTGAAACTTCATCATTGGATTTCCAGGGACTCCAGCTTGCCAACTGTTGATTTTGGGACTTGTCTGCCTCTCTAACTGCATAAGCCAATTCCTTATAATAAATCTATATGTGTATGAATTCTAGTATGTATCTATCTACATATTATTTATACTACTTCTTTGGAAAACACTAAAACACAGAGCAATGTATGTTTAATATATGAAGCATAACATATGATGTATAACATATGACAATATATAATAAAATAAATATTATTGTATGTAATATATGGTACAGTATATGTATCACAAAATATAATTATATATTATTTTCTTTTCCCATTGACTAATAAGTTTTACATTCTATTATCAAAATCACAAGAAATATTTTTGAGAACTAGATGAAAAATGATCCAACATTTTCTCTGGAAAAAAAATATACCGAATGCAACAGCTAAGGATAGTATAAAAAAAAACAAGAGTTATCAATGATTATATCCCTATTAAATATTTAAATTCATTATAGAATAATGATCATTATAATGTAATTGAAGAAATGAAATAAAATCTTTTGGAGATAAAAAAATAAGTCCAATGCTTGTGTTATAAATACATTATATTTGAAAACACAGAAATAGGGTATATTTAATGAGTTCCTAATCTTTATTTTTTCTAAATTTTTCCTTTAAACTAGCTTTAATTTGAGAAAATAAAAGAATTTCATTATAAGGTTAAATATAGAATATTGATTATCAAAAGGATATGGATTGAGGGTTGCTTGGTATGCCAATCTAGAGAGTTGTACATCTTGGAAAATTTTAAGGGGCATATTTCAACCCAAATTACTTCTAATTGTTTGACAGTTATTTAGATTTATAAATAATTTGTGTATATTCCCATTAATAATCTTAGACTAAGAAATTAACTGAAACTAACCTATCTCTACATATACATTGGAAATCACTGCAGAAGTGTGCATTGGGTTGAAACTTGAATTTAGCTCACTCATCTATGGGCATGGGAATATCTATGAAATGTGGCTAAAAGACGAAAATCTATAATGAAAGAAGACTGGGGCAGCAATTAATGAATGGAGGCTTGTTCTTGACTTGTAATGGAAGAAATATATACATTTTAGTTGGTGATATATTTTTACATCACTGTTTAACTATATCCCATATAATGCTGAATTCTATTTTTTGCTGTAATAGTTCTATGCATTGTTTGTATGTTTTTTTGATTTAGGATTTTTGTAGTAAAATTGTAAGACAAGGATAATGTAAAAACTTTAAAAAATATTCCCAGTAATCTTTCCATAAAAAAGAAAACCTTTCAATGTTTGAAGAAGAGACAAACTGGTTGATTGAGGTCTTCGCTCCCATTTTAAAGGGAATGATTATAGAAGCATAATACTGAGCTAGAAAGAGGGGAATCAGACAGATTAATCTCATTACTAAAAAATCAACAGGAAGGAATAAATTACATAAACAAAACATCTGGATTATTGAAGAGAAACTAATTAACATGGTAAGAAAAAATGTGCCTGCCCTTCGAATTAAGAAGGCAGATCATAAAGGGTATAATCAGAACACTGAAAATGATTGCCAACACACTCTTGTAGCATACACATGTTCTCCCTAAGGAGACATATAATTACAACAAATTGTATTCTAAATATGTATCTGTAATTTGGTAGGCATGGGTTTTCTTGTTAATTCAAACATTTTTAAGTCATAAAAATCTGCCTTTTAAAAGCTTAACTTATTTTAGGATTGGGAAATAAACAATATTTTAAACACTGAATAAATCACTAAGTAATTACTACAATAAACTACCTAACATTGTTTTTGGAAAGAGATATAAAGCACTATTTTAAACTGTAATAATATATATCTTGAAATTGAAAATGTACAAATTTTCAATAATTACACCGTCTAATAACCGCTTACAGTGCAGTGGGAAGTTGCCCAAACATTGTCACATTTCTCTTTGGTTGTGAAAGGCAAGTAAAGGCGACATGGAGCATATCTTTGTTTAAATGAAGTTAGGTTTTTTTAGTTCGTTGTAGCAAAGAAAATATATACCTGGAGGAACGGAGATTGTCTCAAGAAAATTGAATACAGAGACCTCTTCTAATATTTAAACCTGTGTAGAGGACTTTTGAACAGGATTAAGTAAGGAGAGATGATTATCAAGTAGACGCCTTCAAAAAAGAGAGAAGATTCAGTGATTAAATGTCTTAAAGTTTTATTTATAAGGCAAGAAGATAAATTTAGAACTATACTCATTGATAAAGGAGTAGTAATAATCCATGTTTGTCAGAAGAGGAAGATATTTAGTCATTTGTGTGGTTGCCGAGTGACCTTGTGTTTGTTATACTGTGAATATGCTTCTGATGTAGTCTTTTCTGAGCATCACAGGTTGACTTTCAGCAAAGCTGTTATTTACTTGCTGAGGTAAAATTCAAGTCATCAAAATTATATGCTTTTGGCAAAATTTTTTGCCAATATTATTAAAATAATTCAATACTGCTAAAATTACTGAAAATTTACAACTGAAAAAAACGCTTTTCTATATTGTATTCTAGTTCCTATTTTTCCTCTTAATTTATATGTATTAATAATAACTGCTTAAAAGTTGTTTTTTTTGTCAGTGGTGTGGTACAGGCATCAATTTTCCCACACAGCTCTCTTAAGTTTTACAAGTCAACTTATTGAAGGCACTTTTCTGCATTGACACTTTTTCTAACAGGTCAAGTGCAAATGTTTGCATGAGCCTGTTTCTGGTTTATCTCCTCTATTTCATTCATCGATTTGTTTATCTTTCTACTAATACTATATAATCTTAACTAATGTAGCTTTCTTATAATTTTTTATTTTAAGAATTATATAACACCACCAAATGGGATTTATCTGAGATAATCAAGGCTAGTTCAACATTCAGCATCAATCAATACAAAATTGGGCACATTGCCACAAGTCTATAGTACCAGAAATTTGGTAGGCTGAGGTGGGAGGATCTATTGAGCCCAGGAATTCAAGACCAGCTCAGGCAACATAGGAAAATCTCATCTTAAAAAGAAAATACAAACAAAAAGAATCAATCAATCGATACAATAATATACCACATTAAAGGATGAAAGGGATAAAGAAGGGAAATCAGATGATTATAACAACCACGGTAAAAAAGGTATATGACGTAGTCCAACACCATTCATGTTAAAAAAAATAATCTCAGCAAACAAGAAATAGAGGACAACTTTATCAAGTTTGTAAAGAATGTCTAAAACAACTTATAGCTAACATCATAATTGTGAGACACTGGGCTCTTTTTCCCTAAGGTTAAGAAAAAGGCAAGCATGTTATATCTCTCTGCTGTTATTCACCTTGTACCAAAATTATAACTAGAATAATAAGATTAGAAAAAGCAATAAAACTTACACAGATTAGAAATGAAGTATCAAAATTGTCTTTATGCTCAGATGACATTACTGTCTATGTAGAAAAATCAAAGAATCTCCCAAAACCTCCTGGAAGTCGTAATAAGCTTTAATATAATACTTTCTGACCACTTTATACTTCTGTAAATGTGTCCTGGCTATTCTTCAACATTAGTATTTTTCTCATTTCTACTATATTTAATTAAGAACATATTGATTCTATGTGTGAGCTGATATCTCTACATTAATTCATTTAATTCATAAACAGTATATCTCAACAATGGTTAATAGTTTTCTGTGCTGCTATATCTAAATAATGGGTGATAACTTTTTTGTGTATCTTTTGTCAGATTTATTTCTAGATGGTTAATGTTTTTGATATCACTGCTCAACCACATATGATAAAACATAACATCTATGTAAGCAACATCAAGATGAGGATGTAATGGAGTACCAGGATCTGGAGCTACCAAAATATCCTTTTCACTCATTATTTCATACTTTGTTCTCAAAGTAAACATTGTTCTCACTTTTAATCATAATTATTTGATTTTTAAATACTATTACCAAATAAGCATGTATCCCTAAACACTACGGTTTAATTAGTCCTATAGTTTGCATTTGTATAAATGAAATTCTTAATTTTTTTTAGATTTTAAAAATTTAACTTTTATTTTAAGTTCAGAAGTACATGTGCAGGCTTTTTATTTAGGTAAACTTGTGTCATGGGGGTTTGCTGTACAGATTATTTTGTCACTGAGGTATTAAGCCTAGTACCCATCAGTTGTTTTTCTTGATCTTCTTTCTCCTCCCACCCTCCACCCATAATAGGCCGCAGTGTGTGTTGTTCCCCTCTATGTGTCCATGTGTTCTTATCATTTAGCTCCCACTTATTAGTGAGAACACGCATTATTTGATTTTCTCTTCCTGTGTTAGTTTAAGGATAATGGCCTCCAGCTCCATCCACGTTCCTGCAAATGAGATGATATCGTTCTTTTTTATGGCTGCATAGTATTCCAAGTTGTCTATGTACCATATTTTCTTTATGCAGTCTACCACTGATGGGCATTTAGGTTAATTCCATGTCTTTGCTATTTTGAATAGTGCTGCAAAGAACATATGTGTGCATGTGTCTTTATAATAGAACAATTTATATTCTTCTGAGTATATGCTCAGTAATGGGATTCCTGGGTCTAATGGTATTTCTGTCTTTAGATTTTTGAGGAATCTCCACACTGTCTTCCACAATGGTTGAACTAATTCACACTCCCACCAGCAGTGTATAAGCATTCTTTTTTCTCCACCACCTCACCAACATCTGTTATTTTTTGACTTTTTAATCAGCCATTCTGACTGGTGTGAGATGGCATCTCATTCTGGTTTTGATTTGCATTTCTCTAATGATTAGTGATGTTGAGTTTCTTTTCATATGCTTGTTGGTCACATGTATGCCTTCTTTAGAAAAGTGTCTGTTAATGTCCTTTGCCCACATTTTAATGAGGTTGTTTGTTTTTTTTCTTGTAAATTTGTTTAAGTTCCTTATAGATGCTGGTTGTTAGACCTTTGTCAGATGGATAGTTTGCAAACATTTTCTCCCATTTGGCAGGTTGCTTACTCTGTTGCTAATTTCCTTTGTTATGCAGAAGCTCTTTAGTTTTTAATTAGATCCCATTTTCCAATTTTTGCTTTTATTGCAAATAGTTTTTGTTATCTTTGGCAAGAAATATTTGCCCGCATCTTAGTCCTGAGTGGTATTGCCTAGGTTTTCTTCTTAGGGTTTTTATAGTTTGCAGTTTCACATTTCAGCCTTTAATCCATCTTGAGCTGATTTTCATATAAGGTGGAAAAATGGGTCCAGTTTCAATTTTCTGCATATGGCTGACCAGTTATCCCAGCTCTATTTATAGAATAGGGAGTCATTTCCCAATTGCTTGTTTTTGTCAGGATTGTCAAAGATCAGATCGTTGTAGGTATGCAGACTTATTTCTGAGTTCTCTATTGTCTTCCATTGAGCTTTATGTATCTCTTTTTTGTACCAGTACCATGCTGTTTTGGCTACTGTAGCCTGTACTATAGTTTGAAGTCAGGTAGCATGACACCTGCAGTTTTGTTCTTTTTGCTTAGGATTGTCTTGGCCATTCAGGGTCTTGTTTAGTTACATATGAATTTTAAAATGGTATTTTTCTGGTTCTGTGAAGAATGTCAACAGCAGTTTCATAGCAATAGCATTCAGTCTACAAATTACTTTTGGCAGTATGGCCATTTTGAAAATATTGATTCCTCCTCTCCATGAGTATGGGATGTTTTTTCCATTTGTTTGTGTGTCATCTCTGATTTCTTTGAACAGTGTTTTGCAGTTGCCTTGTAGAGATCTTTCACCTCCCTGGTTAGCTGTATTTCTACATATTTGTGTGCATTTGTGAGGACTGTGAATGGGATTGCATTCCTGATTTGGCTCTCAGCTTGACTGTTGATGGTATATGGGAATGTTAGTGATTTCTGCACATTGATTTTGTATCCTCAGACTTTGCTGAAGTTGTTTATTGGATTAAGGAACTTTTTGGCTGAGACAATGGGGTTTTTTATATATAGGATTATACTGTCTGCAAAAAGGGATAGTTTGACTTTCTCTCTTCTTATTTGGATGTCCTTTATTTGGATGTCACTTATCCAATTGTCCTTTCCAGGACTTCTAGTACTATACTGAATAAGAGTGCTGAGAGAAGGTATCCTTGTCTTGTGCTGGTTTTCAAGGGGAATGCTTCTAGCTTTTGCCCATTCAGTATGATGCTGGCTGTGGGTTTGTCATATATGGCTCATATTATTTTGAGAAAATCATGTGGCTTTTGCCTTTAGTTCGGTTGATGTAATTATTTTCATTTATTGATTTGTGTATGCTGGAACAAACTTGCATTCCAGATTACTTGATTGTGATGAGTACGCTTTTCAATGTGCTGCTGGAATCAGTATATTGTTGAGGATTTTTGCATCTGCATTCATGAAGAATATTGGCTTGAAGTTTTCTTTTTTGTTGTTGTGGCTCTGTCAGGTTTTCTTATCAGGATGATGCTGGCCCTGTAGAATGAGTTAAGGAAGGATCCCTCCTCCTCAATGTTTTGGAACAGTTTCAGCAGCAATAATACCAGCTCTTCTTTGTACATCTGGTAAAATCCAGAAGGAATTTGTCTAGTCCCAGGCTTTTTTTCGTTGGTAAGTTATTTATTATGGGTTCAATTTCAGAGCTCATTATTTGTCTCCTTATTGGTGTCATTATTGTATGTGTTCAGGAATTTATCCATGTCTTCTAATTTTTTCTAGTTTATATGCCTAGAGGTATTACAGTATTCTCATTCTCTGATGGTTGTATTTCCGTGAGGTAGTGATAATACCCCCCTTATCATTTCTGATTGTGTTGATTTGAATCTTCTCTCTTTTGTTATTATTAGTCTAGCTAGCTAGTGGTCTATTTTTTTTTCAAAAAATTTCAAAACCTGGCTCCTGAATTTGTTGGTCTTTTGAGTAGATTTTTGTGTCTCAGTCTCATTTAGTTCAGTTCTAAATTTGGCTATTTCTTGTCTTCTGCTAGCTTTGGGATTTGTTTGCTCTTGGTTATTTAGCTCTTTTAGTTGTGGTGTTAAGTTGTTAAATTAAGATCGTTCTTTTTGATATGGCCATTCAGAGCCATAAATTTCCCTCTTAACACTGTCTTAGCTGTGTCCCAGAGATTCTGGTATGTTGTATCTTTGTTCTCCTTAGTTTCAAAGAACTTCTTGATATCTGCCTTAATTTAATTTTTTACCCAGGAGTCATTCAGGATCAGATCACTCAATTTCCATGTAATGGAATGATTTTGAATGAATATCTTAGCCTTGATTTCTAATTTGATTGTGCTGTGGTCTGAGTGATTGTTTGTTATTATTTCAGTTCTTTTGAAATTGCTGAGGAGTGTTTTACTTCCAATTATGTGACTGATTTTAGAGTATGTACCATATGGAGATGAGAAGAATGTATATTCTGTTGTTTTTGGGTGGAAAGTTGTGTAGCTATCTAACAGGTTCATTTGATACAGTGCTGAGTTCAGGTCCTAGTATCATCAGTGACCTGTTAAAATCTCCAAATATTATTGTGTGGGAGTCTAAGTCAGTTTGAAGGTCTCTAAAAACTTGCAATGTGAATCTGGGTACTCCTGTGTTGGGTACATACATATTTAGGATAGTTAGATCTTCTTTTTGTATTGAACCCTTTACCATTATGTAATTCCCTTCTTCGTCTTTTTTGATCTTTGTTGGCTTAAAGTCTGTTTTGTCTGAAACTAGGATTCCAACCCCTGCTTTTTTGTTTTCCATTTGCTTGGTAGATTTTTCTGCGTCCCTTTATTTTGAGCTTATGTGTGTCATTTCATGTAAGATGAGTCTCCTGAAGACAGCATAACAATAGGTCTTGGTTCTTTATCTAGTTGCCACTCTGTCTTTTAATTGAAGCAGTTAGCCCATTTACATTCAAGGTTAGTATTGATATGTGTAGATTTGATCCTACCGTCATGATGTTAGATGGTTATTTTGCAGACTTGTTTACATGGTTGCTTTATAGTCTCAGTGGTCTGTGGACTTCAGTGTGTTTTTATAGTGGCTGGTAATGGTCTTTCATTTCCATATTTAGTACTTTGTTCAGAAGGTCTTGTAAGGCAGGTCTGGTGGTAACAAATTCCCTCAGAATTTGCTTGCCTGAGAAGGATTTTATTTATCCTTTGCTTATGAAACCTAGTTTAGCTGAATATGAAATTCTGGGTTGGAATTTCTTTTATTTAAGAATGTTGAATATCGACACCCCCCCATGTTTTCTGGCTTGTACAATTTCTGCTGAAAGATCTGCTGTTAGTTTGATGGGTTTCCCTTTATATGTGTCCTGACTTTTCTCTCTACCTGCCTTTAACATCTTTCTTTCATTTCCACCTTGGAGAATCTGATGAATATGTGTCTTGGGGATGAACATCGTGTGAAGTATCTTACTGGAGTTTTCTGCATTTACTGAATTTGAATGTTTGCCTCTCTAGTTAGGTTGGAGAAGTTCTCATGGATGATACCCTGAAATATGTTTTCCAAGTTGGTTCCATTCTCCCCATCATTTTCAGGTACAACAGTGAGTTGTAGATTTGATCTCCTTACATAAAACCATATTTATTGGAAGTTTTTTTTTCATGATTTTTCTTTCTTTTTTCTTTACTCTTGTCTGACTGTCTTATTTCAGGAAGTCAGTCTTCAAGCTCTGAGTCTTTTCTCTGCATAATCTTTTCTGTTATTAATACTTAATTGCATTATAAAATTATTATAGTGTGATTTCAGCTCTACCAATTTGGTTACATTATTTTCTATTCTGGCTGTCTCATCTGTCAGCTCCTGCATTGTTTTATTATGATTTTTTGCTTCCTTGGATTGGGATTCAATGCACTCCCACAGCTCAGTGACCTTTGTTCTTATCCATACTCTGAATTCTACTTCTGTCATTTCAGCCACCTCAGTCCAATTCAGAACCCTTTCTGGAGAGGTGATAAAGTCATTTGGGGGAAGGAAGGTACTCTGGCTCTTTAGTTGTCAGGGTTTTTGTGCTGATTCTTTCTCATCTTTGTGGGCTTATCTACCTTCAATCTTTGAAGTTGCTGGCCTTTGGATTTTTTTTTTCCTATTTGATGACCTTGAGAGTTTGATTGTGGTATAAGTAGATTCAACCAACTGGCCTCATTTCTGGAAGATTTTAGGGGAACCACACTCAGCTCCCCACTTCAAGACTGCATGCTCTAGCTCTGGAGGACTTTTATTGAGACCTGACTTCGTTTTCTGGCTCTTAGAGGTTAGGAATCCACTGTGCTTGGTGGGCTTAAGTGCTCCCAGATAACTGGTCACTCCAGTGGTCACGCCAGTGGTGCTGTCAGACCACTGGCCACTCCAATGGGTGGTGTCAGCCAAAGTGTTTTGCAGTGAGGTGACTGGAGATCCATCCTCATTTACACGTACCAGTAGCAATGGCAACAGCAGCTGTGGTAGAGTGCTAGCATGTGCTGAAGTTCCTTCCTCCCTGTGGGAAATCACTACAGTGGCAGAGGAAATACAACTGGGGGCGGGGGGGGAGGGGTGGGCTGCTTTGACTGTGTATGTAGCCACACTAGAAGTGGTGATGATTCAGGGGTGAGGCACGGACAGACACAGGTTTGGATGTCTTCTCCGTGTCCTACAATCAGGAGTGATTGCTTAGAGCAGGGGAGGATATGCTGTTCTCTGTTCAGTGTTAGCACAAGGGGAGGGTGCTGGTTGGGGAGGGCCTTGCTGGCTCTGTGCCCTTCAATGGTGGTCGGTAGGGAGAGGGGGATGAACTGCACTCCAGAGAGCTGGTGGGGCAAGAAAAGTAAACAGTGGCACAAACACACACTAGCAAAGTGAAGCAGGGCAGTCCTGGGAGAAGCTGCAGTATGGGGACAGAGCATGTGCACTGGTGTGTGGCCATAGTGGCTGCCCCCCTGGAGCTTTCTACCAGTCAGGCATGGTCCACCAGTGCAGAGGCTATGGTGTGGCCCCTAGGACACCTAAGGCTGCCCTGAAAGCAGATGTGTCCAGGGTGGGGCACCAGAAGAGGCAGCAGACCAATGAGTGCTCAGGTCAGACCAGCCCCATCTGATGGGCAAGACTGCCCTGCAGAGTTTATGTCTGAAAATTTTCCTAGGGCTAAAGTCTCCTATGGAAGCAAGTCAACCATGGAGGAATGGCTTTCTGTGGCCATGCTCTGCTATAGGTGCTCCAGCACCAAAACCTCTGGGCTCCACATCAGCTGGCTTGCAGCCCCTACCACTTCTTTAAGCAGCTTTCCCTGCCAAATTGAGTGTCTGTTGTGGTTGAGGGGTCTCCCCCTACCAGGGTTCCAGAGGCCTGTAGTGAGAATATATTACTCCTTGCCAGTTCAGCTCATCTGCCCCTGAAGCAGTTGGGAATCACGAATTAGTTCTGGTGTACAGCAGCCACATGCTGGGTTCCCTCCTGTCTCTCCCTTGAGCCTAGCTTCTGTGTCTTTCCTTTGTCCACTCTTGGTTCTTTCCCTCTGAAGATATTTTAGGAGCACTCCAGTCACCTCAGTTGCTCGATGGAGCTGTTCCACCTGGCTACAGAATGGAATGGAATTCTAAATGTGAATTATTTTGTTCAATATTGTGTTGAGTTCCCATCTATGATTTTGTGTGTTGGTGTAGTTTCTTCATTTTGTTGCTATTTAGTTTGCAGTGCAGTTTCATTCTTCAGGCATGTTTTCTGCTTAGGGATAATATAAACAATAATGTTATTATACTTGATTTGTATGTCTTTTGATGCACATATGCATGCATATTGAGTATACACTGAGGAGTGGAATTTCTCTAACACAGTGAATCCTTATCTTCATTTAAGTAGATGTAAATTAGTTTTCCTCTATGGTTGTGCATTCTTTCTTTTAGTTGTAAGGTTTCCATTTCTCCACAATTTCACTGGCTCCTGCTACTGCTATCGTGGGAGAGGGCGTTATAAAATATGGTTTTGATTTGGGTTTCCTTGTGGACTGCTAGAGTGAGAATAGAATGTGCTCATTGATCTTTTGACTATGTTATTTTTAAAGTGTCTAAGTCATTTGTCTATGGTGTTATTTGATTGTAATTCATTATCTTATTGAATTTTAACATTTTAACATATATTTTCAGAATATCAGCCTTTATTATCTTTGCATGTTGTGAATAACTTTTCTCACTATGTTCTTTGTCTTTTTTTCTCTCTGAATAATGAGTTACGGTGCTATGAGTTTCTCAGTTTAATAGTCCAATGTATCAAGACACTTGTTTATAGTTAGTATTTTTATTGTAAGAAACTCATCTTTCAAAAGAAAATAAATATTCAACTATATTATACACTCCAAGCTTAATTGTTTTGACTTTCACATTGAGGCTTATAGTCTAACAGGATTTGATTTTGTATATAGTATGAAATAGAGGCCAAATATTTTATATTCTATAAGAGTATAGAATTGACCCATGCTGTTTTTTGAAGACAATGACTTTAACCACTTATGTGCAGTAAATATTTGTTTATATTTTTATAAATCAAATATGCAATCATCCACTTGACCTCTACTTTGCATTAATGGTCTTTCTATCCATCCTTGTTCCAAAACTATGTTGTCTTAATTGCTGACACTTTGTAAGAAATTTTGATATTTGGTTAAATTAAAAATTCCATCATTTCCTGAACAATTGCCTTGGCTATTCTTTGTCCATTAGATTTACATATAATGTATAATATCATTTTTCCATTTTAACACAAACACACACATACAAAGACTTCCATAAATGTCATGACACTTCCCAAGATGTATAAATTTGTCAGGGCCAAATTGAAAACTTTACAATGTTAAGTGTTCCAAACAATGGACATGATATGTTCCTCCATTATTTACATGTTCTAATAATTATTTTAATAATATTTTACAGATTCTTATGTAAGATCATACTCATTTTCACTTATATTTATTTTTAGATATTTGATATGTCTTAATGCTATTTACAGTGGTTTGTTTTCACTTTAGTTTTCTCAGTTTTTGTTGTTATTGTTTAAAATAAAATTGATGACTTTCTTGAAACAAAGTTTTAGCTCTCTTCCACATATGTATTCCATGTGTCTGCAATCATATAATTTTATCATGGATATGGCAATGGAAAACAGTGAAATGAGAAATACACCAATTAATAAGTGTTTTTCAGGTCTGATTGTGTCATTATTGACAAGTTCCCACTAGGCAAAGTAAGTCACACAGAAGAGACCTCCCACTTTCTAAATCAAACACTTTGTAAGAATCAAGGATTCAGTGCAATTCATCTACCACAATTTACTTTCTGGCAACAATTACTTACATCCATCCCATATGTAGTATATATTAACAGTCATCCAAGGGCTACAGAAGTCTCATAAAAGCAAAGCACTAGGACTTGGGAATCCAAGATCTTGTAATTTACATTTGGTTCAGATGTGGCACCACACATGGTGTTCCTGTTGATCTGGATACTTATGAATTTATAAGACCAATTATCTACTCCCCACAGACACAAAGAGCAATGGGGACTAAGGGAGAAGATAATTACATAAACACTCTGATTGAAAAGGGAAAAATGGGAGACAAATAGTATTACTGGCACAGAGCCATTCTGCAACCCAGCAGGCACATATTGGCAGATACCCAAACTACATGGGCAGTGAATGCTCCTTAATTTGGTTCTGCCCCTCAAAAGCAGACTCTCCAGACCACTTTTCTTTATAATTTTTGCTTCTGTTCTCTGAGGTGTCCTTTTTGTTAACCCTTCTTGGACACTTAAAAAAATAATTTTAACTTTTATTTTAGATACAGGGTGGGTGTATACATGCAGGTTTTTTACATGGGTATATTGATTGATGCCGAGCTTTGGAATATGGATCCTGTCACCCAGGAAGTGAGCATAATACTCAACAGGTAGTTTTTCAGCACATGCCAGACTCCCCTTCTCTAGTAGTCCACAGAATCTATAGTTCTAATATTTATGTTCATGAGTACCTGATGTTTAGCTCCCACTTGTAAGTGAGAACATGCGGTATTTGGTTTCTACTTTTGTGTTAATTCACTTACAATGATGGCTTCCAGCTGAATCCCTGTTACTTCAATGGACATGTTTTCATTCTTTTTTTTATGTTTGTATAGTATTCCATGGTGTGTATTTATCACATTTTCTTTATCCAATTCACCATTGATGAACATCTTGGTTGACTTCACATCTTTGCTATTGTGAATAGTCCTGCAATGAACATATGAATTGCATGTGCCTGTTTGGCAGAATAATTTATTCTCTTTTGGCTATATGCCCAGTAATGGTATTGGTGGGTTGAATGGTAGCTCTGTTTTAAGTTCTTTGAGAAATCTCCAAACTGCTTTCCACAGTGGCTGAACTAATTTACATTCCCACCAACAGTGTATAAGGATTCCTTTTACTCTGCAGCCTCCCCAACATCTGTCATTATTTGACTTTTTAATAGCAGCCATACTGACTGATGAGATGTAGCATTTCAAGGTGGCTTTGCTTTGTACCTCTCTGATAATGAATGATCATGAGCATTTTTTATATGTTTTTTGGCCACTTACATGTCTTTTTTTGAGAAATGTATCTTCATGTACTATGCTTGGCTACTTTCAAATAAGGCATTGAGTTATATGGTCTTTGAACAATATTTTCAGCCTATTTACAGATGGGTGAAATGTGGGGGCCTAAGGCAAAGTCCATTTTGAATAGTTTTAGCCCATTTTAGTCCAATCTGGCAGACTTTTGCTAAGACAGTCTGCTTGAAAATGTGAGTTTTCTATAAATCTGAATTTATTTCATTCCATGTGTCAAAAGCCTCACTCACAAACTTTTAAAGTCATGCCTGCCAATCTGTATATAGCTACTGCTACTCTGATCTTGTGATACTTCTGTGACACAGTGTACTTAAGTTTCCTAGAAGCCTTTGCCTGAGAGGGCATATCACCTTAACTTTTTCAGTGACATTAACGAAGGAACTTACATCTATGCCTTTGATCTGGTCTTTGTCTCAAGTATATTTTACTTTGAGAAATCATTTTTTCTTGAAAAGAACTGGAGATAAGAAAGAAGAAGTTTTATTTTTTTAGTACTGGTAGTCTTGAGCTCTTTATATTTTTCTAAATTTTGCTAGCAATCTTTTCCATTCTCTCTTTAGTTTTCTCTTTCTTCTGGTATCTTATTGCATGCAGCTAGTAAAACCTATATGATATGTCAACATTCTGCTTGGCAATTTTGCTGCTCAAATCTTAAAGTTCATTAAGTGTCCTTTTTTCCTACCCTCGAAGGAACCACAAGTGACAGCCTTAGCATTCATTTCAAAACTATATCCTATGGGTTACTATTTATCCAGCTTTATAACAGTTTTATCACTATTTTTATGCTCTGCAAATAGATTCCTCAATACTATGCCAGATTCTATGAGTGACCTGGTTTCAAAACATAGATCAAATGATTTTCCTTTTTTCCAGTAGTACCACACTTCTATTACAAATTTAGTTCTCACTTACCTTTTGCAGGTTAAAAGAACACCTCAGAATTCCTTTTTATAATGTGTGTCTTCATGTCTGTATTAGTCTGTTCCCATGCTGCTGATAAAGACATACCTGAGACTGAGCAATTTACAAAAGAATCAGGTTTATTCGACTTACAGTTTCATGTGGCTAGGAGACCTCACAATCATGGCAGAAGGTGAAAGGCACATCTCAAATGACAGCAGACAAGAGAAGAGAGCTTGTGGAAAAAAACTCCCATTTTTAAAACCATTAGATCTCATGAGACTGATTCCCTATCATGAGAACAGCCCAGGAAAGACCCACCCCCATAATTCAATCACCTTCCACGACATGTGGGAATTGGGGGAGTTACAATTCAAGATGAGATTTGGGTGGGGACAGAGCCAAACCATATTATTCCACCTCTGACCCCTCCCAAATCTCATGTCCTCACATTTCAAATCTATCATGACTTCCCAACAGTCCCCAAAAGTCTAAACTCATTTCAACATTAACTCAAAAGTCCACAGTCCAATGTCTCATCTGAGACAAGGCAAATCCCCTCTGCCTATGAGCCTGTAACATCAAAAGAAAGTTACTTCCTAGATACAATGGGGTACAAGACATTGGGTAAATGCAGCCATTCCAAATGGGAGATATTGGCCAAAATAAAGGGGCTACAGGCCCCATGCAAGTCCAAAATCCAGTGAGGCAGTCAAATCTTAAAAGTTCCAAAATGATCTTCTTTGACTCCACATCTCACATCCAGGTCACACTGATGCAAGAGGTGGGTTCCCATGGCCTTGGGCAGTTCTGCCCCTGTGGCTTTGCAGGTTACAGCCTCTCTCCCAACTGCTTTAACAGTGTGGTGTTGAGTGTTTGCAGCTATTCCAGGCGCAAAGTCCAAGCTATCAGTGGAGCTACCATTCCAGGGTCTGGAGGACAGTGACCCTCTTCTCACAGTTTCACTAGGTGGTGCTGCAGTAGGGACTCTGTGTGGGGCTCTGACCCCACATTTCTCTTCCACATTGTCCTAGCAGAGGTTCTCCATGAGTGCCCCACTCCTGCAGCAAACTTCTGCCTGGGCATCCAGGCATTTCCACACATCTTCTGAAATATAGGCAGAGGTTCCCAAACCTCAGTTATTGATTCTGTGCACCTGCAGGCTCAAAACTATGTGGAAGCTGCCAAGGCTTGAGGCGTGCACCCTCTGAAGCAAGAGCCTGAGCTGTACCTTGGCCCGTTTTAGTCATGACTGAAGTGGCTGGGATGCAGGGCACCAAATACCTAGACTGCACACAGCAGAGGAACCCTGGGCCCAGCCCACAAAATCATTTTTTCCTCCTAAACCTCTGTGCCTGTGATGGGAGGGGTTGCCATGAAGACATCTAACATGCCCTGGAGACAGTTTCCCCATTGTCTTGGTGAGTAACATTCAACTCCTCATTTCTTATGCAAATTTCTGCAGCAGGCTTGAATTTCTCCATCAAAAATAGGATTTTCTTTTCTATCGCATTATCAGGCTGCAAATTTTCCAAACTTTTATGCTCTGCTTCCCATATAAAACTGCCTTTAACAACATCCAAGTCACCTATTGATTGCTTTGTTGCTTAGGATTTTCTTCTGCCAGATACCCTAAATCATCTCTCTCAAGTTCAATGTTTCACAAATCTCTAGGGCAGGGCAAAATGTCACGAGTCTCTTTGCTAAAACAACAAGAGTCACCTTTGCTCCAGTTCCCAACAAGTTCCTCATCTCTCTCTGAGACCACCTCAACCTGGACTTTATTGTCTATATCACTATCAGCATTTTGGGCAAAGGCATTCAACAAGTCTCCAGGAAGTTCCAAACTTTCCCACATTTTCCTGTCTCCTGAGACCTCCAAACTTTTCCAGCCTCTGCCTGTTACCTAGCTCCAAAGTCGCTTCTACATTTTCAGGTATCTTTTCAGCAATGCCCTACTCTACTGGTACCAATTTACTGTATTAGTCTGTTCTCACACTGTGATAAAGACATACCTGAGACTGCGCAATTTACAACAGAAAGAGGTTTATTGGACTTACAGTTCCATATGTCTGGTGAGACCTCACCATCATAGCAGAAGGTGAAAGGTACATCTCACAGGGCAGCAGGTAAAAGAGAGCTTGTGCACAAAAACTCCCATTTTTAAAACCATCAGATCTCATGAGGCTCATTCACTATCATGAGAACAGCCCAGGAAAGACCTGCCCCATAATTCAATAACCTCCCACCAGGTTCCTCCCAAGACACGTGGGAATTATGGGAGTTACAATTCAAGATGAGATTTGAGTAGGGACACAGCCAAACCATATCAGTCTCTACAACAGCAGTTCTCAAAGTACAGTCTAGACACTTTTGAGATTCCCAGTACCAGTGGGGTCTGTAATGTCAAAATTATTTCCATCATAATTCTAAAATATAATTTGCTCTTTTCTCTCTGAATATCTAAAAAGTACAATTTTACAGAGGTCATGTGGCATGTAATGATACACTTCTTCTAAATGCTAATGGAATGTGTAGGTGTGTATTCATGCTTTTCCATAATTTTCTAAGTAGAGTCAGAGTATAAATCTGTGCATTTTCAGAGACCGAGTCAGTGTTAGTACTTCTATTGTCCCCTTATAAGCAATGTTTGCTTTACTTGCTACAACCTCTGTAAATGTGTTATAGTCCAAAAATTTTGTATTTTTAAATTGCCAATTTCCCATAGGAATACAACATAAAATAAATATGCTATTTTTGTCCTCTTATATTTTTCAATGACACATTAAATATTTATATTTTCTATTATAATATTTTTGTTATGTTTTATAGTAATATTTCATAATATTTTAAACGTTTCTTAAAAAGTATTTTCATTCAGAGTTTTTTAAAACATTTAAAATGAATCTAACATGTATCTTAAATTGCTTATTTTAGAATTCAGCTATATTATTTTGGTTTAATTTCAATTGGTTACCTTATTTTAGAATTTAATAATCTAATTAAATGATTTATTTTAATTATCAATTAAAATTTAAATATTTAATTAAATTATTTTATTTTAGAATTTCATAATCTCTTGATCATATCAGCCTTCTCTGTAGCTTAGCCCATTCACTGTTTCAGGAATATCCTTATCCAAAGACAGCAGATCCATGGAGAAATATCCTGTGTTTCTGAATCCCGCTAATACTCATGGAAAGCCATCAAAACCACTGGAAAACAAATTAATTTTCATACATCTTTGCCTAGTCCATCTTTTAAATATGAGATTGAGAAATACTTTGTATTGATAATAAATATATTGTTGGAAATGTTTTTCACCTTTTTTTGGTTGGGAAAGGTGAAAGCACCTAAATGCAATTTTTAGTTCATTGACAAGGCTTTTGTAGTTACAACTTTAAAATTCATTTTCCATTTTCTTTAAGTAGCACTTATTTTTGCATCTCTGTGAATAATGTACATTAGCAAAAAAGATATTAAGACAGGAGATAGAATATAAAAGCTGAAATATATTATTCTCCAAATATACAATGTGTTTGGTTGATTCTATTAAATTTTATCCTTAGTATATTTGAAAATGTATGAGACATTATTTGCTTTTTAAATATGCCCATCAAAGATCCTGAGAAGAATAAATCTTTTACTAATGGATACCAAAGTATACTTATTATTTCACTATATGCCACTAGAATAATGCTGCTAGCTCTTACTTTATGATTTGACCATAAAAATACTTTGCAACTCCAAGTATAAAATGACATTGAAATGCACATTATATAACTTTTATAAGATTTGTAACATGGGAATTATCTGAAAATGATTCACTTCTTCATGGAAATTAATATGAGTTTGGGTGTTGAAATTAGCTCATAAAGAACTGGCTTATAGTCAGAAGGATGTTCATGTCAAATTTCTCATCAACTCTTTAATACATCTGGTTCTCTCCCTCCACTTCTATCTTCATAGCCTAAGTAACCCTAATTTCTCACCTGACCAATTGTAAGAGCACTATTAACCAGTTTTCCTGAATCTATTCTTACTCCATTCTAGTATTTTTCTATAGATCAGAGTGGTATTTGCAAACTGCATTTTTTTTCATCTCAGTGCTCCCACTTTCCCCATTTTACTTTAATTGGTTTATATAGCAATAAAAATCAGGTTTGGCCAAATATAGCCACAGAAATAAGAATTGTCATGTCTAAAATGAAATGCAATATTAGTTTTTTTCTCATAAAGTAAGTTTTGAGGTAAGAATATAGGTCTGATTTGATAACTTCATGGTGTCATCAAGAAACCGAGTTCTTAATTTCGACTCTACCATCTTCAGTACTGACTGCCTTCTCTAAAACCATTTAATAATACAAAACCGCTGCTATACCATTAGCAATTACATCTATATTCTAGGCAGCTGGTAGAAGAAAGTGTGCTCTTCAGAGCTGAGTCAGCTCCTTTTAAACAGATATTCTGAATTTTGCACCAATACTTTTTCTTACCTCCATTGACCAACACTTAGTCATATGATCACTTAATATTACAAGCAACATTGGGTGAAATCTTCAATCTGTTTCATTAAGACACAAGATGAGAATGGATAATTACTAGGCAATTATTGAAGGCTGCCATAGTTCATGTTTTTTCTAAAATAGGATCAAAATTTCTAATGGTCTGTGAAGCCCTGTAGTTCTAGATCCTGCCTTATTTCACACATCATTCCTCCAATTGCCCTCTGTATTTAAGGTATATTGGCTTTCCTTTAGATTCCCAGGATGACACATTCACTCCTCTCATCATATGTTTCCATATATTCTTTTAAGATACTTACACACTTTTTATTTTCCACTTAATTTAAAGATTTCAGCCAAGCCCATTTTTCAAGGGAGTGTTCCTTGATATGCTTATATAATCAACTCTCCTTGTTGAATATTCTCACTGTACTACCTAAATGTTCTTCATATCACATGTTATATATTAATTATATTATAACTTTTGTGATTATTTAATCAAAAAGGAATTGGTTGTCAGCTAGCAATGTGGTTGATTTCTTCACAGGAGAACAGCAATCAATTAGATCATCCTTTATATGTGTTTACAAGGGGATTCTCTCAATCTCTTCCACTAGTCCTTAATATTTTCCCCGAAAACTACCTATGGCCAGTGCAAATGTCTCTTAAATTAGGGCAGAATAACGTATTAACTCACAATTTTCTCCAATGTAATTATACATCCAAAGTCAAAACTATGGCTCTTTTTATCTTTGATCCAAATTTTGTCAAACCACATTGTCCAATATATTTAATCAAGGGATTTGCGAAACATCAAATGCAATGTTAAGTTATTCCAATAATAAAATGTCATCCATAGGTTATTGTCACATTTTAATATAAGACTTCTAATCAAATTCCTGGGAAGGAGGAGTCTAAAAATTCAATTATTTTGCAGATGAAAATATAATAATAACAAAATATGAATAAATTAAAATTCAAAATTAATATTGAACCTTATTTGAGTTAAAATGTCAAAGAAATTGGAATCTATTAGAATGTCATACTCTGCTCACTCTTATTCTGAGAACCTCTTGTTGGTGATCACAAAACAGGTTACTTCAGAAGCTGCTTCTCAGGCTACTTTATTTATTTATTTATTATATTTTAAGTTCTAGGGTACATGTGCACAACGTGCAGGTTTATTACATATGTATACATGTGCTATACTGGTGCGCTGCACCCATTAACTCGTCATTTACATTAGGTATATCTCCTAAAGAAATGGGGAAAAGATTCCCTATTTAATAAATGGTGCTGGGAAAACTAGCTAGCCATATGTAGAAAGCTGAAACTGGATCCCTTCCTTACACCTTATACAAAAATGAATTCAAGATGGATTAAAGACTAAAATGTCAGACCTAAAACCATAAAAACCTTAGAGGAAAACCTAGGCAATACCATTCAGGACATAGGCATGGGCAAGGACTTCATGACTAAAACACCAAAGGCAATGGCAACAAAAGCCAAAATAGACAAATGGGATCTAATTAAACTAAAGAGCTTCTGCACAGCAAAAGAAACTACCATCAGAGTGAACAGGCAACCTACAGAATGGGAAAAAATTTTTGCAATCTACCCATCCCACAAAGGGCTAATATCCAGAATCTACAAAGAATTTAAACAAATTTACAAGAAAAAAATCAAACAACCCCATCAACAAGTGGGCAAAGGATATGAATAGATGCTTTTCAAAAGAAGACATTTATGCAGCCAACAGACACATGAAAAAATGCTCATCATCACTCATCATCAGAGAAATACAAATCAAAACCACAATGAGATACCATCTCACACCAGTTAGGATGGTGATCCTTAAAAAGTCAGGGAACAACAGGTGCTGGAGAGGATGTGGAGAAATAGGAACACTTTTACACTGTTGGTGGGACTGTAAACTAGTTCAACCATTGTGGAAGACAGTGTGGCGATTCCTCAAGGATCTCGAACTAGAAATACCATTTGACCCAGTGATCCCATTACTGGGTATATACCCAAAGGATTATAAATCATGCTGCTATAAAGACACATGCACACGTGTTTATTGTGGCACTATTCACAAGAGCAAAGACTTGGAACCAACCCAAATGTCCATCAATGATAGACTGGATTAAGAAAACGTGGCACATATACACCATGGAATACTATGCAGCCGTGAAAAAGGATGAGTTCATGTCCTTTGTGGGGACACGGATGAAGCTGGAAACCATCATTCTGAGCAAACTATCACAAGGACAGAAAACCAAACACCACGTGTTCTCACTCATAGGTGGGAATTGAACAATGAGAACACTTGGACACAGGGTGGGGAATATCACACATTGGGGCCTGTTGTGGGGTGGGGGAGGGAGAAAGAGGGAGGGATAGCATCAGGCTACTTCTTTAAGAATTGATATAGTTCCCCCAGAATCTCAGAAGTTGACTGAGTTTAAAGTGTCTGATAAGCCTCATGTTTGACAAAGCTCAAAGAGTTAATAGAATACACTTGACTTTTCAAGCTATGGCACTGCCACTGCCAAATATGAAAAACAAGTCAGTTTCAAACCCCCATGCAGTTGTTCCAAGCAGAAGTTTCCTGTCTGTCCAAAAAATATAAACCCAGTATTCCAACCTAGTATTAACCCAATGATCCTAACAGAGACTCAAGATCTGAAAGAAAAGAGTGGACTTCAAGAATCAAGTCAGTATATGCCAGTGTGAATTCAAAGTTACATGGAGAAATATCTAAGCAAATAAATAATTTTGACATTGTACATTTCTGATTACGGGGTTAGGTGTTTATTTTTCTGTACTGCCTTTCTTCCTTCAGAGATGGACATTAAAAATATTGCTACTTTTTCACAAGTATTAGAAGTGAGTACTAGCGATAATCTTAGCCAATACATTTGAATGGTTTTTAATTTACATCCAATGTATTCAAATCTTAATTTTTATTCCCTCCTTTCTGTCCATGTTTTTGCAATCCTGATTCTAAACTGTGGACTTCAGATAATGTCATAGCATCTGCACTTCCATGTGAACATACCTGTTTATTTTTTCCTCTAGTGGTTTATGCTCCTCTCTAGCTATGAATTTGGTTATTTTTTAACTTTCTTTTCAAATTAACATTATTTTAAATTGACAAATAGTCACCTCAAATCTGTTAGAATGGCTTTTATCAAAAATAAAAAAGATAAAAAGTGTTGACAATGATGCGGCAAAAAAAGAAACCCTTGTAAATTGTTGGTAGAAATCTAAATTAATACAGCCATTATGGAAACCAGTATGGTGGTTCCTCAAAAAACTAAAAATAGAACCTCAAAATGATCTAGCATCTTATTTCTGGAAATATATTCAAATGGAATAAAATTAGTATATCAAAGGGATATCTGCATGCCTTTGTTCATTAAAGCATTATCACAATAGCCAAAATATGAGTTTGTTTAGGATTAAAATGACTTCCTTTATTCTGCATATGCTACTAAGCAATATAGCCAATTTAAGCAGATAGAATGGAGCTGTTCAGCCTGAGAATCCTGTTAGTTCCTACCTTGGCCCAGACAAAATAAAATTTGAGCAATTAATGATACCTACCTAGGCTCAAAATATACATTTTCAAGAAAAGTTTTCCTAGTGTTCCTTAATACTCGTCCTAGTATTCTAGAAAATGCAGCTGTTTTCAAGGCTGAAGGTAACGATTACAGCTGCCAACTAATATTTAAGGTTGTCTCAGTCAGCCTTAGCTTAGTCTACAATGTTAAGCCAACTTGTAGTTCAAGATCAGCAGCCTGAGAATTAAGATTGTCCTTGTCTGCTCAAAATCCATGCTAAGAATACAGTTGTTGGCCAGGCACGGTGGCTCATGCCTGTAATCCCAGCACTTTGGGAGGTCGAGGGGGCAGATCACCTGAGGTCAGGAGTTTGAGACCAGCGTACCCAACATGGCGAAACTCCGTCTCTACAAAAAATTAGCCAGGCTTGGTGGCGGGTGCCTGTAATCCCAGCTACTCAGGAGGCTGAGGCAGGAGAATCGCTTGAACCCAGGAGGTGAAGGTTGTAGTGAGCCAAGATCATGCCACTGCACTCCAGCCTGGGCCATAAGAGTGAAACTCTGTCTCAAAAAAAATATATATATATACAGTTGTTCCTCAGTAACCATGGAGGTTTGATTCCACCATCTCCCCCAGGGGTAACAAAATCTGCATATTCTGAAGTTCTTAATATAAAATGGTATAGTATTTGCCTATAACCTATGTATAAACTTTAAATCATTTCTAGACTAGTTATACTGCATAACACAATGTAAATGTGATTTAAGTAGTATTATGCTGTATTGTTTAGGGAATAATGACAAGAAGAAAAAAAACCTGTACATGTTCAGTCAAACACAACTAAAAAAAATATCTTGCAACTGCGGTTGGTTGAATTCATGGATATGGAATCCATGGGGGTAACAGATTTGCTGTTGTATCACTAGTGGGCTCATTCTACTTTTCTCTATGCTAATACATAAAGAATCACGTCTTCTTAATAACACAGAATGTTTAAATTTGGGGGAAAGTAAAACCCTTGAATTAAATCTGTTGTATGTTAGCTTTATCTTACATTTTTACACTGGATGACACCTTGAATATAAATTTAACCCGTATTTTCTTGTTGACAGGGTACAATACCCATGTGGCATAAGCTTTGGGGAAGTAAACAAACTGTCAGTATCTCAATGTTCTCATATAATTATCTACATCATATCATCGTTGTGAGAATTAACCTTGGTTTATTACTGGCAGATTTTTTAAAATTTCTGTCATTATACTTATCTTTAACATTGTATGTTGCAAAGTGCTGAACTTAGGGTCAATAAAAGTAAAAACCTTTCTCAAAACAATATTTAAATTAAATTAAGTTAAATATTTTAAATATTTATTATTTTAATCTCCTTTGAAGAATGCAAAATTATTGATACTGAAATTCATGAAATAAGATATTTAGTTAACTTCACATTACTGGTGAAACTGAGGTTTTCTGACCTATGTGGTAGGTTTAATTTTGCAAAAATAAAAGAAAATAATGCTATATTTAAAGAACTTTCTCTGGTTAGAGAGACTGTGCTACTCTAGACTTTTTACCATAGCTTCTTACATATGAAACTTTACCATCTACAAATTTACAGAGTACTTTTTCTGAGATCCTGTCTTGCATTTTTCTTTGTACATTCCTGTTTCAGGAGATCTGTTTGTCTGGTTTCCTACTAGAAAGCAGAGCTCTTAATTATGCTGCTCCTTTGTCTCTTCTTCTCAACAGTGCCTATGTCATGGGAGAGCCATGGGAAGAAAGAGATACAGGGAAAAAAGCAATAGGTGTATGCTTCATCCTTCTGGGATCACATCTTCTTTGAATGTAGGGAGAGATTTTCCTTCCTTAGAGTTTTTAGGGCCCTGCAGACCACATGATTGCTTGGGAGCTGAAGTTAATGAAATGGGAGCTTTTTGTTTAAATAAAGAAAAATATGGCTCATTTCTATACCCTCTCTGTGACCTCTGTCCCTTCTTAAAGCAGAACCATTGGGCTTCTCCTGGGGCCATTTCTGTTCATGATAATCTCACTTTTGAGTTTTATAGATCCAATCAGTTCAGCTCAGGGATTGCTAGAGGGGGAGAAATGATAAACTCAACAATTTTTCATTGTTACTTTGAATGATGGTCATTTTTTCTATAATTTGTCATCACTTTTTTTTTTTTTACTTTTAAGAGGCTTCAAATAGCCATTCTATTTATTCTGTTCAGGTTTTATAGCTGCACTTAGTTAGAGGCAGTGTACTGTGTAATAAGTCCATCTTATCTGGAACTGGAACTTCACTGTAACAATTTTGAAAGTAAAAAATAACATTTATTAAAAATTAATCCAGGCAACAGGTGCAACCTAGAAATAGCTCAGATAAAAATGGATATATAAACACTCTACCTGAACAACATTTCTTTAAACAATTTTCTATATTCTTTGTCTCTCTCCTTTGGCTTCTATTTATATATTAGCTTCTTAAATCTCATTTTTAATCCATAAAATTCCACTGAGGCATTCATGAAAAATCTTATTTAACTTCTGGACAAAATTTTACATGACTATTTATTCTTTGACCCGGTATGTTTTTTTGACTTCAGGTTGTGAGACACAGACAGTTTTCCACCTAATTCTCTGGCACATCTTCTCAGGTATTTTGAGAATCTTCTTCTCTTCCTTCCTTCAGTATGACTCATATTACATTTCTCACTCTGCCTAACATTCCTACATGATTTTATTTGCTCCCATAGTTTTAATTACTAGTTGATTCTTAATGACTCCAAAATCAACATCATTCACCATCAGTAGTTCTCATTTTAATTCATTACAATATATTGAAGTATGAGTAGATATTTTGATTAAAATTCAACAATGAAAAATTTGAAATATTCCAACCTAGATTTATAATCATTGTTCCCAAATGTTTTATTTCTCTGCCTCTCCTGACTTAATAAAAAGTATTACTACCAGCAACTAGATGTCCAAGTCAGAAACCTAATTGTCATTTTGAGTTTCATTTTTCTTGACGTTCACTCTACATTCAATAATTAACCTTTAGATTCTGACTCCTAAATATATCTCAATTATTATTATTTTTTAACTTCTCTAAAAAAATAATAATGCTTCTCTGAGACAAGCCGCCATAATGTCCACCAGGATAATTATGATAATCTAAGTGGCATGTCCAACAGTGGTCTTGATTTTTTTCCAATCACTTCTCTCACTGAAGACAGACTAATTTTCTAAGGTGTGAATATGATCACCTGCTTACAATTCTTTATCAGTTATTCATTTTCTTTATAACAAAGTAAAAAATATTTAGCAGAGATTAAATATCTCTTCATTCAATGGCCCCTGCTTATGTATCCAGTCACATCTCTTAATTCTGCCTTTAACCTGAATCTTAACACATTTTTAAACCCTTACCTGTGCTCATAATATTATTCAAGGATATCAACACAAGTTGTTACTTCTGAATCTTTATGTATACATTTTTCTTGGTTCCAGAATAAGGAAATGTTTTTCAGGGTTTAGTTTCAATATCAGTTTTTCCATGAATATTACATTATTCCTGCTAAAGCTATTTTAGAAGTATTGTCTATGTTATATAGTACTATATATTTCTACTACTCTAAATTTCATATATCTTTTTGAAAAAATAGATTATTTATTACTATTGGGTTATCAAAAAAATCTAAACTCCATCAAAGTCAAGATTCATGCTATATTGTTCACGGTTACTATCTTCATCATCAATTGCAATGCCTGGCAATTATAATTTAAATGGAGAGATTAATAAATTAACACAAAAGGAACTATTCTCAAAACCCCAAAAAAGATGGCAAAAATATGTCCTTTCATCAATAGCAAACTTATGATTTGGCAAACTAAAAAACGAAAAAAAATCATAATTTACACTTGGTTCTTTCCAGAAATCAATAAAGACTTTACAAGCCTGGAAATATATCATTTCACAGAAGAGTCAAGAATATGCAACTTCTAAATAATGTCAGTCCATGCTAAGAGAAAAACTAGTTTTCCAGATATTAAAACTTGTAACAAAATTCAAACCACATCAGAATTATTTTTTCTCATTTTCCACACGTGTTTCAGTTGTTGAAAGTACCGAGGGATATAACAAGGGAGACAACAGCTCATTGTTAGTGAGAACTTGCTATATAATGTGTACTTTCATGTAAAATAGATATATAAACTTATAGAACAACTGTATTTGTTAGATAATGAGGGGCTAAGTGACATGGTGATTCAATGCATAGTTAGAGCCAGACTGCTCTAATTGAATCTAGACTTTGTAATTTAAGAGCTGTATAATCACTCTCTGCCTCAGTTTCCTCATCTATAAAAGGGGCATAACAATATTACCTACCTCCTATGTTTGATTTTTAAGGATTAAGTGAGTTAACATATTCAGAATACTTAGAGCATTGCCTTCTTTAGTAAGTACTATATAGTTAGTAAGTACTATATATTTAGTAAGTACTATTTATATACAATATACAATTATTATTCCTATTTTACATATGAGAAATATAAAATTCAGAGATGTTCAGTAATGTCCCTATTATCACACAGCTGGTTAACAGCTGGTAAGTAGAGAAGCCCAGCCATAAATCTTTTTCTTTTTGATTCCAAAGTTCATGATATATCTACATTCCATGAGCAAATCCAGTAGGTATGCCAACATTTATATATTAGAAAATTTTATACTAGGTATATTTAAAATGAAAAGTCTAAGCCGAGCACAATGGCTTGTGCCTGTAATTCCAGCACTTTGGGAGGTTGAGTTGGGAAGATCTTTTAAGCCAATAAGTTTGAGACCATCCTGGACAATATAGTGAGACTCTGTTTCTATTTTTAAAAATACAAAAAATTACCCAGGTGTGGTGGCTCACACCTGTAGTCCTAGGTACTCAGGTGACTTAGGTGGGAGGATTGCTTGAGGTCAGGAGTTTGAGGCTGCAGTGAGCCATGATTGTACCACTGGACTCCAGCCTGGGTGACAAAGCAAGACCTGTCTCTAAAAAAAAGAAAAGAAAAACCTAGATTAGTATAATAAACTTTTATTTAACCATCATTACTTTAAACTATGATCAACATAGTATCAGTCTTATGTAATTTACAATCTTACTCAATCCTAAGACTTAGATTATTTTAAAGAAAATCCAAAATGTCATATTCTTTCTACACAATTTACATTTTTAAGTATTCTTGAAAGGACTAATTTTTAACATGACCATGATAATATTATAAAACATAAAAGTTATTAATAGTAATCCTTGAATACATATCCAGTGTTCAAATATTCTTGATTACTATATTGCCACTTATTTGCATGCTATTTGTCAATAATTACTTTGTAAATTAAGTTTTGAATGTCACAGTTCCTCTAAATTCTGCTCTATCATCTCCTTTTGAGGTTTCATTCACTTCTGTGACTTCAATGGCCACATAAGTTAGATTTATTAATAAATACATAAAGATGATACAAATAATCATTTATTGTATTTTTATTTTACCCAGAATTCTATTTCATAATGATACTTTATTCTTAAAATATTATTTTCAACGTATTATAGATAAAAATACATCTTTATGAAGCCAGTGATTTCTAATCTGCTCTTATGGGTATGTCCAGTTTTACACTGAATTGTAGAAATAGTATTAAAATGAGAGATTCAGCATCTTACTGATTTAAATATAACAATAATAAACAAGAGTCATTGAAAGGATAGTCTGAGAGACTTTTTACCTTGGTACTACTTAGTGTTGCAATGAAAATGTCAATAGATACTTACAGTCACATTTGAAATTGTCCTACTAGTGTATGAAAAAAATTAATTACATGGTAATAGAGTTGCTAGAAACGTTAGAGTAAGAAAACATTAGTCAGCTTTCATGTGATATTTTAGGAGTAAGAAAGAATGAAATAAAATAGAAATATGGATTAAATTCACAAGTGTTAAAGATAACTGAATTTATCTCTGTGCCTAGATGAAAATACCAGCCTGAGACAGAGAACTAGATATGAAAGATGAAAAAAAAATCCCAGCTGCACTGTAACCATCAAAATTGAGCAGTATTCTACCTTATAATTGAGTCTCGGTGGCACAATTCTTACATCATTCACTATGACTGTTCCAATAAGCCCCTGTTAAAGTTAACAGACTTGAACTCCACTGAAAATTCATCATCTAAACGTAAGCATTGGCTTAGTAGAATGGAACAGACGGATTTTTATGTGGGAAAGGGACAGTCAATTCTACAAATTTTAATTAATCAGAAAGTTTTATGTCAGCACATTGTCTAGGATGTGTTCTAAAGAAAATTAGTGTGACAATATACATATATGAAAAAATTAAAAAGAGAAATAACCCAACTATTCAGAAATTCTTTTGTAGTATTTATTCATAATACATAATTCACAAAACATAAGCAAATATGAAGGAGTATTTGAAACTAATGAAATTTCAGCATTTTTTTTATGGTCAGTAGAATTCAGTGGTTATTGCTAAAAGTTTTTTTTTTTTTTTTTTTTTTTTTTTTTTTTGAGACAGTCTCGCTCTTTCGCCCAGGCTGGAGTGCAGTGGTGCGATCTGGGCTCACTGCAAGCTCCGCCTCCTGGGTTCACACCGTTCTCCTGCCTCAGCCTCCAGAGTAGCTGGGACTACAGGCGCCCGCCACCACGCCCGGCTAATATTTTGTATTTTTAGTAGAGACGGGGTTTCACCGTGTTAGCCAGGATGGTCTCCATCTCCTGACCTCGTGATCCACCTTCCTCAGTCTCCCAAAGTGCTGGGATTACAGGCGTGAGCCACCGCGCCCGGCCATCGCTAAACTTTTTATATCTTTGATTAGAATACTTTTCAGGAAAAATTGAGAATAAAAGTTTAAATTAAATTGAGAATAAAAGATGTAAATTTGATACAAGTTTTTAAATTATAAAATATTCATATGGGTTTTATTAATTGAAATTACAATATATATTCATACAATATAGAAATAGCAAAAAATGCAAATAATCACTTTCGTATCTGGTGAATATAGATTAGAATTTCCAGTTAACCTAGTATTTACTTATTTTGCTCTATCTTATATGATTTTCCTGCTGAAAATAACATTGAAAATAATGGCTATTGATTTGCTCTCAAATTCTAAATTCTGCTGCTCGAATTAATATTTCATATGTGTGTAAGTGTACATTCATATATGCACGCATTTACATATCTTATATGTAATTAATCTTATAATTTATATTGAGACTTTTTAATAATAACTTTGTATTGCTATGATCATAGTCTTTGACATAATGTTTTCTCAGACAAACACAATAATTAACTTAGAGAAAACTAAACATTAGAATAAAATCTTCCGGAAAATGGAAGTTTTAATCATACCGAGAACATTGCAAAAGCCCCTCTTTCTTTATTGACCACATTTGATATAAAGATAAGGAGATTATGAAAAAGGTTACCAGAAAAAAAAAACTTTAAGGGAGGACAACCTAAGAAACTGAAAGAAGAAAAACAAATGAGAGGAAAATATGAAAGGAAAAAGAGTATATGGAAGGTGATAAGGTGTTTGTTTCTCCTTGGGAAAGATGGAAATAATTTTAAAATTCTTGAGTAAAACTAAATAATTGCCTTCTCTTACTAATCTATAGCAGTATCAATGTCATGCATGTGATAATAGCTGCACAGTCATGGAATGCAGCAGGGAGTTATGGAACTAGGAGAAGGTAACATTAAGGTGGAGCAATCTTAGACCCTGGGGAAAGTTAGTGACACAAACTAGAAAATGCATATGGCAGGTGAATGCCCCTCATGCTCATTGCTGTGATTCAAAGTGGGATTATCAGATTTGTGGGCCAAAATATCAGTTTAAATAATCTATCCAGAAACATCCAGTCTCTAAGAGGTTAAATAAACCAAGGAGTAATAATGTAGATGAAAGAAAACCAACATACTGATATGCATAACATGATGATAAAAAATGATCCATAAAAAGTCTTCAACACCTCAGACAATGTTTACAACATGCAATCAATCTTTTATTGGTGAATTAAAATAAACCACAATTACCAAGTATACCACTTTCTGATCATTGCCTTCTGTTCTATAAATGCTCTCTGTACTGTAATATTTAAATAGGGATAAAAATATCATTACAATTTTCATTGGTGAGAATGAACTCACAGCCTGGAGAATCAAAAGAAGATCAAAATAATTGGTATAGTAAGGCTAAAAAAAAAGAATCAAATACATATGTAGAGAAACACGGCCTTGTGTTTTTACTTTTTGAATCCTGAACTACTAGATGACATGTAAAACCCATATATTCATGCAATTAAATATTAAAAGCATATTATATTTTTTGACCAGCATCTCCCTTAAACAGCATTTCTCCAGTTGTTGTAGTTGCTGCTTTTTAAGATCTATGAGCTGGGCCCCAATAAGAGAAACAGTTAAAGAGAGTGAAGGAGACTAAAAGAGTAACATCCGTACTCGGATGGAAGAGTCTATGGATAAATTAGGAAGCTCCCCTTTGAGGGCTACTTATTTCACCAAAAACAAACCCATGCTTGCTTAATTTTCTGTAGATAATTTTGAGAGAAAGACAAGAGGGAAAAATCTAACTCATAAAAATAGATGTAGCCATAGGGCAAGAACAATTCTGAAAGGTTAAACTTTACTTACAAATCTTTAGTATTTAGCCCTCCAGTAAAAACATAAAGTTATAGTTAAAATGTTCAAATAAATTTATTGGAGACTCAAGGAGGACTACCTATATCATTTTGGGGAGAAAATTCCCTTATTCAAATGGAGATTTAAATAAAAATATTTTGATTAATAAGCAGAAAATAAACAAAAACCAGGTGAATAATACATTTTGGAAGGAGAATATTCCAGGAAACAACAATAAAAAAATTCAATATTCTTAAAAAATTAAAATGGCAAGTATAAACTGAAATAAAGGACCATAAAAAGTAATTAATAAAACAGCACAAATTAACAAGATTATTCTCTTCCATTTCCAGAGAAAGATTACAAGGGAAAATATGAAAATTAAAAATATATAAAATGTTATATTTTAAAAATATAAAAAATAGACATCAAACATACTGCATCAAAGAAGAAATTAAATTATAAATAAACTTAAGTCATAAAATAAATTTTATATTTGAACATATTTACTTATTTCACCTTTCACTACCACTAACTTTTCTTTCTTAGGAGATAAATCCAAAGATTTACTAATAAAGTTTACTAGCATTTTACAATTTCGTTATTGATAATATTCATATATTTTCATATATAAAGCTTGAAGTATATAAATGAGGTGTGTATTCAACTCAATAAGCTGAAAAGAAACAGAATGTGTGACTTATTTGGACTAAACTCTGTGTTTAGTTAATGAATATAGAAAGGAAGCTCAACCTCACAGTGGCTTAGGGTTATGATTTCCGTACCTCAACAAATTATGGTTTAATAACTAGTCCAGATGTTTGATACTCTATGACTGTAATCTCCATGATGGCAGTTTAAAGTTTTTTTGTAATTGTATATTTTTCACTTGGCATCAGGTTGTTATTTTCTATGTTTATTTCTTTATTTTTCAAAATTTTAGCTACAGCTAAAATGATAACAGCTTTAAAAATTGCTTATCCAACATTACATCACCCATCATCTTATCACTGATTCATTGACTGTTTTATAATATTGTTAGGAATATGTTTTCATATATTTAGTGGCTTCACACATGGTTTGTATTTAAAGGTATTTTGGATTGTGTAAGTAGTAAGCTGTTCTTTTCTGATTATTTGACAGTGGTTTCCCTCTTTGTCTAAATCCTTTTGTCCTCGATGACTTGGCATGCTCTTTATTTATGCCTGTTGCCCCAGATGTATAAAACATACACATTACTTACATAAGAAACAAAATAGCCATGCATATATCATCACTCCCAGAATTCTTATATCATTTGAAATAAATTCATCCAGCTGTAACTTTTATAAAACACATAGCCTTTTTACACTGTATATTTTCTCTTGTAGTAGTGATGGTTGTGATAGTGGTTTAACTTTTAATTTTTCACCTTGCCTCTTCAAACAAACTCTAACAACCTCAAAAGCATTCAGCATTTCTAAATACATCTGGATTTTTTTCTTCCTCTGAGACGTGGAAATAGCTATTCTCTAATAGGTGTCAAAAATGCTGCTGGTTTGGGGTCATTCATTATTTTGGATATCTATCTATCTATTAATCTGTCTATCTAGTAGTCATATATTCTTTTAAAGAAAAAAATTACTTGGTGACACTTGTTAAGCCACTTTAAGAAATACTTCATTCAGTACCATTGTGTTAGATATAGGGACCAAGGCAATGGTATTTTTTACAGTGGAGCAGAGTTTGGGCTCTACTTGAATACAACAAGAGCTAGTGGTAATCTATAGCCAAGGACCAGGGTGATCAGTGGATTTCCAAAGAGGAAACATTAGGGTTGAGGGAATTCTAGTTACTCTGAACTAACCAAATTCTTACTGAAGACAGGCCAGGGTGATCAGACAGCGGAGGCCTGGAGGATGGCGTAGGATGAGGAACTTGATCAGATATTGACACTGATCAGGAAATTAGGCTGGGAGTGCTTGCCATAGTGACTTAACTGGGTTATTTGCTAAGACTGGATTATACATGGAAGTATTCACATGGTTCTTGAAGAAGTTTCAGAAGCCTGACTAAAGTTTCTCCAAGCACAAAATCTTTGTCAGTTCATACTGATTTTTCAAAAATAAAACCTTATATTGCTGTATCATATTTTATCTCAGAATATTGTTTAATACATCTCTAAGAAATTTTATTATATTTGCTATACTTTTCTATAAAGAAAATACAGTTTTCTTGCATTTTCTATAGTTGCCTGTAGAAAAAGTGGTAGACTTGAATTGATGAGAAAACTAGGGAAAACTATAATGTAAATTAATTTGAGGAGGATATAGCCACGGAAAAGCTTAACATACTATTATCAAGTAAAACAGGAAGGAGTGAGTAAATAAATAATGGTTTACGAAAAAAATGAGGCAATAGGCCACTTAAATTCTCTGTGTATGAGTGGCTAGGAGTGAAAATGTTGAATTTCTGTTCATCTATTTCCTTGAGATGCTATGTTAGGTTGTTAATGTGTGATCTTTATATTTTTTTATGTAGGCATTTAATTCCATAAAATTCCCTCTTAGCACTGCTTTTGCTGTATCCCACAGGTTTCAGTATGTTGTGTGTCTATTTGTTTCAAAACATTTTTAAATTCTCTTTTTAATTGCTTCATTAACCCAGTTCAGGAACTTTTTGGTCAGTTTCCATGTGTTTGTATAGTTTCCAAATTTCTTTTTGGTATTGATTTCTCGTTTTATTCTGCTATGATCTGAGAAGATATTTGATATGAGTTTGATTTTTAAAAATTTGTTGAGACTTGTTTTGTGGCCCATAATATAGTCTAATATATATTCTATCAATGGTGAAATAATAATACATAGATATCAATACTAAACAATGTCCATATCCATTGTTAATGGAAAGGCAAAAAACAAATCAGTTTTAAAACATTAGAAATGGTTTCTATAAAATAATCATCATCACCATGTTAAAAACAGAATCTTGATAGAAAATAGTAAATATGTGCAAATATAAATCAAATTGTTTTTCTCTGATAAGAGCCTCTTAGACTTGAATGGAATTTTTACTTTCTATCTATGATAGTTCTATTTGCTTTTTAAAAAATTGTGTATCTTATTCTATAATTAAGCATTCGATCTAATATAATTTTCAAAAATATTATAAAACAAGTTATGAAACAAGCTAGATTATAAAAGGAAATGAAAATGTTTTACATAAAACCTTTAATAGATCATAGTGGGAGATTATGAAGATGTGAGAAGGAGTAAAATAACTTTGTCAGATTTCAAAGTAATTTTTTGAGATGTCTCATCCTCTTGCTGCCCTTTTCCTACTTTCCAGCATCTTTATAATACAGGCTACATATTTTACTCCAACTATGGACAGCCTATGTTCTGGTTGTAGTCACAACATTTATGCTTCGTATCTGAAAGCAGTGAAGTGAATCTAAGAGAAGCAAGAAGAAGCTAAAGAGCAAGCTTCTCAAAATGTGTCTGCAGCCTTTGGGAAGTTGACATGAAGAAAGGTACATGAAGTAGAGGGATACATGACTTTTTTTCAGTAAATGAAAAGGTTATAGTCCTTGAATCAGAGCATATGATTTGACAGCAGCTGTTATAATTTTAATTTTTTTGAGACATGATCGCTTTGGGTAAAAACTAATTATGTTTAAGAAACTTAATTATAAGTTTCTAATTTATTTTCCAGTTTTTCTGGAATAAAAGACTCCTTACAATCAGTCTATTAAACATTTTTAGATTCATATTTTGAACAAATTTATATTACATGAAAAAGTAGAATATCACCTGTGTATCCACTGAAGCTTCAGTTTGTTGTGGCCAATGTTCCTATCTTTGATACAGAAATAAAAGTTTACTCTGTCCATCTTAATTTGATTAGTTCTTGCAAAGTTAATCTTATTTCCATCACTCTCAAATTATTGGGAAGTACCCCATTATTTTCCAAATCACAGCCTGTAAATCATGTGACATACATTTATCGGCAAATCAAAAGTACAGAATAGCTTTGGTAATTGTGACATTAATAAACCATTTACTATTAAATAATATGTATATGTTATTATCTTTAAAATAGTCCGGGAGTGAATTTAAAACTACTCTTTTCTTTGCATTTGGTAAATATGCTCTACACAATGTGATTTCTTTTTTGGCCATTGTCTATATATTTTTTTCTCAATTTGAATTATACCCTCTCTTTAGGCTTGAGATACACTTATTTTAGTATTGAGACATACTAATTTTTCAGCTTCAAGCAAGAACCATACTATTTCTCACATTTGTGTAAATTGTTCTTCCATAGCCTTCAGTAGATTTGTTTCCCGTTCCATAACCATGTATAGCACTTTACATGTAATTGAAGCAGTCGTAAGGCTGATTTATTTGTGAATTTTCCGTACTTGTTTTATTTGTGAATTTTCCCTAGTATTTACATGTGATGAGTGTTTGTCCATCACTGTATCCCCAATCAGAAGCTAATATATAGCAGACATAAAAATATATAAAAATAAAATAATATATAGGGTGAAACACTCAAAATTATAAAGAAGGAAAGATAAATATTTTAACATCTATTTTTCTAATGTATTTAATGGCCAATATTTAGTTATTTATATTTTTAAAAGAATATATTGTTTCCAATAAGATAGTGCATCAGTAACTAGGATTGATTCTCTTTTTTAAAAAGTGAATACTACTTACAATAGATTTTATAAAATTAGAATCATCAATGATCTTGAAAGAAAGTTAAGAATGATGAAGAGAGGTTTAAGCAAAGGTTTAAATTTGCATATGTAAGAGGAAAATGACATAAAACTTGCACACTGAGAATATTTGCTGAACTCAATGAACTCTAGACTTGAGACCTCATTGAGCATGGGGTAAAAATATAAATTCAAGAGCTCACTGAAAATAGGAAAGCTAATAAGATATTCTCTCCTGTAAAGATATCAGTACAAGGGTAAAATGAGAACAGTGATCATCTGCAGGCTATGAGAAAACTTATATATATATATGTATATTTATATATATAAATATATATAATTTAGCACTGAACATATAGCGAAATTTGCTTAACTATATAATCTGATTTTATACATTTTGGTGGCTTGGTACCTCTGGTAGAAATTCAGCTTAACATAATCCCAGCATAGTATCTCACCAAAATAAATTAGAAGAAATAAAAACAATCTTTTCTCAGGAAATACTTTTACGTAGTAAAGATTTTAATGAATAAAATCCCCAGAAAAATTAGCGGTGCATGAAAAGAATGCATCTATATATTTCCATATGTATATTTCCATATACGTGGAAATAAGGTACTATGATCTAGAACCAAGATAAACAATAAACAAAGAAAATAGATTTAAATGTATTTTAAGTGATGAAATTAGCAGACACAGATTACAAATAAATAAAATATGAATTTTTTTAAAAATAAACATGCTTGACAATATTCACAGGGAAGCAAAAACTGCAAATAATGACAAGCATAATTTGAAAAAACACTGGAGAAACATGCAATAATAAACAAAAAATATATTATTTGATATGAAGAGTCTACAAATTGACCTAATTGATGTATTATGTACAACATCTGGCAAACATACTGAAAACATAATTGGAGGAAAATTACACAGAAGAAATTACACAGAATGAAACCAGAGAGAAAAATAAGAGAAGAAGATATGAATAATTGATTATGATACATAGAGTATGGAGGGAGAAGACATAACATAAGTTTTATCTAGAGTTCCAGAAGGGAAGGAGAGAGAGAAAGAGAAGAGGGAACAAAAAAAATTGAAAACATAATATCAGGAAAATTAATGAAAAAAAAATGAAACCACGGATTCATGAAGCTGAACCAGTTCCAGAAAGAAAAATAGAAAAGGAATATAAATCACACTAAAAATAATTACTGCATCTCTAACAAGGTAGTGCCTATACTGCTGGTCTGGAGATGACACTTTAAGAACCAAAAACATAAAGAAGATATAGCATGGAAGAGACAAAGAGAAGATCTAAAAACAGCTTCATGTAGAGGAAAATGGTTTCAGAAAAATAAGATATAAAGTACACTGGAGAAAAAGAACAAAAAGGGTGCTAAATGTATAGGTAAAACTAAATGAACATTGCCTATATAAATTGCTAATAATCACTTACTGAGGATCTTAAAATTCAACAACCTAACATGAAAACATACAATAAGAGAATATGTTAGAAAACTCATAAATTCAGATATTGTTTTATATTGTTCATAAAGAGGATAATCATTTACATTGTACTCTAATTAGATCAACATACTTGCTGTAATTATTTAGCTATTTACTAAAGAAATTGTCTTAGAGAATGTAACTCAAAAGAGTAGTAGGAATAATTGAATAATTAAATGTATAATTTTTCAAAATGAGTGCAAGAAAGAAAAATATATATGAAACAAGAAGACAGGTATATAAAATAAGATGCCAACTACACAAAATAACGTATTAATAATTATAATTAATTGGATGTACTAAATGCTTCAGTAGAGAACAAATTTAATGAACTACCTTAAAAATTCAACTATTAAAGGCACAAATGAAGCCTAAGTGTAAACAGTTTGAATTCAAAGCATTAGATCAAATTGCACCATTCTAAACCAAATTCTAACCAAAAAAGGACTGGTGGGTTAAGTGTATCCTAAAGTTACCTCCTTACATATTTTAAGCTGAGCCTAAAGGTTTCTTGGTACAAAGTAAGCTGAAACCTGAGTGTGTAAACAGGAGGTAACCTACTCTTATGAGGATCACCAAGTTTTGACCAATCAAAGGTGGCCAACTATTTAAACCACGTTCAAATAACGCAAATACCAAGTGGTAAGCCATCTAGCTGTTTCTGTACCTCAATTGTATTTTCTGTGTGTCACTTTCCTTTTTCTGTCTATACATCTTCTACCATGTGGCTGTGCTGGAGTTTTTCTGAACCTACTCTTGTAACTGAGTTCCTCCATTTTTCTAAGAGATAGTTTTGTTGTTGTTGTTGTTTTTCTTCTTCTTCTCTTCTTTTCTCCTTTCTCTTTTCTCTCTAATTTCCACTTTGTCCTTTTTGAAATGCAACATAACCTCTCACTTCCCCCTCACCAGACATTCCCTATAGGGCAAGTTCCTCTGTGTGTTTCCAGAGGGATCTCTTCCTCAGAGTTGACAGTGATTTGCAGATCAAAGAATGTCCCCAGGGAACCCCCACCTCCAGGGGGCTGCCCCAGGAGGACCTACTGAAAGCATGCTCATCAGTTCACTTTTACAACTTACTTCTGCCCAGGAAGGCACCAACTCAACTCTCATGTCCAGTAGATAAAGCAGGGGCTAGCAGAGGATCCCTGCCCTTGCTCATTTCCTCCCCTACATTATAAAATGCCTGCTTTTTCTCCAAAGGGGAAGCAGCACATTTAAAGCAAGACCTTCTGTGCCCCTTCTTCAAGCTAGCTTTGGAAATAAATTCACTTTTCTTGTACCAGTCTCCACTGTTTTTAATGGGACACTACATGTGGCAAGCGACTGACCTGCTTTTCAGTTACACTCTGGCTCTACGCCCACCCAATTCATGAGTTGTTCTTTGCCCAGTTAAACTCTGTTTAATTCAGTTTGTCTATGTGTTTTTTTTAATAAAAGATGGTACTATATTAAACTAAAATGAAATAGACTTCTAGTTATAAAATATTGTTAGAAAAATAATATAATAAAATATCCTACTAAAATAATAATTTAGAATGTATAACATAATTTCAAAACATATTGAAATAAATAAAAATATTTTACCCCAAAATATATTTCTTCGACATTGTTTTAAAATGGCTAACACAGGGCCAGATTCATCTGTAGAGAATCTCCATTAATGTAGCCAGGAATTCCCTATCTAGGACTTTCCAGGATCTAGAAAACTTTACTGGAGTATGATATCTTTAAAAGTCCAAAACGAAACATTTACCATCTATTCTCTCTGAGAGTTGCTATCTATGAGGCTTCATCTACATAACACCACCCCTTTGCTAATCAAGCCTCTTCTCTTCTCCCTCTCTTAACCTGTCTTACCACTAGAACCTGATTTATCAACATAACACGGTTTTGGCTATGCTCTGAGCCTGCATTATTTCTGTAACCTCAAGATGGTATATAAGCTTCTGTACTTTACTGAGGAGTTGGATCATCATTCTGAAAGCTTTGTGTATACATGTTAAATAGATTTACATGGTTTTTCTTCTATTAATCAATCTGCCTAATGTCAGTGATTTTTCATTGAACCTTTAGGGAGCCAACAGCCTGGGCCCCCACGATACACAGGATATATTCTATATCCTGATAGAATTGCTGGAGAAAAATACAAACATCTATAAACGGAGTAAAAGATATTGACATAACTCTCTCTCAGTAACTGATAGAAAAAGGACACAAAATTTCAGTGAGAGTAAAGATAATTTGCATAATAGGAATAAAGGAATAACATTTGTTTAAAATGTTTATGTGCAGAACACTGTACTCCCAAAATAGCAGAATAAACACTGTTTTCATGTATGCATAAGGAATTTACCAAAATTTACCAAGTATTTGGACATAAATTTTGACCAAACAAATGTCAAAGGATTTACACAAAAAATGAACGTATTTATGACAGGAATAATAGTTTGCTAAAAATTAATTGCAGAATGTTAACTAGAAAATTATTTGTTTGAAAATAAGTAATGCCACAAAGAAAAACTCATAATGTAATGGGAAAATGTTTGGGACTTAACAATAATGAGGATACTATAAATCAAAAACCTTTGAGATACAGCTAAGGGTACTTACAGGGAAAGTTACTCTTTTGTGCAATGGTGAGGGGTCTCTTTGGCTTCCTCAAAGAACATCTTTTGCAGCTTCTCCAGCCATTTCCCAGTGAATTATCTACTTCAATATCGCAGTTCAACTTTGACTATCAGATAAGCAATAGTTTCCTGAAGCTTGCTAACCTGGGCAAGGACCAAGCCGGCTTTAAGATTCCTCCTCTACTTAGATAGACTTCTTCCTGATTCTAGGCTTCTAACCTCACTTTTCTTAGAGCACTTATCTCAGAAAATGTGTAATTGAAGATTCTTTCCCTGACTCTTTGAAATGTAAATTTTCTACAATCCAGGAATGTCTTTCTCAAGGACCTGGGAGCCATCCCTTTGAAATATAATCATCAAGACAGATAGTGCCCTGTCTCTCAGTCTCTGTGGGAGGGTAGAAACCTAACTTTGAAGAGGAACAATTAGCGAACAGGGATGGCCTAATCACATTGACCAACTTAAATGTCCTACAGTACTTTGCCATGAGCTAATCCCAGCATTTAACTATCCACCTGCCTTTTGTTTCAGGGAAGTTGAGTTCAATGCCTCTCCCTTATGTGCAAAGTCTTGAATAATAGTCTCGAAAAATCGTCCAATTCTATTCAACTTTCGGTGTGATTTTTTTCTTCTGACAGTAGCAGCAACAACTTCCTGAAATTCTGAACCACAGTTGCAGTCATGGCCTTTCTTGAATATTACCCCTCTAGCTCATTAGATAATTTTATAATTATCTTATTCTCTACATAAAAATCTATTCATCTTTGAAAGACCTAGAGTTCTGTTTAACAACAGCAAAAAAAAAAAAAAAAGAATTTAAATAAAAAAGAGGAAATCTAGATCTTCCAAAGAAGAGTCAACTTAGAATTTTTAAATGAAAACCACTTTAACCTTAACACAATTTTTAAAAATTCCTCTTTTAGCCATACTAGGGAAAATGGAGACCAGGGTGAGCATTACTTAATATAATAGGAAGCTCTTGAGTTGGTAAAGCAATGAGAGACCAAATGATAGTTTTTCTCCGTTCATTTTCACATGTCACAGTAAAAATCAGAATGTTTAATTAAAAAAAATCATCCGGGTAAAATCAATTATTCTTTGGTACATCAAGACTTAAAGACTCTCAATATTGGAAGCTGTTCATCTTAGAATACGTGGATAAAGATGCTCAAATTAGAGGGATCATTCCAAGATGGCCACATAGGAACAGCTCCGTTCTACAGCTCCCAGCGTGATCGACACAGAAGAGGGGTGATTTCTGCATTTCCAACTGAGGTACCTGGTTCATCTCACTGAGACTTGTTGGACAGTGGGTGCAGCCCACGGAGGGCAAGCTGAAGCAGGGCGGGGCATCGCCTCACCCAGGAAGCTCAAGTGGTTGGGGGATTTCCCTTTCCTAGCCAAGGGAAGCCATACAGGGTACCCGGAAAATTGAAACAATCCAGCCTTAATACTGTGCTTTTCCAAACGTCTTAACAAATGGCAAACCAGGAGATTATATCTGCACTTGGCTTGGGGGGTCCCGGTCCCACGAATCCTTGCTCACTTCTAGCACAGCAGTCCAAGGTCAAACTGCGAGGCTGCACCAAGGCTGGGGGAGGGGCGTCTACCATTGCTGAGGTTTGACTAGGTAAATAAAGCTGCCAGGAAGCTCGAACTGGGTGGAGCCCACTGCAGCTCAATGGGGCCTGCCTGCCTCTGTAGACTCCACCTCTGGGAGCAGGGCATAGCTGAACAAAAGGCAGCAGAAAGCAGAAACTTCTGCAGACTTAAACGTCCCTATCTGACAGCTCTGAAGAGAGCAGTGGTTCTCCCAGCATGGAGTTTGAGCTCTGAGAATGGACAGGCTGCCTCCTCAAGTGGGTCCCTGACCCCGAGTAGCCTAACTGGGAGACACCTCCAGTAGGGGCCAGCTGATGCCTTACACAGCCAGGTGCCCTTCTGAGATGAAGCTTCTAGAGGAAGGATCAGGCAGCAATATTTGCTGTTCTGCAATATTTGCTGTTCTGCAGCCTCCACTGATGATACCCAGGCAAACAGGTCTGGAGTGGACCTCCAGCAAACTCCAAAAGACCTGCAGCTGAGGTTCCTGACTGTTAGAAGGAAAAGTAACAAACAGAAAGGAATAGCATCAACATAAACAAAAACGACATCCACACCAAAACCCTATCTGTAGGTCACCAACATCAAAGACCAAAAGTAGATAAAACCACAAAGACGGAGAGAGGTCAGAGCAGAAAAGCTGAAAATTCTAAAAACCAGAGCGCCTCTTCTCTTCCAAGGATCGCAGCTCCTTGCCAGCAACAGAACAAAGCTGGACTGAGAAGGACTTTGACAAGTTCACAGCAGTAGGCTTCAGAAGGTCGGTAATAACAAACATCTCCGAGCTAAAGGAGGATGTTCGAACCCATCGCAAGGAAGCTAAAAACCTTGAAAAAAGATTAGATGAATGGCTAACTAGAACAAACAGCATAGAGAAGACCTTAAATGACCTGATGGAACTGAAAACCATGGCACTAGAACTACGTGACACATGCACAAGCTTCAGTAGCCGATTCGATCAAGTGGAAGAAAGGGTATCAGTGATTGAAGATGAAATGAATGAAATGAAGTGAGAAGTTTAGAGAAAAAAGAATAAAAAGAAATGAACAAGGCCTCCAAGAAATATGGGACTGTGTGAAAAGACCAAATCTATGTTTGATTGGTGTACCTCAAAGTGACAGGGAGAATGGAACAAAGTTAGAAAACACTCTTCAGGATATTATCCAGGAGAACTTCCCCAGCTGTGGAAGGCAGGCCAACATTCAAATTCAGGAAATACAGAGAACACCACAAAGATACTCCTTGAGGAGAACAACCCCAAGACACATAATCTTCAGATTCACCAAGGTTGAAATGAAGGAAAAAGTGTTAAGGGCAGCCAGAGAGAAAGGTCAAGTTACCCACAAAGGGAAGCCCATTACACTAACAGTGGATCTCTTGGGAGAAACCCTACATGCCAGAAGAGAGTGGGGGCCAATATTCAACATTCTTAAAGGAAAGAATTTTCAACCCAGAATTTCATATACAGCCAAACTAAGCTTCATAAGTGAAGGAAAAATAAAATCCCTTACAGACAAGCAAATGCTGAGAGATTTTGTCACCACCATGTCTGCCCTACAAGAGCTCCTGAAGGAAGCACTAAACATGGAAAGGAACAACCGGTACCAGCCACTGCAAAAACATGCCAAATTGTAAAGATCATCGATGCTAGGAAGAAACTGCATCAACTAACGAGCAAAATAACCAGCTAACATCATAATGACAGGATCAAATTCACACATAACAATATTAACCTTAAGTGTAAATGGGCTAAATGCCCCAGTGGAAAGGCACAGACTGGCAAATTGGATAAAGAGTCAAGACCCATCAGTGTGCTATATTCAGGAGACCCATCCCATTTGCAGAGACACACATAGGCTAAAAATAAAGGGATGGAGGAAGATCTACCAAGCAAATGGAAAACAAAAATAAGCAGGGGTTGTAATCCTACTCTGTTATAAAACAGACTTTAAACCAACAAGGATCAAAAGAGACAAAGAAGGCCATTACATAATAGTAAAGGGATAAATTCAACAAGAAGAGCTAACTATCCTAAATATATATGCACACAATACAGGAGCACCCAGATTCATAGAGCAAGTCCTTGGAGACCTAAAAAGAGACTTAAACTCCCACAAAATAATAATGGGAGATTTTAACACCCCACTGTCAACATTAGACAGGTCAACGAGACAGAAAGTTAACAAGGATATCCGGGACTTGAACTCAGCTTTGCACCAAGCAGACCTAATAGGCATCTACAGAACTCGCCACCCCACGTCAACAGAATATACATTCTTCTCAGCACCGCATCACACTTATTCCAAAATTGACCATGTAGTTGGAAGTAAAGCACTCCTCAGCAAATGTAAAATGTAAAAGAAAAGGAATCACAACAAACTGTTTCTCAGACCACAGTGCAGTCAAACTAGAACTCAGGATTAAGAAACTCACTCAAAACTGCACAACTACATGGAAACCGAACAACCTGCTCCAGAATGACTACTGGGTAAATAATGAAATAAAGGCAGAAATAAAGATATTCTTTGAAACCAATGAGAACAAAGATACAACATAACATTATCTCTGGGACACATTTAAAAGAATATGTAGAGGGAAACTTATAGCACTAAATGCCCACAAGAGAAAGCAGGAAAGATCTAAAATCGACACCCTAACATCACAATTAAAAGAACTAGAGAAGCAAGAGCAAACAAATTCAAAAACTAGCAGAAGGCAAGAAATAATTAAGATCAGAGCAGAACTGAAGGAGATAGAGACATAAAAAACCCTTCAAAAATATCAAAGAATCCAGGAGCTGGTATTTTGAAAAGATAATCAAAATAGAGAGACCGCTAGCAAGACTAATAAAGAAGAGAAGAGAGAAGAATCAAATAGAAGCATTAAAAAACGATAAGGGGAATGTCACCACCGATCCCACAGAAATACAAACTACCATCAGAGAATACTATAAACACCTCTATACGAATAAACTAGAAAATCTAGAAAAAATGGACAAATTCCTGGACACATACACCCTCCCAAGACTAAACCAGGAAGAAGTTGAATCCCTGAATAGACCAATAACAGGCTCTGAAATTGAGGCAATAATTAATAGCCTACCAACCAAAAAATGTCCAGGACCAGACGGATTCACAGCCGAATTCTACCAGAGGTACAAAGAGGAGCTGATACCATTCCTTCAGAAACTATGCCAATCAACAGAAAAAGAGGGAATCCTCCCTAACTGATTTTATGAGGCCAGCATCATCCTGATACCAAAGCCTGGCAGAGACACAACAAAAAAAGAGAATTTTAGACCAATATCCCTGATGAACAATGATGCGAAACTCCTCAATAAAATACTGGCAAACCAATTCCAGCAGCACATCAAAAAGCTTATCCACCATGATCAAGTTGGCTTCGTCCCAGGGATGCAAGGCTGGTTCAACATACTTAAATCAGTAAATATAATCCATCACATAAACAGAACCAAAGACAAAAACCACACAATTATCTTAATAGATGCAGAAAAGCCCTTTGACAAAATTCAACACTCCTTCATGGTAAAAATTCTCAATAAACCAGATATTGATGGGATGTATCTCAAAATAATAAGAGCTATTTATGACAAACCCACAGCCAATATCATACTGAATGGCAAAAAACTGGAAGCATTCCCTTTGAAAACTGGCACAAGACAGGGATTCCCTCTCTCACCACTCTTATTCAACATAGTGCTGGAAGTTCTGGCCAGGGCAATCAGGCAGGAGAAAGAAATAAAGTATTCAATTAGGAAAACAGGAAGTCAAATTGTCCCTGTTTGCAGATGACATGATTGTATATTGAGAAAATCTCATCGTCTCAGCTCGAAATCTCCTTAAGCAATTTCAGCAAAGTCTCAGGATACAAAATCAATGTGAAAAATCACAAGCATTCCTATAGACCAATAACAGAAAAACAGAGAGCCAAATCATGAGTGAACTCCCATTCACAATTGCTACAAAGAGAATAAAATACCTAGGAATCCAACTTACAGGGGATGTGAAGTACCTCTTCAAGGAGAACTACAAACCACTGCTCAATGAAATAAAAGAAGACACAAACAAATGGAAGCACATTCCAGGCTCATGGATAGGAAGAATCAATACTGTGAAAATGGCCATACTGCCCAAGATAATTTATAGATTTCATGCCATCCCCATCAAGCTACCAATGACTTTCTTCACAGAATTGGAAAAAAATAAAACTACTTTAAAGTTCATATGGAACCAAAAAAGAGCCCGCATTAACAAGACAATCCTAAGCAAAAAGAACAAAGCTGGAGTCGTTATGCTACCTGACTTCAAACTATACTACAAGGCTACAGTAACCAAAACAGCATGGTACTGGTACCAAAACAGAGATACCAATGGAACAGAACAGAGCCCTCAGAAATAATACCACATGTCTACAACCCCCTGATCTTTGACAAACCTGACAAAAGCAAGAAATGTGGAAAGGATTTCCTATTTAATAAATGGTGACTGGAACACTGCTAGCCATATGTAGAAAGCTGAAACTGGATCCCTTCCTTACACCTTATACAAAAATGAGTTCAAGATGGATTTAAAACTTCAATGTTAGAACTAAAACCATAAAAACCCTAGAAGAAAACCTAGGCAATACCATTCAGGACATAGGCATGGGCAAGGACTTCATGACTAAAACACCAAAAGCAATGGCAACAAAAGCCAAAATAGACAAATGGGATCTAATTAAACTAAAGAGCTTCTGCATAGCAAAAGAAACTACCATCAGAGTGAACAGGCAACCTACAGAATGGGAGAAAACTTTTGCAATCTACCCATCTCACAAAGGGCTAATATCCAGAATCTACAAAGAACTTAAACAAATTTACAAGAAAAAATCAAACAACCCCATGAACAAGTGGGTGAAGGATATAAACAGACACTTTTCAAAAGAAGACATTTATGCAGCCAACAGACACATGAAAAAATGCTCATCATCACTCATCATCAGAGAAATACAAATCAAAACCACAATGAGATATCATCTTACGCCAGTTAGGATGGTGATCCTTAAAAAGTCAGGAAACAACAGGTGCTGGAGAGGATGTGGAGAAATAGGAACACTTTTACACTGTTGGTGGGACTGTAAACTAGCTCAACCATTGTGGAAGACAGTGTGGCGATTCCTCAAGGATCTAGAACTAGAAATACCATTTGACCCAGTGATCCCATTACTGGGTATATACACAAAGGATTATAAATCATGCAACTATAAAGACACATGCACACGTATGTTTATTGCAGCACTATTCACAACAGCAAAGACTTGAAACCAACGCAAATGTCCATCAGTGATAGACTGGATTAAGAAAATGTGGCACATATACACCATGGAATACTAAGCAGCCATGAAAAAGGATGAGTTCATGTCCTTTGTAGGGACATGGATGAAGCTGGAAACCATCATTCTGAGTATACTTTTGCAAGGACAGAATACCAAACACCGCATGTTCTCACTCATAGGTGGGAATTGAACAATGAGAACACTTGGACACAGGGTGGGGAACATCACACACTGGGCCCTGTCGTGTGGTGGGGGGAGGGGGAGGGATAGCATTAGGATAAATACCTAATATAAATGACGAGCTAATGGGTGCAGCACACCAACATGGCACACGTATACTGTGTAACAAACCTGCATATTTTGCACATATAACCTAGAACTTAAAGTATAATAAAAAAAAATCTGAAAGAAAAAGGTCCTCAAATTAGGAAAGAAGAATATAATTCAAGGGATAATTCCTAGTAAGTATGAATGAGAGTCATCTTTCTTATTTAAAATAGAAAACTGCTAATAAATCCACTTTCCTAACTCATTATTTTAACTAAGTGAAATATTTGACAATTTTTTCCCATCACGTTGTTTAAGGAATAATGTTTTCCCTGTGAAATTTTCATTTATTTATCTTAATAAATTATTGTTTTATCATTAGGAAGGGTGCAGAAAACTTAAACAATGAAACAATAAGATTCATATGACCAGTAGTGAGTCATAAGACTATTTTTGAGGTCAGAAAATAGTCAATACTACCCAAAAGTTGATTTTCTTTATCTGGGTTTAACATATACTCAAATTTGCCTTGGGTCCAGAATGATTAAATAAGGAATTCTTCTTTACATAGGTATTAATCTACACAATTGAAATGTCAGCTGTTATTGCATGCTTTTTGCTTTAAATTGCTTATTACATGCTAATCTCCATAAGCAATTATGGACCAATCCTTTATTCAATAAGCAGATGCTTATTAGTAATTTCATGTGCAAGTCACTTTACTAAGTCTTTTGCAAGATTCATAAAGATGTAAAATTAAATAGGAATAGCAGTTTTAGGTCCATTTACTTTTGAGCCAAGCATTGTAGAAAGCAATTATGAATTGTTAAAAGGGGATTACATACAATAAGCAGAAGCAGAAAAAAAGTAAAGAGAAAGATATTTAAAAAGAAAAACAATCCACTTTATTTTAGCATAACGTATTTATATTTAAAATAGTGAAGAATATGTTAAAAATGACAGTTTTCTGGTAAAACAGCTTGAATGAGAACTTGAATGACAATTAAAATAGCATTAAGGCAATTAATGAGCATTTACTGTATGTCAGATATGTTGCTAGATACTTTTGATTAGAGATGGTGAATAATATATGTTAACTAAACAGAACCATGATCTAATGAAAGAGAGATACTCATAAACAAACAACTTTAACATGAAGTGACATGTATCTTAATAAAGTTATTTATAAATAGAGAACACAATTTGATATTGGAGCTTCAAAATGATATGTTAACAATTTAATATTTAAAGTGGGCCTTTAGGTATAAGTACAAGAATGAAAGGAAGTTGAAATATGATATAAAGTTAGAAACTGGGGTGTGGTGAATGTTTTAAATGTATAGTAAAAAATTGAATAAATATTTCGTACATCTGGAAGTGTATTAGTTGAAAGAGGTGAATTTTAGCTTACATAATTATCCTATATATTTTTGGTATGCTTTAATTCTGAAACATGTTACTTTTGGTGGAGTTACAGCTAATATTTTGTTATCAAGTCATATCAACTTTTAACACATACAGAATCCACTGGACTCTTTGTCAATACTCAGAGTCTCCATTCTTGTGTATAAACTAGAACAGCTATTCTGATTTTAGCAAAGGGATAAAATACTCAGCCGAACTTTGAATGAGAAACGACATTTAGTTTGGGTGAGCACATGAATAAGACCTTTTCATTTGGCTGGAATCACTTTGCAGTTTAAGATAAAATAAAAGGTCAGCAACAAAGGGCACATATGGAATCCTTCATGCAGACACCACCCAAGTAATCACAGAAATAGAAAAAGAAAAATGTGGGGGCCAGTTTGCATCCTGCAGCAACAGGAATGTGTACATTTCCATGACCTCTACTTTCACAACCAACTTCTAGTGTAATTATGAAACCAATTTGTCTTTGGAATTCTTACATTTAATTTCTTCTATTATTTGAGGTAGCACATTTTCTATTTCCAAATATTTCCCATTCTCATTGTTAACCCTCCACTGAACATTTTTCATGACTCTTTATTCTTTAGATGTCTCATTTTTATGTACTCTTCAGATCATTAAACAGCTACCCTCTCAATTAGGGCTAAGGATAGACCTGCTAGTCTCTCTCTCTTATCTCTAAGTTTTCAGTTTGTGATACAATTAACTAGAAGGAACATTTCTGCTTTTAAAGGAGCATTTCTTTGAAGTGAGGCATGATAAATATTTTTGACATACTCTTAGGAAAATAAGCTGCTTTTCTGTATCAGTAACTTTCATCAAATTGAATTAGTGCTGTATTGCATTAGTTCTCTTTCCCACTATTATAACATGTGAGTTCTTAATAAGACAATTTTGTTCTGTATTAGGCAAATTTAATATTCATGCATTATGAAGAAACATTGCTAATATGATAGAAAACTGCTAGGAAGAGCAAACGATTTCATTAAAACTTAAATAAAGCTCACTTTACATTTTCTCCCTCCTTGAATACCTGTCTATACTAATCAGCTGGTAGAAAAGGCAGATGAGGCCCTAGAGACCAGGCGATACATAATCCTCATTCTCAGCACAATCTGATGTCACCTTTTGGACTCAAAATCATTCTACTGGATTGTAGTTGGAATTTTTAAGTGCAGAATATTTAGGATGTTTTAATTTAAAATGATCATGACTTGCTCTACTTTGTCCTGGCCTTGCTAATTGATGTCTATCATAACTGCAGGAAGAAGACATTTGTGAGCAGTGCAATAACTCGCTGAATCTTCATAAACTCTGAGTCAATAAAATAATGACACAAATTTCACATTCTTTTAATGTGGCATCTGCTTCATCAGTTGAAATAATTACAACCCTTGCTTTGAAGAAGTCTTAATGACACAGACCAAATCTTAATAGATAAGTAACTAAGATGAACACACTGTTCCTTTTCATGCATAAAAATAACACTATTTTAATTGGAACTGAATTAGAGTGTATGTTGGATTTTGCAGATCCTCAAATACTTTATTTAATTTGGACTTAATAAAGTTACACATAATTCTAAAAATGAAAAAAATAAGGCAAAATTATTAGAAAACCAAAATGAGTAAGTACATTAATTTGTTCCAGATTTAAGTATAGAAAATCAAAGATTAAATCATCTTTCTATCCAAAATATTTTGAAGGTTACTTACTCAGTGTGATTCAGCTACTGCACCGTCAAATTGCAGAAAAATAAATCAAATGTAAATTCTAGTTGCTATCTACCCCAGAGACAGATATTAAGACAAAAATGCAGCTGGGAATACATCCAAAGGGCAATTGGTCATTTGTCTGTTGGAGTATAGAAAACTTTCAGTAGAGAATAAATTAGAAAAAAGCAGAATTGTGCTACATCTGGGAACTGTGCCTAATAGTTAGACTTGTGGAAAGTATAAAATCATTAATGCATGATGCTTTTCCAAAATTTAAAGCTATTCAAATTTATTTCTCAACTATAATTTTGTATAAACATACAGTCATGCTGCCAAGGTTACCAATCAGCAGAGATCAGAGGAAAAGCTCTATGAACTATGTCGTGTTCACAGTGGTTCTGATCATTTTTAGGTCCTTGGGAACTCATTCAAGATGAGGCTTACAACTTTATAAGACTTGAGCTCTCAGAATAATTCTCCTTTAAACAAAGAAAAAAAAGAAAAACAAGTCAAATACATTAGCACAACATACAGCTTAGAAGTACCGCTGCAAAAGGAACATATTGCTAATTAAGTACTGGTGCCAAATCATTACCAATTACACATATATGACATACTGACACTTGTTCATATTTTGATGACCGATCACTCAAATTTTTAAAAAGATTCTGACAGTAATGGAAATTCAGAGAAAACATTTCTATTGCTATGTTATTGCTACTTAAGTCTCGCTCCGGACTTTCTTCAGTGAAGGGCATTTAAGCTACTCATGTATTCTAGCCAAGGGTAAAGTTAAGGTGATTGCAGTGAGAAATATAACATTACTACCTAAATATTTTTAAAGGTTTTCATGTGTTATTTGATTTTTTAGTTTTCACAAGTTATTAATTTAAAAGATTCTAGAGTTAAAGCAAATCAGATATTGTCTATACTCTAAATATTCATACACACAATTTTACTGAAGAACACAGCAAATTAATTCAACATTGATGCATGATATCTAAACTGCTTGCTCTTTTACTTTCAATGTCCTTATGTGCCTAAAAAAAACCAACGAGGATTTATAAGCCAAAGAATGCACAAAAATATTTATTTTGAGCTGTAGAAAAATATTCTAAACAAATTATGGAATTAATTGCATTTATCTGTTTTAATGTTGAGATCAACAAAATAAAATTTAATGAAATTTTAGAAATATATCAAATATGGAAAAGAAATGATTGTAGAAATAAAAGAAAATGAACAGAAGTAACAAATTTAACATTTATAAAACCAGAAACATGGTCAAACATTAGAGTGTTGTGATGTGAAGTTATAAATCAGTTGGTTGATAACTATGTAAAAGCAGATAACTATGTTAAAGCTACATTTCCAGATCTTTTGAAATTTCATTGTTGGGATAAAGTTTGAAGTAAATTATACAGTTTATAAAAATAATGAGGTCAGGAGACGAATCTAGCTGGTTATCTTCCTATTATTTGAAGTATGTTGTCTCATTGATTTGGGTAATCACTTTGTAAAATTTTCAGTTCAACCTCTGTAACAGGCATATAGTTTATGCATATATTTTTTATTTTTATTATTTATTTGTGGTAAGCTGCTCCAATTATAGCAAACTGTAGCATCTGTGGTTTCATTTATGGTGCTGAAGGAAAGTGATTACTGTATTATGAGGCGACCATACTCTAGAGTATAACAAAACATGAAATATGACTCAGCTGAGGACATTCTTATTTTCCAGCGATATAGTTATCTCTGAGGAGCCACATCTTGTAGTTACCAGATGTTCCACAATAACAGTAACTCTGGAGTTGCTTACTTGTTATAACAAGAAGATTTTACTACCTAGGAAAAGATTGGCATTTTCTCTGCTGGAAGAAAATGAAATTGGCAATATAGAAAGGCAATTTCAACTGAGCTATGTGGTTTACATTGATTAATCTATCTCATTAGAATATTAGCCAGCCAATCAGAACCCATTTCTATCCATTTTCTAATCTATGCCATATGTCTAGGTTATAAAAAAGCATTTTCCTTAATTTCAGCTACTATTGAATCTACAATTACAAAAGAAGCTGACCTTTTCTCTTAACCACCAAAAGTTTGGAAAATAAGTTTTGTTATTTTATGAAATATTTTTGTTCTGATTTGGAGTACCTAGGAATACAAAAATGAAGACAATTGTGGAAGACCATTTAATTTTTCTGTCTTATTTTCTCTATCATTTCTTCTTATTCCTTGGTGGAAGTTTGAAATAATATAAGTTGTTCATCAACATCAGTATGGCCTGTTTTATATATAGTCATCATACCAATTTAAATTCTTATCACATCAAAAACTATGAGTTAAAGAAATTACTAATCAATTAATCTACAGAGAAAATATGTTATATGATTTATGTAGTAGACACATGTCATAGACACAAAACAAAGAATTTTCATATTCCATTACTGTAAAAACTTTGCTTTAGTAAGCTTGTATAGCCACATTTATTGCCTTGGGGTAAAATAGGTTAGAAAAGGCCAGAGAAGACTTTCAATGTGGACATTCAGAGAAGTTTCTCCTACTGTTTGATACATATGTCATGTTCCAGTCATTTTGTAAAGAACACTGGCAATATCCAAGCCACAAAGACATATACACATTGATCCATCAAAAATCTTTCCAAATAGATCTCATAAAATAAATAAAACTGAAAATGCATATAATTTATTATAAATATGTTTGCCAAGTTTTTTGCTATTCACAAAAACTGGAAAGGAAACAAATGCCCATCAAGAGGGAAATGACTGATGTTTTTTCGTCTCATGGAATATTACATATTTTTTAAAATGAATGGGTTAGAATTATGTGATTTTAGCTAGAGTGATTTGTCCACAATAATTTTTAACAATATTCAGATACATAGAAGTAATACAATCATTTTTAAATGCACTAGAGAGATAGACACACATATATATGATTGATATAGATAGATGGATAGATAGATAGATAGATAGATAGATAGATAGATAGATAGATGATAGATAGATACTGTAAAAGCACACACAAAAAAGTGAACAGTTGCTATATGATAGTGGCCAAAGTTAAACCAAGGTGGGAGACAAGCAGGAAGAAACAAATAAAGGTAAACATTTTTAAAAGGATATACATATATATATACATATAAAACTTAATAGATCACCTGAATGCATTTGTTACCTCATGACAATAAGTGTCAGGACATATATATGCAGGAGTAAATAAATTAAGTGAAAGAATGCATTATATAATAATTTCTAAATGGAGTTCTTCATTGACTATGCTGTCTAAAATTATCCTCTTCCACTAGTCTTTCCCAACATCCAGATCTTTTCTTTTACAGCAGCCTTCACAACTTTTATCTGTATTAGATTGTTATTTGTCTTTCTCCCTCATTACAGTCTGTGATCCAAAAAGGCAGTGACAGTTTTGTTTAGTCCAGCACCCAGTGCAGATTAATAAACGTGATTTCATGAATACTGTATGAGTGAGTGAATGAATGAATAAAATGAAATGTAGCCATTTTTATATTATGAATGGTAGATACATAGTTAATAATATCATTGTATGTCATGAGGAAACTAAGTAATAGGAGATCAAGAAAAAGAAGTTCCTGAAAGGCCTTATGAAAAAATACAGAAGAGTGTGGTGTAATGGAAGCTTAGAAAGCAAACAGCTTCCGGACAGAGGGGTGGCTAGCCACTTTCAACAAATACTATTAAAATAACAGATTAGATAGGGAAATACAACTTCCCATAAAATTTAGCCTCATGGATAAAACTGATGACATGAACACAAGCCAAAGAAATATTTAGCATACTTAACAACAGATTAGCAATATCACATATCAATCAAAATAGATACTGTGTTAGTCCCAAGGCAGGGTCTTGGAGGCCCCCTGCTATGCCAAGGATTATCCCCATAAGTGCTAGATTTGGAGGAGGTCTGATATGTTGAAAAAAGGGCTTGGACAGCCCACACAGTGAGTAGGAACACAACAGCTCATAGCAGCAAATATTTACCAGTATGTAAGTCTCTTAATACTTCAGCCAAGTGTTAGGAATTTAGCAAAGTGTTTGTGGTAGCTGAATAACAAGTTTGGAATTAAGCAAACTCAGGAGAATGAAGGAGGTAGAAGGCAGATGAAAGTTAGTTACAGAGTGAATGAAATTTCATTTTCTGACAATATAGCAGACTAGATGGCATACAGATTATTAACAATATAAACATCATGTAACCGTCTCCCAGATTATGAAATAGAACATTACCAATAGTTATGAAACTGTCCACTTGGCTACAAATATCACATATCCCTCCCCCTTCCACAATCTTTTTCTGAGTTGTGTGTTTCTTTTCCACATTCCCTTTTTAAACGTATTGTTTAATTTGTGTATATCCCTAAATAATAGTTTTTTAAAATAATTCTGGGAGTAGAAAGAATACAGATTTTTAAGGCTTAATGGAAACACAGTTATAATGTGTAATTCTTCTAAAAAATTGTGTTACTTGAATTGACTTTCATTCTTCTTTGCTCAGGAAAATATTAGATTTGTCACACTATAACAGAGTAGATAATTCTTGTTTAATGTGACAATACTATACCCAAGTGGGCAAAAATTAGTTCTTGGGATAGAAAAAAATATTCTTCTTGTAATTAAAACACAGTATATGTATAGTATTAAATTTTCATATTGGAGGAAATTAGAAAAAACTATGTTAAGGCTTCTTAGATAGGTAAAAATGAGAAAAGTTTGAAAGACAATGAAGTAGATGAATAAAAGTAGGCAAATCAAAATTTAAGAAAAATACATGTGAGTTTGGAAATGGTATTTTAAAATGAAAAGGAAATAAGAAAGGAAAATCAGGAAGAACCAGGAGTGAAAGCTGTGTTGCAGGCCTAGTGGTCAGCCTCTTTGGACTAGAGTAAGGGGAAAGAACTGAGGATATCTGCCACTAAGAAAAATAAAAGCAAAAAATGGCCTTAATGACAAAATATATAAAGAGAAGAGAGTTAAGAAGAATTAATGTTACACATTTAGGAAAATTTACAACTTAAAACGTGAAGCCAAACTAATACAAAGTGAATCAGGCAAGAGTTGAGGAATTACAGCATTTACAAATACTACTGGAAGAAAACAAAGCAAAACAACTTAACTAGATGACACCATCTGGAAAAGAAAATATTAATCTAAATGAAGAGTTGCATAGTATGCCAGCACTGGTAAAAGAAGGAGTAGCAATCTTTAAATTTATTTATATATACAACTGAGGCTAAACCAAATTATGGACAAATAACCAGAAAGTATATGTTATAAAATCTAAGATACACAAAAATATTCTAACAAATATCCAAGGTTTAAAAAACTAGATGGCAAGGAGTGTAATCTCACTATTTCCTAAATATTCAGTTAATAAGACAATTTCTATAATTTGTTTTTTAAATACATAATTATTTTTAAAAAATCAATGTTTCTTCTATCTCTCTAAGTATCTCTATTACAAGTTCTGTTATAACGCCAGAAAGATTCAATGTTATCTTCCACTATGACATCTGAAACCTTGAGAGGTGGCCTAGGTGCAAGCTCACCTCTCCCATGCAGTCTTGTGGATGAAGAACCCGAGCCAAACAACCCTCCTTTTTATGAGGACCAAGCAGAGTGCCTGTTCACTGTGAAAAAGTGGGCCTCCTGAATATAGCACACTGATGGGTCTTGACTCTTTATCCAATTTGCCAGTCTGTGTCTTTTAATTGGAGCATTTAGCCCATTTACATTTAAGGTTAATATTGTTATGTGTGAATTTGATCCTGTCATTGTGATGTTAGCTGGTTATTTTGCTCGTTAGTTGATGCAGTTTCTTCCTAACATTGATGGTCTTTACAATTTGGCATGTTTTTGCAGTGGCTGGTACCGGTTGTTCCTTTCCATGTTTAGCGCTTCCTTCAGGAGCTCTTGTAGGGCAGACGTGGTGGTGACAAAATCTCTCAGCATTTGCTTGTCTGTAAAGGTTTTTATTTCTCCTTCACTTACGAAGCTTAGTTTGGCTGGATATGAAATTCTCATAGGTGGGAACTGAACAATGAGAACACCTGGTCACAGGAAGGGGAACATCACACACGGGGGCCTGTTGTGGGGTGGGAGGAGCGGGGAGGGATAGCATTAGGAGATATAAATAATGTAAATGACGAGTTAATGTGTGCAGCACACCAACATGGCACATGTATACATATGTAACAAACCTGCAGGTTGTGCACATGTACCCTAGAACTTAAAGTATTTTATATATATATATATATATATATATATATATATATATATATATATATATATAAAAGAAAAAGTGGGCCTCAGCTCTCTGCCAGCCTGCTGAATTATTCCAAAAAGTCAATCATATTTTGAGGGGGCAGGGAAACATCTAACTTCTTGTTACTATAAAGTTCCTGGCAGTCCACTCTGTTGCAGGCTGCAACTCCCATGTGGCCCTGTATGGCCATAACGTCCTTCACTGCCTCCCCTAAGTCTAGGGCAGAAGTTCTGCCCTCTTTAACACGGTGAAGAGACGATAATCTAAACAAAAGTTATGACTAATCAAATCGTCATGTTCATTCTATGCACTGGAGATAAACATCTGTTTTGTTTATTGGCAAGATTTAAAGTACACGTCACATGTCTATTTCCCTCAAAATTGGAATAATGATGTCTTTATGAGAAAAAATGTCTTTTATTCTCTTTTTGCCTAAGTGCTGAATATGAATAGCTAAGTGACTAAAAATATGATCTCATAATGTGGCCAGAAAGAAGTTTTTAAACTTAAAGTTTTTGAGGCTATTGAGAAGTTCTTCATTTCTTTTTATTAAGTCAGATTTTAATCCAAACATTAATTAGTTAAATAATTCTTTTTATTTTTTTGAGACAGGGTTTTGCTCTGTCTCTCAGGCTGGAGTGGAGTGACATGATCTCATCCCACTGCAGCCTCAATAGCCCTGTATCAAGTGGTCCTCCTACCTCAGCTCCCCAAGTAGCTGGGGCTGCAGTCACACACCACTGTGGCTGACTAAAGTTTTTTTGTTTTTTTTTTTTTAGAGACAGGGTTTCACCGTGTTGCTCTGTCTGGTCTCGAACTCCTTGGCTCAAACTATCAGCCCGCCTCAGCCACCCAAAGTGCTGGGATTACAGGGGTGAACCACTGCGCCTGGCCCAGCTAAATAATTTTTTAAAACATCCTTTTAGAAGTTTGTCTGTATAAAATGAGTTTATGTACAAAACATTTATTTCATTTTCTCCTAAAGCTTCATTTTCTCTTAAATTATTAACAAAGTCCATAATTTTAATTTGAAATGGAATTAAAAGAAATGTCAGGCTAATAACTGTAATTATATATTTTCTATTTTATTGAAAGAGAAAAATATAGGTCTCTTTTCATGATAGGGCAGGGAGCAGATACTAAGAGACTGGGACAGAGCAGAGGAGATTCCACATTATTGCAATTTTATTCATGAATTTCAAAAACCAAAACTAATAGAAAGGTTAAAGTGATTTCTTTCTAACAAGATTTTCTATTTGTGAGAGTCACTAAAGAAATGTTTCAATCTTAAGTAAGGACATTTTACAAAGAGTACAGAATTCATTTACCATGTGCCATTGATCTTGCTGTCAGTCAATCCTTTCACAAAACACAGAAGAAACAGGCCTTGTGAGACATACCAGTAGCAAATAAATTGATAATTAAAGTGTGGTTGGACACATAGGACCTCCAAATGTAAGTGGGGTCACCAAGAGAACAATAGTGATTGATATCGTTTACATTAGCATGCAATTTAGAAGGAAGAGGTTTAAATAAGGCATGCCCACAAGGATATGAATAGACAGATGTTAAAAAGGAGACACTAATCTTACAGACTCCATGCATTCCATAATTTAAATGAAGGACAATAATTTATAATATTATGTAGAGACAGGATTTCACAAGAAAGAAAAAAATACTATGAAAATCAAATTGGTACATGCCAGACAACTGATATTATACTTCATATCCCAAACTGCAGAACTTTCTGTACTGCAAACTCATTCTGGGTTATTTCTGTACATTTACCATGGAATGTATGGAAAAACAGGTACTTGTTTTCCTACAGAGTGAGAATGGCATCTGAGGCACATAATGTAAATTGGGATATCCAAATATGCATTACACCTAAAAGAAAAAAGTTGAAGACTGACAAGAGAGCAGCTAACTCTAATCATAAGAGCATTTTGTTCATGAGTATTTTTATACCTATACTTTTATTGTAAAGTCTTGTAAAGACTTTACAATATTATTGACCAACATAACTAACGATCAGGGAAATGCAAATCAAAACCACAATGTGATATCATCTTACTTCTGCAAGACTGGCCATAATCAAAAAATCAAAAAACAGTAGATGTTGGCGTGGATGTGGTTATCAGGGAACACTTCTACACTGCTGGTGGGAATGTAAACTAGTGCAACCACTATGGAAAACAGTGTGGCGATTCCTTAAAGAACGAAAAGTAGAACCACCATTTGATCCAGCAATCCCACCACTGGGTATCTACCCAGAGGAAAAGATGTTATTTTTATTTTTTTCTATTGAGGTTTGCTATAATACTATGAGGTATCTTACCTTATATGTACAGGAAGGTATCTTACCCTTTGGAGTGTGCCAGAGTATATAGCCCAAGTAGAATGGTTGCTTGTATCACAACATGGACTTGGCACAGTGCCCCTTGCTGTAATAGGTAAAACTGGAAGTTAGCAAGTTTGCTTGTCACTTTGTATTTATAACTAGATCAGAACAGTTTTATTATGTTCTGTGAAATGTGCTGTCTCCAGTATCAAAGAGAACTTTCAGGTGCTGCTGTAAATACTTAGGGTCAAGTATAATAATCTGTTCTTTTTTATTAAGACAAAATTTAAATGATCATTTTGAATTTTTGGCATATATTTCTGTGAATTTTAACATTTGTGTAAGAAATACTGAAATCAGGATACAGAAAAATTGCATCACCCACCCCAAATTTCTTCATGCTATTTCTCATCTCTTTCCCTGATTCATAATCTTTAGCAACCACTTATCTGTTCTCCATCACTACGGGTTTTTTTAAATTGATAATGACATATAAAAGAATCATACAGTATGTAACCTTTTGCAACTGGCTTCTTTTACTCAGGATAATGTCTTTTATATTCATCCGAGTAGTCGAGTGCATCAATAGTTTAATTCATTTTATTGCCAAGAAAAGTTCCATTGCATGGCTATATCAAAGGTAGATTATTCTTCATCAATTGAAAAACATTTGGGCAATTTGCAGTGCATATTTTACAGTTTTGAATACAGTTGTTCTAAACATTTGTATACAGGTATTTGTGTGAATATAAATTTTCATTTTTCTACATTAAATACTCATAAATGGGGAGGGCGTGGTGGCTCACGCCTGTAATCCCAGCACTTTGGGAGCCCAAGGCCGGCAGATCACCTGAGGTCAGGAGTTTGAGACCAGCCTCAACATGGAGAAACCCTGTCTCTACTGAAAATACAAAAGTTAGCCGGGAGTGGTGGTGCGTGCCTGTAATCCCAGCTACTCGGGAGGCTGACTCAGGAGAATTGCTTGAACCTGGGAGGCGGAAGTTGCGGTGAGCCGAGATCGTGCCATTGTACTCCAGCCTGGGCAACAAAAGTGAAACTCCGCCTCAAAAAAAAAAAAAAAGCCATAAATGGGATTGCTGAGTCATAAAGTAAAAGTATTTATCTTCACAAGAAACACAAGGCATTTTTGAGAGTGGTTGTACCTATTTGCATACCCCGCTGCAGTGTATGATATTCCTGGTTCTTCTGCATCCTTATCAGCATTTGGTTGGTTCTTTGCTTCAAGTGAATGTGTGCCATGGCCTAAACTACTAGCCTGATCTGTAACATTTCACTAATATGGCAAAATCTTGACTCTTTCTGAATCTCTCTTATTTTTGGAGACAGGGGTTGGAGAGACGGGGTTTCACTGTTGCCAAGGTTTGAATGAAGTGATACGATCATAGCTCATTGCACCCCTGAACACCTGAGCTCAAACAATCCACCTTCCTCAACCTCCTGGCTAGCTGGGACTACAGGAATGTCCCACCACATCAAGCTAATTTTTAATTTATTGTGTAGAGATGAGGTTTCACTATATTGCCAGTGCTCTGAATCTTTTTTATTTTTTATACTCCAGAACATATGATTTTTGAAAAGCCTTCCAATGAACTTTTCACTTTTGGCCAATTAACATGGTGTCATAAGACTCTCCAGACATTCAAATCCTTTTGAACCATATTTTGCAGAGCATAGGTCAGTTAACATAAACCTGAGTCAGGACTATAATGTATACTGTCTTTTGTTAATGTAGATTGCTTCTGGTCTTTGTTCCTGGTGAAATATTATAGAACACATTTGTTTGATAAATGACCTGTTACATATGTTTGAGTCCATGTTCTTCTGTTCTAGCAAATGTGTTATTACAGCTGCAATTAGGACTACTATTTGTTCATTTTTTCAGAAGTCTTATGTCATCTTCTAGTATCCATCTTGGGTTTTGGGGACAACAGACAGGGATTAAATGGAGTCCTAACGGGTATCATGAATCCTGCCTCTGATGGATATATAAGGAGCCAATCATCACTGCCATTTATCCTGAGACATTACCTTTGTTTACTATCTTGACCAGGATGAGAGAAGTATCATAAACTTTCATGTTGCCTTCCTACAATACGAATTCTTACTCTACAAGCCAAGTAATCACGATGGAAACACGCATACTCCAAGTATATGCGCTACACTTATACATTTGTAGACCACAAAGCTGAATACTGGGTGAGTTTCCAGAACCAGATAATCTCCTATGAGCTTCACCTTAACCCGGATATGTTCCCAATCTAACATGGAGATTGGATATCTTTATATTAGGACAGTGAGGATAACAGAGAGAGTGTTTAATGTGTACTATTTCAGTAACATTTGTTACAAACTGTCATCTCGTGCACATCTCAGATTCTTATTAAAGAGCTTCAATGGCACCTTGAGAATAAGGATGACTCCAGATTTGTATATAATCATTTATGATTGCATAATTTAAGTTAGTTGTCAAACTTCTCCAATGACAACCTTCATTTACTTTTAGTCACTGTTGCTATTTCATGTCTAAATTTTAGGTTTATGCTTCAATTAGTTGTTTTTATTCTCTATGTTTTCTATCTAGTTTCACTTTATATTCTTCACTTTCATTTTAAGCATATTGCAAAACCATGAGTAATCAAAATTTAAAAGATGTCACTGCTACTGGTATAATTATGAGAGTACACAGATGGCTTGCTAAGTAAAGAAAAGAAAAGAAAAAAAAATGTTCCAGTGAAGCTACAAATGCTAACTTTCAACCTGGGAATCTTTTCCTCTGTAACATAAGTTCATTGCCAGAGAGTTGTATATGCAGAAGTCATAATAACATCTGTAAAGGAGAATCAGAGGATTTTAATAAGAGACTGATATCCATAAGGTATTGATACTCAAGTATAGTTATAGATCTCTTCTCCACTGAGGTAATTTCAAAAGTTTCCATTTGACATTAAAGTATGTTTTATAGGAATCAATGTATTAAGCAGCAGGAACCAAACGGTACTGTTTTTAGCAGATAGTCTCAAGAAATATTTGGGATAATACAGCACAAATAGATTTGATTTTTAATTCTGAAATCATGATAATAATGACTGTAGATACAATGTCCTATGGAGTATTTAATGTATATGATCTTTGAAAAGGTTTTATAGTCTAACTTCAATAAATGTTTACTGTCTAGAGTCATGAGGGCTGAGTTCTCCATTTTTTATCAAACTTGACCAAGCATATGCAAAAACAATCTTTTGAGCTAGTTGATTTGGTCCTAAATTGCCTTCCTTTCCAATAATACACTAGTAAACCAAAATCATAAATGATCTTCACAAGTGCAAATGTTATTTCAAAGAATAAACATTTACTCTTTAAAATTTAATCTTCTACCGTCTTCTTCTGCCATTTTTTAAAATTAAGTAGAAATAAGACATGAGATGGGTTTTGAAGTGAGATATGAAAGGCAAGGAGTTTTGATGTATGTGGGAAGTAGAGGAATGAAAGTAAATAATAATATGACTGACAAGCATTATACTTTATAGCATTGTAAATGATAAACCATTTTCATAAAAGGTTTCATATTTACATAAAACCTATATATATATTCAAAATTGAGACCTATATATATATGAATTCAAAATTCACCTATATATATAATATGTAGGTGAATTTTATACATACATATATATATATATATATATATATTCCCTAGGTGAATTTTGAATTGTGCCTTCTCTCTTCTTTAATGGTAATTCAAATATAGATAGAAGCACAATAGAGATCCATCAGATGGTTGCCTCATAGCTAGTGAGTGTCATGGAATTTCGCCAAACCACTTTACATTTTTATGTAGCACAGATTGGTTTCACACAGTATTACATTAACTGTGTTAGTGATTATACAGAAAATGAAGTCATTCTAAACAAGTTACTCTAAAATAGCATAATAGTATTTTGTGTATGCACTTTCCCATGGCATATTTATGAGTGAGATGATTTTCTGATAAAGCAAATATGCGCCACTATTAAACAACTGAGGTTTCAGTGAAGATTCAAAAAGGAAGACTCCCTGTTTTTTGTTTGTTTGTTTGTTTTGTTTTTTGTTTTTCTCTGCTAACTTGGCCATTACATCCGGTGGCTGCCATAAGGTATTTTGTAGTGCTTCATCAGAGTAGAATCAACCCAATACTTATACAATTTTCAAATCTCTCAAAAGAGGACCCAATCTTCTACTTCCAGATATATATTTTGGAGATATTGAGAAAAATGTACAGCCTATCAAACCCAGAAAAGTATGGGTTTAAGAAGAGTGATTATCTTGTATTTTTTATTTATTTATTTATTTATTTTACATGTTGCTAGAGATATCCTGGAAGGTTGGGAAAAAGAATCTTGGGTTTATGTTTTATGAAGGGCCAAGACAATTTTCTTTGTCTGATCAAGTAACTTCTGATGAATGGCTTCAATAAAAATGTTTTCTTTTTTTAATAAGAAATCCATTTTAAATTACATAAATTCCTTGAAAAGTAAACTTTTCAATCTTAATTTAGGTGTGATCACTTAGAAAAATGACCATGTAATGATAACAATCTATAAGAAGCTAAAAATTTACCAGACACCATCAAGAGTAAATTAGAATTCATTTGTTGAATAGTGTAAATGACCTTCACAAGTAATTAGCTCCATCATACACATTCTTTATTCTAAAATATATTGGCCAATATTTGCATACATTTTTATAATCCTTCTTTTACCAGTGTTATGTTTAATACAGTCTTTTCCTAGTGTTTTAATATCACAGATAACCATATTCACATTGAATTTTGAATCCTCCAGTTTTATTCCATTATCACCATAATATATCTCATACCCTTCAGCATTTCTCACTTATTTCCATGCTTCCTAACTTTGTTTAACCATGATATTACAAATGTCTCACAATTTTCTCTAGCTTTGTTATTATTCCTCACCCTTCTTTATGCTAAAATCACACATCCTTTCCAATTGTTCTATTTCATATGTTAGCCTTCCCATTTTTTCCCATTGTTCCCTGCATTCTTTTTGTTGCAATTATTCATTTGCTTTGCCAGGGACTATCTCCATGAAAAGATTTAGGTTATGGCGTCCTACATTTTTAGAAAGCTTTCTCCAATCATCGTTCTTCTGATAATTAGTACAAAACACTTACCAGCAACTTTCTCTGCTTTCTTGAGTCCTCAAAATGAATAATTTATGCAGCAGACATAGGAAGATTTTTGGGTTTTATCTAGCTCTTTTATGAACCAGAACTGCTATTCAGATACTACATTAACTACCTAGTTAGAAATTTACCGCATAATTGAAAAGTGAAATGGAATCTCACAGGAAAAAATAATTTTTTTCCAAAGAATATTACATGATCAAACAAGAATTAAAGAAGACAAAAATTATAGGTATAGCAAAGTTAGCTTTATACTTTTTAAAGAACAACAGTGTTCCCTATTTTTAAAAGAAGCTATCTACTACTGTTATGGAGAGGTTGCTTAAACTAATTATGTCTCTGGAAAAATAATGTGTATAGTCGGCTATATGTGGTGTTCTACCTATGTCGGTTTCTTTTGCAACATATTCCCTTTCCTTTATAAGTCAGGTTTCAAATTCCACAAGATCATTCCTAAAAGATCACCCCTGAAGGAACCAAGTTCCGTGTGCTTCTAACAACGATAACCAGGGACTGGAGAACAGAAACATATAACAGAAGGAGAGAGTGTAACTTTGTTCATCGCTACTGCCACCCCATATGTGTGTATACATCCTCACACGCTCATACACAATACTACCAAACATTAATTGGATGTAGAGAATTTTAAAAATTCGGTTAAGCTACAATTATCTTAGTACTTAAGAAGTAAGTAATAGTAATTGAACTTGAGTTTTCATTAGATGTTTTGCAGGTAAATACATGCTAGGACAGGTTGGACTAAATATTTAAAAGGACAAGAAACAAAAATGAAATTATGCATTCTTAATTTTGAAAAATATATGAAAGTGTATGCAAATATTTGAAATAATTATATATATAATTTGTGTATGTATACATAGATATATATAGAGATATATATACACACACACATTAATTAAAATGGCCATTAAAAATAAAACACAGTAAGTAAACAAGTGGCAAATACCAGGTGAACACAAGGAGGCAGAAAACATTGCAAGCAGCAATGTTTAGAATAATAGTTAAGAATATGGATTTCTAACCATACTGGTGGTCTTTTTGAGTGCTGAGTCACTAACTTTATTTCGAACCGATTTTATCAACATAAATTAACTTAGTAATTTTATCTTTAAAATGGAGATTTATAATAGCAATCAATTCATACTGCTCTTTTGAGCATTATGTTTTTGTCATAATAATAACAATAAGAAAGCATTTAGCCTTCTGTCTGAATAAAGACAAAACCATTTTATTATTAATAATATTTCTTGGGCCTTCTCTAAGCTGTCAGTCAAAATGATAATCATTATACAAAATTAAAATAAGGCATAGAGTTTTCTCAAAGAAATAGAGGGTTTAAAGATGAAGCACTATATTGTACAAGGTCTTTCACCTCAGAGAAGTGCCTTTGTCTTTTCCAGCAACTGGTGGAATCTAACACAATACATCACATGCAGTGGTACTACATCATTTCTTGTAGCATGAATGAACTCTTTCATATGAAAGCCAACCCAGGTTACAAAGATTTATGCTTAATAGGAAGTGCTTTGAATAACAGGTTATCTGAAACAATGCAATTCAATGAAACTGCGTATTTTAAAAGGCAGGAAATTTTATTGAAAACTGTGAATTAAGAGAGGGATGAGCACACATTAATAGGAAAAATACGCCATTCAACTCAGATTTTGGCCGTTGTTAAAAATATAACACTAAAAACAATGTTACTCTAAGTTTTAAATAGTGGGTAGAAAATCATGACAACCTGAACAAAAATGGGTAAAATGTATAAACTATGCTTTTTCTTCCAATAAAATTTATAATCTGATACATGTTGATATTCACAATTCTAGACATTGTACGCAGTAATTAAAAAACATGGTAAGCATTTTCAAAGAAATGACTGTGGTCAATGTTGACTTACATAACCAGATCTAATTTTTAGTTGACTTTCTAGTATTCCAATTATATCGTAATTGACAGTTCCTCAGATGTTGCATAGTGATTATTATTAGGTTCCTACTACTTCCCGTCTTCGATCTAAATGCACACATATTCACAAATAAATTTACTTTTGTGGACAGAATTATTGATTTTAATTCCCTATTTGGTCCTCTCAGCTCATATTCCATGGTTTAGGGCTCTGGGATATATCATGACATTTATGTGGTCAAGCCCTTACTTCTCTTCCAGGAGTCCTTGAGCAAGTATTTCTAACCTGGCCTCCTACCTTGGTGTCCAGATCTAGAACTCTTTAGATTTACCTTGTTAGAAGAAATGAAGGAGAAATCAAATCATAGCATGATTATTGTGTTTTCAGTGAAGGAGAGCAGCTTCAGCACAAATCAGTGTTTATTGTTTGGGAAAGAAACTCATGACATGAGATTGCACAAAAGAGATAAATCAATGCAGGTGAAGAGGAAGAAAAAGAATATAGTGCTGAAGGAGGTATACCCCCTTTTTCTTCAAATATCTGGATGTTTTACTATCATGACCAGTATTGGGCATTGTCCTACATTAGTAAAATTGGATAGCTATTACCATAATCTCTCTCTCCTCACAGGCACAATACATTTCCTGACATTAATTGAGACTTTTAAAATGTTTCAAAATGTTTAATTTTCAAACAAGGAAAAGAAATTGAAGTTAAAATATTTGTGGTCATTAACAGATGTAGGTTTTTTATTTTTCAAAACATAAACCTATATAACACCTTTAAAAAATATAGTTTACATATCTACAACACTCTTATGTAACAAACAATTAAATGATTTTTATTATATTCTCAGAGTTGTGCATCCATCACCATAATCATTTCTGAGACATTTTTACAACCCTAAATAAAAGCCCCATATCCAACAGTCAATCTCCATTCCAACCAACTACCTAATTCTAGGTAATTATTTATCTATTTTTTCTCTATATAGATTTTTCTACTCTGGATATTTAATATAAATTAAATTGCACCATATGAAATATTCTGTGACTGGCTTCTTTTATGTATCATAATGTATTGAGTGCTCATCCCTATTGTAGTATGTATCAATACTTTATTTATTTTTATTGTTGAAAGATATCCTACTGGATGTATATTCACAATATTATTTACCCATTCATCACTTGATGGGGAATTGATACATTTATATTATGTGGCTGTTATGAGCAATGCTGCTATGAACACTCACCTGCAAGTTTTGTGAGACATGTTTTCCTTTGTCTTGGGAATTGTTTTACTGCTCACTGAGTGGTCAGGCTGTGCTGAAGGATAAAGTATAACATGAGTGCAGCCATAGTTAAAAGGCAGATAACTGCCACTCTGGGTAGAAACCAGTACATGATTTACGGTCACTGATAATAGACAACATGGCTTAGAGTAAGAGAGGAGACAGAGTGTACAACATCCGACTCTTTGCAGGCTGTTGGGCCCCCAGGGTCAGTAGACTGACTCTTCAGCCTACACAGGAAGCACAGCTACACACATCCTACTTTGTGATGAAGTAGAAGGAACTAGACCACTCTCCCATGTGGTCTGAGATATGAAAATCTGGGGATGTGCCTGAAGGCCATTGACACGTGGACATAAACAGGACAAAGAAGTACACACTGAGTCTGAAACAGGAAAAGATATTCCCACACAAGATGATAAACTCAGCACAATCTGTGTGGACTATCTATCTTGGTAAGGAAGTATTTCAGGCCCAAAATCCATTCTTATGTGGCCAAGCAGGAGTCAAAATACTGCATGCACAAAATTCTCTGCTGACAAGAAAATACATAGAAGTAAAATTGTTGCAACAATTTTACTCATTTGGTACATCATATGGTAAACTATGTTCAACAATTTGAGAAATTGCAAACAAATAAACAGAGAGACAGAATGCTTTACCTTAAGAACACAAAAAAGATGAGGATAGCCTCTTTGAATAGAAGTTTACTTTTATTTAACAGGGTAGTGGAGATTCTCACCAGGGCAACTAGGCAAAAAATACAAATACATGAGATCCAGATTGGAAAAGAAGAATTAACATTATCTCCATTTGCGTTGACATGACCTTGTATGTAGAAAATTCTAAAGAATCAAGAAGGAAGGCAGTAAGACAGGAAGGCAGGCAGAAGGGAGGGAGGGAGGGAGGGAAGGGAGGGAGGAAGGGACAAAGGCAGACGATTAATGAATTGAACAAAGTTGAAGGGCAAAAATAAGTATAGTAAAATCAGTTGTATTTCCACATACAAAAATTGGACAAATGGAAAATGAAAGATCTTAGGATGAAAGCATTTCATTTTAATCATGAATTAGCTGTTGGTTTTTCATAGAAACCTTTACTGAGGTTGAGAAATTTTCCTTCTATTTCTAGTTTGTTCAGCGTCATGAATGGGTGTTCAAACTTGTCAAATATATTTTTGGCATCTGTTGAGATGATCATGTGGTTTGTTGTTTATTTTCTCTTTCTTTTTAATCCCACAGTTAACATCTTTATATTCACTTGATAGAATATATTATATTTACTGACAGATATTAATCTTACATTCCTGAAAGAAATCTTATTTGGTTATGGTGTATACTTCTTTTATACATTTTAATATTTGGTTTAATAGTATTTTATTGAGGATTTTTATATAGCTTCATAAGAAATATTGATGTTTAGTTTTTTTTTATTTGTTTGTTTTTATCTTTTTCTTTTTGGGGTGGGGGTTGCCATTGTCTGGTTTTGGTTTTCAAGGTAATATTCATGTGAATGAATGAATTGGGAAATAGTTCTACTTATTTTATATTTTGGAAAAGTTTGCCAAGGATTACTAATGATTCTTTTAAAAATGTTTGGTGGAATCCACTAGTGAAACTCCCTAGGCCTGGCTTTTCTGCATGGGATGTTTTAAAATTACTACTTCAATATCTTTATTTTCACAGGTCTATTCAGATTTTCCAGTTCTTCTTGAGTCAGTGTATTAGTGAGTTCAGAATGCTATGACAGAATATTATAGACTGAGTATCTTAAACAACTGAAATCTCTTTCTCACAGTTCTGGAGTTTCTGGGACATCTAAAACCAAGGTATTGAAGAGCTAGGTGAGGGTGCTATTCCTCACCCGGCCCTGGTGAGGGCACTATCCCTCATTTTCAAAAGGCTGTTTTCTCACTGTATTCTCTCTATCCTGTCTCTTCGTAGAAAGACACTAATCCCATTCATGAAAGCTCCACCTTTATGACCCAGTTACCTTCCAAATATCCCTTCTCCAAATATCATCACATTAGGGATTTAGGCTTTGACACGAATGTTGGGAAGACACATGCATTCAGTCTATAGCACTCAGCTTGAGTAATTTGCTTGTAAAATTTGTTAATTTATCTAGGCTATCTAATAGGGTTTCACTCTGTGTCCCCATCCAAATATCATCCCGAATTGTAATCCCAACATGTCAAGGGAGGGACCTGTAACTCCCACGTGTTCAGGGAGGGAGGTGACTGGATGATAAGTGTGGTTTCCCCCATGCTGTTCTCATTATTAGTGTGTGAGTTTCCATGAGATCTGATGGTTATATTAAGTGTTTGGAAGTTCCTCCTTTCTTCTTCTCTTTCCTGCTGCCTTGTGAAGAAGGTGCCTGCTTCCCCTTCACCTTCTGCCATGATTGTACGTTTCCTAAGGCCTCCCCAGCCATGTGGAACTGTGAGTCAATTAAAATTCTTTCCTTTATAAATTACCCAGTCTTGAGTATTTCTTTATAGCAATGTGAAAACAGACTAATACAGTATCTAATTTGTTGATATACAGTGGAATGTTCCTTAATAATTCTTTTTACTTTTATAACATCATTGATAATATCTCTTACTTCATTCCTAATTTTAGTAATTTCCATCTGCTCTCTTTTTCGCTTAGTCAGTGTAACTAAAGATTTGCTGATTTTATCTTTTTAAATAACCAACTTTTCATTTGTTGATTTTCTCTATTGTTTTCTGTTGTCTCCCTTATTGATTTCTATGCTAATATTTATTATTTTCTTCCATTTGCTTTCTTTAGGTTTAGTTTGCTCTTCTTTTTCCATTTTTTTTCCCTTTTTATCATTTTTTTATTTTTTTATTTTTTATTTTTTATTATTATTATACTTTAAGTTTTAGGGTACATGTGCACAATGTGCAGGTTAGTTACATATGTATACATGTGCCATGCTGGTGTGCTGCACCCATCAACTCGTCATTTAGCATTAGGCATATCTCCTAATGCCATCCCTCCCCTCTCCCCCCACTGCACAACAGTCCCCAGAGTGTAATGTTCCTCTTCCTGTGTCCATGTGTTCCCATTGTTCAATTCCCACCTATGAGTGAGAACATGCAGTGTTTGGTTTTTTGTCCTTGTGATAGTTTACTGAGAATGATGATTTCCAATTTCATCCATGTCCCTACAAAGGACATGAACTCATCATTTTTTATGGCTGCATAGTATTCCATGGTGTATATGTGCCACATTTTCTTAATCCAGTCTATCATTGTTGGACATTTGGATTGGTTCCAAGTCTTTGCTATTGTGAATAGTGCCACACTAAACATGCGTGTGCATGTGTCTTTATAACAGCATGATTTATAGTCCTTTGGGCAGATACCCAGTAATGGGATGGCTGGGTCAAATGGTATTTCTAGTTCTAGATCCCTGAGGAATTGCCACACTGACTTCCACAATGGTTGAGCTAGTTTACAGTCCCACCAACAGTGTAAAAGTGTTCCCATTTCTCCACATCCTCTCCAGCACCTGTTGTTTCCTGACTTTTTAATGATTGCCATTCTAACTGGTGTGAGATGGTATCTCATTGTGGTTTTGATTTGCATTTCTCTGATGGCCAGTGATGGTGAGCATTTTTTCATGTGTTAGAAGTTTAAGATCTTTATTTGATATTTGAGATACAAAGACATCCCCAGCTTGGACTGAGAGAATCAGAGACAGCACAAAGTGATGAGAGATCTTTGGATCCCCGGAATTCTATTGGCAGTCAGCAGGCTGAGACAGCTACTCAGTAGCAGATGCATGCTATTTTTTATTTAAAAAGGAAAGGTGATGCAGAGGCTAGAAACAAGAGCCCAGATGGTAGAGTTTACAACCATGGAGAATTATTTTCAGATCTTGAAACTGAATCCAAGAACTATCAACATTTATAAGTCAGAATTTCTGTGGGCTACTTTCTCTCTTTGTTCTCTCAATTCTCCCCTTTTGGAACAAAGGTGTCTATAGTGCATGCTCACCTACTCCTTTTCTTGCCCCTAGCTTTAGACATCCTTTGTCTACCCCAATATTATATGCTGGTGTTTCTTGGGGTGGGGATGGGGTGCTGATTATTTGTCTACTTTCACAGGTCTGAAGAAGTTGCACTTGCAGTATTATACTCAGGGAACTACATCTGTGTTTTTGTTTTTTTTTTTTTAGATCTGGACCTGATTTACATGATGAAATTGTGGACTTTGAACAGATACCATAATGAGATGATAATTTAGAGGCACATTGGAAGTGATAGAGTGCATGCTGCACAGTAGAGAAACATGACTTATTGGAAATCAAAGTGAAGTCCCCGATAGGCAAGCTCTAGGATGGCCTTCAGTGAACCTTGACTCCTGGCATTTGTGTTCTTATGTTGTAATTCCCTACACTTGAATGTGGGCTGTACTTTTTCACTTGCTGCTAGTGAGCAGGATATGGCAGAAGTGATGTGTGTTTTCCATCTTTGGAGCTCCCTTTTGTTCACCTCTGTCTCTCTATGCCTCTCTCTCTCTCTCTCTCTCGCTCTCTCTCTGACACCTAACTCTGGGAAATACAAGGTGCCACATTGTTTGTATCCCTATGAATATGACCACATGGTAAGAAACAGTTGTCTCTAGCTAACAGCCACTGAGACCTGAGGCTCAACAAGCCTTGAGTGTGCTTGCAAGCAGTTCCCCTTCTACATGAGCCTTGAAATGACTGCATTTCCAGGAGATATCTCGATTGTAGCCATATGAAAGTCCCTTAGTTAAGTCCACACAGATAAATTTTTCTCATATCCCAACTTACAGAAACTGTTAGATAATAGAAGGTCTTTGTTTTCAGCTGTCAAATTTTGGGGTACTTTTTTGCACAACAGTATATAATGCATATATTGGGTTATATAATGTCTTACTAAACCTGAACTCTGAATTTTATAAACATGGCATCTTACAGCCCCCAGAAACCATGGTTTTTGTTAACCATAATGCATTTATTTCACTATAACATAGAAAGCCACCATATTCATTATTCATGACACACACATTATAGTAATATTGGTAAATGCTATAACAAGTTTCAAACTTGCTATCTAAGAATCTGCCCAATGTCAACAAAGTTGTTCTTCAGTTTTCCCAGAGGAGATTGTAGAAAAGAAAAAGATTCAAGCATAAATAAATTTCTAACAATAATATAAATTACCTTTATATATATATATATGTGTGTGTGTGTGTGTGTGTTCTCTTTATAAGACCAAAATAATAACATATTCAAACTTTTAGCCTGAATTTCTGTCATCATCTGAGAGATTGAGTTGCATTTTCTGTCTTAAAATTTTGGAAACAATGTATTCCATTGTGTAATTGAACATAAACATTGAATCAGTGATGACCATTATATTTTAAAGTCATTGTAGCCTGAGCTACAAACTAAAATGCAAAATAGAATATACCATCTCAAATCTGATGAACTTAATATAAAAGTTAAAATTAAGCTGGAGTGCAGTGGCACGGTCTTGATTCACTGCCACCTCTGCCTCCTGGGTTCAAGCAATTCTCCTGCTTCAGCTTCTTGAGTAGCTGGGATTACAGGCCTCTGCCACCAGGCCGAGATAATTTTTTGTATTTTTAGTAGAGACAATGTTTCACCATGTTGCCCAGGCCGGTCTCGAACTCCTTACCTTGTGATCCGCCTGCCTCGGCCTCCCAAAGTGCTGGATTACAGGCATGAGCCACTGAGTCCAGCCGCCTTTTCATAAGTTAATTTTGGTTCTAATAAAATTATTCTTTAGCATTGTGGTAAGAATACAATAAAAACACACCATCAGTAATATGAAGCTAAGTTACTCACTACTTAGGTTTTTATATCTAAGTGTTAACTGGGAATATTAGCAATGCATCTGCTATTTCTCTACTAGTTTGTAGTTAATGTCTCTGCCTACTTTTTGGTATATATTTTCAAATTAAGATATAGATAGATAGGGATTGATGTTTTATTTTTTTCTCTGATAATCTGTTCTTATAGCATTGTCTTGTTATAGTAAACCATTTCTCATTGATATAGACATTTTTTACTGCTTGACTATATCAATAAATCATCAGGCTCAGTTATAACATTAATGGAATAATATAACTACAGATTCAGATAATGCCATCTTAGTACTGAATAAAAACCATCAGGAAGTAATGTCCTTGAGCTGAAGAAAAATGCAGTCTAAGAAATTATGTAGGCAAAGAAATTATTAAATATACCAGAGAATTACTAGGTTGGTGCAAAGATAATTGTGGTTTTTTAAATTAAAATTAGTTGCAAAATCCGCAATTACATTTGCACCCATGTAATAAGTTTGGTGAAAAGGATTTTACGGTTTTGATGATGGATTATAAAATTTAAGTGAGTCATAGAAGTGAATACAAGATGTCTTGATGAATGGTGAATAAATGGCAAGGTACATGGATTAGAGACAATGTCAAAGTAAAAGAATTGTGGCCATTCAGATTCTCATTTTCAGCATGAATTTACTATGGAAGCATCATGACTGCAAGATCTACCAAAATAAGGAAAGACTTCTTATTTATGAAAGATGACTTCTTATATGTGAGATATAATTTGATCCATGTTAATAAATAAAAGAAAAATTAAAACGTAGTGTGAATCAGAAAATGGGAAGTGTTTTATTTTTTTCAATATGCTTCTAGGAAGAACCAGATAGCAAATCATTATAACGCCCCCCACCAACTTATAATAGTGAAGAGAGAAACTGTGGCTATAACACTATACTATGTGTTTGATTATATGATTCTAGAACTAAATTTCCTTGATTTTATAAAAAGATATTGAAACTAGTTTCATTATGTCCTACATAGTTCTATATTTTTGTCTCTGCCAGAAATCTTGAATACCTTTTTTCTCTTTTGTGAGCTCTGTCCTCCCCAAAACTTTTGACTGTGTTTTGTAGAGCTGTTGATTCATTATCAGTTAAATTCTTCATGTCTTCCACATTTCCTTAAATGTTTTCATTGGCCGTATTTCTTAACTGTAACCTAGTTTTCCCCTGAAACTTTTGCGATGAAGATTTTAAAATCTCCTATATCCCATGTACCTCACAGCCAACGTTGAAGAAGTTATCCTTTTTAGTTTCAGTTATTCTTCACCTTGATTCTGTAAAATTGTGATACTTGAAGCTCATGCTTTCAAACTCCATTTCCATGCCCTCTCCTCACTGCTGTAATATGCATACCTTCTGATTCATTGTAATCTTTATATTGAAAACTTGAGAATCTCTTATGTATTCGTCCTCTTCTCCACTAAACCTATGATATCATTCTCAGTGTCTTCAACATTAATGTTGAGGACTCATACAAGAGTTTGTTTTTTTCAGTTCCAACATTTCCTCTACACTCTCTTGACTACCATGCCAAAGGACAAGCTACAGAATTCATGATCACTATTAACGATACCACCTCCAAAGTCTCTATTTCAAATATCTCACTTTTGAAGAGCCACAGAATTCATGATCACTGATAACAATACCATCTCCAAAGTCTCCATTTCAAATATCTCACTTTTGGAGAGCCATCATCTATTATTCCTGCTCATGTGCTCTGGGATCCTCAAAGTCATAATCCTTTGAATTAATTAATATCTAATCAAATAAGTCTATCATTTTATTCACTTTATTTACCAAGTAAACCAGCTTAATTTCACTATTTTGTAGCTACCCTTACTTTTATTGGTAACTCCTCAAACTCAATATCATTATCTGTTGGATCTCTCCATCTAATGCTTGTTAAACGAGCTTGATTTTGTTTGTGTATTTATTAATTCTGTCTCACTTAATTATGGTAATATAAACACTATGACAATAGAAATGGGGTCTACATTGTTTGTCTATATAGGACTAGTAAATTGTAAGGAAAACTTGATAGTAGATGAAAACTAAGTGGAAGCAAGACAGCTAGATATTTCCAGTAAAAATAAAGAGTATTTTAAAGGGCAAAAGGAGGCAAATAATTTCTCTTCTGGAAACAGATCTTTTTAAAGTTTGTATATGTGGATGTAAAATAGATTAAGGATCTCAGTAAAGACCATATCATAAAATGTTCATATAAGATGAAATACATCTATTCTTTAACCAAGAAGATGAGGATAATTTTTATGCAAGAATTGGCAGAGAAGAAAATTTTGTTTCTTCAAAAAAAATCAATACAAATATAAGTAAAACAAAAAGCTGGTTCTTTGAAAAGATAAATAAAATTGATAGACCATTTGCAAGATTAACCAAGAAAAGAGAGACAATCCAAAAGAGCTCAATTAGAAACAAAATGGGAGATATTACAATAGACATCACAGATATTAAAAAAAATCAAGGCCACTATGAACACCTTTATGCACTTAAACTACAAAACCTAGAGTGGACAGATAAATTCCTGGAAAGATATAACCCTCTTAGCTTAAATCAGGAAGAAGTAGATACCCAGAACAGACCAATAACAAGCAATGAGATGGAAATTGTAATAAAAAAAATTGCCAACAAAAAACAGTCCAGGACCAGTGGGATTCACAGCTGAATTCCAGCAAACATTCAAAGAAGAATTGGTACCAATCCTATTGACACTATTCCAGAAGATAGAGAAACAGAGAATCCTCCCTAAATAATTATATGAAGTCAGTATCACCCTAGAACTAAAACCAGGAAAGGACATAACCAAAAAAGAAAACAGACCAATACCCCTGATGAGCATAGATGCAAAAATCCTTAATAAAATATTAACTAACCAAATATAACAAAATAATAAAAAGATAACCCACCATGGTAAAGTGGATTTCATACCAGGGATTCAGAGGTGGTTTAATATATGCAAGTCAATAAATGTGATACACCACATAAGCATAATTAAAAACAAAAATCACATGATTATCTCAGAAGATGCAGATAAAGCATTTGACAAAATCCAGCATCCCTTCATGATTAAAACTATCAGCAAAATCAGTATACAAGAGGCATACCTGAATGTAATAAAAGCTACCTGTGACAAAACCACAGCCAACATAATACTGAGTGGATAAAAGTTGAAAGCATTCCCTCTGAAACTGAAAAATGACAAGGATGACCACTCTTTACTTCTATTCAACATTGTACTAGAAGTCCTAGCCAGAGCAATCAAACAAGAGACAGAACTAAAAGACATCCAAATTAGTGAAGAGGAAGTCAAACTGGCACTGTTTGCTGATGATATGATTGTATACCCAGAAAACCCTAAATACTCCTCCAAAAAAGCTCCTAGAAATTATAAAAGAATTCAGCAAAGCTTCAGGATACAAAATTAATGTACATAAATCAGTAGCTATCCCATACACCAACGGTGACCAAGTTGAGAATCAAATAAAGAACTCAATTCCTTTTACAATAGCTGCAAAATGAAAAAAAAATTAAATTAAATACTTAGGAATATACCTAACCAGGATGGTGAAAGACCTCTACAAGGAAAACCACAAAACTCTGCTGAAAGAAATTACAGATGGCACAAACAAATGGAAACACATCCCATGCTCATGGAGGGTAGAATCAATACTCTGAAAATAACCATATTGCCAAAAGCAATCTACAAGTTCAATCCAATTCCCATGAAAACACACCACCATTCTTCACAGAACTAGAAAAAAAAATCCTAAAATTCATATGGAACCAAAAAAGAGCTCTAATAACCAAAGCAAGACTAAGCAAAAAGAACAAATCTGAAAGCATCACATTACCTGATTTCAAAATATCCTATAAGGCCATAGTCACCAAAACAGCATGACACTGGTATAAAAATAGGCACATAGACCAATGGAACAGAATAGAGAGCCCAGAAATAAACCCAAATACTTACAGCCAACTGATCTTCAACAAAGCGAACAAAAACATAAAGTGGAAAAAGGACACCCTATTCCACAAATGGTGCTGGGATAATTGGCTAGCCACATGTAGGAAAATAAAACTGGATCCTCATATCTCACTTTATATAAAAATTCACAAGCTTTTTGATGGTGGCATACTAAACTAGCATAGCATAGCATATTCTTGTTGTCCACAGTACGTAGTTGTTAGTATTAGTTTACTAGGTCTCCCTAACAAAGTAGCACAAACCAGGTGGCTTAAACAGCAGAAATGTATTTTCTCACAGTGGTGGAGTCTTGAAGACTGAAAGCAAAGTGTTGGCATACTTGGTTCCTTTGGAGAGCTGTTAGGAAAGGATTTGTTCTGGGACTTTCTCCTTGACTTTTAGATGGCTTTCTTCTCTTTGTGTCTCTACACAACATATTCCCTCTATGAAGGTCTGTCACTGGTTTCAAAATTCTCCTTTTTATAAGAAAGCTAGTCAAATTGGATTAGGGTCCACCATAATGACCTCATTTTAATTTGATTAAATCTGTGAAGACCCTGTCTTCAAATGAGGGACTGGAGTTTAGGACTTCAACATATTATTTCTGAAGGGCACAATTTAACCCATAACACTTCTTGAAATAACTCATTGATTAAAAAAAATTGAAAAGAAACAAATAAAACAAATAAAAATTTGCTCAGTATTTTTTAGCATTTTACTATTACAATAGTTCCTCCTTATTCTCTGGGGATATGTTCCAAGACTCCCAGAGGCTGCCTGAAAATTGGATAGTACTGAACTCCCTATATACTATGGTTTCATGATTTGATAACCAAGGTGGCTACTAAGCGACTAGTGGGCAGGTAGCATACCTATCGCAGATATGCTGGATAAGGAACAATTCAGGTACTAGACATGGCCTAGGAAGACAGCATGAGATCTCATCAAGCTACTCAGAATGGTATGCAATTTAAAACTTACAAATTGTTTATTTCTGGAATTTTTCATTTAATGATTTTTGCACTGCATTTGACCACGGGTAACTGAAACCTCAGAAAGCAAAGCCACAGTTAAGGAGGAACTAATTTATTTTATAAAATAAATATGATTTTATGCCCAGAATTTTATATTACAAAATGTCTAATAAAGCAATATATTGCAAATTACAGAATTAGCAAAGATTCACCAATAGTATATTCTAATTGGAATGTCTGCACATAAAATGAAACTGTATGAATTCGTGTCAAGGTATATATCTGCTTTGGAAAGCAATTTTTTAAAAACTATAGCAAAAACACTTAACATGAGATCCACTCTCTAATAAAAATTATGTGTACAGTATAGTGCACATAATTCAACTTTCATAACTGATACCTTATCCCAGTGGAACAATTCCCCATTTCCCCTTTTACCTAGGCCCTGGCAAAAACCATTTCTATTATCTCTTTCCCAGTTTGACTATTTTAGAGAGCTCTTATAGTGGAATTATGCAAGATTTGTTTTTATGTGACTGTCTTATTTCATTTAGCATAGTGTCCTCTAAGTTCATCCATGTTGTTGAATACTGTAAGATGTAATTTTTAAAGGTTAAATAATATTCCATTTCATGTATATACAACATTTTTAAAATCTGTTACTCTGTTGAAGGGCATTTAGGTTGTTTCTTTGTCTTGGCTACTTTGATACTGCTGCAATTAACATGGAAGTACAGATATTTCATTAAAATCCTGATTTCAACTTTTTAAATATATGCTCAGAAATGAGATTTCTGGATTGTATGCTAGTTCTATATTTAATTTTTTGAGAATCCTGCATACCGTTTTCCATAGCTGCTGCACCATTTTACCTTCCTGCCAATAGTGTACAATGGTTCCAATCTTTCTACATCCTCACCAACATTATGTATGCAAGAGTACAATGATTGACCATAACATTTATTCTGGGTAGAAATGGAAGATAATATATTAAGGGGATGAATAACAGTACAAATCAGTAGGATCAACGTCTACCGTGGGTTGTTAGAAGTGAGCAATCGAGCACTAGAAGGAGGTGGTAGACAGAGGGCTGAGCATGACATTCAGTTATGAATGCTGTGCAGTTATCAGTAATAAACATGAGTCAATGCTTGGAGGTTTTAAGATAAAAGGAGGAAGTGTCCTCAAAGTGACAAAGAATGGGTATCAGTAGGCTATCAACACTACCTATGTGGACAGTGGTAGAGAAAACAGGTGCCTCCTCAGAAAACTGAAGGCAAATAACTAGAGATCTCAGGGGAGAGCCAGGTATTTTTTTACTAAAGAAGGTAATAAAAATGTTTAGAGAAAATTTCAGGGACATAAAATATTTTTATGATGGACCTTGATTTCAGACAGAGACAGAAAAACAGAAAAAGAAAGGGGACATACAAATCTGTCTGATGATTAGTTTGTGAGATACTAGGGATCGCTATGAGTCTGGGGATTTAGATTGGACACAGTATGACTAACAATGGAATATTGGAGATTGGGTATGTCTAAGTTTTATAGATGGCAGCAGCATCCTGAGAAGTTGCCACGTTACTATGAGCAAGCAGGCTCCCTCTTGACCCATTTCTATGAGAAGATGGAAAGACTGTGTAGGTGTGGACTTAGTCCCAGAACATGGGCTTCATTTTTTAATCCTTCTAGGGTTTGTGATTTGGGGGCTGTCTCATTGAGAATGTGGAACTATCTCTTGAACCCTGTTTATGAGGTCAAGAATGTCATGGCAGACAACTGTACTCAGAAATCCCTGTTGATTGGTAAAATAATCAAGTTTGCATTGAAAACTTAAAATGTCCTTCTTAAAAATTTCAGTAATTCCAACTATCAGCAAGTGTTCATGAGCCATAGGAGATTTGCAACTTTGAGCTGCAAACAGGTTTATTAGCAGAACATGAAATTAGAGACCCCAATAAGCCCTATTTATGTAGTAATTATAATTTGTAGACGCACCAAATTTTAGTAGTCACAACTGACTATGAAAAATATACACTTTCTATAAAGCAAACTAAAAAAAATAGAAAGTATATGATTTTTACTAAGCTCTTATAAAAGGGAGAGAATAACATATAACTATATTTCTGTTTTAATGGTCTTGATATTTGAATTTTACCCACATGAATTCCATCTAAATGAAGCCACCAAAGTGATAAATTCTGTGTTTTATAGTCAGTTATGAATTTTATGTGAGATTTTATTGTCATTTACTATGCTTTTTTTTATCAAATTGCAAGTAATCTGATTGACATTATGGCAATTTCATATTGCCAGTAGGGTCTATAAATGAATAAACATGTAAATGTAGATTAGTTGGCTTTCATTTACTTATTAGCAAATATTTGTGTATTGTCTCCTCTGGGTGGAGTAGGTACTGAGTAATATAAGGTACTCAGTTTTTTTCTAACATAGTTTTTCACCAGAAAACAAACAAACAAAAGGCAATTTGGCACATTGAAAAAATTGCAATAAAAAATTTTTAAGGGGTCTGAGACAGTTAATATATTCATGAAACTTAGATTTTTATCAATGAGTCATTTTTAGCAGAGGAACGTTCTTATTTGTCTGAAAATTAAAATATTTTATTCATAATACTATTTTTTGAGGTCCTTAACTTTTTATATTTTTATCCTCCAAAGATGGCAAATAAATGTCTGCGTTAAAAGGAAACTTGTACACTCTGTTCCTTTACAATTATTCCAACAAGCTGCTACTAACACTTGCTTTATGAAACTTTGAAACTCCACACTCAACAAACTCTAAAAAATTATTAGACCTGGTTTCCACAAATACCACCAATTATCTTTAAAGAGTTATTTTGCTATGTGCTTTATTTATTCCATTTTATGTAATTCTTGGCTCAAACTAATGTTTTTATTGAAAACAGGAAGAAGATTTAAAAAGCAAGCAATAAAGAAGAAAAAGCTCAGTTTGAGAGATTAATAAGCTTCTCAAGGTAATTAGAAAAGTGTGTGATGCCTAATTTTGTGTGCTAACCCAACTGGACCATGGTGCCCAGATATTTGATCAAGCATTATTCTGGATGTTACTGTGAGGGTGTTTTTAACATTTAAATCAGCGGATTATGAACAAAGCAAATTGTCCTCCTTAATTTGGTTGGGCTTCATCCAATTAGTTGAAGGCCTAAATAGAACAAAAGAGTAACCTGCCTTAGACAGAAGGAATTCTACCAGCAGTTGGCCTTCAAACCTGAGCTACAACAGTGGCTCCTTCCTGCATCTCTAGCCTCCCAGCCTGCATTACCGACTTTGGTCTTGCCAGCCTCCATAATCTCATGAACCAATTTGTTAAAATAAATCTTTCTCTTTCTAAATATATAAAAGTGCTACTGGTTCTGTTTCTCTGGAGAACCTGGACTAATACGAAGTTGATCAAGGATTATAACCCATAACTATCTAATCCCAAAGCCCGTACTCTTCTCTTTCTAATATGTAACTTTTTTTTTTTGTAAAACATAAACCTTAAAGCAAGATTCAGACAATATATTAGTTCATTTTCACACTGCTATAAAGAAATACCTGAGTCTGGGTAATTTACAAAGGAAAGAGGTTTAATTGACTCACAGTTCTGTATGGCTGGAGAGGCCCCAGGAAGCTTACAATCATCGTGGAAGGAGAAGGAGAAGCAACAAGGCAAGAAAGAGAGAGAGAGAGGGCCAGTTATAAAACCATCAGTCCTCATGACAACTGACTCACTGTCACAAGAACAGCATGGAGGACACTGCCCCCCTGATCCAATCACTTCCCACCAGGTCCCTCCCTTGACCTGTGGGGATTACGATTCAAGATGAGACTTGGGTGGGGACACAGAGGCAAACCTCAAAGTCAATTTTTAGAGTGAAGCATGTATCTTAGCTGGGAGTTTAGCCAATTGAGCAGAGAGACCAGGCTGACAGATTGAAGTTCTAGATTAATGTTTAAAAAGGGATAACAGCACTGTACAGTAGTTAAGAGCACAGAATTGAGAATAAGATGCCCAGGGTTTCAATACCAGCTCTACTGCCTACTTGGGAGAATTTATGTTAAATTATTTAACCTCCTATACCTGACAATGGTAGTATTCCTCCCAAACTCCCTTGGATCTAGATGCTTTTCACTGTTTTTGTTCATTTCATCCCCAGCTGTGTTATTTATTTCAAACTGCCGCACCAAGGATGCCATTCAAAAGATTCCTATTTGCAAGTGTGAAGCTTTTTTGCCACATGTAGATAGTAGGATTTGCCTGGACACTCACTACTGTCTGGGGTATTGTTAATCAATGAGTAATTGGGGCAGGAGGGTGAATGTTTAGCTCATTTTTCTCCAGGACAAAATATAAAGCATAATCTGTACTTCACAGCTTCTCTCTGGGATAAGGCCACACTTAGCTAGAAATTATACCCTCTCTTGGTTTCTTTACCTTTCCCAACCTGTTTTCTCCACTCTCTACTTGTTTCTCCTTTGGGCACTTTCTAGCTCAATCTTTCTGCAACATACCTCATCTCAGAATCTCCTTCTGGAGAAATTGACTAAAGACATCCAGTTTTCCCATCTTCTAAAATTGGAATATTGTTCCTATTTCAAAGGATATTGTCAAAGTTTAATGGCATATATAACTATAACTAGCACATATTATGTGATAAATGCATATTAGTATATTAATTATAAAATAGTAAAACTAAATGTGTTCCACTTAATAAAACAATAAATTGTTGAATGCCTAGTGCCTAGTTTATAGTAAGCAAATCCTGAACATCAAAAAATAAGAAAGCAATTATCTTGTCTTTATTTTTATGCCTATACAGTCTGTCTGGAGAGAGATACTTAAGCCAATACTAAAAATCCAGTGTTGGCAATATGAGCGCATAGAGTGCTAATAATTTTTAAACACAAAAGAATAATAAGGCAGGACATAGTGGTTCACCCCTGTAATCCCTGTGCTTTGGGAGGCCTAGGCTTGAGCATTGCTTGACACCAGGTGTTCAAGACCTTCCTGGGCAACATAGCAAGATTCAATCTCTACCAAAAAATAATAATATTAAAAAATAGCAAGGCTAGTAGAGTGCACCTGTATTCCTAGCTAATTGGGAGACTGAGGTGGAAGAATCACTGGAGCCCAGGAGTTCAAGACTGTGGTGATCTGTGGTCACACCACTGCACTCCAACCTGGGTGACAAAGCAAGACCCTGTCTCTAACAACAAATAAAATGAAATAAAAAGGGCCACTTTGAGTACCTAAGTCAGTCCGAGTAGTCAGGGAAGAGATATATTAAAATGCCTAAGTAGTAATTACACAATTTGAAAAGTGGAAAGGGGAGTGGGAGGCTGAAAAATAAAACAACAAAACAATACATATAACTGTTATGGAAGAGTTTTGCTAGTTTTTTATTGTTATTGTTACTATTATTTGAGTTGGGTACAGGTGTGTTTGTGTTTGTATCTACAAGTGTAAGTTCAAATGTGTGTTGTCATGTATGTGTTTGTCCATTTTAGGATGTGTGTGTGTGTGTGTGTGTGTGTGTGTGTTTCTGTATTGTGAGTTTGGGGAAGTAGGTTTGGCATTGAGGCAGAAGGGATAGGCAGAAACTCCACTGGCATTCTATGATATATTCAAGAGTTTATACTTCATCCTGAAGGCACTGTCAAGTCACTGAAGGATTTTGGTAGGGGAATGAAATGTTAGAAAGACAATTCTGGCAGCAGTGTTGAGAATGGAATTGAGGGCAGGGATAGTAAATAGGTTTTCAACTTCCATGCCAACTCTGATCAATTGGTAATGGCTGGCTGGAGCACTTTTTCAGAAGGATTTTGAGGTCTTGTCCCGGCTTAGTGAGAATAAGCACCATGATTGATTATCAATGTTTTCCATTTATTCCCCATGTTCTAATATTTTCTTTATTGAATCTGCCTTCTACAATGCATATTTGTTATAGATATCAGATATAGATCAACTGATATCATCGTAAAAAGCTACGTATGGAAAACTTTTCTTCTCTGAAGGCTTCTAACCTTGAAAATGCAATAAAATTTTTATTGTGTAGGAAAAAGTCTATGGGTTAACACAGACTTTAGCATGTAAACATATTAAAATCATTAATTTGTTTCAGTTTATTTGCAAACACTCTTTGGAAGAAGAGCTCTGGTAATGCATACCTGTTGTAGCATTGGAATAAAAATGAAACCACACACACAAATAAGAAGGAAATTTTAAGATCACTTAAAGATTATGAGAGACTAATATTGTGTTTGTAAATACATTAATTTTGCCAAAACTTTCTTCCTCTTCTACTTCACATAGACTAAATGTCCCTTATATTAATTTTTGTACTTATTGCTTTACTGATTTATATTTAATTGGCTACATGTTGTAAAAGATTATAGTATCAACTTTAAAAAATACTCTCTGGTAATAGAAAGAGTACAGCATTTGGAGCCAGACAAACTTACTTTTTAATCTTGGCTTTGCCACGTACTAACAGTCAGATCTCAGGCAAGTCTTTCGGTGTGCCTCCTTACTTTATTAATAAAGTTTTCATAAGGACAAAATTTCATTCTCCATTAGGCCAAGTGCATCTTGAGTCAAATTTCCTAAGGCCTACACAAGAAAAAAATCACATGGTGGCTATTAAATATCAGCGTAACAGTGAATTGAGTTTTTACGGAAATACTTTGAACTACATTTATTCCACATGGATATTATTACATGAATTCTGAGTTGAAACACAGCTTCAAATAATATTACACTACCCAAAATGCACACACATGTGATCAGATGTGAGAGTAAATACAGGAGATTGTTACACTTTTCAATGCCTAATAATCGGTGTTTCAAATGACACCTTCATTAACGGTACTGTTTTAATTGCAAACTTTGTTTGAGTCTATTAAATATAAAATTTTTGGAAATGGAACAAATCATTTTACACAAAATAATGGTTTTTGTACTGCTTCAGATAACTCATACTTTGAAATTGATTGTGGTTGATTTGAAATATGTTCAGTGTTTTTCTACCCCATCAGGTGCTACATTAATAATATCCCAGGGCAGAAGCTGCAGAACCTAAAAAATGGAGCAAAACTTGTCAAGAAAATAGCCACTGGTGGGGAGTGGTGGCTCACACCTGTAATCCTAGCACTTTGGGAGGCGGGTGGATTGTCTGAGCTCAGGAGTTTGAGACCAGCCTGGGCAACATGAAGAAATCCTGTCTCTACTAAAATACAAAAAATTAGCCTGATGTGGCAGCGTGCACCTGTAGTCCCAGCTACTCAGGAGGCTGAGGCAGGAGAATTTGCTAGAACCCATGAGGCAGAGGTTGCAATGAGCTGAGATCATGCCACTCCAGCCTGGGTGACAGAGCGAGACTCCGTCTCTAAAAAAAAAAAAGAAAAAAAGAAAAAAAGGAAAAAAGAAAAAAGAAAAGAAAAGAAAATGGCTACTGCAGTAGTCAAACATTTGGAAAAATATTGTTCTAAAAATTAGCATCTTTGATCCAGCAATACATGTATAGTAATTTTGATAGAAACAAGCAAAGTATGAAACTATTCTTCTAATATTGACACTCAATATATTTTAAAACATTAAACATTTCAAAAAGTGTTCCTTGAAATGTTTAAATATCACATAAAATGGATCACCATTTAATACACCATTAGTGCATCATTGCTCATTTAGATAATGAACAAAACACTAGAGAAATGAGCCATTTTATAAATCCTTGCTATATTTAGAATTAAAATCTGTCTGTTTTGCGGTCTTTAGGAATTTTATTTCACACATTATCATCTTTTTTTCATTTAATAGAAGCATGGGGAAAGAAAATGTACTATCCAGTCATGGTTGAGTTTCTTTATGTTTCACTTCAGTTTTCTGGGCATTCCTAGTAGCTTTTATTTCACAGTTGTTTCTTGTTTAAGTCTCACACAAGATGACAACAGCATGGGGCAAATCATTTTTGGCTTAATTTGAAATGCTGTTTTCAGGGTATTTTAACAGCAGCAATTCTCATATGAGCAAGTAAAGATCATAAATGTTATCCGTATCTCCCCAGATAAACTACAAATAGAAAAACAAACACACGACAGAATTTGTAAAGTGATAAAGAAATTTCGTATGTCTAAGCCTTGCCAGTGTATTTTAAACATGGACAAAATGTAGATATATCAAGTTTGACATACTCTTAAAAGAAACCAGGTAAAAACATGAAAAATTAAAATGCTTATATATAAACTCTACAACTGAAATCTAATGTTAATCTATACTATCTAGGTGAAAGATATGGTAGGTGTCAAAAAAAAACCATTATAAAGTCAACGACTGTGGGATGCGTGTGTGCCTTGGAGTAGAGATGTTCTTAAAAAGAAACTATCAAGGCCCTGTGGTTAACTTACTGAAAATGTTCTGAAATTTTTTCAACAAAGGTGGATTGGTGTCAACTTATGAGAGTAGATATTGGGAATTGCAGATTTTGTATTCTTTCTTGCCAGCAAATGACCTCACATCTGTTGGTTAAAAAAAAAAAAAAAAAAAGAACCTGTGAGATGGCCAATTCACCTTACTTAAGCACAAACTGTTACTACAATTATTTTCCATCCATTGTTGTTTTATATATTAGACCAAATTTATATTGGGTAGAAATAATTTTTTCAAATGTTATTTGAGAGAATAATAAACATCTCATTTATTATGTTTTTAAATGCAAATCCCCATTAACTTCATTCACTTCATGAGTGAGTGAAAACTTTTGGAACTTCTTCATTCCAATTGTAACCTTTGAGACATGCCTGTATTTATTGACATCTGATTTACAGTGAGTATTTGAATACAGTGAAAAATATTTTTGTCTTCTTACCATCTGTAATTAACATTGTTAATAAACTCTGCATTCAGAACTATAGTAAGACTGTATGTATGTGGGCTTTTCTTTGTCATCTCTAGATGAATTCTAACCATCAAATTATATATTGAGACTCTTTCCTCCCTGGATCTATATTCTATTACTATATAACTTAAGCCTAAGTTTACATCTGCTTTTAATAATGCCTTTGAATTACATTGATGATTCATATTTGTTTTTAAATAAAACCCCAGCTTCTTTCTAACACTAAGTAATCAGGCCAGGTTTTGTTTTTGTTTCATTTTTGTATTTTCTCCTGGATATATGTAACTGATATTTTTGAAACTCGTTGTAAAAGTTTTAGTAAGTAAAATTAAAATTTTGGTGAGAGAAGTGATAGCCCAAGGTAAGTAAGTGTACTTAATATTCATTTATTTATGAGTATGAGGGACACTATTTTATACTTTATGGATCTTAATTTAAATTATTCTGCTGAGACTGAGGTGAATGAATTTGAAAAAGACAACACTTTCAGACATATTCTATGAGGGTCATAGCTGAATAAAAAGTAATGGGAAAAATGTCACCTGAAGTGTGTCAGTTTTTATTGCTATTACTAATTTTTTCATTGTTTTTCATTTTTAAATTCATGAACACCTCACTTAAATATCACCCACCCTAGACCACCCTGCTTCACTCATATGTATATTTTATATTCCCTCTAAACAACAGTTGAACCTGATATTATTCATATAAGCTTAATAATTAAGGAAATGAATATAAGTTCACATGAATTAGAGTTCATATCACTTTGCCAACAAAATGTTATATGGATATTTGCAGTCAAACCCATTTATTCCTAAAAATTACATGAAGTATATATATGCTATTAAAAATAATTTTCCAAAAAAAGGTTAGCCTTTGAAAAAGAAAGCACTAGAGTAACGCCGTAAAGAGACAGAGGCAAGAAGTCCCTTGCTTTCCTGGTTCTAGTCCTGCTTCAATTAAAAAAAAAAAAAAAAAACATGTTTGCTTAGACCTGTTGGTTCTCATATTGTAAGAGCAAATACAAAGTTAAAATAAGAAACTTAATTCTCTCTGTTGAAAATAGAGAGACTTTTGTGTCACCCCTCCGCCCTTTTCCTAGAAAACTTCACTTTAGAAAACTTGTAAGTTCTTTGTGTCTTAGAAATGTATGCAAGTCACTTAAAAGGATAAATAAGCAACCTGGGGACCTGGGAATCTGGTCAAAGCCTTGAAATGTAATCATCACGGAAGACAGTAGTCCTATCTCCCAGTTTCCTGAGACGTAGAAGCCTGACTTTAATTGGCACCTGGCTCCAAATTGCAAACCTATCTCCTATCATAAGAACTCAAGACATTTATTTTTTTTTCTTTGAAAGGCAATTAGCAAAATAAGCAACTACCACAATGACCAGGTGGTTCAGGATGAAATATTTGTAAGAAATGGTGCTGCCCAATTCTAGGTTTTATTTATCATGAGAAAATGTATATAGTATATCGCCTGGCTATAAGAAAAGGTGAGATTTCTGTCTTAATCTCTTTCATGACTGCTTGTGATGCCCATCACACTCTGTTTTAATGCTTATTCAATAACAAAACAGGTTTATTTCTCATACTTTTATAAAGAGATTTTCTAGGGTGCCAGGAGATTTTGTTTTAATCATATTTCACCAACGATATCATTGGAGCTCATAGCCTTTCTCTGCACCGAGGATGTTTTGATGACATTTGTCATTCAAGCTCTTCTCTCTCTTAACTCTATGATACTTTGTAGAGGACATTTCTTTCTACAATCGGAGACCATACTCTCCCCATCAATGGGCTTTTTCTTTAAACGAACCACCTTTCAGACAGCAGCTTCCTTACATAAGCCACTGCCTCTATAGATTATTTCTGCCTCTGCCTGAGTTAACTTTCTCTACCCAAAGATCCTTCCCATAGCAGCTCTGGCTGTGCCTTCTATCAGCTCTTTTCAACTCAGTGAAAACATTTCTAGATCACCTCTGCCTGCTCATACCTGGTGGCAATTGTAGGTGACTTCTACAGAATGGCTCTAGCCCACACTTTCAGGCAACTTTTGACATCATTGTCTTGTTTATTTGTTTGTTTCTGTGTGAGTCAATCTTTCTTTAAAGAGATTTGAATATCTTTGGGTAGGCATCCTCTGTTTTCACCACTCTTACTAGTCTCCAGATAGTTGCTTCATTTTGCATTTGCTAATTCTGGATTTCTTAGTGTACTTTCTTACCTCTTTTAGTAGCCGATCACTTTTGTCTAGTTAAACACTCCTTATATGAAAATTATCTTTTTCAAATTCCGAATGTGTTTTCTTTATCTGAACTAGATCTAACTGATGCAGAATTGACATTGAGGGAGATTCCAGGAGACAGTCTCTCCTGGATTGGATTGGGCTTCCGTGTAGCGCTGTGTTCCTTGCATATGACCACTAAGTAGCTAGCAATCCATAGCGTGTGGCGGTGTCTAATTTATTAAGTTGTTACATGCAGTTGGTTGTTATAAATTTCTAACTGAAATAAGTGCCTTGGGAGCCCAAGAGGCCATTCTACTTGACTGTTTTGGAAGTGATGATGGTAACTATCTGACTGTGGTATTATATGGATTCCTCTAACTGCACTGCAGTGCTTATAGAGAGAAAATGATAAGCTCAAGCCTGTAACTATCAGTTTACATTACAGTCTGAAAACTAAAACTAAAGTTTCCATGGCAGCCACAAAATAATCTGTTATTTCTTGTATCCACAGAAGCAATATTGCTAAAAATCAAAAACGAAATTTAATGTGTGCAGCAAAATACAACATCAACTGAATTCACAGCCTCGCCAAGTTCTCATATGACAAATAGTGTATGGATTGGGAAAAAAGGAGGACTCTGAAACTGGAAATACTTGAAATGGAAACTTTGGACTCAGATAAAAGAAGAGATTTTGGACTCCTGGATTACTCTGTGCTTTCCTTACTAGTGAAAGTATTGTTTCCTCTTGTTTCTCTTCACAGACTTGCCTTCTTGCTTTCTGTACTTTAAAAGATTGTGAAAGTTGTGTGTGTGTGTGTGTGTGTGTGTGTCTGTGTGTTTCTGGAGTAGATACTTTGTAAAGGGCAACATAATCACATACTATTACCATTAGACTCATAACGTCAGTAATAAGTCTAATGCTACAGAAGCAATGTCATCCTAGGTAGAACTGCAAGGGTAATTGCCATTATAAACATATTTTTAAAAATTGTTGGTGATGGCATTTACTAAATTCCTTTAACGTCACCTTTCTAGCCTGTGTAGAATCAGATGGCTGTTGATAATAACTATGGATTATTTCAAAGTTAATCTGATTTTAACTCCAGTTGAAACTGCTGTCTGGACATAGTATTTTTATTGGACAAATCATCACAGGCCCTGGCACTTGGCATGCAACTATTGACCTAACCAATATACATATATATATATATATATATATGTATTCCATATCAATTTGCAAAGATTATTAGAAGCAGTTTTCCTTTACCTAGTAAGACCAATAGTACAACTTCACAACTTTGCCTCAGGGCTATGCTCTCTGCCATAATACGGTCTACAAAACTTTACAGAATTCCACAAAACATTATGTTGCTCATTATTGACTGCATCATTTTGACTGAATTTTAGGAGAAAAAGAGTCAAGAGTACTTGGGTGCCTCAATATGACCTATGCCAACTAGAAGAGGGATTGGAAAACTATAGCCTGCAGGCTAAATATTTTGTAAATAAAACTTCATTGGAACAAAGTCATGCTCATTTCTTTCCATATTATCTATGGATACTTTGATATTGCAAAAGTAGAGTAGTTGCAGCAGCACCACTCTGTACAACAGATGTTAAAATATTTATTATATTGTCCTTTACAAAAGAAGTTTCCATCCTTTGAAATAGGGAATGAAAAATAAATACCACAAAACCTTAGGGGCCTGTTAGCTACATAAAGTTGCTTGGTTTCAGTGGTCTGAAGCACACTAAGATGCCATCTCTATAGTCAAGAAAAGTTTTTGTACCTGTCAATATAATACAGTAAGACTTTTGAGACTTTAATTCATCACAAAGTCACTCATGAGACTACCAATTGCAAGCAGGAACCAGAGCAAGAGAAGGCTCTGAAGCAAATCCAGGCTGCAATGCAAGCTTCACTCTCAACTGGACATTATTTTCCAAACTATGTAATAATATTCAAAGTGTCCATGGCAAATAGGTATGTTGTGTAGAAGATCAGTCAAGCCAAAAGAAAGAATATGTCTGGAAACCAGAAAATTCTCTGAAGGTACCTCTTTGTACTTATATTATCAATAGTACAGATTAATGGAAAAATATAGCATCTAACAAAGAGAAAAATTTTGAGAAGCCAGACCATTCAAAAAGGATTTATGTAACTCCACGAGGGGAAAAACCTGGACAAGAAAAATATGGAATGGATAGTAGAAGAAATAAGTCATAAATATTAACCTTGACATTGTAATGACAACCTAAGAGCTTTTCATATTTTCTCTCTGCTCGTTATATGTGTGTATGCATATAAAATGTTATTTTCTGTACTTCTGTGAGTTTTTATTTTAAATACAATTCGTTAGAAGTGATTTTCACAATTTAGTTTTATTATTTGCACCATATCTATGTTCAGTAGTACAGTGAGAAAAATTGAGAAGTAATTAACATAACTAGAGATGGATATAATGACTACTGAAAGTATTAGCCTTCTTATTATTGAAAGAAGGTGAAGCTATCTACACCTGAAAGAGGAATAGCTATTTCTTGTTGGGTTTGAAGAATGCTATCTATGTCTGTTGAGTAGCCAGTGGGTTAGATCATGCTAGTTATTTATTTCATGTCTCTTTGCTCGAAATCTATCATTTTTGCCATGCTCTGTAATACTGAAAGTGGACCCATAAAATTTTTTCTTTGTTAGGCTTTGTTAATAGGGAGTTTTGAAATGCCACTGTAAGCCTTACTACTAAGAAACTATTCTCCTCTGCACTCCTGACTTCTTTCTCTTCCTCTATCCTTAACTAATATGCTTTAAGGAAAAAGATGATTAGAGTTGGAGCCAAAGACTCAGTGTCCACAGCAAAGACTGAAAATCATACACACCTGTTTGCATATACTGAGTAGCTCTGGAGAGAAGCAGAAATAAAATATCTATGCCTCTGTTAGAGTCAGGCACTGAAGGAAATAATGTATACAGTGGTCCATTTTCAAGACAAAGTGCCTTGAATTGGCTTAGGTCAGCAAACTACAGAAAAAACAGGGTGTACTAGGCCCCTGAATGGATAACTGATGCCTCCTTTTGGGTCTCCCCCTCCCCACCCTACCCCCACCACACCTGAACGAAACAAGTTTAGTATAAGATAAAAGTTTCAAGCCTGCAAAATAGCTCATTTTGTCTGTTCTTATCAGCCTGCCCAGCTTCTTAGGTCATAAGTCACTTGAAAAGTCATACCACTTGAAAAGCCCCTGAGCTAACTAGGATTGCAATGCATTGTGGGCTGCAACAAAATGCAGCAAGAAAACCCTAAAAAGAACACCTAAAGCCCCTACCCAACAATCAATAAGCGACGTCTGGAAAGATTGTGACCCCATAGTACTCAGCCTATGAGGAACCGGGAAACGGATCTGCACACTAGGGGATAAATTGCTCGTTGAAACTATGCTGGATGTGCCTGCTCATCAGACACCTGATCTTGCAAGACCATCATTAAAAGTCTCACTTTCACTGTTTTCTGGGCCCCTGAGTCCATTCTTTGGGTTTGGACAAGTGAGTTTGTTTCTCACATGCACCAAAGTCAAAATCCTGCCTTGTACCATGGGGCAGAGGTGTATGAATTCAATGGATGGGTTTTGGGCAAATTCACAGTGGAGGATGGAGCCTATCATGGTCTTGTGTTGGAGGCCCTTTATACCACACAAATCTACTATTGTCGCTTCTACATTTGAGTGCATAATAAAATTCAATGAGTTATATATTTGTACCCAAAGTGTCAGAGATTATTTTCTTGATAATGAATTGCTGAATGTAGAAAAGTGTTAGGGAAACAAACTCTCTTGGAATCCCTTTCCACCACCTTTGTTAAATAAGGATGTAGCATTAGTATCTCTACCTCTGCTGTCCGAAGATCTCACTTATAGATGATGACCTACTAATTGCCAAGTCAGAAGCCTCAGTTTCATCAACCCTGATTACTTTGTTATCAAACCTCTGCCAGCAGAGGTAGGTTATAGTTTCTGACAAAATTCAGGGGCCTGTTCACCAAATAAATTTTCTTTGGATTATGTGGGAAGACTTACAATGCTCTATCCCTCTGGCAGTCAAGGAAAAACTGCCATCCCCTCAACTCCCCACAGGTAAAAAGGGAGGCCCAGAACCATATGGAACTCAAGTATTGAAGACACTAAGTGCATCACTTGGGCATCCTTGGATTTTTTTGGATATTTGTTAATTCACAAATCAGTATTTATTGAGTGGGGTCCAAATCAACAGGTTTCACTGGAAAATATCCAGAAAGCTGTGGAGTCTAATGTTGGGGACATGCAACCCTGATGATACCTTGAGTTATAAGCCTGTGTGATTAATGATTTTGCTGATTGGAGCCTCTGGCAAAGGAAGATATACTCCACCTAAGGTGGTTCTTTGGGTTTTAGACCTTTCATTTCTCTAGCATGATTACCATGTAAACTGTGTTTTATAAATAGCTATGAGCTTGCTACTGGGCTCTTGTAAAAAAAAAAGTCTGACTCCCCGAGAACTTGTGACTCTCTAATCTGTTAATTTGGGGTAAGCCAACTCAGACTCTATGACTAACAAAGTGGGAAGGTCCCAACAAACCTCACTTGTCAAATGTAAATGGATATTTAAAAATGCAGCTTTCCTGGGCCCCGCTCCATCACCACTTGATATAAAAAAGTGGCAGCTAGTTCTTTGTGGGAACTGAAATCCTCATTCTACTCTCTGGAGAAAAATCTCCCAGCTAAATGGGGTCCACTATTCATAAAAGTTCCCCTAAATGCTTCAACCTGATCCACTGATATTTCAGCTAAACTGAAACTCAACGGTGATCCCTGAGCTGGTGACATTTTTTAACCTCAGTGCCATTCATGAAGAACTGAATGGAGATTTTCTTTTTCTCTGTTCAATGAGCAGGATTTAAGACTAATTTTTTTTCATAGCACTGCCCAATACACTCCTTGATGAATTTTGTTATACTTGTACTAACCTATGGAATATTGCTAATGGCCTAGCTCTTTGGTCTTTTGCTTCAGAAACTGTAGGTTGGCATGTTAAATGCATTTCACTTTGGGGCCTGTGAACTGTGGAAGGAAATCACAACTCCTGATTGTACTCTCTGGGTCACTCATGTAGAAGCTAGCAGTGAGAGCCCATCCTCTGATTATACCCACTAGAATCAATCTGCTTATAGGGCCTGCACTGGTTTATTGCCCCCATCTACCTGCAACCATTTTTGTACCAGATGAGCAATACATCACCATTACAGATTAGGCACAAATTAAAGTACTACATGTTTGTTATGAAGAGGTGATCAGTACATGTCAAACTTGTAGCTTCTGCTGAATTTGAGTTGTTCATCTCTTAATAAGGAGGCCACATAACATGGGGTATGAGCTGTGCTCCTTCACGGATTGACTGCCTAAAACTTTGACTCCCTCTTGAGGCTGTCAGTGGTGTTACACCAATATTTTGAAACTTCAAGTTACAGTGTTCTTTTTCCATTCTAATAAGTTAACTCCACCTTTATGGCCTTAATACTAAATTGTGTTATGTTTTTGACTCTCCATTACCATTTCCAAACTGCCAATGGTGTGACTTTTAACTCATAAGCACTCAAAATTATCAAAAGATTTGATGTTTTTTTCACAGGCTGCATCATTCACAATTATTTAAATTTGCTAAGCATTAGAGCAGCCTTCTCAAAAATTGACTCAAAAGCATTTCTGACTCTAACTCCCTAATTTCCTCCAGGGACCTTAGTAATGCAGTTTGACCAACACATGCAACTATTACTAGAAATGGGTCTTAACCTATTTGCTACTTTCTGGTTAATCATCAGGATAAAAACTGTAAGTAGTTTCATATAGAAAATTTCATCAGAAAATTCGGTTTTCTGATCTGCTATTTCCAGGCACAATTCTTCTCCACCTCACCCTCTTCTAACATAAATTTCATGCTGGCCTGAGTTTTCAAACTTAATTCAAATTTAGTCACATGGATTGCTTTTTTGGATGGGGATGATCTAGGATCATAAGGATAATGACCACTTGTTGAATATTCTGGTCACTAAGTATCCCTACTCCAGGCCAAAGGGGGAAACATAATTAGTCTTTATAAGTTTTGTAAGAATGCCCTTGTTTCTCTCACACCTAAACAAAACTTTTATGTGTGAGTATTAAAATATTGTCACCTCCATTTTTCTTTAACCTTAGGAAGTATTCTTTCAGAAACAGAAAAGGATGGCCCTGGCTCCCGTACCTTCCACGTCAAATGCCTGACAATACCTCTGGATGCCCTTTCCACTGTCACTCTCATAGCTTTTTCTCTACATTTTCATGGGATGAATAAATGGCATTGGGCTGTCGATATGGGCAAGTTCTGCAGATTGGGATAACTACCCTTAGGCATTTTTTCTAAAAACAAGAACTACTCTCAATTATTTAACTGACTTGAGAGACCCAAGATCTGCCATCCATCTGGAAGGTCATATTGTAGGCATTGTCACCATGTTCCTCTTGGCAGTTGTAGGTACAACTTGGAAGGCCCTAACAATTGTAAACAATATTTTCTTTTTATGGACACCATGTGCTTCTGTGACTTTGCTTCTTACCTAGAATTAACCTTGAGGATTAATTCTGAGGATTAATTCACTTCCTTCCTAAAACCATGGTGACATGTACCTTAATTAAAGGTGGCCACAAAAAAACGTGCAAATATTTGAGGAAGCACAACAAGTAAATCAGCAGGATGATGAGTAGGATAATTTCCCCATAATTAGGCTAAAGTTAGTTCCTTGATGAATTTCCCTTTGGGAAGTTATCCTGCTGCTTGGAGTCCTATAGATGATAGCCATAATTAAATTCTGTATGAGACAATTGGAATAAAATTTGTCCCAGCCTCTGTTGGTCAGATAAATTAGAATGTCCTAGAGCATTTTACACATGACAATTCAACTAAAGCCAAAATCATGTAGGGATGAGGAGTGAATATTTTTAGGAGACTCTTCAGTCTTTTGCAATTCTGTATGTCTAGTGAACAAAGGCCCTGATGATCTCTTGTTTTGGACTATCTTCTCTAGTGTGTTTATATACTGGACAGTGTTGGAAAATACACATTGTATTTTATTCAGAACAAATGACAGGTTTCTTACTGTCTCTTATGAAACCCTCATTTTTCATGCTCAGGGTTTCTCTTCTGTAATGTAACAAAAGGCATACACAGGTATCTTGCTACAATGATTAGCATTATCCCTCTGGGACTTGGAATCAAGCATAACTGAGGCAAATATGCTGATGTTCTTGCTCCTTTTTATGCCATCAGTAATAATGTCATTTATCTCTTACCTGGTAGTCTCACCTCTTCAATCCATGATATTGTGGAAAACTAGTATGTTAGCTTGCAAAGGAGGATAGAAGTCAAGCCCTTCACAGTTCTTTATACTTTTCCCTATCTTGCTGTATTTTATATTCTCCTTTATAATAATTTAAGACACTATATTTTGCTCCTTTAATCTTATGTATTACCCTAAAATTAATTTAAGTAGGGATTTTCATCTGTTTGATTGACTTCTGTATTCTTAGTTCTTAGAAAAGAATCTGGCATATAGTAGGTGACGTATAAATATATATTTGGTGAATGGGTGACTTCTCTATACAACAGATAAATAATAAATGTTATTCTCAATAATAAATAGAATATATATTTAAAAATAGCTAACCACCAGGACACAGTAACCTGACCTACATGCAAATAAACTCGAAATAGAAAGATAAATATAATCTAAAAATCATCATTTAATTAAAATTGAAATAAAATGGCCAAAAATAAGAGTACAGAATAATCACAACAATTTTAAAACATTTAGATATAAATTTTAGTGAAGTACTGTGTATCAAAACCTGTTAGATAAACCAAATTTAAATTAGAATTAGACTCCAGCTTGTTTTAAAATATATAAATATATAAATAAACCTGACAATATTAGAAGTAGAAAAGCACATCAGAAGTCTAGTAAAAGAACATGATAAATTCAAAGATAGTAGCTCCTCCATATTTTAAAAATCTCCACAACAAAGTCTTAATGGGACTACTCGAGATTTTCTAGCAGTGTATATGTCCCCAAGAGGAAGTTTGATTAATTTTTTTCTGGGAAAATTAGCAAATCCACATGGCTATGAAAAATAAGCCACTATGTCCTAAGCAGTGTTTCTCAGTAAAATAATGAGGATTTGGTTTTCTTGGATCTGCATTCATAATCGAGAAACAGAAATTTTTTGCCCAATTATTGAGATGAAGCACCAGAAGTGTTAATTTTTAACCTTCTTAAAATTCACCAACATCAAATTCACACTGTGTTTCCTAAGAAGTCAAGAATGGCTAAATATTGAAATATCCATTAATAAAATCTACTATTTTAACTGAATAAACATAAAATATAGAAAGATAAAAGTCAAGGTCAAACAACTTTTACTAAAGTATACTTGATAATTAAATAAATGAACCTCAGTTAAACCAAGAATAGAAAAAAAAATTAGCCAGGAGTGGCGGCACACACCTGTAGTCCCAGAGCTACTCAGGAGGCTGAGGCAGGGGAATTGCTTGAATACGGGAGGCAGAGATTGCAGTGAGCCGAGATCGCCCTACTGCACTCCAACCTAGGTTACAGAGCAAAACTCCGTCTGAAAAAAAAAAAAAAGAAAAATTGCTATATCCCAATCATTTTACATTATACTGGAAGCCATAGCTAATTCCATAAGGTAAGCAAAGAGAAATGAGAATCACAAGTATTAAAATAAAAATAAAAATATCATTTACAGAAAATATTATTGTCTATAGTATATAAAAAGTATTTAAAAATAATTTTTATGGCTAGAGAATAAGCATAAAAAAGTAAAAACTGAATCATAAAATTGCAGTAACTAACTGGAAATTACAATAAAATAAGTATTCCATCAACCATAACCATAACCATAAGATATATGTAAAAACAATTTATAAAATATTGATGGAGAAATGAAAAATATTACTTTAAAGATAATCTAGCCAAATAATGAGATTTCCAATGTTAATGGATGATAAAATTCAAAATTATAAAGAGATTAATGTATTTTAAAAATCTATGATATTAAAAAAAACAGTGAAAACTCCAATATTCTTCAGAACATTTAGAAACAAAAACATATCCTAAAAGGAATAAAGGGAATAAAACCCACCAAGAAACAAGATAAATTTTATGTTAAAAAATGGTGTGAATGATTCTATAATGTTATTTATAATTTGACTTCTGCTTTAAACAATATGGCAAACCACATGTTTTGAAACCCTTGGTTTATAAATACTAGTAATATTTGTATAAAGCAAATGTTGGTTAAGGCAAACATACTTTCAGTTGCATACCTAAACAAATTAGAAAGAGAGAAGGATCTACAGAGAGACCTAAAATAAAGTGATTGCTGAACCCAGAGGGTTAACAAGCTCTGTGGATATCGTTTGTGTTGTGGAGACTAGACTCTGCTTCTAATGGCTAAATGACAGAGGAGAAAATAGAGCTTCTGGTCCATGTCAAGTGAAAAGGGAAGGCTTTAAAAAAAAAAAAAAAAAAACAGGTTTGGAAGACTACCATTTTAAAGGAAAGGTAAGCTTGTGGAATAAAAATCACACATTTTCAAAGAAAAATTGTGAAACAACGTGGCAGTGTGTGTGTGTGTGTGTGTGCGTGTGCGTGTATCAGTCTTAGAAAATCGGTATAGTGTCTATTTTCTACACATACCCCTGAGAATTCGCAATCTTAATCCTTCCTTCATGAGGTTCTTTGTTTTGTTTTGTTTTTTCACTTGCATTTTCTTTATGATCCAGAAAGTAACTAACTCATTGCCTACGTTGGCTGTGAGCACTTACAGGAAGGACTACCTATCTGCTCTGGAGTGATAAAATTTTTCTCAGTGGTCTGTCAAACTCTTTCATAAGGTTTTAAGGGACATCAATAAATTATTGTAAGGACAAGAAACAATAGTATTTGTAAATTATCACTGACTGCTGATTGGATTTGAGAACAATGTTAATTCTATTTTGCAAATAATTAAAGCATTCAAGGGAACATTGACACTAACTTTAATTCTTCATTACTAATAGATTAATGAAGAACTTTAACCAAGTATAACGAAGAGAAAATGTTCAGTTTGTTGTTTGTGTTTGGTCTGTTTTGTTGAGGTTGTGAATGGAAAGAGTTTCCAAGCTGAAAAGCACTTTTTCCACTGAAATAAGGACATCATGATATAGGCATCATGATATGTAAACCTATTTAATGTCACCCCTCTCCCCATCAGCTCTCTTTGCTACAGTGTTTATAAATGTGCTTACAAATTATCAAAAACTCACCCAAAAATGCATTACTCAAGGCAGCAGCATGTGAATTTGTAACCTGCTAGGGAAAATAAAAACAAACCAATGAAAGTCTTAGTTTTTCTAATAAAACTAAAATCATCATTGTACTCTTAATTATTTTTCACTGTTTACATAACTGATTTACTGTCTGAGGCAGAGAGAAAGACACACACAGAGTCTTCACTATGTTAAGGTCAGGTAATCAATTTCCTATCCCAAAAGGCAAAACTAATAGTACAGAGGATTATCGCTAAATACAAGCAGCTGCTTTTGTAAGACTGGAGCTTTTCTAGGGAATCCTGAAATAATGGAGTAGGTAGGAAACAGAATTCTATATATCTCGATCTTTGAATTTGTAAAAGCCGCGCAGGTGCTTTTTAACTACAGATGAAATGAGGATTAATTTTGCTTTGATTCTAATAATTGCTATTAAACATAAATGCATTTCAAGCAAAACATGGAGTGGTTATGGATCAAAGGATATTTCTTTTGTTCTGAATGTCATTAAGGCTTTATCTTTAACAAATTTAACTCTAATTTTATACATTGAAGAATTTCAGGAGTTTACCTGTTATAAACCATTTAATGCCAGTTTTAACTTTGAACCTCACTATCTCTAAATATGATCACTAAAATTCAACAGGTTATTATACCATACTTATTTAACATTGATAACAATCCATGTATTACTCTCTTTTCATAAGTTCATGCAATGCTGTACATTCTGTAAAGACTGATTATAACATAAACAATTTCTAAATTTAATTAATGCTATAGATCAGTTTCATTTTATAAGGAAACTCACATGTAATTTTATTTTTCTCTAAGGGTTCTCTTTTAAAATCTATTGATGCAATGCAACTTATTAATATTTTAAATCCTCCTTAGTTTTAATTTTAGGCATAACACATGCAGGCAAATTATATGTCTTTCCATGAAATATAAACAAATAGATCAGTAATCTTGATGTTAATATTATTTTTTAACATATTTAGTCAATTAGCTTGACATCACACAATTGAATTAATATTTCTTTTGAAATACTTTCTTTTCTTAATATTCATCAGGTTACATATTTCCTCTCTATCATTTCATAGCTCTAACTATTCAACCTGCTGTATCAATACTAGACAAACTCATTTCCACACTCTGTTTTATCATGTCAACTCCAGCTCTAAATTTATTTACAAGTCTTTTAAACCATCTGGTATCATCTATCAAAATTATATTTTCTATTTGTAACAATCCAGATCCATATATTCAAATGCAATATTGCATTGTCCATTGTACATATGTTCTTAGCCACCTTAAGATTAATATCTTCAAAATTGAATGAATGACTCATCTCCCATCCTACCGCTTCCCCATTCCAGTCCTACAACCTAGCTCCTAACAATTTAGTGAAGCAATTTAGTCTGTGTTTAGACTCTCTGTGTCTCTTCATTTCAATAAATTTTATTTCATCTAACAAGTTGGTTCTTCCTAAAAGCTAGGGGATTGATTATCTTTGAATAATCTTATCTGTCAATTTCCTCCCTACTTTGGTATTCAAAATATTACCATTTTATACATATCTAACATCTTGGATAAATATTACATATATACACTATTTTTCCTAGCCCCCATCACCATCCTTGTATAGCCACCATCATTGTGCACGACCTGAAGCCTCTGCATGTCTCCCTTCTTCCATTCTTAGCACCAAAGTTTGGTCCCTAAATTTTCTCTGTAGAGTGATTTTTTCAATAATCATAATACTGCAACCTTTCTATGATACAAGCAATTCAATAATTTTCCATACCAATTAGGCAAATTCACAAAGTCTACATGTTTCCTCTTTGCTATTTTCTATTCCTGCCTTACTTTCAAATCTAGTCTCTCTTGCTTCCACTTTTCCCTTCATTAAACTAATTCTACTTTTTTATTCTAGTTCCTTGAACACCGTAAAGTATTCATCACACCAAAGCAAGCATTCCTCCCTTTTGTTGGGATGCCCTTCTCTTTGGTTACTGGGTTACCTTTCATAGCTTTTCATTTTTCAAATATACCTAATCTGAATCTCAAATCTCAATTAGATATTTCTGTTATACTCATTAATTTTATCTTCAGTTTTTCTTCACATTAACTAATCTATTTAACTACACACTTATTATGTATGCATGTATGTATGTATCTAACCATCCATTCATTCATCTAGGTAGCTATTCTCTATCTGTAGTACTTTGTTTAGATTCTCCATGATCATTAAGCATTTTGAAGGGCTATCAGTGTTTTGTTTATCATTATGTTCCCAGAGATTCTTCAAATGCTCCTGCATAGTCAGTATACAGTAAGTATTTGTTGAATGAATAAAAAAAGCAATAAAAGTTTGATGAATAATCAAATGAATGAGCAAACTATTTTTCTAATTTCCAGCACATTTACACTACTAATTATGCTTTGAAAGTTGAGGTGACAGCAAATATTTGATACACCTCCATATTTAATTCCAAGATATGATTACATAAGACATTAGGTTTAAACTGTAATAAAAATTACACAAAGCCATAATATCATCCTAAAAAATAAACTTTTTGTTTACCCTGAATTTGTGGATGTTATCATCTTATTTATTGCTAATAAAACTACAATATCCAACCAATTTGCATTATTTCCCAACAAATTATTAGTATCTACTGTAAATAAGTGGGAATTTTCAGCGTGCTTTTGGAAACTGAAATTTTCAGTTTTCAGCTTCACATAATTATTGAATGAACATTTTGTAACGTAACAAAATCAGAAAATATAGACAAATGCATATTTTTGAACAATTATCTGGAGTTTTAAAAATAGTTTTCATATTTTTAATGCCTTCATAGTTTGCAAAATTTATTACAAAACTAAGTGGTTACACATACTTTAAAACACTGAAAGTAGTTATGATCCCACACTCTTACAGTAAGATGCTATTATCCTATTAAACTGTAGGTTTACCCACATTTTAATACATGTTTGCTGATTTAATCATCATTGATAACAAATAAGTTCTAAGTACTCAGTAACCTATTCAAAAGTATTTACAGTGTTCGCTAAGTCAGCAGGAGACTTTGAAGATGTTTTGCCTCTCTACTTGGAGCAGCCACTTCTGCAAAAGTTGATAGCAGAGAATAATCAAATGTGCATTATACAACATCAGAAATGCAAATAGCACCACTTAAGTACTCTGCTTATAACATAGGTCCCTGAAGAAAAGATGGAAAACAAATTGAAAGCCTTAATCATAAAGTATGATGGGCCATCATTTATGATTTTATCATGTTTTTCTTAACATACAAATTTGCGCTAATTTAAATCCAACAAATAACGATTGAAAAGTATCAGTACCATGTTTCCCTGGCTTCAAGGAGCTTAAACCCAGAAGTGAGCAACAGAGTTGCAGAACGGTACAGTACATGTAATATTGATTGCTCTCATTGAGATTTCAGCAGATTTTTTAAAAAGATACAGAATGGGAGAAATTATAAAATTGCTTTAAAGGCCTAACTAATTCAGAAGAAATAGCCTTTGAATCGAATTTGAAGAATGAGTGTTGGATAAGTACAAATGTGACATAAGGCATCTTCAGAAATGCAGGACTATAGCCAAATGTCCAAAAAATTAAAAATGTAAATAGCAAGTGGTCTCATGTAGCTATATTTTGAGAATCTACAAAATGCTAGTAGACAATAAAAGAAAACAGAAAGACTAAAGCCTGATCTTACATTTGTATTTTATATTATAAGTTTGGGGCTAGATTTTAGAAGAAATGAAAAATTACTGAATGCTTTAAAAGCAGTAAAGTTATTTTCAGATTTGTGTTTTAAAGATGTAACTTTATTCAAATGTGATTGTACTGCAAGATAAAATAGGTTAATTACCACTCAATTCACTGGTTTCACTACACTCCATCACCTAGAAGCAGCTTACATGGTGAAACAGCCAAATAAAAGTTTATTTAAGGAACCTACACTTCGGAGTTTCTCTACCATGTTAGGGTATATTCCTTAAACCAAAGTCTCTTTATAATGGCATCTATGCCATAGACGAAGTATATGGAAATGAAGGGAAGGAGGTGTGACTGTATTATCACACAATTACAACTATCAATTCATTGGAGGAAATTCTGCTTTGGGTTTTAAGATTTTCAAGTCCTAGTGAGTGAGGGATGAATGCTTCTCTGAGAGAAGCAAATCACGTGTCTGATTAATTAGAAGCTGAGATTGTAACCTGCACATTTTGGGTTCTTCGTCCACTGAATCTGTAGCAGAGGAGAAGGTTGCTCTGTTAACTTTCTAGAAGAAATTGGCTCACTGCCTCATAATAGGCAAAATAAATTTTTTTCTATCCAGTGCAACTCACTGAGGTGCTTTTTAGTTGTCCCTCTCCGATGATCCTAATACAACACCTTCAGAAACTCAAGACAAGACTCACAAGGACTTACATAATGCAGAAGTGAACGTTTGTTTCTCCACTAACAAAAGGACCCTGTCCAGCTGAGATGCCTGCAGAAGTTAAAGGGAACATGTAGTAGGAAGAAGCTGAACATGTTTAGAATATTAGGCTTTATGACTAAATATAAAAGAGAGGACTATGGTAGTATGCTTTACATTAATAAATTATTTCATTTTACCAACCTTTTCCCACTACCTTATATAAAGAACACTGCGTACCTAGTATTTTAGGTTTTAGGAAGAAGTATAATCAAATTAATATCACCTATGATTACATAATAGATTATGAGAGACTGTATTGGGAGTACAAGGTTTTCACCTTAATAAAGAAAAGGAGTAGATGCTGAGGGCCAAAGGGGTGGAGAATGTGGATATCATGCATTTGCCTGTCCAGAATTACTCTCCACCATGCTATACGTTGCCTCTAGATGTTGACTGTTTTGTATATATTATTTGGCTCCATTGCTTCCTTGCTTCCAGTTAGTGTAAGCCACACCTAAAGTCAAGCAGTAGATCTGAGGAAGGGAGGAGTGTACGGATGTGTTATTAATTTCTTCTGTTTATTTCCTTTAGGTTCACTTCGTGGCGGCAGAGTAAAGGCCATAGCTACTGGAAAATGACTTTCCCTAGCCTCCCCTTCCTGATTTTCATCAATCACATTATCCCCTTGCTCCTTCCAGCTTAATGGTGGTAAGAAATCATACTCCCTTATACATCTTTCCCACTGTTGCTGGCCCTTGTGCTTTATGTCAAGGCACTTTTCCTATACTCGCCTGTAAGTTTTATGGGCTCTGTAAGTTTGTCCAAGACTGTTCTTACTAGGTTTTGGTTTGTTTCTTTATAAAATAATAAAATTGATTTATGTGATCTGTAAATTGAACAAGTTAGGATCGTTAGATATTAAATTTTGTCTAATTCGTTGTGCTGTCAATAGTTAGTTAAGGAACTGGCAATCTGTTAAATATCAATATATATCAACTGGAATTGTTTTTAGCCATAAAATCTTCCTGTGTTCTTTTTCAAAAACTCAAAGTGTGACATGCAAATATGAATTTGATTCTGTGATACACTAATCAGTATTAGAAAAAAATGTAGTGTACTTGCATGTTATATTTATCACAATGTGACTGAATTTAAACTAATATTTTTATCATAAATTGTGTGGAAGAAATGTTTCATGATTTGCTGGTATTTCAAATTTGGAAACTAATATTATTAAATTGTGGAAGGTCCACAGAGACTTATTCATTGTATTTGGTCTTTTATTTATATTATATTAATATATTAGACTTATTACCTATGTTAATTTATCAAAGAATATTAAAGAGAAACTTTAAAAGAAATTAAAACAAAATAGAAGTAAATATAATAGTTTGTAAAATCAACAAACATTATTTTTAAATAAAGCCCATCCAATGTCAGGGTTCAGTTAGTATAAATACTATCTATACTTGAGGTGTCCTAAGTTCAGTCTACTAATTAATCACTGTAACTGTTGAGTTAGTTGAGTATATTTAGAAAGAAAAAACAGAAAGACATAAAGATGCTAATATATGCCGAAATAATATTTTGAAGTACAAGTTTATTTTGCTTTTAATATGAAGTAGAGCTCTTTTTGTTGAAAAGTAAATCTCCAAATAACAATTTCTCTTCTTAATTTTAAAATTAATTCAACATTATTTCTTAGAAGTTCATCATATAATTAAAAATAAGTATTACTATGTACTCATGATAGCGTTTCATATATTTTCATAAATATGTTAATTTCTATATAAAGTATGCAACTTTAACAACACGTCTGTAATATGTCACAAATAAGACAGTGTTATTATATGTGCTTATATATACATACTCTGATATGTTTGCTCTTTTCTATCTGTGACAAAATTTTATGACATCCCTCATTATCTATTATTGAATATAGTTTGTGGGCTAGAAATGAGTAAATAATTCAACAATCCACTTGTTCCTTCTGTAAATACACAGGAGAAACTGCCTAGTTGTCCTTTGAGCTAGACACTATCACAAGCTTATAAACACTGTTTTCACTTTTCCCTATTATTTCCCCAATGTGTAGTGTATGAAATTGGGCTGATATCACATGAGAAATAGAATAATCTGAACTGACATAATAAAAACATACCATGAAAATATAAATTATTCTATTATTAAGTAGGGATATAAAATATACATGAAGAAATCTTTTATTATTTGATTTCAAAATAACTTTGTGTTGGTGTATATTGTGCATTTCTTTAACATCTCAACGGGATTCTCTTTAAAACAAATTCCAAGAATGCCGTTCTGGCATATGCAACTCTGAAAGCTAATTTCCAGAACAACAGTCTTGCAAAATTCCCCTCAGAAATATCTCTGAATAAAAGCAAATGGATGGATGTATACTTTCCATGCAATCCGAGATCAAATGAATTTGCTGCCGAGAATTGAAGGAACTTGACTATTGTCATTTTTTTCTGTTCATATTATTCTGTATTGGTAAGTTTTTGCTGTCCCCTGAATGTGAGCTTCTCAGTGAAGTTTTTATAGAATTGGTTCTCTTGTTTCCCCATTATGCATATTATGTAATAGTCATAAACTTTCAGGCAAATTTTTATTTTTTATTTTTAAAATTTTCAGCGATTTAATTCAGCTTTTCATTTCTGCCATAGAGCTATAATTCATACATTCTTTTTAATTAACTGTTTGCTTATTGGCCTAGCAATGGACCCTTAGAATTTCAACAGGTTCTGCATATAGTACACCATCAATACATTTAATAAATAAATAGATGACATTATTACACGTATAGCTAATTGTCAAATAACTTGTATTACAAATTGACTTGTATCACCCATCAAAATTTTTGAGTCCTAATTCCAACACTCTGATATTTCAGAAACAACAACAAAAGCTATCTTTAAAAAATTATACAACTCACCAGAAGACCTTTTTTTTTAACAATTCAGTTTCCCCAGCATAGTTATTTTGAATTCTTTAAAAGTTTATAGTATTCTTTTAATTTTAATTCATTCTCTTTCAGATTATGGAACTTCTAAAAATAATAAAAATAGTTATCTTTTTATATGAATAAGCAATCTGTTACATTTTCGGGAGATTCACCTTTAATTTCAGTGATACTAGTAAGACCTTCAAAATAAAAAAAAAGTCTCAATCGAGTGGGATTATTATTAGTATTTTTTGATAAAATGGAATGCAGCATTAAGATATTTCTGTTAACCCTCCCACCCTTTTATGTCCCATGGGATTCATCCAAGTCTGAATTTAATTTTTAAACCAATAGAAAAGACATATATAGATAGACTCTAGAGAAATGAGCAAAAATAATATAGATGCACAGTAAATATGACCTTTCATTGTTTTTTATTGTGTGTATTTAAGGTATACATAATGTTTTGAAATAAATATATAAAGAGAAATGATTACTACAGTCGAGCAAATTAACACATTCATCACCTAACAGCTACATTTTATTTTCCTTTACTTTTGGTGGTAACAGCCCCTAAAATCTAATCCTTTAGCAAATGCTCTACAAAACAATATTATTAACTACCGTCTCCACGCTGTACCTTAGATTTCTAGACTTATTCATCCTACAGAACTGAAAGTCTGTACCCTATTTCCCACTTCTTCCCACTTCATATCCTTTCCTGCTTCTGACAACCACTACTTTACTATCAAGTTCTATATATTCATGTTTTTTAGATTCAGCACATAAATGAGATCATGCAGTATTTTTTACTCTGTGCATGGTTTATTTCACTATTTCACTTAGCATAATGTTCTCCAGGATCATCCATGTTGCTGCCAATGAATCTTTTTAAAGTCTCTATAATATTCCATGGTCAATACAGCACAATTTCTTTATCTAGTCATTTATTGATGGTCACTTAGGTTGTTTCCACATCTTAGTTATTGTGAATGAACATGAGAGTGCAGATGTCACTATGACATACTGAATTCATTTCCTTTGAGTATATAACTGGAAGAAAGATTGATGGAGGATATCGTAGTTCTATTTTTAAATTTTTTTTGAGGAAACTTCATACTCTTTCCCACAACGACCGGACCAATATACTTGGCCATTTTTATGTCTTCTTTGGGAAAATGTGTCTTTTCATGTTCTTTGCTCAATTTTTCTTTTCTTTCTTTCTTTCATTATTTATTTGTATTTATTTATTTATTTATTTATTTATTTATTTGAGACGGAGTCTTGCTCTGTCGCCCAGGCTGGAGTGCAGTGGCCTGATCTCAGCTCACTGCAAGCTCCGCCTCCCAGATTCACGCCATACTCCTGCCTGAGCCTCCTGAGTAGCTGGGACTACAGGTGCCCACCACCATGCCTGGCTCATTTTTTTTGTATTTTTAGTAGAGACAGGGTTTCACAGTGTTAGCCAGGATGGTCTCGATATCCTGACCTCATGATCCACCTGCCTCGGCCTTCCAAAGTGCTGGGATTACAGGCGTGAGCTACTGTGCCTGGCCTTTTTTATTTTTTTAAGTTATAGGGTTTTTATGTCATTCAGGCTGGCCTCAAACTCCTAGGGTCAAATTATCCTGCCTCAGCCTCTTGAGTAGCTGGGGTTACACATGGGTGCCACTGTACTTGGGCACTTAGGTCCTTGACTCATTTTTTTTTTTTTTTTTTTTTTGCTATTGAGTGTGTGAAGTTCTTTTATATCATAGATATTAACCCCTTATCAGATACGTGGTTTGCAAATACTTTCTCTTCATCCATATGTTGCCTTCTCATTTTACTGATTGTTTCCTTTGCTGTGCAGAAGCTTTTTAGGTTGATGTAGTCCCACTTGTTAATTTTTCTTTTTATTGCCTGAGCTTTTGGTGTGATATCCAAAGTTTCATTGCAAGGGCCAATGTCAAGGAGCTTTTCCTTTAGGTTTACTTCTAGGGGATTAATTTCAGGTCTTAAGTTTAGATCTTTAATTTACTTCTAGTTGATTTTTGTGTATAGTATAAGTTTTATTCTTCTGCTTTTGGATTTTCAGTTTTCCCATTTTGTTGGAGAAATTTTTTTCATTTTTGTCGGAGAAACTTTCCCCATTGTGTCTTCTTGGTCACCTTTTGATAATTAATTGACTGTAAGTGCTTGAATTTATCTATTCTTTAAGTGTACACTATGAGGACAAAGATAATAGACAAACCAAAAGTGACTTTCTACTAGCATTAAACTTTAAAGTGACATTAATCCATAGCTTTAGAAATAGAAGCCACCCCAAAACAAAAGATTGCATTATGAACAAAATATGCAATATTTTGTGGCATTTTGTTTTTAAAATCATGTTGCACATTCATAGAAAAACAATGAAGACCTAAAATAGATCTTTAACATATGTACAAATGAGCAAAATGGCATCTCAGTTTTTCTGCTAACTGCAAAGCACAGCAACATCACCACTGGGTCTGAAGGGTGAAGTTACAGCCTCCGTTTCCTAAATGCTTTCTCAGTTGCTTCTAAAAAAAAAATTCCTTACCCTATCACATTTACATGTACATCTTTACAGCCACAATTCTGCCTCAGGCACATTCTGGTGTCAGAGGCTACCATCTGGTAGGTGGTTGTGTGTAGTAAATGAGTTTTAACAGAACCAATTGTGCTGGTTTCCTCCAGAGGGAAGAACCCCTAACTGAAAACTCAGTACAGCATTGCACTTTGCAGGAGAGTCTACCCTACCTATCTGCTATGTACTCAGTTGCCACCAGCTGTTTTATGCACTCTTAGCTCCCCAGCTGAGACAATTAAAGGAACGGGATTTGGCATTCTGTATAAATATGAGATATGACTCTGGAGCTGTTTTCACATTGGCAGAACATAGGGCAAAAAACAAGGCTTTGCTCCAGAATAGACTTTTTAATCTTATGGGCAATGATCAAGAAATGAAAAAGGCAGATGCTGAGATGATAATGAGGGGAGATATGAAAGCCTGGTTATCAGCAAAATATTGTAAATTAAATTAAGCATAGGGAAGTAGCAGCATCCTTCCCTATAAAACAGGCTAGCAGAGAAGATGCTAAATGTTTGGATGAGGACAGCCATCTGGGTATTTTGCATTGTGTGCTGCTTTTTCTGTACTCTGTATCTAGCTAAGCATGAGCCGTTGTAGCTACATATCACTTCTGCTTATGTAATCTATTGGAGTGTTGAGTCCGAAATCCTGTAAAATTAATAGCATAGGGGAAAGACATTTTTAAAATGATAAATGGGGTAAAGATGTGTTCTTTAATGGAGCTAGTGTTAGATTTTAAAATGTTACTTCCTAACTAAAGAAAACAAATGTGGTTGGTGATGTTTTAGTTGCAATCATGTTATACAATGAAGTTTCCACCTTTATAATTTGTTTTCTGCATAGAAAATCTGTAGATAACACCAAGATACTAATTATTGTGCTCAATCATGTTGGCCTATGCTTTTTTCTTACTTAGCTTTAAATTTCCAATAATCAATATGCTATTTTTATAGGAAAATATTAAGTAGAAATTAGAATTTTCTCTTTTTCATGTCACATAAAAACAGTGATTGAAAATGTTTTAAGAAGGCTTATAGGTTTGTTTCTAGAGCATAAATTGCATTAATATGTAGACAGTTCCAAAAGCTGTATTTTCTACGGGGACTTCCCGTTCAAACACTAGTCTCCTATCAATAATTACTTACTTGACGGCTCAACAAGAAAAACATCTCAAAACTGAAAAAGCCAAAACAGAAATATTGATTCTGCCATCACTTAAATTAAACCTCCACCTGTTTCTCAGTTTTGTAAAAGGCAGCGCTAGCATTAAAATGTTTAAGGAAACACTAGCAGCAACTGTCAAACCTAATTTAATTGTGTTGCCCTTGATACTTCACTTTTCTCAATCACACACTCCCAAACTTATTTAATCAGAAAATATATTTTAGTATGTTCAAACACATATGGGCTCTGCCCATGTCCTTACATATGTCCTATCATCCTAATAAAAGCCACCACCATCTCTCACAGGGTTTACCGTAATAAAGAAAAAAAGAAAGGAAGGAAGAAAAGAAGGAAGGAAGAAAAGAAGGAAGAAACGAAGATGAGAAGGAGGATGAGAGAAATGAAAGTCAAAACTCCTTACCCTCTTTATGAAAGCCTTATTTGATCTGGCCCCAACCATAGATCCCATCACACTTTTATCTTACCTACCATGCTGATCCCAAATTTTAGCAGTAGTTTTGAAATATGACAAACTCTTAGGAACTTAAGAGTCTGCAAAATAGGTATTCTGATTTCCTGGAATATACCTCTTCCTTTTTCTATGATTTCAAATTTCTGTTTAAATGTCATCTTTCTGCCTATGCAATCTAAAGAAATTTTAAAAATCACTATCTCAAAAGAAAATCACTACCACGTCACTTAATTCCCTACACAGTGCTTAGTGCTATCTCGCATATGACACACATACACATGCACCTGTATACATATATAATTTGTCTGTATCTCCATATTAACATATAAGCTCTTTAAGAGCACCACATCAAGTGCTTTAATTGCATTAAGTACAAATGAATCCTGGCCATGTAAAACAGTGACTGGTAAATAATATTCATTAAGTAATTACTTGTTTAATAAGCAAATGAACTGATAAGATTGAATATTAATTATTCTAATATTTTAGAATTTTATATAATTGGAGTAACCAGACTAATTCCATTAAATTTCACTTTAAGTTTCAACTCAAGCCAACCATATATGGAAGAGATTCTTTTTTCAAAAGAATATTGGAAAAATGTACTCATTTAACAATATTTTACAACTTCTAGTACTGATGAATTATTTTAAACATACTTTATTGCATTCACTGAACATAAGGTAGCCAAATTACATTCTCATAAATACAATGTATCAAAATATTTAAATATTTGCTTGAATATCCATATTATTAGCTTCTTACAACCTAAGTTGGTTTCAAAATCCCTTTTGCTTTAATATTTTCTTCTGGCTAACATTCATCAAGTGTTCTTATACATTGTACTAGCACATATTTTGCATTTATCAGAGTTCTATGTTTTTTCCTAAATAGATTTGCAGGACTAGAAACAACTAGAGATTAAATAGCAACGTGAAGGTATTGTAGAATAAAATGAAAAGTGGCCACCCACAATCAGAATTGATAAATTTAAATTATGTCACCTAAATGCAAACTACTAGTAAATATTCTAGTGTATCACAAACAGAAATTAATTCAAATACGTTCTTCTAGAAGATACTTGGAAAACATTGGATGTGATTTTCCTATGACTACCTGTCTTCATAAACTAAGTGTAAGTTTGAATTCTCTGCTCTCTATATGGCTTAGCTTTTTCTATCAGGGCAATGCCAATGACATGTATTTCATGATATAAAGATGATGAACATTATGAGTTATTTTATATAGTGCTCTCAATCTTTATTGATATAAAAACACATTAGTTCTAAAGCTTATCCGCAACTCAGGGCAATTAAGTGGATCTTCCTACAGTTTTAAATGAAGTATTTCTGGCAATTAGCAGATAGAAAATGATTTTTTTAAGACGCAGTGACAGCAGTAAAGGACAAATCCCTTAATGCTATGAGAAAGGAACAGTGTGCATGTAGTAATTTTTTAAATGGCATTAATACTGTTAATCATTTTGACCTATCTTCATTGACCTTCATAGTTATACTATCTAAAATTGTTATCCAATTGTTAAATTTTGTTGCTGTGAATTGCTCAAAAAGTAAGCTAGATGGTGCTAGAGAACACCATTCCATTTACTATGTGATAATATTTATAACCTATTTCTTGTTGATAAGAATGACTGAAAATGTTGAAACCCATTACATTGATCTGAAATTTAGTATCACACTATAAATTTAACATAAAGGATTTATAAAGATATCAAACTCAATAAAGGTACAAGATTAAGAGGAAGTATATATTCATAAGCTTATACTAAAGTATAAGATATCACAATCCCAAAATTATAGAAAGTCTATAATAAATTTTTATGGCAAATAATTACTTTTATTTTAATAAATCTATGGCACATGCATATTTTTATCCTTTTGGGATAACTTTTTTTTCTTGCAGATGTTAAAAACTGGGTGATATGGTTTAAATTGATAAACTACAACTGAGTTATGCCAAATATCTATTTAGATCTTATCTAGAGCTCATCTTAATATTGCTATTAACATCACTTACACTCATTTCTTAAGGAAAACTAATGTTCGAATTAAAAATAACATTTTTTTAAACAAAAGGAGTCCCTTTTGGTTTAAATCAGATTTGTGTAAATAAACTAATCAATTCAAAGTTTATATGCAGAGTTATGCCTATCAAACTTTTTCCCTTACATATTTTATATATCATTTATAATGTCATTAAATTTTCTTTCATTATCTAATAAGAAAATTTCCAAAATATGGTGCAAAGAAAATTTAGAAAGATTTTTAGAGGTTGGTGTATTAGTTTACCAGGGCTGCCATACAAAATACCACAGACTAGATGCCTTAAGCAACAGATATTAATTTTTCCACTTTTCCGAAGGCTAGAAATCCAAGATCAAAGTATTGCCAGGATTGGTTTCTAGGGAGGCCACACTTTTTGGCTTGTAGATATCTTCTCATTGTGTCCCTCTGTGGCCTTTTTCTCTGATGACACAGAGAGCTCTCTGGAGTCTCATCCATGTCTTATAAAGACACCCATCCTGTGGGATTAGGATCCCACTCACATGACCTCATTTAACCTCCTTAAAGGTTCTATCTCCATATACGGTTAAATTAGCTGTTAGAGGTTCAATATATGAATTCTGGCAAGACACAGTTCAGACGAGAATGGATGCTTTTGAGTCATCCTTGAGTCCTGATGTTAGGACTGATGTTTAATCTCTTCTGATTGAGCTCTTACTTACTCAGGTTCAACTGGTCTCTACCAGTCAACACGGATTTCCAGCAAAATTTCTTCTCTGGAGGGTCATGGACTGTACACAGCTTCCTTTCTCGTGTTCTTCCTGTACTACTTTCTGATCTTAATGACAGGCCTGTTAGGACCTACCCATTTTGTTAGCATGTTGCTGTCCTTGCAGAACTGAGAAAACCTGTCTCTGTGACGGTGCTCTTAATTCTTTCTTTCCAATTATAATTTCTCATCTACTTCTAATCCAAGGCATGGGATACCCTGTAATTCAGATGCCATGAGTAATGTGTGCACAAAGAACTTTCCAAACTACATCTTGAGAAACGTGAGGAAAGCTACATTGCATGAGAAGTTTCCCAAACCTAATGAGTGATCCGATTGCCCTTTAATCTGAATTATGATACTACAGTGAAGAGAACCAACATAATTTTTACTGACCTTTTGTCTCTATTCTCACTCCTTGCTTCTTTCCTTTTCCTACATAAACTTAAGGGCATTATATTTCCTCTTCAAATGTTGGCTGTTTCTTTAGTCATTATCTCTTTCTTGCCTGTGCTATTGTTTATTTGGAACCATATTCCCTTTTCCCAGACACTGAGACTCATCTGCTCATCTTTATTGGAGAATATATCTGGTAAAAAATAAGGGTTGTCAAGAAGGTAAGTACACTATGGTGCAGATGGTGGATTCAAAACATATTATGTTGAGTATCAATCTTAAAGTATAGCATAGCAGACAATTACTACTAAACGTTTGCTTTATTTTTTCATTAATTTAAGTTTAAGCCCTATTCAATTTTAATTGAATACATTATGCTAAATTTTCTCATAATACTCTTATCCTACTATTTTTATGTTTTTTTATAATATCTGGTCTTACCAAATTTCTCACTGCCTAGATTAACATTTTTAGAGGATAAAAACTAAGTAGATCCTGCACACTTATTCTTGCATTATTAAATTTTTCTTTTGAAATAATTATAGGTTCATAGGAAGTTTTAAAAATGTACAGGGAGGTGTTTTCTACCCTTCACCCAGTGTCCCGCAGTGGTACCACATTGCATAATTACAGATAATGCCAAAACAAGAGAATTGATATTGGTTCCACAGAGCTTATTTACATTTCATCAGTTTTTACATATATTACTATGCATAGGTAGTGCAATGCAACTTTTTACATGCATAGATGTATGCATTCACCACCACAATTGAAGATAAAGGACTGTTCCATTACCTCAGGGATCTCTTGTGCTATACCTTTATGGCCAAACTCACCCTTCTCTTAAGAGAGGTCCCAATCTCTTAACTCCTGGCAACTACTAATTTGTTATTCATGTCTACAATTGCAGTATTAGAAGAACATATATAAATTTAATTACATAATATGTAACTGTTTGTGATTTTCTTTTTTCAATAAGTATAATTCTCTGGAGATCCACTCAAGTGATGAAATGCATCAATAGTGTGTTCCTTTTTATTGTTGAGTAGTATTCATTGGTCTGTATGTGGAGTTTGTTTAACCTTTGGCCATTTAAGGACATCTAGGTTGTTTTAAAGTTTTGGCAATTATTAATAAAGCTTCTATGAAAGTTTTTGTACAAGTTTTTGTGTGAACACATGGTTTTATTTCTCCTAGATAAGTGATAAAGTGTGCAACTGCCAGGTGATAGTCCAAATGCATAGAGTTTTAAGAAACTGCCAAACTGCTTTTCGGAGTGGCTGAACCATCTTCTATTTTCACAAGCAATGAATGAATAATCAACTTTGTCCTCATCATTACCATCATCTGCATTTGTTGTACATTTTTTAATTTAGCCATTCTGATAGGTATCTGATAGTTTTATTTTCACTTCTTAATGATGTCACTGATCATTATTTTTAATAACAGACACTGCTACAATGCTTCACATATTGTTTTTGTTGCAAATATAATATAATACATCTATTAAATGAGTGATAAATCTTCCACCCCATGAAAAAAGATATGTTATTTTATACTCACCAGATCAACCTTGGGTGTTATATAATCCTCTGAAGATGGCCTTGGCTCAGGAAAAAACTGCATGCAGATTCCTTTAAAGAATGCCATAAAAGTAACATTTGACCATCCGCATGAGAAGTCAAAAGTCTATGTGCTGGTTTCAAGTTACTGAGAAGTTACAATGTAGTGTTCATAAAGATACAGGTTGATGGTGTATGCCGCATTCTCAAATAGTCTATCAACTAGGTTTGGGAGAGGGTCACTGACACAGGGAATTGAGGAAGGAAGCTTTTTCTCTAAGAATAACATTTTTTACTATAGATAATGTGAGCCCTATTCTTTTGCGATTTTCTGGTAAAGGAAATTAGAAATTAAACCTTTGGTTACTTAGGAATATTCTTACTTAAACTTGGCATAGAATATTTTAGCAACAGAAACATAACAGTAATGTGTAGTACTTGAAAAATGAAGAGAAACAGAATAAATGAGAGGATTAGCAAATTTTTTTAGTTATATTGAAATTTTAACCTAATAAAAGAACATATATGTACTACGTAATATGGTTCTTAAACCACAGAGAAATACTGCACTCTGGGCTGATCTTATGCTGCTTTGAGTTTTTGAAATTCAATACTAGGAATTTTTCAGAAATGGCTGTTTTCCACAGCAGTTTATAGCTGCTTTCCACAGCCTCCTTCTCAATTCTCTACATGAAGGGACAGATGAATAAACTGACAGCATTTCATATTGTGTTTGATAGGTAACCAAAGCTTTTTGCAGGGGCCAAAATGTGAATGAATCACACACATACAAATATACAAGTGAATTTTAAAGTGCAAGAAATGGAAAGCAGATGGATCAGTTCTGGTGGTAAGACCATAAGAAAATCATCTTCTCGGAGTTGAGGCTGTTGTTTTTCATTCAAAGCATGCATCACAGACCATCCCAGAAGTTTAAAACCAAATATATAGATTAGGCTGGGTGAAATGTTAATCATGTAAAGCAAAACTGAAGGATTTAAGTTTCACACTGAAGTATGCACCATATGCATGTTAAATATTGGAAGTTGAAATTCCATCTAACTAATTGACAAAGATACTGAATAAATTTTACATTAAGGGATATATAATTATAGTGATATCCTCAAATGCTGATTTACTTAATGAAAAACTGTTTAGCAAAATGAACTCTGATAGTGGAGTGAATCTTACTGGAGATCAACTCTATATCATACTTTGTCTTTTATATCTTTCACTTATCCACACATCTTTATTTTTAAAAAATGTCATAATGGATATGCATCAATCTTTCTAAAAAAATAAGAAGTTGTGTAATTCTACAGTAAACTACAGTGTTCATATAAATATTTTACATAATATAAGCTCTTCTAAGATGCTGAATACTATAACAGGAAAGATAACCATGTTCTGAAGTGCCATCCAACAGACCAAGTATACTTGAGCAATGAAAACTCAATTAGGTAATTGCAATGATAAATCAGGCAACTATAGACTATATTATTTACTGTCTATTTTAGTTTTAGAAGCAAGTAGTGGAAAACAGAACTGCTAGAGCTCCCTACATGTTTTTAGGCTGAAACTGGTAAATGTGCTTCATGTGACAGAAAAATTAATTCAGAATTCTCCTTTCACCTTTAAGGTATTTCCTTACAAGATAATGGAAGAAAATTGGGTAGCAATATAAATCAGAGCTTTTCTAATTGCATTTAATTCCAACTGCCTTCAACGAATATCTTCTACTTCTTGTAGAGGATGGAAAATTCTTCCACAAATTGTAACCAGATTGAAAAATGTGAGAAAACAGTGTTTTGATTTAATGTTGTTCCCTCTCCATAAACCTGAAATTCACTTTATCTCTTTGGGGGAATATCTATTATGTTCACATGAAAAAATTAAATGTCTAATTGACCACTCAATTATACAAGCACACAGTATAATCATTCTTAAACACTTTGGTTTGCACACTTGTCTTCCTGAAATGGTTATCTTTATTATTATTGTTTTAGAAATTCCATTTGAACTTGCATGGGAGGCAGGATTCTAAGGTGGCTGCAAGATTTCTACTCCATAGTACACATGCCTTGGCTAGACTGAGTGGTGAAGCCAGCTGGGCTTCTGGGTGGGGTGGGGACTTGGAGAAATTTTGTGTCCAACTAAATCGGCACTCTGTAAAAATGCACCAGTCAGCACTCTGTAAAATGGACCAATCAGCAGGATGTGGGTGGGGCCAAATAAGGGAATAAAAGCTGGCCACCCAAGCCAGCAGCGGCAATCTGCTTGAGTCTCCTTTCACGCTGTGGAAGCTTTGTTTTTTCGCTCTTCACAATGAATCTTGCTGCTGCTCACTCTTTGGGTCTGCACCGACTTTAAGAGCTGTAACACTCGCTGAAAAGGTCTGCAGCTTCATTCTTGAAGTCAGTGAGACTACGAACCCACTGTAAGGAAGACACTCTGGACACATCTGAACATCTGAAGGAACAAACTCTGGACACACCATCTTTAAGAGCTGTAACACCGCAGAGGTCCACGGCTTTATTCTTGAAGTCAGAGAGACCAAGAACCCACCAGAAGGAATAAATTCCGGACACAAGATTACATTATATGACAAAAGTAAATAGATTTTGCAGATACATTTAAGATCTCTCATTGATTGACTTTGAGATAACCAACAGGGAAATTATCCTGGGTGGCTTTCATAAGCATGTAAGCAGGTAGTAAGAAAGTGAACCCTGTAAAAGAGGGACAAAGATAAGAGAAAGAAAGTAGTAGACACTTCTCTTGGTCTTTGGAAAAGACCAAGCTTTGAAATAAATAGCATACTATCATGTTGTGAAGAGGACCATGTGGTAAGGAATAATAGGTAGTTTCCAGAAGCTGAGGACCTCATTCCTACAACTTCAAGGAATTTCCAATAGCCAGTGAACCTGGCGGAAAACCCTGGGCCTCAGATTAGATTACCACCCTGGCTGATACCTTGACTGACCCATTGTGAAGACCATGAGCAACGGATTCAGTCAATCCACATCGGAGATTCCACCCTGCAAAATATGAATCTTGTTTTAAAACACAAAATTTGTGTTATTTTATTACATAGCAAAGATAATGATATAGTTTGGCTGTGTCCCCACCCAAATCTCATCTTGAATTGTAACTCTCACAATTCCAACGTGTGGTGGGAGGAACCTGGTGGGAGGTAGTTGAATCGTGGGGGAGGATCTTTCTCATGCTGTTTTGTGATACTGAATAAGTCTCACAAGATCTGATGGTTTTAAAAATGGGAGTTTCCCTGCACAAGCCCTCTTCTCTTTTCTGCCGCCATGCGAGGCATGACTTTAACTTTCTGCCATGATTGTAAGGCCTCCCCAGCCATGTAGAACTGTAAGTTCATTAAACCTCTTTCTTTTGTAAATTGCCCAGGCTTGGGTATGTCTTTATCAGCAGTGTGAAAACGGACTAATACAGATGATGTGTTAGTCTGTCCTCACACTGCTATAAAGATGTTACCTGAGACTGAAAGAGGTTCAATTGACTCACAGTTCTGCATCATGGCTGGGGAGGCCTCAGGAAACTCACAATCGCAGTGGAAGGCGAAGGGGAAGCAGGCACCTTATCCCAAGGTGGCAGAAGAGAGAGTGAGTGAAGAGGGAATTGCCACAGACTTTTTTTTTTTTTTTTTGAGACAGAGTCTCGCTCTGTCATCCAGGCTGGAGTGAAGTGGTGCAATCTTGGCTCACTGCAAGCTCCACCTCCCGGGTTCACACCATTCTCCTGCCTCAGTCACCCGCCACCACACCCAGCTAATTTTTTGTATTTTTTTAGTAGAGATAGGATTTCACCGTGTTAGCCAGGATGGTCTCGATCTGCTGACCTTGTGATCTGCCCATCTTGGCCTCCCAAAGTGCTGGGATTACAGTTGTGAGCCACTGTGCCTGGCCTGCCACAGACTTTTAAACCATCAGATCGCATGAAAACTCCCTTATTATTATGAGAACAGCATGGGGGGTGTCTGCCTGTATGATCCAATCACCTCCCACCAGATCCCTCCCTGGACACCTGGGCATTACAATTCAAGATGTGATTTGGGTCGGGAGACAGAGCCAAAGTATGTCAGATAACTAATACGACTCTTCCATTAAAAGCAAGATGATATTAATAAATCAAATCTTTCTGTCTCAGGGATTTCAATAGGACATTCCAAAACTAGGCCATTATTGATAAAAATACCAACACTCTGGTGCATTTTTAAAACTCTGAATAAAATAGAAATAGAGATTTACAAGAATGTTTTCCTGGAAGTTAAACTGCATTAACTTTAATACTCTTGTATGAAATAAGGCTCAGAAATCTGGAACATAAGTTAAAATGATTTTTCAGTTTGGTGGTCTGTATAGATACGTTTACTCTAAATTTCTTCTGGAGCATGTTAACATTCTTAAATACAAACCAAAAATTTATCCATTGAATATATATACAAAGCATGGAATCCAGAAGCAAATGCCACTTTCAGAAGCAGAAAAAGGGAAAACATTCAGCCACTCATGCATGTGTAAATCACCTTTAACTAGATACTTATATATTTGACTGAATAATGGTAGTAAGGAATTTCCAAACTCAGTGGAAATAAACTAACAATATAAAAACAGTGAACTGCGGCTGGTGAAGTGGTGCTTTATTAATCAGTTAAAGAGTTATTTTTGTTTCACATGCCACTTCTTACCCTTTCCACTTACCTCACAAATTAACATATTCAACCTCATTAGAGAAATGTTTTACCAGATAATATTTGATTTTATGTAATTGAAATAGCATGAATACATTATAATTTTTTAAAAAAAAAAACAAAACACGCCAGGCGCGGTGGCTCACGCCTGTAATCCCAGCACTTTGAGAGGCCGAGGCGGGTAGATCATGAGGTCAGGAGAATGAGGCCATCCTGGCCAGCATGGAGAAACCCCATCTCCACTAAAAATACAAAAATTAGCTGGGTGTGGTGGCATGTGCCTGTAATCTCAGCTACTCGGGAGGCTGAGGCACTAGAATCACTTGAACCCAGGAGGCGGAGGTTGCTGTGAGCCGAGATTGCACCACTGCACTCCAGTCTGGCAACAGAGCAAGACTCCATCACAAAAAACAAAACAAACAAACAAAAAAACTTTATATTTTTGGCGGTTACCGTGTATTCTCAGATAAGGCCCAGAAAACTAAAGGAAAAGTAAAAATTTTATTTAAACTGTATATGCATTTCACAATCTGAAGGCATAAGAAAGCCAACTAAGGTAAATTTCATTTAAAAAAAAATTACTGTGTATGTTTAAAGTATACAACATGGCGATATGGGATACATACACATAGATGGTAGAAATGTTGCTACAGTGAAATAAATTAACTTATTTATTATCTCACAGTTACCGATTTATTTTTGTTTTTGTGGCGAGAAGCTAAAATCAAATTTAGTATGAATTCCATATATGGTACTATTCTACTACCTTTACGTCCCTTGATGGACATTAGATCTCTAGACTTATTCATCCCACATATCTGCTTCTTTGTATCCTCTGAACCACATATCTCCATTCCCTCTCTCTACCCTATCCCTGGTAACCACTGATTTGTTCTCTCTCTCTCTCTGTATATCTGAGCTGTAAAATTATATTCAACATATAAGTGAGATCATGCAATATTTTTCTTTCTATATCTGGCATATTTTGCTTAGCATACTGTTCTCAAGATTGGTCTAGGTGGTGGCAAGTAGCAAAATTGTGTTCCTTTTTAGGGCTGAATAAAATTCCACTGTACATATGTACCACTGTTTCTTTATCCATTCACCTGTCATTGAACATTTAGGTTGTTTCTATATCTTGGCTACTGTAAACAATGTTGCAGAGAACATGGGAGTACAGGTATCTTGATGAGGTGGTGATTTCATTTTCTTTTGGTACATGTTCAGAAGAGGAATTTCTGGGTCACATGGTAGTTCTATTTTTAATTTCTGTGGAAACCACCATGCTGTTTTTTTATAATGACTGTGTGTACATTCCCAACAACAGTGTATGAGTTCCCTTTTCTCCACACCTTTGGCAACGTTTGTTATCGTTTGATTTTTAATAGCCATTCTAGTTGGTGTGAGGTGGTATCTCATAGTAGTTTCATTTTGCATTTTTCTGACGATTAATGATGTTAAGCACCTTTTCATATAACTGTTAGCACTTATTTCTTCCTTGGAGAAATGTCTATTCATGTCTTTTGCTCATGTTTTTTCATTATACTTTAAGTTTTAGGGTACATGTGCACAACGTTCAGGTCAGTTACATATGTATACATGTGCCATGTTGGTGTGCTGCACCCGTTAACTTGCCATTTAACATTAGGTATATCTCCTAATGCTCTCTACTTTCCCAGTTTTGAGATGCATGACTTCCTTATAAATTTTGGATATTAACCCTCTTATTAGACATGTGGTTTGCAAATATATTTTCCCATCCATAGGCTGCTGTCTCATTTTCCCATGTTGTATAGAAGCTTTTCAGTTTGGTGTACTTGCATTTGTTTATTTTTTCCTTTGTGGCCTGAGCTTTTGGTGTTATATCTCAAAAATCATCGCCAGGAGCTTTTCCCTTATGAGTTACTCTAGAAGTTTTATAGTTTCTGTTCTTATATTTAGGTCTTTTATCCATTTTGAATTGTTTTTGTGTATGCTAAAATGGTCAAATTTCATTCCCTGTGATGTAGAAATTTCATTTTCTCAGCACCATTTATTAAAGAGGCTGTCATTTCTCCATTGTGTTTTCTTGGGGCCCTCGTTAAAAATCAGTTGACCATATATATTTGGATTCATTTCTGAGCTCTCTATTTTATTCCACTGGTGTATGTGTCAGTTTTTTATGCCAGTATTATATTATTTTGATTAACATAGCTTTGTAATACAATTTTAAATAAGAGAAATGTGATGCCTCCAACCTTGTTTCTATTTCTCAGAATTGTTTTGGCTACTCAACAATTTGGGGGTCTTTTATGATTCCATAGATATTTTAAGATTTTTTTTCTATTTCTGTGAGAAATGTGATTAGAACTTTGATAGGCAATGCATTGAATCTGAATATTGCCTTTGCACTATGGACAGTTAAGCAGTATTATTTTTTCTGGCCTATGTTCATGAAATATCTTTACTTTTTTGTGTCTTCATCAATTTCTTTTTATCAATGTTTATAATTTTCAGTGTACAAATATTTTACCTCCTTGTTTACATTTTTATTCATAGGTATTTATTATTTTGATGCTATAAGAATGGGATTTTATAATTTCTTTTTCAATATACTCATTTTCAATTAGCACATTAAAATGTTGCTAATTTTGTGTACTGATTTTGTGTCCCGAAATTTTATTGAATTCATTTCTGACGTCTAATGGTTATTTTTGTGAAATATTTGGGGTTTAAAAATATAAGATCATGTTATCTGCAAATAAAAATAATTAGACTTTTTTCCTTTGTAATTTGGAGGGTTTCTTATTACTTTTTCTTTTCTGATTGATTTTGCTAGTACTTAGAGTCTATAGATAGACATGATGCGAGTGGGTGTGCTTGCCTTCAATCAAAGTTTAGTGGAAAAGTTTTCAATTTCCCCCATTCATTATAACGTTAGCTGTGGGTTTTTAATAAATGGTTTGATTATGTTGAGGAACTTTCCTTTCTATGCCTAAAGTGTTGAGAGTTTTTATTAAGAAATATCATTGACCTTTTTAAAATTTTCAATATCAATTGAAATGATCATGTGTTTTTTTATCTTTCATTTTGTTAATGTGATATATTGCATTTATTGATTTACATATTTTAAGCCAGACTTGCATGCCAGAGACAAATCCCACTTGGTCATAATGTGTAATCTTTTCGATGTGTTATTGGAATATGTTTGCTAATCCTTTTTATTGGGAATGTTTGTATTGATGCTCATCCGAGAAATTGGGCTGTAGTTTCTTTTCTTGTGATGTTTTTGCCTGGCTTTGGTATCAAGGTGATGTTCACCTCATAAAATATGTTTGCAAGTATTTCCTCCACATCTATTTTTTGGAAGAGTATAAGAAATACGGGTATTAGTTCTTTGAATTTTGTAGAATTACACTGTAAAGCCACCTGGTGCTGAGTTTTCTTTTGGGGGTAAGTTTTTGATTAATTCTTCAATTTATTTCTTTGTATTTGTCTGTTCACTCTTTCTACTTCTCCCTGATTTACTCTTAGTAGATTACATCCTGTTGGAATTTATCCATTTCCTCTAGGTTATCCAATTTGTTGGCATGTAATTATTCATAATATTCCCTTAATATTATCTCATTTCTGAGGTGTCTGTTTTAATTTCTTCATGTTTATTTTTCATTTATTGGAGTCTTTTTCTTTTTGTAGACTACCTAAAACTTTGTCAATTTTGTTTATTTAAAAAACCTGTTTTATGGATTACTTCTGTAGTTTTTCTGTTCTCCATTTGATTTATTTTTTTCTGATTTGTAATTATTTTCTTCTGTCTGCTACTTTTGGGTTTAGTTTGCTTTTCTTTTGTTCATTCCTTAAGAAATAATGTTAGACTATATATTTGGGGACTTCTTTTCTAATGTATGCATTTATTCCTATAAAATTCCTTCTTACAATTGCATATGCTGCATTTCATAGGTTATAGTATGTTTTGTTTCCATTGTTATTTGTCTCAAGTTATTTTTAATTCCCCTTTTGATTTCTTCTTTGATCCATTGGTTGTTTAGGAGAATGACATTTAATTTTCACAAATTCCATATTTGTGAATTTTCTAAAATCACAAATTCCATATTTGTGAATTTTCTAAAATCCTTCTATTATTGATTTCTAGTTTCATAACATTGTTGTATGAAATGATATGGATATGATTTCAATCTTACTTGTTTTTGTGGACTAAGATATGATCTATCCTGGAGAATGTTCCATGTGCACTGACAAAAAAAGGTATATTCTGTTGTTGTTGGATGAAAAGTTCTACATATGTTGTTAGGTCCATTTGGCCAAAAGTGTAATTCAAGTCCAGTATTTCATGTCCATTAATATTTGCTTTATATATTTAGGTGCTCCAACATTTAGTGTATATACATAAATATATACACACTATATATATACACACTATATATATACACTATATATATACAGTAATTATATTATCCTGATTAAAGGACCCCTTGATAATTAAATAATAACCTACTCTGTTGCCTGTGATAATTTTTGACTTGAAGTCTGTTTTATCAGATATAGGGATAGCCATCACTCCTCTCTTTTTGTTATCTTTTGCAGGAAATATTTTCTTTCACCCTGTCACTTTCAACCTATATGTGTCCTTAAAGCTTTCTAGTGGGTGTCATATAGGTGAGTCTATTTTTTTAATCCATTCAGTCACTTTATGTCTTTTGATTAGAAAATTTAGTCCATTGAGAGTTAAGGTTATTATTTATAAGTCAGGACTTAATATTTTGTTGTTTGTTTTCTCATTCTTTTGTAGTTCCGTTGTTCCCTTTTATCTCTGTTGTCTACTTTCATGATTTAATAGGATTCTGTAGTGTTAAACTTTTATTTCTATCATCCATAAATTTTCTGTAGTTTTTTGTTTTGTGTTTTTCACGAGGCTTACATAAAATATCTTATTATCTATTCTAAACTGATAACTTTTATTGCATTAAAAACTCTAGAATGTTATCCTCCCCACAAGTTACGTTTTTGATACCACAATTTACATATTTTTATATTGCATATCTTTATCTTTGACAATTTTTATTTTTCCACCACAATAGAGATATGTATGATTTACCACACCAGCATTACAGTATTAGAGTATTCTGGACTTGACTACTTACCTCTAGCAGTGAAGTTTATATTTTCATATGTATTCATGATAGTAATGATTGTCTTTCTGTTTCCACTTGAATAACTTCTTTAAGCATTTCTTGTAAGGAGAGTCTAGTGGTAATGAGTTCTCTCAGCTTTTACTTGACTGCCAAAGACTTCATTTCTACTTCATTTCTGAAGTACAGATTTGCTTGGTATAATATTCTAGGTTGGAAGGTTTTTTTTTTTTTTTTCCTTTCAGTGCTTTGAATATATAATTCCATTCTCTCCTGGCCTGCAAGACTTCTACTGAGAAATCTTCGGATAGTCCCGTGGATATTTCCTTATATGTTACTTGATATTTTTCTTATGCTGTTTTTAAAACTCTCTCATTGTTTTTGACTTTTGATATTTGATTATAACATGCCTCAAAGAGGACATCTTTGCTTCAAATCTATTCGAGAATCTTTGAGTTTCCCTGATCCGGATGTCCGTATCTCTCACAAGACTTAGGAAGTTTTCAGGATTTATTTTATTAATAAGCTTCTGTCTCTTCTTCTTTCTTTCAAAAACATTCACAATAAGGATACCTATTTACTTAATGGTGTCACATAAGTCCTATAGGCTGGATTAATTATTTTTCTTTTCTTTTTTTTAATTTTTTAACTGCATCTCTAATGGAATATACGTCATTTCAATTGACCTATATTCGAGTTCATAAATTATTCCTTTTGCTTTATCTAGTCTGCTGTTGAAGTGGTCAGTTGTATTTTTCATTTCATTGATTGAGTTCTTTAGCTCCAACATTTCTATTTGAGAATTATTTATGATATCTCTTTGTTGAATTTCTCATTTAAATTACAATTTGTTTTCCTGATTTTATTGTATTTTCTATTTTTATTCTTTTGCCTAGGTTTTCTTCCAGGGTTTTTATGATTTTAGGTCTTACATTTAAGTCTTTAATCCATCATGAGTTAATTTTTGTATAAGGTATAAGGGAGGGATCCAGTTTCAGCTTTCTACATATGGCTAGCCAGTTTTCCCAGCACCATTTATTAAATAGGGAATCCTTTCCCCATTGCTTGTTTTTGTCAGGTTTGTCAAAGATCGGATGGTTGGAGATGTGTGATGTTATTTCTGAGGCCTCTGTTCTGTTCCATTGGTCTGTATATCTATTTTGGTATCAGTACCATGATGTTTTGGTTACTGTAGCCTTGTAGTATACCTTGAAGTCAGGTAGCGTTAATGCCTCCAACTTTGTTCTTTTTACTTAGAATTGTTTTGGCTATGTGGGCTATTTTTTGGTTCCATATGAATTTCAAAGTAGTTTTTTCCAATTCTGTGAATAAAGTCACTGGTAGCTTGATGGGGATGGCATTGAATCTATAAATTACCTTGGGCAGTATGACCACTTTCACAATATTGAGTCTTCCTATCCATGAGCATGGAATGTTCTTCCATTTGTTTGTGTCCTCTTTTATTTCTTGGAGCAGTGGTTTGTAGTTCTCTTCGAAGTGGTACTTCCTTCCCTTGTAAGTTGGATTCCTAGGTATTTTATTCTCTTTGTAGCAATTGTGAATGGGAGTTCACTCATGATTTGGCTCTCTGTTTGTCTGTTATTGGTGTATAGGAATGCTTGTGATTTTTGCACATTGATTTTGTTTCCTGAGACTTTGCTGAAGTTGCTTATCAGCTTAAGGAAATTTTGGGCTGAGACAATGGGGTTTTCAAAATATACAATCATGTCATCTGCAAACAGGGACAATTTGACTTTCTCCTTTCCTAATTGAATACCCTTATTTCTTTCTCTTGCCTGATTGTCCTGGCCAGAACTTCCAACACTATGTTAAATAGGAGTGGTGAAAGAGGGTATCCTTGTCTTGTGCCACTTTTCAAAGGGAATGCTTCCAGTTTTTCCCCATTCAGTATGATATTGGCTGTGGGTTTGTCATAAATAGCTCTTATTATTTTGAGATACGTCCCATCAATACCAAATTTATTGAGAATTTTTAGCATGAAGGGCTGTTGAATTTTGTCGAAGTCTTTTCTTGCATCTATTGAGATAATCATGTGGTTTTTGTCTTTGGTCTGTTTATGTGATGGAATATGTTTACTGATTTGTGTATGTTGAACCAGCATTGCATCCCAGGGAAGAAGCCCACTTGATCGTGGTGGATAAGCTTTTTGATGTGCTGCCGGATTCAGTTTGCCAGTATTTTATTGAGGAGTTTCGCATCAATGTTCATCAGGGATATTGGTCTAAAATTCTCTTTTTTTGTTGTGTCTCTGCCAGGCTTCGGTGTCAGGATGATGCTGGTCTCATAAAATGAGTGAAGGAGGATTCCCTCTTTTTCTATTGATTGGAATAGTTTCAGAGGGAATGGTACCAGCTCCTCTTTGTACCTCTGGTAGAATTCAGCTGTGAAACCATCTGGTCCTGGACTTTTTTTGGTTGGTAGTCTATTAATTATTGACTCAATTTCATTGGTCTATTCAGAGACAAAACTTCCTCCTGGTTTAGTCTTTGGAGGGTGTATGTATTCAAGAATTTATGCATTTCTTCTAGATTTTCAACTTTATTTGCATAGAGGTGTTTAAAGTATTCTCTGCTGATAGTTTGCATTTCTGTGGGATCACTGTTGATATCCCCTTTATCATTTCCTATTGTGCCCATTTTATTCTTCTCCCTTTTCTTGTTAGTCTTGCTTGTGGTCTATTTTGTTGATCTTTTCAAAAAACAAGCTTCTGGATTTATTGATCTTTTGAAGGGTTTTTTGTGTCTCTATCTCCTTCAGTTCCGCTCTGATCTTAGGTATTTCCTGCCTTCTGCTAGCTTTTGAATTTGTTTGCTCTTGATTCTCTAGTTCTTTTAATTATGATGTTAGGGTGTCGATTTTAGATCTTTCCTGCTTTCTCTTGTGGCCATTTAGTGCTATATATTTCCCTCTACACACTGCTTTAAATGTGTCCCAGAGATTCTGGTACGTAGTGTCTTTGTTCTCATTGGTTTCAAAGAACATCTTTATTTTTGCCTTCATTTCGTTATTTACCCAGTAGTCATTCAGGAGCACGTTGTTCAGTTTCCATGTAGTTGTGAGGTTTGTAATGAGTTTCTTAATCCTGAGTTCTAATTTGATTGCAGTGAGGTCTGAGAGACAGTTTTTGTTGTGTGTGATTCCTGTTCTTTTATATTTGCTGAGGAGTGTTTTACTTCCAATTATGTGGCCAATCTTAGAATAAGTGTGATGTAGTGATGAGAAGAATGTATATTCTGTTGATTTGGGGTGGAGAGTTCTGTAATGTCTATTAGTTCCACTAGGTCCAGAGCTGAGTTCAAGTCCTGGATACCCTTGTTAACTCTCTGTCTTGTTGATCTGTCTAATATTGACAGTGGGGTGTTGAAGATTCCCACTATTATTGTGTTAAGTCTAAGTCTCTTTATAGTTCTCTGAGGACTTGCTTTATGAAACTAGGTGCTCCTGTATTGACTGCATATATATTTAGGATAGTTAGCTCTTCTTGTTGAATTGATCCTTTTCCCATTATGTAATGTCCTTCTTTGTCTCTTTTGATCTTTGTTGGTTTAAAGTCTGTTTTATCAGAGACTAGGATTGCAACCCCTGCTTTTTTCTTTCTTTCCATTTGCTTGGTAAATCTTCCTCCATCCATGTATTTTGATCCTATGTGTGTCTCTGCATGTGAGATGGGTCTCCTGAATACAGCACACTGATGGGTCTTGACTCTTTATCCAATTTGCCAGTTTGTGTCTTTTAATTGGGACATTTAGCCCATTTACATTTAAGGTTAATATTGTTATGTTTGAATTTGATCCTTTTATTATGACATTAGCTGGTTATTTTGCCCATTAATTGATGCAGTTTCTTCATAGTGTTGAAGGTCTTTACAATTTGTCATGTTTATGTATGCCATGGCTGGTACCAGTTGTTCTTTTCCATGTTTAATGCTTCCTTTAGAAGCTCTTGTAAGGCAGGCCTGGTGGTGACAAAATCTCTCAGCATTTGCTTGTATGTAAAGGATTTTCTTTCTCCATCACTTATGAAGCTTATTTTGGCTGGATATGAAATTCTGGATTTTCTTTAAGAATGTTGAATATTGGCCCCCACTCTCTTCTGGCTTGTAGGGTTTCTCTCAAGAGATCCACTGTTAGTGTAATGGGTTTCCCTTTGTGGGTAACCCGACCTTTCTCTCTGGCTGCCCTTAACATTTTTTCTTTCATTTCAACCTTGGTGAATCTGACGATTATGTGTCTTGGGGTTGCTCTCCTCAAGGAGTATCTTTGTGGTGTTCTCTGTATTTCCTGAATTTGAATGTTGGCCTGCTTTCCACAGCTGGGGAAGTTCTCCTGTATAATATCCTGACGAGTGTTTTCTAACTTGGTTCCATTCTCCCCGTCACTTTCAGGTACACCAATCAAACATAGATTTGGTCTTTTCACATAGTCCCGTATTTCTTGGAGGCTTTGTTCATTTATTTTCACTCATTTTTCTCTAATCTTGTCTTCTTGCTTTATATCATTAATTTGATCTTCAATCACTGATATCCTTTCTTCCACTTGATCAAATCAGCTATTGAAGCTTGTGCATGTGTCACAAAGTTCTTGTGCTGTGGTTTTCAGCTCCATCAGATCATTTAAGGTCTTCTCTAGACTGTTTATTCTAGTTAGCCTTTCATCTAACATTTTTCCAAGAAGTTTTGCTTCCTTGCGATGGGTTAGAACATGCTCCTTTAGCTCAGAGACGTTGTTATTACTGAGCTTCTGAAGACTACTTCTGTCAACTCATCAAACTCATTCTCATCCAATTTTGTCCGTTGCTGGCAAGAGCTGCAATCCTTTGGAAGAGAAGATGTGCTCTGGTTTTTGGAATTTTCAGCTTTTCTGTTCTGGTTCGCCCCATCTTTGTGGTTTTATCTACCTTTGGTCTTTGACGCTGGTGACCTACAGATGGGGTTTTGGTGTGGATGTCCATTTTGTTTATTTTGATGCTATTCCTTTCTGTTTGTTTTTTTTTTTCCTTCGAACAGGCCCCTCAGCTGCAGGTCTGTTGGAGTTTGCTGGAGGTCTACTCCAGACCCTGTTTGTCGGGGTATCACCAGCAGAGGCTGCAGAACAGCAAATATTGCAGAACAGCGAATATTGCTGCCTGATCCTTCCTCTGGAAGCTTCGTCCCTGAGGGGCACCCACCTGTATGAGGTGTCTGTCTGCCCCTACTGAGATGTGTCTCCTAATCAGGCTACACGAGAGTCAGGGACCCACTTGAAGAGGCAGTCTGTCCATTCTCAGAGCTCCAACACCATGCTGGAAGAATCATTGCTCTCTTCAGAGCTGTCAAACAGGGACCTTAAAGTCTTCAGAAGTTGTCTGCTGCCTTTTGTTCAGCTATGCCCTGCCCACAGAGGTTGAGTCTAGAGAGGCAGTATGCCTTGATGAGCTGCAGTGGGCTCTGCCCAGTTCAAGCTTCCTGGCCACTTTATTTACCTACTCAAGCCTCAGCAATGACAGGAGCCCCTCCCCCTACCAGGCTGCAACCTTGCAGGTGGATCTCAGACTGCAGTGCTAGCAGTGAGCAAGGCTCCATGGGTGTGGGACCCACTGAGCCAGGCACGGGTGGGAATCTCCTGGTCTGCCAGTTGCTAAGACCATGGGAAAAGTGCAGTATTTGGGCGGGAGTGTATCATTCCTCCAGGTACAGTCTGTCACAGCTTCCCTTGGCTAGAAAGGGAAATCCCCCGACCCCTAGTGCTTCCAGGGTGAGGTGACACCCTGCCCTGCTTCCACTTGCCCTTCATGGGCTGCACCCACTGTCCAAACAGTCCCAGTTAGATGAAGCAGGTACCTCAATAGGAATTGCAGAAATCACCCATCTTCTGTGTCTATCTCGATGGGAGCTGCAGACTGGAGCTGTTCCTATTTGGCCATCTCGTCATGTACTTTTAATGATATAATATTTCTTTACTTTTTTATGCTTTTTGTGTACTTACATTGATGTCTGTGCAACTGGTGATGCAGTCACCTCTTCCAAACTTCACAGAGTGCTTTTTGTAGAGGAAGATTTTTACCTGTGCATTGGTCTGAGTGTACAGTTGGGCAGGGTGTGGCGGCTTTGGTTCTCTGTGGGAACAGTGATATAGTCTTCATGAAGCTCTTTCATTGTGATCAACATTAACAATAACTGTTGATGGCTCAGTGGTAAAGACTGCAGGAGTTTCTGGCAGTGACAGAAGCTGTGTAAGTTATTAGGGCAAGGGCTTTAGGGATCCCCTTGTTCTTGTATTCTTCCAAGTGGGAGTAATAGCTAAATGGATCTTTCTTGGTGCTCAGTCTGACAGGATGCACAAGAAGCCACAGCAGTACTGAGATTTACTGCACAGGTGTTTGGAATGGCTCTGAAGCCAGAGTCCAAGACTTGGGGTCTTGTTAAACCACTGTAGCACTTGGGACTTGAAGTACAGGTTTACTTTTCAAGGGAAGAATGGATGTAACTTTCCCTGTAAGATAGAATCTGTTGCTCTGAGGCACACTCCAACAGCTCAAGGCCGGTGGGTAGGATGTAGCATTGGCTCTAACATGGGGGGCAGGATATAACATTGGAATGGCTGTGGGGGAGGACTGCTTTGCAGTCTCAGTTCTCAAGGAACAGGGAACACTTGCAATTTGGGACCCAGAACCAGTAGAGTATAGTGGTAACATATGTTCTGTGGGGATGAGGTACCATGTAGTGGTGACTCTGGATGCTGGTATGGTGGGACACAGCAGTTGTTCAAGCTTTGTGAGTTTGAGTGAAGCAGCAGCAAGGACACAGGAATGGTAAGATGTGGGGCAGGGACCAGCACAGAAATATTTACATTCCCTGAAAAGGATGGGTACCTCAGCATCTCAGACTGTGGGAACCTAGTCCAGTTTCAGGTAGGTGGGGCACAGTGGTTGTTCAGCCTAGAAGGCAGAGTGGCACAGTTCAGAAAAGATTCTGATTTCCTGGGACCCCTGCCACCATAACTGCTCAGTCCCAGGAAGTGCAGCTACATGGGTCAACAGAGCCTTTGGATCCCTGGGAGTGGGTGCTGCCTCACTGGTGGCATGGGAGTAGAGGGTATTGTTTCAGTGTATCAGATGCCTGCGGTTCCTAGAGGCAGAGCACTGCAGTAGCTGTGGCACTAGGGCTTGCAACTGCTCTGGTGTACTGGAGGCCTGTGATCCTCGTGGGGCTGGAACATTTTCTTGGCTGTGGCACTAAGTTCATGACTAGATGGGAAATTTGAGACTCTGGGTCTTCAGAGGTTGGCACCTCTTCAGCTTTTCTCTAAGGTTAGAGTTTGCTAGCAACTCCTTTAGGGGGTGGAGGAGATCTGTGTTAGCTTGGCCCTAGTGAGTAATAGCACTGCTTGAAGATGGAGTGCTACTGGGTAAGCTTGGTGCAGTGGTAGCTTAACCTCAGGGATGGAGGGATGAAATGACTACTCACTCTTAAACAGGACAAACTCTAGCAGTGATTTTGGTTTTAAGATGATGCAGCACAGTAGTAGCATCGACCACAAAGACCCAGGGTGCAGTGTGGCTGCTTCTCTGAAGGTAGCTCAGCTTGTAGACTCCAGGGAGCTCACTCAGCTGGGCCCAAAACATGAGAACTGTAGGATTCTTCAGTAGCAAAGAATTCCGATGTCCATGATTTTGATATGGGCTTCTGTGTTCCTTTTGTTTACATTTTCTCCACAGAAATAAGTACCTTCTGGTTCTGAGCTGATTCCCACTGGGGGAGAAGCAAGGTGACCCTTCTCCTTCCCTATACAGTCATCCTGGTTTCTGTTCTCTGTAGAATTTCTGCTGTTTCTTTGTTGTTCTCCAGCACTATTTTTCTTCTTGGTCAAAATGTAGTTAATTGTTGTTTTGGGTTGTCTTGCAGAGGAAGGAGCACTAAGAGCTTCTAATTGGCCACCTTGCTGACATCACCTGTCAAATTCCACCTTTGAATGAAAAGGAGCATACTAGATGAGATCTAATTTCGTGGACTTTGCCTAGAATGCCACTGGGAACAGAGCACAAACAGAAGGGGGCAGCCTTATTGGATTGAGTCAGAGTTTAGCACAATTGCATCAGAATGGAAGTGGGAAGAGGAATGCATCATAAATTGGTCCTCTTCTCACTTAGAACACGTAAAATGATCCCTCTTTTCTTAGATAGATTTCTCACTAGTGGTCCAAAAACAATTTTGTCAAGATAAAGTCATCTGGTCCTGGACTAATTCTGCAGCTTTATGCAGCTTCTCCTACTTTTATTCCAACTGAATTGTCCTCCTTACATCTTTTCTGAACATATCCTCCTCCCATCACACAACCTGTTTGTATGCTGAACCTTTCACCTAGGTAGTGCTTCCTTATTTTCAATTCTCAGCTTATCTTTCATTTCCTTGGGAAATCTTTCTCTGACAACCCCAACAAGGAGAAGTCTACCTCTTTTATAATATTAAGTGACTCTCATTAATAAACATCAGAATTTTTAATTTAACTTTAAATGATAGTTTTTGATGAATGTCTATCTATGTCTTCTGCTATCCTATAAATTCTTAACATGGACTTGCATATAAGCGCTAAATTAGTATCTCTTCGATGTTTCTCTGACATTTGAATATTGTTCTATATGCATGCTAATTTTATAATTATAAGAAAAATAAAGAATACATATTTTAAAACTCACCATAGAAAATTGGAATATATGGAATATTTCTGGACCATAATAAGAAAGCCTGCGAAGTAGGTGGTTATGAATTTAGAAAAGAACCCATTTGCTCTGTTATGAAGTTTTATCCATTAGAGCTCATTTTCCTTGGGGATAGCATGGAGAAAAGCAGACAAGAGAGACCATTAGAAATAGAGTTCCTCCATCAGGTACACCAAAAAAGTTAATGTAGTATGCTATAAGTAATGTATTATGGCTATAAAAGTAATGATAGCCAAAGGCCTAATTAAATATCTTGCAGGGCCAATACTACCTGCCACTTAATGGTAGATGGTAACGAGGCCTAGGGGACTTTACAGATCTCCATGGGAACTAGAGCTGAGGACTTTCCAATGACCCCCCAGGATGGGACTTTATAGACCCCCATAGCAACCAGGACTGGGGATTATTGGGTCTTTATGACAAGACCTAAAACATATCTTTGCCCTACAGAAAAGGCCACCTTAGCACAGACATAAGTCTCATAAACCTTAAAACAAAACTTAACTTTACAAGAATAGCTTAGGGTTACTTTATGAAATAAATAGCTGGTAACTGACCTATACTAAATATAGGTATAAGAAATGAAGAAGAGTCTAGCAAACTCTGAGAATGGTCTCCATATGGTGATCCTCCTGGTCAGTCAGTCATCTGGCTCATGTTACTGGCTTGCTCCTGCTATCTGTCTTGTAACAGCACTTCCAAAATAAACTGCTTGAACATCAGTCAGTGTCTATGACTCATCTTTAGTGCAAATCAGACAGAAGGGGAGAAGCTATTCCCGGAGAAGTTGGTCAACTAGGACCACTTGAGACTCCCAAACATGACAGTAAGAAAGAGCTGGAGTTTATGTTGTCTTTTTCTCAAAGTTTTATTAAAACAATCATAATGCAATATTACATCAATTTTCTATACTCTTCTACTCATACAAAATCATAATCATAAACAATAGATTTACTTTTACAAATTACTACTCTATAAAGGAACATACAAATACAACTTTTGCTTTTTTTTCTTATAGATGCGAAATAAAATGGATTTGTTTTTGCCGTACATATGTATTGCATAGTGCTTGTTGGTACAAGTGTTTAAAATCATAGATTTGCCAAAAATATTATTTTGAAGAGACACTATTAACTATCCCATCCAAATTGTATTTAGTTCTACAAAGCTGGAATTGAAGAGAATAAGAATAGTTTACATAAGGAAATAAGTGTAGTTAATCATAAATACTGGCTATCCATTAAACAAGACCTTTTCAGTCATTACATTTCCTGTTAATTTACACAGAGCCAGCTTCTAAGCTTTCTAGGAAACCTCCACAGATGCTAGTGTATACTCTGCAAACTAGTAAACTGCCAGACAATGGAATTTTTAAGTGTTTGAGGAGGTTTCTAATTCAAGAGGACCAATTTTATTCATTAGTTCCACAATCAACAGAGAATCCTTGGGTTCATGTCATAGTTAATGAAAACCTACGATTTCCAGAAAAGAAAATGCATTTCCTTAGTCACATCATTACAGAGCCATACACTAATGCTTAGGAGTTTGCATTACCTGTGGGAAATCTCAAATTGCCATGATGCTAAATGACACTGATACATGTTTTATGAAAACAGTCTACTGTTTTGGACCTGGAATGTTTATAATGGAAGTGTGTATTTTAAACATAAGTATTCTTTAACTCTCCTTACAATGTTATAATTTAAAGTTCAGGTATATTCTTAGTTTTTTTTTTCTCTTAAACCAGGAGCTATAAGTTACACATTTCAGGAATTCTTAACCAGTATCTTCAAAGCAAAAGAAAAACACATTCTGTTTAGTTTATTGCATGGCTTCCACCTACTTAAAAAGACAAAATTCAAAATATTTTCATTTATTGAAAAAATACTTAACCTGATCACCATAACTAACAGATGCTGGTTATGAGAACATATGGTTTATTCATAATACCTAAATTTAAACCTTAAAACCCTGCTGTTTGTCTCAATTTATTTTTGTGAAGAATCATTTTCTAGCTTTTATATTTCAACCTTACATTGTTATGTTCTGTTGTCTGCTTAGAGAAAAGGATCTTTTCAATGTCTTCATCAGTCATATGTTGAACAATCATAGAGAAAAATGATAGACTGGAAGTTAATAGAAAATAATTAGAAATTATCCTTTTTAATGCTGGCTGCTTATTTAACTTCAATGCCATTATATTACATTAATGTAATAAAAATCAATCACTCCATATTAGAGCTTTGTTGTACAAGATGATAGAAACTTGAGAAAAATCAATTTAACTTTTGTACCAATTGAGATGACACACATGGCTTGTGAAAACTAAAGAAGTGGAGAAAGTACTTCAGTAGCCACTAATGACAGGGCCAATGTTAATTAAAATCCAACACAATTCTGAGCCACCTGTGTTACAATCCTGATCTTTTGTTATTTGAAAAGTAAAACCCCTTGTTATTGTTTAAATCATCTGGTTTAGCATACTACAAATGTATTTTCAATACAGTTTAATAATTATATTCAGGCATATTATTTTAATTTATATTTAAAACAATCAAAGATGTTGGTTTTATTGGTAATTACAGTGCCCAGGGAAAACTAAAATAATGAGATTCTGATAATGGCTTGATTTTCAATTTAGTTTATTGAGTGATATTTAAATGGAATCACAGAGTAAGAAGTGATTTAAAGAATGTATTTTGTCTATAATCTTCAATTTAGATAGGACAATAGTTAAATATGCTATCAACACACACTATGATTCTGAATTACAGATAATTAATAATGTTGTAACAAGCTTTTCTATATAACATTATCTTTAATATGGAAGCAGTTTTTACATATGACATATACAAATAATATTTTATGTTTAGAGATGCTATTGTTGGTAAAGTATATTGTTCTCAATTTGTTGACATTTTATATTTGGAATGTGTACATAAATATTTGTGGTAGATTATGTAGGTACTTTCTTTGAGACATCATGATATAGAGGTTCTAAATAAAAACCAAGAAAGAAATAAAATAACACTTAAAATTATAAAATGTTTTACATTAGTGCTGACAAGTAATTCATTATTGTCATATTTGCTTAATTTATAATTTTTATATTCTTTATTCATACCATAAACCACTGCTGCTCTCCTACTAGTAGAAAGATACATTTTCTATCAATTTAAAAATGTGTTTTAATCTTTTTATCTTTGTTATTGAAAGAAGTTCTTCCAAATTGCTAACTCAAAGCTTTTTGCGATAACCTCTCATTAAATTCTATGCTTTTGAGTCTACTGTAAACATTATTTTAAGTTAGAAATAATGCCCGATTGAATACATCATAAACTTTCTATTGATCTTTAACTCTGCCAGCCCCTAATTGACTAGAGGTGTCTAGATGCAAAAGGCAAAGATCCTACAGTTGACCAAACGCACCATATTCCATTGTACAGTGTGCCATCCCCATAAATTATCCTTCTTTACACAACACACTCATAAAACAATGAATCAGACATTGAAACAAGTATTTACTGAATATATAATATACCCAAATGTAAGGTAAACCTCATAGATAAAAAGTATTTACAGCTGGGCATAGTTGCTCATGCTTGTAATTCCAACACTTTGGGAGGCAGTCAGAGGATTACTTGAACCCAGGAGTTCAAGACCAGCCTGGGCAATAAAATAAGACCTCGTCTCTACAAAACAATAAAAATAAAACATAGCCAGTCATGGTGGCATGCACCTGTAGTCCCAGGTAATTGGGAAGCTAATGTGGGAGGATTGCTTGAGTCTGGTAGACCGAAACCATAGTGAGCTATGATGGCACCACTGTACTCCAGCCCAGGTGACAGAGTGAGATACTTTCTCAAAAACAAAAAGTATTTAAAAACATTAATGATAAAAGAAAAATACAATGAAATAAAAATGTTTCTATAAAAGGGTACATAAACATACATTTTTTACATAAAAGTGCACACAAATATACATAAACATACATATATTAGAGGGCTGTGTTATGCAGATGGTATGCACTGAACTATGGAGAGATGAAATAAAGTCAATCATATTTGTATTCATTCTCGCTGTATTTTTAATAGACTATATTCTTCTACAGCAGTTTAGGTTCACAGCAAAATTAATCAGTAGTTTCAGAGATTACCCATATATCTCCCATCTCCACACATGCATAGCCTCCCTCATTATCAGCATCCCTCAACAGTGTGGTTCATTTGTTATCACTGATGAACTTATGATGACACATTATTGTCACCCAGATGTGATAGTTTATATTACAGCACATTCTGGGTGTTGAACATTCTATTGGCTTAGACAAATGTATAATGACATGTGCCCATCATTATAGTATCATACAGAGTAGTTTCACAACTCTAAAATTCCTCTCTGTTCTGTCTGTTGATCCATCTCCCAAACATCTAGCAACATTGATCTTTTAACTGTGTTCTTAGTTTTGCATTTTACACAATGTAACTGTGCATATACAGCATGTAGCCTTGTCAGATTGGCTTCTTTTTCACTTAAAAATATGCATTTAATGTTCTTCCACTTTTTTTCAAGGCTTTATAGTTCATTTGATTTTAGCACAAAATAATATTCCATTATCTGGTTGTACCACAGTTTATCCATTTACTTTTTGAAAGACATCTTGGTTGTTTCAAGTTTTGGCAACCATGAATAAAGTTACTATGAACATTGTGCTTCTAATCTATGGATCTAGATTTCTTTTCAGGTATATTTACTGCTTTTGAGTAAATATTAAGGAGCACAATTCCTGGATCATATGGTAAGAGAACGTTTACTCATGTAAAAAACTGCCGAACTGTCTTCCAAAGTGGCTGTACCATTTTGCATGTCTACCAGCTATCATTGAGAGTTTCTGTTGCTCAACATCCTGACCAGCATTAAGTGTTGTCAGTGTTCTGGATTTTTGCCATTCTAATAGGTGTGTAGGGATATCTTGCTGTTTTAATTAACATTTCCCTGATGACATATGATTTGGAGCATCTTTTCATTTGCTTACTTGCCATCTTTGGTGAGGTGTCCAGGTCTTTTATGTGGTTTTAAATTGAGTTGTTTCTTTTCTTACTGTTGTATTTAAGAATTCTGTGTAAAATCCTTTTTTCAAATGGATCTTTTGCAAATATTTCCTCCCAGTCTGTAGATTTTCTTATTCTCTTGATACTGTCTTTCATAGAGCTGAAGTTTTTAATTTTAATGAAATTCATCTAATCAATAATTTATTTTATCGATTCTGCCTTTGGTGTTGTATTTTAAAAAAATTTCACCATTCCCAAGGCCATCTAGGTTTTTTCCCATGTTATTTTCTAAGGGTTTTATAGTTTTATATTTCACATTTAAATCTGTAATATATTTTGAGTTAATTTTTTGTGAAGGTTATAAGTTGGCATCTAGATTTCTTTTCAGGTATATGGTTGGCCAGTTTTTCTAGCACCTGTTTTTGAAAATATTATATTTGCTGCATTATATTGCCTTTGCTCCTTTGTTAAAGATCGGTTGTCTTTCTATATGTGGATGTATTTCTGTACTCTCTATTCTGTTTCACTGATCTATTTGTCTATCATTTTTTTAATACCACACTGTGTTGATTACTGTAGTTGTGTAGTAAATCTTGAAGTCAGATAGTATCAGTCTCTTATATTGTGTTGTTTATTCTAGTCTTTTTTTCCTTTTCATAGAAGCTTTAGCATCTGTCTGTCAGTATTCACAAAATAACCTGACGGAATTTGGTAGAGATTGCTTCTAATCTATAGATCAAATGGTAAAAACTAACATCTTGACAATATTGAGTCTTCCTGTTCATGAACATGGAATACTTCTCCATTTAGTTATTTTAAATTTTTTTATTAGAGTTTGTAAATTTTCTCATATAGATTTTGTACATATTGTGTTAGATTTATACCTAAGTATTTCATTTTGGTGATGCTAATGTAAATGATATTGTCTTTTTAATTTCAAATTTGACTTGTTCATTGCTGGTACATAAGAAAGTGATTGAATTTTGAATGTTAACCTTGTGCATTTCCATCTTGATATAATTGCTTATTAGTTCCTCAAGTTTTTTTTTTATGATAGTTTGTATTTTCTACATAAACATTCACATCATCTGCAAACAAAGACAAATTTATGTTTTGTTCCCAATAAGTATAACTTTATATCCTTTCATTGTCTCATCGAATTAGCTAGGACTTCTAGTATTATGCTGAATAAGAGCAATGAAAGAGAACATCCTTGCCTTGTTTCTTATCTTAGTGGGAAAGCTGCCAGTTTCTCACCATTTTGTATGATGTTAGCCGTAGGATTTTTGTTAATATTTTTCACCAAGTTGGGCAAATTCTTCCCTATTTCTAGTTTACAGAGTCTTTTTTTTATTATTATATTTTAAGTTCTAGGGTACATGTGCACAACGTGCAGCTTTGTTACATATTTATACATGTGCCATGTTGGTATGCTGCACCCATTAACTCGTCATTTACATTCGGTATACCTCCTAATGCTATCCCTCCCCCCTCCCCCTCCCCCCACCCCATAACAGGCCCTGGTGTGTGATGTTCCCCTTCCTGTGTCCAGGTGTTCCTATTGTTCAATTCCCACCTATGAGTGGGAACATGCAGTGTTTGGTTTTTTTGTCCTTGCAATAATTTGCTCAGAATGATGGTTTCCAGCTTCATCCATGTCCCTACAAAGGACATGAACTTGTCATTTTTTATGGCTGCGTAGTATTCCATGGTGTATATGTGCCACATTTTCTTAATCCAGTCTATCATTGTTGGACATTTGAGTTGGTTCCAAGTCTTTGCTATTGTGAATAGTGCCACAATAAACATACGTGTGCATGTGTCTTTATAGCAGCATGATTTATAGTCCTTTGGGTATATACCCAGTAATGGGATGGCTGGGTCAAATGGTATTTCTAATTCTAGATCCTTGAGGAATCTCCACACTGCGTTCCACAATGGTTGAACTAGTTTAAAGTCCCACCAACAGTGTAAAAGTGTCCCTATTTCTCCACATCCTCTCCAGCACCTGTTGTTTCCTGACTTTTTAATGATCACCATTCTAACTGGTGTGAGATGGTATCTCATTGTGGTTTTGATTTGCATTTCTCTGATGACCAGTGATGATGAGCATTTTTTCATGTGTCTGTTGGCTGCATAAATGTCTTCTTTTGAGAAGTGTCTGTTCATATCCTTTGCCCACTTTTTGATGGGGTTGTCTGTTTTTTTCTTGTAAATTTGAGTTCATTGTAGATTCTGGATAGCCCTTTGTCAGATGAGTAGATTGCAAAAATTTTCTCCCATTCTCTAGGTTGCCTGTTCACTCTGATTGTAGTTTCTTTTACTGCACAGAAGCTCTTTAGTTTAATTAGATCCCATTTGTCAATTTTGGCTTTTGTTGCCATTGCTTTTGGTGTTTTAGTCATGAAGTCCTTGCCCATGCCTATGTTCTGAATGGTATTGCCTAGGTTTTCTTCTAGGGTTTTTATGGTTTTAGGTCTAACATTTAAGTCTTTAATCCATCTTGAATTAATTTTTGTATAAGGTGTAAGGAAGGGATCCAGTTTCAGCTTTGAACATATGGCTAGACAGTTTTCCCAGCACCATTTATTAAATAGGGAATCCTTTCCCCATTTGTTGTTTTTGTCAGGTTTGTCAAAGATCAGATGGTTGAAGATGTGTGGTATTATTTCTGAGGGCTCTGTTCTTTTCCATTGGTCTATATCTCTGTTTTGGTACCAGTACCATGCTGTTTTGGTTACTGTAGACTTGTAGTATAGTTTGAAGTCAGGTAGCATGATGCCTCCAAAAAAAGTCCAGGACCAGATGGATTCACAGCCGAATTCTACCAGAGATGCAAGGAGGAGCTGGTACCATTCTTTCTGAAAGTATTCCAGTCAATAGAAAAAGAGGGAATCCTCCCTCACTCATTTTATGAGGCCAGCATCATCCTGATACCAAAGCCAGGCAGAGACACAACCAAAAAAGAGAATTTTAGACCAATATCCCTGATGAACATCGATGCAAAACTCCTCAATAAAATACTGGCAAACCAAATCCAGCAGCACATCAAAAAGCATATCCACCATGATCAGGTGGGCTTCTTCCCTGGGATGCAAGGCTGGTTCAACATATGCAAATCAATAAATGTAATCCAGCATATAAACAGAACCAATGACAAAAACCACATGATTATCTCAATAGATGCAGAGAAGGCCTTTGACAAAATTCAGCAGCCCTTCATGTTAAAAACTCTCAATAAATTAGGTATTGATGGGATGTTTCTCAAAATAATAAGGGCTATATATGACAAACCCACAGCCAATATCATACTGAATGGGCAAAAACTGGAAGCATTCCCTTTGAAAACTGGCACAAGACAGGGATGCCCTCTCTCACCTCTCCTATTCAACATAGTGTTGGAAGTTCTGGCCAGGGCAATCAGGCAGGAGAAAGAAATAAAGGGTATTCAATTAGGAAAAGAGGAATTCAATTGTCCCTGTTTGCAGATGACATGATTGTATATCTAGAAAACCCCATCCTCTCAGCCCAAAATCTCCTTAAGCTGATAAGCAACTTCAGCAAATTCTCAGGATACAACATCAATGTGAAAAATCACAAGCATTCTTATACACCAATAACAGACAAACAGAGAGCCAAATCATGAGTGAACTCCCATTCACAATTGTTTCAAAGAGAATACAGTACCTGGGAATCCAACTTACAGGGGTTGTGAAGGACCTCTTCAAGGGGAACTACAAACCACTGCTCAGTGAAAGAAAAGAGGATACAACAAATGGAAGAACATTCCATGCTCATGGATAGTAAGAATCAATATCGCGAAAAGTTTACAGAGTCTTTGTCATGAATGTGTGTTGGATTTTGTCACGTGCTTTTTTTGGTATCTTTTGATTTGATGTTCTGATTTTTCTGATATTGCTTGTTGATGCAATGTGTGAGACATATCTGAAAGCAAATGCTAAATCCGAGAAACAACAAAATTATTATGTTCAAGAAAATGAGTGGGGGTATACTCAGTAAATATTAAATTACATATATGTGGCATTAAAGTTGCATTTCAACATGCATCTCATTGTATAATCTGTCAATAACTTCTATTTATTATAAATTGAAGAAGAATGTTATATAAATTCAGAAATAATTTATATTTTACTTTGATTTTTCCAACAAAATGATTGATATTAAGTATTATCTAGTCAAAACTGCACTACTGTTTTATGTGTAAAAATATGTTTGTATAAAAGATTATTATAGAATTACAAATGTTTGTAAATACTTGAGATTCATTTATTTACACATGAGCCATACAAATAAATCAGTTCCTGAAAACACTAGTTTATTATACTAGTATGTATAATACTAGTTGAAAGTATATCATATCCAATTAAAAACTGATACATATTAAAAATCTAAATAAAAATTTTGCTAATTTATTTTGTTTTCACAATAATATAAAGAATTTTAAAAATTATCCTCTTCTTAATAAAAGGGTAATAAATTAATTTTGTCTGTGTATTAATATAATCGAATGCCTCTTTAATATTTGTCATCATAGTATATGCAACTAATGTATTTAAAATTAATTTCTTAAATATGTAGCCAGTTTTTCTTTGGCCATAAATTATATTTCCGCATTACAAGTTCATGTGGAAGTCATGTTATCTCACATCCCTATATGATATTTAGTGTGTTAAATAGCATGTTAATAACATTAGCTTAGGTGTATCCAAGAAAATATAAGCTTAGGCTAATTCAAGAAAAAATTAATATTGCTAGAAGCAACAAATCTTAAATATGTAACTCCAACTTTCAGTAGAAATATTTCCTACAATTTCAAACTCTAATTTTACGTTTTTTACATTTTAGTTTTATCAACGTTAAGGTAGATATATGGTTCACTTAACAGATATTCCAAATATTTACCCATTTTACTTTTGTACATTTTACCTTGTCAAAAATCAAATTTATTACTATAACTATTGATTACATAAGAACATTCTTAAATCGAGAAGCTTGAAAGCTCATATTTTATTATTGCAACAACACTGTGGATGTTTTGTATAAACTGAGAGATTCCCCTTGTTCACTTTTCAAGAAAATATTTATCAGATACCTAGTACTGAATAATCATAATTTTTCTGTCAAGTTGTTTTCACAAATAAAAATGGCTGGCCATGGAAAGATAATGTGTTTGAGTTTGCAACTCAAGTAACATCATAAGTAATTTTTTGGAGACACTTATTATAATTTGGTATGTAGCAAATGTGCATTTCGCCACAGAATACAGTCATGAACCTCCTAACATTTCAGTCAATGAGGTGGTTCTATAAGGTTATAATACTGTATTTTTAATGTGCTTTTTCTATATTTAAATTGTTTAGCTACACAAATACTTACCATTGTGTTACATTTGCCTGCAGTATTCCGTACAGTGACATGGCATACAGGTTTTTAGCATAGGCGAAATAGGCTATATCATACAGTGGAGATGTGTAGTAGGCTATGTCATCCAGGTTTGTATAAGTGCACTCTATGATGTTCACACAAGGATGAGGTCACACAGTGACACATTTCTCAAAACATATTTTTGTCATAACGTGAAACATACTAACTGTATTTTAAAATCAGGTACTCAAAATTCAATATTTAAGGCAACTTTTAAGTGTATTCAAGTTAAAGTTTTTAAAAAATATATTTGTTTGTGTTTCAAAAGATCATTTTAGAGTTAAACCTATACATATATACAACATACATATTTTCTCTGCCACTAATAAGGTACCCACTAGTTTTACATGTCCAAGAAAACTATTAGTTCAATGAAAAAGGTGAATATTTATTAGTATCACTATTTCATTATTTTAAAAATTGGCTTTATAAACCATTTAGCAGGGTCTCAGGATCTGTGAGGCGGAAGTTTTAAGAACCACAATAAAAGCAGAGCTATGTAATTTAACTTTACAGAAATTATTATCTCTTTTGGACAAAAATGATTTATAATATATTTGCTTTTTACATATTAACATAAATTTTATGGAAGAATGACTTGTTCTAGCTGCTGTGAATGATGTTTGAAGATTTTCTCAGTCATCTGCTCCTTCAGGAATTGCCTGCTGTGAACAAGCCAACATTACCCACACCTACATTGCAGCCTTTCTTGAGTTTTCCTCCATTTAAAGACTGAGGAGTTGTTTTATCTCTACAGGTTTATTTGGCGGTCAGCAGAATGTGGTGACCAGGCATTACAGTTCTTCCTGTGCCCAATCTTGCTCCCTTTCCTTCATTTCCCAGATGTTGATATTGAAAAAAAGAAATTATTGGCATTTTAAACTCTATCACAGACTATGTTTCTTGAAAATTTAAACTTTAGCACTTGCTTGACTAATGGGCATAAAACATATATAAATATATCTCTATATAAAACCTATAGTGATATTATGAATAGATTCTTTTCATTTCCCTTCTGGAGGGAACTCCAGAATGTCAAAATAGTCATTCAATGAGATGTATATATTTGGGACAGACCTCAAATATAATGTACTGTGGTAATGAATGAAGATTTTGATGGAAGAATGTTCGCTTTAGATACCGCATTAGAGAGATTATTTTAATGTGTGGAAGATACTCCTCAATTTCAAGAAAGAGTTTTTGTAATATTTCATCAGGAAAACAACAGCTCATTTTCTTATACAAGGAGTTAAAATAGTAGGTAGTAAGGATGCCTTCAAAGACAATTCCTTTTGTTATATACTAGACCTTCCCCCACCCCACCGACTAGCACTCGGTAGAAGAAAAAGCTAACATAGAATATTACTTTTCAAACAATCTACTATGGGACTAAATGCAGAACCATCACACTCTTTTATTTACACTTCTTGCATTTTCGGTACAGTCCTTGACCTCCAAGTAAATCTGTACTGAACATAATATATATATTTTACTAAATAATTTAACATATGTAATGAATATTTTAGCCTAAAAATATTTTGAAATGTGTAATGTTGGCTTTTGTAAAAAAAATGTAATTTTTAAAAAGTATTTGATTAAAAATTAAACAAGATGAACCTTCTACATTTGAAATTTAAAAATAAGTATTTCAAAAGAAAGCACAAAATTCTCAGGAAAAAAGGCAAATATTTTGAAGGTACATTGAGGTAGAACAGTGCAATATGAATTTCAAGCTTTAATACTATCTAATTCTTATGACAAAAGTATCACTAGTTTTACACAAAATATATGAAGGTCAGATGACGTGTGCAAAAATTACGACATGAAAAATAGGTACCTGATCCAATATTTGAAATTAGGGTTTCTTACTGCATTTACAGTCCTCCACTCTATCCCATGGCTGAATGAATAGGAAGCTGCTGAAGTAACTATGGTGACAAGTTGAGAAAAGCTGAGATTTTCCTATCAAATATTGAGATATATATGTTTAAAAACAAAAAGAAAGCACTTCCTATGAAGGTTATCATTTTTCTAAAACTAGATTTCCTACTTTTTCTTCTAAATAATTTTGATATTTAATGTATTTCTACAAAACCTCTAACATTTTTGCCTATAGTAGCTTACATTTTCCATTAGGCTGTTTAAATGTATTATTTGGTCTATTTTAATATGTTCTCACATAGTTTTAGAGGCAGACAATATGTACATGTAGTAAATCTCAGCTCTGTAAATATATACCATCTATTTAACACCTTGGGTTACTGTACCCCTTTTAAATGTGTGTACTATTGTTTAGGATTTATTAATTCAGTTCCACTTAACTGATTTTCACAGGTTGCCATAGTTTGCAATAAATCATGACTCTTTTTTATTCTTTGGGGTGTCAAGAAAATAATGCAGCTATTTATATCAATATAAAATATGCAGATATGTAATTAGAAAGTGATTCTAATTACTATCTAGCCTGCTAATAACAATAAACTTAGTCAGTTGACGACATAATATATCCAAACACAATTCTTCTAATAATTTTAAATAGTATACCCTACAATTAATTGTTACAAACATGACTTTACAGGTAAATCCTACTTGGGATTCACAAAATATCTTTTGTAAAGAGATTTCCGTTATCAAATAAAAATGTGAGATAAATGCAACATTTGAGGTTATGAAAGTAGACAATTAACTTCCTGGTGATGATTATTTTAATTGGTAAAATACCATTTTAGTTATTATATTTACCATCAAGAGAAAAATAAGGGGCAGATGTAATGTAGCATACATAAAATTTCTTCACTTGCCAACAGATGTGTACTTCAACTCAAACAGCTGTTTGCTCTTTTTTGGTGTTTATTCATGTCTGTGAGTACATAATTTATATTAATTTGTAAAATAATCTTAAAATACTAAATATTTTAAAGGAACTGGGGCTTTGGAGAAATTGTGGGGTATTTTAAATAAATTCTGCAAAGTGGAGAAATTTCAGAAAAATTATCAGATGTTTATATGTGTTTGAGACACTAAGAGTATACTGAATACACATTCAGTCGCTTCATGCCTGGAAAGAATTAGTAGTACTATTGTGGAGTCATCATTTCATTTTGATCAGAAATTGTACTGCTTTTCAGTAGGCGTTTCTATGGGAGTTTTCCTAAAGAAGAGAATGAGTAGCAATACATTTGTATTTAATTTGAATCTCAAGTAATAGAAATGTATCATTTTGTTAAAATGAAGAATATTTATTTTAAAAAATCAACTGATTTTAGAAAGAATATTCATACCCTATCTTGTCATTAGCGAACTTCAACATTTTCTATAAATATAACAACAGAATCAACAAATACAATACTCCAAATGATGTTTGTTTAAAACATGATTCTGAAATATCCAAAAATAAACTTATCAAGACATTATTCAAATTAGAAATTATTCAATTATTGTCTGTGACTTCTGCCCCTGCCTCCACAACCCACAAAAAAACCTTCAAAATATAAGCTTCTTGATGGTTTCATGGTCCAGGCTACAATTGAACAATTTTTGATGCATTCAGAACTGGGGACACTGCTTTATTAATTACTTTTCAACTTTTAGACTATTATCCTGGTTATTAAATGAATAATATATTGTCTTCTTAAGTGATAGCTGCCCTTTTCTAGTTTTCCACTATTTCCCAGGCACATAAGAAGATTATTATTGCATTTATGTGGAACACATGAATTAGGTTTGTTATCTACTCTCCATTTTGAGGGTCTCCTAAAGAGTGACTTCGACAGTGGCAATCTGTCCAACAATTTTTCACTTCCTCTGTTTCCCCATCACTCCTCACAGACTCTCTCTCAGCCACTCACATTCCATTTACCCTAGTAGGAAACATATGGCACAAGAGGATTTTGGGGCTATGGCACTGCCAGTGTCCAGCTGGAGAGAAAACTTCAATGGAGTTCCTAGAGTACTTTATTTCCCTAGCCCTCATGCTCCCCTAGAGGATTTTCCCTTATCTATTTTCTCATTTAACTTCCTTTCTGCTAAATTCCTGTTTACTGAAGGAGATAATTAGCTCTGGGTGATTATGATAATTTTGTCTTCACTCTCCAGTTATCCTCCCAGTAGGCACACACACACAAAATGCTTAGTACACTGGTTTTCCTTGCCTTTTGGAGAATCACAAGCTCTATGAGTAGCTTCTGCTATTAACATGTTTTAGGGTTGTGTATCTATCCCCAGAATACCTGCTTAAGCTGACCATCTGCTTCACTTCAAATTAGGAGTAAGGGAAATTTCAGGATTTCTGTCTGATTAATTTTTATTTCTCTCTTATATCACGTTCTCACAGAAATTTTGATGGAGTCTATGTGAAGGGTGAGTGGGAAAGATTAGAGCTAAAAGATTTATTTCTTTTTCTTTCTTTGCTTACCAAATCCACTTTGAAAGATAGGCCATGATATGCTGCTTTGCTAGTTTGACTGCTGTTTGGATTAATGTGGTGAAGAGTTATAGATATATATGTAAATAGACAGATATTCATGTGGATAGATAAAGACATAGAGATACATATATAAATCTGTTAGATTTTCATTTTTCTTTTCACTTATTTTCCTTCAATTTTTAGTACTGATGAGTAGGCTTTCTTTTGTATGTCTTTACCCTGCTAACGTAAGCTATAATTTGGTGGTGAGTTTGAATTTGCAGAATTTTATTCAATTGAATTCAAATTTATCATTATTTGTAGTGAGTTGTGTTTTTAGTTCTATGTATCAATAGAGTTTATATATTCCTAAAAGGCCACCAAAATAGCATGCTGATAAAGCAAAACTGAGATAATTCTTAGAGTTCTAAGGTAGATTTTTACCTTGACAGAATCCTCATAACACCTCAAATCAGGGAGGGAAAAGTGGTGATATATTTGAAGTTTTGAGTCTAGTTTAAATTATATATAGATGCTTTTGATTATCATAATGCATTAATTTAAATAAATCTAAATCGAGTATTCTTAATCGTCGCATGTTTAGTAACTATAACAAATGTGCTACCCTAGTGTGATGGACTGAATGTTTGTGTCCTCCCTGAATCCATATGTTGAAATCTTAATCCCTAATGTGATAATATTAGATGGGGCCTTCGGGAGGTAATTAAGTCATGAGGGTAGGGAACTAATGAAGCAGATTAGTGTCCTTATAAAAGAGACTTCAGAGAGCTCTCTTGCTCTCTCTCTTTTTTTTTTCCAAGTGAGGCTACAGTGAGACAATTGCCTTCTAGAAACCAGTGAGGTAGAAGGCCCTCAGCAGGTATCAACTTTACCAGCGCCTTAATTGGGATTTCTCAACCTCCAGAACCATGAGAAATAAAGGTTTGTTGTTTAAGACACCTAGTCTATGGTGGCCGGGTGCGGTGGCTCACAACAGTAATGCTAGCACTTTGAGAGACCATGGCGGGTGAATCACAAGGTCAGGGGATAGAGACCATCCTGGCTAACACAGTGAAACCCCATCTCTACTGAAAATACAAATAGCCGGGCGTGGTGGCGGGTGCCTGTAGACCCAGCTACTCGAGAGGCTGAGGCAGGAGAATGGTGTGAAAAGGGGAGGCGGAGCTTGCAGTGAGCTGAGATTGCGCCACTGCACTCCAGCCTGGGTGACAGAGCGAGACTCCATCTCAAACAAACAAACAAACAAAACACCTATTCTATGGTGTATTTGTTAAAACTGAGCCCTTAATGAAAATGTTAGAATCATAAAGTAAAACTTATAAGTAAAAGGGAATTTATTACTCTTTCCAATGCAGGAGTATGTTCTACCAAATTCTCGATAGAAGAATTCTTAGAAAAATTAGCAACATTAGCAAAATAAAAATATCTTGCTAACAAAAGACTCCTTTATACAAATATAAAAAGAAGAGGCTAAACTATTTAGTATTAAATAAACATTATCAGATGAACATTTTGCTAACAAAAGAATCCTGTATACCAATATAGAAAAGAGAGTCTAAACTATTTAATATTAAATAAACATTATGGGATGAGTGTGTCTTCAAGTTAACACCAAGGTCACTACAAGTCTGGATAGAATTTTACAGAAATTCATACAATAAAGTGAAAAAATAAAATAAAACTATGTCCTTGAGAGACAAATAGTTGCATTTAGTGATTATCGCCAGTATAACTTATAAGGAAATTATTTTCAGAGTTACATATTCACTATTCCAAGGGTCAGAAAGCTTTCAACCTTGCATTGTAAAATCAAAAGATTGGGCCTTTTATGCAGCCTATTATGCTTTCAAGGAGACACACTGCAGAGTGTGCATGGGGATGCAGAGGCTGCCTCACATCTCAAAAAACACTTTATCGTTTTACTCTTTCACAATCCTTTGTTTTGATGCTTCATTTCTTCATTTATTCAGATTTGATATCCTCTTGCCTATATCCTATAAGATTCGGTAAACACATCATTTGTAATATTGCATTGCAATCTATTCACTTTATCTGCTTTCTTTAACTAGACTCCAAGTTCATAAAGGATAAACTATATTTTATGCTTAGTTAATACCCAACATTTAGCATGCTACATAGCGGTCACTTAAAAGATATATATTTACTTTATATATGTAAAATTTTGTCGATATTTCTATTAACAGGTAGTGTCCAGACAGAAAAGGATGCCCCAGTATGAAGTATACACTTTACCATTTATAGTTCACATACTTTGGTAAAATTTCCAAGCTTTCAGAAACATTGATTTTTCTACTGCTTGGAACATCAAGAATAATTATGCTCTGATCGTGCTTACCCTGGTATTTTTAACTTCTATTTGCTTGCATTAGCATTAACTAATACATTTTTCATTAGAAACTGCATCTAATGTTCATTTCATACTTATTTTTGCTCTATTAATGGTTTCTGTGTTTTAAGACCCAAGAAATCTAAGGACTGGATAATTGTATAAATGGAGGATCATTGGTGTGATGTACAAACCATTTCTGATCTCATGTTATAAATATTTAATTTTCGTGATTTCTGATGTGACCTCTTCACTAACGCAGCTTAATTGCACTTCTAAAGGCAGCATCATATATCAACTGGAATAGAAGTACTGCCTTTAAATTACAATCTGCCTCCACATAATAAGAAAGATTTGGAAGCTTCAAATATCTTCAAATCCTTTTTTTGGTTTGGAGCTAAGGAGTCTTTTTACTTAAGATTTGACTGAAACCAGTATTTATAGCATGGTGTGGTCAGCTATTCTGCTGGGTTTCTACAACAGAGAAAGGCTAAAATGCAGGGAGACATTGCTTTTGATTGGAGCAACTGTTGAGTGCAAGAACAATGGGAAAGAAAAAAGCACAAAGCCAAAATAAGCTAAAATGTGGTAGAAAATATATCTTTGAGAAAATTCCTACTTCAAAACAGACCAATGTCATTCAATTTTCTCGTATTCACTTACGCGTTTTTTAAACATTGAAATACTACATAAGCATGAACTATTAATTGGAGTTAACATATTTTTCTGTATTATATATTATATATGTAGATATGACACAAACCATTTGTTTTGAAGTGATACCTCATAAGATATATATTTGTTAAATATAATACTTAATATCTTAATTGAAGTTTCTCAGACAAGATTTCAAAATTGTTTTTCTTTAAAATTGATCCAGAGATTACTCAAGAGTGAGCAGTTACATTGCAGTATAGGTAGAGGTTAGTAAGAACAACGATGTTCTGGATTATCAGTGAACTTTAAACTGAGGGGTTGGACATTAAACTATAGGTAACTAGAGGTCAATGTAGTTTCCTGAATATAAAGGAAAGTGAAAAAAAAAAAGTGTTTTCAGAAATAAGATTGGAAATGACATTTGAGGAAAGATGTGGTGAATTAAAATTAGGATTCACGATTGCCTACAAGGATTAATTTTAGTTAAGTCAGAATTTCCTCCATATTTGGGTTTATGAGTTTAGAGAAAATTTAAGAAAGCCACACCAAAGTCCATTGTCAGTAACTAACAAAAAATGGAATGAGACCTTTGGTGAATTTCACGGTAAAAATATCCAAAACAGCAAAAATTAACTTCTTTTGCTCTTAAATTGTTGGCTAACTCTGTGCCAAACAAAATTGACAAAGTTTGAGAACTGAAGTTTCTATTATTAAGTTAATATATAATTTATGGTATAGTAAGGCTAGCATCTTTAAGGGTCACATATAATTATGCATTGATACCCCAACAAGAAGTGATACAGTTCAAAGGAACTTGTGAGTAAATACTAGATTTTATTTTTTGCCAATGCTGACACCTCTGTTTTTCTTCTAATAATTTTCTGAATAAATTAGACACATATACACATGCATATTTTTTTCTCTACACTTAACAAAGCCTACTTTGGGTGAAGTTTTATGTTTGATAAAACATCAAGTATAATGCCTAGTGCTGTAGAATTTGATTAAAAGCATATCCATTAGTTTACACAATTTGGAAAAGCAAAATCAATTAAATATTGTGTTAGCATTCATGTAATTCAACATAATTTGATAGATAAACACAAGAGTATTTTATTCCAACAGGATTTGTTTCAATTCCTGCTATGTCATTTGCTAGTATCCACTTTCTAGATGTGTGTCTTGAACCAATTATTAAATCTTTCTATCCTTAAATTTTCTCATTGCTTAAATAAAAATACTTAATGCATACAATTGTTATGAGATTTAAAAAAGATAACAATGACTTAACATTGTAAATATTATTTAAATATTAATTATTATTGTAAATATGCAATGAAATATATTACACAATATTGAATATAATATTCAATAAATATACTATTATACATAAATATAATATTACAGAATTAAATATAATAAAGGCTTAAAAAAATCATTACTTGTAACAACATGGATGGATCTGGAGGACATTATGCCAAGTAAAATAACCTAGGCACAAGACAAATACTGTATGAGATCACTTAAACCTAGAGTCTAAAAAGTTGAACTCATGGAAACAGAGAGTAGAAAGGTGGTTACCACAGGTTGAGTTTGGGGAGGAATGAAGAAAGGTGAGATATTGATCAAAGAATACAAAGATTCAGACAGATGGTAGAAATGAGATTGAATTATCTGATGTACTGAATGGTGGCCACAGTTATTTATAATGTATTTCAAATATATTTGAAATACATTATAATATATATTTCAAAATTGCAAAATGAATAGACTGCAAAAAGAATAGACTGTTAATGTTCTCACAACAAAAACAAAGATAAGTTGGTGAGGTGATAGATATGTTAATTAGCTTGATTTAATCTTTCTACTATATATCTAGATCAAAACACCACATTGTATGCCATAAATAGACATAATTAACATATTTCAGTTAAAAAATTAAATTAAAAATATTTAATATAATCGTAACAAATAGGACATTAATAGAATAATACTTTGATATAAAGTAAGTTTTTTTGTTTTTTTTTTGTTTCGTTTTTTTTTTGAGACAGAGTCTTGCTCTGTCACCCAGGCTGGAGTGCAGTGGCAGCACGATATAGACTTACTGCAACCTCTGCATCCCGGGTTCAAGCGATTCTCCATGCCTCAGCCTCCCGAGTAGCTGGGATTACAGCCACCAACTACCACACCAGGCTATTTTTATATTTTTAGTACAGACAGGGTTTCGCTATGTTGGCCAGTTTGTTCTTGAACTCCTGACTTCAAGTGATCCTCCCACCTCAGCCTCCCAAAATGCTGGGATTACAGGTGTGAGTCACTGCGCCCAGCCTCAGGTGAGTTTTAATAAAAAAAGGCAAGGATAGTTCTATATTAGAAAACTATTAATATAGTTCATTATATTCATATAGTGGTAATGGAATTATAATATAATTATAATGTAATTCACTATTATTAAAAGTTCTATGGAGATAAATCACATAATAATCATACTCAAAAAATGTAGGATTTACTTTTATTAAAAATTTCAAAATCAAAATTAAAAGGAATTATATAAGGAATGACCCCCAAACTGAAATCTGAACAAGGCAAGTATATGTGAAATAAGTTGTATATTTATTTCACAACTCTGTTTGAAATAAATGAAACCTCTGTTCTGTTTCTTTAACAACATCAATTATTATATTATCTGACATTAAGTATTAGTCAGAGATGAGCTAAATAGAAACATCTGAATGTATTTTTAAAAACTAGCTGTTTACTGTTAGACAGGGCCGAAGCAAGATGCATAATTTTTAAAAAAGTACTCAAGAAGTTCATCCTAAGATGAACATAAATTTCATCTTTTAGTAGATTGAAGAAAAAAACAGACAAAAGTATAGGAAAATTTGTTATTTAAAGCAATCAAGAAATTAGCTGAAATAATAAGTTGGAATAAATAAAAAGAAGACATATACAATAATTTGACTCACATATTTCAGAAAATATTTTTCACAAAGCAAACTCCATTTCCAAATGGCTCCATGGGCAAACTCACCCATGGATTTGAGAAAACAAAATAATAACTATCTTACATAAAGCACTTTAAAATATAGAAAAAGAGGAAGAATTTTCCAACAAATTTTATTAGGCCACTATAACTATAATATCAAAACCTGAAATGAACATTACAAGAAAAGAATAAGGCCAATATCTCTCATGGCTATAAATACAAGAATTTAAAATACAATATATCAAATCGAATGTATTGACATATAAAGGATACTACTTCATGTCCAAAACAAGTTTTTTAGAATACTAAGGTTGGCTTAACTTTTGAAAAAGATCAATCAATATCATTTACCACATGTAATTTAGTTGTTTTTGTTTTGTTTGTTTATTTACTTACAAATGCTGCTTGGGCCAGTATTGAGGACCTGCAGTCTAGTTAGTTCTCCTTCTTATGTAGTTGATTAAATCCACACTCCATTTACTTCTCCTCTATATGGCTCTAACGGTTGGGGTTATTATGTACTTTTCCTAACATCCCCAGGGTTCAGGTACCAGACAGCTAGGAACAGGTCTTATGCTGCCCTGGAGCTCATGAAATTATTCAAATTAGACAAGTCACAGGGAACTAGCTAGGCCTGCCCAACTTGACAGGTAGGAACTGCCTTCAACAGTTCCAGCTTGTACTTACCCTGCCCGAAGATGTAAACAACCCCCTTCATGGCCAAGCCTGCAGACCTTCTTTCCTTTGGAGCTGTAAGTAACAAAGAGTTCTGCCTTTCCTCTATCCAAGTGTCAGTGTGTTGTGTCCCTCCATTAAAAGAATCTTTAAATTTTATAAAAACACCATGTTAGCAATGTTTAGAAATTCTCAGTGTGAACTTATTGCATATTTTAAAATGGCCAAGATACTAATTATATTAATTGCATTTTATTATTATATGCTAGACCAAAATGATATTACTTTTAGTATTGCATTTTAGTGGTTTATTGATAATCTATAGAAATAATATTGATTTTTATATATTTACATCAATTCTAGAAATATATTTATTTAGTAATATTTATTTGTTAATAGATTTATCATTTCCATTGTATTTTCTCCTATATATACACATTGTGAAGTCTGCAAATCATGATGGTTTTACATTTTTTTCTTCAATTACCATATCCTTTATTTTTGTTTATTATGGCACTACCTAAAATCGTATTAAATATTTAGTAGAACCACGAATAGTAGGTATCCTTGTTTTTATTCTAAACTTAGAACAGAAACATTTCATTTTCACACTTAAGTCATATAGTCATTCAAGTTTTTAAGTAGACATTCTGTTTATGTTTAAGTGAGGTCTCTTCTATTGAAAGCTTGCTAAAAGTTTGTTTATTATAAATGGAGTGTGATTTTTTTCCAAATGTTTTTGGTGTCTAATACAATGATCATATTTTTAATTTTTCTTTATTTTGTTAATGTGGTAAATTTATAAGGATGCAAAGGAACTATAGTGAGATACTGTATTATTGAGAAAAAGCTATAAAAGGAAATACCATTAGAAAGACCTATTTACTATAAAAAATACATGAAATGAATTCCATTGTTAAAGTTAAGGAATTATGTTTATAAAAATACCAAAAATTATAAACCAGTAATTCGGACTGAAAAAAATATGTTTGCAACATATATATTGGAAAGGTACCTCATCCAGAACACCTAAATAACTTATCCAAGAGAAAAGACAAATATCCTGTTGGAAAAGTCATCAAAAGGCTTGAACTGGCATATTACAAAAGAAGATATTAACATAGCGAATATATACATAACAAGGTGATCTATGTCTTTATTCACTACAGAAATTAATATCATAACTAGGGAAATATCACTACTGTGTTGTTTAGGTCCTCCGGGAAGCAGATGTCAAGAGGGAAGTAGATATATGGGATTTACCGGGGTAATGAGTGTGAACCACCAAGGAAAGAAGGAGCAAGAGTAGGCAGTAAAATCCTTCTGTTGCAATGTAGGTCTGTGAAAAGAGACGGGAGCAATGGGGGATCAGGTAAGAAGAACCTGAGAGTGTAGTGGAGCACTGAGAATGTTTCAGCAATCACAATGAGAAACTTCAGTGCTAATGTCACCCACAGAAAAATTCTACATTGGCCAGTAATGACGACTCTTTGTAGTAGTAGTCTGCTCAGTCATTGGCTGAACACTGCCAGAAAAGTGCACAGTTTCAGCTCAAAGTCTAAGACAGGCAATATGAACAACTGCCAGTTGCATTCTTAGTGTGAGGTTCTCTTTTGAAAGATGTCTGAGAGACAAAGCTCCAATCAGCTACACCTATAAACCCATCACAATGGCTAAAAGCTAAAATGACTTATAAAACCAGTGATTGGTAAACATGTTGAATGTCCATATATTGCCAGTAGTCATATAATTGGCATAATTGGTTTGAAAAACTGCTTGACAGGTTATACTAAAGCTAATCATATGTCTTTTAATTTGTCCTTAGGTATATGTTCCTAGGCAGCAATTCCCAAAAGAACTGAGAGCTTTGCTAACACAAACATTTGTGTGAAATATTTGTAACAACTTTATTCATAAAAGCCAAACATGGTAAACAATCCAGATGTTCCTCAGTGATAAATTTTGGTATATTCATATACTGTAATATTGCATGGCAAAAACAAATAAAATATCATGCTTTGCACAATAACACAATATAATCCCAAAGTCAATATGTTGAGTGAAAATGCCAGGTGCCAAAGAGTACGTAGTATATGATATTATTAATTTAACACTCAAGAACAGGCAAACGTTCCAGATTTTGGAGCTAGTTACTCAATCACTGTGTAATACTTTTTTCTCCTGTAATAATGCAGGTTCTTCAGGAATAACACCCTTTGTCTATGAAGATTTTCTGAACATATCACATTCTGTATTTCATATTTGCTTTGAGCTGTGTCCAGAAGAAAGCCTCCAATGTCATCACCCCGCCACTCCTTGCTTGGCTACATTATTCTAATCATGAAAAGATTAATTTCTAGTAATTTTATTTAACAAAATTTGTAAACTCTAAGAAGAATATGCCCCTTCTATCTGCCCTTCTAGAAAAAAACTGCAAGACTCTGTGAGACCCTGAAACACTTCGCCTATGTTATTTCATTTAGTCATTACATACATGCACACAAACTATCAGATTGTTATTATTATCCTTTCCATTTTACAAATAAGAAAACTAAAGCACAGTAAAATGTTTAAATAACTTGCAAAACAAAATACGTTTTTAAATGGTTAATCTTATGTATTATTTCTCTTAACATCTCTCTGATTCTCCACTTCTCTGTTTCTTGCTCTTTCTCTCTCTTGCTCTCATTTACACTTTAAATCTCTCACTGTAGCTCTACAACTACCATATACAATATTAGGTGTTAGAGAGTTTTCTAATGATTTATTATACAAACAGTTGCTATCTTTAAGTGCTTCATATATATTAAATCTGCATTACCTATTCAAATTTGAGCGAATGTTCTTAATGAATTAAAGCCATTTTGTTAAATGAATAATAATGTGTAAAATTGTTTACTTACCCTCCAGGAGTTCACACTAAACACATGAATACTTGTTTTATATGTCTTTCTTATGACCTTACTTCAGATTAATCAATTTAAATTCTATAGCTTTTCCTTTAGTAATATATCACCAATATATTTATGTCAGAGACTTGGAAAAAGAGGAGAGCACTTATGAAGTGATATCCAGGGACCAAAGATAACAATGATTAATGTGAACGATAATTATAATTACATTCTATTATAGCATTGATTAGAGGCTTTGGCAAATTAAAAGTATCAGTATTCATTGGGACTTATCATTATGGAAATAGATGGCTCTCTATCACCATATATTACTGTAGTGACTTTAGACAAAACATCAAAGTTTACTGGGAGCTAATATTATGTCTATACAAAGGAAATTATTAAGATTTATGTATATATATATTTATGTACCAGTGTAGTCTATCATTTTTTGCATAGTCGTTTAAATAATTTATTTAAAATATTAGCTAAGACATAATTAATCATGTATTAACTAAGTTAAAGTTTTAAAAATCCTGAGTTACCTAGAGAGAGTATTGATTAATTTATTCAGGGATTTCCATTCTAGAGCTGGTGTTAGAACTACGTATGAAAAGCGAAGCTGCAACTTCTTTATAAATAACTGAATATTAACCAATATTTGATTTAAAAGGACAAGTGTAATATTGTCTCCAAACTTATTGTTGTTATATTTCCCTTAAAGGCTCATTTGTAACCCAAATAGGAACAGAGTGATTTTGCTCTATGGTGATGCTTATTGAAAATTTTTAAGATAAATTTAATTTTTAATTTTATAATTTTAACAAAAGATTTACTAATATTAAGGTACTGGAAATAGTTGAATAGTTGATGTAAAAATTTCACATTACACATTAAGTTGACATCTCTGGGTGTACATATATGTTTCAATTATTAATGACACAGTAAACACCAGAGACAACAACAACTTTCTTAATTAAATTACTTTGCAGATGGATGCTGATAGTCTAAGCCATGGAAACATAAAACGTTACTTTAAATCTTCTAAATATTCTACAAACTCACATGCTTTGCTGAAGCAATGTTCACTTTGTCAAACCCTTCCCATATACTTGCAATTTTATCACACTGTTATGAATAATAAAATCTATCTTTGTGAAGAGTATCAGTTTAGCATGTGAATAATCCATGCTTTTCTTTGGTTATTATCTTAAAGTATTATGTCAGCATGTTTTGAGAATTATTTCCTCCATATAAATTAATTCCAAGTTTATTTATTGTAATAAATACTGGTTCTTTTTCTTTGGGAGGATTGAACGCACCTAATCATAGGTATATCTGATTCTCATTATATGTGGTAAGTAGAATATGATTGAACTAAGAAAACAATGCTAGACAATGCAATTAATTTTATTAATGTTTACCAGCTGTAAATAGAAACCAGCATGAGACGAGTTTGTAAGAGACTTTTATTTTAATACATTTGGGACTGATAATGAAGCTAATCTTATTTTCTTTTGGTAAAGTAGTTATAATATCGTCAATAACTTGTAAGTATATAGGTGGTTCATTTTGAGTGTATTAGAGAGTGAATTAAGACTGTTTTATTCCTGCTTTGTATTTTCACTACAACAGGTTTATCCACCAGATTTCATCAAAACAGATTGTCAAATCAACACTACTGACTTGCAACATATGCCTGGGCTTCATTCAATACACTTGAACTAAATTGATGCTTATTAAGAAACTCTGTGTGATTATAATATAATGCATGTAAAAATACATAACAATATCTCTTAATTTCAATACAAATTAAGACAAATAAAATACATTACCTCTGCTGTATTTAATATTTAAATCTGGTGTCATTTTTAGTAATTTAAGGCATCCTTGTCTTTGATGTAAGTACGGACTGGGCAGCATTCTTAAATTTTAGTTAATCACTAAACGCAAGCTCCAAAATGTCTTTTGAACCAAGGATAATGTATGCAGTGGTCCTACTCTCAATTACAAAACAAAAATATAGGTATCATGTGTCAGGTAACATACTAGGAAAAACTGAAGGCATGTCGAAGACTTTGTGCTTTTTAAAGTAGGAGATTCTTCAATCATAGGTAAACATGGGCATCATGGGCATACATTTCTTTTTTTTTATTTTATTATTATTATACTTTAAGTTTTAGGGTACATGTTCACAATGTGCAAGTTAGTTACATATGTGTACATGTGCCATGCTGGTGTGCTGCACCCATTAACTTGTCATTTAGCATTAGGTATATCTCCTAATGCTATCCCTCCCCCCTCCCCCCACCCCACAACAGGCCCTGGTGTGTGATGTTCCCCTTCCTGTGTCCATGTGTTCTCATTGTTCAGTTCCCATCTATGAGTGAGAACATGCGGAGTTTGGTTTTTTGTCCTTGCGATAGTTTACTGAGAATGACAATTTCCAATTTCATCCATGTCCCTACAAAGGACATGAACTCATCATTTTTTATGGCTGCATAGTATTCCATGGTGTATATGTGCCACATTTTCTTAATCCAGTCTATCATTGTTGGACATTTGGGTTGGTTCCAAGTCTTTGCTATTGTGAATAGTGCCACAATAAACATACGTGTGCATGTGTCTTTATAGCAGCATGATTTATAGTCCTTTGGGTATATACCCAGTAATGGGATCACTGGGTCAAATGGTATTTCCAGTTCTAGATCCCTGAGGAATCGCCACACGGACTTCTACAATGGTTGAACTAGTTTACAGTCCCACCAACAGTGTAAAAGTGTTCCTATTTCTCCACATCCTCTCCAGCACCTGTTGTTTCCTGACTTTTTAATGATTGCCATTCTAACTGGTGTGAGATGGTATCTCATTGTGGTTTTGATTTGCAGTTCTCTGATGACCAGTGATGGTGAGCATTTTTTCAAGTGTTTTTTGGCTGCATAAATGTCTTCTTTTGAGAAGTGTCTGTTCATGTCCTTCACCCACTTTTTGATGGGGTTGTTTGCTTTTTCTTATAAATTTGTTTGAGTTCATTGTAGATTCTGGATATTAGCCCTTTGTCAGATGAGTACGTTGCGAAAATTTTCTCCCATTTTGTAGGTTGCCTGTTCACTCTGATGGTAGTTTCTTTTGCTGTGCAGAAGCTCTTTAGTTTAATTAGATCCCATTTGTCTATTTTGGCTTTTGTTGCCATTGCTTTTGGTGTTTTAGTCATGAAGTCCTTGCCCATGCCTATGTCCTGAATGGTAATGCCTAGGTTTTCTTCTAGGGTTTTTATGGTTTTAGGTCTACCATTTAAGTCTTTAACCCATCTTCAATTAATTTGTATTGAAATTAAGTATATCACAAATTTTTAATATTTTTTTAAAAGTAGAAGTAATATTTGACTATGTATTTAATTCCATTCAAATCTGGAATACCTTTTGCATTCTAATATGAATTATGGAGCTCTTCTTTATTATCTAAGAATGAAACATTCTTTTCTGAGGTTGGCTAAGTTCAAGGGAAATATATATTGGCAATTTTACTGAGTGAAGTTGAAGTAGCCTCGGGAGAGGAAAAAAAAAAGGATTTCTCCTAAAGTCAGGTACTTTTGCTCTTTGTGTCAAATTTTCAGGAATGAATAATCCGCAGTATTTTCCACTTGTCTTTAGACCAGCTTCATGCTTACAAAAATACAAATATCTTCTGTTTCAGAAGAGAGGATAACTGAAGGTCAAGTAAGTAATATTTTTGGCTGTTGAAAATATACACATGTGTCTTAAAGCTGATCTAACGTGATCACTAATGGGGAAACGTGTTGGCCAAAAATGAAAAATTACATAACAAAGAAAAAGAAATTTCAAGTCAAAATTTGAGAAAACTGTTGCTAGAATAAGTGAAGTAACTTTATATTTTTAAAAATATGTTAGCTTATGATTATTTTTCATTTTTGGTAATGGGCAAACAAATTTGATAAGAGGCATACAGCTGTATTGAAAATAAAACTTAAGCAATTAGCAAGAAAAGATTAAGTAGGATTTGTGTTTATTTTTTAAGTAAACAAATATCATGAAATAGAAAGAATTCCAATAAATATACAAATACATTTTTCTTGCCTAATAATTCAAGGTATTTGTTAAACATCTTAATGTTACTAAACTAGTAAATGAATTATTTCAGATAGGCCCCTAAAAAGCCTTTCTTAGGAAAAAGGCAGAAAAATAACACAGTTTGATCATTCTTTAAAATGATATTTACTAACCAACAGGTTCCAATCAAGGTATGAAATTTAGGAAATACAAAGAGGACAGATAGAGTTCCTGCAATCTATGACCTCACAGTCCAAAGTGGAAGACTCACTGATAAGCAAACCATACGTATTAGAACTTGTAATGTTAAAATGTAGTTACACATTGTGCAATGTGTAATTATACAGGCAAAAACACAATGGGAAACATATATGAATTCCGGGACTGTGAAGCTTGTGGATAATGTTAAAAAAATTTCTAGACAAAATAGTATTTAAGTGATATTATTGACGCTAAACAGCATTTTATCACAAGACCAAAGAAATATGCTAAGTCCAGGCAAGACAAGAAAAAAATATAAATGAAAAGATGTGAGAAATGCCATAGAGATTTTGGACAGTTTTAGGAACTGTGTAAAAAAAAAAAAAAAAAAAAGCTGGACTTTTCCAATACCACTATAAGCAAAGTCTATCTATGAAACATGTCTTGATCTTCTATCTGCAACACAGTGATGTTACCAAAATACATAAGTGGTAATGGGAAAATAAAGCATACCCAGGAAGGTTATGGGGTGCAGAAGCTTTGAAACAGTGGAAGCTATGAGAAAACAAAAGCAAAAAAGTTTGCAAAGGCTATAGAGAAATCCTACAAAAGTAAAAGAAAATCAATAAACTTCACCTATTGATAGCATGAAATGGTATCACAGAGTTTCATTTGACGCTGAATAATCTGTTTTGATTTGTTTTCCTTTTTATTTTTTATTTTTCTTTTAGATGGAGTCTTGCTCTGTCACCCACGCTGGAGGGCAATGGTGCTATCTCAGGTCACTGCAACCTCCGCCTCCCAGGTTCACGCAATTCTCCTGACTCAGCCTCCTGGGTAGCTGGGATTACAGGCACACACCACAACGCCCAGCTAATTTTTGTATTTTTAGTAGAGAAGGGGTTTCACCATGTTGGTCAGACTGGTCTTGAACTCCTGACGTCGTGATCCGCCCACCTCAGCCTCTCAAAGTGCTGGGATTACAGGCATGAGCCACTGCGCCTGGCCATAATCTCTGTTTTCTAAACCATGGTCCCAGATTCTCTTGAGTCCTATGTATGCTGCTGTTCCTGGCAGTCACTTTTTTATGTTTATGTGCATTTTGAACATTCACTCTTGTTTTTTGGAGTTAACATGAATAAATCTGTTTTTATGCTGCAATAAAAATGAATTAAGAAATTAGAAGTGATGTATAGGATAAAAATAAAGCTCTAAAACTTATAATTCATATCTCAGCTCGTGCAAATACTGGACATACAGCTATCACCATAGTCTTTCAGAGCCTTGGTTTTCTAATCTGTAGAATGGGGATAATGCTATGCATTTTTATAAATTTATCATCAGCAGTGATTATATTTTATATGTTGGGCTTGATGACTGGCAGGCAATAAGCTAATAACACATTTTATTCAGCATTGTTCAATATCAATAGACATTTCTTGAAGGAATAAATAAGCCAGAGTAAAGGGCATCTCTATATTCAAGCTCCAGAGCCAAATCACCAATTCTCTCTCTTTTATTTGCTGTATTTGTCAATATGTTAAATAGAGGTTTAGATGGCCTACCTATCAAATTTGCTAATCACCAAAAACAAGTCGCAACAGTTAGTTCTGGGTAGTAGTTAAATTTTCGAAAATGTCTTGATGCAGCTTAACAATGAAAAAAATAAAGTCACTTGTTTGGAAGTATTTTAACATGTAGAAAAGTTTTCAGAACTGATAAAAATGTTAAATATAACTACTCTTTAGACCTGGCATTTAGTTACTAGAGAATTATCTTACAGAAATAACTGCGCAATATTATATGAAAGATATATGCAATATTTTTATTCAGGTTGCATACATAATGCAAGGTTATATGTACATAAGTGTTTACCAGTGTTATTAAAAAACTGGAGACAATCTAAATTTCCATAAACTGCAAAAATCTTAAACTTACAATGATGTATTTATATTATGTAATGGCAGGTGGCTGATGAAAAGGATGAAGGTGACCCCTTTGCAGAAAGAAAGTATAGTGCAGTATTTAAGAACATGTTTTCTGGAGCCAAATTAGCTGGGATAGAATCATAGCTGGAGATCATTTGCTAGTAGTACTTAAGCCCTCTGTGCTTCTGTTTCCTCATCTATAAAATGTAAATAATAGTAGCACCTACTTCTTAGGGTTATTGTGACAATTATATGAGTTAGTATATGTAAAACTTTTAGCTCATTACCTAGAATATAGGAAGCACTGGATGACTAGTCTTACTTATTAATTGTGATAGTATAAAAAAATTCACAATGTACAAGTGAAAAATAAAAGTATGAAACAACATGTAGATTTGGAATTTCTATTTTTTAAAAAAGGAGTGTTTTTGCACATGCACATAGAAATAAGTAGAAATACAGATTTGATAAGAGGAGAGAGAAGGAATTAATTATCAGTAAACAGTAAGTACAGATATATAATTGGAAATAACAGGTATTTTTAACTCTTTCTGCATGCCAGCTTCCTCTGGAGTGCTTTGAAACTAAAATGACATTGATACCAATGGTAACGGCTTATTTACATTGTTTGAAGAAGATAAAGTTGAAAGTATTTAATGAAAACTAAGCAAAATGGTTAGTACAAAGAAACAAGAAGTATCACGTGAGTGCTACAGTTATTTGTATGGAAACTAATACATACCAGCTGAGGTCATCATATTATTTTTTTTTTTACAAAAGGTATTATTTTTTAATTTCTGAAAGCAGCATAGGACAGCCTGGAACTTGTGATGACATTACTCATTAAAATAATTTTATTTATTTTCAAAAAAATCATTCTGACAAGAAATCTAGTTTTCTAGTTAGTTTTCTTCTTTTACTTTCTGTAAAAATATTATTTGATATTTTTCTAATATTAAAATACACATGGAAAGCATACTAATTTTTACACAAAACAATGTTTTCCATTTTATTTCATAATGCAGTAAACATTGTTAGCATGTTCTGGGTCTTTCTACTAATACGCTTTTTTGTGTAGGTTATCCTTAGACTTACTAGGAAAGGTGACTATGTTAAAATACTGAAGAAAAGCAATTAGGTGATCATTATAGGTTACTTAGGGTATAATTAGCATTAATGCCATTTACAGATCAGAGCCCTCTGGCAGCTACTTATCCCCGATCAAAATCTATTTTGTCTCTTTGACACTGGAGCAATAAAAAATCTGTGGAAATTGTGGCCCACAGAGAGAAAACACATTTATCTTTAGTCAACACATGTTACTAGACTCAGTGGCGCTTGAGAAATAGCAGTGATAACCTCCACAATCAGCTATTTGTGTTCTTACCGCGATTCCTATTGTGCAACTGATGGTGTGCCTTTTGGCTTTTCGGTTAAGAGAACTATTCATTCTGCTGTATAAATTAGATAAGTCAAATAAGGTTATGACACAGGGGCAAACTGTGGCTCATGTTCTAACTCATAGGAATTATCAAAAAGGAAAAGGCATTTTTGTTGTTGAAAGTAAATTTGTGCTATAACCTCAAGGTAATGATGTGCAAAAAATTATTATGCTGAAACACAAATTAAACAAGAGGGGGCCAAAGAAAGGATGTTCATGCTGTTGGGAGGGTGAAACACTAAAACTCACAGACAAAATTGTTAAATTTTTAAACATATATAAAAATAGTCATCATCGTTAATTATAATTATGTCATCTTATGAGATATGCTAAATTTATAAATAGCATAATCTATATTAAGTCTACTATAATACTATAAGAAATTAACAACATAAAATGATAAAATAATGGCAAATTAAAAAATCTAAAAATGGCCTATGAAAAACACTGTAGTCTATCTTGTTTTGAAAAACCCACTATTTATAGGCCAATGGTTAAGTTACCTAGTATTCTGAGAGTTTCAGAGCTTTTAATTTATTGATTGATATAAAGTATTTCCCATACTCAATGCTGAAGAAAAACAGTACATAAAACTCTTTTCCAAAAAGAGAAATGATTGCATATTGTATCTGTACCACTTTTTAAAGCATCAATGGGTAGTGCTTTTCATGTAGCTTTCCATGAAAGCTATGCATGTTTCTTCACGTAAAAGTCATCTTTAAAATTTCTAATACACATGCTTACTAAAAGAAATTCCTATCAATTCTTCAGTGTAAATACTTTCATTACGTATAGGTAAGGTAAACTTTCTTCTGATTTTCTGTTTATTTTCTTGAAAAGGAAAGGTAGGTAAAATGCAAGATATCTTATAAAAGAGGTAGGTAATATGCAAGGTATATTATAAAACATGGTTACTTTCACAAAGCTAAAAACTAATGGACCCAACTGGCTGGGCGCGGTGGCTCAGGCCTGTAATCCCAGCACTTTGGAAGGCCGAGGTGTGTGGATCATCTGAGGTCAGGAGTTTGAGACCAGCCTGACCAACACGGCAAAACCCCCTCTCTACTGAAAATACAGAAATTAGCTGGGTGTGGTAATCCCAGCTACTCGGGAGGCTGAGGCACAAGAATAGCTCAGGAGACGGAGGTTACAGTGAGCTGAGATTGCGCCACTACACTCCAGCCAGGGAGACAGAGCGAGACTCTGTCTCAGGAAAAAAAAAAAAAAAAAAAACTCCTAATAAACACAGCCAAGGATATTGGCTGACATTTTGTCCTGACTAGAAGACAGGATATATATATATAACTTAAAAAAGCCTCATCAGTAGAATTTCAGAGAGGTCATTATATATATATATACTTTTGGACTTGAAAACTTAGATAATTTTCATGCTTGTATTTTTTGTTTCTTAAGTTTCACACAACCCATTGCTGTTTCAGGTAGAGCAAAGGCAAACTCAACTTACAAGAGTGCTATAATATAATAAAACTCATTTATCATATTCTTTCATTTAAAAAAATAATTCTTTTTATGTCAGCAAATGCTTAAAAGTTCTTACTATCAACTAAACAGTGGATTTGGGTCTGGGCATAACAGTAGATTTGGGTTTGGGTATGACCATCAAGGACTCTGCCTTGGAGCAATTTGCTGTCTAGATCCACAGTCACCAAACCTAATAAAGGACATGCAACCTACACTTATGCATACATTTGTTCATATGTTCAATCACGTATTATAATCCTTTTTATATTTCAGAAGTAAAAATTAGTAATCATTATTAACTCACTTGTTGTTCCCTATGCGTTAAGTTCTGTGCTAAGCATTTCACACATATCGTATTTTTTAATGTTGTAACTATATGAAGTATATAGAATTTTTGTTCTAATTATATATGAAAAGATTGAGGCTCAGAAAGTTTAAAGGGTTTGCTCATGATTACGCAGCTAATGACTAGTAGGAAAACATTATACATCATTTATTAAGAAATTCTAAAGAATGAACAGTACAGTCAAATTTTTCAAGTCCAGTCGTAAAAAACCTAGACCCTGGATTCTAGATCTGTTCCATGAAGGAAAATGTACATGGTCAAATTGTACATGGTCAAATAATTTCTGTACTACACACATGTCCTCTTCTTACGAAGTTTGTGTTAGTATTCTTAAGGCTATGAAAATACTGCACCAAAAATCGCTGCTTGACTTTATTCAAATCTACCAGAAACCGATGTTTTTTTTAACTTCATGAATACATTATTTCCATGACACTTGTAAGCATAGAAAATATTTAGGTCAACATTGACCTATGGGTCAAGTTAAGATTGTAAATTTTCACTGTGGAGAATGAGAGCAGAACAAAGAAAATCAGCTATATTCTCAAGTGCAAGTCTAAAAATTAGGAATCAATAAATTTATTGTGTAAACAATAAATATTTATCCAGATCCTCCCAGTTTAACATGTCTTTGGAAATTTTGAGACATTAAAGCAAAACAAAACAAAACAAAAAAATTGGATTATCACTGATTGCTGTTGTCCATTTTACTGTGCTCTGTCACATAACTTTACGATGTCCTCCAATACCAAGGGTGTTGTCTGCTAAAGGTGGAATTTTAATTACTTGAAGTAATAGGGGAAAGTGTGCAGCTAGCTAATTAACAATCTATCACTACTACCAAAAACGAAATTAAATTACTTGGACCTCTAATTCAGGTGAGATCTGTCATCTTTATATAAAATGAACTGAAACTTTCTGTATTACTTTACTTTCATGATTTTACCCAGGATTATTGATCTGGTTGATGATGCTCAGCAAGTTTTATATGACTCTCTGTTACTTTAACATTGTACTATGTGGTAAGCAAGTATCAAGTATAGGATGACATCAAAGAGTCTTGGGAAATAATGGCAAGAGAAAGTAAACTTATTATCTCCATTTTGAAAGGTAAAATTTAATCATTTATCAGGTCCAAAATGACAATGCCTTACTAAGAAATCCATCTTATGAAACTCATCGTCCCAGGATTGCTCTAGGATTAGCATCGTCCTTTATTCCTTGGAAACCAAGCTTACCAAATTTATTTCCTATCACCTCTTCTCTGAGAAGGTCTAATAGCAGCACTATTTTTTCTACATTTTTGTAGATCTCATGTGTTTCTACTTTTTCCATACTCTTTCTCTCTCTGTCTCTTAGGCTAAAATGTATGGTTTTCCAGCTTCCTGCTCCTGTGCAGTCATTTGCCTCTCTTAATGTACACTAAAACAAATGGGAAGCAATATTTAAGAAATGATTCGGCAGTGCCTTAAACATCCTTGCTTTAAAATTTAAGAAGGGACTATAATGAGGTTCCTACTGTCATGTCATGCAAGATAGGTGAATCTGTAATTTCATGACATATTCAAGAATTACTTTCCATTTCAGTGGACTAAAAGTATTGTTTCTCATTCCTTGAAACCAAGGGACTATTTGCTGGCTTCTTAAAAAATGTTTTATGAGTAAATTTAGCTCAATGAGCTGAAGGAAAAGGTGGAACTAAGTCATGCTGACAGACAAAATGGAATAAAGAAAAGTCCTTCTTTGCAGTCCATTAGGAAGTCATCTCTCTTTTCTTTGTACTCATTACCTGTATTTTCTCTCACTACATTCACAAAAACCTAAGTAATAAATGTATCAGAAGCTCTTAGTAAATTATTGATTTTTGAAAGGTGAAAGAAATACAGAAGAAAAACTAGTGAAGTTTTGTACTAGTTTTCAGAGTGGGGGATATTGTATTCACCAGCAAATTAACTAGATTTATTAATCCTTCAATATTATTGTGAACTTTGTCTACAATTTTATGAAAATTGTCTGTCTTTCTAGAAATAAACTACTAATAGACAGAAATACGTATATATATATAAACTTTGTTTCCCACATTGACATCTAGCATTGCCCTTTCTCTATACCAAGGGAAATTTTTAACATCTAATGTAATTCATCAATTATATCAGGACATTATCAAAATTTCCTGTACTAAGTTGTGAAAAAAAAACTTCTAGATAGTGATTATACATTCCATTAATGTCCAATATATTCAAACAACATAATATTTTAAATTACAAGTGCATGATACTTAGAGTTTGGAGAAACAGATAAAACATCAACACAAAATAGAAGTATTTTAATGTGTAGGTCATTCATTAGGTGAAGAAATGCAGAGTATTTTAGATTTTACTTTATTAAGCCTATAATAGATCTGAAACTAAAGAAAGGGATTTTCATGAATTATACTGAGTAAAATATAAAAGCCTATGATCTATATTGCAAAGTAGTCTTACCCCTCTAGATGTGGTATTTCATATTTATGGACAACACCAACATGAGTTCAATTGCTTTGAATTTCTCAACCCGTGTATTTATTTTTCCAAGCTATGGGTAGCTGAGATTTCCGTTATATGCTACATGATAATTTGGATAGAAGACACATTGTGTTCTTCCACAAAACAACCATATTTAATTTCTTACAACATTCAATGATACATTTCTACTATTATTCTATCATTGTATTCTACGACTGTTGTTCGACTTGTCTCTGCTCTCTGAACTCTTAAAATGTCAAAACAAGATTCTATATATCTACAAAATATTTCTGGACCTGAAATTGATGTCTTAAATTTTTAGCATTAAAAGCAATTAAAATCAGATGAAATACTTTAGGACTTAGAGCCAACATATATTTTGCTCTAAGACAATTTTTTTTTGTTTCATAGGGAGAAATGTCTAAGAGATTCCTGTTTTACTGGCTTAACAGCATTTTTCTCCACTTCTCTTGCCAACAAAGATGAACAATAAAATAATTGTTTGTGTTGTCTTTAAGATTAAAAGATCTTATAGGAAAATATCCTCTTAATATGTTATTTTTGGCATTAAGAAAATATTATTTGTATACATGATTTAGAAAGGCCTCTGGACTAGCGTCTTGATTACAGTGGGGACATGGCTTTGGTGTTAAAGGCAGTTTGATTTTCTATTTTCTTTATAAAGTACCCTATCATACCTCAATGCTGTACTTTGTTTTGGTAAGTGGTATTTTAAATTTTATAAGCCAGACTAGAATACTGTATGCTAACCCTACTCAAATTATTTCTGTAAACTTAGAAAAATAAGGGGATCTTTCTGGTCTTTGAGTTTCTTCACTTGTAAAGTGGGTGGTTTTAATGTAATAATTAATGATTTCCTTCATTTCTTATATGTGAGAATTCTGTGGAACTATCCTGAATCTGGGTTTATTTATAAGATTCTTAAGGTGGCTGGTGAACTGAGAAATAGTATGTTAAGATATAATAAGGCTTTGACATATATGCTCTTCCAAAAACTCCAAAAAAAAGCAGTGTGTAATGCATTTCCTTCTTCTGCCAGCTGACATTATTTTTTTTTCTTTTAGGTATAACTACTTCATTATTGTTTGTAAAAACGAGGAGGGTTAAAGAAAATAAAGATAGAGGAGATACAGAAGATGAAATAAGAAGAGAGTTATAATTTTATTAAAGTCTTCTAGTTCTAGATTCCATAATCTAGAATCTAAAGTAAATAATTCCAAGAAAAGAATAAATATATGTGTGGATATTTTTCCTTTAAACTATGCAAACAAATCTAATTATTATTAAATATGACAATTGATAAATGAAGTAAATGACTTATGTTGTCTTAGTGAGCACGGGTGAGTGAAAAATGCCCAGAGGAGGTGGCTGGGAACTTCAAACCAGCTAACATTGCTGGTTGGACTGGGGATATTTAATTTAAAGGGAGAGAAGTTCCAGGGAGAGGCATGAGAGTCATTCTCAACTCTATGAAGGCATTTTATATCCTAAAGGGAGAAGGCTTTCTTCACTTTCCCACAGAAGTCAGGAAAATGTCCCCTGGATGAAAGTCAAAGATTAAGAACTTTAGGTAGAAATTTATTATAATCAGACTTCCAGGAGGTGAGTATGAAAACTTCAGAGAGGTTGAATTATCCATTGCTGGAAACGTCTTTTTCAAGGTCAAGGAACAGGTTGAGGTGTTTAGAGGGTCCTAATGCATCAGATAAAAATGTGCTTGGCAGGAAGGAAGGTTAAGAAACAGTGCAACAGAAACCTTCAATATGAGTACTCAATTTCTGATATATATATATAGATAGATAGATAGATATCTGTAGATATATATAGATATATCTATATATCTACAGATATATATCTATATCTATAGATATATCTATATATCTACAGATATATATCTATATCTATAGATATATCTATATATCTACAGATATATATCTATATCTATAGATATAGATATATCTACAGATATATATCTATATCTATAGATATATCTACAGATATATATCTATATATATATCTATAGATATATATATATATCTATAGATATATCTATATATATCTATATCTATAGATATATCTATATATATCTATAGATATAGATATATATCTGTAGATATATCTATAGATATATATCTGTAGATATATCTATAGATATAGATATATATCTGTAGATATATCTATATCTATAGATATAGATATATATATAGAGATATATATCTATCTATAGATATATATATAGATATATCTATATCTATAGATATAAATATATATAGATTTATATATATAGATACATATATATAAAATTTTACTTCAGATTTTTAAGGATACGTTTATTATTAAATTTTGTGGTATTTTGCTCTCTTTCTTTTTAAATTTTAATAGTTTTGGAGGAACAGATGGTTTTTGGTTACATGGATAAGTTCTTTAGTGGTAATAACTGAGATTTTGGTGCACCCCTCACCCGAGCAGTGTACACTGCACCCAATGTGTAGTGTTTTAGCCCTCACTCCCCTGCCCACTTCCCCCACCCAAAGTCTATTACATAATTCTTATGCTTTTGCATCCTTGTACCTTAGCTCGTACTTATAAGTGGGAACATATGAGATTTGGTTTTCCATTCCTGAGTTACTTAATTTAGGATAAAGCTCTTCAAATCCATCAAGGTTGCTGCAAATATCATTGTTTCACTCCTTTTTATGGCTGAGTAGTATTCCATGATATGTGGATATATATAAAATTTTCTTTATCCACCTGTTGGTTGATGAGCATTTAGCTGGTTCCATATTTTTGCAATTGCAAATTGCACTGTTATAAACACACATGTGTAAATGTCTTTTTCATATAATGACTTATTTTCCTCTGGGTACATACCCAGTAGCGGGATTGCTAGGAGAAATGGTAGTTCTACTTTTAGTTCTTTACGAAATCTACATACTGTTTTCCATAGTGGTTGTTCTAGTTTACACTCTCACTAGCAGTGTAAGAGTGTTCCTTTTTTTTACCACATCCATGTCAAAATCTATTGTTTTTTTATTTTTTTAAGTATGGCCATTCTTGCAGGAGTAAGGTGGTATCTCATTGTGGTTTTAATTTGCATCTCCCTGATAATTAGTGATGTTGAGCATTTTTTCATATATTTGTTGGCCATTCATAAATTTTCTTTTGAGAATTGCCTATTCATGTGTGTTGCCCACTTTTTGGTGGGATTATTCATTCTTTTTTTTTCTCTTTTGTTTGAGTTCCTTGTAGATTCTCAATATTAGTCCTCTGTTGGATGCATAGTTTGCGAATATTTTCTCTCATTCTGTGAGTTGTCTGTTGACTCTGCTGATTATTTTTTTTGCTGTGTGGAAACTATTTAGTTTAATTAGGTCCCATTTATTTATTTTTGTTTTTGTCACATTTGCTTTTGGTTTCTTGGTCATGAACTATTTTCCTAAGCCAACATCTAGGAGAGTTTTACCCATATTATATTGTAGAACTTTTATGGTTTCAGGTCTTAGATTTAAGTTCTTGGTCTGTCTCAAGTTGATTTTTGTATAAAGTGAGAGATGATGATCCAGTTTCATTATTCTACATTTGTCTTGCCACCAGTTTTCGCAGCACCATTTGTTGGACAGGGTGTCCTTTCCCCACTTTTTGTTTTTATTTGCTTTGTCAAAGGTTAGTTGGCTGTATTCGGCTTTATTTCTGGATTCTCTATGCTGTTCCATTGGTATACATGCCAATTTTTATACCAGTACTATGCTTTCGGTAACTGTGGCCTTGTCATACAGTTTGAATTCAGATAATGTGATGCCTCCAGATTTGTTCTTTTTGGTGGTCTTGCTTTGGCTATATGGGGTCTTTTTTGGTTCCATACAAATTTTAGGATTATTTTTTCCAGTTCTGTGGAGAACAATGATGGTACTTTGATGGAAATTGCATTGACTCTGTCGATTGCTTTTGGCAGTATGGTCATTTTCTCTATGTTTGATTTTACCCATCCATGAGCATGGAATGTATTTCCATTTGTAAACTGAAAATTAACTCCAAAAGGAATGACCAAAACTATACAAATACATGGAAATTAAATAATCTGCTCTTGAATAATCTTTGGGTCAACAATGAAATCAAGATGGAAATTTAAAACCTCTCTGAGCTACATAATAGTGACACAACTTATCAAAACCTCTGGGATACAGCAAAAGTGGTGTCAAGAGGAAAGTCCATAGCATTAAATGCCTATATCAAAAAGTCTGAAAGAGCTCAAATAGAAAATAGAAGGTCAAACCACAAGAAACTAGAGAAATAAGAACAAACCTAACCCAAACTCAGCAGAAGAAAAGAAATAACAAAGATCAGAGCAGAACTAAATGAAATTGAAACACAAAAATACTACAAACAATAAGTGAAACAAAAAGCTGGTTATTTAAAAAGATAAAATTGATGGACCATTAGCAAGATTAACCAAGAAAAGAAGAGAGAACATCCAAATAAGCTCAGTTATAAATGAAATGGTAGATATTACAATTGATACCACAGAAATACAGAAGATTGTTCAAGCCTTCTTCGAACACCTTTATGCACACAAACTAGAAAATCTAGAGGAGATGGATAAATTCCTGGAAATATAGAATGCTCCTATACTAAATCAGGAAGACATAGAAACTCTAAACACAGCAATAACAAGTAGCAAAATTGAAACAGTAATTTAAAAACTGCCAACAACAACCAAAAAGTCCATGACCAGATGGATTCACAGCTGAATTCTATCAGACATTCAAAGAAGAATGGGTACCAATCTTACACAAACTATTCCAAAAGATAGAGAAAAAGAAGATCCTCCAAAAATCATTCCATGAAGTTAGTATTACCCTAATTCCAAAAGCAGGAAAGGACATAATAAAAAAAGAAAACTACTGACCAATATCCCTGATAAACATAGATACAAAAATCCTCAACAATATACTAGATAACCAAATCCAACAGTGTATCAAAAAGATAATGCACCATGATCAAATGGGTCACATACCAGTAATGCAGTGATGTCAGTAAACGGGATACATCACATGAACAGAATTAAAAACAAAACTTATATGATCATCTCAATAGATGCAGAAAAAGCATTTGACAAAATCCAGTAGCCTTTTATGATTAAAACCATCAGCAAAATTGGTATAGAAAGGATATGCCTCAAGGTAATAAAAGCCATCTATGGCAAACCCACAGCCAACATCATACTAACCAGGGAAAAGTTGAAAGCATTTCCCCTGAGAACTGGAACAATACAAGGATACCCACTTTAATCACTTCTATTCAACATAGTAATGAAAGCCCTAGCCAGAGCAGTCGGACAATAGAAAGAAATAAAGGGCATCCAAGTCAGTAAAGAGGAAGTCAAACTGTTGCTGCTTGCCAATGATATGATTGTATAGCTAAAACCCTAAAGATTCATCCAAAAAGCCCCTAGATCTGATAAATGAATTCAGTAAAGTTTCGGGATACAAAATCTATGTTCACAAATCTGTAGCACTGTTATGCACCAACAGCAACCAAGCTGAGAAACAAATCAAGAAATCAATCTCTTTTACAACTGCAAACAAACAAACAAACAAACAAACTTAACAATAAATCTAACCAAGGAAGTGAAAGACCTCTACAAGGAAAACTATGAAACACTGTATTACCTTAATTAGAAAAGACCATCAGGAGTTCATAGAAACCCACAATTCAAATATTCAAAGTATAGACATTTTAAAATTTGTGTCCACTTTTAAGACCTCCTTCATGAATATTTTTGAGGAGTAATTGAAGAAATAAATATCTTTTTTTCAGAAATCTAAAGCTTCAAAAGTAGGTGTGAATCAAATCAAACAAATTTATCAATTGCTAAAACTTTCAGCTTTTGCAGTTTGAATCAAACTCAAGGAAACCATTTCCTGCACATATTTAAGGCCGTTGAAATGAGCTACTTTTCCCTCTCTTTTTCATTTCTTAATTCACCTACCTTTACTCCCTTTTTGTAATTATATATGAGCAAACATGGGATATATATGGAACTCAATAAACAAAGTTGTTTTGTAGAGAACCTGTAGAGAAAAACATTTAGCTCTCCATAATGCTTTAACAAAGTCCACACAAGAGAATTAGGTGAGAGTTATTGAAGATATTACTTGGTGACACAGTAAAAAATAACAATGTTACCGTCCAGATAATCCTGAGGTGGTAGGTCATCGATTTAATGATTTCTAAAGGTAAACTATATGCAATAGTTAGGACTGAATAGGTGGTGGCACTATAAGCCAATTTGAAAATAATCGTCCGTGAAACAATGACATAAAGTTATGAAAAAGCTTAAAAGTATTGGATTTATAAATGCAGAGCAAGAATACAAAGACTTAAAGGGGAAAGTTAAATTAATAGTTTTGCTTTAGTGGTTGACTTTCTCATGAAGTATTAAACTCTTTTGTATGTTTTATTTTAGTTTTCAATATTAACAGAATAAAAGGCAATTTTTAAGGTTGTTTACCTTTTCAACTTCATGTAAAAAAAAAATGAAGGACAAATGAATGAAGGGGTAGGGAATAATCCCTTTAGGCATATCTTGAGCTCACCTTGGTATGTTATTAATGCATTAACCTCAAAGGAATCGATAGTCCTTTGAGGTTAAAACATCAGCAAATCCAATCTCTCTTTTTTTTTATTTGAAGCAGTTGTAGAAACAATAGTTATATAAACTATGGCTTTGGAAATTCTTGTATTTGCATAACAATTTAAAGTTTATAAAATACTTTCATATGCATCATTTAATTTTTATTTTTACTTTTCAAGCTCTGTAAGAAAAAGGCAGGAGAAGCATATTATCAGATTTTATAGAACAAAAAGCAAATAGATTGGGAATAACTTACTCAAATTCATGAACCAATATGTGAACCCAGTTTTCATGGATCAAGCCTACTACATCTCATGGCTTCCTTCAACAGTCCATTGATCATAGGCAGTTTTAAAACACAATCTATAGCCTCAGAACAGAAACACTTCTTTAAAAATTCATTTCCCATATATGCTTTCAAAGTTATCTATGAAAACACTTTGTAAAAAGAAATTAAATCCTTTCATACCTTCCATAGAAAGATAAGTAGACGATGTTGGATGTCTTGCTAAAAATATATTTTCTTCCTATACTTGAAAATTAATTTTCTATAGGTGTTTGTATAGGTTATTTTCACTTTTATTCTTGTATCCTGTTAAAAGTCCAGAAATGTGTGTTACATTTTAATGACAGGGACTAGATAGAATATCAGGAAGGTAAACTATTTTCATTAATTGTTCCCAGTTCAGCTCAAGCTGCCTTTTCCTTGGCTTAATTGATATATTAACTCCTAGTTATATACAATAACTAAGCCAGAAATAATTAAGACTCAGACAGTAATATGCATAATATGCATATTTTAATTATTAAAATGCAATCTTAATCTAAAATATTGCTGCCATTCTTTAATATCTTAGAAGTAGAAAAGCACGAACTGTCTTATTCAGTCTAATTCCTAGTGTGTGAAGTTTCATAAATGTTGGTAAATTGACCTTGTGTAATGGATCTCAATAGGTTAATAAATCTATCTTCCTTGTTCCAAACTGAACAACATCTAAAAATGTCCCATATTTGATCTCATTAATTGATATCAGGTCTGAAAATTGTATATATTCACTAATATTTATATCATGGGTTGAGTAAAATTATAAAACATATAAATTCAATATTTGTATTATGCCAGAAAAATTTCAGTACCTTCAATATAAATTTATTTTTTATGATTACAATTAGCTTATAATATTTTTGTACACAGTACATAGCTACAATAAACATTTCTTGCAGTTATCAAAACTTGAGTCAAACAGAGTTTGTCAAAAGTGTTGAAATGATGTGCACTGAGGATTTATGTGACAAAGAAGAAACCAAACCCCACACATTCGTAATTTACAGACATTCTACATGGAAAGTTTCAGCTGTAGAAGATAGAAGGCCAAGTTGACGTATGGGTCAACAATCATCTCCATGTGTTATCCTGCGGCCCAGCAGCACTGGTCTCTACAGAGATCTCTCTACAGTGTTTCTCAAATTCTATTATTTTTCTTTAAAACCTGTCACTGTGCAAGGTAGAGAATATAACTTCATGTAAATCACACTTATGAAACTTCAGTGAAATTAAGCATGCTGGATGTATAGAAGGTAAATTGTCTCTCAGTTTATATGTATGAGAGTCCATGTATGTGTGAATATGTACAAATTTCTCAAAATAAAGACAGACAATGTCAGCAAAACTAATAGTAATTTAATACTGGCTCACTGAAAAGCATTTCTCTTCACTCAAATTAAATAGGATTTCATAGTTTATTGAAACATAATTGTTTAAAATTAGATATTTATTGAAAAATCCATGGTAATATTTGTATACACACATTTTTTATTAATATATACACTCATATATATTTCAATTAGTGTATAACTTCTCAATGAAGTATTAATCATATTTAACTAAACATGATAATGAATATTAAATTATTGCATAAAATTACTGAAAGTAGAAAGAAGTTTGACAAATCATCTAGAAATGTAAATATCTACATTACTATGATATATATACCATTAAATTTTGGATAAAATAAATTGCTAACATTTTAATAATGTGGCTGCTCATTATCTTATAATTTTTCTGCATATTTACACAAAATTATATTTAAATAATATACTCTTACCATCAGTGAACTTACTAGTCTCTTAAGGCTAATTGTACACTGTGTGTGTGTGTATATATATATACACACACACACATACATTTGTATATATATATGTGTGTGTATATATATATATACACATACATATATTTGTAAGCTTATATCATTGCATACAACTCATAAAACCAAAATTCAGAATTTTCCTTTTTAGTTATTTATTGGCAATAAAATCTTACTCAAAGTAAGCAAGCTCAAGCATGGAATATTTGGGTAAATAAACAATGCATAGAAAATTAATACCAAAAAACCTTATTTATGGTGTGGCTTCAAATATACACTTTGTTTAATAGATGGCAAGTGGACTGCATTGCCATTAGCATAACCAACCAGCCCAGAAATAATTATCAAACCCCTACTCTATACCAGACAATATTTTGCCAAATTAGTTCAAAGAGTGAATAAAACAGACAAATATTTCTGCTAAGATAGAGTTTACATTCTAGTAGAAAGAGGTAAACAAATATATTCTTTCAAATGGTGATGGTGTTTGCTCCTGGTGTTTGTCCGCTTCTCGATGGAGGGTGGTTTGGAATTTTATGTAGGGTGACCACAAAAGCCATAGAGAAAATGTCACTGAGCACAGACCTGAAGAAGGTGATGGAGCAAGTCAAACAAATATATGAGAAAAGAACATTCCACACAAAGGAAAGAGGTTGAGCTAAGCTTTGAAGCTGAGGCTCGCCTGGCAAACTCAATAAGTAAGGAAGAAAATAGACTTGAGCAAAGAGGGGTAGGAGTTGATCGACAGAAGTTAGATCACAGAGAGCCTCCTAGTACATTAGAAGGCCTTGGCATTTATTCTGAGTAACATTGAAAGGGTTGAGCATAGGAGTGACTTGATCTAATTTATTTTTTTTAATAGGCCCGAGTACAGCTGTTGAAACACAATAGAATTCTGAACACATTTTGGTTTTTAATCTGAACACATGTGCTTTAGCTTAATGCAGACACTGAATTTTTAACCCACTTACTGCTGCCAAAGCCACATACTGTGCGACATGAAATATGCAGTGGAAATGTGATGTGTTATGCTTGTTTCATTGCTATGTGTGCAAGAAACTATTTATTCTACAAGTTTCAATTGGTTCGTATACTATTATTTCTAAAAAATATTTATACAATAACTTAACTAAATTGTCAAAGTGAGTTAAGTAAATTTGTTGTAATTAAAAATTTCTTAGGTTGCAATTTTGTTATTTGCATATGTCTTTTGTACTAAATGTTGATATAAGTTAATAAAAATGGTGAAAATACAGATACTAGTCCTATTCAATGTAAATACATAATATTTACTGACATTCTTGTACACATCAAAATGTAAGTTATTCCATGTGTTATTTAAAAAATATATATGAATATCACATATTTTCTGAAGAATTTAAGGTTACACACAAAAAAAGGAAAAAAGTAATTCAGAATATCTTTTTATATTGCCATACTTCTTTGTTGAATTGTCCTTAGATATTCTAAAATCTGTTCATTGTACCAAAAGCAGGCCCCACGAGAGTGTTTGTGAGCTTTGATTAGGAGCCAGTATACGGTCGCTTTTATCTCATGCATTCCTATAGCAGAAAACCTAAAATGAACACACACTGTTATCTTCTCTGAAAACAACATACCATAATAACCAGAGGTCATCTTCCAGACAAGTCTATCAGCAGGAACATTGGGGTCCAATGAGAATCCGACAGAGAAGCAGTCATGGCATGCAAGCAGCAAGCTGAGAAGTTCTTCAGTTAAGTGTAGTATAGTAGATTTGACCTTGCCTCTGGGTACAAAAAAAATCATACTTTGCATTAGCTATTTTATGTTAACCACAGACTCAGTGATTCTCTCTGTTTGGTTTTTGGATCTTAATGCTTTTCTGCAGCATATTTGCTTTAAAAGGCATGATTATACAGGAGTAGGAATCATGTGGAATATACACCCGAGATGCAGTTTTCTTTCCACAGTGATAGCTTCCCTTAACTTTCAAATTTCATGTGAATTTAAGTTTTCCTCTTGCTCTATTGCTATGCTATTGTCAAGAAATGATGACTTTTTCAACAGTTATATTTTATTATAGCATAGAGTAGAAACATAACACAGTAGCATAAGAGCACTGGAGTAGAAATCAAAATAAGTAATTAGTTAGTTTGGCTTTGTGAATTATTACTCACATGATCTTGGGAACTCTGTGACCTAAAATATCTTAGTTTATAAAAAGTAGACAATAATATTTTTTTGCTTATCTCAGAGATATATGGTAAATTATTTTAATGGTAAAAGTTAATATGTAAGGTATTTTAAATATATTTATTTTGTTTTTTTTGTTTTTCACTATACACACACTCACACACACACATATATACGTTATGTGTATAAAGATAATTCCTTAATTGGATAATAAATTGTGACATTTTTCAAACATAAAATATATTCACTGATTTCGGATATTATCCAGTGCAACCTTGATGAATGTCTTCCACTGACATCGGGCTTTCAATTCCTGGCTTTGACCACAGCATTAAAAATCTAATGTTATTACTACTCAACTTACTACATGTTTAAAAATAATTTTTGAATTAATTAATAAATGCATAATGAATTAAGGAATTAGTGGTTCATTTCTGTGGTATTTTCATATATACCAATATATGCGCAAAATTTTGTGTAAACACTATTGAAACGTGTATTGGTAAAGTAATTTTAAAATATCTATTTCCACATAAAACTTTGTTTTAGGTCTACTACATAGAATCTTTGCTTATATCCTCATTGTGTAGTTTTTTTAGACTAGGATCTCAAGTTTGATTCTACACATTTTCTGAAACTTCTTAAGCACATTTACTTGTATTGAACACATCATCTGGTTGCCCAATTTCCTGTCCCCCAAAAACATTTAGATAGTCACCTCATAATTCTGTGCTTTCCAAAGTTTTCATGTATCTGTGCTAATGCAAATGAATTGTAGTCTCTAACAAAACTTAAATATTTTTTTCTAAAACATTGATATAGTTTCTGAGATGAATAGGATTTATAGAATGAGGATTCTGCTGCACATAGAAAATTGAATGATTCCTTAAAATGATGAATAATTTTATTTTCTGTCTTTATGGTTAGTTTATTTAACAGTTAATATTCATGAACAGACATGTCAATTGATGACTAATAGAAATTTATCAATGGAGACACAACAAGGTGGATAAATATCAACAAGAAGTATTGTGAAATTGTACTAATACCCTATTCTGTAGAATTTATGTGAATGTGTGTTAAAAGAGTATGGATAATATTTTTCAAAGGTGATATTTTTGTTTGACTCAAAAAATAACCTACCAAGTACAAAAAAAAAAGGGTCAAATGTAGCCAAGGAACACCCGTCCCTACTGGATGCATAATTTCATTTTATAAATTAATAAATGTAATAGAATGTTTAAGTATAATAATAAAATTATCTTATACCTTACAATGATTTTGCAGTATGTCCAAGTTCTTCCTTTCTAGGTGAGTAAGTTTCTCACCAGTTTTATTACCAATAGTAACCACTAGTAAAGACTTGAGAAAATATGATTCAATATCTAATTGAGACCAGGGCATTTTCAGCAAAATATGTGTCATTTGTGTATTTAAACAGGCCTTAACCTGCCATTCAGAAACTTTTAAATACAGTATTATCTGTGGTGTGTATGTGTGTGTGTGTGTGAGAGAGATTTCTCTAGAAACATCTGCTTGTTCCCAAGAGTGTAATTGTGACACATGCCACATGTGACCTTCAGTGATTGTGTCCCAACAGTATTGACAATTAAGAGAACTGAAAGACAACCATATGTTAGCTGAAAGAGAGGCAGAGAGGTTTGAGCAGTAATAAATAATTTGTCTAATCCTATTCAGTTATGACGATAGCTGGTTCAGACTCTAAGCTCATCTCTGAATTAGTTTTAGCACGCTTAGGTAAATTAGATTGGGAAACAGCAGAAACAGTTGCCAAAGTTTCTTTTATATTAAATTTGTTATTCTACTATTTGTTTTTCTCTGTGTGTGCTGTTGATAGTGCTACTTGTGAAAATTTCTCTTTATTTCTTGTCTTTTACCATTGTCCAAATTCTCTAGTTGTATATTTCTTCTAATTTTGGCTACTTATTTTTACTTCTATTCTAAATTTCTATTTGCCATCCACTATTCATTAGTTTGTCAAGTTCTAAAAAGCACAGAGAATTCAGTTTATTTTATTCATTACCCATTATGTTACTTCATGTTGCAGGCTCTCAATAAGTAAGCAGTATTGTGGGTATAAGAGTTAGATGATTTCTAAAGTTATATACAAATGTTTAAATTACTTTGTATATTACTCAAATTTTCAGTTAATACTAAAAGTTTTAAGCAAAAAATATTTTTGGGAAATTCAAGTTTGTGTGATGGAGATTGAAAGCAAATAGCACGTGGAGTAAAAATGCTTATAAATATAAGAAACGTATAATGAATTTTACTATTTTAAGTAATACAATAACGATTTATTTTATAATTCTATGAATTTGGGTGCTGAATTTGGGTAAAAAACAGAACCTAAGTTTTTTTTTCAAAATGAATAATTGAGTTACTTGTACATTAAACATACATATGTACATAATACAATAAAATATCTGTTTTGAAAATATGAACATTTCAGTTTGTGTGTGTGTGTGTGTGTGTGTGTGTGTGTGTGTGTGTGTGTACTGTTCAGGTAATGAAGGCCCTGAAGATCCACACATGTCCACATGTCCAGACCAGCACTAGCTTTGTTTTCTCAATATCTGAAGGGCATGAGCAGTAATTCAAATTCAAAGGATAACAACACATGAAACACTCTTGGACTTGGAAATGAGCCATAGACTGCCTAAGTATTATGGGTATTAGTGGCATAAAATTTGAATATCTAATTTAAAGAGAGAGACACACCACAGCTTCTAACATATTTTAAATTCTAGTTACCCATACAAAATACAAAAGCCTAGATATTACTATGATAGAAAGTTCTGATTACCTTCAATTATATTGAAACTCTTTTTATCTTATTGTACACTCACCACATAAATATAAGAGAAATGAATGCATACATAAAATGTAGGTGTATATGGAGGTGTGTAGATACTATATAAGTAAAACAGTTAAAGCATTATAATAAGTCAATATATCATTACTAAACTTAAAATATCTATTCTTAATATTTAGGAACCCCGGTATTACACAATAATATGAATAACTAGATTTCACTGAAATTGTATTATCCACTGGATACTCTTCTAAGATCTATGCAAACATGTTAATGCTCTTGACTACTTTTGTGATCCCTGTTTTATATTTAAGAATTCTGAGGATTATGGTTTTAGTAACTTTGCCCATGTAGTTAGCAGATAGAGGTTAGATAGTCTTTTATAAAGTCTGAATTTTTTACCAAAAATTCAATGGAATAAATAACCATAATTAAGTCATTGGTAATATAACAAACACGCAATGTGTGTGAGACTAGCCTGGCCAACATGGTGAAACCCATCTCTACTAAAAATACAAAAATTAGCCCAGTGTGGTGGCACACACCTGTAATCCCAGCTATTATGGAGGCAGAGGCAAGAGAATTGCTTGAACCCAGGAGGCAGAAGTTACAGTGAGCTGAGATGGCGCCACTGCACTCAGCCTTAGTGACAGAGCGAGATTCCATCTCTCTCTCTCTCTCTATAATATATATATATATAAAATATATATTTTTTCTAGAGATTTATACAGAAATATGAACCCATCATAAAAATAAGCAAGGCTGAAAAATTATTTGTTAACTAAAACTATTTTTCCAAACTTTAACATAAAAATATTCATGTCCAGCCTTCTCTAGAATTTTATTCTTAATATAACTGTTGCCCTCTACTACTAGAATATGTATGTTCCAATAGTATTACTGTAGCTATGTTAACAAAAATGTTTGGTAGAAAAACAAGGTGCTTTCTACATGATTTAGCTCCAAGAGTTTCTAATATGGTATAAAGAGTGACAACTTCCTTTTTATAAACTATCTGTGTTGATAATTCTCTAAAATCATGTTTATCTGCAACATTTATCAAGAAAATTAATTTTCTTTCATTTTTTAGGGTACATTTTTTTCAATGTAGTTATTGAAAACAATCTAAGTATTATCTTTATCAATATTAACCTCAAAATAAAATGCCATTGTTAATATTCATTGCAACATGGAATTACTGTATATAGAAAAATGGTCTTCATGTGAGTATATGTCAAAATTCAGGACAATTATTTGATATTTCTAGATGTCATTTATTAATTTTATTGTATTAGAAATATTAGAAATGTTGCTTATCTTGATAAGATTATAAAGATGATTTGGTAGTCACTGTGGGCTATCGTGTTAAGTGAATGGAAGTCAGGTAAAAAGTGTGTTTGTGTGTGAATGTGTTTGCTTATTTTTGGTGAGCAAAGATAACACCTTACTTACACCATCTGGATGCTTTTAATTAAATTTAATTAAACATAACCTTCAACTAACTTGTTTTTCTTAGAAAACACACAAACATAAACCACATACATTTTATTTTAACTTATTTTGTAATAATTCAAAATCGTTTTTTATGGTACATAATTTTTTGTAAATTTCCTATTAAATTAAATTACCCAGTTTTCCTGAATTTGGAGTTTTTTGTATAATTTTTTCCGAAATACCTGGTAGCATTGGCTATCACTTTGCATTTTGAGTTAGTTGTGTGTGAAAACTCAAAACTTCTTTCCCCTCACAGATCCTTTCCAGCTATTTGGTTGTTAGTAATTTGAATAGATAATTTATAGGGTCCATTTTTGACATAAGATTCATGTGAAATATTCTGGTAATGCCAATTTTTAGAATATTTTATTCAAGGATTAATGTCTTCTAAACAATGATGCAACTTTAATTAAAATGGCTGAATGTTAAGTTACCATATCTGTACAACTTTAAATACACTGCAAAGCAAATTTTTATTACCTTAACAATATTCAGCTTGATTTAACCTCCCTCTTAGTCCATACAGATATAACATTTCTTCCAACATTACCATAAAACCTCCTTTAATTTCTCAAATGTAGGAAGATTGATACACATTTCTGGAATTTCAGCTTCTTTCGAGTACTGACTCTGTAAAATCTATCTTAGAAGCCATTCCGGATGATGCTATTACTTATGGTATGCTGCAGAAATAATTTCAAGAGATTTTGACTTAAAATATGGTCTACAGTCAAAATGATTTTAAGTACTACCTCTGTCTTCAGTTCTATGTATTTTTTTCTAAAATTTATGTATCATAAATCTACAATAAAAGTGATAATTCTTCTTTCACATCAAGACAATGTTTCCAAAAAGCACCCAACATATACTTTTTCCAATAAAGTAGCCATTCCATACAGTTTTTCTTCACTTTTTTCCTCAGGTAGTGATATGGTTTGGCTGTGTCTCCATCCAAATCTCATCTGGAATTGTAGCTCCCTTAATTTCCATGTGTTGGGGAGGGACCTGGTGGGAGATATTTGAATCATGGGGTCAGTTCATACTGTTCTCATGATAGTGAATAAGTTTCATGGGAACTGATGGTTATATAAGGGGAAATGCCTTTCACTTGGCTCTCATTCTCTCTTGTCTGTCATTCTCTCTTGTCTGCTGCCATGTAAGATGTGACTTTCACCTTCTGCCTTGATTGTGAGGCCTCCCCAGCCACATGGAACTGTGAGACATTAAACCTCTTTTTCTTTATAAATTATCCAGTCTTGGGTATGTCTTTATCAGCAGCATGAAAATGGACTAATACAGGTAAGTAAACCAAATTTTGTTCTAAGTGTTTACTAACTATATATACATTGTTTTCCTTTAATACATAAACAAAATCTATTCAATTACAAAATAAGACAAATATTACATCTACCCCTAAAAGGACCAGGCAGAACATTTCTCCAGTTTGTAAAATTTAGAAGAAATTACCCCCTTTTGCTATTAGAGAAAAGATGAAAGAAGGAGATATCTTCATACCATACCAACAAGGCTGATTTTACTAAGTTGGTGTCTATTTCTTAAAAATTTGAGTTATAAAAGTGAAGATATCAAGCAAAATATAGAGAACAACTTATTGTAAGCCACGATGATTTTGCTAATGAAAAAAAAATATGATAAAGCCATTAAAAGCCTAGGGATAAAATGAATCAAATATACTGTATAAAGTACATTCACGAGGGAGACATTTTATATTGTTTAGTACCTGCCTTTGTGTGTTATTTCTTGTTGATTTAGTAATGTTGTAGGGATTCTTATATAGCTGGCTATAAATTGCTTATTAATGTTGGTGATGTAGGGGGGAATTTTTAAGCATAGAGCATAGCCACAAGTCATAAATTCTGGAAAGAATAAAAGAAATGGAGCCCTATAACAAGATAGAATGTAAAACAACTTTCAGAGCAGTGGCAGGAGAAGTTCTATGGGCCCTTTAACAGGAAAGAAAGCTTAAGTGCTGAAAATAATTATACACACATACATAGTTACTACAGGTAAAGAAAGACATCTTATAATAATAAAGTGACAATCAATCAGGAAGCCATAAAAATTATACACATATGTGCAATGAAAAATAGAGCTGCAATGTACATTAAGAAAAATCAAACAGAAATCAAAGGAATTGATAATTCAACAATAATTTCAACAGTAGATAGAAAACTAAGGAGAAGTTCAAAAAAATAGGTGATTCAACAGAAACTATAAATCTAGTAGATCGAACAAGCATCAATAAAACACTCAACCTATCAATAGCAAGATGCACATTCTTTTCAAGTGCACATAGAATAGAAAGCATTATCCAAGCTATAGCGTATACTAGGGCACAAAACACTCTTGAATACATTTTAAAAGACTAAATCATGCAAAATATGTTCTCTGACTGCAATGCAATGAAATTAGAAATCAATATAAGAAAATAAAAAAAATCACAAATATGTAAAAATTAAAGAAAAACTATTCCTAATTAGTGAGTCAACAAAGTCACAAACAAGTTGTATGACATGTGAATTATATGTTAATGAAAGTAAAGAGAGAGAATGAGAGAGAGAGAGAGAGAGAAACAATCTACAATTAGAAAGAATAGACCTTGACCAAATGTTGGAGTAGTGCAAACTGTTTACTCTCTCCCATAGGAAACCAAAAACAATGTACAGCACCCAACTTATCATCAGCAATAGTCCAGAAATAAAATATGATAATGAGACAGTTCCTGGGGCCACAGAGAAGTGAAAAGACTTCATGTGAATTGGAAAATAATTGAACTTTTATATCCACAATGCCCTTCCTCCAGTCTACAAGGTACCAGGAATGTGGAAAATTTCCAACTAATCGTTGTAACACTGGAAAAAGTGAGATTGAGGTGTATAACCAGCTTCCCCACCAGGTTGGTCTCCCCGGCAGGAGACCTTTCCCTGCTTCAACTCATGTGAAGCATTGCAAGTGCCTGAAGGAAGAAAAATTCCACAGGACAGCTGAAAACAAGGAAGCAGGGAGGAGGGACTAGCATCACAGGAGGGACTAGCATCACAACACAACAGAGAACTCTTTGCTATGTATCTCAGCCAAAAGAGACATGAAATCAGGATAGCTGTTCAGCAACACCATATGACAGGAGGCACCTCCCATGGGTTCCCTCTGCACAAATGCCTAGCCATTCTTCCCATACTGCTGGAATATCCCCTTGGGATCTTCCTCCCCACCTGGGACAAGCAATATTCTGAAGTTTGCTGGTGATGAGGCAAACCTGGGTTTCAGCACATCTAGTGCAGAGAAAGAGGAGGTGACTTCACGAAAAAGATACTCAACAGGTATATTGCAGAGAAATCTTTAAGGAAACATATCCAACAAAATCCAAAACAAGTAAGACAGAGAAGACTAGAATAAATAACAAATTCTTCAATGCAAAGACACAGATGTACATTCAGAAGAAACAATAGCAAACACAGACCATAATCTCCCCAAATAGACAAAGTTATGAGCCAGTGACCAAGCCTAAGGAAATGGTGAAAGATGAGTTTTCTGATAAAAAATTCAAAATAGCAATTTTTAAAAACCCAGTGAACTCCAAAATAACACAGAAAACCAACTCAAAACATTGTTAGAAAATTTTGATAAAGAGATTGAATTTAAAAGTCAAACAAAAATCTTGGAAACAAAATATATTTGCTGCTCTGAAGTTTATGAAGATCTGAACACCAAAATAGATCAAGCAGAGGGAAGAATCAGTGAGCTTAAAGACAGGCTATTGAAAAACATATCCTGAGAAGAAAAATGAAAAAAAAAACCCACAAAGGATTAAAACGAATAAAGAATGCCCTCAAGAGAGTAAATATAAGAATTATTGGTGTCCCTGCATGTTCTCACTCATAAGTGGGAGTTGAACAATGAGAACACATGGACACAGAGAGAGGAACAACACACACCGGGGCCTGTTGTGGGGTAGGGGACAAGGGGAGGGAACATAAAGGGCAGGTCAATAGGTGCAGCAAACCACCGTGACAGACATATACCTATGTAACAAACCTGCATGTTCTGCACATGTATCCTGGAATTTACAGTAACATTTTAAAAAAAAATTTTAAAAAAAGAATTATTGGTGTTCAAAAGGAGTTGAGCAAGAGCAAGGGGTAGAAATCTTATTCAGAGGAATAATGATAGAAAACTTTTCAAAATGTGTGAAATATACAAAAGTCCAAATACAAGAAAGTCAGAGAGCACCAAACAGATTAAACTAAAATGAAACTATCCCAAGGCAAATAACCAATCTCAAGGGTCAAGAACAAACAGAAGATCCTAAAGGTAGCAAAAGAAGAGAAGTTAATAACCTATAAAGAAGCTCCAATTTATCTGGCAACAGGCTTCTCAACCGAAATTATACAGGCCAGCAGAGAGAGGGATGGCATATTTCAATTGCTGAAAGGAAACAATTGACAACCCACAATTTTGTACCCTGCACAGCTATTATTTCAAGCATGAAGAAACAACAAAATATTTCTTAGACAAACAAAAGCTGAGGGGATACATGATCACCAACCCGTCTTATAAGAAATGCTAAAGGAAATTGTTCAATATGAAAAAAATACCGCTAATGTGCAGAAAGAAAACATTTGAAGGTATAAAACTTAATGATAAGAGTAAGTACACAGAAAAAGTCAGGACACTTGAACACAATAAGTGTGGCATGCAATCCCCCAATCCACTTATAATTCTACTATGAAGACTAAAAGTCAAATCTATCAGAAAATAATAACAGCTACAGCAACCTGTTAGGAGATAAGCAACATAAAATACGTAAATTGAGGCAACAAAATGTCAAAATGGGGAGGGGGGAATTAAAGTGTAGAGTTTCTTTCTATTTTTTTTCTTTGGAGCAAAGATAAGTTCTCATCTGTTTAAAGCAATTTTTTAAAACTAAATATGTTTTGTTGTAAGCCTTACAGTAGCCACAAAGCAAAAACTATAGTAAATACATTAAAAATGCAAAGCAATAAATTAAAACACACTACAAAAGAAAACCCTTAAGCACAAAGGAAGACAATAAGAAGGGTAAGAAAAAAAGAAAAACAAATGAAGAAAAAGGAAGAGTTACAAAACAACCAGAAAACAAATAACAACATGGCGAGAGTAAGTCCTTACTTATCAAAAATTATATTGAATGTAAATGGACTAAATTCTCCTGTTAAAAGGATAGGGTCACTGAATAGTTAAAGAAAGACCCAACTGTATGCCGCCTATAAGAAACTTACTTAACCTATGAAGACACACATAGACTAAAAATGAAATGGGGGAGAAAGATATTCCATGCAAATAGAATCACCAAATACTGCAGGAGCAGCTATACTTATATCAGATAAAATAGTAAAGTAAAATACTGTAAAAAGAGACAAGGAATGACATGATATAATGGTAAAGAGATTAATTCAGCAGTAGGACATCATAATTATAAATATCTATCCATTTAACATAGGCCTACCGAAGTTTATAAAACAGTAATAGATTTAAAGGGAGAGATAGACTACAATCCAATAATGAGAGATGATTTCAACACTCCATTTACAGTAATAAACAGATCATCCTGACAAAATAAAAAAAATCAACAAGTAAACATCAGAGTTAAACTACATACTAGGCCAAATCAGCCTAACTGATATTTAGAGAACATTTAACCCAACTGCCACAGGATACAGAATTTTCTCATTAACACATGGAACATTCTTCAGAATAGACCATATGCCAGGCAAAAAAACACAAGTCTCAACAAATTCAAGAGTGAAATTGTATCACATCTGTATCCTGATTACAATGGAATAAAACTAGAAATCAATAGAAAGAGGAAACTTGGAAACTATAAAAACACACAGAAATTAAACAACATGCCCCTGAACAATCAATGAGTCAATGAAGAAATCAAGAAGAAAATTTGTTACTGAAACAAATGAACACAGAAATACATTATATCTAACTCTGTGGGATACAGCAAAAATAGTTCCAAGAGAGTAGTTTATAGCAACAAATGCCTATATCAAAATAAGGTAGAGACTTCAAATTAATAACCTAATAAATTCACCTCAAGGAAATAGAAAAGCAAGAAAAATCCAACCAAAATTTAGTAGAATGAAAAAAATAATAATGATCAGAATGGAAATAAAATTGAGGCTAAGAACCATACAAAAATTAATAAAATAAAATGTCAATTTTATGAAATGAAAAACAAAATTGGCAAACTTAGCTAGACTTAGAAAAAATGAGAGAAAATTCAAACAAATAAAGTCAGAAATAAAAAGAAGACATAACAACTGATTCCACAGAAATATGAATAATCATTAAAGTTTATTATGAGCAAACTGATGCCAAAGAAATGGAAAACTTAGGAGAAATGGATAAATTTCTGGACACGTCCAAGTTACCAAGATTGAATCTTGAGGGAGTAGAAAACCCCAGCAAATCAATAACGAGTAACAAGATCAAAGCCGTAATAAAATGTCTCCAATCAAAGAGAATCCCAGGAACTGATGGCTTCACTGCTTAACTATTCCAGACAGTTTTTGAATAGCTAATACTAATTCTTCTCAAACTTTTCCAAAAACTAAAAGAGGAAAGAATACTATTAAACTCATTCTATGAAGCAAGAAATACTCTGATACCACAACAAGACAAAAATACAACAAAAAAGACAACTATAGGCCAGTATTACTGATGAAGATAGATGCAAAAATTTTTAAGCAAATATGAACAAACTGAATTCAACAACATATTAAACAGATCATCCAGCATGACCAAGTGGGATTTATCCTAGGGGCACAAGGATGAGTCAACATACGCGAATTAATAAGAGTAATACATCCCATTAACAGAACCAAGAACAAAAACCACGTGATCATTTCAATAGATGCTGAAAAGGCATTTCATAAAATTTAATATCCTTTTATAGTAAAGATGCTGTCAAGGAGCTAGGTATGGAAGGCACATAATTTAAAACCATAAACGCTAAATATAAAAAACCCACAGCTAATATTTTACTGAATGAGAAAAATATTGGAATATTTTCTTCAAAAGTCTGGCACAAAACAGGTTGCCCACTTTCATTGCTTTTATTCAACACAATACTGGAAGTCCTTGCCAGAGCAATCAGACAAAAGAGGGAAATAAAGGGCATCCAATTGAGAAAGAAAAACAAATTATTTTTGTCTGCAGGTGATATAATCATATATTTAGAAAACCCTAACGATTTCATCAGAACTGATAAACAAATTCAGTAAGGTTGCAGAACACAAAATCAACATACAAAAATCAGTAGCATTTATATTTGCAATCAGTGAACAACATAAAACATAAATCAATAAAACAATTACACTTAGAATAGCTACAAAAAATGTAAAATATCTAGGAATACATTTAACCAAAGCAGTGAATGCTCTTCACAAGAAAAACTATAATACTCTGATGAAAGAAACTGAAGAAGACACACAAAAATGGAAAGATACTTCATGCCCATGAGTTGGAAGAATTAATATTGTTAAAGTGTCAATATTACTAGAAGTGATCTACAGAACCAATGCAATCCTTATCAAAATCACAATGATAGTCTTCTCATAAATAGATAAAAACTATTGTAAAAATTATATGGATCTGTATAAACCCCTGAATAGCCAAACAAATCCTGAGCAAAAAGAACAAAGCTGGAGGCATCATACTACCTGACTTTAAAATATGCTACAAAGCTATAGTAATAAAACAGCATAGTACTGACATAAAAGCAGACAAATAGACAACTGAGACAGAATAAGGAAACCAAAAATAAATACATGTATTTTCAGCCAATTGATTTTCAACAAAGACATCAAGAACATACATTCAGGGAAAGGACAGTCTCTTCAACAAATGATGCGGAGAAAAATGGATATTCATATGCAGAAGCATAGAACTAGATCCCCACCTTTCACCATATACAAAAATCAAATCAAAATAGATTAAAGATTCATCTAAGGCCTGAAACTTTGTAACTACTAGAACAAAAGCTTGAGGAAATACTCCAGGATACTGGTCTGGGCAAAGATTTTTTTAAGTAAGACCTCAAAAGCACAGGCAACAAAGGCAAAAATAAACAAATGAGATTATGTCAAGCTAAAAAGTTTCAGCATACCAAAGGAAACAAGAAAAAAAGCAAAAGAAAACCCACATAATGGGAACAAATATTTGCAAGCCATTTATTTGACAAGAGATTAATAACCAAAATACATACATAACTTAAGCAAGTTAATGATAATATAAACAAACAAACCGATTAAAATGTGGGCAAATAACATGAATAGACATTTTTTAAGGAAGACATAAAATAGCCAATAAGTATATTTTTTAAAATGTTCAACATCACTAATCATCAAGGAAATGAAAATCAAAACCACAATGGGATATTATCTCACCCCAGTTAAAACTGCTTCTATCAAAAAGACAAAAAATAACAAATGCTGGTCAGGATATGAATAAAGAGGATTCCTCATACTCTGTTGGTAGAAATGTAAATTAGTTCAGTCTCCAGGAAAAAGAGTATGGGGATTCCTTTATAAACTAAAAATAGGACTGCCATATGATTCAACAGTCTCACTACTTGGTATATATTGAAAAGAAGTAAAGTCAATATACAAGAGATATCTGCTGTCCTGTGTTTATTGCAGCACTATTTACAATAGCCAGGATATGGAATCAACCTAAGTACTCATCAATGTATAAATAGCATGTAATTTATTGTATAAAAATATAGATAATGTCTATGAAGATAGTGTGGTGTATATACACAATGGAATATTATTCAGCCATAAAAAAGAATAAAGTTTTGTCACTTTCAGCAATATGGATAGAACTTGGAAGTCATCATGTTAAGTGAAATAAGCCAACCATAGAAAAGTAAATTTTGCATTTTTTACTCATGTGGGAGCTAAGAAAGTTGATCTCATGAACGTAGGGACTAGAAGGGTGGTTACCAGAGATCAGGGAGGGTAGCAGGAATGGGATAACAGAGAGTCTGGTTAACCAGTACAAAAATACAGTTAAAGAAACAGAAGAAACTTTTGATCATCAGTAGAGTGACTATATTTTATAATAATCTACTGAGCTGGTAGAGGATAATTTGAATGTCACCAGTATTAAGAAATAATAAACTTTTGAAGTAATGGAATTACCCTGATTTGACTATTACACATTATATGAATGTATAAAAAAATCACATGTACTCCCAAAATACGTAATGTACACTTATTATGTACCAATAAAAAGAAAGAGCAGATCTTATAACAGATCTATTATTGTACGATTTTTTTTTAAGACAGAGTCTCGCTCTGTCACCCAGGCTGGACTCAGTGGCTTGATCTCAGCTCACTGCAACATCCTCCCCCTGGGTTCAAGTGATTCTCCTGACTCAGCCTCCTGAGTAGCTGGGACTACAGGCAAGTGCCACCATGCCTGGCTAATTTTTTGTATGTTTAGTAGAGACGGGGTTTCACCGTGTTAGGCAAGATGTTCTCTATCTCTTTACCTTTTGATCCGCCCGCCTTGGCCTCCCAAAGTGCTGGGATTACAGGCGTGAGCCACCGCTCCTGGCCTATTGAATGATTTTTACCAAACCACTTCATTCTTCTAATTATTTGGGCCTATTGTATGATTTTTAGCAAACCACTTCATTCTTCTAATTGTTTAAATTCCCTCAACTATCTATTCATTAAAATAAAGTTTTTAACCACTTTACAGAGAAGCATGGTAACAGAACATCAATTAGTGTTTAATTACACCAGTTGACATTTGATAATCTTTTTTTGAATACTGAAATAAATGAATTAATCCATAGCTAAATAAATGAACAAACTAGTATGTGAACTCAAGAACGTATGACCCACAAGATCTATACTCCTTCTCCATCTTGTGCTTTAAAGACAAACTGTTCCTTGCAGGAGAAGAATTTGAAGCATGTTGCTCACCACTGAGAGTAGGCCAAGGTGAGATGTGGCATAGGTTGGGGTACAGGAGACAGTAAGTCCCCACCTATTATGAAGATGCTAATTGCTGATGAATTTTAGGAGAGAAATTAAGGCTGGAGAGTATCCTACATATTGCCAATATTTCAGTCAGTAGAAAAATGACCATGATATTGGGGTTTTCAGTGACCACCACTTAAAGAAAATTTTATCCTGGCCTTCCAACTATAGATTCCAAGTGCTGATAATGACAAGAAAATACTTCTTCATCTCTGTTCCCATTCAGCTATTAACACTAATGGCAAAACCCCATGTATTAATAATCTTCCTTTTTTATTTTTATAACACATATATTTAAGTTTAAATATGTCCCAAAGTACCATAAAAGGCACACAGAACTAAAATGCCATTGATTGCATTGCTGGCATATGGGAAGAGAACAGTAACAAAGTTCTCTTCCTCTGCTATTTTTGGTTATTTCCCTGAAGTGCTTCTTTCTTGTAGCATTAAGCTTGTCTACTCAGAAAAAAAAAAAAAGTAACAAAAAAGAGCCAGCATACGAGCTATTGAATAATCAGTAACAATAACAATCTTGGTTGCCCTGAAATAATCATTGTAATTTCTTCTTCAAATCTTCTCAATAGATGTCACCACAACATTTTGATCCATCCCCAGGGATAAGATTGACATTTTCATCTAACTTCTTCTATTACAGATTTCTTTCAGTAATAATTCAGCATTATAAAATATCTTGTCATATTTCTCTCAGGGAAATAGCCCATTGGAAATCTGCCTCCAGTCACAATTATAGTATTTAAAATATTTTCATGTAAAATTCATGATTTTATATAACAAAACCTTGCCTTTTCTAAAAAAAAAAAACTTCTGAAAATAGTTTTAATATATTTAAACTTATTCACTAAAGGGAATTCTTTAGAGTTTATGGCATTAGACAAGCATTTATATAGTAAATATTAAAAGAAAAAAGGCCAAGTTTTTTCTTGATACCTGGTAAGAAGATTGGCTTTCATCATATACTAAAAAACAAGAATGACCATTGAAGGCATTAAACCAGAACAGAGACAATGACCTGCAAGTTATTGACAGCTATCGGATGCTGTAAGTGAGTCTTCAAAGGCCATTTTACTCTTCTGTCAAGCAAACTGCTTCAGGAAGGCAGGGAAGGTGGGAAGAGAGCAAAATTTCTTGAGCATGGGCCTATCTCTAAATATTTTTGGCTGTGAAGTGAATATTTTAGTCAGAAACAATGCTGTGTGGAATACCATGATGGTGGGTATGGTATTTTGTAAATCCATGGACAGTAGTTTTGGCAGAAGCATCACATACAGGAAAGGCAAATCTATACATAAAGTGTCTGTTTCAGTATGGACAAAATGCTGCTCCTTCCATAGTAGATGGAAGGATGGCTATCAGCCTCCAGGTAGCTAGCTGATTACTCTGGGGAAAGGTGAAATATTGAGGCCCAGGATTGGTCACTACTGCTGGCTGATTGTGGACTGCCCTTGTCATAGCCAGGTCAGCCTTGGTAAGTGTTTATGTTGCTAAGCCCATAAATAACGTCAGGCCCTGCTACCATGACCACTTTGTTTATGATCCCATTGGGCAATGACAGGCAAAACTGGTATCTGCAAAGCAGGTTGTTCTATTGACTTCAATATTAAAATCCTCCTCTGCTGATGTTGTGAGTACATCGATTGTATGTCTTTTGCATAGTCAGAATAAACTCCACATCATGGTCTTGTATAAATAATATATACATTGTTGGATTTGATTGATAATATTTTGTTGAGGAGATTTGTGTCTATATTCATGACAAATATTTGTGTTTGATTTTCAGTCCTCGTAAGGTCTTTATCTGTTTTTGTTATAAGGGTAATGACAGCATTATAAGATTATGTTAAAATCATTTTCTCTGCTTCTATTCTCCGGATGATATTGTAGAGAATGGTCGCTATTTCTTTTTAAAGTTTGGTAAAATTCACCTGTGAAACCATCTGGACCCTTTGATCTCTCTTTTTTGATAATTAATAATTAAATACATTTTAATTTTTTGATAATTAATAAATACATTTTGATAATTAATAATTAAATACATTTTAATAGGGATATGACTATTATCTGTTTCCTCTTGAGTATATTTTGACAGTTTAGGTATTTCCAAGAATTCATTTATTCCTTAATAACAAAATGTTATCAAATGTCTGGGCATAGAGTTGTTAGTCTTGTACTTTTATAACATTTTTAATGTCTAAAGAATCTATATGATAACCCCTTTTCATTTCTTACTTTGGTTATGTCTTCTTTCTTTTTCTCTGATAGCCTGGGATAAATATTTATCAGTTTTATTGAATTTCTCAAAGAATAAGTTTTTGTTTTTATTAATTTTCTCTATTATTTTCCTGTTATCTATTTTATTTATTTCTGCTCTAATTTTATTATATCATGTGTTTTTTTGTTTAATCTTATTTTCTTTATCTGGTTCCCTAAGGTGGAAGTTTAGATAATCTATTTTAGATCTTTTCTAATAGATGAAATTAACAATATAGATTTTCATCCCAGCATTGTTTTTGTTCTTATAAACGTTGATAAGTTTTACTTTTATTTTCATCAAATTCAAAATATTTTTAAAATTTTTCTTGAGACCTTCTATTCGATCTCTGGGTTATTTAGCAGTGTGCTATTTAATATTCCAATACATATTTTTTCCATCTGTCTTAATTTATTAGTTTCCAATATAATTCCATTTTGGTTTGAGAATATATCTTATGTTTCCTATCCTTTTAAATATATTATGGCATGCTTTATGGATCAGATGAGGTTTATTTTATTGAATGTTTCATGTGAGCTTCAAAAGAACGTATATTCTGCCACTGTAGGATAGAGTGTATTATAAAAGCTATTTAAATTGGTTAAAAATCTTGTTCAGGTCACCTGCATCCTTAGTAATTTTTGTTGGAGCCATATATATATATATATATATATATATATATATATATATATATGGGATTTTTATATTTTATGGGAAACTTAACCTCTTTATTGTACATAATACTCTTCTTCTTTTCTCATAATCTTCCATGTTCTAAAGTTGTCTTTGTCAGAAATTAACACTGCTACTGGAACTTTCTTTTGAATTTTAGCATGTTACAACTTACAGCTTTTAACATCTCTGAGATTTTATATTAAGGAGGGTTTATTGAAGACAGTACATAATTGCGTTTGTATTTTATCCACTCTGAAAATCTGATTTCAATTGATACATTTAGAGATATAGTTAATGTTACTATGATATAATTAGATTGATATTTATCATGTTTGTATTAATAACTATTTTCTATTCCTGGCATCTGTTCTTTGTGTTTTTTTTTTCTCTTCCTTTTATGCTTCTCTGGTTTAATTGAACATTTTACATGATTTCATTTTGTTTCCTCTCATCAATTGGACTACTTTTTAGGAATTTTTTTGGTTGTTGTCTAGAGTTTACAATGTATTTTTAAATTAACCTTAATCCACCTTCAAATAACCCTATGCCATTTTATCTGCAGTGGAGAAAATTTATAGCAATATATTCCCAATTCATTTCTCCCATTCTTTATGATATTGCTATTGTTTATTTCATTTATTCTTGTGATATAATTACCTAATACATTATTATTATTATTGCTCTAAACAAATAATTATCTTTTAAATCATTTGAGTATAAGAAAAGTAAAATACATTGTTTCATCTTCATTTATTCTTTCCACAATGCTTTTTCTTTCTTTACATAGATATGTTTCTTACTTTAGATTTGTTTTTCTACCTGAAAAACTTGTTTTGACATTTCTAACAAGTCAGTTCTGCTGGCAATAAATTTCCTCCATATTTGTTTGTCTCAGACGTCTATTTCTTCTGTACTTTTAAAGAATAATATTACTGGATATTGAATTCTAGATTGTTGGGTATTTTTCTTTCAACATGAAATATTTCAGTTCACTTTTTTTCTTGTATGTATAGTTTCTGATAAGAAATACACTGTAATTTTTATCCTGTTTCTTCTGTGGGAAACCCCTCTCTCAGCTTTATACAATTTTCACTTTGTATTTGCTTTTTTATAGTTTGAATACTGTATGCCTATTTTGGTTTGCTTTTTAAATTTATCATGCTTATTTTTTCTGAGCTTCCTGAAGTGTAGTTTGGTGTCTATAATTAATTTATAAAGTTCTTTTTCATTAATATTTCAAATATTCCTTATGTTCTATGCCCCTTTGCTTCTCCTTTCAAACCCAATGACATTTACAGGATACCTGTTGATATTTTCTTGATGGCAAAGCTCATAAAAAAAAAAATGTTTCCACCATATGGTGCAACTCCAGGAGTTTCTCATTCTCCTGCTAGTCCACATAGCTTACAATAATTTGTAAAAATTGCAATTTAAATGTTACTACTAGTTTATGGCTCCAGCAGCTTCTGCTCCAGGTAGGAGCCTGATTATGACTGTGGATTCACCTCTCTCTAGATTTTGGTGTAGTTGTTTGCCCTGTGACTTCAAATCTCTGATGCGTCAAAGAAAAGTAATTGTTTTCTAGAAAGTCCAGCTCTTTCTTTTTGTAAGAATGGGAGTATTGACTTCCAAACTTTTTATAAGTCAGAGCTAAAACCAGAAGTCCCTGAGAATAGATTTCTGCTATCTATTAGAAAATCAAATCAAAAGAAAAATGTTGCAATAGAGTTATGACTTGGAAAATAATTGTGGAGAAAGAAAGGGCCCAGCCACTGGTTAATTCTAAAACATAAAACAAATATGGTACACGTTCCTCTATAAGTGTCAGTTTCTGAATGTAACTCAGAAATCAGACAGGCCATAGGAATTGCATGTTGTTTTCAAAAAATAGTTGGGGATTAATTGACTGAAAAAGTTCAACTCAATTGACTTAGTTACCCTTAATTTCACAGACTACTGTTACATTGCAAGACACAAAGCTGAGACATGCTTCTAGCTTGTGTGTCCTCACTGCACTGTATCACTGGTTCTCAAGTGTGTGGGACTCCAACAGCACCAAGAAAATTCTCTGGCAGCTTTTTTAAAAATGCACATTTTGGATCTTATCCCAGACATATTGAATCAGAAATTCTGGGAATAAGGCCCAGAAATCTGTTTATTAAAAAAAGCCCTTCAGGTCATTCTAATGCAGACTAAAGTTTGAGAACTGATTTCCTATATCATAGTATAGAATGATTTCAACTGTAGTATTCCCCTAGAAGGTCAACACACCACATACTGGGGATTGCTCTTTCCCCAGGTCCCTTGTTTACAGGAAAGCAGTAGAAGCAAGCTTGACTCTGCTGCAGGCCAAAACTATGTGGTCACTTAATATGACAGTGTTATTCCATTAGAAAGGCACCTTGATGAAGATTAGCCAATTAAAATGCCTCATTTGAAAATTTGGCTTTGGAATTTACTTGAATAAAGAAAATAAGTCAGCACCTGTAGATGAGGGCTATTTTCTTTTTTTTTTTTTCTTTTGTTGTGACAGAGTCTCACTCTGTTGCCCAGGCTGGAGAGCAGTAGCGCAATCTCGGTTCACTGCAAGCTCCGCCTCCCAGGTTCAAGTGATTCTCCTGCCTCAGCCTCCCAAGCAGCTGGGACTACAGGTGCGCCACCACACCCGGCTAATTTTTTGTATTTTTAGTAGAGGCAGGGTTTCACCGTGTTAGCCAGGATGGTCTCGATCTCCTGCCGGCATGATCCACGATGAGGGCCATTTTCAAATGTAGTCTGGAAAGTATAAAAACTAGCTTTCCCAAAGAGAGTAGAGCTGAAATGTAGAGATGCTTCAAGGAACACTCAAGACAGATCTCTTTTTTTTTAGTTTCTACTGTGCTCTATCAGCAGTTCTCATCCAAACCAGAGGTAAAGCTGAACTCCTAACACTGCATTCTTAAACTTATACATTCTGGTAAGTAGATACAAATTTTGCTTAAGCTAGGTTGATTGGGATTCTTTGTAAAAGAAAAAGAGTTATAAACATAACAGGTAGAAGATTTTCTCCTGATTATTAGGAAGCATCTTTCTTACTTATAATGCTTTCTGATATTTATTTAACAAAAGACCAAATAATTTACATCCAGCTTCAAATGAAGAGCTCAAACACTCTTAATAGGAAGAGATTTTACATTACTATGTATTTGATCCAGTGAAAAGGCACATTCCAGAAAAGTTTTCATGGATGTGTATAGTCTATCAAGTACCATTGACAGGTCTAAGACTGGACTGGCAGCATATTCACAGTTGTCTTAGTCCATTTTATGTTGTTGTAACAGAGTACCTGATGCTGGGTAATTTATTTTTTAAAAAGAGGTTTATTTGGCTCATGATTCTGGTAGCTGGAAGGCTCAAGGATAGGCAGCTGCATCTGGTGAGGGCCTCATGCTGTTTCAACTTACGGTGGAAGGTGGAAGGGAAGCTGGTATATGCAGAGACTATTTTGCAAGAGAGGAAGCAAGAGTGAGAAATCCAAGAAGCCAGATTTTTAACAACATGTTCTCAAGGAAACTAATCCATTGCAGTAAGAGAAACAACTCATTAATTCCGGAGGGAGGTCATTAATTTATTTATGAGGGATCTACCCCCATGACCCAAATACTTCCCAGTAGGCCCCACTTTCCAACACTTCACATTGTGAATCAAATTTTAATGTGAGTTCTGGTGGGGACAAATCATGTCCAAACCACAGTAACAATTAAACATTGCTGGGCTGCAACAGCATCTGTGGACACAGTCACATAAACACTCGCATTCACTCACTCATTTCTGCTACTGCTCAAAATTCCAATGGGCAGTGCATACACACACACACATACACCACCCCCACCCCCCAAAAAATAAACCTAATAACTGCTAGGATATCTGCCTTGTTCCAAGATGTCTCTCTATTTTCCAAACCAGACAACTGAATTGCAGATTTGACATGTGTGAGTACAAAATTTAGTATGAGGTGGAAAAGGTTTAACTGCTTATTGCAGTATATTGCAATGTATTTTCTTGAGTAATACCTAATGTCCTGGAAATAAAGAATGCCAAACCAAAATAGAACTAAAGTTTTAAGAATTATCTTACCATTATGAACAAGTCAAGTAGATCCATTAATTTATTTAGTCTTTCTTTAGATCTTTTTTCAGTAAGGCATTCCCAATAAAATAAGAAAATGAAGGCATTATGATTTGATATTTATCACTGCTTACTGAAATAAACAAAAATTGCTCAACTATCTTTTATGGGACAGCCATTTTGAATGATCACTGCCCATCAGCAAGGAGCAGAAAAGTGTATAAATACTTAATTATTAGCAAACTAATGATTTTATGGTTGTATTTTCTTAATTAATGGCCTAGCTAATTGTGAAAATAATTAAATGAACTCTTAATTTAAAGAAATTTGTTGTGATAAAAACAAACAACATTAAATTTACCATCTTAATTATTTTTAAGTGTACAGTTCAGTAGTGTTAAATATATTCATTGTTGTAGCACAGATCTCTAGAATTTTTCATCTTGCAACAGTAAATCTCTATGCCCATTAAACACTAATTTCCTCTCCCTTATCCCTCCAGGCTTTGTCAACACTTATATACTTCATATAAGCAGAAGCATATAGTATTTGTCTTTTTGTGACTGGATTATTTTGATTAGCATCATGTCCTTGAGGTTCATCCATGTTATTGCATGTTACAGGATTTTTTTAAGGATGGATAATATTCTATTGTGTATATATATATATAGGATATTTTATTTATTCAGTCCTAGAAATTAGGGTGGCTTCTGCTTCTTGATTATTGTGAATAATGCTGCAATAAACAGGGATATGCAAATACTCTTTTGTGATCCTGCTTCCAGTTATTTCAGACACATACCCAGAAGTGAGATTGCTGGATCAAATGGTAATTCTATTTTTAATTTATTGGAGGGATCTACATACTGTTTTTAATAATGGCTACCATTTTACAATCATATAAACAGTGCACAAGAGTTCCAGTTTCTGTGCATCCTCAGAAACACTTGTTTTTTCTGTTCTTTTGATAGCTGCCATCCTAATGGGTATGAGGTAATGTCTTACTATATTTGATTTGCATTTCTCTTATGATGAGTGATTTGAGCATCATTTTGTTACGGGTGGGTCTTTGATCTCAGGGGTCCCAAGATGTGGTGGGCCACTCCCAAGATGGTGGCGGCCACTCTCAAGATTGCAGCAAGCCTTTTGTTCTCTGACCTGGGGTTCTTGGCCTCACGGATTCCAAGGAATGGAATCTTGGGCCATGCGGTGAGTGTTATAGCTCTATTAGAAGCCACGGGTCACAGAAGAGAACCGTGGAACCCAACAACTAGTGTTCAGCTCGATTAGGACAAACCCTGGGCCCTTAGCCATGCAGGAGCAATGGTGAGCCTCTATCCCGATTGGGAGCGGCAATGGGCGCCTCACTGGATCAGGAGCGCAGCGGACACTGCCGGATCCAGAGGGACGGAAGTCAGCGGCAGTTCTGGACTGCGGCAAACAGCAGTGGTGGACGGCAAGCAAAAGTTCAACTCGAGCCGTAACAAACACGGACCAGAAGAGTGTGCAGTTGCAAGATTTAATAGAGTGAAAAAAGAGCTCCCATACAACAGGAGGGTACCCAAAGGGGGTTGCCCACTCCCTGCTCAAATGCCTGGGTTTATATTCCAACCATTGTCCCTCCGCCTGTGCTCTCAGATGATATGTGATTTGACTACTTCTTTACCTCCTGCTTTTGCCTAATTTGTATTTTAGTAAGCCCTCTTTACTACCTGATTGGTCGCGTGTGAGCTGAGTTACCAGCCCTGTGTTTAAAGGTGGGTGTGGTCACCTTCCTCAGCTAGGCTTAGGAATTCTTAGTCGGTCTAGGAAATCCAGCTAGTCCTGTCTCTCAATTTCATGTTTGTTGGGCATTTGTACACCATCTTAGAGGAATTGTCTGTTCACACCCTTTGGCCATTTTTATAGGACTATTTGGTGGGGGGGCGGGTGTTGTTATTGCTGAGTTGAAGCACTTTGTTACATATTGTAGATTCACATATATGATTTACAAATATTTACTCCCATTCTGTAGCCTGACTTTTTATTCTGTTGATAGTTTCCTTTAATGCACAGAAGGTTTTAAGTTTGATATAGTCCCATTTGTCTAGTTTGCTTTCTGTTGCTTGTGCTTTTAATATCATGTTTAAGAAATCCTTGGCAAATTAAATGTTCTGAAGCTTTTCTACTTGTTTTCTCCCATGACTTTCACAGTTTTAGATTTTAACCTTTAGGTCATTGATCTATTTTGAGTTGATTTTTGTTTATGGTACAAAGTAAGGGTCCAACTCTATTATTTTCATATGAATATCCAGTATTTCCAACATCTCTTGTTGAAAAGGCTGTGTAGTCTTGCTTCTTCAAAGTTTGTTTACACATATATGCAGGGGTTTATTTCCAGGCTCTCTATTATGTTCAATTGGTCTGTCTTTCTTTTGCTATTGATTTCTAGTTTTACTCTCTTGCAGTTGGAGAAGATACTTTTTATGATTTTAATCTTCTTAAATGTATTAAATATTTGTTTTGTTGCCTAACATGTGGTCTCTTTTGGACATCAGTCCATGTGCACTTAGAAGACTATGTATTCTGCTGTTGCTGTATGGAACCTTCTATATATGTCTGTTAGGTCTCATTGCTCTACAGTGTTATTAAAGTTCTCTACTCTGATTTTTCTTACCTACATAAATTATTTCTCTATTAGATTTTTTTAAAACAATTTCAAATTTTATTTTAGATTCCGGGGGTAAATGTTCAGTTTTGTTACATGGGTAGATTGTGTGATGCTGAGCTTTGGAGTATGACTGAAGCCTTCACCCAGGAAGTGAGTATAATACCCAATAGGTAGTTTTTCAACCCATGGCATGGCACCCTCCCTTCCAGCAGTCTCCAGTATCTATCCTCCCATCTTTATGTCTGTGGGTACTCAATGTTTAGCTCCCACTTTGAGAACATGTGGTATTTGGTTTTATGTTCCTGAGATAATTTACTTAGGATAATGGCCTTCAGCTGCATCCATGTTGCTGCAAAGTACACGCTTTTGGTTTTTTTATGTCTGCATGGAATTCCATTGTGTATCTGTACCATATTTTCCTCATTCAATCCACTCCTGATGGGCACCTAGGTTGATTCTGTGTCTTTGCTATTGTGAAGAGTACTGCAATGAACATAAAAATACACGTGCCTTTTTTGGGAACAATTTAATTTCTTCGGGTATGCACCCTGTAATGAGATTGCTGGGTTGAATGGCAGTTCTGTTTTAAGTTCCTTTAGAAATATCCAAACGGCTTTCCACAGAGACTGAACTAATTTGAATTTCCACTAAAGTGTTCCCTTTCCTCTGTAGCCTCACCAACTTCAGTTATTTTTTGACTTTTTAATAATAGCCATTCTGACTGGTGTGAGATGCTATTTCATTGTGGTTATGGTTTGCATTTCTATGATGATTAGCGATGTTGAGCATTTTTTCATGTTTTTTGGCCACTTGTATGTTCTCTTTTTGAGAAGTGTTTATGTCTTTTGCCAATTTTTAATGTGAGATTTTTTTTTTTTGCTTGCTGGTTTTCTTTAAATTTGTTATAAATTCTGGATATTAGACTCTTGTCAGATACATAGTTTACAAATATTTTCTCCCATTCTGTAGATTGTTCCCTATATTCTGTTGAGAGTTTATTCTGCTGTGCAGAAACTCTTTCATTTAATTAGGTCCACTTGGAGAAACTTTTTGAGTTGCAATTATTTTGAGGACTTAGCCATAAATTGTTTGCCAAGGCTGATGTTGAGTAGGCTATTTCTTAATTTTCCTTCTAGGATTCTTATAGTTTGAAGTTTTACATTTAGATCATCAATCCATCTTGAGTTCATTTTTGTATATGATGAAAAGTAGGGGTCTGATTTTATTCTTCTGCATAAGACCAGTTATCCCAGAACCGTTTGTTGAATAGGAAGTTCTTTTCTCATTGTTTGTTTTTGGGGACTTTGTCAAAGATCAAATGGTTATAGGTGTGTGGCTGTATTTCAGGGTTTCTTTATTCCATTTCACTGATCTATGGGTCTGTTTTTGTGCTGCTCTTTACTGATATTCTGTCTGGTTGTTCTAATCATAACTGAAACTGGGCTATGGAAGACTACTATTGTTATTGTGTTGCTATCTATTTCTCTCTTCAATTCTGGCAGTGTTTGCTTCATATATTTAAGGGCTCTAATGCTTACATATATACATTTATAATTGTCATATTTTTCTGCTGAATTGATAATTTTATCATATTATAATGTTCATCTTTTTCTCTTGTGAGTGCTTTTGTCTCCATACATATTGGGTCTAATATATGTATGGGCATACCTGCTGTCTTTAGGTTCTCAGTTATGTAGCATATCCTTTTTCATCCTTTTACGTTCAGCTTATGTGTGTCTGTAGATATAAAGTGAGTCTTTTGTAGACAGCATACAGTTGGATCCTGGGTTTTGTTTTTTAACTTAATTTTTTTTTAATTTATTCAGCCCCTCTGTGTCCTTTAATTGGTGACTTGAAATTCACATATATTTATAGTAATCACTAATAAGAAGATAATAATACCATTTCAGTCATTATTTTCTATATGTCCTGTAGCTGTATTATCTCTCCTTTCTCCTCTTGTTTGCTTCCTTTGTGTTCTATTGTTTCTTTTCTTTTTGTGTGGTGACATGTTTTGATTCTCTTTTCATTTCATTTTGTGCACATTCTATAATTTCTTTGTGACTAACATTATATTGCATAAAATATTTTTAAGTTATAGCAATCTATTTCTAATTGATAGCAAGTTAGTTTTAATCACATATAAAAATTTTAATCTTTTGCATCTCTGTTTTTACACTTAATGTAATTGATGATACAAATTTTCTCCTTTTATTATGTATCTATTAACATAAATTTAGCTACATTTTACGCTTTTTTCTTTAAAATTATTTACTAAATTTAAAAGTAATGTGTATAACTATATTACAATACTACAAGATCCTATATTGTCTGTAAACTTACTGTTGACAAAGAGTTTTGTATTTTCAGACAGTTTTGTTATGCTGTATAGTGTCTTTTTTGTTTCAAATTAAAGGATTCTCTTTAGCATTTCTTGTAGGGCAGAAATGGATACATAAATTGTCAAATAATTCATCAAAAAGTGATGAATTCTTTGATAATTCATGTATCCAATTTTTTAGGGTCAGTTTCTGAAAAAAAGTATTTTTTTCTTTTAGTTGGACCATGTTTTTGTTTCTTTATATGCCTGTTATATTTTGTTGGGACTTGGGAACTTGAAAGCAATACCATCACTCTTAGTCTTTACGGTCTGGACTCATACGGGCAGGACATTCACCAATCAACCTGGCTAAAGATTCTGGAAGCCTTTTCTGGGGATATGTCTTCTTTGTGCTGTACATATAATTCCCTAGATAAGGAGCACTTATTTCTACTCAAGAGTGCTCCTTGGTGATTATTGGTGATACTGCTGACTCTCTAGTGCTAGGCAAACTGAGGAGTTCTTCTTTGTTTTAAGAAGCCCTCATCCTAGTGCCTATTACTGTCAGCATTTATATTCCGGCAAGACAGAAATCAATCCCTCAAAGAGCTATCTAAAAATGGCAGAAGGTTGGACATACATGCCATTCTTCTTATTCCCCCTAGACAGAAGCTGGAAGTTGAAATTTTTCTCCTGATCAGGCCATGCTTCCTGGGAGGAGAAGCTATTGGAAGGACATTGCTGTGAATATTCCTGTCAGCTTTCATGTGGTTCTTCTTGGGTTGCTTGCACTGCAAGAATGACTTAAATGGTTCCTAGATTTTTCACAACGGTAATTTCTTTATGTATTGTTGTCATGGGAGAAGGAAAACCTAGAGCTTCCCATTTAGCCATCTTGCTAATGTCATCCTTCCTGGAAAGAAGATTGTTTTATGTGCACAAATATAAACTCAGTATTTTTTCTGCTATCCATTTCAAAACTAATGAAGTGCTATTAATGATAAAAAGGATATTCTGCTTGATAAAAGATGAAAGAATTTTGGTTATATTTTTCATAGAAATTGTATCATTTAGGGTAATATAATTTTTTATTTAGTCTGCAGTCATTATTTTAGAAAAGTTTTGCTTTTGTTAAAACTGTATTAATTTTATAAAGCAAAAGAATCCATTTGCTCTGGACAAATGTCAGTTCTTAGTGAGGGCAGGGACCAATAATTTCCAGAAAGTTGATAACATGACATTATAATTTGAGTATACTTTTTTGAATCTGCTGTGGCTTTGATTAGAAGCAATACTAAGATAAGAATTTAGGCACACAATACAGATTGATAAATTTAGGCTCTGTTTAATCAATTCTCAGTGAAGATGCTGCTACTTTACTTAGACATTGGGTGATTTGTTCATGTTATTTAATCTTTCTGAATGTCAGTTTTCTTATATCTAAAATATTGTAAGGATAATACCCACTTAAAAGGATTGTTCTGAAGATTAAATAGTACTAACAATAATAGTAGCAGAAGCAGTAGTAACAGTAATACTAGCAGTATTGGCTAACATATATTGACTGCCTATCATGTGTTGGGCAGAGTGTTAAGAGGTTTACATGCATTAACTCATAGCACATTTTCTGAAATACAATATTAGCACTCAATAAATGTTAACTCATTGTCATTATTACTGCCACTATTCATGAAAAGCACCAAATTGAATTTGATTACAAAATTACATGACAGGTCACTAGAAAAAAACCTATGTTGAAAGAGGCAATAGAGAATTCTAATTTTAGTGAAAAAAATCATCTGTAACAGAAAAAAATGCCTGTATATTTTATACCACCAGAAATGATTTTAAAGAAATTTGAGACATGCAAAGTGGTTTTTACCTTTAAGCTTTTTATTGGATAATTGTACCCAATAAAGGACGTACTGGTTCTTTCTTTCTATTATTGATATTCTTACTTTCTCATTTAAAGTTTCCTCTGGCCACCAAAGTCTCTCATTTTAGTGTGATTCAATGGATCTATTTCTTTTTCTTTATTCATACATAGCAAGAATTTCAGGACTTATTATATTATAGTTTTTATCTCTTCTGATATCTGTGAAAATAGGCTGATAATATTTTATGTACCTATACATCTATACATTACTCATTTTCATTAAAAACTCATTAAGACACATACATATGTGTGTTTGTGCACATGTGTGTCTATCTGTTTACTAAAATGATATCTCTGTTTAAAAGAAAACACTTTAAATTTAAATCTTAAATATATTTTTCATGCTCATGCATTGATAAACAGATGAAATAATATGTTTTGATCTGGATGGCTTTTAGTGGGCTCTGGAATTGCCACGTAGGTTTTTTCTGCATTGATCATATTATCTTTGGGGATGCCTCTATTCAAGAACATCAGCGATCCAGATTTTTAGCAAATATTTTATATGGTTTCCTTGTCCTAAAACATGACTTGACTCTTGTCATCCCATAACTTTTTAAAAATATATATATTTTATATAATTTTATACCCTTATATTATGATTTAACTATTTGATCTGTGGTAGAACACATATATTCTTTTTGTGAAAAAATAAATAGCAGTTGATTGAGAAAAACTAACAGGTTTGAGCAATACAGGTTAAGGAATTAAGTACAGAGATTAATTTTTTTTTCATTCAGAGTTCTTCACATTAACATTGGAATTCATATAAATGTAGTGTCTTTAGGGCATTAAAATATAAGCAAAAATAGTGGTAACCTATGTCAGGGAGAAAAGTATCAGTTATAACCACTCTTCCTCTTTTAAGATTCTACATCAGTGCTACTCAGATTTCAGTGTTTCCAGGAATTACCTTACAATCTCATAAAAATTTGATTTCAATATTCTAGGTCTGGAGTGAAATTTAACTGTGCATTTCTAACCAGCTCTTAGTGGGTGGTTGCCAGATACCAGATGACATCTTGAGCTTTCCAAGGAAAAATAATCTAAACTCAAGTAAATTGTATAATGTTACTTTAAAAGTATTTAGGGGAACAAAGCAGCTCAAAATCCCTGACTTTATAATAAAAAATTTATTCCTATGGAAACCAAACAATTCAAGAAACTAAAAATCAGTTAACACAGTTTGTTAGTTAAGATGACAAAAAATATATATCCTTTTCAGAGAAGTGCTTCAAGATGGCTAACTAGAGACATCCAGCACTCACCTCCACAAAGAACAAAAATAGCAATAGATAATCACAGTTTGAATAGTGGATGATATGGTTTGGCTGTGTTCCCACCCAAATCCCATCCTGAATTTTAGCTCCCATAATTTCCATGTGTTGTGGGAGGGACCCAGTAGGAGATAATTGAATCATGGGGGCTGTTTCTCCCGTACTGTCCTCATAAGTCTCACAAGATCTGGTGGTTTTATAACAGGATTCTTCTTTCACTTGGCTCTCATTCTGTCTTGCCTGCTGCTATGTGAGATGGGTCTTTTGCCTTCCACCATGATTGTGAGGCCTCCCCAGCCATGTGGAACTGCGAGCCCATTAAACCTTTTTTTTCCTTATAAATTACCAAGTCTCAGGTATGTTTTTATCAGGAGTGTGAGAACAGACTAATACAGTAAATTGGTACTGGTAGCTTGAGACACTGCTGTAAAGGTATCCAAAAATGTGGAAGCAACTTTGGAACTGGGTAACAAGCAGAGGCTGGAAAAATTTGGAGGGCTCAGAAGCCAGAAAAATGTGTGAAAGTTTGGAGTTCCCTAGAGACTTGTTGAATGGCTTTGACCAAAATGCTGATAATGATAAGGACAATGAAATACAGGCTAAGGTTGTCTCAGATGGAGATTAGGAACTTGCTGGGAACTGGCGTAAAGGTGACTCTTGCTATGTTTTAGCAAAGAGACTGGTGGCATTTTGCCCCTGCCCTAGAGATCTGTGCAACTTTGAATTTGAGGGAGATGATTTAGAATATTTGGTGGAAGAAATTTCGAAGGAGCAAAGTACTCAAGAGGTGACTTGGGTGCTGTTAAAAGCATTCAGTTTTAAAAGGGAAACAGCATGAAAGTCAGAAAATTTACAGCCTGACAATATTGATAGGAAAGAAAATCCCATTTTCTGAGGAGAAATTCAAGCCAGCTGCAGAAATTTGCATGAGTAACAAGAAGCCAAATGTTAATCACAAAGACAACAGGCAAAATGTCTTCAGCACATGTCAGAGACTATTGCAACTGGCCCTTCCATCACAGGCCCAGAGGCCTAGAAGGAAAAAAAGGTTTCATGGGCTGGGCCCAGGACCTCCTGCTGTATGCAGCCAAGCGACTTGGTGCCCTGCATCCCAGCCACGCTAGCCACAGCTAAAAAGGGCCAAGGTACAGCTTGGGCTGTGGCTTCAGAGACTACAAGCCACAAGCCTTGGCAGTTTCCATGTGGTGTTGAACCTCGGGTGCACGGAAGTCAAGAATTGAGGTTTGGAAACCTCCGCCTAGATTTCAGAGCATGTATGGAAGTGACTAAATGTCCATGCAGAAGTTTGCTGCAGGGGAGGGGAGCTCATGGAGAACCTCTGCTAGGATAGTGTGAAAGGGAAATAAGGGGTTGAAGCCCACACAGAGTCCCTACTGGGGCACTACCTAGTGGAGCTATGAGAAGAGGGCCACCATCCTCCCAAACCCAGAATGGCAGATCCACTGACAGCTTGCACCATGCTCCTGGAAAAGCTACAGGCACTCTACGATAGCAACCAAGAAGGAAGCTGTACTCTGCAAAGCCACAGAGACAGAGCTTCCCCAGGCCGTGGGAACCCACCTCTTGCATGACTGCATATAAGACATGGAGTCAAAGGAGATCATTTGGGAGCTTTAAGATATGACTTCCCTGCTGGATTTTGGACTTGCATGGGCCTTTAGTCTATTCATTTTGGCCAATTTCTCTCATTTGGAATAGGTGTATTTATCCAAAGCCTTATCCCCATTGTATCCAGGAAGTAACAACTTGCTTTTGATTTTACAAGCTCATAGGTGAAAGAGACTTGCCTTGTCTCAGATGAGACTTTGGACTGTGTACTTGTGAGTTAATGCTGAAATGAGTTAAGACTTTGGGGGACTGTTGGGAAAGCATGATTGGTTTTGAAATGTGAGGACATGAGATTTGGGATGGGCCAGTGGTGGAATGATTTCATGGGAGGGAAAATGAGGGACACGATTCATACTATGTGGCATAAGAAATTTGGCTGGGTCTCCACCCAAATCCCATCTTGAATTGGAGCTCCCATAATTCCAAGTATTGTAGGAGGGATCCAGTGGGAGATAATCGAATCATGGGGGTGGTTTCCCCCATACTGTTCTAGTGGTAGTGAATAAGTCTCATAAGATCTGATGATTTTATAAGGGGTTTCTCCTTTCACTTGGCTCTCACTTCTCTTGCCTGCTGCCATGTAAGAGGTACCTTTTGCCTTACAACATGATTGTGAGGCCTCCCCAGCTACGTGGAACTCTGAGTCCATTAAACCTCTTTTTCTTTTTAAATTACTGTCTTAGGTATGTCTTTATCAGCAGCATGAAAACAGACTAATACAGAGCATCTAAGACAGAACACTGAAATTTAACAGAGAAGCAAAAGGAAACAACTGAGGCACAAAAGGAGAAATGAGTGAGAAAGCCATCTCAGTTGGGATTGGCTGGGAACCTGAAGAAGATCCCCAGTGTAGGGAAAGAGTGAATGAGAGATCCCTTGCAGTTCATATTACCACCATAGAATCTTACAACTCTAGCCATGGAAGAGCCCCTCCATCCTTGCAGGCCATTAGAATAGCATAGAGAGATGCCTGGAGACCACACAGCAGCATTGTCCCAGAAAGGGAGCTCATGCTAGGTCCCACAAACACCACAAGTACTAAGCAGCTTATGCATGGCACCATTTTGAGGGCCTGGTCCCTACCAGACTTCATTTTGCCCTATGGCCCAACAACCCCTGCCACTCCACGGCCCCAGACACCACTAAAATCACCCTGCATTCATCCAGAGGCCAGCAGTCACATAATGCCTGTTAGATGTAGAGTCCCCTGCAGTCTAGCAGACATATTGTCCTGCTCACTGGAGAATGGGCAGTGCTATGCACCAGGGATGCTGCCCTTGAGACAAAGGGAACCAGAGTGCCCACTCTCCAGATCCTGAAATCTGACCGTCTGTGGTCACTGCCACTGAGAACAACACTGCTTCCACTATCAGCAGGGCCCTCACACATTTGCACAAGTCCTGAGGATTGGCTCTTCTTGTCCACTGTTAGTGTTATTTTCACCATCCACACATGTTACCAGGGGCCACGGGAATCATGCAACAATGCCCACCATATCCCCTATCCATTTGCACTGCTAAGAGGCCTAAGTATCGGCTCAGCTAGCTTGGCATCACCTCCCAAGCCCCAGTACCAAAGCATACTGCCCAGGCACCTTTGTATCACCCCAACCCATGTAGCTCATGCACCTCATGCTGATATCTATGTATTCCTACCAGGGACCTGAGGATGGGCCCCTCCCTTCTTCTACTACCACCACAGCCACAACCTGCATAAGCCACCTGAGGACCTGAGGACTGGCCTATCCAATAGCCACTAATAACACAAGCTCATGCCGTATGGGAGCCTAGGGTTTTCCAACCACTGCTTTGGCCATTGCCTGCAACATGCTTGCTGCCCAAAGCTTAAGGCCCAACCCCTTGCTACCTCAGCACTATCACTGCAAAACACCCAAGAAAACCACCTAGAGGCCTCAGAATTGGCCCACTTAGACCCACCAACACTGGTCCACATGTATGCCACCTGGGGCCCACGGACAGGAACGCTTGACCCACTGATGCCACTATTCAAGCCTGAGGACTGGCTCACCTGGTGTTCCCATTCCCAGCAAAACTTCACCCAAAGCCTTCACTAACAACCACAGCCTAAGCCACTGTGGAAATCACATACATCATCAGCATTGCTTACAGCCAAAGAAATCATACAAAGAATACACACCACATGCACCCAGAATAAATGATGAATTATCATATTTAACAAACACAATAGATAAATATGCAGGAAAAAGGCCTCCCTTAGAAAAGCCAATCCAAAAAAGTGGAAGAAAGGACTGTTAAACCGGATATGCAGATATCAACGTATGAACAGAAGAAAGATTAAAAAGCAAGGAAAGATAACATTTCCAAAAAACACAGTAATTCTCTAGCAATAGATTCCAATGAAAAAAAAAATTATAAAATGTTAAAAAAATTCAAAATAATAATGTTAAATAAGCTCAGTGAGATACCAAAGAACAGAGATGAACAAGACAGAGAAATCAGAAAAAAAAATTAAGGATATAAATGAGAAATTCACCAAAGACATAGATATCATAAAAAGAACTAAACAGAAATTGTAAAAGTGAAGAATTCAATGAATGATATAAAAATGTATTTGACAGCTTCAACAATAAACTAGATCAAGCAGAAGAAAAGATTTCAGAATTTGGGTAGGTCTTTTGAAAAAACCAATGAGACGAAAATACAGAAAAAATAAAAGTAAATGTGGAAAAACCCTGCATAACATATGGGACACCATAAGGCAACCAAATATTTTGGCATCTTAGAAGTCAAAGAGAAAACCAAATGAATAGGAAACCAATTCAATAAAATAATAATTGAAAGCTTCCAAATCTAGCAAGAGATTTAGACATTAAGATGCAGGAAGCTGAGATATCCCCAAACAGATAAAACCCAGAAATTCTCCATGGCATATTATAACCATAGTGTCAAAAGTCAAAGATGAAGAATTCTAAAAACAGCAAGAGCAAAGCATTGAGTAACATATAAGGAAACCCCCATTAGACTAACAACAAGTTGTTTGGCAGGAAACTTACTGACCAGTAGAGAATGGGATGATATTCAAAGTATTGAAGGAATATAATGATGACTCAAGAATGTTATACCCAGTACAGTTATCCTTCATAAATGAAGGAGAAATAAAATATTTCCCAGGCAAGCAAAACCTAAGGAAATGTATCACTACTACACTAGTCCTGCAAGAAATGCTTAAGGGTGTCTTACACCTGAAAGCAAAAGGAAGATATCTGTCATCAGGAAAGCATATGAAAGTATAAAACTACTGGTATTGCAAACACACACATGGAGAGAAAGAACTCAAATATTCCCATTACAGGAAATAACAAACTGCAATGATAAACAATAAGAGAGAAAGGAAGAAACAAAAAATATACAAAATGACATGAAAACAATTAACAATTGAAAGGAATAAGTTCTTGCATACCAGTAAATACCTTCAATAAAAATGGATTAAATTTTTCACTTAAAAAATATACACTAATTGAAGGGATTTTAAAAAATGACCCAACTAAATGCTGCTTACAAAACCTCATATCACCTGTAAAGACTCAAGTAGACTGAAAGTAAAGGATTGAAACAAGATTTTCCAAAGAAACAGAATCCGCCAGTAAACAAGGGTAGCTATGTCAAAACAGACGTTTTGTCAAAAACAGTAAAAGGAGACAAGTCCATAATAAAGGGACCAACTCAACAAGAGGACATAACAATTCTAACTACGTGTACACCCAGCCTTTAGAGTACCCAGATATAGAAAGCAAGTGTTTCTAGATCCAGAAGAGAGAGACAAACTTGAATACAATAATACTTGGGGACTTCCACACTATATTCTCAGCATTAGACAGATCATCTAGATAAAAAAATAAAAATAAAAAGTAAAATTGAACTTAAACTGCACTTCAGACTAAATGGGACTGATAGATACCTACAGAACAGTTTATGTAACAGCTATAGAATACATACTCTTCTCATCAGCACATGGAATAGTTTCCAACATAGACCATATGTAAGACACAAATAAATCCCAACACATTACTTAAAAATCAAGATTATACCAAGATTCTTCCCAGACGACAATGGAATAAAACCAGAAATAAAAATGTGAACATGGAAAATGAGAAACATGCTCCTGAGCAACCACTGGATCAATAAAGTAGGAAGAAAATTAATAAATTTCTTGAAACAAATAAACTTGGAAGCACAACATATCAAAACCTATGGGATACAGCAAAAGAAATGCTAAAAGTGGAATTTATAGCAATAAATACCTACATAAAAAGTAGAATGATTTCAAGTGAACAATATAACAGTGCACCTCAAACAACTAGAAAATCAAGAAAAAAAAACCTGAAAATTAGTAGAAGGAAATAAAAGAGCATAACTAAACAAAATAAAGAAAAAAATCAACAAAATAAAAAGCATGCTTTTTGAAAAGATAAACAAAATTGATATACTGCTATCTAGACTAACCAAACCAAAAAAAAGAGACAAGAATCAAATAAATTCAGAAACAAAGAGACATTACAACTGACATACAGAAATTCAAAACTCATCAGAGACTACTATAAACAACTGTAAATTAACAAATTGCAAAATCTAGAGAAAATAGATAAATCTTGGATACACACAACTTATCAGGATTGAATCAGTAATAAATAAAATACCTGAATAGACTAATAATGAGTAATATGATTGAATCAGTAGTAAACACTCTCAGCAAATAAAAGTTCAGGACTGGACAAACTCACTGTCAAATTTTAACAAACTCATAATGAAGAACTAAACTAATTGTCCATAATCTATTCTAAAAAATCGAAGAGGAGCAAATTGTCCTTAATCTGTCTATGAGGTCAGCATTACCCTGATACCCAAAATCAGACAAGGATACAACAAAAAAGAGAAGGACAGGCCAAAATTCCTGATGATCACAGATAGAAAAATCCTCAACAAAATACTAACAAACTGAATCCAACAGCACATTAAAAAATAATAATAAGGCTATTTTGTCTGTGAAGAAAATGCATTGCTTAATGTAGCTACCATCATCAATTATTTTAGCTAGATCTTCTGATAACTTGCTGCAGTTTCTCCATCAGCAGTTACTGCTTCACCTTGCACTTTTTTGTTAGATAGCTTCTTTTCTTAAACTTCATGAATTAACATTTGCTACTTTCAAATATATATATATATATATATATATATATATTTTTTTTTTTTCTGCAGCTTCCTCATCTCTGTCAGCCTTCTTAGAATTAAAGAGCACTAGCGCCTTGGTCTGGATTAGGTTTTAGCATAAGAAAATGTTATGGTTGGTTTTATCTTCTATTCATACCACTACAACTTTTGCCTAATCAGCAATTAGGCGGTTTTGCTTTCTTATCATATGTGTGTTCACTAGAATAGCACTTTGAATTTTCTTCAGATTTTTCTCTTGCATTCAAAACTTGGCTATTTGGCACAGGAGGCCTAGCTTTTGGCCTTTCTTGGCTTTTCACACTCATTCTGAGGATGCTTAATCATTTACAGCTTTTGATTTAAAGTGAGAGATGTGCACTTTAGAGGCCATTGTATAGCTATTAAATGGCCTGATTTCAATATTGTTGTGCTTCAGAGAATAGGGAGGCCTAAGAAGCGGAAGAGAGGTGGGAGAACAGCTAGTAGTTGGAGAACTCAGAACACAACATTTTTTAATTGTTTGCCATCTTATACAGGTGCGACCTATGACATCCCAAAACAACTACAATAGTAACATCAAAGATCATACATTATGATCACTATAGGAAATATAATAATAATTAAAAATGGAACTACGGAGACAATTGCCAGAGGCACAAAGTGACCACATGATATTAGAAAAAAAAAATGGTGCTGATATGTTACTAGGAAATGTAGGAATCCTCAGTTCTCAGTCTTCTTTTGAGAAAGAACTCGGACAAGAGACCAATCAGTAATGCAAACAAAGGTTTATGGGAGGAAAATAAACAGCAGGGAGTTTATTGAAGGAAGTCCTTGCTAAGAGAGTAACAGGCTGGTCTGTCTGGAAAACAGCAGTAGTAGCCGCAAAGTTTAAGTAATAGTGGATAAAGTATACTCTGAAGGACAAGGCAGAGTGGGCTGTTCAAAAGAGAATGAGCCAGCAGCTGCGGAGTTCTGCATTGCAGTTTTATTATGCCGGATTCTGATCTTTAAGTTCTTGCCTCTGTCTCAAGTCTCCACCTTTTTCTTTGTCTAGTGTCTTAGGCCATTTTCACACTGCTATAAGGAACTGCTTGAGACTAATTTATAAAGGAAAGAAGTTTAGTTAACTCACACTTTCACATGGCTAGGGAGGCCTCAGAAGACTTATAATCATGATGGAAGATGAAGGGGAAGCAAGCACCTTCTTCATGAGGCAGCAGGAGAGAGACAGAGAGAGAGAGAGAGAGAGAGAGAGACAGAGACAGAGAATGAGAAAGACAGACCTAGACCACAGGGGAAACTGCCACTTTTAAACCATCAGATCGCCTGGGCTCAGTGGCTCTTGCCTGTAATCCCAGCACTTTGGGAGGCCGAGGCAGGTGGATTACCTGAGGTCAGGAGTTTGAGGCCAGCCTGGCCAACGTGGTGAAATCCCATCTCTACTAAAAATACAATAATAGCCGGGTGTGGTGGTGCATGCCTGTAATCCCAGCTACTTGGGAGGCAGAGGCAGGAGAATCACTTGAACCAGGGAAGCGGAGGTTGCAATGAGCTGAGATCCTGCCATTGTACTCCAACCTGGATGACAGAGTGAGACTCTGTCTCAAAAAATAAACAAAAAAAAATGAAAACCATCAGATCTTGTGAGAACTCCCTCACTATCATGAAAACAGCATGGGGGAAACTGCCCTTATGATCCAATCACCTCCCACCAGGTCCCTTCCTTGACGTGGGGATTGCAATTCCAGATGAGATTTGGTGGAGACACAGAGCCAAACCATATCATCTGGTTTCCCACTTCTGCCTTAAGTCACACCTTCCTCTGCCTAGTTCCTGCCCCAGGTTTCTGAGATTCTCCCTTACTGTCAGTTGATGTGCCTGTGTGGACCTGGTGTTGCACACAAATTCTACTTAATGGCGGCATTGCTCATTACCTCCCCCACAGGAATGCATGCATGTTTCGGGTGGCCTCTGGGGTGTAAAATTTTCCAGACTTCCCATTTCTCAAGGGCTCCCCTTCCTGCGCATGTCTAGCTATCTGCCTACTGTAACAGACATGCTAGATGCAGGATTGCCACAGATCATTAATTTTTAAGAAATCCGTGTCTGTGAAGTGCAATGAAGTGAAGCCTAATAAAATGAGGCATGCCTGTATATTACAGCCATGTGATCATCACAATTTGATTACATGACTAAACAAACTCTTTTATTATATTTATTTTTGTATAAAATTGCATTGAATTCAAGAAAATATTTGTGATGCCAACATAACTAAGCAATATTAAAGTATGGCAAATGCCAAAAATTAATTATGCTTAAAAACCATTCATTTCATTAAAATAGACATGAGAAATAAATTTTATTTTATTCTAGTATTATTTTTGTTTGTTTGTTTTCTGTAGAGATGAGGTCTCACCATGTTGTCCAGGTTGGTCCCAAATGCCTGGGTTCATGCAATTCTCCCACCTCAGCCTCCCAAAGTGCAGGGATTACAGGTGTCAGCCACTATGCCCTGCCACTATTAGATGAAGGAAAAAACAAACAAACAAACAAACAAAAACTTTTAACGGCTTGGATACATAAGAAACTTTGTACCTAATATTTTTATACTTCTCTATTATCTACATTTTAAACCATTGACAAGCACAGTGAGATTATCTTTTAAATCACTTGTTATACATGATACTCTATTATCTTACATCCATTATAACTTGTTAGAAACTTTTAATAATGCATGACTCCAGAAGGCAATTCTCCATAATAGATACAGATACTTAAATATTACTCCATCTATATTTTGTTATCTTATGAAGCATACTGGCAACTGAGCCAGCAATTTTGTCAGAAATGAACATTTACTAAGAAGCTTCAAAATTATCTAAAATACTAAATATGACAGCATAAAATAGCAAATCAATTTTATTTTTAAAAATCTTATTTTCCTGCTGAAAAATGAGAAGAGACATTTGAAGTGTTCCTATAAAATTTACTTGAAATTAAAGTAAATTAAAAGGCAATATAATAATTTATATTGTATATATGTCCAATATGCATCATATTGTCTCAATCTGAATAATGTAATTTAATTATTTTTGTATTAAAAACATTTAATTTTGTTGGAGCTATTATATTATTTTCTCTGGTCATCACATAATAAAAATTAATCACATAACTATTAAATATAGAACATATTAGATAAATAAAACCATAATTACTTGAATTTAGTTTTAGTTAAAAAAAAATAGTGTAACTTTAATTTAGTTCACTGATACAAAATTATTCCAGCTTAGAGGTATTTGCAGAACCATCTTCCAAATAGTAGTAACATGAACTTTATAGAAAAAACAAAAATTTCAGGATTTTGATTAAACAGTTTTGTGAGAAATTATAATCAACACTAGTAGTGCTGAATAATGTAGTAAAATTTATTTAACAAAGCTAATTGTAAAGTTTATTTGCTACCTATAAAATGATTTCATCCTTATATGGTTTTAAAGCAGGGTTACATAAGTAACAATTTTCAATGCTTACAAATTTGACAAACAGTTAACTATTACTTACTTAAGTATTTTTAAATACTTTTTCCAAAAACAGAAACAAAGTAAATTATCACTAGATTAAGACTCTGTGGTAAGATAGATGGTCACATTTTCCTTAATAATTCATTAGTATGTCTAATCTTCTGCTTAGGCAATAAATTTACTATAAATTTTACATATATTTTGGTGTATTTTTACTTAGTCTTGGTAATATATAATCATTTAACTCAACCCTCCATGTAATTTATTTGGGCCTCTGTAGATAAACACAAAAGACGTTTCTAAAACCAGATAGACATCTTATAATTTATAGAGATAGAGATTAATACATTTTCACCTGAAATTTGGAATTATTTTGTAGCAATATGCTCTAACGCTAGGGTTCTACAATGATTTCTAGCAATTGTATGAGAGTTGTTATTAGTACATAGTATTATTCTAACAAATGAATTGTATTTATATATAATTCTTCTGTTATTTCTTTTAACCATTTACTGAATTTTCTCTATATTTTTAATCCGTTTAAAAAATGTTGCTACTTCTCCCTGTGTAATGTTTGGCTTTACCTTTTTGAATATATACATATTTTTAATTTTTAAATGTAAGTTTTCATGGCTTATGTTATGAGACCTCCTTTTGTTACTTTTGTTACATAACATTCCAGATAGAAAAACTGAAGTTTTGTTAATTGGGAATGTAAAGAAATCTCATGGCAAGAAAAAAATATATTCTTAACTGAAATATAGACAGTACCATATATTTTGACACCAACATCTGATTATAATTATATATATATTATATAGTTTATATGTTTAGTATAAAACAGATGCACTATGCTGAACCAGGGTTTCTAATAAAACTGAATATGATGCCTAGTGAAGCAATTTATTAGATGGTTTGACTCTATATTTACATGACATTATTATAATATGTTGCTTATCTCTGGTACAGAATGTAGTCATTGATCCTACATAGTGATTAGTTCAGTCTACAGACTTGAACATGATTCTATACATGCAGCTGAATAGTTTTGTCATGTCTCCTTTCCCAAGATTTGGATGAAATTTTTTTTTAAATTTCTCCTGCAAAAATATAGCATACATCTTCAAAAAGCCATAAAACAGTCAATATAGGATTTTTTATGCTTCTATATGGTTTTGTTTGCTTTTTTAATTCAATAATTTAATTGTCAACAAATATATTAAGAGAAAAAAGGTATGCAATTTACGTAAATATTTACATCTCAAGCCATTACAACATTTGTCTAGTCTTAGAAAGAAATATTGTGGAAGAGTTGGTTCAATGTAGGTTTTCAAAGCTGTTTCATTTTTTTATCTTATAAAGAGAACTAATTCAAGTTATAAATATTAATAAAGTCATACACTAAAAGTAGAGCTTAGAAAAAGTCAGCCAGTGTTTTTCTTCAGTTCTTTAAAGAACACAATCTAAATATATGAGAAAAATTCTTGGCTCTTTTTTCCTTTCTTTGCCTTATCCTAAGATTAAAGTTGCAGATTTTCCTTATCTAAGTACCATTAGAAAAATGTGTGTAATGTTCAATAAAATTGTATTACATTAGTAATTGTGAACAGCATTCAGTAAGTGGCTTTAATATTAAGCATGTTTAGCAAATATACATAAAATTATATTAAAACTAATTTATTCACAGAGGACTAGTTTTCTAAATTTGACTAAGATACATTAAGGCACCAATTTTGGTACATACCTTCATTTTCTCTTTCCCTTGCTCTACAACTGGCACATTCAGAAGCAAGAAAGAATATTGCATGCATTGCTCTATTAATTAGGGAAAAGTGAGCAATAAAAAATCTATTAAGAATATAAATTGGAAAACATTGCATATATATTAGTGATAGCATTGTGTAGTGTCATGATATAAATAGCCCATTAATTAGCAATGGCTTATTATCCACCAAAATTTTTTTTAAAAAGCAAGCTATTTTTAATATTTTTAAATGAATTAACTCTAAGAATTATTTAAATAACAATCGATGAGCACTGAATGAGCTTGCTATATATCCAGCGTAATGTTTAGCTATGCTCGAAACAGTTTCTTACTTATTTGGTTTGAATTTATCCACCAAGTTTAATAAATCTTTTTGAAAGAGTATCTTTGTGCAAAAAAAAAAAAAAAAAAAAAAAAAAAAAAAAAATCTGTTTGCATAATCCTCTTAGGGATATAAGTGAAATAACATAAGTAAATTACTGGATTGTATTATGAACAAATATATGGGGCAGGGTGTGGCAAGGGTATTAGTATCTGAATATATTGTTGTTATTCCTAGCCACATTGCACCTCTTTTAAAAAGTTCATATTCTATCAGCCAACATTTAGAAAAGTAGTTTAAAAGTTTGAACACAGTATAACTTTCAAAGTTATGACATAACCATTCTTGGTCTTCAAAAAAAGAAATCTTAAAAATACAAAAAACAGAACATTCTATGCTGTAATGAACATAATCTTTACTAAAAATATAGTACGATTTCTTAATACAAGTTCTTAGAGAGTTCCTCCACATGGGTCGATGACAACTCATGAAAGCATAATTTGATCAAAGGCTATGTGCTATAAGAACAATATGATACACCACTCTGATGGTGGGAAAACCTAGAGGTACATTTCATAGAAACCAGAGGAATGCATGATTTTTACATCCTTCGGGCAATCCTCCACACATATTGTTTCTTTGAACTAAGCTTTTGATAAACACTGAATGGTTGTAGGCTTGAAATTATCCCCCCTGGCTAATGCCTGGAGTGCAGCTCTCTTCTGCTGTTTGTTGAAATCTGCCTCATGTTCCTGACTGGATATGCTGGTTCTATAAAGTTAAGGATGCTTTTATAAAAACTGAAAAGGCTAGAAAAAGCACAGGATAAAACACTGATACGGCTCCGATGACTGGAGGAACACCGGGGTCCTTAGTCTCGCACCAATTTAGGTAAAACGAAATGGACTCACGTGGAGGGATTTTAAGGACCAGAGAGTTTAATAGGCAAGAAAGAAGGAAATCGCTGCCCCATACATAGACAGAGGGAGAGAGGCTCCAAGCGGAGAGAGGAAACCCTGAGGGCAGGGAAGACAGTCAGTTACATGAGGAGGCTGGAGGAGGCGGTGTCTGATTTGCATAGGGCTCAGGGGATTGGTTTGACCAGGCATGTCATTCAGGTAGCCCGTGAAAAAAACTGGCCCTCCCACCTTAACCTTTAATATGCAAATGCAGGGTGCCCTGATGTTCTACAAACCTAGGGATATGTGGGTACGGCCATGTTGTCAGGCACATGTAGGGGCAAGAAGAAGATGGTGAGAATTGCCATGTTTTGGTGGAGCCAGTCTCTAATGGCCTATATTTGCATATCAAGGCTTGCCGGCCTGACTCTAAGAACCAGGCTTTCCTGCTAGACAAGAAACCTTCCTGGAGCTTCAATTAAAAAAACAAACTTCCTAGGGATCCCTTTTCCTCTCTATCAGCCTAAAATGATTGCTTAATAACTCCTTTAACAATACCATGCATATTTCCCACATTATCTCCATTCTGAGTTGTCAAGGAATGTCTGCATGTAAACATAAGATCTGCATTTTAAAAAAATTATTGTCACCTCGTATTGCATGCCTGTATCGCAGTTGCTCAGGAGGCTGAGCTGGGAGGATCACTTGAGCCTGGGAGTTTGAGATTACAGTGCATTATGATAACACCACTGCATGGGTAACAGAGGATGACCCTATGTCTCAAAATAATATTTTAATAATAATAATGATAAAATAATAATCATCAGTAGACACATTGATAAAGCTATTAAGAATGCATATTGCTTAACTATATGTAACATGAACAAAAATATTTTTGTATAATTTTTTCAGCCAATAGTAATATTGCCAATCTTCAAATAAAGTCATATCAAAATAAAATAAGTATAACTCGTTTGGAAGAAAAACATAATAATAAATAAATAAGTGTGGAAGTAGCTGTCATGAAAAGCAGGAAAGCATTACAATGGAAAATGAATGATGCTATATTCTAGTGGTAAAAAGTGCAGATTTTGGAATCATAATACCTATATTCAAATCCAAACTTAGGTAGTCAACATATTAAGCCTCAGTTCTTTCACCCAAATATCAGATTGATAATTAATTTGAGGCTTAAATAAGATAGTATCTGAAAAGTATTTGACATGATCTATGGAAGGAATTGTTGCAAAGTTAAGTTTACAGTTAGGAGATACTAAAGATGGACAGGAGGAAATGGCAATTATAAAACATCTAAGGTTAACATTTACATCAAACCAAAGTTAATAGAATGATCACTAAATGAATTGAAAATGTATCATGGGGAAAATAAACTATTAAACAAATAACTATCAGTGGAAAGTAGACTCCCTAAAGAAAAATAACTTCCTGATTCTGAACTTTGAGAGGCCTCTCTGTATACCTTGTAGGAAAAGCTTCTCTTAAAATCTAAATTAGAAACTTATCAGGTAACCAACAAGCCCCAGGCACATTTAGACCTCTGTCATTCTTCTCATTTTGTTAAAATGTTAATTGTACATAAGATCCACTTATACAGCAGAGAAATCAGACCAAATTTTTACCACATAAAACAACAGACAACCCAGGATTAATATGCATATGAAGGAAATTCATGAAATAACAAATTTAATAACATAAAATAAATAATAAAATAAATCCCAAAGGAAAAATTTTGAGGTAATTCTGAAAATCAAGAGCAAATTGCTATCTATCAAATTAAGAAGAATTAACAATAAGAAAATGCCCTTGAGAATTTGTCTTAATGTTTAGAAATAACAAAAATTCAAGCTCTGTTGGAGATTAAATTTGATAATATTTCTCAAATCACAGAGCAAATCACAAATAGTTGCAATATATGAGATAAAATTAGAAATATAAAAACTATTCAGGATATACAACACTCATCTAATATGAATGCAATTAATGAGAAAGAAAATGGAGGTGGAACCTATCAAGCCAAGAATAAACAAAGGTTTATTCTTCTACATTTTCAGATCCTCCTACGTTTTCAGAAATAAAAGATCCATTGAAAATAAAACAGTGTAAATAAAAAGAAAACTAAAATTAGTCTTAAAATTTTGCAGTGGGAATGAGCAGTTAATAATACAAAATGAAAAATACAAAATAAATGAGAAATAAGATTTAAATATGTAGACAATAGAATAAAAAGAAAAAGAGCCATAAATTCTAAGTTCTGAGACTAGATAGATAGATAGATAGATAGATAGTTTGATAGATTGTATTAATCATCTCCAGAGCAACTAGGATACAGGCATGCAATTATATTGATATATATGTTTATATATATATATTATATATATATAGAGAGAGAGAGAGAGAGAGTGAGAGAGTAGTCCCACCTTATCCATGCAAGATGTATTCGAAGACTCCCAGTGGCTGCCTGAAACTGTAGATAATACCAAACCCTGTATATATGAGGTATTTTCCTATACATACATAACTATGATAAAGTTCAATCTATAAATTACATAGAGTAAGAGATGAACAGCTGTAAACCACGGATAAAATCCTAAGCTTCCCAGCCGACTGAATGGATCACCCCTTGGCCAACGGACTCTAGAGAAACCTGAAAAACTATATTCCTGGTAATGATGGGAAGGGGTTCATACACCCCTTGTTATATTCCCTTCCAGCATTAAGGTTGAAATAAAAGATCAAAAGACTGACAAAGCAGACTCTTTATAGCAATAAGATACCAAATAATAAACAAGATCTAAGGACATGAAAGGCAATGGTTAAGTCTGTTGTGGGAAGTCAGGGACCCCGAATGGAGGGACTGGCTGGAGCTGCGGCAGAGGAACATAAATTGTGAAGATTTCATGGACATTTATCACTTCCTTAATAATACTCTTATAATTTCTTACGCCTGTCTTACTTTAATGTCTTAATCCTGTTATCTTCGTAAGCTGAGGATGTACATCACCTCAGGACCACTATAATTGTGTTAACTGTACAAATTGATTGTATGTGTGTTTGAACAATATGAAATCAGTGTACCGTGAAAAAGAACAGAATAACAGTGATTTTAGGGAAGAAGGGAAGACAACCATAAGGTCTGACTGCTTGTGGGGTTGGGCAAAAAGAGCCATATTTTTCATCTTGCAGAGAGCCTATAAATGGACATGCAAGTAGGAGAGATATTGCTAAATTCTTTTCCTAGCAAGGAATATTAATATTAAGACCCTGGGAAAAGAATTGCAATCCTGGGGGGAGGTCTATAAATGGGCGCTCTGGGAGTGCCTGTCTTATGTGGTTGAGATAAGGAATGAAATATGCCCTGGTCTCCTGCAGTACCCTCAGGCTTACTAGGATTGGGAAATTCCAGCCTGGTAAACTTTTGATCAGACTGGTTCTCTGCTCTCGAGCCCTGTTTTCTGTTAAGATGTTTATCAAGACAATATGTGCACCACTGAACATAGACCCTTATCAGGAGTTTCTGATTTTGCCCTGGTCCTGTTTCCTCAGAAGCATATGATCTTTGTTCTCCTTTTTGCCCTTTGAAGCATGTGATCTTGTGACCTACTCCCTGTTCTTGCACCCCCTCCCCTTTTGAAATCCATAATAAAACTCACTGGTTTTGCGGCTCAGGTGGGCATCATGGTCCTACCAGTATGTGATGTCACCCCAGCTGGCCCAGCTGTAAAATTCCTCTCTTTGTACTCTTTCTCTTTATTTCTTAGCCAGCCGACTGACACTTATGGAAAATAGAAAGAACCTATATTGAAATATTGGGGGCGGGTTCCCCCAATGTAAGTTGTACCCTATAAACCATAAAATCTCATTAAATAGGTGTTTTATTAATCTTGTATAATGTGGGTTACTTCAGTCTTGACCCTTGAATAGCATCACATGACATGATAGCAGACCCTGAATAAAAAGTGTTTTATCCCCAAATATGTTTCTTTGTCACCATTAAAATGATCCTGCATAGCCATGTTTTCTGGGAGAAATTTGCATCTGTGGAGAATCTCCAATAATTCAGCCAGGTCTCCCCTATTTAGATCTTTCCTAAATCTAGGAGAGTGTGACACCTTAGGAAACCTGAAAAGAGATATTTACCATCTATTCTTTCTAAGGGTTGTAAAAGTTACCGCTGAGGTTTCATCTACATATCATGGGCCTTGGCCTCTACAACCCCCTTATTTTCACTGGAGCATTCCTTTCTACTGACTTCACGTCTTTAGACAGTAGCTTAACTCTCTCAACCAATTGTCAGCTAAAGAATCCCTAAAATCGACCTATGACTTGTAAGTCCCAGCTTTCTACATCCCACCTTTTCAGGCCAAACCAATGTGTACTTTCCACGTGTTGATTTGTCTTTGACTATAACTCTTGTCTCCCTAAAACATATAAAACCTAACTGTAACCTGACTGCCTTGGAATCATTTACTCAAGGCTTCCTGAATTTGTGTTTTCTCTGGGCTGTGGTCACTCATATTGGGTCAGAATAAACCTCTAAAATATTTCACAAAGTTTGGTTTTTCCATTAACACAACAATAACTAATAATAAGCTAGAAAAAGTATAATACTAAGGGTTATGTGAATATAGTGTCTCTCTCTCAACATATTTTGTGATGTAACTGAAGCCATAGAAAGCAAAACTGCAGACAAGGGAGGAATGTTGTATCTTTACAAGCTGAAATATCAACTGAAAATATAGAAAAATAAGTACATTTTTAGACACTTATTAAAACACAGATTTATCATATGTAAAAATATATTTACATGTATTTATATGTATATAAATTCTCAAGTAATTTCTTCAGAAAATATATAGGTGTATATATATATGTGTGTATATATATTTATATTTATATATCCTATATATACAAATCAGGTAATTTCTTCAGAAAAAAATTGTATATAATATGTGTATATGTATGTATCAGGTAATTTCTTCAGAAAATATATAGTTTTATATATATGCTATACATGTAAGAAATATATCCTTTATATTTTCATATGTACATAAAGTAATTTCTTTAGAAAAAGTATTGATAGATAAAAAGATAGAGACATAGATAGATCTTTTCTGAATAAAATACTTGATAATGTATCCCAGTAAAATGAGAGTGAAAATCTAGATGGACCTTCAGCTTAAAAGATAGTTGATTTGGCTCAAAGTCAAAATAAATCAAAGGGAAATACCTATCTCTAATTAGGAGGTGACCAGTCATAGGATGTCAAAATTTCCACTAACAGCCATTTGAAAAATGAGATACATGTGTAAAAATCATAATTTTAAAGGCATCATGTTTCTGTGGATGTAACAACAACAACAAAAACATACAGAATAAGTATTCCAGAAAGAGCAAAAAGAAGTAAGGTGAGCTTATAGCAGGTATCTCCACCCTGCCCCCTTTTTCGCCTTTGAGATCATTTGTTTGAGTTAAAGGTAGAGAATAAGATCCCTAGATATTAATGGCAACTTGGAACATCTGTCCAATAATCCCCAAAATATTTAGATGGTTCCCTTTCCCCAGCACACATTTTCTGAGTAAATGGTCTGGTAGAGTCTCTTGGTGGAAGGATTGGATAAATCACTATCACACACACTTGCTATTGTGATGCAGGGACTTTAGTGCCTAGAGATTGAGGATCCAACCTCTCTTTAGATAGTTCTATTTTTTCTTATAAAAGCTGATTCAAGTCAATGATTTGGCTTGAGTAATCACTTCTCAACCTATCAATTATTTTATTTATTTATTTGCTATGCTGCTATGGTCTGAGTGTGGCACCCCAAAATTTGTATGTTGAAGCTTAATCACCAGTGTGTTAGTATTAAGAGGTGGGGTCTTTAGGAGGCAATTAAATCATGAGGGCAGAGCCCTTATGAATGGGATTAGTTACTTATAAAGAGGTGCAAGGGAGCTGTTTGTCTTTTCTGCCATGTCAGAACGCAGCAACAAGGTACCATCTATGGAGTAGTGGGTGAGGCTTCACCAAATATCAAATATGCTGGCACCTTGATCTTGGGGTTCCCATCCTCCAGAACTGTGAGAAATAAATTTCTATTATTTATAAATTACCTAGTCTAAGGCATTTTGTTACAGCCGCAGGAATGGACTAAGACACACACCATTGTTGGGTAGCCATCTGTATTCCCAATTATGTTGCAATAACCATTCCCTTAAAATTCTTCAGGTCAAGTGTTTCTGGCCACAATTACAATGCCATTATTCATTATGGTAATGGATTGCTTCTGACAATTAAGCTCTGCTGTGTAGACCTCTATTATTTTGTAATTCTCTATTTCTTTTGCTAGTGGTGAGCCTAATACTACATCATCCTACCATCCATGGAGTCATCTACATAGAAAACAGGCACCACTGTAGGTCTCAGTGATGCTTATACCCTTCTTGCCAGAGCATTTCTCGTCACTTTTATGAATAGACTAATTTTAATGTCCTCGAATGGAATGCAGTTATCTGGTGAGCTCTCTAATTTCACTAATCTAGCATGTCAACTTCCCTGAGTTTTCTTAATCCCTTCTACCACCATATACCATGGCTGTTCTATTTCTGCTTCACCTAATGTGGAACATTGCTTTCTCCAAGATTCCAAGAGCCACTCTCACAGTATGGTAGCACTAAATTCACAAGTCCTTGTCAAAAAATTAGTGCTATAACATGGGAAATTTTTTACTAATGATAAACATTCACTTATTACCCCATGTTCCAAGCATTCGATCAAGCACCTTCAGACCCAGTGCTTTGTATAGTCCCTGGGCTTCTGCTGTTACATGGTGGTTAGGTCTTGAAAGTCATCCAGGATACATTGACTTTCACTTTTCTTTTTTTATAGATGTGAAGTGATACTATGTGATCTGGCTTGAGTAATTATGTGACATAAATATAATGGTGGACAGGAAAGGAGATGGGTTTTACCTTGAAGAAAACACATGTTGTCTTGTAAGCCAGATTTTTACATCATCTTCAAGCTCGTAGGGGAGTACAAGCTATTAGGAAAATGAACCTCTTCTGTAGGCACCACATTTACAATAAATCTGAGGATTCAATATTTTTATATGCACACATGCAAATGCCCACATCGCAGGGTCTCAATCCTTCTTAATGCCTACAAACTCAGGGTCTTGGCTCTTCCTGATCACACCTGAGTGCTTGGTGTTTGTCAAGACTGAGAATTCACATTTCTTCAGACCTCTTAATTCATATACAAATGGTACTTGACTCACATTGGGGTTACGCACCAATAAACCCATCGTAAGTTGAAAATATAAGTTGAAATGCATTTAACACATTTAACCTATCAAACATCATGGCTTAGCCTAGACAACCTAAAATGTGCTCAGAACACTTATGTTAGCCTACAGTTGGGCAAAATCACCTAACATAAAGCCTATTTTATGAAAAAGTATTGATTAGCTCATGTAATTTATCGAATACTGTACTGAAAGTGGAAAACAGAAGGTTGTAAGGGTACTCAAAATATTGTTTCTACTGAATGCTTATGACTTCCATACCATTGTAAAGTTGAAAACACTTAAATTGAACCACTATAAATTGGGGACTGTTTGTAATTAAATCCTAGGCTTGAATATCAGCTATTTTTTGCCCTCTAGCTGTAGGAAATGATAATCTCTTTCTGCTATCAAGAAGCTCTTCTCATTTTCACTCTTAGCCTTTAATTGGTGATTAGTCATCCTTAACATTTCGTTGTCTTTCTTCAATAAATGACTTTTCTCTGGAAACTATTATCTAATCCCATGATTTTTATAATTAGAGTTTTTCTCTAAAAACTCTACATTTCTTTTATCCATTAGTGCATTTTTTTTTCAACTGGTATTCCATTCCAGTGTTCCACAGAATAACATTTTAGAAACTACTGCCACAAGCCAAGGATTATTATTGTTCCACCTACTACCAGTGCTTTCCTCTCATTGCCAGCCCACCACTGAGTGATCTAGCTCCAAATTCTGGCTTTGCAGTTGTTTCTTCAGCTTACTTTTATTTTTGACTTTTTAAGATTTTGTTCCTTAAGAAATGAACACAGAGACAGACTCTGATACAGGAAGTTTTGGGAGGAGTTCTTCAAGGGTCAACAAATGTGAGTGAATGACTATAAGAAATACAACACAATTGGGCACAGGAAGACAGTGAACTTCCACAGAGTCGATCAACAGCCTCAGCCAATTCCACAGGTATCTTTGTACCTGAGAAGTCTCTTCAGAGATACACCAAATGGAGGCAAGCCAAGACCTTTATATTTTCACAACAAATAGTCATTAGATGCGGGCTGCATCCAAGAAGGGCACACTGCTTTAGAAGAGGTGACTCTGTTCAGCAGAAGATGATTACTGGAGACAGATCCTGCTGAGAGCTGTTAGTCAACTGGGAATATGAAGGCCGTAGTCTGACAGGGAGATTCTGGGTGGGCCACCATCACATGAACGACATATGTGTTTACACATATATATTTATATTTGTATGTAAAAGCCTAGAAACTTAAAAGCCTTAATGATAACCACATGTTTACTTTCAGAGAGGAAACCCAAAACTGTGGCAATCAGGAATCACAGGTACGTTTTTGCCTTATCTGTTTTATCACTTTTTTATAATGAGAATGTATTAGTATGTCCCTATTATGTTAAAAAAAATCCATAATTAAACAACTTTTTATTTGCAACATGTACATATTTTAAGAGAAATGTTCTAAATGAAGTAGGTTATAAATTAAAATTAGTAAAATAAGTGAGTAAAACCTGGAAGATTTTATATATATTGCTAAAATAAAGTATATCTTTTTTTTCAGATTGAATAAACCACATAATGACAAAGAAATAACAAAAAACATAACAGCAACTATTTTCTTACAAAAAATTGTCACCCAAATTTGGCACAAGTGATTTTGGAAAACTGAATATGTTTTTATAAAACTGCCTTCCCTTAAGAGATATTTCTCCATTAAATAACATAGAATTATTTTCATTGAATCCATGGAGGAATGGAGGTATGACTTTTGCACCTTCATTGTCTTTTGCTGGAATTGTATTTAAATAATGTTCAAGTAATATATTGATTTTTAATTAGACATTTAGAATGCAGTAAAGGCAAAGTCAGAAGAGGTTAATAAAAATATATACTTTATTGTTATTATTATTATATTATTACCATACCATTACAGTATTGTTATTGTTATTACATTATTGTAATTTTATTACATTATTAATATTTTTATTTGGCCATCCAAAAGTACACATAGTGCCACTAACAAATTGTTAGTGGTAACAAAATGAATTTGGATTCAGCTTTTATTGTGTGGACATACTATAACAATTTGACAGGATGAGAGACAGAGTTATAAGTATGTTAATCAAGCTTCAAAAATTACTTGAAGGATTAAAAAATAAAATTATGTGAAAAATCAGTAATTTGAATGTGTAATTGAGTTCAGTACTCATCTTGCATGGTATGTTACACAGCAGAATATTCAGGTTGATGGATCAAAAGATAGTGACTTAAACATGTTAGTTAAAATGCTAAGAAATCACAAGAGAAAACCCCTCTCAAATTTCCCAAAAAAGGTTAAAACCGATTATTGGGGAATGGGGCTGAGGATAATTAGGGCAAGTTAGGGCAAATGATTCTTGATTCTTATTGAAAAATCCTTCTGTCTATTTAATATCATTTACACAAGGCATACATTACTTCTAATAAAACAAATAAGTGGCACAAATTGAGGGGTATACCACAAATAATAAATTGTATCCATATAGTGAAGATTAAATTCAGTGGTGCTCTTAGAAAAAGTTTCCACTATCTCTGAAACTTGGGGAAGAATTGCAAGATTTTGAGGCATTCATTAAATACATTCATTTCATCCCTGATTTCACTTAAAATTCCCACCCATCCTTGACCCTCTTCCTTCATTGTATAACTTAGTTCTTTTTCAAGTTATCTTATCATATTGTATCAATTCTGTATGATGACTTAACTACTTTCTGAATCAGGGTGGTGTAAACTTACATTTTTAACTGTGTTTACCTGGTTTTCCCCTTTGATATCATAGTACACTTTTCAGCGGGTAACCTATCTGCACAATCTGATAGGTAATCTTTTCTTTCTACATTAATAGTCATTAAAGAAGATGTGAAGAATCACAATTTCTTGAGTAAATTGGAAAATACAGTCATTTTTAATATTCTTCTTCTTTTTTTTTAACCTTAAGTTCTAGGGTACACGTGCCGAACGTGCAGGTTTGTTACATAGGCATACACGTGCCGTGGTGGTTTTCTGCACCCATAAACATTTCATCTACATTAGGTATTTCTCCTAATGCTAGCCCTCCCCTAGTCCTCCACCCCCAGACAAGCCCCAGTGTGTGATGTTCCCCTCCCTGTGTCCATGTGTCCTCATTGTTCAACTCCCACTTATGAGTGGGAAGATTAGGTGTTTGGTTTTCTGTTCCTGTTAGTTTGATGAGAATGATGGTTTCCAGCTTCATCCATGTCCCTGCAAAGGACATGAACTCATCATTTTTTATGGCTGTATAGTATTCCATGGTGTATATGTGCCATATATTCTAAACATACTAGAAATACCCATTCCTATTACCACTTAACATTTACATAATATATTTTAAGAACATTGCACTATCATTTCAGATTTTTTTAAAATAGACAATTTATTTTGAAAGGGATTTAAGTTTTGTATATAGTTGAAACACTGCATTCAAAATGACATTTTATGGAAGAAGAGGGTCAATAACTAGTACTCCACCATTAAACCACCACAGTCTTTTCCGAAACTCAATTCTTTGTTACAGAAAGAAAGTAATTAAACTTAAATATGCATGTTCAACTGAGGTTAACACATAGCGCTTCTTATTCTGGCTTTTGCAAGTATCCAAGACATCCTGGGTGGCAGAGTGAGGGCTGCCACACCAAAGGACCTGGTAATAAGAAGTTACTGAAAAGAGTATAATGACATATTTTGAACAGATTGTTTTGGATTGTAGTTGTTCTACAATATTTTAATCATAATTTTATAAAATTTTAAAATATTTTTCTTCATATGAAAGTATACAGAATCTTTTCATTTTTATGCAAGTTGTTCTACTATTATTTCTATACAAAGGCTTGGATTAATATACTTATCTACTAAAGTAAGTAGATAACTAAACCCTTTTGATTGCACAGAATTATAATAATACCAGTATTGTTTCTTTAATATTGTTTTACAAATCACATATATCTACTTGTCTGAAGAAAGGCTGCTGAACCATTTTAGACAATGGTTACACTAAACCTGATTCTCCTTCACTAATTGTGCTTTAATGATAATTTTCCATTTTGAGGATAACTGTATTTAAATATTCAGAGAACAGATTATTAAATTTTTTTGCTGAATGACGCATACAGAAACATTAATTAGAACAAGAAAGACAGAGTTGCAATTTTCCAAAATAGTAACTGTGCCAGGTGAACTCAAGACATGTTTCTGCTAACTGAAAACTTTTATATAGAAACCGGCAAATAATACATGTAATAATGATTAATGGTTTTCTTCTGAATATTTAAAAATGAATTGCTTACTACAAGTCAGGACTGTGGGTTCTCATTTGAAGTTCTGCCACTCATGATTTTACTGAAATATTTCAGTATTTTCACTTACTTTTATTTTAATTCTTTTCTCAAAGTATAACCTGGGAATTATAATTGAAAATATACAAATAAATAAACTGGGTAAAGTAACAAAATGAAAAATATACCCTCTATTAAGATGTTCTGACTGAAACATTGTTTGTGAAAGATTCACATTTAATATTAATTTGATCCAATAACACCAACCACTGTAAATAGTACGTCATACCATCAAGGAATTTAAACTAAATAGGAAACAATCTTAGGTCATGCTTTCTATAGTTATTTTCCCCTTTTAAGAGAATAACTAATTAAAATATGTCATGAGTTCCAAAATTTCAATTCTGAATTCTTAATAACAGAAATATAGAGACCTATAGCTGCTTACTTAAGTATACAGAGGAAAAAAATCCACATTTTAAAACTCTGAAACAGAAAATTAAGATACTAATAGTTTTCTGATTATTTCAAATGTTATATTTTACTTAAAGTCTAATCTAATCTCTTTTACAACAGCAATTGCTATCATGTCAATTCAAATGACAGCATACCCCTCACTGGAGCTCCCTCACTGGAGCTCAATAGTTTTCTGTTAACAATTAAGGAACACTCTCGCCATCCTGTCTTCTCAGTTTGCTCAGTTGCATTTTTTGAGCCTTTACCAATGTGCAGCGCCACTATGCCTGGTTATTGTGTCTGTGCTCATGACATTTCCAAGCAAAGACTTCCAAGATCATTTCTCCCAACACAAACATCTTTAGAAAGATGGGAGGTTTACTTAAGATCACACTGCCCCTTGTTCAATCTTTGCTAATGCTGCAGCATTTGGAAGTCTTCCTGAAAATAAATTGTCTGATGTTTTTCCACAGTATGCAGAAAGTACCGTACCTGAAAGATTTGTACTAGTCAACTCAGCATATAAAATTCCTTTTCTGGCACCAAACTAAGCTCCAAGGAAATAAAATGATCTGCCCTCTTTACAGTGCCTTGCACATATCGATGTTCATTAACTATTTGGAGCTAGAGGAATTTTTATTTCCTATCCATATTGCAGTAGTAATGCCCCTGCCATTGAATATTGGTTTCATCCAATTTTTCACTGTAATTCTCAAGGCCATTAAAAATACCACCTACCAAGTCACAATGTAGCTATGGATTTGCACTAAATTCCGTATCTCTACTTCATTTGTCAGATGCTGAACTATTCCAGCAGGAACAGATTCTTTGTGGCATCTTATAGCAATTAAATTTGTAGTAGTTTTTTTGAAGGGTTGAAAGATCTAATTTTTCATTCATCTAATTGTTCTAGTTTTAGAGTTGTTCAACATCAGATAGTACACAAATAATTTGAGGCAATAAAAGAACAGTAAGTAGCTTAGCAACTATGTAGCTGAAAAAAAGCAGTTATAACTATTTATAGTCAATCCTAAATTTAAATTAAATTTGCAGAAATGCAAATGACAAGGATTTTCTGAGTTTAATCTAACCTTACTAACAGCCTAGGTGTTCACATATCATTTACGTGAAGAAAAACAAGGACCAGTGAAAAGAAAGCTGGGTATCTGAATCACAAAAATGAAACACAATATCTTTTTATGTCAAAACAAATAGTCCTCTTTCAAATTATGATTTTTTCTTCTGTTTAGTTTTTGTTATTACCTACCCTGTCCCTTTCTTTTTTATTTAGCATTACACTATAATTCTCGGATTTTTGTATCCTCATAGCCAGGAACACTACTTATCCAAACCAATAGCCTCATGATTTTCTCATCCTTTGGGGACAGTGAGAATATAAAAGACTCACATGAATCTATACTAAATATACTTCCGTAGCATGGACGTACTCATTTCCTTAGAATGGACAAACAGTCTTCAAAGGAGCATAGACTAATTTATAGGAAAATATATTTGAGAGGTCACAGGAAGTCCTTTTTCTCACTAGTTTTCTGTTATTTCACTCCTAATATCAATGTTGGCAGAAATTTTAAAAATTATTTTTTTCCAGGCAGAGTGTTCTGGGTTTAACAAAAATATGCATAGAAGCCATATTTTTGGTCAAGACTTCCATATGCAAGTGACACTAGTTCAGAATTTTTCCTAACTCCCTGGCAGGTACCCAAAATCAGATTAATTTAATAATTAAAAGCTTGAGAGTTTTGTTTATAAGAGTTTGGTTTATATTGTTTGGGTAGGGTGTGTCCAGATGGAAAGGAAAAAAATAAGTAAGTTATTGTCATTGAACAGGTAGGAAAGCTGGTAAGAGGAGAGAATATTACAGTGCCCCCCATAACTGCTGACTTCCATGTTTTGCCAAGTCAACATTTCAAGTCAACATGTTTCTCTATGTATTCATTTAGCAAAGTTAGGGGCACCCCTATTATGTGTTGCTGTATACAATTCTAAACAAAAAATTTACATTTTATTATAGAAACACTTAAGAATATATGAAGTAGAATATTAAATATATACAAAGTAGAACTCTCACGTGCACATCACTTAATTTAAGCATTCTCAATTCTTGCCCATCTTCTTTCCTCTGTATCCAAACTTGCTTCCCACACTCAACACCCCTATCTTATTTTGAATTATATCACAGCCATCAGGTTTTTTCATCTAAAATTATTTAAATCTATACCTTCAAATACAATAAATCGTACATACATATATACTAACTAGAAAACCATTATTACATTTAAATACCGATTATCCAAAGTTTTCTAGATTGCCTTATGTTTTGAGAATTCCTTTATTTGAATTTCTATCCAAATAAAATCTCTACATTTAGATCAGTTGCTATGTCTACTAAGTCTTTTACTATGTAAGTTACCAGCATCCCTTTATTTTTTTCTTTCTTGCACTTAATTTTTTGAAAAGCATTATGCTGTTTGTCCTGTAGTATTCCCCAGAGTCTAGATAATGCTGATTTTCTCCTCATGGCATTGTTTAACATCCTCTTCTCTCCTCTGCATTTCCTGAAGTTGGTTGTTAGAGATGGGAATAGGGATAGTCAAACTACAGCCTGTGACCACATCCAGCCTAAAGCTGTCATGAGATCCTTGGGGTGTTGCTTCACTACCTGGAAACATCTTTAGCCAGCGGCATCTTCTGTGTGAGTATTGCTTGCACCTTCTGGGCTCATCTGTCCACTTGGCCTGGCAGGTCATGCTCAGTTAGCATTATCAGCCCAGATCCCGCACCTGCCAAGGACAAGCCAGGCACGAAGCAGCAAGGGTTGTGTGAGCAAGTGAGCACAGGGTCCAGCCAGTGTGTACAATCAGGCACGCCAGCTGCTGCTTTGGGGCAGGCAGCTCCAGGCGCCAACCCAGGTGCCAGGTCTGTGTGAGGGTGAGGCTAGACCAGGTGTACTGCATGCATCTTCTCCTGTGGGCACCCGGGTCTCAACAAGGGGAACATGGTGGTGCCCGGAAGCTTGAAGACACTAGGCACTGCAGAGTCCCAAAAGGGTGTCACAGCCCTGGCTTGGGGAACCCCTATGTCTGGGCTCCCAGAAGGGCTGTAGCTCTTCTGTCCTTTTTGTTGCCGGTAACATGGAGAGCAGGGGGCTGTGTTTCAGCCCTGTTTGTGTTACAGCAGGTCGTTCCTACAAGTGTCCAGCTTTCAGCAGAGAGGAGACCCGCAGTGGATAGCTCCTTTTCACAGGCAGGTTGAGCTCCTTTTCAAAGGTAGGTCGTCCTGACATCAGTCAAGTCTGGCTGAGTCTGGGTTTTTTTTATGGGCTCAGAAGGGAGGAAGTGCGTGCTGATTACTTAAAAGGTTGCCTTGGTTGGCCCCTCAAAAGCACCATCTAATTGGCCAAACAGTCATCGATGAAGTCCTCACTCCAGGCCCTGGACTTCAACCAGAACTGGCAGCCCGACCCTTAGTCTTCAGGCTGTTCCTGACCTGAAGGTGGGGTTTCACCGGGGACCCACCCCTTTCCACCCAGGAACCTGCCTCCCGCCATCAACATGTTGACTATGGCACCCAGGTTGTTCGTGCTGAGGGGCACCTCAGCTCCATCCCGGCCTCCCTCCTGCGCTCCTTAGTGCCCAAGTCTGGAGGGGGCCGAGGCAGCAAGGGGCTGGGGTGTCAGCATCACTGTGAAGGTATACACCTGGCTGGGCTGCAACAGCACCAGGGCTCAGCCAAAACATTCCTCCCCTCTAGAGCAGGCACTGGGCATGGGGAGAGGCCAGGGAGTGGGAGCAGGCACTTCTGATCTTGTGGAGGAAGGAGGATTCCAGGTCCCTGAGAGTGCAGGGATGCTCAGGTCCAGAGCCATGGCTGGGCTGCTTCAGTTGTGCCCAGGAGTGCAGGACTCCCACCCTAACTCAGTAGGGGGTGGGACTCTGGCCTGTTCCCAGCCGCAGCTAGCTCCATGGAGTGTGCAGTCCCTGCCGTGCCTCCCCTGCTGCAGCTGGCCTCTTCTCAGTGACTGCTCCAGATGGGCCATCGCTGCCATCAAAGCTTATTTTGTTTAGTGCAATTTTTTTAGAACCCAGTCAAAATTATTTATTTATGTATTTTCTATGGTTATGTTTACCTAAAAAGGTAGAATTGAGTAGTTGTGGTAGACATCATGCAGTCTATAAAACCTAAAATATTTATTCTCTGGCTCTTTACAGAAAAGGTTTATTGCCGCTCAATATCAAGGATTGATTTTCATTTGATTGTTTTTGTTCTGTGTACTTCATATTTTGGTGTCGTGTACTTTCTAGCAAATAAGTAATGTCCAGTTGTCTTTTTGTGAGGTTAAAAATCATTTGATGCTCATTTCCTGAATCTATTGATTTTATCAAGGAGTTGAAAATGCTAACAAACTAGTTATTTTAGTACCATTGAGGTAAGAGATCAGCAGGACCTGTTTTCATGACCCTGCTATCAAAACAGGAGCAAAAAACTGACCAAAACCAGCTACAACTAGGAATTATAATATATTTGCTTTGTATAAGACACTCCAGCACAATGACAGTTCACAATTGCCACAGCAACACCTGAATATTACCTGATATGGTTCCAGGATCTCCCCACCCCTTTTCTGGAAATTTAGTGAATAACCTCCTCCTTATTTAGCATATAATAAGGAGGAGGTGTACATATAGCTAGCCGCAACCCTCAAGTGCTACTCCACTTATGGGGTAGCCCTGCTGAGTCAATGGAGTAACAATTTTGCTGTACACTGTTGCTCTGATAACTTGCTTTCTTTCACCATTGGCTTGCTCTTGAATTCTTTCCTGAGCAAAACCAAGAACCCTTCCAGGCTAAGACACAATCTGGGGGTTTCCCCGCATCACCATGACCTAAAACGATTTCTGAAGACCTGACTTTTGTATGGGACCTGGAAATACTGTACTAGAATATCTCATTGCATTATTTTATAGGGAGAGGATTTGTAAAACTTTTGAGAAAAAAGTGGACTAATAAAAAAAATTGAATTGGTATTAAACCCTGGCTTTAGAAACATACATTTTTAATATTACTGAATATCAACTTCTGAATATGTAGAATAGAAATATCAGAAACTACTTGATATAACTATGGTAAATATTAGAAATTATGTAATATATAATTACATATTTTATAAGTAATTTCTAATACATAAGGAATAATCAATGTTAACAATTGGCTGTACCATATTTCATGAAAACACACTTTTTCACATATCAACATCTCTGAAATTGGACTATATTATGAAATTGAACTGTATTATAAAATTGATAAATCTTAGGTTTAATGAAATATGGAAGTAGCAGTGTTAATATGATAGCTATGTGTTGTGTAAGTGTGTTGATTCTGTGCCATTAATATTCCCACCAAAAGCTCGAATAAAATTATTTTCACAGAATTTTCTTAGGTCCCCAAATTCTGTTGTTCATTTATACTGACCAAACTTTCATGGAAGATCTTTATTCTGGTGTTTTAGGTATTTGTACCAAATGCCCTGTTCAGATTAACAAAGATGAATTTTGAAACTCTAATGCTATCACCAGGCATCTAAGTGTGTTGTGTTCATGTATTTCCCCGACCCCCACCCCATGTAATTTGTTCTGCGAGAGAGCTAGAGTTAGAGGTAAACCAGTTTGAAATAGTCAGGCAGGGGATGCTTAAAGAATCAGTTGTAGTTTTAATTATTCTACGTCATTCCTGAAATTCAAATACTAGGGTTCAAGAAGATCTCTACTTGCTGTCCACACCCTCCTATCTCCAGAGACAGTTTCTCCCTGGGCGTATGATCGACTAGTCTAATCACCCTGAAACAAAATTGTAAAATATCACTATTAGTAATAATAACAAAACATACTTAATAAACTTACAATTTTCAAAGTACTATTAAAAGTACTTTATATATGTTACCACATTTAATCATTACAAAAATTAGACATGTTAAATGCTATTATTATCTTCATTTTCTGGATGAGAAACATTAAGTAATATGCTGAAAATCTCACAGATATAAATAGCAGGGTCAAAAATATTATGTATATAAAGTATCTCCTCATTTTTGGGATAATAGATGTGAGAATTGTTTTCATTGTTGTTTGTTTTGTTTTGTTTTGAATAAAGCAGAGGATTTACTGTAAGCCACAGGGCTGTCTGGGAATAGGAGTAACTGTTAGTATGTATATTCCCCAGGCCTTCAAGGGAGCAGGGATACCAGATTTTCAACCTGCAGACTCAGTGAGACAACCAAACTGAAAAGAAAACCAAATTAACCTTAGCTGAGTCCTTGTGGATTGGTGCCAGTTCTCCTCTCATTATAAGTACTTAGGAAGATTGTGCTACCTCACTTTCCTCAACTTTAATCATGGTCATATGGTTTACTTTGGCCAGTAAAAATTGAGCAAAAATGATATGTGTTGCTTCCAGTTAAAGCATTCCTGAAACAGAATAAATCTGCCATGTATTCTTATTCTTGCCACAACATCTTGTGTGAATTTTCCAGGCTCATGAATGAATGCGACATGAAGCAGAGACTACTGACAATCTGCAATGGACATATTTAGTGAGTAAAAGCAAATCTTAAATCTTTGATGTCACTGTGGTTGAGGGTTATTTGTTACCATAGAATAACCTAGCTTATTCATACTTTATAGTCAGAGTTAGTTTCTGTCAACACTCATAGAACCTAGATAAGCCTTTGTAATTTGGTCTAGCTCAATTAGCTATATATGATGCCCAACACTGAAGACCCCACTGTAAGTTTGTCCTTCAATGTTCATTTAATTAAGCTTATAAAAAATATGTAAGCTGAAGACATTTTCTTTTTTTTTTTTTTTTTGAAAAGTTAAGAAGTCCTTAATTTTTTATTCCTGGTACCACTACCACAATTTACAGGGCAATATACCTGATGTAATGAAAAGAAAAAGAAAAAGACAAAGCTACAATAGATAAAAGACCTCAGGAATGTACATCTAGTTGACACTACATTGCATTAATCAATAGCTGCACTTTTTGCAAACTGTGGCTATGACAGTCCTGAACAAGAAGGGTTTCCTGTTTAAGCTGCAGTAAATTTTCTGACTATGGATCATTGTTCCCTCTGTGGCAGATTTTTACAGTTCCTCTAATGCATTTGGGACAACTCTCTCAAGGTAACCTGCAGCTTTCCTGACAACTCCTTGCTCTCCCTCCTGCTAAGAACTGTAGCCCTTTTCTGCTGTTTTTAGAACCTTCTGCTACCATATCCACCACTTCCACCACCAGATCCATAACCACCACCATAGGGACTGCCCGAGCTTCTTCCACCAAAACTGCCCCCTTTCATGGGTCCATAATTTGATTGCTGTTGTCCACTATAATTTCCAAAATCATTATAGTTCCCACCACCACCATAGTTACCACCGCCAAAATTTCCTCCTTCATTGTAACCATCATATCCTCAACCACCTCCACCATATCCACCACCTTGGTTTCCATATCCTGTTCCACCACCACCATAGCCCCCTCTACTACTATAACCAGGACCACCACCATAGTTGCCACCATCACGTCCAAATCTATTATATCCACCATCACCTCTTCCATAACTTCCTCTGCTGCCACCACCTCCACCACCATAGCCTCCTCTTCCACCAAAGTTTCCACCAAGGCCAAAATTACCTCCAGCACCTCCAAAGTTTCCTCCGCAACCCATAAAATTGCCAGATCCACCTCCATGACCTCTCTGTGATCCAGCAGACTGCATCTCTTGTTTAGAAAGGGCCTTTTTCACTTCACAATTATGCCCATTAGTAGTGTGGTATTTCTGAACAACAATTTTATCAATTATATCATGATCATCAAAAGTTACAAAAGCAAATCCTCTCTTTTTTCCACTCTGCCTGTCTTCCATAACTTCTATGGTTTCAATCTTGCCATACTTTTCAAAGTAGTCTCTCAAATTATATTCTTCTGTATCTTCTTTAATACCACCAACAAAAATTTTCTTCACTGTTAGATGGGCAACAGGCATTACAGAATCCTCTCTAGAAACAGCTCTCTTTGGTTCCACTACAAGACATTTTCTAAAAATGAAAAAAACATAAAGCATACAATTGACATTACACATAATTCCTCCAAGTCTTAATATATTAATGTATTTACTTCCATCGTATATCCCAAGAGTATGTGAGTAAATATGAGCATATAAAAAACAACCAATTATATAGAATTTGTTTTAAAAAATCTTTCTCTAGCTCATCTTTTATTTACTATGCAACAGAAATAGCCACTTTCACATATTTTGGAAATTATTTTAGAAATGATTTAAATCTTTAAATAAGCTAGTATTTCTGTGTAACTTACTATGTATCTTTCCTCAGTGAAGAATAAGTATTTAATTTGTTTCTGTTTTTCTGTAACTACAATACACACTCAGCACTTTCCGCCCACAACCCCATTCTCTAATTATGGTTTATCATAACTTGAGTTAGATCAAGATTTATATTTCTTTCATGATTACTATATACACACTATTGAGAGCTAAGTAATATGCTTTAATTTTTTGAATCCTCACACGTATAAAAATGTCTATATTATATTGACAGTTGAGTGACATTTTGACTGATTATGGATTCATGATGAATTTCTGTTTTCTTCAGAATTTTTAAGGCATTTCCATTTTATTTTAGCTTCTAGTGTTTATCACAAAAAGCCTGAAGCATACTAATGACCGAACCTCAGCATGTAGGCATTTTTTCTCATATGTAATATTGTAGGATCTTTTTATTTTTCAATATTCTGGAATATTATAATGATGTGCCTCAGTGTTGCTCTAATTTTTCCCTTTCTGTGGGCATATAATGGATTCTTGAAATATGAAAAAGCATGTCCTTAATTTATATAAAAATTTTCAAAATTTTTATTTAATACTTTAATCTTTTTAACTTTCTATGCGATCTATTTCATACATTCCTATTACTTGGATGTTTGAATTAATGGGATGTGTCTTTTATTGTCTTACACATCTCTATTCTTCCCTCCATGTTTGTCTTTTTGTTGTTTGTTTTCTCTTGTTTCTGTGAAATTTTCTCAGCTTTATCTTTCAAACATACTATTAAGCTTTACATTTCTAATTGTGAAACAATGTTCATTTGTTCTATGATACATACATATATACGTATGTATATGCATGCATGTGTGTATATACATATATAATCATTATTCTGTTTGTTTCATGAATGAAATACTTTGCTTTATTTCTTTTAAGGACTTATTTTATACTTTTGTCACTGTGGCTCTGAGAATTGCTTAGTAATGGTGAACTCTACTCAGCATAGCCAATCAACTGGTTAGTCAGTTAGTCATCATCTTTTATATAGCAACAGATGACAAGACATCTAAAGAAAAACTCTGTTCACGAACAATTAAAAAAAGAAAAAAATATGTTTGACAGAACGAAGGTAATAAAAAAGAACTTAGAAAAAATTAAGAGAGGCAAAATAAGACTCTTTTTATCCTCTTCAGAGAATCATTCTCAGTATTATTTTTCAAAGATAGCAATTATGTGCTTTTCCAAACAATTATAGAGCATGAGGTCATGCAACATATTCACTACAAACTACTAATTAATTCCCTTTATTTTAGGCTCAATTCTTTTCTTCTCCATTTCCAGTGACACCTTATATTGCTACATCGTGAGCATTTTGGAAAAATTTTGACATGCAAACCTGGTCATTTATCAGCTTTATTTACTGCTGGCCAGGTTTGATTTGGGTAGGTTTTCTAAAAAGTGTTATGACAAGTTCAATTAATTTCCAACATCAATAGTTTGTTGATGGATCAATTACCATTCTACTTCTTCCTGTGTGTTTATTCTAAAATAAATAAATTAATTAATAAACTTTACAGTCACTTAGTGGGTTTTCAGGATAGAGCAATATAAATATATTCATTCAAATTCTCTTAACTGGGTGGTATCCTTTTTTCCCTGTTTACATTATATTGTATGAATTGTATGAATTTTTCTAAAACTTTAATTCTTTATTTATTTTTTATTTATTTTATTTTTATTTATGTATTTATTTTGAGACTGGGTGTTGCTCTGTTGCCCAGGCTGGAGTGCAGTGATGTGATCATGGCTCACCATAGCCTGGACCTTCTGGGCTCAAGCTGTCCTCCCACCTCAGCCTTCCAAGCAGCTAGGACTACAGATATGTACCAGCATGACCAATTAATGTATTAATTTTTTGGTAGAGACGGTGTGTCCCTATGTTGCCCAGAATGATCTTGAACTCCTGGGTTCAAGCATTCCTCCTGCCTCAGATTCCCAAAGTGCTGGAATTATAGGCATGAGCCACTGCACCTAGCCCAAAACTTTAATTCTTTTACAAAAACTTGATATTAAGGCTGTCCTGAAAGTATGCCATTATGAAATAACTTACAATTAATTTCACAATTTTCTTCTGTGAAATAACCAGATTCTCACATTTATGTATGTACATATATATGTATATATGAGTGCATTTAATCAAGAAAGTGAAAGGTTTGCAAATAAATATAAAGACATCTTTGTTCATGGATAGGAACACTTGATATTGTCCTACCCAAAGCAATATACAGATTCAATACAATCCATATTAAAATTCCAAGGTTTTTTTTTTTTTAATGGACAAGTCAATTCTCAAATTTATATGGAATTTTAAAAGATTCAAATAGCAGGCCAGGCGTGGTGGCCCACGCCTGTAACCCCAGCACTTTGGGAGGCCGAGGCGGGCAGATCACAAGGTCAGGAGATCGAGACCATCCTGGCTAACACGATGAAACCCTATTACTACTAAAAATACAAAAACAAAATTAGCTGGGCATGGTGGTGGGCACCTGTAGTCCCAGCTGCTCAGGAGGCTGAGGCAGGAGAATGGTGTAAACCCAGAGGCAGAGCTTGTAGTGAGCCAAGGTCGCACCACTGCACTCTAGCCTGGGTGACAGAGTGAGACTCCGTCTCAAAAAAAAAAAAAACAAAAAACAAACAAACAAAAAAAACCTCAAAGTTTCTGTAAATTAGGAGTCTGAGTATGACTTAGCTGAGTCCTCTCTTCAGAATCTCACAAGACCGCATGCTCATCTGGAGTCTTAACTGGGGAATAATTTACTTGCAAGATTCTTCAGGTTGCTGGAAAAATTCATTCCCTTGCAGTTGTAGAACTCAGAGCCCCATCATCTTGTTGATTGTCAGCTGGGGATTGCCTTCAGCTCTTAGAGGCCACACTCAGCTGATAGCCATATAGACCTGTTAACATGACTACTCAGTTCTTCAAGGCCAGTTAGAGACAAGGTCTCTATAGTATGTCTATATCAGGATAGAGTCTTAATATATTAAAAAAAAGAGAGATTCAAATAGCAAAAATATTTTTTAAAAAATAAGAACAAAATGGGAAGACACATTTCCCAATTTCAAAACTTACTACAAAGCTAGAGTAATTGAAACTGTTGCACTGGCATAAGAATAGACATATATACTATCAGAATAGAATTGAGAGTCTAAAAAAAACTCATATATTTATGACCAGTGGATTTTGGCAAACCATTCAATAGAGAATAAAAGTTTCTTCAACAAATGATGCTAGAACAGCTGGACTATCACATGCAAAATAATTAAGCTGGACTCTTACCTTATATCATGTAAAAAATGACTCAAAATGGATGATCAACCTATATATAAGAGCTAAAATTGTAAAACTCTAAGAAGACAATACAGGATTAACTGTTCATCAACTTGGGTTTGGCAATGGATACTTAGATATATAACCAAAAGTAGCATCAAAAGATGCTACAAAAGAAAAAAAATCACAGCAACAAAAGAAAAAATATACTAATTTTACTTCATCAAAACAAAAACTCATATGCATCAAAGAAGTGAAAAGACAACTACACAATGGTAGAAAATATTTGCAGATTATGTATCTAATAAATGTTTTATATCTGGAATATAAAGTGCTTCTATAACTCAACAACAAAAAGAAACAACTCATTTCAAAAACAGGCAAATACTGGAATACAAATTTCACCAAAGAATAACCAATAAGCACATGTAAAGATGCTCAACATCGCTAATCATTAGGAAAGTGCAAATCGAAACCACAATGAAATACCACTTCATACTTACTAGTAAGGTTATAAAAACAAAAGGAAAATAAGAAGTGTTGGCCAGGATGTGGAAATTGGAACACATATATTGCTGATGGGAATGTAAAATGTTGCATGTTACAGATGTGGAAAACAGTTTGTTGTTATTCAAAAAGCAAAACATAAAATTGCCATGTATCCCAGAAATTCTATTCCTAGGTATACACCCCAAGAATTGAAAACAGGAACTCATTGAGATTCCTGTAGGCCAGTATTTGTTGCAGCATTATTCACAATACCAAAAGTAAAAATAATCAAAGTGTCTATCAAAAAAGGAATGGATTTAAAAATGTAGTATATACATACAGTGGAATATCATTCAGTCATAAAAAGGAATGAAGCTATGAAACATGCTACAACATGAGTGAACTCTGAAAATATGCTTAGTGAAATAAGACAGACACAAAAGAATAAATATTATATGATTCTACTTACGTAAAATATCTAGAATAGGCAAATTCATAGGGAAAGAAAATAGATTAGAGGTAATCAAGGGCTGAGAGTAGTGGTTAACTGAGTTATTGCTTGATTGCAACAGAGTTTCTAATTGCAGTGATGAAAACTTTTGGAAACTGATAGTGGTGATGGTTAGCACAATTATTTAAACATTAAAATAATTAATGCTACTCAATTTTCTATTTATAACTGATTAAATAAAAGATTATATGTGTGTATAGATATTATTTTTATCATAGTAATTTTTTGTCCAAATAATTATTTCTCCAGAAGAAGTTTATAGAATCAGATTTTGTCATGAAATACATTTTTTTGCATGTGCTTATGTGATATTTTCTACAAGGTATGATAGCGGAGAAAAAAAGAGCTTGTTGTATAAATTTGTAAGCTCAGGAGTCAGACTGCTCCTGTCAAGTAGAATCTTGGAACTATTCCTTACTACGTGGAAATTCTTGTTAGAGTCTTAGAACTATCCTTTACTATTTGGAAATTCTTAGGCAAGTTATTTATGTTTTTTTTCAATTATCTATAAAATAAAAACTTATAAAATTTTCTCATAAGAATTTTTGTGGATGTAATAGCAAAACATATGCATAACACTTAGGAAAGTACACAGTAAACTCCAGTATGTTAGTGATTAATACACTTCCATCATTTACACTAGAGAATGTCCTTAAAATGGTCAAAATATTTAGAATAACAAACCTAACCTACATTGGCTTTCAAATGAAAAAATATATTAATATGCATATACGAAGCCAGTTAATAAAATTAAAAACAAATTTAACTCTCTGAAGAATTTCTGCCCCACTAAATTTTTAACTAATAATGTAAAATCACACTGGGGCAAAAGAACTATCCCCTCCCATTTGGAATTATCTCAATAATCTCATAAACCTTTCATTAATTTTACAAGTAGAAACACTTTTCCAACTATATGAAGAATATGGAGCAAAACAAGATGTAAAACATAATCAGGAATTTATAGTGTACTTTGAGAAATACCTAGCAAATTTTATGAAGACCTCTATATTTTGAAATAAATACTTATTAATAAGGATTACATCTTCAAGATAGCAGAAGTTTGGAAAACAAATATTAGTAGTCTCTTTTTCAGGCAGATTCATGTAGTTTCTAGCAAGCTACCTCATCTGAACAAATGGCAGATGCTATCATGATAGCTGAGCAATTTAACAACCTGCTGTATCACACATGCACAAATCCTAATACAAGGAGAATGTAATCTTGCCAAGCACAGAGATTCATTGTTAATTACATTTTCCTTCTATAACTTGTAACATAATATTTAACAGGTTCTTAAATAATTTAAGGTTTACTCACAAGCTATTAAGTCAACTTATTTTTCATATTTTTCTTGTCTGTTTAATATAAACTCAAAAATATTGTAAAAAGTGAGTTGTTTCAGATTTTTAAAAAGTTAATATTTTTCATGGAAAAATCAGTATTTGCTGGGTAATGTGTAATGTGGATAACATATTTTGGTTATTTTTGCAGCTTCTAAAAGAGATAGGTTCAATGCGATGATGACCATAAAATTAGTTGTAATTTTGATGTGTTGAGAATGAAAATATTAATACAATCAAGGGGTATAGCTGTTTAGAGTTTACCAATCATTTTACACATTTGCAAATTAAAATCACAGTCATTATCAGTAACACAAAAATGACATTTTATGAGACTTCCTGAAGAACCTGTGGGAAATCACCACTATGTAAAACATAGTTTGTTCTTATTTAAAAAGAACTTAAAAAAAAACTATTTTAAAGTTCACTTAAAACATTCACCTCAATTTTATAGTAGAATAATTTTTAAAAGATGTGATTATGATTTTATCTTGAAAACGCATCTAACATATTACAAATATTTACATATTACATGTACATATTTACATATTATCGTGTTTACATATTTACATTTCATATAACATTGACCATATTTACATTTTAATATAACATTGACCTTATTTTCAATAGAATTAAATCATTATTTTAAATATGCATTAATTCTCTGAAAACTTTAAGCTCGCATTAAACTAACTTAAGTTTGTATTTTTGTATGCGTTTGTATTTTTTGCTAAAACTTGATTATTACACATAACATTGTGATTTTTTAAAAGAACCATCAGAAAAAAAGATCATTTTTGCCAAAATACTGTAGGGCTTCATTAATTTTCCCAAGAACCTTTTCTTTGATATCCAAATCATTCTCTTTTGAAGCACCTAATGTATCAACATCTTTGCCAATATGTTTCTTTAATTTTTAACCAGTTTATGATACTCTCAATTGTAAAAGGCTTTTAGTGATAAACTCTAGAAATTCTACTTACCTTTATTGGCTTCATGAAATCATGTAGTTATTGCAAGATTGCAATTTGTCTTTGCATATATTTCATGGTTTTGTTAGATGTATAGAACATCCTAAAACCAAAAGGAAAATAACTGAAAAAGATGTTGCTCAGTTTACTGGGATGGATATTGTTGGTCATAAAAGAAAATTTGAGGTAGTGATCAGTTATATCAGTGGTATTAATAAATAATATCTTGTTTTGATGACTTGTTTTCTAGAAAAATTATAAATAATAACTACTTGGATACAAGGAAAAATTCCTATACATCTAGAGATTGGAGATTTGAGTAGAACTTTTGCATAAAGACTTGATTTTTTATGTAATTTGTTTGCTCTTCCAAATATAATAAAATTGCAAATTAGGTTTAAAACACTTTCACATATGTTTTATAATGACTAGTGAATAAGGTGCCTTTGATTATCATGGACATTTTGAAGACATCTTAAGTCATACAGTTAAAATACTAATTTAAAACATGTTTTTAGCTATAATATTTCTGGAAAGTGGTCAACTCTCATGTATTTCAACACCCAATTATCAAGAGCTATTTATTATTTCACCAAGTTATTTCCATCATTTTATTTTTTAGTGACATATGTTTCATAGCTGTTTCCTTAAACACATTCCCTTGCTGATTCTAGTTAAGAATTCTGCACTTAGGCAGACCAAGATAAGTTTCCATTTCAATAAACTTTTATATATATGCAGTTCACAATTTGATATACCTTAGTGTTCTCTCTTCCAGGCTAACATTTTCTAGTTTTTCGTCTCATTTCTCATGACATCTTTATGCTCTGCTGTTACAACCCCTGGATTCAATTTGGTTATGGTTGCTCATCTTAAAATGAGGTATCCAGAACTAATCATGTTCGTTAAGAGTCATCACTCAAATGCACAACTGACTTGGACTATTTTTGTGATGGTGTTCTCAAAGAATAAAACATTCTTATTTTCTTAAGTTCCTGTTTGTGCTAAAACTGACACGTGGTAATCTATTACAACCCTCTCTTAAGGTGACTTATGCCTCATATGATTTTTCTTACCTTGAATCCTACTTGGGAAAAGGAGAGTTTTTTTTTTTTTGAAAATGACTATATCTTATCTTCACTGCCACACTGTGTCTCTTTATAATCGGTTTGTGTCTATAAAATACTTAGGCATATTAATCCTATCTATTATGCATGCTGTCTTACAAAATTTTCTCAAGCAACATTTAGTCATAAAATAATGTTCTCTATGTTTTACATATCGTAAAGTGCTGTTCTTTCTTTCTAAGAGTGAATCACAATTTTATCATATTTTCTATTCTGTAGTTATAGACAAATTCAAACCAAATTCTTAAATATTTGCTGGAAAAAAAGCAGGAATAATAATGCATACACATACATTCTCTTAATTGACAAGTAATTAATTTGCTGACATTTGATCTGAAAATGTACACAGACCACATGATCCCAAGGAATAAAAACACAGAAGATGATAGTAATTACAAAAGAAAAGTAACAGTTGCACATAACACTTGATATAATCAAATCTACATTCTAGAGAAAAATAAAATAGGTAAATAAAAATTGTTTTAAGCTGTAATAGCTATTATACAAGAAATAAAACATAAACAGAAATTGAAGTAATCAAGTAAGAGACCTACTTTTGACAGGATGGTCAACAAATTTCTGACTAGGAAACAAATTAGCTGAAATTTAAATGGAGAAGTAGTCTAATAAAGAGGCAGGTAGCATATTCTGGAAATCAGAAATAACGTTTGTTAAAACATCTATTTTTTGCTTATATGAATGAAGTCTGCCTTTACAAGACTGGTATCTTTAAATTACCGTGAAGAAGAAATCCAACAAAATGGAATTCTAGACTCAGAAAAATTGTTACTCAAGACTGAAGACACATAAAATATATACGTAAATGAAATAAATGAGAGAGATTACCACTCAAAGATTTTGGGAAAATAGTTACAATATCCTTAGCTTCAAGGTGGAAGACTGATTATACAAATGGACAATGGTCAGACCATATATGACAACAGGACTCTGACACACAAACTTTGCACAACTAGTCAAGGAAACAGTCCCAACTTCTGCAGCAGTTTGCCCAGAATGGTAAATTAATCACCAGTTACCATCTTTTCCTATATTTCGTTCTGACTTCTAACTCAGTCCATAACAGAGAAAGCAAAACATGCTGTCCAAAACTATCATATAAGATGCCCATCTTCCTCATGCCAAAAGCTTCCAAACAGAGCACACCTAATGTTTTGCTCTCTTTCTCTCTGTTTTTTTCCCCATTATAAAGCTTTCCTGCCTGCCTTTGAGTCTCTGCCTAATACAAATGGTGGTACCCAACTCACTTGCAATAGCAAGCTCTGAATAAATGGTTTCTGCTTCTCATTTCCATGATTCTAGTGTGTTTCACAAAGGAAATAGAAAATTTAAAACTGAATGGAGATAGAGATAAAAGAATAAATGGTTAACAGAGACTAGTAAAAATGTGAGGAAATTGAATGGGTATTTTTTAAGAAGAACAATTCAAATAATTTTATTAACTAATAGAGTGTTAGGAAAAAGACAACTAAAATAAAAAGAGGGTAATAATAGTGATGACATGATGAGGTCACCCAAATGTCCTCATGTTACACTGGTAGAGGAATGATATTCACACTTTATTAAATCAGGTGTTCACTTGAACAATTTAAAGATCAATAGTATATACCATTTATGAAACACTTGAGAAAAAAGAGAGGAGAAATCAAGAAAACTTAATTTGATGACAAAAAATTGTATAGCTATAGATACAATGTAATTGTAGAAAATGCTGGAGAATGCAAAAACTAAAGTTATTGTCAGGGTCTTTTGTATTTTTCCGTTTTGCTTTCTCTGCTATGGAATTTGTTATGTCCATCTTATTAACTTTCACCACTGCTGTGGATCTATTACTCTTCTTTTTCACTATCTATGACCTGTGGTCAGTTTTTTTAGAGCATATGCTTCCTACATTCACAAATGAATTTCATTTGAGCTAGCCAGGTATATGTGAGTGAGAACAATTGTTAATACACCCATTACATGAATGAGCATGCTGAAGTATATATCATTTAAGTAAATCATGTAAGCAATTTAAGTAACACAATTAATAGTCACAAGTCCTCAGGTAGAACTTAATACAGTACTTTAGTATTTTTTTTTTAGAATTCTAGCTGCCTCCAGATAGACTATCAATGTCAATGAGCCACACACATTATTTTCCAATCAAGTGAAGCTGAGAGCAAGAAATCTTCAATGTTAGACACTCAAAGAACAGTTTCTGTGTGGCCAGAAAGTATCATTTTGACACTTCTATTTAATTAGAAAAGCTTCTATTAGCATTATAAAGGTCGTTCAAGACACTGTTGTCAGTGACATCCACCAGCAAGTCGATCAGACTTGAACTGATTGTCCCGAGTACTTCTTTGCCCCTCTTGAACTTGACCCTTTGCCCAGGTGGAATTTAAAGAAAGAGATGCTGGAATAAGCACTGCAAACCTTCTAAACTGCAAAGTGGATAATTCAATCTTGAGACAACCTCTCAAAGTAATTTTGTCTTTAACAGACAGGAGATGACTAGAATATTTCCATATTTGAAGCAGGCTTTAAAATGTTTTTTCCTAACATTTTATTTTCTGAAGCTTAAAACTACTCTTTTTACCACAAATGTAAGTCATTTGTTCTGTTTAAAAGACATGAAAATTATATGAATGTTGTGGTGTGTAATATGTTTCTACCTGTATAAATTTTATTGAAAGGTTTGTGATACTTAAAATATTGTGTCTGCAATAACCCCAAGTTAACTTCAAATTAGTATTTAGTTTTTTGCCTTGAAAAATATTTTAAAATTTAAACTTCTAAATCCAGTAGTCCAGGCTACCACTTTCATTATTATTTCTTAGCTTCTGGGCAAAATTAAATGTCAAATGTTCAATCACGAAGATCCTTTTAGAATCATGAAATTAAGTAACAACCACATTATGACTTTCAGCTTATATTTATGTAAGCTCAAAATAACACATCACACTACTGTTCTGATATTTAACATATTTCCCACAGATTAATTTTAAAAGTGTGGCTCTTGAATGTAAAAGACAATGTCCATATGTTAAAGAATTTGGTCTAAAGCACAGACACCTTGAATTCATTTATTTGACAAGGAAATTAACCTAAAGAATCCAAAGATATAAATATATAATTGCCTGTTTTTGTAAGATATGAAAACATATTTATGGTCCATTTTATTTCAGATAATTAATATGCACCTGGTCCAACTAAAATTAAAATTAAATGAAGAAAAGTGTTATGGTTAGCATGTGCATTGTGAAAAAGTAATAGTATAGTGACTACAGTTTGCTTACATTTGAAACTGCTGAGTTATCATGCTGAAGTGTAAAACTGTTTTTTAGCTTTTGAATTTGAGTTATCTTTATTTTGGAATCTCAAGCTTTTATTCATTTATTTATTCACCCAATATATATTTATTGATTAGCCATGACATGCCAGGGACATATTAAACAGTAATGAACAAGACAAAGTTAGACTGTGGCTTTATGAATGTATGGTATGATTTTACAACTATCTAAAGCGTCTTAACTTCAAACTACTTTAAAAATATTAATCTATTAAATAAACTTCACCTGTTTCATTCAGTGAACATGAGAGATAAATATATATCTACTCTTGTGAGCAGCTATTAAATATTACAAACTTTTTTCCAAAGTGAATGAATACAAAGTACATTTTTGCTTCATATTTTAGAAATTCTATATAATACCAGATTGATACGCACCTGTCCAACATTAGTCCCTCTACATAAATTTCTAATTTTATTTTCTTTTATAAATAAATAATGGATGGGAAAATATATGCAATTATTAGCTACACAATACTCTTCAATTACTTCATTTATTACAAATTAGTTTTATCCCTGAATTTGCAAAGTTTGTCACTCCACAGATTGAAAAATCTGAAGTACATCTGTCATTATCTGCCCTCATTTTTTAATTGACAATATCATTGATAATATTACAATTCTATAAACAATGGATAATTTATATGTGAAATTTTTATACATGCCAGTTTTACTGGTTATTAATCCTTCATAATTTTTCAGTTTTATTGTATAATATGATTTTTAAAAAACTTTTAAAGCTCAGAAAGTTATAATTAAAAATTTCTCTAAAAATTGCAACTTCATATTGGTCTAAGTTTTTTCATCAAATGGGAGCCAAGTTAAAAGAAGCACCAGGCTCACAAATTACCCCTACTATGGTGTAGGTGTGGTGAATATATATGGACGTAATGGAGATCATTATTCAGAGACAGAGTCACTGTTGTGGCCCACACTGCAAATACAAAGCAAAGAAAAATCTCAGCTTCATTTTCATTATACAACTTATATTTATATTTTAAGAATAAATAAAATAGCTCTAGTCACAATGATCAGTGAATTTAAATTCACAATAAATAGGACCTTTAGAAAATGACATGCTCTCCTATAGAGTCGTCATCTAAAATATTCCACATTCCCCAATATTGATTCTGTTAAGAAAGTTGTCCCTCTAGTCAATTACTTCAACACACACAATGTGGTTGTAAGTCCACAGTCTAGTCATACATTCTGAACAATGTCTTTGTAAGAAGCCTCTTCGTTTAAAATTTTTTAAGGTTTACAAATGATTGGACCTGTGTGGAGATAAATTAGAGACTAGTGGTAGGGGCTATGACAATTATGTTCCTGGTACTTATATTCAGCAATAATGAAAAATGTTACATGTCTCTGTGTTATGAGCTCAACTAAAGTGCTACCTTAAACTGATTACACATCAATTTTGAAATAACTTTTATTTAGTTTAATATATTAAGAAATGTTCACACTACTACAGTCAGAATCGATCACTTTATATGTTAGTCATGGAACACATTGAGGAACACGCTTAGTTTCATTATGTATTGCTTAAATTAGAATCTTAAAACTACTGAAGCAGTCTGCCTTTCACTGTATAAATTTCATAAGCAGAATTTCTATCACTCAAGTTTTCTTTTCCTAATCGATTTCTCATGATTCAGAAACTTCATTAGATACAGAGTCTCCTCCACCACTCACCACACTCATGTACTCTGCTCATGCCGACAGCAAAAATGCTGCTAAAAATGAGTGGGTGGAAGAAGTATTATAAATGTTATAAAATTTATCAAATGGTTGGTAAAGGAAAGAATACATATATGCTTTCTTTTCACTTGGATGTGACGGGGAATATTTTTTCCTATGTTACTCAAAAGGTCTTTTTTTCTATAAGCTGTGTTTTGTTTCCCCCAAAATAGTGTTTCTAAAATTTCAAGCTATGTATGAATTAAGTAGGACCTTACTGAAAAGGGAGATTTGGATATTGTAGGTCTGAAGTGTGGTCTGATATTCTGCGTTTGTAAAAAGCTCTTAGTGATGATAATGCTGCTAGTCCACAGGCCACACTGAGGACTCTAAGAGTCTCTCTCCTAACATTCCAGTTAAAACAACTATGAGTAAAATATTTTTTTTCTGGAGAACCCAGTGGGGAATAGAGTGGAAAAATATGCTATGTTGTCATTCCTTGTGGGATAAACAAACAGATGCTCGGGATAAAGTGTGATGCGGTAAGAAAAGCACTATGATTTCGAATTGGACAATTTAAACTTGACTGTTAAGTTCCAACATTAAAGTCATGCAACATGGAAAAAATAAGATTTCTCACTTTACATTTCCTCTCTGATAAAATCTGCTTACATCAAAGCATGTTTCTGATATTAAGGTGGGATGATCTGTATGAAAGTGCTTCCTGTATGATGAAGTTCTATATAGGCACATTACATTGTTATTTTATGCAGTTAGATGTCTTTCTGCCCTCCTCTCCACCATCAGTGCCATAGTCTGTGCCCTTTCTGTTTTTAGCTGCTGTGAAAACTGCTCAGGAAACTGTCACTCAGCAGCTGCAGTGACTGCCAGTACTAAACCAGTTGATAGAAGGATCTAAGAGGGGAGAGGACAGACAATTTTGTTTGCTCTGCAGTTCTGGTTATAAAGCTTGGATATAAAAGGAGAAAATCATTGTGATGTGGAATGTGAATTTTAAGATGCTTTCATTGGTTTCATTCACATTCTAGAGCAGTGTCCTCAAGAGTGTTCAGCACCTTAGAAAGTTTTTTTTTAAGTCTTTCTTTAAAAAGATATTAAAAGGAGTATGTCATCTTCACAAAGATGGTTATTATGTCATTGATCATGTAACTACATAGATAAGATTCTGGACTTATTTGCAGCCAGCTGAAAACCAACCAGCAACTTCATATTTGATATATAGATGAAGTGATATTGCTTTAAAACTAATGTAGAATTTATTTGTAGTGCACAATTTATTAGTATGCATGAAGATGAATTAGAACCTGCAAGCTATATTAAATTTAATGCATAAGAAAGGGAAGTAATGAATTACTTGAAAATCATTTTAAAGCATCATTGCTAATGCGCTGTTAAACCGCACTGGTACTAACTGCAGAGACAAATATTATTAAATCTGCCAAAGTCCCCAAACTGTGTTTTACACAACTCCTTCAAGAAAATAAGGAAAGGCATTTTACTCCCATCTTTATGAATACAGTATGAAACCATATACACCACATATTCAAAGAAAGGCTTTAACAATTTGAATATCTCATAAAATAATTTTTATTCTAAGGCTAAAACAAAAGTTGTTTTAATTTTCAGACAGACATAACATGGAATTTATTAACTTCATATTTCTAGTGGATAAAAGAAAATGTAATAAATGAAGAGATGAGCCCAAACTGCACTCACTCAGCTTTAGTTAGCGTTGGTGCTCAGTTAGCTGACTTCTCTATCTGCAGCTGTAATATTGTACTGGCTAAGCCTTTTAGTGTGCACTAAATCCTAACTGCATAAAAGTGAAGCTAAATGGTATTTACAGGTCCTTTTCCCACAAAGTGCAAACTAGCATTCCATTTATAATCCTATAATAACACTTTGTAATCTGCATACCAATGCAGTGCAAATAACACATTTACTTTAGAAATGAGCATAATTAGATTATATAGATCATAGTTGAATTGGACTGAGTGACCTTTTGCTAGCATTCTCTGATAATGCAAGAAAATTTTACTACTTGGCTGACTTTTCTCATTTAATCTAAATGATCAGTTTCTGACATAGGCCTTGAAAATCTTCAGACTCTTTCACAGTCTGGAGTTCATGTGAAGATTTTTTTTTCCCCAGTAGAAGGAGTCTTAGTGTTGAACACTGAGAGCTGGGGTTAATATTCTCTATACATACTAGAAGTAAGGAGGAGGAACACATAAAATATAAAATGAGTGGGCCGGGCACAGTGGCTCATGCTTGTAATCCCAGCACTTTAGGAGGCCCAGGCAGGCAGATCACCTGAGGTCGAGGGTTCGCGACCAGCCTGAGCAACATGGAGAAACCCTGTCTCCGCTAAAAAATAAAAAATTAGCTGGGTGTTCGGGCACGTGCCTGTAATCCTAGCTACTCAGGAGGCTGAGGCAGGAGAATTGCTTGAACCCAGGAAGCGCAGGTTGAGGTGAGCCGAGATCGTGCCATTGCACTCCAGCCTGGGCAACAAGAGCAAAACTCAAAAAAAAAAAAAAAAAAAGTAAAATGAGTGATGATATAAAATTATTTATAATTGGGTTTCTTATGGTTTTTGTACTTATGTTTTTGAACTATTATTTTTGAGAGTATGCTTTTCCCATTTGTGTATAATTCAAACCTTATGTTATATATTACGTAGTTTAAGCCTAGTTTTTCCACTTAGCAATGCATGAGATATTTTGCATCTGAATGGTTAATTTTTTTAAGTTATTTATTCACTAAATAGTTATTGTGCACTCACTATGAGTCTCCTATATTGGGGTAAGTGGTGAAAGCTGAATGTTTGTTTCTGAAATTTCCTTTTGAAACTCAAAACTATAATCAAAGATAAAGAAGATATAGTGACAATAACAACAGCAACATAGAGTAAATTCAGAGTAAATCACATCTCCTTCCTATTAAGAAAGGTGAAGGGAATTAAGAGTCATTTGTAACCTTAACACGTTTATTTCTACTCTTTCACTCCTAGGACCTCCCATTAAGCAAAAATTCATGTAAAGTAGGAACGTGTTCCTGAATGTTTGCCACTGACAAAGACTCTAGTCCCCTCAAGGTCACAGAGAGTTATATCTGCGTCGTGCATCCACTATCCCTCCAGTCTTCCAATCTTGTATAGGAGTTCAAAAACATAGCTAAAACAACACAAAGATAGATTGAGAGGCGATCCTCAAGAATTTTTTTTTTACTACCTCTTTTATAAATTCCATATGGGAAAACTTGTTTCAAGATGTTCCTTGCTCAGAAAATAATCATAAAAGAGTAAAAGAACTTTCTTTGCTTAGGTTAGTTAGGCCATATTTATAGGATGGTAAGATATGTCACAAGTCTGAAATAAATATGAATGTTCACTTAATAACATAAAAAGCTGAAACCTGAGCTTCTTATGGTTCTAAATCACAAAATTAAATAATAGATGTGTGCGAATCTGTGTGTGTCTAAATGTCAATAGATACATGCATAAAAATATATACTTACAAACTCACTCTTCCATGATTTGTGTTATGTCCAATAAACAAAATAATTAACACTATCATGGTTAGTTTCCTTCCTTTTTCCTCACCCCTCACATGATTCCAAATATCCATTCAGCCTTAAGGATATGTTGTGAATTTCCATTGACACCATTTCAGCCAAGCTGCTCTAAGAGCTCCTGCAAGCTGCTTCTGACTGATTTCCCTGCTTCCATTCTTGTCCTGTCCAGTTAGTTTCCTACACTGCAGCCAGTGTCATGTTTTTCAAAAATAATGTCATCTTTTAATTTGACCTATCCAATGTATCCCCATTTCTCTCATATGAAAATGCAGTGTCTAATCACAGTTATATAGCTGAAAATGTTACTTTCCTGTGAAGTCTATTCTGTATCTCCTTATTTAAACTGACATAGGCTGGGCACGGTGGCTCACGCCTGTAATCCCAGCAGTTTGGGAGGTGGAGGCAGGTGGATCACCTGAGGTCAGGAGTTTGAGACCAGCTTGGCCAAGATGAAGAAAACCCTGTCTCTACTAAAAATACAAAAATTAGCCGGGCATGATGGCACGTGCCTGTAGTCCCAGCTACTTGGGAGGCTGAGGTGGGATAATCGCTTGAACCCAGGAGGCGGAGGTTGCAGTGAGCTGAGATCATGCCACTGCACTCCAGCCTGGGCAACAGAGCAAGATTCCATCTCAAAAACTAATAGTAATAATAAAAAATAAACTGGCCTTTATTAGTTCAGTTTTTATTACAAAATGTGGAATGTAGTTACTCCTTTGTAACACTTATCACGGTCTTTAATAATTGTATTTATCCCCTTCTTTGCTTATTGTCCATTTCTACCACTAGTATAGGCAGAGAAGTAACACCCTTGCTTTCCTAGTTCACCTTTCTATTTCTGAACAGTACCTGATATCTAGCACTCACGCAGCTGAATGCTGAATGAATGTGTTGCATACACTAGTGGCAAGGGGTGAGGTGTATGATCCAATTGTGGGATGCTTATGGATAGATTTGGCTTCTGCTTAATTACACTGTAATTAAAATATAATTTTCTCCTTAGTTATATTATACTTAGGTATACAATGATACAACGTTACTTACACAGTGTGGTTGTTTTATATCTCTTGACCATAATGAAGTAGCAGAAAAAATGTGTGTACCTCAATATTTTGATATATTAACATTTTTAAATTATTGCATAAGGGATATTGCCCTAGCATCTGCATCCCTTCACAATTTCAATTCTTTAGCTATCTTCTGAAATTTTCCTTTTTTTTCAGTTGGACTTATTGATTGTAACTTATCTCCTAGTCCTATATCCTTCATTCTTATCTTTCTTATCATCACTTTGCTAAACTCAGTGAATTTACCTATCCTTATGTCTCCAGCTATTGCATGTGTACTGAAAACCACTTCTAATTTTGATCTTTTACTTGCATGTGCATAATCCTAAGACCTTGAAGTACAGCATGATAGTAGACTTTCATCTCATTCTTGCCAGATTGAAAAAAAAAGAAATCAATTTCCTTAACTTTCTTTCTCCCTTCAGATTTTCTGTTTCTTTTATTGACATGTCCAGGGCTGGAAATCTTGGCGTTTTCTTTAAATCAGTATTCTTTAGTTCTGTCTCCTTTCGCTTTGTTTGTTCTTAGTATTTTCTTCACAAACTCTCTTAGAATTTTCCTTTCTATTTCTTTTCCCATGGCCCTCACTCTAATCCTTTAACTCACTCTTAAATAACTATAAATATTTTCTTTCCAGCTCACTACCTCTGGATTCTTTCTACCATCCACCACTACCAGATTATATTTTTAAAAATCATTTTTCATCATTTTTGCTCCTATACAAGAACTCAGATGGTTTACAGTAATCTATGTTAAATAACACACACACACACGTGCGCATACACACACTCCCCAAACTAAACCTCTAAAAAAATTGATAAATTTGGATCTTTTTAAAAATTAACTTTTTTTTACCAACAGGAAAACATATTTATTTTCTCCTCTATATCATTCAGTGTGTTAGTACTCCAACTACAGAATTCTTATATTTTTCTTCCCTTCTATTAAGCCTATATGAGATACATTATTTAGAAATAAACTCTAATATTTCCATTACTTCTCCTTCTACTTCATGTTGTACTGCATCTTCTTTGGATTTCATAGTCCCTTATATCTTGTATCACGCATACTATTGCTTGACTATGTATACCTTGTTTATGCATACTTTTTATATTCTTTATCAAGCTCATTAAGAACATAAAATTTAAAATAGCTTCAAAGACTAAGGTTGGAAAGCGATATATACTTCTAAATGTAGGTAGTAAAATAAACTTAGTTAGTTAAAAATTGATATATTTAATGAGTATGTATACCTCATTTGCAATGATCTTTACCTGCATTAATATAAGCATTACTCTAACTCAAAAGTGATACAGATCTTTTCCAAAGCACCTGAAGACAATATTTATTCCTCCTTTGACATCAGTAAATGTTTAAAATTTCCTGATGAGTTCAAAACAAGATATAATAAACACATTTTAAAATGCCATACTTTTTAGAATATCTTATTTTACATATATTTAAAGCACCAATGTTTTATAATTTTTCTTTGGGGTGTAGTATAATTTTTTAACAAGGTTATGTTGGTAAAACTAAAAAGTTTAATACATGATATAATTCTGCACTAAATTCATTTCATAACTAAGATTGTTAAAAACTCTTTGACTCTGCAGTGGAATTTTGAAATATTTCATTTCTGTAAAGCTGTTTAAGACAGTGGAGACAAATAGTTTATAAGATGTTCATAGTTAGGAATGCTGCTTTCTTTTCATTTTGACACATCTGGGGCATACAATTATTCACAAAGGTCACTTTCTAAAGAAGAAAAAGAACAATGACCAACGGTAGCATTTAGGTTTCAAATAGACTATGACAATTTAATCAATGACAAAACTCAATGTCAAGAACCATCTTATTTCTAGGTAGACAGAGAATGACATTTCATCAGAACTAAGTACAATTGTCTACATTAAAAACTCACCAAAAATGGCTACAGAAAAAGCTTTAGAGAAAAAAAAGAGAGAAATCATATTAAGTTTAAATGTGAATAAAAGTTTCCTTTTCTGACTGATACTTTCAAAATTCTCATTGTGAATTAAGCAATGTTGATAATCTTAAGGAATAATAAAATTAAAAGCTTCATGAAGAATATTATGTACCGCTTCACCCCCATAAAACTCATATTTTTCAAATATGTACTATGATTAATTGGTGGAGAAATTTAAAAGAGCAAGACTGCCCTTTCAAATGATGCTTTAAACAGTGTTAGAATAAATACAGTCTATACATATTCAGGCATGCTGGTTTATATATATGTTTTTAAAATAAAATTGTTTAACATTCTTGATCAGCTACTGTAACCACTTCAACCTATGTATATTTAATCTATAACAGACATTAATATTTACCTGGAAAATAGCTATTTTTTTAAGTTACTGCAAGTCTATAAGACTCAATTTCTATTCCATAAAATAATTATAATAATACTTTAATACATGTGGGACTTTGACCTAATTTAGTATCACAATATATATTGTGTAAGCCCTAGCAATGTTTTAGGCATAAAGTTTGCAATAAATATTTTAATGAGTTATTCATCATTTTGTGCTACTTCCTATGCTGCAAAATGTGTATCTTCATTTCTTTTAGGCATGCCTTACTCTTTCAGAAAAATATATTAAAATAGGAAGGCGTTGTAACAAGATATTCATATTACTTTTTTCACATACTTGCAGAACTATATTTTAGGAGATCAAAAGCATAAGACAATGAACTAGGGCTCCAGTGGAAATAGCTAATCCAACCAATATGTGATAGCAAATGCATATAAGTGATAAAATTATGAGATTTCTAATACAGGTAGGATAGTATTAGAAAAATGGAAAGTCATAGAATAAAAAGAGTCATATTTTAGTATCTTTCTGCAATCTGAAATGCTTGGATAAATTAGACTAAACCCTAAAAATTTTTATTTTTTATTAAGAAAATTGAATGTGATCGATTATCATAGCTGTAACTGGAAGAACAACATGATCTCTGTCCCCAAAATACAACTAATAGATATTTATACATACCGAAGACAATATAATTAAGAGATATAGTTAAAGGGCACTGTGAAATTTGCAGTTTATATACCTGAGCTACTTTTAACTGAAAAATGAAAACATTTTCATGAATATTCAAGAGACAGAAAAATAGTAGTCAAAGAAAATTCTAGATTTTCCATAAATAGAAATATTGTTTGTTAACTGGAGAAGAAAAAGAGAAAGAGAATAAAAACTTTTGAAGAATAGGTTAAACACAGTAAAAAACTTGAAATAGTATTTTCAGAAGTTCATTATTCTTTCAATTTTGCTATTTTACTTTATGTTCATCACACTCTTCAACAATTAAATGGCCAAAACCTTTCCATTTTGCCAGTCACCTATCAGACCACCTCAAATCTCTTCCTGTTGCTCACCTTTTTTCTACACTCTATCTTCCTTTACTTGAAAGTATTCTGAGATTGGAGTATGAAATAGCTATTGATTATTTTGCAATTTATAGAAGTCTATCAATAAGCTAATTTAATTTTCCTCCCCCTAAAAGCTTTAAACCCTACAATTTAGTTACAAATGTTTATTTTTTGCACCTACATTCAGCAAGGCAGATATTTGCTTATCAGGATTAGTATAGGAATCAAATCTGAATAATTGAGAAACCAAAACAAATACATGTTTATGTTTGTAATTTATGGAATATATAAATGCTACACTTTGGAGCACAAATTTTTAAACATCAATTATATTCACTAATTTAAGTTAAATTATAACTGTATTTCACTTTCCTTTGTGTTGGGTACATAGAGTTGTATGTATGGGAGTAATCAAGTCAAATTAAGGAATTCTTTCTACTGCTCCTTACAAATGTAGACCCAGCTATGTTTCTAAATTCTCAATTATAAAGTGACTAAGCCTAAATAAGCCTTCAAGTTATCTTTTTTTAAATGTAATAACATGACTTGGAAGATCGTTTACAAAATTTTAAAATTTATATCATTGGGATCTTCTTTAAGAAGTTTTATAGGATTTTAAAGAATTCTAAATGTTTGTATAAATATTGAAGTAACAGTTTTACATATGGCAGGAGAATGTAGGCAGAAGTCAAGATGATTGGATGATTTAATACAGGAATAGTAGATTAAGTGGCTAGAAATAGCAATGTGTATCTTGCAAGCTGAAAACTATCATTAAGAATTTTTTTTAATTTTATTTTCCCTTGAGGGGATATATGTTGAAGTTTGTTACCTAGATATAGTCCATGATGCTGAGGTTTGGGGAACAAGCGATCTCAATACTAAATAGTACCCAATAGTAAGTTTTTCAGCCCTGTCCCTATCCTTCTTTCTCCACTCCAGTGGTCCCCAGTTTCTATTGTTGCCATCTTTATGCCCATGTGTACTCAATGTTAAGCTCCAACTTATAAGTGAGAATATGTAGTATTGGTTTCCTGTTTTCGCATTAATTCACTTAGAATAATGGCCTCCAGTTGCATTCATGTTGCTGAAAGGACATAATTTTCTTTTTGATGGCTTTGTAACGTTCTATGGCATATACGCACCACATATTCTTTATTCAATATACCATTGATGGGCACCTGGGTTGATTCCATGTCTTTGCTATTGTGCATAGTGTTCCAATAACATGCAAGTGCATGTGACTTTTTTTGGTAGAAAGACTTGTTTTCTTTGGGATCTATACCCATGATGGGATTGCTGGGTTGAATGGCAGTCCTGAGTTATTTGAGACATCTCAAAACTGCTTTTCACAGTGGCTGAACTAATTTGCATTTACCGACAGTGAATAAGCATTCCCTTTTCTCAACATCTTTGCCAGCATTTGCTGCTTTTGACTTTTTAATAATAGCCATTTAGCCATTCTGACTGCTATGAGATGATATCTCATTGTGGTTTTGATTTGCATTTCTCTGATGATTAGTAATGTGGAGCATTTTTGTATATGTTTGTTGGCTGCTTGTGTGTCTTCTTTTGAGAAGTATCTGTTCATGTTTTTTGCCCAGTTTTTGATAGGGTTATTTGTTTTTGCTTGTTCAATTATTTAATTTCCTTATAGATTCTGGATATGAGACCCTTATCAGATGCATAGTTTGCACATACATATTTTCTCTCCTGTGAGAAACAGTTTGTCTGTTTACTCTGTTGATAGTTTCTTTTGCTCTGCAGGAGCTCTTTAGTTTAATCAAGTCTCACTTGTCAATTTTTGTTTTTATTGCAATTGCTTTTGAGGACTCATAACTTCTTTCACAAGGTCAATGTTCAGAATGGTGTTTCCTAGGTTTTCTTCTAAGAGCCTTATAGTTTCAGGTTTTACATTTAAATCTTTAACCCATTCTGAGTTAATTTTCATATATGGTCAAAAGTAGAGATCCAGTTTCATTCTTCTGCATATGGTTAACCAGCTATTCCAGCATCATTTATTGAAAAGGGAGTCTTTTCTCCATTGCTTATTTTTGTTGACTTTGTCGAAGATCAGATGGTTGTAGGTGTGCAACTTTATTTTTGGATTCCCTATTCTGTTCTTTTGTCTGTATGTCTGTTTTTGTACCAGTCCCATGCTGTTTTGGTTGCTGTAGCTTGGAATCTTAAGTGAATGTTCTAATCTACTTAAAGTAACTCCGCCATAGGTTTTACAAAGCATAACCAACATCAATGACATATATTTATTTTTTCATCTTTCTAATTCATCATGTAGACATAAAATCTAATCTATATTTAGATAACATATAAAGGATTGAAAAAGTCTATTTGCACATTCATTATTTGTAGAATCTCCAAAATAAACCTGGAGTTTCTCAGTGACACCTACATAAAAGACAAAATCTATTATGTTTTATAAAACTAATTCATACTAATAAAATAACATATTGATAGCAGCAGGAGCCAGCCAAATGCCAAGGCAGGTAGGGACAGGTACCTAGTGAAACCCCACTTCCAAGCTGAAGACAGTTTAAAGCCTGAAAGCCAAGCTACAGGTTAAATCCTCAGACTGGATTGAGAACTTTTCTTCTTGTTTGGCATGCTTTCCTCTGATTGATCCCACCCTTCACCTATTTTACATATACTTACCCTTTCCAATTTGGTTTTCTACACTGTCATGCCCACCTTGGAGTGGTGTCTTTGCTTTAACCTATTTTGCATACTCACAAACCAATCAGCATGCAGTCCCCATCTTGTGCCTACAAAGACCCCAGACTCAGTTGGTAGAGGGGAGTTGGCCGGACTCCAAGGAGACAACCAGACTTCAAGGAAGAAATGGCCAGACTTTGAAGAAGAGACAGCAGGACTATGGAAGAGAGGCCTGACTTTAGAGGAAGATGGCCAGCACTTCCTGTCAGTTCTCCAGCTCTCCTCTATGCTGAGAGCTGTTTTCCTTGCTTAAGAAAATTCTCCACCTTCACCATCCTTCAATTGTTCACACAACCTCATTCTTCTTGGATGGTGGACAAAGACTGGGGACCCACCCCTTTGCCTGTGCTGGTGGAGGGCAACCACCTTACATAATTAGGCAAGGGGCCAACTGAGTTGGTAACACACCATTGACCAGGAACAGTGAAACTAGGAGAGCATCATAACATCCCTTCTGGGGTTTCAGGGTCCCAGGCACCCCCACCTGGGTGCCACCACAGGTCCTGCATGGAGCTTGCTCCTGCTGGTGCCCAGAGCAACTGACTGGATCCTGCACTTGCTTGCTCATGTGCTCCCTCCCACTAGGAGTTGAGCGTGGCAGACCAAATAAACAGGACACCTCTGTCGCGAGTCCAGTGAAGGGGCCAAGAAAAATCTTGCGTCAATATTGTTACAATTTTTTTTCTTAATGCCAATATAACAAACGGAGAATATCATTAAAATTTAATATCCTGTGTCAGTTTATGCACAGGCAGAGTAGTTATATTTTAGTGTTAATTCAGATAGGTCCAAAGGAGGTTCTTGAGATTAATCATTTTATCTCTAGGCTCTAAAATTTTGAGGTTTTTTTTTTTATCGCTGAGTTCTGATCTCTATTAAAATTCAAAGACTCTTGGAAGAAGGGTTACCTTTCTCACTATAGCTAGTAATTGAGATTAAAAGGCCTGAAATCTAAAAAGAAATGGACATAAGAAAAATAAGGTATTGGTAAAAAAAAAAAAATTAATAGGGAAGCATGAGAAAAAATGTCAGGAAAAATAAAATCTTGGTAAAAAAATTAATAGGGAAGTATGAGAAAGTGTCACATTTTTTTTCCTTGGGTGTTTGGAAAAAGTAAAGGTATGAGTATGCTGACCTTTTCTAAAGAAATAAATATACTGGTCTTTAGAATTTTTGTCATTGTGGTGAACTATTTATAACTGACCTATTCAATAGTCCTAAGTATATTAATGGTGGATACTGCAATCTCTGAATGCTTCTTTCCTGATTTTCTGAGGTTTCTTTTTCCACATTTGCCAATATTAGACCAGAGTATTGAATATAGAGATAATGAAGACAGAAAAGGAGTGATATTTCTATATATGCATTTGTGGAATATATAATATGACTTAGAAGATCCACTCTAGAACATTACTTTGAGCAATGACTACAGGATAATTTCACTTGTTAGCTCCTTGGCTGGAGATTGAATTCCAGTTCCAGTTCTTAGGATGCTAATGTGAATATTAACACCAAAGGCTAACATATCCACTGTAGACTGAAAGAAGTTATTTATTCATCCGTTATTCATGTTAATTCCACTGGTACACAGAAATACACATTTTCACTAATTATTAGGTGCTCAACCTCAAGACATATGCCCTGAGTTTCAATATTCTAATAAAATATTATTATACAAGGATAATAACAAATTGAAGATAAACATAAATTGAGTCCTTTCAGAATGTCTAGTAAATTCACATTCTTTAAGGATAACACATTTTTTTCCTATGCCCAAGATTCCAAAAGTTCAATTACATCCAGGAATTGAGTTCTTATATTTAATTAAGTGAAACCTTGAAGAAAGACATACGCATAATATCCTAAAAAGATTTATATGTGTGTTAACCAATATTTGAAACAAATGAAATCTATAACATGTCTGATATTTTCATTGTTACTTATAGGGAAATATTGGGATTTAAGTCATTGAGATACCTTTACTGTTAATCAAAACCACATAACTCAATTGAAATACTGAGTTCATCTAGTGATACTAAGGTCCAAGCTGGAGTGCATTGGCACGATCTCGGCTCACAGCAAGCTCTGGCTCCTGGGTTCACGCCATTCTCCTGCCTCAGCCTCCTGAGTAGCTGGGACTATAGGCGCCCGCCACCACGCCCAGCTAATTTTTTGTATTTTTTAGTAGAGACGGATTTTCACTGTGTTAGCCAGGATGGTCTTGATCAACTGACCTCGTGATCTGCCTGCCTCAGCCTCCTAAAGTGCTGGGATTAAAGGAGTAAGCCACCGCGCCCGGCAAAAATGTTTTGAAGTTTTTGAAGAAACTTTCCTAAACATTGTTGCCTTATTTTATTCTTACAACAAATAGGAGGTGGTATATAACCAGTTATTTCTCCCTTTTAGAAGTGATTAAAGTTTGATTATAAATAATACCTGGCTGAAGTGAGAACAAGAATCCAGAATTTATTTCCCTACACCACTCCTTACTAACCATTTTAATATTTATAATCTGTATCATCTCTATCCATTGTATATGTTCTCAAAATCTTTATTGGGGAGATGAAATAGAGAAGCCATAGAGGTCTATGCTGTTATATCAGAAGTTTTATAACATGAAAATTGTAAAAATGATTAAATAACTGCAAAATATTTGAATATGATACAGTTGCTTCTTGAAATCTTGTAACATTGGATAAAGGCTGCAAGATGTGAAACAGAGGAGATTCACCTGTGCTAAGACGGGTCAAGCTAAATATTGTAAAAAGAAAGCAGGTTAAAACAGTACACATAGGATACCTTCAGTGGGTTTACAAGAGACAAAACACAATCCAAATCTGGTGACCACACTTCCACCTTCTCCAAGGAAACTAAGGGATTTCTAGAAGAAGCAGAACATTTTGATTAGGCACAAAATGGATTTTGCCCTTTTTATAGATGCTTTGTTTATGGAAATGCATCCTAAAATGCCTAAATCAGGAGTTGTCTGTGGACAAACTTCATATGGCACAATCTACATAAGCTTCTAACATTAATATATCTACGTAAGCTTCTAATGCTTAATGTGTTTGCATGATACCCATTATTCCACATTTTACTTCCAGTTGCTCTGTTTTCAACGAGTATTTTTTAAAAGCACAATTCAATATTGTTATTTTTATTCAGCATCCATTTTTAACTTTTTATTAGAATATTCCATCCATTTACATTTAAGTCGATTATTAATATTATTGGGTAACAGTCTACTATTTTTATCATGACCTATTGATCTATGATTCTCCGTTCCTCAGTTTTAGCCTTCTTTTAAGTGAATCTAGCATGTATTTTTTTTTTTAGTGTTTTACTTTATCTTATATATTGACTTCTTAGGTATATTTGCCTGTTTTCTTTCTAGACAATAGAGCAAGTTTCTTTGCCATTAATGTATTCCTCAAATAATAATATTCTATATCCTGAACAATGTAAAAATCTTATAGTAGTTTAATTCCATTTACCCCTTTCCTACTTGTTCTGTTTTTGTTCTCATATATTTCACATCTACATGTGCAATTATCCCATAACAATCAATGATTTTTAAAAATGTAAAAATGCATATTTACAAACACGATTTTATGAAAAGCATTTTTTTTTACATATTTACCTTTTTCCTTGTCTTCTTTGAATTTTTCTTTGTATAAACTTCTCATAAAAATGCTTTCAAAGGTACAACACCATAAAACTCCAGGGGAACAAATTCTTATTGTGATCTTTGCGAATGGTGTTCCTTTGAGATGTGCTTTGCACATCTTGTATGTCATTACATTGTATCACAGTAATCTTCAAAGATAATCTAATATGATTGTTCTGATTTATTTCCAATTTCTAAACTTATTAACTAATTTTTTGCTTCAATATTCTTCTTATTTTATATTAGCTATTGTCAGTATGCCTGTGACTTCAGAATACATGTATAGCATGCAATAAAGTAACAAAACTTAACTGATTTCTGAATACATTATTTTTCAAGTCACTGAAAACTTAATGTTTGTAATTAAAAACAAATGATAAAAGATATATTGAGCCAAGGGTTTTACATCATAAAAGAATAGTGTATCATGCAAATAAAATAAAGAAGTGAATAAACTGGTAGTTTTACAATTTTACCAGGATAAGATTTATTTAAGTTGAAAGAATTTCAGTAAAGAGGGCAAAGCTGAAGATGCTTCAAAGTTATGGTAATCAAAGGTGTGTGTCAGGGTGAAAACTTATTTCACACAATGGTAGATAAAAGATATTAATAGCCTTGTACGGCAAATAAAATATTTTGGAGGAATCCATATATGCACAGCTTTTCTTACTGTTGGGCCTATGCAAATTGAAATTTATCAGTATGTATTCTTCAGGTGTGTATTATCTTACAGGAATTCCATCTGCATTGGTAAACAAATAAGCAAAAAGATATCCTATAGTATACATACATAACATTGAAGCCTTAGGTCAATCTGAAGGCCAAGTCTTATGTTGAAGGCAAGTAATTCAGTAGCTAGCAACAGCTGCAATCACATAAGAAATGGAGAAATTTTGCTCTTCGCTTCTTTACTAGCTTTGTAGTTATCTTTATCTTTATTTTTTCAATAAATTTAAATACAAGGTCAAGTAAATTCATGAGAATATTGAAACTTACATAAAAATCATATTAATATGTTCCTTCAGAGACATAAGTAAACTTATTCTAATGAGTTACAGGTAAAACTGTTTAAGACAAAGTGAAAATTTCAGAAAGAATAAAGACTATTAAATAAATGGAGAAAAATATTACATTAAAGAAAAATAGCCCTAGATCTCATTAGTGAAAACATAATTTTACTTCAAAAAATTTACTTCAGAAAAGAACTAAAAATTATGTATAGCGATATTTAAAATATTAATCATCCTTCCTTTGAACCATTCAGTTAATGTGTACAAGTAGCTTGAAAATAGGTACAAGTTCCTTGAAAATAGAAATAATGTACAAGTATTCAATCGTATTTGAAGTCATTTATAATCCCAAATAATAATTACTGAGATCATTTTGACACCATATCATCAAAACAAAAAAAAAAAACACAAATGGTATTCAATGTTTATATAGATTGCTATATTGAATATAGATTGCTATATTGAATATAGATTGCTATATTGAATGTATTCTTTGAAGTATTTAATGTATTAATATCCACTTGAATTTTATTTTTTTAAATTTACTTTTACCTATCCTCCTTGTATCTGAGTTTTGACAAATTTACCCGCATGTTAGATGTAAGCACTTCTCTTCAGAGGAGGAGGCAGAGCAAGATGGCCAAAGGGAAGCCTCCACTGATCATCCTCCCCACAAGAACATCAAATGTAACAGCTATGTACATGCACACACACACACACACACACACACACACACACAAAGCACCTTGATAAGAACCAAAAATCAGCTTAGGTATCAGGTCGTCCACAGCAGGGTAGAGCCCCAGGATGCCCCGTTACAGCAGAAAACAAAATCAGAATGAACTCAGCTGACACCTACCCGTGGAGGGAGCATTTAAATCAGCCCTAGCCAGAGGGGAATTGCCCTGCCCAGTGGTTGGAAATTGAGTTCCCACAAGCCTTGCCACTGTAGACTAAAGTGCTATCGCGCCTTAAATAAACTTGAAAAGCAATCTTGGCCACAAGGACTGCAAATCCTAGGCAAGTTCTAGTACTGAACTGGGCTCAGAGCCAGCGGACTGAGGGGAACACAACCTACTGAGACACCAGCTGGTGCAGGTAAAGGAGCGCTGACACTGCAGCTCCCTTAGCTGCAGACTACATAGTTCACGGCTCCAAAGCAGATTCTTCTCTTCCACTTGAAGAGAAGAGAGGGAAGAGTGGGGAGGACTTTTTCTTGCATCTTGGTTACCAGCTCAGCCACAGCAGGATAGGGCACCAGTCAGAGTCGTGAGTTTCCCTTTCCAGGACCTAGCTCCTGGATGACATTTCTAGACACACCCAGGGCCAGAAGGAAAACCAGCTGCCCTGAAGGGAAGGACCTAGTCCTGGAAGAATTCATCAGCTGCTAACTGAAGAACGCTTAGGCCCTGAATAACCAGCAGCAATACACAGGTACTACATTGAGGGATTTGAGTGAGTCTCTGAGACTCTCTGCTTTAAGGTGAGACTCAGCACATCCCCAGCTTTGGTGGCTACAGGGAAAGGCTCTTTTTTCTTGAGAAAAATGGAGGGAAAGGTAGAGAGGACTTTGTATTGCACTTTGGATACAAGCTTGCCAACAAGAGGGTAGAGCACCAACAGGCTCTTGCAGTCCCCAACTCTAGGCCTTGGCTCTTGGATGATATTTCTGGACCTGCCTGGGGCCAGAGGGAAGCCTACTGCCCTGGAAAGTGAGTCCCACACCACGCACCACTCACCACAGTCTGACTGAAGAGACCTGAGGCTCTCTTTGGTAGCAGCCTGGTAGAACTCCCCATGGGCCTGTGGTGGTGGTGGCCACAGGTGAGGCTCCTCTTTCTTTGGAAAGGGGAGGGAAGAGTAGGACATTCTGCTTCTTGTGGTTTTGATGCCAGCTCAGCTGCAGTACAACAGAACACTGGATAGACTTCTAAGGTATTTGACTCTAGTCCCTCGCTCCCAGATGGCACCTCTGGACTTGCTTGGGGCCTGGGAGAACTCACCACCCTGAATGGAAGAACCAAGGCTGGCTTACTTTGCTACCTGCTGATGTGGCAACCTACAACCTTTAAAGAACATAGGTGGTAGCCAGCTAGTGGTTGTAGTAGGCTACTAGGCTTTAGGCAGACAGAGTGCTGTGCTGGCTTCAGATCAGACAGAGCACAGTCCAAGTGGTGGTGGCCATAATGATCCTCGTGTACTCCTTCTCCAATTCCAGGCAGCTCAGCACAGATAGAGAGATTTCATTTGTTTGGGGTAAAGCAAGGGAAGAGAACAAGTGTCTCTGCCTAGTAATCCAGAGAATTCTTCTATATCTTATTCAGGACCATCAAGGTACTACCTCCGCAAGTCTGCAAGAGCTACGGTGTTACTTGGATTGGAATGCCCCCTAATTAAGACAGGACTGTAGTGATTAAAAGGCTAAATCATAAGACCTGAGTCCCTTTGAATACCTGGAAAGCCTTCCCAGGAAGGACAGGTACAAACAAAGCTGGATTGTTAAGACTACAATAAATACTTAACTCTTCAAAGTCCAGACACCAACTGATAAGGTTTGACCGTATCCCCACCCAAATCTCATCTTTAATTATAGTTCCCATAATCCCCTGTGTTGTGGGTGATACCTGGTGGGAGGTAATTGAATCATAGGAGCAATTTTCCCCATGCTATTCTCATGATAGTAAGTTCTCACAAGATCTGAGGGTTTTATAAGGTTCTTCCCCCTTCACTTGGTGCTTATTCTTCTTCTACCTGACAACATGTGAGGAAAGACATGTTTGCTTTCCCTTCCTCCATGAGCGTAAGTTTCCTGAGGCTTCCCCACCCATGCTGAACTGTGAATCAATTAAACCTCTTTTTTTTTTAAAATAAATCAACCAGTCTTGCACGTGTCTTTATTAGCAGTGTGAGAACTGACTAATACACCAACAAACATCTACAAGTAACAAAACCATCTAGGACAACATGACCTCACAAAACAAACTAAATAAGGCACCAGAGTCCAATCTCAGAGTGACAGAAACTTGTGACTTTTCAGACAGGGAATTCAAAATAGCTGTATTGAGGAAAGTCAACAAAATTCAAGGTAACATAGAGAAGGAATTCAGAATTCTATCAGATAAATTTAACAAAGACATTAAAATAATTAAAATAATCAAGCACAAATTCTGGAGTTGAAAAATGCAACTGACATATTGAATAATGCATCAAAGTCTCATAATAGCAGAATTGATCAAGCAGAAGAAAGAATTAGTGAGCTTGAAGACAGGCTATTTAAAAGTACACAGTCGCCGGGCGCGGTGGCTCACGCCTGTAATCCCAGCACTTTGGGAGGCCGAGGCGGGCAGATCACGAGGTCAGGAGATCGAGACCATCCTGGCTAACACGGTGAAACCCCGTCTCTACTAAAAATACAAAAAATTAGCCGGGCGTGGTAGCGGGCGCCTGTAGTCCCAGCTACTCGGGAGGCTGAGGCAGGAGAATGGCGTGAACCCGGGAGGCAGAGCTTGCAGTGAGCCGAGATCGGGCCACTGCACTCCAGCCTGGGCGACAGAGCGAGACTCCGTCTCAAAAAAAAAAAAAAAAAAAAAAAAAAAAAAAAAGTACACAGTCAGAGAAAACAAAAGAAAAAAGAAAAAAAAATGAAGCACACCTACAGTATCTAGAAAATAGCCTCAAAAGGGTAAATCTAAAAGTTCTTGGCCTTAAACAGAAAGTAGAGAGAGAGATGTAGAAAGTTTATTCAAAGAAATAATAACACAGAACTTCCCAAACCTAGAGAGAGGTATCAATACTTAAAGTATACAATAATAGCTGAAATCTTCAACACCCCACTTTCAGCACTGACAGTTCATCCAGAAATAAAATCAACAAAGTAACATTGAACTTAATCTGCACTAAATACCAAATGGGCCTAATTAATATTTACAGAACATTTTATCCAAGGGCTGAAGAACAGACATTATTCTCCTCAGCACATTTATTATTCTCAAGGATAGACCGTTTGTTATGTCAAAAACAAATCTTTTAAAAATTCAAAAAAATTGAAATCACAGTAATTATCTCCTATGACCACAAAGAACTAAAACTAGAAATCAATAGAAGAGGAATTTTGAAAACTATACAAACACATGGAAGTTAAACAATATGCTCCTGAATGACCAGTGGGTCAATAAGTAAATTAGGAGGAAAATGGGGGCTGGGTGAGGTGGTTAACATCTGTAATCCTAACACTTTGGGAGTCCGAGGCAAGTAGATTGCTTGAGCTCAAGAGTTTCAGACCAGCCTAGGCAACATAGGGAGACCCTGTCTATACAAAAAAAAGTTAAAAATAGCGAGGCATGGTGTCACATGTCTGTAGTCCCAGCTACTTGAGAGGCTGGGGTAGGAGGATTGCTTGAGCCTAGAAGGTCAAGGCTGCAGGGAGCTATAATTGTGCCACTGCACACTCCAGCCTGGATGACACAAAGAGAGCCCGTCTCAAAAACTAAAAAAAAGGAAAAATTAAAAATTTATTGAAGCAAATGATAATGGAAACAAAACATACCGAAACCTATGGGATAACATGAAGTTAATACTCAGAATGAAGTTTAAAACTGTAAGTGCCAACATCAAAAAAAAAAGCAGAAAAACTTCCAATAAATAACCTAGTGTATCCAAGACCTTAACTGAGAATCTGACATTTAATAGAACTAGGCTGGGCGCGGTGGCTCACGCCTGTAATCCCAGCACTTTGGGAGGCCGAGGTGGGCGGATCACGAGGTCAGGAGATCGAGACCATCCTGGCTAACACGGTGAAACCCCATCTCTACTAAGAATACAAAAAATTAGCCGGGCGAGGTGGCGGGCACCTGTAGTCCCAGCTACTCAAAAGGCTGAGGCAGGAGAATGGCGTGAATCCCGGGGGGCGGAGCCCGCAGTGAGCCGAGATCGCGCCACTGCACTCCAACCTGGGCGACAGCGAGACTCCGTCTCAAAAAAAAAAAAAAAAAAAAAAAAAAAAAAAAAAAAAAATAGAACTAGCATTTTAGATCAGTATGCAATCTATTTTTTAATAAATACATTTTAAATTCTATCTACAGCATTTATCAAAACAATTGCTGTTGTATGAAGGGCTTACATGTAAAATTCAACACTTAAAAAATTTTAAAACTTTTAGCAGAAAATATGGGAAAATATTTTTATCAACTTTCAGCAGAGAAGAATTCTCTAAGTAGAACAAAAGCCAAAATATGCATTGTAACGGTAATAACTTCAAACATATTAAAATTAAAATTATATCCACTAAAAGTTACTACAAAAAGAGATAATATAAGCCTTAAAAATGTTACCAGGATACATGGGCATTAATATATATCTTCATTGTTTATTATAACAACAATTTAGAAACAGGCCACATTCTCAAAAGCAGCGGTTGAACAGATAAACACCTTAGGGCATTTTCTTTTCTTTCTTTCTTTGTGTGTGTGTGTGTGTGTGTGTGTGTGTGTGTGTGTGTGTGTGACGGAGTTTCGCTCTTGTTGCCCAGACTGGAGTGCAATGGTGCGATCTAGACTCACTGCAACCTCTACCTCCCAGGTTCAAGCGATTCTCCTGCCTCAGCCTCCTGAGTAGCTGGGATTATAGGCATCTGCCACCACGCCTGGCTAATTTTTTGTATTTTAGAAGAGACGGGGTTTCACGATGTCGGTAAGGCTGGTCTCGAACTCCTGACCTCAGGTGATCTACCTGCCTCGGCCTCCCAAAGTGCTGAGATTACAGGTATGAGCCACTGCACCTTAGGGCATTTTCATAAAATGAATATTATACAATTGTGAAAAGAAATAAAGCAACACATATCAATAGGGAAAGATATCAAAGTAACAATTTGAAAAAAAACAAATCATGTAACAATGCACATTATATAGAATAATTTATGTAAAATACAACAGATATATATATGTATATGTGTGTGTATATATATATATATATATGGTAAAATCCATAAAAAGCATATAAAGTACAAGATGGTTTTTATTTCTTGGGAAATATAAAGTAATGTGATATTGTAGTACCATACAGGATGCTCCATATTTCTGGGTGATTTTCCATATCCTAAGCTAGGTAAATTGTCAATGTGTGTTAATTTTTTATAGACTTCTTGCTATATATTAAGCATTTATAGTAAAAATGTTAAAGTATAAATAGAAATGTAATACCACTAAAGCACTGAGTATAGACTTATGGAGGTGAACGTTTTAACTTGATTGACTATAAAAGAAGAGTCTTGGTCACATACAGCTGTTGGGCAAATGGGAAAAGGAGAGTAGGATTTCAAAATAAAGGAAAGATCGAGAAAGATGAAGAAGCAAAACACATTGAGGCCACAAGTAGCTACATATTCCACCTGTGCCTTGGGTAAGAGAAGAAACATCTTCCCAATGGTATTGAAGGAAAAAATGTAAAAATAGTGGATACAAATACCTGTTTAGGTAGGGCAGGGACAGATAAGACAAAAAAGGTATTATTACCTTGATGTCTGTTTTTTATGCGAAATAGAAGTTAGTTTTCTCAGAAAAGAAGAAAGGCAAGTTGAAGACATTGGTAAAATTTGAAATTACTGCAGGAAAGAATTGGAGAAGGAACAGATAATGGAAACAGAATAATGTACTGGCATTATTGAGGATAAAGATAAGGTATGTTATATTATCACCAATCTACACAGCCAACTGATTTTCTTCATTAATGCTTAGAAACTCAGTTGTAGATTCAGAAATTTATTGACAAATGAAGGACCGGTGGAGTTATACAGAAAACAGGGCAGAGAGTTTCAGGTTTCTAAGAAGAAAATGATGAAAGTGAGGGAATTCTGACTTCCACATTGAAGAGGTAAGGATTTAAACACAGGAGACACAGAAAAATTGGATGGAAATTCCAGGGTCAAAAGACAGTGAGACCTAAACCTAGTTATACTTGCAGCAAGGGAAGGAGAAGTTTTATTTGAGCCTGGGATATTAACAAAAGTTATTTCAAGGTTTAAAACAGAGATAATGGCAAAGTCCAGGGCAAGGCTTTGGGTCCAAGTGAAAGTAACAGTTGATAGTAGTTGAAAAATAAAAATAATTTATTATGTTAAATTGCATTGCTTCAATCTTACTGACTAATTTAGGAAAATAAACTCCAGGAAAAATACTTTCAAGATGTGCCAAAAATCCCCGAGATGCTTATACACGTAAAGTTACATTTAACCATCAAATGTCAATTTATCATGTCCATTGGCAGGTATATAAAAAGACTAGGGCATGTGGTAACCCTATTTCCTCCTACACATAACTCATGTTTCATTTTGAACTTTTATTCTGAATTATTACCAATCTTTTATTTCGTAGGATTAGGATTATCAGTAGTCTATTTTAATGAGTTTTTTTTTTTTAAATCGATTTCTTGTAAGAAGTGCCAAGGGGAAGAAATCCACAATCAGATTGGCTGCAGGCTTGGAGAAAATTGTTTATGCATTCAGCTATGCAACATCATTGCTGTATGACATGCAGCAAGCCACTTAATCTCTCTTGTACAACATTTATTAATTAATTAGTGTAGCAGTACCTTATCTGTCTCCTTCACAAATTTGTAAAGAACCAATGAGATTACGCATGTCAAAGTAAAATGGAAATGCAAAGTATTGCAGTTTGTAATTCTACAAGTAAGCACTAAATACTGAGAAACTTAACAAGAAAGATTAGAGAACAAAACACAAAATGAGATTTTCTACAGAGATGAATTTGAAGTCACATATTAACTTTGGTCCATGTAGGAATTTTGTTTATTTTATTTTTTATTTATCATTTTAAATTTTTAAAATAGACTAAGAGGATACAAGTGAAATTTTATAACATTGATATATTGTGTAGTGAAGTCTGGGCTTTTAGTATACCTGTCACTCAAATAGTAAACATTGTACCCAATAGGTAATTTTTCAACCGTCACCCACCTCCCACCCTGCCACCTATTGTAGTCTACAATGTGTACTTTCCCCTTGTCCCTTCAAATCCCCTACATCCATGTGTACTGTTTGTTTAGATCCCACTTGTAAGTGAGACCATGTGGTATTTCGCTCTGATTCTGAGTTATTTCACTTACGATAACAGCCTTCAGTTCCATTGTGAAATACATGATTTTATTCTTTTTTATAGCTGAGTAGTATTCCATGGTGTGTAGAAATAAATAAATAAATAAATGTATATTACAAATATATATAAAAGGAAAGGCAGAGACAGATAGATGATAGATAAATAAACACACACAACACGCACACACAAACACACACACACACACACACACACCATACTTTCTTTATCTAATTATTTGTTGATCACTTAGGCTGATTCCATAACTTTGTTATGGTGAATAATGCTGCAATAAATATATGACTCAGGTTTTTCTTCTATAATGATTCATTTCCCTTTGAGTATATACACAGCAGTGAGATTGCTAGTAATTCTTTTACTAGTAATTAGTTCTTTAAGAAATCTCCATGCTGTTTTTTATAGAGGATGTACTAAGTTACATTCCTATCAACAGTGTATAAACTTTCCCTTTTCTCTGCATTATCACCAACATCTACTGTTTTTTCTGACTTTTTCGTAATAGCCACATTGGCTGGTGTAAGATTGTATCTCATTGTAGTTTTAACTTGCATTTTTTCATGTTTGTTGCCTTCTAAGTCTTCTTTAAAAAAAAAAGTCTGTTCGTATCCTTTCCCACTTTTTAATGGGGCTATTTGTTTTCTTCTTCATGAGTTGTTTGAGTTCCTTGTAGATTCTGGGTATTAGCCCTTGATTGGATAATTAGCTTGCAAATATTTTCTCACATTCTGTAGGTTGTCTGTTTTCTCTGTTGATTATTTCTTTTGCTGTGCAGAAGCTTTTTAAATTTTTACAGAACCATCATAGTGTTAGTATATTAAATCCTTGATATGAATAATTTGATTAATTTTTCATTTGACACTGTAATGTTTATGTCTTTTTGTTGTATTTGATAAAACACTAAACTATTTTTGGCATTAACTATTTTCTCACAAAGTATTGTGTCCTCTTTTATATTGTATGCAGTTTTCTATGAAATAAAAATTAGTTTCAAATAGACCGAAACAGATTTGATTAGTCTTTTTATAAGAGGAATTTTTATATAATAAAAGTACAGATTATAATTAAAATGTTTTAATATACCATGCACCATTTTATCTTTAAAAAAACAAAATTAATATAACTTTATTATTAAAAAATAAATTATTTACAGATTAAATCTTATAGGCCTTCAATAATTAGAGATTGAAAGACAGCATTTTGGACATTAATATATTTCTTATGGAATGACAAATATTCAGTAAGAGGCACTACATGCCCAATGCGGTTTTATTTAAATTATAATGTGTATATTTTAAATTTACATCATTTAGTATATGTAAGAGCTACGTTTTTATTTAAAGATTTTGCTTTAAAAAAATCTGGTTTTTGTCTTTAAAATTCACAAGTTCTTATGAGTTTACATACAATAGCACACTTTGTTCCATCTTAATAAAGGCAACTGGATTCTTAGATATTCAGTACTTTTGCCTAAAAGTTTAAATATCATGTAAGTAGCATTGTCTAGCTCATTTTCCTTTAAAAATAAGAACTTCAGTTTATAAAGTTTGGCACTTATAGTTTTGTTACTCAGGTATTTAAAATATATATAAATTGCTAAGTGTATGTGGCATATAAACACTATATAGTATATATAATGTAGCTTATATATATAATTATATATTATTTTAATAATATTTATGTAGTATATAAATACGTATAGTCACATTTTTCCAGAGTATAATTTGCAAAGATTCTGTCATGTTTATAAACCAGCCTTTTATTCTTGTTGACAGTAATTCTTATAATAAGACTGCAAGTATCACATTTTTTAGAGTATATTATAGAAGAAAGCCCAAATGATTTTAAGATACATGTAAAATCTTACCTTCTAAAATGTCTGTACTATTGTCTTTCTCAGGAAGATCGAGTATAAGACTTGCACATTCTAGTCCTGATTCTTTTTCCTCAAAGAATAATGAGTGCTTCAATTCAGTTTTCTCACATCTTAAAATCATTTATCTGTCACCTGCTGCAGAGGGCACATGGTCTCATGCAAGAAAATAATTACGGCTGTGGAAACATTCTTTGGACAATGTGAAAGATCTTTTGCTATTCATCTGCATTGTTCCAAAACAGTAGCAGAACAAATTTAAATAAGTTAGAGCTGCAATTATTTATTGTTATCTTTTGGATTGTTTTTTACCTGGGTAACGCAGAAGATTAAACATAATCAGTTCCAGGTGGAAACACTTCTACAGTATGTCAAGGACAATAAGTTCACAAATTGACTTTTCTTGCTATTCATGTGGTATATGAAAAGAATTGGGCAAAGGGGAATTTAATTAGTGTGTCTCATAGTAGAAATAAATTAAAAAAAAGATAGACTGCTGATTGCATTGAAAATCAGTAGCATGCTTAGCTGTCAGCAATGAAGCAGAAGTGGTTTCTTAGTATTTCTTTGGTCACAGAAATTTTGATTTCTTTAGATTATCCCATGTGAAGTCTAACGTGTATTATTTTAAGTATGAACTATAAAATGCAATTTTATTATACATATGGAGAGTTGTTACTTAAGATGATATAGTGACAAGTATTTACACTAAAAAACTAAAGGATTATGATAGCTACTGAAAGCTTTTATAGATTGAAACAAGCCAAAGAAATAATACCAAAGATAAGTTATTTTCATATCTAAGCTTTTCCTCTTAAAAACTTGAATAGCAAAGAATATATGTTTCAATAAAGCACATTATCAAAGATATTTTATCGCATATGTGTAATTATTATTTACTGCTTATTATTGTAAAAAGGAAGGAATTCTTAAAAGTAAAAATCAGAAAGTTTCCAAATTACCAATTTTTTTGCTAGTAACTATGAGTTAAATTATGCAAATGATAAGTATTATAGTAATTTTTATTTTGTTAAACTTGTGCATTTCATAAGCATCCATATAAGGAAGAACAAACGTTAACAATTCTTAAAAATATACTAAGGAAATAATTTGCATCATTTGTCATTACATTCTACTCCTGATATTTAGGATCTAATCTAGCGTTGCCTTTTACTTATGTCTTATCTATTGCCTTTGAAATAGAAAATAGCCTAATTTATGAATCACAAAATAATAGCTTAGTTTTCACTTTGCTTGGTGCTGTATAAGGAATCCAAATTTAAAAGATGCATGCCTTTATACATTTATTTTCCAAAAATTATATTGAGTTCCCAGAATATGCAATCCTATTAAAATGTGTAAGACAGTACATTTTCCTAAAAAATTAAAAATTTGTGGGAAATAACTACGAAAATAATCATAAATCCAGAGAAAATAAAATATGAGTTACCATAAGAAAAATCCATGAAACCGGAGAGAGATGCATTCTATGTGCTGTGGTGAAAGGGTGGAGTTGGGAAAAAAATGTCAGAGAAAGTGACATAAAATAGCCTTAGGGCTGTGTAAAAGATCAGTAGATTTGTGAGAGCCAGGTATTTTAAGTTTAAGGAATAACATGAAAAAGTGTATTAAAAAGAGAAAACTACTATTTTTTTTTAGTTCTTTTTGTATACCAATGCCATTCAAGGTGCCTTCAAAATATCCTTTCTGTTAGTTCTTAACACTCACTATGGGTTTGACAGTGATGAGGAGCTGGCAGACAGTGATCATAGACTGCTGGAGCACAGACTTTATGGTCAAGTTGTGAAGGTGTAGAATTGCTGGCTTAAAACTTTAGGCTTTATCATTGAAGCATAAACAGTTAAGGATTTTAGAAGATCTGTTCTCCAAATAGATAATTCTGCCAGCCTTATAAACAGAGAGAGTAGAGACACATAAGAGGCTATTAGTGACAGCACCACCTAGGAAGTATTTCTACACAAGCACACATGCACACAACATGATCACCCACCCCGGGCACACATGCATATTGAACTTGACTATCATCGACCCTACATTGAGCTATCATTGAACAGGAAGTCAATAGAAAGTGCGGGGGAAGGAGAGATAAACTGATCAACACCAACAAGAAACAATCAGCCAAATCCAAAATGAGGTATAGTCTTCAGGCCATCTAACCTGTTTTCTTTAGCAAAGTTTTTATTTTCGTGAAGAAAAAAGTAAAAAAAAAAAAAAAAGTATTCTAACATTACTTCATCAGAATTAAAAGATAATTCATTAACATTATTACAATAATTGGACCTCATTTGAACTCTATTTCAAGTAAACTATTTTTTTAAATAATCGGGACTTTTATTATGGAGAAGGTATTAGAATATATTAAATAATTATTCTTAATTTTTAAGATACAATAATAGCATTATAGTTATTTAAGAAAAACATCCCCTTTTTGAAACACATATAGAAATAAATACCCTAATTTTTTTTTTAAAGAAAAGGAAAGAAAAGAAAGGGAATGCTGGAGAAAGGTATAGATGAAGCTAGTAGAACTGTCAATTTTTGTTGATCCAAGCTGAGGCACACATATGATGGTAGTGGTGACCCATCTGGAGTGGCTGCTGTGAAGATGCCAGCTGCAGCGGGGTGGGCATGGCCAGGGTTGTGTGCTCCATGCTCCTGGGTGCAGCTGCAGCTGCCCAGTTGTGGCTCCGATTCCTGGCATCCCTGTGCTCTCGGGAACCTGGTAATCCTCTGCCGCCTAGGCTCGGAAGTGCCTGCTCCCAGTGCCTGGCTTCTCCCCACTCCCAGTAGCCAGTCTGGTGTGAAGAAAAATTGTTGCCAAGCACGGTTGCTATGTTGACCTGGCTGGGTGTGTACATACTCTGGGTGGCACTGACATGCCAGACCCCTGCCTCCTCGGCCCCCTGCCTCCTCGGCCCCCTCTAGACTTTGGGCACTGATGAGCATGGGAGGAAGTTAATGGGGGGGATAAGGGTGGCTCAGCCTGAGCCTGCAGGTGCCCCTCAGCACAAACATCCTAGGCACCGTGGACAGCCTGTTGATGGCAGGAGGCAGACATGTTACTGGGCAGATAGGGGCCGGCCCTTGATAAAACCCCACTTTCAAGCCAACGACAACCTGAAGCCTGAGGGCGGAGCTGCCAGTTCCAGGTGGAGTCCGCGTCGCCCAGAGTGAGAACTTACAGTGCTTTTTCCAAGCCCGCCCATGGCTGCCCATGGAGCAGTCAGCACATACTTCCTCCCTTCTGAGCTCATACCAACCCCAGTTTCAGCCAGACTCGCACAGATGTCGGGAGGACTTGTCTGTAAAAAGAAACTACCCACTGCAGGTCTGCTCTCCCCTAAGAGCTGGACAGATGTCGGGACATCTGCCTGCAGCAAGGAGCTACCCACTGCGGGTCTCCTGAGAGCTGTTCTGTGGCTCAATGAAGTTCCTCTCTGCCTTGTTCTCCCTTCAGTTGTCCATGTACCTCATTCTTCCTGGAGGTGGGATAAGAACTCGGGACACACTAAATGGTGAGACTGAAAGAGCTGTAATACAGACAGAGCTGAAACACATCTCTCTGCTCACCATGTTGCAGAAGATGAGAAGGAGAGAAAAGCTGCAGTTCTTCAGGCAACCCAGACCTAGGGGGTCCCTGAGCCAGGGCTGTGACACCCTCCTTGGGGCTTTGCAGTAACTGGCTTCTGCAAGATTCCAGATGCCAGTGCATTTTCTTTTTCCAGACACGGTGCCCACAGCAGAAACCACGTGTGGTACATTTGGTCCAGCTACAGCTTTGTACAGAGCCGGCACCTGTGCCAGTGCCTTGAGCAGCCTGCCCCACCACAACAAGCACCGTGCCTGGCTGTGGACAATGGCCAGTCCCCACCCTTGCTTGCCTATACACCTCCCACTGCTCTGTGCCTGGCTTGCCCTTGGGAGGTATGAAATCTGAGCTGGTAGCACGAGCCAAGTGCAGCCTGCAGGGCCGAGTGTGTGGAACAAGCCCAGTGGCCACAAGCAATACTCAGGCAGAAGACACCCCCAGCCATAGAGATTTCTGGCTGGCAAAGCAACACCCCAAAGATCCCATGACACATACATAGTGGTTAATTATGTATGTTGGAAATCATCATAAAAAAAGACTTGCTATAGAATAATATGACTTGTCTGAGCAATGACAATAACAGTAGGCAATTACAGTAGGGATGTAAAAAAGAAACATTAAATATGATTAGCAGAGGTCCATGAGGCAAATAAATCAAGATAGGGAAAGAAAGAAACAGCAGGATGACAAGAGATACATTTCACTTGGACATTTATAATTACAGTGCCCACACTCCTGCTTCCCTCATCACATCCTTTCCTCCTATAGTCATCTCCATCTTAGTTAATGCCTACTGCATCCTTCAGTATTCCCAGCCCAAAGATCACGAAATAATCTGTGTATTCTTTTTTACTGGTGCTGTGATAGAAACACTTCAGAATCCAACCACTTCCCACTATTGCACCACTGCTACCACCTTGGTCTAACCCACTCTAATTCAATTTCTGGGTGTTTGCATATTTTTAATAATTAATAAAGGCATTGGAGAGATTGTCTTAAGACATGAAGAAGAAGATTGCATCACTTTTCTCAGAACCTTCTAATGGTACCTTCATTTTTCTTTCATAGTAAAGCTATTTTCTTACAATACCTTCTAAAGATTTATAAATTGTGATCTTCTTTTATATATCTCCTCTTCTACTACTCCCCTGGACACTTTTGCTGTTATTTAATTATGCCAGGAATACTCATGCAACAGGTCCTTTGCACTGGCTGTTACCTATGGCTGGAACATTCTACCTGCAGATATATGCACAGGCTGCCTTTTTTTGGTTTTGATCATATGTCAAATTCTCAGTAAGGCTTACCACAATGCTCTGAAGCTCCCTACCTCGATTTTTTTTAAAATGATAATTTTTATTTTGTATTACATAATATAAATTACTTGCTACATATGTTTATTTTAAGTTCTTCCTTCATTGGAATATTATCTTCAAAAAGACAAGATTATTTTCAATTAAATTTCAACCTATCTCCCGTGCCCCAAACTTCACCTGTTGAATTCTACATTCTCAGAAAATATTTTTCAGATTGATATTGAATAAGGCACTTAGGTAAAATTGTAGTAGACAATTGAAAACTAAAGAGTATTACTCAGGAAATCAGCCAAAGTTGGAGATGGGTATTTAGGACCAATTGGTGAGCAATGTGGATTGTAGACAAAGGAATTAAAAGCAAGATAAAACCTCCAAAATGCTTAGAATTAAGGGAGTAGAAGGAGTTTAAGTGGAAATAAAAATAAGAATTCAGTGAATGAGACTGCTATCACCAAAATTCAATTTCAAACAGTTTAACAGTTATTTCTCATTTAAAGGAAAATTACTGTATGGTAAACTATTTTGGTAGGTTGTATTTCCTTGGATTTTTTTATTCCTTCACTCCCGTCCCTCACGCCCCCACCCCTCCACCTCCAGTTTTCTTTTTATCTTCTTCTTTTTTTGCTTTCTTTTTTCGTTTTTGTTTGTTTGTTTGTTTGTTTGTTTGTTTTTTGAGATGAAATCTCACTCTGTTGCTCAGGCTGGAGTGTAGTGGCACAATCTTGGCTCACTGCAATCTCTGTCTCCTGGGCTCAAGCCATTCTCCTGCTTCAGCCTCCTGAGTAGCTGGGACTATAGGCGTGTGCCACCATGCCTGGCTAATTTTTTTGTATTTTTAGTTGATACGGGGTTTACCATGTTAGCCAGGGTGGTCTCGATTTCCTGACCTTGTGATCTGCCTGCGTTGGCCTCCCGAAGTGTTGGAATTACAGGCGTGAGCCACCAACCCGGCCTCCAGTTTTCTTATAGCTGTTAGTAAATGCGGAAATGATTTATGGATAGAATAATTGACAATTTCCATGATAAAGAACCCCAAAGGAATTTCTTAACATGGATGCAGACCTAAAATTCCTGGCTGTTATTAAAAAGTATACATTTTATTTTATTAATAGAAAAAAATTAAAAGTCACATATTAACTCTGTTAAAAAGACTGAGAATAGACTAGGCATGGTGGCTTATGCCTGTAATCCCAGCACTTTGGGAGGCTGAGACAGATGGATCACTTGAGGTCAGGAGTTCAAGACCAGCATGGCCTACATGGTGAAACACCATCTCCACTAAAAACACAAAAAATTTAGCTGGGTCTGGTGGGGCATGCCTTTAGTCCCAGCTACTCGGGAGGCTGAGGCAGGAGAATCCTTGAACCCGGGAGGCAGAGGTTGCAGTGAGCTGAGATTGTGCTGCTGCACTCCAGCCTGGGCGACAAGAGTGAAACTCTGTCTCAAAAACAAACAAACAAAAAAACAAAACAAAACAAAACAAAAGACTAGAATGTCTTGACACATATTAAACAAAATTATTTTAATATATGTATCCTAGAAAATAGACTAATATAATTTGGTTACCAAATGTGTATAATCTGTACTTTTCCGCAGCATTCCAAAATAACTGTGAATATTGTTTTCTACCAAACCTGTTTAATCATCTTGCCTAAGTCATTGTCAGGGTGCGCTGGCATCCTAAATTGCTTAGAAAAAATGATAAGGACCTGTTTTCTAGACTCTTTAAATCTGAGAGGTACTTATTATTTATATTAAAATATAATGCCTAAATATTATATAATATTAAAATATGAAAGATAACAGTTAACTCAAATATTCATAAAAATGCTTCATTTCCATGGATAAAGTAAATTTTATTGGATATAAAGATTGATAAATGAAAGTGCAACCCTAAGAAATCTATGAAGGCTTGAAAATCTGTTTTCCATATGTAGTTTGGAATTCAAATTTTACGTTATGTTTCTACATGGCTCTGTGCTTTTTAAATGTTTCTTTCCTTCACTGTAAAGTAGTAAAGACCTATAAGATGATTTTTGCAATAACCACTAAGCTCTCTGAAAGACACACCTACGGTGAAATTTGAATCATTATAAGTCATTGCAAAGTTGAATTCAGTAAAATGGAAACCAATTAAAAGATAGTTAAAAATACATAAAGCTACAAAGATTTTTCATTTTTAAAAATCAGAAAATCAACTCAGAAACAAAATATGATTAGTTAATTAAGGTTCTTGGTGACATTATAAGAATCTGGTAAAATGTAGGAGAAATATTAACATTAGATGTTAATGTTAAACTAGACTTGCTGGACTTATGTTGAAGAAAGTTATATTTATTTTAGATATTTGCCAAAGTTTTCGACAGTAAGGTCAATCAAACTGTAGAAAAATTTTATTAATGAGGTAGATACGGCAAAGTCACTAAACATCTTTAAATAAAGTTTAGCAATATTAGTGGAAAGGATAGGAGAGCCATTATTTGGACTAGACATTTCTTCCAATCATTACATTTGCTTTCAACCTTATTACCTAAAAATTTTCTATGGGCTGCTAGTCTCCAGATAACTGGCATTTTCAACAACAGTCCTTGAACTTGATCTTTCTGTCTACCCAAGGGCATCTGGAGCCCCTTGTAAGAAAAGTGGAAATCACGTAGTCAAAGATTGAAAGTCTTCATTTGCAATGAGCACACATAATTTAACATGATAAATTAGAACACACAGAACAAACATAAAAAAAATTTAAAGTGAATTATTTAATCTCCATGATCAAATTTCTCATAGTTTCTAAACATCAGATGGAAGGTGTGTTATACAACATGAGGTACAACTCAAAATATAGCTCTATAAAAAGTTACTGTCCAGCAGAGAGAGATCATTATTCTAATCATATACTTGAATCAGGTTTTAAATTTCAGTGGTATTTATGTAAAAACTATGAAAATTTATAAATAGCAGCTAAGGGGCCATAGACATTGCTATATTAATGTTAAAAATTAAAAATTATATATTATATAATGTCTAAATAAATATGAATAAAGTAATTAGATATTTTAATAATACAAATACAAAGAAATAAAAATGGAAATAATTTGATCATATCAAAGATGGATCTTTCAAGGACATAAAGAAAATTGCTGAAAGAGATAAATGGTAACAAAATAGTATAGTTATATTCCACCCAAAGTAAAGAAAAAAGTGGGAATAATTTGATTATTTTAAATAGTACTGTGCTTCAGATACATAATTTAAAAATAAGGCTAAGTTTTCTTTAATTATCCGGGGCCAAAAAAGGTTGTTCATCTCATTATAACAACACATCTTTTGATATTTGAAGGCAAGAAGACATCATTTCCTACTAAAGATTTATGAAAAATAAGCAATGTGTATTAGCAACTAAATCAAGGCTCTGGAGTTGATTTAAGTGCACACTACATTCATGCATTCTACAACCACTTAGCTATTGAGTCATTCTCTCAGGCACTATGATAGTAAACAGACAGATAAAAATGGAAAATGCAAAGACCGCATACAGTTCAATTGAAAGTCAGTTTCAAATATAATTCATAAATGTATTTTATCCACTTCTTAAAGTATTCCTTCAGAAACTAATATTTTTCATTATCATTTAGTTTCCTTTCACATAAAAAGGTACTATAATATTGAATAGAACCCACACTCCATTTTGCACAGATTCTATACATCTCCTTGAAACACCAATATTGTGTATGAGAACGACTGAATTCTTGTTTATTTTATATGTACTATTCAGAAAAAAAATAGGTCCCCTGGTAATAACTATGTAGTCAGGCACAGTGCTGAGCATTTTCTGAAGATTATACTTCCAATAGCCCTATGAGTGCCTCTTTATATAAATATTCTAATAGAAGGAAAGAGAGGTGTGCAATTTGCCCAGGGCTAAAATTGTGTTAATTGCTGTGGACGTGATTTTAACTCTTGGATGGCCTGACTCCTAAAACTGCTTTTAACTACTTCACTATATGCTGACTGCCACGGATTAACTGACCTTCCAGAAAAGCTGTGAAGGAAAACAGATATGTGAAAGTTCCTTAACACAATTATTTTCTGTATGGACACACCTGCTTCCAAACCTACTATATGTTTAATTTGTGTATGGTACTAGTCATTATGCAAGAACTTTTGGAAACTTGAAACTATTTGAACATAGCACTGACTGAGATTTTTTTCATAAAAATATATTTTAAAAATTGGAATACTACTAAAACGTATGGTAAGAAATTTGCCATGTTTACTCAGATAATACAGGTGGATGGGGCTGTTTGATTGGGAGAGTGACTGCTCTTTACAAAAGCTGTTGCAAGCTGAAATGGTGCAGCTTCACCTGGCTGCACACCTTTGCTGCTCCAATTGCTCCACATTGGGTCAGTCTTTCCCCTGATATTATTTCCCAGTCTTCTGCAGCCATGCTTCATTACTTGAAATTGTTCTTCAATGTGTCTTGGCATGTTCCTTCAGCCTGCCCTATTTGAGATCTCCTCAGTTCAGCTCACCATACAACAGCTGGCCAGGTGTCTTCCTGCTGTCATCCATTTTTTATACTTGTTTAGTCCAGTGGAGCTGTATTGTAGCAAAGAATAACTTCACTGCTGTTGCACCAGCTGTGTTCCAGGACTTCCTGTTGGTGAATATGTTTCTACTTGTGATGCTAACTAAAATCAAGGTTAAACATAATGATCAATATTTTGCTCATTTTTTTATTATGGCATATTAGTAAAGATCTATGTACCTTTATACTCTACATAGTCTGTCTTATTAATCAAGTTATTCAAATGTTTAGTTTGATAACATACTGCTTTTAGCAGGATTTAAATAGAGCTGTGTTAATATATTTAAAAAAAATGAACAACCACTGCAGTTACTTTCAACTTACAGACTAAATAATATCTTACGTATTAATCAACAATCTCTGGTCAATTCAGAAATTTTATGAGCCATTGTGCAAAAGATAATGAACACCAATTATGCAATGAAAAAAAGTAAGATAAACCCACAAATATTCTCCTAAACCTTCTTTAAGATAGAAAAAATTATTTGAAATATCAGGAAATATTTTGAAAAGCTACCAAAAAGGTACCTGATATTAATAAAAATGTGTATCTAGTCACTACTATGCTTATGATACTGGCCTATATATTATTTCAAACTCCAAACATAGCAAAAATTTTTAAAAAATAGTATTTTTCAGTGGCCATGATGCATAAATGATTCCAGCTAACTTAATATTCAGTTTCCACACACTTTCACATAAAATACTCATAAATTATAGTTAACATGAAATGGTCGAATACATAACGTGCGATCATTAGCATTTCCCTTTCATATTCAGTACATAATAAACATTATTGGTTTTCTTATATGATAAGATGTGATAATAATACCAGAATGAGATTAATATTGCTATGTTAGAAACTTAAGTGGATCGTACACAAGTACTATGAGAAGAAGTACTGCCAGAAGGAAATTACGAAGAAAATAGGTACAGTTACAAATTTGCTGACAGTTTTAGGCAGATCATATTGGTATGGAATATATCACTTAGAGTACATTGTATAGCTTTTTGTCATAAAGTGAATCCTCATTTATCATTGATAGGACATATTTAATTCTGCATCTGCATCTAAATCTATACTAAAGAGAAATACATTTTGGTAACTGCAGTTTGTTTTCTTTTAAATTCATTCGTTTTGTTTTGCTTTGTTTTTATTGTTAATGGTGGTCAGGATCTGTGGGAATCAGCGAAATTGCATTCCGGACATCCATATTTTGTGAAATAACTGTCATTTTTCTCTAAGCTATACTATAGTGAAGTCTGAAGTATTGGTGAATTAAATATTTATTAAAGATTTATTATAAATACATTTTATTTTTAATAAAGATTTAATTCACCAATAACTCAGACTTTGTAGTTGGCATTTTAAAGAGTTCTATTTCTTTTGTGTCTGGATATCATGAATTTATACATCTTGCAGAATCTGCAGTATTGGAGAAGACACTTCCAAATATCTACTAGTTTATTGGAAGCTTAAAAATTATGATCTGTCATCTATTGCAGAGCTTCTTATAAAAATCAATTCTATATTTTTATAGTAGATATATAAAATTAGTAACACATATGTTTATTCATTAATTATAACAGGTATTTGCGGGATAACTACTATGTTCCAAGAGACTGCAAAGATGCTGGAGATATAATGGTGATCAAGGGATTCTACCTCCCTTATGGAGTTGTCAGTGCCCTCCAGACAAAACTTACAAGGAACACACTGGTAGTCAAGCAAAGTTGGGCTTATTTACTCGCATTGAGGAAGACTGCACACCATTGAAAATTTTAGAGTATTTTATTAAGAGGGTGTAAAAAGCTCTTACTGCATGTATTAGTTCATTCTTGCACTGCTATAAATAAATACTTGAGACTGGGTAATTTATGAAGAAAAGAGATTTAATTGGCTCACAGTGCCACAGGCTGTATAGGAAGCATGGCTGAGGAGGCCTCAGGAAACTTACAATCATGGTGGAAGGCAAAGGAAATCAGGCGCGTCTTCACATGGCCAGAGCAGGAGGAAGAGAGAGAGAAGCTGCTACATACTTTTAAACAATCAGATCACATGATAACTCACTCACTATCAGGAGAATGGTACCAAAGGGGAAATCTGGCCCTGTGATCCAATGACTTCCCCTCAGGTCCCACCTCTAGTGTTGGGGATTCCAGTTGGACATGAGATCTGGACAAGGACACAGACCCAAACCATATCACTGTAAGAGTTTTTGCTTGAATTGGGTGATTTTAGGGAGGTTTTGAAGAAGTGAGGTCTGCCCTGGAATCAATAATGCCAATAAAGCAGGTAATTTACTGAATTGATACCTTAATCATTCTTAACCTACAAGGTGAGAGGAGCAAATAGAGGCTAGGAAGAGCAATTATACATATTAGCCAGAATAGATGGTGCATTTGGTCAGTTTTTAGTTTTGGACATTGTTCTTGGCTTATTCTGTGCTCAGGTATAATTATGGAGGGGACTTGTCTTATTCCTTCATAATCACAACACCCTTTTCTGATGTGAATGTACTTTGAAGTTGTTTTTGTCAAACAGTAGAATGAAGCACCATGGCCTGGCTGTGAGTGCTGAGCCAGCTCCTAGCAACACCAAGGCGTAAATGATAGTGTCAGAGCATCTTCCAGCTGTTGATGTCTGCTTTTCTCTTTGTCAGAGGTAATTGCCTGAGGAAACTAAGGCAGGTTATAGAGGACATTTTCAAATGCTTAGATAATGACAAAACAAGGACCCTAGTCTGTTGTTTTTTGAATAGCCCCACAGTATCATTTTTTATTTAGCCACAGCCATTTTCCTACTTGTACCCCACACAACTTAGCCACATCCGCATACTGTAATTACAATGTGATACATGACAATATTTGATGTAGCTAAATAAAATGATACATTTCTGCATGTAACATGTAGTTTAAAATGAATAGAGTTAACTATAGTTCACACATATGTAACCAATAAACATCAGATTTCATAAATTCATGTATAAGAAATTTATTGTCATCCTTCAATAATGTGAATTGCTTTGTCTTATCTACACAGTAGATGTTTATTGTTAGTCAATTCAACTTTTTTCCATCCCTCCTTTTTCCTCCTTGCTTCAGTTTTCTAAAGTTAAGTAAAAGTTTTAAGGGCCTGAGGCATTAAAAGACTATCATATTTTTTATTCAATCTCTAATCATCTAGTCGTACTGATTCACTTACTGAAAGCTACTTTTGCAACTGGTCTCTAAAGCTCCACAAATTTGATGGCCATTTTCTCCTCATCTAGACAGCAACACATGTTGAGGTCATTGGCTCCTGGTACTGGGTTACTGATATTCCTAGGTAATGGAAAGCACACTAAAGCCAGAGAATACGCTATAGGCTGCCTCAGACCCATCTATGCAGACACTTCACAAAGATACTTCTGCTCACTTCCTGCCACACTGATGCAGGAACACTTGGTCACTTGGGGGACAAAGGGCTTAAGCAGAGGATTCTTTACTCAACTGGCCATCCTATCTGGGTATTCTAACGCCAACATTCCTCGGAGTTGAGTTGGAAAAAATCCTTCTTAGCTTCTAATTCAATTATTTTCTCAATTCAGAGCATCTGTAGTTCAGTTTAAGCTGTTAATCTATTCCTCTAAATCTATTGTTTATAAAATCAATGATACTTTTTGAATCCAATAGTTTGCCTTGGGTTTTGAAATGGAGTATTTTGGAAAAGGTCATGAGGTACACCTGGGAATATGGAAAACAAACTAGTGTAATATCCTAAAATATTATTCTGCCAGATATATTTTTAATGTAAGAAAATTATTGGTCATTCAACTTTGTAACTTTGTCTTTAGTTATTCTAATACAAATGTGTATCATTTAGTAAGAAATAAATTATGAAATTATGTATGGTTTTTAAACTATAAATTGCTCTTCATTTTAATAAAATATTATTGTATTTTGACATATATTTTTAACTTTGAAGTGTCCAATGGTTGAAATCCTCATCAGTTTATTTTTATTTCCTGTTGAATATATGTAATTTAAATAATAAAACATTTACTAGATAATATTTTTCAAGAAACAATTATCCTATGTATTAGCAACATTTTTCCACATGTTGGAAAAAACCAAAAACATATGAGATATTTTTTCTGGTACTTTCTACAAGATATAAATAACCTAACACTGTGCACAGAGCTGCATGGAGAATGGTTTAAATTAAATTTTCCTCAAGTTGTTGTCCTGTGTGCAAAATCATGGGGTGATTTTTTATTTTTCCCAGAATTGAAAATCCTCAGGGGAAAAAAGAACTTTTAATGGGATCACTGCTGGAACCTAAACTTCTTAGAGTTCAGCAGATGATGACAATTTAAGAGACCCACATAAACATGCTGCCGCTGTAGAATACTAAATGCCTTGTCCCAGAGAGGAAATGTTATCCAGATCTCTACCAGGAGTTCAAAAATGTGATGCAGCTCTAAAGAAGCCTTGTGACTCTTCAAAATTAAGTTCTTTATTTTGTATCAATGGGATATTATGAAAGAACTCCCCTTCCGGGTGATGATTTATATAATAAAGTGAATATATGTGTTCTGCTGAAGATCTGAATAAATGTGCTTCACTGAGGGCCCAGGATGATCTCCTCTTCATGATGGAAATTTTGAAGTTTCAGTTGGTTTTAAATCTTTGGGGAGTTTTGTTTAATGAAAATACATTGGTAATATGATGCCTCTACAAATTTCTATTTAGGAAATTAATAGAATTTAAAAAGGACTAGACGTTTTCCAAAGAAATAACTCTTAAACATGTACATTAATCACAGCCAAAGAAGTGTTAAGATCTAAGAAACCCAACTTTAGAAGGTTATTCTTAGCAATTCACAAAAGTAACATTTAAACTGGCTTTTACTAACTTCAAATTTAGAAGATGAAACTATGAGTTTTTGTTGCTGTTGTTGTTGTCATTGTTGTTCTATTACTTTGTAGATAATATTAAAGGACTATTTTAATGTAATTTATTCCAACCATAATAAAATTTGTCCAACTGGATGTAGAGTTTAGCTTCCTTTGGCAGCACATCAACTAGAATTGAAAGAATTAGCATGGTAAAAAGGTCGGTGTTAGTCTCTGCATGGGTGAAAGTCATACTTGCCAAATATTTACCTGATAAACGGAGGCTGACTTTGTGGTCCAACTTTTAGTTTAAAAGTATTTTATTAATGTCTATGGAATGTGAACCAAGGAGGCCAAGGTTTTATTTATTAATCATAGATATCGAAAAGTATTATTCTGATTTTGATTTCTTTAGAAGAAAACTACAAATTTTAAAACCTACTGAGTCCTAATAAACCTATTAAGTCCTACTAAGACTGTTTAGCCACATCCATGTAATTCAATTTAACAGGTATTTATTAATTGCAACTAATTCCCTTAGGCAGGGCATATAATTAAAAAGATGACTAAATGATATGCCCATCCTAAGATAGCTTAAAGAAAGACAAGGACAAATTCAGAGTTTTATGTTTTTACTAGTACGTGCTGGTGCATTGCAAACATTCAAATCACAGGTTACAAGAGGCTCTTCACCTGGATCTTTACACAGATATTGACACCACTTTTAAGATAAAGCACATCATAAGTTTTTAAGAAAAGTCACTCTATCTTCTGTGAGGCTGAAAATTGTTTCTGCATGTGGTAAGGAAACTTCAAAATAAACACTACCGTTGCTGTCATGAACTGAATGCTTGTGTCTCTCCCAAAATTCATATCTTGAAATCCTAACCCGCCAAGGGATTGATGCTGGAGGATGGGGCCTTTGGGATGTAATTAGGTCATGACAGAGGAGCCCTCGTGAAACAGATTAATGCCCTTAAAAAAGACACCTCAGAGAGGTCTCTTGCCCTTTTTCTGCCATGTGAGGAATAAGAATTCAGCAGTTTGCAACCTGGAAGAGATCCCTCATCGGAACCAGAGCTTGCTGGCACTCTGACCTCAGACTTCCAGCCTTCAGAACTATGAGAAATAAATTTATGTTGTTTATAAGCCATCCAGTCTATGATATTCTGTTATAGCAGTCCAGACTGACTAAAACAATTGCCAGTATTCTCTCTTGAGTACCTAAAAGAAAAAAGATATAAGAAAATAATAGATTTCATAGAAAAATATTTTTTCCCTTTCTAAATGATGATAATGATACAATAGAAAAATTATAAAATTAATGTGAAAGTAACCAAGCTTAGAAAAGCCAAGAAACTGAGTTGATGAATTTAGACTGATATAAAGATAGTGAATTATAATTTATTCCCAAAATACAAAAAATATTCCCACAGATCACTTATCTATACTTTTTGTCAAGGACCTGAAGCAATTACCAAAAAATAACAAAGAATTTCCTTCAATTAAATGTTCTCTTCCTCTGATGTTACCATTATTATTGTTCCTTCTAACACAGTTTTAGTGCTGAAAGCTTGTTCTACTGCAAGCTTTCCACTCTATCATCTTGTCTCAAATTAGAGCTTTATAATCTCCTACTGCTATTTACCCAATCTTTGCTGTATGCCAGCTCACCCATCATCCAAACAAAGGGAAAAAGCAATAATAATAATGTCAATATCTATTCCTAAAACAACCAGTTCTTTGTACATGTGTTATCTCATCTGATGCTCTTGGAAGTCCTGGAGGTAGGTAAGTCAGCATTCTTGTTTTCACTTGCAGTGTTAGTGAATTACTTGGTAACAATTTGTGAATTGCCAGTCCCAAACTTGTTTCGAGCTTCTCGGGATTATCCAGCCATTCTAAATGAAATACACAGAGAATCCTTTTCTACAAAGGTAGAAAGCCCAGATCTTCCCTGCCAACCAGTTTCTGAGTCGATTGCCACCCATTGACAATTCTTAACCTCCATTTCAAAACAAATATGGTAGAACTTTGCTTGGCTTTTTTTCTAATAAGGTTTCTATGCCAGCTTATTCTATCATCCGTCTCCTGTTTTTAGATAATTGACACTCAGATTTGATGGCAGCGGTGGCCTGTCTACAGCAGCCACTGTGAAGACGCTGGCTGCAGCAGGAAGATGTGTGACTGGGGTTATGCGCTCTGCAGTGCGGTGGGAGCTGAGAACAGCAAGGAGCCCCGCCCCCTACTGAGTTCGCAAGGTGGGAGCCCCGTGCTCCCAGGCACAGCTGCAGCTTCCCAGCCACAGCTCTGGACCTAGCATCCCTGCCCTCTCGGAGGCTTGGGCAGCCCCTGATCCTGCAGGCTCAGAAGTGCTTGTTCCCACTGTCTGGCCTCTCCTGGCTCCTGGCACTTGCTTCGGTGCAGAGCAAAGTTGTGGCCAAGCCCGGGTGCTGTTGTGATCCAGCCAGTTGTCCGTGCACTTGTGGCGGCGCTGACATACCAGCCCCCCTGCCTCCTCGACCCCCTCCGAACTTTGGGCACCCGTGATCATGGAAGGGAGACAGGGGTTGGGGGCTGAATGCAGCTTCGTGTGGGCCTGCAGGCACCCCTTGGCACTAACAGCATGGGCACCATGGACAGCATGTTGATGGCAGGAAGCAGACAGGTTTTTGGTCAGAAAGGGACAGGTCCCTGGTGAAATGCCATCTTCAAGCCAGGAAGGTGACTGCCTAAAGCCTGGGGGCAGGGTTGCCAGTTCTGGGTCGGGGAGTTGAAGTCTGGAGTGAAAACTCACGGTGCTTTATCCAGGCCTGCCCACGGACACCCACGGACCAATCAGCACACACTTCTTCCTTCCAGAGCTTATAAAGACCCCAGACTCATCTAGATTCACACAGACGTTGGGACAACCTGCCTGTGGAAAGGAGCTACCCACTGTAGGTCTCCTCTCCACTGAGAGCTAGACTCTCACCAGGACGACCTGCCTATGGAAAGGAGCTACTCACTGCAGGTCTCCTGAGAACTGTTCTGTTGCTCAGTGAAGGTACTCTCTGCCATGCTCAACCTCCAGTTGTCTACAAACCTCATTCTTCCTGGAAGCGGCACAAGAACTTGGAACCCACTGAATGGTGGGACTGAAAGAGCTGTAACACAAACAGGGCTGAAACATGCTCCGCCACTTGCCATGTTGTGGGTGACGAGAAGGAGAGAAGAGCTGGGGACCTTTGGGGAGCCCAGACCCAGGGGCTCCTTGAGCCAAGGCTGTGACACCCTCTTTGGGACTCTGTGGTTCCCGGCATCTCCAGGCTTCAAGGTGCCACCGCGGTCCTCTCGTAGAGGTGTGTGTGCCTGCAGTAGAAACTGTGTACATCTGGTCCAGCTGCAGCCTCGCATGGTGCAGGCACCTGTGCCGATGCTTGGAGCTGCCTGCCCTGCCACAGCCGGCGTACCCGGCTGTGCACAGTGGCCGGATCCTGCGCTCACTTGCTCACACATACCTCACCCCTCTGCACCTGGCTCGCCCTTGGCAGGCACGGGATCAAGGCTGGTAGCATGAGCCGAGTGCAGCCTGCCGGGCCAGGTCGTCAGAACAAGCCCAGCAGGTGCAAGCAAAACCCAAGCAGAGCCACCGGTGGCCACAGAAGTTGCTGGCTGGTGAAGTAACATCCTAAGGATCCCATGACAGATTCACCTTGTCTAGAGCAAGGCCTGAATATCCTCATAGACCCTACCTTATACAGATACTTACCCATCCTTTATTACTCCTTTGTAAACTGGCTACTCTGGAGATGGACGTGTTTCCCCACACCTCAATCTATCACCTTGGTTGTACACTTGCCCACACACACATAATACATTTAGGTATCATCTTGTTTCCCTCATTCATAGGACTAGCTGCCTTTTCATCATCTCTGCCTCACTTCCTTGCATTTAGATTTTGTGTGTGCTTCGTGGATGAGAGACTTACTCAAGCCAGAGCCACCCCCATGTTCAGCAATCCCTCCCTGTGCCCTCCCTTACTTTCCTCCACATTCTTTATCCTACAGTCTGGACTCTGTTCTTGTTTCTTTAGCACCTAATAACTTTCAATCTGTTTTGTTTCTATCTTCAGCCTACAATAAATATAATGTATACCCTAATAAGCCAGGATAAAACACACATACACACACATTTAATACAGGATTCATAAAACAATACTAACTCTTGGCAAGTGAATTTGTCAATTGAATTGTCAAGTGTAAGCACTCTAAATTTTCTATTCTGTTCTGTTTTATTCTAGTATTTCCTATTATTTCACCTAAAAGGGCTGATCAAAATAAAATAAAATGGATTTACAACTTACTGAAGGGATCATGATCCACAATCTGAGAAACAACGCTCTAACTGGCTAGTCATGTTTCACTTAGGAAAACACTTACCCAAAAGATAATGGCTGCTCAACAGGCTGCCAAAGTCTTTGGCCTCAAGATTTGAGACCTCTGACCAAGGTTTAAATACATTCTCATACCTCCCAGCAGAGGTTAAAATGCAGAGGTTAAAATGCCCATGAACTACTACCATTTGCTCATCAATTCATAGGACAATTATGATATTATTAAAAAATCTAGTTGCTGTTTTTTCTTCTAAAGTCTATTTGTAAGATACATAAGAACAGATAATGTATTTTATTAATTGATGTAGCCCTTGTTTCTAGGCACTTGCGGGCTCATAGTGTTCATTCTAATATTTGCTGAATAAATCAATCAATGAATCAATGAATGTTTGGAAGTGGCTTAGTAGGTTGTTACTCATTCATACATTCTCTCATTCAGTAAGCATCTGATGAATACCCATTACATTATATGTCAGTCACTACGCTTGTTCCTGCTTACATTATGCAATTGATTGAAACCAAGTCCTTATTTTTAAGAATAAGTAGTAGAATATGTAGTTTCTGAATGTTAAAGGAATTAAATGAAAGATTAATATCTAGCTCTTGCTATATGTGGAACTAACAAATCACATGTATGTTAATTTTCTCATCACCCAATCAACAAATATTTAAAAAGCACATGGAATGTGTTAGACACTATTTTAGGCCTTGGAGACAGCATGAATAAACAAGAAAAATTTCCTGCCCTCAAGGAGCTCACATTCAGTGCTACAAGATAGAAATGGAACATAAGCAAATGAACAAGATAAAGTAGATAGTATTAAGCTCTATGAAGAAATAAAACATGGTGAAGAGATAGGGAGGTGGGCAGGTTAAAAGGAAGAGAGTACTTTTCTTTAGAACAGCATCTAGATGTCTCTGGAAGGCAATGGGAAACTGAGGTATTAAGAAAACTTTATTAGGAAAATGCAAATGGCTGCTTTCCCCAGTTCAGAAAGATCTTTGCCTCAGCTCAGGAGGACAAAGTGCTTGCACTTTTCAAAATGTGAAAAAGAAAAGGCTTTCACTATTGCTGGTCATTGATCCTCCACGAAGTAAAAAATAAATAAATAAATAACAAAAATATAAGACAAGAAAGAAAAGGAACAGATCCTTGCCTCATTAGGCAACCAAGGTTAGTACAAAATATTTTGCTGAAAAGGAGGACAGAGATTAAATTGAACCTATGTTTAAAGTAAATGATTGCTGTGACATGCATTTCTCATATCAGAGCAATTTAGATAGGAAATAACTGGTAAGCAAACATTCTGTATTATAAATGAGAAAATCCTGGAAAGATTATTGTTGTCTTTTTCACTGAACACATCAGCAGGAAAATTATTCAGCCCCAGGCAGAGGAAACAAATATCATCAAATACAACAGGGTTGCTGTTTGGATCCTTCTACTATCCTCAAGGACTGTCATGTTTTCAGTACTCATTTCTTTGTATGTCGCCTTTCAGTACAAGTCTTTATGTCTTGTACACATTCAGTCTGTTTATTTTTTGTATTGCTGCCATTGTAAACTTCTAGAATCTTAAGTATACCAAGGACAACTGCTTTTTCTGAAATAATAATATGATGCAAATACTGAAAATAAATATAATTTGAACAAATCTAAAGCGGATTTATATAACTTGACTGTTTCAATATTTACAACATTTAGAAACTAGATTTCATTTGCACAGAAGTCCAAAAAAAATTAACAATACCTAGGGTAGTGTTACAAAGTTAGTCAGATCTCAATAAAAACAAGCTATATGAAAAACAAAACAAGTAGTAAAACCATTTAATCACAAACTACCCAGCCTGATAAGGAGAGCAGAAACGCAGTCTCGTAAGACCCATTACCCACTATTGCTTTCTCTGCTTATATGATAGGGTTCCTGACCGAATGGGTTTATTTCCCAAGCTCTCAAGTCAGGAAACATCTGACTGGAGTTGGCCAATGGGAGGCCTTGGTGGGAGACAGGAGAATGAAAGAAAAGAAGCAGCAGAGTTATTTCTTCTTCTTCCTGCACATTTCTAGCACTCTGCCAGAGTGACCTCTCTAGAAATGCTTACATGTTCTCTGTGGTCTGACACCCACTAAACAGGATTGCCTAAATCCGGCTATTGCAGACAAACCTCTTAGCAGAATGGGATGGCCTCTTTCCTTTTTAGCTCTAGCTAAAATGAATTGGCCACTCCCCATGGTTGCTGATATTTGCATTATCTCACTGTTTTTATTTTCTTGCTGAGCTTTTCCATCGCCAGTACAACCAATCCTATTCATTAAGTTTTCTGTGCTTTGCATTCATTGAGTGATTGCATATTCCTAGTTAAAACTTGAAGAATACAAGCAATATTTGATCCACTATATATGTATAATATTAAAATGTTATGATATCTGTATTGAAACTGTCTTTTCATAAATCTGGTCATAAATATATATCCCCATACATTTTGACTCCATTCTCAAATTTTAAGGGAAGTTAAACTTTTATATGCATGTTTTATAATTCCTTTCAGCAAAATTATTTTATAATGTTGGCCAACTACTATGGGGCTAAGGTTTCCTATTCCTTACCTGAAAAATATCAATAAATCTCTCTTGTTCCTCTCTCCAAAATTGCCCCTTTTTGCAGAAGGCAAATCATCCTTCTTGGCATTATCTTTTGGCTACCTATTCTTTATTGTTTGTATTGAAGTTGTTGTTTTCTTCCACAAATTAATCCTTCATATTTGATTGGCCCAGGCTAGGCCAAAAAAAAAAAAGAAGAAAGAAAAAAAGAAAGTGAGAGAAAGAGAGAGAGAAAGAGAGGAAGGAAGGAAATATGGAAGGAAGGAAGGAAGGAAGGAAAGATGGAAGGAAGGAAAGATGGAAGGAAGGAAGGAAGGAAGGAAAGATGGAAGGAAGGAAAGATGGAAGGAAGGAAGGAAGGAAGGAAAGATGGAAGGCAGGAAGGAAAAGAAAGAAAGAAAAAGGAAGAGAGAAAGAAAATAACGTTTTCTTTGAATGTCAGTCTTAGGAATGCACTAACTCTGGTTAACTATGTTTCTGGCCTTGTGAAGAAAATGAATCTGCAGTACAAAGTGATGGAACAATATTCAAAGTGAAGCAGAGATAAGAAAGGTAGAGTTTAAGATTCTCCTTGCTGTTCTTTGAAGTCGACCTTCATTAGTATCTTTCTTATCTATATTTGTTAAATATAAATATAAGTATGTGTGTGTATATGTATTAATTTAGATAATTGAGGAATATACTCTAAGCCAATATAATCATTTTTTATTAAGGTAGGTTGAGTTTATTTTCTGTTATTTGCAACCTAAGATGTCTTAAGTAATACACATATCACTTTATTACATTGCATTAAAATGTCACTGTTAAACCTGCTCCTTGGAACAAGGACTTTCATTGTGTTAGGATAATGAGGCCTCACAAAGAAGTTAAGTCATTCTTGTTGCCTAGAATCCATTTTTAAGGCTTGAATCTCAGACATCAACCAGAATTGAGAGCAAAAGCCACAAGTGGGCTACAGAGTGAAAATTTGCCTCTTTCAGTCTTGACTAGCCCTAAATAAGTCAAAATGTCTATCCACCTTGGGGGTAAATTTTAAGATGGTATAAAAACAGACAGAAAGAAATGAAATCAGGAAATATGTCAGGAAAATTGAGCCAGCTGTTTTTAGACATAGTGTAAATATTGCAAGGCAATGGATGAAATAGGATTAGTAACTGTGTCCTCCAAATAAGTGAGCTGAGCAGAACACAGAAACTGGCCATGTGAAATTATACTGTTTCCTGCTCTATTTAATGCATTATTTTCTCTTCTATTCCTCCTTATACAACTTAAACAGATGAATCCAAGGGCAAAATGAATTGACATGCTATTGCCAGAGAAAACATGACAGGTCAGGACTGGAATCTGCCTTCGAAATGTCTATTTTATGGTCTTATATGTTTTTAAAATATACTTTAAAACCTAGGTATTCATAGTAACAATATACAGAATTATTCCAATTGTGTTTCCTCCAGTTTTTTCCTACCACTTTAAATATGCTATATCAAATGCTTTTGTTGTCGTTGTTGTTTTAGAATAAGACATTTGTATTTAAAAACATAAAATTCTCGTTCAGGAAAAGTGCATATTGCCCCAGGATAGGTAACAGAAAATAAAGTTTCTTCAAAGCCTCACACCCTGTGTTTTCCCTCAACCACATTTTGGACTCTTCCCTAAACACACACACACACACACACACACACACACACACACACTTTTTGTTAACTAAGTTGGAGATGTCTAAAAACACGTAAGTTTTTGGCCAAATAATTTAGCAGATAAATGTGCATAGTCACACTTTGCTTCCTCTGTATATTTTTTTCTTTCAGAAATTTCCTAGTATATGTGTCCTTCATTCCTTAACTCATTGATTATTTTCTAATAAATCTAATGGGTTAAGGGATGACAAAGATTTTCACATTTAAATTATACTTGTATTTTAATTGGGAAAGTTTTAGAGATTGAAACTTTTAAATTCATGATAAATAAATGTTTAATAGTGGACACTCTGGCCTTGATACTATACTAAGAAGACAGAGTTAGATATGTGTTTGAATATTAGGTTGGTGCAAACATAATTGTGGTTTCGAACTATGAAATTTAAATCATTATAATAGGCTCAAACACATCTTTTTTAATCAAAATAGGAACCATTACAATCAACACATTTTTGCCAATGAGAAATAAGTTTGTTTATTCCTATGGCATAAAAATCCATGCTTTGGGATTTGATGAACTCTTGGAAAGCATTTTCTGCACTCTGCTGGTTGTGGAAGCGTTTTCCCTGCAAAAAGTTATTGAGATGCTTGAAGAAGTGGTGGTTGGTTGACGAGAGGTCAGGTGGATATAGCAGATGAGGCAAAACTTCACAGCCCAGTTCATTCAACTTTTGAAGCATTGGCTGTGTGACATGCAATCAGGCTTTGTGGAGAAGAATTAGGGTCTTTCTGTTGACCAATGCCAGCTGCAGGCATTGCAATTTTCAGTGCAGCTCATGGATTTGCTGTAATGGTTTCACTGGGATTCAGAAAGCTGTAGTGGATCAGACTGGCAGCAGACCGCCGAACAGTGACCATAACCTTTTTTTGGTGCAAGTTTGGCTTTGAGAAGTGCTTTGGAGCTTCTTCTCAGTCCAGTCACTGAGCTGGTCATCATTAGTTGTCGTATAAAATCAATGTTCTGTCACGCATCACAATCCAATCAAGAAACTTTTCATTGTTTTGTGGAATAAGAGATGGCAACACTTCAAAATGCAGATTTTTAAAATTGTCTCTCAGCTCATGAGGCACCCAATTATTGAGCTTTTTCACCTTTCCAATTTGCTTCAAATGCCAAATGACCACAGAATGATCAATGTTGAGTCCTCAGGCAACTTCTTGTGTAGTTGTAAGAGGATCAGCTTCGATGATTGGTCTCAGTTAGTCATTGTCAACTTCCAATGGCCGGCCACTACACTCCTCATCTTCAAGATTCTCGTCTCTTTTGCAAAACTCCTTGAACCACCACTGCATTATATGTTCATTAGCAGTTCCTGGGCCAAAAGCATTGCGGACATTGCGAGTTGTCTCCACTACCTTATGTCCTATTTTGAACTCGAATAAGAAAATCACTTGAATTTGCTTTTTGTCTAACATCGTTTCCATAGTCTACAATAAATATAAAATAAACAGCAAGTAATAAGTCATTAGCAAAAACATAAAGCGAGAAATGCCCATTAAAATGAAGTATAACATAACCACATTTAAATAAGAATGCATTCCAATATCAAGTGGCAAATTCCAACAATGCAAAAACTGCAATCTCTTTTGCACCAACCTAATAATCCACTGAAGTGAATACTTATTCCACCAAATTGTTAGTCAAATACTGGGAATGTCAGTATGTAAAAGAGCTATGAATTCTCTTAGAATATTTTATTTACTGTACATAACCATATTAAATTATCTATTATTTATCTAATAATATGTACATTTAATTTTTTAAAATACTGAATTTATTCTTATTAGTTGTTACCTCATTTAGGGATCTTACGGCTTAAAGTCAATTTCATTCAATGTGACAGTAAAACTCTTTTTGAAAAATATATTGTATTTGTTTAAGTTCCTCTTCACTGGCATAGAAATGGAAACAAGTTACTGTCTACTTCATGTAATAATACTTAAATGTATGTACAGATTATCTAGGTGTTTGGATTTTTAAAAAATTTAATTCCATTAGGGTGAGTCATGAGGACACTGATATAATTTTTGACAGGTTTTAGGAGTTTTGTTTTTTCTTTTTAATTGGGTCCATTTAATCAACTTTAAAATGTGTGAGTGAATGGACGTTATCTAACAATATGAATACCAGATTTTACTCAACAGTGTAAGAGCTCTGGTAAGGAGGTGGTTTAAAATTAGCTTCTCAAAACTTAATTTTCATATGCTTTTACAATACTAATGGCATTTTTTTCATTCTGGATTTGTTTATTCCCTAAACTTATGCAAGACTTAATTTTTCAAAATACTGCAAAGGAAACCACTACTAATTGCTATTTTTAATAAAAAATTCCTTGTTTGGGACCAAGTTCCATTTATGTCTGTAATGTAATTCCTTATTCTATCACTGGATGATGAATATGCTCATCCATTAACTCAGTGTCAGAAAGATTTCCTTTGCAGATTCTCAATGTCCTGCTGCTATAATTAAACTAATCATACAGTGGGGACCATTGTGGCCTACTCAATTTTATGTAATTTTATAAATTACTTAACAAAATTTCTTAAACTATTTGCAAGACTGTTCGTATAAATGATTTCACAAGTTAAAAACAATTCTTTATTAGACTTCTGGTAATGACTTTTACTTTGCTAAACATGACCACAAAAATTACAGTAAGTTTTCCAATCATTATTATAAATATTTCTCAGCTGCTGCTACAGTTGGCCTTGTGGCCGCTGCCAATTTTACATGGCCTTTTCTAGGCTCCTGCACAATTATGTGTATCATTAGCTTACACTGTTTACTTCTTATTGCCATTTGCAATTTTGTTACTGTAACTCTCAAGAACACACATTTTTTGTCTTTCTTTTTTTTTTCCTGGCTATTTGTTCTTAAAAAAAAAATCCAGGTGCTCTTTTCCTTGTGGCATGTCATTGCTTCCATTGGTTAACCTCCTACCTCTGCCATCTTCAAGGCAAAACTATTGTGTCTTTTACTATACAATTTATACTATTTATGATCTATACTGGCTCCACACTGACCATTACATCTTTCCATTCTAATACATCCTGTAAGACCTGATTTAGTCCTCAGAGCAATGTGATGAGGTAAGCTTCTGACTTATAAGCACTAACGTTTGGATTCACTCACTTCTCTTTTCCAACTACATTCTGAGTATTGGAACGAAACGGATGTTTTCTACGAAGAATGACACCAGGATACCTTTCAGTATCTCTTCCTTAGGGCACAGGATATTACATTCAGAATAATAGACAGAATATTTTCAAATGCAGAATAGAAAAATTTGGTTAATATGTAAATATTGAAAAATATTCAAAATTAGAATACACAGCAAATTATATGTTAACCTAAATAGTAAGATATACATCAAATATACTAAAACGAGAGTTTATTATACTATTCTATGGGACAGAATTGTATGTAATCACAGGAGCTGTTATCCTAATAAAGGAAGTAAAATTTCAAGAGAATATAACTGAGATTTTTAAGATAAAAAGAGGAGAATTACATATTTAAGAAGCATAAATAAATCACTGCTTATAAAATATTTCACATTAATAGAATAAATATGAATAAAAAGTCAAATAATTTACTAAATAAAATGAAGAAATCATAAGAATATAATTAAATTATATTTTATTGTTTTAAAGAGAACTAACAGTTGGAAATAATAAAGTACAAATAAAGTATGATTAGACATATTCACAAACTCAAAATATATATAGGTAAATTTTCTTTAGAGTCTCTGATTCTTTGCTTCCTTGATTCTGGTAATACTATAAAATACTGTGTAAGAAACTGTGTTTGGCTGTGTGAGAAATAAAATCCAGAATACAATATGGTGCTTGGATATAGAATTAAGAGTAATTGTTTTATGGTTAAGGAAGACTGTATGGTAAGGAAGTACCTTTATAATAAGTAAGAAGAAATATCTTTGAAATCTGAAGAAACAACATAGACAAGTACAGATACTTGAAAGTGTCCATCAAATTCAGAAATGAATGAGAAATTCACCTCTTCTGACTTCCCTTTCAAGTCTAATCATTATCAGATGAGAGAGGGCAGAACCATCTTTGATAGAAGATAATCAAAGTCCAAAATACACTAGGAGATAACAAGTGAGCACCTAAGTAATCTAAATAACTTTGGGAGTCTCGAGTCAGACAAATTACTTACAGAAGTACAGTAAGATGTGCACTGATATCACTGAACTGCATCTAATGATGTCTGAAGAACTATATTGAAAATAACACAGTCCTAAAATCTGTCAGGCTGACATATTTGTGGAAAACAGCAGACGTGGTTTAAGAAGGTTTTATGAAGTAAATACCTGTAAGAATTTAGAAAAAGGAAGGAGGGAGCCGTTGTTAAGAGCCAGGATAAAATGTAACCTAGAACTTAAAGTATAATAAAATATATATGTATTATATATATATATATAAATCGCAAAGAACAAATCTCAATAAGCACATGTCATTTTCTTTTTTCCTTGCTTTCTTTCATTTTTCCTCCCTTCCTTCCTTCCTTCCTTCCTTCCTTCCTTCCTTCCTTCCTTCCTTCTTTCCTTCTTTTCTGTACTTGTCAAATTAGTTAATTGGGGCAGTGATAGAGTTTCACTTTTCTCAATATTGTCATTGTAGAAATCTTGGGCTGGATAATTTTTTGTTGGTGGGAGGGGTCTGCCTGCATACTGTCGGATGTTAAGCTGCTGCTTGGCCTCAGTCCTTCCCTCCTTACCTCTCTAATTGATTTGTGAAAACCTGTTTTTTTTTTTCTCCCCTGGGGAGAAAAATCATACATATGGTTGAGAACCCTTATCTCAGATACAAGATATGTGAAAATTTTCCAGGCATTTGATGACATCTGTTATTATGTTACTGAGATAAAATGAACAGATATAAACTGAAGATTTCTTAAAAGTAAGTTCATTGTTATCTGGCCTATTAACTTACTCATAAATATTTATTGAAAATTTACATGATGTCAGGCACAGTACCTGGCATTGGGGTCAAAAACAATGTGAGATTATATATCAATATCAATTTGCAGAAAGTTTTTCATGGCTCTATCTTTAGTCTTATAATGTTCAACATTCTACTGATGACCTGGCTGTAGAAAAATATGTTATGCGTACCCAAGCAAATCTGGAAGCATTATTTAAGTGGATTTCCAAAGATTAGTCAGCATTTACTATGCAAAAGAGGAGGAAAGTAGAAGTTGGAAAGTGTTTACACTGAAGAAACAGAAAATCTAAAACCCCTGATGTGAAAATCTCAAGGTCTGTTAGAAGAACTTTTAACAACCCATTCAGCTGGAGATAAAGAGTAAGGAAAAGTGTGAGAGTAAAGAAGAGTATGTAATAGTTAAAAAAAAAAAAAAAAGGGCAATGCCATTATGAGTCTTGTTAATAGAAAGTCATAGAATATTTTACTTTACATATGAGCAATGAGAATATATTGGAGGGATGAAGAATGTGTAAGATAGGAAAACAGTTTTTATTTACAAGATTAACACTCAATGCAATGTAAAAAAAATAGACTGAGAACAATAGAGAGCCCTTGCAATAATCAGGTGAGATATGATTAGAATGGTGGGGTGAGACTGAAGAGAAGCAGAGGGATTTGAAATGAATTTAAGATTAAGTGAAAGAAGATACTGTTGTGCAACACCCTGATCCACTCCCACCCCTTTCAAAAATGAAGCAATCATTCCCACAGCTGCTGGGTTGTGGGAAGCTGACAGCTCTCATCTGATTGCCTACCTGGAAATTTCCTTTTAGAAGAGAGCCGCTATGTTCAAAGCCATGACCCATTTTTATGGTCAACCTGCATTCAATGAAAAGTCAATGCAGGTTACACAATTCTGGGATGATTTGTTACACATAAAGACGAACTAAAACATGCCTATTGTTTCAGATGCCTGTGATTTTAGTTTTTAATTAGTTTATAAATATCTTGTAAGCTACAAATGACTGATGTGATTAAAATTGTACTTGATAAAATATTTACATCTATCGCGGACACTGCTAAATTAATAATGTTGCATGAAAATCACTCTGAGAAGTGGTAGCTTTTGTGGTAATGAAAAGTAGTGAGGTGTTAACTTTGTTGCCTACACTTAGGGTGTTTCCTGATTAACTTTCACTGCTTGAGAAGTTTTTTTTTTTAATTCCATTAATTCTGTTGCAATGAAATATTGTATTTATAGCCCTCAAATGCATGAAGTGCCACATTTTTCACTTGAAAACATTTTATGTAAAGGCTAAAAGAGAGCCAAAGATAAGAATACACCTTACAATCTCAAAAGAAGATAAGAACATAGTAACAAAAAAAATTGCAAACATTAGTACTATAAAGTACTCAAATCTTGTACTAAATATATTTGTCTCCTACTTTCCCTTCAACATCATAGCTTTGTTAAATGTTTCACTCTAAATTTTAGAATACTGTAATATGTGCTTTATAGTTGTACCAAAATGAAAAGAAATCTCCACCAATGAATATTGACCCAAAGAAACTTGCTTCTATCCACGTTTGCATTTCCCCAGAACATTTTCTGTATGGTTTCTGCAGGTGAGTGTTGATCCTTCGGCTTCAAGGAGGGAATCTCCATGTGCTTTTTCTATATTCTTCTTTGGTACTTTTGTTCTGAAATGAGACAAGAAAGGTGCACTTTCTGCAATGAGCCACAGTTCAAGTAGTCCTCACTTTTAAATTTTCCAATTGCTTCTCTTTCTGGAGACATTTATTTAAGAGTGTTCTTGATCATTATTAAATCTGGCAGATTCATCCTGAGTGCCTGCAGTGCACCAGTTCCTTTTGGAAGCAGAAAGAGAGAGTGACTGCTGTATAGAGAATAACATCTGTCTGAAATAGCACTGAGCTTTGACCTTGGCAGTTTCTCTTTAGCTACTTTGAGCATTTATTCAGAGTAGGCAGTGACTCATTGGATCTGTTACTACACTGGTCATGTTATATTAATTCCGAAGCCTTGGTGGGGCAGAGCCTCCATCTTTAATCTCTGTTTGTGTACAACAAACGTTCAGACTTATGTATAGTTAACCTTCAAAATAAACTCATTTTATGCTTTTAAACATTCACTTGGAAATAATAAAGATCTGATTATGAGACTGCTTTTCTTAATGTAGAGTAATGATAAGATAATCATTTGTTGGACTACCTTATATGTGGCTCCTTTTTGGCTGGCGTTTGCAAAGTAATTTCGAAATTTTCTTCTCATGATGAGAAAAATAGGAATATTCCTTTTATTTCATTTTTCTGGGTCTATTAGAGTAGGAATTTTATTTACATATTCACATGCAACTTAACAAAAGGAATTTTTAATACTTTGTCAACAAACAAAACTAAAATCATATGGCATTCTCAAATATGATACTTAATAATTACCGTATATACATGTATACCACATACAGTTAAATCCACCAATACCATTAGATTTGTTTAGACTAGTGATGATTTACAAAACAATAAAGCAATGACATGCAGAAATTATTTAACATATATTTTCTCTATTCTAACTATGATACACACATACACACACATATATATGTGTATTCATCAGATGTATATATATTTATACATATATATAATGAAAAATGTTTTATTTGGACAACAGTTTTTGAAAAATGTGCCAAATCCTCCATTAATATAAACTAGATTTTTAAAAATTTCACTGAAGGGGACACATAGAGAAATAAACATTTAAGCATTTTGACTAAATGCTGTCATTCTGATTATAAAATCCAAAAGCATATAGTTCATATGTCATTTTTCTTTTCTGAAACTATCAAAGACAAACACAGAAGGAAAACAAACTCTGTGTAATTGATTACATAAAACAGATTTTATTTTCAACAACAAAATTTACATCTGAAATTATATTAGAATTCCATCCTTCCAAAAAACTACCTATTCAATTTCATATCTGAAGTAAGTTTTTTAAATGGAATCTTAATTAATGTTAATTATTTTCTACAGTGAATTTGCCATTTTATTTAAGGTGCATTTAATCATGTATTTCTTTTGAATATTGAGTGAGTAAAATTATATACTCTCTCTCCCGCCTTTCACACATTTGTCTTTTGCAGCATTTCTCTTTTATTGTTGTTCATCAATTGAATTAATGAACTGTGAAATCAGTTATTATTCTGAGGGTATATAAATTATCATTTTTAAATCTATGCTTCCTTTAATCCGCATAAAACTGAGAAGCATTTTTCATACATCTTGAAAAAGGATTAAATAAACATCAACCTAAGAAATAACGGCTGGTGAGTTAGTGTCAGTCCCTAGCTGCACATGTGATTCCAGCTGAGACACTGCACTCTATGTGCAAGCTACAAGTAAATGGTATAGAAAGTACTCTGTCAGGGTGAATCTGTCCTCTGGGTCTTTACAGAGCATAATTAGTTTCATGTAAAATGAGTGGTTTTTAAGTTTATTATATATGAATTTAATATACCAAATAGATAGAATACAAGAAATGATAAGTGGGAAAATTTCAAAAGATTTATATTTCTCTAGTGAGCACAAAAATAGCCTATCCTGCATTCTTCTCAGTTGCCACAAGATGTGTAGTATTCTGACTTTTCCCACAAGTGAAGTGATTAACTGTCTTGTGAGGGGCATTTTACTCTTTCATTTTTTTTTCTACTAAGGATAAAAAAGAAAAAAAAACATAAAAAGGATACATGACTGAGTTTGTAATATTAAACTCTGTGCAAAAATGACACCTCCTCCATATAAAGTGTTTGAATTATACGAATCTCTGGACAATAATTTTGGAAAATTTCATAGGTGCCTTTCAGTTCACCTCTAGTTTATTTGTTATTGATAATATGAATACAACAGGAAAATGAATTCGATAAATTTCCTCTGCTTGTCTATGATCATATATTTATTTTAGGAAGCTTTTCTTTCTATAATGTATTAATAGGGACTTCTGTAACATTTTATCTTTAGCTTTCTCTTATTACATATTTGAAATAATACATTATATTATTAGAAATACTATATTTCTTATATAATATTAGAAATAATTTTTTTCTTAGACAGAAGTAGGGTTTTCCTATAATATTTTCCTTCTATTAAAAGCTTTACTTAATTAAACAAAAGATCTTTCTGACCAGAGACAGCTCCTTCTAGTCTATATGTTTGGTGGATCAGAGAAATGGCCACGTACATTTCTCATTTCCACACAAGATCAGTATCCTTGCCAAACTTGTTTATTTCTTTTTTCTTATACCTAGAAGTATGCCTTGTACCACTAAGAATCAAGAATAAACACTCAGAAACTACCTTTACATATCAAAGACGAAAGGAAAATAAATGACATATGTGTTGAGCATCAGCTATGAGTCTGACAGTAAAGTAAAAAATGTATGTGTGCAACTGGATCTTAAAATAAAGATTTCACTTAGGCACTTTCTAAAATGCTATGCTGACACAAGTTTCAAAAATTTTCAGATTACTATGCAAAAAGACAGTTAGAATAATGAGCAAGAAGATTGAAAGAGAAAAACAGACAGCAAGGCAAATGCAGAGAACAAGTAAACAATGCAGGAAGCAAGCATTGAGGAAATAAAGCTCATTTCTATCTTTGACTCCCCTCTGCTCCTGTCTACTGAACATTCTGTGAACATATTCTGTACATTCATCATTTCTAATGCAGCATTTCATTTCTTCACCCAAATGATCGCTGCTCGAATTTTTCCTACCTGAAATATCATTCGGAGTATTTAAGGCTTAACTCAGTTGCCATGGCTTCTCTAAGTAGTTTCTAATCCCACCAGCATATAACCCCAAAATATAGCATTTACTTCATTTTAGACCTTGGAAAATATTATTGAATTCATATCTGCTTCCTCTACTCAATTTTAAGGTCTTTCATTATAGGTAACTACTTTATTGATCTTAGCAACTCAGTGCAAGCGAGGACAACTTGTATGTAATTTCCTATAAATAATGAAATGTAATGTACTCAAGTGGAAATAGTATGGACTTGGAAACCACAGAAAAGGGTTTTGTCTGTCTGAGGGATTTTCCACACACCTCCCAGTCAGCACGCCACACACTAGCTTTGCCACTTTTAATAAGACGCCTAAATTCCCTAAGCCTCCCTGTACGGCTTATAGATTTAGATGTCTAATGCCTCCCTCATAGAGTTTTTGTAGCAATTATATGAGGCAACATATATAAAAAACTAATGCGTTCCATATATTACAACTGCTATTACTATTAATACTTTAACTGCGATTAATATTTTAATAATTGCTTTTTTTAATGGAAATCAATTTAGTTAGAATGTTGAAAAAATATAGTCATATATATCTGTGAGCTTCTTCCTTCCACAGTTCAGTGTGCTCATTTTTCATTGATGTATAACAAATTGCCCCAAATTGAGCAGCTTAAAACAACATCCTTTCACATCTCAAAGTTCTGTACGTCGGAAGTTTTTGCAAGGCTTTGTGGTATTCTCTACTTTGTTTCCCAAACAGCTGCATCAAGGTTTCAGCCAGGATTGGGGGCTTATCCGAGGCTCAGGGTCCTCTTCCAGTTTTCTGACTGTTAAAAGAATTCAGCTCCTCACAGCTGCAGAACTCATGGAGGCTGTGTATTCAAAGGCAGCAGGGAAGCATCTCTCTAATGTCTCACCTTTTTTTAAAGTCTTACCTGGCTATGTTGACCCCATCCAAGATTATTTTCCTTTTGATTAACTCAAAATCAATTAATTAGTAGCTTTATAAAGTGAGAGATATCTCATCCATCAGTTAAGTCCATACTCAAGGGAAGGGGGACTATACAAGATGCCCAGGGATGAAAATTTGGGAGGCCATTAGAGAATCTTGCCTATTACAGTCAAGTTAGTAATAGCAAGCTAGAAAATGCACATTTGTAGTTACATATATTAGCAGTGTACCTGTGTGTGTAGATGAACGTGTGGTTATAGCAATTTCCTTGGAATATACCAAGTAAACTGTTCTAAAGATCTTAATGGAACTCTTGGATGTAAATGAGTTGGATCTCTGGAACTGAGAATCAGAAACATGTAAAAGCATATTTTATTACATTCAAAATATATAGCTATAAGTAAAGCAAGTAGTATGTGTAGGTGTCGTGCATCCTTAGGATAAAGACAAACTAATGTTCTATTTTTAAATTAATGAGCAAAGAGGAATTTGGTTTAAAAAATATTTGATGTGGTAAGAAAAAGATGTTGAGTTTGGTTGAGAAAGCTTTTGGTCTTTGAGTGGTACCTAGATAGCACAAAAATGAAAATCAATAAAAAATAGTGTTTTAAGAGAATTAAATAGAGAAATGAAGGGGGGTGGAAGTAAAGGGAGAGAGAAAGGAAGACAAAGGTGAGAATTTGAAGACAAAAAGTACCCCACACCCTTCCCTCTACTTGAAATACATTTTCTGGTGACAGCAATAAAGATAAAAAGAGATGAAAAATAAACATGAAGAAAGTGACCTAAAACCAAAATGCTAAAATATATACAATTTATATAGAAAATTATGGAGAAAAGTATTCAAAAAGAAACTATACTTCATTATGATTTAAAAACCAAATTGAAGGCTCATACTTTTTTCAACCTAAAAGCTTACATCATGAAATTTTTGCAACATTATTTTTAAACTCTAGAAACATCACACCTTGCCCAACTACTGCCTACATACTCTAGAAGAAAACATGGGATTCTTACTAACAAATGACAGACATATTTGTTTTGCATTTTAATGTGATATGCAGAAATAGATTGGAAGCAAATATTGCATTTTTTGGTATCATTTCTCAGAAAAAAACCTTGAGGAAAAATTTTTTCATAATTAGTTTTGACTTTGTATTATACCAAATGCATTCATTTTGGGGGCATGTTTCCCAAAAATCTCTGAAGTAATGATGAAACTTTAAGTCCATATAAGTATTTGTTGGCATAATTCCACTCTGAACAGCAAGCACGTATGACATGAGGGTTGCACTGTGCTGGGGCAGATATGAATGAAAAGACTAAGAATTAAATGGGAATTTAAAAAAATGCTTTTTCTTAATAAAAGGAAATGAAGCCTTTTCTGCAAATTTGCTTAGGGCTAGAGAATTTAAACTAATACCCCTGGGACATTAAATGGTAAATTAGTAGATTAATGAAGGATTATAAATATAAATATATATTTATTTTTACACATATACATATAAATATATGTATACATATATATGTATACATTGTATACAAATATATGTATACATATATACATATATATGTACATTTATATATATAACCTCTATGTCATACATATTTGCCTTTCAGAGTGGAACTATGCCAACATATACATATATGAACTTAATTATTCATCATTACTTCCGAAATTTTTGGAAAACATGTCGCCAAAATGAATGCATTTAATATACTACAAATTCAAAACTAATTATAAAAAAAGTCCTCAAGGTTTTCTTCTGAGAAATGATACCAAATATGTAATATTTGCCTCATATACATATACAGATTATATATGACTATATATGATATATATACATACAGATTATACATGATATATATATTTACATGATAAAAAACTAGTTGTTGCAGGAAACCATATACATCTCTTTAGAGTACTTTAGACATTTACTTATCTTGAAAGAGAAGATAGAACTCCATTGTTAAAGATAAAGTTTCACTTTTCTTGGGATTTTATGGTGTTTATGTACATAGATGCAAGAACATCTTTCTCTGGGTGGAGATTTACTCAAAAGGAATATTTACAGAGAATGAATTAAGCTACCACTTTATTAATAGCTTTTACATACTCTGTATAACAACAAATTCAGAAAAAGTCTGACCGGAGCTCCTGAGTTATGATCAAAAGTTGAATGGGACTCCTAATCAGCAAAATGTCCCCTATCTCTCAGCAGTATTTTGGGACACCTGTGATCAGACAACTAATGGCTACAGATAGTGTAATCTACAAAGAAGGCCCTGACTTGAATAGACCCACATGCCAGCAAAATTAGAAAAATGGGAGAAAGAAACTTGACCCTGAAAATCCAAACTGCCCAATGAATGAAGCTTTTCATAGGTCTGTTTTCTATATAGAGGAATGGAGCTCTAGAAAAAGAATAAATTCTTGACTTTAAAGGATTAAAAAAAATCCTCTTTAGTAAAATTTAGCTCAAGAAGCAGAGAAGGCTTTGCAAACAGTTTTAAGATATTGTACAAGATGCCCTGAGTTTGGTTGCATGACTCAGTATTTGCAATGATGCTAAAGGTATCTATATTAGACAGAGAAGCTATATAAGGTCTCTGGAAAGCTCCAATTTGAGGTTGCAACTCATGCCAGTGTACTGTAGCAAGGCCGTGTCTTCAGTCACAGATAATTATTCTTTGTGTTTAAAATAGTTCCTGCTGTGTGAATAAATTCCTGATCACGAAAAAGCAAGTGACTATGTAATCAGACTATTGGCTGCAACCCTGCCCAACACCAGATATTGGGCAATGACTTGACTATCCCCATCATTATCTTGGTATTATAACATTACCAAATCATAAGGTAAGGTGGCCATAGAGGTAATCCATTGTGCAATTAAAATGATACTTTCTGGAACTGGCCAGAGAACATCTAGAGGGCACAAGTAAGTTACATAAGCAGGTAGCCCAGTATTGTTGAACAAAGTCTCTTTCTCAGCTCATATCTCTGGCCTTATGGCTGACAGAAGCTTAGTTCACAAATGGGTTGGCCTGATAAATTAATACAAGCTGAAAATGTAAAACCACGTCAAGACAGAACAATGAGGAGTTTATTTGTTTGCTAGGGCTCTTGTAAAAATGTACCATAGTCTGGGTGGTTTGAAACAGCAGAAATTTATTTTCTCACTGTTCTGGAAGCCAGATCTCTGAAATCAAGTAGTCAGCAGGGCCATTCTCCCTCTGAAATCTGTAGAAAACAAGTGTTCCTTGCCTCATCCTGGCCTCTGGAGGCTGTCAGAAATCCTTGGCATGTCTTGTCTTACAGCTACATTGCTCCAATCTCTGCCTCTGTTGTCACATGGCGTTATACCTGTGTGTGTCTCCATATCCAACCCTTTCTTTCCTTTCTTTTATAAAGACACCAGTTACTGGATTAGGGTCACATTCACAGGTCCCAAGAGTTACAACTTCAACATATATAGGTTGGTGCAAAAGTAATTGTGGTTTTCGTCATTGAAAGTAATTGAAAAAACTGCAATAACTTTTGCACCAAGCTAATAATTTGGGGAGACACAATTCAACACACAACAAGAAGTGACACTAAAGGCTGGTGTCAAGGGGAATCCTCATTGTGAGCAGACCTTGGAGGAGTAACTTGGTCACTCAATTGTCTAGCCAATTGGTGAGGGCCTTGAAAGGAATGAGATGAGGAATTTACAATCAAAGAGGCCTGGAGGAGCGGTACTCAGATTTATGCTGGTTAAGATTTTTGTGCCTCAAGTCTGGAAGCAGTGGCTTATGCCTGTAATCCTAACACATTGGGAGGCCAAGGGGGGGCGGATCACCTGAGGTCACAAGTTCAAGACAAGCCTGGCCAACATGGCAAGACCCTGTCTCTACTAAAAACACAAAAATTAGCCAGATGTGGTGGCACATGCCTGTATTCACAGCTATATGGGAGGCTGATGCAGGAGAATTGCTCGAACCTAGGAGGCAGAGGTTGCAGTGAGCCGAGATTGCGCCACTGCACACCAGCCTAGGCATTAGAGCAAGACTCCATCTCAAAAAAAAAAAAAAAAGATTTTTGTGCCTCAGGTTAATGACCACTACAGTTTATACATCACACAGGACACATTCAAAAACCATATAGACTGGCAGGGCGTGGTGGCTCATGCCTGTAATCACAGCACTTTGGGAGACTGAGGTGGGTGGATCACCTGAGGTCAGGAGTATGAGACCAGCCTGGCCAACATGGTGAAACCCCGTCTCTACTAAAAATACAAAAATTAGCCAGGTGTGGTGGCAAGCACCTGTAAATCCAGCTACTTGGGAGGGAGGCTGAGGCAGGAGAATCACTTGAACTCGGGAGGCGGAGGTTGCAGTGAGCCGAGATCACACCATTGCACTCCATCCTGGGGAACAAGAGCAAGATTTCATCTAAAAAAACACACACACACAAAACACCATATAGACAGGATGGCCCATTAAGTGGGCATCAGCCATCTTATGTTCTTGACTACCAGTGTTTGTGGAAGAAGCCATGAATACAGTAAGTGTGACAGTAGAAAGAAAAGCTATGCATGGGTCCAGTGGTTTAAGCTTCTTTTCGGAAAACAAGATCTATCTTCCACTCATGTTTGAAAGTCTGAAGTTTACAAAACAGATATCAATGCTGAGCCCATGAAATGGTGCTAATGGCTCCAAGGAGACTAATTCAGTCGCTCATGAGAAGGTAATTATTTCCAGTCCTTGTATCCTGGAGGGAAGCATTTCATCCAAAACAGAATTAGCTCTTACTTTATTACTGATTTTCCTTCCCTGCCTATAGTTTTACTGACAACACCAACATCTAAGATTTATAACATGTGACAACATTTCAGTTTAAAAGATCCATTTTATATAAAAGACAGGGTGACAATGAGAACATGATTATGAGATCCACTGATTCTATCCCAGGTCATATTATCCAGAATTACCAGGCTAATGGTATAATGGGACGTCTTATTAAAGACTCAACTATGGTACCATGTCCAACACTCCTCAGGGTTGCAGTGTTGTCTGCAAGAATACAGTGTATGCATTGAAATGATTTCTTGAAATATGAAATTTGAATCGAATGGTAGAACATACAAGTTCATTGATGAAAGAAGAATGGCCTTTCTCACCACCACTGCCAGTCACTTGTGAGGAATTTATGCTTCCTTCCTCTGAAATCTTAGGCTCTGATGGATTAGATGTCTTGGTTTCTGAGGCATGAGAGGTGAGCACATTTGTAGTAGGGAATACAGTAGAACAGGGTTCTCTATTACATAATGGTGGCAGGGAATATGTGTTGACATCGGAACATCCTCTTGGGCCTCTGGTGGTCTTCCATGCCTAGCATCATAGGGAAAAAACAGCTGGAGCAATTGAAGTTAGGGTTAAGGATCTCAAGGGCTTGGACTTCTCAGAGATCAAGATCTGGATCACTCCATCCGGCAAGCAACGAAGACCAGATGAAATGCTGCTTGAAGGGCTGGCATATCTAGAATTGGTGGTAGAAATGTGAGTTGAAAAATGTCACTAACAACCTGGGGGCTAGTTGGAGTAAAGATGATTGTAGCTTCTGTAGCTTATTTCGCTGACCGCTGCATATTACGTCATTTGTAGAGACCATGAAGACTAAGTAACTGAGAAGATTTAATGGAGGGTGCATATGGATTGAGTTCAGGGTGCGCTTTTCATCCCTTTGTTACTAATATCCCAGCTGTCCATCCTCCATCCCTCCCCCATGATTTCCGCCAAGGACAAAGCAGGAAGGGCCCACAGAAAGTGCAACTCAAAAAGACAGGAATAAACACTCTGAAGAAGCAATTTTTGATCAATTGAAGTGAAAGCTAATGGATAAATTATTGGATTGGACAATCTTGAAAAGCATCCTATATGCTTCCTAGAAGCATCTGTTGCTCATAACAATAAACTAAAAAATGCACGTTGGTATTGTTGTTTCCTTCCTCCCTGCCTCACTCTCCCTAGTTCTTCCCTCCTGCACCCTGGCATCCCTTCTCAAACTATTTGCACACAATGCCTCATCTCAAGTCTATGTTTGAGGAAATTCAAGCTAAGACAAGAAACTTTATCCTCTGCCCCCCACCTCATATTTAGTATTGTTTAAATCATTACAACAGTAATATATTTGTTTCTAACAACTGATTTTTAAAAGTAGCAAACAACCAAAGCAGACCGTGTCCCATAGCATAGACTATTACACATAGATTAGCATGCTTTGGTTATTTTCAGCACTTTTTTCCCTTACGGCCTCAATGTCAATTAATAAGACAAAGAGTTGCATATGTTTAATTTTAAAGTACTCAAGAAGGATCGATAAACTGTCCTTTTTAATACAATGGGGGGGTCACTTGAAAGACGAATATCTGTTACTGAGGAATACTTTGAAGTCGGTTCTCTGCTCTCTTTCATGAAAAGAGACAGCAAGAAAATCTGAGAAAGTAAGTAGGTTATCTGAGGTACCTCCAGAGGATTATGAACAATATCCTGCTTGTTACTTATAGAGATCTCTTCATTCATCCAAACCACTAATATTTTGATCATCTGCTAGGTTCCAGGAAGTTTTCTGGATGTTTAGAGTACAGCAGTGAATAAGATAATGAGCCTCTGACTTCTTGCAACTTATATTCTGTTTGGTAAATTGAACAAAATAATAAGCGTGTATGTCATGTAATGATGCATGCTAAGAAGAAAATGATTAGAAAGGTAAAGGGAGATAAAAGGGATAAAAAAAGGGCTGAGGACTGGCATCTAAACAAGGGAATAAAAAAAGGCATTCTTAAGAAGATGACATTTCAACAGCATCCTGAAGGAACTGAGGAAGTGAACCATCAACTATTTGGGGATGAGTTTTCAAGACAGAAAGAATAAAAAGGCAAAGGATCTGAGGCAGGAACATGCAGAGCACACAAGGAAAGAGTGCAGAGGCCAGGGCAGGGTGCAAAGGGGAGGTGGGAAAGAGAGGCCAGATTGCCGAGGGCCATGTAGGCCACTGTAAGAACTTTGCTTTTTTTTTTTTTTTTTTTTTAGAAAGATGGAAATGCCCACGAGTGTTTTATGTGCAGGGAAACCTTGACATAAAAAGAAGACGCAAATCAGAAGTTTGATGGGATCCTAATCAAGTAGTGTGGTAACAATAGGGTCTCAGGATTCCATTAACTTTCAAAGCACACAAAATTAATTGGAAATTTAAACATTAAGTAAAACTATTTAAACTCCACTTTAACTCTGTAGTAATGTGAACTCAGTTTTTAGGCCACTCTTCCTCTCTCTTCTACTCTCTCAATATCTGAGATTGTTGACTGCTAAAATATCACTAATTTTACTATAATCTGCTACCATAGAACATTTGCCAGACAAAGTTGTGATTGCCTGTCTCTAAAAGCTTCACAGACAGAATGCAGAAGCCATGGATAACGCTGAGCCTCGGACCTAAGGGATTCCCCTTGGTTAATTGAAAAGTTTATTTTTTTGTCTCTTTTTATAACGCTGTGTCATCTAGGGGTCCCCAGTCCAATGGCTTGTGTTCTGTTGCTTAGTTCCTCATGTCTACTGAACAGCTGCTAAATGTGGCAGCCTGGTGTCAGAGACCACAAGTCACGTTTCCAGCACACGTTCTCACATTACCATCATTATTTCACATTTTAAAAGGATATCAACTGAAAATGAGGTGCCAATCTACAAAAGCCATTATAAAGCCCATTTATTTATATAGATAGAAGGATAAAAACATATAAAACTTAATGCTTAGGCAACTTTTATTTTATATAAAAATAAAAAGTTACTTAACACTAGAATTATTTGTTGGCTGAAATATCTCAAAGGGGTACCCTGACATATATTTTATATTTATGACTTACATATTTCAAAGGAAACACATGATTCTTTTTTAGTTGACTAACCTGAGGTTTATCGTATACCTTATATACCTACGCCCTTGATTTTATTTTCTCAAATGAGCAGAGATTTGAAAATGGCTCTCATGAAATTCAATTACCATTTCTTAATGTGCCAGGGCTTCCAAAGAATATAATTATGCTGATTCCTCAGAGATTATCCCAATGATCAATGGAAAGTGTTTGCAGGGTAGAAAACATGTTGCCTAATCTGCTCTCAAAAACAAATTTATCTACCAAAGGTGGTCTTTATAGTAAACCGATGAGCAATTTTATTTCCACCACCCAGCGCCAAGAATTGCACTGGTTTCCCAACTTTGCGCTTCTGCCATATGAGAGCACAGCCAGGAGAGACAGAAGAAATGGGTAAAAATGGCAGCTTGAAACTGTGTACACCAGCAGGTGTCTTGTCACAGCCTCTGTGCCATAGTATATCTGAGTTTCCTAAGCAACTATGCTCCCTAGGAAACTGGTTAAACTGCTTCTGTAGAAACTATTTACTGAGCAATTCCTCCTTCAAACCAGCTTTATGTAGAGAGTGCAAGAACGTGATGGGAGAATATTTTCCACTTCCTCAGTTCCATAGATCTTCTTGTGGAGTATTGTAGAACTATACTGAATAAATGTGAAACCATATTTGTCATGGTCTTTTATTAATTTTCTGCTTATTTCATTGCATATAATACAGAGAAAGCAATGCTGTAGAATATCGTTCTTCGTTTGGTAGTTTTGGAGAGCTAGAGAAATTACCCAATTTGCTTATGGAACTAATTTGAGCTATTCCTCTCCCAAACAAGGCACATAAATGACATACACTGTAACTTGGGCTCCATAGAACATTGCATTGACCTGTCTTATAATGAGTTACATCTTATCATTACTAAATTGAGCCATATTTATGCACTACCATGAGAAACATGGAGTTACATTTTTAATACAGGGAAAAATGCATATATTAATTAAAATACGTACCTTTTTGTGATCTCCATGTTTTATTCACATGTTTATGAAAGTTAATTCTTATTACTGCTTTCATTTATTAATCCAAGCTTTAAATATCCTGTACATTTCCCTGTTTTATTAACTTTAAGACAAGATTTGCAGTTTAGAAATAAAAATTGTCTGGGACCAAAATGTGTGTGAGTTGACAAAAGATAGAAAAGAGAGTTATAAAAAAATCTTTATCTGTAAAGTTCTTGATTCACATTATGGTGTTTTTTTTTTTTATTTTATTTATTTATTTTTTTGAGATGGAGTTTCTCTCTGTCACCCAGGCTGCAGAGCAGTGGCACAATCTCGGCTCACTGCAAGCTCTGCCTCCCGGGTTCACGCCATTCTCCTGCCTCAACCTCCAAGTTGCTGGGACTACAAGCGCCTGCCACCACGCCTGGCTAATTTTCTGTATTTTTAGTAGAGAGGGGGTTTCACCATGCTAGCCAGGATGGTCTCGATCTCCTGACCTTAGGTGATCCGCCTGCCTCAGCCTCCCAAAGTGCTGGGATTACAGGCGTGAGCCACCGCACCCGACCTATCGTGCTTATTACAGTAGAAAATAATGCATTTGTTTTCCCATCTATTTTATCCATTAGAATACAAGTCTCATAAGAGCAAGTATAGTTTTCATTTTTAAACCCTAGCTCAGAGAATGGTCATGAATGTTTAGCAGATTAAAAAAAACTAGTACAAGATAGAGTGAACTGAACACCCCACAAAATACCTGGAAAAGCTGGATCTGCTCAGTTTTTCACAACAAAACATGTATTGCTTTTCTCTGCTTTATTTTCAAATTGCATATATTAATATGTTAAAGAAAGTAAACTTAAGTTCTTATCACCCTAAATTAAGTACTATTCATAGACTATAATTGTCTGTTTCTCTTTCTATAGATATATATGCATGTATACTACACACACGCTTTTACTTATATAAAATAACGTGATATTACTTTTAAAATATACATATTTGTCTTGTTTTCTTGGCCTTATACCACTCCTGCTCTAAGCCTTTCATTTTTTATCACTGTAAAATTAGTTTAGTAGAAATTCTTATGTATTGTAAGTTTTAGCATTAGAAATACTAAGGCAAATTTTTTAACTCTTGATGCTGTTTATATCTCTTGCCATATTTTGGATACCTTTTACATATTCAAATATTTCCATATTTTCTTATATAATTTTCAACATTTCAGTATTTTTTTAATCCTCAATCTCTAGATTATAAAGTTAAGCTTTTATATTATATTTTCACATTTTTATTTGCTTTATTTTCTACATTTATGTCACTAGGGATGATAGAATTTATTTTTGTTCATAATGTAAAATCAAAGTTCAAATTTATTTCCTTCCAGAGTGAGCTGGATGGAGGCTTTCCCCATTCCAACGTATACATAGAAAACAGAGCACTAATTAGCCAGAGAGGATCCCTTTAATCTTAGAAATCGGCTGTTACTCATTATTGAGTGTCCAGAGCACACCAACACCTAAATTACATAACAATATTTTTAATAATAATTTTTTTGTTAATCTTTTTAAGAGACTTCACATTTTCTTGCTTTATTGAATAATGTTGAGTTACATTCCTTGCTGAGGACTATTACTGCCTTCCTCTTACTCCTTGCAATAGACTTGAAGCTCTTTACCATTCCTACCTTAAATCATTCTCTTATTTTAATGTGGTGGAAATACAGGCTGACTTCCTTCTAGCTAACACTCCACAACCTTTATCAGTGTCTCCACCAAAAGAAATCTATATATTGAAATTCCACAAATGTGCATTTCCAAGCTTTGTTTCTTTTCTCTCTGTGCTCTCTTGATAGGTGGCTCTATTATGAGTTGAATTGTGTCTCACAGAAAAGAATGTTGAAGCCCTGACTCTCAGTACCTCAGAATGTGGCCTTATTTGGAAATAAAATCGTGTACCACATAACAACATTTTGGTCAATGACAGATCTCATATAGAACAGTGGTCCATTAAGATTATAATACCATGTTTTTACTGTATGTTTCCTATGTTTAGAGACACAAATACCATTGTGTTACAATTGCTTACAGAATTCAGCACAATAACATGCTGTACAAGTTTGTAGCCTGGGAGCAATAGGCTATACCATACAGCCTAGGTGTGCAGTAGACTATACCATCTATGTACGTAGACTCTACATAGACGTTATCGTCTACTATACTGTAGAAGAGCCAATTCACTCTTCTGCTTACTCACTACCATCTATCCACACTGCTCATCTTTCACATATTGGAGTATTTGATTCTGTTTGTTTATGCTGTTCTCTTGAGTGAATCATTCTCCCCCATACCCACAATCATTCTTTTTCATGGATGTCTTGTCATCATTATTCAAGTATCAATTTAAGTGCTACTTTCTTAGAGAAGCCTTCTTTAACTACCCTATCTAATGCTGTTACTGTATACTAAACTTTACATGTTCACACAATGACAAAAATCACCTAATACTGTATTTCTAAGAATGTATCCCTATCACTAAATGAAACATTACTGTAGTGTCACTGCCGATGTTAATAATTAAGATGGGGTCATACTGGAGTAAGGTGGGCTCTTAATCCAATATTAGTGCTGTCCTCACAAGAAAAGGAAAGAGACACACACACACAGAGCAGAATGTCACATGAAGACACAGAAACACACAGACCATGTAAGAATGGAGGAATAAATTGTAGTTAAGCTGCCACAAACCAAGGGACATCTAGTGCTACCAGAAGCTGGAAGAAAGACTTTCTACTTGAGGCTTCAGAGGAAGCACGGCCTTGCCAATTCCTTGAATTTGGACATGTAGCCTCCAAAGATGGGAGGGAACAAATTTCTGTTTCTTTAGAGTCCCCTAGTTTATAGTAATTTATTATGGCAGCCCAAGAAAGCTAACAGAGTAACATTTCCTTCCCAAGACTGCATTCCAATTAAATGCATATCATCAATGTAAGTCTCCCTTTTAATGTATAGACAATCCAAGAAACAAAAAAACTATGTTAAAATTTGACATACTCAACAATAAATTTTTAATTTTCCCTGTTCAACTTGCCTCTCTCCCAACCAGGCATCCTCATTTTAGTGAATGGCTTTGCTGAGTTACACAAGCTACATACTGAAGAATTTACTCTTTCTTCTTAAAAAAACACCCATATCATTTATCACTAATCCTGCCAAAGTGCCTCTAAAATGGATCTTGCATTCTTCACAGTTTCCTCTCTGCTTTACTAGTCCTGGCCACCGATACCAACCTGGATGAGTTGAATAGGCCACTAATTAGTCTCTCCCTTTCATTCTTGCTCACTTTCCGTACAAAACTTATTGATATTTAAAATGAATATAAAATAGATCTTATAACTCCTTTTCCTAGCATTTCAGTTGTTCTCCATTGCACTTAGACTAGAATTCAAATGCTTTAATTTAGATTGCAAGACTTGCCTGATATGTTGCCTATGCCTATTTCTGCAACTTCAAGTCAATTCACTCTTCTTCTTACAACCATCTATCCACACTGCTCATCTTTCACTTATTGGAGTATTTGATTCTGTTTGTTTATGTTGTCCTCTTGCGTGAATCATTCTCCCCCATACCCACATTCTTTTTTATGGATGTCTATTCATCATTATTCAAGTATCAATTTAAGTGCTACTTTCTTAGAGAAGCCTTCTTTACCCTATCTAATGCTGTTACTGTATTTGCTATTACTATTAATCTATTTCAAAATATTTGGCCATTGGCTCTGTCGTACTTACCATAATATTATATAATTTACAATGTACAAAATTGTAGAGTTTTTTGTATGCAAATTTGATAGCTGTCTGCCTCCCACTTTAGACTCTAAATTCTGTGAAGAACAGAGTCACAACTATTGCATTTGCCACTGTATCTTGCATCTTAGTATAAGGCCTAGTAATAAAATAGCTATCATCAATGAAGAAGGAAAGGAAGGAAGGAAAGAAGGAAGGGAAAAGGCACTGAGGGAGAAAGGAAGGAAGGAATGACATAAACAAGAGATGATATCCTACAATGGAGTGGCTCTCATCTAACACGCTAAACAACTGGATAGAGAGACTCATCTATTATCAACTGTTCCTTGTCTCTGTTGACATGTGTCCAGCTATTGGAATCTATGACATTGTTTTAAGTAGCCAAAGAGTGACTTTAGCTTCTAATGGTATACATTTAGCTAGTGTTTCTATTTTCTCTAAATTTTAGATGGACAATTGTGTTTTTTAAACGTTAAGCTTAAAGAAAATGTGATTTCTTCTCCATCAAGATATTACTATCATTATCTGCATTCAGTCATGTATTTATAGACTGTGCATTATCATTTGATATTTATTCTAAGAAAAACACTAAGGTACATTCAAATATGTATTATATATTAAAACGTTGTTTATATTTATTTATTTATTTTTATATTTTATTCATTTTTTTGAGACAGGGTCTTCCTCTGTTGACCTGGTTGGAGTGCAGTGGCATGATCACGGCTCACTGCAGCCTTGACCCCCTAAATGACTTAATATCTCAGCTGAAACTGTAGATTTTGAAAAAGAAGGTATTCAGTTATTATTGAATGTGACTAAAGCAGGATGGAAGAAGTTATCTGATTTTTCAATAATATGATTGTCCAGTTAATTTTTTTCTAACTTTAAGGAATTCTGGAAATATTAAATATTCACATTACATAGTTTGAAGAGGAGTGATATAAATTGTTATCTCCAATTTTTTTCTCCTGCTTCAACTTACTGGTTCTATTTCTAAGATGCAAAACAAAGTAATGGAGGAAAGAAGAGCATACAAAGAAAATATTTTGGAAGTATTTCTTCAGGGTGCTTAGGTAGCTTTCACTTAGGAATGTTCAGAAAGTATATGCCATGCTCTCAGAACATCTCCATGAACTCAGGCAGCAGAAAGAAGCAACATGATGAGTTTCCAGTGTCAGTCATGAGCATTTACCAGAAAGCCTTAATAAACGGAAGAGCTTTGCAGTGCCTGCAAATCATATTTATAAGCCAATATAAACTTTCTCCAATAATATAAAGGAAAACCAAAGAAAATTGAAAGAGAAATTCAGTGGCCTAACTTGTGGAATCTGACCACATAATTATTAAAGACCATGGACACTGCATTTTTATGTTTTACTTTTTGGAAAAGACAGCTTGAGTTAATCCAATAGTCCCCCAAACTCTATTGAATGTGATTACAGCATAAGGTTTATATGAAATAGCTACTAGTGAAAGAACAAAAAATTTGAAAAGTGGATAAAACTAGGCCTACACTGTTACTCTGTGATTTATTAGTGCTTCATTCCATTGAGGGTATAATTTTTCTGTCTACATTTAATAGTTTCTACTATTTTTCTACAATCAGAAAAAAATAACTAAAACCGCATATCTCACTGGTCCATAATGAATGCAGATTTAATGTTAGACAATGTCAATGAGTGGGAAAATGCAATTATTCTCATGGCAGCAACTCTTAATTTAGGTTATCTCCCAACAAGCTGTTGGCTATTTCAAAAAATTAAAATACTCAATCCAAAACCATCTTGAGATATGTATGGTAATGCTAGACTTTTTCTCATAGCCTTGTATTTAGAACTTAACATTTCTTAAAATTCTTGTTTCTTAGCAAATTGGCAGAGTTGCTGGCTTGAAGAAAATTGTTAAATTTCTGAAAAGACCATGTGTATTTTATTTTAATGTTCATCATATGTATCTTTTCCAGGAAAAGTAGTTAAAATTTGGCTTCTATATTCATATAGATGAAGGCAGCTTAGAGGCAATTTAGCTCATTCTTCTGTGTTAAGCAGTGACTATTTCCTCTGAGCAATATCAGTCTGATAAAAATCAATTCTGCTTTTCACAGACTTCTATAACAAGTTACTGCAAGAACCTTTTCATCGAATAACAGTGTGCAAATTTCTTCATTGTATTTAATTTTTTTTTCAGTTTATCTCACCATCATAAAGGCGAAAGAAATTTCAGGGATAATTTATCCACCCCAGTGTTTTTCTATAAAAAAGTAACTGAATCTTTTAGATAGCTTGTTGTCTCTTCTATTTTTAAAGATCTTTGCTTAAAAGTTTGCTCAAGAAACACCATGCATATTTGACATCATAAGGAAAGAAATGGTAAGAATTTTCAGACAAAGATTCTAAAGTTATAAAAGACTGGGCTACAACTGTTTTCTAAATTTGTAGTCTTGGATAAGTTATTTCAATTCTGATGCTATATTTTCTCATCTGTAAAATAACAATGATAGTACACCCTCATGTTTGTTAAAATAATTAATTGCTATAATTCAAGTGGAGTTCATATTTATTTATAATAGGAACATTCCTTTCCTGACAAAGGTTGTACTAAATTTAACTTTCTATAAAGGTAAAGTCAATATTTCATATAGGTAAGCTGGGAATTCATTTATGAGTTATGGTTTAGCAAAAAATACTATAAATTAAAGGTAAAAGTATGTTAAATTATAATTACCACATCATACTCCAATAAGGGTTATGATTAGTTTGATCCAGGTTAAAAACTATTTTTATGGAATATTAATCCAAATGCTCATTTCAGGCAAGCACCTTGTCCACAAAAAATTCTGACAATGACTTTTCAAACTTTGTAAAAAATTTCTAAGAATGAAGACACTGCTATCTTTATAAACACTAGTCTGTCTTCAAATAACTATAAAGAAGTTTATGCCAACATTTCATTGTAATTCCCTCCTGTAATTTCTACCCATTTGTATCGATTATAATCCTTAGATATTAATCCCTCAATCTCATGATAGTTATTCTAATATTTAATGATATCAAGCTCCATTCTCTACTATTGTTTCCCTTCAAATTAAATCTCCCTTCAGTCATTGTTTACCTCACATAATTAAAATTCAAATTATCTCATAACCACATTAATCCTTGATAAATGTAATCTATTTAGTCCACCAAACACTTGAGTTAGCAGCTAGGTATTGTTCTTTCCTTCTTTGATCCCCTTCCCTTCCTTAAAGGCAAGGCTCTAGCCCTATGTATATATTATGTTCTATCTTGCAAGTTTTGATTATAAACCAATCTGCGTTCCTATATTCGCTAATGGCAGACATAAAGTATGATATGTCCTAAGGTAATTTACTTTCTAAGGAGAATCTTGATATGCAAAACACATTAAAGTACAAAGTAAACTCTAATGGTGGGGTGAAGTTTTATGATGTGATCATAATTTAGAAAGAGACTCAGTTCAGGGCTATATCAAATGACAACACAGAGAAAGTTCCTCATTCTAACTACTCACAAAGGGTCATATTCTTTTAAAGATACATTGAGACAGACTATCAAGATTTCTCTAATTATCCATAGGGATTTTGCTACAGACACCAAAGCCCATGGCCATTTTAGTCAGAGAATATTAGGACAGCATGGCATCTTTGTGATTATTTACCACTCTTTTTTGTTTTGTTTTGTTTTGTTTTGTTTTTGTTTTTGTTTTTGTTTTGAGACGGAGTCTTGCTCTGTCGCCCAGGCTGGAGTGCAGTGGCGCGATCTCAGCTCACTGCAAGCTCCACCTCCCTTACCATTCCAGTTGGCTGAAGTAATGCCCAGAAAACTTTAGAAATTTGTACAAGTTCATACACTTAGTTCACTTAGAAGATGTGCCTTACTTAAATCCAGGCATCCTGAGACTTAGGCCCATTTTAGTTCTATTAACTTCATGAAACCACCATCAGTTGACGTTTGTGGGGATGAGGTGGTATTTTAGACAATAGCAAAACTATCCTGGAGTTGGCAAATTGTCGATACAAATAATCACTTATGGATGAGAAAGGATAATTTTATTTCCATTTATATTTAAAGAGATACATTAGTAGAACTTTATGTTTGCTATAGAGTATATAATTTGCTAATGATGATATTAGAATCATCTAAGTTGTCTTTGACACGTGTTTGTGCTCTTTTTGAGAGTTAATTTCTGTGCAATCACAAATTTAATTGGAATTTACAATTAATAGGTAGACTTCTGCCTTTGTGAGCCATTCAAATTCAATAGTGTCTAATGACTATTTGATTGTCATCATCAATACAATATGTATTGTCAAGCATATACCTATATCATGCAGTCATTTTAAAAATTAACACTATATTTTATGCCAAAGGGTTAATCATTGAGAATTGAGAATAGTTGTTCAGGCAACTGTGATATGTGTTGTTTGATGTGTGAGTTGCTGTGATTAAAACAATGGCCTTCAGTTTGCAGTGCCATCAGCCTGGTACATGTCACTAATACTGAATTCATTTTTTAGAGCAGAACCATACATCCAACTTACATTGCAATTACGGCAGAGGAAGAGAGATGGAGAAGTTAAAATGAAACATTTCAAGGATGAATGGGCACTGAAAATTGGTAAAGTGGCAGAAAAGTCCAAGCTTGAAGAATGAAAAAGTAAATGTATGGAGAAAAAGGAGTTTGGAAAACAGGAAAAAAAAAAAGATATTTTGCAGAAACATCTGTTTGCTGTTGCTAAAAATTTTAGCATTTAAATGTTCTCATTTGGGCTCTGAAGTTAGCACTTCCTTGAAGTAGTTCACACCTTTGCTATTGCTCCTGTTCAGCTACAGATCATTTTATGCAAGGCTGATTTTAACAAGAAAATGGTGCATTAATTTACAATGTGTTGAGTGTTTTAAAAGTGGCAAAATCTAGGCTTTTGTAAAATTTTAGAATCTGGAAAAAATAGAAATACTTATATAAAGCTCTTCAAAATACCAGAATGGCTTTATGCACAATTACATGCTGATTAAGAAAATCAGAAAATTCGGTAATAAAAAAAGAAGTACATCTACCTCTAAGCCAATGGGTTTCCTATGACTCTCTAGAGTTTCTATTTAGTAGTGAGGCACATATAAACTTAGACACTATTGAAATATAATTTTTATTATAATCCCTCATAATTTTCTTCCTTCCCTACCTCTTCTCCCTCTTCTTTCTTCCACTGTCTTCTTATTTTTTATTCCTATTTATTTCTTTCCTTTCCTTTTTCTCTATATTGCCTCATTTTCTTTTTTCTGTCTCTTTTTTTTTCTGTGTTTCAAATGTTTATTTGTGTTTCATTTAAAAAATAAACTTGAAAGCAAAAAAAAAAAAAAAAAAAGCCTGTTCAGGGTTCTTCCTCATCTCCCTCATTGGAGTAACTAATGTTTTGGAGCTTCATATTTCTGAAATATCTTAATATTTCAGATGCAAATAAGATAAGTAATGGAGCATTTTGTGCATAATATTTATACTTTTATATACTTTTTTGTAAATATCAAACTAATAGGCAAAATTGGCCTAAATTTATGAATGATGTTTCATTATTTAACACAATGAATTTCCCCAAATTAAAATTATAAATACAGTAATTCCTCACTTAACATTGTTGATAGATTCTTGAAAACTATAATAAAATCTATTTTACCATAAGCCAATTGGTATATATCAGAGTTAAGTTCTCATGTCATATTTGGGTCACAAAAATATCATCAAACCCTAAAAAATGACCCAAAACACTTTTAATATTAAACATTGAAACAAATGTAAGGTATACATACATTTAAGAAAGATTAATAAAAACAAGTATAATAATTACTTACCCAATTACTCCAGTTCAGGGTTGAGGGTCACCTAAGCCCATCTAGGCAGCTTGGGGTACATGGCAGGCACCAGCTCTGGACAAGATACTGACTCATCTTGGGGTGCACTCACACATACACCTACAGACACTGAGATGGGACAATCTAGACACACAAATTCACCCAATGTGTATACCTTGGGATGTAAGAGGAAACTGGAGTACCTGGAAAAACCCAGGTAGACATGGGGAGAATATGCACTCTATTCAGACAGTAGCCTCAGCCAAGAATTAATTATTTCCTCATCAATATTATAACAAAATGACATTGAATGTAATAATGTTATTTGAGTACCTGCTGTATAAAGTTGGGGACTTCTATCGGCTAAATATTGAAGTTGAAAAAGGCTATTTTTCTGATACAATAATTACTCTCTCTTGTCAAAGTACCAAGATAATTGAACACAAAAGAACCTAAATACTATTTAGGTGCTGTTTGAGTCTGTTTTTGCCACTGTAATAGAACACCTGAGACTGGGTAATTCATAAAGAGCAGAAATGTATTTTTCATAGAGTGAAGGCTGAAAAGTCCAAGATCAAGGTGCTGGCAGGTTCTGTTGTCTGGTAAGGGCTGCTATCTGCTTCCCAGGAAGACAGAATGGTAAGCTAACTGAAGGTGGCCTGTAGCCTCTCTAATAAGGGCCTTCGACACATTCAAGAGGGAGAAGCCCTCCTGGTCTAATTACCGCTCAACATCTCACTACTTAATGCAATCACATTGACATTACCTGAATTTTGAAACGGACATACTCAAACCAAATATACAAGTATATTTGTATATTTGTATATAAATGTATACAATTGCTTTATAGACTAAAATTATAATATGGAGTAGAGAAGGGATATTGTACTTGTTTTACACATTTGGGGTGGACACTAGACTCCAAAGTATATATGGCCAAGAAAAATAACTGAGAGACAGATTTATTATTATTTTAATATTTATAGGTGGGAAAATTAAGATAAGGAAAGGTATTAACGTACACTAAGAAAAACATTAGTAAGGATAGCAACAAATTTTTCAAATGACAAACTAAACTCACGGGTGGTAATGGAAACAGTGAGTTATGTTACAAAGCAGATTATGTGCTGCTTTAAACCTAGGTTGCTTTAGCACTACCTGCCAGTCAAACCCTTATTCCCTGAGCCACTATCCAGACCAGAATAAGCAGCATCTAAGGACTATGCTGTACCATATGGTCAATTTCCTAGAAAATTTAATTAGGAAATACAAATAATTATTTTCTGAATTTATGATAGTTCACTATAATTACAAAAAAGTCCTCAAAGGACATGAAGAGTTATTGTACATAAATTTAATTGATATAAGTATAAAGATGGCTATAGGTAGGAAGATAGAAGAGATAGAGATAGATAGATGATAGATAGATAGATAGATAGATAGATAGATAGATAGATAGATAAGTAGGAGAGTGGACTATTCATTTGTGGCACATATTTGCAGAAATTACACTATACTCAGCTCTAGCCTTTCTCATTTTTTAATAACATCCTAATACCTAATGGATTTACAAATTTACTGCATTCTTACACTGAGTAAAATTCTGTAAGTAAATAAACACAACTTTCACTAAACCAGTAATGTGATTTTTGCTGTAAAGCAAAAATGCTGAAGACATGCCCTTACTTATACATGCCCAAATTGAAGGAATGCAAAGCTACAACAATCTAAGTACAAACAGTTGAGTGAGCCTCTGGGAATAGAGAAATAGAAGTAGAGTACCAAACATATCCTGAAGAAGTTAGAGTGATTATACTTTTTCCAGACCTTCTCACTTTTTAAAATATATTTACATTAGGCTAAGGATATGCTTTGCACTTAGATTACAAATCAATTCTGCACTGGGTTTCTTGTTTTCTTTTTAACTTATCTGTTAATCTAAATTTTTCTTTCTTGTATCTGCTTCTTGCTACTCGATCATGGTTTTATTTATATATTTCACTTTTTACCTTTGTCTTTTTTATGCATTGTTTCTCCACCTGTAATTGTAAGCTAGTGCAAATAAGCACACATGTTGTAGGATCTCCCAGGTCCCCTGGCTTTTTCTCTTGTCCTGACCTAGAAACAAAGAGTACCTTGAACATTCCTGGGCACCGAGGAAGGTGTTTAGGTAGTTTCCCAAAACACTGAAAGAAACTAGCCCCAGCCCTGAGCCAAATTCCTTAAACTCTCATATAAACTCCCTATCCTGACACCCTTGTGGCAGACATGCCCTAGGTTGAGCATCTCTTTTTCTTGTTGTCTGCCCAAGGAGATGCTGCAGCACTCTGTAAGTAGGTTCTCTTAATAAATGCTTTGACTGATTACCCTGGTGTCGTGTGCTTTTCTTTGCAATCTAAATTGACCCCATTTCAGGACAATTTGGGTCACTCTCTTGTGGGAACTCCCCTACCACTGCTTTTGGGGAAACTCTAGCCACAAGTTCATCCGAGAGAAAACATATACACATAAAACTATAATTCTGCCTTTGTAACCACCCAATAGGTTCCTCCTGTCTGCTGCACAAATAAAGATCACAACATTGCAGTAAAGAAAGACTTTAAGTGATGAGAGACCGGCCACACCACATGGGAGATAGAGTTGTACCTCACATCAATCTCCCCAAAATTTGAGGATCAGGGTTCTTAAGGATAATTTGGGTGGCAGGGGGACAGAAAGTGGGGAGTGGCGATTACTGAGTCAGAGATGAAATCACAGGGAGTTGAAGCTGTCTTTTACAGTTAGTCAGTTCCTGGGTGGGGGCCACAAGACCAGATGAGCCAGTTTATCAATTGGGGTGACATCAGCTGGTGCATCAGAATGCAGTCTGCAAAATATCTCAAAAACTCATTGCAAGTTTTATAGCAGTTACTCCTAAACCATGATTTCTAATTTTGTGTCTAATTTCTTAGTCCTGAAAAGGCAGCCTAGTTCCCAGACAAGAAAAGGGTTTGTTTCGGGAAATGGCTGTTATTGTTCTTGTTTCAGAATTAAACTATAAACTAGGTTCCTCCCAAAGTTAGTCTGAGATATGCTCAGGAAAGGATAAGGACACTTTGGAGGTTAGAAGCAAGATGGAGTCAGTGAGGTGAGATCTCTTTCACGTAATAATTTTCTGTTATAATTTTTGCAAAGGTGGTTTTATCTGTATTTCTGCATCCAAATTTCTTATTAATTTACTCCAAGCTTATTGAATTTTGCCAAATCTAGATAGAATAACTGAATAATTACTCATTCTCACACCCTTCCTGTGTGAGAATCCTTCTTCTGAAGGAGGTGCATTCAATGACTAGAAATGTAGAATGAGACCCTGATAAATGAAAATGTAAAGAGGACAAAACAATGTCGTGATTTTTATTGCTAACTCATTTGGCTTGTTTTTTAAGCTCTTTTCCCTCAGCTTCGAAACATCCCTTCTCTAATCTGCTGTGTAAGGTGAGGCTAGGGCTGGGGTGCTGTAAAACACATTTCTACTTCTCAAGCTCCTTTATTCTTGCTCCTTTAGACTCAAGAAAGAGCACTTGAAGGAAACCTAAATGTTAGAAGAGAAAGGAAAAAACAATCTATTTTCTGTGAAAACCAGCAACATTTCTTCACCCTGACAGTGGCAGTTCGTTCCTACAGTGGCAGTTGGTTCCGATTCGAGTTTCTCCTATATTTTTAAAATAAGTCTCCATGTTTCCCCTCAGAAGAACAAGCTGAGCCTTTTTTTCAGAGATCCAGCCCTGAGTTCCACAGGCCCCTACTCCAATTTGTCAAGGTTTAATAATTCCAACTACTTCCCACCCTAGTGGTGGTAGCTGAGTCCTGCAGTTACTATCTGTGTGTTCTCTCGCTGTCTCTCTTTTTTCTTTTTCCTTTCACTCCTCCAATTTTATATATATATATATATGTGTATACATGTATGTATACACATATACATATATATACATATATACGTATATATACATATATATACACGTATATATACATATATATACACACACATATATATATATAATATTCTGTTAAAATAATGAAGTTGTCTCAGATGTTCTGTCTGGATCCTACCATATATACTATTTTTTTATTTCAGGCTATTAGCTCCTAGATACTGGTAGTTATGTGGAAGCAACTAGGGAGATAAAAATTGGAAGTTATGTCTCTCCTGAACTCACCTGCTCTTATAGTTTTTCTTAGAAAACACTGAAATATAGGATTGATTTGTATTATTTTCCTCAGGAAAGGGAGCTCTGTCCTACAGGTGCCCTACTAGTTTTTATTTCAATATATATCATTTGTACAAAAATGAATCATTTTCATTCTCATCTACTTGTAAGTGATTGCATTTGAAAAGGACAGATTAGAGTTCATAAAGTTATGACAGTTAGCTATATTGAGGTAGGAAGAAAGCTTTATAGACTCACCAAATAAGAGCTTTAAGAAAGGCAGTGCCTAAATCGTTCATTCATTCAAGAATAAACATTGATTATGTGACAAATATTATCCTTCAAGAGATGAAAAACATGATATTTATTTTCAAGTATTGTATATTCTGTGTAGAGGAGAACTTGACACCATATTATACGAGTTTGAAAATATAACAGCCACATATTATGACTTTTGTTAAACGCTAAAGCAAGAGAAATATAGGCTATACAGGAAAAAGAATAAGGTATTTTGAATAGTGAAGGCCTCAAGGAAGATATAGATCATTCAACAAGCACTTTTATGTTCTACTGACCATGGTAATTGAGAATAAAGAGTGAACTTCAGAGATAGCTCTGCACTAAAAAATATCTATAATCTTAAGTAAATTATAAGGAGATCTATTCCTCTAAGATTATGCAATACTTAACTTAGTGGCTTCAAATAAACAAACAAAACTTAGTGGCTTAAGACAATAGAAGTCAATTATTTTGCTTCTGAATCTTCAGTTCAGGAGCATTCATGTCAGCTTTACTCATTTTGGGATGTAGTGTCTCTACTTGGATTTAAGGAGATAATTCATTCACATTGTAGGTAATTTGGTGCAGTCAGCCCAGCTGGAATCTTTGCTGGTGCTAGTACACGGATTGGGTTCCCCTTCACATCGGCTCCTTCATGAGGCTGCTTGAAATTCCTCACAAGAGAGTGACTGAGTTGCAACAGTTGGTATTCGAAGAGACAGAAAGTAGAAGATGCCAATACCATGTGGAATCAGTCCAGAAACAGTGTCACATTCTCTGTATTCTTTTTGGTTAATTAGTCATGGAGCCCTCAATAGATTGAAAAGTAGAGGCCACAGACCCCACTTTTTATTGGAAGAAGTGTTTAAGAATGTGAAGCCATTTTTAATGTACCACTTCTTCATTCTGTCATGTTTGTACGTTCTCTTATATTAACAGATATTGAGTTATCAGTTTTGGGGGTGTTTGTCTTCGAGACAGAGTCTCACTCTGTCGCCGAGGCTGGAGTGCAGTGGCATGATCTCGGCTCACTGCAACCTCCACCTCCCAGGTTCAAGTGATTCTCATGCCTCAGCCTCCAGAGTAGCTGGGGTTACAAATGTGCACTACCATGCCCAGCTAATTTTTATATTTTTAGTAGAAACAGGGTTTCACCATGTTGGCCAGGCTGGTCTTGAACTCCTGACCTCAAGTGATCCGCCCCGCCTCGACCGCCTCAAAGTGCTGGGATTAGAGGTGTGAGCCACCACACCTGGCTGAGGGAGTCAGTTTTAAAATGTCAAAAAAAAAAAAAAAAAAACTCAGTTAAAAATTATTTTCAGAAGTTGCATAATTCACTTTAAAAAATAAATTATATATATATATATATATCTCCATGAGAAAGACCTCCAGAAGGGCAAAGGTTTTCTTGTAATATATTACAACTAATGATATTAATGATATTAATACTAATATATTAATTATATATATGATATTAATATGCAGCTGGGATATTAATGATATTATACACAGCTGGGATAAAGTTAATAATGATAAAGAGTTATAGTAGATTGACAAGTGATAATTATTCCCAATTAACTAAAATTCTAAGGAAGGCAAGCAGTATACAAATTCAACTGGATATTGTTCTGAAATATATGTATTTTTAAATAAATATAGGTACTTTTAACTTTTTATATGTCTAATGGTCTTTTTTTCACCATAATTATAATTCAACTTAAGCCATTTATTTAAAAAATTTTCATCACATCTGAGACTTGCTTCAAATTAGTTCAGGAGAAGGAGAAATGAGTGAGAATATAGATAAAACAAGATTGGCCATGAATTGGTCATTGTTATTAACAAGTAATGGCAATTTGAGTTTTTTATATTAGTCATTCTATTTTTTCACAGTTTGAAATTTTCCATGATTTAATGTTAAATACAGATGTTTTACTCATAGGAAACGTTTTATAAAAGACCTATGAGTAATTCTGTTGGGTTTCACTTTCTGAGAGCTAGTTGTTAAATATTACTAATCCTAAAGGAGTTTAAGAACATTCATTTTTAATATCTGTCAGTTTAATGATGATCTCTGACAATTAGGGAGCACCTGATATGTATTGTTTAATCAAAGACAAAACCTTCATACATATGAACGTATTTTATATCCAATAGTCATTTGAAGTCTATGGAATCTACCTATTCATTTTTTTTTCTTATTCCTTGCAAAAAGCCTATGTTTAAACATGAAGTTTTAGTCCCCTGCAGCAGCAAAAAGTAGTCTTCACTATGTAAATCAATGCAGGACTGTCACACTAAGCCTCAAGCCAAACAGACTAAAAAAATATGACCAAAGGTGATATTAATGAAGCTTTATTTTAGGAATAAAAGATGCACCATTTATATATTAACATTATTAGTCCAGTATATCAAAACAAATAACTTCCATTCACATATATTGAATAACTGGGAATGAAATAAACTATTTCAACATCAGGCTATATTGGGCAAGAATAGCCCTCCATAGATTAGAGAGGTTATACTTTTCCCTTACTTCAGGTTCACCAACTGGTATGGGATATGACATTTAGATAGACAATAACAGTGATTTGTTTTATTTTCTAGAAGAAAAGATAATACATTCTGTATTTTCTTGAGACATACTAAAAAAATTCTATCCTATTAATTTAGCTACTAGTATTTATGTAGTATTTAGTATTAGTATTTATGGATTATTCACACATGGTTAAGAAAAGTGAGTCGAATGCTTCTTATATACAGTCTTCGGGGAAGAAAGCTTACTTATTTTATAAAATAAATAGAAGACATTGCAAGAAAATTTAAACACTACTGAGACAGAAAACATCAGACATTTAAAAAACTATGCTTGCTATTTTGTTACTGTGCTCATCAACTTTCTGGAGCTTCAGATTTATTAGCAAAAAAGAGAGAGAATTTTAGAACTAAATGGCTACTAACTGTAATAATTACTGAAGACATTGTGATACTTAGGATAAGGATGACTACTATAATATATAAATGCCAGGGGAATTTTCCTCCTCACTCATGTGTCAGTTCAATGCTGATTTTCTTTTTTTTCTTTTTTTGAAACGTAGTCTCACTCTGTTGCCTAGGCTGGAGTACAGTGGTTCAATCTCGGCTCACTGCAACCTCTGCCGTCTTGGTTCAAGCACTTCTGCCTCAGCCTCCCCATTGGCTGGGATTACAGGCACCTGCCACCACACCTGGCTAATTTTTGTATTTTTAGTAGAGACGGGATTTTACCATCTTGACCAGGCTGGTCTTGAACTCCTGACCTTGTGATCCACCCGCCTCAGCCCTCCAAAGTGCTGGATTACAGACATGAGCCATCGTGCCCGGCCAGTACTGATTTTCGGTAGGCAACCTTCTATAAGACAATCCCAAAAATCAGATTCTTACCAAACCGTCTCCGTTATTGTGCGTCTTCAAAAGTCACTATTTAAGAAGTAAGCAAGCATGGGGATAGTAGGGCTTACTTCTTAATAACATCAGCCCAAAATAATACACGTAACATCTGGAACACCCTAAAGGGAAACTGAAATGCCATTAATAGAAATGGATATTCTTTTCTAGACAAAATAGCTCCTTCATAGTTCTAGTAATCCTTGGGTTGACACCTTGGGCATGTATTATTTTCTATGTCCATATTTAAATTGGGCACAGGGGAGAATAGGTAGCTTCTTAGCCTGCCTCCTCTGCAAGTCGTTTTAAGGTTTACCAAAGAATCAAAGGCTTTAAAAAAAAAAAAAAAGCATATAGTTTCTTTCATGAGAATTTATCTTAAAATTGGTAAAGACTAATTTCTGCTTCTTAAAAGACGCACTAGACATACTTCTCTCTATTTCTCCTGTTAACTATGTGCAGCACAAAACCCTGTCCATTACCTACAAGATACACATTGCAAGACAAGAAAGAGGAGAGAAGAAGAAAGACTAGCTAGTATGTATAGGTCCTGAGAACAATACGATAAATTTGATGCCAAAAACACAATCTATAAAAAAATCAATAATTTTGCTTCATCAAAATTTAAAACTTTTGCTCTATGAAAACCTTTGTTGAGAGGATGGAAAGTCAAGCTACACACAGGGAGAAAATATTTGAAAGCCACACATACAAGTTAACAAAGCACAAGGAAACAGAATACATAAGAGATTCTCAAAACTCAGCAGTTAAAAAATATCCAATTAGGAAATGGGCAAAGACATAAAGAACCATTTCACAAAGGAGCACATGCAAATGACAAATAAGCACTTGGAAATATGTTTAGCATTAATAGCCATTAGAGAAATGCAAGATTAAAACCACAATGAGAAATCATTGTATACCTGTAGGAATGGCTACTTAAAAAATAATAATAATAATAATGACATCACCAAAATCTTTTAAGAATTTGGAGAATGGAATCATTCATATCTTGCTGGTGGCTGGTGGGAATGTGAACTTGCACAGCCATTCTGGAAAACAGCATATTTGTTTCCTTAAGAACTAAATATACAACTTCTATTTGACCAAGTATTGCATTGTGGGCATGTATTAAAGAGAAGTTAAAACTTACATTCACACAAAATCCTGTACATTAATGTTTATAGAAGCTTTGCACATGGTAACCACAATAATTTTTCCCAAAACTGGAAACAACTCAGATATTCTTCAATGAGTGCATGGTTAAACAAACAGCACTATATCCATACCCTGAAATACTACTGAGCAATGTAAAGGAACTATTAACACACAACATCCTAGACAGATCTCCAGAGAATTATCCTAAATGAAAAGAGTCTATTTCAAAAGGTCGCATACCTGAAGATTCTATTTATATAACATTCTTGAAATTATGAAATTATAGGGTGAAAAACAAATCAAAGTTTGTCAACTGTTAGTGATAAGGGAGTAAGGTTGGTGTGGCTATAAAGGGGTAGTATGAGGAATAGCTTTGTCATCGATATTGATAGCATATTGGAAATAATCTGTAATTTAAAAATGAAATAGCTTATTATTTTGATTGTGGTGACTACCCAAATCTACATTTATGATAAAGTGATATAGAAGTATACAAGTACATTTTACTAATGTCAAAATTTTGGCTTTGAGAGTACACAATAATTATGCAAGATGCCATTGGAACAAACCAGATGAAAATGCATATGACTTATTTGTACCATGTTTGCAACTGCCTGCATATAGATAACTATTTCCAAATTAAAAAATCCTTTGGTGTGTATAATTTTTTTCATCATGTCTTTTCTATATACAGTTACCTTACTCAAAGTCTTTCTCTGTACATAAAGTCTGGTTTATTATTTTTTGCTTCCTTACATCATGTTTTCCGCACTTCTTAATTTTGTGATGGATACCTTAGGCAATCTGAAAAAAGGATTCAAATCTTTAACAATAAGCTCTAATGTGAAACAATTGTCTTTCGTTTTTTCTGTGGTGCTGAGTCATTAGTTTAAGTGAAGAGTTTTACATGGTCTTTGTGACTTCAGGTATGCAACCTTTTGAAATGGACTCTTTTCATTTAGGATAATTCTCTGGAGATCTGTCCAGGTTGTTGTATATGTTAATAGTTCCTTTACATTGCTCAGTAGTATTTCAGGGTATGGATATAGTGCTGTTTGTTTAACCACGTGCTCATTGAAGACTGAGTTGTTTCCAGTTTTTGGAAAAATCATTGTGGTTACTATGTGCAAAGCTGCTATAAACATTAATGTACAGGATTTTGTGTGAATGCAAGTTTTAACTTCTCTTGAATATATGTCCACGATGTGATGCTCGGTTAAATAGAAGTTGTATATTTAGTTCTTAAGGAAACAAATATGTTGTTTTCCAGAATGGCTAAGCAAGTATGCATTCCCACCAGCAAGATACGAGTCATCCCTTTCTCCAAATTCTTTGTGACTGTTCAGTCTTCCGTCATCAATGTTGATAGCACAGTGGGGGAGAATCTGTAATTTAAAAATAAAATGCAGCACTGGCTTAATGGGTAGACAGTGTGAGAAAGTGGATATCAGTGATTGGAAAGTTAAGCATTGCATAAGGACAAATTATTTGGTAACTCATCATCATTACAAACTTGGAAAAGAGACCACATGCCTATTGAGCTTGAAATTCTATTGAAAATGGTAAGAAAATCAAGAATTAGTGTGAAGTGATCCTCTGCCATAAATAACAACTAGCAATTTTACAAAGTTGGCTTTGACATTTAAAGATATAAACAATTATATCTTGTTTGTACTACAGTAGTTATTGTTTCTAAAGTTTTGTCATCCAGGAGGCTGCAGATTAGCTCAATTAGTATCAAGTATCTTTTATATCTTTTAAATCAATGATTATTTATAGGACTAAGACATACTAAAATTTCAATTTATGTTAATCATGGTTTTGGCTACAAATAACAGAGAATCCAATTTTTTAAGTATAAAAGTTTATTATTCTAACTATATATATACACACATATACATATATGAATATATACATATGCACATACATATATGTATACATGTGTATGTATATATGTGTGTATATATAGCATTAGGATAATACACACACACACACACATATAGGTTGATATATAGACATAGGTTGATAGCTCCAAGGTTTGTTCAGTGGCTCAATAATGTCAAGGATCTGAGCCCACTTGTCTGAAAAGTTTTTGATCTTCTTATGATTAAAATATGGCTTATAGCATTGCTAAGCATCATAAAATTGTCCAGAAAGAAGGACTGATATGAAGGGGTGGTGAGACAGCTTGCTGAGCATCTCCTCTTTTTATCAAGTAGATTAACATTTTCCATCGTTAAAACTGCATTCTATTTCTTTTCCAGGTGTGGACTTTTGAACATCCCTAAACTGATCATTAGTAAAATTAATGAGTTCATTCTCTAGAGGTTATTGTCTAATATCTGAACAAACTCCACAATAAACTCCACAATTATTTTATTCAGAAAGCAAAGATAGACCACCAATAGTGGCTACTACACAGTGAAAAGATAGAACTAGGGGAAAATTATGGGTTCTAAATTTTCAGTGTAACTTAATAAATATAACAGAATGTGTCAAATGCATTAGTTTTAATGGAATAGGTGAAAGTTCCATTCAAATGCCACCACTTAGTACATATTCAAGATTAGAATGTAATACCATTTTGATATTATAATTTGTAGGCACATTTTTTTTCATTCAATGCCACTACATATAACCTTGAAGTGAGGTGGCCATATCTTCATCTCAGCCTCCCCTATTTATGATGGAAGGCTTGAGGGATAAGTTGACATCTATTGCAAACATAGCAACATACATATTGGATTTCCTTTGAAAATTATAATTTCATATACTCCATCCCATTAACAGCTAAGTATAGTGGTGATTTTTAGATCAAGTATTCCAAGTTTCCAAGATCAAACTTCCATAACCAGAGTTAAGTAAAAAGATTCCCTGCTTTTCCCCCCACTCAATATAATCATGGTGTATAATTGGCCACAATATTTCTCAAGTTGATAAGAAAGAGAGAAAACTACACAGAGAGGGAAGGTATACTACATGCACTGTCTTCAGCAAAGTTGAGAATTTATCATAATAGTTTAAAATAAATCTTGAAAGAATAAAAATATTTTGAATATTTACTAAGAGAAAAGGTTTATATCACTAATGTAAAGATTTGCTTATTATTTTTCACAAATATGTTGCACAATTATTATAGTGAATGGGCGTTAGCTATGAGCAATAAGGCGTAAGTTCATTGAGTAACACAAAGACAAATTGGACAGAAATATGATAATAATTCAACAGTTCACTTCAATTCCAGAAAATATAAGTGTTGTAAATATTCAGAGAAGTACAAGCTACTTTTCTCTCCCTCTGCCTCCCTCTCTCCACTCTGTTAAAGATGGGTATGGCACAGAAAATATCAAGGATTAAGGAAATTTCAGTGTTAGAGGAAGCATTTTATCTGAGCTTTGAAAATTATATGTATTTTATACATGCAAATATAGAAATATCTATATTTTTCAGGACCCCCCCATACATTTATCTTCCTATATTGACATGCTATGTCTTCTATACCTATGTTTTTTCTTCTCTATTTTCTTCTAACATTTCTACCTATGATAATATTCAACTATATGTACTTACTGGTGATAAATTACCTGAGTGTAAAAAAGAAACTTTTAAGTTAATAAACAAATACAAAACTTTTCTGCACTAAAAACTCTTCACAAATTATTACACTAATAATGGCCACTTTTTGGCATAGTAACAAATACAAAAGTACAGAGCCACATTTCAGTTCTGTCTCCCCCTTAGAAACCAGTTTACTTAACTCTTGGAGGACATCTCTTTACTAATAAACACAGGAGGAAAGAGGAAGGGAGATTGGGAGTTTGGGAGGACCCCTGCCTTTTTCCTGAAAGCATGTGGAGAGGTGGGCACACCACTGGGCTATCTCTTTCACTTCTTCTCAGCACAGTATGACAGATGCGCACAGCACGGAGGAGCCGGAAAACAGCAAAGTATAAAGAACCAGCTGGCTCTCTTAACCTGCAAATTCAGAAGCCTACAAATTGGTAGAAAATCTTGCAGTAGTGATTTCTTGAGGAATTTAAGGTGCCACATAGCACAAAACCCTAATCTATAATCTCTTCCTCAAGGGAAAGATGTAGTTTATACATTTTTAATGTATAGACTAGTTTAACATGAAGTTGAAAGTAATCATGGTTGTACTACATACATTTTTTCCATTGCTCCAAGTGGGGGGGAAAAAAAAGCCCAGATATGTTCTCAAACCAGCTACTACAGATGCTATATTATATAAATGGTTTCAGTTATTAAGAAGAAACAACATTTATTAAATTGTTTTAAATATTTGTCTATAATTGCTATTATATAACATTGTAATTATATCCTTACATGTCATACTAAACAACACCTTCATTGTTCAAAGAAGAAAGAAAACTTTATTCATTGTTCACTGAGAGAAAACTTTCAGAATGGCCATTTTGAAAGGATAGTAAAATAATCCTAAAAGCACATGCACATAAGCACATAGAAAAGAAAGCTAGGATTGTAAGCAACAGGGTGAAATGGATGGTGGGTGGCGGGGAGGTTAATTGTTTACTATTTCCATGCAAATGTTTCTCAACTGTCATTGACAGAACAAGAAAAAAGATTTTCATTTGCAATTGTTTTAAATTAAAGTTTTATTTTTTAAAACTTTTTTTTCTGATGATGAATACATTAAGGCATGGATAGTGCATTCTGAGTTTTCAAAATGAGACCTCATGATGACAGATGTAGTAGCATGGAAATGATAGTCACTCTCCGTTCAATAATGGAAGCTGACTCATGGAATCAAAGTGTTACAGGAAATACTAAGTTGTTTCCTTCAAGTTTCACAAAAATATTGGCAGAAAAAACTAGCTGGACAATGAACAGAGCAGATGCCTACTCTCTTTATTCTTTTTCTTATCTAATGGTACCAGCCTAAGCATATCCTGTGTCCTTACTTCTGAATCTTGGATTGTATGATATTAACATTCAGCTTGACCACCCATGTGTGTAAATCTTAGGCTAGAAAAGCACTAGCTAAGGCAGCATCTTCTGCTTTCTATTGCTTACTCTGAATTCATATCAGTAAGTTCAAACATAATCTTCTACAGTCACTAGTACTACATCAGAACGGTCGGAAATTGTTTATTCCTCCGTTTCTGATTGCTCAGCCACTGACATTCTGTGGAGAAGATGACACATAGATGTTTAAGCAGAGCATAAAAATGGAGACATGTTATCTGAGCAGTCACTATAATCACAGCAAATAAAATATACTGCAAAAATAGATAACGTGTTTAGTCTAATAGGAGCTCAGATCCTAATTCCCCAATGACCTTCTCAGTTGAAAAGGATTACCTTTGGGAGTAAATACTCTGAGACAACACATACTTGACAGCTGTTATTGAAAAATAACAGAAATTTTATTTGACACTCAAAGAATGGGTTTGATTAAAATCTGGGGGCTTATTGTGAGTCAAAAACAAAAATTAGAATCCTTTACATTTCAGTGCTAACTACATTTTGCTATTCTTGTTGAACTTCCTATTCTAAAACCAGAAAAGGTATGGCAAATAATTTTCAAACTTTTTACAGATTCTTCCTACAGTTGAAGTAAATGTGAAATGTAATGTATCAGGTCCTGTAACCTTATCAGAGACAATAAAATGTACAGGATTGTACAATATTTCACTTTATTTTTAAATTAGCAATGTTTCAGCATGGTGAATGTAGTTAATAATAAACTTGTACACTTGACATTTACTAAGACCAGTAGATCTTAATTCTCCTAAAAAGAAAAAGTAAGTATGTGAGGAAATCTTAGGTAGCTTGATTGAGGGAATCATTTCACAACAATACATATATCAAAATATGTTGTAGGTCTTAAACGAAAAATTAACAATATTGCTCTTTTACTGACTAACGTATTTAGTTTCTGCTCTATATTTCAATTTGTGGTTCCTGTGACTATTAGCATTTATGTAAATAATGTGTAATATTGCATTCTCTACATAGATAACCAACCTGCTGGCACATAAAATTATGTCAACAATTGTAAAAAAATAGTATATACGTAGTGATTAATAGCTTAGGTACTATAATAGGAAGGATTGGCTTGGCATGCCTTGGAGAAAGAAAATTTATAAATAAAATGTAATTTATTCAGTACAAAAAATTGTATAAGTGTTGAATATCCCAAATCTAAATGTCCAAAATCTGAAATACTCCAAAACCAGAAACTTTTGGAATGCCACCATGACACTCAAGGTAAATACTTATTGGAGCATTTCAGATTTTAAATTTTTGGATTACAGATGCTGAGCCAGTAAGTATAATGCAAATATTTCAAAATCTGAAAAAAAAATTGAAACACTTTCGGACCCAAGTATTTTGGCTAATGTATATTCAAACTGTATGCTTCTTAATAGTTTACTAGAATGATCACAGCGCAGATGACATAGTCTTATCAATGCTTTGATAATTAAGGAAGGTATACTTCTTATATACATTTATTTCTGAACTCTCTGTGGGAGCAATATCTATGTGTGTGTATGTGTGTTCATATACATTCGTGTTGTGTGTGCATGCACTATATATAATATAGTATGTAAAATAAGAACAGAAAATAAAAACGAACTCATAACATGGCTCTTTATCTCTAAAACTAAAGATTTCTAGAGCAATTGTCAGTTGCCAAATAATTTTAGCTAATCATTTGACCTAGTCAATACATAGTTGTAATATCTGAACATTGATCATTGACAATTGCAATGAATATTTTAATCTTTTAATCCATACTGGACAGAGGGGTTAGGGAGGGGAGAGGGAGAGGGAGAGGGAGAGAGAGAGAAAGAGAGAGACAGAGAGAGAGAGAGAGATAAGAGAGAAAAGAATAATAAATATAGAAAATAATTTGGAATTAATGTTATCAGTTGGGTGAAAACAGAGATGACATTGGTATATGAAGTCGACTTCCCTTCCCTTTCTCTGCCCTCTATAATTTTTTTTTTCATCCACATAATGTCTGGGATCTGTTGACATGTAAATATTTTAAGAGTACTAACTAAACCCTTGCTATCGTCTTAACTGGTTTGATAGTCTTCAAGTTTCTTTTTTTCAGAATTGCAGAAAGTAGATCATGGTTCATGGATAGTATTACAAAATTCTGATATCATAACAATAACATTTACTTTGATTATATATAGAATATACATTAACTTCACAATGCTCTGAGACTATTTATATGTGGAACATGTGTAGCTTCTCCCCAGAGATTTTTGAAATGATTCCGTGGATTTATAATTTAAACAAAAAAAATGTCTGACACTGGGAGGACATAAATTCATCAAGAGTGAGTTTCATTCATAGGGAATGAAAACAGCCCACCCTATAATCAGGTGGAGGCTTCTAGGTTGTCAAATCTTCCTTAGACACACTCCTGTAAGGCATCTGACTAACATGAACTGGATAATTTTTCAGGGCTTCCTGAATAAGTCTGTCCTGTAGATATAAATATTAAATCGCTCTTCTGTATCTGATCCAGAACTGTGATAATACAGATACATTTGATACATTATAATAACCTTTTTCCATTTACTTATACATTCGTTCCTAAAAATCATTCCATTTTTAAAAGTAAAAGCACTCAGATATCATTCAAAAACACTAATGGTTTGGTTTTTCAGTAGAAATGTATCATTAAACAGATTATAGAGTGGATACCAGGCTTAAAATCACTTCAATTTTATAATCTTTCCACATTGGTTGTCAGAAATACTGGGAAATGGAAACGGCATCTATTAAATGAAACATCACTGTATTATAATACAGTTTCATCTTTTAAAAGTCCTTATATGCATTGTAAAAGAAACTGGGTAGCTCATTAATGAGAATAGAGAAGAATAAGATCTGGCTATTATTCCAAGTGTTTTGTTTTAGCCTCTCTTTTTTAATTAAAATGAAAAAGCATATTAGACTAGAATAGCACAATGTGTATTACTAATATGATTTTCTACACTCAGAAGTCACAGTTGCTGTTTTTGGCAGCTGCCAAAGGAAACGGGCAAAAGAAACCATGAATTCACAGTGAATGATAAGTTATACCATACCCTAAGAAATGTCTTGCTGATACAGAATTCTATATGATGTGCTTTTAACTGTATTTATTCACTTCGGATCCTGGAGTCCTAACTATAACTGTGATGTAGTAGCCTCCCGAACAAAATTCAAAGTAATATCTCAAAGACTTCTAAAACACGTTCATGTTAAAAAAGACCTACCAAGAATGTGTGAATTCATTCTCCAATTATTAACAATATGCATTTTCTACAAATTCATTTATAACTAGTTATAAAGCATGTTTAATTGCTTCTGTTATAAAAATCACTTTTTTTTTCCTCACCAGAGTCCATTAGAACCTGTATCACGGTAGTTGAGAAATTAAAAAACTAAATTCTAATATAAACTTACTTCTGAGAAACTAGCAGTATTCATGTCTTTTCAGCTTATATTCATAGTATGATTATCATTTGGTTTTGCACTAATTTGTTGCTACAAAATAATATTTGAGTACTAAGACCTTTACATGAGTTCTACGGAAATTTATTTTTATGGTGAAAATGTTTATTTAAATTGACAGATAAGAGTATACGTGTTTATTGTGTACAACATAACTGTTTTGAAGTATATGTATATTATATATATATTTATATATACTTGAAGTATATGTATGTATATGTATACACATATATGCTAGTTATTTTGTACTAGTTATTTAAATGTTTGATGGCATTTACTATATATAGTATATAGTATGTATATATTATATAAAGATATATATACACATATATATGCCAGTTATTTTGTACTAGTTATTTAAATGTTGATGGCATTTGCTATATATATAGTCTAAATAAATAGCAAAATATATTTGTATCTTCACTTGCACATTAATGCAAGTGAAGATATAAACGTAAATAGTATTTAATTCATGAATAACATGTATAGTATTTACTTACACAATTATTCAATTGTGTATATATACCAGCCTTTTGCTAAATCTAGCAAACTAACATATACTTTACTTCACATAGTTGTCTTTTTTGTTGTGAGAACACTTTATATTCACTCTCAGCGTTTTTCAAGAATATAGTAAATGTTAACTATAGTCATAATTTTTTGCAATAGATCTCTTAAACTTATTTGTCTTTACTGAATATTTGTATTTTTTCGCCAATATTTCTTTAAACCACAAACCCCAAACCCCAACAATGTCAGCCCCTGGTAACCACCATCATACTCTCCATGTCTATGATAGCAACTTTTTAAGTGTGATATTTGTCTTTCTGTGCCTGGCTTATTTCACCTAACATAACATAACACAACATAACATAACACAACACAACACAACACAACACAACAACATAACACAACATAACATAACATAACATAACATAACATAACATAACATAACATAACATAACAACGTACTCTCCGGGCTCATTGATATTGCAGCAAATAATGTCCATTAGGTTAATCCATGTTGTAGCCTTATTTTTTATGGCTGAATAGTATTTAATTATTCAATCATGTGTATATACCATATTTTCCTTTTTCATCCATTAACAAATGGGCATGAAGGTTGATTTTATATCTTTGCTATTGTGAATAATCCAACAATTAACATGCAAATGAAGATATATTTTCCACATATGCACAGTAGTGGAATTGCTGGATCATATTTTTATTCTATTTTTACTTTTATGAGAAACTTATTTTTGAGGAATATTGTTTTTTAAAAGGACTTTATAGTTTACTTTTCCACCAACAGTGTGTAAGTTCCCTTTTCTCCACATCCTTGCCAACACTTATTTTTTGTATTTTTGATAACAGCCATTCTAACAGGTGTGAAGTTATATCTCATCATGGTTTTAATTTACTTTTCCCTGACAATCAGTAATGTTAAGCATTTTTAAATATATCTGTTGATCTTCTGTATGTCTGCTTTTTATAAATGTCTATTCAGATTCTCTGCCCATTTTATAACTCATTAGGTTTTTTTCTGGCTATTAAATTGTTTGAGTTACTTATATATTTTGGATATTAACGCCTTATCAGATGTGCATTGTTTGCAAATGTTTTCTTCCATTCTTTACATTGAATCCTCAGTCTGTTGATTGTTTTCTTTGTTGCAAAGAAGATTTTTAGCTTGATGTAATTGTACATGTGTATATTTGCTTTATTTTTTTGCCTGTGGTTTCAAGGTGATACAGAAAAATTGTTACCTATATTGATATCATGGTGCTTCTCCCTTATGATTTCTTCTAGCAGTTTCATAATTTCAGGTCATACAAGTAAGTCTTTCATCCACTTTGAGTTGATTTTTGTATATGGTGTGAGACAAGGGCCAAATTTCAATTCTTCTGCATGTAGATATCCAGTTTTATCAACACCAATTATTGATTGACACCTCTGTCAAAAACGAGGGTTGGCTGTAAATGCATAAATTTACTTCTAGGTTCTGTATTCTGTTACATTTGTCTATGTATCTGGTTTTTATGCGAGTACTTTGTATTTAGTTATTAGAGCTTTGTAGTACATTTTGAAGTGAGATAGTGTGATGCCTCCAGTTTTGCTCCTTTTGCTTAAGATTGGTTTGGTTATTTGGAGAATTTTGTAGTTCTATAGAAATTTTAGGATTATTTGTCTATTTCTGTAAAGAATATAATTGATATCGTGATAGAGATAACATTGAATCTATAGATCATTTTTGGTATAATGGACATTTTAACAGTATTAATTATTCCAATTCATGAACACCAGGTACCTTTCCATATATTTGTGTCTTCTTCAATTTCTTTCACCAATGTGTTACAGTTTTCAGTGTAGAGATCTGATCTTTCAACTTCTCAATTAAATTTATTTCTAAGTATTATATTTTTATTTTAGCAATTGTAAATAGAATGACTTCTTGATCTCTTTTTCAGATTGTTTTTAATCATGGAAATGCGACTGATTTTTGTATGTTGATTTGGTATCTTGCAACTTTACTGATTTTTTCTATTAGTTCTAACGGAGTTCTGGTGAAGTCTTTGGGATTTTTAAAATATATGATCCTGTCTGCAAACAGAAACAGTTCAAATTCTTCCCTTCCAATTTGGATGTCTTTAATTGCATTCTTTCCCCTAAGCCCTCGGGCTAGAACCTCCAACACTCTATTGAATAGAAATGGCAATAATGGGCATCCATGTCTTGTTCAAGGTTTTAGAAGAAAAGTTTTCAACTTTTCCCCATTAAATATGATGTTACCTGTGGGTTTGTCAGATGTAGCCTTTATTATGTTGAGGTTTATTCTTTCTATACCTAATATGTTGAAATGTTGTATCATGAAGGGATGTAGAATTTTGTCAAATGCTTTTTCTATATCTAATGAAATGCTTAAGTGGTTTTACTCTTTTTAAAATTCTTTTATGGTTTTTGCTTTTCATTCTGTTAAAGTGATATACCACATTTACTGAGTTTTATATATTGAACCGTTCTTGCATTCCTGGGATGAGTCCCACTGGACCATGGTGAATGATCTTTGTAATGTGCTTTGGAATTTGGTTTGCTAGTTTTTGCTGTTGTTGTTGAGGATTTTTGCATCTATGTTTATCAGGGATACTGGCTCACCTTGTAAAACAAGTTTGAAAGTATTCCTTCCTCTCTGATTTTTTGGAAGAATTTGAGGAAAATCAGTACTAGTTATTAAATGTTTAATGGAATTTAGCAGTGAATCTATCAGTTCCTTGGCTATTCTTCGATAGGAGACATTTTACTGTTGATTCAATCTTCTTACTCATTATTGGTTTGTTAATATTTTCCATTTCTCCATAATTCAGTCTTGGTAGGTTGTATGTGCCAAGAAATTTATTTCTATTGTCATCCAATGTGTTGGTATATACTATTTTATAATAGTGTATTATGATATTTTACATTTTGGTTGCATCAGTTTCAACACCACTTTTTAATTTCTGATTTATTTATTTGAGTATTCTTTTTCTTTATTCCTAGTTAGTAGAAGTTTGTTTTTTTATCTTTTAAAAAACTCTTTTCTTGATCTTTCCTATTGTTTTTCTCATCTCTATTTCATTTTATTTGCTCTTAGCTGTAATATTTTCTTCCTTCTACTAACATTGGGCTCAATATGTTCTTAATTTTCTAGCTTTTGGAGGTGCATCATTAGGTTGTTTGAGATCTTTGTTGTTGTTTTTTTTTTGATGCAAATGTTTATTGCTAAATCTTCACTCTTAGAACTGCTTCTCCTATATCCCATGTGTTTTTCTATGTGGTCTTTCCATTTTTATTTTTCTGAAAGAAATTATACTAACTCTTTTAATATATTCATTCACCCATTGTTTGTTCGGGGCTCACTGTTTAATTTCCACGTATTTGTGAACTCTCCACATTTCCTCCTGTTATTGATTTCTATATTTATACCATTGTGGTAAGAGAAGTTACCTGATGTGATTTTAATACATCTTAAACTTGTTAAGATACATTTTGTGACCTAACTTACGATCTATGCTGGAGAATGTTCTATGTGCAGTTAAGAAGAATGTGTATTTTGTAATTTTTTCTTACTGATTTTCTGTCTGAATAATCTGTCCTTTGCTGAAAGTAAGATGTTGAAGTGCCCTAATATCATTGTATTGTAGTCTATCACTCCCAGATCTATTAACATTTGTTTTGTATATTTAAGTGTTCCTATGTTGGGTATATATATATTTATAATTGTTGCATCCTCTTGATGAATTATGCACTTTATATAATGACCTTCTTTGTCTCTTTTTATAGTTTTTGACTTATCTTATGTAAGTATAACTACTCCTGCTCTCTTATGGTTTCTGTTTCCGTGGAATATCTTTTCTCACCTCTTCACTTTCAGTCTGTTTTTTCTTACAAGTAAAGTGAGTCTCTTATAGGCAGCATATAGTTCAGTCTTGTTTATTATTGATTCACCCATTCAACCACTGGTATGTATTGTTCCTTTCCTTTTATTTTTTGTGCTTCTACTAGATGATTTTGCTTTGTGGCTGTCGTAAGGCTGACAAAAGTTTTTATAGTTACAACTGATTATTTTAAACTAAAAACAACTTAATTCTAATGGCAAATAAAATAAAACACTTTCCATTTTTATTCCATTCCCTACATACATATTTGAAATTTCTGATGTCACAATAAACAAAAATAAAAATAAATTAATATTCCATATTTTAAAATAATAATTTTGTCTTGTATCCTTTACACAAAAGATACAAGTGATTTATACACCACCATTACAGTAATAGAGTATTCTGAATTTGATTGTGTACTATCTTTTATTAGTGAGTTTTATACATTCAGATGTTTTTGCATTACTCAGTGTCTTATTTTCTTTCAGCTTGAAGAATTTCCTTTAGCATTTCTTATAAGACATGTCTGGTGGTGACAAATTCCCTCTGCTTTTGTATGTCTGTGAAAGTGTTTATCTCACCTTTATCTAAAGGACAGCTTTGATGGGTATATTATTCTTAGTTGAATTTTTTTTTCTTTCAGCTCTTTGAATACATTATGCCACTCTCTTTAGGACTGTAAGATTCCTGCTGAGAATTTTCCTCTTAGGCATACTGGAACTCCCTTATCTGTTATTTGCTTGTTTTTTCTTACTGCATTCAAGATCCTCTTTGTCTTTTATTTTTGACAATTTGATTATGATATGTCTTGAGGTAATCTTATATGGATTGAATATGATTAGAGATGTTTGACTTTCCTGTACCTGATGTTTATCTCTTTCTCTAGGCTTGAAATGTTTTGTGCCATTGTCTCTGTAAGTAAGAATTTTATCCCTGTATCTTTCTCTTCTTGAACCTCTACAACTCTAACAATTGCTGCTTTGACACTGTCCCATAAATCCCATAAGCTTTCTTCACTTTCCCTTTTTTAAGTTTTTTTTTCTCTTCTGACTGTATATTTTCGAATAATCTGTGTTTGAGTTCACAGAGTCTTACTTCTGCTGATTAATTCTACTCTTGGTGCTCTCTATTGCATTTTTCATTTTGGTCATTATATTTTTAGCATCAAGATTTCAGTTTGATGTTTTAACTTATTATGTCTATTTCTCCATTAAATTTTTCATTTTGGTTGCTTACTGTTTTCCTCATTTTGTTGAATTGTTTGTTTGTTTTTGGAGCTTTCTGAGAAAACTACTGGATGAAAAACTTTGGAAGTTTTGCTTAGGAATATGCATTTAGAAGTACCCCACGTTGACTTATGTGCACTTTAATACTGTTATATATTGGTTTAATAAATTTTTATACTATTTGTATAATAAAAATATTTTATTATCTGTAATTATTTCACCATGTGTATCATAATACAGAATCAACAGAGAAACAGATAATGAGATAGAAAAATATGTAGTATGTATTGTGCATATATATGGGGTATACCTCATATAATAAAAATCTTTAAAAAATAACATTGTATTAATGTGGATCTAATTTTCTGAGGTAATAAGAAAAGAAAGAGGTTACTGATTTCTCTACATTCATCTAGTCCTTACAACTCTGAGCCTTCTAACTGCTTTCCAAGTAAGTAACTAATATTTTATTTGATGTATCAAAGGCAAAATTTTAATATATCTTGTCCAAATTGTAGTCAATGTTTTATTACGTATGTATGCTATTGTCTAAGCTGAAATTAAAAAGTAAAACAGTTTTTCACTATAACATGTATTTGTGTTAACCGGTAAAAACATGCAACATCACAATATTTACTAGGATTCAAAAGTGAAATCATCATAATAATTTTATTTCATAGTTAAATATTTACTTAAAATTTTTAATGTGCCAAATATATTGTTTTAGCTAACTTTACTTTTAAAATGGAAACTTTTGAAGGATAATAATTTCCTAGATTATAAATTCCATAAGATTAGGACTCATAATGTTCTTGTTCTTAATATTATTGCCAATTCTCAACATTAGTCCTGACACATAGAAGATTCTAAAAAGATACTGACTATACAGTTGTACCCAAATTTGTGTCTGTATGAAACTATTTAAAGAGTATCTTCTTCATTTGAAGAGTGTTTTGCAAAATAGTAGTTGTTGAATAAATGTTTTTTGGTTAGAATTGGGTTTGATTTATATTTTCATAATCAAAGGAAAATTAATAGTAAAATCTATTAATAGATGGTGTTCAACCCTTTGAATGTGAGCATTTTTTGCTTATCTATGATGGCAGGTATCACAAAAATTGTGCATGGACTTTTTTTTTAGCTTATCAGTTATAGTTATTGTTATTGTATTTTATGTGTGGCCCAAGACAATATTTCTTTCAATGTAGCCCAGGGAAGCAGAAAGGTTGAACACCCATGGTCTATTATTTACACAGCACTCATAAGTTCATACATTAAGGAAATACTGTGCATTCTTCAAGAGGTAAACGATATTGCGTCTACTAATTTTCAATTGTGCTTATTATATAAACATGTTATTATTGTTATTACACAATGTCTTCATGTCAATTTGTGTGCAACAATATAGCTACATAGAGTGCATGCACTCACACATTTATTCCAAACCCAAAAGGGTTACATGAAATAAATCAGACTCAGGCAAGAATAAAATGCTTTTATATGATATATGTTTGAGAGCTGCATTCATGTGTGATACTTCAAATTACATTGTCTGAAAAACTCAATTGAGTTAATAGATTTAGGCTTATTAAATTACTGAGATTTTAGAAAGATACGGTTTGGAATACTACTTAAAATTAAGTAAAATCCAATATCGTAACTTAAAAGACAGTTCTAAAATAGAATCACATTTAAATTAGTTTTCTGTATCTTCTGCTTATAGAACAAATAAAGAAACTGGAGCAGAAAATCAGTCACATTAAATTTACCACCATTCAAAAAGCCAAGGTAAGCTAAAAAAGTACATTAAGCTTTTATATATGGCTAAGGTTCACAGGTTAACAGAGACAAGTAAAAATTATTGCTAGTTCTAGTAAAAGCTTCCACTCAAAATGGAGCTGAAAGATATTTTAAATATCTTCTTTAAGTTACATATATGTTACATTAGAATAAGCAATCTTGCTGAGCTAATTTTTCTCTTACTCCAATTGGTATTGTTATTACACAATTTATAGAAATGTTAATGCTTTGCAATTTAATTGTTAAAGAACATTTCATAATTCGATTTTATTTACATTTTCTGTCCTTATACATTGTTAATTGCAAATTTATAATGCAGAAGCCATAATTTTTTATTGTATTCATAATGCCCATCTCACTATGTATAGAGAGTTAATGTTAAACTGCCAGTAGTGGTTTTTAAAAAGCATATGATAATAAACATTGACTATAGAACACTGTGACAGTCAAGAAGCAAATGACTGTAATAGCACAACTGGAAACAGTTAAAAACATTGGCATGGAGAACACCAAAGCAATCTGAGCTGGATGAAAAACAAAAGCCTTTGCTAAATAGCTCTTTCCTACAACTCTCTAAAAATAAAGCACAAAAAGGCAAAACAACCTTCTCCAAGCATCAGTCCATCATTAATTTAATCTCTTTATTTGCAGATATCCAAAAACTCTGTTCATTGTATCTTCATTCAAAATTCTGTCATAGTATAATTGTAGAACTTAGGTTGAAAGTGCTCCACAAGGCTCTGTGTAAAGCAGGCTTTGCTGATTTTTTTTTCAGCCAGTTCTTAAGAATTTAAATATACACTATTTTGGGTGGACATTTGATTTTTTTGGAAGAATCTCATGTAGTTGAGTATGGCCCAAAAATTTTGTCCAAGAGTAACTGATACCGCTTTGAAAGCCATTATTTATTTATTTTTTCAACTTTTATTTTAGGTTCTCGGGTACATGGGCACATTAGCTGCATGGTTGTATTGTGTGTCAGTGAGGTTTGGGGTGTGCATTATCCTGTCACCCAGGTAGTGAGTGGATAATAGCTGATAGATAGTTTGTCAGCCATAACCCCTCTCTTTTCCTCCCCCATCTAGTAGTCCCATGTATCTATTTTTTTCACCTTTATGTTTATGTGTACTCAGTGTCTAGCTCCCATTTATAAGTGAGAACTTTTGGTATTTGGTTGTTGGTTTATGTGATCATTTGTTTATGATACTGGCCTTCAGCTACATACACGTTGCTGTAAAGTACATGGTTTTGTTCGTTTTTTAAGGCTGCTTCATATTCCATGGTGTATATGTACCACATTTTCTTTATCCAGTCCCCCATTGATGGTCGCCGAGGTGGATTCCATGTCTTTGCTATTGTGAATAGTGCTACAATGAACATACAAGTGCAAATGTCTTTTTAGTGAAACAATTCATTTTCCTTTGGGCGAATACCTAGTAATGGGATTGCTGGGTTGAATGGTAGTTCTAAGTTCCTTGAGAAATCGCTAAACTGCTTTCCATAGCAGTTGAACTAATTTACATTCTCCCCAATATTATATAAGCATTTTATCTTTTCCACACCTTCATCAACATCTGTTATTTCTTGGCATTTTAATAAAAGCCATTCTGACAGGTGTGGGATACTATCTTATTGTGGTTTTTATTTGCATTTCTCTAATGATTAGTGATCATAAGCATTTTTTTCATGTTTGTTGACTGATTGTATGCCTACTTTTAAGGATAATCTGTTTATGGCTTTTCCCCATTTTTTAATGAGGTTAGGGTTATCTAGGTATAGAACCATATTATCAGTGAAGATAGATTGTTTAATTTATTTTCCAAATTGGATGCCTTTTTTGTCTTTCTCTTGCCTGATTGCTTTGGCTAGAACTTCTGGTACCATGTTGACTAGGAGTACGGAGAGTGGGCATATGTGTCTTGTTTCAGTTCTTAAGTGGAATGCTTTCAGCTTTTATTCATTCAGTATGATGATGGCTACAGGTTTGTCATAGATTGCTGTTATTATTTTGATGTCTACTCCTTCATTGCCTAATTTTTTGAGAGTTTTTATCATAAAGTGATATGGGATTTTATCAATAGTTTTTATTGTTTCTATTGAGATGATCATCTGGTCTTGGTTTTAATTTTATTTATGTGATAAATCGCATTTATTGATTTGCATATGTTGAGCCAGTTCTGGACCTCTGGAATAATTCCTAAAGATCATGGTCAATTAACTCTTCAATGTGCTGCTGGATTCAGTTTCCTAGTATTTTTTTGAGGATTTTTGTGTCTATGTTCATTAGTAATATTGGACTGCAGTTTAAATCTTTCGTTATGTCTTTGTCAGATTTTGCTATCAGAGTGTCACTGGCTTCGTAGAATGAGTTAGGGAGGAGTCCCTCTTCTTCTATTTTTTGGAATAGTGTCAGTAGAATTGGTACCACCTCTTCATCATATGTCTGGCAGCATTCAGCTCTGAATTGGTCCTGTCTAGCATATTTTTGAGGGGTTGGTAGGCTTCTTCTAACTGATTCAATTTTGGAACTTGATATTGGTCTGATACAATTTGGCTGTGTCCCCACCCAAATCTCATCTTGAATTGTAGTTCCCATAATCTCTACATGTCATTGGAGGTACCCAGTGGAACATAATTGAACCATGCATGGGGGCAGTTTCTCCCATACTAGTCTCATTATAGTAAGTTCTCACAATATCTGATGGTTTTATAAGGGGCTTCTTCCTTTGCTTGGCTCTTATTCTCCCTACTGCCACCTGATGAAGAGATACCTTCTGCCATGATTGTAAGTTTCTTGAGGCCTCCCCAGGCATGTGGAACTGTGAGTTAATTAAACCTCTTTCCTTTATAAATTACCCAGTCTCAGGTATGTCTTTATTAGCAGTGTGAGAAGGGACTAATACAGTAAATTGGTACTGCAGAGAGTGGGACGCTGCTGTAAAGATACCTGAAAATGTGGAAGTGACTTCGGAACTGGGTAACAGGCAGATGTTGAAACAGTTTGGAGGGTGTAGAAGAAGACAAGAAAATGTGGGGAAAGTTTGGAACTTTCTAGAGACTTGGAGGGCTCAGAAGACAGGACGAGGTGGGAAAGTTTGGAATTTCCTGGAGACTTTTTGAATGGCTTTGACCAAAATGCTGATAGTGACATGGACAATGAAGACGAGGCTGAGATGATCTCAGATATGTAGCTTAGTTTGGCAGGATATGTTATTTTTGGCTGGAGGTGTTTTTGTTTTTGTTTTTTTTCTTTCAGAATGCTGAAAATAAGCCCCTTCTGGCTTGTAATATTTCTGCTGAGAAGCCCACTCTTAGCCTAATGGGCTTCCTTTTGTATGTGATCTGAATTTTTGTCTATCAGTCTTTAAGATGTTTTTCTTTAATGTTGACATAGTGGGTCTGGTAACTATATTCAGGTCATCAGGCATTACATTCTCATAAGGAATATACAACCTAGACCTCTTGCATGCTCAGCTCACAAGAAGGTTCACAATCCTATGAGAATCTACTTCCACCACTAATCTGACAGGAAGTAGAGCTCAGGCAGTAATGCTTGCTCATCTGCCGCTCACCTCCTGCCGTGCAGCCACAGAAGAGTACTGGTCTAACAGTCCACAGATGAGTACTGGTCTGTGGTCTGGGAGTTGGGGACCCCTGTTTTGTACTATCTGGTAGATGTTGTCTGAATTTCTTATATGTAGATGTCTACGTTTCTAGGGAGACTAGAAAAATTTTCCTGAGTCATTACCTCAAATATATTTTCCACATTGTTTATTTTTCTCCTTCTGTCTCAGGAATGGCAATAATTCACAGATTTGGTTGCTTTACATAATCCCATATTTCTCAGAGACTTTGTTCATTTTTTAAAAATGTTTCAAACATTTTTTTTTTCTGATTGGGTTAATTTGAAAGGCTCATTTTCAAGCTGTAAAATTCTTTCTTCTGCCTGGTCCATCTATTGAAGAAGCTTTCAACAGTGTTTTCAAATTCCTTAAGTGAGTTTTTCAGTTCCAGAAAATGTGATTGACTTCTTTTCAAGATTTTTATCTCTTACTTCATTTCCTGAATTGCTTCAGAATTTTCATTGTGTTTATTTTCAATCTTGTCCTGGATCACCTTGAGCTCCCTTGCAATCCAAAAGTGCGTGTTGGTTGTAGTGGTGTTGGGTGGTTGGGTCTGCCTGACCTCAGGCCCTGAGGGAAGTGGACAGGTACCAGCAAGTTAGAATGGAGTAGGTAGTTCTTAGTTTGTAGGCCCCTAGATGGCTGCTAGACATTTTGTATGAGTTCTGAAGGGCCTGGCTTAGAGTTTGGCTAGTTCAGAGTTCAGGGGCTGGCTATGATTGGGGTGGCAGGCTGGTCCTTGGGTCACTGGCTGAACTCTTAGGTAGGGGCAGGCGGAATGCTTAGATGGAGGGAATATCACAGGCCTTCAATGGTTGGGTTGCAGGGAAATGTTCAGTCAGGTTCAGTGTGACTGTGCTATGGGTCTTTCAGTGGGAACGGCAGGACCCTTCAGCTGGAACAATGGATACTGGCAGCTGTGGGGCACATGGCATCCTCATGCTTCTCTCTCAGCCAAGTGATGCTGAACTTTCCTGGTGGGGACATGAAAAAATGCCAAGCATCATCTGTTTACTCTGGGAGTTTTGCCCCAGAGGAATGCAGAGCTGCCAGTGCTGGCAGAGTTCAGGTGAGGGCAGGGCCATTGTGCTGGAAGTCCAAACCAGTGAACCTTGCCTGGCTAGAAACAGCAGGGGTGGGGGTGGGGGCTGGTGGCTGGGGGTAGTTGCAAGGCCTACAATCTGGGGGGCTCCTAGGGGAATGCAGAGCTATGCCCACTGGCAATGTTCAGGCAGCGAGATCAGTGCACTGGAAGCCTGAGACGAGCCTTGCCTGAGGAGGAGTGAGACAGTCTGGCTGTTCCTTGGCACTGTAGTTGCAGCCTCTATTTGGATCATGACATTAGGGTGCTCAGAAATCCAAAGCCTGTGAGGCTCCAAGTGGGCCTGAGTGGGGTCTCTGCAAAAACCCTAGTTGGCTCTCTGCATTGGTCTTGAGGCTGGGGAGTATGTGTGTTGGAATGATCAGGGGAGTTCTCCTATGCCCAGGATTACAAAGGTCTGTAGTGGAAGTGTGGATTTACTGGGGATTCTCAGTCACTTATCCTTTCCTCATGTCAGGGAGCTTCTCCCATTACTGCACTGGTCCCCTGTGGGTAGTTGTCCAGCTTCACCCCTCTCTGTTCTCTGTGGAGTCCCTCACTTTCTTGGTGAATCCCAACATGGTATCAGAGACAACCACGAGAAGAGTGAGTATCTAGTCACCACTTTGTTTTCTCTCCATGCAAGACTGGTGCATTATAGCTGCTTCTTCTAGGCAGCCATCTTGAACCCAATCTCAAAATCCACAATTCTTTAAGTTTAAGAAGAAAACATGCCTAAATGGAGTAATCAATTTTCTCTTACTAATTTTCTGTATCATTTTGGATTATTCTCTTAAGTGGTCTTAGCATCAGATGCCTTGTTTATAAAAAATGTTAATTAGATTAAAGCAACTTTAAGTTGTCTAATAGTTTTATAAAACTGTGAATTTCTGTAGGTAATCTTTGGTAGATAAAATGATCCAAGTCCCAATCCTTCCATTAGGGTCTCCTAAGAAGAAAATGTGGTATAATTTTTATAAGAAGTCTCCTGTTCATAGACCATAAACTGAATTATCAGGAGTATATATGATTGGGGTTCCAATCTCATTTATGCTTTGATTCCAAAAAATTAGCAATAAAATACTGCATTGAGATTAACAATCAGCCTATAAGGCCCAAACCTAAAATACCTGGTTTATAAAATGGTGCAATCCCATTACTAGGTATACACCCAAAGGATTATAAATCATTCTACTATAAAGACACATGTGTCTATTGCAGCACTATTTACAATAGCAAAGACTTGGAATCAACTGAAACTCCCATCAATGGTATAGTGGATAAAGAAAATGTGGCACATATATACCATGGAATACTATGCAGCCATAAAAAAGAATGAGTTCATGTCATTTTCAGAGACATAGATAAAGCTGGAAGCCATCATTCTCAGCAAACTAACATAAGAACAGAAAACCAAACATCATGTGTTTTCATTCATAAGTGGGAGTTGAATGATGAGAACACATAGACACAGGGAGGGGAACATGACACACCAGGGCCTGTCAGGGGATGGCAGCAAGGGTAAGGAGAGGATTAGGACAAATACCTAATGCATGCTGGGCTTAAAACCTAGGTGGTGGGTTTATAGGTGCAGCAAATCACCCTGGCACATGTATACCTATTTAATAAACCTGCATGCTCTGCACATGTATCCCAGAACTTAAAGTAAAATGGAAAAAGAAGAAAAAGAAATGTCCAAGCTGAAAGGGACTAGGTCAGAGAAGAAATTTACTCAGCTGAATGAGAACTTATTCTGAACTTAGTCCAAGATTAAAGGATTTTTATGACAAATGTTCTTGAGAGTGAAATGATGTGGAATCCCTCAACTTATCTGGAATATTCTTCCAATAAACCCAAGTCAGTTACTCAGAAAGGAAGAAACGTTGTAAAGCAAAGTTCTAGTGAGTTGAATCTGGAAAGAACATCAGAATACAAGGCCAATTTTAGTGCTCAACATTGGCTAAATAAGGTCACAGTGTCCACTAGTCTAGAGTAACCACTGGAGCACAGATGGGTCTAGAGCATGTCAACTTAGATTGGGGGAAGGAGAAAAGAGAAAGAGCACAATAAAAGAAAAGTTTATGGCCAAGAGGAGGCACAGAAACTTAGTGTCTGGGAAACATGCAATAAGACTCTCAGAAGAAATGAAAATAGAGCTGCTAGGAAGATCATCGTGTTTGTATTGCACAATATTGAGTACTAGAAAAAAGGAATTTGGGAGCATTGTTTCATTGTAATAGCAAACCAGGAATATTAATAGGTGCTGTAGCATTAAGGACATTCTCTGGACTGGCATCAGACAAGTCTGCATTCTAACATTGGCTCCCTCACTTATGCCGTCTGTGATCTCACTAACTCACCTTTCAGTTTCTTATTTGCAAAATACGGATATTGACAGCTAACATGACAGTTTTTTGTCATGATTAAGTGTGATAATATAACACAAAATAGGTACTCAATGATTGCTACTGCTGCTAATATCACTGCTGTCATTTCTTTCAGTTAAATGGGAAGTAAAGCAACCAAAGTCCCCAAGTTTTAATCAAGTAAAACATATTTCAGAGGACATTAAGTTTTTAAATGCCACAAAATTTCTCCATCTTCTATTCAGGAAGCTCCTCTTAAAGAATTTCCTTTCACCACGTCAATATTTACCTTAAGTTTTTAGATCAATGAAAATATCAACTAGGTACATGCACATTTGCTAGGATGAGTGACAATTATTTCATTGATTCTTTTATTCCTTACCCTCTAAATTAATAATTGGGGATGTAGGTAAACTACAGCAAGTATGGGCCAATTTACCAAATTTTATTGCCTTGCTGACAAAGTCCTTCAAAAAGCATCTACAAATAACATGGATTCAGAAAAAAGAATAACATGTGGTAGCCAAAACTACTCAATCTACAATAAGACAGATGCAGTTGAAAAACAGGAAGACCTTGCCACTGGTCAAAAAATCAGCGTTTAGTTTTAGTTCCTATGTGTTCTACTGAATTTTTCTCATGTAAGCTTGATTTCAAGTATGACTATATATTTAGATTGAAACTAAAATGACTGATTATTAAAAGCGTTACCTTTGATTAAAAAATCAAAATCACATTTTAAGTAGACTTACATCTTTAAAGTAAAAAAAATATGTAACCACAGTGAAAGTTTGTAGAAGTTAGGACACAGATGGAGAAAAGCAAGAGGTCATATTCCAATGTATCTTTCTACCTGTGTTCTGTGTCCCTAAGTCTGAGATTAATATCTTCTTTGCTCCTTACTAAACCTTGTGAAGTAGTGCTTTGATGACCGCTTTATACCTGCAGAAATTCAGGCTCAGAGTTAAGGTGCATGTCAAAGGTAAATTAGCTCATAATTAGTTGAGGTAGCATCTCAACTTTAGTTTACCAAACCTCAGAGCTGATGCTGTTTCCACTATTCATTATGCCTCTATGTGCAAAGAGTAAGGAAGGTTATATTTTCAAAACCCTGAGGGGGCAATATATTATTTAAAAACAAAAATTTCATTTGTCTTAAGAATCCATTTACTGGCAAAGTTCATTCTTATGATCTAAGCTTTAGACTTTAGGAAATACATTCAGCATGAGTAATGTTCCTTTTCGCTTTTGAGTCATATCCCCAATGCCCTTCCTCTTGGCCTCCTTTTCAGCCACGAAAATTCCTATTCATCTTTCAAGTGGTGTCTAATATTGCTTCCTCTGCGAAGCCTTATTTATTCAAACTTTATATTTTCCCAACTACACAAAATATTGGATGCTTATTCTGTGGCCCTGGAACACAGGACATTTGTTCATGACAGTATTTCTCAATTCACTGTACTTATTTGTTAATACATCAGTTTTCTGTGACCGCTGCAGATAAGAGAGGCTGTGATCTCTGCAAGGACAAGGTTGTTGGCTTATTCATGTCTCTTTGTCTTTAGTGACTACCAAAGTGAATAGTATATAGTCGGCCAGGTGCATTGGCTCAGGCCTGTAATCTCAGCACTTTGTGAGGCTGAAGCGCAGGTGGATAGCATGAGCTCAGGAGTTTGAGACCAGCCCAAGAAACACTGCAAAACCGCATCTCTACAAAAAAATACAAAAAAAATAGCCAGGTGTGATGGTGTGCATCTGTGATCCCAGCTACTCAGGAGGCTGAGGCAGGAGGATTGCTTGAGCATGAGATGCAGAGGTTGCAATGAGCCAAGATCATGCCACTGCACTCCAATCTGAATCAAAGAGTAAGATCCTGTGTGATGGTTAATACTGAGTGTCAACTTGATTGGATTGAGGGATACAAAGTATTAATCCTGGGTGTGTCTGTGTGGGTTTTGCCAAAAGAGATTAACATTTGAGTCAGTGGGCTGGGGAGGGCAGATCCACCCTTAATCTAGTTTGCACTGTCTAATCAGCTTCCAGTGAATATAAAGCAGGCAGAAAAACGTGAAAAGGAGAGATGGGACTAGCCTCCCAGCCTACATCTTTCTCCATGCTGGATGCTCCCTCCCCTTGAACCTCGGACTCCAAGTTCTTCAGTTTTGGGACTTGGACAGGCCCTCCTTGCTCCTCAGCTTGCAGACAGCCTATTGTGGGACCTTGTGATTGTGTAAGTTAATACTTAATAAATTTAATATATATACATAGCTTATTAATTCTGTGCCTCTAAGAGAACCCTGACTAATACACCCTGTTTAAAAAATAATAATAATAAAAATAGTACATAGTGTCTGATGACTAAATGAATTGTTTCTTGTTACATATTCTGATTATAAGAAATAAAATATTTAACTATTCAATTCACGTGCCCAGAGATGGAAGCCAAAAACAAACTTGAAGTGAGTTGTACTGTTTTCTCCTTTCCAGCTTCCTCACAAGTGAGAAGTCCCTAATAGAGACTTTGTACTGAATCTGAGTAAAAATAATTTCAGTTCTGAATAATCACTTTCCTGAAATTGATCTTTTACTTTTTTTTCCTCTAATATTTGCAAAAAGAACGGAGAATACCAACTTATTAAGAATATCTAATTACTTTTATTTTTCAGGCACTGAAAATGCTTGGATATCATACAGATAGTTTCATTATCTTCTTTTTAGAGGCACTCTGAATGTGAATTGCATCTGAGTCAGTCTATCCTTCCAGGAATTGAATTAGTTTTCCTCACACTCTCAGAGGAGGCAATGCATAACACAAGTTACATGTCAGGAGCATTCCCCAGAGATGATGATTTTGATTCAACATCCTACTGTTTCAAAAATATAGCAATATAATTTTAATATGCTATTGGGCATATATTCTGGTGGCAGTTTACCACTTCGAAAGGGATCAGATTAAAATGTCTTTATTAGAGGTCAAAATCAGCTACAGAAATTTATTCTAACCAAATAAATAATCTTATTTAGACTTTTATGTACGAAATTTATTACATTGGATCATTCTTGATAAAACTGCCTCACAGTAAGTACACAAGATAAAAATAAATACATAAATACACAAATGAATGAATCTTCTCTGCACCCTTCCTATTCAAAGATGACATTACTGTCAGTGATTGCTATTTGTGTGTGTGGGTGAAGCGGAAAAGACCAATCTGTAACCTCCAGTCCCTTCCACACTGTGCACACATGGAGATTGTTCTTTGATTTGCAGCTGCTATTTGCAGAGCTTGTCACTGTTTGCAATTCTGTTACTTGGTATCACCTTAGGCCAGAATCCTCCAGCCTGAAAACCCCTCAGTTCCTGATTGCAATAAGCCTGTCTGCTCTCAAGGTAGACTCTCATGAGAAATCACTGGAAAGTCTTTTCAGTACATATTTTTATGTTGCCTTCTTCTGTCCCTTTTCACCTACTATCCTATGGTTGGTGGAACAGGTTGTTCTCAGTAATTTTAACACTCATCTAGGATATTTTTTTTTCCTTCAAGTCATGGTCCTTCCATATTGGTGTCCTCATTGCACTGTTACGAGATAAATCATTTGTTTATATTAAAAACAAGAAATTGTTAAGGATGACACACCGTGTCCTGGACTGAAGTTATTTGTTTGTTTGTTGTTTAAACAGCATTCATCAAGGGACTCCGATAAAATGGTCCATAAAAGGGTGGGGGGGCGGGGTGCATAATATGCATTGTGTTTCCAGGTTACATTCATTCAGTAACATTATTAAAGTTTATATTATTTTCAAGACACTTTGATAAATGCTGGGCCTATGAAAAGGTATAAGGAATAGCCCCCTTCCTAATTTACTGACATCCTACTAGAGAAGAAAAACCTATAACAAAAGACTATCAAAACCATGGGATAATATTGTATAAATTAAGGGAGTTGAGTGAGTAACTTTTCGGTAGAATCCAGATGACTTTAAGAAGCACACGTAAGACTGCCAACAAATGGTGCGAATGTCTGTCAATATCTGTAGAATGTGCAACATGAGCCCTAATGCAAACTATGGAGATGATAATGGTATGCCAATATAGGTATATAGATTATAACAAATGTACAACTCTGGTGTGAATACTGATGGTCATGGAGGCTGTACGTCTGTTGGGGCAGGAATATTTGAGAAATCTCTTTACCTTCCACTCAACTTTTGCTATGAACCTAAAACTGTTCTAAGACAAAAAGACTGCCAACAAAAAAAAAACACACACAGTAAAGGCACTTTAGGCTTAAAGAAAAACAGAAATGAATGCAAAATGCAAACAAAAGTGCTAGCACATTAGGGGAATAATAAACAGTATAACCATTTAAAATAATATATATTAATTCTACTTTCTACCAGTTAGTTTAATTTATCATTTGAGGCTTTGCTATCATTTTACTACCAACTTTGGGTTTACTTGAATTAGTTTTTATTTTCTAATTGAATTTTATGCAACTGGAGAATATGAAAACTAAGTCCTAGAAACCTGTATAATTTTGGCAAGTGTGAATTATTGAAACTGTTTGGCTATATATAATTTTTCTCTCTTAGCTCATTATGTGGCAATATGTTAATTTTGTTATGTTTTGTCTCATTATTTTCTAAAACTGCCCAAATGCAAAACACAAACTAAACACAAATTAACTGTAAAATAATCAAGTGTAAGACTAACTTAGGTACCTAGAAATAGTGCAAAATATAAAAGCTAAAGTTTAAAACAAATAAGGAGTAAGTCCTAACACAAGAGAAGAGATGAAATAATAAATTTATTTTAAAAATAAAATTCCCAAGTGTTGTTTTGATTTAAAAGGCATTTTGAAAAGTTATCTTCTTTCTGCCAAGAACTTCAAAGAGGCTAACATTTAAAAAGACAGCCAAATAATCTAAAAGCCAGTGTATGGGAATATGGTCCCTACTACCATGAGTAAGCCTATTATACAAGTCCACTTCTATCTATTCATTTCACCCATGTATTGTGTGCCAGATTGAGGAAACAAACAAACAAACAAACAAACAAACATTTCTTTGGTCCTGGATATTGTTTTTAAATTGCATTATTTACATTTCTTGGAGTTCAACAGACTTTACCCAAGGTCCACATAAAAAAAAAATGTGGATATTGAGCAATTCTAGTCCCCTACCTCTCTTTGACCAACACAGCTCTGATCTTTTCTCTCATGTGTTTGGATTTGTATGTGAGGTGCTGTTTAACAATAGCAAGACAAAAAACTAGAAATAATAACTTGGAGAACGAGTGGAAAAAATATCAGGAAGGAAAGGAAAGAAAACTGCTAGGGGAGTAGAAAGGAAAAAAAGGAAAATGAAGGAAAAAGAGAAGAGGATAAGAAAAGAAAAAAAATACCCTATGAAAGCATAACACATCTAACATGCATTCATTTTCCTAGATAGAATCCTGGGGTATGTTAGTGATTGTGCTTCATATAGCCATTGAGCCCTTTACTTGCTCTATCTTGTTGATTATTTTCAGTAACTATTATTATTATTTATTATTTTATCCTACCTACCCAATGGTGTTACGGAAGACAAATCCTCCAGCACAAAGCTTTGGTTTGACATTGTTATGAAGGCCAGTAAAGAGACAGCAATACCACAGGCCGGCTTCAGGGACCAAGTATTGTTTATAACACTTGTAGCTGCCTTGCTTGCGCTCTTCGGATATCACAGACAGTCTGGGGAAGCAGTCCTGGCAGCACACATTTGCCTGCCAAGAAGCCCAGGAGGTAATGATTAAAGGCTCTTATAAATCTCTCTCTGAAATGCCTGAAGGCCTTAGTGGTCTGTAAAAGCAATATTGGTAAAGAACCAAGTATCAATGTTGCTGGCAGCAATACAATTTTAATGTCATTTTTAATATTTAGATTTATGACAAGACTCCTAAAATAGCAAACTAGCAAAATCATGAATTTCAATGTGAGTTAAAAAGTATTATGAAGTTCATTCATTCCATCCCTTCATGTTTTATTTATTAATTTACAAGGTGATGAAGATGTAGTTATGAGTTGAAGACAAGCACTCTCTTCCTTTTACAGCATATGATTTGGTGAGAAAGACAGACAAGATGACAGAAAGACATATATTGGTACAGTCATAAGTGTTCAAAAACACAGAATCTGAACAGGGAGATCTAATTCTTCCTGGAGAAGGAGTGGTGTATAGGGAAAGCTGTTGGGAGTGACATTTAACCTGTGACCTAAAGGATGCATGGGAGTTAGATGATATAATAGGGCACAGGGATAAGCATTATAATTAGAGGAAAGTATATACACAAAGGTTTTGCGTAATGACTGAGCTTTTGAGGGAGCTGAAAGAAAGTGAGTAAACATGGTTGGAGCTGAGAGTATGAGGGAGAAAGTGGTCTGAGATGAAGGTGGGTCTTAGAGACAATCTGTGCATGGCCTTGCTGGCTCTGCTAATTCCTCAAGTTCCATGTTAAGTATAATGGATAGCAATGGTAGGTGCTCCACAAAAAGCTACATGCAGAACCACAACCCTAGTTGGGATTTTGTGAAAATGTTTAAGTTTCAAGTTTTGGTGGGACACTGTCCTATGGGCAAAAAGGCTTGGGACCACATGGCCTCTCTCTGTATGGGAAGAGATACTCTCCTGAGGGAGGTGGAAGGCATATGGATTGGCCAGACGGAAGCAAGCTGGATTTCAGCCATGCTACCATCAGAGATGGTATATTTATTTCAGTGTTTCAACTGCACAATGGTACATAGCAGTTACCAACATGATCCAATCGTCTGCTTCAAGATCATGCTTTCGAAAGAGCAAGGTGTGGAAAGAAGTAAATCAAACCTAACAGTGTTATAGCAATTCAGGAAAAAATAAGTTTCTAGCTTAAACCAACTAGGATGCTAGCAGTAGGAATTCAGATAAATAGAAGAAAGGATCTTTTGGAGGTACGATTAACATTAAAATTAAGACTCCGTACAGGAGTTACAGACAATCCTATTCTAAAAAGAAGAATAGTTTGACCTAAATCATGTTAAGAAACATGTAATAAGTGAAAGGAGAAGATCAAACATTCAACCCTGTTATAGTAAATAGGTTTTCATAAGATCTGCACTTTTAAGGACTTCCTGAGTGCTAGACAGTACCTTAAGTCCTTTATATGTACCATTGCAATAATCCTGCCAATACTACGAGATTAATAATGATGACGATGATCAGAATAATACATTGCACATGTAACACATGAATAATTTTGTCTAATATCCCAACTTTTTGACATTTTGACTCATATTACAATCCTAAAGTTTGGGTTAAAAAGCGTGAGCAGTTTTCAAGAAAGATAATTAAGGCTCAGAAAAGCTAGGTGGGCACTTTGGGAGGCAGAGGTCGAAGGATCACTTGAGTCCAGGACTTCAAAACCAGCCTGGGCAACATGGCCAAACCTCATCTCTACAATAAATACAAAAATTAGCTGGGCATGGTGGCATGTGACTGTAGTCCCAGCTACTTAGGAGGCTGAGGTGGGAGAATCTCTTGAGTTTGGGGGGTGTCAAGAAAGGTCAAGGCTGCAGTGAGCTGTGATTATACCACTACACTCCAGCTTGGGTGGCAGAACTAGAACCTGTCTCAATTTAAAAACAAACAAACAAACAACAACAAAAACAAAAAAGACAGAAAACCTAGGCGGCTTACCTCAGATCTCTCTTCTTGAATAGGATTCTTTAGATTAGATTCCAAGAAAATCATTCCAAATCTACCTTTAAGACAAGAGTCCTATTTTTACAATAAATGAATAATTGAGACACGGGCACATTAGTAGGAATTAATATCAGATTACTTTCCAGGCAAAAGAACCCTGAGAAAAACAAATGCACTTAGAATATAAAGAATAATGACAACAAAGAGAGGGTAAAGGCAAACAATGCCTTCACCATTTTTTTAGCTGTGTTCTTTAAAACCTGTAAGAAATATTCATGATGATTTATAATGAATATAAATATTATTTATAAATAATCTTTCCCATTTTCTAGAGTAACAATATTGATTGAGGTTGAGGGTAGCCTAAATAACAATTATGGGAGCTATATTCAGGTTTACCTCAAGTTAATTATCTCTAGTTAATGTCAATTTCATCTTATTTTTTAAGATAAGGAAATTTATTTCCTACATCATTTGATATATCTTTGTCAATTAAACTGAACAATTTCAAGTTGACTCCAAGTCCCTCTTTTACTCTTCCTGAGTTGTTTGGTAGCACTCATATCATCTAGGTTCTGGTTTGATCTCTTTCTGATGAAAATATGAGAGGAACCAAGCGCAAAGATATGAGCAGAAAGTCATAGGAAGCAAAGCACTCACAAGATGTTCCAATAACAAAACATTTCAGAAGTAAGAAAAAGGTCAGAGTCAAGTATTTCTTAGTGTTATGAGAAAGAAGTGTAAAAAGTTGCCATGGGAAAAGATCTTTTCAATTCACAATTTAGAAGGGAGATTTCCATAGCTTTCTTCTCATAGTGCCCATGAGTTCCTCCTGGCATCAGTAACATTCTCTGAAAATTAGGTTCTGAGTTCTGTAGGTGACCCCAGGATACCAAAGGGCTACAGCTGCCAAGGAGAGTGGTTTGGTCTTAAAATTATTAGAAGGAATATTAGAAATAGTATAGAAACCAATTAAAAAATGGTACAACAACCCACACAAATATAGTCACCTGATCCATGACAAAGGAACAATGGTAATACAATGGAGAAAGATACTCTTTCCAACAAACGATGTTGGAACAACTAGACATCCACATACAAAAAACAAAAGTGAATCTAGATAGAGATGTTACACTCTTCACAAATCAACTAAACATGATTCATAGACCTAGTTGTAAAATGCAGAATTATAAAACTCCTAGAAGATAACATCAGGAAAATCTAGATAACCTTGGGTTTGGCAATGTCTTTTTAGATATAGCACCAAAGGCACAATCCATGAAATAAATAATTGTTTAGCCAGAATTCATAAAAATTAACAACTTCTGCTTTGTAAAAGACATGGTAAAGAGAATATGAAGCAAAGCCACAGAATTGGGAGAAAAATATCTGCAAACAATATACCTGTTAAAGGACTGTTATCTAAAATATATAAAACACTCATAAAACTCAAGTAGAAAAAGAACAATCCAAAATTTAAAAATGTTTAAAAGATCTAAACAGATATCTCACCAAAGAAGATATACAGATGGCATATCACTATAAAAAGATGCTCAGCATCATATGTCATCAGGGAAATGCAAATTAAAACAACAATGAGATATCACTATACACCTATTTGAATGCCCAAAACCTGGAGCTGTAACGACATCACATGTTGGTGAAAACGTGGAACAACAGGAATTCTCATTCACTGCTGGTGGGAATACAAAATTGTTTAGCTACTTTGGAATACATTTTGAAAGTTTGTAAAGAAACTAAATATACTGTTTCTGCAAGATCCAGTAGTCATGGATTGCTTATTATTTACCTAAATGCGTTGAAAGCATATGCCCACACAAAAACCTGCACACCCATGTATAGCACATTTATTCATAACTGTATGAACTTGCAAACAAACAAGATGTCCTTTAGGAGGTGAAGAGATAAACAAACTCAGGTACCTCCAGACAATGGAATAGTATTCAGTACTAAAATGATTTAAGTTATCAAGCCATGATAGATATGGAGTAACCTTAGATTCACATCACTAAGTGAAGAAAGCCAATCTGAAAAGGCTAAACACTAGATGGTTCCAACTATATTCTAGAAAAGGAAAAACTGTGAAGAGAATAAAAAGATCAGTGGTTGCCAGGGATTAAGAGAGAAAGAGGGATGAATAGGTGGAACACAGAAGATTTTAGTGCAGTGAATAGGAAGCAATATAACCATTTAAAAGAAAAACTATATGTACTGGGAGACAAGAAAACTCTTGTGACTCACTTTATTGCAATATTTGCTTTATTGTGATGGTCTGGAAATGAAACCACAATATCTCCAAGGAATGCCTTATTTTTAGTTTTCTTTCACTTAACAAGGGGTGTCAGGCATATGTAATATTTTGAAACTAAGTTTTTCATTTGTATTATGTTGCAGACATCAACCATAGTCTTGGATTCATCTTTAACTGTTGGGTAATACAGTACTGTCTGAACATACTGTTACAATATATTCCATGGATGTTGGATCCATTGATGAACATTTGAGTTGTTTCCAAGCTTTTGTTAAGTGAAAATTAGTGATACAACATTTCCGAACCTGTGTTTGATTGTATAAGTGCAAGAGACTCTCCTAGACATTCCTAGAAATAAATTTTCTGTGTCATAAAACATGAGAATAATCAACTTAAAAAATAATGCCAAACTGTTTCAGTGACAGATAACTAACTCTCCAATTGGTAATATATAAGAGATTCTACAGATTTCCACTACGTCTAACACTTGGTATTGTGAAATCTTAATGTTGCCAATGTAACAAGAATTAGACAGAAAATTACAGTGGTTTTGATGTTGATGTCACTGATTACAATGAAGTTATTAAAAAATATCTTGTTTTGTGTGGTGACCTATGTAAAACGCCTGTTCATGATTTTTGTCCATTTGTTTCTGTTACTTTTCTGTGCATTTCTCATTATTTTTTCCATTTGCAAACACACACACACACACGGAAAACCTTAGGAACTGGGCATGGTGGCTCATCTTATTCCCACAGTTTGGAGGCTGAGGCGGGTGGATCATCTGAGCTCAGGAGTTTGAGACCCACCTGAGCAATATGGTGAAGCCCCACTTCTACAAAAAGGACAAAAAGGATAAAATTAAAATTAAAATAAATAAAATAATAAAATAAATAAAATAAAATAAAACAAAATAAAATACCAGGCGCAGTGGTGTGGGCCTGTGGCCCCAACTACTGGGGAGGCTGAGGCAGGAGAATTGCTTGAATCCAGGAGGTGGAGGTGGCAGTGAGTAGAGATCCCACTGCACTCCAGCGTGGGTGACAGAGTGAGACCTGAAAAAAAAAAAAAAAAAAGGAAAAGAAGAAAGGGAAAAAGAGAGAAGGAAGGAAGGAAGGAAGGCCGGCTGTGTGCGGTGGCTCATGCCTGTAATCCCAGCACTTTGGGAGTCCAAGGTGGGTGGATCATGAGGTCAGGAGATGGAGACCATCCTGGCTAAGACGGTGAAACCCTGTCTCTAATAAAAATAGAAAATACAAAAAATTAGCCGGGCATGGTGGCACGTGCCTGAAATCCCAGCTACTCGGGTGACTGAGGCAGGAGAATCGCTTGAACCCGGGAGGCGGAGGATGCAGTGAGCTGAGATTGCGTGCCATTGCACTCCAGCCTGGGCGACAGAGCTAGACTCTGTCAAAGAAAAAAAAAAGAGAGAGAGGGAGGAAGAAAGGGAGGGAGGGAGGGAAGGAAAGAAGGAAGGAAGGAAGGAACGAAGGAAGGAAGGAACGAAGGAACAAAGGAACGAAGGAAGGCCTATATGTTCTATATGTATAGTTTGTTTGTTTCTTTGGGTTTTGTTTTGTTTTTGAGATAAAGTCATCCTATGTTACCTAGGCTGGTCTCAAATTCCTGCGGTCAAGCAATTTTCCCACTTCAGCCTCCGAAGTAGCTGAGACTATAGGTGCACACCACTGCACCTGGCATAGTTTTGATATAAATTATATAAATATATGTATTCTATCTGTGTATAGGATGCCTTTTCACATTCTTTTAATGTGTCTTTTTAAAAAACAGAATTTCTTAATTTTAATAGAGTCAAATTTGTTAAGCTTTTTATAGTCAACAAAATTTGTATCTTGTTCAACAAATATTTAACCTGCCGTTACTTTTCACCAACCTAATATTTCCCCCACAAGATCTAAGGGATATTTCAACTTAAAAAAAATTTTTTTTACTAAGAAACCTAAAGTTTTGTATTTTGACATTTAGTCTGCTGCCTATCTAGAGCTGCGTATGATCTGAGGTAGGGATTCAGTTTTATCTTTTTCAGCTTGAATAACCAGTTTTTTACTTCTATATACCAAAAATCCCTTTAAGATATGATGAAAGATTCTCAAGTATTTATGGATTTTTTAGAATTACAAATCCTTTAAATATAAAACAGTGGCTTCTTTTTACCTCAAAGCAGGTAATACCGCAGAAGTGGAAAATAATATGCAAGAAATAGGAAGAATTGGAAAAATAACATTTAAAAATAATCAGAGTTGTGAATTTTTTTAAATAAAACATATTCAGGGTCTGTTTAGTTACACAAATCTATTGAAAGAGGATGTTTACATTTGTTTAGAGGACTATGGGGGCTCACCATGAGGATCTATAACGATGAACACTTAACGTTTTCCAAATTGTAATTTAATAAATAAACAATATTAAATATTTTATGTTCAGATATTAGAGGACTCATGTTAAGATTATTTAATCTGAACATAATTAACTTTTCTTAATTTTCTAGAGGAAACTTTATTGAAGAGATACGAGGTGTGCAACATGCAATCTTTTTGCCAGGTAATGAGCAAAATTTGCTTGGTTCGAAATTCACATGATGGAGTGCAGTAATGACATTTTTACTCATATAAATAATAAATTCTAGAAATAGAGTTTTAAGAAATTCTTTGATTAGCACATAAAGTAGTAAATAATATTTAGCTGTTTTTGGATAGTTATTAACTTTGTTCAAATAATTTCTTAACTTCTGTTTTAACAATGATACTTTATATAAAATTTACAACTTACAAAATATATACACACATACTTTTTTTTTTTTAAGATGGAATGTCACTCTGTTATCCAGGTTGCAGTGCAGTGGCATTATCTTGAGTCACTGCAGCCTTGCCCTCCCCAAGCTCAAGTAATCTTCCCACCTCAACCTCCTGAGTAGCTTAGACTATAGGTATGTGATATCACTCCTGGCTAATGTTTTTCTTTTTTGTATTTGTTGTAGAAACAGGGTATTGCCATGTTGCCTAGGCTAGTCTTGAACTCCTGTGGTCAAGTGATCTGCCCACCTCAGCCTCCCAAATTGCTAGGATTTCAGGCCTGAGCCACCATGCCTAACCATATAAATCTATTTCTGCACTAATACTACTGAATAGAGAAGATACCTTGCCAGGTTGAAAATCTGTGTATTATAGGGTCTCATATCTTTTGAATCAACAGGAGATATTAACTTACACACCAAAAAAGAAATAGTGCTAAAAATACATAGATTTAAATCTGTATGAAAATATACCTTATTCTCAAGAGCCAGAATGCTCTGCAGATGCTCATCCAAAAGACAGTCAAATGATCATTCAATGTCTATTTTTCCCTGTTTTTATATGACACAATATATTACTTCATAGCATAGCAATATATTTGGTTCATCACATTGAAATTTAGTGCTAACTACCCTGATAGTTTCCATGTGCCCATAGAAATTATTTTCTGTTTTGAAAATAGCAATGTAAGAAGGACTATATCTATTCCTTTCATTTCACTTTGAACTATAAGAAATGGAGTGTTACAGGTCAACAATATTTTCCAGTTTTTAAGGTGACTATTTCCCTGGTTCCTGTTAAGCAAGGATGAAATATTATTTCAAATATCTAAACAAAAGTATTTACCATTCATATCCTACCTTTAGCTGGGTGAGTCATTTGATGGCAATTTTCTATTATTTGCATAGCACATGTTAGAGTTTAGAAATAAACAGACATATGTCATTCAAATTTTTATAGGAAAGTGTTTAATTGCTGAGAAGTAAAACACAAAATGACCTCGCAGCATAATTATAAAAAAGAAGCCTAAAACACAAAAACAAAGGGAACAGAAAGGCAATGCAATAAATATCACAATCAAACACTTCTTTCATCAAAATATCAGTTCCCTTCTTAAATTCTGAAGTGAATGCTCTAAATTTATTGTTGAGGCTGCTTTAATATTATAGTTTGATGTACTATCTTCGAATTGATCTGATGTTATAATCAACCTTGGGTCAGTAACAGAGACAAAATCCAAACTTCATGCCACTTAACTAAATAAATATCAACATTCAGGTGAAGGGCTTTGGATTCTATGATTTTACACGTTCCTCACCTAAGTCTTATTATCAGGCAGTTTTGGTAATTGATGTGCTAATATAATTGTTCTCAACACTTAATTGGGTGTCAACTTTAAGTTCAAAAGGAGCTATGCCAAAGAAGCGTTTTTATGTTTCTCACTCTTTATTTTTCTGTACTAGTGAGTATAGAAGTCTGGTTTGAAAACAGTGACAATATCAGATAACTTCAGGGAAAAAAGAAACACAGTGTTTTAAAAACTTTTGGATGGATGGGCTGTAGTCTGAAGTACTACAGGAAGGGAATGCAAACTCGTAACTAGAGTATTTGTCAATTCCAGTTAGTGTAAAAAAAACACATACACCAAATCAATAGTGATGAAGCAGGATATTTCCCCGATCCCTTCGCGGGACTCGTGACAGGTGTGCGTGTGCCTCGTTTATTCAGCCTACCGCTCTCAAGTCCTTGCAGGAGGGAGTGTGCGAGTGAACAAGGCAGGAACTAGAGTGCAGGAGGGCTGGAACTAGCCAGCTGCTTTGGCGCAGTGGGATCAAACTCCACTACTCAGAGCTACTGCGTTTCACTCCTCATGGGAGGGAGCATGCAGGTGAGCAGGTGCAGGAACTGGAGCTAGCAGTTTTGGGCACCTTCAGGAGCAAACTCTATGCAGGCCCCCTAGCAGCGTCCAGGTGGGGGCGCCTGCAACCTCTGAAGCCCCAGAGGATATGTTACAGTGCTCTTTTAGCTCTGCAGTCCATGGATGGCTTATGTATTTACCTCTCAGTGGAACCTCTGCCTTTTCACATGAGGTGGCTGCCCTCCAGCAACAAGGGCAAAGGGCCAGCGTGACAGCCTTTTGTGTCCACACTTGTGGTTCCCGAGATCTTGCCTGGCATCCAGGAAAAGTGAGGTCGCAGTAACGAATTGAAGGATAGTAAATGTAGGGGATTTTATTGCCAATGAAGGTTACTCTCAGCAGGAAGTGGAGCTGAAAGGGGACAGGGTGGAAAGGTAACATTTCCCTGGAGTGTGGCCATCTCTGGCAGGATTCTTCTCAAAGTTATGACATCAAGCTGTCCCTCTGAAGTCAAGCCGCTTCTCTACAATGTCCAGCTGTAGTCTCTGACGTCCACCTGCTTCTCCTCTCTGCCGGCTTAGTCTGAGGTTTTTATAGGGACAGGATGCAGGGTGGAGGGGTCATGGGTAGTTTAGGAAAAGGCAACACTGGAGCAGGAAAACAGGGATAGAATTTCTCACTTTGGGCAGTGGGTTTCAGGCTTTTGGGTTTAAGAGTGGGGTTTCGCTGGGAACCTGCACTTTTCTGCCTAGAATTTCTCAGCCGCATGTCCTGGAAACCAAATGAATAAAATATATTGAAGAAAAGAGAGTGTCCAACTGCTACTGAAAGGTCAAATTCTACTGACAGTTTATGTATACGGGGAGGGAGAATTGACACTAGAGTTTACCAATATAAAGATCAATAGTGTTCACGGAAAGAAAAATTTTGATGAAGTAATAGGAGCAACAGTGGGCTTAACAGGGAGTGAAAATAGAAGAATTAGACACAATTAGTATTGACAACTCTTTCAAGGAGGTTTGCTTCAAAGGAGAGCAGAGGAATAAAGCAGTAGAAAGAAAGCAATGTTTTGAAGACTGACAATATAGCAATAAATTTGTACAGATGGAAATAATTCAATGAGGGGAAAGGAGTAGTGATACAGGCAGGAAAAGAATTGAAGGAATGTTCCTGAGTAGAGAAGAAGAGATGGAACCTAAGAAGGCCTTAGGAATACATAGTTCATCTGTGGAAGAGAAGCTGAATGAGGAGGGAAAAAAACTGTAAAAGGTGTTAAGAGAAGGGAAACTTAATGAACTAAGGAAATATGATTTCTAGTCAGCATTAAAAGCTCACATGAGGTTTGCGGTCATGAAATTAAAGTCAGACCACCAAGATGATATTTCTTTTTCCATACATGGTCTGTTGCTTTGGGTCCAGGTATAGAATATTGAGAAAATCAGACATATCAGGATTAATTTTCCAAGTGAGTACCACAAACTAAGAAAACAACAAGGAAGCTAGACATGTTGAAAGGCATTTAAAGTGATTATTAACTATGAAATTTAAGCCAGATAAGGAGATAAATAAAAACTTCAGAGAAGCAAAAGATTACTAAAACCAGTAAAATAAGTAAATTGGAGATCCTAATAGTGCTAAAAGATTTTTAGAGTCAAAAACCTATGGGAGTGAGATGCATAGATAGGAAGTAGTTATCATGGAATGTGATGCATAAAACTGAAATTATAGAGAAATTGCAGTGAAGCAAGGTCCAAGGCATGACCATGAGAGTGAGTGACTGAGATAGAGGAAAGAAGGAGAATTTAAGAAATTGAGAATTCAATGTTTTCAGAGAAGTATCTATGTATATAGTATAATAAACAGAATTAAAATAAACAGGAGTAATGAAGAGAGTTACAGTAAACCAGGAACTAACAAATGGGGAAATGAGGAGGAATAACACAGGAAGCTGGACAAAACAATGAGGAACGGTAGGTGATTTGTAGTCCAATTACATGATATTCAAAGTTAAGTATTCATTATACGAACAGAACTAAAGACAAAAAACACAGGATTATCTCAATAGATTCTGAAAAGGCTTTTGATAAAATTCAACATCCCTTCATGCTAAAAACTCTCAATAACCAGGTGTTGAAGGAACATACCTCAAAATAATAAGAGCCATCTATGACAAACCCACAGCCCACATCATACTGAATGGGCAAAAGCTGGCAGCATTCCCCTTGAAAACTGGCACAAAACAAGAATGCTCCCTCTCACCTTCAGCATAGTATTGAAAGTCCCATCCAGAGCAATCAGGCAGAAGAAAGAAATAAAGGCATCTAAATAGGAAGAGAAAAAGTCAAACTATCTCTTTTTGCAGATGACATTAATCTGTACCTAGAAAACCCCATGGTCTCAGCCCAAAATCTCCTCCAGCTGATAAACAACTTCAGCAAAGTTTCAGGATACAAAATCAACGTACAAAAATCTCCAGATCCTTAACTAATTGCATCTGCAAAGACCTTATTTCCAAATATGGTTCCATTCACAGGTTCTGGAGAACAGGACATCAACATATTTTGGGGGTCGCCATTCAGTCCATTACAATAGTATTCAGTTCCCTCTGGAGGCTCTAGGTGAGGACACTTCTGCATTCAGGACCCATTCTAACCCAAGATGATCTCATCTCAACTAATTCCATCAGCTATGACCCTATTTCCAAAAAAGGTCTCATCCTGAGGTTCTGGGTGGATGTGAATTTGGGAGAAATACTCTTCAACCTACTACACCTTCCAATGCTGACTAACGTCTGTATTTAAATGAACTCTGCAAACACGTGGTGAGTAACATCTATATTTACATAAACCCTGCAGTTATCTCAGAAGACTTCCAGAAACACAGGGGGAGCATGACACCAAACCCAGAAGGCTTAAATGAAAACAGGGATTAGGCCGGGCGCAGTGGCTCACGCCTGTCATCCCACCACATTGGGAGGCCGAGGCAGGTGGATCACCTGAGGTCAGGAGTTCGACACCAGTCTGACCAACATAGTGAAACCCCGTCTCTACTGAAAATACAAAAATTAGCCAGGTTTGGTGGCATCCGCCTGTAGTCCCAGCTATACGGGAGGCTGAGGCAGGAGAATTGGTTGAACCCAGGAGACATGACTCAGTGTCATGTCATTTCCAGGAGACTGGATGAATTTTATCACATGAAGAGACTGGTGTTTTTCTCACCCCTATATTTCTTATTGCCCTATAGATGGAATAATCTTTTGGGCCCCTTAGCAGCATATAGGCAAATTATGGATTCTCAGGTCTCATATATTAATGTACTTTGCTATCTCCATCTTTGTTACTCTTGTGATTTTGTTGTTGTTGTTGTTGTTGTTTTGAGACGGAGTCTTGCTCTGTCATGCAGTGGCGTGATCTCGGCTCACTGCAAGCTCTGCCTCCCGGGTTCACGCCATTCTCCTGCCTCAGCCTCCCAAGTAGCTGGGACTACAGGTGCCCACCACCATGCCCAGCTAACTTTTTGTATTTTTAGTAGAGATGGGGTTTCACCGTGTTAACCAGGATGGTCTCGATCTCCTGACCTCGTGATCCGCCCACCTAGGCCTCCCAAAGTACTGGGACTACAGGTGTGAGCCACTGTGCTCGGCCTAATCTTTTCTTAAATAAAATACGAAAGAAGTCCCAACCACTATATCATATTGCTATAGATTCATAATCACTTAAATGGCAATAAAAGCAAACAGAAAAATTTATTAGAGCCACTGGCAAAAACAGTGAATCTTGTGTAAAGATAAGTACCTTTATATGACTAACTTATTATCGTATGATAAAATCCACTCTCACACACATTCTCATGATTCTCATTGATGCTTCTTGTCCAAAACCTGCAATTTTTTAATGATATAGGCCATTTTCTCTTAGCAGGGACTGTTATTCCTGTACTCATACAACTCTGACACGTTCTTATAGTAACACACCTAAAGCCAATTAAGAGTAGCAAAGGCAGATCTTAAGAAAAATTATCATCATTTTTGATACACTGATTTTAGTTGAATTGTTGCATGGGCTCAGGACAAATTATCTCAGGTGTATATACCCAAATGTCATAATCTCAAATCTTAGAAACACACTCATTCCCTATCATATCCCAGATTACCAGGGCTGTGAAGAGGTACACTAATTTATAAGACGTATATTCTTCAAGGTACTAAACCTTGAAGTCTTCAGCAGATCAATGAATTTCCAAGAAAAGGGAGCCTGTGTGGCCTGACTAAATGTTCAGATATTTAATAAACTAATCTACAGTGGACACGTTTTGTACATTATCAGGATGTGATGATGAAAAGTGCTCCCCTCGTGCTTTAAAAATATTAATACTAAAATACTTTCCTTTAATTTTACATTTATTACATGTATTAATATAGAACTTTTTCTCAGACTGATACAATGTCAGATTCTTTATTCTTTCAAGAGGTATCTTAATTAGATTTCATTATGAACTCCATACACAAGAGCTCGTTGGCATTTATCATTTAAGAAATACCACAAGTTGTAAAGCTGAGCTAGGGAGCAGACATTTATATTAGAAACAAGAAAAAAAAAACAGTTTTTGTAAAATGTTGATTCATAGTGAAAAATACAAATTCTGAACAGTTGACACATGGAAGCAGGGATGGGTGCCTCTATTTTGTTAAAAGTAGAATGAAAATATATCAGTATAATAATTCAATTAAATAGGCTGTCATATCACAACTTCCAATGTGCCTATTGGCTTGTTAATTTTTAATGACATAGTTATGTCAAAAATTAAAATAGAAATTCCATTTAATTTTTTAAAATAGAATCACCATTCAATTTATTAAATTTCATTCAGTTCTTATGAGTAGTTTTGCTATGTTTTGGTTGTTCTTTGTTTTCCAATTTTGTTTTACGGTAAAACAAAATCAAAATGTCACTGCAAGAAAAGGAGCTATGCTAGTTGATAGAGAAATAAAAAAAATATAAAGAAGAGAAAAGAGAAAAAAATTGTACTTTCTTCAGAAATAGAGTGTTTTGTGTTGTGAGATGACTCTGTTCTAACCCCTGATACTGTAAAATACTACTGCATGCAATACAAATGGACCTCAGATTGTAGGATTGAACCACAGACCCCTGGGCTTATTTAACAAAAAGTAACTCTCTTTAGCTTTTCCCTTTCCACTTCCTGGGGTCACCTTTGACTGCACTGAAGAAAGGAGCTCTAGAAGCACTCTATATAACTCCCTTTACACTACTGTCAACTCGTGTGGCCTCTCCTTTCTATCTTGCCTCTACTGGTGGTAGTTCGCAGATTCTGCTGTGGTTTCTTGGCAAATGTGTAAAATTTCTGTGAGTTTCACTAAAAGAAAAAAAACAAACTGGTATATAATACTACCTAAAAAGGACAAGAGAAAAGAGAAGGTAAAGGAATTTTTACCTTTTATTTTTCCCCACTGTTGCATTGTGAAATACTTTTCCACTATTTGATATATTTAATTTAAATTTATGAAATCCCACTGGGGAAAAAAGTCTACAAAGCATTTACTCAATTCTGCTTAATCATGGACTATTATTCCCCCAACTCACCTCCGCCATTAAATAGCGACTCCCTTCCTTTCATTTCATCTAAGATTCACGTATTTTATAGGTCAAGTCAGCTTATGGACACTGAATTATAATAAGTGTCAGTCTAATCCTTTCAAAAGCCTTTTTTTAAGTATATCTTTGCACACTATAATTTCTTACCAACCAGAAGGGAAGTCGTTAGAAGCTGTACTTATTTCAAGTTATCAGGCAGAGTAGCAGGAAGGTAACATGTGTTTTACTATCTTTGTAGTGTTAAAACCATTTGCTATGCTAGTATGTCATAGAATAAGTGGTTGATATATAACCAGACTGTTTTTTCCGTGCAAACTATATGCTTAAGAGAGGAGGCAGAGAACAGGCAAGGTACATACCAGCAGGCTGGAAACCCCTCAGCATAAATTTCTGAGCCTAAATCTTGTTGTAAAGGTCACATATTGTGTTATACAATTGTCAGCTTGAAAAGTTCTTTGATAGCTTGAACTTTACTACTTGTAAAAAGTGCTGGGCTGCCAAGTAGAGTACATTTTCCAGGTTTCTGAGTCCATGCTTGAGCTAAATAAAGTGTGACAAATCCCCTGAGGGCAACCCAGGCTTTTCATGCCATAGGCACCTGTGACTCAAAAGTTACAGCCTTAAAGTAATACAAGACGGCACAGCCACCTACAGAGGTTGCCTGAACCAGGAAGGAAATTCTCCTGAGATCATGTATATGGGACATCTCCAAAATGCTTCGGGAGTGACCATAAAATACAATGTATGATTTTTTTTTCTATAGGAAACACCTATTTTAATAAAATAAAGAGAATCCAACCATTTGGATTTGATTTTCTTTGTCCTGGCCAGCTAATTTAACTGACATTTGTAGGAATCCACTTTGAAATAAATTGATGAGTCTAAAAGGACAACTTATAACTATGAACAACTAGCACTGAACCATTGGTTAAGCATCTCCCCATATCTCTGTTATAGAAACCTGACTATAAGCTATTTCAACATACACGCACACACACACACACACACACACATATACACACACACACAGGCCTGCCTTTTGAAATGATTTTTTAAAACTATCATAACATTGGTATGTTTCTTAACAGTCGTTTACCAGCTTTTAAATCCAATTTTACCTGTGAATTTCTTATGAAAGTGAAATGAAGGTGTTTCTGACCTATATACCTACAAAAAATTGTTTCTTTTCATATTCCAAATATCAAAAGTTAGGAAGAATTGACTTCACAGCAACTAAGTGGCTTAAAAATGTTACGGAAAATGGTCAATATAAAAACGTACATTACTGGGTTTCGCCAAAAGGAAGCCATATTCCCAGATGCTCTGACTGGGAAAATGAAACGGCTCAATGTGAGGCAGAAAAACCTCTCCCTTTCCATTTTTATTGCCATATTTTTCTACCCGTTTCTCACATGGCACACAATAACTTGGCCATTCTCTTCAGGGTCAACTTTAGGAATAACCAGAGGAAGTAATATTGTCTATCCACTGGACAATAGGAAAGTTCTCCACCCTTAGCCCAATTCAAAGAGATGCTGTGCCAGGTGTCACAGGTTGTCAGTCCTGGAATCTCAGGTGTCCAGTCAGAGGAGGAAGGCCCATCAAAGCAGAAGTGGATATGAATATTCACAATGTGAAAACAGGAGAGTCAAGAGTACTTTGCATATCACTTAATTCAATTAGTCAGGTTTTACAAAATGATTTGTGCCTACAAATAACTTTCCAGAAATTTCTAGAGGAAAGATAAGCAGTTGCTATTAAAATAAGTTAGAAAAATACATTCTTGTTAATTTGCCAGACTCATTTATATATTAAAAACTTTGGAAAGTCACAGTAAGAAAAGTTGTATACTAGAGTTAAAGCAGGCATTTTTTCCAAATGCATTTAACAAATCAATCTCTTGTATTTTTTAAACAATACTTATTAGCATCCTCCTGTCCCATGAAGCAGGACCTGGGGAGGTTTGGAGAAGATCATTCCTGATGTGTGCTTGACTTTTGAAATCATGCCATTACCAAATGGCATGTACTACAAAATGATCAAACAATATCAAATAACACTTGGAAACAAACACTTTCTTTAATGGAAAAAGAGATAATCCACTTGTGATTTTAGTTCACAGATGTAAAGAACTGAAAAAAAGTATCCCTCCTATTTTTACAATAAGTGAAATCCTGGGCAAACTTCAAATTAATGATTTTCTGAATCCTATCAAAAAACTGAGGTTACAGAGCAGAGTAACCTAACCCGGAATCTGGAGAGGCTGCCAGCAGGTAGAAACAAACCCAGGCACTTGCTTAAATGAGATGATGCTACTGGATGCATCTGGATTCATCTAAGTTGGGAAGAAAATTCAGTGAGAAATTCTTAAAACTTGCTAACCTCCCAAGTGTGGGATTTTATGAGAATGTAAAAGCACCCTCAGTGTAAAAACACCAAAAGGAGATGGGAAACTGTACTGATGGCCACAGACGTAGGTGGGGGTTCCCATCTCCTTGCAGGCTTTTTCTCCCTGGGACACCACCAGTTGCCAAATGAGAAACTTAGAGAGAACCCTAAGAGAGGAAGAGAGAGAAGAAAGTGGGAGGGATGTGGGGGAGAGAAAGGAAGAGACAGAAAGAAAGAGAAAGAATAAAGAGAGAGAAAGAAGGTGAGAGAAGAAAAAAAGAAAGAAGGAAAAACACTTACAAGGAAAGTAAAAACTGTAGCCTGAAGGTTCTGGTAGAAACTTTCTATAGCTGGAAGAGAAAAGAGAAACCCCAACTGAGCCAATTAATCTTTAAAGGTGGCCTGGATTCAATAACTCATTTGTGTTAATTAATGTAGACAAGGCAAACTAATAACTTCATAGAGAAACAGGCAGAGGCCATCTTAAAACCAAATGATCAAGTTTAATATCACCAGTAGTAAGTTGTGTTGATATCATGTTCCCTGATAAACTGCAACAAGAAGGTAAATTCGCCTAGGTGCTATTTTTTTTTAAATCTTAACCTCAAGCTAACAATGTGAAAACCCAAACTGATGACCATTCTATTAATATTTCACCAATACTCTTCAAAATTTTCAATGACATTAAAAAGAAAGACTTGAGCAACTGTCACAGATTGGAGGAGACTAAGGAGACGTAATGAATAAATGCAATGTGGTAAACTAGATTGGATTCTGGAACAGAAAAATAACTTTGTTGAAAAAACTAGTGAATACTCAATAATGTTTGTAGTTTAGTTCACAGTATTGTACCAATGTTAGTTTCTTAATTTTGATAAATACATCATGGCTATGTAAGAGGTTAACTTTAGGGTAAACATCAGTAAAAATGTAGAAAAACTCCCTATACTATCCTTGCAAATCTAAACATCTAAAATTATTTCAAAATAAAAAATTTTAAAGACGAGTGGTAATAACTTAATCCCCCTGCTGCCATATCTAATGGAATCTTATAAGACACACTTGCTTATATTTTGTTTAGAATGGCAGATAGAAATAATGATGATATCTATGTTTTTCCTACTTTATGACTTTTATATTTTAAAAATATATCAATGTGCTGAATCAGAAAAAAACAGGAGTTCATAAGCTCAATTAATTATGAGCAGGATCTTTCTTCCTCATACCTTATTCATCTGTGTTACAGTATATGAGTCCAACATGATGTACTCTTATTCCTGAACATGTTTCATTTCCATTTACATTTTCACAATTTGACATTTCTCTTTCCTCTCCGCTCTTCTCTTCTTGTCATATTTTTAATATTGCATGCTTTTTTCCAGCCTGTATACCAGTGCTATTTAAAGGAAAATAATTGCAGTGAAGTAATAGTTTGACTGCTCCTGAACTGCAGTGTATACTCCTAGATGAACCAAAGGTATTTTAAAAACCTTGCCATACTTTATATCTTAACACTTGTCATAGAAAGACAACACTTAGTGACACTGGTTGAAAATCCATGTTTGGATTTCATTGTCACATCATTTCTCTCGTTCTCTTTTGCAAAATGTCTTCTAGATTGATAAATTCAAGCAAAGCATGAGAATTATCAGACTAAAAATGTAATTATGTGAATGGTTCAATATACATGTAGACAAATGCAACATTAACTTAAATTCTGGTGGCATCATATAACTGCAAACTAGAATTTAAATTAAAATTCCCAGTCTCAAAATTTAGACACTAAAAATTGAAATTACATATTTTAATTTAGTTTATTCAAAATCACAGTAATGTTTTACAGATCTTTATGTGGAACAAAGTGTGGTGACACTGATGAGCAGAATTAGTATCATCTGGGAGCTTATTAGAAATGGAGACTCGGGCCCCACCCAGGATAGACTGAACCAGAAGAATATGCATATCAATAAGAAAGCCAGATCATTCAACAAGCACATTAAATTTTGAAAAGCACTGCTGTAGACAAAATCCAATGTGCTTTATAGCTATAAAATTAAATATTGCTGTATTTGTAAAAGAATACTGTTGTACTGTGACCATTAGTTATTGTATGATTTTGAAACATGAATATGATACACTATTACAGACGAATGAGTTGAAATTACAGCAGGATTCAGAGATAAGCAGAACTGCCAAAACTAAGCCTGGAAGATTTAAATTATTAATGAGGTCTTGATAGATGTAATTTACTATATACTCTCTGGTAAGTATATATCCTTTTAGACTCAAATATGTAACTGATTTGAAAAGGCTATAATCATCTGCTGGAGTTGAAAGTATTGTTCTCTGATCCAGTAAAAGAATCAGGTGACCAATACATTTCTTTTGGTATATCAGGAATTGAATGGTTACCTTTATTTCCTGGTGTAGAATGGCATCAGGAGTGCAGAAGAAGTAGGAGACATCACTGAAATCAGAACAGCCCTTCAGAGGCAAGAGAGTGTCTGTATTTATTACTATAATTATAGTTACTAACCCTTAGTGGAGGCCAGGCATGGTTCCAAATGCTTAATATTTATTACCTCATTTATCCTTTCTAACAACCCTAGGAGAGTGGTATTATCATTATCTCTATTTTACGGATTCAAAAAGAGGGGGAGAGAAAAAGTAAGCTATTTGTTCATGATAGTTCATAGTAGAACCAAGTTTTGAAATCAGTCTGATTTTAGATCCTCACTCGTAGCTGCTATCCTTTCCTTATATATATTGGAAAGTCACCATTTTAGCTGATTTTATTATTTACTAATGAAAAGTTGACTTATGACTCTTCACAGCTGATAGTTTTACAATATGTATCTTGATTTGCCAAATTTCTACATTGTTTTTGAAATTTAAAAAATTTCCCTATAGAGAAAAATATGTATGTGTACACATATATATTTCTTACTGAGCTATTCTTATACTAGATAGCCGTAATAATTATAATTCTCTCTCTCTCTCTTTCTCTCTCAGTGTGTGTGTGTGTGTGTGTGTGTGTGCATGTGTGTTTAATCATAAAATTGGGAGGATAAATAACAGACAGACTCTCCTGGAATAAAGGTGCAAAGGGTGAGTATTGATGAGGAAATTGAAAGAAAGAATATATATGAGCATTTAAAAAAGAAATTGCTTCAAGGTGAAATTACATGAGCTGGGAGAGGTAGAAAGAAGAGCTAAGGAGAAAGAAGAGAAGGTTATAGCACTGTTTTGTGTACACATTTCCCCTGGAAAGCAGGAATACCAATGTGGAGGCACGGGGAGAAGGAAACAGGGCGGCCCATATTAGAATCTTAGGAGAAGGTACATGTAGCTTGAATATGCACATTTGATATTTCACAATTTTTTAAATATAAAGAAATATATTTCTGTGACAGAGCCCCAGATATCAACACATTCTTAATGGGTAGTCCTGATGGGTAACAGAAACACTAATTCTAAATTAGTCCCACGAATACCCCTTAAATGCTTGCAACAGAATCGGAGGCAGAGGCAGGGAATCCTTGACATAAAAAAGTAAAAGTTGTAAGGATATGATTGTACATGTAGAAAATACTAAGGAATTTACAAAAACACTACTAGAACTAATATGTGAGTTTAGTTAGGTTGAAGAATACAAGGTCAGTATGTAAAACAAAAAGTTTGTTTCTATATACTAGCAATAAACAATTACAAATTACAAATTTTAAATGTTACTATTTATAGTAGCATTAAAACCTTGAAATACTCAGGGATGAATTTAACTATATATACATATATATGTATATGTATGTACATGTACATACATATACATATATATGTATATGTATGTACATGTACATACATATACATATATACACATATATGTACGTATATATGTATATGTACGTACATATACATATATACGTATATACGTATATATGTGTGTACACACACAATACTTATAGTCTGAGAACTACTAAATAAATGGAAAATATACTGTGTTCTGGGATAGAAAACCTCCATATTGTTAATATTTGTCGATTATCCATGATTTGGTTTACAAATCTAGTGTAATCCTAGGCATTTGGATCTTAATACTCATGGTTAGTGTGAGCTATTGACCTGAAAGTATCATTTATTTTATATTTAAGCTTTCTTTTCATTCATAAGTAATCACTGATTCAAAAATTTCTCTGAATATACATGTATGTATTAAAGCCAAATAATATGAGTGAAAATAAAATCCAAATTTTTATCCTTAAAAAAAGAGATTTCTTTTTTTATTTAAAGAGAACATGGATTTTAAAATGTTCAGATAGACTTCTTTAGAGAATAAAGGTGGAGTAAATATTGAAACCAAATTTTAATTTTAGCAACCAGTAAAAGCTGTCAGGCCAGGGCAGGGAGGTGGAATGTATCCAGGGAAAAAGGCCTGTCCACCTGGCTCTCCACATGTATAACACATCCCAGAGCTACAGGACTTAGCAGAAATTGAGCTGGGGGAAACTGGGTTGGAAGAAGGGATGAGTTCAACTTGACTAAAAGTGGTGTCTCAAGTAGGCAGCATAGGCAGTACCAAGCTTCTACATAAAGAGGTACAGATAACAATGCTAGAGGTGAGAACAAAATAGTCAATCCAGTGAAAACTGAATTATAAACCAGCTAGATATCTCAGAATAGTACAGTAGAGAATCAGGATATGGCATCTCTGAAACTTTGCCAAAGTATTTGCTGCTCTCAGCCAGCTCTTATTGGCCTGGTTGTCATGCTTATCTCTCGAGGAATTTTTTTTTTTTTTTTTAAGACGGAGTCTTGCTCTGTCGCCCAGTCTGGAGTGCAATGGCGTGATCTCTTCTCACTGCAACTTCCGCCTCCTGGGCTCAAGCGATTCTCCTGCCTCAGCCTCCTGAGTAGCTGGGATTACAGGCACCCACCACCACGCCCAGCTAACTTTTATATTTTTAGTAGAGACGGGGTTTCACCATGTTGGTCAGGCTGGTCTCGAATTCCTGACCTCAGGTGATCCACCCACCTCAGCCTCCCAAAGTGCTGAGATTACTGGTGTGAGTCATCGTGCCCAGCCCATCTCTAGAGGATTTGAAAGGCACTGCACATCCTCAAATATTTGGAGAGGAAAGAGGAGTCTTATGAGGTTTACAAGGTCAGTAAAATTATGCTTCATTGTTTATAAATGTTCTATTTGAAGTAACTTAATTAAAATAATTCCCTTTTCCCTGTTCCACGATAATATGCAGTACATGTATGGAAAATTAATGAAATGCTATCTTTTGGCTAGACAGAAATTGTCATTATTACTGCAAAAGATGAATCTTAAACAGTATTCTAGAAAAAGAGCTGGACTGAGAGCCAGGACCCTGGCTTTGCCATTGTGCTCCTGGGCATTTCACTTATTCTTTCTTAGATTCAGTTCTCTCATCTGTAAAATGAGCAGGTTGGGCCAGATAATCTCTGAGGCCTATTCCACATCCATAATTGTACAAATCCATCATTATTATCACTACTTAATGTGAACAGCTATCTTGTCAGTGTATACATATACTGATTCAAAGCTGTTGGCTTAATATAATGAGACTTTAAAAAATGTCTGTTTAATTTTTCATAGAAAGAAAACTGAAGTAACGGATTGAACAAATTTTAAAATAATGTAATTTAGGATGCTGATGCTTTTATTAGAATGGATAAAACATGGTTTGATTTCCTATAACATCTATTCATGTTGCACCCTCTTCCAATATTTTCATACAGATTTTCCCTCTGCCAACAGCAGTAACCAATTTTAATTGAATGGGGGAAAGCAGTTCTGATTGTCTATGTCATTCTATTGGATTTCATATCATTGAATTTCAAACCAGTTTCACTGGGACCTGCCAAGAGTGGCTTATGCCAACCTCTGAGTCTCCTTGTTATACTTCTATCCTGGGTAGCATTGTTTGCCTTTTTGTCTGCTCTCTGATTAAACTGACATCATTTTGCCTTTTGTGACTCTGGTGTCATTTTCTGTTGACAGTGTCTAGTAATGGTAACAGAGTGGTGTCCTTGTGGAATGGGTAGCAGCCATTGATTGGTTAGGTGTATTAATGCTGGCCTGTTAAATGACATGCAGACGTGTCTTTGTGCTAAATGGCAGCTGAATGGGTGCCAGCGAGAGAGGTTATTAAGCACAGATAAGAGGCAGCACCTCTATTCACTGGCAATGTCACTTTCTCCCATTTGAGGAGAGACATTTGTTCAAGACACTTTTTTTCTCCTCTCACTGACAATATGTAAGGCAGAAAGTTGGTGTCTACGTTGCTGCATGACTGCAGAATAGATTGTTTCGAGAAGGTGAACTCTGGAAAGGTACATTTAGAATGGTTTTTACTTAAAACTGTATTTCAATGAATGTAAACCTTCAAATAACAAAACTTAAATTGTTAACACTATCAGAAAAAGCAATCAAAAGCACAGTGAAAACAGGTGTCACTTATCATTGCTCTTTATCATTTGGAAATGAAGAAATAATTTTATCTTCTCAGGTCTTTAAAGAAAAGATTGCCTTTTAGTATTAATATTATAAAATATTAAACATTTTGAAATAAGCAAACAGCAAAATATAACAGAACTATAAAACTTTTCAAAATAATTTAAGAATAAAGTGGTGAAAATATTCTTTGTTTTCATTTTATTGCTTAAATTTTCAGGTATGAATTGTATATGGTTTCAGATATCAGGTATATAACAGACTTAACATTGTACTTACTATTGAAAGCCAAAAAAGTCTTTCTGTTCTGAGGAAAATGTCTTCAGTTGTCCTCTTCCCGTTACAAATTAAGCAATGTTGACATTTTCTGTTCAGGTTTAACTGATACTGGCTAGGCTTGTTATTTGTGGTTTTTGCTTTACTTTGAAATATTCCCCAAATCCTAACTTAGAATCAATCACACTTTAACAGTTTAGCCTGTTGCAATGATTTATCTCCTATATCTTCCTTCAGTCTCCAAATTTCTATGAACATACTCCTTTTTGTCTTAACATAAAGCAATTCTTAAGATTTGCTTATAGAATGTATTAAATATAATTACTAAGTTTAAAACATTCTGCTAGGCACTAAGGACAGAAACAAATGGACAAATATTAATCCCCTGCTTCCATTATGTTACCTCTTTGAGCCTCTATTTTCTTTTCTGTAAAATGAGAATTGCAGTATATCAAAAAGTTGTTCAGGGGTTTTAAATGAAATAGTGTATAGGAAGCACATAGCTCATTGCAGGATGCAGAGTTAATGATTACTAAACATAATGTCTTTATCCCCAAACCATCATAAAATAATTAAATCACAACCTCTAGGTTCCACTGTGTTTGAACCATGTATCAGATTTGTCCAAGAACCATTCCTTATAGATAACAATCAAGAGATCAAGATGTGAGATACGATCTCTGACATGTTTATTCGTAACTCAAATAGAAGACAGCAGTCGAACATATACACACGAAGAAATATATGTGTATTATTTACTTGGTGACTGATATGTAATCTGCACTGTTGTTATTGTTGCTGTTTGTTCGTTTGTTTTCAGAGACAGGGTTTAATTCTGTAATCCAGGCTGGAGTGCAGTGGTGTGATCATAGTTCACTGTAGCCTTAAACTCCTGGCTTCAAGGGATCCTCCCAACTTGGCCTCCCAAAGTGCTGGGATTACAGGTGTGAACCACCACGCTTGACCTTGCACTGCTTTATTTATGACTCTCTAAAATCTAAGTCTCTTCACCCATTGGGATGATATTTCATTACATCATGATAAAGTTTTAAGACATAATTATATCAAGAAATTCATAATTATAAATTTTAAGGTCTTTAATTGCCTTTAAAATGGTTTATGATTTTCTGCATATCCTCTTGTGCATAAAGTTTTGGAAACTTCTTGATCAGAGGGGCCCATTTATGTGCCTAAATTAAAAGAAAATTCAAATTGTTTATTAGCTGCTACTGTAGATGTTACAACGTTCTCAGGTGTATTATTGTTTCTCAAGACCTCAGGTAAGATTTGAGTTAGTTATCTTAAACACATATTTGGGAGGTTGAAATGGATTATAATTTGTTCACTTGAAACTCAGTATATTTTGGCTTGAGAAACTACAAATTATAATGATTCTCAGAACCTGATATTAATAATAAATATATTTTTATTATGCCATGAATTCTTAATGTTTTCCAGAATATTGGGTATTGTTTCTTATACTTTTAAAATTTACTCTGCCAAATATAAATGTGCACACATCATTTTTATAGCTTTTGAAAGCACACATTGTGCTTTCTTAAGTACATAGTTTACTATTATCTGTAATAATAAGTCAGACTCAAAGAACTCCAGCCAGAACCTTTCCAGAAATAGAGAATGGCAAGATGCCACAGTCAGCTGTAGAACCTGTAGTAAATTTTTTTTGAAAAGCAGTTTTAAAATGTGCTTACTATTTCTTTAGGCACTTACTCCCCTGTGAGGCAGAGGAATGAATGTTTACTCTGAAAATTTAATCTTTGTTGAGTAGTTTGTTCTCATACTTTCTTACATCTGGCCATACGGCTATGATCCTGAAATAGGATTTCATCTCACCATGTATGGTATGTAAGAGTATGCACCATTATTTGAGATTATTTATAAAAATCTAAACAGCATTATATTTTCAGTTACAGAAAGCTTGGTAATTTTAGATAAATAATATGAATTATTCTACCTGTATAATAAACTTATACCCAAAATAAAATCCTACTTTTTGTAATAGCACTATAACTTTTATGCAAAAGTATGAACTCAAAATACATAAAACCAAATTTGTGCTGTTTTATTTGGTGCATGTTACTCTGCTCCATACATTTCTCAGTTTGGCTCTGTTGCAAAATGCGTAGAAAATGTAAAATTTAGAAAAAGCCAATGTGCCATCTCTGTGTTACTTCAATCTTTGCAATGCTCATATCTGGCTGACATAAATGAAATGGCAGCTGTTTCTTCAGTGCATTTGATAAATAGGTTTGGAGTAATTTCCTGATGGATATTTTGGTTGGTAAATTTCCAGTTGTTGCAAGAGCGATGATGACTCTGACACTCTTCTTTAGAGGTAATTAAACTTTCAGCCCATCTGTGCAGTAACTTTCATAATATTTTCAAAGGGCACAGAATGCTTTTAGTATTTGTACTACTTCGTTTTTGCTTGCTAAGGGACCTATTATCTAGCTGAACATTGTTGAAACAAGTTTTTCAAAAAATGGTTAGTAAAAGAGGACATTAAAAATGTCACACTAGCAAGAGTGTAATGTAGCTAATGCTGAATTTAAAAACAAACTGAAGGATACCTTGTTTACCAAAACTACACTTCACATTTTTGTGTTAGGCATTTTATCTTTGACTCTATATGCTATTCACTCCTGACGTGAAATGATGAGGCCCGGATATGATCTTTCTTGTTCTGGAGATATTATTTTCTTCATTTTGAGAAGGTTTTAGTTTTTGTGTGTTGCATTAACAGAAAACCATATTAAAATATGTAAACAATGAGTTAGACACAGAAGAAAATATTTTTACAAGATTGGATTATCAATTGCTTAAAATAGCATACAACACTAATGGTCATTGTCTCCAGAAACTAAATTTCAATGTATTCATTAAGTATCTAATGGCATCTAGATAGAAATAAGGTTTTAGAGAGTATAAGAACTTTTATATTTTGAAATGTTGTCTTACTTCTTTATTTTTTCTTATTGTATGTGTTTATTGTATGTAGCTTCAGCATGAAGAAAAGGCCAGTGCAGTGGCTCAGGCCTGTAATCCTAGCATTTTCGGAGGCGAGCTGAGCAGAATGCTTGAGCTCAGGATTTCAAGACTGTCCTGGGCAACATGGCGAACCCCATCTCTACAAAGAATACAAAAATTAGCCAGGCATGGTGGTGCATGCCTTTGGTCCCAGCTGTTGGGTGGGACTGTGGAATTGGGGGGCGCTGAGGTGGGAGGATCACTTGAGGCCAGGAGGTCCAGGCTTCAGTGAGCCCTGATAGTGCCACTGCACTCCCACTTGGGTAACACAGTGAGAACCTGTCTCAGAAAAAAGAAGAAAAAAATTGAAAATTAAAATATTCTCTAACTCTATGTAATTATCATCAGTTTAGTTGTGTAAGTGCTAAAAAGCCTACAGACACAAATTAAAATTACCCTATGCATTTTCTTTTGCTATCTGGTCTTTTATTTTATTATAAACATTAAATATTTTTTGACATAACTTGCTCAAATTTTTAAAATTAATATTCATAATTTTTATTTGTAATTGACACATTATATGGGGTGCAGTGTGATGTTTCAATGCATTCATACATTAGAATAATGATCAAATTGGTGTAATTACCATATCCATCACTTTAAATATTTATCATTTCCCTATGATGACAACATTGCAAATCTCCTCTTCTAGCTATCTTGAAATGTACATTACATTGTTATTTGCTATAGTCACCCTGCTATGTAATAGAACACCAAAACTTACATTTTCTGTCTAACTATGACTTTGTAACCATTGACCAATCTTTCCTGGTCCCCCCACCATTTTATGCCTGACCTCTGGTAACCACTATTCTAACCTCTACTTCCATGAAATTAACATTTTTAGGTTCCAAAGGTGGATAAAATCATTGTGTTCTCTTTATGTGCTTGTTTTATCAAAAAAAATTTTTTAAGTTAGTAACACTTCCTTTGATGTTTGCATACACTTCTATCAATTGGGTAGAACTTATGATTTAACCAATCTCTTTTTATTGGTAATAGGATGTCTATCTTAGGTGGTTTGTTCATTTATATGTTCTCTTTTTTAGGATGTTTATACATTTTTGTTTTTTTGTAAGAATTTGATAAAATAAGCAGCAATCCTTTTATGTGTGATGCATATATTTAATTCCAAATTATTTGCTTTTTAATATCATCTATGATGATTTGGGATATACTGTAGTTTATATAGGCAAATCTTTCCATCTTGATTCTTCATTACTTTATATAATTCATGTATGGAAATGTCCTTTTCATATATACAATAAAATTCATCCATAATTTCTTCTGTTATTAATACATTTCTATTTAACCAAAAAGTACTTAATTTATCTGGAATTTATTTCTGTGCAGAGAATGAATCAACACCGATTCTTTTTTTTCCAAAAGTATCATAATAATCTAAATGCCATTTATATTAATCTTTTCTCTGCTTCTAGTTTTCCACTTTCTGTGGTTATTAGTGATTTCAACCTTTATCATTGTTCTGGAGTCATTTTTAATGATTTATAAATTCATTAGCATCAAAACAGAGCTTCTAAAACTTTCAAAAATACACGATTGAAGTTTTATAATTGAAAACTAAATTACTTTTGATGAAAGAAGAACACAGGGAATTCAAAATCTAACAAAAAAGTTTTAAATAAATAAGTTTAAATTACAAGCGATTGGGATCAAAACCAGTGAATTCAGTATATATTAAGCTATGTTCAAGTGCTGCTGAGTACACGGGTCTCAAACAAGAAGAAAATATGGTCCTTTCCCGTAAGACACTTCCAAAGAGATAATGCCATTTAGAAAGATTGTGATCGGATTGATGCATGTATAGTGTGATGTACAAGCATTATCCTTCAACTCAACTTGGCTTTCAAAACAGGCTTCCTGGAGGTGACATGTTTGTCATGAGTGATCATGAGTGAATAAGTATTGCAGGAAAAATAAACAAATAAAAGTACGGCTGACTATAAACAATGCCATAAAGTGAGTAACATAAAGTTTAAGGAAAACAGAAATTGCAATATTGTCAACTGTATGAGTTCAGCTACTCTTATTTGGTCATCTGGTAAATAGGAGAAAGAAAAGCATAATTGTTCCCCAAATATCTATCGAGTCATGAATACTCTTGACTGAAATAATAATTGGGAAGAGAAAAAGAGAATAGGAATGAGAATGTAAGTGCTTGACTGATAACTATTCTCATTTTTTATAGTCAATATTTAGCATAATTTTATTATGGAGATCATAATAAAGTTATAAAATCCCATGTTTTATTGACTTATTCAAAGGTTAAGTTTGACCCCAAACTGTGTTTTTTCCAAGTATATACAAGCATTGAGATTTCTAGAATTGACTCTTAATAACAAGGTCAACTCTCTTGGCAATAAAATTTTTAGCCACACAATATTAGTTAACGCAGAGTTGATCAGCATAAGCTGAATAATCTTTTATTCTAGCTCTCCCTTCAATATTAGTGAAGCTTATTGAGCTTTGCAGAGAACTAGCCGTGTAGCATCACACATGCATAGAGAAAGACCACCAATTGCTTTTTAAAACTAGGTGTTTGCAGCAAATAGAGTATCACTTGATTATAAAAATACTCCTAATTTACCTTTAAATTAAAAAGCAAGAAAAAGTCACAAGGATGAGGTAGCTTTGTTAGTAATAGCCATTCCACATATAATACTATACTAGACTTGAGGAGGAAACTGAAATCAAAAATTATTCTTGAACTCATACAACTAACAATGTTTCTTTATTGTAAAAATGGGATAAAGACGGATACAGCTTTTGCGAATGTTGACTTTGTTAACAGACACACACAATGAGTTTTAAATTATGTCTCTCCATAATATGTAATTTATTATACTTTTAATGTTTACTTTGGAAAAATCAATGAGTACTGATATTGTCATAATTAACAATATTAAATGTATGTGTGTACATGTAGTTTACTTCTTTTAATAGTTAAATTACTTTTAAAACCAAATTACATGAATCTTTTTAGGTTCATATATCATTCTCTTTTCAGAATCATTTCTGTTTTTCTTTTTAAAATAGCAGCTACCAAGAGATGCCACTATATTTCATGATTTCATGATTTTAATTGTTTTGGAAAGAAGTAATATATATATATATATATATATATATATCTTGCCCAATGAAAATAAACTGTTGCCCCTTTACTGTAGAAAGGGTTTATTCCCCTATTCTTTCCTCCACCTTTCAAATTCTTTGTGAAGAACACGTGTGCTGATTGTCAAGCACTCTATAAGATTCAAATGTTCAGCAATATTTTTTCTCTAAATCTACATTTTACACCAACTATTCAATTTATTTTATTTTCTCCCTTCATGAGATAAGAAATGAATAGTGAGTGACATGCCTTGAATCTGACTATAAATTTTAGCGAAAACAAGGTGTTATGTTTTGAGGGATTGTGCTGCAAGACCTGGCTTGAAGTAGTGTAAACTGCTCCAGACCCTCATTTAGAAGAGCTTTCACAGGCTTTTCTAATAATGTGTATACACTGGTTTCTTGTTTTCTGGTAAGTAAAGGAAAAAATAAGATACGTCTCACTGTTCTTTTGAGAAATAATAACAAAAAAATACAACTGACCCCCTCTCTCAACAACAAGTTTCAAATAATTAGGCACAAAATTTAGTGATAGGCAGAATGAGCAATCTCTTTGTAGGTAAGAATCCTATGTTATAGAAAATTAACATGAATCTAGGCTGCTCTTTAAGGATTTTCTGCTTTATTTTCTGAACTGTCTTCAGCAGTGGAAAAGGCAAACTATATTTGGCAAGAATCTCACTTTTGAATGGTTACAAATATGAACACAATTTACTTTAATTACCTTAACATGTTTCAAGTATTAAATGTGATTCATTATTTGCATCAATTTTCTACCACTTACTATTTTTTTGTACCTTATCGACTAAATTTTGCTTAACACATTTAGCCAAGTTGACAGAAAAGAAGTTCCCAGCAGTGCCTTACTTCATTGAAGGAAAGCCACTTTATTTTTCCCGCAGAGATCGCACTAGAGGTTTAGCATTTACATTTCTCAGGAACTTTAATATTCTCAGCAGGGTGAAAATAATTGTTTCAGGTATTTATTGCTGTAATAAATCAATACTGGCCCCAAATAGCTGAACATGTAGAGAAGTTATGCCAAAACAACACCATCCCGTGTCTTAGAACAACCATTAATCTACACTTGTTCTTTTCTCTTCTCAAACAAGTGAAAAAACTAGGTTTAGTCTCAGTTTTATAAATTGACTGAAATTGCTTTTGTTTTTATGCAAATATAAAAAATGTACACATTTTAACTGTAGATATGTACGTTTTTCAATGAAATATATCAGATTGTTAATTAAAAATAAATTATGTAATATAGTAGTTAATTACAATTACTATAGAATTGTCACAGTGGAGCATATCTGAGAGCTAAATTCTTTTCCAATAACCAAGCAACTTGACAAAAATCAAAATCTTTGATGGATATTCAGCTACTGAAAGAAGCACACCAATTGGTAAGATGGTTGATTATGTGGTTAACAGAATTACATTCTTACTTATATTAATTAAAATCTACATGGTTCGTTACTATTACTTCACCTCTGTGCTGGTTATATCTTCGATGAGCACACTGTTTGAGCTACTCCATGTTCCAAGACACAACCCTTACTGAGAGACACAGGAAGAAGGTGAGGAGGGGTTCAAGGGACTCTTTGCCTTTGCCAATATGAAAACTCATGCTATAGTAGGAGGCAAAGTTAAAAACAAGGCAGTAAAGGGATCAAGGCAATACTAATTCAAGGAATGCCAGATTGAGGTAGCAAAGTGGTATCCAGAGCAGAGACAGGTTTGCAGTTACATAGAAAGCAAGTCCAAGAGGTTGGGCATGATGGCTCACGCCTGTAATCCCAGCACTTTGGGAGGCCAAGGCAAGCGGATAACTTGAGGTCAGGAGTTCAAGACCAGCCTGGCCAATATGATGAAACCCCATCTCTACTAAGAATACAAAAAATTAGTAGCCAGGAGTGGTGGTGCGTGCCCGTAATCCCAGCTACTCAGAAGACAGGACAACTGCTTGAACCCAGGAGGCAGAGGTTGTAGTGAGCCAAGATCATGCCACTGCACTCCAGCCTGGGTGACAGAGCAAGACTCCGTCTCAAAAAAAAAAAGGAAAAAGAAAGCAAGTCCAAGAAAATCTGGATCAAAGGTAGAAAGCAAGTTCTCAAACAAATGCCCACAGAATTGAACACACATTTTTGACTTATTTTTATTAGATAGGTAACAATACAAAAATGAGTTAGCCTAGTTCAAAGAAATTGTTAGAATGAACTCACCTGAACTTTCTCCTGTTTGACTGATCTCTGGTTATTATAAAAATATCCCATGTGACATGTGCTAATATATCATGCTGTACAGAAAATGAAGTATCTAGAACTAGATAAAATATTCCAAAAATGACTTGATCTGTCTATAGTCCAGTAGGATTAAACACATTTCTTTGTATTAATAAGAGCTAACACATTCCCTAGGCATGGTTCCATGAGCCTTCCATCTACAGAACAATTTTCTGTCATTCTCTAATCCATAAAACTTTAAAAACTGAAAGCATTTCTTTAATGTTTGATGCAAACTTGTTTGCTGCAAAACCTGATTTGAATCATAAGTTGGAAATTCATAGACTTTATTTATCCCACTTTATATGAATATAGTCAGCTCTCACTATGAAAATATCAAGGTGCCTTGTAACCCATTGGGAATTCTTCAGTGTAAATAGCATTTCACCTTTCTAAAACTGGAAAACTTTTAAATCTAAAACAGCTTTGGGCCTTAGGGTTTCAGAAAAGTGATTTGAATCTGTACTCACTCATTTAACTATCAAAATGAACACATGAGTTGTGTGCTCTATTAGTCTGTTCTCACACTGCCATGAAGAAATATCCGAGACTGGGTAATTTATAAAGGAAAGAGGTTTAATTGACTCACAGTTCCACATGGCTGGGGAGCCCTCAGGATACTTATAAGCACGGCAGAAGGGGAATCAAACATGTCCTTCCTCACATGGCCACAGCAAGAAGTGCAGAGCAAAGGGGAGAGGGTGGGAAGCCCTTTATGAAAAAGAAAAAAAAAAAATCAGATCTTGTGAGAACTCAGCATCAGGAGAACAGCACGGAGGTAACCACCACCATGATTCAATTACCTCCCGTTGGGTTCCTCTCACAACACGTGGGGATTATGGGAACCACAATTTAAGAAGAGATTTGGGTGGGGACACAGCCAAACCATATCACATACGGTGAGTGAGTTACATGTATATTGTGTGAGTTTCCCAAGGTCAACAAGCTAATTAACGAAGGAGCCAGGGTTTGAAACATTGCAATCTGGTTTAATAGTTCATTTTCCCACTTCTGATATTTTATTAATTACCTAAAATGACACCATATAAGGGCCTCAATAGCTGAGTGTGATACATTCTATCATTAAACATTATCTAGTGTCTTTTTTTCTTGACTACTGAAGTTCTTCATCTATCCTGTAAAATCCACATTTCTAATTTTCTTTGATTTTGTCCAACCATTTCTATTTCTTTAAGCTTTACTGAACATCTTAGGAAAAATATTTAAATATTTTACTAAAGAGTTCCAATACTTTTTGTTTGTTTGTTTCAATTACCTAAGGTGATTTTTTAAATTATTGTTACACTTTAAGTTCTGGGGTACATGTGCAGAACGTGCAGGCTTGTTACACAGGTATACACGTGCCATGGTGGTTTGCTGCACCCATCAACCCGTCATCTACATTAGGTATTTCTCCTATGCTATCCCTCCACTAGCCCCCAACCCCCTGACAGACCCCAGTGTGTGATGTTCCCCTCCCTTTGTCCATGTGTTCTCATTGTTCAACTCTCACTTATGAGTGAGGACATGCAGTGTTTGGTTTTCTGTCCTATTCTGGAAGTAGTAAGTATGGAAGACAGATAAAAGCAAGGCATTCTTGATTTTTTTATTCATGGTTGGTATGTTTTCTGCAAAATATTTTAATCAGACATGGGAGAAAAATAAAAATAAGATGTTGGAAAATCTCTCTCTCTTTAGCAAAAAGAAGTAGGAAAATATCACCTATTCATATTTATTTTTTTATTTTGTCTAAACTTTAAAATTTTTCAATTCTCTCTTACTGGATATAAACTCTTGACAGCAATGGCATTGTAAAGTTTGAAACAATTTTATGTTGGCAGCCTCATTTAAAGTCATATATGATTGACAAATATACATGAATATATTCATATATATTATTTTAGTGCTGCCACAAACTTAAATATCATGGTGTAAATAGCAGCAAAATAATTACTTAGTAAGCACTTCATCTTTTTCAGAGCTAAATTCAAAGTATATAACTCTCTATGGAACACAACTCAATTATGCATTGGTTTTACATGTATTCCATTAACTATTCTATTTTTTTCTGTCAGGTTATTAAGTTTCTTTTTCAGAATAACTTCAGGCTAGAAATACACTTTTGTCTATTGCCTTTAGTAGATAATTTATATTCTTGTGATTTGTTACATTTGCATATTATGCATTTATAGCTACACTTACACACTAAAAAAAAGATTAGATTGCTTGAGAAGTTAACAAGCTTATGAAACTAGTGCATTGATTAAGAAATTTATTCCCTTATTCAATAATGATTTATTAATTTTTCTACCATGTGCTGAGTACTCCATCAGCCCTAGGAATATACTAAGAAATTAGAGCCAAATGGTCTCTGGGGGTCATGAAGCTTATGGTCATTTTCCTATTTTATAAAAAGCACAGGAATAATACAGAACCCCTTTACATTTTTTGTCTTCCTAAAATAAATTTCTAATTTTTAAATCTTAGAGGCCTATGTTAATACTGGCTTGCTAGAATATCTATTCTTTCAAAAAGGAAACTGAGTAGCTGAAATTAACATTTACTATTGAAATATTGCTGGAAATTGATAGCAAAAGTTTTTCTCCAAGAAGTCAATATTTTAACGAAATGGGATATGTAGGCATTTATATCTCATGGGAAGAAGCTAAAGGAAGCTCATGTGACAGTCATGCTTTTTAAAAATGTTGTGAATACTCGCTCTATATATTTTGAAGTGATGTAATTGGATAAATATGTTTTAAATTATTATATTTTTCTGAGGAATTAATCATTTTATCATTATGAAACCTCCCTCTTTGTCTCTAATAGTATATATATTTTTAAATTCTATTTTTATTTTTCTGACATTAATATGAACACACATTTTAATAACATATATTTTATTTTAGATTCAGGGGTACATGTGCTTGTTTATTTTGTGGGTATTACACATGCAGTGGTGGGGGTTAGGCTTCTAGTGTACCCATCACTCAAATAATAGACATTATATCCAGTGGGTAATGTTTCAACCCTCCCTCCTAGCCCTTTCCTCTTTGGAGTCTCCAGAGCCTATTTTCCCCACTTTTATGTCCATGTGTGCCTTACATGGACATAAAACTCTCATTTCTTATAACTTCTTATTTTAAGAACATACAGTATTTCATTTTCTGCTTCTTTTAGTTCACTTAGGATAATGGCCTCCAGCTCCATCCATGTTGCTGCAAAGGAGAAGATGTCATTCTTTTTTATGGCTATGTAGTATTCCATGGTGTATATATACCACATTTTCTTTATCCAATCAACTGTTGGTAGACACTTAGGCTGGTTCCATGACTATGCTGTTGTAAAGAGTGCTGCAATAAACATATGAGTGCAGGTGTCTTTTTGATATAATAATTTATTTTCCTTTGGATAGATAATTAGTAGTGGGATTGATGGGTCGAATGGTAGTTCTATTTTTTATTCTTTGAAACAAATCCATACTGTTTTTCATAGAGGTTAAACTAATTTACATCCTCAAGAACAGTGTATGAATGTTCCCTATTCTCTGCATCTACATCAACATCTGTGGTTTTTTGACTTTTTAATAAAAGCAATTCTGACTGGTGTAAAATGGTATCTCAGTGAGGCTTTAATTTGCATTTCTCTGGTGATTAGTGATGTTCATTTCTTCATGTGTTTGGGCAGAAGCTTTTTAGTTTGATTACATCACATTTGTCTATTTTTATTTTTGTTGCAGTTGCTTTTGGAGTCTTTGTCATAAATTATTTGCTTAGGTCAATGTCCAGAAGAACTACCTAGGTTTTCTTCTAGGATTTTTATACTTTCAGGTCTTATGTTTAGATATTTAAACCATCTTGAGTTAGTTTTTATATAGGGTGAGAAGTAGGGTCCAGTGTCATTTTTTCTGTATATGACTAGTCATTTTTTCCAGCACCATTTATTGAATAGGGAATCCTTTCCTCAGGTTAATTTTTGTCAACTTTATTGAAGATCAGTTTGTTTTAAGTATATGGCTCTATTTCTGGGTTCTCTATTCATTTTATTGATCAATGTGTCTATTTTTATACCAGTGCCATGCTGTTTTAGTTACTCTACCCTTATGGTATAATTGGAAGTCAGGCAGTGTGATGGCCCTGGATTTGGATATTTTGGTCAGGAGTGCTTTGGCTATTTGAGCTTTTAGTTTTTGGTTCCAGATGAACTTTAGAATTTTTTTTCTAATTCTGTGAAAACTGACAGTACTTTGATAGGAATTGCATTGAATCTACATATTGCTTTGAGTAGTGTGACAATTTTAACAATATTGATTCTTCCAATCCACAAGTATGGGATATTTCTCCATTTATTTGTGTCATCTACCATTGTTTTCATCAGTGTTTTGTAGTTCTCCTTGTAGAAGTAGTTCACCTCCTTGTTTAAATGTATTCCTAGGTATTTTATTTTTGTACTTGTGACTACTTTAAATGGGATTGAGATCTTAATTTGGTTCTCAGCTTGAATGTTATTGTTATATAGAAATGCCACTAATTTTCAGACATTGATTTTGTATTAGACTTAAGTTGCTAATCTGGTCTAGGAGTCTTATAGAGCAATCTTTAGGATGTTGTAGGTATATGATCATGTCATCAGTGAACAGAGATAATTTGACATCCTATTTTTCACTTTAGATGTCTTTTATTTTCTCTTGTCTGATAGCTCTGGCTAGGACTTCCAATCAGAAGAAAAGTGGAGAGAGTGGGTATCCTTGTCTTCTTCCAGTGTGTAGGGGAAATGCTTTCAACTTTTACCCACTTAATATGATGTTGGCTGTGGGTTTGTCATACATGGCTGTTATTATTTTGAAGTATGTTCCATCTTGCCTAGTTTGTTAAGAATTTTCTCATAGAGAGATGTTAGATTTTGTTGAATTCTTTTTCTGCATCTATTGAGGTTATCATATGGTTTTTGTTCTAAAATCAGTTTATATGGTGGCCTATGTTTATTCATTTGCATATGCTGAACCATCTTTAATCCCTAAAATATAGCCCACTTGATCATGGTGAATTATCTTTTGATATGTTGTTGGATTCAATTAGCTAGCATTTATTGAGAATTTTTGCATTTATGCTCATAAAGAATATTGGCCTACAGTTTTGCTTTTGTTTTTGTTTTTTATTGTGTGCTTGCCTGATATTGGTATCAGGATGATATTGGATTCATAGAATAAGTTAGGAAGGGGTCCCTCCTCCTCAATTTTTTTGAATAATTTCAATAAGATTGGTATCAGCTCTTCTTTGCATGTCTAGTAAAATTTGGCTGTGAATCTGTCTTTTCTTGGGCTTTTTGTTGTTGTTGGGAGACTTTTTAACTATTAATTCAATTTCATTGCTTGTTGTTGATCTGTTCAGGGTTTTTTTTCTTCCTGGTTCAAACTTGGAAGATTGCATGTTTCTAAGAATTGATCCATTTCTCCTAGGCTTTCTTGTTTGTGTGAAAAGAGGTGTTCATAGTAGTCTCTGATAATCTTTTGAATTTTTTCTGATATTTGTTGTAATGCCACTTTTATCATTTCTGATGGTACTTATTTGAATCTTCTCTATTTTTTTTCCTAGTTAGTCTAGCTCACAGTCTATCAATTTTGTTCATCCTCCTGAAGAAAAAGTTTTGTTTCATTAATCCTTTGTAACATTTTTTATGTGTGTCAATCTCATTTAGTTCTGCTCTGATCTTTTTACAATTCTTTTCTTCTAATAACTTTAAGTTCAGTTTGTTCTTGTTTTTCTAGTTCTTTGAGGTACAAAACTAGGTTGTTAATTTGAGATCTTTCTATATTTTTATGTAAGCATTTAATGTTATAAACTTCCCTATTAGCATTGTTTTGGCAGTATTCCAGAGGTTTGGGTATATTGTATGTCTATTTTCACTCTTTTAAATAATTTTTTCATTTCTGCCTTAATTTTATTGATTACCCAAAAGTCGTTCAGAAAGAGTTGTTTAGTTTCCATGTACTTGTATAGTTTTGAGAGCTCCTCTTGGTATTGATTTCCGATTTTATTTCACTGTGGTCCAAGAAGATACTCGGGAGGATTTCAAATTTTTTTGAAATTATTGAGACTTGCCTTATGGCTGAGCATACAGTTGATTTTAGAAAATAATCCACACACAGAAGAAAAGACTGTATATTGTGTAGTTGTTGAGTAGAATATTTTATAGTTGTCTATTAGATCCATTTGCTCTATAGTCTAGTTTAGTCTGTTTATAGAAAATATAGTCTAGTTTGTTTGTTATTTTTCTGCTTTGATGATCTGTTTAGTGATGTCAGTAGGGTCCTGATGTCTCCCACTATTATTATATTGCTATCAGTCTGTTTCCTTAGGTCCAGTAGAATTTGCTGTATGAATTTAGGTGTTCCAGTGTTGCATGCATGTATTTTTGGAATAGTTATATCTTCTTGTTGTACTGAACCCCTTATCATTACATAATGCTATTCTTTATCTTTTTTTAACTTCTGTTTGTTTAAACTCTTAACTAATATGTGAATAACTACTTTTATTTTACTTTATTTTCCATTTGTGTGATATATCTTTTTCTGTCCTTTTATTTTGAGTCTGAATGTGCCTTTGATCAGTAAGTGGGTCTCTTGTAGACAGAACATGTTTGGATCTACTTTTTTATTCAATTTGCCACTCTTTCAAGTGGGATATTCAGGTCGTTTAGGTTCAAGATTAATATTGATATGTGAGATTTTGTTCTCTACATAGTGTTGTTAGCTAGTCATTTTGGAGTTTTGATTGCATAGTCGCTTTATAGGGTCTGTGAGTGAGAAGCAGTAGGGGCAGTGGTCACACAGTATGCAATCTGCCTGCTCTTCAGTACCGTGGCTGTGGCGTCTATTCCAGTGACGTTCAAAAGTACTTTGTCTTCCTTCTTGGCAGGGCAGTGGCAGCTGGTGCTGGGATATTCAGGGATCAAAGGCCCATGGGGTTCCATGTGGGCTTGAGTGGTGCCTGTACACAGACTCCAGGCAGTTCTCTCTGTTAGTCTGGAATCCTGGGGAGGCCAGGGGGTGTCTCTCATGGTCAAGATTGCAAAATTCTTTGACAGAAGAGTGAATCCCCAGTGATTTCTCACTCTTGCACCCTTTCTCTGCACTATGGAGCTTCCCCAGGCATTGCAATGGTCTGGGTGGGCAGCTACTTCACTGGGTGTACCTTTGCTGCTTCACTCCTCTTTGCTCTCCATAGGTCTCATTTCTTCCCTGGTGAATCCCAGTGTGATCTCTTAGACAATCTACTTGCCAAGTTAGTATTTACTTGCTGCTTTCTTTCCTCTCCTCAAGTGAGATTCACATTAGCTGCTTCTAGTCAGCCATCTTAAACTGGAACCCAACACAATTTCTTATGTTTAACATTTGCCTAGTATATATTTTTCAACATTTTATTTCTAACCTGATTGTGTCCTTATATTTAAATTGGATCTATTGTAAACCGTTTTTTTGTTTTGTTTTTATCTGCTGAATCTCTATCTTTTGACTGGACTATTAGGTCTGTTTATATTTAATGTAATCTATGATATAGTTGGGTATAAGTGTACTATTTTACATTTATTTGCCATTTGATATTTATTTCCTTGTTCCTAATTGAGTTAATTTAAATCAATTTTTATTTTTGTCATTCAAGTGTTCTCCACTATTGGCTTGAATATACCTCTTTTGTATTATTATTATTATTATTATTATTGCTACTTTAAGAGTTAAAATATACTTGGTTAAATTATTAGAGTCTATTTCAAATTATTATTATACTACTTCACATAAAATAAAATAAGTTTAGGTGTAATTTAATTGATCCCCATCCCCTGTACTATCATTATTTATATTTTACTACTATTATGTTATAAAGCCTACTATGCATATTATATTTTATTTAAATAGTCAATCATTTTCTAATAATTTCTGAGGTTTTACAAAATATTTACTCATATATTCATCATTTTGAGTAATCCTTTTTCCTTTATGGAGATTTAGGCTTTTATCTGTGATTATTCCACTTTAGCCAGAAGAAATGTTCTACTCCTTGCTGTGAACATCTACTGGTGACACAAATCTCAGCTTTTGTATATTGAAAATATCGTTATTCTGCCTCTAGTTTTAAGGACATACTTTAAGTGGATCTAGAATTCCCATTTGACAGGGATTTTTCTTTTCCTCAAGGCATTTTGAAAATGTTATTCCATCATGTACTCTACTGCATTTTTTGGAAGAGAAGGCAGTCATCTTTATTGTTGTATATTAAATATAATAGACATTAATTTCCTTCCCACTGCTTTTATAATTTTTTCTCTTCCCTTTGGTTTTAGCAGTTTGACTATAAATGCCTATGTATGAGTGTCTTGGATATTCTGAACCTTTAGAAGATATGAGTTGTTTTTCTATCAATTTGGAAAAAAATAGCCATTTATATTAGGTTAATTTTTGTACCTTACTCTTCCATCCCTTTCTAAAATTCTAATGACATATTTAATATATAGTAGATTGTTTGATTCTATCCCACAAGACTTAGACTTTCTGTTAATTATCTTTTTCTCTACATGTCTTAATTTCTGTAATTTTAAATATGAATATTTTTTCTTTGTCTTGTCTTCTTTTAAGCAGTATCAATGAATTTTTATTTCAGATATTGATGTTTTTAGCTATAAAAGTTTTAGTTGGTTCTTCTCCAGTTTTGCAATTTTCTTGCCAAAATTTTCTGTTTTCATTCATTTTGTTCACTATTTCTGCAAATTTTAAAAATGTATTCATAAGACATATTTAATACCCTTGTCTACAGATATCACCATACAGATTAATTGTGGGAAATGCTTGTATTGACTGTTCCTTCCCTTGATTATATATTTTGTTTTTGCTTTTTCTCATATTTCATTTTGTTTTGCTTTAAACATATGCAGGAAATTATAACAAAGTATGTTATAAAAGATTTGGTTTGTGTTATCTTCCTTTGAAGAGTATAGAGCTTTAATGTGGTAGGAACTCACTGCTGGGGGATTATTTTTTATTTTATTTTATTTTTATAATTTGGGGTCTTGGTTAGAGGGAGTTATTTTGTTTTTTACCTTAGTTCTAGGGCACAAATGTGGCCTTTCTAAGATTTTGACTGAATTCCTGGGTTGTTCACCAATAGAAATCTTTCCAAACATATCTCTGAAGTTGCTGAAATCTTTGCCTAACTCTCAGCCCTAAGCAGCTGTTTTTCACAAGGCTTATGGAACTGCACTCTGTGCATGGGCTGCTTATTATTCACCAAAGACTCTGATATCCTGCCCTGCAAATTCCAACTGCTTTAACAAAGCTAAACTCCAATCTCAGTTTACTCAGCCAAGGCTCTATTTTCTGATTAACAAGATACCTCTGTCTATTGAAATGGACTTGGTCATGATGACGGTTCGGAAATTGGCCTCAGGCAGAAAACTAAATAAATGTAATACTCAGCTCACATGCTTTCCTGCTTACAGATATCACAGCCCTGTGCTCTCCATTGCCCAGTGAATGCTTCCTATATTTTATCTAGTTTTATAGTTGTTTGCAGCAAGAGAGCAATTCCAATAGCAGCTGCTCTGTCATGGCAAGAAGCTAAAAGTCTCTATTTAAATTTTAATTTCTCAGTGGAATTGAGTTATATCATTATTCCTTTTCAATGGTTATCAAAATATCAATTCTAACTGAAAATCAGTCCCAGAAATACATATTTGCATATTGCTAGTTATTCAACTAAGTTCTAGAACCAACAGAAAAAGAAGCTTTCTGTGGCTGGCTTGTTGATATTTGTTAGGAAAGATACCCTAACATTATTCAAACACCATACGCCTTTTATCACCCATCATTAGAAACCCATCATTAGAAAAAATGCTTACTGTTTTCAAGGCACTAGCTTTAGTCTATTGACAAAACATAAAATACTATTAAAATATTTAAAATAATATGCATGATGGAACTAAAAATGTATTGTGTAAATAAAATATAAACAACTGAAAATTACTCAACTAGTTATACAAGACAACTATGAAGATGATGATAAAGACCAGTGATAAATGTACAAAAAAATTATGGAAAAAGAGTTGTGAAGAAAATGCTTTAAAGAGTAGAGAATATTTGTATTATATCATAAACAAACAACAACGAAAATAAATTCTGAGTATGTCAAATAGGTGTGATTATTTGAGGTAAATATAGAAATAGAAAAGTCAAAGATGTGATATTTCCACAATGGATAGAGCTTTTATCTTTTTACAAACTGGAACTTCGAATTGAGTATCACTTTATGTAAATCAGTGGTTCTTAAATTTTACATCTAGTTTGCATATTTACTATAGAACTCTGATTCCGGTACAGTGTAATAATAATTGCCTTGAAATTAATATCATGATCTCTCTAGGAATAAATACTATCCTTGAATAAGTGTTCTTTATTTAGCTAATTGATAATATTTTGGCAAACATTTCTATTGAAATACTTCAAATTCTTCAATTCTTTCTTTAAAGAGGTCATCTTATTTCTAGTTTCATACTTCACCTAGTTCTTTACCTAGTTGTGAGAATAATATGGATGTAATATTTCACCTCCTTGGACATGTTAGTATGAAAAATTGAGGTAACTGGATTATATGATATCTGAAGCCATTATCCATTTTTAAATATAAAAACTGTCAATGATTACATTTTAATCATACTACTTGTCTTATATGTTGCAGTATGCATTGTAAATAATTCAGTGATTTATAATTTATTGAGTATCAACCATGTACTTCAATATGCTGGATAGAGAAAAATAAAAAATATTTTCTCTTTCTGAAAGTTGACAAATTAGAAGAGACCAATAAGCAAACAGTTAATTTGAACTACATGTGATATGTTAAAACAGAGATACAAATAAATCACACTGAGAAAAAGATTCACATAGAATTTCATTGGCAAGATTTTGAAAATCTAGAAAAGTAAATATTCCTGTTTCCAGGTCTAAAATTTTCTTAGGAAAGTGATTTGAATTTGGGAAGGGTGTGGCAAAAATTTGTGCCATGAATACACTTACAATTTGCTATTACATAATATTTTGAGGATTACTTTACTTTCCTACATATATAACTTTATTTTTAAATGTCCCTTTTCTCTATTATTTTTTCTTGTTCTTTCACTATTTCTTTTCTTTTTCTTTATTTTAGACCCCAAATTTTGGCAAAAATGTTGTTTTTGCTTTCAGTACTAGAAATCTTGCTAATATTTTAAATGAAGATATTAAATGTATTCTGATGAATTTTTAAATTCATATGGGTAAATAACTTTAACATTTTTATATAGTTGTATATTTGTCTTACAATGGTACAATATAGGAAAAAATTAAATTCTGTTTTTTGGAAACACTTTTTCTCAAGTGTATAAACAGATGAGAAATCACCATAGGACCCAATTAAATATTGGAATTTGTCATTGAGACAAAAGGCCTTCAGGCTTCACTATTGCAACAAGGAGTTTAACAAATTTACAACTTAATAAATATTTGTATAAGCAAAATCCTGGCAGTATTTTTCGTAGAATTGCTTAGAATAACTAATAAAATCATTTTCATATCTGGAGGGTAAAACATAGAAAATGAATAGATTTACTATTTTGTGAAAGTTAAATGTTGGTTACTTTGGTAAATAATAAATTATGAAAATCTAAAATATAATGTTATCTGCCACTGATCAGTGTGTTTAAATAATAACTTATCCAATATTGATTTTATCCACAGCATACCATAAAACTATTAAATGTAAAGAAAATTTTTTTCTATGAAAAAGTTCTTTTATTTTTTATATTTACTCATATCTCTTCGATTCTCTATAGTGTTTAGCATGAGTCTAAGTAGATAACAGTACTAAATTTAAAGAAAAAGTTGAATTAGACAACCCCCAGCTGTTATTCTAAACTATTCCCTCATGCAATTGTGATGGGAAATTAGAACTGATGGAACATAAAACTGATCGTATGTTTCTGTTTGCATTTTTTTTTTTTTTGTGACAGAGTCTCACACTGTCACCCAGGCTGGAGTGCAGTGGCGCAATCCCGGCTCATTGCAACCTCTGCCTCCCAGGTTCAATCAATTCTCCTGCCTCGGCCTCTGGAGTAGCTGCGATTACCGGTGCCTGCCACCACACCTGGCTAATTTTTTGTATTTTTAGTAGAGACGGGGTTTCACTATGTTTGCCAGACTGGTCTGGAACATCTGAACTCGTGATCCACCCGCCTTGGCCTACCAAAGTGCTGGGATTACAGACGTGAGCCACCACACCCGGCCTCTGTTGGCAATTTAAGTGCCATTTATTATCTATGATGTACATGGTAGATAAGGAACCCAAAATAAGGGATACAAAAATATTATCCAAGATTTACCTTACGAGTAAAACAAGAATAAAAACATAGTACTATTGACTTATTCTTTTAATTATTTTTATTTGTATATATATTTAGCATATAGTCTTTATTAAAATATTGAATATATTATATGTAATATACAAATAATTACTGTATACAATTGAATAATGTATGTTGTACTAAATGGGTTTCTTGAATATTCAAAGTTCTTTTGAAGGCATTTGTACTTGCTGTCCCCTTATCATGGAACATTTATTTCTTAGATATTCATATGAATTGTTCTCCAGGTGTCTTTTAATTCCTTTTTTCATTCTAGCTTCTATACATTCCAAAGTATACATAATATTTATAAGAGTTGTTGTGCATGATTCTTTAATCAATTTCCATTAACCAACCACCCATCAAGTTGAACATGGCCAATAACTTAGGTATTCTTTCCATATCCCATCACCCTTTCTAAACCCAAAGGTAACACCTATTCTAAACATTAGGATTAACATCTCCTTCTTTTGCCATACTTGTATCATATGACTATTTATTCCTGAACTATATATTTCTAGTTTTCTTTGTTTTGAAGTTTTATAAAAATAATGCACCCCATCCCCCCCCCCAAAAAAACTAACCCCTGGAATCTAAGAATGTGTTATGTTTCAGGGCAAAGGGAAACCAAGAGAGCAGTTGGAATTAAAGCAGATGATCAGCGGACCTTAAAACAGGGAGATGACTGTGGTTTATTTGGGTGAGCCCAATGTGATCAGAATGGTCCTTAAAGATAAAATAGAGAGTCAGTGAGAGTCAGAGGAGGAGATGTGACCACAGAAGCAGAAGTCAGTGTTGTGATTGCTGACTTTGAAGATGGGAGGCGGCCAAGAGCCAAGGAGCGCAGACAGCCTCAACAAGTCAGAAAAGGCAAGAAAATGGGGTTCTTCCCCTGGAGACTTCAGAAAAGAACACAGCCCAGTAGCTATCTTGATTTTAGCCCAGTTTAAACCTATTTCAAACTTCTGGCCTCCAGAACTGTCAGATAACAAATTTTCATTGTTTTAAGACCGTATGATTGAGTTAACTTATTACAACAGAAATAAGAAAGTAATAGAGATATATAAAACTTATGTAGTCTTCTGAGATAAGATTTTTTTCAAAAAATGTTATGTTTCAACGATTAACACATATACTCCTTTAGCTGTGCTTTATGCATCCCATGTGCTGTAGTGTAACCCACTCTTGTAAGATTGACTATAGTGCAGTTTATTTATCCATCCATTCTTTGTCCATAGACATTTAGTTGTTTCCTTTTTTTGTTTGTTTGTGTGTGTATTTTTGCTATTACAAAAATGATGATGCTACAAATATTATTGTGTATGGGTTCTGGTGTACATGTAAATCTCTGTAATGTAGGATGAGTGACAAGTCAACTTTATAAAATAAGATCATATTATTTTCTTAAGTTGTTATACCAATTTACATTTCAAACAGCAATGTATAAGTATTTTTTTAAAAAATACACAGCCTCTTTTAACATTTGGTATTCTCCAACACCTTAATTTTTTATAATCTACAGTGGGGGTAAAATATATTTCATTGCATTTCCTTCATGAATAACAAAATTGATCATCTTTTCAAATATATATTCCTCAAATGTGCTTATTTGGTAAAATGCCTACTCCTACTTTTTGACTGCTTTGTAATTTATTATTAATTTTTATAATAATTTAGAGAAGTGCTTTTTATTGGTTATTTATATTTCAAATATCAACTACCCATTTGTGGCCTCTCTTCTTTCTTTGTATTTTTTGATGAGCAGAACTTCTAAATTTTAAATATTTTATCAATACTTAATTTAGCATTATGTACTTTAAAAAAATCTTTTCTTACCTGAAGGTATTTATACATAATCTACATTGTCTTTTAAAGTTTTAAATTTTGCCTATAAAATGTAGGTGGTTTATCTACCAGGAAATGAGTTATTTTAACTTTATCAACATTTTGTAGTTTTCATTGATACGTAAAAAATGTGCATGTTTTCTGGGTACATGTGATAATTCGATACATTCACATAACCAAATCAGGATAATTTGATATCATCTTAAATATTTATTTTTTTCTTTGTGCTAGAGACATTCGAATTATTCTTTTTTAGTTATTTTGAAATGTTCAGTCGATGATGAATCAGTCATTGATTAATCATCCTCCTTATCTGTCAAACACCATGTCTTATTTCTTCTGTTTAACTGTATGTCTGCTTTAATTGTGTGAAGTACTTGTTCATTTTCCCCCTAAGGATAGACATTTTTTGAAATGTCAAAACTCTCATTATTTCCCCCAAGGATATAATACCACTTCCATCATGCCTAAGTTTCCATGCCCAAGTGTGCCTGGTTCTGTACTGTGTAACGTAATCCACATGTCAATCTATGTGTCACTGTATCAATACCACAGTGTCTTAGTCACTGTAGCTGTGTAGTGAGTTTTGATAACTGGTGAGGAAAAGGCCCCTCTCTACCCCATTGACCTTCACATTTTCACATTTAATATTAAATTCAGATTTTCGTCTTTTAAAAATGTGATTTTAATTGAGATTATATTTAAACTGCATATCTTTTTAGATGAATAAAAAATTTTGACATATTGACATCTTCAAATTTGGAATATAATATACTTCATTTACTTAGATACTATTTATAACTTTAATTATTAGTATATTTTTAGGATTTATGTCTTATGATATGATAGTATTGATGTATATTTCTAACTTTTTAATTTATTAACAAGGTTTCTTTTAATTCTTATTCTGTCTCATTTGTGTTTTTCTTCATTTGCATATTTTTAAATCATGAATGGCTATTGAATTCTATCTAATTCTTACTTCACCAAGTAGGATTTTTAAAAAATTTTATCTTCTAATCATCTTTTAATCTTTTAATGTTATTAATTGCTTGATAATTTTTTCTAATGTTGCCCTATCTGTATTCTTGAAATGAATGCAGTAGATGAAATTGAGATCATCATTTTTGTAGACATTGCTTGCTAAATGTGGTAGTCATTAGTGCTACTCACTGGTATTTGTTTCTTCTCTTCTTTCTTCCCTAACTTTAATTAGGCATAGCCAATTCATGGTGAATGGAAGACCTGTGTGTCACTTCTGGGCTGCAATATTTAATTACAAGTCTGAACTGTCCAGAACGATCTTCCTCCTTCCAAAGAGATCTTGGAAGCACATGTTGCAATAGAACTTGTGAGCTTCTAGTTCACTGAATGACTCATTGAATAGAATTCTTTTGACAACCAGAAAATGGGCATAAGGGAAAGTAAACATTTTTTTTTCTGTTAAACATATGAGATTTGGGAGCTTTTTATACCACAGCATTACCTGACCTATCTAAGTGATAGAGTGAGAGTCAATAAGAATCAATATTCATAAATCAGACTCGCCTATAATTTTCATTTGTCAAACTATCCTTTTCTAGTGTCAGATAACGTTGCACTGTTTTCATAGAATAATATACATTTTCATATCTTTGGATGAATTTTATGATCTTGGAATGATGTACTCCTTTTACATCTGCTAAATCTCAAGTGTAAATTTTTTTTTTTTAGTTTGTGGGAAGATTTTAGCAAATGTTCGTGTTGAAGGCTTTTTCTAACTTTCCTAAGTTCTTTGAAGAGATAATGCTAGTATTTCATATAAAGAAGATATGTAGAAAAGTGATTTGAGAATGGAGATAAAAAGAATCAAATGTTTACTCATGCTGAGAAATGGCAGATCCTTGGGCTGCAGAAAGAGAGGATGTGATTTGTTCGTTGTTCTCTGACCTTACCTTAGGAAATTTGTAAGACCTCACACAAATATTAGGTTGGCACGAAAGTAATTGCAGTTTTTACCATTACTTTTAATGGCAAAAGCCACAATTACTTTTGTGCCAACCTAATATTTGGCATCTATGGGGTTTACCACTGAAGCATGACATCTTCTAAAAGATTATCATTCTCAAAGCAAAGAAAAAGAAAACCAGATGCATAGGATCTGAAACAGTCATGCTGGCTGGTACCTTGTGTATTCCAGTGGCAATCAATGTGCGCCCACACTGAAGGATCAGGGGGATTTCCTAAAGCAAATTGTTCTAATTCTCTGTAGGATTCTAGAAACTTGACATAATTTAGAAAAACTTTTTGATTACAATAGAAATATAATTTTCCATAATTTCTGTGGGTTTACTATCAGATGCAAATAAAGATTGATTTAAATAAATAAAAAATGTGATATTTGCACACATTAATTTCTAATTCACATACTTACATTTAGATTTTTATTTTAACAGAAATAATGTAAACAAACTCCTGGGAATTGCTCTTCAACTTTGTTCTTGAATAAATACGTAAGTCAAATTCTTAGAAGAGAGGCAGACATATCAGGCTTCACACTGCTTGGTGGCTTGTAGCATCTTTTGATATCAGTATAGAAATACAAAAGCCTTTGAAATTTTTAGTATTCAACAATGAAAAGCCTGAGTTCTCCAGGAAAAAAAAAGAATCTGTCCCAGAGCAGTTGTTGAAGAGGCCAGATGAGGGAGCCTGTACAGAGAGTCATTTCCCATTGAGGGAAACTTTGATGAAATGGAGGGAGGAGATGAGAAGCAAATGGAGGATAAATTCTCTCTTAGAACTCCCCCTGGGTGAACTGTTTGTAGATGCAGGAGTTCATACAGCTTTTCTCATGATGTCTAGCAAGACCGAAAAATCAGATGTGCTTCTTAAGAAGCACATAACTAAAATGGAAATAAAAGTGGAGTGGTTGTTAAGTCAATTCTCTCATGACAATTTAGGCAACTTCCTCTATTTTCTATTTTCTTACATCCATATGATCTGCTTTCTCTCATGGCTCTCATTTTAGAAACACCTCTTGGCAGTGTGCAATGACATTTTTGCTTGTTTTGAAACAACCAAAAACTCAGGTTGCTTAACTCCCTATCTCATCTAGTTCCTCAAATTATTCAGTCTTGTAGAACTTGGCAAAGGAAAAATGAGAAAATGGTCCTGCTTAGTAGAAATCTGTTGATTTCTATCCATTGAAATCCATTAGTCTTTGAAGTTAACTCTTTCTTAATGTGTCCTTATGTTACAGTAAGTATGGTGATTCCATTTATGGATAGATACACATTATTTTGTTTCCAGAAATATTTTAGAAAAATAATGTACACTTCAATCTAAATTGGCAACCAATAATCCGTGGTATTTTGTCGTCTGCTTTCAGAGACCTTGCAATATTTGAGATTTGTTTTCTACTAAATTTAATTTCTTACTAATGTAGACCTTCTGTGTTAGACTCCTATCTGATTTCATATGTGAGTTTGAAACATTATCACATGACTGAATCAACTTTGTGAGCAAATTCTTCCAAAACAACAAATATTTACTCATATTAATCACCTTCTCAAAAAATTTTGATAGTTTCATATCAGAGAAAAATTTCCTATAAACCCAAAGTAAACTCAGTGTCCAAGAACCCCTAACATCAGGTTCCAACTAATCTTTCAAGACTTACTTCATCAAACTCCATTAGAAAAACAGTCTGGTCTTACAGCTTTTTCAAAAACTAACATTTTAGTTTAATTAATTCCCATTTATGAATTTTTTGTTGCTTATATTTTAAGGTCTTGGTCATGATTATTATTATTATTATTTTTTGCCTAGGCAAATGTCCCAAAGAGTTTTTCTAGGTTTTCTTCTAGTATTTTAGTCATTTTAGGTCCTGCATGTGTTTAATCCATCTTGAGTGAATTTTTGTATGGTAAGAAATAGGGGATCAGTTTGATGTTTCTGCATATAGCAAGCAATCCAATTTTTCCGAACACCATTTATTGAAAAGGGTGTCCCTTCTCCAGTGTATGAGTTTGTCAACTTTGTCAAAGATCAGTTGGCTTCTGTACAGCAAAAGAAATAATCAATAGTGAACAGACAACCTGCAGAATGGGAGAAAATATTTGCAAATTATGCATCCTACATGGACTAATATTTAGAATTTACAAGGAATTCACACAATGCAATAAATAAATAATTCCATTAAAAATAGTCAAAGGACAGGAATAGACATTTTTCAGCAGAAGATGTACAAATGACCAAGAGACATATGAAAAAAAACTTAGTGTAACAAATCATCAGACAAATGCAAATTAAAAGCACAATGAGATACCATATTATACCAGTCAGAATAGTTATCACAAAAAAGACAGAAAATAACAAATGTTGATGAGGATGCACAGAAAAGGGAACATTTATACACTCTTAGTGAGACTGTAAACTAGTACCACTTCTATGGAAAATAATATAGAGGATCCTCAGAGAACTAAAACTAGAACTACCATTTGATCCAGCAATCCCATTACTGCGTATCTACCCAAAGGAAAATAAATCATGATAGCAAAAGGATACCCTCACTTGTATGTTTATGGCAGCACTATTCACAAAAGAAAAGATATGGAATCAACCTAACTGTCCATTAGCAGAAGATCAGATGAAGAAAATGTAGTATACGTACACTATGGAATACTACTCAGATATTAAAAAAATGAAATCATGTCCTTTGCAGCAACATGAATGGGACTGGAGGTCATTATTTTATGTGAAACAACTCAGAAATGGGCAAATACCACACGCTCTCACTTATAAGTTGGAGCCAAATAATGTGTACACATAGGCATAGAATGTGAAATGATAGATAATTGAAACTTGGAAGGGCGGCGAGGATGGGAGAGGATGAGTGATGAGAAATTAACTAATGGGTACAATGTACAGTATTTGAGTGGTGTATACACTAAAAGCCATAACTTCACCACTATGCAATATATTCATGTAACAAAATTATACTTGCACCCCTTAAATTTATACAAATGAAAAACAAGAAACCCTAGACATTTTAGATAAACATTTTGTGACATTTAAATACAGTGAATTGAAGCTCTCTTATCTTTTTCATAATATACCTCTTTCTTTAAAATTTCACTAAAAGCAAAACTAGTGTTAACTTTCCTTTTTAATTCCACTCATGCCAAAATATTTTTAAACTATTTAAACATGAAGGAATCTTTACAGTATTATTCATAATTATAAGTAACTCTTAAATAAATTATTTACCAGCCCTAAACCAGAGCCAATAGGAAATGAGATTGTGGAAGAAAGTTAAATGACCAGAAAAGATAGACAAAATATATTGAGAGTAAAAATGAGCGGGTTATCAATAAGTATATACTGTATAATTCTATATTTGCATAAAGTAAATTCACAAAGGTTATCATCTGCAATTTATATTTTCATGTAATGAGAAAAATGTTAATAGAAACCTCCCTAAAAGAAAATAATTTTATGTCATACTAAGAGAGAAACATTATAATAATTATTAGTTTTTTGGGGAGGGGTAGAGGGATGCTGTGGTCCATGCCTGTCTCTAAGACATTCATTCATTAATCTGCTCTTTGCCTAGTTCTGAATGAAAGGCAGAGAATATGGTGATGCACTATGCAGATATATGTCGGCCTGTTAATAAAAACTGAGCAATAAATAATTATCTTTTTTCCTAAAAATAACTTTAATTTTTCATGCATGTTTAATAATGTTTGTTTCTAGAAGTAACATGTAATAAAAAGATATATTGAATATCTTTAAATGGACAGGCATGAAAATGTCATCTGATCTATCCTTCACTTTCCAAGCTAGACTCAATGAAAAATGTTAGATGAAAAATAAACACTCAGAAATATTTCCATGTCAATATTTTTGGCAAAAATATTAGGTCATTTTGCATGAATACTTACCGGAAATATACATAATTCTGTGGGAAAAAATGATGATTTTTGTGTTTATGGTTCATACTTCAAGAACATAGTTATTCAATTAAGCTTGCCTACTCAAACAATACAACAGGTTTACTAGACATTTTTTAATAAGTAGAAGTATTTGATGTCTTTATTATCTGCTCCAGATATGAAGATCAAATCCACACTCAACAACACACAATTTGAGCTCAGAGTCTTTATTGTAATTGGAAAATACATGGCCTGCTTGCCAAAAACTAAGGAGTCTCTGACTATGTGATATAATTTAATGAGTGTTTAATCACAGATTTTACTACTGAAGAGCATCAAATCCCTTCGTTAGTTTAAATTTATTGTGAGCTGCAGTCTTAGTTTTCTTGTTTTTATTTTCCCAGTTCTTGCATAGTACTTGTCATGTAGCACTTAGCCTATACAGATTTGCTGATAGACTTCTCCTTAAGTGTTTTTAATGTGCATATGCATTTCAACTAGATTTGGTCATTATTGGCTAGATGATTAATACTTGCACACTAATATACCCTCCCTAGCCAAGGGTACTAAAAAAAAAAAGGGTAGCTAATTGTTCATGAAAATTAGAAGATACACAGAAAGGAAATTTCTAGGAGGTTGTATGTTGGCGGGCAGGGAGTAAAACTAAGCAAAGCAGAAAAGACTGAGAACAAAATGAGCAGCTTTGATGAAGCAGGAAGATACCGAGTTTCTGAATTGAAGAAGGGGAGCAAAATGAAAATTAGAATTATGCTATGGACTAAATTGTGTCTGCCCAAAATTCATGTGCTGAATCCCAATCCCCCAATATGACCCTATTTAAATATAGGGCTTTTACAGAAGTAATATAAGTTAAATGAAGTCATAAGCTAGGGCCCTCATTCTGTAGGGTGAGTGTCCTCATAAGAAAAGATAACAGAAAGTGTGGCTCGCTTTCTCTGCCATGTGAGGACACAGCAAGAAGGCAGCCATCTGCAACTCTGAAAGTGGACTCTCACTAGAATTCAACTATGCTGTCATCTTGGTCTCAAATTTCCAGCCTACAGAACTGTGAGAAAATAAATTTCTGTTGTTTAAGTCACCCTGTTATGGCATTTTGTATGGCAGCCTTAGCTAAGATAAATTGTGAAAGAAAGTAAAAGTTATTTAAAGTTAAATATACCAGATTAAAAACATATATTTGCCTCAAATTCCTTTCAATAAAATGGATGCATTTTCAAAAGAAAAAAAAAAGAGAGAGAAAATGTTACAACTAGATGCAGGAAAGCACAAGTGCTGGCTACATATGAAAGGTGACACCCCAGGGAACAATGACAGAAACCAGCAAGACATTGAAAGAGCTGTGAGAATCCTGGAGGAGGCTGTTTTGAAAAGGTGTGTGTACAAGGGAGGAGGGATGTGAGGGGGGCAGAAAGCAGCCCTGCCTTGTGGTGAAAGAATAAAAATAGGAAAGAACTTGTTGGAATTTTTGTTCCTGCCTCCTCCCACTCTGCATGGGACCGACAACGCCAGCCTCCACACCAGCAGTGACACACATTTCTGGTGCAGGTTTTCTCTAGAGTAAAATCACAGCAACACAAAAACCATGGGTAGATGAGGACTTGAGAAAAACAGGTTTTTTTTGTTTTTTTTTTTCTTTGAGACAAAGTCTCATTCTGTTGGCTGGAGTGCAGTGGCATGATCTTGGCTCACTGCAACCCCTGCCTCCTGGGTTCAAGCAGTTCTTGTGCCTCAGCCTCCCGAGTAGCTAGGATTACAGGCACTCACCACCACGTCCAGCTAATTTTTGTATTTTTAGTTGACGGGGTTTCACCACGTTGGCCAGGCTGGTCTCAAACCCTGACCTCAGGTGATCCACTAGCCTCGGCTTCCCAAAGTGCTGGGATTTATTTACAGGCGTGAGCCACAGCACTCGGCAGAGAAAAGCAGGTTTTGAAGGTTTAATGTGCCTTGGACAGGTGTTTCCCCAACTCTTCTCTATACTCCTCTAAGCCTGGAGAACAAGAGGACAAAGTTCTCCCTCTCACTTTTGTATCTCTTTTTGCTTAGCTAGGGATGGCTTCCTGAGCTGAGGAGCTAAGACAGGATTAACTATGATTTTTTGCTGTTGTTGCTTTCTATGTTTCAGTGTACTCATTCTACATCTTATTATTCAGGGTACAACTAGGAAAGGAGAAAGCATGTTATAGCACCAGGAAATTATTATAGGAGTGATACCTTGAACTATTTTGGAAAGATCTGGGAAAAGAAATTAAGGTCTCCAAGGAGGAACTGGAGAATCAATGAGTGACTGGCCTGGTCACCCTGAGCAGCAAAACACTGAAGTGGGAATACAAAAAAGGAAGTTGGCACAGGGATATATGGAAACTGTTGACTCTGAGGCTCCTCAGCCATATGTTTAGTGATGGGCCCAGAGCTGTTGTTGCTCAGCAAGACCAGCATTTTGGAAGAAGATGTGAGCACAAAGCTGAGAAGATCTGAGGAGAGCAAAGGTACACTGGAACCCCTGGTTGGTTATGTCATGGCCGTCTCTCATTGCTTCTCACTATAATGGCCTCCAGAGAGTGATAGTTGCTCTTTTACTTCTGTAAATTCCTCTTTTGAAATATTCTAACCTAGAACCATAAAGACCAGGGAGGTTGTGGAATGTCAATTTGATCTAAACAAACTGATGAAGCACAAACCACTCTGCTATATTTTGAGCTCATTGGAACTGAACTTGCTTAGGGCCTGGTATTGCCCTTTGTGTATTTTCTGACGGAGAAGTAGACAATCACATAACAACAAGTGTGGGGAACAGTCTCATAACTCAAAATAGCTAGGCATTGCGGCATTATTTCAAATGAGAGACAATATACTGTATGACTGATTTGCTCATAGGTAGAATTATTTCATTGAAGGAGTCAAAAGTTTCAAAACAAGCCTAATAATAATGCAAAAAGGGATAAGAAAGATACAGAATAAAAAGAAAAGTATAAACATAAGCAAAATATTAAACTAAAAAATACAATCGTTGAATCGAAGAACATGTTTGTTGGAATAAAGTGTGGAAAGGATGTATCTGAAGGATAAATGTGTGTATTAGGAAGTAAATGGAAATGAAGCCATGTAAACAGCATGTTTGTTGCATCAGCACTATAATATGTTCTAATATAATGGGGAAAGTGTAGAGAAATGTGTATCTCAGACTTCATATTTCTTTTTTTAATTGTACATTATTAAGGGATACAGAGTGAAATTTCATTATCTCTAGACAATGTATGATGATCAAATCAGGGTAATTAACATATCCATCACATCAAACATTTCTCATTTCTTTGTGTTGTGAACATTTGAAATATTCTCTTTTAGCTTTTTGAAAATATGCAATAAATTATAGTTAACCATATTCACCCTACAGTGCTGCAGATCACCAGAACTCATTCCTCTTGTATTCCCTACACTCATTACTCTACTGCTTACCATCTTCCCCTCCCCTACAATTCCCAGCCTTTAAGAGCCACAACTCTACTCTCCACTTCCATGGGCTCAAGTTTTTTGTGGTTTTGTGTGTGTGTGTGTGTGTTTTTAATATTAGCTCTCACATATGAGTGAGACATCCAGTATTTATTTTTTGTGCCTGAACTATTTTGCTTAATATGATGTCATCCAGTTTCACCTATGTTATTGCAAATGACAGAATTTCATTCTTTTTAATGACTGAATAGTATTCCATTGTGTTTGCATACCACAACTTCTAGCCATTCACCTGTTGATGGACGTTTAGGTTAATGCCATATCTTAACTATTGTGAACAGTGCTCCAATAAACTTTGGATAAATATCCAGTAGTGGGATTGCTGGATCATGTGGTAGTTCTATTTTTAGTTTATTCAGAAACCTCCACACTATTCTTCATAATGGCTGTACTAAAAAACATTCCCACCAACAGTATATAAGGGCTCCATTTTTTTCACATCCTTTTCAGCATCTGTTTCTGTCTTTTTTATGATAGCCATTCTAATTGGGGTGACATAATATTTTATAATGGTGTTAATTTGCATTTCCCTGATGATTAGTGCTGTTGAGAATTTTTTGTATATTTATTGGCCAGTTATATGTCTTATTTTGAGGAATCTTTATTCAGATCTTTTTCCTATTTTAACGGTATTATTATTATTTGCTCTTGAGTTGTTATTAGTCCCTTGTTGGATGAATAGTTTGCAAGTATTTTCCCCTATTCTCCATGTTGTCTCTTAACTCTGTTGATTCTTTCACTGTGCAGAAGCTTTTAGTGTAATATAGTCCTATTTGTCTGTTTTGTTTGTAGTCTGTCACTTTGGAGTAAGATTTCATATTTCGTCTATCTCACCATTACCTGTGTTTTCACAAATTATTAGCAAATGTGATTTGTGAGTCTGATTTAGCAATCATGCAGTTTATATCTTATAATCCTTTAATTATTCTTTTATTTAAAAAATACACCTATATAGGTAAACACATATGTAATATAAATAACATGCAAATTTGTATCACATGTTTACATATAGATATGTAGAACTTTGATGAACCCTATGCATCTATCAACGACAGTCAGGTGCTTTACACATGCAACTTGAAAGCCTTGAGATATTATTAGATGAGAAAAGCAAATTATAAACCCATATATTTAGTACCTACCAAATTTTAAGAATAAGATATATATGGATATACTTAGGCAGGTAAGTGTTCCTATATATTTCTGCACTAAAAAATTATGGAAGTGGAAATATTTTATTATAATGTCTAGTTATCCATGTGTCATGGATTTGGGAGAAATAAACTTTTTTCATTTTAAATACTTAAATATTATTTGGATTTTTATATCTATTTTTATAGCTAAGGATAGTTGATGTACAAACAACAAAGAAGAACAAAAAATATATAAACCTCTAGATTTAAGAATCAGAAGAACTGGGTTCAGGCTTTAGCTCTGTGTCTCTCAGAAACAGGCATGAATTTAGGTGAGTTGCTGCTTCTATTTGAATATTCATTATAATTTTTTCCTTAAACTTTTTGTTGAGGGTTAACATATATATGAAAGTGCCTTGCCCACTGCTGTGCAAATAACATGTTAATATTCCAGAAATCCTCATTTCTTTAACAGATAAGAGGAGGAGGAGGAATAATTCCTTTCTTTTGGGTATTTTTGCTTAAAGTCCTTGTGGGAGTCAGTAGCATTCCATGAAACAGATTTTAAGTAAAAGCAAATTAGTACAGTGCTAAAGCTATAACTTTACTTGCCACCCACTATCAAATGTTATTTGTGGAATACCGTTGTATAAAGATTAGCAAGGGAAAATACACATGGGCAGAGCAATTGATTTTACATACTTCTCAAAAATGAAAACTACAGGTGGATCTCAAGCTGGCCTAACATCATCCAAGATTTATCTTACTTTTGGGTGGATTTGACTTGGTAAGGTGCATTGCCTGACTACAGAGACTATTCCCTATTCTTCCCTCTCTGTCAGCAGACTATTTGCTAGCATGTCAATCATCAATTTTGTCATTGAAAGTGGTCTCTACCAGTGGGAATTAGGAAAGTAAATTCAACAGTGAAAATCAGCAAGCAAAACTCATCAATCAGCAGCTCTTAAAAAGAGAGATCACAATCATAGCAGCAAAAGCTGGGAGATCATGTCCCTCAGGGCATTAGGAGTTTTATATAAAAATGTACGTGATGACTTTGCAATAGGGACACCCACTGTGCAAAGCCCAATGTGTGGCTCTCATTTTCAATTCAGATATCGTCAGTCTGAAGTCTTATAATATGATCACAGTTACAACAGAAAGATATTCAAATCATAATGACCGATGAGCAACAAAACCAATTTATTACTAGATCTGTCTCCCCACACACTCTGAAGAATTCCTGGGGATGTTTACATTTGCTCATGAAACCATTTGTATTGCTATGCTAAAAAAGCAGAAACTCAGACATCAGCACTTGCAACCAATGTTGTAAATGCTGCCCTCTGGAAGCCCACTGGTGAGGCTGTGTCCATACCACCCTTGGTACCATTAGTAATATGGAGGTAAGCTTTAATCTTGAACCAAAATGAAAAAAGTGCTGTGATAGCAACTCCAGCAGTCTCCTTTTGTTTAGTACTTCCACAAACAGCAATGCAGTTTCTGCTAATGCACCCAAGCCTGGGTGACTCTACTTCACCAAAGAGCTGATAAACCTTCAGTATTGAGCCTAGTTTGGGAAACTCCTGAGTACAGGCTTTAAGACCACAAAGAGGCCGAGTTGCAGCAAATGCATCTTAGAATTTACATACCGCCATTTTCCCAAAGGCAGAGCACTGGTGTACAGGGGAAGGGGAGATAACAGAGAAAAAGTGGACTGCATATTGTGCCCAGGATCTATTATCACTTCAGATCTCAGTAAATTTGCAATGATTTTCTTACATTCAAAATGTCAGAAAGAATTTTTCTTACTTCTTGCCAGTGGGTCTAAAACTCACATGCATGTTTTGAGGTGTATTCTCATAATAGTGAATAAGTCTCACGAGATCTGATGGTTTTAAAAAGAGGAGTTTCCCTGCACAAGCTCTCTTCTCTTGTCTGCCACCATGTGAGATATACCTTTCACCTTCCACCATGATTGTGAGGCCTCCCCAGCTACGTGGAACTGTAAGTCCAATAAACCTCTTTCTTTGGTAAATTGCCCAGTCCCAGGTATGTCTTTATCAGCAGCATGAAAATGGACTAATACAGTAAATTGGTACCAGTAGAGTGGGGTGCTGCTGAAAAGATACCTGAAAATGTGGAAGTGATTTTGGAACTGGGTAACAGGCAGAGGTTGGAACAGTTTGGAGTGCACAGAAAAGGACAGGAAAATGTGGGAAAGGTTAGAACTTCCTAGAGACTTGTTGAATAGCTTTATCCAAAATGCTGATAGCAATATGGACAATAAAGTCCAGGCTGAGGTGGTCTCAGATGGAGACAAGGAACTTGTTGAAAACTGGAGGAAAAGGTGACTCTGTTATTTTTTTAGCCAAGAGACTGGTGGCATTTTGCCTCTGCCCTAGAGATTTGTGGAACTTTGAACTTGAGAGAGATGATTTAGAGTATCTGGCACAGGAAATTTCTAAGCAGCAAAGCATTCAAGATGTAACTTGGGTGCTGTTAAAGGCATTTGGTTTTAAAAGGGAAATAGGCATAAGAGTTTGGAAAATTTGCAGCCTGACAATGCAATAAAAAAGAAAATCCCATTTTCTGAGGAAAAATTAAAGCTGGCTGCAGAAATTTGCATAACTAAGGAAGAGTCTAATGTTAGTCACAAAGACAATGGAAAAAAATGTCTCCAGTGCATGTCAGAGACCTTTGAGGCAACCCCTCTCATCACACGCCAGGAGGTTTAGGAGGAAAAAATGGTTTCATGAGCTGGGCCCAGGGTCCTTGGGCTGTGTGCAGCCTAGGGACTTGGTGCCCTATGTCCTAGCTGCTCCAGCCAGGGCTGAAAGGGGCCAATGTAAAGTTTGGGTCATGGCTTCAGAGGGTGTAAGCCCCAAGACTTGGCAGCTTCCACGTGGTGTTGAGCCAGTGGGTGCACAGGGTCAAGAACTGGGGTTTGGGAACCTCTGCCTAGATTTCAGAGGATGTATGGAAATACCTGGAATCCCAGACAGAAGTTTGCTGCAACAGTGGGGCCCTCATAGAGAACCTCTGCTAGGGCAGTGCAAAAGGGAAATGTGGGGTCAGAGCCCCCACATAGATTCCCTACTGGGGCACTGCCTAGTGGAGCTGTGAGAAGAGGGCCACTATCCTCCAGACCCCAGAATGGTAGCTCCATTAAAAGCTTGCACTGTGCACTTGGAAAAGCCACAGGCACTCTCCAGCCTGTGAAAGCAGTCAGGAGAGGGGCTATACCCTGCAAAGCCACAGGGACAGAGCTGCCCAAGACCATGGGAATTCACCTCTTGCATCAGCATGACCTAGATGTAAGACACGGAGTCAAAAGATATCATTTTGGAGCTATAAGACTTGATTTTCCTGCTGGGTTTTGTACTTGCATGGGGCCTGTAGCTCCCTTGTCTTGGCCAATTTCTCCCATTTGGAATGGTTGTATTTACCCAATACCTGTACTCCAATTGTATCTAGGAAGTAACTAACTTGCTTTTGATTTTACAGGTTCATAGGCAGAAGGTACTTGCCTTGTCTCAGCTGAGATGTTGGATTGTGGACTTTAGAGATAATGCTGAAATAACTTAAGACTTTGGAGGACTGTTGAGAAGTCATAATTGGTTTTGAAATGTGAGGACATGAGATTTGGGAGGAGCCAGAGGCAGAATGATATGGTTCGGCTTGTCTCTACCCAAATCTCATCTGGAATTGTAACTCCTCCAATTCCCATGTCATGGGAGGGACCCAGTGGGAGGTAATTGAATCATGGGGGCTGGTCTTTCTCGTGCTATTCTTGTAATAATGAATAAGTCTCATGAGATCTGATGGTTTTAAAAAGAGAGTTTCCCTGCACAAGCTCTCTGCTTTTTTCTGCCACCATGCGAGATGTGCCTTTCACCTTCTACCATGATTGTGAGGCCTTCCCAGCCACATGGAACTGTAAGTCGAATAAGCCTATTTCTTTTGTAAATTGCCCAGTCTTGGGTATGTCTTTATCAGAAGTGTGAAAACAGACTAATACAAAGTGTAACTGCATGTTACCTTCCCCAGATTCAGTGCTTTTCTATGCAATTGATTAGAAACATTGCCACTACTGCAACTGCATACTGCAACTGCCAAAAAAAAATGTTTGATGGAACCACTGGTTCTCATACTGACTCTATGTGGCCTGGGACAGCTCATCATCACCCCCTAAACCTACTCTGAAATTCCTCATTCTTCAGAATGTGAATTTCAAGAGGGAAGGCAGCACCTCTCTTCTAAGTTTCAAGTCGGTTTTCTTTGCCTCAGGAGAAACTATTTTCCAGTATGATTTGCAATAGGAGTATACATTCATTTCAAAGCAAAACTACAGTCCATACATTTGTGGTTGTTTTTCCTACAGAAGCTCAATAGGTAATTGAAATAATGTCAGGAAATTTACCAATGCGTTTAAGAGCCAGGCTCCCTGGCCTATGTCTCAGTTGATTATTTATTCACTGTGTAACCTTGGGCAAGACACCTACCTTCTCTATGCCTTGATATTTTAATCTGAGAACAAAAGGGATATCAACAGTATATCACAGGGCTGTTCTGAAGGTGTATTTAAGGTACAAAGAATAATGCTTGACCTATAGTAAATGTTCTATAGTTTATTTTTTACTCTGACACAGGTTTGTCTCACAAATCTGTTATAGTTAATTATATCTAGGGACACATTTTAACAGTAGCCACTATATGTATATCATATCACAAGAGGTGACAAAAATGGAAAAGAGTAGACAGGTTCTGCAGAAAAAAGAAAATGAAAGAAAGTAGATAAGGACTTAAAACTGTACACCTCAAATAACCTTTGCTTAAATCCTGCACTTTTGGGTTACTACAGACATTTTTCCTTCAAACACTGCTTAAATTCTCCAGCCTTTCAAGGATAGTGGTAAATTACAGCATTTTAAAAATAAAATCATTGCACTGTAAACATATTTATATCTTATGTGTGTTTTGGGATTTTTTGTTGTTGTTGGATGATGGCTATTGTAGTCTTTTTGAGACACAAATGTATGTGATAGCTCAAGCCTTGTCAACTAAAGACCTCCAAAAATAACTCTCTGGCAGGGGACTTTCAGAGACTTTTACCTTTTCTTTTATATCAAGCAACTGTTCCCAATTATTCTTTTGTGCTGTCATTTATAAACAGTGAATGGCTATGAAGGAAGAGCTTTTCAGCAAAGGAAAGCAGTAACATCCAACCCTTAGCTGCCACATTCTATTTTCTGATTCCCTTATTTGAGACAGTCATGAAAATGCCAGCATTTAAATTGTAAGACTTAGTGATGATATTTCGATAGGCTTCTGAAAAAGCTTATAGGTACTTCAGTTCAACTCTTTTATCGAATAATAAAAGTTCTTTATGTTCATTGTACAAAATGTAAAATGCAAACGAGTGAATAGAATTAAAAGTCATCTGCAATTCAATAAGCAGACACAACCATTTAAAAAATATTATGTGTATACTACACACATGCGCCAGAGACAACTAATTTTCGCACTTCACAATATATTTATCACAATTAGACAGATAGGAAGAATTCCTACATGTTATATAAATAGGAGACAAAGAAATTTGAATCATTCTAAAAACCAATGTTGGTATCATTTATTTGGCATTCATTAATACTATATCATGAGGACTTTTTCATGTCTTTGGATATGCTTATAGCATGATTTTTAAAGGCTGCAGAAATGTTTTTATATAAAGACACCGTCTTTTTCTTAACCTAAACTCTATTTATTTATTTATTTATTTATTTATTTATTTATTGAGATGAGATCTCACTCTGTCACCCAGCCTGGAGTGCAGTGACACAATCATGGCTCACTGCAGCCTCGACCTCCTGGGCTCAAGTGATTCTCTCACTTCAGCTTCCAGTGTAGCTGGGTCTACAGGCATGTGCCACCACACAGCCTAATTTTTTTTTTAATTATTCGTAAAGATGAGGTCTTGCTATGTTGCCCAGGCTGATCTCAAACTCCTGGCCTCAAGCTATACACCTGCCTCAGCCTCCCAAAATGCTGGGATTACAGATGTGAGCCATCGTGCACAGCCAAGATTATTTAATGTGTTTAACATTTCTCTGTTGCCGAATATTAGGTTGTTTCTATTATCTTTTAATTTTAATTAATATTTTGAAGAACTCTCTAGAACATAAAACAGTTTGATTCTTGATTATTTTTATTGGTAAAAATACCAATTAAAAGAACAAATTTCCCTCCAAAAAGCTTCAGCCAGTTTTTATTTGTACTAGAAGTATAGTATTAATTACTAGTTTTAGGCTTAGCTAGTTAGAAAGATAAAAATATCCTATTGTTCTTTTAATTTGCATTTTTAAAATTATTGATGAAAGTGAACATTTTTCTCATTTTATTTCTTTGCCTTTTAAACATTGGAATGCCATTTTACTTATGTTTGGAAAATTGCTTCACATATTTTATTAAAATATACATTCAAAATATTTCTGCTAATCATTTATCTATTGGTTTATTTGTCATGGCTTTGAATTTATCAACTTTGAAATACCAGGTAAAACATTATTCACATTACTTATTTTTGTAGGGGGTATTTACCAATGCATTTATAGTATATTTTATCATATTGTTTTACATAAAAGTTATTATTTGACTTCTTTAAACCTGTGGAATTTATTTGGGTATATATGATAAGGAAATACACCAACTTAAAAATTCCCAAGTAACCTCTATTTCCCACACCATTGTGTAACTCTCCCATCAGTAGGGCATATAATGAACTCAGTTTCAAGACTGAATAGTCTGTTCTGTTTACCTACCTATTAAATTTTATGCAAACTAACTTTTTACATTATTCTATTTTACAATATATTTTAAAATCTTGTAGGAAAATTACATTTTTGTATTTTTCAAAGTATCTTTATTCTCACTGATTTAATGATAATAGCCGCTACACTCTGATACGCCTACTACCTGTACTACAATGCTTCCTGATTACATTGAATTTAAAAATTATTTTGCCAAGCTCTAATAAAAATCCCTGTTTAGAGGTGTTATATGTCTTTTTACATCTATAAATTAATTTGAGAAAACATAAATGCTCACACTATTCTGTTTTTCTTCCATCTCTTAATTTATTAAAAGGCACTTTTCGTTTATTCAAACATATGGTGTATCTATGGAGTGTATCTATTGAGTCACTGTGTTCCAGATGCTACTCTTAAGTTTTGGGAATATAGAAGTGATATAACAGATGAAAAAACCCTGCCTTCATATGGTTTATATTCTAAACGGAACACAAAGACAATGAAAAACAAACAACTAAAAGTAAAACTTATATCACAGCTTTATGAAACCTATGTAAGAAAGCAGAAGAGGGAAGGAGGATAAAGATTATATGTGCCTGTGGGATGTTGAGGAAAGAGCTCACTGAGAAAGGAATATCTTAGCCGGGGCCTGATGCTGGGGACACCACTAGCCAGTCTAATATCTGAAGGAAGAGCACTCCAGGCAAAGGGAACCAACTAGTTGAACCTTTTTTATTTAATGTAACAGCCTTTCAGGTTTTTCTTATTTAGATGGACTCTAATCCTACCTTGCAGAGTTATTTTGATGTATTTTATATTTTTTGGTATGAAAAATAATATAAATTCCTGTAATTAGTATCATTAATATTATTGTACCATCTAGGTTACTGCTGTTTGTAGAAGAGAAATTGATTTTTTCTACTTCCTATTCAATTTTTATTGGTACTAGAACACTATTTAAAATAGATACCCATTGACATGTAAGCAAAAATAGAGGTCTTGTCTAGCTCTCCCTACTCCCAATTCAGGCACCCCGCAAGTAAAAACTTACTATTGTTGCCTATGTCTTCAGATGGTTCCATCCATATTTCTAAATACTATGCTTAGGCTACCATTTAGTGAATTTTCAGTTTTAGATACTTAAGAACCTTCTCCCATCACCATCCTCTATACATACTTACTTCTGATAGTGTTCCCAATACAATTATATTATGATTTGTATTAAATCAATATTCTGTGATTACATTACTATAACTAAGCAAGTATTCAGATCTGTACAACTTAGTTATGATGTTTAATTTTTTTCTTGAATGACATTTCTGATTTTGTTTTAAACAGTTAATAATTATTTATTTTCCTGTTCATTTTTTCCTAGGCAGACTCAGATGTTTTGACTTAATGATTTTTTGACTTAGCAATGGTACAAAAGCAATACACATTCAGTTTGTTCCTCAACTTACAATGGTGCTACATCTGGATAAACTCATCCTAAGTTGAAAATATTGTTAAATCAAAGACACACTTTCAACATACAGTATTTTCAATTTACAGTGGGTTTATCAGAACATAGCCCCATCAAGGAGGGGCTGTACTCGTAAGTCAAGGAGCACCCATACTCATTATGATTCCTTCTCTCCAAGACTCCAACAAACCTTATAATTCTTCTCAAGATCAACAGATTGAGAAATCTGTAATTTCTATTTTGTTTTGCTTGGCTTTGTTTCATTGTTTTCTTTGGTGACATGTCTCTGGGGCATATATCTGGAGGGTGAAATATATTATATCTGGAGGATATGTTGAATATGTTACGTCCTCCAGATATACGTGGAATGGAGGATTGACAATTAAGGCTGAAACAAGTGTCCCAGAGACACCATCCTGGAATGTCCATCCTCCTGTTCCAACCTTGACTAGTGGATCTTGAGGCCAACTACATCACTGTTTTCTTAGAATTTCCCTTCATCTTCCTCCTGGGGATTCCCTTTGCCTCCTACCTGTATTGGATTCTCTGTGTCCTTGATTTTATAACTCCCTCTTTCAAAGTTAATTCTATCCGGAAGGAACTCATCTTCCAGTAGCTCAGTGGTCAGCAAACTATAGGCCTGCAGGATAAATCTGGCTCTCCATCTATTTTTGTAAAACTCACAAGCTAAGAATGATATTTACATTTTTAAGTGGCTGGAGAAAGAGGAATATTTTATGACATGTGATCGTTACACGAAATTCAAATTTAAGTGTTCACAAATAACACTCATTTGGAATATAGGTATACCCATTCCTTTATATTGTTTGTAGCTGCTTTTACACTACAAGGGCAGAACTGAGTGGCTGCAACAAGAATTGTATTGTCCACAAAGTCTGAAATATTTATTAACTGTGCTTTTACAGAAAAAGTTTGTCGACAGCTGCGACAACCCACAAAGTGTGGAGCATGACATGGAATTGTTCTGAAATTTTTGCATCTAAAAATGTCTTTATTCTACCCTCATGTCTAATTTTTAGTTTAGCTAATTATGAATTTCTAATTTGTAAATCACGTTTCCACAAATATTCAAGTTCTTCAGTGTTCAGGGCTGTTATTGAGAGGTCTAATAACATTTTAGCTCTCTCTCCTGGTATTTTTCCTCTTTATAAGTTATGTTGTTATGTTTTCTCAAGTGCTTTAGAATCTTCTTAATTTATTTTACTGAGATCTCAGTAATATTGTGTTCATTTTTTTATTATTTTTAATCTGGTAATACATGTTCTTCAATTCTGGGAAGCTTCTTTGAAGCATTCCTTTGATAATTTTCTCCCTTCCATTTTCTCAGTTTGCCCTTGCTGCAACTCTTTTTATTTAGAAATTGGGCCTTCCAGGCTGATCTTTTCTCTTTTATCTCCTATTTTATATTTTATATTTTATCTCCTGATATTAATTCCTTTATATTTTAGTTGTCTCTGGGATGTTGTTTCAACCTTAGTTGTCAATCCTCCATTTCATATAAATATACCTCTTACAGATATAACATATTTAATTCTCCAGATATATACAAAGACACATACACATGAACAAACACAAAATAAATAGAAGCATATATAAATATATGATATACATATAAGGTATATGCACGTATACATATATTGTATATATTACATATATTCATATTCAATATTATTGATTTAATGAATACTTATTTTATTGCTTTTTCTTTCCTTTTTGTGGCTTTATTCTCTTACCACTCCAAGGATACAAATTATCCATGTTTTGAATTTTTGTATACTTCTTGTATTTTATATATTTTTTGCTTTTTTTCCTTGAGTTGTGACCCCAGTTTATAACATGGATTTTTAAAAACATACTATTTTATTTAGTGATGTGATGCTTATAGTTTTACCTAGTATTTTCTAAGTTTCACCCAAAGTATAGTAGCTAAAATAAACAAAATATTGTATTTATTTATTTAGTCACTGTGTATGTAGGTCTGCAATCCAGGAGCAGCTTAGCCAGATGCCTCTGGCTCAGGGTTTATTAGGAGGCTGAAATCCAGGTATCACCTTTCCCCAAGGAAATCACTTGGGGATGCAATGATGGCAAAGCTCAAATAGAGAAGAAAGCTCAAATGGAGAATTTATTTCCCCGCTCTCTCACGTGGTTGTCAGTGGGACTCAGGAACTTCCTGGCTGTTGACTAAGGATAGCAGCTTCTCACTAGCTGGGCTTCACCACAGGTTTGCATGTTTTCTCCAGAGTGCAGGCTGAGGGCAGAGAGAAGCTGCTGGGACCGAGGGAGGAGAGGCTACAGTTTTTTGTAATCTAATCTCATTAGTGACATTCTATCTCTTCTGCTATATCATATTCATTAGAAGTGAGTCACTAATTCTCTAATTCAGCCCACATTCAAAAAGATTAAAAAGGGAATGAGGCTGGGCGTGGTGGCTCACACCTGTAATCTCAGCACTTTGGAAGAGACCAGCCTGACCAACATTGTGAAACCTTGTCTCTTCTAAAAACACAAATATTAGCTGGGCGTGGTGGCGGGAGCCTGTAATTCCAGCTACTCTGGAGGCTGACGCGGGAGAATCGTTTGAACCTGGCAGGCGGAGATTGCAGTGAGCCCAGGTGGCGCCACTGCACACTCCAACCTTGGTTACAAGAGAAAAACTCCTTCTAAAAAAAAAAAAAAAAAAAAAAAAAAGGAATGAATACCAGGAAATGGCAATAATAGAAGACCATATCAGACTGCCTACAAAAGAAACTTTGAGATATGTTATAGTTGCAATCTTTGTTCAGCAATAATATAACACTTGCGCTTCTTAGAAATAAATAATAAATGTGATGGTTTTCCATCTTTATTTGCACTATGAAACGTCTTGCTTGCAAATTACTTTTTTAATTAAATGTTTGAAACTTGTCTGCTTCTGAAATATTTTGGTAAGTTATTCTTTAATTTTTTTCCCAATTACTCTATAATTGTTTGCCTAATTAAGTTATGTCTTTCCTTTTGAATTAACATCCACCCCCCAGGATACTGCCTGTCTTATTGAGATTTTAAAATTTTTTTGTACATATTAATACAAATAATTTTTATGTTATTACATCTAGGTCTCCCACAAGCATACCATAACTTCTCAGATTAGTAATTTAGCATGATTTTATGTCCCTGTATTGCCTAAGATTCATTTTATTAGCCTTTTGTTCATTTTAAATTATTCTTATGTATCCCTAATTTTATGACAATTGTTTATTTTTGAATTACCCAATACTCAAGTAATTATATTGAGATTTTATTGTTTTTTAACCATACTTACATTTAAGAAAATAATTTAAAGCAGCTCACTACTGTCCCCACTTTATGTAAGCCCTTTATAAACCAGTTACCCAATTTTTAAATTCTTAATGTTAATTTATATTACAGAGGACTAAAATACATACTCAAATATCTTTTTAAGGAAGATAATCATGTAATATAGTTCTGAAACCTTATATGTTCCAGAATATCAATATGAAGTCTTAAATATCAATTAATTTTACATGAATGTAAAATTATGAAATCGTTTTTTTGACATCAAAAGTAATTTTTTCTCTTATAGCATCTAGTGTTTCAGAGTCCTTAAGCCAATATAAAATGTAATCCATAATATACAGTTAAAGGATTACATACATGTAATTATGTCTATATATTTACATGGAGATAACATATATTCATATAATATAAATATATATAATATGTGATTATAAATGAATATGTTATACGTTATATATGACATTACAATTAATATTACATATCATATATAATTAAAGTATAAAATATACTTAAAATATAATCAAATACACTTTATGAAATATATAATTATAAATATATAGCTTAATATTTTATATTATGTTACAATGTATAATATAATATATAATATTATCACAGATAACATTAACTATAACGTTATATGTAATATATATTAACTACAATGTTATATATATTTTATGTAATATATTAACTATATAAGGTTATATATTTCAGTTTATATATAACATATAACCTTATATTAATTATATGTAAACAATACATATTGATTATAACATATATAACATTATATAATATATATCACATAGAACATTGTTATATATTATACATTTTAATATTATAATATATAATGCTATATATTTATAATTATATATATTTAATAAATATTATTTTATTTAGTAAAACTTTATATAACTTTTTAAATTTTTAAATTTTAAATTTTTAATTTTTTTGAGATGGGGTCTCACTCTGTCATCCAGGCTAGAGTGCAGTTGTGTGGTGCCAGCTCACTGCAACCTCCACCTCCCAGGCTCAAGCAATTCTTCTGCCTCAGCCTCCCAAGTAGCTGGGATTACAGGCACCTGCCACTATGCCCGGCTAACTTTTGTATTTTTAATAGAAACAAGGTTTCACCATGTTGACCAGGCTGGTCTCAAACTCCTGGCCTCAAGTGATCCACCCACCTTTGCCTCCCAAAGTGATAGGATTACAGGCTTGACCCACTGCACCCAGCCCATTTATTTTATTAAAATAAAATAAATAAAATAATATGTTTAATTAAAATATATATTTGTATAAAAATATATTATATCTATTTTAATATATGTATATTTATATATGAATGAACTACACATACAAATCTTATATTTTTATAAATGTTTAAATATTCATTTATATAAATATAAATATATTTCATACTTTAGATATAATTACATATATTAATGTATATGCATATAAATATAAATATATAAATTTATGTAAATTTAAATATACAAATATAAAACATATGCATATTTTTATACAAATATGTATTTTTAAATATATATATTTGTCTAATATAAATATATCTGTATTAGGGTTCTCTAGAAGGGCAGAACTAATACGATAGATGTATGTATGAAGGGGAATTTATTAAGGATCACAGGATCAGAAGTTGAAGTCCCACAAGAGGCCATCTTCAAGCTGAAGAGCAAAGAAGCCAGTTGAGTCCGAAGACTTCAAAAGTAGGGAAGCTACCAGTGCAGCCTTCAGTCTGTGGCTGAAGGCCAGAGAGCCCCTGGCAAATCACTGGTGTAAGTCCAAGAGTCCAAAAGCTGAAGAACTTGGAGTCTGATGTTTGAGAGCAGGAAGCATCCAGCATGAGAGGAAGATGATGGCCAGAAGACTCAGTAAGTCTACTTTATTCTAGTCTCCCTGTCAGTTGATTAGATGGTGCCCACCCACAATAAGGGTGGGTCTGCCTCTCCCACTCCACTGACTCAAATGTTAATCTACTTTGGCTACACTCACAGACACACACAGGAACAATACTTCGCATCCTTCAATCCAGTTAACTCTTAATATTAACCATCACAATATATATTTCTATTTACATATATGTATATTTGTAAATATACATATTATATTTACATGTCACATATAATCCTTTACATATGTGACATGTATGTATGTGTAATCCTTTACATGTATGTGTATGTTGATTGCTTATGCTTTATGCTTATAATAAAAAATGTTTGCATCATTCACCTAGAGTGAGAATATGATTAATTATTCCTGATTCACAGTAAAAACATTTATTAGGGTTTTTTTAATTCCCAAAAATGTTCTTGACTTAAATATTACGGGTATTGATTTTTGTCCTTTAAAAGTTTCTGGAACATGTAAATTGAATTTCTATTCTCTTTCTCCCATTATGATTAAGTTCTCTCAGAATTTTAATCTCTTTTTTCCTGTACTGTACTGTAAATCTTTTTCAAATTTGTATTTTATAATAATGATACCGTGACCCAATAAATGACTTCATTTTTTCTGCCTCCATTGGAAATTTTTATTTTTAATTTGTGTTTTTAAATTATTTATTATCTATTTCTGAATAAACTCATATTCTGTGTCAATCCTTTATTTTGTGGTAACATTCCATTCCTGCTTTTAGGAACTAGGTCTTTTAAGAATTCTAAACTGTCGTGGTAAAATTTACAAATCTTTGTTATTCTTTTTTGAAAGGTATATTTTTCCTTTGAGTTTTTACTATGAGATTGTCTTTTCTTAATTTTGCAAACTTTTTACATGCCAGAGATTGATTTTTATTGCTAATAAATCTTAAACAAAGAGAGTTATATTCAGGTATACCTTTTGTTAACTGAAACAAGTTATGGAGACTGCTCTTGTAGTGTTATTGCCCATGGAATTTCTGATTGAATTCTCTTAAACATATATATATATGGAAAGCCTGTCTGCACATAGTTCTGTTGGCATAACCTGCAACATTTAGCAACGATTAATACAGATTAAGTTTCTTATGCTCTAATCTCAAGATGGTTCTGTGATAATTTGAAAAACTGCTAAAGAAAACAATGCATTTTATAGAAAATGCATTTCTCCTGTCAAAGCCTCCATTTCTATCAAAGCATCTCTTGTGAAATCTATACATCCTTGTAATATCTCGGGCCTGAGAAATTGTAACCAAACTGTTTGCATCATTTTATGTCTGCAAGGAAACAGAATGCTCTACGGCTAATCTTTCCCTTGGTCTATGTCTCATGAGTGATTTCAAACATGTGCAATCATATAAGCCAAAATATAGCTCATGTTCTGTCAATGAGTTGTTGACCAGTCTAAGTTTCCAATGTTGTTCTATTCTTTCTATGTCTTGATAACTTCTTAGCATGAAAAGATTAAATCTGAAAGCTAAGGAACTATTTTCAACTGAAATTCTAGGTTTAAATCTAAATATCTCTATTATACTTGATGTATAATAAAATTAATTATTTTTAATGTTATGCATTTGGCACCAATATTTATATTGTCCCAAAACAATAAAGTCTATTTCAGTGAAACTCTGCCTTTGTTTAATAGATCTTCATCTATATTATAATTTAAAAGGTGATTTGTTTTTTCTTGGCACAACAATTTCACCAATTTTTGTCACACCAGGAATAGTAAACTGCATGTATCCGCATCAAAATAGAAAAATGTTGTTTGTGCTTTTTTTTTTTAACTATGACACATTACTGTTTTATTTTTTTAGTCCTCTACCCCAAATTTTAACAGTTAATTAGCACATCATGTTACTTGTGAAGAAGAAAACACTCTTTAGAGTGGCAAGTGGCTGGGTCTCAAGTCAGCAGAAATGTGTACCATATCTGCTGAAGATCAAAGGTAACAGATTAAAAAAATGCAAGTGATAGCAGTTTAGGATTTTGTTTCTGTTTTTTTTTTTTTAACTAATCAAAAAATGCACTTATAAAATATAATTTTTAAAAAGTGTTGTCTAAATTTAGTATTCAATCATTTAGCACACCCTCATTATTATTATAACTATTATATTAACTCTTCTGTATTCACATTGGTCAAATAATATAATGCCAGCCAAGTAAAGTTTATGTTTTTAAATCATACAAGTATGTTTGAAACTATATTCACAATCTCTGACATTTTCAGTTTCCTATTAATATGCTTTAAACAAAGTGCATTATAAAGAAATTATAAAAAAACTGACATCAAGGTCAAATTTAGTTATTTGATAATATAAACTTATAGGCACAATGTGCAGCTCCCTTGTCTTAAAATATACCTATGCCTGCAAGGTTCCTGCCAGTAACTTTCTACAGTTGAGGAAACTGTCCTGATTTGCATTGACATTCAATAGCTTCCCCCAGGCAAATACCTGCAATCATCTGTTGAAGCCTGTCTATAGGCACAGAACAGCCTTAGAACAGTAGCTCTGTAAAAGCAGTTATTCCCTTGACTGTTACAGGAAGGACATTAGAGAACACAGAAGATTATTAACTTTTATTATAAAGTTCTTTTCATTCTAAAGACTTTTGCAAATTTATCATTGATTTTTAATATAAATTAGAAGACAAGTTAGTCCATATTTGCTAAATTCTAGGTTGGAACTTACACTCATTGGTATATATGATTTGCTCAGTTCTAGTAAACCAAACTCCATTTATTAAGCCCACAGCATGCACTGAGCACTTTGCTTAGTCCAATGGATCTATACAACACAAACTTTTATATGTAAAATTTAAGAAGAATGAATTCAGACTCAGAAAAAAACTGCAATAGAATCCTGTCTCTGGCTTTTAGCTCTATTCTGTTTGTCCAAATTACAGAGCATCCTTATGTATTCGATTCTTTACCTATAAAGTTATGCTGTCCAACTTTTTGAGTGGTTGTCGTGATTCAATGTTATAATCTATTTTAAAGTCTCAGCACAGTTGCCCTGTCATCACTCTAGAGAAGGCACTGAATGAATGCAAGCCATTACTACTATTTACTATCAAAAATCTCTTTAGTATCAACTGTGAAGACAGTTACATAGCTGTTCGTTTTCTTCCTACCTGAGAGATTCTTAAAACATTTCTTAAAAAATAACCCAGAGAAGTATATCTTAAGACATCCTTAGAAAAGTTAAAATAAATTACAGGTTTGGTCTGATATTCAGCAAGTATTTAAGAATATGTTCATGTATGATTCATTTGTATAGACAGTATCTTCAGTGTTACTGAAACATTCATGACAAACTATGTTTAAAAGCAGAATTAATTAAACAAGACCAGAAGCTACTCAAATTTAAGTCGCTGAGATTAAGTTTTCCTTTTGAAGCCAACCCTATAGTCCCATAGATAGTTTTTTGGAATAAACATAAAAATTGACCCTTGTGTTCTTAAAGCTTGAAACTTACATTTGTTTTATCTGAGTTTCTTCCTTAGGAAAGGCTCTTCCGGCCTCTCAAAACAAAAGAATCAAATAACTGAAACTCACGAGATCATCGCATCCAGACAATGAGATGCTGGACCCCTCATTCATCACGATTGCTTCCTTGCCCCTCCCTGGCTCCTGTTTTCATTTCTTCTCTGCTATATAAACTCCTAGTTTTAGTCAGTCATGGAGGTGGATTTGAGCCTGAGCTCCCATCTCCTTGGTTGCAGCACCTGATTAAAACCTTCTTCCTTGGCAATACTTGTCATCTCAGTGACTGGCTTTCTGTGTGGTGAGCAGCAGGACCTAGACCAAACCCCTAGTGTTTCAGTAACACTTTACTGGAGAAAAATACTATTAAAAGGAAAAACAAAACTATAATTCTCATTAATGATATAAACCAGAAAAAAAAAGGAAACGATAACATTGTAGCCACTCAGTGGGTTCTCCTTTGCCCCTGCCTAGATGGAGCCAATTTATCAAGGCAATGGAATTGTAATAGAGAAAGAGTTTAATTCATGCAGTACTGGCTGTACAGGAGACTGGAGTTTTATTATTACTCAAATCAGTCTCCCTGAAAACTTGGGGATTGGGTTTTTAAGTATAATTTGGTGGGTAGGGGGTTGGAAAGTGCAGAGTGCTGATTGGTTGGGTTGGAAATGAAATCATAGGGAGTTGAAGCTGTTCTCTTGCACTGAGTGAGTTCCTGGTTGGGGGCCACAAGACCAGGTGAGCCAGTTTACTGATCTGTGTAATACCGACTGATCCATCAGTACAGGGTCTGCAAAATAGCCCAAGCACTAATCTTAGGTTTTACAATAGTGAATAGATTTTACATTAGTGAATAGGTTTTACAATAGCAAATTGGGGAGGTTCAGAGCCTTTCAGCCTCCAGCTGCATAACTCCTAAACCATATTTTCAAATCTTGTGGCAAATTTGTTACCCCTGTAAAAGCAATTCTGGTCCTCAGGCAAGAAAGGGGTTTGTTTTAGGAGAGGGCTGTTATCATCTTAGTTTCAAAGCTAAACTACAAACTAAGTTCCTCCCGGAGTTTCTTTTTTTTTTTAATTTTATTATTATTATATTTTAAGTTTTAGGGTACCTGTGCACAACATGCAGGTTTGTTACATATGTATACATGTGCCATGTTGGTGTGCTGCACCCATTAACTGGTCATTTAGCATTAGGTATATCTCCTAATGCTATCCCTCCCCACTCCCCCCACCCCACAACAGTCCCCAGAGTATGATGTTCCCCTTCCTGTGTCCATGTGTTCTCATTGTTCAATTCCCACCTATGAGTGAGAACATGCAGTGTTTGGATTTTTGTCCTTGAGATAGTTTGCTGAGAATGATGGTTTCCAGTTTCATCCATGTCTCTACAAAGAACATGAACTCGTCATTTTTTATGGCTGCATAGTATTCCATGGTGTATATGTGCCACATTTTCTTAATCCAGTCTATCGTTGTTGGACATTTGGGTTGGTTCCAAGTCTTTGCTATTGTGAATAGTGCCACTATAAACATACGTGTGCATGTGTCTTTATAGCAGCATGATTTAGAATCCTTTGGGTATATACCCAGTAATGGGATGGCTGGGTCAAATGGTATTTCTAGTTCTAGATCCCTGAGGAATCGCCACACTGTCTTCCACAATGGTTGAACTAGTTTACAGTCCCACCAACAGTGTAAAAGTGTTCCTATTTCTCCACATCCTCTCCAGCACCTGTTGTTTCCTGACTTTTTAATGATCGCCATTCTAACTGGTGTGAGATGGTATCTCATTGTGGTTTTGATTTGCATTTCTCTGATGGCCAGTGATGATGAGCATTTTGTCATGTGTGTTTTGGCTGCACAAATGTCTTCTTTTGAGAAGTGTCTGTTCATATCCTTCGCCCACTTTTTGATGGGTTTGTTTGTCTTTTTCTTGTAAATTTGTTTGAGTTCATTGTAGATTCTGGATATTAGCCCTTTGTCAGATGAGTAGATTGCAAAATTTTTCTCCCATTCTGTAGGTGAACTCCCATTCACAATTGCTTCAAAGAGAATAAAATACCTAGGAATCCAACTTACAAGGGACGTGAAGGACCTCTTCAAGGAGAACTACAAACCACTGCTCAATGAAATAAAAGAGGATACAGACAAATGGAAGAACATTCCATGCTCATGGGTAGGAAGAATCAATATCATGAAAAATGGCCATACTGCCCAAGGTAATTTATAGATTCAATGCCATCCCCATCAAGCTACCAATGACTTTCTTCACAGAATTGGAAAAAACTACTTTAAAGTTCATATGGAACCAAAAAAGAGCCCGCATGGCCAAGTCAATCCTAAGCCAAAAGAACAAAGCTGGAGGCATCACGCTACCTGACTTCAAACTATACTACAAGGCTACAGCAACCAAAACAGCATGGTAGTGGTACCAAAACAGAGATATAGATCAATGGAACAGAACAGAGCCCTCAGAAATAATGCCGCATATCTACAACTATCTGATCTTTGACAAACCTGACAAAAACAAGAAATGGGGAAAGGATTCCCTATTTAATAAATGGTGTTGGGAAAACTAGTTAGCCATATGTAGAAAGCTGAAACTGGATCCCTTCCTTACACCTTATACAAAAATTAATTCAAGATGGATTAAAGACTTAAACGTTAGACCTAAAACCATAAAAACCCTAGAAGAAAACCTAGGCAATACCACTCAGGACATAGGCATGGGCAAGGACTTCATGTCTAAAACACCAAAAGCAATGGCAACAAAAGCCAAAATTGACAAATGGGATCTAATTAAACTAAAGAACTTCTGCACAGCAAAAGAAACTACCATCAGAGTGAACAGGCAACCTCCTGGAGTTTTTTTAGCAGTATCCCAGGAATGATCAAGGATTGTTTGGGGGTTAGAAGCAAGATGGAGTTGGCTAGGTCAGATTCCTTTCACTGCAATAATTTTTTCAGTTATAATTTTGACAAAGATGGTTTCAACATAGGAATTACAATTATTAAGAGTCATGAAATTGGCAGAATGTTGACACCAAAAACCAGTTTACATCATCGATGAAGAACTAAGAGGCAAAAGTGTTACTCATTGGCTAAATAAGTTATTACTCCTGGATGGCTACTAGAAAGAGACTCAAAAATATTGTATGTTAGAAATTAACTGAAATACTAGATTAGGACCAGTAAAACTTATAAAACAAAAAGGACACTACATGATGTTTATATGTTAATTTCTTTAAATTTAGTTTTAAGTGTTATTTCTTCCCAAATTTAAAACCTACACACATATAGATTTTTTAGTTAGAATTATATTAAATAACAATTATTTATTGGAAATGTACAGAATAATTACTTTAACATGCATAAAAATTACTTTTAAATACCCCTTGTGTATAATGAAAGTAATGAGCCTAATCTACTGCAACATTAGAAAATTCCTACCTGTCAAAAGATTTCTATAAAGAAAGAAGAGTTTCACAATAATTTAACCAGCTTTGAGGAGACATAATTTACAAAACCATGCTTATTAGTTGCATGAGTAAAATCTAATATTTTTATAATATAATAGAAAACAACTATGTGAGATTTTGGAAAATAAATAATGAATAATTAATATTTATTTTATTCTCAGAACTGAGTGGAAATAAGACATATAGGAGACCAACAAAAGGGATCAAGATGTAAGATTTGATAAGCAATTGATAAAGAGATTTAGAAGTGTGGCTTTAGACCTGTGGCTCAAACAGTGGTTTGAAAGCAGAATCAAGGATTAATCAAAATGACTTCATCATCTCCGTATCAGAGACCGTTTATAATACTGTCCAAAGGGATTTAAGAATTGCTGTGAATCAATGATGATGGAGTGTTTCCTGTTCTCCTTCTGAATGCAAATGTTCACAGAAATTATTCTATTCTTATTTCAGTGCTGAATGCTTGTTATATGGAGGCAGATAATTTGATGGAGCTATATCTAACTTGACGTAGAGACCACAGTGTGTCACCAGAGATTCTGGCCTCCTGAGCTGGATGCAGAAACTGAGAGAACTTGGAGTTGACTCCCATGGGGAGTGGGTAAGTATTTTCTGTCATGGTAATAATGTAATCAAGATATTTTTGATACCAGAATTGTGCCTAGTTTTGGACAGTGGACCATGGGTAGAGGAGGCGAGTGTCACTTCTGGGCAGGAACAATAAAAATATCCTGCACAATGTTTCATACTGTCTCTTCCTCTCCTGAGACAATCCTGGAACTCTCATGTTCAGATTGTGAAGGCATAAGACAGATAGAGATAAGATTCTTGAATTCCCGCATATAAGGAGCTGTCCTAGAGAGGTTACTAACTTGCTGCGGGGTTTTCTTGAATGGAGGATGAACCTCTATTACGTTACACCCTAAAATTTGGGGAATTATTTTTTGGTTTTGTAGCTATAATATTTATTTATTGAATATATCTATATATCTCCTATACAATGCCATAATGCAATTAAAATTAAACGTACACATACAAAAATCTATAGCTCAATGGAAAACACCTGAAATTGGGTGATTTACTTTTCTTTGTAAAGTGAGAAATTAGGAAAGTTATTCTTATATGTAAATCTTGCTACATGAGAAAAAGATGTAAGGGAAAGATCTATAAACATACCTGGGAAGAATGATATATAAAATGATATATTAGCTTTACATATATATGTAATATATATGCATGTGTATTTACATATATATGCAATATATATGTGTATATATTTTAGATATTTAAAAATATTTGTGTAAAATGTTTTTTTGCCCAAATGATTCATTAATTTTAAGCATAAAATATATTATGTTTCTATAATTAGTTGCCCATGTAATTTATCATCCAAACAATGACATTTTTGAATGTGAAATAGGACACAATTAATAATTATGTCAGAACAACGAACGTAAACTGGGACTCTTCTGGGCAAACTAGGACATATGGTCACCCCACCTAGAAGTTTTAATTTCAAAGCTCTGGAAATTCTTGCCATTTCCCTCTCACTTTCTCCTCATGAAATGCAAAACAAACGAAACATGTTCCTTCCTCACCTTAAAATACATTTGATGAAAATATGGACGTCCATTTCACTATTGGAGCTTAGGAATCATTGCTAAACCAGATAGCTCATCAATTTGTTTAAACATCCTAAGAGCAAGCAGGTCATAGTGGGAAGACTGCCACTAGTAACATGAAATGGAGGTGGATGAGCAAGAGTGTGTGAGGATTTCCACAAAGTAAAACAAGACTAATAAATAGTAACTGAACGCACCCAAGATGAATCTTCACTTACTTTACATGCAAAGAGCTGGTCATGTCTGAATACATAGTTCCTAAAGCTAAATTATCATTAACCTTGAGAGAGATTTCATGGTGCATGCTTTATTGTTCTCATTTTATTTCTAATTTCAAACTGAGATCTTCTGCCAAGCAACTTTCCTTTCTCCTTCAATAATTACCTGAAATCCAAACTTCTATATGAAGTTGTCCATGATTAAGTCATTTAAAGAAATTAAACAGTCTTGAGCAATAATCAGTCAGAGCAGTTATCCATTTTAGATGAGTCATCTGAATAATAATCGTTAAAAAAATCCTCTTCAATAGCAGTTTTAGCCTGATTTTTTTCTATAATTGCCTTCATCCCTCAGCACAATTACTAAATGTCCACACACTTCTTTTACACTTTTACTACCCAAATCATTTGCTCTTGCTCATCAGCTTTGCAAATTAATATTTTGTTAAATGCACCAGGGTAGCTTATTTGAAAAGAATGCTAAAGTAATTTTTTTTATAAATGACTAATAAATATACCTTAAATGACATTTAGTAAGTTTAAGGTTTCTTATAGTAGGGTAAGCTTGTGTTTCTTGGTAAATTGCACACTTTCCAGGATATTGAAATTTATTAAGACCAATAGCAGCAGCATTAATAATGATGATAATAACTACCCATTGATTTTGCCCCAAATATGGGGTAGATGCTAGGTATTTTATCAACTCTTATAATAAGACTGTAAGCTATTTTTATCTCTATTTTAAACTTCAGACCTTATGAACAAATCCAGCATCTCATGGATGATTATGCTTTTACATATTTGCTTTCACATTTTCTAACTTATTGAAACAATAAACTCTATGAAGGCAGAGAAGATGTCTATGTCTATTCTACTTGCTTTGCCCTGTCCCTATCACATTCAAGGACAATGAAGGTATCACACTTCAGAAAACTATGAAAAAATAAAAATATATATAAAGGAACAGAGCTAACTCCAAAAATAGTTGTGTTTGTGTTAATTTGGTAATAATTATTGTGTGCTTCAGTTCTTTATACAATTTCTTGCTCATATTTCCTCATCTACAAAAGCATGGAATTATTACTCAAATTTTCCTTTCATTCATATATGAAAAAATTACATATAAAATATAGCATAAATTTAGAAATGAAGTTGACAGTTTTATGGCAGAAGCAAAAACTGATTGCCAGCCATTAATTAACACTCTAATTTCCTGTTAATAGATTTCCAATTTTGTTCTATAACATTTAACCCATTGCAGAGGATGTCTTCACTGAATATAAGCCAGTCTTGGCAAATGGGTTTCCTTTGCCAGATCTTTCCTTTCCCAGTCTCTCGTGTCACTGGGGGAGGTTCTGGGATATGTCTCTGGTCAGTTATGTGTTTTGTTATGTGAAAAATATTCTTGATACAATAGTAGCCTCCACATATACAAGAAGGCATGCTATACAAAAGGCTGTGGAACAGAAAGGCTCACAAACCAAATTAAAGTGCCCCAAATCACAGAGATTATAAAAATCAGAGTAAAACACAGTGAGAAGAAAGGGGAAATAGGTGGGATAAGCTAACACAGAATAGGATGTAAGCAAGATAGAAGGACCATGTTACCTGAATCTTGAGTGCATGGGGTGTTCATACATCTTGTCTTTTTCCCTGCCACATCAATTTTTCCTGTTGATTATGTAGTTATGATGACCAGAGCTGAGACTTCTAGCAACTGTGCCATTAGACAAAAGGTGTTCTGTGCCAGGAACATTTGATCCACTGGAGAGACACAGGGACACAGACCAAAGTATAAGCTTGGCAAACATCTTGATGAACAGCTATGGGATGTATTTGTGTTTCTTTGGCAGAGAAAACATGGGACCAGAATGTGTGTTATCTATGTGTGGCCAAATAAGACCCCGTGAATATTAAGTGCCCAAATATTTTGAGACTCATATATTGAATCACGTGTATATTTGGTGTATCATAAATATTTAGTACACAGGTGCTTCATAAAGATTAAATATCTCTTGGTCCTTTCATCCATGTATATCTGTGTTTGACACACACCTATCCTACTTATTAACTACTTATCTTATAAGTAACACATCCTATGAATTCTGCCGAAGTCTAACAAACTCTTTGCTTACTGGTTACTTATCTATAATGAAACGACTTTAAATAGTTTTGCCTATGTCTTAAAACTACAAACTTAATTCATCGAAGAGAATTGGATATGCTCAAAAGGAAATGTGCATTTCAAATATAAAGAAAAAATGTTTGAAGGCATATGGAGAATTTTTTTTTAACTCATAGAAACCAGACCTCCTGTTTTCTGCCTGCTCACTTCCTTCCAGCTTGGAATGTTGGTATAAAAACATGGCTGTGGAGCTTTAAGAGCCATCCTGCTTCTATGATGATAAAAAGTAAATAGGAACAAGTTGCTGCAAGTTGTAAAAAAAAAAAAAAAGTATGTGTCCTTGACAACATTTTTGAGGCACTGACTAAAAGGTAGAATTGTTTACTTTAGATATTTTGTGACATAAGCAAAACTGCCCTAATTATCCATATCACTATTAGATTTTCTTTTGTTTTCACTCAAATATACTTAAATGATTTTAAGACCTATTACCAACTCTCAAAGTTCTATATCAGGGGAAGATAAAACTCACAGAGTGTTTTGAGCTAAAAAATGAAAGGTGTGAGAAAGACGCAAAGGTATTCTTTAAGACATGTCTTATCAATTCATTACCATACATAAGTGTTCAGAAAGTTCTAGCTTATTCTGTCCAAAAAAAAGTATCAAACACCCTCAGAGGAAAATAAAAAAATGTCTGTTCTTTTAATATATAGGTGTGTGTGTTTGTGTACATGTATGCTCATGGCAATTTAAAACTATTCCTGTTATGATTTTTGTCATATAGTATGCATAATATGATATGCATATATTATTTTTAATCATATTATATTTTACTATATCATAATGTTTATGTCCAACAAACAGATGATGTAAACTTTGTGCTCTATTACTTGGAGAGAGAGATATATATATATTTATACACACACATATACATGCAGTAACAATATCCAAATTACTTATTTAACTTCATGTATGTCAATATCTATATTGATACCTATAATTATATAAATTATATATATTATGTGCATGCATATTTAAAGAACATTATAGATATGTGTATACTTGTATGTGTATTGATACACACTTATTCTTGGATATAAAAATACATATATGTTCATTTATATCCTATGGCAAGCTAGCACTGTAAGAATTTATTAATTTATTTTTATACATGATTGTGTAATAATAAAATAAATGAACAGCTTACCTTAAGGAAATATGTCTTTTTTTCCATTCTCCTACAACACAACAGAGTAGTTGATTTAGCAGATACTCAAGGTAAGGGCATTAATAATTGTTATTTTTGGATCATCAAATAAATTTTAAAGTTAATGTAAGCATAATTACTAAAAAAGGTAACAAATAATTTGGATTAAAAACACCCATAAAATTAAATTCAGAAACAATTATGAAAAAGCAATGTCAATTACCTGTAAATTGTATTAAGTATTTAGTATTTGTTATTTGTTACAAATAATGCTGTGCAAAACCTAAAAGGAACCATTGAACCAGTCACAGAGGTTCCATAAATAACTGGCTATAACAGAATAATGTCATCTTTGATAAAAGTCAAAGTAGCCTTCCTAATTTTCAAATGTTCTTTCTAAAAACTAAACCAATATGGTAGTATAGAATTATAGATATAGCCGACAAAAAATGAAGATGGCCGAATAGGAACAGCTCCGGTCTACAGCTCCCAGCGTGAGCGACGCAGAAGACGGGTGATTTCTGCATTTCCATCTGAGGTACCGGGTTCATCTCACTAGGGAGTGCCAGACAGTGGGCGCAGGTCAGTGGGTGCGCGCACCGTGCGTGAGCCGAAGCAGGGCGAGGCATTGCCTCACCTGGGAAGCGCAAGGGGTCAGGGAGTTCCCTTTCCGAGTCAAAGAAAGGGGTGACGGACGCACCTGGAAAATCGGGTCACTCCCACCCGAATATTGCGCTTTTCAGACCGGCTTAAAAAACGGCGCACCACGAGACTATATCCCACACCTGGCTCGGAGGGTCCTACGCCCAGGGAATCTCGCTGATTGCTAGCACAGCAGTCTGAGATCAAACTGCAAGGCGGCAGCGAGGCTGGGGGAGGGGCGCCCGCCATTGCCCAGGCTTGCTTAGGTAAACAAAGCAGCCGGGAAGCTCGAACTGGGTGGAGCCCACCACAGCTCAAGGAGGCCTGCCTGCCTCTGTAGGCTCCACCTCTGGGGGCAGGGCACAGACAAACAAAAAGACAGCAGTAACCTCTGCAGACTTAAATGTCCCTGTCTGACAGCTTTGAAGAGAGCAGTGGTTCTCCCAGCACGCAGCTGGAGATCTGAGAACGGGCAGACTGCCTCCTCAAGTGGGTCCCTGACCCCTGACCCCCGAGCAGCCTAACTGGGAGGCACCCCCCAGCAGGGGCACACTGACACCTCACACGGCAGGGTATTCCAACAGACCTGCAGCTGAGGGTCCTGTCTGTTAGAAGGAAAACTAACAAACAGAAAGGACATCCACACCGAAAACCCATCTGTACATCACCATCATCAAAGACCAAAAGTAGATAAAACCACAAAGATGGGGAAAAAACAGAACAGAAAAACTGGAAACTCTAAAACGCAGAGCGCCTCTCCTCCTCCAAAGGAACGCAGTTCCTCACCAGCAACGGAACAAAGCTGGATGGAGAATGATTTTGATGAGCTGAGAGAAGAAGGCTTCAGATGATCAAATTACTCTGAGCTACGGGAGGATATTCAAACCAAATGCAAAGAAGTTGAAAACTTTGAAAAAAATTTAGACGAATGTATAACTAGAATAACCAATACAGAAAAGTGCTTAAAGGAGCTGATGGAGCTGAAAACCAAGGCTCGAGAACTACGTGAAGAATGCAGAAGCCTCAGGAGCCGATGCGATCAACTGGAAGAAAGGGTATCAGCAATGGAAGATGAAATGAATGAAATGAAGCGAGAAGGGAAGTTTAGAGAAAAAAGAATAAAAAGAAATGAGCAAAACCTCCAAGAAATATGGGACTATGTGAAAAGACCAAATCTACGTCTGATTGGTGTACCTGAAAGTGATGGGGAGAATGGAACCAAGTTGGAAAACACTCTGCAGGATATTATCCAGGAGAACTTCCCCAATCTAGCAAGGCAGGCCAACGTTCAGATTCAGGAAATACAGAGAACGCCACAAAGATACTCCTCGAGAAGAGCAACTCCAAGACACATAATTGTCAGATTCACCAAAGTTGAAATGAAGGAAAAAATGTTAAGGGCAGCCAGAGAGAAAGGTCGGGTTACCCTCAAAGGGAAGCCCATCAGACTAACAGCGGATCTCTCGGCAGAAACCTTACAAGCCAGAAGAGAGTGGGGGCCGATACTCAACATTCTTAAAGAAAAGAATTTTCAACCCAGAATTTCATATCCAGCCAAACTAAGCTTCATAAGTGAAGGAGAAATAAAATACTTTACAGACAAGCAAATGCTGACCGAATTTGTCACCACCAGGCCTGCCCTAAAAGAGCTCCTGAAGGAAGCGCTAAACATGGAAAGGAACAACCGGTACCAGCCGCTGCAAAATCATGACAAAATGTAAAGACCATCGAGACTAGGAAGAAACTGCATCAACTAACGAGCAAAATCACCACCTAACATCATAATGACAGGATCAAATTCACACATAACAATATTAACTTTAAATGTAAATGGACTAAATTCTCCAATTAAAAGACACAGACTGGCAAGTTGGATAAAGAGTCAAGACCCATCATTGTGCTGTATTCAGGAAACCCATCTCACATGCAGAGACACACATAGGCTCAAAATAAAAGGATGGAGGAAGATCTACCAAGCAAATGGAAAACAAAAAAAGGCAGGGGTTGCAATCCTAGTCTCTGATAAAACAGACTTTAAACCAACAAAGATCAAAAGAGACAAAGAAGGCCATTACATAATGGTAAAGGGATCAATTCAACAAGGGGAGCTAACTATCCTAAATATATATGCACCCAATACAGGAGCACCCAGATTCATAAAGCAAGTCCTGAGTGACCTACAAAGAGACTTAGACTCCCACACATTAATAATGGGAGACTTTAATACCCCACTGTCAACATTAGACAGATCAACGAGACAGAAAGTCAACAAGGATACCCAGGAATTGAATTCAGCTCTGCACCAAGCGGACCTAATAGACATCTACAGAACTCTCCACCCCAAATCAACAGAATATACATTTTTTTCAGCACCACACCACACCTATTCCAAAATTGACCACATACTTGGAAGTAAAGCTCTCCTCAGCAAATGTAAAAGAACAGAAATTATAACAAACTATTTCTCAGACCACAGTGCAATCAAACTAGAACTCAGGATTAAGAATCTCACTCAAAGCCGCTCAACTACATGGAAACTGAACAACCTGCTCCTGAATGACTACTGGGTACATAACGAAATGAAGGCAGAAATAAAGATGTTCTTTGAAACCAATGAGAACAAAGACACAACATACCAGAATCTCTGGGACGCATTCAAAGCAGTGTGTAGAGGGAAATTTATAGCACTAAATGCCCACAAGAGAAAGCAGGAAAGATCCAAAATTGACACCCTAACATCACAATTAAAAGAACTAGAAAAGCAAGAGCAAACACATTCAAAAGCTAGCAGAAGGCAAGAAATAACTAAAATCAGAGCAGAACTGAAGGAAATAGAGACACAAAAAACCCTTCAAAAATTCAATGAATCCAGGAGCTGGTTTTTTGAAAGGATCAACAAAATTGATAGACCGCTAGCAAGACTAATAAAGAAAAAAAGAGAGAACAATCAAATAGACACAATAAAAAATGATAAAGGGGATATCACCACCGATCCCACAGAAATACAAACTACCATCAGAGAATACTACAAACACCTCTACACAAATAAACTAGAAAATCTAGAAGAAATGGATACATTCCTCGACACATACACTCTCCCAAGACTAAACCAGGAAGAAGTTGAATCTCTGAATAGACCAATAACAGGAGCTGAAATTGTGGCAGTAATCAATAGTTTACCCACCAAAAAGAGTTCAGGACCAGATGGATTCACAGCCGAATTCTACCAGAGGTACAGGGAGGAACTGGTACCATTCCTTCTGAAACTATTCCAATCAATAGAAAAAGAGGGAATCCTCCCTAACTCATTTTATGAGGCCAGCATCATTCTGATACCAAAGCCGGGCAGAGACACAACCAAAAAAGAGAATTTTAGACCAATATCCTTGATGAACATTGATGCAAAAATCCTCAATAAAATACTGGCAAACCGAATCCAGCAGCACATCAAAAAGCTTATCCACCATGATCAAGTGGGTTTCATCCCTGGGATGCAAGGCTGGTTCAATATACGCAAATCAATAAATGTAATCCAGCATATAAACAGAGCCAAAGACAAAAACCACATGATTATCTCAATAGATGCAGAAAAAGCCTTTGACAAAATTCAACAACCCTTCATGCTAAAAACTCTCAATAAATTAGGTATTGATGGGACGTATTTCAAAATAATAAGAGCTATCTATGACAAACCCACAGCCAATATCATACTGAATGGGCAAAAACTGGAAGCATTCCCTTTGAAAACTGGCACAAGACAGGGATGCCCTCTCTCACCGCTCCTATTCAACATAGTGTTGGAAGTTCTGGCCAGGGCAATCAGGCAGGAGAAGGAAATAAAGGGTATTCAATTAGGAAAAGAGGAAGTCAAATTGTCCCTGTTTGCAGACGACATGATTGTTTATCTAGAAAACCCCATCGTCTCAGCCCAAAATCTCCTTAAGCTGATAAGCAACTTCAGCAAAGTCTCAGGATACAAAATCAATGTACAAAAATCACAAGCATTCCTATACACCAACAACAGACAAACAGAGAGCCAAATCATGAGTGAACTCCCATTCACAATTGCTTCAAAGAGAATAAAATACCTAGGAATCCAACTTACAAGGGATGTGAAGGACCTCTTCAAGGAGAACTACAAACCACTGCTCAAGGAAATAAAAGAGGATACAAACAAATGGAAGAACATTCCATGCTCATGGGTAGGAAGAATCAATATCGTGAAAATGGCCATAATGCCCAAGGTAATTTACAGATTCAATGCCATCCCCATCAAGCTACCAATGACTTTCTTCACAGAATTGGAAAAAACTACTTTAAAGTTCATATGGAACCAAAAAAGAGCCCACATTGCCAAGTCAATCCTAAGCCAAAAGAACAAAGCTGGAGGCATCACACTACCTGACTTCAAACTATACTACAAGGCTACAGTAACCAAAACAGCATGGTACTGGTACCAAAACAGAGATATAGATCAATGGAACAGAACAGAGCCCTCAGAAATAACGCCACTTACCTACAACTATCTGATCTTTGACAAACCTGAGAAAAACAAGCAATGGGGAAAGGATTCCCTATTTAATAAATGGTGCTGGGAAAACTGGCTAGCCATATGTAGAAAGCTGAAACTGGATCCCTTCCTTATACAAAAATCAAAAAACCTAATACAAAAAACCTTATACAAAAATCAATTCAAGATGGATTAAAGATTTAAACGTTAGACCTAAAACCATAAAAACCCTAGAAGAAAACCTAGGCATTACCATTCAGGACATAGGCGTGGGCAAGGACTTCATGTCCAAAACACCAAAAACAATGGCAACAAAAGCCAAAATTGACAAATGGGATCTAATTAAACTAAAGAGCTTCTGCACAGCAAAAGAAACTACCATCAGAGTGAACAGGCAACCCACAAAATGGGAGAAAATTTTCGCAACCTACTCATCTGACAAAGGGCTAATATCCAGAATCTACAATGAACTCAAACAAATTTACAAGAAAAAAACAAACAACCCCATCAAAAAGTGGGCGAGGGACATGAATAGACACTTCTCAAAAGAAGACATTTATGCAGCCAAAAAACACATGAAAAAATGCTCATCATCACTGGCCATCAGAGAAATGCAAATCAAAACCACTATGAGATATCATCTCACACCAGTTAGAATGGCAATCATTAAAAAGTCAGGAAACAACAGGTGCTGGAGAGGATGTGGAGAAATAGGAACACTTTTACACTGTTGGTGGGACTGTAAACTAGTTCAACCATTGTGGAAGTCAGTGTGGCGATTCCTCAGGGATCTAGAACTAGAAATACCATTTGACCCAGCCATCCCATTACTGGGTATATACCCAAATGACTCTAAATCATGCTGCTATAAAGACACATGCACACGTATGTTTATTGCGGCATTATTCACAATAGCAAAGACTTGGAACCAACCCAAATGTCCAACAATGATAGACTGGATTAAGAAAATGTGGCACATATACACCATGGAATACTATGCAGCCATAAAAAATGATGAGTTCATGTCCTTTGTAGGGACATGGATGAAACTGGAAACCATCATTCTCAGTAAGCTATCACAAGAACAAAAAACCAAACACCGCATATTCTCACTCATAGGTGGGAATTGAACAATGAGATCACATGGACACAGGAAGGGGAATATCACACTCTGGGGACTGTGGTGGGGAGGGGGGAGGGGGGAGGGATAGCATTGGGAGATATACCTAATGCTAGGTGACGAGTTGGTGGGTGCAGCGCACCAGCATGGCGCATGTATGCATATGTAACTAACCTGCACAATGTGCACATGTACCCTAAAACTTAAAGTATAATAATAAAAAAAAAGAATTATAGATATAGCCACATTTAATCTAGAACAGTTTAGTGGTAACATACATAGTTACATTATAGGAGAAAATGTGCTCTAAGGAATATATTAGTCAATAGTTGAATCACAGATTAGGAATATGAAGTTTTGTGATCCAATCATGGCATCAATTAAACATGGATCTGTGTGTAGAGTTTCTTGTGTTTGGTTTCCTAGCAACACTCCTTTCTCTTTTTTATGTAACTGATGTTGCTTTTTAAGAGACACTTATCAGTCCATGGCAGGGCACCTGACCAGTGTAAGACTTGTAGCAATCCATCCCACACTAGGGGAGACAGTAGAGAGAAGCAATTAAAACAGCTCTGGAGGCAAATTCTCCAGATTTATATCCTGCTTTTGACACTTATTAGCAGTGTAATTTTGGGCAAGTAGGTTAACGTCTTTGAACCACAATTTTGTTGTGTGGGAAGTGTAAGTGAGCTAATAAATAATAGGTATAGAAAAATATTCTTTTAAATAAGGGTTCAGTACATATAACTCTCTATATAATGATAAACCTCCACAAAATCATTAACTTATTCACCTATCTCCCCAAAGCCAGACTGATTTAAATGATAAAAAATATAAATACAAATTATTTCAGCTTCTGAGAAGGTGGATAAAACATAATTTTCCTTATTTCTCTTGCTAAGTAAAACTAAAATCCTGGACGTTATATATAAAACAAATAAAAGCAGGCTCTGAAACAGAAAGAGAAGATGGCAGCTCAGCGAGGGATGTTGGTATCAGAGAAATATAACAAGGGTGAATTTCCATTCTTTTCTTTTTACCTCATATACTCCAGACTGGACAATGAACAAGAGGGCAACACAGGATACCAATGGAAGCAAGCAAGCAAATAAACAAAAACCCCATTCTATTCAAATTCTATTCTCTTGTGGAAATAAGCAGCTTGAAAAGACAGGAGACTTTCAAACAAGAAGTCCTCTGTTGCCACCAATGACACAGAAAAAAATCTGTGACCTCATTCTCCTTCACAAAAGCCTAATGGAAAGTTTATAATTCCAACCTTGATAGGCTATAAGGAGATACCCCAACATGTCTAGGGTAGTATCAAAGAGGGTTGAGTAGAGAACCAAGAAATATTCATCTAATCCAGATGGTCATATGCTCCCTCCATACTTCACAAGGTATGATGGAGACTGCACAGGAAAGCCAGACTTCTATCCCTACCTACCAGTAAGGAGGCATCCCTTCCCATATACGCTGATGTGATGTCAGAAGAGGCCAATTATACAATCAGGACTTTCAACATCACTCAGCATTAATTAGGCCATATTCCTCCCATGGTGTCACTGATGGCCACGTGGAGAGCACTAATGGGATCCTCTTATCCCACACAAGCCATGCAGTATTAGGAGAAGCTTAATGCAGGGCCAAGACTTTCACCCCACTCAGAAGTAATTAGAATACTTATCCCAACAGTCACCAGAGGCCGAATGATGAACCTGAAATTCTACTCCTACTTCACAATAATGAGGTGGTGCCATATGAAGTTGGTCAAGACAAAGTGGTGAAATAAGACCAAGAGTCTCATAACATACAACAATGTAAATGGATTTATCCCAGTGAAGTCTACTCTTACAAAAGATTAAAATGGTAAATTATATGTATATACACACATATTATATATATGTGTGTGTATATATATGTTGTGTGTTATGTGTTACACACATATATATTTATATATGTGTATATATACACACATATATGTGTATATACATATAACTTACCATTTTAACCATTTATATGGTGTGTACATATATAGATGGTTTTATATATATATACACATATATATACATTTTGACCAAAATTATATATATGAAGCAAAACCCCAAAATGTTAAGGTGCTTATTCTCAGTGGTAAGTGCAGTTTTATTCTTTTATTCTCTATGACTTCCTGTATATTAACAAATATATTTACAATTTTTAGAAGTCTTATAATACATACAAAATGTTCAGATTTCAATTAAAGATCACTCATCATAGAAAGAATATGAAAAAATGGATGGAAAAATGTTATGAAAGTGATGTGAGAATTATCTGACAAAGATTTTAAAGTAAACATCATAAAAATGTTTCAGCAAGAAATTATGAATAGGCTTAAAATCACTGAAAAAATTAGGAGCCTCAACAAAGAAGATATAAAGAAAAATCGAATGTAAGTTTTAGGACTGAAAAATACTATAACTGAAATGCAGAGCTTGATGGCGGGGATTAACAGAAGATAGGTGGGCCGAGAAGACACAGCCAGCAAACTTGAAGCTGGAACAATATAAATTACTCAATCTGAGCAAAATTAAGTAAAAGAAAAAGGAAAGGACAGAGCCTCAGGGATCTGTGGGAGTAAACCAAAATATCTGACATCCATACCACTATTGTCCCTGAAAAAGAGAAGAAGAAGAGCAGACCTAAGACATCTTTGAGATATAATGGCTGAAACACCCCAATTATTTTGACAAAAGACACACATTTACAGAGTCAAGAATGTGAGCGAATCTCATACAAAATAAATACAAAGAAACACATGCCAATATATGATAGTCAAAGTTTAGAAACTTAAATTTTTTGGAATCTATGAGTAAGAAACAGCACTTATATAAGGGAAAAATAATTTGAATGACAGGTGATTTCTTATTAGAAATCATGGAGCTAAAAAGGAAATGGAACATTTTTCAATTACCACAAGAAAGGAACTAGAATTCTATACACACCAAAAATATTCATAAATAAAGAAAACTCAAAACCAAACATTCTCAGATGAAGGAAAACAAGGGAAATTTATGAACAGAAGAGCTACCCTAAAATAATGCCTAAATGATGTCATCTCACTAGACAGGCTGTGAAGAAAAACATCTTGGAACCACAGGAAATAGATAAAAACATAGAAAGCAATAATATGAATAAATGCAGCAGAATTGTTTTCTATTTTAGAGTAATCTAGATGTTTGACATTTGAAACAAACAAATTATACTGAGTTGATTTTAAATGTAAGTAAAGGAAATATTTAAGGGATTTATATTATAAAAGGCATATAAAGAGAGGTAAGGTCTTTCGTCACAGTTGCAGTTGAGACACCAGGACTTTGAAGTGTTGTCATGGCATCTTGGGCAATTAACTATTGTTCTTGTTACTGTTATTGTTATTACTATTTCTGGATAAACTGTGACCTGATACTGTGGTCTGGTGAAAACATAAGCCTGACCACGGAGCACTAATCTTAGCAGCTAGTCCTACAACAATAGGTGATCCTAACAGCTGTCTCCTACACCCACCTAGCCACAAAATCAGGTTTGTCTGGAAGCCTTCCATCATTAAAGAGAGATCCCCTACATGGAAACAGACCTAAACTGATCCTACATGTGTTTACACACAGATTTAGAGTGCTCGTTTTCACCAGGCTGATGCTTTTATTAAACAACCTACTATGAGTTAACCAAGGATGAAAAGATTGATCCTGATTTACAGATGGCTTTTTGTTGTATGCCAAAATTAACTGAAATGGACATCTGTGCCACCATGTTTTTTTTTTGTTTTTTTTTTGTTTGTTTTTGAGACAGAGTTTCTCTTCTGTTGCCCAGGCTGGAGTGCAATGGTGTGATCTTGGCTCACTGGAACCTCTGCCTCCTGGGTTTAAGCAATCCTCCTGCCTCAGCCTCCTGACTAGCTGGGATTACAGGTGCCCACCACCATGCCCTGCAAATTTTGTATTTTAAGTGGAGACAGAGTTTCACCATGTTGGTCAGGCTGGTCTCGAACTCCTGACCTCAGGTGATCCACCCGCCTCAGCCTCCCAAAGTGCTGAGATTACAGGTGTGGGCCACTGTGCCCGGTCTACCATGTTTCTTAAAACAAATTTTCTGATCAGTAATGGAGCCAGAAAAACAAACAAACAAAAACTCCCAGTTGACAGATTTATATTATCCATTTATCTTCAAGGAGGAACGGCCTATAGTGAGAATATATATAAAATCTGGGGAAAAGACCAATGAGTTGAATGATTAGAGGCTTCAAAGAGGTTTCGTAGAAATTCTGTTTTTTTGTTTTTGTTTTTTTGGTAGGGACGGGGTTTCACCATGTTGCCCAGGCTAGTCTCGAACTCCTGGGCTCAAGCGATCTGCCTATCTCGGCCTCCCAAAGTGCTGAGATTACAAACTATATTCAGGGTATACAGGATATATTCATAGCACTTTCATAGTTTTTATAGGCTCACCTGTAATCTCAGCACTTTAGGAGGCTGAGGAAGGCAGATCACTTGAGCCTAATTACCTAGAAATATGAGTACTAAACGTATGCTTACCAGATAATATCACTGGAAAAGTAATTTTCAAAGTCAGGCAGGAAGAAGAGTTTTTTGTGTGTGGATTTTAGTTATTTTCCAGCAGGCTATCCAGAGCTTGCTCAATGGCATCATGAATAAAGTGGTGGCTATAGCATCAATTATAAAGACAGTAATGGCTATCTCATTGCAGTCAACTTATTGAAGCTGACATGCATTGCTGAATGTCCAGTTTACCAACGGCAATTAACCATAACCTGAGGAGATCAGCCAGCTTTGTTGTGGCAAGTTGCTACTTTGAACACTTCGGTCGTAGTTGGGGTAGCAAATTGTTTTTTTCTAGAGTAGACAAAGTATTACACGTTTAATTTGCTTTGCCTGCCTATACATCCTCTGAAAACACCAATATCCCTTATTAAGTAAACAATTACATAAAAAAAGTTTCCCACACAAAATTTCTTGTGTCCAAGCAACTTTATGTCAGAATTTAAAAGAAGTTAAAATGTAAAAAATAAAAAATCCTACCTTTAAGTTATTCTCTGTTTATTTCATTTTCTGATTCAAGCCAGAAACACAATGAGCCAGGAGGAGCCTTGGAAACTATGCCTACAAGATCAACCCCACTTGCTATAAGAGTTTTTGAAGGGCAAGATTTGATAGCAAAAAAACTCAGGGTTGTCACAATGACCCACTCCCAAATCGTTTGCATTCTGTTCTGAATCACAGCTCTGTTGCTCTAAAACATTTTAGTATTGAAAGAAATGTCTTCCACCAGAAATACCAAAACATAATTTCATAGTTTCATGGAATGGCAAAGTTAAGCTGCCAAGTGGATAATTCAGACATTTCATAGAGTTAAAGTAGATGTATTTTTAAAGGGCATAAGTATTGGCTAAGGGAACTGTCAAGTGCAATAACGATACTTTTTCTATTCTTCAGGGTTTTTCATCACTTCTTTCAATTCAGTGAGGTTCCTAATCATCTTTCCACTAAATCGAATTTTGCTAAAGTTAGTATAACTCAGTTTCTGTCGGTTGCCATTAAAAAATTTTAACATACAGAGAGGAAGTGTGCACAGGCTATTTCAATATCCCTTTCCTGTTTTTTGAAGTATTTATGAAAATATATTAATATATGCTTATTTAAGTTCAGAAAATTACAGAACATCAATGAAACAATCGACTACCAACTTCCTAGGAACACAGGTGCAAAAGCATATACACAGACAACAGTAAAAATGAGAAGATTCCTTGCAAAGGAATGTCAAATTCTTTTCTTGGCCAACAGGAATAATTCTATGTTATGATAAGGCATGTAATCTAAGTATATTATCCTTTGCATCATTCAAATTCTAAGTACTTCTAGAAATTCTTTAAGCTGCCTATTACTTTTCTTAAAAATTTAGCGTAGGAAAATTTTGTTGTCTGCAAGCAAAAACAGTGCCCGATATGCTATTTTGTTAGAGAAATGGTTGTGCGTTGAGGGGGCAAGCGGGGAGAACAAACTAAAATAAATGAGAAATTAGAGTGCATTCCTGACATCCTGATGCAGAGTTTGAAGGCAATGAGGATTTGGTTACCATCATTTGAAAAAGCACTGGTAATCTCTTGCACACAGTGGTGGAACATTATTTAAATTATTAACCGTGGATACTTGGAATAAAATGCCCATTGAAGCAAAACTTCAAGTGGCTGTTGCAATGCATGCATTTGAAAGTCTGCAATGTGAGCTAGCTGCTTCTAAATTTGATGGAGAGCTTAAGACAATTACTCAATTAAGTTGTTGAACAAACGCATGGTCAGAGAACCACTAGATTTTTTTCATGTAACAGTATAGTTCAAGTAGGTAAATATCAGATGTGGAGCCTGAACATGGTGGTACTGAAATATAAGATATATTCAGAGCATTTTCATCATTTTTTGTATAAAAACTGGGACATTGTTTAAGAAGAGTGGGAAATTAAGAAGTGTACTAGAGGTATTTAATCTCTAAATACCCCAAATGCACGGACTTCATTGAGACTCCCTTCCTAGTGAAAACAACCCTTTTCCCCACATTGAATGATTATTTTGCTGAAAACTGTGTAGTAACCACACCGGAGGATAATTAATTATTTCACAAAGGGATGTCAGTTTTCCTCATGTCCAACTTCATACCACTCTACATTGCCTCCAGACCCTACCGGGGTGCACATTTGAATTATCTTGGAACTTTAAAATATTCTGCTGCCTTGACCAATTAAATCAGATTCTGAGTGGCGGCCCAAGCATGTCTCTTTTCAAAGTTTTCCCAAGGGGTAGGCTTACTTCACCCCTCAAATGTATATGATCTATATATGTACACACACACACACACACACACACACTTTTTCTTATCTGTATTGTCAAAAACATGAAAATGTGTAGGAATAAGTCATATGGGTATGAATAGATCCAGATAAATTCATTGATATGGGCATACTTATTAATAGTTCTGGATTTCGTGTATTAGCTAAACCATTTGGGAATAGTTTTAACTGTTTGTTAAACTGCCTGTTCTATATAAAAAAGATAAAGATAAAAAATATTGCCATTAAAATGGTCTTGTCGATTTTATTGTTTTTGGTGGTATTTTGAATTTACAGTGGTCAAGAAAGTAGTACTTAAGTACCAGAAGCACCATTAGCAGCATAGTCAGTTATTTGGGACAGTTGGTTGCAGAGAGATCTTTGATAGTAGCTAATTGATCATAGAATCTCTAGAACAAAAAGACGTGGGCATTCTATTAATAATTTATTTTAATTAAAAAATTCTAGGACAGAAAATAAAAGCTTTCTATGACCCATATCAATACAGAGTCATGGATCTACCCAGCAGCAATATTCGAGTCATGTCAGTACAAACACAAAGAGTATATTGAATGACGTTAAGACAGAGGTGTCTTGAAGAATTTCCCACTAATAACATCTCAAAGATATGTTGTAAATTTCACTTTCTGTTTTCTCCAAATAATTTCACTTCCTGTTTTCTCCAAAGAATGCTTGGAGTTTCTGTGCATTGGGAAGAGAAAACATTCGGAACCCTGCCACATTATTATTGAACATGGGTTCTGAGTTAACCTTAATCAAGGCCACGAATGCTTATGTTCATCTTTTGGACAAAATAAGGGGCTTATTGGTGTCAGGTTGCTGACTCAGTCTCACAGGGTCTATGAAAAATATAGTTTTACTTCTCTCCTATTTTTAAATATATAGTTAGAATATATATATACTTTAACCTGGGAAAAATTCTCACTTAAACTTCATCGACACATGGGTGAAAACTAGTAAGGTTAAAAAAAAGTAGATTTACTTTTCCATACCAAACAGTAAACTAAGAGCAGTACTTTTCCATACCAAACAGTAAACTAAGAGCAGTGCAATAACTTTGAGAAAATGATTACAGTTTGCGTCGCCATTGAAGATCTGGAATAAATAGCCGTGCTGTTTCTTATCACAATCTATTTAACTTTGCTTGCACTGGATATAGAAAAATGACAATGAATTATCATAAGCTTGATCATTGGTGACTCCATCTGAAGCTACTATTACAGATGTGATTTGTTTTTTGGAGCAAGACCACAGAGTGCCAAGAACCAAGAATGTTATTCATGTAACAGGTTCTACTTTCTTTATTCTAAAAGGCAGTGCATCAAAAGACATTTGCTTTCACCTGGCAAGTTTAGTAGTACATCTTTACCATGTTTTGGGGGCTATGTTTGGTCTCTGACACTGCAATGTAAGTTATTCTGCCAAGAACTTGAACACCTATCGTTTCGAGAGGTGACAGCATGCTGGCAGCCCTCACAGCCGTCGCTCGCTCTCCGCGCCTCCTCAGCCTCAGCGCCCACTCTGGCTGCGCTTGAGGAGCCCTTCAGCCCGCCACTGCACTGTGGGAGCCCCTCCCTCGGCTGCCGAGGCCAGAGCAGGCTACCTCAGCTTGCCGGGAGGTTTGGAGGGAGAGGCGCGGGGGCGGGAACGGGGGGCTGCGCGCGGTGTTTGAGGGCCAGCGTGAGTGTGGGCGTGGGCTTGGCGGGTCCCACACTCGGAGTCGGCCCAGGGCAGTGAGGGGCTTAGCACCCGGGCCAGCAGCTGCAGAGGGTGCACCAAGTACCCCAGCAGTGCCGGCCCACCGGAACCGCGCTCGATTTCTCACCAGGCCTCCCAGGGGCTTAGGAGTGCGGGTGCACAGCGCAGGACTGGCAGGCAGCTCCATCTGCGGCTCCAGTGCAGAATCCACTGGGTGAAGCCAGCTGGGATCCTGAGTCTAGTGGGGACTTGGAGAACATTTATGTCTAGCTAAGGGATTGTAAATACACCAATCAGCACTCTGTGTCTAGCTCGGGGTTTATGAATGCACCAATCAGCACTCTGTATCTAGCTAATCTGGTGGGGACTTGGAGAACCTTTATGTCTAGCTAAGGGATTGTAAACGCACCAATCAGCACTCCGTGTCTAGCTTGAGGTTTTTGAACACACCAATCAGTGCCCTGTGTCTAGCTCAAGGTCTGTGAATGCACCAGTCAGTGCTCTGTGTCTAGCTAATCTAGTGGGGACTTGGAGAACTTTTGTGTCTAGCTCAGGGATTGTAAAGGCACCAGTCAGCACCCTGTCAAAATGGGCCAATCAGCTCTCTGTAAAACAGACCAATCAGCTCTCTGTAACATGGACCAATCAGCAGGATGTGGATGGGGCCAGATAAGGGAATAAAAGCAGGCTGCCCGAAGCAGCAGTGGCAACCCGTTTGGGTCTCGTTCCACACTGTGGAAGGTTTGTTCTTCGCGATAAATCTTACTGCTGCTCACTCTTTGGGTCTGCCCTGCATTTATGACGTGTAACACTCACTGTGAAGGTCTGCAGCTTCACTTCTGAGGCCAGCGAGACCAGAAACCCCCTGGGAGGATTGAGCAACTTTGGATGGGAGGAACGAACAACTGCAGATGTGCCGCCGTCAGAGCTGTAGCACCGCGAACGTCTGCGGCTTCGCTCCTGAAGCCAGCGAGATCACGAATCGACCAGAAGGCAAAATCTCTGAACACGTGCGAACATTAGAAGGAACAGACTCCGGACACGCCTTTTTTTTTTTTTTTTTTTTTTTGAGACAGTGTTTTTCTCTGTCGCCCAGGCTGGAGTGTAGTGCAATGTCGGCTCACTGCAAGCTCCGCCTCTCGGGTTCATGCCATTCTTCTGCCTCAGCCTCCAGAGCAGCTGGGACTACAGGCGCCCGCTGCCACGCCCGGCTGAATTTTTTTGTGTTTTTAGTGGAGACGGGGTCTCACGGTGTTAGCCAGGATGGTCTCGATCTCCTGATGTGCCCGCCTGGGCCTCCCAAAGTGCGGGGATTACAGGCGTGAAACACCGTGCCCAGCCACTCTTTAAGAACTGTAGCAGTCACCGCGAGGGTCCGCGGACGTCATTGAGACTGAGAACCCGCCAATTCCGGACACAATTTCATAGTACATCAGTATGGTCCAATACAGGTAGGTGGTGTCCTGATTATAACACTGTACAAGCAGGAAATTGATGGTGTCCCACATGCCTTGTGCAAAGGTCAACCTTAAATAAATTTTAGGAGTCTGTCTTAGTGAAATTTCTGTGAATCAAATGGAACGTGATATATGACGTAACTATATCTTTAAAATTGAAGAAAAGAACAAGTGAAGAAACGTTATATTTGTTAGGTCTTTTAGGTTCTGGAGGCAACGTATGCCAGCTATAGGATTCTTTAGTATACAATTTACCAAGTAATGTGTAAGGCTGTAAGGCTGACAGGTTTGACTTGATCCCAGAAACAGCAGTCCAGGTAGTTCTGGTTGCAACAAATGCAACTCTGCCTTTTGTTCCTTGTGATAAGAGTAGCCTCTGGCGCTTATAGTTTGTGGCAGATAGACTTAATCTTTTAAGTAGTATGTCCTGAGTACTCAGCCCTTTTAATGACTGAACACCTATTCGTGTGGGGAAAAAAAGTGAATATATCACCTAAATGGCCATTATGAATTGGGTTTTACCTGATTTTTTTCAAGTCACATAGTTGGGTATACCCACCAGAATCCATCATAAGGAGCAGTAACTTGCCATCTTCGAAATATAAAACGTTATTGAATGAGAATTCCTCCTCCCTACTTATTATGTTTATGTCAGTCACACCGTCCACAGACTTAAATGCTTTATTTTCTGACACACTGTTCCACAAAATTCTATTTCTGATCAGGAATATAATTTTATTGCAAGAGACTAGGGCAATTACTTAACACTCATGAGACATTAGTTTTATTGGATATGCTATTGCTCATATATGTCATAAACAAACTACATAAAACAAATAATACACCAACATAGGCATGGAACCAGCTAAGAGAAAATATGTCACGAAACTCTGTCCTGGGTGACACTGCTCATCTAGTGTCACATAGGAGATACCAGTGCTGTTTCTCTTATTCAATAAACAAAAGACTTGGCTTAGTAGTGGTATCTTGTACTATTATGTCTGAAGACACCGGATTAATGCTACATTATTTGGGCAATTTTTTTTTTTTTTTTTTTTTGAGATGGCGTGTAGTTCTGTTGCCCAGGCTGGAGTGCAGTGACGCGATCTCAGCTCACTGCAAGCTCTGCCTCATGGGTTCACGCCATTCTTCTGCCTCAGGCTCCTGAGTAGCTGGGACTACAGGCACCCACCATCACGCCCGGCCAATTTTTTGTATTTTTTTTTTAGTAGAGACAGGGTTTCACCATGTTAGCCAGGATGGTCTCGATTTCCTGACCTCGTGATCCGCCCGCCTCCGCTTCCCAAAGTGCTGGGATTATAGACATGAGCCACCGCGCCTGGCAATGTGTTTATTTTCACTAGAGATTTGCGGTTTCATGATATATATATTTTTCAACTTTTATTTTAGATACAGGGAGTACATGTGCAGGTTTGTTACATGGATACATTGTACCAAGGTACTGAGCATAGTACCCAATAGGTGGTTTTTCGACCTGCACCATCCTCCGTTCCTCCACCCTCTAGTAGTCCACAGTGCCTATGGTTCCCATGTTTATACTCAGGTGTGCTCAATTTTTAGCTCCCACTTATAAGTGAGAACATACTATATTTGGATTTCTGTACCTGCATTAATCCATTTAGGATTATGGCCTCCAGATCCAGCCATGTTGCTGCAAAGAATATAATTTTATTCTTCTTTATGGCTGTGTAGCATTTCATGGTGTATATGTACCACATTTTCTTTATCCAAGCCACCATTGATGGGCACCCAAGTTGATTCCATGTTGCAGATAGCATGGCAGTGAATATGAGTGCATGTGTCTTTTTGGCATAATCTATTTTCTATTTTCCTTTGGGTATATACCCAGCAAATTATATCCATGACCATATCAAAGTGAATTAATATGGAAAGTAGAATAAAATTAAGGTTTAGATTTAGAGACTTCTAGTTTATCAATTTACGTTATGTCTTATTTTAAAGAAAGTTTTCTAACTCACCTAATCCTCGGTTTTCTTAACTTCCCAAAAGTGAAATTAAAACAAACCTCATAACCTGCCTTCAAAATATACTACAATGCTATAATCACAATAACATAGTACTAGCATGGAAACAGATGTATTGACCAATGGAACAGAATAAAGATCCCAGAAATAAATCCACATATTTACCATCAATGGATTTCAAATACAGATGCCAAGAACACACAACAAGGAAAGAACAGTCCCTTTATTAAACAGTGTTGGGAAAATTGGATATCCACATGTAGAAGAACAAAATTAAAATCTTATCTTGTGCCACATAGAGAAGTCAACTCAAAATAGATTAAAGACTTAAACATGAGTCTTCAAACTTTAAGACTACTAAAAGAAAACATAGGAAAAAAGCTTCATAACATTGGTCTGGGCAATGATATTTTAAATATGAATTCAAACGCACAGTCAGCAACAGCAAAGATAGACAAATGGAAATACTTCAAACTAAAATGCTTCTGTAAAGAAAAAAAGAAAACCCAACATTCAAAAAGGAGAGAGATAATCGAAGGAATAGGAAAAAATATTTGCAAACCACACATCTTATAAGAGATCAATATCCAAAAAATACATAAATAACTTAAATAGTACCTAAAAAATAACTGATTTAAAATTGGGCAAAGGATCATGATAGACAATTCTCAAAGGAGATCATTCACAGTATTTTTTTAAAAAGCTCAACGTCACTAATCATCAAGAAAATGCAAATTAAAATTACAATGAAATATCACCTCACAGCTGTTAGAAAGGCTGTTATCAAAAGATGAAAAACAACAAGTACTGGTGAGAATATGAAGAAAAGGGAATGCTTTCACAGTGTTGATGAGAACGTAAATTAGTATAGCCATTATGGAAAAAAGTATGGAGTTTCCTCAAAAAGTTAAAAATAGAATGACTCTATGATCCAGCAATCCCACTACTGGGTATACATCCAAAGGAAATAAAATCAGGATGGTGAAGATAAATCTGCACTCCCATGTTTATTGTAGCATTTTCACTATTTACAGCAGGCAAGCTGTGAAAATGTTTATCAATGGATGAATGATTTTTTTAAATGTAGTGTATATACACAGTGGAATTTTACTGTCTTAAAAAAGAATGTAATCTTGTCATTTACAACAACGTAAATGAACCTGGAGAACACTATGTTAAGTGAAACCAGTCAAGCACAGTAAGACAAACACTGTGTGATCTTAATTATATGTGGAGACCAAAACAGTTGAACTCATAAAAACGGAAAGTAAAATAGTGGTTATCAGAGGCTGGGGTAGGGCTGGGGAAATTGTTGGTCAAAGGATACAAAATTTCAACTGGACAGAAAAAACAAGGTAAAGAGATCTATTGTACAACATGGTGGCTGTAGTTAATAACAAGGTAAAGTATAATTGAAAACCACTAAGAGATTACATTTTCAGTGTTCTTACCACAAAAAAAGATAGATATGTAAGGTGATGCACATGTTAATTCCATTTATGCATTCCACAGTGAAAACATATTTCAAAGTATCATGCTATACATGGCAAATACATACAACTTTTCCTTGCCAATTTAAAAAATAAACTAAATAAAAATTAAAACAAAGTATATATATATGTATATATGCATAGACATATAATGTTTGCTAACATTGCTTGGAACACAGCAGACATTTTTAAATTGGTACCTAATGTTATATAACATTTCCTGCATTTTACTTAGGGCAACACCTTGAAACACACTCATTAAATGTTGAGCTGCAAGAAAACTATGCCTTCTGAAATACTTCCTGCTTAATGTTAAAAAACTGCACTCTAATAATTTTAGAACATGTCTATAATTGAGAGTAAAAACACAAAAATGCAGAAAACGACTATTTGAATAGTATATAAAATTTGTTGACCTTCTGTCTTGTGCCAAGTACATTTAATATGTTTTTAAATTAATCTTTCCACTACTCAGTGAGATGTCTCTGCCTCTTCATATCAAAATCTCAAAACTGTAGAAGAACCCTTATTTTAACCGCAGTGTCTTCTCATCTTAGTCACCAGAATTCCTGAGTCACATTTTGATTGAAAAAACTCATGTAAAATAGATGCCCTCATCCCATCTGAAAGCATGAACAAACTTCCTGCCCTACCTCCCTTTACTGTCATCCTCCAAAGGTTATCTTCTTTCTGTACAGTTTGAAACAAAGTGTTGTTCTCTTTTTCTGGATCATTACAAGTCCTAGGTTTTTGTTTTTCTTTTAGTTTGTTTTTCAACTATATGATCCCAGCACCACCATACACACCTGTTTTTGTTTGTTGTTTCCTGAAAGTAACTGCATAGAATTCCCAGGCTGTCAGTTTTCTTTGCCAGCCCCCATAGTGCCATAATACCACTAAAATAGGGATTTGGGGGAAAATATGTTTTACTGAAGATTTAAGGTACTGGAAAATGTATTATAACTAGAGTTATGATGCTAACTCCAGCTTTTATGAAAACCCCCAAATTTCAGCAGTTTTACATAACAAGTCACAGTTGTCTACACTGTTTTGAGGTGGTGAGTCTTCAGAGTGGCTCTCTACCTATAAGTAATTCTGCAAGCCAGGCTCGATTTACATGGCTGCTTTTTCTTTCCCTGTTGCCCACCACTTCCCATCATCATATACCACATCATTCAGGGAATCCTCTGAATTCATTGCCCCAAAAGCAAAGCAAACATAGAAAATGATATAAAACATGTTACAGCCAAGGTAAGAATAAGTGTATTTCACTTCCATCCACCCAGGAAATGTTTATAATATTAGCTATAAATTTTGAAATGACTTATTTTAAAATGGTTTGCAAACTTTATATGTATACACGCACATACACATCACACACATTCTGGAATCAGTGACCTATCCCATATTAATTCTAAGGAAGGCTGGAAAAAGTAGTTTTCATGTGTGCCCAGGAAGGAAAAAGTAAGATTGTTAAACATCTAGCTAGTTTGTGTTACTGAGTAATCATGGACAATACATGAAACGAGAACATTGAATATTACATAACACTCTTCTATGTGTTATGTCTCTCTAGACAATATGGAGCTTCACTAGCTAAGTTCTGCATGAGCCCTGGTCCCCCATCAGGTTTCCAGCATCTGGGTTTTTTTATTTGTCTTCACACTTTCTTCAACACTAGTAGCCACTTCCAAAACTTATGTAACTACATTTTGCAAAGTAATTTAACTCTTATTTTTTCTTAAACTTCTCCCATCTATACACTGTTCTTACAACCATGCCTTGGTAAATTAAAAAGAAACATTGTTTTTCTTAGGCAAAGGAAATATTCTAAGAGGAAGTTTTCTGTCCTGCAAAGCCAACCAGCTCAACATGTAGATAGCTTTAAAATAGACAAGTTTTCTTCTTGTCATAGAATCTTTCAAAAGCTCTATACCTTTTTTTTCATAAAGCAAAAGCTGTTTGCAACACCAAGAGGTGGCCTACCAAATGAGAGATATTGATGGAAAGAAACACTCATCATAGTTGTTGTGCCTGTTATTCAGAGGTGCTGTGTGAATTACATGAGATAATATATGCAAGTGCTATGACACAAAACAGGTGCTCAATAGATCTTTTTTCCTCTTATTTTATCCCTTTCCTTCTCTTCTTAGAACCTTTCCTCTTGGTTCTGACTGTCCCAACATGAACTTGACATTTTCAACCCAGCATTTATTATCTTCCCTGGGACATGAGGTCTGGAGATACGGGTCTGAAGTTCTGAAAACACTGAAAATAGTGGGGAAAAATAGAATATTGTTTTCCCAAATCAGCTTTATTTTAAGGAAAGGTTACTATTTTTAAAAAATCTATTCTGTATTATTACTCTCTAAACACAATTATTTCTTTGACTTATTTTAGTGGTGTTGTTTCTAGAGTGGTAACAGGCACTAGAAATATACTCCCAATGTGGCTTATTAGGTAATGAAATTACTTCCTTAGATTATATATAATATACAATGCTTCAGACAGGTGAGCAGCCTAATTGCTTTTCATATCTACTCTATACTGGTCCAGAAACAAAGGGTTGAATCTGTAATTTAATATATTTCTTCTATTAATTATATTTTTAAAATAACTACTTCAAATACAGAACTCAGTTTTCTTTTCTCCAATGTGGCCCCAGAAATTTACATACTAGTAACTGGAAACAATCACAAACACCTTCTTTCTTATCTATCCCACAATTGTTTAATAAATGTTTGTGAGAAGATAAAATACTGCTAAATTACACTAAACAGAACATTGGTACAGACATGAGAATGGCTGATATATAAGTTTACAAAACTTTGCTTATAACTAGTTTTGATAGCAATTCTCCCAAATCTCTCTGAAGGGTAGATGAAGTTGTACATATTAGTTCTAGGATGTCATGTCTCCATGTGATACACAATTTTGCTCTTTCCTTAGGTTCACAAAATCCCTACCTTTTCATTGAGAGACAATCTCTCACTCGACTCAAAGACTAAACAAGCACATGTTAAGCTTGCCTGCCCAACATCAAATTTCTAGAGACAAAAAAAATTCAAAAATACATGATTGCCCTAGAAAACAAGAAAGAGAAAAGTCTGAGTCTCATAAACTGTGCAGAATTCAAATATAGAAAACAGACAAAATTCGTTTGAAGAAGGAATCTATATCTAAGATATATGCCAAAGTGTATTTCTGTCATTACGGGCTCATGGAGAAAAACAACTGAAAAGGAGGGAAAGGAGGCAGTGTTATCCTAAAAGGTTATTTCTTTGATTAACCTGAAGAGGCAGCCAGGAAATGTTTCCTGTGTATGCTGCTAAGTTGTATCAGGCAATAGCCACTGAGGCATATGCCTGCAGGCAAAAGCACAAAGTTCAGGAATTTGGTGTAGAGAAACAGGGCAATGCCCCAGACAGTGGACGATACTCGGGTAGAATGTGATGCCCATAAGCAGAAGATTTGCTTCTAAAGCACTGTGCCCACTGCCTTCCCTGCCTTTCTACTGCTCCTCTAGTAAAGAGCAAACAAAAGTTGCAGAACCTCCGGCCAAGTCTTTAATCACAAGTAGTCTGGGCAAAGGATCCTAAAGGCAACCTAACAGATATCTCATGTAGGAAAATAAGTACATTTGATAGCCAACACTGCAGAACAACTTGACCAAAAGGACTAACACGAAGAATCAAAATTAGTAGAGCAAGCAGAAAAGATGATAATTTTTCTAATTATAGCACTTAGGTAAATTAATGCCATTACGTAATGTTCTAGTTATAGAAGAAAAACCCCAGATTAGGATTTGAAAAAGTCAGTAGGTACAATCAATTGTATGGCAAATTTAAAAAATACCCAATTAATTAAAATGGGAAAAAGCCAAAAATAATTTAGGGCATGTCAAGTACATATACACACATATGTAATTTAATATAAAATGGTTAGCAAGAATAAAAGTTAAGCACCTTTTTATCACAGCATATTAAAACAGGTGCCATTCTCTTGGGGGCAAAAAGTTTCTCAAATTTAACCTGTTTTAGTCTTTTCAAATTACAGATGGATGTCTAAGGCCAAGAGAGAGGCAGTGTTTAGAGTAAGAGCCCTCTGCAGACCATCATAAGGATGCACCAAAAGGGAACCCTCACATTAACATTCGGATCACCTCTCTGCAAAACACAACTTTCCCTTCACTCTTCTGTCTACTTTTGTATTGACCAAAGCCTATTCCAGTGGGAGCCTAAGATCCCTTCTTTATCCTGGTAAGACCCTTTTCCAACTCAGCACTCATACTTCCTTTAACGCTGACTTATGTCCTTTTGAACCAATGCCATCATGCCCTTCTTCCTTGTTCATAGCAGTCCAATAAAAAGTCCCAAATCCCAGATCACCCCTCATTTCCAAACCCCTAATTCTACTGCTTTTGTACAACTCTCCTCTCATCTAAAAATTCTTCACTATATCCTCTGAAACTCAATGTAAATTGCCAATATGCTCCTCTTTTCTCCTCTATCTTTTCTTTTTCTTCCCGAATTAACTTCTTGAATTTCTTTGTCTGCCTCTGATGGTACTGCTTCTCCTGAAGCCATTTCAAGATAGGACTTTTCCAAAGTCCTCATCATACTGGATTTGGAGGTACAGTGACTGTTGTTCATTATGGCACTTAGAATATTGCCCTTCTCTGTTCCTTCTGCTTTGACATTCAAATAATCAGATTACACCTCCCATCACAGTTCCTTGAATTGCAGTCATTTACCAATTAAGTTACTTCCCCTTATTCCTTGAAGATTTTAGCCCCAGGATAATAATTTTTAGCACATATTTTCTTTAGTAGCTCAACACTATTTCTGTCATAATTTTTCATAATATTAATATCTACACTCATGTTCCTGTCAACATGTTGGCATCTTGGGGTTCTAACTTTCTCTCTTTCAATTATCTTTTCCTCCATTCTATCTTATCCATTCCTTTCTGTGATCCTACTTTGGTTTTATCATTACCACAACTTTATTCCCTTTCTAATCAGAAAATGCCTAGCTCTCCTACTGCCATTTCCTATGTTTCTAGCTATTTTCTACAAATACCCCAATTTGAACAATCTCTCAACCCACTTCCATTAATCTGACTAAATTATGCTTGGTCCCTCACTCTCCATGTCTTCTTTTCCTGTCTTACCCAACTTAAATCACATGGTAAACCGTTTTTGTTTCTTTCATATACCCTTCAGTCCATTGGCCCTTGTCTTTTTGTCATAGTCTTTTAGCAAAACAACAATCTTGGTTAAATCTATCTTTCTTCCTGCTCTATGATGAATGTGGCTAGAGGAAAACTCACTCCTAGTGATTCATCTTGTTTTAAATGTAGTAGCTTCTTAGTTCTCGCAGCAGTTTCAATCTATTAGCCAAGTCCATTTTCGTTTGGACTCTTAGCTAGACTCCTACCATCTTAGACAATTCTTTTATTCTTTCTCTTCACTCTTCAAATTTCCAATGTCTTCTCTCTTAAGTTCATTCTCAGCCAGTGATTGTATTGAATAGTGCATCATGCTCCTCTGAGACACCTTATGTTTCTTTTTGTTTGTTTGTTTGTTTGCTTGTTGCTTGGCCCTTGGTTTCAGCATGCTTTCACTTCAGGTGGCCAGCACCTAGGGCTTTTGTTCAGAGTGCTGTCTCCGATTAATGGAGAGTTTTGCATCAGACGTACTAGGGATTTGTCACTAGGGAAAACAAAGAACCACTGATGCATGTTGTTGTTCAGCTAACTTTCCTTTAGTCAGGGTTACTCTTCAGCATGATTTATACTCCCAAGTTCCCTTACAAAATCAAGTTTCTGGCTGGGCGCGGTGGCTCACGCCTATAATCCCAGCACTTTGGGAGGCCGAGGCAGGAGGATCACGAGGTCAGGAGATCCAGACTATCCTGGCTAACACGGTGAAACCCCGTCTCTACTAAAAATACAAAAAATTAGCTGGGTGTGGTGGTGGGCGCCTGTAGTCCCAGCTACTCCAGAGGCTGAGGCAGGAAAATGGCGTGAACTCGGGAGGCGGAGCTTGCAGTGAGCCGAGATCATGCCACTGCACTCCAGCCTGGGCAACAGAGCAAGTCTCAAAATTAAATTAAAAATAATAATAATAATAATGAATTTTATCTTAACCTATTTTCCTTTTCAGCTACAATCCCATTTTTCTTATTCTTTGTGCTATGAACGTCCTTGAAAGTATTGTCTCTACTTGCCACTTTCAATTCCTTTTCTCATGAACCATTCCAGTCAGGTTTTTCTTTTTTTTTACATCACTACCAAGAAAATGCTCTTACTAAAGTTACCAAAGACCTAAAGTAATAGATTCTAAATCCAATCACTATTTCTCAGTCCTTATCTTACTTGACCTATGAGCATCCTTTGATTCAAGTGATCACTCTCCTCCCTTAAAAAAATTTCTCCACTGAGCTTCCAGGGCACCTCACTCACCTGTTTTCCATTAACCTTACAATTGGTACTTGCTGTCCATCTCTCCAGCTTCTATATTTTAAATTTATTTTGGCCATGCTCTTTGAATCTCATCTTAAATACATATACTCACGCCTTGGATAATTTCAACATCTTCTGGTTTTAAAATCCATTTACATCCTGATGAATTCTAAATTTAAGTTTCTATTATACTTCTTTTTACTTCAAACCCATTTATTCAACTCTTTACTTATTACATGTACTTAGATGTATATAATTATCCAAAATGTAACATATCCAAAACTGAGCCTCTAATATTCCTTTTTAATTTTTTCTTTTCCCACGATAGTTCATATCTCAGCCAATGGCAACTTTACCTTTCCAGTCATGTAGGCAAAAATATTTGAATCATTTTTGACTCACCTTTCTTTTGCCTCTCAAAACCATCAGGAAATTCTCTAGCTTCTCTTCAAAATTCAGAATTAGACCACCTTTCACTTTACAACAAGCTAACAATCTTTCTCATGTGGGTTATTGAAATAACTGTCTCTATTGTCTTTCTTCTGCCTTGTTTTCCATTTCCTCTCAAAATTGCAGCCACTGTGATCTTATTAAAATATAAGCCAGCTCATGTTATATCTTTGCTCAAAACCATCCAATGTCTTCCCACATCACTCAAAGGAAAATCAGAATATATATATATAGTGGCCTTAAAGTACCTACAAGATCTGGCCTCTTCCATTACTTCTGAGATCTCATCTTGTACTGCCTCCGTCAAGTACTTTTCTTAACCATAGGGAACATCTTTCAGTTTATCAAACAAGCCAGACACTAAATCCTTCCCTCCCCTCCCCTCCCCTCCCCTCCATCCCCCTCCCTCCCTCCCTTCTTGTTTCTTGCATCTCCTCTTATCCTAAATCAGATTAGTTCTTTATAAAAGAACTTTGTCATCTAGGACTTCACTGGCTTCCTTGCCTAAAATTTCAGTTCTCCTTCCTACATTGTTTTTATTTCTTAGCACATATCAATATCTAAAATTCCACATATTTTACTTTTCTGTCTTGTTTATTGTCTATCTATTTCATAGATTTTAAGGATGATGAAGTCAGAGATATCTGTCAGTTGTTTCCACTTATGTATTCCCAGTACCTGGCACAAGATCAGAGCATAATAAATACTAGTTGAATGACTAAACACATGTTAGAAATCATTAACTCTGAGAAGTGGAACACTACAAACTAACATATCAAAACAAAGAAACTTCATTTATATCTTACTGGTGATTTTTTTTCTGAAAAGTAAAAGATGCTCAAGTCACACAAATTATAAGAGCTGAAGTTTGGGCAATTCACCTAATATTCTCTATTAAATTTTTAATATCATAAGCTATTTAGATTCTAGTATTCCCTTATAACAATCTATTTCTTTGTGATATACGATTATTTATTTTTTCCAAAATTATGAGTATTTGCTCCATGTCAAAATGCACTTCATTGTGGTTATCTCTGTTATGGCGATTGTAATCATTGATCTTTCATGTTACTGTGGTGATTGTTTTGGGGAGCCAACAACTGTACCCATGTAAGATATCAAACTTAACCAATAAATGTGTGTATATTCTCAGTGTACCACCAAAGAGCCATTTCCCTATCTGTCTCCCTCTCCTGGGGCCTCCCTATTCTAGACACACAGTATTGGAATTAGGCCAATTAATAACCCTTCAATGGCCTATAAGCATTCAAGTGAAAGGAAGAGTCACATATCTCTCACTTTAAATCAAAAGCTAGAAATGATTAAGCTCAGTAAGGAAGGCATGTAGAAAGCTAAGAGAGGCCAAAGCGTAGCCCTTGTGTGCCAAACAGCCACGTTGTGAATATGAGGAAAAAGCTCTTGAAGGAAATTAAATGTGCTTTTCCAGTGAATACATGCATGATAAGAAAGTGGAACAGCCTTATTGCTGATTGGAGAGAGTTTTAGCGGTCTGGCTAGAAGATCAAACCAGCCACAATATTCCCTTAATAATTGGGAATAATCCTTTCAAAACACCAGCTCCTGGATTCATTAATTTTTTGAAGGGTTTTTTTTTTGTCTCTATTTCCTTCAGTTCTGCTCTGATTTTAGTTATTTCTTGCCTTCTGCTAGCTTTTGAATGTGTTTGCTCTTGCTTTTCTAGTACTTTTAATTGTGATGTTAGGGTGTCAATTTTGGATCTTTCCTGCTTTCTCTTTTGGGCATTTAGTGCTATAAATTTCCCTCTACACACTGCTTTGAATGTGTCCCAGAGATTCTGGTATGTTGTGTCTTTATTCTCGTTGGTTTCAAAGAACATCTTTATTTCTGCCTTCATTTCGTTATGTACCCAGTAGTCATTCAGGAGCAGGTTGTTCAGTTTCCATGTAGTTGAGCAGTTTTGAGTGAGTTTCTTAATCCTGAGTTCTAGTTTGATTGCATTGTGGTCTGAGAGAAAGTTTGTTATAATTTCTGTTCTTTCACATTTGCTGAGGACAGCTTTACTTCCAACTATGTGGTCAATTTCGGAATAGGTGTGGTGTGGTGCTGAAAAAAATGTATATTCTGTTGATTTTGGGTGGAGAGTTCTGTAGATTGATAGACCGCTAACAAGACTAATAAAGAAAAAAAGAGAGAAGAATCAAACAGATGCAATAAAAAATGATAAAGCGGATATCACCACCAATCCCACAGAAATACAAACTACCATCAGAGAATACTACAAACACCTCTACGCAAATAAACTAGAAAATCTAGAAGAAATGGATACATTCCTTGACACATACACTCTCCCAAGACTAAACGAGGAAGAAGCTGAATCTCTGAATAGACCAATAACAGGATCTGAAATTGTGGCAATAATCAGTAGCTTATCAACCAAAAAGAGTCCAGGACCAGATGGATTCACAGCCAAATTCTACCAGAGGTACAAGGAGGAACTGGTACCATTCCTTCTGAAACTATTCCAATCAATAGAAAAAAAGGGAGTCCTCCCTAACTCATTTTATGAGGCCAGCATCATCCTGATACCAAAGCCTGGCAGAGACACAACCAAAAAAGAGAATTTTAGACCAATATCCTTGATGAACATTGATGCAAAAATCCTCAATAAAATACTGGCAAACCGAATCCAGCAGCACATCAGAAAGCTTATCCACCATGATCAAGTGGGCTTCATCCCCAGGATGCAAGACTGGTTCAATATACGGAAATCAATAAATGTAATCCAGCATATAAACCGAACCAAAGACAAAAACCACATGATTATCTCAATAGACGCAGAAAAGGCCTTTGACTAAATTCAACAACCCTTCATGCTAGAAACTCTCAATAAATTAGGTATTGATGGGATGTATCTCAAAATAATAAGAGCTATCTATGACAAACTCACAGCCAATATCATACTGAATGGGCAAAAACTGGAAGCATTCCCTTTGAAAACTGGCACAAGACAGGGATGACCTTTCTCACCACTCCTATTCAACATAATATTGGAAGTTCTGGCCAGGGCAATTAGGTAGGAGAAGGAAATAAAGGGTATTCAATTAGGAAAAGGGGAAGTCAAATTGTTCCTGTTTGCAGATGACATGATTGTATATCTAGAAAACCCCACTGTCTCATCCCAAAATCTCCTTAAGCTGATAAGCAACTTCAGCAAAGTCTCAGGATACAAAATCAACCTACAAAAATCACAAGCATTCTTATACACCAATAACAGACAAACAGAGATCCAAATCATGAGTGAACTCCCATTCACAATTGTTTCAAAGAGAATAAAATACTTAGGAATCCAACTTACAAGGGATGTGAAGGACCTCTTCAAGGAGAACTACAAACCACTGCTCAATGAAATAAAAGAGGATACAAACAAATGGAAGAACATTCCATGCTCATGGGTAGGAAGAATCAATATCGTGAAAATGGCCATACTGCCCAAGGTAATTTATAGATTCAATGCCATCCCCATCAAGCTACCAATGACTTTCTTCACAGAATTGGAAAAAAACTACTTTAAAGTTCATATGGAACCAAAAAAGAGCCCACATCGCCAAGTCAATCCTAAGCCAAAAGAACAAAGCTGGAGGCATCACGCTACCTGACTTCAAACTATACTACAAGGCTACAGTAACCAAAACAGCATGGTACTGGTACCAAAACAGAGATATAGATCAATGGAACAGAACAGAGTCCTCAGAAATAATGCTGCTTATCTACAACTATCTGATCTTTGATAAACCTGAGAAAAACAAGCAATGGGGAAAGGATTCCCTATTTAATAATTGGTGCTGGGAAAAGTGGCTAGCGATATGTAGACCGCTGAAACTGGATCCCTTCCTTACACCTTATACAAAAATTAATTCAAGATGGATTAAAGACTTAAACGTTAGACCTAAAACCATAAAAACCCTAGAAGAAAACCTAAGCATTACCATTCAGGGCATAGGCATGGGCAAAGACTTCATGACTAAAACACCAAAAGCAATGGCAACAAAAGCCAAAATTGACAAATGGGATCTAATTAAACTAAAGAGCTTCTGCACAGCAAAAGAACCTACCATCAGAGTGAACAGGCACCTACAAAATGGGAGAAAATTTTCGCAACCTACTCATCTGACAAAGGGCTAATATCCAGAATCTACAATGAACTCAAACATATTTACAAGAAAAAAACAAACAATCCCATCAAAAAGTGGGTGAAGGATATGAACAGACACTTCTCAAAAGAAGACATTTATGCAGCCAAAAGACACATGAAAAAATGCTCATCATCACTGGCCATCAGAGAAATGCAAGTGAAAACCACAATGAGATACCATCTCACACCAGTTAGAATGGCAATCATTAAAAAGTCAGGAAACAACAGGTGCTGGAGAGGATGTGGAGAAATAGGAACACTTTTACACTGTTGGTGGGACTGTAAACTAGTTCAACCATTGTGGAAGTCAGTGTGGCAATTCCTCAGGGATCTAGAACTGGAAATACCATTTGACCCAGCCATCCCATTACTGAGTATATACCCAAAGGACTCTAAATCATGCTGCTATAAAGACACATGCACACGTATGTTTATCGCGGCACTATTCACAATAGCAAAGACTTGGAACCAACCCAAATGTCCAACAATGATAGACTGGATTAAGAAAATGTGGCACATATACACCATGGAATGCTATGCAGCCATAAAAAATGATGAGTTCATGTCCTTTGTAGGGACATGGATGAAATTGGAAATCATCATTCTCAGTAAACTATCGCAAGGACCGAAAACCAAACACCGCATGTTCTCACTCATAGATGGGAATTGAACAATGAGAACACATGGACACAGGAAGGGGAACATCACACTCTGGGGACTGTTGTGGGGTGGGGGGAGGGGGGAGGGATAGTATTAGGAGATATACCTAATGCTAAATGACGAGTTAATGGGTGCAGCACACCAGCATGGCACATGTATACATATGTAACTAACCTGCACATTGTGTACATGTACCCTAAAACTTAAAGTATAATAATAATAATAATAATAATAATTGGGAATAATCATTCCAAAGCATAATCCAGAGCAAGGCCCTAAGTTTCTTTAATTGTGTGAAGACTGAGATAGGTGAGGAAGCTGCAGAAGAAAAGTTGGAAGCTAGCAGAAGTTTGTTCAGGAGGTTTAAAGAAAGAAGCCATCTTCATAACATAAAAGTATAAGGTGAAACAAAAAGTACTGATGCTAAAGCTATAGCAAGTCATCCAGAAGATCTAGCTAAGATAATTGATGAAAGTGTCTATAATACATAACAGATTTGCAATGTACACCAACAAAAATAAACCTTTTATTGGAAGAAAATGCCATCTGGGACTTTCATAGCTAGAGAGGAGAAGTTAATGCCTGGCTTCAAAGCTTCAAAGGACAGGCTGACTCCTTGTTAGGAGCTAATGCAGCTGGTGAGCTGGTGACTTTAAGTTGAAGCCAATGCTCATTTACCATTCCAAAAATTCTAGGACCGTTAAGAATTTTTTTTTTATTATTATTATTTTTTTCTTTTTTTTTTTTTTTTGAGACAGAATCTTGCTCTTCTCATCCAGGCTGTAGTGTAGTGGCCTGATCTTGGCTCACTGCAACGTCTGCCTCCCGGGTTCAAGTGATTCTTCTGCCTCAGCCTCCCAGGTGTCTGAGATTAAAGGCACCCACCACCATACCTGGCTAATTTTTGTACTTTTAGTAAAGACAGGGTTTCACCATGTTGGCCAGGCTGGTCTCAATCTCCTGACCCCAAGTGGTCTGCCCGCCTCAGCCTGCCAAGTTGCCAGGATTACAGGCGTGAGCCACTGCACCCTGCCAGAAATGTGTTAAATCTACTCTGCCTGTATTTTAGAAATGGAACAAAGTCTGTATGACAACATACCTCTTTATAGAATAGTAGGCCCACTGTGGAAAACTACTGCTCAGAAATAAAAGACTTCTTTCAAAACAACAGAGCTCAGTGACAATGCATCTAGTCACCCAAGAGCTCTGATGGAGAAGTACAAGGAGTTTAATATTGTTCCTAAGCCTGCTAACACAGCAACCATTCTGCAGCCCATGAATTAAGAAGTAATTTCAATTTTCAAGTCTTATTATTTAAGAAATACATTTTATATGTCTATAGCTGCCACAGAGAGCGATTCCTCTTATGGATCTGGCAAAGGAAATTGAAAACTTCTGGAAAAGATTCATCATTCTGTATACCATTAAGAACATGGGTGATTTATGGGAGGAGTTCAAAATAGAAACTTTAACAATTATTTGGAAGAGGTCGATTTCACCCTTTATGAATGACTTTGCAGGATTAGATTTCAGTGGAAAAAGCAACTGGAGATATGGTATAAATAGCAAGAAAGCTGGAATTAAAAGTGAAGCCTGAAGATAGTTCATTAACAGTGAATCGCTGAATTGCTACAATCTTGTGATAAAACTTGAATGGATGAGGAGTTGCTTCTGATAGATGAGCAAGGAAGGTGCTGTTTTTGAGATGGAATCTACTCTGGGTGATGATTCTGTGGGAGATTGTTGAAATGACAAAAAGAATTTAGTGCATTACATAAACCCATAAAGTGGTAAGGTTTGAGAGGATTGACTCCAATTTAAAAGTACCTCTACTATGGATAAAATGCTATCAAACAGCATTGCCTGCTACAGAGAACACTTTCTTGAAAGGGAAAAACCATAAATGTGACAAACTTCCTTGTGGACTTGTTTTAATAAATTGCCACAACCACACCAACCTTCAGCAGTTGCCAACCTGACCAATCAAGAGTCATCAATGTCAAGGCAAGACCTTCCAGGAACAAAACGACTATGATTTACTGAATTATCAGATGATATATCTGAGGTATATAATATCTATATTTGTGTATACCAAGGTATGTACATTTTAGATATAATTCTATTGCACACTTAATAGACTACAGTGTAGTACAAACATAACTTTTATATGCACTGAGAAACTAAAAAATTGATGTGACTTACTTTATTGCAATATTCATCTCACTGTGGTGGTCTAGAACCAAAACATAATGTCAAAGGTATATCTGTATTGTGAAAGGTATAAAACGTGTTTCTTGGTTCAAGTTTGGTAAATGGATGTCCAGATGTCTCAGCACTCTGTTGAAAAGACTATCATTTCTCTATTGAATTGCCCTTGCTCCTCTGTCAAAATTTTGTAGACTCTATTTTTGTAGGTCTGTCTCCAGGCTCTTTTTCTGTTCCATTTATCAATTAGTTAGGAAACACGCTCACTATTTCCAATTTCTGGATGAGATTGTAAAGATTTGACACCATTTCTTCCTGGAATGGTTGATAGAATTGACCAGTAAAACCATCTGAGCCTGGTGCTTACTTCTGTGTAAGACCATCATCACTGATTCAATTTCTTAAATAGATACAGTGATAATCAGGTTACATATTGCTAATTTTGTGAGTTTGGGTAGTTTATATGTTTCAAGGATCTGATCCATTTCATCTAAGGCATTAATTTTTGGCCACAGAATTGTACATAGCATTCTGTAATTTTCCTTTCAATGTGCACTATAGGATCAGGATTGATGACAGTTGTTTTATTTGTGATGTTGTTAAATTGTGTCTTCTCGATTTTTTCTTAGATAGCATGATGAGAGGTTTATCAATTTCACTGATCTTTAAATGAATTAGCTTTCAATTACTTTAAAGTTCTTTGATTTAAATATTTATTCTGCTTAGTGTTCTCTCAGGTTTCTAAATCTGTGGTTTGGTTTCTGTTGATATTTTAAAGACTTCTTGTCCATTCTTTCTTCATGTATTTCTTCTGCTCAAATTTCTCTTCTACTTCTGATATTCCAGTTACACAACTGGAATCATAAAATTCCTTTTGAAGATTTTCCACAATTTTGGGATCTTCTGATATGCTTTTGTTTGTTTTCGCATTTTAGTTTGCTGTCATGCTTGCTGTGGCTATAGGTTCTAGAAACTTCAGTTTCCTCTACTGTCCTCGTTTATGTCTCCTCTCTTGGCTCTGGGTTTCCTAAGGACTCCTCAGAGAGATTCTGTGCCTTACAGCTTTCTCAGCTACAATCCACAGTTATTTTTACTGGAGCCTGCTTGATGTAGTGTTTAGGTGTGAAAGATGAAGAGTATAATATAATCTTCCAATTAAGTGTCAGTCTTTTAGTAGATTTCTGTCACCTTCAAACATGTTTATCCAGTGGAATAGCTTCTCCCCCTCAGCTCCCTCAATACTCTTATCTTCTCCATGGCTACCGTGCTCTGTTTCTTTAAATACTCGAACATGTTGACATTTCCCCTTTAGTTGAGACAGGAAGATAGAAGGAGATAAAGTGGAAGAAATACCCTTCTCCCATGTGGGATAAAGACCTGCAAAGTTCTTCCATCTAGAGAGTAAACATTTATTACAGAGAGAGCTCAGTTTGTGTTCCAAAATGATTACACTCTTACCATCCTCCTGCCAGAGTCATCCACATGAGAACCAGGATGAGGTTTCCGGAGGTAAAACTCACAAAAATATGCCATCCCCAAGACTACAGACCCACAAATTTCTCATTCCGTTACCATTTTACAATCAGCCTCCCACTTTAGTCAAAAGTACCATGTAAGTTTTTCTACCAGTTTATGGTTTCAGCACCTTTTACTCCTTGTAGGCATATCTTGACTGTGACTCTATGCATTTGCCTGTCTTTCTAGATATGAGGGTGTTGGTTTGTTCTGTGACCTCAAAGAAGAATGGGACAAAGAAAAATTGTTGATTTTCAGTTTGTGAGGATGGAAATGAAAACCTTCTAATTCTTTACAGTCATAGCTGAAGCTAAAAGTCTCTTCGATTTTTATGCAGTGTCAAGGCTGAATATATATTACCTATATCTTATAGTTTCTAAAAGTACCTCCTAGAGGTGATGGTAACAAGACACACTTAAACCTTAGAATTCTTCGTTTGGGAATACTTACAATTTTAGAAATCTTTTATGCTATTTAAAGCAGACAAAGTTTTCTTAAATTTACTGAGAAAAGTCACTAGAGAATTCTGCTAAGAGAAGCCACTCTATTGATAGCTATTATTTACAAATCATATCTAGATTTATGATATAGAAAGAGCAGAAGGAAGAAGAACATTTCAATCTTTGAAAATAACAAATAAAAATATTTTATCCTTTTATGGGGGAGATGAGATACAGAAATACTTTTTCTCCTGTAGCAACCATTTCTTTGTTGAGAAGATGTTTATGAATCTAGAGGGACAAGATAAATAACTTTTTATTTTCACTGAAGGTACACAGACATAGAAACCCAACAGCTTATGACTACCAATTTAGTGTGTGATCTTGGGGGAGACAGATGTTTCAGCTTTGTCCTCTGTAAATTGTGAGTGATATTTTCACTCCACAGGTGTCTTGTAATGATATTAGAAAATGCATCTAAAACTTCAAAATCACTACATATAGTTGACATTCAGTGATTATTAGTTGTTGTTGTTTTTACTTTTTATTTAATTCTGTTGCCTACCATTTCCCAACCTAACTCACATTTTTCTGAAGGGACATTGGTCCTTACATTCTCACTTAACATTGGACTTGCCCTTGTGAAGAAGAATAGAAGACACAACCTGACAATAGAAAAATAACATTGAGTTATTTGTATAACCTGAAATCTATGCTACTTACTTTGCACATATTATCTTATTAATTTTCACAGTGTGTCTATGTTTACAGATGTACATCTAAAGACCAAGATATTTTAATGGCTTTGCCTAAGATCATGCACATAGAGAGTGAGTAAACTAGAATTTCAATACAGTTCTATCAACAGCGATAACCATATTCTTATAAGAAATCTAGAATTTCATAAAATATACATTATTCATATATGAATAATGTCAATTTTCAGGAAATGGACAAAGACTGACCACCCAACATGATAACATAATTGCAGTATCTGAAGCTAGATATCAGGTAGATGCAAATTCAAAAGCAAATCTGAATAGAATATGTTTTGCCTAATGAAATTGTCATGGTCAAGTGAAGAAGGAACTGATGGGATTTTCTTGTCAATCACATTTTCATAAGCAAACAGCATTATTTTAAAAAGTACTTACAAGATAGATATATAAAACAAAAGTAGAAGCTCCATATAATATGATCTTCCAAAATATTCAACCTTCTCTCTGCTATAAATCACAAACTAAGCTAAGTTAACTTTAGGATGCTGACTTGGTAAGGCTTAGGCTAACAGAATAACTAAAATAATGGCATAAAATGTGTTTTAAACATGCATGCTTGTGTGGATATTTTAGAAAAGTGTGATTGGTATTGCTCAATACACAAAGTAATTTTATCAGAGATTGCATCTGGAAGAAAAATGAGAGAATTTGCTTCTTGAATTGGTGTATCATGAGCCACACATGTGAAAAAAATTTGCTATCTATATGTGCAATTACTGTGAAATAAACGTGTCATCTGAGGTTATTTTTAGTTAGATGATGTTTATCTAAAACCCCTTGTTTCATTTAACTGTAACTGATACTTGATCTGTAGTGTTATTACTTGTTTTACAGCTTTATAATAAGGCATATAATATCTAGGAATGATAAAAAAAAACCTGATAGGAAGTCATTATACGCAGTATATCCTATCTGATGATATGCAACAATTTTTTTCTTCAAGTACTTACTGAATATCTAATCATTGACAGGCTGTGGGATAAGCACTAGAAATATAAGAAACTCAACCCAAAAATCACAATGAAAATTGTGTTAACAATTTAGCACATAATGACTATAAATGTTATGATCACAAGTATACCCAAGTTTGGTTCATATGAAGCCAAATTCCTTTTTTTTAAGATTTCTCATATATCACAAGAGACAAAGACCAGATTAGAAAGTATAGGTTGGTGGTCTGCCAACCTATTCTTTTAATTACAGTAGGTCTAAGTAAACATTCTTGAATCGCAGCTCACTGGTGCTATGGAGGTTAGCATTCTGCATTTGACAGATTTAAATCCAAATTCGCCTACCTAGCGGCGTGTAACTTTTGAGCAATTATTTAACCTCTTCAAGCTTCATAGTTTTTTTGAACATTGAACAAGATAAAATTTAAAACCTTTATAGAACATAATATGATCTTAATTTTTCCTCTTAAGATTTATAGGAGCAGTTAAAAATAATTCCTCTCTTTTTCTTTGAGACTACAGAAATGTTCTTACAAAAACCTAAGTTGTGTGGTAGAGCTGAGATTAATATTGTGAGAACTAGAGTGAGACAGACTCCAAAGTGCTTAAATTAAGGTTCTATTCCTTATAGACTATGTTTATGAGAAGATACTCTAAACCCAATGAAACTTAGTTCCTTACCTATAAAATGCAGATAAAAGTATCTATTTTATATAATTAATCTGAGAAATACATTTTCAAAAAAAACTGTTAATCATCTGTACTCATTAAATTATGACCCTTATTCAATTAAAATCAAGCAACTTTCTTCACTCTCATTTATTCTTACTATTATTAACATGTAATGAGGTAGAATGTAGTCTGAAAGCAGTATTTCCTATCTCAGATGCCTATGGAGGAAAGCAATATAAATAGGTGAATCTGAAGCAAAATAATACAAAAAGAGAAGGAGCGTGTGTAAACTGCGAAGTGTATGCCCACGGAGAACCTTTTCAAATTGAAAAAGTTTTAAATGCTAGTTGGATGAAACAAATCAAACCTGTAGGACTAATCTGACCCATTGGTCCCATTCTAAGTGGCTTAACATGGTGCACGAGGGAGTTAGAGTATAAAACAAATAACTTTGTTCTCTATAGTACTTTTTTTCTTTTTGGCCTGGGGAAAATGTCTCCATGTGTTAGAACATAGGTTGTATATTCTTCAAAGATGCATGGCCCTAGAGGTTTAAAAATAATTTCAGAAATCACACACCTAGTGATTGTAAATCTATATAGTAACTTTTGGAAGAACTGTTGTTGGTAGGTGACTTACACCATTTTTGCAGTGGGAATTAAAAATAAAACACACAAGGAAACTATATCTGTACTTGTAACTTTAAAGAATTTTGTGCATGCTTCTCTGAGGTTAATCCTAATTCAAGACTAAGGAAAAAAAATGTGAAAAGCAGCAGAGAGCTATGCTTGTCATAGCCTAGTAGGACATGTCATGTTCCACATCACACCCTAATATCTAAAGTAAATATTTATTAGAATACAATTTTGAGGCCTTCCTTATTACAGGAAAATGAGTTTGCTCTTAGTGTTTTCTTAAATTGTCTATTTTTAATCTTATCAACTCCTAGGCAACCTTTTCGTCCAATAGATAAGCATGGAAAATTTATAATCTTCAGTCTTTCTTTGTGTACACCTGGTATGCTCAGAGCTGTTGGAGAAAAATGTCGCAGTTAGAAATTTAGGCTCTTGGTGTGACATAGGCAACTCTTCCATGTTTCCAGAATCAGCTTAGCTCCCATTATCCACAACAGCCATTTAAAACCTCCTCCACCCTCATTATATCTCCAAACCCATGTCTCTACTCTGAGCTTGAGATTTCACCTTCTACTTCATAAAGAAAGAAGAGACTCTCAGAAAAGACTAGTCAATTTTATGAATCTTAATTAGGGAATAAACAAAACCCTCCGCTATGTGGCACATTCTCCCCAAACCACCCCAAAACACAACTACACTAACAAAAACAACTGAGACTAAAGATAAACTATGGCTTCTAAACAAAGAGGTAATAACAAAGCTTCTCATTGTGTTGCAAATTAAGTGAGGTGCCTTTTATTAGAAGTTACAATTAGCCTATCTGTTCCTTGAGGATAGAGAGGAATTTCATTTGACTTCTCAAATACTTTCTGTACCACTCATCAATAGTGGCATCTCATAAATATTTGGCTGAATAGATTAGTATACACGTGTAAGTACCAGAGTACTTAGATGCATTCTTGAAAGACTAAAATATACGACAATCTTTCATTGATGTATGATTCTGTGACAATTATGTGAAGAAAATATGAAATTTAAATCTTAATTGTGTAGCTTAGAAGAAAAACATAGGCCAGCCCCTTAGAAATAAAATCAATGCAATAGCTACTCAATTGTAGAATAGAATGTACTAAACATGAAAGCATTTCAATTAGATCTTCCTTTTTCCAATTAAGCTGTTTCATTTCTTTCACATTCTTACAGTTCTCTTTCCAAATCGCATTGAAAGCTATATGAATGAACGGGGTTTCATTTCCACAAGCTGCTTATTACTTTTATCATTTTTGGTACATATAACATAAATAAACTGGCCATCAGAGAAATGCAAATCAAAACCACAATGAGATACCATCTCACACCAGTTAGAATGGCAATCATTAAAAAGTCAGGAAACAACAGGTGCTGGAGAGGGTGTGGAGAAATAGGAACACTTTTACACTGTTGGTGGGACTGTAAACTAGTTCAACCATTGTGGAAGTCAGTGTGGCGATTCCTCAGGGATCTAGAACTGGAAATACCATTTGACCCAGCCATCCCATTACTGAGTATATACCCAAAGGACTCTAAATCATGCTGCTATAAAGACACATGCACACATATGTTTATCGCGGCACTATTCACAATAGCAAAGACTTGGAACCAACCCAAATGTCCAACAATGATAGACTGGATTAAGAAAATGTGGCACATATACACCGTGGAATACTATGCAGCCATAAAAAATGATGAGTTCATGTCCTTTGTAGGGACATGGATGAAATTGGAAATCGTCATTCTCAGTAAACTATCGCAAGGACCAAAAACCAAACACTGCATGTTCTCACTCATAGATGGGAATTGAACAATGAGAACACATGGACACAGGAAGGGGAACATCACACTCTGGGGACTGTTGTGGGGTGGGGGGATGGGGGAGGGATAGCATTAGGAGATATACCTAATGCTAAATGACGAGTTAATGGGTGCAGCACACCAGCATGGCACATGTATACATATGTAACTAACCTGCACATTGTGCACATGTACCCTAAAACTTAAAGTATAATAATAAAAAAAAACAGTATGCAATTTCACAATGGAAAAATTTTCTATTCAATACTTACCCATTCAAAGGAAGAGAGGGTGTAGAGGGAAGGAAAGAGTAAAGAAATACTGTATGGAGAAAAGTAGGAAAGTATATTAAAATGAAGCAAATCAAATAGGGGTGCATAAAAAGAGAATGGTGTAAATAGAAACAGCCTGTAAACTGGGGAAAGCAGATATTTATGCCTAAATCTGCTTTCCATAGAATATGTGCTCCTGGAGGAATGGCAGCATGTCACCTCCTGCTTTGATTTTATGTAGCCTCTGCTCTGCTGTGTTTAGTGTGGTCACTGAAAAATTATATTAACTCACCAACTAAGTAACCCAGCAGCATAAGTAGAGGTCTTCTTGCTGCAATGCTTTAAGGTATGAATTAAAATGTAAACTGGTAAATTATCAATAAAGCTGACATAAAACTTTTTGTTCCCAAAGATAGAAAGCAAAAAGAGCATGGCCTTGGGGTAATACACTATGCCTAAAGGCTAACCAAGTCTCCAGCCACATATTATATTAGAGTGTTATTACATTTTGTCTATTAGGGGCACAGTACCCTTGAGATTTTACAGGGTTTTGAACATAAATCCTTTGGAAGCTCTAATTTTAGTTGATGCAGAAGTATATACCATGGCTCTAATGCTCATGAATGGGACAATATACCAAATCATTTCTTGAGATGCCTAATGTGAGTGTCAAATTACCAGCCTCCACCAAGCAAAAGGGAATGCTAATTAAAGGGGTAGGACATGTTCCAGTTGTTCTAATCAAAGAGAGCTTAATCCTTCCATAAGCTGGCTGGCTTTGTTGGAGGAAATTCTGAACAACCTTGTTACTTTTGATAACTGTAAGCCACTGACTCATGGCCCCTTGACAGCTAGCTGAGCATGTAATAACATTTCTCTGTATTTTGGGACTGGCTTAGCTGGCTTTATAATAGATTATTGTGGATGTTAAAGTGAAATGTTAGTCTTTCTTTAAAGCTCTGTATTCCCCAGTAATTAAGGTTATAAAAAGGGCACAGAGCACAATACTGTTTCAAGGTCGCCAAACACAGATATAACAGCCTTCCGTTTGTGTAAATAAAAGGTATTAACCATAGGTTTATTCTGCAATTGTGTCATGAAAAATAGATTTTTCAAGAGCAGTTTGATGGAAAAGCATTTTGAGGTGAAGTAAAAATGCGGTCTTTTTCCTTTTAGTTCAAAAAAATTAATGGCTAAGAGGAAAAATCAAGTGACATTACAGAAAAGCAGTAAAAACGATAAAAAAAAAAAGAAGAAGTTGAATGTTATCAGGTAAGAGAAAAACCAGACACAAGTGCACAACTTCATCCAAAAGCATTTGAGGTCATTGGGTATAATAAGAATCTTGGAGAAATCACAACCTTTGGCATGAAAATGTCTACAGAGACCACACAAACAAGGATTTCACTTTTACTTTCAAGGTGGTGACAGTTATTGGCTGTTTGTGTTTCCGATTCATTGTAAATGGAAAAAAGCCAAAGAAAAAGTTCACCAAAGAGAGCCATTTAACTACTTGTTTCAAATAAAGAAATTAATATAATTTCATTCAACTCTAGTTTTGATATTCACTCACCATTTGAATGAGATCCTCATATTAGTCATTACAATAGGGAGAAATGTTTCATCCTGTATTTCATAAGAAATACTCCTTTGTGATGTTCATTTGCTATATAACTTAAAATTTAAAAAAAGAAGAAAGCTCTTCTATTTAAGTATTGCAAAGGTAAAACAACTTCCTATAGAGCAGAAGAGTCACACTAATGGTGTAGACTTCTATTCAGAATGATCCTAGCGTTGGGAAAGAATAATTTACAGTGTCAGGAAGGCAATCATATTTTCATTCTACCAGATAAGATCAGGGCAGGTACTCCCCAAGGAGCGAGGCTCTTTGCTTCATTTTTGAACTGATGAAAGAGAAGATGTGCAATGCTTTATAGTGCAGACAAAAATGTCATACCAGTAATTGCTATGCAGGTGCTTAAGTACATGCCAAGTAAAACCATAAATTATATTTCTCATGCATTAGGCATTAATTGTGTCGGTAGTTAAAAGAACAATTACCACATAATATGTACCTTTTTAAAAGATGGAAATAATCAAGAAAATCATTCAGATAACCTTTTGTAAAGAATTAAGACTTCTTTTCCTTTCAAGGTATTTTACATCTCTTGTCCTATCTATCTTCTAAGCAGAAATCTTCATTTTAGTAAAATTCCTTCTATCAGGATGCCATATAGAATATACTGAAGGTGTCTAAAATTTGTCAAATACAACTATAATTAATAATGTAATGAATTTATTTAAAGTTACATGATAGAAAAAAATGAAGCTTGCATAATGTTCAGGAAGTCAAAGCCATCCTAGAATTCACCAGCCCCTTCTCTCTAACCACATAAATTTACTCAGTTCGAACTTTGTAATAAGACAGATAAATGTCTTACACCCCAAAACCCAGTAACCTTATTTGGCCTGCTCCTTCTGTCTGCACTTTTCTTGACATAAATTCCACCTCACATTGGCTTCTGGTGAGCCCATTAACCCAATCTTGGCCAATCAGAGCTCTGCTTTGGTATTGTTCAAACAAAAGTTGGAGAAAATAAGTGTCATTTTCCTATACAGCCTTAAGGCAATAAAGATACAAGCACTGCACTGACCTTGGCTGTGGATCAAGTATCACTGAGTGATTAACACATAGAGGGAAACTAAGGAAAGAGCAAGAGAAGGAAATATGCTATTCAAGTTTCTGAGTCCAGTCATCCTAAGGCTATCTGTACCATTGACCTTTCTGAGATTCAGTTAAGTAAGCTTATTTCCAACCTGCTCTGGTCTGTGATACTTCAGGTTTCTGTTTACTTATAAACAAAGGAATTGTGGAACATACATCTGCATTCCCACTTGACTTTGTTATTTGTTAACATATTATGTATTAATTGCTTAAGATGTATACTGCTTGCATTTGAGTATAACTCAACCAGTTCCTAAGCAAACAACCTTGGTCTCTGGTCTAAGCCTCTCTGTGATTTAAATCTCTTACACATAATTACGTACTAACCATACTTGCCTCATGTGAACATTATGAAGATTAAATTAGTTAAAATATGTAAAGGAGTTAGACAAGTGCCTGGCACAAGATAATAAAAACCATTAAAACAATAATATTAGGTTTTATTAAGATTATAGAGCTGGCCACTTAAATTGATCATTACCTTTAATCATAACAAAAATGTGTATCAGGTTGCTATTATTCTTCCCATTTTACAGATAAACAGAATAAAGAAGTGGCAGCCTCAGCATTGAATCTCAAGTTTGTTTGAATCTGATTTTTATGTTTTTCCTTTCTATCAGGATACCTTTGGCAATATTAATATGAAACTTATCCCATAACATTATAGTCTATAAGATTTTGCCTTCTCTTCTAGATCATAAATTCTGTAATGGTGGTAACTATACTGAGTTCACTTTGCTAACCTCAGTGCTTAGCAATGTACATGTTCTCCCTCTCCAACTCTTCCTCTTCCTCCTTTTCTTTCCTCCCTTTGCCATGTGAAATACACATGTTCAAGGGCTGTGTGATCTGTCTGAAATTATTTGGTATGACGCTCTTGGCTACCCATATTTTCCCCACTTCCGCAGAATATTGTCATCCAAGGAAGAGCCTTATTTGCTTCCTTTGTCTGTGGCCTGATAATTGCTTTCTACTTAGATCTGGTAGGTTCTCTTTCCTGCTGATAACCTTGTATTGTTCTCACTGTTCTGGGTTTTGGAGGGAGTTTCCAAAATAACTCAGCTTTCTATCTATGGTCCTACTCTCTCCAATATTCATTGCTTATGACATGTTCCCACAATCACATTGCTTTTTATTCTAAATTCCCAGCATAGGCCTGGTATGGAACTCTACTCTAGATCTGCTAACCTTGATTATTAATGATTAGTAATTTCCACTGTTGATCCAAATTCTTTCTTGCTAGCACCAAGATAAATTTTCCTACTCCAAAGAGCAACATCTCTCTCCAGCACATAGCACTTACGCGTTTCCAGAAGGCCATGCTATCACCACAAGGCCATGCTATCACCACAAAGCCATGAAGTTATAATATGTACATATAAAGCCAGAAGTGATGAGAGCAAAGGTGGCTAGGTAATATAATGTCACCATGAGTCTCAACGGCTGTGGTAAAGCCTAGCAAGTTGCCAGTGATAAGTTAGGCCAGCTGAGGTCAGTGAAGTTCATGGCTCAGTAAAGAATGATTTATATTGTAGGAGATTCTTTCTTACTTTTAGTTATATAAAGAAATGTCTTCATTACCAGATCAAACTTCCTTGTATTTGTAATATATTTTTAGTTAGCATGAGTGCCATATCCAAACATCTGTTATCTATTACCCTAAAAATACTAAATTTATTTTAATAATTTCGTAAGATTTGTTTAAATGTATTACTTACATTTAAACAACTAAAGCATCTCTGTGTAGTCAATAACAGGTCATATAAAAATGTCCTGAGACTGTTAAAAATGACCTAATTAATATTAACTTATTAACTTTGGCAATCTTTGTTTAATAATTAAACTAATAGACTTTTTTCAGTGTAACACAGTAGCTATCATTACAAATATTTCTGAATACTGCAAAAGTGGTAGGTTAGAGAGCTATGCAAATGGAAATTATGTGCCCCTTTTCTCAATACATAATAGAGTGAAGACATAAATAAAACCTAGATTAGTTAGCTTTCTATGGGGATTACCCAATAAACAGTGAGACATATGGATTACTACTTACAGGCCACCAGTGGGGAGTGTAAATTGGTGTAGCCACATTGGAACACTATTTGGTGTTACTATTACACTTCTATATCCTGTGACCCACCAATTACACTTCTAGCTATACCCAACAAAGAAGAAATGAACAATTTTGCCAAAGACGGGTAAAATAATATTAGTAGCACTGTAATAGTCACAAACTAGGGGAAGAAACTCAACGGTTTATTAGAGTAAATTTTTCTTTTAAATGTGGTATAGTATACTAGAAAATATTATGAAGTAATGAATGCACAAATGAATACAACATGTAAAAACGGGAATGAGTGTCTTAGTTCATTTGAGCTGCTGTACCAAAATACCATAGCTTATAAACAACATAAATTTATTTCTCACAGTTCTGGAGGCTGGGAAGTCCAAGGTCAAGTTGCCAAGAGATTTGGTATGTAATGAATGTCCACATTCCAGTTTTTGCTGTGGCTTCACATAGTGGAAGGAGTGAGCAAGCTCCCTTGGGTCTGCTTTTTAAGAACACTAATTCTGTCCATAAGCGAAACTCTCATAACCTAATCACTTTTCAAAGGCCCCACCTCCTAATACCATCATTGTGGAGTTAGGATTTCAACATATAAACTTTGGGGAACACAAACTATCAGATTATAGCAAAGAGCTTCACTTACATAGTATTGCAGAAAACAAATCAGACTCAAAATCATATACCATATTTTAAACAACATAGACTGGATTTGTCTGAACTGTATACAAATAGAAGCCAAGATAATGATTTTGCTTTGGTGGGGTATAGCAATTGGAAGTTATTACAAAGGGGTCTTCCTGGATACTGATAATGGTTACTTGGGTATATTTACCTTCTGAAAATCCATTGAGCTCTGCAAGGATAATATGTGCACCTTTCAGGTTGTATGTTATCCTGCAGCAGTTTACCGAAACCAGAAAAAGGAGTCGTACAGTAGAGTATTAAAAATGGCAACTTCTGCAAGTGTTCAGGGAAGGGATCATCCAATTCTAGAGCAGCTGAAAAATGGCTTATAAGAGACATAAAGATTAACTGGAATCTTGAAAGTATAGGTGTAATCCAGCATTACTCATCTTGTTATGAGTACCAGTTACGATAAAGTTCAACTGAAAATAAGAGACAGAAAATGAACAAATGAATCAGTGTAGCTGAAACAAGATGAAATGCATTTCTCTGTCACTGAAAAACAAATTTGGAGATATGTTCAGGTGAGGTATGGCAGATCCAAAGCATTCATCAGAAACCCAGCCTCCTATCTTTCCACTGCATCATGATACCATATGTACAGCTATATTTTTGAGATCTTTATGGTTCAATATGACTACTGAAGACGCAGATATCAGAGCCAAGGTGTTGACTGGTAGAAGCAAACAACATAAAAGGACAAACAATGGATTTTGGAGTTGAATCCATTCCCCTGAAACTATTATCTAATAGTTGCCACACTACATTTCCACCACATTTCTGTCTCATTTGTCACGTGATCACGCTTATCCTATAAAGAAGTTGAAAAATGCAGTCTTCCATTCTGAGAGGTAAATTGCTGAATTAAAATGAAAGTCTATTATTAAGACAGGAAAAAGGATTTTATTGTAGGTAGATAAAGTTTTCTGTCACAGTGAAGAACAATAAACTGGTTATTCCCAAGGGACTACTTTTGTGAAACACCGGCTTGAAAGGATAGGACTGATTTTGAAGCAGAATAGAAGTGATTTCTCTGTAACCACACAGGATAGTAAAACGTGGCGTACGTCTTTGTACAACACATGTTTAAGTGGCCATATTTTCAAGTTTTATTTTATTTATTTTTATTTATTTATCCATGTCCAGAAAAAAATGGCAAAATATAGAACAAAAGACATTTCCTTGCATAGTTGCAAAGCTAAACATGAAAGTAGCTTTTGTAAATTTTTTGAAATACATCAGAATCCAAAGTTGCCTCTATGTAAGCAGGGACACCTATTAGTGATAGGTTTCTTTGATTTTAGAAATTCTTGCTATAACTTTCCAGCAAAGATACTGATTATGGCAATTTCCCCCTATATTCTTTCCCTAAAATTAAATGTGCTTAGAGATCATAACTATAAATGATTCTGAGATAACACTTACGCTAACAAGCTCAAGAGGTATTTCAAAGGACTCTTTTGAATTTTTTCAACAAAAGGGTTTCAACTTAGAGGAATAACCTCTGAGATGATTAAAGGCTGTCTCCTACTATATTTTACATCCCTTGAAGGCAAGAACAATTCATTTTTAAGTGTCTCCCGAATCTAGTACAGTGTCCAGTAATTAATAGATTTTCGAAGTTGATGATGGGATAAATGAGTTGGATTGCGGCAGTGAAAACTAGCTGTACACACACACAAAAAATGTGTCCTATTCCTTGTATAATGTGAAACTAATGATGGAACATTGCTGTTCAGGACTTTTTGAATCCAGGTGCGGTTAGGTGACCACTTGTCACCAATTGAATGGAGCAGGAATAATGAGTAAGTCTCTGGGCTAGAGCATTTAAAAAGCAAGTTTATTGTGCTCTCTCCTTCTGCAAGTTGAAAATAGATATTCTGAGATCCTGCAGATGGTAAAACCATAATACAAAGCTGATCTAGATTGTATCACCAAATGGCATAAAGCTACTTCCAAATTTGAACAGCCGTATTAGACTTTTGGCTGAGCAAGAAATAACATTCTATTGGATTAAGCCATTGGGATTTGGTGGTCCATTTGTTTAAAGGGCAACATAAATACAACAGAGACAAAGATGACTTCCTAGAGATAAAATATACAGCTTCATTTTTTGTTGAGTTACTGTGAATCTGAATTGAGAGAGGTGAATGAACGCTAGTCTAATTCTACTGAAAGCTTTTGTATGTACCAGCACCTGTACTTGTATAAGTCATTTGGGATTTTTTTCTTAATATAGATAGGCATATATGTAAATATCATTATTCTGTTATTTTCAGCAATAACAATGAAAGAAATTAAGGCTCCATTATTAGACACAAATTATTTCCCCTATTTTGAGTTCTCAAAAATGTGAATGTCTCTTTTTTTTTTTAATACAGTGTGTTATTCCCTGAAAGAATGCTTCTTCTAACTCAGAGTTTCTTGACCTCAGATTTTTTGACCTTTTGGCCTGAATAATTCTCTGTTGTAGGAAACTATATTCATTTTGTAGGATGGTAAGCAGCATTCCTGACTTCCACTCTGTAGATGCCCATAATATCTTGTGACCACCAAAAATGTTTTCAGACATGAGATATTGACAAATACTCCCTGAGAGTTTCAGAATGCCCCCTGGTTGAGAATCACTGTGAGGTGAACCTTCAGATGCCATTCAGTTACTTTTACTAAATCCTAAAATGTAGATATAGATCACCAGAAAAAAAAAAAAAAAGAAAAATCAGCAGGTTTTCTCTACAGCATGTCTCAGTTATTCAAGTGGAGTAACCTCATGCTAAAACATGTCTGTTGCTTTGTAATTTAAAAACTATAAAATAGAAAGTCAGTAATAGTCAATTTATTCTAATTTGGGGGTTGCTGATAAAATATCTGTAAGTTGTATCAATGTGTGGTACATGGTATGCTTTCAAAAAACCTGTTGAAAAATGTCTAACCCTCTCCTGAGTTAATAATTCCACCAAATGACATGTTTGCTATTTATTCATTTATTCAAGAAATACTAAGTTACTAAGGACAGGATCTATGCTGACTGCTGGAGTCACAAGAAGAGGAAAGTTAATAATTATGATGGTGTCTTGAAGCAATTTCCAGAAAGACTCGATTGCTCCATCAAGGCCCAACAAGGCATATAGTGCAATCTATAGCCACAAATATAAATTTTTAAAGATAAAGGTTTACAACTGAATTGGCTTAAAAGTCTACATAAAAATTATTCAGTAAGAAAAAAGCTTTGATTTATGTGTATTATAGTTTTGATGTGTCATTCAGTATGTAAACATATGAATAATAAATGAAATTTCTCAAATACACACATTTGCAAGATGATCGTATAGTTATCACAATGTACATAATAGGGACATAAGTTATAATATTTTTATAGAAGTAAATATTTTATATTTATTTCTGAAATAAGATTTGTATTTTAAGAATATTTTATCAATACATTTATGAATGCTTTGCGTATTCTTTTTATTCTTTAAATTAAAATGATTACTAATAGATTACATGTTCTAATATTTCAAAACAGTAAAATCAAAAAGAAGACTTAGATGAATATAAACATGCTTGAAATTTTTTGTCTCCTAAGATCTTATGAAAGCTTTTGAAAGCTTGATCTTAATCCTTTACTTTGCTTCATTTTAAACTAGACTATAAAACCAAATTCCAAGTCAGAGTTTAATCATCATTACTCAATGCCTTTTCTGATGAGAACTTGTATTTCTTTGACATCAACGCATTTGCTAACACATATTACTCCGTACATTGTGTTTAACACTAACTAAAGAGTTTATTTTCTGTTTGTGAATGTAGTCATTGTATATTCTGACTGGTCTAGGCTGTTAATATCTCTACAATCTCTAGAGAGGTGGAACTGGCCAAGGGGTTCATTCAAATTGTTCCTCTCCACCTTTAGTGTTCTTCATAAGACATAGTTCCAAGATAGTCAGTCACAATAAAGGAGAAGCATCAAATTAGCACATTGAAATCCTGCCTAGGTTGCAGCTTAGGACGCATTCTATGTGTGCTACAGCAGTGCTTGGCATTAGTAGGCTCTCAATTCACATTTGCTAAGTGAAGAAGGAATAACTGAATACAAAATGGTACACTAATTCAATCTTTCTATCTGGATTCAGTCAATGTGGAGTCTGTGGACTCTATTAGTAACTTGCCTAGCTGTGCATGTTTTAATATAGATAAACAATTTGATAGCTTCCTAACCTGCCTTGCTACTGAATGATGACTGGAGAACGTAGGACTGCCACTGCTTTTGGAAATACTGCTAGTGGCAAAATATAAGTATACAAGTTAGAGACGTAGTTCTTAATTGTTAGTAGAAACAGAGCTTTCCCTTCAGAGCAACATATTTCAAAACAGATTTTGAAACATTTACCTGAAACATGAGCAAATAGATTTCTCAACCTCTGGGGCATTTTCAGTCTTTATATTTTTAGCCAGTTGTCTATCATTTAGAATAATAACACCAGTTTCAACCATCCAACAACTACAATATTTATTCTGGGACTTTTAGAGTTGCAAACATTCCTTTAGCTGCTGGGAGTTTTATTGATAGATAACCTCTGGTGTTTCAGGACTTGGAAGCTTAATATCCCTGCACTTGAGAGCTTGGTACAACTCTGCCTCCTCCTACTATAAATAAAATCATCAATTAGCTGATTATCCTAACACCTTAGCTAATACCCTTATCTGAAAATAACTTCTGCTAACACTGGCATGATACAAGGGACAGTACCTTGTTCATGGCTTCTCCCTGCCAAGTTCTGATCCTTCAGTTCTTCTGCTTCCAGACCAAGCAAAAATGATGGGGGGAAGAAAAGATGCAAGATCTCCTTACTCTATGGTTTATGTAAGCCTGATCTAACTTTATGGTATTTCCCTTCTAATCAGGATCAGATTATAGCATCAAGAATGTGCAAAATATCTACAGGCTTTCAAAAGGCAGCTTCTTCTTTCCTTCTTTTGCTAAGGGGTGTGGGAAGGGAAATTTCAGTAAGTTCATCTCTTCCTTAGAGAAGATAGTTTCAATGTTAATTTGATTATTTTTCTATTTCAGTGTGATTCTGTTCCAAAAATCTTTTCAAGTCTGTTTCTGAAACACACATATGTATGTATATATCTATGTACAGTCAAATATTGAACAGTTAATAGTAAAGATTTCTCCGCTTTTCTTCAGGCACCTTCTAACCCACAACTTCTGTTTCTTAGAAGTGCCTAAGGCATTGGAATGACATCAAAGAGCCAGTAACTTGGCATTTACTATATTAATACTAATCTAGGGGAAATAAGAAACTATTAGAGTTTATATTCAGAACCTTCAAGCTTTCACTTGATCATAGCAAAATGTTAACATGTAAACACTTTAAAGAAACAATGTATTTTTTTCTTGGGTAATTTAGCATTCATTTTGAAGGAAAAATTAGTATCCTTAATATATTTGCAATAGCTAAAGTTCAGGTCAACTTTATCTAGCATGTGAAGGTCAGTTATTTGATAAATAGTGACCACTTCATCCTTGGGAAACCCTGCTTTTGATAAATAATCTCCAGGTAATAATTGTTACTTCTACTGCTTTATAAAGACTGCTTGAGTGTGGGGTCAAACTAACCTTTCATTAAATCAAAGCAGTGAACCAGATGCTTAGAATAAGGATGATAATTAATCCATAGCCTCGTAGAAGAACAAAGGCTCATTTGAAGAAGGCATTTATATGCCAGAATCATTTCTTTTGTTCTTGTTTTGTTTAGTATCTCTTGGTAATTGAATTCATAAGAGATTTGAGAAACATATTAGATAACATTTATTATGTGACAGCATATCAGCATTTCAGAAAACCCTCGTGTATGTACCTAGAGGATCAATTTACCTTTGATCCAATTTTATATTATGATTAAGTATCAAAATCAAAATGTTATCAAATGATAAACAATAAATTCTACCTTGGTTTCATGGATTTGGTTTCTACAAATTGTATTAGTCTGTTTTCATGTTGCTAATAAAGACATACCCAAGACTGGGTAATTTATAAAGAAAAAGAAGTGTAATGGATTCATGATTCCACATGGCTGGGGAGGCCTCAAAATCATGGAGGAGGGTGAAAGACACATCTTACTTCACAGAAGGCAAGAGAGAGAATGAGAAGCAAGTGAAACAAGTCTCCCTTTATAATACCGTCAGATCTCCTGAGACTTATTCACTACCCAGAGAGCAGTATGAGGAAACTGCCCTCATGATTCAATTAGCTCTCACAGGTCCCTCCCACAACATGTGGGAATAATGGGAGCTATAATTCAAGATGAGATTCGGGTAGGGACACAGCCAAACCGCATCATTTCATCCCTAGCCCCTCCCAAATCTCATGTCCTCACATTTCAAAACCATTCATGACTTCCCAACATTCCCCCAAAGTCTTAACTCATTTCAGCATTAACTCAAATGTACACAGTCCAATGTTTCATCTGAAACAAGGCAAGTCCCTTCCCCCTGTGAGCCTGTAAAATCAAAAGCAAGTTAATTACTTCCTGGATACAATGGGGGTACAGGCATTGAGTAAATACAACCATTCCAAATGGGGGCAATTGGCCAAAACAAGGGGGCTACAGCCCCCCATACAAGTCTGAAATCCAGTGGGGCAGCCCAATCTTAAGGCTCAAAAATGCTTTCCTTTCACTCCATGGGTCACATCCAGGCCCCACTGATGCAAGAGGTGGGTTCCCATGGTCTTGGGCAGCGCCACTCCTTTGACTTTGTAGGATACAGTCTCCTTCCTAGCTGCTTTCACTGGCTGGCATTGAGTGTCTGCAGCTCTTCCAGGTGCATGGTGCAAGCTGTTAGTGGATCTACCATTCTGGGGTCTGGAGGACAGTGGGCCTCTTCTCACAGCTCCACTAGGCAGTGCCTCAGTAGGGACTCTGTGTGCAGGCTCTGACCCCTCATTTCACTTCTGCACCGTCCTAGCAGGGGTTCTTCACGAGGGCCCCGCCCCTGCAGCAAATGTTTGCCTGGGTATCCAGGCACGTCCATACAGCCTCTGAAATCTAGCAGGAGGTTTCCAAACCCCAATTCTTGACTTCTGTGCACTCACAGGCTCAACACCATGTGGAAGTTACAAAGGCTTGGGGCTTGCACCCTCTGAAGCCATGGCCCGAGCTCTACATCGGCCCCTTTCAGCCATGGCTGAAGTAGCTGGGACACAGGGCACCAAGTCCCTAGGCTGCACACAATATGGGGACCCTGGGCCCAGCATACGAAACCATTTTTTCCTCCTAGGTCTTCAGGCCGGGGATGGAAGGGGCTGACATGAAAATCTCTGACATACCCTGGAGACATTTTCCCCATTGCCTTGGGGATTAATATTCAGCTCCTAATTACTTATGCAAATGTCTGCAGTCGGCTTGAATTTTTCCTCAGAAAATGGGATTTTCTTTTTGATAGCATTTTTAGGCTGCAAATTTTCTGAATATTTATGCTCTGCTTACCTTATAAAACTGAATGCCTTTAACAGCACCCAAGTCACCTTTTAAATGCTTTGCTGCTTAGAAATATATTCCACCAGATACTCTAAATTATCTCTCTCAAGTTCAAAGTTCCACAAATCTCTGTGGCAGCAGCAAAATATCTCCAGTCTATTTGCTAAAACATAACAAGAGTCACCTTTTCTCTAGTTCCCAATAAGTTCCTCATCTCCATCTGAGACCACCTCAGCCTGGACTTTATTTGTCCATATCACTATTGGCATTTTGGGCAAAGCCATTCAACAAGTCTCTAGGAAGTTCCAAACTTTCCCACATGTTCCTGTTTTCTTCTGAGCCCTCCATACTCTTGCAACTCCTGCCTATCACCCAGTTTCAAAGTTGCTTCCACATTTTTGGGTATTATTACAGCAGCACCCCAGTCTCAGTAACAATTTACTGTATTAGTCTGTTTTCATGCTGCTAATAAAGACATACCTGAGACTGGGTAATTTATAAAGAAAAAGATGTCTAATGGACTCACATGGCTGGGGACTCAGTTCATGGAGTTTAGTGGACACAGTTTAATGGACTCACATGGCTGGAGAGGCCTCACAATCATGATGGAGGCTGAAAGGCATGTCTCACATTGCAGCAGGGAAGAGCAAGAATGAGAACCAACCAAAAGGGGTTTCCCCGTAAAAAAAACATCTGATCTCGTGAGGTTTACTCACTACCACACAAGCAGTATGGGGGAAACTGCCCCCGTGACTCAATTACCTCCCACTGGATTCCTCCTACAACTCGGGAATTATGGGAGCTGCAATTCAAGATGAGATTTTGGTGGCGACACAGCCTAACCGTATCACAAATGATCATGAATGGGTTTCTTTCTAGAAATATATTGAAGAAAATAGATTCTAGCAAGTTTGGGTAAATCTGACTAGGCCAAAATGTAAAATTCCATTCCTTCTTGTGTTTATGTTAACAAAACTAGGTTCTAATACTCATCCAATTTTTTGTACAATTTTTTGTATCAAAAAAATAAATTTTTGTGGTACAGTCTAAATTTTTACAAAGATTTTTATAGTCCTACTTATTTTTTATACTAACTGTGCAAGGGAAGAAAATTAAGCAGAGCTTATCTAAACAATCTAAGAAACACAATTCCCTGTATATACCCCAAAATAAAGAAACTCATCTCAAATCATAACTTAAAAATAAGCATTAGAAACTGAAGCAGACTGGCATTGCACACAGCAAGTCTTAATAGAAAAAATAATTTTAATTCATCCATTCAATAAATATTTACCACTTGCTTTCCATATGACAGCCACTGTCCTATTTAATATAAATGAGCAGTAAATATTCTATGGTGACAATTTTTAAAAATCAATAAAAATTCCACAAAAAAGTATTTAAAACTTTTACAGAATGGGCAGCTCACATTTGAAATTGAAAAATAATTAGAAAGAAAACTAGAAGGAAGACAGATAATTGTATAAAAAATGTTTGGCAATTTGAAATACTGCCAGTGGATCAAGTAAAAAGAATTTTATTTTTTTCTATTGGTAATAAGATGGAGAAATATTTATTGAAATAAATTTTATTGTGATGATGAGACAATTATCAAGGTGCTGTGGTTCAAGTGAGGAATATGAGCAAGTAAAGAAAGTAACAGTGTTGAAAACTCTTAAAAATACCTTGAAGAGAAGAATGCTGTGGTGGAGGATAGAGGATAGAGAGCCAACAGATTGAGGATCTTTAATGAGATAACTTGGTAACTTAATGCTTATACACTAATGAATAGACCTTAGCAAGGAGGGCAGCAATAAAAGGAGAGAGGAGAAAAAGTAGCATAAAATTGGTAAGTGATATTGCTTCCATTGGAAAATGAGAGTTAAAGAACAGGGCAGGGCAGACACAAGTAAGTTTATTTGGTGGCAGAAGTTGGGATTCATCTTGTTAAATGACTCCTATTTCAATGTAAATATGCATTAATTCAACAATTTCTACACTATTGTTGATATTTCTGAATGTGGGAGAAAAGTGGAGAGGGGAATTTAAGGAGAGTTTAAGGCAATTTATAGAGACTTGTGCAAAATATTTAAATAGTTTGTATAAGAAACGGGAGCAAGAAATGAAGACGGAATTTGGAAAAGGTGGCAAGGTTCCGGGTGAAGAAGAATGTCATAAATTAGTATTGGCAAAAATCTACATAATTCTGCAGGTATCTCTAATGGTGCTTAGTAGCCAGGTGTATGTGTAGAAAAGTTAGGCTTTTGTTGTTGTTGTTGTTGTTATTGTTGTTTTCTTCAAGCAGTGTGGCTAAAGAGCAATAGAAAAAAAGAGAACTGGAAAAATATAGGATCAGAAAATGATTGAAATGATACACCAAGTTTCAGAGACATGATGAATGAAGAGATTATGGAAAGGGGTACAAAGAACGAAAATGGAGGGTTCAAGGAACAGGAGGACTATCTGCAGTTGAAGAAAATGTATATTGATAATAATTAAGATGAATAAGCTGGTTGATAACTGGGAAGAAGAATGCTTCAGTTCAAGTTTTAATTGTTTAAGAGTTGCCAGGTGATGATAGTATCTAGTGTAGGAAAACACTGAGAGAAGATAAAAGTCACTAAAGGTGAAAAAAATTATAAACTGAAACCCAATCTAAAAAGAATTTAGATGGTTTCTCAGTATGATAACTACTCTAAATATAATGGATAACCAGAGAGGTATTAGAACCCATCTGAGAGTAATGACAACCAAGAAAACTACCTTTAGTAAAGAAAATAATGGAATAACACTTCAAAGTGGATAAAAAGAAAAGAGAAAGAAGATATTTTATAGTGGAAAGTGCACAGCATTTAGAACCTGACAGTCCTTCATTCATGTCCCAACTGTACCATTTACTAGATCTGTGGCATTGTCTATCTGAACCTTGGCTTTATCAATAGTAAAATATAGATTCTCTCAATATATATTTATCATGTGATTTCTTTATGCCAGAGAATGGATTAAATAATTATAACCTGTTCTTTGGATGAAATAAATGTATTATAAAACCAGATGTGTAAATATATGAATATTATCTCATAGAAATTCTGTTTCCACAACAATAAAAAATTAAGTATATGTTTCAGTACTTTCATGTGAAGATACCTTAAGGTTATTAAAATACATCAGAATAATTTCATCTTTGTCTAATATATATCAAATTTTGTTGAGCTTTTTTGAAAATCGCATTGTTACTTCCTCTTTGGATGGTAACATGCCCTAAGATTTCTCTTAGTTGCTTTGTTTGCAAGGGCCTTATATGGCTATAGCATGTCTGCCTCCTTGTTATCAAATATAATATAGTGAGTTCTATTTTATGATTAAAAAATAAATTTTCATTAATAAATAATATACATTCAGTTAATATAAATTTTATCCTAATATAAAATTTATATATATGTTTATATATAGTTATATATATAGTATATATATACATAGTTTTAAAATTATATAGGAAATTCTTTGCAGAGATTGCTATTTCAGAATAGGTGGGTCTGAGATGAGTGAAAACACCTTTTTAGGATCTTTGAATTTTAAATTAATTTATCAATTATGTGAGAAGATATGCTGATGCTTAATACTTACTGAAATTAAACATAATTAAACAGTTTCATCACCTATTTTCCAAACAATTATTATTGTCATGAGGATGTCTGTAATATCACTAAAGCCTACTGCATGCTGCTGGTACCTTGTGATGAAAAATTGACAAAAATGTTTAGATTTAATTTAGCTGAATATATTGCCTCCTAAAAATAGAAGGAAAAAGAAACAAATTATATTAAAAAATACTTCTAAGAAAAATCTGTTTCTAACTAAAGCAATTTTTATTAAACCCAATCTATCCATGCTTTTCCAGGTTAATTGGAATTATAAGGATTCCCTTTCAACACTGTAAAAAATCTCTTAATTGTAATTGGTCCTGTGACCTCTTGTCTAGGCTGCCATGGTGTGACAGCTGACCACTTCTGGCTCTAACTAGGCATCAGAGGAACTTTTGGTTGTTCGGTTGGTGATGGCTGAAAATCAGTCTTCACTTCCTTTATTATAGGTAGGCTGAGGAAATTGTATTTGCTTCTTTTTGTTGTTGTTGTAATCAATTACTGATTCCTAAGCACATTTTTCCACACTTGTTTAAACATCTATTTTCCTAAATGTGAAGACCACGCAGCTATTGTGAGAACAGATTACCACACTTTTAGTATGTTCTCAATTATTCTCACATTTACTTTCTACATCACCCACTTTAGGGTTTACTAAGAGTTACACAATTCAGAATATGGATTAGCATTTCACTTAAAGAGCACTGGCAGTTTAACACTTAGATTCATAATGCTCTTCCATCTCACCAAGAGCCTGTTTTTAAACCTAACATCAATCTACAAGCAGGATTATACAGAAACACACATGCAGAACATTTTCATCATAACAGATGAGTGGCTCTCAGAGCAGACAAGAACCCATAGGGTATTCACTGCCATGACTCACTTGTCTCTTCAAAATGCTGTATGCTTTATACATGCAATTTTAAAATCTCACTGCTTCTTAGCACAAGTTAAGATAGAGCCTGTTGCTCCCCCTGAATGTATCATGTTCATTTCTACTCTAAGCCCTTGTTTTACGTTTTCTCTCCATATTGTTGGGCCTACATTTTCCTTCACACCTCCTTTATCTATCTTACCTATTTTGAAGATACTAGTTGAGGTACCACTTCCGCAATGCTTGTTTGATCCTGCCAACCCAGAGTTCACATTATTTCTTAAGTAGTTCTTTCACCAACCGGATTTTTTTTTTTTTTTTTTTTTTTTTGGAGCAGGTACTGTTATCTTACAAGAGGAAAAGAAACCCTGGCTTTGAACTCAGTACTGGGCAAATAATATGTCCTCAGTTTTGAGAAGGGTGTGGATATTACCATTTCTTATTGTCAACACAACAAGCAAGGATGAGATGCATCCATTCAAGCTTTTACTTCTATTTGCCTTCATTTTAGTGCTATCCTGGGGAGTTGCAGTTCTAAGTCTCCGAATGCTAGTTGTTGGGTCTTGCCTTTAGTAGGAAGCTTCTGCACTTAAGGATGATACTGCTCTGTGAGTAGGCTCATTTTAATTTTCCGTGGCAAAGAATGAGAAATTTTTTTTTCACCAGACAAACTGGGGCCATATACAACTTTTTTTTTTTTTCTGACTATAGATGCAGAGACTTTTGTGTGCCACGACATAAACAATCTGTGGACTGTGACTGGTCCCATAAGGCTTGATCTGTCAGTTCACATCCCTTATCTAGCTTCTTGCTTAGGTAAACTGAAGTCCTCTTTGAAGGAAGCAAGGTAGAATGTGAAGGAAGGAATAAACAGCTCCACTCAATTTTCAGGCCTAAGATCATAACCCGCATCAAAAGCTAGAGAAACTCAATGTTAAATGAATGACATTAGATTATCTTACAGTTATTACCGAATGAGTAATTTCCTTCCATATGGTTCTTCATGCACAGGTACCTCCTCAGGAAACTCTGAAAAAGAAGAAGTAGAAATAGTATGAGACGAGAAACAGTCATATTCCAAAGGTAATAACATTCTCACTTTATCACATGTCAAGTTGAAATATGAAAATGAAAAAGTTTAAAAATGTGATTTATTTAGATTTAAAATGTTATTCAAGCCACAAAGACAACCATTATGATACAGACCAAACTGTACTTAAATATATTTAAAAAGCTTGATTTAAAAATTTTACCCATGATTTTTCTGCTTTGATTGCCTTTGTTTACCTGATTTTTCCTTCTTTTCCTATTCAATATCAAAATATTAGATGCACATGATAAAAAAATCAAATTACAAAAGTTTATAATGCAAAAGAATTTCTTATTTTTACCTAGTCTAGTATCCTGGTAAGACATATTAATTATCTAGATTTTTTTTTTATTTTAGAGGTTTATAAGGTCACAGTACTTAAAATATTATTATATCAATAATTCTAGATCTAACTATTGGTGTTCTGTAATGAAAAGAATATTCAACTTCTAATACCATTCAACAGTCCTCATTCAACTCACATTTTGATGGGCATCATTAAACTATGATACGATTTATTAATGGCTTTTGCGACAAGACATAAATTCTTAAAATGTGTTTTATTTTTCCATGAAATGTACATACCTCTTTTCTTAAAGAGCCCTGCGGTATGCTAAGATTACTTGTCACTGTCTTAGTCAACAAATATTCATTTAGTATCTGCCATATACCAGACACTGTTTTAGGTAAAGAGGATTCAGCAGAGAACAAAACAGAAAAACAGACCAACAAAAATGTCCCTGTCCTCAGGAGGCTTACAATCTGATATATCAGAATTATATATTATAATTACATATACATATACAATTAAAATAATAAAAAAAAGAGAGAAATGCAAACCAAAACCACAATGAGGTAACACCTCACACCAGTCAGAATAGCTATTATTAAAAAGTCAGAAAGTAGCAGATGTTGGTGGAGTTGCAGAGAAAAGGGAAAGCTTATACCCTGCTGATGGGAATGTAAATTAGTGCAGCCACTCTAGAAAGCAGTTTGGAGATTTTTCAAAGAACTTAAAAGAGAACCACCATTTGACTCAGCAATCTCATTATTGGATATATACACAAAGGAATATAAATTGTTCTACCGTAAGGACACAGGCACATGTATGTTCATTGCAGCACTCTTCACAAAAGCAAAGACATGGAATCTACCTAGGTGCCCACCAATAATGGACTAGATAAAGAAAATATGGTACATATTTACCATGGAATACCATGCAGCTATAAAAAAATGAGATCATAGCCTTTGCAGCAACCTGGATGGAGCTGGAGGTCATAATCCAAAGTGAATTAATGAAGCAAAGGAAAATTAAATACCATGTGTTCTCACTTATAATTGGGAGCTAAACATTGAGTACACATGAACACAAATAAGGGAACAACAGACACTGGGGCTTGAATTTGAGGGTGGAGGGTTGGAGGAGGGTGAGGATTAAAAAACAACCAATAAGTTGTTATCTGGGTAACAAAATTATCAGTACACCAAATCCTCAAACCCACTTGACATGTAATTTACCCAGTAACAAACATGTACATGTACCCCCTGAACCTAAAAGTTGGAAAGAAAACAAATTGCTATATGAAAGTTTCCTTCATATGAATCTGTTTATTCAGCTGTTTTTGTAGCAGTATCAAATTATTTTATTTGAATATGGATTAAAGAATAATGTGCCTTAACTATACTTTAAATTTATCCACCTCACTGTCATATTCTACATAAAACAGAAAATTTTCCCCCATTCACAGGTGCCCTTAAACCACCTTTCCCAGGATGGACTTACTTTGTTCAGGATTATTGCTCAGATATCATATTTCTGAGTTAGAAGGAGTGTTTTCTGAATCCTTGTATATTTAGAGTCACGTTTTCCTGAACTCCCATATGTTTTCTCTCTCTATATCCTCAAGTAACTTCAGAAATAACATATGGAGTATAAGTTATTTGAGTACTTGATTGTTAAAGTTATCTTCATGTTGCTCTTATAATTAATTGACATTTTAATATAGATATTGAAACTCAAATCATCATTTTATCATAACTTACAAGGCTTTGCTTCATTATTTGTAAAATATTTTGTGTTAATAATGAGAAGCTGATTACAGTCTGATTCTTTTCCATTGCTGGTGACATTTTTTTGTTCAAGATTTTTAAATTCCCTTTTCAACCAGGGTATTATAAAAGTTCTTGAGGATATGTCTTTGTGTGGGCTTAAAACTTTCTTTGCTCAACATTTGGTGAGGCTTTTCAATCTGTCTAGTTAGGTCTCTGTTTTCAGTTTTAGAAGACACTGTTTTAATTTTCCCTTTTGATCCATTTTGTCTGACCTTTCTTTGTGAAAATCCTTTTGGTGAGAATTGAACCTGCTGGATTGACTTTTTTTTCCCCCATGTTCAGTTTTCTTTCACATTTTTTGTTTGTTTTACTGAGCTCTCCCTGGTAACTTAAATTTTATCTTCTGATATTTATTTATAATTTTTATTTATTTGTGATAGCTCATGGCTCTTTTCTCTGCTAGTTTTTTTTCATATCTTTTAAACATTTTAATTAGCATAATACCATCTTTCTCTAAGAATGACAATTAGAATAGATTTTTTGTAAATATTCTCTCCATAATTTCCATTGATCCCAAGGCCCACTGCTTTATTTTGATCTTCCTTTTTAATAAGTGTTAATTTTTTTGTATAAGTCCTTCATTGCAAATTTACATTTCATAAATGAAGAAATAGGACAAGTGAATAGTTTGATGTAAGGGGTATGAGCTCCCTGCTGAGTTATTGGATCTGTTTCCATGTTACATTTCCTCTGAAAAAGAAGGCTGAGAGGGAGATCTGGGGATTTAGGTGGAGCTTATGGGCTGAAACCTTCAACTTTAGGGAGCATGAGCACAGGCATTAGGCTGTGAAGGCAGGACTGTCTGAAGGTAAGCACTTCTGTGCCTACCTGGGTCAATACCTGACCTTGGAACCTTTATTGTCCAAAATCAGGGCACTCATTTTCTTTAGAGAAATCTTTCTTCATTCTTAACTCAGAAGAAAACCAGGCTGTCAGTCATTTTTTGAGTGTGAGGATCATCACATTTTCAGAGGGAAGTACTGAAAGTTGATGAATAAAGGCTAGGGGTGTCTATGGGCAGAAATTCCTGTTCCTCACCATTCTCAGCCTAGTCCTGGGTACCTATCCAACCCCAGCTCTGAGGTCAGGTCTTCCTAGAGCACCCATCTTCACTGCAGACCCCTCATGCACTTACCCTAGGCTGCGGCTTCTGCTTCTCTGTCATAGGCATTGATACCTTGAATAGGGGTAAAGTCCAGTTCTGAGATCTATTAAAATCACCTCAAGCATTCATGATCTTTTCTACTCCTTGTTTATGCTAATAGCTTTTTTCCTTTTTATAAATGTATAATGTCACATCAATGGCAGCTTAGTAAGAAGAATGTATTATACAAGCATTTATGCTAAGTCTGCTATCTTGAACTGGAAACTTTGACCGTTTTGCTATTTCTAGAATATTTGGAGTGGTGAAAATGATTGTTAAACTTCACATTATTCTCTTACCTTTTATAATTGAGCAACTTGGTATACATATATATGTATATAACACTATACTATATACAAAAATTATGTATATATACATGCAGACTTATATATAACTAATCCATGCCATTATAGTTATTTATATATGTAACATGCCCAAAAGATACCAGATACTAATTCATTAAATTTACATATGTATAATTGGAACATATAGGTGGCATTACATTTATTTCACCATTCACACTTTAACTGAAATAGTCTCATACCTTTTTGTGTTAATCGTGTTTGTTTTTTATGGTAATCTAGTATTACGTTAGAGATCCTATATTAAATTCCTGTAAACAATTTTAAATTAGCTCATGTTAATTTAATGAGCTAGCTGTTCATTAAAATTTTGACTTGGTTATAGTGGTAGTGTTATTCTATAAGGGAAACAAAGAAGTGGTACATATTGACAAAAAGCAATCGTTGTTTACAGATACTATTTGAAAAGCATAATTCAGAAATGACTGATTATTTTTCTTTTCTATTTTCCTAATTCATTTAGGGGAAAAATATATATTTTCCTATTTATCTTTCTATAAAAAACTATTTTATATAAATTTTAGCCCATATAACAAAACTTAATTGAAAGATCATTATAATTATCAGGCCAGGCACTGTGGGTCACACCTGTAATCCCAGCACTTTGGGAGGCTGAAGCAGGCAGATTACCTGAAGTCAGGAGTTGGAGATCAGCCTGGCCAACATGGTGAAACTCTGTCTCTACTAAAAATTCAAAAATTAGCTGGGCTTGATGGCAGGTACCTGCAATCCTAATTCCAGCTACTCGGGAGGCTGCGGCAAAAGAAGAATTGCTTGAACCCGGGAGGCAGAAGTTGCAGTGTCCCGAGATTGCATCACTGCACACCAGCCTGGGCCACAGAGCATATATATAGTTATTTTATGTGCAAATTTTCAAATAAAGACATTTATACTATGATACTGTATATAAGTTCCAGAAAAGCCTCTTGTTTTATAGAATTGTGCCTAAAAAATTACAGAATTAGGAAAAATTTGTTTAGAAGGCAGACAGATCTAAATATATGCAAACATTAAAGAGTATTATCAAAAAATACAAGTTAATAAAATACTAACAAGTTTTAAAGTATGAATTTAACTTCAATTAAATAATTGCAAATGTAAATAAAATCCTTAAAAAACTATAAAGAAGTCATATCCAGAATAGATAAAGATCTTCTACAAGTTAAAAATTAAAGGCAAGCAACTCAAGAAAAATAGATAAAAGACTTGAACAAATATTTCATGAAAAAGGATACTAAAATGTACAATACACATATGAAATTATACACAATTTTATTTGATTAACAAAGGTAAATTGAAACCAAAATGAAATACAACTGATGTGGTTACCGTAGCCTTGTAGTATCATTTGAAGTCAGGTAGTATGATGCCTCCAGCTTTGATCTTTCTGCTTAGGATTGTCTTAGCTATGTGGGCTCTTTTTTGGTTCCATATGAACTTTAAGGTACTTTTTTCTAATTCTGTGAAGAATGTCAGTGGTAGTTTGGTGGAAATAGCATTGAATCTAAAAGTTACTTTGGGCAGTATGGCCATTTTCATGATATTGATTCTTCCTATCCATGAGGATGGAATGTTTTTCCATTTGTTTGTGTCCTCTTACTTTCTTGAACAGTGGTTTGTAGTTCTCCTTGAAGAGGTCCTTCACATCCCTTGTTAGCCGTATTCTTAGGTATTTTACTCTCTTTGTAGCAATTGTGAATGGGAGTTTACTCATGATTTGGCTCTCTGCTTGCCTATTGTTGGTGTAAAAGAATGCTTGTGATTTTTGCGCATTTATTTTGTATCCTGAGACTTTTCTAAAGTTGCTTATCAGTTTAAGGAGTTTGGGGGGCTGAAATAATGGGGTTTTCTAAATATAAAATCATGTAGTCTGCAAACGGAGACAATTTGACTTCCTCTCTTTCTATCTGAATACACTTTATTTCTTTCTCTTGCCTGATTACCTTGGCCAGAACTTCCAATACTATGTTGAATAGGAGTGGTGAGAGAGGACATCCTTGTCTTGTACCAGTTTTCAAAGGGAATGCTTCCAACTTTTGCCCATTCAATATAATGTTGGCTGTGTGTTTGTCATAAATGGCTGTTATTACTTTGAAATATGTTCCATCAATACCTAGATTATTGAGAGTTTTTAACATGAAGAGATGTTGAATTTTATAAAAGGCCTTTTCTGCATCTATTGAGATAATCATCACATCCCTTGTTAGCTGTATTTCTAGCTATTTTATTCTCTTTGTAGCAATTTTGAATGGGATTCATTCATAATTTGACTCTCTGGTTGTCTATTGTTGGTGTAAAGGAATACTTGTGATTTTTGCACATTGATTTTGTATGCTGGGGCTTTGCTGAAGTTTCTTATCAGCTTTTGGAGTTTTTGGACTGAGACAATGGGGTTTTCTAAATATAGGATCACGCCGTTTCTGTTTGCCATTTTCTACTACCATTGAGCATATATGCATTTTATGACCATGCAATTCCATTCCTGGTTATGTTTTCAAGATAAACAATAACTAGTGCTCAAGTAGGAAGTCTTGACAGCACCATTTGTCATACATAGTTCATCTGAACTTTACCTGGTAATTGCGGTGACCATCTTTGTTAGCTAATTGACTTTATCCATGGGAGGAACAAACTTCTTATGTCTTTATGATAGATAGTTTTGCAACTTAGAGTGAGGTGCCCAGCTCACCAAAGTTAGGCTCCCACCCTTCCACAGAAACAGGGAGATAGGGTTGCTGTCTCCCTTGATCTTTACATTTCAAAGGGATGGCTCCCAGATCCTTGAGAAAGAAATTCCTGGGTAATAAAGCTGACAAAAGGCCTACCTACTTTTCAAAATAATATATAGATATTACAAAAGGAGGAGAAAATAGTTACAGGTTTTCTAAAGAAAATGTTCTAAGGGAAAAAAAATGTGGGGATAAGTCTCTTCCCTTATTTTCAATAGGAAAAATTAAACCTCTCATTTTAAAATTTTAATTGTCTTTATAACATTTACATAGAAATTTTGTCTGTATGTTAAACCTTAATACAAAGCTTTATAAATGATAAAAATACAATGAGTGTTAAAAAACTTTGAGTCTGCTAAATTATAAAGTTTGAGGGCCAAATGATGGCTGAGAGCAACTCACAATAAGCACTTCTAAAACACAGCACTTCAATGAATTAAGTAGCTAAAAATAAGGTTTACAAATATTTTCTCACATTTCATAGGTTGCCTTCTATGTTGTTGATTGTTTCCTTTGTCTTGTAGAAGGTTTTTAATTTTATGTAGTTCTACTTCTTTATCTTTGGTTTTGTTGCCTGTGCTTTTGATGTCATATCCCAAAAAATCATTGCCAAGAACAATTTCAAGGAGTTTTTGCTATTCTTTATTTTAAGAGTTTAATGGTTTAAGATATTACATTTAAACTTTGAATCTATTATGAGTTAATTTTTTTAAGATACTGTAAGACAAGGGCTTAATTTCATTCTTTTGCATGTGGATATCTAGATTTTCCAGCACCATTTGTTGAATAGACATTCCTTTCCCGATTGTGTATCCCCAACACCCTTGTCAAAGATTAGTTGACCTTATATGTGTGGGTTTATTTCTGGACTCTCTATTCTGTTTCATTGATCTATGTTTCTGTTTTTATGACACTACTATACTGTTTTGACTATGTTTGCTTTCTAATATAATTTGAAATCCAACAGTGTGATGCCTCCAGCTTTATTTTTTCAAAATTTCTTTGACTATTTAGTTACTTTGTTGTTGTGGTTCCATAATGTTTAGTATATTTTTCTATTTCTATGAAAAATGTCATTAGAATTTTCATATGGATTGCATTGAATCAATAGATTATGCAGTATGGGAATCTTAACAATACTAATTCTTTCAATTCATGTACATGGGATATCTTTCCATATATTTGTGCCTTCTTCATCAGTTTTCAATGTACAGATCTTTTGCCTCCTTGGTTAAATTCATTAAGTATTATATTCTTTTTCATGGTATTGTAAATAGGATTGTTTTCTTAATTTCTTTTTCAGATAGTTTGCTGTTAGTGTATGGAAACACAACTGATTTTTGTATGTTAATTTTGTATTATGAAACTTTACCAATTTTTTTTATTACTTCTAACCGTTTTTTGAGTGGGATCTTTAGGGTTTCTACACATACAGTCATGTCTTCGTCAAACAGAGGCAACTTAAATTCTCCTTTTCATTTTTTATGCTTGCCTACTTGCTCTGGCTAGGTCTTCTAGTACCATACTGAACAGAAATGATGAGAGTTGGCACCCTTGACTTATTTGTGATGTCAGAAGAAAAATTTTCAGTCTTTCGCTATTGATTATGATGTTAGCGGTGGGCTTGTTAGCGGTGAACTTTATTAGTGAAGCGGCTACTTGTCTGGAGAATATACCCTGGGGTTCCTCCTTGTGCGCTAGGAAAATTTAGGACACGGACACACACAAGGAGTTTAGGAGCAGAGGTTTAATAGGCGGAAGAGAAGAGGAAGACAAACAGCTCTCTCCATAGAGAAAGGGGTCTACAAGTGGAAAAGGATTGACTGGCAGCAAATGTGCCAGATTTTATAGTCCGGTTTGAGCAGGCGGTGTCTGATTTAGGTAAGGCTCACAGATTGGTATGACTTTTACATAGTGCAAGGGGAAGGCTGGTCACTCCATCCTAATCTTATTATGCAAATGGGCTTTCCAGGTGATGGAAGCCATCTTGTCTGCTCCTTACTGCACACATGGCTGACAAAGAGAAGGGAAGATGGAGCCTCCATCTTCAACATGATTGGCGCAGCTGCTGGTATCTACGTCTGCAGCTCAATTTTGTAGGCTGCTCTTCGTTAGAAAGGAAGATAATTTGGGGCTGCTTTTCATTAAAATGAAAAGCCTTACCAAAGACTCCCATACCCTTACTATCGGCCTAATTGATTTCTTCTTAACTTCTATATCATTAGTTCGTGGTACCTTCCTTCTATACCTAATCTATGGAGAGTTTTAATATCCAAAGTATATATGAAATGTACACAACTTTATAACAAGTAAACACATAACCTAATTTAAAAATAGACAAATCCTGAATAGGAATTTTTCCAAAGAAGACACACACATGCCCAACAGTCATACAAAATAGTGCTAATCATCACTAATAATCAGAACACTGCAAATCAAAAACACAATGAGATATTACCTCACAGCTGTTAGGATGGCTATTATCAATAACACAAGTGAATACAAGTGTTGGTGAGGATTTAAAGAAAAGGGAACCCTGGTACAATGCTGATGGGGATGTAAATTGGTTCAGATATTATGGAAATCAGAATAGAGGCTCCTCAAATAATTAAAAATAGAACTACCATATTATTTATCACTCCTACTTTTGGGTATGGAGTCAAAGGAAATAAAATCAATACCTCAAGGAGATATCTGCATTATCATGTTTATTGCAGCATTATTCATAATAGTCAAGATATACAAATAATCTAAGTGTCCACTGATGGATGAATAGATAAAGAAAAAATGGTACATATATATGAAGGAATATTATTTAACCATAATAAAAGAAGTATATCTTGTCATTTGCCACAACATAGATGAACCCGGAGGATATTAGGCTCCATGAAATAAGCAAGATACCAAAGGAGAAATAACCACATGATCTCACTTGAAATGTGAGGAATCTTGAAAAGTCAACTCATAAAAGCTGAGGGGAGAAAAATGGTTGTTAGGGCTCAGGAGGGAGGGGAAAGGGGATATATTGGTCAAAGAATAGGAATTTTCAGTTGCAAGATAAACAAGTTCTGGGGATCTGATGTATAGCATGGGTGGTGATGGATGTGTTCATTAATCTAATTGTGATAATCATTACACAATGTTTACCTATATCAAATATTTATATTGTACATCACGAATATATTCAATTTTTATTTGTTAATTAAATATTTCCAAATAATAAAAAAGAAGTACTGAAGGTGACTGGAGAATCACCTTAGTACAAAAGAAGAAGCTTGGCTGAATGGAGTTCAGTATTCCTCCAATCTTTTTTTTTTTTTTTTTTTGAGATAGAGTCTCGCTTTGTCACTGTGGCTGGAGTGCAGTGGCACAATCTCAGCTCACTACAACCTCTGCCTCCCAGGTTTAAGCGATTCTTCTGCCTCAGCCTCCCAAGTAGCTGGGACTACAGGAGAGTGCCACCACGTTCTGGCTAATTTTTGTATTTTTAGTAGAGATGGGGTTTCTTCATATTGGCCAAGCTGGTCTCGAACTCCTGACCTTGTGATCTGCCTGTCTTGGCTTCCCAAAGTGCTGGGATTACAGGCATGAGCCACAGTGCTCAGCCCTCCAATCTTGCTATGCTCAACTATGCTAGTGTTCTTTACATTGAGCTTCTAGTATTTGCTTGACCAAAACCAACTGACCAAATACACAAACAAATACATAAAACCATCATTAACTTTGTGACAAAAATTATATGGGAATCACAACCAAAAATAGTACTGTTTTATACTCAGAGCATTCCCCTATTTACCAGTCTCGTGAGAGTTAGTTTGTGTCACAGATCTCATGTTGAAGCAGAAGAGGTTGTATTGTTCACAGTGACAAATTCACCATGAAGCTAATGAATTATTTTCAGGGACCATGGCTTGAGGAGACACTTTCCAAGGCCCTGCTAGGAACTTCGGCTATGTAATTTCAGGAAACACAAATTTTCATAAAAGTACAAAATTAAGATGTTCTTCTTCTTTTTTTTTATCTAAAGAGATTCCACAAATTGTATACTCTTGAGGCAACTCACAAACTAGATCCATTGTCAGATTGCCCCATTACTTTATTTTATTCAATAAGTAAAGGAACAGCCCAAGTTATACGGAAAATGAGAGGTGAATAAGGAAGCATAGTTTTTTCCTGTTTTAATCTCTTTATTAAAATAAAGCCTTAATCAAAAGACAGTGTAATTTTCATAAAACACTGACTAAAATGTTAGCTGTAAGTGTTTTCTCAAGGTTTATTCCAGAGTGCATGAAAGTCAAGAAAAAAAGAAAAGAAATGGTTTAAAGTGCTGATTAGAAATGAGAAGCCCTGTAAATGAAAATGGAAGGTTTAATGATTTTTGCCTTAGTTGTTAAACCCCTTATAATGCATATCATTAGAAAACGATTTAAATATCTGGTGAAGAGTCACAAGGGGGCAAATTCCAAAGGTGGTTTTGGACTTATTAAAAATGCAGTGAAATCGTAACTCCACATTACAATAGCAATTAACTATGGTTAAAGGTGCCCTGAAGAGATGCAATTACTTTTAAATTAATTCTGCAATTTAAGATATATATTTACTGTATTTATTTATCAGCTAATTGATAAGTTGCCAGTCGAATGAATATGAAAGTCACCAGTATGTAACATAGTGAACATTTTTTATTTATTTGAGGATATTTTATTGCTGGCTCTTGCAAATAATACTTATGATGACCATCTTCCTCATTACAGGAAAATGTAATAGTCTTAGAAACTAGATGAGAATAAGGTGGTTACTAGAGGGCATGTTCATTTATTGAGTTATTTACATTTATAATAGTTCATCAGAGCAATAATAATTCTCGTTGAAACAAAATAATTATTTTCACATTTTTTAAATAAATTGACTATAGTTATTTTATAATATTCTGGAAAGGCAGGAAATAGAAATTTATAACAAATACTAAACACAGTTATATTTCTAAGTGGCTTTTCCCCAAACTCTATTAACAGATTAGAAACATTTCATGATTGTTTAATGGAGGGTGGATTTCTATTAATCAAATCCTATTTTATACCAATTCCCATCATTAAAAGAGAAACCTATTTTGTCGAAAGGAAGAAATGCCGCTGGAAAGTTTAAATGACAAAATTAAGGGTAGAAAAATTTAAATATGTATTAGAGACAAAATGATAATTATACAGACATTTAAAAATCTTAATAATAAAACCATTTACAAAATGATTCTCAGGGGAAGTATATGCTACAAGATTTGAATTATTTACAGCAGGATTATTTATTTTCACTGATTTGAAAATTGTAGAACATGTAATCCTTAACACTTTATCAACTTGGTTAAGTTTTTCACTAGCCTCAAATTGTCTTATTACTTATTACTCTGTACCTTGAGTGATAATATTGCTCTTTTTTTCCTTCTCCTCTGTCACTTGACCTTACTGACCTTTTTTGAAACATCTTCACCTAGTAATATGTATAAATTCTGTCACAGTATTATCGAAGAGACACTCTTAAAGTAGAATACAAAAACATTTCAATTATTTGACAATGGAGAAAAAGTTGATGGTTCATGTTTAGCTGAATCACGTAAAAGAACAGTGTGGTCTGTAAGAGATGACAGTAATAAGTCTCAAAAGGCTTGAAAAAAACCTATAAAAAACCTATAATTTTTCAATTTAAAGGAATAATTACTTAAGATGAACATCTAATTTAATTCTCAAATTGTTTAAATATATAATTTTTAAGTAACTTTTAAGTTATGTTGGCAGATAAAATCAAAGGAGTTATGAGTTACAAATCTCAGTCTCTATCACTTTCAAACATTCTAAGACCTGCAAGACATTATTTTAGAAATTACTTTAACATATATTTCTAAGGGCACACAACAGAGGGAGGGGGTTTAGGGCATAAAACAGGATTATTTAGTGAAAGTCTACTTAATAAATGGTGAGAACCACCAAGAAAACCAATGTCAATTCTAACACTGGGATATAAATGAAAGGATATTACAAACAAAATCTGAACAGGTTATTTGTGGAACTAAAATGTTGTTAGATTGATATGAAAGTTTACAGGGCCAAGAGGAGTCAAGACCCATTATAGAAGAACAAGATGAGAAGAATTGTTTTATCAGATTTCAAGATATAGTACACAACCATTTCATTAAAATCCTGTAATACTGGCTATATAAAGAAGTAAATCAATGATACAGAATGAGGAGAAATTAGAAACAGGTTTACAGGCATGAATGCTAGATTCACAATAAAGTTATCTTTACAGCACAAAGGGAAATGAATGGACTAATAAAATATAATAACTTCATGACATCTGTGTAGTGAGAGAAGTTCTAAAATGACAAAAAGGAGAAAACATAAAGAAAACGATTGATAATTATGAATGCATCAAATCTAAGAACTTCTGCTCATGAAAAAAAAGCATTAAAAAAATGTAATGGTAGCAATAAGGTGGCTGAAATGTCACTCAACAACTGACAAGGGGCTCATATCCAAACTACATAGAGTATCCCTAAAAAGAAATCATTGACAAACACACAACCAATAGTTTAAAAAACAATTCAACTCCTTTCGCTCAATATTATTCTTCAATATTCATGTTGTTGCTTGCAATTGGTGTTTTTTTAAAAATTTTGATTATTTGAATAAACAATAACATAATTATTCATTCTATGGGTGATAGGTATTTGAATAGTTTTTCCATTTGGGGTATCCAAAACAATTCTATGAGTATTCTTGAATCATATATTTTGGTCTATATAAGCACATGTTTCTGGAAGGTATATAGCTAGAAAGGAATTGCCAGGTCATAGTGTACAGAGATATTTTACCTGACCAACACTGAAGAAAAATCATTCTGACACTTGTTAAAATAGTAAGACTATTCAAGATGATTGCCACTTGCTACTCTTACCTGATATAATTTTTCCTAAGGGCAGACAAAGAACTTAGACATCAAGGCAATGAGAGGGGGAGCTTGGTCAGATATCAAGGATGATCAGATATCAAAGTTGGTCAGATAGCGACAGCGGCAGGATTCTCGCTAAACTGATTTGCAAGACTCTTGGTAAAGGTAGGCCAAGGTTGAGGTCTGGTCAAAGAGAACTAGTAGGAGCCTGATCAAATTTTGGTCAAGGACTGTGTAAACAGATAATGTCAACTTTTCCAAACGTGAATATGTATCAATTAACACTATTCTATGGCAGTGTGTGGAAACTTATTTTGCTCAACAAATTTTTCAACAGTCAAGCTTTTCAGTATTGTGCTTGTGGGTATCTAATGATATTTTACTGTGATTCTCTTTTACTTTTTTGTTTTCTTTTTGTTGATGAATAATGAGAGAGGATACATTTTCATGTTTATGGGCCATTTGGATTTCCGTTTTTAGAATATGTGGATTTGAGTTGTTTTCTAACCTATTAGTTTTATGTTTGTCAATGATTTATTTTTAAGGATTCTGTATGTAGTTTTGATATGAGCCCCTTGTCAGTTGTTGTGAATGACATTTCAGCTACCCCGCTGCTAACTTGAGCATCTGTGAATTTTGGTATCTGAGGGGGTCCTGGAACCAATTCCCCACAGATATGGAGGGGCAACTCTATTACTCATTGAATTTACTAACTCTGGAAAAATATTTTACTAATTTATCTTAGATGTTTATTTTCTACAGTGAATCTCATAGTATATTTTTTACATCATGTAAAAAATGTAGCAAACTAATTGCTACAACGCAAACATAAGCTATGAAATTGAGTTATTTTATCTCTGTGTTATATTTGAAATTTTGCCATTGAATGCTTTATTTTAGTGGCAGTTTAGGTTGTTATATTCATCATGTAAAAAAATGTTTAATGTTTTAATATGTTTAACTCATTTCTCAAAAAAAAAACTTTGAATGGACAAATTGATATTTTTACTCTTATTACCCTACATCCTCCAAAACTGGTATGGGTTTGAGTGTCCTTTGAAGTTGGCCTTTAGTACTATCTTTTATAGTTTGTCCAAGAAGGTGGAGGAATATCTTGAAAATGGGGAACATGCAGATTTTCAAAAAAATTATATGAAGTTCAACAAAACAGTTAAAATAATTCTAAAGAAACATGGTTTTCTTAAAAATGTATTATTGGAATGATGAACAATACATAATCAAATATAGACTACTGATATTTTACTTGCTTTTAATATAGATAATATAAATAATTTCACAAAAATTTAAAACAACCTATAAGAATAATCCTAATTTAAATGTTTCAAAAATTCACCCAGTACACACCAAATTAATGCTTTTATTAATTTATTATTAGAATAGAACTAATGTATTTAGTAACATTTATATTCAGATTCCAAACATTCGGTAAATCATTCAAATTCCAGGTGTATATCTCACATCTATCACTAGATTCTTAGTGTCATACTGTCAAATTCCAAAAGGCAGTCCTTGAATTAAATACTCCAGTTCAAGCTTTAACATAGGAATGAAAGTTGATCTAACTTGACAGTTCTCTAGAAATAGTCATTCTGACATGTCAAAGATGGTACATGCCTGGATCTCTACATTATTCAAAAATAATGGAATCTAGGGAAAGGAAAAGAAATGACAGAACGTCCTACACCCAAGAATTAAATACTTTAAAAGGGGAAAATGGTATAATTTATATGGAGTTAGGTTGGGCATGGGGGATGAGACTATAACAGTATATTTCATTATATCTTTTCAACCTTGTTCTCAACTTTTTCCCACATTCATTGAACTTTCAAACTTGGAAGACTATTGAAAAAGATAGATAAGGCAAACTTTTGGCATTTAACAACAGTAGTCAGTGATATTTTTCGAGGTGAAGTTTTGGTATATAATAAATAACAAGTGTACAAAAATACTAGAAAAAGTTAATCATCTTGTATCTAAAATTTGAAATCAATTGCTCCCTTTTCGTAATCTTACCTTTGTAATTTGGCTAAAGATCTTTTCAGCAGCTACTGATAATGCTCTATTTGACTATCTGTCTTGTTTATTTATGTCAGTGATTGATTTAAACTACTGAATATTTCCCCCATTTCTACCCATTCTATAACAGCAATGACTAAATCCAATTTGATAATACAAAATAGTAGCCTAAAGGTTTTTATTCATCCAAAATATAATTAATGATTTTTTATACTATATCATCCAAATGAAGACCTAATCTGCAAGAATCATTTCTAGAGTTGATGTGGTAGTTCGGATACCTTTGCCTAACACAGCCTTAGATCTCTACAGTGAGGCCACCACAGTGGCACTACAGTCAGCCTATGAATAACAAACTAGCTGAGCTGAGTCAGCTGGGTCATCTATTGCTCCCTGCTCACAGAGGAAAGCTGGAAGTGATAGATAGCTCCATTAACTCTGTCTGACTAATGCACACTTGGGGAACACCAAATTGGGAACTTTTTTTTTTTAATCATTCTGAGACAAACTGCAGGGATGCAGTTTGTTTATTCTCCACTCAATAAGGAAAATTGTTGGGCAAATGAATAATAGCTGTAGAAAGCAGTGAAAATAATATTTTACATAATAAAATAATATTTGTCTTTTAATTAACACATTTCAGTCCAGACTGTCAAAATATTTTTTCAGCATTATTTACAAATATCTGAGAAAACTTTGACATTCAGCCTATCAATACAAACATTAAACATTTTTAGCTTAAACAGAATAGCAATTCTCATGAAATGAATATGTACATAGCTGGCATATTATAAGTCCCATTATACAATGGGGCAATATTTATGAGATTATTTTGTAGACCAGGACTTAAGTACAATTTTACTATAGAGTCACAATTGTGTTTTTTTAATATGCTTTATGAAACATTCAAAGGAATTATTTCTTTTTAAATTCAACGAGAGAAAATAAAATGTGAGGGCTAGGTAAACTAATTCCTTAAGTTCTTTACAACAATTTTTTTTAGGAATTGTTAGTTAATAAATAGGCTCAGGAGAAAAGCACAGGCAATGATGCTTCCCTACCCTTGGCCAGTATGAAAAAGAGTTTTTTACAAGAGCCTGATAGAAGAAATTGATAAGCTTCTAATGCTGTGATTCCTTCTTTTTTTCACATTAGCAGCCCTATGTAAATTGTATAAAGCACTTCAGAAGTTAATAATGGTAATGGAGAAGAAAACAAAGTACAAGGCAATTGTAAAAATGGAGGGAAAATGGAGTCATTTCAAATTCACTGTTCTTCCATTAGATATCATTGTAACTAGAATAAACAATTCATTTTTTTAAATGTTTAAAATAGCTGTATCTTCAGGAGGAGTTCAATATTTTCTTTGTAGATTTGAGTACCTGTTAAGGTAGTCAGAATTCAAAGATTAATACTTTCATCATCTATGACTTAAGGGGGGAGGAAAAATATGTAAATTAAAAATTGCAAAATAACATGTGTCCATTCAACCTCTATTATTGAATACCCACCATAGCTCAAGCACTATGGTTGGCCCTTTCACATAATGAAGAGAAAAGGTAGATACAAGCCTTCATGGAATTTAGGTATAAATTAAATGATCACACAGAAAAATATAACATGTCAAAGGTGATAAGAAACCATGAAGAAAAGAGACATACTGCTAAGGACGATTTAGTAATCTGGGTCAAAAAAAGGCTTTCCTGAGAACAAAACAATTGAGTTGATATGATTGAGGTGAGTGAGAACTTATTGAATGAAAAATTTAAGAAGCATTCTCCAGGCAAAAGAAACACCATGTAGTAGGAGGAGACATGGCATATGTGATGAACAGAGGCCAGTGTGACTGGAGCTCTGAGAAACTGGGGGAGAGTAGTCCAAGCGAGGCCGGAGAGATCAGAATAAAACAGCTCAAACAAGGCAGAGCTGTTTTACAAATAGTAACCTTTACAAATAGTAACACTATTGTAACCAATACAATAGTGGTACTTTACTTTGTAAAGTACCACTTTACAAATAGTAACCTTTCTTTTGGATCATAAAAAGCAGGAAAATTTTAAGCAGGGGCTAACATGTTTAGATTAGGAGGTTCTTAGAACTATCATTGTGTCTGAAGTGTAGAGATAAGGTAAAAGGACAGGCAAGACTGATGAGTCTGTGGAAATAGTTTATGAAAAAAATGATGGTATTAAATAGATTAAAATGGCCGGGCACAGTGGCTCACACCTGTAATCCCAGCACTTTGGGAGGCCGAGGCAGGCGGATCCCGAGGTCAGGAGATTGAGACCATCCTGGCCTATATGGTGAAACCCCGTCTCTACCAAAAACACAAAAATTAGCAGGGCATGGTAGCGCGAACTTGTAATCCCAGCTACTTCGGAGGCTGCGGCAGGAGAATCGTTTGAAACTGGACGCGGAGGTTGCAGTGAGCCGAGATCGCGCCACTGCACTCCAGCCTGGGCAACAGAGGAAGACTGTGTCTCACAAAAAAAAAAAAAAAAAAAGATTAAAACATAGGATGACAGGATGTCAGTGAGAGGAAGGGAAGTGAATGAAATCAAGAGATATTTGTTATGTAAAAACAACAAGATTTGGTGATAGATTAGAATAGGAAGGCACTGAGAGAGGGAGAAATCAGTTAACATTCACATTTCTGACTTGTGAAGCTGGATGGACAATGGTCCTGTTCACTGAGATACAAATAACTGGAATAAATAACTGGAACAAATAACTTGTCACTTCCCAAACAGTGGAAGTGACAAGGAAAAGGGAGATTGTTAGGTCCTTTCTGGACTTGTAGAATTTGTGGTACCTTTGAAGCATACAAGTGGAAAAATGTCAGAGACGTTCAAACCCAGAGGGACTCCATTGTGAGTGAGGGCTAGGAAAATGAGGCTGAGGCTTGCTGGGCTGCATTCCCAGAAAATGAGGCATTCCTAGCCTCTAGATGTTCACGGTTAAGGGAACAAATTAATAATGTTTACCAAAACAGACCCAGACTTGGGAGTGTCCAGATATCCCAACATCTGGAGAACAAAGGCATTCCTAATTTTGCTTTAAAGATAATAATATCAATTCTTGCAAAATACAGTAATTAAGAAAATTAATCCTTTATTACAAACCCTTGTAGCAGAGCACATCTCCCCAAGATCTATTTTTATCATATATATATATATATATATATATATATATATATACACACACACACACACAAGCATTGTACCTAGGGTGGATGTGTTCCTCCTCTTATTTTCAGGAATGCCCTACTCTGTCTATGGAGTATCTGTCCTTTGACTACTTTACTTTCTTAATAAACTTGCTTTTACTTTGCACTGCAAACTCTGCCTGAATTCTCTCTTGCAGGAGATCCAAGAACCCTCTCTTGGGGTCTGGATTGGGATCTTTTTCTGGTAACAGAAATGTCAAGAAGGTGATTGGACGTGTTATCTTATAGATTAAGTGTAAAGCAACTTGATAAATAGCACAGAGAGCATGGAAGAAATTACCAGTGGAAGAATACAGATTGAGAAGACATTCTAGGAAGAAACTTTTGGTATTACCAGTATTTAAAGACTGCATACAGAAGTACAAACCTCAAAATGAGGATATCAATCAAAAATTCGTTTCCAAAAAATGACATTAACAGAATAGGAGGGTGTGGACTCATAGTTGTAGAATCTCGTCGCTCCATGCAGGATCTTTCTATAAAGTAGAGTAATGTTAAAGAATAATGCTCATTAGTGGCCAAATAATATAAGCGCAAAGTATATACATTGGGTATATGATTGTGTTGACTAGCACAAATTTGTCTATAATATAGCATATTGAAATGATGATCAGAATCTTCAAGTCAGAGGCAAAGTTGAATCCCCAAAGTGGAAAAATAATGAAGCAATAGTATAGAGTTCATGAGAGGGATGAGGGAATGAATTTGAGATGCAGGTACAGATTGATGTTATAAAAGTCAAAGGACAGGGCTTTAGTTTTACAAAAGGCAGGGAAAAGAGGATGGAGATGGTTGTGGATAGGTTGTTTTAATTGTTAGCAGGAAATTTAGGGCACTCTTATCTGACATCTAATTCCTCTGAAATACTTGTCAGATCAGCTTCTGGGAAGCTGAGTGTGACTTAGAGAAGCCATTGATTTCCCAAGATGTTCCAATCCTTCCAATAGATACATGAGCATGTGGCTGATGTCCTTACTGACATTTGCTAGAGAGTTGCTGCAATTTTTAATGTTTTATCCACTCTTATCTACGATAGGAGTTTTTGGATATTCATGTTTTGTGGGGAACTGGGAGATTCATAGGTTTAAATTAGATAAATAATATGTTACACTGCAGAGCATGAAAGAGTATGTTTGGAAGATAAATGTAATAAATACAGTACTGAAAAGAGTTTGAGCAAAGGGCTGTGGAAGCATAGTACAGGGGACAGTTAACATGGCTAAAAATTAGTGAAAGCTTCATGGAAACAATCTGTCAACTGGGTCTAGAAGGATGAAAAGTGATGATCTCATGGTGTTAAGGAAAGGGGTCCTGATCCAGACCCCAAGAGAGGGTTCTTGGGTCTCATGCAAGAAAAAATTCAGGGTGAGTTCATAAAGTGAAAGCAAGTTTATTAAGAAAGAAGAATAAAAGAATGGCTAGTCCATTAGAGCAGCCCCAAGGGCTGCTGCTTGCCCATTTTTATGGTTATTTCTTGATGATATGCTAAACAAGGGGTGAATTTTTCATGCCTCCCCTTTTTAGATCATATAAGATAACTTCCTGATGTTGCCATGGCATTTGTAAACTGTCATGGTGCTGATGGGAGTGAATCAGTGAGGATGACCAGGGTCACTCTCGTGGCCATCTTGGTTTTGCTGGGTTTTGACGGGCTTTTTTACAGCAACCTATTTTATCAGCAAGGTCTTTATGACCTGTATCTTGTGCTGACCTCCTATCTCATCTTGTGACTAAGAATGCCTTACCATCTGGGAATGCAGCCCAGTAGGTTTCAGGCTCAATTTACCTAGCTCCTAGTCAAGATGGAGTTACTATGCTTCAAACGCCTCTGGCAATGGGGAAAGGAGAATGACATTCTTAGCAAAAGAAGCACCATTAAAAGAAGAAGGCACAAAAGTACATTTAAGAATTAAGTGTAGCTGGATTCAGCCATGGGCCATGATCATCCTGTCCTGCTTTCATCTAAGGCATGCAGCCGGTCTGTGGCTCTGATTAGATGCCCTGACAGTAGACACTCTTCTCCTCACGATGAAATACCGGCATATTTAGCTTAGAGAATCAGTGAGAGAAATGTAGTTACCATACTTTTCTTTCTGGTTGGATAAACTTTACTCTCATTCCAAAAGAGAAATCGTCAGTTATTCTTATAGAAAAGTTAATAAGCTAAAGATGTTTTTTCATGGTTGTTCATAAAAATCAAAACAGAACAATAATAAGATAGATGTATTATTTCACATCACTTTTTGTTATTCTCACTTGTGGTATTATGCATATCATAAGTGATGACTTCTGAAGAGTTAAAAAATTTAATCTATTTTGGCACTGTAGTTAATGACATTAGAAAATTGATATTAATTACCAAAGTGAATACTACTAATAATAAGCTAATATTCTCATATTTAATTGTCAATGAAAGGATTAATGGCCACAGTCTAATTCACTCTTTTGCTACTAAGCTTAATGTTATTATGTCAATTTTTATTACTATGCTTATTTTTCTTAGAACTTTTAATATATCAACAATGTGTTTATTGGTATGTTCTACAGCATGTAGTTTGTGCTGATTTGAATAAATGATTTCAAATAACATAATTCAATGCTCTCATTATTCATAGCATAAGTGTTTTGTTGTATTCTATATTTACAGATATGTATCATGTTGACAATGTGTGTTCAAACACTGAATTGCATAATGATACGAAATCTGACATGGCATTAGCACTCTAACAAATTTTTGCTTCAAGACTAATAAAGAAATAAGGTTCACTATATTAACAGCTGTAATATCATTTAAATTACCCAAACTATATAACGCCTAGCTATTTCAGAGATTTTTTTTGCCACCTTAATTTTCAAAGGAACTTGATTTTGTTACTCTTTTGTTTGTTTAAAATATTAATATATGTTATTTATATTTTTAAATATATAAATTCTTAAATATTTAAATTTTTATATGGTGCATATTATTACCTAAACTGTTAAAAATATTACTACTATAATGTAGTAGTAATGTAGTAGTAATCTGTAAGTGCCTATTACTACTAAGCTGTTACAAAAATATATTTTTAACGTGGTTTTTGTCTCTATTCAATACTCAGTGTTCAGTAACTAAAGGACAGCTTGTCTCAAAATAGATACTTCGGGAACATTTATGGTTAAACGTGTAATTTGTTAATGATTTTTATTTATCTTAAGACAGATTTCATAATATTTGTTTTTTTATGTTCTTTCTCCCAGCACTACACTTTAGACAAGTTGTTTTCCATATATTTTCATTAGGGCCAAAAAAAAGAAGAAAACCAACCCTTAATTTTTGAACAATATGAAAATATTATCATTATATAGTTTATCTGGAGCATTTGGCTATACATATGGGACTCCATAGTTAAAATTGGATTAAGTCATAAGAACATTTACTGTTTGCTTAATTTCCAAAGTTGGTGGCTAAGTTATTTATTCTGTGACTTAAAGAAACCATTGATTTCCCAAGATATTCCCATCCTTCCAATAGATACGTGAGCATGTGGGTGATGTCCTTATTGACATTTGCTAAAGAGTTGCTGCAACTTTAGCATTTTATCCACTCTTACCTCTCTAAGCAAGAGTAGCAGTTGCAAACTAATTTTTTAAAGACTTTTTCCTTTGTGTACTTTTGCTGTTTTATCAGAAAATAAAAAATTTCCAAGGTGCCTAGGAAGTCTTCCTCACCCTCACATCCCATTGGCTAGACTCGAGTCACATAGTGCGATTGTAATTTTGTGTCAACCTGACTAAATCGGTATTTGGCTACAATCTATGGAGAGCCTGAATAGAAGAAAAAGCAGAAGGAAGAATTTGCTTCTTTTTTTTTTCGCCCAGCTGCATAAGCTGGGACCATCACCTTCTGCCCTCAGATTGGAACTTATAATAATAAGTTCCTCAGATTGGAACTTATAATAATAAGTTCCTCAGATTGGAACTTAAAATAATAAGCTTTCCTGCTTCTCAAGTTCTCTGACTTAGACTGAATCATTTCAGTGGCTTTCATGAGTCTTCAGCTTGCAGATGGTGAATCATGAGACTTCTAGGTGTGTGTAATCAGTTAATTTATCTCCCTCTCTTTCTCTCTTCCCCCTCTCCACTTCCTCTTTCTTTCAACTCTTATCAGGTTAGAGAACCAATTCCAGAAACCCCAGAACCTATTCAGAGAATTCAAATTTAAAATTCTGTTTCTCTGTAATGGCCCCCTCATCCCATCCCAAGCAATTGCAATGCAAGACAATTCCGATTTTCCTCATGACATGCCCCTACCACCACTCTTTGCTTCTAGACCTATTATTAGACATAAAGTCCCAGCAGGCCCTTAAAGGTGAAGTACAAAGTATGACCCATATAGAGGTACGCTATGCACCGAAGAAATTTTTTGAGTTTTATAATTTATACTGACAAATGTGGGGAGCATGTGTGTAAATGGATACTAAGGGTGTGGGAAAATGGTAGAAGGAAAATAAAGTTAGGTAAGGCTTAACTTATTCATATGCATTCAATGAGCAGAGATTTTTCATTTAATATTGCATATCTAAAAGTTAGAAATGACTCTCACAATCTACTTCTTTGGTTGGCCAAATATAGATCAGAAGGTAGGCCACAGTGAGAAAATTGGAAATTCTGGAAATGCTTTGGTTCAATATAGAGAAAGGGATTCAAAGGCTTAGAGAAATTCAAATGTTAGAGTGCTTTGTCATTTAACTCATGTTCACACACACCTGGTGAGCCCTAGCACCTTTGAAGAGTTCTGTGGTCACTGTAGATTTCTGTAGGTCTAATCTCACAATGGGATCTGCAGTCACTGAATTAGAAAACCTAAATGCAATGGGAATAATTTAATCATAGGTGGGAGGGGCCAAATGGTGGCATTCAACTTCCAAAAACAAGATGGGTGTGGCTACTATAATAGCACAGTCAAAGCAGCTTCAGAATAATCTGACTCATGCAGACCTATGTGATTGCTAAATTGATCATGGTGCTCCTACAAGTGAAATAGCCTACTAGAGCCTACTACATTTCATTTGATCTGTATAAGCAGAAAACTTTTAGGTCAAGTGAATAAAAATCTAGCCTGAATCTGAAAAACTGAGTAATGGTCCCTCAATCAATTTCCAGACATGAGCCGATGTTTAGATGAATTTTCAGACCCCAACTCCTTGAATAAGGGGAAAGTTGGGTTCTCCTGAAGAAGGACCCTGATACACGACAGAAAATTTATACTGTTAATCTTTCTCTCAGATTTTCTCATAGGAGCCTGTGGCTTTTTATGAGGGTAACTTTGCACTGGGGAGAAGAAAATAATCAGAACTTTTAGGGATTATTGAACATCAGCTCCAAACTTACACTAATTTCAGCAGATCCAAAACATCATTGTGACCAACCAGTGAGCATATGGGCTTATGGAGTTCAAGTGATCAATTCAGTTTTAGCTGAGGTTCATCTTACAGCAGGCCCAGTGTATTTATGGGTCCATCCTGTAGTTATTTTCTCATTTCTGGGATGCATAATTGGAATAGATATATTCAGCAGCTGGAAAAATTCCCACATTGCCTCCTGGACCTGTGCAGTAAGGGCTATTATGGTGGAAAAGGCCAAATGGAAGCCACTAGAACTACCTCTAACTAGGAAAATAGTAAATCAAAGAAATATCACTCCTGGAAGGATGCTGAGTTTAATGCCACCATCAAGGACTTGAAGGATGCAGGAGTGACGATTCCTACATCTCCATCCAAACTAGCATATTTGGCCTGTGCAAAAGACAGATGGAATTTGAAGAATGATGGTGGATTATCATAAGCTTAATCAGGTGGTGATTCCAATTGCAGCTGCTGTACCAGATGTGGTTTCTTTTCTTGAGCAAATTAACACATCCTTTCATTCCTGGTATTCAGCTATTGACCTGGAACATGTTTTTTCTTCATTCCTTTTCATAAGGCCCACCAAAAGCAGTTTGCTTTTAACTAGAAAGAAATTCATCTTTACTGTCCTACCTCACAGGTATATCAACCCTTAAGCCCTATGCCGTAATGTAGTTCATAGGGATCTTAGTCACCTTTTACTTCCACATTATACCACAGTGGTCCATAGCATTAATAATACTATGTTGATCAGTCCTAGTGAGCAAAAAGTAGCAACTATTCTATGCTTATTAGTAAGATATTTGAATACCAGAGGGTGCGAATTAAATCTGACTAGAATTCAGGCACCTTCTGTCTCAGTGAGATTTCCAAGGGTCCAGTGGTGTGGGGTGAGATGATACATCCCTTTCAAAGTGAATGATAAACAGTTACATCTGGCTCCTCTTGCAACCAAAAAGAGGAAAAAGTGCAATGGCTAGTTGTCTTCTTTGGAATTTGGAGGCAACATACTCCTCATTTGGGTGTGTCATTACATCCAATTTACTGAGTCTTCCCCAAAGTTGCTAGTTTTGAGCTGGGACCCAGAAGAAGAGAAGGCTCTGCAATGAGTCCAGTCTGCTGTGAAAGCCACTGTGTCACTTAAGCCATAAGATCCAACAAATCCAATGGCGGTTGAAGTGTCAGTGGCAGATAAGGATGCTGTTTGGAGCCTTTGACAAGCCTTTATTGGTGAATCACAACAGCGGCTCTTAGGATTTTGTAGCAAAGTCCTGCTAAAGGATAACTAATTTTCTTGAGAAACAACTCTTGACCTGCTACTGGGATTTAGTGGAAACAACACTTAACCATGGGCTACTGAGTGAGTTACCATACAACCTGAGCTGCCCATCATGAGCTGGGTCTTATCTGATCCATCAAGCCATAAAGTTGGGCATGCACAGCAGAACTCTGTTGTCAAATGGAAGTGGTATATATATTGGGCCTGAGATAACACTAAAGGCACATGTAATTTATGTTAAATGTAAAAGGAAATCCTCCCCTGTGGGCAGAACTTTGGGCAGTGCACCTGGTTGTTCACTTTGCCTGGAAGAAGAAATGGACAGACATGTGATTATAAACCACTTCATGGGCTATGGCCAGTGGTTTGGATGGATATTCAGGGAATTGGAAGGTACATAACTGGAAAGTTAGTACCAAGGAAAAGTGAAGAAGAAACATATGGATAGCCCTTTCTGAATGGGCAAAAAATGTGAAGATGCATGTGTCCCATGTCAAGTTCCCACCAACAGATGATCTCAACAAAGAGGATTTTAATAATTAAGTGATAATTAAGGATGAGCCATTTTGTGGGCACCAGTCAGCCCTTTTCCCTAGCAACCCTTGTCATTACCCAATGAGCTCATGAACAAATCAGCCATGGTGCCAGTGATGAAAGTTATAAGTGGGCTTAGCAACATGGACTTCCACTCACTAAGGCTGACCTGGTTACAGCCACACCAAGTGCCTAATCTGCCAGCAGCAGAGACCAACTCTGAGTCTCTTGTGTGGAACTGTTCACTTGATAGATCAACCAGCTACCTGGTGGCACGTTGGTTACACTAAACCACTTCCATCATGGACGGGGCAGTATTTTGTTCTTACTGGAATCGACACTTTGAATATGGATTTGCCTTTCCTGCACACAATGCTTCTGCCAAAACCACCATCCGTGGGCTTAAAGAATACGTTTTTTTGTGTCATTGCGTTCCACACAATATTGTCATAAAGGAACTCATTTCACAGCAAAAAAAAGGAAGAGTGACAGTGGGTAGAATGTTCAGTTAATAATTCTTTTTACTTCACAAAAATATATCATTATTATCCTGTCCAAGGCCTCTCTTTTAATTCATTCATTCATTCATTCATTCGTTCATTCATTCCATGCTCTCTTCATTTCACTTTCCCATTCTCCTTGTCACATCATTGGCTGTCATTCCAATGTGTCTGATATTTATCTTTTATTTGTATGTATTCTAGTAAAATACACTTTGAGTAAATGTTTTTTTAAAAGTTTATTCAATGACAAAAGTGTTTTTTTAAACTTAACATTATATTTTATAGAATTTGTTCATATTTTATCTTTACATATAGTGAGATGTTTCTGTTGTTTTTTTATTTTTTATTTTTTGCTCAATAACAGTATAATGCATCCAGCACATTTTGATTATTCTTCCTACAGTGACATGTAGATAGCCTCCAACTCACTTCTATATTAAACTATACTGCAATGAACATATTTTAAAATGTCCTTATGGATCTGTCTAAAAATTTCTCTAGATTATTTATAACCAGAAGCAGAAATCTATGACTGTTAGGTAATGGGGTATTTCAGTTATCAGACAGTTTGGTTTAGATGTATTATTAGAAATGTACCTTAATTTCTGTTAAAATCTTGCCCAAAACTTGGCAATCTGGTGGATATAAAGAAATTTATTATTGTATTTTAATTTTCATTTTCTAGTTAATAATGATTTTGAGCATATTCTCAACAATATTTTTCTTAGTCTTTTGTGTTTCCCCTTCTGTGATGACTTTTGCCCATTTTCTTAATATTTCTGTCTCTTTTGCTATCACAATTGTAGCAGGATTTTTGAGTACATTCTAGATATTGCTATGTTGTCAGTTTTCGAAATTACAAGTATCTTTATCATCTCTCTCTTATCTTTATTCATGGTGTTGTTTCTAGATATCAACTTTATTGAAATATAAATTGGATACAATACACCCATTGTAAGTATAGAGTTTGATAAGTTTTGAAAATGTACTCACCTTTTATAAATGTGCTCGAATTATAACAAGAATCAAGACTCCATTAAATACTTTTTAACAAATTCTGAATTTTAATTTAATACAGTCTAATACTTTGCCCCACTTTTGTGTTTGGAAATATTAAAAAATTCTTCCATTTTGGTCAACCATAAATATCTTCTTAAATTAACTTCTGTTAATAATTTCACCTCTCACATTTCAGGTTATTTTTATAAGCAGATTAAAAGTTTTTTTTTATTTTGTGGCTCACAATAAAAATAAAATTTTTGATGTGATTCTATTTTTGCAAAAGCATAATAATTACTGAAAATGTGGTCCCAAAATAAGAAAAAAACAAACAAATGAAAATAAAACTCTTCCCTAAACCCTAGCTCCAACATTGTTTTTTAAAAATCTTCTTTTGTTTTAATGAATACTTAGTAATTGTTCATATTTGTGGGATACAGTATGATGTTTCTATATATATATACATTCTATATTAACCAAATCAAGTTTTAATCAACCTTAAGCTTACCTTTTATATGGTGTTAGGTTGTAGTCCATTTTTCATTTTTTGTGCATACACAAGCCAGGTTTTCTCATCATCAACAAAAGTCTATTTTTGATTTGATTATGTTTCTTCCTATATATGTAGATTTCTGCATATATGTGGTTCAGATTTTAAGCTCTTCAGATTCTGTTCAATTCGTCTGTATGCCAATACTTGCACAACTTGTAATTATATTTTTATTTACCTGGCTTTGTAATATGTCTTAATATTTGGTAAATAAAATTATTTTTCAAAATATATTTAGCTGTTAGTTATAGAATGAGTTATTGACTTCCTAAAAAATCTATGGACAATTTTGATTGGAATTGATTAAATTTTATGTATTATATTAGAAAGAATTGTCAGCTTTATATTATAAGTCAGACTATTTGAGAGCTAGGGATATCTACTTATTCAAAACTTCTGTTATGCTTAAATTTTAAAATTATTTTTCTCTTTGTTCTAGTATATACTTCAATTCCTAGAAATATCAGTGGCTGTTGTTTGTTTTATTTTAATTTACTTTATTTCTGTTTTTGCGATTGCACATTATATCATTTAAAAATTATATTTTCTATTTAGTTATTGATTGTGTAGAAGCATTTTATTGATTTTTAAAGTTGATTTTGGATTCAAAAACTTCACTCAGTCTTTTTATATGGTTTGATACTTTTTCTGTCGGCTGAGTTGATTTTTTCATGTAGGTGAACCTGACGTTTGCAAATAATAACAATTTTATCTTTTTTTAAGTTATCCTTATTTGTTTCCTTTATTTTATAAGACTAGTCACACTTTCAGCAATGTGAGTTAAAATCAGTCACTACAATGTTTGATTACTCTATTTTTCCTGCCATTTCATAAGTTGTTGTTTTATTTGTTGTGAGACTATTTCATACCTATATGTGCATGGTGGCCCCTCCTTGTTTTATATGACATTCTTTCCTCTGGTCCATTCTTCTGAATACTATTTTATCATTTTTTCATCTCAACTTTTACTTTGTTAGTTTCTAAGATAGTTTTCTATTCAGCCTTTTCATCCCTTTTTTAACAACTTTTCTTTATATTTTATTTCTTTTTGACTGGATTTCATTTTATACTTTATTTTCTCTCATCATAAAAATGCTCTAGTACCATTCTTTTTCAAGTTTTGTTAACCATTTTATGACCTGTATCTCAGACAGTGCTTACATAACACATGTTGATAATAAATGTTTTTAATGCCTAATGGACTAAATAAATGCTGAAATAAAATATTTTATTTAACATTTATGTGCATTCAAAAATAATAATTATACCCTACCAGGCCTAGGTACTGCATAATCCCTTTTCTGCTCACCACAAATAACCATATACTCACATATCAATGAACAGAACCATTTACAGAAACATCACATGGTCTGTTTTAAGGTAAGCTGTAGGTAGGAAGAAGATGAAATCAGGGTCACGCCTTTGGGGGTATACTATTAAATAGGGACAACTATTTATTTCAGAATTATGGAATGGTGTGGTAAAATAAGGGTAAATTAAAATTAAATTTTATAGTGAAATCACAGGGTACCCATGGATATATTTCAAAATGCTGTTTCCTGGGTCTCTTATTAATTAACTTTGTTCAGTTGTCCTCTCTCTGAGTGTGTGTCTCTCTCTCCCAGAATTATTTTATGCTTTTCTGAAATCCTATGTTTCTACAAGCCAAAACCAATCTAATAATTATTTTTCAGATATCAAGAAGTAAGGAACTGCTTAGTTGGACTATCCACAGACATAAAATTAGAGTGTTTTTCATGTTTCTATTGAAATATTAATTTTAGAAGATATATGAGTGCAAATAAATGTTTACTTTTTCAATTCTTTCCTTCTGAGACATCTGATTCTCCATAGGAAACTTTCCTTTGCCTTTTAAAATGCCTAATATTCTCTAATATTACGCAAAAAAGTTTAATCTCTTACAACCACTAATTCCTTGCCATAATTCGTCTTTATTTCCCATTTCCCAATAATCCCTTTCTTTATTAGTATTTCTGCCACTAGCTATTCCTACTGCCTCCCACAAAGCATCCAACTCTCTACCTTGCAGTTCTTGTCATTACTACCTGTGATTTCTACCAGATCTGAGGCCTCAGTTATTTTTTTATTCAATAAGTTTGTTCACTCCTTCATCCAACATTTACTACACACTGACCATGTTTGAATTTCTGAGCATGTGATATGTAATGCATTTTTCTTACTAAATGCTATACCTTTTAAATATATGAACTTCCCAGTTTACCCTTTTTTAGTGTTTGTACTCTTGTAATATAATTATCTAATGCTATACTTGCTTTTACTGGAGACCTTATCTATTTTTAATTTTGATTTACCTAAAAGGAAGAAACCCTTAATTGATCTATGAATTTTAATTCCCTTTATGGCATTTTTAAAATATCAGCAAAATATGCACAGCTTGCTTTGTCCTCGGCAATACATATGTATGCCATTATTATTTAAGTTTATTTTATTTTCCACTTAACGTGAAAAATAATTTTTATAACACTTTGTCAAGTGTGAGAATTAGCTTCTGATAACAAAGTGAGTTCAGGTCAAAGCTGGATAATGCTTTCATTCTTAAAGAATAAAATTTGATCCATGAAAAAGTGTTTACTTTTAATTGGAATATTTCCAAGATAGAATATTTTACATGATAGCATTAAACATACATTGCCATTTTACACACTGTTACAAGTGATTACATAAAATATGTAAGATACACAAGATTTGTTTGAGTTTAAAGCTTAACAGGATTAAACCAATAGCTCGTACACTTTGCAACTGTTCAACATCAGCCAATAAGGTTCATAAATATAATACATACAAACAGATGCATACACACACACCTTTATGGGTTTAAAATAGCATTTTTAAACACATTCAGTGCTTTGCTGTCTGTTAGGCTTACATTTAAATCTAATGGTATCATAAAATAAATAATTTGGTCTTTTACATGAATAACACACTCTACTAGTCAGAACTTCAAATTCAAAAAGAGTACTGCACATGATTCAGGATTTCACTTTAAATTACTTTGTAATGAAACTTTTTGGGAAAATATTTCCAACAATTAAAATTCAATAAATCTTTCATTTATTGATTTATTTTGTTGTGGGATAGAGACCTGCGATGGAGAGGGAAGGGATAGCAGTGAACAAGATAATAATAAGGAGTCAATCGACACAACTCTCTGTATCGCAGTAGAATCTTATTATAATGCCCTTATCAGAGGTAGAAATATCATCTTTACAATTTTTTTGTATTTTATAATTACACAGTGAACCTTAGTAGTATAAGACATAATTCTTTGTAATTTTACAGAATTGCAAGATAAAGAGTACAGCAATTTATACAGATAAAATGATAAATGACTCGTGACATTAATCTGAAGTAAATATATTCATATTTCTTTTTTTGCCTGAATAATCACTCTTGCCATTACTTGTCTTATTAGTAGGAAGTATGGTATTTTCCTCTTCATGGTTGTCCCTACCCTATTGTTAAAACAAACAAACAAGAAAACTTGATTGGGTTATTAAATCTAAAAAGCCCATTCTGCTTTCACACACCAAAAAGAGGGAAATTTGTTGTATGACAAATCCATTTTCACTGTTTTATTTTCCTGTTGCATAAGATTGCTGATAAAGCAGCATATCCTTATGAATCCTTTGTGTACTATGGGTATGGCACAGACAGCCCATTCTCCAGAGCAGAACTATTGGAAAACTTTCTTAGTCTAAAAAATCGACTTCTCTGTTTCTTACTTATATGCTCAATCACTTTTCCCCAAAGCTCAAATACCATCCAGATGGCAGTGGCTAGGATACTTTCACTCAAGTTGCAGGATTAAACATTTTGCTGTAAATAGTTCTTTGCAAAAATTACTTTAAGTATTTTTAAAACTAAGTCACCAACCGAGACTTGTTCTCTCTTCAATAAAATTTTATTTCACTGGACTTCTATGTTTTGCTGTCACTAAATCTTCTGTAGGGTCACTATAGACCCAAATATTTCTCTAACTTTGAATCTGAAGAAGTTTGGTGATTCTATCCTGTGTTTGCCATAAGATCCTGAGCTCTATATGGAAAAAAAAAATCACCATTTTGCAAAATTTTTCATTCTGAAGGGACAGCAGCATATGTGAGTATATTAAATGCCTCAAAAACTTGCCAGGATTTTACTTGCATATATAAAAGAATCATTTTATTACTATTACATAGTCTTAAGAAAAGTTATAGGCCGGGCGCGGTGACTCACGCCTGTAATCCCAGCACTTTGGGAGGCCGAGGCGGGCGGATCACTAGGTCAGGAGATCGAGACCATGGTGAAACCCCGTCTCTACTAAAAATACAAAAGAAATTAGCCGGGCGTGGTGGCGGGCGCCTGTAGTCCCAGCTACTCGTGAGGCTGAGGCAGGAGAATGGCGTGAACCCGGGAGGCGGAGCTTGCAGTGAGCCGAGATCGCGCCACTGCACTCCAGCCTGGGGGACAGAGCGAGACTCCGTCTCAAAAAAAAAAAAAAGAAAAGTTATAACTAATGTTAAGAAGGAGGAGAAAAAGACAAGAATAATCACAATAATAACAACAGTCTTGGTTCACCAGCTACTATATTTTAATAACTTAGGTAAAATACAATACAGGTAGAATATATGCAGGATTTTCATAAACACAGATGAAATTAGACTGCAATGGTTTCCATAATACAACTTGATCTATTAGCTAACAAAAACTCTTATCTGAAACATCTGAGAAGGTCGGGGAGCCAGAAGGAAAATGCACAGTGGACACATCATGACAATTGCCATAGCATTCTTGAACCTTCTCTAGTTGGTCTTCAAGTCAACAGTTTTGCCATTCATAGATCCTTTAAACCTATTTTACGGATCTTGAAGCACACAGAACATGGCATGTGAAATCTGTATGAGAAAATTAAATAAGAAAAATTTTGAAAATCTCTGGGTAGATGCTTTATTCTATTTGCCGGGCTATAAAATTTAGTTGTGCAGTTTGTGTCCTGCCCAAATATGCTAGGTAGAACCCATGTAGGGGCTTCAAGCCAGCCCATGCTCCGTCTTTCAAGGCTCTGCATAAGTTTGCATTTAGCCTGGAAGTACAAATGTCCTTGACTAATTTGTCTTCCCATAGAGGGAACCATTTCTTCCAAGTAGTATATCTGGGGAAAAGAGTTTTTTGTTTGTTTGTTTGTTTTGTTTTTTAATAATTTGTGCAAGAGCACTTATGCTAATACATATCTGCTGGATGTCTTTTGTGGTGATAATAATAATCTCATAAATTTTTGCTAATTATTTACTTATGACTTTAAAAAGTACCCTTCTTTCAAATAATCTAAGCAATAATGTTTGAAGTTTGAAATATTTTCCATATGTCACTTAGTAAATGAGAATGAAAACAATGCAAATACATCAAATAAAGTGCTATTTAGAATCTTAGCCATATCAATGCAAGGTCAAATTGAAATGGATAACTCAGCTACCCGTCCAGTTAACTTAGAGACCTCTTGTATTAAATTACTCATTGACAGAGAAAAAAGTAAACCATTACTGAGAGTTTATTCATTCCTCCATCCTCCGGCTTCTACTTGCCTGTTTGGACAATACTTATACTTCTTCCATTTGGGCAACACATTCACTCGTGCTGCCAAAAAGACAGAATATCTGAAATCTGTTTTTAAGCAGTGTCAGTTTTTCAAAGTAATAGGCTCAACAAGAAGAAAAGAAACATCTGCTATCTGCAGGCTTTTTTTTTTTTTCTTTCCTCCCAACATCAATCTAGCAAGTCTTTGGCAAGCAGCTTCTTGCACTCTAAGTCACAGAAATGTCAAAGGAGAGTGGAAATGAGAGTGGATACCTCTGTTGAAATGTCACTTTGAAAGTAAATAAAATCAGTTGAAAAAAGGCCATCTGAAAACAAGGAAACTTAGCGGTCAGGAGATGAATTTCATTGTACTCACACAGTTGAAGTAGCCACATACAGGAAATACACTTTTTTTCCTAAATTATGCTTTCTAGTTTTTGATTGTTTGAAATAATAAAGGATAATAGAAATAAATATAATTTTAAAATTAAAATTTCTTGAAAGTAATTAAGATTACTTTCTACTGAGTATAAATCAGCATTTTAAGTGAAAATATTTATTATATGGAAAAACCATCAAGTACGTCTATTTGTAAAATTACCTTCATAAATAAAGTTATAGATATCAGAGGATTTCACCTTGCAATAAGGTGTGAAACCTCTAAATGCAGAATATCTGGGTTTAATTTTTAGCTCCTGCACTTAGTCGTGTGATAGTGGACAAGTTACTTATCAATCCAGTGGCCAACTGGCTGATTTGTAAATATTGATAACAATAGCACCTAACTACATTTTTGTTAGTATTAAAAGCATGCAATGCACTTAGAATTGTGTGTAGCATACCATAAATATTCAGTATGCTTGCTTATTATCATTATTAATCAAAATATTCCTAATGATTTAACACTATCCCTTCTGCCATAAACCTACACATAAAGAAACAATTTTTTCTTTCAATTTTCAGTTACTACGTTGACCAAAAATGTTGACTCCTAAGCAAACAATGGTATTGAATTCATGCGTTCCTTAGAGAGTTATCAGTAAGCCAGCTGAAAATAGAGAAGACCCAGAAGAATCTTCTAATAGAGAAAATTGGTGGTTAAGACTATTCTTCAATCGTCCCAAAATTAATAGCAAAATTACTATCATTACAATTGAAAAATAAATAATCAGACAATTATCAGATATGGTTGCTTTGTTGAACTAATGCTATTTATCTAGCATATCTAGATATAGCTTTATCTAGATAAAGCTCTTCCACATCTCCAAAGGGAACCCATGTTTACTTAGTTCTTTTTCAGACTTGTCTACAGTTATTGTCCCTGTCTAAATCCTTTAATTTCCCATACATAATAATGCAAATTTTTGCATATCTAGGTGAAAGTCAAGAAATAGAATCACCTCAGATGATTTTGTTTGGAAGATTAGAGGCTAATTTACATGGTACTTTTATTAAAAAGTGCACTCTGTTTTTGTTTTTTATTTACTTATCAACATGTTGTATTTTACATCTTCTGTGTCCCTGGTTCTTTTGTCATAATTGTGAAAGATGGTGTTGGTATAGGTTATATAAAGATGGGGATGTGAAGTTTTTCCCTTCCTTAGTTATGACTCTGGTCTCCTCCATCTTCAATATTCACGTGATGCAAATGGATCCAATACTTGGTTAGCCAATACTCATTTTTCAGTAAAATGATCTTTTCCCCCAATACTTAAGTAAGTTTTTCCTTATACCTAATTTCCTTGAAGTAAGTTTTTTGTATTTTGTTCAAATAAAATTTCTAGGGAAGTTGATTAGTGTGGCATTCCTGAATATGCTGGATGTCAGCCTAGAGACAATGCTATATTCAGATTTTCAGATCTAATAATCCATGTTTTTTATGAATAAAAATGTCTTCCAGAATTAATTTCCTGCCAGATAAATTTTGTTGAAATATCTTAAAGTGCGTTATAGTTAGCCAGATAAGTCAAAATAGAGGTATCCATATGCTTTACTTACTGGGGTATTTACCCCAATATCTGTCTGGCACTTGGTAGAAGGTAACATGGTAACTAGCTTCTGCCAGTTTCTGTTGAGCTTTGGAACCAGAAAATTTCAGCTAGGCATCATGTGTACTTACAACCATTCTCCATGCAGCATGGCAAGAGAGAACTATCACAGGGATATTTCTTAAATGGTAAAACAATTTTGAGACTATCCAATATCAACATTTTAAAATATATCCTCAGGTTATATTTCTGAGCCACCATGTTTGGTAATTTATCTTAAACAACTATTGGCATTTTCCAAATAGCATTAGAACAACAAACATTAAGACAAATTGCCATTAGTCACATTATAATTTTCAATTCTGAAAGGTTTTTTAATCAAAATGTTTTAGTCTATTTCTCTTTGTCTCTTGCTCTTATCTATGTACACAGTTTATTTCCTTTGCATAAAGGACTGGCCAGTAATAAAAGAATGCCCCAACAAGGCAACTTCTGTTATTGCTTTGATTGAGTGCTCCAGAGAACTTCCATTTGCTGAGTATGTAATATCAGATTTGGGAAGTCATTTGCCGTAAGAGCACTTTCTTTATTGTGTGAGAATTTTGTTTTTATACTTTCATAAGTCTTTAAACATTTAGTTAATGTATATAGATGTTTATAAATTAAATTTTAGTAGTTCATATAATATCCATAATAAGAGGACTTTGGGAGACTTGAAGTCTGATTTTCAGTGTGATTATTTTTACCTCCAATATACTTTATACAGAATGAAATACTGTTACAAATGATGGATCCAGAAAATCTTATCTGGCAACTTGCTATTATTTTCAGTAAGCCTGATGATGAAGAAGAAAGGAAAGAAGAAAAGGTAAAACTCAAGATGTGCTATAGAGAAATGTCTTTAGATAAGCAACTCTGGCTAGATTACTTTTTATTAATATTCTGCTTTTTCTGTTTGACATTGAGACCATTTAACTCATTCATTCTATGTTATTCCTCTTTGATCTATTAATACAAATTTATGTCCTGAAGCATAATTAAAATTAAAATAGTAATTGAAATTAGTTTTTACCATGGTATCTGACATACAGTCATAATGTTCTTCTAATAACATTTCATACGAAAACACTGTTATACTCTAGACATACACAAAAACCAAAACTTAAGCAGCTTTAAAAACTGCTTATGATAAAATATTTAAATACACAAATATATAATCTAATAAATAATGATTTATCTATTTCCAGTTTGAACAATAAACTCATATTCAATTTTGTTGTGATTATCCTTTACCCATTACACTCCAAGAGGTTATCTTCGAAGAGATAATGACTGAAAAATTTCAAGAACTGATAAAAGACACCAACCTACATATTCAAGAAGGATAAGTATCCAAAGAATGGTAAATCAAAATAAATCTCCATCCAGAAACAACTTAAAAAAACACACACACAATAAATGAAAACTTCAAGATGAGATGCTACAAATACGTATTTATCAGTACTTTAAAAAATTACATTCAAATGCTGCATAGCTGCAAAATTTATAGAAATTACATAGTTACATTGATTATCATCTATGAATTTAACAATACCTACAAAAATGGTAGAATAGAGATTTAGTTGAATGCATAGAGAATCTGTCTAAGAAAATTAACAAGGTATATAGGTCCTATAGAACACTGAATCTAATACAAAATACATACTGTTTTCAAATATATATAGAATATTCACTTACTGTAAAATATACCTCAACAAATTTCAAGGGCTTGGAAGGACATTACAATCTGTATTACAGAGAGTATAAATAGATTACTAAAAATAAAATGGTGACCAGGAAAGTATAAGCTACAAAATTAAGAAAAAAGATTCCAAATATTTTTGAGTCAAAGTCACAGTGCTACTAGAAATTGGAAAATATTTATAAACTTAATTAAAAATATTTCAAAACTTATCAGTTAAGGTTATATTACTTAAAGAGAAATAGGCCAAATCAAGGGTCAGTAAACTGGCTTGTTGCTCAAAGCCAGCCTATTGATGTTTTTGCACAGCTATTGGGATAAGAATTTTTGAACACTTGTTAAGGGCTTAAAAGTAGGGTTTAAAAAATGTAAAGATATTTGTCAGAGTCCATATATGTCCTGCATAAGTTAAGATATTCACTATCAGCCAATTTACAAAAAAAAAGTTTACTTATTTCTATATACATGCTTATATTAGAAAAGAAAAATAATGAACTGAAGAGAGCATATTTCCTAGGAAATTAATAAAGGACCAGTAAAACAAACCTTAAAGAAATTAGAGGAAAACAGTCAAGATAAGAATAGAGAGTAATAAAATAGAAATCAAACATATGGTTGCTATCAACAAAGCCAAAGCTGTTTCTTTGAAAGTCTAATAAAACTGACAAGCTTCTGGTGAGACTGATCAAGAAAAAAGGAGAGTAGGCACACATAAACAATGTTAGGAATGAAATAGGAGATATAACTACAGATTCTCCAGACCTCGAAATGTTATTAAGAAGCTACAATGAGCAAAAGGGATATGAACAGATGCCTCAGAATGTTAAAAGTTAATAATATTATGAAAAAATTATGCCAGCATCTAAAAACACACATGATACTGAATGCAAAAATTCTAAATAAAATACAAGCAAATAAAATTGAGCAATGTATTTGAAAAATAATACATCATAACCTAGTTGACTTTATTCCAAAAAGCAGATTGCTTGTGATGTTTGTGATAGTGACAGGAGGCTCAGAAATTCTAGGCAGACAGGGGTGGGTCCCTGACAAAATCCCACCTTCAAGCCATAAAGCCTGAAACCCGTGGCCCAAAGTGAGAACCTCTATCCCTGTTTTCCTGCTCCAATGTTGCCTTTTCCTAAACTACCAATGGCCTGCTCTGCCCCACATCCTATGCCTATAAAAACCCCAGACTCAGCTGGTAGACGTGACTATGGCTGGACGTTGGCAAGAAGTGGCTTGACTTTAGAGAGCTTAACAGTGTAACTTTGCAGAAAAATCCAGATGGAGACGACTGGACTTCAGGAGAAGGTTACCTACCTTTCTCATCTGCTTTTCAGCTCCCTTTCCCACTGAAAGCCACTTTTATCAGCAATAAAATCCCCCTCATTTACCATCCTTCAATTTGTTTGTGCAATCTCATTTTTCCTAGATGTCAAACAAGAGCTTGGGAGCCACAGTGGGGAAACAAAAGGCTGTCGCACTGGCTCTTTGCCCTCGCTAGTGGAGGGCAGCCACCTTACACTAAAAGGCAAAGGGCCCACTGAGCTATTCACACTTAAGCCATTTGCAGATGGCAGAGCTAAAAGAGCCCTGTAACAGGCCCTCTTGGGCTTCAGGAATGAGAGGCACCCCCCCCCGGATGCTGCCAGTGGGCCTGCGTGGAGCTTGTTCCTGCCAGTGCCGATGCAGCAGGCCTGTTCCAGCCTTGTGTACTCCACTTTCCACCTCATTTGTGCTCTCCCTCCCGCAAGGAGTTGAGAGCAGTGGGCTGAGTAAACGAGGTACCACTGTTGCGAGTCCCGTGAAGGGGTCAGGGAAATACCCTGCTTCAGTTGGATAAACAGAAAGTCACAGAATGGAATTTACCACAGCAAATAAAAGAAGAAATACATTATTGTATCAGTGCATGACTAAATATCTAGCAGAATTCCATTTATTTTTATTGTTTTTAAAAGTATTTTTATCAAACTAAAATTAGAAGGGAAATTTCTTATCCTGAAAAAAAAATCAGATGAAAGTTGTATATATAACAAAAAGTGAAACTGTATTGGATATCATATATTGATGTTAATCTTATTTAACATCAAAAAACCCAAAGAAGCCTACTATTAGTACTCATAACTTCTATTCAACACGGTTCTGGCATGCCTCGCCAGTGAAATAAGAGAAAACAGAAATAAAAACACCTTCAGATTCTTCTATAGAAAAGAAAGGGGTAAGCATTAGAAATAAATAAAAGTCATTATTCACAAATAATATGGCAATGCACATGGAAAAGCCAAAGGATTTTTATATATAATTGTTAGAATTAGAAATAAAAAATAATATTAATAACATTTCCCTATTTGGGTAAGAAAAATCGATACTAAAATGAAATATAGCATATTAGAGCAAGAAATGTTAGCTTTGATAACAAACCACTATACAAAGCTCACTGGCTACAGAATGAATAGGACCTAGAATTTGCTTGTTATTGTAGTAAAAAATAATTTAATTGTACATTAAAATAAGTAAAAGAGTATAATTGCATTGTTTGCAACACACAGGATGAATGCTTGAGGTGAGGGATACTCCATTACCCTGATGTGATTATTATGCATTGCATATCTGTATCAAAATATCTCACATTAACACATAAATATATACATCTACTATGTACCCACAAAATTTAAAAAGTAAAAAGAAATCTCACTGGCTAAACAAACAATAATAATTTATTTTCAGTCAGGACAATAGTTCAGTCAGGTGTTCCATGAGTAGTCTTGTAAGTTATATTAATGGATCCTGCCTCTTTTTGCATCATGCAGCATCATCTTCAAAGACTTCCTCAGAATTCTCCACTCAACTTTTATATCCATTTAGCCAAAGAATATAGAGAAAACCCAGAGATTGCTGTAATTGTTTAAGAATAAGCATGGAAGTGACATATATCACATTAAGGGGGCCTTGAAATTTTAATATTCCTATGTTCCCACAAAAATGAAAAGGTTTCCTGATTATCTATCTGGTTCTCCTACAATAATTGTTTGTATGTGTGTGTGAAAAGTGTCAGTAATTTTTTTCTTTTTTCCATATATAGAACTCACCAGCCACCTTCTTAAGGAAACAAATAAACAAACAAAAACAAAAAGTTTCAAATCCTACTGAAAGCAATGCATTCATTTCAGGGGCCAGGCTTTCCAGTTGATGTGGTTTCTTGTCTTTCAAGTATAGTCATGGTTCTTTGTGGAACAGAAATCTGTAAAATAAAAGTAAATTGTCCCCATTCCCTCTGCCCCACCCCCATACTTCCAAAATAGTGATTAAATAGGTACCAGGTAATGGCAATAATTTTTCCCCTTCTGTGGAAGGGCGAATAATAAATCCTCAAGGTTGCCTATGTCCAGTTGGGCACAGTGGCTCATGCCTGCAATCTCAGCATTTTGGGGGGCCAAGGGGGGGGCAGATCATCTGAGGTCAGGAGTTCAAGACCAGCATGGCCAACATAGTGAAACTTCGTCTCTACTAAAAATACAAAAAATTAGCTAGGCATGATGGTGGGGGGCCTGTAATCCCAGCTACTTGGGAAGCTGAGGCAGGAAGATCGCTTGAACCCAGGAGGTGGAGGTTGCAGTGAGCCAAGGTGGTGCCATTATACTCCAGCCTGTATGACAGAGTGAGACTCCATCTCAAAAAGAAAAAAAGAAAAAAAAAGTTGCCTATGTCCTAATTTCTAGAATACATAGTACAAAAAACCTTTAAAGTATGAATGAACTAATGATATTGAGAAAGGTGAACTCCATATAATCACAAGAATTCTTGTAAAAGGGACACAGAAGGTTCAGAAAAAGAGGGAAGATTATGTGAGAATGGAAGTCTAGAAAGAAAGGAAGATACTATGCTTCTGGTTTCGAAGATGGAAGAAGGTGCCACAAGCCAAGGAATGTAGGCAACACTTAGAAGTTGCAAAATGCAAGGGAACAAATTCTCTCTAGTCTTTGGAAGGAAGGAATGTGGCCCTGTGGAACCACTTTAGACTTCCAACTTCCAGAACTGTACGATAATAAATTTATGTTCTTTTGTAATTTCTTACAGTGGCTATAAGAAACTAATACAGATTTCTGGTAACTGGAATGGGGGGCTACTTAACAAATAATTAAAAATGCAGAAGTGGCTTTCATATTGGGTACTGCATAGAGGCTAGAAGCATTTTTTTTCTTTCTTTTCTTTTTCTTTTTTTTTTTTTTTTTTGAGATGGAGTCTCGCCTTGTTGCCCAGGCTGGAGTGCAGTAGCGTGATCTCGGCTCACGGAAAACTCCGCCTCCCGGGTTCATGCCATTCTCCTGCCTCAGCTTCCTGAGTAGGTGGGACTACAGGTACCCGCCACCACGCCCGGCTAATTTTTGTATTTTTAGTAGAGACGGGGTTTCACCACATTGGCCAGGATGGTCTCGATCTCTTGACCTCGTGATCCGCCCACCTCAGCCTCCCAAAGTGCTGGGATTACAGGTGTGAGCCACTGCGCCCGGCCAGAGGTTAGAAGCATTTTAAATGGTATACCTTGAACAGACTGTTATTAGAAAATGAATATTAAATACTCTGCTGGAGATAGCTGAGAAGGAAGTGAGGAACACGGTAGAGGAAAGCAAGATTGTTTTTTAGAAAACCTAAATAATCAGAACCAGAATTCTGGTAGTTAATATGAAATCCTCCTGTTGAGGGTGAGTACAAAGAGAATTATGTGGAGAAAACCTGTTAGAGAAAACCTAAATCATCAATAAAAGTGGTGCTGGTGAAGCCTCAGAAGCAATTGAAAAACATGTTGCTGGAAACTGGAGGGAAAAAGGATCCTCGTTGTATTGTGGCCAATCTTTGCTGAATTATGTCCTACATTTATGTGGAAAACAAAACTTGTAAGCAATGCACTTGGATACAGAGCTTAGATCTTCTACAAATTTTAAAGATGTGTTCTGATTTCTCCTTGCTGTTTACAATGAAAGAGAGAGAGAGAGAAAAGAATTGATAAATTGAGGGAAGAATGACTAAGTAAAACAAAACTGGAACTTGATAATTAGGGGAATTTTCAACCTATCCAGATTGAAGAAAATTTAAAATAAGAATATTCACTGTTTAAAAAGCATGCTTTAGAGAGATAACCAAGTATGTTACTGGACAACCTTTTTCTAGTGCTTCAGAAGGAATAAAAGGTCATAGCATTGAGTCACAAAGAAGGGTCTTTGAAGTGATTAGGCACATGATTCACTGATTTCATCAGTCACCTCGGCAGAAACCAAGAAAGAGAAGAAATTATCTTGAAAAGTCCTTTGGAAGAGCCCTCCTGTCTAATGGAGTGAGTCTCTGTGACTTACACAGGAGACCCATGAGATTCTTTGGAATGTTACAAGCATAAACAGGGCAGTTTGGACTGAAAAGGACAGAGGGAGAGCACACTGGAAGAAGGCTGTTGGAACCTGAAAATTCAATAGTCATGTAACTGGCTAATAAAACTATTAAGTCACAAACTGGTGCTAGCTATGTTCATGAAAAAGGAAGAATGTCTCAGAGAAGGGAGTCTTGGGCTAGCATTGTGAAAAAAATATATATAGAATATACTATTCATAGAAGCACACAAAGATAGTAAAATCTATAAATAAAATCAGGTGAATGATTAACAAAATTTAGAGTAGTTACTAATTGTAAGGAACAGGTAAAAGGCCTTGGTGGTGGTACCTGAATGTGCATTTTGTTATTGTTCTTTAGCCTTTCCAAACATATTTTGTACTCACTCACACACCCTTGCACATAACTGGGAAAGCAAAAGGAATGAATGAATATAGGTAGATAGATAGATAGATAGATAGATAGATAGATAGATAGATACATATGAATTTATTAATGTAAAAAGAGATATAGTGTTACCTTAAAGAAAACAAACTGGGAAAATGCTTAGTAAACCTAAAAGGGAAAGAAAAAAAGAAAAAGAAAACTGGGATGGGAAAAAGTAAAAATACCCCAAATGTAAATAAAATGGGGTTAAAAAAGTAAACATGTAAAGAGGATTAAAAAGAACAATCAGGGATATTTTGTTTATCTTTGTGTCAATAAATTGATAACCTGCATTATATTAATGATTTTTCTGTAAAACTACAAATAAACAAAGTCGACCTTGGAAATATGAACATGTCATTTACTGCATAAGGGACTGGAAATATTTTCAAAGAATTACTCCCAGTCATTCTACAAATAAGACAACAATGAGAATTTTTCAGGTGAATTCTATAAAGATTTAAGTAATAGAAAATTATTGACATTATTCTAGAGCACAGATTGGAAAAGGAAACCTCTTAATTTTATTTTACAAAAGTATATTCTCTATGATCGTGCTCATGCACGCATAAATGCACACGTATTCACAAACTATTGACCAAATTCCTTTATGAATATCAATCCAAAATAATTCAAATAAAATATTAAAAATTTAGAATCTTGGAACACTTTGAAGACTAATACACCATGACTAAGGAAGAGTATCTAGAAAGGTTCAATATTATGAACTCTATTAACACAATTCACCATATAAGTAGTTCAATTGTCATAGAATCTACACAGCTTTAGAAACAGTACTTAATTTTGCCCAATATTATACTGAACACCCTTCAAGTGTTTTCACAAAATTTTTTCAAACAAATAGTTCCCTAACATAATTTTAAAACCAAAGCATACCATATTTAATGATAAAACAGTTCTATTAAATCAGGAATGAGAAAAGTAAAAGAAAATATAATTGGGAACTATAAGGCAACATTGATATTTGAAGACTGTGTACATTTAAAACCCAAGAGAATAACTAAAAGCTATAAAAAATGTACTCAGTAATAGGACTAATTACAGAATTACTATTAGATTATGTATGTATATAAAGAAAAACACACACACAAACATAAGAGATAACAACCAATATATTCTTGCAATTGAAAATGTTGGGAGAGGCTTACCTAGAAATTGTAGTAATTATAAATCTTAAAAATTTCATTTCTAGAAATGAAACCTACAGATAACTCACAGAAATATGCTAGGCACAATTAGAAGACTATTTCTTGCAGCACTATTTTGAAGAGCAAACAATGGGAATCAATTTTTATTGATAAAAGACTGAGGAAGATCATTACAGTCCCAATCATATATGAGAATAGTATTCAACTGATTAAAAACTCTATCAAAATATACTGGTTTAGAATAACCTTAAAATTAATTCTTAAAAAAGCAAATAGTATGTGTAATATGCACTATTTATGCAGAACAAAATCTCTGTTTCCATGAGTCTAGAACATTTCTTGAACTATACATACATATAAAAACTGTTAATTGTGCTCTTTTGGAATGAAGATTAATGTCGTATGGCAATGGGATAAGACTTAGAGTTATATGTATATTGTTTTGAATTGTTTAAGTTTCATCATGTTTGTCACTTTTCAACTCAAAAGTCATACTCCTATATAGGGATAGAAGAATAGATGATGGATGGATGATTAGATAGATATATAGATAGATGGAACAAAATAAGTATAAGCTTTTTAGAAGACTACCTATGGAAATCATCTCATTTAACAACCATCTTATTTGTCTCCTATTTTTTTCTATTTATTTTCTGGAAGAAACTAATTAGTTTTTTGTTTCTTATTTATCCAGACTTTCCTGCTTACTACCTCCATGTACACATCACTCCTAGTAAATTATTAATAGTTCCTTGTATACTCAGCTTTCTCTTTCTTGAGTAGTCACCTAATTTGTTTCCAAGGGTACATTTAGACTAATGTTAAACTTTATTTTATCTTACAGAACTCTGATTATCTGCACTGTAATCACAGAACAAAATTTTATTTGGCCTGTACATTACAATCTCACGATCATTCCATCTATAACCATTGTTTACATAAAGTCCTAATTATTAGCCAATATATGAAGATTAGTAACAATTTGAATGGTAAATTGACTTGGTCATTTAACAAATATTTATTGGCAACTTACCATATATGCATGGCATTCTGCTGAGATAAGGAAATAAAAGAATGAAAAAAATTCCTACTCTCTAGGCTCATATTGAAGGAGGTAAATAAACACATACACAAACGATCTTAATGCAATGCATGCTACAAAGAAGACATGCACAGAGTATTAAGGGGCTCACAAAAGAAAAGCTTAACTGCATAAAAAGTAGTCATGGAAGCTTTTCAGAGACGTAACAGGCTGCAAGTGCACCAAAGAATCCTTTTGAATTTGCCTAATGTGCAGCGAGAATAAACTAGCTAAATTATTAAGTGTTAGTGAATGACAAGTTCAGCAAATAGCATTTAGCCCAGCATGCCTGAAAGAAGAGCATATGGCATGGGTGGAAAAGTGATAAATCTTTAAGGTGAAGGGCCTTGTTAGATGTGCTTTAGTGTGCATTGTGCTACAAGCAGGGAAAACTGTAAGTGAAATAAAAGTTTGGAGGACGGGGGAAGAGTCATGACATAATCATATTATTGTTTTGAAAATATTCTGGCAGCAACATGGAAAACAATATAAAAAATGGACTGAAGCAAGGACAAGTCTGGAGTTGGGAGATACATTTTCCTGATATTGAGACAATTCTTTATAAAGGCTGGAAGGTAGAGTTACATATAAGAAGATGAAAGCTTGTAATACATAAGAATGTGGAGGCTTTGGGCCCGGCACGGTGGCTCATGCCTGCAATCCCAGCACTTTGGGAGGTGAAGCAGGCGGGTCACTTGAGGCCAGGAGTTTGAGTTACCAATATGGCAAAACCCTGTCTCTATTAAAAAATAAAATGAAAAAAAATTAGCTGAGTGTGGTGGACCACGTTTGTAGTCCCAGCGACTCAGGAGGCTGAGGCAGGAGAATATCGCCTGAACACGGGAGGCGGAGGTTGCAGTCAGCTGAGATCGCACCACTGCCCTCCAGCCTGAACGACAGAGTGAGACTGTGGCTCAGAAAAAAAAAAAAAAAAAAAAAGTAGAGGCTTTTAAGATCAACTAGTTCTGCCATTTAATCAATTTTAAATTATCCATACGCTGTCTCCAACAACTGTTTATACAGCCTGTGTGAAAAGACAAGGAAAGCCCAAGGATTAACTCAGTACTTGCCTTGGTAACCTATTATGTTTTTTATATTTTGGACAACTCTCAATGTTACCAAATGTCATTGTAGCCAAAGTCAGCATATTCATCTATTGCGCCTTTTAAAAAAAATGTTTAATGATTAACAGCCCTATTTTTCCCTTTCCAACCTCAACCCTCAAAACCACCCAGAGAGTGTGTTTTTAGCCTCCTTGGATATCAGTTTCAACTTGCAAGGCTTTGGAATCAGTTTTCGCTTGTACAGTATATATGAATAATTAAGCTACACAGAGCAGACATATTGATTAGGGTGGACTTGAATGTTATAATGAATTTTGACTTACTTGATTGAGTAGAATTTTGTGTTTATGAACTGTGTTAAATAAAATTAATGATTGAGTATAAGCCTCCTTTATATAACTCAAGACTTGTATTACATAAACAGTTTTAAAACAAAAGAATAATAGCATGTAGTTAAGAAAATCCAGATAATAAAGACTAAAATAAACTAAGGCCAATAAAAAAAAAACCAACAACATAATTTTAAGTTTAGAAATATGTGTCCAACATAAAGTGTAAATACAACTACATAAACTCAAATGCAGTACTTTGAGTTTCAAACCACATGGTTTTAATCATAATGCCATATTTACTGAGTCGATAGAAGGTAAGAATCAGTATTAACAGAATTCCATAACTTATTAATTTCTTATTAATTTAAAATTTTAAATTTTAAACTTGTTTTTCCATTATAGTCACATAAATAACATTGTGAAAAGCACCATTTGAGATATAAAAATATATTTGTATAGTAACTTTTATTGACAAGAGGATAATAAAAACCATGTTTTGAAAAAATAAATAATTGTCTCTGGAACCAAAACATAAGTTAGTAACTTTGTAATGCTGCAGGTGTTAAATGTATATATGCAGTATGTGTATATGCATACAGATATACACACACATATGTACCCGCATATATGCATAGTGATTAGCATTGTGTTAAATATGTGATCTTCAATGTACTAAATGTAGAATCAGTTTTGCAGTTCATTATCAACTCCTAGCTTTCAAGGCATCATCTATCCCCAGTAATTTTGCCTATTCTACAGATATGATTCCCCATAGTAATTTTTCACCATATATATGCATTTCATTATTGATATCCACTTGTATTGATACCTGTAAATAATTCTTCAGAATAAATTTTTCTAATTTAATCCCTATACTCCTCCCATGGGACAGGAGTATTACAAATACAGAAATTAAAGTTTCCAAGAGTTTAAATTGTCCAACATAAAATGTAAATACAACTACATAAACTAAAATCCAGTACTTTGAGTTTCAAACCCCAGGGTTTTAATCATAATGCCATATTTACTGAGTCGATAGAAGGTAAGAACAGTATTAACAGAATTCCATAACTATTTTATTTGTTATGCTTTTGTTTTCCAGGCATGGTCTCATTTTCATTGGGCTTGGGGAAGTAGAACCCATAGCCATCAATCTCAATGCCACTTTCCCAGTACTCTTGGAAATGTTACTTTTTTTTTTTTTTTTTTTTTGAGATGGAGTCTCCCTCTGTCGCCCAGGCTGAAGTGCAGTGGCGCGATCTCAGCTCACTGCAAGCTCCACCTCCCAAGTTCATGCCATTCTCCTGCCTCAGCCTCCCAAGTAGCTGGGACTACAGGTGCCTGCCACCAAGCCCGGCTAATTTTTTTGTATTTTTAGTAGAGACGGGGTTTCACCATGTTAGCCAGGATGGTCTCGATCTCCTGACCTCATGATCCGCCCGCCTCGGCCTCCCAAAGTGCTGGGATTACAGGCGTGAGCCACCGCGCCTGGCCAGAAATGTTACTTTTAATTATAATGATAATATCAAATTTCATTGGCAATAGCTGTAAAGATTACCACATTAAATCTGTTTCTGATAAACCGGTTTACTGTTAACATAAAAATATTACCCAATATATCATTGATTATTATCAATATATATAAATTTCCATTATCAAAATGTATTTCATGGAAAATCTTTTATTTAGGGTAGATTTTAATTCTGGAAAAAAGTAATTATGTAACAAGGGCATGTATTACTATTCATTTGGTTATGAAAAATCTTAATGCCAAATTTAGTTTTACTTGAGAAAATACATTTGTCTATAAAACTCTGCATATTTTTGTTCTTTTTAAAACCTCATTGTCTTATTTATAGCCATGATATCTTTTACAAGTGGATTTTAAGTCATGTAGAACAGATCTCTGTGTAAAAGTATGTAGAATAGATTATGATCTATGTAAATAATATGTATATGAACATTTAAAAAGTAAGAAAATCTGGATCTGAGAAACTGAGATATGTAAATTTTAAAATAATGTTCAAAATGTAATTTTATATTTCTATACAATTTTAAAATATTCATATAAGCTTTTAATAATAGGTATCATATGGGCTTGAAAAATATGTCTTGTAGTAGTATACACAGTGAACAAGAAACTATGCTATTCAGGAAAACTAAAATTGTTTTAGAATGTCATTTAAGGACAAAGTTTAATACAAAGTAACTTCATTCTTATGGGTATAATTAAAAGCCTATCAAAAAAAGACCAAAAAAACAGTAGCTGAGAAATAAAAAGTGGTTAAAACCACGTAAATGGCAAATTTCTATATAACTTGCTTGGCATCCAATTTTTGTTAAATATTTAATGTTTCTAGAATGAATGCCTGCTTTTACATCTGTCTTCTTGCTTTTCTCTATAGGAAAAGTGAAGCAGATGGGGACAGTGAGACAATATAAAGATAATTCTTCTTCCTGAATGTGAATTCACTAAATAGTTAGAATTTTTGCAGCATCAGTCATACACCATAGACAGAATGATAGTCCTATAATCTCACTATACATACAGAACAGCTGTTTTATATATTGCATACTTTATTCCTTTTTTATACATACATTACACACTGAAAACATACAAGACAATGTGTGTATATGTCTGTGTATATATGTATGTATATTCATATGTATTTGTATATATTTTTGTTTCCAGATTTTTTCAATTAATATTTTGCCACAAGTACTTTCCACAATGTTTTATTATATCAGTATTCATAATGAATTGAACTATAAATTGTTAAACACTCATTTTTTTCATTTTTTTTTGCTTTTTAAATGTAAGATAAATAGTAATCTTTGTATCATACCCAAAGACATTGTTAATGTAAATAGCTAATATTTGATTAATCGAGGCCATGAAAGTAATCAACATTTTAAGAGTCTTGACTCTTATGGAAATTTGGCATGTGTGTATATATATATATGTGTGTGTGTGTGTGTGTGTGTGTGTGTATCTATGTGTGTATATATGTGTGTGTGTATATATATATATATATATATATATATATATATAGAACAGTAGGAAAACCAATGAATCTCAGAAACAGGTGCAGTTTTGAAGATTTTATTTTGGATTGTAAGACTAAAATTGGTTGGTTGAAAATACATAGCATTCATACAGATCACTTTAATATTTGTTAGTACATGAGTAAATGAACAAAGCATTAAAAGCTCAAAGACACAATGGATCCCAAAATTGAACACAAGCAATTATTGAAGCAAACAATGAATGCTAGATGGGGGTTTCTATTTCTATGATAGAATCCAATTTCCTTGGATATAACTTACTGCTGATTTTAAGACTCTTCAGGTGATATTAGAAGATAAAATATAACCCATTTAAAATAAAATGTTAGCTTGGGTATTCAAAAAGCATTGTAAAACTACATAGCAATAAAGAAAGGTGATGGTTTCATCACATTTGCAATAATAAATTTATTTGGGCACAACTATAAGACATTGGGAAAATCCCTGTCCTTGTTCATTCTGCATATCCAAGTAAAAACACAAATCTGGCTTACTTGAATATCTGTAATTTATATAGATATTAATTCTAAAAATATTAACAACTGTCCAACAGGCTAAGATACTCCACATTTTCATAAAAAATTCGTATGCCATTATACTACTATTTCAAAATCACTAACAATGTACATTTTTTTAAAGATACTTTAAAGTAAAAAAATTGTTCTAGAAATAAAGACTTCTACTTAAGAAGTGGGGATCTTATTCTAAAGTTCCCGTGTAAGCTCACTCCCTGGCAACCTACTAAGCACCAAATTCCTATTAATAATTTACTCAGACTCCTAAAATGTTATATTCTTTAATTACAAATTAATGTCTGATAGAACTCAGTCCTTCGTCCACTTGTGCCGCTATTTGTAACAGTATTTCAGAACATAAACTCTCCTGGGAAATCTGCATAATAAAATTTTGGATCTTCAAAATTCATAGTAGACTTCTCAGGTAAGGGCAAGACTAAGGCAGTCACATACACACACACACACAAACACACACAAATCCCCTTACACTTAGAAGGAAAAAAATTTCTAAACATACTATGTAAGGAACTTCACAATAACATCAGGCGATGCCTTGATTTAACTGATCAAATAACGTTTGTCCTCAATATATATTTAAGTACATTAAAAATGAAAATTTGGTAGTTATAAGTTATTATTCTCTCTAAAATTCTGGCCAGTTTTTCTTATATTTCTCACCAAGAGAGAAAAACTTGGCAGCTACTTGTAGTTGGCTGTGGTTTGCTAACCAAAAACGTTTGCTGATGCACACTTGCATTTAATTGTAATTATGCATGAGGCACATCCACATAACCAAGCAAAGGGAGGAAGATGTTAGGAAGATATTACTACCTGTGGCTTCCTGACTCAGGGATCAGTTCAGAACATGCTTTATTTTGGTGTGGAGAAGATTCAACTCATCCTTCACCCCTATAAATGACCCATATTATCAAAGGATGCAAAGAGGTCTATCCATATGGGGGTATAAATTATGCTTAGCATTTTAGGGGTCATATGAACACTATGCTAGTGTTTTCTTAAGAAATCTTTTATGGGATTCGAATTACCCAAGCTTCAAATCCACTGATTTATTTTTCAGCATGGGTGAATTCTTTCCAGAAATGTCAAATTGCATCATTATAAATCCAACAAATATTATTAATTTCCCATTATGTCAGGGCACTTTATGTGAACAAAAAGATTAATAAACAATCACCCCTTCCCTGAAGGAGCTCAATGTAGAAGTGGATGATAGAAACTACACCATAATTACTAAAACAGTAGTGTTCTGTATCTGTTAACTAAGTCAACAGATAAGAAACAAACCTGGCCACTTAATGACTATGATCAAGAAAGCATTTATTTTGATCCATAATTAATTACTTGATCTATTTTTGATAAAAATTCACAGAACACAGTAACATTTTGATGTTTCCTACCCCATCCAATACCTTTCCTTTAGAAATGTCTCCATATAAATGGTAGACTAGGAAATATACTTTATTCTCTAGTCGTACTCTGAAGTAGTCATTCATGGTTCCTATGACTACTCTAGGGTTCAAGTTATCTTATCTGAAAATGAGAATGCAAATCATTTCACAGATAAAAAGTGTGGCATCAATGCTACTTTTAAAAATCTCATGATTCATTAAAACACTTCATACTCACTGTACCCCAAACCTCTATTAGGTGCTTAAGTGCCTCCAAAGCTTTATCAGCTAGTACTCACATACCACTTAGAGGAAACATTTGCACTGTGAAGGGTACGTGTTCATGTAGTAAATGCCAAATGTACAAAGCTTTAAATAATTACAACGTGCACACTTAAAACAGATCCCCATTCTCCAGCTGAGTTAAGTACTGCCAATTTTGAATGTGCACTTAACATCTGTACACATATTTTATCTGCAAAACTGACACAATTTCTAAATCACTTTTCACTGAGAGGTAACTAAAATAGAAAATACATAATAAAAAAAGAAAGCAATGGCATGTAGTATATGTAATAACTATTAATTTAAATATAGGAGATAATACTATATGTCATGAATATTAGTGGATGTATATCTGATTGATTGTTTCAGTTAATATGTTGAGTACTTTAACGAAGGAAGTAAAAACAGCAGTACAGAACCTCTGCTGGAAGTCAATACAAAACTTAAGCTGAGGTCATATCCAGTACCTAAGAAAAGAATGATTAAACTTCGTCAACACTTTAAAATGCCATCTCAAGACCAGTTTGAACTTTTCATGAATTAATGCATGCATACTACTAATTCACCTCTAGAGCTCTTCCAGATCTGAAGATTTTACTTTTAAGCTAAAATAGGAGAACTAAAATAGGAGAACTACTTAAATGATGAATCAATATGTTTCTATAGGCATAAAAGTAGTTTCAGTGCTCTTTCCAAGTATCGGCATCTATTAAGAAAGTATAGTACATTGAAATTGTTTTTTTCTCTTTGTATATAAAGAAGAGATTCAGTGAATCTTATCCTTTTGCCATTAGATGAAAGACGGTTCACATATAATTAATGTGGACCCAACAAACTACTTATGTCTGAAGAATATTGTTCATATGGGAAAAAAGAGATTTGGAATAGTTATACAAGTAACTGAGAAACCAATATGCAGTTTTTTAGGAAAAAATCTTGAAATCAATAGGCAAAGCTTTTTTTTAAAAAAAACTTGATTTCATTAATTTTTGAGACTGAATTTTCCAATGCACATGTATGTACTATGAAGATGATATTTTAGGATATGGGCTATATAATACTTTCATACCAATCATTCTGGTCCACAATAAAATACTTTATTTCTACAAGATCCAAACTATCTATTTGGGTGCACAATTGGGTTTATGTGACACAAATCATTGCAATGATCATCTACATTTTCTATACTTCTCACTATCACTTTATATAAATAACAAAAATATAATTTTATAACATTCAAGACTGAATTAAGAAATTATTTGCAAAATTTAAAATTTTGAGAAAAAAGAAAAACTGAACAATTGCTACATATTACTTAAATATGTGTTATCCTCCTTTTCAGTTTAAATTCCCTTAAAGAAACAATGCTATATAGTCAGCCATGTAGGTCTTTAGGTGTCTAGCTGATTTAGAGGTTTTAATAGTCAAGTAAGTTAACATTACAGAGCAAGTGCCTATGACAGAAGGGAAAAGTTCTGTAAGATGTTAGATAATCTCACAACATAAAACTTTAGTTTTTAAAAATCATTATTGGTATTGCATACGATTCTTCTAATGTAAATGATCATGGAGTTGTTTTTACTCATTTGGTATCATTTATGCTTTGTTCTTCAGGTGTATTATGGAAACAACACAAGTATTTAGGTTTCCACTCTGCTAGGAACTTTCAAACTTTTTCTCCATCTACACTGTTTTCAGGAATTACAATTACATACTTCCATCTGTAACATTCTTCATTTACATAAGTTATTCTCAACAAGAGTGAATGTGGGTTGCTGTATGATTTAATATCTTCCACACCTATTTCTCTGGCCTCTCCTGTTTAAAAATAAAACTCAATTAATGTTTGTTGAAGCTCACATGTTTTAAATCTTTGTGCTATAAATTAAGTTCCTATGACCAATATGGTGCATCACACCAGAGCATGTTAAAAGTGTAGAATATAGGACCTTACTCAAATCTGCTTAATCATTTGGGTTAAGTGGTATTACCTGGTCCCATCAACTATGACTGGTATTTCAGAGTTCTATCGGGCAATGTATGCCAGAGTGTTCCCAAGGAAATATCTTTGGCTATCTAGTTCACAGGATTTGTGCATGTGGTGACCATATTCAAAATTTTGTGGAACCCTCTCGAATACAACAAATGACTACAATATGTGAGAGAATACCATCAATGGCATGAAAGAATGGTTTACATTTGTATCAATGCTGAGAAGAGTAAGCTAATTCTATCAGGGCCAGTAGATTCTGTTGGGAATATTGTGAAAACGTTGACAAAAAAGGCATTGAACAAATCACCTTGCCATAGATGAATATTTTCCAGAAGCAGTAATTGCTTCATTATGCTAGTAAAAATATGTATTAAAAAAAGATTTGTGAAAGTCTCAGCTGCTTGAAATATTTGATTTTTTGTCCTTAGTTGATTATTAAATTCAACAAATATGATTGTGCCAAAATTAATCAGTTTGAGAAGCACAGTAAAAAAGTGCCAAATATTAGATGAATTCCTCATCTCTTTATATTTAATGTTCACTCTTCTCTTAGAGTAAAATAAGTCCTAGATTCTTATTAATTAAATGAGTATTGATTAATTATACAACATTGTTCTCTGAAGTCAGTATATAAGGAGAGATGATTGTGTTTATTGTGCTGACGACAAAAAGGGAGACAACACAGTGAATTTCACACGCCAAGAGTCTTCATGCAGGAATCAAAATCACCTCTCCAACTCCCTTATCTTTTCTCATCACTTCTCCATATGGCACTTATCATTGTTTAGTACACCAGACTCTTTCGTGTCTTCTTGCTTTTGCCCAAACTGAATCCTTAGCCAAGAACATCCTCCTCTTCCCTTCTTCATTCACATCTCCCAGCTTGAGATTCTCATCATCATTTTTTAAGACATGAATCACATAAAAGTTTATCTGTGTCTCTTTTCTCAAGAATCAAGGTCAATGTATTCTGTGTTGCTATATAGAGAAGTTGGTATATATTGCTATTATAGCATTGATCTTATTATATTGTAATGCAATGTTATGTGCTTGCTTCTCACACTAGCCCAGGCATTTTTCCAGGATAGAGACAGTAGACCATTCATTCTGGAGCTCCACTTGCACTCAGCTAAATCCACAGCATGCTCACAACAATGCTTTTTGAATGAAGGAATAAATTTTTCATTGATTGGACATTAAGATAAATTCATACATGTAAAGTCATCCTTTTTTTATTCATGCACCACAGCATCAACAAAAACACACATTTATTGAGGACTTATCTAGTGTTAGGCACTGGACTAATGGCTTTACATTCATTATTTATCTCGTTAATGCTCACAACAACTCTCTGAGGTAGGTACGATTATTACCCCCATTTTAAGATAAGGAAACTGAACAGGAGAGATCACACATTTGCAAATGGGAGTGTCAAGATAAAATCTCAGATCATCTGACTCAAGCGCTTGCCCTCTGAACACACAAAAAAACAGCCTCTTACATGATTGATACGAGGGCTAATAAAATGTTTTAGCTAGTGGCATAAGTAACAAAATATCTAAAAATAATTTCCTATTAACTGCAAAAATAAATGACTCCCCATCTGAAAGTTTTCACTGCTTTCATCCCTCCCACCCTGCACTATATTTATTAATGCATTATGCTTGCTTGATATAAAGAGAATCCATTATTTGCTATGGCATTATTCTATTTATATATAACTAGCTCACCACAATATAGTCCTAACTTATCAACCGTCCTACACTTAAATTTTTTTATGATGAATGTATTTTACTTTGCTTTTAAAATCATTTCCATTTGTTTTGTAAGATCATGGAATATAAAATTGGTTGAATTTTTAAACTTATTCATTGAATAAAAGCAGTGGCTGTTGTTTATATTTTAAAATAATGCTTTATCATCCTAATCCTTCATTTAAAATTTACAAAGACAGCACTGATTTTTTGCAAACACCCAATAAAGATACCGCATCCTAAAATTAACTTTTGTTTTTGTGAATGCATATGAAATTCAGTTATATCAATATTATGCCTTTGGTGTTTCTAAATTAATAAGAGAAAGGTAAATTGAGATAAAATTTAAAATTCAATCATCCATAGAAATCACAACAGTGTTAACCTATGGGGCATAGAGATTGACCTTAATGAAAAATGAAGAAACTTTTTAGGGTGAAGAACAGGCTTTACACTTTGATTTGTTTGTTGGTCATCCAAAAACATATGTTTCACTCTCATTTGTCCTTCATTATATTGTATTTTATTTCCCTATCTCCTTGAACTGGATTTTTTTGTACAATATGTTTTTAACATTAGATTATTACTAACTCTATGTCATGTAGTCTGAATTGGTTTATATTATTAGAGCCAAATTTGAATGTATCTTAATTAAGTATCTTAAAAGAGTATAAAAGAATACTAAATACAAAACTTCCATCCATATTACAAAAGGAATAAGCTAGGGCTTTTATATGAGCAATAATAAATTATTTTCTTGGGATGTTAAAATTATTTCCCTATTTCAAGATTACGTAAAGAGACAACAATATTTTTGTTGCTTCAGGTAAGACTCAAAGTTGCCATGATATGAATATGACCATTTATAATACTAACATCTTTGCAAGACAATATGACCTGGACTATTCAAGTTTGAAAAAGAAGTGAAAAACCTTATGCTCTCCTCCTCCCTAGTGTGGGAAATCTGACTTCTCCCTTCAGGTATTACAGAATGCATTTATTGATTCGTTGGCACTTTCATGGACATAAGCAGACAACCACGGTATGCCAGATGCTGCACTAAGTCCTGCAGCCATCCAGACAAATCCCACATTACCCAGCCCACAAGGAATTCAACGACTAGTGGGAAAATAATAATAATAATAATTCTACAACAACTTCTACAAAAATTAAAAAGTAAAAAACTAAGACCATTTTACTTACTGGGGATTTTTCAAACATTGGCCCTTTAAATAATACGAAGCCACATTTACAATATTATTTTTGTCTAAATTTATAAGAACAATATTCCTACTCAATAGAAACACTATTCCTATTCAATGAAGGTATAGTTTTGTGAGGAGATAGCTACAAGCAACTGAATTTGTTATAATTTGATTAATTCTGTAATGGTGTATATGCCTTTTGACTTTTATACTTAAAGACTAATTTTAATGCAACATTTACTGTAAAATAAAATTACCACCCAAACTGTATTTCAACTACATTTAACGTGCATTGACTTTTTGACAGGCTGTTTTCCAAATATTTGAAAACATTTCACAGAAAGACTTCAGTTTTACCTTGTTTTTTGCAATAATCAATTCTCTCCTATTACATATGACTTGAACATATTTATTTAAAAGCATACTGAGGAAAGTAGAATATTAACCTGTAGTTCAGAATGTGACATGTCTGTTCTCATGCTAATAGCATGTCTGGTTATTTTTGAGTGTTTTCAGACTGTTGAAATGGAATCTGTTCATTCTGGCTTGAATTCTGGTACATTCAGTAGATGCCAAGCAGCAGTGTACTAGTCGGAATGCATGCAGGTGGCTCTATCAAATAATATTTTTCCAAAATTTTCAGTGAACAGAAATAGAAGAGAAATATATTTCCTCTTGAATTTGCTTATCTTGAATATCAGATGATAGTCTTATAATTTATCCAAACAGTTACATAATTGCTAGACATTTTGTTTTGTTTTGATATGATTTGATTTGGGGACTATACCTTGTTCTTCTGTTTCTTTTAATTGCCTTTAAGATTTATTTATTAGCTTAGTCTGATACATTTCTGGACCAAATATTGTTTATTAGTTTGGAAAAGATCTAAATTCAGTGTTGTTTTAAATCAAATAGCTCAGGTTTCTCAAATTCCAAATAAATGAAATTCTGAAGGAGGTATGGAAATGCATGAAGGAAATTGATAACATTCTGTAGGGGATTCTCTAATGCACTGCTCCTTTAGGACCAAAAGACACATTCCTCCTGCTGGTGGAAATGTTGCTGGCAGATGGCTGAGCTGACAGTCTTCTTCAAATTCTCTTGCTTGACTAACATCATGCTCCTCAAAGTCAGGCTACTTCCCAGGACAGCCTACATTCAATAACTAATTCTTGTGCTCATATAGCCATCTACCCTCCTTGTTGTCACTTAATACAACTCTAAGGGTTCATCCCAGCTTCAGAGCTACCTGCAGGACATCTGAGGTCTTCACTGTGACAGAATTACTGCTTAACTTCACCCTCGGTCCAATTCTGCTTCTGCCTTTCCATTCTTCCAGTGTTAATCTCCAGAGTGCATACTAAAATTTCTCTTTTTCAAAGCTTGCTTACGGGGAAACACTATCTGAGACAAGCTCTTTCCAGCAAACTCTAAGAGAGGATCAATTGGCTTTAATGTTACCTAGAAAAACCTAAGTTAGTCTGTGACCTAACATATTAATGAAGAAATAAGCTCCATTCTCTGCCAATAATGTAATACAATCTAAAGTCCGCTTAAGCATGTGAAGGAAGTTGGTTTTTCTCATTCCTTAGATATTCTAATTAATCAAACAATGCAAGAGGGATTTACTTAGAAGGCTATGCAAAAAATGGCAATATAGGAAAAAAAAAGTGACAACTGTTCAAGAGAACCATAATATTTTAGAGCAGATTAGTAGGATTAGAGTGCCTATAGTCAAATCACTGCACATGCACACAATGATCCTTTTTTACCTTGGGCAAAGCTACCAAGTAGTCAATGCTTTTTTTTTCTCTCTCTCTCTCCTCCTCTTTAAAAATATGTTTTTTTTTTCTTATGTGTCTCTTCCATGGTTAGTTAATAAAAAGGAGAAGGAAAGTTAGAGATGAAGTAGAATTCAAAAACACAAAACACACAAATTTGAAGAGGATGGTAGTTTTAAGTTATATTATTCAGTTCCTTTATCTTAAAAATGAAAGGTTTCATATCCTGAATAGCTAAGTTTTAGAAATGGTACGAGAGCTGGGCGCAGTGGCTCAAACCTGTAATCTCAGCACTTTGGGAGTCCGCAGCGGGCAGATCACTTGAGACCAAGAGTTTGAGACCAGCCTGGACAACAAGGTGAAAACCTGTCTCTACAGAAAATATAAAAATTAGCCCAGTGTGGGTGTGGTGGCACATGCCTGTAATCCCCGCTACTCGGGAAGCCAAGGCATGAGGATGGTTTGAACCCGGGAGGCAGAGGTTGCAGTGAGCCGAGATATTACCACTGCACTTCAGCCTGGATGACAGAGCTAGATTCTATCTCATTTAAAAAAAAAAAAAAGAGAGAGAGAGAGAGAGAAATACATGGTACTAGAACTAGAAGTTGGTATTAAAAAAAAACAACAACAAAAAACTGTGTTACTTTATTGCCAAAGCTTTTGGACACTAAACTTGCATATTTTTACAAACTGCCCTCAATTTTTTTTTTTTTTTTAGGCAGAATCTGTGTTGCGCAGACTGGAGTACAGTGGCTTGATCTTGGCTCACTTCAACCTCTGCCTTCTGGGTTCAAACAATTCTAGTGCCTCAGCCTCCCAAGTAGCTAGGATTACAGGCATGCCCCACCACACCTGGCTATGCCCCCAATTATAAGATCCTGCAGTATGGGGGGGGGTAGATACCATATGAAATATTTTTGTGGCAGTTTGAAACGTTCTATAAGGAAGTGGGTATAAATGTGCCTTTTATAGTAGTAGGTAAAACCTATAATAAAAAAAATCGTACATGAGTGTACCTGCTATATTTCATTAACATGCTATCACTTTTAATTATTTCCAAGTTTGGGTTTTAGTTTTGACTATGGGGAACATATACTGACAATTAAACTTCTTGAATCACATAACTAATAATAGAACACTCCACCATAGAAAAATATATGCACTATTACTTTATTTATTACACATTTTAGGTGTCAGTTTTATTAAGGAAAACAAATATTAATAATTTAGAAATGTTACTAATAATCATTTTATAATTGCAACAAGGCATAGCATACCATGAGGTAAAGTTGATTAATATCTTTCCATGCAGATGGGAGGCAACAAAGAAGTGCATTAATCAAAACTACAGCATTGCTTGTCATGTTCTATTGCTTAAGTATTCCACAGATCGCTCTAGCCATTAAATTCTCAATAAATCTAAATAACGTGTTGTATTAAATTAATTCACTTCTTAGGGAACCAGTTCTATAGACATTAATTGTATATGTGTGGACTGAAAATGTATTTGCCCCAGAGTTGTTTGACCATTTACAACTCAGGCCATATTTATATTGCCTGCTGTTGGCCTGTTACAAATCACGCAATACACACTATTTAGAATATAGCCATACTCTATGAGAATAGATTGCACAAATCATTTAAGCCTCGGAGTGGAAGACACAGTTCTCATCTTACCAGTGACTATTTTTGTGCATTTGGAATGCATCAACTAGGCTAGGCTGAACTACATAGCCTAGTATTCCTTTCTCTGTCTGTTTCCAATTAGAATGGGCTACAAGAGATTCTTGTGTGATATTTAGAAGGTGGAAGTGAGGCAACAGCCATGTCATAGCTCCAACACATTTATGGGTTGGCTCATCTCCTTGGTGACGGTTAGCACGTGGCTTGCAAATGCTCAATCTGCCCATGTCTGCTTTCATCTTCTCATTTTCCAGGGCCAGTTCTGTGTTTAGCTCCACGACAAGGGCACCAACTTCTTCCACAGGGCACCCAGGTCAGTAAGCTTAGAGGCAATGAGAACTGCCTACTTCTGCTCATGTGTTCCAGCTTGTCCTTGCTCTATCTCAGTTTATATTCTTCTTTCTTCCAACTGACTGTTTTAAACTCCAGCATCAGATGGGAAGACAACAACCTTACAGAGACTGCCTAAGCAGATCAGACAAGTGCTTAATGTCAAATCCCTGTAACAATCCCTATTTCTTTCTTTCTCTCTCTCTCACTCTCTCTCTCTCTCTCTGTCTCTCTCCCTATATATATATATGGAGCTTCACTGATAAAAGCTATCCTAAAGTTAAGCAAAAGGGTTTAGACTTTAGGGAAAGAAGGCAAAAATACAAAACAAAAACAAAAGAAAAAGCTAAAACTGTTACTGGTTTCTTCATCCTGAAGCTAATCAAAGAAATGTCCCACATCTACAGATAATCCTGAGGGATAGTCATTATCATGTATAACTGAACAGATATTTACTTTTCTAAAGCAGAAAGTTTCAAACATTATTTTATTGCAAATCTGTATCAGTAAATTTACGGATAGACTATAGTATATGCATATCTATTTTATGCATTATTCACATGCAATCATATCTATCTCTATATTAACATTTTACAGATGTTTTTAAATTTTTAGATACAAGTAACTAGATACTAAAAGACCAGAATTTTCTCTGTATGCCAGATTTCATCTTGTGCACCCAATACTACTTGTATGCCAATTATTTAGGATGGGGCAATTTTTAATTTTACAGACTAGTTCATAAATTGGTATGCCTGCTCTTTAATAAATCCCAGTAGATTTCTCACCTAATCATTGAAACAATCAAAAGCATCCTTGATGTCTATTTTTCCCCTAGGTTAGCAGTACTGCACCTAGATGAGATGCTAACACTGATACAGAGATCCACATAAGAACAGTTAAGGTGTGGCAATCTGATCACATTTGCTTGTAATTATATTCCCAGCTATAGGTATACTCAGTTGGTGGGGTTGTTCCCATTGATAAAATGTATGTTCTCCTTCATTTACAGAGTCCTCAATGAACTAGACATTTCATGGTATAACGGCACTAACATAATGCACAAATTCAAAACGAGTTGAAAAAAGAATTGGGTGCAGGGAACACACAATGTTAATTGTAAAAATTGTAAAATATAGTAAGAGTCTCAGTAAAACGAGGAAAACTTTTATTTTCCAACTCATTGTTATAGCATTATGCGGAACGAACTTCATTTCCCGTATTGCAAGTTAATTCTTTTCATCAATTAACCTTTGCTTGAGGGTACCCTGGTGAAGCAAAACTGCAAATGACTTTTGTAGCAACCCACATGCAAATCGAAAAGCATGATATGGTCAAATTTTGTGTTAAAAATACACACAAAATTTACAACTATGTTTATAAATTTTATATAGTTATGTTTACAAAATTAACCAGTGTTTTATTGTATAACAAGAACAAAATCTAAATAACAATTACAATTGCCTTCCAAAGCACAGGAACAACGTATATAATTATTTTGCATAAATAATCAATTTTAAAACCCACTGAACTCTGCATTTTCAGGCTCAAAAGATAATTATAATTTATAAAGTAGTTCCTTATTATGCAATTCATTTAACTGTTCTTGTAAATATTTCTGTTGCAAATGAAATTTTATTGGTTTATGGAGGAGAAAAAAATAATGGCAAAGTTTTCTAAACTTTTGGCTTAAAGTCATTTCCAAGACATATTTCCACTGTCAGGGTTTATCACCAATTTTCATAATTGATGTTTCATCTATAATACCACAGCTTTTTTCATACAATATAGATAATTAGCTAGCTCTCACTTCCAGCTGATTATTTCTGTCCTCGGAGGAACCTCGTGGTATAATAGACAAAATGTCAAGAGTAATTAGGAATAATGATGGTGGCAACTATGCTATCAAATGACATGCATCCAGGACTGATTATTTTATGCCTTGCCTTTGAAGAAGCTATTTAATGCTTTAAAAATACCTATGCTTTAATTTTTCATGATGCAAAAATAGCAAGATTCTGAAAAATAAAAACAGAATGCCTCTATATTTATATATATCATGCCCACTAAGCCTGGGTTAACTTATTCATTTTCACGTTTAATGAGGTAAAATCAATCCAGCCACAAATACCCTGCAGACTTAGCAGATTACAATATTCTTGCACAAGAATAATTTTGATGTCTTCCATATGATCTTTTAAAAGCTAATGTTACTATTTATCACACTGTATAAAGTCAATAAAAATAATGGTTTTCTTTAGCTTTGTCTGGGATTTGATACATTTGTCTTTATGATACTAATATATGTGTTTTTACTTTTTAGGTAACCTAACTTTTCCAGGACATTTCCCAATAGTGGTTCCACAAGGTGATTTAGCTGAGGAGAGAAAAGCATGTTATTTTCAGTCTAATTCACCTAGTGTTATTTCTGCCAAATTATATAGAAACCATTTATGTTAATCCTGTCATACACTGTGGATCATGAAGAAATTACCATTTGCATGTAAGACTGATAAATAATTATCAAAATATAAATGCATTTCATAATATCATGTGTATCAAATCTCATAGTATCTAGCATAATACTTTTATTTGCACTTTCCTACAGTTTTGAAAGTGTTAATATTGTTACATTACTATTACAATAACCTCTTTGGTCCACTTAATGGCTCTCTAAGGAAATGCAAGAATTTTGTCTAATATTATAAGTAAAAGCCGTGTGCTTCAGAGGATAAATGTTTTATCTAAGGTCATACAGTTAGTACATATAAATACTATTAAAAATGAAAGCCAGTCTTTTTAGAATTTCTATTATATTAATCCAAATCCTACTCCAACTCCTCTAATATCATATTATTTGTAGAAGAAAGTCAGATTGATAAACTTTTCAAATATTCTCATTAGTTCAAATTGTAAAAGATAGCTCCTGAAATATAACTATTTAATTTCACAAAATAAACACCTAAATTTTACATAATATAATGAAACATGAAATTGACAATCCCAGTTTTAGAAGAATCTGGTTATACAGTACAAAGACAATAGAAGCTTAGAGAAAGCCTGTTTAATTCTTTTGTATAACCTTCACTCCCAAAGTCCTGTGCATATCACCTTACCTGTCAATCAAAGTCAAGTAGTGTTGAATTTATGAAGTCAATATCCACTTTCGCATCCGGAAAGAGTAGAAATGCAACAGCACATAATGTATCAGAAGGTTATCTTTTACTGGTCTCTTAGATTCCTGAAAGATTTGTCATGAAAAAGAAAAGGACACAAGAAATTTTAATGAAAGGGGCTGCTGCTCAGTGATGCTTACTCCTGGGACCATACTGTCTAGAAAACAATAAGGAGAGTTGCTTCTATAAATGTGTAACATCTCTGAAGATAAAGTAATTCACTGCCACCATCTAAATCCATGCTAATCATATAAAAAGGGAGTAAGGCTGAGAGGAAGAGAATCTAATGCCTCATTTAATGAGAAACCCTATTCTTCTCAATCAGTCCATTTCACGCACTGTAAGAGGGAGGCTGGTATTGGATTAAGCCTGATGCCACAAAACAGGTTGACAAGATTACTGAGATCCTGAGGACTCAGAAACATGCACAGGAGTAGGAGACTAATACAGATCCCTTTCTTCTCTGTTGCCTGGAAAAGAAATTCACATTACCATAAATGCCACATGTACCCAAGTTGCTTATGCTTAGGATCTGGTTAGAAGGAAGTTTTGAGACCGAAACCTTTACCTATCTTTAGTATGAGTGCTTTTCTGATTTTGATGACTCAAAAAAGAATACATTTGAAAGTTACTGTAATGATACTATAGATGTCACAGTTACCTTCGGCAGATTTTACTAATGGTTAATAGTTCTAAAATAGAAAAAACTCATATTAATAAATTAGAAGAACTCAAGGTACATGTTTTTCAGATCTTTATAACATTTTAAGATAATTTTTATATATTTTAAATAATTATTTTACTGATTAATATTTATGATTTTATGTTAGCTTGATGCTATATTGTTGGAAAGTTAATAATTTACAGACTACTGTGTAGTCTAATGGCTGTACTTGACTTTTGCTACTGCTTGACGGCTAGCAACTTTGATGTTTCTGACTTAAATTGAGAGAAAAGAAAGAGTTAGGTACCTACTCTCGTTCAGTTACTTTTCTGAGGGGTTCTTTTAACGGAATTCCATGAAGCCGTAATGCCGTTTAACAAGAATATTGATTGTGAAATAGAGCCTTGTTCCATTATCTTCTTAGAGGAAGCCCAGATAGAGGTGTTTTAAAAAGTTGAGTAGCATTGCTTCTTTGCTCAATATAAGCATACTGTTAACTCTCTGGAGTACATAAAAGGAAAGTTTTCAGAGGGATTTGCTACCTAAGCAAATGTTTTCATTTCCACCCTCCACCCACAATTTAAAATAAATGAAGAAATGCTATGGCGTCTAATATCCTCTGACTGTGAATGTGTATATTTTAATTTAGAGAAACTCTCTAAACCTCTAGATTTTACTTACTAGTTTGGTAACAACTATGAACAATGAACACTATTGCCTGCTATCTCGAGACCTAGGAATTGACAGGTAGTGGTTCTAGAGGTAGCCAGCAATGTCAATTATCTGGCCCCAGTGTCCAGTGAAACTAGCAGACTAAAGCTCAGCAAGTTGTGCCATTGCATTCTGAGTGTGCTTAGCAAAACTCAGAGGATCTACTTATCCAGTGGACATTATCTTTTGTTATTCGTCATCGTTGCAGTTGGTTATTCCCAAATTTCAAACATATTATTAGAATTCAGCAACCCTACCATTTTATATTATAATGAAGCGTATAGCAAAAGCTATTTATTTTAATAGTCTGTCAACAGAAAATTTCATTGAACAATTCGAATAATGTGAAGTTCCTAGAAAACATTGGTATATGGGGAAAATGACTTCTGATATCCAAGGAAATATAAACTAGAACTAATTCAAATTTTTTGAATTCATGACCTGAGGGTTTCTATATTGCAGACTATATTAGAACTTAACCACATATAAAGAGAAAAAAATGTGGCAGTGAGGTGATTTCTGATAGCAGGTAGGTCAGAGACCTGAATTTACGCTACTTACTCACTACTAAATACTAACTACATTTCTTAGGTTGCTGAAAAGCTTGAAAGACCCAGGTAATTTCTAATTAGTCAAAGAACTCATTGTCAGTATTTTTGCTGACTCCTAGTAGGAATTATAGAAGTGAAAGTGATGGTCCTTTTATCCTGGCTTGATGACTTATCCACTGATAATATACAAGCCAATAAAAAAAATTCATAAAGAGAATGGTTTTTGAATTTTCACCCTGAGAACTACATTGCAACAATTATAAAAATGATTCAAGGCAATTTGTGACAATTTTTATGTTACTAAGATAACACTTTGCTGAGAAATTTGTTAAGCACATTCAAATATGTTTTATTAATTCCTCCCAATTTTTGAACATTTTAATATTTTGTTTTTCTAATTGGTTCCTTTCAGGCATAATTTAATGTTAGTTCACTGTTTCCCATTTTAAAGACTTTTCATCAGCTTCAAAATGCCATGTCCTGAGGTGACTCCTATATGTCATGGGCTTCCAGTTTCAGAAAAAAAAAAACAAAAAAAAAACAACAAAAAACGCTTTATATCTTGGATCTTCCTGGAGTTTTCTTAGCTCATTTTACAAACCAAATTCTTCTTTTTTGCAAGAGTATCTCAAGAGAATCTTTCTAAAGCCTGTCTTTGTGTCACTAATACTCTATCAAATTTGTTTTTTATTCTTCATACAGTTTCTGAGTTACGTGATTTTTAAATATCTATCTACCTATCATCATCAATTAAAATCATTTCATCTTGCAAAATTATGATAATGTCAGAATTCTAAACAGCTGCTTCATTTCTTAACTTTCCCTTATTGATTCGTCCTACAGAGTATCCATACTTACACTGGAATGTGCTTTAGGATCTTTCATACTTGGTAGAGATTAAACAGGGGATGGAGCAGACTTGGTCATGAGAAAAATGTCATTGAGAAAACCATGAGCAGTGTGTATGTCAGAATAAGTGGAGTAAAGAGACTGGAGAAAATAATCACCTTAAGTCATTGATTTTTCCCAGAATCATATCCAATCCCGTGACTTTCTAGGGAGTCAAATTATTCAAAAGGTTGTAAATTACATAGACCTCATCTTTCCAACAATTCACATAATGAGAACATAATTTTGAAATAACACGTTTAACAGATAATTCAAGATTACCTTGTTGTATTTTCCTATTGCCATATAAACAAAAATGGAATTACTAAATTGATGTTTCATGAAATTGCACAAGCTTTCTTCCCCATGATTATAACGGATCCTATGCTTTCACTGGATCTAGTAGGGCACTTAGCATGGATTATACTCTTAGGAAAAGAGCAAAACAATATGTGCTAAAGTTATGTTTTTGTAAGCAGAGTAGTTACAGGTAATTACAAATTCAAGCAGAGTAGATTCAAAGTTATACAGTTTGTAGAATAGCATAATACTGTAGCAGAGTGTTGCCAAGAATCTGGAATTTTATTTCTAGCATTAGTTCTTATTCTAACTACGTATGTGAACTAGTAACATTGAACTAGTCACATGGCCACTTGTTCTAAGTTTTCTCATCCATAAAATGAGGCACACAGCCTCAATTTTGTCAATTTTTTTCTTCTTCTAATATCTATGTTTACCTCAGTTTTTACTTCATTTTGCTTAGGATGGTAGCCTTCAAATTTCTGACCTTTTAATCATATTTGAAAGTGTTTACAGATTGACAAAATGTTAAGCGTTTCACCACATCTACTTTTCTTTGAAATATACTTTAAACAATTTCTAAGTATATGTATATAAAAATGTTAGAAAATAATTTAAATGCCCATTTAAATTCATTCATTTAAAGGCAGTATTCCCCTGATAAAATACAGGTTAGTGACTAAACATGAACTGTCTTTTAAGTGAATGAAATGAGAAAGCAGTTTTTAAACAAGGGTAATCTATACATTTTGTGTTTCTGTTGTGAGAAGTAAATGCTTATCCTAATCCATTTAAGCAAACAGTATTAATGATTAATGAAATTCTTGATCCTGTAACTAGACCTACAAATTCTTGAATAATTAATAAGGTACTCAACGCTGTACAGAATATGCATCTGCTATGAAATTTGGTATGTGTGTGTAAGTTATTAATATCGAAAATCTTATACAAAAACAGGAGGGAAAGACTGGGGTCAAAGCAGTATCTATTAAAATATACAAGTTTTTTTTTTTATTTCTTGTTTTTACAAAAAAGGTAATTATGATCAAATAGCAGAAAGACAATGACAAATATTTTCTCTATTATGACTTCTCTATGACAAAGGTGAATATCTATTGAGGAAACACTAAAGTGTAGGTATTGTTGTGGATTTTAAGAATACTATGAAGTCAAAGAAATATAAGATGAAATAAATATCATAATTGCTCATATTACTTAGTGTCTGTGAAATTGAAAGAAAATTATTTCAATGTGCCATTTTTTTCTAGGCATTACTTATATGTTCAGTGGAGGCATATACACATTTTGAGAAACCAAATAGGAAAATAAGTTTTTCCAAAAGTCATTACCATGCCATTTTAAATGCATAAAAGTTAATTCCATTCTTAAAATTTTATCTGACATTCTGATTTTTCAGGTATAACTTTTTAGAAAAATTTATGGTAGCCAAGGAGTCATAGAGACTTAGACTTGAAAGGAATTTTTAAAAGCATTCAGCTCAATTTCTTTATTTTAAAAAATAGAGAAATATTTAAAAAAAAATTTTTTTTGTATCTATTTAGGGTGTCGTAGCGCAGGTTTCTTACATATATGTGTTGTATAGTGGTGAAGTTTGGGCCTTTAGTGTAACCATCACCCGGGTAGTGAACATTGTACCCAATAGGTAGTTTTTAAACCTTCACCCCTTCTAGCCCTCCCACTTTTCATGGTCTCCAGTGTCAATTATTCCACTCTGGATGTCCATGTGTACTCATTGGTCAGCTCTCACTTATAAGAGGGAACATGGGGTATTTGACTTTCAGTTACTGAGTTATTTCACTGAGGATCACATTTTTAAAATAAAGAAAATCAAGTTCAGATGGGTGAAAATACTTACTAATTCCCTCTAAGTCTGTGGGATTCCAGGCCAGATGTCTTAGGTGAAGGCTTGGTTTTAAAGTTATTCATATGTTGGAGCAGCTCCCTAGTCTAAGATAGTTTCCAGGACAGTCTAGAAATTGCCATTCTTTGTCACCTTGGAAAGGTATCATAGTCCTTCTATGGTGGAAAAGTGGATGGCATGTAAATATTTAGGATACCATTGATATCAACTATAAACTATTTTCATGTCATTATCAATATAAAAATGATTAAAATATTATAATAGTAATAGTGACATGGACTACTTTTAAACTAACAATAAAATCATCTGCCATTTTGAGAATATTGTCAATATAGTTCAGCTGGCTTATATGTATTTAAAATTACAGTGTCATAAGATTTTACCTGCTTAATTAAGCTACCAATATGAAGCACTAGCACACACATTTATGCTTTATATATAGTTATACATAAATCTGTACAGTCATGATACTGTAAATGTTTCACTACTCTGGGAATCAGAGACCTTTGAAGTAACATTGCAGGACATTAATAGTGTCCTAATTTCTAAATAAGGAAACTTTTGACAGCTCAAATGTTTCACGCTTGTCAATGAAAATAGAATTCTGAGGATGTTATGATCTATTTTCATTTAAAAATATTTTTGAACATGAATTATGGGTCAGTTGGGAATATACTGTTAAATAAGGAAAGCACAGTCTCTATCCTCTAAACATGAAAAGAATAAAGTAAATGATTACAATATAATATTTCTTAATGAGGACTCTAGTATGTCATAATAGAAAATGATTCAAGTACAAATTAAATTATATGGAATTGTGATTTTAAATACATTTTGTGAGGGTTTTTTTGTGGGTTTTGTGTGTGTGTGTGTGTGTGTGAGATAGGGTACCACTCTGTCACCCAGGCTGGAGTGCAGTGTCGCGATCTCTCCTCAGTGCAGCCTCCGCCTCCTGATTCAAGCGATTCTCCTGCCTCAGCCTCCCGAGTAGCTGGGATTACAGGCACACACCACCACGCCCAGCTAATATTTTTGTATTTCTAGTAGAGACGGGGTTTTGCCATGTTAACCTGGCTTGTCTCGAACTCCAGACATCAGGCAATCCGCCTGCCTCGACCTCCAAAAGTGTTGAGATTACAGGCATGAGCCATTGCGCCTGGCCCATTTTTAATCTACAGTTTTACGAGTTTTGACAAATATAAACATCCATGGGACCACCATCCCAAGCACTGTATTCTGTCACCCAAATGGTTTTCTCATGTACTTCCCAATCTTCCCCCAAAACTTCTACCAGGCAACCACGGTTCTGATTTAAATCACAATCAACATATTTTGTCTGTTATAAAACTTTATATTGTAGAATCATATTTATATCCTTTAGTTGTAATACCAAAATCCAGCAGTTTAAATTTTTGAATTAAAACACATAAGAGTACAGGTAAAAATATCAAGCTGGGTCTTACATTGACGGATTCTATGATAAACAATACTAGTAAGGTCACTGGGTCTTGGAACATTACAACAACTTTTTTTTTTCTCTTGTATGCTGCATTTTCATACTGTATTTTAAGACTGCATTTATGAATTTTACATACATAATATTCTCAGAGTTACGGTCATTCACTTTAATGCATCACCTTCTAATCAGAAATGTTTTTTTTAAAATAACTGTTCTGTTTCTATCTTAAGAATTTTATAGATTTTGTAAATAACTAGGTTTCTCTTCTCATGTTCACTGATTAATGTCAAAATTCTGGCCCAGTCATGACAAACGTATAGGATTTATGGTATCTGTTTTAATGATAGCCTCATTTCTAGCTTCATTGTATATCTTTAACTTTTTAATTTTCTTATTTTTTTAAAGTTAGCCAGTTCTATATCACATATGTCAATATGAGCGAAATTCAATAACTAATTAAATCATTTAAGGTAAAGATTTAAATAATTTTTCAAGTTCGTGTAAACTTCTAATCATTTAATAATTAGAGGAGTACCCACAATTATCTTTGCCTCAAAATTTATTTTTTTAATGTATTTTAATATATGTATCTTGGCTTAGAACAATCTCCTTTAGAACACTGAGCTGACAGATGAGTATTGGAAATAAAGTGGATTTGAAGGATGCTGGATACATATGACCCTTTGTTGTTAGTGTTTATGTGCATTGTACTGCTAGAATCAAAGTCCAAATTCTACCAGCTGTTACAGCAACTCAGTCTTAGCCCATTACTTTCATTAATCTAACCTTATTTTCAATGCTTCCATCTTCCCATAAATAGAAAGTCAAAGGAGAAGATACAGAACCAGTGAACTTTCTGAGATTAATTACGAGGAAAAACTATCCTAAACATTTCTTACATAATAAAACTCTTTGATCTATAACAATACCATGTGCATCCTCAAACAAACATTTGAAATGAAAACTTGAAGCCATTAAAAATCTACTCATAATAGAAATTATTACTAAGCTTAGCCAGCTGTCTTTTCATTCATAATACATTGATAATTTACATCATACACATATGGCTTTTTAGTTATACAAATATTGAAATATTAAAGTTGCAACTCCTAGTCTCTGTTGAGAATAGAGATACTGGTAAGTTTTTCACCATAAGGAAAAAACAAATGCCTAATATTCAAAATATAAATATTTTATATATGTCACTTAATCACCTTAATGACAAGAAGAAAGTGGCTGCGACAGTTGCATTAAGTACCACTTCAGAATGAACATTTTGCTTCATCATGTGAATACAAATGCATATGTTTAAATGAAACACGCAAAAGACCAGAAAAACTAAGTTGACAATGTGCATTATTGCATTTGTGAGGATTATGCTTTTGGCCTTAATTTTTAAATTTCTAAACACAGAAATTTAAAACACCTGAATTAAATTAGACTTGTGTTTAAAGATAAAAACAAGACTATTTTATATTTCCCGAAGATTGTTTTTGACCCTTTAAGTAGGAAATGATTTTCTAAGCCTAAGTAAAATAAATCAAAGAAGTACTCTCTTATGCAAGTTTTTTAACTTCAGAGTTATGACTTCTAAACTGCCATGCCCACCAAGGGCAGCTTCCAGGGAATTAAAATAAGGATAGGCTTGTGGTATGGCAAATATTTGACAAGGATGTCTTCCCATGCCTAGTCAACTCTATGAAATAACTGGAAGGCGTCTCGCAGGCTTTCTGGACATTTTATTCCACTTGGTAGCTAAACTCAAAATTTTAATGTCAGATAGATATTGAAATCTGATTGTGCTATCAGTTTTACTAGCTCACTTAAGGCAAATCACTTCTTTTTGCTTTAATTTATTATGTTGGAAATGGGAATCTCTATATTGATACTTATGAAATTGTGTTCTGTAGAGCTCTTAAATAAAAATCACCTGGATGTTAAAAATGCAGATTCCTGAGTTCCACCACATCTCTACTATGTTAGAATATTAGCTGTAGAATCCAAAGAGATTCTTTTTCATAAACTTTCCATGCAATATATATGCAACAAACATTGAGAGCGACTAAACTAGGCTGATAATGTCAGATGTTAGAACAAGAGAAATAGAGTCTAATAAGAATACTAGACCACTTATTCCTTCCAGGAATAAAGAGGTGAATTCTCCCTTCTGGAACCTCATATTGTCATGCGCAGGAGATAAAAGAGAGCTCAGGAGCTCCAGTGCTTCTGGAGGGACTTCTGTCTTTTTAGTCTCTATTCCCATCTCAAGGATCACCAGAAAAAAAAAAAAAAAAAAAAAAAAGATTTGTGTATGCAGAAACAAGAATCCCATCTCTCTCACTCCCCAAAAGCACAGCCTCACCTACATGCCTGTCAATACTAACCTCATATGGTCTCTACTCTTGTTATATCAGTCAAAAGGGTTCCAGAACTTCCAGATCATATCACCCCCCTAGGACTCTTTAATTCCATCAGTTCTATGATTAACGAGGCATCACCTCTACTCATTCTCACTATCTAATTTATTTTTCTTTAGAATAGTTATCAGTATCTGAAAAATGTATGTATTTTACTTCTTTATTTTTATCCTTATTACCTCCATCGTAATTTATGCTCCAAGACAGGAGGAATAGTTTGTCAATAAGTACTTTATAAGTAAATAAACTAATTAAATATTTGTTCATATGTAACATTACCATTTATTTATCTATTCAGTTAAAATAAATGTATGACAAATTCTATAACCCATTTGACTGTGAAGGTAACTTCTGTTCCTCAAGAATGGAGGGAGTACATTTTAGCTTTATAAAAGAAGAGGGAATTAATTTTTTTGTATTCCCCTCATATTGGAATGCCCTACTTCACCACCTCACATGCTCATTTTGTCAATCTGATAATTTCTCAGCCTTCAATTACCTCCTTTTCTGTGAAGTGGCCATGGTCTTTTTAGACCTCTTTGATAAAATTTTCTCAGCCATTCTTAATAAAAATCTTATAATTAATATTAAGAATAACTTAATATAATGATCTAACAATAAATAGTGTTAATGTTTTATCATTATTTTAAAATCAGAAGCCTGTCACTGAAGTCCATTTATTGTTTTTTAAAACCCTCACATTTGTCCTTACCTTACATCTTTATTTTTTTTTTCTTTTTAGTATTTTTTTGAGATGAGGTCTTACTCTGTCACTCAGCCTGGAGTGCAGTGGCATGATCTCGGTTCGCTGCAACCTCTGCCTCCTGCATTCAAGCTACTGTCATGTCTTAGCCTCCCAAGTAGCTAGGATTACATGCTCCTAAACACCACGCCCAGCTATATCTTTACATCTTCATTCCAACAATCAGTACCATTTCATTACCTTGTTATAGCTAGACAGCAATGTTGTAAATAATTTTAAATTAGTGACCCATCAAGTAAGTCCATCTTCAGTCCTGGTTTATTTATTGCCAGAATGTTCTTTCAGAAATAAATATCTAATTATATCACAAGGCTTCTTAAAATTCTTCTATGTTTTCATATCACCCATTGGATAAAATCCTTAATCATTTCCATTGACATAGAAGATCTCCATTACCTTGCCTTTAAATATTACTGCAAATGATTGCTGACATCTTTCCTAACCTTACCTTCTCCTTCACAAGACAAAACTATATATACATTCCCAAATATATCATAGAGAAGTTTTTTTTTTCTTTTTTTGTTTTTATGCCTTGACACATGTTCTTCCCTCATTTTGAGAAGCTCTTCCACCCACTTAAGGACTTGGCAAAGGACTACTCAACTCTAACTCAATTAGATTTTCTGTATGAAAATGTCTCTGATTTTCTAATTTTATTGTTCATTATCTCCTTGCGTCCCCACTATACACTTTGCATGATCTTATCACTGGTATTCTTTACACTGTTTTGAAATTATTTCTTTGTGTAAGGCAAGTCATTTATGATTTATCTACTTTTAACTTGAAAAGAAAAGCTGGAACAGTCTTAGTTCCTATGAAGTGACTCCCCACAGCCCAAACCACTGAAAGTTGGATCAAAGATTAGCACTAAATAGATGATTGCCTGATCAATAGACTTGCAAAAAATAAAATAAAATAAAATAAAACCAGATAAACTTGGTGATTATATTTTATCTTTCAGAAATTTGAATTGGAAAATGTGGAGAGAATAAGGCAGTTTTAGCAGAGAATAAAGCTGCAAAGACCCATGGAAGGAAACCCTGAGGTAGTTTATGACAAGAAAGGAAGAGACAGGTTCATAAACAATCATGGCATGCCAAATCTATAAGGAAGCAAAACTTATGAGTAGACAGGATCTATATGACAAATAATATATCTAGACACAGCAGAAAGACAAAGTAAAATTATAGCAAAAGGGGAAAATGACAGAAATTTGGAAAGAACATGAGTCACACTATAGTAGAGCATGTAATCATTAATGATTCGGTCCAACCTCCTACAGCTATGGCTTTCAGTACTGTTTTCGATTGTTAAAGAACTTAGGTTTCTGAATTTTCCTTTTGGTCTCTTCTAAAATGGTTTCTATCTGCTTATTACCTAATTATGCAATTTCTTTCCTTGGGTGCACAGTTACTCTTAAAATAAATTCTTCATTACTAGAAGTAACTTGAGTGATTCTGATCCTTTTAACCACAAAAGCCTAACTAGAAAATCTTTTTCCAACATAGTGTGAATTTCACACAGGCTAGGAAACTCACATCTTTTCTCACCATATCTCTGATACATAGTAAGCACTTTTATTTCCTCCATTTGTTGATGCTATTATCATGTTCCAGTCTGTCCTAAAAATCATACTGCTTACTCTATAAGTTCTCAATTCGATGCAATCGGCAGAATTATATTTTAAAATCTCTCACAGTAATTACCATGATGGAGTGGGGATAGGGTAGCTGGCTGAGCTAAATTCTATCTGGAAAGGTTCAGAAGAGCAAACTGCTCAATCCACATAATGAACTAAGTATTCAGGGTGCATTTTATCTACAGCAGTCACAATGGGGAACACCAGGAACAGTATAAACAGCTGGTCATTGTGCCCAGAGAGCAATAAAATCCTAGAACACCTGTTGTGTTTATGAAATGACACAATCCTTACCATGCCCTTTGCAAAACCTTCCCATTATTCCAAAGTGCCCCCTTCAAGCCCTTAGCTGGTCCTATTCTGGATTACAATTTGTTCAAAGGTCAATCATTTTTGGATCCAAAGCCATAACCAACTCTATACAATTCAATATTCCTCATCACTTCTCAGATCTGGATGCTTCTCATTTTTGACTGTCACAGTACAAAAAGTCTCATTTGATGAGAGTGCCTATTTATCATCCAAAGATCTTCTCTCAGTACTTTAAGTGGTTCTCTATACCCCTCTCCACCCTAGAGTAAAGCTACATTTAGTAAGATTTTTATACTTTATGGGTTATAAAGGTATCTTTAAAGTACCTTTGCTTGAGATCCTGATAGAGCTGGGGGAGAGAGAAATACAAAATTAATTTCCTGGCAGAGTGTGCTAAAGCTGTAATGAAGAATGAATCAATGGATGATGACTGCATTAAAGACAAGTGGCCTGAGACCATGGTCTTATAACATTTTTAAACACGTAAAAAGAATGTGTGAAATAGGACTATTAACAATGATAAAACCAAATTATTTGGTGATCGCAGCAGAAACAATGAAAGTACTTTAATATTCTCAGGTGTAGGACCCACCGTCATTAAGCTGAGCACTCAAGTAGTCTGGCTTCACTTTTCCTTCTTTTATATCAGGAAGAAGGCCCTTACGTACTATATCAAGAAAATCTTCATGCATTTGGTCCTACATCCACCTATACCATTTTTTCTGGAGTAATAATTTTAGATGTTTTAAAATGTTTATTTAGAATAGTTATTAGTAATACATTTTAAATGTATAGCATTTTATTAAACAGTGAAAAAGATATATAGTAAACATAGTTTTGAATTCGAAATGTCTTAATTACTAGTTCTTCTCATTCTAAGATTTTTTTTTTTTTTTTTGAGATGAAGTCTCACTTTGTTGCCCAGGCTGGAGTGCAGTGGCGCGACCTCGGCTCACTGCAAGCTCTGCCTCCCGGGTTCATGCCATTCTCCTACCTCAGCCTCCCGAGTAGCTGGGACTACAGGCTCCCCTACTATGCCTGGATAATTTTTTGTATTTTTAGTAGAGACGGGGTTTCACCGTGTTAGCCAGGATGGTCTCGATCTCCTGACCTCGTGATCCACCCGCCTCAGCCTCCCCAAGTGCTGGGATTACAGGTGTGAGCCACCGTGCCTGGCCCTAGAGAAGAAGCTTTCTATTTAGAATAACTTGAAGGTCCTGGATAGAGTATATTCTTTGTATAGTATTTCTCTAATTCTAGGTAAAGAAAGAATAACCCAGTGTTATTTCTAATTTATAAGGAAATTTGGTCACTGCTTTACCTTCAAAGCCTAGCAAATTGCATGTAACATATTAGGTATTTAAAAAAAACACACAAAATATTTGTTTAGTGAATGAGTGAATAATCATAAAACACATTTGAAGCTAAAGAGAAATTAAAAGTCCTAGAATCTAGATACCCTTCCCTGTGTTACGGATTATGAAACTGTGTCCTAGAATGTATTCTTCTCAAAATCATCAGCCTAATGAATAGTAGGATTAAAACCAGAAGCAAAGTTGTCAAGGACAGTATTAATTTCATGATACCAGGTGCTCTCACTGTTTCTAACCAAATTTCTCTAGTAACTGCTATTTGATTAGATAATAAAACTACCTTTTTTGCAGGTCAAATGCAGTCAAATATTAGCAATTTCATTTGGTCTAACATAAGTATCTATATAGACATACATAGGTAGATAGATCTAAATATGTAGATAATATATATCGATATGCTAGATTATATATATATTAAATATCTAATATATATCTAATATATCTAGCATATCTATATATCTAATATAGAGAGATATACTAGATATCTTATATATATAGTATATATAGATATTTATAGATATACTAGATATCATATCTAATATATATATAGTATATCTATGTATTAAATATCTAATATATGTACCTATATAGGTAGATAGACCTATTACATAGATATAGTAGATATCTAATATATACATAGCTGTAATAGATATCCATATATATCTAACATATCTATTTATTGCATACGTATCTAATATATATCAAATAAATATATAGTTATATATTAGATATCTACTATTTCTACATAAATAGGTCTATCTACCTACACATATATATTAGATATCTAATATATATATAATCTACATATATTTATGTATGTGCAGATATACATGTGTACATAAATTCACCTCTATGTAGCTATGTATATCTATACATGTATATGCACACACATATATCTTAGAAGTATTTTTTCCATCTGAATTATGAAATTTAGAGAACAAAGGGAAAACATATTCCTTTCTTTGCACTTTCTTTTCGATTTATTCTAATTCATTAAAAATGTATTAACTGAGTATTAGGTCATATGAGAAAGACTAAGTTGTATGCTTTATATTTAGCATCTGCCTGTAAGAATTTTCTTCTCCTTTAAGTGACACCATTGTTACTTCTCTCCAAATCCTTCTTCTTTCTTAAGAAATTAGATCTTCCCTTGAAAATTTTATCCTCTTATTATAGTACTTACATATCAAATTTGTTCTTTAAAAATATAAATTTAAAATGTTAATCTGTACTATTTTCATATAAAGTAGTTTTTAAAACACTTTACCATTCCTAAGGGAAAGATCTTAGTTTAGTAGACAAAAACATTAACAAATTAATTTTATTTATTAGCTAGTATTTTTAGGCATTCTGTCACTATAAAGATGGCAAATTGAAATATCTATATATTGCAAAGTTTCTCATTTGCTAGGAGAAATGGAGAAGGAGGGCCTTAAAATTAATATGAAATCTCCCTAATTTTTATGCTACTTTAAAACTACTTGGAAAATCTACCTTGCACCCTGTCTCCTCACAGTTTGGGATGGGTCGATTTTATTATGCTTAAGGAGAACTTTCACACATGACTGTGACATGCATTTCAAAAGCCCCAAAATATATAGTTTTTGGGAAACATAAACTTTATTAGGAAACCTAATAGAGGGATTAGAAAATATTGACAAAAAAGGAAGTTGTTGAAAATTTACAAAGAATCTTCAAGATAAATGAGCACATGTATGAATTATGTAAATAAGGTGAGGTCTAGAATAAAGAAAAATGTATGATTTGCAGTATATTTTTTTCTTTAAACTTTAATCTATGACTTTGAGAAGAATGGAAAAGTTGAATCAAGTGTATATGCAAGCCTTCCTGAACAAAGAGACTCCAAATGCCATAATATTAAATAACAGCAGAAATGGCATAGCTGTTATACAAACATAGTTTTTCTCTTATTATCTAAGCTTGCATATGTCAATGCTAGAAGCTAAAAAATTCCAGATTAGTAACCTGTAATGTGGAATATATTCACTCGTAAGTGGTAATTCCTTCAGGGCAACAACCTGCATTATTTGTAGTTTAATTTTCTATAATCACCATATTACCTCATAGAAGTGTTACAAAGTATGACTAATTAATGATTATAAAGCATTTTAAAAATTCATTGTGTTATATTAATGCTAAGTAACAATGATAACAACAATGCCAAATGTGTGGTACACCAATGGCCCCTTACAAATAAAAAACATATTAAATAAACATTTAATTTCTCATTGCTGGAAACATTATTTGTTGTAAATTAGCACAGTTTTATATTTATAGTTTACAGATCTAAAAAAAGACAATATTCAACTAATAATTCTATTTCAATCGCAGAAATCAGGTACTAGAAAATATCTCTCAAATTAGAGGATAAGAAAAGGTTTAAACACCTAAATGTGATTTTTCTTTATATTCAAAGCTCAAAATATTTCCAATAGAAGAAAATTACACACTTGATTACATACATCTACTTGTACAACCATGCATTTGCTTAATTCAAATGATATCTACATTAGTGATATCAGAATCAAATTTGCTACATTTTCAGTGTTCTGAGACCCCACTAAAATTGTCTATAATTACTTTCTAACATGTTATAAGACCTGATTATGAAATCATGTGATCTGTTAATTATTAAATTATGGTCAAGCACATGGATTACATTTATATTCTCTGAATAATAAGCAGAACATATATAGTAATTTTTCAAAACTTTCATTATCGCTGGCAGAAAAATATACTCCCTATTATGCCAGGACATGGGAAGTTTGCTATGCATTCTTCTTTGTAGCACTCTACATGTTCTTATTTGGGTATGCATACATCTAGTATTGAGCCTGTGTATTTCAGGAACAAACCAACCAGCAAAGAGAAGTGGAGAGTTGGATGCTGGGAGTAAGAGCAGTTTGGTAGAAAGGTTCTGTTCTGTTAAACCACCCAACATTTTCCATTGCCCTAGCCATAATCATCAATTCCACTGTGGGAGAATACAGTGCTGTACTTTGTATAGCTAGGTCTGAAGTGCTTTTTTCTCACCTACAAGGAGATGAAGACACTCACTGTTAGCCATAATCACTTTTAACCATGAGGGAAGTCAGCCTAAAGACAAACAAAAAGGACAAAAGTGAAGAAACAGTAAAGAAACGGAGAAGAATCCTTGATAAAACCAGGTCTCAAGCCTTTCTTACCTCTAAACTACTCAGATACATGACCTGATACATCTCCTCTATTTGAGATGAATTTCATCTTAGATATATTTTATCCAGTTTAATTACTAATTCTCAAGTATATTTTAAAAATTATCACTTGTCACATTAACTGGATATTTATAAGAGCATTTCTTCTACAGTGGTGTAAATTGATGATTGTATACGAAAGTCATTCACACACACACATTTCAAATACCATGTATGTTTTCATTGTAAAAAATTTATATTATATTTTTATTTTTTAAGCTATTTCTATGATGAAGTTTTCTCCAGTTCAGAGATTCTTTTCTTCTCCTGCTTTTTTCATGAATTTTTTTCAAGCATTATTTTTTTTTAGTCTATGCTACTTCTCTGCAATATGACTGACTAAAATGTTTTAGGAGATAGGTCAAAAACTCAGAGCCTTGTAAACTTTTCCATTTCTCTCTAGGTCACTGAATGTCTTCCTTACCACTGAAGTATACACAACTTGGAAAACAATGGAATTTTTGTGTAGACAGGTGGAAACAAATATTGAATACATTGATAGATTTGATAGATGTTTGAGAATACATATTATATGTCTATGCCAATATGGCTATATTATCATTATATCATTTTACTATGTCCCTTGTAAAGATGCTACCCTGATACCTACTATTCTTTAAACTCCATATGAAATACCGTACTCCTTAAGTGTGGGTTGCTTGGTGGCTTATTTGCAAAGAGTAAAATTGGGAAGGGAAAATATAGAGAATAATTTCACAGTGGAGCGACCTGGAATAGACTGCCTTAGCTAGGTGATCATGATTAGCATCAACACTGATTAAGTCATTGATTCATGTATTATTGCTATGATCTGATGAGAATGGAACTTACCACTGCAGTCTTCCAAACAAAACTCCATAACTCTAGTCCAATCATGAGAGACACATTAGACAAATCCCAATTAAAGGTTGCTACAAAATATCTGACCAGTATTCCTCAAAACTGTCAGTGTCATTAAAAAAAAGGGATATATGAAGTTCTTACAGTCAAAAGGAACCTAAAGAAACAAACAACTAAATGCAATATAGTATTCTAAAGAGGATCGCGGAACAGGGGAAAAAACACATTAGGTAAAACTAAAAAAATCTAAAAAAAAGAGTATGGGCTTTAGTTAGTAATAATGTATCAATACTGATTCATTAACTATGACAATATTAGTACAAATATACTCATGTATGTTGTAAATAATATAGGAAACTGAGTATGACGTATATGGGAACTCTCTGTTCCATATTCCCACTTTCTGGGAAACCAAAAGTATTTTAAAATAAAAAGCTTATTAGTTTATAGTTTAAAGAATAAAGTATATATAAGATTCTTGAGCTGGCCTAGCTTAGCAAATTATTTTCCTTTGACCCATGACACTAAGTCCCAAACTAAAAACAGGTGAAGTGACACCCTGGAGCATTTTCTACACGCATGACATTGAACTCTTGAGCTTCTACATATAGGTAGGGAAACAAAACACACAAAAAGGAAAGAAAAACAAGGAAAAAGAAGGCTTGCTCTCTGGCTTTTTTAACTATCAACTTGTTGGCTTGTCACAAGCAGGAGAGCTGTTGTGCAGGTGTGAAGAGCCCAGGAAGAAGCAAAGGCCAAGAGAACACTTGCCCCAGTCCATTTCTGTTTACTTGCTCCAGTCCCCACATTTCCTTTCCTTTGTTTTTTGCTTCTAAGCACCCCAGAATCATTGGTTTCCCTCTCTATTATAACTTCTTCCCCTAAATACTGAAATACTCACACAGCATTTATTGCATGTTACTTAATCAACAAATACATTTGAAATAGCATAGATATTGTTAATACAAGTTATAATATATTTTAAAGAGCTGGTAGAGTGTGGTCATAATTTTAGGACATGGTTAGTTACACATGACATGATCTTTAACAATAGGTCTTATTTATAACTTTAAGGGAAATTATAGTGAGAGAAATATGAGACATATTCTCTTGTTTGTAACTTCATTGCCATCAAATGTTGACTTCTATACTAATGCATATGTAGGAGGTATGTATCTTGTGACAAGGTTTTACTACAACATGTCTTTTGTTACATTATTTAGTGTAAACTTGTCTCTAGTTAATAATTTTTCCCATGTAAATGCACACTCATCTTCATGTTGCCCTTTCATCCAGTCTCATTATCATTTTTACATTGCTAAGACTTCAAATATAAAGTTACAGGTGGATAGCTATCTGTTGCCATGTAGTGAATCACCGCAAACTTAAAGACTTCATACAACATATATTTGTTATCTCATATTTCTGTGGTCAGGAGTCCAGGTATGACTTACCTGACTTGTTAGGGTCTCAAAATGCTATAATCAAGGTGTTTGACAGGCTGTGTTGTCATCTGATGGCTTGACTGAGGATGATTCCATATCCAAATTTCCTCAGAGTGTTGGTAGAATTTATTTCCTTGTGGCCATTCAGCTGAGGGCCTGCCTTTTTGCTGGCTGTTGGTAAGAGGTCATCGTCAATTCTGGGCAGCTGTCTATAATTTTTAGAGGCAATGTCACAAGTGATTGAAGTAGAAAACTATCCTTTCACTGACTCTAGTTACTAGCAATGATGTATCTGATAGAAATTTCTAGCTGAAGAGCAAGAAAAAGCAGATGTTAAGAAGTATCGTCTGTTAAATACTCTGACAGTTAAAAATATTTTCAATTTTTACATTCTTTTGTGTTAGTCCACAAGATAGCTGAAAAAAAGGAAGGTGGAAAACACATACATGTAACCCAAGGGATGTTAGCAATTAGAGAACTTTGCTTCTGTGTCACAGATGGCAGACAAATGTGAGATCAATACAAATTTTTGACATATTTTAGCTATGTAAATACCTATTTTTTAAAAAACAGGACAGAGATTACTATTTAATAATTTTGATTCCTGTATGCCAAATTAAGACTTAAGGTCTAAGTTGACCACACAGATCAATCTTTTTCACTCCCATTTTTCACTGCTGAAATGAACAGTGTAGAACTGAAAATGAAAGAAGCAAAAACAACTGTGTTTATGAGCTTACAATTTTTGAGGAGAGTGCTTTTAAGAGACTTCAGAATGAAGTCACTGAGCAATATTACAACCATATTTTGAAAACCCTTAAAATGAACTGTTTGCAATGCTCTCATAAATGCTCTCTTCTGAGCTCAACCATTTCTGTTTTCTTTCTGCCCATGTGCTTGAATGTTGCCCTAGAGGCTAAGGAATATCAGTCATAAGCACTAGAGTCAGACTGTGGCCAGAGTTGATACCAATGTACAAATCTATCTTTCTCCATTTGAACAGCCTGCTAAGTTCTGCATGCAGCCTCTGGCTTTGAATGGTTTTTTAACTCTTCTGTAATGTATACTCTGAAAATATAAGGGGTATATTATTTTTTTATCTCTCTACCCACTGGCCTTTTTTCCCTTCTATTCTCTCATTTGAATGTCCAGTTTAGATCTAATGAATCTGATGATTACCTCAAATTCCCTAACGTGAGTGTCTCCAACAATATCATGGTTCCAAGACATCTTTGTCTTCTTCTTCAATTACACAAATGACGTATTACGAAATAGAGCAAGAGAGCAAACAATAGCAATTTAATTTTAGAATAAAAGTATTGTCCAGGTTTCTCTACAGCCTGTGTTTAATCAATAACTTTAAAATAAAATAGGAGTAATAGGAGAATAAAGGCATATGATAAAGCACAAATTTCGGGTACAGAATAAAGTTCTCTCAAAGCCTTTGGCTCGGAAAAAAAAAAAGATAAGAATAATATCAATGATGTTGCTGACATTTTCTCTACTTTCCCTCACTGTCCACTGTTGTCTCTTCACCCTTCTAGTCTGTCTTAACTATTTCAGAGGATTAAACCTAGCTGTTATACAAAAGCACATCCAGCAGACTTGATTTTTAACCGAAAACTAAAATTGGGCAATTTTGCTACTTATGTCCGTCCACCCAAGTGTTAAATGATGTATCAGCAAAATAACCATTTGTAAACTCCCCCTTCTGTAAATGAACATTTAGAAATGCTGTGTCAAAGACAGTTCAGTTCTACTTTTTAAAAGGGCATATCCTGTTCATAAACATAGATGCCTATTCTTACTCATATCAGAATACAGACCATTACCACTGAATTGGAGCTACAGCCACACTCATAAAATAAAACTAGTGATAGTTTCTCTACTAAGAAACCAACCACACGTATAAATTCATACACATTATGTGGTTCTGGTGTCTGCCATCTGCAGCACATAAGCAAATTCCCCTAATTACTGACATCTCTCTACGAAGGCCCATGTTCTCTATGTGTGTTTTCCACTTCCCTTTTCATCAGCTCCCTTGTGGACCAAAAGCACCACTTCTGCCAGGTGAGCTTAACAGATGTCATCTTCTGATCCTGCCAGTAAAAGATCTGTTGCTTTGTTTTTAGTTGGGATTATTTCTTGTTAGATTGTACAATGATTGTGCTTTTCAAACTGAGCCACCAGCTTGTAGCCAATGTTTCATCATACGATCTTTATCAGAATTAGAAATTATAGTCTCAGAACACCTATGGCACACCCATAAGAGGTATATAAAGCATGCCAAAAAAAAAACCCATGAAAACAGTGATGAATGAAGAACATGATGGGGCCAGATACCAAGAAATGAGAGCAAGCAGTACTCACACCTAGTGTGTGTGCAAGAGGTAACACCTAGGGATAACTCCCAGGTCAAGGCTAACAGGCATGAGGAAGAAAGCAAGGTATGTAAACTTGGAAGATGACAAAACATTTTCATAGAATATGTTTATTTCCTGCAATTTTTCTTTGAAAATTCCAGGTTCTGCCCCTGTATGTTAGCCTTTTTTTTAAAAACAAACAAACAAACAAAAAAATCCTAGTATCTGAGGCCACTGTTTCTGTCAATGAAGACTATGTTCCACTATGTACTTCCTGAAATTAACCCAATTCTTTGATGTCTACCTATATTTTTACTGGCATCTCCTTCCTGTAATAAGCATTGATTTCCTTCATTTCTACCTTACCATCGTGCTTATGATCTTTATCTTACAAAGCTAAACTTTACTCAGTCATTCCGCAAATATTTACAAAGCTTACAGCATGTCCCAGTTGTCCTTGACATATGTTAGCTTTTTCTTCTACTTAGATATAAACACTTCAAGAATAGGTATTTTGCGAGATAAACGTGTTTTCATCTTTCCTGTGTTCTTTAGTATAGTATAGGACACAGAGGTGAAATTTAGTATGCACTTTTTAAGAAAAAGATATGGTGGTATTACATGTAGAAAAACAGATGTAAGTATTACAATTAAAACCAAATATGTACTAAGCATATTTGCTTTATGTATTGAAAGTCGGTATGTAAAATCAGCAACAAATTTGCTGGTGAAATTGCAAATTAGGTCATGAACTGGGGCTATAATGTTTGGTATGCTAAAACGGGAGCAGATTTAAAAATCTGTCAGAGTAGAATGGTCAGGATCATAACTGTTTGGAAACAAGAAGTGAAATTAAGATAAGCTTTTATAGCATGGCTTCTAGGCTTAGGGATGGATGACTGAACAAATGGTAGTATCATGAATCAAAAGAATGGTTTTTGTTGTTGTTTTTTGTTTGTTTGTTTTTGGTTATCCTCTATCCCCCACACTAGGCTTACTTTCGGCTTCTGTACCTAAGTCTGATTTCCTGCCAATTTTACTATCCAAGATGGATAAACTTTTTAGTTCACAAATTTTTTTTGACAAATAACAAAACAGAAACCAAATGAGCACAAAGATGGATAAGACCCAGCTGTTAATTTAGTTAGGCAGATAGTATACAAGCTGGGGAAACTGACATCTGAATTGAGTGTTAAAGAACACACAGGATTGGACTGAATAGTGGATATTCTAAAAGCTAAAGGAAACTGCCTATTCAAGCCCGTGGAGCTCAGAAAGAACACATTACCTTGAGGGAAATTCCCGGATTTCAGCCTTGGATTGCTTTTCCATACCTGTTTATGTTTGTTTGTTTTTTGACAGAATCTCACTCTGTCACCCAGGCTGGAGTGCAGTAGCGCTATCTCAGCTCACTGCAACCTCTGCCTCCTGGGTTCAAGCGATTCTCCTGCCTCAGCCCCATGAGTAGCTGGGATTACAGGTATGCACCATCACCCCCGGCTAGTTTTTGTATTTTTAGTAGCAACTGAGTTTCACCATGTTGACCAGGATAGTCTTTAACTCCTGACCTCAGGTGATCTGCCCACCTTGGCTTCCCAAAGTGTTGATATTACAGGGGTGAGCCACCACTCCTGATGCTTTTCCATCCTTCTGTAAGCAACTGGACCATGCTCAGCTATGTCTTAGGGTGTAGTGTGCTTTATATATAATAATAAATGTAAGGAATACTAAATTTAGAAAAAAAAATCAACTCAAGGTATCAAACTTTCAAATGTCAAGAAGATAAGACCATGATTTGGGTTTGAGTTTTGGTTTCATTTCTCCCTTTTACACTGTGTGTAGATAAAATCATAATAATGACACGTAACTTTTACTTTTTCTTTTTCTTTTTTTTTGAGACAGAGTCTTGCTCTGTCACCCATGCTGGAATACAATGGAGCCATCTCTGCTCACTGCAACCTCCGCTCCCTGGGTTCAAGCAATTCTGCTTCAGTCTCTGGAGTAGCTGGGATTAGAGGTATGCACCACCATGCCCGACTAATTTTTTGTATTTTAGTAGAGACAGGGTTTCACTGTGTTGCCCAGGCTGGTTCCGAACTCCTAAGCTCAGGCAATCCAACCACCTCGTCCTCCCAAAGTGCTAGGATCACAGGCGTGAGCCACTGCGCCCATCAAAATTTTACTTTTGCAAAGTCCCTTTAGAAAATATGCCATCAACACAGGTCAAAACAGTTTGATAAAGATTACTTAGTGTTTTAAAAAATACAGCATACTACTAGCTTTCTTGCACGTCCCTGTGAAGAGACCACCAAACAGGCTTTGTGTGAGCCATAAAGCTGTTTATTTCACCTGGGTGCAGGTAGACTGAGTCCGAAAAGAGAGTCAGCAAAGGGAGACGGGGTGCGGCCGTTTTATAGGATTTGGGAAGGTAATGGAAAATTACAGTCAAAGGGGGTTGTTCTCTGGTGGGCAGGGGTGGGGGTCACAAGGTGCTCAGTGGGGGAGCTTCTGAGCCAGGAGAAGGAAATTCGCAGGGTTAATCACTCAGTTAAGGTGGGGCAGGAACAAATCACAATGGTGGAATGTCATCAGTTAAGGTGGGGCAGGGCATATTCACTTCTCTTGTGATTCTTCAGTTACTTCAGGCCATCTGGGCATATACGTGCAAGTCACAGGGGATGTGATGGCTTGGCTTGGGCTCAGAAGCCTGACATTCCTGCCTTCTTATATTAATAAGAAAAATAAAACAAAATGGTGTTGAAGTGTTGGGGCGGCGAAAATTTTTGGGGGGTGATATGGAGAGAGAATGGGCGATATTTCTCAGGGCTGCTTCAAGCGGGATTAGGGGCAGCGTGGGAACCTAGAGTGGGAGAGATTAAGCTGAAGGGAGGTCTTGTGGTAAGGGGTGATATTGTGGGGATGTTAGAAGAAACATTTGTCGTATAGAATGATTGGTGATGGCCTGGATACGGTTTTGGATGAATTGAGAAACTAAATGGAATAACAGAAGGAGAAAAACAGGTATAAAAGGTCTAAGAATTGGGACGACTCAGGAGATCTGATTAGAGAGTGCCTAAGGAGATTCAGCATAGTCCTGCTAGCAAAGATTATTTATTTACCTCAAGAGTTAAGAGTGGCAGGTTGGGGATAGCACCAGGAGATATCAGCTGTGATGGCTTGGAAAAACAGTGTAAACCAGCAGTGTAAACAAGAGCAGGGCATCTATGAGTAGTTGAGAATGGTGAATAGGAGTATGACTAGACAGAAGATAGTAGGGATGACAAGTTTTTTTGCGGGCACAGTCTAAGTTGGTCTGGTGTCTGGAATGAGACTGGGGCCTAATAAAAAGGAGCGTCTATACAGGAGCTCAAATGGGCTGTACCTTGTAGCACTCCGAGGACAGGCCTGAATTCTGAGAAGGGAAAGTGGTAAAAGTATTGTCCAGTCCTTTTTAAATTGGTGGCTGAGCTTGGTGAGGTGTGTTTTTAAAAGAACTTTAGTCAATTCTACTTTTCTTGAAGATGGAGGACCATAAGGGATATAAAAGTTTCACTGAACACTAAGAGCCTGAAAAACTGCTTGGCTGATTTGACTAATAAAGGCTCATCTGTTAACAGACTGTATTGAGGTGGGAAGGCTAAACTGAGGAATTATGTCTGACAGAAGGAAAGAATGACTGCGGTGGCCTTCTCAGACCCTGTAGGAAAGGACTCTACCTATCCAGTGAAAGTATCTACCTAGACTAAGAGGTATTTTAGTTATCTGACTCAGGGCATGTTGAGTAAACCTAATTTGCCAGTCCTGGGTGGGGCAAATCCTTGAGCTTGATGTGTAGGGAAGGGAGGGGGCCTGAATAATCCAAGAGGAGTAGTAAAATAGCAGATGGAACACTGAGAATTTATTTCCTTGAGGATAGATTTCCACGATGGAAAGGAAATGAGAGGTTTTAAGAGGCGGGCTAGTGGCTTGTACTATAGCATAACCTGCCTTTGCTGGTGTGTGGCGATTAGACCTGGTGGAACCGCCATCAATAAGTCAAGCGTGATCAGGGTGAGGAACAGGAAAGAAGGAAATTTGGAGAAATGGGGTGAACATCAGGTGAATCAGAGAGATACAGTCATGGGGGTCAGATGTGGTATCAGGAATAATGTGGGAGGCCAGATTGAAGTCTGGGCCAGGAACAACGGTAATTGTGGGAGACTCAACAAAGAGTGAGTACAGCTGAAGGAGCCGGGAAACAGAAAGTATATGCGTCAAGTATGAGGAAGAAAATAGATTTTGGAAGTTATGAGAACTGTAGAGAGTGAGTTGAGCATAGTTTGTGATTTTGAGGGCCTCTAAAGTATTAATGCAGTGGCAGCCGCTGCACGCAGACATGAGGGCTAGGCTAAAACAGTAAGGTCAAGTTGTTTGGCCAGAAAGGCTACAGGGTGTGGTCCTGGCTCTTGTGTAAGAATTCTGACCACGCTAACCATGCCTAGGAAGGACAAGAGTTGTTGTTTTGTAGAAGGTGCTGGGGTTTGAGAGATCAGTCGGACACAATTGGCAGGGAGAGCACGTGTGTTTTTATGAGAGTTATGCCGAGATAGGTAACAGATGAGGAAGAAATTTGGGCTTGATTGAAGTAATGGGGGCTGTCTGTGAAGCTTTGCAGCAGTACAGCCTAGGTAATTTGCTGAGCTTGATGGGTGTCAGGGTCAGTCCAAGTGAAAGTGAAGAGAGGCTGGGATTAAGGGTGCAAAGGAATAGTAAAGCAAGCATATTTGAGATCTAGAACAGAATAATGGGTTGTAGAGGCAGGTATTGAGGATAGGAGAGTATATGGGTTTGACACCACCGGGTGGATAGGCAAAACAATTTGGTTGATGAGGCGCAGATCCTGAACTAACTTGTAAGGCTTGTCTGGTTTTAGGACAGGTAAAACGGGGGAATTGTAAGGAGAGTTTATAGGCTTTAAAAGGCCATGCTGTAGTAGGCAAGTGATAACAGGCTTTAATCTTTTTAAAGCGTGCTGCGGGATGGGATATTGGCGTTGAGTGGGGTAAGGGTGATTAGGTTTTTAATGAGATGGTAAGGGGTGCATGATCGGTCGCCAAGGAGGGAGTAGAGGTATCTTATACTTGTGGGTTAAAGTGGGGGGATACAAGAGGAGGACGCAAAGGAGGCTTTGGATTGGGAAGAAGGGTGGCAATGAGATATAGCTGTAGTCTAGGAATAGTCAGGGAAGCAGATAATTTAGTTAAAGTGTCTCAGCCTAATAAGGGAACTGGGCAGGTGGGGGTAACTAAAAAGGAGTGCTTAAAAGAGTATTGTCTAAGTTAGCACCAGAGTTGGGGAGTTTTAAGAGGTTTAGAAGCCTGGCCGTCAATACCCACAACAGTTATGGAGGCAAGGGAAACAGGCCCTTGAAAAGAAGGTAATGTGGAGTGGGTAGCCTCCGTATTGATTAAGAAGGGGACGGGCTTACCTTCCACTGTGAGAGTTACCTGAAGCTCGGCATCCGTGATGGTCTAGGGGGCTTCCGAGGTGATCGGGCAGTGTTCGTCTTCAGCCGCTAAGCCAAGAAGATCTGGGAAGGAGTCAGTCAGAGAGCCTTGGGCCAGAGTTCCAGGGTCTCCGGGAGTGGCTGCCAGGTGAGTTGAACAGTCCGATTTTCACTGGGGTCCCACACAGATGGGACGCGGCTTAGGAAGAATCCCGGGCTGCGGGCATTCCTTGGCCCAGTGGCCAGAATTCCGGCACGTGTAGCAAGCTACTGTGGGAGGTGGTTCTGGAGGAACGCCTGGCCGCTGTGGTTCAGGCATTTGGAAGTTCTCGTGTGCTGGAGATGTGGCTGGGGTTTGTCTCACAGTGGAGGCAAGGAATTGCAACTTTTTTCTATTATTGTACACCTTGAAGGTGAGGTTAATTAAATCCTGTTGTGGGGTTTGAGGGCTGGAATTTAATTTTTGGAGTTTTATTTCATGTCGGGAGCAGATTGGGTAATAAAATGTATTTTGAGAATAAGACGGCCTTTTGACCTTTTAGGTTCTAGGGCTGTAAAGCGTCTCAGGGTTGCTGCCGAACAAGTCATGAACTGAACTGGATTTTTATATTTGATGAAAAAGAGCCTAAGCGCTATCTGATTTGGGATAAAGAAAAAGGAGCATTAACCTTGACTATGCCTTTAGCTCCAGCCACCTTTTTAAGAGTAAATTGCTGGGCAGGTGGGGGAGGGCTAGTCACGGAAGGAAACTGTAAGCCGGAGCAGGTGTGAGGAGGGGAGGTGATAAAAACATTATAGGGTGGAGGAGCAGAAGCTGAGGAAGAATTGGGACCTAGCTCGGCCTGGCGAGGAGCAGCCTGGGGAGCAAGAGAGAGATCAGATGGGTCTGTAGAAAAGGAAGATTAGAAAGACTCAGTGACGCTTGGGGTTGGTACTGAGGGGACAGGCAGGAGGGAAAGAAGGAAGATTTGGGACGAGTTGCACTGGGCACAGAGACTAGGAAGGGACTGATGTGTAAAAGAATGCCTGGACGTCAGGCACCTCAGACCATTTGCCTATTTTACGACAAGAATTATTTAGATCTTGCAGGATGGAAAAATTCAAAGTGCCATTTTCTGGCTATTTGGAACTACTGTCGAGTTGGTATTGGGGTCAAGCAGCATTGCAGAAGAAAATAAGGCATTTACGTTTTAGGTCAGGTGTGAGTTGAAGAGGTTTTAAGTTTTTGAGAACACAGGCCAAGGGAGAAGAAGGAGGAATGGAAGGTGGAAGCTTACCTATAGTGAAGGAGGCAAGCCCAGAGAAAAGAGTAGAGACACGGAGAAGGGGTTGGGGGTTCTTGCACTCCAGAGAAGCAGAGAAGGGGTTGGGGCACGGAAATAAGGGATTGGGGCACAGAGGTAAGAGGTCAGCGTGTGGAAATAATGGATTGGGGTGCAGAAATAAGAGGTTGAGGTGCAGAAATAAGCGATTGGGGGGTTCTTGCCCCCTAGGAAAGCGGGACTTGCCGCTAAGGTTGAAGGAGAAGGGGTTGAGGGGTACTTGCCCCTGCCCCAGGAAAGCAGAGAAGGGGTAGAGACAAGGAAAGAAGGAGTTTGGGTACTTGCCCCTTCCCCAGAAAAGCGGGACTTGCCGCTAAGGGTGAAGGACCAAGGCAAGTGTCCCTGCGTGGTCTGACACCTTTGAAACGTGGGTAAATTATCAGAGAGGCGTCCCTGCAATGATTAAACACCAAGGGAAGGCTGCCTTCCCAGTCCGTGACTGGCACCGGAGTTTTGGGTCCACGGATAAAACGTGTCTCCTTTGTCTCTACCAGAAAATGAAAGGAATTAAAATTAAGAGAAGGGAGAGATTGAAGTGGGGCACCAAGATTGAAAGGAGAAAGAGGTTGAGGGTATAGTGAGGAGGGAGGCTGGAGAAGAGAGTAAAAAGAGGCCGCTTACTGGATTTGAAATTGGTGAGATGTTTCTTGGGCTGGTCGGTCTGAGGACCTGAGGTCATAGGTGGATCTTTCTCACAGAGCAAAAAGGAGGAGGATGGGGGATTGATCTCCCAAGGGAGGTCCCCCCATCCGAGTCACGGCACCAAATTTCATGCACGTCAGTGTGAAGAGACCACCAAACAGGCTTTGTGTGAGCAATAAAGCTGTTTATTTCACCTGGGTGCAGGTGGGCTGAGTCCGAAAAGAGTCAGCAAAGGGAGATAGGGGTGGGGCCGTTTTATAGGATTTGGGAAGTTAATGGAAAATTACAGTCAAAGGGGGTTGTTCTCTGGTGGGCAGGGGTGGGGGTCACAAGGTGCTCAGTGGGGGAGCTTCTGAGCCAGGAGAAGGAAATTCGCAGGGTTAATCACTCAGTTAAGGTGGGGCAGGAACAAATCACAATGGTGGAATGTCATCAGTGAAGGCGGGGCAGGGCATATTCACTTCTTTTGTGATTCTTCAGTTACTTCAGGCCATCTGGGCGCATACGTGCAAGTCACAGGGGATGCAATGGCTTGGCTTCAGCTCAGAGGCCTGACACTAGCCAAGTGCAGTGTTTTAGGTTTTTTAAAAAGTATTTTATTATTTGCATACCATCACAGTGACATTCCAATAGCTAAACAGCTCAGTTTTTTATATGACAGTTTCTCTCAAAACGGTGAATTTACATGGTTGATGTTGAAATTGATATACACACAAAAAAGATCTCTATCTTACTGACATATTGCATTATATCTTTAAGAATTTTGTTTAAACTAAGGTATAAGGCAAAAAAAGTTACAAAATCTAAATCTTAGCGTCTTACCTGATTTTTATTTAACATTCTTTCCTTGTGAAATGATGGCAGGGACGTGACTATGTTTAAACTTGAGCTACAGTACCTGAAATTCTTCAAATTGTGATAGAAGTCTTAAGATAGAAGAGAAGGATAATCATGTTGCCTTTCCTGTTTCCACAGAGTGCAGAACTCCTTCTATTATGAGTCTTAAAGGGAGTTGTAACAGCCTAATCGTTGTGCCTGAGTGTTAAATTGCATAACAACTAAAGGCAAATTGAGCGATAATTGGGAAAATTGAAATGTAAATAATCAAAGATGTCACTCTAGGTAACCCTTCTTGGAAAACTCTCAAAAGACTGAAGTATATAGAAAAATGTCTTAAGTATGTCATTTCCTTTTCTTTACATTTTCTCTCTGATGTACTTTTTAGTGTCCTAGCAATAAGACTTCCCAAATGAGTTTGTGAGACCAAATAAAACTCTACACTGGTGTTAGGAAGAAAGCAGGATATTAGCACTCTCTATTTCATATTCCCACCTGCTTCCTTGCTTGTTATCTTTCATGCGTGTCCGTGTGGAGAGACCACCAAACAGGCTTTGTGTGAGCAACATGGCTGTTTATTTCACCTGGGTGTAGGCGGGCTGAGTCCGAAAAGAGAGTCAGTGAAGGGAGATAGGGGTGGGGCCGTTTTATAGGATTTCAGAAGGTAATGGAAAATTACAGTCAAAGGGGGTTGTTCTCTGGTGGGCAGGGGTGGGGGTCACAAGGTGCTCAGTGGGGGAGCTTCTGAGCCAGGAGAAGGAAATTCGCAGGGTTAATCACTCAGTTAAGGTGGGGCAGGAACAAATCACAATGGTGGAATGTCATCAGTTAAGGCGGGGCAGGGCCTTTTCCCTTCTTTTGTGATTCTTCAGTTACTTCAGGCCATCTGGGCGTATATGTGCAAGTCACAGGGGATGCGATGGCTTGGCTTGGGCTCAGAGGCCTGACATTATCTAACATTGTATGAATGCCTTGCCAGCTAAGAAGGTATGGGCAAAGCCGTACCCCAAGGGCCATTGATCCTACTTAGAACAACGTGAAAATGTCTCTCTAACCTACTACTGTAAGAATGGGTTATCTGGTAACAATGCCTGCTCAGGCACCACTTGTGCAACTAGAATCAATACCACTGTCAGACACAATTGTGATAAGTTGTTTCCTAAGCACCCTCACTGTGTTCATGTGGTTGGTTGTGTCTACTTGGGTTCATATGTTTCTATTTCAACAACACTTGAGTGGTGTTCTTTCATTGGATCTTTGAAAATTAGCTGTTTAAGTGAGACCAAACCATTTACTAGAAAGTTAAACAATGTATTCTACATGTTGGTAATTTCAATATATACAGCAATCCTTATTTTTACTTAACCATTATTTCCAGTAGGACGCCAAATCTTGTGTGGTTAGAGTCAATATTTCAATATTAACACTGGTTATCTGTTTTGTGTCATTCTATTCTCTTGTTCTCACCGGTTATCTTCTAATAAAATAAAAAGAACTTCAGAAGTGGACTGCCCGCAGGGCTTTATTTGACACCTTCTGCATTCACTAAATCCAAAGTATATTGTCTACCAACCAAGAATGTTTTCCCTCCAACTGAGGCAAGCACTGATGTTAATGTTCCTCTGTGAATTTTTCCTTTAATGACTAGTAAATGCCTCTTCCCCACTTTTTGAGTTTACATGTTCCTACTCTGTTGTTCTATGCATTGAAGCTACAATCTAATGATCTCTTTTATCCTTCTAAGCTTGCTAAGCAACCAGGTGACTTACACTCTCTTGTCTGATGTCCAATAGTCCCTCTCATCTCTCCTGATCCCAGAGTGTCAATGATCCTTCTGCTTTCTGCTCTGAGTACATCATGAATAGACACTTGTCCTGCTGTCATCATTTTGAGTGTGAATTAGAATAATAACTATAATTTTTTTAGTGTGTCCTATATACCAGATACTCGTATAAGTACTTGGCACATATTATCTAATGTAATGCTTAAAATTTTTTTTAAAAATGTATAAAAGAGGCACTAATATTAGCCTCCTTGAAGGTAAGAAAACAAGATCAGAGAAAATGTTTATATTAAGTGCAGTTACAGAGTTAATAAATGACTCAAGGCTATCAATTTCAACTGTGTGAGCAATAGTTTTTAGACAAAGTGAGACTTAGAGAATATATTCCTTTCTCTGACTATATTCCAATCTCTTTCAAAACTTGCCAGCCGATTCCATATCTGAAGGAATAAAGTCTTCTTAAGCAGTGAAATGTGGCCCTCATACAAATTATTAATATGGAGGGAGGTGAAGATTATCTTTTAACATTTTTATCTCTTCGTTAGCTTCCCATCAATCAAGTTATAATGCATTTATAGTTTTTTTTTCCAACCAGATAAACCAATATAAGTGCTTTCTTCATAGTTGAGGTTGTAAAAGATCAATACCCAACATCCTTTCAAAGTTTGGACTGCTTAACAGAGACAAAAATTGACATAGTAGGAAGTTAAGGTACCAGCTTTCCTACTGATCAGAGTTACTGTAGAATCTGATTTAGGTGTGTAAATTAGTCTGAGGCACACATTCAGTCTTAGGCAACCCTCTCTGTGATGGCATGCCTCAAAGCAGTGGTTCGAATTAGGGGCAACCTTCAACCCTGAGGGACCCTTGGCAACATCTTGAAATATTTCGATGGTCTTAAGTGAGAAAGTGCTATTGGCATCTGGTAGATTCCAGGGATGATGCCAAAGATTCAACAAAACACAGAACAGGCCATACAACAGAGAATTATCTGGTCCAAAATGTCAATGGTGCCATGGTTGACAAAACCTGAGATAAGCTTAGGGAAGGATCCAGCACAGAGCAGAATGTATTCTCTCTGTAAAGAAGCCAATCCCAAAGAGAAAGAAGTTGAGTAATGCTGCATACATTTACTCACTTTCTCTTTCCAAATTTCTTAGTTTGATAATTCACTCGACTTGCCCTGGTAAGGAATGAGGGAGGAAGCAAAAAAGACCAAGCTTGTGTTACACTAATTACTGTCCCTCAACAGAAAAACATGAGGTGAGGGGTAAGAAAGTCCCCCCATTCTCACATCTATATCCAATACATGTAGTTTGTTTCCATTTTTCTAAATGGATGGACAATGATAATTTGAGGGTAGGTTGACTTTGCATTATAAATTTGTTAAATTCATGTCCAGAAGCATAAAAACCTTTTTATTAAAATTTACATCTATTACACAGGAAGGAAGTGACCAATTACAATGGGTTGTTTTATCTATGCTATCTTTTAAAACTCTACTTGAACGCTCACATTCACTTTTCTTAAAGAAAAATGGAAGCAAAACTAATATAGTTGGCAAGAGAGTTATTTATTTGCTTTATTGATTAAACAATTCAAATGGGGTTTGACTAGTTACTACAATGTCCCAGACATACTTCATTAACCCTACTGTTAAAATTAAAAAGGGGAGAAAGGCAGCAAAGGACAGATAGGTAGAGCCATTTGAATCACCACAAAAAGTAAGTTCAAGTTGCTGGAGCAAAACTAAAGATGGATTAAAAAAAATTCACCTAACTTTAACTATTCTTTTTTCTATTTTTGACTTTTATTTCCACTTTCATATTGTGAAAGAGGTCAGCATTCCCTTTCTTACCTTCCCTCTTTGAGCCTGAGGCAGAGGTAATACCCAGGAGGTTTTAGTCTGCAGTCAGGTGCCAGGCAGGTTTCCAGTCTCTATTGTTGTGATGTCTATATCAAATAATCTAAGACATTAGCAAGGACTATTAAACATCCAAGTGGAAACTGGCCGTTCTGACACCACTAGGCCTTCCACACAGAAACACAGTCTATTCTTAAACAAGAATAACAACATACTCCTCATTCGAAAGCCATAACAAAAAGGCCAACTCTCGAAGAAGAGGAAATGTTTAATAATATCCTAATAGTGTATCTTATTTTTTGAATATATACCATGAACCAGACATCACATAGAGACAATTGCATTATTTGCTATATCTCATTATATCCTTACATTATATCTATAAAGATGGTTCTATAACTGTCTCCATTTTACAGATGAAGAAACTTGTCTAATATCAAACAGTGTTGTTTAGTAGACAAGAAGCCAGACACAATTTTGGCTGACTCCAGATCATATCATCTTAAATCACTATGTGATGGCTGGGCATGGTGGCTCACTCCTGTAATCCCAGCACTTTGGCAGGCCAAGGAGGGTGGATCACCTGAGGTCAGGAGTCTGAGAACAGCCTGGCAAACATGGTGAAATCCCATTTCTACTTAAAATACAAAAATTAGCGGGGTGTGGTGGTGCATGCCTGTAATCCCAGCTACTCGGGAGGCTGGGGCAGGAAAATCACTTGAACCTAGGAGGTGGAGGTTACAGTGAGCCAAGATTGTGCCACCGCACTCCAGCCTGGACAACAGAGTGAGACTCCGTCTCAAAAAAAAAAAAAAATCACTATGGGATAATGACTTCTGATTAAAGAACAATCATAGTAATTGATATTTCTGGAATTTAATAGATGCTAAATGTAAGATAACTATTAATATCATGGCAATATTTTAATATTTCAAAAATCTTCTTTGCTTATCTCATAAGCCTTTACATCTAAATATTTTTCTTCAAATACTTTTCTAACTATTTACAAATTATCTTTTATGAAAGACATGAATGACTTTCAGAATACTTCTTGAATAACAAAAAAATGAAATAGTCACTGATTAGGGAATAAGAAATAGAAGGAGAAATAGATTTTTAGAGAAAGATTAGTTCAGTTTAGAAATGTTGATTTTGAGGTACATTTTGCAAAAATTTTTTTTGAGAATTTGGGGGACTCTCTCTTCCTATCAAGACAGACTTTTTTCAAAAGTGAACCTCATTATGTAAAGTTTTAGAGGAGTCATTCCTTCTTTCCTTCTAGCAAAAGAGCAGACACATGAATGAGGTGTCACTAGCCAGAGTACAACATCTCTCTGGCCACAGCAATTTGTTTGAGGATAGCACGTGATGCAGCAAGGTCGGTATAAGCTCTCCTTGTAATTTTTGTTTGTACTATTTGAAAACAGTGAATGATTTGAGAATGAATGACAATGTAGGTCTCTACTGGCTGAAAATTATCTTTGCCACCATCTTGTGAAAGCCTGTCACTGACATTTTCACAAAGCAAAGATTATTTTAGGAGAGAAAGACTGACTCATCACTTGAATGCCTGCACCAAGATATGCACCAAAGTAGATTTTCAATTATGAAAGCAAGTAAACTTCCTTTTTAAAAATCTTAATTTGAATTGTATACCTGTAATTTGCAATTATAAAAGATAAGATGTTGGCAGAGCACAAAAGTGGCACTTTTCTCATCTCCCACTTTCCCAGACTCTACTGAAGAGGGAGTTGTACCCGCATTGCCTGTATACTGCAGTACAAATTTTCAACTATTGCTCTGCTGCCACTTCCCACTGAAACTTGAGCTCTCTCGCTTCCTACTTAGTTATCACCTCTTAAGTGAAGTCTTGCCATATCATTTTGCATCTTTTCCAAATGATCAATACAATTCCTCCACTTTCCTTGATGTTAATGACTTCAACACCTGGCTCACTTGTTTCTTATCTTCATGCTTAATAATTTATAGCTTCTTTAATAACAGCATCAATGATTCATTGACTAATCCATTCACCATTATCACTCAATTTCATCCTTCCTAATAAACTGACTTTCAACATTGCATCACTTCACCTCTCCATTAAAATCACCACATTCATCTTGATCATTCCATTGCATAGTTCAAAAACAAAAACATAAAGAGGACTTTCACTTTTATAATGACTTCTGAAAATAATATTATACTTCATGTGTTTCTTTCAATTCTTACCATGAATTTCTTTTTGACAACTCTCTTCATATGGTATTTGACTTCTTCAACTTCAAATTTCTTATTCAAATGTTTCAATAGTATTATTATCACAAAAACCATAGTATCCCTCTTGAATTTTATGATATCATTCATGTACTCATTCCTATATTCTTGTTGTAGCTGCACTGTCCTAGGAAATGGAACAAAATCCATCCTATTGACTTCACAAGCTTTATTCCTCACCCCTTGCATCCCATATCTCTTTAAATTTTGGTGGGTTTGCCTCCAAATTCATTCATTTTATTATCATCATGTGCATTATTTCCACCCTAGACTGGCTACTTCATTTCTTGTTGGGGCTCCTCGTCTCTTTCTTATTTATTTAGGCTTTACTATATTCTGTTCCACACACTTCAGTCACTTTTAAAATAAAATGTTATGATATCTCCTTTTTAAACCTATCAATTGCTTTTCAATGTTAGGAAGGAAGGAAGCAAGGAAGGAAGGGAGGGAGGGAGGGAGAAGGGAAGGGAAGGGAAGGGGAGGTGACGGGAAGGGAGGGGGAGGGAGGGGAGGGAAGGGGAGGGGAAGGGAGGGGAAGGGGAGGGGAGGGGAGGGAAGAGAGTCTAAACTTTACCTTGGTCCAGGAAAGAAGGAAGGAAAGAAGGAGGGAAGGAAAGAAGGAAGGAAGGAAAGAAGGAAGGAAGGGAGAAAGGCAAATCTTTACCTTGGCCCAGAAGAGGCCCAATGGTTTGACCCCTGCCTGACCATCTCTTCCCTATGATGTCATACCACACACTACTTTGCTCTTTAAGATTCAGCCAAGCTATACTTTTCATTCTTTGATTATGTCATGCTTCTCAACCACTGGTCTTTGCATATTTTTGTTCTTCTATTTAGAATGCCCTCCTCTCTGCATACTTTCACCTAGCTAACACCAGATAAGCATTTACATTTTTCTTAAACTTACATTCTTGGCGAGAACTCACCTAATGTCCCAGTTTAGGTCAGATGCTTTCTTAATTGGACCTCTAGGGTTATATTGCTTCTTTCTCTTTGCTTATCTCAGTTTGTAATATTGCAAACACTGGATCAGTGATCACTTAATATCTATTTCTCCCACTTGATGGAAGCCCTTGAAAACATAATTGCTAAATGGATCAATAAATAAATGAAAAATTATTGAGAAAATTCTATGTTCCAGATACTGTGCTACATATTAGATGCAAAAATACTACATGAAAGTCATGGACACATAAACACATCATACGAGTGTGAACATATCATAAAAACATAGTTCAGGGTCAGCCCAGCAATGAAAAGTATCCAAAAGAGTACCTCCTAATACAATCTGGGATGAATTTAATGAGGACAAGACTGCAGATGGGGATATCACTTAGGAAGTGGAAGTGGAAAGGATTTGCAGTCCCCAGTAGTTATATATTTCCATTGTTCTCTTCCTGGGGTGAAATGCTTTAATGAGAAAAGACAAAAAGGCAATTCAGTGATGCTCCACAATCAATCATTGTTGAATTTATTCCATAGATTTTCATTGACTGCCTACTATGTGTCAGACATTGTGCAAACATGGGAACGTACAAATAATGAATCTGCCTTTGTATTTCAATATTTCCCATCCAGTTTGGCAGAGAGGCTTTTATGATACAATACAATATAATATTTAAGAGACAGTGCCAGATAATATGGGAGTAGCATGGAGGGCCCGCTAAGCAGTCTGATGAATCTGGAAAAGTTTTCCTCATTAGTGAAACCTTACATGAATCTGAAAATATCAATAAGATTAAGCAAGCTGGAGAAAAGCAATCCAGTCAGAAGAATAATAAAAATAAATAAATTTCACTAACTAAAACTCATATTGTTTGGTTTTATGATGTAGGACAATTTAAGAACTATTTAAAGATAAGTCTGTAAATGTGGGCAGCAGCAAATCACACTCTTAGGAGCCACCAAAGAAGTTTGGATTTTGCCAGAAAAGCAGTAGAAAGGATTTTAATTTGAAAAGTAACATAAGATTCATTTTCAGGAAACATAATATTGGAAATGCTGAAGAGAGTGTATTGGAAGACCAAGAGAATCAGGAGTGGGTTAATTGCATTAATCATGAAGAATTCCACTCAGCTATTTTCCATTTGGGAAGCCCTTTACACTTGTTCCCATAGTACTCTGTGCTCCTTGTAAAGTGTTGACACTCATCTGCTTATAACTCAGTAGTATATAGCATAAATCTGGGTCTGTAGTAGACTCAATGAATACTCTCAGAATCAGTGAATAAATTGGATAATTATGTCAATGAGTCTGTGAAAGAGCTGTGAAGATTCCTAACAGTGACTATATGGTTTATATATTTACCTTCACATTAAGCAAAAATCACACCAACATTATTTACTTTATCTATAAAAATGATTAATATTCTTCTGGGCAAAAATGCTTAATATCATCATAGTGTATTCTCCAGGAGCCAAACCAACTATTTGCAGAAGATACAAACTCTATAAAGAAATGTTGCTGAGTCATTCTTCTTTTTCTGGGTTAATTGTACATTTAATCAAATATTAGACTTGCTATTTCATGCAATGAGACAAGCAAATGTTAGATGAATGCAATTTATTTGGTAAGAAATGTTTAAAACAATATGTTAAACTATTCATAGAGATCAAGGATTTCTCGGTGGGGTGTGCTTAAGAAAAAAGTAATAAATATATCTTTATGTAATGTCATTTTCAAAGGTATATGTAATATAAAATCAGTTTATACTACCTATATTTTTGTTTTTAAAGACATTTGTTTTTTATTACTATAGTTTAATAAAATTCTTTCTGCTAATTTATTCAACCAACCATGGTTAACTTAAATAGCACATAAAATTTTAGACAGATGTTACATTATAAATATCCAGAGTATAAATATCAAAATTATGCTTGCAAGTATAGAAAAGATTTATTTTTATTTTAAGTAATTATCACATTTTTGGAATGTATTACAGATAATTCTCAACTATCAGAGAGCAGGAATATGGATTATCCAAACTATGAATAATCTAGAAGGCATTTGTGTCCAATTTGGGGATATATTTTTTGGCAACAAAACCACATTATTGCCTGTTACTTAAGCAAAAACTCAAATTAGGTTACATTTCCTGTGCAATAGGAAATGGTTCACCAGTTGAGCTGTAAAGTTAGTTGGTGAGAAATACATGGGCTTTGGGAGGAAGAAAAAGCCAATCCACTGGTAATAAATATGCTACAGTACCTTTATTGCCTCATTTTATTAGGAGCATTCTTATTTCTTTGATTTGGACCAGATTTCCTTTTCATAGACACTAAGAATACTTTACTTTCTTTTCTTTAGTTTTGTCTGAACTAAGAATATGTAAAGAGATCAAGGGTACCAGTTAGCTGACTGCATCATACATTTTGCAGGATTAAATAGCAACTTTACATTTTTTTGTGTGTGTGGAAAAACTAAATGTATGCCTCTAACAAGAAAAGTTCAGTTATAAATAAATAGTAAATTATGTTCAACATACACTGACAATAATAACTATCTTTACGTGAAGTCAAATTAATTCATTCTTGTTTGCTTATTCATATAAAAACTAGTATATGAGTGCTATTTTTGAAGGATTCTATTGAAAGCTGAAGATACAGCAATTGTTAGAGTATCTATCCCTATAGATCTTAGATTCTACAGGTAAGATTCTTTGTTTAAATGAAATAAAGTATCAAATAAAATAACCTTGGGAAAATAGTAATAGATATTATAAATATTTTATAACTTGATTATTTCTACTTTGGTATCAATTATTCTTTATTTTGTTTTAGAGCATGATATGTATTCACTTGTTATTACTAGAACAGAAGAAGATGGGGTTGTGGGTGAGGATGGGCATCAGATGTAGACAAGGAGGCTGTCTCTAGTGAAAAAGCTGAGGATTTCATTTTAGGGTTCAGAGAAAGGAGAATCGCTGTGTCACTTCTAATTAGCTTTGAAAAATAGTTGCTTCCAATGGATGGGGAACAATAGTAGAGAACAGGAATGGTTTTCAGGATATTTATTCAAAGTGTGGCACTGGAGACTCCATAGGGAGAATGGATCTAAAAGGCTAATGGGCAGCAATAGCCATTTTGGTCAGCTTATACAAATGTTGAAGAATTCACTTAGTAAACTCAATAATATAAAGGGAGGTGCTCACCAAACAAAATGAAATTTGTCTAAATTCAGGAGGTTAATACAATTTGTAGGTACATGGGATAGGGCTCTAGACTTGAATGAAACTAGAAACAATAAGAACAAGGAGAACCATAAAAAAGGCAACCTAGATTATCTGTCTTACACTGTAGACTGGCTCATCAGTGAGAGTGGTTTGCCTCGGGAAGCATGAGTTTCTAAGGTGGTTGTCAGTGAGATGAAGAAGTGGCCTCCACTGGACTGGAGTGACATGGGAGTGGAGGTGAGAATTTGAGAGTAGTTCTAGGTTATTAATAAGTATACCAGCATTTCCTTAGGGTATTAGCAAACCAAAACTCAAACTTTTGATGGAGGAAATTTTTGGTGTTTCATCCTTCATAAAAATACCAAAGCAGTCATTCTGAGACATAATATGCAATGTCAGACATTATGCAATGTCAGAATATTTCTGGGTTAGTAACAATAACATTTTTAAACTTATACATGAGGAAGGTACCCTAATGTTTTGTAAGTTTTGTGTGCTTCTAACAATATCATACTAGCCCTAGCTGTGTCTAAGTGTGTATTTTGAGAATGACAGGATGGCTATTGTACAAAATGTGCCTTTACTGTTATCTTACCTGAACCTATAAATGTAATGGACAGTGGAAAGTTGGTTGATTTATTATTTTTATTGTTCATAAGATCACATCTGTCATCCAGGCAATTGAGACATGTGAAAGTGACAGTGACAGTTGCCAGCATATTGGAGGTGATCAATAATCAATAACAAACTTCATTTCCTCCCCCTTTTCTTCTTTTTAACTTCCTTTATTACCTTTTTCCCTACTTTTTTTCTAATATTGCTAACACTCTAAGTCAACTCCTTAAACATTATATCTATAAGTCAACCTTTAATGCAGAAAACAGAAACCTCTCTGCTTATGTCAAGCAGAAATGAATTTAATGTAGTGAGTTAGAAGCTTACTGATTCCTTAGTAGTCGTGGAGGTGCCACAGTGAGCAGGCCATCATTCTAATAATGGTCAAAAGTAATACCAGCTATCTTCTATCCAGAATACAAGAAGATAGTGTTGCTACTACAGCCACCAAGATTGGCCAAAAGTGCTTGTCATTGCCCAGAAAGGTGGGAACTAGATGTTAAATTTCTGAGTCTGATCATCAATGCTTTCTTATGTCTCATCATCTTACTAGAAGAGGACACAGCAGCAGGAGAGAGCTTCAGCTTCATCTCTGCCTTCTAAGCCTTATATGTTTGCAACTAATTAGGAAACTTTACTTGTATCCAGACCCTGTTTCTAAGAGGGTTGGGAAAGGTTGTTTTCAGCTTAATATCACTAAATTTAATGAAGGTGGATTGCAGGCTGGGAGAGCCAAATTGAATATCTATGACAAGCTGATGTACTTATTTATGTTGACCTCCCATTGCTTATTCCTATTCTTTCATATTATTCCTGGCTTTTAGTCAATGTATATCCCTAACCATGCAAAATCTCATTTCTGTCCTGTTGTGTAAGTAAACTAGCAAAATTTATATTTTCACAAAGTTGTTAGCTAGCATGTGAACTGTATTATTAACTTATAGAACACTTTTCTACAACTTATAGAAGAAATACTCTATAGGGTTAAAATCATACTTTATGTACATAAACAAGTACTTATGAATTATAGACCTAGAGATCACTATTAAACAAGTGTTATTTCTAAAATGAAATTCATAATTGCAATCAAATTGTGCAATTATTGAATAACTAGTATGATCTAAGGTAGACTATAAAGATAAATGTCCTTAAATTTCATACATGCTCCTAAATTGATTTTTAAATCCACTTTTATCTATTAATTAAGAGGTAAGACATCTATCACTCAGGAAAATCTTTCTTATATACATAATATCGTGGACCTTGAGTTTCTGTTGTCTTACTTTTAAAGAAACTAGCAAAATATTGTTTAAAATAAATGATAAAACATCAGCAAGCAGGAAACATTTGTATTATAAAAACAATATAGTTCATTCTTCTAGTCACTTTTACTATAATTTTCTTTCCCCTGTATATGGTCTGACTCTATATAACTACAGGCAGTCTGATATCATCCTATCTTAAAGTGTTAAAGTTGACTTCAAAAAAATAAATAAGATTATGTCCATCTTAATTATAATTCTAACACAAATTTCCCTTAATCTTTTAAACTACAAATGCGATTATTTTTCCCATATTATTATTTTGCTAAGTTTGATGACTTTATTGACTATCACAATTCTTTTTTCATTTGCTATCCCTGCCTCTATAATAAAATGGGTTTATAAAACTAGGGTTTAATCAGATAATCTGCTATAATATCTACTTTCTCTTTTGGATGAATATTTTTACTCTGCTTGAAGCATGCTCTGTTATTAGAGTCTGTGAAGCTGTGTTGTCCCTTAGCTCAGAATGATGGACCCAAGAGTCTGATGTTGTATTTACTGCATGAACAACAACTTAATTAAGTGTTGCTGTTGAAACATCACCAGAGCTTTGTTTCTGGTATTACACTCAGGCATGTATCACATTGTTTTGACACATGCATTGGGAGATTTGCTTTGTAGTTAGTCGTGTTTTTGGAATACTACTGGTAGACACAGAAGAAAAGAATAATTCTATTGGTAGATCAGGGAAAATGCTCTCAGATTAAAAAATAATTATACTTTTTGATTATAAAAGACGGGGTCAAGAGCAAAATTTTCTTCTCAGGACACTGTCAGTAAAACTAAAGTTCCTCTCATGACATTTAATGGTTTAAAAGGGTTTTTCCCCCACTTTTGTAAAGATTAACAAAATTAAATATGAAAATACTTCTTTTTATATTGCATTTATCTCTCTATGAGTCTTATATATCTAAACCAATTTGATATTTTAATTTTAGGTTGCTATTTATTATGATAAAATTATATTTTAAACAGAATTCCATGTTGTAAAGCAGGAAAGGTTTGGAAAAAGAGAATAATACATGAATATATTTTTACACTCCTCTTCAAAAAGGTAAACAAATTTTCACTTCCTGGTATGCTCAGAAAATGCACCTGAGATTAAGAGAAATTAAATACATCAGAGTCGAAACACTAGAATGCTTAACATCATTAGCCTCAGCCTCATATTGGAGATTTGAAGATTTGTACCATTGTATAACAAACATCCAAAAACTTGAAAAAAGAAAGCTACTAACTAAAAAGTAAGGAGAGATTTCTTCAAAGACAGCTTGGCCTGGAATCTCTAGACAAGACAGGCCAGATGATCTGTGAAGGAAAGTGCCCCACAGGGGACTCAGAACATTAAAAATCTATGAGGCTGGGTGCAGTGGCTCATGCCTGCAATCCCAACACTTTGGGAGACTGAAGCAGATGAATTGCTTGAGCCCAGGAGTTTGAGACCAGTTTGAGCAACGTGGGGAAAACCCGTCTCTGCAAAAATATAAAAACTAGCCAAGTGTAGTGACATGTGCCTGTAATCGCAGCTACTCAGAAGGCTGAGGTGGGAGCTTTGCTTGAGCTTTGGAGGTAGAGCCTGCAGTGAGCCGTGATCATGCCACTACACGCCAGCCTGCATGACAGAGGGAGACCATGTCTCAAATAAAAAAAAAAAAAGATGAAAAAAGAAAACTAATTTTTCTCTAAAGTTTTCTTATGTTTCTTTTATCTCATAATAACCCCTATTCAAGTCCAGTGATAAATGACAGTGACTAAACAAGGTCTGGTTTTCCTCAAAGGTAGGAAAATATTGGACCTCAAGTCAAGGTACTCAGCTTAAGCAACCTTCTTAAGCTCTTGCTAGAAAGAGAGAGAGAAACCCATTTAGAGCAATCATATTTAAACTGCCCTTTATGATTAATGATCCATCAAGTCTACTTAATTCAAGTATTAAATCAGGTCTGTTCTAAAATTTCATATATATTTGAGAAAAGTGTATTTACATTAAGATTATATTATTCAATATGTGATTTTTGTGTAACTGTATGAGTATGTTGCCATGCATGTTTACATCTTTATATATATATATGTATTTGTTATTGCATTATAAAATATTTCTATGTTCTAAGCTAGTATTTTATCTCAAAATTCTAAATATCAATACATACTAGGTATTATGTGACAATGTTTCACCAAAGTAGAAGGAACAGGAGAGAGCAGAAACAAAGCTTTTCCAGAATGTGCCAGAAAGTAGTCAAGGATTATACAAAGGTAGAAAATTAAACATGCTAGTAAGCATGGCTAAAATCAAATAAATCACCTACAATTCCCTCCAAAATGGGTCTGAACTCAGAGAGTTTATTCGAATTGCATTACAGTTTCAATGGACAGAAAATTCTCATGTTATATAACTATTCCAGAGCAAAGAAAATATGATACCATACTAACAATATTCAAATAGAAATTAGAAACCAGCTCCACTGGATCATCTATTAAGCCATTGATTCTGAGCTCCAAAGCCACCTTTCTATATACACTTTTGCATTGTTGGGGCTGGGCATCCAAAGACTGCCTTTCTTTTTTGTTGGCTGCTGCTTGTTAATTTTCAACAATAAAAGGTATCAAAAGAAGAAAAATGAAAGGTAGGAGGGGAAATGAGCATGCTTTATTTACCCTGTTTTTCTTGCTGTCTCTGTCAGCATCATCTCAAAAAGATTTTCGCCCCAGAGTTAATTTAAAATCTAGTGTTTTTATTTGATTTTGTTACAACCTCCCAGAAACAGTTGCAATCTTGCACCTTCAGCAGTACCAAGACCAGGTGGCCAGTGCCTCCTTCTCAGAGTTTCAGCTCTTCAAGGGGCCTTCTCCAAGTTCCTGAGGTACAAACAATACCTCCTCGGAGGTCTAGAACCCAGCTCTGTTGGGCCTCTTCTGCTATATTCTAGGTTCTGGTAACAACCATATCTTGACTTTGCTCCTCCTGTCTGAGCAGAGATAGCAGCTTCTTTAGTTGCTACCTCTGTGTTGTCTCTCTGCTCCTTTTTGGATTTTTTTTTTCCCCCTCTCTTGCTCTCTAGTTCTGGAATTACCAATTCCCTATGTAAAATTATCTTTTAAAAACGATCTGATATGGTTTCTATTTTTCTAGACTAGACCTTGATTGGTCCATTTGTATAAATACAGATAAAACAACCCTAAAGGAAATGCTACCAAACTAAACTTATAAAAAAGGAAATTTTAAAAAAGCTGGAGTAGGAAGAGGAGCTAACAAGAATGAGAAAATGAAGAAACTATTACAAAGATAGAGGGTGTGTTTAATGAGGGCTAAGATGGATAAATCAAAATGTATTTATGTAGTTAATCACATTAAAAATATAATGGAAAAATTATCTGATTATTTGAGTAGAATTTGAAAAGCTTTATGTAAAACAAACATCCATTCCCAATAAAAATTCTAGTAAAATAAAAAATCATCATGATTAAACTAATACTTTTTCTTGCTAATAGCCAGCACTATACAAGCAAGGTAACCTTTGTACCCTTCCCATAAACTCAGGAATAGGACAATGGTACACATTTCTGTCCCTATTACTTATTATTATTCTTAATGAAATCAGTATAATGAACATAGGAAAATAAATTAAAATTATAACTATTGGAAAAGAGGAAAAATATTTTCATCCTTAGATAATTTTATAAATGTTTGCTTAGAAGGTGCTAGAGAATCAGGAGAAAATTTGTAGACATTTTTCCATCCCAAGTGGAAAGAATAAACCTTGCAAATATGTTAATTTTCCAAACTAATTTATGAGTGCAAAAGTCATTGAAATAGAATCTCAGCAGTATTTTTTGTGTGACTCAGCCAAATAATTCTCAATAAAATCATTCTGAATTTGTTGTAAAAAGACAAATGGATAAGAATTATAAATTTAAAAGAATAATACAAATGAGAATACCTTTTCTCTCCCTAATTAAACCATATCTTAAAGCTATAATAATTAAAACATTTTTTACTGATCCCCCAATAACATGAAAAGCCATTTGAACATTTTAGAAAAATAATGCATATGATAAATTGGCACTTCAAAGTGGTGATTTTTTTATTAACTAATATAGTTTAATATTTGCCTCTCCAAATCTCATACTGAAATGCAATTCATAATGTTGGAGATAGAGCCTTGTGGGAGGTGTTTGGGTCATGGGAGTAGATTCTTCATGAATGGCTTGATGCTATCCTTGAGATAGTGAGTGAATTCTCACAAGATCTGGTTGTTTAAAAGTGTGCCCGCATCTCCCCACTCTCTTTCTTGCTCCTGCTCTATGTGACATGCCTGCTCCTACGTCACCTGAGGCCCTCACCAGAAATGGAGCAGATGTTGGTTCCATGCTTGTACAGCCTGCAGAACTATGAAACTATTAAATCTCTTTTCTTTTCTTTTTTATTTTATTGAGACAAAGTCTCACTCTGTCACCCAGACTCCAGTGACGTGGTATGATCACAGTCTCAACCAATCCTCCCACCACAGCTTCCTGAGTAGCTGGTACCACAGGCCCACATCATAATACCCAGCTAATTTTTTAAATGTTTTATAGAGATAGCATCTCACTACATTGCCCAGGTTGTTCTCAAACTCCTAGGCTTCCTAGCAATCCTTCTGCCTCAGCCTCCCAAAATGCTAGGAATATAGGCATGAGCCTCTGTGCCTGACAACCTCATTTCTTTATAAATTACCCAGCCTCAGGTATTTATTTATAGCAATGCAAAAATGGCCTAATACATTAACTATATTTATGCTTGTATGGAAAACTAAGTAATTTTTTAAAATCAAAATCATACAGCAGTCTCATGACATATACCAAAAAACAGTTAATAAAACGAAACATTAACTGTTCAAAATAACATTAAAAGAATATGTTATTTTGTGAATTCAAAGCTGAGTATTATAAAGCAAATTGAGGCAGACAAAAAAATGGAATATGATTAGAACATATATGAAAGAAAAATGTGCCTAAAGCAAATCACTAATAAAAAGATGTATTTTTCCCTAAATATTAAAAAAGGCACAAAGAGGCAATTTCTAACAGAAATAGGGCAAAGTTAATGTAGTCCGGAGAGGCTGGATACAGTTGTGGTAAGAAATAACTCCGAAATTGCAATGGATTCAAGAACGAAGGGTTTATTTCTTGCTCACATTGCACGTAATGGCTTAAAGCAAAAAGGGGCTTATTTCTTGCTTGCATCAAAGGGCAAGTGTGGGATCAGTTCTGCATTCTCTTCATTCTATGCTCTGCATTCTCTTCATTCTATAGTCTGCCTTCTGCCTAAGAGGACATCTTTATCTTTGCTCTATTTCATTGGTCAAAGCAAGTCATATGTCTACTATACATGCTCATATATTTTTGTTTTGTTTTGTTTTGAGACAGAGTCTCGCTCTGTCGCCCAGCCTGAAGTGCAGTAGCTTCATCTCAGCTCACTGCAACCTCTGCCTCCCATGTTCAAGAGATTCTCCCGCCTCAGTCTCCCGAATAGGTGAGGTCAGGAGTTCCAGACCAGCCTGGCCAACATGGTGAAACCCGGTTTCTGCTCATATGTTTTTCTACATGCCGGTTCTTAGTAGATGGAGCAACGTTTAGAAACTACTCCACATTTTCCTTTTAATCACATTTGATCAGAACCAAATAAATGTCAAAAGAGGTAAAACAGTTATAATTATCCTTTTATTTTGGTCAAAGTAGTTATAGAAGTGGATGCAGAAGGAGAGATAAAGAAGCTACCTTACCATTATCCAAAGGGTATAAAATATTTGAACTGATAAGAAGCAAAAATTATTTACTGAACATTTCCAGCTAAGATTATTACAAATTCATACAGAATAAAAGGTTAAATAACAGAGTAAAGCATGGAAACATTTTACACATCTGATGTGTTAAACTTGCATCTGTAAATTAACACTTTAATATTCTTCAAGAAATAGTATGCAATCTATTTACATAGTCATGAACATTAGGCAAACAAAATCTGCTGAATTACAAATGAGATTATTTTATTTTAACATAGTGTTCTGAAGGGCTAGAATATAAATTACTATTACTACTTATAAAATAATGTGACATTAACAACTTTTGTCTGATAAAGAGAACATAAATCTGTTATCTTTTGAAATTCCTCCCTAAAGTAAGAAAACATTTGGGAGATAAACCTCACCTGACAAAAGCCGCTGTATTTAATACTCAAAAAATTTAGTAATGGTTCCCTTCCTTTAGGGCTGTGTCAGGTTAGATTAGACTACATCAGGATAGCAAAGAACCCCAAAATCTCAGTTGCTTAAAATAACAGAGATGTATTTCTCATTTGTGCAGCCAGTGAATGTTCTGAGCAACCATACAGTACAGTTCTTCTTCATGTACTGGATATTTTACCTATATGCTAACATGTAACACTATGTCCATGACGAGGAAGAAAAAACAAGTTGGAGTTGATCTTTGATAATTAAATATTTCCATCTAAAATTGATATGTATAACTTTAGGTCAAAGTCATTGACCACATCTCTCTTCACGTAGATAGGTGCAACTGAAACAGGAAAAGTTGCCTTGTCCCCCTTGCAAGGCGTGCGACAGGGGAAGTAGCTGGCTTCTTCAGTGCCCCGCTGCTTACACCTCTTGGGGAGCAACAGAGGTTCAAACCTCTTGCGGGGCATACAGCCGGCAGGCTGTGGGGCTCTGACCCCAGGGCAGTGTCTAGAGTGGATGTTTATAGATGAAGCCCCAGAGGGCACGTGCTACCGTGTGCTCTTTTAGTTTTGCCGTCTACAGGCGGCTTATGTTAACCAGCTCAATTAGACTCTCTGCCTTGTCACAAGGACAGAGGGCTTTCTGTAACCTGGGTTCTTGTCTTGGTGTACCGGAAGAATAGGATCGCACCTGGGCTTGGAGAATGAGTGCAAGGTTTTATTGAGTGGAGGTAGCACTCAGCAGATTGGGGAAGCCAGAAGCCAGTGGGAAGGTTTTCGTCGGGCTGCTCAGCGGCCTGGGCTCTCCTCCGACTGCCCCAGCCAAACTCCACCGTGTTCTGCTTCTGCCAGTCAATGGCCTACCTAAGTGCCCGTGCCAGTCAGTGTTCCTCTCAACATCCAGCTGCCCGTGTGTTCCTCTGCTGGTGTGCAGCTCTCAACGTCCAGCCACCTGGGTCTCTGCCTTGCTAGGGTCTTGGGTTTTTATAGGGGGCACGGCAGGCCAGGGTGGTCTTGGGAAAATGCAACATTTGGGCAGGAAAACAAAAATGCCTGTCCTCACCTAGGTCTATGGGGGTGGAGCCCTATCCAGAGACCACGCCCTTCCCCCTTCGGTATCATTTAAAGGGACCACACTCTTCCCTTCCCAGCACTTCCCTACCGCATAACAATTTATCTGTCTGCCCATAAGAAATAAATTGAATATTACTGAATAGTAGGAATGTCTATCAAAGGAATGTCTTGAAAATATTTTAATATAAATAATTTAAATTGGGAATCACTAGGATTGCTTATAACAGCATGCCTCACACAATCATATGCACACACACTGATTTACTCCATACATCTCTGTAAATAATACAATAATATGGCAGTGTAGGGCTTTAGTTCACTGAGCTACTTCAGCATAAATTAGAAAGAAGGGGAATGCATAAGTTTTTTATCAGATGGTTTAATAATACATAGGAAAAAAATCTTCAATTTTGAGTGAGAATCATCTAATGAAAGAAGGTCCAGAATAAAATGTGGATTATCCACCCTGAGTGATGATCTTTCATGTGTGTCTGAAAGCACTTTTATTTTCAAAACCATAAATTTATCAAATTGAGAAGAAAAATCTCCATGCAAAGCACCCACATATACAGTAGTTTTATGAATTGCTGCTAATCACAGAATTCAATGATATACTACGTCTTTCACTCATCTGCTCCTGCTACCCGTGACTATTCTATCAGCAGGAATTATCTGGAGAACTTTATTTGGGACATTCAACTTCTGTTTATGTTTCTCCAGCCTCTGCTGCTGTCAACAGATTCCAGCAACCTGACTATATGTATCTTTTGGTTTCTGAATTTGGTTTGCTTATGAATTCTTTTAGCTCATGGCTTTAGTTTACTCATAGCTTCTGCTAACTCACTGTCTCTACTTTCCCAAGGTCTCTGTATGTCTCACCAGATGGCATTCCAATCAATTGCTGATATTTTTCTGTACTGTACAGTATTTTTTAAATAAAATATCTAATTTAACCATAACTATATTATGCCTATTTGGGTAGAATGTCAATTGTAAGCTTCTTCATACAAACTTTATTGACCTGTCTATTGGTTTTCTTTTAATCAATTTCTCATGTCAAGCCCATCAGATTTTCCTGAGAACAACACTCACATAAAAACAAACACTGTTCTCTATATTTCAGAAATTCTTTAGGTTCACTACAAAAGCAGAGATTATAATCAGAGGTCATCTCAGAAAATCATTGTAGACATAGCTGGTTTTACAAAACTTACTTAATTTGACCAAAGTAATACCTATTATGCATTACAGTAAGTTATATATACATAATAGAAACAAAAAATGTAAGAGAATTTTCAAGCAATAAGCAACACTTACACCAATCATATGATATAAAACATTCTTAGAATAAAGAATTCTGGATAATTAATGCCAAAAAATATATATGTTATGTTTGCCCTATCTGCATTTTGTTCTAACCTTTCTTTAATTTATTATTTATTGCTCTAATCCTCTACCTCATTGTGCATATGGCCTCATACTTTTCAATTGACAACCACTTTCCTCTAACTCTTATAACCTGAAGAGATCCTCTGAGCCCATAGATTATGTTGGATCCAGGAATAAAATCCCACTGGGTAAGGCATGTTTATAAGTTCTAAAGTACACTTTATTAGCATATAAATTGAAAATAGCAACTTTGATCAGGTTGTTTAATGAAAAACACCTCTTAGTACAAATGAAAAACTATTTTCTTATTCCAGGTTGCTTAAAAAAAAAAAAACAACAAAAACTACTTATGTGATTACTGCAAAAGGTGACAGGAGACAGGAAATCAAAGTAATGGCTGAACCAATCAACCTTTTGCAAAAAATCTTAGGTTAACTCTGGGCAGGTAAATAGCTGGCTACATGTGTAGACAGAAACCCTTCCAATAATGTTTCTAATGTTAAGGTCTCTTGGGCAATAAAGACTTCCCTGTGATGAAGTCCATTAGGCACCAACCTTATTAAATACGGCACACACAATTAGCTCTGAGTGACTACCTCCAGTCTTCTCTCCAGTGACAATGCAACAAATCTTCATTTTTCCAATAGGGAGTGATAGGTCTTTGATCAAACCTTCTAACTTTAATTTCCCTGGGTTAAGTACTTTCCTAGGAAGCCTTTTTTTGGGGGGAACTAACTAACATCATATGAACATCTGTTTATTTTTCTTTTCATCCAGGTCATTTTCATTCTGTTTCCAAATACTATAATTGAAGAATCAACAACTTCACTAAGGGTTATTGTGGGATGCCAACATTTATATTATAAAACAATGTGTTAAATTTCATAAAAAAGTATAAACAAATTCATATCACTATGTATAATTTTCTTCATTCATTTTGAGAGACTACATTAATTTAAATAATCTCAGTGTACGTGCAAAGGATAGCTTGCTAAATCACCAACTCAAAATCCAAGAATAAATAGAATAAGCACGCGTTACTGAATGTGAGAAGATGGGAAATCAAAGGATACTGGTTTATATATGAGTGTCCTCTACAGAAACAATTTTAAAAACTGCCACAAAATAAAGTGATACAATACAGTAATTGAAAGAAATTTTTGTGTAAAACCCAAAAATGTATACTTTGAGAGAAAAACATGTACTATTATTTAAACTCATACACAATAAAAGTATGCCAGGTAGAAAAAATGAGAGACATCAGATTTGCATAAAAGTCATAATACTGCCAGCAGATGAGAAAGAATTATATAGAAAATTACAGAAGTATAGAAAATATAACTGTTGCTTTTATTTTTTTTTCCTGAGACAGGGTCTCACTCTGTCACCCAGGCTGGAAGGCAGTGGTGAGTCATAGTTCACTGCAGACTCAAACTTCTGGGCTCAAGCAATCCTACTGCCTTAGCTTCCCAAAGTCCTGGGGTTACAGGCATCAGCCACCGTGCCTGGCCGTTTCCTTGGACAAATTTAGTCTAGAAATCCAAATGGAAGGAAAGGATTATATTAGAGGTTCTCAGGAATGCCGTATTAATTTCCTATTGTGGTTGTAACAAATAATAACAAATTTAATAGCTTAAAACATAAATGTATTACCTTCAGTTTTGGAAATCACAAATTCTCCAGAAAATGGGCCTCATTAGCTAAGGCCAAGGTGTCAGCAGAGCTCATTCCTTTGTAGAGGCTCTAGATGAGAATCTATTTCCTTTCCTTTTCCGTTTCTAAAGGCTATCCTCATTCCTTGGCTTGTGGCCCTTTCCATCATACCTGCAACATTTGCCCTGAAAAATATTCAGATCCTCTGTCACAGCCTATGATATGCCATTGTTTTCATATCAAACCAGATTTTATTTAATTTATGGATAATATAAAAATATTTCTTCTAAAGGAGGTTTGTGTACTTCTGTCACCTGTCTCCTTGAAGAGAACATAGGAACTTATATATGGAAAGATCATCAATGCCCACAATAAGTTTTTTTCTCCTAACTACTACTTGACTTCTTTCCTTATAAATGTAATCTTATACAATTTTACAAGATACCTTTACTTTAGATCCATGATAGAGAGCATAACTTTATTTGACTATATTCTGGTTTCTATGAAAATATCAACAGAATAAAAAAATCTTTAGCTATATTTTTTCAATCATGTTTACAAAATTGTATTTTAATATTGTCCTATAAACTTTGAATGAAGTCACTAACTGAAGAAGCTTATGATTTCTTCATTTGTTCTGAAATCATTGCTGAAGGCACTATGTATTTCAACAGATAGCAAAGTCTAACCCTTGAGCCTGCAGATGTTTTGTTTGGTAACTAAGCAAATAATATATAATTTGTATATTATATAAAGTTTGATACAGTCAAAATGTTTTTATATATTAGATATATATAATGTTTTATTTCTTTATTGTAGAGACAAAGTGTCACTCTTTTGCCCAGGCTGTAGTGCAATGGAGTGATCATAGCTCACTGCAGCCCCAACCTCCTGGGATTATGCAAGCCTCTCACCTCAGATTTCCTAGTAGCTGGGACTTCAGGTGTCCCACCATACCCACTTATTCTCTCTCTCTCTTTTGTTTTACAGATAGGGTATCGCTATGTTTCCCAGTCTGTTCTCAAACTCCTGGCCTCAGGAGATCCTCTCAGTTCAGCCTCCCAAGTAGCTGGAATTACAGGTGCAATCCACCACACTCAGCTTTAAATAATGTTTTATAACATTAACTGTAACCCTGATGAAGAATCACTACATATATGTGCATATGTATATATGTGCATATGTATATATGTGTATATATAATATATATATTAAAAATTAGATATATGAAAATTAGATATATGTAGTATGTTTTATAACATATAACCCTAGTGAAGGACTACTACTATATATAAAATTATATAATATATAAAACATTATATATGTAATTGAATATATTAAATATATACTATATAATTATATATCATATATAGTTATATACAAGTACATATTATATAATATATAAAAGCTATATTTATTTAGATAAATATATACTTATATATAATTATATATAATATATAAATATGTGTTATATTATATGTAATATATATACATTTACTCAGGGTGCCATTCCTATCTCATAGGGCCATGACACCCTGCTATCTCGAGGCAAGCTGCTCTAAACATTTGTGTTACCTGGTTTACTCTTGAAGGTATTTATGCTTCCTGACCTAAGTGTTACTTTGCACGTTGTATTTCTCTCAGCACTTGAGTCTTCTAGAACATTATCTTTGCTCAAAAACTGGTACTTTTTTTCATACAGCAGTATCTTCCAAACACTTAGAGTTTTGTCAAATTTTTGAAACAATTATGCCTATTTATTTATTTACTTATTTATTTACATCCATATGATAAATATATTATTAAAATCATAAAGCATACACTAAAATGAGCAGTAGGATATGAATGTGTTAAAATAATTGAAAGTGCTAGTATTTTTAAGGCATTCCACTATAAAGATCACTACTCTAAATATTATGATTGCATTTATTTAAACACAATGGCTTCTAAGGAGCCTGGAGGCAGGAATTGATGGACAATAAAAGAGATTTTTTGACTTGATGTTGACAGTGTTGGTCTTTTGCCTTAATCTTCATTGTCTCCAATATTTAATTTATTTAAATCTTCCATTATATATGTTTTTTTCTCATCTTTTTTGAAAAATAAAAATGTTTTTAAAAAATTATTCAGTCTATTGGATAGAGTACAGATATCAAGATATCACAGAATATTAGAGCTCAAAGAATAATTAAATAAACTAATTATGCAGGAAGATAAAAATAATTGCATGTGAAATGTAAATGATATTCTCAAGGTCACACTCATCCTTATGTAAGTCACATCAAACATACTGTAATACATTTGAATTCCACTAGAGTCTCCAATTGGATTTTTATTCCTCAAATTGGCTAATACTTTTTGAGCCCTTTTTTGAATAGACTCTAATTTGAAAAGGCTGCATTCTTTCCAAAATCTAATGATACTTTTGAAAGCATTCTATCAAAGAAAAATAGATCTACCCTGCTCATAACTTTCTTAGGCCAGGATGTACACTTTAGTAATTCTTCACTGGAATTATACATAGGAACCATCACCTCAGGAATTTTTTTAAACTAAAAATACCAGGACTTCTTCTAGAATGAGCATCGCTTTTTGTAGGCTCTTGATATGCATAAAGAAAAAAGAAAGAGGAAAGGAAAGGTTATCAGAGCAATATATGGGCATTTCAACTTAAGAACCCATTGAATACAAACTACCTGAGTTGATGACTAAAAAGGTGAAATTTAAATTTGTGAAATTTAAAACTCCATCCTTAATTAAAGCAACCATAAAAATTGGCAGGTTTAAGTGTGTTTTCTTCATACACAAACAGCCCTCTATTTTCATTCAGTCATTTCCAAATACTTAAGTGGCTTTGATTTTATTGTACATATCAAATCTTTAGTTGAATAATACATTAGAAGGCAAACATGTCTACCATAATCATTTCAAATGAGCCAAGACTTTATGAAATCCAAAAGGGAATAGTAATATTGGCTTATGACCAAATAAAATTATAATATAAGTGCAATCACAATTGGCTTTATTTTCATTGCTAAACCCAGATGACCTATTTGCTTGTTTTTCTAGAGAGTTGGAACTTGGGCTAGGGATCTATCCCAATAAGCCTTGGGTATCCTAACATCTAAACAATTTAATTGGTGTGATTCAATAAAATGAGATCTAGAAATGAAAATGAATAACAATAACATTTTTTACAGTTCTTTTCATTTTCTAATTACTGTCAAAATAAAGATGTATAACCACACTTACATGGATAAACAAATAAGGGATAAATACATTGATAAATTTGAATGGTGATTCCATTGCAAAAATTACTAAAATGATGAAAATTCATTTTCTTTGTTTAGACAAATCTGGTACTTATATTAAAATATGCACCAGGGAACATTTTCAAAGCTTTTATGATGTCTTTTATGCTGCTTCACATTTTGATTTTGAGAGGGGAAAATTGCCTTGGGGGAGAAATCCTTCAGAAAGAAGAAGAGAGGGAACACAAGGACTCAGGGAAAAAAAAAAAAGAAAAAAAAAGTTTGCAACTGCAGAGAATGATTAGTACAAGGAAAAGGAGGAGGAGACATCTGTTGGTGAAATGATTTTTAGAGATAATTAAGTGCATTCATCCAGAAATAACACATATTATACATCGTTTGCAGGCACACATGGCTTTACTAAAAACAAGAGAGACTATGAAAGGCCCACAGAAATAATCAGCAGCTTTGGCCTGATGTCACCAGAATGTCAGCCCTCCCTATGTGCCCCACCTCAGCCTCCCTAAACCTCTTTCATTCTTCATAATAATATTTATTGCAGAGTATATATGTTATTTACAGAGGTAAGCTTAGTTGAAAAGTATTGTCAGAAAAGTGTAGCCAGGTCCTTAGGTCTCTTAAGTAGCTTAGATTAATATCCTATTTTAATCTCCCAGAACTTAATTGGATTTCTGGGTATCTAAGAAAGTCCAAGTATAAAGGATATTTGTGTTCAAAAAAAATTGTACGCAGATTTTTTAAAATAACAGAATAAAGCAATGAACCTGACAGTAATGACCGTTTTAAAGAAAGACTTAATAATAAACTAACCTTAGAAATTAAAACGTTTAGATTTTGCTTGATTCTTGCTTATTTAATCATTTTCCATAATAGAATTTATGCTTTATATCTTGGTATGCGATGCCTTCTTGTGCATAGTTTTGGATATTCTCTGTAAAGTACTAAACGATAGGTCTTAAAATGTAGTTAAATAAATAACAAAGAACAAGATAGAAGACACATAAAAGAACTTATCTGTATCATTTACCATGCACACAACACCTATAAGGTCATGTTTAGTTTTTAAGTCAACATGAACTTGAAAGGTTTAGAGCAAAAAATAAATGTAGAAATGAAAATGGAAAGCACTATTTTCTTCTCATTTAATTGAGGTTAACTATACAATCAAATAAATAAAATGGATTCTGTTTTTCACATAATCATTTGACATTGAGATTTCTATTGCATGGCTCAGACCTTTTGCCTTTCTATCACAGCTCCTATTTCTCCTGCAACTTCAGCATACATTGAAATTGTAATGATTCTTTAACAACTAGTCCCAGTGTCATCTATTTTAAACTGCTTTAGTGCAAGGGCTTTTAGCTCCATGTCACTGATCTTCCACAAAATAAAACTGATTTTTAAATCATAAAAATATAGCATTGCACATAATGAGAAATCCCAAGGTCGGTTGGGATTCTTCTATGGTTGATTAATTTATTAGCTTAAATCATTAAGGATTCAGTTTCTCTCCATTTTTCTACTCTGCCATCCTTATAGTCTTAGCAAACCTCATGATCCCAAATGGCTGCCATAGATCCAGGCATAAAGTGAAAATGAGGCCTTTGAAAAGTCACAAGGATAAAAGAAGGCATGCCCCTTTTCTTATGTTTGTTTTTAAGAGTGAGGATGAATTTTCCCAGACATGTCTGACAGAGTCATATATTATTTGCTAGAATTATCACATGGCCATTCACATGACTATCTATCTCTTAAGAGGGTGAATAAAATTACTGTGAGTACATGGCCTTGGACTAATAAAGATCAAATAGAAGGTAGCTTTCCGATACCTGAATGGTAGAAGGGTTCTGATGATAAAGACAAATGAAGTGTTGGTGGTACTATTGGATTAGCAGCACACCGTCTGCCACAAACACTTTATTTATACCACTTGTATAAACAATCACTCTTGTCCTTGAATAATACTTATTTTTGTAAGAATCATACATTAATTTATTCAATACGAGGAATTTTAAAGAAGAGACCACATTGGAAAGCTTTTCTTTTTTTAAACGTCCTAACTTAGCTGGATGTAGTTGTTTAATTATAATAGGTAGTCAATAAAACTTGTTTGAACGAATGAATACATTTGTAAGTTATTGTTTGGCATGCAGTTTTCATTTGGACACATTTATTTTTAGCTGAAACTAAATATATTTTTCTTGACTTGGTGAAATGCTTCCTTAACTATATTTTTAGAATGCTTTTTTCCTAAGAAGAAAACATTTCAGTGTACAATTTGCTTCGTATAAAAACAAAAAAGGTATTTTTAAACTGCAACTTTTACAAAATAAAGTTTAACACTATATAGGAAGACAGAACTTCTTTAATTTTAATAACATGATCTCCAACTACAGTAAATCTGCAATAATTTTAAGTTAACTGCTTTGACGCAATTGGTGTGAATCTTTCCAGAGACAATATAAACACCAAATGTTGGAAAATGACTTATGAGTTTTGTCATTTGTCATTAAACAAAAAGGAAAATGTGCTTGGAATAAAAATGAATAGTTTATTTCAATTCTATTATAAAGAAATTCAATTATGGATTTAAAAAATGGCACTTTCTTTTAATTGCCTCTTTATCCAGGGTGTCTTTTCTCTAACCTGGACTTAACTCCAGCTGCCTGCACTCTATGCACTCCAACTTAGCAACAAAATGCTACTACATTGATTTGACTTTTACACACAGATCCAGTCACATCAACCTCTTATGTAGCATGTATAGATTATACATGATCTAGAGAATTGAATACCATTTTTCATTGTTCTGATAATGAAGTTTATTCTTAAAATACACCTAACTCAAGTTTTCATCCTTCTCCTTTTGATATCCAAACACATCTTATTCTCTAGTCTACTTGTATTAATCACAGATTTCCAAACAAAATCTTTGGTTTCTCCATCTGTCAATATTCTTACTTTACTCAAGATACATCTATACAGTTTTACTCATTTGGGAAAACTTTTATTGTATATCTACTGTCATGTAATCTTTCCATCCAATTAATAAGCTTCTATTAATATTTCCCATAAGCCACTGTTATAGTTGAATTGTGCTCTTCCCACCAGAAAGAAAAAAAAATAAGGGATGTTGTAGTCTTAACCCCCAGTAACTTATTCGGAAATAGGAATAGGGTCTTTACCTATAGGAATAGTTAAATTTCGATGAGGCGATACTGGAGTAGGATAGGCCCCTAATCCAATATGACTGGCACCCTTATAAAAGAAGACACAGAGACCACAAGGAGAACACCAAATGAGGGCAAAGGCAAAGATTGAAGTTAGGCAAATGCCAGCAAAAGGATATTAAAGATTGCCAGCAATCTTTCAGGAGCTAGGAAGAGGCAAGAAAAAGATCTCTCTACAGGTTTCAGAGTGAAGGTGCCCTTGCCGATGCCTTGATTTTGGGATTCTAGACTCCAGAACTATAAAACAACCAAATGCTGCTGTTTGTGTGACTTTTTAAAGGAAGCCCTAGGGAATTAGTGCAGCCACTGAGTAGACTCCCTATTATTTTATAAATATTCATGGATATCCCTTCCCTTTTTCTCCTTCTCTCCCCATCCTCCTATTTCAACACAGTAGTATATCATTTTCTTTCTTCCCATTATAAACCATATGCAGGTAAGAACTTTACCTTATCTTTAAATGTATCACTCATTTTTGAAACTTCTTTAATGACTTAACAATAATTGTTTTTTTTCTTTTTTTTGAAGATTTTGCCTTTATTTTTATTTTATTTTATTTTATTATTATACTTCAAGTTTTAGGGTACATGTGAACAATGTGCAGGTTAGTTACATATGTATACATGTGCCATGCTGGTGTGGTGCACCCACTAACTCGTCATCTAGCATTAGGCATATCTCCCAATGCTATCCCTCCCCCCACCCCACAACACTCCCCAGAGTGTGATGTGACTTAACAATAATTGTTACCTAATTAAAACAAATGAAAACATTCTGAGACAATATTATGATTTAACATTCCTTGTAAGTGCATCCCAATGCTTCAGGCAAACACCTAAAAATATTTACCAAGTAATTCTGATTTCTTAAATTTTTTCTGCATATCATATGGCATACAAAATCATATACATTCTTACAAATGGTGAATTTCAAGGGCTACCTAACTTAAAACATACAAATGCGAAGATAAATATTCATTCAATTGTGTAGATATTAATATAAGTAAACATGTAGTGGTTCTAAAGCACTTCTATTTAACATTTAGGATATATGAGTATCAAGTGGGTAACTGAGAACCAATTAATTGCACATACCTACGTATATATCTGCTTTATATGTATATAAAGGAGGGAAAATAGAATATTAAACCATCATGTATCTATTACCCAATTTGAAAATTATCATCTCAAGACCAGTTTTATTCATGTATGCACCCACAACTTCCTTCACATTCTAGTGAATTATAAAAATGTGTGTTTGTTTTAATTTTTAAAATTTTCTTTCATCAATCTGTTATCCTATATCTGGTGATTTTTCTACCTATTAGATGCCCAGAAAACATTTCTTATAGGTCAATTTAGAATATCAGAATATTTCTGATTGGGATATTCTAAAATGTCTATATGAGAATATTGAGAAGTAAGACTTGAAAGTCAGTGATTAAGGAAACTTTTTTTTTGAGATGGAGTCTCCCTTTGTCACCCAGTCTGGAGTGCAGTGGCATGATCTCAGTTCACTGCAACCTCCACCTCCCAGGGTCAAACGATTATCCTACCTCAGCCTCCCGAGCAGGTGGGATTACAGACACATGCCACCATACCCGGCTAATTTTTGTATTTTGGTAGAGATGGGGTTCACCATGTTGGGCAGACTAGTCTAGAACTCCTGGCCTCAAGTGATTCACCCACTTCAGGCTCCCAAAATGTTGGGATTACAGGCGTGAGCCACTGCGCCTGACCTAATTAAGGAAAGTTTGAATGCCAGCAGTGATCTCAATGTGTTCCGTTTTGGGGGGTAAAATGAGGGAAGGAGTGTTGGATTTTCATTTAGTTACAAATAAACAGAGTCCAAAATTAATAGGTGTAAAATAAAAGATTGAAAATCTTTAAAAATTTAAATGGTTCTAAGACAGCTGCTGTAGTCCCCACGGAATCCCTAGCTGGTCATTAAGCCTAAACTGATCCCCACATTTTACTAATCTGGTGTCAGTTGCAGGGAAAGGGTATCAGAAAAGTCTAGGAGTCCAGGTAGGACAAAAGTTTGAACAGGTGAGTGGTGCCAAATTTCACAGGAGAGGATGAATGATAAAGAATAGGGCTTTGAGTATCTGCCCTCTCACTGTCAATAAGGTGCTTGTAAATAAGAAAATTAATGCGGAACAGATGAAAGGGCTTCACAAGGGTTAGACAATTCAGACATCATAAAAAATGTGACTGATATTTTGGAAAGAAAGCACTGTATAACATTCTTTATTTCCAATGCACTTATTTAAAACGTTATTTTTTTTGCATAATATACAGGTTCTAAACCCTCAGCTTAAAGCTGTAATTGCAAACTTTAAAATTTTAATTTAAAAAAATTAAAGTTAATTCAATATTTTAAAAGTCTTGGCTTTATGATATATAATCTCATGAGGGAAACAGATTTTAAACAAATAACCAAGGAAACATGTAATTTCAGGTAATGAAAATAAGTCAGCAAAATGAAGAGCTTGATAGTAACTTGAGGGAGGACTATTTGACTTAGAATGGTTAAACGCATCTCTGAGAAAGTAAATTTGAACAGAGATGTAAATGACAAGAGGGAGTGAAGCCCAATGATTTCTGGAGGAATATCTTTACAGACAAAGGGAATGGTGAGAACAAGGCCCCTAAGACCAAGTTTGGCTATAGATGGAAGAGAAGGAGGGAAGAAAAGAATGTATAGAGTTGAAATCAAGGGCCTTGACAGGGTATTAGGTAAAGTCAAGTAGATCGTAAAAGGAGTCCCACTTCTAAATTCTTTTGGAAGCCACTTGCAGGGTTTAGAACAGTGGAGCAATATGAACTAATTTCAAGTTTTACAGGAACACACTGTCACTTTCCTGAACTGACTTTATGTTGTTGGAAGAGTAGATGCAGGAAGACAAGTTTGGCTATTGCAGCAATTCTCGGAGACATAAAGGTGTTTTAGGCTAGGATAGTGGGTTAGGGTTCTCTAGAGGGACAGAACTAATAAGAGAGATGTATATAAGAAGGGGAGTTTATTAAGGAGTATTGACTCACAGTCACAAGGTGAAGTCTCACAATAGGCCGTCTGCAAGCTGAGGAGGAAGGAAACCAGTCTGAGTCCCAAAATGTCAAAAGTAGAGAAGCCGACAGTGCAGCCTTCAGTCTGTGGCCAAAGGCCCAAGAGCTCCTTGCAAATCTCTGGTGTAAGTCCACAAGTCCAAAAGCTGAAGAAATTGGAGTCTGGTGTTCGAGAGCAGGAAGCATCCAGCATGGGAGAAAGATGAAGGCCAGAAGACTCAGTAAGTCCAGTCCTTACCCATTCTTCTGCCTGCTTTTATTCTAGCTGTACTGGCAACTGATTGGATGGTGCTCACCTAGATCAAGGGTAAGTCCACCTCTCCCAGTCCACTGACTCAAAAGTTAATCTCCTTTGGCAACACTGTCACAGACACACATAGGAACAATACTTTGTATCCTTCAGTCCAATCAAGTTGACAATATTAACCATCACAAGTCCACCCTTGTCAACTTGAACCCATACACATCCCCTGAAATCATAAAGGCAATAATAAGGTCATAATTAGGCCTAGCATAATACAGCTATCCTTTGTACAACCAGAAGCACACTAATCCTTAGCCTAAATACTGTTACACAAAGTTAGCAATACTCAAATGCTGATATGAAGTCAATAAATCGTATGTCACAAGATAAAGGGGAAAGGAAATAAAACGAAGATATTTTCTTATTACGAGTGTATACATGAACAAACATGTTATTAACAAAATAAGAGGGAAATACTCATGACAATTACAGTCTTCATTTCTACAACTGGTCATGTCGTTGTAGCTGGTATTGATGACTACCTTCTTCTAGTACCCATTCTGTATTTCCTTTGCCTTCAGCAAGCATCTCAGCAGGTCATTGTTTTTTACCTGGTGAAGTGACCCAAACCTTCATTCCTGAAGGGTCTGGGCCATTTGTAGTCCTGCCTGGATTGGGTTGTTGTAGTTTCCCATTGACCTTAATCACAGGGCATAGTAATACTAAAAGATACCCTAAGAGATCTCCTGTATTCCACACTTACTCTTCCTTACCTCCATTGTGGAGTAGTAGACTGATTTCATCTTGATAGTCCCCAACACTGTAACTCCCTTCTTAGCCTGTTGATTTGAAGGTAAGAAGATCCCAAAGTGGCCAGGTGGCAATCTCAACTTCCAGTTTAATGGAATCATTGGCATTCCTCCCTCTGGAACTAAGACCTCTAGGTCAGCACAAAGTAATGTCATGGAAACAGGAAGCAAAAATTTTGCTAGTGGATCACTAGGGATGATGGTGAGTGGTGCCAATTCCACTTCCACCCCCTTGATTCCTGGTCCCGTGAATCCTGGCTATGGGAGAATCAGTACCATATATTGGATGCTGATTCAGAGCATACACAGTCTTCTGGAGAACTTTGCCCCAGCCCTGCAAAGTATTGTCATCTAGTTGGCATTGTAATTGTGACTTCAAAAGGCCACACCACCATTCTATCAATCCAGCTGCTTCAGGATGATGGGTAACATGGTAAGACCAGTGAATTACATGAGCACGAGCCCATTGCCACACTTCTTTAGCCATAAAGTGAGTGCCTTGGTCAGAGGCAATGGTATGTGAAATATCATGATGGTGGATAAAGCATTCTGTGAGTCCATGGATGGTGGTCTTGGCAGAAGCATTGCAGGCAGGATAGGAAAACCCATATCCAGAGTAACTGTCTGTTCCGGTGAGGACAAACTGCTGCCCTTTCCATGAGGGAATAAGTCCAATATAATCAACCTGCCACCAAGCAGCTGGTTGATCACCCTGAGGAATGGTGCCATATTGAGGACTCAGTGTTGGTCTCTGCTGCTGGCAAACTGGACACCCAGCAGTGCTGTAGCCAGGTCAGCCTTGGTAAGTGGAAGTCCATGTTGCTGGGCCCATGTGTAACCTCCATCCCTGCCACCATGGCCACTTTGTTCATGGGCCCATTTTGTGATGACAGGAGTGGCTGGGGAAAGAGGCTAAGTGGTGTCCTCAGAATGAATCATCCTATCCAGTGATTACTAAAATCTTCCCCTGCTGAGGTCACCCATTGGTGAGCACTCACATGGGATACAAATATCTTCACAGTTTTTGGCCAGAGTGGTCTGCCCACATACCTCTTCTCCAAATTTTGTCACCAATTTTCCAATCATGCTTATTCCAAGTCCCTGACCATCCAGTCAAACCATTGGCTACAGCCCATGAATCAGTATATAATCACACATCTGGCCATTCCTTCTTCATTGCAAAGTGCACAAACAGATGCACTGCTCAAAGTTCTGCCCACTGGGAAGATTTCCCTTTGCCACTGTCCTTCAGGAATATTCTAGAAAGGGGCTGTAGTGCTGCAGCTGTCCACTTTTGAGTGGTGCCTGCATATGATGCAGAACCATCTGTAAACCAGGCCCTCGTCTTCTCTTCTGTCGACTGATCATAGGAAACTCCCCATGAGGCCATTGATGTAGGCTGGGGGAAAGAAGACAGGGTGGCAGGAGTGGGGATCATGGGCATGTGAGACACTTTCTCATGTAACTTACTTGTGCCTTCAGGACTTGCTCGAGCCTGATCACGTATATACCACTTCCATTTGATGATGGAATGCTTCTGTGCACGCCCAATTTTATGGCTAGATGGGTCACAAAGCACTCAGTTCATGATAGGCAGTTCAAGTCTCATGGTGACTTGATGACCCACAGTCAAACGTTCAGTTTCTACAAAAGCCCAGTAACAGGCCAAGAGCTGTCTCTAAAAATCACAGTAGTTTTCTACAGAAGATGGCAGGGCCTTGCTCCAAAATCCTAGAGGCCTCCACTGTGATTCACCTATGGGGGCCTGCCAAAGGCTCCAAACAGCATGGCTATCTGCCACTGACAACTCAAGGACCGTTTGATCTGCCGGATCATATGGCCCAAGTAGCAGAGCAGCTTGTACAGCAGTCTGGACCTGTTGCAAAGCTTTCTCCTGTTCTGGATCCTACTCAAAACTGGCAGCCTTTCAGGTCACTCAAATAAACGGGCCTGAGTAACACACCCAAATGTGGAATGTGTTGCCTCCAGAATCTAAATAGGCCCACTAGGCATTGTGACTCTTTCTTGGTTGTAGGAGGCGCCAAATGAAGCAACTTATTCTCCACTTTAGAAGAAATATCTCAACAGGCCCCACACCATTGGACCCCCTAGAAATTTTACTGAGGTAGAAATTCCCTGTATTTTAGTTGGATTTATTTTCCATTCCCATACACTGTTAATGGCATGGGTAATTCCCATACATTTAGTCAGATTTATTTCCCATTTGCCATACATTGGTAAGATGCAAATGTCTTACCAATAAGTTCAATGTGTTTGCTACTTCTAGCTCATTGGTTTCAGTCAGCATAATGTCATCAATGTAATGGACCAGGGTGGTATCTTGTGGAAGAGAAAAGCAATCAAGATCCCTGTGAACAAGATTATGACACAAAGCCAGAGAGTTGATATACCCCTGAGGTAGGACAGTAAAGGTATATTGCTAGCCTTGCCAGCTGAAGGCCAATTGCTTCTGGTGGGCATTATAGACAGAAATGGAGAAAAAGGCATTTGCCAAGTCAATGGCTGCATACCAGGTACCAGGAGATGTGTTAATTTGTTCAAGCAATGAGACCACATCTGGTACAGCAGCTGCAACTGGAGTCACTGCTTGGTTAAGCTTATGATTGCAATAATCCACTGTCGTTCTCCAAGATCCATCTGTCTTCTGCATAGGCCAAGTAGGAGTGTTGAATGGGGATGTGGTAGGAATCACGACCCCTGCATCTTTCAAGTTCTTGATGGTAGCACTAATCTTTGCAATCCCGCCAGCGATGTGATATTGTTTTTGATTTACTATTTTTCTAAGTAGAGGCAGCTTTAATGGCTTCCATTTGGTCTTTCCCACGGTAATATCCCTCACCCTACCAATCAGGGAGCCAATGTGGGGATTCTGCCAACTGCTAAGTATGTCTTTGCTAATTATGCATTCTGGCACTAGGGAAATGACTACAGGATGAGTCCGGGGATACACTGTAAGTTGGACCTGAGCTAAAACTCCATTAATTACTTGACCTCCATAAGCCCTTACTTTAACTGGAGGACCACAGTGACATTTTGGGTCCCCCAGAATCAATATCAGCTCAGAGCCAGTGTCAAATAGTTCCAAAAAGTTCTGATCATTTACCTTTCCCCAATGCACAGTTACCCTGGTAAAAGGCTGGAGGTCTCCTTGGGAAGGATTGGAAAAGATTAACAGTATAAATTGTTGGTAGTGGAGTGGGGTCCTTCTTTAAGGGATCCAGCCTCCCTTTCATTCAAAGGGTTCTGGGTGTATAAACTGGTTCATGTCTGGAAATTGAGGGGCTGTGATTCTCTATTTTCATAATTGAAATTAGCCTTTTTTCCACTTGACCTGGAAGTTCTCTGCTTATACAAATTAAGTAAGAATGCAGTGGGATTCCTATCAATTTTACTTCTAGGAACAACGTGATTAATTAGCCAATGCCAGAGCTCTACATGAGTCAGACTATTCTGATTGCTGCCTTGCCTCTGCTGTTCATCACCGTAACTACGCCCACACTGCCTCTGATGATTGAGTGCTGTCACATGGCCCCTGCCACCTTGGGATCCAATTATTCCCATTGCATTTAAATTGTATAATTGAGTGACTGCAATTTCCACTGTAAGATCTGGTATACAGACAGGAGCAATCACAGAGCTCTTCAAGGATGCAGGTGTTCCCCTCACAGATCTATTTCACAAAGTATTGGTAAAGGGTGTGTCTTCTGGACCATCCCAGCTGGGATGAGTAGATCTAAGGTCACGAATCCACTATAGCATTCCAATCTTCCTAAGCCTTTGGTCCCTTCCTCTACATTAAACCAAGGGAGATCAGGCATTTCCAGCTCTCTCACAGTGGATAAACTATGAGAACCTTTTTTGGTCTTGTTTGTTTTGTTTGTTTTGTTTTTGCGATGGAGTTTCGCTCTGGTTGCCCAGGCTGGAGTTCAATGCGGTGATCTCAGCTCACTGAAACCTCTGCCTCCCAGGTATTAGAACCTTTTTCAGCTCCTTGAGCTGTGACATTAAATGCAGGATCTCTGCTTCGTGGGCACATATCAACAAATTCAGCCTGATCCAACTTTATGTTCCTTCCACCATTATTCCACACCCTTAATATTCAGTCTATGACTGTTCTCCAGATTTCTGCTTATATAAATTAGAAAACTCTAGCAGTTCTTTTTGAGTGTAGCACACCTCCTCATGGGTCGCACTCTGAACCTCACCTCTAAGGTCTTGCCAGAACTTGACTCTAGTTATAGGTCTGAAAGCAAATAGCAGTGTTGGGGGTAGGTCCTGAAAATCATCATTGTCTTACCTGGCCACTGCCTCAGGGGAGGCTATCACTGTTGACTCAGGCAGTGCATGGTTAATCTCCTCAGACAAAGGTGGAAGGGCTGATGGCATATGGGTGGAGGAAGAAATGTTGCCACCACTAGGGGTGGGGAGGCTCTTTCCTCTGGCAGAGAAAGCTCATCAGAGTTTACAAGCTCTGTGATTCTAGCTTCATCAGGGTCTTCCCACGTGTCCCCATTCCAAGTTGCAGGATCTCATTCGTTTCTAAAGTGAAGTCAGTGCCTTCACTTTAATGAGAGAGCTGATGAGACTGAGCGTGCACCTGTCATTGCAGGTCAGCCACTCTCTTGATGAGAAGTTGTATCTGATTTTCCAAAGTTTCAGCCCTTCGTCTACAGGAGACAAGACTCTCACTCAGGGTAATCTTAGAAGACTTGAGGCTCAGTATGTGCTCCTGAAGGAAGGAGTTAGAATCCCTGAGTTCATCATTTTCTTTCATCACTTTGTCCGATGAACTTAGGAGCAACCAACCAACTTCATTTTATCCCTTGGTTCTCCACATGTGGTCAAAGGTATTATGTATAGACTCACTAAACTCTTTGCCTCTCATGAGTGGTGAATTAGGAGTTTCAAATGCATTTATTTTGCATAATTCTCTAAACAGTTACACCAAGGACTATTGATGTTCTCCATACTATTAGAAGTAATCTTTAGCATTTTTGGGTTTAAAGATATTAAGCAGCCAATTCCAGAAGCTCTAAAACCAACTAAAGAAATACATCCTTACAATTCTGTTCCTCTAGAACCACTCCTGTTGCCAAAATCTGTATTAGTCAGGGTTCTCTAGAGGGACAGAACTAATGGGATAGATGTATATATGAAGGGTTACTTATTAAGGAGTATTGACTCACACAATTACAAATTGAGTCCCACAATAGGCCATTTGCAAGCTGAGGAGCAAGGAAGCCAGTCAAAGTCACAAAATCTCAAAAGTAGGGAAGCTGACAATGCAGCCTTGTCTGTGGCCAAAGGCCCAAGAGCCCCTGGCAAACCACTGGTGTAAGTCCAAGAGTCCAAAAGCTGAAGAAATTGGAGTCCAATATTTGAGGGCAGGAAGCCTCCAGCACAGGAGAAAGATGAAGGCTGGAAGACTCATCAAGTCTAGTCCTTCCACATTCTTCTGCCTGCTTTTATTCTAGCTGCACTGTTAGCTGATTAGACGGCGCCCACTCAGATTGAGGGTGGGTCTGTCTCTCCCTGTCCATTGACTCAAATATTAATCCCCTTTGGCAACACCCTCATAGACACACCCAAGAACAATACTTTGCAACTTTCAATCCACTCAAGTTGACACTCGATATTGCCTTGTCCATTGCCTACACAGAGCCAGTTCATCAAGACAGGGGAATTGAAATAGAGAAAGAGTAATTCATGCAGAGTCAGCTGTGTGGGAGACCAAAGTTTTATTATTACTCAAATCAGTATCCCCAAGCATTCAGGGAGCAGAGTTTTTAAGGACAACTTGGTGGCTTGTGGGGAGGCCAGTGAGCTGAGAGGGCTGATTGGTGAGAGACGAAATCATAGCGAGTCCAAGTGGTCTTCTTGCACTGAGTCAGTTTTTGGGTGGGGGCCACAAGATCAGATGAGCCAGTTTATCAATCTGAGTGGTGCCAGCTGATCCATCAAGTGCAGATGGATCAAAAGTCTGCAAAATATCTCAATCACTGATCTAAGGAGCAGTTTAGGGAGGATTAGACTCTTGTAACCTCCAGCTTCATGACTTTTAATGCATAATTTCTAACTCATGGCTAATGTTAGTACTACAAAGGCAGTCTAGTCCCCAGGCAAGAAAGAGGTCTGCTTTGGAAAAGGGCTGTCATTGTCTTTGTTTTAAACTATAAACTAAGTTTCTCCCAAAGTTAGTTCAGCCTATGCCCAGGAATAAACAAGGACAGCTTGGAGGTTAGAAGCAAGATGGAGTCAGTTAAGTTAGATCTCTTTCTCTGTCTCAGTCATAATTTTGCAAAGGTGGTTTCAAAAGTAGATGAAAATTCCCGATAAATTGGATTTAGGTTTAGGGGAAAGAGAAGTCAAGGTTGACGACTAGGTTTTTAGTCCAAGCAACCTAGTGAAGGTGGTACCTCTACTAAAACGGGGAAGAGGGGCCAGAAGAGCTTTTTGAGAAACAATCTTTTGGTCATATTAATATTGAGAACTCTATATAAATCGAATTATCACTTAAACTGTGGTGACTCTGGTACTAGAGCTCAGGAGAGAAATTAGTGTTGAAATACAAAATCTTGGATTCAAAAGCACACTGAGTATATCTAAAGCTAATCTGTAATCCCTAATATTATATGCTGGTGGTTGTATTCCTTATCCTAGCACTATTGATTTAATAATGCAATAAGATAGTTATCCATTTTCTTCCTCTGGATAAAGTGCACTGATTTCTTTTCCTTTTAAAAAATATTTGCTGTCTATAAAATAAACCCAGACCATTCTATTGATTTGAGCATGCTTGTTGGAAGGTCTTGAACCTCTTTTTATGCCTCTTCTCTTCGAAAAGAGAAAACAGATTCACAGTAAAATATTGAGAAAAATTCAAAATGTGTTTTATAAATACAGGTTCTCATTTTTCACATAGCAGATACTCAGTAAACATTTTTGTGTTCAATTAAATTTCTAAGCAAAAGCAAAATATTATGATGTTTAAAAAAAACAGAAAGTTAACTAAGTAAATTCATTTAAAACATATCCAACTCCACCCCCTAAATATACAAATATTTTACATCTGTAATTCTTTCAAGTAGTGAACATCAAAATCACTTGGAGTGGTGTTTCAAAAGTCCATGACCAAGTCTCACTTCCCAAAACTCTGATTCAGTGTATGTGTGCGGGACTCTGGCAAGTGAATTGGGAAAAGACCAATATACACTAGATCCAAACTACTTTTAGCAAAAGATCTTGGATTGGCACTGCTGACCTTAATCTCTCTTACTTACTTTTCTTTCTTTCTTCTTCTAACCAAACTTCCATTTCAAGTTTCAACCTACAGATAAATTACCTTATTCCTTAAGTTGCCTTGTCCCATACTGAGACAGTCTTTTCAAAGCAATTTTGAATAGTGTTGATTATTTCATTATGCATGCATTTCATAGATGAATTTATATGGGGCCATTTTCCCTTGTATTTTAAATAAGCAGGCTTATCATCGCCCCTTGTCCACTATTGTTCAGCTGTTAACCAAGCTAAAGATTTTTTCAGTTTTTTCCAAATAATAATTTTTTCACTGCTTTTGATTCTGTCATCCAATTATAAAATTCATGTATTAATCTTTATATTTTAGAAATTTGCATTAAAAAGCCTCATCCATGTATATAATCTATATTAATTATTTTCTAAAATTCTGTTCCTCTGTTGTTTATAACTGGCCATTAACTTCATCTAAAAACTTCGTTGTCACTGGAAAATCATAGTTTTATTTCAGAATACACATAAATGGTCAAAATATACACATTTTATATTTTCTGAACAGGAAGTCTAATCTTTCAAAGACAATGAAAAATCTTTTTTTTTTTTTTTTTTTTTTTTTTTGAGATGGAGTCTCACACTGTCACCCAGACTGTAATGCAGTGGAACCATCTCGGCTCACTGCAACCTCTACCTCCTGAGTTCAAGTGATTCTTTTGCTCAGCCTCCCAAGTAGCTGGGACTACAAGCACGTGCCACCACACCCAGCTAATTTTTGTATTTTTGGTAGAGATGGGATTTCACCATATCGGGCTAGGCTGGTCTCGAACTCCTGACCTCATGATCCAGCTGCTTTGGCCTCCCAAAGTGAGGGATTACAGGTGTGAGCCACCACACCTTGCCAAAATCTATTTTTTATATACTTAGAATTTTGCTTTAATTTTGAGAATCTTTTCTGTATTATACTAACAAGTTTTATATTTTACATTTCATTTCAAGAGCAAAACTACCGTTGAATTCCCTGCACTGATCATATAATAGTTGCTTCTTTGTGAAACAAATTCAGATTATGCAATGGAGTATACAGTGAAGATAGTGAGATTAATTTTACTCTGGATCTATGGTGTCATTTCTTTGGCAATTGCAAAATTTCTCAATGCCAAATTTATAAAGATGTTAATTTGTCCAAGCATTGAAACATAAATATATTGTTAATAAACATCCATGTTTATTAAAATTATTTTCCATATGCAAACATTTATTTCTATCATTCTGGAAAATTAAGATATAAACTATCGGGAAACATACTGAAAAAAGTAATTGAAAAATAAATGGTTACCTATAAAATATGTTCATGTTGAAAATCAAAATCACCTCTGTTACAGGAAAAGAAGTGGGGAAGAGCCCACTGGAGCCCACTGGAATTCTAGTTTCTGCCCACGACAAGACATGTCAGATGGACACAACTTTAAAACCTACTCTTCCATTTAGGGGTATCCTCACACTAAGAAAACATTTGTATCAGATCTAATGTTTATTTATTTTTTTTAATTTGGCTAGTTCTAGTAATATATTAATCAGTCACGAGTCAAGGCTTTAACTGCATGCCAAATCAATGATGAATTTAAATCATTGCTCTAGCAGAAAAGTTTCTCAACTAATTATTCAAAAACAAAACAAAATAAACCTCAGTAATCTACATTGACATCTTATTGCTTGACTAGTCAGAGTTTTATTTGTAAACAATAAAAGTTAACTTTGGCTAATGTACAAGAAGAGAGAATTAATAAAAATGGTGTCAAAAATGTAATATACTCATTGGGAGGCTGAAAAACCAAGCTGGGGTATAAAATTGGCCACAGAAATAGCCTCTGAGGTCTATAGATACATCTCTCCATGCCCCCAAATCTTAACTCCACAGCAGCTGTTGTAAATTTCCAGCCATTCTTCTGCAGTGGTTACTATGCCTTGAACATCATGTATAACATCAAACTACAATTACATAGTGGAAATTTGTGGTGTAAGACAGTGTTGCCAAAATGCTTTCCAAATGTAAAAGGTATTTAAATCTGAGTAGAATGTAAATGTATTAGACAGGGTCTAGTCAAGAAGAAGAAGACACATCAATTTTTCTAAATAAGAATTTGATATAAAATTGTCACTTGTAAAAAAAGGGACAAATTACTAAAACTTGTTAAAGATAACTCCAAATGACACATAAATAGTAAGTAGATGTAGAAAACGGCCACTTTTAAGTCTGAGTACACAAAGAAGGAATAATCTTGGGAGCAAGTCCACCCATGACCAAAGCTGAGATGACAGACCTTGATGTTGAGGGTGTAGCTATGGTCTCCTGGATATTAAGGAAGTTAGCTGAGTTGCTGTAGTGCTGGCAGGATAAAGCCAGGGAGTAGAAACTGCCCACTGTGCTGCTGATGAAGCTCAATGACCAATGTGGAACTTCGGCTCTACTGAATACCAAGAGCAAGGAAACTACATGCCAAGGTGCTGGCAAAACTTCCTGGAGGATGGAAAACACTGGATCTCTACCACACTTCTCCCAGGGAAGCCAGGTCCTAGGATGCCAATAAAACATGCTAGGATCTTGGTGCGATGTCAGTGAAAATTGCTGGAGGGTGAATACCACTGTTTCTTCTTAAACTACTAACACAGAAGCTGTTCATTTAGATGCTGGAGATACATTGGAGGGTGAGGGCCATTGAGTCTCCTTCAGATAAGGGCAGACATTCAAGATTTGACTCGGGTTATGGGTCTAGGGAAGCTCACATTGACTTGGGAGTTTGACGTGTCTTTTATCTGAATCCAAATGAATGTTTTCTTTCCAAGCAACAAGGTTCCATTATTTCCCAGTCAATGCAATATTCACATGAGAAACATGGTGACATGGTGAATTCAATCAGTTATTTATCAACCTGCACATTTACTGTGTTTGACTTCTTAACAATATCAGCTTAGTGGCTAAAAAAATAAGAGATTCTTTGAAAGTTGTCATGGAAGCTCTCTGGTTTTCAGATCATGATTTGACCTGAGGGTTAACAGATCTGAACTTGTCATTTTTGTAAGTGTTCCAGTGCACTCAGCAGACTCCTCTGCTTGTAAGAATTATACCACGATTATTATAAGTATTATCACTGCCATAATGGTCAAGTGCTACTGCCACTAAAGCTCCCAAGGCACATACTTTAGTTGGTGCTTCATCAAAATCAAACACGGGTGGTAGCTTGATTAATTGTTATGCCACTGCATGCCTTGATTTATGATTATCATGCTTCCCAATGATCACTATATCAGCAATGTGCTCAAGCCCATGGCTATGACCAAATAGATCCCCAAATCCATCTTTAAAGGTTTATCTGTTAGAACCCCTTCCAGTACCAATTCTGCATCAGAATCGGTCCAGTTAAGATATAGGAACCATATCAGGAATTGGTATAGGGAAAACTTAATACAAAAAAAAAATCATTAACTAAAAGCGATTAACTACTAAACAGAAGACAGCTCACAAAAAAAAAAAAAAAAAAAAAAAAAAAAACAGAAATAACAAACATAGAGAGCAGCTACTATATCTATGGCCAAGGAAGAGTATCCAAGGAACAAAGAAACGTTGAAGAACCACTCAATACCCCAATCTGGGCTGAAAGCCTGACTTTGTTGAAGACGATGGGCATCTGTGGCCCACTGGATAACAAAATTTGCAGAGGTCCTGCAGTCCAAACCTGCTGAGCAGGGAATGCCAACCAAGATGCCAGCTGTCCAGGCCTGGCAAGCCGAAAACTGTCACAGGGTTGTCCAGCAAAATTTGAATGTCAGACAAACAATGAATAAAAGTATAGTATAAATATGTCCCAAATGTTGCCAAAAAGTTTCTATGAAATTCAAATTGAGTGTAGTGACTTGTATCTTTATTTGGTAAATACAGCAATTCTACTGTGCAATGATGTAAAACTGCCCAGAAGGTGTGCACCACTGGTTCTCCTACACACTACTAGCAAGGAAGCTGCTAGACTCTTTGTAATGCCATCTAATGACAAGCATTGTACCAGGTATCAAAGAAAAAAAATGGCTGGGGTTGAAGCATTTCCAATAAAAACAGAAAAGGCCAGAAATGATAGATTTGGAGCTGAGAAACAATAAATTAGTAACTGGCATGAAAGATGTTCACTATAAATAGCTTAAAATATGACTTGATATGTCATTTGAAAACAATATACAAGCAATATTTTAAAGCTTCTTAAATCACCAATTTTATATTTGTATATTTAATTTTAAATCAAAGGAGCATTTGTTTTGTTTTCAGGGATTCTTACACATTATAGTATTATGCATTCATAATATTTGTCAAAAAATGTATTTCAAAGTGATACTTTGAAATGATGGCTACAATCATTAGTGGCAGTGAATGAATTAAAGTCCTGTGTAGTGAGTCATTTCTTCATAACTGCATAATTCATTGCTGTAGTTATATTTAAAAACTATCAAATTTGAGGGTTGATAAGCTGGAGAAATGAGCTAAACATAGTGTTTCTCTGATTATATGAGTGTGTTTTTTTTTCCTATGCCAGTGACATTTTACAATGATGGAGTTTCAGTAAACTGCCATTAGATGCATTTTTCTGGAGTAGAAAAATAGTAACTGCTAATTTTGGTTGGATATGAAGGCCTACAATTATATTTTCTTCTACCCACAGAGCTATTTAAGATTTTTATGTTGTACAATGGTTTCTAGTAGCTTTTTAAATTTTTTTCAGGGATCTGAATGTCAAATCCATTGTGCAGTTCTGCTACGCAGAGATACGATCAAGTTGTTTTTGTTTTTTTCTCACATAAGGTAAAAGGGAAGCATTTGAGAATTTTATTTCAGTGAACTTTAAGAAATGAATAAATTTGCATTTTATTTATGCAAACATAAATTTGGCATTTTGTAGACAAAACATCTTGAGTGTCTTTGCACATATGTGCTAAAAATAATTTTTTCAAATAACCATGGCTGAGGATGGCTATTATTAAGAGGAGAAGAAATAACAAGTGTTGACAAGGATGTGGAGAAAAGAGAACCATTGTACACTGTTGGTGGGAATGTAAATTGGTGCAGCCATTATGGAAAACAATATGGAGGGTTCTGAAAAATTAAAAATGGAACTATTATATGACCCAGCAACTCCTTTTCTGGTTATATGCCCAAAGGAAATAAATTCACCTTAAAGTGATATCTATACTTCCATGTTCACTGTACCATTATTTATGGTAACTAAGATATGAAAACAACCTAAGTGCCCATTACAGATAAATTGTGGTACATATATTCAATGAAATATCATGCAGCCATAACAAAGGAGAGAAGTCATTTGCAACAACATGGATGAACTTGGAAGATATTATGGTAAGTGAAATAAGCCAATCAGAAAGATAAATACTGCATTATATTACTTATATGTAGGATCTTTTTTAAAAAGTTGAATATTTAGAAGAACTATGGTTACTGGGTATGGGGTGAGACAGAAAATGGGCAGACGTAAGTCACAGAGTACAAAGTTATAGTTATGTAGGATAAATAAGTCTATTTTTATTGCATTTTGTATTAAAATTTTGCTGAGAAAGTAGATTTTAGGTGCTCTTAACACACAAAATGGGGAGGGTAGTAAATATGTGAAATGAAGGTATGTTAATTTCCTTAACTATGATAACCATTTCACTATGTATGCGTACATCAAAACATCACGTTGTATACCTTTATATGCAATAAAAATAGCCAAATATGTGGGAATGGAATTCTTGATGGGTAAAACATAAAGATAAAACTGACAACTAGAGTGGGAAGAGAAAACAGAGACTGTATCTATCTAATGGAGTGACGGTTTTGGATTGAGTGATACAGTCACAGTTACAAAAATTTTTGGTTTCAAAAGCAATACAGAAGGTAAGGCTATGTCTTCATATAGTGAGCAGTTGGAACTCAGACTACTTTGCAGAGCTTGAACATTTAAAGAGTAACTTCATTGATTTGGACATTTAAAGGATACCACTATCGTTAAATAAATAGGTTCGAAAAAAAAATCAATATTGTGACATCTGGTAAACAACAAATTTGTTTATCTTTGATTAACCTTGATGTGAACATAAAAATACTCTTTCCTGAGAATTAATAAATATTGATATGACCTTACATGTGTTTGAACATGTAAGTCTTACATGATTCAAAAACACTCAAACCAGAAAACATAATATACAAAGTTGCCTGGGGTGGGGTTAAAAGTGATAGAAACAGTACTAAGTGTTCTACAGGGTCAATATTCAATTCAAATTAGAGAAGATTCTAGTTTCTTTAGAGATAAATTTACACTGAATGTGCACTATAACCTAAAGTAACAAAACACTTGTGCAAACAATCTGGCATGAGCAAGATTTTACAAACACAAAAAAATAAGAATTTTATATAATGAAATCATTAGAAAACAGATTTTAAAATGGTGAATAAGATGATTAAGACATAAAAACATTTTTGAAATGAATAAGCAGGGCTGAAAGTAAATAAAATTGAACTTCTGTAAATAAAATATATACTAAAAAGTTGGATTGATCAAATAAGAAATTAGATACAGATGAGTAAAGGATTAGTGAAGTAGAAGATATAGCTGGGAAATTATCAAAAATAAAAACATAGAGACCCAAAGAGATCAAATATATGACAGAAAAATTAAAAGACATGAGAAACAAAACAATAAAATTCAATATATATCTAGTAGAAGTTCAAAAAGGAGAGACCATAATAAAATAGAGGGAAGGAGTAAAACTCTGAGTCTACAAATTTGAGAATAAACATATGTATGTTTAAGCCTACCTATATAAATTTTTTAATAAATGACAGTGTATTAGAACCCATAAAATGGCTCTCTACACATAGCCAAGTATCATTCAGAACACATTTCCTAATCAAAATGTAAATATGTTATCATTTCATATTTAAAAATTACTTATATAAGCCCTATACATGCTGGTTTGAAAATGAATATATAAATGTCTTCCAAGTAAAAGACTATTAATAAATCATACAAATAAAAATTTAGAACTTATTTGTACTCAAAATTCTACTTCTCAAAAAGTATTATTTAGAGGAAAAAATTTAGTTCCATAAGCTTAAATTAAATGAAAGATGACGGAAAACTAATAAGGTTCAACTATAATGTGAGAAGGTTAAAAAAAAAAAAAAAGTATAGAACTATCCCAAAAAAGTATATGTAAGAAATTAATGAACATAAGATCAGAATAGAAAGCAAAACTATAAAAATTGTTGGGCAATGAAGCAAAAATGTTTATTTTTTGGAAAGACTTAAAAGGTGCAGAGACAAAAAGATTGAAAGATTAAAAAACACAAAAATCAATGCTAGTATTTAAATCTAAAAATGTACTTCTTTATATTTTAACATGTCTGAAATCATAGTGCATTATAATCAGTAACACATCATACTTTAATTGGTAAACTTGTTCTTTTCTTTTGTTGTTGCCTTAAAGCTAAATAAATTTGTTGTGAATCTTATAAATTATTAAATAGAATTTCATTATACTAAATAACTTTGAGCAATTTTATTTTTATGTCAATACTTTTTTTTTTTTTTTTTTTTTTTTTTGAGACAGTCTCGCTCTGTGGCCCAGGTTGGAGTGCAGTGGCGCGATCTCGGCTCACTGCAAGCTCCACCTCCCAGGTTCACACCATTCTCCTGCCTCAGCCTCGCGAGTAGCTGGGACTGCAGGTGCCCACTACCACGCCCGTCTAATTTTTTGTATTTTTAGTAGAGACAGGGTTTCACAGTGTTAGTCAGAATGGCCTCGATCTCCTGACCTCGTGATCCACCCTCCTCGGCCTCCCAAAGTGCTGGAATTACAGGCGTGAGCCACCGCGCCCGGCCTTGTCAATACATTTGGAAACTTAGAAAAGATTGAGCTTTTCACAAAATTGTAACTTATTACAAAAGAAAAAAAATAGACATATTAGGTTAATGTCTTAACCTGGCTTCCCTTAGAATCAGACGTAGGGCCTTACATATGGTACTTGTGGAAATGGGATTCCATGGAAAAGTAAAGGACAAGTGGAATAAATTGGAAGAAGAGGGACAACAAATACAAGGCCTCACCAAACTGTCTTCAACTGTAGGTAAATATTCCTATATCTAAGGAGATATTTAAGAACTCTCTACCAAGAAAAAGGAAAGCATATATTCTTCTGTTCTCTTTTCTCATAGGTCAAGTAGCCCTAGCATCATTAATTTCTCTGCACTTCTAGGTTGTATGTGCAAGAGTGAAGAGTGACTCTGAAGGAGGTCCCATGGTAGAAAATGACAGGTGCATTAAGTGGTGAGGTGATAGGTTTCCCAATTGTCCCTTCATAAAGCAAATCAACATCTACATAGAATTTGTCACCACAACATTGGCTGGAATAATAGTTCAAGAGAATTTTAAAGTACTGTACAAGAGATAGCCAAATTAAGAGTGTGTGTGTGTGTGTTTGTACAACCAAAACATGTCTGTGATAATTAAAATTTTATATAATTTATTTCAATATGCAGAAAAACTCAACTTACAAAGCTTAAAACATCCTGATAAGCTCTTAAGAGTTTAAGAGTAACTTTACTGTACTTAAATTAATTGAGCTTTTACACATAAGCAATTTGCCACCAGCTTTCTTCTTTTTGTTCAATTTTAAATATTTTGCCACCAGCTTTCTTCTTTTTGTTCAATATTGCTTTGGCTATCTGAGGTCTTTCGTATTTCCATACAAATTTAAGATTTTTTTTTATTTCTGTGAAGAATGTTATTGGTATTTTGATAGGGATTGCATTTAACCTGTAGTTCACTATTGGCATATAGAAACACTACTGATTTTTGTATGCTGATTATGTAACTTTATTAAACTAATTTCTTTTTCCTAATAGTTTTTTGGTAAAGTCTTTAAGGTTTTCTATGTATATGATTATGTCATCTTCAAACAATTTGACTTCCTCTTTTTCAACTTGAATGCGCTTTATTTTTTTCCTCTTGCCTAATTGCTCTGGCTAGAACTTCTAGTATGATGTTGAATAAAAGTGATAAAAGTAGGCATTCTTGTCTTGTTCCAGATCTTAGAGGACAATCATTCAACTTTGCTAGGTATGATGTTAGCTGAGGGTTTGTTAGATATGACCTTTACTGTATTGTACCTTTCTCCTAAAACAATTTATTGAGAGTTTTTATCATGAAGGAATGTTGAATTTTATAGGATATTTTTTAGCATCTATTGAAATGAGCATATGGTTTTTCCCTTGATTCCTTTAATGTGATGTATCACATTTATTGATGTTCTTTTTTTTTTTTTTTTTTTTTTTTTTGAGACAGAGTCTTGCTCTGTCGCCCAGGCTGGAGTGCAGTGGCGCAATCTCGTTTCACTGCAAGCTCCGCCTCCTGGGTTCACGCCATTCTCCTGCCTCAGCCTCCTGAGTAGCTGGGACTACAGGCGCCTGCCACCATGCCCGGCAAATTTTTTGTATTTTTAGTAGAGACAGGGTTTCACCATGTTAGCCAGGATGGTCTCAATCTCCTAACCTCGTGATCTGCCCGCCTTGATCTCCCAAAGTGCTGGGATTACAGGCTTGAGCCACCACGCCCGGCCTGATGTTCATATGTTGAATCATCTTTTTATCACTGGGATGAATCCCACTTGATCTAGGTGAATGATATTTTTAGCAGGCTGTTGAATTCAGTTTGTTGAGGTTTTTGCATCCATATTTATTAGGGATATTGTCCTGAGATATATATATGTGTGTGTGTGTATATATGTGTGTGTGTGTATATATATAATGTATATATATGTGTATATGTGTGTAGATATATATACATATATGTATATATGTATATATGTATATACATATATGTATGTACATATATGTATATATGTATGTATATATGCATGTATATATACACATATATATATAAAAAAGGACAATATCTCTAATACACATGGATGCAAAACCCTCAAAAAACGGAATTCAACAGCCTGGTAAAAATATCATCCACCAAGATCAGAGCTGAATCAGAGCTGAACTGAAAGAAAATTGAGATGCAAAATAAATAAAGACCAGCAAATCCAATAATTTCTTCTTTGAAAGAATTAATAAGATCAATAGACCTCTAGTTAGACTAACAATGAAAAAGAGAGAGAAGATCCAAATAAACACAATCAAAAATGACAAAGGGGACATTCACACCAAACTTGCAGAAGTACAAACAACCCCCAGAGACTATTATGAACACTTTTGTGTATACAAACTAGAAAACCTAGAAGAAATGGATAAATTACTGGAAATATAAAACCTTCCAATATTGAACCAGGAAGAAATTGAAATCTTGAACAGGTCAATAATGAGTTCTGAAATTGAATCAGTAATAAAAAACTTACCAAACAGAAAAAGCCCTGGAGGAGATGGATTCACAGCCAAATTGTACCAGACATATAAAGAAGAGTAACAATACTACTATATTATTCCAAAAACTCAAGGAGGGGAGACTCCTCCTTTACTCATTCTGTGAGGCCAGCATTATTTTGATACCAGAGAAACAATAAAACATGAAACAGAGAAACATAAAAAATGGCAGAGAAACAATAAAAAATGAAAACTTCAGGCCAGTATCCCTGGTGACACAGACACAAAAATCCTCAACAAAATACTAGCATTCAAATCCAATAACACATTAAAAAGCTAATCTAACACAATCAAATAGACTTTATTACTGGGATTCAAGGTTGGTTCAACATATGCAAATCCATAAATATGATTCATCACATGATCATAGCTAAAAACAAAAACCAAATGATCATCTTAATAGAACAAGCTTTCAATAAAATTCAACATCCCTTCATATACTATACCATCAACAAACTAGCCATCAAAGGAACATATCTCAAAATAACAAATGCAATCTATGACAAAATCATAGCCAATATCATGCTGAATGGACAAGAGTTGGAAGCATCTCTCTTGAGAAACAGATCAGAACAAAGATGCCCATTCTTACCACTCCTACTCAACATAGTAAGTAATAGACAGAGCAATTGGACAAGAAAAAGGAATAAAAGACATCCAAATAGGAAGAGAGGAAGTCAAATGATCTCTGTTTGCAGATGTCATAATTCTATATCTAGAAAATCCCATAGTCTCTGTCAAAAGGCTTCTAGAACTGACAAACAACTTTAGGATATTTCAAGATACAAATCAATGTATAAAAATAAGTTGCATTTCTATACAACAACAACATCCAAATTGAGAGCCAGATCAAGAAGGCAATCCCATTCACAATAGCCACGAGATGAATAAAATTCCTAGGGATACAGGTAACCAAGGAGGTGAAAGAACTATACAAGAAATCAGAGATGACCAATGGAAATGGAAAAACATTTCATGCTCATGGATAGGAACAATTAATATTGTTAAAATGGCTATACAGCTCAAAGTAATTTACAGATTTAGTGCTATTCCTATCCAACTACCAAAATCATTTTTACAGGATTAGAAAAAAGCTATTCCAAATGTATGTGGAACCAAAAAAGAGCCTGAATAGCCAAAGCGACCCTAAGTAAATAGAACAAAGCTGGAGGCAGCACACTACCTGACTTCAAACTATACTACAGGGCTACAGTAACCAAAACAGCGTCATACTGGTTGAAAAACAGACATATAGACTAATGGAACAGAATAGAGAGCCCAGAAATAATGCCATGCACGTACAACCATCTGAACTGTGACAAAGTCAACAATAGCAAACAGTTACTGTTAACGTACCCTCAGCCCTAAAACAAAAATTGGAAAAGAAAAAAATAAAAGATAAAAACTAATTTAAATATATTCTCAACATTTAACTCTCTATGTAATCTCATATTCACGCACATATTCATGTATATCTGTGTACAGAGTTTTATGGATGGAAAAATGAGAAAGGTATTGCTACAGATATCAAAACATTTTACATTAGAAAAAAGTAGTATAAATACTATTTAATAAATGATGCTGGGTTAACTGGCTAATTATATGCAGATGATTGAAACTAGATATCTTCCTTTCACTATATACAAAAAGCAACTCAGGATGGATTAAACACTTAAATGTAAAGACCTAAAACTAAAACTAAAAAAAAAAAAAGAAAAGAAAAAACCTAGCAAGTGAAAAACCTAGGAAATACCATTGTACCATTGTGAACATAGGCCTTGGCAAAAATTTCATGAAAGACTCCAAAAGAAATTACAACAAAAACAAATATAGACAAGTAGGACCTAATTAAACTAAAAAGCTTCTGCACAGCAAAAGAAACTACCAACAGAGTAAACTGAAAATCTATAGAATGAGAGAAAATGTTGCAAACTATGCAGCTGACAAAGGGCTAGTATTCATAATGTATGAGGAACCTACATCAACAAGCAAACAACAAACAATCCTATTAAAAAATGGCGAAGGACCTCAACAGGCACTTCTCAAAAGAAGAAACATACATGTAGCCAACAAGCATATGAGAAAATGTTCAGCATCAAAAATCTTTAGCGAAATGCAAATCAAAACCATAATGAGATACTATCTCACCAGACTGAATGGCTATTACTAAAAAGTCAGAAAATAGCAGATGTTGGAGAAGTTCATACGCTGCTGGTGGGAATGTAAATTAGTTCAGCCACTGTGGTAAGCAGTCTGGAGATTTCTCAAGTAACTTAAAACTGCCAATTGACTCAGCAATCCCATTACTGGATATATGCCCGAAGGAATATAAATTGTTCTACCAAAAATACACATGTCCACATATGTTTATCACAGCACTATTTGTAATAGCAAAGATATGGAATCAACCTAGATGCCCATCAATGGTGGACTGAATAAAGAAAACATCATACATGTGTACAGCAGAATACTACACAGTCATAAAAAAGAATGAAATCATGACTTTTGCAGTAACATGGATGGAGCTGGAGGGCATAATCCTAACCCAATTAACACAGGAACAGAAAACCAAATACTGGATGCTCTTACTTGTAAATGACAGCTAAGCATTGAGTACACATGGAAACAAAGAGGGGAACAACAGACACCAAGGCCTACTTGAGAGTAGAAGGTGGGAGGAGGGTAAGGGTTGAAAAACTACCTATCAGTACTATGCTCACTACCTGGATGAGGAAATCATTAGCACACTAAACTCTAGTGTCACACAATTTACTCATATAACAAACATGCAAATGTACCCACTGAACCTAAAATACATAAAAGTTGGAAAATAAAAAAATAAAAATAAAAGATAAAAACTAATTTACATATATTCCCAACACTTTACTGCACTCTATATATAGTCTCATATCATGCAAATATTCATGTATATCTGTGTATACAGTTTTATGAATGGAAAAATGAAAAAGATACTGCTAAAGATATCAAACCATATTTTATATTAGTAAAAATAATATTTTTGGACAATACTATGCTAAGCATAATAATACATGCTATGTGCTTTTTGTGGATCACCTCATTTAATTCTGAATCCTATGGAGTAGAGATTATTATAACACTTATTTTAATAGATGAGGATACTAGGGGTTACCAAAGTTTAGGAACTTGTCAAAAATCACCAGCTTGTGAGTGGAAGAGCTGTAATTCAAACTCGGGTTTCCAGATTCTTGAACTCTTCAGTCCTACGCCATCCAGATCTCCTGACTTCCTTGCTGAATTTATTACTGTATATTCTGGGAGCTATTGCTTTGTATATTTTCCCAAATATACACAGAGAGGCAAAGATGGCATCATTTTTGCTACTGATCTTTATCCAGGCTCCTGGATCTACTTCTTCCCTGGCCATAAAAATCTGGTTCGCCAGGGAGGTATATGCATTCATAAGATGAAGTTTCTAAGAAATAAAATTCAAGTTATAAATTTTTCTTAGTTGAAATCATGGAAAACACATATATTAAAATGAAGAATATAACATTATTTTATATTTCAACCTCCCATTTCTTTTATAGCCCTCATTTTAATGTTTTAAATAATCCTTTTGTTTCCAGTCTGACCCACCTAGTAGGTTCTAACTTCCTGATTATAGACCTTTTATGCTTTGTTTATTGTTGTCAGTGGTCTACAGTAGGCACTTAATAACAATTGCTTGCTCTAGAATCTGAGCTCAGGCAACTCTGAACAGTCTTTCAGAGAGAGAGAATGAATATCTGAAAATTAAATATAGAATTAAAGAAGAGCCATTTCCATGATATCAAAGAGCAGTGCAAAGGAAGAACGAGCTGCTCCAACAGCTCCCCAAGGCCCTCTGCTGTCTTTTATGCTAATACATTCTAAATGTATCTTCCTGATCTGGTTGGATTTTCTCTTCTCAGAAAGGTCCCCCTTGATGTTCATATGACACTCTCTTTGTCTATGTCCTTGGTGGGGGTCAGGGAGAAACTGATATCTAAAAGACTGTGTACTGTCTGGGACTGGAATTGTTGATAGGATAACATCAAGAATGCCAATTAAGTTTGGAGATTAGGTTCTGTGATACCTCTCTCTCTCTCTGATTCTCTCTTTCTCTCTCCTTTTGTCCTACTGAGTATACCAAGGAACCTGAGTTGTGGGATGCCCAACAGTAACCATCCACAAATGTGTTCCAGGTTGGAAAAAAAGTATATCTATACATATATACACATATGTTTATGTAAATTTTTTTACCACAAAAATGGTTTGCACACATTTTCACTACTCAAACACCTGAATAGCTTTTGGATATTTTCCTTCTTTAAGTACATTTCGTTTCTAATACCCACTATGCATTTAGCAGGACATTGAACAGAAAAGTAAATGAAACACTGCAAACACAAATACCCCTAAAGAAATCTTAAAGACATTTAACATTGTTAATATAAATGTGATGCTGTGTTTGTATATAAAGCATAATGTTAAGCATCTCCAGCATGTGGCACAGCTCAGGTTTTCTGAAGAAAAACCTATCTACCAAAAGATAACTGGATATTTGTAAAGTTTTACTTTGCTGTTATCCAGAGGAATAAAAGAAAAAGGGAGCAAACCATTTATCAAGAACCCCTTATATGCCACACATTTTGCTTGCCACTTTAGGAGTTTTATTTAAGCGAACATTAACAGTAATCTTATAATATTAAATTTAAAAACTGTCCCTAAAAGGTAGGGTGAAACATGTTCCTTGTCAAAAAGTTAATAAGAAGCCAAGCCAGGATGTAAATTCAGGCCTTTTTCTGATTCCAACATCTGGATGTTTTTCGTTTCATCATGATTCTTTCCAAAATTTTTCTACCAAAGTATTTAATCTAGAGCTATGTATTTACCCAGTCATACTCTAAAGAGAGATTTATAAGCTCTTTCAGAAACAAGTTGATCTTTTTTTGAGAAGCCACAAAATGTGTGTGTTGAAGTGGAGGGATGAGAATCAGACTTCAAATTATTCATATCTTTCTATGCCAAGGAATAAAGACGATATTAATTCTATCACAACAATTCTGTCAACTTAATCCTTACAGATGTTAAATAACTCAGACTGAATAAATCTCTTTCACTGTTGACTCTGTCACAAAATAAATAGAAGTACTAAAAGTGAAATGATTATGGGAAGCCTTAGAATCACTTTAAAATTAATAGGTTTACAACTATAAAACCATTTTCAGCCAAATACAGATTATATATAACTCTGACATTATCCCCTAAAAAATAAGAAAATTAAAAAGTTCTGTAACAAGATGGGAAAGTATGATTAACTAAGACCAATTTTGAAAAATACGCCGGAAAAAGAATGCAATAAATCAGTTTGCCAATAAAGAAAGGTAATGGAAAATAACAAAGTTGCCTACGTATCCTTTAAATATCATTGATCCACTCCCAAGGTCAACATGTTGGCTGTTCCAGACTTTATTGCACTCCTCCACTCCCCCATATTTCTCTTTCTCCTTTGCTTACAGGAGAACTTCCCTGATTGCCTAAAACTTCATGTAGTAAGCAGAAACAATGTGATGGAGAACTCACTCAATTTTCTATATTATTACTTATACATACAGCTACACACACACACACACACATGCACACACACTGATATTCTTATATCCTGTATCAGAAAAAAATTATTTCATATAATGCCAGTTAGCCAAATACATCCAACTGTGCCATTCTCAAGACACTTAACCCAAAAACTAATCCCCTGCCTTTATTTTGACTCTTTTTATTCCTCATAAAAACTTGCTGTCGAACAGCTTCTCAAGTCAACTTAAAAATAACAGCCCATAACAATAAAAACAAAATATTCCCCTTGATTTGAATTATTGTCTTCCTTCCATCTCAGTCCTGGAAGCAAAACAAGATGTCTGTATCTGTTGTCTACTTTTTTTTTTTTTTTGTATATCTTTCCCTTCTCTTTTCTTTTCTCATTTGTCATTCACCCATCTTGCATTAAGTTTATATCATCATCTCTATTCGACGTTGAGGATACAGAGACAAATAGGTAATGGTTCCTGCTGTCAAAGGGCTGGCTCACTTATAATGTAATAGAGAGCAATAAGTGTAGATTAATGGGTTCAATTAAATATTATAGTGCAATGGGACAAAATGAGAATGCACTACTCTACGTCAGTGGACCAAAAAAAAAAAAAAAAAAAAATTAAAAGACAGGAAAAGGGCCTTGAAAAAAATGAGTACATATTTAGCTCTTGAAGGGAATCAGAACATACAATAGAAGGGAAATCAAGGTAGAAAGAGAAGCAAAAACAAAGTCAATGATACGAAAGAGCTTTGGATGTTTGAAAGCCTTCAAGCCATTATACATGGCATAAAGATGGGAGGTAAGGGTTAGAGATGGGGGGACGTCAAAGAGATAAAGCTAAAGGGGTAAGCATAGATTAGAGATGAAAGCATCTTCTGTATTACGTTGAGTTTAGAATATATTATAAAGAAAATAAGAAATGACTTAGTAATGAAAATCCTGGGTAAATGTTTCAATAGGTTTGCTATATAACAAACCACTCCAACACTTAGTGACTTAAGAAATGCTTATGTCAGTTGGACTATTCTGACCTGGTCTGATTCAGCTGATCTCTCTATAGTCAGCTAGTGCTTCAACTGGGATTAGATGGCCCCACACATATGTCTGACGGTAGGCTTGATGGCAGCTCAGATAATAGGATGACTTGGCCATGTGTCTCTTACCGTCCAAGAGACTATCTCAAGCTTTTTTACATGATAGGAATCTCAGAATAGCAAGAGCAGACAAGCCCCAATGAAAAAGTATTTCTTAAATCTCTGCTTATATTACATTGATATTGCTCCATTAGCCAAATTAATTCACATAAAGAAGGACAGAATCTGTGTAGGAATAAATTACCTAAGAGCATGGATACAATTGTAGACATAGTTGTAGTCATTTATTATGAACAAAGACCAGAGCAAGGAACCAGAACTTTATAGCATAGAATATAATGTGTTATTTACAAATTATTTATAACCGATTGACCAGAATCACATCTTATTCTATCTTTTGTCCCCTGCAGGCATGCAATCTGCCCTTAACAGTTGTGAGTCTTAAAGCCAGAGTACAAATGGAGATTTATATAACATATGTCTAAATATTTAAAACTTACCAATTAAGCTAACAAAGTGTTAAATACACCACAGACTAGTCTTCTACTTTGACTAATATAAGTTCATAATGACCTGAAAGGCTAACTTCAAATTATTTGGACCCCTTGTAGTTTCTTGCTGGAATGTGGATGCCAAGGAGGGCTGGTCCACAGCATCCACCACTATGCTTTTCCCTCCAGCACCAGCGCTGTGAGAAGCTTCATACCCATACATGCGTTAAGCACAGTCCAACATGTCCAACTTCCTTATTCATCTCCAAAAGGCAAAAACTCACATGCTGGGCCTCAGGTGGTGCATAACTACGATGTGCTTTTCCTCTATTGGATCAGGATGGAGCAGAGAATTTGCAAGTCCTGGAAATGGATGTGGAGCCATTTCGACAGGGAATTTGGAATCTAGAAAATAATCTAGAAATTGGGGTGTGGCTCTGACCATGTAGATTTCCTGCCCCTTGAACTGGGGTGCCACTGGAGAGCACAGGACTAAGATAGAGAACCTCTTGTCATAGTTTATTGGTGGTTATTTCAGGTGAGAACATAGGAATAAAGATAGGTTCTTTTTCTTTACTTTGGTATCTACTTCTATAAAGAGCTACATGGACACAGGGAGGGGAACATCACACATCAGGGCCTGTCAGGGTTGAGGGGCAAGGGGAGGGATAGCATTCTGAGAAATAACTAATGCATATGGGGCTTAAAACCTAGATAATGGGTTGATGGGTGCAGCAAACCACCATGGCACATGTATACCTATGTAACAAACCTGCATGTTCTGCACATGTGTCCCAGAACTTAAAGTATAATTAAAAAAAAAAAAAAGAAAAGAAAAAAAAAGAGCTGAATCAGAACTGAAAATCAGAAAACCTGGGTAAGGGGCTCTCTGATCAATTTCTATGTAAACAATTTAATTAAAAAGAATACAAATAAAAATTCAAAAACACAGAAAAAGGAAGCAATTTCAGTGGTCATGATACCACAGACAACGTGAACCAATCACTATCACCTTCTTTTCTTTACCTGTTAATCACTGCAAAATCTTGCTTTTCTACCAGATCCTCTACTTAAATTGCTCTGGCATCAAAACCAATAGATATTTCTCAGGACTTACCTTACTGACAATATTTGTGGTCCAACACCAGTCTTTTCTATCTTTTTGCAACAGTGAGCATATGACCCAGGCCAGACAGTAGAAATATGTCATCCTCTTTGAGTAGTCATGTGATCTAAGTAGGACCAAACAGAGTCTTCCTTCAGAATGTATATGGATGCTGGAGGAAACAGAGAAATATATTCTTCCCCTGTTCTACCCAGGAATAAAAGATCAGCCTAGATCTTCTAAGAAAAAAGGAGCAGAAGAGAGAGAGGGAGACAGGGAGAGAAACATAAACTCGCCACGAATGAACCAGTTAGCCATTATACCAGATTTCTCTTTAATATGAAAAATAAATTATTAATGCAGATATTTGTTGCTTTTTAAAAATTTTATTATTATTATACTTTAAGTTTTAGGGTACATGTGCACAACGTGCAGGTTTGTTACATATGTATACATGTGCCATGTTGGTGTTCTGCACCCATTAACTCGTCATTTAGCATTAGGTATATCTCCTAATGCTAGCATTAGGAGATAGTATTTGTTGCTTTAAATGGTTTGAATTAGGTCTGTATCTCCAACTAATATGTTCCAACACAACTGCCCTTGTAGTATGCAACACCCTTGAATATTTTCTTTATTTTTAAATCTTCCTTTCCTAAGCTTCCAAGATTCCTCTTCTCTCTCTTGCTTTAGTTAACAATACAAGTACTGTATTAGTCAATTTTCATGCTGCTGATAAAGACATACCCGAGACTGGGTAATTTACAAAAGAAAGAGGTTTAATTGAACTTAACAGTTCCATGTGTCTGGGGAAGCCTCACAATCATGACAGAAGGCAAGGAGAAGCAAGGCATGTCTTACATGGATTGTAGCATGCAAAGAGAGAGAGCTTGTGCAGGGAGACTCCCATTTTTCAAAACCATCAGATCTAGTGAGACTTATTCACTATCACGAGACCAGCATGGGAAAGACTTGCCCCCATGATTCAATCACCTCCCTCTGGGTCCCTCCCACAACACATGGGAATTCAAGATGAGAGTTTGGTGGGGACACAGACAAACCATACCAGGTAATGATGTTTTCTTCTATCTGTCCCTTGAATGTGAATGTTTCTCAGCCCATAGTTTTTTCATTCAATAGACTGTCTCTTGATAAAAACGCACCAAATCTTATCACTAATGTTTAAGCCAGGTCCCTAAATATAGAAAACAGATAAAAATTCATTGCATTTCCTGTAATTTAGCTCAGGAATTGCTTTCAGTATCTACTTGCTCAAATTGCCATCCTTTGTCATGTACTGCTGTTTTTAATCATTTGAACCTAGCTTCACCTACTGTCTCTTATTTATTTATTTTAGTTTCTCTTCTCTTCTTCACTATCTTTTGTAACTACAATTCCTATTAATTCTGGAAGAGATAAACTGATTTTGGAACCATTCCCCAGTTCATTTCTTTTCCCCATAAAATAAAGGATATATTTCTTTCTTTCCTCCAGATGATATATCAAACCTTATTCATAGGGGAACAAGAAGATTTGCCATTTAATCAGTGGTCCTCAAAATTTAGCAGGTATGAGAATCACCTGAAGAACTTGTTAAGACACAGAACACTGGTCTTGCTCTTAAAGTTTCTGATTCATTAGATCTGGGGTGAAACATGAGAATTTAAATTTCCAATAAATTCATAGGTAATGCTGTTGTTCTTGGTCTGGGTAATAGGAGTAGTCCCAGTCTATTATATATTGTTTGTTATTTTCTTTATTGCAAACCTTTATATCATGTGCTCTTTCTGAGTGTGGATAAAAGTTGTACCTTTATTCTAACCAATAGAATATGGCAAATGTGATGGGGTATTACCTTATCACCGTGTTATGATACATAGGACTCCGTTTCAGCAGAAAGGAGACAGAGAGGTTCTCCTGCTGTCTTTGAAGAAACAAGCAGTCATGTCACAAACTGCCTATGCAGAAGGCCACGTGGCCAAGATGTGAGGGTAGTCTCTAAAACTTGAAATTAGCTTCCAGGCAATAGCTAATAAAAAGCTGGGAACTTCAGTCAGACAATCACATGGAAATGCATTATATAAAATACCTGAATAAACCTGAAGGAATCTGAATGCAGTGGATTTTTCCTTAGTTAAGCATCCAGATGCAAACACACCCTTGTGTGTTTTCACCTTCTTTGCAGCCATGGGAGACCCTGAGCAGAGGACTTGGTCAGAAGCCAAGTGTGGACTCTGACCCATGACAACTGTGAAATAATACATGTATGTGGTTTGAAACTTCTAAGTTTGTATTGCAAACAACACCTTCTAAAAATATTATCCCCAGAACCAACCTCTCCAAACTTCCATCACCTATAGGATAACATCTAAATACCTTATTAGGGTGCATAAAGTTCTTTATCAAAAGGGTCTCACTTCTGTCTGTAGCCTCAGTGTCCAAGGAGTTGCCCCTTCTTCTTGCTATTTCAACTTTTATCTTCAAATTTGGAACATGCTCTAATAGATAAAGATCAGAAGCTTTCAATACTTTTTCACTGAGGATTCCTCATTCTTTACCCACACTTAATCCCTTCAAAATTTAGTTCCAGTGTTGTCATCTTCTGGGAAATCTACCCAGACACTACCCATCAACTCAACTCCTGGGCCTGAATTAATTATCCATAGCCTTTGACTCTAAGCACATATTTACCTCTAATTTTACAGTTAAAACATTGTCTTGCAAAGTTAGTTTGCTTTTCTGTCTTCCCTTGTTGATTTCAGGAACTTGAGAGCAAGTAGTTTCCCCTAGTTAATACCTCAGATGCCTGTCTACAAAGATGGTACATATTTAAAGGTTCAATCATGAGTAATGGTTTATAAGAAATCCATATATATTTTTCAGAAGGACATTACTTATTAAAATACTACTGATGCAAAAAATAGTAGCCTTGGTAGAGAAAAATATATGCAACATAGACTAAATAGTATCTGATATCATAAAGTCGTGGCCATCCCCTAACAGGGATGGGAAATAAAGAACAATAGGAGGTATTTGTTTAGCCATGTTAGATAGGTCAAACACTGAGTTACATGTATATTTTCCAGGCACTCTATGATGCCACTTTATAATATGCTGTTTTGTACTGAGCTAATACCACAAATTTCAGTTTTATACAGTTCTGCATGGATATGCTCTTTGAATGAATCAACTATTGTCATCACTTTTGATAGAAGATATTTATTTAATTAAATTACTAAATAATCACAAATTTTAAAATAACCCAATTTTAAATGTACTATATAGTGAACACATTATTGAGGTTTTAAAAAACACTCATCTATTACATTTTCTATTTCCCTAAAAAGAAATCTCATCCTTTTATAGTTTTTCCTCTGTTTTCTGGGAAATTAGATTTAACCAATATAATGGCATTCAGATTTATATTTAGAGACCTCACATGAGGAAAATTTTTCATTTCTAGTCTGATTCCTCTGCGTCCATGAGATGTATATTATCCTTAAAAATATTATTCAATATAGTAATCACATTGAATTCTTCTTTTGCCATTATGCCGCAGAGCAAAAAGCTAACGTCATGTGATGGTCCTAATAAAGTCACTTGTAATGCACAGACAATTACACAGAAACCATAAGAAAAAGGCACCATTACATAAAGATAGGTAATATGACAATATAATTATAATTTAAATGAGACCCATTATCCTTAATAAATCAAACCTATATACACTTGGAAAGAGAAAACCACAGAGTCTTTCAATATAGCTATTTATAGATATCCCAAATATTCTTTCTTATAAAAAGAATTTAAATTGCAAAGCATAAAAGGGAAAAAGATCACACCACTTGGCTTGTGTTGATATGTTGACACTGCTTGTTACGTCCTGAGTTATGTCCTCAAAAATGTTTATGCTAAAGTTCTAACCCCCAGTGTCTCAGAATGTAAATATATCTCTAGGCAGGGCCTTTAAAGAGGTAACGAAGTTAAAGTAAGGCTTTAGGATGATGTCCCTATAAGAAGATTAGGATATAAAGAGAGACACTAGGGGTGGACACACTCAGAGAAAAGGCTGTGTGAAGACACACTGAAAAAGTGATGATCTGCAAGCCAAGGAGAGAGTCTCAGAAGAATCCAAACTTCTCTGCACCTTGATCTTGGATTTCCAGCCTCCAGAAGTCTGAGAAAATAAATGTCTATTAAAGTTGGCCAGTCTGTGGTATTTTGTTGTGGCAGCCATAGCAAAGTAATAAACTGCCCCATTTTCCCTCAGTACTAACAAGGTCATGGTAGCAACAATGACAAAATAGAAACATATTTCTCTAAGAGTGAAAGAAAAAATAATTTTTGATGCTATAAATATTTCTGAGAAGCCATTTTATAAATGATACATAAACTTAGATTTATTCTTCTTAATACTAGTGTTGTTTTTTCTCTCTTGTTTTTAACTTAGAACAAATCTCTGTCTGGTTTTGTGCAGGAGCACTAATCTGAGTGTATTAAATAAAATTAGAAAAAAAATGATAAACATATTTAGTATATCTCTAAAGTAATTACTTTAGCAATAAAATACAACAATCAGGAAAGATGATGCTTTTATTCTAAAACCTATGCCAGAATATTGCAACACGAATAGCCTGTATAAGGTACAAGAGTTTTCTTTTTTTTTAAATTGCTTTGTTAACTATTCCTGTAATGACAACTTGACGTTTGGTCTTTACAATTAAAATGATAAGTATCAGATTAAGAAAATTTGAAGTACCTCCTTTTTTATAAACAGGTATAAAAATTAACAGCTGAAAAATTTTTTAATCTTGGCCACCTGTATTATACCTGGCATGATTTAATTAACACAAAATGAAAAATACACATTTCCAAGTATCGCTACTGAATAGGTTTTCCTAGGCTGATAATTGAACTCATAAAATATGTAATTATTATTCAGATAAAGAAAATGAATATATTGTTATCTATTAATACATTATGACCCTAAAGCCCTTTGTTAAACTCTTTATTCCTTTATGAATAAAAATCTCACAGTTTCTTTTACTATATTCTTAATATAAAGGAGCAGTATTTTATGATCATTATTATATAAGAAGACACTTGTTCTATACAAAATTGAATTCCACTAGTCACAGATCATTTTTAAGGTAGTTAAGCTACTATAGTAGCAGATATTATACCTTGAAGTCATTGAACACATACCAGCTGACAAGCTAACAGAAAATTGAAAGACAATTTTCAATACTATGCTCCAACTAAATGCCAATTTAGAAACTAAATATAAATCCTGGATTCTGTTTGCACTTTGAAAATTACATTCCAAAGTTTAACAGTAGAATGAAATGTTTTATAAGTTCTATAGTCTCAAGTCTTGAGGCTTAGGCAAAGTGTGTTCCAAAAGAATAGGTGCTATTACTTAAAATGCAAAAAAAATTTCTAAAGCTATACATACCTGTAAAACTTCTTAGGTAAAGAAACAACAACAACAAAGCAGTATTTGAAATGCTGAATTTCTTTATCAGGATAACTGGGAAAATATGAAATTATAAAACTACAGCTTCTACTGCTAGGAAAGAATGACCAGTGCTTACCACATAGAATCTTAGGTGATTCATTCAGTGGACATTTATGGAAAATTATGAGTCAGATACTAGGCTATCTGCCAGAGAATACCAAGACACAGCCATTGGGCTCAAAGTGCTCACAAACTATTGGGGAAGCAGACAGAAAAAAAAAACAATGACAACCCAGTGTTGTACGAAATAAGCAAGTGGTGCTTTGGAAGACCACAGAAAAAGAATTAACACAGACGAGGTATGTGAGTGAGAGTGATTCCTTGCAGAAAGGGATGTACATGATGAGCTTTACAGAATGAGTAGGAAGTTGGCTAGAGGGGAAATTAAATGCAAAGCACAGAAGCTTAAATGTTATGGTTTATAAACTGGTGACTACAGTGGCAAAGGGGAAGAGACAAGTAGTCAATGAAAGAAATTATAAAGAAATATATTTGTAAAATATATGGAATTCTAGCAAAAGGTAATATTAGGAATTATTTTTTAGGGTAGCAACTAAAAATGCTGTATTTTTGTGCTTTAATACTGGGATTGAGAACATTACTTCTTCTCCCTTTAGTATACTCCTTGAAGTTGTAATAGTAGTATCTACTTCATAGCTGTGTTGTGATGAATAAATTAATTTATATAGGAAAAGAGCAAGGCATCAAGGCTAATACATAGTAAGTACTCAATAATTTGACTCGACACCTAAGAAACAGATAATCCAGTTGTACTATGGAAAGATTACCCTCAAAGCAAGATCTAGAATGATTCATAAAGGGACAAAATAGCAGGTGGCAAGGATTTCTAGGGGCTGATGTAGTAACCAGGTGTCTTAGTTCAGGCTACTATAAGACTGGGTAGCTTACAAAACAAACACTTATTTGTTATAACTCTGAATGCAGAAAGTGAGGCTGGAGATTAGGTTTCCAGTGTGGTCAGGTTATTGGTGAGGCCTAGATTCTTGGTTATATCTTCTCACAGCATTTCCTTGCTATGTGCACACAGAAAAACAAATCTCCTGTCTCTTCTTCTTTTAATAACTGATTTATACTCATCATAAGGGCTTCACCATCATAACCTCATCAAATCTAATCACCTCCCAAAAGCCCCACTTCCAAATACCATCACATTGGGCATTAGAAAGTTAACATATAAGGCTTGGGGTAGGGGAGCAAAACAAACATTTGGTCCATAGCACCAGGTGAGAATTAAAGCTATCCATGAGAGAGTGGGAAGGGATGATGAGTTGGAGAGAGATTTGAAAGCTATTAAGAAGTAGAACTAGAAAACAGTTAGGGGGAGAGGTTCAAGATGGCTGACTAAAAACAGCTGGGGTCTGTCTCTTCCACAGAGAAGAACCAAAATATTTAGTAGATATTCACACTTTGAATAGATCATCTGAGAGAGAACACTGGGATTCAACAGAGAGACAATAAAAAATACAAAGTTTGAAGGAGGGGGAAGCAGGGTTGCTCAGTCAGGGTTGCTGGGGCCTGGAGCTTCTCCCTAGCCCAGGGAAGGGATAAGTGAAAGACTTTTGAATAGCTCATCTGAGAGACAACACTGGGATTCAACAGAGGCAATAAAAAATACAAAGCGTGAAGGAGGGGGAAGCAGGGTTGCTCAGTCAGGATTGCTGGGGCCTGGAGCTGCTCCCTAGCCCAGGGAAGGGATAAGTGAAAGACCTCCAGAGCTCCACGTTTCTGCCACAGACCTTTACAATCCAGCTACAAGAGAGCCCCTCAACCCTCACAGGCCTCTACTTGGCATAGGAAGCTGCCTGGAGATCACAGAGAGACACTGCTCTAACTCATGTAAAGTCCAACTGGCTTCCTAGCACTGGACAACTGCAGCATGGCACCATTCTGGGTGCCTGTCTACTTCTGTTCAACTTAGTACTGGAAGTCCCAGCTAGAGCAATCAGGCAAAAGAAGTAAAAGGTATCCAAATTTGAAAAGAGGAAGTGAAGTTAGCTCTGTTTGCTGAAGATATGATTTTATAACTAGAAAACCATAAAGTCCTCTACAAAAGACCTCTAGATTTGGTAAATGACTTCAGTAAAGTTTCAGGATACAAAATCAACGTACAAAAATCAGTAGCATTTTTATATATCAATAACAGTCAAGCTGAGAACCAAATAAAGAACTCAATCCCATTTATCATAGCTATGAAAAAATTAAAAACTAGGAATGCAATTAAACAAGAAGGTAACAGATCTCTACAAGAACTACAAAATACTGCTGAAAGAAATCGTAGATGACATACACAAATGAAAAAACATCCCATGCTCATGGATTAGAAGAATCAATATTGTTAAAATGACTATACTGCCCAAAGCAATCTACAGATTCAATGTAATTCCTATCTGAGTATTGACATTATATTCACAGAATTCGGAAAAAAAAAAATCCTAAAATTCATAGGAAACAAAAACAGCCCAAACAGCCAAAGCAAAATCTTAACCAAAAGAACAAAGCTGGAGGTATCATATACCAGACTTCAAGTTATACTATGAGACTATAGCAACCAAAACAGTGTGGTACTGGTATCAAAACAGACACAGATCAATGGAACAGAATAGAGATTCCAGAAATAAAGCTACACACCTACCACCAACTGATCTTTGACAAAGTTGACAAAAATATACACTGAGGAACAGAGATCCAATTAATAAATCGTCCTGGGGAAATTGGATAGCCATATGTAGAAGAATGAAATCTGTTACCATATACAAAAATTAACTCAAGATGTATTAAAGACTTAAACATAAAACCTGACATTATAAAACAGATTAGAAGAATACCTAGGAAAAACTCTTCTGGACATTGGTCTAGGCAAAAAATTTATGACTAAGTTCTCAAATGCAACAAAAACAAAAATAGACAAATGAGACTTAATTAAACTAAAAAGCTTCTGCACAGCAAAAATGTAATCATCAGAGTAAACAGAAAATCTGCATAAAGGGAGAAAATACTTGCAAACTATACATCCATCACAGGGCTAATATCTAGAATCTAGAAGGAACTCAAACACCTCAACAAGAAAAAAAAATAACCCCATTAAACAGTGGGCAGAGGATATGAACATTTTTTTCTCAAAAGAAGACATACAAGCAGCCAACAAACATGAAAACAGGCTCAACATCACTAATCATCAGAGAAATGCAAATTAAAATCACAGTGCGATATCCTCTTACAGCAGTCAGAATGGCTATTATTAAAAAGTCAAAAAACAACAGATGTTGGTGAGGATGCAAAGAAAAGGGAATGCCTATACACAGTTGTTGGGAATGTAAATTAGTACACCCTCTATTGAAAATAGTATGGATATTTCTCAAATAATTAAAAATAGAGCTACCATTTGATCCAGCAATCCTACTATTGAGTTTATACACAAAGGAAAATAAAGTATCATATCAAAAAGACACCTGTATTCATGTATTTATAGCATCACTATTTACAATAGCAAAATTATAGAATCGACTTAAATGTCCATCAGTGGATAATTGAATAAAGAGAATGTTATACACACACGTACATACACACATACTCACACAAAGATATACATATATATATATATGCAATATACACTGTACATATGGATATAATTCGTGGAAAAATAAACACTGGAGTCTTCAAAAGGTGGGAGTGTGGGAGGTGGGTGTGGTATGTGAAATTACCTATTGGGTGCAATGCATACTGTTAGGGTGATGGTTATGCTAAAAGCCAAGACTTCACTACTATATCTATGGAACAAAAATGCACGATACTCCCTAAATCCATAAAAATTTAAAAAAATTAGAACCTATACAGCCTGATGCCCTAATGTAGGAAATGAAAAAGGAAAATGAAAGATGACTTCCAGGTGTGTGCAGGTGCTATTGATTAACAAGAAATACTGGAGAAAATGAGTAATTATGAGAGAACACATTGAACTCAGATTGAGAACTTTTTTTATTTTGGATGGCTGTTAAGCTTTGGAGCTACATCTAAACTGAAATAAAAATTTGTAATAACAAGCAAATTATTCTACACTTCTTGATTAACATTCCCTTTAATATCCGAAGAAAGTTGCTAGAGGCCCATTCCATGTAGTTATAAAAGTCAAAGAATTTCATAAATGTTGTTAGGCTTCTAAAGAAGTTACTCTCATGTTTTTCTATCAAATTTTTGTTTCAAATACATTATTGATTTGCACTTGTTTTACTTTCTATAGTGGCTGCCCTTCCTCTGTCCCTTGGCCACTTCTGAATGCTTTGACCTTTTTTCCCGTTTCCCAAAGCTCCACCAACAAGGTTTGTGGTACAAGCTGACTATCTCTTATGCAAAAACTTGGGACCAGAAGTGTTTTAGATTTAAGATTTTCTCAGATTTTGGAATATTTGCATTACTATTACTGGTTAAGTAGCTCTTTTTTGTTTTTTGTTTTTTAGATGGAGTCTTGCTGTCTTGCCCAGGCTGGAGTTCAGTGGCACAGTCTCAGCTCAGTACAACCTCTGCCTCCTGGGTTCAAGTGAGTCTCCTGCCTCAGCCTCCTGAGTAGCTGGGATTACAGGCATGCATCACCACGCCTAGCTAATTTTTTCTACTTTTAGTAAAAATGGAATTTCGCCATGTTGGCCACGCTGGTCTCAAACTCCTAACCTCAAGGGATTCACCTGCCTCGCCCTCCCAAAATGCTGGAATTACAGGCATGAGCCACCCTGCTGGGCCATACATCCCAAATTTGAAAGACGATTTTCTTTAAGCATCAGGTTGGTCCTCAAAATGTTTCAGATTTTGGAGCATTCCAGATTTCAGATTACCAAATTTGGGATAGTCTGCTTTAATACGAACTTTTCACTGCTATGTTTGATAAATAACAACAATCACAAAACAACATAAAAAAGAAATCACTTAAATATTCAGTATGACTGTTAAAAATTTTCTTAGCTACCTACACCACAGGGACCCTCTTCATGGCTGGATTTCTTTTTCTTTTCTTTTCTTTTCTTTTTTCTCTTCTCTTCTCTTCTCTTCTCTTCTATTCTCTTCTCTTCTCTCTTCTTTTTAGGCCAGATATTGTTCTATCACTCAGACGAGTGCAATGGCATCATCAGAGCTCACTGCAGCATAGACCTCCTGTGCTCAAATGATCCTTCCACCTCATCCAGCCAAGCAGCTGGAACTACAGGTATGTACCATCAAGTCTTGCTATATTGCTGGGATTGAACTCCTGGCCTCAAGCAATTCTCCCAGCCCAGTCTCTCAAAGGGCTGAGATGATGAGCATATGGCACCACAACCAGCTAATATTTCTTGTTAGTTCTCAAGCAGTCATTGAATATCTGCATCCATTCTGCTTCTCTAAAAACTTCTTTACACATCCCTTTTTGATTTTACTATTTGACATCTCTAAAATTTCTTTCTTTTTAAGAGCCAAATCAATAAATGAAGAGACTAATTTCACTCTCAATGCCTTGTCATTCTTCACTTAGGAGAAATAGGGTAAAAGCAAAACCTCATTACACTACTTTTCTCAATCAAAAACTTTATCAACTTTAGGTTTCCATTCTTACTAATACCAAGAATCAAGAAAACATTCATTTGTTCTTAACTTAACTAGCTCAAATTCTCAGGAAGATGTGTTGGCTACCAACTTAGATTTGTCTTGATAGTAGAATGTGTGGTTCAAGTTAGAGAGTACACGAGAAAATCCAGGGTCAACTGGTTATTTAAAAAATTCTCACTAAAGAGTTTAGTGTCAGAAGAAATGATTTATCAGACTCTGGAACACAGAAAGAAGTACCTAAGAAGAAAAACACCCAACCTCACTAATATGATTTTCATTCTGTGCACAAATAGGTTATTGCTTTGAAACAGGTCAGAGTCTTGAGCTCCAAACAAAGTGGAGCTGTGACTGTGAAGAGTGTGTGTTGATGGGTGCAGAAGTAATGAGATTGCAAACTCAGAAGAAAAGCAAAAGAAAAACAAAAATGAAGAAATCTTGGACTGATGCCTATTTTTTTCTTTCTGTAACTGCAGCCCTTTTTGGAGGAGTTCTAACGATGGGTTAAACCACAAGGAGAAAATTAAACTTCTCTTAAACGTAGTTAAAATCCCTAGAGAGACATGAGTTTGTCACGACTGCCTGAGAAGATATTGGCTGGGATTAAATATTGAATGTGTCTGCCAACAATGACTGCCTAACGTGATACACGAGAGTTTCTCAGTGAGGAAAAAAAAGACAATGTAAGAGTACATGGATTTTATATTTTTCTGTGACTTAGATGTTGGTACCATTTATTAGATGAAAAGAAAAGTGCTGGAGCAGTTGGGGATTTTAAGAAACTACAATTATTGAAATAAGAGCTAAGTGTGATAGGAGGTAAAACCAACTGGGGATATGTAAGAGGTTTGCTGATAAATGTTTAGGGCAGTGGGGAAATAGGATTCCATAGATCCTTTACTGCCAGCAACCTGGTTACATGCTTTTTCTTGATCATAGATAAATATCTTAACTGTAGAAGGTAAGAAGACAAATGGAAGGAGTTAACAGATATTTGAAGATATGCAGATGGTGGGAGAAAGTTCAATGGTAATTGAGAATTGGTTCACTGACAAGAGGGTTTTCCATAAGAAATAGTCTCTCTATTGGTTTAGAAAAAGTGTAGGACATTAGTAATAAGCTTTTGAATCTCCAAATTATGCCCAATAAATATTCGAATTAGAGTTGCTTCCAGCCAGAGATGCCATTCATTTGGGAAGTTTCCCACCCCCCTTCAAATTTCTGAATGGGACATTAGAGGTAGAACCCAGACAACTGGCACATCTTCATAAAATATTCTTGAACATTCATGAGTTGAGTTTAGTGCTACTTGGAAGGAAACTGGTAAGCCTGAGAAAGGCACTAAATTGATAATGAAACACTAAAAAATAGCTTATAATTTGGTGGCATTAATAATTTCAGGTACTTTTATGTTTATCTACATTATACCATTTAATAGTCAGAATATACCTATGAAGTAGGTACTATTATTATTATCATTCTACAGATAAGGCAGATAAGGAGATTGAGACACAGAGATATTAAGACTCATACTTAAAGTCACACAAGCAAACGTTAGAACCTGGACTTCAGAGATCTGGCCAGGATCCTGTTCAGTACTTTCGATGTTACTCTAATTCTTCTCTAATTTGGGTTTGCTTCATGAATGTTTCTATATGCTGACATCTTTAAACTTCTGTTTTCTTATCTTTAAAGTTGGAAAAATATTTTATATTTTTTCTGATTATCTCTTGCTCCATAGTAAATTACCCTAAAACAGTAGCTTAAAACAATACCTTTAATTGATTTCATTCACACATTTTTTTCTGCCAAGCCTCGGGCAGCAGTCTTTCTCAAGTCTTTTCTATGGTTGTAGTCAGTTGGTGGCTGGGACTGGAGTCATCTTAAGGATGAATCTTCTTATCCTAGACACTAGGCATGTGAGTGATTGTCTTCCTCACTCAATCAGTCACATGTCTAGTGTCTAGAATGAGAAGACTCAAACATCTGGGGGCTAGAACACCTCTTGTCTCTTGATCATCTCTCTGTGTGATCTCACCATGTGTATATGTGATCTCCAGCTGGCCTCTCTAACACATAGTAACTTCAATGAAAGCAGACTTCTTATATTGTAGCTTAGGGTTTCAAAACCCAAGACAAAAAGAGCCAGGTAGAAACTGTATTGACTCAAATAACCTAACCTGAAAAGTCCTGTAGTGTCACTAAATTGTACTCTATTCCTTAGACAATTCACTAAGGTCAGTCCATATTCAAGAGGAGGGGAGTTAGACTAACCTCTTGAGTGTGGTAGGCTAAATAATGCCTCCCACCCCCCACAAAAGATGCCACTTTCTAATCTCAGAGATCTATGCTATGCTTTACATGGCAAAGGAAACTTTGCAGATATGATTAAGTTAAGGATCTTGAGATGGAGAGATTATCCTGGATAATCCAGGCAGGCTTAATGTAATCACAAAAGGTTCTAATAAGAGAGAGCAGGAGAGTCAGAGTCAGAGAAGGAGATGAGATGACAAAAGCTGAGGTCAGAGTGAGGCCAAGCCCAGGCAAGGCAGCCTCCAGAAGCTGGAAAAGGCAAGGAAACAGATTCTCAACTCAAGCCTCTGGAAGGCTGGAGCCCTTATTTGATTTTTGATCCATTTTGGACTTCTAAATTCAGGAAATGTGAGATATTAAATTTGTGTTGCTTTAAGCCATTTACTTGGTGGTCATTTATCACAGCATCAATAGAAAACGAATACAAGAAGTATCAACTAATTTGTGGGTAGATTTTAAGACTATCACATCTATCATCCTCTTTGATTGGTTGTTCACTAAAAACCCTGTATTATGTGTCTTTCATGTGCTAGCATTGGGTTATATCCCTAAGGATTTAAAGATAAATTAAACATGATTCTTTTCCCCATTATGCTCATAGACAGTATTTATGGAGGGACTTTGTGCAACTCTAAAGGGTAATATAAATGTAATATATTGTGAGTCACTTCCGAAGTTTAATATGCAACCCAACCATTCCTTAATTTACTAAATCATAAATCAGAATCAATATTTCAACAGATTGGAATTATGCATATATTATGAGTAAATTGCAAACAAATACAGAAGATAATTTGAAAATTAAATGTCAACAGGATTTGCAATAGACATTTACCATGTCTCAAAGTAAGAAAACCTGTTAGAATAAGTATACTGTGGGCAATCTCAGTGTTACAAGGCTGCTAATGAGCCTCTAGTACACTAAGAGACAGCCCCTAGGGATGAAAGGTGAGGATGGCTTATTCTTTCACTGAACTCTTAACTGAGGCAGCTAACAAGGTGCCCAACTGTGATTTAGACACATATCCAGTAGAAACTGGAGATAGAGTGTTAATTTAGTTTGTAAGGGTCACTGAACTAATTCCATTAGGTGACAACTTATGGTCACTACTGATAGGAACAAGAATACAAACCCGAAGCCAAAAAAGAGGGAGAAGAGTTTCTTGAACAATCTCACTTACCAGGAAAAGCAATGAGAAAAGAAGCAGTCACTCAACTGAGATGCCTATTTTTGTTATGATATTTAGGTCTTGGAACACCGTTTCCACATGAGAGTCACAAAAATATGTAGTGTGACTAGAATATATAAACAAGGTCATGAAAATAAAGTTGATATCCACTAAGCCTTTTTTTAGAGAGCTACATCCACTTCAATCCTTGAAGAAAGTTGTCTGTTCAAAGGATAACAACTCGCAGGGTTAGATGTTAAGAAAGGGGAGTTATCAAGGAAGCTTACAGAAGGGATATTCAGTGGTCTGTCTTGGGTACTGGTGGGCTCTCTTTCCATAGCACAGCTGCCGGCAGCTGGCCAGCACCTCAGGCAGGCAGCTGGTAGGGGAAGAGTGGCCTCTGCCAGCTGGCACAAAAAATTAAAATTAAAATTAAGGGAAAAAAAAACCCACCCTGAGGCACAGATGCATAACAATCAAGCATTCAGTTTCTGGTGTTCTCCCTTATTCTTCAGTCCTTAGGGAAGCCCAGCAGTGAGGTAGCTCCTCTCTCCCCAACCCAAGGTCCCCAGGCTGCTTTTCTCTGGTTTAGATTCCCTTTTTGGAGGTTTCTCTGTGTTCATGCATCCAAAACACAGTTCTTGAATCATAGCATGTGCCAAGCAATGTGCTGAGGGCTGAGGATGGAAATATAGAAATGAATTACATTTCCTTACTTCCATCAATGTGCAAATTAAAAGGGCTATAGCTGATTTTTAAATGCCCATAAATAACGACAGAAAGTTGGATGACCATAGTGCTTATGAAACATAGAAGAGAGCCCACAGTGGATGAAGAAAGACAAGTATCACATCAAAAATGAATAAGAATTAAGGCTTTCTCAGCTGAACAAATGGAAATAGCCTCTTTAAAAGGAATGAACATGAGGAAATAATGGAGGCATAAAATGGAAATTGAATTTTAAAATGTTACTGTACTGTTAGAGTACAGTCTGAGCTGCTACAACAAAAAGACCAAAAACTATAGAAGCTTTGAAATGTCATATATCTCTCTTTGATGGTATGTTTCAGCCAGATATGGCTCATAGGACAGCCCTGTCATCCTCAGTATGCAGTTTCTAGCTTCTGGATTACAGAAGTTGCTTGAGCTCTTGCAATCATTCCTATATCTCAGTTGGGGAAGAAAGGGCAAAATCCCCTCTTAAAAGAGCTACATAAAAGTATTATCTCCACTCACATTATCTCCACTCACAGAGAGCTTCAAATGAAGCTGGGGAATGCAGTAATTTGCCGAGTAGTCTTGTGCCAATCTAAAACTTAGGAATTCAATTAAAAACCAAAAGGGATAATTAACATTGGTAGAAAGCCACCCTCAGTTAGGAATAAAAAGTAAATCTATGTAAACATAGTTCTCATTCTTCGTGCATAATGAGTTTTATAATTTTCTCTGTAAATTATTTCATTCAAGATTTACATTCCCTGGGCTATTACCAGGACTGAAATATGAATCATTTAATGAACTATATATATCAGAGATAAGTTTCGAACAAGACATTGTGGGAAGTATTGTGGTGATAAAAAAATATGCTTAGGTGGACTCTAATAAAGATGGAATTTTAAAATGACAAAATATTATCATGGAAAATGAAAAGAGATGAATACACATTATTAGAGCCAGTAGTGTTGTAAGTTGGTCATCAACCTTCTTGACTGATTCATGGTACTCACTATAAAATAGACCAAATAGTCATAAAACTTTATTCTGTCAAGTCAAGAAACCGCAACTAAAAATAATTTTGTTCAACCTCCATTTTATCCTATCTCTCAATCTAGCCATCAGATTTTGATCTATGTAAGCCTCAAGGTAATACATTATTGCTCCTAGAGTCACGGTATATTCCATATAGTCACATTTCATGCATAATGAAGATGGCAGTGAACTACAAAGGTTTTTATCAACTCAAACAGGAACACTAATGTTGTCTAAGGGCAATTTATGGTATGTATTTTAAAAGAGTAAAAAAAAAAAAAGTTTTTAGGTCAATTCATATGTAGGGAAAAATTATATCACTTGGAGACATTTTGAAAAGACAAAATTTTTACCTTAATGGATTTTAAGATTCCTCTCTATTTCATAAAATTTATTTTTCTTCAATATACATATATATGAAAGAACGTATTGACAATTTAAAACTCACAAAACAAAGGTTTTAGTATAGATATTTTCTTTTTAAGTATTTGATTGCCTATTTTATGCAAGGCATTTTGCTAGATATTAGAATACAATATTAGATAAGTCATTTATCTTAATTTGGATAATTTTGCTGTAAGGATAAAACAGTCATCAAAAATAGATCAAATTAAAATAGTATGTTGTTAGAGATATTAAGAAGCAATCCACACTCATTTAAGAACTAAATGTTGACAAGGTTGGGCTTACTCAAGACCAAGTTGTGAAAGGTTTCTAGACTCAAGGAAGCCCTGGGGACCTCAGCAATATGTGGCGACTTTCACTCTAGTGTCCTCCCCTTAAGTACAACTCAGATAATTAACAGAAGGCTGGGTTGTTTTCTGGGTTTTGTTTTGTATTTTGGTTGTCATTCTATTTTCCTTTTCTGTTTCTCTACCAACTGACAAATTCATTCTAATATTCTTAGTTAAAATTGCCAAGAACAGGAATCTGATTCATGCAAATTCTTTCCCAGTCCCTGCTACAAATCATAGTCCCTGTCTTTAGTTATGTAGGTAGGTGAGTTCACAAAGTATAGAATCTCATCATTTATAGCAGATAGGCCCTGGGGAATTAAAGTCAAGGTTTTGATATCATGAAGTATACCTGCAAGCTGTTTTAAATTGTAAATTGACAAAATTCTTCCTGAGCAAACATTACCATTATCATTGACATGTTTTATAAAGCACTTTAACATAAACTATCTGAGGTATATTCACCTAAAAATCCTATAATGTAAGCAGAGGTGATCCTCAGAATAGTTAGTAACTTGTCTAGCATTTACATGAACCAATCAGAATGAATGCCCAAAATTTCAAATTGAATTGTTGTCACAAGCAGTCAGCATAATGAGCCATCACCTGCTTCCTGAACTGCAGCCCTGGATCCAAAGTCAGCCTTTATTTTATACCCATTTTATGGATTAAAAGAAAATAAAGTTCATGAGTGGTTATATGACATGTTTTTGTTTTCTGTCTCAAAAACCCTAGCAGTTTGCACACTTTGCTTCTATCTGTACCCTGTTACCTATTGTGATGTATCACATGCTCAAAGGCCACATCTGGGACTTTCCTAACTAGCAACCATTTTTCTTTTCTGTGGTTTCTAACATGCTATATAAGATTTTATCTCTATTGTATTTCCCGTAACATTGACCTTCCATTGGCTTCTTTCTCTTTTCTACAGAGTATATTTTTGGAGGGCAAATCTGTTAATGTGTATTCTTTATGCTCTGTACATCCTACGTAAGATCATCAGTAAATATCTATTTACATTTTTTTGAAGGGCAGAGAAATTAGCAAGTGTATGTTCATGGGTTTAGATGAGGAAGTAGAGTGTAGTAATTATGAACACCAACTCAGAAACTCAACATTTTGGGTACAGGTGTAAACTACACCACTTCTAGCCATGTGATCTTGGACAGGTTACTTATGCATACTATGGCCATGTTTCCTCAAATGGAAAATCAGAATGATAAAATAATACTTAGTTCAGAGAGTTGTGGAGTTCAAATGCATGTAGAAAGCTTAGCATATTGCAGAATATATGTAAGTGCCAACAATAACTTATGGCTGTTATACAATCTGTAATATAGACTCCTCTGCTTCTTATACAGTGAAGGCATGCATTGCCCAGAGGGATTAGAGTTCAAAGTCAGTGCATGCAACAAAACTTGCAAATGTTTCCTAAGTAATTTTTAAATAATTTTACTCTTTTAAATCTCTTACTCATCAAAAAAATACACTCGTATTTTCTATACAATTCTTAATATATCTAAGTATGCATAAATGCATAATGCACTTACTAGCGTATTTTCTATAATATTCCCTAGAAGGATCCTATTTAGAAATTAATTTATTCAAGCCTTTTATTGCATAGAATTCTTCAACAAAATTACCAGGCTTCCATCTTCTTTATTTGTTGTTTTGCATTTGTCTCCCAGCTACAGCTAATTTTGTTAGGCAATGTTTTCTTTGGCTCTTAATTAGTTCTTCAATAGCTTTCTCCAGGAGGTCCAAGAAACCTATAACTATCTTCTTCCAGCCAGTCCCTCTGGAATGTTCTCAGCCTCCCTTTCTCTCTCTCAAATGTAGTTGAACTGAGATAACTTGAAAACAAGTGTGCTGTGATAATACTGTGTAATTTACTTATAAATTGTCTCTAGTACAAGGCATGTTTGGATTAGCTATATAAACAGTGGTTATCATTATTACATATATATAAGCAGCAAAAACTAAATCTTACAGAGTTTAGGCAACTTTCTCGGGGTTACATACCCATAAGAGGTATGGGGACAGGTTATAAACTCAGGTCTTTAAGAGACAGACACTTCAACTTTAAATTAGTGAACCTCCAGGGAGTCATACCATGTGCAGAAAGAATTCTGAAAAATGGTGTGGGAGATTTTTGGTTGTGCTATAAACTGGGAGATGTTGCTAACATTTAGTGAGCAGTGGCCTGGGATGTGAATCTATTTCAATATGCCAAGAGATCTTTCAAAGAGAAATTGTACCAGGCAGTTTAAACATGCAAAAGAGACTTTACTCAAGACTTTTGCAATGAGAGAGAGAGAGTCTAGACTCAGCTCCTCTGAAAGAAAAGGTGGAAGCATTTTTTTTAAGTGCTGGGATAAGCTAGTGAAAAAGCACAGGAAGACAATGAGTGTAGTTCCTCACTGTGATTAGGCCAGCTGTATTTGCTAACCAGCTCATCTAAGTTAGGCTCCCACCTTTCACAGAGACTGGGAAATAGAGGCACTATCTTTCTTGATCACATTTCAAAGGGATGGCTACCAGATCCTCAGAAAGACATTTCTGGATTATAAGACTGCCTGAAGGCTTGCAGATTTACATCTCAAAGAGCCAGGGCAAGAATTTACAATGACAAGTGTTCTAACATAAATACTCTAAGAAAAGGCAGATCAGAGGCCCAGATTCAGGGAGACTCTGTCAAAAGTTTAGTCAAGCTTTATGAACGCAATATAAAGGATACCTTGTTCAAGTCCCACATAAGAAAAAAATGCCTCATCTCTTGCTTTTATGTACATGAAAAACTTTATAATTATGTAAGCTTGGCCACCCAGTCTATTTTGTATATCGCTATAGTCTGGATGCTTGTTTCCTCCAAATCTCATGTTGAAATTTGATCCACAACATTGGAGGTGGGGCCTAATGGGAGGTGTTTCGGTCATAGGGGCAGATCCCTCATGAAAGGCATGTGCCTTCCTTGCTATAATGAGTGAGCTCTCACTCTATTAGTTCCCTTGAGAGCTGGTTATTAAAAAGAGGCTGGTACCTCCCTCCACCCTCTCTCTGCCTTGCTTCCTCTCTTACCATGTGATCTCTGCACACGCTGGCTCCCCATCACCTTCTGCCATGAATAGAGGCAGCCTAAAGTTGTCACCCAATCTTCCAGCCAGCAAAATCATAGGACAAACAGACCCTTTTTCTTTAGAAATTATCCAGCTTCAGGTATTTCTTTATAGCAACACAAATAGACTAAGACATACATGAACACAAATATTTTCACACAAATTAAATAGAAATACATCTTCCAGGAATGCCACAAACTGTTTTTTCATTTAGAAAAAGTTGTTAATTTTGGAATATTACCAAGGCTTATTCCTTATCACAGAAAATCATGTTATTATTGTTCATGTTGATCACAATTTTTTTAATTTTTAATTTTTTAAACATTATATGTATGTATTGTGAGCAACATGGTATTTTGAAGTACGTATGCATTGTGAAATGGCTAAATCTAGCTAACTAACAAATGCATTACCTCACATAGTTTTTTTTTTTTTTTTGTGATGAGAGCACTTACCATCCACTCTCTTTGCATTTTTCAAGATACGATATATCATCATTAACTGTAGTCTTCTTGCTATTTAATAGATATCTTGAATTTATTCCTCCCTTCCAACTGTAATTATATAGGCTTTGACAAAACATTTTCCTAACCCTCCCTCCCCACTAACCACCCTAACTTCTGGTAACCAACATTCTGCCCTCACTTCTATGAGATCAACTTTTTTGGATTCCACATCCAGGCAAGACTATGTGACTTTCTGTGACTGGCTTATTTCACCTAACATAATGTTTGCCAGGTTTATCCATGTGATATATATATAATTTTCTTTATCTCATTATTGATAGCCACAGGTTGTTTCTGTATGTTTCTGTATGTTGGCTATTGTGAATAACACTGCAGTAAACATGGGAGTGCAGATATCACATGAAGATACTGATTTTCTTTTCTATGTTTTCTTTACAGATTTCATTGCAGCTATAAGGAAATACCCTCTTTTTCATGCACGTCCATGTGAAGAGACCACCAAACAGGCTTTGTGTGAGCAACATGGCTGTTTATTTCACCTGGGTGCAGGCGGGCCGAGTCCAAAAAGAGAGTCAACGAAGGGAGATAAGGGTGGGGCCATTTTATAGGATTTGGGTAGGTAAAGGAAAATTACAGTCAAAGGGGGTTTGTTTTCTGGCGGGCAGGAGTGGGGGTCGCAAGGTGCACAGTGGGGGTGCTTTTTGAGCCAGGATGAGCCAGGAAAAGGACTTTCACAAGGTAATGTCATCAGTTAAGGCAAGGATGGGCCATTTACACTTCTTTTGTGGTGGAATGTCATCAGTCAAGGTGGGGCAAGGTATATTCACTTCTTTTGTGATTCTTCAGTTACTTCAGGCCATCTGGGCATATACGTGCAAGTCACAGGGGATGCGATGGCTTGGCTTGGACTCAGAGGCCTGACATTCCTGCCTTCTCATATTAATAAGAAAAATAAAATAGTGTTGAAGTGTTGGGGCGGCGAAAATTTTTGGGAGGTGGTATGGAGAGAGAATGGGCGATGTTTCTCAGGGCTGCTTCAAGCGGGATTAGGGGCGGCGTGGGAACCTAGAGTGGGAGAGATTAAGCTGAAGGGAGGTCTTGTGGTAAGGGGTGATATTGTGGGGATGTTAGAAGAAACATTTGTCGTATAGAATGATTGGTGATGGCCTGGATATGGTTTTGTATTAATTGCAAAACTAAATGGAATAAGAGAAGGAGAAAAACAGGTATAAAAGGTCTAAGAATTGGGACGACTCAGGATATCTGATTAGAGAGTGCTTAAGGAGATTCGGCAGGGTCCTGCCAGCAAAGATTATTTATTTACTTCAAGAGTTAAGAGTGGCAGTTTGGGGATAGTACCAGGAGATATCAGCTGTGATGGCTTGGAAAAACAGTGTAAACCGGCAGTGTAAACAAGAGCAGGGCATCTATGAGGAGTTGAGAACGGTGAATGGGAGTATGACTAGACAGAAAATAGTAGGGATGACAAGTTTTTTTTTGCGGGGGCACAGTCTAAGTTGGTCTGGTGTCTTGAATGAGACTGGGGCCTAATAAAAAGGAGCGTCTATACAGGAGCTCAAATGGGCTGTACCCTGTAGCATTCTGAGGACAGGCCTGAATTCTGAGAAGGGAAAGTGGTAGAAGTATTGTCCAGTCCTTTTTAAGTTGGTGGCTGAGCTTGGTGAGGTGTGTTTTTAAAAGACCTTTAGTCCGTTCTACTTTTCTTGAAGATGGAGGACCAAAAGGGATATAAAGGTTTCACTGAATACTAAGAGCCTGAAAAACTGCTTGGCTGATTTGACTAATAAAGGCTGGTCTGTTATCAGACTGTATAGAGGTGGGAAGGCTAAACTGAGGAATTATGTCTGACAGAAGGGAAGAAATGACTGCGGTGGCCTTCTCAGACCCTGTAGGAAAGACCTTCACTTATTCAGTGAAAGTGTCTCTTTAGACTAAGAGGTATTTTACTTTCCTTACTCGGGCATGTTGAGTAAAGCTAATTTGCCAGTCCTGGGTGGGGGCAAATCCTCGAGCTTGATGTGTAGGGAAGGGAGGGGGCCTGAATAATCCCTGAGGAGTAGTAGCATAGCAGATGGAACACTGAGAAGTTACTTCCTTGAGGATAGATTTCCATGATGGAAAGGAAATGAGAGGTTCTAAGAGGCGGGCTAGTGGCTTGTACTATAGCATAACCTGCCTTTGCTGGTGTGTGGCGATTGGGCCTGGTGGAACCGCCATCAATAAATCAAGCGTGATCAGGGTGAGGAACAGGAAAGAAGGAAATTTGGGGAAATGGGGTGAATGTCAGGTGGATCAGAGAGATACAGTCATGGGGGTCAGGTGTGGTATCAGGAATAATGTGGGAGGCCGGATTGAAGTCCGGTCCAGGAACAATGGTAATTGTGGGAGACTCAACAAAGAGTGAGTACAGCTGAAGGAGCCGGGAAACAGAAAGTATATGAGTCAGGTATGAGGAAGAAAATAGATTTTGGAAGTTATGAGAACTGTAGAGAGTGAGTTGAGCATAGCTTGTGATTTTGAGGGCCTCTAAAAGTATTAAAGCAGCGGCAGCTGCTGCACACAGACATGAGGGCTAGGCTAAAACAGTAAGGTCAAGTTGTTTGCACAGAAAGGCTACAGGGTGCGGTCCTGGCTCTTGTGTAAGAATTCTGACCGCACTAACTATGCCTAGGAAGGAAAGGAGTTGTTGTTTTGTAAGGGATTGAGGTTTGGGAGATTAATTGGACACGATCAGCAGGGAAAGCACGTGTGTTTTTATGAGAATTATGCCGAGATAGGTTACAGATGAGGATAAAATTTGGGCTTGACTGAAGTAATGGGGGCTGTCTATGAAGCCTTGCGGCAGTACAGCCCAGGTAATTTGCTGAGCCTGATGGGTGTCAGGGTCAGTCTAAGTGAAGCAGAGAGAGGCTGGGACGAGGGGTGCAGGGGAATAGTGAAAAAAGCATCTTTAAGATCAAGCATGGAATAGTGAGTTGTGGAGGAAGGTATTGAGGATAGGAGAGTATATGGGTTGGGCACCACAGGGTGGATAGGCAAAACAATTTGGTTGATAAGGCGCAGATCCTGAACTAACTTGTAAGGCTTGTCTGGTTTTAGGACAGTAAAATGGGGGAATTGTAAGGAGCGTTTATAGGTTTTAAAAGGCCATGCTCTAGCAGGCGAGTGATAACAGGCTTTAATCTTTTTAAAGCGTGCTGCGGGATGGGATATTGGCGTTGAGTGGGGTAAGGGTGATTAGGCTTTAATGAGATGGTAAGTGGTGCATGATCGGTCGCCAAGGAGGGAGTAGAAGTATCTTATACTTGTGGGTTAAGGTGGGGGGATACAAGAGGAGGACGCAAAGGAGGCTTTGGATTGGGAAGAAGGGCGGCAATGAGATACAGCTGTAGTCCAGGAATAGTCAGGGAAGCAGATAATTTAGTTAAAGTGTCTCAGCCTAATAAGGGATCTGGGCAGGTGGGGATAACTAAAAAGGATTGCTTAAAAGAGTATTGTCTAAGTTGGCACCAGAGTTGGGGAGTTTTAAGAGGTTTAGAAGCCTGGCCGTCAATACCCACAACAGTTATGGAGGCAAGGGAAACAGGCCCTTGAAAAGAAGGTAATGTGGAGTGGGTAGCCTCCGTATTGATTAAGAAGGGGACGGACTTACCTTCCACTGTGAGAGTTACCTGAAGCTCAGCGTCCGTGATGGTCTAGGGGGCTTCCGAGGTGATCGGGCAGTGTCAGTCTTCAGCCGCTAACCCGAGATGATCTGGGAAGGAGTCAGAGAGCCTTGGGCCAGAGTTCCAGGGGCTCTGGGAGTGGCTGCCAGGTGAGTTGAACAGTCCGATTTTCAGTGGGGTCCCACACAGATGGGACGCGGCTTAGGAGGAATCCCGGGCTGCGGGCATTCCTTGGCCCAGTGGCCAGATTTCCGGCACGTGTAGCAAGCTCCTGTGGGAGGAGGTTCTGGAGGAACTCCTGCCTGCTGCAGTTCAGGCATTTGGAAGTTCTTGTGTGCTGGAGATGTGGCTGGGGTTTGTCTCACAGTGGAGGCAAGGAATTGCAACTTTTTTCTGCTATTGTACACCTTGAAGGTGAGGTAAGTCCGGTTGTGGGGTTTGAGGGCCAGATTCCAATTTTTGGAGTTTTATTTAATGTCGGGAGCAGATTGGGTAATAAAATGTATATTGATAATAAGACGGCCTTTTGACCTTTTAGGGTCTAGGGCTGTAAAGTGTCTCAGGGTTGCTGCCGAACAAGTCATGAACTGAACTGGATTTTTATATTTGATGAAAAAGAGCCTAAACGCTATCTGATTTGGGTTAAAGAAAAAGGAGCATTAACCTTGACTATGCCTTTGGCTCCAGCCACCTTTTTAAGAGTAAATTGCTGGGCAGGTGGGGGAGGGCTAGTCACGGAAGGAAACTGTAAGCCGGAGCAGGTGTGAGGAGGGGAGGTGATAAAAAGATTATAGGGTGGAGGAACAGAGGCTGAGGAAGAATTGGGACCTAGCTCGGGCTAGCGAGGAGCAGCCTGGGGAGGAAGGGAGAGGTCAGATGGGTCTGTAGAAAAGGAAGATTAGAAAGACTCAGTGACGCTTGGGGTTGGTACTGAGGGGACAGGCAGGAGGGAAAGAAGGAAGATTTGGGATGAGTTGCACTGGACACAGAGACTAGGAATGGACTGATGTGTAAAATGATGCCTGGACGTCAGGCACCTCAGACTGTTTGCCTATTTCACGACAAGAATTATTTAGATTTTGCAGGGCGGAAAAATTCAAAGTGCCATTTTCTGGCTATTTGGAATGAGTGTCAAGTTTGTATTGGGGTCAAGCGGCATTGCAGAAGAAAATAAGGTATTTAGGTTTTAGGTCAGGTGTGAGTTGAAGAGGTTTTAAGTTTTTGAAAACACAGGCCAAGGGAGTAGAAGGAGGAATGGAGGGTGGAATGTTGCCCATAGTGAAGGAAGCCAGCCTAGAGAAAAGAGAGAGTAGAGAAATGAAAGGAAGGGGTTCGGGGGTTCTTACCTTCCAGAAAAGTGGGAAAAGGGGTTGGGGTGCAGAGATAAGAGGTTGTGGTGAGGAAATAAGGGATTGGGGTGCAGAGATACGAGGTTGGGGTGCGGAAATAAGGGATTGGGGCACAGAGATAAGATGTCGGGGTGTGGAAATAAGGGATTGGGGCACAGAGATAAGAGGTTGGGGTGCAGAAATAAGGGATTGGGGGTTCTTGCCCCATAGAAAAGTGTGACTTGCCACTAAGGGTGAAGGAGAAGGGGTTGAGGGGTACTTGCCCCTGCCCCAGAAAAGCGGGACTTGTCGCTAAGGGTGAAGGAGAAGGGGTTGAGGGGTCCTTGCCCCTCTCCCAGAAAAGCGGGACTTGCCGATAAGGGTGAAGGAGAAGGGGTTGAGGGGTCCTTGCCCCTCTCCCAGAAAAGCAGAGAAGGGGTAGAGACAAGGAGAGAAGGGGTTGAGGTACTTGCCCCTTCCCCAGAAAAGTGGGACTTGCCACTAAGGGTGAAGGACCAAGGCAGGCGTCCCTGTGTGGTCTGACACCCTTGAAACGTGGGCGTATAATCAGAGAGGCGTCCCTGCAATGATTAAACACCAAGGGAAGGCTGCCTTCCAAGTCCGTGACTGGCGCCAGAGTTTTGGGTCCATAGATAAAACGTGTCTCCTTTGTCTCTCCTAGAAAATGAAAGGAATTGAAATTAAGAGAAGGGAGAGATTGAAAAGTGGAAAGGAGAAAGTGGTGGAGGGACAGTGAGAGAGGTTGGAGAAGAGAGTAAGAAGAGGCTGCTTACCTGATTTAAAATTGGTGAGATGTTCCTTGGGCTGGTCGGTCTGAGGACCTGAGGTCATAGGTGGATCTTTCTCACGGAGCAAAGAACAGGAGGACAGGGGATTGATCTCCCAAGGGAGGTCCCCCGATCTGAGTCACAGCACCAAATTTCATGTGCGTCCATGTGAAGAGACCACCAAACAGGCTTTGTGTGAGCAACATGGCTGTTTATTTCACCTGGGTGCAGGTGGGCTGAGTCCAAAAAGAGAGTCAGCGAAGGGAGATAAGTGTGGGGCCATTTTATAGGATTTGAGTAGGTAAAGGAAAATTACAGTCAAAGGGGGTTTGTTCTCTGGCGGGCAGGAGTAGGGGTTGCAAGGTGCTCAGTGGGGGTGTTTTTTGAGCCAGGATGAGCCAGGAAAAGGACTTTCACAAGGTAATGTCATCAGTTAAGGCAAGGATGGGCCATTTACACTTCTTTTGTGGTGGAATGTCATCAGTTAAGGTGGGGCAGGGCATATTCACTTCTTTTGTGATTCTTCAGTTACTTCAGGCCATCTGGGCATATACGTGCAAGTCACAGGGGATGCGATGTCTTGGCTTGGGCTCAGAGGCCTGACACTCTTGACTTAGCTAATGTCTTTTTAAAGATTGCTAAACTATCATATAATAGTGTTTCCTTAAAAAAGTTTGTGACAGAGGTCTTCAGTCACTTTTTAGTCACTCAGATGGATTGTTCTTACCTGAAATTACTCTCTTCTCAGATTTCAATTCTCAAATTCTTTAGCTCAAGATGAATGCCTAAGAATGTAAAAATCATGCTTTACTTTTGAATACTTAGCATAGTTCTCTTGATGTGTGCCATCCAAAATGAAGAACAGCTAGGCTGACATCTTGATGAACTAAGTACTTTTTGGTTTTCTTGGTAAATCATGATGGAAGGCAAAGAAGAAGTAGGCACTTTCTTCACAGGGCGGCAGGATGGAGTCAGTACTTGATTTTATTTTCTTTAAATAGATACCCAGTAGTGGGATTGTTTGATCATATGTTAGTCCTGTTTTTAATTTTTTCGTACTGTTTTTCATAATGGCTGTATTAATTTAAATCCCCACAGAAAAATGTAGGGTTCCCTTGTCTCCACATTCTCACTAACACTTGCTGTATTTTTTTCTTTTTCACAATAGCCATTATAGCTGGAGTGAGGTGATATCTCAATCTGGTTTTAATTTGTATTTTCTTAATGATTAGTGATGCTGAGCACTTTTCATATACCCATTGCTATTCTATTGCAGAGAAATATCTGTCTAGGTCTTTTGATCATTTTTTAATTAGGTTATGTGTTTTCTTGCTGTTAAGTTGAGTTCCTTATGTACTATAAATATTGACCCCTTGATATGGTGTGGCTCTCTGTCCCCACCCAAATCTCATCTCAAATTGTAATTCCCACGTGTTGAGAAAGGGACCTTGTGGGAGGTGATTAAATCATGGGGGAGGTTTCTCCCATGCTGTTCTAGGGATAGTGAGGGACTTCTCACAAGATCTCATGGTTTAAAAGTGGTGGTTTCCCCTGCACTCACTCTCCCTCCTGCCACAATATAAGATGCACCTTGCTTCTCCTTCACCTTCCACCATGATTGTAAGTTTCCTGAGGCCTCCAACCCATGTGGAACGGTATGTCAATTAAACTTTTTGTTTATAAATTACCCTGTCTTAGGCAGTTCTTTATAGCAGTGTGAAAATGGACTAATACAGAGAATTGGTACCAGGAGAGGGATACTGCTGTAAAAACACCTGAAAATGTGGAAGCGACTTTGAAACTGAGTAATGGGCAGATGCTGGAACAGTTTGGAGGGCCCAGAAGAAGAAAGAAAGATGTGGGAAAGTTTGAAACTTCCTAGAGCCTTGTTGAATGATTTTTACCAAAATGCTGATAGTGATATAAACAATGACGTCCAGGCTGAGAAGGTCTCAGATGGAAATAAGGAACTTATTGGGAACCGGAGCAAAAGTCACTCTTGCTGTACCTTAGCAAAGAGACAGGTGGCATTTTACCCCTACCCTAGAGATCTGTGGAACTCTGAAATTGAGAGAGATTATCTAGGGTATCTGGTGAAAAAAAATTCTAAGCCGCAAAGCACTCACAATGTGAACTGGCTTTTCCTGAAAGTGTTCACTCACATGCATTCACAAAAGAGATGATTTGAAATTGGAACTTATGTTTAAAAGGGAAGCAGAGCACAAAGCCTTGGAAAATTTTCAGCCTGACCATGTGGTAGAAAAGAAAAATCCATTTTCTGGGGAGGACTTCAAGTTGACTGCAGAAATTTGCATAAGTAAGGAGGAGCCAAATGTTAATAGCCACAACAACGGGGAAAATGTCTCTAGGGCTTGTCAGAGAACTTCACAGCAGCTTGGGCAGCTAAATGAGAAAGACGTCTCCAGGGCTTGTCAGAGACCTTCATGGCAGCCCCTCCCATCACAGGCCCAGAGCCCTAGGAGGAAAAAATGGTTTCATGGGCCAGCCCCAGGGACCCACTGCTCTATGCAGCTCTGGGATATGGCACTCTGCATCCCAGCTGCTCCAGCTCTAGCCATGGCTAAAAGGGTCCAAGGTACAGCTCAGGCTATTGATTCAGATGTTGCAATCCCCAAGCCTTGGCAGCTTTCACATAATGTTGGGCCTGTGGAGACACAGAAGGCAAGAGGGGAGGTTTGGGAATCTCTACCTAGATTTCAGAGGGTGTATGGAAACGCCTGGATGTCCAGGCAGAAGTCTGCTGAAGGGGTGAATACCTCATGGAGAACCTCTGCTTGGGCAGCATGGAAGGAAAATGTGGTGTTGGAGCCACCACACAGAGGCTCCACTGGGGGACTGCCCCGTGGAGCTGCAAGAAGAGAGTCACCATTCTTCAGAACCCAGAATGGTAGATCCACCAACAGCTTGCACCATGCATCTGGAAAATCCACAGGCACTCAACGTCAACCCATGAAAACAGCCACAGGTGCTGTAATCTGCAGAGTAACAGGGATGGAGCTGTCCAAGACCGTGGGAACCTACTCCTTGCATTAGTTTGCCCTGGATGTGAGACACGAACTCAAAGGAGATTTTGGAGCTTTAGGATTTAATGACTGCCTGGCTGGGTTTCTGATTTGTATGGGGCCTTTGGCCACTTTGTTTTGGCCAATTTCTCCCATTTGGAATAGGAACATTTACCCAATTCCTGTATCCCCATCGTATCTTGAAAGTAACTAACTTGTTATTTATTTTACAGGCTTATAGGCAGAAGAGACTTGCTTTGTCTCAGATGAAACTTGGACTTTGACATTTGGGTTAGTGCTGGAATGATTTAAGACTTTAGGGAATTGTTGGGAAGGCATGATTTGTTTTGAAATGTGAAAAGGACATGATATTTGGGAGGGGCTGGGGCAGAATTATATTGTTTGGCTGTGTCCCCACCCAAATCTCATCTTGAATTATAATCCCCATGCATCTAAGGAGGGACCTGGTGGAAGGTGATTGGATCATGGGAGCTGTTTCCCCTATGCTGTTCTCATAGTAATAAGGTAGTTCTTAGGAGATCCAATGGTTTAAAAGTGGCAGTTTCCCCTGTGCTCTGTCTCTCTCTCTCTTTCTCCTACAACCATGTACAACCAGCCTTGTTTTCCCTTTGCCTTCTGCCATGACTGTAAGTTTCCTGATGCCTCCCAGCCATGCAGAACTGTGAGTCAACTAAACCTCTTTCTTTATAAATTACCCAGTCTGAGGCAGTTCTTTATAGCAGTGTGAAAACCAACTAATACACCCCTAACCTGATGTATAGTTTGTAACTATCTTTTCCTATTCTGCAAATTTTCTCTTTACTCTCTTGATTGCTTCCTTTGTTGTGCAGAAGCTTCTTAGTTTTATGTAAACCTGTTTGTCTGTTTTTGCTTTTTTTGCAAAACAAAGAACCTTTTGAGTTCTTTTCCAAAAACTTCCTGCCCAGACCAAGATCGTGGAACTTCAACCCTATGTTTTTTTCTAGCAATTTCATAGTTACAAGTCTTACATTTAAGTCTTTATTTTGAGTTGATTTTTGCATTTGGTGAGAGATAAGTGTGTAATTTCATTATTTGGCATGAGAGTGTCTAATTTTTCTAAAATCATTTATTGAAGAGACTGGTCACAGAATTTGAATTATCAAAGTGTGCTTTTTGTAGCTATTTTGGGCAATTCTATATGCAGATTCAAAAATCTAATATACTTCATTTTGTTTTATAATAAATTCACATCTTAGTATTTCTAATTGACCACGTATAATTATACTATAAATTACTTTTCTTTTACTTCTCCTTTACATTACAGTTATAGTATCTTTTAAAAATGTATTCATTGTACATTCTGTATATTAGTCCTTTGTCAGATGTATCAATTGTGAAGATTTTCTCCCACTCTGTGGGTTGTCTCTTTACTCTGCTGACTGTTTCTTTTGCTGGGCAAAAGCTCTTTAGTTTAATTAAGTCCCAGCTATTTATCTTTGTTGAGATTGCATTTGCTTTTGGATTCTTGGTCATGAAATCCTTACCTAAGCCAATATCTAGAAGGGTTTTTCCAATATTATCTTCTAGAACTTTTATAGTTTCAGGTCATAGATTTAAGTCCTTGATCCATCATGAGTAGATTTTTGTATAAGGTAAGAGATGAGGATCCAGTTTCATTCTCCTACATGTGGTTTGCCAATTATCCCAGCACCATTTGTTGAATAGGGTATCCTTTCCCAACTTTATGTTTTTGTTCGCTTTGTTGAAGATTAGTTGGCTGTAAATATTTGGGTTTATTCTGAGTTCTCTATTCTGTTCCATTGGTCTATGTGCCTATTTTTATACCAGTATCATGCTGTTTTGGTGACTGTGGCCTCATAGTATAGTTTGATATCTGGTAATGTGATGTCTCCAGATTTTTATTTTTTATTTTTTTGCTTAGCCTTGCTTTGGCTTATGCAGGCTCTTTTTTGGTTCCATATGAATTTTAGGATTGTCTTTTCTAGTTCTGTGAAGAATGATGGTGGTATTTTCATGGGAATTGTATTGAATTTGTAGATTGATTTTGGCAGAATGGTTATTTTCACAATATTGATTCTACCAATCCATGAGCATGGGATGTGTATCCATTTGTTTGTGTCATATATGACTCCTTTCAGCAGTGTTTTTTAATTTCCTTGTAGAGGTCATTCACCTCCTTTGTTAGGTATATGCCTAAGTATTTTATTTTTTTGCAGCTATTGTAAAAGGAGTTGAGTTCTTGATTTGATTCTCAGCTTGGTTGCTGTTGGTATATAGAAGAGCTACTGATTTGTGTACATTAATTTTGTATCAATAAACTTTGCTGAATTATTTTGTCAGTTCTAGGAGCTTTCTGGAAGAGTAAAGCATTCTATGATCTATTATCATATCACTCTACCTTTCTACCTCTTTTCCTCATGCCCCATTCTTTTTAGTCTTGTTTACTCCTCTTTATAAAATAATTTTGTTTTCCCTAACGCTTCAGACTCTTGCAGATCTTGTGTCTAGAGAGTTCTCCCTATGGCAGCTGTCCTCCATCCCTTATTATAGTCCCTCTATTCCCTTACAATAAATCTTACTAATAAATATCTCCTTGATAAACTGGAATTTGTTTTCTACCTGGCACATTGTTATCTTAGCAAAACAGACTAACTCAAATTCCATCAAGATTAGAAAATGGCATGGAATACAAATACATACATTCTATAGTATTTCCAGAACAGATTAATACGTGTTTAAAAGTTGGTGAGAGATTTCTTCAGAAGCTCATTAAAGTAACTCAGCCTTCTTAGACTGCTCTGTCAGGCAAAAGATTATTGTTTCCTTCTTTCCTTTATTGTTCTTAAACTAATCCCTCTTCAAAGTGCAGCACAGATAGTTAATCCCTTAAACAGCCAGGTGGGAGCTCTTACTGATGGTACTATAATGGTCAGCACTGGTTTTAGGGAGGTCAGATCAAGCCCTAACAAAAAGGAAGGAAAGTATGAATGTCAGTGGTAATGATGATTATTAAACAGACTGTGGAAAATAGAGAAAAGATTAAGCCAAGTTTAGATGATCTCCGAGTGCACTTAAGTCACAGTGGTGCTTGGCTGCTCATAGTCATGTTCTTCTTCACAAAGGACAAAGCCGGGCAGCAATTTAACAACACAGCTGGTTTTCCTTCCTCAAGATGGCAGTAGTTTAAGTCTGGATGTAGTAAAAAAAAAAAAAAAAACCAGTCCACTAATACATACAAACTATGATGTTTTACATTTTTTATTGGCTTGAAAACTCAACTCTTTTGACTGGACTACCAAAGAAAAAATTAAAAAGCAAGTAATGTAAAGTGATATTGAAAAGGTTGGTTTTTAAAAAATATGTAAGACAAAATGTGTTTTCTCTAATAACTAAAAAAAAAAAAAAAATTCCAAAATGTAATTTTCAAATCAACCTGACCTGTTACTTCACATCTGATCCCTTGTTCAGTCAAGATTCAGAATTGAAACTATGCATAAGTCTTTTTTCCCTAAATATGCCAGATATAGGCTCTATCCTAAATTCTTTCACTAATTCCACAAATCCATGCTGAGAAACAATGGCAGTTTTGCCAGGTAGGAAAATGAGAGCATCACATAACTGTACTGGTACAGCTGGCAGATGTCAACAGTCATGATCATTGTCCAGGAAGATAAATGAAAGGCAACATTCAGTTTTCCAACAAATAAAATGTTAACACGTTTGAAGATAGAAGATGGCATTTTTCATTTTAATTTAAAAAATAAACAATATTTTATATCAACATAACTATTGAGACCTTTATGTTAAAAACACATATTTCTTCATGAGTACAAAATCACATATATCACACATTGATTTCTATATTCCTTAAATAGCTGGATTATATTTCCTAATTTATAGCTCTAAATGAACCTTAATTTCAAAAAACATAGATTGATATTACCTACAATGGAAGTGATTTAATCATAACTTATTTAAATTAATTTATAACACAAGTAAATATAAAATATAGTATGATTATTTTAATGTAATTTGATTTCTACATAATAGTTTTATTTAAATATTATACATATTTCTTATTCCCGTTTTGAAAAATTAATAAGGATATTTCAAAAAGACACATATTTTTATCTATTTCTATGTGTGTATTTTATTCTAGAATGTTCTACATATTGGCATATCTTTTCACTATTATGTCATTTTATGAAGTTATAAGTATGCCCTTCCAAGTATAAAATTTATAGTCTGTGTTTTCTTTTCTTACCTATAATCAGAAAGCACTAATGTTGATGAAATTTTATTTGTTGTGAATGAGAAAGAGAGAAACAAATGAGAGAGGGAAAAAAAATAAAACTCCCTATATGTTCTTTGTGAATGGCTTAAAACTAGACAATTACTGAGGCAACACATTTCCCACCCTCATGCCCACCCCAATCTTTTCTCCTGTGAACATGGCATTTATCACTTAGTGGGGGTTTAAAGCAGGTGAAAAAATTAACTCTAACGATTTTCTTTTGCTTTCTGATATAGAAGGTGTGTAAGGTCTGGGAGGCAGGCCTGTGTCAGGCAGAGGTGTCATTAACTAGTGTGCAATGGTGATTTGAGTGTGTTTATAGCAACTTGGCCCTGACTAATTGCAGAGAAATGAAATAACATGCCTTTCCAAACAAAGTAGAATAAAGCTCCTCATTAGTAGAAGAGGCCAGTATGTCTCTTGGGGATGTCACTCATCTTAGGCAGTCTACACTAAATGGATTGTTTTAGGGCCACATAATGGATAATCTTCTTACTGTTAATTTTTTTCCTGCTATTAACATTGTCATGACTTCCTAAACTTCAGGGATCACTTATTTAGTTTGTTTGGAACTATTAAAAACATTGTCTATCTCATTATTCCTGTGATTTGTATTTCATTTCACACTTTCATCTGTTCTATCCTTTTCAGTCATTTGTGTGTTGTTCCTTGCCTGGTGCTGTTAGCACTGAGCACTGGAGTGGTACCTGATCTATCAGTATGCCATCCTCAGATGTCTGATCTGTGCCAATGTAATAAGAATGAATGTTCCATGACATATCTAAGATAAAAAATGTCATATAAAGAAAAGTTTGGCTCAAATTCTTTAGTTACCAATATTATCATTAGGTCCAATACTGTATTAATTATTTTTCTTGGTTTTTCTGTCCTTCCCTGGAGTTTTACTAGAAAGCTGTAATTGTCATAGCCCATGAAAAATGGCAGCTGCTGGCTCTCGGTTAATAGCTGTTGCTTTTGCTAAGGCTCCTTGGCCACACCACTATACAGGTGCAGTTAACTTTTATTCAGTAGGGAGAAGTCTCCAGAACCTGTGCTGAAAGCTTGCTACATAAATTTTTGCCAACATCCCAAGATTTCAGTTCTCAGGTCTAAATAGTCATTGGTATTCCCCACCTAATCCCATCCAAGCTCTTCAGCCTTTAATATACTGATGACAAGGTTGGTACCACTCCACATCTTTGAGAAACTATCTCATTTTCCTCCAGTTTGAGTAATCTTCATATCTGTTACCCAGAACTACCAGCCTTCAACACCTTCTATTTTAGGAAAAATTTCTAACTAATTTTCTTGATGAATTTAGGGGATACATAGCATAATGGTAGTCTAAGGGGGCAAAATCAACTCTTACAGGTGTTTTGCTGTGGCCTAGGCCATGTCTTGAAAATTAGATAATTTCACATCAAAATCTAGATTGTAGGATGTTCTTCAAACATAAAGAGGTGATTAATCATGACTAAGGATAAGTGAATCCATAATTTAAAAACCACTATGTTGACTAAAAAAAACTCAATAGGAAAACTTCCACATTAAAGAGTTAATCTGTTACTTGACATATGAGTTTTTCCTCATATTTAGTGAATATTTGATGATTATGACTGCATGAAAGATGTTTTCATAAGGTAAGTGAATTTCAATTTCTTGAAAACTTCCCTGTATCAGTCTCTTTTTAAGTAGTTTTGATAGAATTAAAATATTAATATAGCCCCTGACTGCAGAGATGAAGATGTGGTATAGATCTGGTTATTCAGAGCTAGAGACACTAAATGGTAAGATTTTTAAAATAATAATAAGATATATGTTCTCTTTTATGTCATTCTTCACACTGTGAGGATGTTGCCCCAGCAATGATGGAGGCAACAACAAGTAGAGAGCCTACTAAGAGTGAAGCCAATGTGGAGAAAAGCAGAACTCAGGGCAGAAAGTGAGGGTGCATGATGCCCATTGAGCCTATGTTTTTGGCCACTCTGAACCTGGTCTTTCCCAGGGCATTTTAAATCCATAAGCTAATACACTCCCATTCTTCTCTTAGCCATTCTGAGTTAGGTTTCTGTCATTTGAAATCAAAGGTCCTAACAGGGAACCTTCTGACATACATATTTTTCCATTCATGAATTATCTTGTTCTTAACTCTTTTCTTTCTTCTAACATTTCTCTATACTCTTTTCAATAGATCCCTTCATACTTTCTACCCCTTCCAGTTGATTGAACTTATCAGCATCTTGAGAAACAAATGTTATTTATGGCAGTCTGGCATGCTGAACAACTGTGAGAAGCTAGCATAAAATGCTAGACTGTTAACACAACACACATGCACACACACACACAGACACACACACATGCACATACACACACACAAATAACTTTCTTGCTTTCTAAATCACTGAAATTTAGGAGGCAATTTAGACTATCATCACTAATTTGTCAACATATTTTATAATTCAAATTTAGCTGTTGGTCATGTTGTGATTCACAAAGAAGGTAAAAATTTATATGGAATAATTTTAAATATCTCTACAATTATTTGAAACACATATTACATTTAAAGTCTCTATTAAATGCTAGCTGTGGAGGATGTTTTGCTTTTTTATAGTTTAAACATATAAGAAATGGGAATATCAGAGTGGAGAAAATAAAATTTATGGTAAATTAATCTATATTTGAATTTTAGTTAAATCCATTATAAATTCCTTCATTTAAAATGGTAGTAAGAGTGTTAATGTGAAATTAGTTGTTTTTTATGGATTACAAATAAAATGTAAAACAAACAAATTGAAAAGGAAATCCAGAGGACAGTAAGGTCACATGTCGAAGCAAAATCATCATCCTTCTTTTTCAAATAATTTGAATTTCCACTCTTGTAGCATTTGACCAGTATTCATAAAATCCACCCCAGGACTAAAATTATTGGTGAATGGTTGGAAACTGAGGTGAGGAGGCATTTAGTAATTGTTCAGTGGTCTGTAAAATGAATTTCTGATCTCAGTCCAGTCATAAAACCTATCATCACAATTGATGCAAGTCAATGCCTTTTCCATCAGTCTCATCAGAGAAATCTGGGACTGCCTGAACACAGACACAAAAATGTCTCCTATAGACCCAAAATCTGTAAGTCAAAATTAAGGATCACTGATAAGGAAGTTACTGTCTGTATTTGAATCACTGTGTAACTAAATGCAAAGCTTTAAATGATCGCTCTAGTTCTTTTAAGAAGATTTACATTCTCTCTGAAGATAGAGTAGAATAGATATTGTGAAAATCCTACATCCTATAGGAGAAAAATTGGAGATAGAAAAAGTCTCATCCCATGGGCAGAAAAGTGGAGGATCGCCTAAGGTCTTAGTCAATACAACAAACATTCTTACTTAGAAGTGGAGTGAGGTCCAAAAAGTACCCTTTGTGTCCAAGTAAACCAATGCAATTCAGAGTGGTTTAGAAGGTCAAAATTTAAATATATATATAAATGAAATGTTTTTATTCCTGTCTGAAATGACTTGACAACATTATATTTGCAAAATTCTAGGTGTCCTCCAGGGATTTTTCACAAGCCTTAAAATAACCTTTCTCTCTCAATCAATGTCACTCTTTATTTGACAAGTTTTAACTTCCAGCCACTTTCATAAAGTTATACTTTTTTCTGTCAGGTTCTGTTTAAGTGGGTCTCGGGGAATCAATTGAGAAAATTAGAAACGAGCTCTACTTGACACCCAGTGTCCAATTCTTCAGTCCAACTATAACTGGCCCTGGCTGCCCTTCTCCTTGATTTCCTAAAAAACTCTTGTGATTTTTTTCTATCCTGAATGTTCTTTCATCTTATCATCCTCTTGTGATCGCAGAATCGGATAAAGCTGAGATTTTAGGATATGTATAATCTTTGTCATGGTCTGGTCTTAGATATTGGGAAGGTGATATTTTGGAGTACTAATTTTTCTAGCTAGAAATAGGTGCTACATGCAGCAAGAACTCAAGAATTTGCAAGATTTAGATCAGGTCACTAAATGAGAAAAAATATAAGATTACCTTTAGTACAGACACCTCCAAATTAAAGATAAAATCCCTCTGAATCTTATGGACTACGGTTGAAATGTGACAGCAGTGCTTACTTGAGAGGAAATGTTATAATGTGTAAGGAAGTATAATCTGCACCAACATTAGTGAAGTCTAATATCTTTGATTTAGGTGTGGTATGGAACACTGAGGCTAGCAGACATCATAAACATGTAAATTTTATCCTTAACATATTTTAACCTGTAAATATAACTAGTCTCTTCTTCTCTACTTTTTATCATTGACCTCCTGTATAGGAAGGGTGTGAGGAGAAGCCCCTGACGTCTTAAGTGTTTCAGCCAGAAAAGAACTGGCTATCTTCAAAATACCTACATTGTATATGGGGCATGGTCCTGGACTGTGTAATGCTAACTGGAAAAAGGCTAGAAAATATTTTCTCAGAACCTCATACCCTGTAAGATCCTAAGTTCTAACTGACCAAAAGAGGAATTGGGAGATATTTGAAAGGTGAAAAGGAAACAAAAAGCCATTGTCTCAGAAGGTCATAATATTCAAACATAGTGACACACCTAGAGTTGCCAGAGGGTCTCAGTTAGTCCTTGGTCTGCTCTGTTTCCCTTCTCAACTCTTGGTCTTGCTGCTCAAAGCAGCCCCAGATTTACCACCAGGCACTTGGCTGTGAACTCACTTGGGGGTAGCTACACAAAAGAAGCAGCTTCTCTAGAGACTGCACTTCACATACACTTTTCTAGGAGCTTCCTCTTCACAGCCTTACTTTAGTTGTCAGGTATGTTTGGCTTTTCAGAGTCTCTTGCAAGCATCACTGATTCATGCACACAACATTTTATTGGTTGTCATTTGTATTTCAATTTCTTTTTATTTCAGGTATTCAGTCGCAGGAAAATTGTACTATGGGTAAAAGAATTATTATTAAACTCTTTCTATATGAAATATTCCTTTTGTTCAGTTTTACTGATTACAAGCAATGTAATTGTCAGATCATCCATAAATGAAATATAGACATATCGTAAAATTTGGGCCACCCCCATCAGCATAGAATTAATCTCAAGAATAAAGTCATACAAATTGTCAATAAGTGGGATAAAACAAAAGAATAAATTTGGTTGTTTAAATTGTTTCAGCATATATTAAACCTGTCGTGAAAAATGTTGTGCTCCCCGATCAGCGTCCTGAAAGAAATCCCTAATTATGAGGTCTTCTGCTGCCTCTGTCAGCACCTTTATTTAATACTTGTTGGATTTTCTAACTGCTTTCATTTCAGGATACTCTATTGGGCCAAGGCATATACAAGCATTGAGGATCTGACATTTCATTGCCAGCTGCAAACTTTTCTTTCCCTCGGTAAATTGGCAGAAGACCTGATCATTTGCTTTGTTTATAGTTGTTTTATTCTTTCTGCAGTTGTTTAGGAAAGAAAAGCAAACATGACAGTCTAAGCCCATGAGTAGAACTAGAATCTGTTCTGGTTATTTACTGCATTACAAAGCACACCAAACTTGGTAGTCTAAAACAATAATCACTGTATTATGTTCAGGACCTAAAGGCAAGAAATTCAGTTCCAGTTTAGCTAGATGAGTTTTCTGTCCTATATGGCATCAAACTGGGTTACTTAGTAGTATTCAGCTGGCAGTTAAGTTAGTCTGGGGGCTCAAAAATGACTTAACTCACATCTCAGGTGCCTTGGCAGAAACAGCTGGAAAGCTGTGCCCAGGAGTGTCACTCTCCATCACTATGAGGACTCATATCCTTCACATGTGGTCTGTCCAGCAGGGTGCTCAGATGTCTAATATGACAGCTTAGGGATCTGGTATGGTTTGGCTCTGTGTTCCCACCCAAATCTCACCTTGAATTGTATTCCCCATAGTCCTCAAGTGTCAAGGGCATAACCAGGTGGAGGTAATTAAATCAGGGTGTGGTGTCCTCCATGCTGTTCTTGTGACAATGAATGAATCTCATGAGAGCTGATGGTTTTATAAGCATCTGGCATTTCCCCTGCTTGCATTTCTCCTTCCTGATGCCTTGTGAAGAAGGTGCTTTCTTCCCCTTCACCTTCTGCCATGATTGTAAATTGCCTGAGGCCTCCCCAGCCATGCTGAACTGTGAGTCAAATAAACCTCTTTCCTCTATAAATTACCCAGTCTCAGGTATGTCTTTATTACCAGCCTGAGAAGGGACAAATACAGTAAATTGGTACTGAGGTAGTGCAGTGCTGCTATAAGTGCACCCTAAAATGTGGAAGCAACTTTGAACCTGGGTGACAGACAGAGATTGGCAAAGTTTGGAGGGCTCAGAAGGAGAGAGAAAAGTATGGGAAAGTTTGGAACTTCCTAGAGACTTGAAGGGCTCAGAAGACAGGAAGATGTGGAAAGGTTTGGTACTTCCTAGAGACTTGTTGGATGGCTTTAATCAAAATGCTGATAGCAATACAGACAATGAAGTCCAGACTGAGGTGGTCTCAGATAGAGATGAGGAACTTCTTGGGAGCTGGAGTAAAGATTATTCTTGTGATGCTTTAGCAAAGAGACTGGTGGCATTTTGCCCTGTCCTAAGATCTGTGGAACTTTTAACTTGAGAGAGATGATTTAGGGTATCTGGCAGAATAAATTTCTAAGTGTCAAAGCATACAAGAAGAAGCAGAGCATAAAATTTTGGAAATGTTTCAGCCTGACAATGTGATAAAGAAGAAAAACCCATTTTCTGGGGATAAATTCAAGCTGGCTGCAGAAATTTGCTTATATAGCCAGGAGCCAAATGTTAATCACCAAGACAATGGGGAAAATGTCTCCAAGGCATGTCAGAGACCTTCATGGCAGCCCCTCCCATCACAGGCCCAGAGGTCTAGGAGGGAAAAACGGTTTTGTGGGCCAGGTCCAGGGTCCCCCTGCTCTATGTAGCCTCACAACATGGTTCCCAGTGTCCCAGCTGCTTCAGCGTAGTTATGACTAAAAAGGGCCAAGGTACAGCTCAGGCTGTTGCTTCAGAAGGTGCAAACCCTCAGCCTTGCAGCTTCCACATGGTGTTGGTCCCGTGGGTGCACATAAGCCAAGAATTGAGGTTTGGGAACCTCCACCTAGATTTCAGATGATGTATGGAAATGCCTGGATGTCCAGACAGAAGTCTGCTGCAGGAGTGGAGCACGGATGGAGAACCTCTGCTAGAGCAGTACAGAAGGGAAATATGGGGTCGGAGCCACCATAAAGAGTCCGCACTGGGGCAGTGCCTAGTGGAGCTGTGAGAAGAGGGCCAACATACTGCAGATCCTAGAATGGTAGATTCACTGACAGCTTACACCGTGTACCTGGAAAAGCCAGACACTCAACACCAGTCTGTGAAAGCAGCTAGTAGTGAGGCTGTACCCTGAAAAGCCACAGAGGTGGAGCTGCCCAAGGCTGTGGGAGCCCCCTCTTGCATCAGTGTGACCTGTTTGTGAGACATGGAGTCAAAGGAGATCATTTTGGAACTTTAAGGTTTAATGACTGCTCTATTGGATTTTGGACTTGGATGGGGCTTTGTTTTGGCCAATTTTTCCCATTTGGAACAGATGCATTCACCCAATGCCTGTAAACCCATTGTATTTAAGAAGTAATTAACTTGCTTTTGATTTTACAGGCTCATAGGTGGAAAGGACTTGCCTTGTGCCAGATGAGACTTTGGACTTGAACTTTTGGGTTAATGCTGGAATGAGTTAAGACTTTGGGGGGACTGTTGGAAGAACATGATTGTATTTTGAAATGTAAGGACATGAGATTTGGGAGGGTCCAGGTAAGGAATGATATGGTTTGGTTCTGTGTTCCCACCCAAATCTCACCTTGAATTCTAATCCTCATAGTCCCCACTTCAAGGGCAGGACCAGGTGGAGGGAACTGAATCACAGGGGTGGATTCCCACATGCTGTTCTCATAATAATGAGTCTCGGGAGATCTGATGGTCTTGTAAGAGTCTGGCATTTCCCCTGCTTGCAATTCTCCTTCCTGCCACCTTGTGAAGAAGGTGCCTTCCTTCCTCTTTACCTTCTGTCATGATTGTAAATTTCCTAAGGCCTTCCCACCCATGGGGAGACAGACATGAACTGTGAGTCAATTAAACCTTTTTCTTTTATAAGTTACCCTGTCTTGGGTATCTCTTTATTAGCAGGATGAGAATGGACTCATACAAGATCCAACTATGAGTGCTCCAAAAGATAGAAAGTGGCAAAAGGTCACTTCTGTCATATTCTATCAGAGTATTCACAGAGCCTGCCCAGATTCAGGAAGCAGAGATGTTGACCCAACATTTCAGTTTATGGAACATCACACATTTTCTGGTTACCTTTAGTTCACCACATAACTAGATATGGACTGGTGCATATGGTCATTAAAAATCTTAATATGTTAGAGCTGGAAGGATCCTGAGTGCACACTGAATTCTCTTCAATTAAAAAAAAGTGGTGCCAGTAAGCCCCAGTGACAATAAAGGAATTACTCAAGATAAAAGAGTTAATCAGATTCAGAGCAGAGACTAGACACTGACCTTCTGACAGAGTCCAGTATCCTTTGAACACTAAAAAACATGTTGATAGGAATTACTATTTTCTGTGAAATCTTTTCTGGTATAATTATTATTACCCACAGTGCCATAAAACACAGTTTAGCACATAGAAGGTACTGAGCGGACTGCATAAAAAATTTTTTTTAAAAAGCCTGTGCATATGAGTTTATAGTCTGGAAGGAGAAAATTTTCAGTGAGCAAGAAATGGGCTTTCATGTCAGACCACCTGGTTGTGACTTCAGGTTCCAGTGTAACCTTGGCTGATTATTTAACTTCCCAGTTCCTCGGTTTCCTCAAAATGAACTACTTTATAAACTTTCTGATTCCTCGGTTTTCTCAAAATAAACTACCTTATAAGTTTATTGTAAGGATAAATGAGATGCTCTACAAAAGGCCAAGCACATAGTAAGCGGTCAGGAACTCTTAGCTATTGCTTTCACAGTTTGGGTTTGTTTGATAATACAGTCCTTTTTTTTTTTTTTTTTTGAGATGGAGTCTCGCTCTGTCACTCTGACACCCAGGCTGGAGTGCAGTGGTGCGATCTCAGCTCACTGCAAGCTCTGCCTCCTGGGTTCACACCATTCTCCTGCCTTTCCTGCCTCAGCCTCCCAAGTAGCTGGGACTACCAGTGCTCGCCACCATGCCCAGCTAATTTTTTGTTTGTCTGTTTTGTATTTTTAGTAGAGATGGGGTTTCACTGTGTTAGCCAGGATGGTCTCAATCTCCTGACCTCGTGATCCGCCCACCTCAGCCTCCCAAAGTGCTGGGATTACAGGCATGAGCCACCACACGCAGTCGAGGGATAATACAGTCGTTTTCTGAAGACATTTGTTATCTCATTGTTATCTGGATATGGTCATCAACTGAAAGTGAGTTGTAGGGGAATGTAGGAATATCGAACAAAAGGAAGAAGCTATAAAACTGTTTTCTCAGAGAGTGGAAAAATGTATAAAATTTTAGAGCAATTGAGTGACCCTTTGAAGTAATGAGTTTTAAGTGAAACTAAGCAGTCTGCTGTAGTTTTCCTCCAGAAATATTCAGTTGTTTAGATCTAGGTGCTGAGAAGGCAAAATATGTGTCAAGCAGAATTAGGATCTTGCAGAGCATGTAGGATAGAGAGAGAGGACTAAGAGAATTAAAAGAGTTTGCAAGAAAGTGAAAATAAGGATGAATGTTGAAAGCTAAGCAGAACTGGGAGAGAAATTTGTATAATTTTTCTAACACAATAGAGTCATTTCTTTAAAAATCATTTCTTTTGCAAAGGTGTAATAATTTTGAATAATTCCAAGTCCAGTTTTGTTAAAGAGAAATTGAAAAGCATGGAGATAAAAGTCATTGAAATTGAGGTCAAACAATGCTGCAGTTGAATCACATGTTCACCTATAAGTAAAGACAGAGGTTGGGTTTTAAGGCCTTAGGAGAATAAGAAACAGTCAAAGAGAAGGAAGAAAATAGCAGTAATGATAAGGAGAAAAGCTGATCAAATAGCCTGATGTCTTACGTCTCAAAAGATGAGGGACTTTTTTGTGAGAGTGAAAGAACAGTTTTCTAAAAATTGTGCCTTGCAGCAAAAAGTGGTTAAGCTAATTTTCAAGACTCTAAAGTATACCAAATGGAGGAGAATTAGCAACAATATCTTGAATAGGCTGTACGGAAGCTATATCTTTGTTTGCAGAATTGAAGAGTGTCTTTTAAGTCACAGGTGCTAGAAAAAACATCATTCTGTCATCATCATCATTCTTTTATTATTAAATTACCATTATTAGTCTCACCAGGGCCCACTGGAAAAGACTGAAAGTAAGGGAACAGTTACAGGTGGTTCAGAAGATAGGAAGGGCAAAACAGTGGAAGGATGATAGTTGACAGAAGGTAATTCATTTTCTGATAGTATTTACCTACTGTGTGATCACTAAGAGTAACAGTACTGAAAACCGTGATAATCTCAGGGTGTCCAATTAATTAGTCCTATTTGGTAACGGCTTGCATTAATTGTATTCCAAAGCACCATTTCTCACAATTTAACATGCATGTGTGTCACCTGATGATCTTTTTCAAATACAGATTCTGATTCGGTATATCTAAGTGTAGCCAAATTTGCTCCTTTTCTAACAGGCTCCTAGGTGCTGCTCTCTTTTCATGCGTATTAACCCAGTCAACGCGGGTTCTGTTGCCAACTTTACACGCAGCAGAAACCAGTGAGAAAACTAAATGAAGGGAACCCCTCACTCTTCAGCTCCTAGTGCACAGTGCAAGCAACCAGAAGAATGAGATTTAAGTAATTTGAAAAGTTTATTCACAGTTTAATGACTTAATATTTGTTATGTCGATTTTCTATTAAGAAACTCATACTCTGAAGACCTTCTAGGAAGTATGTTATCAAGAATTTCATTAAATTATACTTATCAAATATCTCAACTCTTTCAAGAAGTGCTAAATTTTGGAGCAGGAAGAGAAAAAGTGATGTGTAGAAGGTGGAAGAATACCAAGAAAAGCATCATTCCATAAATAATTAATTGGTAATTCAACAAAGTTATATTCCATAACATATACAGGTTTTAATTTGTCAATTAAAAAGAAAAAAAATTGACTGACATAAGGATTACACACTGACAGAAACTTTTTTTAAGTTGTGGTGATGTGACTGAACTTGAGAGAGAGTACTAATCCCTACTCATCATTAAGAAAAATATATCTGAGGATTTTTTTATATTTCTGTACACCTTTAAAATCAACTAATGAAAGACATTACATTTAGAAATCTGACTCAAGAATTTTCTTAGGTTATTGGGGAAAATGTCTGTGAAAGCTGGAGAAAATGTTTACACCAAAAAATAAATTCCTAGTGAACATTACTAACAGTAGATCAGTCAAAAAGATCTACATTTTTCTAATTCAAAGGGTCAGAGGCAGCAGAGAAGAATTGGTAAGGTTTCATGAGAGTGGCAGATACAAATATAATATATATCGTTACTTGAAATGGCTTTAAAAATATCCAAGAGAAGACAGAAGAAGAAATACGATTCATTTAGTTGCCTGATGATACTTAGTATTTTCTCATGTAATCATTTATATGGAGTGCCTTCTCTCTATTTCCCCACCTTGAGCTATTATAAAATGCCTCGCTGTTGCCCCCAAAATAGATAGATATATTTAATTTTTTATTATACAGTGTGCCCTTTAGGGCTTATAATTTTTCTAGGATATTATGGGAACTCAACTTCATGGGGTGAATGAATGGTTTGATGTGGAGACTCAAAGCCGTAGTAGCATCAGACCCATGCTTCTGATCACAGAAGAATAAAAGGCAAGATTCTATAAACCCAATGCCTAAGAAGTCAGAGGTCCTGTGTGTGTGGCAGCATCTCTCACTGACAGCATGAATGGCTAGGACTATGATTAAGTCTCTGACTCCAACAGGGTCCCAGACTCCCAGATCTCTAAATTAGTTGTCAGTAACATTTTTCTTGTAAGGAGCTATCAATAGAACCTCACTCAGGGATGGGATACAGGCATCTAAATCTGTAAACCTCAGACACGTTGACCTAACTGTTTTCAGGGCTGTATTCTTGGGTCTAGGTATAAAACTGTGATAGGAACTGTCACTGGCAACAAGGACCTTAAAATCATTGTGCTCATAATCTTAGTAATGACTAAGAAAAGGCTAAATTACAATTCTGCCACTTTCCTCATTGTGTTAAGTTTCTGTTGTTCTTTAGCATATTATATAAATTTAGTATCTTAAAAACAGCACACGTTTTTGATTTAACAGTTCTGTAGAAGTCCGACATGGATCTTCCTGGGCTAAAGTCAGAGTGTTATCAGAAATGTGTTCTTTTTTGTAGGTTCTAGGGGAGAATATGTTTCCTTGCTTTTCTAGCGTCTAGAGGCCATGCATGCATATTTCTTGGCTTATGGGCACCTTTCTAGATCCTCAAAGCCAACAACATCGCTGCTTTCTGATCACTTTTCTATAATAACATCTCCCTCTTACTTAGACTATAGCTGGGAAAATGTCTCTTCTTTTTAAGGGCCCATGTGATTAGATTTGAACCACTTGAATGTGATTAAATGGGGAAATCTAATAGTCATTTTCACATCTCAAGGTCCTTAGCTTAATCACACCTATGAAACATTCCTAAATCCCAGGGATTAGGATGAGAATATCTTTGTGGAGCCATTATTCTGCCTACCACACCCATTTTATGCTTTTCATCTCCTTTTTGAAACTCGGTAAGAATCACTTAGAGATTTCCCTGAAATCTCTTCTTAATCAGCTCAGAGGCACTCATCTCTAATGAATAGTTGCAAGCTTAGGCCAAACTGCCAGTTCAATTATTATGGCAGGGCTTCATTATAGCCATGTTATAAACATCTCAGGCAGTATTTATCTATTCATCTATAAAAGCATATAGTAAAGAGCAGGCTCATTTTATCATTAGTGTGCATCTTAGCTTGACCACACCCCCTGACACATTTTTAGAGTGAAAAGGACACTGTCAACAAGACATAAAAAAGGATTCAGATTAAAAGGCTAGAACAATTTAGGACAATCGCAGTAAATGAGATCCATCCTAGGCAATCTGAGGCAGATGGTTTTCTTACTTACAAACCAGGTAAGGGGTTTTACATTTGTTCTATTGTGATGTGATCTGATAACTGCTTTAAAAAGTTTATTATTCTGGCTGTAATGTGGAGATGTACTGTGGAGGGAAAGAGAAGAAGCAGGGAAACCAGTGAATAGGTCATTGCACTCGGGTATAGCATTGGAGATACTAAGAAATGATTGACTGTAAATTACAATTTAAATATAGTTGTGACTGGACATGAAGGTGCATGTGAGGAAAAGCACAGAATTAAGCATGACTCCTAGGATTTTAATCTAAACAAGTGGGTAGACAGCATTGTCGTAATCTGAAATACAGAGCACTGAGGATAAAAGCGTTGGTGTGCTGCAGGGCAGGTAAGAACTTTATCATGAGACTTATGTTTAAGAATTATTATTGTAGAAGGAATAGTTAATATCTTGTTATTGACCTTATATGAGCATAGTATAGAGGATGAGCAAGTTTGGAAATTGTATAAATTTCAGGGGTCAAAAGAGGTGGAAGAACCAGCAAAGGAGATGGGTAAATGGCCAGTGAGAAAGACAATTAAGAGTAGCAAGTGTTCAAGCAGGAGGAAGGCAGCCACTTGGCTAGTGTGCTAAGACTTGACAGGCACATTGAGACCTGGCCACTGGGCTTGCCAATTTCAGGAACTCGGTATATGATAATTAATACTTTTTCAGTGGAATCATGAGGACCAAATCCCAGGTGAACTCTGAAGAAAAGAGAATTGAAGATGAGTAGGTGGCAATGGTGATAGTGGTTAATATAAAACCAAACAAAAGCACACTTAGAGTTTCAAAAGTCAGCAAAAAAAAAAAATGGTGCTTATAAGACCCCTATTCTATATTTCTTTTTCAATCTTTTTCTTAGATTTCTACCAGTCAGATGACACTAGGGTCATATAACTACCTTACAGTGTGACCTTAGGCAAGTACTTTAACTTCTTTTTCCTTAAACTTTTCATCTTTAAAATGGGGATAAGAAGAGTTGCTAGTCTCAGGTTGTTAAGAAGATTAAACTGGATAATGCATATAAAATGCTTGAAATAGCACCTCTATAATATTGGGGCTTTATTATTTTAAAATTATTATCATTGTTGTTACTATTACCACTCAGAGTACCACAAACATTTGTTTATCCTTTATCCAGGCTAACAGAGACCCCATGATAGGAACATGGCAACAAATCTCCTCTTCTCTTCCGTGGAAGGAAAAAATGCTGTTCTAAAACAGGAAAAACACACCCCGATAACACTACTGGAATTTTACACTCTGGTACATAAAATTTCATGCATACCTATAATTTTTTAAAAACAGAAACTAAATGCTTAAATATTTATTTAAATTCACTTTTAAAGCCATGCATGAGCAAGCTTGTTGAAGAGTTTCTACTATATAATTTAATAACAATAATAGTTACCATCTGTTGAGAGCCCACTCTATGTAAAGAGCTGTGTTAGGCAGTTTACACACATTATCTTGTTTAATAGCCATGATACTTTTTCTTTCTCTTTTTTTTGGGGGGGGTGGGCAGTGTTAAACATTTTATTTTATTTTATTTTATTTATTATTATTATACTTTAAGTTTTAGGGTACATGTGTACAATGTGCAGGTTAGTTACATATGTATACATGTGCCATGCTGGTGCGCTGCACCCACTAACTCGTCATCTAGCATTAGGTATGTCTCCCAATGCTATCCCTCCCCCCTCCCCCCACCCCACAACAGTCCCCAGAGTGTGATGTTCCCCTTCCTGCGTCCATGTGTTCTCATCGTTCAGTTCCCACCTATGAGTGAGAATATGTGGTGTTTGGTTTTTTGTTCTTGCGATAGTTTACTGAGAATGATGATTTCCAATTTCATCCATGTCCCTACAAAGGACATGAACTCATCATTTTTTATGGCTGCATAGTATTCCATGGTGTATATGTGCCACATTTTCTTAATCCAGTCTATCATTGTTGGACATTTGGGTTGGTTCCAAGTCTTTGCTATTGTGAATAGTGCTGCAATAAACATATGTGTGCATGTGTCTATATAGCAGCATGATTTATAGTCCTTTGGGTATATACCCAGTAATGGGATGGCTGGGTCAAATGGCATTTCTAGTTCTACATCCCTGAGGAATCACCACACTGACTTCCACAATGGTTGAACTAGTTTACAGTCCCACCAACAGTGTAAAAGTGTTCCCATTTCTCCACATCCTCTCCAGCACCTGTTGTTTCCTGACTTTTTAATGATTGCCATTCTAACTGGTGTGAGATGGTATCTCATTGTGGTTTTGATTTGCATTTCTCTGATGGCCAGTGATGATGAGCATTTTTTGGTGTGTTTTTTGGCTGCATAAATGTCTTCTTTTGAGAAGTGTCTGTTCATGTCCTTCGCCCACTTTTTGATGGGGTTGTTTGTTTTTTCTTGTAAATTTGTTTGAGTTCATTGTAGATTCTGGATATTAGCCCTTTGTCAGATGAGTAGGTTGCAAAAATTTTCTCCCATTTTGTAGGTTGCCTGTTCACTCTGATGGTAGTTTCTTTTGTTGTGCAGAAGCTCTTTAGTTTAATTAGATCCTATTTGTCAATTTTGGCTTCTGTTGCCATTGCTTTTGGTGTTTTAGACATGAAACCCTTGCCCATGCCTATGTCCTGAATGGTAATGCCTCGGTTTTCTTCTAGGGTTTTCATGGTTTTAGGTCTAACGTTTAAGTCTTTAATCCATCTTGAATTGATTTTTGTATAAGGTGTAAGGAAGGGATCCAGTTTCAGCTTTCTACATATGGCTAGCCAGTTTTCCCAGCACCATTTATTAAATAGGGAATCCTTTCCCCATTGCTTGTTTTTCTCAGGTTTGTCAAAGATCAGATAGTTGTAGATATGCGGCGTTATTTCTGAGGGCTCTGTTCTGTTCCATTGATCTACATCTCTGTTTTGGTACCAGTACCATGCTGTTTTGGTTACTGTAGCCTTGTAGTATAGTTTGAAGTCAGGTAGTGTGATGCCTCCGGCTTTGTTCTTTTGGCTTAGGATTGACTTGGCAATGCGGGCTCTTTTTTGGTTCCATATAAATTTTAAAGTAGTTTTTTCCAATTCTGTGAAGAAAGTCATTGGTAGCTTGATGGGGATGGCATTGAATCTGTAAATTACCTTGGGCAGTATGGCCATTTTCACGATATTGATTCTTCCTACCCATGAGCATGGAATGTTCTTCCATTTGTTTGTATCCTCTTTTATTTCCTTGAGCAGTGGTTTGTAGTTCTCCTTGAAGAGGTCCTTCACATCCCTTGTAAGTTGGATTCCTAGGTATTTTATTCTCTTTGAAGCAATTGTGAATGGGAGTTCACTCATGATTTGACTCTCTGTTTGTTGTTGGTGTGTAAGAATGCTTGTGATTTTTGTACATGGATTTTGTATCCTGAGACTTTGCTGAAGTTACTTATCAGCTTAAGGAGATTTTGGGCTGAGACAGTGGGGTTTTCTAGATATACAATCATGTCGTCTGCAAACAGGGACAATTTGACTTCCTCTTTTCCTAATTGAATACCCTTTATTTCCTTCTCCTGCCTAATTGCCCTGGCCAGAACTTCCAACACTATGTTGAGTAGGAGTGGTGAGAGAGGGCATCCCTGTCTTGTGCCAGTTTTCAAAGGGAATGCTTCCAGTTTTTGCCCATTCAGTATGATATTGGCTGTGGGTTTGTCATAGATAGCTCTTATTATTTTGAGATATGTCCCATCAATACCTAATTTATTGAGAGTTTTTAGCAGGAAGCGTTGTTGAATTTTGTCAAAGGCCTTTTCTACATCTATTGAGATAATCATGTGGTTTTTGCCTTTGGTTCTGTTTATATGATGGATTACATTTATTGATTTGCGTATATTGAACCAGCCTTGAATCCCAGGGATGAAGCCCACTTGATCATGGTGGATAAGCTTTTTGATGTGCTGCTGGATTCAGTTTGCCAGTATTTTACTGAGGATTTTTGCATCAATGTTCATTAAGGATATTGGTCTAAAATTCTCTTTTTTGGTTGTGTCTCTGCCAGGCTTTGGTATCAGGATGATGCTGGCCTCATAAAATGAGTTAGGGAGGATTCCCTCTTTTTCTATTGATTGGAATAGTTTCAGAAGGAATGGTACCAGTTCCTCCTTCTACCTCTGGTAGAATCCGGCTGTGAATCCATCTGGTCCTGGACGCTTTTTGGTTGGTAAGCTATTGATTATTGCCACAATTTTGGCTCCTATTATTGGCCTATTCAGAGATTCAACTTCTTCCTGGTTTAGTCTTGGTAGAGTGCGTGTGTCGAGGAATGTATCCATTTCTTCTAGATTTTCTAGTTTATTTGCATAGAGGTGTTTGTAGTATTCTCTGATGATAGTTTGTATTTCTGTGGGATGGGTGTGATATCCCCTTTATCATTTTTTATTGTGTCTACTTGATTCTTCTCTCTTTTTTTCTTTATTAGTCTTGCTAGCGGTCTATCAATTTTGTTGATCCTTTCAAAAAACCAGCTCCTGGATTCATTAATTTTTTGAAGGGTTTTTTGTGTCTCTATTTCCTTCAGTTCTGCTCTGATTTTAGTTATTTCTTGCCTTCTGCTAGGTTTTGATTGTGTTTGCTCTTGCTTTTCTAGTTCTTTTAATTGTGATGTTAGGGTGTCAATTTTGGATCTTTCCTGCTTTCTCTTGTGGGCATTTAGTGCTATAAATTTCCCTCTACACACTGCTTTGAATGCATCCCAGAGATTCTGGTATGTTGTGTCTTTGTTCTCGTTGGTTTCAGAGAACATCTTTATTTCTGCCTTCATTTTGTTATGTACCCAGTAGACATTCAGGAGCAGGTTGTTCAGTTTCCATGTAGTGAGTGGTTTTGAGTGAGATTCTTAATCCTGAGTTCTAGTTTGATTGCACTGTGGTCTGAGAGACAGTTTGTTATAATTTCTGTTCTTCTATATTTGCTGAGGAGTGCTTTACTTCCAACTATGTGGCCTATTTTGGAATAGGTGTGGTGTGGTGCTGAAAAAATGTATATTCTGTTGATTTGGGGTGGAGAGTTCTGTAGATGTCTATTGGGTCCGCTTTGTGCAGAGCTGAGTTCAGTTCCTGGGTATCCTTGTTGACTTTCTGTCTCGTTGATCTGTCTAATGTTGATACTGGGGTGTTAAAGTCTCTTATTATTAATGTGTGGGAGTCTAAGTCTCTTTGTAGGTCACTCAGGACTTGCTTTATGAATCTGGGTGCTCCTGTATTGGGTGCATATATATTTAGGATAGTTAGCTCTTCTTGTTGAATTGATCTCTTTACCATTATGTAATGGCCTTCTTTGTCTCTTTTGATCTTTGTTGGTTTAAAGTCTGCTTTATCAGAGACTAGGATTGCAACCCCTGCCTTTTTTTGTTTTCCATTTGCTTGGTAGATCTTCCTCCATCCTTTTATTTTGAGCCTATGTGTGTCTCTGCATGTGAGATGGGTTTCCCAAATACAGCACACTGATGGGTCTTGACTCTTTATCCAATTTGCCAGTCTGTGTCTTTTAATTGGAGCATTTAGTCCATTTACATTTAAAGTTAATATTGTTATGTGTAAATTTGATCCTGTCATTATGATGTTAGCTGGTGATTTTGCTCGTTAGTTGATGCAGTTTCTTCCTAGTCTCGATGGTCTTTACATTTTGGCATGATTTTGCAGTGGCTGGTACTGGTTGTTCCTTTCCATGTTTAGCGCTTCCTTCAGGAGCTCTTTTAGGGCAGGCCTGGTGGTGACAAAATCTCTCAGCGTTTGCTTGTCTGTAAAGTATTTTATTTCTCCTTCACTTATGAAGCTTAGTTTGGCTGGATATGAAATTCTGGGTTGAAAATTCTTTTCTTTAAGAATGTTGAATATTGGCCCCCACTCTCTTCTGTCTTGTAGAGTTTCTGCCAAGAGATCCGCTGTTAGTCTGATGGGCTTCCCATTGAGGGTAACCCGACCTTTCTCTCTGGCTGCCTTTAACATTTTTTCCTACATTTCAACTTTGGTGAATCTGACAATTATGTGACTTGGAGTTGCTCTTCTCGAGGAGTATCTTTGTGGCATTCTCTGTATTTCCTGAATCTGAATGTTGGCCTGCCTTGCTAGATTGGGGAAGTTCTCCTGGATAATATCCCGGAGAGTGTTTTCCAACTTGGTTCCATTCTCCCCGTCACTTTCAGGTATACCAATCAGACGTAGATTTGGTCTTTTCCCATAGTCCCATATTTCTTGGAGGCTTTGTTCATTTCTTTTCATTCTTTTTTCTCTAAACTTCCCTTCTCACTTCATTTCATTCATTTCATCTTCCATCGCTGATACCCTTTCTTCCAGTTGATCGCATCGGCTCCTGAGGCTTCTGCATTCTTCACATAGTTCTTGAGCCTTGGTTTTCAGCTCCATCAGCTCCTTTAAACACTTCTCTGTATTGGTTATTCTAGTTATACATTCTTCTACTTTTTTTTCAAAGTTTTCAACTTCTTTGCCTTTGGTTTGAATTTCCTCCTGTAGCTCAGAGTAATTTGATCGTCTGAAGCCTTCTTCTCTCAGCCTGTCAAAGTCATTCTCCATCCAGCTTTGTTCCATTGCTGGTGAGGAACTGCATTCCTTTGGAGGAGGAGAGGCGCTCTGCTTTTTAGAGTTTCCAGTTTTTCTGCTCTGTTTTTTCCCCATCTTTGTGGTTTTATCTACTTTTGGTCTTTGATGATGGTTATGTACAGATGGGTTTTTGGTGTGGATGTCCTTTCTGTTTGTTAGTTTTCCTTCTAACAGACAGGACCCTCAGCTGCAGGTCTGTTGGAGTACCTGGCCCTGTGAGGTGTCAGTCTGCCCCTGCTGGGGGGGTGCCTCCCAGTTAGGCTGCTCAGGGGTCAGGGGTCAGGGACCCACTTGAGGTAGTCTGCCCATTCTCAGATCTCCAGCTGCGTGCTGGGAGAACCACTGCTTTCTTCAAAGCTGTCAGACACGGACATTTAAGTCTGCAGAGGTTACTGCTGTCTTTTTGTTTGTCTGTGCCCTGCCCCCAGAGGTGGAGGCTACAGAGGCAGGCAGGCCTCCTTGAGCTGTGGTGGGCTCCACCCAGTTCGAGCTTCCTGGCTGCTTTGTTTACCTAAGCAAGCCTGGGCAATGGCGGGCACCCCTCCCCCAGCCTCGCTGCCGACTTGCAGTTTGATCTCAGACTGCTGTGCTAGCAATCAGCGAGACTCCATGGGCTTAGGACCCTCCGAGCCATGTGCCGGATATAATCTCCTGGTGCGCCATTTTTTAAGCCCATTGGAAAAGCGCAGTCTTCAGGTGGGAGTGACCCGATTTTCCAGGTGCCCTCTGTCACCCCTTTCTTTGACTAGGAAAGGGAACTCCCTGACCCCTTGCACTTTCAGAGTGAGGCAATGCCTCGCCCTGCTTCGGCTGGCGCACGGTGCACACACCCGCTGACCTGCATCCACTGTCTGGCACTCCCTAGTGAGATGAACCCAGTACCTCAGCTGGAAATGCAGAAATCACCCGTCTTCTGCGTCGCTCAGGCTGGGAGCTGTAGACCGGAGCTGTTCCTATTCAGCCATCTTGGCTCCTCCCCTCGATACTTTTTCTATGTAAGTATGAATAACTCCATTTTTATAAATGAGGAGCCTGAAGTTTAGGGTAACTCATTAATTTTCCCAAGGCCACAGAGATGGTGCAGAGCAAAATAAGGATTAATGGACTCTACAGTCTTCCTCTTTCCATGGCACAAAAATGGCTCAGCTGTGTAATACATCTCTAAAACATCCATCGAGCTCTCACTCTATACAATGCTCCAATATATCAGGTGTGTGGGTACATGGATCATAATCCACATTATACAAATTGGTAAACAGAAGCTCTGATAGATGACAGTAATTTGTCCAAGGGGACATTATTTAAAGATGAAACGGGAGAGTTCCCTGACCCCCCTCACAGGATGTGCTACATGGGTGTGGCTCATCTGTTCTGCCACTTTGCAAGCTCAAACCCCTTATGGGAGGGGGAACACAGACAGGCAGGTGCAGGAGCCCAGGCAAGTGCCCCTGGGCTCTGACCCCATGACAGTGTCCAGGGATGGGTGTCTGCAACTCCTGAAGCCCAAATAGGCATGTGTTAAGGTATGCTCTTTTAGCCTTGCTGTTCACAGACCACGTAAGTGTTAAACAGCTCAGTGGACCCTCTGCCTTTTCGCAAGGACAGAGGGCCAGAATGACAACTTTCTTTATCCTGAGCTCTTGTCCGGTGTCTGGGAAAAATCAGGTCACACATGGACTTAAAGGACGAATGCAGGGGTTTTGTGGTGTGGTGGAGGTGGCGTTCAGCAGGATGGATGGGGAACTGGAAAACGATGGAGTGGGAAGATGATCTTACCCTAGAGTTTGACTGTCCGGCTGCCGATCTCCTCTCTGCCTCCAGCTGAACGCCTCTCAGCGTTCAGACATTCCTTCCCTTTTCTCTACCACGCCTTTCTGCTGTTCTTCTGCTCTTCTGTTCATCTTCTCCTCTAGCCAGGGGCTTGGGATTTATACGGGTACAGGATAAGGGGGCGCATAGCAGGCCAAAAGGCAACTTTTGGGCGTGAAAGCAGGAGTACCTGTTCTCATTTAGTTCCGGGTGGGGCTTTTACTGGGGAATCGCCCTCTTCTGCCCAGTATTTCTCTGTCTCCTGTCCGTTTGAAAACAGATTCAAACTCACGCTTTTAGGCTGTGGGTCAGGTCTTCCTGCTTCACTAGGAAGCCTCCCAGTAGAGGATTGGGTTGTAGTAATGCTGAGAATGAAGGACTGAATAGAGGATCAAGTAAATGGTTTTTGTTTTAAATTTCAGCATAATTACTGTTACATAAAGTATGACATTACAGTCTCAAAATTTGAAAGGTTAAAAATTTACATTGCAAACTTCAATTTTGGGGCTTAATTATATATTATGTTAGTTCAGAATAGCTTAAACTTCCAATTCAACTATTTTCATTTTGACTTCTACTATTTAAAATATGATCCTGTATTACAATTATACCTTCTTGGCAAAAATAACAAATCAATGTTAAGTTATCTTCTTCCTTGACAACTCCATAAGTCATATTATATTACCTCTCCTACTTGGGATGTCAGACAATCAGTCACTGGACCATTCCAGAGATTCATTTCTATAAACAATATATTTGGATTGATATAAGTCTTTCAAGGGTCAGGTTTTCCCTATACTATTTTTTCTCTGTTATCCCAGAGTTTTCACGAATCTCATATATTTTTGCTTAATTATACCCTCTCTTACCACTTACTCCTAGGATCCAGTCTTGGATTTTATTTTACATTCAAGACACCTTAAACTAAAAATACTACAGGAAAAAAAAAAAAAAAACAAAGATTGGATTCTAGATATTCACAGCACATTGTTGGCTTTCCTGAACTCTTGAAAAAAAAAATGGACATTTCTTAGAAAGTCTTTAAACATAAATTTGTGAAGATTTTCTAATGACATAACTGACTTGTTCTTTCCAAAGCAAATGTTTTGTAATAATTTCTATATGATTTTACAGTGATGTCACTTCTGCCAACAAGTCTGTCTGTTTCCAGCATTATTCTAGAGAATATGCAGTAACTTCCTTTTCCCTTGAGATACCCTTGGCAGACATTGGAAATCGAAGGCAATTTTTAATTTCAGAACCAATAATAAAAATCATTAATAGCATTGAACAGATATTAAATGTCAGACACTTTTGTAAGTTCTCTTTTTACCTGGATCATCTTATTCAATTATTGGAGCAGTACTATTCAGTAGGTGATATATTATCTCCATTTTACAGATGGAGAAGCTCAGACACCCAGAGTTTAAGCAACTTTTCAAAAGCTCTTAAGCAGGTAAATTACAAAGTAGGACATTCAAGCCAATCCAATAACCAACAGATTAACTAGTACTTTATGTTTCCTCAAATGAGCAGTGGTCACATCATACAATATCTTGGGATTTTAAAGTTTCTGATGAAAACTATGAAGGTGAGTATTTGGGTAGAGTTTTTTTATTACTTCACAGAGGTGTTTTGATGCCCAAATAAAATTTATTTGAAATTATATTTTAAACATGGTGCACGTTTTGTCACTATCAGAATTTTAAATAATAGATTATTTCATCAAAGCTATCCCTTAGTTTTTGAAATGTCATTATCAAGTTCAGTGTTTTCATTCGACTCATTTTAATCTAAGTTGATTTTTGAAAGTTTTGAATAGCAAATTGCTTGAAGGTATGCACTGTACTTTCAAAATAGAATTAGATATTTCCTTTTTATTTCCCTGTGAATATCTCCCTATTTCTAAAAATGCTGAGTATTGAAATAAAGGGTTATTAAAATACATAGCAAAAATCAAAGCAATGTAAAAAATATTAAAAGGTGTCTGTGAAGGGAATATAGTTATCATTATTATACACAAATTTTAGCTCTAAATCCTGAACTTTTTTATACCCCCACAGTTTCATAAGTGATTTTATATAATGGTGGAAAATATACTAATTTTTAAGGCATACAAAATTTTAAGTCCCTATATTTCAAAATGAATTTGTCATATGGAACCTACTTTATGAATATTGAGTTGCAAAATAAATATCTTACATTTTTACCTTTAGAATGTGCCTAGTGATTTAGCATTCATAAGCCAGTTGTTTATCTACATGGACTGTTATGAATAATATACTAAGGGGAAGAGCAAAAGAAGCTTTCTTATGATGCAACTTGACACAAGGCTGAATGTAAACTATATAGTGGGTTACATATACATAAACTATATAGTGGGTTACATATCTATATAGTGGGTTACTATATCCAAACTATATAGTGGGCTGAATGTAAACTATATTGTGGGTTACATATCCATTACCTTAACTGTTACTTCTCTAGGTCAAAAAATACTTAAGAAGCATGATTATATTCATTTTATAGAAATACATGATTTATAGATGTTAAGTAGTGTGCCTAAGTTAAGAATTGAATTCAGGTAGGTCTACCTTCAAAGTCATGTTCAGAGTTTTTGATGTTTGAACCAAGCTTGGAAGCATTGCTAGAACTCTGCTGGGGGGAAATACGGAAAACATAGTATCCAGATAGAGAAACACATTTGCGAAACCTCAGGACATGAGAGACCACCCTTTGCTCAGGAACCGGAATACTTCTTTGTATCGGTGGAGTAAGATTAGACTTCCATTCCAGAAATAGATCATGCAGAAAGTTCTAAGAATAATACTTGATGTGGTCAAAAAAGAAGGGAATTTGAATGCAGTGAGTTGGGTATCAGAACCCCCAGTGTGTAGAACAGGAAAGGAGATCAAGTGGGAGGAGCTTCATAAGTCAAAAGATCACCCAGAGTAGAATAGGGACAGAAATGTTGTTGGATATGAGCTTTGATTAAATGTTTCATTCTAAACCATAAGCTTCATGAATGTAATGCTAATCATGTTATCTTTATCTCTATACCTCCAGTACTAGCCATAGTGCTTGACATTGCAGGCAGATTTCCCATGAAGAAAATGAAATCTCTAAGCTTCAGGGTCTCTTCTTTACACAGATCCCTTCCAAGGCCTTGGGAGGGGCCCCAAGCAATGTGTTCCTAGTTCAAATGCTTCTGATAAACATCCATCATTTCATAAAATATGTCCTTCTATAATATTTTATTAAAAACAGACTCCAAAATTATATCAGCTCAGGCTTCTACAAATCTGAATCCATCACTGCTTAAGATGTAGTAGATATTCAGTTAATATTTTGGGATTAATGAAAGAATAAAAAGGGAATTGAACGACAAGATTTATAAGAGAATTGAGAACTTTAAAACTATCCCTAAAACTTGGGGAATGTAACTTACAGTTGTTCAGTACCTTGCACATATTACATAGATACATAAAATACTTTCCTTAAAAAAATCACATTATATATATGTGTGTGTGTGTGTGTGTGTGTGTGTGTGTGTGTGTGTGTGTGTGTGTATATATATATATATAGAGAGAGAGAGAGAGAGACAGAGAGAGACGGAGTCTTGCTGTCATCCAGGCTGGAGTGCAGTGGCACAATCATAGCTCACTTCAGCCTGGAACTAACTACTCCTGGGATCAAGTGACCTTCCCATCTCAGCCTCCTCCTGAGAAGCTGGAACTGTAGGTGCATGCCACCACACTCAGCTAATTGTGGTAGTTTTGGGCAGAGATGGGGTCCTGCTATGTTGGCCAGTCTGATATCGAACTCCTGGCCTCAAGCAATTCTCCCACCTCAGGCTCCCAAAGTGCTGAGCCGCCGCACCTGGGCTGAAAATATATATTAGTGTTTGGAGAAAGTATGTGAGAGGAGTGATAAATAAAAAGTAAAGGAACAAATCTTTGAACCACCTCACTCCTCATGAAAGCCTGTATTCTAAAATAAATCAATTAAATGAAACTGAAAATATTGAGCTTTTTTTCATCAAATGATGTGATGGGGCATACATATTTTATTTTCTCTAATAGCTGTCAAGAACAGCCTTAAGCATCTCATTCTAATTTCAAAACAGATTTTAGAGGAAAGTGGGTAGCCACCTGGAGAAACAAAACCTTAATACATACAAATTTCAAAATATTTCTATAAAACAAAAGAGTCTATGAAAATTAAGTAAACTAGTAAAAGCATTAGGACGACCTTGGAGCGGTTTTTTAACAAACTAGTAGGCATTCTGGAAATATTCATGAGAAATAGAACGAGGAATTTGAGAGACCTCATATCTGAAAATCTTCACCAAACATTAATTTTTATTTTTTAAATAAAGCAGAAGGAAAGATAAGAAAAAGCTCTATGCTTAATCCTATTTGTAATGTTCATGTTAAGAGAAGCAGCATTAGGCATATTAATGTGTTTGCTTCTCCTCTAATTTATGATTCCCTTCTTTCTTTAATGAGATCTGCTCTACAGCCCATAAAATAATTGTTATGGTAAACTGACTTTTTAAAATTAGCTACACACCAGTTGGTCCAGAAACCTATTCCTCTAGACCATTCATGCACAAAATACCTTTGTGTGAAACCCTTTCCAAATGTGTAATGACTGGAGTTAGTCCAGAAGTTTGCCAGCAGAGTCTCTCTGCGTGACTGTCAGTGGGAACAGCCTTACAATTTCCTTTCCTCAGAAGCGTTGCCGTGAGACGCTGTCATGCGGGCACGCTCAGGCCACTTGCAGGCTGACACTGAAACATACATTCAACCCCACTGCTATTTCCAAAGAATTTGTTTTCTTTAACCTGCACCTGACCTAGCGTCTGGCTGTATGGCAGAGTGTTTGAGGGAGAACCTGTTCAAAGTCACTCAGGAGAGCTGGAGGGAAATTTACATGGAAACACGTAGCCTGTCCTTAGAACCATTAGCTCATTGTTTCATACTCTTATGAACTGTTTTTCTCTGTGTGAACTCTGACACTGTGATTGTTACTCCACCACAGTGACTCCTGATGGAAGAAGGGAGACTGAGCCAGGAGTAGTTGAATCCATCCTGTCCTCAAAGGGGGTTGGGGGAGCAGAGAGGTTCGTAAAATAGCCCAATTCACAAGACATAGATAGAGTGTAGCACTAATAGTATTTCAAAGGAACTGTTTCAAAGTAATGTGGAGAGAAAGGGTTGAGATGGAGCATGCAAGCTCATTTTCCCCTAACACACTCCTTAATCAAAAAGGCTAACAGGGATGAACGCACTCCAAAGCAGTTACTGATTAACATAAATATTTTTGAAGTGGTCCAATTTGTGTTCATGGAAGCATTCCGCATATCTGGAAGAAAAATGAAGCTTTGTTTTGGAACAATTAATGTCAGTATCTTTTGTAATACTTAAAAACTCTAAGGGAAAATAAACTGGAACCACCAAGGAGGCTTTAACATTACTTACCACATATTGCATTATTCTACTGAATTCTTTCTTTTTTTCTTTTCTTGTTGTTTTCTTTTCTTGAGAGCATGATCATTTATTGCACAAAAGAAAATTATAAATTCCACTACCAACACTGACAAATAAATATTATTTAAGTCAATTTTACTATTGATATTAGAATTGAGGACACGAGCCTTAGTTTATTTACTTAATTTTACAAATACATTAAGAATCTTCTAAATGCAGGCCTTGTGTGGGGTGCAAGGAATCTAGTAGTGAAGAAAGTTAGTATACATTGGAAATTCTCAGCATACATATACTACTTACATTCAATAACCTCTGTATATAAGTAGCACTCTGGAACTGATAAAATTTGGCACTACTTTATTATATATTAATTGAATATTTGAAATTAAGAGGCTTGCTCAGTTCCAATAAAAATCTGTGTTAGAATGCATTGCCTTAAGGCAAAATTTGACAGTATCATCTAAAACACCAAAAGTGTCATTCCAAGAGAACAAGGTCTGAAGCATCAGGGACATCAAAGTATAAATTTACAAAACTAGCCGAATAGGCAAAATAATTGTATACTATAATTTTCGGCATATAATTTCAGCACCTGGCCCATATTCCCTTCAAATACATATGAAAAATATTTGAAAAAGAAGGGCTTAGTAACCTTGCATTAATTAAAACCAGGTCCATGACAAAATTTATAATTTTTAAGTATACAGAATTTCTATGTGTTTTATAAGATAGATCATCTGATAATACAGCTTTTGAGAGAAGATAATAAACTTTTTCAGTTTAACTTCTAACTTCTCTCTAAAGGAACATACCTATTCATCTTAAATATAACTTAAAGGAATATTGTGACTTATTTTTCAGAAATTTTCTTTATGGCCAATTGCTAGAGAATAAGATGGTTGTGGACAACTAATACAGAGGAACTGCAAATGGAAGAAGCCATATGGGAGAGGAGGAGACGGAGCATAAGTCAGGTCGATACCTGCACTGTAAATGTTACAAAGGTAGGAGAGGGTACACATAGATACCAAAGAGATGGCTGAAGCAAGCAGCAAACCTCACAACGCAACCAGGCACTGTCCAATGATTCTGTCCAGTGGTGGGGAACCGGGGACCAAAACTCTAATTTAGAGCTACACGTTTAAATGTAACAGGTATAGGAGAATGCAGTCAGATGAAAATGCCAAAAACTATAAATATGAACAACAAACATAGTTAACAGACTACGGGCCACAATAGCATCTTGGAAAAGGTGTGTGTGTGTGTGTGTGAAGGAGTACAAAAATGGGGCTAAGATGCTAGAGAATTCAGGTGGGCATCAGACTGCATCAAATTGCAGTTAACAAATCTGCACATCTGTAGCTGTTCTGAAACTTTTCAATGTCTATGCTTTAGTTAACTTCACTAATTTAAGATTAGATTTGATCCCTACAAGTGAAGTGATTTTTTAGAAAATAAGAGAAGGATGAGACATAACAAATAGTTGAATTCCATCTCTTAATAAATGTAATCAAGTGGTACATTCATAGACAAGCCTTTAACATGTATATTTTCAGAAAAATCAAATGTATTAGCCTTCAGCAAACCCAGCTTAACAAACAAAATAGTCATGTTTGTCAACGAAGAAGTCCTGAATCAGTGAATTGCTAAACATCTTCAAAACACATTTGCTTCTTTTCTTACTTTACATTACTACTTTTGTTACTTGAGAGACAGGGTCTGTCACCCAGGCTGCAGTGTAGTGGCATGATCGTGACTCAGTGCATATACATGGCTCGCCCTTCTGGGTTCAAGTGATCCTCCCACCTCAGCCTCCTGAGTAGCTTGGACTGTAGGCGTGTGCCACCATTTACAGCTGTTTAAAATTTTTTTTTGTAGAGATAGGGTCTCAATATGTTGCTCAGGCTGGTTTCAAACCCCTGGGCTCAAGAGATTTTCCTGCCTCAGCCTCCCAAAGTCCTGGGATTACAGACATGAGCCACTGCACCTGGCCCATATTCGCATTAAATGCATATGAAAAATATTTGAAAAAGGAGGGTATTACAAACTTGTATTCATTCAAACCAGGCCCATGACAAAATTTTTAACTTTTAAGTATACTGAAACTACATGTTTTATAAGATTAATCATCTGAGAATACAACTTTTGAATCGCTTAAAATTTCAGTGATGGCTTTCTTGCAGCTGCAAAAAAAAAAAAAAAAAAAAATGGCTAGCAAAGGCGTAGATTAGGCATACAGAAAAATAGGAAGACCCATCTTCAAATCAAATTGGCGGGCTCCAGAGTTGCATGTATCTGGGTTGGAATATAAATAAGCTTCATTCAGGCTTTCAGAGCTTCAGTTTCCTGGGATTAAAGCTTGTTGAGGGGCTGGAAAGAGGTTTATGAAGACACAAATGATATCATGTGTATTATTACAGTGCCTGGCCCACCTGGCCTGATTTAATCACAAGAGATCCCTTCCTCACTAACCAGGACCTCTGAATATTCACTCATCCACAGCATAGTACTAACCATTCTTCTGGAGGGAGGGGTCACCAATCTCTTATAGGGGGGATCCTAATAGGCCCACCATCCTAGTGATGTATATATATGCCATATTTACATCACTAACCACAAAATCTGCAGCAAGACTGGCTTCAGAAATCCCTCCCTGAGACCCTCTGCAGAAGACTGCCCATAGCTACCTGATCCAAGAACAAATTGGCACTTTAGAATCCTGTCTGCTTTTTGACCAAGAGAATTGCTGATTTTGGCTTCGTATCCTCTGAGCTACCAAAGACAGCCAGTTGCCCAACTAATCTGCAATTGGCTCCAGGTTGTAAGTAGAGCTCCTCTGGGCACCTACCTCTGCAACTGAGGAACCGTGGCCTTCCAGAACATCAAGGACCATCTGTAATTTATGAAGAGACATTTGGAACAGAAGGAGCTGGATGTATCTGCAAAACCTACAGAATTCCTGCACAACCCAACCCTCTCAAGAAAATTCACCTCACTCCAGACCTTCATTCACAGGTCCAGTGGTGGTTGCAGCAGCCTTGGCAGGACTTCAAGCAGAAGCTAACTGCTCAGTTTGTCTGGATTACTTGAGAGACCCTGTCACCATCAAATATGGACAGAATTTCTGTTATTTCTGCATCCAACACCTCTAAGCAGATCTAGATGATGGTTTCTTTTGCCCTGTCTTCATCAATGCCCAAAGGGGCATTTCAGGAGCACTATCCATCTGGGAAAGATGATAGAAATTTCCAAGCTATTCTACATCACCAAGAGCAAGAGGATAAGGCAGGAACAAACATGTTTGTGCAAGTACAACCAGATTTTGACCCTTTCCTGCAAGAAGAACCTATAAGTGCTATGTACCCTGTTCTCTCAGCCCCCTGACTACCGGGGCTACCAGAGGCCCATAGAGAAGGCTGTTTCTCATCACACATGATAGAGGTACAAAAACTCATAGGCAACCAAGACAGAAACCAAGACAGAAAAAAACATTAGAACTGAGAAGGAAAATGGAAAAATCAAAGGTGGAAATTATCCTCTGAATTTAAGCAGCTGAAAGGAGTTTCTAGTATGTGAGCAAGGGACAGTGCTTTCAAGGCTGGCAGAGGAAGGAAAAGATATCGAACAGAAACTCCATGCAAACACAGCAGCATTTTCAGTCCACATTTCCACACTCTACGGTCTACAAAAGGAGGTGGCAGAGAAGCTTATGATGCCAGAAGTAAAATCTCTGGTGGACAACAAAATTATTTAACACAAGTGTGAAAGCCTGGAAACCTTAGCCGTCTATTCATTCCAGTTAAGGAAAGAAGGATGCTCTCCTCCACAGTTTGTAGCTCTGCAACAAACAAACAACAAAACAAAACATACACAAAACGACAACAAAAACAAACAAAAAAAACAACCTGGAAATGTAAAGAAGATGTAACTCTGGAATCTGAAACAGCACATAGTAACCTGCTTGTATCTGAAAATAAAAAATCTACTACTTTTGTGAACAAAAGGTAAAAAGTTAATGTTGCTAATTTCATGTTAGTTCTGGGTCCTGAAGGATTTGAGTCAAGCAAATATTACTGGATGACAAGCCTAAATGGATCCTGGGGTTTGTAAGAATTCCCTGTCCAGGAAGGGAAAGCAGTCCCTGTCAGGGCAGAGCAGACACTGAATAATTCAGAAGCAAAGTGGTGACTATGGGGGCCTGAGGCCCTGTTCCAGTCACTCTTCTGCTAAAGGAGAAGCCAAGAGGAATTGAGATATATCTGGACTGTGAGTTGGCTGAGCTATCCTTTTACTACTTGAATGACAGTACTCACATCTATTCTTTCACATATCTATGTCTTTAAGTACATAAAGCCTTATTTCTAAATTGGAATCAAAATCTGCTACAATCTGTGCAGTAACAGGCTATGAAGGGTCAACTGTGAAGTTGTTTCATTTTTATGTGATTTATGGACAGTTGGTAGAATATTATACAACTATGGAATATTATACAACTATCAGTGCAACTAGCAACCTTATAAAAAATACTTCTACAGCTTTTAGACATAGCACCTCAACAGAGGTGTTGCTAATGAAATGAAATGAAAAAAAAGGGAAAGAGTTGTTGTGGGAACTTATAGAGATGTGGGAATTAACTACAATATTTCTGGAATTTTAAGATTAGAGTGTAAGAAAAAGTAATTTATCATGGCAATAAATATATTTTGTGTGCATTTAACAAACACAAAAACAAAACTTCAAAAACTTAAATAGTAGATCATAAAGTTCAATTGGATGTAATAACCAGTATTCAGTTTTAAAGACAATAAAATATTGCATATATAATATATAAAAATAATACACAGAAAGAGTCATAAATAGAGTGTACCCCATTTAATATTTCATGAGACTCATTTCAATTGTGCAATTGGACATGTATGGTGAATCGCAATATAATATGTACTTTTTATTTTGTGGTGAGGTCAAAGTAGATATTAACTGGCCTAGAAATGGAAGTGGGGAAGCTGTGAGCATATTTTTTTCCATATATTCGTTTTCAGGCTACATCTTAGGATATTTTTCTTTATTCAACTGTCCTATGAAACATGCTTTTTATCTGATTTCACTTACATAAAACATTGAGGCAGAAATATGAAAAAAAGTGTTTTTTACATGTGTGTGCCTCTAGAGGTGATTTTGCCAAACTAATATTCTTTCAAGCCTTACCTTCTAAAGCTCCAACTTATAATGTTCAGAAAATTAAAACTCAATGAAAATGTGATACTATGAAAAGCATTCATATTATTGATTTTTACTTTATAATTTTACTAAACTTTAAAACTTCTAACACACACAAACACACCATCATTACAATTTTAAAACAGCTTCAAAAGTGGAACTCAGATAAGTCAGCTTTTTCTTTACTTTATCTGCTTCAGGCAATGAGGAATTTGCTGCGTCTCAGTGAGACATTTGAAATTTCTCTTATTTAAATTGTCTCAACTTCAAAGCATTTAAAATACAAATCCATCTTTCTTGGCAGTCTCAATGTCAAAAAGTTATCAAGGGAACAAAACCCACCTTCAGTTTAATAAAATTATACTTTTATACAAAAGATATTGTCGTAACCTACAGCCAAACTAAACTCTATAAACAATCAGAACAATACTGAAATCAAATGACTCTATTTATAGAAAATTGTAAGAAAATAAGGAATATTAAAAACTCCAAAGAGACATAGAATCAAGAAGACTTGTAAATTTGTTTGAGTTCATTGTAGATTCTGGATATTAGCCCTTTGTCAGATGAGTAGGTTGGAAAAATTTTCTCCCATTTTGTAGGTTGCCTGTTCACTCTGCTGGTAGTTTCCTTTGCTGTGCAGAAGCTCTTTAGTTTAATTAGATCCCATTTGTCAATTTTGGCTTTTGTTGCCATTGCTTTTGGTGTTTTAGACATGAAACCCTTGCCCATGCCTATGTCCTGAATGGTAATGCCTAGGTTTTCTTCTAGGGTTTTCATGGTTTTAGGTCTAACGTTTAAGTCTTTAATCCATCTTGAATTAATTTTTGTATAAGGTGTAAGGAAGGGATCCAGTTTCAGCTTTCTACATATGGCTAGCCAGTTTTCCCAGCACCATTTATTAAATAGGGAATCCTTTCCCCATTGCTTGTTTTTCTCAGGTTTGTCAAAGATCAGATAGTTGTAGATATGCGGCGTTATTTCTGAGGGCTCTGTTCTGTTCCATTGATCTACATCTCTGTTTTGGTACCAGTACCATGCTGTTTTGGTTACTGTAGCCTTGTAGTATAGTTTGAAGTCAGGTAGTGTGATGCCTCCAGCTTTGTTCTTTTGGCTTAGGATTGACTTGGCAATGCGGGCTCTTTTTTGGTTCCATATGAACTTTAAAGTAGTTTTTTCCAATTCTGTGAAGAAAGGCATTGGTAGCTTGATGGGGATGGCATTGAATCTGTAAATTACCTTGGGCAGTATGGCCATTTTCACGATATTGATTCTTCCTACCCATGAGCATGGAATGTTCTTCCATTTGTTTGCATCCTCTTTTATTTCCTTGAGCAGTGGTTTGTAGTTCTCCTTGAAGAGGTCCTTCACATCCCTTGTAAGTTGGATTCCTAGGTATTTTATTCTCTTTGAAGCAATTGTGAATGGGAGTTCACTCATGATTTGACTCTCTGTTTGTCCGTTGTTGGTGTATAAGAATGCTTGTGATTTTTGTACATTGATTTTGTATCCTGAGACTTTGCTGAAGTTGCTTATCAGCTTAAGGAGATTTTGGGCTGAGACGATGGGGTTTTCTAGATATACAATCATGTCGTCTGCAGACAGGGACAATTTGACTTCCTCTTTTCCTAATTGAATACCTTTTATTTCCTTCTCCTGCCTAATTGCGCTGGCCAGAACTTCCAACACTATGTTGAGTAGGAGTGGTGAGAGAGGGCATCCCTGTCTTGTGCCAGTTTTCAAAGGGAATGCTTCCAGTTTTTGCCCATTCAGTATGATATTCGCTGTGGGTTTGTCATAGATAGCTCTTATTATTTTGAAATACGTCCCATCAATACCTAATTTATTGAGAGTTTTTAGCATGAAGGGTTGTTGAATTTTGTCAAAGGCTTTTTCTGCATCTATGGAGATAATCATGTGGTTTTTGTCTTTGGCTCTGTTTATATGCTGGATTACATTTATTGATTTGCGTATATTGAACCAGCCTTGAATCCCAGGGATGAAGCCCACTTGATCATGGTAGATAAGCTTTTTGATGTGCTGCTAGATTCGTTTTGCCAGTATTTTATCAACCCCATCAAAAAGTGGGCGAAGGACATGAACAGACACTTCTCAAAAGAAGACATTTATGCAGCCAAAAAACACACGAAAAAATGCTCATCATCACTGGCCATCAGAGAAATGCAAATCAAAACCACAATGAGATACCATCTCACACCAGTTAGAATGGCAATCATTAAAAAGTCAGGAAACAACAGGTGCTGGAGAGGATGTGGAGAAATAGGAACACTTTGACACTGTTGGTGGGACTGTAAACTAGTTCAACCATTGTGGAAGTCAGTGTGGCGATTCCTCAGGGATCTAGAACTGGAAATACCATTTGACCCAGCCATCCCATTACTGGGTATATACCCAAAGGACTATAAATCATTCTGCTATAAAGACACATGCACACGTATGTTTATTGCGGCATTATTCACAATAGCAAAGACTTGGAACCAACCCAAATGTCCAACAATGATAGACTGGATTAAGAAAATGTGGCACATATACACCATGGAATACTATGCAGCCATAAAAAATGATGAGTTCATGTCCTTTGTAGGGACATAGATGAAATTGGAAATCATCATTCTCAGTAAACTATCGCAAGAACAAAAAACCAAACACCGCATATTCTCACTTATATGTGGGAATTGAACAATGAGATCACATGGACACAGGAAGGGGAATATCACACTCTGGGGACTGTTGTGGGGTGGGGGGAGGGGGGACGGATAGCATTGGGAGATATACCTAATGCTAGGTGACGAGTTAGTGGGTGCAGTGCACCTGCATGGCACATGTATACATATGTAACTAACCTGCACAATGTGCACATGTACCCTGAAACTTAAAGTATAATAAAAAAAAAATTATCTAATAAAAGTACATATTCTGATAAAATAAAAAAAAGAAAGAACTTGATTATAGTAAAAAAAAAAACAAAAAGACGACTCACAGTTAACAATGCAGCCCACAGAACTGGATGAAAACCACAAAAGCGATGGGAATATGAGAAGAGAGATGGACAATTCTGGTGTCTTTCTCTCTCTGATGGAATGAAAGTATCACTGCACGTAATTTACTCATTTGGGGTCTCGGTTCCTTCCTGAGAAAACATAACTTGGGGCCAGGCGCTGTGGCTCACGTCTGTAATCCTAGCACTTTGGGAGGCCGAGGCCGGTGGATCACCTGAGGTCAGGAGTTTCAGACCAGTGTGCCCAACATGATGAAACCCCATCTCTACTAAAAATACTAAAATTTAGCCTGGTATGGTAGTGGGTGCCTGTAATCCCAGCTACTCGGGAGGCTGAGGTAAGAGACTCCTTTGAACCTAGGAGGCAGAGGTTGCAGTGAGCCAAGATGGCACCATTACACTCGAGCCTGGAGAACAAGAGCAAGATGTCTCAAAAAAAAAAAAAAAAAAAAAAAGTAACTTGGAAAACTCACTTGATGTTTACTTGCAATCTAGATAAAGAAAACAACTGGATGAAAAGTAAGCTTTATTTCTAGTTTAAATATTATCATTAGCTAACATTTAGTAAGTGGTGTGATTTTCTTGAGCCAGACTGTTGAACTCAAAACCTGATGGCTGTATGACATTAGACAAATTACTTAAATTGTCTCAACCTCAGTTTTCTTATCTATAAAGTGGGAAAATAGTCCCACTTCAAAAGGTTGTTGTGAGATGTCAATAAATTAGTAGATATAAGCCACTTAATACAGTGTCTGGCACATATAAATTGATTTGCTATTATTGTTATTATTTGCTTAATTTTTAAACCTTTACATCCTGATTTCCCAATGAAATTGCAAGATTAATGAGCCAGTCTGTTTGAGCATTGTCTCATTAAGAAGAAAGAGTTTCTAGCTAAATACAAGACCCATAAGAGCATTAATCACACTTTGGTACATTTATAAACACTCTTACAGAAACACTAAAAACTATATTAATGATAATAATATCATCTATTAATAATCCTTAAAATTGAACTTATTCATGTAGGTTCTGATATATAGGAACTTTGAGGAAAAAATATATCAGAAAAACGTGCAAAAAACAAAAAAGTTGTCTTCTATATTTGCTTCTTCTCTATTTCTTTTGAACTTTAACATCACAAACACAAGTACACAAAAGCTTTCCTAAGCAGAAATAGCTTTTTTCCCTGCTAAGAGAGTAGACAGAAATCAAATTTACAGTTCCTGGCTGTTTGCTATATTGAGAAGAGGGAGCTTTTCAACACTCGCAGTGCCAACCAAACTCTGAACCAGACACACACTCTCTGATCTGTTTTGTCTTGTTTTGTTTTGTTTTCTTAATTCACATCCTGCTGTGGTTTGAATGTGTCCCCCAAAGTTTATGGGTTGGAAACTTAATACTCAAAGCAATAGTGTGGAGAGGTGGGACCTGTAAGAGGTGATTAGGTCATGAGAGCTCCACCCTCATGAATGGATGAATGCCTTTATTGCAGCAGAAGGTTAGTTCTCACAGGAGTGGGCTCCTAATAAAAGCATAAGTTCAGCCCCCTTCTCCCACCTCTCTCTTTCAGGAGCTTGCACTCTCTTGCCTTTCTGCCTTGCACCATGGGAGGACACAGCAAGAAGCTCTCACCAGATGCTAGACCCTCAACCTTGGACTTCTCAGCCTCCAGAACTATGAGAAATAAATTTCTGTTTATTGTAAATTGCCCAGTCTCAAATATTATGTGACAGCAGCACTAAACAGACTAAGATGCTCCCTTAACATAGACCACAGGGTTCCTATGGAAAACAGGCAACATGGAATGTTTCAGGCATTGTAATCATTGAAGGAAAGGAGAAACAAAAGGAGAGATTGTGCTGAAGTGAACAGAGCACATACTGTGACGGGAATCTCACAATCTTAACAACTTTGAGATCAGGTAAGTGTCTTGTCTGGAGATCAGATAAGGGTCTTGAGATCAGGAAAGGGTCTTGTAAAGAGCTTCTCTATGGTATATTTCAAATCTGAAATTTTGGATTCAGGTGAAATAGTTAAAGATCTGAGTTCTAATCCACTGTGTCACTTTGATTATGTAGTGTACAATGCCTTAAATGCATATTTTCTTATTTAGTGTAACAGAAACACCATAAGAGAGATGTCTTTGATAATCTCCAGTATGGAGGCACATAATTGAAAGTTCCAAAAGGTTGAATAACTTATGAATAGTGAACAGCAAGTTAGAGTTTGAATGCATTTCTTTGGAATTCAGAGCCTGTGTTTTTATACTGTCACACTACCTCTTATATATGCTTATTCATTGAATATAAGTTGTATTATTTTCCCCACTGATATCTATTCAGGCTTGCATAAAATTTTCTCTTTTATAATTAGGGAAGCTAAATAAACTCTATAAATTTAACAAAGATTTTCTGAATGATAATATGGTGGGCACTGTACATTGTATTGGAGTACAACAGTAAACAAAAAAAAATATGGTACCCAAGTTTATGGTTGAGAGGGAGACCCATTATTTTAAAGAAGTGTAAAAAATCTGTCCAATTAATGCTTCCCTATCTTTTCATTGTAAATTATCAGAATTTAACTTTCACCATTTGCCAAGCTATTGTGCTGGATGCTTTTATACATTATTTCATCTAATCTAGGAATCAATTTTGTTTTTATTTTACAAAAGAGGAAACGTGCCTAACTAGTATATGCTTGTATCAATTTATTCTCCCTCCAGCATTGAATAAAAATGACTTATTTTATTGTATCTTCTTCAATATTCATTACTTTCCTTAGAAACTGCTAATTTGATAGATTAAAAACTGTAATTGTTTTCATTAGGATTTTTATCTTAATGAGGTTGGAAACCTGTTGATATATCAGCAAATATTTATTAGGCAGCTATTATTTACCAAGTAGTACACATGGCATAGAGGATAAAAGAAAAAAAAAGTTTTGTTTTTTTTTTAAATGGGAAAGTAAAAGAAAGTTTATAAGCCTCACAGGTGAACATAAATAGCCCCATTTTATTCATGGCCTAGTATTATCTCTTTGGTCACAGGGGTACAGTTGGTTAATGTCCACATGGAAAGCAAAAGACATTCTGTATCGATGATACTATTGCTTCTTTTTAAAAATAAGGATTCTGTATTATAAAATTGACTATTGTTTGCCTCTTTGTATAGGTTTTTCTGTTCAGCTTTTTCTGTCTTCTACATGCTAAAGAATAAAATTTAATGTGGTTCACAATTCAAAAGAAAATGATTTTTAAGGTGAGATAAATGTGTATTGTGATAGTAGCATTTATAATTCATCTGCACAAATAATTACTAATCTAAATATGTAGTTCATTTTAATGTACTTCAAAAGTATGTCTATTGTTTTTGCTAAGATACATTAAGCATCTTGGATTTGTAATGTTGCACAAAGGCTGTTAGTTACTATCAAAAAATCGGAATAGAACCAAAACCACATTTCTGATGTCTCAGCTTTCATTCTATTTTCTTTTAGCCAGATCATACTGTCTTCCCAATCTCTCACTTGACAGCAAGTGAAATTGCCCTAGGCTAGGAACATCACAGTATGAAAGTGAGATGTCATGATAAAGACACGTAATTTTCATTGCACCCATATGGCATATTCATTTTTCCTAGTCTCTTTTTGGGTTGGAAAATCACCTATTTCATTATATCCCATTGATTTTGCTTGTTTGTTTAAAACTGTACCAACTGACAGAATTGAGGCTATGCCTGTTTGTCCATGATAGTTGCTTTGCATGATTAGTCAAAGACTATGTGATGATGGAATAACCATAAGATGTTGATTGTTCACTTATTAGGAAGTCTTAAGTTTAGTGATTGCTGGATTGCTGCATAACTTATTATGCTCAGGGATTTGGATTAGTACCTTGATAATTCCCTGGGCCTTTTTCTCATCAAAACCAGACAGCTGCATACAATCAAGATATTGGTAAAAACAGAAAGTAGTCCCAGAAGTCCCCAGAAGACTTTCCTTTCTATGTCTTTGGCTAGAACTTTGTTACATACACGCTCCTGTATAAAAGACATGTCTCACCTTCAGAGAGATTAAAGAATACCTGTTCCATCCCTGAACAAAAGCAGTGTGATAGCAATAAGGAAAAAGTTGGAGAAAAGCTTTTATACAAAAATCCAGGAATGTCTGATAAAAATATTTTAAAAGTAAAGAGACTTATCAAATATAATCAGTTTTTAAATCACATTAAAAACAAAAGTAGAAATCATAAGTTAATTTTAATTCAAAGTGAATCAGAGTCATGTGAATACATAAATTTATTAGAAATACCATACATTAGACACATATAATGATATGGTTTGGCCGCATCTCCACCAAAGTCTCATCTTGAATTCTTACATGTTGTGGGAGGAACCTGGTAGGAGGTAATTGAATCATGGGAGCAGTTTTTTCTCATGCTGTTCTCATAATGGTGGGTGAGACTCGTGAGATCTGATGGTTTTATATGGGAGAGTTTCCCTGCACAAGCTCTCTCACTCTTTTAACCTGCTGCCATCCATGTAAGACGGGACTTGCTCCTCCTTGCCTTCTGCTATGATTCTGAGGCCTCCCCAGACACACGGAAGTGTAAGTCCATTAAACCTCTTTTTCTTCCTAGTCTCGGGTGTGTCTTTATCAGCAGTATGAAAATGGACTAATACTTAAATTAGTACTAGCAGAGTGGGGCATTGTTGAAAAAATTCCTGAAAATGTGAAAGCAACTTTGGATCTGGGTAACAGGCAGATGTTGGAACAGTTTGGAGGACTCAGAAGAAGACAGAAAAATGTGATAATGTTTGGAACTTCCTAGAGACTTGTTGAATAGCTTTGAACAAAATGCTGATAGTGATATCGACAATAAAATCCAGGCTGAAGTGGTCACAGATGGAAGTGAGGAACTTGTTGGGAACTGTTGCTAAGTTTTAGCAAAGAGACTAGTGGCATTTTCCCCCTGGCCTAGAGATTTATGGAACTTTGAACTTGAGAGACATGATTTAGGGTATCTGGCAGAAGAAATTTCTAAGCAGCAAAGCATTCAAGAGGTGACTTGGGTGCTGTTAAAGGCATTCAGTTTTATAAGAGAAGCAGAGCATAAAAGTTCAGGAAAATTTCAGCCTGACAATGCAATAGAAAAGAAAATCCCATTTTCTGAGGAGAAATTCAAGCCAGCTGCAGAAATTTGCATAAGTAATGAGGAGTCAAATGTTAATCCCCAAGACAATGGGGAAAATGTCTCCAGGGCATGTCAGAGACTCTTGCAGCAGCCCCTCTCATCACAAGCCCTGAGGTACTGGAAGAAAAAGTGGTTTCATGGGCTGGGCCCAGGGTCCCTGTGCTGTGTGCAGCTTAGGGATTTGGTGTTGTGGATTGCAGCCATTCCAGCTGGGGCTGGGAGGAGCCAACATGGAACTCAGGCTGTGCCTTTGGAGGGTGCAAGCCCCAAGCCTTGGTAGCCATGTGATGTTGAGCCTGTGGGTGCACAGAAGTCAAGAATCGTGGTTTGGGAACCTCCCCTTAGATTTCAGAAAATGTATGGAAATGCCTGGGTGCCCAGGCAGAATTTTGCTGCAGGAGTGGAGCCCTCAGGGATAACCTCTGCTGTTGAAGTGTGGAACAGAAATGTAGGGTCAGAGTCCCCACACAGACTCCCTACTGGGGCACTGCCTAGTGGAGCTGTGAGAAGAGGGCCACCATCGTCGTCCTCAAGACCTCAGAGTTGTAGATCCACTGGCAGCTTGCACCATGCACCTGGAAAAGTTGTGAACTCTCAAAAACAGCCTGTGAAGGCAGCTGGGATGGAGGTTGCCACCTGCAAAGCCACAGGGGTGAAGTTGCCCAAAACCATGAGAAACCACCTCTTGTATCAGCGTGACCTGGATGGAGACATGGACTCAAAGGAGATCATTTTGGAGCTTTAAGATTTAACTGCCTTGTTGGATTTCAGACATCCGTGGAGTCTGTAGCCTCTTTGTTTTTGCCAATTTCTCCCATTTGGAATGGCTGTATTTACCGAATGCCTGTACCCCCATTGTATCTAAGAAATAACTAACTTGCTTTTGATTTTACAGGCTCATGGGCAGAAGGGTCTTGCCTTGTGTTAGATGAGACTTTGAACTGTGGACTTCTGAGTTAATGCTGAAATGAGTTAAGACTTTGGGATACTGTTGAGAAGGCATGATTGGTTTTGAAATGTGAGGACATGAGATTTGGAGGGACCAGGGGTGAAATGATATGGTTTGGCTATGTCCCCACCCAAATCTCATCTTGAATTTCCACCTATTGTGAGAGGGACCTGGTGGGAGGTAACTGAATTATGAAAGCAGGTCATTATCATGCTGTTCTTGTGATGGTAGGTGAATCTCACAAGATCTGATGGTTTTATAAGGGGGAATTTCCCTGCACAAGCTCTCTTATTTGCCTGCCGCCATCCACGTAAGACGTGACTTGCTCCTCCTTACTGTCTGCCATGACTGTGAGACCTCCCCATCCACGTGGAAATGTAAGTCCATTAAACCTCTTTTTCTTCCAAGCCTCAGGTATATCTTTATCAGAAGTGTGAAAAAGAAGTAGTACACATACCAAAATCAAAGAAAAGTTTTTCTTATTGTAGTAGTCCATTTTCATACTGCTGATAAAGACATATCTGAGACTAGGTAATTTACAAAAGAAAGAGGTTTATTGGATTTACAGTTCCACATGGCTGGGAAGGCCTATGATCATGGCAGAAGGTGAAAGGCATATCTCACATGACAGTAGGCTAGAGAAAAGAGAGCTTATGCGGGGGAACTCCTCTTTTTAAAACCATCAGCTCTCTTGAGACTTATTCACTATCATGAGAATAGCACGGGAAAAACTTGTCCCCATAATTCAATTACCTCCCACCAGGTTTCTCCCACAACATGTGGGAATTCGAGATGAGATTCAGGTGGGAACACAGCCAAACCATATCACTCATTGAACCATATTTTTAAGTACTCCAACTTAATTGAATTAATATGTTATAGAATCATGGCTTGATTCCATTGTGCAATAAGGAGTTCAAAATTTATTGACCCGGTTCAGCCTCAGTAATAAAAGAGAACATATGTTTAGTTAATTTAACAAAAATATTATCAGAACATATTTCTGTAACAACAGAGGTGTTTTCCATAGCCAGCATTGTCAAGAAGGCATCTAGTATTCTTTAATTAATCACAATAATATTTAAGTTTGTTGAGAGGTAGAAAGTCCACCTTTGAAAATTGAACATATGGCAACTATGAAACACATCTATCATGAAAAGAAAAACAATGATAACAAGCTTCATCTAGATTTTGAGAAATTATAATTTCCTGCTATTTTTAGTAACTTCTTAAAGTTAGAAATAGCACAACAATTTAAAACAAAAAAGACCCTTAAATTTAAGTTTTTTAGTAAAAAATATTTAAAATATAAATATTTAAAATTAGTAAGTTAAAGCATATTTTATTTTTGTGTGAAAGATTTCTTAATCCCAATTTAATTAATTTGAATTAAAAAATTTAATTAAAAAATTTAAGATAACTACTATAAGGCAAAATTATTTTCAACTGTTCATATAGTTAATATGATTAAGTAGGCAGTTATACCCTTAACTTTGTATTACTAAATATTTTCTTTTAAGTAAAATAATCTTTACATGATTGCCTTTTATTCTTTTTAGATGTGCTTTTGCAGACTTAAAACTACAAGGTGGTCAGTAATTATAGATGACTTTTTCAATATTTCATTTGCAGCTGCACATAAAAGATAAAGTTATATTTGAAGAGAATGGGTATGGTATAGGTTTCTATAAACATTAACCGCAATGAACATGTAAATAATCAATATCACAGAGATAAGATAGAGTCTTAATTGTCCAAAGAAAGTAAAATTGCTCAAATTTAAGTCAATGACTGAATTTTTGTTGGTGTACCAAAGTAAGGTTTCTAATTTTTAAAAAGTAGAAATTACACTTGAAAAAAAGTGTGATTAATCAATTAAAATTTGGAGGGAAAGCTTCTTCACCTCAGCATGTGTAAAACAAGCATGAAGAGCAGTGTTCTAACAAATATTTATTGCTGAAAGATAAAAGCTAAGTCTGTTGTAAGTGGTTACTATATCAAGTTAGGTTACAAAGAATATTTTCTTAGAATTTTCTAGATACCATCAGGGCTAATGCTTGGAATTTGCTTTCCTTTGTGCCTTTCTATTCCCTTCCTAGCAATGGCCTCTGTCCTTCCATCTCTCCATCTCATTCTGCCCCAGGAAGAGTGCAAGAAGTGGACTTTCCTCCTTCTTTTCATTAGTACTAGTGGCTTGACCAGTCAGTTTCAGCAAGATACATCCCTAACTCTATCAACTTTTGAATTGTCAAGGAAATCAAGCCTATTATAGATTCTGTTCTCAGTGTACAAAGTTATAACAATGGCAACTCACCATCATTTTATATTTCCCTACAAAATTGAGATTTTAAAAAAGTGGGAGCAAGGAAGGGAGGAAAGATCTATGGCCTGATGAAAGTGAGTTATAAGAAGGAGCTTCTTTCTATTTTGTCTGTTAATAAACACTGTTTAAATTTGAAAGAACAGTTGATTTGCAATCAAGACTGTTTTGATCCATGTTAAATTTGATCAGATTTGTAAGGAAGCAGGAGACTATGGCCATGGAAATTACGGTAATGTGGTGCCCAAGCACAGAGTATTAGAGAAAAAAATCAATAAGGTAAAGAGGCTCTGGAGGCACCTAATGCCATATATAACTAACTACCTCTTGTCTTAATATGTTTTGTGCTGTTCTGACAGAATGCTTGAGACTTAGGTGATTTATGAAGAAAAGAGATACATTTCTTTTTTTTTTTTTATACTTCAAGTTCTAGGGTACATGTTCACAATGTGCAGGTTTGTTACATATGTATACATGTGCCCTGTTGGTTTGCTGCATCCATTACCTCGTCATTTACATTAGGTATTTCTCCTAATGCTATCCGTCCTCCATCCACCCACCTCATGGCAGGCCCCGGTGTGCAATGTTCCCTGCCCTGTGTCCAAGTGTTCTCGTTGTTCAGTTCCCACCTATGAGTGAGAACATGCAGTGTTTGGTTTTCTGTCCTTGACATAGTTTGCTCAGAATGATAGTTTCCAGCTTCATCCATGTCACTAGAAAAGACATGAACCCATCCTTTTTTATTGCTGCATAGTATTCCGTGGTGTATATGTGCCACATTTTCTTAATCCAATCTATCATTGATGGGCATTTGGGTTCGTTCCAAGTCTTTGCTATTGTGAATAGTGCTGCAATAAACATACGTGTGCATGTGTCTTTATAGTAGCATGATTTATAATCCTTTGGGTATATACCCAGTAATGGGATGGCTGGGTCAAATGGTATTTCTAGTTCTAGATCCTTGAGGAATCACCAGGCTGTCTTCCACAATGGTTGAACTAGTTTGCACTCCCACCAACAGTGTAAAAGCATTCCTATTTCTCCACATCCTCTCCAGCACCTATTGTTTCCTGACTTTTTAATGATTGCCATTTTAACTGGTGTGAGATGGTATCTCATTGTGGTTTTGATTTGCATTTCTCTGATGACCAGTGATGTTGAGAATTTGTTCATGTGTCTATTGGCTGCATAAATGTCTTCTTTTGAAAACTGTCCGTTCACATCCTTTAACCACTTTTTGATGGGGTTGTTTGATTTTTTCTTGTAAATTTGTTTGAGTTCTTTGTAGATTCTGGATATTAGCCCTTTGTCAGATGAGTAGATTGCAAAAATTTTCTCCCATTCTATAGGTTGCCTGTTCACTTTGATGGTAGTATTTTTTGCTGTGCAGAAGCTCTTTAGTTTAATTAGATCCCATTTGTCTATTTTGGTTTTTGTTGCCATTGCTTTTGGTGTTTTAGTCATGAAGTCCTTGCCCATGCCTATGTCCTGAATGGTATTACCTAGGTTTTCTTCTAGAGTTTTTATGATTTTAGGTCTAATATTTAAGTCTTTTGTCCATCTTGAATTAATTTTTGTATAAGGTGTAAGGAAGGGATCCAGTTTCAGCTTTCTACATATGGCTATCCAGTTTACCCAGCACCCTTTATTAAATAGGGGATCCTTTCCCCATTTCTTGTTTTTGTCAAGTTTGTCAAAGATCAGATGGTTGTAGATGTGTAGTGTTATTTCTGAGGCCTCTGTTCTGTTCCATTGGTCTATATCTCTGTATTGGTACCAGTACCATGCTGTTTTGGTTACTGTAGCCTTGTAGTATAGTTTGAAGTCAGGTAGCGTGATGCCTCCAGCTTTGTTCTTTTGGCTTAGGAGTGATTTGGTGATGCGGGCTCTTTTTTGGTTCCATATGAACTTTAAAGTAGTTTTTTCCAATTCTGTGAAGAAGGTCATTGGTAGCTTGATGGGGATGGCATTGAATCTATAAATTACCTTGGGCAGTATGGCCATTTTCACAATATTGATTCTTCCTACCCATGAGCATGGAATGTTCTTCCATTTGTTTGTATCCTCTTTTATTTCATTGAGCAGTAGTTTGTAGTTCTCCTTGAAGAGGTCCTTCACATCCCTTGTAAGTTGGATTCCTAAGTATTTTATTCTCTTTGAAGCAATTATGAATGGGAGTAATAAGGGTAAGATATAAGGCACGATTCATCCTGAAGCAAATTAGTCTCCAGCTTTGAGCCTATAAAATTAACAAGTAATGTGCTTCCAAAATACAATACTAGGACAGGTATGTGATATATATTCTGTATTAGACCATTCTTGCATTGCTATAAAGAAATACCTGAGACTGGGCAATTTATAAAGAAAACAGGTTTAATTGGTTCATGATTCTGCAAACTATACAGGAAGCATTGCACCCACATCTTCTCAGCTTCTGGAGAGGCCTCAGGGATCTTTTACTCATGGCAGAAGGCAAAGAGGGAGCAGGTATTTTACATGACAAAGCAGGAGCAAGCAAAAGAGTGGGGGGTGAGGTGTCACAGACTTTTACATGACCAGATCTCACAAGAACACACTATCATGAAGATAGCACCAAGCCATTAGGGATCCACCAGCATAAGTGAAACACCTCAAGCACTGGGGATTACAATTCAACATGAGATTTGAGTGGGACAAATATCCAAATTATATCACATTCCTATTCCAAAAGGGAAAAATAGGCAACTGGGCAAAGGAAGTCTAAAGCCCAATAGGCAAGATTACATTAAACCCTAAGGCTGAAGAATAATCCCTTTTGCCTCCATCTCCTGCATCCTAGGCATACACAGATAGTGCTATGTTCCTAAGGCCACAGTCAGCACCAGCCCCATGGCTTTGCTGGGCTCAGTCCACCCAGCAGCTCTCACAGGTTCAAGTATCACACTTGCAGCTTTCCCAGGGTGGAGATGCAGGCTGGTGGCCTTACAGTTCTGGGGTCTTGGGGGCTACCCCACTCCCAGGTCTTCACTAGGCATTGCCCTATTGGAGACTCTCTTCAGTGGTTATGTCCCTGTGACAAGTCTCTGCCTGGGCCCTCAGGCTGTCCAGTACATCCTTTGAAATATAGGCGGAGGCTGCATGGTCCCAAAGCCCTTGAATTGTACATGTCTACAGAGTCAGCATCGTGTTGTACCAGTCAGCATCAATAAGCCTTGCCATAAAGGCTTATTCCTTGTGCCCTCCAGAGCAGTGGCCCAAGCCATAGTGGAGCCCACATTGCACTTGTGCCCACTTAAGAAACAGCTGGGTCAGCCAAGGAGCAATGTTCTGGAATCAAAGGAGCAGAATTCCAAGGTGATCCTGAGCAGCAGCCCCAGGAATGTGTCCTGGGCCTGTCCCCTGAAAAAATTCTGCCCTCCTAGATCTCTGGTCCTGTAATGGGCAGGGCAGTCTCTATAATCTCCAAAATGCCTGTGGGGTCACTCTGTTATTGACTTCATAAATAGCACTTGGTTTCCTTCTAACCCTATTAATCTCTTTAGCAAATTCTTTTGAGAAAGAATAGTAAGAACGCCTCATTAATTTCATCATTTCTTTCTTTTCTCCTTTTGTTGTACGCAACAGAAAGAAGCCAGGCAGCACCATGAATCCTTTGCTGCTTAGATGTTTCTTCTGTCAGATATCTTAGTTAATTGCTTATAAGTTCTGCCTTTTACAAAGTCTTAGGATATTCCATCATATCCTTTGCAACTCTGTAATAAGGATACTATTTACTCTAGTTTTTAATATTTTGGTCCTCAAATCCATTTGCGACTTCATCAGAATGATCTTTACCTCTTATATTTTCATGGACATTTTGATCAATACTGCTTAAGAAATTCCAGACTATTCTTTTCTTTTGAACCCGCACCAGAAGGACCCTTAATACTCTACTTATGGTAATCTGGGCTTTTTCTAGCCTGCTCCTCCAAATGCTTCCAGTTATGGCAACCTCCCCACCTCTTGGTACCAGTGTTCTGTCTTAGTCTGTTTTGTGCTTCTAAACAAAATACCTGAGACTAGGTATTAATAAAGAAAAAAATAATTATCAGAGTTCTATAGGCTGGGAAGTCCAAGTTCTGTGAGTTACATCTGGTGAGGGCCTCCTTATTCCATCATCCCATGGGAGAAGACAGAAGGGCAAGAGAGGATGAGGGCAGGGGGATAGGATAGGGGCCAAACTTATCCTTTTATCAGGAAATCACTTCCAAGATAACTAATCAATTCTTGAGATTAGTGAATTAATCAATATTGTTGCAATGAGGATCAACCTTCTAACACATGAATTTTGGGGGACACATTAAAACCATGGCAACCATATGACTCTCCTTGAGAACAATGATCCAACTTTCTAACATTCAATATCCAAGCAAACTGTTGGAGTATAACTTATTTTAAAGTGCATGAGTGCTTGTGTATATAAATTAACAGAACCTATACTATGCCTAAATCCAGTGCTTCCACTACCCAAGTTCTTTAGCTGAAGCAGTTTTTCCTCCTCTAATCCCAAAATACAAGGTTTAAGCCCCAAACCCTATTTGATTTTAGAAAATGTGTGTTTAATAAGTTTACAATTAGTACATTTTTAAGAATTCCCAGGGACCATTTCTTTAGTCCAACAAATTGATCTTGGTTTTCTCTTGCCATATCTTGTTGCAGTGTCCTTCTGAGATTCTACTTACTACCTCTTGTTTGATAACTGATTCTCCAAAATTGCTATTTCCCAGAAAGGGGAGTGGTTCTATATTAATCTCTCCAGTGTCATTAATACCAAGCTTAATATACAAGACAGCTTTTGCTAACATTTAATTATAACATCAAGAACTATAATGCAGGAAGAGAAATCTTAAAAATGGGTACCAGGTAATATAGTCTAAGAGTCAAGCAGTGTTTTTTACTCCAGAATCAATTGTTTTTCTTGAACCATTCTACCTGGGGTCAAATTCTGCCCTTATTCTTGGAGTCAAATTCCCACTGTCTCTCTTGTGGGAGTGGAGAGAAAGGAAATGAACAAACCTTATAGTAATTTCCTCATGCTCTGAGTCCTAATGACATTATAAACACTCCATACGAGTGTCTTCCTTTAGAGTTCATTACTGATTCAAGATTGCTCTGTATCTGCATGAGTTAATGTTGATCTCAGATCAACCCAACAAGAATAAAGGGGAAGAGTATTTTCCGGGCACAAATTCAATGTCCAACCTAAAATTTAAAATCTTTATAAATCCCATATTTGCCATCATGACAGCTTCAATAATTTTAAAATCCATATTCCACTTTGAGCTGTAGGAGAAATTCTTGGTAAATTTAAAATAGCAGTTTATTCCCACTGCATAAGCATTACTGCTTCTATATATTGGAGCATTAAGTAAGTGCAAATTACTTTCTCTTATGGAATATCTTTTAGTATTTCAAATAAAATGCACCTTTTAAGAATGACTGATAACTCATAATTCAGTACTTAATGCATAAAACTTTGAACAACTGTATTTGAATGTAGTTTTTTTATATTCACAGCCCAACCATTCTATCTTATAGTGCCATTTAGTAATTGCTGCATAATTCTTGAGTAGTTCATATCTGAATTTGAAAATTTGAAATGTTTTTGAATTATTTATACTATAATATAAAGTTGAAGAAGTAAAAAATCAAGAGAAAAAAGAACTTTGGGAAGAAGGGTTTTTTCAACTTCAGGTTGGAGTAAACAAGTCAAGTGTCTGCTTTCTTACCATGTTTTCAAGAAAGGCTTTTAGTTGAATGAGCACACTTACAAATAACAGAATTAACGTTGGGTCTCGATTTTCTGCTTTAGCTTCTAGATCTTTATCTTCCAACCCTACATTATCCCATATACCTCTTCATAAGTATATCCTACTTATCATGTCCTACAAAGTTGGAGAACATCAGGTTGGGAAAATGATATTTAAGGACCGTTTAATCAAACTCATATCTGATATATATATGCTTATATATATATTTAAACATTCTGATAAATAGTTGCAATGTTTATAGGAAATATAGCTTGCTACTTCTAGAAACAGAAAAGTTTTATTACATATTTCACCCTATACATTTATTGTCTGCCATTGCATAAGTCCTATATGAGATGCTTATTTCAAAGAGATAAAGAAAGAGTCAATCTCTGCCTTTATTGGGGGAAATCAGCCCTCGATGTTTCAACGTAGGTTCTTTTCTATTTCCCTAAGTGTTGGCTGGTCTGAGAAATAAAGGGAAAGAGTACAAAAAAGAGAAAATTTAAAGTTGGGTGTCCAGGGGAGGCATCACATGTCAGCACGTTCTGTGATGCCTCCCAAGCCACAAAACCAGCAAGTTTTTATTAGTGATTTTCAAAGGGGAGGGAGTGTACAAATAGGGTGTGGGTCACAGAGATCACATGCTTCACAAAGCAATAAAATATCACAAGGCAAATGGGGGGCAGAGCAAGATCACAGGACCAGGGTGAAATTAAAATTGCTAATGAAGTTTCATGTCCCATTGGGCACACATTGTCATTGATAACATCTTATCAGGAGACAGGGTTTGAGAGCAGACAACCAGTCTGACTAAAATTTACTAGGCAGGAATTTTCTTATCCTAATAGGCCTGGGAGCACTAAGGGAGACCGGGGCTTATTTCATCCCTTATCTGTAACCGCATGAGACAGACATTCCTAGAGTGGCCATTTTAGAGACCTCCCTCTAGGAATGCATTCTCTTTCTCAGGGCTGTTCCTTGCTGAGAAAAAGAATTCAGTGATATTTCTCCTATTCACTTTTGTAAGAAGAGAAATATGACTCTGTTCTATCCGGCCCCTCAGGCAGTCAGGCCTAATGGTTATCTCACTTGTTCCCTGAAAATCGCAGCCATCCTCTTCCTTTTGGATGCCCAGATTTCATATTGTTCAAACACACATGCTCTACAATTTGTGCAGATAACACAATCATCACAGGGTCCTGAGGCTACATACATCCTCAGCTTACGAAGATGATGGGATTAAGAGATTAAAGTAAAGAGAGGCATAGGAAATTATAAGAGTATTGATTGGGGAAGTGATAAATGTCCATGAAATCTTCACAATTTATGTCCAGAGATTGCAGTAAAGACAGGCATAAGAAATTATAAAAGTATTAATTTGGAGAACTAACAAATGTCCATGAAATCTTCACAATTTATGTTCTTCTGTCACAGCTTCAGCAGGTCCCTCCGTTCGGGGTCCCTGACTTCCAGCAACATACCTTCACATAGTTCCTGGTTAGTGGGGTAGCCAACAAATAAATCAGCAATTCCAACTTAATTTGATAATATTTTGAAAAGGGGTAGCCAACAAATAAATCAGCAATTCCAACTTAATTTGATAATATTTTGAAAAGACACTTAAAAAGTGCAACAGAGGGACACTTTGGCAAGGGGAAAACCACTCAATTTTTCTATAGTGCCCGTCTTCTAAAGGAGTGATCCCCTTTGTTGCTGTCTTTTTGTGTCAGCTTCAGTCTGGCAAAGATAGCAAAGTCCAAATCACCTCCTAGCAAAAAATAAAAAAGAAAAAAAAAAGGTAGGTCTATTTTTACTTCAAAAAGAAAACAAAAAATTAAAAGAAATACCAGCCCTAATGCACATAGGATATCTGAGAAAAAGAAAGCAGAACAATCTTTCTAACTTGGCTTAATAATACCTTTAATTTCTTTATAATACCTTGCAGTACCTCTATACCTGCACTCAGATTGTCTTCCAAGTACTCTTAATGGTAGCCATGTGCACTTAAAAGGACTGAAAACACTTCACTTTATATAGGACTCTACAATTTGAGTACAGTCATAAATTGATTCCACAAACATTTATTGATTCCACAAACACGTACTGGACCTCTACTATATCAAAGTCTCAAGGAACTCAATGATGAAATCACAAAGACCTAATATTTATTCTCAAGGGGTTTAGTGTCTAGTGAGTGATACTAGCAAGTAAATAGACAATTAAAATACGGTGTAAATGGTATAAGAGAAAATAGTGTCACATTACTTGGAAGCAGTCAGAAAAGCCTTTCTAGTGAAAGTCACGTTTTATGCTCTGACCTGAAGAGTGAGAAGGTGTTAGCTACTTAAAGAATGAAAAGGAAGAATGTGCCTGCAGAATGTGCCAGCAAAACATACGCAAAGGCCCAGAAGCAAAAAAAGAGAGCGCGGTGTTTTCAAGGAACTTAAGGAAATTCAATTTAGCTGGATCATCGAGTGATCCATGGTTTGAGGTAGCCTGAGAATGGCTCGACAAGTAATCAGAGGGCTGAGCATACTAGAGCCTGTAGAGCTGTTTTAAGGCACATGGAATTTTGGAGTGAGAGTAACAGAGAAGCACTGAACAGTTTTAAATCAGAGTAATAGGGTCAGATCTCATTTTAGACAAAATACACTGGCTACTGTGGAGAACAGGTTTTCAGCACTTCAAGTCAAGAAATAGATAAATATCTTTGTTAGAACTTTCTTCTCCTCCATGGTCCCTTTATCAGTTCCAATTTAGGCAATGACCAAAATTTGCTCAGCACCAATTAACTAATGGGCCCTCAGTGGCTTTAGTGGTTTAGGCAGTGGAAAGGTTTGTCACACTACTCTGTGTCCCCTGGCACAATCAGATATTTGGGCCTGCCTCTTTGAGGATTGTTCTAATACACCTCATCCTAGTAGCTACAGCAGCATCCACCACAGCTCTGGTGTTCAGGCACCACCTGACCAGACACACAAAGGCTTTGGCTACATAACCTGAAAGCATAAGATCTGACTTCTTTAGAAGCTGCAGAGAGGAGTTGAGTGGAATTCGTTTGAGGTCTTTCTGGGGTATTTCACTGGCCAATTGTTTACATGGATCTGCTGTGTAGTAGAAAAAGCTGCACTCTATTTGTAGATTTGGGACACTTATAACTGAACCATTGGCATGAATGTGGTCACCTAGGGTATGCAGAGAGAAGACAACCTTAGGGAAAGCTAGCATTCAAAACATGGAGAAAGAAAGGAGTTCTACAAAGAATATTAAGAAGGCTTGCCCTAAGGATACAGGAGAAAACCCAGCAGAGTTTTTTGATTCAAAAATAAAGCAGTAAAACACTCTAAGATGCGAAATGCTGCTAAGAGGTTGAGTGAAATAAAGTCTTAAATGTGGCCTTTATATTTAGGAATAAATTTGGTCAAGTGAATTCTGATACTATAACAGAGAAATTTTGTTGGATGGTTAGGTTTAGAGAAATGTATTGTGATGGGTTGGTGGCTTGATTCACCCATTCAAAAAGATTGTAAAGTGGATCATACAAATGATGCAATGAATGAAGTGAATGGAAGAAAGATTTTCTATTTATTTCTTTATTATTTATTGCTTGTTTTAAATTATAGAGGTTTGAGCAATCTCAAATACTTATGAAAAGGGGAAAGTAAAAAGAAAGAGATTGAATTTACAGAAAATAGAAGAGAGAATTTGCTGGTAACTAACAACCCACTTACCCTGAGCCATGATTGGCCCATAAATATATTTTGTTTGTTTGTTTTGTTTTTTGTTTTGTTATTGTTGTTTTTGAGACAGAGTCTCATTCTGTTGCCCAGACTGGAGTGCAATGTCTTGATCTAGGCTCAGTGCAACCTCTGCCTCCCGGGTTCAAGCTATTCTCTCACCTCAGCTTCCTGAGTAACTGGGATTACAGTTACTCATCATCATCCCTGGCTAATTTTTGTATTTTTGTAGAGACGGGGTTTCACCATGTTGGCCAGGCTGGTCTTTAACTCCTGACCTCAGGTGATTCACCTGCCTTATTTGTTTGTTTTAAGACCACAACATATTTTAAAGAGAGAGAGATTGTAGGAATTTAGGCATCACTTGAAAATGTGGAAGATTTGGCATCTACTGAGCCCATAATTCTGTATGAAGGAGCTATAGTAGCCAATAGTTACATATCTCTTTCAAAATGAGTAAGTACAGTTTCCTGGCTGGGTGTGGTATCTCACGCCTGTAATCCTAGCATTTTTGGAGGCGAGTGTGGGAGGATCACCTGAGCTCAGGAGTTCAAGCGCAGCCTAACAATATGGTGAAACCTTGTTTCTAACAAAAATAGAAAAAAAATTAGCTGGGCGTAGTGGTGCACACCTGTAGTCCCAGCTAGCAGGAATGAGACAGGTGAATCACTTGAGCCCAGGAAGCAGAGATTGCAGTGAGCCAAGATCGTGTCACTGAACTCCAGCCTGGGCCACAGAGCAAGTCCCTGTCTCAAGAAAAAAAAAAAAAGTTCATACAGTTTCCTGCCCAATTTATCTATTCTAAATTGGTATGTGTGTATGTGTGTTTGAATTTGTTCAGGCTGAAATATAAAATAGTGATAAAATAATTACAGAATATGCCTGAATGTGCAGAGAGATATGGATTCAGAAAATTTAAGAATTTTAACAGAAGTGAAGAAAGATAAGCCAGGGGATTCAGTTAACTTTCTACCTGTTTTTGTCAGAAGTTGAGAAACTCTATCCTAACGGTATTTCTGCTCTCTGAAGCTCGGGCAAGATCTTTTATGAGAGTAAAGGGAAGTTCATTCCTGAAAATCTTGATAACAATATGTAGGAACAGGACTAAAGAAAATGTATTTGTAAGGACCTGTATAATCATGATATTTTAATTATTTTATTTTATTTTATTATTTTAATTATTTATTTAGAAGAAGTTTAGAAAAACTGTTACTATTACTACTACTACTACTAAATGCATTCATGGAGCACTTCTGATATTCCAGACACCATTCTAAACTCTATTAATGAATCACTCTATTTAATCTTCATAATAAGCCTATGAATTGAAGATTATTATTCTCCTCATTTCACTTCTTTAAAAGATGATTGTGTCAATTATATAAAATGCCAGGTTTTACATTGAAAAATGGAAATTTCTCAATTTGATGAATTTTGGGACGATTATCTCTTTTAAATTTCTACATAAGTAGGATTTGTAAGCTAAATCTCTTTAACCTCAATCCATTATTAATTCTAATAAATATTGAAAATTTTTAAGAAACTTGACTACCACTAAATATTCCTGAAGGCATCATCTATAAACTAGCTAAGCATTTCACTTTATATCACCTAGGTTTAAATTAATTTATGAGCCACTGGAACGCATAACCAAAGTCATGTATTTTCTAATGATACTTCATCATCATTAGATAGTTTAAAAGTCACTCCATCGACACTTGGGTAGTTGTGCTGGATTATCTTCTCTGCTTAGAATTCTCAAATTGTATAAACAATACTTGATTAGTATAAAAATATTTATAAATTATTAGGAATAAATACTAAAACTAACATACGAGTAATATGAATCTATAATTTGATAATTCCCTAGGAAGATAGATAAATAGATCAATTATAAAACATACAACTGCTCCAAGCTTAACATTTTTAAACAGAATGTCTGTATATGTTTCCTTTCTCAAGAAGTTTAGTATTAGCTGTTTTTCTCACACTGATTTCCATGTGCACATAAGGAAGCAGATGTTTTCTATGTGCCCAATGTGCAATATTATCAGCAATAATGTCATTAAAAATAATTAAAGAACCAAATACCATAGAGAAATAAGAAGTTACCCTTTGCATGTGGCTTAAAGGAGCAGTGGCTTATTGAATGATATTATTAAACTACTATTAACTGAATATTTATATTTAATACCTTATGTTATTTTTCTTTATCACCTGTGTTATAAAAGAGTGCACTGTAAAACCGTGAACTACAGAGAGTTGACATTTAAAACACATGGTCAGCTTTTCCTGGGGAAAGGGGAAGACTAATGAAGTACTACTACATGGCACGACCTTGGCGTTATAAGTAATTTGTTTCATATCTGTTATCAGGGATTCTTGTTTGTCAAATTAAGAGGTGCTTCCCCATTTGGACAATGAGCCAAACTGTAGATATAAGAGCAGTTGATTAAAATTGGTGATGCAGTAATAGAGGGCACTTATGCTTTGAAGCTTAACATACCGCTTTCTCCATGATGCTTGGGGAGACCATTCTCCTCTCCATGTGAGCACAAAGCTCCCCTTGATGTCAATGGGAGTTGCATTTCCGTGACGAGAAGAAAATAGGCTTGCTAAAGTTAATTACCAGACTGATTTTGGTCTCCTTTTAATGCCCTGTTTATTGGCAATAGAAGCCTGATGTGTGGCTCACTTTGTTCCTCACCTGATTTTCCAAGGTAGGGAACAGAAAGCAAGTGTAAAAAGGTAGAATCTGTGAATAGGTACACCTAGAACATGTGAAAGGAATTCAGCACTTTTATTTAACAGCAGAGACTTTCACTAGATTTCCCAGTAACTCTGATGAGGTTGTATTCACCCTAAACTTGTGTGTCATTTTAGACTATGTTATTTTTATCTCAAGACTGAATAGCACAATTGCTACACATTGAATTAATAAAATATTTGAGCCAACATATAAGTACATCAAACATTGAGTAAATAAAACTCTAAGTAGAAAGAGAATCTTCATTGCAGAACTAGTTAATAAATCATTTTATTGCTGTTGTTTAAAAAATGGCAGTTTATCATTGAGATCCAGAATCAAAAAGTGCTTGAATTTTTCATAAGAAGAGGTGATATCACATAGTAGTTGAAGCCCAGACTCTACACTCAGCCTAGTAGGCTGGCAGTGTTACTTATTCACCCTAGGATCTTGAGTAGATACATATAGTCTTCCTGTATCTCAGTGTTCTCGTCTGTGACAGGGTGACACAAACAGCAAATATCTTTTTAAAAAGCATGAGAAAATTAAATTAGCTAATACTGGTAAATCTGTTGAACTGTGATGAACATAGAATAAATAAGTGCTTTAATAAATGTTAGTTGTTATAATTATTAATGAATCAATAAGGTAAACCTCACTGCAGGAGATGTTTATATGCTGTAGAAAATAAAGAACAGCAAACAGGTTTGCTATATATCCATGTTTCAGTCTGAAAATTGTGCAGCTAGGTAGATTTTTTTTTCTAGGAAATAATACTCTTTCTCATGATGTGTAGGACGGACATCTCTGTTAATTATTCTGAAGATCTCTGGGCTCTGCTGAAACCTGCACTATTTCTACAGCTGTATGGGATAATCCCAACCAAAGGTAAATAAAACCCTAATTTTAAAAATACATTGTACATCAGGTATGTCACATTATAAAACTCAGATTAATCAACTAGTAAATATTCCAACCATCTTTTGTAATCTCTGCCATAACCAGGGATAGTGGCCCTTTAGATCCTAAACATAATTTCATTAGAGATGCTTTAAACAGGCAGAGAGGAATAAAGACCCATCATTGAGGCTGGATGTGTATCAATTTTGCGTCACAGGGATATGGTCATCCTAGCTATGGCAACCAAGGTAATTATTTTCTCCTTTTGAAACTGTAGGCTTTTCTAAAAGAAATATTCCTTTCCATAATCAAACAGGAGAATTGGATAGCAATAGGAAACTTGATGATATAAGCTGCCTAGGGGTCGATCAGCATAGATGCCATTATTATAATGTTTCCCAAGGGCTGTAACTTGTAAACAGGGTTACTTAAGTGATATATAATTTAACATTTAAAAATATTGCTCTAAGTGAAGTAAAAATATGTCTTATGTAGAATTTTATATAGTTTATACAGTGTGAATCATGATTTATATAAAATATTACTTAAAATGATAAGTTAGAAAAATATGAGTCCATTTAAAAGTATTAAGTTACTAATGTCCATTTGTTATCAGGCTTTGGAGAAAATTGTAATAGTGGCATGTGATCCACTGAGATGTAAAAATATATTTTACTTATTCAACTGGTAAATGGCATGTTTTTTGATTGTTGTCTATTTGATAGTTTTTCTTTAGCTTTCAATAATCCCAGAATCAAATGGATGGTCCATTCCTGGAAAGTGTGCAGAGTTGGTGACATGAGTTGATACATGGCACATACACACACAAACCCACACATTCCCTCGGCCTTAATTTTCTGTTACTTTTATTTTTCTGTGATGTGTGGAGTTTTGTGGGGTTTTTAAAGTGATCTAAAATCTCTTTGTGGTAGAAATAAAATACTCTTTTTTTTGTTTGTTTTGAGACAGAGTCTTACTCTGTTGCCTAGGCTGGAGTGCAGTGGCATGATCTTGGTTCACTGCAACCTCAGCCTCGCAGGTTCAAGCAATTCTCCTGCCTGAGACTCCTTGGTAGCTGAGATTACAGGCACCCACCACCAACCCCAGCTAATTTTTGTATTTTTGGTAGAAACAGGGTCTCGCCATGTTGGCCAGGCTAGTCTCGAACTCCTGACCTCTGGTGATCCACCCACCTCGGTCTCCCAAAGTGCTGGCATTACAGGTATGAGCCACCACACCCAGCCATAAGATGCAGTTTTAAAATGACACCTGCTATCACCTTAGCCTTTTTCTGTAAGGCAGATGGCCAGAATAGCATCTCCTGGGTGAAGGTGCATAGCAGTGGGATGGGGATGTATAGTGAATGCAACAGAGTCTAAAGGGGGCTTCTGTGATCACCTCAAGTCATGAAGTATCAAGGAAGAAACTATTACTTATCAAAGTAGCAGTCACACACCACAGTCAATGTGATGTGCAAATTTCCAGGTATACGGGAAGAAACATGAATTCTATAAAAGAAAAGTGCAAGTTAAAAATAAAAATTAATTTAATTATCAGTACTTTCTTCCAAAGCAGCAAGTTTCTAGAAAAACATTAACTTTGCTCTTGAAAGTTACTGAATTTTATTGAAGTCAATGGTTTCCCTGGGGGCAAATGGACAAATTCCAGCAACTAGATGAAAGGGAATAAAAAAGAACAATTGTGGAAAGCAAAATATTTCGGTTGTTTACAAATAATACATTTTGTTAGAATTTTCCCATCACGTAACATGAAAGGAAAGTAATGTTATATTTATTGTTATAAGGACCTTATTATACATCTGAAAATTGGGCTATTGCCCCAGTAGAATCAATTTCTTCCTATTTCATGTAGACACTCTGTAAAAATAAAAAGGCTAAGATTTGGGGTAGTGGTTCATTCATTCACCCATCAAATATATATTGAGCATCTGCTTGGTACCAGGCATGATTCTAGGGGCTTGGAATACATTAGTAAACTAGAGTTTATCTTTCAGTGGGGGAAGATAATGAACAATAAGCATTGTAAATGAATAAGTAAAGTATAGCTATGTTAGAATATGTTCAGTGCTATGGGAGAAGAAAAGGAAACTAGTTTGTAAATAGGATTGTTAATGCTGGAGAAGTAATTCCAACTTTAAAATGCAGTGGTCAGGCCCAGGTACGGTGGCTCATGCTTGTAATCTTACCACTTTGGGAGGCCAAGGCAGGTGGATCACTTGAGCTCAGGAGTTCAACACCAGCCTGAGAAGTGTGGCAAAACCCCATATCTACTAAAAATACAAAAAAACAGCCAGGCATGGTTGTGTGCACCTGTGGTCCCAGCTACTCGGGAGGCTGTGGTGGAAGGACACACTTGAGCCCGGGGCAGGGGGCAGCAGTTGCAATAAGCCATAATTTTGCCACTGCACTCCAGCCTGGGTGATAGAGCAATACCCTGTCTCTAAAATAATAATAATAATAATAATAATAATAATAATAATAATTTAAATAAATAAATAAATGCAGTGATCAGATACGTTAACCCACAAAACAAGACTAAATACATTTAAATAGTTTGAAATCATACAAATTATATTTTCTGACAACAATAAAATGAAACTAAAAATAATAATAGAAGGAAAACTCACAAGTATGTGAAAATAAAACAACATACCCTTAAACAACCAATGTGACAAAACTTAAATCACAAAAGAAACTAGAATATATTTAAGGATGAGTAAAAATGAAAACACAAAATATCAAACATATGGGATGAAGTGAATGTGCTTGGAGAAAAATTTGTAGCAATATAAATTAATCTTAATAAAAGATCTCAAGTAATAAATTAATGTTGGACCATGAGGAGACAGAAAAAGAGAAAATTAAATGCAAAGCTGGCAGAAGGAAGGAAATAGTAAAGATCAGAACAGAGATAGATAAAACATAAAATAGAAAAACTATAGTCAACAAAGCCAAAAATTATTTCTTTGAATAAATCAATAAAATTGACAAAATTTAGCTAGACTGACAAAGAAATAAAAAAAGAAGACACAGTTGATGAAAATCAGAAATGAAAGGGGGAATGTTATTGCTGACTCTACAGAAATAAAAAGAATTATAGCAGAATAATGTGAACCGATGGATACTAAACAATTAGGTAATCTAGATAAAGTTAAAAAATTCTTAGAAGCACATATATTACCTAAACTGACTTAAGAAGAAATAGAATGTCTCAAAAAACCTATCAAAAGAGATTGAATCAGTATAATAATTTAAAACTTCCCAAAAGGGAACAGTCAGGGAACAGATAGCCTCACTCGTGAATTTTTCCAAACATTTAAAGAAAAATTAATGTCAATACCTCTTGATTTTCTCCAGAAAACAGAAGAGTAGGGAAGATAATTTATACCATTTTATGATGCCAGAAACACCCTGATACAAAAACTACATTAAAAATCACAAAGAAAGAAAAATATAGGCAAATATCTCTTATGAATATAGAAGCAAAAATCCTCAAAAAATACTAGGAAATCAAATCCAATATTATATTAAAATTAATCATTAAGCCATGACTAAGTGTGATTTATCCCAGGAACCATCCCAGGATGGTTCAACATAATCCATGTCATATGACACATTAGTAGAACAAAGGGGAAAAATAATCATCTCAACTGATACAAAAAAGGAAATTGACAAAATCAGCATGCAAAAGAATAAAGCCTTACCTTATACTGTATACAAATGTTAACACAACATAGATCAACAGCATTAATATAAGAGCTAAAACATTACAATATTTAGAATAAAACATAGGGGCAAACTTTTATGACTCTGGATTTAGCAATGAATTCTTAGATATGACATAAAAATCATGAGTAATAAAAGAAAAAAGTAAATAAATTGGACTTTGTTAAAATTTAAAAATTTTGTGCATCAATAGACATTATCAAGAAACTGAAAAGATAAAAATGGGAGAGAACAGTTGTAGACCATATATCTGATATCAGGAGTAAATATCCAGAATATATAAAGAGCTCCAAAAACTCAACAACAAATAGACCACACAATTAAACACAGGCAAACAACTTGTATAGACTTTTCTCCAAATAATATATACAAATAGATCAATATCCTTAGTTATTTGGAAAATTAAAATCAAAGCTACAATGAGATACCACTTCACACCTGCTAAAATGGCTATTAAAAACAAACAAACAAACAAAAATGAGCACCAGCATGGGCAACATAGTGAGACTGTGTCTCTAATAAAAATTTAAAAATTAGACAGGCATGAGGGTGCATGCCTGTAGTCCCAAATACTTCAGAGCCTGAGGTGGGAGGATCAACTGAGCCCAGGTGTTTGAGGCTACAGTGAGCCTTGATCATACCACTGCACTCCAGCCTGGGCAATGGCCTGGCTAACAGATTTTCCTCTCTCCAAAAAAGAGAAAAATAAGTGTTGGTGAATATGTGGAGCATTGGACCTCCACACATTGCTTCTGGTAATGTAAACTAGGCCAGCTACTGGAGAAAACAACTTGACAGTTCCTCAAACAGCCAAACAGAATTACCATATGACCCAGCAATTCCATTTCAAAGTATATGTCTGCAAATTAGAGAAATTCACAAACAAAAACTCAAAGAGGTACTTATACACCGATGTTCATTGCAGCATTATTCACAATCATCTAAAGGTATTAATAAACCATGTCCATTAACAGATGACTGAATAAACAAAATATGATTATGATTATATATGTATATATTATATTTATATATTATATATTATATATATATTTCAGCCATAAAAAGAAATAAATTTCTGATACATGACATAATACAGATGAACCTTGAGAACAAGCATTATGTTAAGCAAATAAACTGAACTCAAAATGGCAAATATTGTACATTTTTACAGATATAAAATATCTAGAATATGAAAATTCATGAAGACATGAAGTACATTAGAAGTTACCTGGAACTGAGGATAGGGGGAAATGGGGGTTTATTGCTTAATGGTTATAGACTGTGTTTGTAGTAGTAAAAAGTTTTGAAATAGTGATAATGATTAGTGATAATGAAATAGTGATAGTGAATGCAGTTAACTCCACTGTATAGCACACTAATAGTTAACATGGTTAAAGTAGCTAAAATGGTGATAGATAAATATGTAGGGAGAGAAAGAGAGAGGGAGGGAGATGGAGATGGAGGGAGGAAGAAATGGAGATAGAGATGATAGATAGATATAGATAGATACATATAAATAGATATAGATAGATGATAGATATAGATGATAGATAATAGATGATAGTGATAGAGATAGACATAGCGATAGAGAGATAAGATAGAGAGAGAGATAGAGAGATGAGATAGAGATAGAGATAGATAGATGAGATAGAGATAGAGATGATAGAGATACCTTCACAATAAAAAGAATGAAGGGTTGGTGCAGGCCTGAGGGTGAAGACTGTATTTAAGCTAAGACTTGAAGCTAGGAAAGGAGTTCTTTACAGATATCTGAGAAGCCTATTTCCAGCAGAGGAAAAGCTGATGCAAATAACCTGAGGCAGACACATGCCTGCATGTTTGAGGAGCAATGAGGAGCCAATGGATCATAATAGGGTGAGAAAGACAGGTCATAAAACACGAGATGAGTGAGAAGAGGGGCATCCACAATTTATTTGCCTTGTAGGACAACATAAGGGCTTTAATTTTCATTCTGAGAAAAGCAACTGACTCTTGGAGTATTGTGAGAAGAGGAAGGATGTCTGGCTTACCTTTGTTTTAAGAGGATCTCTCAGGCATGCTTAGAATAGACTAGATGGGAGAAGGTTACATGAAGAAGACCAGTTAGAAGGAGAGCAGTTAGGAGACCCATAATAATCCAGAAAAAGGATGATAATACTTAGCCCAATTGGCAAGAGGAACTATTGAGACATGGTCGGATTGGATGAACTTTGCAGTCAGAAAGAGAAAGATGTTCCACAAGTATGAAAGAGAAGAGATAAAGATAACTTTAAATTTTCTGGCCTGAATATCTGATAGAGGTGCCATTAACTAGGAAGTTGGAAGACTGGGTGCAGTAGCAGACATGCGTGTGTGTGTGTGTGTGTGTGTGTGTGTGTGTGTGTGTGTGTGTGTGTGTGATGTGAGAGATTATGAGTTATGTTGGATATGTTAATTTTGACTCATCTTGGAAATGTCCAAGTATACTTGTTGAAAAGGGATTTGGATCAGAAGTTCTGATGTTTAGGGGAGGGGTCCAGACTGGAATATGAGCTTCCCAAGAGAGTAAGTGTAGATAAGGAAAGAAAGGAAGCCAAGGAACTGAGCCTTGGACCTTATAAAACATTCAAATAAGTCATAAGCAAAGGAGAAACTAACCAAGAAGCCTGAGAAGAAATGGCCAGTGAAGTAAGAGGAAATCAAAAGATTGTGGTTTCCAGGAAGCCAGGGGGAAAAAAAAATGTTTCCAGGAGGAGGAAGTTCAACTATGTGCCTGTAAATTCAGAGAGGTTTGAATTCACACCAGCAAGGCCAAATTTTCAGTTATATTCACATTGAAGTATGATTGTGTGTGTATAAATTTAACGGTGAATGAATTTAAGGGTATGTAAAATCATTTTATGACTTTTTTTCCTGTAATAAACCAAATGGATATCACATATAAAATAATTTGTCACAATTGGTTATGAGAATATTCAATTAAAAGAAAGTATATGTAATCTCATTAAGTATAAAAATATTGTAATTTTACTTACAATCACACAATAGTATGTTGTAGAAAACTTTGACTGTGTTAGGGTTTCAGGGTAAAAATTTTTGCTACTGTTGTTGGGTATTATTTTTCAGAATTAGGTCAATGAAAACCAAACTAATGATGAAATTGGAGGTGAAAAAAAACTGATTCAAACAGAAGAACCACAAGATTCATAAAAAACAGTGTTTGAATTTAAGAATTTAAATGGGATTGTAATATTATTTGAACAATCACTGTAATTCAATATATTTGCAAATATGTGAACCTTAAGTAGGTGGCATTGAATGAGTCCAAAAATAATTGTGTTGTACAAGTGCTGTTAGGAACACAGTCATAAGGTATAAAGAAAATATGAGAATAAAAATGGAAGGCTTTTTATTTAAAAATAATAGATTTTTTTACTATAAAGCTTCAAGAACAAAGCAATAGGTTAAGATAACAAAAATATGGAAAGAACTCATTTCAATATGGTGCACTGTTTAAGAATTCTAAGAAATAAAAAATGCATATGTAGAGGTAGAAATTATGCTCCGTATTTTATGTTGAAATATAGATAGTGGTATAACAGAAAATTGATACCTTTGGAATACACATTAATTTATACTTTCAGTGAACTAAAATATGAATAAGATATTATTTTGATAACCGTGTTTTACAAGTATATATTATACCTTGTAAAATACTATAATATTAAGATACTAATTTTACGTTTTTTAAACAGTGCAAAGTCTGGCTGATATCTACTAAAATTTAGATTAGTAGCTGTGAAAGCATAAGAAAAGTGTATAGAGGATTTATTATGTGATCACTGTGCCTTTAAGAACACTGGAAGAATTTTTAAGCACTCTCTCTCAAAAGAACAAATAAAGGAGCTTCCTTTAGGGAGGGAAGATCAGCTCTATTTAAAACAAAGCAGAACAATGAAGCATTTTTAGACTCACAACACCACTCCTCCTTTTCATAGGTTGGTTTGCCCTCATGCAAAGTAACACCCTGGCATCTACATTAAAATTGAAATTGACAAGGCATCCCTTTCATCCCTCACTGCCAAAACTCCTCATTAATAATAATTAACCATCCCTGGCCTCTATCCAACAGTTTAATAAATACTGGAACAACTCTGGGCCTCAGCTGCATTTGTAGCTTTAGCCACGGAATGGGAATGTTGGGATTCCGAATGAGATTCGCTGAATAGCATCAGTGCAGCAAAATGACTACTCAATTGTCTGTTAATGAATACCCATTATTTAAATGCATATTTATGTTAGAGTATGTGTAGAAATACTCATTCAAATAGGTCATATTCAGGTTTATAAAGTTAATTTCTGTATGTGCCTTCAAAGATTGTTAGTGTATAGCATCATAATATTTGATAATTTTTATAACAATCATCATTTTATACATTTCATATAGGTATGCTCTCTTAGGTAATGTAAATAACTTTTATTTCCTGGTAAATGGCAACTCTTATGTCCAATGTCAACACCATAAAGCAATATAGATGATACTTAAGGAATGGTCATTGCAAATGTACTGTTTTATTTACTTGATGGGTAAATTCTTCAGTTTGGTTTGTGATGTTATTACTCTTAAAATTACACAGAGCATATAACCAAATGTCTTCATAAGACTATATATTGTTGTATTTATTAGAAGAAATGTGGTAGGAATGGGAAAGGTGAGTGCCTTTTTCAAACTTCCAGTTTATTCATGGAGAGAATATGAGATTAGTTTCTCTCTCTTTACTCTTCAAGGCAGAGGTGAATGACTTACCTGATTGGTGAAAAATAGAGAAAGGAACTGTGCAGGCATAGATTTTAATTTCTGTTTTTCAGAATGTCCTCTTTTCAGGATTCATTCCCTGTCTGTATCTTGGGGCAGTCTCTACTCCTGTGAGGGAAAAGAGGGTGGTGCTGCAGTGTACCTCAGACTAGAGGACAGGTCTAGCTTATTAGGAATGAATGGTTAGGATGTCATATCCGGACAATGGTCCAGGCAAATAACTTTAACACTATGCCTCTGACTCCCAAATCCTATTTCATAATCCTCCAAAAAGCTCTAGGGCTTGAAGAGTCAGGCTTACTTACCTAGCCCAAAACTCCAGCATGAGTGAACATTGATGCAGTTGCTCTAGGGTGAGCATACACACATGGCATATGTTTGAGTGTGTCTTCTTATCCTTGATAGCTTTCTGTGCCTATTTTCCTAAACTGAAAGAAATACAGATGAAGTTTGACTCTGGGTTTAAGGCCATAATCCCAGAATGATCTTCTGCCTTGGCCAATGAAAGTTTGTTCCATGAAATCTTATTAAAGAGACAAAGAATAAAAAAATAACCTTACTAACTAGTGCTACCAGCACAGTTTCTGACTTGGGATTTCACTGACGAAATTTGCATGAATCTTGACCAGAAAGTCAATGAACTTTCTCCATGAATTTCCCTAAAGAATAGTTTTGAAGACCATTAGGGTAATTGAACACTTATCTTGGTACTCACATTTTCAAAGGATAGGTATTAAACCCCAATGAATCTTCCTTAATTTCTAAATAAATGTTAAATTTTATCAACATATATTTACCCAACAATTAGAAGTATAAATAACCAATTTGGATGTTGACTAAGAATTAACACACTACAATCAGGAATTCAGAACATTTATTGCAAGAGCTGAATAATTGTAAATAACGTAGAACTGGCAAAGCAGTAACAAGGATAATTGTTTAGATATTTATTCTGTCAAAGTCATCAAACACCCCTCACAAACCGACAAAAATGTACTTCAATAAGCAATGCACCCCTACCCATTATTTTCCATTATACTGTGGAAAAATGTGAACTGCTATTTACAAAGTAATTTTATTTTTTGGTAAGAACAAATTAACTATCAGATTAGCAAACCTTTTTTTTAAATTTTTTGCTTTTTTTTGTTTTTTTTACTTTTAAATTGATGGTGAACCGTGGCATTAAGATAACTTCCACTTCTTTCAATAAAGACATTTTGTTGCATGCTATTTATTTGTTTAAATCATCTGTCATGCCTTAACAAAAACCTCCTAAGAATGTTCGAATTTGGATTTGTTTGCACGTGCAACTGAGATCTTATTAACATTAGTTGTCACTTTGTTGGTTTGACCTAAGTGACAATATGCTGGTACCTGCCAGGCATTGACCAACTATGATAACAAACAGTTAAACAGCAATAATTAGAGATTTATCCCTTTATTTCCCCCAACTACCCTACCTGGAGAATGTTCTGTTACATCATGAAGGCACAACACATTAAATATTTTGTGGCTATGGTCTAATAACACTTGTGTTACAACAACATTATTGTATATGAGGATCAACACAGACTCTGCCATTTCAACAAAGTTGTAGACACACATTTGTCCAATTGAAACTATTTTTGAATACTGATTTTTCTTCCATATATGCTAATTTTGATACATTAGTTTTACATGAGTGACAAGTACAGGATATTATATCACTTTTGATGGATAACAGTTTTCCATTACTCTCTCACTTAATGGTATTAATTAAGTGATTTTGCTTTTGCCTACTTTGAAAATAAGATGATAAAAAATAGGTTCTGAATTTCCAAGCTTTTGCAGAAGTCCTTTTTTGTATAAAGTTTTCATTTTTTCTTTCATCTTTATTGTTTACAGAATTCCGGCATCATAAGCTATCATAGGAGAAGCAAGATTTCAGAACCTTTTTTAAACACAAGTGCTTGAGATTGTTTGAACAATGTGTGTCAAGACAGACTACTAACGCAGAAACACCTCACTGAAAGAAACAACAAAAATAACAACAAAGAGGTAAATAAAAAGAAGGACAGAAGCAACCATAAAACACAGAATTATGCTACAACATTTTTAGGTGAACATTATAAGTACACAAAAGTTGTTAATAATAGCTTGCTTCTATTTACAAATACTTTAACACTGATTGACTTACAAGTGTCCACTAATGTTGTTAACAGCACGATAGGTTTAATGCTTATCTCTTTAAGTTTTGTTTGCAGTATAATGTCAAGTATAGCAGTCCCAGCACAAATCAATGACAAAAAAAAAAAAAAAAAAAGCACAATTTTCTAACTGGATATGTTTTTCAGTCACTCTAATCCATGAAACTTTCTTACTTTCCAAATGCATATTCTATTGTTCATAGCAGCAGTCCAGGGTCAAAATAAAATGCAATAATAAAAAAATTTGCACAATGGAGAGATCTCTGGAGAGTGTAATCAATTCTAGTAAACAAAATTGCATGGCTAGAACTATCTTCTCTCATATGTTGCAAAAACATTGTATTCTCCATGGTGCTAACACAAAGTTATAGGTATCCCTGCTAGAAGGGGCATAGTTGTAGAGATCTATTGAATACATAAAGCTCTGACACACACGGTATTAGCATGTCTATTTAAAGTTATTAGGTCCCATATAGCCTTTTCTTAGAGTTGGTGCTCCTTAGGACTCTCAGTTGCACCTCCTGCTTGCTTATAAGACTTCAGATTTGCCAGAGGAATGTCTGTCATGTGGCTGCCATTGTTGAAATGGCCTTCATTGGAGCCATACTGCTTACGGTCATTGAACTGGTTCCTGTTGCTGTCTTCTTTCCAGGCTCTGGTCAGGGTGTGCCCATTCACAAGCTTGTCCTTCTTCACCCATTCTTTCTGGGGTGCAAAGGTTGAGAGAGGAGATTTGGGGTGTGGATATGGACCCAAGCCAGGAGGCATCCAGCAATTATCAGAGTGACCCAAAACCAAGCACTCTTGAGTGCACATCTCTGTAGCTTCAGCTAATCCTCGGGGACCCAAAGGCCCATCTGCAGAAGACAAGAGAGAGAAAATAAGAAAAGAAAGTGGTTAAAATTTTCAATTAGAATTATCTTCTTAGAGAAAAAGTATGTTATTAGTGATCTTATTTTTTCATAAAAGTGTATCAAGTCAAGCAACTCAAAGATATATTTCTCCATCTTTTAAAGATTAACACAAAAGGAATCAAATTTGTTAGGGAGGTAAGATTGATCTATTAATATTTTCCTTCTTAATCCATTATTTAGTTATTTAGATCCAAAGACATAGATAGATAAAAAGACAGATATGGGTAAACGGGTATAACCATGATGTATACAGATATAACCATGATGCATACAGATTATTACTAATTTATATTCTAAGAAATCCCAGAAAAAAACTCATATTTATGATAAATTATAAAAAGTAGAACAATTTGTATGTGTAATATTAAAGAATATATAAATAATACAACTCCACTAAGTTAAAAAGCAAAATTACCACTTGAAACATAGCATCATTAAAAATAAATACTCTAAATGATTATATAAAATATTGTTTTTTTCTACATAAACACCTTATTTTTAAATGAAAATATTTTGTCACATTTTTGAAAAGTTAAATACTCATTTTAAAGAATAACTATTGTATCTTACTAACAACACACCTGGTCAGCTGCAAACATTCTGAAATCCAAGTAAAGAAGAAGCCATTTGCATCCAGACAGTGTTTAGTTCCCCTGAGCTTAACTATTTTCTAAATTTCTAAGGTATAAAACTGAAGCTAAATTGCAAATTAAATCACATGGAGTCTAACATTCAGGGGGAAGAAAGTGATCATAGAATTTATCTTCTACTTTTTTCACCAGCAGGCAATCTAGAACATACATTTTAACCAGGATTTCAAAAGTAAACTATTTTCTGACTGTTTAAAATAGAAATCAGCCCTTTACTAAAAAAACAACATAAGCCAAATGGTTAAGAAATAAATTGGGTTTCTTTGTTGCTGTTGTCTTACCCCCCTTGATTAAACAGCCACGTGATAGATAAATGATAGCTTGGAAATTAGGAATTGATTTTACAAATGAAGTTAAGTGGATAGGCAAGAATGCCTGAGGCATAAAGCATTTTCAAATGCAGAGAGTCATCAGAAAAAAAATGCAGAAAAAAGTAAACATACCTGCAAGTTTGCTTAGTCATCAATTTAAATTGCTCAATAATTGGAATGTAGGTCTTTGCTAAAACCAAAGTTAGCACAACTAATATTTTTAAACGTCCAATAATTGTGAGCTTTCTATTTGCCTTTATAATATTCTAATTATTTCTTGCATGAGAAAAAAAAATTCCCACCGAGACAGGAAACAGTTGATGGCAAAGACCAGAGACAGCAAACCACAGGCAACATCAAAATAGATACAGAATGTAGTTTTCCTGGGTACAATGTATACTGCTTGGGTGATGGGTGCACTAAAATCTCAGACCTCACCACTATACAATCATCCACGTAACCAAAATCCACTTGTACCCCAAAAACTATTGATATAAAAAAATTGTTTAAAAACAGAACAGATACTAGATGTGAAAAAAGGGGCTGAAATGCACTATTTCATATAAACTCAAAGTTTAGCGATTTTTTTTATATCTAAAAGTCTTCCTTTTAGAATATCCTTAAAATTACTTCCCATCTGAACCATATTCCCATCCCCTCAAGAGCAAACAGTTTTATTTTGTTTAAACACATATTCATTACTTAAAACTTTTCCTCTCACATACCTCCAATGATTACTCACTTTTTTGGATATTTAATTTAAACTTCTCTATGAGCCTTTCTTTGCCCTCTACAATCTGGCCACATTTTAAAAGTTCAAACTAATTTCTCACTTTTAGGCTCCCTTAGGTGTACTCAGTGACTCTGCATTCACAAAGCTAACACATTTTGCTTAAACCAATCCATGCTCCCTGCATTAGGATCACAGGCTTAGAAGATGCTTTTTGCCGGGCCTGTTTTCATTTAATTACTGACCTCTTCAAGGGTCAGCTTATGTCCCACACACCAAAAGCAAGCTTCCATAACTCTACCAATTCATGCTTCATATGCACCTTGATTTCCACAGAGCTTTCTTTATTGATGAATAACAAATTTCCTAAATGAGCTCCCTCAACTCTTACCTTAATTCCATTTTTTGTTTTTTGGAGGGGCTTCCGTACATTTGCAAGTTTTAATTTTAATTTCCTCCCAACTAGATTGAAAATTGATGGAAAAAAAATGGCACATCGGTCTTCTGATTCTTCATAGTGCTAAACAATAGTGGTGATCTACGAACAATGTTAATTGTTAATTAAACTTTTATGAGGTTGAAAATGTTCTGAGGATTATTAAAGATATCTCCTGCTTAAAGGCAGACCTAAAGTAATTATAACAGAAGACGCTGATTTCACAAATCTTACACCAAATGCTTCCTCAACAGCAAATTCCTTTGCCTAGCAATACTTTGTGACAGCTTATAAATGAATAATTTAACTTATCTGTTAAATATATTTACTCCTTTCTAAACATCAATGGAGTTAATCACCAATTTGATATGTAACATATCTCGAAGCCTACAAGCAAACTTTTAATCTTTACATTTCCAGCGTCATTAATAAGTTTTTTATTGTTAAAATCTCCAAAGAGAAAAAAAATTACTGGCTACCTCAGAAATGTCATTACATCAGGTTTTTATTGAGCTCATCAAAAAAGAGGATGTGCAAGACTATTTTAAAATTAGCCTTATGCAACACACCCTGCCATCTTATTAATTTAAGACATATCACTCAAAGATTGAGAATGTGTTGTGTGCGCGTTTATAAGAATATGTATACCTTAGGTTTTCAGCATTGAGTGACACATTTTAAGAAATACAATTTATCCTTTTAAAAAATATTTACAACCAACAACATTTATTTATTCCACGAACATTTACTGAGAATGTACTATGTGCTGGCACTGTGATAGGCACCACAACTACAGCCTTGAACAAAACAGATGTCAACACTATCCTCATGAAGCTGGGAGCTATTCTGGGAAACACATAATTGCCTTAAGAGCAGTGAGCTGAGAGGGAAGTAAAAGGTGTCATTAAAACGATCTGGGGGCCGTTAACTGTTTTAGGAACGTTTTTCTCTTTATAACTTATCAGATAGACTTTGTGCTAAGGTACATCATTTCTTCTTCAATTTCTTTAAACTTTTTTTTACATAATTGGCATTAAGACATTTACAGTTACAATTTTATGTACTGTACAAAATCTTTAACTTGCAAAACATGAGTTTGTTTTCATTAAATAATATTACTTCTTCTTTGTACATTGTACTTCCCATGATTCATTCCTGTAAGTAAACTTGAAGGATTTTGATAAAGTCTATAAATAAATTTATAGAAGTTTTGTAGATTCATAAGTAAGTCTTTCAGATAACTGTTTGCTGTATAAATTTTAAAGATCCATCCTCAGGTCAGCCACACACAATGGCACTCTAGATGAAAGGCAGAATTTTTTGTTGGAGCTCTAAATGGGAGAAGCCTTTCAGGCAGAGCCATACAAGGGACTGAATCTGGGAACAAGGTAACAACAAACTGGAGCTCTAGGGGACAGTTTATATATGAAAAACTGAGTAGGGTTAGCTAGGGTTTTAGGGCTCTCTGAGGACTGGCTAATTTGAATAATTTCTCAAGAACCAGGTCAAAACAGCAATGTCAAATTATCTAGTATCAAAGCATTTGCTTAGGGAGGTTGCTTCGTGACCCAGAAGTGTGAGATCACCAGAAGAGAACTAGAGAAATATGGATTTAGCTGCTCAAGAAGGGAAAACTGACCAGTCTCTAGACCGGGGCTCAAAACTGAGCCAAGACAGCAAAAAACAAAAACAAAAACAAAACCTATATACATCAATCAATCCATCAATAATCTGCTTATCTGCTGTGTATCATTACAGCATGAGCTGTATTGTTGGAAAATATAATTTGCTTTATGCTTTAAAAGTTTTTATTTTTAATTTTTGTAGTTACATGGTAGGCGTGTGTATTTATGGGGTACTTACTTTATGCTTCGGTAAGTTTTTATTTTGGGACATGACATTAAATAGGGAAAAGTTTAATTTGTTTCTTTGGGTCTCTATGTAATTCCCAGTAATTGCTGGGATATTAAGGAGAAAACAAAACAAAACAAAAAACAAAAGCCCAGTGAGTTTTATCATGGGAAAATAACAATGCTTCCATGTTTTCTTCCTTAAAGTCAGTGTCATAAATTGGTAAAAAGAAAAAGTATATGTTTTTTCAAAATTCCATGATGAATTATTAAAGGGAATACATTCATTCGACTGGTCTCCTAAGTCAGTCCCTGCCCTATACATGTTTATAATCTGATATATGCTAATAACTGACTAGTTTCTAACTCATTTTTCTCATTTTTAGAAGTACTGACTGAGTTTTTATGCTTTTAAAAAGGAGAAAAACATTGTTTTAAAAATGTTATTAAATATTGAAATTTTCCAAAATATGATTGAATATAATCTATAGTTCTCCATCAATATACAGGGTTTTAAATCTCAGATGTTTGCTAATACTGCAAAAATTATATGCACTAAACTATAATCCTTTTTCTTTGATATATTTTTATTATTACTATAGGTAATTATATTAATTGATGAATAATATTTGTTTTTCATTCATACAGTCTCTCAAATATTTATTAAAACCTAACATTCATCATATGTATCATTGTACTGGATTCTTATTAGATGTTTTCAGATTTTGTTTGTGTGTGAGTGTGGTGTGTTTGTGCATGTGTAATCATGTGCATCTGTGTTTTTTCCTGTTTCTCTATTTTTTCATAAATTTTATAATATACTATTTGTGCTACATCATAAAATATATGTGTAGAATCCTGATCAGGATTCCAAACTACTTATAAATACTTTCTATAATTTTATCATTACACCAGTTTATTTCCTTTCTTTTAAAATAATTAAAATAATCTATCAGAAATTTTTTAAACACTGAAATATTTATTGATTTTTTTTTACTCAAATTCTTGGTTGCTTTGCACAGTCTTTAATGTCTGAGTTTGGTTATCCTTGGGTTTGGTGTGTATAAAATCGCAAGTGCAAATAACACCGTGCAAGCCATCTGTCTGCATTTAAATTTTGAAAGCAAAAACAAAAGCACATAATGAAAAGCTTCTGGAAAGTTGTTTCAGTTAATATTTATATCAGGTCTCAAAATTCATCTTCACACAACTCATCTTCTCATTAAACACCAAATAAAATATTTTTCAAAGTTTTAGGCATTAGCAGCTCTCAGACAGGTGCCTGAATTACTAACTTTAAAAGATGCAAGTTTAAAATGTAAAACAATTCAAGTTAATGGAACTCCAACTATACTTAAGTAGTAGGATACTTGAGTGGTTCTTGATGTCATTTTACTATAACCGGAAGCAGAACTGTTACTTCATTGATTAATTCACTGCTGTAATTAAGAAATAGCTTCTGGCCTGTTGACCACCTACCTTTCTATCTCATTATTTGAAACCCTTTAATACCAAAGCTAGAAACTGGCATTTCTTTAAAAAAGCTATGGGACTTTTCACATTTCTGGTTAGTTTTCATACTGTATGAAATTTTCGTCTTTTCTATGAATAAATTTTTCTTAGAATTTTTACTGTTAGGTAAAATAAGTTTAAACAGACTGCCAAAATTGGTTTGTAAAATAAATAAGTCATTTTCATATAATTTAGGATCAAATTCATCACATCTCACTCCATTTTTCATTTTGTTCAATTTTTATTATAGGCAAATTCTTCTTGGATGGAATACACATCTGACTGTCACGTTATAATATTATTTTTGTAGTAAGAACATACATCACTATTTTTATGCAAAACGTTTGTTCCTAAGTTCCAATTTCACTGTATTTCTCCAAGACTTTGTGCTATCATGAGTGTCTATTACGCAAAGACTTGTGCACTCCCAAACACTTTAAAATGAAAGATGCATTCCACTGATTTGGATTTGCTAAAGCAGTTTCCCTGACATTTAGATATAGTGATGTTTTAAAGAAATTTCCTTTTTTATGTAAACTTTTACTCTGTAATTTTGCTTTGCACTTACAGCTATTGATATGCTCAGCAAAATCTTAATCTTCATACTTGTTCTTTGCCTTAACCAATCTTTCTATAATAAAATTTCGGGGAAACAAATATTCTCATTCATTCATTTGAAGTTAATTTTAGTATCTCCAGAATACTAACACAACAAAATTTAGTATTTTTACTAGCTCATTTTATCCCTCAATTTCTCTCTCTCTCTCTCTCTCTCTGTGTGTTATTTATTTATTTTTTGAGACAGTGTGTACCAGCATAACATTTTTTTGTGGATTGAATGGAAAGCTAAAACTATAGGTTTATGTAAATCTGGAGGGACCTGAAAGAAATGTCAGAGGCAAATTTACTTGATAGACACCCTAATATCCACTATTCTACTCTATGTTCTATATTTATTGAACAGTTGCTATTAAAAATAAAATCCATTAATTTGCCTCAAATCTAAACATGGTAAAATTAATTTCAAATATGAAAGTTGGCATGAAAACCAGGAAATAGTTCAGCATTGCCCTCATGCCCTTTGGAGACTGCATTACTATTTCAGACCACTTTATTCTATGCCCACTTTATTCTATGCCCAATCAATACATTTAAATGAATGTCATACAATAATAAATAGATGTTTAGTTATTACTCTGCTCTTATTATACAGAAAACCAGCCAGAGGGTGTGAATCTCATTGCCATTGTATTCAGATTTTATATGAAATCATATAGAACAGTTATGTGGACAGTCCAAATCCAAAGGTAAATATGACAAATTTGTGTGTACTTTGGGGAGAAATGCTTTCCATTCATTTCTTCAATAATTTCTGATTTAGTTCATGTTGGATTCAAAAGACTATTGTATAGAATATCTAAAATCAGAATCAATAGGAAAATCTCAAGACACAAGATCATTATAGATAGGCAAACAAATAAATAGATTTTAGCCCTAGTAGAATGATGAATTGGTATGGACTTTAAGAAAGTAAGCTTAGACTCCCTAGCTCCCAGTCTGTTACCTATAAATTGAGAGGATAAAAAGGCTAGATTTTGATGCATGCCCTCTATACATTCTTTTATTCCTTAATTAAATATCATTGTGGTTTGTCATCGATACAACATGAGAATCAAACTTTCCAATGCTACTTCATTTCAGTAAAGAAAAGCCCAAGAGAGAGCAAAGAAATGATAAATCAATCTATTGTTCAGATAGATTAGGCTAGGCATGGTGGCTCATGCCTGTAATCCCAGCACTTGGAGAAAAGCATGGACAACATGGTGAAACACCGGCTCTACAAAAAATACAAATATTAGCCAGGCATGGTGTCATGCGCCTGTGGTGCCAGTTACTCAGGGGAACTAAGGTGGAAGGATTGCTTGAGCTGGGAGATTGAGGCTGCAGTGAGCAGTGATCGCACCACTGCACTCTAGCCTGGGAGATAGAGCGAGATCCTGCCTCAAAAAAAAAAAAAAATTACTCTAGTACTGAGGTCACATTTAGATTTTTGAGTGTGAAATTATATTTTGAATAACTACGTTTTTAAATGTAAATAATAATCTAGTGGTTCTATCAGAGTTTTAGATCTGCATTTGTGAATGCATCTGCAGTAACCTTGAGAAACAAACGCACACGAATCCACACCACCAGGATTGGACAAAACCTCTGGTGAACAAGTAAACAAGGATTAAATGTTTTACACATTTCTCATACAGATTTCTTCCTTGGTCACAGATGAAAAGTCAACATTTGCAGATGGAGACAGTCCAAATACAATAACACATGGCCACGCCAAGCAGGGAATTCACTGCCAGAGAAGATATTGCTATTTGAACAGACTTTATGGCTCACGAAGAATGAAGAGCACTTCCTTGTACATCTTCAGCCTTCTTCTGCAGGGCATGAAAATAAGCTGCCTTTTTCTCATCTGCTAAAGCTAATTGCTGTAAAGAAAAGTTTCTCTGATAATTTTATGTGCTCTCTATTAGTATTTTACATTGCAATCCATTGAATGACAATAGTCCAAAGAGACAGACCTTCATTATTCAAACTAACTTTCAATGTTTAAGCAAACTGCTTGATGTGGAACATTGTATTTACCTTATTGCAGATCATATTTACTTTCTTCTATAGTTCATCATTTCTTGTATTAGTATTTCACGTTTTTCGTTTCAAAAATTCATTCATATACTGCTATCTCCTGAATTACTCTCCATTTCTTGCAATTTGCATTGTTTCTCAGACAAACTTGGTAAATCTAATTTGATGTGAAGCACATTTTAAAGTGCAGACTAAGGTGTTAGGCAGTGAAGTAATAATACTTTAGAGATTAATTTTCAGGCTGAAGTCCAAGTGAAAAATAAGCCACTTACATAATATTTTGTCCCCTTTAAAAAGTGTTGCAATTGCGGTTCTGAATACAGGTCATACACAATAGTTGTACACAATGTTATGAAGCAATTTGCCTTTCTACAACTCCACTGTTTCCTATTCCAGGGATATTTAATCAGATGAGAGCAGGAAAAACTGATGACGTTCATTTTCATGACTGTGGTCTCTGACAATTTCTACCCAGGACACTAATAATATAACTTCAGCCTTGTTTCTCTCCTAGTCTCTGGGTTAGCGTTTCCACTTCTCACAATCATCAGAGGTGGTAGAGACTTGCCCCAAGTGATTTTAAGCATTGGATAAATGGGGGAAAATACTTTGCTAAATTAATAAGGATTTAAAGACATAATAATTTATATACTTTAAAAGATGTCTGAAAGATTATATTTTAAATGGAATAAAACATCAGATATGGAGTCCATGTGATCTGTAGGTATACGTGTGTGTATTTACACCTGGACTGTCTTACCATCACTTTAAATTAATATATCACAGCTCAGTGCTTCTCAAATGTTAATATGTATATGAGTCACCTAGGAAAATCATTAAAATGCAGATTCCAATTCAGTACATCTGATTGGGTCCTGAGTTCCTGCATTTCTAACAGTTCCTTAAGTGATTCTGCTTATGGTGTTCAAGAATCACACTTTGAAACGCAAGACATTTAGAACTTACCTGTCTGCCTTCGCTCCTTTCCCAGTGGCCTAAACTAATAATGTTTTCAGGCTTCATCTTGTATTAGAGTTCACTGGAGAGTTTTAAGCACACAAATAGTTCTCATCAACAAATTCTGAATCGGTAGGTTTGGGGGGTAAGTCCAAGATCCAGCAAGCCACATTCTCCAGATTTTCCTAATCCATCTCTCGCCTTCCTGTTCAGTTTCCTTTGATGGTACCACACCCTTGCCAGATCCCTAAATGTTAGAATGCTCAGAGCTCTTTATCTGCACTTCACCTATGTGAGCGCACGTAATCACTTGGTCTTACACAACATAAATATGTGGATTCCCCAATTTATATTTCTAGCCCTTAATCTTTCTCCTAGGGACAATATCAGTATATTTGACTATCTACTTCTCAGGATTATTGGATTACTAATTGGCATTTTCAAGTTACACAATTCTTGCATTTTTTTAGAAAATTCCCCTGAATATACCGTTCTTGTATATGGCACACTGATGACCTAGTTGCTCAATGCAGGAAAAAAGGTATTTGGAGTATTGTCCTTGACACATGTTACATAAAAATCTAAAATGCCTCTCCCATCAATATTTTCACCCTAATCTCTGCGACTATGAATATGATAAGATTGAACCAGTGATTGTGTTGAATTATATGGCAAAGGGGATTTTGTAGATGTAATAAAATTACTAGTCAGTTGTGTTTTAGTTAATCAAAAGAGATTGTTGGTAGGCCTAATCTAATCACATGAGTCCTTTATAAGCAGTGTTTTCTCCAGCTGGTGGCAGGTGGGAGTCCAGATTCCAAGGACGGGAAGGATTCAATTGGCAATTGCTGGCTTTGAAGACAAAGGGACTGAATAAAAATGATGTGAGAGCAGCCTCTAAGAGTTGAGGGCACCCCCCCACTGGGCAGCTCACACACAACAGGTATCTCTGTCCTACAAACACAAGCAACTGGATTCTGGCCACAATCTCAATAAACTGGAAGCCAATTCTTCTTCAGAGCCTCCAGATAACAGTCTAGCTCAGCTGACACCTTGATTTCAGCCTTCCGAGACCCTAAGCACGTCAAGCCCACCTAGGTTCATGAGATACTAAATGGGTGACAACTGAGACAATAAATTTGTGTTGCTATAAGTCTCTAAATTTGTGATAATTTGTTACATCTGTTTTTTACTCAAATCACATAACCAAGCACATAGCAAGTCCTTTCGTCTACCAGCTTCCCTGCAAACTGCATGGCCCAAGCCACTCTCTTTTTTTTTGTTTTTTTGAAATGGAGTTTCGCTCTGCCACTTAGGCTGGAGTGCAGTGGCGCAATCTCGGCTCACTGCAAGCTCCGTTCCCCAGGTTCAAGTGATTCTCCTGCCTCCGCCTCCTGAGTAGCTGGGATTAGAGGCGTGTGCCATCACGTCCAGCTAATTTTGTATCTTTAATAGTGACGGGGTTTTCTCCTTGTTGGTCAGGCTGGTCTCGAACTCCCGACCTCAGGTGATCTGCCCTCCTTGGCCTCCCAAAGTACTGGGATTACAGGCGTGAGCTACTGGGCCCAGTGGCCACTCTCATTTCTTAACAGGACTTGCTTCTTCCCCATTTTCTCAACATTCTATTCACCAATCTCTAGCATATTTACATTTGTTTCCTGTTGCCACGGAGACAAATTACCACAAACTTAGTGGCTTAAAACAACCAGCATTTATTTTTCTACATTTCTAAAGGTTAAAAGTCTGAAATCAATCTCACTGGGCTAAAGTCAAGGTGTTGAGAGGGCTGGTTCCTTCTAGAAATTCTGAGGAAAGGATTCATTTCCTTTCCTTTATTCAGATTCCTGTGGTCATCTATGTTCCTGGACATGTGACTCCTCCCTCTATCTTCAAAACACATCATTCTAACCTCTGCTTCCATCATCACATCACCATCTCCTCTGACTCCTTCATCCTTCTTACTGGGACCACTTTGATTACACGGAGCCACCTGGATCATCCAGGATAATCTTCCCATCTCAAAATGAGATCCTTAACTTAATCATGCCTGAAGGTCCTTTTTGTCATGTATGGTAAACATATTAACACATTCTGGGGACTAAGACATGGATATATTTGGGGGACTATTATTCAGACTAACACAGTATTTAAAGCAGAATGCCTCACTCCTCTGCTTCCAATCACACCTGGGGGAAAGCCATACTCCTTTCCATGGCCTAGAGAGCCTCTCATGATCTGGTTCCTGCAGAGCTTTCTAATCTCATACCTCACTTCTTTCCCTGTACTTCCCTGCTCTCCCACACTGAATTTCTTGCTGTGCCTTAAACATGCTTAATGTAGTCTCAGGGTCTGTGGATTTGGTATTATGTATGCCTGGAATATTCTTCTCCTGGGACTTAGATTCACTCCTTCACTTCATGTAGGTGTCCTCTCAAAAGTCAATTCTTCATAGAGGCATTTCCTTACTTTAAAAATAATGATATCCTCTACTCAGTCAATTTCTATCCTCTTATCTTTTTCTTTTCGAGACAGATTCTCACTCCGTTGCCCAGGCTGGAGTAAAATGGCGTGATCTTGGCTCACTGCAACCTCCACCTCCTGGGTTCAAGCAATTCTCCTGCCTCAGCCTCCCAAGTAGCTGGGATCACAGGCACGCACAACAACGCCTGGCTAATTTTTGTATTTTTAGTAGAGATGGGGTTTCGCCATGTTGGTCAGACTGGCTTCGACCTCCTGATCTCAGCTGATCCAACCTCCTCGGCCTCCCAAAATGCTGGGATTATAGGTGCCAGCCACTGTGCCCGGCCCGCTAGCTTTGTTTTTCTTGATAGCACTCATCACTACCTTTCACAATATATTTATTTGTTAATGGTCTATCTCTCACACTAGAATATAAGCACCATGAAATCACACACTTTGCTTTTTTCATACATCTATGTAGCTATGAAACATCTCTTTCTATGGCCTGGCACATTGCAGATAATTACTAGATATATTTAGAAAAAAAAAGTTAGCACTGAGTCTCAGACTGGTGAGCCAACAGAGAAACTGCACGTAAAACATTATGTGGCAAATAATTTTCATCAAGAAAATAGTGAATAACAGGAACACCTCTAACCTGTACATGAGAAACTTTGGTAAGAATTTATAGCATAATATTTTTAATAATATTTGGAATGTTCAAATGAAATTAACAAAGGCAAAATAGCTGCATTCAGATCACTTATCTCCCAGCTATTTTGGAGTTAAAGGAACTGGGAATTCCCCAAAGTAAAATATAATTAGGTTGTTTCTTGTATCCCACCTAACCATTTAATCATAATTTCTTTAACCATCAGAGCTTTTAGTCTTCAGAAATCCAGATTCACAGGATACATAACAAAACATTTCCTTACAGCCTAAAGATGCTAAAATAATTATTAGTAATTATTCTGAGACAGAGCTCTGATGAAATACAGACAACAGTGCAGAATTTAGTCCTTTGATACAGGTATATTCAAGTAAGTGGGAGGATATTTAAGAAAAAAAAAGATGATTAGCAAATTTATTGAAAACTTAAAAGTAGTTTAGATTTTTTATAACTATATTGGCTTACAATGATAAGGGATGCAATTACTTTTCACAAAGTTTAGGGGGAAAAGGTGACTTTTTAAAAGGCTAATATGTCATTTTAGTGTACATGTAGAATACCATTGTGAAATACATTGCTTAAATTCAGCTGTACATAAAGAAAAACTACTCTAAAATGGGAAGAAATAAAATGTTATATTTTGAAAGAATCTCCTGAGGGAACTGTTGAAAATGCCATTACTCCGTTATTGAAAATGGCCTGTATAATAGAGTTTGTAGAGAGAAAATTTGCCCTCTCAGGGTGATACATAGGAGGATTACGTTTTCCAATCTAAAATGTATGTTTATCTCTGAACACACCTTGCAAATCCAGGGAAATTACTTCATTAATATGGGTTCTTGAAAGGTAAATTTCTCTCTTAAAATAATAAATATTGCATTTGAATTTTATAACATCTATATACATTTTGCATAGATTTTTCTGCAATCTTTTCTGCTCTGTTATTGCCAATCATCAACTGCTATTTTTTGACAAAAGAAGAGAAATTGTGTCTCTTATACTTTAGTTACTATTTTATTAGTAGTGTGACGAGCAGTCCCAAATATTCAATAGATACAATGTTGCCATATTTATCACAGACAAACCATTGTCATCACACTTTTATACAAGGCATGAATTATTTATCATGTTTCTGAAATGTAAAAATTTTGTTGCCACATCAATATGCTTTTCAATAATCTTTAAAAATCTCTCAAGATGAAGATAAAATTTGCATGCAAAATTTTAGGAAAGCCTGTATTACCCTCAGAATAAAATATCTTAGTTAATGTAAGGGAACAAAATGGAGGCAGAGGGAGAAATTGCCATGAAATCCTGTATCTAGAAGAAAACAGTCTTGGTGCACAAATAGACCTTGTCTCCTGAAGGGTTATCTTTTTGCATCATCTGGGTTATTTCCAATAATTTCTTCTGAAAAGTTATGGTTAATCACATTTGCTTTCCATCTAGATTTGCTTTCCCTTAACAATTAAATATGCTTTATTATTTTCCAAACTGTCCTATTTAAATTACCCATCTTCTTGGTATAATAACTGGTAGTGACTTCTCTGATAAGCTTATTAATATTACAATGTCATTGACCAAAAAGGCTATAATTCTCTGGAAGGATATCTACACTTCAGTAAGAGTGTATTAGTCTGTTTTCACACTGATATAAAGAACTGCCCGAGACTGGGTAATTTATAAAGGAAAGAGGTTTAATTGACTCACAGATCCGCATGGCTGGGAGGCCTCAGGAAATTCACAATCATGGTGAAAGGCAAGGGGAATCAAGGACCTTCTTCACAAGGCGGCAGGAGAGAGAAAGAGTGTGTGTAGGAGGAAATTTCAAACACTTATGAAACCATGACATCTCTTGAAAACTCACTATCATGGCAATAGCGTGGGGAAAAGTGCCCCATGATCCAATCACTTCCCTTCCTCGACATGTGAGGATTACAATTTGAGATGAGATTTGGGTGGGGACTCAGAGCCAAACCATAGCAAAGAGCCTTATAAAGCTGCTTTAATCCAAATACAGGGGTTCTTGAAGCACAATGGCAGATGAATTTGACTTTGTGGTAGAGAAGGCTTTGAGGCATTTATCAAATCACAATGTGAAAGCATGACTCCTCCCTGTGAGGTGCCATGGCTTGAGCATCTTTCAGTGTGCTGGCATAAAAGAAATGGCACTCAAAGGTATTAATCGAAAAGAGTTTAATGAAGGAGCTTTTGTGGCATGTGGGATGGTGAAATTAAACTAATAAGGATTTAGTGAGGGAGACAAGGACCTAAAAAAGTAGGAAACTATCATTACCCCTAGGCCTGAAGGGGCAAGAGGAGGGTGAGATATGCCTAGAACGTTGAAAGAGCTATGGAGGATTCAAAAGAATCTATCCAGGACACCAGAGAACGAAGAAACAAGATAACTTGTAATATAAAAGTCAAAAGCAAATGTGGAAAAGTTTTGTTTTTGCTATTTTGAGAATCACCTGGTATAAAATCGTTACATGTTCTTTAAGATAACCTTCCAATTGTTATCCAAACTGTGAAGACCTAAATGGTCTAAACATAATTTCCAAATTCCTTTGTCATCCTCTACCATTAATGCTGACAGGCACAATCAACTTAGAAACAATGCTTCCTATTACCTATAGGTAATATGCAAGCCAATTATTAAGATAATAAGTCAAAATAGAAATTATAAAACTTAAAGTATCCTTGTGAGTTGATGAAAAGTGAGCTAGTGAAAATGAAATATTCTATTGTCTTTAATATTTTAGTAAAAATTTTTGAAATGTGCTTTACATATTTAACAAACACTGGGGCACCTTGCAGCATGAAACATTACAAAATAACTAATCTAGTTTTGTATTCATTGGAAGTAAAAATTTATGCTGAATTTATAAATCGCAGTCTCTGTGTCTTTTTGATTTCATGCTGTAAAGTATGTTAAGATAAGTAATTCCTTTTTTAAGTTCTTGACTTGGCCTCTGTGCCTCAGTCTACCACATTAATAAAATCATAAGACACCTGGCCCTTGCCAAATATTATCGATACTGCTTAGGATGTCAGTCTGTTTCTCCCTAATAAAAGTGAACTGCACAGTGAACCTTTATTTTTTAATCTAGATGACAGTCAAAGGTTTCAAGATCTGTGAACCTTTGGCAAGATTTATAAAGTTAAGCTGTTGTCTAGAACAATTGGCTTCGGTTCAAAATCAATCACTAAGAGTATTTTTTATCTGTCGGAAACACTCCCAAATGTTCTCCCTTTCAGCATGAAATGTAAATGGAACACCAAGAAACAGCATACTTCATGGCCATGTTATAACTAATGAATTACTTGGGGTATGTATCTTGGGAGAATCTATATCTATATGTATCTACCTATTTATTCATAAATAAGCTATTTTAGGGCTACCTTGTTGACGGTAGTATTATTTTAGTTAATATAACTATATTAGGTGGGTCTTAATTATAGTTCCGAAGCCTCATTGATTAAAATGTGACAAAGGTGATAGAGGATGAAATGGTGTTATTTGACTAAACAGACGATTTTAAGATCATCACGTATAGCTTGCATGTTCTCCCTTTAAGCAAGGCTACTGGGGACCAAGTTTCTTTTCCTTTCAGAGTGTTTTTCGCTAAATCTAAAGCCTGGCTTCTTGGTAATCACTGTTATAGCCACTACTATGTATTCTCCTTTCAATTGGATATGCTACAAACACCTCAGGCAGAGCTTAAGACATATACCAGGCCTTGCTACACTGTCTTAGCTTATTGGGCTCCTGAAGCAAACTGTAAATATATACCAATGATTAAAAACGGCTCTTCAAGTTCTATGGCATTAAATTGAAGAAACCCAAAGTCATGAAACAGGAAACATACCCAACTTTTTCCTCAGAAGCTGAATGCTAATCTGCCATTAGATCTCTCTATTTGTTATAAAATAACGATGTAATGATTTTTTTAATATGCTTGTTTGCAGGGGGTGAGCAGAGTATAAACTAACTCATTTTAAAATATGAACTAGAAATCACAACAGCGAATTACATTTTCCTCATATAAAGATGAGATTTTTAAAGATGGAATCCAGGTGATTGAGCATGGATGATCAGTGTGATGCCAACAGCAGATTTGAACTGATATAAACTACATTTTTCGGTTGATGTTCCTCACTACTACCTTAGGAGCTAGTGCTCTTTGAAAGTGCGTTGTTTGGCTGGCTGCCTATCTCGGAGCCTTTTGAATCCCTAAGACGGTCTGTTAAATATACTGAAATTCAAGCCTGTTTTCATTGGTTTGTTTAATTAAAATGGTCACTATAGATGAGTAGGTCATGTTTGTAAACATACAGAGCATTTATTTAAAAACAAAACAAACAAACAAAAATTCTAATTGCTCATGCCAAAAGATGAGCAAACCCTGTGTTTTCTAATTCTCTATAAGAGTTAAAGTTACTTTTTAGTGTTTTCTCTTTCAAGGCTGCTTGAAGTTTCTTCTTTGGATCTCACTGTGGAGTAGATGCTTTCTTTCTTGTCATCCATTCTTTGTTTATTTCCTTGCTTGACACCCCAGGGTCCATTTTGCTTAGCTTCAGTGCCAATGGACTAGAATATGCTAAGCCTGTGATGTGACTTCCTCATCAACTTTATTAAATTTAAATTATATGTGAAGTGGATAAAATGATATAAATTACATTGACAGAGCCATACATTGTATATTTGGATGCATGGGGGGGTGTGATTATTATCATTATTATTATTCTTTGAAATTGATGCTAAATTGGTGTCACATTATGGTTTGCTGTTTTCTTGAAGGACATGCTAGATTTTTGCTTTTAAAAATTTCTTTCTATGAGAATACATTCTGGGTTCAGAGTACTCAAGTCCCTAACAAAATATACCAAGTGAATGGAGAAAAGCCAAGCCATTCCATTCCCTCTGGTTATCTCAATGACAGGTGTAAATTAACCTATGATCACTGTGGTTGGGATGATCAGTATTGATTGTGAAAATGGCCACAGCTCTGTTTCTCATACGTTGTCTATACTGCCTACGTGTTTAAAGATATCAATCAAAAATCTGACACGGTTAAGTTCAATTTGAGTGGCAGCACTAAGGGATCTTTAGGGACTGGAAAGCAGGCTGGATTTAAGGTAAGCTGGCAATATATGCCTGTTTATGATTTACCATCTTGCACTGACACATCTTTTCTCAAACCATCTGCTTCCTTCATATCATTAGAGAATCAGGCACAGGCCACATTGCCTCTGTTTATTTAACAGCATCCTTGTTGGTGACTGCATGATAGAATCCTTATTAATTCAAGAACTTGTTTTTTCAGATAGAAAGATACTCTATACAGGCATTGGAAATTATATACTCTAAGAATCAATGACATGAAATTTTCTGAAGTAGATCCAGTGATTTTATAATTAGTATTTATTGGACATTTTGATTTCATTTATGTGGGCACGTATATCACTCCCAGCTTTGCTAACAAAACTAGATGTATAAAAAAAAAAAGTTATGGCAAAACTAATACGATTTTAAAAAATCATTGTGTTCCTGAAGAAACAAAGAACTGGTTTTCTTCTAAGGAATTAGAGAGTTTTGTTTCTTTGGCTTCTTTCTTGTAATTTACATTATTTCTTTCAAAGTGTAGATTTTGTGGGCAGTGTGGAGATTCTTTTATGGTAAACAGATTTTTATTTTGTTTCCTTTTATTGGTTTTGTTTTGCTTTGGAACTTTTTTTTTTTAAACCTATGGCGGCATCACATCTTAAGTAGGTTTTAAAGTGAGTAATGAAGACAAAATTCAAGTATAGTCAAAGCTATCCTTGAAGTGCATTCAGGATGTCAAGATGCTCACATTTTAAGAAGCATGAGCTCTGAGGAAACACATACACTTGTCACCCACAGCAGTTTACTCAGGGGCATCTGCTTAGTATCCTTGGAAGGAATGACCATCAGAATCATCTGGACTATTGAAACTGTCTCTCCTCTCTGTCTAACTTTCTTGGCTCAGCAAATACAATTGAAGTTGCATCACTAAAATGTACATTGCCTATATATGCTGTGACTTCACTTTGTAAGAGAAGAATTCCTTTCTGGCCACAATTTTGCTCTAGCTCCACCCTCCTCTTCTTTTACTTTTTCTAAAGGAAGACTATTAGAGAGGAAGACAGATGAGCTGTGAGCAGAGTCCTGTAGACCAAGACAGCAAACTGTGAAAGACCATGGGAAACCCATGAGGCTGGAGCTTCCTTTTGCATCTGAGAGAATACCTTAGGGGTCCTGCTATATAACAATCCTACTCCACTATCCTGCCATCTGCTCCCCTTCACGAGACAAAAAAGGTAGATCTATTGGTGAATATTGTAGACAAAACCAGGTGTTTTTGAACCGTCCAAGAGAAACGTTAGAGAGCATTCCCCTTAACCCCATTACTTCCATTAGGAAAAATGGGTTAGAGAGATAAAGTGACTTGCTAAAGGTCACAAGTTACTTCGACCTAGGATGAATTTAGAGCTTCTAATTCCAAAAACAAGGCCACATGCTGCTGCCAGTTATTGATAGAGAATATTAATTTTAGATGAATAATGGTAATTACAACAAGCATGACCAAAATAAAATAAAACTATATGGGCCAATTACAATAGCCTAAAGTGAAAATGCAGCCATTGGCCATTCTATGTAATAAAACATTTGAAAAGGTAGAATAGGCAGTGTAAGAGTGGCACAGAAAAGCTAATTGCAAGGGGAAGTGTAAAAGAAAGTTAAGTTTCCTAAGCAAGCAGAGCAATTAATTTTATAAACACAGAAAGACATCATCTATAATCTGGAAATATTCAAAACATGTAGATTAATATAATTCACCAAGTTTTACCACTGTAGAGTTCTGTCACCAATATTTTCATGTTGATCATCAGAACCTTAAAGTTTTACTCATGCTAAAATCAAGTAAAACTGGACACATATGCAAACTTAGAGCGTCTGTCATCTCTCACTTCAATTGTGGGATACTAGATGTCAGTATCTAGCAATCTAGATCTAAAATATTTCTATCTAAAATTTGACTAAGTTATAAATATTGTACCCACTATAACTCATGAGAATATCATTTATTATAGTAATAATATAGTAACAATATTTTTCACTAGAAATCTGTTACACTGCTCAAATTCTGGACAACAAAACAGGTGGGGTCCCTGTAATACAAACTTGATGTGTATTTTTACAATGAATTCCATAGCTAGTTTTAGTTTTATATGAAACATATTTGCCATTTCATTCTAGCGATGGATGTTGTGTTCTTTGCTGAGGGAGAATAGTTATTCAAAAAGCTATTCTATTAAGATGAGAAGGATAAGCGCTGGTCTTTAGGTCTCTAACTGATTGCTTCCCAGCTCCATGAATTAAGGTTAAAAGGCACTCATGATGTCTCTGGGACTTATGACGAGTTTTCTGTATCCTATGAGATGGGGGGAGAAAAGTTTCCAGAAGCCAAAATAATTTTAAGGGCAGAGATAACATTTGTGTAGAGTTAAACTATGTCAGCCTATTCCACAGTTAGAGCTGACAAGGTTAAATTTCTGATTTTCTTTTATTAAGTAAGCCAGCCTTCAGAGAGATAAAGGATGCCTTCCTGTACATCATTTCAGAATTTACTTAGACTAATGGTACTTAAGAATGATCGTGTGCACTTGCATTTACATATCACACATATTTTCTATAGGGTCGCTGTTGCTGGTACATATATTGAATCCAAGCATACATCAATGAGAGGTCACTCTTATTCACAATTTTTAAAGCTAAGGCTTCTGGTTGCTATTAGTGAATACAAGTACTTTCAAATGATACTCAGAAAAAATAGTCACAGAATTAGATTAACTATGTGATCTTGTGTTTATGGAGTTTGACTGAATTAAATAGCTTTGAAGCACAGGTTCATTACAATCGTAATGAAGTAAAATTGTCAGATCATTCCCACCTCCTATTCAGAAAACTGACAGGAAGTGTGGCTTATTTTTCCCTGTTATATGTCTCAGGTACATTATTCCTCTCATTACTCTATCAAACCTCCGTCCAGTTTCGGGTTGTTTCATATCCAGAAATCTCCAACCGCCTTGTTTTTACTCGCCTCTGGCTTCTCACATTTTTAGTAGTCTGCTCTAAGTACGAGGACAACAAAATTATTTTCCTCCTGTACCATCTTGATTACGTCTTTATATGGCTTAAACCAGGACACAGGTGGATAAAAATTATCAATCCTTTCTCACTTACATATATGTAACCCCAGCAGTGTTCTCTTGACTGTGTCTCCCCAGTATTCCATGTTTCCCCATTATAAACCTTTTGAGATTGAGTCATGTATTTTATATTGTTTTATAAACATACACATTGACACCAGAACAATTTCATAGATGTGTAATGTGTTTTCTTCTTCTTCTTCTTCTAACAACAAAAACAAAAACAAAAACAAAAACAAACAAACAAAAAAAACCCACCAGAGTCTTGCTCCGTCGCCCAGGCTGGAGTGCAGTGGTGCGATCTCGGCTCACTGCAAGCTCCGCCTCCCGGGTTTACGCCATTCTCCTGCCTCAGCCTCCCGAGTAGCTGGGACTACAGGCACCTGCCACCACGCCCGGATGATTTTTTGTATATTCACTAAGGACGGGTTTTGCCATGTTGGCCAGGCTGATCTCCAACTCCTGGCCTCAGGTGATCCACCTGCCTCAGCCCTCACACCTGGGATTACAGGTGTGAGCCACCGCTCCTAGTCACATAATGCATTTTAATTCATGATAATTATATTCCTGTGAGTGAAAAAAGGCCAAAGACATCTTGAAATTTTATCCAATTTTTAAGCTTTTTACATAAAAATAAATGTATGAATTTAAGTTTAAAAAACTATTAAACATATAAAACAAAATGCCTCTTCTTCCCCACCCAACTTAAGCACAATGGCTTAGTTTCAGACCTGCTGCTTATCATTCAGACAAGCACAATACTTATAAATCTGGGCTTCTTGCCTCCAAACGAGGAGGGTTTTTGGTTTTTCTTTTTTTTTTTTCTGTATTTTGTTACCTCTCCAAGGCAGTCCAAATTGTCTTTCTTAATACAATTATCTTTCCAAAGTTTAAGATACGCTTTTGTATACGAAGCCTTAGAAATAGCCTTATCAAACTCTGAAGTAAATACACCAAGTCACATTACTAAGAATGTATTGTGTGTTAGTTTGCTTTGGATGCTAAGGAAAAACCTCCACAGTAACCCTGTTGCCAGATCGACACGTGTTAAAGTTATGATATCAGGGATCTTTTGTTGCTTTGGCTAACCTAAATCCCCCATGCTGTACCATAAAGCCCCAGTATCTAGTTCCATATTTGGCGGAAAGAAGGGTAACAATCTGCTACTCTTTCAAAATGTACTTTGAATTACTTTGGTTTGGGGACCTCACCTCCATAAATAGGAGAATGGGAGACCACTTGGTGTAGAACTTTGAGAAGCAAAAGGGATTATTTTGTTTAGAACTATGTCCTTTGTGTGTCTTCCCTTTTTCCTACATGTACCATATTAACACTCTTTAAAAAATATTAACCTAGGAGTAACAAAAATATGCACTATGTAAGTATGTAAAACATATCCTCATGAGAGGCAGTGTGGGTTAGAGCTCTAGACTCAATTTTGAGCACTAAAGTTCAAATACCTGTGCTATTATAGGAGTGGACATTGGAGGTCTTATGTATTTTCTCTGCACTTTAAATTCTATATCTATAAAATTATGAAGTATAATACCTGATGCATTATGAGGCTATTTGTGAGCATCAAAAATCAAGTGGATAAATGTACTAGGTGAAAATTGTATGTAATCATTATAAAGTAAAATGAAGGATGTATAACCAATGCATCCCAATTCTTATACTCTATCTCCCCAGCTGTGAAAACTAGAATGAACTTATTTTGTTTATTCCTGCCTAGGTCTTTAATCTCTCTAAAGCTATATTTCTCCACAATCCTTGGGACTGATTTGGTATAATCTGACATCTAATTAATAAGCCTTTAGTTACTTATTAAAGATCAATGTTGAAAACACAAATAAAATATCACTAACTTTTCAAAGATCCTATTAAGTATCCAAAATGGATGCAGGGTAATCTATAATTAGTTATTGCATAAAACTCATCAGTCAGTTTTTAATCTTCAAAGATTTACTCTCATCAAGGACAAAAATATTTTATTCCTCCAAAATAATTTTGAAGCATTGAACAAAATTCTTTACCAGATTATTATAATTTATTACTTTTATTCTTTCTTTTTGTAATTATAGAAATCAAACCAGGACTATTTTTCAGACACAAATGATACTGGCTCAGCTCCGATTCAGTAGGCTCACATCATTTAAACTCACGATTACCTTGACACCACCAGAAGAAAAATAGGAAAGTAAGAAGTGCCTTAGAAGTATGATATTATCATTTATTGCAAAGGATACAATAGTTAAGGTGGGTATTAGCATATTATTTATTTATTCATTATTTTATTTTTATCTAAAATACAGAAAATTTACAAGGTGGTATTATGATCTAGCCTCCTTGTATAGCAGAATCCTCCCAGACTGCTCTCATTTCTACTGAGCACTCAAGCAACCTTTGTGAGAGTTGACGTCCGTATGTCTTAAGGGCAGTGGAGTGGTTTATATTATTTCCAATTGATCCATGTTAACTGAGAATGGTTTTTCTGCCTGGATTGAGGACAGTCACCAAGTGTGACACGTGCGACTGACAGCAGCAGCACGAGTAAGCACTTTAGTGTTTCAATATGATTTCTCCAGTCAAGAAGTGATTTTTTTTCCCCTTAGACAAAGATATTGAATTGAGCTTCAAAGAAATATCAAAGCATATTTTCTTGGAGACTGTCCCTAAGAGCTGAACATTCATTTTTTAACTGGAAATTACCTTAAAGAAGGAATTCTTAAACCTTCTTTTTGTCTCTGAACTATAGTTAATATTTTAATGTGTCAGTTTTTAATCATTCAAAAATGTCATTTTCTAACAGCATTCCACTTACCTTTTCTTTTCTTATTTTCAAGAAAATAAGTTAAAAGGTATTTACACTTTAAGTTAAATGCTGTATTTTTGCTTTATGTTAACTATAGGAATTTAGGAATTTGTAAAGTTATAGTAGAGGAAGACAGAAAATAGTAAGTCACATCATACAGCATATATCATTTAACCAAGGTAGGTTCTGCTACAGACTAAACTGTAATTTCAGTGCTTTTATAACTATAACTTTGAGTCAAAGCCCTCAGCCACAGTTGCCTATATGACTGTGTGATTGGCAGACACTGAATGCTTGACAATTATTCTGATTTTTACTGAGATCTAGGAAAATTAGATTAAACAGTCTGAAAATAAATGTTTTAAAAAGTTAGCATTAACTGATTCTGGGAGCTGCTCAGTCACTGAAGGTGCAGATTCAATTCAAGTATATAATTTCAACTAATTATCCCACCTCCCCTTATCTTTTCTCCTCATTTCCCAGCCCTGTTCCCCTAAGGAATCTATGCTCAACCTTTCCAAGTTCCTTTTTCCTTGAGAGAGTATAGCACTGTAAAGAGAATGTCCTCAGTTGATGAAGAACAACATGGCTCATGGTGCTCTCTAACATCTTTCCCTGTGGCTAATACATGGAATGAGTTTTTAATAAAATGTCCAGGGATCACTTTTTAACCCTTGTCAACCAAAGACAGCCTTACTGTTTCTCAGCTCTTAATAGACTAATGTGTGCTTGTGTGTCTCCATGTGTGCGTTGTGAAGTTTGTTTGTAAATGTAGTTGTACACAGGTAGGCGGAATGGAAAGTATAAAAATAGGCATTTCTAAAATGATACAGATAGCACTATATATATGAATTTTCTTTTATAGCTTAGCCAAAATCTACTGAAGCAAAACAGGTCTTTCTTATTATAAGAAAGTACTGCATTTCTAGAAAAAAAATGCATAACTTTGCAATAGCTACAATAAAAAACATCTGGTAGCTGTTCTGAATATAAACGTTGTATTAAGCACTTAAACTGCATCTTTTCAGTGCTAATTAAATGAATTTAACCCAATTAGAGGATTAGAAACACTTTGTAAGTGCTCAACAGCAAGACTGGCTGAGAAACATTGCACTCCATCACTTCATTCCCTTACACGCCACTTGCACATGGCATGAATCATATAGAAGTCTGTTCAGTACTTATTTTGATAGTCTCTTCCTGTTTTTCTTTGCTCTTTAAAATCCTCTGGTCCAATAGCCTGGCACTGGCTGCTTATTCAGGATGCTTGCTAATTCACCAAGTAATTGCTCATAGGGTCCATTTTCAGAATTGAAAGTAGAAGTGGGGAGATCTTCTGTTTCCTGCTGATCCAGTGACATATTTAGAAGCAGTTGTCTATACAAGTGTCTGTCTCAGCATGTCCTGCGGCCAAATTCAGCACCCACCATAAGCACTTGCCCATGCTGCATATTTACCATGTTTCAGACTCTTATTCTTTCTGCCAACACCTACTGTTCTTCAACTATAGCCCACTGGACAGATTTGTTGACAGTGCTGGGTTTGTTTCCCACCCTACTCTCTGCTAAGGTGAAAGGAGGAAAATGTAATTTGTGTGGGGGTGGGGGAAAGCCCAGCCTTAAAAGAAAAGATCAAGGACAAACTTCCAGAAAAAAAAAAAAAATTCTTTAAATTTTTCTGGTATAGTAGAGTTAAAATATAGATCTTACAGGCTTTTAAGCCTTATTTTATTTGTACTTGAGAGAAGAAAGAAACCTTGCATGTAATCATACGATTCTGCATAAAACAAATGCCTGCAGTATGCTATGTGTTCAAGTACAAATGGCCTCTATTCATCACATCCAGCCTTAGCACGAGATCGTTCCTGAACTGGCCACTATATTTTAAGCAAAGAGGATACTGTTTGGAAAAAATTAGGCTCACATCTGACAGGCTATGAAATTTGTTGAGAATAAATGTGTGTTGCAGGATATTTTATTTATGTCTGAGATAATATCTCACAAATGTACTTCTCCACTTTAAGAGAAAATTACAGTTCGAAGGATCCTGATTAGGAGTCAGTGGAATCAGTCTCAGAAAATCATGGACACATTTTTAAACTGTGCTGTGAAGAGAAAGTTTGTGTGTCTGTGTGTATGTGCGTGTGTTTGCGTGTATATACATCCATGTGTGTTTGCATATCCTGAACATATTCAGTTATTTAAAACAAGAATTTATATTGCATAAAAAATATAAGACAAACAAGACTCCATGGTTTCCATACAACTGGGGAGACTTTTCAAATTATAGTCATGTCTCATTGTTACTGGGAAAAATCCAGTCTTGGCAAATCTATAAATGAATGAGATGAAGGTTGGCCAACACATACTGAAATATTATTTTGGGAGCCCTCTGGCCCCGAACTTCATGAGCGCCAGAGGAGAAGTAAATGGTTACAATACATCTCTTTATTTGAATTAACACTTGCTGAAATTTCTCATTGGGCATATCCACGTGCATTAAGGAATTATCATCTAAGTGATCAAAACTTCTCTGAGGATTTGGTGAAATTAATTTTTAAGTAGTATAAAATGGCCCAAAATGTTTTATGACTTAATGAGAAAAATTATTGAAACTGATCAACCCAAATGAATTAACAGAAGGTTTATTTTTCTGCAAATCTTTATTGATCCTCTGGTTGTTTCAGTTACTCTGCTAGGTATAAGAAATACAACTAGGAACAAGACAGAGTATCCCCATGAGGGTTACACTTTAGTGGCAATAAATGAGTAGACCATTCAGACTTGCTCTGTCTCAGAACTTAGGAACAACAAGTTCCTTGGCAAGAAAGCTATGAGACTTTACCTGAAGCACAATGTATTTATTTAACTTCTATGTTTATTTAGGAGATAGGCTACAGAATGATTAAATGAAAATGGAGAGAGGGTACTGAAGGGAGGATTCTGTATGTTGCCTCTTTGGTAGTCCTGCAGGGAAATAACCAAATGCTGACTTAAAGTAACTGCAGATTGTGATAAATGTTATAAAGCAAAGGAAGAGTGCAGTCAGGGAGATGACAGCGACTCAAGGTTGCCAGTAGGTGTTTGCTAAAAAGCAAAGAGAAGGCTGCTCTCAGTGGTCCCACTAAGATGAGGATTCAAAGGCTCTCCACGCTCCTTGGCTTACCTAGGAAAGAATTTCCTTCCAAACTTCTGAGGCATTTAGAAGTGCTAAGTAACTTTCCACTATGAAGCAATGCTGCTGTGCCCATTCAAAGGAGATGGAGACAACCAGAAACAAGAAGTAAGGTGTATGCCAGAGAGCATACACCATGTTAGAATGAGGTCTTCAATCAGCTCTGAACAAGCCACTGTTGTCCATGATAATCTTCATTTTGTTGAAAGAGAATGTTAACAAGCCCTTTCATGAATACAATCTACACAGTTCTAATTATTGAATCAATGGAGCTCACCAGTTTTTCACTGACTTATTACTTTTTGGTAGTTCACTGGCTCAACAAATAAATACTGATTCTACAGACTCCAGTGCTGGTATCTAGGGAAACAAAGACCTTTAAGGAACACTTAAGTCTCATGGATGAGGCACACAAGTCAACAGAGAAGGTGAAAATGCTATGACAGGGAGATACTCATGTGCTCTAAAAGCACTGAGGTCTAGCCTCTCAGAGGAGGGGTGGTCACAGAAAGCTTCCTAGGAGAGATGACTCCTGGGATCTACTCCACAGGAAGGACATTTTGGGCAAAAGGAACCAGAGGAGAAGGGGACAGAGCAGTGTGCATTAGGAAAATCACACTGTTTAGCACAACTCTAAAGAAAGGCATATATATATGTATATATATATATAAAATCACTATGTGAAAATATATGTACTTATTAATTCTACTCTTTCACAGAACTAAACAGGGATGTGTTTATGAATGTTCATTGAGATGACAAGCTCATTTCAATGCAGTTTGAGTTTTACTCTCTTAGCATTTAAGGCATTATTTGCTCTCTTACATTGATGCTGACAGATGCTTGGTTTATATTTAACCTAAAGGTGGCATTTACAACTGCAAAGACTTTTAATTATGATAGAATTGAAAACATTCTGAATTCCCATTGCAAGGAAGACTTTCTTACTAGCCCATGTCAAATGCAAGGTAAAATGTAAAAAGACAAGAATAAGGAGCTTTTATCTAAGGTAAGAGAAATAAGCAAGTAGTATGTGTAGATTTGAAGGAACAAGAATAATGTAGTAGTCTCAGAATAGTTGTCAAAGGATACGATGGAGATTTTATTTTTAACCTGCTCCCAGACATTAACTGCATGAGACATCAGAAATCTGAAATTCCCTTTGCTACACCAGTATAGCACTGAGGTAGAAATGATGGACTAGGCACCCTGTATGAAGGCCAGACCAGCAGGGGTGCCATGTTCTGCACAATCCAGCCTCAAGCCGCTGTTCCTTGACAACGTGCTTTCTTCTCTGTCTTGTAGTAAACAGTGGGTCCCCAAGGACCAGCTACCTCTGTGAAGGACAAAAATTACTTTAGATAGAAATTTTAAAATAGAATGACTTAAGAACGAAGATCTTTATTTTTCATTTTGTTTCTCTTTTTCTGTTCTATAAAAATTACAGGTTTGAAATGGAAACAGGAAAACTTAAACAGACTTCTTTCAGAAAAAAGTTTTGAAGGGTTATTTTTGTTGATTAGAATAAGCATCAAGAAAATATTTGTTTAAGCATGTTTGCTTTGATGCTTAAAGTATATATTACTAACAGAATGATTTAAGTTCAATTCTGTAAAAAATGCATGTGACCCTGTGATGGTTAATGTTCTATGTCAACTTGTTAGGCCATGGGATCCAGATATTTGGTCAGTCATCAACATAAAGGTCGCTGTGAAGGTATTTTTCAGATGAAATTAACATTTAAATCAGTACACTCTTACTGATACATAATAATTATACATGTGATATTTTGATACATGCATATAATGTGTAATGATCAAATCTGGGTAATTAAGATACTCTCACTTGAACATTTATCATTTCTTTGTGTTGAGAACATTCCAAATATTCTCTTCTAGCTATTTTGAAATATGCTTTATTGTTAACTACAGTTGCTCTACTGTGCTATCAAACACATACTACTTATTTCTTCTATCAAACTGTGTTTCTTTAACCCATTAACCAACCTCTCTTCATCCCTCTATCGCACTACCCTTCCCAGCCTCTGGTAACCACCATTCTGCACTCTGCCTTCATGATACCAACCTTTTAATCTCCCACATATGAGTGAGAACATGTGATATTTGGCTTTCTGTCTGCTCATGTCACTTAAAATAAGGGCACATTGATGTTTCTGCAAATGACAGGATTTCATTCTTTTTTATGGCTGATAAATCAGTAGGCTTTTAAATAAAGATAACACCTCCATAATGTGTGTGTTGGTCTTCAAACCATCAGGTTGAAGTTTTTAAGAGAATGAATGATGGAGACCCCCAACAGAAAGGGAAATTTTGCCTCCAGAATGCAACATCAACTCTTCTCTCCAGCCTGCCCTCCTTCCATACAAAGTTTGGACTTGCCAGCCTCCACAACCATGTGAGCCCAATTTTTAAATCTCTCTTTTTCTGTTTCTCTGGAAAATCTAATACTAACTCTTACAATAAGTATGTCTTTACTACTAAAAAAAAAGTTTTCTTGTCAGGTCATACCACACAACTAATTTTTCTTTTTAACTTACTTTTCATGCTTGCTTGGTGGAATATTTGTGACTCAGGGCACAAAATCATATTAGCTTCACAACAAAAAATTTTCTTTTGATTCATATTTTATAAAGATCAGATAAAGGCATGAACTTTTATATTTGAACCTGTAATTGCATATTACAAGCTACCCCATATAATCATGTAATATTTTACAGCATATTTTTATTCATTAATTTCATATTATTTAGTTTTACTCCCCCAAAATAGGTATTTCTATACCTATCTATTCAATAGCTGATGAAAGGAAACATGAATCTTGCCCAAAGCTTCATAAAACAATGTGTGGCATAGTTAGGACTGCAATTCATCTAAACAGCCTTCAAACCCTTGGTGTTTTCATCACATCACAGTAGCCTAAGTCAAAAGCATACACTACAGAAATCCTTACTATTTGCTTCAGGGTGTTATTATTTGCTAGCCCAGCAGGACATATAAAAGAAAGCACTAGGTAGTCATCCTTACCCAATGAGCAAACTCAACTTCTACTTACGCTGAAGTACAATATTTCTAGATCCTAATGTTATTTTTTATTTGATTTTTGAGAATTGTGTCCTCTCCTACTTATCTCCTCTTAAAATCGAGCTTGCTCTGACATTTTCTACATGCTTAATAATATTTAGGTATTTCATAGCTTGTTAGCTTGTTTAGATAATAACAGCAACACTCACAACCAACACCAACATAAAACAAATTAAATGAACAAACAAAAAATGCTAACATTTTTGGAGTACTTATATACCAGGGACCATGCCAAATATCAGATACACATTATCTTATGTAATTCTTAATAACCTTGAGAGGTAGGTCTTTTTATTCTTATTTTGGCAAAGAATAAATGGAAAATCAGAAACATTAATTTGTATAAAAGAACGGAGCTAATAAGTGGGCATGAAAGGATTTAAACCAAGAGATGTCTGATTTCAAAACTTATAGCCACAGTGGTAGGCAGGATGAAATATTGTGTTACTGTGAAATGTGGTTTGACTCTACAGCTTTTCTTCTTGACAGTTTTTATTTTATGATTTTTAACAATAAATAAGAGGAACTTGACTATTTTCTTCATAAACCAGTAACATATTAGTATAAAGTACACGGGGGTGTCTACTGTATTTGAGAGCATGGTTTCCGGAGGCCTGTATTGTCAATGTCAAGTAAGCTTTGCTGCACAAGACTGGTCTAGCAATAATCTGGCTTTTGGCAGAGCACACACTGGAAAACCTGTGAGAATAGATTGTCTAACTCCATTCCCCAACATCCTCTGGACTGTGGCCCCTTCTAAAGATAAGCAGTCATACGTGGTAATGGGTACATAATGGAAAGAGAAACCTTCCAAATAAATGAGATATGAAAGGCCCCATCTAAGGACTCTATAGGAATCCACTCCCTATGCACAGGAGTGATAGGACTACTGGAGATCTTGTTGACTTTGTCAATGTAAGTGTTAAAAAGTATATACAAGCAGCAATTTGTCCTACATTTCAATACTCCGCTTAAAGGCTTTGCAGGATTTTTTTTTTTAATTTACAAAATCCACAGTACTGTACCCACTGAGAATACATGTTTGGATGGTCAGAAGTGGGTAAGATTTGGTGCTAAATGCAAAATCACAATAGAGACCTGATGTATCCTATGTTATGTACTTCAGAGCTGTTCAAACTGAATTAGAGAGATGATGTCACCCTCTAAAAATAACAAAGCTATCTCAATGATTTTAATAGAGATTTTGGAATTAAAAGTTTATTATAAATTTACAAAGAAGAGATATATGTTAATATAAAATAGCCTATGGATGCTTTTAAAAATGCCAAATAACCTTTGATGGACCCTGAATAAAGAAAAATAGTTTAATTTTATTGTAGGTTTATGAAGAGGGCAATAAATGAGTTTGCTATGTGGATATAATTAGGTTGAAGTTAAGTTTAATAATTCATAGTTTTCTAGGTTTTGAATAATAAGATGCATGTTGGTAATCTGTGGCTCTTTAACATCATTTTCTTTGTTTATCCTAATAGAGAAGTCAGCATAGAAACTATTTTTTGGTTGTTTTATCAACCTTAGCCCAGAAGCATCTTCCTTCTAATTCCAAATACTCTATTTTTTAGCAAGTAAATATAGGCAGTTGGATTAAATGCATTATATTATATGCAAGCTAGACATTTCTTTAAAAAACTGAAGTTAAAAGTAACAAAATTCTCTTTTGCAGTTATAGAAGATACTGTTAAATAATTAGACAATTTTGTCCTTATAATAATTTTTTTTCTTTCCCTTAGGGAATGTTTCTTTCCCTAAAATAAATTTGAAGATCATTTGAATATAAATTAACATCAGATACTAAGTAGATGGTGTGATGAGTTTGCTTATAAAAGCACTATAGGAATATAATAACAGTAAAAGCAATATTTGGTATATTCCCAATATCAAATATAAAACCACTTTATTAAAAATACTAAAAATAACATGAGGTCAAAATTAGGCTCAATAATAATTATAAAACTTTCCATTCAATTTATATATATATATATTTATCAACAAGATTGCCCTGAAAATTATTCCCTGATATTTTATTTGGTCTTTGGAGATAAATGCAAACACATAAATAAAGGATAACTCTTCTTTGAAAAACTAGGTAAGTGATTCACCCAAAAGACCTAAGAGTTCTGCATTCTGGAAGGCCCTTGGTGATTGAGGTATGAGAGTAGAATGTCTGGCTTTTAATGATTACATCTTGTCTCAAAACTGGTTAATCCCAAGACTTGCACTATTGAATTGCAATCCTGTCATTCTGTATTTCCAGTATTTCCACCTGTCTTCATGGGATGCAAACTCATCTGGAGGTACTTGTTAAAACAAACAAACAAACAAACAAACAGAAATACAGACTCCTTGGCTATTAATGTCTGATAATAACTTTTATTTCTGAGTCTAGGACAAGGACATCTCAAGTAATTTAAGGATATTTTAAGTTGTACTAGGAGACTTGGAGGTTATAGTCATAGCCACTACACAAAGTAAATAAAAGGACAATGAGATCTCGTGTTTATTTAAGAAACATTTGTTTCAAATGAAGATAAATTTAATTAAATGCATTTTTAGCCTGATGTTGGAAGACAAATCTGTGCTCCTGATTTTAGAAGCTCAAAATACCACTAAGAATATGGCAACAGTGTTGAATAACATACACTACAATGAGGGTGGATAAAGGGAATGCCCACAATCAGGGAACAAGCTTCTCTTCTCCATTGAAATCAGATGGACCTGGCTCCAGATAACTGTATATTTTACATGTGAGCCTTGTGACTTTGGGAAGTTAATTAGGCAGCCAAAACCTCAGTTTTCATATTCATACATTAGGATGGTAATGTCTACCTCTCAAAATTGTTGCAAAGCTTCTTAAAACACGTGAACGAAATCATGTAGCATAGCACACGGTAGTACACAGAACATAGGTGTCCAATGAACACATTCCCACTCGTTCTTTTTCCTCTCTTTTCTGCCTCCCTAACACCTGTCTTTCTTATGTCTATATTACAACAATCCTTCCCGAATCATGTGCACTGGAACATGAACTTGAAGTGTTCAAAACATAATTTAGCTTGGTATCCCTAGTGAGTATTAATTTAACTTTTTTTGACAACTAATAATTAAAATGAGAGGTTTTACAAATTTTATGATGGCAAGAAATGATAGAAACAGCATCAAAGTTATATTCTGGGTCTGAAAGTAAATATTTTCTGAAGCTTTTTAATATTTGGTTTCATAATTATTTACTTTATAAACTTAACAGTATTTTAAAACAAGAGAATATCTATTTTTAAGACATTACACTCAATGGCAGATGAACCCGTTCTCTTCTCAGCATAATTTATTGTGAAAAGTGTGCGTGTGTAGAGGGGTGGGGGGTGGTTCTGTGTGAGAAATTCTATCTGCCCTCTAGCTAAGTTTGTTTCAGTGGAGATGAGATCCTGACCACTGGGCTGATGGATGTACACATAACTGACTTGTTCAATTCTAATTTAATTCTGGAAATCTATCTCCTTTATGACTTTAATTTTTCTGACATGAAAACGTTCTATCCTTTTAGGCTTCCATTGCTTCTGCAGAGATGAAGTATTCTCTTGGTAGAAGAGAAAAAAAAAAAGAAGTAAAGAAGCAGCAATAAACAATCCCACAAAACCAATTTTCACATTGGCAGAAAAACACGAGAACTCCAAATAGCCATAAATTGAAACAGTGGCAGATTCTTGGCAGTGTATGATTTGAGATTATTAATGAAAACCTTTACCAAAAACATGCACATCCTTTAGTTTCAGGAGACGAGTTTTTCACATATGCAACTGTCTGAAACTATATTAGACCAGAAGAGAGAAAACTAACTTCAACCCTCAGCGTGGCCACGGTTGTAGCTTTTATGATCACAGGTGAGTTGAAACAAACCCAGTAAGGTATTCATTTTTATTGTCTGTAGTAATGAGAACAAAAAAAAAAAAAAAACAGTATTACTTTATTTTTTAAACTTAATTATCAGTATTCTTAAATAGGAGAATACCCATTTTTAAGACATTACACTCAATGGCAGATGAGCCCTTTCTCTTCTCAGCATAATTTATTGTGAGAGATATGTGTGTTGGGGGGGTGTGGGTGAACCTAAAGGAACTCTTTCTACATCTCTTTTGATTAACCTAAGTTTTAGAGAGAACCACATTCCTCTGGCATTCTGACTACATTAGTAATTCACCTTTTTATCAAAGACATACTTTTACTTGCTTCTTTACATCACAGATATTTTGTTGAAAACTATTAAGATAGGATTTCTAGAATATAATAAAACATTAAGAATAGCATTGCTAAGCAAATACATTGTGCCATGATTATATATTTTTGCAATGTGTATGCAATTGCTTTATTTTACATTAGGAAATAGACAAAATGCCTCTATTCATTTTTCTTTTTAATTTTAATCTTTTTGAACATGCATTTGTGGTTCAGTCAAATAGCAGAATGAAAAAGTAGCTCTATCCACACTTTGGAGGCACTTTTTAAAAAAGGGAATATTATAGCAACCTGTGGCTTCTTCTAGTTCACTTCTTTGGTTTTCTTCACCACTTCTATCATATCAGAAATGCCCTTTATTCAGTTTTTGTTTCTCTAGGCACATAATTTTGGTTCTCTTTGAAGCTGAATCCCTCAACACCTCTTAAAAAATCTATTGTTCCTCAGGCTTAGCAACTTACTGACGTGAACTTCCTCCTTTGTCTTCCCTGTGCAACTATACTTGGGGAGAATGATAAACATGAGGTTTCTCAAACCAAAAGTTAACCATTGTTTTCCTCAATTAAAAAATCCAGAGTAATTACATATTTCTAGCCATTCAAGTAAATAAATAATGTAATGGCAGAATATTATTTTCAAGTATTTCAAATTAAACTGTTTATATGGTGAAACCAAAATTCATTTGGCAGGAGATAAGAAACAACTCATGTTTGAAAAGTCCTGAGGAGCTTATCGTTTTTTATCCTCAACTAGTCTGAGGCTAGCAATTTTCCTCAGCTAACAGAAAGGTAGAGTTGGGAGGCACAAAAGAACCTAAAATTTTTTCTTGAAGGGATAGTTTTCATGGTGACACTTTTCTACTACGTGGCTTTTTATTGCCCCAAACTAATGGGCTTAAATGAATTTGGGCAATATGTAATGCTGGAAGGACTAGATGTAGATTTTTAATCGCAAACAAAACTGAGTTCCTTTCACATTTCAGCTATGCCCATAGAATGGAGACTCAACAGTGACAGCTAAACCCTCTCAAAGATGTTCTTCAAAAAGGATCTGCCAAATGTGTGCCACTTCACACTTCACATGCTGACTTGCTTGAAAAGACTTTATTCTTTTTAATCTAAGCTTTCTTTTTAAGTTATTTCCATGGTTAATTCATTTAATCCTTACATAAAAACTCTAGCCACAGGCACTATCTGATTCTCCATTATACAAAGAGGTGAGGTGTTCTGCTCAGATCGCCTACCTGTGTGATGATCCAACGTACGACAAGTAGGTCATAGGTAAACAGACATTTCTTTCTTTTACAAAATCTGAATTACTAGAAATTATTGTATTAGTAGATTTTCTGAATGTCTTAACACTAAAGTGCAAATCTCAATTCTCTGTAGGGTTTATACCTTTATTTCAGGGGGAAATTATTTAACATAGAAGCCTTTATCTTGATTACCATTGCCCTTACATAAAAGTCAGACACTGAATCTATATTCCTATAGTAAAATTCAGGTACTATGAAATGTTTAAGTATTAGAGTGCAAAGTTAAATGTATTGTCACTTACTCATAAATGAAAATGACTTGCTTTATTTTATTTATTTTTTATTTTATTTATTTACTTTTTTTGAGACACAGTCTCACTCATGACTCACTGAAGCCTGAACTCTCCTGGGCTCAAGCAATCCTCCCACCTCAGCATCCCCCGTAGCTGGGACTACAATCACGCATCACCTCAGCCAGCTCATGTTTTAGTTTTTTTGTAGAGACCAGGTCTCACTTTGTTACCCAGGCTGCTCTCAAACTCCTGAGCTCGAGCAATCCTCCTGCGCTGGCCACTCAAAGTGCTGGAATTACAAGCATGAGCCACCATGCCTGGCCAACTTGCTTTAAAAGAAGATACTTGCTTTTAAATGCTGCTCTAGGTTTTGGCTATGCAAACTGTGACACAAGGAGCTGTGGCAGCGGTGTCACCCAATAGGTTGTTAGAAATGTCAAGTCTTAGCCCAGCCCCCACCTCAGATCTCCTGAATCTGAACCTGCATTTTAACAAATCCACAAGTGATTCCTATGCACATTAGAGCTAGAGAAACACCGACCTAATTAATGATTCTGTTGGTTTTTCTGCTGTGCAAGTGACCCAGAGACAAAACAAACGTCTTATATCTAGGTGTATTCTGGGGTATAAGGTGTACACTTGCACTGAGCTGGTTTGCTAGAACTAATCCTGTACTAACAGGCACAGGACTTTTGTATAGCAATGGGCATAAATCTCCAGAACGAGGCCATGGTCAGGGCAGAACAGAGGCAGATTGGAGGAGACCTTGTGGCTCACTGCGCTCAAGGGAGATGTAAATATGCACACTTGAAGTGTGTACTTACGTGCACTTTGCTAGCAGCTATATGGGCTGCAAGCTATAACAGGGCAAGTGTCCACCTCACTTAGATTGAAGTCTCAGAAAAGTGAACAGATGGAAAAGAGGAGTCTAGCCTCTTCTGCTGTGGGCTGGGTGGGGACTGAGCATTCATGTTTTCATAAGTTCAAAGAGAGAAACTTGACATCATTATTTCTGAATAGGAAAGAACTTTTATTAAAACTGTTATCTCTTACGTCACTGGAATTAAAATGAATCTGAACATATAATTTTAAAACATCCATAATGTGGAGCAGTTGCCACAAAAAAGTTGAGTCATCACTTAAGAACATGTTTCAATGTTAAAAGAAATAGCAGCTGTTGCAAAATTTTAAGTGTGAGAACTGCTACTATTTCATTTTTAAATATACTCAAAATTAATAAAACACGACAACTTGCTTTTAAAATAGATTTCCTATGAAAATAGCTAAATGCGTTTTACAACTATAAAGATGGGCAACTATAATAATCATCAAAATAATTTATGGTTATAAACCGTTTACTATATGCCAGACATTACATGTATTGAGGAATTTACTCCTTATAACAGGATAGTTACTATTAATATTCTCCTTTTACCAATAAAGTGAGGCAGAGAAAGTTTATGAAACTTGACTGAGGTTAAACAGATCCTACGTGATACATTCAGGATGCAAACCCTTTCAGTCTGTCTCCAGAGTCCTTTTCTTTCTCTTACGGTTTTTCTTTTTGAGACAGAGTCTCTCTCTGTCGCCCAGGCTGAACTGCAGTGGCACAACAACCTCTGCCTCCCAGGTTTGAGCGATTCTCCCTTCTCAGCTTCCCGAGTAGCTGGGATTACAGGCTCCCGCCACCATATCTGGCTAATTTATTGTATTTATTTATTTATTTTTTTAGTAGGGATGAGGTTTCGCCGTGTTGCCCAGGCTGGCCTCGAACTCCTGAGCTTGGACAATCCGCCCACCTCATCCTCCCAAAGTTCTAGGATTACAGGCGTAAGCTACCGTGCTCAGCCCCAGAGTCCTTTTCATTATTAGACTCTACAACCTTCTGACATGCTATTTTTGGTAAACAGAGATCCCTTTTCATTTCCACTCCCCAAATAAACAAGCAAAAAACAACCAACCCACAACAAATTCACTGGTATCTGTAATTGCTGTAGCTGGGGACATATATTTAATTCCATCAATAAAAATAATAGTTACAATGCAGATGTTCTCAGGAAGAGTAAACTTCTGAAAGAATACTGGAGGATAGGTATATTAATTTTCTGTTGCTAATGTAACAAATGACTCCCAAATTGAGTGGCTTAAGAACATCCATTTATCATGTCACAATTCCATAGGTCACAAGTCTGGTACAGAGTGACCCTGTTGAGTCCTCTGCTGAGAGTCTTGGAAACACAGAATCAAGGTATTGGCAGCAGCGCATTCCTTTCTAGAGGTTCTGGAGATAAATCTGCTTATCAGCATATTCAAACTGTCATCCGACTTTAGTGTTTGTAGGGCTGAGGTCCCTGTTTCCTTGCTCCTGTTGGCTATCAGCTGGGAACCAAGCTCGTCATCTTAAGGCCTCCTACATTCCTCAATACCTTGGCACCTCCCACTTCAAACCAGCAACAACAAGGGAGCCCGTCTCACTTTGAATCTCTCTGACTTCCCCTTTTATCCTACATTTTCTGTCCCTAGCTGGAGAAATATATCTGCATGTAAGCACTCACGTGACTAAGTGCTCACATGATTAGACTGGGTCCACCTGGACAGTCTAGGCAAATCTCTGCATTTTAACATCCAATTACATCTGCAAGGTCTTATCGGTCTTGTCAACTGACATATCCTCTAGTTACAGGAGTTAGGACATGAACATCGCTGTGGGAACGGGGGGCATTGCCTACTGCTTTAGATTTGGAAAGGGCTGAGGATGGTAAATGAGCCCAGAGAGATTAGACTGGAGGGGGACCAAAAATAAGCTTTGAAATCATCTCAATTTTGCCTAATATATTGTTCAGCTCTCACTCATAATCTTTAATTATTTGTTTCATGCAGGAGCATGTCACATCATTTGTCAAAGTATCCCTTAGCAAAGGAAATGTTTAAAAAGTTAATTTGGCCATTGAATGTAAGTAAAAAATCTGATAGAAAGTGTAAGTATCCTCATTAATATTGTCCAAAATATTGCATACTAATGAAAAAGAAAGTTTTGGGGGTTTTTTTCTTTGTTTGTTTTTGTTTGTTTGTTTGTTTTTGAGACGGAGTTTTGCTCTTATTGCCCAGGCTAGAGTGCAGTGGCGCAGTCTCAGCTCACTGCAACCTCCGCCTCCCGGGTTCAAGTGATTCTCCTGCCTCAGCCTCCCAAGTAGCTGGGACCACGCCCAGCTAATTTTTTGTATTTAGTAGAGACAGGGTTTCACCATGTTGGTCAGGCTGGTCTGGAACTCCTGACCTCAGGTGATCCACCCATCTCTGCCTCCCAAAGTGCTGGGATTACAGGCATGAGCCACCATGCCCGGCCAATAAAGTATTTTTAACTCTTCACCTGATAGTGGTCCAAATGCACATTGACATATTAATACAACCAGCTGGATGCAATGTAAGTATTGCTGGTATATACTGGATAATGAAAAAGTATGAGTCTTACCACAACAAAATAAATCAAATGTGCTACCCAAGTCTCAAGTTAACTAGGGCAATATGTTTCACTTTTTACCAAAATGTAAAATCCAATACAAGGGGTAAAATTAATTTTAGAGTCCTGCCCTTTAGCTATATAATGGCTTTATTTTTATGATGTCTTTATTTCTGAGATACTAAATATTCTCATTACTAATTCTCTAAATGTTGTAGGCCTGCTGCTGCTGTTATTAATGTTTCTTAAGGGTCCCTCTGTAAATATGGTGCAGCTTAAACCAAAACACACATGCACGTCTCCAGAGAAGACTGACATAGGACTGCTGACACATGAATGGGATGCTTTGTCTAACTAACACAAAAATGCAAATTAATTGCAGAGAAAGAAAACTAAGGAATTCAAAGGCTTTCTTGATTGCCTTCTTTAAAATGCCAGGAACTTAAGCTGGCCTTTCTTATCTTCCACTACATGCATGTGACACTTTAGGAGGTCTTTCTTATTGTACTATAACTCAGGGATTGTTCCAGCTTTGTGCTCCATGCCTTTTTCCAAAGGGCAGCCTGAGATATATAATTCGGGTAATGAACAGCTGCATAATTTAAGGGTCGAGCTAGTAGGGCAGTGTTCCTTATTTTGTATTGCTTTAGCAGTTGCCAAGATGTTCCAGGCCTATTTAGGAATACAATTTTTTGACTGCTTTATTTCTCTCAGATGATATATGCTGGGATTTGGTTGTGCTCCAGAAAGTGAATTTTATCAGCAGAAGTACCAGAGCAAGCTTTTCTCTCATTTTACTCCAAAGGGCAACAGCACTGAGCTATAATGAGGTAATTTTTTTTCCAGCCATGCACACTGTGTTTTATCAGGCAGGGTTGTTGTTTAAACCAAGTCCTGTCCCTTCCAAAGCATGATAGACTCAATCACTGAGCTATCAAAGGCATTTCCACAGTACATCCCTCTCACACAAGGCCAATCTCCTGAACATTCAAAAGGGCCAGGCAACGAGGCCCTTCAAGATGAAGGCGGCATGCTGATTAATCAGTTGCCTTTTTATTCCATCTTGGCAAGTATTCCTTGTTTGTAAATAAAAGGTTTCCCCTGAATTTCCTGTAAACTAAGGAGCATAAGGTTGATTTGGACCTCGTTCACAGAGCAAGAAAGCTGCCTGCTGTCCAATCCAGAGATGCGCCATGTCCACCATTGTAAGTACTCCTTCAGGTGTCTTGAAGCGTACCCTGCGTATGAGCTAATCTAAAAACAATTGGCATGTCATCAGGATAAAGCAGAACAGGCTGACTTTAAAAAGTATTTTCCATCTCTTTTACAATAACACTCCCTGTTTGAGGAAAAGACCCCAGTGAGCAATTTGCAAAGGCATTGAAGTGTACACCACGCAATAAGCGTATAGGGGAAAAGCCGTCAATAAAACAGGATATCTTTTTTCAAGAAATAAATTAGTGTACTCTTTTCCTCGTCAGATGGTAAATAGCTAATGGAAAAGAGATGTGACAGACCACAAAGACTAGGAATTGTCTGCAAACTGGCAGGCGCAGTGATTTGCTCACGACCCAAATTATATTCAGGCAGTTTGGCACATCTCTGTTTGTCACACTTACACCACCGAGCCAAATGTGTTTAATTAATATGGAGTATTTTCCTTTTCTTGAAGTAGGAACAAAACAACAAGCATTTCTTGATTGCTCGCAAACACTCCAAACAGCAAGAATTGTAAGCAAGGCTCTTGTCATCACTCATCTTTGGTTATCTTCCATGACGAGCACACAACCACGGAAACGTTGATTCTTGACTAGGAATTTGTGTGCATACAGACATATCTCTACTGCATGTGCTGTGTGTGTGTGTGCACAGGCAGAGAGCTTAGAAAATGTGGTTGCTGAAATAACTAACCTTTTAGGATACAACTTTGGCATCTTTTCCCTCAGTTTTGAAAGCAAGGTGCAGAGGCTTATTTTGTGAGAGTGAAACCTTCTGAATCAATACCAGAGTTTGCCACTGCTGTATAAACCCATCCATCACAATGCTTCAATTCCTGCAATACCCCCATTCTATGGCCTATGGCTGGTAGAGCAGCCTGGGTATCTAGGATACTTCTGGAAATGCAGAACTGGGGAGGATTATTTTAAAAATCTCTTCTGTGATGAGATAGAGGGCAGGAGCTATATCATCCAGAGAGCACTGGCTCTTTCTCTAACTGCCTATGGGTCAGTTAACCTGTGTTGGTGTGGCTTCTTACATCCTTCAAATGAGGAATTAGCTCGGATGAATGCCAGTGGGCCCTCACAGCTCTGTGAATTACAAACACTCTAAGAAGTATTTGTATTAATTTTAAATAAAGCCACAAGAGTCAGCAATACTCCTTTAAAAAGCCAACCATAGTGGAAATACAAATGCTAATTTTCCCCCCAATAAAGTCACTTCATTGTATTCAATTTAAGATTATGGGGATATATTAACTCTTTCAGGCTCTGAAGGGCTTTGTGTGTAAATAACACATTTTTATAATGAAACAAGTACTATGTATTACAATTATAAGTTACAGCTAGCTATATAAATTTTATACACTGATATAAAATGTACCTGGCATGGAAAATTTAAGAATATCTCCAAAGAAAAATATATTAAAACTCTGGTTCAATTGCATACCAAATGCATTTTAATGTATTCATGTTTCTGAACATATGTAATACGCAAATAGAATGCACTAGTATATTGCATTTACATCTTGAATTTTAATAGTTTTAGTGAGTCATTTTGTTTAGATGGAAAAAAATGTCTTTAACAGTTATAATTCCCTTATCATTCAGTGTACTTAAAATGTATAAATATTTCAGGCCTTAGGCTATGGTGGAGACTGCAAATTAGGAACCAAAACAAATGTCAGATTAGGAAGAAATGATTCTATCACTCAGAAAAAAAACAAAAACAAACAAAAAACATTTTTTTTTGCACCACTTCCCAAAAAACATCACTTCAGAAATTATCTACAAACAAAATTCATCATGTCTTCTTTCTTGTGCCTACTGAATGTATTTGTCATCCTAATTGAGATCTGTAGTACCTTAGTCACTTCCTAGTCCCTGGTTCTTTAACCTCTCTTCAGCCTTACCGGCCCTCCTGCCCAGCCTTGACCCCATGGTCAGCCATTTTAGATGTTCCTGCAAGCACCTGTAAGCCTAGCTCTGCCGACCTTCAGCTGTGCCCATTTGGCTAATTCTCCAGGTGGAAAAAGCCTCTCCCCATCTGCTTTCTTTACTTCTCTCCTGAGCTGCGAGCTATTGCTGGAACAATTCAGACACTGGAGTTGACATGCTCTTCTACAAATCTGTGCTGTTTGACCTTACCTCCACTCGAGCTGCTATTCAACAATTCCTTTAATCATCACTTACTGAGTCACAGGACAATTCAAATAGCAGCCTTTCTTCAGGCCTCAGTTCAGTCCTAATCACCTCATTCTTGGAGAATGGTATCACCTGATATTTAACTCAGACTACTGAGGTTCTAATTTTCTTTATCTCTTCTTCACATTCATTCCTTTTTTCTTATTAGTCTCTCAGAAAAAGAAATGATCTTTTTCCTTTTTCCATCTCCCACTTTCCTCCCAATCTTTTCCCTGTTTTGTTTTACCCTATTTTCTGTCACATTTCTGGGGTGTTCTAGGCTTACCAGCTTACCTGCATCTGGATCAGTAAATTGTCACTCTTCACCCCCAATCGCTGCCACCATGCAGACACACACTTCCATTCAACATTCCCTGTCTTCAGACTACTTCTACCATAGAAATGTTCAATAACTGCCCCATGTCATAAACAAGAAAAAAATTTCAACAACAAAAAGTAACGTTTTCTTTTCTTTTTTTTTTTTTTTTTGAGACAGTCTCAGCCTGTCACCCAGGCTGGAGTGCAGTGGAGCGATCTCAGCTCACTGCAACTTCCACTTCCGGGATTCAAGCGATTCTCCTGCCTCAGCCTCCTGAGTAGCTGGGATTACAGGCACCCGCCACCACACCTGGCTAATTTTCACTACAGACAGGGTTTTGACATTGTTGGTCAGGCTGGTCTCAAAAAGAAACTTTCTCTTCTAACCTATTGCCATATTTCTCAAGTGCTTGTATAGTGCTATTTGCCTTTTTTTTTTTTTTTGCTGCCAAGTTTCTCTAATGGTTAATAGCTTAACACCTGATAGATTCTACTTGCTCATCACCCTTAAAATCTTTGCAATCAGTACCTACTTCTTGACTGAAATTATTTTTTCAAGGTCACATTTGACTTTTATGTTCAACAAATTGTATTTTATTTTCTGAAAACCATGTTGTTCTTCCTCTGTATAATACTCATACCCCTTATCACACTTGTAACCTTTCCCTTCCCTTGTGTCGTGGAATTTTAGCCTAGGATTTAAGCTGTGTACACACATAATTCAGATATAAATGAGATGCCAAAAATAGTCACCAGACATATCTGCACATTAGAAGTATCTAGAAAATAGATTTCTGGACTCAAACCAAACATCCTCAATCAGAAACTGCAGTGGTGCAATTCTGAATTACTGAGAGTTTGACAAACAAGGGTCTAGAGGCCTGCTGGCATGAAGAAAACACTTCATCACCTCATTGTGTGGCAACCAGCGGCAGTGTTTCCTGGAGGAGGGAGGATGGCACATACTAGACCCTCCCTAAATATTTGTTGAATAAATGAGTGCATGAGGGCATGCCTTGGTTGTTGAAGGAAAGGGGTGATTTAAAACATACGCCTGTGCTCTGCACTTTGTCTTCTGTCTCAGTTTCTATTATCTCCTTGATGACAAGTTACTGCTGTAGGATATTTGAGACCCAAAGCAGAAATGATTATGACAAATACATAGAAGACAAGAGAGGGTTTCCTCCCACTTTATATCGGAGTGTGGCATTGTGCTTTGGAGAAGACAGAAAATATGTCACAGCTTTGGCACACCCAGAGCTTTTTTCACAGCAGCAGAGCCTGCAGCCCTGGCAGGGCTTCTAGCATCTGATGTGCCAGGGCTACCAAGTGCCAATATCTTCAAAAGCAACTGATGAGAGTACTAGTGGCTTTTGGGGCAATACGAGACAGCACTGAAGAAAGTAGTCCCCAGAGCAGCGGTGCTACCTTTACCTGGCTTAGGGGGTAGTGAGAGATTTGCCAGCTGGATGAACAGAAAAGGTAGCAGAAGGAAAATGTCAGATACCAGTTACGAGCTAAGAGAATGGAGCTCGTGAAAGCCGCATGTCTTAACAAGGTTGGAAAGGTTAGAGCTAGGGAACTACTAGTATGCAAGCACATCTTAACTATAGATTTGTATAGTCAAAAGAAATTTTTGACTTTAAAAATATTATAACATTTCTAATTTTCTCATATTGCTCACACTGTCATACTTCTCCACACTTTAAAAATTCATCTTTATCCTGCCCTGAAGTTTGGCATTTCCAAGATCCCTCCATCGGTCACGTCACATTCCACATGCTCAGTGATAGTATCTAATCCCGCAGCTTGGACACAATCTCTATTCACAGGACACTTGATCTACAGCTTCCAGTTCTGACCTAGCTCTAACCTCCACACTCATATTTCAAGTCAAAAATAAGTAACTTAAGATCTCACCCAAATCATAAATTCAACTTGACATAAAGCACATTCATTACCTTCTGCCCCAAACCTCTTCTTTCTGACTCCCCTGTGCTTAGTAAAAGCAACATAATTTTTCCAACCATATAGGCTGAACATCTTCAGGTAATTCCATCTCTCTGTAACACAGCCCCTAATGACTTCTTCCTTATTGAGATACTGTACTTTCTTCATTTGACTTGGAGCAAACACTCTCTTGGAGTTATGTGACATCACTGCCCACTCCTTCTCAAATGTCTTAGTTACAACTACTAGGTACTGGAGACTTACAGGCTCAGCCGTTAGTCTTCAGCCCTCTTGTCTTCTCTAACTGTATTTGTTGCAGAGCTAGTCTCATCTAGTCTCAGATTTTCCTTCTCTGGCTCTCGGTCAATGAAAAGGCAATTATTCTGGTGTTTCAGGACAAAAAACATGTAATTATATGACTACCCTTTATTATGTCTCACATTCAGTGCACAATCATATTCTGTGCATCTTCACAAAAATGAAAATCTGACACTTCTCATCACTTCCACTCCTAGCACCCTTGTCCAAGTAGCTATCATTTCCTGTTTGGATTATTGCAATAACCACCTAAATGGCATTCCTGCTTCTTATTTTCTACATCTATGTCTCAAACAGAATCAGAATCTCTCACAATTCTTCTATGGCTTCCATCTCACTGTAATCTCAGGATCATTGAGAATGCCTTTGTTACTTGATATATTTTGAAATTTTTCGTAGGCCAAAATGTAATTTATCTTCTTACCAAATATCATTGCTAATCTTTTCTCATGTCTACAGGTCCTACGAATATAGGACCAACTGAACATAACCAAGGAGATGGACAGCATAGCTCAAAGGATAGAATTATGATATTAATAATGATTTTAAAATAACTCTTATCACAAATAATCATTTCTCATGAACTTGCTCCATGCCAGACACCCTACTAAATACTTTACTTTTTTTTTATTTGATCCTTTCTACAACCCCATAATTTATGTATAAAAGTTATCCTTCCAAGTTTTGGCAGATGAGCCCAGCCTGGCTAGGTGTATCTTGGGCGAGTTCATTTAAAGAGTACTGGAAGATAATAGGATCATGATAGAAACTAATAATGGAAAGGTAATTTTGACCCATTTTACATCTTTCATGCCGGAAGTCTTCTACTCATGACAATACCAAAAGCTCCAGTCATGGGGTTACTTCTGTCCTTTCTAAGAAATTTGTTGTTTGTTGTATATTTCAAGTAAGTAATGGGTGAAGGGAAAGACGTTTGATTTATAATTATCTTTAAAAAACATATAATATTTTATTTAACCAGATCAGTATTTATGAAATAATGAAAAATGGGAATAGCCTTTTAAATCTTCAAATATTTTTGAGTGACTAGTACCAAGTGCTAAGCTTATTCATATTACCTTATTTAAGTTTCAAAATAATCACTTAGGGTATTATTATCCAGAGTTACACATTAAGAAACTACATTTTGAAGAGACTGACATGCCCAAAATCATCAAGCAAAAAAGTAGGTGAATCAGTATTCCAAGCTATATCTTCTCAATTCTGGTCCATTGCAAATCATCTGTATAACAATATAAAAAAATAAACCAACTTCACCTTACACATTCCTTTTTTTTCTTTTCTTTTCTTTTTTTTTTAAGACAGAGATTCACTCTTGTTGCCAAGGCTAGAGTGCAATGGCATGATCTCACCTCACTGCAACCTCTGCCTCCCACGTTCAAGCGATTCTCCTCAGCCTTCAAAGTAGCTGGGATTACAGGCATCAGCCATCACGCCCAGCCGATTTTTGTATTTTTAGTAGAGGCAGGGTTTCACCATGTTGGTCAGGCTGGTCTTGAACTCCTGACCTCAGGTGATCCACACGCCTCAGCCTCCCAAAATGTTGGGATTACAGGCATGAGCCACCGTGCCCGGCCTACACATTCATTTCTTATGCTGCATCTTTTTCCTCAAAACTGTCATCAGTGTTACACAATGAAACAGTCTCAAAAAAGCTTATTAACTTTAACCACAAATTAATAAACATTCCAACCAAAGATACCTCTTTTGTTCCCTTCATCTAATTCAGAGGGTTTTTTGACATTATCTGTGCCTTTGCATGCCCTTGCTGTTTTATATACTCTCTATATAACTGTATTTGCCTGCTTGGACTGTCATAACAAAATGCCACCAACTGAGTGGCTTAAACAACAGAAATATTGCATAGTTCTGGAGGCTGCAAAGTTTAAGGTCAAGACCAGCTGGCTGAATAAGTTCCATTCTGAAGCCTCCTCTCATGGCTTGTAGGTGTCCGCCATCTCATTATGTACTCACAGGACCTCTTGGAGTTCCAGTGGAGAGGGCTAATGAGTGAGCTCTCCTGGTGTTTCTTCTTATGAGGACACTAATCTTATCAGATCACTTGCCCCACCCTTTTATATTCATTTACCCTTAATTACATCCTTAGAGGCCCCATCTCCAAATACCACCACATTGAGGTTTAGTGCTTCAACATATGAATTTTGAGTGGATACAAACATTTAGTACATAATAATAACCCATCTTGTCACTTTTTCTGTATAATGTGTTTTATAAACAATAGCTAAAAGTGTTTCCAGGAAGTTGCAGTTCCAAAATAAAACTGCTAGTTGACACTGATTGTCACGAACATCTGCAACTTACAGAAAAGCACCACAGCACTGTGGAACACTTAAATGAATTCCTCCACTCTGATCTAGCCATTAAATGATAACCATGACCTAATGCAGCCATGATCAATACAAATGTACATAGAGGCTGTAAAACAGCCTCTCTAACCAGGGAGGGTAATCCTCCATTTTTACACATTTAAAGAGCGAATCAATTAAATGCTGGATAAGGTCAAATACTATTGATTCAAGATTCAATGAAATTCCTTCCTTTACCTTCCCCTCTTTTGATTTTTCTTGTGATCTAAGTATAGTTTCCTTAAAATACATTTTTCCAGCAGCTGCACTTACATACTGGTAGAAAGCAAGTGGTCCTCAAAAAACATAATGATTCACTGACACTGAAATCAATAGTGTTATAAAACCTTGAAGGGATGAAGAGGCTGAAAAATACAAAATATTAATGCTTAAACTTCAAGAGCATATTTAAAAAGTAGAATTTAAGACATATCCATTGCTAGCAGGCAGTAGATAGTTCATACATCAACTTAGATAAAAAACTTCCTGTAGTGTATCTGTGGATGTTAAAAATAAAACAGGATAAGGTTACTGTTAATGTTGTGTTTAAGCATCACTTTTCATTCAATTCAGATTTTTGACTCAATTTTAGATTATTGCTTGAAAGTGCTCTTGGTGCTCAAGAGGCAAATTTTTAGATACCCTTACTAATTATTCTGTATACCTTTCAGTTTCTACTGGTGTTTCTCTTTACCTATATAGCTGATTACCTTTTAAAATTTTTATCTCTTAAACTACACTCATTTCAACTTTTCTTTGCTTATTTTATACAATGTTTTTTTTTCATAGTTGTAAAATGTAATACAATGCTTCTGTTTGTTAAACAATGCATTTCTGTTTGACTTCGAGTCTCAGATGCTTATGTACACTCTTCTGGAGATAGAACTATTTGCTGCTGTATTTTTATCTAACTGTCTCCAGCAACCACTAAAGAGAGAATTGTAAATATCGCATGCTTGGAAAAATTCCACCTGGCACTAGTCAGTCACTAGGTGGCTAAATATTGTGAATGAAAACAACCGGTAAGAAGGAAAATCCTCTTATTAGAATCTAACAGCACATTAGAGCTCCACATTAATGTGAAAATAAAAATTTGCTTTTAGGAGCTTTCATAATATTTTAAAGGCAGCAAAACTCTTCCTTTTTTCTACTTCTCTCTTATCACTTTATTCATAACCACATGCCTTATAAGCTTGGTTGAAGAGGGTTGTTTTTCTTTTTCTTTCTCTTTTTTTAACTTTACCCAAAGAGGAGTTGGAAACAATAAGATTAAATATGGACTCCCTCTGATTTTCCAGGAAATTTACTTCGCAACTGGAAGTTTCTTTGATATATTTAAAGAGAGATATTCTTTCAATCACTTTTAAAAGGCAGAAATAAAAGTTAAAGGTATTTCACACTATATCAATTCATTAAAGAAATCCCAGCATGGTCATCTCTTGTTTTTCAGATGAAGGTGATTAATTTTTTTGTCTGCTTTTTTTCTGTGTGTGTTCTTAAATGAGAAAAATTATTGGCCCCAATGATCTTGAGAATGATATTTTTAAAATCGAATTTTGCCTCTCTGTTGCAAAGCTTTTCCTTAGGAAGAAAAAATTGCCATACTCTGTTTCTTTTTAACATAATCAAAATAAGTAATAGTAGAAAGCGGCACTTTCTAATAGCGGTAGAAGGGAAAAAAAGAATGGAAAAGAGTGCAACTGCTGAAAAATGGATTTTAAGAAATTTAGACTTATAAAATAATAAAAAAATAGAAAAGCTTTCATTTTGAACAGGCTGATTTAGCTATGTAATAAATATGCCCCTCCCTCTTTTCACCAACATTAGAGCCCATTGCTTGCCTCTCCATATTTTTATGACATTTAGGAGTGTACCTAGAATTGTCATATAAACTTGCCTCATTCAACTTTTGCCTGGACAGACAAGGCAGACATTATTATCACTTTACCAATTAGAGATTAACTTATTATATTCCAGGGCTTGTATTGTTCGAACCTTCATGTGCATACAAGTTGCTAAAACCCATATTCTGATTCAGTTAAGTCTGGGTGGGATGAGGCCTGAGAGTCTGCATTTCTAACAAGCTCCCAGGTGCTGTTAATGCTGCCGGTCGGTCCATGGATCACACTGGAGTGACAGGGCTAGAGTACAAGCTGAAGGTTAAGTTTTCCCAATTCAGCCTAACAGCATACTTACAGAGATGCCATGTAGTTTCTCACCTTAGTAATGGCCTTAAGCCAAGTAGATACTGTTTTTTGCTAATCCCCAGGCTTGATGAGAAAGCAAGTACAGTTGGTCCTGTTTATTCACGGATTCTGTATTTGCAAATTTGTCACAAAACTCAATATCACCCTTTTGCAGTGAGTCACAGACAAGCGCATGCTGGGTGCAACAGAATATTTGAGTAACCTAATATCCATGTTTCCAGCTGACTTCCAACAAGGCAACCTCCTGCCTTTTTGTTTCAGTATTTATACTGAAAAAAGTGTCCTTTTCATTGTCTGTTTAGTGTCACGTCTTCTGTTTTTGTTTTTGCTTGTATTTCTGCGCTTTTTGATGGTGATTTTGTTGTTTAAAATGGCCTCAAGCATAGGGCTGACATGCTGTCTAGTGTTCTTAAGCACTAGAAGGCTCTGATGTGCCTTAACAGAAAGAGCACATGTGTTAGATCAGCTTTGTTCAGGCATGAGCTATCGTACTGTTGGCCATTGAGTTTAATTTAATGAATTAACAATATACATTAAATAAGGCATCTTTAAACAGAAACACACATAAAACAAGGTTATGTATTGATTGTTTGATGAAAATAAAGTGACCACAGGCTCACAGGGGCCTAACTTTGTACTTCCCCAAGGAGAAATGATTCAGTATTGGCTAATTCAGTGTTCATGGAGACTTTATAGAACATAAGTACTGAAAAGAACAAGAATTGACAATACCTTCTGGACTGTTTCTCAGGAGAAAACTTCAGTGGAAACACAGACTTCACAATGATGTCTTCTCTGACTAATAGTTCCCTTTAGGTGTCTACCCCAAATGACTCTCATGCTAGATATTTTTAAACTACTTTTAAGTACTAAAAAAAATTATTAAATAACTAAAATAAATGAAATTGTGTGGAAACCAACATATACTATAGGCAAAGTGAAATTTTATTGGAATAACTGTGTACTATGCATTAAAAATTAAAACATTTACTAATAAAAATCAATTCAGAACAAAAAGTATTGGAGGGCTCCAATGAATTAATGATTTGAAAATACAATATGTTTGAATGGACACTTTTCAAATTACAGCTTTAAAATCATATAAAATGGAATGCCAATTAAGCTTTTTCAGAATCCCTGCAGCACCTTCATGGAAGTCTTGTATTTTAAAGGATAGTTTGAAACCCACTCTCTAAATAAATCCGCCTTTTTAGGTATTTGACAAAATCATCAGCTTCTATAAATATACTTTCTTTTCCAACATCTATCTTTGATGAACAAAATCTGATTTCTTCAAATCTTTTCTATATACCCTCTCTGCAGGTTCATAATTCTTGTTCTACAATTCTAATAGCCTTCATTTGTCTTTCTCACTAGTATTTTCTTTTTTCTTTGTCGGTGTTTTTCACTCCAAAAAAAATGAAGGGTTTTTAAACGTCTGTCATTATATCAACAACATTAATGTAGCTTTTACACAAAAGGCAAGTGAAACAAAGTGCAAAAACAAAGATGATACAGTAGGACCATCACAACAACTGCATCAGATTCAGAGTAAACAAATGACTACTTCTTAAAAGGAAGAAGACATCTTGTAGTTACAGTAAGCTGAATTACTTAACTATTGAATAAATATATGCTACATCCTTACTAGATATGATAAAGCTTTTTGCATGAATTAATATCTTATCTAATTATTACAACATTCTTATGATGACAGTACTGTCATTATGTACCATTTACACACCTGAAGACAGACACACAGCTATTGGGTAATTGGCTTAAGGTTATAGGGTTAGGACATTGTAGACTTGAAAAAGCAAGCCCGGCAATGCACTTTAAAGCCCGCCTTTCCTTTTCCCCATACCAGTGTGGGGGGGAAAAATATTAGAAAGATTAGTAAGTTACATTCCCTGCCACAACAAAATGGAACTTGCAGCTTCTGGAAGAGAGAAGAGAAGCATGATATGATTATATAGCAACACATTATCAGGATCTCAAAGGAATTAAGAGAGAGAAATAAACTCAGAAGTCCTACCCTAACCATCATAAAGAAAGATGCACCAAGGTGGGCCTTGGTGCTCAGGTAAGATTCCAATGGGTAAAGAGAAGTGTGGGTGGCATTTACATGAGGAGGCGTGGAGAAAACTGCAACATGCAAACAGATAGTGAAAGGTTTAAATCAGTACATGGTTGAAATCAGATATTCAGGATCAATGAATTTCTTCAGGGTAACATCAGGGAGAAAATCTTGAAAGGCAGGTTGTTAGGGAAATTTTATTTTCCCCATAAAAGTAGGGAGTGCATTGCCTACACTAACAGAGAATAGCCACAATGAATGAGACAATTTATCAACTAATTTTTTTTGTCATTCAAACTAGCAGGATGTCAAATCCTTCATAGCTACTCTCAGATTCTTCCTGTGAAAAAGCAGATTATAAACATAGGAACATATATAACTCCATGTGTTAAAATTCTTAGTTGCTTAATTGGATACAAAGATTCAACCTCACATAATTTATTTCTCTCAGATGTCTATTCTTACACTGCAAGACCGTGAAGAATAACAATTATGATCAATGTTTCTTGGATTGCCAAGGATATGCCTTGATTAAAACCTATGTGTGTGCTCTCACAATAAGTTCTCTGCAGCTGAGAACACAGCTTAGATAGCTATAACAACTTCAGCATGGAATGCAGAGCTTTATTTGGACAACGAAGCAAACACTCTTGAAATATAATCTATATAATATACCTTTTAGAATCTTTTCTCAATATCCTTCAATACGTTTATTAATGCAGAAAGCGCACAAGATTTTTAATTCTATAATCATAGTAAATGGAATAAGCATACTGCTTCTGTTACTAGCATGAAAATGTTAATCAGTAATATTCTGTGAGCAATGCAACATGAATTGTAATTCTAATTAAAACTTGATACAATGCAAGCAATATAATTAAATTGTCTGCCAAAATTCAGGGTAGGTTTATAATTCTAGAATAATACTTTTCATAACTTTATCATTTCTTTAAAACAATATGCAGTAAATTATTAATAATTTTTACTTAAAGAAAGCTACTACTTAAGGGAAAGTCTCAGTTTTATAAAATATTAAATGCATAATCTTTTTGTTTCAGTATATACCTTTGGTAGGATTATAATTATTTACTATACATTTATTACTCTTTCTTTAAAAGTGAACTACTTAATGTCTTAGAAGTAATTTAGCAGATTTCATTCAGCTATTGTTACATCGAAATAAGAGGGAAAAAATCTCGCTATGTGAGGTATGCAAAGGAACTTTTAAAGCTTGCATGGTGAAAACAGGTCCTTTATAAATTTAAAAATGATTTTAAAATAGTTAAGTTCACTTCTCTGTACTGGATAATTACAAATTTTCATCTACGGAAAACTTTTTTTTCAAGGTATACATTATGTTTATAAATGCTTATTAGGATTGAACCTACTTTTATAAACTATTGCAAAACAGTTGGCAACTGGATTTCAATATTAGTATAAAAACTGATGATGTAAGAGTAACAAATCTGTCTCCTCCACATAAAATAAGTGTATTGTTTATTTCCATCTCCAACCTAACCATTAGACCATTAGTTTCAGTGTGTGTGTGTTTGCCTGTGCTGTTTTTCATATGAGGATAAATGACCTCTCCCAAGGTGATTTATAGACAGAAGTCCCTACAATGTTCACAAGATTCCACATTCATATTCAGTTTCATTTTAAATGCTACCAACTTTGATTTTTTCACAAAGCTTCCCTCTCACTGCTGACTAGTAAACAATATTTTTTCCCTCTAGAGTCATCCAAAAATAGTCACAAATTTCAGGCAAAAGTCGCTCATTAATGGTGATTTCATACTACATTGGCTTATTGGGCTTCGTTTTGACTTCTTTCAAGGATAATTAAGCCTAGGGACTATCATAGGAGTAAGGTGAAACATAGAACACAGTTGACATTGAGTTATATAATTTTATATTTCACTCACATAATTGACTACGATTTTGTTACCTAAAGTTTTAATTCAATATCTAAAAACACTAGAAAGTCATTACATTCCTTATTGTATTATTTGTTTCATCTGAAAGACATTTGAGACATACTAAAGGCTTCTTAGTTTGAAAGAATATCAGCATTCCACAGGGGCTGTTGATATCCTTCATTAGCTATAACATAGTTAAAATGTAGCACCTGCAATAAATCAAAGTATTGGGAGATTGTATTAAAACTTATGACAGTTACAGAGTTTGGTGGGTGCCGGTTGTTTTTTCCTCCCCAGGATTCTAGGGTCATCACTCATAATAGTGGAAAGTATAGCATAAAGGGGAAAAAAATTCAGAATGTTCCTAAAAATAAAATAGAAAGCCCTCAGGAGCCCTTTCAGAACAACAATAAAAAGTATTGCTAGCTGTAAAATTTGTAAGCAGGTTCCATCCTGTTGGCACAGAAACAATGAAGATGAATTACATTCTAGGAGAAACATTGAGACTGTCTAGTAACATAGTGGCAAATCTACTACAGTGAGGACAAAGCAAAACTATTTCTTCTCTGTCTTGAGTTGAAGGTGTCAGAACAGGAAGGCCTGAATTAAATGGAAACAAAGGGCCGTCTTTAGAAATTATTTCTAAGCTTAACCATTCAGTTTATTCATTTAGGCATTGTTTGGGCTATTCAGTTTTCAGAAATCTCTATTATTTCTGCACTCTTAAAATGTATAATTACATTGTTAAAAGTATAAGTATGTATATTTTTAATACATAAAAAGATGAATATGAGTTAGGGTGATGGTAGCTATTTATACATCTTTAAATATATTTAGATGTGATGAAAAAACAAGTTTAAAGTTTGTTTGGTTAGCTCCGTGCAAAGGTGTTTTTGTCTTAAGTAAAAGACATTTGGTCTATGTGGGAGATGTTGGCAGTAGGTATGAAATGTTGGGGAGGATCACACAGAGAATCCTGCAAAGCAGAGCTACTGCACAGTCTCCTTTGCACAAAAACTAAGAGTCCTTTTTTGCATATGTCCTTGTTTGATGCCTCGGATATTAGTGTGATCACTGAAAAGACATGCTGCTAAAATAAGAAATATATAAATAGCAGTAGTTTTGCAAAAAGTTGACGTCCACCTTGATGGCAGGTTGTAAGTTTAATAACAAACTTTCCACATCCTAAACCAAGGTCAGCATATGCAAAACGAAACTCACACCAAGAGCAAAAATGGGGGAAGTGTTTATTAATCCTTAGCTGTGATTCTCAGAGGACGTTTCTGTGTGCAATATGCCTATTCTCTACTAAAACAACTTGACTTTTAATTTAAATTTAAAACTCAGAGGTTTTCTTTCTTATGTGCTTATGAATGTTAATTAAAGGAGACATGAAATAGTTTGAGCAACTGTGTACAGTCTTTATTTGACAATATTTGAAAGTTGCTTTCTTTTTATGCTGGAATTCAAATTTTCTACCTATAAGTAACAAATGTGGCTTGAGTCTATTGTATATTAAAAAATTGAACATAGTATTAGGTTCTCTGAAAATCATTGGAAATTGACACAATTCATGTTTCAGGGTCTCAGTGATTGATTGCATTAAAGCAGTGGTGGATTTCAAGGTGAATGGAAATAAATTTTAAGTGAAGATTGTTTTTTAACCTCATCAATACCTTTCTAACAGTTCTTTTAAGCTGGAGGAGCAACTCACAGGAACTGAATCTAAGCAATTACCCAGCACTAGGTAACTTATTTGTCTGAGTACCTAATAATCTCTTAAACCTTTGCTTCTCCCAGCTGAGCTATTTTTTTATGGAAAACCATTGAGAACAGTGGGTCACTGAGAGCAAATGAAGTGGGGTGACTACTGTGTTTCCTCAAGTGCTCTTATATAGCCCAATGTTGGATAGCTGATGATGTAATCTGCATAATAACATGGCCCTAGTGTGTTTCTATTAAGTCAATGGGGCATTGACTATAGACAAAAGCACCACTGGCATCTATTAAACGGACTGGATCTACGGACCCACAATGACTTTACTTATCCAACAGGAAGAGTTGTGCACTAATCTCATAATTATACCCCTTTACTCCTCCACTCAGTTTAAATTTTGTCTGTTGGCAGTAAAATAAGTATCTATCCAACTATAATTCTAATTAAATGAGTTAAAATGCACTGCTCTAATTATTTGTATATGTATGTGATGTGAATTAAATGTGGGTAAACAATTATTCATTCAAATTAATAAATTTTAATGCAAATGTATCCACAACAATACAGAAACAGTATTCTCATGGATCTGGTAATAGAAGAAAATGTGATTTAATTAGGTAGTAATAAATACATTAGTCTTTTATGTCATCAGTTTTTTGTATCTGAACAGGATTTTCTCTTTCTAAGATGTCATTAATTTGATATCTCAGGTGTCAGAAAATTAAGGCAAAAATGAGATTTCAAAATTGAGCTCCTGAAATAATTTTAAAGCATATATTTCAGGATGCCTGCCATGTTCAAGAAAAAAGGGAAAAACACCCTATTGTATACATTCATCTATCTATTGATCATTAAGCTACACATTTTAAGGTAAATAAGTTTAAATTTTTAAATGGTACAAAGAATTGAATTTTTCAAAGAGGTATATGTTATATAACAAGCTTATTAAAAATGCATAGGTTTATGTGCAATGATAGCTGCTGCCTTGATTAATGTTTGAGCAGGTATCCAAAGTTCCTTACTTAGCTGGTGAATGCAGTACCATCTACTATCTCTTGGATTACACTAAAACTAACGTTTTAAAATGTGGAATAAAACAATCTCTTACTAATTTTGTAATATCATATTTTTAAATTGAGAAAATTTTCATTAAATTAGGGAAAGTTTTATTTTAAATCCCTGGCCAACGTTTTGGATTCATCTTCTTACTCTGACATCATTTTGGAACAAAATTACTGATTTCTAGAGCACTGAATATCATTAGAATACACTTTAAATGCAACCTACATTTCCTCTACTAGCTTTTGATAAAATTGATTAATAAAATTGTCAAATAGATAGAGTATCTGTATGTTTTAACAGTGATTTAAAATCTTTTATGGGTTTAAACTCAGTCTATTAGCTTAAAGCAACTTATTCTCCAGTGAGATATAGATGTAACGGAAAACTTGTAGTCAAATTGTTGTTTCATGTAGTAGTCTCTGTGAGCACTCCATTTCAATACTATTCAGTTTAAGCATTAGCCAATTTTCAGGCTATTCCATCACGGGGCTATTCTCAAAGTCATTTTTATGGGAAGATCCCAACATTACAGATATCTTACTGTGATTCTGAGAGTGAAAGTCATTGATAAAAATGTGTGACTCACACATTTTTAGAGGTGAAATCCTCTATTCATTGTGAAAAGCCTCTACGCATGAACATGTACTACTGGACATATTTTTTATGTGATAAAATGATTACTCTCTGAGAAGTTGAAGAGCTGAAGGATATGTGTATTTATGTTTCTCTTTCTTCTTCTTTGTCTCTCTCTGTTCCTCTCTCTCTTTCATTTTCTCTCTCTGTGGGTTTCATTATGGGTATGTTTCTGTGTGTGTGCATCTGATTCTGGAAGCTGATGGGGGCTAAACAGTTGTGGCACAATGTGCAATAAAAGCATCATTATATCAGGCTCTAATTGTAGCCTTTGTGAATTAGTATGAGCAACGTCTTACACAAGGCACATACTTTATCTCACTTATATCTTCCTTCATTCATAAAGAAACACAGGCCAGGCACGGTGGCTCAGGCCTGTAATCCCAGCACTTTGAGAGGCTGAGGTGGGAGGATCACTTGAGGTCAGGTGTTCGAAACCAGCCTGGCCAACATGGCGAAACCTTATCTCTACTAAAAATACAAAAATTAGCCAGGTGTGGTGGCACACGCCCGTAATCTCAGCTACTCAGGAGGCTGAGGCTTGAGAATCGCTTGAACCTAGGAGGCAAAAGTTGCAGTGAGCTGAGATTGCACCACTGCACTCCAGCCTGAGTGACAGAGCAAGACTCTCTCTCAAAAAATAAAGAAAAAGAGATACAACTTGTGTAAAGGTCCTTTTATGTTTGAGATTCTCTGTGTGACTAAACAAACTTCTTTCAGATTTCTTTATCATCATTTTAACAGATCTTTAATTTTTCCTCATTAGGAAATTTAGGATACAATATATTTTCTTGTATCTTTTTAGTTTTTTTGGCAAAAAAAATCAAGATTAAGATTGTCCATTAGGATATCCAGCTTAAGCATTAGCTAGAAATGATTTGAGAACTATACGTATCGGATTCAATGGAAATGAAAAAATGAACAATGTATTTGTAATAAGAAAATTTATAAAATAGAAGTTTAATATTTAAATACCACTGCAGGGGGTGTTTCACAAAAGGCATACACACAACGTTTAAGGGAGAATTATGTAGCAGACTATTGCAAGTCCATCGTTTTTGCTTATTTTGTAGACACAAAACCAACTCCACAGAAAATTCTATAACCAAAATATGTAAAATCCAGATGGCAGAGATAAACTTTTACTGAATTTCATATGAGACAATGTACTTAAATATAAGTGACTATATTTGTACATGTGAACATATTCAATTCATGCATAATGCATTCTTTTCCCCATGTTGTGTGTAGATACTCCATGAACACACATTGAGACTTGGGATAATGATGTTGGGCCTACTACTTTTACAGTTTCTAAGAAACAGTTTAGTCCAGGTGTGATGGATCGTGCCTGTAATCCCAACACTTTGGGAGGCCGAGGCAGGTGCATCACCTGAGGTCAGGAGTTCGAGACCAGCCTGGCCAACATGGTGAAACCCCGTCTCTACTAAAAATACAAAAATTAACCGGGTATGTTGGCAGGCACCTGTAATCCCAGCTACTCGGGAGGCTGAGGCAGGAGAATCTCTTGAACCCAGGAGGCGGTGGTTGCAGTGAGCAAAGACCACGCCATTGCACTCCAGCATGAGCGACAAGAGCAAAGCTCAATGTCCAAAAAAACAAACAGAAAAAAAGGAAGAAAGAAACAGTTTATTTTCTCATATCCATTTTACTTTTTGTGCTTATTTTATTTAAATGCATATTCATACAGTGGATCAAGTTTAAGAAACTATCTGATTTGATTGTTATCTACATATACTCAGATACATTTTGCCATGAAACTAGAAGGAGGAAGAAACCCTACATTTTTAATTATGATTGAGTATATGATCAATTGGAAACCTTTGCAAGTCCTTCATCATTGGAACTTTAATACTGACTGTAATTGGTGAATGTTTAAGGTGTGTGTACAGAAAAGGATATGATTTCACTTGAGCAACTCTCTGAATCAGGATCTTACTGAGCAGTAAGTTTATTTTTAAAAATTCTTTTTTGTGGAAGTAATACACTTGGAATATATGTGGAAATGATTAGGGATATCTCCTTTCTACCCACTGCATTAAGTTGCCTAATTTTCTGACAGCTAGAAATACATTACCAGTGTACACAGAAAATGGAATGAAGTAGAGGAAGAAATCCCATTTTAGATTAAGGAAGGGGAAAAAATGATCTCTATATAAGAAAGAAAACCTTGGAGAGAACAAATAGCTAGTTACTGCTACATCCTTCATAGGTGTGAGGTGCAGACTGATTTTCTTGCATTTTCTGCAGAGTAGATGCACAGATTATGCTGAAAACAGGAGAGAGCATAATTGTACAACTGCCAATGCGAATGGCAGACTCAAGTCAAATAGAGGCTCTGATGCTAACAAATTCAAAACCTGGGAAAGACTCAGAAGGTATTTCTCACAAGCTCTTCCATTTCTTAATTTCTGTGACATACATTTCAGAAAGGATGGCTGTGTCCTCAGAAATATTTTTATGATGACTGCCCTTTTAAGCATTTCCACTTCCCTTTTCATAAAAGAAAGTCACACAAATGAACTTAATTTATTTCCTTTGATATGCACAGTTGGGGTTAAAATACAGCCCCCTCTTACACTTGTTCAGTACCTTCCTACATGCTATTTTCTAGCTCATCACATCGCAAAAGTGAAGCCCCTACAGCAGGCAGGGAGCAGAACGACAAGGTTCTGTCTTGGAGAAATGTCATCTAACGGCTCTTGTAGTCCAAGTGATGTGCTACCTCTAGAGAACATGGTTGTCTGACAGTTATTTCTGAGTCATCTTGGTGTATTTTAAACAGTTGGTTCTCTCCTTCAGACACCTGTCAACATGTGCAGATGATGTTATAACTGGCACAATGTCACCAGCTCCCTCAAATCAGGAAAAGCTAGTAGCTGTGAAAAATATGACTTCCAATTCAAGTAAAAATTAAAGTCCTAGAAACAGAAGCACATCTCATCAGATGAGGTATTACTTTAATTGATTCAAATGTGTGACTGCTGTGTTAAATGATACTCAGGTATATTTATTTTGTCTTTCTTGCACTCTGGTAGTGATGGTTGAGAAGAAATAGACTTATTCAGTTAAAAAGTAGAGAGAAGTTATCAAGAGGTATTTTTAGGTATATGAATGCAACTACCAAATCCATCTCAAAAAGTTAATTATTTAGCCTGTAATTTTCCCTTTGCAGTAACAAATTTTGTCCTTAAACCCCTAGTGTCTAATACATTGCTTGATACGTAGTAAGGTCCAAATAAATGTTTATTAAATGTGAATTTTTCTCTTCCTTTCTGTCTCTTCTCCTTTTACTTTGTTTCTCTCTTCCTCTTTCACTCATTACTGAACAAATGAATTGTTTTATTAATTATTATAAAACAAATGTAACTAAGAGAAATCATATAATTATATAGGCATAATGGGAGATTAGCATAAAATTTTGCAAATATGAAAAGTATCTCTGTGATTTATTGTAACAGTTTCAGAATCACTCAAAAAGTATACATAGTAAAACTTTCAGCCAAGTTATATTAATACTAGGATTTACCAAATCAAAATGAGGGGATAAAACAATGGCCAAGAAAATCTATTATTTCTTCCTTGGGCTTTAGATTGAACCTAGATGATTTATTGGCTTCTTTTAATCCCATTAGTTTATTTTTAAAAATCTTTTTCTCACCCCAAATGCTATTATTGTCATCTTATTATTGAACTTTGCAGAATTAAAAAGTTATTTTCCTAATTATAATCATTCTTTAATTCTACTTATGGAACACCTAATATCAACAGATTTCCATAAGTAATTTTTTTGCATGTTCCTAAAATTTATTGGGTAATATTTTCTCAAGAATATGTTATTTTTCTCTTCTAGGACACTATCCTTCAACTCACCCTAAATCAGACTCTGTCTTTCCTTTAAAAATGTCCACCTAAGTTGATTTCTCTCTCTTTTAAATCCTTCTAATAGCATTTCATTTCTTGTTTGTAAAATTGAACTATGAGATTTTTTAATATTGACTATTTTTAAATTTTTAAATATGTGAGTACATTATTTACCTAAGTAAATTGCACTCTAAGTAATCCCTCTAAGATAGAGGGAAGTGAAGGTGTTAAACTTTTAATAATTTCTCAGAGAGCATTTTGTAGTTCTTATGGTAAATGTGTACAGAGCTTCTAGACACATAATAAGCATCCCCAAAACATTAGCTGATAAAAATAGTGAAAGCTCAATAAATAATTGATTTCATTATAATTCAGTGTATCTGGATAGTATATGTGATTATACTTAAATTACCCTGGTTCACCTGAGTTAGTTTTATAGTATATGATAGAAGCAGCTTAACTCACAAACATTTATCATTACAATTTACCTCAAACATTACATGCCCAGTAAATCCCAGCAATTTTCAGCATCTGTGGTTATGTTTAGCAAGAATCAACACTAATCATCTTTCATTTCCTATTTTTAATATCACACATAATGTATAAAATAATCTTCACAGCTTTTTGTGCTAGTGCAACATTAATTTTTAAATTTATTTAATTTATTTGTACATTTACTTTTTTCAATATTATTCATATGTCTACCCTAACCAAACCAATGTTAAATATATATTACGTAGGTTATTTATTCATTTTATTTCTCCTTCACCTTCAGCAACATTTTATTTTTCTAATGCTTATCTATTGACTTCAAATCCATTTCCAAAAATAACTAATAGGGAGAGTCATTTTAAAAATTACAAGCAAATAAATAGAAACATGCTCACAGTGGTAAATGTAACAGACACTCTGTTTGCATTAAGTTCAGAATAGAGGCTACAAATACAAAAGTCAATAAACAATTATTTTAAATAAACGCACATTTCCTTGTCAACCAAAATGTTTCAGTTCTAACCATTGTGCTGAAATTGCAACTACAGGCTCAATCGTAAAACCAAGAGCTATGCTCCAGGGAAGCATTTTTAACTAAACATTCCTGACTGATTCATTGCAATATCACATCAAGACTGAAAAATTCTGGGTTAAAAGGTGGCCAGTGGGAGGAAAAAAACAAAAAGGTTTCACATGCTTCTGTAGAAAGAAATAAAATGGCAAGCATAGGGAGCTGCATGGTGTGATAGAGCCTCACATTTTTGAAGGGGTGACACTAAATAGATAACCAGGAAAGTAAAAGAAGTGGCCATTCACAAGCATTATGCTTTGCTCAGATGTTTGGACTATATTAAAATGAGTAGGGAAAGCCATTGAAATATCTTTGAAGAGGATGTGATGAAGTTTGCCTTTAAAAAATAATTCTAGGAACTCTGTAAAGCTTATTAGAAAGAATGAAAAAGATACCTTCCATATGTAACAAATAAAATTAAACCTATTTGTAAGCAACTTCCATGCAATCCTTAGACATTTTCTAGAAATTCTTCATCTCTTTAAAGTGCAATCAAAAGGTCAAAATATAAATAAGTTTTTGAAACACAAATTGAACATTTAAGTGAGGACTTTGTTTAAAAAAATGTAAATGACAAACTAAATATTTGAAGCCAGAATAAGTGAGGTATATATCAATAAAATTCAGTTTAAAAAAGAAAGAAAAATAGTGCATTTTTAAGAATAAAAATTAAATTTAACTTTTCTAGAACAGAGAGTGAACATTTTCTAAATGTCTTTAACATTACTAAATGAGTTAAAATTTTAATGTAAAAATTAATTTGAAAGTACACCAGTTTGTGTTCCTTTTACCAAGAGATACAGTCAAAATGTGTTTCAGAATTTTAAAGAAAATTTTAAATTGTTGAATATATTATCAATGCAAAATTTTAAGATAGTTTTCCTCTCTCTTAAAGTAGGTATTTGTTAATTCCTTTTAGTGCTCAATTATTAGGCTTACTAAAATAAGTGACACCCCCAATTTTATATTAAATAAGAGTGATATAACCTTCCCTGTACATTTCAGAACCAGTTTCTGAAAAAAAATTAAATATTATGAATTTACATTCAATACATTCTATTTTATATATATGTATATTCGTGTATATATATGTGTGTGTGTGTGTGTGTGTATTTATATATACACATATATGGCTAGAGAGCAAATGTTGTATCAATTAAACCACCATACATTTATATGATTAGTGTATTAGTCTATTTTCATGCTGCTGATAAAAACATACCCAAGACTGGGCAATTTACAAAATAAAGAGGTTTAATGGACTTAGAGTTCCACATGGCTGGGAGGCCTTACAATAGGAAGCCAAGGAGGAGCAAGTCACGTCTTACATGGATGGCAGCAGGCAAAGAGAGAGAGCTTGTGCAGGGAAACTCTCCCTTATAAAACCATCAAATCTCATGAGACGTATTCACTATCATGAGAACGGCATGGGAAAGAACTGCCCCCAGGATTCAACTACCCCCACACTGGGTTCCTCCTACAACACATGGGAATTCAAGATGAGAGTTGTGTGGAGACGCAGCCAAGCCATATTAATTAGGACCCTTCTTTTGTTTCTCTTGCTAAAATAAAACTAAGAAAGTTCAAAGAGATTTTTCTTTGGTTTGTTGGATTTACAAGTATACTTGCTAGTCTTTAGAAATGGCTGCATCTGCCCTTAAATGTGTCTTAATTACAAGTGTTTTTAAGGGTGAACATCTGTGCCCTTTACTGCAACTACATAGATACTTTGACGCTTATCTGAGAAGAATATGTGGTTAAACTTGTGCACTGTACTTGCTAATTCACTTTATTTAGCATAAATCAGGAATATTTATAGGTTAATTCTGTATCACTTTGATATACCACTTATACTAACACAATTTTGTTTCCTATAGTTAGTTTATGACATAACATTAGAATCAGATGAGTTTTTCTTTTTAAATGGGATTTTGACTTGGTGAGAAGGAAATGTTAAGATCTCTTCCTTCTTTCCTCTTTTCTTTAGTAAAATGCAAGTTTCTTGATGTAGAGAAGAGTTCTCTGCATTCCTGCACTCTTGATAATCTCTTGACTTTAAAATAACACACTACCTCAGCAAGTATACTACTACTTATTTTTTGAAAAAGAAGGTAATTTTATGTTTCTTATTACTTAAATAATCTAAAATGGGGCAAAGAATAGAGGGAGATTCTTTAGTCACAGGGTATGAAGTTAAACACTTAAAAGTAACTGAACTTAAAAGTAACAGTGCTTCTTTCTGAGTTAGCAAGTGAATGTGGTATATGGTGAAGGCTGGCTGGGAATGAGCCAGCAAAAAATACTTTTGATTGAAAGACTGTTACTGGAAATTGTTGACAGTATGGCCTAAAAATTGTCTATTAGTAGTCCTTTGGGATGATATTTTGTCAAAAATATCAGAAATGAACATTCCCCAGAAAGCAGTGGAAGTATTTTCTTTGGAAAGAATTTCTGACATATATTGGGTCAGAATTTCTCCAGTGAAAAATACAGTGAAGAATAAATGTGTACGTTTTGCTAAGCAACTATCATTGCTTTTTAAGTCAAATATCCACTGGTCCCAAGAAGGCCTTAACATTCCTCTCCACTGCACTCAACACTGACTCTAGATCCCTGACCTCCTTTTCTTTGAGCTTTTACCTTAATAAACATGTGATTTTAAATACTTGCTCTGCCCCTTCGAGATGTAAATCTTCTACAAATCAGGAATGTCTTCCTCAAGGACCTAGGAGCCATCCTTCTTAAATGTAATAATCTAGAAAAATAGAGTCCCTGTCTCCCAGTCTCTGTGGGAGAGTAGAAGCTTAACTTGGATAAGCACCAATTAACAAATACAGATGGCTAATTACATAGATGAACCTCCCTGCTACAGTTCTCCAGTACTTTCCCATTGTTTACCCCTTTTTGTTTCGGTAAAGTGTGTTCAACTTCCTCCCTCATTACAATAAATTGGACTTCTGTTGCCATAATCGTTTTGTTTCTTTGTTTGTTTTGTTTTTTCTTTTCTATTTATGTATTCATTTTTTTTTTTTTTTTTTGAGACAGGGTTTCCTTCTGTTGCCCCAACTGGAGTGCAGTGGTGTGATCATGTCTCACTCTATCCTTGAATGCCCAGCCTCAAGGGATCCTCCCGTATCAGCCTCTTGAGTAGCTGGGACTACAGGTACATGCCATCATGCCCAGTTAATTTTTCAAAAAATTTATGTAGAGACAAGGTGTCACTATTTTGCCCAGCCTGGTCTCAAACTCCTGGGCTCAAACAATCCACCTGCCTCAGACTCCCAACATGCTGGGATTACAAGTATTAGCCACTGCTTTTGGCCTCCTATTGCCATAGTCTTGAATAAACTCTTCCTTGCTATTTTTACCTAGTGTCTATTATGATTTTTCTTTTAAAGCTGTCAACATTTCTTTGAATTTAAGAATTAAAGTCACGTTATTCAACTATATTTTTTAAACATCTCATCATGGGTAAATTCAAAACAATATTTTGCTACCTTTATTAGAAAGTTAGAAATGATAATGACACAGACATAGCTGATTAAAACTTAATGAGCTTTGAGGGAAATCATAAATGTTCCCTTTTGATTATAAGAACATCTTTCCTAATGATGTAAGATGCTTTTTTAAAAGAAATACTGTGAGTTCAAAAATAGCACAAAGGTGGTAAAATTGTTCTCTATATTTGAGAAAATCTTTCATGATCGCATTTTCCTTAATCTTTTTCAATTCATTAATGTTAAAATAGCATCTCCCAGAAAAAAAGTCAATCAACATGGGAAAAGTGAGGGAATTAGCTTGGTGACTTTCAAGTTAACCTGCCTTTAATACATGATATTGAGATTTTCTTGGATGGTTGGATATTACACATTCTTAGTGTGATCAAAGAAAGATATAATTTATAATCATACCTTTTTGACATTCTGTATACTCTGCCTGTATAGGAAAGACTTTGTATTTCAAGGGATATATCTTTAGTTCAATTAATTAAAGCTTTGTCCTTTGTTGGAGGGGTATGTATTGAGGTATATTTTATAATATTTCTGGAGAAAAACTAGTTTGTTCAAAATAATGTGTCCTTTTGCACCAACTAACTACAACAAAACTCCTTAAAATTTATTTTTTTCTTTAATTCTTAATGCCCATGAAATAAAATAGAGATATAACTTAAAGAACCTAACAGATGAAAGTAGCTCTTAATTTTAAATTGAGCTAATTTTTAGCTTCCAGGCTAATAAACTAAGAACAACAAACAGGATACTAAACGCCAAATGAAACACTACTTTTGATAATAAGAAAAATCCTATGCCATTACTTACATTTTTTCCTCAGAGCTTTGTTGCAGAAGTCAAACTTTTTGGTTTGTTTGTTTCCCTCATGATCTCTTCCCTGCAGAGAAAAGCTGCAGGAGTTTGCCTAAAAGATTTGTGATCTTCAGGCTCAACTACAAGCCCTGCTTGAATAGCTTTCTCCTTGTTTTTTCTCTGCTTAGCAAATATGAAGCTATCACCATCTTTAAGAATCTGAAGAGACTCCCTCCCACTTCTTAATACTTATGTTAATTTATTTGTTGATTCATTACCCTGAAATATATGTACTGATTGCTAATTGTGTGCAGAGTGCTCTGTTATGCACCACAGAAGTTGAAAAGATGAAAACACATGCACCATCTGCCCTCAAGTTGTAGTTTGGAAGCTAAATCTTGTATAAAAATTAAGATCTATAAATAACTAAAGTACATGACAGAAAGTGATAAATTCCATAGAAGAAAAATCAATAAAGTGATACCAGAGTTCCAGTTTTGGAAAGGTTGTAAAAAACATGAAATCAGGGATGGTTTCAGAATTCTATCTGGGGCCTAAAGGACATAAAGGATTTAACTGAGAGAGAGCGAGAGTAAGTATGTTTTATAAATTTCCAGATGGTGAACATCATATAAAAAGAGTCGAGAAGATCAGAAAGTAAAAAGTGAAGGATATATTTCTGAAAGTAAGACAGACTTGGTGAAGGGAAATGGTAGAAGCTAGATGGGTAAGAGGTTAAAATTATAACAAGTCTTGATCGCATAGTAGCCAATGAATGGAGAAGCTTTTAAATACCAAGCAGAAGGACAGCATCAGAGTGGCATTATAAAGACATTCTTTGTCATAAGTTTAAAAGCATATTGGAAGAAGGGAATGTCCATTGGCAAGACAAGCCCCTAAGCACACAAATATAATGATCTGGGTATGAAGCAATTTCATCTATAAGCATGATAGCATCAGATTATGTTGAGGAGGTGGAATATGTAAAATATGATCACTGATTGGACATTAGGAGTAAGTCAGAGAACAGAGAATATTAGATGACCCTAATTTAGCCTGGTGCCTAGGGTGCCTTGTAACATAGATGGCTGGCTCTAGTGTTAGGGTCAACACTATGATGGTTCTTCAAGAAACAAAAAACTAAATAAACTTATTACACAATCTAGCAATACCACTTCTGAGTATAATACATATCCAAAAGAATTAAAAGCAGAATCTCATGGACATAGTTGTAAATTAGTGTTATAGCAACATTATTGTCAATAGACAAAAGGTGAAAACAATCGAAAAGGTCATCAGTCAATAATTGGATAAACTCTTAATAAATATGGTATATTTTATAATGAAATATTATTTAGCCACAACAGGGAAGGAAATTCTGACACAAACCAGATGAATAAACCTTAAGGACATTATGCCAGATGAAATAAGACACAAAAAGACAAATACCACGTGATTTCATTTATGTGAAATCCAGAGTAATCCAACTTACAAACTTACAAAAACAGAAAGTAGAATGATGATTGCCAGTGGTGGTGGGTTGGGGGGTGAATAAATGGGAAATTGTCGTTTAATGGGTGTAGAGTTTCAATTTTGCAAGCTGAAAATATTCTGGAGATTAGTTGTTCAAAAATGTAAATATATTTAACACTACTGAACTATATACACTTAAAATTGTTAAGGTGGTAAATTTTATGTTACATGTGCTTTATTGCAACTAAATTTTTTAATTAAAAAAGAAAAGGGAAGAAAAAATGAAAGATGAAGAAAGAACCACAGATACACTCATATATTTAATCAGAATTATTTCTTCAATACAGTGAATAGTGGAGAGAGAATGTCAAACAGAAATGACCTTTAAAAATGACCAGGATCTATTAAACAGCAACACAAATAAGGAAGAGAAAATTTGATCTATATAAGAGTAGGTAGTAATATTTTAACAAATGGATAAAATTAATTGTTGGATCCTGTCAAACAAAGGTTTTCATATTTTCCACTCCGTGGGTATGAGCACAGTGTTATAGAAGGCCAGACTTCCAGTCTTGGCTTCTGATACCTTCTATTTATAAGACCTTGTAAAAGTCACTTAATGATTCAAAACAATTTATCAGTAATACCTGCTTATATAATAGGATTATTCAGAATTTCAAAAATACATTTATTAGTGTTTTGCGTACAAGAAAGGCAAATATTATTATCATCTGCCGACCTCCTTGATGGGTTTTGTGTAAACAATGATAATTGCTAGGTTAATTGCTGCAGGGGATTGCCAGAGACTGTCAAAGGTGGGCAAATGCCATTTTTAGCTATGAACATTGCACAATGCATTGTGATCAATGCTGAGAACAAAGGAGATAATATAGACTCAAAAATCTGAACTCACTTACCAGGTCTGTATATTTATATTAATATAATTCAACTGTAAAATCCAATATTTATTTTCTCCTTGCTACATGCTATTATTAAGTGTTGATCTTTCAGGTAAGTTCTCCATATAGCATTAGAGAGGAAGGAATGGGAAGAGAACAAGGGACATGCGAATTTGACAGAACATGAAGAGGAGATAGGAAAAATGAGCATGAAGGAGGAATTAAAAAGATGATACTTTTAGAAATTTGATTAGAGAATTTTTGTTCATTTAGATTGCAGCCCATAGGAAGCCAGGGAGACAGGAAATAGCAATTTTTATCACTGAGCTTGGTACTCTACACGTTATTTAATTTAACTTAATTTTTACAGTAATTTAAGAAGATAGACTTATATTTTCATTTTTTAAATGAGGACATTGTCATAAAATTTGCCCCAGTCACACAAGTAGTACATAGTAGGTGGATTTCCAGTCACTTCTGTCTGCCTGCTGTGAATCAGCATTTTTCATAATGCCACTCCATCAAACTTCCACCTCCCAAAATGCATCCAGGTGGATTATCAGAAAGATCACAGCTCAGGGGTATTTCACATTCTAAACTTAAACTGTCACTAACTGCAGGGTATATGTCTATAAAACAGAATATATTCCTTTGTTGAGCAACAAGATGTATTTCTTCATTGAGGACCGACTGGTCAGAGTTTGTTAGAGCTGAAGGAATAGTAGATCATCACAGCTAATGTTCTCATTGAGGACAATTCAGATCAGAAAAATGAAGGAATTTGTCTAAAGGAACTCAATCAGTTGACAGTTTTAGGTAAACAGATATGAATTGTTAAGTATAACTTAGGAAGATTTAAAGGCCAGTCAGAGATTAATAGGGTACTGTCTAATACATGATTAACTCTACTTAAAATATCGAATATGCTACTAAACGATAACATAAATTTCATTGCCAATAGTATAGTTACTTTATCAAAAGTTGCCAGTCATCGACAGATGAAGTTAAGACAATTTTTCTGTAATTCCATATAATTACTCAGGTGCCTACTGATAATATTTCTAACTCTGTCCCCAAATTTCTTAGAAGTAACCCCACATGTCATCTGTAATTAGTAAAACTTAGCAACCTTGAAACTTTTTATTTCCTATCCTTCAATTGAATCAGATCTTTTGTGATATTATTTTTACTCACTCATTTCATATACTTTTTACTCATCCTCAAAACTAGGCTATTGCTTTGTTTTTTGTTAATGCAATAAGAAAAAAAAAAACTTGTAGTATATTTGCTCTTCCATTCTCAATCATTATAGGTAATACCTATATACTTTAATGCAACTTTAATAGGAAATAGCAGGATAAGTGACAGAAAGGAGTGTCTTCAATAATTAGTGACTGTGATTTACAAAATTTTAAGTATTATCTTGTAATATTTCTTACTGGCTGGTAATGTAAATGTAGCCATGCTAGAAAACACTCTAAATTACAGGCAGAAGTAAGAAAGTGCATATAACAAATTGATGATATTTTATAACCATGAATTTAACTATTATTTAAGATGAAATATGACCTGAATAAATGTATTACTTTATACAGTATAAAATCATTATATCTGAGCCAAGAGGATATATTCCCCCTCAAGAATGTATTTCCCCTCAACTACTCCATTATTCCATAGTACAAGTTGAGCTTCCATTAGGGTCAAAGTGCTTCACGAGATAATTAAAGCAAAAAACAACAACAAAAAAATAGGCTTCAGTTCTCCTCTGTGAGTACAGTGCATCTAATAAGAAACAGATGTTCAACTTACAAACAACCAGAAAACACCAATAAAGGCAGCTCATCCTTATAACTGACTCCCATGAAGTTAAAAAATTCAAAGTTTCCTAAAGATGAGAATCATTCACACAGAAATGTGGAGAGAAAATTCCGTGCCCCCAGATTTACCACTACCAAAAATAGAAGGAATTAAACAGAGTTGAGTGAGAGAACCTAGCACCTTAACCCATATCATAATACAGTGGAGGGTCACTAAACTGTCACCTTTGCCTTTAAACAACTCACTAGATAAACTGAGGGTGTCTTTTGTAGTCTGAAGTCTAAAGACTAAAATCTTTCACACACTGAATGCTGAAGTGAAGTAAGTTAGCTCCTGTTCCTCAACTCTCACCAACTGGGCTGCCTGCCTGAGTTAAGTATTTTTGTTTGTTCTCGAAATTGATCTTAAAATTGAAATTGTTCTTGTTTCATATAATTAATATGATCTTTTTTTGCAGTTGTTCTCCTTATAATAATGTAATTTCATTAAAGTTTTATGCATCATTAATATTGACTTTGACTTTAAAAAGTCAAAGTCAAACAGATGACTTTTTTTCATGAAAACTAAGATGCTTTCTTTTAAAAGGCAAAATGAAAACAAGTTACCCAAACAAAAGAAAAAATACAAGTATTTTTCAATTATTTGTGGATAAAATGTGTGACAGTTGAAGGGAAATATCATAAAAATTCAGAGAAGAGTGTATCAAAACTTCTTTACATGTATCTTTAAATGCTAGATCTATGTAGAAGATTATGAAAATGAATGAATTATACTACTATTAGGCAAGAAAAATAGAACTTCATTAAGGAGACTACTGCCAAAAGACAATTCTGGCAACACATTAAAAAAGATGGGCAAATGGCTGTACATTTACATGTTTAATTGAAATGTTTTTTGTTATTCCTGCTTTATTCAAAAATGAAATAACCATTTATCTGGGATGATAGCATCAGTAATATGGCCTTCTGTTATACTAAATTATTAATAGTAGCAAAATAATAAAAAAATCTATGCTGACAACACCAGAAACCGGCTTAACCAAGATGCCCTGCACAGATTGTAATAGGTACGGAGAGAATTTGTGTTTTGGTGTGGTCATATTGTCATTTGTAAGCAATCACCATATCTGTGAAGAAAATATAATTGGGCCAGAATTGTTAGTTTTGCATGCACATGGACTGAAGTGGGACAGTCAGTCATGTCATATTTAGTAGCCACCCACTCTGTACAGCTCATTGTACATTGAACATATTTGAGGCCAGTTGTTCTCAAATCTTAGAAGGATCAGAAGCACCTGGGGGGCTTGTTAAAACCCAGACTGCCAGGCCCCGCCCTGAGTTTCTGATTCAGGAGGTCTGGGACGAGGCTCAAGAAGTTGCATTTCTAACAAGTTCCCAGGTGATACTGCTCTTGCTGGTTCAGCAACCATGGTAGGAATGTTTTGGGATATGAAAACACAAACCAAAACCAAATCAAGGTAGTTTTACTCTAGAAATATTTTCATTCTTAAAAGAAAAAAAAAGATATGCTGAATTTACATGCAAAAAGCAAAGTGTATGCATAACTCAATATATAAGTTAACCACTTGGTTGGCTGTCCACTGATGCATCCCAGAGTCTGCTGGAGTCAATAATATGAAAGGACTTGGAAGGAATTAACCAGAAAAATATTTTTCTTCTTAACAAAAAAGCAGGGAGAGTGAGCACTTGCGGGAACAAACAAATGTGACTTAGCATGTGCTAAGAAATATTTTGAAAGCACACAGAAAATTGCATCTGTCTCTTTCCTTCAAATTTGTGCAATTTAGAGCTAACTGATAAAATTCTTGCTGTCAACCCTGTGTTATCTATATGTCCATCATTCTTTCACCTTAATTTTTCTGCCTGGTATTCTCTTTTCTTTTCCTAATGTTTCTTTCTGTCTGTATTTTTAGGTGTAGTCACTGTCACAAGATTTTCAAAGTCAACATTTCAGTAATAGTTCCAATTCTGTTACAAGCTGAACCTAAATGTATCATTCTGTTAATTGGTGTAATAGATTAAAATCTACTTGGAAAACATTTAAATGGTGGAGAGAAAGGAAAATTTATTCAAAATGAGACTCTAGGTTACATTTTTCTATTCCTCTTTAAAGGGGTGGTCATAGAAATAACTTTGCCGAAAAGCCCTGAGGATGAAGAGAAGTGCAATCTGTGTGTTCAAATGAAAATAGATTTAATCACATGAACTGTGCTGGAATTATTTTCATTCAACATTTCAAAGATGTAATAATATTTTATACCAGCTTGCCCAAGCCCTAGGTTTTGTGAGAAGTAATCCATCCTGAGTTCATTTTATAGTTGTTAGCTCCTTAACTGGAGATGGGTAAGTGCTTTTTTTTTGTATCCAAAGATATACTCTCTGTAAAATAGTCCTTCTGAGATTGGGACAATGAATAATCTCTCTGTGTGTGTATGTGTTTAACTGTAAATTTTCACACAGACCTCATCAGACACTACAAGAAAGTCATTGTAAAGACTGCATTTTTTAAAATTAAATGAGAAACCTGAAAACCTGTTTTTAGGAGCTGCACTAAAGACCTATGATTGTAGAATGATTCTAGAATTTCTTCACCTAGACCTGAGTCCTTGTGTGGTTAGGAAATGCTCTTGTGTATCATTATCATAGTTATTCTTGTAAATAAGTATTCATTAAATGTTATTACATAGGAAAGATCTAGAAAGACTAATTGTTGTAGCTCTTAGAACTTATTATAACTACCTATAAATTAAGCTGTTGAATGTTTACACATAAAAGGACTAGAACTAAGTTTTATTGTCTCACTTATAGCTAAGAGTGATATGTAAGGTTAGGATTTTTAGACATCTAGCAAATAAGGAAAAGAGTGTAGGTCATTCAATTCTGTGAACCTGGAGTTTGCTGCTGAATTAGAAAGATGACACAGTTCACCAAGCAAGTCACCTTCGAGCTGTCAATATCTGGCCTTTGTCTCTCAAGGGAAACTATGCAGCAACAGACACTTAGAATTTTCCACTGTATAGGCAATCCCTACCTAATTGTTTAGCAGGAAGTATCCCAACAATCTGTACAGCAGATGTGACTACTTCGCTTAACACTAGCAGATGAAGAAATAAGGGCAGAAGAGTCATATGCTAATGGAAAAGATGCACAAAGAAACTGCTGCATGGGCAGAGGTAATACACCTCTCTCCGGCCATCTGTCCTACCATGTGTGCTGCACATCACAAGAGGATGTGAGAAGGGGTGGACAGCTGAGTGCAACTTACAAACAGGTTTTTCGGAGTGAAAATATGATTGCTTTCAATAGCAGTGTGACACTGGAGTATACAAATTTTTATTAATATTGCAAGGAATGTGTTACTAATATTAAAATTAAAGGACCAGAGGCTTTAAGTATTATATATTTTTATAAATATAAATTAGTGTCATGTCACTCATTACTTTCCATCACTGTGTTCTGGGGTTATTTCTTGAGTGGCAAGGAAAAATGCATAGTTATGCTGAGATGCAAGAATTACACATGACAGTTTCTTTGTATGACACCAATTCTGCATAAATAAATGAAACAAAGGCTGAGGGGAGATTCTGCAGGACACCACAGACCAAGGTAATGCTTACAAAGCTCTGAGCCAAAGAGGTAGGGTATCTATAGTGCTGTATTACCCTGGCATTCATTTGTATTACCCTGGCAATCAAGTCAGAACTCGGCATAGTACCTTAGTAGTTTGAGTGCCGTGTTTAAACGATAAAAAGTTTAAAATACTGTGTCTGAATTATATTTTTGCCTGTATATATAAATAAATCAAATTCAGGCAACCAGCTTTCCAGAATTATTTCTTAAAAAATACAAATACCTTTGACTCTGATTTAAAAAAAACAAAAAAAGCATTCTGAATAACTAGTTGGGGCAAATGGCCTGTGCCTCAAAACAAACAAACAAATAAAACCCCAAAATTAGGTTGTCAATTTTTAGATAGAGAAGAAGAAAGATAATTCCAAGAATTTCACTTAGAATATATATATATATTTCACTTAGAATATATATGGACCTAGTTAAATCAACAGTCATTCAAACATACAGTTGATATCAGGAATTAATATGTAGCATATAGAAAAAGTATATAACCTCTCTGAGAGCAAACTGGCTCTCTGATCATAAGCAATTTGGTGGAAGCAATATAGATTTTAATCCTGAGAATATATTGTGTTTTTTAAATAGACATGATAATTAGCTTCCTAATACTAGGATAATAAGACAGTCAAACTAGGTAAAATAATAGCTATGTTTGGGATTTCAAGAAATAAACTTTAAAACTGCTGTCAATACCAACGGCATCTAAAGATATTACATAATCTTTTCCTAGTTCATGGATTTCCTTAAGCGTTCACATTGAAAGAACTGAAAGCAATCTGAGGAACTTGTGAAGTGATAAGACAAAAACAAGACGAAACTCCATGGTGAATTGACATTGTAATGAGTATAGTAGATTACACATAATGCCGGAAGAAAAAAAAATAGAGAATAGATCTTGTCCTTTTTTTTTTTTTTTTTTCAGACAGAGTCTTGCTCTGTTGCCCAGGCTGGAGTGCAGTGGTGCCATCTCGGCTCACCGGAAGCTCCGCCTCCTGGGTTCATGCCATTCTCCTGCCTCAGCCTCCTGAGTAACTGGGACTACAGGCGCCCACCACCACGCCCGGCTAAATTTTTGTATTTTTAGTGGAGACGGGGTTTCACCGTGTTAGCCAGGATGGTCTCGATCTCCTGACCTTGTGATCCGCCCGCCTTGGCCTCCCAGAGTGCTGGGATTACAGGCGTGAGCCACCGCGCCAGCCAGATCTTGGTTGTTTAAAGAGAGAAAATCACATTTCCCTCCATGGTCTGTAAGATATGATGTAATCTGTTTTTTTCTTTAGGACCCAAAATTTAACTCTGATTAAGTTGAAGTAATACGCATGTCAAGTTTCAGTAAGAGACACACAAAAAAAGTGTTTCTATCAATGTAAACATGCTTGCAAAACAATCTAGTTACCCCATCTTTACTCTTGTCAAAAAAATAGTTTTCTTTGAAGAAGAGAGTTTGAAATTATATTTCAAAACTAGGAGTTAGATGCACTTCTCCCTCTGAGACCATCATTTTGGCAACAGTCTCTCAGAAATTATTTTGTCTTCCTTAAGCTTCAATCAGGTCTTCAACTTTCTTTTCCACAGGTGACAAAATTACATCTTATAAAGAGTTTTGAATTCATTATGAAAAATAATAGGTCTTTAGGATTTAAAAGTAAAAGAACCATGCTGGACAAGTATGTGGAGCATCCATTTCCTCATTTTATAGTGACATAATCTTTGATTTGATTAAAATGTATGACTGTGCTCAAATAGTAAAACTTATGTGTGTAAGTAGCCCCTTAGTAGCTTCCATAGAGGTTACAAATAATTCAAAACAATTTTATTCTTGTTACACTGTGTAAGGCTTACTTTTAGTACTAAAAATAAACAATATTGGCTTTTTGTAAATTAAAACAGCCTTCTCTGAAACATAGAAACAAAATACAACAACAACAAATGTGCCCTAAATCATAAGCATAGCAAAAGTCTTGGTTGGCGATCTTAGAAAAAATAAGCATACAGCCAGTCAGTAAAGCAAACAAAGGCGAAGGCAATGAAAAGCAGTCAAAATTTTAAACGAGGTGTTTTCAAATGATTTTTATTACAAAAAATTCTCCTGATTCTTTCATTTCTCCTTGAAAAGAATTTCAAACTGTATAGACTTCCCTGTAAGCATCTTACGTATGAGTAGTTTTAAAACTTTCCAACTCTCATCCTGGCTCTACTTGAGAACTGCAGTAAATTAGACAGGAGTTTTTAAGTTGACTCTAAATGGCTATAATTAAATCCTCACTTAGCACTTTGCCATCTATACCAAGGGCAAGCTCAATGTGATAAGGGATGTGTAAGAGTAGAATTATTGAAAGAAAAAAAAAAAAGAAAACCTGTGACTTGGCATAGATTATTGTGTAAAGAGTACAGGTTAGATGTTCCAATAATTTATTCTACAAAGAAGTTGTTATATAAAGATGAAAAAGGGTAGGTGAATAGAGGAAAAGTAGTATAATCTTTCCTTTTATAGCTATGCTTAAAAGTGAACTCTTACTCAGGAAATCTATTACTTGCTAAACTTTTCGTCTTCTAAATTCATCATGAAAACAAATGTACTTTTTTGAAAATGACCCTAATTCAAATCCAATGTGTACTGATAAGTCAAATTGTTTGAAGTGAATCTAATTAGCAAGAATAGGCCACCTAGCCCATGGGTAAGGAAAGATATCTGATGAGACCTAGAAACAGGATGATATTAATGTCAAGAATGGCAGGGTTGGTGGTTACTCAGAAAATATAGCTGCTAAGTTGAGTGAAAAAAAAAAAAGTGTCCTATTTGAAATAAGAAGGGAATTACCAATTGCTATTGTCCTAGCTACTAAAAAACTTAAAATAGAAACAAAGACATAGAACATGGCTGTCGTAGCAATTATAATCATGTTTGAATGAAATTTTATGAACTTCTCACTTGATCAGTTAGTAAACTACTTTTTATTTTTAGGAACAAATTAATTTTTAGAGATGAAGTGAACATTTATCAGACAGCTACAGTTTAATAGTGAGGATTTCTGATTTTTCTATAACTCAAAGACAAGCTGTACTATGATCTAAGGATTACAAAATATTCTTAATTATTTTGTGGCCAGGCGCGGTGGCTCACGCCTGTAATCCTAGCACTTTGGAAGGCTGAGGCGGGTGGATCACTTGAGGTCAGGAGGTCAAGACCAGCCTGGCCAACATGGTGAAACTCTGTCTCTACTAAAAATACAAAAAATCAGCCAGGCGTGGTGGCGCATGTCTGTAATCCCAGCTATTAGGGAGGCTGAGGCAAATCCCTTAAACTTGGGAGGTGGAGGTTGCAGTGAGCCAAGAACATGCCATTTCACTCCAGCCTGAGCAATAGAGCGAGACTTTGTCTCAAAACAAACAAACTAAAACAAACAAACAGAAAATTATTTTGAATATGGAGGAAAATGTACCATATATTTACAAAGCACAATATAGTTCACTTGAGTATTATCAGGCATTATTTTCTGATGATCAACAACACTGAATAGAAGGGAAATTACACTGTGAACATTTATCTAAGAAAAAGGAGATGCGATGAGCACAAAAAATGGCATGCCTCCGTATGAGTGCTTCACCAACGTATAAGAGGAAGGGTCTTTTGACTCCTTCTTTGTACATATTTTACTCTCATAACGTTGGTTTTAAAGAAGTGTATCTCATTACCTTTCTTCTAAGAAAAATTGAGTGCTTGGTGTTCATGTTTCATTCAAAATGCTCAGAAACATATCTCCTCCTGGGGAAGGTACAATGTCATTTTCAAGGGTAGTGCTCATCAAAGTCAACTTGCTAATTGGTTGTAATTGTTTCCCAAGTATTTGAATGCTACCTAGTTACTCCAGCTGCAATTCTAGGACATTACACATCTAGATCTCAGCCAAAATAACAAAAATACATTGTAATCATGGTTTTCAATATAAATAAAATAACATATACAAATCCTTTGCTATGTTTCATTGATGAGCTAAAATCAGTCTTTCCACTTTCTGGGAATTTCTTACAATCATTCTAATTTTCTATACTCTCATTTTTCTCATACACAATACACTATATTAATATCACCACAAATACTGTAAAACATTTCTAGACAGAAATAATCCAGGCACCACGTTTCCTTAGCAAGCTAATCTTCTAGCAGAGAGGAGCAATAACTTTTCAAAAACTAATATTTATAGTAAAATGTGTTAATTGGTTATTTATTTATGATAATAGGTAATTAGTGAACATCATTAAATATATGTGCCCTAGTTCTTTTTTCTTAAATATGTTTGTTTCTGAGGACTTAGATTTCGCATTAAAAATCTAAACTGCATCACTGTATTTAAGTAGAAATAACTAGTCAAAGTATAAATGGTAATTTCGACAACATGAAATTTTATATAAATAATTAACATATTAGTCATTATACAAATAAAGAATTTCCTATTTGTGCATCCAGTATGGACATTATAAATAGTTGATCTTTAGTTTTCACATATTTATACACTTTGTTGGTTTTTGGTCTTAGAAATATAATTTTATTACATATTGTTAAAGGTTGAATACATCCAATTTTATAGATGAATTCTATTGGAATTTGATTATAGTTCCAGAGAGTAACCTTAGCTTTAGAAGACTGTACGATGAAAATGTGGAATGTTAAATGTATTAGAGTTTACAAAAATTTCATTGCAAATTTAAAAAGAGAGGAATATTATGATGAATGTTAAACTGTTTTTGTTGTTCTATCAGAAAAAAATTATTGCACATATTTAAAGTGTAAAATATAATGCTTGGTACGCTTACACATAATGACATAGTTATTTTAGCCAACTAACATATCCAGTCTCTTGCATAATTACCTTTTTGTATATGTGTGGAGTAAGAGCACCAAAAATCTATTTCTTAGGTAATTTCTAGTATGTAATACAATACTGTAACTGTAGTCCTCACGTTGTACCTTAGATCTTTAGATTTATTCAACCTACATATCTGCCATTTTAATTTTACTTATTTATTTACTTATTTGAGATGGAGTTTCACTCTGACACTCAGGCTGGAGTGCAGTGGCACAATCTTGGCTCAATACAACCTCCACCTCTCGGGCACGGGTGATCCTCTTGCCTCAGCCTCCCGAGTAGCTGGGATTACAGGCACCTGCCACCACTCCCAGATAATTTTTTTTGTATTTTTAGTAGAGACAGGGTTTCACCATGTTGGCCAGGCTGGTCTTGAACTCCTGACCTCAAGTGATCCACCTGCCTCGGTCTCCCAAAGTGCTGGGATTGCAGGTGTGAGCCATGGCGCCCGGCCCATATCTGCCACTTTATACCTTTTGTTCCACATCTCTCATTTCTTCACATTTCCTCCTACCCCAACCCCTGGTAATCACTGTTTTATTCTCTATGTATTTGACTTTTTTTTTAAAGATTTCATATATAGGGAGATCATGCAGTGTTTTCTTTCTCTCTCTGGATTATTTCATCTAGCATAATGTCCTCCAGGTATATTCATGTTGTTGCAAATGACAGAATTTTCTTCTTTCTTGGCACTGAATAATATTCAATTGTTATGTACTTACCCTGATTACTAGTTAAGTACCCTGTTTTAAAACTTCATAAAATCTAACATTAAATCTGTATGTATAGTACAAAGAATGATAAATGAGCATATTTTGTGGGTCATGAAAAATGAAGAATATGTGCACTGGATGTCAGAAAAGGTAAAAAACTAATACATGTAAATTAAATCCCCTTTGTAATTTTTTCTCATGCCTCCTTCTAGCCTGCCCTATCCTCCCCAAATAACAGGACTTCAAGACTATTAATTCAATTATTGACTCATGAAATGCCCCCTTTTCCCATTCCAGCCCCACAAATTAACCAGTGTTTAGATTATCTAAATAAGGTGTCGATGGATGTAATGGAAATAACTAATCAGACTTAAGATGATATTTTCAATAGCCTCCCGGAACTTTTGTATTTTTTCATTATTCCTTCTTATTATATAATTTAAATTTATAGCTGTGCTAAAATGGTTATGGATTTTTAGAAGATTCTAACAGTAAGTTTACAAGAAGGCAATCAAATGTCATTGTAATAAGAGTTAAATGGGTCTATTTACATCTGAATTCTAACAGCGATTTCAAATATTGCCTTTCTAGTAGGGTTTAATTGAAACCAATATCAGGTTGAGAACTCTGGGGAACAATATGTCAATCTTGAGAGAAACCATAGAATGTAAAAGCCTTTGGTGGACAGGCATGTATTTGTGTTTAACGTAGCAAAAGAACACAGTTACAACTGTATTTCCTATTTTGTTTTAAGAAACGTATCTGATAAAAAAAGAGGGAAGAAAAAGTATCTTTTAGCTAGAGTAAAAAATGTTGGTAATACATTAATTTAATGGTCTATAGGTTCTTCTCTTATAAATACACAAATATTTTTGCAGTGATGTTGCATATTATCCATTAGTTCAAAACAGTACTGTCTTACACTGTTCAACAATAATACTATACCGTTATGCAATTTGTCTCTAAAACTTATAATTCACTATTATTTTATGATACTGACCTTCAGTCTTCTATCTCAATATAAAATCCTGTGAAATGAATTCCCCTCTCCATTACTTGTTTGCTTTTTGTGTTTTATTGTTTGAAAGTCAAATACTGTATCTTTGACTCCTTCTTTTGTATTCTACTACACTCCACCCTATAGAGTCCCCTGACTAACATGCAATGAACATGACTTTTTTGGATGGGAGTTGAACTGGTAAATTAAGTTTAAGGTGGATGAATGTTTTATATTGTCAAAGAATATAAGAAGTACTTACTAAATGTAATTTTAAAACAATGATTTATTTACTTATTTCACACAGCATAGTCTTACTAATAGTAGAAATATTTTTGCAATTATTAATTATATTAATCTGTTATAGAGTATTTATACTATAGTCTCTACTTTGCAAATGCATTCCAAAAGTTATGGGGTCCATAGAAATATTCCTATAGTGATTGGCAGGAAGGGCTATTTAATTCAATTCTGAATTAACAAAATTGGGTGCTCTTCAACATCATTGAGCATGTGTTACATGGCAACAGCCTTTATTATTAATATTAATTTGTTGGGAGCAAAATACCAGACAGAGAACTAAAAAATAGGCCACTATTACATTTTTACTTAAAGTCAATTTGCTATATGATGTTATAGTTTCTCAGTGTTTCAATTCATGTAGTAATGGCAAGATAGTTATACTTATTTTAAAATAATTCTTAAGGTTTTTACGTTCTACCAAGAAAAATCACAAGTTGTCAATTTACTGACCTCTGAGACACAAAAAAATCAAGCCTGTAATTGTTCTCAGCATTACAATAACCATTTACTCTTCTACACTCTAAGGATAATATACCAGTTTTGAGAAATGGTCTTCATGAACATATTTCTTTAAAAGCACAACCAACAAATAAAAAACTCAGATTCAAAGCATCTTCTTAATTATTGTTCCTCTCCTGACTGTGAGCCATTATCTATTAGAAGACTCTCTAGCCAACCTAGTAAGCAACAGTGCCCACCTTTTGATTGATTGCTACACTTCCTTCAAATGTATCTCGAAAGTTATGTCCAGTGTGAAATTTCCCATAAAATTACAAAGAGCTTGTGCCTTTCTCCTCTTGAGCTTCTCAAGTAGGTTTACTCTCTGATATAGTTGGATATTTGTGCCCTCCAAATCTCATATTGAAACTTGGTCCTCATTGTTGGAGGTGGGGCCTGGTGAGAGGAGTTTGGGTCAAAAAGGCAGATCCCTCATGAACGGCTTGGTGCCATTCTCATCACATTGAGTAAATTCTTACTCTTATTTCCCACATGATCTGGTGGTAAAAAAAAAAAAAAAAAAAAAGTCCAGCACCTTCCTCCTTTCTCCGTCTCATCCTTCCTTCCTCTTGCCCTGTGATACTGACTCCCTGTTGCCTTCGCCTTCTGTCATGAGGCCCTATGAGGCCCTCACCAGAAACAGAAGCTGGCGTCATGCTTCTTGTACAGCCTGCAGAACATTTTCTTTATAAATTACCCAGCCTCAGATATTCCTATATAGCAACATAAATGGACTAAGGCACTGACAAAAACCTTTTTTACTGCAGTTATTACTTTTGTGATTTTTGACCAGGAACTTCTCAAACACAGCATCCTGTTCCATTTACACCTCAGTCTCCAGAGCCTACTATGTGCTGGTGCATGGTTGCATGACTATTTGATGAATAAATAATTCAATAAATTAAATAGATTTAGATAGATCTCTTTCTCCCAAGCTAATATTCGGCAGTTTTTAAAAGTCAGCTTGTTATTATTTGGATGTCAGTCAAATCCCTTGGAATACATATCTTGAGAGAGGGTGATTATTGCAAACATATTTTCAATGAGTATTCTATCAGATTGATTTCACTAATTTATAGTTGTCTCAAATTTTATCCATGACCACTCAAAGTAAAGATATATTTCCCTTAAATAATTGTGTTTTCCAATATAATGAACTCTTCCAGACTAAAAGGAATGGAGAATATATCATTTATATTTATGAAACTGTAAGATGTATGACAATGTTTACACTCATAAGAATTATACTCCCTACTCACTGGAAATAGAATTAGTGTACATAGGATAATAATTTCACCTTCAGTGAACTGATTTTAGTTTTTTTAATTTATTGGATTAATATAGATTTCACAGTGACTTTTTCCAAAGTTCAAACATGGTCAATGAAGTATTTATGATTTTTACCAAGATTTTTTTCCTTCTACTTCCCTCCTCAAACACTTCACAGGATTTTTCAGTAATATGTAATGGGTAGATGTGGTGGCTTTGAAAATTTATAGGGTTTATTTTTAACTTTGAGAAGTTTATAGTTTACAGTTAAAAATTTGTTTTGTTCAAGAATTGAAAGAAAAATGTTCATGCCTGTGATCCAAGTGATGCGATTTAATATGCACAAAATATAATTAGAAGTTACAAGAGTTCATTGTATTTTGAGGGTAAAAATGTTCATTTCATATGACACTGTTATTTATATTATTGGATATCATGAGTACTTATTTCAAAATTCTGTTAACCAATATGTATTTTCACAAATGTGGTCAGGCAAGTCTCTTGGAAAAAAATAGAGCCATTCTCACAAATATGTGAAAATGTAGCCGCCTCAGAATATGTACACAGTAGGTCCATACATATTCAGATCATATTTCCAAGAAACAAAACTAATAATGACCAACATAAATATTCAGCGTAAATTAACCATATTTTGTCTTAAATTATTTCAAAATAAATTATTATGCAACATTTTATTTTAGATTGTGTGTCCAATCTCATTTCTTCTGTCCATGTGTTTTCCTTAATCGTATTTCTTCCCACTACTAAACATGCATTTGTAAAATCATTATAGTAACCAAGAATCATGCACAAAGTAAATTTTCCTTATTTTATGAATAAAATCATTGGATTTAGAAATTCACCACTTCAGATCTTAGCATCTAGTCCTAATGTTTATAATGTGTTTAAAAATATCTTTATGGGGCCATTTATCATTTTCTATTCTCCAATATTCACTTTTCTTCATTTTCCAAACTATGTTTTAAAATGACTGAAACTAATGTGAAAGAACTTTGAAAAAAATGTGACCTGTTTCCTTATATTGGCTGCAGATGGGAACTGGTTCATGAAAAGCAATTTCTAAAAATGCATCAACAAATATGTTCTGCCATTATGCACAAGTCAAGTTCTGAGTCAGGAATAAGGGTGACAATTTGAAGCTATAATAATTCTCAAACATGGTTTAATTTTTCAGGACCTTCAGAGATGGAATTTTGAGATTTGTACATAACTTTAATGGTATATAAATAAACTTTAATGGTATATAAATTCATTTCAACAGGATTTCCCGTACATATGAACACAGGGTACCAAAAAAGGCTTAAAACTGGATGTTTATGTCTGCTCTCAGCTGGCTAAAACTTAACTGGTAAGGGGACTTCAAGTGCCTTGACGAGCTAGAGGGGTCTAAATGTAATATCAGATAAGAAGAGCCATATTGATCTGCTTCGGCTTCCTAAACGCTAATCTCCCAGTTTCATGAGAACTCAAGAAATAAGTCAATGACTTCCATCATGAAAGTTTTATTCCAGACAGTGATTTTGCCTCAACTAAAAAAAGTATTTTAAAAGGCTGTGATTAGAATTTTATACATTTTCTCCTAGAATGTTATCTCTTTAATGTTTTCTTTTCTTGAAGAAAATGGTACCACATAGACACACACACACAAAATTATTTTTCTTTTCATAGTCACCGATCTTTTGCAGTCAGAGAGAGTGAGAGACAAAGACAGAAACTGAACAGAGATATCTTCAAGCACATGTATTTAAATGTGCCTGTTTACATTATTTGATATTAAAAAATTGCTAATATTTAATCACTGTCTAAAATTCACGTATCTCTTCTTCAAAGTGCTAATCCAAAAGAGAATATATTTCCCCAGTGAAATGATTTATTTGCCTCTCAAACTCTGTGGATGAATGGCAAGCATGATAGACTAAGCCTGAGTTACCATTAATCTGAGAGATCAATGTGGACTATTGGTCCGTCTCATGGCACTCCATTTCTTCTTCACTCTCATGGCAAAAAGAAGTCACCCTTTGACCTTATAATTAGATCACATTCTCTACTAGATCTCCAGAATAAATAAGAATTCCTGGGGAAACGACAGCCATAAATGGATAGGACAGCTAGAGGTTGTGTAAAAATCTGGGCAAGGCCAGGTGTGATGGCTCATGCCTGTAATCTCAGCACTTTAGGAGGCCGAGTTCGGTGGATCACCTAAGGTCAGGAGTTCGAGACAAGCCTGGCCAACATGGTGAAACCCCATCTATACTAAAAATACAAAAATTAGCTAGATGTGGTGGCACAAGCCTGTAGTCTCAGCTACTTGGGAGGCTGAGTTAGGAGAATCACTTGAACCTGGGAGGCAGAGGTTGCAGTGAGCCAAGATCATGCCACTGCACTCCAGCTTGGTGACAGAGATGGAGTCATCTCAAAAAAAAAAAAAAAATCTGGGCAAAATCATCCCACCTACAACATTGCCTTAGAGACCATGGCTATCACATGCTAGGAAATAGAATCTGTATGATAAGCATAGAAACTGCTATCATGGAGAATTGGGACTAGCTTCTCAGTTCATCAATCCGTTGATATAGAGTAGAGCATGCCAAGGCAGTTTTCCCAGCTGTATGTCTTTATCCCAACCCAGCACCTTACCATTAGGAAAAGATACAATGATAAAATAACTCCTGTAGAGTTTTTGTTTTTCAGTCCTTTTAGAAAATAAGCTCAAATGACAGCTTTAAGTTTCACTAAGAGCATTAGTGGAAAACAGCATGTAATATACTACCAATATTGTCCCTTATTTTAACAGTGCTCTGTAACTGATTAACTCTTTTCAGTCTAATGCTGTAATATAAAATAAACTGCCTCCTGTAAAACGACAAAAAGGAAAATAACGTCCAATAGTAACCACAATTTCAGGAGAATTGTGCTACACTAAGTGATCAACAACTATTTAAAATTTTACGTTCTGCATATGTACTGCCTACTGACAAGGTATGCAATTACAAATATATTCTTCATGTGGATGTCTTGAATGTTCCTAATGAAAGTTGCATAATGTAATGAGAAGGTTTCAAATACTGTTAAACTCTACAAATGCTCTGTCTGTTTTATCATTTTCTTCAGTGAACAGGTATATTTTTAAGGCACCCAAGTGTCAACAAGTGTATCTAATAGAGCCTTGAGCTTCAGTGATTTCATAAAAGAGGAACTTGCCAATGAATTTAAAAAAAGCACATTATATATTCAGGTTAGATTCACAAACTCAATGTTGCATGGCAAGAAGTCTATGCTCATTTCTTGGTATCATGAATTGCAATTTTTCCCCCAATTCAGAGAACCAAACCTAAACCTTCATAAATAAATGAACAACTTGAAGGTAGCTTTTACCGTAGAAGTCTTAGAGAAGGAATTTATCATGTATTCAGTTTAAAGGGCTCAGTTTATGAGTGCCATAAAAGTGATACATGTCATCCAATATGCCTTGATACGAAATCAGGTGGCCCAAAATAAATCTAATGTACAATTTGTGGTAAAAATATGCTTCAATCATTCTCTCTCTCTCTCTTTTCCATATATACATACATATATCTGTTTGTGTATACATACACACAGTCACACATATAAACATATATATGTTTTGTTTTGTTTTTTAAATTTAAATGGTAACTGCTGTTATAGGAAAACAACATATTAATATACACACTCATAGCCATCTCAAAACATACTGCTATGGAAAGCTAGGAATGAGAGAGAAGATTCGAATCACTGAAGAAAGGGCGTTTGTCTTATTTTGGATACCGAAATAAGCTAGGTATCAAATAAAAATTTGTCAACTGAAACTGAATTGAAATACTAAGATTAGGAAGTGACTGGAGAAAAAAATATGTATTTTTTTAAAGGTAAGCAAAATAAATTTAGCTAATCATTTAAGGAAACCATTTGTTAAGCCAAGTGAGACATATATTTTAAGATGGGAGCATTAAATATTAAATAGTAATTGGAGAAAAGGTTGCAATACAAGACAAAAGAATTGTTATTCATGGCATTTTAAAAATTATATAGCTCTCATAATTTTCAAAATATTTATTAAATTCATCCTGGAAAATGTAATAACAAATCCAAAATTCAATCCACCACTCATTGAATTAAAAGTCATAATACTACCATTCTCCCCAGAATGAAATCTTTATTCCTTAAGCTGCTCCTCAATTTGTTTGCAGTGCAATTCAGTTATTCTTTGAATTTAAAACAGTGTTGTTTGCCACAGGAACTGTAAACTCTAAAGTCTGCAGAGCACAAAGTGAAGCAGAGACCAATCAGTGGGTTAAATATATTTTCCTGGGCAGTCTACATTTCGTGGCTTGAATTGCACTCTCATTTCCTATATAGGTAAAAGTAGCCAGCACCACTTTAGGTTACACTGCGTAAAAAAATGCTACAAAGGTAGCATCTTTATATTTCTGAATTGCCCCACCATGACTGAGCTAAAAAGAAGTTCCCTATCTCTGCAAGCAGCATATTGCTTTTATTTTCAAAGGAGCAGAGTAGGGTAAAAATATGGGCATTTGCTTTTTTTTTTTTTTTTTCTGAAGGTAACACTTTAAAAACCCACTGGAAGAGGAATAATTAATTTACTCCTTGTGTAAACAACATTGATAGCTTTTAAAATCTTGCATGTTGTTTTAGATAGAAATTAAAACACTGTCCCATACCTTCAACTTTTCTGTGCTCTGAATATTTCACCTGACTTGTGTGACCTTGAGTAGAGCTATTGGAAGGTCTGGACTTCATTGTTCTAAGTGTAAGTTTCATTCTAGTCTTAAAATGACATGATTCTTGTTGATGTTAAAATCCTGAATCTAAAAAAGTGTGCATTCTTCTAAAAACATCTGCACACTGATAATAGAAAATTCAGAATACAGGTGGTATTTCATGTCTACAAGTAGCCACTTATCTACACAGGCAAGATAAGTAATGATTTGTGTTGTAAGAATAGGTGGAAAAAAAGAAGGCCTGCAAACAACCATAGGCACAGCACCACTGCTAACTCTTTTATATGTAAAGAGCTGAGTTGGCACTGTTTCTTCAAAGCTCTGCAGGGAAAGAAGCTGGCACAGTGGTAGAGGTAGCTGATGCCTGGCTGGAGAACAGAAACCCAACAACACTGGACATAATGCAATGTATGGACATGTTGACAGAAATAGGAGATTCATGTCCTTAGGGAATGCCCACAGGAATCCAAAGTAGCTTTTGCCAATGACCATTCACTAACACATAATTAATGCTGAATATATATTTATTAAATAAATTAATAACTTTAAAAGTAACTTCTGCACAAGAAGCCCAGAAATAAATGAAATAAATGTGCATAAACTGTTCTAAAATTTCAGGATAGTGAAAGAAAGATCAAGGTTAACTGAAGATAAGGACTTGTTTCCAGAGGTGATGCTTGAATTGTCTTCTAAATGAACAGTGCACTGTAAGCTATCGATGACAGGACTGAAGTTCATCTATCTTTGGCTTGTCACTCATGCTAACACCTACTGGACAGTTAGGAAATATTTATTGAATAAGTGAGGAGAAAGGAGGTGTGAGGCAAGAAACGAGTGGCATCTGTAGAGTTTTTTAGGAGCTAATTTGTACAATGCTAAGGCATTTGAGATTATACTATGACTGATGGGAGAAATAGAGGGTTGTGAAGCTGAGGAGGAAAATACTATTTCATTTTTTATTTGGTAGAAATGTGGAAGGTGACTTAGTGGGCTGGGATTTGGTGGCAGGGGGTCCAGTTAGAACACTACTGTGATTATGTAGACAGAATGATGAAGATCTGATAACTTAGTTGAAGAACCTTCTCAGATTTTTAGGGGTCACTCACCTAAATGATAAATTCTAAAGGTACCCTTCCATGGCATTCAGTGAAACAGGTCTTCTTGAATAGAATATAAAGACAGTACCATAGTTTAAGAAATATCAGCATCTAGATTTCCTTCTATTAAAAGCTAACTTCCACTATGTTTTCCAGAAAGAAGTTAATATTTATATCTCTGGTGGAATACCTACATGCCTATCTGTTTGCTTAGGAGTGGAAAAGAAAAGAAAATCTGACTAAAATATTGGGATTTGTTACTATTTCAATGTTTTATGGCCCTTTTCTTTATAGTTTATCAATTACATAAAAATCTACAACATAACTCTGTGTCCATAACACAATTAAGTATGCTTATTTATGGGTGATATAGGCATATTTCAATTTAATGTTCTTTCCAAACTATAAAAAAGGACTGAAAAATTTCCAACTTCCATCTCGTTTAAATATATATTAAGTGGCTATCACCTTTACAATGTCAACTGCCCTCTTTCTAATTTGATGTTTAGTTAAAGACAAAATGTAATTAATATACAATTTTAAGGAACAAACAAGATAAAAAGGAGTGGGTTAGATGATGATATTTCTTGAGTGAACACAAGCTATTTTTTAAAATGAATTAAAAGTACAACTATGCACAGGAGATGACACAGTATAGTTAATAAATGCAGCTGCTTGACAACCAAAAATGAAGAGAATATTCTATACTGAATGAAAACAAATTATTGTGGTGTATATTAATGATAAGATGGGAGTATATATATTTTAAGTAATTCTGCTGGTCTCTCAAGAAAGAGAAATTCCAAAAGTTGCAAGGCTCAAGGGTATGCCCTCACAAAACAATACTGGTCATATACAATGTTCTTTTTTGCTTGTTTGTACAGTTCTGCCTCTTGAGAAAGATAAACATGGCATTAGTCCTCATACATGAGAACAACTCTAATGCCAATGAAATGCTCAATAAAACAAATTTTAGTAATGGGCCTTAAATGATGGAAAAAAGTAGAGGCACTCCTCATTTTTGCATTCAATACGCAATTGATGGATCTTCTTGAGTAATACTGATACATTCAAAAATCTTCTGCTCCCTTGAAGAGTGACTTTATAACAAAGTTGGAAATAAATAAACTGAGTTTGGCCGGGCGTGGTGGCTCACGCCTGTAATCCCAGCACTTTGGGAGTCCGAGGCAGGTGGATCACAAGGTCAGGAGTTCGAGACCAGCCTGGCCAAGATGGTGAAACCCCGTCTCTACTAAAAATACAAAAATTAGCAGGGCACGGTGGCACGCGCCTGTAATCCTAGCTACTCGGGAACTAAGACAGGAGAATCGCTTGAACACGGGAGGCAGAGGTGGCAGTGAGCCAAGATCGTGCCACTGCACTCCAGCCTGGTAACATAGTAAGACTCTGTCTCAAAATAAATAAATAAATAAAATAAAATAAAAAATAAACTGAGTTCGTACAGTACCCAAATAACAGAAGTTATACATTAAGAACAACATTTTGTGTCAGCAAAATACTCTGCTTCCTCTTCCTGACTTATAAACCAAGACATCATTATGCACTTGACAGGTATAGGATAAACCATGTGGGGTAAACATTTGTGCATTCAAAACTGCAAAAAATGCTCTTATAGTATCTTTTTTTGTGCTGTATTCTGATTAGTACTGAAGTTTTGTTGCATATTTACTATACTTTGTGATTTCTAAAGTTCCTACCAAGTGAAAAGCACCCTTCTAGTATAGTTTACCTCAAGTATGGATTGTGGAAGGATGATTTAAAAAGTATTTCTTTCCTCAAAGAAGATTTAAATCTATTGAAGGAGGCAGATATAAACAAAAAGAGTTAGAGAAAGTAAGAGTAGGAAGGTTGAGTTTGTATATAGAATGTATCTAGCTAGTTTCAAGGCTTGAAGTTAGTATAATCAAGAGGAGAATTTAGGTATAGCGATGTTAAGAATCAGAATTATCCTGGGAACTTGAGAAAAGTACACATACCCAGTGCTTCTTGCCTCTCAAGAAATATCAGAATATTAGGAGGGCATTTGGGGAAGATGGGTTATAATTCTTATTGTTATAGAACTCTTTTCAACTCCCCTTTATGAATAACCATGTTGCTAAAACGTAAATTGCTCAAAGACAAGAACATAATCTAATCCTTGCCAAGGGCATAGTAGCTTCTCCCGAATAGGTGATGAACTGACTGGATAATTACCTACCACATGCTGGAGACCCGGACTAAGGCTTATTTTACACAAACTTTCAAGTACCAGCCAATGTCATTCGAACACTAATTCCAAGTGTAGCAAATGCTCATCAGCACAAGTCATTACATCCCCCGATGCTTATTTTATTCTTGTCCATGATCATAAATGAATATATGAAATAGATAGACAGACAGATAGATAGACAAACAACTAAATATCTGTGATTCTAGGGTCAGCTCTGTTGCAGTGGGACATGGGATATAGTGAAAGTCTCAGTTTAACTACCCACCTTGCCACATACCAAGTTTACAGATGGGATAGTAACACCCTTATTCATATGATGGTTGTAAGTAATAAATACAAGAATGTATATGAAAATGCCCATCATGAGGCTTGGGACATAAAAGCTTTCAGTTGAGTACAGTATTACAGATTTTGAATTTGGAAGTCAGAAAAGAGGAGTAGGTAATATTAGGACCCATAAGACAAGTGGATCTTTCATTTGTCTTACATTAAAACCAAAATCATTTGGATCAATAATTCCAACATTCTGAAAAAAAATGTAGGTACATGTCTTTGGAATCAAAAACACCTTTGAATTCAGGCAGAACATCCACTCCAAGAGAACATTAGTGTTTGATATTGTGATTGAACTGATATACTGATTGAAATATATTCAAGGAGTGTTCAGCCCTGTGTCTAAAAACGGTAACAACAAACCATAAAAATATTATTTTTGTCTGGGCACAGTGGCTCACACCTGTAATCCCAACACTTTGGGAGAACAAGTTAGGAGGATCATTTCAGATTAGGAGCTCAAGACCAGCCTAAGCAACATGGTGAGATACAGTCTCTACAAAAAAATTTAAAAGTGTCTGGGCATAGTGGCTTGCACCTGTTGTCTCAGCTACTTTGGAAGCTGAAGTGGGAGGATTGCTTAAGTTCAGGAGGTCAAGGCTTCGGTGAGCTGTGTTCCTACCACTGTACCCCAGCCTGGGTGACGGAGTGAGACTCTGTCGATATAGTGTGTGTATACATATATATGTGTGTGTGTGTATATATATGTGTGTGTGTATATATATGTGTGTGTGTATATATATATGTATACACACACAAAATGTATGTCGATATATATGTATATATATACACATATATGTCGATATATATGTATATATAGACATATATGTCTATATATGTGTATATATGTATACACACACAAAATATACATGCATAATGCATTTGTACATATATGTGTATATATACATATTTTGTATATATATACACAAAATATATGTACATTTATATATTTTTTTATTTTTAAATAACTTTGTGAAACTGTTCCATATGTTCCATGTTATCATTGGTGTGTCAAACTGCTCTAAAATAATTCCTGAATTAATTTTTCTTTCCACTCAGCGTCGTCTTTTATTCTCCATAAAGAAGCAGATAACTGGACAACAGCTTCTCATATGAATGCAAAATAACAAAAAATTATTGGTGTGAAGTAATTGTTATTGCCCATAACAACCTTTATAATTATTGTTGACTTTGTGAAGTAATCAGTATTTTTGAAAAAAGAGAAATTATATATATTGAAATTATAAAATTAATAATGCCAATAGATTTAATTTTATGTAATCCCAGTTAATTCAGAACTGAAAAATGTTCTGGCTTATACCATAGAACATCATTTTACATCATAGAACAATGAAATTCCAAAGGGTTATATGACTTGTCCAATATTATATAATATATGACAGGCAGAGTTAGGACTGGAAGAAGTGAGGTCACCAGATAGACCTCAGAATTTAAACAAAACATGGAGTGAGAATTGTAGCTTTAAGAAAGTATCTTTATAAAATGAGACTCTGTGTCCAAATTAAGGACAAGATTTTTAGTAAAGAGTGTAGAATTTTTTGGGTTGACATTTCTTGAATTATTGTAAACACATTCAATGCATGTATTTAGAAATTCTGCTATTGGAATGGTGAAGACTTCATTTTGTATATAATATGCTGTTGGGTTTAGGTTTGAATCAGCGAAAAGCATAAAAGACCTGGGAGATTTAGAGACATTTAAATTAATTGAGGACTTGATTTGTCTATTAAAAAAAATACATATCCCCGTTAGGGTTTCTTACTCTCTCCTTTGTTGATTCTCACAGATATGTTAAATTGGTATTTACCATTAATTCTGAAAAAAGTTTATAGATAACATTTAAATGAATTATAAATTGACTTCTGGAATTAACACGTATAATTTTATATACATTCAAAACTAGCATTTTAGTACCTACTTAGAAAAGTTTAAAAATTAAGAACAATTCACTATTCATGTCAATCACCAGATAATGGCTAATAGTTATTAAAATATCTGTGTGCAATTGTTATTACAAATGAAAGTATGATTTTCATCTACTGAACACAACAAAATTTATAGGAAAACAAAACAAATATCAAAGATGATACATTCTGCGTAAATAGCATGCACCCAGACAAAATAATTTGTAATTGTATACTGTGAGATTTGTTGATTATGCTACCAAGGGGTAAGGTGGACTCAATCCCACCTTTCATTAAATCAGTGGCCCTGAAGAGCACTGTGCAGGGGGAAAAAGCTTTGTATTTGGAATTAGACACACCTGTAACTGAATCATAGTACTAACACATGCAAATAGCAAATAGTGGACCGGAAACTATTATTATGCTTTTTACAATCTTGCTTTTTCTTTTTTTTATTTATAAATATTGGAATAACAATTCCTATTCTGTAGATGCACAGTGGAGTATCAATGAGAATGTATATGAAGTCTCCTAGCACACAGCTTGGCCCTATAAGTATTCAATTATCTTTCTCTCCTGAGTAATTAGCCTGGGTCTCTACCTAGGCTCTTCCCTTGATCTAAATTGGATATCTATAGGTTCACCTAGGGTGGGGCTGTACTATTTCCTGTGCTAGAAAGAAACTTCTGAAATGCGTGTATTAAGCCTGGGGTCAGACTGCATCTTTCTATCTTTTGCCAGCGGCTTATTTTTGATGTTCAAGTGGTTTAGACAGGAGTGAAGATTCCTCTCTGCTCCTCTTCTTTTGGCCATGCTTAAAATAGGAAACTGGGAAAAGAAGTTTTGTACTGTTACTGATACTTGTTTGGAATTAGAATGAGAGAGTCAGAGTAAGTAAATATGAAAACACATTTGAGTGTAGTAAGATGTGTACCTAAGCCTACAGGTCATTTGCTTATTTTATTCTAAGGCATATTAATAAGATCATTTAAATTTCAAACAGTCAAAACAGAATTACAATTCTCGTTGTTTATTTACTCTAGGAAATGATCTTTTGTCAAAAAAAAAGAAGCAAAAAATAAAGAACCAAAAGAAGAAAAAAAAAAAGGACAGGTTTTTAAGTAAAATGCTACCCAAAGCAAATAAAAAATAAATATCTTAGTCTGGGTGACAGAGTGAGACCCTGCCTCAAAAACAAACAAATAAACAAAACCCACCAAATATCTGTTTATATATACAAAAATATTTAATATGTTAAGTGGGAAAAAGTGAGAATCAGACCCTGGGTTACAATTTATCGTCTTGTATTTTGATTTTCTGACTTTCCAATTCAATTTAAGAGAAGAAATCCAGGCTTCATGAAGCAAAGCTATTCCCAGTGCAGTCTACAGCATTGTTAACCCTCTAACAGCTCAGGTGGCTCCATACTCGCTCACACTCTGCAGTAACTCAGGCCACTGCAGCCTGCTCCTCTCCTATCACTGTAAGAAGTACTTGCTGTCATTGGTCATCCAAACTAAAGTTAGATTTAGAAACAGTATTTTTCTACTTCCATGTTTTTGGCATGAAACCTATCTACTTGATTTCTAATAATCAGCTAAATATACCAGTCTGTTAAGACACAGCTCTGTTATCAATGCCAGAATGAAAACTGCTGATATGAATGAGTATCATTCTTAGGCAAGGAGTTGCTAACAGTTGAAGATGAGAAATAAATAGATTTTTTTATCCTTAAAAATAAATCTTAATAAAAGGAAATGCATAAGTATGTCATATCTCTATAATAAATCTGTAAAAGCAAAATATATCATCATCAGTTATCCATAGTTAGAAATTTCTCTCCAATTATAGCTTTTCTGCAGAAATGAGTCATACTATATCCAGATACCTTTATAAATTTGCATTTGCAGTAATAAATAGCAGGAGTGACAGATGCTTTCCAGTCACTATTATTGGGTTTCCACATCCACTGAAAGAAAACTCATAGGCTATCTATTCTACAGGTAGGCTGAAGTGGGCTAATTTAATGGATAAAGGATTGGAATTAATAAAGGATGGAAAAATAATTGATTAAGTCTCAAGAAAATTTGAGTGGAAAATGCACAGTTTTTTTTTAACAATGATTATACAGCAAATATAATAAAAAGTGTTAGATTTCAACTGTTCAACTTGATAGTGTAATATCTAAGGAAAAAAATAGTCTAGTGGATTCCAAGACTCTTCAGTCAGTGATTTCCATTCCTCTGTGCTTTAGAAGTTAAGACGAGTCCACCAGGGATTGATAATGTCATCTTACAGAAAGCAATAAGCAATCTTGCCTCCTTGAACAATTAACAGAAAAAATAAAAATTAGAAATGACATGACTTTCTGGCACTCTCTTAATTGTGTGGGGAAATCGTAAGTGTGTGAAAGTGCTTTTTTGACCTGGTGCAATGGTATGATTATGTGGTATGCAATAGTATGATTATGCTGGTTTAATCTTAGCACTATTTGAGTCTTGAAAACGTGCCCATGCACAGGTGGGTGATATGGTCTGGCTGTGTGTCCCCACCCAAATCTCATCTTGAATTGTAGTCCGAATTGTAATCCCCATGTGTTGGGGTGTTGGGGAAGGGATCTCGTGGGAGGTGATTAGATCATGGGGGCGGTCCCCCCATGCTGTTCTTCTCGTGATAGTGAGTGAGTTATCATGGGATCTGATGGTTTTATGAGTTTTTTTCCCCCCCTTTGCTCATTCTTCTCATTCCTGCTGCAGTGTGAAGAAGTACATATTTGTTTCCCCTTCCACCATGATTGTAAATTTCCTGAGGCCTCCCTAGCCAGGGCGGAACTGTGAGTCAATTAAGCCTTTTTCCTTTACAAATTACCCAATCTCAGGTATGTCTTTATTAGCAGCACGAGAATGGACTAATATGGTGGGGGAGAAATGCATTCTAATTACCTTCTAACAAATATAATTTATAAAATGAAAACTGGCCCTCACTAACCGAGATCCCTTCAGACTTTTTATATCACTTAAGGTCCTAGATAAATATTTTTATGGTTGCTTTTCCACATGTCTTTACCTGGCTAACTCTTACTCTGCCTTCTAGATCTGGATTGCATACCCTGCATTCAAGTGTACCTCCTGCCAACTACTCAGATTGGGCTTCCTGACCCTCTCCATTTTTGAGCCTCCTATGTATGTTTCCGTGTTTATAACTTATCATTTGTGGAAAAGCTGTTAGTTTCCCTTTCTGCCAGGACTAGCATATTTTTCAGAGTGTCAAGGTACTCCACCCAACAGGTGACTAAACAGTATAAATCAATTATTCAATTTGTCTTTGTTCCACTTGATATTCATTATCCAAGCTTTGCTTGACCAGGAGGTTGACCAAGTGATCCACTTATGGGCAGGGAGATATTAGGAGAAGTCTGTCAGAGGGTTTCTGAGAAAATCTTTCTTTCTGCTTGAAAATAAATAAATAAGTTATTCCCCTTTCTCACAGATGGCTTTCTGCCTTTGGAATTGATACGTGATATTTGACTCTATCATGGCCATGTTAGAACCAAGTGGCAACAAGATGAATAAAGGTGACAGAGTAGAAGGCAAAACATCATTCCTTGCTGACATCATTAACTTGCCATTAAACCAATTCTGAAACTGAGTATTGGCAGAGTTCCTGTTAAGTAAACAAGAAATGTCTTTATGCTTAAGAAAAAAATGATTTATTTGTATTTTTTAATACAAGCAACACTGAACTTAAAAGCTTGCATAAGAAATATGTTTAACATCCTTAATATCTATCTTATTATTATAATAATATATTATTACTGGGTATATAGAGTAAATGTCAGTGTAACTTAGATTAAATATTTATATCCATCTTCCTAATATAAGATTTTAAAGTCATAATGATCACAATCTGATTGTTGATTGGCCTGAATGTTTGATTTATCAAATTGCCTTAATGGATGCAGCAGAGATGTCACTATTAATTTTGTTATAAATTCAAATTCTTATTAATGCTGACACACTGTATAAATATGTAATATGTTAAATTTACCTCTGCTGCAAACTTCGGTTTCTCAGCATTTTGAACTGAAATCATGTTGACTCTTGACTTAGTCATGAAAAATAAACTTCATGTAATGGAAAACAAAACAATGAAAAATAAAGGTTGTTGATCACATGGACACAATAATGACAGAGATAATAAGCAAAAGTCAATGTACATTATGTCTCTAAGTGTTTTAAATACTTTCCAATGTCAGTTAATTTTATCAAAAGGTGATGGCAGTTAACTAAAAACATACTACTACTAATATGCTTTAATGAAATAAAGACAAATGTAAATACTGCTTAAAAACAAACACATTGTCCTTAGACACAAAAGCTTCTATAGGTATAACAAATGTATCTGAGAAAGAAGAAAAAGACAGGAGAATTATTGGTAACTCTTAAAAGGAACTGTCAAAAAAAAAAGGCTCCTAAAGCCATTTACAGCTTTAGATGTACAATTTATTCATTTTTTTTTCAATACAGGGTTTCACTCTGTCACCCAGGCTGGAGTGCAGTGACACAATCACAGCTCACTGCAACCTTAACTTTACAGGCTCAAGCAATCCTCCCACCTTAGCCTCCCGAGTAGCTGGTACTACAGGCACCACCATGCCTGGCTTTTTTTTTTTTTTTTTGTATTTTTTTTTGTAGAGATTGTGTTTCACCATGTTGCCCAGGCTGGTCTGGAACTCATGGGCTCAAGCAACCTGTCTGCTTCAGCTTCCCAAAGTTTGGATGTAAAATTTAAATTTCATTGAGTATGAGAAATAAGTGAAATATGCTTGTAATTTTAAATACATTATGCATTTTATAGTGATAAATTGGGACTTGGTAAAACACTATCTGACTGGCCTATAGCAGTGGTCTTCTATTTTATTCTTGGGAGCTCCTTATACGCCTACAAAATACTGAAGACTCTAGAGAGCTTTTGTATGTGGGTTACATCTATCAATATTTACTATATTATAATTTAAAACAGAAAATTTTAGAATACAAGAATAATAGGATCACTCTTTACCCATTACAAATCAGAGCAATAAAGCCATCACCCATGATATAGCCTTTGAGTTGTCATCTCCACCCATGAGAGAACAAGGCTGGAAAAAGCAAAGAATGCCTTACTATTATTGTGAAATAATTCTGAACTTACAGACCCCAGGAGTCCCCAGCCCTTACTTTGAGAACTAATGGACTACAGTAATAAGAGGAAAAACTTGGAACAAAATGAATAGTCCACAGTTGCTGGGAGGTACATTGTTTATCAGGTAATCATACAAAGAGAACAATTGATTGGAGAAAAAAGATAAAGGCTGAGATTCTACTGAAATGTCTGCAACACGGATAATGCTTTTCTAATACAGCTTAAATTTGGCAGTGCTCATGGGTACGTTAACTATCAGGAAAACTGCAAGATGACTCAGTTATCTAAAAGTAGAATATCTGATATAATTTAAGACTTGCCTTGAAGTCAATTTTATCTCTTAGAAAGTAGACATAAATAGAGGCACTGCTTACTCCTGGCTTAATTCTGATAAATAAGGAAAATACTGATGCTTGTTTATGTGTAAGTGATAGGAACCATTGGAAGACACAAGTTTCTCATATTTGAAACAATAAAGCAAAGAAATTATAGTCAGAGAGAAATGTGAGGGATGAGCAGAGGCCAACATTTCCAAGAATGAAAATGTGGTTTTATTGCCAGAATTTCTGAAAGGTAGGAACAATAAGGGAAGGGGGAGTTTCCAAAAGTGGAAATGTAATCATACAATTAAATATAAAGCTGGTAATAAAAAAGTAGGGTAAATCTCTTGTAAGGAAATTGGATTCACAAGGAGGCTGATAATCCACAACTATGAGTAAATAAATAAAATTTAAAAAGAATGAATCAAGCAAGAAGAGAGGAAGGGAGGGAAGGAATGAAAAGACAATAAATGCAATTATGATTCAAGGTGTGAATCATTCAGTTTAAATATGCCACTGAAATTCACAATGTAGTTGTAAACTTTATAATTTACGTATGCTGTTTTAGTGCATTTTTGGAGGGAGAGTAGAACTAAATAATATTTCAATATTTTTACTCACATCTTTACCTTCATGCCTTTTTTCTCCCTTTCTACTTTAAGTTTCTATCACATTAAGATATACTTACTTACTTCACTGATGTGTTTTGTGTGATTTTTAATGGGAATTGTTGAAACATTCCTGCTTATAACATACTGTAAAACCAGATTCATAATCCATCCTCTTTCCATTTTTTTATTCCTTGTATGCTATTTAGATATTATGTCTATACAGTAAAATTGTTTTTAAAGAAATAAATGATATTTGTTTTCATCACAGACACCTGATAAAAATGGGCTGACATTTGCACTTAAGCAAATTTACTGATCCTAAATGGATAAATCTCAGTAAAATATGAGGCAAACACATAACACAGATAGCTACTTTTTTTCCATTTCCATTTGCTCTATTTTTTTCTTTCTTCTCCTCCATCTCCCCTCATCTTGAGTCAATCATCTTATTAAACACTCTGCTTATCACTTCTTCATTTCTCTTTATTATTCTCATATAAAAGATTTAACCTAGCACCAGTTTTCAAGATGTTGTTTGCAATAAGAAACTGTTGCAAATAACTGGTGGTTGCTGTGATAGCAAAATTTGCATTTGCACAGTTTACAAATGCATCTTCCTTTGCAGAGATACTTAGCTATGATTGAACAAACCATTTTTCATAGCACATTTCCTTCTAAATACATAGGTTGTGTATATGGGCACCGACCAAAGGATTTCAAGGAGAACATAAAGTGTTTTTATCCATAGATCATCTGAACAGAAAAATAGATTATTTAAATGTTATAAGGAGAAGGTGCCAAATACTCATCTCCCCTTGATCTGAGGGAGCAAGGAACGTTAGAAGTTATTACATTGCTACAGAGGGTGACTGAGCATGAACCAAAGGCTGCATTAAAGATGCAATGACTTTACTCTGGCCTTCAAAAGGAAAGGTGTATGTGTCCATATATAGGAGGACAGAATGTTTCTACCTGTTATCATCAGTATTTTCCAAATCTAACCGTAATTTAAACCTTGGAGTCTTATAAATGTGGCAACCGTATGTCTTGGCCTCTCCAGGATGGAGCTGGTTTATAATGGTTAATCTAGAGTAATGATTATTAGTGCCCCCTTTTACTCCTCCAAATGCCCTAGTTTCAAAGATAAATTACATGGAGACATTATGTATAAGGGGACTGATTTGGAATGGAATAAGTCAGGGAGGAGGTGATGCTAGAGAGAGATTATTTTAATAGTGGTTGGCTAAAATATGTTCTGTGGTTTTGTTGCCAGTGTGCTGTACTTATGAAGAAGTTAGCTGACTGTCTTGCTGCTTTGGGCATGCAGGATTGTGGATAGTAAAAGGTACAATTTGTTTCTCTCTCTAAGAGGAAAAAAGAGAAGGGCTTCTTCAAGCAGTGCCGACCTTGGATTAAGCATCAGATGAATGCAGGAGAAACACATGGGCTTTGGCATCAGATGAATGTGGTTCACCTTTGTTCTGACAAGTAGCAGCTGTGAGACTTGGGCAAGTTTTAATTAGACTCTTGCCCTAAGCCCCAGATTCTTCAGCGATGAAACAAGATGACTATATGGACACCTTCCAGAATTGCTGGGAAGTTTGCAGACAATATTTGTGATGCACACAGTCAATGTAAAAACTGCTCCTGTTACTACTAGACTATAAGCACACATCAAGCATTACTGACAACTAATATTTACTGTAACGCTTCCCATTAAGGTTTGACTTAGGCTCCTTACTTTCATTATGTAACATAAACTTCAAAAAAGTGATTATGATCTGTAATTTACCCCTGAGAAAATTGTGACTCAGAGAATTTACTACACATATTCATCTTCGTGTGGCTTGTAACTGGTCCAATTAGGATCACAGTTTAGCTTTGTTTAAACACAAAGTTATATTCTTAATCTATGCATTACTTAGAAATTAAACCCTGTAAAGAGGACCTGGTGTTTTCATTCACCACTGAATCATCAGCACCTAGATGGTGCAAAAACAAACAAATAACTAAAACAACCATAGAAATTAAGCATTAATGACAGCAAAATGCATATATATATATTAAATTAATAAATGCCAATAAGCTGTAGATTCCTTCATCATGTTTTTATCTGATATCATCAATTTTTTTGTTTCAAATACATATAAGAGGTTTTTTAGCTGCAGAAAAATTTCTATTTTCTCTGATTCAGCAAAACCATATACAGTGGTTTAGAAAGAAGTACCCAAGAGGCAGCTAAAGAAAGCAGTACCTTAGCAAAACAAGGTTTATGTGCTCATCTCAGAAACAAGGCACAGATCTCACTTATAGTCTAAAAGACACACTTAAAAGCATTAGAGGGTAAAACCTCTCCACTGAAGCAATGTCCTACTACTAAATGACTTTCATCATTTCTCCTCGGAGATGGGAAACTTTTCAAAGTTTAAAATGCTAGTAATACTAACAAAGCAATGAAAAAGGCAGCAATAAATATGCTCAAGCGTAAATACATCTGAGAGAGAAGAAAATGTTCCAGGAAGAGGCTTAGGAATGCTCCCTGACAGAATCTCTTTCTTCTAATCTATGTTCACTCTTGCATGCTAAATACTGTGTTCAATAAGGGACACAGGTTTGGACTCACTAATAGCCTTTCTTTGTTATTCTAAATTTATTCTATAACTCCGTAGCAGAGAAGAACCAATTGTGTGGTCTGGCCTTAGGCAGCATTCATCCCATCCTAGTCATGGGGGAGTCCTGAGGAGGGGGGTGTTGTTTTTTAATGTTGTTGCTGTAGCTGTAATTTCCATGTAGGTATAAAACTTAATTTAGAACATTTCAAGGCATCACATCTTAAACACTTCATTGAGGCATCTACAACATTCATAGGAAGATTGCTTTCAGTTTAACTCATTATAAAATATTAGAAGCGATCTACAATTACCACTAATTTTTAACATGAAAACTTATTATGTTGAGCATTTAACATAAAGAACTGTAATCCATCAGTTTTGGTATTCTTGACATCCCTGATTATTTAAAATAAAACAAATTATTATTTTTTTAGACACTGGGAAAAAAATCCCTCTGATGGCTCTCTTTACACCTTAAAACTACATGTACTTTAATAATATAAGGCAACTTCATTTAAGTAGTCTATCATATTTCAGTGTTTTAAACATTGTTAAAGAATATAAGTCAGGTTCACTAGAATGCAGTGGATTGTATGATTGAGACAAACAATTCTGATTTTAAACAAAATTCAAGTGAATATCCTCAACAGAAACAAAGTTTTATCAGCAGGGATCACTTTTGAAGGGCAGAGAAGCAGCAGGAACTTTGGTATGATTACTGAGGAATTGTCTCCATTCCCAATTTCCTTAACAGGGATGACAGAACTTAAATGTTAGTAAATGTAACATAAAATAACTACTTTTTCTCTGGATATACATTTTCATAAACAGGAGCTAAGTAAGCTAGAATCATGGATACACATGGATACATTTTGGCTTATATTCCTTAAAAAATTGGAAATGTTAAACATAATTACAGTCTTTGGTTTTAGTTTGTTTTACTTTCATTAAATAGTAGAACCTACTATAAACATTTGGATAGCTCCTTGTGAATGCCTAGTTGCTTTGAGTCTTGAACAACCAAATGCAAATGCACATATTTTTCTCTTCTTCCTATCCCACACTGCTTTCCCCCACTCTCTTTGTCTTTTTCTTCTTCTGCCTTTTTTTTTTTCAAATAGTAATTATGGAAGTCACGTACACAAAATCACTGAATAGGCTTAAGTTAACTGGCATTAGGTAGTAAACATTTTCCAGTTTCAAAATTACTATTTCTGTTTCACTTGATAAATTTTAGCTTTTACGATTTTTCTGGGGAGGAAAAAAAGTCTGTACTGACATATAAGGACAAAAATCTTCCTACTTCTAAGGCTATAGAAACATATTGAGGAGATTCTGTGAAGTAAAGCAGACAGTATAGAAATGCTTCCTATGTAAGGATTAGGTAATATAATGGAAAGAATACATACAAGAATAGAATGAAATGGCAGGGAGAAAGAGGAAGAGATTAAAATAAGGATGACTATGTGTGGACTGGATTGGGTAGAGGCAGAGAGATTTAATGCTTGAATTCCATACAGACTTTGAGAAATGAAAAAAAAAGGAGCCAGGTGGCCAAAAAGAATTTTATAAGTATGAGAAAATAAATTCAGGGCATAAGATTTAAAATTTATGTCAATAGAAAAACATGTTTAACATTATGTTCCCTTACTGTGAATTCCATGGTCATTTAAACATGATTTCTGTATTTGCTGTATTTCAAATGCTAGATTTTGAAATACAGCAAATATCATATTTACATATTTACTTTGGTTTGCACTAATTGTTGTCCTCCCCCTTTTTTCCCTATGAAAACACATTTTGCATTGCAGAGGTAGCAAACTCTATACCTCCAGGAATTCTCTTCCACAATTAGCCTCACCATGAATGCTATAAGGTGTGCGGTATTTTCTACATCTGAACATTATTACAAATTCTCCGACTTAATAACATCTCTTTATCCCTAGGTGTTCCCTTAATTTGTCACCAGCACCGAAACTAGATTTCTCCAACATACTCATCCCCAAAATTGAAAGCCACTGGATTAAGAAAACCAGTTATTGTAATACCATTCAAGTTTAGACATAGGCTCATGGGTAATCTATATATTCAAGATCAGCTCATTTTTATTGCTGAATCATGAATTTGAGATGGGAAGCAGGACATGTTTGAGACATCTGTGCTCCCATCTATGGCATTCAACAACATCAGTACCTAATACGTTAGCTAGTCCTGCTGGTCTAAGTACAACCTTCCCTGCCCCAAATCCCTAGTAGACAGATATGCCTACTCCACATTCTGAAAAGTTAAACCTGGCAATCCTATTTTAAGGTTCCCAGTAGTCACCTAACAGCAGTGAGAAGCAGCAGCAGGAAAGAATGAGCTTTGTCTGCCTTTCCCCTCTCCTGAGCAGATGGTTGGCTAAAACTCACTTCACACGGGAAATCAATTTTAGATTTTTAACTTGGATATAAAGTAACAAATATAACTGCCAAGTATGAGAAAAATAGCCTTTGTGTTTATTTTTATCTGTTATTGTAATAATGGAAAGATGAAAAATAGAAGTGTATTTCTGAAGTCTTTATTCTTCCTTTTTTTAAAAAAAAAAAAGCTCAATGGAAATTTTTAAAATGACATCTTGAGGAGGGCTTCAATGGAGAAATGTGATTCTCTATATAAGGATTAGTACCCTAGCATTGTTTTACAGTGATCAAACCTATAGCATGCTCTTAAGTTTGGAAATGGTTGAGAACAGCAAATTATATTCATATACAACTAATGAACAATTAGATGTAATCCCACAAGTAATGCTGAACATTCCTGAGTGGCCACAGGAAACTACAACTTATGCCAATGTCACTTTCTGATTAATTTGAATAGTTATCATTATGGACATTTTTAGGGCCAGATGTTACTGTTCAAAATGAATGATTTCTCATGTTCCAGAAAGTGGAAGACCAGACATTTGGAAATGCTCCAGCCATTGCAGTCTTACTTAAATCTCTTGCTGAGCAGGTTAGCTCCTGCAGGACAGAAATGTTGCTGAGTGTAAGGATGCTATGAGGAAAGTGAGAAGCTGAATATCGCTCACTGAATTAGGAAACTTTGGAAGAGATTATGACTTAGAATCATTTCATTCTTTTTGTCCTACAAGTTTAATGTTGTCAGCTACCATAGTAGAAGATAAAATGCCGATTTTTTTTCCACCTAAGGAAGACAAAATATTTTTAGTTATTTTTCTTCCTATATCTCTGTTACCTAAAAATCTGGAAAACTTCTAAGAAATGTATCAATAATGAAATGTTTTGAAATCGATATTTTCCAAAAAAACAACAAAAAAAACCTAAGTGCTGACAGAATTATCTAAGCAAATTCAACACTTGTTTCTGTTATTCCTCATAATGGTAACAGGTGAATTTTCAAAGAAGCAATTTCATCTGTATTATATTTCACTTCATATTGCCTTTTGATTTTGCTCCTAAGTTTCTGAAATTTACTCATATCACAGGAAAATAATATTTTGTACTTCTCAGTGACTCCACAGTTCCACATAATGGCTGGCATCCCATATTATTGGAGTCTTTCTCTAAATTGGATGCATTGGATAATCACCTCTTTATGCAGTGGCTTAAAATATTTTTGAATTTTTAACTTTGCCTTAAATGTTATAGAAAATTTTCTGTAATGCAGACTACTGTAATTTTGAAGATTTTGAAGAGTTGTCCAGGCTGGAGTGCAGTAATGTGATCACAGCTCACTGCAGCCTCAGCCTCCTGGGCTCAAGCAACTCTCCCACCTCTGCCTTCTAAGCAGCTGGGACTACAGGTGCATCCCACCACATCCAGCTAATTAATTTTTTTTCTTTTAGATATGGGGTCTCACAATATTTCCCAGCCTGGTCTTAAACTCTTGGGACTCAGTGATCCTCTTGCCTCAGCCTCCCAAATTACTGAAATTAAATTATCTCACCCAGCCTTAAGAATTGTAATTTTGAAGATGTTTAAATTTGATCACTGAAGATAGACAGATATATAGATGATGGATAGATAGATAGATAGATAGATACATAGACAGATGGATAGATAGATACCCTAAAATAAATACCTTGGAGGCAGTAAGACAAATTTAATATGTTGCATATAAAAATGGATTTATATTGTAAAATGTTTACAACTTTTACTATGTAAGGTCAACCTCACCTGAAGGTTTATATGTCAATGTTGATCTAGACAGCTACTTATGAATGTAACAAAGAATATCAAAATCCAACATTATTCACTAGAATGGGGGGCTGCTCCCATAGAAATGGAAATAGCATTCTGCAAACTGTTTTCAAGCCACTCAAAACTATTTTCAAGTCACTGTTCCTTTAGAAACCACAAAGAAATTCTAATGATCTACATTGGGAACATAAGAACATATATCAACTAATTACCTGCTGTTGACGTTTTCATGGGAGAAGACACATATAAAACTGTCAAACCTAGCTTGAAAGCAGATATTAATGTTTGGGACTTCATAAAACTCTGAGTTTTGAATATTATAGAAAATTTTCTGTAATGCAGACTATTGTAATTTTAAAGATTTTGAAGAGTTGTCCAGGCTGGAGTGCAGTAATGTGATCACAGCTCACTGCAGCCTCAGCCTCCTGGGCTCAAGCAACTCTCCCACCTCTGCCTTCTAAGCAGCTGGGACTACAGGTGCATCCCACCACATCCAGCTAATTAATTTTTTTTCTTTTAGATATGGGGTCTCACAATATTTCAAAACTCAGAGTTGCACTACATTAAGAGGAACATGTCTGATAGGCCCTTTCCTTAGCAGAAATGTAAGCCAGGCAAGGACAGACGGATTTTTCTAGAACACATCATTCTTTGGAAAGAGGATTTTGTTATTTCTATTGCTACTCCACTTATCATAGTATATTTGCAGCCATTTTTTATTTATGTATACATTCTATAGTAGATTATTTAATTTCAAACACTTTTTTCCCCTCAGTGGTAATAGATAATTGGTATTCTGAATATAAGATACAGTCAGATAATTGAACAATGCTATTAACTTGTCATGTTTCCATATGTCCATTGTATTTATAAACTACAGGATACAGTTTCTTGATTTTTAAATACTTAAGTTGTTCCTAAAGAAACTGTAAAATAAACTCATTGTAATTTTAATAGCTTTATAATTAAGACATGTATTTTTCTATGAATCTCCCTATACCCACATGTCACAAATTTAATATATAAGCAACTGTAAAGATACATATATTTATTTTAGATTAAATTGTCTAAGAATCCTCAAACTTGGCCTGGCGTGGTGGCTCACACCTGTAATTCCAGCACTTTAGGAGGCCGAGGCAGGCAAATCATGAGGTCAGGAGATCGAGACCATCCTGGCTAACACGGTGAAACCCCGTCTCTACCAAAAATACAAAAAATTAGCCGGGCGTGGTGGTGGGCACCTGTAGTCCCAGCTACTCAGGAGGCTGAGGTGGGAGAATGGGGTGAACCTGGGAGGCGGAGCTTGCAGTGAGCCAAGATGGAGCCACTGCACTCCACCCTGGGCAACAGAGCGAGACTCCATCTTAAAAAAATAAATAAAATAAAATAAAATATTTTAAAAAGGACCCTCAAACTTTTTACTATTTTTTGTTTGAAAATATATGTTTGGATTGAGCTATAATAAATTGAAGAGAAAACAATAAATATTTGTATGGCTAAACTATGCATCTGTGACTTAGGAAAGACCAGCAAAAAATGTATGGCCTCTAAGCACTATGGCCAAAGCAGCTCCTGAAGCAGCTTCACATGCTCAGTTTCAGATTTTAAACTGGTTCCTTTGGTAGGTTATCTTCAAATGTGGTTCTTTTTCTTCCTTATATAAAATTCTTATCTAGACAATGAATAGAAAAGGGGCTTTTTTTTCATTGAAATACCTGGAAACTTAAAGAAAAAATATATTTATATCTTAAAGGATTAAAAAGAAGACTACACTGGAAAAAAAAAATCAAAGACTAGACATGTATTTTATGTAGTTCATTTATTTTCATCTCTCTCCTAACACTTTAAATTTCACTCTGCAATTTGGCAACAGATTTGATCAACTTGCTTTCATGTGTCAGTGTTTTTCAACTGCAATGAAAATAAACAAATGGGTTTGGTTTTCTACAAAATTGTGGAGATGCTGACTTAACTACAAAAGTTATTTATTTTGGCATATGTCACTTTGTAGAGCTTTTATAGAATAAAGTAGTGTCTGGTGATCCAAAGTTTACATAAAATTCTCTTGTCTGCTTCAGGTTCCTCACATTAATAAACTCCCTTTTGGATAGGAAAGAGTATGCTCTGCAACTGCTCCCTTTCATTTTAGAAAGCTTAGGAAGTATGGATTGCTTTATGATGGATCCTAAGGTAGATCTTATTTTAACTTCATGGAAACATAAACATGTTTGCTTTGTGCAGTTGAGCTCTGTACGGCCTATAAAAATAGCTAATGAAGTCCAGGAGTTAAAGAATTTTAAAGGCTTATAGTTTTTGCAGGATGCTACTAAATACTGCTGAAAATGTGGAACATATGTTATTTCTGAGAGATAAGACTTGCTCATGTGATTAAATTGCTGGTATAATTCTTCTCACAATAATTTGTTGTCAGCTTTGAAAGTATAATATTTCAACATGAAAACTATTATGTCATACTTTTTATTTTGCCCCCCAGAAAATAAACAGATTTGAATTTTAAGAATAAAAATGTTACGGATGCATGAACAAAGCCAAATGGATATCTGTTTTCCTGTATAAATAAACTTACAAAAATAAGACAAAAAGAAACATCTGAAAGCATAAAAATCATGTACTGTTAAAATAACTACCATTGCTCAGAGGAAGATATTCATAACTTCTTAGCTATAGATATGGTGTTAAGGATCAAAACTTTGATTCTGAAAATGTACATGAGGGAAATTGATGAGATTAGATAGAGACCAGTATAATACTGAGGTGAAATTTTGTAAATAGGCAAGATGAATACATTTTAGATATTAATTTTAAAAACCAGCATTCTGATTAAAGCTAATCTTAAATATTAAACCAAACTCAGTTACCCTCCAATATTTTCCTCACCTTTCTGATCAAATTAGTATACTTTTGTTATTCCAAAGAAAATAGCCGTGCTATGAACTAAAAGCCCAGGAGAGTGTTTATAATGAAAACAGTATTTGCCAAAATGTTTTCCCCAAAATCCATCTGTTCCTGAAAACATTTCAGATTTATTAACCACAGACTCTGCATTGCCACACTTGTGTCTATATCATCATAAATGCCATCTCTTCATGGGTAGAATCCATTGTGTGTCAATTCCCACAGCACACAAATAAATAGTACTATAATGTGGCTAGGTAGTATCCAAACAATGTATAACAACCATCAGACTGTTTTGCTACACAATGTTCTACCCTTTGCTAAAGAGTGTCATCTTACATTCCCTTATCCTTCTCTGTCTTCCTTGGAAACTGCTTTCTACTTCTTTACTTCTTTCAACATGCACTCAACTAGAAATAATGAAAGATATTTATCTCAAAGGCAGATAGGTAAGAATGTCAAGAAAACAAAATAGAGACATGTAAAATAAGAGAAAAAAATCATAGGAAAAACTAAGATTAGTGAAAGAAACATTATTACTTTACCTAATGCATCTAAAAGACAAAAAGTGTAAAACTGGCATAAATATAAGATTGTTATATTAATGTACTAGGAGGTTGCAAAGTAATTCATAAGCAGTCACACAATACTTCCCTTTTTAAAAATAAAAAAAGGTAGAAAAGACATAGGGTCTTAACCCATCAAAATTTTCCTGATTATTGTCACAAATTTTTTTATTGGTTTCCCTTGTAATCTTAGACTACAGCAAAACATTAACAGATGTGAAGCCAGAGGAATGCCTCATTATTAAATCCTAAGTGTTGCTTCAGTGAAGTCCAAACTGTTTTTGTAGATTTTGCCATTTTGGGGGGATGGGTAGAGGAGAAGGGAATATGTTTTGTTTGTTTTTTTCTGGGCATTCTGAATAAAGCATGACCTGAGTATTCTGAAACCATCTTCTCCTTCAATGATAGCAATCAAAGTCCAAAGGAGATAATGTCTGGAGATTTTTAATTCATGTGCCCCAGGAATATAGTGTATGTCATTAGCCCATGGAAGGAAGCTTACAGAAAAAAAAAAAAAGGAAAAGAAAAAATAACCTTAAGAAAACACCAAAATTCCTACATAATCTGCTTCAGATCATATCTAGGACCCCAACAGCCGACCATATGGGCAGTAGACTTCAAGATGTAATATTACGCCCAATGTCTTCCAGAAATCTAATTTAATACTTTTATAAATGTCTAAAATGAGAGTGATTAATGCCCTAAGATAGGATGTTATTTTCAGAAGTCAGTTAGCTATAATGCATGTTGCTCTGAATCTATATTAGTTTGCCCAATTTGACAAGCAAGGCTTTGCAGCAGGGAGATTTATCATGGGGTATGCTTAGTGTAGGTCAGATATGCAGGAGGTCCAACAGCGACTTGACCTGGAGGTGGAGGCAAAATGCACTAACAAAGTTGCAGGGTTCACACGTAGAATTTTATCTGTAGCAACGAAATTGGTAGTCTGGCTTCTAGTCTGCATTGGTCAGAGACTGAAGAGATTACCGTGCTAAGCTCTGAATGCCAAAGAGAGAATTTGTTAGAAGAAGTTATTAGGAGACACATCCTGAGAAAACGTCTTGAATGATATAAGAGCTTAGATCAGCAGCAGAAGGAGATGTGCATCCCAAGGAATAAAAATGTCATCAAATATTTTAACTGTTATAATGTTATGAAGTATTGGACTATTTCTGTATAATCCTGAGTAGGACAAGTGGGTGACGATGATAAATGAATTTTTTTTTATTATACTTTAAGTTCTGGGATACATGTGCAGAACGTGCAGGTTTGTTACATAGGTGTACATGTGCCATGGTAGTTTGCTGCACCCAGCAACCCATCATCTACCTTAGGTATTTCTCCTAATGCTATTCCTCCCCCTTACCCACTACCCACCAACAGGCCCCAGTGTATGATTTTCCCCTCCCTGTGCCCCTGTTTTCTCATTGTTCAACTCCCACTTATGAGTAAGAATGTGTGGTGATTGGTTTTCTGTTCCTGTCTTAGTTTGCTGAGAATGATGGTTTCCAGCTTCATCCATGTCCCTGCAAAGGACATGAACTCATTCTTTTTTATGGCTGCATAGTATTCCATGGTGTATATGTGCCACATTTCTTTTATCAAGTCTAACATTGATGGGGATTTGGGTTGGCTCCAAGTCTTTGCTATTGTGAATAGTGCCATAATAAACATACCTGTACATGTAACTTTATAGTAGAATGATTTATAATCCTTTGATATATACCCAGAAATGGTATTTCTGGTTGTAGATCCTTGAGGAGTCACCACATTGTCTTCCAAAATGGTTGAACTAATTTACACTCCCCCCAACAGTGTAAAGTATTCCTATTTCTCCACATCCTCTCCAGCATCAGTTGTTTCCTGACTTTTTAATGATCGCCATCTAACTGGCGTGAGATAGTATCTCACTGTGGTTTTGATTTGCATTTCTCTAATGACCAGTGATGTGAGCTTTTTTACATAAGTTTGTTGGCCGCATAAATGTCTTCTTTTGAAAAGTGTCTGTTCATATCCTTCGCCTACTTTTTGATGAGGTTGTTTGTGTTTTTCTTGTAAATTTGTTTACGTTCCTTGTAGATTCTGGATATTAGACTTTTGTCAGATGATTGGATTGCAAAAATTTTCTCCCACTTTGTAGGTTTTCTGTTCACTCTGATGATAGTTTCTTTTGCTGTGCAGAAGCTCTTTCATTTAATTAGATCCCATTTGTCAATTTTGGCTTTTGTTGCAATTGCTTTTGGTGTTTTAGTCATGAAGTCTTTGCCCATGCCTATGTCCTGAATGGTATTGCTTAAGTTTTCCTCTAGGGGTTTTATGGTTTTAGGCCTCACATTTAAATTTTTAATCCATGTTGAGTTAATTTTTGTATAAGGTCTAAGGAAGGGATCCAGTTTCAGTTTTCTGAATATAGCTAGCCAGTTTTCCAAACACCATTTATAAAATAGGGAATCCTTTCCCCATTGCTTGTTTTGGTCAGGTTTGTCAAAGATCAGATGGTGTTAGATGTGTGTTATTTCTGAAGCCTCTGTTCTGTTCCATTGGTCTACATATCTCTTTTGGTACCAGCACAATGCTGTTTGGTTACTGTAGCCTTGTAGTATAGTTTGAAATCAGGTAGCATGATGCCTCCAGCTTTATTCTTTTACTTAGGATTGTCTTGGCTATATGGGCTCTTTTTGGTCCCATATGAAATTAAGGCAGAAATAAATAAGTTATTTGAAGCCAATGAGAACAAAGACACAATATACCAGAATCTCTGGGACACAGCTAAATCAGTGTTTAGAGGGAAATTTATAACACTAAATGCCCACCAGAGAAAGTGGGAAAGATCTAAAATCAATACCCTAAAATCATAATTAAAAGAAAGAGAAGCAAAAGCAAACAAATTCAAAAACTAGCAGAGGACAAGAAATAACTAAGATTAGAGAAGAACTGAAGGAGATAGAGACACAAAAAGACCTTCAAAAAAATCAATGAATCCAGGAGCTGGTTTTTTGAAAAGTTTAACAAAATAGATGGACCGCTAGCCAGACTAATAAAGAAGTAAAGACAAAAAAATCAAATAGACATGTAAAAAAATGATAAAGGGGAGATCACACTGATCTTACAGAAATACAAACTACCATCAGAGAATACTACAAATACCTCTATGTAAATAAACTATAAAATCTAGAAGAAATGGATACATTCCTAGACACATACACCCTCCCTAGACTAAATCAGGAAGAAGTTGAATCCCTGAACAGACCAGTAACAGGCTCTGAAATTGAGGCAATTATTAATAGCCTACCAACCAAAAAAAGGCCAGGACCAGATGGATTTTCTATTGTTTGAAACTATTCCAAACAATAGAAAAAGAGGGACTCCTCCCTAACTCATTTTATGAGGCCAGCATCACCCTGATACCAAAACCTGGCAAAGACACAACAAAAACAGAAAATTTCAGGCCAATATCCCTGATGAACATCAATGTGAAATCCTCAATAAAATACTGGCAAACCGAATCCAGCAGCACATTAAAAGGTTATCCATGGAGGATTCCCAGGCAAGATGGCGGAATAGGAACATCTCCAGCCTGCAGCTTCCAGCGAGACAAACCCAGAAGATGGGTGATTTCTGCATTTCCAACTGAGGTACCCAGTTCATCCCACTAGGACTGATTAGACAGTGGGTGCAGCCCATGGAGGGCAAGCAGAAGCAGGGTGGGGCATTGCCTCACCCCAGAAACACATGGGTAGGGGAATTCCCTCCACTAGTTGAGGGAAGCCGTGAGGGACTGTGTGCTGAGGAACGGTGCATTCCAGCCAAGATGCTATGCTTTTCCCATGGTTTTTGCAACCCATAGACCAGGAGATTCCCTCGGGTGCCTACATCACCAGGGCCCTGGGTTTCAAGCACAAAACTGGGCAGCCATTTGGGCAGACACTGAGCTAGCTAGCTGCAGGAGTTTTTTTTTTTTTTTTCCCCCAGTGGCACTGTAACACCAGCGAGACAGAACTGTTCACTACCCTGGAAAGGGGGCTGAAGCCAGGGAGCCCTGGAGCCAAGTGGTCTGGCTCAGCAGATCCCACCCCCTATGGAACCTAGCAAGCTAAGATCCACTGGCTTGAAATTCTCGCTGCCAGTACAGCAGTCTGAAGTCTATCAGGGATGCTCCAGCATGGTGAGGGGAGGGGCATCCGCCATTACTGAGGCTTGAGTAGGTGCTTTTCCCCTCAAAGTGGAAACAAAGCCACAGGGAAATTTGGACTGTGCAGAGCCCACCACGGTGCCACAAAGCCACTGTAAGCAGGCTGCCTCTCTAGACTCCTCCTCTCTGGGCAGGGCATCTCTGAAAGAAAGGCAGCAGCCCCAGTTAGGGGCTTATAGATAAAACTCCCATCTCCCTGGGACAGAGCACCGAGGGTACAGGCAGCTGTGGGTGCAGCTTCATCAGATTTAAACGTTCCTGCCTGCCAGCTCTGAAGAGAGCAGCGGATCTCCCAACGCAGCACTCGAGCTCTGCTAAGGGACAGACTGCCTCCTCAAGTGGGTCGCTGACCCCTGTGCCTCATGATGAGGAGACACCTCCCAGCAGGGGTCAACAGACACCTCATACAGGAGAGCTCCAGCTGGCATCTGGTGGGTGGCCCTCTGTGATGAAGCTTCCAGAGGAAGGAGCAGGCAGCAATCTTTGCTGTTCTGCAGCCTCTGCTGGTGATACCCAGGCAAACAAGGTATGGAGTGGACCCCCAGCTAACTCCAGCAGACCTGCATAAGAGAGGCCTGACTGTTAGAAGCAAAACTAACAAACAGAAAGCAATAGTGTCAATATCAACAAAAAGGATGATGAGGCAAACCTCCATCCGAAGGTCACCAACAGCAAAGACCAAAAGTAGATAAATCCATGAAGATGAGGAAAAATCAGCACAAAAGGCTGAAAATTCCAAAAACCAGAATACCTCCTCTCCTCCAAAGGATCACAACTCCTCACCAGCAAGGGAGTAAAACTGGATGGAGAATGAGTTTGACTAATTGACAGAAGTAGGCTTCTGAAGGTGGGTAATTACAAACTCCTCTGAGCTAAAGGAGCATGTGCTAACCCAATGCAAGGAAGCTAAGAACCTTGATAAAAGATTAGAGGAATTGCTAACTAGAATAACCAGTATAGAGAAGAACATAAATGACCTGATGGTGCTGCGCAGCATGAGAACTCCATGAAGCATACACAAGTATCAATAGCCAAATCTATCAAGCAGAAGAAAGAATATCAGAGACTGAAGATTAACTTAATGAAATAAAGTGTGAAGACAAGATTAGAAGAAAAAAAAAAGGAAAGCAATGAACAAAGCCTCCAAGAAATATGGTACTATGTGAAAAGACCAAACCTATGTTTGATTGGTATACCTGAAAGTGATGGGGAGAATGGAACCAAGTTGGAAAACACACTTCAGGATATTCAGGAGAACTTCCCCGACCTAGCAAGACAGGTCAACATTGAAATTCAGGAAATACAGAGAACATCACAAAGATACTTCTCGAAAAGAGCAACCGCAAGACACATAATTGTCAGATTAACCAAGGTTGATATGAAGCAAAAAATGTTAAGGGCAGCTAGGGAAAAAGGTCTGGTTACCCACAAAGGGAAGCCCATCAGACTAACAGAAGCCCTACAAGCCAGAAGAGAGTGGAGGCCAATATTCAACATTCTTGAAAACAAGAATCTTCAACACAGAATTTCATACCCAGCCAAACTAAGATTCATAAGTGAAGGAGAAATAAAATCTTTTACAGACAAGCAAATGCTGAGGGATTTTGTTACCACCAGGCTTGCCTTACAAGAGCTCCTGAAGAAAGCACTAAATATGGAAAGGAAAAACCGGTACCAGCCACTGCAAAAACAAAATAAAATGTAAAGACCATTGACACTATGAAGAAACTGCACCAACTGGGGGGAAAATAACCAGCTAGCATCATAACGACAGGATCAAATTCACACACAACATTAAACTGAAATGTTAACAGGCTAAATGCCCCAATTAAAAGGCACAGACTGGCAAATTGGATAAAGAGTCAAGACCCATCGGTGTGCTGTATTCAGGAGACCCATCTCATGTGCAAAGACACACATAGGCTGAAAATAAAGGCATGGAGGAAGATTTACCAAGAAAATGGAAAGCAAATAAAAAGAGCAGGGGTTGCAATCCTAGTGTCTGATAAAAGAGACTTTAAACCAACAACGGTCAAAAGAGGCAAAGAAGGCCATTACATAATGGTAAAGGGATCAATGCAACAAGAACTAACTATCCTAAATATATATGTACCCAATACAGGAGCACCCAGATTCATAAAGCAAGTTCTTAGAGACCTACAAAGAGACTTAGACTCCCATGGAATAATAGTGGGAGACTTTAACACCCCACTGTCAATATTAAACAGACCAATAAGACAGAAAATTAACAGGGATATTCAGGACTTCAATTCAGCTCTGGACCAAACAGATCTAATAGACATCTATAGAACTCTCTGCCTCAAATCAACAGAATATACATTCTTCTCAGCACCACATAGCACTTACTCTACAATCGACCACATAATTGGAAGTAAAACACTCCTCAGCAAATGCAAAAGAACAGAAATCGTAACAAACAGTCTCTCAGACCACAGTGCAATCAAATTGGAACTCAGGATTAAGAAACTCATTAAAAACTGCACAACTACATGGAAACTGAACAACCTACTCCTGAATGACTGTTGGGTAAATAACAAAATTAATGCAGAAATAATGAAGTTCTTTGAAATCAATGAGAACAAAGACACAATGTTCCAGAATCTCTGGCACACAGCTAAAGCAGTGTTCAGAGGGAAATTTATGGCACTAAATGCCCACAGGAGAAAGTGGGAAAGATCTAAAATCAACACCCTAACATCACAACTAAAAGAACTAGAGAAGCAAGAGCAAATAAATTCAAAAGGTAGCAGAAGACAAGAAATAACTAAGATCAGAGCAGAACTGAAGGAAACAGAGACACGAAAAACCCTTAAAAAAATATCAATGAATCCAGGAGCTGGTTTTTTGAAAAAGATTAACAAAATAGATAGACTGCTAGCCAGACTAATAAAGAAGAAAAGAGAGAAGATCAAGAAGACACAATAAAACATGATAAAGGGGAGATCACCACTGATCCCTAGCAATACAAACTACCATCAAAAAATACTGTAAACACCTCTACACAAAATAAACTAGAAAATCTAGAAGAAATGGATAAATGCCTGGACACATACACCCTCCCAAGAATAAACCAGGAAGAAGTCAAATCCCTGAATAGACCAATAACAAGTTCTGAAATGGAGGCAGTAATTAACAGCCTACCAACCAAAAAAAGCCCAGAACCAGATGAATTCACAGCCAAATTCTACCAAAGAATTTCTAACAAAGGTACAAAGAGGAGCTGGGACCATTCCTTCTGAAACTATTCCAAACAATAGAAAAAGAGGGACTCCTCCCTAACTCATTTTATGAGGCCAGCATCATACTGATACCAAAACCTGGCAGAGACACAGCAAAAAAAAAGAAAATTTCAGGCCAATATCCCTGATGAACATCATTGCGAAAATCCTCAATAAAATACTGGCAAACCGAATCCAGCAGCATATTAAAAAGCTTATCCACCACAATCAAGTCAGCTTCATCCCTGGGATGCAAGGCTGGTTAACATATGCAAATCAATAAACATAATCCATCACATAAACAGAACCAATGACAAAAACCACATGATTATCCCAATAGATGTAGAAAAGGCCATTGATAAAGTTCAACAGCCCTTCATGCTAAAAACACTCAATAAACTAGGTATTGATGGAACATATCTCAAAACAATAAGAGATATTTATGACAAACCCACAGCCAATATCATACTGAATGGGCAAAAGCTGGAAGCATTCCCTTTGAAAACCAGCACAAGACATGTATTCCCTCTCTCACCACTCCTATTCAACATAGCATTGGAAGTTCTGGCCAGGGCAATCAGGCAAGAGAAAGAAATAAAGGGTATTCAGATATGAAGAGAGGAAGTCAAATTGTCTGTTTGCAGATGATATGATTGTATATTTAGAAAACCCCGTCATCTTAGCCCCAAATCTTCTTAAGCTGATAAGCAACTTCAGCAAAGTCTCAGGATACAAAATAGATGTGCAAAAATCACAAGCATTCGTATACACCAATAATAGACAAACAGAGAGCCAAATCATGAGCCAACTCCCATTCACAATTGCTACAAAGAGAATAAAATATCTAGGAATACAACTACAAGGGATATGAAGGGCCTCCTCAATGAAAACTACAAACCACTGCTCAAGGAAATAAGAGAGGACACAAACAAATGGAAAAACATTCCATGCTCATGGATAGGAAGAATCAGTATTGTGAAAATGGCCATACTGCCCAGAGTAATTTATAGATTCAATGCTATTCTCATCAAGCTACAATTGACTTTCTTCACATAATGATTAATAAATTTTTGTTCAGGTTTGTAGAAAGAAAACTTTCAAATTGAGCAAGCCTACAGGATAACAGATTTCTTCAGGAAGGTTAAATGCCTTTCCCTAGAGTTATTTAAACATGGTATAGAGGACCATTTGGGAGAAGTATGGAAAGAACACAAGCAACAAGTGACCTGCATGGATGGCATTCTTTAACCCTAAAACTTCATCATCTATATATGCAAAAGACTGCAAAGTCTAAACTGAAGATAAATAAAGTAAAAGTCTGTATAGCTGATGACAACACTGCATATTTCCTGATTTACTCAGAAGTTTTCTTAATCATCCTTGAGAAGTTTCCATTACAGTATTCCTTGTACACTGGCCAAAGATTTATATTACCAGAACAAAATCAAACAACAACAGAAGAAAAAGGTGAAGAAAAAATTTCGTCTGAGATGATCACATTTATAAATTTATATAATTTACGTTTGTGTAGACATCTCTGAGATTGCAGGTAAGAGGAACGGGGATAAATCTACATATTATCTTTTGAATGATTTTGGTAACAGGAATTTTACCAGCCAGTCTTTCATTTCTTGTATTATATTGAAAACTAAAGAAATAGTTAACTGGGAGCTTCACCAGTGATACCTGCAATTATAACTAAAAACAACACATCCAATCAGTTTACTTGGTAAAGAAAATTATGACATGCCAGGATGGTCAAACCATAACAAAGAGAAGGCTAATATTTCAGCTTACATCAACTACTTTGTATAACTTGAATGAAAAATGGAAAATTATATTATGTTCATCATTTTATGACACTTTCTGTTGCACACAAAAGAATGAAGAGTATTGCACTATATATATTCTTTGAAAATATTCCACTGTCAAACAAATAACATTTGATCTCTCTCTCTCTACCTAAAAACTTTGTGAAAGACATTACAGGTAAAGACTGCAAAGCTTTGACAACTTTGATCACAGTTAACTTTTTAATTTAATGTCTTCTGAAGTTATTACATTTAACCAAGCAGCAGACATACAATCTAAACTGACTCTGTAACCTCCTATCACACTGACTAGGTAACTAAGTTTCCTACAGCCTGCCAATAATAAAAGCAAGAATTCAAACAAAATGCAGCCAATAAACTGCAGGTATATCTTTAAGTATTTCAATCTCATCAGAGACTCTTATGTTTACCTTTTTTGGAAAAGAAACTTCACTCCAGTAGTTGCAGAAGTTATCCTACTTTCAGAAAACGAAAAAAAAAAAATACCTTCGACTGTGTCTTTGTCCTACCAGAGTTCTCTTATGAAATCCTCCAAAGTTATAAATTATATCCTAGGAATGAAGGAGGGAACCAGGGGGATAGATGTTCAGGTCATCAGGATTATCTATCATAACATTTGATATTGTCTAGGTACAGAACAAACCTTTGCAAAAACAGTTTTTATACAGAATCATTCTGGTTAGAATGACTAATACTTATCATACATTGGATGAATTTGGACATCTGTCAGTGGTTTACCAGAGTGGGGACAAACTGTCCTAAGAAAAGTCTAGTAAGTGTGCTATCTGCTGAAGAGCCAAGGGTGACTCATGAGGTCATTATGAATTCTAATCTCCATCAAATCTCATCAGCCAAAAGGGATGGAGACATCCATCTAAAATATAAATAATGAAAGATAAGTTGTAGTCTAATAAATTATAACTATGTTCATCATGACGTCATGTTATGTGGTAGAAGCCGATAGGTACTGATAAGACAGAAAGAAAAAAGAGGTAGGAGTATAGTTTCTTCATTTGTACTAAACATTCATTATGGAAAAAAGTTATCAAATAGGCCACATGGATACCTTAATCTATTCAGTGGGTGGCAGAAGAATTACTTTTTCTCTCTATTGAACTCATCATATGAATGAAAAAAAAAAGAACCCTATAACAAGCAGAGAATTAGAACTAATGAATGGTAGTACAACCTAATGAGAGCAGTAGACCCCATAGTTCTAATTATCCTTTTTCAATCAAAGAATATGTAACATATATTTCCTTAATTTAAGCCACATCTAGAGAGGAAATCTTCAGTGAGTGGTTAATGGCCTTAAATATCCTTTAGTTTATTGGCCTATCTATTTTGTTACAGCATTTTATTTCCCAGACTATTATTTGACCTTTGAACAATGCAAAATTAAGTTTCGTTTGATTCTATTTCCAAGCACAGGCAAAAATACGCTATGTAATATTAGAAATTCATATGTTAAGGTCTTACTATTCACATAAAATATGTGGACACTAATATAATTATAAAAATTAATTGAAAATTCATGGTAGCAGCTAAAAAAACTTTTAGTTAAATTCAAAGTATCTGGCATTTATAAAAGGCCAACACCTTGCTAAGCAATTTTATGCATTTTTACTGTCATCTTAATAAAGGTTTACCACATTTAAAGGAAACATGTATGCTTTACTATTAATAACTCCTTTAATATTTATTACAATAGCTATAGATATTTTTTCTTTTGTGTAATAAATGTCCAAGCAGAGTTCAACATTAAAAACAACTTTAAACATGTTTTATAATTAGAGCATTTTGTCATTGTATTTTATATTAAGTATAATTACTGCCTAGTTTATGTGATAAATTCTGATTTTAAATATTGAATTTGAAATCAGGAAGATATAAATTCTGATTTTATATATTGAATTTGAAATCAGGAAGATATATATCACGATTTTGCTGACATATGAACACATAGCAAAACAAAAAAGGGAGGAGGTTTTAGCTTCAGTGTCAACCTCAGACAATTTTATAGTTGTTTTGAAAAGACTAATAAAATATTTTCCACATGAATGAAACAACATTAAATATCAAGCTACTTTTTTTAAAGTTATAAAAATAGAGATGGTCATATTAATGTAGATCATGAACCTGTGAGGAATAAATGTTTTATATATCTGCTAAATACATCTGATTACAAAGCTGAATTACTACCATAATGATTAAATGTTAATTATATGATTCTCAATTATCTATAATACTTCTTGACTGCACATTCATTGACAAAACAAGCAGAAACTTATTTAATTATTTGACTTATTAATAGGAAATCTCTCCATTTTATTTCATTGTTTGCGTTTATTCTTGCATAAATGCATATCCATTCAAATCCATTTAACCACATGTCATGTGTAGGAAACTAAGAGTTCACTGGTTTACATAGACTTGTGTTTTGTGTTAGTTCAAGATATGAAAGTTTGCTCTTGTCACAGTCATAAATTGGAAGTCAGGAGCCTAGGAATAAAATCCGGCCAACTGCCCCATTTCTATTTGAATTGCATCCTCACAGAATGACTTCCTTTCTTTAGCACAGATTTTCAGAACAGAAAATATAAAACTTTTAGCCTCTTCTCACCCTTTTTTTCTCAAGTGTGGCTCATCAATAATTGAAAGTAGGCTAAAGTATTCTTGCGAAGAATGCTCAAGTATTGCATCAATTTGAGTTTTGGTGTCTTTGTATCAGGTATTCTATCTTACACAACTTATTCACAGTAAGCTGTCATCACAACTGGCAGTAAAGTGTTCGGTTAGTCATTCTTAACTCCCAGGAAATATTTCATACTGACAATAGAAAATTAATGGAACTAAATAAAAATGCTGATAATTGTTAAGTAACACAGTAAGCAATACAACAAGATAATTAATATTATATGTTTTGAGGTAATCAAATATTATTAACTAAGTTTGCAAATGAAAACTTTGATTATTTTCTCTTCTTGATGAAAAATATGTTATTGAAAGAAACCATATGTGGCTGTAAGTAGTAGCATTTTGGGCAACAGTGTATATTATGTTCCGCAGTATTTTGAAAAAGTTCAGAACAAGTTTTGCACACCAATGTCCAGATTAGTTGGCAAATCAGTTTTCTATAAATCTTTTTTTAAACACCTGACTTAGTTCTACATAACCAAATGCATAAAAGATACAAACAAACATCACAATCAATGAATCCAACATGTCAGGAAAACTCTCAGGTAAGTAAAAACTATGTTGGGTTTATTAATAAATGTCTAGAACCAATATGTGTCCTTACTGTAACTCTGTATAAAAGATTACTAAAATATGTACTATCCACTTGATTTATAGCCCACTGGAACTAGATGAAGGTCTTAGCAAGGGATTTTATAGAATACATATAAAATTGTAGCATTTAGAATCTCCTCAAGACAGACATTAGAGCTGTCATCTTTTTATTGACAACTTTAGTCCGTGGTGAAATGTAAAAGACAGTCAAGGGCTACCACTTCAAGCAAGTTACTTAATCTTTTTACCCTCAGCATCCTTATTTATAAATCAGGGAAAATAATGTCTACCATAAAGCTTCTATAAGGATTGTATATATATTTGTATTTCTAAAACGAATATGTGTGAAATGATTGAATATACGAGATATTTAGGGTAAATGGATTTGGATCATTTGCAGATATTCTTCCTTACTTTTCATAAATTAGATTATTAAATTCAGCTCTTGGTATGCCACTTATTTAAATCAATAAAAATGGAGCATTAACTCAAACAGAAATTAAAGTATATATTCAACCTTTTAAAAATGATATGCCCCAATATTAAAAGTTAAATTGGCTTAAAAATATAAATCTATAAGTAACCAAATAGCTGCACATTTAGTGTAATAATGGCCATATTTTTATGGTGTGTAACAGGATCTTAGTCTAAAAGAAAGTTGAAAAGACGAAAGAGAATTTTAGTTTCATTGTAATATGCATGTGATTAAATTAGTTGTAGCACATGCAGTTTTATATTACTGACCTGAAATAAGAAAGAACACACACTGTTTCTTATTTGCTTTGTGGCAAAATATGCTCATACAGTAAAATTCACTCTGATACTGACAATTGCAGTTTAGCAAAGAAGGAGACTGTATTTCAGACTGTAGGTAAATAAAGCATTTAAAGAATGACATGTCTGAGAAAAGCAAGAGAGATTAATAAGAATGTACCCAAAAGAATTCAGTGTATAGAAAAAAACAAGCTAATGTCATTTCCCAAAGAACAAGCAGTATAACTAGGAGGAGAAAAATCATGTAAATGATGACTATGGGAACAAAAATCTCTGGTGTGATTTGATGTTTTTCTTTTATAGATTTGTTATTTTTTCTGTTTTTTTTAATATTTTGCACCCACAGTGGGTAAAAAGACTATACAAAAATGTTTTCTAATACAGAACATTTATGCCAGAATAAATATGTTAGGAAATGAGGTTTGGAGGATACAAAATACTGAGTTTGAAGAGTACAAACGGAAGAGCTCCCTCAGAGGGATCAGAACCTGGTCTATAAATATCTTCAAGGTAACCGTGAATCTAAGGGGAGGACATCATTCATAATGTCAGAAAGTAGAAAGACACAGAACAATGCCCTGCAGCTAAAGAAGAAGAAGAAGAAAAAAATAACTTTTTCTGGTTATTTTAAAAGTTCTTAAGACTGAGGTCAACTGGTTTGAATCACTAACAGACAAGGGCACATCAGTGATTGCTGTTGATAGTCAAGGACAATTTGTTAAAGGTGTTAGCACCAATGGTGATCTTGATCGTACTTAGCATTACAGAGCCTATGAAGTGGAATGCAAATGCCAGTGAGAATATACCTTTATCGATCTTCCTCTTTACCCATAAGGTATGTATATCAGGGAGTCAGTTTCTATCAACCACACTTTAAGTAGCCAAAAGAGCTCTCTTGTATATAGATAGATTCAAATCCAGATTCTGTGGCCATTTTACATTTTGTTTCAAGTCAAAGTTTCTTCTCTGTTTTTAGAATGCTTTTTTCCCTATTTATAAAAGTAATACATGCTTACTACAAACATTCAGAGCAATAAAGCTAACTCTTTATTCAATCACACAGCAAAAGCTACTATAAACATTCTAGTTTGTATTTACCTATATTTTTACTAATGACAGACACACTCATACATTATCCAAAAAGGGATCATGCAACACATTGAATTTTAACCTAACTCTTTCATTTAACAAGGGCACATTTTCCACATCAATAAATATAATAAATTTTGCTTGGTATAAGAATAGGCTAAGCTAAAAGTAGAGTAGGAATGAGAGAAACTAGCTCTTCTATTTTCCTCACAGCTGCAAATCTTGGCTCTGAGTAGTCTGTAAGGGAGAGTGAAGGATGCATTTTTAAAGATGTTGCTAAATCCTTCCAGTGAAGCAATAACATAGTATATCCATTTATTCATTCAGCAAACATGTACCAAGTAGCAACCAGGTGTTGGCCCTGTGTTAGTAACTGAGGGATGCTCACATGGTGAGAGGGTCCTCCCATCAAGGGTGCTTCCTTACCCTGCTTTCTTAACCTGCTATTCACTCTGGGATAAGCGTAAACAATTTTTATTCATTTTTACCACCAACACATTAACAGTGTCTTGGCATATTGCACTGAATTAAAGGGAGACTTACATATAAACAATTATTTGAAATGCAGTGTGATAAGAACTGCAATGGGGTCTGACTCAAAGTGCAGTAGAGGCACAAAGGGTCTGTAGTGTGGGTATAAAAGAACCTTCTCTTCCAAAGTTGGAGATAAATTTGAATTGTTAATTCCCAAGTCACAAGGAGATTACATGCAGCAATTCATACATTCACAAATAAATTTGCAAATCTACAGTTCAGCTATGAGGCATACCTTGGATACTCATCAGTGCATTAAATCTCTTTGAGCACTGTTTCAGTAAAACTGGGATATCTATACATCTTTCCAATGTCCCTTTTTCATGAAATTAGACTATAGCCATGTGCATGTAGGTCCTAGGGAATGAAAGAGTAATTTTCCATTCAGTGCAGATCTGTGTCTATAATAGTTCATAGATTCCAACTACCACATACTCTATTCAAAGGAGCAAAATTTGAGTTTATTTTTGATTCAATAATAAAGCTATATAAAATGTATAAAATGTATTTTGCATCCTCTATGTGTAAGAAATAATACAAAGCACTCCATATTGGCTCAATTAATTGGTACATCAATACTACAAGTTAAGTATTAATATCTTGATTTAACTAAGAAAGAAACAGACACACAAACAGATTAAACAAATTGATCAAGATCCCAAACCCAGTAAATGGCAGAGATGAGACTGAAACTAAAAGAATCTGTTTTGATTCCACTCTACTCCATGATCTTATTCAAACTGTTAACTGTTTATGGTGATTTATCAATAATGTATTATACAGCTTTGTAAGTCAACAGGGGATATGCATCGTATCTAATTTGGCAGATCATTTTTAAGGATTTTACAATATTGCTACCCAAATACCAGTATAACATGAACATACATATGTTTAACAATACACATTGACACAATGTCTGTCAAACTCAAAGTAGGCATAAAAAGCTTTCACTTAAAGTCTTGTATTTCAAAACCAAGACACCCACAGACAAATTAAGTGATTCATTCAAAAGCACTGACAATATAGAAAGAGGCTTTATAAAACAAAGCTTTGCAAGAACACAGATGATTACATTTTAATGACGTCCAAGATTCATTAGGGTTTTTATCTCATCATTCTCTTTGATATGATTTCATAGACTATTGGGAAAAGACAAATGGAATGACAAGACAATATAGTCAATGATCAGATTCTAACATTGTTGGTTTTGATTAATAACAACAGTATTCAATTTAGTATTTCTAAATAGTTTCTCAAATGTGCTTACAATGGCAAGTGTTTTTTTATTGGTTGTGTTTTTCATGATTTGAAGCCGCAAGTTTTTCTTCTGTGCAGTTTCCTTTACATTTAAGCTAAACTGGGTATATTTAAACATGTACTTCTTGCTTATTTGTTATAAGAAAACGTTAGCAACTAAAGTAGATATTTATTATCCAAATGTTTAAGTAAACTTCAACCACATAAAACCCTTGAATCAAGTGGAATATTATAGCACTTGGCAGGTCAAAAATAACCAATGAATACAAGAATGTAGCAGACCCAATAGAAGAATATTAGAGAAGAAGACTGTTTAAAGACAACTTTGGGAATTTGTGGCAACATGACGTCTGAGCCTTGAGGTAATTTACTTAAGAAAATCGGAGCATGATTACTTTCAAAGTAATAATTATTCATGACTTCTATCATAACTATGACAACATGCCTGATAGCCTTGAATATTTCTTTTCTTGAAAGGTATGAAGTTACTTAATTTTTGTAACAATATGTAATATTTAGTGAAATTAGAAAAAAATAATGTTTCATCATGAAAGGCACGTTGGAAAGGCATCTATTTATGTACCAGGCTGTAGCAGAAAGAAAAACACAGACTACCAGAGAAATGACTAATGAGTGTGATTGGACACCTTCTTCTCGTCTTTTGGGACCCTCTCACTATTAGCAATCTCTGGTCCACTACCTCTTCCCATCACAATTGAACATAGGACTAAAGACATAGGGGAGAGCAAGAAAACAGAATTGTGGATGATGATTAGAAAACAAAAATGATAGCATGCATAAAATGAGGAAGAAATAGTGAATACCATTTAGTCTAAGTCATTATTTACCAAATAGCACCCTACTGGCTTGTATGAGTTCACATGGCTTCCCAATGTGCTTCAATTAATCCCAGGGCACAGATGTGCATACCAGAAAAATATGGCTCAATGCCCTAAGGAATATATTTAATTTGCTATGAGGAAGTAAATTCTAAATGGGGAAAATCCTATATAGCATAAATCATATAAATGACAGTCTTAGGGCAGAAGAATATTAAAATTCTATTGTTCTTATTAATCTGTGAAATGAAAGGGATGCTTAAGCAGGTAATTGTCATTTGAAATGGAAGACAAAACAACATATATTTTAATCAACACATTTATTAAATGTCAATTAGAATTTTCATCAACCAAATTATATGAGACTAACTTGCAATAGCAAGCTTGCCAAATGTTAATTAAAAGAATAAACATTGACTATTAGTTTAATTTAAATGCCTTTGAAATTTTTCAAAATTTTGTATTTAGGATTACAAACCAATTAATCTTTTCATATACTTTCATCATTTATTAAAAATCTAAGTAACCTTAGCAAACAAAAACTGCTCTCAAAAAATTATCTTAATTAACATGTAATTGAGAACTAATGAAAACCTGAAAACCTTCCTTATTTTTCAAGCTATTTATCTATTTCATAAACAAATCTGGAGAACAAAGAATAATGCCTGCATGCTAATATGAACAATTCAGATCCTGCAGAAATTGAGTATATTCTTGAGATCCATTTCAACATGTGTATGCTGTCATATTAAAGTGTACATTTTAATTGATTTATAGTAGGTGAAGAGTTGAGCTGCAATGTATTATAATATTATAATTCTTATTACCTAAAGTTAAGTATCCCACCCAATGCATTGCTATGCTAGGTATTGAAAACACAGCTTAAACATTGGTCCTATTCAAGATTACTCTTACTTAAGTTAGAGAAAATATATTTTGTTGTTTGCATATACTCTCATATTAGGAATATATTTTTATAAATATAACATTAAACCATGTATTGTTCATATGGGCATTTTCCCTGGTAAATATTGAAGGAGTATTAATTAAACTTTGAAGGGTCAGTCTTTATTTCGATGGTGTTGACTGATCTTTTGCTTGAATAATTTTGCTTGAAACCAATAAAACAATCAGAGTGATATTATTCATGGTCAAGAGGCAATAACTAATTTTCTAAACCTTAGAATTAAATACAGTGATGTTGATGGAGTTGTATCCAATGTCCCTTTAACTTACAATGGCTATAAAAATAGAAATATATACAATGTAAGGTTCTCGAGACATTATTATGTGAAAAAATCGTTGGAAATTTGAGAACTCTTATCAAAATCTGCAAGAAAGTCATATTTGACCACAGTTTATCCCAATTCATTTTTATGGTATGATTTTACATGAATCTTTTCAATACTCTTTAACTTACAAACAAAAACCAGCGACATTTAAACATTAATAAGGACCTGGGTTTTATGTAGGAAAAAAATACTTTTCAGGTAATTTTTGTTCTTACTTTCGGTAAATTTCAGTCTTTAGAAAGTAAGTTCAAATGAATTGTCCATTAAACTTAATCAAAAAAGCTGTGCATTTCTTGGGCTAATATTACATATCACGTATTCATTTGCTTATATTCTGCCTCTAAAATATGGTACATTAAAGTGAAGGATATCCCTGTTGTGTTCACTGCTGCATCATTAGTAGAATGCAGTGTTTGGCACATAATGGATGATCAATGCTTGTTGAACAGATACAAGTATGAGTAAAGCTAAGGAAATGGAATTATAGTACTTGGAATGGTCATCACATTTTTTTTAATCCTATGGACTTAAAATATATGTATGTTTGTAAGCAGCACACATATAAGCTGAAAATTATGTTCAAGCACTCTAGCTTTACTTGTAAGCTACTTTCCAATGTCAAACTATAAAAAATGTATACATTCATTCATAAAAACATTGTGAAAATTTCCATAATATGCAGGCCATAATGCTAAGGGTCTATAAGTCAAACTCTGAGTCTATGAAACAAAAAAATGATGTAGAAACTAGTTCAATAATATTTTTAAATGCTATTATAGAGTGTGGAAAAAACATTAGAAGAGCCCAGAGAAGGAAATGTTTTATTGCTTAAAAATTAGTACAAGTTGCAGTAGAAGTGAGGTCTGACTTAAGACTGGAAGGATAAATCAGACTGTGGATATCACAAAGCAAGGAAGGCATTCCAAGGAAATCATAAAGGTGCAAAGGGCTTCATTAGATGGCTTAGGAAACTGCTCACTCTTTAATAAACTGTAGCCCATGATATGGTGGAGGGAATGATAGCAACAATGTCTGGAAGAGTTGTAGATAAAATTATTCATTATGTAAAACAGGAATTAAGTGAGACTATAAATTGTTGTGTCTTTGACAAGCACTGTGTCTATATCTAGTTTCTTTTAAGTAGAAATCCATTTTGAGAAAGGCAAAATAGGATATATGACTCCCTTAATGATATGTCCACTGTGAGTTTTACGACATTATCTAGAGCATATAAATTAGTTATTAAATGGAGACTACCAGGGTTTTATCAAAGCTAGTAATTCAATATAAAAGTATTATCATAACATTTGCATTGGTAGCACACTAATTGCTTTCTTATCACATGAGCCAACTTGGAGTTTCAAAGTCACTAATATGTTAAAGGAGTGATAATATTTTAAGATGCACTAATACATTTCATAAGATTCACTCCCTTCATTTTCATTCACATGCTAAGGCTTTAATATTATACAGCAAAGCAACTTTTACATAATAGTCATAAAAATTGAATTCATTAAGACAAAGGAGAAACTAGAGATATTGTATATATTGACTGAGACTAATGAAATGTTGGCTTTAATGGTGAACTATGAAATGCTTCTGTTTTAATCACATATAAATATCACAAAACACTAAACAGCTAAGAAAATAAATCTTTATTAAGATTTCATGGCTGCAGGCACATCCATGCTTGGAGATTACAATGGGAGCCAGCGACTTGGAGAAGAAAGTTATTTTCTCTAGAGCCCTCACATTTTAATTCTATCTTGAGACTCTGAATATCAGTGATTCTTCACTCTTCATTCTGACGTTTCACATATTTTGCAATGTTAGGATGTGAGCAATGCAAGAGCATTATTTTTCAAAATACTCTTTTTTTGAAAAAAAGTCACCTAGTAATCATAATAAATCTCAATTTACTAGACTTTATTTTTGCTTTATGGTTTAGTATTTTTTAATTTAAATTAAATATGGGGAGAGTCACTGCTGTGGCTTAAATGTTTGCTTTGTTGAAAGTTCATTGCCATTGTGGCACTGTTAGGAGGTGGGACATCTGGGAGGTGATAAAGTCATAAGGGCTTCACACTCATAGGTTTGAATAATGTGTTTTAAAAGTGAGTCCCCTCGTTGCCCCCTTTTGTTTCTTTGCCATTCTACCTTCTGCCTTGTGAAGACACAGCAAGAAACACCTCTCCAGATGATGTTGCCTTGATCTTGGACTTCCCAGCCTTCAGAACTGTGAGAAAATGAATTTCTATTCATTATAAATTACCCAGTCTCAGGTATTCTGTCAGAGCAGCACCAAATGGACGGATCCACTTACCAAAATCTTTGCAGGATTGGAGATTCCTAAAGGTTTTAATCTATTTTTAGTTAAAAAAAAAATAACCCATTTTCTCAGCTTTGCTTCTGGATTGTTCAATTCTACCTATTCCTGTGTCCCAACTTTCTTTCCGAATGCAGTAAAGTAGTCTAACTTTACTTCTGAAGTGGTTTGTTCCACATAAGTTGACTTTGGAAACCTAGACTGTGCCTTAGTTTAGATTATTTAAATTGTCATAATTGTTGACATAAATATAATGCAGGCCTAAATTACATCCCTTTAGATTGTATAAAGTTATATATAACATACTAATGCATTCTTTTTTGAAGTCAAAGAAAAATTATACAAGACAAAGCTTCATGAGCAATTTCCATTCAGTAGTGTGCCAAGTTTTTTTATTGATTTCTTTATAATCAATATTTACTCAGAAACTACACATTTTGTGAGCTGCAAAAAAAAGTTATAATAAAACATTTTTATGTCAAGTTCAGCCGAGTAGACATAGGTAATTCTCTTTGTTGTATGTTAAAGGAACTATGATCAAGCAGATCACAGTTCCTATTCAGCTTCTACCTCGTGACGAGAAAGCAGGAATCTAGAATGCATATCTCACCACTATGGACAATCCTACAGTTCTACCTTGTTAAAAACAAGGAGAGAAAACAGGCCGGGCTCACACCTGTAATCTCAGCACTTTGGGAGGCCGAGATGGGCAGATCACAAGGTCAGGAGATCGAAACCATCCTGGCTAACACGGTGAAACCCCGTCTCCCCTAAAAATACAAAACATTAGCCGGGTGTGGTGGCGGGCGCCTGTAGTCCCAGCTACTCAGGAGGCTGAGGCAGGAGAATGGCGTGGACCCGGGAGGCGGAGCTTGCGTGAGCCGAGATCGCTCCACCGCACTCCAGCCTGGGTGACAGAGCAAGACTCTGTCTCAAAAAAAAGAAAAAAAAAAAAAAAAAAAAAAAAAAAAAAAGGAGAGAAAACAAAGGTAGTGTCTGAAATGTCAAGATATACTTTGAAAATAAACAGAAAAGGGTAGCAAAGAGGAGTAGGATTCTTATCACATACATCAAAAAAATCTGTGGCTGAAAAGATGCTCAATAAAATTAGCCATCAAGGAAATATAAACAAAATTACAATGAAATAGTTTATATACCAACAGTATGGCTAAAATGAAAAGGAAATAGTGACTGTTGGTGAGGATGTGGCACACTCAGAAAGTCTCATGCACTGTGGGTGGGAGTAAATTTGGCATAGCTACTTTGGAATTCTGCTTGGCTTGGCAGTATCTGCTAAAGCTGAAAAAAATGCATGTTTTATGCCCCACAATTCCACTCCTATGTGTATACCTAAAATAATTTCATACATATGTTGACTAAAAGACATGTACTAAAAGAAAGCTGGAAGAGTCCTAGGGGGAATTCTGGGATATTGGCAACGTTGTTTCGTGATCTGGGTGCTGTTTCTATGGTTGTTTTCAGTTTATAAAAGTACTTAGGGCTGGGCGCGGTGGCTCACGCCTGTAATTCCAACAGTTTAGGAGGCTGAGGCGGGTGGATCACCTGAGATCAGGAGTTCAAGACAAGTTTGGCCAATATGGTGAAACCCCATCTCTACTAAAAATACAAAAATTAGCTGAGTGTGGTGGCATACATCTGTAATCCCGGATACTCAGGAGGCTGAGGCGGGATAATTGTTTGAACCCGGGAGGTAGAGGTTGCAGTAAGCCAAGATCATGGCACTGCACTCCAGCCTGAGTGACAGAGCGAGACTCCGGCTCAAAAAAAAAAAAAAGTACTTAGGATATGTACACTTCAATTTAACTCTATTATAATATTACAATGGATTAATAAAATTTTTCTTTTTCTTTAATAAAAAGTTTTCTTTTTATTTAATAAAAGAGTGCCCTGGCTTCTTTTTGACATCAAAGGTAAACTATTTTATCTGAACAAATTGGGCATTCCCTTGCTGAGTCATACATGTTTAGGCACTAGCAAGGCAAGGAAGGCTAAATAACTTTTGACAGCTAAATAACTGTTGATGTGTATTTGAATCACATTTCTAGGGAAAATCACATTTCTAGGGAAAATGGCAGAGATTGGTTAATTATTCACAGAACAATTTCTCTTTCTCTTCTGGGCATACACCAAAGATTATTTCCTGTTCTCCCTTGTCGTTGGATAGCAGGTATGTGACTGTTATGGCCCTTGCAACACACACAAGTGTTATTCATCACTGGCAGGCCCAACCCATACAAGCCCACATAACACTCCTTATCTCTTTCTCCTTGTCTGAAAATTCAAACATTGAAGGAGGTGGTCTAAAATATAGAAAATGATGCTGCAGCCAAGAATCTGTTCTTTGACCCACTCTGGACAATGATACAAAAAGGAATAAATGGTACTGTGTTTAGCCACTGAGATGTAGGGTTGTTATAGCAGCAAGCCTGTCCTAATACTAGCACTGAAGCCAACTCAGTAAGCAGAGGTAGCTATGAGCAAAGAGGATAGGAAAGGGTAGGAGTTCTTCCCAATGCTGAAACTTTTCATCCAAAATAGGCTTAAAGTAAGGGCAGTCTGAGCTTAGTCAAATTTAAGTAGGTCTGATGGAATTCCAAGATAATGAAAAAACATATTTATACAGAAAATTCTGTTCAAAAATTGTGACTCAGAATGAGATTAAATAGCTGTTTCCTCCTGGATTTTAAGTATGTAGCTTCCCTTCATCTTTGTTAACACTCCTATTGCCCGTTTCTAGCCCAATCTTGTGTTTTCAAATCAGGAAATGCCTCAATTCACTTCTTTTAATTCGGCTGAGTTTTATCTGAGATGGCCACTTCTCATCTGCGTGAACTTCAGAAGAAAATTTAATGTATTTTGGCATTTGTTATCTCATCTATAAAATATAGTTAACAAGACAATGGTATTTTTTTAGCTGATTAAAAAATAAAGTACATCCTGAAGATTTTAACGGTTAAGAATACTGTATTGTATACTGGACATTTTCTAAGAGTAGATTTCAGATGTTCTCTTCACAGAAATAAAATAGGTAACTATTCAAGATGATGGATATGTTAATTGGCTTAACTGTATTCAATCAATTCACTCTGTATACATATATCAACATGTCGTGTACACAAATGCATACAAATAAATAAATAAATGCTTGTAAATTATGCTGCTTGTTGCATGGTGAGCATCCAATAAATGGTAGCTGCCACAGTTTGTTTTGTTAGTGTTTTTATTATTGACAGATCCTAGTTAGGTTTTATCCTTTCAAATAGCTTATTGTTTCATATAATTTATTTATGGTGTTAGGCTTCACGGTATGTATAAATTACACAAAATGTTGTACATACATCCTTTTTAATTTCTCACCACCAACTCTTGAGTTGTCCATGGTTTCCATGAGGTTCAAATTGATTTTGTGTTCTAAACTAGTTGCCACAGCACCTTTCTGTTAGAGGAGTTAATAAAGGGTTACAAGTTTAACATCCAATTCCACAGTTCATTTTAGATTGTAGGTAAGTTAATGGCAATCCATACTGCGCCCTTAATTTCTCAAGTGCACATTTGTTGAACAACTCAAAGTTCACCTTGAACTAAACATGCATCACACAAAGTAAAATAACGTCATATCAAGAGTAAAAACAATAAAGATCCTTAAACGTGACATAATCAATGAGTGGTTTTTTATAGTAAATGAAAGATGAAAACTAATTCTGTCTACTTTGATGAGAAGTCTTTCATCAAACTGTTGGTGTAAGCATGTGCTTTCATATGCCAATGTAGCAACAATTCTACGGAAACATTTTGCACTTTTATCATAAAGGAGTGTCTCAGATAATTTTCCTTACACACTTAACTGTTTGATCCATGCAGGCCAATTTTGAAGTCACTGCTACTTTTGTTTATAAGGGAAAATGCCTGAGCCATTGCAAAGAGAAATTAGGTCATTGCTTAATTGATTATTAATTTCCTGTGCTTGATGTCTGGAAATGTCTTTTAGATTTTTTGGCTGGACATTTCAAGTGTGTAAAAAATCTGTAATGAATATTATATTTATAAATACTAATAACAAAATGTTGAAACTATGTTAATTTTATAATAAATATAATTTTTATAGTCTGCAATATGATTTATAGAAAGCAGGTATCATTAGGTCTAATTTGTAGATGATGAGAAAATAAGTTCAGAAAGGTGTGAAATCTCAAGGCAAATAGCTAATGAATAGAAGTATTCAGCAAATATTTCCAACAGAACAGTATTTTTATTTTATTTTTTTCTCTAAGGAACCCTCATATTCTTATTCTTATTCTTATTTTCTGTCTTTTTTCTTCTAGTTTTTCTCCTTGCCAGCATGCTATTCTAATGCATCCAACACGGAGACTGTACCTGTCTTGTTTTCAAAATATGGCTTCACGGAAACACACAGATTCTGCATTGCATATATCAGCTACACAGCCACAAGATCAACCACAAGCATAATTAACTTTAAAGTGACTCAACTTCATTCACCATGATCGTTCTGTCTTTATTGAATTTTAATGTCTTTTATTTTAATCAAACAATATCCCTTCACAGAATATACACTAAGAAATGAGTTTTCCTAAATGAAATTGCTTTTCTATTGCCATTCTACCATACACTCCATTTACATCTCTAGAACATTAAAATCATTCTTTGGATGTTGCTTCACCAGCAAGTGAAGTGTGTTATCCGTAAGAGCTCTGGTGGATGAAACACTTTCTCTCCAGGCATGGGCCGAGAAGCTGCATTAACAAGTCTGAATATCACCAGTGTTTCCAAAAATTACCCACCAGGGCTATAGACAAATTTTGTATCCTCAAAGCAATGAAAATTTAAGAGATCTGTCCTTGGTTTTAATTTGTAATTTTTCTATGTCTTGAAGGAGGGAAGAAAAAAATATTAGAAAAACCACCTGAAAATATATGAAAACAATTTTTTATTTTTAGAATGTGTGTGCAAAGCAAGATAAGTATTAAATAAATTCTGTTATTCTAACAGAATTGATTTTTCTTAAATCATTGTAAAAGGTATCTCAAACAATACATGCATAGAGTGTTTTAGCTACAGTGGTTTATTTTGAAATTCCTAAATTAAAGGATAGAGTTTCCAAAGCTAACGAGTTCTCTTTAAAATAAAAACATTCAGGACAAAAACTACCATTAAGCTGGGATTTTTATATTTATGTTTTATTACTTTATATTATGATTAAATTTATTACAGCTTTTATTTTAATAATTTAGGGAAGGAAAAGGATAATTCTTGGTTAATAAAGAAAAACTAAGATATTTTAAAAACAGTAAAAATTGTGCATTTTTATGACTTCTTACTACTACATTTCTTCACTAGTATACAGTTTCTGGGTTTCTACATTATAAGTTTTAAAATCATTTCTTTATATATGCTAAGATTACATCCAGCTTCCAAGTTATGTACGCAAATAACAAATTGGAATTCCATTACTCCAGAGGAATAATCTATTTGGGTTTTTAATCTGAACTGAATGACTTTTGGAAAACTATATATGATTGTATCCACATCATAAGTTTACAGGTAATGTTTCCAACTACTTAAAGGGATGGGGAGGATTCTACCTCTTACTTCTACAAGAGTTCTTGTCCAGTGCACAAAGCATGGCTGTATAAAAACTGGCTGCCACATACATCAATTGACTTTCAATCTCTGGTGAACAACTTACAAAGTAGACATGAAAATAAATAAATAAAAGTTTAGAGATCACTATAGAAGTCCCTGGAGAACATCCAAAACATAGATATGCTTGTAAGGAAGAATGAGAGAACAGCGATGAAATCACATACTCTGGTCTTTCAAAGAGAAAATGCATGTTATCCCCTTTATATAAAACCATAGAGGTTTCTAAACAAAGGTTATGGTTAGGTGAGGCCTTTAGTTAATCAGTTGGAGAAATGTGCAAAAATGATTTGTTCCTCTCCTCATCGAGTCATGGAGTAGCATTCTTTTCATAGGAAAAGGATACAATGGAATAAATCTATGATGATAAAAAATCTCTTTTCCAAAGAATGAGATTAAGTTGATATATATATAATTAATATTTTAAGTATTAAGTAACTAAGTGTTAGATCTCACAGTAAGAACTAATAGTTGTCTAAAATAATAAACTCACCTCCAGTTTGTTGTTTTTTTTTGTAGTCTTGTCTAAATTATTTCGGTGTGAACTTTAGCGATAATATTACGGGGACAGAATACGAATTTAGTGATGAAGGATGAATTTGGTTATGAAACCATTTGGACTCTCCTCACATAGTGCCATTTGTTTACTCATCATAATATTTTCTCCAGGTTTTTGAGGTTTAGTCACTGACAAAAAGAATACTTATTAAACACCTAATTTATCTTCATGATTAACTTTTAAGTTAGCAATATGTGTAAATGGTAGTTCCTAATTCCAGGCATATCTCTACATGATATTTCCCTTTTCGGTTTACACAGCTGCAGAAACTAACACATTTCATCAGGGCAAGCCAAAAATACATGGCACAAGTGCCAATTGAAGCCTGGACCCTCTGTGAATGCCAAAACAAGAGCAAAGCAAGGGGCTAACTGCACACATCAGAAAACTAAAACAGACAGAAAATATATTAAGTAACATGAAATGTCAGGAAATATTGACTTGATTTTTATATTATCTTTCATAAAATAAACAGATTTAAGACATAGCCACAAACTCAATGAACACTTTAGAACAAATTTTCATTCATCTCTGGGACAACAAGCTGAAAAATTTTTAGTTAGTATTGATGATGGGATTTATATATGTGCTGCTGAAGTGAGCAAAATGATGAATTTTAATGGTCAAAAACGACATAGCATTTTAAATTCTGACAATTTTTGGAACTGCGTAACAATGTTTGAGGTTTTATGTTTTTATTGTTCTGAATAAATTGTTTCTATGTTACTGTTAATTTTGTGTGATTTTTTACATATTTATTATATTCCAATAAACAAGCATTATAAATGAATTTTAAAATGCTCATAATTAATAGTGACAACATTCTAATAAAACTAACAGTGCTGATTTTCATGTATTTTTGTCAACTCTTGAAATGTAAGCTAAAACTTTGGGAAACATGGTTTTGTCACAATTTTACATGAAATGATTACATGAAGAGTTTTTAAATTAAGAGCTTGTCTTCTGTTCTTGGTAACATTTATGATATTTGATTTATTATTTTGGAATTTTAAGCAACAGCTTGAGTAAATATATAGATAAAGATAAGTAATTTGAAAAATCCTTAAAGAATGCTATGCTTTTCATCACAGACAGTTGGTCATTACCCTCCACATATTATAGTTCTACATATGCAAATTAGAAAAATAATCATTCAATATTATTATCTGATTTTTTTGGAAATTACTATGAGCGTTGTTTAACAAATTTCAAAGTTCTTGTACATTCTTTTTTCCCTGTTTAAATTTCAATTTCAGAAGGCAATGACTTGGTTAAGTCAGCTTCAGAAATTATTTTCCCCCTCTACAAATTCACCTGTTTATCTCTAATCCCTGGCTAGTTCAAGACTGATCCTATAATCTGTTAATATCTGATTTACAGAGAGCCAGTTGTGCCCCACGGAGACTAAGCCATTCTTACTCTCCAGCACATTAAGAATTAATATTTACCCTTACTGGACCTTTAAGCTTCCACAAGAAACTTTAACAAAAGCTGTGCAAATCCCTACCCAACATATACTGAGAGGATTAATAATAATTCCTTTTGATCAGAATTACTCTGTTGGCCAGTAATGGTTTCCATGGTAATCATGTGGTAGACAGGGCTGAGACTGATTTCATCAGTTGTAAGACATCATTAGAATTATCCTACATGTCTAATTATAACTTTCCATGACTGACTTTTACATAGTGTAGCTCAGAGGCACAGGAAATGAAGTTATAAGTTTTAACTGTTAGAAAGCTTCCATGAGGACAAAAATTATTTTGCTTTCTCCTAATAAGACTTTTTTTTTTCCTGCAAAGAGCATTAGAGAGGAGATATTTTAATGTTTTTATTTACTTATTTTATTTTTTATTTCTGTTTGAGACAGAGTCTCACTCTGTTGCTCTGTCGCCCAGACTGAAGTGCAGTGGCAAGATGTCGGCTCATTGCAACCTCTGCCTCTTAGGTTCAAGCGATTCTCCTGTCTCAGTCTCCCGAGGAGCTGGGACTATAGGCATGTGCCACCAGGCCTGGCTAATTTTTGTATTTTTAGTAGAGACGGGGTTTCACCATGTTGGCCAGGCTGTTCCTGAACCCCTGACCTCAGGTGATCCGCCTTCCCCAGCCTCCCAAAGTGCTGGGATTACAGGCATGAGCCACGACGCCCAGCCTTAGAAAGTATTTTTATGAGAACTGGAGCCAAGAGCAGTACCAATGAGAATTTCACTGAAAGATTATTGTGCTCACAACAAAAACAACAACAACAAATTTTGTTCCTAGACAGCTTAGACTTCAGAAAATATTAGCATATTAGAAAAAATTGTAACACACGATGATTGTGGTGATCTTTTCACTATATATATAATATTATATATATAATATGTATTATATCTATCATATATAATATTATATATAATGTATTATATATTATATATTATTTTATTGTATTATATAAAATATATTACATATATTATTTTACTATATTATATATTATATATATATAAAATCACCATGTAGTACACTTCAAATATATATAATTTTTTTGCCAATTATATCTCAATACAGTTGGAAGGAGAAGATAATTTCACTAAAAATAAAAAAGCTGAGTATCTTCTTTGTCCTCTTCTGATTCCTATTTTTTCAAGGGGAAGATTTAGTTCATTGCAGAAAGTTACTTGAAATGCTATACATATATTTACATATGCACATATACACGCTGTTCTATATTTATCTACCTATACAGATAAATTAATAGACGTAGATGTGTGTATATATATACACATATATAAAATATATATACACATATATAATATATACACATATATTATATATACACATATATAATACATATACATATATTATATATACACATATATAATACATATACATATATATTATATATACACATATATAATACATATACATATATATTATATATACACATATATAATATATATACACATATATACACACACACACACAAGCATCCACATATATAAAGAAAAAAATATATATCTATATTTTCCTTTCTCTTCCGTGTTTATTTCAAAGGCTTGGTAAGCCTTTCGATGCCAATTTCTAAGCATGAGCTTCCACAAAATGGAATGTCATAACTTAGATATTACATAATCTGGAAATTTCCTGAAAACTTGTCTTTCAAACTATTTAAAAATAAAGCATTTCTCCAAAAGTGCAAAATTGAAAGAATTATAACGTTCAAAACTAACAGCTATTAAAAGAGAAATAATCAGGGTTTATATGTGATGTGTATATGTATGTATTTGTGTGTATGTGCTTCAGGTGAAAACATCTGAACCTTTCAATTTTTGAAACAGAAAGTCCATTAGCAGAATTTTGTTCCAGTGTCCAGCTGGTTACCGTAATAAAAAGAGTAACCAACATTTGCCAAGCTTTCCAGTTCAGCACTTAATCCTTATTTGAAAGGCAAAATCCACACTCAGAAATGTTTAAAAAAAATGGAAGACAGCTGGATATTATGATATAAATTAAATACTGTGGATTTGCATGTTTATGCCAATGTATAGCAATTCCATTAAAAATAACTATTACTGGAATTTCTGAAAGATGAGTAGGAAAAAGAAGACCCAAAATGAGGTACACCTCGAAGAAACTAGAATTATAAAAAGGCTAAAAGCCATGATTTATGAGGGATATTAAAAGATCCATGCTACATATGAAAGGGATGTTACTAGTTCTCTGTGCTGTGGATTAAAACACATTCTCTAGAGTTAAGGTGAGGCAGGTGAATGGAATTCCATTTTGATTCCCTTGGGCAATGATTGGAGATGAAGAAATCATATGTTCATATTACATGAAAGAATGTTTATATTGTCTATCACATTCAAAAAATCTTAAAGTTGTAGCATAGGTCAAATGTTAGAATCATTTTATCTAATGAAGCTGTAGACTGTAAAAAAAATAGAATTTCTTAACTTTTATTCTAACGTCCAGTCATAATTTTTAAAAATAAGCATATAGAATGCACTTGTAAATGAACAGCACATTCTATAAATAAACCAGTTGTCGAAAACAAGAGCAATAACAGAGATTTTCTAAAAATCTAACTAGGATTTGGACTTTAAAATGATAACTTTAACATTTCCTTTCTAAGCCATTTAGCTTATTCATAAGTTTAGGAGTGTGACAATAGTCATGCAACTAATTAATAAACATTGTTTTCTTAACTCTCAGGAAGAAAGTGTCTTTTAAGCAAAAATTAGGAATAAAAAATGCATACTTCTCTATTTACGGTTGGAAATATTTAGTAAATTTTATGAAATGTTATTTTTGTGAGCCCGATAAAAAATGTTGAAAAGCTTCTAATATATTTTTAAGTTGCAAAATAGATTTCCTTTATCAATTGAAGCATCCATTTTATGGCATTTTTCAACACAACTCCACTTGAACATGTGTATTAAGAGTTAACATAACTAATAGCCTCAGAGATTTGAGTCTAATATTAGGCTTATAAATTATACTGTTCATAATAAACTGCTAATGCTTCAAAAAATATAACTGGGAATAATTACCACAAATTATGATACTATGTCAAAGGAATCTGCCCATATTGATGCATCTTCTCCCAAGAAATTTACTTGTGTCTCTCTTTTTAAAAATTTTTGCAAATAAAAAAATTAATTTTGCAATCTTTTCTACTTCATGTTTTAATATGTGTGTGCGATTAAATCTATCTGTGGCAATTAGGACCGGATTCTATTTTGTCAGTCTGTCATTTATTGTAGCTAGTTTTAAATAAAGGTTGCAAAACTTAATATAATAAAAACTGAAAGCATGGTTAGCTAGAATAAAGCTAATCTGTTTATTAGAAATACTTGAACAAATAATAATTGAAATAAAGTGAGTGAAAGTTGTCTTGTAATTTGTAAAAGGTGGGTATTCAACGAATTAAATTTAATGTTGCAAGGGGAAAGTAAAACATAATTAGATTATTATTTGAATGTATCTTTACCAGATTGCAAATCCAACTCAATTTATTTTCAAGTAGTGAAAAAATATGAGGTAGTGACATTATATCTGAGTTCTTTCAGTTTGGAGAACAAGAAGAAGAAAAAATCCTACCTCTTTCTCATTGTATGAACCTCACTGTAGTCATTTATGCCTTAATCATTTAGTTATCACACTGTAATTAGTTCCTAACTGGGTAATATTTGGCTGAATAGGTTCCTTTCTTTTCTCTCTTTATCCAATAAAGAAAAAAAATGCTGGTGGGAAATTTAGTTATTGGCTCTTTAGGAAGCAATTTCTCAGTCCAAAACAGACACAAATTCAAGTCCAAGAAAATGGTGTGCTTGAAATGAGAAAATCTCATCATGTAGTATTTTCTGATGACCTAATATTGGAAATTTTGTATTTTTGATGGCTCAGAACCACAGTACCCAACATACATCCCCAGAGAAATAGCCGTTTGCTACCTGCAGTGGATGTGTGAAGTGCATGTGGATGTGTGCAGTAAACTGAGTGAATGCCATGTTTTACATTGTAAGGGCCAGGCCCTAGAGTACTGTGTTAGTTCTTTTCACTACATAGCAAAAAGACATTGCAACATTTTAAGGAAAAGATTAGTAGAATTTTAGCTAGTTTAAAATCCTAAGATTAAAGAGACTGAGTTATGAGGACAGGTCAAAATCTTAGTGTAAACGGAAATGTTTGAAATTCCATATACAGACCTGTCTTTATAATATGTATAAAATCACATGCAGTTTTGATAATACCACATCACAGAAATTGGGACAGAGACTTAACTGTGGGCTAACAAAGGCAAATTAGACCATATATTAAAAGTACCATATTAATGAAAGGAAAATACTTGGATATGGAGGTGGGAGGAAAATTATTTGCTTGTAACAGAAACAACTAAAACATTTGCTGCGTACTATTTTTGAACTTCAAATAAGTTTTTGCAGTCATACAATCAAGTTAGTAGATTTGTTTCAGGAAATTAAGTCATGCTGCAAGAATTTATTTGAAAGCATAAAATAATTCTAAGCTGAACAAATGGTGATCATGGAAACTTAGCCACATTTTGGTATTTTTGGTCCTCTTACGAGTCCAATTTCTCCTTAGTTTCAATCAACACTTCAGCCCCCAGCAGAAGTGAGAAGCCTTTGATATAAAGAAATTGAATAGTTTAGACAGTCTTCTTAATGCAGCTCAGCAAGAGACAAGGAAATAAAATCATCTGCTCCTCCTAGTGAGCTTATATAATCTTCCATAAAACACTGACTGGAATCAAAGAAAGAAAAAACATCTATATCTGAAGGTACTTTTATATTAAATACCCAATTAGCCACTAGTATTTGAACATGTAGCCAGGAGAAGGCCTTCAGAATGTTTCAGACAAACAAGAACATTAATGAGAGTGAAACTGAATATCATTTCAGGATTAAATTTGCCATGCAATGACAAGATAAAACTTCAAAGTGATTACTTAGTCTTTTTTGTTCATTTCTCATTATAACGTCTTCCTGTCTGCCTTCTTTTCTCTTTTTTCTTCTGCTGTATTTAGTTAAGAATATGGATTGGTTTTGAGAACAAACAATCATCTGGACTTGATATTTTGTTCTGCCACTCTTAGCTTTAGGACTAGGGGCTTGCCACCTGACTTCCATCATTTTCCACTGTGTTATGGGTATAATGGAGATATTAATGCTGTTACGCCCACCTCACAAGAGTGTTCAGAAAATCCTATCTCACAAATAAAGTGTAAAGCTAAATAAAATGTTTTAAATACATATAAATGCATACATAAGATCAAGACCCCGTTGGCAGAATTTTTCAAATAACTGAAATAGTCAAATCATGCATTTAAATGTATGCATAATGGCTTTCTAAATTTTTATTAAACTTTTATATCCCAATCGTACAGTAATATAAATAAACTGATTATAATATTCCTTTAATAAAGATTATATTATGCATCCGTACTAATTCTATTCTAGAGTTAGAAAAAGTTTTTCTATATATACTCATTAGATTAATTGTATGTGAGAGACCTTTTAATGCCTAGATCAAAAAACATATACATATTTTATCAATTATACTTCATGAGTGTTACCTCATTTACACAATAGGCAGGACAATTGCTTTGGAAAATGTCATTATAAAATATAAAGGAGGCAAAAGAATGCTTCCAATACTTCCATTCATTCATTTTGGAAGAGTTTATTTTTTCAAAGTATAAAGAAACAATGAAAAAACACAGACAACCACATCTTATCCTAGAAAATGTCAGTAGCCATCAGTTTATTTTATTTATGATCTTTCAATATTGTATAAAATCTAGAGGGTGTGCAATTAGTTAATACCACAATAAACAAATTTATTGCCATTTTGCACCAAAACATATTTAATTTAATAGCATATATTATGCCTATGCTATTATACAATATGCTCTAAGATTTAAAGATGATTAGGAGTCTATGCCATTGAGAACCTTTCATATGGACATGAGAAAGCATTGCCTAAATAATGGTAATGAATGATAGGATATTTTCTAGAGAACTATGAGTGAAGAATAATGGAATGTGAAAGCACTTTCCTGTTGGCTTGAGGGCTCCGCAGAGACTTTGAAAGAAGATTAAGCATTTAGAGTGACATAGAAGGATCCATACTATTTCAATGCAAACAGTGGAGAGCAGTGGGGAGGAAAGATTGAACAAGAGTTTGAACATACAAGACCATTTGAATAATACAAGTAGTGACCAATGGCGTTTTCAAGTGGAGTTGTGACACTGCCAATGTCCATAAATGGTAATCTACATCTTATGTAATTTTTATGCCAAAATTTCTATTAGCTTAGGAAAGTAATGGGTATTAAAATTCACTCAGGCCGGGCGCGGTGGCTCACGCCTGTAATCCCAGCACTTTGGGAGGCCGAGGCGGGCAGATCACGAGGTCAGGAGATCAAGCCCATCCTGGCTAACATGGTGAAACCCCTTCTCTACTAAAGAAATACAAAAAAATTAGCCGGGCGTGGTGGCGGCCCCTGTAGTCCCAGCTACTTGGGAGGCTGAGGCAGAGGAATGGTGTGAACCCAGGAGGCAGAGCTTGCAGTGAGCCGAGATCGCGTCACTGTACTCCAGCCTGGGCAACAGAGCAAGACTCCGTCTCAAAAACAAAAAAGGGATAGCGTTAGGAGATACACCTAATGTAAATGACGAGTGAATGGGTGCAGCACACCAACATGGCACATGTATACATATGTAACAAACCTGCACGTTGTGCACATGTACCCCAGAACTTAAAGTATAATTGAAAAATATATTTAAAAAATTCACTCAAAAAACTATATTTCCAATGCCAGGTATATGCTGCACAAAATGAATGAAAGGAATACTTTACAGAATAAAATTCAGGAAATATGAATCTAATTTAGATGACTGTCTATTTTACTAACATTTTAGAGAATTACCTCTACAGAATGTGTTTTGGTATATAATTTACCTAATATGATTATTGCAAAATAATAAGTGGGGTCTATTATTTCAACAAATTTTCAAGGTAGCTGCTATGGGGATATTTTAAAATGAACCTAAACATAAGAACAATTTTGATTAATTTCAATATACCTTTCTCTTCTAAATTATTATTTACTTAATATTTTCAAAGCTACTATGAATTAGTTTAACAATAAAATAAGTCCTTTCAGTAATTATCACAATTATTTGTATTCACATAGTACATTTTATATTCAAAACACTAGCACATCCAAAAATTGTTTACAAATGAGGAATCTAAGGTTCAGAAAGATGAAATCAATTCCCAGAAGTCACAAAGCTACCAAATGAAACACGCAGGACTAAAAATCAAGTGTTTTGCTATCTAGCTATCTGGCAAAGAAAAATAAAACATAAAGATCTAATGTATACTATTAACATACGGAAAATTAATCTACACTTTTAAACTGGAGATCCTGTGATATTCCTTTTTCACTAGACTGTTTAGCAACTTAGAATGTGTTTGCATACTATTACAATTCAAAGATAACAATGGCAATAACTATCTTTTTCAATACTTTTGATATGTTAACAATATTTCCTGCAGTATTTTTGCTTGCTTGTTTTTAAATCCGGGCTAAGGTCTAGACTGTCATGTGTCCCCTAAATTCTGAAATATTCTTTTAGGTCTTCATGACAGTTGTGTCTTTGATAATCCTATGAAGTATGTGAACATATCACTGCAATCAATAACAACTTTATCAACTAATATCTGAAAGAAAATTACTTGATAGTATATATAAGAAGACTGCAGAAGAGAAGCATGTAGGTAAATACTGAGAGAGAAAAATGCTTTTTGAGGAGAGGATGGGACATTTTTTCCATTCTAATAATATGACCTATGACTGGTCTTTGTAAAGAACCTCACTGTTCTTCAATTAGATTATGTAAAGGGCACTGCATATTATGCTCAATAGATCCAAAGCATAGCATAATAAACATGCCCCTCCAAACAAACTCTATTTTGCCAAGTTTTAAACTCTGCCAACATTTTAGCATTTTCCCCATAGCCCAAACTCAAAATTTTGGATGGGTTTCTGACTGTTCCCTCTTCCTCATCCCCATTTATAATATTTATATATTTCTTGAAGATCCTTTCTTTTGAGTGCTTTGGAACTTACATGAATTGTCACATTCTTACACCACTTCTTTGGTTCATGACCTCATTGCTCTATGTCCAGATTGCTGAAATAAACTCCTGACCTTTAGTCTTCTCAATCTGCTCAGATTACCAGTTCTATGACACCATTCTCCTGAATCCAAGAATGCAATTACTTTCTCAAAGTAATTGCAAATAAGAGTTTGCAATTACTTTTCCAAAGCTTCTTAAGTCAAGTGCACAACCATATTAGTGGCCCCTGAGAAGCTCTATACGTTCGTCTTGATTATACAGGCAAATGTATCACTTTACCTAAACATATACTGTTTTAATCAAGACATTACCCTGAGGATTATTATCCCTTTTCATAAATATCCCATCTCAGATGACTTCAGTCAAGATAATCTTTTCAGTTAGAATATGCTCATCCATCTATCCATCCATCCATCCATCCACCCATCCATCCATTCAGCCAGCCACCCATCCATCCATTCAGCCAGCCAACCACCCTACCAGCCCTCATGTAAGGAATAGGTGCACAGCACAGGATAAGACATTTAAAATACATTCTAAAATAATTTTCTGTCCTCAGGATGCTCCCAGGCAAGTTGCTAGGCAGAAATTATCTAATTATAATACACGACACTGTATGTTACAGGTAAGACAGGTGTTATGTGAGAATTTGAAAGGGCTTTTAAGTCAGCCTCCAAGGAGTAGGTGACATGTAAGGTAAATCTCAGAATTTCCTTTTCTTTGATCTCTAACTATCTAAAATTCTGCCTTAAAAATCTGACTCCACTCTTTCAAAAATCATCTCAAATCTAACTTCCTACATAAAACTGTCCTCAGTAAAGTAAGCTGACCTAGAGAGCTATTCTTCCTACTAGAGGTCAAATGTATTTTTTTACATAGTGATAGCCTATGTGATATTGTTCCCTAATATTTTTCTTTTTGCAGGTCCCCAGCACTATAATCTATCCCCAGGAAATCACTAGCTTCTTTAAAGGCAGACTTGTTCTTCTTTGTTCCTCCAAGTGCCTATTGTAATGAATAACCTTTAACTGTGCTAGCATAAACACTCTTGAAGTTAATTAAATCAGCTTCTCCTCCCAGCAATTCTTTAACCATTGTGGACACCCATGGGGACATCTGTACAAATGCCATTTTGGGGGTTCACAGCAGCCATGTTTCTGCAGTAGTATAAGGCCCAGGCTGGACTAATCAAATTCCTTCTAGGATCTGAAATGAGGACATCAATGGATTCTACACTGGCCAAAGCTGTTTTGCAAAAATTATTATTTCTTAACTATTACCAATGAGATATGCATATCTCATTAACAGTAAACCAAGAATAAAAGTGAACAAAATTAATATTTTTATTAAAGTTCACTTTCTTATCAATAACCAATATAAAAGGAACTCATAGAACATAAACACGTAGAAGAAAATATGATATTTGTCTTAGGAATAATTATTTTAAATACATAATCAGTAACTTTTTTACTTTTGAATATATACCTTGGGAACTAAAAAAAATCCCATGATCTCCCTTTTTGTTGTTGTTCTTTCTTATAAGAATCATCACATAGTTTCTGTCCAAACCAAAATGTATGCACTATGGGAAGAAAAAAAAAGTCCCCAAATAAGACTTGTTTTTTTCTTTTTTTTAAAAAAAGCATTTTCTTTCTAAAACTAATTTGCAGCTTGTGAGTAGTTAGAAAAAAAGACATTATTTTACAGCTACATAACATTTATATCTAAGCAAAGAAAATATAATGAGCTACAACAAAGGAGAAAAAATAGCAAACTTGAATTTATCCACTGTCACATTTTTAATTAGCACCTATAATGTTTAAGAACATTGACAAGTTCACTTGACATACAATTATATGACATTAGAGGAAAGGTTGTAGGGACCTTCCTTCTCCATCTATCCAAAACAGAAATAAAATTTCACCTCTCCAATCATAGGGAATATGCAAAAGGCCGCAGTGCTGAGGAGAGAACTAGCCTCTCTTTCCTAGCCAATGATATCCTGTATAAAAGATATATATGAAAGGCTGTTTTCTTTATTCCTTAAACATTCACTACCTCTTCATGGAGGACTTGAATGGAAGGAGGCTCAGACTATCCATTCTCGTGGGAGAAGGATAATGAAGTGAAGGTCAGGGGTTACTGGCAAGATTTTCTTTCTTCGTGAAAAACATAATCTTTGCATATCATTTTCTAGAAAATGTAGGGAATGAAAATTTTAAGAGTATAAATTAGTCCTATGAGCTTTTTAGTTGATCTTTTTAAATGTATAGTTGTAAAAATTACTAAATTTCGAACTTCTGACTTCAAGTTACCTGCCCACCTTGGCCTCCCAAAGTGCTGGGATTACAGGCGTGAGCCACGCCACCACACCTGGCAAAAATTATCAAATTTCAATCTTAATATGGGGGAATCCATTTTAAAAACAATAAGAATAACTTTCTATGTAGGAAAGCATTTTATAAAAAAAATTACTTGAGTTGATTTTATTTCTTACATCTTTCAGAGATGTTTGCCAGTTTTCCTTTCATATAATTCTGTCGTTATACAGAAAAAATAAAAACAAAAGTCTAAGTAAAATCATCACCTAGCCAATTCAAATGTAAGTTTCATAATTCAATCATAAAACAATAAAACCTTTTTAATATTTATTTATTTCAGTTCTCTTAATCTCAGCCTACAGCATCATTCTTGATTTGACACTAATAAATATTGACCATATATATATATTCCTTGTTGTTATATATATATTTATTATAAAAAAGTTATAAAAAAGTAGAATTGTGTTTTTGAACACATTCTTCTTCTCCTTAATAAATAATTTTTAACGAATTACAACAATATTCTCATAATAGTTTTTGGTCATTTTTTAGAATAAAAATATGAGGTTCTATTAAAAACATTCCTTGCTGTTCCTATACCAGAATTCAAGGATTCAAACTATTATGTTTCACTCTTGCCCCAATCACTCTTGGAACATTTTAGAATCCCAAGAAAGTTTTTGACTGAAAGTATAAAATAATAAATGGATAAAATTCTAGTCAATTCCAGTTGGATAATCATTCCAAACTGGATTTCTCTTTCTATTTTAAATTGCTCAGTGGATCTATTCATTTTTACCAATTCTATATTTTTAGAATAAAACTGAATGTGATGCTGAAAGATAGTTTCCCTTCATTTATAATATTTAGTTTCTTTTGATATTGTTTTACTATAGAGTATCACAAACTTGGAAAGTAATCTTTTTTCTTTTCAATTGTTATTATTCATTGTAAGTAAAAATATCCAGCCAATATAGTGCATTGTAGTAAATTTTATATACTAAAGAAAGGAAAGAAAATAAAAAGACCATGTTCAATATTGTAGTCTAAAGGTAAGAGATTCATAGCCTACAGCCCATGTTGAAATGTCAGAAGAATCTGCACTGGCTATGAAATTATGTAAACGATGTCGCATGAATATATATTCATTTATCTGATTTGTAGGTCCATTGATCTTCCAAAGAGAGTTTAGAACACCTATTTGAAAATATTATGTAGTGTGTCTAAATGAACATATTCCAATATATCTGAATCATCTGAAAATACTAAAAATTAAATGCTTTTTATCTGATGGTTATGCATTAGAAAACAAAAGTTAATATAATTATCTGGAAAATTCAAATACAAATTTTAAAATCCATATTCTGCTAATAAAGAACTGGATAAATTTATAACTTGAATTGTCTATTGTTTTTCTTTTTAGAGGCAGGGTCTGGGGTCTGGCTGTGTTGTCCCAGCCTGGAGTGTGGCAGTGTAATCATAGCTCACTATAACCTCAAACTCCTAACCTCTAGGGATCCTTCTGCCTCAATCTCCTGAGTGGCTAGGACTACAGAGGTATACCACCACACCTAGCTAATTTTCAAATTTTTTGTAGAGATGGGCTCTCATTATGTCGCCAGGCTGGTATCAAACTTCTGGCCTCAAGCAATCTTCCCACCTCAACCCCTAAATTGCAGGGATTACAGGCCTGAATTACCATGCTCAGCCTTCAAATTTTCTTTATGAGTTCCCTCTCTGTTCAATATTACTTTATTAAAACTCGACTCTGAATTTCATTTCCCCTATGATAAGACTGTAGCATCCCAATTCTTGTGCTTTCTCAACATGCTAAATTGTTCAAAATGTTATAGCCTATTCAGTTTGATTCTTTCCCCGTTTTTTCTTCCAAGTATCACAGCCTAATTCTTTCTTGTTTAGTTTGAATACTAGAAGATTTGGAAAGAATCTTTCATTTTGCTATGGAGTATGGTGATTAGACAAAAAAAAATAAAGAATAATATAACAAACACATGTGTACTGCCATGGGCTTTGTTAAACCTTACCTTTTTGCTGTATTTTACTGAGATATTATTTAAGGATGTAAAATATAATAACTGTGTACCCATTCGTAATTGTGTTCTTATGCAAGTGCCCAAAAGTAATCACTATCCTGAATTTAGTAAATATTATGCCTTCATGCTTTTTATTTCATGTTTTCTAGAGGGAGATGATGTGAATTAAGTCTGCGTGCTTGTGCCTGTAAGGGAGGTATTGCAATCTCAATAGTTTAAATAAAAAGTGGCTCAACATAACTCAGTGGTTGCAAACAACAAAAGCAATTATTTTATGTCTTCTTAAACTTTATATGGATTATGGCATACTCATTATGGCATATTCATATGTATGAATGCATCTCCAGCTTTCCTAAAATAAAACAGCTTATTATTTTGTTATTTATCCTCAATAACATGTGAGGCTTCAATATGTTTATTTTTAACGCTGCATAAAATTCCATTGAGCACATCTACCACCAATTGATGAACCAAATAATTCACATTGCTTTTTGAATATAAGTAAATAGAGCATTTCCAGTTTTAAAATAAAGAGCTTGTTGATGTTTGTAATCAAGGAAACCTACAAATAGAAAGGTTGTTCATCATAAAAGGAATACCTTCCTTCATATACATAATTTTTAAGAGTATAACACTTATGCCATTAATCCCCAAATATTGCACTAACAGCCTAGGGAGTTTTTTAAAATCCCAATGCCTAGATCACACCCCATAATAATTAAATCAGAATGTCTGGAAGTGAGAGCTAGGGATTAGTATTTTTAAAAGATCCCCAGGCGATTGCAAATTACAGCAAAGTTGGCAACCACTGAGTTATGTTGGGTCATTTTTTATTTAAACTGTTGGGATTTCAATACCTCCCTTATAGCTGCAAGCACACTGACTTAACTCACATCATCTTCCTCTAGAAAGTTTTCCTTGAAAAAGTGTTGATGATTTTTTTGGGGGGGATAGGGGCTTAAAATCTAGATACGTGTTAATCATAAAAGAACCTACTCCAGTCCCTTAAATCGTTTCATTCATCCTGCTCTCAGGTTTGCTGTCTGTTGTTTTTAAGTTTTGTGTGTATATATATTTATACTGCTATCAATCCTATATTTCAAGGTTCCAAGGATGTGGAAACAGGTTGGTTAATTCTCTCTGTACAGTACCTAACAAACCGTTACATGCAGAGAGACAAATCATGCTTTTTTCTGTTAATGATACCTCATGTGAAATAAAAACTTTAACTCCCTAAAATCTGGTCAAAGTGTCTTAAATCATACATAATACCTGCGCTATTTTACTCCAGACTTTATTTTTGTTGAAACTTGCATATTATATATAGTGATTTAAGTAGATTTCTGGTCATTTTAGATCATAATTTTATTCTTATTTACTTAAATATAATTACATCTAAATGAAATGGAAACTACATAGTATTTAGATTTAAAACCAACAATCTATTTTCAAAAGAATATTTTATTTTTTTAACAGTGAATTATCTCCAGTGCAAATAAATCTATGTATTGGATTCTTAGGTTCTTATTCAACCTTAGGAAGCCACATCTCCAACAGAAGCAAAGTATTAAGAGAGCAGGTCACCTTTTTCTGTTTTCTACATTTTGCTGATTTCTACTGCTTTCTTCACTTTCCTACTCTCTCTCTCCATCCTTTCCAAAGGTAGCGAGTGTTTAACTTATCCATACCTACTTTAACTGGAAGTGTAGTGGAATGAAATCAGTTTACATACATCACCAGCACAATAAAATAGCACATTGATTCTATCCAAAAATCTTATTCAAGACAGTTTGTGTTATTACCTAGAAGACAAATGGTGACATTCGAAGAGTCCAAGCTTGCTGTGACCTTACCAAACCTTTCCTATGAGAAAATATACTATAAAATTGTCATAAAGTAGACCTAACCACTTAAACTAAAAGTTAAATAACTCTAATTCAAATTATACCAACTCTACATTACTGTATTAAATTTCTCACAAAGATGATACTCTGCAGGAGGTAGTAATGTTTATGCGGTGGAAAAATCTAAAGCTAGGGCCTGAGTTACAACGATATCAGGGTTATCAAATGAAATGAAAGCAATATGTTTTGGAGTGTTTTTGGCAGGGGAGGGGGAGCAGAGGGTGCTTTAGCTCCAGAAGGACCAAAATATGCTGCTTTTGAGTCTTAAAAATAAGAACGTGTTCCACTGCTTCCTGTTTACAGTCGAAACTACAGGGAAAAATACTTCCAGGGTCCTGATGTTTCAGGTGCAAGATATTAAGCTGGTTGTAAGTTGTTGCCTGTGGAGAGGTTGACCCAGAGGATACAAATCCAAAGAGCAGAGTCACAGAAGCATGTATACTCATAGGTTCTGCTTCAGGGATGTTTATAGTGTTGGAAGGTCCAGTTTCTAACTATTCCTGTCATTTAATGCAATAATGCAGAAGAATGTAGCATTGTCAGCATTTATAACATTGGGTAAGATCTCTGGATGAAAAACAGGTATTCTTTTCTTTCTTCCGAGTGGAAGCCAATGATTGCAATGCCATGAGGTTTTACTTTTGAATTTTTTTAAAAAGTTGTGTTTTTTTTTTATTTTTTAGTTTGAGAATGTATTCATTGTATGAGGGTATATTCATTGATGTAAGTTTCTGGAGTGCTTAAAAATGTAAAACCACAAAACAGATGACAACTACAAAAATTTTACAAAAGGAGAAAAACTTGTTCTAAGAAGAATACTAGAAAGTCAGTTTGAAGATTACCACCTTCAGCATCCAGCTGCTTTGAGGCAAGTTTACTTCACTTTCTTAATTAACATGAAGACAAAATGTATTCGCATGCTTTAAGCTGTGCATTAATGTTTGATGTTTTAGCATCTAATAAATATCTGCATCTCATATCAGATTCTAGATTCAATACAGTTAGCTCTGGGCTTGCTTTTGAATACTTCAGTGTTTATACAGATTATGTAAATCATACACAGCTCATAACAATGTGATAAGGAGATGTGTGACTGTATTTCTCATGTAGAATATCATTATCTAAGCCCCACCCCCAGTTTACAGCTCAATGTATTTATTTAAAGAGGATCTGTTTTCAAGACAAAAAGAATGAGGGGCAAAAACAAGAAACTAACATGAAATCTGTATGGTATCATTTGAAAACTCAGTAGTGTCATTTTAATCACTTTATACCACTTAATTTTTACATGCTTTGTGACAGGTAATGACTTCCATGCAGAGATATAAAACATAAACATTACCCATATTGTTGAAAATATACGATGGAAATTAGCATGACAGAAAAACAATGGCACTATCAAGTAAAACTATGCTATTATATAATAGGAGAGATAAGGAAGACAGAGAAAAGCAGTTTATTATTTATAAATACAATACAGATATCTAAATGCAGAACTGCTACCTTTTCTAATTTGAAGAGCTTTATCAGCCAGAAGTAACTTTAACAAGAAATAGAAACTCATGCAGGAATGAATTCTGCACCTGCCCAGTACCTGCTTACTTAACAAGAATGTTCTTCATGGTCACATTAGGAAATCTATAATTGTGAAGTGAAATGGTGGATATCCAGAAAACTCGGCCAAGTGAGGTGAAATGTAAACTTTAAAGTAGAAACATAACTAACATATAAGTACAATTTATAAAATCCTGAGCCTTTTCTCACAGGGACTGCAAAGCATTGAATGGTTGTTGTAACTATGCTACTATAAGATAGTTGAATTTAAAGCATCTTCCTGTTTTAAAGATATCAGAATAAAGATACCTGGAATTTTAAGTGACTTTTTCCAAGGTCACATAGATGAGTCAGTGGAGAGACAAGTATAGCTACTGAGTGACAGAGACGAAGAGCTATAGACTTTTCTCTCACTCCACACCTGCAGAAATGCCTAAACTACTCCAGCATGTAAACCCTTCACTGGTGACATCCCACCCTAATCATTTTAGAATCTCAGCAGAGATGACAACACCGGAAGCTCCTACCTACAAGCTGGTTGCTTCTTCGTTTTAAAAAATAATACTGATAAAATTATTAGCATTTATGAAAAAGATCACTGCAAGAGAAATTGGCCCAGGGTTTTTCATATCTGTTCCAACAGATTATTAGATGCTAAAATAAAGAAGGTTAATGCTGGGCAACAATTTAGACTGTCCATATCCTCCTCCCTTCCAGTGCTAAGTATAGCCTCAAGAGACTGCCTTCAAAATGCTAAAATAAATTAATCGGGAGTCAGTTCCTAAGATATCACTAGCATATTAAACCTTCTTAAAAGATTATGCCTGACTCATATACTTCTTTAGTTATTCATTCATGTGGAATTTGAGACTACAAATCACATTTGTTACATTTTAGAAAATTCTCTTTGCATAGTTTCAGTTACATCAAAACTAAATAAATCATCTTTAGCCAAAAAAAATTTCTTAATCTTCAAGTTCCTCTGGGACACTATACATTTCTATTCTCAGACTTCAATGAACTAAAATTAGTGTTTTGTGTTGAATGCAGAAAAGTGATTAGAAATAATATTGAACTTGAAAAAAAAGCTCAGCTAAATAATGGTTTTAGTTTAGCTAACTTATATTTTTTAATGCATACACCTTCTAATCCATTAAAAAAAAACTGTGTCCATATTATCAACTCCGCAAAAAAAAAAAAAAAGAAAATCATGCCTCACATGGATTGTGATTTTGCATTGCTTGCAGGAGATACCATAACATTAAAGCAAGATACACAAAACGGGAAGCTTACCATTTTAGAAGTTCATTGTTTTATGTATATGTATAGTCCTTTTGTTTTTCTGAGAAATGTTGGCATACAATGCCTTGAGAATTAACAAATAGCTACTTTAGACACAATATCAATTGCACTGTACAATATGTAATTTCCAGGTAAATCGTGAAGAAAAATAGAATAGTACCAAATAATAATTTTTCTTTTGTTATTTAAAAATGACTATATTGGATTATTATCTATCATACAAATGAATAGATGTTAATGTCAAAATACATATATAGTCAGAGGCCTTACCATACCATCCCTATTTCTTGCCCAGTGATTCTATTTAATGACTTGTATTTATTGAGTAATTGTTGCAGCAGTGCACTGGAGCTAGTTCCTACCAGCTTGAAAGAGCCAATTGTTTAATATCTACAAACACTGTAAGCTATGGTTAGTGTGAAATCAGCCATGACAGGAATATTTACACTATGGAAATTGGCAGTGTTACAAACCATGCTCCCCTAATCCCTTTACCAATACACTACTGTGATTATATAGAAAAAAACTGCACACAGTGCTATAGGTGGCAAACAATAATAAGGCCCAGCCCAGTTTTTAACATACTTATTGGAAAGGATTGGATTGGAGACATAAAGAAAGCTTACAAACTGAAAAGAAGAGTTAATGCATATTTTGAAAGCTTAAACCTTTATGGTTTGAAGAATTAAAGTGCCATTATCAGAAATAAGGAAGTCAGGAAGAGACATCTATTGGGGAAGTTAGGTTGGAACATAAGTTGTTTGCCTAAGAATGAATTCAGTAGAAAGATCACGGGAGCTAAATATCAGAGTTCAAATTATCTATGATCACATCTTTGTCTACAACAATGGTTTCCAAAATTATCTGCACGTTAGAAGCAGCTGGGAAACTGCAAAAACAAATACTATTGTTGTCCTAGCCCTGGAGATTGTGACTTACTTGGTCTGAAATATGGCCTGGGCTTTGAAACATTAAAAAGATTCCCAGGTAATTCTAATATGCAGAGCAGCTTGGGAAACGCTGGGCTATGATTTAAACACTTTTAAATCTTTTTATGCCTTAAATTCCTGAAATGGAAAGATAAATGAATACACCACAAGCTTTAGTGCCTGCAGTTCAGTCCCCAAAGCGTGCTCATTATTTGCCATTACCCAGAGCTGAGGGAGAAAGTCACTCCTATTTTCTACTATGTAAGAGGAGTTCAGTTAAATAAATTCACTTGCTTTCCACTATACAAAGAATTTTAACAATCGATAGGAAATTGTGAGGAAAAAAACCTAATTATTCTTGGTACAAACTGAAATGTGATGTCACTGCTTGCACAAGCTAGCCCAATAAAATGCCATATGCATTGCATGATGTGTGCCTAACCCAACAAATATAATTCTCTCTCTCTCTTCATATATATACATGATGCAAACTAACATCTGTAATTTTGGTGGAAGAAGTAACTTAATCACCTTTGTAAGGAAGAGATACTTTGTAAGGAAGAGAAATACCTCCTTAGGGATATATATGCTCTTCATCTGGGAGAATTCAATGAGATTATGAACAATCAGCTTGATTCTCCCCTTTGCATTCAAGAGAGCAAAGAATTCTCTTGAGAGTCAAAGGTCTCCCTTTCTTTTTCTAAACAGCATGTAGAATTCCAAGTTGTTCAAGAAAACAGAATGATTTAGAACACATTGTATAAAATTTGACTGATGTTCTTTCTTCTCCAATTGTGCTTTATCACATATATTTGTGCTGCACAGCAAATAACAAAACAAGACAGAGCAAGAGAGAGAGGAAAAAAAAGAGAGGAGAGAGAGAAAACAGAAACAAGGTCTGTCAAACAGGATTTGTAAGTATTTATTGTGCATTTAAAACACAGGTTTTGATTCAACAGGTCTGGATTGCAGCCTGAGATACTGCATTTTTACCAAGATCACAGGTAAATCTGAGGATGCTTTGTAGTCTATTTTTTTGTGGACCACACTTTGAGGAGCAAGATGGTAAACATTTGAAAGAAAATGTGTGTTAGATCCATTGGATCCATTCCCTTATATCCTTATAGGCAACATAGAAATATCGTGCTCAGACACAGAAATATAATATATACAGCAGGAGAGATGAGGAAAACCATCACATTTTCCTCAAAGGTACAATTAGTCATTATTAACAAAGGTTGTTTTACCAGACATTGGCTTGAGTGAGCCATGAATCTACATATGATGCTGCATGATTTATAAACATATGATTAGATGTCTAGGGGAAAAGAGAAGAAAACAATTCATTGGCATTAAAAATTTAAATTTAACTGATGCTAGAATTACACAGTATTTCTGTTTTACACTAGGACCACCAAAGTGATCAATGGCATCCTTTCTGCTGAAATATTTATTTTGTAATATGAAATCAAAGTATTGGAATCTCCTCTCATTATGTGTATTTGCAGATTCAAGTGTTTAACCCAGAATACGATGCAAAGCAGCCCATTAAGATAAACGCAGACACTGTTTTATGAAGTAAAGTGAATGATTAAAAAAAAAGAAGAGTGCTCCTGCCGCAGCTTCGTGGTGTGATCAATGGCATTCACCTTCCCCTCTCAGTGTAACCGGAATGTCTATCAAAACCAGAAAACGGAAGGCTTCAGAAGCATTATGTAGCTAAAAAAGGAGACTATTTTACCCATTAGTAATAAATGTACCTGCTGAGCAGAACACAGCTATACCTGAAAAGGTTCCACAATTCTCTTTTGCTTAGCTCTCCCTGCTATGAGAGAACCAGTGTGCTAAAGAGCATTTTGTAAAAGCAAAAGAGTTTATATAATTGACTTTACTGGAATTAGAAGACAGAGTACAGTGTGCTCAACCTGAAGCAGCCCAACTCTATGATGAAGGAAAATTGCACAATTTAATAGCCAGATACAGGAACTGTGAAGTAATAGAAGTAATCAAAGGCTTGGCCATGCTTAAAGGAACAAATCTGTTACTTTTCCATTTGCTCCAGAGAGGGGACTGCAAGTGGACTATTTGCAGGAAAGTGCATTAGCACAGCTTCCTAAATTTGGGTAGTACTTTTATGAAAAGGAGAATTTAGAAAGAGATAAGTATAAGTATCTTAATGTTGAGGTGTCTTTTGGAAATTTGATTTATGAGTTCCATGGTTCTAACTTCTATTTCATGTGAAATAATTAAAAATAATATACTAATAATTGCAATTAATTTTTTATCTTCTTCTCCTTGGCCACAGCGAACTTAACCTTCATTAAGAATTTCATCTTGCTATATTGAACATATATTTTCTATAGAAAGGGAACAACCAAGCCATATTTAGGGTGAAAGCATATTAGCCTTTCTTGAACATCTGGTGAAAAGTGAAGTTCCAGCAGTAGCAATTTATACATCTGTACCATCTTGGGGGAAATGTGACTTGGGTGATTTAATAGCAAGAAGGAACACTGATTTACAATGCAGCATCCACACAACAACAGCCTGTGAAAATCAAAAGTATTAGGATCATAACCTTGAATGATCTTAATAAAACCTTAAAATAACCAGAATTCAAGTGACGAGAAATATTTTCTAGAGGACTAAAATATTTTTAGCAAGTCCAGAAATTTACATATAGAAATTTTGAGGGTCAAAAAAAATGGATTAGAAATCATTTAAATCTTGTCATAACCTGAATCTAGCAGTATTTATAATGATTCAGATGAAGTAGTTGAGCTTTAGATTACAACTAAATTGCCAGTTAAACACATACAAAATTAATTTCAGTAAAAGGTAAGTATATGTGACAGGTCAATTAGTATGATTTATATACTTCAAAATAATTATACTATTAAGGTAGATAGCATACCGTCTAGTTTTATTCACATCAAATTTCTCATGCTTTGGTTAGCTTAAACTAACCACAGCATTTTAGAAGATGAACAATGAACTAGGCTCTTCCACTAACTTTACTAACAGAAATATTGTTTATGTCATTATGCCTCAGTTTTCTCATTTTTGAAATTATTATGAAAAGTATGAAATTTCCTTTCATTATCTACATAATGCCAGATAAATTAAATGTCTACATTTATTTTAATAAAATAAATGCATAAGTTTCTAACTGGAATATTTTCTATATTAGCCAATAAAATGTTTTATTAAAATATATTACTGTGGAAAATTCAATAAGCTCTTACTGAAGCTGAGGGAAATAATAGTATTAGACCCTATGTAATGTCCTTCAAATTTGATAAGTAAAGAAAGGTTGACTTAAGTCCAATGTTATTGTTTCTGACATGTTTTTCAAGAAGAACCAAGTTCACTAAAATAAACTAAACATTCTCACAACAAAAAATATAGAAACTTGGTTCTGAAATTACTTTTTTTCACATATTGTCTGATTCTTCATTTCTCACAGAAACACAACTACATCTCATGACATAGTTTCAAAATCAGTTCAATTCCATAAAATTGACTTTTCTCTATCCCTTCTCTCTACCTATTTTTCTATCCCTCCCTCCTCTCCTCCCCTCCTTCTCTGTCAGTCCTCCCCAACCATGCACAAGTGAGAAGAAGTTAGAAATATCTTTTACTGTCCATTGATACACTATGAATTCTAATTCAACAAATCCATTCTTGACTTCTAGTCTCCTTCACACCTCTCACTTCTCCCATTTCACCAATAACCCTACTTTGTGTCATGAATCTCTTATCTTGATTTATGATGCCAGTATTCCCTCAAGCCAGTCCATAGGGAGAATAGGGAGATACTTTTACGTCTTAAATTCCCTCATCTTCCAACTATTTGTTGCATCTCCATGGCGTGCAGAGTCTAAGCCTTCTGAGGACTTCTCAGGTAGTACTTGTGCTTTTTCATGTGCATTTCCTGTGCACTTTCATGTGCTTTGTCTTGGTTCAGGGCCCCACACTAAGGCAGGCATCACTGCTCATGGAAAGTCCCACTTCCATCACGTTAATTTATTCTTCCTGCTACTTTCTAAAAATATATCTGCTCACATTACTTTTTAAAAAATGGCAACCTATTATCTAAAAATGTGGTTTTCAAACTTTACTCTTTGAAAAGATCATGTTTTAATATACCTGGAGTGGTAAGAAACTGTGTTTTAACAGGTATCTCAGGTGATTCAAATATAAGTGATTGGGAAACACATATTAGAAAAATTGTTATGAACTAAGAAGTACACCATATGGATAATAGTGCTTGCAGTTTTCACAATTTTGTTTAAATTCGAATGCTGTTGAGATGACTTAAGAAGCACCATGTTCCATAAAGCATCTCTCACTACTTACTGACTCTGTTTCAGGCATTGCAGAGGGGCTGGTGGCAAAAAATTTTGATGAAAGATGCCCCTAACCTGGAAGAATTCCTAATACAATGGGGAAGTAGCTTTTTCTTTAAGTAACTAGTGTAAATGTGATAATCTAAGGGAGCACCAAAAAAGTACATTACACCTAAGGAATACAGCAAATCACTTCACCAAGGAGGTAATAGATGTTTAGATGTTTTAGATGTTTGCATATATTTTAATATGTACATGTGGAAAAAACAATTGAAACAGCCTGAAAGACTAGGTTTAACAGAATGAAAAACAGTTTCTCCTCACGCCAACCCTCAGTCTTACTGGTCCTCTGTCATAAAGACAAGCCTGCTCCCGGTTTCCTGTGGATTCTTGGAGAAAGCCTCCATGCATAGTCAGGTACCTATGTCTACTCACTAGAAATTGTCTACCCCTCTCTTCTCAAACTTTTAATACTTTCTTTCTCGACTTCATTCTTAGATGTGGACTTTGCTAACTACCCTGAGAAAGAAGCACCCACATCTACCAGCCAGCTTACATCAGTGTGCATATCCTCAAGCTTTCCTTCTGTTTCTAAGATTGAATTGTTGATTCTTTTATCCCATTATCTAAGGGCATGCTCTAGATACCTTCTGGAGTCTCTAACTTAAGAACTTTGTTTCAGCAATTATCCCACAGTCCAGTACAAACTATGATTTCTTTTGAATGGATCCTATATGTCAGAAAAAAGAAAAAGAAAACAAATAAAAAAATCAAAAATCTATTTTAACCCTAAGTCCTACTCCAGTTATCGCATTCTTTGCTCTTATTTATGGCAAAAATTCTTAAAATTGTGTGATACTTGCTTCTCCCTTTTTATTTTCTATTCACTTATGAACTCACTCCAGTGAGGTTCCTTGCTCATTTCTCATTGAAATCGCTCTTGTCTATGTCAGTAATGATTTTCCTGTTACTAAATCCAACAGTGAATTCAGAGACCTAGTAACACTTTGTCATCTGCCCCCTTTTTTTCCTGAAGTCTCCTAAATTTGTATTGCTGCCCTATCTTCTCCTGATTTGTTGATCCAACTCCCTCCTCCATGCTCCAGCTGGATATCTAAAAGCTTTCTTAAATTTAACATGCCCAAAAGTGTCCTAATTACCTTTCTTCCCAAGCACCAACCTGTCCACCCTACACTCTCTCATCCCAGGAAATACCACCACCATGGTATTTCTGAAGTGAAGGCCAAAAACCTTCAATGTGTTGCTTGTTTTTCTCACACATTGCCTGCAATCTGTCAACACCCCATCTACCTTAAAAATCAATTGAAAAACAGTCTATTCTCACTATCTTTCCTGTCACCACCTTGGTAAAATCTACCATCATCTCAGACCCTTCTCCAATGACCTGTCAAGTCTCAACACTGAACCCAGAGTGAAACTTTTAAAAGAAAAGGTAGATAACTGTCATTTCCCTGACTCACCTAGTAATGAAACTGTTAGAATTGTCCCATTTTTATTAACCTACTCTCATACTCTGATGTCTTGAAAAGAAGATTTGTCATGCCTTACACTTCATGACAATACATACTCTTCTTGCAGTACAGTGATGATAGTGATGCTATTAAATGTTTCCCAGAAAGCACATTGCCAGTCATGTATATTTTTGACTAGTATCCTAGTTTATTCCTAGATAAAACCTGGATGATAACATAATCCTCTGCATAATTGCTTGTGCACCTCAAATTTATACATATTAACAATTAGGATACACATATGATGTCCATATCTACAAGTATCACTTTGGTAATGAGTTGAACAAAGTTGTGAGTATATCTTTTTTATAGAGAAACTTCCTAAGCATTCTTCTATATACTCCCTGAAGGCTTAAATACTTGAAGTTACAGTCATGTCCACAAAGATATAGTCAGGCTGCACCCAAGGAAATGAGGTTAGGAAATAAATTTGGCCAAAATATATTCAAAAGTACTATTCTGGAAGCCTAATGTAAGTAGGGGCATTTTCTAAAGGACTAATTTATGCATTTGCACATGTGTGTGATTTTTCTAAGTTGTGTGTGTGTGGGACCTAATCAGAATTTGAATTAAAAATATTTCTGTTGCCAGGCTAATATATTTCTCATACAATTATCATTCTGAGACTGAACTGTATCCATTGTATTTAAATCCAGCTAAAATTTTTCATCGTATTCCTTCAGAGCTGCTTATAAATAATTAGATATGCAGTTAGAGTTGACAGATTAATTTGTTTTAATAAGGGTAGTAACGTACCTGTTTGCACAAAAAGAAACATTTTGCTGTGACAAAACCACATTATGCCATCTTGTCAGATAACTTCAAGATACTTTAAAAATGTATAGTCTATCAATATTGATTCACAGAAGGCAATTATTGTAGGAAGTAAAGAAGGAAAAAAGAAAGGATGGAAGGGAGAGAGAAAGGAAGAAAGGAATGAAAAAAGGACAAAAGGAAGGAAGGGAGGGGGGAAGGAAGGAAGGAATAGAAGGAGGGAAGAAGGAAGGGAGGGAGGGAATAACTTCAAATTGTAACCAAATGCTGCAAACTGGATTCATTTTCTATATTAACTTACAAGCTATCCACGACCCAGTAGATATTGATATTATTTCTTCTATGCCACAGCGTGTTTTAATTATATTATATTTTTAAAATTATAAAATAGTCCATCAAAGTGTGATTACAGTGCGTGAAAATGTGTCAATTCTGGTACCTCTGGTCGCCTCTTATTTGTACATAAAGCTATGCATTTCTGCATTCTGCAGGTTTCTCTTTCCTTCACGGTTTGCTTTTCTCTCTCCCTCTCACTTTAGTTTCACCCATTCCCTTTTTTATCCTTCTATCACGGACATTTTATCTGCTGTGTCTGTAACTGATAAAGAAAGCCACCGCATTTCATGGACAGGGCCACTTTAATCGTCCTTCAAAGCTAATGGCAGAGTGGTGATACTGTGAATTACACTGTCTGCTTGTCTTTCTAGACTTTATCCACTTTTAACCGTGATCTCTGGTGAATTCTTGAACTACAGAGCCAGCTCTACCTCTTTCCTTTTCTTCTCTGTGCTTTTGTTTCACAGGAATGATTTTGTTCTTGGTAAGTGCTAAGGAAAGCAGTGATTGATGCCACTTCTATATTAGTATAATTGCTTTCGTAATTAAAACAATATGACATGACCTTCCTTGCTAGTTTGAATTGTGACATCTGTAGGTATATATATAGACACAGATGAGAAAGAGAAAATAACAAGAAAATTAAATTTAAAAACCCAGTGTACCTTAACAGCCCTTTTGTATTCAGAATTATATATACCCTTCTGTTGAATTTTAGCATGTATGCACACCTAACACATGGTTTGTCATATTTATCCAGTGCCTGCTCCCTAAAGTGTAGGTACTTTTGTAAGATGCATTAACTCAATTCCCTAAGTACATTAGTACCAGTCACTAAAATACTCTGAAAATCTGAAAGTGTTAATGCATCTTTGAAAAGTGAAATATTGCTGAAGAGTATTGGTGACTTATAAAAATCTGGGTCAGTTTAACTGTGTAGAGAAGCTCACCTAAGCAGGGCTTCACTGAATGGCATATACAAACATTTCTCTGTTGTCTATGATGAGGTACAAAAAAACCCTAAAAATGTGAAATGTTATAAATAACTAGAGAAAAAGCCAAGGGGGGATGCATGTAACATTGTACAGAACAGACATGAGCTCTGAAATTCAAAAAAAAAAAAAAAAACTTTTGGAAGCTCACATAAGAATTAGCACTAAGGACTGTAGACAAATGACTGGGATCAATTCTACCTAATCTTGCTGAGCTAACTTGGACAAGTGTTTCATCTCTCTGAATCTCAACTTTTACAGTTCTGAAATAGGGGCATATAGAAGATCTGATCAGTAGGTGATTCGGAAGAATTTTTAAAAATAAATGCATTGAGATGCACAAAGCACACTAGATGGAAATTATTAAGTGCTCAATAAAAGGCAGCCTTTATTAATGCTGTTTAACTGTTAAGATCTGATTAGAATCAAGTACAGTACTTCTACTGAGCACCTGGGGGAAATGATTCCTTATCGTGTAAGCCAGATCACCAAAGAACGCTTGCCTAGAGCTTTAAAAAAATTGCTACTTGCACATAAAATCAATCTTTGTTTTCTACTTAATATTTTCAGCTATGGTTTTAAAAGGACTGATCAGTTCGTACATGCCTTTTTTCAAGGAGGAGGGAGGCAATAAGAAAAGGTGATTGTTAAATTGTTACCTTGACAACAAAGAGAACCAATGGTGAAATAAGCAAAAAGACATTCTTAGCAGTAACTCAGCTTCTGTAAGTTTTGCTAAAAACAGTCAATACTATTTAATTGATCTTACAGAGCTTTTTCTTTCAAAGATTACTACTGCAGAGATTTACTAAAGGAATCTGAAAAAATAAAAGTTGAGAATAATGTTAATTTCACTTTAATGGATCTCAATTTTCTCAGCTTGTGTATGTGTAATTCTTTGAAATTACCAAAACACTGACATATTTTTATTTTAACATTATAATACCTAACACATATGTCATATTCTATTTTTCAGAGACTATGTGAAACGGCTTACTTGTGATTAATGCATTTAATCATTAATAATGGGACTTTAAAGAAGATATAATTATTATCTTTTTTCACATTTGAGGAAACTGAGGCAACAGAGGCTAAGTAGCTTGCTCAAATTTCCATAGCAAGTAAAGAACAGAGTTACAATTTGAACTCTGTAGTCTAGCTCTAGAGTTTCATAACCATTGCTCTGCTAGTATCAGAGAAGTATAAAGTAACAGAAGGGAAAGTGTGGGTTATTTGGTGATTTCCCAATATCTGGGTAATTTGGTGGTTTCCCCAAATTACATTTGTTCATGTAACATTTTTATTCATTGAAACTAGAAATGTGGCCGGGCGCAGTGGTTCGCGCCTGTAATCCTAGCACTTTGGGAGGCCGAGGCGGGCGGATCGCTTAAGGTCAGGAGTTCGAAACGAGCTTGGTCATCATGGTGAAACCCCGTCTCTACTAAAAATACAAAAAATTAGCTGGGCGTGGTGGTGGGCACCTATAATCCCAGCTTTTCAGGAGGCTGAGGCAAAAGAATCGCTTGAACCTGGGAGGCAGAGGTTACAGTGAGCCTATATCGTGCCACCCCACTCCAGCCTGGGTGACAGAGCGAGACTCCATCTCAAAAAAAAAAAAAAGAAAAAAGAAAAGAAAAGAAAATAGAAATGTGGTTCACCTTTGTCTGAAAGAAATACCCAGGTCAGGTGTGGTTGCTCGTGCCTGCAATCCCAGAACTTTGGGAGGCTGAGGTGGGTGGATCACTTGAGCAGAGGAGTTTGAGACCAGCCTGGGCAACCTGGCAAAACCTCATCTCTACAAAAAATTTTAACAAATTAGTCAGGCATGGTGGCATGCACCTGTAGTCCCAGCTTCAGAGGCTGAGGAGGGAGGATCACTTGAGCAAGGGAAGTCAAGGTTCACAGTGAGCCATGTTCATACCACTGCACCTCAGCCTGGGTGACAGAGTGGAACCCTATCTCAAAACAACAACAACAACCAAACACATCCATATTATAACAGTGTTGTTCTTTGGATTGTCTTACTTGAAGTTATTGATGTTGGTGACTATGTCTTAATATTGAAAGTGATTCCAGATCTCTCATCTTTGAAAATCGTTTTTTTCCCAGTTAAGAGTTTTGTACATGAGTTTTATGGTTTAAGCATCCAAGCCTGTCTTTATTTTAGAATCTTCTAAAACTTACAAAGCACAGGAAGAAAGAAAAGAATATGAGAATCAAGAATTTATATATCCTATACTGTAAAATAAGTAATCTATGTGTTGTTAATTCAATGAAATACTGAATTTTCTCCTAAAGGATGAAAGTTCATTTTTTATTATATTTGGTACTTTATGATTTCTAGTTATATTTATTCCATTTAAAAACTAATGTGTGATAACTAACATGTAAAACCTTCTTATTATATTATATGAATTTTATATTTTTTATGGATTGATTTGCAATAGGTATCCCAGGAATCACAACTGACAGTTGGAGTTTCACATATAATTTAAGATATTAAACACTGGCAGTGGCAGTTTATTCAAACTTTTTTGGAGACTTCACAGTGATGCTAGATCTTACAAAAGAAATAATATATTTTACGATTATTATCTGTATGACAATTTTTAGGGTGATCTTGGTCATGATTTTAATAAAAATCCAAAGCAAACACTTAGAAAACAAGGAAAAAAATAGCAGGGAATGGGAATTGATATATCGATATTTGCTATGCTTACTTTCAATAATATTTCTAATACAAATACAAATTATAAGTTAACAATAAAGCTATATATTTTTTTTCATTTCCATTGGTATGTGTATGTTTCTGTGCATGTACACACACAATCCACTTAGTAACATATGCTAGAATTATTACAATAAATACTACTAGTAGATGCATACTGGAACCTAATATGTATATCTCTATTAAAATTTTATCAATAACTCCTGAATAATGCATTTATTAGGACTCATGTTACAATGTAACTAGTAATTTACTGCATACAATGTGATAAATGACAAAATTTGAGCCCTTCAGGATCACTTTGTATGTGTCATTAGCAATTCACTTCACATTCTTACCTATACAAAATATCTTAAACCACTTAACAGTTTTCTAAAGCGAGCTAAGGCTCAAGTTATTAATATCTTTATTGAAATATAGATCTCAACATCTCCTTGGGGACTAGTAAAGCTTCTTTCATAATGCTACAAAGAAAAAAGCAAATTTTGAAGGAACATATCTGGCTCTCTATCTCCTGTGGATATGCAGGTCTCTGTATGTTTGCATAAGTTTGCCATTATCAAACAACACTGCCTTGAACGGTTGTCTTAATAAAAGATACAAAACTCCTTAATTCTTTGATCTTGATATGTGTATAGCAACAATAAACTTTTAATTTCTATTTAAAATTTCCAAAATCAAAATGTTTTCATTCACTTAGCTTTGTTTAATGTCAGCATTTAAGGAAATTGACTCTGACAACAAATGCATTCAATATATTATTATGAACCTAGACATAACTAACCTTTGAATATTTTCATCATCATGACTAAATTTAGTCAGCTCACATGTTTACATCCATGTCTCATTTTGACTTACCTATCTGCATGGGCAAACCACAGTGTGAATTAGAAAACACAGCTCCATGGCACACAGAACACAAAGACTGTCTCCGATTAATAAGATAGCTCTTATTTCTCTGGGTTTATACTGCTATCTGTTTTGAAGGCAGGAATTTCAATGGATAAAATGAAGAAACCATAGAAAAACAGATAAATTCACTTCTTCTATCTAATGTACTGATCTGAAGCAGGGTACAATAGATAGAGCTATGACTAACACAAGGTATAGTAGCTATCCAATAAATATCTGCCAAATTAAAATTATGAAAATTATGTGTAGTCAATATTACAAAAAAGCCTTTACTATTATGACAAGATATTAAGTAAACTAAAAATCATTTAAACTATTATATGAAATATATCATAATACAAACATTAATAATGGTTTATGGTTTTATGTTGATAGTTTGTTATAATTTTAAAACATACAGACACTTACAGTTTAATAGGCATAAATTTTATGTTGATAAAATTATTTCAATGGCTACAATTGAAATGTAAATGGGGTTGATATGTCCTGGCTCTTACCACTATCACTGAGTCATCAAGGGCATCTTAGGCTGGGAGTCACTACAACCTACTCTCTCTTTCCTCCAAATGTGAAATTCCAGAGTTCTTAAATTTTGGTCACTAAGGTTTCTGTCCTTAGTACTAATGAATTCTGAGGTGGAGCAGAAGACATTACCTAGAGTCTCCTTGAATGAATTTCACTGTTATCCCAAGAATAATTGACAGTGTGTCTACAGCTGCAATTTTCTCTATGGGTTAATGTTATCTTGGGACACTCTGTCACAACAGATAGGTTAAAAATATATAACCCATCCAATTAGATGATGTATAAGGACTTCCAGACTGGTAGAAGAGATTAGTTATATAAAATTTCTGAGAAAAAGGAATCACTGAATATAACAACATGCTTTTCTCATTATACAAGTGCTATATGCTCACAGCACAGAGGAAAGCATTTGTTGTTGGTTGTAGAGACTATCTAGATACAAGATTAGCAAATATCTGCCAGTTTTGCTAAAAGAGACCATATGTATAAAGCACACTTGCTGGCACATAGTAGATGCACAAAATATGTTAATTACCTTCTTGCAGCCCTGCTGTCACTGTGACCTAAAGATAGCTTTGCAGAAAATGTGTTTCCTTATAAGGACTTTCATTATGATATTTTACTACATACTATTCAATTCATAAACAATAATTAAGACTTCTATATTTTTGTATGTAAGGTGCCATATTCTCATATGTAAGAACTTACCCCTTCTGAGACCAACCATTTGGAAGTAACATACTATTTTTTACAGCTTTCCAATTTTTCATTCACAAATGTATTCTTGTCCTCATTTGTCTTCCTCTTCTCCCTTTCACAATATTTTCTTATCTTTATCTTTCCTATGCCCACACAAAGTAGAGAAAAGAGAATGCAATAAACATGTATTTGATATGAATTCTATTTAGTAATGAACCCTCAAAATGGTCTCCTGTCAGAAGAGAATCATATTCAGCTCACCAATAAAGCCACACAGCTGTACGCCCAGAAAGGGAGATGTAAGACCTACTTTTCACTAAAAAAACTGCAAACAATTGTTTGATGTGAATATTGCCAAAAAGCATTCATGACCACATTGCCTTTTACCATATCTCTTCTACCTATCTTTAAATTCTGACTCCAGAATTCACCTCTAAGTCTCTTCCCTAACTGAGCCCTGTCTTCCGACTTGTCCCTTGGACTTTATCTTTTGTTGGTCTTTGAGTTAACGCTGTTTTTTCACGGTTTTAGGTTGAATGTTGTTTCTTACTCTTTCAGCCTTCAGCCCTCTCCATTGTGCCCCTTCCTTGGTGAGAACTGGGTACTCTCTCTATCTTTAAAGGTCTTCTTAAATATTTTCTAAGACAAATGCCCTAGAATCATACCTGACCTCACTTATAACACCCCCATATCTTTATAAAGCCAAAAAGTTTGTTTATTGTTCAAGTTTTCGTGATGTATCCTAGAAGTTTGTTTTGAGTTTGTTCATTGTTAGTTACAAATCTGAATTCTCACCACCACTTATCTGAAGGCTCCTCCCTCAACAGGAAAATTACACTTTAAAAAAATCACTAAAATATTATATTATGTTAGTAATACACAAATTGTTAGACTTTATTACATAGAGATAGATAAAAGATTAGTTTCTTATAAAGAGAATTGCCAGTAGAATTACTTTTATATATGACGTTTCAATCTTGTTATTCCATTTGATGATTTGCAATCCTAATTAACTGTAACTACATGAAATTATCATCAGATTAACTAAAAACATTAATATAAATTTAAGTAAATGAGAAAGACGAGTATACATTCTCAATAGTGGAGATGAGTTATATTCCCAATGTCTTAAAAGGTTTCAATAATATCTCTGTCACAAAGTGGACATAATGTATAATTCTGACATGTCCATGCTTTAAAGCCCAGCAAACTAGATGCCTGTCTCTCTTCCATATTCACCTAAGAAGGCAAATATCTTCTTGTGTATAAATAACATTGTTTTAGTATCACAAACCAGGAGTGTTATCAGGAGACTAATATCCAAAAATATTGTGAGGAAGGGAGGTATAATGTTAACGTGATGGTACTAATGTTGCTTCAACCCTCAGCTCATCAAATGAATAGCTCTGTAGAAACATTACTTCTTAAGATGTAAAGATCCTTAGGCCATACTCAGTTAAATAAGTAGGTGAATTACCCTTATGGATAATTCATTTTTGTTAACTCTCCTAAGTTTTTATTCAATGATATGAGTTATAGAGTGACTAATCCAACAGTAATTTTACTTAAACAATTAATAAAGCTATTTTACTTATTTTAGTTACTAGGAGGAATGCAGAGTAGAAATTTTGACATTAAGAGACTAAGCAGTTCAATGTGCGTGTCTGTCTAACAAGACAATATGACAAGACCACACATTTTATTAGGAAAGTTTTGTTAAAAGCATGTATTCTAGAGTCAGACATACCTGAAGGGTCTGGAGGCCACTTATTTATAAGCTATATGGCTTGGGCAACTTATTTTCTGAAGCTCAGTTTGCTCACCTATAAAACTGAATAATAATATCTAATTAATATGATTATTGTGAAGACTAAATGGGATCATACACATTCAAGCACTTGGCATGTACATTATAAATGTAAATCTCATTGTAGGCTATGATTATGGTCTTTCATGTGAATTTATGCTTACTAAATTATATGATATTTGAGATGAACTGTGGACAAGTTATAGATATCAAAAGATGGCAATCCAACAGACATTTTAGGTTTGAATTATTTCAAACTTACTGGCTGTATGGTATTAGGCAAATCGCTTTGCCTCTCTGTGGCTTTGTTTTCTTGTTAAAAAGGCAGAGATAATAATACCTAACTCTGAGAGTGTTTGTGAAGATTAAAATAATTAATATGTAAGACACTTATAGTGTTTTACATATTATGTTTTCTACAAAAGTTGATGATTATTGTTATCAATATAAATCACATGCAAATCATAATTGAATCCACATCCCACAGGGATTAGCTTCAAGAAAAGATAAGGTGATAAAAATCATGCTTTATCTATCCTCATCCTCTTAAATTGTACAAACTTGGCTTATTTTGCATAAACTCATAATTCTCTTCAGGATGATCTCAGATGATCATGATACTCTACCAAGGCGTGATTATGAGTAGAGGCATACCTCTTTTTATTGTACTTCCCTTTACTGTGCTTCCCAGATGCTACATTTTTTACAAATTGATAGTTTGTGGCAAGCCTTCATTGAGCAAGTATAGCAGCACCATTTCTGCAGCAGGATGTGCTTACTTCTGTCTCTGTGTCACATTTTGTTAATTCTTTCAATATTTTAAATGTTTGGTGCATTATTATTATCTCTGTTATGGTGACGTGGGATCGGTGACCTTTGATGTTACTGTTGTCAGAATTTTGGAGGACCACAAGCCATGCCCATATTAGACAGTGAACTTAATAAATGTTGTGTGGGTTCTGACTGCTCCACCAACTAGCCATTCCCCAGCCTTTCTTTATTTCCTTGGACGCTCCTATTCTCTAAAACAAAGCAATATTGAAATTAGGCCAGTTAGTAAGCCTACGATGGCCTCTAAGCAATCACGTAAAAGGAGGAATCACAAGCCTCTCACTTTAAATCAAAAGCTAGAAATGACTGTGCTTACTGACAAAAGGCATGTTGAAGGCTGAGGCAGGTAAAAAGCTAGGCCTCTTGTGCCAAACAATTAGCAAGTTATGAATGCAAAGGGAAAGTTATTGAAGGAAATTAAAAGTGTTAGTCCAGGGAACACACAAATGATTTTAAAAACTGAAACAGTCCTATTGCTGATATGGAGAAGGTTTTAGTTGTCTGGTTAAAAGATCAAACTGGCCACAACTTTTCTTTAAGCCAAAACCTAATCTAGAGCAAAGCCCTAATTATCTTCAATTCTAAGAAGACTAAGAGGGGTGATAAGCCACAAAAGAAAAATTTGAAGCTAGCAAGTATTTGCTCATGAGATTTAAGGAAAGATTTTTTATAACATAAAAGTACAAGGCGAAGCAGCAAGTGCTGATGGAGAAGCTGCAACAAGTTAGCCAGAAGATATAGCTAAGATAATTGATGACAATGGCTACACTAAAAAACAGATTTTCAACGTAGATAAAACAGCCTCTGTTGGAAGAAGATGAAATCTAGAACTTGTATAGTTAGAAAGGAGAAGTCAATGCCTGGGTTCAAAGCATCAAAGAACAGGTTAACTCTCTTATTAGGGGCTAACACAGCTAGTGACTTTCAGTTAAACCAACGGTCATTTAACATCCCCAAAATCCTATGGCCCTTAAGAATTATGCTAAATCTACTCTGTCTGTGCTCTAGAAATGGAACAAGAAAGGCTGAATGAAAGTATATCTTTTGACAGCATGGTTTAGTGACTATTTCAAGCCCACCATTGAGACTCTGTGCTCAGGAAAAAACATATTCCTTTCCAAATATTACTGCTTATGGACAATGTATGTGATTATTCAAGAGCTCTAACTGAAATGTAGAAGCAGATTAATGTTTTCATGCCTGCTAACACAACATCCATTCTGCAGCCCATGGATCAAGAAGAAATTTTGGCTTCCTGGTCTTATTATTTAAGAATTATTTTTCATAAGTCTAGATCTGCCACACACAAGTGATTCCTCTGATGGATCTGTGAACAGTAAATTTAAAATCTTCTGGAAAGGATTCACCATTCTTGATGCCATTAAGATCATTTGTGACTCATGGGAAGAGGTCAAAATACTGAGAGGTGAAGCCAGCTGGACTTCCTGGGTCGAGTGGGGACTTGGAGAACTTTACTATCTAGCTAGAGGATTGTAAATGCACCAATCAGCACTCTGTGTCTAGCTAAAGGATTGTAAATGCACCAATCAGCAATCTGTAAAAATGCACCAATCAGCTCCCTGTGTCTAGCTAAAGGATTGTAAATTCACCAATCAGCACTCTGTAAAAATGTGCCCATCAGTGCTCTGTGTCTACCTAAAGAATTGTAAACACACCAATCAGCACTCTGTAAAATGGACTAATCAGCACTCTGTAAAATGGACCAATCAGTGCTCTGTAAAATAGACCAATCAGCAGGACGTGGGCAGGGACAAATAAGGGAATAAAAGCTGACCACCCCAGCCAGGAGTGGCAACCCACTCGGGTCCCTTTCCATAGTGTGGAAGCTTTGTTGTTTCACTCTTCAAAATAAATCCTGCTGCTGCTCACTCTTTGGGTCCACACCACATTTAAGAGCTGAAACACTTGCCACAAAGGTCCACAGCTTCATTCTTGAAGTCAGTGAGACCAAGAACCTACCAGAAGGAACCAACTCCTAACACAATACCAACATTAACAGGAGTTTGGACAATGTTGATTCCAACTCTCACAGATTACTTTGAGAGGTTCAAGATTTTAGTGGAGGAAGGAACTGCAGATGTGGTGGGAATAGCTAGAGAACTGGAATTAGAAGTGGAGCCTGAAGATGTGACTGAATTGCTGCAGTCTCATGATAAAAACTTAAACAGATGAGAAATTGATTTTTATGGATGAGCAAAGAAGGTGGTTTCTTGAGATGGAATCTACTCCTGGTGAAGATACTGAGAACATTGTTGAAATAACAAAATTCTAGAGTAGTACATAAACTATGTTGAAATAATAGTGGCAGGTTTTGAGAAGTTTGATTTCAATTTTTAAAGAAGTTCTACTATTGGCAAAGTGCTATCAAACAGCATCACACTCTACAGAGAAATCTTTCTTGAAAGGTAGAATCAGTTAATGCAACAAACATCTTTGTTGTCTTATTTTAAGAAATTGCTTGCAAATCAAAACCACAATGAGATACCATCTCACACCAGTTAGAATGGCGATCATTAAAAAGTCAGGAAACAACAGATGCTGGAGAAAATGTGGAGAAATAGGAACACTTTTATGCTGTTGGTGGGAGTGTAAATTAGTTCAACCATTGTGGAAGACAGTGTGGCAATTCCTCAAGGATCTAGAACCAGAAATACCATTTGACCCAGCAATCCCATTTCTGGGTATATAACCAAAGGATTATAAATCATTCTACTATAAAGACACATGCACACATATGTTTATTACAGCACTGTTCACAATAGCAAAGACTTGAAACCAACCCAAATGCCCATCAATGATAGACTGGATAAAGAAAATGTGGCACATATACACCATGGAATACTATGCAGCCATAACAAAGGATGAGTTCATGTCCTTTGCAGGGACATGGATGAACCTGGAAATCATCAGCAAACTAACACAGGAACAGAAAACCAAACACCTCATGTTCTGACTCATAAGTGGGAGTCGAACAATAAGAACACATGGACACAAAGAGGGGAACATCACATACCGGGGCCTGTCAGGGGATGGGGGGTTAGGGGAGGGATAACATTAGGAGAAATACCTAATGCAGATGACGGGTTGATGGATGCAGCAAACCACCATTGCACGTGTTTACCTATGTAACAAACTTGCACGTTCTGTACATGTACCCCAGAACTTAAAGTATTAAAAAAAAAAAAAAAAAAAGAAACTGCCATGGCCACCTCAACCTTCAGCACTCATCACCCTGATGAGTCAGCAGCCATCAACATTGAGGCAGTACCCTCTAACAGAAAACAGATTACAACTTGCCAAAGGTTCAGATGATTCTTAACATTTTCTAGCAATAAAGTATTCATAAATTAAGGTATGTACATTTTGGGACATAATGTTATTGCACACTTAATAGACTACAGTGTAGTGTAAACATAACTTTTATAAAATATGCACTGGGAAGCCAAAAAATAGTGTGACTTGCTTTATTGTGATATTTGCTTTATTGCAGTAGTCTGGAACTAAACCTGCAAAATCTCCAAGGTATGCCGATAACTATGTACTGTCATTTAAAACATCTGTGTTATTAAACCTTATAAACAGCACAGCACAATGTTGAATTTATTCAAAGTTAGTTGTAGATCTAATTACAAATATTCTGTCTTTGAGAAAATAATTGACAATTATTTTCTCTTGCTACTCAATTTCTTAAATTAAGCAAAATCTAAAATCTCCGCATCTGTAAGAGGTTTGTTTGAAAGATATCCAAAACAAAATCATTAACAAAAATACTTCAGAAAATACTGAATAAAAATCATAAGTCCAAATACACATGGACGCACACACACACACACACACACACACACAAAATCAATCAATCAATCAACAGTGAAAAATAAAACACAAATTCTAAGTTCTTTAACCCAGTGTGTTCACCAAAAACCATAAACTCTATTGTTGGGCACCTTTCATCTATTTTCAGATAGAGGGTGAGTTTATTAGTGTGGAATGGTCTCAGGCACATGTAACAGTAACAATAGAATTGTAATTGTAGCCAAAGCCATCAAGACATTCATATTCCACATAACAAGATAGCTGGAGATAGGAAAAGCAATGGTGGAGCTGGGTCTCAAAAATGTCCTCAAGAGCCAGTCGCTTTCTTCTTTTCACTCTGCCATTTTTGGCAGTTGGCCTTTTAATCTAACGTTTGTCATTTCCGTCTCCCAATGTGGCTACTGCAGTTCCAGGAATAACATCTGAAAGCAGCCTTAGCCACTGCTGTCTATGAGGAAGAAAGCACACTTTCCAGGACACGCAGGCGCCTCTATAGGAGACTTCTCATGTTGCTCTAATCTGAAGTGGGTCACTCTACCACCCTTAGCTGCAGGAAAGCTGAGAAATTAAGTGTCTCAAAAAATAGAATCAAATTGTCATGATGGGTTTAAACAACACACAATTTATCACATGATGCTGAACATACTGCTACCCCAAATACAGTCAGTGTCTGAAGGCAAGGAAAGGAGGCACATCCTGGGAGAGCTGTTGGTTGGACAACTCCAAGTATTGCATCTACAAAAAGTAGCTCTTCCATCAGCATCAGCAATGTTTTTATTGCTATAACATGATTTACTTCCGTTTTATGTATTCTTTATTCTGATCTCCCCTATATTTGATTAATTCTGATCATTCTCCAATACTGTGATCTAAACATTATTCATACTTTTAACGTCAATCTAGAAATCCAATCTGCATCACTGAGATAAACAATGTGAAATAAGTTTGAAGCTTCATTTCATGATTTTAACAGAACAAATGGTTCTGTGGTAACCTTTTTCTAAGGGCCTCTAGCTATTTCTCCTGGCCTTTGCTGCTCACTTCCTCCTGCACATACTAAGCCCCACCGTGCTTTGCTTTGGAATTCATGGCCACTGCAGAGAGTTTTTGCTACTGGGAAGAATGTATACCATATGATTGATGCTAGAAAAAAATATTCTTTGTGACTCATGTTCTAAAAAGTCTACAATCTATTTTGGAAATTGTTAATTCATCGGAACTGTGCAGAAGAGATGTGTGGTTATATCTGTATGTTTGGCCTTGGAAGTGTTTATTAGTTTCTCTGATTAGAGAAATTACACAGAATTGGCTCTTCCTGCATTATATGCACTTTTTGTTTTATAGGAAACAAGCATATACTGGCACAGGAATTATGGATTTGTATATTATGGCTAGAGAAGGTTATATTTGTGTCAATATCTTTATTTCAAGGGACAATTGGGGTGAGAAAACTAGAGTCAAATTTATCACAACCACACCTTCACCAATACAACAATGTCCTGAAATGTAGGGTGAAGGAAGTTCCTATTACGTCACCACCAACTTGGAGACATGAAGTGAGTGTGAAACATGGGGAAATTATCACCATCAGTGTCTACTTGCTTGAGTGTACACATAGAAAAGTAAATAAAACTCATTTTGTTAAAAGGAATACTCTTGCTAAAAGCAACTTTGCTATTTGTGCTTCTAACAGGAAATGGCAGCACGGTGTTATTGATATGGGAGTGCTGGGAAGGGAAGAGCATGGTCCCTTTAAGTGATACCGAAGTGGAGGAGACAAGTGCTGGGTAGAGGAGGGCATGATCCCTGACTACAGCTCCAACCCCAGGGACCTAGGTGAGGACAGTCATTTCCTGCTCAAATGTTGCATTTCCCAAGACCACCCTGGCCTGCCACGCCCCCTTCCTGGGCCTATAAAAACTGGAGACCCCTAGCGGGCAGACACAGAAAGGGCTGGACATCGAGAGAAGCAGATGGGCAGAAGACACAAGCTTTGTATGGCAATCGGACATCGAGGGGAGCACCCCCGCATGCCTGCAGGCCATCAACCGGCAGGACAAGGCAGAGTTTGGCCGGGGCACTTGGAGGAGAGCCCTGGCCGCCAAGCAGCCAACTCCAGGGGAAAACCATCTCCCTTCTGGCTCCCCCATCTGCTGAGAGGTACTTCTACTCAATACAATCTTGCATTTATTCTCCAAGCCCACATGTGATCGGATTCTTCCTCTATACCAAGGCGAGAAACCCCGGGATACAGAAAGCCCTCTGTCCTTGTGACAAGGAAGGGGGTCTAATTGAGCTGGTTAACACCAGCCGCCTATAGATGGCAAACTAAGAGAGCACCTTGAGACACACGTCCACTGGGGATTCAGGAACTGTAAACACTCACCCCTAGATACATACTGCCGTAGGGTCGTAGCCCCACGGCCTGCCCATCTGTATGCTCTCCTAGAGGTTTGAGCAGCTGGGCACTGAAGAAGCGAGCCACACCCACATCACACACCGTGCGAGGGCGATAAAAGAACCTTTCCCATTTCATTATTTTTACCTGGTGTTCCTTTCATAAAGTACCCTAAATTTGAGATGGAAGAGTAGATTCTAGAATAGCATATTTCTGGCAGTATTAAACACTTTATATGATTAAATTACAGTTTCCTAGCTTTCTTGCCATTGATACTGAGAAAGAAACTCTAACACAGACCCCTATATGAGATGGTTATTCAGTGCCAGGTGCATTTTATGATCACACAGACATGTAGGTATAACGAGAGAGCACTAGCTTCATGCCATGGGAAGAGTGGGCGATCTGAATTCTCATGTGACTGGATTCAAACTCTGTCCTGGGAATATCGCTTAACTCCTGAGACTTTGTTTCCCTATCTGTAGAATAAAGATAATTATGTGCATATATCTCTGGCTTGTTGTAAAAATCAAATAGAATAAAACATGTAAGAGTGCTTTGTAAAATGAAGCAAACTCTGCAAATATTTGTTATGAAATAAAGGATGTATAGATATACACATGTACCCTTTAAAGTTCTCTCTAGTATTAAAAATAAAATGTACCTGCAATTTTTGTTATTTATGTTTTCACAAAATCAATTTTAAAACACTGATATCTGTCACTTTTTTACTCCATTTTGCAAGAATGTGAAATAGAAAGTCAGATGATAAATTCTAAGGTGTTCAGTACTGACAGTTAAACAGTATTCTTGAAAACTTGAAGCATAGCTTGGGGAAAATTTAAAACCACTTTTGTTTTCTGTTTGTTTCTTTAAAGAATAGAACACTATGCAATGGAAACATGTCTAAGGCTGATGGAAAACCTCATCAAGGATAATTTCCTTCATAGTCTTTTCATGTACTAATTGCTATAAAATTTACCTTTAAAGGTTTATAGAATATTTCTTGATATTTATAAGCATTCTGTGTAAGAATGAATTATTTTGAGACTATCGGCCATTAAGTTAATAAAATAATATGCTGGGCTGTTTAAATTAATATTTCTTGCAGGAATTATTTCATGTATATACCTACATCAGTCAGTGAGGTCTGGATTCAGATTTAACAATATTAAATAAGACTTGGTCCTTGCATTCAGTTTATATATTCAAGGGAGAAATAAGAAAGGCACCAGAAATGCATACATGTATGTGTACATATGCATATGACAAAATCATATATATATAGAGAGAGAGAGAGACATAGAAAGAGACTTATGGCAATGCATAAATTATCATAAATTTATTTTAACTAATAAAGTATTCTTCAACCCTATTATTTCATTTTATTTATTCATTTATTTATTTATTTTTTATTTTTTATTTTTTTTGAGACTGAGTTTCGCTCTTGTTTCCCAGGCTGGAGTGCAATGGAGTGATCTCAGCTCATTGCAACCTCCGCCTCCTGGGTTCAAGTGATTCTCATGTAGCTGGGATTACAGACATGCACCACCACGTCTGGCTAATTTTTGTATTTTTTGCTAGAGATGGGGTTTCACCATGTTGGCCACGCTGGTCTCGAACTCCTGACTTCAGGTAATCCACCTGCCTTGGCCTCTCAAAGTGTTGGGATTACAGGTGCGAGCCACTGTGCTGGGTCCAAATCCTTTATTTTTAACACAACATATTAAAATATGTTATCATATACAATATGCATGATACAAATCAAGTCTAGTTTTTCAATAATATCAAAGTTTCTCAACTTTAGAGAAGACTAAAGAGTTTCAGTTGAGGCCAGATGCGATGGCTCATGCCTGTAATCCCAACATTTTGGGAGGCCAAGGCAGGAGGATTATTTGAACCCAGCAGTTTGAGACCAGACTGGGCAACATGGTGAGACTCCATCTCTACAAAAAAACAAGAAAAAGAATTAGCTAGGCATGGTAGCGCACATCTGTAGTCCCAGCTCCTGGGTTGGGAGTGGGGGTGGTGCTGAAGTGGAAGGATTGCTTGAGCCTAGGAGGTCAAGGCTTCAGTGAGCTGTGACTGTGCTGCTGCACTCCAGCCTGGGTGACAGAGCTAGACCCTGTCCCCCCCACAAAAAAAATAAAAATAAAAAAAATTAGCCAGGCATGGTGGCATATGCCTGTAGTCCCAGCTACTTGGTAGACTGAGGTGGGAAGATGACTTGAGCCCAGGAGGTTGAAGCTACAGTAAGCTATGATTGTGCCATTGCTCTACAGCCTGGAGGACAGAGTGAGATGCTATCTCAGAAAAAAAAAAAAAAAAGTATTTGAGTTTCACTATTTATTTGAGTTTAGATATGTAATATGCAGGATCTCATAAATTAAAATTTGCTTATTTTTCATGTTTCTAATTTAAGGTTAACCACACTGTATGTTTTACTGGTTGTCCCAAATACTAACGAGGCAATCTGGCTAAAGGTTTACGTCTATTATATGAGACAGGTACTGACAATATGTGTGTGGCCAGAAAAAGCTTGTAGTGTATCACTGGAATTGTAGTGGTAGTGCAATTTCAGACGTGACCTAGAGAATGCATACCTGCCACTAAATATACTTCATTAAAAAATTCTATGGAACCGTTGATGGTGTGCATATACATAATTTTTTTTCACATGACTAGTGAGTTTAACAATTACGTTTAACTTGTCTGTATTATTATAGATTTTAAAAGGATCATTTAACATATCACCATATGATCTCTTTTATAGTAATATATCAAAATAACAATAAATATATGCATTTGCAAGTGTTTTGACAATGATTCTCTTGTTTTGCCAGGATGCAGTGCTATAGATTTCCATTGTGAATCAAGCCGTACTTTGAATAGGTAAATAATATAGGCTCTCAATATGAACTGAGTATATGATTGATGCTATTCCATAAATTACAAGTACAAAAATATATAGGTGACATGCAATAATTCCTCAAAGCATTATCTAAGTCTGTACACATATTATCTAGGACAAAAGAACAATTCCCATTTTTTTAGGGAGGCTTAATTTATAGATATTGACTTACTAAAACTACATACATGGCCATCACTAAATTTCTTTCTTATGGATTTTTTATTATAGTAATTGTTTCTATAAATTTAATATAGCACTGCCTATTTATAGTATTGATATTGTAACAACTCTTCCATCACTTGCCAAACTTACTTTGTCAATGTCCACATAATATTCCATAATATGGACGTAATATTATATGGACATCTTTAAACGTTGTAAAATGACTTGTATGAATAATCAAAATAATCTATCCCTATGAAAAATGAGCTACCACTTCAAATCCCTATCAAGTTATGGTTTTATTGGGTGAATTTTAGAAACACACCTGAAAGTTTCCCCTCACCTCTATTACCAACCCCACTTTTTACTTTTCCTGAGTTAATCTGATGGATAATTCAAGCCAGATGCAATGAAGACTAAGCACCTATGGAATTAACTTGACCATGTAAGCTTGTAGACCAGGATCAGTGAAACTTTGGATGAGAACCAGAAGATATCTCACTCTGGGAAGATCTTGGCTTGTAGAAATCTGTGTTGCAGAGTTCTCCATCAGCACTGAGTCCTCAAATGGATGAGACATATAGAGTAGAACCACAGCTTTCCTGGTGCCGAACCATACACAGCATCCAACATGTTTTCCCTGGCTTTGTTTTCATGGTTGAGAACTGATACTTGTTTTAAAACCACTGAGATTTTAGGGAAAATTTATGCTGTAACAAATTTATGCTGACACTATACAACCCCAACAACCATGCCTGAGCTAGAAAGAGCCGACGCTGAAATCAAGCCAATGTGTCCCAATATCTGGAGAGAGATAGTTCAGAGAAATACAAAACGACCTAATGACACAGAATTGCTCAAGGAGAGAGATGACCTCTAGAGATTCAAATGCAATACCACAGATAATTCTACTGCTAACAAATCTGATTTCCTAATTAACGATTCAGTTAATAAAGGGATGGTTCCAGTTGAGGGCCAAATGAGTGCCCTAGAAAATCAAATGCAATTGGTATTACAAAGCCCAGGGAAAAAACCAAACAACATATTATTTTTAAAAAGTGTTAAATCATGAAGCAAAGATGAGAGATTTTTATGAGTAATTATGTGGCACAAGTATAAAAACTCAGCAATTTATGTGGAAAAATAAACAGCCAAGACAGCTAATAATAGAGTAAAAAAAAATCTCAGAAAATTCTGTAAGAATTATTGTGATCAAATAATATGTATTAGTAGAGGAATAATTTACATAAATAAAAGAGATATATACAGGTCCACGTAGATGAAAATTTATATATGTGTGTGAATTTAATATAATGACATTGGTGATAGCTCAATTCTATGTGAGAAGGATCAATTATTTAATAAAAGTTGCTGGCATAAAAAGTGCTAGTAATCCATCTTGAGGAAAATAAAATTGAATCTCTATATTGCATTACATAAAAATGCATTTCAGATGGATTAAACACTTAAATAAAACAAACCAACCTATAAAAATGGTTTTATTAATTAGTTCCCACAGGCGAGTACACCAAAATATATAAAATATAAAATAAATATACTGAAATATGTGTTCGTATACACACAAAAATAGTTACATTTTAAGTGCATTATAAATTCTTTGCTATTTGCTAAGTGGTGTTATAATTTTAACAACTTGCAAAGTTTTCAATCTACAGAATTAATATATAGGTAGACACTTTTCAAACTAAATATAGATTGTCTTTAACTTTATTTTTTTGATCTTTGGAATTAGCCATAATGTTTCTATTTTGTCATGATTGATAGTTGATGTTGTATATCACATATCACTGTGTTAAATTATAATCTAACATTTGAAAAATTATAATCTGTCTACTCAACAAACCAGCATTCCAAGACTGGGGTTTTTGCCCTTTGTTCTTACTCCAGAAGTCCTCCGGCAAATTTTTGTTTGAGACAGGCTCCATCACCAAGGCTGGAGTGCAGTAGATTACAGCTTACTGCAGCCTCGACCTCCTGGACTCAAGCAAGCCTCCCACCTCAGCTTCCTGAGTAGCTGGGACTACAGGCATGCACCACCACACCCAGCAAATTTTTTTTATTTTTTGTACCAACAGGGTCTCACTACATTGCCCAACCTTGTCTCAAACTCCTAGGCTCAAGGGATTCTCCTGCTTCAGCTTCTTAAAATGCTGAGATTACAGGCATGAGCCACCTTACCCAGCCAACATTTGTTTATTAGTATACAACTACATGTTCACTGCCTCCTTATAAATCTACCTTCTCCACTGCAAATCCCATGAAGAAATTTCCATCTATATATGCCTAGTTTGTAGCATGATTTTCTTATTCCCACAAAACACAAAATGAGTGAAGAAGCCTCATCAGTGACACACATACATTCTTAGCAACTTAAAATATAATCAGTTTCTGTTATGATAAGAACACGGAGAGCTAGTTACAGTCTTAAAATGTTCAGACTTCATTGTCCTCAAACAGAATAAACCACTTCTATTGCAGAACTCTTAGAAACTGAGTGATTTTCTGATTCCTCCTGATTTTCATAAACACAGAAACTCAAGCAGTAGGTAGAAATACTTCTTTTTCTATTGTACTTTAAGTTCTAGGGTACATGTGCACAACGTGCAGATTTGTTACATATGTATACTTGTGCCGTATTGGTTTGGTGCACCCATTAACTCATCACTTACATTAGGTATTTCTCCTAATGCTGTCGTAGAAATATTTCTAAATCTTGTATTCTCTTTTCTGACTTCTCGAGGAGAATATGCTGTATAAAAGAGATGATCTAGGGTCATAATTAGAGATAGAAATATCTGTCCTTTGCTTAAGGCCACCAGTGCCATTAAGGCCTCCTGAGTTCTTCAGAGTTTTTGACTTTTACCAAAAGTTCTGAGAGGGTGATTTTTCCATTAATGCTTTCTCTGTAGATTTCCTAAGACCTGAACACTGTTATACCGGTCGGCTTCATGTGGTGCTGCTCTCAATGGAAAACTTGTTGCTGTCCATCTCTTCTAATTTGCTTTTTAAATCTGTGGACTTTAAAAACAGATAACCAAAGTGGAAAGAATAGGAGAGGATTTTTTAAGGGTGTAGTTCATGAGATTTAGCACAAGGTTTATTTATTTTTTACGTCTATTACCTCGATTTCTGTGGCTTTTATTTTACTGGTTTTGTTTTTCATTTTTGTCTTTTTCAGATCAATTCGTAGTGTTTAACTGTTTTTAATAGGTGAGGTGGTGGTCTAACAGAGTGTTTTAAGGAAGAGAGTTATCAGTTGTGTAAATCTATAGCTTGCTGAACTATTTTTTTAATAGACTAATCAAAGCACATAAAATTCAGAAAAAAAATTCCTGATGCGAAAAACTATGAGCAAAGCTAAACAATTAAAATCTCAGAACCTGATCTAAGTAAGCCTTTTTTCTCATAGGTAAAAGTTAAATCTGGATAAATGTATTTCCTTAGTTAGAACTTTTTGTGACATTTCTTTGCCCAGCATATCTGTCCCTGCTTCAGGCTATGCTGTTGAGAATGACAGCTTGTCTTAAGTTAGTCTACCAATTCTTTTAGCTAATTAAATCCTCAGTTTATAGAAATGAGATATACTCTCACATTGATTGATATATACATTATTTACTGGCTTCTTAGCTTCTCCTGAACATCTGTTTTAAACTAATGCTAAACTTCAGTAAACTCTTTCACTGCCTCTTACAAAATAGGTACTTCTTTTGCCTCCCCTCTTTAAATGAAAGCACACTTGGATAGGATTCAGATATATAGATTCTGTTTGATAAGTCCATAGTTGTTCTTTTTTAAACAGTGGTTAAGGATCACTTGGCTTAAAGCACAATAGGAAAATTTAATAAGAGCCTGGTTTTCACTGAAATTCTCTCATAAATTTTGCTACCTAGAACGGAACAGATTTTGGCCAAGGAAATGGTGTGTGTGTTGGGTGAGGGCAGGAGATATTGTGTGTGTGTGTGTGTGTGTGTGTGTGTGTGTGTATGAGAGAGAGAGACTGTGCTCAGTGAATATGTAGTGAGGAACTACAGTACTGTGATCAGCGAGGAATGCAAATATCCCATATTAGAGCGTTAAGTGACTTGTTGGTTTCCAAGTTCAACACTTGAAAAGCTGATTATCTTCTCTTTAGTTCGTATACTTTCCACAAAGTAGCTGACATTGATTTGAATTGTTTGGGTAATACTTAAATATTTTGAGAGTTGAACTTGTACACTGTATCATGTAAATGCAATTCCTTTATTCCTTTTGTTATATTATCACTTTCTCAGTTAAGCTTAACATAGCATATGTGTTTTTCTCATAGAAAGGTAAGTTTTTAATGCAGGTTTTTATTAAACAATCATTGATTACTTGTCATGGTCCATTTCTCTCTTCCTCTTTCCTTTAGACATATGTTCTATTAGTCACACCTAGTACAGGTACTCTGGGTTAAGCTGATTCCACATCGCGGGACTGTGATACTGGTAGGCCTCATCTCCTATTCTCTAAACTTTGCATCAGTGAAATTGATTCAGGTCACCTAGACCTAAGCCATATGTGCATGGCATTCCCCTGGCCACAAAGCTTGATTCTCAAATGGGTATGTATGACTCAATTTGGATCAATGAAATGAGGGAGAAGATTTGTGCTCGGGTTTCTGAGAAATGAACTCCCTTAAAAGAGATCTTAAAGAGAAACGTCACAGAAAAGATACTTGCTGTTTGTCTTCTGTTGTGATACTACTTTTCCATGATTTATATTTATAGTTGTTGTGATTTGTTGTGATTGACACAATCAAAGTTTAAAAGATTAGCTGTTGCTATTTACTTTCATGGTTATATAACATGAGATAATAAGGTCCCTGAGTCTACCAGCCTTGTCTTACATAGACACAAATCTCAGTATCATTCAACTTTTTCTCCAATCAATACATATTAAAGCTTTCTGAATGTTGGTCATTCTATACTTAGCATTAAATAGGTGCACACACACACATATATATGTAACCTATTTAATGTTTATATTTATATATAAATATATATATTTATATATATACATTTATATATATAAATGTATATATATAAATTTTTATATATATAAATATTTATATATAAAATTTTTATATATAAATTTATATATATAAATTTATATATATAATATATATAAATATAAACAAATATGTAATGATTTTTATATTTATATATAATGATATATATGTTTTAAAATGGGTTTAATAAAGGAATGATGAATACATGGGTGGATGTTTTGCAAGTGGCATTAGAGAAAAACATGATGCTGGGTTAGTAACAGTGTGAGCTGTCAGAAAAGATAGATGGCTTTGCTGGTCATGCTATAAATAACCACCAGGTGCCACTCAGAGATGGTGGAAGCCTCATTTTGCATGACAGCCATTGATCAGCTGCACGACTAAGATGCAACCTTTTGTGACACCACTTGAGGAGAAAAGGTTATGTTTCACGTTTAAGCTTTGAATAATAAGGTCAGGATCAAATTAAATGAATTTCTCTGGCGAATACATGAAATATACACAAATTAATACAACAAATTAGATACATTGTTACAAAGAAAAGGTGAGCAAGCTGGAGCTAAGTGCGATCCTGGGACTTTGTCCTTCTAAATATTTTATTAATGAGGTGAATATCCTGTCTCATTAAAAATATCCTGAGTGAGTTCTCACCACCTTTGGGAAGACCCTAAACTGCGATCTACACTAGAATACTACAGAATAAAGAAATAAAATAATAATAAACATGTTTCCTATGTGACTATAAGCTTATTAGAGCATATTCCAAAGGAATGCAAAATATTCAGAAGAAAATCAGATAATAGGAATTCTTACATTTACATCTTTTTGCAGACTTGAAGTAAATCTCACATTTGTTATTTGGAGGAAAAGTTCATTTATATTTTATGTCAGTGTGGCAAATGTATTTTTGTGGCATTTGAATACTAGCCAGCAAGTCTCTTCTTTTATGAGACAAAGGAACAGATTATGTCCCTAACTTAAACTTTCAAAGCAACTGCAGATTGTTCCCAAGGTTCTATTCTTAATAAATTCCTTTACTACAATAACAGTTGTATTAGTAAACTTAGCACATATCTATATGTTATTTGACATACTTGAGTTAATAATAATCCAAATGGTTTCATATTTTTGAAATTATTCACTTATATCTCATGCAACCACGGTAATTTAATTGGCTGCCATAAAAATTATTTTAAACCATGAAATGTGATTGGTCAACAAAAAGCAGACTAAATGCAAATAACTGAACATCATAAGTAGTTACCAAGGAGCTGCCATAACCAAGGAAGTTACTACAGCATACATTTAAAACATTGTGTTACCATGGAAACTATGTACTCATTCATTCAACAATTATTAATTAATTTCTTACACTGTGTTAGGCACTGATATAATCAAAGTTTGAAAGATTAGCTGGTTTATAGAAACAGCTCACTTTGTCAATACTTTTGTTTTTCACAGAGTCACACTATGGGTGAATAAACCATTTAATCAATGCTCAAGGCCTATGATGCCACATACATATTTAATAATGACTGCAATACTAAAAAGGTTTAATAACATTTTCAATATAATAAAATAATTATGACAATATGATGTTTCACTAATAATAACAATAGCAATGATAAACCATGATTATGTTGAATAACTGGTTCAGTTACATTTTTAAGACTTATGAATTAAAAATAACTTTATGTTAATTTATCAATGGGGAAATAAATTGTAATAGTTGAAAGAAAACAAAATGTAAATTTTCACCCTATGAGAATGCAGAGACGTAGAACCTGAGTAGAAAAGGAATCTGATTGGCTAAAGAATAAGGTCAACAAAGTTACTTATCAAAAGAATTTTCGATGTAAAGAATTTCTATCAAAAGAATTTTCTGTGCTTTTAAGATGGCAAACCTTCAGAAAACAGTAAGCTCTCAGATTTCAGGACATGGTATTTTATTAACTGCTAATCATTGACAAGATACTGAAACATTCTACCACAGCATGAAATAGTAGGAATAGACAAGGTTTACACGGACAACAAATCACCAAGCCTGACAAACAATGAAATGCAAATCTAATGGAGGTAGCTTTTGATTTTGTAAATAAATCATTAAATGATTGAAATAGCTGTCTGAAATTTGCCATGAGTTTGAGGAGATAAATATATCCTGACTGCACATCAGACTTACCTAAGTTAATTTAAATGTGTGCTTGTGACTCTCTCTCTCTGTCTCTCACTCTCTCCATACCCCCACCATTCTACTGCCAACAATTAGACCAGAAACCAGAAACTCTGGGGTACACACCCTTTAAGGTATGTACATTTTAAAAATCTTTATAATATAGATAAATTTAAAGCATATCCAGTTTGTGGGATATTTCACAAGATAACTGACCTGGTTTCATCAAAATATCCATTATATTAAAAATTGTTTTTAATGAGTTGGGCAGGGGAGATTGCTTTAAAGAGATTTATTAAATGTTTCAACCAAAGGCAATGTCTTAATTCTTTTTGGTCTCTGAATTGAAACAAAAGCCAAATGTACAAATATTGTTCTTGAGAAATTTGTCACAATTTGAATATAAATGACAGTAAATAATTACTAATTTTATTAAGTGTGATTATGTCAGTGGGTTATATAAGACAGAGGAGAGGATGGAAGGAAGGAAGGAAGAAAGGAAGAAGGGAAGAAAGGAAGAACAAGGAGTTAAAAACATGAAAAAAATAGATTTTTAAAATAATTATTGAATTTAGCAGATGGGTATATGAAGGTTCATTAAACAATTCTCTCTATGGTTATGACTAAAAATTTTCATAATTAAAAGTAAGTATAAAAAGAAAATTAAAAATTCTGGCAAACAATTAAAGATTTTTGTTAGCATGTTTCAATATCTTCTTTGTTAGCATTCTGATTTCTAATTCTAGTTTAAGCCTAGGAACCTGCATTTAAAAAACACTTCAGGTACCTTACAGGCAGGCTTTAAGCAATGACACATTGAAAAACACTAAAGAGAATTACATTTTCTGACTCTGGAATAAATAATCTGAAATGACACATTGAAACCAGCTAAGTACATTCAGCTGTTATTTTATTCAACGGTATCTCCTTCAAGGCGAGATGGGGACTAGGAATAAGTTAGCCTTGGTCAAGGTGGACACTGAGATGATGTTTCTGATTCAACATAGTGCTTTGGAAACAGAGGACATCCATTCAATGTTTACTTGCAAAATACATACATACATACATACATACATACATACATACATACATACCTACCTCTGGATGATCAGTCTAAAACCTTACTTCTTCAACTAGAGCATTTTAAAAAGGCAGAGTTGTTTAATTTGGTTCTGGGTAGAGACCACACTGGTGACTCTTTGACCTCTATTGGCTGCATTTCTGCCTGTCATCCTCAAACTGCATTCCACTTCAGGCTAAGCCCTTGATCTCTTTAGGAGCCACTGCACACTAATTCTTGCTAGTAATCATGGCCACAGACACTACAATCCCATTGCTTGTGCCCAAATCGTGACTCTGCCACATATTGAGTGTTCCTGAGCAAATGACTCTACTCATCTTCTTTGTGACTGAGTTTCCTCTTCTGTGAAACAGGGGTAATAATGGTACCTACCTATGTTGATTTGCTGATGTGATGTGCTTTACTTGTTTAAACCGTTTAAGATTTTACAAAGCCCATAGCAATACTTATAAAATTTTGACATTTATTATTGTTGTGCTTCCCTCATGCTGTTAACACTCAACTATCTATCTCTCACATTATCTTTATTCATTTCCCCCGACTAGGGAAATTATTAACTTGGTTGACCCATGCTGAACATGTTCAAAATATAACTCTTCTTCTCCTACTCAAACATCATGTTTTTGAAAAATTAACATTTGTCCAGTAAACCAACTAAAAACTTAGGTCATTTAAATCCATTTCAATCTTTGTCCACTATATCGAAACTATCCTTATATCTCAGACATCACATACCTCCAGGTCTGTTTTCATTTTTGATCCCCCCAAATCTCCAAGCACATTTTCATGTAGCTACTGATTGTCCTAAAGTTCCATCCTTCCATTCCTTAAATGTTTCTTGCACTACCACATTCATTTCCTCCTCTCAAGGTTGACACTATGCCCCTAGTACAAGTTATTACTTCAAACATGACATGTATTTATAGCCCTCTCAGTGCTATGAACTTAAAAATAATAATACTGGTTGAATAAATAAATATTTTATGTGACAGTTACCTGTTATAAACATCTGTCCTGTAATGGCCTTTAAAAATGGCCTTTATACAAGTTAGTTATTATGGAAACAACAAGGAACATAATGTCAATAATTCCTCAGTCAGTTACAATCACATACTTGTACCAACAATTAGGTACTTGTCCCTTATTTAATAGTGAACATGGCCTTATATCACAAACAATTAAGTTCTCAATAGTGCAATTAGTGGCAAGACCAAATGCAAGGCAAAAAAGAAAAGGGTTTTTTAAAACTAAAATTCCAAGGAAATGTGGGATTGTGTATCCATGATATTCTTTGAAGTTTGAAGGCTCTTATATCCAATGCATAACTGGCTACGATTGGTTATCTCTTTCACAAGGCCACATGATTTATATATTATCTTTTATTTTCCTCCCGACCCCTAAAATCCCCACATTGGCCTTTTGTTTCAACAGTTTTATTTTTGCAATGGATTTTTTAAAGTTTCTGCTTACTTTTTCAGTTTTTTTTTTTAGACGGGTCCTTGCTCTGTTGCCCAGGCTGAAGTGTAATGGCGGGATCTCAGCTCACTGCAACCTCCTCTCCCCCTGCTCAAGTGATCCTCTTTGCCTCAACCTCCCAAATAGCTGCGACCACAAGCGTGTGTCACCACACCTGGCTATTTTTTTTTGTATTTTTGGTAGAAATGGGGTTTTGCCATATTGCCCAGTCTAGTTTCAAACTTCTGAGCTCAAGCAATCTGCCCACCTCAGCCTCCCAAAGTTTCTGCTTATTTTTAATAAATATGTTAGACTCATATCAAGAATTGAGTGGCACTTACAAATTATCTACATTTTATAGGTTATGTTTTGTTTAGCATTTTGCGAAATCCTACTTATGTAGTTGGATATAATTTCAGTTGAATTTCTCATTTGCCCAAAAGTCACACAGTCAATATAAATCTGAATTTATGCTAAAAAATCAACCATCTCTCCACCTTTCTTTCTCAGCTTGTCAGGTTTACAGTTGAGAAGGATGTTAGAGATCATATTTCAAATGCTACATTTTAATGATGAGAAATTTGAGACCAAAAGATATTAGGAGACATTTTTGGCATTACTTGGTAGTTAAGAGGGTTTGATAACCCAGGTTCAGACTTGTAAGCAGGTGTTCCTTACACAGCAGCAATTTGCTCTCCATTAAGTTATAATAGCTAAGGACATATACAGAGTTGAGAAAAAGTGCTATACACACTCTTACTTTTTTTTTTTTTTTGAGATGGATTCTCACTCTGTCACCCAGGCTGGAGCACAGTGGTGTGATCTTGGCTGACTGCAACTTCTGTCTCCCAGGTTCAAGTGACTCTCGTGCCTCAGCCTCCCCAAGTAGCTGGGATTACAGACACCCACCATGACGCCCAACTAATTTTTGTATTTTTAGTAGAGATGGGGTTTTGCCATGTTGGCCAGGCTGGTCTGGAACTCCTGACCTCAAGTGATCCTCCCGCCTCGGCTTCCCAATGTGATGGGATTACAGGCGTGAGCCACCATGCCCAGCCCAAACTCTTACTAATTTTATTTATTATTATTATTTTTTTTTGAGACCAAGTCTCGCTCTGTCGCCCAGGCTGGAGTGCAGTGGTGCGATCTCGGCTCACTGAAAGCTCCACTTCCCAGGTTCTCGCCATTCTCCTGCCTCAGCCTCCCCAGTAGCTGGGACTACAGGCGCCCGCCACCACGCCCGCCTAATTTTTGTGTTTTTAGTAGAGACGGGGCTTCACTGTGTTAGCCAGGAGCACTCTTACTAATTTTTGACACTCTTTTGCCTCTTGATTGCTACAAAGTTTTCCCAGTCTAATGCCCTATTTCCCAATTTGAAAAAAAAAAAACACAGGCAAGGAGTGTTGAAAGAATATAGGGAAGAACACAGAGGAAAACTCCTTGCATTGGCTACTCACCTACCGACTTCCTCAATATCCCTGTGATCTGAAAAGAAATTTATAACACTTTGGAAACTGTCACCTATATACAGTATTATAATGCCATATATAATTCCCAACCCCACAAATATTCAACTTTTCAAGTAGAGCATGCCATAATTTAATCAAATAAATATCTCCACAAAATTAAACGAATGTTTTAATAAGGTCCTGAAAAAAAATTTTTTTAATGTAATGTTGATATGGTATCCCGTATTAAGTGCATAATACCTAAAGGACAGAGAAGTATTTGTCACCTTGCCTTTGAAAAAATTAGTTGTTACAGTTGTGTCTTCAGTTTTTCTCTTAAGTTCATTGGCAGCTATACCAAAAGTTGTTTTTCACCAACAGAATTGAAATACAAGACCAGAACAATTTTCAGATTTAAACATCTAGGATGTCATTCTCAAATGTCACATGGCAATAGTTCACTTAAAGAACAACAAACAGAATGAAGTGTTGAAGGAACATTTTACTTTTCATCATTGTTTGCTTATATTCTGATGGATATGTCAGACCTGAATGCCTAAAAGCAAATATGGATGGGAGAGACAAAAATAAAAGCTTATGAGTTTGTGAACCAGAAAAATCCTTATACCCTATGTATTTTCAGCTAGTATAACATTTAAAACATAATACTACTACGAATTGAAATTAAAAGAAAGATGATATTTAAATGGGAAAAAAGAAAAGGTGATGTTAAAATGACATTTTATTTATTCTTTCCTTTATATTAAATCTTTAAAGCAGATTTTTTTTATTTCAAGAAGGTCTATATATAACAAATAAATTTCTAAGATATACATACTTGGACATTAATGAATGAATAAATACAGTATACATAAATTCATTTTTAAAAACATGTCTAAAACAGTGTAGCAAGATATAAAAAACATTGTTCTGACTAACCAGCTATGTGACCTGCACACTTCTTGAGATGGTTAAAAATCATGATGCTCAAGATGGTGGTGATGGAGACAGTGCTGTTGGAGGCATATATAAAAATCTCCAGCAGACCATTCCAAGCTACACTGCCCATGGGAGTGGGTGGTGGCTCAGAATAGTTATTAATCATTTCCTATGAAAGTTAATAAGCACAATAGTAATGATGAAAATATGTTGTTTATGTGAATATTGTAGTGACAAGTAAAAGTTAATCAACTGATATAGGTTGAATGTTTGTCCTCTCAAAATCTCATGTTAATGTAATCCCCAGTGCTGCAGACGGGACTTAGTTGGAGGTATTGGATCGTGGGGATGGATCCCTCCTACATGGCTTAGTGCCATCTCACAGGTAATGAGTGAGTTCTCAGTCTATTATTTCACAAGAGAGCTGGTTGTTTCAAAGAGCCTGGCATCTTTCTTGCTCCCTTTCTCGTTATGTGGCATGCCTGCCCCTCCTTTCCCTTCCAGCATGATTGAAAACTTACTAAGGCTATCACCAGAAGCAGATGCTGGTGCCATGCTTCTTGTACAGCCTGCAGAAACTGAGCCAAATAAATCTCTTTTATTTGTAAATTACCCAGTCTCAGGTATTCCTTTATAGCGATGCGAATGGACTAACACATCCAACCATTAAGATATTTTCCTCTTCTATTTCTATTAGATAATACAGCATTAATAAATTATTAAGCATATGATGCAAAAGAGGGTAATTACATTGCTACAATAATTGTTATTTATAATTGTAATCCCTTTGCATGTCTCAGGATTTCTGTCATATGATCTTGCAATTTCACTTCTGGGTACATATTTAAAGAAAATAAAATTAGTATGCAAAGAGCTATCTGGGCTCCCATGTATAACACAGCATTATTCCCAATAGCCATAAAGAAGAATGAAATATCGTCATTTTTGACAACATGGATGAACCTAGGGGACATAATATTAAGGAATTGCTTTTTCTTTCATTTTTTTTCTAAATATGTAAGACCGGATAAGTACATTTTTTAACAGGATAAGTTTGCTTGCTTGTTTGTTTGTTTTTTTAACAGGGTAAGCATGGAAAACATTTAGTAGGGTTACTGGTTGGTAAGAAGTGCTCAAAAAATGGCGATTACTGTTATTTTTGTTGGTATTATCCACAATCTGAAATGATTAGTTTTTCATATTATGAAAATTATAACTTTAACCTATTTTATTATCAGTTTCCAAAAAAGGATTAATTCACTTACAACAAAGCCTACAGTATATTCTTGCTGTCTTGCTTTTCCTATATGTTTCCTACTGTTTCTATTTTATTTCTATCATCTACATTTCATTGAAATTCTAATATCACCATTAATATTCTAATAATTAATATTCTAATAATATTCTAATATTATAATGCCATCATTTCCATTACAAATGAAATACACTCTCCGTATGTCAGGGCAATTACTTGCCCTTTTTCCCTATATCCACATAGCAATTTTTTATTTGGGTGACATTAAGCATAACAAAAAATACTTGGAAGAGCTCAGATCTGAAATACAATGATTCACACATCCAAGAACTTTATTAGGTTTAACTATATTTCGAACAGCTGAATTAATTGATAAGTGGTAATATTTATATAGAAAAATAATCACCAAGAACTTCTAACTTTAACACAAATCAGCAGAAATCTCAAGAGGCGGGCCAAACTTAAGAACTGCTAAAAATAAAATGTCTTTTAATTTATAATAAATGCACATCCTTATGAGTATGTCATTTGAAATTAATGGAATTTTTGAAATGGATACTTGTCAAGTTTTTGCACTGCTTTCCTGTGAGGGGAATTTCTCCTTCTTGATTGTGAGACTCATGAACATCAGTGTTTTACATACCATTTCTCTATTAAGGATGAAGCAGTCTTAGACTCTACAGTATTTCATCATGTTGTGAATCATCATTAAACATTTTGCTGACTCTCAAATGTCAAATATTCTCCTGTGTCATAAAGAATTTCATTAAACAGCATGGGGGAAAGAACAGAGTAATTTTAGGAAATCTTCCCTTCTGTTCATTATGAGCTTTGTTATTTATCTCCCATTCCATTTTCTCCTGGCAACTATAAATGATCTCTTCCTCATCCAAATGGTTCTATCACAATTACAGGTTTATATGTTTAAGCAGAATTTACCGAGTATGAAAAAGTCTCTTTCTCAATAGCAGCAGTACTTTTACCAGTAAATTCTACAGGGATATTTAAAAAATTAAGATAATGAGAATGTCAAGTAATAGTCATCATTGTAGTAATATGCATTCTCAATGACTAAAAAAATCAAACTGACCAAAAAGAAAAAGAAAAAAATCCCTTTACCTTTGGGGGCCCTTTTTAATGTAGTATGTACATTTTGCTTAAGGCATTAAGCCTTTTGGGAAGGATTTAAAAACTAGAGCCATAGTTAGTTTTTTTCTGACAAAACTCTGTAATCTAACAGAAAAGACTAAGAGGGTGGGTATATAAGAAAATTCATAAAAACTTAAGAGTGCTGTTCTGGTCTGGAGTTAGTGCGTTAGGCATCCTGAAGGTGATGTGAAGGCTTAGTTTAACAAAGGTGAGAAACAGATGCATTTTTGCAATTTTGCCAATTGTCAGTTTTGATATTCTCTCTGAGCTACCTGTTATGGTAGCTGTTACTTACAAGTGGCTATGGAACACTTGAAATATGCCTAGTGGCTACATTGGGTGAATTAAATTTTAAATGTAAAAGTGAAAACAAAGTAAAGTATTTTTTCTGTCAAGTAAACATTCTTGTTTTGAGTACAACTTCATTTCACATTAACTATCACACTGAATAAGGTTATTATTGTTGTAGTACACATGTACTTTTTACACTTTTAATACATGACTGTGAGAAAATTTTAAATTTTGACTCATGTTTAATTCACTTCTATTGGGCAGAGCTGTTCCATATAATAGACTACTTATAAAAATATTATCTACCTTTTGTGATCAAAATATTTTTTCTTAAAGTTCGTTTTATTAGATTTAAAGAAACACACAAGTGATATATTCTTTTGGTAACAAAGAAAACTATATAAACACACTATAAAAAAATTTGTCATTTTTTATGAAGTGAGCAATTTTACCTGCCAAGATTTTAAACAATGTTCCTGTGTATTGTAAAAGGATGTGAAGGCTACAGAAGTACACGCTACTGAAGAATGTCTAGATAGTGAAATAGCAGTTAATTTAATGAAGAACAAAACCTTTAATAAAATAGAAGTGCTCATGACAATTGGTGGAAATATTAATAGGGTAAAAATCCCACTCTAAAATGTTGCTTTTTAAGTTAATTTGTTTAAGTTTTATTTGTTTCGTCAATTAGGAGTAAACTAAACTACACAGAATTTGCTGATGTGAATATCTCATTTTAATTTTGTTCTTATGGCTTGTTGAATGTGATTTGTTTCTGCACTTGCAAGACCAAGGAGAAATTTAAGAGAAAAATGCCACTAATTTAAGTCTGCAAAGAATACTGGGTACTTGTGCTAGTTGCTCCTTTTGCAGAGGAAAACAATATAGGCATGGTCCTGCCCACATTCTTTGTAAAATACGCCTTAAAGAATCAGTCATTCTGCTGAGCAGTCCAGGATGGGAGGAGGAAGGAAACATAAATATAATTAAATAAAAAATACAGAACCAGTCAATACTCTCCCCAAACATGCTTATTATCTACAATGTGTAATTACATTGAATCTCACTGTTAATTTATCTTCATAAGCATATGCTTAATCTCCAGTATCACATCATTCTTAAGCGATAGAATAACTGGTTTGCTAGAAGTTTCAGAATACATGTCCTTACCCTGGAAAGAAACATTAAGGCATTGTTTGGCAAAATAAATCAGTGTTGGGGGATGAGAGGGCCTGTTTAAAATACGTATTTCCAAACTCCCCTGGGAGACTGTTTGATTTAGTAGATCTTTATTTTGGTACTAGAATCTGCATTTACCAATCACACAATGTTCATTCATATAACCTCTTCTATGTAACTTTAAATAATACTATACAAATACTATTTGAAGAAACTACTAGTGTTTATTTTTTCTTCTTTTAATGACATGTTCTTTCATTTTTTGTAAAAGAGAGCATGAAAGATATTGAGTTTTGAATAAAAATAAGTATATACACCAATAATGTCTGGGTGAATTGGGCAGGTGACTTATTTGCCTTACTTTTGCAAAGAGAATGATAATAATATGTATCCCACCTCAGTGTAAGATCCAAAAGATAATATAAGTGAAAGTGCTTTGCATAGTATGCTTTTAGTTCAATGGCTGATTTAAATCTGAATACTTTTACATTTTTGTGGGTACTTCTTTTTTCTCCTGTCTCTTTCACTCAGATTGCAAACATTTATTAACCACCCATTATGTGCATCATTATTTGGGCCCTTGTTTCATGAATATATATAAGATCCTACCATATCAGCAAAAAACTATTAAGTCAACAGAAGAGATACACAAAACAGGTCTGGGTCTTGGGTATCAGGCACAAGACCCAGAAGTCAGGCTGTGTCCTAACTACGTGTCCAACTTCATTTCATGCCACCTGCTTCTTAGCATCAATATGCTAAGGACAGACACACTGACTTGATCTCTGCTCCGTAAACACAACCACCCTTTATTCCCTGCCTCTCCCAGCTGAGTCATTGTACTTACTGGCTCCGTTTGTCTTTCAGGTTGCTGGTAAATACCACCTTCTTAGAAAGGCCTTGGCGAATCCTTTTGTCTAAAAACGTCTACTGAACCCACGTGTACCTTAGGATTAGGGCTGTTTCCTTCAAAGCACATTTTGATATTTGTGATTATTTATTCAATCTTAATAATTATTGTAATCATTGTAAATCTTGTAATTATTTATTCAATCCTTCTATGGTCTGATGACAATATTTCTTTCATTTTCTCCCTTCAAAGGATGAACTCTATTTCTCTAACCCTTGAATCTGAGCTGATTGTATAAGTGAGGTCCTCATAGTCCCCAAAGTTCAGGTGGATTCCAGCTGAACACAGCTGCAAGAGTAAACCCAGGTAAGACTAGCAGTAAAGTGCCCAGTCAACCCACAGAATCATGAGGAAGAAAATGGTGATTTTCTTAAGCCTTTAAGGTTCTGAGTGGTTTGTTACATATCAGTAGGTAATTCATACATCGATAGACTGAACTTGTATGAGCATGGAGACTATCAACTTTGCTTATCCTTGTATCTGCAGAGCCAAGGACTATGACTAGCATAATGAGTGCTCAGCAAATACATTTGGGAATGGTGACTGGATAAAGGGGTGGATTGATGAATGCTACCTGCTGAGAAAAGGTGTCAGGGACATTTCAAAGAGATCTGAAAGCTGGATAAGTAATGCTTATGAGGCGAAACATTCTTTGAGTGAATATCCACTGCCATGGTTATCTTTTCCCAAGTAGTCTTCACAAATCACACTCCTCAATGGCTACTAGTTGCTACCACATAAATTCAAACTCCTTACCAGAGCAAGTGTGATTCTTCAAAAACTTGGCTTCCAGGTATATCTCAGAAATTCACTGCTACACATCCTACACCATTTCCATATTATATTATCTATAATTATATATAATTTTGAGAAATACTGTGCTTTGAGATTTACATACATTTGCTAATTTATTTCATTTCTCTAGGACACTCTTCCTATGTTTCTCAGTCTTAGATATTACTCATTCTTCAAGGCCTATTACTTTCTATTTATTTCCTTATTTTTAAAAATATTTTAAGAGGCAATTATTCTGTTCTCACACCACTAATAAAGACACACATGAGACTGGGTATTTATAAAAACGTTTAAGTGACTCACAGTTCCACATGACTGGGGAGGCCTCACAATCATGATGGAAGGTGAATGAGAGTGAAGTCACATCTTACATGGCAGCAGGCAAGAGGGCATGTAAGGGGGAAATGAACTCATGAGACTTATTCACTATCACGAGAACAGCACAGGAAAGATCTGCCCTTATGATTAACTACCTCCCACCAGGTCCCTCCCATGACACGTGGGGATTATTACAATGCGAGGAGATGTTTGGGACACAGAGCCAAACCATATCAGAGATTTAATTGGCTCACAGTTCCATATGGTTGGGGGGGAGGCCTCACAATCATGGTGGAAGGTGAAAGAGAAGCAAAGTCACATCTTACATGGTGGCAGGCAAGCGAGTTTGTGTAGGGGAACTCCCCTTTATAAAATCATCAGATCTCATGAGACTTACTCACTATCACGAGAACAGCACAGGAAAGACCCACCACTATGATTCAATTACCTCCCACTGGGTCCCTCATACAATACGTGGGAATTATGGGAGCTACAATTCAAGATGAGATTTGGGTGGGGGCACAGCCAAGCCATATCACAAGGTATTGCTATGCTGCCGAGGCTGGACTCAAACTCCTGGGCTCAAGCAATCCTCCCTCTTCAGCCTCCCAAGTAGCTGGGAATACAGGTGCACTGCCACCACGCCCAACTCAAAGTCTATTCTACTTTTATCTCTGATAAGACACATTTACTAAGGCAGGAGGGTAATCTGTACTCTCATATAATTCTTACATGTATGTAGAGTAAATCTCCTAACCATGCTCTTATAGTAAATTGCTAATACTTCCTATGTTTCTCTCTTTAGACTATGTGATTCTAGAGGAAGGGCATCATGCTTCATTGCCTTCCTTATCCTTGTCAAGTAGATGCTCACCAGAAACCTTTGTGAAGCAAATAAATAATGCCTAGAAGTAGGTTGGGGAGAAGGATCCAGTTTTCACATTGTCTTTTATGGGCCTCTAAGTTTACACATGCTTTGCTTATAGACAGAGTTAAGTTACCATACACAACAATCCTGAACGTTTTCTGTGATCTTATTTTCACAACTGAAAATGTAAAAAGCGGCAAACTACTGTTATTTCTCATTCTTCCCTCTTACCGTGGAAGACGGACAGAATAAGAGTTTATTATAAGGTTCCCCAGAGACAGAAAAACATGTCAGAAATGAGAAAATGCTCATGGATCATAAGAAAGAAGATCTATTTATAAGCATCATTAATAGAAAAGATTAGATAGTTACAGTCATTACTCTTAAACTCAGTAAGTAAAGACACTGAGTGGGCTGGAGTCCATTTTGCGGTCAGTGAGCAGGTTACAGGTCATGCTGTTCTAATGGACAGAGACCATGTCTGTTTTCAATCCTGATTATGGCATTATGGCGCCACACACTAAGAAAGCTTAATAAATGCTTAATGATGATAAGATACTATCTATTGCATTTGAGGCTATTCGAATTTAAAATAAAAACGCAAATTAGGTTTAGACGCTCACATAAAAAAGTGTTCTGTAAAACCACCTTTGCTTTAATAAATAATAGCCAAGAGGAAGAAATACTTTTTCAATATCTTTAAATGTCTATGCCTTGCTTTATAACACCAGATTGAATGCATGGAAAATACTTTGTTGTGCAGGAAAACCTGGAAGGTTGTAACAAATGATGGACAAGTTCTCATTCTTAGGCATTGCCTATAGCTAGAGACTTGCATATTTTTATTGTTATGATAGTATTGATTGTTAAGTCAACAGAAAGCTATCACAGGGGATTGCAAATTTCTATACCAATACTCTGTTCTGTAACATTAAAATGTCATTACTGAATCACCAACTTTTCCCCCTGCTGTAATATTATTCTCTGTTGATTGCCTGCCTGAGCTGAAATTTGAAACTGTCACCCTCAGACTTGCAAAAGTGATTCAACTTCTCTTATAAGGAAAGTGAAATTAAATATTCATTCACGGGCTGCATTTCAAGTTCAAACTGTCTGAAGCTCCTTAAGGCAAAATGTATTTAAGTTGAAATACATTTTTTCTTCATTTTTATGTAGCAAAAATTCAGAATTGGTATTACGGGTGGACAAATCACAAAATAATAATTTATTTTGAACTTTACAGGGAAGAAGAGGTGAGCTTTCTTTCTTTATGCCACCCCTCTACTGATTCTGGCCTATCCCATTTATCTCCTTTGTCAGGAAAACTGTATGTGTATGTTTGTAGCTGTTGTTTATTGTTTGATTTTTTTGTATGTGTCATGTTTTAGCATTAATCAAGTTGTAAAGCATCGAAGTATTGAATGAAAATATAGTTGTGTCTCTGTCTGCCACGAAGATATAGGATTGCCAGTGGTAACTGGCAAAAACGGGTTCAAATCCTCTTAATATACCCCTACCTTGCATTTCCTTTCTTTTTTGTTTGTTTGTTTGTTTGTTTGTTTTTGAGATGCTGTCTTGCTCTGGCGCCCAGGCTGGAGTTCAGTGGTGCGATATTGCCTCACTGCAACCTCCACCTCCGGGCTTCAAGCAATTCTCCTGCCTCAGCCTCCTGAGTAGCTGGGACTACTGGCATGTGCCCCCACGCCCAGCTGATTTTTTGTATTTTTAGTAGAGACAGGGTTTCACCGCGTTAGCCAGGATGGTCTTGATCTCTTGACCTCGTGATCTGCCTGCCTCAGCCTCCCAAAATGCTGGGATTACAGGCGTGAGCCATCGCACCTGGCCCTACCTTGTATTTTCTTTGTTTCCTTCTGCAAATTGTTTGACCTCTCTGCCTCAGTTTGTTCATGGAGTTGTCATAAGGATCAAATTATTTGATAGAGAGCATTTAAAACAGTTCCTGAAACATGGTATGCCCTAAATAACTATTTATCTAAATGAGTATTAACTGTTATTTGTACCCATTAATACTAATAACAAGTTGCATTTGGAAGACACCTGATATTTGTGGGGATTAGGGGAGGAGGGAATGGGGAGCAACTGTTTAATAGATGTAGGATTTCACTTGGGGTGACAGAAATATTTTGGAACTAGATGGAGATGGTGGTTGCGCAACATTGTTAATGTACTAAATGCCACTAATTGTTCACCTTAAAATGATTGATTTTATGTTATGTGGATTTCACTTCAATAGAGAAAATATGTAACCTACAAAATATTGTGCTAGTCAGATAACAGACATTGAATTCTTCACTCTTGTGTTGCTCACTAGTAATCATAATACCAAAGAACGGACCATTACTTTGAAACACGGGTGATGTCGAATACATTTCAAAACACATCAAGAACTTTGTACCACTTAGTCAAGCTTTCACAAGCACTGTGGCCTTCATTATCCAAGGAATCTTAGTACCTCAGGGATATTCATAAAAAAAAACAACACCAAATACAGTTACTCAGTTACATCACATCAGTTTAATGGATGATTCATTCCTACTATCTTGCACAGTATGACAGGCTGAATAATAGATATACTGATATCCAATCTGTTTTGTGAAAATATGTTTAGGTTTGCAATGAAGAATTTGAAAGCTACTTTCTTTTGGAAAATTCTTGGGGAGGTAGTAGAGTATAATTGTCATTAGGAATGAGACACACAGTCCCACCTCCTTCATATATAAATTGGTGAACATGAGAAAGACTTCTCGGGATGTTGTGAAGACTGACTAAAATAATGAACATAATGAATTTTGAATTCTGCTTGGCATTTAATAAGTATTTATAAAGCCTCCTGTGGAAAAAGATTATTATACAATATTAGGTTGTATGTTGTATTAGACAGTGCTGTGATTCTCACAGGCATACACTGTGACTGAGCTCTGACCAACTTCCCCTCAGCCCAACTGCACTGTAAACAGATTTTTGTCCTGATTCTAGGCCTTGTCCTCTCTCTTATTAAATCATTTACTTTAGAAAACTTGAAATTGTGGAGTCTTTCTCTGACTCTTTAAAATGTAGGTAAATCTTTTCCCAGCCTCTTGCCAATTTTACAACCCAGACAATGTTTTTTTCAAGAACCTGGGAACCATCTTGTTGGAATGTAAACATTGAAGGGTCCCAGTCTCTGTGGGAGGTTATGAGCCTAACTTCTTAGATGGGTGGCAATTAGGAAACACAGATGGCCTAGTCAAAGAGTAAACACATTTGCAAACTCAGAAATAACTAAATGAGCTTGACACATCCCACTGATCAACTTCCCTTTTGCAACATCCTCATCCTCCAGAATGTTTCCACTGGCTCACCCCAATCGTTAAAAATCTTTTCACCTTTTCTTTTGGTACTTCTTTCTCTCTACTCTATTGCAATAGTCTTTTCTTCTTCTTCTTCTTCTTCTTCTTCCTCTTCTTCCTCTTCTTCCTCTTCTTCCTCTTCTTCCTCTTCTTCCTCTTCTTCTTCTTCTTCTTCTTCTTCTTCTTCTTCTTCTTCTTCTTCTTCTTCTTCTTCTTCTTGTTTGGTAGAGACAAGGTCTCATTATGTTGTTCAGGCTTGTCTCAAACTCCTGGGCTCAAGAAATCCTCCTAGCTTGGCCTCCCAAAGCGCTGGGACTGCAATCATGAGCCACCACACCCGGCCTGCAATAGTCTTAAATAAAGTCTTCCTTGGCTGTCTAATTTTTTCCAGTGAAATTTTTGCTTTGACATTTCACATAGAGCCAAATGACATCTTTCTAAAATTTCATTTTATGTGAAGATTTAAGAAGAAAAATGCAACTTAACTGGACATTGAAAACATTTTTCTATGAAAACAAAGATGGATATATCATAGAGTAGAATTTGATTTTCACATGTGCTTTCAAGGTAAAGAAATTTTAAATATGTTTCCAAATAATGGCTGACAAATTCAGTCTAACTTTTCAGTACCCCAGTGATTTTTTGGCTTTTACTCTTTTTTTTTCTGAGCATAATTTAGCAGAAAAATTTCCTTTCAGGTTTATATGTGGTGGAGCCAACTCAACACTTACACTGAGTTATCAGTTATGAATATACATTATTATTTCTATATTTTCTATAAAAGCATTTTTGCTTAACCAATCTACTGCATGATTAGCCTTTTAAAGTGCCTCAGTTTAAAACTGAATGAATTATCTACTGCTCAAGAATCTAATAATTTTGTTTTTAATTTATAAAGCACCCAAGTCTTGAATAGTATATTTTGATTAAAAATACATTTATATATATATACATATTTTTTATTACACTTTAAGTTCTAGGGTACATGTGTACAACGTGCAGGTTTGTTACATATATATACATGTGCCATGTTGTTGTGCTGCACCCATTAAGTCGTCATTTACATTAGGTATATCTCCTAATGCTATCTGTCCCCCCTCTTCCCACCCCACAACAGGCCCTGGTGTGTGATGTCCCCCTTCCTGTGTCCAAGTGTTCTCATTGTTCAATTCCCACCTATGAGTGAGAACATGCGGTGTTTGGTTTTTTGTCCTTGCGATAGTTTGCTGAGAATGATGGTTTCCAGCTTCATCCATGTCCCTACAAAGAAAATGAACTCATAATTTTTTATGGCTGCATAGTATTCCATGGTGTATATTTGCCACATTTTCTTAATCCAGTCTATCATTGTTGGACATTTGGGTTGGTTCCAAGTCTTTGCTATTGTGAATAGTGCCACAACAAACATACGTGTGCTAAACATCTTTTCATTACATCTTCTATTTACAGAGTAGCTACGTTTGAATATATATGCAACATTAGACCTTTTGGATGACCCCTGAAATTTTTCACTGAAATGCTGTTAAAGTTTAGTTAGGTGTAAACAACTAGGTAATGTTTGGAAGCCAAGAAATTTGTTGTGGCAATGTTTCCTTTGCTCACTGTAGAAAACTACTCTTTCCACAAATACACGGGATAAATGGTATCAATGAGGCTTGAAACTGTGATGAGCTTTGAATGTTCCAGTGCCTCTCAACGTTCATATCCAAAATGATTCTTATATTAAAACTGTCACATTAAAAACCCTGAAGTAGTTATGAAACACACAATCACCATAAATTTGAGTATTTCCCTGTGCGAATACAAAAATTTTTATATTAGCTTTGCATTATAGTTGTTATTAATAAAATTCAAAATAAATTTAATTTATTGAATTTATATTCACATATACTTGGATTAGAATTCTTGCTCCTCCATTTGTTAGTCTGCACATTCTGGGGCATGTTATTTAACCTCCCTGAGTATTAATTGCCTCATCTCTAAAATGTAGATTAAAAAAATCACACATACCTCATGGGGTTGTTCAATGAGATTATTAATGCAAAGCACTTACATAGTCCCTGGAATGTTGCAAGTGCCCAATAAAGGACAATGATTATGATGGTAGTGGTGCTATCAATTGATCAAGTCATGATAACTGATCTAGTGTGGATGTTTTTCCTGCTCAAATCTCATGTTGAAATGTAATCCTTAATGTTAAAGGTGGGCTTGCTGGGAAGTGATTGGATCATGGAGTCATATTTCTCAGGAATATTTTAGTACCATCCCTTTGGGATTATCCTGGAAATAGTGAACGAGTTCTCATAAAATCTGATTCTGTAAGTGTGTGTGGTACCTCCCCTGACTCTCTCATGCTCCTGCTTTTCCCATGTGATATACCTGCTCTTCCTTTGCCTTCTGCCATGATTGGAAGCTTCCTGAGGCCGCCCCAAAAGCAAAAGCTGCTATGCTTGCTGTGCAACCTGTGGAACTGTCAGCCAATTAAACTTCTTTTCTTTATAAATTACCTAGCCTCAGGTATTTCTTGATAGCAGTGCAAGAACAGCCTAATAAAATAACTAATGAGTTTTACCTATGTTTGATGAAGTTTAAAATCTCCATTTTGTAAAAAATTTAGAGATAGGTTTATCATGAAGTTAATGAAGCTTAACTTTTGGGAATTTTCACTTTTACAGGTCTCATCCTAATTAATATTTACTTCCTTAAATCATATTTGTATTCATACTTTTACATTTCTTTCTTAAAGTCCTGCAAGATTGACCACATTTAGGTGGCTTCATCCCTGCCTATTTTCCTAAAGAGCCTGTAGAGAAACATATTATACAAAAAAATTAATATATCTAACAAAATATATACAGATACCTTAGGAATTATATATATATATACAATAAGAATTCATGAGAAGCGAGCTATTAACTATTGATAAATGGGTTGTGTCAATTATATATAAATGATTGTCTTTTATAAAATATGTGTTTCAAACAATAATAGTTAATGTTCCCTTTGAGAAATTAAAATGCAGAAACTATAATAAGGATAGGTTCTGATAGTTACTAGAAGTACTTCAAAGGAGGGAAATGAAGATGTTTCTGGCTTTCTGTAGTCCTGAATGAATCTCCACAATACCCCCAGATTCTAGATTCTGTGTGTCACAGCTTTGCTGTGAAAGTCTAGTCCCATTACTTTGTCAGTTTCCCTATATTATTTCGAGAAGTAAAACACACACACAGACACAAACACAGATTTTAGACTTATCACAAAAAGAAAAATTATTTCATATTGTATATTGTTAATGCAATAAAAAATTCTGTAAAACAAACTGTAGAACTATTAACTCTAGCAAAAAGACACATGGACTCATTCTTTCATTCTTTTCTCTTTTCTTTCTTTCTTTTTTTGTTTTGTTTTGTTTTTTGACACAAAGTCTTGCTCTGTTGCCCAGGCTGGAGTGGAATGGTGCAATCTTGGCTCACTGCAACCTCCACCTCCCTGGCTCAAGTGATCCTCCCAACTCAGCCCCCCACATAGCTGGGACTACAAGCACACACAGCTAGTTTTTGTATTTTTTGTAGAGATGGGGTTTTGCCATGTTCCCCAAGCTGGTCTCAAACTCCAGGGCTTAAGGAATCCACCTGCCTGGACCCCCAAAGTGCTGGGATTACAGGTGTGAGCCACCGTACCAGACCAGTACACATTCTTATATTCTTATATATATTATGTAAACAGACTAATCTATTTCTGTTTGCCTATAAAATAACACGTGTTTTTTTTTCCTGTCAGAACACTTTATATGCCAGGGTGAATAAAATGCTATTTTTTCTTGTATCCTTTTATTATTTTTTTTCAGTAGCAAATGAAAACTTTTACAAAATGTCTGCTATAGTATATGTAACTTTCTTTAAAAATAATTTAAAAATCATGCTGCATTATATGTTTAAGCTACTTTAATACTTTCCATTACATTTCTTTCAAACTACTTGTCCCTAAGAATTGCCATGTTTTACATAATTTCATTCGCTAGCAGTGTTTTTATGCCCTTGTTCTCTACTGAAGACAAAAGAAGACAAAAACTACAGGCCCATCAATCAAAAACAACACAGTCAGCACCAAGTCCAATAATGAAAACCATGATTTCATAAATCATCTTCCACAGGTTGGGGTCATCTTTAAAGAAAAAATTCTTATCAGGTGCAGCTGAATATTCTCTTGGTCTTTCATTCTTCAGTTTTTAATAAAACAATAGAATGGCTGTCAGAATACAAATGTGTAACCTTTCTTAAGTAAAAAAAAAAAAAAGCCTGAACTATATCCTGACTATGCCCTTGAAATAAGTTGAAGTCAGGATATTTTTTCCTCAAAGGTCCAGCATTCGTTTTTTAACAGTTTGGCAATGAGGTAACTTTTTTTTTTTCTCTTACTCCCTTTTCAGACATGTGTGGTTAATTCAATCAAGTGGAAATTAAATTTAAGAACTCAGTTTCAGAAAGCTATTTCCTGGCAGTGACTAACACAGACTGCAAAAGGAGATTTGACATGGCATTTTTGTTTTAGCTGAATCAACAATTCTTGGGTGAATTCTGTTTTGTGACCCCGAGTCCACATCCACATATTAGGAAGTAAAATAAGTAGCTTGTAATGACTGGGTAGATGCAGACTGAATGGAGATTTATCTCTTTAAAAATATGAACTCTATATTTGCAAACCTGGTTAAATATGTCTGAGTAAAATAAGGTTTGATTAGGCATACACAGTACTGTATACTTAATCAAAGTTCCTAAATTGATTTTGCTAAGACATAGCTGCCTGGCATATCCCAAGTCCCTAATGTAATCCAATAAAATCTGTTTTTTGGACTTGAGTTAGCCATACATATTGGGATATTCACCTTGTTGCAGAGACATGGACTTGGTTTGTATAAAATAAAATTCATTCAGCAGTAGTATTGACGTGGTGCAGGTTCATGTCCTTTTATGTAGACAGAGAATGGCAGTGTGTCTAAAGAACAAATCGTTTTGAGTTTAAAAATTAGTGAATGGGAAAATGGAGTGAATTCAAAAAAAAAAAAGAAAGACATGCAAAATAGGTTGCTGAGTGGAAGTAGAAGATGCCTTAGGCAACAATTTATGTTAAAAAATTTAAGTATATTATAAAGAATTTGGAAATTCAACACCAAAGGAGTTTATTCTTCAGGTGTGCTTTTGTGGCAGACATGAGAAAACCTTTTGCTTTGGCAAAGCTCCCATTGTCTTATTTAGTAAGCATTCCGGATACCTCTATTCAGAAGAGGTTGCTATTTACAGGCATTGTGAATTCTTACCAATTTTCTGCCTGCTACATAATGTAAAAGCAATGAATGGCTACACTGCATCGTTCACACTTTCAACTATATGTGATTATCTGGTCCACTGGTCTACTGTAGTGTATTTCTGAATTGAATTGAAGATAAACCCATAATAGTCCATTTCATACAGAGACATTTGTCTCAGTTTAAGTTCAGGGCCCACATATCTACTTATTTCCATTCTGTTTTGTAAGTATGGTGTTTTCATCATCATAAAACCATATTAGCTCCCTGATTATACCTGGAATTCTGCAAGTGCTGTGAGAGCACTACCAGTCTCACTTCTGGTTCTTTAGCATCTAACTTTAAAATAAATAACATAGTCACTAAATAAAGAACAAAGGCTCAGAAAGGAGTTGTGGGGAATTTTCCTCAAGATACTGTATTATGTCCAGTTTTGCATAAACAAAAGGATTTCTATATGTTATCAAGTTACTCATATTAACCTTGCTTTGTTCACACAAACACTTGTTATATTTGAATAAGAAATCAAAATATAATTGGTGTTTGAACAAATTCAAGTTTGTTATGCAGTCAGACAGCATTACTTATATGTTTAGTAACTATATGTGAATCAGTTAAACTTATTTGTACAACTATTCAAATTCATTATTATAATATTCTTAAGATAGATAATCTGATTTTTAAATAAAAGTTCCAAAGGATAAAAACATGGTATCATATAGGTAAAATTTTAAAAAATAAAACAATTATCATATACTGTTTAAAAAAATCATAGCATTATACATATTTAGAAATTATACTCCTGGGCAGTAGTAATGCTTTTATTTGGCATAAAAATTAGCAACCAGAAGCAAATACGGTAAAATGTTAATATCTGCTAGGTCCATGTAGTATGCACATAGATATTTCATTTTTCTCCATACTGGAAATCTTTCATAATTATAAAAGGAAAAACAGAACACACAATTTAACAAGGATGTAAATAGTAAAATTTATAGAAAATTATGAATTATGTAGAAGAATTGTAAACATGTTTTGTACAAATGCAAATTTGTTGCTTACTATTTTCTCCAATTCTTAATAAAACTAATTTAGAAAGCTTTCTCAAATGAATTTTAAGTATGTGAGCTACACAAGTTTTTTGAGAATATGAGATCACCACTGAATTGCTTTTTGTGTTTTTATACAAAGGAGGATGACTTCACCACACTTACAAGCTTACAAGAGAACATCTTTCTCCCATACCCATTGGCTTTGCTGTCACTGAACATGAAATATTTTATTTTCAGAGTTTTTTCTTAACACCATTTGAAATACTTCTACTTGAAAAGAAAGTATTGTCCCATCTAACTTTTTTTGTTAATTCTTATCAACATGGAAATGGTGTAATAATTCAATGTAATTTTATTTTCCTCAGAAGTACTATACAATAGATAAAACATGTTAGGTTTAGAAATCAAGAGTCTACTGAATGCATATGATATCCAATAGACACAACTGGCAAACTTATTAAGACAATCACGTATATAGTAGTTCAAGATTATTACTGGGTCTTTCTAGTAAAGCTATAATATTACTCAATATTTCTAATACTATCAATAATAATCCTAGAAGCTTGGCCTTCATTTTTATGTTATTCTATCTTGCTATGTAAACACAGAAAAGCCAAAATGTTATTGTAAGCCTTTGATATCTGCACTCTAATATGTATTAATTAAATCTAAAAAAATTTATATATATAAGCCAAATTAGAAAAGTTCTGAAATAAAACATGTTTGTAAAGGATGAACGGAGAATAATAAGACAGTGTAGCACAGTTTATCATTTTTCCACATATTCTTTGTGAGCAATTCAGTATTTTGATTAATGGATCCAAATATTGTTTAGAGACTATCCACTATCTTGTCTTTAGGCATTTGTCTACATGCCTAAAATTGACAATCTGCCACCCTCCAAAAAGAAAACCATCCCAAATCTCTCTCTCTCTCTCTCTCCCTCACTCTCTCTTTCTCTCTGTGTCTATGTGTGTGTGTGCTTGTATGAGTCATTTTATCTATGCTGAAGATAATCGAATTTGTCCTCCTCATCAAAACCTTTAGAACCTATCTCAAGTAAGAATATCTTTCCTGTTAATTTTTTAATACATCTACAGTGAGTGTCACGTGGTTTAGAATTAATTTAAATGCTATTTGCTATAACAAGAGTTCCAAAACTTCTGCAAATCAGATCTAATAACACCCATTTATTTAGTATTTTCTATGACTGCTTTCCTGCTACAATGGCAAGATTGAGTAGTTGCCAGAGACCTTAGGAAGCCAGCAAGACTTGAGACATGTAGGCCGGTAGACAAGAAGTTTGCCCATACGTGCCAAACTATATATGGGACATTTCTGGTATCTTTACTTTATGTAAAGTTACTTTTTCAAGTAAAATACAACATAGTTAAACTTAAGAACAATTTTTAGAAATTTATATTTTGAACATGACCTCAAAGTATTTGTCATGGTTCCAGGGACATATTGGACACTTTGTAACTGACCGATTTATTAAATCATTGCAGAGCAAGAAATCCATTTATGATATAAACTGCACTTCCTCTAAGCTTGATCACTTTAGCTTAAGAGATCACCAGAATGCTACACATTTGGGTTGCATAATTGTGAGAGTAAAAATAGTTTTGAGGAATTTTGATAGTAATTAGACTTTTAGCTTTTCCAATGAAACAGGCATTCTTAGACATTTCTGTAATTTAAAAACAACAACAACAACAACAAAACTTGCTATCAGGGACAATATCCACTGTGTTCTTCACAGAGCCTCTTAAAAGCTCATGTGAAATTCCTACCAGAATTCAGCATTAAAGAAAAAACGTGTCTTGGAATGAATTATGGTTTTCTTTATAAGATAATGAAAATTTCTCAATCCATTGCCTATCCCTTCTAAACTTGTCCTTCAGGAAACCCAGAACTAAGATTTAAGCTCTATTTTAGTAGCGAATCTTAAATTTCCTTTCCTGTCATGTACTCCATACTTTTAATAAACAATTCTTGATTTTTTTCCTCTTAATGATTTTACATCTTTTAAAATTTTGTGCTGCAATAGACTTACTTTTGAAATTGGCATGATAGAAATATAATGAATGCTTGCATGAATTATTAAATGAATAAATGAAAAAATATGCCCCCACATTCTGCCATCCATTATTCTCAACAAAATGAACGGACATGTTCTATCCATCCCGTGTTAGTTCATTCCTGCATTGCTATAAACAAACACCTGAGATTGGGTAATTTATAAAGAAAAGAGGTTCAACTGGCTCACGGTTCTGCAGGCTGTACAAGAAGCATGGCTCCAACATCTGTTTGGCTTCTGGGGAGCTATGGGGAGCTTTTACTCATGGCAGAGGGCAAAACAAGAACTTACATGTCACATGGCAAAAACAGGAAAGACAGAGGAGGGGAGGTGCCACACACTTTTAAACACCCAGATCCCATGTGAACTCAGAGCAATAGCTTACTTATTACCAGGAGGATGGTGCTAAGCCATTCATGAAGGATCCGCCCCCATGATTCAAACACCTTCCACCAAGCCCCGCCTACAACACTGGGGATTAGATTTCAACCTGAGATTTGGACAGGGACAAATATCCAAACTATATCAATCCCTATTTTCCTGAATCATCAATAAAATCACAATAAGACAATACTTTTAAAAGTTTCAAAAGTGAAATTTAGAAATAATAGCTGATTTTTGACCCTAAGTTGCAAACTCCTCCTCCTCGATAAAACTTGGATTTGAATATTACCAAAGCACATTTTTTTGTGGGCAAGGTAGGGCTGATAAGCAAGGATTAAAAAGATATACTTTGGAAAATTCAAATATTTTGTTAGTTTATTTACACTCTAGGGATAAACCAATGAGAAAACGCCCGAGGTTTTGAAGTTATATAAGTTTATGGGTAACATAAATTTACTTTAAATATATGTGGGGTGGTGGTAATAAGTTGTTTGACTTGCACTACTCCAAAATGCCTGGACTGCAGTGCTGTTGTTGGGAGGGGCAAAGGGATTCAATGGGCAGGGAATTTTAAAACTTTTCGAGTAAAAGACACCAAAACCCAAATGCATGAATTAACACCAGGGCAAATTGCTTTATTGGAACACAGTATTTCCAAGAAAGGCCCAAGGGCATAATAGTACAAGATATCCAAACTAAAACTGCTTTAAATAAAGAAAATCTAGTCCGGTGTCCCAGATATAATATACATTTTCTCTGGATTCACGCGGGAAGACTAGGGTCTGATATAGTTTATATTCGAGGCTGGGAACTACTATGGATGTGGCCACACAGAAATAATAGTGCACTTTGGAAAGTTAACTGAACACATGAGCTGTATAAAGTTGGGCTGGTTATCTCCACTGGCAGTGCTTTGACATCCTATTCTGATAAACAGTGGTGATAGTAGTGCATTCCTCTAAGGGTTCTGTAAGAATTAAATAAATTTATATATAAAAAGCCTTTAAAAAAAAACCAGATACCTAGTAAGATCTATATTAGAAATTGTTTATTATTATTATAACCAATCAGTACAGATACCCATATATATATATCAAGTTAAATTCACCATTAATCGGGTTATGCACAAACTGGTAATAGGAAATGGGCAAAAGTTTATGATGATCAAACTGACCATCAACGGAAGAGGCAGACGAGCACTCTTTATAATCTCAGGCCTGCTTCTAATTAGCAGTATGCCCTTGGGTAAACCACTTAGAGCTTCTGAGTCTCAACTTCCATATATGAGAAATAAATGAGTTAGTCTAGAGAATCCCTAAGGTCATTTTGGCCCTAAGATTTTATGAGTCTATGAATCCTCTTAGAGTGTGAGTGTCATATAGTCAGGCCCTAGGAGAGAAACAGACAACACACATGCCAGTTCCCTTCCCTGCAAGAGGTTATGATCCTGATATGATGAAAGAGGCTTGTTACCCACATTTGCATGACACAGTATCATTCTCAATTATATAAGCTTTGTAAAGTATTTTTCTGATTTTGCAGACCGAAGCAGCTCTCGGCCATTGGAAAATATTGTGAGCCAGGATGACTAGCTTTACAGACTTTGAGCTTCTCTTCTTACTCGACTGGTCGATGGCAGTCCTATTAAAACAGAATCTACACTTTTATGTTTTACTGAAAAGGTATTATACTAAATAAACTTTTTTGACTGATGTGTATTTTCTATTACTCAGATAGTTCTTTTCTGCCAAAGCAGCAATCCAAATCGGTTTAGGATAAAAAAGTGAGCAGGCCTTGTCCTGTCCTGACTGCGAGCAATGATGAGAGGGAACACGGTGCCTCAGTGCTCTCAGTCTGCTGCAGGGCTGTTTGTGGCTTAAATGCCCTTTACGTCCTTTCCCTACCTTCAATACTATCATTTATTTTTAGCATCTTTTCTTTTGAACGTCCTAAACTGATAGTACTATGGTAATAAAATGTCAGTGTCAACAGACTTTCCTGAATTTGGATTAAATGTGCATACAATGATTTGTTTTCCCCTATTTCATTTGCTTTGGAATTCAGCATTGTCCCGAAACTCCTTAGGTCTTCCTTTCTAGTAATAGAAGAAAACAGTGATTCAGATTTGAACTAAATGCATTTACTTTTGTTCATAATACTGTGAGTGAGATATGATTGGGTGGGAAGTTGTCTTTTTTCCTGCATTGCTGCATTTTCCTGCAGTAGTTCTGCAGATCATCTTTCAGGTTCAAAGCCACGTGAAAACCTGTGATGCAAAGCCATCTCCCTGGGAACAGACATGCTTCATTTTAATGTTTGTTGCCTTTAAAATTAATCTATCGAATATCTGATTATTTAGCTGATCCTTTCCAGTGGTGGAATCTTCAAATCCTGTGTATTCACAGGATAAATTCTTAACTCTGGACTTTATTTATGCCTCAGGGCTTATCAAGTCCATAATAGAAGCACTGTGAACCATAAATGGAGTATTTGCCTCACAGTAATTGAACCATATGATGCTTTGTGTTTAGGTATCTTATGTCTTAATTCATAACCAATTTTAAAAGGGCCTGTTTCTGTGACATCAGGAAACCCTTGTCTTCCAGGACAGAGGAGAATGAAATGCTTCATGATTAATGACACTATCTAAATACTGGCAGAAGCTGGTGAGTTCTTGCAAAGGAGGCGTGTTTGACTGTATTCTGCCCAAGGACAACAGCTCATTAGGCAATATTTTCCCCATTAATGTTTAGTATTAAACACTGAATGAAAGACTAAATATCATACAGAAAAATCAAATTGAAAACAGCACAGTAGGGTTTAGGGTAGGCAGCCAACAACCTCCCCTTCATTTGGAAGACAGCTTGCATACCTATTCCAAAGATTAATGAGCAATCAGTTCTAAATTAAGCCAAGACCTGCATTTAAATCTTTTTTTTCCCTCTGTTGAAAGTATGGCTATGAGTTACACTAACTGAGATAAAATACAGTATTAGCCTTTCCATGTGTTGAGTAATGTGGTTAGAAACATGAAAGATTGTTTCTGAAACATTTCTTTCACATTTTTTCATCATTTATTTTCCTGCACAATTTGAAAGGAAATGGGCCATGATGAGGTCGGTAGTTTCTGCCACATGATGCAGAATCTTGCTCTCTGTCAGTCACTCAAAAAACAGTCACCACTTTGAAGATGGAATAAGAAAACCGCTTTTATGAACATCACAGATCCTATCATAGGTAGCTAACATAGAATTTCAATTTTATGAAAACTGTCAAAAGAAACTACCTTTCAGTAGGAGCACAGATACTGTTATAGTGTGTGAAAATATGGAAGATTCTGCTATATTGCTGAAGCCTCAGGACACTGATAACACCCGTGGTACGTGTTATGGTGAGATATATTTTATACACAGAGAGGCTTGGTTTAACAAACCATGTGATTCAATCCTCAAACTGCAAAATTGTTTCAAGAGGAATTCACTTGGTTAGAGGACTTACTTTAGAAAAACTTGATATAGGATACAACAATTCACAAAACAAAAACGATATTTAGGGATTCTTAATCTGGGTCTCTCTAACCTTAGTATATCTATGAAAGAACTGTGTACACACCTAATTTTTAATATATGATTCTGTTTGTGTGTGCATATATATACATTATCCTGGAGTAGATTTTCATTAAATTCTGAAAGAGAAATTTGATACCACACTTTAAAGAGTCATTGCTGCACTCCAGCCTGAGTGACAAAGTGAGACCCTGTCTCAAAAAAAAAGTATGTGTGTGTATATATACATATATATATATATAGTTTTATACATATTTTAAATATATATACATATATTACATAAGGCAGTCAAATTTCCTCCTTTGGCTATACTTTAAAAATTACCTAAGGAACTTTAAAAAAAAATACCAATGTAGAAAACCCTTCCATAGCTCAATTAAATCACAATATCAAGGGGTAAAATCGAGGCATGGCATTTGTTTTAAAAAATCTTGTATCTTAAAATAATACATGACTGGGAACCAAAATAAGTGACAAAGACAAAAAATATTACATTGTCGTATGGAAAAGGGGAATCTGATATAAACGGAAGATCTCTTGGAAAGATTTGACCAAAATTTCAAGTTAAGAACTGTGTAGCTTTCAGTATGAAGTAAATATACTAAGATTTCAAAATTCAATAAGAAAGACAATTACAACAATTTTTTTTGAAACAACTGTCACATAGCTTATGCGTATCAGTAGGAGGTTGAATGATGTTCCCCCAAAAGATGTGTTTGTGTCCAAATCCTTGGACTTGTGAGTTTGACTTCACCTGGAAGAAGGGTCTTTGCAAATATGGTTAAAGAGATGAGGTCATGGTGGTTTATTTGAGAGAGCCCTAAGTCTAATGACAAGTGTCCTTGGAAAGGACACACAGAAAGAAAAGAATGAGGCTATGTGACCATGGAGATAGAGAGAGTCATGCAGCCACAAGCCAATGGGCATGTGGAACCAAGAAGGTCTGCAAGAGACATGGAGTGGAATCTCCCCTTAAAACTTTGGAGGAAGTGGAGTCCCTTGATTTCAGATTTCTTGCCCCCAGAAGTAGGAGAGAAAAAATGTATGCTTTTTGTTATTGTTGTTGTTTTTTTAATGTCACCCAGCTTATGGTAATATGCTACAGTCACAAGAAACTGACACAATATCTTATTCTTATTTGTCTGCTAGCAAATAATATAATATCTTAACATTAGCATAGTTTGCTGGACTGAAATTACAGTCTCTGAATAGAGCCCACTGCATTTCTTTTACTTGCAGGGTGTTGCTTCAAAATGATTTTAAAGCAAGTCTTGTTTAAGGTGAATTCATAGCAATTTGTTCAAGAAAGAATCATCAGCATTCTTGAAAGTTCAATCATTATCTCATTTGCTCTCCCTGAATCATTACCTTTGTGTGAAATGCTGCGTCCTCCTCCTCCTCCTCAACCTTCATTACTATCACTATCAAAATTTATAATTACATAGAATTTACACTATGCCAGCATATTATAGGACAACATTTATTTAATAATGGGAGTAACCCTACAGAATAGGCACTATTATGACCATTTAACAGATGAGGAACTGAAGAACAGAGCTTGAGAAATTTGCTCAAAGTTGAAGTAAAGAAAGGAAGATAATATGAGAAAAATAAACTGCCAAATGGTAATATTGTTAAAGATGATGACAGTATTTCATTTGTTCAAGTAGCACATAATGTGTGTCTTCTGAACGTAGTTTTTTCGCCAAACGAAGATTCAGATGAACTTAACATATATATATATATTCACACATATACATATACACACACACACACGTACACAGATACTACTATGTGCACAGTGATTCAGTGGAAGAATGCATATACAGGCTGCTCTGTAGGAGTTGGCAGGGGGAGGGTGGAGTGTAGCATCAGAGGGAAAAACATAATGAGGGGTGAGAAGAGATTAAGGATGATTTTTAAAAAATATTATGATTACCATTATCACATAGAAGATAACTGGATCAAGTAATTTCTATGCAGACACAGAGGGAAAAAACTTGCATTATTGAAAACAATTTTTTATGATTTTTATAAATGTAAACTTTTGAAAAATACTTAAGCATAAAATAATTTATATAACAGTTAGTTTTATAATGGGTTATACATTTTATAAGTTTAGTGTCTACCAGTGAAGGCACGATCGATATTCAGAGGTAATCAAGGTCAGCATCGCTCATTATGAGGTGGTGCTAAATGATATGTAGAGTGCTTGGTCATTCAGCCCTCAGATGGAGAAGTGAGGGAAATAAATAAATAGTGGGAATGGGCTTTAATGAGTTCATGATTAATTTTTCTTTTTGCCACGATTAGCTTTCATACTCTTTTGTCACAAACTATTTGCAAGAATTATTCAGTTAAAATCAAATATATTGAAAGTAATAAAAAAGTTGAAAGTATTTTCTGTATGAAAACTATAGCTTAATAATCACATAAAATGGTTATTAATTTCCTTTGATATGAATTCTGTTTGTATCAGAATTTTTCCTTTTCTCTTTTGTTGTCCTTTTTCCTTTTCTCTTTTTGTTTCCTTTTCTCTTTTGTATAAAGATATAAAGAATATATCTTTATTCTGCCATGGAAGACTAAAATTTTATTCTTGTTAATATTGTGTACTGAAATTTTAATGTGTAATTACAGAACATGTAACCAGCGTCCTTTCTGCTGAAGAAATCCTGGAAAGGGTACTGACAAACCTGGCAAATTTCAAGACCTGTTTCAAACTCTCACTTTTTTTAGCTAAAGGGGAGTGTTAATAATAACATAATTTGGACTTGCAAAATAGTATGGAGAAATCTGCAAATATAGAGCTATCGGAAGAGAATCCAAAGAAAGAAGAACAGAAGTAAAAAGGTTTTATTAGTGCACCCCACTCCCACAAATGATAATTCAGCATTTGTTGAGAAAAAGGACTAACGTAGTTATATTAGCTTTCTAGCAAAGCCAACCCAAGCCAATATGTTGCCGTTTATAATAATATATTTTGGGAAGTCAAAAAGTAGAGACATTTCATTCATAAAATGGGGAGTATCATTTTGAAACCAAAATTTGTAGATACCTCTGCTATCTTGAAATAATAGCCATCTTTGCTCCTATTTTAATATATCTTGCAACTTTCCAATGAAATTATTTTCTATTAAAAATCTTGAGTGATGTGTGTGCATGTGAGAGAGAGAAAGAGAGACAGAGAGCATGAACATGTGCTTGCATGCCTCAGGAGAAAAATCTTAGAATCGCACAGGTTGGTGTCACTATTAATTTGTGGTTCTAACCTCAGCTGAATACTCCTCTGAATTGCCAGACACTACTTCCAGTTCTCCCTTGTTACTCTCATTTCCCTTCTCTACAATGGCAATTTTACAACTTCTCCACTCTCTTTAACCCCTGTTCTCCAACAGCGTCTCTCTAACTCTTAAAAGGTCATGTCAATTCTTGGAAGCAGTTGTCATCAGTGAAGCATTCCCCCAGTTTACCACCTCTTTACAGTCCTCCAGGATTCCTGAATTATTCTTTCTGCTTTCATGTGTTTAGAGTTAGCACTGGCCAGTCTCCTGTCAGTCCTAGCCCCTCCACATGTGTTCCGCATCCAATTTCCTCTTCCCTTCCCAGGAACTAAATACTATCAATTATACCTCCTTTATTCACTCTTCAATGTTTTCTTCTTTTCTGGAACTCTTCCATTAGCACTTACACTTGTCTAAATCTTTTTCCATCTTAAAACAAAGCAAAAATCAAAACAAAACAAAACAAAACAAGCAAACAAACAACAAAAGTCCTTTATTTTTAGCCCACTTACTCATTCTTGCTTTTTAATGCCAAATTTATTTAAAACATTTGTCTACATTGAATGTCTCTAACTTTGTATGTCTCATTAAAGTTTCAAGCTGTTAAGATGTGGCTTCTTCCCACAGCATACATTCTAGTGCACTTCAGCCATTTTATTTACATCTTCCAAGAATGCTTAAAAATCAGCATGCCCAAAATGAAGCTTGTCATCTCTTTCAAATCCCCCAGCTTTCACCTTGTTGTCTAAGCTAAGACGACATACATTCTTGACTTTATTCTCTTCTTTAGCTCACACAATTTAATCCTTACGTTCTAGCTCTTAAGTAGTGTTTAAATCCTTCCATTTATTTGTATATACTCTGTACAGCTGTTCCCTTTCAATGCACTTATTGCACTTTTTCAGTGGACATTGATCTGATCCCCCCAATAGAAGGAACTGTGGCTATCTTATTCCTTGCTATATTCTTAGGGATGAGTTCCAGGTTTGGACATGATTGATGCTCAATAAACATAAATATCAGTTTTGTGTGTAAAACGATGTTTCCATTTCTATCAAGAAGGGGAGAATGCTTCTACAAACAGGAGTCTTTCTATTGCAAGCTCTTTAGAGAAGAAATAATGCTATTTATTTTAATTATGAGCTGGATGAGCACAAAGGAAGAACACCTGAGGTTTGAGTTATAAATGCTGTGTAAAGTCACTGTGATCCTGCGGTGCTAATAAAACACGAGAATAAGACTATTGAGTCTTGTGCAAATATTTTGATGAACCATTTTGTCAGAATGAAGACTCCCCTGAAGAGGAAAGTCTCAACTCAAAGTTCAGAAATTTTGCTGAGCTAAAATGTTTGAAAATCAGGACAGTCTTAAAATCAGTGTATTTATGTTTACTTATACAATGCTTTGAAATCTCAATCTCTCTCTCTCTCTCTCTCTCTCTCTCTCTGTCTCTCTCTCTCTCTCTGGAATGCATAGCTTCACAATTCCCTGTAGATCACAAATATGTGTCAGTTCACCATAATTTGTCTTTTTATGAGTACTTAGAGATTAATTCTCACTGCATTGGGAGTGAATATACAAGACGCTTCTGATATCCTGGTTTTGCCCTGCTAGAGTAACAAATATGTAAAACATTATAATCTCAAATTCATTATGAAGTTACTATACTCCCAGCAAGAATATCTCAAAGTGGCCTAAATTTAACTATTTTTTAAGAAAATAAGAACTCTGTAAATAAGAGAACTTTGTATTTTAGATTACTTATACATGATAAACCTACACAATATCTCTGATGCAAGCAAAAGTGCATAAAAGTACTGTGAGCATATCATTGGATTTGCACTACTACTACAGTGATAGAAAAGGCCATTCCATGCTTGGTTGAGCTAAATGTTAGCAGGTAGGCCACGAAGTGGCTATGGGGTTAGAATAGTAATATTTTGGGGATTTCTATAGTCCTAGGCCTGCTTTGTGTTGAGATGCGAAAGCCAACTAGCACCTAACCTCTGCAAAAGCTTTCCATAAAACTATCAGTCTTATTGTACATTCCTTGGGGAAGATACCTGATTATATAAAACTTATGTTTTACCTTTTATCTATCTTTCTATGTAATAATTCCCAAATTACTGTAAGTAAGTGTCAGGGTGAAATATAGCTGGTCACCTTTTTTTATTCAAGTTGTCAAAACAAAAAAAAAAAGAAAAATTTCAGACCAGCAAATATTGTCACATCATTTTTCTCTAAATTAAAAGATAGAAGTATCTCACCTCTCTTTGAATTCATCACTTTGTGTGTTAGATATAAATCTTCCCTACTACTCTGACCTACAGGTGTTTAATGTTTTCTTTCTCTGTATTCATCTTTGCCCCTCCCTTTTAATTTCTATAAAACAGGTAATACCACTAAGGTCCTTACATGAACATACTTCTGATGCATCAAAATAGAAAGTGCCGTCTTCTAAAGAACTTTTTGTTTTTTTGGACTGCCTAATATATTTTGTGCTAAAGAGTTCTGTATGGTTGAAACTACCCAAGGAAAAGTGCTTACCTTTAAAAATACTTAAATGTGACTTGACACAGTGGCCCAAAATGTGTAAGAAAGTCAAAGAAAAAAAGAAAGTATAAAGGAACAGGTCATTTATTAAAGATAAATTATCAGCCGGGCACAGTGGCTTACGTCTGTAATCCCAGCACTCTGGGAGGTCAAGGCGGGCAGATCACTTGAGGTCAGGAGTTCAAGACCAGCCTGGGGAACATGGCAAAATCCCGTCTCTACTAAAAATCCAAAAATTAGTGGAGCATGGTTGTACATGTCTGTAATCCCAGCTACTTGGGAGGCTGAGGCAGGAGAATTGCTTGAACCTGGAAGGTGGAGGTTGAAGTGAGCTGAGATCACACCACTGCACTCCAGCCTGGGTGACAGAGCAAGACTCGGTCTCAAAGGAAGTGAAGATGTTGTTAGAAGGGAAACAAACTCAATTATACAAACAGTAAATAATATATTGTTAAAGGGTGACAACCCTGAATGAATAGCTTTTTCTTTTCTGCAATTTCACCAACTCTCAGTTGACTAGAATTAGAAATATAAAAACAGAAACGGCAGAGGAAGTGAAAGTGTGGTCCCTTTGGAGCTAGCTTTATAATTTCCGAAAGATCCACCTCTGCTTTATTATATGGGGCAATGAAAACTCTCAGCAGTTCGCTTCACAGGGGAGTCTTCCATTACCGACTTGGCATTCCTCCTCGGCAATACAAGGTCACTCAATTATCCTCTCTTCAGATGCCAGCCCCACAGAAGGAAACTACTCTACTGAGGAAGCTCCCCGCAATAGTGCAATTGTACAAACAGAAACAAAGTACTGGCATCTTGCTAAAATGTGTTTTCCCAAGCAACTGAAGTGTAATTTTCAGCAGTACAGTATCAACTACTAAACTACACATAAAATGTGAGTGCCTAGTCAAAAGGAAACAATCTTTCTTCATTCTAAGCCAGTCATAGCTTTTGTATTACTGTGTGAAATATCATTTATTTAAGTCGGAGTAACCTATCCATGAACAAGGAAAATCCATTTAGAAAAGTATTACTTCAGCACAGCAATTGCGAGCAAAATTCTCCTAAAAGGATAGGCAGGAAGATTAGGACAATGTCTCCTTTTTTATTTTAAACAGTAAAACCGCCCTGATTTACAAGTTTATAAGAGCTGCAAAACTCCCCCTGAGAATTATAAACTTCTTTTTTCTCTTGAATTTGTCCAAATGAATGCATCACTCTACTATTCACTTGGATAGGTTTGTAAGAATGAATGTGTTTTTTAAAAAAATAACCTCTCATTACTCAATTAATTATCAAAGTAGTAGAAAATTCACGTGGGAAACAACTTTTAAACTTTGAGTGGTACCCTTCTCTACTCTTCTCTAGCAAAGTCTTATGGGGATTGATTGCTTCCACACTGTACCTCCTTTAATCTCCTCTAACTGCTGTTGACCTATCTCTGCCATTCCTCTCCAAGTATATAATAAATCAAGTACATTTTACATGAAAAATGAAGTAATTACTCAGTGAATCCAATGGCTAATTGCACATAAAGGCCTCTGGGAAATATAGGACAAATCAGTGTCAGATTTCAAAAGACAGAAAGGAAGTTGAAGTTAATAACTCTCAAATACTGACAGGCAGAAAAGGACTTGAAATGCACCATCTCTTCAGACACAAACTGATTCCCCACTTAGGGGAATTGCAAAACTCTAGCTATACACACCTTCTTTATGCCAATAATAGTACTAACAACTGAGAAAATAGAACCTATTGCACTAAAGTGAACTATTTTGGAGGGAAAACTGAAACTGCCTTTTATTACTATTTGTATGAAGTCTTTGAACAGCAAAAGGGTCTGTGTCTTTTTCCTTTTGTTTGTGTATCGGTACAGTCATATTTGTTCCAAAAACTAATAACTAAACTGTTTGTTTAGATGTAACGAAATCTGATTGCCTCTAGAATGTTGAATAAAAACATATTGGAATTAAATATTATGCAATCTCTTTTTATTACAAGAAGTCCATTTGAAAGTTTTGTGTTTTTTTCCTGTTTGCAAAAGTATTTAATAGATCACACTGATTTGTTTTGCCTCTTGCTTCTTATATCTCTTTTATATGGCAGGTAGTATGTATCTATGACATAAAAGATGATAAATACCACAGTTACAGAATAAAGGTATAAAGCAAAATGTTCCTCATACAGATCAATATCACATGAACACAAGATAGTATTGTGTACTAGAAGGAGTTATATCACCATGCTGTTAAAAAAAAAAAAAAGCACTTATCTGTTGCAGAAAAAAAAATTTTTTTTCTAGGAATTTAATGATCCACAACTTTTATGATGAATTATAATCATAAATACACATACAACACATTTACACCACACATCATGAACACACACATGCATACATCTCTCTCTCCCTGCATATATAGTTGTTATATTGATATTTTGTATTGTAAATCACTATTACTGGAGTTTATTAAGAAATGATATCTCTGCTTCCAATTTCAAACAAAAATGCAAGTTTTAATTTCCCTTTAAGCTCCTCCTACTTTTTTCTGATATGACCTAGGGTTCTGAAGGTATTTTTGTCTACAGAAAGAAATTATAAATACTGTCACAGCAGGAGAAGTTATGTGTTTGTGGCAAGGATTCCCAGTGGCCAACTTTTCAGACTTCATTATTTTTCGACAGTGTGTGGCTTATCTACTGAAACATGAAAACTAATGCTGACTTGGTAATATTTTACTTCCATTTTATTACTGTGCTTTCAGTATTAGATATCTACTCATCGAGATAAATTATGTCCATAGTTATACCTTTATTTTGAGATTCTTATCTCTGTGTCCTCTATTAAGTGTCTTTATGGTATCTTTTTTTATTCTTAACAGAACTATGACATTAAATAGGAAAAGATAATAGGTCTGCCATCCTTCATCAATCTAGTATCACAGTAAGTCTAAACAAATGCTATTTACAATTAGGACAATCCTCAATATACATTAGTGATGCCTGTGTCCATGTATCTGTTGATCCAATGAAAACATAAACATATGATTAATATCAGCAACATAGGTTTTTCATCTTTTCTTACCAGCAAGTAAGATGATAGTAAAAAAAATAGATGTTTTATCCAGTTAAATAGTGGGACTACATCCATTGCTGATGTTGGTTGCATTATAATTGTGAGGAGTTTCTCTGGGGAGAACACTAACTGCTGAAATATATAACTAATCCCTTTCAGTTTTTTGAAGCATTTGCATACCTTTGTGTGAAAATCACTGACTTTTACCACTGATTTTCTCCTATTTCCTCAGGCCAGGTCATGATGCTTGATGTAAAAGGGAGTCTGTGTTTTGTTTTGTTTTGTTTTGTTTTGTTTTTTAAATCATCCATTGTGTTTTTCCCATGCTTATTATCATGACAGTGCTGCAGTGCCTTAAGAAAAAGGATTTTTAAAATAACATGAAATGACTAAAAAGTGTTCGAGGTAAAAAAAAAAAAATCCATTTTTTTTTTGTTTTAAATATTTTTTGTGTTTTTGATTCCTTTTGTCTCCTGCTTCTTTGGTAATATTGGTTCTATTAGACTTAGGTTGTGATAAGACCTGCTAGGCTAAAGAACAAAAGACAAATGAGAACTCTCCGATAATAGATAGCTCCACTTTTGCATTTATTTTGAGACTGGGAGGATGCATCGCTTTATTCCTATCGAGTACAAGAAAACAACAGACTTTATCCCCGCTTAATCACAATGGATTGCCATGGTGTACTTATTAATAGTTATATATGGAAAGCTAGTTAAAAATCATTGTTTTCAATCTGGAGATCGAAAGCACTGTTGTGAACATCAAGGGAGAATATTAAAATAAATGGATAGTATGTTACGAAAGTCTCAAGAAACAATTTTCTTGTTATGGCATGCACCAATTTCATTCACTTGATATTCTTTATTATTAAGAATCTAAACTAAAGGAAGAAAAGCCTCACCTAAATTTTAATGACTCTTCTAAGTAATATTGATTATGCTTTGAACTACGCTTTAAATTGTTTGGGGTGGTCCATTCTCTAAATACTTAAAATGCAAGAAGGCTCCTGGACAAACAAGGGAAAAACATTTATTTTAAGCTTTAAATGAAAGTCATTTTAAGATACTGCTCATACATTGTACTAATGCATTAAAATAAATATGTTCATTAGATTTTAAGGTAGATTTCCACTGAATGATTGTTAATCAACGATAGCACAAATGGAATTTAGAGATAGGCTACATGCTTGCATTAACTTAAGTTCTCTTGGCTGCAATTTTCTCTCCTATAAAATGAGGAGAATATCTACACATCTCTAATTGCTGCTTGCATTCTAAGACATTATTTGTGTTCTGATTTTGTTTTGTTTTTGTTTGAGAGACAGGGTTTTGTTCTTTTGCCCAGGCTGGAATGCAATGGCACAAGCACAGCTCATGGCAGCCTCGACCTCCAGGGCTCAAGTGATCCTCCCACCTTAGCCTCCTAAATAGCTGGGACTAATTACAGGCATGTACCACCATGTCCAGCTATTTTTTAGTGTTTTTTTTTTTCTTTTGTAGAGACAGGGTCTCACTATATTGCTCAAGCTGGTCTCAAACTTCTAGGCTGAAGCAATCCTCCTGTCTTGGCCTCCCAAAGTGTCTGGATGATGGGCATGAGCCTTGTATTTACTTTGTAAGGTGGAAATGCTTAAACCACATCTTCATGCTTAAACGTTCCCCATGGGTGAGTCAGCATAGAATTTGTCTAAATAAGGATTGGAAAACATTTATAAATAGATCAGTATGTTGTAATATGTAAGACACTAAAAATGAACTGTAAATGGAGAAGCAAAAACTAAATATTAAAACAAAAATTCTTGGCAATGAATCGAAATGCTATTTTATTGTCAAAATACATATTTGATTAATTTTTTTTTGTTTTGCTTTGTTTTGTGATGTAGTCTTTCTCTGTCACTAGACTGGAGTGCAGTGGCCCAATCTCGGCTCACTGCAACCTCTGACTCCTGGGTTCAAGCTATTCTCCTGCCTCAGCCTCCCGAGTAGCTGGGACCACCGGCACATGCCCAATTTTTATATTTTCGGTAGAGATGGGGTTTCACTTTCGGAGGCCAAGGAGGGCAGATGTCAAGATTAATTTTATTTTTTTAATCACTTACTTCCATGTCTTACTAGCCATTCTCCTCTGTCTTTTCTTTCTACCTGTTATTAATGACTGCCTGTTGTAGGACTTTGCCACAGTATTACAGTATTTCAGACTAGGTGACAACATTAGAACTCATAATTTTCTAAAAAATGGCTTAACCAAGGGTAAGATGTAGCAGTTTAAAGATATGCATGACTGAAACTATCTCTGAAGAAGTTAAAAGGTCACCTTATGGTCTTAGCAACACATCTTTCTGTGGGTTGAGGAAGCCACTTATGTGCCCACACTGGGTGGAACTCCGGCAGTTCAGTGCTGTTGGGATTCAGGGCTTCTGGGCTGACGTTATTTCTGGCAGAAAAGCACAAAACTGGGGCTTCACTTGAAACGATGGTGAAACGGAACCAGCTGTTTCCAGATAATCATGGGTATATTCCAGACTCTTAATATATTCCTTTATGGAAGCTTTAAATAAAAGTCATTTTAAGATACTATTCATACATTGTACTAATGCATTAAAATAAATATGTTCATTAGATTTTAAGGTAGATTGTCTGCTTTTCTAGTCTCTCATATTAAACCACTGCACCCCTTTCTATATCTCATGGTTGATTTTTTTTTAGTTAAATATTAATGATATATAAAAATAACTAGACAGTGCAAAACTATTTGTAGATCATCATAAATTAACAAACTACTTTTGTATTTAACTATTAGTTATTTTTAGAGGAAAATTTTAAAATAAAAATCATTGTTCCCTGGATCCTAAGATTCTTTTTTAGCTAGATCTTAAGACATTAGTCAATTAATCCTAGGGACATTCAACTTAATGATTGAAGTCTACAAAATAGACATGATATAAAAGTTGTCTGAAATAAACAAAAACCATTGTTAAATAAGAAAACATACTTGCAAACAGTATGTTGAGCTTGATTTCTTTTATATTTACATCTACATCTATTTATTTAAAAATCTTAAAGATGCACACTACCCAGAGAAGGGAAGTTACGGACAATTTTTATTTTCACTTGTACTTTCAAATCATCTAACTGGCCTTCCAACCTCCGCAAACATATGGCCCACATTGAACTCCCAAAGGCAGCCAATCACATTAAAATTGGATTTGATGAAATAAAATGAGTTGACTTTTTTTGTTCTTTCTATGTCTTTAGATATAGAAAATAACACTATGAAAGGATCATCATGGCAGCATATACACTTCCTTTGTTTTTATGCCATTATCTTCCTTACCATGGCTTTTAGAAGTGGTATTTTCATTAATGTATATTGAGATTTCAACTTTGGAGAGTAAACCAAACAAATTCACAACTGAAAATGCTGCTAGCCCCAGCTACCATGTCACACTGATATAACAATATAACTTAGAAGGTAGCAGATATTCTCTAGGACTAAAAGTCAGGAAATTTTTTTGTAAAGAGTCAGAAGAATGTGAAAACTCTAGTTTTATAAAGATGGATTGTTTTGAGTTGTTTCTTTTTAAAGTTATTGTCTTAGTTCAGGCTGCTATAACAAAGTACTATAGACTAGGTGGCTTATAAACAACTGAATTTTATTTCTCACAGTTCTGAAGGCTGAAAGTCTGAGATCAAGGTGACAGTATAGTTGGGTTCTGGTGCGGGTTCTCTTTTAGTGTGCAGAATGCTGATTTACCTTTGTATCCCCATGTGGCAGAAAGAGGGCAAGACAGCTCTCAGGGGTCCCTTCTATAAGTGTATTTATCCCACTCCTGAGGGCCCCAATCTCAATATGTAATTAATTCTCAAAGGTCCTGATTCCACCACACTGGGAGCTAGAGTTTCAACATATAAATTTGGGGGGACACAAACAGTTCACAGCAGATGGCTTAATTCAATTTTTATTGTATGCTTATTTTCCTTTCTCTTTCTTACACGTATTTTTCTTTAAGTTATGACTGTAGTCGCACACATTCTTATAAGAACTATGCGAACTGGTGACTCAGAATAACTGTCTAATGAATGTAGTATATATCAAGGCTGACAACCTTTTCTAGTACCCTTAGGAATATTGGAAACATAATCTGTTGTTAGAGATTCTGAAATTCATAACAAATTCAAAAATAGCTCTTGTCAAGTGTGACACAAGCTATAGTTATTAATACCTGGCAGGCATATTTTATTATAAAACAGTGGCTCACCTTTTTTCCTCAATTTATTGTATAAAAATACACCTGGCTCCCAAAGTACTAAATGGCTCTGTAATAAAGAAGCATTACTGAGTCCTTTGATCCAAATCTGCTTGATTGTTCATGTACAAGTGGCGTGAATAGAAATCAAGTCAGTGAACCACTAAAATTTTGACATTCTGATTAATAAAAATGATAATAATAATAAAGTAACAACAATTTTTAAATTATATTCTTCAGAACATGAAACATTAGAAAATGGAAAGTAAATGAAACAGTAAATTACATGTTAAATAAATGTTTTTAAACATTTTCTGAGTATTCCCATTTCTTTTGCAGCTATTTACCACTAGATTGGGAATTATACAGGAATAAAATGTTCTCTTTTAACCAATATGAAATTTTTTAAAAAAAGAAACAGAGTATCACTGCAACCTCTTTAAGTCCCAAATATCTTACTATAATTCCAAATATTCTTGTTGAAAGTTTCTTAGAATTACAAGCTAATAGGTTGGCTGCATTTACTAGCTGTAGTTACTTCTGCTCAGTCCCCCACTAAATACCAGGTGTGAGAAAAGCAATAGCAGGCATAATCCCAACTACAACAATTTATACCACTTTATATATAAAGTATCAATTTGTTTTGAATTGCTACTTTCCAGAATTTCATACTAAACTAGATTGATTATGAATGTAACACAAGAAAATTTCCCCTTTACCAGCTAGAAAGCAGATATTATGCTTATTATGCTTCCTAGAGGATCCTAGACTCAAGAGACTTGAATCTCAAAAATCCCTCTTCTTTTATGTTCATCTAATTAAAATATTACTCAGGAAAGGCTCTGGTTGACACTGCTTGGGTAACATGCTCTCCAATTTTTCAAGAACCATATGATATCATTGGCAGCCCCCACTATAACTACAAAATTGAAATAGGAGTTTGAGGGAGCACTTCTCCCCAAGAATATGATGCTAGTTACCAGAAGTAAGAAAGTTTCAAAGACTAAACCAGAAATATCCACTATAAAGTGTTTTTGAATGATTCTAGCTATATTTGTAATATCATTAAAATGAGGAAATCAGTTATCAAATGCTATCTTAAAGATCACATGTGTATCTGCTCCTCTGCTCCTCTTCCCCACCACTTACAGGTTATCTGTTAAGTTTAAAAAGCAATTTTTCCATTAATATCTCAATTGATTATTCATACCACCCCATATGGTTGTAGGACAAGTATTACTTCTATATTATGAATAATATGTTCTTTGGGTTTATAAGGCGAGTTATTTAAGGTCTTACACCTCAGGGAGTACAACAGCTGAAGCTCAAACATAGATCTTCTGATTCCTTGTCCAGTGCTCTTCCTTTTATACCATGCAGGTGTGAATGTAATAACAACAACAACAACAATCAAAACAACCAGGTATTGGCATAATCATTTGGTACTATTTTTTAAACATTAAAAGTAAACTTAATTTTTTGCACTTTTAGAAAATTTTTGTTGTGTTCTTATTTTATATCTTCTAAATGCTTCCTGTATATTTTAATATTCAATTATCACATATCTGTGAGGAAAACATGACTCAATGTGGCTTTTTCTTCTAGGCACAAATGAAGAAAGTCTTGATATTTTTGTATTTTCAAGACAATACAAATACAAATGACCAAGAATAACTTGGAGAAATTAGAAAAATGTTAACTGAATTCTGCAAAAATTTTCAAATGAATAGATATAGCTTCTGAAAATTGGATGAATGGAATATTTTGAAAATGTATACGCTAAATGAATACAGTACTGATTTCAAGTTATGAAACCGTGCTTTTCTATCATCACAGAATAGGTACCCAAATAGTTATAAGTACAAGTTGAAATGAGTGGGCGTTTAAAAGCAGATATGACACCAGTTTTAACAATATGTAAACAGACAAGTCGAAGAATTAAAAAAAGTTGCAGAATTGCATTCAACTCATGAGTTTCCTATGACTCAGTCAATGAATTTTAGGAGCTAAAAGCTCTCAAAAAATTCTTTGAAATCCCTTGGGGGTACAACATGGAATTATTAAAATTATAAGTGTACATGAATTTGCTTATTTATCTCTCAACACTGCTGTTTTGACAAATAGACCTCAATTTTGGAAAGGATGAGGATAACTGAATGCATAGCTATCAAGCATGTGTTTATGGGAATGCCAGAAGCATGCTCAGGTATTTCTAATTATCTGCCTCGATGAGAACCACTAGTTGCATTGTACGCACTGATCATGAGCACCCCTGAGTCTTCAGGGCTCATTAGTCAGCCAATGATGCATTATGCTCAGTGAGTGCTGAACATTGGGTTACTCTTTCTAGATATAAGGTCTGGATTGAAGTGAACCTGAAATCTATATCGTCCATATTAACTATTTAATTAGCATATATTTCACATAATTGGTATACATATTTTGATATATATAATAAATAGGTGAAAGAAATAAGATCAGTTGATATATTATGTAGCATAAAAGGCCTACAGAGAAGATAACATCCAAACAGAAAACCTCCACAAAATGAAGGAGTTTGATATGCAGATACTGGGCCAAGAGCATTCCAGGCAGAATTTGCTTTGCACATTTGAAGAATAAAAGAAAGCCTGTAGTGCTGGAGCAGAGGGAAACGTGGGAGATATGTGGGGTGATGAGGTCAAGGAAAGAGCCTGGGTCTGAATTACATAGAGCTTTCTGGACTGTTAAGAAGGCTTTAGTGTTTACTCTGTAAAGATTAACACAGAAGTCATTCAAACAGTTATTTTAATTTAAATAAATATTTAATTCAGGACACATTTGATCACTGAGTAACTCAGTCACTAAATAGGAAGTGTTCTAGCTTTGGTAGTTTAGTGACCAAAGTGAGGTGAACATTTTTGTTAAATGTTCATCTTAAAAATTATCTAGTAAAATTTTCATTAAACTCCAAACGGACTCTCCAAGTAATTTATTGTGGATTGTTCCTGGGAAAAAATCAGTTTACTTTTCCTTTTATCTTTTTATGTTTTTAAGGCCACTGAAAAATCAAAAATTCATTACAGGAAAACAAAAAGGTAAAATATGTTTTTCTTTACCCTTCTCATTAGAGTTACCTTGGTAGCCTAGTTCAGTGACAAAGATACTCTTCAAAAGTCTTTCGTGCTAGTGGTGTTCAGACAATACAAATGTTTCACTTATATTTTCATTAATTACTGCTTTGCACTGTTGGTTTCTGCATATTATTCATGGAGACAGAAAGAAATGTGATGCGGCAACAATTAAAACATGCACATAGAAAGCAATTAAGACTGGGGAAACATCTACAAAAAGAATATATCACAGGAAGGCAATGATTTAATACTTTTCAATACCTTTTTATAGACAAATATTCAATAACCATTGTCCACAACTAGAAAGTTCGAGGAAATTATTTCACAAGAATGGTGCCTTTTACTGAATTACATTTCCCGATTCTTCAATATTCACATCTCCTGGTGTAATGCAATGTGATAGTCAAGATTCTCCAGAGAAACAGAACCAACAGGACATATATACATAGTGGAAGCTCACAAGTCCCAAATCTGCACAGCAAGCTGGCAGGCTGGGGACTCAGGGAAGGGCTGCAATTTGAGTCCAAAGGAAGTGTGTTGGCAGAATTCCCTCTTCCTTGTTGGGGGTCAATCATTTTTTTTTTTAATTAAAATCTTCAACTGATTGAATAAGCCTCGCTCAAATTATGGAGAGTGATCTGCATTACCTAAAGTCTACTAATTGAAATGTCAATCTCATCTAAGTAATGTTTAATCAAATATCTGGGTACTTCGGCCTAGCCAATTGACACATAACTATCATACATAAGATGAAGACCATTATAGGTTTGGGATGGAATGCATTTTTCTCCAGGGAATGTAAGAGTCTAGTCTTAGCAAAATATTTGATGGAAGATTATTCTTCAGTGAGAAGCGTAATTTTAAATATAGTGTCTTTCCATTCTAGAACAATTAAAATAGAAACAAAACTTTAAAATAAATTATATATACACATGTCTACATTAATCTATATTTTAACACAGTATCTCATGATTCTAAAACCATTGCAGAAAACAGAAGCAAAAATGTACAACAAAATATATGTACATATATATTTATATATTGCAATATTTAACTGTCTAATATGCTCATGGAAGATTTTAGAATTAAAATTTTTCTCTCTCTTGATTCAAACTTCTCAGAAAAATAGTTTACATCCACTACCTTCACCTCTTTAACAATATTCACTCAACATCTTACTACAATCTACTGGAACTACCTTCCTTGAAGTTACCATTTACATCTTGATATGGTTTGGCTGTGTCCCCACCCAAATCTCATTTTGAATTGTATTTCCCATAATCCTTATGTGTCATGGGAGGGACTTGGAAGAAAGTAATTGAATCATGGGTGTAGTTACCACCATGTTGCTGTTCTCATGATAGTGAGTTCTCATGATATCTTATGGTTTTATAGGGCTTTTCGCCCTTTTGCTTTGGATTTCTTGCTGCTGCCATGTGAAAAAGGACATGTTTACTTCCCCTTCTGCTGCCATAATATTGGGAGGTGAATACAATCATAGAGCTCAGACATGGCTGGAAGAAGCACTCAGCTGAGCTCAGCCCAAGTTGCTGACCCACAGAATCTGAAGCTAAATAAATGGTTATTGCTTTAAGTCATGGAGTACTGGGTTTTTTTGTTTGTTTATTTTGTTTTGTTTTGACACAGTAATACATAACTGATAAACATCCTTGCATTATTTTTGTAAACACAAAAAGTTTAACATTTACAATTATTTTCACCTTGCTGCCTCCCCAAAAATTATTTCTAAGAGATACCCAAAATAATATCCATATTTTATATTTTCCTATTTTTCTTTATTTTTTTATTTTCTTTTTTTCCTTTTTTTTTTTTTTTTTTTTTTGAGACAAGGTCTTGCTGTGTCACCCAGGCAGGCTGCAGTGTAGTAGTGGAATCAAGCTCACTGCAGCCTTGACTTTCTGGGCTCAAGCCATGCTCCTACCTTAGCCTCCTGAGTAGCTGAGATTACAGGCCTGAACCACTATGCCCAGCTATTTTTTAATTTTTACTTTTTTGCAGAGACGGGGTTTCACTATGTTGCCCAGGCTGGTCTTGAACTCCTGGGCTCAAGAAATCCTCCCACCTCAGGTGCCAAAGTGCTGGGATTACAAGTGTGAGCCATTGTTCCTGGCAAAGTTTAGAATATTAATGACTGATTCCTAAATAATCTTCTAAATAAAACTGAGCGATAATATATTGAATTTTGGAGAAAAAAGGCAATTTATACACATTTACATATTCATGAAGGAACTGCTGAAAAGCAAATTGTAGGCTCATATAAATATATAACATTGTAGTGTTGCTTTTGTAAACAGTAATTTTAATAGGAAATTAAATTTTATCATAATCACAAATCAAACTTTCAGTTCTGTTCATGTAAGTTAAAGGTAACTTCTGCTGCATGAACACCATAAGCAGAAATTTTGTTATTAAGCTTTTTTTACATAGCAACTAAATTTTAAAGGTTTCTTAAAAGCTCTCAAGGATAATTTTATATTAGATGCCACCCAAGACACAATTAAAATTTTATGCACACTTATGCTGACAGTTGTCAGAAAATGCCTTGAGAACTTTGCATACTTTTCTTTCTGTATAAGAACAATTAATACCGATTCCCAGAAGGGTACGTAGTGTACGCAAGTAACTGGTTGACGCCCTTTGGGCAGATTTTAACTGCATTATGCCTTAGATATACAATAAACCATTAGTGGTAATTAAAATTCATTTTGTATCAGTGATAAGCTAAGGTATCATTAAAGGTCATGACTTTGTCCTTAATTATTTGGGTTATTGTTTTTATTTAATTAGATCAGTTTAATGAGTCTTTGGTTGCAGTGTGACTCTACATTGAGCAACACACCTTGAAGGGCCACATCTTTGACAGCCTTGGCTGCTCATTTGTAATCTAATGGAGTTAACTTATTGAACTTCACACACCAGATTAGGTTAGTGAATTCTCTTAGGAAAGCAGACTGGATTGGGTTACAAGTTTTGTCTAGATTTGGTAGAATTCAATTCAATTCAACTAATGATGTACATTAAACAAACTCCTCTGAAGAATCCCTTCCTCCTTCTAACTATAAATTACACTTATCCATTTCACTACTTTAATAACTATAAAAGACTCTGAAGGGAAGTTGCAAAATGGGGCACTCCCTCTTTATACAGACAAAGTCCCAATATTCTCTCAGATGGCACAAAAGTCATTTAAGGTTTCTCTGTGGAAGTGTCATTGTTCTTTTCTAAAATAATGTAAGGTAGAGAAACCTCCAGTTGTTAAGAGTAATGAGAGTATATTCATTATTAGTGTTGTCATACAAAACTACCACACACAAGGTGGCTTAAAACAACATAAATTTATTCTTTCACATTTCTGAGGGCTAGAAGCACAATATCAAGGTGTCAGCATGAAGATATTCGCTCTGAAGGCACTAGGAAAAAAAATATTCCTTGCCTCTTTTAATTGTCGGTGGTTTCTGATGTTGCTGGGCTTCTGACAGCCTAATTTCAATCTGTGCCTCTGTTTCCATATGTCCATCTTCTCTGTGTGTTTCTGTGGCTTCACATGGTGTACTTCTCTCTGTTTCTCTCTCCACTCTTCCAAGGGTTTGGCATTGGATTTACGGACCACTCTAACCCAGTGTAACCTCATCTTAACCAATTACTTCTGCAAATATCCTGTTTCCAAATAATAGGGCCACATTCTGAGTTTCCAAATGGACATGAGTTTCAGTTGGAAACTGTCTGACCCACTACAGAGTAGATACTCAGTTATAGGCAAATAACTGAAAGAATTCTGAAAATGTGCTCCTGCATCTACTTGAACCAGAGAATCAGAGAAGTTGCTTGGAGTTTCATTTATCTGTGAATTGATTACTATTTTCCTTATCTGTAATTGGTGAGTAGTTTTCCTCATCTGTAAATTCATGAGGCTCTTTTAATTTTTAGTTCCTGCAATGTTTGTTTGCATTTAAAAGGCTTGCACATATAGATAAAATGAGTTAAGGAAAAGCCTTGGGAGATCTGTGTAAAACAGCAGATGAGAAGCCTTTAAAGGAGACAATGTGAATATTTTTGGTGGGTTTAGACTAATAATCATTTTTACCATAAATTATATCATTTCTATCTTATTTATGTAAAGTACTCTGTGAAATATCCAATGGAATTTTTCCACTAGTGACCTAATGACACGAGACTACAAAATTAGGTTTGATCAGCAGAATATACCAATAAAGCATGTTATAGTTACTTTAATGTGTTGACTTGACTAGGCTATAGCACCCAGTTATGCAATCAGACTCCAATCTTGGTGTTGTGAAGGTGTTTTATAGATGTTCATATCTATAATTCGTTGAATTTATGTAAAGAAGGTTGCCCTCACTAACGTGGGTGGGCCTTGTCCAATCAGTCAAGGGCCTTAAATTAAAAAAACTAGAATTTTCTGGGAAAGAAGAAGTTCTACTTCCAAGCTACAACAGCAACTACTGCATGAGTTTCCAGCTGCTGGCCTGCCCTATCCACTTTAGACTTGCCAGCTCCTACAATCATGTGAGCCTATTCCTTAAAATAAATATCCTTATGTATATCTATGTGTGTGTTTTTAAACATTAAAGTCAAATATATATATATATTTAAATATATATGTTTAAATATACAAATATATATATCTCCGAGATATTTATATATATTTATATATTTAAACATATATATATTTAAATATATATATAAAGGTATATATCTATCTCCCATTGGTTCTGATTCTGTGGAGAACCATATACAACTATTATGTATCTATCATATGAGAAATAAACATTTTTTTCTTAAAAAAGGTGAGACATAGAGTCATCATAATAAAGGAAATTTTCAATATTTATAACTTTCAAATTAATATGTGTGTGTAGAAAGTCATATGGTCATAAAATGCAACTTTCCTTGGAGGAAATATACAAATATAATTATAATGGAGTGTTAATCAAAACATCTTTACTTTTCAATAATTTTATATGTTTTTATTTTTACTCCATTCTATATTCTCATTAACATAATGCTCTTCTTGAGGAAGAGTATTAAATAATATCAAATCAATTGCACGTTAGATGAAAATCACTGACACGTTATTGTTTATCACTAGTAGACAGAATGAAATAATCAGCAGTATATATAACCTGCACCTCAAATTTAGTCAAAATAGTTATATGAGTAAAATGATGGCCAGGCACAGTGGCTCATACCTGTAATCCCAGCATTTTGGGAGGCTGAGGCAGGTGGATCACGAGGTCAGGAGATCAAGACCATCCTGGCTAACATGGTGAAACTCCCTACTAAAAAATACAAAAAATTAGCCAGGCGTGGTGGCACGCTCCTGTAACCCCAGCTACTTGGGAGGCTGAGGCAGGAGAATTGCTTGAACCCAGGAGGGTGAGGTTGCAGTGAGCTGGGATCATGCCATTGCACTCCAGCCTGGGAGACAGAGTGAGACTCCGTTTCAAAAAAAAAAAAAAAAAAAGATTAAGTAAAACAAAATTTAATCTGTTCAGTTAGTAAAATTCTTTCCAGTTTGAGAAGTGAATATTCACCACTGTAAGAAAGTTAAAGAGGGAATACAGAAAAGTCAATTGAATTAAACATATTTAAAAAGACACCTCTTAAAAACCCAATCTTTCAAACACCATGCAGTATAAACAAATCAGAAAAAGAAAATATAGAAATGAAACACAGTACACAGTGGTGCTGTGCTACAAGAGCTTTGTCTCTAAGCAAAAATCATGGAGGCTGAAATTACCGTTGGATCACATTCTGTGAGGCATTCTGGAAATGAACGTGACGGGGACACAGCCAACTTCCATCACACTTGCAATTGGTGCTCACCTCTAGAGGGCCATCTACTGAGTCTGAACAGCTCCTTACTGCCCAGCGGTTGAATACAGGTAAGTTCCATATAGTAATGCCTTGACTCCATTGTTTACAGATACAGAATTAGAAATGTACCATCATTGAATTATTTTCTTCCTATCTGATATAAACTTTTATACTTATGATATACAGGACCTTTGATGCCTTATTTAAAGAGCAGCAAGCTCCCATGACTACTGGGACTGGATCTCTCTATTTTGCTAATATTTCCCTACTTCCTATCACTGTTCTTCGGTCCAGTATTATATTACCAGGAAAAACTTCATAATGAACTTTTACCTGTTTCCTTAATTGAATGAAAATGTACACTGACAATGTTGACTAAGGACATGCCTGACTCTTACATGAACTTTAGAACTTACCAAACATACTCAATTAACTTCGGTAATGGTGGTTTCACACAAACACACACATTCATATGACACATATGTATGAAAGTGATGCAGGCCAGGCAGGTGAGCCCCCGAATTGGAGCTTAGGCCTTGAGGGTTCTTGGTTTTTCCCAGGAAAGAATTCAAGAAAGAGCCAGTGGTGTTAGGAATCTTTTATTGAATGATATTGCTTCTAGTAGAACAGTGCTACCTTACAGGCAGTTCACCCAGAGTTAGCTACCTATGGGCTGTAGACAACTGTATTTGCAGGTACTTGCAATTATATGCAAATTAAGGAGTGGTTTAATGTAAATTGAAGGACAGGTTATTTAGAACTTTCTATGAAAGGAGAGGTAACTTCCAGGTTTTTGCCATGGAAAGGGGCAGTAATTTCCAGGTTGTTGCCATGGCATTTGTAAACTGTCATGAGATTGATGCGGCCATCAATACGTCTTATGCTAATTAACAATTAGAGCAGCTAGGGATTGTTTTCCTCTCCATATGGTTTCAGCCAGTTTCTTCATTTTAGACTGCCTGGACCAGATCTTGTTTTACTCAGCAGGGTTGTGAACTGAAAACAACTCTTGCAGGTCTCCTACCTCAAAAGGGCAAGCTCATTTTTATTCAGGCTGATCTAATATTACTTGGCCAGTTTGAATAACAGACTGTTTAGTGTAAATACAGATCGGATATAAAAATGGTTCAAGCAAACCTAGATGTCCTTTAAATTTTTGGTACCCTAAGACTACATGATTACATTGAATAAGAAAAACAAGGTATTTTTAATTTCCTTTATTTGATTTGCATGTTAATTCTCATTAAGTTTGTTTTATTGGTCACTTAGAATCAAGGAAAATAGCTATTTGCATTGAGAAATCTAGATATTTGTTTTATCCTATTTAAAATATCTGGTATACTAAGTGAGCCAGAATAAACATTCTGATACTGATAAACCTATCTCTAGGTTTTTATTCTCTATTAATAGATTCAAAATAGAAACATATCAAATGAGTTAATAAAAAATTTCAAGACATGTAATAAAAATCAGGCTGTTTTAATTAGATGATGGCATCTCAATTTTGCTTCCATATCTGATAAAATTTGGCTTTTACATTTTTACAAATTATACACTTATTGTCATACACAGTAATGTGCCATATTATAACATTTCAGTCAATGACAGACCACGTGTATAACTATGGTCTCATAACATTACAATGGCACTTGAAAATTCCTATCACCTAGTGATGTTTTAACCATGATACCATTGTAGTTCAATGCCTTATTCAATTGTTTGTGATGATGTTGGCGTAAACAACTCTACTAGCTTATTAAAAGTATGGCACACACACTTATTTACAGTAGGTAGTACTTGATAATGATAATCTACTCTGTTACTGGTTTGTGTATTTACTATGCTATACCTTTTATCTTTGTTTTACTTTATTTTATTTTATTTATTTATTTATTTATTTTGAGACGGAGTCTCACTCTGTTGCCCAGGCTGGAGTGCAGTGGCACATCTTGGCTCACTGCAAGCTCCACTTCCCGGGTTCACGCCATTCTGCCTCAGCCTCCTGAGTAGCTGGGACTACAGGCACCCACCACCACGTCTGGCTATTTTTTTCTATCTTTTTTTAATAGAGACGGGGTTTCACCATGTTAGCCAGGATGGTCTCGATCTCCTGACCTCATGATCCACCCATCTCGGCCTCCCAAAGTGCTGGGATTACAGGCATGAGCCACCGCACCCGGCCATCTTTATTTTTTAAAGTATACTTCTTCTATTTATTAAAAAAAAAAAAGTTAACTATAAAGCAGCCTCAGGTAGACCTTCCAGAAAGCAGTCTAGAAGAAGGCATTGTTATCATAGGAGATGACTGCACACACATGTTATTGCTTCTGAAGACCTTCCAATGGGACAAGATGTGGAGGTGGAAGACAGTGATACAGATGATCCTGACCTTATAGGCCTAGGCTAATGTGTGTGTTTGTATCTTCGTTTTTAACAAACAGTTCAAAAATTAAAAAACCATTATAAATAGAAAAAAATTTAAAATAAAAAAAGCCCCTTATAGAATGTGGATATAAAGAAAGAAAATATTTTTGTACAGCTATAAAATATGTTCCTGTTTTAAGCTAAGTGTTATTACCAAAGAGCAAAAATGTTAAAAAAGATTAAAAGTTTATAAAGTAAAACTACTACAGTAAACTGAGGTTAATTTATTACTAGAGAAAGAAACAATTAATATATTTGATTTAGCTCAAATATGCAGAGTTTATAAAGTTTACAGTAGTGTACAGTAATGTCCTGGGCTTTCCCACTCACTGCTCACTCACTGACTCACCCAGAGCTATTTCCAGTCCTGCAAGCTTCATTTGTGGTGAGTGCTCTGTATAAATGTAACATTTTTTACTCCTTTATACTGTATTTTTACTGTATCTTTCCTATGTTTCCACATGTTTAGCTACACAAATATTTGTCATTATGTTATAATTGCACTTAGTATTCAGTAAAGTAACATGCTGTACAGGTTCCTAGCCTAGGAGCAAATTAGGCTATGCCATACAGCTTAGGTGTCTGTAACCTAGACCATCTAGGTTTGTCCAAGTACACTTTATGATGTTCACACAACTATAAGATCACCTAAGGACACATTTTTTAGAACGTATTCTGTCGTTAAAGGACACATACTGTAATTACTTCAGTCTTCCAACTAGTTATTCATCTTACCAAACTTTATAGAAATGAAATTCAATTTAAAATTTGTAAATTAATCACTTCTTATTTGCAATGTCAGCAGTATTTGCTAACAAGCATTACCTACTATTGAGATCACAGTAAAGCTTACATACTTTGTATGACACTTTGAAGAGCCAAGAGTGCCTTAGGCACATTTATTCTTAATCTGAGGGTATTATATGCCCTAGTGGAAAACAAAACAAAGCAAAACAGTATCCTTAATATTCTGCATTTCATAGTTAACGTTTTTATCTTTGTTGAAATCAACAGAGTCTATAAGGCAATTGTTGGGTGATTAAGGTTAATTAAATTGACTTTCTAGTAACCATTGTCATACTCTCCCACTGAACCATACAGTAGATTTTCTAATGGGCGCAAAGGTGATTACGTTCTGCACTACTTCCAGTATTGGAAAGAACATTCTAACATCCTGTCTGTACTTGTTTTAGAATATAGTCTTTCTTGTTAACTCTGATCAAAGTTAAATATGCCCATGATAGTTCCACTAATTTTACCCAAAAATAACATAAATCATTGCCATGTTGTTGATTGTCTTTAATAATTTGTGAAAGGAAATTTTCTTGGGAGTATTCTAATTTTAAAAAGTGATTTGCCCATTTCCCCTTCGCTATAATAGAGCAAGACTGTGAGGCCCATAAGATAGAATGTGCATTTTTAAATAATCTTGATTCAAGTGGATATGTCAATATATAAATTAAGTCATAATAATATAATATTTAATCATATTATATAATAATATATATTTAATCATATTATTATATAATTATATATATTTAATTATAAAATAGTAAACTTAAAACAGTAAGATGTATAGAAGCTTTTTGTTGTTTGCGTGTGTATTTGTATGTATGTATGTATGTATGTTTGTGTTTTCGTGCCCATCTTTTCATTACCTTAACTGTTGAGAAGAGCAATTTGTACCTTCATTGTGTAATGAGTTGTGGTATGCCAAAACTTAACACTGAAGTCTTCTGGAATAGACATTTTAAATTTTGCAATATTAGAGCCTCATAATTCAAATTGTCACTCCATTTATTAAAGGTCTATGCCTGTAAAAAATTTAAGTGCAAATTTTTTCCCTATTTAAAATTTTTTTAAAAAACACTTTCTTAGGCCAGGCATGGTGGCTCACACCTGTAATCTCAGCACTTTGGGAGGCCAAGGCGGGAGGATCACCTGAAGTCAGGAGTTCAAGACCAGCCTGGCCAATATGGTGACACCCTGTGTCCACTAAAAGCACAAAAATTAGCCAGGCATGGTGGCATGTGCCTGTAATCTCAGCTACTAGGGAGGCTGAGGTGGGAGAATCGCTTGAACCCTGGAGGCAGAGGTTGCAGTGAGCTGAGATCATGTTGCTGCACTACAGCCTGGGTGACAGAGTGAGACTCCATCTCAAAAATAAAAATTAAACGTTCAAAAACTAAAAAAAAATAAGAACAGTTTCTGTAAGTTATGAAACTCTTGCCTTTGGATTTGGATTTGTTATGATCATAATAACTATAGTGATATCCACTTTAAAAGGCCTACATTTGAGCAAAATAGAGTTTCATTTTCATGAAAAAAAATGGGAGCTTTTCAAAGGTAATTCTAATTATTAGTCATGACACTCATGAATAATGCTTATGTTTACTTTTTAAATTTAAGAAACACTCTCCCAGAGTAACCAAAACTTGAAAAGAATCTTGAAGTTTTAATTTGATTAAAAATGCCATTGATAATGTTTTTTATTAAAACATTATATGATTAAAAATCAGAAGCTTATTTCTGATTTTTAATGTTTCGTTAAAAAGGAAGTTTTTAAAGTTTCTTTTATTTGGATAATTAATTCAAGGAAAACCATACCACCATAAGTGAGAGAAGACTTAAACTTCTCAACTCATTGCAATTTGTCTTATTCTATTTCCAAGAAACTCTTTTCCTCTGACATATGTTTCCAAGGTAGCTTTGACAATTTTTGATATATGTATTTAATGTATATAAGTACACAAAATATATATATGTGTATATATAAATCAAGCCTATATATAAATGAAATGTATATAAACCATATGTATATGTTAGCATGGCAGCATTTTCGGTTAGCTTTTTGTTTGTTAAGAAGTTGGAGTTTTGAGGGGAGGGGGAAGGATTAGTACTTTGCATCAAATAGCTTGCTTTATAATGGCAGAATTGCTTTTACTTTTGTGATTTTTTTTGAAGTGAAATTCAGCTTTTTGCACAAGTAGTGCTATTATACTCATCATCAGTGTCTTACATGTACTGTATTACATTCCATACCCTCATTTAATTCTTAATAAACTGTACATATACCGTATCACATTCCATACCCTCATTTAATTCTCAATAAACTGTTCACTTATTTTTTTTTTTTAAATGGTTTTTTTGGACTGGGTCCAGGGCCCTGCTGCTCAGTTAAACCTCTTTTCTTTAACTGACCTCTAAAGAGGTCAAATCAGATTAGTTTTTTAAGAGATTGAATCAAAAATTTGATCTAAATATTACGTATATCTTCGGAGCACCTATAAAGATCATTTTGTTCGTTATATGGTAGTAATCAAAATAATTAAGGCTGGGTGTGTTGCCTCATGCCTGTAATCCCAGCACTTTGGGAGGCCAATGCCGGAGGATTGCTTGAGCCCAGGAGTTCCAGCCAGCCTGGGCAAAATGGTGAGACCCTATCTCTATTTAAAACAAAAAGAGAATTAATAGATGAGTCTGTAAGAAATGCCACTTAGGACTCATGGCCAAAATAATACTATTTTTTTTCTTAAGATTCTTGAATAGAAAACAAACTTGTATCAACATTAATTGAAAAAAATACAATATCTCATCTAAAAACTCACCTTCTATATTTAGCCCAAGAGCAATCATAATTTTTAAAGGAGGAAAGTCTATAATTCAAAAACATTTTCCAGTGAGGAGCACAGAGATAATTCAATACAGATAACTTTAACTCTTTAATTTTAATTTATTACTATGTAACATCTATATTCTTATTTGCTTAATGTTGGTTGATTTGTGTTTTATAATAATTGTTAAATGATTTAAGCTTCAGGAATAAATTCAAGTAATAGAATATCACAGAAAGTCCATAAAACCCTTATTATGAAATAGAAATTAAAATATACTTAGTATTTATATCAAAAATTATAGTATAAGTATTAATATTTTATAAGCGTTCTCAGAAACAAATGAGATTGAGACTTCTGGTTTTTCCCTAATATCTCTTCCCAATTACCCCATAGAAACATATGTTATGGTTCGTTATGTGGACACCCTGATATATTTTTCAGCCTGCCTTGGGGGGCTAAATGAATTGTAAACACTTTGCATGCGATGTGTTTGACCTCTTCTTCATTCCCTCCACCATCTTTCTGCCAGGTTGGTGGAGCTAACATCTTGAACCTTAAGTTAAAGGCAATGCATGGTGAAGCAAACAGTAAAAAGAAGCCTGTGTCCTTGACAGCACAGAGCCCCATATCAGTTCTGAATTTTTACATGAGAGAAAAATAAACTTTCATCTTGTTTAAGCCACATGCCAATCGGGTTTTCTGTCACTTGCAGCTAAACCCCCTCTTACCTAATACAGATTTGTGGGAAGGAAGAGGGATGATGCCAACTAAATAGGCTGGCATTTTTATCAACGAACACTCATTCTTTACCTTTTAAGTGATTCATGAACACGCTAGAGAGACATTGTAAACTGAATGTTTATGACATTACAAATGATACTCTAGACTAATATCCCTGATTTCTCTGCTACAACTTGTTTGATTAGCCCCTTGACATTACTCTCAACTGAGGGAAAGCAAAAGTAATTCATGACATTTTTAGAAATGTGGCTAATCTACTTTCACAAGCTTTCCAGCTGGGGATTTCAAGTTGAGGGTGACTATAGTTAATTTTTTTAATTTCTCGTTTTCTAAGGGAACCAGAGCTTTTCTACTAACAAATACTTTATTTTTTGCTGTTATTGTTGGCTAAGAGTGTCTTTACTTTGAGGTGATGTGTAACCTCCCTAAAACGACCTTGGAACTCAGATCCCCAAGGACCATATCCAATTTAAGCTCTCTCCGCCAAAGGGAAGCTAGATTGTTATTTTTTATAGAGACAGACTTGAAGCACAATGCATTTCACTGTGGAATAGATACAGAATATGATTCATAGCACTGCTCACCAGGTGAGGAAGGGGCACGTGCAATCATATGTCCTTCTGCTGTTCCTCAGCTTTCTCTCCTCTGTTAAAAAGAATTACAAAGGAGGTGGCAACATAGGGGAAAACTGAGAATGAGGAGGTGACAGGAAATGAAAGAGTTCTAGAACCATGTCAAATTTAAGTCACAGTCATGGTGACAGCTAATCAATTTTTTAAATTCTCCATATACTCTACATCTAATTGATAGTGTAAACATAAACACTGATGTCCCAATGACATAGAAGAAGTTATTTAGTAGATTTCAAGTCTGAAGCAGAAACAAACTTTGGTTAATTTGTTAACCAAATTACCAAATTGAATTTACCAAATTTTGGTAAATTCAAGGCTATGGTCAGCTATCAGTGTACATTTGTAAATTATATTTTTTTCATCTTCTGCATTAAAACCATATAGAATAATTTTCTACTTTCAAAAGAAATAAAAGCACATATAATGTAGGACAGCAATTTCAGGGTCCAAATAACTGATATTTGCTTATTCATTTTTTTGAATAAAGAAATAAATGTATTTCATATGAAGATTTTGTCCTGAGTGAGAGAAGTATGTGATTTTTGTATCATTCATTACTAAATATTAAAAGCAAAATGAACCTATTCGTGAACAGGCTGAACACAAAGAATATTAATGTTGCTTGTCTTATAGTTGTCAATCCCCTATAGAGTTCTCTCTCCAGGCCACCAAAGATGAGGCGACTGATGCCTTGTTTTGTCCTACCACCTCTCTACCTGAATCTGTTTTGAGGCAGATGTTCACCCTGATCTCTACTCTTACATAGTCTATGGCAAAACAATGAGACTCAATATTATCCATGTCACTCCCAAACGTGTAATCTTGGTTGATTTTTACTGATATTGATTCCTGGATTCTAAATTATTCCCCTATCTCAACCTATGCTGTTTTAGTGTTTAGTTCAGTGGAGAATTTCACAGTCGGCGTTCCTTTGGGCTATTTTTCTGGGGTCTCCTAGGCGTGATATTTGCATGTCTGGATGGCTTCCTTCTATCTCCGTTTTATATTGCCTTAGACTCTCAGTACTGATATGACTAATAGGAGACCAAAATTTGTATGATGTGATTCCCTCTCAGGTTATGTGAGCATAACTCCAATAACTGCTGAACTATTCAGTGAACCCCATGCCAGAGCCTGATGCCTGTCTCAATTCTTTGTGTTGTTGAGGTAGTCAGTCTTGCCTTCAGTTTAGTTCCATAAACTTACACTGAGAACCTACCACATGCCAAGAACTGGATACATGGAAGTAATAAGATAATGATTAAATCCTTTGGGGGAAAATCACACATATAAAAATCAACATAATGTGTTTGATAATATCAACGATTGGTCTGGAGATTTAATATTTTGTAGTAGTGAAAAGAAGAAAGAGGAGGAATGTATTAGTCCGTTCTCATGCTGCTAATAAAGATATACCCAAGTCTGGGTAATTTATAAAGGAAAGAGGTTTAATTGACTCACAGTTCAGCGTGACTGGGGAGGTCTCAGGAAATTTACAATCATGGCAGAAGGGGAAGCAAACACATCCTTCTTCACATGGTGGCAGGAGAGAGAAGTGTCAAGCCAAAGGGGAAAAATTCCCTTATAAAAGCATCAGATCTTGTGAGAACTTGCTATCACAAGAATTGCATGAGGGTAACCACTCCCAAGATTCAATTACCTCTCACCTGGCCCCTCTTACAACACACGGATATTATGGAAACTACAATTCAACATGAGATTTGGGTGGCGACATAGCCAAACTATATCAGGGAACTATACCAGTCAAAAAGAACATTCAATTCCAAAACAAAAAATCACTAACTATTTTGATGCAGGCTGAAGAAAGAACCAGTATGACAGCAAACCTTCCTTATGCATCCTTGTATCTCCAGCACCTAGCTTATAGCCTAGAGAATAGTTGAAATTTACTAAGTACTTGTGGAACGGATTATTGATTGACTGAATTAATAAATATTCTTAGAATATATTAAACTGTTGGATAAGTTAAACATATTATGTAAAATTCTTACTGATACAGGTCTGTGACTCACGTATATACCATATGTACTAAATTGTAGTATGTCGAGTTGTTTTGCAAAGTGGCTTTATTAACTACTTTCATTATGGCACAAACGCCCAAAAACAGAGCAAATACTCCACTAGAAATTGGAGAGTTGGTTATGATTTGTGTTGATTGGTATGCACAGGAAATAAGCCTGGTCCTCAACAGAAATGTGATTTGAGTGAATGCCAGGGAGTACACAATTTTGTGTTAAATTATTTGGAAATTTACAGAACTCTACAGAGATATTTCTTACCAATACCAAGTACCTCTTGTATATAATACATGCAGAAACGTGTACACAAAATGTGGACATTGTATTTTCTCTGCAATTTGTCAATGTTCCCCCTTTTACACATTTGGAAATCATTTCTATTTCCATTTTAATAATAAAATTCCAAAAGAACTATTTAATCTTAGTTTCATAAAGTAACTTTATATACAAAAATAATAATTGAGTGGTGCCATAATTATTTCATTCCATTTACATAGAGTTCATATGGCTTTGTGGAGGTTTCTGAGCATTCTTCTTTTTAAATGCTGAAATAATCATTAGTTCTAAATTGCTCCTTATATCAAAGCTCCAGAGATGCATAAATGATGTCAATAGGACATTTCAAACAAAGAAATGGTTAGTCCAAAACAGACTGGGAGAAAACTATATTGTTTATAACACTCTGTTCTGTATTTTAGAACCTTAACAACCCTTCTAGAGAAGCTGAGCCAATTGCTAATCAATAGTAATTATTTTTCTAACCATCTAAAAAAAATCCTTTAACCCCTAAAAGTAAGTCTGTTAAAAAGCCACATACTTATTTTCTAGTCATTAAATATACAGCCATTGCTTGAGTTTTAATATTTATAATGTATACTCTTTTGCAACTTTAAAGTAGGAACATTTTCAGCAATCGAAGGTAAAATAAAATCTTTTCCCAAGAGGTAGTTTTAAAAATAATAAGTTTTTGAATGATTAAGGCTATTACATATTTCTAATCTGCCCTAACATTTTGTTGAATAAGGGCATTTTGTTGAATAATACAGATATTAAATGGATAGCTAGATATATAAATATACTATGAAATATTTTTTCTGAATTAAAGTAAACTAATAATTATATGTAGTTTATACTTTTAAAACCTCAAAAAATCAGGGCACAAGTGCTGTTGAACATTTTTGTTAGCTTACAGATAAATTGCTTCCATGTAAGATTTTATTAAATGAGTGCAGGATGTCATTCTTATTTAGCATTAAGAACTTCTAGAGCTTCTAAAAGAAAGAGATACTAAAGATTAATTTAAACATTTGGAGAAAAAATAAATAACATATTAGCAAATAAAGGTGAATAACAGGTTTTAAATGAAATAATGGCCTTAGAGAAAAATAAAGAACATAATATACAATATAAAGTAGTTTTGTGTGTCCATTTAAAAAATGCTTCTTGCGGCCGGGCATGGTGGCTCACGCCTGTAATCCCAGCACTTTGGGAGGCCGAGGCAGGCAGATCACCTGAGGTTGGGAGTTCAAGACCAGCCTGACCAACATGGAGAAACCCCATCTCTACTAAAAATACAAAATTAGCCTGGTGTGGTGGCACATGCCTGTAATCCCAGCTACTTGGGAGGCTGAGGCAGGAGAATTGCTTGAACCCGGGAGGCGGAGGTTGCAGTGTGCCAAGAACACGCCATTGCACTCCAGCCTGGGCAACAAGAGTGAAACTCTGTCTCAAAAATAAATAAATAAAAAAAAAATGCTTCTTGTATTTTAGTTCTGTGCTAAGCTATATATTTGCATTGGAGACAAAAGAGTCATTTCACAGAAACCAATAGTACTTTCTTTCAAGTGTTTTTTGTGTCTTTTTATAGATTCTCTAATATAATTAATGGAACTACTGAGTCATCTACGTTAGAAACCTAGATAGCAATTTTATATGTCCTTGTTCCTTTTATCATCCGAATAGTGGCTACATTCTGGGGGGAAAAAAAAAAAAAGCAATATATGTTTTTTATTCTTTGTTACCACTGTTACTGGCCTACTTCAGATTTGTGTTATTTCTTTTAACCTCCCTCTTGAAAGTATTTGAGTTTTATTTGCATACCATAGTTAAATTTGTTGTACTATTATAATCAACTTATATTCAAACTTGTCATTTACACATCAATGGTCTCCATTAAAACTGGTAGATCACTGAGGGTAGGGCTTTTGACATTTTCATTTTTTAGCCTCTATTATCTAAGACAATATATGAGCTGAATGAAATTATTTTCAGACTCTTATCTGAATGAAATTATTTTCAGACTCTTATCTTCAGCATTAGCTACTATTATGAACCCTTGAATGCAATGTAAAACCTAGTTTAAATTTATTCACTGTGTTCTACAAAAGCAATTTAATTAACAATGGGTATGGTCCCAATACGTACCATGAAATTTTAAAAAACTCTAGATAATCGGGACTACAGTCACTATTGAAGTTTTATATATATATAAGATATATACATATTATATACATAAGATATATACATATTATATACATAAGATATATACATATTATATATAAGATATATACATTTTATATATAAAATAAATATGCTGAAAAGTGTCTTTATTTCTACTGAAAGACAGAGAACACAGTTCCGATAAGTTTTCTAATATTATTTTTTGCTAATGATAATATATGTGTCTGTTCTGTATCAATTTTAATTTATTGATTATCCTCTTCATTATATGCTGCATTTTTCTGCATCTTTGGGTGCCTGGTACTGAATGCCAGACATCTGAATGTTATCTTTTCAGTAGCACTGTGTTTTTTGACTCCATATTTTTTATAACTGTATTTGAGGATATATAAGCTAAATATATGTATATACATTTAGCTTATTTTAAAAATCTGTTTGTTTCTCCCAGAGCATGAGTGTAAGATATGGGGACTAAGAAAAATTGGCTACAATAAAATTAATAGTTTGCCATCCTCATGTAGCTGTTCCATTAGGAACATACAGTCTTCTAGGTCATCTCAGCTGAGAAAAAGAGACAGGCTGGAGAATTGGAATTTTTATTAGCCTGAAAATGATATATCACATTCCATTGCCCCAAACTGGTCAGATGACCCTGCCTAACTGCAAGGCAGTTGGGAAATACAGGAAAACAAATAGGATATTTTTAGTAAGGATGACTCTATCTCAATAACCAATGATTTATATGTTGTAAATGGTATTGTAATATGCTGACCATGTTGTACTAGTAAATTATTTCTGTGATGTTTGCCTGAACTGCATAATTTAATCATAAAAATTTTTAAAGTAAAACAGAATAAAATTCTAACGTATTATTATTTTTACTTAAAACTATATTGTGGCGAATACTCAGGCTATAGCTGTTTGGTAGAAAGAACAAACAATTCCACAACCCCTCTTTGAGACAAAAGAGTACATTACTTCATAACAAAAAGGGCAATAAGGAGCCAGATAGAACAAAACCTAAGAATCTAAGTATGTTACAGGTACAACTAGATTGGCAGCTATGTTTTATTATTTAAAATCAATACTTAAGAGCCTTTCCTTCTTCACAAAGATAAAGGAGTTATCAGAGCTAATGGCTGATGTGAGAGCTAAGCACTGCTTTAACAGATTACAGGTCGATTTTAATTTTGCTTTACAAATTACAAAGGAGCTCATCAATAAGATTATGAAGGAGAGACACTCAAATACTGCTGAGGAAGTAGTCCACCCTTTCAAGTTCAAATGGATGCGAGGAGAATATAAGAGGAAATAATTCTGCCAGCAGACATGGCAAATGAATGTATTTTTTGTTTGTGCATAAACCATTCAAAAACTTACTAACATAATTACATTGAAACAGTAGCTGGTAATTATGTATCAGTTAGATTTGGTGAGAAATTTAGACAAATTTTCTTGATTAATCCAAATAGAGATCTTTGTGAATATTTTTAAATATACAAATTAACAATAACAAACAATACATTCACTGAGACTTTAAAATGTAATAGTAAGCGTAGTCTATTTTACAAATTCATATTTTGGAATTATATTTTATTTAGGATATTTCTTTCACAGATCATTAGAAAACTTCAGAGAAACATATGCTTCTCATCTGCTCATAAATATAGAAATCATCATGTACATAATTACACGGTGATTTATATTGCTTTCTCTTCGCTGTAACAGAAACCAGCATTGCCCTCTGTACTGGTTATAACAGAACTTTCCTATAAATTTAGCAAGCGTTTTTAAAAGTAAAGGGAAAACTCAAAGGAAGATAAACTATTATCAGTATTTAGAGTTCTGTTAAGCTTAAGGATACAACCAATATCTGAAGGAGAAGATGCGCTAATGATAGAGTGGTTTCTAATAAATACAAAGGTAGATGGAGAGTACTTATCAAGACTGGGATAGGATTGTATGCAAAGGTTAACATCAGACATATAATCGCATTAGAGACAAAGAAGAGAAGTGGGCTGGAAACAGTGGCTCATGCCTGTAATCCCAACAGTTTGTGAGGCCAAGACTGGAGGATCGCTTCAGGCCAGGAGTTTGGAGACCAGTGTGGGCAACATGGAGAGACCCCAATCTCTACAAAAATACTTAGAAAATTACCAGACGTAGGGGTGTGTGCTTGTAGTTCCAACTACTCAGGAGCCTGAGGCAGAAGGATTGCTTGTGCCCAGGAGTTTGAGACTGCAGTGAGCTATGATTGCACCACTGCACTCCAGCCCGAACAACAGAGCCAGACCCTGTCTCTAAAACAAACAAACAAACAAAAGCCAGCTCTGCCACTATTTCTTTCACATTCATTACTAAATTACATTAAATACTAAAATGCATTAGTACATTGAAAGAAAGTATGTTTAAAAAGACTTTTCAGAGATCATTTTACAAACTATTAAACAAATGTATGCTTTTTTAAAAAAAGCCTTTTATGACATGAAAAAATTAGCATAGTCATAAAAGAAGTGAAGGGTTCTGTCCTGTGCTGTCTTGTAAGGAGGTGGAGGGGAGGTCATAGTGCATTTGGCTCCTGTCTATATTTTTCTGAAGTCATTTTGCTGGGCCTCTGGTGAGATCCCATTCTCTGCAAAGTACACAGAAAAATATTTCACAAGGGGTGAGTTAAAGAGTTGCTGAGGAAGAAAAGACCTCCAAAACACTCTGGCACAGACAGAAATTTTTTTATAAAACCTTTCCTTCCTCTCTGAAACTTTCAGAAAGTGCCCTAGTAAACAGTCAGTTCCTCTAGAGCAACTGCCAAAGTCAGAGCCTCAAGCAGAGAGGGCAGGCGCTAACTGTAAAAGAGCTCAGTCATGCAAAGTATGGGCTTAGTCTGGAAGATGCTGGATTCCCTTCAGACCACTCTTGATGCAGTCAGCCAGAAGCTAAAATTTGGTTCTCAAGACTCCTTGGGGCAAAGGTTCAAATGGCTTATTCCTTAAGTCGTTCCTAGGAGTTTCTAGGATTGCTTTTAGTTGTAATTAAGGGAACTAAAATTCTGTAAACCAAATGGAAGAATTCGTCAATGAAGTGAGACATAATTACCTGGTGAGTTCTTAATTTGTGCTTCAATGGCAGAGCTGACATGCACAGAGTTTTGAAGTCTTGATAAGTGGGGTCAGTAGGAATGATTAAAAGGCTAGAGCTGGAAACTTTCCACTTAGTTTCTCTTGTGCAGTGACTTACAAACTAGTTACTTCCTTAGCAAGAATTACCTTCAATAGAAACCAGAAGAGAATTGTCAGGAGTAAAGAATGAAAGATCTAAACCTTCTAGTGACTAACTTATATCCCATCAAAACTACTTATATGTTCACTTTACTGATACCTAGTAATCTTGGTGATGTAGTAAAGGATTGTGTAAACAAATCAGCTAAGAGCTCATATTTCCTGAACTCCTTCTTTCCTATGCTTACAAAGAAGGAAAATTTGCCTTTGATGTTGTATTGGAGGCCACTGTGTGTTGGCTTTATAGCCAGTATTTTATTATATGTTGTCTTATATAATCCTACAAATCTCTTCAGGAGGATATGATCTCTGCTTTAACATTATGAAACTGGACTTCATAGAAGTTAAGTAACTACCTGATAACAAGTAACTTAAAAATACGGATAAGGAGGCCGGGCGCGGTGGCTCACGCCTGTAATCCCAGCACTTCGGGAAGCTGAGGTGGGTGGATCATGAGGTCAGGAGATCGAGACCATCCTGGCTAACACAGTGAAACCCCATCTCTACTAAAAATACAAAAAATTAGCCGGGCGTGGTGGCGGGCGCCTGTAGTCCCAGCTTCTCAGGAGGCTGAGGCAGGAGAATGGCATGAACCCAGGAGGCGGAGCTTGCAGTGAGCTGAGATCGTGCCACTGCACTCCAGCCTGGGAGACAGAGCAAGACTCCATCTCAAAAAAAAAAAATATATATATATATATACACACACACACACACACACACGGATCAGGACTCAAATGTACAAACGTGATACAAGGCCTATCACTTTTTAACTTCACCATACTGTATTTTCAGTCATTTTAACATACACAGCTAATGAATATCTTATTTGCACACTTAGGATAATAACAGAAATTAAAAGTTGAACGTATGCAGTTTATTTTGTCCAAAATATAATTGTTGTTTCTCTGTGTTGGGAAAGGCTGTCTCCTGCATGCAGTCCTGTGTGTGGACTCCATTGGACCACAGAAGAATGAGCCTTCAACCCGAACACTTCCTTACCAACAGATAAAGAGCCTTCACAGCATGTGCCGGGTTTATCGCCTGGTATGGGAATATCTTTTCCTGTTTCAGACTCTGTATACTCCTTTAATCTGCTTAAGCTCATATGTCAATGGCCCTCAGACACACCTCCAGCTTTCTGTATTTCAAACTGCATGGGAAGGGGGAGGGGTCCCTCTATTGCAGCACAAAGTGGGGTGTGTGCAGCTAACTCCCCACATAGCATAGCTGTGAAGTGGATCCACTGGCCCTGAGGGACCAACACAATGGAAGGAGCTGGACCTTGTGCACTCTTGCTCCTCTCTTACTGTGAGTAAACACTGTATGGCTTGAGTCCAGCATGTGTGTTTTCTGTATCACAACCTCGGGTCGTGCATTGATCTCTTCCCTGGAAGGCACTTTTTATCTGTCTTCTAACCTTGGCAGCACAGCCCGGCCATCCAGTGAATGATGAAATACTTAGCACTTGTTGACATAGTAGGTAATTTTGTGAATTCAAATAAATAATCAGCTAATAAAATTGGCTGCAAAATACTCTTGGATTGGAGAATTGAGAAGGCACATTTCACTCAAGGCATCTTTGCCCCTGGGCTGTAACTGAAAATACCTCTTTGATTTAAGGCCTCCTTATCTAACTTCTGCTCAGTCACCTCTGCATTCTACCTGTAGAAAAGTGACTCAACATCATTCCAGAAGTCAGGAATTCTACAAGAATCATGTAAGTCATATAAAGGACTGAGAGGTGACAGCGTGCTAGCAGTCCTCACAGCCCTGGCTCCGTCTCTGCGCCTCCTCTGCCTGGGCTCCCACTTTGGTGGCACTTGAGGATCCCTTCAGCCTGCCGCTGCACTGTGGGAGCCCCTTTCTGGGCTGGCCAAGGCCGGAGCCGGCTGCCTCAGCTTGCTGGGAGGTGTGGAGGGAGAGGCGCGGGCGGGAACCCGGGCTGCGCGTGGTGCTTGTGGGCCAGCGCGAGTTCCGGGTGGCCGTGGGCTCGGCAGGCCCCGCACTCGTAGCGGCCGGCTGGCCCCGCCACCCGGGCAGTGAGGGGCTTAGCGCCTGGGCCAGCAGCTGCTGTGCTCAATTTCTCACCAGGCCTTAGCTGCCTTCCCGCAGGGCAGGGCTCGGGACCTGCAGCCCGCCATGCCTGGGCTTCCCCCAACCCACTCTGTGGGTTCCTGTGCCGCCCGAGCCTCCCGGAGGAGTGCCGCCCCTTGCTCCACTGCGCCCAGTCCCATCCACCACCCAAGGGCTGAGGAGTGCGGACACACGGCATGGGACTGGCAGGCAGCTCCACCTGTGGCCCTGGTGTGGGATCCACTGGGTGAAGCCAGCTGGGCTCCTGAGTCTGGTGGGAACTTGGAGAACCGTTATGTCTAGCTAAGAGATTGTAAATACATCAATCGGCACTCTGTATCTAGCTCAAGGTTTGTAAACACACCAATTAGCACCCTGTGTCTAGCTCAGGGTTTGTGAATGCACCAATCGACACTCTATCTAGCTACTCTGGTGGGCACTTGGAGAACCTTTGTGTTGACACTCTGTATCTAGCTAATCTAGTGGGGACATGGAGAACCTTTGTGTCTAGCTCAGGGATTGTAAACGCACCAATCCGTGCCCTGTCAAAACAGACTACTTGGCTCTACCAATCAGCAGGAAGTGGGTGGGGCCAGATAAGAGAATAAAAGCAGGCTGCCTGAGTCAGCAGTGGCAACCTGCTCGGGTCCTCTTCCACACTGTGGAAGCTTTGTTCTTTCGCTCTTGGCAATAAATCCTGCTGCTGCTCACTCTTTGGGTCCACACTGCCTTTATGAGCTGTAACGCTCACCACAAAGGTCTGCAGCTTCACTCCTGAGCCAGCGAGACCACAAACCCACCAGAAGGAAGAAACTGAACACATCCAAACATCAGAAGGAACAAACTCCAGAAACGCCACCTTAAGAGCTGTAACACTCACCACAAGGGTCCACGGCTTCATTCTTGAAGTCAGTGAGAGCAAGAACCCACCAATTCCGGACACAGTACTAGTTAAGCATAAAATATATTTAAAAGGAAAAAAAAATCAAACTTGTGATAATATGTAAATCAGTTACCACTGATGACATCATCACCCCATATAAACTTTTTCTTAGCTCAGCATGTAGGCTGCTGTATTTTACACATCATTAAACCTTTAGAGCTCCTAGTTTTAGACAAATAGATCTCAGTATAGCAGATATACTAAATGCCTGTATTAGTCTGTTCTCAAGCGGCTAATAAAGACATACCCAAGACTAGGTAATTTATTTAAAAAAAGAGGTTTAATGGACTCACAGTTCCACATGGCTGGGGAGGCCTCACAATCATGGCGGAAGGCAAAGGAGGAGCAAAGGCATGTCTTACGTGGTAGCAGGCAAGAGAGCATGTGCAGGGGAACTGCCCTTTATAAAACCATCAGATCTTGTGGGACGTATTCACTAACACAAGAACAGTACAGGAAAACCCACCCTCATGATTCAGTTACCTCCCACCGGGTCCCTCCCAGGATACATGAGGATTAGGGGAGCTGCAATTCAAGATGAGATTTGGGTGGAGACACAGCCAAATGGTATCAATGCCTGAGTGGTCAGAGCAAAGCTGTCTGCCTTGAGTAAGTGGATGGAGAGTCATGAAATGGAGTCACAGGACTCATAGAGCCATCTCATATGAGAAAGGATAAAACGAAACTAGCAGTTTATGCTTATACTCCTCATTCATATTAAAACTGGAGTATATGCATGTGTATGTTTGTGTCTCTGAAGTTAATGTGCTGCACATACATATATATATAGTATATATAGTAATACCCCAAAGAAAATTCAGTTTTACATGTCCTTTAAAAGCTTTATTTCCTTATCGAATTCATTGACTTTTGCGAAGTTTATTTAACATTCATGGGTTTTGCTGGACACCATTCTGCCTGAGGAATCAGAGATTGCCGTGTTGTCTTGACTTTGTTGTGTTGTATGTTCTACCTTTTCTTATCCAAAATAGAACTTTTGTTGATTCTTCTCACCACTCCCTGTGTAAACCTGTCCCTGCCCAGTTTCCATTTCCCAGTTCTCTAAACAGCATCATAGTCTATCAAGCTGTGAGACCAAAAACCTGAGTCATCCTTGAGTCCTTTTCCGTTTGCTCCCAACAGTTAAATTGAATCTATCAGCAAGTCCTGTTGGTTTTGCCTCCAAAATAGATCCGTAAATTCACTTAGGCTCTTATCACTTGATTGCTACTACTTCAGTCAAAACCACCCTACATACAAATCCACTCTCTACCCTCTAGCCACAACGATCTATTACAATTACAAATGAGAGCATGTCTTTTCCCTGCTTTAAACTTCACAATGGCTTCTCCTTATGCTTAAAATAAAACCTGATCTTATTTCCAGAACAAGGTGGTGCATGATCTGCCCGTAGTCCCCTGATCTCACCACTTAGCATGCTGGGTCTCACATATTGTGCCCCACTCTCAGTAGTTTTCCATATTTTCTGCATACCTCAAGCCCATTCAATTCTCAAGACATTCACATGATTATATTTGCGAATGCTCTTTGCCAAAACCATTCCTCCATTCCTGACATTTTTCTGTTTTTTCGTTTTGGCTTACCTGTTATCTCTTAGAGAGTGATTCCTTATCTAGCCATTCTAAATTGGCAGCATAATGCCCACCCCCTCTGTTTTGAAACATATTACCCAGTTTTATTTTCATCAGGACACTTTTTGTAACTGAAATATTGTTATTATTAACGCAGGGTGTTTTTTTTTTAATTGTTAGTTCTACTCTCCCTTACCACAGCCCTTTGGACAGAACATCGTCTATCATTACCCTTTGTATCCCCAGGGGCTAAAATATGTTTGGTATATAATCCAAGCTTAAGGCACAATTGTGGGAGAAAATTGTTGTTAAAATAAACCAGAGGAATACAACAGTAATAAAAGCTGGCAGTCTAAAAGCAACAAGGACATTGACCACTTGTTTCGATGTTTTATGGGAAATTTGATTTTTTTTTAAGACAGTGTGTTGCTTTTTCACCCCTGCTAGAGTACAGTGGCATGATCACAGGTCACTGCAACCTCAATCTCCTGTGCTCAAGGGATCTTCCCACCTTAGCCTTTCAAGTAGCTGGGACTACAGGTGCACGCCACCATGCACAGCTGATTTTTAGATTTTTTTATAGAGATGAGGTCTTACCTTTTTGCCCAGGCTGGTCTTGAACTCCTGGGCTCAAATGATTCTCTCACTTTGACCTCTCAAAGTGCTAGGATTACAGGCATGACCCACCACACTAGTCATTGATTTGCTCTTAGTAATGGCTTGGTAAAAAATTTAATAATTTTTTTTATATATGGGAGGACAGCTGATAACAGAGAAATGGGAGTGTTAATACATATGATGTCACTGACAAACTAAAATCAACAGCCTTCTGAAAATACAAGACAATTTTAAAAAGAGAGAGTACCACGATTTTCCCCCTTTCTTCTAGTTATTTGAATTCTTCTCTCTAAAATGATTATATTAGTCATAAAATATTCCTTCTTGTTGCTGAAATTCTAACACATTTTACTATTTTCTTGATGCAGAGTCAATAGGGAGTTATCTCCCAAAAGTGATTTTTCTACAGCTTTTATCTATCTCACAAATGCAAATACAAAATTAAACTCACTCAGAAACATCATGCACATAATGTAGGGTTCTTTTTTAAATTTTTGATACCCTGAGGATTTCTTTGTCCATAAATCAATGGAAGGGTTATACTCATGCACATGGATGTAACCTCTTTTCTTTCTGATAGACATCATGGGGAGAATATTCTTCCCTTAGGAAGCTATACAAATATAATGCAATATCATAAAATGTGTACATATTCTTTCAACTGTTTCAGGACAATAATTGTACTTTCAGTGCTAAGTTGCTAAATCATTTTCGTGTCTTAAATTTCTGTGTCTTCAAATTGTAACCTAACACTATTACTAACGCTTATGTACTTGTATAAGGAATGTGCTTGTTTTTATACAAGAAAGAACTACTGTTTTTCACTTTGTATCAGTAGACTTTGAAACTCCAAGAATGTTTTCACCCTTATGCTGAGAACATAACAACATGTAAATAAATAAATGGTGATAACAACTTAAGTGCAGAAGAATAATTATCTAGTTTTGTGATAAACATTGTTCTTCCATTTTCATGAACAATGTGCCCTCAAGATTCACAGAATATGATAAAGAAAAGCTGTATGAGAAACCTAGAAAGTGCAGTGAAACAAATTCCTGGAATGAACTTTCTCAGTAGTGGGATCACAGTAACCAGAGAGAGTGGCAGATTTTGACAGAGCAGCTGTTAATGCTAGTACAGAGAAAGCTTGAAATTTATCTCAATCTTAGATTTCACACTCTGCTGTAGACCTCTCATATAGTTAGTAATCTCATCTTCAGGCAATTCCATCATTCAGCATTTTCATACTCAATCATAAGATTTTTTGTGTGTGTGCTAAAAATGTCATTTTCTGAAAGAACACACATGTCTGGATAAAACCTTATGGCCAGACTCAGGTTCCTTAAGGAAATTTACAGATATTCAGACATATTCCTCTATATTTATATACATTCCTCCAACAACATTGGTCTGTTAGGATATAAATATAAAGGGATTTTGTTCATTGTTTTAACATCTCTCTCCTATTTCCTCCTATGGAAAAAAACAAAGCTGCTTGGGAGAGAAGCTAAGATTTTAGAAAATGATGGAAACAGACTAAATAAAACAAGAGAAGCCTTACCCTACTCTGCCTGAGACAAGAAATTCTTAGTTTGTATGTTTGTTTTTCTCCAGCAAGGAGGAGGGAGTGAGGATAGCAGATAAGGGAAGATTTGTGGAAGAGAAGGGAGTCCCAGGATCATGCCACAGGGTGAAGCTAGGCCTGAGAGATATTCAAGGTGGCAGTGTCTGAAAGAACTTTCAAAACCATGAAAGTTTAATACTCAGTTGGAAGCTATTTGACTTGTGATGTACTTTTCAGAGTTTTCCTTCACTCTAGAATATTGGAAAATACTTTGTAGGAATGTGCTTGTTTTTATACAAGAAAGAACTAATGTGTTTCACTTTGTATCAGTAGACTTTGAGACTCCTAGAAGCAGACCAGCTATAAGAATGCAAGCCTCTGTACATATCCATAAAATATAAGGAGAGCTTTCAGTTTCCACAGGATAGCCAAGGATGTTAATCCAATTTTACCTCCAGAGAAGAAGCAAGTCGCCCTTAGATATTTTTGTTTTCTATATATGTGCCTTGCCTATATATATATATGCCTTGCCTATATATATATGCCTTGCCTATGCCTATATATATGTGCCTTGCCTAATAAAGAAATAGCAATAAGGTCTGAATAGATCACTTCTCTTTCTTCACACAAAACAGCTAGGCAGTGTAAAGGTAAGAGAGTTCATAATACAAAACTCAAACAAATAAAGTAAAATGACTATATTAAAATCACTATATATTTTACATGCATTGCTTTTACTAACAGTAACTTTGCCTGTCAGGAATTTAATAGCTGATATGTCAAAGTGATTTGGCCTGTTATTAGTTGTTCTGAAGTGAAATTGTCTTTTACATGTTAGAAACCAAGGGCCCGTCTTGATGGTCAATTAGCTCATAATTTTAACATCTAGTTATAATTTTGTTAGACAGCATCTTATAAAAAAATCATGCTTAAATTTTTGATGCATTCATTTAATTATATACCAAGAGTAAAAGATAGCATTTTAAATGTTAATGGAGACTATTTTGACATTGCACTGTCGTATAAGCATACTGCAATTAGTAAGCTGTGGAAGGAGATGATAACATCCAGCAAATCCACTAGGATCATGTGGAAATATAGGCAAAATAAAAATGATATATGAATGAAAGAATATAGTGAGGGGAAAGTTCTCCATGCTTATGTTTAAAAAAAATCCTTAAAATCAAATTGCTTATTAGAACTTTAGCCAGTCCTAAAGGAAAAGTCTTATTGAATTCAGTGCCATTCAGTTTAAGTCAATATCATTCAAGGTGCATTAAGTATTTTTCTGTGAAGAGCTCCATACTGGGTGCTGCATGGGATGTAATAGAATCTACCTATCTGCTTTTTTCCCAAGGAGTTCATGTTCTAATTAGGGAGGAAAAGTTTGCATATATGACAGTACCAGACTACATTTGAATAAAAAACACGTGGTATGGGGATGGAGCTTTTAAAGGGTTATCGTCCATTGTTTTTTAATTAGCTCCTTTTTCCTCTGACACTTGTCTTCTTTCTCCCTTTCCCATTCATTACACCACAATGCCAATCTTTAACCTTCAATTATTACTTCAATGTGTTCCATATTTACAACACTGAGTAAATCCATCTGTCTGCTAATAAATCAATAGTCTTGACCTCAACAAATGATATTACAATGCAAATGCATGATTCTAACAAAGAAATACAGAGACCTCTTAAACATTTACACTTTTTACTTTGCATAATGGACCCAAAGGACATGTTTAGAGAAATATTTAGTGAAACACAGCTTACCACCATTATCAACAACTCAACAGAAAGTTTTCTTTCAAATTGTCAGAAGTACCATTTTAAAGTACAAACCAAATTTAATTGACATTATAATCTGTGACTTTACTTTTTACTATCAAATTATGCAAGGAATAAATAATTTTCTTCAGGAACACAGAAAACTTCTAGTGCTTATAAGGTTTCTGATGTACAATTTACTTCTTATATAAACCACAGTCACCTAATTTAGGACTACATTTTAGTTAAGACAAATGTTTTTCTCATTTACATTCCACTAGTGCTGGTTTGCATCCTAAGCCTAAATAATTGCTTAATAAACACACCTACTGTGTGTTTGTTATTAACTGTATGTCTGTGCCCACCCAAAATTTATAGTTTGAAGGCCTAACTCCCACTATGACTGTGGTTGGAGATAAGATGTGTAAGAAAGTGATAAAAGTTAAATGAGATCATGAAGGTGGGGCCCTAATCTGATAGGGTTGGTTCTCCTAATCATAAGAAGAAGAAATAACTGAGCTCTTTTTATCTACCATGTGAGGACACAGCAAGAACACAGCCATGTGCAAATCAGGAAGAGGGCACTTGCTGGGAACTTAATTGGTTGGCACCTTGATCATGGACTTCCCAAACTTCCAAACTGTGAGAAAACAAATTTATGTCATCTAAGTCATCCAGTAGTCATGTGGTAGTTTTTTACAGCAGACTAAGATAAGGCACAATTAAGACATGGAAATATTTACTCACAGACACATACACACACGCACACGCACACGCACACACACACACACATACACTGATAAACTCACTCAAAATGATTTGCACCAGCCTAAGCAACATAGTGAGACTTTACAAAAAAGAAAGAAAGAAAGAAAGAAAGTAGCTAGATGTGGTCCCATTTACTCAGGAGTTTGAGGTGGAAGGATAGCTTGAGCCCAGAAAGTCGAAGCTGCAGTGAGCTATGATCATGCCACTGCAGTCCAGCCTGAATGACAGGGGAAAAACCCTGTCTCAAAAAAAAAAAAGAAAATGATTTGCAGGAGAGGGGAGCAGGAGTAATCCAGATGTCCCTTTAACACTCAATGTAAGTCAATGGGGTCAAAAGCAAAATATATTCAAAAATATAGGTGCATCTTGAACAACATTCAAAGAAAAAAGAGATATAATTTGGGAATGAGAAGGTGAAAAGTAATGGAAGTTCTGGAGGGGTGGGTTTCTAAACAGTAGTTGAATATAGGAGAAACAGTTACTGATATGCAAATACTAAGTACTATGTAGCATGAAAGGTTGGTATATATGGAGTTTCTATTAACCTTCTGTTCTTGGAAACATGCCTTTTTTTTTTTTTGAGATGGGGTCTCACTCTGTCACCCAGGCTAGAGTTCCGTGGCACGATCTCAACTCACTGCAACCTCCACTTCTTGAGTTCAAGCAATTATCTTGCCTCAGCCTCCCTAGTAGTTGGGACTGCAGGCATGTGCCACCACGCCCAGCTAATTTTTGTATTTTATTTTATTTTATTTTTTAGCAGAGACGGGGTTTCACCATGTTGGCCAGGCTTGTCTCAAACTCCTGACCTCAAATGATCCACCTGCCTTGGCCTCCCAAAGTTCTGGGATTACAGGCATGAGCCACTACATCCAGCCAAAAATGGCATTTTAAAACAATTAGAAAGGGTAGATAAATAAAAATAAATTACAAACTCACCTAAAATGCCACTACTCAAAATTAACCATAATGAAAGTTCTGTTATTTCTTCTGCATATATTGTGTACAATACATACAATTATATGTCTTTTCCACTTAAGAATATATCATTAATATTTTTCAGTGTCATTATATGTCATTGTACTGTAACGTCATTACAAATCACATTATATGCTGTTTTTCCTCAACATAATTTTTAGGATACCATACAAGCCATTCTATAGATACTCAAAACGTTGTATAGTCAAATTACCATTCATGAACATTTTGGTTGTTTATTGGTTGAGGGTGTTTCTATTTATGAAGAATATTCAGAGCATTTATAGGTTAATTATAACCCCATTATATAAGAGATGGGATGATTAAGCATTAATTGAAGACAACACCAAATGCTGGTGAGGAGGAAGACAGGCTGGATCACTCATCTGTTGTATTGGGAATATAAAAATGGCGCTGCCTCTGGAAACTAGTTTCAGAGTCTTACAAAATTAAAACTGCAATTGTCGTATGATTCCACAATCACACCCTTGGTTATTTATCCAAGAAATAAAAATTTCTTTGATTTACATAAAAATGTAAACACAAATATTAAATAGCAGCTTTATTCCTAATAGGCAAAAATTTGAAACAGTCCAAATGTCTTTCAACAAGTGAATGACTCAAAGAACTGCTATGACCATGGAATTCTACGCACCAATTAAAAAGCGTCAACTATTGATACATTCAACCACTTGGACAAATCTCCGGGGGATTATACTGAAGGAAAAAAACCCATATAAAAAGTTAAATACTATATGATTCCATTTATACAACATTGTTGAAATGACACAGTTTAAAAAATGGAGGACAGATTATGGTTACCATGGATTAGGGATGAGGAGGGAAATGTGGAGAGCAATGGGAAACAGGTATGTGTGATTATGAAAGAACATGAGAGATTCCGGTGTTGGAACTGTTCAGCATTTTGACTACTTTGGTGGATACATGAAACTACACAGGAGATAAAATTGTGTAAAACTAAATATAACACAGACACACACACAAATGAATACCAGTAAAACTAATGAAATCTGAATAAGATAGGGAGATTTATCAATGTCAATATCCTGGCAGTGATATTATACTACTGTTTTGCAAAATGTTACCATTGTGTAAACTAGGAAAAGTGGACTAGGGTCCTCTCTGCCTTATTTCTTACAACTGTATGTCAATCTTCAATTATATCTATTAACATTTCAGTTAAAAATCACTTATAGAAGAAGATGCATAATGAACACAAACTAAGGAAAACAGATTTTAGAAAAGAAAAGGGAATTGATTAACTTGACAAAGTAGTTAGATTAGGCAATGGATTTTGAATACAGGATTGTAGAGGTTGAAGACAACAGAATCCAAATATGACAGTTACTTTGTTAAGACACATTTAAAAAAGGTATTTTTTTCATTTGTCATTAGAGGACACATTAAGATAAATGGCTTTCAAAATCTGAGAAAAATTAATGTCTAGTACATATTTTATAAGTTTCAGTGCTTATATAATTGAATAATGCATATGCATAAAAGGGAGGAGGGAGGTGAAATAGAACAGAATGCATAAATATCTGAATGAACTATTCAATAATAGAAATATATAATTTTTACTTTAGAATTAACCTTCTTAACATTTTATCCTGCTATTCTAGGCATAGATATAAAATCTTACTACTGGTTAAAAGTAACAAGAATTTTTGCTTTGTCAAAATATATTAGATGAGGCCTAATAACATTTTAATTTTGTTTCCTATGAGAGAATATTTATTGTTACATGGTAAGTTATCCTACACAAATAGCACACTGACATATTATATCAGATATTCTGATCTAATTCTGATCCTCCCAGACATTTATTGTAAATTTTTATGTCTTTATATCAAACAATATCATAATTCATCTGGAAGCCTCTTTATGAGTAACAAAATACCTGTAATTTGAAAACATTGACCCTTTGCTTGGTATTTGCAGACCTATGATTTGCTCACCTAATTGTACATGGAAAATTATAATGGCCATAGATTGAATGTTATGGCAAAATATAAGGGCATTATAAAAGACTTAGCAAGCTATATTTAGACTAAAAATAGCACCTAAGTGGCACTAATGTTCTTTTTTTTTAAACATTGTTGCCATGAGAAATAATTGTCCTTTTCTGCCCTACATATCAGTTGTACTCCAGGCTACCATCCTCATTATCGCTTGATAGTTCAACGGCTAAAAGACTGTTGTTTTTGTATAATTATTCTTATTAGCCATTTTGCATAAAAGCTTATGAGATAGTAAGTCGATTGTATATGCAATTACAAATGAGAAACTCAAGAGTGACTGGGTAAATAATTCTTCTGAGGTCACAAAATAGTCAAATGTTTGGGCAAAAATTAACATTTTTCTTTTTCTAGTCTCAGTCCAACATTGCGTTCCTGATTATTTTGGCTGGGTTTTGGATATAAATGTTTCATCGTGTATGACTAAACTAATATGAATGTTTGATTACATATAAAAATCTATAATTTGTTGTAGTTGTTCCAGAAAATTGGGAATAATATTAACTTTTAAATATATATGTTTTTGTAGACATTGTGTCACAATGGAAAAAAAAAGAAAGGAATATAATTTCGACTCAGAATTCTTGAATTCTCTTAAACTTATGACTCTTTTTCACCATATAAGCTTTTTTACTGATACATAACAATTGTACATATTTGTAGGGTACACGTGATATTTTGATACATTCATACAATGTGTAATAATCAAGTCAGGGTAATTAGGACACCCACCACTATCAAACATTGATCATTTCTTTGTTTTGGGAACATGCCAAATTTTCTAGCTATTTTAAAATATACAATAAATTATTGTTAATTATATTTACCCTACTATGTGTGCTAGCAAACACTCAAGCTTATTCTTCTTATATACCTGTATATTTGTACCCATTAGCTGACTTCTCTTTATCCTCCCCTCCTCAGTCACTTCCCAGCCACCACTCTACTCTCTACCTCCATGAGATCAATTTTTTTAGTTCCCACATACAAGTGAGAACATGTTATATTTGTCTTTCTGGGCCTGGCTTCTTTCACTTAACATAATGTCCTCCAGGCTCAGCCATATTGCTACAAGTGACAGGATTACATTCCTTTTATGGCTGAATAATATTCCATTGTGTATATTTGCCACATTTTCTTCATCCATTCATCCACTGATAGCCACTTAGGTTGATTGTGTATCTTGGCTATTGTGAATGGTGCTGCAATAAACATGGGAGTGCAGATCTCTTCTACGCATTGATCTCCTTTCTCTTGGATATATACCTAGCAGTGAGATTGCTAGAAGCTATAGTATTTCTTTTTTCTTTCTTTTTTCTTGAGACAGGGCCTTGCTGCATCACTCAGGCTGGAGTGCAGCGGCATGATCACAGCTTACTGCAGCCTCACCCTCCCAGGCTCAAGAGATCCTCCTACCTCAGACTCCCAAGGAGTTGGGACCACAGACGTGTGCCACTGCGCCTGGCTAAGTTTTTTATTTTTTGTAGCGGGGACTCATGATGTTGCCCAGGCTGGTAGTATTTCTATTTTTAGTTTTGTGAGAAACCCCAATACTGTTTTCCATAATGGCTGTACTAATTTACAATACCAACAACAGTATACTAGAGCTCCTTTTCCTTCACATCCTTACCAGCATTTACTCTTTATCTTTTTGATGGTAGTCATTTTACGTGAGGTCAGATGATATTCCATTATGGTTTTGATTTGCATTTTTCTGATGATTAGTGATGCTGAACATTTTTTTCATATACTTGTTGGCTATTTGTATGTCTCTTTTTGAGAAATGTCTATTTGGATCATTTACCTACTTTTTTTTTTTTTTTTTTTTTTTTTTGCTAGTGAGTTGTTTGGATTTCTTACATATTCTGGTTACTAATCCTTTGTTGGATAGATAGTCTGCAAATATTTTCTCCCACCATTCTATACGTTGTTTCTTCACTCTGTTGATTGTTTCTTTTGTTACTTGGGTAAATGTATTAACCCCTTCTGAATCCCTTGTTATCAATTAGAACTCAATTCAGCTATCCTCTCCTATTTTTAATTTTGCCTGAACCTCCTAAATAGATTTCCTTGTTACATATGTGAGTTTCTTGAAAGAAAAGATTGTGTCTTTCTCATCAATTTATCATTAGATTCTAGCATAGTATCTGGCACAGGTTGAGATGCTACGTTAAGACAGTCCATTTGCAATGTTTGATAAACTAAAAAATAATTTACAGACTTACATCTTTTTATTGCAATCAAGTTGCAGTCAGTTAAGGGTATTTTGTTGAGAGCGGTTGGGTTTTTTTGTTTGTTTGTTTGTTTGGTGTAAAATCAACTGAAATGCAATGCAAGTATCAGTCAATATTACTTGCATGTGGACATAGGAATCCCAAACCATCCCACTGTCGGGTTCTTTTACATTATGGAGTGTTCAATTAATTTTTTCCTCTACTTTCTTCCTTTCTACCAATATTTTCCAGCTTTATTTCTCTCCCCTACTTCTAGTTTTAACATTCCATAGTATGTCCATAAAATCCCTCTAGTCAATAGCCTAGATACTCTTATCATTTTGGACGAAATCACCTAGGAAAACACCACCTGTCAATAAATTCAGTTTTCTGCTTTCCTACTTGCCTACAGCAAAGCTGCAAACCATTACCAAAGATAAGTTGTAGGGAAAAACAAGAATGTCTCAACAACACATTCTTAGTTGAGCCATTGAATCTCCTTATTGCTGAGCCTTAATTTGAATCCGATATTAATGAGCAACAACTATGTTGGTTCTCTGGTCAATTTATTGTAAGCTCTACATAGCCAATTTTCCCAACCAGCTTCAGTCTCCTCAAATCTGTTTTGCCTCCCTGCTTCCACAATCTCATTTCTCTCTCTCTATGTCTTTACTGAACCAGACCATCTTCCTCATGCAAGTGATCTTGTCTACTGATACATAAATAAAGTAGAAGTTTTCAGGTGAAAATAACCTTAAATTGATGATATACAAGCTACCCACACATCCTCCATTTACATGCTCCTTTAAAATGGAGTGCATGTTCCTTAATCTTCTCTTGTGTCTTCTGTATCCCAATTCTTCCAGTCTTCTAAATACTTTGCTGCTAACTCAGTCTATTTTCTGTCTTCAAATTCCCACACTTAATGCATCTTTCAAAAAGATGAAATCATATCTGTCCTCAGAAATAATTTATTTAAGCCAGTGTGTCTATTTACTACTGAGCTGTTCTCCCTTTCCATCTGTGATTCTTGTAAAAGACATATTTCTCACAATTTCTATCCAGTCATTCTCACCCTTCAACAAACTGGAATGTGGCTTCTGCCCTTGACTGCTTCATAGAAGCTGGCCTTTCTTCAGCCACAAACAATTCCACTGTGACAACTCAGTGCAGGAAATAAAGAATGACCTAGTAATAGCAAAGATATTTTTGGGCCGGGCGCAGTGGCTCATGCCTGTAATCCCAGCCCTTTGGGAGGCTGAGATGGGAAGATCACTTGAGGTCAGGAGTTCGAGACCAACCTGGCCAACATGGTGAAACCTCGTCTCTACTAAAAATACAAAAATTACCTGGGCATGGTGGCACATGCCTCTAATCCCAGCTACTCGGGAGGCAGAGGCAGGAGAAGTGCTTGAACCTGGGAAGCAGAGGTTGTGGTGAGCCGAGATCTCACCATTGCACTCCAGCCAGGGTGACAAGAATGGAATTCCATCTCAAAAAAAAAAAAATACATATATATATATTTATTTTTGTTGTTGTTGTTGTTAGGAAAATACTATATTTACATTTTCAGTCCTAGCTTTCTTCTGTTTCCTGACACAGACATACATGTTAGTATTTCTCACAAGCATCTGTCATACCTCTGAGAGTTCCTACTTCAGTAAATAGCACCATAATCCATCCAGTTGCTTAAGTCAGAAATCTGGATGTCTTTATTGGTATATTCCCTGAATCCTCCTCACATCTAGTCCCATCAGGATCTACTCAAAAATCTGGGAATGGTTCTTAACTGGTTTTGGAATAATGCTGAAAAGCCTTAGAAGGTCCACATGGCCCTGTAAGATCACCCCATGCCTACCACCTTCCTCTTCAGTGAGTACGCTCCAAACACATTGCATTCGTATTTTAAAATATGCCTTGCTTTTACCTCCCTCTAGGCCTCAGAATTCCTTCTTCTCACTGTGTGGTATCCTCTTTATCCATCAATATCTTTTCATCCTTTAGGTTTTACCTAAGATATTATTCCCTCAAAGACATTTTCAGAACCATCTCCCTCCAACTATATCACGTTATATCAAGTTTCTCTTTTATTCACTCTCAAAACACACTGTAATTTTTTCTTGAATGAATATAATGAGGTTTTTATAAATTAATGCTATGTGATTTCCTTACCAGACAAGCCCTATGAGATAAGAAACTATGTCTCTCCAATACTCAGTACAATCTTATAGATAGTAACTGCTTACTAAATATGTTAATTTTATGTTTTTGTACCACAATTAGCACATAGGCATAGTACAAAAAAGTCACCAGATTAAAATATGTAAGCTAGACACTTTGGATTATTTTTAACCCAAATAAAAAAGATCAATTATCATAAAACATCACAGCAGATAAAAAAAAAAAAAAAAGGAAAGGCAAAATTCTTCAACAGTACAAAGCAGGTAGCCTTTACTTTTATAATCAACATGAGGTTAGAAGCTATTTTGTGAATTCAAATCAAGTCTTCATTTATAAACACTTTATTTCTTTGATAGTTTTATTCTTTTAAAACTTCAATATATATATATATTCCAAAAATGTTAATTATAAATGAAGATTGTAGCTCTGTGATCAGGTGTTCCAGTTTCTTTATACACACACACATAGACACACACAGAGCTATGTGTACATATATATTTTTTATAATGTCCATAATCGTAGCAATGAAATTTCAGGTCGTAGATTCAAACCTTTATGGCTATTATAGGGCCTCTGGAGGAATCTTGTTTAAGATTGTTAAAGATAGCATTCACAGTTAGAGTCCTAACCTTGGTAGATCATTAAATAAGAAACTACTAATGAGACATTCACTTCCTCTAGCCAATGCTTCTTTTTTATTCAGCATGACAGCATTCACACCATAACTGCAAACTAATCTGTTTTGTTTTGGAATCATAATTACGTATTGACAAGTTAAACTGTGAGACCTAAATAGGGGAACTTAAGCTATTATGGGAGCATTCTCATGGGGAAAACCTAAAGGGACATCAATTATTTTGCCACAATCTCACTCCTTTTCAATTTTCCATTCTTGTGTGCAGTGAAATCCTGGGAGAAAAGAAGCTATAAAAAACGAGATGCAATACATTGCCTGGAGATTGAGAAATAGCTTCTATGGGTAATTAAAATAAAAACAGGTACAACTCATCAGTGAATTTATTCAAAGGAAAACATTTCTATCAGTGCAGTATATTTATTTTTATTTTTCATATAAATTTACACTAAAAAACTATAATATCAAACTATATATGTCTGTGTGTATACAAATACATATAATTATGAAGATATTATAACTGCTTGAATAAAAACAACACACAATCTCATGGAAAAAGTAATTGACAAACTATCTCACTGAAAAATAACCTGGTATTATACAATTTAAATTCATTTTAAAAATCTTTGCTACTGTTACATGAGATCAGAATTATTGTTATTTATTTTGTCACTGAACCAGTCTACTAACAAATAAATATATAGGAAATTAAAATTAGAAATATTACCATGTATACTATTTGCCAATAATATATAAATTGAGATGGATTTTAACATAAAAAATATTATTTCCAGAATTGATTCATTTTAAGCATAGAATTATTACTTGCAGGAACAAAACTCTATCCTGGACTTCAGAAACAGGAATTATAAAGTAAATAATAGAATCCAAAGTGAATAATAAGAGCATTTTTAAAATTTAAATTTTGTTTCATTAATGACATTAAAAAATAATATCTATATTATCAATATTATATGAACTCTATATTTGGAGCACAAAATACTTATATTGAGAGAAAGCTTGTTATGCTCTGACACCTATTTTGGAGATTTGTCATTGTCCCTCGTCAGTCAGTAGCCCAGAAATACACTGCATAGGATAGATAGTTCATATCCTTATTTCTATTACTTTTGTACCCCACTCCCCGCCCCCCTAACACACACAAATTGAAATAGAAGCAGCCTGGCTTACTGATAGGAGATTGCTTTCATATTTTCTTAAGTTTTTCAGTTCCACTTGAGTTGAAGAGCCTTAGTTATTGGTTAAAAGAGGGTTTTCAGAGTTATGGATTTTAGCACTTTGACTGAGGATTCAGATGCTCAGCAAACTTGGCTAAAACCTAGAAAGTGACAGATGCATGAAAAGTTGAAAAAATAGGACACATAACTGTAAGCTCAGCTGATAAACTTCTGTCAGAGATTTATTATTTCTTAAAGTGCTGATGCTGAGGGAAAGGTGGAAAAACTAAAATCACAAACTAATTTCTGGTCCCTTAATCACAACTACTGATTAGCTTGAAATCAAAATTAATATTTGTCTCTATGTAAAATGTATACCATATATTTATCAAGAGATGATATAGATTATCTAAAAGTTTATTTTATGTATTTTCCCTAATGTATTCAATATGCTCCATAAAGACACTTGAAGCAAGTAAAAAATATAATTTACAAAGATACTTGTAAAGTAGAAAAATTTACTCTTTCAGATAATTTGTTAGAACACTCTTCAGTATCAAGGAAAACGTCATACCTTCTAGCCTCATATTATCTTCCTATTTGAATGTGATATTTACCTACTCAGGGAAGGCTGAAGCTGTAGTGAGAGTTTTCAACAGTGAGAACTGACTTATGAGTTGAGTATTATTCATTGTCTGACTTCAAACAAATTGTTTCATGAGCTACATTTTTTTTTTCGTCTTTAGAGTGACGATAATAGCTACCCACCCCGCAGGATGGCTGAGAGGATGAAATACTTGTCGTCAGACTGCTGTAGGTCCTGGATGAGCATTCTACATGTTTGTTGAGTGGTTGTAGTTTGACTCATGGGAACAGAACAACTAGAAATTTTGCTTATGATAGCAACTTCTAAAACAGTGATCTCAAATGCTTCAATTTCAGACTAGCATATTTTACAAAGAAAAGAACAAATGTACAGCACTAGAAGCTATATTGAAGTCTCCAATAGTTCATGCATTAAGTAGAAAAAAGAAAAAGTCAGGCTTTGAATGGTCCATTAAACATCTAATTTCTTGTATTTATTCTGTGTAAACAATGCTAAAAACAATGATTATAACATAATGACACATAATATGAGCTAAGAAAATTAATTCAGTAGCCATTTTGGGAGCCAACTGAGTTCACCCTGTTCTCTGCCAACTAGCCACTTTCCTCTTCCTGTGAATTTCCAGTCAGTCTTTATGCTTCTTAAATCTTTGCACATCTGAGTGATCTTTACTATCTCTGCAAGGCAAGGTAACTTGCAATTCCATCATTGACCCTATTGGAGACACACAATGTGGGCCTTTGTTTTGTTGCTGTATGAGATAAAGAAGACCTATAAATCAACCGGTAAGGACTGGGACCTGTAGAATTGTGTAATGGCCACAAAAATTGCATATGTAATGGAAGCCCCTCTATTCTACAGGTACGTGGTTCCTTAATTGCCTTGTCTGTAGTTTTGGCATGCATAATAAATAAGAAACTCTTTCTCCTAAAATTGATGTTCCTATTAGTTTTATTTTGCAGTAGTCATTAGCTACAACTAAAATATAAATATATAAATCAAAATAAGTGTTCCATAATGGAGATAATAAAATCTACTACATAAAATGACTTCATATAAATATACTGAAGTATATCAGCAGCTAAAATGCTAAACTTCGAACTGGAAAAATATTGCAACAGGGACAAGCAATGTTAAATTATTACCAAACAAAATAGTGCCACATTAATTTGTTGAAGGTCAAAAACATGAATAGAAAAATGACTGCTATGAGAAATATATTCCAATGGTAGAAAAATGGATTTTCTATACTGACAATTTTGCTGTGAGCCTGGATATCTGATACCATGGTGTGATGGAGAAAAGAAGAGGTGAAAGAAAACTATCAATAGCAATCATTGTGGCAATAAAATTATAGTAAAAAATGGTCATATAAGTCAGTTAGATTGGACATATGTATGTATACCCATCCAATAAAAAGATTTGAAGTGGCTTGATTGTCTAAATGAGTATACTAAAAGAGTGTCAGTCACACAGTAGGCTCTTAAATATCTGAGGAGAAAAAGAAGGATAAAAGGTAGCAAGGAAGGAAACATGATAAAGGTAGGATTCATCTTAGATCTATTTGACAAAACTAGTGTTCTTAACTATTAAGTTAGAAAGAAGTAATCTTCAAAGACCCCTCACTGGAGCACATTAAGTGAGCTGATACTGGAGATAATTTCAAAAGCCCAGGTAATATTTTCAGAGTCAAAATTAGATTTATACCATAAAAAGATTTTTGAAGATGTTCAAATACCTTTCTTTTATATATGTCTTTGATCTCTTAAGTTTCCAGGAGCAATAGGATATATACATCTCTAAAGATTATAGATTCAAGTCTAATATAAATATGTTAGTGTTAGAGTAAATGAATATTTTAATTAAAAGTTAATAAATAATTTCCTATAGTATCTGTATACAAACTTTGTATTTTCTTTACCTCATGTAAATCTAACCAAATATTCTCTTATAATTATGTATCAACTTAAAACATCTTTGTTAAAATATCTGTCTCTTTTCTAAGAACTATTGGCATATACAACTATTTATTTTGAGATTATTTTCTTACTAGGTTGTTTGAGGCCTAGGATCTAGTGTTATATTCAGTTTTCTATCCTCGATACCTATCATTCTGTCTGGCACCTGGGAAATTGCCAATAAATGCTTGTTAAATAAGTATATATCTGTTATCAGCATAAATGCATGTGTAGAAAGTCATTAAACCTTGAATGAAGTGCCTAATATTGTCAAATGCTAAGAAATACGGAGTGGGATAGTGTGGGAGTATTTGTCAATGGTATGGACATCTTTCTGGGGTGATAAAAATGTTGTACAGTCATTAACACTATCAACTTTAGAACATTTTTATCACCCCAAAAAGATGTCCTTACCATTGACAAATACTTCCCACCACCACCCACACTGTACAGCTTAGCATTTAACAATATTAGACACTTCGTTCAAAAAGCCATAGAAACGTACACTTTAAATGAGTGTATTTTATGATAAGCAAATATATGTTTCAAAATTGTTAAAAAGACAATAAGCTCAATAATTGCCACATTAATTTTGACAATTCTTCCCCCATCCATGCAAGCTGATGTCAAAAATAACTGAGAACAATCTGAACAGGAGAGGAAGATAGAAGTAACTATGAAAGATTACAGAGGTGGGTGTCTTCTTAATGCTGAACATGGCGTTATTTCTAGCCAGGGTGCTGGTCAGCAACTCTGATCTATAGGCTACAGCCTCTCCAAATTTTATTTCCACTGATATCCTTGCATTTATGAAGCTGTAATTCTTACATTAAAGTCTTTACACCCATTTTTGAAAATGCTATGAGAGCTACTAAACTTTACCATAAAATGAGGAATGCCTCACATTTGTCACAAATAGAAACCATGAAATGGTAATTTTTGAATTCCAGACAGCAAAACATTGTAAATAGATTATGTCTGAAAAATGGTTTAGCTTACTACAACAAATTTTAAAAAGCAAATCAAAGTTTTAAAACTTTAAAACTTTATTGTCACTGGCAACTCAGTATCATTCTATGGATGAGCTAAAATAAGCCTTAAGATGGCATAATTATTAAACCAGACCATATTTTGCTATGTGAAGGTTTCTTTCAATACTGGGTAGTGAATAATAAGGAGATTAACATTAAACACACCATCTGTTGTGCGTTTTTTGTCTCAAAGAAGATGCGCAGCAAAAGTGAATTCCCTGAAGTACAATGTTATCAGAGATGCTTTTAATTATAGTATTTATTCCTTCTCCTCACAAGAACAAACTTACATTGGAAGGAAGAATGCAGACAAAAGATGGGTAAAAGGAAGGACGTTACTTCAAACTTAAAAACAAAAAGTTTTCTTCATGAAGCAGAATCATTTAATTACTCTAAGATTTCCTGAAAGGATTTCAATTTCATCCACAAAAATTGAATTATATCCATGTGTGCCCAAGAAATGAAGTGTGCCAGGTGCTGCTGTAAAAACAAGCAACTCAATGGCAGTCCCCATTTCTTTCTTCAGTTTCTTTGTGGTTTAATTGCCTACCACTGGAAGCTGTGCCTCAGAGATCTACATAATAATACAAAACTTATACCGTCCACCAGTCATCCTATTTAGATCTTGAAAAATGTACCTCATCTAGTCAGCATAATGACTATTCATATGGATATGGAACACAGGATCAGCTAATCTATTTCTCTTCACGTCTTTGTCCCTTTTCAGTTTAGAACTTAAATCTTCCTCTGGAAAGCCAATGAGAATCCCATGCTTCATGATATCATTCTGGGTAATGTCTTGAGACCAAAGTGTATATCATTACACACCTAACCTATCATAATGAGATAGAAAAGTACTCTTATTTTTATTAAGAAGGACAGAAATTGCCTTCTGTTCTCTTACAAAATAATAATTTTGGCTTACCTTTGGAATTTCACACTGTTATATTCCATATTAGAAGAATAGATTATGTCTTTACTAGATAGCACCCATGCTAAGAATAATCTGGATAAGGTAAAATGTTGTTAAGTCACTTAAGCAATTATCCTGATATTTCACTCATCTCAAAAAGCTATTCATTTCACATTAAAGATAAAATAATGTCGGGGATGGTGGCCTGTAATCCCAGCACTTTGGGAGGTCAAGGCAGGAGGACCAATTGAGGTCAGGAGTTCAACACCAGCCTGGACAACATGGCAAAACCCTTTCTCTACTAAAAATACAAAAATTAACCTTGTGTGGTGGTGTACACCTGTAGTCCCAGCTACTTGGGAGGCTGAGGCAGGAGGATCACCTGAGCCTGGGAGGTAGAGGTTGCAGTGAGCCAAGATCACGCCACTGCACTCCAGCTGGGTGACAGAGTGAGACCCTGTCTCAAACAAATGAATAAATAAATAAATAAAACAGATAAAATATTAACGAGTTGACTGATATTGCTACTTCAAGAGAGCCTTGTTCTTTTAACATTTCTTTATATGAAAGATATCCTTGTGTGAACTCCTACATTCAGTGTAATTACTTTAGATTATATTTCGTAAGCATTTCCAATGCTGAAGGTACTATGAAGTCCAGTGTCTTGTCAGACTATGACTCTTTGGTCAACACTACCTAAATAGTATGGAGGGATAAACAATAAATAGACAACTACATTTGAAATCGTGAATATAAATCCTCTATTTACTCTCCACCCAAACACGTGATTATCTCTCATCTGGTTTAGATTCCTCCTTTTATCTGAACCCCTCTACCACGTTTAGTAGTCTTTTAGACCTCATTTACATTTTGTCCTCTGCTAAATAAGATCCACACATGGGCATAAGAATGCTCTTGAAATTGTATGTGCATGCTTTTTTTTTCTTTAATGCATTGGTTCATTTTGGCGTCATGAACTATTTGCATAATGTGATTAAAGAAATGAATATCCTCTTCAGGAAAAAAATGCATATATACATTTAATAAAATAAATAAATGCATAAAGGTCATCCGCCTACAACATCATGTTCATTTTAACTTACTCGATTATAATTTCTTACCACTTGATTATCTACTCAGTGTTTAAGAATAAAACTCTTAGGCTGGGCGTGGTGGCTCACGCCTGTAATCCCAGCACTTCGGGAGGCCGAGGCAGGTGGATCAGGAGGTCAGGAGATCGAGACCATCCTGGCTAACACAGTGAAAACCCGTCTCTACTAAAAATACAAAAAATTGGCTGGGCTTGAGGGGAAGCGCCTATAGTCCCAGCTACTCGGGAGGCTGAGGCAGGAGAGCCACTTGAACTCCGGCAGGGCGGAAGTTACAGTGAGCTGAGATCCCGCCACTGTACTCCAGTCTGGGCGACAGAGTGAGACTCCCTCTCAAAAAAAAAAAAAAAAAAAAAAAGAATAAAACTCTTTGAAATAGTTTGTTGTTTCTTGTTCTATGTAATCATGTTCTCTGTTTAGCAAGAAATTATGCTGTTTAGGTAAGAAATACTCCACGGAAAAGCGTAAGAATGCTACTTCCACTGTGAAACGAACATAATTTTTGTAAGAAGATTTTTTGTTTCTTCATTTTATGGAACAGAGAAATATAACTTCTTGCTAACTGTTCCAAGAGTTTAAAATGGTGGCCAAGAGAAATACTATCATTATCATTTTTTTAATCTGCAGCTCACTACATGTAGGTTATACAGATGTTGTGAGCTGATGTTACCATTTACATAGTCAAACTATAATTTGGCCTTTCCTGCTTTGTGTATGTTTTCTCTCATGTAAAAAGCCCAAAACCTACACCTCACAAGTAAGATTACTTCCAAACCCATTGCAGACACTTTGATTGTTTGAGAGAACCCAGTCAGGTAGTATGTTGTGTTTGATTTGAGTCAATGGCTTTGCAAGGAACTAAAAACATCTGGCTAATTTTTTAGTTTATCAAAGGATTGTGATTCGGTTATTAGATACAGTAGAAACTTGTGGTTAAGGAAAAGGGATACCCTCACCTTATGAACTATATCTTACAAGTTTTATATCATATTAATAGAACGCACTGAATCACAGTGCAATATCTCAAAGCAATCCGAATAAAATATATACTCAACGGAATCATTTTTGAGTACAGAATTAATCATTGAGTACAGAATTTCTCACAAAAGAACCAATTCCAAGATTGACACTAAATATTACTGCTAACAACAACCTAGGCATTTTATTTTGCTTACAAGTTTCCTAAAGTTGCTAAAATATTGAACAAAGTTGATAAACATTAGATATTGTCACTGTGCAATCCTTAAATAAGTGATTCATTTAAGCTTCAGTTACTTCAGGATCAATGGATTCATTATGCTGCTATAACATTTATTTAAACCCAAATATATATTTTTCTAGATCATTTTGAACTCTGGAAAAATATAATTTAAATAATTTTACAGTAGTCTTCATCATATTAAAGGCTGTCAAAATGTGTGACTAGTAATTCAAACAGCATTTATTTAACTCCAAATATATACAAGGAATGGTAGTTGATAGAGGAAGGAATGAAATATAGTTACTGGCCTGTAGAGGCTCACGATGGAAATGGGAGGCAGTTTTTTACGTGCTAAGAAGCACCTATCTTAAGAATATGAGGTGAACAGTTTAATTGAAACTAGCAATAAGCAAAGAACAGTGTGAAAAGAAGGTGGTATTTAAAATGTAGATTTAAAAAAATCTGTTATGTAAGGAAAGTGATACGGTCATCCCAGTTACAGAAAATTGTTTGTAGAAAGGCATATGATTAGAAAAACAAAGGCATATGATTGGGGATGGGGGTAGGATAGAATTAGAAATTTGAGGGACTGAGGTATGGGGGTTCATATTCAGAGAGTGCACCAAGAACTACAAAATATTGAGTAGGAAATTGGATGGTAAGAAAGTGCTGTTAAGATATCATAGGTATGTGACCTGTGGTGCATGCATTTATTTATTTTATTAAATGCACATATGCATTATTTTTCTGAAGAGAATTTTTATTTCCTGTATGAGACACATAAAAATAGAAAATTCTCTTTGTACTATATAAAGTTTTGATTATCTGTGAGAAATTAACTAGTTAGATAGTTTTTCAATATAGCTAGTACCTTTACCATACCCCCCCCAAAAATCTGATGCAATCAAAATTAATGTAAATGTGTATCTCCCCTTATTTTTAACAGATTCTTATCTCTGCATTCCTGAGCAAACCTCCTGAATAAGTGAGATTCATCAAGTCTCCTTCTTGCCTTATCAATCTATTTTTTTAAAGTAAAATATGTTGCTTTAAAAATATTATATCTCTTCATTTAAGAACTTAAAAAATATTTCAGAAATCAGATCCCTTAACGCATTCCCCAGTATTCATTATTTTATCTCAAAAATAGTTGCATTGTCATAAAATGAAAATCTAATGACACTAACACTAGGCAGAAAACTTGATGATAACCTCACTTATTCTGTCAGAGAACCTCAGGAGTGGCCTGTGATTACACTGGTCTTTTTCTTTCTTTCTTTCTTTTCTTCTCTTTTAAAGGACTAGCAATTACATTGGACTGTATTGAGGTGTGCGGAGGTGAACAAATGATCTTAGAATAAGAATATATGACCAACAAATTCAGTTTCAGTTTTGACCTAAGACAAAGAGACAAAAAGTGGTCTTTTGTGGTAAACCCTCTGCATTTCAAGCAGAGCCCATTAAATGAGTGATTTATCTTGGGTCAAGACTATTGGGTTAGCACATTATATCTCTGTGAGATAAGCTTGCTCCATTTCAACCCACATCAAACAAAGACCTTATTTAAAAGTTCTAGCTATGAGACAGGAGCAAGGGAAAGCATTCACAACTGAGAGTCAGAGGATACCCTTGTTAACTAAATGATGGCTTAATAGCTTTATTTAGATTATTCAATAGATTCAGGGAGAAATGAGTATAAATAAATTAAAAGTAGGGAAAGTATCAGCATAATGACAGATTAATGACACAATATTTGCAAAACAAAATAATCAGTGATCCAAAGTAATGATATATAATAGATGCACACATACACACACAGAGAGAGAGAGAGAGATACATTAACTAAAATTTAAAATTTAGAAATTAAATTATAGATTGTTTATTTTAATTGATTCTAATTTTCAATCCAAGCAATGGTTTTTGGAAGAAAGTAATGATGTGACATTATATGCATTCCTGAGAAAAGATCTAAGTGTGCACCTATTTGCCTTTGCAGCAAGATCAGATGAGATCTGGGCTCAGCTGTAATGGCTAGAATGGTTGGGGTGCTCTTCCTCCAGAAGGCTAGCCCAGGCTGCTTGGTACAGAAGTCTCAAGGTTCACAGCAACAAACAGAGCAAAATCCAATGCGAAAACACTTTTCAAGCCTCTGCTGACACCACATTTGTTAAAACATAATTGGCCCGAGGAAGGGAAATGACACTCCTAGATAGATTGTGTGGTGAAATATATTTCACCACTAGACAAGAGGAGTTGCAAACTACTGACACATCAAAAAACCCTACTGTAATACTGTTATTACACAATATGCTCATGACTTAAAATTTTAGGTGGCAAACGTGGAAATAAATTCAAAGTTCCTGGTTAACATAATCTGTTATTTCTAAAAATAGATTTTAAACAACCTCTCTTCTCATCATGAGTATCAACACTTTTGTTGTTGTAAAAGTAAGTAGATTTTATTGACTGAAACACTACAAATTCCCTGACCATATGAATGTAACTTATTAGCAGGAAAAATGAAAATAAAATTAATATATTATCACTGCGAGTACGGCACCCATCAGCTGGGCACGGTAATACCAGCACTTTGGGAGGCCAAAGCGAGAAGATCACTTGAGCCCATGAGTTCCAGACAAGCCTGGGCAACATAGTGAGACCTTGTCTCTACAAAAAATATTTGAAAATTAGCTGGCCATGGTGGCAAAAAACTCTAGTCCCAACTACTCAGGAGACTGAAGTAAGGGGATCCCTTGAGCCCAGAGGGTTGAGGCTACAGTGAGACATGATTGGACCACTGTACTCCACTGTGGGAAACAGAGTGAGACCCTGTCTCAAACAAAACAAAACAAAACAAAACAAAACAAAAAGACTATGGTATAAATCAAGTCTTCGTTTGACACAAACATATAAACAAAAAGAACATCATATTAAATAGAAAAAGAAAGATCTTAGATCTCATCTTCATTAGCTACCATCTTCTGAGCAATTATATAAGGAAAATCTGAAGGCAATGCTGTGTTAGCACTCTAAAGGTAAACCACCTTCAGTAACCATGAAATTTATTTAGCTGCTGTCATCACTACATGCTTCCAGCTAGGAGAACATCAATGTCTGTTTTCAGAGCTCTCAACCCCAGTTATTTATCAGAATTGGCAGATGGATGGCCTAGTGCTATGTGAAAGTAGCTGCCCGAAAATACAGTACTCTGTGTGCATGTGGGGTTCAGGTTTCTAAGATCATCAGAGGTAGACTTCCTGAATCACTTCCTAAATGATCTTTTTTCATGGGAATGAATGGTTCAGCAATACAACAGAAGTGAACTTGCAGGATTATTAAAAAAAAAAAAGAAAGTTTTGGAGATTATAAAATCATTCATGAAACAAATTTTCAAACCAAATAAAATATTGCCCAAAGAATCAAGAATGCTAAACAGGTAGAGGAAAATAATTCATGAACTTTCACATCTTTAGTGGACCTCATGCTTTTGGTTGAATGTCGCTCACCTCTAAGATATCTCTGCTGCTCCCTCCCTCTTGCAGCTATCTTGTTCTTTGATATTCTGGGAGACTGGGTAAAGGAAGAGAAAAACTGACCATAACCTTTTCACGTTTTCCTTACAATAACTTTGTAAAAAATCATTTCTAGCTTGACAGAATTTCCCTGTGGCATTGGGCCACCTTCACATAGACATCTATAATTTTTCTCCTGCTTGAAACAATCTCCTACATGCCACTCTTGTTAATGACGGAGATACCCCCTGATGGTGCTTAACATTTAATAGTGCTAGAGCTCCAGATTTACCCAAACAACCTTTTCCATTTACCTTACCTCAAAGGCCTTCTAATTTTTCTTCAGAGACAGGAATCCTTTAAGCCCATTGTATCCTTAGGCTACAAATTTACTGAGATTTAGGTTTCCAATAAGAGCGTTGAGATGAATGCCACCATCTCATTTATGAATCAATTTTTGCCCATCGGCTTTTTACTGTTATTACTTTTTATTTTATTTTGCACTCAAAGGAGAGAATGTCATATATATATATATATATGTATACACACACACACATATATATGCACACTTCATATGTTTAAACTGTTGAAAATTTACATAAAATTAAAATCAGTGCACAAGGAAATTTCTAAATAATTTTTTTGCCCTATAATCTATTATACCTTGTCATTCATTTCTATGTTCACTGGAGAAAGGCATTCAGGATAAAATTCCTGAGGATTACATTTAGAGCTGTTAAACAAGTTCTTTTCTTGAAGATAATTCATTAAATGCAATATAGCTGACAGTATGATATATGCCATGTAATTGCATGGCTTGGGGTTCTAATGCAGACAGTGTGTTGAAGTTAAAAAAAAAACTACAGATAAAAATTCTATTTTTTCAGGGGAATTACAACTCCATTATTATGAGAACTTTTTAAAAATTTCATTTTTTTACAAAAAAACAGAAAAAAGTGAAGTTTTAAGATCCTTAGTAATCAATATTTCTGAAAGATTTCCCATTTTCCATTTGACTTTTGTCCTTTTCAGATGTATATGTTATATAAAATGTTCCCTTTTACCTAAGCCAAAATGTTGCTTTAGTAGTTGGTTATCTCTCAACTAGTTCCAAAAGAAAATTAAATATGTCCTATTCTTTAAACCCAACTAATTGAAGAGTTACTGTATGTATGCCTTATAAATAAAATGTTTCCATACCTACATAACTTCTAATCATACTTATATTTACAGATTAGAAAGAGCCAGTGTACTTGAAAGAAAGCAATCATCTCTGAGAGCTCTTCAATTACAACGAAATTGTCAGCTAGATAGAAGGAATTAATACTAGTGTTTGATACCACCTTACGATGACTATAGGTAACAAAAATACATCATTTAGTTTAATATAGCTTGAAGGAGGATATAGTTATGACGATGAATATGCTAATTACCCTGATCTGATCATTGTATTTTATATGTAGCAAAACCTTGCCCTGTACCCAGTAAATATACACAATTATTGTGGATCAGTAAAGAAAATAAAATGCAATTAAAAAGTATAGAGCGGAATCTCATGAATATTAAAATATTAATTACAAAATAGCTATATGGGATAGTCATATAAGATGGCATAACTTGAAAACCAGAGTTCCATTGATTCCCTCAAGGCTCCTAAGTGCCTGGGAGTTATTTGGAGAGGTAGGGATGCTGGTGATGTGGGAGCAGCGATGAATCCTTCCAGGGTGGGCAACAGGCTGAACTCTGGGTCTCTTATCCTATTTTCAACTACAACAGCTGTTTTATATTCCAAATAATACTGCAGTTGATTTAAAAGTTCTCTAATTTAAGAAATTAAGAGTTTGAGAATACATATTATAGTTAAATGAAATAACTTTATATCTGGTGAGATTGTGATTGCAGAAATTTCACACAGATATTAATAAGAAGAAATTTTTTCTTTTAGATATTAGTATTCAAATTATTCCATGTGGTTCTATAAAAGTATAATTTTTTAAAAGTATGATTTAATGAGAAGGCAGAATCCAATATATTATGTCATGTCATGAACCAATTGGCTGCCTTATTGGCCAAAATAAAAGCAGAGTGTTATGGATTTTGTGCACACAAAGTTTCATCATCTAATGGGAAAAATACGGAGAACCCTAACAAAATTAATTCTCAGTCTGTTCCCATAGATATCATGTAAATTTGTTTCATGTTGTTTTAAGGTTTCCTATTTTTATACATTTATATAGGTTAGTATGGTTTAAACTAACGAATCAACCAAACAAAATTGATGGCAATTGTATTCCAGAGTGATAATTTAAGTACCATGAGATAATGTTCATATTGAGGCTTTGATAAGAAATTCTTAAGTTTATAAAAAGCTCTTAACATGATTAATAACTCCAACTAATATTCTAAAGATATTAAATATAATAAACATGAGACAAAGTCTTTTTCAAAGTTATCTAAGTTCATGTTAAACTATGAATTGGTTGGTACACAACCAAATGAAAATTAGATTCTGCATATAAAATAATAACTTTCTGGGACAAAAAATCCACATGCTATTTAGCAGGGAATGAGGGTCCTTTCAAGGAAATATAGATCTAATCTGTGTTTACCATTTTCAGAAAATGACTGGAAGTTAAGCTAATTGTAACATAAAACTGTTTGCTGAAACTTGTTCTCAGTGTTTGCTTTTGATATTTATTGCACAGGTATAGTATAGGTTGAAAACAATGTTTCTTAAAATTCACTTTTCTAGCTCACTCTCAGAAATCCTAAAACTAAGTACAAAAGAGTAAGTGCACGTCTTTAACTCCCTAGACTTAAAAAATTTGTATTTTCTTTATATATAGCTCTATTTCTCCATTTACATCCTCATATTGATTTATTTTCTTCTTTCATTAAATATATAACATAATAGCATATATAATTTAACACAAAGTTTTCCTTCTTTTAAATATCAGTATCCAAATAAACCCAAAATATGTGATTCTGTAAAAATATGATTTTAAAAGAAATATAGAATTACAACAAGACTCTAGACAATCTTTACTTGATGTTTAAAAATATGTACTTCACTTCTTCTTTATTAATTAATGTTTCAAGTTAATGTTAGTCTATAATAACAAAACAGAAGTTTGTTTTCTATATTTGTTTCAGTTAAAACGTTCTATGGGAATTTTGTATTAATGTCCCAAAAGAGGCATCAATTCATAATTCGATTTTTGTCTTTGAATAATTTTGATATTAGACCTAGTTTATTGTTTTGCACATAATAAACCAGTGATATATTGGTTTACACAGAATCTCATACACTTTATGCAGCTGTTTTCATGCCAATATTTTGTAAATACATGATCTAAATAAAATATATTTCTCATTCAAATCTGGATTTTTCTAATACTGCATTTATCTTAAGATAAATCACATTAAAGGTATAGCAGTATGGAAAATTAAGCCAATATAAACCAAAATTTACACATAGATGGTAACTATCTAAAAACAAACAAACAAAAAAAAAAGCTAAGAGCAAAAATCTCACTTTAGGAGTCTTATCGAGTAGTGTGATTTACTGCAATACAGAAAGCAGCCAAATTAAACAGAAATCAATTAGCATGTAACAAGTAATGATCAGCTATGATTTAAGCTTCAAGGAAAGATGAGTTGACTCAGACAGAATAACAATTGGCCTAGAACATATTTTAATTTGTAATTATCTGACAACAATGAATTTTGAATAAGCCATTAAAAAAAACCTCTGCAATGCTTATAGGATTTAAAATACTGAAATAGTATAAAATTCTAAGAGTTTAGTTATCTTAATAAAAAGTGTTGCAGGTTGGGAGGGGGGGGCTCATTCTGCAAGGAAAACAAGATGATAAAATAATTTAGAATATTAAATTATCTGCATAATTTAAACATTACATTATAACATTACAAGTAAACAAAGTGTGTTCTCATGATTAATCTTGATAGAAAAGTATCCACTGAAAATATGACAAGAAAGAAAGAAAATTGAAAACATCTGCTGCTTATGTGAGGTCAACTATTTAATGAATTCTACATCACCCAGAGAGACTTTCAGGGGGTATAAATGTGATGTGAGCCTCTCTGTAGTAGTACTTATCAATATAATGAAATACAAATAAATACAATAAGATAGAGGCCTTTTTTATAACCTGAAAGTGATTGGACTAAATTCATCATTAAGAAAAGGCAAGGTTCAATCAACCAAGCAGTGCTTTGTGTTCAACAAAACAACAACAAAAAAAATAGAACACAATTTCGGTTAACAAGAATTCTGGGCAGGATACATGATCAATCCCCTGCCCTTGTTAACTCAGAGATCAGTATCAAGCTTCCAATGATGGGGGGAAGAAAGGAAGAAAGGGTGTAAAATATTCTATTTAATGCTTTCCTCCCTCAATATTTAATAGTTAATTGATGGTTCAGAACTTTTCAGAGTGCAGTACTACTGAAATTTGATATATCTTTGGCTCAAGACATTAAAAGCAAAAGAAATTAACTTAATCTACATTGACAGCAGGAACATACAGTGCTTCTCAAAAACAATCGCGTTTACCTTTATTTTCTGTGATTTTTCTCTCACTTCTAAAAATCAAGTGTAGAAGAAAAATTCCATGAATTGAGGATTTTATAGTGTTTCATTCCAGATACATGTGTTTTTTACTATAACTGGTTTGTTTGAACCTTTTCTCATTTTATCTATGTTGTCTATTGTAAGGCAAATGCAGATTAACTGTCTGTAATATTAGTGTAGGAAAGTGACAATCAAACAGTTCAAAAGAACAGAACAAGGAGAAAATGACCAGAATAAAAGAAGTTATAACAATAGTTGTTTCTTCAGGGGTTAACATTACTTTACGTGAAAATGTTTAGTAAGTGAAATGTTCAGGATAGATATAATTTAATGTCAGAGGAAAAATTTAAAACTGAAAATAACATTTTCATATAGTTGATTTTCTATGATCTTAAATACAAAATAAGCATTATTTGGACATTTATTTTCCACTCCACCTGAAGGTTAAGGATGACAGCAACAACAAAGGCCCAAGGAAAGATACAATCTAAAGAATATGGTGGACAATGAATCCTTAAATCTCTATCAATGGTTCTGTAATTTTATCTAAATTTGGAAATATTTGTTAAGAGCTGATAAAATTTCATGGTACATTTTTGGTATATGATTAGATGCAGTGCTTATACGCATCCAATGTTTACGTCTAGATGCTTGATTGAAGAACATCTTCGGAGGACTATTGTCACATTGTAAGGCAATTTTAATGGTGTTGAATTAATCAGAGCTAGATTTTCACTGTTGTATCAGAAACAAATTATCATGATGTGGCTGGAAGACATGGAATGCAATGAATTGATATATGAATTTTTAAAAATAAATTCAGGAAAAGCAGATATGGAATAGATTTTCTATAATTATATATTCTTCCCCTAGAAAGTGGTTTTCATGTGGATACAGTAGTCTAAAGCTGAATAAAGATGCCACCATATTTGTAAGTGATGTTGCTTTATGACAGAGTATATATTATTCTGTGTATAAAAATCATTTGTAACAAGCAGAAAACATTAAAATACATCGTGGTTTTTCTTATAGGAGAAAAAATTTTGACAATGGTCATAGAGCCAGAAAATCTATTTCTCCAATACCTCAAAAGCATTAGTTAATAGTCTAATTACAAATACCTGTGGAAAACATTCTTTTTGAAGCAGGAACGGAAAAATCTTTGCTTTTGTTTTATTTTTAAATATATATTTGTATTTGAAAACCAAAGAGAATAAATAATTTTTCAAAGGATGAAATTGATTTGTGATTTGTAATTTGTTGTACTTTGTTAATAATTTTCTTCAACATGACATCAAATTCTTCTACACATCTGTAGAATATGTAGATAGTACTCATCAGAATTTGGAGCATGAAGAGGTTAATATTATTACATATAAAGTTTTTTTATAGTCTTTAATCATTAGTTTTTTTCAGGAATAATGGTGTTTTGGACAACACGTGATATGGCATAAGTTACGCAGTTACTGTTTTTTAATACAACATACCACAGCACTACACAAAATATCTATTTGGAAATAGAGCTTCGCTAAAGTTAAGCTAATTTAGAAGTGATGCATTGGGACAGAATATTTTCTGAAGTCAGAATAATATGACTAAGAAATGTGTTATATGAGGGCACAGAGATGAAAAAATATCCATAACATTTTCAGAACAGTATTCTATTTAGCCAGCCACAACATTTGAACATCATCTTTCGCATCAAAGGCAAAAAGCAAAGAAAACCTCCAGCCATGGCCCTGTGAAAAATCATCCAGATGGAAAATTTCTGTGAAAGAAACGTGCAACTACCACTCCAATGTCTTACTTTAAGAAAAATAAACAGGTTTGGAATATAAAAATATTGATGAGCCCAGATTATAATTGACTATGATAGCCAAAATTAAGGTAACATCAGGTTACTTTTTAAATTTTATTTTATTTTATTTTATTTTAAGTTCAGGGGTACATGTGCAGGATGTACAGGTTTGTTAAAAAGGTAAACATGTGCCATGGTGGTTTGCTACACCTGTCAACCCATCACCTAGATATTAAGCCCAGAATGCATCAGTTATTTTTCCTAATGCTCTCTCCACCCTCCTCCATCAGGTCCCAGCATGTGTTGTTCCCCTCCCTGCTGTGTTCTCATTGTTCAGCTCCAACTTATAAATGAGAACATGTAGTGTTTGGTTTTCTGTTCCCACATTAGTTTGCAGAGGATAATGGTTTCCAGCTTTATCCATGTCCCTGCAAAGGACATAATCTTGTTCCTTTTTATGGCTGCATAGTATTCCACAGTGTTGATTAAATAAATGATTGCAGCTTTGATCATTTAAGGACAAATTAAAATGACAAATAAGAGGCTTAATGTTGAAAGTAACGGAAGAGCTACTCCTCCCCTTCTCTTTCTTAGAGCATTTACTCAAAAAAAAAACAAACTTAAAATCGTAAGTCCTTTTTCTTTTCCCTCTCTAAAATAAGTGCACACACACACACAAACACACACATTTTTTTGAAAACTATATAGGCCTCTGGAGATAGGCCTTCTGTCAGCTTAATGGCTCAGGGATGTCTTTCTCAAGAACCTGGGAACATCTCTTTGAAATGTAAACACATCAAGAGAGAAAGCATTTTTTTTTCCACTTTCTGTGGGAAGGTAGGAGCCTAACTTTTGTGGGAACCTTGCTCCAATTTGCAAACCTACCTCCTGTCATAAAGATATGAGTAGTGTGTTTATCTTCTGGACAAAATCCAATTAACCAACACACATGATCACCCCAATTGCCAGGAGAAGTTATGTTGAACTATGTGTGACAAATGGTCCTGTCAAGTTTTCTTAATTGAGGACTAATTATTGTTTATCTTGAAAACATGGGTATAATGCATTGTATATGCTTGGTTATATAAAGGGGTGAGGTTTCTTTCTGTGTTTGCAGTCTCTTAGTGGATGGCTTATCATGAGCATCACATTCTAATTTAAGGCTTACTCAATTATATGTGTTTTCTTCCTCTATTGCCTTTATGAAGAGGATTTCTGATTTGTTAGAAGATTGTTTATAATTGTAATCTCTCAATAATGACAAAAGTAGCCAGAAACCAAGAATTCAGGATATTTGCACTGAGAAAAAATACGTTAACTTTTTTATTAGTAGTGGAATGAAGTAGACTTATGAATAGTCATTGGTAATCACATTCTGCATACAATATATTAACATATAGGAATTATTGCTTCTGTGGATAAAAATGAATAAATATAAACCCTGAAAAGATTGTAAGATTCTTAGCAGATAAACACCAGCGTAAAGTAAGTGAAAAGAGAAAGACTATGACCTTTCAAAATAAACGTGAAATTTAGCATAATCTTCTAGCAGAATAGAATTTTAAAAATGCATAGGAATGCAAAATTGTCTTCCATGTTCTGTATGGATTTATTTCATGCACAACAAATGATTAATATTACATACTGTCTTGTCCAGACAGAGAAAAATTGTTATTCCAGGCCTTCATTAAACTTATCTGTTCTCTGTCTCATTTCCCAACAAATGATTCTTTAATAAATACATAATCAAATTGAACAGTGTCCATTTGTTTTAGAAGAATTTTCACGTTTAAAAAATAAAATCCAGATATTAAAATAAGATGATTGCATGTAAGCTTGTGTGCATATAAATGCATATTCACACAAGTATATAAGAATGCATGTACATATATACACCCATATATGTGTAAATTTCAAACAGATGCATTATATTTTCATTTCTTCTATATGTTACACATATTGCTAGACATTTGCTATTTGAAATCTTTCTTTTTAAAATTTTACATGTGACCAACATAATTAAATGGATGCATCAACTACAAGAACGTGACAAGAAAGTTCTCTATCACTGGATCATTGTTTTAGCTTAACCATAATATGTCAAATGATAAAAAATTTCCAGAAATATTTGAAATCTATATGATGTAATTCTCATATATACTTTGTAATTATTCATTGCCTTACTGGAAATTTTTTTTCATTCATTTTTCCCCAATTAACCTCTTTTATAATACAAAAAAAAATGGCTTGAGTTGTTTGTGCTGTAGCTTGTGCTGTAGCAGAACATGGCTATTCTTTTTTTTTTTATTATTCTAAAAAGTTTATTGTTGTACCTTTCTCATTTAGAGTTACCACCCATCTGGAAAGTACTTTCTATGTATAGCGTTAGGTATGGGTCATATTTCATTTTATCCACATGGATATCCAATTGACTTAGTATCATTTACTGAAAAAAATCAATAAACCTTTTCTCATTATAATTCATTGTCATCTTTGACATTAGTCAGCTGACCATCTATGTCTTTAAAAATAAAGAACTAGTCAATGGATAGACATCCCATGTTCATGGGTTAGAAGACTCAATATTGTTAAAAATATCCACACTACCCAAAGTGATCTGCAGACCCAGAGCAATCCATTTCAAACTCTCAATGACATTTCTTTACAGAAATGGAAAAAAATCCAATAATTAATAAGGAACCACAAAGGACCTTCAAAGTAGAAGCTTTATATTCCTGACTTCAAAATAAGCTACAAAGCTACACTAATCAAAACAGGATGGTGCTGGCATAAAGACAGACATATGAACCAATGGAACAGAATGAAGAGCCCAGAAATAAACTCACGTATATACAGTCAAATGATCTTCAAGAGGGTGCCAAGACTACACAATGGGGAAAGGATAGTCCCTTCAACAAATGGTGCTGGGAAGACTGGACATCCACATGCAAAAGAATGAAATCAGACCCCTATCCCACATCATACACAAACATCAACTCAAGATGGAGTAAAGACTCAACAACAAGACCCAAAACCATAAAACTCCAAGATGAAAACATGGAGGAAAGCCTTTATAACATCGTTCTTGGCAGTGGTTTCCTGGATATGTCACCAAAAGCATAGGCAACAAAACAAAAATAGAGAAGTGAGACTACAACAAACTAAAATGCATCTGTTGCAGCAAAGGAAACAATCACCAGAGACAGAAGCCAACCTATGGAATGGGAGAAAACATTCGCAAACCATATATCTGATAAGAGATTGAAATCCAAAATATATAAGGAACTTATTCAACTCAGTAACAAATTTCAAAAATGGGAAAAAGACTTGAATAGACATTTCTCCAAAAAAAAAACAAAGATGCATACAAATGGCCAACAGACATAAAACATGCCTAACATCACTAATTGTCAGAGAAATGGAAATCAAAATCACAACAAGATATCACTCCTCACCTGTCAGGATGGTCATTATTTTAAAAAAGAAATCCCCTGAAAATAACAAGTGTTGGCAGCAATGTGGAGAAATTAGAACCTTTTTACACTGTTGGTGGGAATGCAAAATGGCGTGACCACTACGGAAAATGGTATGGAGTTCCTCTGCAAATTTAAAATAGAACTGTAATATGACTCAACAATCTCACTTCTGGGTATCTATACAGAAAAATTGAATTTAAGATTTGGAAGCAATATTTAGAACATGGCTATTCTAAAGATAACCTAATTTTTTTTTCTGTTTTGTTTTGTTACCTTTACATTAAATGGAAAAGTAAATATAGAGGATATACAGAAACAAAAGACAAGTTGATAGAGAATTGTTCAAATATTGTAACAGTTTATATTTAAGACTATGCTTAAGAAATTAATACATGTTTATCATTTTTTAACTAAATGAAGTATTTGAGTCAGAAAGCTTAAAAATGGTTCAGGGAACAACCATGATAAGTGTTTTAGGGCCTTGATTTATGCAACAAGTTTAGTTTAATAATGAGCAAAACTGCTAATCAGTGCCCACAGATATTAGATAATAAATTCAACAGGGCCAAATGGATATTTGCAGCATAGCAACTACTGGCTTAATGATTTAATTAATCTAAACATGCAAAATTTTGTGCTTGCTTAAATTTGTGCTAGCTTAAACAACTAGGGCTGTATTCATAAATTTAATATGTGTTTTAAGGGAAAAGGGAAAACTAACAGATCTTGTATAAATGCCTCCTAAGAACCTCATCAGGAACATGAGAGAATGAGCTCATATATTTGGCCTTGCAATTATTTACCTTATATTGTTAAATTGAAATAGCTTTGATTAGTACAGTGTATCCATAAAACTGCTCTAAAGAAAACACAGTGATAATCAAAGTAGCATATAATTAGGAGAATACTAGCTTTCCTTAGAGCTGCCCTTGTAACAATTACTTCTAGTGAATAATTTAAAATCAAGTAATTTTTTTTACATCTAACTAGAAATTTAGAGTTATTTCCTTTTTTGTAAAGCAACCTTTATGAACATTTAGAAATATTTTATTTTAAAAGTTATGTTAATATACAGAATATATATGCATTTTATTTTCATTTAGTGTTATTTTTACTAATTGTTCATAATATAAATTGAGCTGTATATTTTACTACTTCATGTAGTTGTGAAATACAATTGTATGAGCATCCTTTAAAAACAATTTTTTTTTCTTTGCTGTGGAAATGCAATATGTATTTGTTTTAATTGAAGAGATTTTGAATGTAAAAAACCAGATATATTTAAAATCCTGATTGAGAAATATTTAAAATCCCTAAGGATTTAGGATATCACTTAATAGGTTACTTGTAGAGCATTTGTTAAATATTAAAAGTTATTACCTGAAATGTTTAAGTTTAGTTTATATTTGCAACTGTTTTTACTTTCTAAAAATTATTTAATTACATTATACATCAATTAACAACTATTTAAATCATGTACTATATTTTTAATTAATTTTTTTTCGAGAGAGGGTTTTACTCTCTCACCCAGGCTAGAGTGCAGTGGCACAATCACAACTCACTGCAGCCTTGACCTCCCAGGCTCAGGTGATACTCCCACCTCAGCCTCCCAAGTAGTTGAGACTACTGCCTGCCTCAGCTTCAAAAAGTGCTGAGATTGTACTCTTTTTAATTGTTTAAATGCTCTCAGTTTAGACTATATCTACTAGAGGAAAGTAATGCCAGACACAAAACTTTAAGAACTTCAAAGTTTTCTACGATTGATTTTGTCCCTAATATAATTTTCTCATAATTTTATTATGGGAGATTTCAGAATTGGGTCTCATTTTAAATGTTTAATAATGATGATCTTCTTGACTGATAGGATATTATGCTCGCAAATGGCATATTACCTTTATTATGGCACTTGTCAATTTAAGACCATATTTCATTGATATTTCCTTCTTAGTCACATATAAGCTGTCAGTAAATTTTGAATTAATAAAAGCACAAACGAATGAATGGAATATGCATTCCGGAAATAGAATTAAATATCTCCCCCTGCATCTACTTCTAATGAGTTTATTAGACAAACAGACCAAGAACTAACTATTAAAAATACTGTGTAGGCTTCCAAAGTGATTTGAATTCTGTAATATTCAACATCAAGTGTAAAAATTCATGATCAGAACCATAGCTGCAGAATTCATTGTAAGACAATTCAAAACAATGTATTTTAGAACCACGAAGTCTACTGAGGAATTGTCTCACAGTTGATATTATCCAATTTTCAACTATATTTTTTCTAGAAAACAAAAAATCCTATTTTACTCTGCTAGTATTATTTTCATTGACTGTTTTTCTTGTGTTTCTAATAAGCTGACAAAAGATAATACAAACTAAAAGTACATCAAGCAATTCTGTAATTATAATTTTTTCCCTAACATTTTGCATAAGTGCATGATTTAATTGCCTCATACCAGCACTTAGGAATTGTGTCTGTTACATATCCTGCACAACTGAAGTATTATATTGTCATATCTGTTTTGTGCTTTATATTTTATTAACAGTAATTACAGATATTGGCATGGATGTCAACATCACAGTTTATGGCTGAACTCTTTCTTATGTATTCATAAAAATGAATGTATAATAGCATTTTGGATGAACTAATTAAGAACGTGTGTGTGTGGGTGTGTGGGTGTGTGTTTAAGGGAGTTAATTTTATATCATGTTATAATTGTTTTTTCCCCTAGATTTATGCATAAAGGCAAATTACACACAAGTCCCAGGGAACACTCTAATTTGCTTGAGAACACTTAACCTTAAATTTTTTAATGTTTTTATTCTTAATTACTATAAAATTACAAGGAGGGGGAGAGAGTGTATCATTTCATTTCCATTGGTTTTCATAAATAAATATTTCCCAGGGGCACACCTGGGATTCATTTGTACACTTCTATGAAGTCAGGCTATGAGAAAACATCAATTTATATTTGAAATGTCTTTATGATTCAGGTTACTATTTTATTCATACAGCATATAATTCACAGAGGATCCTATTCTTTAGACTATAGCTATGGGCTAGATCTAATGACGTCTAGATTTTTTTCCCACAACTTAAAGAAATTATTTTGAAAGATATTTCTAGCAAAAAGATATCAGTGTTTTCTCTTTAAAAATAATGTTTAGTTTTTTAAAATGCCTTCTATAAATCTTCTTAAAATGTACTTTGCTCTATTATTTAAAGTACAAACACACACACCCCTCTGGATAATTTTTGCTAAAGAATTACATTGGCTACTTATATATGGTACAAGTGCAATTAGTTTGTTAGTTAATTGTATTAATGGAGACAATAAAAATAGATATAAGTTTCACTGAGTAAATGAAATTGACTTTATTTTGATGAGCGAAGGAAGAGCTAACTAATCAGGCCACACATCTATTGGAAATGTTAGTAATTTCATTGTACTAGTAAATTTTTCTTTTGACTGTCATCATTAGTATCACCATTAAATTAAGTCAAATATCTTAACATATGTAGCATGTTATATGTGTTGACATTTTTGCAGAAGGCTGCTTTAACAGATAGAAGTAGAGTCATGCACTGCAGAAGACACTTCATTCAGTGATGGCCTGTGTATAGGATGTGATCTAAAAAGATTAAAATGGAACTGACAAAATCCTATTGCTGCCTAGTGATGTCATGGCCATCATAATGTCACGTAAGGCATTACTCATGTGTTTGTGGTGATGCTGGTGTAAACAAAACTACTGTGCTGCCAGTCATATAAAAGTATGGCACATATAATTATATACAGTGCATAATACTTGATAATGATAATAAATGGCTATGTTACAGCTTTATGTATTTACTATATTTTACTCTTTCTTTTAGCACATACTCCTTCTACTTATTAAAAAAAAAGTTACTTTTACTTAAAAAAAAAATGCTTGGAGGGCCTAGCTAAGGCTCTTTCAGCTAAGTCCTCCAGGTATTAGTGTAGAACAGGGGTGTTCAGCCTTTTGGTTTCCCTGGGCCACATTAGAAGAAGAATTGTCTTGGGCCACACAGAAAATACACTGACACTAATGATAGCTGATAAACTAAAATAAATCACACACACACACAAATCTCATCATGCTTTAAGAAAGTTTATGAATTTGTGTTGGGCCACATTCAAAGCCTCCTGGGCTGCATGTGGCCCACAGGCTGTGGGTTGGACAAGCTTGATCTAGAAGAAATCATTGTTATTATAGGAGATAACAGCTCCATACATGTTATTGCCCCTGAAGACCTTGCAGCGGGACAAGATGCAGAGGTGGAAGGCAGTGATATTGATCCTGACCGTGCATAGGCCTAGATTAATGTGTGTGCTTTTGTCTTAGTTTTTAACAAACAAATTAAAAAAAAAACAGAAAAGTATGATAGAATAAGGATCTAAAGAAATAAGTATTTTTGTACAGCTGTACAATGTATCTGTGTTTTAAGCTAAGTGCTATTACAAGAGTCAAACATTTTTAAAAAGTAAAAGTAAGCTAAGTTTAATTTATTATTGAAGAAAGAAAAAAAATTTAAATAAGTTCAGTGCGGCCTAAGTGTATATTCTTTACATAGTCTACCTTAGTGCAAAGTATGTCCTAGGCCTTCACATTTACTCACCACTCACTCACTGACTCACCCAGAGCAACTTCCAGTCCTGCAATTTGAATTCATGGTGAATGACCTATATAAGTATACCATCTTTGATCTTTTATACTGTATGTTTACTGTACCTTTATAATGTTTTGATATAATGAGATATACAGATATTGTGTTATAATTGCCTACAGTATTCAATATAGTAACATGTTGTACATGTTTGTAGCCTAGGAGCAATAGGCTATACCTTGTAGACTAGGAGTGTGTAGGCGATACCATCTAGGTTTGTGTAAGTACCCTCTTTGATGTTCAAACTATGACCAAAATCATCTAAGGATATGTTTCTCAGAACACATCCCCATCGTTAAGTGATGCATGACTATACTCTGGAGCATATTCAAGAAAGTAAGTCCTATGAGTTTGAAAAGAAATTAGAGTTTAAAAGATTTCTTGTGACTAATAATTGTCTTAGTGCTAGTTCTGACTATGCGTACACATTAAACATGTATATATCCAATAGAGCTTAGTTAATCAGAGAAGAGATTAGCTGCTTTTTAACTTAAAGAATGTGGCTACAATAACCACCAAAAAGGTTTTAACATTTTTATTTAAAATTAGTTTGAATTTAAGAAAGTAGAATACCTTGGATACATTTAGCATCATCTTTCTAAAATCTAAATATTTTTATATTCTACCAAATAGTTTTCTTTCATGTACAAAGTATAGTGATATTTAGTCTTTGAAAATTGTTCAATGGATTTAATGTAAAATCATAAAACATTCATAGAATGTATGACTGAATAGGCACTTACAAGTTATACATTGACATTCATATATAGGGCAATAAGGAATATTTGAACTTTAATTAATGTATTTTCATGTTTATAATCAGGTCCTCATTCACCACTTTTGGATGTCATGTGGAGATATGACGCTTATTCAAAAGTGTAAGAATTTTTTTTAAAGTATGGCATGTATCTGGTGCCCCAAATAGTTTCTTTACAATTATTTGATGTAAGAGTTTTACATTTTAGTTGTGTGTATAATTGTTCCCATTAAGACTTTGTTATGTAATTATGCAGTCTAAAATCAACAGAGAAACATTTAATATTAGCAAACAAATCATCAGTACTAGAACATAAGATTATAATAAATATGCCTGTTTAATGAAACTTTAGGTGTGATCTTTTCTTCTCCTGATTTTCTCTGGTAATATTTTCTTAAATTAGATGTGGTTGTAACCATGAACTCCCCTTTCATTTATGATGATTATTTTGACTTCTCTTTATACAAGTAAATATGCTTTTTATGTTATATTTATAATTTAGGTTGCCAAATTTATATTCCAATATATAGTTTCTCAAAGTGAGTCCTCACCACGGCCCCATTCCTCCGCACTTGCAGATTTCCCCTTGCTCACACTTTATTCTCTTATGCTTTCTTTGACTTTGTCAGCAACTCTCTCAGTAGCTCTGAGTTCTTCTTCTGCATGCTTCAAATGGAGATATTCTTTTTCAGGTTGAAATACATATGTTTTTCAATGCACCTGGCTGAACATATGATTTTTTTATACTGTAAGCATTCTTCATAGAATAAAAATATTATACATATAATTTAAATGTATAATAGATGAATAAATAGTTGTGTGTGCACACATTTATTTTCATCAATTCATTCTGAGGATGAGGCAAATAATTACTTTTATTCAAACTAAATAATTCTGTTACATAAATGTATAATTAAACCTATGTTTGTGATTTCAGGTACATTTTAGATATTATTAATGATTCATTTTTTCCATCCAAAATTAGCATATCTTTCCTGTGTAATATGAATCTAAATAAGTGCTAATGACCACTTGAGTGATGGATTTTTTTCTGAGGTGATTACCAAAACTGTTAACTCAGTACGTAATAACTTCAAAAAGTTGTTTACAAGAGCTATTTTATTTAATGAGAACTGAATGTAGTATTAAAATATATACACAAATAGAACAAATCATAAATATCTTTTCAACGCCATCATTCAATAGAAACCACTCATTAGTGATATTTTTTTTCAAATACTTTTTATGTATAACTTTTCCCAACGAGATCTCTGCTGGTGGGGACAATAGCTACATCACTTTCCGTAGTATCTTTTTCTCCAGATTTAATTCTTGCATCTTAAGTAAGGCCGTAAAATTCCAGCTACATAAAGTGGTCATGTGCTCATCAAATGGAGATTTTTATTAGATTTCTTGGGTGTTGGGAGAAAGTGAGACATCAGAATCATTGAGAAACTCTAAAGTATATTTTAAAATACTGTTATCTCTGAATTTTTTTATTTTAATACAGTAACATTCATTACTAGAATGTTTATGCTATACCACATATATCATCTCTCAAAACTTACCACAACTGGTGTACACAGGTATATATGAACTGAAGTTGTTGGTAGATTCTTTTGTAATAGTTTCTAAATATTTGAGCAAATACCTGGCAAAAATAATATTTGTACCAGTAGGGACCCAAGTGTTGCAGTTCTATGATAAACTCATTGGATTTGTGGAGACAAGGTACATTCTGGTAATAATGAAAATCAACAAGTAATATATGTTGATTAACTCTTTGGAATCCAGAGGACTACTCATATGTGTTTCCTATAATATGTTACAGTTTCAAATAACCAAGGTTAACCATAAAAGTTCTGAAAGAAAAGACACAGAAGAAAAGTACAAAACAGAAAAGAGCAAAGGCAAACATATGATTTTTATAAGCAGCACTTACAAGTATTGAACTGTAGGCTTAATAATGAAGCCTCATCTATATTTAAAAGTTACTGTCTACTTGGCTACTGCTGTCTGTTCTGTTCAGCCTTCAGCTAAACAGCAAATGAAGTGTCCACATGACAGACTATTCAGCAGGACTGGCACTCTGACGATTTATTTAACATTTTTATTTATTTATCAGTTTTGCCAGATGAATCAACATGTTTTCCATACATTATCTTAATAGACTTGATGATGCAAAGACAATATTATACAATATCATATGTGGCTTGAATGACTGTACTTTTTTTTTCTATAATTTCTAGTGTCGGATAGTAAGACTTCATACACCATGTGCTAGGGACATTTGTTTTTTCCTGGCTCTAATAGTAACACTGGCCAAGTTTACTTTTTCAAGCACAATTCATTATTCTGAGAACAGGGACACTTGCCTCCTCAAGAGTCTACTAGATTTGCAGGATCTAAAATGCAGTTTGGGGTAGTGACATAGAAATCATGGGGCTCCCCTCGCCATTCCATGGGGCTCCCCTCAGCATTCTTGCAGGCAGCTCTTTTAGCTATTAGTGGTCCTTAGGATTAAAGTTTGTAGGGTAGAAGGCTCTCATCTACTCACTTATTTTTTTTCCCCATGCAAAACCAGAATGAGGACAGGCAGAGGGAACAAATGGCTGGTTCACTGCCTTGGGCACAGAAAGTCACAATTTTTGTGCTTCTATCAGTACTAAGGAAAATGCACACATCTCCCTCCTGAATACATGTAGAATTTCTAATGTCATTATAATGAGTACTTTTAACCATGCCTCCTGTATGTAGGCATAGTTCTAGGCACCACGAATGCAACACTGAACAAAGCTTCTCATGAATCCTCCATTCCAATAGGAGAAGCTCATAGGTAGGTTAGATAACAATAAGTGCTTTGGAAAATACGATGAAGGGAATAGTACCGAGATTTTTGGAGTAAACCTGTATGCTTCTACAGGGAGTTAGGATGATAATAGGTCTTATTTTTTGTCTCATTGAACTAGTATTCCAGCACTGTAATAAAAGGAAAGCATAATCAATAATTTCCACTAGGCATATTGTTGCCAGATACAATAGAATGCCTAGTTAAGTTTGAATTTCAGACAAACAATAAATATTGCTTTAGTACGTCTCTCCTAAATCATTAGTACATCTGTCCTAAATCATTTATGCCCTACATTTTTATTTGCTAAAACTGGCAATCCCAACTGCTAAAACTGGCATTTTTTTTTTTCAGGTAGTCCTCCTAGATTGAGTAGCAGGAATTCTCTTTTACTTGAAGCTTAAGTGTTAATACCAAAACCATCTAAACATTGCATAAGCAAATGTTAAAAGGAAATCTGAGCCACTGTATTATTGTGGGTTACCACCTGCACATTTATGTTCAAGTCATCTGTGATACTAGATGGTGGTAATCCTTCTGTGTTTTGTGATTTCAAAAATAAAGTTATTTAATTAATGGCTAATTGGAGATTTCCAATTCTACTTATATTCAAAATAGTCCAAAATTGACTGGCTTTCAGAGATTCTATTAAAATACCAAAAATTCTCACTAAAATACTATTTCCTAAATATAAAAATATTAAGATTAAAAATAAAACATTAGTTAAGGCAGTGACTTGTGAAGGCTGTTAAGTAAGTTGTTTAAAACTTAAATTCAAGACCCTTTCTTCCACTCATCAGCACTGTGACCTTGAAACAATTATTCTCAAATTCAAGCTTCAGTTTTTTCATGTGAAAATGATATGTACTTAATTGATAAGTATGAGAATGCAATGATTTTAGCAAAGAAAAAAGTATAAAACTGCCTAGTACATTGTAAGTGCTTAATAAATGGTAATATTATTATTAACGTCCAAACTCTTACAAATTATGTAGTGACTTCTACTTTTCTATCATTAAACATGTTGTGGTAATTACAGTCTTCTGAGTAAAACATTATAGAGCCCCTACAATATGAACTACTCATAGTAAAGGAAAAATAAAGCCTTCTAGGGCAAAAATTACTACAATATCCCAAAGTTAGTATTAATTTCTCTCCTTCTGTAATTAGTTATGTTACATAAATATATTTGATTAACATCTTATACACCCATATTTCTGTATTCTCATAGTACCAATGAATTAGTCTCAAATATTATTTGATTGTATTGGTTACAGAAAAATAAATCCAAGATCTAAACATCTGCTAAATAGAACACTGTGCAGAGTGTTGGCTACAGTAAAGTGGTAAATTTTTCAAATGAATGCATGTTTAAATTATAATGAAAATAACTGAGGAAGGAAAGAAATGAATCATTCTGTGACTGTTTCATAATTTATCTAATTATTATGTGACTACACATTTTATATATAATCATCTCTTCCATAGAAAGAAAAAAAGTGAAGAGATGTGAATGAAATATAGCACATTGCAAAAAAAGGTTTTTCAAACACACTGTAACATGGGAAGCAACTGAGTAAAAATTTGCCAAATGTATTGAGTAAATAAATGGAAAAATGTATTAATAATGAATGAAGTGAATAAAAAAGAAATATTCTTCTATGGCAAAAACCAGGATCAGAAGGTATTTTACAACTGTATTTTGTGGAATACTTGTCTTTTAAAACACAAGAGAGAGATATGTGTGTGTGTGTGTGTGTGTGTGTGTGTGTGTGTGTGTGTGTGTAGGTATATATAGTTCAGTAAAACTCTAAGTTACAGGTCTGTGATAGCTGATTATAAAGAGTTTACACATTATCATAGATTTAAGATTATACTTTCAATTTATTGTGTAATTTCTATAAGCTGGTCTGATTGCCTAGAATAAACATTCTAAAGTCTAAAACTTCAAGGAGATTATACTGATTTTTTTAAAATAATTACAAAGTTTCACATACTTATGTTCACACACATTTCTTCTAAATAAACCATTGGAAGGTGAAAACAATTTTATTATTAAGAAAGTTTCTTAGTTTGGTTTTATATTGGTATAAAGAGGCAGCATTATAGTTAACATTTTGTTCCAGATGCTTGGAATAAGAGGACAAGTCACATCATTCACTCAAACCTCCAATTCCCCAAACTAATAGTGCTAGGAAAGAGGCAAAGGGAATAGACAGAGTTTGAACCTCACCCTAAAGGCTAACAGAAGATGGCTCTATCAAACTCCTCCAAGCAGGAGACACCCTGAGCAACACTCAGCCCCAAATTCAAACCTAGGAGCTCTTTAGGCAAAAAGACCTCCGTTATCACCACAGGACGAAAAAAAATAATAATAATAAAGACAGAGAGCAACAGTTCTTAATATAGCTGGGAAATATATTTAAAATGTTTTGCATCAAAATTAGCATCTTGAATTGTAAGAAGAAAAATGTATTTGTTAGTGCAGAAAACAGAGAGAAGATGGTATTTATCTAATACAGCCTTGAATTGCAGCAAAGACTTTAGCTAAGGGACCTCACACGGTCTCCTTTACTGTCTCATTTTCATTCTAGGGAGACCCCAACTTGGCATGTATTAAGTGAGATCTTCAAATGGGTGTCAGGAATGCTGTTGAGTGCAAACTTCAGAGGATAATCATATTGTAGCATGTAATGCTATACATGGAGAAAGGAAACACTCAATAGCTATATAAACTAGCTGTTTATATAATCCAGTGAAAAAGAAGAAGTAAATGACACACAATAAGATTTCTCCTAATGACCAGGAATGTCTATCTGCCTGCAGTTAATTTGGAAGACAAAAATGACATATAGAAAATAAAAAATATGCTCCAAACAAAATAGAAAATTGATTTATGTATCCACAGCATTTTAATACAATATAAAGTAAGTTAATATAAATATATCTCTTTTTGCTAACTTAAAATGTTTTATAACAAAAATTAATATTTTATTACATGGTTATCTCCTCGTAGAACTTTTATTTTACTACAGGTTACCACTATTATAACTCAAATGTCTATTACCGTAACTTAAATTAGTAATTTGTGAATAGCTATCATGTGAAGATAAATATAACAGAAAACAGAGGCAGGATTTTAGTTTTGAAAACTCTTTATGAAGATGTATACTTTATATATGCATTTGGCATATATAAAGCAGATTTTTTGAATAGCTGTCTGTTTTCAGAATTTTAACACTGTTTATTCAATACCACCTAAACTGCCTTAATTCTGTACATGCCTTTTTTCTGATTTTATATTTTAATAATTTGAAAAATTATTAAAGGTATTTAATTTTGAGAACAAAAAAGTAAATCAAATATCTGAACAGTCAAACATTCATATATTCATAAAATATTCATAAGATATAAATGCCAGTACTTCATTCATAAAAATGTACACAAGTCTTTTTCCAAATTTTCTCTTCAGCTTATCAACTCAAATTTGATTAGAAGCAACATGTTAGAAGGACAAGGTCTGAGAACACTGATACCAGTAAGGAGAAATAGCATTTCCTTCTTATTTAATAACAATAGTACTGGCATTTTTGAGCTCTTGTTATCTACCAGATCTTGTTCATCATGCTTTGCTTATATTACTACTAATGCATCAAATATCCACACACTAAGATATTTATATTATTATCTTAGAAAGAGAGAGAACAGGGGTAAGGGGGAAAAAAGAGAGAGAGCAGGAGAGCAAAGGAGAATGAGACAGAGAGAGAAAGTGAGAGAGAGAGAGAGCATTTAGACTTCACAGCCTAACTTGAAAGTACAGGGCCAGTGTCAACTTCAATTTGCTTGATTCTGAAGCTTCTGTTCCTAGGGCCCTGCAGATCATAAAATGCCTTCATACTTTATACCCTTTTGAACAATAAATGAACTAAAGCACCAAAAAGCCTTCTGATTGTGCTAGCAAGATATAAAATTGATAGAATATAGGCCAATTTCTCTTTCCTCTTTATTATGCTGCTTGTTGCTTATGTCAAGATTTTACTGCCTGTGGAGTATTGGTATTTCTGGCTCAAAATACCTGAAGTTCTTATTTTAAATCATAATCTTTTACTACACAATCGTTATGACTTAGGAGAGATTACTGAAGAGTTACTGTTAGGTATTCTGTAGCTATTTCTTAAGCAGCTTAAATCGGAACACAACATCCTCTTCAGAATGAAGCACCTTCTTTCATGTTATGTAAAAATATTTTTTTCCTAATAAAGAGAGGCTTTGAAAAACATTCTAATGAAGCACCACTCCTCCTGTGACAGGATGATACCTTTTTAAAGTCTGTGCTTGTTTTGTGGTACCTCTACATTTGTTTTTGGTCTGGATAGTTTCACAATTGTCAGACTGCGCATAGTCTAAGACTCCATCTTACAAAACATAAAAGATAATGTACTCCCTTCCTTGACTGAAGCAGTTTCCTTTTTCATTCATGGAAAAATTTTAAAGCTAGTTCAAGTTTTCTTACATTATTCTTCATGTGAAAAAGGTTTTCAGTAGACTGTTCAGGCACGATAAAATACCCGTTAATGTCAAAACACAAAAACATGAAAAAATAATCAATGAAACCAATGCCTGAACTTTAGGAAATTAATGCTTTAATTCTTTCCTTTCATTGAGCACTTGAATAAAAATTATTATTTTATTTTTAATCATACATTTCATTTGCAGAGACTAACTGGCAAATTCACCCAAAATATAGCATATTACATTTTTGCAGATTTGACTTGCAGTCAAATTATGACTAATTACAAAGAAATTAAGAAGTTTCTGGCTAATTAGAAGAAATAAGTTTGTAAAGGTCTAAAATTCAAATAAAGATTGGGAGTCTGGAATATCATAGGATTTTTATTAATATTTCTTATATATGACCCAAAGCTCACCACTAAACCTATTTGAGATGATTGGGTTGATCCTACAGAAATACCAAAATCCCTCCGTGTCACTATTCAAAGCTGTTTTTCTGCTAAATCTATGTCACTCTGCAAACAACTGGTGCTAAATCACGTGATTTTTAGAAAACAATTGACTATATAAGTAAAGTGAAATGCAGTTAAGATTATCTTGATGATTCAAGATACACTAAAGGAATACTTATCTTTCTTCAACTAGTTAACAAGAAATTTGAATATAGGGAAGACTGGTCTAATATTTCTTTCCTTGTTTGTTGTGAGGAAGGAATTGAAGCCAAAGAGTGCGCTTAGCTAATTGTCATTTGACTTCAATTTTCATAATAACAGCTAACATAATTGAAGACTTATTATTAACCTAGAACTATTCTAAGTGGGTTACATGTGTTAACCCATTGCAATCTGTATGACAAGTCAGAGTTACCTGCCTAAGGTTATGTAGCTGGCAAATAGAAGAGGCATTATTTGTACTCTCTACAGCAGTTCACCGCTACATACACTTTTCTTCAGTCTCTTACTTAAGATGTGTTAAAAGTGTATTTTATGGATTCTCCATGGATACATTTGCTGGGATATTTAAACTAAGTTTTAGAAACAAATTTAGTCTCAATATCTCCCTCTCCTAACCTCATTCAATGTTAACAAAGGACCTTAAGGAGTGGTTTAATCCTGAATCTATGTGTTAGATCATGAAAGCAAAGGAAATATGTGAAAGTCAATGAATACATAAGGAATCTTAAAATGTGATGCGCCAAAAGGACCACTAAACAACAAATCAAATAATGCATCAAAAATTTTAATCAGAAACTCTATTTGCAACAACTAGTGAAAGACCAACTATTTGCAATAATCAGTGAAAGACCAACCAACAATCAGTGAAAGACCAATGGTGATCAAAGTCACCATTCCATGATAGAGCAATGCATTTACAGTGTTAAATATATAAGCAAACTGAAATTCTAATGTTGTAATGTGGTTGTTTCCTGGACTTGCAAATAACTATAATATAAATTGTAAAGTTGCCAGATAAAATACAGTAAGACAAGTTAAATTTGAATTTCAGAGAAACAACGAATAATATTAAAATATTGCAATATTTAGAGCATGCTTAGACTGAAAACATTTAATTGTTTATCTGAAATTTAAATTTAACTGTGAGACAGCCAGGTTGGAGGGGATCCCTGAAGAAACTCAACCAGCCTGCCCACTGAAGGGGAGCCTGGGGAAGTTCATGAGGTTTACAGCGGGCAGGAGCCTGGCCTCTCCTTTTCCTGTGTGGAACCTAGGATTTGAATGGCTGGGCGGGAAACACTCTAGCAAGGACTCTGGCCTGGTGAGAGTCCATGTTTCTGCTTTTTTTTTTTTCCTTTTCACCCAATAACACCCTGTGTTACTCACCATTAAAATTGTCTGTGAGCCTGAATTTTCATGGCCTTGGGACAAAGTACCCCATCTTTAGTTGAAGTAAGGAAAAGTCCTGCAACATTTTTGGCATGCAAAGTAGGGGCTCAATAAGTGGTGAGTGAAATGGGGACTCAAAATCTCTCACTGTTGCTTCTAAGCCTTTTCATCCTCAGACTTCTGAGGGTGGAGGAAACCATGCCTCCACCCCCGTCGCTCCTGGGCCTTTTCATGGCATTTTCTTTTTTGGGAGAGACCTGCAAGCAGCGGCTCCTCTCCACTTCCACTCCCTGCCAGGCCTGGGAAGCTTGGTCAAAGAGTGCAGCAGAGCCGGCTGTCTGGAACCAGCCATTCGCCACTGCTGCAGACTTCCCCATCCCTGGCTAAGGGGTTTAACTTCTTTAGACTGTAATAAGCTTAAACTTATCTCCCTGGTGAAGGAACCACTTGCATGAGAATAGAGGTTCTTCCCCAGGCATTTTTAAACCTTTTGTCTTGCCTCTTCTCCACCAGTCAGCAATTAACCTTTAAAGTCTCTTTTTCCCTTTATTAGGCTAGGCCCCTCAACTGTCACTGTTTATATTTTCTGTAAAGCTTTAATTGTGAGAAAGGATTTGTGGGGCTAGTCTTGGGCTGTGGCCAATCTGGTGTGCTTTGCATGTCTGTATGGTTTGTGTGGCAAGCCTCCATCTTGCTTTACATTCTGGGGCCATGGCCAGTAACCACTTGGCAAAGCTTTGTTTAGCAATCCCGCCTTAGGGGATGAGCCCTCTCAGGTTAGATATCTGCATGTTCTCCTAGCCCTGTCTCTTCAAGGGTTCCACCCAGCGACTGGGTTTTCTTCTGCCTGTCTGTGTGTGTACTGTGTGCGATGTCTGTAAAAAGAGCTCTAATTAATTTGGCCTAAATAAAGACAAGCACTGGGATCAAATACTTTTTTTTAAGGGAAGGTAAAAGCTGTGGTATCTTTTAGTTCACATGACTTTAATATTTAAGAAATAAAAACAGCCCTAAAGACTATTAGTAAAATGCAGGTCAGATGCAAGGTTTGCTAAGTGTTTTAAGGTTACAAACTGCTTTTTAGGTTTTGAGAACTGTTTGACTTGCAGGCTTCACAATTGGTAAGGCCGGGAGACATGTGGAAGTAACCACACCGTAACTAAGAAGGCCAACCTTGGCTACACTTAGCACACAATTAAAGCAACCTACCAAATTTTACCTTAAAGTTAAAAATTGCTAGGAGTTAATTGAAACTACTGGAAACAGATTTACATGTAAGGGAGTAAGAACAGTAAAATGTGCTTTTTAGTAAAAGGTTATAAGAAGGCATGGAAATGTAAACTTTGGCCTAGGGTTAAAGGATTGTTTTTTGAGTTAAATTAGGAAAAAGCTGAAGGTTCAAGTAAGTGGTGGAAGAATTGTGGAAATTAATCTTGCAGAAGAGGTTCTCTGTGTGAACATATTGACTAAATTCAAAAAAGGGTATTTTATGGTTTTTCTTTAAATTGAGCATTGAAATAAAAGCATAACAAGGTTTTCCTAAGGTACTAATCTGCTCTTTGGTAAAATTTATAAAGGATTATAAAAGGTTTTTGCTTCTTTAAAATTTCTGAGTCATCATTTTGGCAAAATAAATAACTTATGGTAATCTGGAATTCTGTTTCGTAATATCAAGTGTTTTAACACTCGAACATTTAACAGCCTTCTGAAAAATCAAACTTCAGTTTTAAAATTGTCTTCCCTGAAAGCAGGCTTTTCGAATACTTCAGAGGGCCCCTGAAGTGTCCAGAAAAGAGAGGATTATTTGACATGCTTATGTTAGAAATGCTTGTTCCCTGGTGCCATAAAGAAATAGCACTTGAACATAAATTTTATTTCCTCAGCAAAGCCATTTTTACTTTCTGCAGAAAGGGTACACTCGCCAGCAGTTTTGCCATGAGAGTACATTGAACAAAAGAGACAGGGTCATTTATAACCTGACGCATCCACCCTACTGGCTGTGTCTGGTTTCCATTGGCTGGAATGGGACCTCACATTTTGTATTTGTCCCGATTGGCTAGCAACTTAGAACTTTTTAAAAGAGGCAAAGGCAGAGGAGAACAAAGGAAGGAGGAAGTACCCTGTGGAATGCTGAGAAAGGTAAAAACACTTTCAAATAAGGAAGAGGAACAGACTATGACCTAATGCTTGCTTGGACCAGTATAAGCATGCCAGGGCAAATATTTAGGCTAAATTGTGGGCGCTAAGAACATAAAGTACCTTGATTTCTTTATTATAGCTAGAAGATATTTAATAATGTTAGCACAGGTCTTTGAATAAATTTTGCTTCTAAGAGAAGTTACTATGTATTCCTAATTAGATGGGGAGGAAAGTCTTTGAAGAGGAACCTCTACTTTACTTTTTACACTTAGGTACATTGGATTGCCAAAATGATGCTCAATCTTCTTTAGGTTATATTTTTGTGAATAATGCTAATATTTGCTCCAAAATTGTATGGGATTTCTAAAATTCTTATGTCTGAGTATATGCTATCAATCATAATTAAGGTTGTTATCTTAAGTTATTGTAAACCACAGAGATAACCAAACTTCTTTGTCAATTGTGTTTCTAACTATAACTACCCTGGACATTTTGCTATTCATAGACAATTGTCATCTTGTTTTAATCCTTTTCAAAGATGGTTCATAATGAACTATAAAACTTTAGCAGGTGCTCTCAAATACAGGCTTCTGATAACTTTGGAGATTGTGACATTGGAATAAAGGAAAATGTACAGAAATCATGAAGAGCTGAAATTCTCACAAATATCAAGCAACACCAGCGTTAATTAAATGACTGAATTCAGAAAGCTGAAGCAACTTTTTTGACGTTTGGTTGGAATATTACTGATCCTTGTTGTTCAGAGTCAAGGAAACCTATTTTCAATTATTTATGGCCTTTAATAATTAAATAAGGCGTACTCCTATGAACAAAATTTGAAGCATGTTTCTCCCTGACTGGTTCCTCTAAAATTTGGAAACTATCTGTGGGTATTCTTATGGCAATATACTTGTTGGCATCAGTGCAATAAGGATCCATTTTTCTTTTGCAACAGGACACGACTGGAAATACTGTTAATTTTACCAAGGCTTTGACTGGAAGGCTATTCTGCCCTTTAAAGATTTGAGCTTGACTTACAGAGCTGATAGAAGCCCAATGCGGAAACAGGCCTCATACCCTTGTCTATGCAGTCTCTGTACTGGGTTCCTGACCTGTGGTCAGTAAAAGATGTTACTTTCTGACAGTCTAGGAGCTCTAAGTTTATCGTGGGACCTTAAGAGTAGAGGAACATCCAACTCACAGGTGTTTGAGAATATAAACCTGTGCTTGGGCTCCGCTTTATGTGTTCTTATCTGAGATTCTTGTGGAACAGACGTCCATCAAAGCCAATCCAAAAGGCCTATGTAGAAATAATTATTCTTACTGCACTTTTTGCAAATAATCAGGCCAAGTATAAGTCTAACATCTATTTTGCAAACCACTCATTCCTATCAGAAGTGTTTTTTTTTTTTTTTTAACACATGACTGGAGAAAGGTAAATCATGTTTCAAAACTTATCATACATTCGTCATTAAATTCTAAAATTCTTTTTTTTTTTTTTAATTTTTGCCTACATTTTAGACTAGCCCTGTTTCTTTCTGTGAAGCAACCAGCAATCTCCGGCTGCAGCTCAGAAAGAACAAGAGGGACGGGTAATGTAAAAATCTGGATTAATATTCTAGTTCTGAGCAAATCCTGCCAAGTGATGGGAATAAATAGGATGACTATCACTTGGAGGTTTCCTTTCTGGGAAAGCAGGACCAAGGAAGCTAACCAAAGCCAAGCACCATGCACCCAAATCTTACCAAGCATAACTATAGCCACTAATTATCTGAGTGTGTCACAAGAAATCCTTTCCTCTCCCTTGTTTGAGGAGGACTGAGTTCCGCAGTTTCACCTTAGCATTCAGCTTATGATAAGGAGTCCGTACAACCCCCCAAGACACATTTTTGTCCCAGCCTCAATTCCAAGCTTCAGGTCAAAGCCCTAGGAAGGAAAACTGGATCTAAGGAATCCAGAGCCAGATGGTAGCAGAGGTTAAAAGGCACAGCACAGGTGAATGTGGCTGATTCCTGCTGATTAAGCCAAGCCCAAGCTTCCTGTTTCATGGATAAAGGCCATGTTAATATCCATGGCATAAATGAGGTCTAGGGAACTCCAAGGCTACTGACAGTAGGTGGGAAGGAGATATAGGTGAGAGCAGATAATTCTGTTCCTTTTCTCTAGGCGCCCCCTGCTTCATGGGTGCAAGCCACTTTTGCACTCATGGTGGCACCTGCCAAGGTCGTCAGAACCTGGGAATGCAAGGATGGAAGATGGAAAGAGGGCACTCTTCCCTCTCTCCCTCACATACCCCGGTATCTGGTAGGAAGAGAAGAGAACCACGGATGCCTGCTACCCTCTTTCTAGATGGGTAGCCATCATCTTCCGTCTGTACCTCTTTCGAATGCATCCTAAACCCTTGGGACTTCTTTAAAAATGCTTTTTCCTTTCTTCTCTTTAGTTCTCTCTTCACTAGTAGGTAATTGTGTCTCTGTACTACAGGACACTCCCCTCAGATGCATCCTCCAAACTGGAACGAGTTAATTTCCCAAACCTTAAACTGGTTGACTTAGGATTGGGCTCAGGTGAAGGGAACCCAGAAGCCCAACATGCCGGCAAAAGGGTAAAGTTTTTTTTTAACCAGTCAGGCTTTTGGCTTTCCTCTCCCTGTGCAAACTGGTAAAAGGCCTCGGAATTTTTGAGCTGTCCTTACCCCTCCCCTTGTTTTGTTTTGATACATGTTTTCTAATAAACCGGTTTGTCTGTTCTTGCCTTCAGGCCATCAAACTCCAAACAGTCATGCAATTAGAGCCTCTGATGATGGCCCCATCTGCCGGGAACCCTTAGATAAGCCCCTGAGGGACCTCAGACTGCCGTTTCCACAAAACGGCACCCCCTGTCAGCAGTAAGCAGTTCTTCGTCCTTAACTGCAGTTAGATGTACTTCTTTAGAGGGAGGAAGGAGACAGTCAGGTGGGAGGAGGTCCCTGAGAAAACTCCAGCCAGACTGTGCACTGAGTTGGAGCCTCGGGAAGTTCATGTTTGTAGCAGAGAGGAGCCTGGCCCCTCCTCTTCCTGGGTGGAACCTGGGATTGGAATGGCTGAGTGGGAAACACTCTAGCAAGGGACTCTGGCCCAGTGAGAGTCCCTGTTTCCCCCTTTTATTTTCCTTTTCACCCAATAAAACCCTGTCTGACTCAACATTCAAATTGTCTGCGAGCCTGAAGTTTTGTGGCCGTGGGACAAAGAACCTCATCTTTAGCTGAAGTAAGGAAAAGTCCTGCAATAACTGGACATTCTGTATCTCATCTGGCAGCCTAACTTTAGTGTTATTAAAATCCGAGCACTCATGTATTTGTCAGCCACACTAATATGCGTAATTCTCAATCACTGGCAGAAATACATGTTAAAATAGCATTAAGGTAAATTTGGGGGAGTTTAGACAAATTACTATGGTTTCTTAAAAAATTTCAAATTGTTTTGAAACTCTAGATAATTTTATGTATTTATTAAGGTGCATATGTATGTTTGTATGTATCTAAAGATAAAGATATTAATTTGATATTATGAGAATATATTCTTTATAATTAGTAATTTTATTTTCTGTAATATAACTTTATTTTGAGGTATTTAAAAAGTTAATTTTATACTTCTAAGAGTTACTGATATCAGCAAGTTTCTTCATTTTTAGATATAGCTACTGATTTACATATCTATTTATCTATCATTTTTACCACTCTCAAATTACTATAAACACGGATATACAAATAATACTTTTCCCCCATAGGGAAGATTACATATCCAGGGTTAAGTAAATGCCATTTCTCTGTATTACTTCTTAGAAGAATGGATCACATGACAGCAGCTATGGAAATGAGATTCCATGCAGTACACCAGGGAAAGTTGACATTACCCTTACTTTACACTAGAAGGCATAAATGTTACTATAGATTTTTCCACAACACTAAACATACTATATTTATGATTCCTTAAAGAAGCTTAAACATGATAAAATATTACTAACTTTAAAATTTTTATAGTAAACAATATTCAAAGATAATTCTTTTTTTAGAAATAAAGTCACATTTGAGATTGACAGCTTCTAGCAGACAAAGCTATGTCCTTGCTTGTTTTATATCAATAGCTTAACTACATTAAGTAATATTATAGCAAATTATCCTGTGGTACCCCCTTTTAAAATAAAATGGTAGTAAAACATTAAAGTGTACGGTGAAAAGTTAATATTGAAGAATTCCTTTAAAATCATAAAGTGAGCATAACTGCTTTTAAGAAAAACAATGAACACACTGTAGCAAAAACATGTTTTACTATTAATTTTATTAGTCTTTAGAAAACGGGTGTTTTGGAGCCCCATCAGGCATGGTAAATACAAAGAAAAAATTACTTAAAAATGATTTTTAAAATAAAACTTTTAGAATTTGAAACTAACAATTTTCTAGAATTTTATTTATTTTTTAAGTGTGTAACACTGATTTTATAGTTCAAAATTCACCATGGTCATTTTTTAAGCTTGAAACTTTGCTAAATAATTAAGATACATGTTTTGCTGCTTCTACACCTTTTCAGTACCTATCGATAAGAATAATGATAATTAAATGTAGTAATTTTGTAAATTAAGCCTGCATTATATGCTAGCAAACCTGTGGCTCTGAGGTCAATGAATTAGGACCTAGGTTAATCTGACTCCACAGTCTGTGTTCTTAATCGCATTTCTACATTACTTCCAAAAAATCCACCATTAACTATGTGTAGAGCTCAAATATCCCTGGAGCTTTCAAATAATTTTCTGGCTGTACATTCTTAATTTTTTGATCTTTGCTCCCATCCTGCCCCCACCTCTGTCTGGCCTAAATATAAGGTTGCAGTGATTTCTTTCTTAACCTACTTCTGTCTCCTCTAATTATCATACTTAGAATTTTATTCACTTTCTATGTTGTCAGTTTTCAGTTTCCAATTTTCAATCACATTTCTAGTTCCAAATAATCTTGTCCAGCAGCTCAGACTTTAAAATTAAAATAAAAAGAGTTAATTCCTAATCTGATTTTATTTTATATTCTCTTTTTTAATTATGCAATTTTCCAATAAATCTTGCAAATCAAAGAAATACTCTCAATTTTTCCTTTTATCTCCTATATCCAAATGAACTCTATCCTAGACTTTCCAAAATTCAAAATCTGGTCCCAACCTATGTCTCAATCCATTTATTCTGTTCAAGTAAGTGACAATTCATTTACTGTCACTTACTTGAACAGTTTATCATTTATTGAGCATCTACTGTGTTTCAGGCCCTTTAATTTTTATAAGAATATTCTCAGATATTAGTCGGCTCATTTTGGTGGTTAAGTATCTGAGACTTAAAGACCATGTTGACACTAATTTTACATGGATATGCTCTAAAGAAACTGAGATTTTAACTTCTATGCCCTACTGGCCATGACTTTTTATAGGACAAAGAAGGCTACATCGCATACAAACACACACACACATACACACACAGACTTTACTTCAGTAAGATCTATTCATCCCATGTCACTTGTTTAAAGTATCACTTTATCTATAGAATCTTTATTGATTCTTTATCCAAGGCTTATTCTATGCTAAAACCCACTCTTTGTATGCTTACTAGTATTTATTCTAACACACTAATTTTATTGGTATCTAGTACTTTCTCTCCTACAAAAATCAGTGTTCCTTTTTTTTGGTCTTTTGTTACGGTTTATAAAATCTTCGTAGCATCACAGCTTCATAGCTCATAGAACAAAATTGCAAAACAATTTCAGGAACCTCACAAATTCCTAAAAATCTACTTGTGGTCCTCTTGGACCAAGTAACACAGACTAAGAATTCTTGCACTAAACTGGAAGTTGTTTAAGCTTACTGAGTCTTGGTTTTAATGTCTATCCCCCAAACCTAACGTACTACCTAGTACATAATTGACTTAACATGAATGTTTGCAGAATGAATAGATAAATGAATTAAAACATGGGTGAATCATGTAAAGCTCAAATGAACAATGTATACGAAGATATATCAAGGTAACATTTATATAAGTTTAATGTAAGTTTCTAAAAGTTTAATATAGACTATGGCAGACAAACTCTAGGGTGATTCCTCATGATCCCCACCTCCTGATGTTTATGACCATTTGTCACCTTGAGTGTAGGCAAGACATGAGGCTTGCTTCTAACCAACAAAGTAAAGCAAAGATGATGGAAAATCACTCTGATGGTTATGTTACGTTATGTAAGACTCCATCTTGATACAGACATACTATAGAGACCTTGTCTCTCTAGCTGGCCTTGAAGAACTAAGTAGTAATATTAACAGGTCTACATGGCTAGCAGCTGAGTGTGACCTCTAAGAGCTGAAGGCAATCCCCAGCTGACAGGCATGGAGAATAGAAAAGTGACCAAATAGTCCCTAGAGATTAATGAGGAAACAATTGCTAATCAAATAATTGTACCTATTTTCTTTGAGGAAAAGGTATAAGGTTCATGATAAGAAAGTATTGTTCCAGTGAAAAGAACACTGATAGAGGAGTCGGCATATATGAGTTTTATTGTAGACTCATAAACTATGTGGCTTCAGGCAAAGCACTTTCCTTTTTATGCCTCTGTATAAAACACTGTTATACAGGATGATCTGTAGGGTCCTAAGACCTAAATTTTTATTAATCTAGTACCAAAGACAAACAAAAAACAAAGCAAAACAAAAACACTAAAAACTGCAGAAGTAGTTCTCTCACATGTTATTTATCCTATTGAGAGGTGACAGAATGCTGGCAGTCCTCACAGCCCTCGCTCGCTCTCGGCGCCTCCTCTGCCTGGGCTCCCACTTTGGCGGCACTTGAGGAGCCCTTCAGCCCACCACTGCACTGTGGGAGCCCCTTTCTGGGCTGGCCAAGGCCGGAGCCGGCTCCCTCAGCTTGCAGGGTGGTGTGGAGGAAGAAGCGCCAGCGGGAACCGGGGCTGCGCATGGGGCTTGCGAGCCAGCTGGAGTTCTGGGTGGGCGTGGGCTTGGTGGGCCCCGCACTCGGAGCTGCCGGCCGGCCCTGTTGGCCCAGGGCAATGAGGGGCTTAGCACCCGGGCCAGCGGCTGCGGAGCGTGTACTGGGTCCCCCAGCAGTGCCGGCCCACCGGCACTGCGCTCGATTTCTCGCCGGGCCTTGGCTGCTTCCCTGCGGGACAGGGCTCGGGACCTGCAGCCCGCCATGCCTGAGCCTCCCCCGCTCCGTGGCCTCCTGTGCGGCCGAGGAGCCTCCCCGACGAGTGCAGCCCCCTGCTCCACAGCGCCCAGTCCCATCGACCACCCAAGGGCTGAGGAGTACAGGCCCATGGCGTGGGACTGGCAGGCAGCTCCACCTGCAGCCCCTGTGCAGGAGCCACTGGGTGAAGCCAGCTGGGCTTCTGAGTCTGGTGGGGACGTGGAGAACCTTTGTGTCTAGCTCAGGGATTGTAAATACACCAATCGGCACTCTGTCTCTAGCTCAAGGTTTGTAAACACACCAATCAACACCCTGTGTCTAGCTCAGGGTTTGTGAATGCACCAATCGACACTCTGTATCTAGCTACTCTAGTGGGGACTTGGAGAACCTTTTGTGTGGACACTCTGTATCTAGCTAATCTGGTGGGGTCCTGGAGAACCTTTGTGTGTAGCTCAGGGATTGTAAACGCACCAATCAGCGCCCTGTCAAAACAGACTACTGGGCTCTACCAATCAGCAGGATGTGGGTGGGGCCAGATAAGAGAATAAAAGCAGGCTGCCCAGGCCGGCAGTGGCAATCTGCTCTGGTGGGCTTCCCCACCGTGGAAGCTTTGTTCTTTCTCTCTTTGGAATAAATCTTGCTGCTGCTCACTGTTTGTGTCCACGCTGCCTTTATGAGCTGTAACACTCACCGCAAAGGTCTGCAGCTTCACTCCTGAAGCCAGCGAGACCACCAACGTACCAGGAGGAACGAACAACTCCAGACGGGCTGCCTTAAGAGCTGTAACACTCACGGTAAAGGTCTGCAGCTTCACTCCTGAAGCCAGGGAGACCACGAACCCACCAGAAGGAAGAAACTCCGAACACATCCAAACATCAGAAGGAACAAACTCTGGACACGCTGCCTTTAAGAACTGTTAACACTCACGGCGAGGGTCCGCGGCTTCATTCTTAAAGTCAGTGAGACCAAGAACCCACCAATTCCGGACACACTATCAGCTGACTGTTTGACCAACACATTGTGTTAACATTTAATTTCTCAAACTTCTTCTTAAAAATAAGATTAGTGTCCTATAATTAAAAATGCATCCCCAGTAGTGATGGTGCTGAGTCATGTACTATGTTAAACCATGTATTCACTGAAGGATGTTTTCCTGAATAGCAAAAGCTGTGGAGTCAGACACTCCTGAGTTCATATTTTGGGGCTCACCTACTGGCAAGTAGGCTTTTTCTTTTTCTTTTTTTTTTTTTAAGAGACAGAATCCTGTCATTTCACCTGGGCTGCAGTGCCTGGGCATGATCATAGCTTACTGCAAGCTCAAACTCCAAGGCTCAGGCAATCCCCCCACCTCAGTCTCCTTAGTAGCTAGCACTGCGGGCACACACAACTTCACTTGGCTAATTCTTAAATTTTTTTGTACAGACACGGTCTTGTTATGTTGCTCAGCCTGGTCTCCAACTCCTGGCTTCAAGTTATGTCCTGCCTCAGCCTCCCAAATCGCTGGAATTATAGGCATGAGCCACTGCACCCGGGTCATACTCAGCAGTTTTAGACAAATAACAAAATTTCTGAATTTCAGTTTACTTATAATACTATCTAATTTACAGCATTAGTGGGGGATCATATACAATGAATCAAAATATTTACAAGAATTCCTGGGTCATAAACAGGACTTATTAAATATTAACCATAAATGTCAGGTATTAAAACTATACTCAGTGAGAAGTTCATCAACTGATTCGTAACGTAGTCTACATAAAGTTAGAGGCACATGACAGGCAGGATTTTCAAAGTAAATATAACTTGTAATTTTGCACATGATTAAACAGCAGAAAATCCTTTAAAATAACATTTAAAGAAATATCAGATACAGAAATAACTCTATTCATGATTCTCAATGGGACAAGATTAAGACTTAATTTTGAATTAGTGGTAATAACGGTTCCTGATCTGAACACATAATTGTTTTTGTCTGCTTTTGAATTAGTGAAATTCTTTCATCATCCTAGTTATATTTGTTTAAAAAATAAGAATCCTCAAATGAAAGTCATTTTACCATTTTCTTAGAATTAATGGTTTCATTGAATTTTACATAGAGTTTATGATCATGTTAATGAGTTAACTTCTTAAGTAAATATGATTTACTGCTACTTGGGAATGGAATAAATCTCTGCCTGCAGTAAAAGGTAACAAAATTCAGTGCGATAAATACTGCACATTGTGTGCTTCATTTGTAGGGCAGTTGATTAAGTGTACTCTAGGTCTTGGATATACTTAGAACACAGAGACACTATCTATTTGGTTGCCAGAAGGATAGCAGTCATGCCCTGCCTTCAACTTCTCTTGGGCACCCTACAGACAGAAAAGCACAGACATTTGTGGTTAACAATTTTATTGCTAAGTTCCAGAGGGAACTTTCGAAAGACTTTATTTTACTTAAAAGGTCTTTAATGGAGCAGTTATTGGTTTATGTTCTAGTCTTACAAATACACATGTAATTACTGAAAATCTCTGCTTAATTGCAACTTCATTAGAAGCATACTTAAATGTATGAAATATGCTTGCTATATACAAAAACATCCATCCATACTTGTGTACAGTGTATAGTAAATCTTATTTTTGAATCAAAACAATAGAGAAAGAAAGAGGAAATAAAATGTGAGCTCAAGTATTTCATATATTGATTCCGAGTTTTATACCAGTCTGCCACTATGTACTTAACCTTTGTATTCTGGAAAATTTAAAACACGTAAAAAAATAGAGAGCCTAATGTAATAACCACCCATATAGCCATCACCCAATCTCAACAGCTACTAATATTTTACTGTTTAATGTATTCCCATTATTATTATTATTATTTTGATAGAGTAATATTAAGGCAAATTCCAGACATTATATTGTTTCTTTTATAAACTCTTCATAATTGATCACTATCAATGTTACCTTTCTTTTAACAAAATACAATTCTATTATTATTTCTAACAAACAATAATTTTAAAATATCATTTAAAAGCCAGCCCACACTCTTATTTCTACAATTATCTCAAAATTTTGGTATCTTTTTATGATACTGAAGAAAGGAACAAACCAACAAAATTTTAGGTCACCATTAGAGGTTTTTAGGGTACAACATCATTCTGTAAGTTGATATTCAAATCAAATATGTATATTGCATTTCCTGTAAGAACGGTATTTCAGGCTAGTCAATAATTAGTGGAGGGAAGTTCTTCACATATGTTCTTTAAAACCACTTGGCAAAAAAGAAATAATCTCTTTTTCATATCTATCCACTGTACATTTAAATTGAATGCTGATGTAATCGTTTTATCAATAAACACAAATATAATTTTACACAATTATTTTTGATAATAACTGAAATGTTAATATATGTTGGGTTTTTTTTCATATATACATATATGTATTCCTTTGCCTACTCCACTTTTGGCCAACATATATTGGATTTTTTTTTTTTTTTTTTTTGATACACAGTCCCACTCTGTCACCCAGGCTGTAGTGCTGTGGTGCCATCTTGGCTCACTGCAATTTCCACCTCCTGGGTTCAAGTGATTCTAGTGCCTCAGCCTCCTGAGTAGCTGGGATTACAGGCACGCACCACCACACCTGGCTCATTTTTTTGTATTTTTAGTAGAAACAGGGTTTCACCATGTTGGCCAGGCTGGTCTTGAAATCCTGACCTCAAATGATCTGTCCTCCTCAGCCTCCCAAAGTGCTGTGATTAAAGATGTGAGCCATGGCACCTGGCCTATATGTTGGCTTTATAATTCATTGATTAGATGAGGATGAGATAGGATGGAGAACAGTAGGAAAGTAGCTAATTTGCAAAGTTGTACACCTATCATGAGATTTTTTTTCTTGTTGCTGAGGCAAAAAGAAAATAGAGGAGTTGTGCTTTTGAGGAAAAAAAAATCAAGAAAATCATTGGGAGTCTTTGATCCTAGATGTTAAATACATTCAGTCAACCCGGTTGGGAAGAAGAAAGAGAAGTGAAAGGGGAGGGAATATAAAGAGGAGAGATTCTGTATCATGTTTGTTGAGCAGAACTCAGAGAAACCTAGAGGATAAAGACTAGAAAGTCCTTGAGGCTAGATTACATCGTAGAGTCCAGGGAGTCAGGAAGATCCCTAAAAGTAATGATCCATGCTGTCCATCTAGACATGGGAGTCCAAAGATAAACTCACTGAAACCTATTTACCTTCCCTATGGCATGAGGTATCAGCAATTTCCCAAAGAGTCCAGGAGGACTGGAATGAAGGCAGTCTCATTTGAGACCCCTCTGGGCAGATGAGACAATGGACATATAAGCAGACCAATGACCCAGGGTTGAGAATATTGTACTTCCTTTTGATGATAACGATCCTCTGGAATTGAGGTAAAAAAGAACTGAAGTTTCTGTCATACCAATGCAATGGGGATTAGACATTTTTAAAAAATGGAAGAAAAAAAGAAAGCTCTGTTTCCAGCACAAAAAAATTAGTGACATATGTGTCATACCTTATGTAGTACAGACTGCTTTAGATTTACATAAACATTATTTATACAAAACCTATCAATTATTGCTTAATTTGCAAACAATTTGTTTTTGGCATTGCATGTAAAGACTATCATCATTTACTTATTGTTTTAATCAAGAGTTAGATATAATATAAAATCAATAATAATAACCCAGAAGTATAAACTTGGGAATAAAGAATACTATTGTAGGCCAGTATTATTAGATCAAATGCCACTGTGTGTGTGTGTGTGTGTGTGTGTGTGTGTGTTTAGAAGCAATAACCTATATTAAAGCCTGAAGTTTACAAAAATATCTCCACATGACACTACCATTTGTATTAATTTCTTTGAAAAAATACCTACTGGAAATAGTTACTATAGAAATTAGTGCTAGCTCTCAGTGACTTTTTTTATATGAACCATATTTGAAAAAACAGAAATCTAGATAAGTACAATCGAAATTACTTGGTACTTCTACAGATAATACTGACATCCAATAGAAACCTATTTTACCTGCTATAAAATCACAACTCTTCAGGAACTATCAAAGCCCAGTCAACAAATTCCACTGAATTCAAAGGGGACAATAGAGAACTAAATAGCAAAATTATTGCTAGAGATGATTACTTCATCAATATCACTGTACCTCACTTCACAAATTTCTCAAAGTTAATTACCAAAAATGTGACTGCAAAATTTAAAGGTAATATGTAATAATTCTATCCTAATATGAATGAACATTCAGTCTGACTCTCTTAATATTTCTAGGCCATTCTAATTAATTCTGCTCTAGACATTTACAAAGGAGGTTTAAATTTTATGTCCCATTAAACATCAAGAGAACTGCTGGCCTCTAGGGGCTCTCAGGGCCTCTCGCTTCTCCACTTTCTCTTTTCTCCCCTTCCCAATGATGAACAAGGCACTGTCACAACCTAAGAGCCCTGCTCTTTCCAGTTTAAAGACATTTTAGTGATCATTATTCTTGTGAGTGACGTCACTGTGCTGGGTGAATGTTGGGCTGCCCAAGGTTGTGCTGTCCATAGGGTCTCATTTTCCACGTGACTAGATTGGTAAAAACTCTAGAGATTTCTTGAAGCTAGTTTGAAAGGTTTTCGTTTGTTTGCTTTTATTTTCCTGGTTTAGGACCTCTGCTATCTTTTTCCATTTGGCACCTGGCCCATTGCCACTGCCTAGGTCGAAGTCATTGGGTAAATTGTTATATGTATTGGACAATATTTTGGCCTGGGGCAGCTTAGTTTAAGCATACTTTAAAAGCTAGGAAAAATATACTTTTTTCTTTTCCCTTTTCTATGATTGGAAAACTCAGATGTGGGCTTTCTTAAGTGTGGGCTTAGGAGAAAGCAGACCCATATTGGTAAAAATTATTTCTAGCCGAAAAAACAAAGATAAATACAAAACAAAACTTGTCTGTCCATTTGGTCTAGATATTTGGTCTAGATGAACTTGCCAACCATCAACAACCTGCCACTTTTATCTCATTCATGTTTTATTTTTTTCTTTCTTGAACATATATTTCTCTTAGAGACTTCAGACTCTTCGACTGTGTTAGGCTCTGATTAAAGTATTCAAAGTATCCCTGAATCTCCTGACAAACAAACAGACAAACAAAAAATGAAATGAAATATTACCACATGATTCTTTTTAACAATAAATTTCTCATAACTTTATACATTTGCCTTTAATTTAGAATTTACTATTTCTAAAAACTAAGCTAGAAAACATAAACCAAATTTTTGTTGTAATACATATTTTTTGAGACACACCCACACTTGAGGAAAAGGTGGTCTTGCTCTGTTTCCCAGGCTGGAGTGCAGTTGAGTGATTATAGCTCACTGCTGCCCCAGACTCCTGGTCTCAAGTGAACCTCTTGCCTTAGCCTCCCCAGTAACTGGGACTACAAGCATGTGCTTCCATGCCAATACATATATACATATAATGTATATATGTATAATACATATAATCATATAATGTATATATGTATAATACATATAATACATATTTAAGTGAGCCTTTGCACATAAGCCTAAGTTTTGCTTTTCTCCAAATAGATTTTCAGTAATGCATTATTTCTTATGAGTCAACAAATTTTTCATTTTTGTGCATATATATTGCTGCTATGATAGTGAAGGTATATATAACATAATTTTGCAATTTTTCCTGTACTCAGATGCTTCTCAGTTGGCCCTGGCTGACAGACAAAAAATTCTATGACAAATAAAATATATAACTCTCATTTTATCCTTATAGCTATTAAATTTGAAAAGCTGCCTTTGCTTTCTAGTTGAAATAAATTTTAAAATCTCTAACTCAATTAGTTAACTAGAAAATTACCCAGATGTTCATTGGTTTCTGAAATCCACTGATTAAATTTACTGTACCAAGAATTTTTGCATATGCATCTGAAATATTTCATTATTCTGGCCAAAAAGTTCATGAAACATTGTCTTCATCTTATTCATTGTAAATATTCTACCTAGAATTGCACATACTACAAATACTTTGAAGTCTTTGTAAATTAATTTTGGTAAACTCTATATACAAGTCCTAAAACAATTTGTGCAACTGTCTTTTAAATGGGACTCTTTCTTCTTTGGTTTTGTCTGAGGCCCATAGACAAGAGGAGCCAACCCCTCACATACACTTAGAGAAAACATGGTCAGGAACCAGCTGTGAGACTCTTAGCTTTACTTCAACAAGAGATGTTTTAAAATTGGATAGGGCAAAGTTGGAGACTAGGAAAACAGTTTTGAAAGAGCTGTGTGAATTCCACCTACGTACGTAAACCTCTTCACAGAAGTCTGGAGAAGGTTGATTCAATGAAACCACTTAGATTCAGTGGTGCTTACACTGGTCAAAACCATGAAATCAAAAGAGGATAGTTCTTGTTCTCCCAAATTCAGTGTAATAATAAGAGGTTTTTTCCTTGGGTATGTCCTGTTCTTCTCGATATGTGAAATCAAAAGATGCACTTATGTTTTCTTTATGTGACCAAGGTATAGGACATGAAATAGCAAAACCGGAGCTGGCAGGGAGCTTAGATACTCCTGAAAGATTGCCTTGAGTAGAGAAAATTCTTGGCAGAGAGAAGATAAAATGTAACTTTGCATGCCTTATATTTGCCAATGAGAAGAGATTTCCAAAGATGGGGACATGCTGGGGATTGGAAGGAGGCATACCTTAGAAAGAATCTCTCCTTTTTTTGACAAAAAGAAGCAGCTTAAAATGCTGGAAGTCAGAGAACACCAATGCTGTATTACTATCACAGAACTGGCTAAGAAAGCCCTGTTTTATGTTTTACCTCCTCCTGGTATTCCTACTTTCGCCATAGAAATGCCAGAGATATTTTCATGTTTGAAACAATAAGAAGCAAAATAGGTAGAAAATTAAGAAAAAAGTCACCATACTTCAATTTCCCACTTCGTGCAACCAGTTTGGAGCATGTTCAAGATGAGTTAAACAAACAAACAAGCAAAAATACTTTTTTTTGCCCTGCTTAGTTTAGATGCATTATTACAATTACTATTTTTATTATTTACTTCTTAGAGCAGTTTTAGGATCACAGCAAAATTGAGATAAATGTACAGAAATTTCTTACATATCTCCTGCTCCCACACATGCATAGCTTTCCCCACCATGAACATACCCCACCAGAAAATAATTTGAATTTAAGTAAAATAGAAATTACAGTCATTAGACTGGGGATAATAATTGATGAAATGGTCTTTTATTTATTTAATAAAAGTAAGCTAGTCAGTGTTTTTTATTAGCAAAAGCATTAGCACTTGCCCAAGATTTCCTCCAAAAGCCAAGGAAAACATCCCCCAACAATGCTTATTTGGAGGGGGCAGTGATTTCTGGAGTGGGGTATGGGTCTGTGGAGAATAAAAGTTTTGGCCAAATATATCTCCCTCAGCATAGTAGTAAAAAGACAAATTATCCAAGAATTCAAGTAGACAATAAAGGAAAAACAACCCCCAAATTGTTATCTCCCCTCTTTACACTTGTTTTAATCATGATTTAATCCTTTTTTTTTTAATTTTCTGGTAAAAACCAGAAAATCTGATAGACAAATTCTAAAATACCTTTAACTCTAATATTCTTTATTTGTTTTTGTAAAGTGTTCATTGGAAAATCAAATTTCATAGGACATTTATATGCGCAAATAGATTTCTTTTTTTCATTGACTATTCTACTTAACTGTATTTTTGCAGTTCTAAAATGTGTTCAAATTTCATAAGATCTCTGACATCAGAATATCTTGCAACAAATGGCTTCTTTCAGTTATATTTATAGCATGTTTTTTTCTTTTTTAATGGTTCATAAAATGAAGACACATCATACAATTTAACAGCCAAAATCATATCAAACATATTAAATGTATATCTCAAAGAATACAACAACAACAATAAAGCCAGCAAAAAAACAACTAAATGTTCATCCTTGCCCCCTACAATTACTTCTGAAAGCTCAAGTGCACTGCAAAACCAGAACAACTCCAAGCAATCAAAATTTTGAAGGGGACTCACCAGAGTTGGGATCAGAGTTGCCATCTGCTTCGGTCCTCTTGTCCGGAGAGGCCTGGTCATAGAATTCGTCCTGTGGCTGAACCAGAGGAAGAGGGTGTGAGATCAGGGTTCCACTACCCACCGGCTCATGGTCTCCTAGACCACTGTCACTGCAGCTTTCCTGGGAGCCATCAGGGAGGTGAAACGTAACACGGCGCTGCGACTACAAAGAAGACCACAGGACATGCTGATTAACACTCCTCTCAAATAAAACAGGCCTAGTGGAACACAAAATCAAAACACTTTCAACAAGTAACACAATGTAAAAGCAAAATAAACCAAACTAGGAACAAAGCTAAGAACAAGTATTAATTATTTGCCATTTACTATGTAATGGCCAACCAGCAAAATACCAAAAAGAATTTCAATCTTGTATAATTCACGACCTTAAAACTAAAGTTGGGGCTTTGAAAAGTGTAACAAGAAAGGCAAAACAAAACTAAACAAAACTTATACTGTCGACAAAATTACAGAAAAAAATTAAATAAGATGAAATATGCAAATATGCTTTTGATAAATCTAAATAAATACTTAGAAAATGCAATATTTCATTTCTTTTGAATGACTAGACATTGTGCCTACTTGATGTTTTTAGGGTAACATTTGTAGTCAATATATTTCCTACAGTACCACCTGCTTTTTGTTTGTTTGTTTGTTTGTTTGTTTGAGACAAAGTTTCGTTCTTGTTGCCCAGGTTGGTGTGCAATGGCGCGATCTTAGCTCACTGCAACTTCTGCCTTCCAGGTTCAAGCGATTCTCCTGTCTCAGCCTTCCAAGTAGCTGGGATTTCAGGCGCATACCACCATGCACGGCTGAATTTTTGTATTTTTAGTAGAGACGGGGTTTCACCATGTTGGCCAGGCTGATCTTGAACTCCTGACCTCAGGTAATCTGCCCGCCTTGGCCTCCCAAAGTGCTGGGATTACAGGCATGATCCACCATGCCCAGCCCACCTGCTATTTTTAAAGGACACCGTACCCATGTAAGTGTCCCTAAAGCAATACTGGAATAATTAATTAAAGTTATTATTTGAAGAGTCTCAGGATCGACTGACTGAACTAGCTGTGCTAAAATTATTATTTTAAATAACGAAGTTCTATGCAATTGCTATTGATATACATAAAAAGAAGACTATATTTTAAAAGAGATTAAATTAGAAATTATTCTTGACCATTGACCCAGCTATCACTCTAATCTTCGGCTACACTGGTAGTAGAATAGAATATCCTAGTTGAAAGGTATTTGGAATATCACTTCGGTATCTATGTGCACGATGTCACTCTCAGATGTGACCTAAAGTGTATACATGGTAACTTCAATACATTGTCATGTTTACCAAAAAAGTTATTTTATAAAAAATAATACATTTTAATGTTTCCTCAGCACAGATTTGGTTTAGTTCTCTTGGAAAATGCTCTTTTAGCTGCTATGATCTCTGAGAATATTTATAATTATGTGGGGTGGAGATTTAGGCCTTAGAGAATTGTATGAGAGTAGTACATTTGCGCTATTTGAATAAACCTAGTTTTCTCTCTGCCTAGCAGCCAAAAGACCTTTCAATACCATGCCACATATGACCACTTAAATTCAGAATTAATAAAATGATGAATGTATATATTAAAAATATATAATATACAAGTATATAATGTATAATATAATCATTTTCTAGTACCTAAAATTTGTGCTTTTCAAGAGACAATTTATAGATTGTATCCATTTCAAAGAAAAAGGATTGCGGTTAGAAACAAAATAGTATAGATAGGTATACTGAAACTGTATGAATGCATACTTATAGACTGACAACAGAAGACAGCCTATATCCTGTGAGTCACTGGTTCAAATCCAATTCAGAGTCATAATGGAGTAGAGATGATATCACTTTACTGCTGTTCAATGATCTGTGTGAAATGAGTTGATAGTTCAGTACATTTTTAATGAACTGATGCCAACATCACAAAAACTATAATCATAAATGGTACTAATTGCCTCTATTGTAACACATTTCACCTTCATGCACATGTATCTCAAGAACATCATTCCCTTCTCAAAGGTTTTGAAACGTGCCTAGGTGAGTGCTATAGAAAAGGCAAGCTAAGCTTGAATATTAATATCTGAAATGTATTTCTTCCTGGATAAGAAAGATCATGCTACCATGCATATTTATTGTAGTGTTTACTCTCTTATATATATTTAACTCTTCAGGGAAAACCAATAATACAAATATTAGCCATTTATGTTTCAATATGCCCTCAACCTATCAATATCCTTTTGTGATAAAGACTGTACTAGGAACCACACTGCTTATTATGGATGACTGTCAAACATAGCTTTTACAGTGATTGATCTACTGAAAACTCCTAGATTTTAATGTATCTTTGGTATTATCTCTTGAGGAATACCTCTTAACTCTGGTGAGTAAAAAGAAGTCAAGACTTAAGAGAAAAGCAATGAAACAAATGATTCTTGAATCTTCGTAAAGCATTTCTGGAAGTCCCTTAAGCCATTAAGAAGTATATGTTTCATAGACAGAAGTAAAAAAGAAAAAAATACATCTGTGAGATTTTTTAACATAGTTAATACTGTTTTAATGACGATATTTCTTCCTCATAATGAATGTTTAAATATGCACCACTAGTTAGACCTTAATCCTGCAGTTCTTGCAGGTGGTCCTTGGAACAATTTTTTATTGAGCATCTACTATATACCTGGTACAATGATTACACTGAAAAGCAAAACTAAAACATTGTTTTCCAAAACTATTTCTAATATAGCTTATTAGAGTCTGTTTCACATACACTACACTATTTTTCTTTAACACTTTATAAGTGAGAATAAGAAAAATGTAAATTTACCATAAATTATTTGCAATGAGACACTGTAAATTGGAGTGATATAATGTTTACACTATGGAGGCTTATGAAAATCTTTCTGAATTAATTTGACTCAGAGATGTTTAAGTCTTAATTGGCAGATTTGTGCACAATTTATCAGTCTGATGGGAGGGAGAGTGGTGATGTGTATGGATTAAGAATCAGTACATGGATATTATGGTATGAAGCAAATTGATGAAACAAACCCATCTTTATCATCATAATGATTGATGCAAGTAAAAGAATGTCTGAACTATCAGGGCAGATGTAAGGAGATGAACTGAATAAATTGACATGCAGAAAAACAAAGACCAATAAGGTGTAGGAAACAAGGATTTTTGTTGTGTTTAAGGGCTCAGTAGTACTTGCTCAGGTTGAACTGCAGAGCACCAATGTAAAAAGAAGCCAGAACCAGACCTCATGGCTGTTGAATGAGTTCCTGGCTTTGAGAAATAGAAAATAATACCTTGCCTGTGGAAGTGTTGAAAGGCTAAAAATAGTGTTCCTGGTATGCAATACATGACACATAGTAGATAGTGTTCCTGCTATGCAATACTTGATACATTGGAGACAGTCAATAAAAAGTAGCTATAATTATTGAATTTAAAACTACATTTTTAAAGCTTATGGTCTATCAATCAATATTTGGCTGGTTTTAAAGATGTGATTCCCTTATCCCCCACCCCCTCCAAAAAAGTATTGTTCTTTCACAAGTGAAATCTGTGATCCACAGAATTTGGCATGCCTCACCATGCGACCTATTGATCTTGTCAATTCAGGGCCTTCTCTGAGGTGACGCAGCTCTTAGTGTGGGGTGGGAAAGACTAAAAACCAGGAATACATGTTTTCTTCCTGGAGAAAGTGAAGAGTTGCCCATTATCCTTCCAGTACATATATAATGGTATATTCAGAGGAAAAAGTGTTTACTTACTGCCTCCAAAAATTTTGCATTTTGATTCATCTTTATGGAAATAAGCTCAGTCTGGGTTATAAATGTAGTCAAATCCTGACTGGCTGAAGAGGGACAACACATATTACAGTGAGACTCCTTCAGCCTCTCCAGAGCTGGGCAGTTACATTTTGTTTTCCTAAATCTATTTCTTACCCATTCAATTTTCTCCTGTGGGAAATATTTTTATTATTATTGCCTCTGTCCGGTTAATTGTTTGCATGTCACATTTGTTTACCTGATTTATCATTGACAGGTTATATACAGATTTCTGGCTGGCTTGAGAAAGAATAGGATGAAAGAAGTAACTACTAAGGCTTCCACACTCTATTTTCTGTCAGGACTGCCACTATGAATTCTGATTAGGCAAAGTTTGTATCAGAAATTCTACTCTACACAATTAATAGTGCCATGTGTTCACACATGGGGGTGTACAGACAGGGTCCTGAAAGTCAGAAGGTGACACACTGGTTGGGTTTGAGAAATATCACCAAGAACCTCTACAATACTTTTTTCTTGCAGCTTAGAAGAAAAGCAAAAGAAGGAACATTCGAGATGCCTAATGAAGATGTACATGTCCTGCACTGAGCATTGTTCTTCAAGACTCACTGAAAGAATGAGTCACCTAAGAAATCCCAATCATTGCTTGAATGTTTCTCTTATGTTTTTCTTACTGGTATAGAATAGCATTCACAAGTGAATGACTCACATTCAAGCCTACTATTTCAGTCTTATGAATTTACAGACATTCCTATGTGCAAGGATTTGGTGGTAAATGTCATTGTTTTCTGCATAAAATAGTCTAAAGGTAAGAAAACAGTAAAGTGTCTAATAGATGATTAGTAAGTTATATAATATCCTGTAAAGATTACACCATATAGTTGTGTTAAGTATCGACAATACTTAGTTATGTCAATTAATATGTATTAGCATAGAAAATATGTATTATCTATTGTTAAAGTTAAAAATCAAGTTAGTAAATATTTTGCTAAATTGAGTTGCATTTTTGTTAATGTGTATGTATGTGTGAATCTGCATAAGCTAATTTCCAACCACACATATACCAAGTGTTTAAAGTAGTATTGTTTGGTCATGTGATTATGATATTCAAAAATGTTATTATTTTGACCACACTAAAATTTCAACACATTACCTTTGTAATAATAAAACATATCCCAATTTTTAATTGTTGATCTTCATCACTTATAGAAAATTAGAGCTTAATCCAGAGGAACAGAAACATTTGATATATGGTATATGGGTTTTCCCTTGAGCTAAGGTATGCCAAACAATCTTCTGATCTCTTGTCTGTTATTCTAACTTCCATTCTTCACTTTCTTTACATAGTTTTTTAATCATCGCAATTAAAGATCCTTGCCTTCTCAAGTAACATGATAACAACATGAATCTAGCCCTAAGCCTATTATTACCAACTAAATAAACCAATTATCTAATTAATGACAGACATTTAAAATAATTATTGTCCAATGGAATGTTATACATTGATATTATGAAAATAGAAACAAAAAGTTATTTGTAATTGTTTAAATATGATTTTATGTATAGAGAATTCTTTAAATATCTTCTCATGGAAATATTGTACCTAATTTTGATTTAATTCCCTTGCCATGCTTGAGCAATAATATGTCATTTATTTATCTATCATTCTAACTATGTATCTATGTATCTATCTATTGCTCAATAAATACACACACACACACACAAACACACATACCATCAAGAAAGTACTTATGATGAAGTAAAATACAAAACCATGGTAAAATTTTATATACAAACATGTTTTTGCTTTATCTCTGCATAAATCCAATAAAGATTTGATTTTTCTTTATTTGAAATATTTTCATATATAGCTCTTCTCAAAGTAGCAAAGGAAATCATTCCAAAGAGGGTTAAAAAATATAGAGACTGGAAACTGCATTTTAATACACATATTTCTTATAATATTCACTAGAAATATTTTGAACTTTCTTATTTTTATAAGAACACATTTTAATTGTAATTTATAAATAGCTGTCATAAAGATAGTCTATGGTAAGTTCCTCAATACGGTCTTACCATCTAAAATCAATGCATGCACACATTTCCTCTTAATAAAATCCAAAACTCATTGTGGTTTAGAAAGTAAAGTAAATGGGACCCAAAAAGCAATCTATGGTTACGGCCTAATTTGCTACTGCTCTGAATATTTGCAGACTCAACTTAAGGGTAACAAATATTAATACACACATGTACTTCATTCATGTTTGAAAGATGAGACTCAAACCTTAAGGTTTCTGAGCTTATGATTTATGGAAATTACTAGTACCTATGTGTGTTCATTCTCAAGAATAATAAATAGTTTTGACAGAGAAAATTATAAAGCACTTTTCTAGTGGTAATAAATAAAATATTTTGAGTTGAGAATTTTTTGAGTCATTTTATCATTTGTAACTCAAAAACTGAGTTACTTTTCTATGCTGTTTATTGGAAGTACTTATGTTAAAATGGCTCCACTAATGTAGAAATCACATCCTTTTTTGAGTGGGAAATTGTTTAGAAATTTAATTTTCTGGCCAGGCGCAGTGGCTGACGCCTGTATTCCGAGCACTGTGGGAGGCCGAGGCGGGTGGATCATGAGGTCAGGATATCGAGACCATGCTGGCTAACACGGTGAAACCCTGTCTCTACTAAAAATACAAAAAATTAGCCAGGCGTGGTGGCATGCACCTGTAGTCCCAGCTACTTGGGAGGCTTAGGCAGGAGAATGGCGTGAACCCGGGAGACGGAGCTTGCAGTGAGCTGAGATCATGCCACTGCACCCTAGCCTGGGCGAGAGAGCAAGACTCCTTGTCAAAAAAAAAAAAAAGAAATTTAATTTTCTATTTTAGTATGTTACATTTTTTTAGACAAGGAAGTAAGGTAAAGTGACTTGTCTATATAGGTTTCAATGAGAGAACCAAACTAAAAACCACAATTTCTGATTTCCAATATAAAGGTATTAGCATTGCTCATTCATCTATTCACTTAAATAATTATTGAGTACCATTATATTCTAGACACTACTCGAGCTGCTAATACTACAATGGTGAACAAGACAAATACTATATTCCACAACTTCCTAAATAAGATCATATTCTAAAAAGTAGAATTTCATTAAGCTCCTTGCCATCAGTCCTGAGGATTGTTTTGACCAGCAGCTGTGTCACCTTTTCATAATGTCATTCTCTTCTAATTCTTGCAAACTATGCAGACTTAGGCAAGGTCAGTGTGTGAATGGGAGACTTTCACTGTATTAATCAGTAGAAATCTAGTTAAGAAAAAAAAGGCGAAGGGACTGTATTCTGAGTTTATGCCAAAACAATCTGCAGATCTGTTGCCAGCCATAAATTAAAATTTACTGCCAATTTGTGAACATAAAAAATAAAAGGAATAGAAAAGTATCAAAGACTGCTAGAGTAATTCTGGACTCAAAAACAGAATAACTGTGAATTCTGCATGTCTTAATGAGCATTTTTTTTTTCATCTAGAGAGTTACAAAAATATTAACAACCTCAAATAACGATTGATGAAATCAAAACTAGCAATTTTTTATGAGGAACATATACACATGACATGTTATGAGCTTACAATAAATATTTATTTACTGAATGAAGATGAGTTAACTGGAATTAATGTAGGAAATCTAAAGGGGACAGAGTAGAAACAAAATATTATTGTCCATCCTTCAGTGTGATTTCTCACGGGAAAAGTTACCTGTCTCCTCCATAATAACTTTTAAGAGCCCTGCCCTGTTTTAGAAGTTGCAAAGTGAAACATGATAACATTCCACTAGCTGTCAGCCTTTCCTCCTTTCCTCTTTGAATTTTTACATTTTAGAAGATTTGGAGACAAATGGGAAGGTTCAGTTTGTGTTTGAGAAAAATAAGCAACAACTTCACTGATCCTATTTGATGAATGTGAAGGTGTCAGCAATTTCAAAATAAATTTTTTGATTCCTAGTTTTATGCATGCTATATAAAGTAGAAATTGGGCGCAGATGATAACTGGCCATTTAAAGTCAAGCAGTATTTTCAGAGGAAATGGGAGAGTTTGTCTGCACTATACTTACTGCTCTTTTAACCAGTTTGCTGTTTGCTCCTAAGCAACTGCTTTGTTTGAGGATAGAGCTGTCAGCTTTTGTTCTAACTTACTACTCAACTGCATGCTTAGTTGTGGAGACTTGTTTTTATGTGTGTGGAAAACTCACATGGACTTCAACTTGGCCTGTTTGATTTGTAAATGTCTTATTGTGAAATGAGTTCCTCAAATTAAGGATCTGTATTTTTTCTGGGATTTGTAAAGTGCATCAGATACCTCTTAGGACTCCCTGCGGTAGAGAACTCATATTAATGTCATAAGGTGATAAGTAGTCTACTGTAATTTGACATTTGTTTCTTGTGATTTCAGTTAACTACCATCTATCATGTGAAAAAACAATTGGTATCTTTAAGAAACTTGAGAGAAAAGTATACTCTATACTCCTTTTGGGTGTAGTCTTGGTGCTTGAATTTAAACATTTGAAACAAACATAAAACAAAAAAACCCTCCTCCGCATCTTTTTCCCCTGTGGGACATTAGAGAAAAAAAAAAAGGTTCTGAATCAACTTCCCTTTATGGTTTGGGGACATTGCCCCACCCTAATAAGTCTCCTCAGGGGTTCAAAGCAAGCAGAGAGGATTAAAAAATGTCTGCATTGTTGGTGATTTGCTTCTTATATTCTTGTTTATTAGTTCCTGCTATCAGAAAAGTCCTCAACCTATTTCTCATTGCCCAGTAGGAATGTGGTACTTTATCTGAGCATACAAAATATAAAATGACTACATTAAACAGGAGCAGCTGTTCCTGAATCTGCAAGCAGAATTTTGCATCTATTAATGATATGTACAGAAATATGGAGGAAAAAACCCAGCAAGAGTCCTTTCCAATTTAGTTTTCTAGAAAAAACAAATCCAAATGAGAAAGTAAGTTACCCTTACCATATTTACAAAATCAGCATACATGATGGCTGTAGCAATTTAATTAGAAATTACATTAAATTATCACTATTATTAGAAAAATATATAGACATCACAGATACAACATACGGTTTTAGAAAAAGGAGACTTTACTTTGGATAACAAAGTATCACCACAAAATGTGTGATAAATCTCTTGTCAATATTGATAACAAAAATGGAATCTGATTCAGTGTCTGCTACTCAAGAATTTGTCTCAGTTCCCTGCAGCAGATTTTACAAACGAAGTAATGGGAATCACCCTAGCATTCCCCTTGTTAATAATTTTCCATACAAAGTAAGACTTTTAAAACCAAAGTAGGCCACGTTTTTAAAGTAAGTTGCAGCTTTTAGGACATAGCCCCAATTTTATACAATAATTAACCTCAGACTATGGCCAGACTGGTAAAAAAGTTTAAACAGGCACACACCCATGCAAAGACACACACACACACACACTCACACACACACATCCAAACATGCTTTAAACTGTCCTCATGTATTGCTGAAAAGGGAAAAGATTGTAATTACCTAGTAAGAATGAAAACTAGTAATTCAAGCCTTTAAAGGACAGATAATGTTATTCCAAGTTAGAGAATGAAACACAAATAGAGGGGTTGAAGAAGTGATCTCTGCAGAAAGTCTCTGAGAAGTACTATTACTGTACAATAAGGTTGTTTAAAAAATGCTCATGAAGGATTGTTAATTTGCACCTATAATGTAGCATAATCTGTTTCAACTGATCTTGTGTCACACAATGCAGTTTTGTTTCATTTATTTAACTTTTGGATTGTTTTTCTTTTTTATGGAGTCTCCCTCTGTCTCCCAGGCTGGAGTGTAATGGCACAATCTCGGCTCACTGCAACCTCTGCCTCCTGGGTTCGAGCAATTCTCCGGCCTCAGCCTCCCGAGTAGTGGGATTACAGGTGCTTCCCATTGCATTCAGCTAATTTTTGTATTTTTAGTAGAGATGGAGTTTCGCCATGTTGGCCAGCCAGGCTGGTCTCAAACTCCTGACCTCAAAAGTAGTGAAGGAGTTAAGAAGCTCCTTGCAATAGTCCTAGATCATGCAATGGAGATCTAGCACTGACAGATCATAGATTATGATTAATTCTGAGCCATCAGTCACATGTTTTTCAGCAAAAAAAAGAAAAATGTCAATGGGAATGATGTACCCCTGTAGCACAGTTTTCTAGTCTATGATTCAAGGAGACAGCCATATAACTATTAATTAGCATAGGATTCACAAAAACAAGCAGTCACGTTCAAGAACTTGATCCTCTTCAGTAGGTTAATGGGAGGATTAATCTGTATGGAGAAAGTGCATGGTCGTGCATAGTCTACAAAATGTAGGTAAAGATCCTAATTACACTCGCAGTGTATGGAAATATGTGCGTGCAAGAACAGAACATGACAATGAGACTATTGACAAATTACTGCATTCTCTCCTCCAGGCTCTACTAAAAGCATGACATGTATTTGAGAAATGTTTTCCAGAATTGAGGAGAGAGGGGAAACAACAGATATGGAAGGGACTGTCTCTAGCCATATAGAACACACAAAAAAGCATCCTTTGAATTTCATCTTAAATCTTAGACTTATTAATGAATGATATGAAGGGACAGATAGATGATGGATGGACAGAGAGATATAGGTAGTTAAGTAGATAGAAATATCGATATGGGTTGACTATCCAATGCAAAACTGTGTCTATATTTAACTACCAAATAAAAAAAGAAAGTTACAAAAAAATCATTTATTTCTTCTTAGTAATGGTATTGTGAAAAATGTTTGTGTTGTGAAGTGCAAGCATATTCTAACTGGCCTTCTTTTAATTTTCTCAAAGGGTTTCAATGAAAATATTGTTTGCAGTTGAAATATTTTGTTTAGAAATGTGTAATATTCAAGCACTATTTATTTACTTCCAGTTATGTAAGTGAGGAATAAAATAAAGATACTTTTAAGATATAGATAAAATGTATATATACATTTGTGAGCATATATATAGGTATCTATATATTCATGTAACAAAACTGATGCACAAATACCAATACAAACATGCTATATGTGTCTTAAAATGTGGAATTTATATTTTTAGACAGTAAAATTGTCAAACATATCTGAGATCTTTACTTATTAATGTTGAAAATAAAATCCAAACTTTATTAACTTAATCTCAGAAAGCCTAAATTAATGAAGATAAATTCTGATATATGTTATAGTCCAAAAAAGGCCTTTTTGGCTATGTTTGGTGCTATGTAACATATAGCCTGACCAGGTAACAAAAAATTACTTGTTTAGAAATATTTCATTGAGTGTAGAATTCATCATATGCAATTGTGGTTATAAGATGAGAAAAACACATCCTGAATTAACAGAAATCTTATAAAGTATCTATTCTGTTCTTTATTAGGTACTTAATGATTCATATGCTATGGCAGTAACACCACTAGATTTTTTAAAGTTTTCAAATTTATGGTTTTGAATTGTTTTGAAACCTTGCATATTATATGACACAGCCTCAAGGTGTCAACACTTTGCCTTTCACGACCTGATTTTATTTTTTGAATCATCTAAAATACATTAGAAGTAGTGAACAGTATTTAAAAAAAAAGAAATCATAAAGTAAAAATGGCACATTTTCTTCACTAGCTTAAAAATTATATTTGAGGAATTCCAATATAATTGGAATTCCATTAGAAAAGTGGAATTCCAAATATTTTGAGAAATCACAATATTAAGTGTAGCTACGAATGAGGGCAAATTTGAAGGACAGCACTTATTTAAATGCATAATTTCTGTTCTTTAAATAAAGATCAGTCTCAATTTTATTCTCAACTTATATGCAGAAATGTTCTTTTTGGCTCATAAATTTAGTAATAATAATAAAGGCAGTATGGTATGAGAGAATGCGATGAATAATGATAGACTTCATAAGCGGTTTTGAATCATAGAAATCTGAGAAAAAGCTTATAAAACAAGTTTCCAACATACAAATTGAAAAGTAACATTCAGATATGGAAATAATATCAAGATATTTTGGGAAGTTTTAATAAACATTAATCAGTAGATGGAAAAACACTGATGACCTGATAAGCTGGAGGAAAATATGTTTTAAGCCTCTCTTGCTTTAAAAAATATAATATGTAACTACCTACTCTACTCAGCTAGAATCAGAGTCCTTATAATGATCTTAAGGAAACAGAGAAACTAACCCAGTTGGAATAAACATGAATAAGATTTTATATCTCTTTTCTCCCGGGTAGAGGAGTCTTTGTTCTGAACAGTCGAAGTAGCTGGACTTCATTTTTTTTTAATCCACCTATTATTTCAGACAGTCACTGTGACTTTGAGCCTGATATTTGAAACAAAAATCACTCCTACAATTCAGCGATAACCGCTACTTGCCCTATGGCTTTTTAGTCTGTCCTTTGAAAACATTACCGAGTCACCTATCTCAGTTATTTGTGCACTAAGGATAATTTGTTTCCTCTGGATACAAATATAAAATTCAAACATATGTCAAGAACTTCTATATGTCAAAAGCTTCTGTAAGTTTAGGTAGCTTCTGTAAAATACTGAATTGTACTAAAAAATGTAGTTACTTTAGAAGGCATGACACTCTCAAACATTATGTTCTAAATGTGGATAGAGCAATCTAGAAGGTAAACATCCTAAAATAGTAGCAATATGTTTTTTGAAGATAAAAATGTAAACACTAGTAAGTTCTCTTGACTCTAAGATCTAAAGGATGTACACAGAATTGCCTTCTAATTTTTGTCTAGGGCAGAGAGGGAAAGATAGTTTCCAAATAAAACATGTACAAAATTTCCCACACTTGGAGGGAACTTACTGTCTAACACAATTTGCCCTATGCATTAAAATTTAAGAACAATAAGACAGCCTGCAATTAGAAAAAATACATTAAATTTTCTAAAATTTATACATAGGCTCACAAATATCAGAAACATATTATTGTATGTATATAATGTTAAAGATGTTGAACAAATTGCTAGCCTGAAATGACTTTTTCAATGAAATTATTAGAGTCAACAATTGCTTAAACATGTGTATTTAAACAAAATGGAGGATAAATACAATAAATAATTAAAAGAAATATTTTATTATCTAGGGCATAAAAAATTAAAACACAATAAGTTAACACTAACATTAACTATGAATTTTATTAATAAAAAATGCATCAATACTGGCTCATCATATGTAATAGATGCCACGCTCATGCAAAATGTTAATCATAGGGAAAACTGTGTTCAGTAAGACAGTGTATATAAGAATTCTTTGTATTTTGGGCACAATTTTTCTGTAAACCTAAAACTGCCCTAAAAATAGTCTTAAAAAAAGATTAGAAAGAGGAAGTAGACAAACTTTCGTAGTAAAAATAACAGACTTCGGGCAATTTTCAAATAATTTAAATGATAGCACTGTTCTATATTATGTTGAATCTTACTTCTATTGAGCTTGTGTGCATGCATGCATGTGTGTGTTAGTGATATAGATAATTATGTATCATCATTCTTATATTTAGCTCTGAATGGGCCATTTTACATCAGTCATCAAGGCTCTATATTCATATAATTACATGTATTTCAAAAAAAAGTACTTCTGCTTCCACAAATTTGTAATTGTGGTCCTCAATTGTCCTTGGCTTCTATTTTTTAATTTTTTAAACAGTATAGACTTTAAAGTTTCTACATTAAATAGCCATTTAAAAATATTTTATAATGATTTAAACAAATATTTATTCTCCAAGAGACATATTTCAGAGAGTTAACTTCATGAAGATGAAATGAAATGCTCCTCATATCAGAAAATAATTCGATCTAGTTCATGTCCTGGTCTGAGAGATGGAAGAAGATAGATGATGGCACTTTGAGAATTAAGAAATCACCTTTCCTGGAACAGATCATAGAGCGTACTGTCTGTAGAAGGCATCTTATCTGAGGCTTTACCAGCTGATAAAGCACACAGAGAATGCAGTTCAGACATCTTGTTTTATCACTGACTTTTCATAAATATGAAAATCTAGAAGAGTCTCATCAGATTTGCAGTTTGGGTGATAACCAATCAAATGCAGCAGTTCAGCAATATTAGTTACTAAGAAACTCTGATAGAAAAAAGTTATTTTAGTGCAAGAGTATGATCTTATGACCCCTTCCTCCTCCCCATCACCCATGCATATAATCTCCCGTCAGTTTTGCAGGGCAAAACTGTTAGAAGAAAAAAGTACAATCATAGTGTTTCTGGTAAAAGCAGAAGTTGAAAATCAACAATTTGAGATATAAATATATTTTAGCAACATTGTTTTAAAACTTCCAATCTGTTCTCCTTACTAATTTCATTACTAGTTTCCAAACTGCATGCGAGAGACATTCATATTAAAAAAATAGAGTACAAGAGAAAGTAGCTAAATTATGAGTCCTTATAAAACTGATATTTCTAAAACTAAAACATAAAAAGAATTTGAAAACGTGGAAAATGCCTGCTAAAATAGAAGGATATAAGATACACTTGTAAATGTGGAGAACATATTCTAGGATAGAAGAGTTTAAGAAAAGTTGAGACTCCCTAGAGCTCTTTAGTCAGCTATTCAACAAACACTGTTGATCACCTACTTTCTATTAGAGACCCTGTTAGATATTGAGATTTTTGTCAATCAAGACTGGTACAGTCTCTCCATTCATATTGTTTATAAAGTAGTAAATGAAATAGAATAGAACCAGTAATTACAAATGAAATAGGTATTATGAAGAAGAAATTCAGGGTACAATAGAAATAAGTAATAGAAAGATCCAATCTATACAGGGAAGTCTTCCAGTAAGGGATATAGCAGGACATGAAGGGCCACTTGGCTTACACTGGGAGGCTGCAATTCAAAGTCCCACTAGCTTATAATTCTATGCAAAACAATGAAATAATAACTCTACAAAAGCAGCCTCTTGTCAGCTTTGTTTGCATTCCTGTGTGGAACAAAAACTCTGTATCCCTGGAATAAAACTAACAAGAAAGATTCTAGATGTTACTGAAACATGTTTCCCAAAGCTCCTAGAGTTCTCTTATTTTTACTCTGTCCCTCTAAATACATTAACATAAACAGAGATGTAGTGATGTTTACCTTTTCAGGATTGAATTATTAAGTTGCAATAATGCTGGGTGCTTAATAATGGTATCCTGATACACTTCCATTGTTTCTTTTCAGATTTCTTAATATAGCTGGGATTTTCACTGTATTTTCTGAAATTATTATCAACATCATACGTTAAGAAAATTATGACCAGCTATAGCTAGAAATATAAATTTCTAAAAGGCAGGAACCATGTCTTATTTGAATTGATATATCTAGCACTTCACATCATGCTTAGCACACAACAAGAAATATGTGTTGAATGAAAATATACAACCATGTACATAATCAGAAACTATTTTTTCCTTAATGACAGTAAAATGAAATAACTGACTTGACTTCATTTTTCTTAACATGAAAAACTGTTACTTATCTGCTCAGAAAAAAAATACTGAAAAGAGATGGAGCAAGATGGCTGAAAAGAAGCCTTCACCAATCGTCTTCTACACAGAACATCAAATTGAATAACTATCCGCACAAAAAAAGCACCTTCATAAAAACCAAAAGTCAAGTGAATGATCACAGGACCTGGTTTTAACTTTATATCATTGAAAGAGGCGTTGAAGAGGGATAGAAAAGAAACTCTTGAATTGCCAACACCACCCTTCTTCCATGCCCCAGCGGTGGCTTTGTGGTGTGGAGACAGTATCTGTACACTTGAGGGAGGGAGAGCGCAGTGATTGTGAGACTTTGCATTGGAACTCGGTGCTGCCCTGTCACAGTGGAAAGCAACACTGGGCAGAACTCAGCCAGTGCCCATGGAGAGAACATTTAGACCAGCCCTAGCCAGAGGGGAATCACCCATCAAGTGAGTTCCAGCAAGCTTTGCCACCAAGACCTAAAGTGCTCTGGAGTGCTAAATAAACTTGAAAGGCAGTCTAGGCCACAGGGGCTGCAATTCCTAACCAAATTCTGATGCTATTCTGGGCTTGAAGCCCAGTGGACTTGGGGAGTAGGTGACTTAGTGAGACAGCAGCCAGGGTTTCCAAGGAAATGCTTGCACTATCCTTCCCCATCCCCAGGCTGTACAGCTTGCGGCTCCAGGGGAGACTTCCTCCTTTTACTTGAGGTGAGGAGAGGGAAGAGTAAACAGGACTTTGTCTTGCAACTTGCTTGCAAGCTCAACCATAGTAGGATAGAGCACCAGGCAGAGTCTTGAGGCCCCCAATCCAGGCCCTAGCTCCCAGATGACATTTCTAGATACTCCCTGGGCCAAAAGGAAAACTGCTGTCTTGAAGGGAAGAACCCAGTCCTGGCAAGGTTAATCACCTGCTGACTAAAGAGCCCTTGGGTCCTGAATAATCAGCAGCGGTAGCCAGGTAGTACTCGCCATGGCCCTTGGGTGAAACTCAGAGATGTGTTGGCTTCAGCTGTGACCGAGAACATTCCCAGCTGTGGTGGCTATGGGAGAGAAAAATCTTTCTGCTTGAGAAGGTGGGAGAGAAGAGTAAAGGGGGCTTTGTCTTGCAGCTTACGTACCAGCTCAACCACAGTAGGATAAAACATCAAGTGGGTCCTTGGGTTCTCTGATTTCAGGCATTGGCTCTTAGACAGCATTTCTCTACCTGCCCTGGGCTAGAGGGGAGCCCACTGCCTTGAAGGGAGTGTCTCATACTCATGAGCATTCACCAGAAGCTGACTGAGGAGCTCTTGGGCCTTGAGTGAACATCAGTGGTAGGCAGGCAGTACCTGCTGTGGGCCTGGGGAAGAGATGGCCAGGGGGAGAAATTCTACTACTTGTGGAAAGGAGAAGAAAGAGTGGGAAAATCTTGTCTTTTGGCTTGGGTGCCAGCTCAACCACAGTAAAATAGTGCACCAGAGAGATTCCTAAGGTTTTCAATTCCAGGCTTTGGCTTCCAGACAGCATCCCTGAATCTGCCTGGAGCCAAGATAAACTCAATGCTCTGAAGAGAAGGACACAACCTAGTTGGCTTTGCCACCTGCTTACTGTACAGTGCTAGAGCCTTGGGCAAACATAGGTGCTACCCAGGCAGTGGTTACCACAGGCTGGGGGTGAGACTCAGTGCTATGCTGGCTTCAGGTCTGAACAAGTGCAGTCACAGTGGTTGGGTGGCCACAGGAGTGCTTGAGTCACCCCTCCTCCAGCACCAGGCAGCTCAGCACAAAGAGAGAGACTCCATTTGTTCAGGAGAAAGTAAGGGAAGAGAACAAGATTTTCTGTCTGTAATCCAGAGAATTCTTCTGGACCTTATCATAGACCACCAAGGTGGTACCTTCAAAAGTCAGCAAGAGCCACAGTGTTACTGACCTTGGGGTGCCCCCTAATGCAGATGCAGCTGCAATAATCAAAAACTTAGGTCACAACACCCAACTCCCTTTGAATACCTGGAAAGCCTTTCCAACAAGGATGCATACACAAAAGCCCAGACTGTGAAGACTGCAATAAATACCTAACTTTTCAATGCCCGGAGACCAACAAACATTCTCAAGTATCAGGACCATCCAAGAAAATCTGACCTCACTAAAAAAAACTAAAAAAGGCATCAGGGATCAATCCTGGAGAGACAGAGATATTTGACCTTCCAGACAGAGATTCAAAATAGCTATTTTTAGGAAAGTCAGTGAAATTCAAAATGATACAGAGAAGAAATTCAGAATCCTACCACATATATTTAACAGAAAGTCTGAAAAAATTTTAAAAAACCAAGCATAATGCAATTGACATACTAAACAATGTGTCAGAGTCTCTTAACAATAGAAGATCAAGCAGAAGAATTAGTGAGCTTGAAGACACGCTACTTAAAAATACACTGTCAGAAGAGACAAAAAAAGAATGAATAAAAAAGATTGAAGCCTTCCTGCAAGATCTAGAAAATGGCCTAAAAAGGGCACATCTAAGATTTATTGGTCTTAAAGAGGAGGTGGGGTTTGGGGGAGAAGGTTATTCAAAGGGATAATTACTGTAAACTTCCCCAACATAGAGAAACATATCAATATTCAAGTAAAATAAGGTTATATCAGAGCACCAAGTAAATTTAACTCAAATAAGACTACTTCAAGACACTTAATAATCAAATTCTCAAAGGCCAAGGATAAAGAAAGGATCTAAAAACAGCAAAAGAAAAGAAAAGTGTGAGACAATGGAGCTCCAATACATCTGGCAAAAGACTCTTCAGTGGAAACCCTATAGGCTAGGAGAGAGTGGCATGACATATTTGAAGTGCAAAAGAAAAAAAATCTTTTATCCTAGAACAGTATATCAAACAAAAACATCCTTCAAACATGAAGGACAAATAAAGAGTTTCCCAGAAAAACAAAAGCTAAGGGATTTCATCAACACCAGACCTGCCCTAAAAGAAATGCTAAAGGGAATTCTTCAGTCAGAGAGAAAAGGATACTAATGAGCAATACAAAATCATCTGAAGATACAAAACTTACTGGTAATAGTAAGTAACGGAAAAACACAGCATATTATAACACTGTTCTTGTGGTGTTTAAACTACTCATTTCTTGAGTAGAAAGACTAGAAGGTGAATTGATCAAAAATAATAACTAAAGTCACATTTCAAGACATCAATGGTACAAAAAGATATAAATAGAAAAAACAAAAAGGTGAAAAGCAGTGGGGCAAAGTTAAAGTGTAGAGTTTTTATTAGTTTCTTCTTCACTCACTTGTTTGTTTACTTAGGCAATCCGTGTTAGTTATCATTATTTTACAATAATGCATTATAAGATATTATTTGGAAGCCTCATAGTAACCTCAAATTAAAACACACACACACACACACACAACAGATACAAAAAAATAAAAAGCAAGGAATTCAAACATACCACCATAGAAAACCACCTTCAGTAAAAGGAAGATAGGAAGGAAGAAAAGAAAGAAGAGAAGGCCACAAAACAACCAGAATACAACAAATGGCAGGAGTAAATCTTCACTTACCAATAATAACGTTGACTATAAATGAACTAAACTGTCCAATCAAAAGAAATAGAGTAGCTGAATGAAAAAATAAGAACCAATGATCTGTTGCCTGCAATAAACACACGTCACCTATAAAGACACACCTAGACTGAAAATAAAGGGATAGGAAAAGCCATTCGATGCAAATGGAAACTAAAAAAGAACAGAGTAGCAATATTTGTATCAAACAAAATAGATTTCAAGACAAAAACTCTAAAAGAGATGCAGAAGAGCATTATATAATGATAAAGGGGCCAATTCAGCAAGAGTATATACCAATTGTAAATATATATGTACTCAGCACTGGAGCACCCAGATTTATAAAACAAATATTATTACAGCTAAAGAAAGAGATAGACCTCAATACAATAGTAGCTAGAGACTTCAACACTGCACTTTCAACATTGAAAAGATCAACCAGACAGAAAATCAACAAAGAGTAAGGGGACGTTGTCTTGCAAAGTCCCCTTCACAGTGGACTTAGTATACCCTATAGACCAATTGGACTTAATGTACACTACAGACAATTGAACTTAATGTACACTATAGACCAAAAGGGCCTAATAGATATTATATAATATTTCATCCAACAGCTGCAAAATACACATTATTCTCCTCAGCACATGAATCATTCTCAAGGGTAGACCATATGTCAGGCCACAAGACAAATCTCAAAAATATAAAAAAAAATTGAAATTATATCAAGTATCTTCTCTGATCACAATAGAATAAAACTAGAAATCAATAACATGAGGAATTTTGGAAACTATACAAATACATGAAAATTAAATAATACATGCCTGAATGACCAGGGGGTGAGTGAAGAAATTAAGAAGGAAATTTTTTAAGTTCTTGAAACACATAATTATGGAAACACAACATACCAAAACCTATGGGATACAGCAAAAACAATACCCAAAGTAAAATTTATAGGTATAAGTGCCTACATCAAAAAAGCAGAAAAACTTCAAGTAAACAATGTAAAAATGCATCTTAGAGAACTAGAAAAGAAAGACCAAAGCGAACCTAAGTTAGTAGAAGAAAAAAATAATAAAGATCAGAGGAGAAATAAATGAAAAAAAGTACAATTGATCAATCAAACAAAAAAGTTTTTTTAAAAATAAAATCCACAATCCTTTAGCCAGACCAAAAAGAAAAGAGAGAAGACACAAATAAATAAATTAGAGACGAAAACTGAGACGTTACCACTGATACAACAGAATCAAAGATCTAGAGGTTAATATGAGCAACTATGTGCCAATAAATTGGAAAACCTAGAGGAAATGAATAAATTCCCAGACACATACAACCTACAAAGATTGAACCATGAAGAAATCCAAAACCTGAACATACCAATAACAAGTAATGAGATCAAAGCTGTAATAAAGTAATAAAAAGTCTCCCAGCAAAGAAAAGCCTAAGACCCAATGACTTCGCCGTCGGATTTTACTAAACATTTATTTAAAGAACTAATACCAATCTGACTAAAACTATTCCAAAAAATAGATGAGGAAGGAATGCTTCCAAACTCATTCCATGAGGCCAATTTTACACTGATACCAAAACCTGACAAAAACACATTAAAAACAGAAAACTATAAGCCAATATCCCTGATGAACATTGATGCAAATATCCTCAACAAAATGCTAGCAAATCAAGTTCAACAACACATTAAAGGTAACTCATGACCCAGTGAGATTTATCCCAGGGAGGTAATAATGGTTCAATATATGCAAATTGCTCAATGTGATATATCATCTCAAGAGAATGAAGAGCACAAACCATATCATCCTTTCAACTGGTGCTGAAAAAGCTTTTGATAAAGTTCAATATCTTTTATGATAAAAACACTCAAAAAACTGGGTAGAGAAATAACGTACCGCAATACAATAAAACCATATATGACAGACCCAGAGCTAGTGTCATACTGAATGGAGAAAACCGAAAACCTTTCCTCTAAGATTTGGAAGAAGGATGCCCATCTTCATCACTGTTATTCAACATATTACTGAAAATCCTAGTTAGAACAATTACACAAGAGAAATAAATAAAGGGCATCCACACTGGAAAGGAAGAAGCCAATTACCCTTGTTTGCAGATAAAGAACCTAAAGACTCAATCGAAAAATGATTAGAACTGATAAAGTCAGTAAAGCTGCAGGATACAAAATTAACATATAGAAATCAGTAGCATTTATTTATGCCAACAGTGAACAATCTGAAAAAGAAATCAAGAAAATAATCCCATTTACGACAGCCACAAATAAAATAACATACCTAGGATTTAACTTAACCAAAGAATGGGAAGATATCTTCAATGAAAACTGTAAAACATTGATAAAAGAAATTAAAGAGGACACACAAAAAAGGAAAGATATCTATGTTCATGAATTGGAAGAATCAATATTGTTAAAATGTATATACTACCTAAAGTAATATACAAAGTTGGTTCAATTCGTTAAAAAAAATCCAATGATATTCTTCACAAAAAACAATTTTAAAAAGTCCTAAAATGTATATGGAACCACAAATTACCCAAACCAATCCTGAGCAAAAATAAGAAAACTGGAGGAATCACATTATCTGACTTCAAATTATACTACAAAGCTATAGTATCCAAAAATAGCATGGTATTGGCATGAAAACAGGCACATTTACCAATTGAATAGAATAGAGAACAAATGGAGAAACAAAACAGAGACACAAATCCATGCATCCACAGTGAACTCATTTTTGACAAAGGTATCAAGAACATACATTGAGGCAAAGGATAGTCTCTTCAATAAAAGATGCCATGAAAACTGCATATCCACATGCAGAAGAATGAAACTAGATTTCTATCTCTTTCCATATAGAAAAATCAAATAAAAATGTATTAAAGACTTAAATCTAAGACACCAAACCATGAAACTATTAAAGAAAACACTGGGGAAACTCTGCTGGACAGTGGTATGGTAAAAGATTTCTTAATAATACCCTACAAGCACAGAAAACCAAAGCAAAAATAGACAAATGAGATCACATCAAGTTAAAACGCTTCTTCACAGCAAAGGAAAGTCTGTTTCCTTTGTTGTCTAATAAAGTGAAGAGAAAGTCCACTGAATGAGAGAAAATATTGGCAAACTATCCATCTGACAAGGGCTTAATAACCAGACTATATAAGGAGCTCAAACAAGTCAACAGGAAAAAAACCCTATTAATCTGATTGTAAAATGGTCAAAAGATCTGAATAGACATTTCTCAAAAGAAGACATACATATGGCAAACAGGTAAATGAAAAGGTGCTCAACATCATTGATCATCAGAGAAATGTACATCAAAACTACAATGAGATATCTTCTCACCCCAGTCAAAATGGCATTTTTCCAAAAGACAGGCCATAACAAAATGCTGGCGAGGTTGTGGAGAATAGGGAACCCTGGTACACTGTTGGTGGGAATGTAAATTAGCACAATCACTATGGAGAACAGTTTGGAGGTCCCTCAAAAAAGTAAAAATAGAGCTACCATATGATCCAGCAATCCCTCTGTGAGGTATATACCCAAAAGAAAGAAAATCGCCGGGCACGGTGGCTCATGCCTATAATCCCAGCAATTTGGGAGGCCGAGGTGGGCGGATCATGAGGTCAGGAGACCCAGACCCTCCTGGCTAACACACTGAAACCCCGTCTCTACTAAAAATACAAAAAAATTAGCTAGGCGTGGTGGCAGGCTCCTGTAGTCCCAGCTACTCGGCAGGCTGAGGCAGGAGAATGGCTTGAACCCAGGAGGCAGAGCTTGCAGTGAGCTGAGATGGTGCCACTGCACTCCAGCCTGGGCGACAAAGCAAGACTCCATCTCAAAATAAAATAAAAAAAAAATAGAAAGAAAATCAGTATGTCAAAGAGACATCTGCACTCCCATGTTTATTGCAGCACTATTCACAATCGCAAGGACCCAGGATCAACCTGAAGTGTCCATCAGCACCCAATATGTGGTACATAAACACAATAGAATATTACTCAGATAAAAAAGAATGAGATCCCATCACTTGCAACAACATGGATGGAACTGGAAGTTATTATGTTAAGTGAAATAAGCCAGGCACAGAAATACAAACTTCAAATGTTCTCACTTATCTGTGAGAGCTAAAAATCAAAACAATAGAACTCATGGAGATAGAGAGTAGAAGAATGGTTACCAGGAGCTGGGAAGGGTAGTGGTGGGGGTGGAGACATGGGGATGGTTAATGGGTACAAAAATATAGTTAGAAAGGATGAATATAATCTAGTATTCCATAGCACAACAGGGAAACTACAGTCAACAATAATTTATTGCATATTTTAGAATTACTATAAGAGTATAATTGGATCATTTGCAACACAAATAAAGGATAAACACTAGAGGTGAGGGATACCCAGTTATCCTGATGTGATTATTACTCATTGTATACCTGTATCAAAATCTTATGTACCCTATAAATATGTGCATCTACTATGTACACACAAAAATTAAAAATTAAATACTGAAAATTCATTTGAGTTGACATATAGAAAAAAAGACAAACAGATATACTTGTTGTTTGTTGTTGTCTGTTTGTTTGTTTGTTTGGTGACAGACTCTCTCACTGTCACCCAAGCTGGAGTGCAGTGGCATGACGACCTCAGCTCACTGCAGCCTTTGACCTCTTGAGTTCAAGCAATCCTCCCACCTTAGCTTCCCAAGTAGTTGGGACTACAGGGGTATGCCACTATGCTCAGGTAATTTTTGTTTTTGTTTTTGTTTTTTTGTAGAGACGGGGTTTTGCCATGTTGCCCAGGCTGGTCCCTAACTCCTAAGCTCAAGCAATCCACTCACCTTGGCCTACCAAAGTGCTAGGATTATAGGGGTGAGCCACCATACCCTGTGGCATTTTTTTTTTAAATAATTAAAAAATGATTCTGTAGAAGTATTGATTGTCTCAAAGGATTTTTCCTGAAGGCCTTTCAACAAGTTGCATTTCTGCTCAGAATGTCTTCTTTTCTGGGAACTACAGAAGACAAAAAAAATGGGAAAGAAAATAAAGAATCACAGCCTGAATTTCAACCATGAAAAACAGTAGTTAAGAGTGAGTGAGTACTGTGTGACAAATGGTAAAACTCTTTTTCTGATCATGGGTAAAATAAAATAAGGCCCAAAAGAGCTGTACAGAATAAGGACTAGAAAGGAGGAAAGTGCTTTCCAGCATTTCTTTATTCTCACATGGGAAAATATTTAAATATTAATAATTTTAAATAATAAAATTCTTAATGTTAAGGACTATTCAATGCAATGAAATGCTGAAATAAGGCAATTTTGGCTAGAATATTTTTCAATGTAATCTTTTTAATGTGCTTTTTCTTCATATAAAGTCAGTCCTTTAAAATATTTAGTTTAACTATATTTTTAAAATTATAATGCATGAATTTAATGTAATCTGAGTGTAAAATGATTTATCAAGGGAATATATATTTATAAAAAGTGTTAAGACAAATAAGGCTTAGCAATATTAAAATCCTAAAAATTATCATTGTACAAGTTATTTCTTAAGCATTTTGTCGATGAATAATTTGTTGCTATGGTAATTTGTAGGTATATTTTGACACAGCAAGAATGATATCTTTTGCTTAAATCAAAAAACATCCTAAAATGTATTTACTCCTAATTGTGTTTAATTTCATATTACAGTGATTAATCAGACTGAATGTCGTTATTTTCTGCTGTTCTAACTACAAGAAATGATCTCTCCTGTTTTTATCCTATTATAAGGATCGTTATAAAAATGGAAAACAATTAACACAGGGTTTAATGCCTGAGTGCTATAGAGCTGAAGTAATTGCACTCAAGGTCTGCTAACTTTTTAATCAGGCATTTGGTTGCAAGCTGCTCGCAATTGATTCTAAGAGAACTAACACTATCTGAAGAAGAAGGCAGGTGTGCCAGAAAAGCAGGCATGTTGGCAAAACAAATGAAATATTTTAAAAGGAAAATCAAAAAAAAAAAGCAAAATCAAAGCAAACTGCTTGTCAGCAGGCCATTTTCTTGGCTGAGCCTGTTACTGAACAAAGTCAGTATATGCACAAGCACTGTGGTGGAAGCCCCACTGACCTGCTACTGCTTTCAAAGTGGAGCACTAAAGCTTAGCATTGAGGAGCCCTGTCCATCCCAACATTAGTGAATTGAGTTAATTAACAGAGAAGGCTTGCAATTTCCATATTCAGTAGAGTTAAGACACCATCAGAGGTTTCTGGAATTACATTCTAACTAGAAAAGTTTCCTTTTCTTCTCATTCAGGTTACTCTTTGAAAACAAATTTGTTCTTTCATAAAGGAAAAAAAAATTCTGCAGTTTTCTTTTGAAAGCTAATTATTTCCTTTCTTTTTCTTTCTTTAATAAGTGTCATTCTCCAGCTGTGAAAGTGATGCCATCTAGGCATGTTGCACATATTTAAAGGTACACATGTTGCTTAAGAGCACTGGGGGCCGCGGGGATGGTGGTGGGGGCAGTTAAAATGCCCTCTTCTGTAGTTTCTTGAAAAAGGAGCCGCTAAGAGTTAATACTCCTGTGAAAGTGCTTCATATTCACTAGAGAATATTCTGACAAGTAGGGGGATATTTATAAAATTCCAAGTTTGAAATTTTTTTATGATATGAGTTAGGTACACTGTTGATCTCTCTTTATACAGAAAGAGGAAACCAAATGAAAGATTTGGGTATTTACCTCGTGGATTCCAAGACGCTTGCTATTTCTTTCTTAAATCCCCAGAAGGAAATGAGAGCATTTGAACTTTTAAAAAGGAGTATAAAGCAGAAATAGCTCTTGCAGCAGAAGAGCAAGTCAGAGCAAGAGGAACAAGGAAAAGAAAACAACAGAAATGAGCTTCCTCAGACAAAAGCCTATGTCCATTTTAATTACACCGATTTGCCTAGACCACCAGGCAATCTATGTTAGAATTCATTAGCGTGGCTCAGGGTCCAGAATAAGTTATATAGAGATCAGTGGATATAAAACATTATAACCAATTACACGAGTTTCTACTCCAGTTCCAAAAAAGTTATGGAAGTCTCAGTTCCTGTGTGTGCCATCACTTTAGCATCCAGGAAGCTATCTCTTAGTCTCTCCTACTGTAAACATGTCTCCCTGAGTCATCACAGCATCTGTTGTTTCTAGGTGAAAGACTAATATAAATAAAAGGGAGGCGCCTGGCATCTGGCCACCTGAACACAAAGTCACTTAATCATATGGGAGTCTCTTCATTGCTATGATCTCAAGCATTTCAGGAAGAATGCCAAATGGAGAACAAAGAGACTGGCAGGCAAAGAGCTCCTGGTTGCCTGGATTACGTCACAAGCATAGTTTTTGCCAGATTAACATCTATGCTTTTACTGACTCCAAATGTGACTTTAAACAAAAATTCTCATTCTCTGTGCAGTATTTTACAGCAATTGGAAATCCAGTATTGAAGCAATTCTTTGGAATCCGGCAGATCTGAATGATGGGTGTGAGTGCATGTGCATATGTGAATTATATTCTAAGAACTCGTGGAAATAGATGTCATAATATCTCCTCCTGCCAATGGAGCAGGGAACAACATCCTACACTCCTGGGCATATCTGTGAGTGTAAAGCATCACCACTTACAAGGATTACCTGTTTATTATGATGTGCATTATTAGCCTAATGCTTACTCTTTCAGAGCCTGCACATCAAAGAAATCTACAGTCCAATCGGCCCTCTGTGTTCCAGGGTTCTGCATCCTCAGATTCAACAGACTGCAGGTTGAAAATTCACAAAATAAAAATGCTTTTTAAAAAATGGCATTAAAGAGAAAAATACAGTGTAACAACTATTTACATAGCATTTAAATTTTACTGGGTAAGAAATCTAGAGATGATTTTTAAAATATGGGAGGATGTGCCTAGGTTATGTGCAAGAACAATGCCATTTTCTATCAGGTACTTAAACATCTGAAGATTTTGGTATCTTCTGGGTTCCCAAAACCACTCCCCTGATTGTACTAGTAAAATCTTGCTTTTGTTAGATTTTGGTTGTTTGAATTTTTTGTGTTGAGTGGAAATAATGAATACAATAATCAGAAACACTATTACTTTGAGATATGTTTAATTTGTAAGTAATGCTTATATCTCTTCGAATTTCCCAAGTTGATATAAAAACACATTTATTTTAGATTAAGAGGTACCTTTAGCTTTTAAAGATTATTTATGTGTCTGTTCCAGTCTATTGCTTAAACTATAGAATAAACAATTCTTAAGGGTAATGTTTAGTCATGATCATTTATTGGTTAATTTACTTTTTATTTTTATGTCCTTCCTCAAAACTTTCATGAATGTATATACATATAGCAATCAATTTTATCTTTTCTCTATAGCATTAACATGAGTTATCTTCAGATTTAAAATGCCAAAATCATTATATTTTACAAACACAATTTAAACACTCATTTGTTTATTCACAATGTTTTCTTAAACATGTATCCATACATTCTAGGTTCAGGACATGCTGCATAATCAATGTGCTAAGTAAGTATGATGTTGTAATTTAATTGTTAGAATTATTTTCTTAATGGTATATAAAATGATGATACTTTGTACTTTGCAATCTATGACTTTTCCTATCTGTTGAAATTCTATGTTGATATCCAAGAGGAGGAAAAGATCAGAACGAACATTTTAAAAGCATTTATTGTTTTCTGGTGACTACATTAAGAGTTTTATGTTTTATATCATATTCATCAAATTATGACTTAAGAATTAGTGTCTTCTTTTTGCAAAGGATAAAATAGACTTCAAGACTTATAAAAACTAGCCTCCTCCAAGTCATATTTTGTAAGTACAATTGTCAGGATCAAATCCCTTGCTTATTTGCATATACTTTCTCCATTGCAAAAAACAAAACAATAAAACACAACAACAACAACAAAAAGCAAAGCCTAAATTATCACAGATGATGAGAAAATTAACCGAAATTAAAGAAATGATAATAATAACAAAAATATATTAAATGGCCAATGCAATGGAAAATCGAATACTCTTCCACTAGTTTATAAGCACCATGTAGACAAGGTCATGTTTGTTTCACTGTCAAATATATAAATGTATCCCTAGCCTTAGAACAGTGCTCAATAAGTATTGACTAAATCATAGAATTTGTCTCAAAGGCTTATTTTGTGCATGCACTAGTCATCCAAAAAGAGGTAAAACACCATTAGGTTTCATCAGACTTGATAATAAGTTTCACTACATTTTACATCCTTGGGGAGGACCAGTGCTCCAAGTCAGAATGACTTACGGAAAAACAACTGCTAAAATAGGCCTTGGAACATTTGAAACCAGTTACAGTTTAATGTGGTTTATCCCTCCACTTAAGTTATGTTTGTGTGCGTGTGTGTGTGTGTGTGTGTGTGTTTGGTAGAACAAGCAAAGAAGAGGTTTGCTTAATCTTTCGCAGGTTTTAATTTTCTTCTCCAGTTTTACAGCACATGAATCCTGCTGCATCTTCCCTGAAAGACTTTTTAAACATTTTTTTTTTCTGTTACTGCTTCTGCCTGCTCAGCCTCCTTCCCCAATCTCTTAATTCTCTATATCTTCTGTTCTCAACTTAACTCTACCCATTAAATCATCAAAAAAGCTGATTTGGGGTGTGTGCCTGTGTGTATGTGTTTTAGCTTATTTTTAGCTAGGACTAGTGCATGTACAAGTGGCCAAAACTAGTGAAGTATAACAAGTAACAGCAGAGTCAAGGATGACACTATTTAAGGTGCCATTGCTTTGCATGACACTGAAATAAGCTTATTAACTGCTGGCGAATTCTAAGCTACACCACCTGAAAGTGGTAAAGATTTAAGTCTTTCCAATGTTTGGAGCTAAACGAAAGCCTAAAATCTTTCTCTTTTTCTCTCTAGCTTTTCTCAGAGTTGAAAGTGATAACAAACCACCACACAGTCAAATGAATCATAACCTGCTGGGGCTTGAGGTATGGAAGACGAACAGTGGAGGAAAAGGTATCTTCCAGCCTGGTGAAATGCCGTGGAAATGTGAGGCCATTTATTTTTTCTAAATGCCCCAGCAACAGCTCTCACTCACTTGCAGAAGCAAGAGCTGTTCTGACTACTCACAGTATATGGTGAGATCTTTATTTCTTTGCCTTTTTTTTTTTTTTTACTGTGAGTTGCCTTTTTTTTTACTGTGAGTTTCCTTTTTTGTCATCATTGACCTTATAATGAATCACTGCACTGTCTGAGTAATAAGGCTGCAGTAGATAAGGTCCCCCGAGACTATGAAGGAAGAAGTATGTTCAGCAACTGATTACTGACTTATCCACCTGATTATAGTGACCAATCTACTCTTATATCTGATTTCAAATGCCCAATACAATGTTAATAATCTTATTAAAACTTCTTTGCAGTAAAAATCAAACTTCTTTGGTTGATGTTTTTTCTTTAATTTTTAAATTCTAAGTAGAGCAGTAGTTTTAAGATTGCACAATACAAATATTTTAGTGATGCTTCTGGAAATCCATCTAGCAACTTGTTATTTACAATATACTATTAGTAGTACATTATAAATAACTGAAATCTAAAACATAATTCATAAGGAACACAGAAAGAAAATAGAAGGGAGGATATCAGTTTAAATATCATATTTAACAATTTGATACTTGGAAACAAAATAGTTAAAATAATCAATCTCATTTTATTTTCTTTTTACATTTTATTTTCTTTTTAAGAATTTTGATTTGCTTCTGGAAATATTTTATATTTTAGTGATGCTTCTGGAAATCCATCTAGAAACTTGTTATTTACAATATGCTATTAGTAGTATATTATAAATATCTGAAATCTAAAACATAATTCATAAGGAATACAGAAAGAAAATAGAAGGGAGGAAATCAGTTTAAAATAATAATTTAACAATTTGATATTTGGAAACAAAATAGTTAAAATAACGAATCCCATTTTATTTTCTTTTTAAGAATTTTGATTTGGCGACATGCTGGTTTAGCAATAGCCATAATTATGCTGCCATTTCCTGTTTCCTTTATTAACTAAGAATTTCAAGATGAAGAACCTTATTTCTTATAGAAAGTTAGCTGAGCATTTTCCTTTCCCTTGCTGGAACTGAAGAATTGAGATAACTCAGAAACCTGACACTTCGATATGAGTTCTAGTGCTAGGAGGATGAGTGTCCTTCATTTTGATCTTTGCTAACTTTAAGTGACACTTCTCATTACCCCTCACCAGCTCTTCCCCAAAGCATCCTGCCTTTTCTCAAGCTGTGAATGAGAACTCTGACTGGCATTACCAATATTGTTTGCTGAGTAATAGTTTGTTTTCAATGTGCGGCTTCAGGATCATTTACTAATTAAAATTGCTTTACCACTGAGAGGTCCCCTGAGGTATGCCCTTGTTTATCTGGATTATACCATGAAGTCATAGTTGAATCAATCCTTAGACCATAATTTTCTGCTAATCCAAATGAAAAGTTGGAAATAATACATTGATAAAACTCATACAATTTTATCAGCACACATGTACAATTAGGTTTATCATAAATCAAATAAACACAAACACAGATATCCAATCTGACACAGGAAGACAAAGCTTAAATGTGGAGCAATGGAACTATATGACTAACTTTTAAATATGCTACTGATAAAGGGGGAAGAGTGAACTTTAAAGAAACTGCATTTTTCTAGTCAATTTGTATTTATAATCAAAAAGTTCTGGAGTTATAATATCATAGCCTTTGGGCCTTATTTAACATATCCACGCTTTACGAAATCATCACTCAAGTAAACCAATAAAATAACTTAGGCTGACTTTCCCACAGGTTAATATTGTGACATGCTCAGGTTCTCAGTGTTACATTTGTTTAAAGCTGTGGCATGATGAAAAATTATCCTTTGTGAGTATGTGTGTGTGTGTGTGTGTGTGTGTGTGTGTGTGTGTGTGTGTGTGTATGTGTGTTAGGAAGTGGGGATAAGAAAGCCTCAATAACTTTGGTTGCTTCAGTGTAGCTAGCAACATCAAAACAAATATCAAGTGTATCAAAGATGAGAACCTAAAGAATGTCACATAAGGCCAGGCATGGTGGCTCACCCCTGTAATCCTGGCACTTTGGGGGGCTGAGCCGGGTGGATCACCTAAGGTTGGGAGTTCGAGACCAGCCTGACCAACATGGAGAAACCCCGTCTCTACTAAAAATACAAAAATTAGCCAGCCGTGGTGGCTCATGCCTGTAATCCCAGCTACTTGGGAGACTGAGGCAGGAGAATTGTTTGAACTTGGGAGGCAGAGGTTTCCGTGAGCTGAGATTGAGCCACTGCACTCCGGCCTGGGCAACAAAAGTGAAACTCCATCTCAAAAAAAAAAGAATGTCACATAAATGATTCAAAATCAACAAGGAAAATAAGACTTAAATATCAAACAACTGAACATGAACAATTCCTCTGATTTATATTAATTGTCCAAGACATTGAATATCCAGTGTCCAACATAAGGACTAGCTTGGAGCAGACCGTCATACATGTTTGAAGAGTTATGTGGGGAAACAATGGATGGGCGAATGAAGAAACAATAGGTGACATAAGGAGTTGGTGATGTAGGGTTCTGGTCTGTTTTATTCATAGTTAATAACTCCCGTTCAACGGCAAATAAGAGAAGACAAGAAAGTAAGGCCTAAATATTTCAATTTTAAAACATAGTATGTTATAAGAGAATTAGTAAGTAAAACTATAAGAAAGTGAATGAGTAGATAAGACATAACTAATTGAAACACTTCTATCATAGATTTCTAGCGGCCTGTATCATTTTCTATAACTATACAATATCAAGAGTTCCCTTATAGATTTAAAAAGAAATAACAGTGCATATATGATGCTAAATGACACAACTCAGTATCAATTGTTTTACTTCTTTTTCCCAATTAACTATAAGGAAAAACAGTCTCTATAGGAGAATCGTAACACTACAGCCTAAATGATGTGAAGGGAGATAAACAAAAATACTAGTAAATTGTCAAGTTCCTGTTTAGGTTGTGGACTTAATGATACTGGCTTATGATATTTCACAAGTGTTTTTGGGAAGATTTCTCATTTATTCTATTTATGAGATTGATGTCCTGGATACTTAACATAAAAAAGTATATTTATCCAAAGCAAAATAAAATAAGTCCCTTTCACCATTAATATTTATTGTGTAGCTTAAATGCAGCAGGATTCTTCCAAATATGAAGGCAAAAAAACCTGGGCAGAACCTGACAGCCTAAGAGAAAAATGCTGCTGAATTAGCACTTTCCAAGAAGGACTTAGAGACTAGACATATATTATCTTTGGAGTCAATGATAAAAAGAGATTTGAGAAATAAATGTGAGGGTTTTCATGACTATGCAATAAATACATTTTCTAACATAGAAAAGTGACCTATGTTCTAAAATATTGCTAATTATATCTTCAAACAGATGGATGTCTATGTGTGTTTATCTGCATATACCTTGACACTAATGACCTGTAAATTACTACTGTATCTCCTGACACATGAACTAGACGCATGGAGAGATTCTCGATATAAAAATTAGCTAATCTTTATAAAAACCGAAATATCCTAAGTCTCTTTCAAATATAAGATTCACTCAGATTTACTCTGTAATTCATAATTTCCTCTTGTGAATTAGAGATGTGTACATGCCTTGAAGGTTCCATGGAATCCTTTTCAGATAGAGCCTGATCTAAAATGAGGCATATGTTAAATCTTCTTACACAAGGCCAGGCTCTCATCTTCCTCTGCACCCCACAGTGCTCATTCAAGTGAAGAGTCATCTTTGAAGGCAATTGTAGCTTCTTGCTTGGCTAAGCATCATGGAGCTTGGAGCAAGATAAAAAGGGAACTACAGACTTTCAACTAGAATTCTGCTAGCAGGACACACTGAAACCAGCCAGCCAGACCACTGTGGGATAAGTTTCCTATCCCTTTTGCCACATACAAAGTGTGATATATACTAATTGGCCCACAGTAATTTCTATCAAACAAATAAGAAAAGTATTTCCAATCATATCCAAGATTTATTTTATTGAAATTCTCTTCTGAAAAATTTGCCTGCCTACTTACACAATTATGCTATTTACAGTCTGCATAATTTTATCTGTCTTGGATATGCACAAATAAGACATTCACTTTATTAGTTTTCCTTAAAATAGCTTATAGCAATGTCATCAGGTTAAGAGAGGATTAATAGTAGTTTGTTATGACTTCCAGGAAAGCTGGAGGTTGAACATGGACACTTTTGTATCATAATCAGCAATTTTCACATCCCTTCCCAAACAGCAATGGGCTTTTTTTTTTTTTAAACAAAGATTCAAATGCCTCACTCAATGCTACTAAACATGAATAAGAATTAAGGAATTGTTCACATGATTTGGGTACATAATCAGGTTTAGGAAGCACTGTAGTAGACAACAGTATGACTCCTAGAAACTTATATGAATTCAGGAAAGAATTCATGTTTAAAGTTTATTTTCCAAAAAATGGAAAATGTGACTTATTTCTCCTTTAAACTATGATATATATTCTCCATGGACAATAAAATCCTTAAAGAGATGGGCATAGTGTTAACATTTTTAGCCTGTATGTGTCCACTCTATGCACTGTCTCCCCTACCAATCATTTCCTCTATATTCTCAAGTTTACCTTTTGTTTAGGCACTTACACCTTCTTACCTGGAATGTTCCTAAGGCTTCATCCCATCCCTACATCCCATGCTACCCTACCCCCAGTCTCCCTTCACTGCAACTTAAAAAATAACCTTCCTAAGGCATAGATAAAACAGACCCTGTCCTGCTAGTCCCTACATAATAAAATGCAGTCTACTTACACAAGCTTTGAAGCCCCCAATGGAAAAACCCGGCTTAACAGTCAACACTGTTTTTCTATTAATTTCCTATACCAATAATATCCTTTTGCCAAAATAGAAGGCTAGGGACTTTTTCTTTCTTTTCTCTCTCCCTTTTTTTTTTTTTTTTTTTGAGACGGAGTTTTGCTCTTGTCGCCTAGGCTGGAGGGCAACGGTGAGACCTCGCCTCACTACAACTTCCACCTCCCAGGTTCAAGCAATTCTCCTGCCTCAGCCTCCCAAGTAGCTGTGTGTCTGCCACCATGCCCATATAATTTTGTATTTTTAGTAGAGTCAGGGTCTCACCATGTTGGCCAGTCTGGTCTCGAACTCCTGACCTCAGGTGATCCACCACCTCGGCCTCCCAAAGTGCTGGGATTACAGGTGTGAGCCACCGCGCCTGACCAGAAAGCTCAGGGCTTTTCTAATGACATTCCACATTTAAACAATCCTATGCGTTTTCCCTTACTGTTTTCTTACCCTATGTGGTACACACATTTCCCAACTTTCTGCCCAAAACCTGGTAGTTCATTAAGGTCCATATCAAATTCTTCCTGGACCAGGAAGACTTCCTTGACGCATGCAATATACATTGTTTCTGTGACTTATTAACTTGCTTTGCTTTGCCTATGTTGTTATTTTGTAATATACCTCTGGGGCACATGATGTAGTCTATTTTTTAATGTGGTCATCTTATGTTCTGTGCTGTCCTCTGCACATGCTTTCCAATTGTATGAGCTCAATATAATTTTTAAATTTAATTATTGAGTTTTTTTTTAGACTAACATTTTCATCCTTCACGGAAGAGTAAATACATGCTAGAAAGATTGGTTTACTTACGGTTTTGAGAGATACTAGATTAGGGTAGGAAATTATTCTCCACTAAGGGTAAGTAACGAAATGATTTTCCAAAACCATCCACTAAAGAGGGACATAGACAGAATTCAAATAGCCTCAAATAATCAAGCCAAAGATTTCTCCTTCAGGCCCATTTTTGAGACCTTGAGTGAAACTCAGGAGAATACAGCTGAATTAGAGGCCTGAAGCAAGTGAACAGATACTGTTGCAAATGAATCCAAGGCTAAGAACTGAGCATGCCACTGTGTGTGAGTGCAGGAGCCGTGACCAGAAGCCAGGCTTAGTCAGAAACCAAGGACTGGTAGCCATGGCAACAGGGGCACATCCAGAAGTCAGAGCTGGAAAACAGAGCAGGTCAAACGTGGAGCAGGCTTTTGGCTGGAGTAGAGAGGTGATGCCAGCAGACCAGACTAGGTGGAGGCCCTGGGACACTCCATGGTGCACAGGCAGCAAGGGAAGTCCTGGTGCCTGGGCCAGATGGCATTCTGCTGGATGTCTGGTCGTGGTTCCAGCTGGCTCAAGTCCCATTTGCTCCTCATGCCACAGATTCCTCTACCTGTCTTCTGATATTGTTTTTTTTTTTCTTTTTTTATTTCTCCATATTTTGGATGCTCTCAAAGCAGCCTCATGAAACTATTTTGCCAGAAGCTCTGTAAGGTGACCCCACTTGTAGAAATGCCAGAAGTAAGTTAAAAGGTAGGTTTTGCTCTTTACCTAGAAGGAGACAATAAATCTTTCTGTACCCTAACAAAATAGTCCAAGAATTTTGTCTCACTACCCTGGGCAATTCCAGAATGAGTTTCCAGAAGAATTGTTCTACAATATGTCAGAAATACTGTATTGTTATTAATACTGATTCAAAATACACTAAATAGACTACTGTGAGAATCAGAGATCTTCACATTCTATTAATTACTTCCTTATAATGACTTTTATTGATATGGTTTTGACTTGCTATATTTGAGGTATGAGGCAAAAAGATTTGAATATATGAAATATATTAACAGTTATATTTGTCTTACCAACTCTCTGAAGTAGGTTATTTTTATCACCCTCCTCCTCTTTTATATTTAAGAAAAATAAAACCTAGATACACTTGTGGACCAAATAAATGTGGAGTTAGATATAAAGAAGGAATCTGTAATGGTAGCCTTAGATTTGAAATAGAAATAATTTTTTAGGGACATCAAATTTTAGAACTTGTAGGGTCACTGTCAGCACATTTAATCTAAAAATATGAACAGAGTATGTTGAGAAAAGAAAGGGAAAGAAAAAAAATCTGATAAAATGGATCTAACAGTGGATACAAAATGGCTGTGCCTGATAGTCCCTGGTTTGAGGATTATGGAAAAAGAAAGGGAAGAAAAGGCTGGAAGGAGAGAGGGATGGAAAGAAAGGAAGTTGGCTGAGAATGTGTCATCCCTGTGAAAGCTCTTTCCAGTCACAAATGTGGTGGTTTATTATTCATGAGAGTCTCATTATTTCTAAACATTTGTATATTTTATAAAACATCCATAGTAATGGCAATATAAATATGCTGAAATAAAATTTTACAGAATGGATGTTTACACAATCTTAAAATTTTATTTCCTTATTTTTTTTCTCTCAGTGCCTTTTGAGAACCTATTGAAATCCCTCCAGCAAAATGCAAATGAGCACAGAAACCTGCAAGTACTGTACCTAGGCCCATGGACCTAGTGGAGCTGATGGATCATAGGTTAAGAACTCCAAATTTATCGTGTTTTATTACTTAGTAGCTTTTATAACTCCTTTTGAATTATGAAATCATTCTAGGCTCTGTCTACACATAAAAATGGGCATATTTGAACTTGATCTTTTTGCCGTAGATGACTGCCACCATTTTACTTCCCTAAATACATAATTTATTCCTGACATCTAAAATACACATCTAGTATTATGCACAGTATTGTGTTATGTATTATTATAACTTGCCAATATAATTTGAAGGCAACCTATACTTAGCTTCACAACTAAATCAATCTTAATAAGTATTTGTCTAAGTAATATTAACTAAGTAGTGGGGAAAAAACCTGCAAATGTGTTCATGAAGCATAGATTTAAATAACTGTAATTTAAGCTTGTTCTAAAGATTTATGACCAATAGTAAATAAAAAGAATTATGTATTTCTTTGTACATCTAATTTTACAGTGGAATAAACATAATGAATAAAATCCACTGAATGATTTGAAACAATATGAGCTTCAGGAGCTTGGGAATTATTTATTTGTTTCTCTGTCTCTGTAGATTCTACAGTTTGAATTCCTAGTGGCCTGAGTAAGGCAGATTCATGTGATCTGAGTAAGGCAGATTCATGTGATCATTTTTCTGTCTCTTTGTTTAGGACAGTTTGAAAAGGTGAGTGACAAGTATATAACCAAAACATTGGCAAACCTTTCTTATAAAGGCATGGCTTTTTTAGTAGCATACATGATTTTTGTCAACAAAATTCATATTCAGTCACTTTTCTTCTGAGAGTTTTTCCAACCTTTCTTTGTCATTCATCTCTCCTACTCTTTAGGAGCCCAAATGCCACAAGATTTTATTTTACTCATCAATGTCACATCTTTGATGGCACCTAAAAACTGCTCCCCACTGAAGGAACCTGAATCCTGAAATCCTGGTAATTCCTTCATTAGTGTCATCCAAACTTCATTCATAAGTGAATTCACTCGTTCTTCATTCATTCACTCAAAAACTAAGTAATCTAAATAGCCCCCTTGTTTGATTTAAGCAATTCATAGTAAGATGTGAAAATCTTGGTGAAATATAGATGGTAATATGCAGTGGTGACGGAGAGAGCCCTCTGAAAATTTCCAGAGAATCTGGCTTTCATCAGTGAAAATTTGGGGAGCAACTTATTGAAAATCATTCGTTCTCTGAAGAATCTCTCTCTCACTTCTTTGCAAAGATATATGTTGAAGGTTTAGAATGCATACGTCAGTTCGTTATAATGCAGAGGTATTTGTATTGTTAGCCCCAATTATTTTTAAATCTAGAGTCTTTAACAAGTTTTACTCTTTCATAGTAGTATTATGGTCTCAGGTTTGTTTTTAATAATTTCTACTCCACTGCTTTAGAATAACTAATTTGATAGACATAGAATTTTCATCCTCTCTAGGAAAATATTGCACCTAAATATGAGATTTATTTAATCTCATGTTGCATTTGGCTTTAAATTTGACTTGACCTCATTGAATCTATTTTAATTGTTTTACATCTTCCTGTAAGCAAATGGAATGTCACATGTACCCTTGTGCATCTCAGGCTATATAATGAATTTTGTTTCCAGCATTTCACCTAGAGAGATAAAATTTAGTTCCTAATTTATCTGAGACACAAAGAATAAAAACGTAAAGCTAACGCTACCTATCTCTTAATTTCTATCTCTCCATATCTATTTTGTTCTTTAAAAAATGTCTCATAGTAACTTTTCAACCTCAGCAAACAAGTATGAAAACTCAGGTTGTTTTCACTCTGAAAATGTACCAGTTTCCAGCCATTGTGTTTTATGTTGGAATTGTCTAACTTAAATTGCGTGTCCTTGGGGCAGAGAGCAGTCTTCTATCTTTTTTTGTTGTTTTAACAGAGCCAAGTATTCTGTCACTGTTCTACAAAACAATAAATAATGAAGTAAATTGAAGATGTGTGAATTGTGCCAGCTTGACAGAAAATGGAGCCGACGTTCTCAGAGGTGTTACAGCAGTATTTCCTAACGAGCAGCCGGAGCCTCTCTCTAGCATCTCAGAAAACCAAATGGGAATGGAGGATAAGAAAGTGGAAGTAAAGACAAAAGGGAATATTTATTTGGGATTAACTTGTAGTTACTTGAGCTGATACACCTATACTAAAGGAACAAAGGAAATGATGGATCTTTTAACCATCAGGCTTATTGTGTAAACATCATTCTCTTTCATTCCACGGTGGGAAAAACAAACCTTTTCCTCAAATTTGACTTTGTATATAAAATGTGTTAATAAAACTAAATGTGTTTTAACAAATGTGTTTTAATAAAAACTAACATATTTAATAAAACTAAAAATAAATGATCATATTTGTTCAAAAGTTCTTACTCTTTTGTTTTTTTGTAAACGAGGCATAAAGAGCTTTGTGCACTTCAGTCTCCACCAAAAGGTACCTCTAAAAGAGGACTTCCTTGAACACCATATATAAACTAACTCTGATCCTCTAGCTCCTCCCCAAAGTCACTCTTCCTCTATTCCGTGTTATTTTCCTTATCAAATTCACCACATCTGAAATTATGCGTTCAGTTTTTTTAAAAAATATTATATCACATTATGAGCATATGCATTTCTGTGATGGAAATGTCTCTGTCTTGTTTTGCTAGCACCTAATAGAATTCTGCAACATAATAGGTTTCAGTCAATATTTGCAGAAAAGTAAAAGACATGCAGCTTTAAAATAACCTAAGTGGTCTAAGTAATCAGTACTTTGGTAACCCTAATAGAATGTCAGTAATATCACTAATATCAATGAGATATCCCTAATAGAAAATATGGCATAGAGTATTTAGTCAATATATGATGAAAGAACAAAAGAATTGAGAATTGAGATAAAAGCTGTATGGACATCATCATCTTAATTATAAATTTTGATCCTAAAATTTAAAGAGGCATCTTTTGAAATACAGAAACTTATCCAACTTGGTGGCATGCAGTTTTTAAAAAGTATGTATATCTATATATTTATACCTTACAGCAGATGATTGGTACTCAATTAAACGAGAAGAGGAAGGGAAGTGTAAGGAAAGATAAAAATTGTAGAACACTAACTAAAACAGAAAAGCATATTCTACCTAATTTTGCCTGTTTTCATACATTCACGGGTACTGATGATATATTTGGAAAAAATTTCACATTATGTATTTTTATGATGTCCCTATGTTATGGATTGAAATGTGTTCTCCCAGTCCTAAGCCCCAGTATCTGTGAAATGTGAACTTAGTTGGAAATAGGGACTTTGGAGATGATTAAGTAAAGATGAGATCATTAGGGTAGGCCCTTATCTAACATGACTGTGTTCTTATTTAAAAAAAAAAAAAAAAAAAAGGAAGTTGGGTGATATGGTTTGGCTTTGTGCTCACCCAAATCTCACTTTGAATTGTAGCTCCACATGTCATTGGAGGGACCTGTTGGGAGGTAATTGAATCATGGGTTGTGTTTTTCCCATTCTGTTCTCATGATAGTGAATAAGTCACAAGAGATTTGATAGTTTTATAAAGGGCAGTTCCCCTCTACATACTCTCTTGCCAGCTGCCATATAAAATGTGACCTTGCTCCTCCTTCGCCTTCTGCCATGATGGTGAGGCTCCCCAGCCATGTGGAACTGTGAGTCCATTAAATCTCTTTTTCTTTATAAACTATCCAGTCTTCGGTATTTCTTCATAGCAGTATGAAAATGGAATAATACAGTAATTTGGTAGAGTGGGGTACTGCTATGAGGATACCTGAAATGTGGAAGCGACATTGGAACTGGGTAACAGGCAGAGGTTGGAACAGTTTGGAAAGATCAGAAGAAGACAGGAAAATGTGGGAAAGTTTGGAACTTCCTAGTGACTTGGAGGGCTCAGAAGAAAGGAAGATGCAGAAAAGTTTGGAACTTCTTAGAGACTTGTTGAATGGCTTTGACCAAAATGCTGACAGTGATACAGATAATGAAGTCCAGGCTGAGGTGGTCTCAGATGGAGATGAGGAACTTGTTGGGAACTGGAATAAAGGTGACTCTTGCTAAGTTTTAGCAAAGAGACTGGTGGCATTTTGCCCCTGCCCTAGAAATCTGTGGAATTTTGAACTTGAGGAGTTGATTTAGGGTATCTGGCAGAATAAATTTCTAAGCAGTAAAGCATTCAAGATGTGACTTGGGTGCTCTTAAAAGCATTTAGTTTTATGTATTCAAAAATATATGGAACTTTGGATTTGAACTTATGTTTAAAAGAGAAGCAGAGCATAAAAGTTTGGAAAATTTGCAGGCTGACAATGCAATAGAAAATACAAAAAAACATTTTCTGAGCAGAAATTCAAGCTGGCTGCAGAAATTTACATAAATAATGAGGAGCCAAATGTTAATCACCAAAACAATGGGAAAAATATTTCCAGGGCATGTCAGAGGTCTTCACAGCAACCCTTCCCATCATAGGCCTGGAGGTATGGGAGGAAAAAAATGGTTTCATGAGCTGGGTCCAAGGTCTTGCTGCTTGTGCAGTCTTGGGACTTGGTGCCCTTTGTCCCAGCCATGGCTAAAAGAGGTCAACATACAGCTCAGGCTGTTGCTTCAGAGGTTGCAAGCCCCAAACTGTGAGGAAACTATTAACTTGTGCTGTATTCTGGAATTATATAGCCTACAGACAAAACTTCCATTTGCAGTTTTCTTTCTACGTATTGTAAAATTGAAATAAGAACTTTTCACTACATGGGAGGTCCATCAAAGCAATGCTTACATGTGGCATTGGGCCTGTGGGTGCACAGAAATCAAAAATTGAGGTTTGGGAATCTCCATCTAGACTTCAGAGGATGTATGGAAATGCCTTGATGGCCAGGCAGAGGTGTGCTATGGGGAAGAGCCCTCATGCAGAACCTCTGCTAGGGCAATGCAGGAGGGAAATGTGGGGTGGGAGCCCCCATACAGAGTCCCCACTGGGGCACTGTCTAATGGACCTGTGAGAAGACAGCCACCGTCCTCCAGACCCCAGAATGGTAGATACACTGAAAGCTTGCACCATGTGCCTGGAAAAGCTGCACACACTCAACATCAGCCTGTGAAAGCAGTTGGGAGGGGGGCTGTACTCTGCAAAGCCACAGGGGCAGAGCTGCCCAAGACCATGGGAACCCACCTCTTGCATCAGCATGACCTGGATGTGAGACATGCAGTCAAAGGAGATCATTTTGGAGCCTTTAGATTTGACTACCCTGCTGGATTTTGGATTTGCCTGGGTCCTGTAGCCCCTTCATCTTGGCCAATCTCTCCCATTTGGAACAGGTGTATTTACCCAATGCCTGTATTCCCATTGTATCTAGGAAGTATTATTAACTTTCTTTGATTTTACAAGCTCATAGGTGGAAAGGACTTGCCTTGTCTCAAATTAAGACTTTGGACTGTGGATTTTTGAGTTAATGCTGAAATGAGTTAAGACTTTGGGGGGCTGCTGGGAAGGCATGATTGCTTTTGAAATGTAAGGACATGAGATTTGGAAGGGTCCAGGGCAAAATGATATGGTTCTGCTGGGTCTCCACCCAAATCTCATCTTGAATTGTAGCTCTCATAATCCCCTCATATCGTGGGAGGGACCTGGTGGAAGGTAATTGAATCATGAGGCTGGGTTTTCCCATGCTGTTCTTGCGACAGTGAATAAGTCTCATGAGAACTGATGATTTTATAAAGGGCAGTTCCCCTGCACATGCTCTCTTGCTTGCTGCCATATAAGACACGCCTTTGCTCCTCCTTCGCTCCTCCTTCCCCTTCTTCCATGATTGTGAGGCTTCCCCAGCCATGTGGAATTGTGAGTTCATTAAACCTCTTTTTCTTTATAAGTTACCCAGTCTTGGATATTTCTTCATAGCAGTATGAAAGTGGACTAATACATTGGGACACAGAGACAGACACACAGAGATATGCACAGAAGGAAGATGATATGAGTGCACAGAAAGAATGCTATCTACAAGCCAGGGAATGTCTGAGGCTACCAGAAGCTGGCACATAGGCAGGGAACAGATTCTACTTCAAAGACCTCAGAAGGCAGAAACTCTGTGGACACATTGATTTATGACATGTAGCCTCCAGAACTATGAAACAATACATTTTTGTGGTTTAAGATGTCCAAACTTTGTACTTTGTTATGGTACTTCTGGCAAAGAAACACACCATTCGTTCTCAATTTCAATGACTGAAGTCACTACATAGGCCCAATATCTAGATATTGGCACAATTAAGTGACTTACTATATTCCACAGCATTCGTTTAAGTAATTAACATTATTTAATAACATTTAATTCAATTATCCAGTTAAATAATTATATGGTTGCAATTCATTTGTCTTCCTTGTATCATTCAGTCTCTTGCTACAAAATTAGTTTATGATATCATTCTATTACCATCAACACATTTAGGAAATTATAATAGGGCCTAAAGTTTGCAAATATTATAATTTCATCTACAGATTAAATAAAATTTAATATTAATACATTTATTCACATAAAGTGGGGAGTTAACATAATTTTTGAATCTCCTTCAAATATCAGATAACAGATTTTCCCACCATCAAACCAGATGTTTAATAAAAATAATACAGATAATACAACATTTTAAAAATCAATGGAGTTAATTTTATCAGTGATTTACCAATCTGTCCTTGTATTCATAATAAGTGAATATTTTAAATAAACATTGTCTGATTAAAGTATGAAAGGTATTATCACTGTTATTTTGCTTTAAGCTTACAAACACATTCTGTTTTGACTCTTCATAGTATAAACTGAAAAGAACAATTTATATTGCTAGCATTTATGCACATAGAAATCATTTCCACTTTATACTGTATTGTGTTAAAAAATTGACTTTACATGAAAAACAAATAGGAGAGTTTAAAACTACTGTAAATGACCTCTGTGAGGAAACTATTATTTTAACTTGTGCTGTATTCTGGAATTATATAGCCTACAGAAAAACCTTTCATTTGCAGCTTTCCTTCTACATATTGTAAAATTGAAATAAGAACTTTTCACTAAATGGGAGGTCCATCAAAGCAATATAAATGCCATAAAAATTACAACAAAGATAAATATTTTTCTTATCTACTCTATGGCAATTGTTGATATTTAAGTTTAACTCAATCATCTGTTAGAATAAATGCATGTCTTTAATGTAATTCAGTTTCATCTAATTAGTATTCATTTGATTTCTCTAAGATATTATAAACATCACAGAACAAAACTCCATAAACAGGTTTCCTATTATGTATATATGAAAATCTAGATTGAGTTTAGATGTCAAAGTGTGGTTCATTTATGCTTCTGATGGAATAAAGAGAACTACCATTAAATTACTTTTCTAGAAACATATCTGAGTATATTTCATTTTAAATCAGTCCTCATAATCTTTTAATTTAACTCATTTCATGATTTGTGTTTTTATTTATGAGTGCAATCTTATGTTTTATGCAGTTTGCTTAGTCTTACTTGAAAACTAGATAGGGATTTGTGAGAATAAGAACTTTAAAATTTTGATGCCTCAGATTCCTTATCTGTAAAATACAGTGAAGATTTTAAGATAAAAACCTATACTCGCATTTTGCAAATTTTTTGAGTTTCAATTCTCTAAGCTAAAGAACAAAGTCACTAAACACAAGTGACAAAGAGCTATGTGTTCCTTTCAGAAGACAGTTTCTTGTGCCTTTGTCCATGGTTTGATTTTTATTTAAAAGCATATTTTTTAATCGTAAATATCACTGTCACGCAATTTACAATAATATTATTAAATAAGCAAAAGATATGCATGCATGCCTGGCCCTCAAAGCTGCAAACTTAGTAGAGTCTGCACAGAATTGTGTTGATAATTGTTTTGTGAATTATTGCATGTTTCTGGTTATAGACGCTGCTATGTCTCCTGTAAAGTAGAGTAGTCAAACATATTTCTTTTAGATCAGGGTCTACATTCAAGATTTAGACCCAGGATAAAATCTGTCATTCATGAATTTTGAATAGTAACTCAGGTGTGAAAGGAACCAGTGTCTTAACCAAATTGAGCTTCAGATGCCTTTTCCCTAAAGCAATCATAATGATGTCTGCCTTGTAGGATGAGTAAGTAGTGTTAAAGCATCTAGTACAGAATCACTAATAGGCACTTAGCCAATATTACTTTTTTTCCTTAACCTGTCCTTCATCTTTCTTCAGAATGGTAAGAATTGGTGCCAGAATCCTTGGACTTTGTAGCTCTGTTGACAAGAAATCTTGCTCTTGTGCAAGTCAGTTAAGTACTCTGCCAGCTTTTTGTTTGCAGAAGTATGGCGTTGTCTTCTTAGATCTCTTTCCCATAATTATTGTCTCTACTTTTATTATTCTGGTCTATATTCGTGCATTACACGAAGTAATTTGCAACTGGCAGATTGTTCAATTTCTCCCCAACATTGTGTAACAACTTGGAACTGCATCTAGATGATTTAGACATCCACAAATAAGTGCTGTTCTGTAACCCTGGATTTTGTTAAGGGGCATCTATCATTTGTCAGTCTCTGTGTTATTTATTTTACATATTTTATCTCAATCTTCACAGCATGAAGATTCACAAATTCAATAACTTTCATTTCATGCTGGTTAGTGTGGCAGCTCCAAGTAAACTCTCACCTTAGCACTGTAACTTTTGAAAAATAGAGAAAAAGTATTTGCCTCATTTTAAAGTGACTCATTGAATAACCCATGTTCTACAAAAGAGATAATTGTAATTATTATTACAGTCCAAAGTAAATATCACAGGAATTTAGTAACAAAATTCTATTCCATAGAACTAAGCTTATACATTACTTATTTTTAATCAGTATCAAATAATTCTTTGAAACACTGCAAAGATATGAGGAAAAATTAAATACACCTAACCAATAATACTTCCTGTAATTCTTATATGACTTAAGATATACGCTTCAAACTTGGAAAGTTGTAGAGAGGCTACAAATTTGCTTAATATCCATGACAGGATATCAGTGAAGCTGGAATTTTCACCTACACCTGTTACCCCCAAAACAGGTCTCTTTTCATATATCGTCACTTCTCTTTAAAAATAACTTACTGAAATTCAGGATTCATGAAACATAATTATTATCTATCTATTGACCAATCTCATATCCAACTAAGGGAAATAAATTCAATTGTGTATTTAAATGTACACAGGAGGTTTTCATTCTATAGCTGTCATGCATGTTTTAGAGTGCAGATCATGTGTCTCCTATTAGTCATAAACTGCAGGACTTCAGACATACAGACGCATAATTTTCTGTAAAATATATATTGCAATTAGCAAACACAAAAGAATTAATGTTTGTTTTCCTTTATATTATAAAATTTTAAATATCCCTTTACATGTCAATATTGATTCATTTTCCAACTAATCAAAGTAGGTATGCAGATTAAAAGTTTTTTTAGATCACACCGAAGAAGATACAGATAGTGATACAGGAATGTCATGAAGGTTAATGGATTGACCATGGTTATAAAATCATTAAAGGGTGTGTAGCCATCAGAGTACCTGTCATCTTAACTTCTTTATAAAGCAATTTAGAAAACCATAAACACAAATGCCCAGACAGCAATTTTAAGATAATAGAATTTTTATAAATGCTATCTAATCAATGGGAAATTTCATTTTAGGTACTTTAAAATGAGAAGAAATGCATGTCTAGGTTAACTTATAAAAAGCCACTGGTCAACAATGTTTTAAATATTTTTTAAAGTTATATAAATAAGATCTCTGCTCTTTCAAAATCTAGGATAGTAAGTAAACTGGTTTAAAATGTATATAAAGATGTTTAAAAGTTTTTTTGAAGTAAACAGGCAGCTGATATAGTTTGGATATTTGTCCCCACCCAAATCTCATGTTTATTTTTAATCCCCAAGGCTCGAGGTGGAGCCCATTGGGAGGTGTTTAGATCATGGGAAAGGATCCCTCATGGCTTGGTGTGTCTTTGTGATAGTGAGTTCTTGCGAAATCTGATCATTTAAAAGTGTGTGGCACTTCCTTCCCCATGCTCTTTCTCTCTACCTCTCTCCGCCTCCCCTCCATTTGTTCCTGCTTTCATCATGTGATGTGCCTCTTCTCCCCTCACCTTCTGCCATGATTAAAAGTTCCCAGAGGCTTCACCAAAAGTCAAGCAGACGCCAGCACCATGATTCCTCGGAAGCCTACAGAATTGTGAGTCAATTGAACCTCTTCTCTTTATAAATTACCCAGTCTCAGATATTTCTTTATAGCAATACAAGAATGGCCTAATACAGCAGCACATATAATATTGAATAAATATTTTAAAGTATGTACTCGTTAATATTCTGCTTCAGTGATAGTTGGTTTCCCTTCAAAATACTTGCTTTGCACATAACTGCTTGTTATAAAAAACAATTTCAGCTTTACTTAAAAATCAGAAAGAGTAATTTTCCTTTTTAAACTGTTATTCAACAATCATGAACAGAATCTTCTGAAGAGACATTGCAATATTATTGTAAGTTATTTCTAAAATTTTGAAAATTCATGATTATTTTATAAAGTTGTTACGTTACAGTTCTGATTTTCCTTCCACCTATTCCTGATGTTACTGTTCAAACATTGGCCTTAGCTTTCTCTTTGTTTCCTTTATCTTTTCATTCTTTTTATTAGTTTCATTTTTAAAGTTCATGGAAAATTGTAATAAATATTATAGTCAACAACTGTCGTAGTAAATCATGTGATTTTAAGTGTGTATGTAAATTAATGCAATTAATGAAATGAGTTTCAGAAACATATAGAAGTATAGCAGTTAGATCTTATCTTCAATATTCTAAGACTGCAAAACTTCCAAATGTAGTACTAATTTAAAATGCATGAAGCAAAATTGAACACAAAACTTTTGATGTATTATAGAACAAAGCCATTGAGATTCATATAGTATGCATTATCTTATACAATACCTATTTTACAGAATTGGAAGCCAAGTTTCAGGGTGACTGAGTAACTAAATAATGGTTGATACTTATGCAATAATTTTGGGGGACCAGGCACTGTTCTAAACATGTCTTACATGCTTAACACACTTAAAAACCTATTTATGTGCAAAGCCAAATACCAAATAACAAGAAAAAACTTGGCAAACTTGCTAAAAAATTCTGTTGATATTGGTGTAAGAAATTGTAGAAAAATCAAAAAATATTTTAAAAATCTCAAAGAATTCCCTACTCAGACTTCTGAAAAAAGAAAACAAAACTAGAATTCACACTTAGTACACTCTTAGTACACTTAGTATGTTCTTTTGCAAGAAAGAAGGGGCAGAGCTCTAGTGAACACTCAAAAGAAAACCTTGGCCTGGCATCAACAGTTAGGCGGTTGGATGTATATATATATACACATATATATATATACATCCATTAATATATATATTAATATTTTGAATATATATATATTCAAAATATTAATGGTGGGTAGGTTAAATATAATGCATATGTTCTTTTGAATTTTTATTTTACATATATATATACTGGATGTATATATATATACATGTGTATATATATATACTGGATGTGTATATATATACACGTGTATATATATATACACATATATATACACACATATATATACACATATATATATACATCCAGTATATATATATGTAAAATAAAAATTCGAAAGAACATATGCATTATATTTAACCTACCCACCATTAATATTTTGAATGAGTGCTTATATTATATAAATAATACATAATAAACACCTGTTCAAACATTTTAAATTAAATTAATTGAGCTTTTTCGGTATTTTCTAAATCATTTAAATGCATTTCTTGTCAAACTCTTGATCATACTGTACATATAATTATATTCTAAAAAACAATTTAATCTTTAAAAAGGTTTAGTTATGGTCTTTTTATAATTCCTTATTAATTATTGACATTTACAAGATGATTATATCATAATGGCCATTCTGTCATAATACAATTATAATACCTACATTATTATAATATGATATTATAGTGCTATTATAATAGCACCTCAGTGGAACTAAAATCTTAAAAAGTTAGAGCTCAGTTGCATTTTGTACATTGTAATAGTGCACACACCCATGGGCGCAAAAACATACAAGCAAAGTACTGGATCCAATAGCTTTTTGAACCTTTTAAGCTAAAGATTACACTATCTTTTCAACTCAATATAACCTTCTCATGTGTGTTTAATTTTTTTTTGCTCCAAATTATTATTGCATTTTCTCTGAAAGATGAAGAGAATAAAAGGTTTAGGTTAGAATTAATGCATCTGAAACCTTTTTGTATGAATATAGCAATGTTAATGTTACAGTAATTTAATTTGAAAAGCAAATCCCCAATAGATTATTTAAATATGTTATCCAGGAATATAGAGACATAATTGCTTTTAGTAATATAATATGCATAGCCTTTCTTTCCAATGTTGAAAAGAACAATTTCTATAATTTTTATATGCAAATGCTTTTGAAAGTTAGCTCACCTGATATATGGCAATGTCTTGAATACATCTAATTAGATAATCTTTTGAAAATTCTATTTAAATAAAGGCAGATGATTCATGGGAGAAATAATCAAATTAAATTACTTTTTTAAACATCTTTTTTAATACTACTAAAAAATTCTGATAACCTCACTATGGTTTTCATAAATGTTTTCTTTCTTGTTATATGGTAAGAATATGCACATGTGTTTAAGAGTTCAGATTCCTAATTTCAACTTCTGGATTCCTTTGGCAATATTTATGGGGGATTGACTATGTCCAAGGCTTTTTGGAAGTTGTCACATGCATGCTGTCATCAAAGAGCATTTCAGTTTTATATTGTGTCTATCTTGGACTTCTGTGAAATTAATCTAAGTCAGAAAGCAACTGAAACAATACACAAATATTTTGATGCTGATTCAGTGTTTCCTCACTTTGTAATTAATGACCATTCTATTTATAGGCAATTTAGAAAGTTTCCTTTCATTGAAGAAAGACAGAGATTAATGGCATCTTTCCAGTGTAGAATGAAATCAATCAATCAACTATTTCTGCAACCTGTGATACTTAACACAGAGTTTATTCTCTAGTTAACCTGGACAGTTTTATTTGAATTAGTATATTTAATTCTTTTTAGTATTATAAATTTAAAGACAACATTGTATCCATTGACTTGGTAATTTTCTTTTTTTCTAGGAGTTTGCTATTTCACAAAGTGTTTTTTGACAAGCTAACAATTTTTTCAGGTCGAACTTTTATCCATAGGTTGCTGCTATAAAGTAAAATTGTGCTGTCAATTATAATTTCCTGTTTTGATTAATGGCATTTCAAAAGTTCTGTAGCTTTATAAATGAACCCAGGGGCCACAACCAATGAGCAATAGTACACAATACACGATAAAAAATTAAACTTCTGCAAGCACAAACTCAAAAGAAAGCCACAAAAGTCACCTGATTCAAGGAAATGTGATTAATATAAATGTAATGTTTTATAAATACTCTTGCAACCAATATCATCCAACAAAAAGAGAAAATAGCAGTAATATTAACATATCAAAAATAAATATTATACATATGTACATGGTAACTATGCATTAATACAAGGATAAAAGCTGTTGTAAATAAATTGAAATCATATAGGTCCTGGGAAACCAGCTCAATTATATTCAGATATAACTACCCTTATTCAAATTCTATGTCTAGTTATTCCATCATCATAAACTACTTCATTCACTTCAGAAATGTAAGGCAGAAGTCACACAGAAGTTACAGACAACTTAACCAAAACAATCCCACATGCCCTGTAAAAACCTATCACAATCACTTTACCCCCCACAATATACTATTTGTATATTTGAATAAATAAACCATTGCATTATTTCTTTCCTTTACTCCCATTTCCAGAGAGCATATTGCCAAACACACCAGCTTCCAGTTTTCATTTTAAACAACTGCATTATATGGTTCTAAAGTATTCATTAGTTCATAGAAGAAAATCTGTTGCTAGACATTTAGAGTATTGTTTCCATTACATTGAAAAACTAACTTGACCTAATTCAGTATTTTAGTTACACAACCCTAATGAAGTGAATCTCTCTCCTTTTTAAAATTACAGAATGGTTTCTCTTCTCTTTTGGGAAATACTCCAAAATGCTTAACAGGACTTATGCAGCCTCCATCTGTATTGTCTGAGCTATAATCTCCACAGTCTCTCCACATTCCCCTGGCCTCTTCTTTTTCTCTAGGCACTACTGGATCCCATTTGTTTATTTGAACATGTCACACTGCCTCTGACTTCTAGGCTTTTGAACATGCTAGTTCCTTTGCCTGACTGCTTCCTTTTATCATCCAAGTCTCATTAAAAGTCGCCTTCCAAGGGTTTTTCTGCTATATGCTCTCTCAGCATTGTACTTTTCCCTTCCAACATCATCTCTGCTGTAATAGTTTGATGTCTGTTTCCATCCACCTCCTGTTCTCTGTTAGAGCACATTTACTGTTCTATTCCAGAGGAAGTACAATGCCTGGCATAGACTAGGCATTTCACAAATATCTGTGGAGTCATGTTGAAGTTAAAGATATGTTTAGTAGGATACATCTGGGTACATATCAGTATATACAAACATATATATATATATATTTGAGAGATTTTGGTTTTTGTTTTGTTTGTTTTGGTTTTAGTTTTCATGCTGCTGCTGTCTCTGACACACTTATCTCTGTGCAGTTAGAGGACCTAAAAAATAGTTATCTATTTATGACTCAAAGCCTGCATACCTGTATCATTGTTCCACAGATTCATTTTTCCCATTATCTCACTACTGAATCTTTTTAGAGATTGTTTTTCCCCAATCATCCCTGCTCTATGAAATTTTAAGACCTCATATGTACTGCATAGCTGTTTATGTATTGTGGCCCTTTAGAGGGCCCATCACCATTATAACACATAAAATTTTTGTGTCACTTCAGGCAATATTACCTCCTTTATGAATGCGTGACCTATCGCTATGCCTGTAGCTGTATTTATTATCTATCATCTATCTATCTATCTATCTATCTATCTATCTATCTATCTATCATCTATCATTTTCTTCTTTTTATTTAGTGAGAAGGAAGAGAGAGAGTGCCTAATTGAGTACTCTTTTATATATTGTTTCTGCTGTTCATTGCAGAATTTTTTCCTGTCCTGTTTCCAGCTCAGTTTCGGAGTTGAGTCCACCCAAAGGCTTTGCACAAAAAGAGCATCCTCCTTTCTGATTGTTGTGTTGGTCTCCTGGCTATTGAGTACTTTACTGAGAGTTAACAAAACATTAATTTGTATGGAAATATTATAGTCAGAGTGTATTGTAATTTTTAGAATTTCATATTTTATATTTACCATAGTTATAATTTTATTCATGTCAGTTTCCAAATGAAATGTTTTATGTGTTCCCAACTGGAATTAATTTTCTTTATCTAATTACTTTCAAAGCTGTATCAGAGTTGAAGCTTTGAAAGCTATTGGTGGCATTAGGATCCATTCAGTTTCCGCAGGCAGCTTGAAAAATAGACCTGTATGGGCAAACATCTCAGGTGCAGGGAAAACCATCATCTTACATGAGTAGCTGCAGAGAGAATGGGATTGCAGCCCTATTTCTTGCTTACTCTGGCTTTTATTAGTCCACACAATGCTTAGAAACAAATGGCAGAGGTTTGTTGGGAACATTTTATAGTGCCTCTAGGGACCACTGACTTGTTAAGTCTATTTGCAGCGGCAGTTGTCATTTAAATACAACGTTACAACCTGTTATGACACCCAAGGTGAGTGGCTTATAAAGCCCACAATCAAGGAGGCTTCAATGGTGATGTAAAGTTAAAAGACTCTTCCCATTCATCTTTTTTTACCTCCCTTTTTCCCAGCAGGCACTCATAAACTATCTGCCTAGCACCAGTTTAGTCCAGATATACTGTCAATTTACATGGTTTAACTGACAAGTCATGCTTGTCACCATTCATTAGTTATTGCCCTCAATGGAGACATCTAATACCACATTGCCTTCAATAGCAAACAGGCATTAGTTACAGCAACATTGAGAGAAATGTTCAAATGTTCCCACTTCCCCTCTCTCACACTAAACACTCAGCCACTGGGATAATGCTATCTCATTTAGCTACTGCAAGAACCCTCTGCTCTGGTCCAAGGGATGCATTCACAACCCATATCTTGACAGCAACAGCTAGCACTCACTATGTTGGTGGGCACCCTGTTTAAGTGCTTCACTACATTTATACTCACATTAATCATATGATATATGTGTTAATATCATTCTGTGCTTTTACAAATGAGGAAACAGGCTAAGGAAAAAATATAGGGTTTTGTGTGAGGTTAAAAAGGCAGGAAATTGTAGATCACAGGTTTTAAAATTGTATGCATACAGAGCCAGCCAGCTTAATCTTTATTCTAAATTGCATCTCCTTGCTTAATATTCTAAAGCTAAGCCAATTCCCTCCCCACCTTATTCACACATACCCAAATTGTAGCCAAAGTTAAGCCCTTTTTTTCACACAGTCTCCCTAAAGGAATGTAGTTCATAGTGATATATCCAGTGTACTCCCTCATATAATTTATTTGTAAAATGACATCAATATTGTTCTGAATAGTACTATTTAACTTTTCAAGATTCTGTGCCTTATTTCCTTTAAATAGAGCATACACTTCCAGGGAGAGGGATGTTTCTTATAGTTGTACTACGTTTTAATAATGAACAGTACAATGCCTCACACATAGTTTGATATGATACATTTTTTAAAAAATCCTTTGATTTGGTGATAGCTGGGAAATGTCTGGAGTTATTATACACTCCAAGAAAATAAATGACAGTTTAGTCTAGTTTTATACTCGACTACTAAAGGCTAGCCAATTAAGAGAACTGTATTTAACTACAACTGTGCTTCTTGGTTGTCCTGGAAAATTGATCATTTCTCTGATTTAACCTACTCTGATTGCTATAATCTTACTTATTAATACTTTACAGACATGCCATCAATTCGGTAGTGTTGTAAGTTACTTGGAGAAGTCATCTGATGTGGTTTAGCTGTGTCCCCACCCAAATCTCATCTTGTAGTTCCCATAATCCCCATGTGTCGTAGGAAGAACCCAGTGGGAGGAAACTGAATCATGGGGGCAGTTACCTCCATACTGTCCTTGACAGTGAATGAGTTCCCACAAGAAAACAATTTCTGATGGTTTTATAAGGGGCTTTTCCCCTTTCGCTTGGCACTTCTCCTTCCTGCCTTCACATGAAGTAGGATGTGTTTGCCTTCCCTTCAGCCATGATTGTAAGTTTCCTGAGGCCTCAGGAAACATGTGGAACTGTGAGTCAATTAAAGCTCTTTCCTTTATAAATTATCCAGTCTTGGCAGTTCTTTATAGCAGCATTAAAAATGGACTAATACATTAAATTGGTACAGGATAGTGAGGTGCAGCTCTAAAGATGCTTGAAAATATGAAAGTGATTTTGGAACTGGGTTACAGGAAGAGGATGGAACAGTTTGCAGGGCTCAGAAGAAGATAGAAAGATGTGAGAAAGTTTGGAAGTTCCTAGAGACTTGTTGAATGCAAAATGTTAATAATGATATAGACAATGAAGTCGAGATGGAGGTAGTGTTAAAAGCAGTCAGTTTTATATATTCACAAAGTTTGGAAAATTTGCAGCCTGACGATGCAATAGAAAAGAAAAAAAAAACACATTTTCTGAGGAGAAATTCAAGCCAGCTGCAGAAATTTGCCTAAGTAACAAGGTGCCAAATGTTAGTCGCCAGGACAATGGGGAAAATGTCTCCAGGGCATGTCAGAGGTCTTCAGGGCAGCCCCTCCCATCACCCACCCAGAGGCCTAGGAGGAAAAAATGGTGTTGTGGGCCAGGCCCAGGGCCTTGCTGCTTTTTGCAGTCTTGAGACTATTTGTCCTGCATCCCAGCTGTGGCCAAAAGGGGCCAAAGTACAGCTCATATCATTGCTTCAGAGGGTGCAAGCCCCAAGCCTTGTTGGCTTCCACATGGTGTTGGGCCTGCAAGTGCACAGAAGTCAAAAATTGAGGTTTGAGAATCTCCAGCTATATCTCAGAGGATGTACAGAAATGCCAATATGTCCAGGCAGAAGTTTGCTGCAGGGGCGGAGCCCTCATGGAGACCTTCTGCTAGCGCAGAGCAGAAGGAAAAGGTGGGGTTGGAGCCCCCACACAGAGTCCCCACTGGGGTACTGCCTAGTGGAGCTGTGAGAAGAGGGCCACTGTCCTCCAGACCCCAGAATGGTAGATCCACTGACAGCTTGCACCATGTGCCTGGAAAAGCTGCAGGCACTCAATGCAAGCATATAAATGAAGGAGGGCTATACCCTACAAAATCATGTGGGTGGAGCTGCCCAAGGCCATGGAAGCCCACCTCTTGTATCAGCATGACCTGTATGTGAGACATGGAGTCTAAGGAGATCATTTTGGAACTTTAATGTTTAATGACTGCCCTATTGCATTTTGGACTTGCGTAGGGCCTGTAGCCCCTTTGTTTTGGCCAGTTTATCCCATGTGGAAGGGGTATACCAAATGCCTGTGCCTTCATTGTATCTAGGAAGTAACTAACTTGCTTTCAGATTTACAGGCTTATAGGTGGAAGGGACTTGCCTTGTCTCAGATGAGACCTTGGACTTGGACTTTTGGGTTAATGGTGGAATGAGCTAAGACTTTGGGGAACTGTTGGAAAGGCATGATTGTGTTTTGAAATGTGAGGTCATGAGATTTGGGAGGGGCCAGGAGCAGAATGATATGGTTTGCCTGTGTCCCCACCCAAATCTCATCTTGAATTGTAGTTCCCATAATCCTCACGTGTCATGAGAGGGACCCAGTGGGAGGTAATTGAATAATGGAGTTTGTTACATCCATGCTGTTCTTGTGATAGTGAGATCTCACAAGAAAACCATTTCTGATGGTTTTATACAGGGCTTTTCCCCTTTTGCTTGGCACTTCTCTTTCCTGCCATCATTGAAGAAAGATGTGTTTGCTTCCCCTTCAGCCATAATTGTAAGTTTCCTGAGGCCTCCCCAACCATGCAGAACTTTGAGTCAATTAAACCTCTTTCCATTATAAATCACCCAGTCTTGGACAATTATTTATAACAGCATGAGAATGAACTAATACATCATCTAACATAGTCAAACTGTAGCTTCAATACAATATTTGTAATTAAAATAAAGTAACACCAATTTATCTATATGCTGCAATAATATTATAGAACAAATATTCTGCACTGTTCAGAATGTATACATTGCTCTTATCTACTATGTCTGTGTGAATAAAAGTGTATAATATTAGTCTAACCATTTTTTACTTCCTACCACTTTACCACATTTGCTAATCAGTGTGTAGTTTGCTGAGTGAATAATTTTCTAATAAACACTGGACCCAGGATTTGAACAGAGGCCTCTTTTACTCTCAAGTGACCATTCTTTCTTTCAAATGCAACATTCTGGGCAAGGCACAGGACTAGAAAAATAAACATATGGGGCTTAGAAAAATTCTCAAAAATACATATTGTTAAAATTTAAATTATAACCTCCAAACTTTAATCAGAGAAGGAGACTGAATACAGAGAAATGGACCTTTTAAGACTACTCAGAAGAAAATCCCTGGCTTCTAATTGTGCCCCCCAAAAGACATTTCGATTTACCTTATAAATTAGGATCAGATATAGTTTTGGGAACTGCAAAGTAAACTACAAGTGACTCATAAAACAGAAATATTATGAGATGAGGGTTATTAAGCATAAGTTATTCCTGCGTGATAATCACAAGCTCCAATAAGCCAAGTTTTGTTTGTATGTCCAAACTGAAGAATGTACTTGATTCAAGCTCAGAAATACTAGGAAAGGAATAGACAATAACATGCATGAATCATCTTCAGAGTTTTTGTGACAAGATTTTTTTCTCTTCTCCAACATTTGAAAAAGTTAGGCAGTCACTCTTTAAACTTCTGCTTCATCAATGTCTACTGGCTCATTACTTTTTCTATTTTATTTGCTTTCTCCTTTGTTTCAGCTTGTGTCACAGTATTTTTTTCTTGCAGATCCTGCCAAAATACATTTCATTTGACTTTCTTCGTGACTTTGTATGTTCTCAGAATTTGCATCTCCTCTAAGATCAGTCCTCACTCTATGTAGATCTCTCCCAGTTTTATACATCAAATTTTGACTTATTTTCCATGTTCTATACTTAAATTTCCAATCACCTATTGGATAACCATAATTACATATTCTTTTGATTTCTAAAACTTTATTGCCTGCTACTTGCAAAATAAATATGCTTTGGATGAATGAGTAGATAAGCAAACCCAAGTAAAGTAAGACACATTTTTACCCCTTACTCCCTAATTTTGGCCACTTAATTCCCATCCATATCTACTGACACCACCATTTCTAAAAATAATCAGTAAATGAGGTTGCAAAGTGCCCTCAACTGCTCCCCTTTTGTACCTTTCATTTTGTACGGTAAGATTACCCTCTTCAAGAGATCTTGATGTTCCTGTTGCTCATTACTTCTATGATAGTTCTTAGAGGATGAAATTCAAAAGTTTTTCTTTTGACTTCAAAGTTTATGGTATGAAGTTAAATATTGTTCTTTTCTGCCTTGGAAACTTTCCTTTCTCCTTAATGGTTTTTTGTCTGTACTTTTCAATATTACCCAAATCCCAAGCCTCTTCCAAAGCCCATCTTGCTTATGCGGGCTTTTCTAACACTTCCTCTTCTATACACTATTTTCTTCATTTAATGTTTCTTTCATTTAAGACACTTTTATTCTGTCTTCTTTTACAAGTATTTGTACACTCCATTTATACTATTGACTCAATGGATTTCATCTAATCATCTTCTGTCACTAATGCCTTAAGCAACTGCCTTCATTCCTATACCTTTGATCCTCCTCATTGATGTATTCCTAGCTTTGTAATAATTAAACAAACTGTTTAGAACATGTGTCCTATTTATTTTTTGCTTATGCAGACTGAGCTGTCTCAGTATTCTTCAGCTCTTCCTGATGAATAGAAACCACTGAAGGGATATGTGGTTAGGCATCTTACAGAAAAGTGTTTTTCTAATTTTTAAAGAAAACTTAATTAAGGAGAGATATGCACAAAGTGTTAATATCTATTATGCCTGAAAGTAGAAGTGGAAAGCTCATGTTAGCTTATAACTAAAAGTTGATATTAATAGATGTAAGTATTGAAACCAAAAAGAGTATGGGAGAGTTACCTTCCTTGTGATGTGGTTTTGTATCAAATACTTCACCAATAGTGCAACTTTATCTAACCTAATTCAGTTTGCTATTATTACAGAAACCACTGTCTGAAAGTCATCAAATTATAGAAACTTATTGATTAATAACAATAATTCTAGCCACCTTACATTTATATAGCACTTGCATATTTTCAAAGCATCTTTTTGAACTATTACCTCATTTCCCTTCCTAACACCCCTGTTGTTATATATATGGCACACATAGCAAGACATTCATTGTAACCACATGCAAATTTTTTATATGAAATCATTAATGTGCTCTTAGAAACTTACTAATTATGTAGGAAAATATATTACCTATGGTAGCTGTGTAGGAAAAATCTATGGTCATTTTAAAAATAAGGTAATGTTGCATTGAAGACCAATAGATTCAATACACAGGTGTTATTAAGTACAGAAATTATGCAGTAATATATGCCATATCAAGGAAACACAAATGTATGTATCTAGCCACTAATATATGCTATCCTTATAAATTCTGCTTTCATTTTCAAATATTGAGGCTTAATTTTAATTTATAAGATGAACCCCATTTCTCAGGGAATTTAGCACCATTACAGGCTATTTAAAAAAGACTTATACAGCCCTCTAGTGTTCCAAAACTAGAGACCCCCAAGACAGAATACATTCAGGCATGGCTAAAGTTGTCCCTCCATTCACATCCTTTAATGTGGAATCACTGCTGACAATACTACTGCTAGGAGCCCATATTATTTAAACTACTAAAATTACAGCGTTGGTGGTGGAAACGGAACTGTTCTCACTCACATCACTAGGGAAAAAGCGTGGAATACATGACAGCTTAGAAACTTAGAAACTGCCTTCATGAGGGAAATGTTCAGATAAATCAATTTTTTTCAGGAAAAAAATTAATTTGCTGTGTACTTATTTAAATAGCTGACTGAAGAGTTTATTATGCTTGATTGCAGGCCTTCAGCAATAGCTATTGCCTTCTTTTCCTTTCCTCCCTCTCTCCCAATGAATTTCCATTGACAGAGCCTACAGCTATCCTCTCAGAAATCATATAAAACCTGACATTGCTAAAAAATTAACCTCAAAAAGGTATCTTCGGATGTTGACTTTCAAATCAAATTTTAATAGACAACTGCAGGCTGAGGGCTCATTCTTTATAATCTGATCACTAAGCAAGATTCACGAGCTGTCCCTGGTCTGCAGATGGAGCTGTTGACAAAACAGTACTATCCACTTGAGAAAAAGCAGGGCACAGACTTGAGTTTTATTGAATGTTTCTTGTCTTCTTTTTTATTTTTTAAAGACTATGCCTCAAGATATATCCTAAGTATTATCTTTTCAATTAAAAGAAATCTATCCTTTGAAAATTAAATACAGCTACTAAATTTGATGAGCATTATCTTAGTTACAGAATTGGACCACATTAAACCTACACAAATAAAAGCAAAGACATATGCCAGTAAAAGTGCACATAAATAAACCATGCAATAAGAAACAACTGCACAGAAATAAGCATCATGTATTATTCTCTTCTAAATAAACACAGTGCACTAAGTTATTTAACTTCTAGTATTTAAACAATACTTTTTTGATGGAGTAATGCAGTTTTTTTGCATTTAAATAGTTCATTATCACGATATAGCAGGTAGGCGACATAAGTTCCTTAAGAAAATCTAAGTATGATATAGGCAAATATAGAATTGTCTAATTTTAAAGTTAGAAAAAAACTTCGAGGTAATCCTGACAAGGATTGATCGATTTTCAGTCTGAAGACTTCAGTGATGATTCAATTGTTCTTCAAACAAATACAAATGTAACCTATACAAAAGGTTACATTTGCTTGATATTAGGGTTAAAGAATCATAAGCCATCTTCTGCTCTCAAGAAGCTTACAGTGAAGGTGTGTAACAGACACACTACAAGGTTTAGTACAGAATAAAAAAAGGCTATGAAAACAGAGGGAAAGGCTCTGACCACAGTACACGTGGTATGTCAGAAAAGGCAATTTTAAAAGTCACTTAAACTGAAGTTTTAAGATCACCAAAGGAAATCATCATTTTACAGAAGTGGAACCTGAGTTGGCAAAGTAGTCCGGAGGATAGATGTCAAAATCAGGGTCAGAAATAAGTTTCCTGGTTTTATTCCCTGAATTCTTTCCACAGGAAAACATATTTCTAGGTGAAATATATATTAGTCTCTACTGAGAATGGAATTAAAGAGTCCCTGGGAATAATCTAACTACATGCTAGAATGCAAGCAAGACCTCTGTCCTCAACCACATCTCATGAACTGCCAGCAGTGTCACCAGCGTAAGCCTGAGACATATTGCACTAAAGTTTTAAATTATTTTAATATTCCCTTAAGTTTTAAATAATGTATTTTACCTAAACACAAATCATTTTATTTTCTAAAATTATTTATTTATTTATTCATTTATTTATTTATTTTATTTATTTTGAGATGGAGTCTCACCCTGTAGCCCTGGCCAGAGTGCAGTGGCACCATCTTGACTCACTGAAACCTCTGCCACCCAGGTTCAAGCAATCCTCCCACTCAGCCTCACGAGCAGCTGGAATTACAGGTTCCTGCCACCATGCCTAGCTAATTTTTGTATTTTTTAGTAGAAATGGTGTTTCACCATGTTGGTCAGGCTGGTCTCGAATTCCTGACCTCAAGTGATCCTCCTGCCTTGAACTCCCAAAGTGCTGAAATTACAGTCATGAGCCACCGCACCCGGCCAACATAAACATAAATCATTTTAAAGTGCTATGTACTTCCATGGACATAGTTAGAATAGCAGAATACTGAATTTCTTTTGTTATGGAGTACTTAAAGTATGCTAATAAATAACATCTAGTCCAATGTATTGTCAAAATAGCTACTGTCTCTTGTTTCATTGATGTAAGATTGGACACAGTTAAATTTAAAAATACTTGATTTTTTTACTATTATTTTAACTTTTAATGTGATAAGCAATAGAAAAAAAATAAACATAGATGCCTTTGCCTCTGAAAATTATTATAATACCTGTCCTGATATCTCAGAAGAAAAATAAACTTAATCATTATAATCACCATTGAGAAAATGAACCCACGTATTTTTTTACCTATTGAAATTGAGCTCTTTAGAAGAAAACAAGAACAAGATAAAGAATACATGCCTTATATTTGTAAAACTGTATTGAATACCAAAAATATTACATTGTGTTTACAAATTTCATATTATAGTCGTAATATTTGAAATCATGGTCAGTGCCTTTATTTCTTATCTCCAAAGACATGCTTATTATATACTGGAGTCCTTTGAAAATACTACTACCTACTTAAGCCTGGGCAGTATCTGTTACACATGGAAAATAAATTTTTAGAAATCCACCATTATTCATACAAATCTCTGGCTAGGTCATTTTGAGCTATGAGGCATTGTGCTTCCGTATCCTATTTACAACTTTACACATGGTGCATAAATCAGTTGCAAGTAGACTAGATGAGGAACATGCTATAACAAAGCTTATTTGATATTAGACTCTATATGGCATGAAGCAATTTTGTCAGTCTTCAATTTACCTCCATGTTATGAATTTGAAAGAGACATCCGTTAACCTGGAAGAAAACTAAAATCTATAGCTTTATCATCAATGTAAGTCATGTTGAAATATTAGAGGGCAAATATTTCCATGATCACAATATATACATTATTGAAAAATAAGCTTTCCTTAATCCTGTTGAACTGAAGCATCATACTTGGTTTTGAAGACCTTTGCATAATTTAGTGTTCTTCATCTACTATAAGACACTCGAAAGGAAGTCTTGAGATGAAATAATATAATTATGTTCACTCTACAGCTATCGATTAAAGTTCACATGGTAGGAATGAATAAAAGAAAATAATGTTCTGAAATATTATTTTTGTTCTTAAGATATTTAATTACAATTCCAATGGAGCCAATGGATTTGAGAAGATAAGTACAAACCCATATTAAGCCATAGCCATCCACTTAATTGAATTCACTTAAGCTGCTTCTAGTTAAGATACTATATAATATTTTACTCAAATACTCTTAATTATGGTATAACAACATAACTTAAATATTGTAGGTATTACAATTATATTTAGATTACTTTTAATTTTGTTGTAAAGTATTCCAATCATGGTACTATTATTTAGAGACGAACTAGAAAAACAACTATATACAATCTCTAATCAAGAAGAATGGAATTATATACGAATCTATCACCAGACAGTTAATAACATGACACTGTACACTCCTGGGCACATTTAATGATATAAACAAGGAATGGACTATTTGAGGAAAAATGTACAAGCAAGCCTATGATACAAGGAACAAAATAGGAAACAATGGGTACGATATATGTGGTAACAACAATATCTATTATCAAAACTCAAAATAAATCAAACTCTTTTTGGTGGATCCATTTAAACTTTGGAGAAGATTCATGGTAGTATATTATAAGGTGCATTTATCAAGATAGCAAGAGGCATATATTTTATTCCACGTTCTATCCTAACCTTGTCATCTTGTCAAAATGCATTACTCTTTATGAATATTAATTCTTCATCTACAATTGGAATAGCAACATTTTTCTGCTTATGTCACAGAACTGTGGTATTACAGTTCTTTTCATAAACTTTGACTAGTTTTCAAATTGTCAAGTCTCATTCAAATATACATTGATTACAAATCATTTTTCAGATTTTATGATCTCTTCCAGTAAGCATTTTATATTATACTAAGAAAAAACACTTTGATCTAAGATATTTACAGAACCCACAGACAAAAATAGAAAATAAAAGTGTATATAAGAAGCTATACATCATTGTGACTTGAATATAATAATTACCAATAAAAACTTGGTGATAAAATTAGTAAATGATCATAATTCATGATTTTATGAAATACATTATTTTTAAAAATTAAAACGCCAGGATGTTTGCTGAGAGTGCTCTCTATGGACAATTTGTCAATTGTTTACATGTCCAGGTTCCCTAGAATTTTGTCAGCTGTTTTCCCATTAGCAAATAAAAATTGTTTTAGCAGACTTTACATTTTCCCAATTGTATACAGAATGGGCCAAATTGTATCTTCCTAAATAGAAGCATGCAATGATACACATGGTAAAGACAAATATATTATTAGGTGGGTCCAGTTAATTAGTCTTAATATCAGTAACACAAAGTGGAAGTGGTGGTTAGGAAATTGAGCTTCCATCTGTAAGACACTTTTGCATGCCAAATGGCAGTGTTCCAGTTAACAGTTTTAGAAGAGAGAGTAGAATATATTGACAAGTCTTCAGCTACACATTATCTCACAACTATAAGGTTGAAATACACAAAAATTTAAAAAAGGAATGAAGGTGAAATGTGCAGGGCATTTAGCAGTCCTGCTGGTTAGCATATAGGATACTCCCATAGGGATATCACAGCTGAGAAAGCTAGTTAATGCCCTGCTGTTTTCAGAATGCTTTCATACCATCAGTTGAAAATATTCTATAAATGTGAGAAGTCATCTATGGGTGACATTGCAACTCAAAGCTGAAAGGATTTCATCTGAATTCATATAATGGGTGTCTGTAATAAAATCTTGTATGTAATGTGATTTGAAGAAATGCATTAGCAAAAGCACAAACACCTTGTTAATAGTGGCTGTGCACAGCATTGGCCTAAGGGGCTGTCAGATGATCAACATAGACTAAAATATCAGAACACAACTATGTGGGCTGCAGGCAAGTTAATTTATAAGGTCAGTTAAGGGAAAAACATTATCACACAACTAAAGTTGCATTTACTCCTCAAGAGAGTATTTTGGCTTATACTGATTGCATCAGGGACACCCTCAGGTGATGTCAGGCATTAATTTGTGGCTACTCTCACACAAACGTACTAGTAGGTTAAAAAATACGACCCATATAGGAAATAGCATCATTATAAAAATTTGTGATTGCTACATGTTAATCTCTGATTTTAAACAAGATTTTAGCAGATATTTGAGTGAAAGTTAAATAGTCAAAAGGAATATATATATAATAAAGATATGAAAACATTTTTATAAAATATAAAAATAAATACTGTGATATCATATATATTGTATATATACATATGTGTATGTGACTATACACATTATATATATTTATATTTAAAAGTTGTTTCTCATTCACGTTTGCATATTCAGAAACTTTATGTGCATATCCAAGCACATTTCAGGTCCTCAAGAAGTATTTGCTGAATTAAATAAATGAGCATTACTTAAATAATGCATAGTCATCATTTACATACTTTTTTTTTTTTTTTTGAGACAGAGTCTTGCTCTGTCGTCCAGGCTGTAGTGCAGTGGCGCGATCTCTGCTCACTGTCAGCTCCGCCTCCCAGGTTCACGCCATTCTCCTGCCTCAGCCTCCCTAGTAGCTGGGACTACAGGCACCTGCCACCACGCCCGGCTAATTTTTTGTATTTTTAGTAGAGACGGGGTTTCACCATGTTAGCCAGGATGGTCTCGATCTCCTGACCTCGTGATCCGCCCGCCTCAGCCTCCCAAAGTGCTGGGATTACAGGCGTGAGCCACCGCACCCAGTATATACATGTTTTAAATAACGAATGTATAAACTGAAACCAGTTTAAATATGGGAGTCAAAATATATTGGCTGTAGTTTACTAAGATAATCTGAGAATTAAGGCCTGTAACACTGTCTGTTTTCAATCCAGTTTCTTTCAGTAACAGCTTTAATGAAACCTGGGTCTATTGTCTAGCTACTATATCCCCAAGACTAGGATATTTAAAATAAGTCTCAATAATGATGACCTACATGATGTGACTGCATCTTGAGCACACATAATATAATCATGCTTTTTTCTTCACTAATTTACTTTATATACACTAGTTAGTAAGTTGATAGCAATTTTCTATGCTAGAAGTAAATGTCACATATATTATACCATAATTACATAGCAAGAGAGGTTTTGAAATCAGTTTAGATACTGCGCTATCCCTATCTTAAAAACTGTCTGTTAAAATAACCAATATAGCTTCTCTTTTCCTAACTGGATCATGAAAAACTCAGGTCCTTATTTTATTTTAACATTGTAGCTCTATAAAAATATTTTTAATTGACTGATTGCACTGTAAGTACAAAAATACACGTCAGTTTTAATGCCCTGAACTTGAATGTGAGATTAAATGTAGTTCACATAATATTAGTTTAATTATCAGGGGATTAGGTTTTGTCCTATATTAGCATGGCTATTTTAATATTTTTTAAGTGGTTAAAAATCAATGTTATGGTTTATATTCTGAGAATAAACATTAAAAGCAATTCGAAAATAATTTATTTTGTATTATCATGCAATCATTTCATTTATCATGACTCAGAAAATATGAATATGGTGAAGAATCACAAAAATTTAGTTAGTTATGTATTTTGGATTTTAAAACATCTTTATTACATCGAAAATTATTTAATGCATGAATTACATGAATTATGTTTGGCTACTTAAAAGCAGAATATTATTCACTGATTAAAATTCATGGTAATTAGAATTATACTGTAAGTGATGAGTGAATATGATGAATTTTTTAAAAAATCACTTTCTTAGGCTGTATCACACTAAAAAAAGGAGAAATAATTTTCAGTTTCACTACATTGAAGATCACTGAAACTTCATTTATGTTACACCAACTCAATAGTCAGTTATCATTGATGTACTTTTCTAATAATTATTCAATCTTTGTTATAAGAAGGATAACTGAAATATTAATCTGTGTTTTTTATTTTTGCATCTATTTTAGAAAGAACATAAGGTAAACGTCTTAAAATAATTTCCATATTTATAACAATGTCAGGCAAAATAAATCTTCTCTAACCTTTCCATAAAGAAGCAGCAGTATGCCTTGTTCATTTCACTGGGTCCTCTACACGATATATCTCAGTTTATGTCCACACAAACCATCACTCTTGCTGGGTAACATAATTGACTTTCTAACAGCAAAACTGGATTCCTCTGAGAAGACGTTTTGATTAATAATACACTATGCAACACTACTTTGTGCACTCAAATGTTTGTAGTCACAGTATTTTACCTCTAATTTGTACACCAGATGATCCAATGGGAGCTGGCATTTCCAACATTGAAAGAGAAACCTTGCTGGTTATTCAGGCAAACTTTTTTTTTTTTTTGAGATTTTAAAGGGGACCAGGTGTAGTGGCTCATACGTGTAATCCCAGCACTTTGAGAGGCGAAGATGGGAGGTTGCTTGAGTCCAGGAGTTCAAGACCAGCCTAGGCAACATAGTGAGACCTCCATCTCTACTGTATATATATAATCCAGGCATGGTGGTATGTATCTGCAGTCTCGGCTACTCAGGAGGCTGAGGAGGGAGGATTGCTTGAGCTCAGGAGTTTGTGGCTGCAGTGAGCCATGATCACACCACTGCACTCTAGCCTAGGCAACTGAGCAAAACCCTACCTCAAAAATATTTTTAATACAAATTAACAATAATAAAAAAAAATTTTTAAAGGTCCCAATGTGCTTTTCTTTTAAGAATGTTTTTAAGCTATGCGCTTGGAAATCACAACTTAATAATATTAAGACATTAATATTATCAGTCCTCATGCATGATATCATAAATCATTTTTTAAAATTTATTTCTCCCCCCCCAAAAATATTGCAGTTGAGAAGCAATTTTCTTCATTGTCCACCTCTCATATCAAAATTGTAGAGTAGAACAACCGAAGAGAAAGATTACAGGCTCTCACATACGTAAAGACAAATTGTACTATACAATGTCTAAAGGCTGGGGCATTATTTATAAAACTTTATAATGCCATATTCTATATTTCCCTGGGAATATTTGAAAGAATTAAAGTAATTGCACCAAGACCATTTTTAATTTAAGACTTATTTAAAACAAGATTTTTCAATAGGAGCATTATTGACATTTTGGACCAGAAAATATTTTGCTTATGGGGGACAGTGCTGTACTATATTACGTAAGGTGTTTAACAGCATCCCTGGCTTCTACCCACTAGATGCCAATAGCACTATCACTCCCAGTCACAGCAATGAAATTGCCTCTATAGTAAGATGGTTCTTCAAAAGACTAAACATGGAATGATCATATGATCCAGCAATTCCACCTCTGGGTATTTATCCAAAAGAAGTGAAAGCTAGAATTTGAATAGCTATTTGTATACTACTGTTCATAGCAGGATTATTTACAATAGCCAAAAGCTACAAACAACCTAAATTTCTATCTATGGATGAATGGTAAACAAAATGTTATATATACATAAAATGTAACATAATTCAGTCTTAAAAAAGACTGAAATTCTGATGCATGCTGTTATATGGATGAACATAAAAAATATTATGCTAAGTGAAAAAAGCTAGACATGAAAGGATAAATGCTGTGTAATTCCACTAATATCAGTACCTAGGGTTATCAAATTCATAGAGATAGAAAATAGAATGGCAGTTGACAGGGTCTGTGGGGCAGTAGAAATGGGAAGTTATTGTTTAATGGGTAGAGAGTTCCAGTTTGGGTAATGGAAAAGTTCCAGAGATGGATGGTAGTGATGGTTGTAAAACAATGTGAATCTACTTAATGCCACCAAACTGCATTGAAAATGGCTAAAATAGTAAATTCTTGTTATGTATATTGTACCACAATAAAAAAAAAATACCTCTGAATATTGCTAAATGTCCCCTGTGGAGGGTGGAAGGGCAAAATCACACATAATTGAGAGCCACTGCTCTAAGTGGTTTGAATTTGAATTCTCTTTAATTTTTAAGCAGTTCATCCCTTTTATTTCACATAGTGCTACTACTATTTGTTTCATATTTCAAACTTTTCCCTCATAAAGGAAAACATTGTCTCCTATTTTAACTAATTAGTGCTACCTTTCTCACAAGACCCTTTTAGATGGGAAAGAATTCCTATTTTGTTTTATTTTATTTTATTTTATTAATTCGAGACAGGGTCTTGCTCTGTCACCCAAGCTGGAGTGCAGTGGTGTGATCATAGCTCACTACAGCCTGGACCTCCTGGGCTCAATCAATCTTCCCACCTCAGCTCTCAAGTAGGTGGGACTACAGGTGTAGGCCACCACACCTGGTTCATGTTTACATTAATTTTTTGTAGAGATGGGGGGCTCACAATCTTGCCTGGTAAGGCTGGTCTCAAACTGCTTGGCTCAAGTGATCCACTCGCCTTGGCTTCCCTAAGTGTTGAGATTACAGAGGTGAGACACTTCGCCCGGCTCAATTCCTCTTTTTTTTTTTTTTTTTTTTTGTTGTTGTTGTTGTTGTTGAGATGGAGTCTCACTCTGGCGCCCAAGCTGGAGTGCAATGGTGCAATCTCGGCTCACTGCAACCTCCACCTCCCAGATTCAAGCGATTCTCCCACCTCAGCCTCCCAAGTAGCTGAAATTACAGGCACCCACCATCATGTCCGGCTAATTTTTGTATTTTTGTAGCAAAGGGATTTCACCATATTGGCCAAGGTGGTCTTGAACTCCTGACCTTAAGTGATCCTCCTCGTTGGCCTCCCAAAGTGCTGGGATTACAGGTGTGAGCCACCGCGCCTGGCCCCAATTCCCATTTTAAAATGAGTTTTTAATTAGCACCCCAGGAAACAATTGTTTGAGACTAGAAATCATGTGACAAATCACTAAACACACTAACACCTGGCATGTCTGGGCTCTAGCAGATAAAATGGCGGTTCCCCAAAACAAACGTCTGTGTCCTAATCCCCAGAACCTGTGAACGCAATCTTATGTAGAAAAAAGCATCATTGCATATGTAACTGAGAAAATATCTTCAGATAAAATCACCCAGGATTATCCAGGTGGACCCTCAATTCAATGACAAGTGTCCGTATAAGACACACATAGAGGAGACACAGAGAGAAAAGGGAAGTGTGCAGATGGAGGCAGAGATTAGAGTGATGCCACCACAATCCAAGAAACGCCATGGTTGGCCACAGCCACCAGAAGCTGGGAGAGAGACATGAAAGGGATTCTTTGCCTAGAGCCTCCTGAGGAAGTAAAATCTTGCAGACACCTTGATTTTTGGACTTTCAGCCTAGAATTGCGAGACAATAAATTTCTCGCAATAAATTATATAAGATACTCAGTGGGTGGTCATTTGCTATGGCCACCCCACAACATTACTACCAAAGGCAACTACAAGTTGCGATTTGAAATGCTAAGCTGACTCTTCTCTAAAATAAGATATTAATATAAAATATTTAACTGTATCTGAAACATAAGGTTGACAGTGAGGGACTGCGTTAGGCTAATTTTTTTTTAAGGAACCATACTATGTAGTGTTTCTATTATTACCTTTTATTGTTGCCTATAAAAAATTATACAATATTGTCTGTAACTGTTCTAAACATATTAATTTAGAGACCTCAGAAATATGTACAAGACATCTGTCCCTGTTCCAGTGTTGTTAGGGCCCTTTGGCTGTGATGCAAGGAACTAGTTAACATGCACCTACTGTAGCAAACCCCGGCACCTGTATTGCCAACACTAATCAAAGTGCTCCTTCATGGGGTGAGAGAATCGCTATTTGTAATGCAATAATTAGGCTGGGTAGAAAGGCTTGTAAAGTAAATCAATCTAGTCTGCTCTCGAGATCTGACTCCATTCTCTTGGCAGATTGTTAACATAATGAGACAGAAGCCGACAAGAGGTCCTGCAGAAAAAAACCAGTGTCATTCCATTCCCTTCTTTCTTTAATTTTACAAGGCTTCTTAGGACATAATTGTGATTAAAACTAATATGAGCCATTGATAAAACATGGGATTCTAAGCCTTTCAAAGGTTATGGAAAGGATGACCTGAAATGCAGTAGCAGTCTGAGCCTATTACAACTTCTGTATTGTTTTACTGCAAGCTCTGAAAAGACCACAAGAATTCCCTGTGAGTAATTACAATTGAGGGAAAAAAAACAGAAGAACATTGGAAGGCTAGCTTGAAAATACTGGACTGATTAATCTGAAGTTCAACAAAAGGAAACAAATTAGGTGTTCTTTATAAATCAGGACGAGACTTTCAAAAGCAAACTTATTTGTTCTGCCTGACATGCTGAATTGGCAAAATCTGCTGCCCTATCCCAACAACGAAGACATTTTCTTATATACTGCAAGAATCTCATACAGACTTTCAAAATACATGTAAAATGAAAATAATTCTCATACATCTAGAAGCTATTTTCTTTCGTTTTTTATGCTTTGAAATCCTCTTTCTGAACGTCTATGTTATATATATATGAAAATATATGTGTGTATATATATATATATATACTTTTTCACAGGTATAGGGCATTAATTTAGAGGCCTTTTTCTCCCTACTTATATATTTCAAGGTTTTCACAGAATTCTGTTTTTAAATTAAGTTTTCTCTGGAATGAACAAATATAAATCTAATGAGAAATAAAAATTTGAGATATTTGCATTTCGTAAACTGGGTCAAAATGACCATTTATATGAGGAAGAGCATCAGACTTTATAGTGAGCCTCTTCTGGATTGAATAGTCTTGGATGCTCTCATTTTGCCCAGATTTTTGCATCATGGCTACTGTGAGCAACAACCGTTCATGTGTATATATATACACACACAGGCACACACACATATGTGGGGGTGTCTGAGTATGTAAATATACACACACTGGTGTACATGTATGAGTATGTAAATATACCAGTGTATGTGTAAATATATATATACATATATGTGTGTGTATATATATGTATGTGCATATATGCATATGTACATTCATATACACATATATGTGTACACATATATACATTTTATCAATGCTCAGGCCACTCAATACTTGAGATTAATTCAGAAGAAGTTAAAGAAACATTAAATTCTTAATTACCATGATTGGCTTTCTGTTTGGCCTAGCTTTTTATTTATTCTCAGAATAAAACCATATTCTTTTAAATGCAGGTTCACAAGGCTTCATCAACAACTGAATTTGCTGGTGTTTGTTGTTATTGCTATTGTTCGGTTTTGTTTGTATTTTTTTTCAGTAACAAGATAATTTCATAGACTTCTGTAAGTTGAATTTTATTTCTTTAATATATTGTGTGAAGCATAGTAGTGATTAATCATGTGGTTAAAAATTAACAAAAAATTTCATTTAATGCTGGTTAACTATGTGCTCAACACCATGTACATTATTCTCACTTAATCCTGGTAACATTTCTTATTCTGATGCGGGGATTGTTACTCTCTTTGTTCAGGTGGAAGAGTGACGTCTAACTAAATGAGTCCCTTGCCCAAAGTCAGGAAGCTGGGCAATGCGCAGGTACCCAGATCTTATTGTGAAGAACATGCCCTTCGTCGGAAAGCTGAGCTGCCCAGAGAGTATTTTCAATTACACTCCCTTTAATATTTATTATGTTCATTTTCAAATAGCAAAATAGGCAATACACACTTGCAAAATTTAATAACTTTAAGAAAGTTAAATTGTCATAATTTGGTAGCATAAGTATTTCCTTTTTGAAATAGGTTCATATTTTATTTTTAAAAATTTTGCAAAGGGGAATATAGAAAGTATATAGAATTGAAATCTGAGCACTAAAATTTCCATCACTAAATATACTTAAAAGGAAATTTACAAAATAAGCCTTCCAGAACACAGGGTTTCCATTTTAGAAAATAGATCTATATATGTATGAAATCAAAAGAAAATTAATGCACAAAAGCAGACAGCAGAATGATAGTTGCCAGGGACTGAAGGAGGGGGGAAATGGGGAGGTATTGAAAAGATACAAATGATCGGTTATGTGGGATAAATAACTTCTAAAGATCTAATGTGTAACATGGAGACTATAATTAATAATACTGTATTTTGCACTGAAAATTTGCTAAGAGCGTTGGTCTTAAATGTTCTCATCACACACCAAACCCCTGCCCCCCACCAGTATACAAAGGTAACTATGTGAGGTCACGGATAAGTTAATTAGCTTAATTGTGGTAATCACTTCATCAGGTATATGCATATCAAAACATCATGTTGTACACCTTAAATATATACAATTTTTGTCAAGTATATGTCACTAAAGCTAGAAAAATATATCAATGTGCTATGAGTAAAGGAAACCTGGATGAAGACATTAAAATCTGATCTTAATAAGGCTTCCAGTAGTTTAAGGGAGAATAAAAATTTGGAATATACAGTATGGAAGTTTTATTTGAATGTTTCCATCTCCAATTTCACCATGATTATAATGAAAGAGACTTCTAGTGATAGAAATAAATCAGTTTTGAAACACAAAATGCCAAAAATATATATTGATCTGTGTATACACACACAAACACATATATATTTAAATGTGTGTGTGTATATGTGTGTGTGTTTGTATTTTCCAGGAGAAATTTGTAATAAACCATAAAATTACGAACTGAATACAAATGAAAACAGCTGAGTTCTTATGGCTACTGAAAAGTTTTAAAATGAATAGCAGCATACATTACCCACAATTTTAAGATTTCAGTTTATTACCATCACGCAATGTATTGTATTATCACTGCTGTTTTCCTTTAAATATTTATCCATAATGCTAGTTAACACCTACACTTAAGCCAAATACTTTCTTCCAAGAATTGTCCTTCCCTCTCACTAGCTCATACAAGCAATACCGCAAATAACTTCTGGCTTTTATTCTGCATTTACGTAATGGATTATTTCCACTTTGTTTACGTAATTAATAGTGCAGAGTGCCAGAATTTTAATAACTGACCTAATGAACTTTAGTTAATGCTATACTAGATCAAGCTTTGTGTTACATCCCTCAAACAATCATATTCAATTATTTTCTTTGTGTTGCTTACCTCCAGATCCAGAAGACTACATGAGATTGAGGATACGTGTTTTCTCAAGTTTGTCTATTCAGATTTAATGGACAGATAGATTAATTGAAATTAAGAAAACATTTCTGGCAGGGCGTGGTGGCTCATGCCTGTAATTGAATTTTGGGAGACCAAGGTGTGAGGATGGCTTGAGCCCAGGAACTAGAAATCAGCCTGGGCAATGTGGTGAGACCCCCGTCTCTAAAAAAAAAATACAAAAAGTATCCAGGCATAGTGGTGAGTGCCTGTAGTCCCACTACTCAGGAGGCTGAAGTGGGAAGGTTGATTGATTGAGCCTGGGAGGTGGAAGCTGCAGTGAGCCATGACTGAGCCACTGCACTCCAGCCTGGTCAACAGAGCAAAACTCTGTCTCAATTAAAAATTAAAAAAAAATAGGAAAACATTTCTATTTGGTAAAATCTTTGTGGCCATACATTCACTTTCATTAATTTTAATTCAGTTCATAAAGAATAAAAAGTGACCAGATTATACATGCCATGTGGTTCATTCTTTCCTTTACCAATACTAAAAGTGCTTTCTTACTTTTAGGACATTATGATGCAGAGTTAAAAAAAGAATTTTTCAAAATATTTACTTTTGTGTACTCAGGCACGTAGCTCTCATGTAGAAACTAACATTGTGAATAGATACGTAACCTTGATTAAAACAACAAGCTTGTTCATACAATAAAATTTGATATGTTCAATTATGAATGAAGTAAACTCATAATACATTTAAAAATTATAGCTTCAATTTTGTAACATGCTTTCACTTCAGTTAAAGCAGAAACTGATGTGATATATGTGACAGACAGTTTAGTTGCCTGAGGCTAAGCTGACATGAGCCACAAGACTAGACATTTCTTAGGGCTGTTTTCTTTCTGTAACATTTTTGCCTTACACAGACAATTCATGTTTTATTAAGAGTCTAAATAAAAGCAAATTTAGTTGGATTTATTCATTCCTAAACTTAAAATGAAAAAAGAATGACAATAAGGTAAGTCTCTGACACTTGAGAAAACTAAATTTAAAAGGTGGTGAAGAAGAGAGGAGAGGAAGATTTCCAATTCATTTACAAATTGTAGGAAATTATTATAATATCGCAAGACACAATGATGACAATGGAAATGGTGTCAGGAAAGAAAATGAGACTGGTAAGTGTAACTTTTTGCAAAGTGAAAGAAACTCACATTTTCATTATAGTAGATAGACTGACTAGAAATGTGTTCTAGAGAAACAATTCTCTAGATGCTGATTTGGAAAATGCAAGTGGTATAAGGCACTTAATTTGCTCACTTTTATTCCATTTAGAGTCTCTTAAAATACATTTTTCTTCATTTGGCTAAATAATACATTGGTATTAAAATAGTCATATAACAAAACATATTTCTAATGCTAAACCCTTTATTATTTTATTGTTTATAGCAATTTGTTTTCATCAATGCTTAAGTATAAAAAAGTTACATTTGCAAATTTTTATTTTTTTGAATTTTAATGTTCCATAAAATTTAGGGCTGTACAACATATAACTTTTCTCTATCCAGTAAGCAGTTGTTCTTGAAATGGTTACAAAGGGGTAAATGTATAGTGATGGTTTATACCATAGAGTGTTCATGGAAGAGATAACTCAGTTCCTTCTATTCCTGAAAATAAATAAGATTTCTTAGAATAGTTTTACATTATAGAAATATTATAAATGGCACATGTGCATGCCAAGACATCATTTTCTAAAATGAAGAACAAAGGAAAATATGTAGCATATAAACTGCTGCTATTGTCATAATGTTTATAGGTGACATGGGAAAGATTTGTCTTTATGCTGGCATTAATCAAATTTGGATGCTAACACATTTTTCCACACTTAACTACATGTTGATTCAACATGTTTGTCGCTTATGTTGACTTCCTCCTAAACTACACAGTTTACTAGAGGAAAACAACAAATCGTCCAATCCCCCATCACACCTAAATAAAGTTCACCTCATCTATTTTAGTAAGAGAAGTTTGAAAGTGCCTGAGATTTGGTATAATGTGTGGCATTTTCCATAAATAAATTTATGTTTCACATATATCTTAACATTTTGCAAGCAAAGAAACCTCTTTTTGTTTGTGAAAATGTCACATAAAGTAATAAAATCTAAAATGCAGTTTTTGCTCCTCTCTCCCACATACAGAATATAGAATTACAAGAGAAATATATATGCTTATGATGAAGAAAATGTATCACCAAAATAACTGAATGACAAGTTAAAACTTTACTAGGGATTTAATTCAATAAACCATAAAAATAATTATAAACATAAGAATTGCAGGAAACTTAATTTTACGTATCATAAATATATTCAATTGCTCATTACTGAAAGGAAAAATCCTTTATTTCATGGATACTTTTTCCTGGCCCTGTAAGCATCTGATTTTAGACAATTTTCTCTGAAGTTATTCATCAGCTATTGATCACAACTCAAGTGGCTTTAATGAAATAGTTTGATTGCAGGAGTATAGAAAGCACACTTGGGGCCAAAAGACAGCTAACGCTATGTAAATGAGCAGTCGTTAATTATAACTGAGCCAATGCATGAAGATTAGAGTATGTATTTGAATGGGAGAAATACTCTTACAAAGAAATAATTTAACTTAGAATTGCTTAGAAAACAGGGAGTTAAAGCAAGGCCATAAAACTTAGCGGCATCATTATTGTCAGCTTCAAGAACACTTCCACATAATGGGTTATGTTGGATGATAGGAATAAAAAGACACTAGGCTAGATTCATAAACTATGTTTGCAAAATTCAGTCAGCCTGACCTTGGTTCAAATTCATGTGCTGCCAGTTACCAGCTGTGCAAATTTGGACAAGTTCCTTAACCTGTCTGAAACACTTTTTCTTCAACATAGCAGAGTAAAAGTACACTTAGACGGTAGTGTTTTTATTAGGATCTCATCAACTGAGGTAGGTGAAGTGATTAGACAAGTATACCTGGTAAATATTACATGCTTAACTGACATTAACTGCTAGCAGCTGCAGTAGTGGTAGTAGCAGTAATATTTACCAGTTATTATTAAAAATCTACAAAGTCACAACCTAAAACAAATGCCAAGTGACAAATGATGTTTTAGAGAGTAGAAACGGATCAGAAATTGTGACTGAGAAGCTAAGAGGGGAAGGCTATGAAAGACAAGAGGCCAGCATTGGTTTTATTCTTTGCCCAGTGAAAATGTGGAAATCAAAATGAAGACAGCACGACTTAAGAAGCAAGATAATTATTTGTCAGGGGAAGGAATAAAAAGAGTCAGTTATCAAATGTTCATGGGTGCTGCTCCTGAAGCCAAGAGTTTGGGTTACTGGGCATCTCACTCAGTCATGGAGACTCCCATATTTCCATGCTGAGTGGGCATCAGGCCAAGGATGTTGGGGTGCTAGGCCTTTAGGAATACAGATGTAGGGACACAGGGCTGGGGACAAAGCTTTGAGCCAAAGGTAAAGAAGAATAAATCAGAATAAGTAATCTTCCCAATTAATATGAGCTGAGGTTCCTTTAAAATTTTTTCTTTCAACAAATATTTTCATTTTAGCACCTCTTACCCCCCACAAAAAATCAGGGAATAAACCATTCACGTGAAAGAGGTGAACCTAGCATGGTCATACTTGGTCCTTAACCATAACATGTAGCAATAACATGGTCTAGGAACCTAAGCAGTTGCCATTTAACATAGGTAGAGTAATTTTAATTTTTTGTCGTTTTGAACACTACAGAACAATTTTGACTAGGTTTTCAAAATCTAAATATTTGTGCTGTTGACTTATTTTACCATACTGAAAGAGACACTACGCACTTAGAAAAAAAGCAAGTGACAAATACAAAAAGGCAGCACATATTGCCAGCTATTAAGCTACAGTTACCCTCAAGTGCTGGCAATTTAAAATGAACTTGTCTTATCTTAGGCAGCACTTAATTCACTCTGCACTTACAGAGAAATGCTCATCACTTTTAGATGTTCATGCCGATCAACATAGCAATAAATGAGATTACATAGGCGCTTCTGCTCAACTGGGATAATAAACATTAATTAATTAACTCATCAATGGAAATAACCCAAAGAGATTATCAAGATTGTAAAGATGACAAATTAGCAGAAATTGGAAAAGAAACATGCTCCTCTCTCTACTCAGGTCACTCATTTATCTTTTGTGTACAAGGAAAATATTTGTCAGGATTTTATCAGACAGCCATTATTTAACATTTATTGAATGCTTCCTGACTATATCACAATGTATTGAATTACCAACCAATGGAATACTCAAAATATTTACAAGGTTTAATATGCTCTCTTTGATAGGCCAGGATAAGCACTTTTTGCTCATCTTAGATAAGTATTTTGCTTGTTTATCTTCACACCAATTTCTTAACACCAATTTTCATATCAATTCTCAGTAGAATTCTCTTTACCTTTTTTAAATTCCGTTTTCTTATTTTGAAGAAAATCTTTAAATTGAACACAGATAACACTTTTATATTCATTCTTACTTTAAACTTTAAAGTGTACTTTGACATTTAGTTTTTTGTTTTTTTTTTTCTTTCTTAGGTCTAGTTTGAAATGGCTAGGTAACAACTGAAATTCTAGGGGATACTCCTTTAGCCACTATTTTCACAGGCATAGTCTTACATTCAGGAAAATGTAGAGATATAGAAAATTACTGATGGATATGCAGATATCCTTTAATGAAACTAAGGTCAACATTACAGTTTTGGGATGTAAAAAAGAGCTGTAAATATGCATTATCAGTGAGTCATTTTCCATATCAGAAACACGCAGAAACGTGGAAGATACATGACTTTCTCAGTCTAAGTATGTGACTCAAATAACAGACACTGTTTTCAGTGATAGGAGAATCAAATTTGCAATTAAATCACAGCCCCTGTAGCTCAAAAGCGAGTGTTGGCAAAACAATCCCTGACTTCAAAACTAACACCCAAGAGCAAAATCCATGACATTCAGCTGCTGTTTTGATAGAGATCATTCATTCTGCCCCCAACCAAATCTTCAGAGGTCTGGTTTAGGGAGATGATTATACCACCTATAAAGTGTCATAGTAGTTATGGTGTTCTCTGATATATCTTTGGGAAACATACCATTTCCAAGTAAGCCCTCAGTTCAGGGACAAGATCAGAATTGAGATTGAAAGCTTTAGCCATAAGATAGTCTTCAGGCTTTTTCATTTGTAATATATTGTGAGATATGCTGGTAGAAAACACGACTTGACAATTGATTCACTGTACAACTTCCTAGAAGGAGGTTTTTCCAATTCACTGGAAAAATAACATGATATTTCCTACACTGCTATTATTAACATTTACAGACTTAGGGAACCATGGCACTATGAAGGAGAGTAAGAGACTACACAGTTAAACTGGTTACTCTAAAAATAAATTACGTTCACAACTATATTTTACATTGCTATTTTAAAATATCTTTCCTAGTCTCAACAATAACTAAATACAATTGTATCATAGAAAATCATTATTAAGGGTTTCTGAATTGAAACTTGTATTTGCTTCTGTTCCCAGTTTCAGTAAATCTAGGAAAAGCAATGTGGTACACTACGCAATCATGCTGTCCCAATTTCTAAAGCCAAATTTCATTTCAAGCCCCATTACCTAGAAGGTAAGTACATGAATTAACCGATCTTAAAAAACAGAAATATGATTGATTAGTGAGTTACCAATAGGATGCTTTCCCAACAAATAAGCAAACACCAAATCCGTCTTCTGGTGCCTGAAAACGTCACTGACAAACTGTGTTGAGTCAAGAAAATAGCCTTTGAGCAATAATTTTAAAATAAATATGTTTGTAACATGGGAATCATATGCTAAAAATCATTGGCAATGAATAATTTAATTTATCTTCTAGCAAAAACCTCTAGGGCTGTGATACAGAACAGGCAGGTTTAATGGAATAGTAGAAAAATGTAACAGAGTATATACTTAACAGAGTCAGGGAGGATTCAAATTTGAGATCTCCCATCATTTAAGAAGAAATATCCATTTTAGGAGAAGGATGAACTAGACAAGGTCTAGACTGTCAGCAAAAGAAGTATCTTCTCATTTAATAGAAATAACATTTTTCATAGTAATTTTAAAATATCAATAGATTTTTCTGTTTTTAGACAGTTGAGGGTTAAAAATTACCCAATGTCCTATGTCAGCTATTAAGAGAAGTTTACAAAAAGGAATAATCATCATTTTACTTGACATTATACACATTCACTACACAGTCTGATATGGGACTTATGGACTGAAATCTGACTCATTTAACATACAACTAGAACTAGAATAAGTTTTATTTTTCTTACTGAAAATTAATATATAGTTTTATTTATACATTTTTACTAGAATGTTTTATGCCTTCTATTAATTACAACTATGGCGATTCCACTGACTTGATTTGATTTTAATTTCTAATTCTAGAAGGAAACAGAATGCTTTGCTCTATTCTGGCACCATAAACAATAACACCTAACCTTTAAACTTTTAAAAGAAAAGTATACAAGATGACAGGACACCGATGCTCTTTGCTATGTGTGAAATTTTCTTTTACTATGAAAGATATGTTTTCCAACTGGGAAGCCTTTATATCCCTCTTGAAACACCTAAAGCATATTCTGTTCTGTATTGCAGTAACTCTACTTCTAGAAATGGGTATCAACAGAAATGTTATTACAAACATAATGTACCCTGTTTTTTATTCTGCTGTTAAACCTCACTACAAACTTGTAACTTGTAACACTCAGATGTATAACCTTACATTTTCATAGGTCAGAAGTTGGACACAGGTCTTACTGGGCTACTATCCAGGTGTTATTGATATTAGGGCTGCCTTCCTCTTGAGGTTCTCAGGGAGAATCCATTTCCTTGCCTTTTTCATTTTTTTAAAGCCTGCCTGTATTCATTGGCTCATGAGTCTTTCCCTCCACATTCAAATCCAGCAAGGTCGCATCTCTTAACCATTTTTCCATAGCCACATTCCCTTCTCTCTTATTCTGCCTCTTTCTTCCACTTTTAAGGCCCTCCTGATTACATTGATCATATCCTGATAATCTAAGCTAATCTCTCCAGTTCACATTCCTTACTTATTCACATCTCATAGTCCATTTCCAGTGTAAAATGATATATTCACAGATATTTGAGATTAGGACACGTAGTTCTTGGGATAGGGAATATTTTTTGTCTACCATTCAAACAAAATTATAGAGTATTATTTCTTCCCCACAGTACATTGAAAACTACCCATCAACAGAGAATTGACAAAAAATTTTGATACATGCATGCAATGCAACATTATGCACTTGCTACAAATGACAAGGCACCCCCATATATAATGACATAGAAATATGATTACAATATCTTAAATACAAAACGCAAGATTTCTAAAGTGTATTTGTTAAGACCATTGGGTCTGTGAATTCAGATCTATGTTTGGTTCCAAGTTGGTGTACTAACTTCTTATAAGAAGGGATCTATATGTATTGACGAAGAAGAAAATTGCAAAAAAAAAAAAAATTACCTGACATACAACAACCAAAGTATTGCAGCTTCTGTTTATTACAGGTTGACTGGAGTCTGTGATGTTGAGAGTGTATTTGCAGTCTTATTATTGCACATCACTATCACCAAGTGCCAAAAATAAAGAAAAAAATCAGTCGTCTTTTCCTTTAAATAAAATGTTATTTCATGTTCATGTTTTACACATAAAAGATCGTAAGACCCAAGAGTGGTAGACATTGGGTTATCTCAGTAATTTTGGAAATAATGAAAATTAGAGTTAATGTTACTTTCGAAATATGCTCATTTTTTAAGACAAATTACTTATCTTTTTTATCATCGATGGTCACATTAATTGAGTCTTTTACGATGCTAGCCATGAGCTCTTTGGAGTCTGCTGTATGCTCAGCGTTTTAAAGAACATCTGCTGCAACAGTTTTACTTGATTTTTTAGCACTTGTTGTCTTCTGCTCTAGACAGCAACACATTGCTGAGATTCAATTCAAACTCACCAACAGCAACTTTAGCTTTACTTTATGTCTCTGCTTTCCAGTTCCCAGGTTTATGACATTGCATGATCCCTTTCCAGCTCATGAAGTTCTTTTTCTCTCTTTCATTATGGTCCTCCTTCATGAGTTATAGAGTAACAGCACTGCTAAAGCCCTTACTTGTGAATCTGAATTTTTAACAGTTATATAGATAGCTATTAGAAAAATTATACATGGAATAATATTTAATTTCCCTGTTGAACTTCTGAACAAATTTTAACAGTCACAATAGTCCCTTGCATATTTTAGGATTTCTAAAAATATTTCCTTTTAGTTTTATTACAGGTATCATGCACATAGTTAAATTTATATGATGTAATAGATTTGTCAGCTTACATTGAATGAAAACACAGTTATTATTTCATAAAACTGATATTCAAGGGAAATGAAATAAAAAATACAGCACTTGTTTATTTGCTACTCAGCTTAAATATGATAGTGTTAATTTTGATAATCATTAAAATTCAAGCCTGAATTTAGAGTATTTATTTTCCATAAAATAACTTATATGCAAATGGAAGAATTATTCCTTTAAATACAAAAACAATTCTTAAAATAGGCATGAGAAAATTTAAAAAAAACTAAAACATGTAAATACAACACCTTTTTATTACAATTTTAAAATAAAGTATTTTTTGAAAGGAAATTAGGCAATGCCAAGCTTCAAAGAAGTCCTTTGGATAACTTCCTCTCCAATTGAATTGTTTCATACTGGAAATTATACTGTCAGGTGATTGTCCAATTTTTATTTTCTATTGTTGCTAGTTCTAAATGTAGAATTGTTGAACTATTGATGTTGCACACACATTATATATTTTCTAGTACATTATAACAATATTCTACCCTTTGCATTGGCTTTTCCTGCACAAACTAGAAAAGCATATATTATATTAAATGTATGCGTAGAGCAAATGGCCAAATCCAGCCCTCAATGACAATCCTAAATAATTAAATTGTTTAAAGGAGAAAGTGCTTGCAAACATGCAAGAGGATAATTAAAACATATTTTTAGATCATCCAACAACTTGAGCTTAAATTTTGTTTGCCAATAAATCTTCTAATGTCTTTGTTGTTTGTCATTGCTTCCAGTGAACGTGTTAGTTATCCAACATTCGTATGTTTTCAAATGGCACATTAATTTTTTAGGCAGCATTACATAGTTGTTTTTGTTTTCTTAAAAACTGCGTGATCACTCCTGAACAAGCTGAGCACGGAATGAGTTTCTGTGCTTTCAGAAAGGCGGGTACAGACATTAAAGACAGTGATCTTACCAAGAGGTTTTAAAATAAACACCTGTCTTATTTATTCTTTAAATTATATACCTTGTAATAAATGTTTTGTGTTGTGCACAATGCTTATGTTTCATATCACTGCCATATTATTTTTAAATAAAAATATTAAAATGATTGCTGTCTTAGGAAAATAAAATTCAAAGTAGTGGCCAGACATAGCATTATCCTAGCTATCCCTCTTGGATTTTTCTTTTTTTCTTCTTACTCATTCTCTACTTCAAAGCTTCACTCTCTCTCCCAACAAAAGAGATGATTACCCCTCATTATAAACCACATGTAAATTTCAATATTGCAACATTTTAGATTATTCTTTAAGATCATCTCTGCAAAGCCTAATTACATATACATATAAATTGTGTGTGTGTATATATATATAAAGTGTATATATATATATAAAGTGTATATATATATATATATATACACACACACACACACACACATCCAGTTGACTCTTGAACAACACAGGTTTGAATTGCATGGGTCAAATAGACATATCTTCTTACCTCTCCACCACCTCTAGTATAGTAAGACCAACCCCTCTTGCTTTTATTCCTCTTCAGCTTACTCAACATGAAGACAATGAAGATAAACATCTTTAAGTCTATTAAATCTACATGAGGCAAGCAGTCTGTGTGATATATTGAAGCCCTCATATCCCACCACATCTCTGTGTAATGTAAGGACATAGAAAGTGACTCCTGCTAAATATTCTTTTTGTAACTGATGATTTGAACCCTACCCATTTCTTGTGAGTGATTGGCAAATTGGTTTATTGTTTCTTCATCCTATAATTTATTCTTAATGTAATATAATTAATATACTTTTGAAGGCTATTGCAGGATACTAGGTAATGGCTAACTGTGCTAATGAAATAAAACTGTAACTTTATATTAGGTTATAGCTGTTGCATATAAAGAAAAGAATATTGATTTTAAATATTGTTTTAAAGAAAATATTGGCTGGGTGTGGTGGTTCATGCCTGTAATCCCAGCACTTCGGGAGGCTGAGGCGGGTGGATCACAAGTTCAGGAGATCGAGACCATCCTGGCTAACACTGTGAAACCCCATCTCCACTAAAAATATGAAAAATTAGCCAGGCGTGGTGGCAGGCGCCTGTAGTCCCAGCTACTTGGGAGGCTAAGGCAGGAGAATGGAGTGAACCGGGAGGTGGAGCTTGCAGTGAGCCAAGATCGTGCCACTGCACTCCAGCCTGGGTGACAGAGCAAGACTCCGTCTCAAAAAAACAAAAAAAACAAAAAAAGTTACATTGATTTTATAGGAATGAAGAGCAGTTTTACGGTTCAACAAATAAGTAACGGTTATGAAAATATTAATATTAGTAATAAATTAATGGTATATGACTGTCTATCTAATATGGCTTACTTAGGTGTTCATGTACCCTATTAATCTTTTATTAAACTACGAGTTAAGTTGAGATTATATTAACAAATATGCACTAAATGTTGTAATAAAAGTATGAATTTACCATTTTATGTGGGTTGAGTTAGGTTATTAAGGTAAGGAGTTGCTTTCACATAAAAGATTACTACTTTACTTCTATGTGAGATTTTCTTGAAACTTAAATAGCATTAAGAACCATGAAAGCAGCACATATTCAACAATTGTAAATCATTTTAATTCTAATAACTCATTGTTACTACCTCTACCCAACCTCAGCATAATAACTGAGAGGGAATGGTCAAGAAAAGTAGGTCAAACACCAGGAATTGTCTCTTAGTTCATAGAAAACATTTATCATACTGCCTCTATTGGAGACAGCATGAATAAGAAAATGTTAAGAGTCTTATAGGATCACTGAGATGTTAGGATAAAAAATTAGTATTTTTGAGCAGAGAATAATGAACACATGTATAGATTGTACCTGTCATATCTAGCACATTTCATCCCAAATCATCAGTCACTGGGCATCTTTCCGTTTCTTTAGACTGACAGAGATCCCTCCAACTTCAATCTTTGTAATATTTATACGGCCACAATTCTAAATCATTTTCTATTACACAGCATCTGAGATGTATAATTTCTGCCATAATGAGTAAATTTTTCTTTCAATTCTAAATGTTAATGTACTTCATTAAAGTGACTAATATCTTCCCAAAATCACCTGTTTTGTTTGTGTTTCGGTAATGCTAATTATGAGGATTTCCAAAATATATGACTTAAAAATGATGCAATTAATAAGATCATGCAATAATGAGATATTTGTTTACTTGAAAATAAGAGATCAATAATTCAGTAGTCCATATGTTGTATTTATAGTATGCTTGAGCTGTATACAATTTATAATTGAGTTTCAACTCTATAGTTAACTCCATAATTTACATGGCATTGTAAGAGGTTATAGTACAGATGACACACATATATAATTCATCATTGTGCACACCTTTGTGTGTAATATGCTATCTGCTTCCACAATGATCTACTTCCCCATAATAAAATGTCTATTCTTTATCTGATTCCACTGAGTAAAAGATGCCAATAAATAACGCACAGATAAATAAATGCAACAATAACCAGATAACAAAAACCAATAGATCAGTATGGATGTGCATTAGTGTCAGCGTTTCAGAGGTGGTTTAACTTAAAGAAAATCTCAATTTCACATTCATGTTTTGCCCTCTTCACTATTTCAGCATCTGCTTTCGCAGTTGTACTAGTAAGAAGGGGTCTTTGGAATCTTTAAAACACTTCATAAAGCAAAATACAGGTAGTAGAGAGGTAGTAGATTATTTCCATCTGAAGTAGTTATAGAAACCACTCCAATTGTGGTTGGAAAAAGCCACTATAAATTATATGAACTAGAGTTAATAAAAACATGCTTAATACTATCAGAGGAAATTAACAGAGTAGCTGTAAAGCATTCAGAATAGGTTATATCCTGATTTCTGATTGTTTTAAAAATTTCAAACAATAATCTCAATTTATTTTGAAAAAGCATTTGTTTTTGTCTGGAAGATTATCTGCTAATATAAAGAGTGCTACAGAAAAATAGCGGTATGTAGTTGGCAAAAGTAGAAATTCTGGGTTACTTGTTCCATGTTTGTGCTATACATTACATTCAGAGAGATAAGCAATGCTTAGGTTTAGACAAATTAATGTATGTAATTCATTGGCTTGTTTACTAATTTGCAATAAGAAGTGTAGAGGAGAACAGTGGGTCCTGACTTATTTTGCCTGATCATTCTCTTCCTGTAAACAGAAAATGGGGGTTTGGGGATTGGGAGAGTAGAAGAGTGAGAGGACTTGGGTGGGTATTAATCTAATGTTAGCTTTGTAAATAAGGAGTCAGATCCCAGTAAGATTCTACAACAGGCAGATGGATTCATCTCACATTATAGGCAGTTTTGCTGACAAAACTGAAATCCTCAAATCTATTAGCTATGATTCTTCTCCCTGGCATTGCTCGGATGGGCAATGTCAATATTTATCTCAGGGACTCTCCTGATTATAAAATTTCTTGGCTGACCTACTTTTTTCTTATTGACATGTTCTTCTTTCAGATATGCTCATATATTCAATCAGCTGTACTCAGTGGTAGAATTACCCTGAAGCTAAGAAGCTTAAGCTTCTCACTCGAACAGGCCTCTTCAAAGCCTGGGGAGAAGCCAGAACAAAGTGTCCACATGGTAATATATTTTTATGAGATTTTCAAAACTAACATTTATTTCTGAAAGAAGGTCTTTCAAATTATATATACTTCAGGCCTCAGAAAACCCAGATCTGTTCCTAGTTTGGTTAAATATGGTGGTCCTAGCCTGGGAGCTATTTTTCAAATCACAGTGATTTTTCATGTGTATATTCTGATATTAGAGCTTAATTTTTATGAAATTATCTAATTTTCTTTATTTTTTAACTCCTTAGAGGACTCCAAGGTGTTTCCCAGTTTCTTACACCATATGGCAACTTTAAAAATACAATGAAGGTGGCCAGGCACGGTGGCTCACGCCTGTAACCACAGCACTTTGGGAGGCCGAGGCGAGCGGATCACCTGAGGTCAGGAGTTCAAGACCAGCCTGGCCAAAATGGCGAAACACTGTCTCTACTAAAAATACAAAAATTAGCCAGGTGTAGTGGCTAGTGCCTATAATCCCAGCTACTCAGGAGGCTGAGCCAGGAGAATTGCTTGAACCCAGGAGGCAGAAGTTCTAGTGAGCCGAGATCACACCACTGCACTCCAGCCCAGGTGACAGAGCAAGACTCTGTCTCAAAAAAAAAAAAAAAAATATATATATATATATATATTATATATATATATATATGTATAGGCTACAAACATTAGTACAAGATATGTCTCGCATACAATTGCAACTTTGATCAAGGGTTTTAGAACCTCAGTGTATATACAATCTGCTCTTTAAACGGCCTCAATTTTTGCAGATCGCCTTTAACATTGCCTTTAGAACAGAGCAAAATGTACAATCAGCTTGTAGTCAGGCTTCCATCTCAAATCTCTTAATTGTTCTTTAGTGTGATATTTTCAGAGTAGGTGCATATATCTATGTATTAACAATGTCAACTCTTCCTAGATCTGATTCTCAGAACAGAACTTCCTAAATGCCTCATATGTACATATTGGTATCTCCAACACAATTTATAAATATGTATCTATTTATTTACACAGACCCACACTTCTCAAGTAGAGCAAGACAGAGATCATTTTGGTATTCCCAACAGTGATCAAAATAATCAGATCATTTTAACGCATACTGTTGCTATTCATAGCTTAACAACTTTAATAACTACAGATTGTTTTTCATATTAAAAAAACAGTTGAAAAAGGGTACATTGATTTTATTTTGATGATGGGAAGCAATAGGAAGAACAGAAAACGTGTCTCTCACTACTGTGCTTTTTAAAAATATGCTCAGGGTCAAAACACTCTGGAAATAAATATTTTAATTGCTAAATTGGGGTTCACACACTTAGCAGAATTAAAATGTAAGTACAAGGGTTAGAATTCATATGCTAATTTATCCTGAGACCCATTCAAACTGAGAGAGAAGTTGCTATATAGAATACTTTATAAGGTGCTTTTATATATGTTGTGTTACTCAAGCCCCACAAAATCCTGTTGTGTCAAGTTTTATTCGTGTACAAATTGGTGTTTGGAGGGGTTAAATAATTTAAAAATACTCATAGTATACTATCTTTTTGAGGGGGGATTTCAATCTAGGACTCCAGATGTAGTTAATTTTGATTTCATAATCCACTATGCCATGCCGCTGAAAAAAAATGAATCCATGTTTATGTGTATAACTATGACAAATAGAACTAAAAGACAAAACATGTTTCTATTATTACCTGTCTCAAAACAGCTAAGTGCTAAAAGGCAAAAAATAAAAGGCATAAAAGCTATCAGCAGAGGATAATATCTAGAAAGTGTATGGTTAAGTTACTATGTGAATTATAAGCAATTTTTGAGGGAACAACCAAAATGGTTCAAACTTTACAATAAGACAAAAGCACCAAAAGAAATGTTGGTCCCCAAAATAAACACCAGGGTTAACACTTCCTGTGGTGATGGAAGGTCTGAATTTAAGCCTGGCCTGCAAGAAAAGTTTTAATATTTTCCTGAGCAAATTAATTTTCTCTTTGCAAATCCTTAGTAGTACCTGGCTTGCAGCATGGACCAGACACTCCAGAACCACAGACATGGGATTGTTCCAAGTGCCAGCCTAGACATGAACTAAGACAAACTCCAAGACTGAGGTTGAGTGATCAAGAACATTGTTGAGTTATTTCACATGCACAAGTTTTGTTTTTATCTAAATTTACAAAACTTAGTTAATATGGGCTAATGTATTTCTTATCCTCAAACAGGAACTCCACATATCTTAATAATCAATCCCAAAGATGTAGTCGAAGATGTGGTTTAATAGATTGCAATTTGGTCCTGGAGATAGCCGTAGCTGGGCTTTGGTCCTAACTCAACTACTCTGTAGCTAGATGGACTTAGACAGGTCATTAATATTCCCATGAGTCAATTCCTCATTTTTCTCAAATACTAATATTATGAATTAAAGATTGCTGTGGTTTGAAGGTATCCCTCCAAAATACAGGTTGAAACCTAGTGCCCATTGTGGTGTTATTAAGAGGTGGGGATTATGGGGGAAGTAATTTAGTCAGGAGGTCTCTGTCCTCATGAGTGAGATTAGTGTTATTATGAAAGAGATTGAGGAGGGCTCCCTGGGCCCTCCACCATGTGAGGACTCAGTAACAAGGTACACTCTACAGAGCAGAGGGTGAGCTCTCATGAGACACTGAACCTACTGGTAGCTTGATCTTAGACTTCCTGTCTGCAGAACTGTGAAAACTAAATATCTGTTTTTTTAATACATTATCCAGTCTAAAGTATTTTGTTATAGTAGCCTGATTGGACCAGTTTGAACAACAAACGTGATAATTGCTCAACATGGTGAAAATAGTAATGAAGAAGGAGATAGCCAAACGTTTGTATCAAGTTTATTTAAATAAAATATTTGAAAGATATTCTAGACCTTTCTTTAAACAACTACAGTTAAGTTGCTCACCATTAAAATGTTATTAGCATACTATCTTGAAAATAAATCCAAGTCATTTTATAAGTATCCATAGTGAAGTTGTTCAGTCAGGAATATAATTCACAACAAATAGGAGGAAAAAGATTGATGAAAATACCAGTGGTTTAAGTAAAGTCAAGCGTGGCAGTTCCACAGAAGAAGGAAGTATCTGTGGACTTTACATTATAATTAAATATTCCTTCTACTACTACAACATTCAGATTAACTGTTGATCACCCAGCTACCATGTTTTAGCTCTTAGGATGACTAAAGCATGACTGGGAAGAATCAATATTAAATGTTGTTAACTGTATTTAACTTAGGACCATTTCCTAGATTTCATCTATTTATTTTTTATTTTTATTTTTGACACAGGGTCTCACTCTGTTACCCAGGCTGGAGTACAGTGGTGCTATTTCGGCTCACTGCAACCTCCAGGTTCAAGTGATTTTCCTGCCTCAGCCTCCTGAGTAGCTGGGATTACAGGCACGTGCTACCATATCTGGCTAATTTTTTTTTTTTTTGTAGAGACAGGGTTTCACCATGTTGGCCAGTCTGGTCTCAAACTCCTGACATCAGGTGATCCACCTGCCTCGGCCTTCCAAAGTGCTGGGATTATAGGCGTGAACCAACACGCCCAGCCTCATTTCCTAGATTTCATTTAAAGGCTTATCTAGTAGACAATGTAAAAATAAAGAAAATGTTTATTTTGATATACAGTACCAGTAGTTTTTTTTTTTTAAATGGACACTTTTTTCTTCTAAGACCACTAAAATCCTAATGAAAAATCATATATACCACATAAATTTCTGCTATAAAATGCAAAGTTAAGATTTTAGGGGGCAAATCTGGCAAGAGAATAAAATGTCAAATATATTCTGTGAAATGATGTTTAATTTTCAGTTCCCAGTTATAAGCCATAACAAACTCAAAGCATTAAGTAAAATTAGGATAGCAATAAATTCTGCCACACAATAAATCCCAAGAGAGAAAATTATGATAATCAGAGTAATTAAAGAATATAATAGGAACTTGATAATTGTATAGTCTGGGTCCAAAAATCCAAATGGAATCGTGGGTATATGCACGGGAAAAAAAAGCATAAGGTGGAATGAGATAAATAGCAGTAAGTTAGTCCATTACATCTGTGCACCTACACTGAATGGGACTGTATCACAATGTTGCAATCACTGTTATACACGTAAAAAATAATTCATTTATGAAAAAGCTTCCAAGTGTAATGGGTTATAACCATTAGCATTAATTTAACACAAAAATTATTTGCGCACAGGAATTTCAAGTGCTTTTAATGAAGTATGTATGAAACCGTCATGCTGTTGTTGTACAGGCTGTGCTGATGATATTTGACTAATTTGGGAATAATTATAACGTGATAAGGAAAAACAATGTAATGAACTTCCATTTCCTGAAGTGAGGTCTTCTGAAAACCAAGTCTCGCAAGGTGGACTGTGGAAAGGGCACTGAAGTCAAATATATCTTGAAAATTCAACACATTACCTATTCTCAGCATGGACTTCATAATGTACATTGGCATTTTACAGTCTCTCTGAAGTCCTGCAGTAAAGATATCTGTTTATCTTAGTTTAGTCTAGTGTGTTTTGGATCACCTATTAACATTTACAGAACGTGCAATATGCTTTGAAAGGTGCTAAATTATAAAAGCTTTCTGAGTATATTTATGTTTGAGCATGGATATTTTAGTGGTTTTTTTTCTTACTATAGCATGACAGAACTCATGTTCGTCCACAACCATATCCTGACTCACATAAAAACACCTGGAATTTAGAGAACAATATATACATTTAAAACTCTCTGCATTTCAGCTGGCAATATACTCTTGAACTATTAGCAGCTGCTCCCATTCTGAAATCAAGAAACTTGACATCACTGCTAGGCCTCTCATAGCCAATATCATTTACACCTAGTCAGTAAGTAAATGCTCCAATAACTTTCTAAACACATTGAATCCTGTATCTTTCTTTATGCCCTTCCACTGTCTCCTGTTATAGTGCTGCTCTCATTCTGCCTCAAGTACTAGAAATTCCTCATATCTCCCAGAACCTCCAATGACACGAGCATCCAATTTATAACTTCACTGTGGTTTCTAATCATTTTCTGCAGGAATAAATTTATGAACACGGACCTCAAGGGGACATCCTAGTCTGTTTCATCCTCTTGGGTATCATTTATCTTCCACCATTATCTAAATATACTTTCTGTAAGGAAGACTTAATACCCTCCCTATCTTCTGCAGTACTTAGAGTGACCTAGATAATCATGGACATTTGCCAGTACTGTCATCCATGTGTGAATGGCCTCATAATATTAAGAGGTAAGTGCTGCTTGGCTTTTGAGTATTTGTTTTCTTAAAACTGAGGCTACGTATCAGGCATGTATGTATACCAAATTAGAATGTCCTCTACAATAATTGTATGGTTAGAACATAACTGCACTCAGTGTTTTATTTTTGGCAATAATAATGGCTAGCACATAATGGTCATCTCACTTAATGAGGTATGTACTGTATCTCCATTTTACAAATGAAAAAATCAAATCGCAAAGAGATTGAGCTTGTTGTTCAGGCTAAACAATTATAAAGTACTGCAGAGACAGACTTCCCCGGAAGCCATGGTAGACTATCCAGGGTCACTCCTTACACTACAATGATTATTAATTGGACCCTATTGGTTTAGGTAGGCCAAGTAGAGTTCCTTCCCCTGAAATTCTCCTGTGAAAGAGATTCCTGTCTGAGTGTCTGCTGATCTTTTGAATGTGTGATTAGTGGGGTAGCCATTTTCTTCTTTGTGGACAAAGACAAGCAGAAAAGAAAAAAATTAAACACCTATGTGCCGGGCGCGGTGGCTCACGCCTGTAATCCCAGCACTTTGGGAGGCAGAGGCAGGCTGATCACCTGAGGTCAGGAGTTTGAGACCACCCTGGCCAACATGGTGAAACCCCGTCTCTACTAAAAATACAAAAGTTAGCCAGGCATGGTGGCAGGTACCTGTAATCCCAGCTACTCAGGAGGCTGAGGCAGGAAAATCGCTTGAACCCAGGAGGCGGAGGTTACAGTGAGCCGAGATCGTGCCACTGTACTCCAGCCTGAGCATCAGAGCCAGACTCCATCTCAAAAAAAAAAAAAAAAAAAGTGATGATAAACAATGAAAAGACTTTTAATTGTGACATGCAAATTCCTAATTTCTGTTCCTGTGTTGCAAGGCATACTCATACATTCTCATAATATAATAAATCCTCCCACAATTTTTTTTGGCTTGAGTAAGTTAGCATTGCTTTCTATTATATGCAATCAAACACTTTCTAATTAATATTCTAGGGGTACCTCATTCTTTATTTGCCCTATATTATATGGTGTTTTCTTCATATCTGCTTCTTCAGCTTCTTATTCAAAAACAAACAAACAACAAAAAAAGAGGGAGTTAACAGGCCCCTCTAGAACTCTGAAAGAAGAGGTTTCCATATATAACATCTTATGGAAAAGAGATCTTCACTTAAGAAATGTATAATTGTTTGTAATTTAAATTTTCAGAATAAAATTTTCAACAGGGCATAGCATTAAATTTTACAAATTCAGGGAAGTGATATAGGAAAATTATACTAAAGGATTTGTCGGTGTTTCATACAACTATTAATGAGAGTTATTTCAGTACTCTAAAAATTCAATTGCAAATAAAGACAAGTAGCTAAGCAAAGCATTGACTATGGTTTAAGGTAAGGATTTCGCTTGGAACCAGATGGCCTGAAGAAGAAAACTGTAGGGCAAAACCATAAATCATAACAGAAGAAGACAAAGAGGACAAGGAAGCAAGTCAAAGAGGGTAAAAGAGGTTGGGTAACAAAAGATCCAAAAAGAAGCAAAAGAGAAGGGGTAAAAGGAAGGGCACAGTAATAAAGGGAAGGAGAGGGTTGCCAGCACAGTGCAACATGCCCAGAATACTAATGAAAAGCTGTAGCACTGGAGAGCCCAGAACCAAGGAGCAATGGTAAAAGGCCACACAACAGTTGGACAGTTTTTAAAAGTCGCATTGTGCCAGAGGCTTGTAGCAATTCCCATCCCAAGGATAGTCCTTTAAAATGTAAAGTACATGGTTTTCCTTAATTGGAAGTTATTCTTTAAAAGCAAGCTACAAAATTTAGAGAAGAAAAATGTGACAACAGAATGCAGTGAATGAAGTAAAGAAATGAAAGTCACCAGTGGGCAAAATGACAACAAGGGCAAAATGAATCAATTATCAAGTTGAGTGCGACCAGGAATTTTTCTTTTTTCTCTTTAGAAAATTTACTGATTCTTTCCAAATGACCTTGACTGCACGCTTCGGCATCGCTACATAACAATCTAATACTGAATGTCTGTACACAATTCATTTGATTGTTGTTCGCTTCAGGTGTTATTTAAATGAGCCAAAAACAATATTTAAGTGAGCTGTGTCCTTGAAGAGACAGGTTAAATTTGGATCAGATTTACCATGGAAAATATGAAAAAGCATAGGGCTTAAAAAATGGCCACTAGCAGTCAGGAAAACCATACCCCTGCTTCATCTAAGGGAGCAACAAAATAATTCTATACACATTGACATGGATATCAATCTTTACATTTCTCTCCTTATCTTTTCCACCTCTATTTACTCCCATGACTGTCTTATCTACTGCAAGAGAATGAAGGTGCAAAGTCTCTATGTCCAGACCATATGTGATAATACAACTCTGACCTACAAATGATGTCCCGGAAGCCAAACGACAATCTCTGCAGCCATTCTTCCATAAAGGTCAGGACTTCGTCAACAAATCCTCCTTATTTTGGCGCCCTACTCCCATCCCTCACCTTTCCAACTCCAGACCAAACAGAGAGAGCCAAATAACCTAACCTGAAACCAATCACATAAGATGCTTCACTTCTAGTTAGCCTATCTCCAGCTTCCCTATGTTAACAACCACCAATCAGAGCTTATCTAGTGTCTCTCCCAAAATTTGCCCACACTTCCCTACCTGCCTTGAAGTCTGCAAAGCACAAGTGATGGTGGCTGACTTCCTTGATATAGTAAGCTCTGAATTAATGGCCTCTTTTTGTTCTTATTTGGGTAGTCATTACATAGTTCAACCAATGTTTGCGATTTAAATATTACATAGTGCTGATGACTCCCAATATCATATCTCTAGCCCATAATTCTCTCCCAGATGGCTGACTTCTTCCACAAAATTCACACTCAGAAATTTAATGGGTTCCTTAAACTTAACATGTCAAAAATACACCCCCACACTCCCTAAATGCTCCATCACTCCGATATCTTAGGTCCAGTTTGTTATATAATTGTTGATTTCTCTCATTCTCACATGCCCTCCATCTAATTCAACAGCAAATTCTGTTGGCTCAACTTTCAAAAGATATCAAGAATTTTATTTAATTATGCTATTTTACCATTACCTACTTGGTTGATTGTCCAAGCTATTATCACCTCTAATCTGGATTAGTGTAATAGCCTTTTAATTGATCTCCCTGCTTCTACCCTAAGCCTGCTGTTGCCTATCAAAACCACAGCCAGAATGATCTTCTTAAAGTGTCAGTCAGTTTGGCACTTATTTTCTTCCCTTTTTACACAGAGTGAATGACAAGCTTTTAATTTTTTTCCCAAGATCCTACATGATTTCATCACCAACACCCTCTTTCTCCTAGTTACCTCCCGGCGACTATTGTTTAGACTGTGATAGGTAGTTTTCAATGGCTAGAGGATGTTCTAGGATAGAGTGTGATTTTTTTCAAAGTGTTAAAGTATACATTTCAAAAGAGAGTATAATCATAACTTTAATAAAAGTATACAATAAACATGTTTCAGATAATTTGTTTACATCATTAACTCACGGTTGAACCAGTAATGAATGGGGTTCAAATGATAATCAAAAGAGCAGAGGCATGTAAAGAGAATAAAGAATTCTGACACGCATTTACAAATAGAGGGGGAACAGAACTACCCAAAGGCAAAATCAATTTTATTCCCCTGGGACAATTAACTTACATCTCTAAGGATAAGTATCATTTCCATTATTATCACTTTTCTACAACCTGTAGAGTTGTAAAGTAGCCTAATATTAGGTTGGTGTTGGTTTAAAATAGCCTAATATTAGGTTTTGCATTAAAAGTAATGCCAAAAACCACAATTACTTTTGCATCAACGTATACAATGACAGGGAATAATATTTCATATGGGTGAGCTAGATAGGATACTTGCCAATCTATTTCTATTTTTTTAGATTGAAAAATGTTTTACACGTTTTCCTGTTAAAAGGAAGAGACAGAGAGAGAGAAGGGAGAAAGAGGAGACATACGCATTCCTACATTGGAAGGAACTGGATAATCTTTCTTTAAAATTTGAAAAAGGCAATATGGAACAGTCACCAAAATGTTCTTAAGGAGAAAGGTTGGAAGAATTCAGGAGAAAGAGTCAGAGTTGTAATAGGGAGGAAGCAGCATTGAAGACAAAGGGTGGTCTTGACAAACAAAAACTTTTAGTGACAAGTTGCACAATGTAAAGAAAAAGTCATAAGGAAAAATGCAATTAGATGGTAAAAGAAGCATACAAACTCAGAGGGTAATAACAATGGATAAGTAAGTGAATCTGCTTAAAGCATAACATTAGAGTGAGAAGATCCAAGAATGCACTGTACAGAAGTCCCTAGAGGTACACAAAGTCACTGTGACTCTCATGGTTCTGAAAATAAATTCTCATCTCTGTGAGGCCCAGATGTTTTAGGGCTTTGGTGGGATTTCTGCTCCACTTATTCCCCAAATTACCTCCAAATAATCTTGCAATGCTTGAAGTAGCTTGAATGAAAAGTTGTTTTTTCCTCCCTGCATACCAAAGACCTCACATAAAGCACCATTCATGTTGGTATCCGATGTCTTGCACGATTCTTGAAGTGCAGTATGTTTTAAATAAATATCTGGAGAACTAAACTAACTTTCATAGATTTATTCAACTTTCTCAGTTAGCCATTCTGGCTTTGAAAGACTGCTGATTATCTCAAATATTTTCATATTCACTAATAACAAGAAGCTTCCATCCTACTTTATTAGCCTACTTGCTTGCCTTATTTCTTACAAATTCCTAAGTATTTGGATTGTTTTAAAAAATCTAAAACTGGAGCCAGGCAGCGGCTCATGCGCATAATCCAGGCTCTTTGAGAGGCTGAATTGGGAGGATTGCTTGAGGGCAGAAGCTCACCAGCTTGGGCAACAACCTGGACAACATAGCTAGATTCCATTTCTACAAAACATTTTAAAAATTAGCCAGGTGTGTTGGCACACACCTGTAGTCCTAGCTACTTGGAAGAACGAGGAATATCCCCTGAGCCCAGTCCAAGGCTGCAGTGAGCTATGATAATGCCACTGCACACCAGCCAGGATGACAGAGTGAGCTCCTGTCTCCAAAAAGGTAAATTCAAATAAAATAAAAATTTTAAACCCTTAATAAGATTGTAATTTACACATTAAACTTACATTCTCTTCTAAATATAAGAGGAGAGTTCATGTTTTTAATTTGCTATCTGCTTAATAATGAAATTTAAGCCCCATTGTTCATTGCCTATCTTTCCTTCTATGCTTTCTTTTTCAAAAAAATAAAATGATAAAGAAGAAATTTACAGAAATTATTATGCTAGTGGGGAAAAATGCCACTAGAGTCTGCTACAAAATATTGAATTTTAAGGGAAGTTAAATTAAAACATATTATATTTTTGTGGCCAAAATATTACTATGTGAGTGTGTGTATTATGGACATATAGAGAGATAGATATAGGCATAGACTTAGATATAGACTAGATATAGACACAGAGGCACACATATGATAAGTAAAACTAAATTATTATCCTCTCTCTCATCTTACATTCTTCCTTCTCTTCCAAAAATGATGTTTGATATTGAAATTAATATAAACTAGGTACCAAATAAAAAGAATGCCTATGTTTCATTTTTTTCCAGTGGGGTCTCAGTATTGAAGAATATCATATCTAAATTAAATGATGTTAAGGCATACGTAAACTTAGAGACTACAAAAGTATCTAGTAGTAGTTCACTTCTAAGATGTCATAGTGGCAAAAAGCTCATTGTATTGAGAGACAGCCATTGTATTTACTGCTGAATATAAGTGTTATAAATTTATTTTATTTCAAAATATGTCTCTCCATACTTTCATTTAATTTAACATATGCCTCCTCACACCAACTTGGTCATCCAGAGTAATAAAAAATAAACATAATCTCTATTTTTCCTAATAAGCCTTTAGATATTTAATGATATTTGCCATAGTCTTCCTAAAGACATCTCAATGCTATTAACTATCCTTTGTACTATATGGTGTACATACTATTCACTACTTCAGTTATGCTGTTTGACAGCCCTGGTTTTGCCGCATTATTTTAAACTTAGGTTGTCAATCCCTCTAATAAACTTCCTTTGTACACTGGAGTTTCCAAATCATTTTTTGTTCCTCATTCAACATATACATTTTAATCTAGTTTTTGACTAATTAGGAAGGTATTCCAGCAGTTAGCATGCTGAGAATTTGCTGAAATTTAAAATGTATCCGTTTCCAAATGTTGTTTACTAAAATCACAGTAGTGCTGACCATAATTATTAGTTTTAGTGAACCCAGGCTGGCTCCAGGTGATGTTTCTTTCCTAAGTGGTCATGAAATTCTGGATTCACAAGGACTCTATTTTTTGGCATTGAGTTATTGTTTCTGCTGTTGACCCTTATGCAAATGAGCACAATTACCTAAATTTAATCTCTCAGTTCTGTTCCTCTCCTACTGATTTCCAAACTAAGAATGCCTTCAAATAACCAAGTATATAATTGTCTGATTCTGGAAACAAAACCTTTCTGTAGTAATCCATTACTCTAATATTATTTTCCTATTTAGACTTTGACTCCATCATATCTTTCTTTCCTTTGCAGTCGATTCTTCTTGATAAAGGTCCTTGATACCAACTTATACCTATTTTCTGCTCTTCTTTTTGATTTTTAATTCACTTTATGTGTTCTGGTTCTTTTATCTGATTCCAAAATGTTAGCTTTTTACCAGATTTTTATTCTTTTACATAGTTTCTGTCCATGGTGTTTTTTTCTTCTTGTAATAATCACTTAATTTTCATAAATTATCATTTATTCCCTGATGGTATATATTTGTATGATCAGTCTAGATAGCTGTTCTGAGCTCTTAGTCTATAAATTTTTCTGCTTCATAGACATGGATATCTATGAAATATCAACTTGGAGGTCCCAGAAAGATCTCATATCTAACATGCCTATAGCAGACTCATTATCTCCCCAAATTTGTTCCTCTTCTTGTGTTTCTTTGGTGAGTGAAAGATGATGGTATCACATCCTTCTCAGCCAAGTGATTCCCAAATTAAAAACTCTGCTAAGGCATGTTTAATCCTCCATTTCTTTGAGGCTCAAAATTCATCATAAATTCCCCTTGGATCAGGCTTTTATTATTTTATTACAGTTAGTACAATAGACAATCAAGTGCCCTCCTGACTTTTAGTCATGTGCATCTATATTACTATGCATGCAGTTTTAAAAATTCATATATTTTGCTTCCAGAGACATGTTCATAAATTGTAAATCGATTTGTTTTACTCCCCTATTTAACAATCTTTATACCTTTCTCTTAGCTTCAGTAGGAAGTTCAAACTTCTCAAAATGTTTTACAAAGTTTCTGATGATTGTTTTAGCTTTTATTTTCAGCCGTCTACCCTCATCCCCAACTTCTATACACCTTCCTTCCTGTCACACTGACCAAGGCACTATTTATTCTAGTTAGCAGCTTACATTGCTATTGTTGCTCCTTCTGTGTGAGAAAACTCTTTTGACCATCTACTAGGCCAATTTTGCCTAGCTAATTCCTACTGCTTTTTCAAGGTTAACTCAGAAATAGCTCCTCCATGAAGCATTTCCTGAAATGTCTTGACTTTTATGCATTGATGATCCTCTATCCTAATCAAGATTTCCACATGTATCACAATGTGCTAAGTCAGACCATTTTACATGTTTGACTTCCCAGAGTAGACTATAGAATACTTGAGAGCAGAAAACCTGACATCTTTTTCCATCTTTGTCCCTAAAACCACAAAGTCTGTAGAATAATATATGTTTAACAAAAGTTTTCTGAATGACTGTGATACACTTATTTTGTATTTATTTCCTTTTAAAAATATTTAACCATCTACGGTGGGCCTATAGCCCCATTATACTACTTCTGTAGAGACAGGATTTTCTGTATATTCAATAAAATTCAAATCACTTGATTAATTCTACTGACAAGATTTTATATATGCATTCATTTTTTTCATATCCTGGAATCTTTCTTTTTCTTCTTTTACTTCTACTTTTCTTTTAAACTGAAGATATTGACAAACTTTCCTGTCATTTAAAAATATTTGATAGCTATACTTTTTCATAGCATGTTTGCAAATTTTATAATTAAAACCAATTGTTATTTTAATCTTCTACTGCACAGTGTCTGTGACGAAATGTGGTCAACAATCTTGGACTCATTTTGCTTTTTCTCATAATCTAGTGAACTACTACTACACAGTTTGCAGATCTCAGCTCTAACATCTCTTCCTCTAGAAAATATCACTTGCCTTTGTTTTGATCTGTATTCCTTTAATATAGACTCCCAGGGCACCATGTACCAGTCATCACAGTCAAAACTGTATACTATACAATCACTAACATTTGCATTCCATGAGGGTGGAGCATATGTATATATCATCTCATCATTTTATATCCTGCACCTCCCATAATGACTGACATAACAGGTACACAGATAATATATATTTCCTTTTTTTTTTTTTTTTTTGAGACAGAGTCTTGCTTTGTCACCCAGGCTGAAGTGCAGTGGCACAATTATAGCTCACTGCATCCTTGACACTGCAGGCTCAAGTGATCCTCCTGCCTCAGCCTCCTGAGTAAGTAAGTCTAAAGGAACTTGCTATCATGCCTGGCTGTTTTTTTGTTTTTGTTTTTTTGTGGGTTTTTTTTTTTGTGTGTGTGTGTGTGGAGACAGAGGTCTCACTATGCTGCCGAGGCTGTCTCAAACTTCTGGCTTTAATCTATCTTCCTGCCTCGGCCTCCCAAAACACTGGGATAACAGGCTGAGCTATCAAGCCCAGGCATATAATATATATTTCTTTATTCAAAGACTAAATAAATATAAATCCACAGGGGAATGGTTAAATGTGACTTCACACAATCTGTAGATTTAGAAAAGAATCATTCGAAGAGAATGATGGGTTATTTCTCAAGTCTATGGAAGAGGAAATGACGACAATCAGAGGCATAAATCTCGATTAGAGGTTTAGTTTATTTCCAATGAGAAGGTTTAGAAAATAAAATAACTCGCTAAGGAAGCTTACGGAATTTCTTCAGTCCAAACTCATGGTTATATAAAGGATTGGTGTCAAAGTCAGACATTTCGTATACAATTTTTGCATGAATATGGTTCTAATGAAAACAGAGATGGCTTTCTATGGTTACTTTTAGCCTTTAGATTTTGAACTAAATTTATTTTACTTGTGATTAAAGAGTTCTTGAATTGTATGCTCAGATAATACTCCATATTGTATCATTAGCCTAATAAAATAACACTTTATGTTTCCTATACAATAAAATGAAAATTATCTATATGGTATTAAGTTTACAAATATGTTTCCCAAGCAAGAGCATGATGGATTACAGTCCCACTGAACATTCAATATTAGCTCTTGCATGGAAAGAAAAAGAAAATTCACTTTGAACTGACTTTAGATAAACATATCTCATAAGTGAATCAACTTTCAATAATTCACAGCAGTAAAGCCCAAAATAAAGGAGATATATTATAAATACCATACCTCAAACCAAGACTGGCATCATCATAATATTAAATTATACATTCTATTTATCAACAGATTTCCCTTCCATTGCTTTTCTCTAAAACACAATTTAAAGTATTTTGTATCACTATTAAATAAAATTGATATACTATATCATGACAAATAGACTCTGCTATATTTCTTAAAACATTTGATGTCAATGTTTATTTTTTGTGGACCATAAGAACCTCATCACATGTGGAAGACTATAAGCAAGAGTACATTGGCTTTGAAAGTAAAAATACATTAAAAATAATTTTGACATGTATTTTCCTTCCATATTCAAGATATGCTTTTGATTTCACAGCAAAATTCAATCTTTGGTTTTATTATTAGGCAATAGTATTTTAAATTTATTTTTATTTTTAAAAACCTTCTTTGATATACAATAGTTGTATGTATTCTTGGAATACATGTCCTATTTTGATACCTGTGTAAGATGTGTCAGGATCAAATCAGCGTAATTGAGGTAGGTTTTACCTCTTATAATTTTCTTTCTATGGGAACATTATAAATCTTCTAATCCAGCTATTTTGAAATATACAGTAAATTATTGTTAACTATAGCTTTCCTACTGTACTGCTGAAAACGTATTAAAACTCAACATACTACTATTATCTGTGATATAATATAAAATTTAACATATATATTGACCTGACTCAAATAATATTTACATGTGTCTATAAGGGCCTTGCCAAGCTTGGAAAATTATTAATTCAATAATTAGCTTCTATTTGAGCTAAAAGAAAAGATATTACCACCCCAAAGAGAATCTAATTTACAAAATAAGATTATTTCCCAAAGGTATTAAAGCCAAATTTCCAAATCCTAAATATCTACCAAGTACTTTCATTGGCTTGTTTCCTTTTCTTACCTGTGTAAGAGCTGCCTTTTTTTATTTCTGCTGACTTGCTTATATCTCCAAATTATGTTCATGTAAGGCTCATTGAGCCACAGAACCTACGACAGGCTCATTTAAAACTACCATTTATTTGCAGATAGAAAAACACATGAAAAATTAGACTATTAAGATTTTTAATTGTCTCACAACTTCAAAATATTCCCCAACCTGGGATCTATGAGAGATATTTTATGGCAGATACTAATTATTGATATTTTACCTACTTAGTTCTAAGAGCTTCCTTTATACCAACTTGGACATATATACACACAGATGTATATTCACATGCACATGTATGACCCTGCTATCTCTGATAATAAAATGGAAATTTATATTTTAAGCATATATGTTTATAGTTTACTAAATTACATATTTTAACAGCAATAAGTGTTGGGTCCACCATTGAGAAAACAAATAAAGCCGTATAAACTGTGATGTAGACCATTATCCTATAAAGATTTCAGACCTGGCTCTGTGGCTTTGAATCTAACCTTGAAAATCCTCTGCATATAATTTTATAAACTTAGTCATTAGGGAGTGTTTTCATTTACATAATTATCCTCCAGGATATTTCCATCTCTCAAAATGTCCCTTTAACCATGACATCAACAGGATAGAAACTTAGAACTCCTCCTTACTGTTTTATTAGGTGTAGCCGCAAATTATTCCTGTCACATTTTTAAATTTTAAAAAGTGCTACTCAATCACCTTTAGTTAATTATTTAGATCACCTTCCTCCACACTAATTATTTTTGATGGATAAATTTATTAATCTTTTAACTAAAAACACACAAAGTACAAACCAATGACAAGAATTCATTCCCTAATTTGGCAGGTATAAGCTGTAGAATATACGCTCATATGCTACAAATGAACAATCATGTAGCTAGTTGAATTTCCATATAGATCTCAATTTCTCTGGAAAATCTGTTAAGTGGCATCCAAACATTTATTGGTAAAATAGTTTTAAGATTAGTGGCATTTTCGTATATAGAAAAATGTATAAAGGTAGGCTTTTTTTTTTTTACGGCATTAACACTTTGAAGGCAGAAAGCTGTCTATCTTACAGGTGTCTTTATAATATTGACTATTAAAGACTGTACTTTGAAAAATTTCACCAAAATAACAATACTTTGTATTCATATTCTTACTTTTTGTTACTTTGCTAGTCACTTTACTGAGTTCTTATGAAATAACAATGCAATGAAAACAGAACACATCAACCTATTTGTATTCAGACTAAATATCTGTGCAGTAGGTAATTTGGCCTTGCCCCTAGAGAGGTCTGGCCTTTTCCCTTGGCTTTAGGGAGATAACTCATGCCACACCCAATAGAGTACTTTTGCTTAGGTCAGGGGCTGGCTACTCTGGATCTTATGGTAAGATTTCCCACACTAAACAGTCTTTGGGTATTGGCTAGTTATACCAGAAAAACAAACCATATGATTTTAGGGTAGGGGCTTTGGGTCACATGATGTAAATTGACTTGGAACTGAGTTTAAGCATGTGGGCATTTAATCAATTAATCAGTTATGCCTACATAATGAAAGCCCAATAAAATATCTGGATAGCAAAGCTTGGGTGAGCTTCCCTGGTTGGCAGCACTCATTGCATACTGTCATACCTTGTTGACAGGAGGGTAATACATCATGACAATAATTGAAGTTTTAAGTTTGGAGCTTTTCTAGATTCAGCTCTATGCATTTCTTCCTTTGACTAATTTTAGTGTATCTTTTCCCTGTAATAAACAGTAATTGTGAGCTTCGTGGAGTTCTCCACGTCCTTCTAGTAAATTATTGTACCTGAGAGGGATCTTGTGAACCCCGCAAATTTGCAATTGGTGTCAGAAATGAAGGCTTTCTTAATGACTGTGTCCTCAGATTTTGCAGTTTGGCTAACTCTGGGTAACAACTAAGTGTCAAGCTTCCAGCACATTCATTTTCTACACTAGACGTCAATATTAATCAATGTCTACCTCTGCTAAGTTTCAAATTTTTGATGAATAATCAAAATGTGTATGTGGTTAAATAAATAGCAGCTCTATTCATGTAGCACTAACTATAGGCTAGGTACTGCCCATATATTCTATGTCTCATATCTCATATCAGGCTGTGAAATACACATTGTTATATATATTTTCCATGTGGAAGAGAAATAAATGACTTATACAGCACTTTGTATGTACTAAAGCCAAAATTCAAAACCAACTCCATTATGAATCCCATGCTCAAAACTACCACCGAACGCAGTTGGTCCTTGTTAACATAGCTCTCAAACCTATTTCGAGGCTGAGTTGATTAAGGCAGACATATCTTACGGCTAGAACAGTATGTACATGTTGATTAACATGATTTGTTAAAATACGAGGAATAGCTTGTTTAGTCACATGAATATATATAGTACTGGGAGCTGTTCATAACCTCAAAATATTAGATAGTTGTTCACTGAAAAGTTATATCTACAACAGATTGTGCTATTGACTTCTCAAAATTTCAAAAGAGTATCAGCTAATTAGGGCAGCTGAGAAATCTCCACATATTCCACTACCTTCCTTTGACACATATGCTGACTGGATGCTACAAAATATAATGTAAAGTTTAACTATCAAACACTTGCAAAATCTTGTATTTCTAAAGCATATGCTGTTAAAATAAGGAGAGGTTTCAAATTAATGAAATAGAGAGATTTGTGAGACTTAGAATTTATCTCACAAACTAAAGATTGGGTACACTTTGTTCACAAACACAAGGATATACCATATCACATACATTTACACAGACAGATGTATATATAACCCTATATATATAGAAATATGTGAGGCTTAGGCAAAGTAAATTTAATAGAATCATAAATCTTAAATATGAGCACATTTAGAAAATATGCCAGGTATGAAGGAACTGTGTTTTAAAAAAAGCAACAAAATTAGAGTCAGAATTTCATGAAACAGAATCAGAGATATGTCACTGTGTGAATTTGGTCTTATCTTTGCATGTAGTATTAATAATTTTAAAGACTAGGCAGGGCATAGTGGCTCATGCCTGCAATCCCAGCACTTTGGGAGGGTGAGGTGGGCAAATCACCTGAGGTAGGGAGTTCAAGACCAGCCTGGCCAACATGGTGAAACCTTGTCTCTACTAAAAGTACAAAAATTAGCTGGGTGTGGTGGTGCACGCCTGTAATCCCATCTACTCAGGAGGCTGAGGCACAAGAATTGCTTGAATCCAGGAGGCAGAGGTTGCAGTGAGCTGAGATTGTGCCACTGTACTCCAGCCTGGATGACAGAGTGAGATTCTGTCTCAAAAAAAAAAAAAAAATTAAAGATTAAAGAAGACATGATATATGTGAAAATATTCAGTTCATATGCTGGAACACTGTACTTATTCAATAAAAGTTAACTGAGTATATTTAAATATTGATTCATGTATCTTTCATTATCTATTAATTAAATACAGCATACTATGATAATTAATATATTTATGATACTTATTTTGTTATGCCTGAACTTTGGTCTTAGTTATGGGCTGAATTCTATCTCCCCAATTTCATATGTTGAAGCCCTAACCCTCCATAGCTCAGCTGTGACTATTTTGGCTAAAGGACCTTTAAAGAGGTGATTAAGTTAGGATGATGCTATAAGGCTGGGTCCTAATCCACTCCGATGTCTGTAGATAGACCCAGCTTGGTCACCCAAAGGGACACCAGGTATGCACATTCACAGAGGAAAGAACATGTGAGGACACAGGGAAAAGAAGGTGCCCATAGGCCAGCCAAGGAGAGAGACCTGGAGAAACCAAATATACCCATACCTCGACCTTGGACTTCTAGTCTCAAGAACTGTTAGAAAATAAATTTCTGTTGTTTAAGCCACCCAGTCTTCTTTTAGATTTTGTTATTGTGACATTTTACTATGGCAGCCCTAGCAAACGAATATAGCCTTCTAATAAAAAACAAAGTTTTCAGGGTGATACTTAATTGACAGCATAATTGCTTGTTCAGGCATTGAAAACTGGTCATTGCAACATTTTTAAATGTCCTCAAGCATGGATTTCATAATATGAATAGGTAAGTCTGTTTTTATCTTGAAGATGCTTACAAGAGTCTCATTTCTATGTGTATTCTCCCATTTCTGAAACATACACTTCCTTTACACCTATCTGAATCCAATCTGTCATGCAGAAACTAGCTCTCTTCATAAAGACTTAACTAACAACTCTATCTTCCAGAGATCTTTCCCCCGATTCAACCCTTAACTGCCACCTTCTTTATCAGGCAACTTCGCAGGATCATTTGTCTTACTTATAAAGCCATATAGAATATATGTTCCTGAGGGGAAAAAAACAGTGTAGCCTCTATTTTTTCCATCTCCCATGAAACGCAGGGTAGTGCCTTGAATGAAATAAGCACAAAAATAATGTGGAGTTAATAAATCATTTTGATAAAATGCAAGTGCGAAGATGTAATAATTTTTATCTTATATTTATTCATCGAATAATAATTGTTTTAGAAAGGTTGCACTAAGTTAACACATATATTTGTTCTCTCTTTATTTCTATTTTTCATATAAAAACACGTGATTGCTTGCATTTTGGTTTTGTCTGGTTTCTGCCATGCCATTAGCATGGTAATTTAAGGTTGATAAATTTAGCCCTTGTGCAGTTTTTCAGGCCTTAGCAATAGACCACTGGTTCTTGAAACTTTCTTTCTCAATATCTCTTTCAGAACTTAATTAAAAGTTATTGGTGGTTCTCACCAAAAGTGGGCTACCCACATGAGTTGGCAGTCTATTTACTTTTGTTGAATTAATATAAATTAAAATTTGGAAGAGGTTAGTCAAAGGATACAAAATTTCAATTAGGAGGAATAAGGCCAAGAGATCTATGGTATAACATGGTGAATATAGTTAATAACAATGTATTGTATGCTCAAATATTGCTAAGAGAGTAGATTTTAAGTGTTCTCACTATAAAAACAAATGTAACACATATGTTAAATAGCTTGATCTAGCCATTCTGCAAAGCATACATATTCCAAAACACCATGTTATATACCATAAATACATACAATTTTAGTCGTAAATGAAAAACAACTAAGATAAAAAATTGAAAATAATTTTAAAATTTATAAATTTTTAAAAACTTCTGTAAGAAAACAAAACACAAGTAGTGTCATGAGATATAACTTAAAGATGTATTAGACGTAATGCCTGCTCTTAAAATGGCTTAAAGTCTACTGGGAAAAATAGACATGTCTACACACACCCACATACCAAATTGAAAAAAATGTAAATGGGAAAGGGCAGATGAGAAAGGCCATATGTGCATAAAAAGATGGCCAGAAGGTGTCCAACAAGGTTACTGGTATTATTATGTGCTATTTAAAGTCTTCTCGCAAAATCATGGCTGTAATTAGAGAGCCCCACGCATTTGGGTAATGGAATTCTGACTGTCTCCACACTTCCAAAACTATAAACCCTTCTTTAAATGATCAACAATTCCTGGGACATGTATTTATTATTTTGTATTAATCAATTCACATATCCCTGGAGAAAGATGCTTTATGACCGGATGAAGATTAAATAAGCCCGACAGAACCAAAATATTTATTTATGAAAAAGAATAAACCATCTCTATACATGATCGCATGCATGAAACTATGCAGGTAGCCTCTAAAGCATGACTTGAAGTAAAGGTTATCAGTGTTATCAGTGAATTTTTTAAAAATGTATTTATTTTGAAAAGTCCAAAACTAAATGAAAGGTACACAGCCAATCTCTTGTCCTAAATATCATGTTTGTGTTAGCCTTCCAGCATCTACCACACACAAAACATGTTCACATGAGAAAATACATTCCCAGTACTTGTTTAATTACTAGAAAGTTGTATGTCATTTTACTGTATATATTAAGCAAATGCTAATAATAGGATATAATATATACATATATATAATTTCCTCATTCTCTTTATTATTTTCAATATAAACACAAGAAAGAAATTCAGGTATAAAAAATGAATATGTTATTCTTCCAAGGTAAACATGGACAGAGTTTTATACTGAAAGGAAATATGGTTTCTGGTCCCAGCTGGCCCACTGACATATTGACTTTCATAAATCTGACATCTCAAATATATATTAGTTCTGGCATTTACTGACTATTTCCTCACCTCCAGGAATAAAACAACATTACTTGTAAATATCTCAGAGAGAAAAGTTTTTAGTTTCTTTTCTCTATTTCTTTCATTTTATTTCACATTTGTACATTCACCTATATGAAATGAGCATGTAATCCAGGATCATATTGCCTGGATTCAAATTCAGTCTCCATAACGTAGCTATATAAACTTAGCAATTTACTTTTTGTGTGTGCCTCAGTTTTCTCATCTGAAAAACAGAAATACTAGCACCCCACTCATAAGGATGTTTTGAAGATCAAGTTGATGAAGGGATCTTTGGCAATTAGAGAAATATCTGACATTTAATAGGATTAAATCACTACTGAGTATTGTTGTTGATGATGATCTGAATGATGTTTTACCCATTTGAATATTTTATTAATCTATGTTTCATACCTGTAGAAATTCACAAGTGATAGAAAAGCTCTTGCTTTCAAAACCCTAATACGCAATTTCCTTCTTGAGTGAAATTCATCATTGCTCATAGGGCAGACAAGAAGAGTGCCATCTCAAAATGTGACCAGAATAATATGCCTGATTCAACAAATGGTAAATTGCGCCTGAGCAGGAGTTTTCCTAATTTGACTTGAGAGATCAACCAAGCAGGAGTGAGCCGATTCAAACACCTCAGTACAATACTAATGATTTTTTCATGTTGAATTAATAGGATTGAAATGTTTGTGATTTCAGCAGCTGTTGGGAACAGTGGGAGAGCTTTCACCAACACACTGACAGCCTTGTGCCACTCACATGGCTGTGTTTAGATAAAACAGGAATGTTAACAGTCTGTCTAGAGTATGCTCCTCTTAAATTAATAATAATTATTTCCACCAAAGGCAGCTATCAAATATCTCCCCCATTCCATGGAGAATTTGTATATTTTTTTAATGTGTGCATGAAAGAGTAATTTGTTGTGCACATAAAATAAAATTTATATTTTGAAGCAGGTGAGTGGCTAGTGTTTAGCTGTCGGATTAATTATCACAGCAAGATATGATTAGAATTTGCCAACAAGGAGAACATTTTTACTTTGCTCAAGCACATTATTACCCCCTTAGATCCTTTCTCTGGCTCCCTATCGCCTTCTGTTTAAAATTTAAATGTTTCCCCAACATGTGTATTGAGTTTTTATCCTCTCAGAAATACTACTACCAACATTCATTTCAGCCCATTTCCCCCCATAGACATATTCATTTAAGTCATTTTTTATTTCACTCTCTCTCCATTCACTTGGCATTACCTGTATGTTGCCATATACTTTTCACTTATCTATTTTTTGATAACATTAGATTGCAAACAATGTAATGAGATTGCTTCCTTTCAGTGCCTTTTACTTACACCATCTAAAAACAATGCTATGTTAATAAAAAGAATGAAGAGAATCTTCAGCTGTGAAAGTGTTTTAAGTGAGATTAACTTTAGGAATAATACTTGATTTGTAAAAGCAATTATAAAAAATCTCTCAATATTTCTTTCATTTCAAATTAAATATTTTTAATGTATGTAAATATCTGAAACAATCATGAATAAAGATGCCAGATAAATACAATTCCTGATCAAATTGTATATCCTTTTCCTGAAAACAGTGAATTATTCAAGGCAGATAACCAGACAGAGAACTACAATAAAGAGAGAAAGAAAGAAAGCAAAAATCAAAAGAGAATAAGTCATTAATAGTAAAATAGCTCTGAAAAAGTAAGTAAAAAAATCAGTTGACAGCCTTAAATACTTTGAGAAAAGTGAAAATAAGTATATGCAATTTGATTTGTATAAAACAGATTTAGAGTCTTTTTTCCTAAAAGTTAACATGTCATCTATTACACTTTTGATAGGAAATTTGAAATCAAACTTCTTCAAGAATAAGTAGTAATAAATATTTTCACTACTGAAAGTCAAATGTGCAAAACCAGAACAAGATTAAATTTTTTTTCATTATGTAGGTGAAAAAGAAATTAATATTTTGGAGAACCAATATTAGAAATAGTAAGTATAATAATGTTTGGTACTTTTAATGTAACAATTGTGTGAGACTACTAAATGTGAATACCCCTATCCCCCAACTTTCGTGATTTGTGAGATTTCTTGCTATTTTTTCCTAAATATCAGTGTAAGCATATCATTTTAAACATTTTATTCAAAAAAACTGTATCTATAATGAAATAAGATACGACTAAGTCTGTTAAATATGTGACATGACCTGGCTGGGCGTGGTGGCCCATGCCTGTAATCCCAGCCCCTTGGGAGGCAGAGGCGGGTGGATCACGAGGTCAGGAGTTCAAGACCAGTCTGGCCAACATAGTGAAACCTCATCTCTACTAAAAATACAAAAAATTAGCCAGATGTGGTGGTGTGTGCCTGTAATCCCAGCTACTCAGGAGGCTGAGGCAGGAGAATTGCATGAACCCAGGAGGTGAAGGTTGCAGTGAGCCAAGATCGCACCATTGCACTCCAGCCTGGGCAATAGTGCGAGACTCCATCTCAAAACAAAACAAAACAAAACACAAAAAGCATATATATGGCATGACCAAATCTCTTTTCATCAAAATACTTTAATTGTGACTAATGTGAATATTTTGTTCAAACTCCAGACCAGAAACAGATAAAGGATCCGTAAGTGTTAAATACACTCAGGAGAGCATAGATTATACATGAAATGCAACTTCTGCAAAATAAATTAAGAATATACTTATTAGGTGGTGCTTTTTTCTTCCAAAAATGTGTGTATTAATATACATGCATACATATATGCATATACATGTATGTTTATATATAATCAAAAAAATACATAATCAAAAAATAAAATATTCTCAATGTATATTTTTTCAGACATTTATCTAAGATTAATACACACACATACACAAACATAAATTCACTGTAGCACACATATGTATATATAATCTCCACATTATTATGGAAGCCTTAAGATTTCTGTTTCATAAAAATATGACAATAATTTATTAATTGTGGTGTCTAACCTCTAAAACTGCACTGTCAGACCTTGTTCGTTATGTAGTAATTAGAAAGAGACCATTAGCATCAATTTTGTGAACTTTTCAATGTAGTTCAGGATATAGTGTGGTATAGCCAATTAAAACAAAAACATTTAAGGAAGTAAGGAAATCATTAAAGCCAATTCATTAGACCTTCATATTTTGGGTTCAGTAATACTGAACATGCACATTCAAGCAGAAAAACTTGAATTGCTGATATATCTCGAAGCATATTGTAAATTTAAGAGGTAGGAAACCTTAGCTTAGATTGCTGGTTTTACTTTGGCAAGACTATAGAAGTGATTTAAACTACTGTTAGGAATATCAAAAACCAAAATCAATAGCAATAGTTGAATATAAAATGGATGCTTCTAGAATTGTCTGTTTTGTTATTGTTGGGATAACTTTAATGAGATAAATTTTATTTCATGTGTACCTTTGCTGTTTTGTGCATTTGTCAAAAGTCTGATTCATTCTTGAAGCAAATGAGTGTACAGTAGTTAAACCATACCAAATCAAAAAGGAAGGTTTAGGAATTTTTCCTACTCTGAAACACTCAGAATATTCAAGTATGTATAATTCCTTAGAAGTGGTCATGTATTTTCAAATGCAGGTGTACCTTTGCTTTGATTTCATTATTTTCTATAGCTATACTTTAAATAATTTTAGCCACTGTGTCTCTACTTGATCACATGAGGATGTAGTGTGTCAGCAAAGCAGACTCCATGTGCAGCTCATTGAAAGTTGCTCTTGAGAGCTTAGGAAAGAGAACTAATAGTATAAATTGTGCAATTATTTGTGAAATCCTGGGCCTCTGTTTATAATCATCGTTATCACAGCATAATATTGCTTAAGGATACACACACAAACACAGATACATAAAACACTCCGCTATATACTTGACTTTTAAGAGCACAAAGAGCTTCAACTTCTCTAATGTGGTTTGGCTCTGTGTCCCCACCCAAATCTCACCTTGAATTGTTAATAATCCCCTTGTGTCAAGGGCAGGACTAGGTGGAGATAAGTGAATCATGGGGGAAGTCCCCCACCCCATGCTGTTCTCATGATAATGAGTAAGTACTCAAGAGATCTGATATGGGTTTATAAGGTGCTTCCCCCTTCATTCATTTTTCTTCTTCCTGCCATTATGTGAAGAAGGACATGTTAGCTTCCCCTTCTGCCATGATTGTAAGTTTCCTGAGGCCTCCCCAGCCATGTGGAACTGTGAGTCAAACTTCTTTCCTTTAGAAATTACCCAGTTTCGGCCAGTTCTTTATAGCAGCATAAGAACAGACTAATACATTCTCAAAATTCTATATCAACAAATCAGATGATGTGGGTGCAGGGAGCATTCTAGCAACCTCTGCCATATACAACAGTGACTTTACCTGTTTAAAATTCTGCAAGTATTTCAGACAATCATCAGCTATGAGGATATAAAAATCAAAATCCATCTGCACCCTCTTGCACCCACCGCAGGAGGAATAACAACAAACACTACATCATAATCAACAATCATTTATGAAGTGCTTAACATGTGCCAGGCAATTATCTTCTTTTCCTCAGAGTAACTCTATGACCTAAGCACTACAACCTGAATTTGCACAGGAGAAAACTGTGGTTTAGAGTCCAAGGGACATAATCGTATTAAGAATTCAGTTCTGGAATTCAGTTTAATTCCAAAATTAGTTATCTTAACTGCCATAGAAAATTTTCTTTCCCATTCCTACCAGCTCGAGACCAGAATTTAGAAAAAGTCTCTAACATATTTTAAAGCAAAAATGTTCAATGCCTAAATTTAGGAATGAATGCCTATACTAGAAGATGGATGCCTACCCCTTACTAGTTATATACCTCTAGGTTCCAACACAACCCTCTAGTTTAAGCTCTCCTTTAGGAACAGGATGAACTGGTGACAGAATTCAGACAGTACTAAGACAAAATCACAGACTTGACAGTGATCCATCCCTTGCACCCTAACTCCAGATTATACTTTAAATATTCCACAATGTATACACACACTTTCAAACATCATGGTGTATATGATAAATGCATATAATTTTGATCTGTCCATTTAAAAATATTTAAAAGAAAAAAATGAAGTAAAAATGCCCTAAAAGAATAAAGGATCATGAATAAGCACAAAAACTGTTTAGGTATAGTGAGAAAGGTTTATTTCAATCTCTCTCTCACACACACACGTGCATGCGCACACACTCACATACAATAAAAAAATGAGGAGTAAGATATCTTATTTCTCTTTTAAAAATTGAGCATCATCCAATTTTAGATAAAGAGGAAGGGCATTATTACTATTAAAGAAGAATGACAAATATTCGCTAATAGAAGAAATAGATTCACATTTAAAATTAGTTAATTATCAAACAATAAAAATACTAAGTATGTGAAATAAGTGCACTCAGCAAACACATATAGAAAAATAATTTTTCAAAAACTAGTTTTCCATGAGTAATAACAGCCACTTAAATAAGTGGCAATCTTGGTTATGTCTTTGTTTTAAAACAATGACTCTCGTAGCACTATGAAGGCTGAATTATAAAGAGAAAACAAATAAAACCTTGAGACTGCTACAATGGTCCAGGTGAAAGATAACGTTTTCCTGAAATAAAGCAGTGGCATCAGGGACGGAGAAAAGATTTATGAGATATTTAATAAGTAAATAGACAGAGCTAGATGCTTGATGGAAAGTGGAAATTGAGCAAAAGAGAGAAATAAGATATGCCTGTAAGACTAATCTGGTAAATATTTTCATAGGTAAAATTAATCAGGAATGACTACATAATTTGTAGGGCCCAGTGAAAAATGAAAATGTGGGGACCTTTGTTCAAAAGTATTAATAATTTCAAGATGGCAACTGCAAAGCATTAAAATAAATGCAGAGCCCTTCTGCACATGGCACCCTGTGCAACCACATGGGCCACAAGTCCATGACGCTAATTCTGAAAATAGTTCACTAATTTGCTGGGACAAAAACAGGGAAGCAAAATAAAGAAGTTGGGAAGAATTGCTCATGCAATATTTTAAATAAGTTTCATATTAGAAAAACAGTCTCAATGAAAGGAGAATCTCATCTTTTGTCCGCATTTGAGCTAGGTCTGCCTTTCATGACAAACTGCCATTTGCCTAAGAGCAGGAAGCATACTTCCTCCCCAGGTTATGGCCCTGTGGGAAAGCAGCAAAGCCCTGCCAATTCATTGCATTCCCTAGAGCTGTGTTCAATGACTTAGCAACAGAAAACATGGTGCCAGGGAGGGGATGAAGGTGTCGCAGAAGGGGTGTAGAGAGTGGGAGGATATTACTGTCTTGCTTTCTTCTTCAGCTCTGCATTTCCCAATACCTTTTGTTTTCTTTGGGAGCTAAGTTCTTACTCCTCCTTGATCAGACAACATTGACAAAAGCATGATACACACCTGGGGTGGGGGGCAAAAGTGGGAGTGGTGGGAGGTGGAGGCAACTCATGGTCTACTGGGGCCAGGGTGAAAGCAACCATTCCCATTATGATCTAGTCTGTGTCCTCTCACTGGGGCTGACTTGTCTGTCAGAGTGAACGCAAGACTGGTGGGGAAGCTTTCTCCACCTTGCAGATAAGTGTAACATTTACCAGACAGGTGCCAAGACATAACACTTTCTTTATCTTTTCCTGGGTCCAACGAGGAAGTCAAAACACCTTCAACCAAGGGAGGCTCTGTTGCTTACTTGGAGAATGAGACAACTTCTTCAATATAAGCCCCAGCTCTTTATTTACATAGGTGCAGGCAGGTGGAAGAGAGACAATGGGGCATAGAAACTAGGGTTTTGGAGTCAAAGTGGAGATTTCCTGACATAGGCATGTAACTCCCCAAACTGAGACTGGAGGAACAATGGAGGGCTATTGCCCTATCCCTGCTAACAGAAAGTGTGGAGGGGTGGTAAATGCATCTCCTCACTGGGTAAAGAAAGCCTAAAATGTGAAGTGAAACTTCTGCTTGTCTCTCTGCTATCCCTGAAGCTGCCTTTGTGTTTGTGACAATACAAAGCCAATCTCTCACTCTCTCCAAAATCCATCTTTGTAAAACAAAAAAGAATAATAAAAGAGAAATCATAAAAGCATAAATTAGAATGACAAATGAAAGACTAAATTTAACTAGTGTAACAAAATAGGAAAAACCAAATCTGCTTAAATTAACCCCTTAAACATGTACTGGGTTGATTTTTTTTTAATCTAAAAATGTTTTCCCAAAAAGAAACACAAAGAGGCTTAGAAATAAAATTTCACAACAAATATAAAAATAAAAAGAGCACAGCCCTACCCATACAACATTAGCAAAAGGGAAGTAGAGTGGTTATATTACTAGCAAACTAATATTTAAACCTTTGAGGCTAGATGGCATGTTTTACTTATAAGTCTAGTGTATAGCATTTTTGTAAGACTTAGTGAGTACAGCACATTAATGAAGTTGGATTTCTAAGACATGAAATATCAGAAACGGGCCATTTTAATTTTGTATTAAACACTAACTTATAACAAATAGCTAACAATTGACTTCGACATTCTCATGCTTTTACTTAATCTCTTTATTAAGTTCTCCCCTTTGCCTTCTACCACTTGCACCCCCTCTTCAGGGACTCTAATTTTCCTTAGCATCTATATTTCATAACAACATACGTACCTTGCAAGTTCTGAAGCAGAGCAAATAGACTGCAATTGATCAAATATTTTTTTTTCATTTTATAGATACATGAAAAGAATTGCCCCTGGCTCAATTCTTCTAACTCCTATTTCTTTTTGGATCTCCCAATGACTTCAAAGAGAAATTTTCTCCGGGAGAATTGAGCAAGGGGTCTATAATGTATAAATCTAAGTTTTTTAATGTCAAGACATAAAATAACAATAATTCACTTTTTAAAAATGAACAAAAAGCCCAACAAAAACAAAAACAATTTTAGAAGCCCCTCCTACTATTAAAATCTCTTTGTCTTATTGTCAGAGATAGAATTTGACTAAGTAAGTTCATGTACCCAAAACATATAATTTGTTCAACTGTGTTTTATGTTAACAATTATGTCTCAATAGAGTGATGTAGAGATTTCATGAAAGCAGGCAACTGAAATGTTCATTCCAAAGCAGCATAGTTCAATAGGACTCTTTACTTCAATCATGGATATGGTCCCAGCACTAATAAGGTAGCCACTTATGTGCCCCTTTTAACCTTTCGAATGTGGTGAGTATAACGAAGGAAATAAACTTTTAATTTTGGTTAATTTTTAATTAATTAGAATGTAAATAGTTACGGTGACTGTTGGCTACCATACCAGACAACATAGTTCCAATTTTGCTTCTACAGCAGGCAATCTGCTAAACAGGAGTGCAGTGAAAAGTGAAACCAGTATTAGACTCATGAAACTTATGGTTTAGTGCTGGTAACAAGAAACATGTAAATGAATAAACAAAAATGTGAACTGAGTAGAAAAGCATGGTTTTTTTAAAAAAGGGAGATAATTTACTATGATTAAGGAGACAGGGAAGACCACATAGAGGGTATGAGCTAACACCTGAATGATAGAAAGGGGTCAATCAATCAAATAGCTCAAGGAAAGGGCATCGGTGACTAAGGAGCAGCAGAAGCCAAGTCTCAAGCATCTTGGCTTTTTCGTGGAACTGACAGAAACGTGTGGCTGGAATAGAGTAAGTAAGAAAGAGAAAAGAAAAGTCAAGTTGGAAGAATTAAGCAGTGTCTAGTATATGCCATGTCTTCAAATTTATAAAAAGGCTTTGATCTTTTTAAAATTGCAAATGAAAACTATTGCTTTATTTTATTTATGTATTTATTATTTATTTGTTTTGAGATATGCAACGGTGCAATCTTGGCTCGCTGCAGCCTTGACCTCCTGAGCTCAAGCAATCCTCCCATCTCAGCCTCCCAAGTAGCTGGGACTACAGGCACATGCCACCATGCTCAGCTGTTTTTTGTATTTTTTGTAGAGACAGGGTTTCACCATGTTGCCTAGACTAGTCTAGAACTCCTGAGCTGAAGCTATCTGCCCACCTTGGCCTCGCAAATGGCTGGGATTACAGGCATGAGCCATGGTGGCTGGCCACATCTACAGCATTTTTAATGGAAGAGAAACCTTATTATATTTGTGAATTTAAATTTTTACTTTCTTTGCCTCATACAGAATTAACCAGAGAGAGTGAAAATGGAATCTGGGGAGAAAATTTAAGAGGGTGTTGCAGTTGTCTGATTTGATACAGTAGGAGCATCTGAAGTGAAAAGAAGGCTCTAAGGTCCACACATACACAATGTGGATTAGACTTGATGTTCAGAAAAGAGAAATAGGGGTTAACCTTTCAACATGAGAGTAAACAAATCTCAGTGAGACAGGGAAAGCTGTGGGAAGAACAAATGCCAGGCCTCAGCCATATGTTTAATTTTACTAATTTTAATGTGTTGTTGAGATACTCAAAAGGAGTTCTCAAGTAGGCAATTGGAGCCAGAGAGTGGAGTTTCAGCCCAAGAGACAAATTTTGGAGTCTTCTAAAAAGAGATAGTGATTTGTTTTTCATTAGGATTTAAATTTGTAGGTTTAGTTAGGTAAATCCTTCATAGCTTTATTTTGTATGAAATGTATCCTAATCTATTGAAATAATTTATATTATGTCAATATTTGTCATTTACTTAGAAGTACCATAAGTTTTTGTCTTAAACATTTTCATATCTGTATGCCCCAAAATTTTTTAGTTGATTCTCAACATAACACAACATTATAGCTAGATAGGAATAATAAGTTTTAGTGTTCTATCCCACTGTAAAATGACTGCAGTTAACAATATAATAAATCATTTCAAATAGCTAGAAGAGGTGTACCAAATGAACCCAAGACAGAGAAATCATGTTTGAGATGAGGGAAATGCTTGATCTAATCACTATATATGTATCAAAACATCGCTATGGACCCCATAAATATGCACAATTTTTATATGTTAATGAAAATTATTTTTTAACGTAAAGCAGTAAAATTTTATCTTAACAAAAAATGTGTTACAGGAAAAATCCATAAAATAAATACTAACGAGGTAATGTCATTCAGTCAAGAAAACTGACTCAGAGGATCCTGACTGGAGGGATAAGGTGAGCAGAGCAGGCTGTCTATAGCACACTACTCTCTATTTCTCATCATCATCTGTCTTCTCACTTTCATCTCAGTCATACATGTAAAAACATTTCAGTGCATTGATCCAAAACTCAACACTGCTAAATCATTCTAAAGAAATGATACTATACTTCTTTAAGTACTAGGTATAAGACAAAAATATGCCATGATTTATTTAAACATAAGGTACCTAATCAAATCAAGTGACAAAAACCCACATGGGGATGAATAAATATTGTGAACACAAAATTTGTTGTAATAACATTAATACTGAACCTTCATATTCTACTGTTAGAAATGCATTGATTATTAATGAAATTAACTTAATCATTCATTTTCTTCTCATTTCTGGTAGCATATTGTTGTTAGCCATTTCTTTCTGAACCTCTCTTTTTTTATTTCATTTTTTTATTTCATTAAATTATTTCTTGACTTTTATTCTCTTTGTTCTAAGAGGTGTGTATCAGGAACAGAAAACCAAACACTGCATGTTCTCACTCAAAAATGGGAGTCGAACAATGAGAACACATAGGCACAGGGAGGGGAACATCACGCACCAGGGCCTGTCAGTGGGTGGAGGGCAAGTGGAGGAATAGCATTAGGGGAAATACCTAATGTAGATGACAGGTTGATGGGTGCAGCAAACCACCATGGCACATGTATACCTATGTAACAAACCTGCATATTCTGCACATGTATCCCAGAATTTAAAGTATAACAAAATAAAATAAATAAAATAACATAAAACAAAATAAAACCTTATTTTTAAAAAAAGGAAAAAAAAAGAGGGGTGTGTGTGTGTGTGTGTGTGTGTGACATTGTAGGATCAGGGAAGAGGCGAAGTCATTTCTGAAGCAAATTGTATAGTCCAGAGCTTTCAAGAAACAATTTATGAAGAGATTAAGAAAATACATCAGGATATACCTAATCTATAGACGCTATAGGAATTCTGAATTCTTGAGAATTCCATAGAGAAACACAGTTGCTGATTGACTAATTTCATAACAATGTAGTAAATATGTCAACCAGATGAAACTGGTATAAATAGAAATACAGCTAGCATTTGTACTGAAACTAAAATTAAAACTTTAGTCTTTCCTAGATCAAAATAATACATCATACTGGTATCCAATTATTTTTCTTATTTGTAAGAGCTCTTCACCAGGAAAGATATTACATGCATACTATATATTTATAAATACATGTGTCATACATAATGTTAATATTCTAAGGTTGAAATTTATATGCAATGAATATAACTCTAGAATTTATTTTTGTGTGAAGAAACCTCTTATCAACAGGGAAAAAATTATATGAATTATATCAATGTGGAATGAATTTGAGATAAATTACTTATCTCACATTACTCAGCTTGTTATGCACTTTGGGGATATTTACTTTTTGCTTCCTCTATCCAAAGCCAATATTCAAATAACCCTGAAAACTGCAATGTTAAAATTTTAAAATCACTTTAATCCATAGAACCAAAATTTTGCTGAGCCTAGAGCTGCAATATAAAAGATCATATTCATTATAATCATGGGAACAGAATAAATTTAATTTGATCCTCACAATATTCTTATGAGGCAGATATTATTCCTTTTCTACAGAGAAGGATACTGGCATGTATGGATATTAACTACATCACACAGTTAGTGTATCGTAAACACTCTTGAGAGTTAGGACTGTCTTATGCTTTTCTGAACCTGCAGGACATAGTTGGAGAGTGACTGACATATCATAGGTGTCCAGCACATGTCTGTTTCGTTGAAATAAGGCAGTGGTGCTGCAAATTAAATTGAGTATTCCCTGACATTAAATTCATTATCTTTCCACTGTATTGTATAATACTCTACTGAATCGAGAACTAAGCTCCCTCCCCCCACCTAAATATAGATGTCCACTACCTTGTGGATTTCTCTTACTTAGCTTTCTTTAAAGTAAACCAAAAAGGTGTGGGGTGGGGGGCATCTAAAATGCATATTTACTGCATTTTTAAAAAGTGTACAACTGACCATAATTGAGGGTCCAAGATGTTGGTAAATGGGGTGGGGAAATCTCATAAAATCCATCAATGGAGGACATAAATAGTATAAGCTCTGGATTTGAAAAATGTCTGGGGAAACAAGGATGAACAAAACAATGGAATAGAACAAAGAAAAAATTCCAAGGAATAAAAAATTGACACATGCAGAAAAATACTCCAGGGCACACTTGAATCCCAGACTCATGTGTCCAGATGGCGATAGATCAGGAGGCCTCTGCAGTTGAGTGGCTTTCTGTGCATTTCAAAATCGTTTGCATCCCTTAGAGCTCTCAATATGGTGCCTTATTAATAATGATTGCCCAGTAATTGTGGTCGAATATTGATTAATACCAAGGACCCACTGAAGGCCCCAAGTAAACAATCACATTTCTGAAGAGAGTGAAGATATGGCTACTGTTTGAAATAGTCTGAAATTAGATTTAGATCTACAAACTTGTAATTAAGTACCTATTGTGAGCAAAGCAGTGAATTCAATGCCAAAGGTAAAATAGCTTTTAAATTCAGAATTACATTTTTAAAATCATGAGGAATATAAGGTGAATACAAACATGTTAAAGAAATTCCAGCATATCAGTACAATTAAAAATCAATGGTTTGAAATAAAATAATATTAGGATGAATTGGTATTTTGTAAACTGAGTTAATTTATTAAGTAAATTAGCATACAAGACTATCAAGTCTGAAAATGTAAATAGTTTAAAGACTTTCAATAGATGACACACCACTGTTTACAATTAAAGACTGCAAGGAGACATTGACAAATGGATCCATAACTTTGATGTTGGTATCAGTGAGGTCAACAAAGTCGCTTGTAGGATAATCTTTGCAGTGAGGTCAACAAAGCCTTTTGTAGGATAATCTTTGATGCAATCTGAATCTACAGCTGCATGCCATGGGAGCTGCAAACAGGCCCATTCCATGTTTCTATAGCCCCATTTTTGAGCCTCATACTTTTTTCAAAAAACACGCTTGTGTCATTGACAAGGAGATAGTGTTGACACTGCTAGTTTTACATCAAATTCTGTTTTCTGATTATTTTACAATAATGGAATTGTAGCTGGGGATTGCTGCTCATCTAAGGACAATATTTTTCAGCACTCCCTGTAGTTAAATGTGGTCATGTGATTGATTTATTTTATTATTATAATTCTTTTGAGACAGAGTCCTCGCTCCATCACCCAGGCTGGAGTGCAGTGGCTGCAATCTCGGCTCACTGCAACCTCCACCTGCCGGGTTCAAGCAATTCTCCTGCCTCAGCCTCCCAAGTAGCTGGGACTACAGGTGGGCACCATCATGCTCTACTAATTTTTGTATTTTTAGTAGAGATGGGGTTTCACCATGTTGGCCAGGCTAGTCTCGAACTCCTGACATCAAGTGATGCACCCACCTCAGCCTCCCAAAGTGCTGGGATTACAGGCATAAGCCACCACACCCCAGCCTCATGTGGTTGATTTCTGAGCCAACTTGCATTTGAGGTCTTCGGTGCTCTGTCCCTCTGTCTTCTAGAGCAACTTTGAAAATTCTTGTTGAAGATGGTAGAACTGCCCTTCCCTTGGATTGAATGACTTCATGAATGACAGCCATTCATTAACCTGGAATAGCTCATTTGGATCATTACTTTATGAAATAAATTTCTTTGTTTCACTTTACTCTTATTGTATTCTTTAGGTGACTAAATTATTTTTAGGTATCTTGCTAAGGGCTTAGTTTAAATTAGTTCCACCAGTAACATAGCTCTGAGAATTTAGGTCCAGCTTTACTTAATTTACCACCATTGGGTTTTTTCTTTCATTTATTTATTCAACCAAATTCTATGTGTCCTCATCAAAAATTGAAAACTTCCTGAAATATGTAAATGGTAAAAAACAGACTAGAGAATCTACTTTTCAGAATGTAGGATTAGAATTCAAGCATGTCATATACGATATAGAGTCAAACATATATAAAACGTAGGAGGAAAATTACTACTTCACCCCTTAAAAAAGGGAAAACTTCTGACTACTATAGAAATAAAATATGCAGGTGTAATTATTCGATATCTTCATATGCATGAGATAGCATTAATCATCTTATTATCAATTAAACCAAAGTTTGATGTAGATATAAAAGCACAGAAAATGAAAATATACCAATTTCTGAGCAAATGTATAATAGAGCAAGATCTTCCAATTTTTTATGATTGAATAACTGAAATAGCTCAACAACTTAGCCTAAATTTCTTGATGTATTCTCAAATGGATTAGAAATTTTAAATGTCCATAATTTTTTCTTAAATACTAACATCATTAATTAACATACAAATAATCCAACATCATTACATGTTATTGGCATAAGAATAATAAAGATAAGTAATATGCAAAATGTTGTTTATTATCTTATTTTTAAAATTGAAATAAAATTGTATATATTTATTATGTACAACATGCTGTTATGAAGTATATATACATCATGGAATGGTTAAATCTAGCTATTTAACAAGTGTGTTACACAGCTATTTTTGTGATGAAAACACTTACCTCCTTTTGCATTTTTCAATAATATATTATATCATCAACTATAGTCACCATGCTGTGCAACAGATCTCTTAAACTGATTTCTCCTATCTAACTATCAATATGTATCCTGTCACTGACATCTACCCAACCCTTCTTCCCCCTAACCATCACAGCCTTTGGAAATCACCATTTTACTCTCTTTTTCTAGGAGATTAACATTTTTTAAAGTTTTATTTTATTTTAATTGACACATAATTGTGCATATTTGTGAGGTACAATGTGATGTTTTAATACATGTATACATTGTGTAATGAATAGAACATTCCTATTCAATAGAACATGATAATTTATTCCTCCTATCTATCTGTAATTTTAACAAGTGGTCTTCTTTTTTGGTTGTGTTTTTGTCTGGTTTTAATATTAGGGTAATGCTGGTATTAAAAAAATAAATTTGCAAATATGTTTTTCTCTTCAATATATGAAAGAGTTTGAGAATAATTGGTATTAATTATTCTTTAAATGTTTGATAGAATTCAACAGTGATGCCGTCAAGTTCTGAGCTTTTCCCTGGTGGAAGACTTTTTACTACTGATTCAGTCCCCCTTACTCCTTACTGATCCATTTAGATTTTCTATTTCTTCATAACTCAGTCTTTGTAGGTTATATGTGTTCAAGAATTTATCCATTTCTTTTTGCTTATCCAATTTGTTGGCAGGTAATTGTTCATAATAATCTCTTACAAAAATTTGTGTATTTCTGTGGCATTAATTATAATATCTCCCTTTTCTTCTCTGATTTTATGTATATGAATCATCTTTTTTTTTCTTAGTGTAGTTAAAGATTTGTCAATTTAGTTGACCTCCTGAAAAAGCCAACTCTTTGCTTCATTAATCTTTTCTATTTTTTAATCTCTATTTAATTTTTTTCTGTGATCTTTACTGCTAGCAATATTTACTTTACATATTTAGCTGCTCTGAAGTTGGGTATGTATATATTTACAATTGTTATATCTTCTTGCTGAATTGGACCCTTTATAATTATATAATGACCTTTGTTTCATTTTACAGTTTTTTTTTACTTAAAGCCTAATTTATTTAATTAAGTAAAGCTACTCCAAATCTCTTTTGGTTGCCATTTGCTTGGAATATCTTTTTCCATCCCTTGACTTTCAGTGTGTGTACCCTCACAGGTGCTGTGAGTCTCTTTTTGGCAGCATATAGTTAAATCCTGTTTTGTTTATACATTCAGACACTCTTTGTTTTGATTAAATAATTTAATCTATTTACATTAAATCTAATGATTGGTAAATAAGGACTTACTATTGCCATTTTGTTAATTGTTTTCTAGTTATTTTAGAGATCTTTTTTCTTTCTTCCTCTCTTGTTTCTTTCTTCCTCATTTAGTTTGTTTCTTTGTATACCTCTAGTAACAGTGCTTTCTTGCTTATTACTTTTTGTGTATGTATTCTAGAGTTTTGCTTCATAGTTACCATGAGGCTTATAAAAACATTTTATAGCTATAACAGGTTATCTTAAGTTGGTAACAAGTTAACTTTGATGGAAAAAAAAAACTTTATAATTTTACTTGAGTCCTTCCACTTCATTTTGAATTTTTGATGTTATACTTTACATATATTTAAATTGCATGCCCTTTAACAAATTATTGTGGTTATTAAAATTTTTAATATTTTTATCTTTAAATCTTCGTACTAAAGATATTAGGGATTTACATATCACCATTATAGTATTAGAATATTCTAAATTTGACTGTGTAGTTCATTTTAGCAGTAAGTTGTTCTGTGCTCAGATGTTTTTGTGAAATTCATTCATTTAATTTTCTCTCAGATTAAATAACTCCCTTTAGCAATTCTTACAGATCTGGTGGTGATGAACTTCCTAAGCTTTTGTTTTTCTGTGAAATTATTTATCTCTCCTTCATTTCAGAAAGATAGCTTTGCAGGATATAGTATTTTTGGTTGCCGGTCATTTTTTCCCCCTTCAGCAGTCTGCATATATCATCCCATTCTCTTCTGTCCTGTAATGTTTCTGTAGAGAAGTCCTCTGCTGGACATATTAAAACTCCCTTTTATGTTATTTGCTTCTTTCTCTTGCTGCCTTCCGGACCCTATATTTGTCTTTTATCTTTGAAAGTTTGATTATAATATGTCATGAGGTAGCTTCATTTGCATTGAATCTACTTGATGTCTTTGGATGTTGAGGGAAGTCAGGGACCCCAAACAGAGGGACCGGCTGAAGCTACGGCAGAAGAACATAAATTGTGAAGATTTCATGGACATTTATTAGTTCCCCAAATTAATACTTTTATAATTTCCTATGCCTGTCTTTACTTTAATCTCTTAATCCCGTCATCTTAATAAGCTGAGGATGTATGTCACCTCAGGACCCTGTGATGATTGTTATCTGTACAAATTGTTTGTAAAACATGTGTGTTTGAACCATATGAAATCTAGGCATCCTAAAAGAACAGGATAACAGCGATGTTCAGGCAACAAGGGAGATAAGCATAAAGCCTGACTGCCTGTGGGGCCAGGCAGAACAGAGTCATATTTCTCTTCTTGCAAAAGCGAATAGGAGAAATATCGCTGAATTATTTTTCTCAGCAAGGAACAGCCCTGGGAAAAGAATGCATTCCCAGGGGGAGGTCTCGAAAATGGCTGCTCTGGGAGTGTCTGTCTTATGCAGTTGTAGATAAGGGATGAAATATGCCCTGGTCTCCTTCAGCACCCCCAGGCTTGCTAGGATTGGGAAATTCCAGGCTGGTGAAATTCTAGTCAGACTGGTTGTCTGCTCCCGAACCCTGTTTCCTGTTAAGATGTTTATCAATGACAACATGTGCCCAGCAGGACGTGGACCTTCATCAGTAATTCTAGTTTTGCCCTGGCCTTGCAATCTCAATCTGCCTCTCTGCCCTTGTGATATTTTATTGCCTTGGAAGCATGTGATCTCTGCGACCCACACTCTATTCGTACACTCCCTCCCCTTTGAATATCGCTAATAAAAACTTGCTGGTTTTGCGGCTTAGGTGGGCATCACGGAACCTGCTGACATGTGATGTCACCCCTGGAGACCCAGCTGTAAAATTTCTCTCTTTTGTACTCTTTCTCTTTACTTCTCAGACTGGCTGGCACTTAGGGAAAATAGACAAGAACCTATGTTGAAATATTGGGGGCTGGCTCCCCCGATAGTTGGACATTCCTGTACCTGGATATTTATATTTCTCTGGGTTTGGATACATCTATTCTTTTTTAAAAAATAAGATTTCTACCCCCTTTATCTTCCTCCGCCCCCTCTTGAATGCCAATCACTTGAAATTTTTTTCTTCTGATGCTGTCCCATTAATTCTGTCAGCTTTCTTCATTTCTTTTCATTATTTTTTCTCCCCAGACTCTATGAGTTTAAATAACTTGTCTTTTAGTTTAAATTATTTCTTCTACTTTATCAATTCTGCTGATAATATGTATTGCAGTTTTCATTCCAAGTATTATATTTGCAGTTTTCATTCCAATTATTTTATTTTTCATCTCTAAGATTTCTGTTTGATTTTTATATAAATAAATAGCTCTGTTAAATTTCTAGTTTGGATAACATTGTTTTTCTAATTTTGTTTATTGTTTCTTTGTATTTCTTGAATATTGGTGAGCTTCCTTAAAAAAATCATTATTTTGAATTTATTATCATGCAGTTTATACATCTTCATCTCTTTAGGATCAGTTACTGATACTTTATTTTGTCCATTTGGTAGTGTCATTTTCCCCTAATTTTTCATGATCCTTTTGTTCATGTGTCGATGCCCTACACATTGAAAAAACATTTTTTCCAGTATTTGCAGTACGGATTTGTCTGAAAATGCCTTTCAACAGTAAGCTTGTCCAGCGATTCTGGGCAGGTTGTTTGGTGTGGTCCCTAAGCCTATGACTCCTGTAGACTTTTCAGTGGTAGGTAATGCCCTTCCCTCAGAACCACCATGGTTGGTGCAGTGCCATGCTGGAATTCCATGGCTGCTGAGGCTTTCACATTGCCAGGGTATATCTGCAGCCCATGGCTGCTGAAGCCTGCCAGTTGCTGAGGTTTGTACAGAACCTATGGTGACTGCACTTGGCTGGTGATGATGCAGGCCAAAGATTTTGCAGGGACTATGCATTCCCTCCTAGCACTGAGACAGGCCAGGAGGCTAAATTAATGGACACCAGCCTGAATTCAGAGTCCATAGGTGTCTGCCTGGTGCTAGGTTTTACTGTGGTGGGCCCAGTGTTAAGGACCAAGGCAAAATCCTGTGCTCACTTCCCATCTTTCCTCAAGCTCATGATATATTTCTTCGCATTGCACTTCCTGGGTTGGTGGAGGAATTAAACAGGTAATGTAATACTGTCATTCTTACCCTTTTCAGTTCATTTTTTCCTGTCATTATGCAACAACGAGGCACTGTAATCTCCCGGCTGGTTTCCTTACCTCTTGTCAGGTAGTTTTGTGCATGTATAGTAGTTCAAATTGATGTTTCGGTTGGGAGAATGGCAATCACTGGAAGTTCCTATTCTGCCATCTAACTCGGCTCAATCCTAAACAGATCATTTCTAGGTTGTATATATTGAAATGTATTTATTTGATATTATGAAACATAGACTATACCAAGTTATTGAGTCAGCTGATATTATGTGAATATCCAAATTCATTAAGATACAAGTATCAGAGAAAAAAAATTTAATTTATATACACAATGAATCAGTTCATATTTAAATTCAGAGAGATTCAAAGCAAGTGTATGGTAAATCATTTTTCAAAATAATGACTTTTTTTTTTTGAGATGAGGTCTTATTATGTTGCCTAGGCTGGCATGCAATGGCTATTGGAAGGTTCAACAATAGTGCACTGCAACCCTGAACTCCTTGTTTCAAGCAATTTTCAAGCTTCAGCCTTCCAAGTAGCTGGAACTATGGGTTCCCAGCTAAGACTACTTAAATTTTTTGTGTATATATTTGTGTAGGTATTTACACATATATGTGAATTTTATAAAATGACATATATTTTATATATAATCTATATACCTGAGTGAAGAAAGCCATGATAAATACATATCAAAGAGGAAAATAAACATACAACTTTGACAAGGCAACTTTCAAACAAGAGCAAGCTGTATTTAACTAATAGTTATATTGAAAGATAAAGTCAGAGCCAAATAAAAGACAATATTTAATTGCAAGGATGTGAAGTATATAAGAATAAGGGATATAAGAATGAGGTCAGATTAAGATAAAGATGATTCCACTAGGGCCAATAGAAATTTCATTCAAGATTTAAAATGTACCCAATACAGCCAAATATTTTATACCTGTAACCACTACTCCACCCTATTTTCCTATAGATGTTCAAAAGGAATTCCAAAGAGTGCAAGAAGAAATTATCTTGCCACAGTAAGTAGAGAGGAATGAGTAGTCATCTTTACAAAAAGTGCAACATTTGGTAGAGAGGGGAGATATTGCTAAAGCTGACTACAGAGTAGAAGTCATGTGGAAGACAGTCAGCACACGCAGTTTATATTTCCAATGATTCTTTGACAAGGATTGCCTATACCTCAAGTTTTTTTTTAATAGTATACCTTCACAACTTAATCTCTCTGTAGTTTTTTGTTTTTTTGTTTTTTTGAGACGGAGTCTTGATCTGTCATCCAGCAGGCTGGAGTGCAGTGGCACAATCTCAGCTCACTGCAACCTCTGCCTCCTGGATTCAAGCAATTCTTCTGTCTCAGCTTCCCAAGTAGCTGGGATTACAGGCGCCCACCACAACACTCGACTAATTGTTGTATTTTTAGTAGAAATGGGGTTTTGTCATGTTGGCCAGGCTCATTTGAAACTCCTGATCTTGGGTGATCCACTTGCCTTGGCCACCCAAAGTGCTGGTATTTCAGGCGTGAGCCACTGCGCCAGGCCTACTTAATCTCTTCAAAAGTTAAAATTGGGCAATTATATGTAGGGCCTTCCATATTGTATTTCTTAAGAGGTGGATTATGGACAAGATTTATATATTGATAAAAATATAATGATTGATCACACTCAAACACATACATTTCCATGAATGCACTGAAAAAAAAAAACGAAAACTTTAATTCTCATTCTGTCTTTATTTTAGAGAAAATTTTCTTTGAGTTAAACAAAGTCCAATTAAAAGATGTGGCCCAGGCAACGAAGAGCTTGTGACTTAGACAGGAGTCAACTTACTTCAATTCCTTTGGGTTAGAGTCATTAACATTTGCGTGTAAAACTTTCTATATAGATTATATGAGGTGTTTCAGTTCCAGACCTCAAAACAAGCATAGATCATTAAGTTACACCTCTATCAAGGTAAAGGTTAAATAGTTTGAGGAAAATGACAGGAATTCTCAGAGCATAATGTAATTTTAGAATTTAGCTTTAAATTGTCTGGTTTCTAAGACAAAAAAGAACAAAAGTCAAGAAAAAAATTATTTTCCATCCTCTAAAGCAGATCTATGGAATAGAGTTTGAAGTCATGGGCAGGGCTCTTCAGCGTTATACAAATTAAGTAATTTTTGCCCAAGCAAAGAAGTGATCACCAAGGCCAAAACATGCTTCTACAACTTTGCTCCATTATTAGATGCACATTGATTAAGAAAACCCTGAGTTACTGGTATTTTTCATATATATAATCAATTATCAGAACTCTGAAATAGCGCTAAAAACACAACAAAAGAAAAAATACATCGTATCGATTTTTTGAGAAATTCATAGAAAAAATTCAAAACCATTATCATCATATAATTTAAGAAATAAATTTTTTTCTGTCTCTGTCTCTCTGTCAGTCTCTTTCTCTGTCTGTCCATCTGTCTCTTTCTCTGTCTCTCTCTTTCTCTTTCGCTCTCTCTCTTTCTGTGTCTTTGTCTCTCTCTGTCTCTGCCTCTGTCTGTCTCTCTTTCTCTCTCTCTCTGTATCTTTCTCTCTCTCTTTTCTCTCTCTGTCTCGCTCTCTCCCTCCCTCTCTTTTTTCTAAAATAAGCTCTGGCAGATCTAATTGAATCCATTACCATTCTTAACTTTAGAAATCAAAGATTTGATCTCCATACAGAATCCTGTACAAAACTGGTGAGTTGATTTCTGGGCTTGGATACCTCATAGATATTACATATTAATAAAGATCCAACCCTGAAAAAAGATACAAATAAATTTTTAACTTTTCTATCTGGACCCCAAATAGATAAACACATGCTCATGTCTTATACTTTGGAGTATTCTTAATGTGTGAGAACTCATTCACGCCAGTTAATATTTTTGGAATGTGCTACAAAATGGGACTACCTCATACTAAAAGTTGCTTTCTCATGAATAGAGATGTCTAATAATACGAGATAAATGGTTGAGGTTAATTTTTGTTTTGCATGTGATGTTCTTCATGGTTATTCACAGCAATCAGCTCTAAGCCAGTATTTCACAGTCTGGTTTACAAAGTAATTTAATTGTTGTCTGTAAAGAATAATTTGTTAGGAATACTAAAGGAAGTAGATTGGGAATAATTTACTTTCAAATGTTGTACTTCAAGTTGGAGCAGATTTGTAGGTACCTAGCACTGAGGTCATGTTTACTGTCACTCAGATATGTTTAGTGTTTAGCTGTGGGAGAGAGAAAGAGGTGGAGCTGGAGTTGTCTTACAAAGGATTGTGCAGTTTGGGTGCCTACACTGGCAGAAATGGACCAAGACTAGGTGTCTACACTATGAATACAGAACCAGAGAAAGAACATCCCTTGAAATAGTGCACTATCTTTGTTAGCTTCTTACTTTTTTAAATCTAAAAACATGATATGTATTGTTATTTAAAAGTTTGTAAATAAGTTTTACACTAGGGGGATCTCTTATATAGTCTGTTTATGAAGCCAAATTTAAACATGAAAAATTATTTTAAATTATTCCAAAGAGAGATTTAATTAAAAAGCTGATAAAAGCATGGGGAGGTGTTTGGTGATCTATATACATGAATATGTAACCTATATACATGAGTGAAGAAAGCCATAAGCCAAATACAAGTAGCTGCAGCTCTGAGTGTGGATACTGGAGATTTTGACAAGAGTAGACAGCAGTAGTCAGTCTACCAGCTCTAGAAGAGTCAGAGATGACGATAGACTCACCAAGCCATGGTGCTGCCAAGGTAGAAGAGGCTGTTCCTTGGAAAGGGTAGTGGCTAAGAGCTTTCTGGAACCTTAGGCACACAAATATAAGATACATCCAATCATTCCCAAACATAGCTAAAGTATTAGAAGAAAAAATAACATAATACAAGATCCCACTTGAGACCTATCAAAACACTATCCTCACAAGTATTTTTAATTTCAAGTTTATAGACATTAATACTTATAGTGTAGATAGTACAGCAGTAGTCTACAAATCTGAGTTTGGGAAATATTTTATATTTCAGAGAGAAGAATAAGAAGGTGGAAGGGGAGGAGAGGAAAAAAATGTAGAGTTGGGAAGGGAAAGGGGAAAGGGAAGGAGGAGAGAGATCAGAGTACTAAAAATAGCTTCAGTCAGTCAAATCTACTAACATTCTAACTTCTGTGTGTTTGGAAAGTTCGGTTATTGGGAGGGATGAATCAGTCATTAGTGGTGTTGTATGGCTTGAAGTTGACTGTATAAAACAGCAAGCTCAAGTACAAATTGATATTTTAGTTTTCTTAATAATATTTCTCACAACTGATATCAGCTACTGTAACATGGTGTTAGAGTACCCCATAGTGGTTTCATTCAATAAGTTTTTTGAAAATCTAACGTCGTTGTCACTTGAAGGTATAGTAGGGTTCTACATTCAAAAGAAGTGCAAAAATACTGCTTTAGAGCAAGTTAAGCTATATAATTAATAAATTGATAAATATATAATGTTTAAAATCTCCTTACATTAACTGACTTCTAGGTCTGATACACAGTCTAAAAATATAATCGCAGTAGAAATCTATGTGAAGAAAGTTTGCGTCAATCTGAAGAGGATATGACAGAGAAAGCAGTCAAGGAAAAGAAGTTACTGAAACACACAATGACAGTGACTTCCCGGCACTGTGCTGGGGAGATGGTCTCACAAAAAAGAGCAAAGGGAAGGTTTTATTTGGAGAGTGTAGGTGTGTTATATTTAAGGCAAAATCTCAGCCTAATTCTTCTAAACAAATCCCACCATTAGAATTGCTTGATCACTAAGCAATATCCTGGCAATTTACTTTTCATTCCACGTCGCATTCAAGAACAAATATGAGTCAAGTCAATCTTAATGGTGCCTGATGTAATGTTTATTCAGGTATTTTTCACTAAGATTAGTAACTGGGGACTCTGGTTTATACACATTTCTGTTAGTTTATGCCAGCTGGAGACTAAAATCGACACCCACCTTAATAGTAGTGTACCTACAGATCCCTTCAAACTTCTAAAAGTACATGGTAGGTACTTTTCAGGAAAGAGTTATGTTGAACAGCTTGACAGTAAAAAGGTTCCTGTAACTTTTTTCTAACAATACACACTAGAGTGTGGAATTCAGGATAGAATAATTCTATTGAACTCTGCTCAATATGCCTTTTTTCCTGAAGTAATAAAAGAACATCTGTAGCAGTCAATCTTGTCTATGGAGCAATTTCACCAAAGAGATATTAAGAAAATCCTTTTTCCTCTTCCCTCTTTCTTCCAGAAACATTTATTGAAACCATGTAAATATTCCAGGCAATACAAGACGAGCTGAAACTGCAGAGACTCATAAGGCTTAGTTCTATGTCTACTTCGTCTAGTACAGTGGGCAGACTTGAAAAGTAAAAATAGTAACACCTTGTGAAAATGTATATAAGGCTGACAAATCAATTCTTCCGTGGAAAAGATGAGGATTGAGCAAGCTCTAGAGTCAAGCAAGGTCCCAGTTTACCAGTCTAAATGCTCTCAGCCAAAAAAGAGACCTATTTTAGTACAAATCTTGTATTTGATTTTTTGGTATCTGTATGTGGTTTTTGTATATTTATGACTTCTATTATTTGTTGACATCCTGTGGAAATATAGCTGTCCATTAAATGTGTAGATGTTCCCCCTATGGCAATAGTTGATAAAATCAAAGGCATAAAAAATGAAAAGAATTGAACTAAATTTATAACTCATGTGATTAGCCAGGTTTTCCAGAAATTTAAATTTATACTTATTTATATAAGGCTAAGCATATATAACAAAGCTTTTGAGGTAATCCAGTTCTCATGAAGCCTGATTTCCTAAACTACTATAATGTCAATAAATTTAAGGATGAGATGGTTTACTTCCTTTCTCTTCAGGGAAATATACTCTATGCTAGTGAATAGGGTATGAAGAATATGACAAAGGGAATTCTACTCCTATAAAGCTGTGTAAATTCTGAATCTAATGAGAAAGTTTTACTTATACATAAAACAATATTTTTAACAGCTTAGAAAGTTGGCTGGAAAGAGTGACACAATTTTAGATTTTAATCTATAATTTCAAAGCATTTTCCTGATGAACTCTAAAGAGAATACAAGAGTGTACCAGCTACCAGAAAGCAAATATGAAAGAAACCCCTTGATGACAAAGCAACCTTTTATCCTTGGTATTTTATCTATGTCCTAGAGGAGATTCAACAGGCGAAATGTCACTGCGGATCAGATGTCTTCCTTCTAGAGCTCATTTTATTACATCTTAATGTATAATATAAATTAATATCATTAAAATTAATAAAGATAACAAACAGGTAAATCAGATAGTGCAAAACAAACAAACAAAGAAAAGCCCGTTAACTCTATGCTGATTTTCACATTCAGGGAGATTATGCAAAAGATCAAAGGGATTTAATGAGAAAAATGTTAAACTTAAAATATACAAGGTATGCATCATCTTACTTTGTACATATTTGCATTTAATTTTCATGGAGAAGGACTGATTTATATCTCTACTCAGACACTGACTCTGGTTAAAAATATCGTCTTTATTAAGTCTCAACCAGCCATCAAACAAACAAGTACATTTTAAAATAGTATTCCCACCCTACAGGGTTCCAGTAAAGGAAATAATAAAGTGAAATATGAAAAAAAAATGTTCTTTGAGAGGAAGAGACCTAATTAAGAGGAGGCCCTAACAACTCCATGGATTAATTGGGATGCAACTGAGATAATTGGACCTATGGGAGTTTGATTACACCCATCATAAACTGCTTTTTTCACAAGTATAGGTTAAATGCTTGATGCTTAAATTGGGTATAGCACTACAATGAAAGTAGGGTTCATATAGAAAAATTAATATTTGGGAAAGCGATATCCTGAAGTTTTCTGGCACCGTAGTAGCAACATGGTTTTTTTTTCAGATATGCAATTTTCTAGGTTTTTCGGAGCCACTTTCATAACAGTGTGGTTACAATTCTATCAACCAAAATATGCTTATGCTATTAAAAGTTGACATGTAGACCACATGTAGCTGCTTTGCAATTAGAAGTTCAACAAGACCACATCTCTCTGCAATGGAAGTTAAAATGGGCTGCTGTTTTTAAAAATGATGTCCTTAAATGTTCATTGCAACAAACACTGGCTTTCAATTACATGATTTTCCAGGAAATAGAACCACAGAATTGTAGAGCCTAAGGGAACCTCATTGATCATTTATCTGGCCAAATCTCCTATTTTTACAGTTGTGGGATCTGACGTGAAGACAAAAGGTTGAAAGTTCTAGGTAAAAGCTAGGTTTTTATTAGGGGCTGGGAGATGTAGGGGCTCAGCAGGGGCAAGGCAGGAGGGGATAATTTCTTTTTGAAAATAAGTGACTGAAAAAGGAGCATCCATTTGCATACATCTCAAAATCTTGTGCTTCTGCAATACTTTAAAAACAAATCTCTATTGAGGGAGGTATGGAAGTGGAACATTGAGAGTCACTTTATTTACACTGGGAAATAGGGTTGCATGCATATTTTAATAGTGAAGAGATATTCCTTTCGTTAGGATAAAGGCAGAAACAATATTAAATTATTACTATAGATAGAAAAGATACTACTTTTATAATCTAAGTAGGCAAATAGATCAGCTTAAAGAATAGGGAGGAGGGTGAGGGATAAAAGACTACACACTGGGTACAGTGTACACTACTCTGGTGATAGGTGCACCAAAATCTCATAAATTACCACTAAAGAACTTATCCATGTAACCCAAAACCACCAGTTCCCCAAAAACTGCTAAAATAAAAAACAGGATAGGTTTACTAGCAGCCTCTAGCATCTGTAGGTTTTAGTAGTATGCCCAAAAGTCTTAGATGAAGCCACCGTTATCTCTTAAGAGGACAGATCTATAAAAACATGCTGGATATTTCCTTTTCTCCACCTGCTTCATGCCTAGTAGGCTAACCTTTTTAGATAGTTTCAATAGGGGCCTCCTGCCCTCCAACTTTGTTGGAGGGTCCAGCTAATGGGTCATCAACAAGTGATCAGTGGTGGGCAGAAATACAAGTGTGAGTAATTAAACCCAGGGATAAGTCATCAATGGACTGTTCTTGAAGTCAATCTGTCCCTCCAACAAAGGCTATAGCTCCTGCCAGACAGCCTCTTCTACTCATATAGCAATAGCTCTTTTTCCTGTTCTGGCAAACTCTTCCTTCTTTGTCTTTTTGAGCTAAAAATCCACATTTTTGTCTCTTCAAGACTATTCTGAACACTGAAGCGAGAGAAGCATTTCAAAAACACAAATATGGTCACTGATAACTCCTAAATTCTAACCTAAGCTAAAAATCACAGGAGATTCTGGCTGCTTCTCATCACTCCAGGTTTACCTGAGTTAACTCCTATGTACCTTTCAGGACTCAGTTTAAATGTCACATTTTGGTACATCTACTGTGTTCCAGTATGGCTATTATGTTCCACTATGACTTCATAGCACTCATCTGAAATTTATTTTTATTTACTTATTTTTTTAAGAGAAGAGGTCTTGCTAAGTTGCCCAGTCTTGAGTGCAGTGGCTATTCACAGATTCAATCATGATGTACTACAGCCTGGAATCCCTGGCCTCAAGTGGTCATCCTAGCTCAGCCTCCTCAGTAGCTAGGACCATAGGTGTGCACCATTGCACTTGACTCATTTGAATCTTAATATAGTAATTTGTTTAATTAGCTTTAGATCTATAGGAGAATATGTTTCATTTTTCTTTTTCCTTTCCTCCATTCCTCCCTTCAGCCCCTCCTTCATTTCTTCCTTCCTTCTAATCTTAGATCGTTGTCATTTAGTCTTTATTTCCCTTCAGTCTGTTCTTCTTTTCGTAAATAGTTTGCCATGGTTCCTGCCCTCCTGGATTTTACATTTGACAAGAGAGGCAGATATTAAACCATTAAGTACAATAGTAGTAATTCAATTACAATCATGATAAGTGCTAGGAGGACAAGTGTCCAAGTCATATGCCATCTTCCCTGAATGAACATCAGAGCCTAAAACAGAAACTGGCAGATAATAAATCGACCTGCGGTGAGGTAAGGAGGCAGTATAGAGTTTTGATAAGGAACATCAGTTGTGCAGTCAACTCGAACTAGGTTCAAATTTTGGACTCTTTAACTTTTGCTACCTATATACACTAGGCAAATTGATTTATCTCCTCAATTCTCAGTTTTCCAATTATAAATGAGACTTACAAAATTTTCCCCATGGAATTATCATCAATATTAAATGAGAAAAAGTTGCATAAATCACTGAAAAGAGACCCTGATAGACACGTTGTGCTAACATTATGGTAGTATTTTTAGAAAAGCAAAGACATCTTGGACTATGTGTTGATTTTTAGAAAAAAGAACAACAACAAGCTCAAACGTAATACATTTCTTTTCTATTTTTAGCAGACTATCACAATTTAAATTAACCATAATTAAAATTTCACAAAAACATGGAACAATTGGGTCCTAAGCACAAGGCATAAGGTAGCCAACATTCTGGCATAAGGAATTCGGAAAAAATATTATATCAGCTTCAGAAATACAGCTTTATGTACAAGAAGCCACCTGGCACATGCAATAAAACAACTTTATTAATACAGTATGTTTCATGCATAAATCTGATCAGATTTGCTCTAGCAATCATCCTGTGTGCCTCAAGACACCTGCAGTAGGAGAAGAAATCATGTTTCTATCCATTCTCAAAATTCCCATCTTTTGTGGAGTCATTTGATGTTAATTTGCGATACAAAGTTAACTTACATCTCATTATCATGCCACAATTTGTTTACATGCAAGTGTTCAATTTCTAGCTCATTTTTTCCTCATTTATAAAATTATCTTTGGATTATTTTTCTGTTTAGTAAATTGTAAGCAAATGAAAGCTGTGTGTTATTCTTTTATATTAGAGTCTATTATTGAAGGGTTTGCTGGAATTGTCTCTGAGAAAATTAACTTAATCAAACATTATTTGTATTTTTATTTTCTATATTTTATACCACATAAACTCATACATAAATAACCCATAACATGGTATGAATCTTGGTTGAAATAATATTTCTAAATGTCACAAAGGGGCTCAACATAAACATAACATTTTAATAAAATAAAAAATAAAACTATGAAAACATCACAGTAAATCTTACAAGTTAAAAATATTTTGATTGTTTATTCTCAAATATTAAATATATAATTTTTTAAGCAAAGCATTACAAAGCATACCAATATCACTGGGCTATCAATATTTATATTTGGCATATTAAAGTCATTTTAATTTCTCTATTATCTATATAGAGGTACACATTGTTTGGTAGAAAGTAAACCAGAAAAAAAAAAAAGTCTCACAAGTATAGTTTCAGTCATTTAAATTTCGTTGATTACAAAAGATACCAGCGACACTCTTAAGTTTAGCTTGATTAGACGTGAACCTGAATAAATTAAGCTAAATGTATAACTGGTGGAATTTTACTTTTTATAATAATATGATGTATCCATTCAACTACGTGACCGATCCTAAGTCAGCCAGCCGGTGTGTCTTTCATGTATAACTGTTTCCATCACATCAAAGACAAAAGAAAATGAAAATAACACGCTCAGGGCTTTCCAATAGAATTTCCTTCAACGGAAGAAATGTTCAATGGCTGGAAATGTTCTATATATATGTGCTCTCCAATACAGTAGCTCTTAGCCACATGTAGCTATTGAGCGTTTGAAAAGTGCCTGGTCTCATTAAGAATTGAACTTTAAAATTTAATTTAATTGGCCAGGCACGGTGGCTCACGCCTGTAATCCCAGCACTTTGGGAGGCCGGGGCGGGTGGATAGCGAGGTCAGGAGATAGAAACCATCCTGGCTAATACGGTGAAACCCTGTGTCCACTAAAAATACAAAAAAAAAAAATTAGCCGGGCGTGGTGGCGGGCGCCTGTAGTCCCAGCTTCTCGGAGGTTGAGGCAGGAGAATGGCGTGAACCCGGGAGGCGGAGCTTGCAGTGAGCCGAGATTGCGCTACTGCACTCCAGCCTGGGCGACAGAGCCAGACACCGTCTCAAAAAATAAATAAATAAAATAAAATAAAATAAAAATTAATTTAATTATAATAAACATAAATCTAAACAACCACATGTGACTAGTGGCTACTGTATTAGAAAGCAGAAGATGGTCTGAATAATTGTCCCTGGACCAATTTTTGTAATTTTTTTTCTTTTTTTTTTAGACGGAGCTTCGCTCTTGTCTCCCAGGCTGGAGTGCAGTGGGTGATCTCAGCTCACTGCAACCTCTGCCTCCCGGGTTCAAGCGATTCTCCTGCCTCAGCCTCCCAAGTAGCTGGGATTACAGGAAACTGCCACCAGGCCCGGCTAATTTTTGTATTTTTAGCAGAGACGGAGTTTCACCATGTCGGCCAGGCTGGTCTTGAACTCCTGACCTCAGGTTATCCACCTGCCTCAGCCTCCCAAACTGCTGGGATTACAGGTATGAGCCACCGCACCCAGCCATTCCTGTAATTTTTTACACTAACATTTGCATTGAGAAACAAGACAATTATGTAGGAATATATTCATAATAACCTGCTTCAACTTGCAGAATACAACCCTTCCTGAGTCTCTTTAGTTATATTCATAAGGGACTAAAGACCACAGGGGACAGACTTGCTATTAGGAGAGCCAACGTCTGACTCACCCAATCTTCACCTGGTGGAATAAAAAGCCACCTTGCAAACCTAACATGCTTGCAGTGTCCCTATGTGAATCACCTTCTGCTTCTGTGTTGAGAGGAAGAAAGCAGCTTCCAAACAGATGGTTTATCATCATGCAGAAGAAAGAGGGGGGAAATGATGGAGTCACTTCTTTCTCCTGCTCATCTACTAGATTTTTTTTTAACTCTGGAGGGAACTCATCAGCAAATTTTAAGTTATTTAACATATGAGCAAAGCATAGAAAATGGACAGATTGAGGCGGCTGTGTACTGTGTTTATATTTTAGTCCTACTTTTTCTATAAAAGAAACCCATGTATTTATTGTGCTTCATCAAGGTACCCACATTTGGGCATTGTTTAGCCCTAGAGTTTTCATATCCATCCCTCAAGGTGATTTACAATACCCCAAATGACGTATTGTTATTATCACCTAAGCATTAAAGTGGCCTCCATTCAAGTAAAATCAGTACTCAGTGAGCAGTAATTCTATTGTGTATAATTACAATTATCCCTGTCCTCCTAACTTTTTGCCAGTGTTCACACTTGCTCACCTTCAATCAGACAGCTTTGTTTTATTAATATCTATTCAAGTTTTGGTACTTGGTTCCCTGGGAATTTCATCCATTTTACCCACTAGCTTGTTACTTTTCTTCATTTGATTTAATTTGGATATTATTTTCTAAGTATATGACATTGAAATCTATTATAATTATCAGATTCTATTTGCATGATGATTAAGTTCCCATTTTTTATGCTGATTACTGCTAATGTTTCACAAAAGAAAGTGCATTTTACCTGAGCTGCTTTGATTTAAGGATTATGAGCTAACACAGTGTTTCTTTTAAAAATGACAAAACATTTGTTTGCTTTTTAAAAAGTATCATTTTTGAAGAATAGAAAGTGGGATAAAGAGATTTATTAGTGTCTTAGGAAGCATGTAGTAAAATTAAATCACTTCACATTTTCCATATGCCTAATGTTGCTTTCAGATTTGTGTAGAGTATACATATAATTTATTGTCCCAAATGGGGCCTTTTTAAGAGCAAAACAAGGCTTTGTTAATAATTAAGCTGGACGAGCAGGTACAAACAGAGACTGTTGCCAGCAAACCAGGACAGAGTGACACTGGATTCAAGGATGCTTGGATATATATTTGACTCTGGACAACACAGGTTTGAACTGCGTGGATCCACTTGTACACGGATTTCCTTTTGCCTCTGCCACCCCTGAGAGAGCAAGAACAACCCCTCCTCTTTCTTCTCCTCCTCAGTCTACTCAATGTGAAGATGATGAGGATGATGAACTTTGTGATGACCCACTTCCACTTAACCGATAATAAATATACTCCTCCTTATGATTTTCTTAATAACACTTACTTTTATCTAGCTTACTTTATATTGTAGGAATACATATAACATACACAATATGTGTTAATTAAATTTTTAAGTCATTGATAAGGCTTCAGGTCAACAGTAGGCTATTAGCAGTGAAGTTTGGGGGGAGTCAAAAGTTATGCATGACTTCTCAACTCTGTGCAATGTTGACACCCCTAACTCCAATGCTGTTCAGCGTTCAACTGTGTTGACCCTTTAGATGAAGACTGACAAATGGGAATAGATCCAAGCCTTTCCCGAACTCCCCTATGTTACAAGGGGGCCTATTATCAATATACAGGTGTTTCCATCCACCATGTTGGAGGCCCCATGCAACTGCTTCTGCTTTTGTCTCAGGTCTTTTGACACACTGCTGTTGTTCAGGATCTCACTCTGTTTACCCTATTCTTTAAAATGTCATTACCAAATTCCTTTTCAAAAATACTCTCCGCTCTTTTGATGAGACGTATCTCAAAATAATAAGAGCCATCTATGACAAACCCACAGCCAATATCATACTGAGTGGGCAAAAACTGGAAGCATTCCCTTTGAAAACTGGCACAAGACAGAGATGCCCTCTCTCACCACTCCTATTCAACATAGTGTTGGAAGTTCTGGCCAGGGCAATCAGGCAGGAGAAGGAAATAAAGGGTATTCAATTAGGAAAAGAGGAAGTCAAATTGTCCCTGTTTGCAGACGACATGATTGTATATCTAGAAAACCCCATTGTCTCAGCCCAAAATTTCCTTAAGCTGATAAGCAACTTCAGCAAAGTCTCAGGATACAAAATCAATGTACAAAAATTACAAGCATTCTTATACACCAATAACAGACAAACAGAGAGCCAAATCATGAGTGAACTCCCATTCACAATTGCTTCAAAGAGAATAAAATACCTAGGAATCCAACTTACAAGGGATGTGAAGGAACTCTTCAAGGAGAACTACAAACCACTGCTCAATGATATAAAAGAGGATACAAACAAATGGAAGAACATTCCATGCTCATGGGCAGGAAGAATCAATATCATGAAAATGGCCATACTGCCCAAGGTAATTTACAGATTCAATGCCATCCCCATCAAGCTACCAATGACTGTCTTCACAGAATTGGAAAAAACTACTCTAAAGTTCATATGGAACCAAAAAAGAGCCCGCATCGCCAAGTCAATCCTAAGCCAAAAGAACAAAGCTGGAGGCATCATGCTACCTGACTTCAAACTATACTACAGGCTACAGTAACCAAAACAGCATGGTACTGGTACCAAAACAGAGATATAGACCAATGGAACAGAACAGAGCCCTCAGAAATAATGCCGCATATCTACAACTATCTGATCTTTGACAAACCTGAGAAAAACAAGCAATGGGGAAAGGATTCCCCATTTAATAAATGGTGCTGGGAAAACTGGTTAGCCATATGTAGAAAGCTGAAACTGGATCCCTTCCTTACACCTTATCCAAAAATTAATTCAAGATGGATTAAAGACTTAAATATTAGACCTAAAACCATAAAAACCCTAGAAGAAAACCTAGGCAATACCATTCAGGACATAGGCATGGGCAAGGACTTCATGTCTAAAACACCAAAAGTAATGGCAACAAAAGCCAAAATTGACAAATGGGATCTAATTAAACTAAAGAGCTTCTGCACAGCAAAAGAAACTACCATCAGAGTGAACAGGTAATCTACAAAATGGGAGAAAATTTTCGCAACCTACTCATCTGACAAAGGGCTAATATCCAGAATCTACAATGAACTCAAACAAATTTACAAGAAAAAAACAAACAACCCCATCAAAAAGTGGGCAAAGGACATGAACAGACACTTCTCAAAAGAAGACATTTATGCAGCCAAAAAACACATGAAAAAATGCTCACCATCACTGGCCATCAGAGAAATGCAAATCAAAACCACAATGAGATACCATCTCACACCAGTTAGAATGGCAATCATTAAAAAGTCAGGAAACAACAGTTGCTGGAGAGGATGTGGAGAAATAGGAACACTTTTACACTGTTGGTGGGACTGTAAACTAGTTTCAACCCTTGTGGAAGTCAGTGTGGCGATTCCTCAGGGATCTAGAACTAGAAATACCATTTGACCCAGCCATCCCATTACTGGGTATATACCCAAAGGACTATAAATCATGCTGCTATAAAGACACATGCACACGTATGTTTCTTGCGGCACTATTCACAATAGCAAAGACTTGGAACCAACCCAAATGTCCAACAATGATAGACTGGATTAAGAAAATGTGGCACATATACACCATGGAATACTATGCAGCCATAAAAAATGATGAGTTCATGTCCTTTGTAGGGACATGGATGAAATTGGAAATCATCATTCTCAGTAAACTATCGCAAGAACAAAAAACCAAGCACCGCATATTCTCACTCATAGGTGGGAATTGAACAATGAGAACACATGGACACAGGAAGGGGAACATCACACTCTGGGGACTGTTGTGGGGTGGGGGGAGGGGGGAGGGATAGCTTTAGGAGATATACCTAATGCTAAATGACAAGTTAATGGGTGCAGCACACCAGCATGGCACATGTATACATATGCAACTAACCTGCACATTGTGCACACGTACCCTAAAACTTAAAGTATAATAATAATAAAAAAAATACTCTCCGCTCTTTAATCTTCTCCTGAAATATTCCTCTCTTCCCAATATCATCTACAGTAACACTTACAAAAATAGCCCCTGGGTTTGCACTGTAGTTTTAGCTTCTCATTGTAGCTCATGAATATTTCTTCAAGTTGCATTAATTATTTGCGTATCATTCCTCTATCATGGCAGGAGTGATGGCTTTTCCAACATTTGTACTTACCATGTGGCCTGTCACAGTGTAGCTCAACATCCTGTTCACTGAGTTACAAGAAAAATAGTGAAGAAGTAATTGCGAAAGTTTGAAATTACACAAGAATTACACTGAGGTTATATAACTAAATCAAGATATTGTTTACTATGTGCCTGACACTTTGATAAATGCTCTAAAATATTATTTCACATAAGTCCAAACTACACATATGTGACATGCCAATGATAAAGCTGAGATAAGGAAAATTAAATGCTATGTCCTGATTCATAGAGGTACTAATTGGCCAGGCTGGATTCAAACTCAAGCCTATCAGATTTTTATGTTGTTAGTGCAATAATGTGATGAGCAGCCCCATGGTTCTTCATCTAGTCACTTCTGATAACATAAAACATCTTCCCTGGGTTGTTGATCTCTACTTTCTGTTTATCTTTTTATTTACAACATAGGTAAATCAGTTTTAGTTTCTTTCACATTTTCTCATATTCATTCAGGATTTGACCATTATTCTGACAAATTAAACTATTCCTTTCTATTTATCTTAGTTTCATTTCCAGTTTATTCTATCAATATTTCATATTTTTAAAGATGAGTCTCTTAGAGTTCCCTACGCAGTCTCCTAGATTTTGGTAGCTATTTTGGTATCTTTTTCTCAGTGAGATTGTTCATAATTCTGCAGTTCAGTGGCTTTTTTTTTTAACATTTCCATTCACCTTGAGCAATATTTCATTTCTGAAAAATCACCCAAAGAAAATGAAATCACAACCTCATAAAAATATTTGCATTCCCATGTTTATTACAGTATTGTTCACAATAACCAAGATATAGAAACAACCTAAGTGTCCACTGAGAGATGAATACATAAAATAATCTGTGGGACATGCATACAATGGGATCTTATTCAGACCTAATAAAGAACTAAATCATCTCATCTGCCTCATTGGATAAGCCTGGAGGACATTATGCTAAGTGAAGTAAGCCATACAGACAAAAAATATATTGCACGATCTCACTTATGTGGAATATTTAAAAATATGTCCAGTATGGCTGGGCGCGGTGGCTCAGGCCTGTAATCCCAGCACTTTGGGAGGCGGAGGCAGGCGGATCACAAGGTCAAGAGATTGAGACCATCTTAGCCAACACGGTGAAACCCTGTCTCTACTAAAAATACAAAAATTAGCTGGGTGTAGTGGCATGCTTCTGTAGTCCCAGCTACTTGGGAGGCTGAGGCAGGAGAATCACTTGAACCCGGGAGGCGGTGGTTGCAGTGAGCTGAGATTGCGCCACTGTACTCCAGCCTGGCAACAGAGCGAGACTCCATCTCTCTCTCTGTCTCTCTCTCTATATATATATACATATATATGTGTGTGTGTGTGTGTGTGTGTCCAATACATAGAGCTAGAGAATAAAACAGTGGTTCCCAAGGGTGAGAAAAGATGGAGAAATAGGGAGATGTAGGTCAAAGGATATAAAGTAGAGGTATGTAGAATAATCAAGCTAGAGATCTAATATACAACATGAAGATTATAGGTAATAAAATTGTACTGTGTATGGGATTCATTGTAAACAATTATGTTTTAGCTGCTCTAGGCACACAAGAAAGGGGTATCTATGTGAGATGATGCATAAGTATGATTACTTCATTATAGTAACCTCTTTACTGTCTTTATGCATCCCATAACATCACGCTGTATACCTTAACTGTAGACAATAAAACTTATTACAGAGTAAAAGGAAAGTTTGTTGATGGAAGCAAATCTATTTTTTGCCTAATTTTATTTTTTTAAAAATATTTCCAAAGACATGGTTTTATATTTCACTAGGATCAGCATCTGCTTCTTGCTTTGGAAAGCATGGTCATATGAGGCTGTGCAGAGTATTAAAGAACACAAGCAACCCAGGTGCAAACGCTGACTGCATGACTCTGCTGTTGCCATTCTTTAAGCAACCAGAAGCTACCTGTCTTAGAAACAGGTCCGTTCTCTCAAATGCCATTCTTTCAGATTCCCATGTGGCCAGCTTGCTCTTTCCTTGGGATATTCACTCAACAGCAATTTTTTTCAGTGACTTTCAAGACCATCTATTTAAAAATGACCCCTTTCCACTTTACTCCCTAGTCAATATTCTTACCTTACAATTCCCCGTGATACTTATGAGTTTCAGTGCAATGTATATACATATATAAAAATATGTATATAAAACTTATACATTTATTTCTTAGGTCTCCTCCACAATAGAATGTAAGTCCTAGGAAAGGAAATTGTTTTTATTTAGCTCAGTGCTTTATTTCCAGTGCCTAGAACAGTATCTAGCACGTGGTAGGTATTCGAGAAATATTTTTTGACTGAGTGAATTTTAAAAATTGTGTTTTTATTAACCTGCGGTTTAGAAGACCAATAACAAAGCCTTAACTGAAGTAATTGTATGAAGCTGTAATTGTGGAGTTTGAAATCAGACTAAAGACTGTGGGATGGGGGTGGGGTGCATTTCAAGAGAATTCATCATTCTGATTTCCCCATAAATTACTCATCATATGAAGTGGCCAATAATAAGTTGTGTAGAAGTAAGTGGAACTTGCTATAGTTATGACTTTTCCTGTAAAGGAATAATAAAAATAGATCTCCTACTTCTAATTGGGCCAACTTCTACTTACTTTAAATATTATATAATTTTATTTAAATTAGGATTGAATTAAAATTCACTAACAGATACTCAAACAGAAAATGACTTTTGGTGTATTAGCTGAATGCGTGTAAGTCATCCTACATTCTGCCCTTACCAGCAACAACTGTACTAGGATTCACCTCTTGCCGGGCAAAGTCAAAACATGGATTTAATCCAATTTTTAATCAGCTGTACAGATGGGTTTATTTCACAAATGCGCTATGCTGCACAGATGGAAGTTCCTGAATGCCTGACAAGGTGTTAAAACAGTTACTGATATTACAAAGGAATTAAAAATCAGCATAGGAAATTATAATTAGTAGAGGCTTGGTCTCTGAAGAGTTTATTAGCTCAGCACTTATATTTTGTCCTTGGCACCAAAAGAATACATTTGTTGGTGAAGAAAATTTAAAAGTACACATTAGGCTTATATGATCTTGCATTCTTACATGAATTATTTTTTGGCATAAGGACCTTGTGACTTCCGTAAAATACTAAACTAGAAAAAACATATAAATTCATGTATTTTAAAAGGTATTTTTGAGATTTGGATGCTTCAAGTGTCATCCAATCTAAAATATAATGATAAAAGCAATACTTCAATCATGAAGCTGGCACATAAGTAATGAACTTACTTTAGTTATATTCATTTCAATAACATCTATCACATAATAATCAGGAAGAAATGGCTACATCTCGGGCTCAAACAATCAAAAGCCTCTAGGCACTCTGAAAATCTGCCCCAAACACCTGTGGTTCTTTATTAAGAGCTTATTTTCTCTGTGAAAAAGAACAGCCATTAAAGAGATAAGATGCTTTAATTATTTTGTCCAAGTAAATCTCAATATATCAAACTTCTTGGATTCAGAATCTGGTATTTCGATTCTCCCCAATTTTTCTATCATGAACCTATTACACCTTTCCTGGTGAGTCCTTCCCTCTTTCCTCCCAGCCCCACTCTATCTCCTCTGCCAACTGCACATGTTGTTAAGAATTTACAAGCATTTTATTGATGAAATGAAAAAATCCTTAATTCCTACAGACTTGGAATTAGAAGAATTTTAATGGCACAGACATGCCTAATGTATTTTTAAATTTACATTAAATAGTTTATTAACCATAATTTTTTCCTAGTCCAACAAAAGAACTAAGAAAGCAAGAGAGAATGCAGGAGAGATAGCTGTCAGCTGGCAGATTGATTGATTTTTTTCAATGGGGTATCAATCATGGTAATCTCTAGAACTAGGCGGCCCAATGTGGTAGTCACAACACGTGATTAATGAACATTTGAAATCTGACTAGTCTAAACTGAGATATGTGCTCTAAGTGTAAAATACACATAAGATTTCAAAAGAAAAAATTCAACAATGTCATTGATATTTTTGCAGCAGTTTCCTGAAGAAGTGATGTTTTAGGCATATAAGATTCAATTAATATATTATTAAAATCAATTAATTACAATTTATTGCCCCATTCCTTTTATTTTTATGAATATAGCTACTAAAAAAATTAAAATTACAAGTGTGACTCACATTTGTGGCTCATATTATAATTCTATTTTACAGCATTGGTCTAGAGTTTATTCAGAGAGAATATCTCAAGTAAGGGAGTGTGTCCTGTAAGAGGTAATTATACATAACTTCAGTCAGATAAATAAGCTTGCTTTTCTGTCAAATGGTAATGGATATTATTAATATTTCTAAATTAATGACCCGCTATACAGCTATGGCTCATTTAACATAAATTAATCTAAACAATTTCACATTTATGTGTTTTATTTTTGTTTTTCCCATTGAAAGAAAACAAACTTTCTGTAAAACAGCAAGGCAGGTCTACAGCTAGAATCACAGCAGCTCCATAGGCCGTTTAGCTTGTTGAAGGTCTCAGTTGCTCACAGATTTCTACTTCTCTCTGCATGCTACTTTGTCTTTTTTATCTAATACATACCTTCTCGACTCCTCACTGTTTTAGTCCTTGTCCCTCTCAGCTTTGGCCATTACACGACCCCAGAGTGCTGTTCTCCAGACTCTGCACGTGAATTTCTTTTCTTTTTTGCTTTTGTTCCCAGTGTTCTCAGCCAATTCTTTATTTCATAATTTACATTCTATAGAGAGGAAATCTGATAGTCCTTGCTCATCTTGTCCTACTCTGCCATAGCTCAAAGGTGACTGGCTAGGCTTTGTATGCTGGAGCCAAGAAAGACTAAGTCACCATGCCAAAAGAATTAACAGACACCTCGATCATACTTTAACCCAAAGTATAAGCAGAATAGTTCCCCTTAAAGGTAGTATGTGAAGGCAGGTATATTCTGAACACTGTCATGAACAATAGAAGAAATTAAACCTAACTGAAACTAATACATCGTGTCTCCTACCAAAATCAGAAACTGATGTTTATAAAAAATATGTATAGATTTTAATGGTTATTATTTTAAGTAATTCAAATTCATTTACAAAGCACACAAAAAACAAACACATAAAATCCTTCAGATATATTACAAAATAAACAAACAAAAGGAATGAGATGATCTTTCTGTTATACTCAGCAATGCATAATGTTTGTATTTGACACTATCTATTCTTTCCTCTAAACATTATACGTCCTCTATTTCTTATATATTTACTGACTTACTTTAGGTACAACACAACGGTATTAAAATACCTTTAGTATTATCAAACTGTATACAAAGTCACATATTTGTTTCTTTTAATTTCATTTTAATGATTGCCACATCCTTGAACATGATTTAATCTTAACTAAGGGTTAAATGTAGCAGAATAAATCCCAAAATTCAAAATGGTAAAATGAAATTAAATAATTGAGAAAACCTTCATAAACAAGTTAGATTATACATCAACTTCATTAAGGAAAAATAGCCATATGAAAATTATTTAGCATAGAAGTTTATCACAAATATGTTGAGGATGCTGTTTACGTTCAGGTAAATAATCCTCTATATATCTTAAGTGAGTCTTATTTTGAGTTTTTCTATTACATGCAGCTGAATCTATTCCTTACTGACAGAGTGTTTCAAACATTAAAATCATGTTCTTATTTTAATTCACACAACCATTTCCTCAAAGACTTATAAATATAAAACTGTTCCATAAGTGTCTTCATAGATGTGTATTAAAACAATCAAACTAACAACATTTTATATTTGGTTGGGCATATACTTTATCAATACAAAACAATTTAGATTGCAAATATTATTTTATATAAATAGGCTAGTTAAAATATAGCCCTGAGGTAAGTACATTATATTGCTATTTCCAAAAGAGAAATGATACATAATTGCCCTAATATTACTTTATAAACTATAGAAAACCTCTAACTAGTGAGCCTCTGTCTTATTTTTTTTAACTTTAAAGGGTTCTTCTGCATACGATCCTTCCCTTTTATTTTGGAAAGTCCTCATTAGTAGTTCTACTATTATTAAAAGTTATTAACCTAACACATGTAAAAATTCTAATATTGTATTTCTTTCTTAAAAAATTAGATGATGCTAATCACATTTTTTACACCTACTTTATTCAGTTAACAGGATAGCAGCTTCATCAGCCATGGCATTATTCTCCAAAAGTAAATAACTTTTCATTAGAGTTAAACCATGCTTTACATATCCATTGGATATTGTAGGTTTGTCTAATGTTTCACTAAAATAAGCCATAATAAAAAGTAAATAAATCCTTGTCTGTATTATCTATTATGCCTCTAGAAAACTGATGAGTGAAATTTTGAGTTAAAAGACTTGAGTGTTTTTAGTATGAATACTTTCAAGTTGATCTGTTGGAAGAGTGTATTATTTTACAGTACTCTTCATTGTACCTTTACTCAAAAAGGTCACTTAATGATTTCTTTTTATTTTACTGACGATAATTTTGCTTTAATTTGGATTAATAAATTTCTCTTTATTTTTAATGTAAGAGAAGTGGAGATATCCTAGAAGTATTTACCCCAGAGAATATATATTGATCAAAACAAGAAAAGTGTCATTATTTTCAATCTGCTTCAGAGAATTTCATTCTATGAGTAAGTCATAGGATATCAGCAACATTAAGGTGACATTTCTGTATATCTATCTTTTGGCTATACCTCCTTTGATTTGCTAATCCAACAGAAAGTTGTTGACAAAAAAGGTGAGTATTAATTCACTCTTTCACCATTTTCCCCAATTGAGGAACGTTACTGAGTAGGGCATGTATGGATCACCCCACATCTTGATTTTTACTCACTGATTATTGTGAAGACTTTGTGGGTTTTTCCAAAAAAAAAAAAAATTTACTGTTTGAGACTGTTATTTATCTAACTAGGAAGATATAGTAGTGTCCCATTTTTGAGTTTTAAAAATAATATTGATAGAAGTATAATACTGCTATAAAACAACTAGGTAACAATTTTGCCCATAGAGCGCTGCTCAGCAATTAAATGATTATTTTATGTTCCATTATCTCATTTAATTTATTAGTTCTTTATGGAGCAAAATTTGAATATCCATACTTATACTGTCCTGATAGCCTAATCAACGTTCCCCTGGTTACATGGCTAATTAGCACCCATGGCAAATTGGTTGAATGGGCAATATCGATTTCTCTCACTTTCCTAATAGAACCTTGGTATTATTTGAGCTGTTTACCTATGCTACATACAGCCACATGCATCAAGGAAAGCTAGGCACAATTCCCTTGAGAAAGCAATTTCTCATGAGAATCAGCCATGTGGCATTGCCCTGATGACCACCTCCAATCAAGAATTAGGCCCATTATGCAAGCTGGCCCAATACAATCCAAGGAGAAGGCTTATGCCGTATGCTTGGGGAAAAGCTTGCTTTTATGGACTCCTATGCATCAAGAAAACTGTCCCAATTGTCACTTGCATTCATCTTGAATGAAACTGATGCTGGATGGCAAAATACAGAAGAAGAAAGTTCTGATTTTCTCAGTGACATTATTGAGCTATTGATCTGATTGCATCAAGATATTTAAGCGAAGTACAAATTTTCTTATCTTTTAGAAAGGGAGTTTAATTCAAGATTTCTATTACTTGCAGCCAAAATCATCCAAAGATACCCCTGACCTATCTTTCAACTGCACTACCCTGCAAGAAGGCAGGACTAGCTTCCTTAAGAAAATATCCCATTTGGGTAACTGTATAATTTAAAGGTAGCAAACACCTTGGAAGCCCTGACAATTAAGACAGACATTAAACAAACAGTAAAGTGGTTTGTATTTGGGAAAATTTAACCTTGATTAAACTTCAAGGAAAAGAAAGGAGATAAAAAAATTCTCATCATGCATATTAAGGAGAAGAAAAAATAAAACACAACTGATTATGAATTACAAGTGATGTCGAAGCATTGCACTAAAAAGTACAAAGAAGACAATACATATGATAGTGACAGATTCACAAAAACAAATCAAAATAATATTTATCCAACATCTTAACCAAGCTTCTCCAAATGACAAAAATTTAGTCAAAAAACAGTCCTGACTTTGAATAATTTAGGTGGGAAGTAGAATAAATTATGGATTCCTAGTCTGCACTTATTTTTGTGTGCAGTTAATCACAAGACCCTCAACCCCATGCTGTACCACTTGGTGTGACTCCTGTCTCTTTAGACACTACCTCTGATGCACAAACTTAAGACAGCACACGGTAAAGAACACAGCACTTTTTATATGTGAGCCTGTATTGTTAGTATTTTTCCAAAGTGAAGACTTTTTTAAAACATATATGTTAAGATAACACTGAATCTGGGCCAGGCATGGTGGCTCACGCTTGTAATCACAGCACTTTGGGAGGCTGAGGCAGGTGGATCACCTGAGGTCAGGAGTTTGAGACCAGCCTGGCCAAGATAGTGAAAGCCTGTGTCTACTAAAAATACAAAAATTAGCCAGGCATGGTAGCAGGCACCTTTAATCCCAGCTACTAGGGAGGTTGAGGCAGGAGAATTGCTTAAACCCAGAGGACAGAGGCTGCAGTGAGCTGAGATCACACCACTGCACTCTAGGCTGGGTGACGGAGCAATACTCTGTCTCAAAAAAAAGAAAAAAAGAAAAAGATAACACTGAATCTGCATTTGCTGCTTTATTTTAGTAATTATTGAATGATACTTCTGAATCATAACCCAGCACTTTCCAAACTTAGCTGACCTTCTGAATCACCTAAAGAGAATTTTTCTTCCCCTTCATCCAACCAGTTGGCGACCCAGTGCCATAACTACCTATTTTTATGTGGAATATAGGCCTTCTATTTAACTATGAAACAGTAATAAAGTGTTTAGTATGAAAGTATACCAAGGTAATTAATCCACTTATTAAAAGAGGAGAGTTCTCCAAAGATAAAGGTATAGAAGTTGATAATATACAACCTTTTTGTACCCTGATTTTGGTTCATGTTTGAAACAGGGAACAGTGTAGGCACAGGATACCTAGAGTTCGTGCAAATTTCTGTTGTACTATACTGATATTTAGCAAGTGTCTTCATCCACTTTGTGTTGCTGGAACAAATACCTTGGGTTAGATAATTATAAACACCATAATTTATTTCTTCACAATCCCGAAGTCCAAGATCAAGCCACCAGCATCTGATGAGGGCCTTCTTGTTACATCCTCACATGGTGGTAGGGCAAGAGAGAGCCAAGGTCTTCCTTAAGCCCTTTTTATAATGGCATTAATCCATTTATGGCAGCAGAGCCCTCATCAACTAAATCCCTCTCAAAAGGCCTCGCCTCCCAACCCTGTTGCATTGCAGATTAAGTTTTCAACACATGAATTTCAAAGGGGATACATTCAAACCATAGCATTAACCTTGGGTAAGTTATATGATTCACTTGACTTTCTCCTGCCTCATCTATAATATAGAATAATAATAGACACATAATAAGAATTGATAGTTAAGTTGAATAGCATTTGTAAAGGCATTTATCGTGACGTCCAGCATGCTCAGCATCTTCCTATTGTTCCTAATATTAGGTTTTGGAATTGGCATGCTAGCTCACTGACTTCCACTCTGAATTTCAGGTTGAAACTTCGGTCTATCATCTCCCAGGGTACAAAGCTAAACAGTATTTTTTTTTTTTTTTTTTTTTTTTTTTTTGCTGGGCTCCAAGTCAATATCTTAAAGGCTCAAGGGAAAAATCAAAACAAAATAAAACAAAAAAACATCCAAACAAACTTAACTTATCCAGCTACTATCCTCACAGCAGTATTGTAAAAATCAATGATCCATCCCTGTTGTTTTTCCTATTTATTCTTTCCTCTTTCCCAGCAACACAGGACTCAGGCACAATTTCCTAGAGATAAGACTTCCAGTCTGACTAGCACATGTAGAATTGTCCTGGTTTTCTAAAAATCCACTTGATTTAAGAAAATCTAGCACATCTAGAATTGTCCTGGTTCCCTAAAAATCCACTGGATTTAAAAAATCTGTCTGCTCTTCTTTCTCTCCTGGCCTTCAACCAGAAATCTCAGCAATCCTAAACCCTCAAGCAACAGTTACAGCAACAAACTTCTCCCACTTACAAGTGCTTTCTCTGTGTCAGTGTCTGAACCAAGACGTTTATAGCTACTGTCTTCTTTAATCTTCACAAAATCTCTATGGATTATGGGTAATTCAGACCCTGAGTAACTGGCTGAAATTCAGCAGGGTGAAATCTGACAAAACTGAGATGTGAATCAATGTTTGACTTCATAGCCTAGGCTCTTAACCAGTACCCTTTCACCTCAAGGCAATCTCCTCCGTGGCTAATAGTTTCTATTAGCCAGGCCATTAACATTGCAAGAACTTCTATTTCAATTAGTTTCTGTTGTCTTAGTGCATATTGAGACAATTCTTTCCTTGGCAATTGGACAAACTTACCTCCAGCTTATCAAAACAGCTTTTACCTCCAGCTTATCAAAAGAGTCTCTATACAATAAGGCACAAATCTATCCACAGTGGGTTTATTTTTTTTTTATTTTTTTCCCAGCTAGGAACATTTTTGCTCAGAATCTAGCTTTTATTTAAGAGCAACCAAAACTACTTTAAGTCTCTAAAATAGATTATATATACTTTATGACTCTATATTCTCCATTAGTAAAGCAAAATTTAAGATTGCAACTTCCTCTCAGCACTGTGTATCCCCGTTTTATGCTCTGTTGGTCTTACTAACATTTATCAATTTCTATAGACCATATAATTCACTTGTTTCTTTTGTACAATATCTGGCATCGTGAAAGGCAAGCTCCATAAGAACAGAATTTTCGTCAGTGTTGTTTGCTGCTATATTCTTGCATCTAGAACTTTGTCATATACTTGGTGTCTAACAAATAAGTGAGCAGTGTACAAACTGTTCTATTCTTCAGCAAAAAATTCTGTCTATTTGAGTAAGGCTGGAGTCTAGTTACCAATATTGTTGTCAATCAAGATTATTTCTAGGGCATCTATCTTCTAATGCAATATCTGGGTTGCAGGGTAGTTACCAGGTAATGCTAAACTTTTTTAAGGTGGCTCTACCAATTTTTGTTTCCATGATTAATAAGAATTTTACTGAAGCAACATGCAGACCACTTAACAATGTAAGACAAATTTTTTTTGTTTAATTAAGTAAATGTAAAACAGTATTTCATTGTTTTATTACTTGACATTTCTGTAATAAATAATAAGGTGGGACATTATTTTATATAGTTGTAAACCTTTATGCTTTCTCCTCTGTAAACATTTTTTGGCAATTTTTTTCCCCAAAAGATTTGGTTGTTTTCTTATTGATTCCTAGCAGTTCATAATATGCTTTGGATAGTAATCATTCATGAGTTAAATAAGTTGCAAATATCTTCTAGCTTGACTTTTTACTCATTTTTCAATCACCTCTCACAAAGAGAGGTTCTAATTTTTTGTAGTTGAATGTATTAACCTTTTCTGCATAATTTATAATTGTGCCTGCTTTATAAAATTTCCTGTCTATGAAGATATATTTCTATATTGTCTTCTTAAAGTCTATTTGTTTTGCATTACATATTTGGTTTTTTAATTCATCTATAATTGATTTTGTGTATGGTGTGAGGCAGGGGCCTGTTTAATGTTTTTAGTAAAATGAATAACCAACTCTTTCATCAATAGAGTAAATCCTATCCTTTTTCCCATGACATAAATTGCCACCTCTCATATATCAAGTATCCTTATTTATTTTTCAAGTGCCCAATCTCATATATAATTCCAAATAATGTTCCTACCTATGGTTGGAAATCCTTAGCCGTATTATTAATCTATGAAACTTTATACAGGATTAAAAAAGAAATCTCATGTCATGTAGAAGACTAATCACCTATACTGTTTTTAAAATTGTATTTTATCTTAGCCAGCTAATGTTGGCACTCTGTGGGAGTTACATTTCTATAAATAATCAATCAAACATAACACAGAAAAGTTAATACTCAAAAGCAAGACAATTTCTAAACAGGCGATTTACCATTACTATGCAAATTCTCTAGCTCTAAGCCTTTAGTGAAGCAGAAGCTATTGTGTGAGGTTAGCTATCATCCTACACCACGCACTGAATTTATTGCAAGAGTAAGTGAAGTAACTTCATTTTCTATTGTAGCTCTGTTCATCTGTAATAATGCAAGAGTGATCCTTTGCACATAAACACATGGAGAAATTAATACATTATAAATAAGTACAGCAAAATCAATGTAGGTGAGTCATAAAACACAGGATTTAATGTTTGACAATTATTAGATATTTGAACTTATGATGAAATTTTCAATATATTATAATTTGAGCAGTGTTTTTTTTCCCTAAATTGAGTATATGTTAAAAAAGGGAATTCATTACTATGCTATGCTGGTAAACATTTCAGTAAAATAATTTTAGTCCATTGACAATGTTTGAATGACAAACTGCAGGACTATAAAGATTTTGTGATTTATATACACACATATATTAAGTTGGTGCAAAAGTAATTGCAGTTTTTGCCATTACTTTCAAATACAAAAAGTAATTGTGCTTTTTGCCAGTGAAAGTAATGGTATAATTTGTAAATAATTATGTTTTACATACATGTAAATAATGTATAATAATGGTATTACATACATGTAAATAATGTAGTAATGCTATACTTTGTACATGCTTATGTATGTATTATGTAAATAGTATAATTTGTAAATGCTATCATTTGCCATTACTTTCAATGGCAAAAATCTCAATTACTTTTGGATTAATCTAATAACATTTGTTGTGATTGTTTTCTAAACATATATAAACCACACTCTGTAACTCTTTTTTCTATCATGTGGACTTTTCTACAATATAAATAATATAGTGTGACAGATATACACTCTGTATACCACTCATAAATACATTGCATTATGCACACAAAAAATCTTTGTTTTACTGAGCTGAAGTCAATACATAGTTATTCCAAGACTCTTACACACCTGGGTTATGAATTTTATAATAAAAATCAATAATATCCTATTTAGAATGCTTACTTTGCTCCATCAAAGTGCTCTGCAAATTTCAATTCATGAAATTCCAAGGGTATATTAAGGCATATTAGTGTGGTTTTATATAAGTCAGTAATTATATGTAAGTCAGTAACTGAAAATATTTTTCTTGTTGGTCAATCTATCACCTTCGAGATTTACTCCAGGATCACCTGAAGAATTCCACAATAGTAGAAAACTGTCTGTATTAACATATACAACTGGATAAATTATTCCAAGGACATGCCATTAAAAATGTTGTGAACATAGATTTTATTAAACATAGAACATACGTATACATTGTACTCCTATAGAGTTAGGAAAACACAGACCATATATACACAGCTTGTTATAAAACCCAAACCTGGGCCAGGCACGGTGGCTCATGCCTGTAATCCCAGCCCTTTGGGAGGCTGAGGTGGGCAGATCACCTGAGGTCAGGAGTTTGAGACCACCCCAACCAACATGGTGAAACCCTGTCCCTACTAAAAATACAAAATTAGCTGGGCTTGGTGGCGCATGCCTGTAATCCCAAATACTCCAGAGGCTGATGCAGGAGAATCACCTGGACCCAAGTGGCAGAGGTTTCAGTGAGCCAAGATGGTGCCATTGCACTCCAGCATGAGTGACAAGAGTTAAACTCCATCTCAAAACAACAACAACAAAAAACAAGCCAAAAAAACCCACCAAATCTGTGGTAATTTGTTATATTACTACAGGTTACCTTTGAAAAAATCTGATCATTAAATTGGCTATACATGTGAATGCCTAATAAATATATGTACACACTCATACATATATATGTAGGTGTTGCACTTAAGGATAGTGTGGCAAAACAGATTTGATACTAAATTCAAGCAACCTGAGTAGTTACTATAGTGTATTGGTAGTTAAAAGGTTAAATATAATCACAACAATAATTTAGAAATAGCTTATTTTCAACAATGAATCAAGGAGTGAAGAATATTTTCACCTTAGTTGATTGGATTACATCATGGTAAGATTCTTTGTGAACCAGAACAAACAGAAATTAAAATTGACTTTTGCTGCCAATTTTAAAATTTCATAATACTGCACATGTAATATATGCATATATATATATAAAGATATATATATAAATATATAATGCATTGTCATATGATGGTCATTAGATGTAAAACCTGGGCCTACAGTTAGTCTTCAAATGTCTACCACTCACTAAGCACTCCTCTGGACAGAACATGGACTATTCATGTTAATTAACTTTGATTGTTTGCATGCCCAAGGCTAGTGTCTTTATTCAACAAATACCTTTTGCTATGCATAGATAGAAAGACATTTTCTGGTAAGAACATACAGTCTAGAATAAAACAGATAGAAAATAACTTAGTATTACTTTAGGATGAGTCAGTGATTTTATAGGTAAAGTGAAGCAAAGCCCAAGGTATAAATTAGTCCTAAATACCATTATATTGGCTTTAGTGGTACCACTCACTTACATTACCACTTCAATGAATTGTATCTAAACAACTTTCATGTTGTCTTTCAACATTTATGACGTATTTATTTATAACTAGTGTCAGAACATTACATTGAAGTATTATAATATGGTTTATTGGTCCATCACCTTTTTCTCTCTTTCTAGAAAAAAACAAATATGACTATATGTTTAAAATCAAAGGGGAGGAAAAAAGGGTATAAGGCATTGACTAGTAGAACCTAATTTCCTTTTGAAAGAATTGTGCTGAAAACTTTAACAGCTGTTGTGCTTGATTATTGGAGCTTTATTTTCATTGGCTTCTAAAATAATGCTGTTACATTCAAACAAGTAGATTAAATGTTATTAGCTTTAATACCTTTTAAAACAAGTAATCTGTTGAAACGATAATGGAATTTAAAGTAAGTACATTTGTTAAATTTGTTTTTACACTATTGTGTTTTCCCTGTTGGCCACATGAATCTCTAAACCCGACATTGCTAATTACAATTATCATATACAGTATATGTATATGTGATTAACTTCACACTACACTTAAGGCAGACATAAAGGTAACTGAAGAACTCCACTGTCATGTATAATTCTATGAAGGAATAATTCTGTTTGCTATTTTATTTGTCTTAGAAACAAGAAAGATAGGTTTTTTCACATAAATTTATGAACCCATTAAAATAAAAAACGTAGACTGTAATGTTAATTTACTATGAGATGACAGGTATCTGGTCTAATTAGGAAGAAGGAAGGAAGGAAGGAAGAAAGGCAAGAAAGAGAAAAGGAAGGAAAGAAGGAAAGAGAGAGAGGGATAGAGCAAGGGAAGAAACATGGATGGGAAAGATCCTAGAGTAATCTTTCCAATTAATACACACCAATTTAGATTTTCAGTTACTTAAGTTTGAAGAATTAGCTCCACCGTCATACATGGTTAGAGGCAAAGTTTCAATACTTCTTTTTGTGTCGAGACACCTGTCTTTTTACTTCAGTGCCAGAAGCGTTTAGCATCTTGTCACTGAAGCGACGCAGCCTGCACATTTATAGGTGTCACTCACTCTACCATCTGTTCCTTAGGATAACAGCCACCATTATCACCCAACCTCCACCTAAGGCTTTAACAATCTCTGTGGATTAAAGTTCAGATCTACAAGGAAGAATGGCTGGCAGTAATGCTGCTGTTCAACTTTGCTTGACCTTAACTCTCCTGCTGTCAATACTGTATTGCAGCCTGTTAACTCTCTTTTTCATCCTATGTGTATATTTCACTATAAAGTTCTTGATGTAGCAGTGAAACAATATAAGATCTTTTGCACTGTTATTACCATTTTTGGTTCCCTTTTCACTTTCAGTTCACTAAAACACTCATGACTACATCTATAGTATCTTTAATAAATAAATTTAAAGTGAATGAATCCTAACTAGATTTCAGTTGTGGTGTCACTAATCAGACAGTTTCGCAAATGGAACTAACCCAAACGGACACACACAGGCGCACACACACACACACACACACACACAAATTGAAATAAGAATGAAAACGAGGAGATTGTGTTAAATGCCAGCAAATGCAGGGTAATAAAGTATCTTAAGAATTTATTTAATATAATTTCACTTATTTTTCTTTTTAGTATAAAATGAATACAGTTTGATTATCTCTTCTCTAACATGCTTGGGACCAGAAGAGTTGTGTATTTGGAATTTGTTTAGATTTTGAAATATTTGCATTATATACTGACTGGATTAGCATCCCTACTCCAAAAATTCAAAATCTAAAATGCTTTGAGCATTCTTTGAGAATCATGTCAATGCTTAAGAAAGTTTCCAATTTTGGAGCATTTCAAATTTCCAGTTTTGGGATTTGGAATGCTCAATCTATCATACTACATATAAATATAAGATAAATTGATTAACAAATACTTGTTGCTAACACCTTTATGAAAGGTACTGCCTGACAAATAATTTATAAATAGCTTTAATTAATTAATTCCAGCCGATATATGACTGGGGGAAAATATCACAGTGCACCATATTCCCATTCTTTTATTAATTTACTTTCTCTCTTTATTGTTGATATGATGCTTCCTGATTAGTAGTATTTTTATGCCTGTTTTTATTTTGGTGGCTTTTATTCTTTCTATATAAGATATTCTGCCACATTCAAATGAAAGAGAAAAGGGAGTGTGTTCTGTTTACTCATTGCCAATCAAACTAATAAAAATGTTTTGCAAAGATGGTAAAACATGATAATGCTGTCAATTTAAAGCAGCTCATTACAGATGGAGTGTTTGCACTCATTTTGTTCTACAACTGAACTTTTACTGTGGCTATAAAACAGCATCTCTTTGTTACTACAAACACTGAATTCTGCTGAATCCTTTTGCTTTCCCCACTGATTTGTTTGTGGGCTCACTCGCTCATGGCTTTTGGAAGGATTCATCTCCTCTCTCCTCTGGGAAGCAGTAACTGCTGCCCAGTAATGTTCTGGGATGGCTGTCTGCACACTGCCTCCTCCATTTTATAGGCAATATTAGCAAGTTACCTCATGATTTTTCAACAAAATAGATAGTTTAGGATTTTTGCTTAAGGATGATATTTCCATAAAAATTAGCACGGTCTTTGGAAGCATTTTCTACCAGTTTTCACTAGCCCTTGGCTTAGGGGGCACTTGTGGCTATCATCTGCAGTTGGCTAGCACTTATATGTCATGCCCACTCCTGATCCATTTGAATGTGTGTGAAGAAAGCTTATTTATTCAGCCAGCTCCATTTATATACAGCTTTGTGACATTTTTGTCATGTGTACAGAGGCTGGGGAAAAAGCAATGTTGCAGACCCTTGTCTGTAAAACATGGAAGCCTACCACGGAACAACATGTCAAGGGGATATTCTCATTAATGCAGTGGTGTTACTTATACCTAATTAGTCTCTTTTGTTCAATTAAGACCAGTCATTTAAGCAGTACCCCAGTTTTCTGCTGATAGTGACAGCTTCCTCAAACTAGTTGGCTTCTCTGGCTTGAAAAATTAAATAAGTATAACTGTGTTTTAGTTTGAGATGATATTGAGAAAAAGCAAACATAAAGCAATGTTTCTCATTTGATGGGTGCATAAGTAACAAACCGAACAGAGATTTTTAGTAATATGCAGAATATAGGTTCACTGTAGAGAATTAATCCTTTCAACAAATATCTGTTGAGCTTCTACCACACACTGTGAAAATGGTGAATAAAATACTTCTTGCCTTCAAGAAGCACAAAGCCTAGGAGATATAGACATATAAATACATAATTATATTAGATGTGTGTTATTAATATAAAATTGATAAAAGTGTATTAACGGTTGAAGAAGAAAATAATTAGCACATTAGGAGAAGTAGGGAAATGCTAGGCAAGATTATAAAAAAGAAGTAAATTTTGCTTTCTGCGGCAGATGAAGACTTTAAAAGATGGGTGAGCACTGGAGAAAAAAATTCTGTGCAATGAATGTAAGAGGTGAGAAAACAAAGCAGTGAAATAATACAGCTTATTAGAGGAATTTAAAGAACTTCAGTAGAGCTAGTTCATAGGTTGAGATAAGGAGAAAGAGTTAGGGAAGTGGACAAAGAAATAATTAAGGGGATAGTTCCACACCATAATTAAGACTCTATCTCTCAGGTTACAGAGTTCTTTTGACTGGGAGTTATATTTTAAAATATGTGTTGCTCACATTTTTTTTCTAGTATTCTAGACCATTAGTTAGGCATTGCTCTAAAGACTTATTCAACCTACCCATATATAGATTTCATGGGGAAACTGGGGTTTCCCCGTGAAACCCCATTATCATCTTGGGGTTGATAATGATTTATGGTTATTTAAAAGTAATTTATACCCCATAATCCAAATATACGTAGGATTCCAATTAGACTCCAGCACTTTACCATAGTGACATAGTTCTTTCAGTTGTTCATCTTTGTCTGCTTTACGGTTATTAGAGAATAAATTCCTTATAGAACATAAAGTCCTAACCCTATAATAATAAACTTTCTAAGTAAACCATCAGTGTAAATTTTAAAACAATTTTACATAAATTGTAAATGGAGATAAATTGCTAAGTGCAATCTCTATGTATGCTATGGCGAATAAAACACATGTGATACTTTCTTTAAAATAACTCAACGTTAAACCTCTACTATATGAAGACATGTCTTTCATTTGTACATAATATAATCTCCCATATTAATATGTTTGCATTTATAGAGTATGTGCATTTAAATAAAAACACATATTGCTTATTTTTTTAATATGGGACATCACTGTTTATAGAAAAGAACAGAAAGTTGTGACTTTCAGCAGGGTCTTTAAAGCCTTTTCCTAGCTAAGCTGGAACCTATTTCTCTAGCCTCATCTACCAATCTTATCTGACTAAAACATGGTGTCCTCAGGTCATACACACAGAATGCATTAAACAATGTGTTCTGTTTTTGTTTCTTGGGGTGTGTGTGTGTGTGTGTGTGTGTGTGTGTAAGAAAGGGAGGGAAGAAAAATAAGAAAAAATAGGGAAAGGAGGAAGAGAGCAAGAGAAAGATAAAAGAGGAGGAAGAAAATGACAGAGGATAAAAAGAGAGAAGAAAGTCATCATTGGGAGTTCAACAAAGTCAGTCTTTTTTTCTTGTTTTTCCACATATGGGCATTAAATATTTACTACACTCTTAACCAACACAAATACAATCCTATGAAATGTATGGCTTTCTCTGCAAAACCATTAGTTCTAAATATAATTTAACCATAACCTTCTAATAATTTTTGAACATTAAATGCCCTAAATAATTTGATTTAAAAATATCATCTTTTTATGGCCACTGATTTTCTTGATCCAAATGCGTCTTTAAGACAGTCCTTAATCCCATCTTCTTTTCCTTTGGTCTTCCTTTCTCCTCTGGAGTATATGCAGGCATAGGTGTGCACAGACACTGAATCTAGTCAAAAGACTAATGTTCCAGAGATAAGTGATTCACCTTTCCATGAAAATTAGAAAGAGAAAAAGTGGCTCCCCATGCATTTGTATAATAGGTAGGCCTATTTGAAATGATCTCTTGGCAATAGAAGAGTTATCCTGGAGGAGAGTTTTGCCTAACAGAAATCTACCCTGGGCAACTGACCTCAGGGCTGCTTCATTCAATTTGCTTCATCTTCATCGCCTTCCCAATATCAAACATCTTCATCTTAGACCCACAATATTTTCTACCTGAAGAAGGTGCTTTTAATCTGAAATGCCTGGTATAGCACAGGCACAGAAAGAAAATGGCTCTGAATTATTAGAAATATTTGACTATATGATGCTTATTCCTGTTCCTCGTTTTTTTTTTCTTTTTGAGACAGTCTCACTCTGTCAGTTAGGCTTGAGTGCAGTGGCATGATCTCTGCTAACTGCAACATTTGCCTCCTGGGTTCAAGAATTCTCATGCCTCAACATCCTGAGTAGCTGAGATTACAGCGCGCGCCACCAGGTCCAGTTAATTTTTTGTATTTTTAGTAGAGACGGGGTTTCATCACCTTAGCCAGGTTGGTCTCAAACTCCTGACCTCAAGTGATTGGCCTGCCTCGGCTGCCCAAAGTGCTTACAGGGATTACAGGCGTGAGCCACCACACCTGGCCTGCTACTCTTTATTAAGAGACTATTTTACTGTGCTTTCTTTTATACATTTCATGACTTTAAACTCCCTCCTTCTCTAGAAGCTCTGTGATTTATGTCCACATATTGCTTTTTGCTAAGTTGGAAAGCGTTGGAGATAGTCTATGCGGTCAAGTGATCAGGAAGGTAAGCATACTGACAGAACGAGGAAAAGCAGTCAGCCTGTTGTGGGGATTCTGTCACACACATCATGCCAATGACAGATGGTGGGCAAAATGGAGACTGGGCACGATTGGTATCACTTAATAAAATCTTTCTGCATTGAGAGACTGTCACCAATAATCTATTTCCCTGATGAGTCACCTTATGAGCATATGATCTACTTTACTAGCAAGGTGTCCAATAAACTTGTGTTCCTCTAATAGATAGCAATATTCAGTAATTAACTGCTAAGAACTATAAGGACCAGTATTAATTTCACTCATAATTTATTCTCAGAGAATAAGAAATGTCTATATATTGTCTGTTTTGAGCTGCCCTTTAACACAACTTACGTTATTTAAGTTAAAACATTCAATCACTGATTTGTAATAAGGAACAATCAGTAATTTTAAATTATTTCTCTTAACTTTCGTCAAAACCTCACCTTCTGTTAAATGTCAATTTACAATGTCAGAAACCAGGTCAAAAAACTTTATGAGTCTCCTTAAAATGTGGGCTTTTGGCAATCTAATGACATCTTTAAAACTCCAGCCATCAGAGAGTTTTGTTAGTCAGATCATTTAACCATTGCCTGAGTCTGACTGTATTCCACTACATCCATCATACCATCTTGGCCCTGGTCAACTGGATGGGGACAGGAACCTGCTAGCTTCTCTCCCTGCTTCCCTTCTTGCTGCCTCAGAGTATGTTTTCTACACAGAAGTCAGAGCCATCTTTTACAATTATAACCCATAGCCCCCTGCTTCCTTCCTCAAAATTCTCCATTGCTTTCACATAATATTTAGAATAAAATCCAAACTATTTTTCATCGTCACCAAAGGTTACACTATTTCCCAGATGTTGCAATCCCTCTAACCACATAACTCTCTCAGTTCCACCCTTCTATCTATTCCCTGTAATATAAACCCTGCCCTCTCACCCCCAGCCCGGGGTCTATTTCTTCTTTCTGAAGTACTTTCTCTCATGTTGTTGAAAGAATCACTCCTCATTTCATCCAAGTCTTTGTTCAACTCTTCAGCAAAACAATTCCTAACTATTCAAACTGAAATTTAACTTTGCCCTACCCCCACTGGCAATCATTTTGCACTTCATTCTATTTTTTTATCACTACCTGAAAATATATGATACATATATTTCTTTACTTGTTTATCATTTGTTTCCAGCACCCTCATGTAAGCACCAAGACCGCAAGGCTTTGTCTGTCTTACTGACCATTAAAATCTCCAGTGCCTAGAACGGTCGCATTGTAGATGCTCAAGCATATCCTCACATGACAAATGGATAAATAAAAAGTACTTTGCTAATCTAAAAATTTGTAGGTTAGGATTGCAGTCAGCAAGATGTATCACTTGCATACTGATTTTGGTTGACTGCCTTAGTACATTTAAATCTAGCCAGAAATCTTGGTGAAAATCCATCTTTGATTTTATATCACAATGTAAGTCAAATTGTTCTTTTTACAAACATATTTAACAATCTCATTATTCCTAATTTTCCTCACTTAAAAGGGGGATAATAATGCTACCTATATTTTAGGGTTCTTGTGAAGATCAAACAAGCTGATACATGTCAAGCAGCTAGAAAAATGCTGGCACATCCTAACTATTCAATAAATGTTACCTCTTATTATTACTATTGTTATTTAGTTCAGCTCAAACCAAAATGCATTTGGAGCATTTTCTTTCTTTCCTTTTTTTTTTTTTTTGCCACAACAAATGTATTGTTCTTAACTAAAAATGTGTAGGCTGAAACCTCAAGGAGGGGGATGTAGGTCTGTATATATCCTTAGAACGTCACACATTGCTTGAAAAACAATAGATATTCAACAAATGCTAGTCAACTAAATTAATGAACATAATTGAAAATAAGCTTGAATTTTTCTAGTGAAGGTTAAGCAATAACATTATTTTGAATAATGAAAGCTCCTTTCACTGTACTGTGCTGGAATACCTAGAACTACGTGTAAAATGTAAGTAGTGACCAATAGAAAATAAGGTGACCTTAACTTCCTTTTTTCCTGTGTGTTCTAGGACAAAAGTATAGGCATTGCCAAGGTCAGAGAATCAAATGCTCATTGAGACTGATTAATAAAATTATACTTACTGATATTTGCCCTGTAACAAATTTCCATCTTAAAGCAAAATGAAGTTTACATATTGCTGCAGGCATTGTGCAAATTAGAACTTCATTGAATATTAATGAATTACTCTTTGTAGTCAATTGTTATGCAAATTACCAGAGTGTCAGAATTTATCATTTTATTTGGTTGAGGATTAAGGGGAAAATCTGCTTTCAAAATCAAGCAGAACTCTACACAAACTAATATGTGAATTCAAGAAAGAAAATGTTATATAATTTCTGAATGTTCAGGATTAACTATCAGTTTTTGGTTTATTAAAAAAATATTAATCTATGTATGTTCTTCAAATTGCAGAAGGTTAAGATATATTATTAAGCAAGTGGAGAGTAATCTTGTGGCTTTTTGAAAATCTTTAGAACATTAAAAAAATCTATACAGCATGTCTTTCTACAAATAATATAAAATCACTATAATCATTCTAAAAGTAGTTTAAACTGCATACTCAACAAATTCCAAATCAGGATAAGAAATGTATATATTAATGTGTATGTTGAATTTCTAATTTTCATTGTATGTAGACCAGGTGTTTTTCTGTTTGTTTGTTTGTTTGTTTGTTTTTAACTAAAGTGTCTTTAAGTGTGGGAGGAAATATAACTAAATGGCAATACAACTTCTAAACAGGTCAACTGTACATAGAATTTATTAATCATTTTTTTTCTTAGAGCTGTTTATTATTTGTTTTAGTCTGCCCTTAAAAAATAATTCTAGTTAGTATTAATCAAAGTTTCATCAATACAGTTCTAATAAGTGATTTGAACATGAAAAGATCACAGAGACAAAACTTCTCAAAATAATGAATTCCTTTTAAACTGCCTCTGCAATATAATATGTTATGAACAGTCAGGCACATATAAGGCTGTTGATTCATACAGGATAGTTAAAAGAATGAACAATTTCATTGATAAAACACTATGCATATTTTTTCATAAAAACAGAAATTGAGATTATTCACCTATTTTACCTCAGGGATTTTAAGAAACAGAGATGTAATAAATGTTATTATAACACATTTTGTACTGCATATTTCTTAAAGACAATGGAGAATCTTATTCAACTGAAAAATGTGGCAGGTACTATCCATTTCATTGGTTATTTAATCTGATATAAAAAATGTACACTTCAATAGGGTGCTGTAAAGTTTAAAAGTTTGTTAATATTTCTCTCACAAGAGCCATTAAACGTTAAAAATTATAGTCAAGTAATTAAAAAACTATTAATATTTGATTTATTAAATGTTTTTTCTATAGCATTGCAGAACAACTGAGAATAACAAAAAATCTTAGCATATAACAATTTCTTACAGTTTTCTCTTTATTTTATTATTTTCCCAATTATTTCAGAGCAAGAGGTGTTTTGCTAGTTAAATAGGGTGACAGTGGGGTCAGCAGCACTCTAATACTATTAATACATTATTTTAAGGGAACATTTTTCTCCCAAATTGAACCAGGTATTTAGGAACTCTAATGGAATCACCTTTAACTTGGCAGTCAAGTAATAAAGCACAGAAGACATTACTAATTTAAAACCATACTTCTAGAATTTGAGTTATTAAATTGAAGTATGTCGGTTTACAAATAGAATCAACTCTGACTACACACAGTGTCAAGGTTGAATTTCATTCCTATGAAAAAAAAATTGGTGTAATTAATTATGATGTCAGCCTCTCTAAAGGGGGCATCCTGTCCCTAGAGGTATACAACTAATGTGTGCTGTTTGCAGCCCTAGGCCATAAAACAAGTATTCTTTTTCTTTTCTCTGCTTTCTATAAACATGCAATTCCAAATTCAGTAAATGGTCTGATTAAAAGCTATCACATGCAGAGATGGTGTGTGCATTGCTACTGAGACAGCCAGTAAAGTAACCACCAGGTCAAAAGATAACATTTAAGAGCTAAATTAAACCAGTTATCCCTTTCGACTCCCTCTAATTTCAAATACAATTATGTACTATTCTGGACACCAAAGCCTTAATGCTCCTCACCAGGCACTTAATGCCACTCCTGAGCATCCAGTAGAGACCACCTAACTCCACCAATTGCCCCAGCAGAGCTCCTGCAGCAACACTATGAAATCACAAAACCACTTGTTCACTGAAGCACTCCCTTTCTTTTGGCTGTCTTCAGTACCAGGGCAGCAGGTTTTGTTTTATTTTCCCTTTCCTCTCCATTACTCTAGGGTGTTTTGAATTTCATTACAATAATGATTCATTTCATATGCATATTGCAAAAAGGTTTAGAGACTGCTCAATGCAGAAATGGGTGGATAACGTTACAGAAAATTTGACCCACGAGAAGGAACTGCCATCTATATTCCTTTGCTTAGTAAACTATTTTAAACAGCATCTAAAAATGTGTAGCATAACTATGCTGGCTTATGGAATAATCCACAGAATATGAAGTTGCTTTCCAACTGACTGAGACAGACATGCTGTTAAGTGATCTGTGTGATTTGCTTGGTGTAATAACCAGTTGTCTCTGGCTCACTGGGTGCCAGGGGCTACTAGAACAACTCAGCCTTGAGCTTGACAGGGACTGCTGAGTGACCACACATGATTTTGCTACAAGCAGCCATTTGCCTGGTTAAAATCAATAAAATCCTGCTGTAATAGCAGCATTCGGATATGTGACTCTACTGTTTTCATTGAGAAGTCTTACTATTTAATTTACTCATACACATCTAATTCTCTCTTGCTCTTCCCCTAGCAGGATGTCACAGTTTACTACATTGTGTTTTGGACAAACACTCTCAAATAAGTCAGCTGTAAACTCATCCCTAGGTTAGCAGCCTTTCCAAGGTTTTGTTTACTGAATCACCAATAATTAGATCATAAGAGTGTATTTCCACAGTCACACACATGTGAGGAGAAGAGGAGACTAGTCATTTGGCATAAACAATGAGAAAATAATACTTTTCAAGACACTTTGCATGACTCCTAAATTGCTTAACTTTTAAGAATAAATTTTAAATTATTTTAACAAAGTTTCTTGGTTGAGATAGAGAGGAAGATTGTAAAGGGAACATAGTTTCACAAGCACTGTAAGAGATTGCAGAATTGCAAGAGAAGCAGGGTCAATAAACAAACAAATTAATAGGTAAAAATAAATAAACAGCAAGCCTCTTTTGCCCAATTACTGTTCAAAGGAATTTGTTGTTAACTAATTGGAATTAGTCCTGGAAGAGTTAAGTTAGTTCTTATCATAGCTCTTATACTTTTCCTATATAAAAATTACTTATTTCATTTTCTGCAAATTTTGGGATATAAATGACACATCCCAACATTTCCAAGAAGAGTAAGAAGAGCAATTTCAAGGCTAGACAGTTTGTGGGGTTTTTTTATACTTCTTATAGGAGGAGGGACTATATATAATTCTTTAATTTCAAACACGTTTGAGAGTGAAAGGGAGTGTTATTCATAATTACGTGAAGACAGTCAATACAGTTCTGGACAAATTGGGAATATATAGTCAACCAGGCAATGTTTCTCAAGGTTCTAAGGACATTGGCTAAGCTTACTAACCACAGGAGATCCATGGAAGGGGTAGTTTGGTAGGAAGATAAGAATGTATCCTATTCTACCACCTCCCTTATCTTGGCAGATAGTTAATAAATATGTTTCATCCATTATTTACTTATGTTCCTTAGGACTTTCAAATGCTTCATTCCATGATACTGTACAGAGCCAACTTTGTTCAATGTTACATAAAGTAAATAGTTTGAAAAATTCAATTCTGCAGTGTTTCCTAAAGTGTGGATACAACAGAAATCCTACAGGACATGTAGCAGATCTCTAGAGATATTGTTAAGTCCTAATTATCAAACAAGGGAATTAATTCTGCAGTCAAACGTATTCAGGATACTTAGTAGCACAAGTCCTAATGCAATAATTCAGGGATGGTGCACATTTTAGAGAATCCAGAAGCGACAACAGTGTATCCACAGAGTATTTCAATAAAGATGCAACTTGAAAACTAAAATAGGTAAAAATAAAATTGCATGTTAATCTACAAAATTAGAAATATGGATTTTCTCACTGGAAGGAGGTGAGTGGTGATATACTTTAATCCCCTTATGTTGCACAGGATGGACATCAGGTTCACTGACATTAAATAACAGACACAAAGACACCCAACCAGGTACTTGTCCACTGGGACTGTAACATAACTTTGCCTCCATTTCGTATCTTATGAAAGAAAAAATAGAATTGTTGATATAGAACATAGAAATATTCCAATTCCATCCTATGTCCTCATATCAAGATGATACTATTTCTTTCTTATTTATTTTGCTACAGTATTTTTATCCACTCTGGATACAATGCAATCACATTTGAGGTTTGGCAGACTGCCCTTTTGGCTTAGCAGAGTTGATAAAAGGTTGCCAAATACCACAGTAGTTCATATTTATTTTCTGTTTTATGACTTTTTTTCCCCAAAACCCTCTGTGCTTTTACTCAGTAAACCATCAATCAACTCTAGAAAAAAAACATTACTTCTTCTGTGGGTTGCCGATGTGACTCCAGCTGCGAACAGCATGACTTTTATGCACACAAAATATATATGTTTTTAATAGTTCTAATCCAGGGGGGAAATATCACATTTTAGAAACCTTATGTATATATGTGTTTGTGTGAATAGATCTACATCTCTCTGTACATATTCATAAATATGTGTTTATGAATGTGTAAACCTTCCAGCTAAAAATATGTCAAAACTTATTTTATATCCCAAATATGTTTAAAATTTGATTTAATTTTTTTCTTTTTTGAGATTTGGCATTGGGAGTGGTTCAGTGTTACCAGAAAACCAACAATTTGGAGCTCTGGCAATAAATACAGAATAGCCCCAGTTGGTATAATCTAATGTTGACTAATTCATGGATTGGAAGATATTTGAATATATACAATCATCTCTTGCTGCAGAGTTAGGTTTCCAAGCCAGTATCCAATGTGAAATAGACTATTGGTTACTATGTTGGAACAGGCCCATCTGCTGAACATTTGTGCCCAGTGTAGTCTTGGCTATGTATGATTACCTTTGTCATTGTTGTTATGGAAGCAAAGAGCTAGACACCAACTCTACAGTTTCTACAGCCCACACATACTCACCAACATAATTAAGGAGCTAGTATAACGATTAGCAGCATCGTTTCTGGGTTTGTAGTTTGGATCTGCTGTATACAAATTCTTGCTTACTTTAAGTGAAGCACTGTATCTCTCTAAGTTCTGTATGTAAAATTGGGATAATAATATTTCCCCTACTGTGCTGTAGTTAATGAGTCAAGGAAGTACGGTGCTTAGCACAGCACCTGCAGGCAAGCATTCATCAACCAATTCATTTAATTTTCAAATATTGGCAACTAGTATATGCATAATAAATAGTAGCAATTGTTTTGCACTTTTCAAACGGAAAACAGGGCCATTTGTATCCATTTATGATAAAGAATTGTTTTTAATTCTGTCTCTCGTCACACTTCCCCTTCTACCCCTATTATGTAAATAACTGAATTTGGGAGTGATCACAGCAGGCACTTTACTGCTACTTTTTCCTTAAAAATGTAGATATAAGCTCCACTAACATTCTCAAAACTCAAGTTTCATTCATAATTGAATGCCAGATTTACAGTGTTTTTTACAGAATGAAATTAGACGATCTTCAACCATCTTACTCCTATAATGAGAAATACCAATACAAATATACTATAACTTACAGGATTACTTAATATCATAAGCTTAAAAGCTACAGTTTTGTCACTCCACCACCATTCCTTTCCTTCACCTAAAACATACATCATTCCAGCCTACAGATTCCCAAACATATATTATTATCATGCTTGAAAGATTAAATGATTACCAAATAGCTGGATTTGTGCAACACTATTATACTATTTTTCAAATTCTTCAAACTGAAAAATTTGAAATAATCAAACTCCGGTCCATCTCCTTGTTTAAATAAAAACAAATATTATGGGGTGTTATATAAGAACTTGCAGCTGGGATCAGAAAAGTTTCTAGCCCATTTTTGTTCTTCAAAAGATGTATAAGTTCCTTAACTTCTCTGGCTTCAGTTTTCTAATCTGAAATGGGAATAACTACTGTTTTAATGAGCTTTAAATGAGATAATTTATATAAAGATGTTTACACAATGCACAGCATAAAAAACATTAAATAAGTATTTGTTATCTTATTAATATAATTTTTGAATATTTTCAAATGTATAAAATATTAGACAAAGGCATGTATTATGTTTCTGTTAATAATATATGTCAGGCCCTTAGAATTTTTAATCCTTTGTGTTATATAAAGTACAATGTCTTAATTGATAAATATTAAACTTATCAACCTTTCTTTACTTTGCAGAGGTGTTCATAATTATAAGAAGTTTATGAACTTTCATGAACTCATTGATGGTAAAATCTAAAGAAGTCAGATATACAGCATTTCAGTATTTTCTATTTTCTCAATGCATCCTCAGAGGGCTGGGTGGTTGAGTGTTATGGGGGTAGATGGAGGAGTCATTGCTCTAACAAACCAGACCAGGGGACAGACAGGTCATCTGTGCTTAGGAGTGTTTGGAGGTAGTTTCCCCTTCAATTTGCATCTGGATTTAGGCAAGTGGCCATACCTGAAGAAAAACCTAGACATTACTATCTAATAACAAAAAATATGTAGAACAATCATAGTCCATAAGTCCATTTTATGGAGCAAAGTCAATCTCTGCAGTTATGAGGAAAGAATTGTATTTGGGTAGTTTGATTTTTTTCTGTTATTGAAGGAAAGTAGGGCTGCTGACACTTAATTTTAATTATTTTCTGAGTTTGATACTATATCCTCAATAAACTATAAAGCAACATAGACCAGATAAAAGGTTTATAAAGATTATGGTCCATAAAAAAAGATATAGGCAATATGGGTTTACTATTTATAACAAATACAAGATATATATTTTTTACATTTACAATAATATCTTTAAAAATAATTACATAGTAATAGGGCAACTTGTTCCCAAATTATTTCACTGCTAAAGTAAAACAAAACAAAACAAAAACACAGAATTAGCACATCGTTAACAGATTTGAGGACGTGTAAACCAGTTCTTCATAGTTGCCTGATAAGTCCTTCAAATCCCAGATGATTGCATTCAATTTTCTTGAAAATATTTATATTCCTGCTTCCCTGTAAAGCACTAGTAGGCTAATTGATCACAGGAGTGAAATATGCTAGAGAATGCATATTTATAAATTGTGGTGTATTGATTAATACTATTAGTCATTGTTACTTAATGTGCAGACCCTAACCCAGTTGCCACATCAGAACCCAGAAGCTTATGAGTAATGCAGTATTTCAGGCCTTACCCACGATTACTAAAAGCAGATTTGCATCTTAACAAGATTTCCAGGAGATTTGTATGTACATTATATTTTGAGAAGCCCCACTAAAGGTATTCTTGTGATTTAAAATTTTTTAAATACATTCTTGTTTGTTTGTTTGTTTTGAGATGGAGTCTTGCTCTGTCACCCACGCTGGAGTGCGGTGGCGCTATCTCGGCTCACTGCAAGCTCTGCCTCCTGGGTTCACGCCATTCTCCTGCCTCAGCCTCCTGAGTAGCTGGGACTACAGGCACCCGCCACCACGCTCGACTAATTTTTTGTATTTTTTAGTAGAGACGGGGTTTCACCGTGTTAGCCAGGATGGTCTTGATCTCCTGACCTCGTGATCCACCCGCCTCGGCCTCCCAAAGTGCTGGGATTACAGGCGTGAGCCACTGCGCCAGGCCTTTTAAATACATTTTTAATAGAAGAGTACCTTGAGGCTAGGTATAAAAATTACCGTGTATACAATATATTGAATATGTCTTACCTTTTATAGAAAATTTTGTTTAAATTAATATGACAAAACAGGCAAAATGACAAAGATCACACAATCTTCATGGAGTTTGTGGAATCCATTTTTTTAAAAGTCTACTCTGCAATATATAACATTGCTTAAATTATTACCAAATCTGTAGTCAAAGTACAAAAAAATCAAAACATTCTAGAGATAAACTAAATATGGTAGCAGGGCTTTCTCTCCCTATGGCTTGGATAAATTGCTGCTTAGAATCATCATCAAGACTACTTTTGTGTGTGTATACGCAGCAATGGTGCATGATTATAACAGTTTAGTATCTACATGTAGAGACTTTCAGGTCACTGGTTTCTAATTTCAGTGCATTCCTTTGTTTAATGTCTTGCTCTGTTTACAGACTCTTGAAAGCAGGGACTGTGTTTAATTAGCTTTTGTAATTCCAGCAATAGCTTTAGTACTTGGCAAAAAAAAGAGGGTGCTTAATGAATATTTATTGAAGGTAACTGAAAACACATTTAACAAAGTGATCAACATAGGATCAAAAGCCTTTTTAAATTTTATAAGAATATTCCATATATTGTCCTTGTCCTTAGTGGCTAAAGAAGTAAAACATACAAATGCCACTACTTTTTAGCTTATCCACTGGGGACAGGAAAAAGTAGACACCAAGGCTATTAGCATCTGAAAAGTCAACATGTAATATTTTATGGAGGTACTTAACACTCTTTTTAGTTAATAAAAATTTTTAAAAATGGGATATTAAGAAAGTAGTTCCCTCCAAATAAATGGGCCTGTTCAGAATGGATTCAATAACTACTCTCAGAGTAATTACAATAATCGCCATGGAAATTTAAGCTCCAGCAACTGCAGCTTAATTTTTTATTTTCCCCTTATAATTTTCTTTAGCAGAAATTTATTAAGCTATTGTTAATTAATGTTGAAGTTTATGAGAAAAATGTACAGTATCTAATGCTATATTCTAAAGTATCCTTAGATATTAATGTAAACGCTATTAAATGTCTATGCCATTATTGTAAAGGGTTATAATTTTATCAAAATAAATACTTATCAAATTAGTATAATAATAGAAGCCTTTTATTCACCCATACCTGGAACAATCTTGGTTTGATGCACACACACAAAAAACTTAACGTTTATCTCTCTGGTTACAAAACTCCAAATGTCCATTATTGGGCTCCTAATAAAATATCCGGCTTCCAATGAGGAAAGGACTTCTCATTCGATAAATGGTGCTGGGATAACTAGCTAGCCATATGCAAAGATTGAAACTGGACTTCTTCCCTACACCATATTCTAAAATCAAGTCAAGATATATTAAAGACTTAAATGTAAAACCTAAAACTAGAAAACCCTTGGAAGATAATCTAGGAAATACCATTCTGGACATAGGACCTGGCAGAGATTTCATGACAGGGACACCAAAAGCAATTAAAACAAAAACAAAAATTAACAAATGAAACCAAATTAAAATAAAGAGATTTTACATAGCAGAAGAAACTACGAACAGAGTAGACAGACAACCTACAGTATGGGAGAAAATATTTGCAATCTACACATCCCACAAAGGTCTAATATCCAGAATCTATAAGGAACTTAAACAAATCAGCAAGCAAAACGAACAAAAACACAAATAATCTCATTCAAAAGTGGGCAAAGGACCTAAACAGACAATTTTCAAAAGAAGAGATACACACAGCCAACAAGCATATGAAAAAACATGCTCAACATCACTAATCAATAGAAAAATACAAATCAAAACCACAATGAGGTACCATCTCGCACCAGTCAGAATGACTGTTATTAAAAAGTCAAAAAAATAACAGATGCTGGAGAGTTTGTGAAGAAAAGAGATCGCAATACACTGCTGGTGGAAATGTAAATTAGTTCAACCATTGTGGAAAGCAGTTCAGCAATTTCTCAAAGAATTCGAGAAATCCCATTATTCAACCCAACAATCCCGTTATTGGGTATACACCCAAAGGAATATAAACTGACCTCCCATAAAGACACACGCACAGGTAGATTCACTGCAGAACTATTCACAACAGTGAAGACATGGAGTCAACCTAAATGCCCATAAAGAGTAGACTGAGTAAAGAAAATGTGGTACATATATACCATGTAACACTACACAGCCATAAAGAGAACAAGACCATGTCCTTTGCAGGATACTGTAGGCCAGTATCCTAAGTGAACTAACATAGTTACAGAAAACAAAATACCACATGTTCTCACTTATACGTGGGAGCTAAACATGGACTACATATGGACACAAAGAAGAGAAAAATAGACACCAGGGCCTACTTGAGGCTGGAGGGACAGAGAAGGGTGAGGATCGAAAAAAACTACCTATCAAGTACTGTGCTTATTATGTGGGTGGTGAAATAATCTGTACATCAAACCCCCGTGATATGTAATTTAGCTATATAACAAACCTGTATATGCACCCCGAACCTAACATGAAAGTTAAAAAAATAACCAGCTTCAAATGCACTAGATCTATAAATTGAACTCTTAAATTAAGAACAAATATTACATTGGGCTTGTCCTCCTAATGTTATAACATAACTCTCTCTAATACAAATGCAGTTACTTTCCATGACATTATTTCAAAGTTTAGGCAAAAGTTCATTGAGTGCCACCAGGCATTATGACAGGTGCTTTACATAAATCATTCATGTAAACAAAGCAATTCTAAGCAATTGTAATTCCATCTTACAAACTGGAAAATTAAGGTGTGAAGAAATTAACTATTCCAAATGCATATAAATGTTAGATGTGCAGAATGGAACATAAAAGACTGCACACTATTTCCAGGACACTGTGATCTGGCCCTAGATTAGATGGCACAGGTGTTTATGAAACAAACACACTAAAGCTAAACCTGTCCTAGATCAGTAGGATTATGATCAAGTGATAATATAGCCCAGGTAGAACCCAAGTGCATGAATATGGGTACGCACACAAGTGGCTTTTTCTCTCTCTCTCCACCTCCCCCCACACACACTCACACTCACCATTCACAGTCACAATACTTTAAATTTATTCCTTTTTTCTTATCTAAGTTAGCATTAATGTTCTCTTCCTACCCTCTCCAGGCTTGTGCACATCCTGAAGACAGCAGGAGGATAAATTCCTCTTTTGGTATTTCAAAAATTAGGTGTAATATCACAAATAGTTTGGGTCGGGTGTGGTTTCTCACACTTCTAATCTCAGCACTTTGGGAGGCCGAGGCAGGTGGATCACGAGGTCAAGAGTTCGAGACCAGTGTGACAACATGGTAAAATCCCATCTCTACTAAAAATACAAAAAGTAGCCAGGCGCGGTGGCACGAACAATATTTTAAATCCCCGTGGATTGAAATTATGTTAAAAGACACAAGTTTTTGTAAAACAAGGTTTTTTTTTTGGTAAGTGGTGGTGTGTTGATGGTATTGCATGTTTAAAGGATAAAGTGAGCTGACTATAAGTCAGCCCTCCTTATCCACCAGAGGGTTCTGCATCCTTGAATTCAACCAACCAATTGTAGATTGAAAATATTAAAAAAAAAAACACCATTAAAAAAATACAATAAAAAATAAAAATTTAAAAAGCAATATAGCAAACAACTATTTGCATAGCATGTACATTGTATTAGGTATTATAATTAATCTAGGGATGACAAAGTATATGGGAAGATGTGTAAGAGTTATATTCAAATACTATGCTATTTTATATAAGGGCCTTGAGAATCCTCAGATTTTGGTATTGCCTGGGGTCCTGACCCCATTCCACAAGAGCTGCATAACATATTAATGAGGTCACAAAATTTTGGAATTTTATTAACTCCTTTAAGAGAAAGCAGTGTGCAGAAGACCTACTGTAAGGGATACTATTTTATTTAGAAATTTTAATTTTTATAAAATGTGTTCCCTCTCATTCTCTTTCTGTTTGATACATATTACTGAACTTGTTTCTCTAATGAACCCTTCACAATATTCTACAGCATGTCTTACAATACTCATAGATGGAAGCTACATGAGCATATAAATACCTTAGCATTTTCTATTTTTGATAATTTTTATAAAATATCATTGTAATATTTAATACTTAGACTTTCTTAGTAAAATCACCTTAGTAATTTCATACTAATGATATTATGCACTTAAATTTATTTTCATTTATTTTTATTTACTTATTTATTTACTTTTTGAGACAGTCTCACTTTGTCACCCAGGCTGGAATGCAGTGGCTTGATGTCAGCTCACTGCAACCTCGACCTCCTTGGCTCAAGCAATCTTCCTGCCTCAGCCCTCCAAGCATTAACAGCTGGCAACACAGGTGCATGCCACCACCCCCAGGTAATTTTTTGTAGAGACAGGGTTTCATCATGTTGCCCAGGCTGGCCTTGAACTGCTGAGCTCAAATGATTTGCTGGCCTTTGCCTTCCAAAGTGCAGGGATTACAGGAGTGAGCCACCACACCCGGTCTGATTTTTATTTTTATATAGATAAATATTTGATCCCAAGAATTATTTTTAAGATTCTAAAGAACTATCACACTAGGGGCCAAAATAAGTACATACAAATAAATCACTGATGCTGATTCTAAAATATACAGACTTTCCCCTCAATGGACAGTTTTAATTGGCTTTCTTCATTAATAACATTTTCATTTTAGGACAAATTTTTTATCGAGGTTTGAATTCTTGACTGGTTTCAGCATATTGATTAAATTTAAGTGTATAATTATGTTCCTTTCTCCTAGCCATGGGCAGATTCACTAGCTTGGGCAAATGAGAAAACATATATTTTAATTAAAATGTGTAAAAAAATAAGAAGGACTAAAAATTCCATTTTATATTTGTATTGCTGTTTTTAAGTGGTGTTTAAGTTATTCTGTTTATTTTTTCAATTCAAAACATTTTGATAAGGTTTTTCAGGAGAGAAGGATTTACTTCAAATCCAAATTTAATTAGTATTTAATTTTTTGTTTTTAGAAAAAGTGTTTATACAGAATAAACACAGAAAATGACATCTTAAACTCATGCTGTGACATAGTATCTGCAGAAAATAACATGAAAAAAATTAAACTCAAGAATATATAAAATCAATAGACTAATTAATAACATTGTAGTCTCCTTCCATATTGTAAATCCTGGTCAAGCCAGAAATATAAGACAAATCAGTATTTTCTGTCAAAAAGGTGTGATGGGCCAGGCGCGGTGGCTCACGCCTGTAGTCCCAGCACTTTGGGAGGCCAAGGCAGGCGGATCACGAGGTCAGGAGATCGAGACCATCCTGGCTAACACGGTGAAACCCCGTCTCTACTAAAAAAAATACAAAAAATTAGCCGGGCGAGGTGGCGGGCGCCTGTAGTCCCAGCTACACGGGAGGCTGAGGCAGGAGAATGGCGTGAACCCAGGAGGCGGAGCTTGCAGTGGGCCGAGATCGTGCCACTGCACTCCAGCCTGGGTGAAAGAGCTAGACTCCCGTCTCAAAAAAAACAAAAAACAAAAAACAAAAAAGGTGTGATGATTTATTTCAAATGAAAATCCAAAAGGTTTAATTTAAACTTAAAATGGGTGTCAATATGTATGATGACAACAAAATAACCTACAAAGAAGGGGTTCATGAGGGTAGCCAAAACCAACAGATATATTCCAGCTCATCAGGTCCTCCAACTGAGCATAGGAAAGATAAAATGCTTGACTGTGAAAATCGTATTGTAAATACAGAAAAGAGAAAGCACGAGAACCATTGGTTTGCCAAATTTAATCAGATGCCCAAATCTTAACAGGATGCCCACTCAAGCTTTATTACTTATGTACCCCATTGTAAAACTTTCCACTTGCTTCCTCCCAAAGTAATTGATGAGGAGAAAAAAAAAAAAACCTTTCAAAAGGTATTTTTGCTTGACTCTTTATTTACTAAAATGAATAACCTTGGAAGGACCTTAGAGAAGGGCTTGGGATTTGATTACCTCCTCATCTGTAGTCCAGATGAGTTGGGGATAATGACTTTTACTACGATAAAAAATATGATATCTTTATTATTGGAAATGATTCAATGAAAGGACGACACTTCTCATTGGACTTTCAGGGAGTCCCTTAAAAATAGTTAATTAGGGAGAGTATCTGTTGTAACTTTTGAAATATGCTTTTGACCAGGCACAGTGGCTCACTCCTGTAATCCCAGCTCTTGGGGAAGCTTAGGCGAGAGGACTGCTGGAGGTCAGGAGTTAGACACCAGTCTGGGCAACATAGTGAGACTCCCATCTTTACAAAAATGAAAATTAAAAAATTAGCAGTGCATGGTGGCACCTGCCTCTGGTCCCAGCTACTCAGGAGGCTGAGGTGGGAGGATGACTTGAGCCCAGGAAGCCCATGCTACAGTGAGCAGTGATAATGCCACTGCACTCCAGCCTAGGAGACAGAGCAAGACTCTCTTTCAAAAATAAATTAAAAATAAATAAATAGGTTTTACAATAATCTCTTTATTCTAATTTATTAGAAAGGGTAACCATGATGTTCAATAGAAAAGATAATTATGGGTACTTTAAACAAAAGAATGTTTACCTGTTACTCTTCATTGGAAGTAATTTTTAAGATAAGTATGATATAATGAATAATCAATAAATTTTTATATTGAATTTGTTCCATACATTCCATATATTAGGATACAAATATATCCTAAATATTTTGTAAATATTTAGGTTAAAATGCTTATCTGACTTTTCAATGACAAATTTAATCATCAACAAAAACACAAACATAAGCCATATTATACACTATGCACTGTATTAAATACTACTGCAAGATAAAAGCAGGTTTTGGTTTAACTTATTATTTCTCCTACTCCTAGAAGGATATTTTTAGTCAATACCCCTAGATTTCTATCTTCTGTTTAACTTATTGAGTATTAAAAGAAAAAGTAACACTTATACACTGTTGGTGGGAATATAAATTAGTTCAACCATTGTGGAAGACAGTGTGGTAATTGCTCAGAGTCCTAAAGACAGAAATGCCATTCGACCCAGCAATCCTATTACTGGGTATATATCCAATGGAATGCAAATCATTCTCTTATAAAGATGCATGCATGTGTGCATTTGTTGCAGCACTATTCACAATAGCAAGGATATGGAATCAACCTAAATGCCCATCAATGATAAACTAGATAAAGAAAATGTGGTACATATACACCATGGAATACTATGCAGCCATAAAAAAGAATGGGATCATGTCCTTTACAGGGACATGGATGGAGCTGGAGGCCATTATCTTTAGCAAACTAACAGAGGAACAGAAAACTAAATACTTCATGTTTTCACATATAAGTATGAGCTAAATTATGACAACACATAGAGGGGAGCAACACACTAGGGCCTGTTTGAGGGTGGAGGGTGGGAGGAGGAAAATGATTACGAAAAATAACTAATGGGTATTAGGCTTAATACCTAGGTGATGAAATAATCTGTACAATGAACCCCCATGACACAATGTTTACCTCTGTAACAAACCTGCTCATGTTCCCCTGAACTTAAAATTTAAAAAAAAATTAAAAAGATTCCCTCCTTTGACAAAATTATTCTATTTATAAGCTTCGAATACCAAGTTCTGATTATAGAGCAGATTCAAATTGCACCAAATTTCTAGTTATTTACATTTTGTAAATGTTTTATATCACTAGTGACTTTGAATTCTCTATTATACAGTTGTAAGTTAAAGGTGGAAATGTTGATCTCCATTTTTATGTTCAGCTGAAAGCAGTATTTTACACTAGATAAATAAGTACGATTATGTTTTCTCACCCAGATCTTTCTTAGACCTGTGGGTTAGGAAAAAAAAAATGAAGATACTTCAGAGGATCAGAAAGAAATAGGCAACAAGAGGAAAACTGAATCATGGAAATATAGTAGCTATTTCTTTTTGAACCTTACAGAGTAATAGGGTTTATATAAACATAAGCTAAACGGACCATTTTATAACCCTCTGAGACATTCTGGGAAGCCAAACTCATAAGAGTCATACTTCACTAGCAATGGTACAACATATCTCCTACCAAGTACTTAGTCAGTATTCATAGAAAAAGTCAGTATTTTAAATGGCATTCTTAAGAGAGCAAGCCAGACCATTTATTTTCTGGAAGAAATAAATTTGGAGTGGTAAATGATGCAGGAACTTTTTTTATTAAGTCATCCTAATTTCAAAGTAGTTATACAGATTCTGTGTCCAGAATCCCCAACTTAAGAATAAAAATATCTATTAATTGTTTCATATGAAATTATTATTCTTATGCAAGGATTCCTGTGGTTCATTCAATTCCCCATGTGCCTTCATATCATAACTGGAAATAATTAGCAACATGTCTGGAAGATTTAGCTAAGAAACATGTTAATTTCGCCTGGAGACAGTTCTTTTATTCTGCACATTCATTTTCACAAATTTCTTACTGAGTTTGTCAATGTGATTTTTATGTCAACTGACTACTCTGTAAAATAGCTGTCTATATGAACATTGCTTTTGTAAAATGTTGAGAGCTGTTTCTTTTATTATTGAATTTGATGCCTCAACCTATATCAGGATTTTTAACACATTGGTACCCATCAGCATGATTCAGCTCAGTAGTCCCTTGACTTTCCATTCTTCAAAAGTTACAACTATATAATAAGGTTGAGCCATCACACACACACACACACACACACACACACTCATATATAGACATAACTATTAAGATTTTCCACTTATATATACATTCGTATAAAATTTAATTGTTTCATGTATTTATTTGTTCTTGGCATGCAGATGTCAATGTTTACCATGCTCTCACATTTATATATAATTACTAGTAAATCAGACATCTCTCATTAAGTTAAATGAAAGTTAAAATGAACACGTTTTATGGATTACCAATATTGATACCAAAGTATCAAGAAAATACGTTCAGTTTGTGACATGTTCAAAGTCATTATAAACAGATGTTTCCATGATGTAGTGCTAGAGCTATACTAAACAATAGACTCGTCTGAATTTGTGATGTCCTGGAATTTTTTTTTTTTTTTTTTTTTTTTGAGACAGAGTCTTGCTCTGTCACCTAGGCTGGAGGGAGTCTTGCTCTGTCACCTAGGCTGGAGGGAGTCTTGCTCTGTCACCTAGGCTGGAGGGAGCCTTGCTCTGTCACCTAGGCTGGAGGGATTCCTGCTCTGTCACCTAGGCTGGAGTGCAGTGGTGCTATCTTGGCTCACTGCAGCCTCTCCTCCTGGGTTCAAGGGATTATCTGGCCTCAGGCTCCCAAGTAGCTGGGATTACAAGCATGCGCCACTACGCCTGGCTAATTTTTGTATTTTTAGTAGAGATGAGGTTTCACCATGTTGGCCCCTGACCTCAAGTGATCCGCCTGCCTCCACCTCCCAGTGCTGGGATTACAGGTGTGAGCCACTGCACTCGGATGATATTCTGGATCTTTAAAATCATTAATATACTTACACTCTTATTATATTAAAGGGATATATATTAAATAAAAACAATTGAATTTTCTGAATTCTGGATAAATATGCAGTATCATGTATATACTATATAGGAATTGCTAATATATTTGTGTATAAAACTATTTTAAAATGTTAACTTGTATATGTATTTTAATATATACAAATATTTTATGTATTTTTAGATATCGTAATACATAATTATACATATATTTAGAAAAATATGTGAAAACTTTCAATTTATGCAAAATTATTGAGAAATAGAAATGTAGTCTATCTCATATTCTCCATTAGGTTATAAATTTAACAGTACCAAAGTTGTACATATTAGAGAATTTATTTTTAGAGGCCAAACAGAAAAAAAGCAGTTCTACTTTTTTATAAATATATGCATTTATACATTTTTAGCTGTCCATAAATATTAAAGTGTAAGAATTGACTTTTTGATGACCATACCATTTTCATATAATGTATCTAATGAAGGCAGCATCTTGAGTCATGCGCAATTTTTTTAGGAAAGAGAGAAGAAGGTAATAAACATGTACTGAACTACACTAACAGTATAAAATATAAAGATAAATTATATTATAAAGATAATATAAAGATAATTACTTCAAAATATTGAATTGTATATGCAGACACTAATATATATCATGAACATGCAGGCAAAAATAGACAGAGTTTTAAAAGTAGACGTTTCACAGTATAGGATGAAGATGATAATTTGCAAATGGCTCTCTTAGGACATCTTTATGTAAGTTTAATTGTGAATGATAATGTATGGGTTTTTCAGGAAAATTTATTGGTTTTTGAGATACGGCTAAAAACTTGTCCTGTCCTCAAAATGTATATTTGGTTCATCTCAGCATTGGTGCTATAAATTAAATATTCTAAATAATTCAATATAGAACTCATAAAATTGTCCACAATGTTTATTGTATATTTTATTTTCAGACCATAAAAAGGCTTGTTCTAGTAAACAAAACTGATTTTTTGACACTATATTAGTTAGCAAAAATGTCAAGTTTTTTATTTCCTTTTCTATGTAGTTGTCACATCAAATGTGTTCATCCATTCAACCTGAACTTATAAAACATCTAATATTCATAAAGCAGTCTACTTAGGAAAGTACTATATAGATTCCAAAACTGAATGAAATCTAAACTTGTTTTATAGAGCCCTACTTATTTTGTATCAAAAATTTCTTTCATAACTTACTTTACAGTCAAAATTAATCATCTCAATAAAGAGCATTTTAAAAAGTTTTTCTCCATAGAAAAATGGAATCTCCTTTAAGCTTATTAAATCTACTTAAATAATTTAAATCTATTTTAGAAATACTTGTCTTAACTAATATATTTTCAAAATAATTTGTAAATTTATCCTTATTGATTTGCCAAAGATAGCTAGAGCCAATTTTAAAATTTTGCCCTCATTTGTTTGAAATTATATATATATATATAGTTAAATGTTAAAAAAAATATTAAGGCCCAGCGCGGTGGCTCATGCCTGTAATCCCAGCACTTTGGGAGGCCAAGGCAGGTGAAACACCTGAGGTCAGGGGTTTGAGACCAGCCTGGCCAATGTGGTGAAACCCCATCTCTACTAAAAATACAAAAATTAGTCTGCCATGGTGGCAGGCACCTGTAAACCAGCTACCCGGTAGGCTGAGGCAGGAGAATTGCTTGAACCCAGGAGACAGAGGTTGCAGTCAGCCCAGATAATGCCATTGCACTCCAACCTGGGCAACAAGAGCAAAACTCTGTCATATATATATATATATACACACACACATATATATACACACACATATATATATATTAAGTCCAATCATCAGATGTAGAGCATTAAAATTCAATTTTCAACTCAACAAAATGATCAAGGTGAGACAATGGAGCGTATTCCAGAAATGTCCCCAGTGAACGTCTTGAATCTGTCTAAAAGACTCTATCCTCATAACAGAAGAGATTTTGTAGCTGTTTTCATGTCCCAGTGCCAGGTATCTCAAGCTGCAGGGTATTTCTCTTACCAGCATAGGTGATAAATTGTGCAAGGGTTAAACTATGCAAGAATAAAATATTTCGAAAGGTTTAAGATGTCCATATTGTTAACAGAAATAGCATGTCATTTTAAAATTTTAATTTAAATTAATTCTAAATTTATTAGCATTTTTTAAGAATGTAAAAGAGAAAAGTGGTTCTAGAATGTTCTCATTTTATTTAGTCTGCCACTGAATGACCACAGGAAACAAAAATATATATATATATATTTTTTTCTTCTTCTTCTTTCGAACAGGTATGTTTTTCTTACCATATTGGGGTAATATTAAGAACTCGTTGTAAATCGTATTGTATGAACTGTAATTAACACTAATAGCATAGTGTTATAAAAGCTTTTAAAAACTGTAATACAAGTTTGTGAGATTATCTGTTTAGCTAATAAAAATTACAAAGGAAATGATAAAAGTAGGCATGTTTCAAAACAAAATCAACATGATAAAATTCTAGTTTCTCACACATCCAACAACTATTCTACATGAATGTAGTGATTCAAGAATATGGCTGATAGACAAACAGCTTGATGCAATAAATGGTGCCGAAATAACTCACAAACTACATGGCATTATAGAAGAAGGTTATTCCTAATTTTTTTTAAAAAGAATGATAGTTTTTTTTGCATATTGATCGCAATCATTTGGTGACACATTAATGCTTATCTTTAAAGAAATAATAAATAAAAAGTAACAATTTTATGTATAAATTTATATTTTCAATACTGAATTAAAACCTAAAGACTTCCTAAATATTTCAATGAAAAACTACCCAAAGAATGAATATATTTAACATTCCATAATCATTTTTATGGTGATCTGAAGATAATTTGCATATTAAGGACTATATTGTATAACATATTCAAAAACTTAAAGAAGTCACTCCCTGTGCCTGTATCCACCTCAGAGTCATGGAATGGATTCCAAAATGGCACAACGTCAGAAAAGAAACAAAAATGGTTTCCAAGACTGCTTATCAAAAATATCATTCTCCAGGATTCCCTAGTTTTTGGTTTTTTGGTTTTGGTTCTTTCTTCTTGTGGCTTATGTTGATACATTATAAAGGCCATGGATAAAGTTACAGTCCATTAGTAAAAGAGATAATATAAAAAATGTAGGTTTTTGAGGTCAGACATATCTGAGACAAAATCTCAGTTCTGCCACTAATAGTTCCATGACATTAAATAATTTAACTAACACCTGTTAGGCCGTTTACCTGTATAATTGGAATAGTATATTATTTTACTCAATATATATTTATGAGATTACTGTGTCCTTGCCAGTACTGTGAATCCAGGAAATGATTCAATGAACAGGGCAAGTGCTGTGACCTTAGTGTGGTGAAGGCAATAAGATAGTAAAAAAAAAAAAAATATTAGTGTTATATGAACTATGAAGAAAATAATACAAAACTAAAGAGTGGGAAGAAAGGAAGATTTTAGAAACAGAGTCAGAGAAGATATTTTTGAGGAAGTGGCTTTGAGCAGAGACTTAAAGGATGAGACTAATCATATTCTGGACAGAAAAAACAACAGAGAAACTTGGAGGCTGTAAAATCTTGATTTGCTAAAGAAACCAGCTTTGGTATCAGCAGAGCAATTCAGAGGATGTGCTAAATTAAATAATGACTCCTCATCCCTACAACCGTAAATGCTACCTTATATGACAAAAGGGACTTTGTAGATGTGATTAAGAATCTTGAGATGAGGGAATTATTCTGGATTGTAAGGGTGGAATATACTTGTAGTCATATGTATCTTTATAGCATGGAGGCAGACGAAGATTTGACTATAGAAGAGTGGTAGGAGACATGAAGCAAGGGGTTGGAGTGATGTAAATAAGGGGTCAACAGCTAAGGATGCAGGAAGCAAGAAAAGGCAAGTAACTGATTCTCCCCATAACCCCCAGAAGGGCCAAGCCCTGCTGATATCTTGATCTTAGCTCAGTGAAACTGATTTTGGGCTTCTGACCTCCCTCACTGTAAGATAACTTTTGTTGTTTTAAGCCATTAAGTTTGTGGCAATTTGTTACAGTACTAATAGGATACTAATGCAGAGAAAAATGGCAAAAAAAAAAAAAAAAAAAAAAAAAAAGAAAGAAAGCTTAGAGAGGTAGCAGGTACCAGATCACTTGAGGCACTATAGAAGGATAATAGTGAAGAAAAAAATAAAGGCTCTCAGAGGCTTCTATAATACTCTAAGCAGCAGATGGTTATGAGTTGGACGTGGGTGGTGGTGGTGTGGTGGCTGAAGTGAGGGAAAGTTTCAGGCATCTGCTAAATTTTGAAGGTGGAGTTGGCAGGACTTGTTGATGGTTAGGATATATGGAGTGAAGAAGAAAGCCTTCCAAACACCTAGAGCAACCAGGTAATTTTGCATCATTCATGAGAGATGGCTAAACTTACACAAAGATTTTGACAGCTGGTGGAAAGAAAATCAGAGTTCATATTTTGCCCACAATCAACTGTAAGCAGTGGAGTCGCTTTAAATGTCAACCGATGGGTAAGGAAGACTCACCTAGAGCATGACCAGGGATAATGAGGATGATAGTCTTTTACATTCCCAATCCCTATGGGATACTTAGAGATATACCACAAAGGACAAAAGATAAGAAACCTACCCCAGGGATTACATATTTTCTTAAAATGCATTAATTAAACAAAAAAGTTACCTATTATTCCTTTTTATCTTGTTAAAAAAATATAAAAATAGATCGCATCTTCTCTCTGTCCAGTTTCTTTACATATAAAATGACAAACATAGCCACTGAGAAATTAAATTCAAACTGACATGTGAAGTAACATCTAAGAAAAGTACTGGCAAACAAAATAAAAGAAAAACACAGAATACTAAGTTTAAAACGTGAAAGTACTAATAACTAATTTATAGGGCTGAGCATCAATGAAAGTGTAAGTGAAAATCAGTAACCTCACAGAATAAGAAGGTAAATCAAGGCACTGTTTGGAACTTCAGAAGTTCTATGTGATAGATAATTTTAATCCCCAAAGCATGATAATTTCTGCATTCCACTGATGTAACCATTGCAGAAGAGTGACATGAATTTATAACCATAAAAAAAAAACCTCTAAAAAATACTAATGACAATATTACTGACAGGAATAACAAATACTAGATTTACCCCCACTTATCCAGAGTACATGCTTTTTCTACCACTATTCATATCTCTCTTAATTGTGTCACTTAATTGACTTTTCAAGGTTAAGCTATGGGCATCTATAAACAATACTGCATATCATAAATCATCCTGGAAAAGCACTGTTTTTTAAAAGTCTATCAGACAGTACACAATGTTTTAGAACAGCAGAACAAAGCTAAACTAATTTAAATGTCCATAAATCACTGACTTGTCTTGGTAAATATTAATATATTAAGAAAAAGAGACAGAGAGAGGGAGAAACATAGAATAACAAAAACATTTCAAAAATACACTGAATAACTTATTAAACATAATTTGGAGAATTACAATGATTGCTCCTTAAATTTTGTTGTAAGCCATACATAAAATAATAATAATAATAATAACAATGTGGGGATAAAAAAAGTTCATATTTATATATATATGAGCAGCATTAAAAGTATACCTTCTGCCACACTCAGATTCAATAAGGATGTTTATCTCTATTAGGTGTTATATACAGCCATATAAAGGAATTGATAATGGCATTATTGAAAGTGAAAGATTCTGTGGGTCTTTTTTTTGTTTTTTTGGTTTTTTTTGAGACGGAGTTTCGCACTTGTCCAGGCTGGAGTGCCATGGTGCGATCTCAGCTTACTGCAACCTCCGCCTCCTGGGTTCAAGCGATTCTCCTGCCGCAGCTTCCCGAGTAGCTGGGACTACAGGCATGTGCCACCATGCCCGGCTAGTATTGTACTTTTAGTAGAGATGGGGTTTTTCCATGTTGGTCAGGCTGGTCTTGAACTCCTGACCTCAGGTGATCCACCCACCTCGGCCTCCCAAAGTGTTGAGATTACAGGCGTGAGCCATCGCTCCCGGCCGGGAATCTTTTTAAAAAGCAGAACCAAAAGATTACAAACTATAAAATTATATTTATGACAAGAAATATATAGTTGGAAAAGGCAAAAAATATGGGGACAAAAAACTAGTGCTTACGTGGGTTGGACTGGGATTGGGAGAGGGATTGACTACAAAGGAACTGGAGAAAATTATTGGAGTGATGTGGTGATAGTTACATAACTGTATATATTTGTCAAACATATTAAATACTGAAAAGGGTGAATTTTACTGTATGTAAATTATTTCTCAATTAAACTGACATTACGAAAAGTAAAATAAATATAAATTTCATTTAAAATATTGAAAAATTATAGATTTTTTCTAGAAATCTGGGGTTCTATAATTTATTTCAAAATACAAATTTTTAGCCTATTTTTAACTTATCAAATCTTTCTTCAGAAATCCAAAGTTCAGATTCAAAAATAGCTACTTTACATTTGACCCTAAGGCTAACACATGTAAAAATTATATAAAAGAATAGAAAATTGTTCCAACTTTCTTTTCTTTAGTTTTGAATTTGTTGAGGTAAGCAAAATAAAATAACAACAATTTGGTCTAGCCAAGTGATAAACATTACAAAAACGTCAATAAAACCTAATGTAGATAAAGCCAGTGCAAACATTTTCAGCTATAAAGAAAAATATGCAACATGAACTTCGATTCTCAGTGGCTAGCAGCATTCCCATAAAATATAATTTTAGTAATAGAAGTAGGAATGTATTATATTACTTCACATTATATTCTCTTCAATATAATGTGAAGTGAAATGAACACTAGCTGATTAGACAGGTGGCTCACACCCATATGACTGTTCAACCTCTGACTTGGCTTTCTAAAGTCTAGAGGCTACTTCATTTGGGGCACTTTGGCTGATTTGTCAGAGGTCATTAATGCTGCTTCATTACTGACTGCTCCAAAAACAAGCAGGTCACACTAAATTTGTTTTCATAAATAAACAACATCTCAGAATTCTCAACGTTAATAAATATATTCTAATTAAATATAATGGAAACTAAAGATGCAACATTAATACATGCATATGCTTACATATTGGGCACATACAACTAAAAGTATCAATTATATTTACATTATGAGAAAAGATCAAGAAATTAAGTAATGAATTATGAGTCAGTGGGGATTTAAATTAAGGCCTGTTATCTAATTGTAGCTGTCCATATAGTAAAATTCTTAAGCCAGTTCTAATAAATTCAAAATGCATTAATTTTAGCTATTTCAATTTAACCATGGCCAACAAATATGTAAGTCAACTCAGGATATTTTAAATAAAGAATTACATGGTTGATTATTTTTCACAATTGCATAAACAACTTAAAAAATTTCAGGGGGGTCTAGAAAGAGAAGGAAAGAATGAATTAAAGGTATTAGTATATATGTAAATTAGATCTAGGTAATATTTATGTTAAATTTTAACTTACTTTTTAAGTTTTATTTCACACAAATTTTGTCACTGGGGCACAAGTGCCATAATGAAAACACTAATAGAAAACACATAAAATGTGAACAGCTGCAGTTATTAAAAAGATCCCTTAGGGTAGGTCAATACACAGACATGAGTTTATATCATAGCTTGTTACATACAGACTCTAGGAGGCTTAAGGGAAATATGAGTTATAGAGAATCAGGCTCTCCATGGACAGATGCATCTACAGATATGATTCAAATTAATTCTTGGCCAGTAGTGTCTCTTTCTGTCTTACTGATCTTTGGTGCATACTAGGTTGTTGACTCAAAGTGTATTACTATTATTTCTATTGGCTTGTGTGCAGCACTTTGCATTTTGAAAATGCATCTACAACCTCTTTTTTGTTTCTAGCTAAAAAGCTCTTTAACATTGACAGAGTACTGCCTGAGATGTGGCTTCTGGACACCAATCTTTCCTAGAAATTAAGCTGCAATAAGCAGGCATTGTTTTACTTATCTTTCATATTCTGAATTTTTAAAAGGGAATTCCAGAGTGATAGCAGCTGTGAAAAGCATACTAATATGTATTCACCATTTGTGTTTATTAGCTGGTTTGAGGAAGTGAGTCAGGAAGATGACACCGACACAAACAGAAATAAAACCTGGATGTCACATGGTGTCATATTAAAGCCGAGAACATTTAAAAAGCAGAACAGCCTAATCTTCAGTTAACCTCTATTTAATTTTCATAAACAGAATTTCATCTCAAGCACCAAATTAAAACTGAGGCTGAGAAATGAGCCTGTATATTAAGATGTGTCCAAATCAATTGTTGTCATGATGAGTTGCTGGTTTTCAACCTCAGATTTATAATGTGAGTCACCAGGTTAGTATTTTGGGGTTACAATTAGTGGGGAGCATTTAAGTATGGATTTTACCCTAGTATAAGAAGATGACACTCAGCATCTGGGACAACACTGTTTATAGAATTACAAGTCACAAGTGTAATAAAAACTTCTGTGGGAAAAAAAAGCGCCAAAATGTCTGCATAATTCCTTATAAATCATTTTTTTAGGAAACATAACATTGGGAAATGATTTCAAATACATTCTTTGTCTTTTCCTACAGCTGTGTGCCTGTATTGGGTACAGACCAAAACATAGGAGGCCACTACAGTTTTCAGAGTTAAAGGATGACAGTAACTAATCAACTACCTAAAAAAATTTCTCTTTGACATAATAACAGCACAACCAGGGAACATTGCTAGCTTAGAGGAACAAAATTCAATTCAAGATTAAAAAATTAATGATTATAAATAAAAATTGTATAGTTTGTTTTCAACAGAACTGGAATTTATAATAAATGTATGCCATATGAAAGTTTTATAGAGTTGAATTTACTCTATTTAAATGTGATTAATAACTGAAACAGAATTAGAATATTCTTACATTTAGTGAGGTATCTAAAACACATTGCAAAAATTTACACACTTTAACTCTCTAAAATACCATGTTTTTCCCTACATTTTATCTTGAATAATGATAAATTATAATAATTATTAACACTTTATAGACATTTATGCAAAATCAAATCTCTACAAAATATGAATATTTTATAGAAATATTTTTCAAACACATCTATATATGTGTATATTGAGTATACACATGCACAGATATGCATGAATAAGTATATTAAGAATGAGTAATCGTTATCCATTTACAACCTCATTATATATTTTCCTCCATATGGGATGATACCATTTGGATACATTTAGGTTACAATGCATAAATGGCTTTCCCAAATATTCAATAAAACAAAATTTAAAATGTATATATTTTTCCGTGATTGGAATCCTATAAAATAGCTGTTAATGTCAATTCAGAGATGTTTAACCATTAGCTTAAATCAGATGATTAACAAATGTTTCTCTGGTCCTGTGCACTACCAAGATCTTGAGTCACTATGATACGATACCAGTTATATACTAATCATAAGTAGCACTGAACTTATTTCTACTACCCCCTGTATTCCTCCTCTACTACCTATACTTGCTGATGGAACCAACATGCCCCAAATTGCTCTGGCTCTGAATCTTAGTGTCCCACCTCTTCACATCATAACAGAATCAGCTGTCAACTCTATTTCTATCTCAAAGTTTTCCTTTCTTTTCATTCTCATTGTCCATATTTTAAATCATATACTCTACCATGTGGTCTCGCAGCCAACAAATATTTACCCTTCCTAACAATCCTGCCCGTTAATGCCAGGTACATGTACCTTGAGGAGAGCTATGCTGCTCTAACCTTGCTACTCTAATGTTGTTACTGATTTCTCAGAGTAACATTACATAATATGCCCAAACTTATTTCCTTTCTTTCTTCTAACAAAACGGAACTGAATCTCTTCACTGGATTCCATATCTTGTCTTGTTCACACTGATACCTTTGACTTCTCTTGGTCCTTTATTTGTATTTCTATATGTGTAAATTCAGCTTGTTTTCAGTCTGACATGCCAGCTCCTCCATACATTTCATTTGATCCTCTTTCCACCCCAAGGCAAAGGGTACCCTAATATTGTCTTCCTCACTCACTCTGTACGTCTCTGGTACATAAGATTCTATGTTTTCTATACTGACAGTGTAGCTGTCCTTCTTATTTAGGGAGTGGAATCACATTGGAATTGGGCACAATTTCTCATCTTTGTAGTCTTCACAATGTCTAAAGATTATATTTACAAGGGCATGTGATAGAAACCTAATTTTTAATAGGTGAATAATTGAAATATAGTAATTTTGACATTTCTCCCTATTTCTTCCTATAGTTTGAGTTTAAGTTAACAACTTCATATAGAAAAAAAATCAAATGTTTGCAGAATACACATTTATGAGTATATGATCATTAGTTTCCAGATTTAAACCTTGGAGAAGACGAAGAAACCAGTTTTATAAATTTGTAATTTAAGCAAATTATTTATTGTGCTATTTAGGAAAATATGGATAGTAGCCAATCAGTGACAGAAATGACTTGTCTATGACCTCTGCTGGTTGAATAGCTGATAATGAGCTGGCAAATACTGAAGTTCATTGAAACTGCTACCAAAATATCTGCTTCTATGGGGATAAAAAACTTTTGTAGAATGAAAAAAATCTAATTTATAAATCAATTTTTTGCAATATGGCACATTTCATATATACATAATCTTTATACGTTGATGTCCCTTCAACATTTGTTTGGCAACTTGTTATTTGTTATCCTGAATATAATTTTATATACCTATGGTCTTTTTTTTTTTTTTTTGAGACAGAGTCTCACTCTATTTCCAAGGCTGGAGGGCAGTGGTGCAGTCTTGGCTCACTGCAACCTCCGTCCCCCGAGCTCAAGCAATTTTCATGCCTCAGCCTCCTGAGTAGCTGAGATTACAGAAGCCCACCACCACACCCAGCTAATTTTTGTACTTTTAGTAGAGACGGGGTTTTACCATGTTGGCCAGGCTGGTCTCAAACTGCTGACCTCAGGTGATCCACCCGCCTCGGCCTCCCGGAGTGCTGGGATTACAGTCATGAGCCACCACTCCCAGCCCCTGATGGTCTTTTGGTTTCTGAACTTTTCAAGGAATGCATTTTATACAACTGTACCCAAAATTACCATTTATAGATATCTTAAACGTTGTAGAATCTCACAAAAACACTAGAATGCTTTCGAACCCTTGGACATTTGCTTTGAAGGAAGTACAAGGTAGTATACTGTATTGTTCATATATGTAGCTATTTAACACTAACTGTAAGATGCCAATTCATTGCACATTGGGGAATCTAAAAATTAACCTTCCTGGTTGTGTTTCAGCTAGAACACTCTATGAAAACAAATATAGCAAAGAATCAAAATGCATAATGTTTACTCAAATGCCACTAATATTTAAATACATCTGTAAGTGAAGCTTCCTACTGATCCACTTAACACTTCAGCAAAAGGCTAATGAACCACAGAACGCTTTGCTCCTCTTCCTAACCTGGATGCTGTGTTTAAGAGAATGCTCTCTTTTAAGTAATAGCAGGAATACTATTTAAGTTGAGGTCAGAAAATATCTATCTAGTTAGCTAAATTTTAAACTTAAAAACAATAACCTAAATAATTGGGACAGATCCATAATCATTACAGAAATTTATTTACATATGCAGGCTTTACTGGGCTTGGTTCTGTGGAGAGACAGAATCCAAGGACAAGGCCTGGTATGTCCTGAGGACTGACTACCAAACTGACATAGTCACTGAAGACAATCGTCAGCCAGGCCTAGTTCCAATGGGAAACAATTTCCTCTGGCAGCTTTTAAAGTCTGTTTTTGTAGGAAATTGCCTCTTGGAGCATATAAAGCTAATTCATGGCGGTTCCCAGAACTCCTGCACACCCGGCTGGAGCTCCCCTGTGGATGAGGCTGTCTTGTTGACATAATCGAGCTCGGCTCTTGGCAAAGCTCCAGCTGTTTGTGTGGAGCCAGTCAGATTAGGCTGAAAGCCTCTAAATCTTCCAAAGTGTCCCCAGGAAGGGAATATAAAATGGTGATGGTGATATGGCAAGAACCAGGGAACACAGCAAAGTCACGACATTTGTATTTGGGTCTGTCATTGTGATTAAATAACACAGAATTTGTTAGTAGATTTAGCAGAGGTCACGACACAAAAGTGATGGATGATCTGCAGTTCTATTTTTGCCCACTGAATCTGTGTTATATGCCGGGTTAACTTTTCTATGGGGATTTGTTATGGTGCCACAAAACCTGTCCTCCTGCTAACCACCCAACAATTTTTTTTTATGCTAGAATGTCTATAAACATCTGAATTAATACATTTACAACCAATGGACTTCATTTCTTTGGCATGAAAAGTATTAGAAGACTGTTATATATTATACAACTGAAAGAGAGGACTGCTTTTAATTTGACTATCCTCTCCCCATTCCGTTTAATACATACTTATTAAAGATTGTCAAGGGCAAAAAATGTTATTTACCTCAATTATAAAAAGCAAGCATGAAAAAAATTTAAATATGACCCTAGACATTTAATTTGAGATAAAAGTTAAAAATCAAAAGCATATCGGTTTAAAATATAAAAGAACCAGCATATCTTTTTCCAGGTGTGAGAAATACCAAAGTTTGAACATTAAAGTAATATTAAGTGAGTTGAAACATGAGAAACAAAGAAAGCAGCAGCTATACACAGAATAGATAGAAATAAAAATGAGAAAAACATTTAGTCACATGGGGAAACAAAGTTGAAATAAAGTGTATATTTGTTTGAATTTGATATTGTCCACAATAGTGGACACTGAAGTTCAAAACAAAAAGCAATTTCTCTTATACTCTTGACCCCTCTTTCTCGATAATCAAAATCTGACATGAGATCTCTCCCCAGTAGTTTAGGATAAATTTGACGACTGGAGATTCAATAATCTTTATGTTATCCAAATTTTACTAACTATCTTTTATCATATTCCTTCCTTATTTAAATATTATTTTCATGTATTTTTTTTAAAAATTACATAATGTTCCTTTTGTTTGAAATGTCTTGCTGATACCTAGTCTTATCTGCCTATCAAACTTGACCCTCTTAATAATTCCGTTCAATTTCCTTTCTTTGTTGTATCTTCACCTCAAGCCTACACTTAACAGGAGCAGAAGTTAAATCTATTCTCTGTGCACCTACATCAGCACTCATTTCACTAAGCAGTAATTTTTACTTTTAATCTGTGTTATCCAACAAAAACTGAGCTGTTTGAAACCAGAAATGCCATTTTCCCCAACTTTTGCTATATTGTTGTCTAGAAGAGTTTCTAGGGCTTTGTGGAAATTGAGTAATGTTTCCTAATAAATCCATCATGGACTTGCCTTGTTTCTGACTTTCCGTATGTTACAATCGGTGGGTAAAAGTAAAATCCTCGGTCAGATTTTCTTTTCTTGAATTCCAGATCTCTGATGTACCGTCTGGAATAAGTGACTTTTTTGAGCTTCAAAACTTTCCTATAAAATAGTCTACCTCATGTAGTTCACCAGAGGAATAACAGCGCTCGAGTACAAAATTTGCTTAGAAAAGCTCCAGTATTTAAAATGTGCCCAAGTATACGCTAAAAATCAGCACCCTCCCCATCACCTCTTGTCAGCATCCACATAAGAGACCACCTGTGTGGAAACAATGAGGATTTCCTTGGCATATGTTCTCACGCATGGATGGAATTGCTAGGTTATAGAACATGCTGAATTTCTGAAGGTCAACTGCTTCAGCTTGCACTTTTGAGGTATACTGTTAGCTGATGCTTTTTATTTTAAAAATTTTCTCCCTTAATTCCAAAATCTCCCCAAAATGAGTTCTCTTTTGAGTTTCTCTTTATTTTGTACTTAATAAATACAGAGCATTTAAAATTTCCCAGGTCCTTTTCTGAATGTTCCACGAGTGTTAATTCCCTTGGTCTTCATGAAGTAAGGTGCTGTTAGTGGCTTCGTTTTACAGTGGGGAAAAGTGAGGAATGAAGAAGTTAACTGACCTGCCCACAACGAGGCAAAAACATACGGTGGAGCCGGAGCAGCCTGGCTCCAAAGACCCTGCTCACGACCGCTGCGTTCCTCTGCGCCAACTCTGAGTTGTTCTGCCTTTTTAATGACTTTACTGCCCTCCTTTCCTTTACTCTCTTTTCCTTGTCCCTTTCTGCTTCCCTTCTCTAAATTAAGTAACGAGGAAGGGAAGGAGGAGAACAACACTGTGTAGGGGACAGAAAACTTTCATTTCTTTCTGTTCTTATTTCCAATGTCGCTCTGCTCTGATGCCTACTAAGAAAAAGTGCAAAATATTTCAATTCTTTATGCCCAAATGACTTTCTCGTTAAAAAACAACCTTTCCAGTCATCTTTGTGTAACTATGAGGTCTTGGTAATATTTTCATCAAATAGGCTTCAAGGAGATAAAAGCACTCCCCAGGCAATAGAGTTTCAGGACACAACTGCCAAACACACACCCAGGGGAATGAACACAGGGTTTCTTCCTCTCCCATTTCAATCAAAGAGTGCCAGGAAACGCAATGGTAATAAGAAGATGATGTAAATGAAATTGAACACTAAATTTTCACTGAAATATAATGAAAAAAATTTAACATCAAAAATTAAAATTAAAGCATAAAAAATTTAAAATGAAATTAATCCACTATAACAAATTTTCCAGTTTTGTACTTTTTACCATGACTTCCAGGTTTCTAAATATGTATTCATGTTACAGAACATATATTTCATTCTATAATATTTTTTTCTCCCCTTTATTCTTCTGCAAACCTCAACAACTCATTATAGTCTAACTGGAAAGCTATTTCCATTTTCTTCTTGAAAGGTCTCTTTGGGTACACTGTAGACATTTGAGAAATGTAGACCAGCAAAATCAACTGAGTAGTACCATGCACATTACACTTAATATTTGCAGGAGTATTTTTAATTCCCTTAATCTTTAAAAATATTCAATTCTTTTTTTAAAAAAAAAATTCATTGTCAGTGCAGTTATTTGGAAAAAAATAAGGTCTGAATTTTTTATAAATAAAATAAAGACTTTGTACACATTCATATATCCATTAAGAATAATGTTAAATTTAGCCAGGTTTTCAAAAGAGAACCTGCTCTGATATTAATAGCTAAAATGTATTTGATATATTTTACAACCTTTTGTTCTACTTCATTAAAATTAAGCCAATATTAACACAATTTTTCATGCTAGCATGAAAAACTCTGGTACATAAAAACCCATGTGAATGTTTGCATTTTAATATTACAGTTGAAATAAAATGTATGAGTTTATAGCCATATCTTATTACAAACACAGTTAAATAAAAGTGTTGTGACTTTATTCTTTTTTTCATTTAAAAGGAAAACATGATGTACTAGAATTATTTAGAGCAACTCATTTCTCTCTTCTGCTTATAATGTATGATGCACTAATCTCTAGTAACAGACTTTTATTCAAAAGGGAGAAACGATCACTTTAAAAATCATGTCACTTATTTAAATAATTCAGAACCAAAAAAAGGCACTGCAAATACATTTTGAACTAGTGCAAAGAAACTAACTCCCTCAAATGATTATCCAATTTGTGCTTTTGTAAAGTGAAAAACATAATAATGAAATTTTAATCAGTTTCCTAATACATTTTGTATAAACATTATTTATTCCAAAAGACAGAGTATTAAAAAAACTTTTAAAATAATATTATAAAATTTTCAACATACTGATGTTCAAAAATATCATCTTATAGAATATTCTGAGATATATATATATATAATATTATGTAACTTATTAATGTGCAACAATCACTTTGTATTTTTTAGGTCCAACTAGACATCTCTCTTTCTTGCACTCCAGTTTCTTGCTTCTGAAAAATTACCTTACATTGTCTCTAGATATCTCAACAGAATTTCCAAGATATGACGTCCCAATTTTAAAAAAGGTATCCCCAAATCTATCGTTTTCTTTTCTCTAGAGTCTTTCCTCTTTTACTAATGGCAAAGCATTTCTAGTCTGTCAGGCTACAGATACCTAGGTCATTTTCTAGTTTTTGCTTCATACTTCACAGAGTGTGGCAGCCAGTCACGCCAGCTACGCCTCTGAAACGTCTTCCTGTGCGATGGGTACTTGCAGTGGCCTTTGCCATTTTCTTCTTCAGTTCAGGTATCTTACCTGCATATTTTAACAAGCTTTATCTTCATCTCCCTGTCTCCACTTCTGCATTTTCAGATGTACTTACTATCATATTATCAATCATTTTTCAAAAATACCTCTCTGATACCATCAGTCATGCAGTCCTCTGCCCGAGTTAGCTAATTAGCCCTTCTCCTCTCCACCAGGGCTTAGAGTTCTGATGTGCATCGTAAAGCCCTTGACTGATGTGCTATCACACCTCCAAACACTTGTCAATTATTTTTCACTGCCACCCTAGTCCTCATATTCTCAGGGATTGCCTGGGGTTCTGAAGAAAACTGAAAAGAATAGTTGGAACTATGAAGTAGCCATTCATTATATTTTCTGATTCACAACTATTCAAATATTCTTCTTTCATATTTTGCCTTCTTGATCTGACTTCATGAGACTTTTGCCTAAAAATCTTAGTGCCATGGACACTGCATTTGGGCATCTCACTCCACCTGGACAGGTTGTTGGCCATTCCTAGGATGTGGTCAATTCCCTTAGCCCTTGTGGTGCTCTGTTCACACCATCTCTTCCCACAATAGTCAAGCCACTGAGGGCCCAATATACCCATACAAAAGTCTGTCAAACAATATTAAAAAAAATCTAGCACCATTTTCTGAATACTGAATATATCCTCTAATATGGAATCAACTACTCAAAGATCTTTTATATTACATTAGAAAGGTAGTATTTCTTTTCAAAGCAAAAACTGGCTCTTGAATAGAGTTGTAATCAGAATTAGATGACTTGGAGATTCCTTTTGCATTTGCAAGTATTTGGAAAATAAAAATATAGTTAAATATTCAAATACATCTTGACTTATTCATGGGCATTGATATGTTTATGTAAGGTTAATTATTTAATCAAAATAATTTAAAATAATTTGACAAGAGAATTATACAGAGAACCCTGTTTTATTTAACGTATCTATCTTATTCTGTGTAACCCTTACTATATACAATCATGTAACAAAGTTAAAGAAGAAACATTCTCTACTAAATAACTACCAGAATTTTATATTGACTTGTGCAGCAACAAAGCAATTGCAAGGAGGCAAAAACCTAAACTGTTGAGAGAATGGGAGCTGTGCTATAGGAATGGCTCTAATTTCACTCTAGTAGGGCAGTTTTTCCATATGCTACATTGAGTATTTCTGTTGTACATCTGTTGCATGACAAACATAAAATGGTTGGGTTCACTATCAATTATAGGCTGGAACAAGTAAGATTTCAATTACAACAGGAGAGCAAAACAGCTGGGAAATCCCCGAAGGGAGGTGCAAGAACCAAGGGGGTGAAGCAGGCATCATAATGGTACATTGCACACTACTAATTAGAGAGAGATGAAGTCAAGTTAAAAGAAAATATACCCCTGGATGCTCTGTTTTGTAGAAGCCACTTGGGTACTGAAAACGGTACCTCGGTGGCTTGTCTCTCTGAATTCTCATGTAATTGTTGCCTCATGAGCAGCTTAAATAAAAACTCTAGCATGAAGGTATGTTATTTTTTAAGGATAATTTATTTTTCAAAAAATAAATGTGATTAAATCTAAGCATTTCTGTAATATCCAAATTTATTAAAAGACAGATAGCTTTAAAAGGTAGCAAAATTTAAAAATGAAGAAAATGACGATGAGTTTTACAATAGCCTACAGCCACCTAAATAAGGAATGCATAAATATAGGCACATATAAAAGTCTTCTTGACAAACATATGTATGAAAAAATCAGGGATCGTTCTACTACTATGTGTACCGCATGAAAATTATGTGATTTCCCCCCACGCTTGTTTTTCATGTTTAACTAAGTGAACTAGAAGCAGTGAAAATTAAAACAGCATAATATGCTATTGAAAATAAATTCTTTTCTCACATAGTTAAGATCAAGGGATATAATTAGGAATTAGCTATAGTTTATAAAATGTTAGGCAATTTAAACAGCAAATTTTCTCTTTCATTTTTATACTCAACATATTTCATAACAATAAAGAAAACAAGAATAATAATAATTTTAAAATGATGCCATATTTGAAAAGTCTGATCTATAACCCATTCCATCCACTTTTGTTGGAGATTCACTTTTGTTGAGCTATGTGAATATCTTACATAACAATATCAAATATAATAAAAAATTATTCTTTTGACAAATGTTAATGGAAACACTCTAATGTTTACTTTGTAGCTCAAAAATGGCTGCTAGGAAAAATGGAGGGTTTAACATAAATGTGAAGTTTTATCTGGAGTCCTTCCACAATGACTCTATTGCTTTATTTTTCCTACTAGAAAAGTACTTGGGAAAATATACAATCATGGCATTAGTTCCGGTAAAAGTGATTATGGGATCAGTTAAGACAATGTGAGAAAAACTATGACATTCCAAAAGGAGAAATTACAGATGTTAGAGAACAGCTGGAGGTGAGGATGAGGGGAGGGAGAACCTAGCATAACTCCAGGATTCTTAGCTTGGGAAATTAGGAGCAGAAAAGGTAGGAGAGAATTTGATAGGAATACTAGCATAGACTTCTCTAGGCACACAATATGATACTTTACTAACATCAAATGTAGCTTCATTTAACTTCATAATTTAAAATTATGTTTTTCCTTAATTTTTCTTCTACATGGTATGGTCATTTTTGAAATCCAATAAATCCTCATATAGTCACCTTTATGTCTGAGGGCAACATCTGCTACAAAATAATTTACCTACGACCTAAGTCTTATTTAAACATTATACTGGAAAAGAAAATTTATTTCCCTTACTTGCTCTCCCTATGTATACATAGTAAATTAATTCTAATGTGGTTCAAATCCCACTCCTGAAAGCTACCTGCATTGAACAGAAAAGTGTAATTCTTGGCCCCTCTTCCTCTCTCGCCCTTTTCCTTTGAAACTTTTTTTAGGCTTTGTATGAGACTTCCAAAAAAGCCCAGCATGGGTCCCATTGACGATTTGACCTCTTTTAGCCCCCAAAATTCTGTGTTATTTTCCTCAAATTATAGAAATAAGGACATTTCATCTCTTTTCTGAACTTAGAATAGCATAAAATTACTTCCAATTTGTGAATAAAATGACAAAATAGCATCAATTTTTGTATACATCAGTGTTTTTGTAATGACGTTAACTGTTAATCCTAAGATTTCAAAAATAAGAATAAAATATTATCTCCTGTTTTGGGTAATGGGAATCCAATATTATAAAACTATTCCAAGCACTAATGAAGAGGGAAAGTAATGAACTGGATGAAGGTGAAGGGAGTGATTTTCTTTTCAGATCTGGCAGTGTGAGATGTCTCTCTAACTCAGATATATAGGAAGGAATCAGGCAGTGTTTCAAAATTAAATTCAGAAACATGCCCAGCCTCTATGGAAACCACGAAAGAAGGGTTCTGTATGACAGGCAACAGCAAAATTGCAGCTCCTGAGATTGTGTGTGTAGCCAAGTGCCACTTCACTCTTGATCTATGTTAAGCTGACTGAAGGAAGAAAATCAATTACTATCGGCAGTGAACTTCAGGTAGACCCAGGTTTGAGATGCCAGCTACACACAGGTGTGTGCCCTCAGCAAAGATAATTCTGACTGAACATTCATTAAGAAGGAGTGCTACTGTATTCCCTGCTTTGAGATTTAAGTGGTTGTATTTTACATGTAGACAGAGACAGATGGAAAAGCCCAAATATTGTAAACCTCCCAACATCACCAACAAAAATATCTGCCTTTACTAGTTAAAACTTTTCTAGAAGACTAGGTCTGTTAAAGGAGTATTCAGCTACACACATGCACATACATACACACACACACACACACATATACATGCAATTACACACACATTATAAAATGCTCTGGTGAACACAGTCTAAACTTATTAAAATTAAAATACAAAGGCCACATGTATTGAATATTTGCTGTTGCCTTCAGACTGGAATCCACTTCATTTATTTTAGTAACTGTCCAGATTTGCTCTGGACAAACGTCTTCACCTTCAGTCTCTGAATCTGAGGCCAAGGACAAGCAAGGCCCATTAGAAACAGCACCTTCTGTCCTCACAGACACTAATATTTGTTCAGGGATGGCCTTGTGGCTCATTTTCATAGGGAGATGGGGTGAATATCACAGCTAATGTGTGCACTCTGGAGAAGATTGCATGCTGAGAACATATAAGCTGGGCCTACTTCTGGGGCCCCATAGCAAAGTCTTTTAAAGGAACAAACCAGAGGAATGAGGTTAAGAGATGGTACCTGTTGGTGACAGTGTTTGGCTCTGAAATGAATGTATCCAAACTACAAGTCAACAAGTGTCCTTATAAATGCCCTTTTGGGGTGATATCATGTATGTAAGTGCATTCAGGGCTTAAATTACCAAACTTCTTTCTGTGGTGTCCAATGCATGATGGAACTAAGAGACCTGACTCTAAAATGTAGCAATACTTCACTTTCTAATACATTTTTTTTCAAGAATATCTGAGCAACTACTGACAAAATGAAAAATGGGGAGTGAGTAGTTTAGTTCTCAATCTAGTTAGAGAGGAAACCCTACAAATATTCAAATTACGATTTAATCCTGTATTTGATTTTATTTTCCAAATTCTTCATATTCAACACCATAAAAAAGATTAGTTTCTAGCTTGAATCAGTGGATAAAATTTCAGAGAAATAAGACAAGAATATACTCCAAACACTACAAATGGCATGAAAGTCCCTAAAATTGGCCAGGCACGGTGGCTTACTCCTGTAATCTCAGCACTTTGGGAAGCCAAGGCGGGTGGATCCCGAGGTCAGGAGTTCAAGATCAACCTGGCCAACATGGTGAAATCCTGCTCTACTAAAAACACAAAAAATAGCTGGGCATGGTGGGGGGTGCCTGCAATCCCAGCTACTCAGGAGGCTGAGACAGGAGAATCATTTGAACCTGGGAGGTGGACGTTGCAGTGAGCCGAGATCGTGCCACTGCACTCTAGCTGGGGTGACACGGCGACACTGTCTCAAAAAAAAAAAAAAGAAAAAAAAGTCCCTAAAATTGACATAACCTAAGTAGCATGGTAACCATGAGTATCCAGCCTGTAAGAATTCTTTGTAAAGTGGAGAATGTCTAAAACTTATATGTCATGCAATGGTTGTTTTGGTTATTAGAGAAGTTACCTCATCCTGCCACATGTCCATGTTTTTGAAGTAATTTAGTCCAAAAAAGAAAAATAAAATCCAAAAAGCACTTCTCATATTCTTATAGAATCTTAGGTAGTATGTTCATACTTTCTAGGACAAAGAAAATAAAATGTTAAAAGAAAGCCCAAAAGCCACGAGCATATTGTTTAGGGAAACTTGGGGTGTTGCTTCACCAGCCAGAAAACTCTATGGCCACTGGTGCCTTTGCCTGAGTTTTGCTTGTCTGGATTAGTCTGGGTTTTTTATGGGTTTCAGAGGGGAAAAGTGTATGCTGACTCGTCCATAGGCAGCCATGGGTGGGCCTGAAAAAAGAGCCATAAGTTCTCACTCCATTCTGCAGCCAGGCCCCCAGACTTCAAGCCGCCCTGGCTTGAAGGTGGGGCTTCACCAGGGACCTGCCCCTTTCTGCCCAGGAACCTGTCTGCCTCCGACCGCTGTTCATAGTGCCCAGGCTTATGCTAAGGGGCAGCTGTAGGCCAGTGCCAAGCTGCCCTCAGCCCCACTTCAGCCTCCCTCCCATGCTCATCGGTGCCCAAAGTCCAGAGGGGGCTGAGGCAGCAGGGAGCCGGCATCTCAGCGCTGCCGTGCGCGTGTGTTCACCTGGCCAGGTTGTGACAGCGCCCTGGATCAGCCTCACCTTTGCTTTGAGATCTGGCGCGGGAAGCAGGGAGAGGCTAAGCAGCAGGACCAGGCATTTCTGAGCCCGTGTGGGCAGGGAGGCTTCCTGGGTCCCCAAGAGTGAAGAGATGCCTGGGTCCACAGCCATGGGTTGGGTGGCTATAGCTGCGACTGGGAAGTCAGGGATCCTGCCTGCTCCCGGCCCCCAAGTGCACAGGGATGCCTGGATCCACAGCGCTAGCTTGGGCAGCAGCCGCTGCACCTAGGAGGGCAGTGCTCCTGCTTGCTTGGTGGAGGACACAGTGCCAACTGCGCCTCCCTCACTGCAGCTGGCATCACGGCAGTGGCTGCTCCATATGAGCCGCCACTGCCATCAATACTTTTGCAATAGGTTGTGGAACAATTCCCCAAAAAGGAAAATGTTAAGTTCTCAAACTCAATGTGTCCCTTATAGTTAAATGTAACTTATAGCTTTGTGTATTATTTTAATACTACTACTAATAATAAATAGTTACAACATGCATAAATATACTTTATCATATAAACACACACATATGGGCCTTTCAAGACACAGATTAAGCTGGTAAATATGTATTTACATACTTCAAGTGGGGATCAGTACAATGATAGCTGATAATATCATCCATGTATTTAGAGAGTTTAAAATATGGATTATCAACAAGATGGGCCATAATATTTCTACGGAGGCCATTACAATCCAGGATGTAAACACACATAGATAATGCAGGGGGAAAAAAAAGACCAAAAAAAAAAAAAAAAAGAAAAACCAGCTTATATACAAGCAGTGAATTAAAGCTTTCTGGGAGCTAAATACAGGATACTGGTATATATTTAGAAAATGATTTGTAAAGAACTTGGAAAAAAATTACTAAACACGTAATACCTTTTCAATAGCAAAATCAAATTTTGTTTTGTCTAAATATACAAGGAAATCTCAAATGTCAATAAAAATTAGTTAACATATTTTGTTAATAAGCAGATTTCAATCTCGCCAACTGATAGAATATATGAATGCCTTTTTTCACTACTAACATGTTGAACCAGATGTTTTTTTAGCCACCTAAAATACTAGAAGTGGAAAACAATTAAATCACCTAAAATAATGTAAATATTTCTTTCATATTTTTAAAAACTGTATTTTTAGGAATATGATTCGTATTGTTTGTCTTGTGAGAGTTATTACATTCCTTTTTCTTTATTTTTCTCTTGTTTTATATTTTATCTTAGCTTTCCTTCTCTTTCACTTCTTGTCAGAAATAAAATTATTATTCACTATATTAAGCTAGAGTCCCTTTGTATCAGGTGAATATCCACCTCTGAAAAACATATGCCTATGACTAAGAAAGTTTTTTAAACACTGAGCAAAATTATCAACAATTTTTAAAGTATATTTTCTTTTCCTTGATTTTCTGTGTAAAGGCTGTAATAGTAAAACTTGCTATGAAAAAGAACAAAATCTTCCTCTGGGCATTCTATCAATCTCTCTCCCTTTCTCATAATACACACACACACACACACACACACACACACAAACACACACAGAGTATATCACTAAATCCAGTTTTTCCTGATAAATAAGATAACTTATTAAAAGCTGATTTCAAAATTCAAATGAATGATTTCCCCCATTTTTCTGATCAGGTAAATAAATAAATATTAGAAACTATACACACAAAATAAAAATATGTCTAAATAACACATCTTCTAAGTTGAATACACTGAACCTATTAAGTAACCTCTCTTTTAGAAAAGATTTGCATTAATGTTGTCACCAAAAAGATTGATTTAAAATTATTTTCCTACACCTAAATATTCATGTAAAGCATTCAAGTTGTTTCTTTAATAAAATTGATTCCATAATAGGTTGTTTTCCTTTTTACTGTGATTATAAGCCATTTTAAAGTAAGACATTTGCTATTTCACACCAACAAGTTTTTATAAAATATATTTCTATTTGTATGTATTTAAACTGAATATCCCCCCTTATGAGGGGGATGTGTTCTAAGACCCCTAGTGGGTGCCTGAGACTGCAGGGGTTTTTTTCCTGTACATACATACATAATAAAGTTTATAAGTTAGGCACAGTAAGAGATTAATGACAATAACTAATAATAAAATAGAAAATTCTAACAACATACAGTTCAACAATTTCACAAATAGAAGATTCATTCTTACAGATCTTAGCAATCTCAGCACACTATTTTTTTCCTTGTTAATTCCAGAGCTTTCACCTATTAACTTAAAAGGAAGCATTTTATGACGTCTTTTCGACATATCTGAAGTGCCAGCATCACTACTCATGAGCTTTGGGGGCCATTATTCAGTAAAATAAAAGTTACTTGAACACAATCATTGCAATTCTGCAGGTCAATCTTCTACTAAGTGACTAACGAGCAGGCAGCATATAGAGCCCAGAGACAGAAGATGCACAGGCCACATGGGATGGAGCAGGACAGTGTGAGATTTCATCACGCTACTCAGAGGCGGCAATGTAAAAGTTATTGTTTATTTCCAAAATTTTCCATACAATATATTCAAATGGTGGTTGACCATGGGTAACTGAATCTCCAGAAAGGGAAATCTTTTATAAGAGGAGCCACTATGATTATTTGTGTATTTGTGTATGTGTGTTTATGTTTTTAGTTTGATTCTTCCACTATCTCTGATTTCTTATTACCCATGGCTTATAAGAAACACCAATCTCCTCTATTTCAGCGTATCTCCTATATCCATGCCTAAAAAGTAAGTAATATTTGAATAAAAGATGTATTGCTTTTACTTAAAAGAATGATTTCCCCTCGTATTTTGCTATATTAGAAGACAATATTAAAAGTATTAAGCATAATAAAAATAAGCTATATTTATAATTATGGGACATTTACAATTTAGAAATAGCTAACATACTTCTTAAACTCTACAATTACATTTTTCACCTCTGCTTTTGCTAAAACCAGACAAGATTATATTCAAGTGGCCATTCACATTTTATTGTTTTCTTACATTACCTAAAGATTAAAAAGTCATTTTAATTGTTTGTTAGAACTTAATCAATCAAACATTTACGCTTAAAAAGCATTAACAGCAGATCCTGAGTAGTATAATTTAATTGGTTTAATGTGGGAGTATTAATAAATATCCACACTCTGTCACTAATGGCTAAATATAAATAGCACTCTATAACCCAAATCTTATCATCAGTATGCAGTTTAGATAACACCACATACTCTGGGAATATGATTTCTAGAATGTATAAGAGGAGCCAAAATCGGCGGGGCGCGGTGGCTTACACCTGTAATCCCAGCACTCTGGGAGGCTGAGGCGGGCGGATCACGAGGTCATGAGAGCGAGACCATCCTGGCTAACACAGTGAAACCCCGTCTCTACTAAAAATACAAAAAATTAGCCGGGCATGGTGGCGGGCAACTGTAGTCTCAGCTACACGGGAGGCTGAGGCAGGAGAATGGCGTGAACCCCGGAGGCGGAGCTTGCAGTGAGCCAAGATCGCACCACTGCACTCCAGCCTGGGTGACACAGCGAGACTCCGTCTCAAAAAAAAAAAACAAAAAAAAAACAGAGGAGCCAAAATATGTTTTCACTGGTTGTAAAGAGCATACAGTAACTTCACTACCAAATATTCTGTGTGATCTCCTTTAAGTTAACAGTTCTAATAAATTAGCGTTTTAGAATATGATTCCTTTGTAGCAACTTTTATCATCTGTTCAAGTCATAATAATTGGGTATCCAAAGATTTCTATTGCTTAATTTTTCTTCCATGGTAATATATTGATGATATATGGTCATTTGACCAATATTACTATAACCACTACTATTAAGGTGCGAAATGCAGTGACATTCATCTGTTCTGTTAAACCAGAAAGAATACTTAATTTGGCAATGCATGTGGTTTTGTTAAATTATAGGTTGCAATACATTCTTCTTCAGGGTACAATGAATTTGATGAATTATCGGGTTTGTATCTATGGGATCCCATGTGATAAGACATTTAAGGATGATACCATATATATATGAAAATATATGACTATATATGACATCTATGACAATCATAGGTATGTATATATATATATATATAGAGAGAGAGAGAGAGAGAGAGAGAGAGATTGCAAATCTTACCTGGGAATGCCTTTAAGGCATGAGTGGGATGGGAGAACTGTGCCGCTTTAAGGTAATGAAATCTAGCAGAATCAGTAAATCTAACATCTAGCCTCAGGGAAGAATGTGTGATTAAGTAATTTGAAGAAGGCAAAGGAGCAGAAATCAGAGGTGTGTAATTGTGACTCAGACTCAGTGCCAATGAGAAATGAGATTGGAAGAAGTCTCTGGTAATATAAGGAGCTACCAAGAGACGCTGCTTTTAGCACCCATAAGTCTTCAAGAAGAGCTACCAGAAACAGACATTGCTGAGAACGATGACTGACCTTGGTGCTGGCACATTAGCATACAGGGAATGTCAGGTCAGGCTGCATAGATGCCTGGGCACAGCTGTTCTTCAGTATGCATCACTCTACAGGGAAGGAAAGGTCAGTCCCTAATGGCCACTTAATATCCTGGGGGAGAAGTAGATAGTTGTTCTTGCAATTTTCCACTTACCAATTTCCTTTTTAGTGGCACAAAATTATTGTTATAATAATACAATTATTGTTGTATTATAATATTACAACAATAATTTTGTGCCACTAAAAAGGAGGTGCAGAAATCTTGACTGATTGCTTAAGAACACTAAAGTGACACCACTAGAGAAACATATTATTTTGATGGTAAGGTACAACTATCAGAAAGTAAGTTCAATTGGCCAGTCATGGTGGCTCACGCCTGTAATGCCAGCATTTTGGGAGACTGAGGCAGGCGGATCACCTGAGGTCAGGAGTTCAAGACCAGCCTGGCTAATATGGTGAAGCCCCATCTCTACTAAAAATGCAGAATCTAGCTGGGCATGGTGGCAGGCACCTGTAATCCCATCTACTCAGGAGGCTGAGGCAGGAGGAACCTAGGAGGCGGAGTTTGCAGTGACCTGAGATTGTGCCATTGCACTCCAGCCTGGGCAACAAGAGTGAAACTCTGTCTCAAAAAACAGAAAAAAAAAAGTAAGTTAAATTAGCAACATAATAGGAAAAGACATTAAACAACAAGGCATGGTTATCATTTCCTTTGTTCAGAAAGTTATCTGATAAATTTAAAATCTATTGAAGTTTCACTTAAAGATGATAACAAAAATGATTTCTTCCCTTGATGTGAAAATATATTCCAGTGATTAGCCCCCTCATATTTGTTATTTTCCATTTGCAATGACTGCAAATTCTGACATGACTGTACATTGAGCTGAAGCATTAAAAAGTTTTAGTTCAAACAAAGGAATCAATCTTTGTAGGAAATATTTCTGTTTGAAAATACGCCCAGCTGATGTTTCAGATATCTTACATGGAGTCTCGTGTTCTTCTCAAGTTATATCACAGTGTTAAATGCTTTGAAATAGTGTACTTACAGACAAGCTAGTCTTTTCTGAACTGAAATTTCGGACCTCCTTGAGGAAATTCTGCCTCTGACAACTTACATATTTTCAAAGAAATGTTGAATTAAACCAATAGAAATCTAGTTTAGGTTCTTCTAACGTCTTTTGAATATGAGGCAATGTACCTACTTTCAAAGAACTTGAAAATATAAAGTATAACAAAAGACAGGAAAGCATTTGAGAAACTCTTCTAAAATACATGCTGCCCTTAGACAATTTTCCTTTGAATTCTGCAACAAAAGCGTTAGTATCTAGAAATATTTCAACCTATTAGAGAAAAAAAAATCTCCTCTAACTGAATTGCAAAATTCTCGTCTGTATTATAAAGATTCATAAGCTCTTTAAAACAGAAATACAAATAAATTTATTGATAAAGGGCCTATTCAACATGTAACAGTAGGTTTATACAATGATGAATTGCAAAACTTCTCAAAAAATAAATAACTTAAGATGAACAGTGATTTTTAAAAGTAAAATCTTTAAATTGTATGTCCATACTAAAAATTTAAGAGTTAAATTACACACATCTATGAGAAGTATGTATTGTTTCATCTCTAGGAGTTTAGATTCTGAAGTTAAACTGCCTGAGTTCTATGTAACACCCACCCGCATCACCCTCACACACACACACACTCATTTTATTGACTCTGTGACCTTGAGCAAGTTATTAGGTTGGTGCAAAAGTTATTGCGGATTTTGCCATTACTTTTAATAACTTACTGTAGACTTGGGTTCTTTGACAACCAATGGCTTATACTAATTTGTCTTAGAATTTATAGCACAACAAAATGAGAATATGTTAAAACTCTTTTCTTGGTCTGCTAAGAAACTTGACAAAATACTGTGGACTAGGTGGCTTAAAAAACAGAAATTTAATTCTCACAGCTCTAGAGGCTGGGAAGTCCAATATCAAGGTGTCAGCCAATCTGGTTTCTGGTAAAGTTTCCCTTCCTACCTTGCATATGCAGCTGTCTTTTCCCTATGTCTTCATATGGCCTTTCCTCTGATTGTGGGTATGAAGAGAGAGCTCTGGTCTCTCTTCTTCTTCTTATAGGGACTTTAATTCTATCAGTTCATGGCTCTACCCTTATAACCTCATTTAACCTTAATTACTGCAATAAAGGCCCTATCTCCAAATAGTCACACTGGGGGTCAAGACTTCAACATATCATTCTACAAGGTAGTAATAGTAGGCCTTAATCCTCAATCCATAGTAGCTCTATATGCTGATAACTATTATAATATTGATGATGATGATGATGACAGTGATGATAATGATAATGTTGCCCACTCACTAACAGAGGGACATCTTCCTAGAAAGTGTCATTCAGCTATGTTATCTGTTAGACAAAGACTCATTAATCATTTTCCCTCTCAATCTGTTGATGTAAGCATTGTTAATCATCCTTCTCTGATCTTAGTTTCTCTCTTCCTATTCTACTTAAACCCTATAAAGGTAAAACATTTAATGACCTAATTACCAGTTAAAAGAGAAAAAGAGAAGGTGTGAACAGGAAAGATACATATGTATAATCTCTCATTTTCCTCTTGAGAACTGAGACTGAGAGGAATAACTTCTCCAAGGCCAAATTCACAACACCCCTTCCCCCAAAGTGACACCCTTCTTACCAACTTCCTCTTCCTAATAAGGTGATCAGATATTTTATAGAACTTGTTCCTGGCCTCTCTGAAATGCTGATTGCATTTACTTTGGCATATTTGTAAGTAAAGTTTCTTTGGTAACATTCATGTATGAACTTCATTTTCTTTTATGCTCTAAGTCACATGACTCAAGTAGACGGTGTACCATATAATCTCTATGCCAAATACCTGGGATACAGGTTACAAATACAGATTCCTGAACTCCATAGCAAATCTACTTGATTAGACTATCAGGAGGTGACGTCCACATATCTATACATTTTTTTTAACAATAGAGTCCTTAGGTGATTTTTATTTACACTGAAATTTGAGACACAGCAAACGCAGAAGGAAAAAAGAGAAGAAGAGAAATAGTAAGAAATTACTTGAGAAGCTTGTTTCTTTTCATTAACAGCACTAAATACTCTAATTATTGATGTAATCTGAACATTAGAGATAAGAATATAAATTATAATTTTAAAATCTGTAGAATTATTTTCTCCAGTATAGTACAGAAATAGTCAAAAACAACAAATGGTGGTTATAAAAAAAGTTAGTTTACCAGTCAAAATCTGAATAGTAGCAATAATAATAATAATAATAATAATAATGATAAAATATACCAGTTAGGTAGTAGCTGATTCTAAGAGGATCTAAAGAGTGCTAAAATGACTAGGAACCTTTCTGGTCTCCATTCCTTACTCTCAGCTACTTCACTCTTTCCAAATTTCAGATCTCAGTGTTTCCTTCTTTTCACACTCTCCTGCCCCAAAGCTTCTGGAGTCCCATCCATTTCCTTTCTCAGACCTCCAGCAATGCCTCTGATCTCGAGGAGTCTCCATACCTGTCATTCATCAAGTGAATGTGAGTTCCTAATCAATTGCACTAGGGATATATATTTTTAGCCTTTCAACTAGGAACTGTGTTTTCTCAAGGAAACATTGTTGTAGAAGGTGGTTCCAAAAGTGCTATTGGTGTTCTTTTTCCAGTGTAGTTTCACTATGAGATATATGGGCTTAGAGGGGCTGGTTTAGGACACTACCTGCTGTGTTTATATAGAAAATTTCCAAAAGACTCACTTACAAATAAACCTTGGGATAATGACTGATTCACAAATCATTTCCTTTTTTTTTCAGGAGACAGGGTCTTGCTATAACACCCAGACTGGACTTGAACTCCTGAGCTCAAGCAATCAACATGCCTCAGCATGCTGATTAGCTGGGACTAAAAGCACATGCCACCACACCCAGCTATGAATCATTTTTAATGGGAATATACATTGAGAAAACTATGAAAATATTTAAATGATGTAAATTGGAGAAAAATATGGCCTCACAAAATATACAAAGAGGAAAATATTATTTTACATTTCAATAGCATAGTCAAAGATGTGAGGTAAAGCTTTGAACATGAGATTCAAAAATCAAAGAAGCACTAAAATGTAAAATGCTGTTCTTTTAGCTACTAGCATTGCTCTATTGTGAATAATTGAGTATTGTACTGCTTATAATGAGAAGTATAGCATAGTGGTTGAAGCTTTGAACTTGAGCAGACATTGGTTCCAACACTGTCTAGTCCACTTGTAGTTGTATGACCTTAGTTTTATTTCTTTAAGCCTTTACTTTTCTTTGTCTGTAAAACAGCAGTATAGTCATGGCTGCTAAATGAATATAAAGTCCCTGACCTGACATTTATTCAATAAATGCTTTCATTATTTTTTATTATAAAATCATCTTTGTACCATTGCTCTCCTAAATGGTTCTGAATAAAGAATCTTCATTATTCATGGATTCTATATTCGTGAATGTATATACTTGCTAAAATTTGTAATGCACAAATCAATATTCACAACATTTTTGCAGTTATTCACAGACATGTAGAGCTCTGAAAAATTTGAGTCACGGATGCACATGTTCCCAGCTGAGGTTGAACAAGGCAATGCTGTTTCAGCTCTCATATTGTAACCAAGTGTCTTTTTTAATGTCTATTTAGTGCCACTTTTTTTTTGTATGTTTTTGCTTTTGTTGGTGATTTTGCCATTTGAAATAGACCCCAAACATGGTGCTGAAGTGCTGTTTAATGTTCCTAAGCACAAAAACTCTGTGATATGCCTTACAGAGGAAATGTGTTAGATAAGCTTTATTCAGGAACGAGTTATACTGTTGTTGGCCAGGAGTTCAACGTTAACGAATCAACAGTATGTGTGAAATAAGGTGTCTTTAAACAGAAACGTATATAAAACAAGGGTGTGTATTGATTGATATATGGAAATGTAATCAGAGTTTTCCAGGAACGCAAATCTTTATCTCCCCTAGGAGCAGCGTTTCAGAATTCACAAATAAAGTGTTTGAGGTGACTTTATAGAACATAACTACTGCATATAACAAGACCTGAATGCATTCCTTTCTAAATGGAAATCTAAACACAGAGTTTGAAAATTTAGGTAACACTAAATTCCCCTTTCTTGTACTTCATAAGTAACGAAGTATGAGGAAATTATAAAAGGTGTAAAAGTGGGTTTGGCATTGTGCTACCAATGCTAATGGGAAGATGACTTGTCTGTGCCCTTGGATCATGTCCTTCTGATTCTATTGTATTTAACAATAATGTGAATTTGGTCCATGAGAAAGATGTCATTTCTCTCATTCACTACAAAATGATAGCATAAGATGAGTAATCAGCTCCAACCTTTGCCTTACAACTAGTATTTCAGAAATGAATAATGGATTACGGATTGCTGTGTTGTAATAATGTCTTGATTGATTGTTTCCTTAATATGTGCTGAGTGCTGACAAAGTACAAATCTCCCAATCTGCTGTGATGGGACCACTGTTATTAAAGAGTACAATTATGCTTTTGGAGCCTTCATTCATTTTCTGATTTTGCTAGACTTTTTCTTGAAGAAATATAAACAGCTCTTTAACTGACAAAGTACTGAAATAGTGAACATATATTGAGCTATTATTCCAGACACTATGTTAAAGAATATATATATATAGCAAACCTCTTAATTATGTGTTATTATTGTCCTTATTATCCCAACTTACTGACAAAAAAGGCTCAGAGAGTTCAGGAATTTTCACAAAGTGAAAGATTGATAAAGCTGGGAAGTCAAACCCTTGGATAATGTACTGGTTTACTGTCTTTCCTGTTCTTTTCACAGGGAATGATAATTTGTTGGTATTTATATATGAATAAACATAAAAAACTCATATACTATCTACTTGTGTAAAAATGAGACATTTTTATCATGGATAAGATCTATTGAAAGGATAAAACCTTAGAAATTCTATAAACGACTTCAAAATAAAATAAAAAGACATGAAATCATGAATCTCAAAAAAATTATGAACATGGTTTACTAAGTTTTTTTATAGAGAGGTAAATAGAGAAAGGTGGATTACTTGAATACACTATAGGTATAGGTTATTACTTCAATAAATACTGTTTTATCTTCAGATTTTCTTTATTCCTTTTACTTTCCATAATAATAAATGATTTACTAACTTCAATAACGCATATAAATAGGAATCTTAAAAAGTGATAGTGTCTTGGTAATTTCTCACACATTGAGGCAGGTTTGACAGATAATATATTAGTTTAAACTAAAGTTTTTATTACCATCTTAGAGACTGTAAAAGAAGAGTAAAACACACTGCACATCAAGGGGATATGAGAAAGTTGCAGGTAATCTCTTTTCAACTTATGAAAGCAATGGGAGTTCAAATGCATGTAAGACACTGAGCCTTGCACAATAAATATGGAACAAAGTAATAATTAGTTTCTCTGATCACTTGAAAATAGGTTATCAACCACAATAAATAACTTATTTTGAAAAAAATAGTTTCTGCCTTGAAAGTATTTTTTAAAACCTGTAGCAACAATAACAGGAAGTTAATTTTCTCCCAGTGTTTTTTCAGACACAGGATATGTGTTTTTTCTCATTATCCTTCCTCTGAAAAATCAAGAGTCCCCATTAAATTTTTTATAAGAGGTTTATCCACCCTGTCCCTTTGATTAGCACTATTGCCAGAGGCCCACAAATTAGTAGGTGATGTAAGCCTACCATGGCATTATAAAAATAAAACTTTTATTGTAAATATGGATTTTCAGTAACCATCTTAGCATTGATATTAATAATATCTTATGCCAAACGTATGATATTCATCACTTAATCTCATCTATACTTATGTGCTTTCACCAAAATAGCATTTCTACAATCATATACCCTAATAACCAGGTACAAGTCTTTTTACCTTGAAAAGGAATGGATTTACCTTGTAGGTGGGGCATACACTATTGAACATTTCTTTTTTCATATAAAAATAAAGTCTTTCTCTTCAAAAACCACATAATTGAGTATAAGGAATCTGTCAGTCTCTGTATAATATTCAACATCTTAACCCATCAACCTCTTCACTTTAAAATAATTCTGTATTATTTTAGTCCTTTTAATTTTTTATTTAACTTTCTATTTTTCAAGAAATTAATCACGCCCATTAAATTTCTCTAGCCATGATGCTAAATTCTCTGTATCTATCTTAACTTCTAAGGTCCCTGAATGTTAACAATATTTGATAGCAAAGTCTTTGAAGAGGTCAGAGGCTGTTGAGAGAGGTGTGCTTTATTATAAATTCATAATGTATGTCTGACGTTTGAAGTTCAAAGGACTAATTTGCCTTGGAGCAAATAAGCATTATTCCATTGGTACATTTGGTTTACTGAAATCCCTTAGAAAATAAATGAGCAGTCAAGAATTTTTTTTTCATCTTATTGATTAGCAATAAGTGTGCAAAGGAGTGAGAGTGGAGGAGGTAAGAAAAAAGAATCTTAAGAAACAAGAAAGCAGTCTATGAAAATGTAGCTGCTCTACCTGTACATTGCAGAAAATTGGTGTGCTAAAAGCAAAAATGTCTAGAGGTCACCAGGAAACAAATACAGAACTTTATTCATATTGACCTATTGATACCCTAATATAAAGTACATATTTTTCATCAGAAGTTTAAACAAATTCATTCTTTATTTGGGGGCTGTATATTCATATTTTTTTTTCTATGTATAATCATCCCATTCCGACTAAATGAGTGATTTCAGACCAGTTAGTATTATTTGACAGGGAAATGAAATGTAGTACACATGAAAGCTTCATAGATCATTTTGTCCCATAATTATTTCTTACAAAATATGATCCCCACACTGAAAGTACAGCACCTTTTCCTCCCAATTCATAGACATACTGATATCATTTGCTTTGTCACAGCAGTATCCCCAAAGCCTCAAAGCCAGGGACAAAACAAAAAACTCGCCCTCAATCATTGAGCTGCTTATCCCCTACCTTGCGCCTAATAACCCAGGAAGCATCCCACTATCAAAGTGCTGGGATGACTAGACTCTGTGGAATCTTCCTTTCATCAAATTAGTTAATGTGCCTTTAAAATAGCATCCTTACTAAGATAAATAACACAATTAAATTACTAAAGTCACCTCTGCCTCTTCCCAAAGCTTAAACATTGTAAATTTATTCCATTTTTATTTGATTTGTTTTTTCTCTTTTGATTCCTAGAGATTACATTGTGGAGAGTATGCCATTAAATAACAAGCTCCATAAACCTGATAAAAACAATAGGACAGTTATTTTCAAAAACTTACTTGAGTTTTCGTTTTGTTTATTTTATCTAGAAATCAGTTTTGATCCTTATAAACTTTGCTTAAATTACGTCATTGTTCTTCTTGTGGTACAGATGAAGATGAAATGTCCAAATTCGTTAGATGATATACAAGGTTACAAGTGGCCTGTATTTCTGTCTTTTCAAATCCATCTTGTGCCATGTCCAAACCTAACACCATTGGGCCAGCCACTTTGATTACTTACACTTACATTAAGCCTAACACCCATTGGCACATAATTTCCCTCTGTGTAGAATTTCCTAGCTTCTCCTTCTTCTTCCTCCCCTTTTATTTCCTGAATACTCTTTTATATCTTAAGAATCAGTTCAAATTTTAACATATCTTTGAAGCCTTCTCTGCCCTGCCACCTTCATATCATGGCAACCATGAGACAGAGTTTGCTAAGTATTTCTGAATATTCCTAGAAATTTCTATTTTATTGATATGAATTTAATAATAAATTAATTGTAATAATTCTCACAAGTTGTAATTATTTGTTTACATGTCTGACTCCTTGATTAGGTAACAACTCCTCACACTTCTATTGATATTTGTTTCACAGTGCTTAGAAGAATGTCTGGCTGACAACAGACACTTAATGCCTCATAAAGCCCCTTCTGTTGTCTCTCCGACTTCCTCTGATATCAATTTTATGATGTCTACAACATCACTACATAGTTTTATTTAATATTTTACAGTAATTATTGGTATAAATGAGCTTTGTGAAGTCGACTGTTCAGTGCCCTGAATATCAGCTGCTTGAAAACATCTCAAAACAAAGACATTCATTTACATCCCTGTCCATGTCACCTTCCTGAACATGTGTGCCTGATAAGTCCTGATTTTTCTAAAGAACAACAAATGGCTGTCACGTTAGTTTACATATTTGAAAGTAGAAAATACAAGTGAAACTCTTTCTTCTCCCAATCACTAATTAGACCTTTCTATTTGCGGGACACTCGGGACTCTACTCCACCACTGTTAACATTTTCTTTTTGGTGTAGTAATAGGTAGTATGATTCATCTTTCCTTTGGTTGGCATTTCCTCATTTTAATTTCTATTAGTGTTTGTATTTGAACAAGAAGGGCCTTTGAAATGCCAACTCTTAACTAACACTTCAGCTTACATACAGTTCAAGGGTAAAATTTAGGTTAGGTTGATTAATTGTATTTATGCAAAATCTTATAAAAACTATCTATGGGTTTTACATTCACTATTTAAATGCTCACAGGAAAAGAAAGTCTGCATGGGTTTTCAGGCACAAAAATCATTTGAGTGCAACTTTAGTGAAGAAACTTCGTGATTAAACCAGTATATAATACTGTTTCAGGTAAAGTAATATAAAGTAACCAAAGTTAAATGAAGTAATTTCTTCCTGTATCAATATTAACCTGAGTGTGAAGGCATTTCTAAATGCAAATTTTAAAATTATTTTGAGAAAATACAGTATAAGAGCAACTATATAATCCATGAAGAAGGTACATGCGGAGAATTCATGCTGGTGTCATTGTCACATAATTACTGATTGCTTTGTAACCCTTTGTTTTTAAGGAAATGCACCCCTACTAATACAAAAGTTAACTTGTTTGTAACCTAAGAAAGCACAAGCCATTTGAATGAAATGGATTTTCAAATTTTACAAATTTACAGACATCTGCACCCTAGATTTATTATGGCCTGCTGTATTTTTAGGTCGTTAGTCAGTCTGTTGCACTACAAGGTAGATTGGGTTATAAAGAAGTATATAGGGAATTATGCAGTAGGCCAATCATTCAATGTTACGTAAATGAAATGAGGGTAATAGAGTCAAGGACGCCAGAGCAAACAGTTTATATTTCCAAACAATGCCAATGTCTACTCCAGTCTAACAAAGCCTGTCCTGAGTGGCGTCTGTTTTTGGCTAGGGATTAAAAGGAGAATCTTCTCCCTCCTAACCTTCAGCTGTGTGAATGAACCCACAGTCCATAAGACCTCACTCTACCTAAAGCTATATAAGCATTCGCAGCAGCTTCTGGAAAGATGCCACTTCTGTGCTTTATTGGCTGGGGGAGGGGAGGGGTGGTGGAGGGGAGCTGCTACCCTTGTCCCAAGGTTCAGCTTGCTGGTGAACATAGCTAACACCAGTTTCCGGTCCCAATTTTACAGGAAGCTAATATAAGGAGGCATTGTGGGAGGCTCCTGTCAGTGCCACAGCACTTGATCTGAAAAGACATGGAAAAATTCAAATTCCAAAGCTGTCAGCTTGCAAACTTTCAGCAGAGAGAAAAGCCTCACTTTAAGAATGTAAACAAGGACAGTGAAGGTCTTGCTATCTAAAGATATCAGCATGCAAGAAGTGCTCTGGCAGCTTGAACACGCTGAGGCAGTGGCAAACCCCAGTGCCCTGTTGTGAGACTGAGCCTACCTTAGAGACTCATGGCACTGTCTTCTTCCTCCTAAGTACTTTACCTGTGATTGCAATGGCAGATTCTTCAAAAGAGCGAAACAGAGGTCTAACTCTTTAGAAGCAACAGCAGTCTCTCTGAAAGAAGCAGTTTGGCATTTCCAGGGGAAAGGTCATTTCTTTACACCTCTGAAGAGGATAGATAACAATAATAGAAAGAATATCAAGCATGAAAAGCTACATTTTCCTAGACCCCTAAAGGAAATCATGACACAGCTGTGAAGCTGGTACTATGAGCCAATGCACTAATTTATCCCACTTGAGTGCATTGACTTTCCTCTTCTCTGAACTGGCATCCCAGCTGGGAAAAGAAATGTTTACTGAGACTTGCTGAATTTTATTAACGGGTCTAGTGGCTCCTTCTAAGTTGCAAAGAAGAGGTACCTCTAGTGTAGGTGAGATATGGGGTGGTGTGAAAATCACCCAAATGTACTTGAAAGATAGTACTCTTGTGACCCAAGGAAGGATAATATCGAGTTAAGTGTGGCACTTTCAGTTCATCCAGCATAAATATCAGTGCCAAGGCAATCACATGGAGGGCCCTTGGGATACTGGGGTGATAAATCAGAACTTGGAAGGAAGCCTCCAAAATTACCCTGATTGCAGTGTCTAAGGAACAACTGATTGAGCCCTCTATTAGAAACTTTTCCCATCAGAAAACTGAGAAATATTTTGTCACACATTATCTAAAAGAGCTGCATTGTTACAGACATTCCTATTCAATTATTTATATATCCTCTTACTGGTAAATCTCATCTGATTCTCTCTCCTTTCTAAATGTCACAAGTTTTACTCTCCCACTGGCACTGATGTTAACATTTGAAGGGGGGAAAGGTTGTACTTAAGTTTAATAGATTTCATATTTAATAATGTAGTAAATAAAGTCTGTCCACTTAATCAGTCAAAGGCTATTCCACTCTGGACAGTAAATGCCTCCAGTGGGCCATGTTGCTTCCATTACATACAACTCACCCATTATTTTTAACTCTAAGAAAAATATTTTAATATTTCCATAGCTTTACATGTCTATAAATAAATAAAATGGCACTACTTTCAGAGAAATGAAATAGTGCTGACATTATACTTCATACACTACCATTAACAAAATCACAGGACAAAGAAAGAAATTCACATCTGTATTGAAGTTGACGGTTTCAAGCCCTTGTGGAAAAAAAAATATTGTTATAAATTTTTATCTCCTCTCTTTTCTCTTGCAATCCCAATTTTATAAAAGAAGGACTGCTGCAAAAGTGAGAACAAAATGAGAATTCCATAACCTAATTATGGACTTTAACAGTCTCATTTGTTGTTTGTGTCACATTGAACTTGCAGCAATATGCCATCATTAGTCATAGCAATATTATTCTAAACAGTATTAGCAGCATGGCTCTGTTACCTTTACATTAGCTTTGTAGTCATTTAAATAATATGTTCTCAAACTTCAATTACCAGTGCCTAACAATCTTTGGAGAAAGGGATGGTGCATGTCCAAGCATTTCTTTTTCTTATCTTGTGGGTGTTCTATTAGCTCAAAACAAAGTGCATGCAAGAAGAATCACTGCTGAAACCTTCAAGCCAGCAAAGCATCTACTCGTGGCATATGTCTATAGTGTGTGGGTGTAGGGTTGTAAAGCGTGATATGTCTAGCAATTTTCAGAATTGAGAAATTGAGAAAAATACTGTTTTGTTAACTGAGCACCTATTTCCCTGTTATAGAGAAACAAAAAGATTTACATTCCCTGCATCATTGCTTATCACGGACTCCCATATTCTTCTGCTGTGTAGACAGCCTGCACCCCAATGCCTGTTAAATTTAAAACTCCTGCTTTAACTTGATATGGATAGATGTATTTTACTTTTGCTAGTTTTATAGTAGTGCAATGAAAATTAGTTGTTTATTCTTTATTAACTCTTTTTAAGCTATCTGAAATGTAAACTGCTAAGGAAATGAAGTCCATTTTTTCCTAATTTACTGAATTTCAGTTGAGGGTCCCCTTCTCAAAAAGAATGACCTATGACTCATCATTGTTGTGTCTATCATTCTCAATTAATAGGTATGCGCCACTTATTCTGTATATTGTCATTTTAATAAACACCCCAGTAGAAAGAATAGTTATAAGATAGCATAATTTTTTTAAATAACAAAAGAAAAACTAAATATTGAAAAATGTATTATATATATTTTGGATATTTGGGAAAATAAAAATTTGTGTTTGTTTTTAGCAGTCCATCACAGGTAAGAAATTCTTATCTGTATAATACTGTATGTGTCTTAACAGTGGAATGTTTGAAAGTCACATTTTCAAGTACATAACATTCTATTTCTTTAAAAATAGTTGGTACCTTTAAAATATGTAAATATTTGTACTCAGAGGCGAATTTAAATGTACAATAGGGCTGCAGTAGTGTTAATAAACAAACAAAAGCAAGATACAAATAAAAACTGCTTAGATTTTAATTCTGGATCTGTCTTCTCTGGTAATGAAACTTTTAGAAAGTTGTCTAATCTCTCTGGACTTCAGTTTTCTCATCTGTAAAACAATGGAAATAATAGTAACTACCTCAGAATTTGATTTTGAGGATTAATTGAGATAATGCATGGAAAATGCACTTAGTATACTGCCCAGCAAATAATAAATGATCATTAAACAAATCCCAGAAAATCAATTTATAAGTTTCAGTTGTTTAAATAAAACATATGATTAAGTATATTTTGAAACTGACTTGGTATAATACCAATTTTTGTTTATTTGTTTTGTTTTGTTTTTCTGAGACGGAGTCTCACTCCGTCGCCCACCTGGAGTGCAGTGGCAGGATCTAGGCTCACTGCAAGCTCCGCCTCCCGGGTTCACGCCATTCTCTTGCCTCAGCCTCCCAAGTAGCTAGGATTACAGGCGCCCGCCACCACGCCCAGCTAATTTGTTTGTATTTTTAGTAGAGACGGGGTTTCACCGTGTTAGCCAGATGGTCTTGATCTCCCGACCTCGTGATCTGCCCAAAGTGATCTGCCTCCCAAAGTGAATACCAATTTTTTTTAATGTCACTTTATGAACTGTGACATGCAAAATTTCTAGGGAAATTTTGGTACTATAAGATATTGTATTGGTCCGTTCTCCTGCTGCTAATAAAGACATACCCGAGACAGGGTAATTTATAAAGGAAAGAGGTTTAGTTGACTCACAGTTCAGCATGGCTTGGGAAGCCTCAGGAAACTTACAATTATGGTGAAATGGGAAGCAAACACATTCTTCTTCACATAGTGGCAGCAAGGACAAGTGCCGAGTAAAAGGGGGAAAAGCCCCTTATAAAACCATTAGATCTTGTGCAAACTCATTACCTATCACGGAGGTAACTGCCCCCACAATTCAATTATCCTCCCAGGACACATGGGAATTATGGGAACTACAATTTAAGATGAGATCTGGGTGGGGACACAGCCAGAGCATATCAGATATTATGGGACATTATAATATAAAGATAGTCCATAGGATTATGAGAAGTCATAGTGAAAACATTCTGCATGGCATGTCTCATTTTGTTGGTCACAATGGCAATACTTCTGAGGTTCTTCTGTCATTCAGAACCATTCAGTTCCTGAGGTTCATGCCAGGCACCTCCCTCTCCTCAAAAAGGGGGGTGGGGGCGTGAAAAGACAAAAGCAAATATCAGATGTTTTGACACAAGACCAACTTTATTCTAAAATCTGCATAGGCTTCTTTTTGGTGGTTGTGTTATCCTTTAAGTTATTTAATAACAGATGTGATTGTGGATGATTTACTCTCAATATCTCATTACATCACTATCAAAACACATTTCAAAATGTATTTGGACATTTAGAACGTTTGTTATATTTCACTTTATCCAAAATGTGTGAGCAAACTAATTTTCTCCATAGTCAAACTCTGCCCACTTTTTTCCTGCCCCCAAAATTTCTCTGGAATTCTCTCTTTCCCACTAATCACAAGGCTCATTTAGTGTTTTGCAGGTGGCTGGACTGCACTGCTTGTTTGTTTGTTTTAGAAGTGAAACTAGGAAGCATTAATCAGATCTGAGGGTGTTTTATTTTGTGCATCATTTTAAAAATGCAAATAAACTTGAAAGCTGACCAGTTGCCTGGAAAGCAGAAAAAATGAACAGTTGTTGAACAAAAGTACTAAGAAAGAAAGCCCAGCACATGTTCTCAATCACTTTGTCGTGGTGAGAACCTGCAGGAAAGACGAGAACTACAGAAGGAGGACAAATACAAGAGAAAGAATTATGCCAAGATCTTTAAATCAAATTCTTCCCATTAAGTTTTGCAAATATATTAAAAATTAAAAGTGTATATCCCTAAAACAGAATCTTCATACTTTTATGAAGTTTTTGCTTCATAAAATAAAGTTTTATTCTTTTCCAAAAGATACTGTCTAAATAGTTTGGAAACATGGCCAAAAATTTTAAAATGAATTTTTAGACGTGCTTAAAATATTTGACCCTTAAGTATATTACAGGCACATTAAAATCCGTTGTACTCATTATGGGCATTAATGGACACTTCAGGTATGTGGACACATTTGCCTCACAAGAGAATACTAATAATGTACCAACAGGCCATTCAATTCCAGGATATTGTATTTCATTATTTTTATATATAGTCAAATTGTTCTTTACAATTTTAAACATTTCTTTTCATGCTGTCATTATCAATTGAATTTTGTTTTACTAAAATGACTAAATAATTTTATTCGAGTAAGTAGAACCTATGGAAAAATTATATCTTTTGATCCTTTTCAGCTTTTCTTTTACAGGGGCAGTTTTAATTATTTGATTTTTCCATTGTTCAGAAGTATTAGATAATAGAGATTTGATAATTTCCAGTGGGTCTCTGCTAAGACACTTCACAAAATGTATCTTCCCTCTGGTGTAGGTATGCCTGATGAACATTACAGGGAGGGATGTGGGATGCATTGGAAATGTCCGCTTCCTTCGCAGTGTCCTATGGTAAAGCCTCATTCCAGTGTGGTAGAGATCATTTTCATTTTATACTTCTTTCAAGTTACTTCCAAAGTAAACTCTTGAAGTATGGCAGCTGTAACAGAATTTATATGTAGTAACATTAAGTTGTCAAGTTTTTTGAAAATGCACCTTTTCTGTTTTTACAAATAATTTGAATGAGAAATGTATATGGCCTGTGTAGAATTCAAGGCTATCCTTAAATTTCGTTGTATCAGGTTCATTCGTTTACCACACATTTTCATTTTTATTAAGCTTTTCCATTCTATACAAGAACAAATTGTGAATAGAAGCTGTGTGGCAGATTGCTTTGCTATGGTGGGAGAAAAGTGAAACAAGAACATGAGAGAAAAAAAGGCGGGAATAAATATGTGCACACAATATTTGTTGAATCAGAATCACTTTAAACCTGTTCATCACTCTGTCTGGGCAATATATGATGTTGGAGACAAAAATGTAAAACTTGCTCGGCCATTCGCGGTGACTCACGCCTGTAATCCCAGCACTTTGGGAGGCCGAGGTGGGCTGATCACGAGGTCAGGAGATCGAGACCATCCTGGCTAATACGGTGAAACCCCGTCTCTATTAAAAATACAAAAAATTAGCTGGGCATGGTGGAGGGCGCCTGTAGTCCCAGCTACTCAGGAGGCTGAGGAAAGAGAATGGCGGGAACCCAGGAGGCAGAGCTTGCAGTGAGCCGAGATTGCGCCACTGCACTCCAGCCTGGGGGACAGAGCGAGACTCAAAAACAAAAACAAAAACAAAAACAAAAAAACAAAAACTTGCTCATGGCTGGGCATAGTGGTTCACGCCTGTAATCCCAGCACTTTGGGAGGCTGAGGTAGGCGGATCACTTGAGATCAGGAGTTCCAGACCAGCCTGGCCACTATGGCGAAACCCCATCTTTACTAAAAATACAAAAATTAGCCGGCCGTGGTGGCGAGCGCCTATAGTCCCAGCTACTCAGGAAGCTGAGGCAGAAGAATCACTTGAACCCAGGATACGGAGGTTGCAATGAGCCAAAATCGTGCCACTGCACTCTAGCCTGGGAGACAGAGCGAGATTCTGTCTCAATAAAATAAAATAATAAAATAAAACAAAACTTGCTCACGTGTATGTGGATACCATCATTTCACAGTAGACAGATATATTTCTGACATTTCTGAAATACAGTAAGTCTTATAAGAAAGCACAATTCTTCTAACAAAATGGCATATTATTACTGGAAAACCAAACACTAACTGTGAATGGTTTTCAAATTGTTTATGTTAATGACCAAATCAGTTTCTTTTTTTTTTTGGCATTTAACAATTAATAGCGCTGAGGGCTGTATTGCTCTTTCAGTTTTGTATTTTGAGCTTTTTATTCTTGAACTCACACAGAAAGAGCAAACTAAAAGATAAATGATCATTTTCTTGTTAGTGGTTATCTCTCAGGTCCTAAGGATCCATTGCAAAGTAAGTGTTACTCACAGTTGGTCTTCATTTAAGTTAAAATCCCATTAAACTATTTCCCAGTTTCTACTGAGGCACATATCTAAGGATTATTAATGTTCTCTCTGGTGATGTTTATGGATGCAGAAACAGGGAACAATTTGTCTCAATAAGAGAGACTAAGACTGTAGAATGATATTTGGGTATCTAAATATTTAAAATACCTAATTGCTTATCTCTAAGTAATATATCCTCCCTTTAGGGAGGCTGCAGTGTGTGATGTTGAGCTACTGAAAAGGACATAATTTAATATTTTCATATGAATGATCAAATGCAAAAGATAAAGCAGAGGTATGTATGTTTGATGAGAATAGCTATGAAAAAAACTTAAAAACATAGAACGTGCTGAATAATTGAAAGTGGAACGAAAAATAATTTATTAACACATGCTATTGAAAAATACAACCAAAATGTATTATCAAGGGATGTATATTAACCTATCATCCTTCTTTGACAACTTGGGTTTTGCTATTACCAAAAAGTAATCCTTTCAAAAACCTTATAATGTTCATAATGTGAATTTATAACGTAAATCATTTTGTTGGGATCAAGTATAGAATCTGACCCTACAAGTGTTATGAACTTTTTGAAAAAAATCCATTTTTTTATCCTTCTGTCATTGTTTTTCATTTTCCTTTTAAAATCAAGCATAAAAAGCCTCCTGTTCTTTTTGTAAGTTGATGGGCAAATTAATGTGGATTTTAATTAAATTAATTTGATTCTGATTAATTAAAAGCATACTTTATAGTATGTATTCATATAAATATAATTGGTAGATTGCTGAAATATATATTATTTAAATAATAAATTAGCTAAAATTAAAATCTCTTTAAATAGGTTTCCTAGACTGATTTACTGTCATAATATAAATGACGAAATGTAATGAGTGATTCAAATTTCACTGATATAAAGTGACATCTGACAGTTAATACTGGGTTCCTGAAACTGCATGCAGTACAAATTTAGCATGGCTAAATTCAATACTAGTCTATGAAGATAACAGTACAACTGGGCAAATTAGGTAATTTTACCATGACAAAATTCTATAATTAGTTTTATAATTACATTTATTTACATGGTGAATTTTGATAACATTGACTAACTCGTTTTCAAGTCATCATCAAATTTTTTATAGAAGATAATATACAATTATAATGAAATACTAGAATCATTTATAATCATTGGCTGTGGTTTTCATATTCTCATAGATACATTTACACAAATTTACCAATGTACTTTTACATATTTTTAATAAATATTTGAGGAACATCAACCATGTGCAAAAAAATGTTAAGAACTGAGAACGAAAATGTGTTGGGTGTTCTGTGGAAGGTGTTCATACTATTTATCTGTCATCATGTGAAGAAAGAACATCACAGACATGAGCGCAGAGTAAATAAAAACCAACGATAAATACTTTACCTGTGAAATTTGCCAGTGAAATAAATTTGCAGTAAAGTACAATGATTAAGAGACATATGACATGAAATTATGGCAAGAGTAGATTGAATCCTAGTTGGTAAATTTTGTTCACTTCAAGGCGAAGTTGGGAAAAATTAGTTGTATATCAGATTTAGTGAACAGATATTACATGCTTACCGTTTGCCTGACACTTTGCTAGGAATTGTAGTTTTAAAACGTGAGAAAAATATGATTATCTTTGAGTAACTTATAGACTAGCATGATAAATATACACTTAAGAACTGTATATAATAATGTAATATAAGCAAATGTGTTATGCTGTGGGAGAAAAATTTGTTAATTCATAGGTTTGGCTCAACTGACTATACAATGAAATTCAGATTATATTAAACCACATAATATTTTCTTTTATGAGTTTACTCAATGAAAATAAGCATACATTCAGTATCTTTTCTCAGTCAGTCATGGTTCAAGACTGCCTATAGTAAGATGTCCTTCATCACAGTTCCTGGCCCCTCACTAAAGATGGGACACTTGAAGAGGTGATTGAAAGGTGACAAAATTAAAGCTGATTTTAACAATTAACAGTAGTAGCAATGAAGAGTTTTAATAGTGTCCTTGCATTAAAAGAAACTTCATCATCATCATCATTGTCAAAACTGGCATTTCTTGAAGGCCTACAGTAGGCTAAATACTACTTGTATTTATTTGTTTTATTTTTGCAACCCTTCTAGGGAAGAAAACTGAAGCATCTTTTTCTCTTCTCTTTGAAGAGAGGTCAAATAAATTTCCTAAGGTTTTACACCAGAAGCAAGAGAATTGGGATTTAAACATAGATTTCTTAGATTATAAAGACTGGAATGTTCCCTCTCTAAATTGTCTTGTTTCCCATCTTTCTTTTTTGCCCATATGCTGTTCTCTAATATAATTATTTTGAACAATGATAATATTGATGCAAAACTCTGAGGACTTATTCTGTGTGTCTTTATGTTTAGTTGCTATAAAAGAACTGTTAAAAAATTAGACTGGTGTTTTATTGCTGGTCAAGTATGTGCTCATTCCACTTGAATTTGAGAAACCTCGTCAACAGCACCACGTCAACCCCCAGCACACAAACATATACACACTCCCTGTCACTCTTTTCTTACTTTGTTCACTACTATTTCCTTAGTAGCTAAAAGACTGGGATTAGAGCAGAGAATCAAAAATATTTTGGGATGGAAGGAAAGAAGAGAGGTGAAGGTAAGAATGAGTCCATAGACAGCAATCAAAATCAAAGTCTTATTTGTCAATTTTGGCTTTTGTTGCCATTGCTTTTGGTGTTTTAGACATGAAGTCCTTGCCCATCCCTATGTCCTGAATGGCAATGTCTAGGTTTTCTTCTAGGGTTTTTATGGTTTTAGGTCTAACGTTTAAGTCTTTAATCCATCTGGAATTAACTTTTGTATAAGGTGTAAGGAAGGGATCCAGTTTCAGCTTCCTACATATGGCTAGCCAGTTTTCCCAGCGCCATTTATTAAATGGGGAATCCTTTCCCCATTGCTTGTTTTTCTCAGGTTTGTCAAATATCAGATAGTTGTAGATATGCGGTGTTATTTCTGAGGGCTCTGTTCTGTTCCATTGATCTCTATCTCTGTTTTGGTACCAGTACCATGCTGTTTTGGTTACTGTAGCCTTATAGTGTAGTTTGAAGTCAGGTAGCATGATGCCTCCAGCTTTGTTCTTTTGACAAATGGGATCTAATTAAACTAAAGAGCTTCTGCACAGCAAAAGAAACTACCATCAGACTGAACAGGCAACCTACAAAATGGGAGAAAATTTTTGCAACCTACTCTTCTGACAAAGGGCTAATATCCAGAATCTACAGTGAACTCAAACAAATATACAAGAAAAAAACAAACAACCCCATCAAAAAGTGGGCAAAGGACATGAACAGACACTTTTCAAAAGAAGATATTTATGCAGCCAAAACACATGAAAAAATGCTCATCATCACTGGCCATCAGAGAAATGCAAATCAAAACCACAGTGAGATACCATCTCACACTAGTTAGAATGGCAATCATTAAAAAGTCAGGAAACAACAGGTGCTGGAGAGGATGTGGAGAAATAGGAACACTTGTACACTGTTGGTGGGACTGTAAACTAGTTCAACCATTGTGGAAGTCAGTGTGGCGATTCCTCAGGGATCTAGAACTAGAAATACCATTTGACCCAGCCATCCCATTACTGGGTATATACCCAAAGGACTATAAATCATGCTGCTATAAAGACACATGCACACGTATGTTTCTTGCGGCACTATTCACAATAGCAAAGACTTGGAACCAACCCAAATGTCCAACAATGATAGGCTGGATTAAGAAAATGTGGCACATATACACCATGGAATACTATGCAGCCATAAAAAATGATGAGTTCATGTCCTTTGTAGGGACATGGATGAAACTGGAAATCATCATTCTCAGTAAACTATTGCAAGAACAAAAAACCAAGCACCGCATATTCTCACTCATAGGTGGGAATTGAACAATGAGATCACATGGACACAGGAAGGGGAACATCACACTCTGGGGACTGTTGTGGGGTGGGGGGATGGGGGAGGGATAGCATTAGGAGATATACCTAATGCTAAATGACGAGTTAATGGGTGCAGCACACCAGCATGGCACATGTATACATATGTAACTAACCTGCACATTGTGCACATGTACCCTAAAACTTAAAGTATAATAATAATAAAAAATAAAAATAAAAATAAAAAATAAATAAAATTTAAAAAAAATCAAAGTCCTGTTCACACACGATACTCTTAAATTCCTCTTCACACAGAGGAGAAATTGAACATAAAGCATAAGAATAGTAAGATGATCATGATGGTCTACCATAGTTAGTCCCTCTGTTGCTTATTGCTTATTAATTATCACTTTTTGTGATGGTTTTCTAATTCATCCTTCTAAATCAGGATAAGATTAACATGTATTAATCCTCTATCAATATGCAGCCAGAGTGGTCTTCTACCGTACATGTATGGCACTGTCACTAACAGCTTAATGTTTACATGATATATATTTGTTATATAAGGCAAATCTTGATCTATCCTTGTGCAAATTTTCAGACCTATTTCCCGGCAGGCAGACAAAGTCAATGTATTTTCTAGCCTATTTCATTACCCCCCCCCCCCGACATTTCTTATTCTCTTTGTCTGAAACATACTCCTCTACTTTCACTGCATAACAAATTTAACCTTCCAGGCACAGGTTGAAATTTATCTCTATGGAATACCTTCTCCAAGCTCCACAGTTAGAATGAGCCACAATTCCTTTTACACATTCCTCTGGAATATTTGTAAAACTGCATTTTGATTATTTTAACATGTCTGTCTACTACTAGACTTTGAACTCTTATAGAACTGTCTGAAACAGCACTAGAGACTGAAGAGTCCCCATAAAGGACATATGACTAAATTATGAAAGTATATGCCAAATCTGAGGACAATGTCAAAATTAATGATGTTGCTGATATATTGTAGATCTTTGACTTCAATATGGTGAAATATAGCTTTCATTATGTGCTTCAACTATGTTATTGCCAGATTTGGATGAGTATTAGTAAAAGTAATTTATTTTCATTGAGTTAGTGAGTCAATTCATAGGGCAACATAAGATTCTACTTTTTTTCCCTCTAGAATTTTCACATGCCCTTTTCAATTCTAATTTTGATGGATAAAGTTGAAATAATTTTACGATATCTGGCTGTGCTCATGTCTTCAGCACACATCTAGCAAGGATATAATGTTTAGAGAAGCATTAAGCATACAGTAATTCTTTACAAAATCATACAGTCCTAGGAAAAGGAGCATAGTAAGTTAAGAAGTTTAAAAACAGCCCGAAGAAATTTTATTAAAATTTAATAAAGGCTTTTTTTAACAATAAATTGTGTCCTGTATATATTCTCTTAAAACATTATTTCATATCTTTCATATTATATTCTTCAGTGAGAACAATTGAATGCAAAACTAAAAAATCAATATGATATTTTAACACAGATATCCCATAGATCAAATTCTGTGGGATTCAACTTGCAAGTCTTTGAAATTAAATAGACGTGCTCAAATATATTGGCTAATTGAATCTCCTCTACTTCTCCCTCTAGTTATATACATACTCAAAGAACGTGCTCTTCTGAAATCAGAAATATTTTTGAGAAACAATACCTGTAAACTTGGATTGTAGTGTCTGAAAGGATGATGGCAACATACACACTAATTAAATATAGAGATGGCCCACACCATTTATCTATGAATGATGATAGGGAGAAGATAGCTTCTTATTTTTAATTTATAAGTCTAAAACTTGAGTTCTAATATCTAACCTCTTAATGTGTATATAGATGCATTTGTAAAAGTTACCTTTAAATATTATAAAGCATTCGTTTTCTCTCATTTATTCTGAAAAACATTACCTTGGCAAGTTAAGCAAAAAAGTAAAGTCAACCTAAGCCGTGTCTGAATAAGATCTTATTTTTGTTAGCAATATTCATGCGTCAGTCTACTTTGTTATTTTATGTTATAATTGCCTGCTATGAAATGTCACCCTAATATCTATAAAAACATTTAAAATAAAAATTAAATTATAGGGGGAATGACATTTTTATATATTTAAAATATGCATAAGCTATTTTCTCTCTACTTCATCCTACATTTAAAGTATAAAATCTTAAGCATTCATAGGGGAAGGAATAGTGAATGTCAAACAGTCCAATTTATTTTTAAACATGAGAAATGCATTACCAAGGACGAGAAGCTCTTTACTCACCAAGCCAACCTGTTCCATTGCGGGCTTGATATTCTACTGTGGTTCTCCCTGTTTGAAAGATTTGTCTTTCAATGTGTCAGGTTTTTCTCCTAATCTCCCTGTACAGGTTCTATTGAATGCTATAAATGTGTTTACTATACTTCCTCAAGATGATCTTTTTAATATTGAAGGATACATAGACAAAACATAGCTCCTCCCACACTCCCACTCCCATCCCCAGCTTCCCAAGCCTTCCTGTTTTCCAGATATATCATATTCCTGGTTGCCACAGGAAATGGGGTCCAGATTGCTTTGCTCCAAGTGTTCCTCCTTTGCACACACTACACTCTAGATATGCGTCATTGAAAATTTGGTGCCCAGAATTGAATATAAGACTTTATATATGATCTGGCCAACCTAATTTAAGGTCAATCACATCATTACATTTCTTCTTTTTCTCTTCGTTTCTTTTTTTTTTTCTATTTTTTTTTTTTTTATGAGATAGCGTCTCACTGTGTTAGCCAGGCTAGAGAGTGAAGTGACACAGGCATGGCTCACTGAAGTCTGTGTCTCCCGAACTCAAGTGATCCTCCCACTTCCACCTCCCAAGTAGCTGTGGCTACAGGTGTGTGCCACCATGTCCAGCCGATTTTTGTATTTTTAGTAGGGACAGTATTTCTCCATGAAATTTCTTAATATACATCCTGAGCATTTCTTAATCTGATGTAAGAGAATATTATCATTTTCAGTAGCAATCTAAACTTGCTGGATTATAATAGATTATGACAAACTCAGCCCTGCAAATCTTAACATCATTTTTTCAGCTTTACTGAAAAGCTAGGTCAAAGGCATTTTGTATTTACATTTTTCTTTGGCTCTAACTCATATTGAACATCACATGTAAGACTGTTATTTTTTGTCTTTTTTATTGTAGTCACTTAGAGATCATTTTTACCCTGATTCTGTCATCTGCCTTGTAGATTTTACTTTATACTATGTGCAGATAGGATAAACATACTTCATGGGTCTTTACCACAGTCAGTCATTAATTAAAATAAGGCCAGTCTAAACTAGAGGCAGGGCAGCACTGTGCCCCCCAGTAAAATTTAGAACTCCTTTCTCTTGACATAGCTTTCACACAGTAACAATTACATTACAAAACTAAGAGAAGTAAATGAGATAAATGAGGATACGCAGGAAAACATTTAACATAAGATAGGTGCTCAGTAAATACACTTAGCATCATTATTTTGGGCCTGAAACAGTAAATAATTCTCATTTAACAAGATAAGACGCATTTCAGCTGGGCATCTGAAGGCTTGAAGGCTTCTCTAAATATCAAATCCTCTGTTAAATTGTTAAAATGTTTCAGACTTAAAAGTCTATTAATTTTTTTCCTCCATCAGAGTTTTTGAGGTAAGGAGGCAGATAATATATTGTGTGTACAAAAGCAGCAGTGTGTGTGTGTGTGTGTGTGTGTGTGAGAGAGAGAGAGACAGAGAGAGAGAGACAGAGAGATATGTAGGAGGGGGAGGGAGGAGGAGATAATGAGAAGTTATCAGAATTTTGGTATCTTTAGGGGAATTGACACTTCATAAATACATGAAATAAAAAAATAACTTCAGGCCACTAACTAACATCTATTGTACCACCTACAGGGTCAGTATCAACATCTCCCCTAAAGGAGCTAGACTTGATTATAAAACTTTTTCAAATATGATGCCAGCGGCATTCAAACAGCAAGATGACTTTGATAATTCAAGTAGCATAATTCAAACACATGGCTCACAAATGAGGGATTACAATACCACAACCCACTGTGTAAAAATCTGGTTACAGAACTCTGTGTGCGTGAAAAATTAATTTCATATTAGATATAGTTCCACATGTATCTTCTAACAAATTATTTGGAATATTCAAGCATATGTAATGCTTGTCTTCATATGCACTGTGGTAGGAAATTGTGCATCCCGCTGTTAGGTAAACATCAACACATGTGGATTCTCACTGAGTGCACATGATGCCAGACACACAAAGCATACAAAGCACAGGGGTAAAAGGCTGCTTTGAACATTTTTCTTCTTTTCTACATGAGAGAGTTTGGGCAGTTTCCATTCCAATGTCTATTTCAGTGAAAAGAACTGCACTATGTATTTTTAAATGTCAACCAAGGAAAAATTCCCACTTACCGTAAGAATCACGTTTTACCCTGACTTTTCTATATAATCCCATATGTTTGTCATCTAGATTCTAAAAAGTAATCTTTCTCTAGTTTATTTATAGTTTACTGCTAACAATTTACAGTTGTTTACAAATGCTAAAGGGTGAAGAGACCCTGGACATCTATTCATACTGGAATGTATAGATTATTAAAGTTGGTAATTTGGGAACTGGAATATATACTTGCCTTTTTCCCTAAATACTGTAAACACATGTTATGTGTCAGGCAGCCTGTCATGTCCTGAAGTCCTACCCTTCTCTTGAAAGACAGCCAATTCCAAATGCCTATGTTTTATAAAACATTGAGTTTGGACTTTAAATTTAGATACTGCTGACCATCAAAACAATTCATCAAGACATTAAATATCTTCATTGCAAACTCGGCTATCCATCGTGCTATCATATGAATGATAAATGTATTGATAAGTGTCTAGTGGGAATTATCACAATATTTAGTAGTTGATAAAGTTATTCATTAAAATATTGTCATAACTTACTAAAACCAATAGCCAGAGTGGATTAGACTTAGTACTATAAATTACAGTGAATAATATTCATCAAGAATCAGAGAGTAAGAAAGTAAAAAAAAATATTCAATTACTGTGTATCTGTCTTTCTCAGCATAAACATAAGATCATAACTACAGATCAGATATTCAGTTACTGCTGATTAAGAATGAAAGTATGGCATAACAAATAATCTTGAATTAGAAGGAGTAAGGTAAAAAAATACAAAACATCATGTTTCACATTGTTAATTCAAATCCGATTTATTGACTCTAAATTAAAATACATATCTCTGCTCTTCAACATGCCAAAAAGACCAATGGAACTTATGTTTTAGTAGAATGAATTTGAGGAAATGCCTGTTTATCCAATGTCAGATATTTGATTTTTGTTTTTGTTTTGTAGACATGATCTTCATGGGCAATTTTAGGTTAAGTACACTGTCTGTAGCCTAATTCATAGTCAAAACTAAAAGTGAATCATGAAAATTATATTATTATGTCAGAGGAATTAATTTTTGAAATCAGTAGAGAAAAGAGGTTTCTAGAGATTAAAATACTTTAAACATCAGCAGGCAAAATGCAAACCTTATAGTAAAGAAAATCTGATAGTTTCACAAATACTATTTTATTAATATGGTGATATTTTTCAATGTCCTAAAGTTACATATATCTTTGGAATATTGTCCAGGAATTCAGACAGCTCTCACCACTTGATATTGGATCCCTCTCACATATGGTAAGGGTTTTACAATCTAACTATGAAAATAATACCTATCTCATAGATTTAACTGAGTAGATTAAATACGACAATGTATATGAAAGCTCCTGACAATGTTTGATGTTCAATTTAATCTTTACCAAATTGAAAAAAAAATGCATTAACTGAAAGACAGAAAAGTCAGGCAGTCTTTTAACCATCAAAAATATATTTATCTTTAAAATAATAAAAGAGACCAGTGTATGCTATTTTTGAAAATTTAGATTTCTATTATTTCTAATACTAGAGATGGTCTTCATGGACAATTTTAGGTCAAGGACAGAGTCTGTAGCCTAATTCATAGTCAAAACTAAAAGTAAATTATGAAATATATATTGTTATATCAGAGAAATTATTGGAAATAGTATTAGAAATAATAAAGCAAAATTTAAAATATATATGTATAATGTGACTACCATTGGATTACTTTCTCTCCTAGAAGGTTTAGTGGGATTTTTTTTTTGTTATTATTTTTTTAAACCTCAAACTTTCAAAGGTTCCCAAAGTGCTTTTAAATTCAAGGAGAATCCTGAGTCATAAGTGGTCAAAGAACTAGAGAATATGAGCTTACATAAGCCTTGGAGTCACCAGATTCAGTTAAACAGGCGTTTAGGGGTTTCCTCTGGGAAAATGTGCCTGCATTCTGCCCATTCTGAGATTCAGAGATTTGTGAAAGCAATCAGATCCTTTTTACTACAGTTTTTCCCTCTAGGCATCTTATGGTTAGTTTTATGCTTAAACCAACACCTTAGTCAAGGAACAACATCTTCATTGGACTGTACCTTTCAGGTACACAATGTTTGATGTTCATAGAGGGAAAAAATATTCTTCAACTCCTTAGAACCTACATTTTTTCTTTTCTCTGGTGGGTGGCTCCTGCGAGTTAAAATACCTTATCTGGCACTGTATTCTTTTGAACTCAGTAAAAAATAGGGAACACTTCCTCACTTCAATGACTCCCACCAGCCCTTTCACCTTACTGGGTGCTTAAATTAACTTTTAACTTGCTAAACACAGAACAAAAATTAGAGAAGACAAAACTTTTCATCTAATACTCTCTTTTCCTTGATCAGCATTTGACACCAGTCTTCAATCTAAGAGATTTTTTAAAACTTTCATGAATGTCTTCACAGATAGTGAAAGATACAAAAATAATGACTGAGTTCTAAGGGAGAAAAAAGAAGATGCAGAGCATGAAACAGTGAGATGAGTAAAGGCAATCCAATTCATGAAGAGGCTAAATGTAAGGGCCGTGGGACTAATTTTTTATTATTATTATTTTATTTTTTATTTTTATTTATTTATTTTTTTGAGATGGAGTCTCATTCTGTCACCCAGGCTGGAGTGTAGGGGCATGATCTCAGCTCACTGCAACCTCTGCCTCCCTGGTTCCAGCGATTCTCCTGCCTCAGCCTACCGAGCAGCTGGGATTACAGGGGCCCGCCACCACGCCCGGCTAATTATCGTATTTTTAGTAGAGACAGGGTTTCACCTCGTTGGCCAGGCTAGTCTGGAACTCCTGAACTCAGGTGATCAGCCCGCCTTGGATTCCCAAACTGCTGGGATTACAGGCGTGAGGCATAGCGCAGGGCCGGGACTAATTTTTTTAAAAAGAAAAAATCTTGTATTTGGGCCTTGAACACCTGATTTTATCTTTAATGGAGAATGATGTTGGGTACAACGGTGGAGACAGAAAATGAACAACTAAGTTGTAGCATCTTTGGACTTGAAAGTGGAATGTGAAATAGGTGACAAATTATACATGTTAGGACTTAAAATAGACAAAATGTAAGAGAACTCTATTTATAAACAAAGGTATCTGCAAAGGAAAATCATTGGGAATTTGAGATTAAGGAGGAATCTTGGTGGGCTTAATAAAAAAGCAGAGATCAGAAGGTAAAGGATGTGGTATAGGACAAGCAAGAACACTGGAAAGATAGCTTCAAGTGTTTTGTAAGGGTTCTTTTCTACTGGGCGTCCACTAACTGGGCAGTGCATCACAACCACAGTAAACAATTAAACAAGGAAATGCATGCATCAGTGTGAATAACCTACGATTATGATACACTGTCATTCAGCATAACAAGGAGGAGGTATCACTACAGAAACAGTGAAGCTCTTATGTGTGAAAGGTATGCTTCTCTTATGGAGTAGACAGTCACTTTGGAAAAACGCTTAGTAGATTTGCTGTCAGCTCATTTAAAAAGAGTAGAGAGTAGTGCCTTATTCTGGAGTCAAATAAAAAATCTATATATATGCACAATTATTAATTATATTTCTTTTATTTTGAGTTTTGTCATGTAGTAGGAATTCCCACTTTCCAAATACTAGCGGAGGCATTCTCTAGGGTGGCAGAAAAACAAACAAATACAAATCTTAAGCTAATTTTACAACTGGCTACATAATTGCTTTGGCAACAGTCATAGACTAGCCTCTACTCTAAAATGTATTCTTATATTGAAAAAAGATGATTAAAAAAAACAATATGCCTAGAATGAGGGAGCCTGGCAGAATAAATATGATTGCTTTCCTTGTAGTCCCCAGTGGTTGGCTGCCATTTTTTTTCTTCTATAAGATGGACATACATACACATCATTACAGATGACATGATAGCTTTGGAAAAGAAACTAATGCACTTCCAAATATCAAATAGCAATTTAGGATTAATTATGTATAAATAGCACAAATGAAAGAAGTATATTTCCTCACCTTGTTCTGTTAAAAATAACCTCAACTAAAAGATATCTTTGACAAAAAATGGCTCTACTCATTTTGTCCAGACCTAGAGATATGAAAAAAAAATGAAAGGAAATCTCAAAAACGCATTTGTAAGACAACACGACAAATGTCTAATTGAATGAAAAATCATTCAAATTAAATTTACAATAGGTTGAAAAATTCCTAACACAATAAAATTAAAAAGCAGAACAGGAAATGAAATAAGACATCCTTTAGACATTACTGACACATTTAAATAATTTTAGTAACTTGGCTTGAAGACAAGAAAAAAAAACAGTTTATTACAAATGAATGCAAACAAATCCTGGAACCAACACACAAACAGAAGGAATATAAGCAAATCCAAAAAATGCTCCAGGGTACAGGACAAGAAAGAAGATGTTTTTATGGAAGGAAGAATAGCTGCAAAGCACTCAACTCAATGCATAGCTGCAGTGAATAGAACAAACAAGAGGCTGGCTGCATTGTGCTATTGAAGTACAAAAGAATAAATCAAAGTAAGTGCAATAATGATAAAACACTGCTTGGATTCATAGTACTTACTATATAACTAGCACTTTGTTAGGAAGCTATGGTGAGGGCATTACTTTTGATATCCATGAGACACTAAACACAGCTGCCTAAAAAGCCCCTGGGTACAATCATCCTATGAAGTTCAAGCATAAGACATCATCATTTGTGAATAGCAACAACTTCAAAATAGATGAGAATTGATGAGGGATGAGACAAGTGCCTTTCAAATGGGATGGTCTATTCTTAGTAATTAAAAACAGGCAATCATTAGCAGAAAGATTCTGAAACTTTGTTGGTTTACAGAAAAATAGTAGAAAAATAAATAATTACATTTCTGGATAGGAAAACCAGCTTACATTTAAAGAAAAAAAAATCTGATTTTATTCAAGTATCTTTCCCAGCCTCTATCAATTAATATTTTCTAGTCCCAATATGAATAATCTTAATTGACTTAAACTGTCTCAAGGTCTGACTCCCTTCTTAGGTCTATGCAAGAAAAAGGGATTCTTAGCTGCAACATGAGAAGAATTAACTCACAGTGTATTTCATTGACATGATATAAATAAGGCATAGAATGGGCACTAGGATCAAGGAACATATTAGGTTATTTCCTTTAACTTGTCATAATAATTCAAAAAATTAACTAGAGAGCAATTGCTTATTGCTAGAAAATTTCTGATAATATTGAGTGTGATGTTGTGGTAACAATTGCAGGTTCTACAGGCACAATTCAAATCCCAACTCCAATCCTGTTGTATGACCTTGGGCAAATTACTACACCTTTTACACCTCAGTGATCTCCTGGGTAAAAAATGAAAGATGTTAATACATTTTGAGTTTTCAATGAGATAATTCAATAATTCATGCAAAGTATTTCAGATATACCTGACAATAATAGGTTGTCAGCTAGTAGTAGTTAGACAGCCATCTATGTAATAGTGATCTACTAAATGCAGTTAACTGAACTATTAGTGAAATATTATAACTTGCAGTTTTGATTTATGAGTTAGGGAAGTGTTTTATATTAGTGTTAGTCTGTTTTCATGCTGCTAATAAACACATACCCAAGACTGGGCAATTTACAAAAGAAAGAGGTTTAACTGGACTCACAGTTTCATGTGGCTGGGGAGGTCTCACAATCATGGCAGAAGGCAAGGAGGAGCAAGTCACATCTTACATGGATGGTGGCAGTCAAAGACACAGCTTGTGCAGGGCAACTCCCACTTTTTAAAACCATCAGATCTTGTGAGACCCATTCATTATCAAGAGAACAGCACAGGAAAGACTCACCCTCATAATTCAATAATCTCCCACTGGGTCCCTCCCACAACACATGGGAATTATGGGAGCTACAAGATGAGATTTGGTTGGGGATGCCAAGCCAAATCATATCATTCAATAAGGGATATATAATAATATATGATTCTGAAGCATATTACTTGAAGATATTTCACAAAATAAAATAACAAAATCATTTACAATGGGTTATTGTACAAGGTGTGGGAAAATAATATGTTTTATAGAATTCTATTTCTGAAACTCCAGAGTTATTTTCAATGCCTTCTATAAATATCTAATTTGTGTATATTCTTGAATTCATAACCATAGAAATGGGACAAAGAAATAAAACAGTGTGTATATGGAATTTGGGGAAGGAAATATCTCTAGTGTTATAAGGAGGTAGAACAGGAGAACTTTATAGGTTTATCTAAGATAACCTTAAGCAACACTTTAAAAATACATGACCTGTTCTTAATTTAGTAGTGACATTATTTTATGTATAAACTATTAAATCTGAGTATAACACAATCCTCTCTTTGAAGTAAATTTACACTTGTGTAAATGTAACTTACTATTGTATTGAATACTTGGGCTAGAGAGCCAAGCCGCTAAATTCAAAAACAAGTTGTGTTCTATTTTTGTGGAACACTGGTGTCTCAGAAGTTCTCTTTGTGGTAATGTCATCATTTCTGAAACTAACATTTATCTCATGTGCCATGGAGAAACTCTGGTTAACATTTTCAAAAACCTAAAAATATTCTACTCTTGGTCTAAATTGAAATGCTTGATTGTCATAATGTGCCTTTTATGTCCTTAATGAACTTCTCCTCCATAAATAATATTTATTTGTGATGTCAGAATCCTGCCTCTTCCTCTCCAATGCCAGGCAAATGATGCAATAAAACTTTATGCCACAGTTTTGCTCCTGCTTTCTCCTTCCAGCTTAACTTAATGGTTCCTCTCTACCTTTCCAAATTTCCTTCCTCCATCAAAACTTGGCTCTGTTTTTTCCATTTTTTAATTTTGTTGCCTTCTTGTTCCTGTACTCTAAATTCATTGTATTTATACTTTAATTCCATTCAATATAGCATATAGTTGCCCTCCAAATGTCATATATGTAAGTATAACTTACCCTCAATCAGACTATCACTTTGATAAATTTAATACAAATTGAATTTTGTATGCCATCAAAACATACTCACAAAGCAGCCACTCAATGGCAATGTGTTCACTGGTTTAAATCCAAGGTATCAGCAACTACTTTTTTACTATGACACAAGTTAATGGGAAAGAAGTCCCTTTATAGGAGGACTTTTACAAATATATAAATCTCATGAAACAAAACTGTCATCCACAAAATACCTCAGTGCATAAGGTCTATCAGCCCACATTATCTTAATTGAAGATAAATAATACTGACCTCGTGAAGTCCTCCACATTTCTTCCTTTTTATGATGTCACAATTCACAAACTCACAATTTCACACTATCTAGAGAATGACTTTCAAAGTCCTTATCATGACATTCAGTGTCCTTCAGTGTCCAGATAAAATTAAATGCTTTTTCTCATTTTTCTCATCTTTTATTTTCAACACATGCTGCACACATTCAGTCAAACCAAGGTTCTTCACCACCCCCTGAAGCCCTGGACAAACTTTGATTTATGTTTTTTCCTCTGCCTAGAAATCCCTTTATATATATCTACATCACCTCTAAGGATCTGATCAAATGCTACCTACGAATGTTCAATTATTTCTAGAGGTGAAAATAATAATTTAACTCCTTTTTAAACCTTGAACACAGCTGTGAGTTACATAGAGACTAAGGCTGGGTTTTAACTCATTTTTCATGAGCTTACAGTGTCACAGGTGTGTTGCCGGATGTATAATCAGCACTAATGTGTGTGTGTGTGTGCATTTGTTTGTTTGAAAGAATATGTCCCATTTTCAGGTATCCAATGAATGTAGAATACCTCTGTCTCCCTTTCTCTAACAAAACAGCCATATTTCATTTGCTGACTGAAGATATTCTAACTCAGCCTTTCTCACATTGTGTTCCATGGACTACCAGTCCCATTAAACACCCCTTGAAATAATGGTTCTAAGCACAACCATTTCTTTAATGAGGGAATGCTCCTTTTATGAGAGAGTAATAAAATACATTAGTTTATTAAAGGAGTTAAAAAAAGGCCTTCAAGAAAGAAACCTGGGGTTTTTAATATTTGCCTTTGTTACACTATGATATGGTGGCTGTGTTAGGATTTTGTGTTTGTGTTTGCTTGTTTGTCGCTGCTGCTTTTCCACAGAACACCTTCTCATTGGACATTGTTTGAGAAGTGCTCACTCTTCTCCTGTACACAACTGCATGCTTACACCTTAGCTCCTTCATTTCTAACCTGTTGTCTGTTGTTCCCTTCATCTTGAGCATTCATTTTTTTTTTTTTTTTGAGTCCAAGTCTCACTCTGTTGCCCAGGCTGTAGTGCAGTGGCATGATCTTGGCTCACTGAAACCTCTGCCTCCCAGGTTCAAGCGATTCTCCTGCCTCAGCCTCCTGAGTAGCTGGCACTACAGGCACACACCCTGCCCAGTTAATTTTTGTATTTTTAGTAGAGATGGCTTCACTGTGTTGGCCAGGCTGGTCTTGAACGCATGACCTCAAGTGATCCGCCTGCCTCTGTCTCCCAAAGTGCTGGGATTACAGGCATGAGCCACCGTGCCTGGCCACTTTAAGCGTTCTTGCTTTTAATTTCCCACCTACTGAATTTCTGGTCATTATTTAAGATAGTTCTTAAAATTCATCCACTACTGGTTCTTCAACTTGGCCTCTATCAGAATCCAATTGTTTCTGTGTATTCCCATAGCATCTGCAATATAGTAATTAGCACATCGCTGTTAGGAATTTTAACTTTGTCTCTGATTCTTAATTTGTGTGAGTGTAATGTCCTGCACTCACCAAGCCATCCAAAGTCTTTGCAGTATTGAAAGAATCTTGTGAGTTAGGCTGATTTTCTGTAGATGTATGTTGAGAGACTGAGTTGGTGGTGGTGATGTTCATTTTGAAGGAGCAGAAGGTAAAAGGAAAAATAGCATAAGAAAAGGATTCCAAAGCAAGACTGGCTTTCCTACATTATAATATTTTTATTAGCTAACATACTGACAGTTGGTCAGACCATAAATGATTCTGTGGACTGACCAAGTTTGCAGCATTTTAAGGTATTCAAATAGAAGAGATACCTTTGAGGAAGAAGAAAAGGAAAGAAAGGAGATATGCCAAATGAATCTAATTGATTTAAGTTTTATCTTCTTTTTCATCTCCCAAAACATTACTGCATGAAAGAGAAATTTTCTTTACGATAAATTTAGGGAACTACAAAAAAATGACAAGTTACATACTGTGTCTCTCAAAAATATTTTAAAGCATTTATATTCTTATATTCTATTACTGCCTATCTCAGTAAGTCTTTACTGCCTGAATATTATTTCTGGTTTACAAATTCATATCAGCAATAAAATTGATTAAAATTTCTCTCTCCTGATAGTGTACTCCCTGTACCACAATATACCCTGAATTTTTCCATCCTCTGCCCCTCACTTTTGCTATGTCATTTGCCTAGACGGTACTACTCCCATGATATTTTTTTTCCTGATTAAGCTCTAATCTTCTGATGCTCTCCTAGTACTCTCTGATGTTCTGCTCAAATTACACAATTTCCTTGAGACACTCCTTGATATATCAGCCTGAATCTATCTCAACTTCTACTCTTCTTCCAACTTTTTGCCCTGTTACAGCATACAGTTCAAAATGGGTGGCAATGAAGATGTATGTGTAGGATCTGTCTCAAGCTCTAGAAAACATGAGTGTAGGAGTTAGGAATTCAATAAATATGTATCTCTAAAATGCCTAGGAAAATATATATGTGTAGCAGTAGATAAGCAATATGCTAGTACATGTATGTTAAATTGAAGATTAAAACAATATACTTAATTAGCTGGGTTATTCTGTATTAAATGTACTTAGTTTTGAGCCATGATGATATAAAACAATAATTTATATTATAGAATATTTTTAAGATTTTGAATTCTTTATGAGAAAGAGAGAAAGAGTTCAAGTAACAATTGGGATTATGCATTTATATTGCCAAACTAGCTAATGTTCCAATTCACTAGCTGATGTTACTGAATTCTAAGATGCTTTTAGTTTAATAAAGGCCTTTTAGTCTCCTACTTGGTAAAACTTAATTTCTCCTCTATATTTATTTTGAAACTTATAAGAATAAAACTTGAAATAGAATGGAAGAATTGTAATACCACTGATAGTAAATGGAGATCTCTGCTGGGCTCCAAATACCTTAGACCCAGAAATAGCTTATACTTCTTCTCACGAAACTGTTTTCTTTATCTAAAAACTAATTTGTATTTAAGGATATCTCTGCTAGATTTTTCCTCCGTGTTTTCCATATGTTTCATGCTCTACCCCATAGGATCCTCTGGTATTTTAATAAAATACCATTTTTTTTCTCATTAGTGAAGTCTCCTCAGCAGGAAAAGCTTTAACCATGGATCGATTTTCACACCACGTTTCAATGGAGAACATGAACTCAGGTACAGTGATCACAACTGACCTTCTTACTGTTTTTGTTCTGTTAATTCATTTGCCTTTGTTGGGCCATTAAACTTATAAAAGGGAATTCTCTGTTTGGCTCTTTTTTAAAGGGCAAAGAGGTCACTAAGCTCAATCTCTGATCTGTGTTTTTCAGAGTATAACTGACCAATTTCCAAAAGGTTTAGCTCACCCTGAGGGGTTGCAGAAAAGGAAGAGAAAATTGGGTGAAAGAAACACCCCTTCTCTATTTACCTTCCAATCTCCCGTGCAAAACAAGCAGAGTTAAAATCAGAAAGGGGGCTGTGAGCATGAGTCTAGGCTACATAGGTGTTCCTCAGTGTCTGCAGCTGCAGCTTCTACTTTGAGCTTGCTGGAACTTGATTCTAAGTGGCTTTGAAAAGCCACTGAGGAGTTTGTGTTAGCCAGAGGCCACGAAAGCTACCATCCACAGCTGAGTGATTCTCTGTTCAAACTGGGCATAAGCCCAATTTGAACAGAGAATCTGTTTTCTTCCTTCCAGCTTGAAAGGGTACATTTCTGTATACTCCCTCATTTGCAGGGGTGAACTTGGAACAATAATATTCATCTATGAAAGAAATCATAATGTTAATTATTATAACTAGGTATCAGTAAACAGCTAAGTAGCAATGTGATATGGATGTGTGTGGGTATCTGAAGAAGCAGGCATTCTAGCCCCTTCTTTAAAAGAAAGATGTTTTTCAAAATTATTTAACATTCAGGAGCTAAATTCTCCAAATTATAAAGTGACACCAAACTATCTGAATATTCTACAATTCATGGACTCTGAGATACATATACTTTTGTGATAGAATTGCTGTGTTTATTTAACACAGCCTTGAGGTAACTGAATACTCCCCGATCTCATTATTTCTTTTAACCTTTCTCTATTCTATTGTGTTCGCTCTCTCTCTAATTCGCCCACCAACAAATATAATAACACACACACACACACACCCTGTATTTCTAGACAATTCATTAAATTATTCCAGAAAATCTTCTAGCAATGCCTTTTTTTTTCTGGATTTGCAATTTTGGCACCGCATCACCAAGTTCACATCCTGGACCATGCCTTCTATTAGTGAATGTCTGGGCAGTCTCCCAATAAAGCTGAGCAGCTTCAGTATCATTAGTGGGATGATGGTATTTCAGTTCCTCTTCCTTTCATTCCTCTTTAGTTTACTATCAGTGCCACTGAGCTTAATGAACCAAAACGCCTGCTCATGCATTAAAAACGGAGACGTGCATTCTGCCCTAGAAAAAAAAATGCTACGTTCTATTTTCTACAGCAGAGATTTTTTTTAACAAACAAAGTAGGAAAGGAAACACAAGTATATTTGTATAATGTGGAGATGTTAGTAAAGGCATTTTGAAATTTTCAAACAAAGAATGAACTAATTTGCAACTATAGAGTGCCCTCATAAACAGCATGCACTTACAACAATATGAAATCACGGAAAGTACTATCACCACTAGCTGCTGCTATACTTAAGCACTAGCTATGTTAGTATTAATGCGCTAATTACTAATATACATTCAGAAGTGAATATTATGTAAGAATTATGTTATAGAATATTGCTGAGATCTTCCATTCATATCTTTATTTCACACCATCTCTGGTATTGTAAATAAACTAGGCACTAATTTAGAAGTTAAAGCATACTCATATTGATAAAGCTACTTAAAAAAACCTGATTGCAAAATGTTAATGTCATTTTTCCACATAACAAGGATATCTAAAAAAGTCTATTGTTACGAACCTAAAAGTCATAATATTGCTTTTAAATCAAGGGATGATCATATGCATAATGTGGACGATAAAGGTATATTGTTATATAGGTAGTTTTCTGAAATTTTATCCACATATTTTCTAGTTTTTGAAAAGTCACTCTATGATATATCAAATTACTGTGACATGGTTTTACTGAACTCAGCTTGCAAACACCTCTGGCTATTATGCTAACTCATTTTACTCACTTGCATCTCAGTGAGAGTGAAATGGGAAACTGGCTAATCAAAATTGCCATTCTCATCAACTATATGTTCCCCAAGATTAGTTCTGCTGCACACTCAAAAAAATGGACCACCAGCCAGGTCCAGTGGCTCGTGCCTATGATAGCAGCTCTTTGAGAGGCTGAGGTGGGAGGATCACTTGAGCCCAGGAATTCAAGACAAGCCTGGGAAACATAGTGAGGCTTCATCTCTGCAAAAAATTTAAAAAATAATAATTAGCTGGGTGTGGTGGCACAAACTTGCAGTCCCAGCTACTCGGGAGGCTGAGGTGGGAGGATTGCTTGAGCCTGCGCCGAGGAAGTAGAGGCTGCAGTGAGCCATGATCACGTCACTGCACTCCAGCCTGGGTGACAGAAAAAAATAAAATATAAATAAAAAAATAAAAAATAAATATCATCCTGTCCCCCCAAAAAATAAATAAATAAAAAGAAAATTTTAAAAAGAGGAAAGAAAATGGGCAGGTAGATCACAGAAAAGTGATTTTTGAAGAGAAAGATGGGCCTTAGAAGAGTAGACATTTTTAATATCAGCTGAGGCAAAGGGCAGAAAAGGCAGGGTTCAGAAAAAGGAGGCAGAGAACAGGAAAGACAATCTGAAAGTATCATGCAATTTTACTTCATTCTTTTAGTAAACAAATTTTTATCTGCCTTTCTCTACAAAGAAATGCACTGCACAGAGCTTGTGAGCTTTCCCAACATTCAGAAGCTCTTAAAAGCAGTCAGGGCTCCTCTTTACAGAAGCTGTGATTTTCCTACAATAATTTTCTATAATTGTGCCAAAGAGCTAAAAATAAAAATGACATAAGAAGTTTTGCCACAGTGAGAATCACAAGCTCAATTGTAGAAGTTAGTCATCATCTTCAACTTTCAGGAAGATAGATCCAGGTTAGGAAATTCACTGTGCTGATTGCCTTCCTCCTGCCTGTGCTGGTTGAGATACAAAGTCTATGGTCTGGTTATCAATAACTGCTAGGAACTCTGGCCATAAGCGAGTAGATAGCTGTAAAGTACTATCGTATTGAGAAAGTAAATGTGGTAAGAACTGTAACAGGCTGAGGTGTATTGAGAAAGTCCTGATTACTGTATAGACTGAGTACCTCTGATCCAAGGCCAAAGCCACACGAAGCAGTTATAGAATTTATTGGGTCTTATTTAAACTAAACATATATCTAGCTTTCTCCATTTTATTTCTCTTCAACATGTGGAAGAACATAATTTTTTTGGTTTAGCACGAAACTTCTATCTGTTTCATTCTTTAAGTCATTCGTCACATATCTCAAGGTCACGAGCGAGCTTCAGAGGGAAAGTATTTGTGTTAATTGATTGCTTCTATGATTCTTATGCCCATGGGTGCTGGTAAATGAGCTTTTTGTATTTTCAATGAAGTGACTCAAGTGGAGGAGAAACATTTATGATTCCTGTTAATAAGATACATAAAGCATACTGTCCCCTGGAGATCTTGGTTCCCTGCTCCCAACTCCTTATCACTTACTCCATGGTAAAAATGAGAACTTTGCCCTCCGACTGCTACTACCAGGAGAATAAACACTCTCTGGTTCTAGAATTAAAATGAAGCATTCAGCAGTATAGAGTCAAAATACAGAACCTCTCTTTTCTCTTTCTGCCACTGTACTATTGCATTTTGAGAAAGAGGCACAATTCAATAAAGCAAAGTTCACTCCTGCTGAGATGTTTTTTACCTATGTACATCGCTTGTTGGCGAAAAAATAGGACAATTGCTTCAATTCTGTGAAGCCATGGGGATGATGAGTTTGGGGATAGCATTTGGATGTATTGGTGTATTGATTTTAATCAAATACATTACTCTGGGTAACAGCTTCTTGCTCTTCTTAACAATTCAGTAAACAAAAAGAAATGCAAGCAAACCCATTTTATTATCTATAGCAACGATGGTCTCTGTTTTGTATTTCTTAGCAGAGCCCGGGTATCTGGCAAAATATTAGGTTTGTAAATTATCATGTCACTAATGAAAGATATTAGATGTTCTCTACATGGAAAAGAAAAAATTCATTCTCTAGGGTGATAATCTTACTTTTCTCTTCCTGCATAGCGTCATTATTCTACTGCTCTTGTTCTCTGACAATAATGACATCTTTCCTAGCTACACTTTTTAAAATGTCAGGTTTATTGGGTTATCATTTGCATATAGTAAAATTCAACCTTTTAGGAGTAATTTTATGAGTTCTGAAAAACACATGTAGTCATGGAACCTGACTAAGACACTCTTAACCTTCTGCTTAGCTTGACTAAACTTTAGACAAACTTCCTCCTAACTGTAGACTTCTGAACTTTTTTTTTTTTTTTTTTGGTTAAGGCATTTACTCTAGAAAACTTGCAATTGTAAATTCTTTCTCTGCTCTTTTGAGAAGTTGCTGATTGCCACTTTTACAAATGAGGATGGTCTTTCTCAAGTACCTGGAAGTCATCCCTTTGAAATGAATTCATCAAGAAAGATAGCACCCCTATCTCCTAGTCTTAGTGAGAAGGCAAGAGCCGAACTTTTATAAAAAGGCAATTAGCAAGCTCAGATGGCCTAATCACATTGACCAATCTATCACCTAATAGCCTCCAATATTTTTCCACTAGTTTAAGAGCTTAAAAACTCTCCTGCCTTTTGTTTCGATTGAGTTCAGTTCCCCCTCTCTCATCTATTGCAGTAGTCTTGAATAAAATCTTCCTTGTCTGTTTAACTCTGTCAGTGTAAATTTTCTTTGATAGACCACCACTACAATCAAGTTATGGAACATTTATATTGCCTCAAAAACTTCCTCTGTGCCCCTTTGTACTTAATGCCTTCCTTCAATCCCCAGTTCCTGGCAACCACCTATCTGATTTATGTCCCTATCACTTTGCCTTTTCCAGAATGTCACAGAAATAAAATCATGCAGCATATAGCCTTCTGTGTCTGCTTGTTTTTTTCTCTTCCACTTAGCACGATAGTGTTGAGGTTCATCCATGGTATTGCCTGTGTCAGTGGTTTCTTTTTACTGCTGCATAGTATTATATTGTAAACTACCACCATTTGTTTATGTATTTTTCCAATCCATATCTTGAATATAAATTTGGCTGTCCTTATTGTATCAATATTTGTCTTATTTAAGATATTACTATCATATTATGTTTTCTAAATACATTCTGAATCAAGATTGGACTCACCAAAATGGTTCTTGCTTTTTCCTTTCCATGGCCTCAGCAGAAATGCTTCTTATATAACTAGGCGGATAAATGAATGAACAAACCAACCACCACTTTAGAAAAAATATTAAACATCCTGTGAAATTTTGGAAAAAATGCATGCCTACAAATTGCTTAAAACTAAATAGTAATATAAGATTTGCTGAAATTGTATCCTAGCTGTTCATTTTAGATAGATGTTATGTCCTAAATACCTATTGAGTCAAAACTGACATAATTTAGCCAGAAAGAGCATTTAAAAGTAGCTTGGCTTCCAGGGATAAATATGGAAATAATTATACAGCAATAGAATAGTATTAGACTATGAGATCAGTTTCAAAAAGTATAAACATCTTCCCCAGCGTATGCTTTTTAAAAAGCACCATTTCTGCATGTGGACTAAATTCACATATTTAGTATATTTTAAATGAGTGAACTTCATTATTTTATAATTCACTATAAACTCTACATGTATTCTATTTTTGTTTTGTTTTGTTTTATGTTTTGTTTTGCTTTTTGTATCATCTTTAGACTCCAGCACTGAGTTGAATTATTTGAGAGAATGTGAGTCCTGGATTTCAGGGCCCTTCACCTTCTGTAGCTAGAAAACAGACTCTAAAACAGTTTGTGCTGGCATTCCTCTCACTTTTATTCCAATTTGAAGTTGGAAATAAATGATGTGGCCTATTAAAACTTGAAATATTATAATAAAGTATCAATTAAATAATATTTTTTCCTCTCCTCTGATATTACCCTATGAATCTAACTAGCTAGTTTTTAATAAAAGTGGCCACTGTGAATCCACTTACATTATATGTGTGTGTGTGTGTGTGTGTATACTCCTCATTATGTGTGTGTGTATATATATATGTTATGTGTGTGTGTGTATATATAATATATATATATTATGTGTGTGTGTATATATATATACACACACACAGGTAATGTAAGTAGATATATATATATAAGTAGTTACCTTTACCAAATATACTTTAAACCATATAAAATGTACGTTTAATATGTTACAATTAATAGAATGTCCATAATAAGATGTCCATTTTATGCAAAATTCAAGCTTTTATACATTACCTAACAGTGAAGCTGGAGTGGCCTGACATCCAAAATTTAGCTACATATGTGTCATTCTTCACTATAGAGCAGTATTTGTGCAATCATTGCAACATATCACAGAATTTGGGCTTTGCTACATTGTAAAGTGTTTAGAAACCAGAAAAATTATGTTTATCTTATTTTTTAAATATTGGCATGAATGGAAAAAAGTAAGATATCATACTTGTAATAAGACATGTAAGTCTCTTTAAAAAAAGGTATTTTATAAAGGGAAACAATACCAAAATCAGGAAGGCTTTAGGCTGTGTAAGAAAGTCTTTGGGCTTCTGCTATTTGAATGAATATTCATTTGAAAATAATATGCTGGGCATATATTTTGAAGATTATATCTAAAATACAAGGTAGAAGCAGGGACTTTAAAAAATACCCTTACATCTTTCATAACAAGTGTGCAGATAATATGTACACATACATACAAGCACATCTTTGATATCATATATTCGTGTCTTTTTTAAATTTCTGATTTGCATGTTGTTTAAAAATGGAGGATTAACTGTACTTAAATTTTAAGAATCTTGATTATAATATTAGAAAATCTGTTTAATCATATAGGATCATGCATGACCTAGGCCAGCATTCTCCAAAATAAGTTGTATGGAATATGTGTTCTTTGAGTATCATTTATAATCAAATAATTTTACAAGTGAGTGGGTTAAACAAATGTAAATAGATTAATTTACGTTAAGTTTGTTAAATGCATGTTTATGTAAATCTGATTGCGAATCACCGGTTGAATGCATGGAGGATGAACCTTCTCAACTTCATTTAGTCCCAACAAATAATCCATGAAACATATATCAATAAATTCTGATTTAGGATTGGGATTTGGTCTAACAGAAGAGGTAACTGATTAAGTAAAACAGTATTGTATTACACTGTGAATCAGAGGGCTCCTCTCCAATCCTGGGTCTGCTGCCATTTTTGTCAGAAGCCTTAGATTAGTGGCTAAGAGCACAGCTTATCTGGGGTTTAATCCAGCACAGCCCTTTATCTGCTAAATGACTATACAGGTCATCTCTTGATGCCTTCACTTATTCAACCATAAATAAGAAGCCATAGGAGATTTTACCTTTAGTTTAATCAATACAATCAAAGGGTTTTAAAGAAATATATGATAAATAAGAAGCGGTACATAAGTATGAGCTATTTTTTTGTCAGTGGTTTTCAAACTTTGGACCTTGACTTACAATGATCAACCCACACTGAGATGCAATAAAAACACATGTGCACACAATAACATATACAACTAAAAGTTTAACTGAAATAATATTTAACTATGCTATATGAGATGCACTCTAACATAACCTAATATGTTTTATTCTCTTCTAATTTTTCACGTTGCCATTGTTTCCTCATGCTATTCCATTCTAACCTATTTTTTTCTATTCTATACAACCTATTCTATTCTACTCTCTTACATTCCATTAAAAATTGTCCTCATCCTCAGGTTGCAAGACATTAATTTCACTGTATGACTTGCCGATCATCATCTAAACTGTGTCTTTAGTCCTTCCGTTCAATTCCCTCATAAAATCCATTACTTATTTCATAAAGTTTAAAAACAAAATTATAATATTCAATTTCAAACTCGATGTCTGACCTGTGGCATATGGATCTCCTGGTGGTTTTGGCCCCAGAATCTCTCTTTCTCTCTCATGCATAAGATTCTGTAGACATCAAATGATCTAAGTTTATTCTAATTCCAAAATTGAAGAAATAAATGACATTTAAAGAGAAGCTCATTGCTTACTTCATTCTTTTTAACGATTTAATCTGTATTTAATATATGCACCATACACCTACATTCTGACATAAATACACTGTCTGAACTATCTAAAGAAAAAAAAATTCAAATAATTTTTCCTTAACAATTAGAGTGATTATATTATGCTTCCTATTTGTAAATAAGCTTTTAACATTTTAAAACTCAAAATTATATAAAATTGAAGTATAAGCTAAAATCAAGTCAACCCTGAGATTATATAGGTTATGTTAGCTGCATAATTTTTTTTATTTCATGGACATAAATAAGTGTATCAGGCAATTTAAATAGGTATAACATTCTTCTGCTATATCCAGACTTTTAGATACTACAGAGCCAATGATAAGACTAGCTATAACTGAACCTCCATTTCTCCCAGAATTTGGTGAGACACCAAACAATATCTCACAGCCTCTGATGTTATTATTACATGTGACCATAGAACATGATAATATTACTCATATTTTATAAACTAATAAATATCCATTGCAAACATCCAAAAGTCTATTTTAAGTTTAAAATATCACTCACTGTTAGGACTTGTAAAACCTCTAATATATACATATACTTAAAACTCTCTCATAAAATATTAAGTATTTTTTTTTTTTTTTAGTCAAGGTCTTGCCCTGTTGCCCAGGCTGGAGTGCAGTGGCACGATCTCAGCTTACTGCAACCTCCGACTCCTGGGTTCAAGTGATTCTAGTGCCTCAGCCTCCCAAGTAGCTGGGATTACAGGCATGTACCACCATGCCTGACGAATTTTTCTATTTTTAGTAGAGACAGGGTTTCACCATGTTGGCCAGGCAGGTCTCAAACTCCTGACCTCAAGTGATCTGCCCGCCTTGGCCTCCCAAAGTGCTGAGATTACAGGCATGAGCCACCACGCCCGGCCAATATTAGGTATCTTATATTAAAAGATTATTTACAGTCCGTATTTTGAAATTAGAATAGGTATTTTATAATACGAACTGTTTATGTGAAAATATTTATTTAATTTGATTTGTCAATGTGTACTTCTAACCATAGGTACTTTCCATTAGATTTCCAGTTTATGTGGATAGTAGTTAAAATGGGATCTCACAGTTTTCAAACTTCAAGGACTGAAAAAGAATTTCATTCATTATTAACTCAACATAAGCACACTTTTCTAAAAAGGAATAGTAGCTTTATATTTTTAGCTTTGCCATGTCTACACCCTTCTCACATATATGTGGATGACTTTCACTCCTCTCAGGGTGTCTCCAATATCCTGAGATTTTTAGCATCGCAATATATTATTCATGACCATGTTCTCTGCAAATGTTCAAATACAAGGCTTTCTGGTCAGCTTTCGCATTAGTATCTGTGCACATGTGCAGAAACTTCTGAAAACTCCACACATCTACATTAATTGAATAAGCAAATGCTTAAGCAGCATTATTTACAAGAACATGCAACTTCAATGGATTTTAAAAGAACTTGCAAGGCAGCTGTATTTTCCTCTCACTCTCACAGTCTGATATTATTTATTATCATTTCATGTATGGGTTCCACACTCATCCAACAGATATTGATTTACACCTGTTTTGTACTCTACATTTTCATTGTTTTGTTATATCTTTAGGATCCTTCAGTGGAAGATACTATGGTTGTCATTTATCTGAAAGGCTCATCCCCCCTCTCTTTGTGCTTCATTTTCTACATGAACAGCTGCATCACAGCTGTCATGCTGAATGGTAAAGATGTCTTTGGCCGATAAGCCTATGCCTGTGGCACACGGAGTGGCTTCAAACAACTAATTAGCAGGAGCTGGGCCACAGCAAGGTTTGGTGCTGTCCATCAAGCCTGCGACCAACACTGACACCATCAGCAAATCTGTCAAATGCGGCTCTTCCTGTGAACAAAACCAAGCCCACTTGTTTTGTGGTGAAGAAAGAATTGGCAGAATGTGTTTAATAAAAAGTTAAAGAAGGTGATGACCAATCTTTATAGAGTGTTAAGTAATTGAAAAAAATACTGAACTGGTGGAAAATCTGATAACTGTTTTATACACAGGAATTCAACTAAAAATGTCTCCATGAATTTACAATGAAGCAATTCATAAGGCCACTCACATTGCTCAAGTACATTTGTTTAGCCTCGGGAAAACACCACAAATGTATGCTGTTTTTAATAATAAGTGACTTACAAAAATAATAATAATAACAAACCTGCACATTCTGCACATGTATCCCAGAACTTAAAGTATAAATTAAAAAATAATAATAAGAGGCTATTATATGTAAAATTGGATATTAACATTTACATACATATGCAACCATATACCAGATTTACATAATTATAAAATTGTTACGTATAATAATTTCTATAAAAATCAAAATCTATTTGTAGGAATGTATCTGTAAATATGCATATCTGCATTTACAATTAAGTATTTAAAAGTTTTAAAGCTGAGTCTGTTGAACAAACATTGAAAAACATTATGCAGTCATGTTTCTTAATAACTAAAAATGTGTTTAGATACTATACTAAGAATATAAAATTTAATAGCCACTGCAGTTTTGCATTTTGAACCAGGTCTTAGATCAGAGCCAGGAAAGAGGTCTGCATTGAGGAGACAAAGAACCAGTGGAACTTTCCTTAAAATTTGGATGTCCTCTCCTGACACCTGGCCTTCACACAGGCTGTGTATTTAAGTAAAATTCTCATTTTTCTACCAACACACACCAACACATCACTCCTGATCATTCACTTTGTAAACTCCTTCAAGTCCTATTTATAACAACATACTTTTTCTGTGCTATGTTAAATTGCTCTTATGATGTGCTCTTCTTGCATCTTGAGTATCTCTTGTTTTAGCACTGCTTACACTTTATGGTAACGTATTGATATGAGTATACTCCCTTGGACTGTAATATCTGAAACACAAAGAACCATGTTTGTATACACAAATGATGTACTTGGCATGCATAACGTTGCCTCTGGTATACTTGCTGGATAAATATTTATGGAAGGAAGAAAGGAAGGGAGGGAGGGAAGAAAGGAAGGGAGGGAGGGAAGAAAGGAAGGGAGGGAGGGAAGAAAGGAAGAGAGGGAGGGAAGAAAGGAGAGACAGATTAATATATGATTCATAGACTGGTTTCAGCATAATTATGAAAAAAGAGAGGTTGGATAACTTGTTTCCCCTCCAAAGAAGTCTCAACTTTGTGTTCATGAGCAAAAAACAGAGGAAGGGATGTCTAGTACCCTATCCATGTTTACTTGACTTAAGGAACATATTGATGGCCCCATTTAAAAAATGAAATCAATTCACATCAGAAAGCAGAGACATGTAGCAGAGGGTTGATCAAATATGCCTGTTTTCATATTTGCCTACATCCCTCTTAAAATTAACACAAAATTTTCTCAAGCATAAGTTCAATAGTCTGAAATAAACCAACATTAATGTTTCTAGAAAATTGTATTATACATAGGCATTAGACATGAGTGTATGTAGTGTTTCTATACTACTGTAGTATAAGTTCTTTAAATTCTTGGTAATTTGTTACAAATTTACGTATGCTTATTTAGCAAGTAATAGGAGCCTGTCAAATATTTTAATGATTTTTTTGAAAATTTATCTCTATATAACACACATTTCACATAACAGATCTATATTAAGTGCAAAGATTCCTAAATGCTATTTGGAATTGTAGCCAGAAATTGTCCTGTGATTTGTTAGAAATTATTTTCCAGGTCACTCTTACCTAAAATGGCATAAGATCTTTGACTATTCCCAGTTGGGCATGTCAGGACTTAACTCTAACAATTCTCCAATCCATGATGTATTTTATTTGCCATTTTTCTGAGGTGCAGTTTTGGAACCTTCATGGTAAAAGGGTGAAAAACTTCTCTATCTAGTGAGTGAGCCAGACTGATGCCCAACATGCTTTCTCTAATACTTGTTATATATGCAACGTTTCACAGTGACTGAGATGTAAAATATTGCTTATCATTTTTCTTAATTTATTGTACTTTGGAGAGCAATGTTACTAACAATTTAAATATTTTAATATGTTAGGAGTTATTCCCCAAATATGTATGCATGTATTTAAGTATGTAAATGACATATATGTGTGTGTATATGTGTCATTTACTAGCCTTGGGGTTTTCCAAAAAGCTGTCCTTATGAAGGAAGAAAAAATTTAGTGTTATTAGTAAATATCTATTAATTGTAAATAACTTTATTACTCTAAAATATAATGGAAAAATCTTCAGAGAATTATTGCTAAATGATTTACCTAATTATTTTAGTTTTATAGCTGATATCAACAACAACACCTATTCTAAGGACTGAACATATTTATTTGTGTGCTTGTACATAATTATGTAAATATACTTGGGTAATATGACTACATAATCATGAAGAACAGGAAAATACAGGTATGTGGTATAATATTCATAATACAGCAATAACAGGAAAATAAAGGTGTGTCATATAATATTCATACACTAAATCAGATTTCATGTATGAATATTTTTTTAAAAAGAAAATAAAAGACCAAGTAAGACAAAAGCAAAAGGGTTTTGGCTTTATATCTTTCCTATTTTATTATTTAAAAGTAGCAGATAATGTTACCATTTTGCTCCTGCTCCATTTGGTATTATTTAAACAATAGAGTTCTAGGCTGTGTAACAAACTGAGCCCTGTTGTACTCTAGCTATCAGTGTGTCCTTGGTTGGTGATGTAGGCTCAAGATCACCTAGGCACCCATAACTTTATCTTAATGTGGAGGGAAATTAGACTTACCTTGAAGACAATTGTCTTGAATTAGGTAGCAAATGTGAAATACAAGACACATAATAATAGTTTAATACATGGGAGTTCCCCTCTCACGCACCCCTCTTACTCACCATTTGACATATTTTAATTCTATTAAATATTTCTATCACATGACTCAATTGGCAATTTTATGAAACCAATGGTTATTTCACTTATACACATTTAATGAATCCAGCAAAACCTGTGTTATGAATTTACATACATAAAAGGTCAAAAATATGTTCCTTATCAAAATGGTTTTCTCAATTTTTCTGTGGAGATTTATAGCAGTGGCCCATCCTGGGATATCTTAATCAACCATCTGCACCCATGAATTTCATACTCATGATAACTGCCACATTTCCAAAGTCTAGAGGCTAAAATTCACAGTTAGTTTAAAACCCTTCCACCAATCTCCCTAACTCTTAGAGCTAAGATTTCCATCTGACATTGATTTTCGGATTTCACCCCTACAAGGGAGAAGTCTTATCTCAAAAATTCATACACTGAACACTAAACCATTTTGTAAAATATTCTTTAGCTCAAGCATCAGAAACAGTGACAGGGAAGAGCTACTCATACTGAGATGCAGTCTCGTGTGAATTCCAATAACTATGAGACATTTTCCTACAGATTGCAGAATATAGACACTGAAAGCTCTGTTTGCATTATATACTGTTTCATGGGAAAAGGGAATGAAATATAATAGAAACGAAGTGACAATGAAATATGGATCAAAAATGCTTATTAAAGGCGTTATGCATTTATGGCATAAAAACAATGTGCACTTTTTTATTACGGTGCTTCGATTTTAATCATTGCAATGTTTCTGTGTATCCAATGACAAAAGGTATGTCAGGGAGAGAAAACAAACATGACAGTTTAAATTCCACACCATTTTTAAAATCTAGTTTAAGAAAGAACTTCAAGTATAAACTATTTTATTTAACATTTGTTTCGAAACTTTGTGTTTGAAGGTAAAGTCTTTAGATTACTCTGGGATCAGTAATTCTAGGATCGAATTCTAATGCTATCACTAGCTAGCTCTGAGAGGTAGGGCAAGCTACTCAATCACTGTTATCTTCACGTTATGTTTCAGTAATATGCATAGGTAATCTCTGGTCCCTGACAATCAAATAGCCTGTGAGGTTTTTTGTCTGTTTGCTGTTATTTAGATAATATCATGGCATAGTTATCTTTGCAGTTTCTGAAGCCATGTGACTGTGGCTATCTTCCAGCCCACTCATTCCTGTCTGTGTGCATTTGAGCAAATTACATAACCTCTCGGTGTCTCCTTTTCCCATCTGTAGAATAAGAATAATAATCATACCTACCTAATGGGATTGCTGTCAGAATTAAATAAGCTATATTCCAACAATTCTAATATTAAAAACCCCTTATTTTTCATGTATTAAAACAGGACAAATATTAAAGAAATCAAAAATAAGCATTTGTCAGAGTTACATTGGCAGCATTTTACCCTAGCAGTACATAAAATTGTAGCATATTTATACTCTAGTGGTAGATTAGAAGAATTATAGTAATGCATATGATGTGCTTAGAATAGGGTCTGGCACAACTTTTTCTCAATAGCTGATATAACATTTCTCTATAAGTAAGCAATACTTCTTACATCTAAATTAAGAGTGATAGGTTAATCATAAGCTTGCTGGTCACATCAGTCTCGGTTTTATTATGTATCTAGTGTCATAATATAAATATAAGAATTTCATCCAGATTAGTCAGCACTCATTGACACTGAACATGACTCTATTTAACAGTATAGTTTTCTACAGTTAAATATTTGTGTGTGTTAAACAGAACAATCATCTTTCTTGTTACTATATTAAGGTGATTAAAAGGGAGGGGAAATATAAATTGTGAAAAAATAAAAATTAGGAAAATACCTGCACTTACCAGGCTCAGTACAGAATTAAATATAATGAAAAATAACATTTCAGATGCCAATTTTGTAGGTTATAATCACCTTTCATTGTTAATTCTCAAGAATAATTAACACTAGATTAATAACTTTAAAAAAGTGGTTACTAAAACTGCCCATTTTATTATTGGTCTACAGATATTAAGCATTTATACAGAAACCTTGCATCTTAGAATGTTTTAAAAAAAACTCGAAAGATGACATCACTTATCTGTTTTCTTCAAGTTTTATTTTATAAGAAATTTCAGATATTGTCTCTCTGAATTTAATACAAAATGCATGTTAAAGAAATTAAATGTATTATGATCAAAAACAGTTTAGACTAACCAAGGACAAAATGTGAATGATGGGAGAATATACATATAAACTTCTTGAAACAGTCCCTAGCACAGAGTATGAGGTACTATTTAATGCAGAAAGATATTTAACTGTAGAAAACTATGCTGTTAAATAAGTATAAGTTGTCAAGATCGTCATCATTATTTAGTATCACAGATCATCAGGGATGGGTAGGACCTTCCAGACAACCTAGTTCAAAACCATTTAGAAAAAATGGGCCTGGAGAATGATGGTTAAATGAGAATTTATGGAATGAAAGATTTATAAAAATATTTTGTCTTCTTTGTTTATAAATAAACTATAGTAGATTTACTTTCACTGTTCTTTCACAAATGGACTAATAATATAAATAAACATCATAACTCTAGATGTCATTTTTTTTCTTCAAATTCTCTAGACTTTTAGTCAAACCCTGTGCAAGCTGTCTTCTTGTGCTTTAGACCTTATAAAATATCTAAGGGAGAAAAAGGTATGATTTATAGAAAATTATTTGAATTATGTCTCATTTAAATTCTCTACGAAAAATAAGAAAATCTCCAATAAATCATCTCACCACCTTTGGTAATCACAGGGATTTTCTGAGGAATATGGTTTCTGAGGAGTATGGTTAAGTCAATAAACACAAACATAAAATGTTATAAAAATAAATATAATTCTTAGAAATCTGAAATCCACTTGGATCTTAACGACTTGAACAACATCCTGGGTAGGGTTTTGTACTATTTACATTAATCTTTACTTATGAAAAAAATTTTTATCTGCCATCCAATTAGAACTATTGTGTTATTGTTGGTAATTAATGGGAACAATTGTATTATCTTAGATAGTTGAAACATACACAGTGAAGAGGAAAAAATCAAAGGGTTGAAAACTATGTTTCTTCTCTCAATGTTCAAGTGATTTAGGCTTTGGATAAAAAAAGAAAGAAAAATATAAAAAAAGTATATATGCTGAAGTTTAGAAAATCATTTCTAAGTATTTAGACCCACACAAAGAAAAAGAAATAGAATAAAAATATGCAGAGAATTAGGGGATAGAGCTGTTCGAAATATTGCTCAATCCTCTTTCAACTTCCACTAATGTTTTATCTAAAAAGAAGTTGCTTTCTATATTAAGTTTATATTAATCAAAGTAGTTTCTTCAATATACATTACCAGTGGGATTTTTGAAAATAATAGATTCCTTTAGATGGCAAAAGCAATAATTATTACAAATTTTTTTTTACTAATCATGATTAAGAAAAGGTTTGAAGGGAATGGAGGGGACCCACGTTCTGTAAGAAAACAGAATACACACACAGGCACACACACATACGCATACACATGCATTACCTCTCTTTCTTTTTTTTTTTTTTTTTTTTTTTATTTTTATTTTTTATTATACTTTAAGTTTTAGGGTACATGTGCACATTGTGCAGGTTAGTTACATATGTATACATGTGCCATGCTGGTGCGCTGCACCCACTAACTCGTCATCTAGCATTAGGTATATCTCCCAATGCTATCCCTACCTCTCTTTCTACAATCTATATGTTACAGCTGTAAAAAAATACGTGAAACAGTATGTATGTTTTAATATTAGTTAACTATTAAAACATAATTCTTTAAAAATGGGAATCTTCTTCCATTTCACAACAATGCAAAAATAGTTAACACAACTGAACTCTACACTTAAAAGCAGCTCAGATAGTAAGTTCTATGTTATATGTTTTTTTATCATGACTTAAAAAAAAATACATGAAAGATAGTAGATTTCTATACCCAGCCATACTGGAATAATTGGCACTGGAAAAACCCTTCCAACATAAAAGAATAAGAAAAGAACAACTATGGATCTTCTACCTTTTAATGTGGATGAACTAACTTTTTTAAAAAAGAAAGTAATGCCTTTCAAGTTCAAAAATACAGGGAAATAAAAGATCAAACTGATATAAAGTAGTAAAAAAAAGGAAAACTTCATTAAAATTCAAATTTAACTAGTCATATTAAGCAGCAATGTCTTTCTCATTTTCCTCAGTATGGGAGATGAATCGAATTAACCTTTCAAAATAGTTGTGCCTTTCTTTTAGTTCAATTAATAAATATGAATCAATCCAGAACATCTAGCTTTAAAAGAAAGTTGCTTATTACTTTCTTTAAAAATAGGTAAAAATCAGTACTTTTCATTCCATGTTACTAACATTATGTTTGAGAGTTGGATCATTACTCAACAGAAAAAAAAAGATATATATCGCTGGATTTTTGTTCTAAAATTATTTACTTAAAATTATTTTCAAAAACATTAGTATAAAAATGTGACCACAGAAGAGATGGGCAAAGGCAATAATACTAATTACGATAGAGTATTTAAAATCATGAGGAAAATGAAAATTTATCAGTACTAACATGTTCTCTATAGATATATGGCATACCTCATAATGGCTTTCTTCATTCTCCTGAATGTGGAAACCCGCGGAGCTGGGACATTTCTGAGGAGTGACAGGAATATTGTCACTTTTGCTGTGTGAGTTACACTGAAAGAGATTACCAAATAATTGTGACAAACTATTCCACATTTAGAGTGTCCATTGAGAGACATGGTTGTTTGCTATGAGCCTAATAAAGGAATACCACTTGAGCTAACAAGGGTCCACACCCAGAGATACATGCATTAAGATTGAGTCTTTACCATAAAGATTTTTTAATTGTCCCAGGATAAACAAATTGTTAAAACATTTTTACTAAAACTAAAGAAATATAAAATTTAGTAATTTTACTTTTACCTTTTTTAGGCAATATTTATTTATTACATTTATGACTTTGGTAGCTAAAAGTTATACGGTGCTATTTGGGTGAGATATTATTTAAGAGTTTGATATATATTATACACATATTAGCCTGTGACATGGATATTATTAACTACCTCCACTTAAAGAAGAGGAGACTGAACCATAATTCCTCCCCCAACAAAGCTGTGCTGTTGCCCAGCCTTTTGGGAACCATTCCCCATATCCTTAGCTACCACATGAACTACCTTTATAAGTGATACATTTGAAATAGATAAAACTGAAAAAAACAGAAGTGTAGTGTCTTAAAATACTAGTTGACTTATTTTTCTACTAAATAGAAAGCATTTTTAAAAAACAGGTTATCTAAAATAATTTACCTGGAAATTGATATGAATTATAGAACATAAGATATTACATTATGGCTTGGCCTTTCTCTGTGAACATATTAAAATGACAGTTTCCCATATTCCTCACACAAGTTTTTCATGTGAAAATAAGACATTTTCCACTTCCTGTTTTCTTACTTCTTTTCTAAATCTTTTATTAGACTCAAGGCAAGCAATATTTGTAAGTATTGCTGTCTGGCCATTTATTAAACATAACTTTGTGGGTTTTAAGGTTTCTACTTTGATAAAAAGATATTGTTGTGCCCCCCAGAAAAGGTTCATCATTGATATATACCTTTTCTTCTTAAATAAAACTATAATATATGCATAGATTTCATTACATTACAAGCAAAGAGACTATTCTTTTCAAAACTAGTATGCCATGTTTCCTATTCATCAATGAAATGCTGCCTTTACTATCTCAAAGTAAAATCTGTTAGAAAATTACTGATAGACATTTTTAAAAGCAAATGTGTTTTAGAATTTTAATATATTGTGTTCACTCTATTTTCATTTCAAGACCATCATTTTATATATTTAAATATGTTAAAGCACTGTCATTACATTTTGAAGACATAAATTATCTCATTTATTTTTATTTGTTTAAAATAAATAGCTGTGTGACAACTAAGAAGGCATGACTTTAAATCCATATATCCATCACTATAAGCCTTTTAGCATGAAAAAATATTTTATATCTGTTCTCTCTCTACAATTTAATTTTAACTCTATTCAAAACTTACCTCCTCTAGCAACTCTTTTCATGCGTCATTCAACAAATGGTGATTGCCATTTTAACCTCTGTTTCTAAGTAACTTTCATGTGTAATTTGTAAAATGCTCCCTTGCAATATTAATTATTTGAATGTTCCCAAGTTTTTTGTCTGAACAAATTCACTGTTAGCAACAAAGGCTTCACAGCAGCTTTTTTGGCATTCAAGAAAAAAAAAAAAAGCATAGACCTTAAAACAGTTATTTTCATCTGTGATGTCCATAGACATTTTAATTATTCAATTCCTATCCCTAGCCTCTCCACATATCTATTCATGCCGATTAATCTTTTTAAAAGGTTTCATGTATTATACAGTTTTTCTCCTAAGAAACATTTCCTAAATTTCTCTGGCCCAGCAGTGAGTCTCACCCTGACTGTATATTAGAATCACCTGAGGAGATTTTTAAAAATGTCAATGACTGAGTCCCACCTCACATCAGTTAAATTGAAGCTCAGACATAAATATTTTTAAAATATTCAGACAATTCTAATGTGCAGCCAGAGTTTAGAATCCTTGGGTTAAGGTTAAAACTTCCTTGTCTAGCCCTCAGGAAGCTAGAGTAAATTTTGGCCTCACTCCGATTTCAATCTGATATCTTGCTCCATAGAATTTTTTCTTCCTTTTTAAAATTTAACCCATCATATTGTTTTTTTCCCCCCATGGATATATCATAAAAGTGTCTGAACCTGAAAAAAAAATCCTATATTTGTATAATACTTTATGCTTTAAATACAAGAACTTATGTATTATCTACAAGGAACCTCTGTAGACTGGTAGAAAACATAATCCATCCTATAACAGATTAGGAAGACACAGGTTCAGGTATATTCAGTGCCATTTGCTGAAGGATTTGCCCTGTAAAAGCAGGACAAGTGTTCACTCTATTTTGGGCAATTTCTACTGTACCATATCTCCCTTAATGGGTTCATCTATAACTCATTCATTCACTCATTTTATTCTGTTTGTTTGTTTGATAATCAGACTTTTACTGAGTGCATGTTATGTGTCAGAATTGTACTGGATCATCAAGATATGGCATTTAATATCTGTACTACTCTCACTCTAGCCCTGAAACAATACATGAAAGTAAATAACCGCCATGATGAGTGAACATGCCACCTGAAAATGTATGCAGACTGCTAAGGGACAGAGAAGAGCATGCATAGACTCCTGGGTTTGATACATGAATAGAGAGTCTCGAGAGGTGGACTGATGAGGGAATCATGGTTAGCACACATTTGAGACAGAAGGAACTGCATATGCAAAGGTGAGAAAATATGAATTCTCATGAGCCATGAGTAATTTGATAATAGTTCAAACATGAAGAATGTGAGGATTGATTTCAGAACAGACAGAAGCTATCAGTGCATTAATTCAATAGCACAACATATAGTGAGAAGTTATAGAATTGGACTTCATATAAGAGCCAACAGTGCCAAGAGTGAGCTTTAAAGGTCATTCTTTTTCTTCCAACTTTTCCAAGAAAATATGCAACATAACAAAGTGAGCGCATTTGCAATATCATTGTGATGCCCAGTTAAGTCCTTCCATCCCTAAAAGATCTCACCCCCAAGCCTCTCCTGTGTTTCATTCTGGAGCAGCTCCTGTTTTTGGAACAGTGAATGGCATGAAAGGAAAATTTCTAACTTACTGTTCTTTCCTTACTTTTTAAAATTGAGTCTTTTGAGGTAAATTTCTTCTGCAAATTAATACATAACTCAGAGCAAAATAAAAGAAAAAAGTAACACTGTAAACAATATTTTGAGATTAACTATTATAAATACCCAAACTTTTAAGAAAAAAAAATTCTTACAGGAAAAAATTTAATCACTATGAATCCTCCCTAACAAATTTCTACTTCCGGGAGAGTTGCAGCATTTTCTAAAAAAAGATTTATTTTAAAAGTCTCGGCTGGGCGCAGTGGCTCACGCCTGTAATCCCAGCACTTTGGGAGGCCGAGATGGGCGGATCACCTGTGGTCAGGAGTTTGAGACCAGCCTGGTCAACATGGCAAAACCCTGTCTACTGAAAATATAAAAATTAGCTGGATGTGGTGGTGCATGCCTGTAATCCCAGCTACTTGGGAGCCTGAGGCACGAGAATAGCTTGAGCTCGAGAGCTGGAGGTTGCAGTGAGCTGAGACTGCACCACTGCACTCCAGCCTGGGCGACAGAACGAGACTCTGCCTCAAAAAGAAAAAAATAAAATATAAAACTCTCAAGGTTCATCCCACCAAAAAATTTTACTGTTTGCCCAATTTAATATAAATAACTGCGTATTGAATTATGGGTAAGATGCATTTGCTAAATCAGATTTATATTGGGGGGTACATATGTAAATCAAACTTGAGAAGTCTAAAGCTCAATAACAACAATCATATTCAATGAAAATCACTGAAAGTACATTTGTTTTATACTTTAAGACCAGTTTGCTATTTTTCATCACCTATGATTGAAAGTCTGTATTGTAATATGTGGATAAATCATGCCACTCCAAAACATCCATTGTAGTTCCTGGGAAAATTATCATTCACTACCTATAGACATATCTGCTCAAAGTTTTCACATAATCAGGTATTTTTACTCTTTCATTTTTGAAATAAATTTTCAAAAAAGCACTTCTAGCCATATTAAGAGAAAAATAATCAACAGTAGCAAGAACAACAAAAGTTTTGGAAGATCTTTTTATGAAAAACACAGCTGTTTTCTTTGCTAAATAGGGGGTTCTTTACATTTTCAACTCAATGGTAATGCAGTAGCAATGCTGAGTATTATTTATTATTCTATTACTACTCCTACCTTCTTACAAAATCAAGGTTGTTTACTAAAAATCAATAGCACTTTCATAGAAGTTTTGCAGTCATTATAGAGGCAATAGTTTTGTACTTTTGTGCTATAGGTTTCATTAAATAACAATTCCATTTATTTAAAAACTCCCACTGAAAACGTTATTCCTACCCATTTTAAAAAACTAAGGTTCCTTTTCATGAAGAATTCTAAAACAGAACATTTGTTTAATAATTCCAAAGAAATTTATGTTTGCAGAAATGAATCTACTTTAAATAATTGTCTAAACTTGGTATCTTCAACTTCTCTCTATGCATTTCTTTAGAGATCCACGTGTATTAGGTTTCAAGCATGCCCATTCCACTGAAATGGCCCTGCTACCATCACCTATGGTTTTCACGTTACTAATGCAAATGGCAGTTCTCAGTTCTTATCTAATGCAACACACTAAGTACTACCTCTTCTTGTTTCATTTATGTACTGGCCTTCAAGGATGCTATACACTCATGGCTTTCTTTCTTCTCCTGCTCTCTCTCTGGAATCATTTAACTGTTCGTGTTGTTGTCAAAACTGAAAGGACTAGAGAGGATAAAACTGAGTACTTCCTCAGAAAGTGTTTTCTTCAGTGGAGTCTGTTTAGCAATTACACCCATATTGAACAGGTTCTGTTTCCAAAATATTTTCTCAGACACAGGAACAATCTTCTATTCATAAGATAAGAAAAGATCTCTTAGAACACCCCCAATCATTATTTCATCAAAGCACATGTCTTTATACTTACATCTAGAAACTAATAAAATTTATATTTTAAGTGACCAACAGTATAGATTCTTATTATTTCAGAAAATTTGTTCTGATCATTTAGTATCCTGAAATTTATTCTGGCCCAAATAAGGAAACCTTGAGCCTATACTCACAGCCTTTTCTTTAATGTTTTCTATGTACCTTCTTTTTTTGCTTATTTTTGTTATCTTTAATCATAACTAGAAAATGGAGCTAAAATGCTCATCAAACTTTATTGAACAAATCAGTGTTCAGGTGCAGTGACACATATTTTGATTTAAAATGAAAATGTCGTATGATAAATTTTAAAACCAAATGTTATATAAATGCAATCATATCATAGAAATGTAGATGGCTATAATACACATTAATTTTAAAACAGGGATTGCTTATGTGAAATAAGAAAAATAGGCAGACCCTAAAATGATATGAAGGAAATGTTACCTGTATCTATAGTATACAGAGAGTCTTTTTTTTTTAATTGCTTTTTTGAGTCTCTTCTTTAAATTTTTTTCTTTAAAACTTTGAGACATAAATCAATGCACAAAAATCAGTAGCATTTCTACACAACAATAAATATTAGTCAAGCACCAAAACAAGAAGTTAATCCCACTTACAATAACTACAAAAAAGGCTTATGAATATATTTTACCAAGGAGTTGAAAGATCTTTACAAGAAAAACTACAAAACCCTGATTAAAAAAAATCATAGATTGCACAAATGGAAAAATATCCCATGTTCATAGATTGGAAGGATTAATATTGTTAAAATGACCATACCGCCCAAAGCAATCTATGGATTCAGTGCAATCCCTATCAAAATGCCAGCATCCTTTTTCACAGAATTACAAAAAAAAAAATATCCTTTTAAAAAAACACATGTTGAAAATCCATTTAGAGGCCAGGCACAGTGGCTCACCCTGTAATCCCAGCACTTTGGGAGGCCCAGGCGGGCGGATCACGATGTCAGGAGATGGAGACCATCCTGGCTAACATGGTGAAACCCCATCTCTACTGAAAATACAAAAAATTAGCCGGGCGTGGTGGCAGGCGCCTGTAGTCCCAGCTACTAGGGAGGCTGAGGCAGGAGAATGGCGTGAACCCGGGAGGCGGAGCTTGCAGTGAGCTGAGCATTTGGCTTAGTCATCATGCTTTCTTCCTCCAAATGAACACTTGGCAGTTCATGACAAGGAGTAACTTTGTCACAGTAATATATTAACTAACTAGGTAAACTTGAATTTATCCATTGCATAAACAAATAAGCTTATGTTCAACTTCGGGACCCTGACACATGTTCCTCCCCAGTGGATTTTGCAAAGTTCACCTTTTCAGTTCTTCTAGGGGCAGCAGAGCTTCTTCAACCCCACTGCAAGTTGACTGACACCCTTCAATACTCTCTTGACCCTACAGATAATGCTCATCAATTCCTCTATGTAAGTCCTCTTCTGTCCTCACAATTCCCATTCCAGATCTTTCCACCTAGAGATACCCTTTTGTCTTCCTTCTTGATGTCTCAAAGGTAGGAAAAGTCCTCTCTTCTCCCTCAAAAGCACTTCCTTTCTCCTTTGTTCCAACAAGCCATTTTATTTTTTAACCAGGTTTGCAGAGGGTCTAGCCAGATGGAGGTAGTCACTACAGCTCAATGAACAGTGAGAAACTGACTGTTGCACGTGGGATTTATGAGAAAACAAAAGCTGATTTTATATAGTCTTCTGGCACAGGCCATTAAATAGACCAGTTGGCTTCCCTTAGTTATAGTTCCATGTGATCAAGTGAAATTAATAGATAAGATATATTTCTTATTGTGCACTTAGTTGTTGCAAGTGGGTCACTTGTAAAGTGTTTGTATAATATTTACCTCAATTCACTACCTTATGGTACAATAAATGGAACCAGTACGTTCCAAAACAGTTAAGATATAAGAATGCTTTATGCGTAAAAAAATCTTAACAAATTTAAGTAAAAAGAGGATTGGGGAAAAATGCTAAGGATCTTAAAGTCCGAAGTAATTCCGTAAGTGGATTAAGCTTATGTACCAGATAAAACACTTTTTTTTCTTTGTTTAGAAATTCTACCTTTATATGCTATTCCAAGATTTAATGGTCTCTATCATAGGCTGGCTGACATTTTTCAAACAATTCTAACAATTTAATAAAATGTTTAGGTGCCATGTACCATAACCAAAAAATAGCTTTATGCTAGCCTTTTATTGCGTAAGTGGTATTTCAGAGAAATCTTTTGCCATAAATATCTTGGTTACTATAAAGTTTTAGCAACTCTGTGCATTGTCCATTTCCTGAGAATGCGTGTTCCATTGAGTTTCTGTCTATGTGTGACTTTCAAGGCTTTTCTTAAGAAACTTTTGACAAATGCAGAAATAAAGGAGACAGAGATAGCAATAGAGTTATATTCCCAAAATAAATAATCATTTAGCTTTGGAGAAAGCTCTGTTAGGCTGAATTTATTCTCCTTTTCTCAGCAAACTATTTAATGAAAGTGGAGAGAAAGGCAAACATAGTTTTTTGTATTCTTATAGAAATTTTGGTAATGCAATCAAGAATTAAGCAATAGAACTCTATGTCAAAATTATTCAGCAGGTTCCCTCTAAATGTGCAGTAACAGAACTGACCATTAAATGTGCCAAAGACTGTTCAAGGCAGACGTGCCAGGTTGCTGGGCATGGGGGTGTGAACACAATTCTGCTAAATGAATAAATAAAAACAGGAATAAGATCATGTATTTGCCCACATCTGGCTGTAAATTCCTTCATAAGTAATTACTATACTTCTAACCTCTCTAACTTAATAGAGATAAACTGGATGCAATTTCAAGTCATTACTAACCAAGGAGGAACAAAACAAAACCATTTTTATGAGAATCACAAATTGTAGCTGCTTCTGTGCACATTATGTCACTTTTTCTTTAAATGGTTCATGGATGTTATATGAGTTTTATGCAATTCTTTTAACCCAGTTGCTATGAACAGGCACTGAAATAAAATTTCCTTAGAAAGTATACTTCAAACACTAATGGTCTACACTTTACAATTTTTCCATTGGTTCCCTCCTTATATTATTACCTTACTGTAATGCCATTTCACAAGAGCAATAATGCATTGAAAGGTTTTAAATTACAGGATTACATGTTATATTGCTTGAGCAAAGCTCTATTAGTCAGCTTTGCACATTGCAACTTAAATCTGTATTTTAAATAAGTGGATACAAGCAATGCAGGACTTTGGAACTTCCCAGACCGTTGAAAAGAAATGAAAATAAATACTTCTCTTCAAACGTATTCGAAGGAATACAACAACAGACATTTTTGGGTGCCAGGGTTAGTCAGGATTATATTTAAGACAATTGTTTTGCAGTTCATTTCAATTTATTTCATTATTTACTGCGATAAAATCCCGGGGAGTTTCCCCATATGATTATCATTTAACTGTATTTGTACCTTGAAGAAAAACGAAAATGGAAATTTCTGCAACACAGATAAAAGTAGATTGACTAAACATTTATTAAATTTCAAATATAATCGGAGAGGTCCTGTTTTAAAAGTGTTCACTAGGAATTTAAGGGTGAACATTTCCAGATTAAATTGAAAGACTTCGGAGATGGAAAAATAATCAGTTGCCTTTGCTGATTTCCACTGTTGCGTTTCATTTTCTCTCCAGATAATTGGTGTTTCAGAATACACAAGTCAAGCCCTTTTCTAAACTTTCTAAGGAGTTCTGAAATACTGACAAATACATACTGAAACTGACTTGTTGGAAAACAACAGTATTAGTTTATAGCACGTTCCATTAACTGCATATATGAGCCTAAAATGGAGACGAGCCCAGGTGTATAGCGATGGGCTCTCCAGGCAGAAAATATTCTCCTTCTATACAAAGGTGGCCATTTGTGAATTACAATCATAAGTGTGGACACACACACACACACACACACATACACACCATGCTTATGAATACATATTTTATGTATGTGATTATCTTGTTCATGTAAGTGATTGCAGAAATGTGTATTCATGGAATATTTATTAAACAAAATCAAGTACTATATACGCATAAAATATTTCATTTTAAAATATTTGAAAAATTATACATTATATTAATACAAATATTTATTTATAAATTTATAAAAGTGCCATAAATAAACCATATACCTTACTAAGTTAATTTTGTAATACTTAGCATAAATGCATCCTGGATTTTAGGGCAAAATCGTTCTGAAAAAATATCCTCACTAAGAATTATAATTACATTTTGAAATTTCTGTGGTAAGGAGAGGAGTTTTAAAAGCCTAAATTGAATATAATTTCTAGTATTTTGGTTATATTTCTTTGTATTATGAAAACTGTTTGCCCAACATAAACCTTCAACATAATGTTAGCCTTGGCTATGTGCATGCCAGTCTTTAGAAACAGTCTGCAAGTCAACCTTCAGCCAATGAAATCAGGTAATAAATTCGGAGATTCAAATCTGGCGTGCTTTAAAGTGGGTTTAAAATTCAAGGCTGTGTCAGTTATTTGAATATTGTCTTTTCAAGGCAAATTCTTTAAAAAGTTCAGTGGTTTACTATGCTTCTCTTACTGTGTAAAACTTTATAAAACCAACCCTGAAGCTTGAATTTATATTTGTAAGAGTATAGATCCAGAGAGAATGGGGTGGGGGAGAGAGAGAGAAAGGAGTGCATAAGTTCTTTTTTTTATAGTGCACTAAAAGCAAACAAACAAACCCTACACTCTGAATACATCATTTCAAATTGTGTTTTTGCAAGTGGAGTGTTTCATGTTTTGATTTTAAATTCATTTATGCAACTTGTACAGTATCTAGGAGTAAAAATGTCTCACTTTTTAATTACTGATTTAGAGTAAAAAGGATGTTCCAGAATACCCTGGAAATGTGCCACCGGCTATGTGGGGGGTGTTGGGCTTGAACCTCAGTTCTATCATCATCTGACTTAGTTTCACAGCCTTGGTGGCCTTCTCCGTACCGTGTAAGTTTAGACCAAAGATCTCCTCTGCTTATCCAAGTCGAAAATGTAAGATATTATTAGATGTGTTACCTCAAAACTTAAGGTAGATTTTTATTTGCTCGTTTGCTTAATATCTCTAACTTTAGACTTCTATAAAATGATGTAAATAAATGATTAGTTGATCTAAATGCTTCGTTGTTAAAGGGACTGTAGGAAAGATGAAACTTCACCATGGCTTTAGTTATACATTTGCTTATCTCATTGATATCTCTGAAAATATGTGTTACTCTATTAAAACTAAATTATGATTTTTAACTCTCATTTCCACATGTTTTTTTAATTCACAAAGAGAAAAACACCACAATCAAAGGCCTGATGTTTGTTGACTGTACCTCCACTTTCTTTCCAGAAAAAGAATTGGTGCTTTGAATACCTTTTGGAATAGTTTAGAATAAATCAGGCCAAATTAAAGAAACTAATTACAGTGATGTTGGATAGAAACTCTTCAACAAGCCTAAAATCTAACTAACTGTGAATGTTTAAAAGGCCAGAGTGCTTTTTTAAATCTATTTTTAAAATGAAAGTTCTGTATATTTTAAGGAACAAAATCAAAGTATGCAAGAAACATGCTTATTTTCAAGGTCTTAAAAATGTTTCTTCTTATAGGTCTGGGTAAAGAATCCCTGAAGGAATATACTTTAACAAACAAGGAAATGTCTGTAGATGTAGTCACTGTTAATAGAGTCTGTCTTTTGAATTACTTCCTTTGTCTCCAAGCTTCAAACTAATATAACTTCAGCAAAACTACTTTACTGTTTATCTTTTAATCCTCAGGCCACAGAACTGTAACACTTAGAAGACTCTGTGGAATACTAACACTTCTCTGATTTATCCTCATGAAATTGTTTTCCTGATGAAAGAAGGTATGTAAAGAAACCAAAAGAAATTATAGAAACCTACACAAAAACCTACTTTGAAAATGTATATTAATAAATATGAAGCATAACTAAGAAACACATTTCATTTTTGGAGAAGAAAATCATAAAATACTATATGATTGTATACTCTCCTCAAAAAGCACATTGAATGCTGTAACTTTTATGAAGATTCTCTCAAATAAACGCATACATGCATTCATTCATTCAAATAGTTTTGAACGTCATTAAAAATACATATAAGAAATAATTTTGTCTTCAAAGAGTTGACAGTATATCAAAGTTCATTTTGATCAATTCTCTACATCTCACAGATATATTCAGCAACATATATATCATTTTAGAAAATTCAAAATGGTGGTGAAAGAAGAATAAAATTCAAAAACAAGAGAGTAGATAGTGTTATTTCTACAATGTGTGTGTGTTTTTTTCCTGCAGTGTTCTTCAGAAGAATACAGAATGGATATCTCTTTGTTGGAGAACAACTGTATTTTTGTTTTAAAATGATATTAAAATAAATACATTTACTTCAAGTAAGGATTATTGTTTCAGTTCATAGTAGTTTTCTATGATATGGAGGTGGGGGGTAATATTTAAACATGATTAAACAATATATAGAGAACATTTTATAAAACATTTATTTTAATATTAATGATACTGATAATAGCAATCCACTTTGAAATGAAAATAATAAATAATTCAGGAAAATAATTTTGGAAAAGCAATATATACATTCTAATAATTTTAGGAAAAACAATATATAAAGTCTGATTATTTATTGAAGCATGGCTTCTTGGGATCTTGTATTAGCATTCTGTTACAATTCTAAGCTCTTTTATAGAAGTTTTTTATTCAACCTTACATGATAAGGATCTAACAAGTCCAGGTGAACTTTTTCACTTCCTTTCAATGAAGTAAAATAAAAGATGTTGCTAGACTACTCACATAGGTATTTTTTTCTTACCATTTGATTACCAGGAGATCTAAGATAAACAGAGTATGAGACCATGAACACAACACTAATTTCTGTTGGTGTTCTTATATCATTATGGCAAGATGTTGTTTAAAGTAATCTTACAATCCAGAATATTTTGCAATCACCCAAACAGCTATAGATTATGTAAAATATATATACATAACTTTATTCAGCTTATAAAGGGTAGGAATCTGTGTGGTGTTTATGTGCGTGCAGCAAAGTAGCAGAAAGCAGCAGCATAAGGTAGCTGGCTTCCTTGGAGACTCAACATGAAAAGAAACAGGAAATCAGTGTAAATATGATTCATCCTCTTGACACTGAGCTCAGTAGCTCTGAATCCCTTTTTGCCTTTCTTTTAGCCCTAGCTCTTTTTAAGTTCTATTAGGTCTTTTTCTCTCTCCCCTCCGTGGCACAGAAACTGTGAGCTTGGAAACAGGGCTTGAAAATTGTGCTTGCAAGTAAGAATTTGTAGCAATTCCTTTCCCTTTGGGTGACTTCAATATCTGGTAGACTCATGGAATATTAGAGTTGAAAGGGGCATTACAGATTTTTCTCCTCACCTCTGTTATAGATGAGGAAATGAAAGCATAGAGACTAACTTATCTGAGATGAAATATTCAGAGATAATTGAACGATGTATTTTATATAGATGACATAGGGTAAAAATTATCTGAATTCCCTTTAAGATAATTGAAGCAAAGACAAATTCAGATATATTCTCAATCCCGTATTTTAAATTATATGTTGACATCCTTTTGAAAGTACCTTTTAACTCTGCTCAATGTTTCTCACAACTCACCCAGATCACTACTGTGCAAAAGGCTAATAACAAATACCTAAAATAGACTAGATTTAGACCACTAGCTTATTCAATCCAGATGGCCATTAATAGGGGGAAGAAAACTCCCCCTGGAGACACTTTAAACCAAATCTGAAGGAACTATCTGCTTAACTCAATATTAAAATGTATTCATAAAACACACCTTTTATTTAAGTCAAAATATCTCTTCAGAATCTGTGAGATCAAAAGGGCCAATTGGATATTCTAAAAGATCAGCTAAAAAGGAGGATCTGATGAGTTTAAAATCAAATACTCTAATAAAATGTATGTGAATACAATCAAAATATAGCTCTGAGTGTAAGAGCTGTATATGTAATTTATTCATATAACTTGGATCCTGTTGTGTTAATGGCTGATTGCGATCAAGGTTTGACCGAACTTTACCAACCTGTACTTTGTGTTTTTAAGCTGATGCCATTGTACATATCTTTTCCAAACTAGAGAATATTATTTCCACTCCTATTCCTTAGTGAGCTCTCTAAAGCATGAAGAAGAATAGAAATTTGCTAATCGTCTTATTAAAATAAAGAGCTAAACACAATAAGGGAAGCTTAACTAAGGAAGGAAAACCCATATGCACACATACACCTAATAAAGTGTGCATTCAGCAAATATTTACAAACTTTTAAACAAGCAATAGAAAGTACATACAAAAGATAACAAAACCTTATTTTCTGCTGCTCATTAAACTGAAACTACTTGCAGATGAAGTTTTCTTTAAAAATAAAGTCTGTTCCTACTTTCCCTTATTTCAATTGCCTACCTTATAAATTGAACACCAGCTAATAAAACACACTTCACTTGTTGAAACCTTTATCCACTCATTTGATAGTTTATGTTGATGTCAACTTAGTCAAGTTAGACATAGCAACAACTTTTGCTCAATTTATTCCTCATGTATAAACAAGCATACATTTTAAAATGGCCTGCCACGAAACTGGGCCTTTGAGAATATGTTGCTTGTAAAATTGGTACACACTTGCCTTACATATATTTTACTGATGCAAGATATTAAGGACTAAAATTGTCTTTTCCATTTTTTACCATCTTTGAGAAGCCTGAGCCAAATGACTCACCATATTCTAGAAACATTTTATATTTCAAATCCTTTTTGAAACATAACCACTAATGAGTTATTTGATTATCATAATCAGAAACACTAATCACTACAGTCTTGATGAAAATTCAGACATTATCTCAAGAGGGCTCTGGTCGAGTAAATGTGTTGACATGCTATTTGTTTTTATGATAGTTAGTCAGTGACTCAGTGTAAAATAAGTTTATGGAAAAGAAGTGGCAAATACTTGGTGTGAGAATCAGATACAAATAGAACATACGCAAGACAGAATCTGCCATAAGTTTTCTTTTAAATCTACTAAAAGATAAAGAGATACATGAATATTCCCTTACTAAAATGCCTCAGAGTAATAATGCTCCTTATTAATATAAACAGTTCTGCAAGTTTAAGGTGTCATGTTTTCATTTTAACATCATGTATATGATAAACTATTAAGGACAGCTCCCTCTGCTATACCCAAATCCCCTGAAGAGACATCCCTACATACAGGACATAATCACCTCTCTCTCATTCCCTCTCCCCTACAAAACAGGTACATTAGGAAAATGATATGTCTTAGGTGTCCAGAAAAGGAAAATTGGGGGTGACTGACCAGTGTCATGAACTGTGTATGGTTATGTTCGAGGATGATTGGTTCCTTCCCAGGGATTTTGTGAACATTTAAGCTAAGAGGAAACGAAGAGGGTCTCAGTTGGTGATTGAGATGGAAATTGAGGGGCTAGAGTATAAAAGAATCCAACTGTAGCCATGTACAAGTTGCGAAGATACAGTCTAAAGTAAACAGATGTTTTGAGTAATGTACAAGTACAAAATAGAGAGGAAGAGAGAGGGGAGAGGAGGAGAGGGAGAGAGAGGCACAGAGAAAAATTGCCTTATTTATCATTTTGCCTCCACTTCAGATAAAGACTTTAGTGTTCATTTGTTTCTCCTTGGTTTCCACGAGATCGCTATTTTAATTTAGCTAGTGTAAGTGAATTTTTGCTTCTTATAACCAGAAGTGTGTTCAACATTGACTTTTATAATTGTAACATTATACATTATTAAGACTCTTTTTAAACTGGTAGGAGACTTAGCACTTTATTATTGTTTTTGATGGTAAGAGCAAGAAAAGAGAAACAAACTTTCAAATTCAGTATTACTTAGGCAAAAATAAAATGAATGTATCTTAATTTACCGTTTTAACAGCTTTTATAATCATGGTAGCAATAAATTTTACTAATTTTTTCCTCTTGTAAAAAAATAGAGAAGTAGAGTATGTACTCATAAATAAAATAGACCCACTATTTTATATTATTATGATAAGGTTACTAAGTACTCCCCACATATCAAATGCATTTAAATCTAAGTAATAATACAACTTTATTACTTCTTTTGTAAAAGATTTATGATCATATTTTTTGATCATGGCAAAATAAATTTACTTATAATTAATTGAACTCTTACTTGTGCTTTCAACCTTTGGTTTTCCACTTATTTCTGTCATCATGCACTTTGGAAGGAGTATTCTGCACCATCTATTTTCAACCTACTTAATTCTGTTATGCTTCAGCTTTGCTAACACTTGACAAAAATTACTCTTGGAAAGCCATCATTCTTTTTTTCTTCCAGAATGCTAATCTCTCCCCTCCTGTATGTCTCTGTTCATTTCACTATCCTTTACTGTTCCTTTCCTGTTGGAAACATACTTCACGTTGGTGTTTCTCAAGTCTATATTATTGGTTATTTTATCTTCTCACTATTTAGTATTTCTCTGGGGAACTTCATACAATTCTGTGCATTCAGTTGTCTGCAATATATATCTAAGTGATGACATCCAAAGTTACTGCTTCAGGACTAATTGTTCTATGCTTCATCCCAAACAAACAAAATATTTTTTGCTAAATATTTCAGCTGAGATTTCTTCAGGCATCTTAAAACAAACTTGTCCAAAATTCAAGCTTACACCTTCCTTACTCAATCCTCTTTCCCCTTGGCATCCGAAGCAAATATAACTTCTTTAACATTCATTCATCTGTATGCTAATTGTGTGCATGTTTTTGTCTATTTCTTCCTTGATGTCTTCTGTGCTATGCATAGTGTCTGACAGGTAATAGATTCTTAAAACTGTTTTGAAATAAGCTCAGTATTTTCAATTTCAAATTCTGCTGTGGAACCACACATTACATTGCCATTCATAGAGCTACAAAAATTTGCTATGGCTAATTGGAGAAACTGAATATTTGGAATTGTTTAGTTCAGAGAGTTTGCACGGAGGCACAGTCCTCAGAGTGTTGTAATGGAAAAAAGGATTGTATTCAGTGTAAAACCATGAGCAAGTGATAAAACACTTAGGCCTCAATCTCCCTATGGGGATAAAAAACCCTCTTCTGCCTGTCAAGGAAGGTGGACAAGAAACTCAAATGAGATAATTAGATGTGAAATAATTAGAAAAGTATAAGGGACTAAACAAAGTCAGTTTCAGTTAATATTAAAATTTAAAATTATATATAATATATTATTCGTATTTCTTATTCGGTTTTTAAACTATCCTGATGTTCATTTTTCAAAATAGAAGATTAGGGTAATGTTTTTTTTAACATCCTTACATTCTTGAAATATATCCATGTAACCAATAACAAGTTTACCCCTACAATAACCTGAATAATATGCTATCTGCTCCCCTTACAGATACTGTTCCAAGAATAAGCACTGGCATACTATTGTTCAGAAAAACTGATACTTGATATCTAAACACTGTTTGTATTTACATGTAAGAGATATGACTTAATAAACCCACACATTTTAAGACATGTACTTTTAACTTTTGCTGGGGAATGATAGGATTAGACAGATTTTTCCTATGCATTTTTAAAGAAGATATGCAGAATAAGAATGAAAGAAAGTATCCCAAAATTGAATAGGTTTCCAGGTAAAAAAGGAAAAGCTTAACTGTATTCTGACTGTCACTAAACCTCAGGACCCTTATCACAACTTTCTGAAAATTCCTGAGCTGTAGCATTAATCCCCTTGAAAGGGAGACACTCAATTTACAGTGTATTTTGCATGTCCCTAAACAAGTCTTGAATGATGGATTTCACTGTCTGACTGAGGTGGTTTACCTCAGCACATAATTTCTTATATTAATAACCTTCCCCACCAGAGTGAATGACCTTCTATAAATATAATTCCTCCATTCAATCAAAAAATTAAAGCCTGTAACCACCTCACAATTCATCATCTTTTCACAGGCAATTGTTGAGGCAAAAACAAACACAAAACCCCAATCCTCAAGCCATGTAATGTAAAATTATGCAGTTTTCTGCATTTATGTAACATGGATATATTAAAAATTACATAGCATTTCATACTCCAAATCAATTATATCGTGTGAATTCCTGTTTCCAGTGAGCTATAATTTTCAGAGAAAAAGATATGTGTATACTCCTTTCCAAAATCAAAGGTATCCTAAAACAATAGCTTCCTGAATGTTTGTATATTTTCAAACCATCTTTTAAAAACTGCTTCTTCCTATGAATGTCTCTGAAATTATAGTAAAACCAGATTACAGATTTATCCTTAAAATCTGCAACACTACCATTTACATAAAACTATCTTAGAGTGAATCTCAGAATTTAGGAATGAAGGTTTCTTCTTTGACTGAAGATGATCAATGCTTATACTGAATTTCATAATGCATAAAGATCCTAAAATATATACTTAACCTCATAGAAGTTCTTTTTCCCTCTTGCAAAAATCTCTACCTACAAGACTGAATCTAAGAGCAGATAATTGAGTTGTGTCAGAGAATCCCCTGGTAAATCAGAAGATTCAAGACAAAAGACTTCAGATAATTGGTATACTGTCAAACTAAATAAATTATAAATATTGAATAGCATTTTAAAATGCAATATATTTAACTACCTTTAATTATGGGAACTATGCAAGCAGACATTGTATTTACGTGAGAGAAAGGGTATTTTTAAAAAACCAAAAAAGCAAAGTTAGATTTAGTATAGCTCTCTGTGTAAGTTAGGCAACTCAGTCATCGTGAGCATGTTCTGTTGCCTTATCCAGTTGACAAAACTAGAGTGAAGGGTTGTATTTTTTGCATATGGTCCTTTGATAAGCCATCTTTATTTTACCAGGAATATATAAAGTCAAAGCCAATTTCAGCGGAAGTCCTAACGGATCTAAAATTTGCCACATGAATACACACACACATATGTCATGAATATATGCTTCGCATAAAGCAGGAGAAAAGCACATATTCAAACTTCACTGGGAGCATAAAAAAAGACTAATACACAGTATTTATGTCTCAGAATATCAGACCTCAAGGGAGGACCACGTATACAAAAAGTAATTTAATAAAAGGGGAATTGTTATCTGACTGCTTCCTATTTTGAGTACAGCGGGGCTGAGGTGAGAGGTTAGCAAAACTTCTGGATAAATATACAAAATGATTCTAAGAGTAATAGTTTCAACAGTCATTTAAACTGTCCTGAAATGTATTCAAGTCATTAGTAGCTGATTTCACATAGCTAATCAATTTGTAGAACAATTAAGGTCAATTTACTGTTCAATTTAAGGTCAATATCACTGCTGAAAGAACAAAAAAAGTTTATGAAAACTTTGTCAACTATTCCCTGAGATGACTTGTGACTTAGGTTAACTTATCTCATTTGTAGGTAATGTCAATATTTATTTTCATAAAGATAAACCAGATTATGTCTTCAATTTATTATATTCATGTATCAGAAAATGCTCCTAACTGAAACTAGTAGTCAATCTTGTGATTGACTGTGAATTGATTAAACAATTGTGTGGGAAACAAGTATAATACAAATGTACTTCATCAAAAATTATTAATATTGTATAAAAATGTTTGATATTATATAAAATACGTATCTAGCTGTAAATGTCATGTTCTATTTGGAATTATTAAAAATTGATCAGTTATTTCTTCTTCAATACCAGGAGAAGTATTTCCCTGCTTTATTTTTATGCAAACTTTCCCTTCCTAACCTGGGAATAAGACAACTGTAGTACACTTTGCTTCCAAATGGACAGGAGAGCTAACTCAAGGAATGCTAATAGACATTTTGTATCTTTAATTTTCACGATTCTACAGATGTGTAGGAGTAAAGTAATAGGACAAACTTATTCCAACAACTCACCCAGAAGTAACTTTCTTATGTTCATAGCCTCCCTGGGCTTTTGGCTTGAATAACTTTGTTGGTGAATAAACATTGCTACTGCTTCATGCTTGGAAAGTTGTGAATGTAATTGTCTGTCAATGATATGATGATTTGTAATGCTATCTGTTCCTATTGCTACTACTGCAGATAACTCTAATTTGCTGCTATTATATTAGAAATGAGGAGCTTATTCTTTTTCAGTTTTAGAGTTAAGTTTTTCTTCAGATGATAGAGCCAACCACAACTTGTATACAACTTGGAAAAATGATAATGCTATCAAGTTTAGCTACTTTTTCCAACTCATTCATTTTTTTCATCTTTAAAAGAAAACTCATTATATTATTAATTTTTTAGAAACCAATACACTTTAGAAGTGTGTTTTTTCACTTTGTATTTACATATTATTAAATATTTAGTTTTATCTTATCACAAGAGTTTGAAAGGGATGAGAATATTTATACGTAAGTCAAAAACTGAAAATAAAACACGGTTAACATAGCATGATTCAGATAACTAAAAACTATGTATAATTTGATAAAAAATAAATACTTGGTGAGTATATAATCACATAATTATAGGCTCACCATTTGAATAAGGGGAAACTGGATAATTAATAATTTAGTAATTTTCACAGAATTAATTTATAAACTGCTGCACCTGGCTAGTACACATAAACAGTTTTATAATTGACACACATTTCATAGCTAATTATATGCACCAAATCTTGACTATATAGAAAAAGTAAAATGAGAAAAACACAGATCATCTTCTAGTTGTATACATAATTATATGTAAACCCTGTTTCATAACAGAGTTCTTTCTAAAAATTTTGTATTCAAACATTTTTAATCTGTAAATTGAATTATAAAGACTTTATCTTAAGCAAGACAATTAAAATATCTAATTCATATAATGCGGGCTTTTAAAATATCCAGTTTAAAATAAAAAAATCTATCATCATAGGTAACATTGATAACTATGTGCCAGACATAGCTATAGGTAACTCAGATATACTCTTATTTTTGTTCTTTGTAACTACCCAGTACAATGTATACAACCACCAACGTCTTAATTTTAATAGATAAGGAAACTGAAGCATAGAATGATTAAGTAATTTGCTTAATGTCACAAAGCCAATTGGTTAAAAAGCCCAGATGTGAATTCCCTGGCAGGGTTAGAGGGCCCAAGTGTTGCCATTGCACTTTTTGATTACTGCTTTATTAATGAGGATGACATGGTTACTAGCATCTGCAAAAATGTATTAATGCATCTCCACAATTATTTCATTTTACTAACTATAACCTATTTTATGAAAATGTTGTCCATTTTCTGTTTAAATACAGTACTTATCATACTAATGAGGTTTAATACTTTTATGTTTAAAAACCATTTAAAGATACAGAATCCTGCTGCCGCATTTATTCCCTGCAGTGAACTTTCAACTTTAGGGCCAACTACAAAAGCACACACTCATGTTGGTACAGACGTAAAGCAAGAAGCATGAGGGCCAAGAAAAGAAAATGATGCTATAGAAGTAAAGAGACCACCTTTTCTCAAATCCTGTAACCTAAATAGTGCATCACTTAAAAACTATTCCTGTAATTTGTAAACCCCTCTTCTAAACCCTTATCAAATCAAATCGCTGGTGTTATATTCAACAACATATCTATTCTTATCTCAGAAAGTCTTCAAATACAGATAAAGCTCAGGATTAATTTTTAAAGCATTAACCCTTTCAGGTAATACTGTTTTGAAAATATTTTAAAATATTCCTATTTTAAAGTATTCTTCCTACTACGTTATTGTTTTCAAACACATTGCAGAGTTAAGCAGCTGCTTTACATAAAAATATAGTGTCTGTACTTTGTACATATTTTCAATCATCTTTTCAAATTAAGTCTGAGTGGAGGTAAGAATTTTGATGTTCTTAATAATTCTACTTAAAATTAGATTCTACCAGTACTTAAATATACTAGAGATGCTCTTCATGTAAAGAACATATATAAGAAATTTCCTAATGTACTAATCAAAAATCAAACAAACATATAATCTGCAAATGTATATAATCAGTCTTATACATATTTTGAAGAGCATATTATTAATACTTATATAAAAACTATATATACATGAGCATAGCTACATACATACATGAAATATATACTCATGACAAAAATGTAAAACATAATACCTGCAGGTATGCTCAGTATTAAAGGAATTTCACTGCTCAGAGTTAGAATGTTTAGAATTTTGAGTTGGCTGGTGCAGCTATATTGCTATTTCCATCTGTAGGGATTTGGATTAGTAGAAGGCAATATTCCACAGGGCAAACTGGAACACTGGAAGGCAGAATATAAGCCCTTAATACTTTTCAATACCGAAAAAGTACCATGAATGTATAAATGAATGGCACAAATATAAACATGATTTTTTTTATAAAAAACATGGAAGATCTCAGCAAATGATCTGAAACTGTCAAATTGGAAATAGAAAGAATATAAATTACAAAACTAAAAGGCATAAATGGCTTAAAAATAAAGTTTAAATCTGTTCGCTGTCAATTTGATTCAACTACTAATATTTTATTCTTAAATACTTTTAAGTGGACTGAGAAGTGTGGTGCCAGTGATAGATGATTGTTCACTCAGAGAGTTTAAAATATGATTTCTAAATATTCTTTGTTCAAGCCATTTTATTTTTAAAAATCGAGTGGTTTTCAATAGTGAAAATAACTTACTTCCCCATGTTCAGCATCCTAAAAACCTTCATTTACATTTTTGGCTCTACCGTATCTATAATATACACCTTATAAAATATTTTTTTCTCATATGAATTCACTTAATATTTTAAGAATTTTCTATGTATTCTGTTTTGTAGTTCTATGGGGAGAAGCCACAATTCACAGATCTGATTTAACTAAGTGACACTAGAATATAAAAGTGTGTTTTTCTCTGCACATTATCTTAGTTTCATTTCCTGTTCATTTCTTAGTTCAAGGCTGACATATGTAGTCTTCACTTTTTATTTCTTGATCCTCTATTTAAGCTTGTTAACTTGATTTTGTACATTCTTTCTTTATTCATATTGCATATTAAATGCCTCTTTCTAAATAGCATATTTGGCCACTTTTTAATGTATATTCCCTTTATCAAAACGTTTATACAAACAAACATATCATAATATAATAATATGTAATAAAATAAGTAGATAGTAGCATAAAATACTTTCCTAAGAATTTTCAATGATACTTTGTAAAGTGAATTTTTGCCTCTGGATATAATTTAATCATCATTCATTGCCGAGCTTCATTTATTTATTATGTACACATGATCATCAGAATAAAACAGCAATGGCAATAGTAATACCCAAATTACGATGTTATATTTCCACAGATTATTTTGTTTCCTAAAGCATATTTTCCCAGAGAATCTTTAATAACCAAATTATGAGTTTAAATAGAAAACTAGTTTCCTCACGTATTTCACATTGCATTTGACTCCCCTTCCTTGTCTAAGCAATGGGAGGGCATGTATTTTTTAAATGATTTCTCCTGATTACAACTGCTCCTGTTCCCTTTCATAACTACTATATAGTGCCTGGAAAAAAATGAAGATATCACTTTTTTATGTTGTACCTTTGTTCTTTAGATTCATTAAATGATGTTGGAAATACTGTAAAAATAACAGTACTTTATGGTAATTGTTTAAAGCTGCAATGCCTGCAAGGTACCTCACAGTATCTTGTAGTAATTGCTTAAAGCTGCAATGCCCTGTGTGGACAGCACCTTATTCACTACCCAACCCACTCACACACACACCCTATTGATGCTCATGCTTTATCACTAGGCTCCTAATTCAAACTTCCTGTTTTCTTCTAATTAATATCACATCACCCTAATTGGGTTTTTCACTTGTAAGCTTTGTGGATTAACGTTTCTATTGTTATGTTAATTAGCTCTTAGGTACCAAGGACGATCTCTACAACCAAGAACCAAAATTACCATTCTAGAATATCACTATAATAACATGGGCATGAGCAGTCTCTTCTGGAAACCATCCAAACAAATTTAATTATTGAAGTATTTAAGAGATTATGTTATAAAACTGTTTTACCACCAAGGCAGTCACTTACATAGCATAGGTACTCAGATCAGCATTTTGAAGAGGTTTCAGTCTAATTCCACAAGCGTTTTTCATGTACTTACATGTGCTACACACTACAATTTTTTGTGTTAAGTGCTTGCTGGTAGAGTTCCTATTTTATATGAGCTTACATTCTTTTAGGGGTGATAGATACACAAAAAAATCAGTGAAGCATGACATAAAGAGTTTTATCAGAAAGACAACTGCATACAAGAGTACAAGGTGATTTTAGAGGAGTAGACCAGGGAAGTCTTAGAATAACATTAGTATGGCCTTCTAATGAGAGATTTCCAGTCTCACTGTTTTTCTTTGACTCTCAGATGGTCATCATTCCAAGGAAAATAGTAAAGTCTTCATTTGGAGAAATTATGTTTATGTTTCCACTAAAATTAGAATGACTAAGTTTAATTTCAGCTCTGAATGACCAATTTACAGTTTCAGACAAGTGCCTAGTGCCTAGTATATTCATTTGCTAGGGCTGCCATAATGAAGTCCCATAAACTGGTGGCTTAAAAAACAAATAAAAATGAATAAGATCATGTTCTTTGCAGGGACATAGGTGGAGCTGGAGGCCCTTACCCTTAGCAAACTAACGCAGCAAGAGAAAACTAAACACCGCATGTTCTCACTTGTAAGTGGGAGCTAAAATGATGACACATAGAGGGAATGACACACACCGGGGCCTCTTCGAGGGTGGAGGTTAGGAGGAGGAGGAGGGAGAGGTTCATGAAAAATATCTAATGGGTACAAGGCTTAATACCTGAGTGATGAAATAATCTACACAGCAAACCCCCATGACACAAGTTTACCTATGTAACAAACCTGCACGTGGACCTCTGAACCTAAAATTAAAGTTAAAAACAAAAACAAAGAAAACCCTAATTTCTCACTATACTGGAGCCTAGAAATCTGAGAATGAGGTATAGACAGGGTTAGATTCTTCTGAGTCCTCTTTCTCCTTGGCTTATAGATCTGGCTGTCTTCTTTCTTTCTTTACGTGTTCTTCCCTCCATGAGTGTCTGTGTACTAATCTCTTCTTATAAGGACACCAGTCGTGTTGGATTAGGCCCCACTCCAGTGACCTCATTATAGTTTTATTACATTGTTAAAGATCCTGCCGCCAAATACAGTCAGCTTCTGAGGTACTTGGGGTCAAAACTTCAACATATTAATTTTGGGGAAACACAATTCTGCCCATAACACCTACTGAATACACATTTGTTAGCTGGAAAATAAGTAGCCAAAGTAATCACCATTGATCAAATAATACTAATTAATTTGAGGTCCTATTTGAACTCATATCCCTGTCTGCACCCCTGCCACAACCAGAGTAAGGGTGGAAAATTTTAGGAAAGACACATTTAACATATTTTCTCTCTCTGAAGATAATCAGGTGGAAAGAACACTACACTGGGTGTCACGAGCCATGGGTTCCTTCTCAGTTTGCTGCACACTTGCTGCCTGGCTTGGCAGGTCAGCTATTGGGGTCCAATTTTCTTATTTTTAATGTAAAATATGAAAGAGAAATATTCTGATTTTTCTCCAAGTTAAAGGAGACTTGACTGGCTTCTATCTTAATAACAGGGTGGGGTCGTGATGATGAAGATGGTACTAACTTCTAGCATGTAGTTAGCACAAGGTTCAGACACTCTATTCTGTCTGGCTCTTAATATGGAATTGCATGTCTCACAACAATACACAAGGTGGATAGTATTATTCTCATTTTTCTGATGTGAAAATGGAAGCTCAGAATACTGAGGAAATCATCTAAAACCATATTACACATTGCTATAGTCTGAAGGTTTGTGTTCCCCCAAATTCATATGTTGAAAACTAATTCCCAGTGCAGCAGTGTTAAGAGATGGGCCCATTGGGAGGTGATTAGGTCATAAGGGCAGATCCCCTATGAATGAGATTAGTGCCCTTATAATAGAGACCTGAATGGTGCATGTTTGCCCCTTCTACTATGTAAGGACACAGCAAGAAGTCACCATGTCTGATCTAGGAAGCAGGCCCTCAACCAGATATTTCTGGTGCCTTAAATTTGAACCTCCAAGCCTCCACAACTGTGAGAAATACATTTCTATTTTTTATAAGTTACCCAAACTAAGGTACTTTGTTATAGCAGTCGGAACAGACTAAGACAGACATAACGAGGGAAAAAAAATGACTTTGTGTTTCCAGTTAATAAACTTTCCATATCAGGGTGAAGTAGGACTATACTTTCATAGTCATGACTGGTACAGTTATTTTAAAAATCTCTTGACTCCATCTGCAATGCTGAAAAATGCTTTTTGGACAGATAATAACTTTGATACAGAATGCATATGTTACAGGAAAAAATTATGCTCTTTTAAATGTACTTACCTTTAAGTTGATAACTTTTTAGCAAAATATGAACATGTTTTCATTTTTCCTCTTTAAAATTATACACAAAAACATAGAAACTTATGCTATCAAAATTATAGTTATAAAATATTTTAGTCAATTAACACAGAATAAATTTTTATGCTCTTATAAAACTCTATTTACTATATTTATTTTATTATGATATTCTTTCATGTTTGGCGGCCTTATAACTTGTGACTTTTTTATTTTTAATTATTAATTTTTAATTTTTTATATATTTTTTAGATGGAGTTTCACTCTTGTTGCCCAGGCTTGAGTGCAATGGCATGATCTCAGCTGACTGCAACCTCCACCTCCCAGGTTCAAGCAATTCTCCTGCCTCAGCCTCCCTTGTAACTGTGATTACAGGCATGTGCCACCACACCAAGCTAATTTTTGTATTTTTAGTACAGATGGGGTTTCACCATGTAGGTCAGGCTGGTCTTGAACTCCAGACCTCAGGTGATCCACCTGCCTCCGCCTCCCAAAGTGCTGGGATTACAGGTGTGAGTTACCACACCTAGCTGACTTATTAAATTTTTTAAATATTGTGTTCTATACCATAATAATTTGTACACAAAAACACTCATTCCTATGATAAAAGGTAGTGGTGTATTTTTTGGAATGCATCTGTTACTGCATTGCATATTTTAAAAATCTTATCTAGCCTTCACAATAAGGAAAATGTTGGTAGATACTGAGGGACACAGTGAGACTGAATTTTCACATAAAGTGCACCATGCAAAGATCTTTGTAATTTCTGGCAGTAAAATAAATAGAAAACTGAAAGAGATATTGAGCTCTTCCAAGCTCTCCAGTGATGTATAATCTAGTCCTAGTGGCAAAATCAGGCTCGTATTCTCATACTACCAGTTGGTAGTTATCTGGTTAAATAGAGAATTTTGTCTCTGCCTTCTGATTATCTATATTAATAAGAAACCAGTATTCATCTCATAAAATGGAGATGTGGTCTTTTTGTCTGAAAGATATTCCTATGATAGGATCTAGCCCTGCAGAGACTTTCAGAGTACTACCTCAAACCAATGTTCTATGCACCTTTATTTTATTAAGGTAATTCTATTTAGCATTCTGTTTTCATTCCAAGATGACAGTCATTCAATACTGTAACACCAATTGTGACCTTAAAGATCGTTTTGTGTAATTTTTACAAAATGACCAAAATTTATTTCCTCTATTATTCCTGTTATAAAATATAATCTAAAAGAGTAATTTTGATCTAGTACTTTCCTATGCCCTGTCAGTGACAGCAGTGGTGAAAACTTCAACTAAAGATTATTTACAGGTGGAAAATGAAACTAGAGAGGATGCTGCTTGGTTTTCCATTTCAGAGCTTTGTTTGCATTCCATATAGCCTTTGATCTATAAATATAGGATATCTGGTATAAAAGCCATTGAAGAAGTATGAGCATGAAAATTTTATGAAACCATTTTTACAAGATTACTTCATCTGACTACACATATATTGTAGGGATTATGAACAATTGTCCTGTTGCCATTCATCTATTAATGATCATGGTCATTAATTCCTTTGGAGGGGAGGGAAGAAGGTGGAACCAAGTCTAGAGACATACAAGAATGTATTTTGCACATATTAATGGTAGCTTACATCTAGAAAAAAAACAAGCAATAGCATAATGGCACCAATGTTACCTCTTTTAATGTAATTTTGTGTAGGTGTCCACATTCTCTGACCCACCGAAAAAAATTAAAATGAGAAGGCACACTGGGAAACCAAACAAATTTCCTTTTTATGACAATGACCTCCATATAAGAAGCACACATACAAGTGGTGAAAGGAAATGTGATTAAACTGTCTACCAGAAGCCTTTTAAGGTTCTCATAAAAATTGGATGTGCAGGAAATACTTGAACAATGCATTAAGTGGCAGCACACACTGAATGTGCTCAGGGTTTTAAAATTTTCAAAAGGGAAACCTATCTTTTCTGTCCACATCAGCTAATGTTTTTCAACTGTTTTGTTGACTGCAGCTCACTGAACTACTATCCCCACCCTACTTACTTCAAAAAAGGAATCAGCTTAGAGCTTTGTAAAATCTGCATTATTTATGAATAGAATGTTATGTATTTTTATTTATGAGTTCAATTCCATTTATATATGTCACCTTTTTCTGCTTTGTTCATTTAACATTCAAAGATGAGCTAGCCATATGATAGTAAAAAATTAAAAATGTAAAAGTATTCTCAGACTACATGGGGTCTCCTTTACAAACAATAAATTAAGAATAAGAATAAAATGAATTCATCCCTAATCAACTCACCCTACTCAGTGATTTATAAATATATGGTTGAGGAGTCTCCAAAAAAATAAATTACTTGGCCAATCAGAAGGCTTATGCTGTATCCTCAGGAAAATGTAAGTGAATGTGATTGATGTAGGAAAGAAATGTAACCTGTTTAATTTTATTCTGAAGTTAATGATGTTTGAGAATGGTGGTGGGGGGGAAGGAAGTCAAAGATGCAAATGCTATCACTCATAGAATTTCTAATGCATTGTAGTTCTAGTGTTCTCAAGAGTAGGAAGCAGCAAGCACATGACTTTTCTGTTCCACAGGTTTATCCGTAGGTTGCCTGTGTCAAGTCCTCAACACCTGATATCATCAGCCATCGATTCTCTTAAACTAAGTGTACTCTGGTTTAACATTATTAATCATTTCAATGCTTGTGAAGATTTTCCAGAAATGACAATATGGTTACCAATCAGCACCCCCCGACACCCAAAACACTTATGTTGCAAAGTCCTATGGAGTGGCTGAGAATATTTATATTCACAGTGACTGAAAATGAATAAGGTACTAGAGTGCATATATGTATGTTTATGTGTGTGGGTGTATGTGTTTGCTTCCTTGTGTTTGAATAAAACAGTTATATTATTATGAATGAAGTATATGGTAGATTAGTGAGAGGAAAGTCAGTAGCCAAATGGACACAAACATTAGTACCTGTGATCATAACAGGAAGGAAATTGTGCAGTCTCTTTCTGGATACCTTACAGAATAATTCATGATCCAGCTTACTTGAAAGAGTACCAGGGCACTTTTGATTCATAGGATGCAGAAGCCTTGAGTAAAAATCTTGGCTCTGCCACTTGCTAGGTGTTTAATATTAAAGTATATTCACTTAGCTTTCCCGTGTCTCAGTTTTTTCCTCCATAAAATAGCAGCCTTAGCCAGGAGCATCCTTTCTGTTGTCTTTCAGCCATAAATCACTTTGAAGAAACGAACTCGTGGAGTCCTCCATAATTCTTTAATTCCAAAGCAATTTCTGAAATAATTCTGCTATAACCATCAAATCAGATGAATATTCAAAATTTATATCAGCAAAATCAAATAAAACCAAATAGAAGAAATAAATTCTGAAAGCATTACTTCTCCAGAGAAATTGTTTAAAGGGTAGCATATTCTAATTAAATATCCTATTTAATTCCCACTTGTGAGAAAAGAAGCCGAATCATTCACTTTTGAAAGTTTGGGGGAAAAAAAAACTTTTTATTTTTTTCTAGGCTTAAATGTGTAAATCCTCACATATATATATATACACACACACACACGTATGTATATATCATACATACATATGTATTTATATGTGTATATATATCATATAATGAACTTGCAAAGCTCTTTTAAGTTATACATTACAAATTCAGAATACAGTATAATCATAGTGAAATAATTTAGGGTAAAAATATGTTCGCTAAAACACTTCTAGAATGTTCAGCAATGTGCCAAAAATGTACAAAGTAGCCAGCTGTTTAGAAAATATTAACATCATTTTTACATACATATATAAATATGCAATATGTTAATATATAGTTAAGATAATTAAATTTACTGAGTTTCTGAGAATTTTATTCTTTCAGCTGTTTAAGGTCCATATTTAAATTATAGAGTAAAAATTTTAGAAGTATTGGACACTCGTTATATTTTGTTACCCAGAGAACCATAATATTAATATTACTCAGTGTTATAGGAAACCAACATAATATTTTTGCCTTTTTAGGCAAAAATCCTGAGCATGTGATTTCTTAGTGTTATTTGAGTCTTTGTCAGAAAGCAAATGCCTTATTTTAATAAAGAACTTTCTTCTTAATAATCCAGGAACTAAAATACCTTTTACCTATGACATCAGTATATTTTTAGCATTGTCAACAAAGACAATATTAAAGAATCAGTTTAGAGGAAATAAATTTCTCAATTTCTCAGCTGAACAAGGTAAGTAACTGTTTCGTAAAACTCAATAGGAAAGATTAAGATGACTTGTCAATAGTATATATTATCATGTTGTAGTTGGTATTCTTTCATGATCCAAAAAATACAGCCAAGTTTGGCACCCACTGGGAAGAACTTCAAACTTTGTATTGCTACAATAGCAAAGCAGATTTATTAGACCCCAGTATCTAAATTAGGAATAAGAATGTCCTAGTTGGTTCATAGCTTAGATTTATGAAAGTACTTTAGTCTACCTAGGGTAGGAGATATTTTTAGTTGTTCCTTTTTCTGTCAAGACAAAATGTTCAGTTCTCCTGTTTAGATCTTCAGCAATTTCAACGTCAGGCAAACAAGGCAAGGAAAAGTGTCATCAATCAAATCTTAGAACCCTGTGAAGTGTCTTGGATTCTGTAAATATTAGTTAGAAAATTTGTATTAATATGCCTCAGCTCTAATTAAACAGTTCAAAACATGACATTTGTTTTTATATGAAACACTTAGAATCCAATAATTTTATAAAAACATAAGCTAGGCAAAAAGAAAAAGGGGGCGGGGGGGAAAAGAAACATTGAGTTCCAACTAAAAGAAGACAAAGATCTACTTAACGTGTAATCATGCTGAACAAAATTAATCAATTTTTCAATGTCGGCATTTATATAAATACAAATCATGCTGACAAATACACTCATCATACCTACAGCTTGCCTGCCTACTGCCTGCCTTGCTACTAGACAAGCAAACGGCCCCCACTAAATGTTGCCCAGTGAATCAGCATTGACTCAGCAGAATGACTTGACAATATGGCATTGTGGTTATCTAAATAAGTTGATTATTATTCAATCATCTTCACCAGTCTCTACCACTTAAGAAAAATGCAAAAACTCGCCCGGGTGCAGTGACTCACATCTGTAATCCCAGCACTTTGGGAGGCTGAGGTGGGCAGATCACCTGAGGTCAGGAGTTCACGACCAGTCTGGCCACCTTGGTGAAACCCTGAAACCCCGTCTCTAGTAAAAACACAAAAAATTAGCTGGGTGTGGTGGCGGGTGCCTGCAATCCCAGCTACTTGGGAGGCTGAGACAGGAGAATCACTTGAACCCGGGAGCCAGAGGTTGCAGTGAGCCAAGATCACACCATTGCACTCTGTCCCCCACAAAAAAAAAAAAAGAAAAAGAAAAAGAAAAAAAGAAAAATACAAAAACTCCTTGAAGCATAGGAACAAAAAGCAGATAAAGCAAAAAGCAGAATAGTTGTATGCTGAGGAAATTTTAGTGAATATTTTATGAAAATAACATTTCCTTTTGATATTGTATTCAATTTCCATGTGTTTGCATTTTTATACTTCTCTAATTCATTCATTTTTAAATTAATTATTAATATTTTTTGGAGACAGGGTCTCAATCTCTCCCAGGCTAAAGTGCAGTGGCGCATCACGATTCACTGCAGCCTCAACACCCGGGGCTCAAGCATTCCTTTCTCCTCTGCCTCCTGAGTAGCTGGGACTACAGGCATGCACCATGCCTGACTATTTTTTAATTTTTTGTAGTGACGAGATCCCACTGTTTGGCCTAGGCAGGTCTCGAATTCCCGGGCTCAAATGATCCTCCCACCTCAGCCTCTTAAAATGCTGGGATTACAGGCCTGAGTTTCCATTCCTGGCCTTATTCAGTCTTTAAAAAATTGAGCACTTAAGGTATGCAAAGTAAATTTTAAGTTGGTACTGAGTTTAACTCAAGGGTCTCTGTGTTTCCCTATCTTTACTGAAATGTACTAGGTGTAACTTATAAAAATAGAAATAAAGTGATACAATGTGCAAATAAATTAAAGAAATAAGCTCTACCTAGGTGAACAGTTACTATTAATTCTAGTGCAATAATGCATAGGAAAATTTGTGTATAATTATTACATAATAGTTGTTCAAGTGGAAGTGCATTGTTTTTATTACAAAATAGACCTTAACAGAGAAATCACAAAACAATAAGAATACTTAGCTCAAACTAAAGGAAACAAAAATACATGTTAAATTATCATTAAATAGTTCTACTAGTCACAAAGTTAGTTACAGAACAACCCTTTTCAGTATTGATTATAAAATATATTTTGCAGCCGGGCACCATGGCTCATACCTGTAATCTCAGCACTCTGGAAAGCTGAGGCAAGCGGATCACTAGGTCAAGAGATCAAGACCATCCTGGCCAACATGGTGAAACCCTGTCTCTACTAAAAATACAAAAAAAAAATTAGCTGGGCATGGTGGCGAGTGCCTGTAGTCCCAGCTACTCAGGAGGCTGAGGCAGGAGGATCGTTGGAACCCAGGGGGCGGAGGTTGCAGTGAGCTGAGATCGCACCACTGCACTCCAGCTTGGCAACAGAGCAAGACTCTGTCTCAAAAAACAAAACAAACAAAATGAAATATATCTCTCAAAATTAAAATTAATAGGCATTTCTTTGGGTCAAAAATGATACCAGGTTTCTCTTAAATATCTTATGCATGTTATGCTTTGAGGTGTTAGCAGACTCAATCAATCTCATTTGGAATATTTTTTAAGTATAATGCAAGATACAGCTTAACATCAGGGATCTATACTTTTCAGTTGTAACCATTTTCTAATTTGAAAGCCTGTAGTATTCTTCTGAGATTCAGATTTTTTGTTTGTTTTCCAATTAATATTTTGGGTCCAAAAACTCGATCTAGATCTTTGCAAAGAACAATTAAGGGCTATTTTTAGAAAGTTTTAATTTTTTTAAAGGCATATTTCTTCCATTGCTGGAAGAAAAAATTTAACGCAATTATGCCATCATGTTGGGTGACAAAATTAAAATTCAAAAGAAATACAGACAACAGTATAAATGATAAGTTGAAACTAAAGTGAAATAAGATGGTGCTTGGAAACAAAATCTCTTTACATAGGCATAGGAGACCTGATTTCACACATGGCTGTTTCATGAACTGGCTACTAAACAAGTCATTGAGAAATGCACATTAATTAACTAATAATATAATAGTAGAAGCAATGACATCTTTGCATCCAAAGACACATAAGTTTGAATTGCAGTGTTTCATTGATTAATAATAGTGAGCTATCAGCAAGTTCCTTAATCTTTCTGAACTTTAACGGTCCCCTCTGTAAAATGGGGATAATATTTATTCTTCTAAAAGCAAATCTAAGATTTTTTAACAATTGTTTGACATATATCATAAATGTACCAAAGATTAAATAACCTATTGATCTAACTGTATATAAGCTACTTCATAAAACTGCGTGGCGCATAATTTGGAAAGGCAGAAGAATTTCCATTCAGGTCATGTAAATTTGTTTTTCTCAAGCAATAAAAAATAAAATATAAGTATGCATGATCATCGTTATCGTTCTCAATATAATTTTCCAGTTTTATTATCTACCTTGATTTGTCAGATTCATGTAATAACAAATACTGCCCTATCCATTTAAAATGTATACAATGTGCCATACATTTGGCTATGGATTTTACATGCATTATCCTATTTGGTAACAGTGAGAGCCCTACGGGATTGGTTTTATTAACCTATGATTTAGGTAACAACTTTCAGTCTCAGTAATGTTATTTAACTTGCAGAAATTTGCAGAGTTGTAGTATCAACTTTCACATTCAGAAATGCTAACTCTAAACCGCATGTTCTTAGTTATCTGAAGTCGTTATATATAGAATAGAAAATTGGGATCAGATTTCTCTATCTGCATCATATGTATCACTATTTGAAGTTATATATTTCTTCTTTATTCTTATTACTGCCTGTCTCCACAATTTGTTTCTAAGCTCCACAAGGGCAGAATCTGTATTGCGAGTTCACGGCTTTATGCCTGTTTAAACAAACTAAGTATGACCTGAGTAGTACTCCATACTTCCATATTTGAGTCCTTGTGGATGAATTGTAACCTAGCTTAACAGTCAGACAAAGTGGAAAACCTAACTTAGTAGTATATGCACTTGTAACAATGGCTGAGTATTGACCAATCCCAGTGACCATACTTCAACCACTCATAGACTGCTGAATGTTCAAACTGCGTTCAAGTAAGGCAAACACCGAGCTGTAACCAATCTCACTGTTTCTGTACTTCACTTCCAATTCCTGTGCATCACTTTACCTTTTTTTTTTTTTTTGTCTATAAATTTGTTCTGACCATGAGGTACCCCTGGAGTCTCTGTGAATCTGCTGTGATTCTGGGGGTTGCCCAATTCACGAATCATTCATTGCTCAATAAAACTCCTTTAAGTTTAACTCAGCTTAAGTTTTTATTTTATCATGCCTAATGCCTGGCTTGAATAAATACATCATAATCATTTATATGGGTCAGAACTGTGCGTGGATTACACCACAGTGCTCTAAAAGGAGAGTTCATTCCCTATGGTTCAGAATAGATTGTAGTAACTTCCATAAGTGGCAGATATTTTAGTCTTTCAAACTAAGAAACCCTGGTCTTAACTCCCACAGATAACTGATGGGTAGACAAGAGTTCAACCACAATGACATAATTGGTTATCATTAGGAAAAAGTAAAAGAAGACAGCATCAACAGGGCTTCTTAAAGGAAAATAATTATAGTTACATAGTTGAATTTAATAGAATAATTTCCTTAACATGATATACCAGAATAAATAAAGCATTGCTATTTGAAAAAAAGAGCCACAGAATTAGACCGAAGTTTGCAAGATGCAATACTCTATTAATTTAGCTGTAGTTTTTCAGTTGTAGACTTCTATGATGCTTGCACCACAGTTCTTTGTGAATGGGGGATGTGGACTGGATTCAGGTGAAAGAAACAAGCTGTGGCAAACCCTGTATACAACTGCAGCACACACAAATCAAAAAGCAATCTTTACATGTGATGGTTATTTAGAGTTTGCAATGTTCTCATCAGTAATTCCTATCTTCATGCAGAAACGACTGCCATTGATGTTATCATAGACAAAGAAAAAGGAAATTTATTTCCTTCTTAGTTCTCACTTTTTCCCTCCACTCTTTCATCTTAAGCCCATCACCATAACATCACTGGAAGACTGAGGGAAGGCCAGAGAATTCTTTTTGTTAAATTAATATAATCACGCTTTGCTTTTGAGTAATATGTGTACATTTTTTACTTGTTCATCTACATGCAAACTTCATATATGTAGATCATTTTAAAAGAACTTATATGTGCACACATATCACAAGTAAAATTATTGTAATAGAATTATTAAAATTGCATGGTTTATATTATGTAATTTAATTTCAGAATTGTCTATCAATGTATTTATTTGTATTGAAATATAATACTAGAATATTTATATTAAAAAGGCATATCAATTTATTCAAGTAGCATATGATGGGTTAACTACTCTAAGATAATGGATTTTGCTTGTATTTGGGCCCAATGTTTTTTTTTCTTCAGGTTGTCCTGTATTTTAATGTTGAATCATTAAAAATTTACTTTGAGCAATCTATACTGTATAAGATTCCACGTAAAATCAAAATATCACTGTCAATCATTAAAAAACACTGCTTAAATATTATTTTTTTTTCTTAAATATATTGTATTAATGAAGAATCATGATTCTAGGATCAAATGAAGTTCAATTTAAAAACCATGAAAGATTACAGTTTTCTGAACTGTGTATGTGTTCTGAACATGTGTTTACTTAATGTAAACAAGTAAGAATCCCAAAGGATAATTTTTACTTAATAAATTTCTAAGAAAGGTGAGGTCACTTTAAAATATGTGTGTGTGTGTGTGTGTGTGTGTGTGTGTGTGTGTGACGGAGTCTTGCTCTGTTGCCCAGGGTGCAATGGTGTGATCTCTGCTCACTGCAATCTCCGTCCGCCTCCCGGGTTCAAGTGATTCTCCTGCCTCAGGCTCCCGAGTAGCTGGGATTACAGGTGGCTTCCACCATACACTGCCAAGTTTTGTATTTTTAGTAGAGACAGGGCTGGTCTTGAACTCCTGACCTCAAGTGATCCACCCACCTCAGCCTCCCAAAGTGCTGGAATTACAGGCATGAGTCACCATGCCCTGCCTTAAAGTGTGTATATCTAAATAAATTAAAACTGGAAAACTCACAAGTTAAAAATTATGAATGAAAATGACTGATAGAAGACTACAAAGGCTCAACGTATAGGCGCATTTAGTATGCTGTCAGGTAATATTTATTTCTAGAGCTGTGTATCAACATCTTTGGGAACGAGAGAGGTCTATGTGTATTGTTTGATAAATACTTAGTTCTTCAATTTGATGTATAATTCCTTAACAATGTTTTATATATTCTGTAAAAAGACTGTTCATTACATGTTCTGGATTTCAAAAATTATTTTGTTTTTTTGATGCAGCATAATATAGATTTGGATCTAGGTGGAGAATAAGAATGCTTGTAAGGAAGGCAAAAACGGGCAAGAAATAATACCATTTGACTTATGCTTTAGTCTGTGTGAAACTTAAATGCTTCATATAAAAGCTTTAATTCTAATTTTCTTTTCATTCCAGTCCCATTTCCAATTCATTGGCCTTCATATTCTAATGAAAACTGGATCAATTTCAAGGCACTTATACAACTGTTTCCTAACACCTTGTTCTAAATTACATCCTGACGAATGAGTCATTTTGTCAGCTGAGTTCTTATTCACAATCACCCTGCAGTGTAATATTTTGTTGTTGTTGTTGTCATCATTGCTGTTCAAAAACATGTTGTGAGTCAGTAATTTTTTCAGAGAACCAGTAAGCGTTTTCTGTGTTTACAGAGAGCAATTTGAGGTGATGATTAAACAGCATATAAAAAAAAGTTTTCTCAAATTTCTGATTATCTTAGTACCTTATTAATCACTATTATTACGGTGTTGTTCAAATGAATTTGTGTAATCTATATCTCATGTTTAACTTTTGAATAATAAAGAGCATCAAAACTGTAATGAAAGAAAATGAAAATCAGTATGTTAAACCCTGAGAAACAAAATTTTTCTGTAGACATCCAAAATAAGTTTACTTTTTTGTAAAACAGATTGATCATAATTACCAATTGGTAAAAATTCCATAGTACATTATATGAGAGTAAAAATAGCTTAAAGAAGTAAAAAATGTCAAAAAAGAGGAAAAATAGCAAAATACAGGAAAAAAATTTCAGAGTCATTCATTTTTCTTGTACTTGTTTTTCTTGTGTTATAATTTTAAGGTAAAAATATTATCTGCTGCTTTGGAGGGGTTTTCCCACATTGATTGCTTTTACTCTTTAGGATTCTTATGAATAAACTGGCCAAATTATGAAAAAATATTGTTTTCATAATATATACTTGAAGGGAAGTTTCATGGTTTATATACTTGTAGGAAAAATATGTAAAAGGCATACTGTAATTACCAGTGGATTCACTACCCCAAAATTCAAAATAAAATACAATTTTACTTTTAGGAGCTCCTGGTTATAAAATTAGAACTTACAGTATTTATGATATAAAAGTATACTATTGTGAAATATCTGTATTATATATGAATGGATATAGTATTACTGGTAGATAGAATGTAGTAAGTTACAGATGTTTACTATAAACCCTAAAGCAACCAATAAAAATTAAAAAAAATGAAATATATGGGTAATAGTCCAACAATAAATATAAAAACATATTATAAAATAATCCAAAACAAGTCTGAAAAAGCAAAAAAATGAACAAATGGGGCAAATAGATAACAAACAGCAAGATGATAGATTTATATCTAATGTTATAAAGAATAACATTTACGTAAATGGTCTCAACAACCCTATAAAAAGGCAGAGACATCCATAATGAATAAAAAGCAATACCTAACTAATATGCTGTCTATAGAAAACGTACATTAAATATAAAGACTCAGATAGCTAAAAACAAAAAGATAGAAAAGATACATTACACTAGCACCATTCAAAAGAAAGCCAGAGTGGGTATGCTAATAATACATAAAGTAGATTTTAGAACAAGAAATATTTCCAGGAATATGAGAGACCATTTCATAATGATGTTTATTAAGAGAACCTAACAATCCTAAACATGTATGCACCAACTAACAGAGTTTCAATATACATGAAGTAAAAACTAATAGACCTGCAAATAAACAGAAAATAAATAGGTATGGAAGACTTTAGCAACATAATCAACTAACTTGATGCAACTGACGTTAAGAAACACTTGGCCCAAAAATAGCAGAATGTATATTATTTTCAAGTGCACCTGGGAAGTGTACAAAGATAGACCCTACTCTGAGGCATAAAACAATTCCTAAATTAAAAAAGTAACTCACACAAAGTATATTATCTGATCACAATGGGATTAAATAAAAATTAGCGACAGAAAGACTTCTGAAAATTTTCAAATATTTATAAACGAAGTACTACACTTCAATATAACCCATGGGCCAAAGAAATATACAAAATAGATAATTATAAGTTACTCTGAATTTAATGAAAATAAAATTACAACATATCAAAATTTGTGGAATGCCACAAAAGCAGTACTTTTAGAAACATTTATACCAGAAAATATTCCTGTTAGTAATTTTAAAAGGTCTAAAAACAAGGGCATAGTTTCTTCCTCAATAGTTTAGAAAAAAATAGCAAAATCACTGGTAATAATCAGAAAAAAAGGAAATGATATAGATCATAAATAAACAGAAAGCAGAAAAACAACAGAAAAAAATTGGCATAACCAATATTTGGTTCTTTGATGAATAGATGAATTCACCTATTTGTTTAGATGCGTGAAAGTAAAAAAACCTCTACCCATGTTGATCAAGAAAAAAACAAAGAAATGTTCCAATAACAAATAAGTGACATTGCTACAGATTCTGTAGATAATTAAAAAAGAAGAAATATTTATGAAAAAATTAAGGCTCAAAAATTCAACAGTTTTATCAAAGTTTTAAGGAATTGTTGATGAAAGCGTCATCTCTGTAAAATTCTTAGAGGTTTATTCTGAATCAAATATGAGTGTCCAAGGCCCAAGGCACAGTCTCAAGAGATCCTGTTCAAGTTTGTCTAAAATCATCTTTATCCTTTCAAAGGAATGTTCAATCATCAGAATTGCACAATTGCTGAGGTAAAAGGAATCTAGTAAAGATCTATTATGGAAACTGAGTTTCTTAATTTAAATGATGGAATTGTTTTTCTGGTTTATTCCTTAAATGGCCTGAGCCAAGTGTTTGACTACCCATAGAAAAACTGACCACAGATTCTGTGTTAAAATGTTTGGAAAACAAACTTGAAGAACAGAGATGGTGCTTGTAATCTCACAGCTTTCCCTGTATGGCCTTCAATATATCACTCTTGTTATTAACACGAAACCTGAGGCTTTACTTAACCTTATTTGATACCCTAATTTGAGGAGCAGTATGACTCATTTACTTCAATATCATTTTCTCATACTGATACATAGTAAAGATAGTTATTACAACATATCTTCATAGAGCATTTGCAAAACAGGAAAAGAAATCATAAGTCAGGTTGTTACCTTCATATACAATATTACGTCTTATATTACATTTTATATTACAATGGTTTGCAATATAAAATGTGTTTTCCCTCCTTTTCTAATAATTCACTCTATCATTTTTCTATCTACCTTTCCCTACTGTGCCTTCATGGAATGAATTGCTCGGCCTCTTTTGGTTTTAGGCACAGTTGTCTGTTTCAAGTAGGACAATGAAAGATTAGTAAATCTCATTGGAATTTTCACCCTAGTTTTCTACGTAGATAATCAAGATTTGTGGAAATCGTAGAGTACTGACATTTCTCTACTCCACTATCCTCAATAATTTTTCTAGTGGTAATTCTAGTTCCTCAAAAATTTTGGTTTACTGAACTTAGAAAATTTGAAATTACATGAAAATGATCTCCATTAGACTGAAACAAAATTACTCTACGTTTTGAAAGCCCCTTTTTCAAATTGACTATAGACATTTCAAGTTACAGCTTTTCTCTGGAGACTCCTGGAGATTGATACAGATCTCTATAACCAAAGGATATGTGTATTTATGCTTTGCATTAAAAAAAAGGAATGTCTCTTAGTGTAATTTTTCTGTCAATCTAGGAATATGAGAAAACTTCAAGCAATTCATCTGTATCGGCATGGAGAGGAGGAAAATGAGACTGTAGATATATGTTGCTTTGGATGGCACCAATATGGGCCAGAAAGCTTGCTTGAAACAAGATAAAAATGTGATTTGGATACCAATGAAGTGACTTTTTGAATCCTTGCCTTCCTAAATACAAACTGCATGATCCTGGCTCTACCTCTTAAAAATGTAGCAATTTATTTTTCTCAGTGGCAGATTTGAATAATAATGTTTATATGTCTATAACTTAACACTATTGTGAGAATCAAATGAAATAATGATTAGTAAATAACTTTGAGAATCATTAAGTAATTTATTAAACATATGTTTTGTGCAAGGCATATGTAGATTATAGTAATTATTATAAACAATTTAGGCATAGTCCAAAACCATAATGCTTTTTAACAACTAACCCACTTTATTTCTTGCACCAAATACATTTTCAATAAATGTTCTGTATTTTTCTAATAAATCTCTGTTTCTTTAATGCAACTATCTATTTAACTTTAAACATGAAAAATTCAGACAACATATTTAGCATAAAGAGATAAAGTGTTCTCTAGTTTCTATAATATGCAATTTTTCATAAATATTTTCAGCTTCTTGTCTCATTTCTTAGTACTTCCTACAAAAAAACTGAGTGGTTTGTATTGAATTATTATTTGTGACAGGCACTATGCCAACTATATTTTCTACTTTACCTTATTCAGTTTTTAACTGGAAACTGTGGCCCAGAGAATTACCTAAGCTCTTACCTGAGCTAAGAATTATCTGAGTGTAGAGTTTGGAAGGGGATGTGGTCATGAAAAGTTTGATCCTTCCCATTCTGTCCTCTTTTCTTAAGCCAGCTGCCCCTGGAAAACACACTTTATGCTATGCTTACTTCTTCATGCTCTATATTTAGTGGATCACCAACCCTCCCTGGGGAGGTTTGAGGTTGTGCACACAGCTCTGCCTGTGGCAGAATGGGCAAATGTAATTTTATCATTCATTGTTGGGATACCTATTTCTGGTGCACATTTAAGGCCCATCTTCTAATCGTCTCTGTGTGTGTGTGTGTGTGTGTGTGTGTGTGTGTGTGTGTGTGTGTGATTTAACTGTATCCCTCCCACACTCCAGTTTAAGATAAGCAAAACTCCAATTTAAGATAAGCAACCTAAATTCTGAGTTGATTATTCTGTTGTGGCCCAGGACACACTACCCTAAAACCTGACTGCAGGATACCAGAATACAGCACCCCAAAATTAACCTCTTTGGCATATTGAATATCTCTAGCTGATTATTTTGAGAAACTGCAGACATAGAAGTAGCTCCGAAAAGCTACCTTTTAGAAAAGAAATTTACATTTATAAGGGAAATTTCTATTAGTAAAGGTATCTATATCAGGAAGTGTTGCTCTGAGCCAGCTTTTACCATCTGAGACTTACCTGCCTAAAAAGGCAACATTTATTCACAATTCCTTACTTTCCCTCATCTTCCTATAATTTGTCTCCCTCACACTTCCCCAGCAGCCCCAAGCAACTAGTTCTTTCTGTAGTGAGGCATACTATATGAGTTTTGATCATCTGGCCCTTCTTTGAGTGCCATATTCTTGTGGTACTCCTGTGCATACGTACATAGTGAAAATTGTTTTCCCCCATTAGCCTGTCTTATGTCAACTTAATTTATAGCTCAGCGAAAGAACCTAGAAGGGTAAAAGGGAAGCATTCTTTTTCCTCTCCTAAAATACTGTTACTTACTTTTTCATATAGTTTTATTTTATCTACATGTATCCATACATTTTAATGGTTATTTTTTCTTTTAACTTTATAAAATGTAACCATGTTCTATGTAGTCCCTTGAAACATATTTTTTCTCTGAAAATTATATTGTTAAGACGCAGCCATGCTTTTGAGTATTGTTGTATTTGGACTCTTGTAAAATATTTCATTCATTAAATATACCACAGTTATTTTCATCTACTCTCTTATGAGTGGACACTTGTTCTTCCTTTCCCATGTTACAGCTTTATATTACTGTTGACAGTACAGATACCAGGATTCTTGTATGTGTTTTACAACAGTGTACATGTGTAAGAAATACTCATGGGTATGTGTCTTAGGATGGAATTGGTAGGCTTTGAGATATGTGAATTGCAGTTTCAAAATGTAACAAATTGTTTCAAAGTAATGGTACCAATTTACATTTCTACTGATAATATATATAAAAAACTCTAAAGTTTTCCAACACTTGGTATTTTCAGGTATTGTAACATTTCCTCATTGAATGGATGAAAATAGCATCAAATTGTGGTCTTGATCTGCATTCATCTGGTCACTAATGACTTCTCTTCTTATTTTTATTGAGTATATATATTTTTTTCTTTCGTGAGATGCCTGAGCATGCCATTAGCCTATTTTTATTGAGTGTTTAAAATATTTCAAAATAAACACCAATAAAAAGTTATGAAATTCTACAAAAGGGAATATGATTAGTGTGTTGAGCAGCTGAGAACAAATATATACTCATTAAATATTAGTATAATTACATAATATTGAAAACTTAAAAACACAAAAACTATCATACCTTCACATTTATGAGCACATATAGCATCCAAGTTGCACACTTAAAAATATTTTGCAAGGCTGGGCATGGTGGCTTATGCTTGTAATCCCAACACTTTGCAGGGCCAAGGCGGGAAGCTTGCTTGAGGCCAAGAGTACAAGACCAGCATGGGCAACACAGCGAGATCCCATCTCTAATTTTTTAAAAAGATTTTTATAGTATATACAAAAATGGTACATACTATGGTACTAAATATTTGGTACTAATCATAGTAAACAAGGAAAACATGACAAGGGCCATTAATATGTAATACTAAATTATAACAGCTTTTCAAAACTAGAGAACCCAAGAATGTTGGGCTTCTCAAAGCCCAAAAGGCTTTATGGATTTTATGGTAAAACTAAATTTTCACCTATTTCTGACCATATCACAAATTGTATATATTTTAGAAACAAAAAAAAAATCTAATAGAATTTTAGTCCCAAAAGGTATAATATATAGTTAATATAATTTTTTCAAGAATAGCCCAAAAAATACGACTTTCTTCTGCAAAATGAATGTACATATGCCTTATACAAAATTTATGTTGAATAAATGTACTATGTTTGTGTTATGAATCTTTCTTCCTTAACAAAAATGGGCTCCTTAACTTTAAAACACAGAGAAACTTACTTTAGAAGTCCCATTTTAGCACAAGGATAAAAAATGTTAACCAAGCAATTAAACTGGATTGACTTTAGTGCATAAGATTCAGGTGTGTTCAATTACAAGTTTGTCCTGCCAACGAGCATCTCTTTGAGGTGTAGCTGGTTGGCATGACAGCAGGACAGGTTGCAATGGCTGGAATATACAAGGTCAGACAATTCTTTGAAATTTTTCATTCTGTACATTTCTATCTCTGACCCCTCAGAATGAGAGGTAAAATAAACACACTTGTGCTAAAGCAATTTCACATAGTGTTATCTAACTAAAAATAGCCACATAATAACAAATTATTACCCCTCTTTTACAGTTGAGGAAGCCAAACGTCAGATACAGTAAGATTGTAGTGTAAATTTTACTGTAAAAAATAATCTTTTCTATAAAAATAAATTGATAATCATGTTCTTTTTCCAAAAAATACCCCTTATTATGAGTGTCATGACAAATACACAGATTACTGCAATACAAGTCAGAAAACTATTGTCTGGAAAAATAAAGGTAAAGCCTGAAGAATTCAAAGAACGACATCTTGCTACAACTTATTTTACTGTTTGTTGGTGGAAGATGGGGGTGTGGGTAGAAAAGTTTTCATGGAGACAGATGTGAATGGAGATTAGAGGACTAGACCAAAGGCATTGAATCAGCATGAGCACCTGTCGTGTCCATAGTTGGAAAAGTATGAGATAATTTTCTCAGAAATAATAAATCATTTATTTCTGCTAATAACTTGGATATGTTAAGGGAAACAATCAGGACAAGATAAGAAAGGTAAGTTGGGGGTGACATTGTACATAATCATGTATGGGCAGGCTAATAAGTTTATGCTTTATTTGGGAAGCAGTCAGGTCTTTTTGAGCAAGGTGAATCTGTCTTCAGTGAGTTGGATGAACTGAAGAGGAAGCACTGGATGAAGGGAGAAATATCAGGTAGTTATTGGAACTATCTAACCTAGAGGAAAATAGAATGTGGTAGAAAGAATTTTTTAAGCATGGGGGGATGATGTGAGAGATGCTATGGAAGTAAAACCAACAAGACATCGTCAACTTATGTGGATGTGTGGGGGCTAATGCAGTTTTCAAAGATACTTTCATAAATTGAAGTTGTATGCCTCAGAGTATAGTGTTGATATTGACACAAATTAGGACTCTGGAGAAATGGTCTGTTCATCATGTTCATTTGGAAATAGTAGCAAGTTATTCACAGACTTTAAACTGTATAAATGTTAATATTTATTTGGACTTCAGAAACAGATGCAGTTCATGCCAGTATAGTTTCTAGAATAGAGTAGGAATTTAATAGATAGCTTGTGATTAATGATTAACCAGTCAACCAAAATAAAGGTTAAGGACTTCTTAAAAACTTCAGTTTGCTAAATGAGCTATTGTAGTTTTATCTTCCTTTTTCACTTCTCAAAATTAGTCATGCTTACTCTTGGGAAGTTAGTTGGAATGCAGAATTTGTATTTAGGATCCAGATTTTCATGCTTATTTTTTTTCTTCATTCTTGAGTATGTATAGTGATACAGAAAAAAAAAATAAGTATGGCACTGAAAAGCGTATCTTTAACTGTAAACTCCATGATACAAAAGTATTCTCAGAATGTAGGGAAAAATGAATGCTGTAAAACAGGAAACAGGTAAATGCCTAGAGAATTTCATATAAAAAAACAAAATGAGTGGCAAATGTTAGCATTTTGTCAAGGAGGAATCTTGAACTCAGCAGTCTCATACTAGGATATTAATTGACTGTCTAAATGAAGACCAAGTTTTTCAGGATGTTTCTGCAACTTTCTTCATTACAAGAATATATTTGAAAGCCTCCTTAAATTGTTTTCCATTTTTAATGCATTATCATCACATTTAATTACCGAGCCTTTGGGGAAATTATTCAGCATTTTAGGTTTGAAACTACGCAGTAGGGTGTCTATTTTTGCATAGAAAATTACTACGTTAGAGCACACGATTTAATCTAGCATACATGCTAAATCAGTGCTTAAAAGGAAAAAAAAACTTCTCTTAATCTTTTCAGTTCTTTCATTTGATAAAACAAGTAGGCGTACGAGCTTGGCTAAATATGCTTTAAAGAGAGAGTTCTGCAGGTGAAGTGACAAAAGCTTTCTGGGTGCTTTATTATGCATTCTTTTCTTTATATCTAAGAGGATTCTAGCATTTATCCAAAATGGTATTTCCCTTTTAGGTGTGCATTATAGCACGGCAAAGAAAAGATGGCATTTCCAGACAAGTCTTTCATCCTGTGACAGCTGAATTATTCTCTTCCAAATATGCTAAAACAACAGATTTTCATTTTGTTCATCATTAAAAAGCCTTTTGGAATTTGTTCCAGTCATCAAAAACGTGGAACTAGGAGAGAAAATAAACATGGAGGTACCAATATCACACCATCTCTAAGACAGGATTCAAACCTTCAAAAAAGCATGTGCAATTACAGGAATCTTCTCACTGTAAACAGCAAAGCCAAGGTCTTACAAATAAATGGAGTAGGCAGCTTATGGGATGTGACTAGAGGGGCAAGCCAGATGCTCCTAACTAAAAATATCTCTCATGCCTGTACCTTTAGAATTCGTTCCTCTGCATCTCGGAGGCTTTTTTGATCAGCAAGAGACCCCCATTAAAATGTAAATACTCCTGGGAGATGCACAACCTTAATCTTTTATCAAGGATCATCTCCATTGACTAGTTGGAATGGAACAAGAAACAGAATAGAGCTTTGGAAAAATGAGTAAAGAAACAAGTTAAAGGCGAAAGGATACTGGCAGGAGAGAGAAGACCCTGAAATAGGAACTTCTATATTTTACAATTAGCCTGATGCCAGTTCCGAGTAAATGAGTTAAATATATAAAAGAAAGAAAACAGACATAGAAAGGCGTTTAAGGTCAAAATTAAACTGCTATTCAAGCAACTTACAATAATTTTAATTTAGTGGAAAAATCTAGTGATTAGAAGACCATGTCTTCTAGGTTCGATATTCACTTTGTTTACTTTTAGATGATGACCAGAAGTTTAATTATCTCAGGAAACAAGATTATCACATTAAATGAAAAATAATACCACTTATCAAATGATTTATATAAATATTAAATTAAGTGATATATAGTAATAAAAAAGAATAACTGTATTAAAGCAAAATCAGATTAGCTACAGTTTAAGAATGGTTGTATATGCTCCAATTTAATCCACCAAATTCCTCAGAATTTAGTGCTTCTGCTTCCTGTGCCTGTGACATCCTGCAGCAACTGAGCAAAATCAGGTAGAAGAATATTTGAATCCAGATTCTGCCACTTAATAGCTGTGAGATTTACAGATGTGAAGTTTATTCAATCTTCAGAAATGCTAATTTCCTCATCTACAAAATCACTATTGTTATGCTATGCCATGCAGGAATCTTTTAAACAGTTGAGATAATTTATGTAAATATCAAGGATTGGGAAACATGGAAGGTTCTTCATAAAATATATATGTGTATGATTTTTTTTTTCAGTTTTAACATTCCTAGTTAAGATGTTAGCTTTTGTTCTGGGAAAATATTGTTTTCTCTTTGTGTATTAGGCCATTGCATATATTTGGTAAGTAAGAGATTGTCTTCTGAATGTTTAATAATCAAAAGTGCCAGAATTTAAAGAAAAATAAAACAGGTGACCATAGGTATCTACACACAGAAAATACTTTCCTGGAAAATATCAACTCAGCACTGCCAGGACCTTGACAAAACAAATAGGTGATCATGTGAACCTCTGAAACAATTAAAACCATGTGAAGAGCTTAAAATTGTCTACTTAACCAAAAACAGCTCTGCCTCCACAAGCCATCTATCTATCCATCTGTCATATGGCATAGGACAGGTTTTCCCATTGTGTATTTATTTTTTCTCATTACTAAGGACAGCTGGTTGAATGTGAATTTTCTATCAGATACATTTAACCCTTGGCTTATAAGCAAAAAAAAAAAATTGAATTTTATCATTTAATTTATTTTTCTCAATGTTTACTGGATGAAATATCTCCCATCCTACCCTCATCCTTGCTTATCTGGAAAGCTAAAGTATGTGGTGCAATGGGCACCTCACTTACTCTGCAAAGCCTCTAACACAGTGCCGCGTACAAATGGATCATTAACAATTGCTTCATAATGACGAAAGGGTTTAAGTACACATTTATTTCTCTCTTTTTTTTCACTTTTCAGTGCACAAGAAATATATACCTTTTTTTTGTAATAATGTAAATAGTGATATAAATGAGGTGAAGATACATAGTGACACATCCAAGCGTTCAGTGAATGAAAGTCTACAAGAGCTGCCTGGATTGAAAGGTGTCTCTGGAAAATCAGGAAAATTGAATGTAATTTTCTGATCCACAAGGGTTTATTTTGTTTGTTTGTTTGCTTGCTTGCTTGTTTTTTGTTTGTTTTTCATATCAGAAAGAGTGAATGCAGACGTAATTGAGCTCATAACTTCAAATGAGAAATAAGCAGCAGTCACAAATGAAATTGTCATCAAAGAACCTATTCTCATAGGCTGAATGATTATTTTAAATGCTGGGGGAGTGAACTGGAGAGAAGAGAGCAAAGATGGGAGTGTCTGAGCAAAATATTCTCCCAGGGCCCATCACTTCTAACAGAGTCACTATCCATTGTGATGCAAATGTCAAAACACCAAAGCTAGGTCTCCCCATAAAAATAGTCAGATTTGATGGTGCTATCCAGATTTTCCTTACTGAAATTTTTAGAGCATTTGTTTGAACAGAGGGTAGTTTGGAGGTTACATGTTCCTTTCTTGATAACAACCTAATTTCCTCATTCCTTTTTGTATGTAGATACAGTTTCTATCTTCTAAGTGCCTGCGGGGATCTAGCTGTTAAAAGAAAATTTCAAAGGAGAGGTGAATTTGTATGTTAATCCCCTTCCTATAAAATAAACATGGGGGGTGTTTTAATTATTTCTTTCATCTGTTACTAGAGATGATTTTAACTAAAGTAGGGGTGAGCATCTGTGCTAAGGTAAGCAAGCTGGCTTTCCCAAAGGCCTGGTAACTATACAAGTCGTTTCTCTGAATTTTGTTGTATCTTCAATATGACATTCCTCATATGAACATCTTATATGGTTTTGTACACTCTAGTTTCCCCTTCATGAAATAGCAGAATGCTGACAGCACACTGTAGGGTACATATGCTTCTCCAGCAAAAGCACAATGCATTGTGGAAGGCACCTTGGGTAGTAATTGATACAAGTCTGTTTCCCTGTATTTATTGAGTGATGTTCAACCCCCTGCATCTACAGCCACCACTGTTCTAATTATTCAAGCTGACATTCTCCACTATAGTGCTATATGACTGCTTCACAGACATGTCTTAAAAATTGGTGTAAGTTAATGATTTATTTCAAATACATGAACGTACCTAGCATATCATCGGTGCTCTAGAAATGAGTGTTTCTTATTTTTATATTCTATTTTTTCTGATTCCTCTCATCCAAAATAAATTCCTCATCAAAACAGTGGAATAGTTTACCCTAGAGTGTAAAGAGTAGCACGAAGCCAGACAATTGCAAAGTATTAAATGCAAGGTCACTGATTTAAGAGGTATCAGTTATGTGCTATAACCTCCATTACATCTTGGCTACCCATTCCTCAATGCTATCATTGCCTCTAACTCTCTCAATGGCAGAACCCACCTGTGGCCACCAGGGCACCAGCTCTGTGTAGGTAACCAGATGGCTCTTTTTCCCAAGCCACCATCTTCTATTGACCAGCCTAAACTCTCACACCTAGACAGCAGGGGCACGGAACTTAGGTTCTTAGTATAAACAAGGAAGGAATAAACATACCGGGACCGATACTGTACCTGTCACCCTCCCTGCCTCCTAACTCTTGTGTGGGCCCTGGAGGCTACACATCTTCCTTTGTCTCTTGGTTTCAGAAAAATTTGTGTTCTTAACCCATATTTAGTTTTTTTCCTATCATTTCTATTTCATACATTCTCATACATTTAACTTGTAAAATGGACCGTAGTATTATTACCTAATGTAATTAAAGCATATGAATTAAAATATTTCTATAGTCAAAAAAAACAAGAAGCACCAATACAGATTACTAGATATATGATCTTTGAGAAAAAAATAAAGCCAGAACATGTATTCACAAACATACATATATAAACACGTTAGAGGCACTAGTCCATATAACGTTCCACATGTAAAAAATAATCATTCATATGTGACAATATAGTTTTTAACATTTCCACCTAAAAATGCTAACATTGAAGCTACATGCCAGAGTACTGTAAATATTTATCTGGAGTCAGTTATCTAGCTGGATTTGTTCATCCCCACATCCCCAGTGCCTGTAGCACCTGAAACACAGTACATGTTCAAAATATACTTGCTGAATAATTGATTAAGCACTCCACTCCTCTTAACTACAAGGTTAGTCATTGCAATATTTGTTTTATATTTTGTATGCATGTACACATAAACTTCCTACAAAAAAAGGCAAGAATTCTAGTGTACAGTGTTATTGTTACAATATATTATTCAAGTGATTGATAATTGTATCAATGTTGTCCCTTCTCTCCTGCTTTCCTGCCCTTTCCTCATCACAAGTCTGTCCTACCCCTGCACCCATTAATAATGGTGGGTGGTTTTATGTTAAGTCTTTGTGGATCCTCATTTACCACTTCATTCCCTTCACCAACAAACCCAGCATGTGGTATATGTGTGAAATAGCTTTCTTCACAGTAATTGTACCTAGTATATCTAGTGTATGTATTTTCTCCTCAGGTTCAGAATTCTACTGGGTGAGCTTACATTAAATAGGGGCCATCACAGAAGACCAAGAAGATCATACTCTCTTTCCTGCAGAGATACTGGAAGACGTAATAGTCATCTTTACTTCACCCCTCCGCTTTGCTTCTAATTGGTATATAGTAGTTTTGCAGTTCAGGAAAACAACTAAAATTTCAGGGACATGTGACAGCCAGCATGCTTCACACTAGGTAGCTAAATTTATCCAGTGCAAAATGCCAAATGAAGAAGCCTCTGATTAGGCAGGGCCATCCATCTAAAACAGTGGGGCTGGGCAATAACATCTACCAAGTATCAGGAGCTGTTGCCACCTTGAAATAACACAATTATCTCTTTTTCTTAATGTTCCCCAACTGCTCCTAGCCCATGTCTTATGATGCTATGATACTTATAACGCTCTCTCTTTATATATGTATGTGTGTGTACCATATGTATAAATACATAATTATATATGTACCTATTGTACTTACATAATCTCACAACAATCCTGCAAGATAAAAACTATTTTCTTCACTTTATCCATAAAACTGGTAATCAGAGAGATTAAGTCCTTGGCACAAAAACACTCTCCTAGTGATTTCAGATTTAACCTGGGCCCATGGCTCTGCACTTACTGCATGGACTCCTACAATTTTTTACCCTAAATATTGGATAAGCTGAAGCTTACAGAGAGAGCTGTTTCTGGGTTATTGCAAGGAAAACACTACCTTGAATGATCAGACTTAGCAAGGGTGCTGGGCCTATCAGCAAAGGATACTTGGTTTCCTTCCATAGCATCTTGGACGAAATCTCTGAGATGTACACCACTGCAGGTCTCAGTCCATGGACCCAACTATGCTCTGGGCACAAAGTGCAATACCAAAACAGCATGCCCTCCCTCTCACAGACCAAGAATAGGGGCCCTTGTCCTAAACTTGCTCTTCCTGAGATAGAACTTTTTTTTTTTTTTTTTTGAGATGGAGTCTCGCTCTGTCACCCAGGCTGGAGTGCAGTGGCATGATCTCAGCTCACTAAAAACTCTGCCTCCCAGGTTCACGCCATTCTCCTGCCTCAGCCTCCTGAGTAGCTGGGACTACAGGCGCCTGCCTCCACGCCCAGCTAATTTTTTGTATTTTTAGTAGAGACAGGGTTTCACCGTGTTAGCCAGGATGGTCTCGATCTCCTGACCTCGTGATCTGCCCGCCTTGGCCTCCCAAAGTGCTGGGATTACAGGCGTGAGCCACTGAGATAGAACATTTTAAATCACAACTCTGATCACCACCTACCCTTGCTCAAGAGCATGTTATTGACTATTCACCATCCGATTACTTAAAACCTCTTGCCAGGTTAAAATCATGTGAAAGATCAGAATTCTGAGAGAATTAAAGATTCTCTAATAGAGCTTTTCAATCAATATCAATCAATCAAATGTTGGTCATCTAGCTCTATGTTAGGGTTTTCAGTGACAGTAAACTTACTCTCCTAATCAGCTTATTTATTAGAGCATTAAAATTATGAGAGCATAAAGGAAGAATTATAACTATGAAAGTAAATAAAATCAGCTGAGACCTGTCCCCAAAAAATGATCCTTTGGAGCCAGGAAGAGTCATCATTCCACTTTTTAAAGGTTATCAAGCACATATAATGCTTAAATGTAAGGTGACATTTTTTTCTGAAAACTATGCCTCAGAACAAAAGGGGTCACATTGTTGGGACTTTTAAAGATTCTTTCATGTTATGAGACCTCTTTGAGAAAGACACATCAGCCTTTCCAAACATGAATCAGTTCTTATTTTGGATGCGTAAAGAGGTCAACTATTTAAAAAGAGATGACAAAGTACTTTAAACACATTTTAATAACTGGTCAAGAGGGATGAACTAACATTTGCAAGTATTCTATAACTTAGAAAAGATACATTTTAAAGATCACTTTAAAAATTCAAGGGAGAAATTGCGTTTGTTATGGGAATGACAAGTAGATACATAAGGGATGAACTAAAAATGAATTGTACTCTTGTTATGCAAATATAAGAACATAGGGCTGCTGGTCGGGTGTGGTGGCTCACTTCAGGTCAGGAGTTCGACACCAGCCTGGCCAATATGGTGAAACCCCCTTTCTACTAAAAATAAAAATAAAAATAAAAATAAAAATATAGCAAGATGTGGTGGCCAGTGCCTGTAATCCCAGCTACTCAGAAGGCTGAGGCAGGAGAATCGCTTGAACCCAGGAGGCAGAGGTTGCAGTGAGCTGAGATTGCACCATTGCACCCCAGAAACTCCATCTCAAAAAAATAAAAACAAACAAAAAACAGAGGGCTGAGCTTTGTTACTCTTCTCACTGAGTCAACCCTATTACCTGTACCTACAACAGTGCCTGACAGCTAGGAGAGGCTCAAAAGTCATCTGCTGATGACTAAAAACAGGAACGAATATATGGTTAATTGTGGCTTCAAACAAAAGTTTCTAGGAATAACATCGAGTTCAAAAAATACTGTTTCTCAAATAACCTGTAAATGGAGATGATGTGTTAAATAGCCCCCAAGGTGACCTTAGTAATGACTGAGCCGCCGACAATAATGAGGCTTAAATTAAGTATTTTTAAAAAGGTGAGGTTATGTGATAGTCAAAAAGCCATAGCTGTGACTTCAGTATTACAAGCAGAAATTTGGCCAGGTGCGGTGGTTCATGACTGTAATCCCAGCAATTTGGGAGGCTGAGGCAGGCTGATCACCTGAGGTCAGGAGTTTGAGACCAGCCTGGCAACATGGTAAAAACCCCTCTCTACCAAAAATACAAAAATTAGCCGACCGTGGTGGCACACAGCTGTAGTCCCAGCTACTCCACAGGCTGAGGTATGAGATCACTTGAACCCAGGAGGTGGAGGTTACACTGAGCTGAGATGGCACCACTGCACTCCAGGCTGGGCAGCAGAGTGAGCATTCATCTCAAAAACAAACAAACAAAGTAGAAATTTGACTATGTGTTATATCTCTAAGTGTTTGTATATTCGGATAGGCCATTGTTGCTGTTTTGCACTCCACCCACTTCTTCCCCACTCCCCCCACCAAAACATACCCAGGAATTATTTTTAATTTGGGCTGGCATTTTATTCCAATATATGAGGCATTTGAAACCCTGGCTTCCAAGTTGGTTTATCTCCAGACTGAATTTTCTATATTTTCACAGGGGCTACTCTAAAGGCTTGGTTTTGATTCACCCTAATATTATCACTGAATTATAGCACCCACAGTTTAACGTAACAATGCTTTGTAGTTAGATACAGCATAGAGTGAGGTTTTTATCTCCCTCACTTTGGAAGCTGTGTGCTGACTAAAGTAGCTTAAAATTACATTTGCACTTTGGCAGTCACATCACACTATTGACTAATATTGAGACTTCCCGAAACTAAAATCCCAACATCTTTCTGACATGTGCTGATAAGCCACATAATCCTCCAACCATACTTGTGCAGGTAGCTGCAATGAACTTTTTTTTTTTACACTTACTTTTGTCCAGCTTACAAAATAGCCTTCTAACAGAGTACTACCCCTCCAAGTTTCACATAATCTGCAAATGCGATGCCTGTTGGGAATCTGTGACCTCATTGACGTTTTTGATAGAGAAAGTAAATGAAGATGCACTGGTGGGATGTCATGAAGTGAAAAACAGGTTCTCTCCTAAAGAAAGACCAGTCAGCAATGTTAAATATTTTAGAAAAGTTGCTGGGAACTGAAATGAAAGCCCTAACCCTCCATCCCTCCATGGGGTATTTGCAGATGGGGCCTTTGGGAGATAATTAGGTTTAGATGAGGTCATGAAAATGGGGCCCTCATGATGGAATACTGTCCTTATGAGAAGAGACACCAGAGATACCTCTCTCTTTCTCTCTCTCACTCACTCTCTTTCTCTCTCTCTCTGCCATGTGGAGACACACTAAGAAGGCAAGCTAGGAAGGCAGTCCTCAGCAGAACCCAACCACACTGGCACTCTGATTTCATTCTTCCAGTTTCCAGAAATATGAGAAATAAATTATGTGGTTTTAATCACCCAGTCTGTGGTATTTTGTTTTGGTATCTTGAGGTAACTAATACAAACGTAAAATACAAAGGGAGTTATTAGCAAAATTTGAGAGGTGACATTACACTTTTTATGATGAATTAATATAAGATTTTAAGAATAAGATAATGAAGGTATTTGGTTTATTTCACCTAACTGGAGAATTCTGGCTTCAAAAACAAGGAGAAATATGATTGACATGTAGAAGAGGAAGAATTATACACAAAGGTATGTTCAAGATGAAGAGGCACCCCCATTTGAGGGCAGAAGAAATGAAATCGGTGAAAACACAAAAGTGAATTTGACGGAGCGTACAATATGGTTGTAACAGAGCAACTCCTTGAAATGAAAGCTAATAATCAAGAGGATAATCCTGGAGACTGAGTATTACAATTGGAGTGTTTACAAAGTTCAAGGTATGAGATGGACTGGATGAAAAACACGGAATTCTATGACTAATTTTGCAGACTGGAAATAATAAAATCTAAAGAAGTAGAGATTGCTTCAGATGACAAAATACAGTCAGGGAGTTGCATTGATATAGAATAATTCATTGTTCAGTTTCTTTCATGACATGCCTTAAATTTTATGAGGCTAGAAATAAACAGAATAGAGAAAGATGGGGAATCAGTAACATGGATTTAAGTGGCTTTAATTTTATAAACACATACTGTATAGCAGTTAATATTGAAGGGCTGATATTTTTTTCACACATATCACATTACCAAAAAAAATCCTTCCATTCATTTTTCTCTCTTAGAAGTACAACTAGGACAGTCTATTCATTGATGTAATTTTTTTTAAGTTTTTGTTCTTTTATTTTTTTCATGAAATGAGCTAGATCTTCTGAGAGCATTTCTATATTAGGCACAGAGCTTTGCTGCTGTTTTTAAGCTAAGTTAAACATAAATAGGAGCTCTCCCCATTTCCATTGAAGTGTCACTCAGCTAAGTACCCACGCTAGAGAGGAGGTGGTTCTCTCTGCAGAGATTCGTCATGCTGTGTTTTATACTTAGACGTTTTTCTCAGAAATGAAACTATTTAAATTTCCCATCTTATTGGTCTGACTGTAGTTTTTCTTTGAAAACTTGCTGTTGTTTCTATACTAAACTCAACCTTTAGCTTTTCTTCCACTTTTAGTACTTCAGTTTTAAATAATCACTTACAAATATTTCAGTTTGTAATAAGACAGTACATACATTAATGTAAGAGCCTATGTGGGTTAATATAATTTTAAATAACAGACTTACATCCTTAAGTTTAGAAAAATTTCAGTAATTAGTCACCTTTTAAAAGAGCATGATAAAAACACCTATTTGAAGGTAATATTTTTCACATTACATGAAGCACATGTAAGAGATGTCACTTAGAGCCTCCAAAAATCTTAAATGAATTTGATAGCAGGTACAACAAGGAAAGTGTGACTTCAAAATTTAAAAAATAACAAACAACATTCTACATCACTTTTTTCTATAAAAGTATCTGTCAATTGTAAATTACCAAGAATGGCATGATCTCAATAAGAAAGAAATTCTGAAAATATTTGGCCAATTGTAAACTTAATAATTGAAATGATCAATTAAGAAATTACTTAAGAAAAGACATCCTGGGCCTGATTCAGTGGCTCAGGCTTGTAATTTCAGTGGCTTGGAAGGCTCAGATGGGAGGATTGCTTGAGGCCCAGAGTTTGAGACCAGCCTGGGCAACATGGCAAGACCCTGTCTCTGCAAAAATAAAAAATTAGCTGGGTGTGGTGGCACACACTTGTAGTTCCAGCTACTCGGGAGGCTGAAGTAGGAGGATTACTTGAGCTCAGGAGTTTGAGGTTGTAGTAAATTATGATTGCATCACTGCACTCCACCCTGGGCAACAGAGTGAGACCCTGTCTCAAAAAAAAAAAAGAAAGAAAAAATAAAATAATATACTTTCATGACCTGATAACTCAAACTAAGAAGCTGGATTACCTTTTTTATTAAGTCACTGAACCTTAATCAATGAACTGGAAATCAGCATATTTTATGAAATACTTGAGACTCTATGTCAAAGTTTTTCACAGTTTCTGAACCCATTTAACTTCCTAAGAACATTGTCGTTTCTTAGTGACTCAGTATTCTAAAACAGCATCTAACAAATCAGGATACTTATTAGGGAGAAATTTTGACCCGAAGAAGAATAAAGGACAAAGTCTCAGAGAATTATCTGAAAGCTTTGTTTGCAAATTGACTGACATGCAAGAAAGATCCGTTTTTAAATTTTTGTAACTGGACTGAAGTCAAAACACCTCTGCTGACCTCACATTCACTTACAAATATATTTAATTTCAAACAGAGCTTGTGATCATCAGCCAAAATTAGTTGTCAGTGTTCTATAAACATCTTACAAAAGCAGTTTAAAAGAAAATAATCACAAAAGAATGGCTTTAATTTTTTAAAGTGACATATAATTAAATATTTCTAAGCAATGCCATTTCATTGGACACTATGTGAATCAGAGTGCTTTGCTGACTACCATATAAGTTATAATCTACATATATTTCATCTACTGTCTTTCATTCAGTAATTTTGAAAACCCTATAAAAAATTCATGATGGAAACTCAAGCACTCTAAAGAATTTCAAAGGGCCACAGTGGTTGATGGAAGGAGTTGTTCTTCTGTTAATTAAATTCTGCCCAAGAAATAATGAAGGTCACTCTCATGTTATTATCTACTTCTTTGGATTTTACATGAAGTAGTAAAGATATAAATAACTTTTCTTTACAAACTGTAAATATTTTAGCCATTGATGTTACAATTATTACTTTTATAAAATTTATAGCTGGGCAGTTAAGAAAACATAAAATAGTAGCAATTCATTACAGTCTCAATGCACTGTATAGAATGAAGAAAATATTCTTCGAAGAGGTACAGAATCACTAACACAACTCATCTTAGTAACACTCAATCCGCTTACTAAAGTGTAAAAATCATGCTTATTTTGTTTTTCAAAATCACATATATTTAAGCATCTTGAGTTTTGTTTCTATTGAAGGTTAACCTGTTTAGAGTATCAATTGGTAAAATAATCAAAACACTACACAATTGATTTATTGGTCATCTCTGAAAAGTAGCAACTGTAAAAATCAATTTTAATGAATAAATATACACATACTTTTGTGTATTCAAACCTTTGTCTATCTTCTATTTGTGTCTTCAACTGATTTGTACTGACTTTAACTGACTATAGTACAAAAAATTTATCATGTCTATTTTTAAAAAAAAAATACAGTTTAAAAATAAAACCAAAACAAACACTATAATTCTATTTAAAGTATGTGTTCCAATACTCCACTGGTGTTTCATTTTAAAAGTGGTGGTATGAAAACAATCAGAGAGTCCAGTGTTTTTTCTCTGCCTGTATGTGACATGGGGGTTATATTGATGAAATAAGGTCTGCTGGACTTTGAGCACAATAATGGCAAAAAACAAGCCACTTTTGTGTCAACATTGTGTTCCCAATACCAGACCCATCGCCTGATGCTAAATAAATAATTATTGATTTAACTAACAAAATCAGTGGAATCCTTAAGTGGGACCTCAAAGGAAGGAATAGAAGCCTATATATACATTTTCAAAATTTAAGAAATATTGAAATTAAATTAAATCAATGAAAGGCTGGGTATGGTGGCTCAGGTCTATAATCTCAGCACTTTGGAAGACTGAGGTGAGGGGGTTACTTGAGCCCAGGAGTTTGAGACCAGCCTGAGCAACATAGTGAGTCCCCATCTCCAGAAAATTAATGTACCTTAAATGTTAACCCAATGTAAGGCTGCAAAGCCAAAAATATCAATTTTTTGGTTAGAATGAAATTGATTAAGAAAAATCACATTAATTTTTATGTTGATGATAAACTTTGATTATAAATCATAGATGACCAGGTGCGGTGGCTCATACCTGTAATCCCAGCACTTTGGGAGGCTGAGGCGGGTGGATCACGAGATCAGGAGTTTGAGACCAGCCTGACCAACATGGTGAAACCCCGTCTCTACTAAAAATACAAAAATTAGCCGGGCATGGTGGCGTGTGCTGGTAATCCCAGCTACTTGGTAGGCTGAGACAGGAGAATTGCTTGAATCCGGGAGGTGGAGGTTGCAGTGAGCCGAGATTGTGCCACGGCACTCCAGCCTGGCGACAGAGCGAGACCCCATCAAGAAAAACAAAAAAACAAAACAAAACAAAAAAAAAGAAAAGAAAAAAATAGATATCTTTGGCTAATAAAAATTGTAAAACAAGCAATTTCTTAATAATTCATTTTGTCAAATTGGTTCCATTGGACAGAGGGACAAGGAAAAGGATCTTTGATGAATAAAGTTTGGTGATGTATGACTAAGAATTTTAATCTTCTAAATGAAGACACATGTCACTCTCCTAGATCCACAGTAAGGTAGATAGGGATCTTAGGTATCTGCAGGTACTCCAGCACAGCTGCAAAACTGAATGAGTTAGAACAGCTTCTCAAGTACTTCCCAAGACACCTCCAAAGAAAAACACCACCAATGACAGTCATGTGTCACTTAATGAGGGTGATTAGAACTGAGAAATGTGTCATTGGGCAATTTTGTCATTGTGGGAACATCATAGAGTGCACTGACACAAAGCTAGATGGGATAGCCCACTATATACCTAGGTTATATGGTATAGGCTATTGCTTCTAGCCTACAAAACCTAGTGTTACTGTAGTAAATACTGGAGGCAATCATAACAAAGTGGTATGTATTGTGTATCTAAACATATCTAAATATAGAAAATATTGTATTATTATATTACGGAACCACCTTTGTATATGCAGTCCATCATTGACTGAAATGTTGTTACGTCACACTTGGCTGTATAAGGAGATCTTCCCTTTTATTTATAATGCATCAATGGTCTCCAACTTTTTTGGCACCAAGAACCATTTTCGTAGAGAATTTCCCATGGATTGGGGTTGGGGGCCAGGGGTATTGGTTCAGGATGATTCAAGCACATTACATTTATTGTGCACTTTATTTCAATTATTATGTTGTAATATATAATGAAATAATTACACAGCTCACCATAATGTGGAATCAGTAGGAACCCTAAGCTTGTTTTCCTGCAACTAGATGGTCCTATCTGCAGGTGATGGGAGATAGTGACAGATCATCAGGCATTAGATTCTCATAAGCACACAACCTAGAACCCTTGCATGCTCAGTTCACAACAGGGTTTGTGCTCCTATGAGAATCTAATGCTGCTGCTGATCTGATGGGAGGCAGAGCTCAGGCGGTAATGTGAACAATGGAGAGCAGCTGTAAGTACAGATGAAGTTTTGCTCGCCAACACTCATCACCTGCTGTGCGGCCCTGGGCCCCTAATAGGCCAGAGACTGGTACCGGTTCATAGCCTTGGGGTTGGAGACTCCTATAACAGATCACTGAAAAATTATAGGAAAAGGCAAAGTGCAAAGATCAAACATTGGATTATTGTACTATGAAGAGAGGCGCAAAACATTGCATAAATTCCCAAATTACACCTTGGCTCTTAAGTACAATCTCATTTCCAGCATTTCATATTTGCTCTTTGGTTTACTTCCTTTTCATAAGTGAATATCCAGGAGTTAGGTTCCAACGGGAATCTAATTAAATTTTTAAAATCACTACTTTGATATTTTTAATGATTTCCTCACTAAGTGCACCACATTGATAGACTTTGATTTTTATCATTGGTGTTAGCACTTCTTAAAAATTTGTCCCCTTTTCCCGTAATAATGCAGAGATTATGTGATATAATATTCAAATAATCTTATAAACACATGGGTTAAGCAAAAGCAACAAAGATAGGACCACCCTCTTCATGTGAACCCTCCAAATATTCATTATTCTTCTTTTGGGATATAATAAAAAACAAAATTTAATAAGTCAACATCCAATGACATATGAGTTTATCAATCTAAAAGCAGAGAAACTTGTATGTTTCTGACCTTGTGTATAGTAACAATTATGATAATGCAAACTTTTTATTTTTTTGTGGAAATAGGTGTAACATGTTAGATGTTCTCTTAGGGTAAGTTCATGTGTCAAGTAACACATTAAAATTGTAATGTAATAAATATTAAAACCACTAGCAATACTATAAGTAGTTTCCAGACTTAATAATAAAACAAATAATAGATTAGATCTATGCGGATAATTTATGAGTTCTCTAACTGCACAACATAAATAAATAGTACAAACTTAGTTGTTGCTTATATTCAAAAAACCAAAGATAACATGGATATCTTTATTGGTAACAGAGTAAGCATTATACAGACATGTAACAAAATATTATTCTCTATAACTTTCTGGAGAACAAAATGCTGTCTAATGCATTTAAAGATTAGGCTCAAATGGAGTACTTCCCTCTGTGCTTATATTTGTTACTTCCTCTAAGACAAGGGTAAGCATACCAGATAAAGACAGGCAAAACAAATTTAATGGTATTAGTAAACAAATATCCATTAGGGAAATGAATTGTAGTGATTGTACACTTTAGCACTGAGAGAGAAAGAAATTCTACCCCTATGACCCAAAGCTATTGCATTCCTTGGCTTTGATCTACCAGGTCACTGTCAAATTCTCTACATGAGCTTTTTCACTTCAATGATTGCTTTAAGGTAACATGGACCTACTGTGTGCCTTTTATGACTCAATCTATTTATATCTCAATCTATGAGCAGAAATCATCTATGAAATGCTTTCCTGGGCAAAATGTAAAACAAAAAATATTCTTCAGGATTCTAACAAATTTTTAATTAAGGAATTTTTTTTTAATCTCTTGAGTCCTTTCTTGGCAAAATGTCTGTCAGAATGATAGACAAGATGCTATTCCAGAAATATTCCTTCACTTATCTAGAACAAATACCTATACATAAATACTCTTTTAAAGTGAATGTGTGTGCTTAAGATTAATTCATGTTGTAATTTTTTTTGACTGACAGATCTGGGGCACATGAAAATTCAAGAGCATTACCGAATTACACACTTTGTATCTGCCTAACAATTGTCAACTAAAAGTCTAAAACTAATAAATATATATATATTCATTTACTAGAGATAATGCATTAAATAAATAGAGTCAGCAAGTTTTTGCACATTTTGGAGAAAAAATTTTAAACATTTCTTTTTAGAAATGAATAAAGTATTTAAAATTTTTGACATTGCAAAATATCCTTACATGAAGAAGAAAAATAACACACACTTTAAAATAAAATAATTATGTTATATAATGAATAAAATTTAAAACTCCAGCTTACCCATTATTGGACAGTCTTAATTCTAATTTCTACTTTAATCAATATGCTGAAACTGGAAACTTACATCATGTAAACTTCCTTAACCACTTCAGCCAGTGTAGCCATTTATTGTACTATTATAGGAGCTTATTCTTTTAAAGAGCATACTCAAATTAATCTCCTGATGTCAAAAAACACAATGGCTATTTCAACATCTGTTCTCGTTTCCTTCCTCCAGGCATTTCCCTTCCCCCAGGCTTTTCCCTTAATTTATCCAATTTTCATCTTTCCTCCCTAGCATTTCTGTGCCACTTTTTCTCACCACTCCATATGCTTAGGAAGTCTTCCAGATTACACTCATCAAGCTATTGCAGCCTCCTTTAAATACCCCAAAAACAACCAGCTCAAAGATTCCAAATGTGACCTTTTACAAGTCTCCTTTCCTTTTATTTATATTAAATTTTTTTTTTCCCTCCGTCGGGGCCATCACATCTTAGATCAGAATTTTATTATTAATCGATTGCAGAAGTTTCCATAATTTATTTATTGTATTGCTTATGAATAAATGATTATCTTTAATCACAGCAACTCATTATGCCTTAATAACATCATGAAGGTGATAACATTATTACCATATTAATAGAATAAGTTCTGATTATTTTTAATGTCAGCTATAGTAATTGCATTAAACAGAAGACAAAATATATGAAAGTGATGTAAATTCTTATCTAAAAATATTTTATATATATTTCTTTAAAACATGCAAATCAATACCAAGTCATATATTAAGAGAAAAAGCCAGAAATTCAAGGTCAAAGAATACTTTACATTTTCAAGAACTGAATTTAGGTCACCTAAATCTTTTTGAAATTGTTCTCATTACTAATTTATGATATACATGAAGAAATAGCTGAATTGCATGCCATATTTTAAAAAAATATGTATCATATATTTACTTGGCTCTTCTTATTTCTAGACATGGAGATTAGGGGTTTTAAGCCAGAGAAGGCCTGGTTCATCTCCCACCTCAGCAACTCAGTACACACAAAATCTTGGGCAAGCCCCTTGGGTTTCTGAGCTTCTACTTCCTCGTTTCCAAATAGGGACAATATTGACTACCCCTCCTACCAAACTTGTTGTTTAAGTTGTTTCAAGTATCAAATGAGGTAACATAAAACATGTTTATAAAAAATACCAATCTGAATAAGAAACAAGTGATGCAGTAGAAACTGTGGGTGATGAAAACAATTCCAAACTTTAAAACAGCTAAATGAAGGTGTGTATATAAATTCTTCAGCATGCTAGTCTGTATGGTGTCTGTAATTATAGACCCTCAGTCGAGGCTGCCAATAAGGAGGATGTTCTCAGGAAAATAGAATCATTTACTAGGAAATATTCAGATATATTTCCTAGAAAGAGTAGAAGTGACAAGAAAAGCAGTTTTAGCAAAAAGCAGTAGAGAGGTTTAATCATTTCTTCAATTCATGTTTGATACAAATTTCTATAATTCTATGATTTAAGATGACATTTTGTTAGCTGCCTTTATAGTGAAGTAAAAACTATTCACAGTGATTTTTGTGCCTGAGCTCTTTTGCTGAAGGGTCATGAGGGCATGACAGTGTTCATAGTTGCAGTGGCTCATCCAATAGAATATTAAAAAATGAAGTCTACAGTGAAGAGGTGGGAGAATGAGACAAGGAATATGAAATAGAGAAGAAAACTGGAAAATTATTATAGAGTTATTAGTAACTTTGAATCAGGATATGTAAGCAAATAGAATGGAATGGCATCAAGCCAAATGGGTAAACTAAAAGCAGACCGTAGTCTGACTCCCAAATATATGAATAAATAAACATATCAAATGCAAACTTCAGTGCTAAACTGGCAGATCAATGTAAAAGAAAAGGAACAAGGAAGGAGGACTATGCCAAGGTAGCTCCCAACCTGAAAATTGTGAAGTCAGATTTAAAGAACCAAGTATACTATACTCTGTCAAACATAAGACAGATTCCAAGTTATGTTAGAGAAAAAAATCACCTAAAATGGCAGAATGTATCTAAATCCTCATAATGGTGAAGAGAAGAAATAGTTCCTTTAGTCTTATATATATGTATGCTCATTAATTGACAGGTGGAATTATTCGTAGTGATATCAAATTAATCCAGTTGTTTAAAGCCACACTGTCCAACATTGTTGCTATTCACCACATATAGCTATTTAAATTTAAACTAATAAAAATTAAATAAAATTTGAAAGTTAGTTCCTCAATCACACTTGTCACATTTACAGTGCTCAGAAACTGCCTGCAGCTATTGCATTGGTTAACATACATATAGAACATTTCCATCACTGCAGAAAGTTCTTTAGGAGAGTGCTGTTTTAGTGTAATAGAAATTTTCCTAATATTGAGACATACATGCATATTTAATAAGTAACAAGTTTACCTAAATCCATAGATAAGTCCAATACAAGACTATAATAACACTGAATGCAAAATAACAACAAATTATACAAATACAAAAAAAAAATTTTTCTTAACAAATGCTATGCAAAAGTCTTTAAATCAGACTAAGTATTTTGACATCCAAGTTTTAATTTGATCATTGTATTTTAACCTGTTAAACTCTACTATAGAATTTACATTTACAGGATAATTAGAAGACTTGGGGTGGCTTAGATGGTCCTTCATTGAATCCTAGAAAATGATGCTATTATCCATGTTATGTCATATACTTGTCTCTGTTTATTATTTTTGAAGCCCTGGTACCTAGCATGTATTCAGTTCATGTTTGTGGAATGAGGGAGCCTCTCATCCAGTTCTAACAGGAGATCATTCAGCATCTGCTTCAACACTTACATTGGCAAGAGATTTACCACCTCATAAGGGAAAGCATTCCATTTTTAGCAGTTCTGTTAGAAAGAAGCTACTTCATTACAGAAAATCCAAATTTACCTGCTTATATAACTTCCATTAATCTTATATTTTGTCAGATAAAGTTTAAAAGAAGTTTTTTTTTTCCATGTAAAAGTTTTTTAAATACTTGCAGGTGACTATAACACTTTCCCCACCAACTATCCTTACATGGCTTTATTTCCAGATGCTTCTTTGTCATCTTCTAATTTTGCAATGTCTCTTAAAATGCAATGTCCAAAACATTACATTATCTTCCAGCTACTCTGATCAGGGCAGACAACTATGGGAATTACCCCCATGGCTTTGTATGGTATACTTCTATTAAAGATGCCCAAGATTCCATTAGCTTTTCTTGGCATTCTCATCACAGCATGACTCATAGTCCACTTACAAACAACTAAGAGTTCCTACCCAAGTCTTTAAGATGAGATGTTGTCAAATCACGACTTCTTCAACCTTGCTTCTTTTATTGGTTTCTTGTATTAGAGTGGAGGACCTTATTTCATGCTGATGGCACAGGTATATTGTTTCCATTGGTTAAGATTTTCTAAACTTTGATTCTGTTAATCGGCTAATACATTAGCTATCAATTCAACTGTGCATTGCTTGTAAATATGATAAGCATAACCTATCATACATTAAACTCATTGTTAAAAAATAGTCCAAGTACTAATGCCCATATCACAACACCAGAAACCTCCTTCTAAGATGATATCCACATACTACCATATTTGATTATTTATTATGTTTTAGGAGCCACAAATATATGATCTTTAACTGTTATAACAACCATTTAGTGTGCTATTCACATTTTTTAGAAAAAGAAATTAAAAATATGAATGACTGAATACCAGTTAAGTAGAGCTAGAATTCCAATGGGGACCTTCTCAATCCACAGCCTGCCTGTTACCACAGAAAACAAAGATTCCCTTTAAGTATCACTGGAACCCTTTAGCTGTAACGTGTAGAGCATATTCGTCTATTTGTTTCCCTGAAATAGAGGAAAGACTGTCAAAAGCCATACTGGCATTGCTAATTTATTTCTTAGCATTTCAGTAAGCTGTCAATCAATTTTTTCAAAATTAAAAATGAATTTTATTCGCTACTCTCGCTACTGTGAATACCGCTTAATGATTTGATTTTTTTAACATTTGCAACGCACCTAATTTTCAACCCATACTTTGTTATGAATCAGTGTTAAGCCCACTGATTTTTATTTTTTAGAATCCATCATCTAAGCCTTTTCGGAATTCAGAGCCTCAAAAAATGAATGTTATATGTGGACACTTTCCATTTCAATGTCTTATTGCCCATTGTTATATTCAGCAGCTTATATACTAATAATAAATTGAAATCACTACAGTCTAGAGCCTACAATTATGTTGATAGCATAATCCTGTCAGGTGAAAGAATGTTGTACAGTACTCTTGGATTTCAATAGTATGATTGAGAAATCTCAATTTGACTTTCTTGCCCAGCACTTTCTGCATGAAACAGGATTATGCACACCAATTAAATACCTCTCTTACAAACCATTTTTTTCAATAACAAGCATTGATTGATTCACTTTATAGTATTTGTTACCCAAAATCTCAGAAACGTTTGTGCTTTAACCTAAAGCATCTAAAATGGGATTTTTTATCAAAATTCCATTTTCACAGATATACACAGAATCAATTACAGAAGCTAAATGTTTTCTTAATATCAGTTATGAGATTTTCTTCATATATAAATCTGAAATGTGACATGTATACACTCTCGAAGCACAATTAGCTGCTTTTTATTTTGGAGAGGGAAAGTCTAAAGCAAAAGTGCTTTCTGGAAAAATCACAAGTCTTAATCATATTAATAACAACTATATTTTAGTTCTTGGTTATGTATCCAAAGTATGTGCATGTATGTGCATTTTAAGATGTTATTCCAGTTACAATTGTCCCTTTTAATGCAATTATAAATACACTCTGAAAGAGGAAATGGAAAAACAAACCTGCCTTAGACATTCTTGCAAAGGAAAACTAGATCATCTCACACCTAGACGAGTTGTTCCAGGCTGATGCTTCTTGAAACTGATTAGAATTTCAGAAAATCTAGTGGCATTACAACTAGAGATAGTGTGATGATTATTACTTTCACATAATTTTCACTGCAGAAGAACCTAAAAAATAATTTGTTGAAATGTGTAGTATTATGTGGGTCTTCGTGCATACTGAGAATAGCAAGTTATTTCTTTGGCAGCCCTTAAGAAAAAAACAGAGTTAAAGTCTGGGCATGGTGACTCAGGCTGGTAATCTCAGAATTTTGGGGGCCAAGGAGGGTGGATCACTTGAGGCCAGGAGTTCAAGACCAGCATAGGTAACATAGCAAGAACCCCATCTCTACAAAAAAATAATAAATAATAAAAATCAATCAGGTATAGTGATGCATGTGTGTGGTCCTGACTACTGGGGAGGCTGAGACGAAAGGATTGCTTGAGCCCAGGATTCAAGCTTACAGGGGTTCATGCCACTGCACTCAAGCCTAGGAATGAGACCCTGTCTAAAAAAAAAAAAAAAAGAAAAAGAAAAAAAAAATGTTTAGCCCCCATTCTCACACATATCCAGGATTTTTCTCCTTAGTCCTCACTCTGGATCCCTTCCCAATTTTGAGACTGATCCTAACATTTTTAGAGGGCAGTAGGAGTGTTTCTGGCAGTGAAATTTGTTATTCCCCAATCCATTCCCCATCTCCATTATACATACAAGTCACTGAGGGCATCTGTTTATTTATTTATCTTTTTAACAAAGGGCTAACCTATATCGAATTCTTATGTCTAGCCTATAATGATCAGTGTCAGAATGGCTGCCTATTCAGTCTAATTATTTGATCATCTTATCTATGCAGATCACTGTGCAATTGTGTCAGTCCTAGATATTGATCAAAGAGGGCCAAGTTGTGCAGATCTGTGGCCATGCATGAGCTCAGCTTTCTAACCACAGTTCTGCATATTTGAAGTCTATTTGGACAAGTTGTGAGTTTTTAGACTCTTCTGCCTTTTAAATGGCAGTATAATACTGTGCAATTGTCCTCTAACACTCTGTACTGTGATTCACTGGTCTTCAGTGCTGAGAACAGTCAGGAAATTTTCATAGATTACAATAATGTATATCACAAAGGATACACGATTGTGTTATTCATATGTGTAATCACCCATGGACTAACTAGAGATAACAGTGGTCTTATTATGCAAACAGCAGTCCATAATATGCAAATGAATATAAACAAAACCAAACACAAACCTCCAGAATAATGTTTACTGATTTGTCCTTAAAAATCCCTTTTTTAAAAATCGCATTTTCCTGTCTTCTCAAAAACATTAAATAACATCAAGGATGAATGCATGAAAAAGTTTATATTTTCTCTTTTGCATTTTTGAAAAGGAACCACAATATAATCTTATTCTGATTATTTGATTTATATTCTCCCAAGGCCATTACTGCCTCCTGGCATCATTATATGCTTGTGTAAGGTTTATATGGTGTCTCTTTTAATTGCTTAAACTAATCTATTCAATGACTGCAAATCTAATGCACACTGGAACAGGCAGCCCATAAATTCCAACCTTCAGAGGTGTCCTTGAACATGTGTTTGTCCTGATGAAGAGCAGAAACAAAACAAGAATAATAAAATGAAAGAAAGTCTTGTCAAATAATATATCTGAAAGAACTTAGAAACCCAAAACATATTTTAGTTAAAGAAATAAAAATAAATTAGTCCTTGCTGTTTCACATTTTTGTAAGGAATTATTCTAATTACACTCAGTTAAGTCTTCGAGCTATTGTTAAACAATGGTGTACCATATGGAAGGATAATATTAGATCTTAATATATTAGATAATATATGATCTTAATATAATTAATGTTATTATAAATGTTGGTTTAGGTATATAACCTCCATCGAATGGAAACATTCTTAACAGCAAGGAAGAAAATTAAGTTGGGCCATGATAACTGTTTGCATCTGAATCTTACATATACTATTGAACACTGATTCTAGAAAGCTCCAGCTGAATGTATTGCTAATACACACACATGTACACACAGAATCATACTGCAACACAAGAAATCAAATTACTTACACAGGGTAATTTTTCTAGTTATTAGAAATAGAATTACTGAAAGATATTCATAGCTACATTATCTTCTGTGTTAAACAAAATAATTAATTGTGTTTTTCTACCAAATATACAAGAATAATTACAGACACAAATAGTAGTAGAAGAGGAGGATGAGACAATTATCATAAAACCTAGAAAAAAATTAATAACTTTCTCTTAAAAGTATATTTTCTGCATACCGCCCTATTTTTTGATGGACCTTTTCTTAACTTGCATTATAACCTAGTATTATATCCTGAAGAAGAACACGGCTTAAGTCATGCAAATTATGTGTTTTCAGTCATTCCTCTGCTTAATAAATGACTTTTGCTATTCTCCTCACCAAGCATATCTGTGATTTTTTAAATTCATATTTCTCAAACCACTAGAGCATAGTTTACAATAAGTCCTGAAATAACTAATTTGTGGCCTAGCTATTGAGATCTATGGCAGTTTCCACAAGTGTCCGTCTGAAATCCTGGTTTGCTATCACATTTATTTTTTCACAAGAATGTTCTGACATAGCTCTCGTCTCCATTACATTGATACAGAAACTCTGAAACTGGTTTTGGAAACTTCAGTCACTGCTAATTCTTATTGAAATTTTAACTCTATGACTCACACTTGTACTTGTCCTGCCTTTAAAATAATGAAATAAGATAAAGAAATAAACTAAGTTAGATGACTAGTCACTTTCTTTTCTTTGCCCATGCATTATATGGGCAAATATAAATTCATCCAGTATCAGATAAACAGCAAAGTTGCTTTAGAGACTTTCTTTCTTTCCCTGTTTTCCATGTAGTATATCCATCTTCTTTCCAATCAGCACCCTGTAAAACATAACTGGATGTAACCATACTCTGAAACTGCTACCTGGCTTCCTTTGAATTCAGGTCCTACTTCACTGAATTGTAGTATCACTGGGAGAATTAGCTCTTTGAGGAGCTCCACATTTTGTTCTTGTGGCTTCCCTAGAACATTGTCCTTGGTCCAAATTTTCAGCAATCACCTTTTCTCCTAATTCCCACCAGCCATATACTAAACACTATGATGCCTTTTGAAATAATGCTTTAGTCCTTCAGAAATCTAAAGGTTCACTTTTATTTTTTTTAATCCTTTCTAGTAACATAAGTTGATACAAGCAAGAACAAAAGTAAACTGTTAAAATCAAGATGCCCAAACATGGCTATTTAATTAAAAGAATGCTCATGAGACTAGACAGAACTCCACAGACAGCTAGAAAAGGAGGAGGAAAAGACCAATATTGGAGGTCCTCAAAGAAAAAGGAAGAGGTGACAGAATGGGTGTCTAGGCTAGTGTTTCAAAATACTTTGATCATGTACAAGAATCAGTTTAAAAGATAAAATGTGAAGATAAACCTGCTAATCATCTATTCATTTTTAATCATATCCATGTACTTTCATTGTTAGCTAACCTATCAAGGCACGATACAAACCTTGGGTGAAAGTCATCATTCATAACAGAAGGACAGTCTAAATAACTGATTTCAAATAACCTTTACATTTTCAATTTTTTGTATTACTTCTTATTGGATCAGATCACGTTAGTTTTTAAAAGGTATAATGTGTCTGACCTAAAACTTATTCTAACAGTAGAGGAGCCATTTCCCCAAGGTTTGTTAGCATTTGCTTATATTTTGTTTACTTTTGCACACTGTCCATTTGAAAACAAACACATCTCCACTTGCTGAGAATTTGTTTAGTTACAATAGAATAATAGGATTGCTATTTTGCTTAACAGGAGTATGGAAACTGGAAGCTGGAACATGATACATTACAGTGAAAGCAAATGTGTGATAAAGGATCTACTATGTTCCATGTTAGAACTCACCTATGCTTCCCTCAGCATACCTTACAAAGCTGCGCATGACCACAGTGACCTCCGTGATGGGGGTGAGTCTGTCTGTATTTTAAATACCAAAAGGTTAAATTTATTTCTTATCTCCAAGAACAAAATGATATGAGAGTCTAATATATTCCACACACTACAATGCATCCTCTCAACTACCTCTCAGGGAGTGTGCCCCCAACTTTGGAAGCTCCTGAAGTAATGGAGTAGCTGCGAAGGATTGTAGAGAAGAAAATCTCAGCTCTGTTTTCCCTGACCTAACCCCTTTCTCTCCTTCCCTCTCAAGTTACAACCCCTTTTCAGAGTCACTCTAATGCCTACCTGGTTCAAGTTTCAGCTTTCAACTATAGTCTTGGAATGAGGAAGGCTTGCCTCCATCTGTACAGAAATTGGATTGGAAAAGAAGTAGGGAACTGGGGAGATTATAGCCCAGAGTTGAGGGGGAGACAGTCCTGGCATCTCATTTTTAACTTCTGAAGGCATTTTCCCATACTACAGTTATGTATTAGTAATATTCTATAGAACTGTTTCTTGCGGTAATTTATTGGCAAATTGTTTGTGACCTACTCTATGCGCCTAACTCCTTAAAGCACATTAAAGCATCTTTCTAGTTTCAAACAATTGAGCTTAATTACACATTTTAGAAACAAATCCCATTCATAAATGACAAGTTGCACATATACAGAATTTCAGTTCTTAGGCCAATTGAGAGTTGAAAACGGCTTTACAGTGAAATTTTATATTGTGGAGTTTAATTGTGAGCGACTGAACATGCAGTACGATATGAACTATTCACCTTTTCTGCAACAGTGTTATGACATAACCTGGTTTAAATAAGACAGTTTTAACCACATAGTAGTTAAATGACTTTTGATATGACACTAATAAAAGCCTGTCTATGTTAGAGATGCTTAGGTTTTTACTCCTTTGTTTATTTTGAGAATATTAATCATTGTACTAAACTAATAAAAGAAAATTGTGGGTTTAAAGCTTCCATTAAAAAGTCCTTATCTTCACCATGAACTAGCATGATGAATGCCTAGAAAACATCTCTGTCTATCCTAGTGGAATTTATAGTGAACAGAAGAGACACAGATAGGCCATGTCATAGAAAGCAGAAATATAAATGACCTCAAATTAGTGAATTATAACAATCAGAATTACTTTTAACGCTATTTGGAGAGATATCAATAAAATATGAACTATTTGGGAAGGAAGATACAATCCATTCTAATGACAAATTATCTCAATGGATTTTTTGTTAGGATAAGGACTAACAATGGTTTCAACATTTACTCTGTGTTAGACATTGTCATAAATGGCTTATGCTTATGAAGTTATTTAAACTAAAAACCATCCCACTAGGTAGATAGTTATTATTGTTTCCATTTGATAGTTAGGAAAACAAAAGCGCAGATACATTAAGTAATTTGCCCAAGTGCACCCAGCTAGTAAAATGAAATCATTTCTGAGAAATTCAAAACATGAAGTCAATGCTAAACATTTTTCAGAGCAAAGAGAAAGAGAGGGAGGTGGAACAGGGGACAAGGAGACGGAAGAATCTTTCAACAGTCATTACTGTATCGTTAATGCTCTCATTCAGCAAACCTTTATTAAGCGCCCACTATGTGCCAGGAACCAGATAACTAGGTGCCAGAAATACAAAAATAATGTACTTGACCTTGGGAAGATCTCCGTATAGTAGAGGAAATAGAAATATTTGCCATAAAATATGGTAAGAGGCAATATATTTATACACCAAGTGCTATAATATCATCCCCCTCCAAGAGGAACTTTACAATGAGTGGAAAGTAATACATTTCTAAATAAACCTGTGGAAGAGCAATTCAGTAATCAGTGAGATACAGTTAATCACAGAAAACAGTCTATAAGAGGTGAATTTTGCTACGTTTTTAAAGAAAGGATAAGAAGGTGAAATTGGTAGAGAAAAATAGGGCCTTCAAGAAAATATTTCTGTTGAAAGATAGGGCATGTACAAAGTAAGACAGGAGACGGTCCCTCTGTCCTTTGAGGAAAAAAATACACAAAGTGTCTGCTGCCTACTGTCTCATCCAATCCATCTAACTGATATTCTTCAATTCTAAAATCCCCTCATTGGCAAATTACTTTTCAGTTGCATGCAGTTATTTATTTATTTTAGTTTTAAATATTGGAGGAAAAATATTGATTATTCATTTTAAGTAATTAAGAGAAATGTATAGAAGATATGGTAGTAGTCTATGTAAAGTAGTCAATCTAAAGAACACATAAACTGGAGATGTATTTAAAGTTATACTGGGCAACTTTCATATAGGTATGGTTTGAGGATTATCTGAGCCCTTTGGGTGAAACTCATTTTCTCTATGGAATCTTTCAGTACCTGAATTTTTTCCAGTAAAATAACTCTTTGAGTTTCAAATGACTTTTCATAAATAACTGTAGATCACCCTCCATAAGACACATGCCTTATTACCATACATACAATATTTTACTGGGAGTAACAATTCCATAAACCCAACAAGGCTCAAGACCAATATGAACAACAGAAGTCAATACTTAGGCAAGGCAAGTAGAGCTAGGATCAGAACAAGTGCCTTTAGCTGGAAGTCAGGGTAGATGGGAAAAACAGATACAAACTGTAATTTGTCATTTGCATGACCTGTATCTAGTCCAGGATATTACACTTTATCTGTAATCAAATAAGAAAAATAAGGATAAATCTGATGTTTGGGAAAGTGCAGAGAGTTTATTTTACCTTTGTTTTTATCCATAGGACCACCTTTATTATCATTTTTTCATTGTATAATTCCTGAGGATAAAGATAAAATCATAAAATCAGGCTTCTGAAATTTGAAACTAATTTTAGATTTTTGTTTTCCATTTAAACACTAATGTTGAAAAGCAGACCACTGCTCTGCACCCCAGTGATCCAAATACTTAGTCTGTCATCTTTAAATGCTTTTCCTTACTTACCAGAGACCTTTAATAGGTTTGGGTTGGATAATTTTATTTCTCATTCTGTTAATAGATTATCTTTATACTTCTCCCTCTGTGATAATTAATAAATAATATTTTGCTCTTTTTGAATGGTACACCTTTATATGTTTAGAATATATACCATCTATATGCTTGACATTTGGGGGATCTCGTCTAATTTTCATAGGAAGAAGAAAAATCTGGCTTGCAGGGTGTTTAGAGTACGGTGATGACAGCCTTTATGCCAATTTCACAAGCATTGCAGCCTGAATCATAGGCTGTACTATAAACGGCAGCATATGGCTGGAGAGTCATAGCAGCAGGATAACGTGGTAGTGCCCAGATCACAGCTGTAGGCACACAAAGAAAGTTTTGATGCTGGTATCCATATCCCTCCTTCTCATCAACAACAAAAAGGATGACTACTTAAGATTCTGTTGTCTTAAAGGCTTTATTAAGTTATTGCCCAAGGTAGGAAAGGGATATTATTGTCTACATACGTTTGCCAGAATCATGCAGCTTCTCTATTCTGGCTTTCCTAGCAGGTGTCTCTTTAAGTACTTATTCTAAATGGAACACAACTGGGCGACATCAGAAAGGGCACTGTTGACAACTGTCATAGCAGGTTCCAGCTTGAATGGTAACTGAGCAGAAGGTATCTCTCCAGAGTACTTCAGATCATCCTAAAAGCAGCATCATTTCCACCAGGGACCCAGCTTCTACCAGAAAAGAGTGCTGGGAAATGGTGCTTCTGGTAAAATCTGATCTCCTCACTGGAAATGCTCTATCCCACCAGATTTCGCATGGAAAATAGCTACAAGGCAATTAAAGGAATGCCGATTTTAAAGGCAAAAATATAATATTTAGAGGAAGCACATAATGCAGACAGATGTTAATAATGTTAAGTGAAAATTTGCTAAATATTTTTTCATACCTGTTGTATCCCTTAAAACACTTTAAAGCCCTTTTGTAAGTGAAAAGAAACACTAAAATGTTCAATTGTTTAATTAGACATATAAAAGATTAATTTACCAGATAACAGAAATGATGTTTTCAAGGTATAGTTTCAGGTTATTGATAGTTTGTTATTGTCTTGCATTTTAATTTTTGTTAGTTGGGAGTTTTGTTGTTGTTGCTGTTATTGTTGCTGTCACTGACCATAAGAAAATAGGAGAATTATGTTCAGATGCTGAAATTCAGAAGCCAATTTAAATGATAATTTTCAGATAGATCTTGTAAGGTATTTAGGGTAAAGTAACTCTGCAAACCAAATACGAAAAAAAAAAAAAACACTGATTTTTCTCCTTGCTTAGGATTATCCATCTGCAAAATAAAAGCAATTGCAATTTCTGCATGACTGCAAGAAAAATAGATACTATTCCTTAGTGTGCTATTTTACAAGTTTCTTAAAGGTACCTATTGTGCAGATATATGTGTTTAAAAAGTAAAATTTATTATGAGACATTCACATATGCTCCTATTTTAGTTTTTCTACATAGACTACAAAATATAATTATTCAGACTTCTTTTGTAGAAGTATGTGAATTATAGATCAGAGATTTATGTAAGGATTTATATATGGATTGCTTCTTTTCTTAGTTTATGCTACTATCTTCTATAAGAATATATATATTATATATAATTGTATAATATGTCATTTCATAAGAATACATAAATATACATATGTAACTGTATATAAATGTATATGATTTTTGGCCTTAACTTCATATATATGTACATAAATGTATGTATATGTGTGTGTATATATATATATATGAATGTTTGTATATATGTATATTTATATATGCATATGTATGAAGTTATTAAGGCCAAAAATCATATATACATTTACATACAGTTACATAGATATATATGTACTGTTATATAAAGTTATGAAGGCCAAAAATCATATACATTTGTATTTATGAAGAATATACATTTTATTTATAAGGAACAACACAAAATTATCTTTTATTCTAATGTTGAATATCCATATTTGGGTAGCAAAGAAAGACATGATGTTTTGTTTTGTTTCGCCAAGTTATAAGTGTTGAGTTCAGAAAAAATATCAGTATCAGAGCAAAGAGGTGAAATCCAAGACAAAAACGAAACAAAAACCTTGGAGTTTTCACTTCTTTGAGGGTTATCGACCTGGAATGCATGCAAAGATGGAGCCTAGACAAACTTTCTCATAATTATGTTTTTCCATTACTTTGGTAACTGAATGCCCTTGTATAAATTCCAATGAAACCTTGCATCACATTTCATTGAGAAAATAAAAGACATTTGAAACTCCTTCATATTTTATCCAAAGTCTGTAAATCTACATGGTTCTGAATCTATTGTTTCTATTATCTTATTCATTATAAACAGTGAAGATATCTCTCTTCCTATTAAAAATTCATATGACTCTCTGTGTTCTAGTGCCCATTCCCTTCGTTCCACCTTATGTTTTCTCAAAGGCTTCTTTCTCCTGAATCTTCAGCATTCTTCTCTAATAGAATATTACAACAACATACAAATATTCTATAGTGACTCTCATTTTAAGATAAAACAGCCAAATCCACATCTCCTTCAAGATCTCTACTTTCTCTTCTCTCACTCATGTCCAAAATTCTTGAAACAGCCACCTATTCTGATCATATCCCCCCCTTACAACTCCAAACACTACATTTCTAAGACCACCAATAACCTCTGTGTCTGTCAAATCACAAACACTTTTCTGTGCTCATTTTACATGATTTGACTATGTTGTACTTGAATCTCTCTCCTTCTTTTTTGTCTCTTGCCTATCCCTCTTTTTTCTCTCTAGCTTTGCCCACTCCACCATCTGCTATTTACCTTCTCCTATCCCTCCACCTTTTTCTTTCTTTCCTATCTAATTCTCTATTTAACTACTGACTGATGAAATTTCTCATAGCTCAGCACTCAATACTTTTCTGTTCTCAAGGTGATATATTTTATTCCCATTGTTTCAAATACTATTTATGTAGCAATGACACTAACTTAAATTATCCATATCTATCTATCTATCTATCTATCTATCTATCTATCTATCTATCTATCTATCTATCTATCACTTCTGATCCTTCCATCAACTTGTTCCTTATTTCACTTCTTGATCTCAATGAAGGCAAAACTGGTTTTCATTTACTCATGTTCCCAAACTGGGGGACATTCTTAATGCCTCTATCTCCCACACCACCCCCATTCAATCCATCCAGAGATGATCTTCATCACACACACACACACACACACACACAAATGATTCCATCCAAGTCTAAGTCCATTTCCCACAAGACAGACAAGGTAATCTTGTAAAAGTATAATGGGATTATGCACTCCTCTACCTAAAATGGTTTTTCATCTCAAATCAGATAAAGATTTATTATCTTGGCCAATTTCTATAATTTCTAACCAATTTAATCTCTGCCCTGTGTTCTAGAAATTTTTATCTATCCTTCAGATCACAATTTGAATATTACTTCCTATAAGATACTTCTTGATTTGATATAAAATTGGTCCCTTTACCCTTTCTCATATGTTTTTATTTTTCCATTACAATTTATTATCACAAATTTATAATCATTTCCATTACAAATTATTATCACAATTTATAATCATATCTTCCTTTGCATGCTCACTTATTTAAAATTCTATCAATTGCTAATTTTTAGGATTCATAAAAATTTTTATTCCTGTTTTTTTCTTTGTTTTTTTTTTTTTTTTTACTATTTTATATCCTACTCCTTGCTTAGTACTTGGCACCCAGTAGGAGCTTATAAATATTTGTCAAATAAACAAATATCCTAGCTAAACCTTTTAAGTAGTAAAGACCATTAGTGTGAACGTTTGTATAAATCTACAATGAAGTAAACAAAAAATACATAAAAACATGCATGCTGATTCCAAGCTGTTTTATAAGCTATATTCATTTTATCATAGTCAGCCTTTGTGCAATGCTTATTAAAGTAAGCGCCATGTGTTTTTCCATAAAATCTATTTTAAACGTGTACTATATTCTACATGTTATAGCTATTAACAGAATACACAAATAAATAGAATATATACTGCCCATAAAGACCTTTACAGAATATAAAATAAGACTAAGCATAAAATAGTAAAAGGTAGGCCGGTCGCGGTGGCTCACGCCTGTAATCCCAGCACTTCGGAAGGCCGAGGCGGGCGGATCACGAGGTGCGGAGATCAAGACCATCGTGGCTAACACGGTGAAACTCCGTCTCTACTAAAAATACAAAAAGTTAGCCGGGCGTGGTGGCAGGCGGCTGTAGTCCCAGCTACTCAGGAGGCTGAGGCAGGAGAATGGCGTGAACCCGGGAGGCGGAGGTTGCAGTGAGCCGAGATCGTGCCACTGCACTCCAGCCTGGGTGACAGAGCGAGACTCCCTCTCAAAAAAAAAAAAAAGGAAAAAAAAGTAAAAGGTAATTCATTTATACTAAAAAAAAGTACTTGAGCAGGATTTAGTTTTCCTTCATTATTTACTATAATTACTTATCTGAAATTTGATTCAATTTAAACTTATTGAATTATTACATCTTATTAGATCCTATTAATTATACAATTTCCAGCAAAAAGAAAAAAAAGTATTTGATTAACTAATTATTTAAATTCTTGCTATCCTATAAAGTAAAACTCTTTACTTATTGGATGCAACCTATGTTTATACACTTTCCTGATTTCTCACAATGTCATTTGCAAACATTGTTAAATACTTAAAATAATGCTTATTAAAAATGTTATTAAATACATAAAATATTATTAAATACTGAAGAGCAAAGTTGAAAATTAACGTATCCCTAAAATTTATCACATAGGTAAAATTTATAACAGAAAATTACTTTAAGAGTAACTTATTTACCAGTAACACAAATATAAAATTAAATAATTGATATTGTTTGGATATCGGTCCCCCGCCCAAATCTCATGTTGAATTGTAATCACCAATGCTGGAGGTAGGGTCTAGTGAGAGGTGTTTGGATCATGGGGGCGGATCCCTCATGGCTTGATGCTGTCTTCATGATAGTGAGTTCTCCTGAGATCTGCTCCTTTAAAGGCATGTGGCACCCCTGCCCCACTCACTCTCTCTCTCTTGCTCCTGCTTTCACTATGTGAAGTGCCTGCTCCGGCTTCGCCTTCCACCGTGAGTAAAAGTTATCTGAGGTCTCCCTAGAAACCGAGCGATGTCAGCCCCATGCTTGTACAGCCTGCAGTGAGTGCTCAAGCCAGTTAAACCTTTTTTCTTTATAAATTACCCAGTCTCAGGCATTTCTTTATAGCAATGCATAAATGGCCTGATACAATAACCAATCCCTTATATCAGCTACTATAAAATATATGTTTGCCTATAGAATGCACTTCCAAGAAACACTAAAAAGTCATAATTACACCAAGTATGTAAATGTAGGCATAGGCAAGTATTTGAATATAAGAGCTACATTATAATCTAATATTTGGTTATAAAGGTAGGACTAAAAATAGCTTTCTCTGCTGTGGTTTAATTTGTTAAATATGTGAAAACTGTCTTCAAGCCCTACCTACCCCGGGTTCTCCTGGAATGAGGATCACTCCACCTACTCATCTCATCTACCAAGTCTTCCTCTCAGAAATGTCTTAGATAATTTCTGCCACCTCTGTCGAAACTAACTTGTTCAGGGTACGACTCCCCTGAAACCCTACCTTGTAAACAAACAGTGACTCCACATTCTTTAATCAGAAATTCTGGAAAAAGAGAAAACAACACCTGGATTCTTCAATCTCGCTGGCAACATTTGTTTCTTAATTTCAAACAGAATAATTTTATAAATGTATTTTTCAAAATAATAATGTTGATTCTTGGTCTTGACTTACATTCAAATTTACTCTATGTTCTATGACTTCAAGAGTGAAATTTTCATTAGGCCTTTAAATTTGAAGATGTTATTAGAGAAAAAATGTAGCTTAATGGAAAAAGACAAAGCTTCTTTAAGTTTGTCAAGTAAAATGTTTATAAAAGTTCTGAGAAATGGGGCAGTTCACCTATAGGGGAGTCCCACTCAGTGTAGAAGCTCATAGTTAGGAATCAAATAGAAGAATAGCTAATGGATACTAAGCTTAATACTTAAGTGATAAGTTGATCTGTGCAGCAAATCACCATGGCAGACGTTTACCTATGTAAAAAAACCTGCACGTCCTGCACATGTACCCCAGAACTTAACACAAACTAGAAGTTAAAGAAGAAAAATGAATAAAAATAATAAATGAGATTAGGCATTTGGCACATAAAGACATTTAAAAATAAAAAAAAATAAAAAGTCACTTTGTAGAATGAAATTTGCCGATTACTTACAATGAAAGAATGCTTTGTTCCCCTTTACTATCCATTAGAGTTGGGTCACTAAGAAAAAAAAGTTTTCATTTCCAATTCATGAAAAAGTGAGTGTGTGCGAAAAAAAAATAAAAGGAGAAAACAGAAATGTAATTAGCCAAATATAAATAGTCTTTGGATTATTCACTGCTTTACTTTATCCTTTTGAGAAGGTAATTGGGAACTGATTATGTTCTCAGAATTACTGGAGATGCTGCAGATGGCTTTAAAAATATTCTCAAATTAAAACACAAGTATGTGTGTGCTCTGGCAACAGAAATCATAAAACTTTACTTCATAAACTCACTCTTTTTAAAAAAAAAACTTTTATTTTAGGTTCAGGGCTACATGTGTAGGTTTCTTATACAGGTAAACTCATTGCACAGGGGTTTGTTATACAGATTATTTTGTGACCGAGGAGGTGCTAAGCCTAGTACCCAATCGTTTTTTTTGGTTTTTTGTTTTTGTTTTTGTTTTTTGCTCCTCTCCCTTCTCCCACCCTCCACCCTCAGGCAGGCCCCAGTGTCACAAACTCACCCTTATTTTCACTGAGATAATCCAATGAAAAATATTTTATTATATTGAAAAGCTACTCTTTGTAAAAGTTCTCATCCTGAGTATTATATTCTAATAAATAACAACTAAACATACAAGAAAGAGATGCTCATAATTATAGACATTCTGCTACAATTTATATATCTTTTATTCATATTATATAAATATTCACACCTAATTATAACATTCACAATTTTATGAAAACAGATGTAAATGAAATTGTAACTTTATCAAATATTAGACTAGGATGGAGGAAACCTCTTTACTACGTCAGATTCCAGTTACTGTAACACAAAACAGGGAAATTGCTCACCATATATTTCTTTAAAAATGGCTGGAATAACATTTGCCATCTACAAGGGTTTCTTTAACAATTACTTAAATCAGATATTTATGTACTGATGTAAATTGTCAGATGATTTTAAGACAGCTATAGTCTACATTTCCAAACCAACTTCATTTTTCCACCTCTTGAGTGTTTCCATAACAGATTTGCATGTGTTGCAATAGAAAAACACATACTGCCTGAGTGCTCTGATGATGTTACTTCTAGAGCCTTCCCTGGTACAGCTTGTTTTGACCTAGGACAAATCACTGGAACCATCTGGTCTTTGGCTTCTTCATTTTTAAAAGGGTAGAGGGAAATATTTGGATCTGATGAATGCAAAAAAATTTTTTAAGATTCTAATGCCAAAATGGAATCTTACACATTGGTTAGTCCCAAGAAAGTAAATAACAGAAAGAAAATCTATCTACATATGATGAATTGCAAAGGGAATAATTTATAATTTAAATTTACTATCAACATGATTCCATTAAATGACTTTGACTATCATTTTCTCTTTTAGCAAAATAATTTACAAAAACATTTATAAAGGAGATATGTGTATATTTTCTTTCTGTTTTTAGGGGTCACTGGGTTTTTAATAATTTCCTATATGGTTTTCTAAGGACAATTTTAAAACGTTGTTTATATGTGTGGACCCCCCGTCTCAATCTCCCTGTTCCCATTGCATTGGCTGTCTCCCAGTTCTTCTAAAATCCATAGGAATCCTTGCCTTATGTTACTTGCACTTGCTGTTATTTCTGCCTAATAAACTCCTTCTACTAATTATTGCTTGCCTGGATCATTTGGAACACAATTCAGCTCTCATCCTCCATTAAATTGTACCTCACTGGCCTAGCCATCATTGTCTGTTATAGTCTCTACTATTATTCCTCAATATTTACCTTTTCCATGGTTCCTATTGCAAGATAAAATTCTTTTATGCTCAACCTTGACAAGAATATATATTCTTTCTGTCTTCTTTACTACAGTGCCAAGATCAATCCCTGGCAATAAATCCTGTCTTTGTTGAATGAATAGGAAAGTACCTTTGGGCATGTGTAGCCTGTAAGCTACATTATTATTAAAATATTAATTTAAAATTTATTCAAACTTAAGCAGTTATGATTATGTTACATATTTAAATTGTTTCAATAATTTGACCCATGAATAAGTAACTATTCCTAGTATAGTACATTGTATATACAGTTAAATGCTTACACATGTTCTTTTTTTCTCTTAAAGGTTATTTGAAATTTCAGATGGTAACAAGTTTGGAATTGTCTTTTTCTTCAGCTATGGACTGTATCAAAGTTTATGGGCTATAATTGTATTTTGGTTTCTGCCAGGCATCAGCATAGCTCATTTGCATGACTGGTATAAAATTTACTTATTCAGTGAATCATGCTCAGCTGCTGTACTGTTCAATCTGTAATAATAACTGCAGGGTGACTGACTAACGATAACTAATCTTCTCTCAACTACAAAAGCATGTAAATTAGTAAAATAAATGTTTAGTTGTGTATGTGTGTGTGTTTACATGTTGGAGTTGGGGTGGATTATGCTCTTCAATTTCAATGCAACGCTGCACACCCTTAATCAATCTGGAGAAAAAAATGTGCAGAAAAATGACAGTCAATCCTAGCCACAAATCAGTAGTCATTATATCCATTCTCTTAGCCATGAATATGACATTAAACTTTATAAATGAATACATTGTCTATTTTTTAGTGGTGAGGTGTATTAGTCTGTTCTCACGCTACTATAAAGAGCTGCCAGAGACTGGGTAATTAATTTTAAAAAAGGTTAAATGACTCTTAGTTCTGCATGGCTGGGGAGGCCTCAGGAAACTTATAATCATGGTGGAAGGGGAAGCAAACATGTCTTCTTCACATGGCAGCAGGAAGGAAAAGTGCTGATCAAAGGAGGAAAAGACCCTTATAAAACCATCAGATCTCATGAGATTTCACTCACTATCACAAGAACAGCATGGGAGTAACTGGCTTCATGATTTAATTACCTCCCACCATGTCCCTCCCATGACAGTGGGGATAATGAGAACTACAATTCAAGATGAGATTTGGGTGGGGACACAGGCAAACCATATCATAAAGTCTCTTCATCACATCACCCAAAGTAGAAACTGAAGCATTTCCTGCATCTTCTTGGCACCCTTATGAATTAATGATCATGATAAAACAAATGCAACTGAATAATCTGTTTTTCACTGGGATATGGAATTCAGTATAACTTGAAGTTACCTTTAAACTGTGGTATTAGAAATAAGCAAAGTCCAAATACTAGATAGTTCATTTACACAATTGAAGAGGAGAAGAATGACATAGATATAGCTACTTGTTTTATTTAGGAATATAATTAGCTAAACATCTTATTAATACTTCTATAGCAGACTTTCAATAATGATTTTCCAACAGATTTTAGGGTACTAAAACCATGATGATTTGAGATGTTTAAAAATAGATAGGAAGATATTTTCAATCCCACTGTATATTAACCTATATACTGCTACACAAGATGATTGTTTCATTTTCAATAATTTTTAAAGTGTTTAAAATAAAATGAAAACAAACATACAACTGAATAAAATGGAAAAATGAACCACAGAGAATAGATATAGTGTGGTTCCATTATTATAGTATCTATGTATACATAATAAATAGGCATATATCATACATATTCCAGATGATGTTTATGATATATTACCTATATCACAGATAGAAAAATTGAGGAAATAATTCAAACTAAACTGTTAATTGAGACTACTTGCAAAAATGGCATTTGAGAGGGCAGAGATTTTATTTTTAATTTTCAAATGTTAGTTTTACTTAAATTTATTACAATGAATGTGTATGTTCTTATAATTTAAAAGTAAATAAAATTGGCTCTGATTTAGATTTTGGATGTTTCCATTTTATTTATTCAATATATGCTTTGTAATATGTATATTTTGAGCTTCTTGGAAGCATTCAAAATAGAGTTATTTTAACAATTTCAAGGCTAAATAAACACTGCTATTTTTCTTCAGCATCCATGTGAAATGTCCGTAGAGCCCAGCTTCCTTGCCTGTTTATAAACACTCAGAGGACCCTGGTGTGATCAGTGGCATCATTACATTACTGCTTAATAGCACATGCTGTTGATACATTAATTGTGTTATTGACTATTTTAAAAGTTTATGACCTCATCTGCATTCCAGTTTGACCTTGTTTTGCACTTTTTGAGTGAATTGCCACATTCAACAACCTACGTAATGTAATATGCATTATATTAATAAATTTATAAAATGAAATGAAGAGCTAGCTGATACGCACCTCATTTTTTTAATCAACTAAGTCATTGTTAGGTAGACTCTATATTATGAAGAATTACATAATTGCAAAACTGTGATGGTACAGCTTCATGATTAGAAAAGATATTCCAATTTTTTTTGTAATTTTATTTTAAATAATAATTACCAGATGAATAGGCTGGGAGATATTCTTATGGTTTGAAGCAAGGGAAATGGCTCTTAACTTCATATAAATGTCTTATCTGAAAATGTCAAATGGATTCAGAATGTTCTCCTTGACACCATAAATAACTATTCAAAATAATATTTTAAGTGGAAATTTTAATAATTTAGTTTATTTTTTGTTTTTATTTTTTGAGACTGGGTCTTTGTCTGTTTCCCAGGCTGGAGTGCAGTGCTAGAATTATAGCTTATTGGGCTCAATAAGTTCTTGGGCTCAAGTGATCCTCCTGCCTCAGCTTCCCTGGTAGATGGAACTAAAGTGTGTGGCACTATGGTCAGCTAATATTTATTTACTTATTGTAGAGACAGGGCCTGACTATATTGTCCAGGCTGTTCCCAAACTCCTGGGCTCAAGAGATCCTTGCACCTTGGGAACTTTTATTTCTAAAACCCAAGTAAAGTCTTTACTTCCTAAGAAATGAAAGTTGACTGGGAAATATTTCTTAGTTAATTGAGGCCATAGAAATTTGTTCAGGATTGCAATATGAAAAATTAAACCTTGTATTTTACAGGTAATCTTTTAACATGTAGTCTGATGTTTACATAACAAAATATCACTTTTGGCATGTTTGCCAGTTTCCCTTCCTTTTCTACTCTCAGAACTCTAAGGAAAATGGAAACAACAGCTCCTTATGCTATTTATCCTCACTAAGCACAAAATAGCATGTTTGTGAATTTTACATTCTAAGAGAAGTTGGACAACGTGTTACATTCCATAGCAGAAAGGATGACACAGACTTTGGGATATTTATTGAATTTTCATTATTGGAGAGTATTGCTATATAAGGTTGTGATTGCTTAGATAGTTTAGAAAGTGGAACACACAAAGTATTTCCCAGACGGAATGTAAATAAAGGAACCTGGAAATAATACAAATGAAAGAATGAGGAAATAATTAGTGGAAATTAGAATTTCAGAGTTTGATTCAATAGGGACAGTCATCTATTCTTATTTATTTTTATTGATGAAGAAATGAACGTCTAGAACTATTAGATGACTTGTTCACAGCTTCTGAATTCATAGGTAGTGCAATGGTGATGTGAAACTAAGAGGTCTTGCTACTCTTTATCCAGAGCGTTATTACTGATTGCGATTACAGAAGACTATGGAAAGCCAATGAAGACAACCAGACGATGTGCAAAGTTGCTAACACATGAAGGAGATGTAATTTCTTTCACATGTTAGAAATTTCATATTAGAGATATTCATGTTAGAGATACTCACATGCAGCAAACTTGTTTGGAGCACAACATATGCACTAAGTGACAACTGGGACTACTAACAGAATAGGTGAGTCTAAGAGAAGGGATTTTGGGGGCAGGAATTAAAGATTTACACTCCATTCCCAATCATGGTGAATAAGTATTGGAATAAATATTATATATGTTACAAATCATGAATTCATTGTGATTTCAATTAATATAATGTGGAGTAGCTGGGATGTGGAATATTTTAAAAGTCATTTTCTAGATAAGTTTATGGTTATCACTCATTAAATTAGCTAGAAATATTTTCCACATCTGGCCCACCAAAATCCCAAATGACCTTATGAAGTTAGAAAGTCACATCACTATTAGGAATAGAAAAGTTCCTTCACACAGAGATTGTAGCCATTAAATGTACTAAAATTTAATTTCATCTTTCCAATGATTTGCTTCCTATGCTCATACAAATACAATTATTTGAGAAACAGAATAAATGTATTCCTCAACTAATTTTATCTAGTAATGAATGTCACTTCCTGATTGTAGAAATAGCACTTTATGAAATTACTCCATGATCCCAAGTCTTTTTTTCACTCAACCTCTTTACCAGGAAGACTTTCATCTCAGCTTCAGCTCTAAATCACTTTATTCATGAATAATGAACTAACGATCCTGTGTACTTGTGAATTATTTTAGATATCTAAATTATTGTTAAAATTTACATTCTCACTTTATGTGACAGAATGTCTAATTGAATATGCACTTGGTATAGCAGCCACTTCCTCAGACTCTCAGAGAATATTAAAGAACAGGGTGAGGTATTAGCAAAATGGGAACATAAAAAATTGAACAAAAAGGTATATTTCCTCACACTAACAGCATTTTTACCTGCACTGTAGAACAATTAAGAATTACTATTCTGCTAAGTGCCTAGGCCATTTTCTTAGAAGAAACAAATAAGCACTCTGTAACAGCACATTTCAAAGACTGATAATAAAATTTTCAGTGCATAGCAGTATAATAAATGTATCATTAACTCTTTGTAACTAACAAAGATATTTAAGATGGAAGAAAAAATGTTTTGGGTTTCTTCGTTTTGTTTTTCTGTAATTATCTGCAAAATTTTTAAAGCCTTAGCAAATTTTAATAATAGTCCAGTGAATGACCCCATTAATCTAAAGGCTAAACTGGATGAAGCCTAAATAATCATCTTGCATGTCTTTATATCTTGAGTGCTAAACAGAATAAAGTTCTACAACTTGGAATATTTTAAACAATTATAAGCAACAAACTCCAAGCATTAGCTATGCCTGGATTGGTGAAAACTTGAGTGACAGTACTTGTTAATACAGTTCATCATCTCTCTCTCTTTCCTTTGCTCAAAAGAATATAACATTTTTCATATTCTAAAAGAATATATTAAGCAAATGTAAGAAGATACATATACATATACATATAGGTTAGGTTCTTACATTTGCTTAATATATCATATTCTTTTTTATATGTAAAAGAATATATCATTAGTATATCATATTCTTGTATATACTCATATATACAGAATATGTATATTCTTTTATATATAAAAACATATATACACATATATAAAACAAATATATACATATAAACACATATATATAAAAACATATATACATAAATATATATATATATAAAATTCAGTGACAAGCACAATTGATAGCAATTTCTCACTTCAAAAATTCACATCTCTGAAGAGGGTAAAGTAGATGTTTCCACACTGAATTTCTAGTAATAATAATATTTATGTTTACTTAATTTGATGTAATCATCATCCAGCAGATAATCAATATATTTCCATCTTCCAACTCCTACTTATCCAAACTTTGACAAAAATGCTCCATGTTGTTTATAACAGATAACTTTTTCTAGTCAACAATACACTTATTACATAAAATATCCATGAAAATGGGACCTGGGCATTATCTCTCTATCAAGTTTGGTTTCCTTATTATTGTTTAATGTTAATTTTCTTTTCCAGAAGGCTCATCTGAATATATTTTTAATATTAGCGGGTTTTTAGAAAAAAATACGTCCTTGACTCCAACTTGCCAGTTACACATCTCATCTGGACCAGAGTTGGTAATATATTTTCTTGTTATTTTTCTGTGATACAGTGTCCTGAATCTGTCAACAGTCCATAACTTATCTCTATATATGACAGAATTAAGAGGGAGCTCCAAGACATCAGCAGGTGTAAACCCAATTTTGTAAGATCAATCCATTACTATCTAAAAACTATAAATGGAGAAGAGTAGATGAGACACATTTTTTTTCCATTGCAGTGGACAAGAGCAAGGCTAGTGGACGTTATAAAGTATTTGATCATGTATGTCAAGACGAAGAATGTATGAATTATGTAGTCTTACCAAAATTAACTGTCTCCTATATATGTTACCAAAAGGTTGCATACTAATAAGAAAAAATATATATTAAAGAATCATGAGAGATCTCAAAATAAAATTACTTTCTCCGGTTACATAATATTTTTGAAAGCATAATTTTGATTTCTTTATAAACTTAGAATCCTTTATTAATTCAGTTTTCTTCAAATTTGACTTATATATTGCAATTTCATTTGACTAACTACTTTTTAATTCCATTAACATTTTCACCTGAACTCAAGTCTGAAAAATAATTTTGAATGAACATTTAGAATGAAGTTGATGTGAAAACAAACAAACAGAATCCGAAACAAAATGAATTCTGTATTTCAGAAGTAAAGCACCCTTTTCATAAAGGAAATAAAATATTTTCCTCCATGGAAAATAATAGTGTTTCAATGAAGGATACTAATAAATTTCACTAGCATAAATATAAATGGAAACAAGAAAAAGAGGTAACATAAAAATCATAGTGCATATTCATGATATTAAGAGAAGTCTCATGCATTAACGTTTAGGAAGGTAGATAAAGATAGATTATTGTGTTTAAGTATATGGGTTTTTTTTAAATTTAAGATCATATTCTTCCAATTTGGTGGCAGTTTTAAGTCTGTATTTGATAGAATAAATGTTTTTGTCTAATGTTACAATGAAAGGCAGTTTCATATACTCCAGATTTTTTGATAAATACATTAGGATAATGACCAGTAACCTCAACATAATGTTTTATGACTGGTGACCTAGCAGTGAGCAGATTATAACCAGAGGATTCTGGAAGAAGAAAGGCAAAAATATTCCCTTAGAAAAACAAATGTTTCGATCATCTCTACTGGTAAGTGCTCTCTTCAAGTAGTTTCTGAGTACTTACTGTGTTTTACATCTATGCTAGTGGTGAGAGTGCAGTGGAGGAAAGGTACTGCCACTCTGTCAAGAACAAGCTATGGATCTAACATGATATTGGGGAAATCACCCCCTCCAGAGGAACGATGCAAGCTGAAATTCATACCAAGCCTTCAGAAATCCTGTTTGCTTTCCTTGGCAGTGCACCAGCCTGACTCCATCTAAACAGTGGTCTTCTTTTTACCTCCTGTTCCTCTTTGGTGACTTTAATTCATTTATTCTTTAATATAAGTCAGCACACTTCTGTTGGAAGACGAGCTCTTTTAATTTTGCAACTCTTTAATTTGTTTCCACTTCACAACTCCCTGACATTCTTAGATAATTATAATGGTTGGTTATATATATATATATATATACACGTATATATATATATACGTATATATATATACGTGTATATATATATATATATACACGTATATATATATATATATATACGTGTATATATATATGGGCTGATTACTTATTTCAGACATAAAGCCCTGAACAAGTTTGAACTAGTCACACCAACAAACTGAACTGATAAAAATGCCTGCCTTAGAAGACAAAAAATAGCACAGAAGAGAAAACAGGCCACAGAATTTCCTCATTAAGGATCTTCTAGGGCCAAAGTATATCATATTATTGTCTATCAGTTGTCTTTATTAGCATGTAAATCAGAGATAAAGAGTGAAAGTGTTGCATCACTTCAAGCTCTGACTCCTAAAAAAAAAAAAAAAAAAGATCCTGAATGGACTACATCTAAAATGTAAAATAGCAGCAAAGAAGAAAACATGTCTGGCCATACCATATGTGAAGGAAATGTTTAACATTAAAGTTAAGACAATAAAATTTAAATTTCCCATGAAATGAACTCTAGAGGGGACAAAAAATAATTTGCAATCTTCATGAAGTGACTCGTCTCATGAAACAGAAGTATTGCTAACACTAGTTATCATTTCAGTGATTCCACAAAGAATTTCCCACTAAAAATACTTAGTTTTTATGTCATGGAATACATAGTCACCATTTATGAAATATATATTTAAAAGAATAAATGAACATATATTAAATTTAAAAACAATTAACCAAGAAAATGGTTGTATTTATTTTCCTGAATTTACCTGATATTTACTTGGGATACTGAATATGAAAACGTGACATCAATAATTCTAACTTCCTAAAAAATATATTTGCTGCTTGTAAGAGTAATCATTTCAGAAAGCAAAATTATTAGTATGATGATAAAATAAATGAAAAGAACTTGGGTAGCTTCTCTGCTTTTTACCTGAAGCTTCTGATTTACTTTGAAGGGACAGGGAATGGGGAGGCTGAATTAGTGGACCTCCCTACCAACTTGCACAAAGATGATGAATAGGGAAAAAGATTCAAAGTTTTGGCCACTATCATACCATTTACTATTTACTTCATCCTCCTCACACCTTGGTTTAAAATGCAGGACAGGCATACAAAAGCTAACAAGGGTGGGAGGAAAGCAATCAATGAGTGAATAAGCTGTGAAATAATCTGGTAAGAATCCTGATTTAGAAAATCATTTTTTTAAATTACGTATCTTATAATCACATGAAAAATATTTTCAATGGCTTGAGATAAATGGGATCAGAATTCTATAATCATTCAATTATATTAAGTCCCTTTAGTGGCTAGAGGGAAATTGGATTTGCTGATTGATTGATTGATCGATTGATTGTCTACGGCATTTGCATCAGCCGAGATCTAGTTGGAATACAGAGAGCCCGTTAGTTGTTTAAACAGAGAGAATTTAACATGGGGAATTGTTAATTGTTGGAGGACTAAAGGTACAAATAAAAAGTGAGAAAAAGAAAGAAAGAAAAAGGACACTGATGTAGCCAAGTAATGAAAAATTGCGAGAAAAACTAGAATACCTGTATAGCTTAGGAAACAGAAGGAAGGATTTCGGAGTTATCAGAAACTAAAAGTCTGGCACAGAGCCCTATGGAATTGGCACTCAGCCTTCTACGGAGAGGAAACTGACTGGCGACTCTTGGTAACTCCAAGAGAGAGTGATGAAACTGATTCCAGGAATGCAAAAAAGAAACCAAGAAACTGGCACTGCAACCAGCAAATGGCTGCTGCCAGGATGAAGTGCCATTGCTGCGGCAACCCTGAAAGGAACGGCCTGCAAAGCCGGACGCAGTAGCTCCCCTCACCCCGCCATTCGGTCTCCCTCTAGCGTGCCCTACTGGCCAAACTTAATAAGAAACCAGATGGCAAAGCGGATATGCAGAGCGCTGAGACTAGCCCGGGAATCACAAAGCTGGTGGGTTTGGAGCTGAAAGATAACAGCTTAAAAACTGGCACTGACGTTGAATTAAGGAAATTAAGATGTGATAACTGATAAGAATTCTTTCATTCTAAATCATAATATTATTCTGTGGTAAAAACAAGCTGAGGTACTGACTCCAGAAATAGAGCTGAGCCTGTCCAGAGGCTAGATGGCTGGGGACTTCTGAGAGCAACAGAAAAGATGAAAATGTTCAAAGCACAATTTTGTCATCTGATCTCCTTTTTTGAGTCTCCTTTGAAAGAACCACTTCCTCGGTGCTTCAGTGACATTCTCTATAAAACTGTACTGACTTTTTACCCTACTCTACGCTATATATAAATATAAGCCAAAACCACATAGGACCTGGCTATATTTGGTATGCCTCATCTATCATGGATAGTTAATTTGTGCATTCATCTTTTAAAACTAATAATGAATTTCTAAAACCTTTTAAACGGGCTTAAGTTTTGTAATCCATTTACTGAACATGCCTGCAATGAAAAATTAATTATTAAACAAGAGCCTTGGGAGGACATCAGCGGCCTTGTCACCCACGCGCTTGATTGATAACATGTCAGTTTCCAGACCACGGAGGGCGCTGACAGCTCTCAAATTTAAACCCGGAAGGGTAATGCTAAGCATGTCATGGCATAAGTCACATTTTTAAATTATTTTTATTAAATGTTAGATAGAATAAATTCATCCATGCCTCTCAAACTCAGCCTGATTAAATGAGCTGGCACTCTTTCAAATGTAAAGCATGGTTATGGCTTCTCAAGGGCATCGGAAACGCTGAAGCATAAGACACGGTAAATACAAAAGGCAAAAGAGGTGGACAGTGATATATTCACAAGCACCACGGGCGAAGTGAGGTTTTTGAAAATGCTGAGGCTAACAAAACAAGGGCAGCACGGTCCCCAAATGGTAAATGCACCTGCAGTGAGAGACTCTGCTTGAGTGCTGGTGCATAAAAGTGTCCACCACTAAGGGAAAAAAAACAACAGTAACAACAACAAAACCCTAAGAAACAGAAAGGAACAGCTGTAACCAATTTTCAAACCCTAAGTTTTGAGGTTGGGTTAGGAAGTTAGAATTATTCCATGTTTGTGTCAGTTCTACCCTTTAATTTCACAAAGTTAAGATGGTTTTCTGTGACTATAAAAAAAGAAAAGAACATCTGTTATAGTGTGTCTTCCTGTAGCAAAGACTACTGCTTCTTGAGCTTTTCTTCTTTCAGGCAAACCTCAATCTCACTCTATAAAAAGATTGAAAAATTCTGTATATCAAATATACTCGAGCAGTTCAGAGAGAGAACATATCATCTGCATTACTGCTGTCTAAAAATCCTCTCATATACTGAATTCAAACTAAAAGAACCTAAATGAAGAAAACAATAATTTACTTAGACCCAACTGGGTCACAATATTTGAAAAACGATACAGATTATTTTCACTGTATACTATGTGTTATTGTATTAACTTCATTTATTTTTTTTCAGTAATTATTTGCAATTAACTCGGCTGATGGGCTAAACTCTCCAGAAGATACAAATATGTGAACAACACTGTCTAGTCTTGCAGAGCTTTATATTTAATGGGAAGATACAATAAAGGAAAATGTTCTGTCTTATCTGAGAGGCACAAGGAAAGTGCTGTGTAAACTGAAGTTTGGGCTCTCAGAAGAGGTTTCATTAAGAGAATATCTTACCAGCTGGACATTTTATTGAATGTTACTATTTTTCCAGGTAGTTGGAGTACATTGGTGAATAGTCACCACTCTCTGCCCTTGTGAAGCTTGTATTCTAGTGAGTACAGGCAAATAATATTCAATACACAGTAATAAATATGTTAAATGACATGTTAGAACATTAGTGTTTAAAAAAAAAGAAAAAGTACAGGATAGTTGGGATTCTGAGTTCTTCATGCTGGGAATGAGTGATTATAGTTTTAATTAGGGTGGATGAGATAGGCCTCACTAAGAAAGAGATATTTGAAAAAAGATTCTACTATATTCTTTCAACTTTTAAACTAAATAAATTTAATTGTTAAAGAATAAGTAATTTAATATGTGAAGAATTTTAATAAGCATTGCTAGTGTGAGAGTGTTTTAAGAAAGGAAATAGCATCAACATTATAAATTAAGTTTATGTGTATGCTCAGTGCCTAGTACCAAACTGACATACAGTAAGCACACAAAAATGTTTACTGAATAAATGTACAAGTAAACTGATAGTATTATGAAATCCCTGAATGAATGTGTCTAAATGTGAATAGTCCTGTTCAGCTAGTAAGTGTCTGGTTTCTTGCAGAATCATAAAAGAAAAAGCTAACAAGTTAGGTCGAGACCTTACTCCAAATGCAAAATTAAAGGATTTTTATAGAAAATTCAGTATAGAATTGAAAACTAAGTTTTTAGCATCAAGGAAGAAAAGAACAGAGAAAAAGAGTTGTTGACAGGAATAGCATTGTGCTTTGAAGTGGTGGTTAAGTTTGATTAGATATGAAAGACACTGGAAATGTGGGAGGTGATTATTAGACTCCTAAATACCCCTTTCAAGAGATAACACAGACTTAAGGTAATATTATCATATTGGAACTTGAAAACTGGGCTATATCCAAAAGAAACTTATCCATTCATTCACGGAATCTTTTATTTAGGAAGTGTGTTCGTTCATTTGCATTGCTATAAAGGAATACCTGAGCCTGGGTAATTCATAAAGAAAAGAGGTTTATCTGGCTCATGGTTCTACAGGCTGGACAGGAAGCATGGTCTGGCATCTACTTCTGGTGAGGGCCTGAGGAAATTTACAATTATAGCAGAAGGTGAAGGGAAGCCAGCATATCACATGGCAAGAGCAGGAGCAAGAAAGGGAGGGAGAAGGTGCCAGGCTCTTTTAAGCAACCAAATCCTATGTGAACTCATAGAGGGAGAACTCATTACCAGGAGGACAGCACCAAGCCATTCATGAGGGATGCACTCCCATGACCCAGACACCACCCATTAGGCTCGTCACCAACACTGGAGGTCTGTTTTGTTTTGTTTTGTTTTGTTTTGTTTTGTTTCTGAGATGGAGTCTCACTCTGTTGCCCAGGCTGGAGTGAAGTGGCACAATCTTGGCTCACTGCAAACTCCGCCTCCCGGCTTCAAGCGATTCTCCTGCCTCAGCCTCCCGAGTAGCTGGGACTATGGGCGCACGTCACCATGCCTAGCTAATTTTTGTATTTTTAGTAGAGACGGGGTTTCACCATGTTGGCCAGGCTGGTCTCGATCTCCTGACCTCGTGATCCACCTGCCTTGGCCTCCCAAAGAGCTGGGATTACAGGCATGAGCCACCGCGCCTGGACTGGAAGTCATATTTCAACATGAGATTTAGAGGTAACAAAACAACCAAACCATATCAGGATGGAAAGAAAGAAAAAATAAAAATTCTGGGCCAGGTTACATGAAACACTAGAATAGAGAGAGGATGAAACCTGTCAGTTTGTGTTTGTTTGTTTGTTTGTTTAATTCTCATAGCACTCACAATGCAATCATAAAGACATGTAGATGCAGATTGTGACTGTTGATATTATACAATGAGAGTGCAAAGTGATATGAGAAAATTTTATATGAAGAATTATCTAAATTGGACACCCACTGGGGCCTTCAGGGTAAATAATGATTAATCCAGTTTAGAGAGTGGCAACAGTGTCCACAAGTGAGAAGAGAATGTGCCAGGGCCCGAGGAACAAATCAAGGAGCTTAGAAGAGGGCAGGAATAGCAAGGAGATGATAATCTGGAGATTGTTGGTTTAAGGAGTTCTTGGAATTGGAGAAAATTAATAGCAATGTGTCAACCAATAGAGTTGTTCTTTGGGAAACTCCATAAATGGGTCTTCAACTACCACACATGTCAATTAGCTAGTAGTTTTAAAATATCTGTCTATAGCTCTGCTCACTCTTCTGAGTTCTGTACTCTCACAATCCTACTTCCTATTGTGATTCCAACCTGAGTGTGTGTGTGTGTGTGTGTGTGTGTGTATCACTCAGATCAATATATTCCCAAATTAAACCTATACATCTCCCTTACTTCTTCAAAATTCCTCTTCCCCTTTTTACTTAGTTGGTGAAAGAAACAAAGTTTTCATCTCAGCAGTTGCCAAAATAAAAGAAAACATAATTCAGGCATCATTGACTTCTCCCTCTTCCTCATAGTTAGCCAGGTCCACTTCTACTCACACATTCCTGCCAGTTGTCTCTGCAATGTCTCTTATAACCAGCCCTTACACTCAATTATCAGTTCAGTTTCTCATCAATCTCCCACTCAGACTGTTGTAATTAAATTCTAATTGTTCTTCTTTCCTTTATTCCTTGTTGTTCTTCAATTCATTCTTTCTAATGCTGCCCATGCAGTCTCTACACAATGAAAGCGCCACAAAATGTCATATTGTTAAGGTTCCATTAAAAAAATTAAATAAAGAGCAACAAAATACTTCAGTCAATTATTATCAACTGCAAATATAACCCAAGATAAACCATAAACTCCTTTGAAATGCTCAGAGTCCTTTGCCATCAAAATCAACCTTCTGTCCACCCTGTAATAACAGCCATTTCCCTAGCCAATCATCCTTTAGAACATCTTGCTTCCCAAGCAAATTGGGTTCTTGCCTATCTCTCTGCCTTTGCTCAGATTGTACATGTTATTCATTTGTCCTCAGTCTCACAAACACACACTTACACTTCAAGGCCCAGTTAAAATGTCATTTAATATCTAAATTCAATTAATTCAGCCTGAAATGTCAGGCAAAGTTGAGATACAGGTTTCAGTCAGCAGCAAATAGTAGAAATATTGATAATAGATGACAGTAGAAAAGGAAGATCCCTTAAAAAAAGAAGTGAAGGAAGAGGAGCAAACCCAATTATAGTTCTAAGGACTATACTTCAAGGTTCTACATTCTTTGAATTTTTAAACTAAATATAATTAGTTTTTATACCATTAAACTAAATATATTCAACTGTTTAAGAAAAAAGTTTTTAGTTTAATTAAACGAAAGAGCTTCTGCACAGCAAAAGAAACTACCATCAGAGTGAACAGGCAACCTACAAAATGGGAGAAAATTTTCACAACCTACTCATCTGACAAAGGGCTAATATCCAGAATCTACAACGAACTCAAACAAATTTACAAAAAAAAAAAAAAAACAACCCCATCAAAAAGTGGGTGAAGGACATGAGCAGACACTTCTCAAAAGAAGACATTTTTGCAGCCAAAAAACACATGAAAAAATGCTCACCATCACTGGCCATTCAGAGAAATCCAAATCAAAACCACAATGAGATACCATCTCATACCAGTTAGAATGGCAATCATTAAAAAGTCAGGAAACAACAGGTGCTGGAGAGGATGTGGAGAAATAGGAACACTTTTACACTGTTGGTGGGACTGTAAACTAGTTCAACCATTGTGGAAGTCAGTGTGGCGATTCCTCAGGGACCTAGAACTACAAATACCATTTGACCCAGCCATCCCATTACTGGGTATATACCCAAAGGGCTATAAATCATGCTGTTATAAAGACACATGCACACGTATGTTTATTGTGGCACTATTCACAATAGCAAAGACTTGGAACCAACCCAAATGTCCAACAATGATAGACTGGATTAAGAAAATGTGGCACATATACACCATGGAATACTATGCAGCCATAAAAAATGATGAGTTCATGTCCTTTGTAGGGACATGGATGAAATTGGAAATCATCATTTTCAGTAAACTATCGCAAGAACAAAAAACCAAACACCGCATATTCTCACTCATAGGTGGGAATTGAACAATGGGAACACATGGACACAGGAAGGGGAACATCACACTCTGGGGACTGTTGTGGGGTGGGGGGAGGGGGGAGGGATAGCATTAGGAGATATACCTAATGCTAAATGACAAGTTAATGGGTGCAGCACACCAGCATGGCACATGTATACATATGTAACTAACCTGCACATTGTGCACATGTACCATAAAACTTAAAGTATAATAATAATAAAATAAAATAAAATAAAGACTTTATAGAAAAACTGTTAAAACTACTAAACAAATTCAATAAAGTTGGAGGATACAAAATAAATTTACAAAAATTCAAAAAAAAATGTTTTTATACAGTTAAACTAAATATATTCAATGGTTAAAGAAATAGGTAACTTGACATCATTCCTATTCTTCAATCATGTTTCTGGGAAAATAAAGTTCACAAATAATAGAATCAATATTTCTTTGTGCAGCAAGAAACTAATGCCATTCTTAATTTCTATCCATGCTAAAAAGGGGATTTCCAGATTAATTCATGACCAAGTGATTATATTCACAGTGCTTTTAAGTAGTGTAAAGCTAAGAGACAAATATCAAAATATTTTCTTCTGTTTTAAAATATTACTTTCCTGATCGTTTTAAAGTGCTAAAGTCATTTATAGAAAATCTTTATTGGTAGTTTTTGACTTGCATTTATCAAATACTTACTATGGGCCTATCAGTTTTCTAAGTATTTATTTACAAAATGGTAGATGAGGAATAGCAATTACAACTACTCACATTTCAAAAAGATTAAACCAAGACTTTAGAAAGGCAAACTATCTTGCCAAAGTCACATAGCTAATAAGTTCGATACACAAATAAGTGTGTCTGATTCAAATGTTTATTTTCCAACTAGAGAGCCGATGAGCTTGTTTTTATAACAACATACGTAAATAAAAGTGGAGATTTGATGTTTGGATTAAGATTCAAATATAGTTATTGTGCTTCTATTGACCACATTAATTAGTATTTAATGTAATACAGCAAACTGATTTTAAAACTGAACTCAACACTTAAAAATTGTGTCTTGAAAGTTTTAAGAATTATGTCCTTGAAAATGATGTCACCGGTTGTAAAGGGGCAAGAATAGGGAGCTATGCCATGCTGCAGGGAATCCCAAGTTTTAGTTTGTTACTTTCTCACTACTTAGAAAACAAGGGTAGAGAGAAATCCCAATAAGGGAAAAGCAGTGGCTTGTTCCCTGGCTGGCATGGTCTGAGAATGCTCTTGGTACAGCATTCTAAGTACCTAGGAGAGAATGTCAATCCCCTTGGTTTAATTAGGACCAGTGTTGTTTGGCTGTGACTGAAAGAGAGAGAGAGGGCAACATGGGATCTAAGAAACAGCAGGAACAGACGGGGCTGTGTACGCTTAGGGGGGCAGAGGGGACGGCAGAGTCCCCCAAGGTAACAGTGAATCCCAGGTACCCTGCTTAAGAGCAGAACCTTGAGGAGACCATCTTTGTCACTCCCAAACTTGAATATATTAGCTATATTAGGCTTCTTTAGCTTTTACTTCTTTCTTGCCTTGTTTTAATTTCTACCAGTACAGGTAACTATACGGCAGAAAACTTGTAAGAATTTAGTCATGATCAGGAAGATTTTCAGCTTACTGATGGTTCCTCACAGTTCTTGTCCAAAAATGTGGGTTTCCACTGTATTGAATCACTTCTTAAATAAATATTTATTATGTGAAATAGTACCAAGAAATGTGCTCCTTGTTTTCAGAAAGAGTTACAGCCACACTAGTTATATAAGAAGTAAGCTAGTTAGATTCTCTTGTAGAATGTCTTTATCTTCAGATTTCCTTGGGGTGAAAATTTTTAAAGATTCAACATGTTTGGTTTTATGTAAAGCCACACCATTAATTGTTAAAATATAGAAAGCAGAGTAATTATGAAGAAAAATATTTATTATTAAAAATTTAATTTGCTATGTCAATAACCTCACTATTAAACAGATATTTACTAAGGATTTTAAAGCTGCTTATATAAATTCATAAGCTAGTCAATAACTTCCTAATTAAACTCAAATTTAAAAATGGATACAATGAAGTTCTCAAAATTTATATTAAAATGCTTATGCTTATAATCTAGGCATATACATGATATTGTATTTTATACTGTTAGAATGGTAATCAAATACGTTCGTCTGAATTTTTAAATTTATTAAGTCTGTCCTAAAAGTCACTATTCTGTTTTAAAATTAATTTTACAATTAATCAAGAGTCTAAGAATTAAATATTTACATTTCTCATGTCTCTTTTTTAAGAAGATAAAAAAAACCCTCACCAATTTTTAGAGATCAATAATGATCTCTGTTTCGTTTCCAAACAGGACTAGTGATGTGCTAAATCTAATTTCTCAGAACTTAACTTTCACCAAAATAAAGTTATTCTTCCTGAGAATTTAATCTTCTATGAACTTCTTTTTTTCCTGTATATTTGCCATCCAACTTTACTTTTAATTAACAGTTTTGTTTTGGTATTTTTGTCTCTAATTTAAAAATATAATAAATTGTGTTCAAAATGGGACATATTGACCAGTCCATTAATTGTCAGGCTATCTGATCTAGTTCTTTCATTTTCTAGTTCTTTAACAGCAATTACTAGTATTTTTTTTTCATTTTCAGCCATCTATGTCTTGGGCCTTTCTGCACTCCCTGTGTGTACGTGGAGGCTTTTTTTATTTGTTTGTTTTTAATGTTAAATGTAGAAATCAAATTTAGAGATGATTTTAATGGAGCCACTAATCGGTTTATGAAACCACCTTGACCTTTACCCGACCCATTTTCCTCAGTCTCCCAATCAAACTGGTTGACCTGGTTTATTTAAGGAGCTTTCTCACAATTGTAATTGTATACACATACACATACATGGTAAGTGTATATGATTTAGAAATTCATTGTACAGAGCAAACCTACTGATGAAAGTATTGTTATATGTCAAAAGCGACTTTACAAATAACTTCCTTGCAACAAAGATCTTATTTGATTACTAAAAATCCATTTAATATATATAAAAATACATTCTGGCCCTTTGAATTTGGCTTTGACAACTTTAAGTAATGGTAAAAAAGAAAAAAAAAAGATTCCTCTCCGTATTCCATAGTATGTTTATTATTAACATGTATTGTTATCACATTGTTTTAGTTTACTTTCGCATTTCATTCTTTTATTCTATGTGAGGATATCTACACGAGATATGTTTCTTAATATTAATCAGCCCTTGATGGATACACATATTATTAGATAGATTTAGCATTTCGGGACTTTGAATGTACCTGGAAACATCACATCCAACAACTTAAATGAAGACGAAAAGAGAACCAATATAGTATGAAGCAGGAATTTTATTACTTCGTGCACTGCCAAAGAGCCTGTCCCCACTGCGAAATTACTCATGATACACTCAAGATGTTTTACTCTCTAGTCTATTCATTATAACTACAAAATTAAATAACGCTTTACAGGAACGCTTTTAATGATTGCTCCTCGTTATTAGAGATAGCACAGGAAGAAAAAGCCTTTATTTTAAAAAATAGTCTCTTTAAAAGGCATATCTGTCACGAGTTCTGTATCCTGCTAGTCTCTAGGGAAGGCAGATGGATGTGCCCGTTACCATGTGCAGGGGAAATGTAACAGACCTGACCGAGCCTCTGATAAATCTTCTCTATAGTCCCGTTAGTTTTGATGAAGTTCTTTGAGAAACTGAGAAGAGAAAAATGCCTGTGAAAAACATCCCTATTATGTAGTGTGGTGTTATCAGGACCCTGATTTATTTACTAGAAGGGATTCGGTCACAGAGGTAAAAATTAACTTTTTTTTTTGTTATATACATTTGCTTAGTGCAAACATATGGTTAAAAGCCTGACTATATATTGAAAGACTTTTCACAATATGATACATTAATTATCAGATTCCTTTAAAATATTCCCACAAAATATTGGCTTCTTAAAGTTTTTTTAAAAAGAAATTTATAGGACAGTTGTGTTGGCTCGCACCTGTAATCCCAGCATTTTGGGAGGCCGAGCCAGGTGGATCACCTGAGGTCAGGAGTTCGAGACCAGCCTGGCCAACAAGGTGAAACCCTGTCTCCACTAAAAATCCAAAAATTAGCCAGGCATGGTTGTGGGCACCTGTAGTCCCAGCTACTCAGAGAATCGCTTGAACCCGGGAGGCAGAAGTTGCAGCGAGCCGAGATTGTGCCATTGCACTCCAGCCTGGGTGACAGAGACTCTGTCTCAAAAAAAAAAAAAAAAAAAGAAAGAAAGAAAGAAAGAAATGTATAGCATTCATTTTTGTTATAACATATTTCAAAATCAATATGTTTTAAAAATTTGGCAGTAAGCAATACAGTATGGGCTTCCATGGAGTCCAGGTTGGAATCCAGCTTTTTTCACTTGGGAAAATGTGTGAGTTTGGAAATGTTTCTTGAATTGTGTTTCAGTTTTCTTGGCAGAAAGTAGATAAAGAAATAGTAGCAAATTTATGGGATTTGGGGAATGATTAAATGAGATATTTTATTTAAGCCTCTTGTTATTCCTGACAAATAATAATAAATAAATGCTTTAGCTATTATTATCAGCATTGTCCAAGCAATCTTTGAATTTTTCTCTAAGGAAGAAAGGGGACTATTTTGAAGTGGTCCACCTAGCAATAAATATTCCTTTCCAAATTATTTTTGGGATCTTTTTCCTCCTCTCTGTAATTTAGCTGATATAAAACTTAAGTCTCCTTTGTAAAGAGGAGGACATAGGAGAAAGAGAACAGATACTGTGTTCCAAGTGTTTTCTATTAAAAACTATCAGTAGAGGAGAGGAATATTCAAAAATTAAGGCAAGCAGAATCACGGACATTTCTGCATATGGGAACATCCATTTGCTTTCCCCATTGATTGAATAGAAGAGTCCCATTCCCAAAACTCTGATCTCTTAAAAAAAAAAAAAAAAAGTTGTAGGGAGAGGAGTAGGGAAGAGAAGTTGTTTGGTGAAGTCAGGGGATTTTCTTTTATTATTTGAGTTCGCTTTAAATAATTGGCCACTCATTTTGAAGATTTAGGTAAGTTTGCTGGGCTAGCAACTTACTATATAAAAACAGAACTAAGTAGGATTTTCTATGCAACAATTTCAGATAATACTTATTACTTTGTCATTAGAACTCATTCCCCTCACACAGAAACACAAAAATGCACACACACTCATACTTTAAAACTTTAGGAATACCTTTCACTTTCCCCAAACATTCCGTGTATGCTCACTATGTTTGACATCCCCTATCCTTGCCAATAAACTCATCTTAAGGTCCTTGTGCCTCCTACAGCAGCAATTATACTAAATTAAACCATAATAATGGCAATGCATACATTTTAAATATCTTCCACAAATAATATGCTTATTTCTAATTTCCAAAGTAAAGAAATGCATTTAGCTAGGTAACAGATGATGATTGCATTTTCTCCGTGAGAGCAAAGTATGAGTAGGGTGTTTTGATATTCTTTTAATAACATAATTCTGCTTATTTCATAGGTATTTAGTCCTGCCCTATAGCCAGAATGGCCTTAGACAGAATGGCCTTTTTAGATGACTAATATAAAAAGCTGTGGTAGGCATCATTACATAACAGTATAAAAATTGGATCTTATAGGCCAGGCATGGCGGCTCAAGCCTGTAATCCCAGCACCTTGGGAGTCCGAGGCGGGCAGATCACGAGGTCAGGAGACTGAGACCATCCTGGCTAACACGGTGAAACCCCGTCTCCACTAAATATACAAAAAAATTAGCCAGGCGTGGTGGCAGGCCCCTGTAGTCCCAGCTACTCGGGAGGCTGAGGCAGGAGAATGGCGTGAACCCGGGAGGCGCAGCTTGCAGTGAGCCGAGATCGCACCACTGCACTCCAGCCTGGGCGACAGAGCGAGACTCCGTCTCAAAACAAACAAACAAACAAAAAAATTGGATCTTATAAGGAGAAATATTATTATAACACCCTAAGTCCAAGACCTAAAAGAATTTGAAACATGGAGGATAGATTGTGCAGGAAGGTATAAAATACAAAACCGGAATAGAAATGGAAGAGGCTTCTGTGGTAATCTAGGTCATTGGTTCTGAATCTTGGCTGAAATTATCAGAATTACCCGAATAATGTATCAAAAATACTGATTGCCAAGTCTCAATCCCTAAAGATTTGGTTGGTTAGATCAGGAAATAAGTATTTGTAGTCATATCCCTGACGATTTTCTGCAGTCCCTTTCACACAGGTCCTTGGACCATAACTTAGAACTCAATGACCTAGAAGAAGAAAGCAGATTGGTGAAGGGATATATTAAAAACACAGAGATGTTTTAGCTGTTTAAGTTGAATTAAGGTCATTTATTCTAAAAGTGTCTCTTTGGGAGTACTTATTTGGATGTAATTTTCATTTGTTTAGCTCCTGTTATGTAGTGAACATTACTATATTTAATATCGTATTTGATTATTAGATCTAATATATAGCTATATAGTATTTATTTCAATAAGATATGTGACTTATTTATAATAATGACTTCATTACAATTTCATAACTTATTTATACATTTAAAGGAAAATACAACTTCAAATATTTTTGCAAACATATAATAGAATTCCATTTTAAAGGGAAATGATGTAATTTCAAAAGGAAAATACTTTTTTGAAGAACGAAAATTGATCTAAGCCTAATTTGTCCTCCAATGTCAACATCCAAAGTATTTGCATATACTAATGCTTCAACATTACTACCAGCGTGTGAACATATTACCTTGAAAAACTCCAAAGAGTATCAAAACTTATTCTGAATTTTTTTTTCTGGAAAATTTTCCTAAGTACGCAACAGTAGAAAGAGCTATTCTCCAAAACTTCCAAAACACCAGTGTTTAAGGGTTGAAATAGCTAAAAATATTTTAGAACATTGGTTCAATGTTACGGTATTGAATATTGTACAGCCACCAAAAAAAATTGTAAAAATGTAAAAAAATTTGTAAGTATTAAAAGATAAAATTTTGAGTAAAAAAACACAAATAGGTTCCATATAGGAAGATAGTAAATCTGTTAATACATTTATGTATGAGTATAAAGGCTGAAAGAAGAGTTAAAACATATTAAGACAGTGGGTTTCTGAGGGGTTTTTAATATTTAATTTTAAAATATAAATTTAATAACAAAATGTCAAAATTATTAGTAAAACAGTATTCATTTGGCTTTAAAATTCTTCTGCATCAGTTATTTGTGGCATAATTGAAAACATTATGGGAGCATGGGATATAGAGGAGTAAGAAATAACTTAAATTCACTCATTCAGCAAAAAGTTGTGAACCATATTGTATATTCAGGCCGTGTATATATTGGAATTTGAATAAGAATCCTCATATGCGTGCAGGTAATGTCCACTTTTGTTTCCGTGTTCCTCATTTTGACAAGTGTTGATCAACAATTTGTGTGAACAAATCCCAGGACTGATGCATCCCTGAGTCCTTGTGCATATGGTTAAAACTTTTCTCCAAGTGTCTTTCCTGAATTTGAGAGTGGTTGGGGTATTCGTGAATATATCAACTTTACCTCATGAAAAACATAAAGTGAAAATATCTCACTACTTTTAGAACAACTGGTACATGGAAAATGCTTCTGGTCCTCTGTGATTGTACTCAATGGGAAGGCTTCAAATTGAAGCTTATTTTATCATTCATATTAGCATCCTTCATGAAACACAAATATATTTATTATATATATACTGCAAAACCACACATACATTTTATTAAACTTAGAATAATTTCTCATCAGTGTCGGATACAGTTGCATAGATTTGGAATAAGGGAATAAGACAAAACATAATAATATGGAACAAAATAATGAAAAGTTCTCAACAAATCCTTTGTTATTGTTTACATTCTTTTTAGCAGTTAAAATTGCTAGAGCCTATTCAAAGTTACTGGAGAGTAAAAAGCACTATAACTAACAGTGGAATTTCTTCTAAGTACTAGCTACCCACTGGGAAAAGAACTGTATCACATTTCTTTTCTATGTAAACAATTTAGGCAAGGAGAAATCAGCTAGTACACAATCTATAAAACTGTTGGTTTATATTTTGTGAGGTGAAGACTGTATGTAATTATATATTGTTTTGTTTTATTGTTATTCGGGAAATATGCTGACTCTATATTTTCAGTCCTGGCAACAAATTCCAGTCCCCTTTACCCCACTGGCTACTATAGACTTTTTACGTAGATATCCCTCAGTGATAAATAAGAGTCAGCATATTCAAAACAGAATTTTCTATACTTTCTCCATCCACCAATATTATCTTTACCCTGCATCAAATCACCTCTTCTTACTTTCTCTTCTACTGTCCAAAAAGAAGTCTGGAAGCCTAGACTCATCTTAAATAAACCCTCTCCTTCTACCCAACATGTAGCAATTATATCTGGTCAATTCCTTTTTACTTACATATTTTCTTATATTCATTGTATACCTATCAATGTAAGAGAATCATCACTTGCCTATCCGCTTCTAATCTAGCCAATTCTGAATACCCACGGTGCACCTAAACTCCTTTCATTAATGGAGTATATCCTGAACTTACAGTCTAAATTCTCATAGAACAAGAACATTAAAATATTGAATCACAAGTTTATCACTTATTAAACACATTCTATCAACTTTATGTAATAAAGATGAACTAAAATAATTCCTACTTTTCTAAAACAAAACTATTTTATTTTTATTTTTATATTTTTTTATTTATTACCAAACATCTTCATTATAGCAGCTCAGAGCCTAACCTTCTATTACCAAACATTAGCGTTCATCTCAACCAACTGAGGGCCTCGTTAAAACGCAGGCTACTGGTCTCAGAGTTTCTGAATCAGAAAATTTAGTGTTGGGCTCTAGAATTTGCCTTCCCAACAAGCTTGTATATGAGTCTGATGCTGGGACTGTACGTTGAGAAGCGCAATTCTAACACACAGTTGTAAACTCCTCTTCCAGATTTCAGAGCTGTTCATAATTTCACCCTACTTATCTCATTGCACTTAGTGCAAATTTCTTTTGCTAGATAGAGGTGGGTTTATTGGGAAATTGACACAAAAGTTGCAAGTCCCCTCATTTGTACAGGCCTCTTCAAAGTCCTTATAATTTGTATTCTTTTCTTTAAAGAGAGCTCTACAAATATATAAGCCTCAAGTCACAAAAAGCCTAAATCCTCCCGTGAATCAAGCATCTAGGATTTTTAATTGATCTCCGAGTATGTTAAATTCTTTTTCATTTCTGTGCCTTGTCTGGTCTGTACTCCTTATTTAGTCAGGAGATTTAGCCCTCACTCTGCATTTGTTTCTCTCCCACAGCAGATTCCACCCATCGTTGACTCTCAAGAACATTTATTTATTTACTAAACGGATCTAACTCTTTTTTTATTGATGGTTAACTGCCTTGCATTGCTACTAGTTCTCTTTTTAAAAATACTTCGTATTTAGTTGAGTTTTTTTTTGCTTTTAGTGTTGAATGTATTAAATACAATATAGTTATTATCAATAAAACAAAGAAATGCAACAGATCACATAGTAAACACTATACATTGGAATTTTTATATGTACTAAAGAGATGTCCTACCAGCCTTAAAATGTAAGGAGCACGTGACTGTCTCTAAAGAGTCCAAATATAAAATCCTTTTGGATGTCACTTTACCAAACTACATATCTGCTAATTAACTGATGTTCAGGAAATGTGAAGAGCAAGTTAATCAAGTTAATTAAAATAACTATAAAAATAAAAGCTTATATTTATTGAAGACTGACTAATGGGCAGGTACTGTGCTAAGAGGTTTACACATATTAATATGATCTAACCTCAATTTTTCCCTAAAATTAACTACTATTATTGTTGGAGTGGTTGTTGTTTTAAGATAAAACCGAACCTAGAAATGTTGATAAGTTCCTCAAAGTCCCCAGCTAGTATAGAATACGGATTCAAACCCCCAACTACAGGACTCCAAAGCCTTAACTTTAATTTACCTAATCAGTTGAATTAGCAGCTGTAATCCATTATGTTGAGGCTCGGTGGGTGCCTCACAGTGGGGAAATCCTTTCAATCATTTTTCTTCTCTCTATTGCCTATAAAAGCCTGTTAGGCAGGAAGCTAACTTCACTTAGCTACAGCACAACAGCACAAACAGGTATACTTGGAAGTCAAGAGATCTCCAATGTCATTTTTATAGCTTTCAGACTGATACATGCCAGCTAACAGATTTTGATGATGGCTATTATTTGATGAATAATAGCCTATTAGTCCTAGAATCTTCTATTACTAGTTTATCCTGTTCTATTTGCCATACTCTTTTCCTTAGTTGTGTATGCATTGCTCAATTCATGACAATTCTGGACTCCTGCAGTGATTTCTTGTCCTTGATGACAAAAATACACCTCAGGACATATTTACATTACAACTGGACCTTTACTATTAATAATTGAAAGAAAAGTAATTCAAACTCGGATTAGCCACCATCGATGATGGGAGGTAGAAACTAGTGGGTAAAGTAAAATGTTGGATTATTTGACTTCCATTTTTGTAAAGTAGAAAGATTAGATATTTAGTTCTATTTCTCTGCTAGTTACCCTTCTATGGATTCGAAAGAATTTCAAAGACATTGTGATATTTATCACTATATGCATATGACTTAAAAGTGAGTAATACAATTTCCTACATCAATGTAAAACTACAGAAAAAGGAAATGAAGACATATGTATGACATGCTAGCAATAACTTACAAATTCTGACTCTATTAAATATAGTGCCACATTTTTTCTTCATATATCATTTGTATTGCCCCTTTTAATCATGATGTTATTTACATCAACTCTATGATAAAGTAATGTCAAATATTTACTTATGGAACTGTCACCCCACAGTACTTATTAGGCACACACTACATTCAACGTAAACATCAGGAAACAGAAAAATATGTGTCTGTATCCTGCATTTATAGTCTAAATTCTAATAGAACAAAAACATTATTCAAATAGTGAATTACAAATTTATCATTTATTAAATGCATTTTACCAACTGCATATCATGAAGATGAACTAAAATAATTACCACTTTTCTAAAATAAAACTATTTTATTTTAATCTTGGGAGATGGGAAATTTGCCAGAATGCTTTTCATTAGATATCTGTTAAATTAATACCTTAGCAGTCACTCTACTGAGGAGTATTATTCGTATGCCAAAAATGAAATATCTTCTGTACAGCACCTACCCATCACAGTAATGCAAGAGACTGTGTCCCATATGAAACATCACTAGAACATTGTAATAGGACCTGAGGCATTTCATTTTTAATTAGAGAAGTGTCAAAAAGACTAATCAAATTAAACATAACAGTACTAACAGATTAAATAACCTATTTGGAGTGAGTCATGCATGATGGTTGGAGAGCTGAATATTGTAGGCTGCTTTTCTTAAAATTATCCTCCAAAAATGTTTTGGTCTTGAAGGGGATGTTCACATTTAGATCACTTGTTCCTTGAAAATATGACTAGGTGGCTACTAATATCAGTAAACCTGTCCTCCCAAATAATGAAGCACCTATTTTGAAATTCATCTTTCTTTTACTCAGCAAAAACAGCACTCTTCTTTATAGCTTTATAAAGAGAACACGTTTCATTTCAATTATCAGTTAAATCATGAAACTAAAGATAAATACATGACCTCGCCTTGAATAGAGTATCCTATGTAGAGCAGTAACTTCTTTCCTTTTCTTCACTTGCTTCCTGCCTTCCTTCTTTCTTCCTTTTTCTTTCCTTCTTTGGCAAATCTGAAATCATTCTACGGTTTCTTTAATGTTTTATTCAAAGAACCAACTTTGAAAGAATTGATTTTAAAAGATTTTTAAATGGTGATTCTATTGTTACTTGTTGAATAGAATATTAAACTACTAGAAATTCAATAAATGTAACCTTATAAATTATAAAAATTATAAAATATATTTAGTATTTTAATAATGTGCACGTGTGTGTATGTGTGAGAGAAAGAGAGAGAAAAACTAAGAGTAAACCTGGCCACCATGTTTTCTCTAGTGATTTACATTCTTTTTCAAGGCACAACAAGTAAGTTATTACCAACAATATTTAATTGCTTTGTCTAATTTTTCATTGATGCAAGAAAGAAAGAAAAAACAACAAAAACAAAATAAATGGTGGGACCTCAGATTTTTCCTGATGAATGAACACTGATAAGAAAATTCTGAATCATTGTTCCACCCAGTTAATACTATTAATGGACTAATGAACAGCAAGACTACAAATACGTTGAATGGTTAGTGAGTCGCATTTTTTTCCATTTCATGAACAGAAGAGACAGCCTCTGACTCATCCAGCTTCTGCCTCCATAATTGGGATGGTTCCTGCCCTCCTCTCCTCCAACTAAATCAAATAGTTAACGCTAAAACACTCAAAATAGACAAATATTTTCTTTTTTATGTAAAACGATTAAAGAGTCACACTGTAGCGAAAATTCCGAAGTGTTACTATATTATAAAAGGCCCAGAAGATCAATTGTAGCGGACCTAAGTGTAAATTGGCTGGCATTAGACATCTTGGAGAAAAGAGCACTCTTCTCAGACCTCATGGAGATAATTAGGCCCAATTACTAGGTGAAGTCACTGTACTCATTTAAGACTCAGACAATGTGTCAATGTGTGCATGTGTGTGTGTGTTCCATAAAAATTGTGGCATAACAAAATTATAGCTGTGATCATATAGTAGTCTTTTTTATTAATAACATTTCTATGATTAGAAAAGTGATACATGGTCACTGTAAAAATTTTAGAGTATCTAGGTGAATGTATTGGAAAAACATAAATCACCCATGAAATCACCACTCAGAAATAACCAGTGCTAAAATCTTGTTACAGTTTTTCGAGGCCATATCCTAAACATATGCTTGTTTTTTAATGTAACACACACACACACACACACACACAATCCTACACATATTTCCCCTTCCTGAAATATGGATCATACTTTTATATCCTATTTTTTGTTAACTTTATGACATAAACATTTTATCCTATATCATTGAATGTTAAATTTTAAAAAATCATGATTTCATCTTCTGGATGTAGATTTATTTAACCACCTATCTGTGGTAAACAGCTGCATGCATAATTTTTTATCCATATCTCTGATTATTTTCAATGATATAAGCACCTGGATGTCAATTACATTTTTGACTTTTATATACTATAATTATAACACAATGCTTTATTTAAATATATCATTGAAACTCATGCTTCATGACCACATAACCTATTATTTGTACATAGACTGAGCCTGCTCACTTATCATTCCTCAGATGATAGCCTCATTCATCCTTAATTGGTTGTCCTTGGATATTGTTGATGGATAACAAAAAAAATCAAAGATTAAATAGGAAAAATACAATGTCCCGTATAAAAACAATTCTAGATTTGAGAAAAACAGGTTTAACATAAGACTATTGACCTTAACTATGAAAAAAACAGACAAGAGGGGAAAGACCATGAGAGCAGATGACAGACAGTACCAGAACAATTGTTACCATCACGAGATAAGCATCATCTGTGTCCCATGCTCTTGTTCTAATTCTCAGTGTAACCCAACACTCTGTCCCTCAGCCTATTTCAAACTGTTCATTTGTTCTTCAGAAACTTTTCTGCTTCCTTCATATTCAAGGTGTTTAAAAACAGAGATCAAAACATATATTTTCCCATTCAAATATGAAACTAGTCAGAACTCTTTTTGCTTTCATTAAATCTAGGCAATTTATTTGTCCCCACTAAAAGAAGAATTACTTTCTGTAAAGTGATAGTAATACTAGCTTACGATATACACTTTTTACTAAAATACTGTCCCCAAACAGCTCTTCTGAGCCTGGCTAGTAAGTAAGATTGTCTTATATTGATGCCCTTTGTAGAAACAAAGAACTAGCAATATGTAGAGGTAGAAACTGCAACAGGTAGCCCAGGCACAGTCTTATACTGGATGCTCTCATATTGCTTTCCTCGCATAATATCCTTTTAAGTTGATGGTGTCTTCTAGAACTTTTATTCACTTGTAAGAAAAAATTGGAATCTTCAGTCTTTCCCCAGAGTGTTCCCTCTATTATGCTACTTACCTGAGGTATGATTTTCTGTTGATAACATCATTGCTTTTATGTTAGTTCTACCAAGCACACTTAATCATATCTACTTGGCTTTCTTTCTTATTTTCTTTAACAATGTTCTGAGCCACACCCACTCTACTCAAAATTCTGCCCTGTCCCACACACACATAGCCAATCCTTCAGCAGGTGACCTATTTCTGTACCACTATTAACTGACTTCTTTATAGTTTCTTGGGAAGAAGTGGCCCAATTAGTTTTGAATTGTGTTTTTGATCTCCTACCCCTCCTATGATCTTATTCTCCCCTCCGAACTTCCATTGCCTCCATCCACCATTTCTGTGCTTGTAAATAACTTAAAATATCCTCCATGTTCAAAGACCTCTTTTGAGCCTTGCTCCTCTACAAGAAGCTGCCCCACCACTCCTTTTCTTAGTTACCAAATTTCTTGAATTAATTGTCTAGCCTTTTTTTCTTTTTACTCTAAAATAACCACTGCCTCCCATTTCACAGTGAATTCATAACTGTCAATTCCAAAGATCAATTCCAAAATTAGTTTTGGTCCTAATCAAGTTTCCTTGACTTCACAAACGCATTTAACAAGAGGATACTCCATATTTGTAATGATTTTCTTCTAAAACATACATGGAGATTATTGACTCCTGGCTCCTCATTTACCACCTTTTCCCACTGTCTGCATTGGTAACTCTTTTGAAGACACCCCTTTAATTGCTATTTGAATCTGGGCCTCACTCTCTTGTGTTATCAGTCTGCACACACTCCCTGGACAGGCTCACTGGCTTCTGTGACTCTGTAAGCAGGTAAGTATCAAATCTGAAGATATGTGGGCGAATGTGAAAAATATGGCCTGAATTTTAAGTGAGATTTGGAATGTGGGATACAGAAGATAATGAAGCTTAATTTACAAAAATCAAACTTTGTTAGTTATCCCTTCTCTCCATTGAGCTTTGCTTATCCTCTCTACTTCTGGTATTTCAATGGTGTCACCACCTAGCCAGTCGCTCAACTTTGAAATCACCAAAGTTGATTTGATAAATCATCTTTATCATTTGTAAATCATCAGACTTACCCTTCTTCGTTGCTATTTCTCTCAATGACTGATTTCTAATCTATTTTGCTTACCACCATCACAATTACCTTTCAAATACCTAGAATGGAACATACATTGAACAGATTCAAAAGGCTTAAAAAACTTTGATGATTCTCTCAACAGCATTCAACATCCACCTACTATTCAACTGCTTTACATGTTAGTCCCAACTTCAATTTCTAATCTCTGTCCTTGCATAATTGTTCTCTTCATTCTACCCAAGGAAAAGTAATCTCTCTTTCATCTATGTTCCTATGGCTCATTGTTCCTGTCAGTAGTTATAGCTCTCAACTACTTCTGTTTTATGAAATTATTTGCATGGCTGTCCCTCCAGTGAAATTATAAGTTCCTGATTGGTAGTGGCCATAATATTCACCTCAATTCCCACACCAGCACAATTCCTAGTAAATATTTGGAGCTCAACATATATTTTAAGAGTGAATTTCAGTAATTAAAATTATTCTGATATATCACAAGTATAACCTCATTTTTGATGAGGTTAACTCAATACCAAAACATGCTTTAGTGTAGCTTTAGGTTTATTAAAAGTTAGAGCCTGCCTTAGCTTTGGAAGAATTTCAAGAATTTTCATAAGTATCGTCATGACTCCTTACACTACTCTCCATGATACTAAGTGAAAAGTATGAATATTTCTTCATAGCATAAAGAAAATAAGACTAATAGAAATTAACTTACTTATCATTGTCACAAAGCCAGTGGGTGATACAGTGGGGATTAAAAACACTTACTTTGAATTTCCATTCATTAACATATTCACTCCATGAAGCATTCATTCAATAGAAACTTCCCATCTTTTTATGAGGACAAATGAGATAATGTCCGTAAAACAATTTGAGCTACTCAAGAAAAGCAGGCTATATAATTTAAGAGATGAATTTGATAAATTGGATTCACAAATAAGTGGATTGGCTGAAAGCCATTATAGAGAGGAAGTTATTGTGTCATTTTCCCAATCATCTTGCCAATTTACCTCAAGCCTTACAATCCTACAAATCTCCTATAAAACTCAGCAAATGAACTTCTTGAAAATGAGTTTTGGTCTCAATCCAGTAAATTTTATTTGTACTTTCCCCATATTCTCTCCAATAGTTCACTGACCCATTTCATCACCAAAGCTACTACTTATCAAAATCAGAATACAAGCACATTTGACTTGTTTCATAGCTAATATTTTAGCAATAGTCTTATATAATGATTTGATATGAAAAGCATTTGCTCTTTTGTATTATTATACTTATGTGTAGATTCTACTTAAGAATTCACCATGTAAGCCTTCAAGAGTGTGCTTATCACACTGCAGTCTTTTTCAATAATAGCACCTACTACATAGGACCCAAGGGCACCCATTAAGTGCTCAATGATATTTTCTACTAGGGTTTCTTTTTTCCCTCTGAGAGCATTTCTAGCATCTCAGAAGGGCAATACAATCAATGTGCAACCTCCAATAGTTCTGAAATTAACAATGTGGATGCTATTGAAATAGCCATAGTGTATGGAAAAGAAGTTGCTGATACATTGAGCAAATGTGTATCATACATAGGCCAGACAAATCTGGCCATGTCCTGTCTTACACTGCTTAGAAAAATAGAATGATTTCATTTAGGGCAGAAGTTGAACAGAAATAGAGTACAATTCAATTTGATTTTATAAGTAAACTCTGCTCCAAGAAAAGTGGCTCTCTATGTATAAATCAAAAATGCAATTTAAACAACACAATACATTTCAGATTTCTGAACGTTCATTCGGTTTTACTATAAATGAAGTTTCACTTTAAGTGAATTATACCATCACTTTTGGGAATCTAAATAAATCTCACTCTCTAAGCAATTTTCAGGCATTGATATTCCCTAACAGTTTAAAATACCCCTGTTTACAAGAATAAGGCAGATGGGTACCAGCAGATGGGCACCATGAGGGGAAAAGGAGTGGTACCCACCTGTTACTGCGTGTGTGCCCATGATCCCAGGTTTACTGGGTAGATGGTTCTATTTTTAAATTTTTGTCTCAAACATGAAAGAGAAATAGGATAAATGATATTTTAAACATTTTTACTATTTTAGTATTTTTAGAACTTAATTATATCCCAAATGTAATATGCAAATGTTACTGTTAGTAACAACGTCCTCCAAAACAAGAGGAACAAAATCTCTCCAGGAATTTTTAAAAATCATTGCAATGAACAGTCTATGGGTAATTAAAATAGTGCACATAAATTTATCAATGCGGTAAATCAGGACAAAAATTTTAAACATTTTTGCTGTACACAGAGAAAAATTACACATCCAATAATCTCAGAGAAGTACTCCATAAAGTACATATTAATTTAGAACCAACAGTATAGGTGAAGAAAATAACATTATTAAAGACCCAGAGATATACAACTAAGCTGGACCTAAGAACAAATATTTGGACACAGGCACATGTCTTTCTTGTTCTGTTAATTTTTTTGATTTTACAAATTTTTCTTTGATTAGAAGCAATTCACCTATCAGTAACATGCAATATATTTTTCCCATGTTACCATTCTTGCACACTATCTTGTAATAGCTGAAATGAGTCTCAAATTCATTCAGCAAATATTAATTGCTAATTATGTGCGAATTATATTGGAGATATGAAAAGCTATCTGAAGTAAATAACATCAGAGTTGTAAATGAACTTGCAATTTAGTTAGAAAAGAGTCATAAATGGGTAAATTAATTGATTAATATTGCATTTTTCAAAAGAAACATAAATAAAATATATGACTTAAGATACAGCCAGGCATGGTGGCTCATGCCTGTAATCCCAGCACTTTGGGAGGCCGAAGGGGATGGATCACAAGGTCAAGAGATCGAGACCATCCTGGTCAACATAGCGAAACCCCGTCTCTACTAAAAATACAAAAATTAGCTGGGCGTGGTGGCGTCTGCCTGTAGTCTCAGCTACTCGGGAGGCTGAGAGAGGAGAATTGCTTAAACCCGGGAGGCAGAAGTTGCAGTGAACCTAGATTGTACCACTGCACTCCAGCCTGGCAACAGAGCGAGACTCGTCTCAAAAAAAAAAAAAAGGAAAAAAAAAAATACAAGGGATAGCCAATAATGAGTTACTAAATTAAACAAATTCTCTGACGAGGCTCCCAGAAAGAAACAAACAAAAAACTATGGGTCATCTCAATATCAATTTCACTAGAATGCCCCTGTTCTAGTCTCTCTGCCTCTATTCTCAATAATGCATCCTCGCATACTGACGATTACACTTTCTTTCTGAAATTTAAATATAATCTTGTCACATTTACAACTCAAAACCATGATACAATTCTAGCTTAACTTATTTGACAAATAAGACCGTTTCTGATCTCATGATTTCACAAATACCCAATCTTGTAACCACTATCACCACCTGCCCTAGTTGCTTCTCACTGTTCTCTCAAGCAGAACTAAGATAATTGCAGGTCCTTGAACAGCACTTTGATTCATGTTATTATTTTCTCAGAAGTTTTCTTCTTCCACTGCTTGAAATGTCCTCCCTCACAAAGTTCTCATGAGAATCTTCCCTTCCTTCTTAAAATGCCAGTTTAAATAGTTGCCCAGGAGACCCTCCTTAACACCTTCAGGCAGTTGCTCTTTTTTTTTTTTTTTTTTTCTGAGATGGAGTCTCGCTCTGTCGCCCAGGCTGGAGTGCAGTGGCAGGATCTCGGCTCACTGCAAGCTCCGCCTCCCAGGTTCATGCCATTCTCCTGCCTCAGCCTCCCGAGTAGCTGGGACTACAGGCGCCCGCCACCACGCCCGGCTAATTTTTTGTGTGTGTTTAGTAGAGACGGGGTTTCACCGTGTTCGCCAGGATGGTCTCGATCTCCTGACCTCATGATCCTCCCGCCTCAGCCTCCCAAAGTGCTGGGATTACAGGTGTGAGCCACCACGCTGGCCCACGCAGTTGCTCTTAAACAAACAAACAAAAATCTACATATCCTACATATTACAATCTAATATTTGCTTTTTATGCACCTCCCACAAGACTGTAGGGCTAATGAGGGAAGGCACTGTAGTCTTTTCTTGATGTGTGCTTAAGTCCTGACCATTGACTTGTCCTTAGTAAGTGCTCAGCAAATGCTTAAGGAGATAAGGGGTAACCTCAATCTATGGTAGACTAAGGAAACTTCAGAGCTGACAGGGACGGGGATTACCAGGATGGCAGAAAAGAAGCTGCAAGAGACTCCCAGAAAGGCTAGAACAAAACTTCAAGGGCAGCAGAGGTGAGTACCAAGCACACTTCAGGGACAATGAGCAAACTCTTTTGGCTGTATTGCAGTTAACTGGGAGAGAGGACTGTCTGGATGAATCTGGATAAAGCAATTTCTATCTAATAATTTGCTTCATTGAATACACTCATTCATTCACAAAACTAAGAATTCTTTAGCTATAAAATTATTTTATGTTTGATGGACTTAATAAATTTTGTACATTTCCTGCAAGTATACCTTTGAATTTCCATAATATTTTACATTTCAGAATGAGCATGTATCAAGTTACATTATATTTTTCTTTTGAGTCTGTGTCTGTAGTATATGTTTCTTTTTTTTACCTACAAAAACTGCTCACAAACAGAATCTATCTGTGGGGAAAAAAGCAAAATAAACAACACAACAACAAAAGCTTTTATTAGTTTGTGTGATACTTATCTGAATTTGACTACGCTATATTATGTATGACTTATGCCAACACATCCAACCATCTGTCCCCTCCTACCAACCATTGACAAGCTGCCATTAAATAAAATCTGCAGTACGTGAAGAGTCAAAATTATTGAATTCACTGTTCAAGTAAAGCTTTATCAGATCCATAGTAATCCAAGCAATGTTTATCTGTCTGAATTGCTAAACAAGCAAAATATGGGCCAGGTAGGACTGAACTCCTGAAGAAGAATCCCCACATTAGAAGACAAAATGCAGATATTACTTTATTCTCAAACTGATTGCAAGGGAAAAAAAATCAAGAAATGACTATCCATCAATAAAGCAGCTGGAAAAGTCAAAACAGTAAAACATATAGCTGGCATGTTACTAGCCAAATCCCTGCAGGGAAAAAATGCCATGTAGATTTCAGTCAATAAACAAATATCTGAAAAGAGGTTAAATAAGTCAATCTAGCCAGTTATAATATATGATATGTGGAGTCATGGGAAGAGAATCATCATCATAACACCAGTAATGATGTGTCTAGTTTTAACTGGATTGTATATCTGTCGTCTGTTAATTCTGAATCCTATGGGATTATGGTATATTTTTATTCAGTATTTTGAGCCTACAAATCTGAATATATGAGATTTCTGTTGGTAGTTACTAGAACACCAGTGAAAATATGTATGAGAAAACTGAGGTTAAACAAGACCATTCAAACAAAGTATATGATTAAATGCAAATGTTTTCATTATATAAACACACACATATTATAATTTGGCATTTCTATTGTCTTTTTTCCTTTCTTTGTGAGAAATAAAAGAAGCATATTTCTTTTTAAGAGTTTCAGTCTTCCTTTACATTTCTTGCCATTCAGTGTACAACTCATCCATAAGTTACCCAATAGAGACTTCCAACTCACAAAGCAAAGTGACAACTGCTTATGTTATATTGCTGTACTATACAAGTACTAGCAAAGAAAGAATGCTTTGTACTACCTGTAAGCCCTGTTGAAGAGATTAAGTGGAATTCTGCAAGAACCACTCATAGTTGCATCCAGAACATTGCCTGAGCACCAAGTACTCAGTAAATACGTAATAAATGAATGTCACAGGGAAAAAGGAATCCTTAAATATTTGAATGAATACTTACATGACAAGTATTACAGCTTTATTTTATTCAAGTACTCATAAAAGTTTTTGATACTAGAAAAGTATCATTGAAAGAAATTACATAGCTTTTCTTTTATACTTCTGGGTTTAAAAGTTTATATGCCACTATGAATGTGCTCAGGCTCATGAAGGTGGATTTTTATTCTAATGATGGTGTAATTTTTTTTTTTTTTTGAGACGGTCTCACTCTATTGCCCAGGCTGGAGTGCAGTGGTGCGATCTCTGCTTACTGCAACCTCCACCTCCCGGATTCAAGCAAATCTCCTGCCTCAGCCTCCCGAGTAGCTGGAATTACAGGTGCACACAACCACACCTGGCTAATTTTTGTATTTTTAGTAGAGACAGGGATTCACCATGTTGGCCAGGCTGGTTTCCAACTCCAGGCCTTAGGTGATTCACCTAAATCAGCCTCCCAAAGTGCTAGAAATATAGGCATGAGCCACCATGCCTGGCGATAGTGTAATTTTTAAATGTAAATTATTTTTGTTTTTTCTCTATGTGTATATATATGTATGTAGGTGTATGTATAAGTATGTATATAACATACCACTTGGATTTTTAAAATATTCACCAAGTGGAAAATTAGAAAAAATATGTATGATGTGATTAATTTGTATGCATTAGGGCCTAAAAATAGGAGCTTTCTTTATTTCATAAGAATATTCCAGCTCCTAAGTCAAAGGGTGGACAAGGTGATGTTCTTTTTTTTTTTTTTTTTTTTTTGAGACAGAGTTTTGCTCTTGTTGCCCAGGCTGGAGTGCAATGGTGTGATCTGGGCTCACTGCAACCTCCGCCTCAAGTGGTTCTCCTCACTCAGCCTCCCGAGTAGCTGCGGTTACAGGTATGCACCACCACGCCTGGCTAATTTTGTATTTTTGTAGAGATGGGGTTTCTCCGTGTTGGTCAGGCTGGTCTCGAACTCCCGACCTCAGGTGATCTGCCCACCTTGGCCTCCCAAAGTGCTGGGATTACAGGCATGAGCCACTGCGCCCAGCCAGGTGATGGTCTTTAATTAGAGACTTGAATATTGAATCAAACCACAGAAGATTATGTTATTACAGCACAACCCTCACCTTGAAACGTGAAAAATGTGTTAAATTACTTTGCTACTTTTCCTTTTAGCCAGGAACTATTCAATACTTTCACAAGTACCTGTTTAACTCAGCCCACTACACTGGCCATGGTAAATAACCAAAACGTGATTTCTTTACTTTCTTTAAGGAAACAGTATCTCGCACTTCCAGTGTTCAGTCACATTTAATAAAGATGAATCTTTCTAGCCGTTCAACACCCTCACCTATTTTAAAAACAAGGAGGCAGAATTTTGTGTGATATTCTCTAAGTTTATAAATCGTGGTGTCCTCTCCGTTAGAGAAAAAAAAGAGTATTGCTTAACGTTCAGACATCAAAGGCTCCTCTCCTATGCTGAGGCTTCAGGAATGGGGTGCAATTATTGTCAAAAGGTTAAACCTATTGTTGAAGACTAACTGCTTCAGCGCCCTGGATACTGAGTGTGACAGGTTCTGCAGGTGTACAGGTCTTTGCCTATTGATACAAATTGAATCTGAAAATAGCAATTTATTCACCAAATCAAACCAATCACTGCAATGCAGTTTTCTCTTTCAGCTCTTACCTCCAACCAACCACTTTTAACTACTTTGAAACTTCTGTTCTACAATAACATTTCTTTTTCAGCAAGGGGTTTAGGAAAGCTATCATGAAAATCCTTTTTTTTTTTTTTTTTAGCCTTCATGGCTTTGAGCCGTTCTTTTAGAAGACCATTTGTTTACAGTTACACTACTTATTCTAGGCAAAAATGATCAACACCTGTTCCAAATTAGTACTCCAGTCCCCACACTCCTTTTTCTCTTCACCACCAACTGTCATTTGCCTTCCTTTACTCATAAAAAAGCAATCACATTAGCATCCTTTGTAACACAATTGCAGGACTTCAAAGACATACCAGAAATTCTGTAGTAAAATTCTGTCTTATATATGGCAACATAATCAACTTCCAGGAAATAGGAAAGCACATAAAATAAAGACATTTTGAAGTGGATCTTTTAATTTTAACAGATACTTGAAATGACACCCAATAGCCAAGTCAAGAATTTGAAACAAGTAAATGAAAGAGAGTTTGCCTGAGGGGAGGCAAACAGAGCAAAGAACTCTCAATTTGTATCAAAGACTGGACAAATAAATGAATGCTCTTGAAGTCTGGAATCAACACGTATTCCTGGCACTTGATCAGCCTTTCCGAAGCTCCTGAATGGAGAGACTTGCAATGGCTAACCACAGACCACAGGTTGTCGCCATGACTACAAGCAGCCAACAGGAAGAAAAAAAAAAGAAAGAAAAAGCAGTTGGGAAACACTTAAAAACAAAGTAAGTTGAACTGAAAAGAATAAAACTTAAATACAATTTTTAAGTGAAAAGTCTATCAGAAAGAATATAAACAAAACTCATTAAATTATATCAATAACAGTCCAAACTGTACATTAAAGATGTTCCATATTATAAGGTGTTCATTCAGAGGAGAAAAAAGATGGAAGAAAAAAAAAGAAACAAGGGGAAGATGAAGAGGAGAAATAGTAACAACAGTAGCTCTGGTTGCTGTAGTTTTTTGTGCCTCAGCACTTCAGACAAGTGAAACCTGCAGGCAACTATTAGCTCATGTATTAATCTAAACTCTATTAGGAAGCCACCAGAAGCTGATCTGGGTATTTTACCTACAACTACTGGATAATTTAAAGAGACAATGGGAAAACACTTGGTTATTTAGATCAAGAGGTGTAGAAATTTACATTCTGTTGAAAACTGAAGTTGATATTAACAAAGGTTGACCAAAAATTGGTGATTACTAAAAAGCAAACATTTGTATCAGAGTTGGGTAACTACAGTAATGCTCAATGGCCATGGGTCATCGTGTCTATGTTGAGGTGTGCAGTACTCTATAGACAATGATGTACTGGAGTTGTTAATACCTTTTATGTTTTAAGAAATTTTGTGAGCCAGTTATTATATTTAGCTATTATTAAAAATAATGTATATAAACTTATCACATAATAAATTATATTTAAAATTTCTTCTTTTACTATAATTTATGCTGTTGAGTTTTTTTTCTACTTATTGTATCTGTATGGTGGAAATAGCATATATTGGTTAGGCTATTTCCATCCCTTCTGAACACATTCAGTGATATGACACTGGTAGCTTGAAATTGGCCATGGTGAAGTCCTTACACCATAAAACCTGGCAAATACTACTTAGCAGGGCTTTATTTATGGTGTTATTGATTACCTAGACTTGAGACACTGAAGAAAATAGTAATAATGCAGAATAAACTTAAAATGTGTCATGTCTGTTGCTATTATATTGCAAATAGTAGAAAAAATTATGAAATACTCTTTTCCATATTTAAAAATAACATTTTCTGATTTAACAAAGAAATACTCACATAATTGATGAAGGAGTGACGTTCTGAACTAAGTCTTCATTGTTTTAGTTGTTTCATCTACTTATATAAATGAAAATATTAACCAATATGTATGTCACAAGTATATTCGTTTGTCATTTGAAGCTAATTAACAAAAGTATTTTCTAAGAACCAATTAGTCACATGGAATTTACCATGAAGTATACGTTATTATTTATAAATTGGGAGCTACACATTCTTTGTCTCAGTAAAATGTATAATAAATATGTGTGTGCATGTACAAACACTAGGGAAGAAGAAGAAATTATTTACTTGTGGTGCTATATGCTAATTTTTTATTTTTTCTAAATACATAGGTGAAATGGTTTGGTATATTTTCTTTTGACTCTTCTGTGAAAAGCCAGGCCATGTGGTACACTTCCTTATTAGAATACTGGACAAATATAATAAAACATCAACCAACAAGTCATTTCAAATGCAATTTGTGAATGTTCAAGAAAAATGAATATGAATGTGTTTCCTTTTTCTTCATGAGGTGTTTACAAATCCCTAACGCAATCGAGAAAGTCTTCTTTTTTTAATGTTTCTTTTCTTTCCAGACTGCAGGAGCAAATTCAAAAATATATAATTATGACCAGATCATTGGTATCAGAAATTAACTAAATCATCATCTCTTAAAAGACTGGCTTTGGAGTATGAATGTAATAACGATTTACATAACTTGCATTTGTTGAATATCCACTGTGTGCTAAGTTAAAAGTCATTCCATTTCAAAAATAGTATATTAAAAATTACTGGGAGGAAGGGGAGGAAGATTTGAAAAAGACATACCCAGTGTTGGGTATGTCTACTACCTTGAAAGTAGTGATGATATCACAGGTATATCCACATGTCAAACGTATCAAATTGCACTTTATATGCACTTTATTCAATGTCAGTTGTACCTTAATAAATCTGTTTGAAAAGTTTCTAAAATGAAGAAGGGCAAGTTAAAGCATATTTATATATCCTTTATGCATATAAATGTATATGAATAATTATACTAGGGTTATCACTATGTAGCTGATTTGGGGCCTACTCTTAAGCTCTTTGGTGGTTATGCTCTTTTAAAAAATAACAAACACATTATCTTTTATGATATATAGGTATTCTACATTTTCAAGAAGACAAACTAAAACTACATCTAATGAATTCATTTTTAAAGTGTACACATCTGCATCTATTGAGATAATCATGTGGTTTTTGTCTTTGGTTCTGTTTATATGCTGGATTACATTTATTGATTTGCATATATTGAACCAGGCTTGCATCCCAGGGATGAAGCCCACTTGAACATGGTGGATAAGCTTTTTGATGTGCTGCTGGATTTGGTTTCCCAGTATTTTATTCAGGATTTTTGCATCAATGTTCATCAAGGATATTGGTCTAAAATTCTCTTTTTTGGTTGTGTCTCTGCCCAGCTTTGGTACCAGGATGATGACAAAATTCAACAACCCTTCATGCTAAGAACTCTTAATAAATTAGGTATTGATGGGACGTATCTCAAAATAATAAGAGCTATCTATGACATACCCACAGCCCATATCATACTGAATGGGCAAAAACTGGAAGCATTCTCTTTGAAAACTGGCACAAGACAGGGATGCCCTCCCTCACCACTCCTATTCAACATAGTGTTGGAAGTTCTGGCCAGGGCAATTAGGCAGGAGAAGGAAATAAAGGGTATTCAATTAGGAAAAGAGGAAGTCAAATTGTCCTTGTTTGCAGATGACATGATTGTATATCTAGAAAACACCATTGTCTCAGCCCAAAATCTCCTTAAGCTGATAAGCAACTTCAGCAAAGTCTCAGGATACAAAATCAATGTACAAAAATCACAAGCATTCTTATACACCAATAACAGACAAACAGAGAGCCAAATCATGAGTGAACTCCCATTCACAATTGCTTCAAAGAGAATAAAATACCTAGGAATCCAACTTACAAGGGACGTGAAGGACCTCTTCAAGGAGAACTACAAACCACTGATCAATGAAATAAAAGAGGATACAAAGAAATGGAAGAACATTCCACGCTCATGGGTAGGAAGAATCAATATCGTGAAAATGGCCATACTGCCCAAGGTAATTTATAGAGTCAATGCCATCCCCATCAAGCTACCAATGACTTTCTTCACAGAATTGGAAAAAACTACTTTAAAGTTCATATGGAACCAAAAAAGAGCCCACATTGCCAAGTCAATCCTAAGCCAAAAGAACAAAGCCGGAGGCATCATGCTACCTGACTTCAAGCTATACTACAAGGCTACAGTAACCAAAACAGCATGGTACTGGTACCAAAACAGAGATATAGATCAACGGAACAGAACAGAGCCCTCAGAAATAACGCCGCATATCTACAACTATCTGATCTTTGACAAACCTGAGAAAAACAAGCAATGGGGAAAGGATTCCCTATTTAATAAATGGTGCCCATGGGAAAATTGGCTAGCCATATGTAGAAAGCTGAAACTGGATCCCTTCCTCACACCTTATACAAAAATTAATTCAAGATGGATTAAAGACTTGAACGTTAGACCTAAAACCATAGAAACCCTAGAAGAAAACCTAGGCATTACCATTCAGGACACAGGCATGGGCAAGGACTTCATGTCTAAAACACCAAAAGCAATGGCAACAAAAGCCAAAATTGGCAAATGGGATCTAATTAAACTAAAGAGCTTCTGCACAGCAAAAGAAACTACCATCAGAGTGAACAGGCAACCTACAAAATGGGAGAAAATTTTCACAACCTACTCATCTGACAAAGGGCTAATATCCAGAATCTACAATGAACTCAAACAAATTTACAAGAAAAAAACAAACAACCCCATCAAAAAGTGGGTGAAGAACATGAACAGACACTTCTCAAAAGAAGACATTTATGCAGCCAAAAAACACATGAAAAAATGCTCATCATCACTGGCCATCAGAGAAATGCAAATCAAAACCACAATGAGATACCATCTCACACCAGTTAGAATGGCAATCATTAAAAAGTCAGGAAACAACAGTTGCTGGAGAGGATGTGGAGAAATAGGAACATTTTACACTGTTGGTGGGACTGTAAACTAGTTCAACCACTGTGGAAGTCAGTGTGGCGATTCCTCAGGGATCTAGAACTGGAAATACCATTTGACCCAGCCATCCCATTACTGGGTATATACCCAAAGGACTATAAATCATGCTGCTATAAAGACACATGCACACGTATGTTTCTTGCGGCACTATTCACAATAGCAAAGACTTGGAACCAACCCAAATGTCCAACAATGATAGACTGGATTAAGAAAATGTGGCACATATACACCATGGAATACTATGCAGCCATAAGAAATGATGAGTTCATGTCCTTTGTAGGGACATGGATGAAATTGGAAATCATCATTCTCAGTAAACTATCGCAAGAACAAAAAACCAAACACCGCATATTCTCACTCATAGGTGGGAATTGAACAATGAGAACGCATGGACACAGGAAGGGGAACATCACACTCTGGGGACTGTTGTGGGGTTGGGGGAGGGGGGAGGGATAGCTTTAGGAGATATACCTAGTGCTAGATGACGAGTTAATGGGTGCAGCACACCAGCATGGCACATGTATACATACGTAACTAACCTGCACGTTGTGCACATGTACCCTAAAACTTTAAGTATAAGAATAATAAAATAAAAATAAAAAAATAAAGTGTACACATCAAGAAAACAAAAAAATAAGGATGTTTATTAAAAGTTAGTTAACCCAAGGCTGTATGACTTAATTTGTAAATTTTTTTTGTACTTTCATCCTAAACATATTTTTCTATTACTAATATGTATTTCTTCTCACCTCGAAAATGTTTAAATATCTATTTATAATACACACACTGACACTTTAGAATAAATGAAACCTCAATTTTAATGAATAATCTATAAATTTAAACTGGAGAACGAGACATTTTGGCATCCTCAAAGAGCTTTGTTCTTTCTTAACCTAATGTAGACTGCCAGAGTTGAATTATACCAAAAAAGAGTTCTGGCAAAATCATGTTTTCTGTCATGAAGTTAGCGTCTAAAAATAGCCTATGCAAACTCTGCAATTTTGAATAAATTCTTAATGTATTTCCCTAACTTTATTTAATCAGTAACTTAAACACTGGTTATGCAAAAAAAATAAAAATAAATGAAGAAAAATGTGATCTGTTTTCAAGGAACTCATAAGCAGGCCAAGAAAGACTAAAAAGCAATTTTGATAAAATACTTAAAGAACTTTGGAAATTTTTTTTCTCATCACAAAGAAAGAGCAGAAAGGGGGATGGTGGTATACTACTGTCATTTGTCCTTACATGAGATTTATATGTGAAAACTAAGAAGTATGAGAAAAATATAATGTGCAAACTAAGAAGTATGAGAAAAATATAATGGCTACTTAAAAGGAATCTTAACGCAGTCTTTGCAAGTTCTCACTCTTTCTAATTTTCTAGTTCTGTAAAATATTCTATATACACTCTTATGCAGGCTCTGTCCTCAATCCTAAGGAATTATCTATCTTTTCTGGTATCTCCTATGTTTTTATTTTTCTTTCCATCTCTTCTAAAAAGAGCTCTTCAGTGGTTAATCTCTTCATTCAAAAGCTCATATATCCCTATGTTCCCTAGAAAGCAGCTTCCTTTACTGGCATAATTCCCTGAATGTGTTTTAAGAGCCTTGACTAAGATGTTTTGGCTTTTAGTTTGCACTGTGCTTTTGAATGATCAATATGCATTATGGAACTAAGCTTACTCATCATTTTTTCCAATCAGGAAAACACATCAAAATTCTGACGAGAACATTTAAACATAAATAATAATACTCACCTAATGCAACTTCTCATTACTCTCCATTTTTCTACTCCCCAACTCAAATATTTTTAGTTTTTCTATATTATGTTTTCATCTTTTCCAGGTAAATTTTTCAATTTAATAAGTATTTTTTGAAACAAGCCAGAACACTTTATCTTTCTGTCAAAGTTATTGTATTAATAAAAATTAGCAGAAGCCTTGAAACACCCACATTATTGCAATATTTGAGCCAGTGGCTTCTTTTGCTGGTTATGTGACTTCATTATCAGAAAGAGACTACATTTCATCTTGCAGGAGTAGATGAAGATATGTCTCATGCATATCCTGCTCTGGAGCTATAGCTTTATTTATTTATTTATTTAGGAGATGGAGTCTCGCTCTGTCACCCAGGCTGGAGTGCAGTGGCACTATATCAGTTCACTGCAACCACCGCCTCCCGAGTTCAAGCTCTGGAGCTATAGCTTTAAACCAATAATGAATTATTTTCAGTACACACAAATGGGCATAGTTGGAGACAATAATTGTTCTAGTAATTCAGAATTCTTAGAAGGATTTTTAAGACACGGCAGTCCATTCTAGAGTAGGTTGCTTCAACTGAGGCTAAGAGGATACTTCTACCAGAGGTCCCCTCTGTCCTGCTCTTAATCAAAAAAAGTTTATAGTCACCCTACTATGCTATCAAACACTCAAACTTATTCCTTCTACCTAACTGTATGTTTGTACCCATTAACCAACCTCTCTTCATCCCCCCACCACTGACCTCCACCAACACACACACGTTTCCCAGCCCCTGTTAGCCATCATTCCACTCTCTACTTTTGTAAGATCAAATGTTCTAGCTAATAGATATCCTAAATACCCCGATTTGATCATTACACCTTACATGCAGGCATCAAAATATCACATGTACCCCATAAATGTGTACAAATATTATATATTAATAAAAGAGATTTGCTTTCTATATCTCCTTAGCACCTTTATCATGAAGGTTGAGGGGCTCATTCCATGTATTTAAAGTTTACCTTCATCCTTCTTCCATTTGTTGAATAAAGGTGTCACCCTATAACTTAAAAAGGTAGATTTTTCATTTTTAAAAAGTAGTAGGTATGAGAAGATCTAAAGCACCCCAACTCCTAAAGTCAGTTTGTTTATTTAGTATTTTTAACTATTCATTCACAGTAATCTATTCATACTCTTAGTGACACTGATATAGGAAACTTAGACTAACTAGCCCTATAACTATCTGCTATAGTTTCAAAAATGACGTGTTGAGAGTAAAATAAAGAAAAGGAGTTACTGCTTCCTACTAACTTTGTATTCAAAGCATAAGTGAGTGAAAAAATTGAACCATTTGCAGAAGCTTTGAGTTAGCTGTAACTAATTTGAGTTAGCTGCCTAATTTTTTTTCCAGCCATAAACGACGTTGAAAGCGGGTGTTAAGTAAAGAACCAATAATGAAACTAGAATATAATCTCAAGTTGAAAACATTCATAATTTTTGTAATCAGCAGTTATTTCTAAAATTAAATTATATATAGTGAAGTAAAACATCATCTACATTTTCTACAATTTACCATAATAATTTCTCTCAGAATCCTTAATTCTTTTCCTACCTGTAAAATACAATTCAAATAACACCTATGTCTTTCCACAATGTTTATTAGTCAATGTTTATAATATAATTATACAGGCCAGGCGAGGTGGTTCATGCCTGTAATCCCAGCACTTTGGTAGACAGAAGCAGGCGGGTCACTTGAGGTCTGGAGTGGTGAAACCCTGTCTCTACTAAAAATACAAAAATTAGCCAGAGGTGGTGGCACACACCTGTATTCCCAGCTACTAGGGAGGCTGAGGCAGGAGAACTGCTTGAACCTGGGAGATGGAGGTTGCAGTGAGCTGAGATCGTGCCACTGCACTCCAGGCCTGGGTGACAGAGTGAGACTCCATCTCAAATAATAAAAATAATAATCACATAATTATACAAAATATTAGATTTTTTATTGTTGGGGTAATTTGATTTATATTTCCATTATTCATATCTGAAACATTTGCCTTTCTAGCACACTTTTATTGGAGCATTAGAAATGTTTATATTGTAGCAGATTCATTGTTTCATTGTCAAGAGAAGCTGCTTTTGAAACTATGCCTGTCAAAGATACACAGCCCTTCTGGTCTTTTATTTAGACCTCATTGATGTAGCAACTTACCAATGGTAAATTAAGAAAAAAATAATAATTTTGAAAAAATGTTCAAATAAGTCTCAATAAAAGGAGGCATTCTATGGAGAGCATAGGTGCACTTGCACCAACAGAAATTTTGCAATTAGCTACTGAGCTTCCAGTGGAAAAGCCAGCAGTCATAGATTATAGATGTAAACACAAATTCTAAATGGCTTTTAAAGTTTAAATACCACTTTTTCGGGGGGTTGAGGGAAGGGCTTACTCGGTCACCCAGGCTGGAGTGCAGTGGCACAATCATGGCTCACTGTAGCCTACACTTCCCGGGCTCAAGCCATCTTCCCACCTCAACCTCGCAAGTAGCTGGGACTACAGGTGCATGACCCCACACATACAACTATATATTTTTTTGCCTTTTTTTTTGCATTTTTTGTAGAAATGGGGTTTCATCATGCTACCCAGGATGGTCTCAAACATATCAACTCAAGCCATTTGCCATCCTAGGCCTCCCAAAGTGCTGGGATTACAGGCATGAGCCACAGTGCCCGGTCAACATCACTCTTCATAAGAACAATTTATTAAACAAATAATTCCAGCTTAAGAGCAGTGTAGAATTGTTTGCATTTATGTAAAAATTCTTATGGATATTAACAAGAAAATTACCTCCCTTGTTCTCAGGTGCACATGCAAAACCAGGGTGTTTTTATATGTTATTAGCACAGTATTGACTGAGACTCATTATGAGACTATTTGGACAAATGTCCATGCTATTTATTTTGAATTATAACCATGAAGCATTTGTATCATCAGTTTTACTATATTCATAGCACAGAATCGAAGAAGATAGTTCCTAATATATCACAAAATTGATGCTGTTGCAGACAAGTTACTGAGTAACAATTTGAAGAGCTTTCCTCCTAAGCACAGCAACTGCTGTGTTTTGAAGCATTCAGTCAGTTATTATTTGCAGTTCTACCAGTATGGTTTTCACAGTTTGCAAAATCTGAGATACTGATTTCTAATAGTAGCCTATGTTTTTAGTCTGCTTGTTAAATTTTCTTCTAATTTGTTCATTTTTTTTCTTACTTATGTGATGCATAATTTAAAAAAAATAGGTTTGGGGGAAATACAAGCTGCAGTTACTTCCCTGCCTTTCTATCTACTTTCTCTTGCTATTCTTTCTACATTGAGGCACAGACAAGGAGGCCATAAACAGTCACCCTCAAACAATGAAAATTAAGATATTTCTCTCTCTTTTCTGTGATTACATGCTACCAATCAGTACTTCTCTTTTTATTGAATATTAAAACAGGATAATGAAATATTTTTCATAATTAGTGCTCTGGGTCACTGCAGAGAAAGTCAATGTTGAAATAAATGATAGCTCCAGGCAAGCAAGGAAAGGTAAAAATGAAAGAGAAAAAGAAAATTTACCTATTGGTCAGGAAGTGTTTTTGTAAAGTGAAAGAGAAGCTGAGTTCATGTGTCATAGATAAGGTACAAAAAGACAAAAGGGAAGTTTTCTTTCTTTCCCCTTTTTTCTTTCTGTACCTAAAGGAATGTTCTGTTATTCAATCTGTGAGCAAATAGATGTTGGGGTTGTATAACTTTTGCTAATCAGGGTATGTTGCTTTACGTGTCTTTCTGCCTGGAATGACAGAGTCAGGTCATGATGATGGGTGCTGTGGCAGGCATCTTGTAAACTTGAGGGGAGACCAAGAGAATTTTCAAAAGGCTACTCCTCACAAATGCTATACTCGTACCACTGATCCACTGACTCCAGAACTGCCAATCACTCTGCTTTCTGCAATATGAGCTTATTAAGTGTCTTTAACGCTTAAGAAGAGTTGGTTGAGTATTTTGTATACCAGAAATCATCCCGAGACTATCTCAAGAAGCAAGATATTCAACATTCTTTGAAGGGTTGGTGCTCACTTCAAGTTAGCAATGGTAAACAAACAAACATTTATTCACGGAAGACAGTGAGGATGAGGAAGAGATTCAGACTCTGAAATTCTTTTATAAGAAAATCACCGATGAAACTTACAAACTTCAAAAGGATTGTGTTTTTTTGTTTGTTTTTGTTTTTTGAGACAGAGTCTTGCTCTGTCGCTCAGGCTGGAGTGCAGTGGCGTGATCTTGGCTCACTGCAACCTCCGCCTTCCAGGTTCAAGCGATTCTCCTGCCTCAGCCTCCTGAGTAGCTGGGATTACAGGTGCATGCCACCACGCCTGGCTAATTTTTGTATTTTTAGTAGAGACGGGGTTTCACCATATTGGTCAGGCTGATCTCGAACTCCTGACCTTGTTATCCACCCACCTCAGCCTCCCAAAGTGCTGGGATTACAGGCATGAGCCACCGTGCCCAGCCAGGATTGCGTTTTAATATTTATAAATAAAAGGGACAGTGATATCATCTTAAGTATGTATTATACATTATTTAATGTTTAAACAATAGCATATATACGTAATGATCTAAGACCAATTCTTTAAATTTTTACCATACTGATCATGCCTACGCCATTCATACTAAAGACCTCTTAGAGTTGAAATATATAGCTGACAACCTTCCAGCATATGCAGCTAATGATGAATAAATAAAAACACAAACCAATGTACATTGTATAATACGGATCTATATTTTACTCACTGCACTCTGGGCCACATATGATAGAACCAACTCTGAAGGAAAATTGTGCCCATATACCATGGCCATGTTTTGGTCTATGCTTTTATGCTAGAAAGTCCTTCCATTTCTTTTTTTTTTTTTAACTTTTAGTTCCAGGGGTATATGTACAGGTTTGTTCTTTAAATAAATTGTGTGTGTCACGAGAGTTTGGTGTACACATTATTTCATCACCTATTTTTTAAAATTTAGTCTGTTCAAAAATTGTTTTAACTATTTGAATTATTACTAAATGCCTATAAGTTCAGTGACATATCACTGCTGAAAGTTTAGACAATTTGCATAACTCTTTAAGACAAGCCAAGAATGATACATCATGTCTATGAAAAAAAAAAGCATGTGATTGCTTTATGAATATCATGGTCCCAAAATATGGCAGTTGTTCAGAAATATGGTAGCATGTACATGTATACACATGTGCATATATGCACATCTGTGTTATATAATGCTTAAAGAAAAGGAAAAGAGGATTCAATTGTCATCAAATGACTATCAACTTCATGGTGTATATGAAGTTCCAAGCTGAAGAATTTGCTCCATCATATTATAAATAGATCTTTTGACCAAGGGTACACCACAGAATACAGTGAAAGGCAAGTAAATACTGTCCAAAGTTTGCAAATCAGGTAGAGGGCATGTGTCTCTTGTCAAAAGTTCATATCAAGGTTTATTCTTATTTGGATGTGGTGCATATAGCTTTTATATGCATATAAATCACACATACATATACATACATATAATTGTAACTTCAATTTTTATCTATGGCATTTTACTCAGAATTCCCATGTGGTTGAATTATGTTTATAAAGTTGACATACAGCTTTCAGTTTCTTAAGTGAACACTTACAGTTGTTCATCATAACCTAATGTTTCTCTTACTTTGTGAGTCTTTTAAAATTAAACTCAGAAATTAGACTTCTATGAAAACAAATACTGCTTAAAGAAATAAATATATAATTATATTAAATTTAAATGATATAGTATAATTTTATAATTAAAATTATATTATATACTAAATTTTGACTTGTTAAAAAAAATGAGTAGTAATAATAAGGCACCCAAGGTAAATGTGAACATAAACGAACTTTTCTTGAGATCAAGGTCTCTCCCCAGCAAACTCCACAACTTTTCAAAAAGCTGAAAAGATAAATATAAGGAAGTCTTTCACTATCTTTAAAAGATGCTCAGCTTGCTTACCAATGATGAGAATTCATCTTTACAAAGAATAATACAAATATTTAAAACTTAGCCCCAAATCCAATATTTTTCCTTGGTTGATCTTCACATTCCCTAAAAAGTTTTCATCTGGCCACACCCCAATTTTAACCTTGAAAACTTACAAAAGCAGATCATTCAAGCTGTTCCAAACAATAAAATGTTTCAGGGTGACAAGGAGGAACAAATATATATTTCCAAAACTCTAATAAACTTTTGTTCAAAATGATTACTCATGTCAGTGACCAAAATTGGAACAGCACATCAGCATTCTAGTAGAGTCACAGCCTGTTCTAAATCTTAAAAGACAAACAAAAAACATAAAGTGCCATATCTCACAATAAACAAAATGTATTCAGATACAATTGTAGGAAGAGATTTTTTTGTTGGAGGAAAGCATGGGCATTTGAAGAAAATGTTTTAGGTACAGTGAGGTTGGTTTTTGTCCCCACTGTTTCATATTTTATCTACTTGCATAAGCTAAAGTGCATTCCTCAATTCAGGTTCCAGCCATTCAAATCTCTATTCCTACATAAAGCTCTAAACCCACTAATCTCTCAGTCTTTGATAAGTCAACACTGCAATCAATAGCTTGCTGTCTTCAGCTTCAGGTCTCAGTGGTATTCTTTGATTAATATCAGCTTTCCAGGAGAAACATAAAAATCATATCATGCAACTGGATCAAACTGCCATGCAACTTCAGAAAACTGAGACATTCAAGGAAAGTATGAAATGAACAGTAGTAGATAAATGTCAACTTCAGGTTTTTTGACATGTTGTTATATTTAAATTAAAGGCAATGTTATTTTGGTTCCTTCCTGCTCTAAACATGTTGGTTTTCCCTTTCAGGAGATTCCGATAAAATATATGATCATCCCTTGCCAACATTTTGAATTCCTCTTCTGTGCAGACAGCAGGGTTTATATGATAAAATTTTAATGACCATGGACCTGCATAACAATGTGAGGCACCAGCACACTTTCAATAAGGCTATGCATTTGTTAAGACTGGCATTGGGTGGTATTCTCTAAGCGGAAGCCTTCGTGGTCTGAGAAGCAGGCTTAGTAGAGATAGAAGCTGCTCCGGAGAAAGCGCCATTATCATGCAGCAGTTGTCCGGATGAAATGGACATTTATGAATCACTGCCAAGGAAACTATATTATGGGTTGTAAATTAAAACTAGGGTTTAACATACACCCAGCACTAGGCTGGAGGATCTAGTTTTCAGATTACCCCACAGACTTAGTTAAAAGCAGCTTTAGAGTGCCCCTCAATCCCTGATTACATCCCCTTCAACTTTCCACGAAATCCTACACTATTTTCTGGTTGCAGTTTCATAGGGGCTGAGGGTGTATAAATCTATTCAGGAGAAGTTTTGGATTTTTGTTTAACTCCTTTTCAATTCTGGGCTAAGTAGTGTTGGAACTGGACTTTATCAATGTTAAATCATGCAGTTATGTTACTCGCTCGACTTGCAACGAAATGGTTTATGAACTTGGCTTCTTGACTTACATATATACCCTCAGAGCTGAGCCTGGGGATGTTTATACTTTCTGCAGCTTTACTGTATGCATTCTATAAACAAATTTAAAAATCCAACATAACTTTTCTACTCCAAAAGCGTTATTTTAAAGGATTTTTTGTTTGTTTGTTTGTTTGTGACTCTGGCTATCCTTGTGAATTATCATGACCCAAATTGACAGAATATAAATAGAAAATTATTAAGGTTTTATTCTTGATCTACAAGTACTATCTTTCAGGAATTTTCAGGTTTATGTTGAGTACACACTGCTATTCTTGTTACATTGTGAAAATCCGACTGATACTAGGATAGCTCTTTCAGTGAGAACTGTAGTGTGGCTTTCATGTGGCAGATATATTTTGAAAGTTCTTTTCTGGCACCAAGAGTACTGACCAAGAGCAGAGGAATGAAAGATGGAAACTCGGGTGATGGTTCAGGATTTTTCCATTTCATAAATGAAAATATATGACTGCCATACTTCAGTATCTCAGCAGTGTGAAATCAACTGGACCGTATGGTAAAGAAGAAAGTTGAAAATGTGTAGGAGTCATTTATTTACTCTATAAGAACCTGGATTAATGACCAGTGAAGAAATGTTTTTCTGAGCAATAAAAATATCAGAATACTGATGTATAAAACATTTTTTGCTAATAAAAATATTGAAAAAAATCATTGAAATGAAAATAGAAAGATGAGGGGCGTGAAGGGAGGAAGTCTATAACTATTAGAATATGGTTGTTAGATTGTCCAGTAAAGAAAATAATTGCTAGAAGTTTGACATTATGATGTAAATAACAGTTCATAAGTAAAAGATGAAAACAGCTGTTCGTCTAGAGACAGAAATCACAAATGCTTTAAAACAAGTTGCACAAAACTCCACTTGGAATCAAGAACTTATCCCAAATCCAAGGAAATAGCCTTTAACATTGGATCCCAGTATAAAAATCATTTTGGAACTTTAGAATATAAAATGAATTAAATTTGATCACATTCAGAAAAGCCACACATTTCCAACTTTTTAAAAAGATATTTTAAGATCACTATAAGCTTGAGAGAATAAGAATAAAGTGATGACAAACATAAATACCATATAAACAAAGTCAACTATATAAATATGTATATGTATTTAGGATTTTAAGAAAGTGTAACCTGGTATGAAGTTTACAGTATTAATTTTTAATGTAATTGCTCATAATATGATACTATAGCAAGCTGCCTAAAGAAAGATGCACATACCCTAAATCTAATTTAATTAGGTTTGAACCAAAATTAGATCCAATTTTCCAATGAAATTACAAATCTAATACTCAAAAACACCTAGCCAGATAATCCACTCTTCTTCATACTATTGTGATATTATGCTATAATAAGTAATGTAAGTTTGATCTTTGCCCCTAGTTTCTGGCACAGAGTTCCTAAAAGCCTTGTAATATCTGGAGTGATCATGTTGGTAGGAGGATCTTTTGTTATAGTATTGGGTCTTTGCCCTGGTTCCCGACACAGAGCTCCTACATTTCTTGGAATTTTGTGAGTAATAGAAGAGTTTTTTGTTCTGAGGCAAGTCTTAGCAGTCCTGTACTCTGGCTTCACCAGTCTTGGTCGCCAAAAAGACTAAACCTTGATTAGAAGCTTGGAACTTTTGACCCCACCTCAAAACACCAGGGAGGAGAGGGGGTCAGGAGATTGAATTAATTATATATTATGCCTATGTGACAAAACTTTCATAAAAGCCTCCAGATGATGGGGTTCACGGAACTTCTGCATTGGCAAATGCATCCATGTGTCTCCAGGTCCAAGGGGACTCTTATGTTGGAGATCCTTCTGGAATTGGAACTGCATCAGACCAGTCTGGTTCAACTTCTGTGTAACAAGGTTGTGAGTTGTTTTTCAGTTTCCATGGACCCCCAGATTGAAGGTCCCATAACCTGAGCATGCCCAGGTGAACCCAAAATGCAACCACAGGCAGAACGTAAGTACTGGACCAAGGAGCAAGGACTGTATTAAGAGGCAGATACAGAATGGCAAGATGTAGAATACAATGAGATCAAGTCCTGTCGTTACCACACGGCATGATCCAGTCAGATCCTGGCTTCCAGCATCATTTCACTGCAAGATCCAATCAGACCACACCTCATGCCCTATGCCTATAAAACCTGGCCCAGCCCCAGCTTGGGGAGACAGATCTGAGTGTTTCCTCTTGTCTTCTTACCAGTTGACTCACAATACACCTTTCTCACTACAAAAACCCAGTGCTTTGGTGTTCAGTTTTCCATTGTGTGTGGGCAAATGGATCAGTTTTCTTTAGTGACAGAAGTTGCTCTATATACCTCTTCAACCTGGCTGTTTATTTGTATTTTTATAATATTTTTATAATCAATCAGTAATAAGTAAAATATTGCCCTGAGTTTTATGAGTTGTTCTAGCAAATTTTCAAACCTGACAAGGGAGCTTTGGCAACCTCCGACTTTGTAGCAAAATTGAACAAAAGTGTGGGTACCCTAGGCCTTGAATAACTGTGATTGGCATCTGAAGTGGGTGCAGTCTTGTGAGACTAAGAACTTCATTTGTGGTGTCTGTGCTAACTCCATGTACTATAAAAATCAAATTGAATTGTAGCTCACCTAGTTGGTATTTGTTTACAAAGTTGAGAATTGGTTGGTGTGGAAAAAAGAAAAAAAAAACAAGCATTTGTTGTCAGAAATGTTATACAAACAGTCCGTAATACTAAAGCACTTACACAATAGCAATCACATTAATGTGACTTGTTTACAAATATAAACATACAGATCATATTAAAAACTCAGAATTGGGCTATTTCATAATCAGTGGCCCCTTTAATCAGTATTATGGATGGAATGTTTATGTCTCCCCAGACGTTATATGCTGAAACTTAGCCCCCAGTGTGACGTTATTCAGAGGTGGGGTCTTTGGGAGGTGATTTGTTCTTGAGGGTGAATCCCTCATGCATGGGATTACTGCCTTTATAAAAGTGACCCTGAAACTGCTCGTGGTGGTAAACACCTGCTAGTCCCAGCTACTCAGGAGGCTGAGGCGGAAAGACTGTGTGAGCCCAGGAGTTCAACATCAGCCTGGGTAACATAGCAAGACCCAGTCTCTAGAGAAAAATAAGACCTCAGAGAGCTCTCTTGCTCTCTTTCTGCCATGTGAGCATATGTACAAAGAGAAGTTAGTAATCTAAAACCTGCAAGAAGGCCCTCATCAGAACCCAACCAGGCTGACACCATCCTCCCAGACTTGTGGCCTCCAGCACTCTGAGAAATAAATTTCTGTCGCTTATAAGCCACCAAGTTTATAGTACTTTGTTACAGTAGCCCAAACTGAATATGACATTTAGGTTAAAAATATATATATATTGAAATACAGAATGTGGTGGGGGAGTGGAGGTCAGGGATATTAGAAACAAAGAAATATTTAATAACTTTTGCTGGTAAAATTTTTTGTAATTTTGGAAAAATATAAAGTATAGTTTATAGCAATACATCAAATTGCAGTTTGATTAAGTATTAAAAATCATAAAAATATTTATTTTCATTTTGAATGGAACAAACACAATCAGGGTTCTATTGAGAATGAGAAGTGAAGTCACAGATGCTAGGAAGAGAACCAAAAATATTGGCATGGCTGAAGAAAGAAATTGAGATAATTTTTGAAACTTCTTCATCCTGAATCTTTGCTCAATGAGGATAAAAAGCAAGAATAGAAGAGGCAAGAACATTAAAAAAAAAAGATTAGATATACCCTTTTTACTAGTAATAGAATGTTGTTAAAAGATTCTTTTTCTTACTATTTTTCCAAAGCAAAGGGTATTTTATTTCAGAACTGGATCTGCTGGACATAGGGATGATTTGCATCCCAGGAGAGATGGGGTGGGATAGTAAGAGATTTCATGTGCTATTTAAATGGTGCACAATTTAAAACTATGAATTGTTTATTTCTGGAATTTTCCATAAATATTTTCAGACCATAGTTCACTGCAGGTAGTTGAAATCACAGAAAGTGAAACCATGGATAAGGAGAAACCATAAGTAATGAAATTCTAAAACTTAAGTTTCAAATGAAAAGCAGTATTACTTACTGGAAAGAAATACATAACAGGTCTTTACTTTCTCTCCCTGAAGCTGTAAAAATTTTACTAACTTTTCCAAGACTAGATTGCTATAGTTCATCTATGAAACAGGTACCCTAAGACTGTGGCATAAAGAAATACTGACTATGGCCAGGTGCAGTGGCTCACGCCTGTAATCCCAGCACTTTGGGAGGCCAAGGGAGGTGGATCACGAGGTCAGGAGATCGAGACCATCCTGGCTAACACGGTGAAACCCCGTCTCTACTAAAAATACAAAAAATTAGACAGGCATGGTTGTGGGCACCTGTAGTCCCAGCTACTCAGGAGGCTGAGGCAGGAGAATGATGTGAACCCAGGAGTCAGAGCTTGCAGTGAGCCGAGATCGGGCCACTGCACTCCAGCCTGGGAGAGACAGCGAGACTCTGTCTCAAAAAAAAAAGAAAAGAAAAGAAATACTGACTATCTCATGTATTTCCTCATGTTTTCAGCCCCTTTGCCAGTTAAGCAAGACCATGTAACTAGTTCTGGTCACTGAATTGTGGTCAAAATGAAGTATGTCATTTCTGGTTGAGGCTATAAAAAACATTTGTACAATTCTCCATTCTCTCTTTCCTTGTTGTTGCCCTTACCAAAGCCCATGTTTCTAGTGATGCATTTCCAGGATGGGGGTGTTTCGTAAGTCTGGATCCCTGACTGGCCGACTGTGTGGGATGGAGTTATTCCACAAGCATGGGGCTTGTAGCATGAAAGAGAAGTACAGTTTTATAGTATTAGTCTTCTGAGATTTGGGGGATTGTGTACACGTGTGCGTGTTAGTCCATTTTCATACTGCTATAAAGAACTGCCCGAGACTGGGTAATTTATAAAGGAAAGATGTTTAATTGACTACTCACAGTGCAACATGGCTGGGGAGGCCTTAGGAAACTTACAATTATGGAGGAAGACAAAGGAGAAACAAAGCACCTTCTTCACAAGGCAGCAGGAAGGAGAAGTGCCGAGCAAAGGGCGAAGATTCCCTTATAAAACCATCAGATTATGCCAAAGGAGAAAAAGAATATAAAACTAGAAATCAAGATCTCAAGTATCTAATTAAAAAAAACAAAAACAAAACAAACACAAAACTGGCCATGGGTTATCACAAAGACAATCGCAAACAAAAGCAGTTAATTCTCTGAAATTTTCTTTTTTAACAAGTTGAGTTGATGTCATATACAGATAGCTTCTACTCTTTACATTAGCAATTGTCTTTCTTACTATTCATTCAAAAACAAATATTGCTTGTCTATTATGTACCAGGCACAATGGGAATAACAGCAATACAATGACAAATGGTGCTTAGCTCCAAGTGTCACGGTTTGGCAGAAAAACAGACAAGAAAATACTAGAATTTGTCTCATTAGATGTTCTAAGAGAAACATGGAATGACACTATGAGAACCCTGTAGAGAAAGGACCAATGCTTTCTAAGAAATGTTAGGTTAGAAATTACATAAAAGGTAATCCCTGACAGTCTTGGAGGATTAAAAAAAAAAGTTTGCCATACAAAACAATAAATTAGAGGGATTGCATAGAAGGAGGTGAATTTGTAAAGTCCACAAGTTGTGAGAAAATGTCATATTTAAAGAATTTTTACAAGTTTAGTATAATTGGGACATGAGATTCATACAGCAATAACCTAGGCAATGTATACAAAGTAAAAGAAAAAATGTCTTAGATGTCATGCAAAAGACTTGGAACTTTATCCTCAAGGGATAAGAAATTGCTTACAAATTTTAACCAGGAACATCGCATGCCAATATTTTATTTTAGAAAGTTCCTCTTGGAATCAGCTTGGAGATTGTATTGCTGGGGAAGAGATGAAAGGCTGAGAGAGTGATTGGCATCTATTGTAACAATCCATGTAAAGAGTGATTGTGGCATGAAGCAAGCCAGTTGAAGTCGATATATGAGGATTGTATAAATTTAAGTGATATGTAGAAGTTTGAATAAGTAAGATGTAGTGATCAGTGGGATGTGAAAAGGAAAGGGGAAGAGGAAGGAGAAAATCAAAAGTTTCTTTCTCTGTGACAAAGTGGATGGTGATGCCAAATACAGGGATAAAATATATAGGAAGTAGAACATTGGAAATAATGTGATAAAATTATAGGGTCTATGGGCCAATGAGATAAAAATAAGCAATAGCTGAAATTATAGATTAAAATAATAGACAGACATCTAGGCTGATTTAAAAAGAGGAGATAAATGGCTTAAAGTGTATGGAAAAATATTGGCTCATTTAACAAGAATCCATAGTTAGAGCAAATTAGGGTTGGATTATCTGGTGGTTTAAAATGGCCAGCCGAGCTCTGTAGTGGCTTCATCAGAAATTTACTAACTTTTGTGGCCATAGGATGGCTTCCAGTACAATAATCATGATTAAATATACATAGCCTTGTTTATGCCCTGTAGGAGAGTAGTGCTGATTTTCTATACTCTGTTTTATTTATTTATTTTATTCTCCCTAAACCTCCAGGGTATATGCTGTTTTAAATGCATGGAAACTTCAAACCTGGTCACTGCAGACCACTCTTCAAACTAGCTCAAATTGGTTTAGGCCAGCCAATTCCTAATTCAAGGAAAGAGGAATAGGATTAATAAGATTAACTCATTTTAACAACATTCAATCCCTGGAATGGGGGTTGTCTTGGAAGACACCCAAGCATAATAAGGGTTCCTACAGAGAATAAGGAGTGGAGTCACAGATACTAGGCAGACAACCAAAAATGTTGTCAGGGCTAAAGAAATAAATTGGGTTAATTTTTCAAACTTCTTTATCCTGAACTTTTGTTCAATCAAGAGAAAAATGGAAAAAAGCAAGAATATTTTTTAAAAAATACTCTTTGCTTCAGAAAATAGTAAGAAATATAACCTTACAACATCTTATTACTAGTGAGGCTAGAAAGAAGAGACAAAAATTCACATCACATTTTGTATGGCTATCAAAATGATACCCCAAATGCCAATTCCACATGGCATCCTTAGCGCTTCTCAAAAGTATTCATTGCATTTCCTACACATATGAAAGTGTGTTTGTCCACAATGTATGCACACACACGTACAAAGTGCAATATCTCACTTATTTCTTTAGCCCCAAGAGAATTATGCCCTAAGCTTGCTCCAGGCCATCCCTTTAAAAACAAGTCTAATTCTTTCAATGGAGTACCATAAATGAAATGGCAGATGTTAAAGAATATCCTGGGATCTTCCAAAGGCTGCTGACTTTACACTACAGTTTCGCAGATAGGAAAAGGCTGTGACTAAATCTTACTGAACATTAATTATTCAAGAAAATGAGCAAATTCATGAAGGTGGTGAGGGAGTCCCTTAAGGGCACAAATGTCAGTTTGCATCAGGATTTCAGCAGGGGAGAGAAAATGAATGAAATGGGAAGGAGTAGAGAAGAAGAAACACAGAGCATGGCCTGTTAAATCTGCAGTTACTAAAAATATAAAAGATGTGTTGTGGATTATCTGGTGCAAAAATTAGGAAGATGAATCTGATATACTTCCAGATATCAGGTGAAGGAGAGATTGCACAAACATAGAAGACAGAAATGGAGCAAAGAAATGGAAATGCCAGGCTTTGGAAATTCACAAATTGTTGGGGAAAGATTGAGACATTCACAGAATATAGAGAATTAGGGGGACGGGACAGGTTTATTCAGCTCTCCAAGAGGCAGGCTGAGCAGAGATTTGGGTGAAATTACATTAGGAACACAACCCTTTACCCAGCATCCTTATGTCATGGTCTGATCACCAACTGTAAGGCCTGATGTGATCAATGTTCTCAGTTGAGTATTTGAGCCATTCTGCAGCATGACTCAAATTTCCTTTCCTATTTTATTCTTTACCATCCCTTACATACATTCTATGTCCCAGCTAACCTAGATAGTTTAGTGTATTGTACAATTTCCTTTCAGTCCTCTCTCCTTTCCATCACAGTCTATGTTACTTTGAGTACCTCTTTCCATCTCCACGTGTCTAGCCAATTATACCTGGTCCTTGAAGTCACTCAACAACTTTGTCTCTCTCTCCACCTCTCATTTCCACTTTAGATCACTTGGTTTCTTGCTTGATAATGCAGTGACATTACGCAGAAACAACAACAACAAAAACAAACAAACAAAAAAACAGAAAAGGCTATTCTGTGACTAAAAGTAAGGTTTCAAATTACCTCAAAGGCCACTAAACTCTGGATTTTAAAATATGCTATTTAGTCATGAAATTGGAGACTCTGTCACAGTTTAGCATCAATAAGTACAAGTTTTCAATGCTCTTATCATGTCTAGTCATAAAATGTAATTGAATATGATGTGAGGCTTCGAGTTACTTTCAAAAGCAGTTAACCTTAGCCTCATTTTGGCAGTCCAGAACAACTTTCCATCAAACTTTGGTAATTTTTGTTACTTGATTATTTTTTACACTTGTTTGTGTTTACTTTTATGTTCTTTTTAATCCTTATTCTTATTTTTCTCTTTATCCTTTTCCCTTCCTCCTGAATGATACTTGAGCATTTTAATAATCAATGAGAAATAAAAGGAAGAGTGTTTAACTATAACTCCTCTCATTCACCCCAAATATAAACTGAAAACTTAGTTTATACTAATAGATAATCTTCATCTCAACAGATTGTAATTCCACAATTGGCCAGTGGCCCATGCTATTATTCAAACTATTATAATATGTTAAGAACAAAATGCCTTGAGAATATAATTATTATAAATTAAGGTACCCTGCTAGCTATGTGGGCTTCTCCAGCAGTTATAAAAATGTTGACAAGATTACACTCTAGCAATTAGCCCCTAGTGTGGGCTGCTAATGGATTTTACACTCAGTTTTAAGTGATACAGCCTAAGACTCTTTTAGAAAATAACTCTTAAAGATGTTTTTAGATTGGATTGGGACAGACTAGCAGATCTTGGTCAATCACACAAACTGTTTTCTGTTTGATAAAATTGATAAAGCTGAGTAACATCTTAATAGTTGAATCACAAATGCAAACATAAAAACATAAAAAGGCATAGCTTTTTAAAGAGACCTAAAGTCAAGTTCACAATGATCAATGTAAAAATTACTATTTTGGTAAACACAGTGTCTTTGCTTTATGTTTTAGCGTTGCATGGAACTGAGGATCTAGGATTCTTTTTTCATTTATTTTATCACTATGAACAATCTATTGAGGGAATATATTTAGTTCACTGTCTCTGAGTGAGTCATTTAAGCTATAAATATAAAATTGGTATATCAATGGTCTGTGATAGAGGAAATATATACCAAAAATGACTATGCCATAATATATTTTAACAACAATAGAAAAAAACACACTAAGAAAATCCTCCTCATCCTGATGAGGAGAAAATATAATCTTATTTTTATCTGACAGAATAAAAACACAAACAACTGAGAAGGGTACAGAAGGTCAGCTCAGCTTAACAAATTTTTCTAAGCACCTAATATGTCAATAAGACAATCTCTGTCACATATGAGAGTTAGGCTCATGAACAGATAATTTCAGTATAATCTAGAAAATATTCTGATAGAACATTTCAAATAGAGCAATGCATATAAATGACTTGCCATTATGCCTGCATAGTAAGAACAAGATATGTGTAAGATATAATATATATATATTACGTATTAAAGTGCTAATGGGGAAAGAGGGAGAAGCACTTAGCCCAGGATAATGATGTACTCTTGGTTACACAACTAGTGCCAAAAGCAGCTAAAATTCAGATTTCTGAACACCCACTCTAATGCCTTTTTCCAAAAGGGCATGGTGCTCACAAGCTCCACTGTGATGAAATCTTGGAGTTAAATAGTAAGCAGCACCTGCTAAAATGCATTTGCCATTCTTTTCCCTCCTTGAACCCCACCCAAATAAAAAGAAAACAGTTTTAAATACTAAAGTTATGTTTTTCTAATAATAGCTTTAACTAGGATGACATCTGCAATAGACAACAGTGGCATTTATATTTCTCATATATAAATAAGTCACACAACACTTTAAAGGTTAAGTGATGCAAACTATATAGTTACATACAAAGGACTCTTCCTCCTTCTGTTCATTGGCAATTGACATCCAGAAGATCCTCTCTGTGAATGTTTTATTTCTTTCCCCCACTCTGCTGCCTATGAATTTGGGTTTGCGGTTTCACCATGAGACATTCTTGATACAGTTTCATAGATAAATTCAGGGAGGAGTTAATGTAACGCCTTTTAGTAAAATTAAACATATTAGTTAAAATGTACTCTATCATTCCAAGGGAAACAAGGTCTAACAGCATGCCTCCAAGTTCTTGTATTCTAATATATGCTTACTTACACCAACAGCCAACTCTCTTGATTTTAAAAATATCTTGCATAGTGAAATGGGAATGCTAATGCCAAATTGGAAGGTTGATTTAAGGACCCACATGAATATTTTAAGATCATTCAACCAAAAGCACTCTACGTTACCAGTTTATCTACCAACAAAAGTACGGTGCAATTTATGAACCGGATTTCCTTGAAAAATCAATTTAGGGGGATTAATTACTTAAGAAAAGGCTGTTTCTGATATTGTGTTTCTTTTCAGAAACAGAAAAATAATGTTCCTGCTATGTCTGCCATTACATGTGTTGCCCACTGGCTGATCCCTGACCATCGACCTCGAAAACCTAGGACTCTAAACTGTGAATAGTGAAATTGCTTTATCCCTAAAGGAGATTTTGACAGGTAATTTATTGCAAAAAGGATCCAAAGACTTGCTCTTCTTAGAGCCTAACATGGGAGCCCCTCATTCATATCCTAGTGGCTGAAAATGGCATGGAAACCAGTGTTTAATAGCTTGACTGGGTATATGTTTCCCCATCCATAAATCCATCCCTCTCCCAAGTGGTTTGCAAACACTGCATTTTTCCAGGAAGGTACAGTAAATTTTATATATGTGCCATAAGTGGCTCTGAAGACAAGCCCTGGCCCATATGCTCAGGGCCTAAAGTGACGCTGTCAAGAGTGAAGGGGAATAAGGCCACGCCGCTGAAAGCAGAGCAGGCTGCCTGTCCCTTCTGTTTGTTTTTCATGTGGTTGTACAGTAACTCCGGGCATTTCCTCCCACACAGATGTATATTCTCAGCCTCAGAGGAAGGAGGCCAAAAGAAAGAAATCAGACTGCATGGGAAAACAAAAGATAACAGTAAATGTGTGGGTGGGGAATAAAACAAATGTGAGCTGAATGGAGTTTTGCTGGGCCTGCTACCTCTGAAGCTATTTGGCTTTAATTAAAAGCTCAGTAAAGCCTGTACCTTTCCCACTAGATTGTGGGCAGCTTACAGACAGGGCCTCTGCCTTACTCACAGGTGTTTCCTGCTCAGTGACTCACACGGTTTTGCACACAGTAGGTGTTCATATCATGTCTCTAGAATTAAATCTACTGCTGGGGTTCTTCTGTTATACTGGCAGGCAAACATGAAGGCCCAGGACAGCTTGAGTTAAAAGCAAAACTGCTGGAAGACATTACAACACTGAAATACTACAGGGTTTATGGTGTTGCCATGTGCTGAAAGCCTTGGGAGACCAAAAATCTGAGTCACCCTTGAAAGGCAAATTACTTTGTAGATAGGAGTGCATTGTAATCAGATATTTCTAATAAGACTAAAATTAAAAAATGTTTGCTCTCTTTAACATTTAGCCTTCCTTAATCAGTACTTCTTGTTCTAATGAAAAGTGTCTTTTGTTAATACTATGCTTTCTGTACTTTTTAAAACATGTGCATACATTTAGAAAAAAAAATTGAACAACATAGGGCTAATTAGTTCATGGGCCCAGTACATTGCTTTAAAAATAATCTTGAGCATATCATTTATACAGTTCTGATTAATGTTTTATGAGGATGTATTAAGGACAAGGTTTCTAACAGTAGCAATGTGTAAACTGTGAAAAATTAACAAATCATCTGCTATATAATATTTCACACTTGGACATCTATAACAATAGGGATAAAACCTATTCCAATCATTGTGGAAAGCTCATCAGATTCTTCTTCCCAGCAATGAACAGTTTTCTCAAGGGGCAGATTATTATAGTTCTCGCCTCATCGTTGGTGGAGCATAAGCCCAAGAGGCATATGTGTATATATCAAGAACTTATTAACACCTTTTGTAAGAATCTGTGTCTGAGGATGACTATAAAGGAGCCAGGTGCTTTCAAACAAGGCACTAAGCACTTACTGGTAGCTTTCTGAATATTCCCATATCTTCTTCAGGGTTAACTTTTCAAACAAAGGAGATATTTACCTTGCCAGTCTAAGCAATAACTGCCAATTTGGGAAACTCTTGTACCTCAGCAGTTTAAGAAATCTAAAGAGTCTGTAGGAAAATAGTGTGTTCAGGAAAAAACACAAAATTTATAAACATAAATACTTTTTTCTACTATGTTCTGCAGAACTGCATGCAGCCAAATATTTCTGCAGATAGACAACAAGACAAGATATCCAACAGTTAGTGTTTGTTCTGTTTCTTGCCTTCTGAGAACAATGACTTCAGAATGAACAATAGTAAATTCGGAGGGAATCATAGAGAATGAAAATGTTGTCTAGTTGACCTTAAATGTTTCTCACAAGATTTCCTGCAGGTTCTCCTGAATCCCAGGCTGATACTGTGTGGGGTGCACAGTATGACACAACATAATGAAATACTTTGGTTTTAAAAATAAAAACATATTATTTTCTTCACTGGAGATTTGCTATTTGCAGGCAGATCTTCCATCCTAAATTTGGTTGCAAGAGATACCAATGATCTGACAGCATTTATTATGAAGGGTTCCTTAAATATGTTTAAGCACTTCATTGCTTTTTTCCTCTAATCTGTCTGAACTCTCCAAATACTCCTGAGCAGGTAGGGGAAAAAAAATGCAATTTTATCATAATGAAAACTGGTGATCCCACCTACTCAGTTCCTACCATATTGGTATTTTAGTTTACATTTGCAAATTTTTGTCTATTCTAAGAATGACTCTCATTTAATGTGATCTCCACCAGGTATTTATAAGAAGCACTAATAATTACGTTCTTGGCATGCTCATGTTAATTAAACCTAAGCAAGAATGAAAAAGAGTAGAACCCAGTGTCTAGCAAAGTTATCACAAGCTTACTCATCTATAAGCAGTAGGCAGCTACATATTGTTATTGTACAAAGCACTTCTAAAATATGTTGTCATTTGGCTCAAACTTAATGGAAGCTTAGGATGGGTACTTTAATGATTGGAACAGTGACTCTGTCTAGCGTAAGATACAAAACTAATGAAACTGGCAAGTTGTCTTCTTTAAGCCAGCAAATTCTCTGCTCTAAAAATCATGTCTGTCTGACAAGCAGGAGTGTATGTCTCACAGCAGATCCTAGAGCATTTACATTCTCTCAGATTTCCATATTTCATATTGCTTCTTCTTCCCTAGGTACAAAACAACATGTATTGATTCAATATCACCCTACTGTCTATTTTAATTGAAATCTTCAGCATATACAAACATGTCAAGAGTTAGTAATAAAAAATACGACTAAAAGCTCAACAAGCAATAGATATAGATCTTTGGGGGATTCAAAATCTTATTCTTTCACTTGGTTTTTGAATTATATTAATGGCCACAAATGAAGACACAGTAGCACAAGGGATCAGACTCTGCTCAGCTAATGTTTAGAAATTCCATAAACATAACCTGCTCCATAATATCTACCCACCAGACTGACCTCAGCAGTGAAAACACCTATTACAGTAGCATTTGGGTTAAGCCATATTTTACTCCAAAAGATGCTTGTGAAATACAAACACACTGATGAAAGGGAAGAAATCATGAAGCTAGTTTGAAATTAGCGTTGATTCACTCTCTTTGTGATGTCATCTTTTTGGGAGGTGGGTCTGCATGATCTGAAGTAAGAATTCAAAAAAGCGAAATACTAGGAAAAGGAAAAAACAATACAAGAATTTTTTTTTTTTTTGAGACAGAGTCTCATTCTGTCACCCAGGCTGGAGTGCAGTGGTGTGATCTCGGCTCACTGCAACCTCCGCCTCCCGGGTTCAAGTGATTCTCCTGCCTCAGCCTCCCCAGTAGCTGGGATTACAGGTGCGTGCCACCACGCCCAGCTAATTTTTTGTATTTTTAGTAGAGATGGGGTTTCACCATTTTGTCAGGCTGGTCTCGAACTCCTGACCTCATGATCCGCCTACCCCAGCCTCCCAAAGTGCTGGAATTACAGGCTTGAGAAGAAATTTTTAGCAAACAGTGAAGGTAAGAAAAGACTTAAAGGAAGCTGGTCATTCTTCAAAATTTTGGCAAGCAGAAACCATCCTGACTTTCAGTTTCTCTCTTTTCTTCCTTATATATATTAAGCTATCACATGATTTGCTAAGTTACATCTTTGGAAGATGTAATGAATAGATTATACAACTAATTGGAAAGTTGAAAAACTTTTATGTTGAGAAATATTCGGATAATAATAGCCACAATTTATGCTATGTTTTAAGTGTTCCCGGCAGTGTTAGCTATTATATGATATTATTAAAACTTACCGCAGCCATGCAAGACTGACATTATTGTCCAATTTTATAGGTGGAAGAAATAAAACTCAGAGAAATTAAGTGGCATCTTCAAAGTCACTCTGCTATAAGTGATATAGTTGGAATTAGGTGCTTGTGTTTCTGCCTCCAAATCCTATTTCTAAAATAATTATTTGGTGCTGCTAAACTCTGGGAGATAACAATAAGCAACATGAATGATAAGGGCAAGCAAGCAGGGAGTACAGTATATATAGCCAGGGGCTCAGTAAGAGGGGGTCAATGGGGACGTCCTGAGAAAGTGGCACTAAGGTGAGAGTATAAGTTAGCCCTTTAATAAGGGGTTAGGGAAAGGAAAGGGGAGATGATTTCAGGCAGTGGAAAAGTGTGCCCTCAGGCCAAGAAAGAAATAAGAGGTTAATGGGCTCCAGGAACTTGAAAAAGGTGAGGTCTGCAGGGGTCAGCTCTCAGATCACCTTGTAAGCTTAGTTAAGGACTTGGGAGGTTATCTGAAGGATAAGTGAAAAATCCACGGGAAGTTTTACTTGGAAGGATCCTATTTGCATTATAGAAGATCAATCTAGCAGCAGCTGAAAAAAAATCACAACTGTAGGTTGCATTAGAGCATATAAAAAGCCAGGTGCACACAAGAAGAAGGTAGGAGGGAGGTGCAGCCATTCAGATGAAACGCCCTGGTAGAGGTAGGGAGTGAATGTGGGTTGACTTAGGGAAGTGAGATTTTTATATAGATTATATATAAGTATATAAATTCATGAGATATGTATTAGGCAGAAAGAACCGATTTATTCGACGGTGGAGGCGGAAGGTGGGGGATCAAAGGATGATTCAAGGTTTCTAGTTGGAGGAGGTGGTTAATGCTATCTACTAAGATAAGCTACACAGGCAGAGCAGTAGATTGTCCCATTTTAGAAAGAATGAATTTGATGTGCTGCAGATATCCATATGGTGCTGCCCATATGGACATGACAAGTAAGCCGTTCCATCAGAGCTTGAAGTGAGTTAATGGTCTAGAGATGCAGCACACAGCCTGAGACAGGGTGGAGAGGTTTTGAGCTACGGAATGCCTTGTTTCAGAGAAGCCAGTAGGAGCAGGAGAGAGCTCAAGGTGGATGAAATAAAGATCAAAAGAGTGGAACTTACATTGAGCACAATCTACAAGCGGAAAAAAATGGGAATTTTAATTTCCATGTAGGTTATCCAACTCATTTTTTTAAATGGAAAAAAAGAGGAATTTGTAGCAGAGCTTTGTCCAAAAATAAATGCCAAATAAGTGCCACACATATGTTTAGAACTTTACTTTTGCTCTATCCTCCAGGAACTGCAGAATGGAAGAGAGAAGCATAAGGATATGAAAGCCACAAATAGCACAGACGAAACAGGACATAGGACAAGAAACAGCAAAGTGTCATAGAATAAAGAAAATAAAGTATGGCACGGTTGATGGGGAAATTCCAGTAAACAGTATAAAAAACACAAAGGATACTGGAAGGGGAGCATAGACTAAAATAAACATAGAAGACATTAGGGTACACAAAATATACAAAGAAGACATTAGGAGAGAGACAGCCTCTTTATTCTCCAGACCACAAGCTATCTCAAAAGGAGTGACTTTATGCTGAATTAATCTCCTTCTATATTTGTGCACTCAAACAAACTAAGCAATACGAAATACCTTTGTGATTCACTGGTAGAATAAGGTGTATGATTTGCCTTTTAAGACAAGTTGGCATTTACATTAGGCATATGAACAATACAGATGACACAATTTAAGTTTGTAATTTCAGTATTTATCCAGGCCCATGTTTGAAGCAAAAATCTCATGATTACTTGAATAACACCTAGCATTTAATGAGCATTTACTATATACCAGATATTGTTCCAAACAATTTATAACAATTAACTCATAAAATGCTCATTAAAAATCAATATAAGCTAGATATTATTATCCCACTCTTTTCAGTGAAAGTGAGTTCTCTATTATGAAATGCTCTACAATTATGGAAGCTCTTAGTCACCAGTGTAAGGACACACATTGCCAATTTGCGCCCTCCTCCCTCACCACATCCCTACGTTGGGAAAACCAACAACCCAATGTAACAGACTGGTGAAATAACTGGCAAAGAAAGGAAGGGGCAAACCATTACATTACAAAAAATTTTCTGACCATGCATTTAGAATAATTTTCAAAATCTCTTCAAAATGTTAATAGTTCACACTGAGGACACCAACTTAGTTAACAGAAGAGTTAATTTAAACACCCGCTCTTTTGAAATTGTATTATTTTTATTTTCATGTTTTTAATTTGCAAATAAAGATCTAAATATATTTTATTATTTACCTATCTACACACACCCACAGACAAGCAGACAAAGACCTTTGGTTATTTTATCTTGGAATGTGTGAGCTTTTGTACACAGTGGCTCAAAAGATGTTGGTTTCATTATAGTTGATCTCCTACATACTTTAGTTTTGTTTGAAAATAATTTATTCAAGAGTCTTAAAAGCCCTAATTAGCAGCCTCAGAAATTAGATAAATTAGTATTGGTAGAGCTTCAGAATTTTTCTTTCTTTCTTTTTCTAATGCACATATAATGGATATATGCAAGTTTTTGACAATTATGTTAACATTCAACATTGCAGAAAAGAAATATATTGCAATGTTTAAAATTATTGAGAAATGTGTTGAAAATGTTATAATCTCTGTTGAGATTGATTATAATCTGTTATAATCAATGTTGAGAAATTTGTTATAATCAAAGCAGCTTAAAGAGTTAAACAGAAATAACAGGCCCAAAATCAACCTGAGAGAAATCACAGTCCTTAATCAGAAACATTTATGTCCCTGTATCTGTCATAGTATCCAGCACTCTGACTTGTAGGCAATGAATGGTCCAAAAAATACATATATTTGAATGGGGAAATGAGAGAATATGTTGGGCTGGGCAAATATAGAATAAGCACAGCTCTATTTGCTTAGAACGTCAGAAAACCGTATGATTTTAAATTTATCTTGAGGGTCTAAATTCTTCCTAAAATTCCTGTTAAAGTTCTCACTATTGTGTTTGTCCTTTTATGAAACTCAATTTCCATTTTATGGATTATATTTTATTATTTGCACTTAAAAGTCACTGAACTTTTTTCATTCTATCTGGGCTTTTCCCCTTTGGGGAAAATATTACACATACTAAAAAATTATTCTTATTTGCTATGTGAGTTTTGATATTATTATAGTACATTTGTCAAAACATTAAATATAAGAGTAAAAGATCCTATAGGACACATTGGTCAAAGTGAACTCTGACAGGCTCCAGCTTATAAATGTGAAGTTACTTTTCTAAATTTCTGGTACAGTTGTTAAGATTTTTAGTTACATGTATATTTGAACAGGTATTATAAGCAGAATCAGTAGTCATACAATTCACATTCACTGAGTGTCTTTAAGTGGACAGTACTCCCCTTAAGATTTTTGGCTTGATTCAAATAGAATTATGTATCCTAGACCTTCCTGGGCAGGTGGATTTATATCCTAAGACAAATGGGCTGTGTGCAGTGGCTCACGCCTGTAATCCCTGCACTTTGGGAGGCTGAAGCAGAAGGATCAGTTGAGGCCAGGTGTTCAAGCCTAGGCAACATAGCAAGACTGCATCTCAAAAAAAAAAATTAGCTGGGCATGATGGTGTGCACCTGTAGTCCCAGCTACTCAGGAGCTGAAGTGGCAGGATGCCATGAGCCCAGGAATAACAGGTTACAGTGAGCTATAATCACATCAATGTATAGTCTGGATGATAGAGTGAGACCTTGTATCAAAAAAAAAAACCCTTAGAAACACTAACAAAAATATTGTCTAAATACAAACAGTGCAATAATTACAGAACACAGAGGGCCAGGGACGGTGGCTTAAGCCTATGATACCAGCACTTTGGGAGTCTGAGGAGGAAGGATCACTTGAGGCCAGGAGCTGAAGACCAGCCTGGGCAACATAGTGAAACCCCATCTCGATGAAATTTTTTAAAAAAGAACAAATAAATAGAATATTTTAGAAGACAACATGCAAAAATGTATAGATTTGCTAAAATGAAATCTTCAAAACTGATTGCTGTTATTTTAAAAGGTGAAGTTGCATATATTAAGCTATTTTAAGAGGTCTTATTAATTCTCATAAGGTGGTTAATGTACTAAATGAGGCCAGGGTTACAATTTACTTATTTAACAGTCAAGTGCTTATTTGTGTAGAAGAATGTTTGGCACTTAAAAAACAGCACTGAAGGCCTAATTAACAAAAATGTGATTATTTCTGGATCTGATCACTCCCATCTATTCTATTTAGCTAGCTGACCTGATAACATCTATCTATGTATCTCTATGTCTCTTTTTGTATCTCTGTGTTTATTTAATTTCCTGCTGCCAATAAGATGCATAGTCAATTATTACTTATATTCCCCCAAAGAGAGGACAGAGGTTCAATATTACAGATGATAAAGAAGCTTTCTTGATAGAAGTCTGTCTCAGGGGAATAATTTAGGGATAACCCTAGCCTCCTTAGAGTTACTTGCATTTCATGAGAGACAACAAAATGTAAACTGAAGGGCCCATGTTCTGAAGTTATAACCCCTTTGTTCAAATCATGGCTCTATAATAATATAAAAACCTTGACTGATTACCTCTCAATTCATGTATTTCCTCCTCTGCAAAGTGAGGATAAAAATGGTAACTTGGTTATGACGTATTATGACAATAATATGGGATAATATATGTAAAGCACTTAGCATAGTGCCTGGTACTTAGTGAGTGTCAGTGGATGCTTTATCATCATCATGATCATCATCATGATCATCATCATCATCTACCACACCATCATGAAGACAGGAAGGATAGATTCAACTCAAACTTTTAAGATAGCACTGATAATGTATGTACAAATTTATATACACTGTGCAAAAAATTTTGGATACAAAGATGAACAATTATTTATACTGTGTCTATATTACCACCATATCTGTCATATAGTCTCAGATTCATGACCATACAGAGACTTAATTTTAAATATATAGATTATAACTATGATTTGAGTATTCTTGTCTTTTTACCATTTCTGGTTAAAGATTGGCTCATTTGAAAACCAACTGTGCTCAACTCAGGACACACTATTTTGAAGTGCCTCCTAGGGGTTAGGAATACGCATAGCTTAACAAAGTTACCCTATGAATTCTGATTTGTGTTTTCAATCTCCAGATTGAAATGCATGATACAAAACATACTTTCCTTAGAGTAGTGGCTGCTTGGTTGATGAATGGAACTAACTGGGTCTTAATCTGATTAACATGAGCTTGGGAAAGAGGTGCTAATGCTGACTTCACACCAAAGAGAAGCATGACCTTTAGTCTCGGTGACTGTCCATCTCACTGTCATGGTTACTTAGTGAGTGGAAGGATAACGCGCCTCGGATTTCCTAGAATTCAATATCATTGATTTACTATATGGCAACTTTTTTCCTGGGGAGGCATGGCAAACAGATTATAGGCTTTAAACACAAAACAATAGCTATAGTATTATCTACCACTCACAGAAAATCACCTATATGTCACAAACTAGTTGGCGAGTGGGAATGAAAATTGGATAAGACCAGATATAATAAAGATTGACTTTGAATTCAGAAAGATCTAGGTCTGAATCCTGGTTCTACAAATGACAATTAATTGGCTGTGACCAAATTATTGAATGACTCAGAAATTCTGTTTTTTTTCCTCTAAAAATAGACATGATACTTAGCTTTTAAATTTGCTCTGAGAATAAATACTATGACCATCAGAAAAACTCAGGTCAATCAATACACTTGACCATCATAAGCTAACCAGTAAAATGTGGTGTTCTTCCTTTCCTTTTTCTTCCTTGCAATTTTATATTGTTGTTGATATTTTTTTCTGACTCATAGTGTTCTCTGAAACTCTGTAATTATAAATGTGTAATTAAAAATCCAAAAATTAAATTTTTCTTACACATTCCCAATTTATATCCAATTTGAATAGCAGTGTGCCTAAACAATAGCTTTATAAATTTACAAGAAGGCATTATGTCAGAGTTCTTATATGTTATATTATCTGATATTTTGTTTTTATTAAAACATTGTAAAAGAATGTTTGCTATGTTATTGGAAAAGGAATTTTCATGACTTCAGAAATTTTATCTCTCAGTATGTAAATAAAGCTTATTTGTTCAATGTACACATATATCTTTGTGTCTATGTGTATACGTCCACACACACTCACATGCGAACATACACATCATCCAAGAAAAAGTTCTAGGCTTTTAAACAAGAGCCACAAAACCAGTGTCTTAGCTTCTCTGCAGGATATGATTGAACACTCCTTATCGTATTATAGTGACCCTGTGTTCTCCTGTGCCAAGTGTGCACGTCCCAGCTGTGAATTTAAACCCAATCTCATTTTAAGTTTCCATTGTACTCAGTATGATCCTCATTTTTCACTGCATTGCCCTCGTCAGGGCCATGGTCTAGTCTAGGACACTACCACTGATAAACCAAAAGCTGTAATTGAACTTATAACTACACATACTTTTCCTCCCACCACAAAAGTATTCCTATAAATGAGAGCGAATAGACTTTCATGCTTTGAAGAAGGTGGGTAATCTTAAATAGCAATAACAGCATGCCCATGATCAATGTCAAATAGAAACACTGTGTAACTGCCTCACATCTGACTCTCAAACAGGTACAAGTAATTGTACTCACACGTTAGCACATCTTTGAAAAGCACTTTTAGATGGTGGAGATGGAGACCACCTGGCAAGGGAAGCCCATATCCTGAAATTAATCAAATACAGCTAGACTGCAAATATATGCTTTCTAATAATTGTAAACACATGTACTCTCCTTGTTTTTAGGTGTGTTTTTTAAAAAGAAAGGTCTTTCAATATTTATTGAATAAAGACTGCTTAAGGGGCATTTTAGTAGATAACCACAGCATAAGTTAGGGCCTTCCAACTGCACCTGACTTCATGCTGCCCTCTTCTTCCTCTTCTTACATAGCTGTTCCCTGGGAGAGTCTAAGCTCTCATAGGGCCTCTCAAGAATCCTGAACCAAAATTTCAGGCTTAACTTGGTCCTCTCCTTCCTGTTCTTTCTCCCTTTATCTAAAACAGCAAGCACATTTGCACGGTTGTTCACATATAACTTCTTGCTACCCAGAAACTTTCATTCTTTTATGCAATAGACATCAGCTCCCTACGGCATGCTAACATTATTCTAGATGCTGAGGACAAAGCACAAAGTTCATGATCTCGTGAATCTGACATTTCAATGGCGAGACAGGAGTAAAAAAAAAACCAAATTTCAAATATATATATATATTATATATATATAGTGTGTATATATATACTATATATATACTATATATATAGTATATATATACTATATATAGTATATATATACTATATATTATATATATACTATATATATGGTATATATAGTATATACTATATATACTATATATATGGTATATATAGTATATACTATATATAGTATATATATGGTATATATAGTATATACTATATATAGTATATATATGGTATATATAGTATATACTATATATAGTATATATATGGTATATATAGTATATACTATATATAGTATATATATGGTATATATAGTATATACTATATATAGTATATATATGGTATATATAGTATATACTATATATAGTATATATATGGTATATATAGTATATACTATATATAGTATATATATGGTATATATAGTATATACTATATATAGTATATATATGGTATATATAGTATATACTATATATAGTATATATATGGTATATATAGTATATACTATATATAGTATATATATGGTATATATAGTATATACTATATATAGTATATATATGGTATATATAGTATATACTATATATAGTATATATATGGTATATATAGTATATACTATATATAGTATATATATGGTATATATAGTATATACTATATATAATATAAGTGTTATAAAGAAAAATACAGCAAGGTATGGAATGCAACATGTTGCGGAGGGTGATTGCAAATGAAGTGGTCAAAGAGGGCCTCTCACAATAGAGCAGTGACCGGGATTATACAAGAAGTATAGTCATGTGGCCGTCTTGGGAAGAGAGTCCAGGCACATACGGCTCAAGTGTCCTTTCAAGACACTAATGAAGCTACTAAACACGTGCCTAATCATATGGGGTAACACAGGAAGCTTAACAGAGTAAACCGTCTTGAATGAAGGGATGCATTTATTTCTATTGTGACACTAATTTTCTAATTAACTTTTCAAAAAATTTTACAGAAATTAACTTTGAAGCTATCAGTTTCTCAGAGGTGTTTACTGCCTTAACAGCATCCATAACAACAACATTTTGTATCTATGTATTTCTGTTGTTTGTTTTTTGTTTTTTGTTGTTTTTTTTTTTTTCTGCATGACAGCCCACCACTTCACTAGATGCTCAAGAAGTTTAACAAACATGTTTGCAAAATGGAGAAATGCTATTTATTATGAGCTGTGTATGGGGGTATGAGTATGAGGGGGTGTGGCTATAAATTCAGAGAGACCTGGATAAGAATTCTAGTTGTGCTATCGCTATCTGTATGATTCTGGGCAGGTTACTAACATCACTTGATCTTCACTATGAAGATTCACAAAGGAAGGCAAATAACACATTGCTGGAAGAATTTCATGAGGTCAGGTAGATAAAGTGTCTGAGCCCGGCTTGGCACTCAGTTGGAGCAAAAGAGATCGTCCATGGTGAGTATTTCCCATGCTTTATTCTGTATCATTTTTACAGCCACCCTATGCTCTATGCATTATTACTCCCATTTTACCCAGGAGGAAATGGAAGTTCTGAAAAGTGAGGTAATTTTCCCCACACTCTCACATCTTGGAAGTGGAGAGCTAAGCTTCAACTCTAGGATTTCTTCAACCACAAACACCTGGCTTTGTTTGTTTCCTGTTTTTGTTTTTTAATCTGCTACGTCACTTCACAAATAAATGATAACTATTCTTTTTTCTCACCTGTCTGTCATACCTAATCACTCTCTAAGACCTGAGTATTGTTTTCACTTTGTTTTTTTAAATGACTCTTTTATTAATCCCCTCATTTCCATTCTCACTGCCAGCACCACAATTCTGACAATTATCACCATATAATAGAAATACTGTGGCATTTTATATCAGCTTTTTGCTTTCATTTCCTCCACCTTCCCCAAATTAGTTTCCTTAAATCACTCTCAGAGCAATAATCACTGATTTAGACCCAATTAGGGCATCAAATTAACAAAGACCTAGTTCATCTACTCCATCCTTTCCTAGGTGATGTGAACTGGATATTTCCCTCCACAATTCCTCATTACTAGGAATATATGAAGCTTCTGTGCTGTATTCTCCTTAAAGGCTTCCTTTAAGATCATTTAAACTAGAATTCGTATGCATAACATCTTTGTGAAGGAAGTAAGAGTACTTTATTTGACAAATAAATTCTGATTTGTCCTATTTTTAAAAATCATGATTAAAGAACCAAATAAAGCCTCATTTTCAATAGCTGACAAGTTAAGTGACATTTAAAATTTTAATTACTGCTTTTGTACTCATATGAAGTTAGATGATGTCAGATGAAATATGGAGAAAAGATAATATGTGTTGTTTAGCAGCAGTAAAAACAAAAACAAAAACTTAAATCTTTTCTTTCAAATAAGTAACATTTCCTCCCCACCCCAAATCTCCCACTGTTTCCATTACCCTAATTTAAGCAGTTGAGAGATACTTATGGAGATCATACCTTGGGTTTCTTTCAATCACAGAAGTTATCAACAGGCTTTTTTTTCTGTTTATTTGACTACCTCAACTGAACTGCAAGGTATTTGAAAGTAAGAACAATGTTTCAACCATATCTTTCTGTCTGTCTGTCTGTCTGTCTCTCTCTCTCTCATATATATATATATATGTATATATGTATATCCAACACAGTTACAAAATAATTGCTATATTCAAGTGCATAGAAGCTATGGTTTGAAAACTGGCAAGAAGCACATTTGAAATGACATCATGACTTATGAAAAAAGGATTGGTTTAAAATACATGTCCTTTCCAAAAATTTTACTTTTTAGTGGAGTCATTCCTGGACCTTTTGTCTTTAGAATATTTATAATAAAGCTATTTGAAACCCAAATCAATTAACTTTCTCATTCCCCTTCATGTCTCTTACCCCTCAACAAACTCTCAAAAAGAAAGGTGCCTTTTAAAAAATGAATTATACACATGTTCTTAGTGGGTTTACAGATAAAGAAAAACAACCTTCCTACTGTTTTACATTCTCAAACATTTTCAGGTAATTATCTGAAACAGACCTTGTAAGAGCAGAATTCCTTTCTTGAATCGTCTTTTGGGCAGAATCCAAAGGCAAAAGGACTAAAATAAGGAAATCAATTCCTGCCAAGGAGTGCCTGAAAAGCTCCAGCTAAATGAACTGATGTAATCTCAGTACAGGGCTAGTAGGCGGTAACGGCAGGGAATTCTCATTACTCCTGAATTTTGAGGAGGAAGGAAAAAGAGTAAAGTACTCTAGCAGTTTCAGCTGGTGGAAGTCAAAGATTACTGATAAGGCATGGGCCGAAGAAGTGCTCCCTTGATTCAGCTTGGGCGATGTGTCTTACACTGTTTCACCTGGCCCCAAGTGACAGCAAATCAAGGTACCACTATCAATTTTATTTGCCCAAACAGATAGTGAAACATAGACAAGAAATTGGAGAGATTAGATAGATAGATTAAAAAATGAAAAAAATACAGCACATTTAAGCTTGTGACCTGTGTCCCAAATCCCTCAACATATTAACAGGAAAAATTCCAGTGTTTATCTGAATGGGCACAAGCATGCTTTGGAGTCATGTGACAAAAGAAAAGCCTTCTCTGTAGTTTCCAAGAATGGTAAGGGAGAAATCTGCAGAGGATGCAAGATTTCTTTCACAATGTTAACCATCTCAGATAATATAAAAGGCAAGCACATCTCCTGGTATTTCACTGTATGACTGCATATTGCATATTGTGTATTGTTAACTTCACATTTGCAGAGACTGATGTATGTTGAAAAGGAAGAAAAAGAGAATCATCAGGAACTATGAATAATTGTGTGTTCTGTACAACATCTGGAATACTGGTCTTAAAGAACTATTCCTTTGCTCTTGAACTTGCAAAATTGTATACAGATATATTTCATACAGCAATCTACGGAATTATAAAAGTATTCTGAAGTCAGAAGATTTGGGAATGAATTTGTGTCCTAAGACAATTGTGGAAAAATTAGCAAAACATGCTTTAGTTTAATTAAATTGATGATGTAGATTTGGTGCTTTCTAATATGTTTCAGAAAAATAGGATATATTCATTTTCTTTCTTTTAAGAGGGAAGAGAAGCAATCCAGAAAACATGCATTAAAGCTTCCTAATCAAGATCAGCTTTTATTGTTAAAAAGTGCTAAGTAGAGCCTAAGAGGTGAAATTATGATGGTATTAGTACTCTATACTTACTTAAAGGTTATGCAAATCAGGATAGTCTAGATTATGCTGCAGAAAATAGCCCCAGATTCTTAATGGTTTAAAGCAAACAAGGTGTATTTCTTACTCATACTACTAGTCCATCTCAGGTCAGCGGGTGGCTCTATTGTTAGTTGTACTCACTTTGTGGTCTTAGCTGATGGAGCAAGTACTACCCGTAACATTGCTGGTTGCTATGGCATAGTGAGGTAGAGAGTTCTGGACAATCTCCCATAAGCAATTACATGCTCCAGCCCAGCAGGGATAAACCTCATAACAGCCCACAATTCATTGTGTACCATTCACAAGGGACCATCTACCACAAAAAAAGCCAGGAAGCATAAATACCAGAAGCAGCAGCTGCCATTTATTAAGGTCCAACTACATGCTAAGCTTGGGGAGGTGCTTTAACTACTTTGCATAATTTTAATACTTACAATAACTCTTGCAGGTAGATATTATTAAAATTCCATTTAGCTTACTAAATGAATCTGAGGCTCATAGAATTTAAAAAGCTTTCCAAGGCAAAAAAAAAAAAAAAAAATGCTACCACATTCTGATTCTGATAATGGTCACCCTCCTTTCCTCTATACCATACTGCCGATTTGCCAATGAGGTCTCACATGCTTTTTAATTCATTGCTTTAAAAACAATAGAAAAATGCCTGTTTCATGCATAGAGCCATTTGGGTTTGATTTTATAACTTTATATAACAAAACGTCTGTGAGCAAATTAAGGACATAGAGCTAAGACATGGTTTTAATAGCTTATTTATAGAAAAGGAATGAGCAGCCATAACACAAATGTGTTCAAAGTAGATATTGTTTCTATTTCTTACAACACAAAAGTGTACAACAAATAGGTTGCAGAGTGATAGGTACTATGAGGAATTGATATGATATTTATATAGTGTCAAGAGTCCAGCCTATAGGAAAATTGTAGAGAGAGCAAGAACATTTTGCATAAATTATTTAATAGAAAAAAGAAATAGGATACTCCACTCTATGAATCCCCTCTTTGCTTCTTTTCTTTGCTTGGATAGTTCTCCTGGGCTCATTGTTAACCTCAGAAAATTGTCCCATCTGGTCCCAACTGTTAAAGTGCTGGAGACCTCTGTTGAGCAGCATCTTCAAAATTGCCAAGTGTTCTAACTCCCTGATATTAGAAAACAGTAGACTGGAAAATTACAGGAGATTGGTTTCCATAGACCCTTGTTTACAACTGTAGCTTGTAACTAGACAGCTCCAACTCATTCTATGGCAAGTGGTTTCTCAGAAAAATCTCTAGATCAGAAAAAAACAACCTGTGCAGTGAATTTTAAATCCTATTTATTCCTTCTGAAATTGCTGCATTTTATAGAAACAATCAGCCTGTGTACCAGTGCAAGAGCCTAAAATATTTTCTAGATTTAATATAAACCTTACAAACAGAGGAAATTATTTAAATGGTATAAAATAATAAGGAATAATTATTTTTAAAAACCTAATAGTGCTTTTATCATATCAAATGCATTAAACTTCTCTGAACTGAAGTCTTTTCATCATAATGTACTAAATTAAATATCTGTTCCTTGTAGAATATGATTCTGCTAAACTAGATTAAAATCAAATCATGGACAAAATCAATTTTACTTACAATAATCCTAGCCTACTGAGACTCCAGTCTAGTAATCACAATAAATGTCTCTCCTCTTTATATTTCTTCTGCAGTTCTGGACATTCCCAAAAGATGGAATTTGTTGACATTGCACACATTTTTAATGTATCTTATTAGAGTACTATGAAAAGAAGCAAATGACACATTTCAACAATCCCTTAGGGCATTCAAAGGGGTAAAGTATATGTATTTTTGTATCTGTGTATGTGTGTGTATCTGCCTGTGTGGAAATGATAGATAGATAGATAGATAGATAGATAGATAGATAGATAGATAGATAGATAGATAGATAGACAGCAGAGATAGATAGATAGTAGACAGATAGACAGATATTTATACATATATCTCCAAAAATGGAACCTGAATGAACCTAAGGGATTATTTGATTTAAGAGAGAATGCCAAATATTTAAACTGTCTTGGGGGAATTATGGTGACATTGGATCTTAGGATTACTTCTCACATAAAACTCAGAGGATTTGGTATCTTGTCAGAAAACTAGAGTGAAGCATGCTTACATGACGTTAATCATGCATTCCATCATTCTTTTATTGCAAGCCCACTAAATGGTGACAAATCAAACTGAAAAGAAAAACGAGCGTGTTCTCTGCCATGGCTGAGCATTTTTTTAAAGAGCACACTCTAAGAGCTCAGCTTTGGTCATTTGCCAAAGAAAAGTGCTATTTTATTAGTCTAATTTTAATAGAATACATGAAAACAAATACTTGCTTATCTTCTACTTAAAGGTGCAATTATTCTTTCCCAATTTTTTTTTCAATTCTTTAAAATTACATTCTAGTTTTAGATATCAATTAAACGTCAACTCCAGTAAAACCCAGTGAGATAGAATTGAACTTGGAAGCTGATGAATCATATTATAATGATACATATTAGAAACCTATAATGGCTAAAATTTCTATTAAATACACCATAATAGTATAGTTTAGAGGATACTTGTACAACTTGGGTTAATTTTAATTTTGAGCTTCAAAAATTCTGCTGGAAAATATTGTCTACCACCACCACTGGTTTTGAAATGAAGAAGCTGTGAATCAATAATTGGCAGGAAAATTATAAAGCCTTATGGTTAGTAGGGGCAGAGCAGGTTTTACTGCAGGGCCAGTAGTCTTTCACTTGAAATGAAAAATAAGAATTTTGCTATTGTCACTCCTTTGGTGGCACTTTGATTTTATATCTAAGAAAGTTAAGACTATGCTTAAAAGTCACATGCTAATTAGAATATTTAGCAATCACGGTGGGAAAGAAAAATCAGTACATGTTTTGAAAGACTAAGATTAAAAGATATCATGATTCGAAGAGTCAGTCTCCTACAGTGCTAGTAAAAGTAAAAGCTGACTCAAATTTTCTGGATAATATGGCTTTAAAAATCACATGCTACAATATGTGTTTCCTTCACTAAACACCCCTACCTTAAGAAATTTAGTTTTCAAAAATGATATAATGTGTGTGCTCGATGATGTGAGAGTTCAGGGTTGTTTCTCATGGCATTTTTTAAATGGAAACGATATATTTGTGCATGTTTAGCCTATCAGCTCAGTGGAATGCTTAACAGTCATTAAACAGCAGGCCATAATTTGGGTCAGATTTTTGTTTTTTAGACAGAGTTTCACTCTTGTTGCCCAGGCTGGAGTGCAATGGCACCATCTCGGCTCACTGCAACCTCTGTCTCCCGGGTTCAAGCAATTCTCCTGCCTCAGCCTCCCAAGTAGCTTGGATTACAGGCGCCTGCCACCACACCCAGCTAATTTTTGTATTTTTGGTAGAGACGGGGTTTCACCACGTTAGCCAAGTTGGTCTCAAACTCCTGACCTCAGGTGATTTGCCCGCCTCAGCCTCCCAAAGTGCTGGGATTATAGGCGTGAGCCACCGCACCCAGCCTGGGTTAGTCAGTTTTAATACCCAAAGAGAGTAGAGAATGCATGGTTCAATTTAAGCCAGATATGGAGAAGCCTTCTATTTTTTTAAATATATGACTAAAATAAATGCTTAAGAATTTTTAATGAGGCCTTTCATACAGAATTTTTTTTATTATATTAGTTTAAAATTCTAGGGATTTTATCAGTGTTTTTCTTACTGCAGGAATAGCAGATATAGTTAACATGAAATTTAATAAGTCACTTCTTACTTTTCCACATTAGCAAACATCTAATAATTTTTCCCGTATAACCAATTCCAGTATGTCCAATTTGGTTGCAATTTGTTCAAGGACATATATTTCCCTAATCAGATTATATGCATATGCACTTATAATTTTCCCTTAATATTATATTCAGAACAGACACAACACATCCATATGAAATGCACGAATCTATATCCTCAATAGCATTGTTGCCTATTAACAGTGTAGAACTCTGCTTCTAAGAGTGATAAATGACTAAGGCCTGGAAACAACCTAGGGCTGTCAGGCTTGCTGCGGTTATTCGATGCTTTTCCTCTTCTCTTTTAAACCAAGAATTTTAGCTGAAATTTTTCATTCCTATTTCTAGCCATCCTACTACATGCTATATTTTCCTTCAATTTAATTGTGGAACACAGAAGAAATAAATTCTGAGAACACAGAAGGTGTCTGTGTTAATGAGCAAAGAACACAATTGGCAAGTTCGACACTAGAATCACTCAGTAAGAAGTATGTATGCCACATATATAATTTTTAATACTAACTAGACATAATTTACTAGTGACAAGAAATAGGCAAAATAAATTCTAATAATATATTTTACCCCATGTATCAAAAATTGTATCATTTTGATATGTAATCTATATAACATATTATGAATGAGATATTTCCATTTTTGTGTACTGGCTTCTGAATTACTTAGAGAACATCTCAATTTGGACTAGTCAAATTTCAATGCTTAGTTGCCACCTGTGGATCACAGCTACCCTATCGGATAGCACATACTTCATTAGTGTGAAAAAATCATCTGTCTTCCCAAAGTAGACACTCTGTAACCATGTGATTTTATTTTTTAAATACTTTTTTTAAAAGTTTTTAAAAAATCACCAAAGCTAATAAAACAAAACAACAATAAAATAAAAATCTGAATATATTAACAGAATGCCTGACAGCGGCAAAGTGGTCTTCATAAGTCACTGATATAAGTAAAGAATTTGGGGGGTTTAAATGTTGATCATTGTGGGGAATAGCGATGGGGGGGCAGTTTCATCCAAGATATACTAAAACGTTAAAGATTGAACACTAGTTTGGTAGATAGGATCAGGTATATGTAAGTGTTCTTGGTCAGAAAAGCCTTCAACTAGATCCGGTAAAGGTCTGGCAAACTTAGGTCACTCAAAGTTCATAATTCTTTATTACTTGCATTTGGTTAGAACCAGTTGTGATGACAGCATGTAGTTTTGATAGCTTCTAATCAAATTCCTCTAAACATAGCACATTTTTATTTTACAATAAAATAATTTCAGAAAGCAGTGTAAAACAAGTATAATAAATATAAGTCGATGCTAAATGCTTTCTAACTATACAGGGTAAAATCATAAGCAATAGTATTAATAAGATCAGCATATATCAAAAGAGTATCACATTTAAATGATCTTTTAAAATATCTCAGTGTTAGGTAAATGGAGTCTATAAAATATGGTTTCTATTTATTAAAAGTTTATTTATTTAATAAATTATTAATTTATTAAAAGTTTATTTTATTATGAAAAGTTTTTTTATTAAAAGTTTATTTTTTCAAAAAGCAGTGATCAACAAAAGTTAGCTTTGCATGCCACATGGAATATGCATTATTATAATCTGGATATGTAAAGGTGCCTGAAATGTGGTCTCTATCCTCAAGGAAGAGAAATAGGAGGAAAGAGAACCAATGTTTAGTCTGTTTAGAAAATTAGGAGCTACATAGTTATTATATTTAATCATAATACCTTTAAGAGTGAATATTGGTATCTACATTTTTCATATGAGGAAACTGAAAGTCAGAAATATTAAATAGCCTGTTTCTGTTTCAACAGGTAAATGGCAAAGTCAATAACAGAGCAGGTGTGTTTGATCCCAAACCTCAAACTTATTTCTGAACAGCCTGTTGCTTGCAGTTTAGAACCTTATAGCACAAAACTTAAAGCAGAAAAAATAAAGCCAACATAACCCTTTTTCAAATATTTGCCAAAGTGACACATTTAACACATCAACTATTTATGTAAAAACAATGAATACAACAACTTTGAATCCTAAAATTATCCTGTTATGTGAAAATATGATAATAAGGACCAAGGACTAATCCTAACAGAATGTGCTCACATGTTACTTTCTTGTCATCCAAGTTATTAAATACAAAATGTAAGTCTCTGAATTAAAAATTGTCATCCTATCTCATTAGAAAGGTCTCTAAACAAAAATCAGTTGCACATAAAACTTGAGTCTTCCTGACATTTTTAAAAACTTCCCTGACATTTTAAGATTGGGAATGCTTTTATAGTAACATTTATATTGAAAGGAACACTAAATAAAACTACTTGCTTCACATTTAATTCTCACTGTTTAAGGCATATAACAAAATGCATTTAACTTAAATTTTCATAAAACTTTATCATATTAATACTCATTTTCTAATAATTTTCTAGAATGACTACAAATATGCTTTTTCAAAAAGAGAATTGTCATTAAGGAAAAGAACATCATGAATAACAGTATTGTTCTGCAACCTCTGAATTCCTCTGAAACCCCAAATAAAGAGTTGAGTTGAATGTAGGGTCAGCCCTTATTTTCTGTGTTGGTGTTAGGTGTTGGAGAAAATAATACTCAAAAGAAAATAAGTTTGAAATTCTATTCACCTGTACAATTCTTTTAAAAAATTAACTCTAATGTTTTTAATGTAATAATCTACTAACAAACAAAATAAAAGAAAACCTTTACATTGAAACCATAGGGTAATAGTATTACGTCAGCCTCAAAAGCATCAGACCAGTTACAAGCCTGCTTAATTCCCTCCTGCTTCCCAGTCCATGCTGAGAATGAGCAGCTTGATCTCACACTAGTGCTTTTCACACTCTATAATTGACCACCTCCTTTCTTTCTGAATTTGCTTTTTGCAGACCACAATACTTCTTTATGGTAAAGAAATCATTATATTTATTTACTGTGAGGAAATTTGCTCTAATTAAATTGTTGAATAAACAGTACTAATGGGAACAGATTTAAGCAGATTAATTGATAAAGAATTTTTGGTACTAATTGCTCTGCTTCTCATAAAAATCTTGGGATTGTCAAATGTTGGGTATATTCATAGGATTATGTTGGACATGAGAATATCATTCATCCTTTGTGTCACATCAAGGAAAAGACTAAGAACTTTTTTTTACAAAATTCATTAATCTTCCCTCTATCTTTTCATATAGAGTATTTCAAAATTAATTGAAATGTTCTTGATTTTTATCAACCCTGCTACTAGGTCATGCAGGTTAAAGTATTACATTATTAATATAAAAATATATTTTAAATAAAATAGAGTTGTTTAAAAATATATTTAAATAAAATAGAGTTATTTTACATTTAGAGTTTTTTTAATGCCTACATATCGTTACCTTGTTTTATTGTGGACTAAATTAAGATTTACCTCCTCAATTGTGTGTTCCTACCAAAAAAACGTAAAGACACCCATCATAAAATTTAACCTCCACCTGATGTTAATTGTTGTGGAGCATAACTACTGTAAAGAGAAAGAGAGGCTCATTTCACCCTCACAGGTTCAAAAAAGAAAGTTCATTTAAATCTGTCAACAGCTATTAAGAGGTTTCTGAAATCAGTAACAGTAAATGTAAAGAGAAGTAGACAGCCTTTCACTGTTAAGTGTGAGAGGTATTAACACCTTACAGTTAGCATGAAAGTAGCCTTTATTACTTTTAAACTTTTCCTCTTCAGACTCACAATTGTTTCAGTAATCTACCTGCTGTGTTTGTTTATAATGATTACAGAGAACAAGCAAAACAACTATTTTATGTTGAGCCTTTCCTGTTTCATCTAAGCATTGCAATTCCCACTGATTAAATTATACAGAGGACATCTAGAATCATTAGATTCAGTCTTAATGTATATTTCTCTGTAAATTATGCATCTTAATAGCTCTCCTTTTTACAAAAAATCACTGTGATCTGTAGTAGGTATTTCTAATTATTGGTTCAATTTAGTTCTGGAATGTAAAATCTAATAATTATGTAAGTTGATTCTTTTTTTTCTGAAAACATTGGTACTCACAGTTTATATTTAGGCAATATGAAGATGCAGATTCTTGCCCCACCTTCTAGAATTCTAACTCAGTAAGTCTGGAGCAGTTGTCTGTATTTTTATCAAGCTCCTAAACTCTAAGTAGTCTGGCATATATTTTGACAAAATGCCATTCTAGCAAATTAAGGCAATAATCTGAACACTCAGATTTACATATTCATTCTCGCTAACTTCCCAAACAAGAGGCACTATCTCTTCAGAGATTTTCCTCTAAGGAAAATCAACTCTCCCTGCCCTGCACACTCCCTCAACCCCCAGTCATAACAGAAAAAACAAGGAGAGCCAAATTATTTCATGACGATAGAATAATCAAATGTAATAGTTTAGTGACTCCTTTTTTCTCTTTCATGCTTAGCCACTGGGAGTAATATTTTCTTAAACCAAATAAATGTTCAACACTATTTAAATCACAAAAGAAGAAACATAAAAGCCTAAACTCACTAAATATAAAAAGCCAATTGATATCACTATGTAATATAATTTTGGACTCTGAAATTGGCAAAATTTAAAAATTTGTAAACTGATAATTTCTACCTTTGGCAAAACCTTGGTAGGGATATAAATTTATGCAATAGTGAAAGTAATTTGGTACTATCTATCAAAACTAAAGTTACCATAATATTTGTCTAGCAAACTTACTTTTAACAATTTTTTTCTATGTAAATAGAACACAAATTTATTGAAAGTTTATCAATAAAAAATTCGGAGAAATTATTCAATACTAAGAGAATGCTTTAGGCTGGGCAGTGACTCATACCTGTAATCCCAGCACTTTGAGAGGCTGAGGCGGTAGATCACCTGAGGTCAGGAGTTCGAAATCACCATGGCCAACCTGGGGAAACCCAATCTCTACTAAAAATAAAAAATTAGCTGGGAGTGGTGGTGGACACCTGTAATCCCAGTTACTCTGGAGGCTGAGGCAGGAGAATCACTTGAACCTGGGAGGCAGAGCTTGCAGGGAGCTGAGATTGCGCCATTGCACTCCAGCCTGGGCAACAGAGGGAGACTTTGTCTCAAAAAAAAAAAGAGAGAGAATCCTTTAAATAAAATGGTTCAATAATCTGTTACCTCATAAATCTCAGAAAAAAATACCAAAGTTACAATGTGGTTTATGCAATTGAACGTTTGATAACTGAAAGCTGTAGAGTTTTGCATAAGGCTTATTTTTAATCATTAAGAGATGTAATTCTGAGCAGACTAGGAGTGACTACTGATCTCTCTGTAGGTATTAGTGAAGCTCAGAACACAATGCCCCAAAACATGGCACCTCGGCACTGAGTATTTTAAACTGAAGGAAATTGAGAAAACCACAGAAGCAGAAAGGTTACTCTCTGACCATCTATCACCATTTCCCCCTGAGGCCACAAAAAGAATTATCTGTTCTACTTCCCCTGAAAGTAGGTCATAAAACCCTCATTCTAGAAGGGTCTTACCCTATACCCAGAGGAAAGGGATAAGACACTCAAACTCAGAAAATTTAGAACAGCCTTTGCTGAGGTCCCTGCATTTTTCCCATTAGATCGTACCCTCTTGACTGCCAATCACACTTCTGCATGACTATCCTTAAAAACACAGTTTTCCTTGGGCCTTTGGGTCTTTATTTCTGAAGACTCCCATGTCATTAAATACTTTGGTTAGATATATTTGCTATGCTTTTCTCTTGTTAATCTTCCTTTTTTATAGGGATGCCAGCCATGAACCTTGTGATGGGTGAGAAAGAGATATTGCATTTTCTTTCCTACACTTAATCTATATGAAGATATTAATCCCAAATTATTGACAGTGGAGGGTGAAGTTCTGAATGCTGAAACCCAAGAAGCAGAGAAGGAATTTTTTATGTAATATACTTAAAAAAAATAGTGGAGGCATTACGGTAAATATTTCAAAATTTCTACAAGCACCATGTGTTCTGTTATATAATAATGCATGAGTAAACACTAAAATTAAAAATAAATCTCAGATATATGTATTACATTAGAAATATCTGTTACTGCTGGAAAGTTTCAAAAACTGTATACAAGATGATTCTCAAAGGCTAACAAATTTATTTTTGTTCTTCCAACAAAAGAAAATTTTTGAAATAATGGTTGACCACATGCAGGAATGAATTGTATATTTTTGAGAAGAAAACAGTTTGGTGCTATACAACCACATTTAAACATGTTCAATTGATTCGCTGAATTTCATTTCTTCTTAGGCTTTATACACCCAATAATCACACAAGGAGCTAGTTAAAATTGCAGGTTATGTGGTATATATGTCCAAATAGTCTCAGGTGGAGCCTAAAGATCTGAATTTGTATAAAGTGTCCATTGTCATTCTTACGCAAATGGTCTGGGAATCACAGCGTGAGAAATGGTATCCTAGAGCAAAGCTAAGGTGAATGGATCTGGAAAATTGTCCCAAGAAGTGTTATTGACCCTTCTACTACAAATATAATAAATTTTCAATAATATTATGATGAAACTTTATATATCAAGAATCAAAACATTCCAAAATTCATCAGAAAGGGAGGGTTTAAAACATACCTGAAAGTAATCAAAATAATTTGTTTTTACATGAGGCTGCTTAAAGTTGACTAATTGAATTGTGGAAAATAAAAAATAGAACTTTTTGGCAAAAAAAAAAATGTGTGAATCATTTGCTCACATCCTAAACCTTTATAATTTATTTGCTTTAACCAATCTCTTATATAACTATGTGCAATAAAACGTATTTTCTAAATGTACATAGTTTTGAGATTCAAAATCTCAAAATTTTGAAGATCTAAAACTTTTGAGGATTTTTTGAAGCTCTCCTGGTATGTATACTTTCCAGTTTTAATTGATAGCATTACTTATGTTATGCAGCTTCACATTAAAGAAGTTTCCATGTTTGGTAACTTTCATTTTTTATGATACTTTTCTTGAATGCTAACTAGATGTCTATTACTTCTAATAAACACCCAGGTTTTCAACATAAAAAATACTTTTATTTCTAATAAAATGAGGTACTTCTACTACACGTCTACCTCTTAAATTGCTTCAAGAGGTTTTAATTTCTAGTGGTAACACTTGGGGCCTTAACCTGGATTTCACTGCAGTTTTGCACTATAGACTTTCTGAAGGAAGACTAGGTCCATATCCTTTTTGAATCTCATTGAGATGAAATTCTTATCTATCTATCTATCTACCTGTCTGTCTGTCTATTATCTATCTATTTATCTATCTATCTGTCTGTCTATCTATCTTACTGCTATAGACTGAATGTGTTCTCTCAAAATTCATATGTTGAAATTCTTCCTCAAGGTAATGGTATTAGTAGGTGGGGGTTTTTGTAGGTGATTGGGTCACAAGCTACCCTCGTCAATGGAATTAGTGCCTTTGTAAATGTAAAGAGGGAGCACTCCCTCGCCTCTTCCCCAGATGAGGACACAACAGATATCTATGACCCAGAAAACGGAGTCTTCACCAGACACTGAATCTGTCAGCATGTTGATCTTGGAGTTCTCAGCCTCAAGAACTGTGATAAATAAGTTTTTGTTGTTAAGCTACCTGCTCTACGGTATTTTTGTTATAGCATCTGGGATGGACTAAGACACTGTTTATCTACCTATCTACCTATCTACCTCCCCATAATAGCAAAGGCTATGGAGTAAAATTCAATACAAAATAGTTTTGTCTTGAAACCAATCCAAGAGGATATTTACTTCCTGAAGTACCACTCAAGAAGTTGTTTCATTTATAATGTTATCTACGGAAAGAAAACTGAGACAAGAACTGGTTTCACACAAGTGTAAAAATATAAAAGTCAAGTAAAAATAAGAAAAAACTTTGGAGGACATATTGTTGCCTAATGTGTTTTAATGTATGATTTATAATCTCTAACCAAACAAGAATTATACAAGCATGTAGAATTATTAGTATTAATAAGCAAAAAAGTTATAAACTCACACAAAAAAGAAATTTTTTAATAGATTTATGGTCCTCAATATATATTAGTTTATTCTTACACTTGAGAGTATAATTGCCTGGTACCCTATCAAGCACTCTGTAAACCTGATCTGAAAATAGGATTTGCTCTTCCTAAGTTTAGACATTTTTTTTTAGGTGCCATCTGTTGTCCCAATGGAATATGGATCAATTGTCATGGGTACTTCTGTTTGCAACCCCTTAGTACGTTAGTGTGAAAGTGACAAAAAAAAAATGCAACTTCTTCTTTAAAATAAAATGCTTAGAAGCAGATAGCCAAATGATAAAACCATTTCAGGACACCGAGGAATATAATCCATCTACATCTATCATTTTCAATGTTTCTTTCTTTTGAAGTTGTTTTGCTCCAAACGTAGCCCACATAAATCCAATACATATATTTTGAGGAACAGGATTATTATTCTTATTGAAGATGCATAAAGGGGAAGGTTATATTGGTCAGTTATAAAAGGAAGAAATAAAAAAAAAGGAAACGAACTGAGAATATTCTGATTTGACATAAAAACAAAGTGAAAGAAACTGACAAATGCAGTTTCTTATTAATGCTCACTAGGTGGGGTACAAGAATGGAGAACCTAGGATTTCAAACTTGCTTTGCCATTCCCTGCTACAGCCTCTCCCTGGCAATAATTCATTCTTCCTGGAGGGACTGAGGAATCATGATGGTTTTTTTTTCTTAATTATGATGGGCACATTTTAGAAAGTTTCTTAAAATTTTACTATCTCTTTTCACATCAAGTTAAAATTCCATGACATCTTATTTCTATGTCCTTCGTTCTACACTTTTATACATAACCGAATACATTCTCCACTTCAGATGAAAACTGCCACAAGATCTAGTGTTTTTCTTATTAACAAGGGTAAAACACTCCATTTGATTAGTCTAGTTATAATTGTTCAAATGTGGTTTATTCAATAATTAAGAAAATAACAAATAAATGACAATAATAATAATAATACTGGTATACCATAATCTGTCAAAACTGTAAGACTATTACTACCTTGTGGAACATTTGATAGCCCCATTATGCAACTTCATAAATTTAGAAATTGGAAGAATTTGGGAAAAACGTGGCAAAAATATTGGAATGCAGTGATATGAGTACATTATTAGATTTAGTTTTCATACCAAAGGTTTAATCAAAATTAAAATAAACAAATGTTTATAGTTTAAAGCAAGCACTCCACTTATAACATCGAACCTTTCAACCATTTCAAAAAAGAAATGATTAGTATGATCACCAAATAATAGTATGGGAGTGGAGGCGAAAGGCATATTGAGCACTTTCTCTGTGCCAGACACTGCCCTAAATATTTTACTGTTATTATTTCAGTTACAGATCTCTTAAAGACAGTAATAAATGTAAATCTCCACTTGGGAGTGAGTTCCTATATGGAGATTTAGCATAGTAGAGCATTTGAATTTGTGAGAATGGATGAGGTTTAATAAATTTATGAGAAGCTATCTATGTCTTTTCAATATGTGAATAACTATAAACATGCATAATTAATTGGTAAATCAAATAGCTGTATGATAAAGCCGAAGAAGAAGTTTCATTCAGTAGAAAGGGCTATTCAGCTAAAGAGAAGAGAGAAGTTTAAATCACAAGATTTGCAAAAAAAAAGTGTCACAGCAGGTAACATAAGGAGGGCCGTGGGAGGACAAAGTGGTGATATGGAAATCTGTGATGTGGGCTCTCTGTCAGGAAAGACTTCTCCACTGAAGCATTACTTAAATCAAGAGCTAAACTATGAGGAAGGGAAATCACATTTTCCACAAATGAATCAGCATCTGCAAAGTCTTCTGTTATTTCTATGAAAACTATTAATAGAAGTAATAATAAAATTTTGTGAAACGAGCTATTTTTCTGAAGACTACTGGAAGAAGAATGATATATTTTATTTATTCCAAACAGATCACTGGCCCCACTCAATGGAATGCACAATATAGTTTAATTTTCCTATTTGAAGTAACATAACACATATGTTTATTACCATTGCTCCAAACTTTGAGAAGTAAATATGGCTAATAATGGCAGGGAAGCAGTTTTTAACATCTGATTATGTGTGATTAATATATACAAAATCTGAACTCTTCCCACCACGCTCATTGCTAACATCTTCTGCCTAGTATTGAAAGAATTTTGCATAAGGTTGCCTTGTTTCTGAACTTGCTCATCTATGGTCTCTTCTCAAGAGTAAGCAGAGTGAAGACTGAGGACAGATCACAGCCTTCTTCTGTTCAAAAAATGACCTTTAATTTTGTGCACTGTCTTAAAAAATACCACTCCCTAATCAAAGCTCCCACTCCCTGATCAACATTGCCCATTAATCTCTGGAATTGTTTTCTGTTATCCTCCCTGTCACTCTCTTTTCTCCAACTCTCTGGCCCCTTACTGTCTGCTGAGCATATCAGGCATGCTTTTACAGGGCCTTTGCCCTTATTGATTCCTTTGTTATTTTGCCTCAGATAGTCACTGGTCTGCTTGTCCAACTATTTGTTTGTTTTTCAACCATCATTTTGCTGAGGTGTCCCTTATCACCCTATTTAAAAAAACAATCACTCTTCTCACCTCCCTGGCACTCCTTGTTCCTCTACACCCTCCACTTTCTTTTCTTACAAATATCACCACTTGATATTGATAATCTCACTACACTAAAAGGTAAATTCCATTTTTGTCTCTTTGTATCACTGATGTTTAGAATAGTATTTGGCACATAATAGAATACAATGATTATATGAATAAACGGATGACATCAACATTGTTCAAGAAATCTAGACTTAAACTTGGGAATCATTTCTCTTCCCATTCTTTCAATTTCCTTATTATCTCACCCCAATATTTGATTCTATTGTCAATCTGTTTCCCTCACATTGCATTTCAACAACTACCACTAACATTGAGGTCATCATTTTTCAGGTGAATTACTACAGTAGATATTAAGTGGGTTTGTGCAGCCAACATGCCCACATTAAAAAAATATTCACATATATATCAATTTAGATATAGTCCTAAATGATAATTCTTTCTAAATGATATTTCTACATACAAGTCTAAAACTTTTCCATCTTTCCATTTGATAAAGTACACATTCCTAATCACGCCATTTCAGGCCTCTCATGTTGTGGTTCCAGCTTCTTCCCTGCATTATATTCTACATGTTCCAGCCGAAGGAAACTACTTGGCATTCCTGCAGATGGCTGAGGTGTCCATGGATATCCACCACTCAAATTTCCTTCAAACCTGTTGCAGGAGCCATAGTGGCCATTGTCTTCAGTGGCCACCCATCAATACTGAAGCCATGCTTCACCTGGGCTTCTTCCCACCAAAGGCTGAGTGTCCAAGGAATTTGTGCTGGTACCGTGGCTCCCAGCTGCGCCATCAGCTGGTCAAATTTTTCTTAGACCTGCACTTAGTCCCGAGCCTCTTTCTATCCAATCCTTCCTTGCCCACCTCTTCTTTTGTAAGTGTGAAACCCACATTAATCTCAAGGCTCACCCTGTTTCCTTCAGCTCTTTCCCCTTTATTCTTCAATGAATGCCTTGTAGGTCTTTTACCATCTTAGTGTCTGCTTCTGTTGGAGGATTCAAACTGACACACAGTTCCTCAAAAAAGTTTCATGTTTCTCAACTCTGTCTTTGCTCTTCCTACAATACCCTCCTTCTCTTTCTACCTTTCTAAACCTTATGTGGCCATAAAATGGTAAGCTCAAACCCCAAATGTGCCTCATAATATATCCCTTCTGTAATCTTTCCAACTTGTGAACTTTTATAAAAAGTTCTTTAGTTATAGCTCTTCCGAAACAATATTCCATGCCCCCACTGGACTTTAAGTGCCTTGATGGTATGAACCATGCCTTACTATCTTTGTAAGGAAGAAACACAGCAGCTTGGAACTTCTAGAAGTTCAGCAGCTATTTAATGTATTAAATTCTTTAAATAAAGTAATATTTGTGATCTACAGCCCCTCTTAACATTTATATCTAAATCTTTCACTGCATTGCAATAAATCAGAAAGCAATTCTCAGTTACAGTCCTGCAGTGGCCAGTCTGGACCTAGTCTACAAATCAGAAACTAAGAAAATGGCAGTTTATAGTCATGAACACAATCTGAGAGTCATGGGTAGTTAAAGAAGTTCACATGTAAGGCCAGACACAGTGGCTCACGCCTGTAATCCTGGCACTTTGGGAGGCCGAGGTAAGCGGATCACAAGGTCAAGAGTTTGAGACCAGCCTGAACAACATGGTAGTAGTGTGTAATATAATTACTATGACCTGAAATATACTAAATACTCTAAAGAATAACGAGACATGGAATGGAGGATTTTTGTAGAGTACAAAAAGCATGGCATTCAGGATACACTTCAGCACATAAAAAAGAAAAGGTACATTAAAATATTATAACAGTCAGAAATCTATAATTGTCTACCACTTACAAACATAATAAGCTGTGTGAAATAATATAAAACTACATAAAATAATAGTTTTTAAATGTGAGGACTATGACCTTCTTTTTCTCTTGCCCAAATTCCTATCTAAGGGACCTGGTTAGTGGTCATGACCTACACACCATAAAATCTCATCAGACAGGTTTTATGAACCCTATATAATGTAGCTTACTTTCCAACCTGACTCTGGTATACAGCATAACATGGCATATAGCAGATGCTGAAGGAAGTAAAAAGATTTTATACCAAAATATATTTCTTTAACATATTTAGAAATGGCTGCCACGGGATCATCGGACTAAAATGACCCTGCAAAGCTGTCTTTTGTGGGAAAAATTTGCATCAGATTAATCTTCCATTAATGTAGCCAGACCTCTCCCTTTCTAGACTTCTTCAGATCTGGAGAGATGAACTGAGAGCCTGACACCTTTGAAGTCTGGAAAGAGACATTTTCCATGTATTCTCTCTGAAGGCTGTCACCTATGAGGCTACATTTACATACTAAGAACCTTGGTCTCCACAACCCCCTTATCTTAACTCAAACATTCCTTTCTACTGATTTCAAGTTTTAGACATTAGCTTAACTCTCCCAACCAATTGCCAACTAAAGAATGCCTAAAACCCACCTATGATCTCCCCAGCCCTCTGCTTTGAGATGTCTGATCTTTTTAAGGCCAAATCAATGTACACCTTCCTCATAATGATTTAGATTTTCCTGCAATTCCTGTCTCCCTGAAATGCATAAAATCAAGCTGTAATCTGGCTGCCTCGGGCACACTTTATTGGAACTTCTTGAGATTGTGTGACCTAGGCCGTGGTCACTCATATTGACTCAGAACGCACTTCTTTAAACATATTTTGGCAGAATTTGGATTTTTCTGTTATCAAATGTATTTTCATATGTGGAAGATAAACAGTATTTTAGTAAATTAATAACATTTATGGTAATTTAAAACATAATTTTTATCATTCCTTAATTATTGTTAAAACTCTAAAGCTTTATTAACAAATTACCCAATAAACTGTGATAATGCTTTGATTCCTATCCATGTATTTCACCTAGATTTCAGAACACCAACTTTGGAGATTCAATGAGAAATGTGTAAAATGGTTAGTTGGATCAAAATTTTCAAAAATACTATTGTGATGGATACATTCTACAATAGCAACATTTTGGCCTGACAACCAATGTCCAAAGGACACTCTTTAGGTATCACCCAGATTAGTTATTTATTAAACTATATTTCTGTGAGCTGTTAAGATTCAATGTGATGCTGTTTACTGGTAACTATGACTGATTTGTGCATTAAAGTGTATTAGCAAATCAAAATCAATAAAACAATTTGCGATTTCAGAATAGATAAAATTAAAGCACATTGTTTGTATTCAGGCAAACTGCCTTAAAATTAATTGTCCTATATTAGCAACCTATTAAGATGGCAGCAAACAAATACAACCAATGCTCAGAGTGGATAACAGAAGTGTCAACAGAACAAAGAACCTGTGAGTTCCACTTTATGAAGTATACATGTATTACCTATGATAACATGTATTGTTACATAATAAAAAAACACACTCATGAAATTATTTGAGTGAACTTGTTGTCAAACCCAATGGAATAACTTTAATTATTTTGCAAAAAGTGTAGTAACTTTTGGATTAGCAAACCATTAAACTTTTGCTTATCAAACTTAATGGAAGGTGCTTTTAAATTAAGGCATTAGTGATGGTATAAGAACTTTCCAATATAATTTTGAAAAAAAGATATCCATATGTATTGTCTTATGGATTCAATGTTGTTCAATTTATTACATTAGTAGTAGGAAAAGGAACTGACTCAGAGATAAGACAAGGATATAGAGGATAATGGCAATCATATATAATAAATGGTTATTTCTAATGGTAATATTTTGAGCATTGCAGTTATTTTGGCTTGTTTTGTTTTGTGAAACTGTTAATAAGGCTGGGCGCAGTGGCTCACACCTGTAATCCCAGCACTTTGTGAGGCCCAGGCAGGTGGATCACCTGAGGTCAAGAGCTCGAGACCAGCCTGACCAACATGGTGAAACTCCATCCCTACTTAAAATACAAAATTATTCAGGTGTGATGGCATGCGCCTGTAATCCCAGCTACTCGGGAGGCTGAGGCAGGAGAATTGTTTGAACCCAGGAGGCAGAGGTTGCAGTGAGCTGAGATAGTGCCACTGCACTCCAGCTGGGGCAACTAGAGCAAAACTCCATCTCAAGAAAACAAAACAAAACAAAAAACAGATAACAAAACATAATCTGAGCTTAATGACCATCTCATAGAACAGGATGTTACTTTATATGGTTAATTTTGAGGTATGTTGAAACCATAAAAGTATTATCTATATTCACTACTATGTACTGCAAATCTTCTGTTCTAAAATGTTAAAATCCTGTCCTACCTTTAGTATTACCATTATTATTAATATCTGAAATGTAACATTCCTTTCCTACTTTCAATTATTTCCTAGAGACTGACTGGCAAAAATCAGGAGTTTAACTATTTTTCTTTATTCAATGTTTCTTCTTTCTTAAAATTTTTAATTTAATTTAGTTAATTTTTAAACCACTTTATTGGGGTCTGATTGGCATAAGAAAGCTGTATATTCAATGCATACAACTTAATGAGCTTGGAGATAAATGTACACTTGTAAAACCATCATCACAATCTATGCCATAAGCACTGCCGTGCCTTCCAAAACTTTCCACCCATTCTTTTATTTATTATTATTACTATTATTATTTGCATGTGATAAGAACATTTAAGATCTACCATCTTAGCAAATTTTTAAGTAAACAATACAGTATTGTTAGCTATAGGCAATACAGTAAATGTCTATGGTTTAGTCATATTGCATAATTGAAAATTTGTATCCTTTGACCAACACCTCCCTACTTCCTCCTGCTCCCAGCACCTTGCAACCAACATTTGACCCTCTGCTTTTATAAATTCGACTCTTGGATTCCACATATGAATGAAAGCAAGCAGTATCTGTCTGTCTTTGGTTTGGCTTATTTCATTTAGCATAATGTCTTCCAGATTAAAGGCTGTAACAAACAGCAGGATTTCCTTTCTTTTCAAGGCTGAATAATATGCCATTGTACGTAAGTGGCACATTTCTTTATTCATCCATTTATGAACATTCTGATTGCTTCCATGTCCTGTCTATTCTGAATAATTAAATTTATTTTACAAGATCTTGTTTGACCTCTGATAAGACATAATTTAAGTCCTATACACTCACCCCCTTTGCTTAATATGTCTCTGAATTGTGGTTTAATTTTTAAATCAAAATTGCACCAATTGTTTTATCTCTTTATATTATGTTATCCCTCATTCTACATATCCAATTTATTTCTTAAAAAACATTTGAGAAAAAATTTAATTACCAATCCTTATATGCCAATTGTACATCTTACCATTTCCATGTCTGTACCTTGCTCCAAAAATATTTGTGCTCAGAACTGTAACCATATACGAATTTGTAAAGGATAGACCAAATAATTTTTCTGTTGCTATGTTTAAAAAAAAATAATAGCAGACTTTGAAACTTTATCTTTTCTGACATTGATTCTATTTGTTCTTTTTAAATGAAAACCCAAGTATAAAAAATACTAGAATACCTCTGGAAATTTTCAATAGACCACATAAGTATTCAAATTAGATTATGAAGCTAAAATAAAATTAATGGAAAGGATATAAAGTCCTAGTTCACCCTGAAAAATGTTTTCTTCTTCTAACTGGATAAGAATAAATAAAATAACCGTATAAAAAGTATAGTTAATCTCTGTGAATTGATGATATATTCTGCATCTCATTCAACAAAAATATATATAAATAACATATGTATTATTAAAATGCATTTATTTTCTCTGTTGAATTCAATTTTATAGAGTTTTGCATAATTAATGTGGTATTTTAATCATGATACAATAACAAAAGTCAGCTTGAAAACATAATTGGGTTAGGTACATTTGGTGATGTCTAGTGGGAATCGTTCTTATATCAGCCTTACATAAGCAATTAGAGTAACAAAAATTATGTCACTGGCATTAAGAAGAGAGTGTCTATATATCAATTTAAAAAGTCAACTTTCAACCAGGAAAAGGAAATATGACTCTTTAATGTAAAAACAGAGAATTACAGGAAAATAATCAGCTCTGGGACTTTACTAAGTATCCTTACAAGATCTCACGAGCCAAGTATTTCCTTTTATTTTTAATTTTTCTATGAAGGGTGCTTTTTAGCTAGTAGTAAAAAAATTGACGTGAAAATGGTCAACAGAAAAACGAGCTCAGAGCCTTAAGGCCTCCCTAAATGGAAGATGTCAGAGTATACATTATGTTAGTACAAGGTATCCTGAAAGCTGCATCTATGAAACACCAGAGAGGGCTGTTCTAGAAACTGCCTTTATGAGATTCCAAATATAAACATGACATAATGAATTTATTAGCATGTCCTGGGAACACTCATTTTGAAATGGGTTAACAATTCAGTTTAAAGGATTTTCAGTGTGTTTTAATTTTCCAGCCCATGAAAATTCCTGTAAATGTAGGACACGGATTAAAAGTTTATGGATACACCATTTACCCCACTAGTTTCTAGTATATGCCAAACAGAGCAGAGATCACCACTCTTAGGGGACTGTGGGACCCCCAAACATGGAAATAAAGGAAAACCTTGAGTTTCTTCAAGGGAAATTTCAGGCACTAGCTTGCCCTGAGAAGTGAATATGCACCATAAGAAGCAAGAAGGTAATAGCAGCTTGAAACAGTAGCCAAATAAGCTAGAACCACAGGATAGTTCCTTTATAGAAACTAAAAGCAACATCTTAACATGTGTCTCTGAGTTGTTTTTCAGAAACTCCCAAATGGATTCACTGGCACACAGACCTCAGATAAGGGAGAACTGGGGACTGAACTCTGACCCCTATTCTTCATTCTGTTCTAAATTCTTCCTAGGGAGCCTGGAGAAAGTCCCACTCATGAGCCAGAGCTGACATTCTCTTCTGCTGATCCCAAATTGTTAAATAAAGCTTTTCTTCCTTAACCAACTGCAAATCAGAAACTCTTTGAATCTACCTATGAACTGTAAGTCCCCGCTTCAAGATAGCTTGCTCTTTTAGGCCAAAACCATACTCCTTCCTTTTAAAACCCTTACCTGCAAGCCACTGGGGAGGTCAGGACTTAACCATTAAGTTGCCTGGACTTCCTTGCTTGGTGACCTGCAAATAAGGTCCTTCCTTTTTCCAGCTGCAAACCTCAGTGTGGATATCCAATATTACTGCACCTGGTAAGAGGACCCCAAACTGGTTCAATAACATATGTTGCCGGCCCAGCATGGTGGCTCACGCCTGTAATCCTAGCACTTTGGTGGCTGAGGCGGGTGGATCACGAGGTCAAGAGATCGAGACCATCCTGGCCAACGTGGTGAAACCCCGTCTCTATTAAAAATATAAAAATTAGCTGGGCGTGGTGGCGGGCGCCTGTAGTCCCAGCTACTCAGGAGGCTGAGGCAGGAGAATCGCTTAAACCCGGGAGGTGGAGGTTGCAGTGAGCCGAGATCACACCACTGCACTCCAGCCTGGGTGACAGAGCAAGATGCTGTCTCAAAAAAAAAAAAAAAAAAAAAAAAAAAAAAATATATATATATATATATATATATATATGTATATGTTGCCATTTCATCTTATAATGGAAGTATATTTGCTGATTAGAAGCTACAAGTCTTGGTAACATATACCCTAACTGTTAGGGGTCAAATATTTGAAAATTTCATTCTCTATGTTTTCCTTTAAGTGAAAAATTTATTCTATGAATGAATCTTCACATCAATAATTTAAAGAGGTTTTCTGGTAGAAATTCCATTGCAAAAACAATCAAGATGGAGATCTGTGAATATAGCCCTGGGGAATCCTAAGGATTTTTATAATCTCTACAGGAAGCAATATTATATGTCCTTAAAGAAAGATTATCAAAACATAACAAAAAAAACTAATAGGAAGAAAAGGAAAGATAAAGAAACACTTAATATTCACCTACTATGTGCCATTTTCTAATGTATGTAGGCATATTACCGTATGAACTGTGAAGTGCAAGTATTTACAAGGGAAGTGTTATAAAATGAATTCATTTTCATCACTTATAAGTAATGTTGACAAATAAGCATTGGAAATTTAATTTTGTCAATACGCATTTCACACCAACTAGAAGGTAAGGTACTTTGATTGGAATAACTGGCACCCATGATCTAAAGGGCAAGATTTCTCAAACAGAGAGAGACAAGTTATTGAATGTGCTTATTTGGTCAAACAGAAAATAGTTTGAGACCTACTTTGTTCTGTTTCTGTGGCTAACAAGCAATATTCCAACAAACAATTTCATCCCTTGACTGAAGCTTGACTTTGGACAAGGAAGGAGTTTGTTCAAATGGCCAGTGGATGGTAAATAGAGCTTTCAATATAAAATTAGCATTTTCTTATTAGCCTAGTTAACATGAATGAATTCCCTATAGCCTCATTATTTATACATGCGAATAGGTAATGTTCGGTTTCAGAATCCGTAAAGTGAAAAAAAAAAATTATTGATCCAAAAGGATGCCTCAGACAATCCTGTGAAACTAAGCTTTATATAGCCTATAGTTTTCTCCCTAATCATGTTTATAACTAAGGAAAATATTAATGCTCTATTGAGGCAAATTCTATACAAGCATAACTATGGGTGAAAACAAAGCATGTATCCCCTACAGCTCCCCAGTGGTTTGCTTTTAGATAAAGAATCTAAAAAGATTTTATTCTTTATGTATAAAGCATCTTAAATTATATAACTCAATAACAAATTATCTATATATCAGGCCTCATTTGCATGTTTCCAATATATATCAATTTTAGTCACCATGGTTTTGTTACATAACATCAATCTTCCAACAATTTGGTTCAAATTTCAGTTACCATACTGTATTAACAGTGGGTGATATATGGTTTGTACAGTTACACAGCACAAACTTTGCTGTTAGCCATGCAATTCAGAAATTACTATGTAAATATCAGTGACCAAACTTGGCACTTCTTTCAAAGTGCACAGACAGCCAAGCACATAGTTCGGCTGCCTCTGTCTCCCAGTGATAAACTCACATGATGTTTTACAAAAATAGGTAATTGAAAGAGGTAAGTGGCCAATAAAGATGAAGGTGCAACCAGGAAACGAAGTGATAACATCAGAAGTAAAATTTGGATGGAATGTAACAGAGTTAAGAAAGAAATAGCTGAGCTGATGCTACTGTTGTTCAAGAGACTAGATCTGTAGCCAGGTGAACTTAGTGAAGGCAAAGTCATCAATATAAAAGAGGAAAGTGGCTGTAAAGAAAAAGATAAAGATGTCCCAGAGGAAGTGACACTGGCAAAATCTTTACAATAAAGAAACTCTTAGAGATACTTCAAAACATTAAAACTGCAAATGATAAAATGTTGCAAGTTGATACAAACTTAGAAAGGAATATGAAAATTTACCAAAGCATATAAAAGATGCATGTTCTATGTTAAGTTATTCAATGGGAAGAATAAGGCAAGCACTGTTTAAACTACTCTTGACAAGATTTTTTTGCAGAGAATAAAACTTTAATCCTCAGTGTTTCTGAGGTTGTAAACTACAGCACTAAAAAAGTTAGTTTTACTGTTTGTTCATTTCCCTGTACATTCGTAACCATCAAGAAGAGAGTTTTGATGTTTTGTAAAAAAAAAAAAAAAAAATTTAAAGGACACAGAACAGTTGTAATTTTTCCCATTGATTATTAAGATCTCTTTGCATGGTTTCAGCTTGCACAGTCATTTTTAAGGTCCTTTACTACTGTATAACACCTGGACAGCCTGTATTTCAAAGAAGGGGCTTAACTGTTCCCTCAAGAAGACATGTGTGCTAAAAACTCTCACTAGTCTTCTGAGTTTTAGGCCTTAGAAAAGCATTTGATATGCTCCATGACACAAAGATTAAAGGATACAAGAATAAATCTACTTAGTACCAGTTTTACAAATATGTCACAAACCCCATTTTACTCTAATCTACATAAAGGTTTATACTTTCTAATCTTCCTTAAGAAATAAATTTTAATATAGTAAGTAATTCAACCATTACTCACAGATAAATAGTAAAAGCAAGTTCTGAGAGTTAAAAATATTTTAAATGCTCATCTCTTAGCCTCCAAGAACGGCAGCACATTTTGGAGCTGTAAAATGTCCTCCCTCCGAGCTTTGTTCCTCTCCATTGGCAAACATTAGCTGTGCATGCCCCATCCTCCTGTTACACACACTTTACTTATACAACACAGGCCAATGTGTTTTTTTCTTCTGATTTCTTTTGGATCATCATAAGCATTATAGACATTTTCATCAGTGATGCCAAGAGAACTGGGAATATGTGAGTTTACTTTTGCTTCCTCTGTTGCCTAGTTGGCTGCTTCTGTAGCAACAGAACAAAAAGAGGATCATGCATGAAATACAGCTATTATTTATGAGAGAATGACTGCTTTTAAAACAAGATAGATGTTTAGTATTCTGTGGATACTCCCGCACCAGATTGTAACAGTTCTGAAGGAGGTTAAATTGCAAGCCAAGACTGTCAAAATTCTCTCTTGATATAGCACCAAAATAGCCTGATCAGCCCAAAAGCTGCTGAGCCTCACTATTAGGAATTGCAGCTACGCTGCAATGTGAAAGATAGGGAATTTGGTCTATTTCATAGATTTTTTTTTTTATTCCCTGAGATTTACTGCCTAAAGAATAAGAATTTCTGCTTGGATGGCTCGATGTGACATTTACCTCTAGTTTTGCCAATGAGGTCGTGGTGTGGTTTAATACATTACATTAACCCATGCCTCTTGGATCTCAAATCATTTTAGATTGTGATTTAGTTTTACCCAGCGTCTATCAGTTAGCATGAAAACAAGTTCAGGTAATATTCTAAGTCAAGACTAGACCGCAGGCCATACATTCACTCACCAAATTTTATCAAGCATCTACTATGTGCCAGTGATACATCTCGCATAGAGAATTCATTAGGGACAAAACAGGCTTTTTCCTTACAGACCATCACCCAGGATTCTTCCTAGAAGGTTAATATAAAATAACTTAGATTTTTACCAAAAGTCGTAAGAAAACCCTAATCATGAGTGAAGTATCTCATCTAATAAGTTTAAACATCTGACAGATTGGCCAACTTGTTTTCCCCTAAAGAGGGAGAGTTATCACTATTCTTTAGAAAGTCTAAGGAAGAATTAGGCAAATAGTATAATAATTATATTGACCAGGGAAAACGTGTGTTTAATGGATTGAAGCATAATATAACATCAGGCTCCAGAGTATCTGAGTTAAGAACTAGGTGTCCTAAGTTCTGTAACATCTTTTGCTTTATCAAACACATGTCTTAAAATACTACTGAGCAGTTTAACTATGCAATTCTACTTTTATTTCAAAGAACACTACAAGGAAGACAATGATTGCAGTTCAAGTCTCTGACACTTGAATTAATACAACTATATCTAATTTGTGGCATGAAAGAAGAGTAAGAGCAGTAGCTATAAGATTAGAAAACACAACTAGAAAGATGACAGAATTTGAAAGCATATAAACAAGCATACTCTATTTTCTTGCATATTTCCCTTGTATATGCATTGCCTTCATCAAAATTTTTTCACCCAGTGAAGTTTTAAGGTTATTTCTGACTACACATATCAAAATTAGGAAAGGTAAAGGTCATTAATAATGCCTGCATCACTTTCTAAATCCAATTCCACACTGAGAGGCAGAATATCATTAACAATAAAAAGAAATAGTGTGTAGGGGATGTTTAATTAGAGATTCAAATATCACATTTTCACTTTTATTACATACAAGTGCAGAAATAGAATTGTCCATTTATATGAGATGGTATTTTATTTGGCTTTTTAATAAGTTATCTGCTTATTAATAAAACCCAAGAAATATAATGTCTTTCGTCCTTCTCTCATTGATGAGATAGCATAGCAGTGATTCACCTGAAGTAGCATAAGACTCCAGCGAATGGATCCAAAGGCTATAGACAAGTTTCATTCAATTCATTCTTATTGGACATGTACTTTTTTTTCCACATATACCATACCCATATATTGCATTAGGCCATGAATACAAGAAAGATAAACATATTTGGACTCTGCCGTCAAGCAACATAGAGTTTTGTGAATATTTTGCAATTTTTTAAATAAAAATTCATCATACTTGGACAAAAAATGAGCTCCAGAAATGTAAGTATTTAGCTATATGTTATACTTAAAATTATTTTAAATACACAATGGAAACAATGTTTTAAAAGACCTCTTTGGTCAATAGTCAATCCTCTAGAACATGAAATTTTTCACTTACGTTCACCTGCATTTCAGCATTTATTTTTTGTTCCTTTTCAGATGTTGATAGAGAGATCCTTAGATGAAAAATAGAGATTCTATATGTGGTGTCATTTCTTTACCCTTCTTGTTTCTGGAGCCAGCGTTTCCTGTACATGTAACTACAATGATTCACACTTGCTATGTAGCATTAATAGCACCCCAAATGCACAAGATTGACCGTTTTTATTTTTCTTAATTGGTTTTGCAAGTTTTCCACAAGCCCACACTAAAGAGCTCGTGTCTGTTGAGACTTGTCATTCAAAATCAACCTTAGCCCCTTTGCGTTGACCATAATCTCAAACTATTAGAATGGAAGAATTTCAGGAAAACAAAATAAGTATTTAATAAATATCTGTTGAATGAATGGACTAAATGATTACTAATGAAGACTACAGTTGAACAAAAATGTTTTAGGGCAGTCTTTCTCAAATATTAATATGTATATGAATGAATCATCTGTGAGGGAACTTGTGAAAATGCATATTCTCATTCATTATATCCAGGGTAGGACTTCATACTCGGCATTTCTAAAAAGCTTCCAAGTGATACTAATGTTGCTGGTCCTTAGACAACACTTTGAATAGCATGGCTTTTGGATACTAGTGTAAAATTTTATTACTGAATACATGTTTTCAGGCCATAAACATTTTTGGGTTAAAAATATATTAGGAGGCATAATCCTGTACTGTACCTAAAAATAAAGATGGTGTTTTTTTCTTCATTTAGGGCTTACTTTTAGCTTACTGTATGGCAAACACTGTTATAACTTAGAAATTGGAGTGAATAAAGAATATTGTTAAACATCAAAAGGAAAAAATAGTAGTGACTGAACTAACAATTACCAGCTACAAGCAAAAGGGTTATGTAAAATGACAATGAAGTTCTGAAATGTTAAAGAATAAAAATGAAAAAAATCATTAAGCATATCAGAAAATATGAAAAAAAGAAGATATGAGATTCTGAGGGTATATTACAACACAAAAAGGCTTGAATCAACCACATTTTAGATGCTCACGTTTTTAAACTTATGTAAATAATCTAATATAGATATAGATGCTATTTTGTAGATGAAGAAACGGTGTCGCAGGTTACCGTTTAAATGACTTCATCTAGGTTCTCACAATGAGGAACTAGTAGAACCAGTATTCATTTTACATCTTATTCCAGAGCCTTAACTGAAATTATTTTTGTTTAACATTAGAGAGACTGTAGATCTCAAAGTGTGTTATTATTTTTAGAACTTCACTGTACTTTTCTTCCAAACTTCATGTTAGATCTGGCAGTGGTTATGAAATGACTCAGTTTCAACTTCTTTCTCCCTTCAGTGCTTCCTAAAATGTTTCACTTTGTTTCTCCTCCAATGACTTTGTAAATTTATAACATGTTTGAACTCAAGTATTAATTTAAATGAGTTCTACATCCCTTTGGTGCAATGGAATTTAAAATCACATATGTTCTTTATTTAAATGACTTTAAAATATTATAAATGTACATAAAAGTGAAATTCAAAATAAAATCTATGTTTTATCTACACAAAACACTTCATGAAAAATGCAAGAGGTGAAGCTAATACAGTGAAGATTTTTCAAATTTAAATCTATTTTGTCATAAATTACAAAAGCTAAGGTTTCTAAACCTCCAACTACAAATATTATCATGTTTCATTGAATATGTTGATTGCCGTCATTTGAAGGACTTGCTGCCAATGTTGTTCTCTTACTGTTACATGTAGATTTTAGCTTATATGCCCAACAATCTGAGATGGCAGCCACAGCCTTTGAATTGGCTCAGCATTTCCTTCAAGGACATATGTATTATTGCTGTGAGATCATTGGCTTTGAAGTCTCACATAGCTGATCCTGCTTTACCCCTTATTAGTGGTTTCATTTGCATAATGAAAATATTAATACCAATGTAATCATTAGACTTATAAAATGTATGTAAAAATTAGCAGATTAAAATTCAATTGTGGTTCCAGTCATGAGAGTAATTTACTGTTAATAGTTCCTCGGTCATGTCATAGACACTTAGAATTTCCTGATGTTATTTATAGTGTCAATCCACAAGTGACTCCTAAGAAATAATCATGTACTTTTATCCCCAATGAATAAAATGTCTTTGTTTTAAGTACTATTTATTATTTACTAAGGTTCATGCTTTTTCAAATTATTTTATAATTATCAGGTGTGTAGGTTTTAAGATAATCTTCTAAAGGGAATGTGTTATACTTATTCCTAAAATACAGAAACAATATTTAAGGCCTTGGATATACTCTAATCTAGTTTCTGTAATGATTTGACTTGATATTCTATGCTAATATTTGAGTTTTAAATTAACTTATTTTCATTTTGATCTTACCTTTAAGGTGAAATAATTGATTTTGTCCATTTACTTGGGTTGTTCTTAGATTTTTTAAATGGAATTTTAAATTTCTTTATATCTATATCGAGGATCTATTGTATTTCTGGCTTATGATACTTACAATACATGCATGTAAAGCAATTTCAATCTCTATCCCTGGCAGATTTTTAAAAAATTATTTTCAGTATTTTGTTTTTGATTCTATAAATTAATAGCACTCAATATGTAGCAAAGCAAAACTTCAATAACATGTTTTTTTATTAATTTCCTTGTGAAACGTATGTTGGATTGCAAAGAAAAGTACTCAATAACCACGTACCTGGATATATGCATAGCTATTAGAATTCAGGCAAAAACCTAAGAGAGCAAAGCAAAAATCTCATTTTCAAGGGCCCATTGAGATTTGAACTACTGCCACTCTCATAACTCTTCCCCTGTACTTTATTCTCCCGGACTGAGGAGACAGTTTCAATGCCTAATGCTGCTCCAGCCTTCCTTGATAGTAGCATACCTTGTTTGCTAAAGTTGTCATCTCAAAGGTACTAAACCGCATGATTTCTCCCCTATGTTATTTCATTTTATTTCCCATAAAACGCACAATGAGAAATATCCTAGGATCCAGAGATTTTACTTTCCAACTCTAATGTTGAGTTTTATAACATTGTTAGGTTTCTTACAGAAAAATAATAAGGTGCGAGGTATAAATCAGTTTCTCATGTTGGCTTAAGCATTTCCGAGGCCCAACCAGCCATCAGGTTCACTTATGAACTGGAATTGCAGCTTTTAATGGTGTAGACCACTAGGCCACAATGTAAAGAAGGGGGAAAAAAAAACTGTAGTAACTTCTAAACTAAGTAGCTATGCAATATCAGTTATCACCCTGATAGGCTGTGAGCTAAGAATATTTTGACCTCCAAAAGAGAAATATCACTTGTTGCCGTCTGAAACTTAAAGGACATAGCTATAAAGGAAGTTTAATTATATTAGTTAATAAAAAATAAAATTTGATTAGTTTGTCTTTAAAAGAGCAAAATAGATCAGGTGCCGTGGCTCATGCCTGTAATTCCAGCCCTTTGGGAAGCCAAGGTGGGCGAATCACCTGAGGTCAGGAATTCGAGACCAGCCTGGCCAACATGGTGAAACCCCATCTCTACTAAAAATACAAAAATTAGCTGGACATGGTAGTGGGCTCCTGTATCCCAGCTACCTGGGAGGCTGAGGCAGGAGAATCTCTTGAACCCAGGAGGCAGAGGTTGCAGGGAGCTGAGATTGCGCCACTGCACTCTAGCCTGAGTGAAAAGAGTGAGACTCCATTTCAAATAATAATAATAATAATAAGTAAATAAATAAACGAGCAAAATTAAGATTGTCAACTATACTCTCAGAGCTCTAAACCAAGCAAAAACACCTTGGAGTAACAGATTTTAGATAAAAACAGTGTGATTATTTCCTTGAAAATTAGTATATTATACACATGTTTCTCATTAGGAGACCAATACACCTATTTAAATACAGTAGATTTGAAGGGATTCTGGCTACTAAAGTCGATACCTGCCTGCAAAGTGGCTACACAGTTACAGACAGTGGGGCCCATGACTGGGGCTGTCAGCCATTTGGACCATTTGGGAGAGACCTTGAGAATGTAGTGTTACAGGAATGGTGGTGCAACCTGGGGTCTATGAACTAATCCAAGTCAATATTACTAACTAGTTCCAATATTATTTATCAATTTTTCTTGGTAAATTTACTTTCTAGTTTTAGGGAATTAAGAAGATGAGATGGTAGAAAAGGTACCAGATATAAAGTGAATAGGTTTGGTATAAAATAGAAAGTAGAACAAGAATTTTCTACTCTTCTTTTCCATGTATTCCTATTGTCTCTGAAGAATACATATGCTGATTTAATAAAGAAAAATCTTTATACCCCTCTAATCTGTGGCTAGCATATTAAGTCATAGGAAATTGGAGATGTATTATATAAATACCCCCAAACAAGGAGTCAGAGCTTCTGGATATTCAGGGGCAAAATAGAACATTCTTAAGTTGTGTCTGTAGCAATTATGGGCATGAATTCAAATCATGAATTAGTGAGAATACTTGGTGGACAATTACTCTAATCATGCTGCTATCCATTTCTCATATTTCAATTTCACATTCCTGTAACTTAAAAGAATTTCCAGCAAAACCCTTCTTGCTGGTGTTAACATTTTCACCCTCCAGGCCAGATGTAGCTTAACACTATGTAGGTAGCTCTGCAAAGAAAGCTAATAGTCATGGGTTAAAAAGGGGAGGAAATAATGTAGCTGACTTTCATGGGATATATTCTCTGCTGTCAATATTTTGTAGTATTTAATACTGACTCCTACCCTTAGAAACACGTATTTGCATCTTTAGTTCTCAAATGTTGGTAATAAGGTTAAGTAACATGCCCAAGGTGACAGAAGTGGTGTAAGAATATCATGATATAAATCCATGCCCAGCACTGTTGGACCACCTACCAAGAAGGACTTCTGACATTCCCAGATTCTTCTTCTTTTTTTTTTTTTTTTTTTTTTTGGTCTTAATAAGCACATTTAATAAAATAGGCTTTTTTCAAAAGAAGTATAATGTCAAGCCAGTTCTTTGAATCATGAACCTTCGGTCCAATTTCTAAATCTTGTGAATTTTCTGAATTCCATTCTTGGGAAATCTAACCATGTTATTGTCACTGCCTTTAGAATGAAAAGCGGTTTGTTCCTTACAGTGGACTTATCAGTTTTTCTTCCTAGCCCCAGAATCTGGCCAAACTCTCCAACAGAAATCAAGAAACAATAATATTTTAAGAGCTGAAAAGCAACCTATAGTTGAAAATCAAGTTGTCTCCCTCACCTGATAGGAAAACTGTGAAACATTTGGCTCTCCTTATGACATATATATTTTGATTTAAAAGCATGAGAGTTTTTTTTTCAAAAAGACAAATATTCTTTCAAATCGTTTTGTTCATTTTTACTACCTTCACTGAAGCATGAATAGCACAGAAGTAGGCATTAGTCTTTGGATTGTGTGTGATTCAACCGACTGTTACTTGCATTCCAATTACTCAGCCAGCATGGGATACAGCTGTGTCCAAGGAGTATTTCAGCGTTTCCTAACAACTCTATATATCACAATTGAATTTATTTAGATTGTATGTTAACTATTACAGTTTGGATCTGAACTCTAGGTTATTACATTTAAAGTCATAGAATATCTAAAAAATTAGCAAACAAAAATATTTGTTATTATTTTTAAAAAGTAATATATTTAAGATTATCAGGGTCAGTTCATATGTTTATGTGTGTAAAATTAAACAATAGTCAAACAATGTCAGATAAAACTGCCCATGATGACATCTTCTCCTTTAATATGGAAGAGAGGACACATGTTTGACAGGTATGAAAATATCTAATTAATACTTGAGGAATTACAACTTACTAAATTCTACCTCTGCAGTTATATCAGTGTGACTTTGGATGTATTATTAGCTTTCTGCTCTTCAGTTTCTTCTAATGGAATTCCTGTTGCAAGGATTAAATGAGATAATGTCTATAAAATGCCTACCATAATACTTGTCACCTTCTGAGTCTGTCACCAAGGAAATGACTAGTTTGTTTTCCCAACTACATAAATATAAAGCAAGGTCTCAGACAATACCTTATTTATCATGTACTGTTGGCTGTGTTATGTAACAACACAAGGTCAAAATAACTACAGTTAGGATTTTGATTCTCTCAAAAGAAACAATTAAATAGAAACTAAATGCCTTTGCTAAAAGGCCAATCTGATTTCCCCATGCCAAGGCTGAAGCTGTAGTTACTCAAGACTAGAAATGAACAGAATGGTAACTTGTATAATTATACACATTATAGTAATAAAGACAAGCACATACATAAGAGTCAACATTTTCTTTTTGCCAAGATATAGTTAATATCTTATAGAAAATAGATTTTTCTTCAGATACCCGAATAGAGAACTTACCATATTTTGGGGAAAACACTTACTTAATATCTACATAGGTTAGCCCAGCCATGAATAAAGAAGTAACACAAGATAAATCGTGTGTATGTGTTGGGGGTAGTGTTTCACAGAATGCACTTTCCTTATCAGTTTATGGTATTGCTGTCATTATTTTAACTAAATTTTCATATAGCAACACACCAAAGCCACAAACCGTAAAATACTACTAAGTCATTTGAAATGTATTCTATTTCTTAGACTCAGAAGACTTGAATTCAGAATTTACTAAAACTATTATTTTTATTTCAATCCCATGTCTCTAGGATATATTCTTAAGAGTAGAAAGAGAGGAAAATACTGACTTTAACTTCCTCTAGATAATCTCCCCGTAGATTGATAAGGTTCTCAGCAACACAACAAAAATCTTCAGCATCTCAAGGAAGGGGATCCTGATTAATTACATCAGGTTGGTGAAAGGACAGCTTTTAGATGTTGTTCACATCTCTTCAACTGCTCTTATCAGAGTTCGTCACTTACACCGCTGACTAAGGATAACTACTGTGTACTGTAAAAGAGATGGCAGGGCTGCAGATTTTGTGTTACTGTATTATTTCTCTGGTTTCTTTCTCTTTTCATAGTAAATGTAAAAGTCTGTAAAACTCTGGTGGAGGATGGTGATGGGGGGAAACTGCATGTGTGAGGGCGAGATATATGGGAATTCTTTGTACTTTCAATTTTCCTTTAAAATTGCTCTAAAAAATAAAGTTTATTTAAAAAAACACTATGTAAAACTGAAAACATCATTTTCCCGTGCTTTGTTTTCATTTTCAAATGATTGACTGGCACAGTTTTTAAAATATTTTAAGAATTTTAAGGCCGGGCACAGTGGCTCACACCTGTAATCCCAGCGCTTTGGGAGGCCAAGGTGGGTGGATCACTTGAGCCCAGGAGTTTGAGACCAGCCTGCACAATGGTGAAACCCTATCTCTACAGAAAATACAAACAAAAAAAAAATTAGGTGGGCATGGTGGCACATGCTTATAGTCCCAGCTACTTGGGAGGCTGAAGTGGGAGGATCACCTGAGCCCAGGGAGGTTGAGACTATAGTGAGCCATGATTGTGCCACTGCACTCCAGCCTGGGCAATAGAGTGAGACCGTGTTTCAAAAAAAAAGCAAAAAATTCAAAATTGAAATAATTTAAAAATATAAATGTAAGTTTAACTAAAAGCTATCCTGTTAATTTATTTTCTCATTTAGTGTTATGAAAGTTATGGGCAATTTAAGAATTTTATCTGCATTACAAAGCAAATGACATATATTTGTAGGGAGCAACCAATTTGAAAAAAATCAAATAAAAGACAAAGTATAGCAATATGGCATTCTTTTCACTAGGAAAAAAATACTTTAATTGTTAAGCTGTTTACCATTAGAAACAAGGGACAAATTATGTCTATAACAGTAACTAAGCTTTTTATGATAGTAGTTGCACAAAATGTCTTTACAAGTACCATTCAGTAAATTTTCTGCTCTCACAATCATTTGACCTGTAATTACTGTTTTCAGTAAAAACAAAAAGAAAATTTAATTTTAATTTTAACATTCTGGCATCTACACTAAAGAAAATTTATGGTGGGAAAAAGCATTTATAAGTTTTTGATATAAAACAAAACTACATACCTCGAACTGATAAAAACAAGAAAAACCAATGAAGAGCCAAGATGCCTACTGTTGTGGGGTATATTACAAGATAAAGACTTCAGAGTGCTATATAAATATGCTAAGTGATTTTTAATCAGCTAATGCCAAACAACATCCTCATGAAGTTAATAAGAGCTATCCACACTCATAAATAAAAAGTTATAAAATTAATATTGCAGAACTAAAGTAGTTCTTCAAAGACCATTCTTACAGATTTGGTTAAACACACATATACATGCAATCACATGGATGCAAAAACACTTACACAAACAATTTCTGACCCTGAAGTATATCACTGGGACACTAAAAATAGTTTCATTACCAAGATTCAAAAGAAACAAACAAGCAGCGGGAACAACAACAAAAGACACAGGAGGAACAAATGACTCTAAGAAAAATCAAATAGTGTGACAAAATAGTATGCAATAAATAAATCTTAATTTGCAAAATGTCAAAATACTTATGAAATCTCTGAATCATGACATTCTCTAAGCATTGGCATCTGTTAAGTAATGGAACTAAGAGATCTTGGAAGGATTGCCCAGCTCTGCTGTTATACATCTAGAATTAAATAATATAATTCTTAAAAATGAATATATGCTTTAGGGAAGTGCCTTTTAACATTAAGCGTAATAAAAAATCAATAAATGATTTATGAAAGATGCTCTTTTTTCAAAGTCTCTGAAATTGTGTCACTTTCCTATCTCCTGAGTACAATAATGTAGTTTATTGCCACAATTATTTTTAAATTCTTTAGCTAAATCCTGTTTCTGATTATATTTATGTAACCAAAAATTTTTCAAAACCAAACAAGAGTAAGAATGAAACGGAGAAAATTTTTATTCCCACAATCTGTTCTTCCTTGATGAAGTAGATTAATTAATGTTTAGTAATAGGAAAGTGTGGTTAAAAATATCATTGCTTGGAAATACAAATAAAGAATAATGCAAAATAATGCATAAAAGACAATAACTAATGCAGAATAATACAGAAAAGAAATAATAATGCAGAAAAGAAATAATGAAGAAAAGAAAATAAACCAATGAAAATGATATAGTAAAATAGCAAAAAACACAGCAGTGAAACAACAAAATAATTGATTCCTGATTAAAATGCAGATGGTGGCAGATTGTTCAGTTTTCTAGAAGTGATATAGATAATAAATTACAAAGTATTTGCAATAAAGAAATGTCATCTCAGGTAATCTTTTGTAAAGAATGACCTCATGTTGAACCCTCTGAATCAGAATTTTGCATTAAAATCTGTGGATTCATATTGTCATGATTCTGTCACTGCAATCATTCTAGTCAACTAAACAACACTAAAGTCACCAAAGAGTACAGTCAATTTACATGAATGTAGAAACGCTGTGAATACTGCATTGCTGTTAGTCAGAGTTTCTGAATGTTATCTTGATGTTCCAGTTGTTCTCTTTTATCATAGAAAAAATTATTAGAGAACTTGTAACTAGGTCTGGTTTGACAGACCTAAATAACCATTCTCCACATCCTTTTACATATGCTATTTGTCAAATCATTAACGTGGCTTGCATAATACCAAGAATTCAAGTCAAAATCAATGGATTTTTCAATCTGCCATTCAATTTGTAAATATGCAAATTAATGAGGTAAATGTCAATGACTTCCAATATTAACTTTTTATTATCGGGCCCTATATATCTAACTTAAGGGAGTGTACCACAGTCAATAAATTTGGCATCTCATCTAGCATATCCTAAATGAAATCATGTAAAGAAATAACTTTTCCTAAATATTCAGAAATGGAGAATATTGTGTTTTTAAGCACATTTCATCTGACTAGACCGCACAGTGGGGAAAGCTAACTCATCTACAATGCATTAGATAAAGCAGAGGCTCTCAGGTGAAGGGCCCCGTGGAGAACACAACAGGACCGAGCAGAACTTGATATGAGAGGCTGACACTCCAGCCCAGATAACATTCACGCTCGCTCGCTGCAAAGAAACAGCGAGTGAGGAGTCTCTAAGGATAATAACTTCGAAATACCTTTCAACCCTTCATCTAGCTTCTTCCTCTAGCAAAGGTTAAATGTAAGTTTGACACCTCGTTCTATTGCCTGCACTTACCCTCAGGTAATAAAAGAGACAATGAAATATAATAATGGGTCCCCATGCTCCATGGCACCATATAACATCTATTACGCATCTCTGGGAGTTCAAACACACTCTTCCTCGTGATGTTAAATCACTGAACTATATTTAAAAGAAAATAAAAGAAAACATTAGAGTAGACATGTCACTAAGTCTATGGGTTTTTGTCCTTGCCTCTGAAGTGGTTGACGTCTTCATTAAACACTCCTCCCCAGTCGCTAAGGAACTTGACATTACTTCAGCTATTAATGCATTTTAGGCCAGCTGACCCATAACATATTAATTAATTAGATTATATGCCTTTTGCTTTTTAAAATCCTCATTATATTATTGGTTAAGAAATGATAGTAAACATAATGACAATAAAAATAATAAAGAGGTAATTTACTGAGTGCTCAGTATGTACTGGGGACTGTGCAGTGGTCTTACAGGGATTATCTAGATTGCTTTTTTCTTAAAAAGAAAAACCACTTGGAGAACATGAAATACCAAACCCTTAAACATATGTGTAAAGTGCAGCCTACTGACACATAGAAATTATTTATATCTTGAATCATACTAACTTTTAAAATGTAAAGCCTACTAAAATGCAGAAATGTTTCTATCATAAATTGCATGTATATACTTAAGGAATGCTATTAACGGAAGAATTAATACTAAGAAACTGAAGAAATAAGCACAAAAAAGTAATCACTGCAGTTTCTATCATACCTCAGCTTTACCAAAAATTATTCCAAAAAGATCTTGCATTGCTCTTCTCTTCCTCAGATATGTTTGCAGTCTTTTCTTTTCTCCCTCTTTGGCTTATCATCTTCTAATATCAGGAAACACTTTGAGAATTTCATTCCTTGGTTGCTTGCAAATTGCTCTAAGCTATTCATTCCTTTTCAACCAGTTTAGTGGAGGTCGAACATCTGTATTTCAGGCTGCTGACGAAATATCTATGGAAAGGGGCCTCTAAAGAAGTAGTGCAGAGAATAAAAACTGCTGGGAAAGATATGCAATCACTCAAAAAAAAATGGGTGTGTTCCTCTAGAATGCAAAGTGACTCACAAATGGAATGCCTGATTTACCCTCTGAAAGAGGTCCGCACCTGCCTAACCATGACCACTAGTCTGGAGAAGCACTGGCTTCAGCAGCAGAAGGCAGACTCATTGATAGCAAGAATCTTTTGAGCTCCTCAGAGCCATGCAGCTCCTCACCCTTGCCCTCTGCCACTGCCATCAGCAATGGGGATTTCTCAGGTAAAACAATACAGTAAACATTGATTCTCCCATAGCTATTGATGCTTTCAGAGAGAAAAGACTTTAGATGCAATCCGATTATAAGTCCATATTATTTTAAAACTGTATTTGTGATATGTACTGCCACTGAAACATCATTCACTGAATGAGCTTCTGTGCAGCTGGAAAAAAAAGTTAAGGGAGTATATTTCATGTACGAATAGCAAACTCATTGGTATTTTATACTTCAGCTTTTCTCCTGAGATCCAATGTAATAGGGTGATTAATAGGAATTTTAAAAATTCCAAAGTAGGTTGCTTAGTTGCCAGTGAAGTAGGATATAAATTTCCCTCACCCATTTAGAACCTTCTAAATACATGTGGGTTTGTTATGTGTGTGTGTGTATCTTTGTATACATACATGTGTATATGTGTATCAACAGAACTCAAAATGTAAACCAGTGTAAAGTAGTGTAACTCTAAAATATGGAAAGAGTTTTTGTTCAATTTGTATGTTGGTGTTACACATTCCAAATAATATTTCTGTAACTATCACTCAATGAGTATTTTAACCTCAGAGTGAATAATCTACTGATTTTTAACTCTAGGTTTGTTTTAATATCTTCAATTAAGAAACCAATTCTCTTCAGTAATAAACATCAAGTGACATTGAGAAGAGGCAAAAAAGAGTAAGAAAGAAATTAAAACAAACAATGGATAACTAATAGTGTTAAATGGAATACTAAGGCTGTTATGGAATGGAATGGAATGGCATTATGCCTCTGTGGAATACCAACGCTGTTGAGTAATTGAAAATTTCTAAATCTCCCCAGTATACCAGTCCCACTACCGAGTCCTTGTTAAAATGCTTCCTTTTACTGTAGTCCTAGTATTTATAGGAGTTTTAATAAGCCTCTTCTATCATAAGCTGGCAAAAAGATCCCTTTTCAAAAGTCTTATATTAAAATGTTCTTCTACATTAAAATATCAGAAAATTGCAAGTCCTTTAGAGCTTCAGTTAAAGTGGATCAAAGGTGAAGGACAGAAGGAACTTTGCACAGTACAATAGTGAAACTGCTAGAATTAGACCTCAGATCCCTTGATTCTTAACAGTTTCTGGACAAAAATAATCATAGGCTTGTACTCAAGCAGAACAAGGGCCCCTTCATTGCTGTGTTTATGGTCTTGCAATCTCTAGATCTTTCTCAGCCTCCACGGACTCTTCTGGAAAACAGGCAAACTACACCTACAATCCGAGAATATTCTAAACACAGAAAGACACTCAAATGTAAAACACTGACATCCAGACATATTAATGTTGCTGACACAGAACTCTAATATCTGTTTTTAATACTAAATAACAAAAGTCAAAAGGAGCTCTAAATGATGAATGAAAACACTTTCAAATAGAAAAAAAAACAGGTTAAATGCTCAGTTACCGTCTTTATTTATTCTACATACTTCTTAAAGTAAAACACACATTCAGTTGTTTATTTTCCCTCTGAGTGTGAAGAGGATACATGACAGAGATAATCTAATCTAAAAGTTTAAATAATCAGGAATGATTGAAACATTCTGTAAAAGAGAGAGAAGGATTAGACCTGAACTGCTGGATATAAAACATCTTATAAATCTACTGTACTTCTGAAAGAATATGTTACAGATACTACTGATAAAATGAAAATAACAGAGAGAGTAGTATATACCTGAATTTAGTTCATGTGATTAAAATGACAACAAAAATCACTAATTTACTAATGAAAAATCTGCTTGAGAGACAACATAGTTATACTCCTACCTCTCCTCACACATAAAAATACACTTTCTATACAGTAGGTCAATAACACATTAAAATATACAGAAAAAATAGGTAAATAATTACCTAAAATATTTTTCTAAGTATTATGGCAAAAGAAAAAAACAATAAAGGAAATAAAATAGCTCTGCTACACACGTTTTTAAATGTTTTTTTAAAAAGTAACAAAATGTAGGTACAAAACTTCAGAAAATATCACAATATATGACTAGGTGCTATATATATTGAGATAGTTACAACTCAGTAAAAATATAAAAATGCTACAAGGAAAATAACACAAATCATGAATAAAATATTCTTAAAGTTAAAATATCAAATAACATGTGAAAATAATTGGGGAAATGGACACCTCTTTATTTCTGTTTGGAAGTTAATCAATGTGATGATCTACAGGTGAATGTGTTGATATAAACTGAAAGGCTTTAAAATCTTCCTGCTTTGTAAGTCAGTAATTCCACTTTCAAATATTTGTTTACACGTAATAATCAGAGATGCCAATAGAATGTATATATTGCCTAATATCTTAAAATGGTGACAAATATGCAGCATTGGAAGACTATAAACCTCTAAATCCAATATAATTTCAAACCTGCTAACAATGTTAGCAATTAATATTGATGTTCTTCAAATGGCAGTAAAGCAAAGACTTTTTTCTTTTTTTTTTCTTTTCCATATTTTACTAATCTACTATAAACCTATACTACTTTTACAGTAAGGGAAATTGTTGTAACTTACATTAAACAGAAGTGATGGATGACAGACAAGAAACAGTAACTTAGCTTGTACTCACAGAATACACAGTAGAGTGGTGGATTGCATGGGGACTTGAATGCTTGACTAGGGAATTCCTACATCATTGACTAGGCAGTGGGGAACCATCGAAAATCTTTGAGCATGGAATTCACAGAGTCATTTTGGCAGTTGTGTACATGACTAAGTGAACGACTTTGAATCTAGTTGCAAAGAGGCCAATTGTGAGAGTTCAGGGACCTTCAGAAAGTAACGTCAGGAATTTCAAGATGGTCAGATACCCTTAAATAATAAGTAGCTCTTACATTACATATTCAAAGTAAGGCCTTGCTGTCAACTGCCATAAGATGCAGCAATATTTTAAGCTTTGTATTCCTCTTTCAGTGATCTCCTGAAAAGAATAGGCATGGAGTTCATGAGACTCATATGAAGAACCAACTGACAGCACCACATCTACAATCTGGGTCCTGGAGTTTTAAGTATATCATGTTGCTTTTAGGCTAGATTTAACTGTGAGGATAATAAGAAACATGGGTATCTCTGTTACTTCTAACTAGCAGGTCTGTGCATTGAACCATTGGAAACTCAAATATTTCAGAAATATATGGCAAAATAATAAATTCACATGGATTTTTAAAGGGCTCTTAGACACGTGGAGCATTGCCAGGTTAGCTATATCAATGACAGGGGCTGTAATGACATTCCCCGCCCACCCAAGCCTTTGGAGTCATTTTCCTTCCCAATTACAACATAGGTTTCAACGTGTGGCTATAAACTGATTTCAAACTTGCCTGATGCAACCCTTTACAAATGCTCTCCTTAGATGACTAAACTTATAAATCATATCTTGTTATACAATTTTTTTTTTTTTTGAGACGGAGTCTCGCTCTGTCGCCCAGGCTGGAGTGCAGTGGTGCAATCTCGGCTCACTCCAAGCTCTCCCTCCTGGGTTCACGCCATTCTCTTGCCTCAGCCTCTCGAGTAGCTGGGACTACAAGCGCCCACCACCACGCTAGGCTATTTTTTTTGTATTTTTAGTAGAGACGGGGTTTCACCATGTTAACCAGGATGGTCTCTATCTCCTGACCTTGTGATTCACCCGCCTCAGCCTCCCAAAGTGCTGGGTTTACAGCGCGAGCCACCGCGCTGGGCCAATAAAATGGTTTTAACCTGTAGGATCCCCCTCTCTATAAGACAATCCTTTATCTCACTTTTAAATCAGTTCCACTTCGCTGAAATAAAAACCATTTCCTCTTCCCTAAAATAGTTTTGGCAATATTTCCTTTACAGGATCATTGTACTCCTGAACTCAAATCTTCTCCCTTCGCTAACACTGCTACATCTAGTCTGCAGTCACATATCTTGCCACTAACACTCTTTCAAGATGGACACTTCTTGGCCTTGGAGTTTCTGTTTCATTTATTCAGTATTCTATGTCTCCCTTTTATAGTTGGATCACAAACTGATTGGGAAAAAAGATGATGTAAAATTGCCTACACTTTTTGGCAAAAGAACAAAAATATAGAAGATCGTAATATTTTTGTTCTAAGAATAAAATCAGATAAAATGAAAAGCTTTTCTTACTCTGTAATTTAGTAAAATAAAATAATACTATGAAGCAAAGAAATTCTAAACTTTGGAAATAAAAACATAAGGAGCAGAACATTTTATATTAGCCCATAAAACACCATATTCTTTGGCTACTGGTTTTGAGAATCACACTCTAGATTACTGGAAAAGAAGGGGTTATTCATAGGAAAGTCCTGAAATAAATTCTCTGGGTACCCAGAGATGAAGTGAGCCTATGTATTAACTATTATAAAACATGCCTGTGAAATAAATGTATACTTTTTTTCTTTACTCAATTTAGAAAAAAGACATGATTTTTATGAGTGATAGGAGAAATGATGCAGCATCTTTTTAAAACTGTGTTATGAAACCCTTTTGTGTGTTTTTTGATTCTTTTTTTTAAAGTAAGCTGCTTTTCACTTTCTCTTCAGCAATTAAATTTATACATATCTGAAGAATAATATTTACTAAATTCCAAAGCTTAAATTTCGACAATTGCTTAAATGTGTAATACAATAATAGGCCAAGATCAATGTATTTAAGTATATCAGATAGATAATATTTAATGATCTACATAAGTAAAGTTAGTAATCTCAAGAATACATATATGTTTTTGTACATTAAAGGATGGAGAAATATATCTAAGAAATATACATATATATTTATAACTATATATCTATATATTAGTTTATAGTGTAGGAAAGAAATTTTGAAGGGACTCTAAGTCAGCTAGAAATCTGGTCAATACTCACATGGCCATTGACCAGTTGATGATACCGTTGAACAGGTCATCCAACTTTTCAAATCTATTCATTAGTAAAATAAAAATATTGATGTTAGAATTAAGGGACATTAAATATATAAAGTGTCTCCCATGTAAAAGGGAGTCAAAAAAAGTATCCTTGCTTATTTCAGAGTGATTGTGAAGACTAAATTGGATAACTTTAAAACTCTTGGGGCTCTGCTCTATATATGCTTGCTATTTACCAAGTTATTCATTTATCCATCCTAGGCATTTTAAGTACTTACTATGTGGTAGATACATGTAACCATTCCATGTTAAAAGAGTTAAGTGTTCCACATAAAATTCAAGATAAATGTAAGATATTCAAGGTTATCTTAAGCTTAACTGTATTTCTGGACTTGTTCTGTATTTAATGTAGCAAAGGATTAAATCATCTTTAAGTGAAAAGCAGCAGGTTAATCATCAGTTGTGATTTCATATTTCATGGTGAAACTTAATTTGGCCCCACCACAATTCTAATTTTAATATGGTATCGATGACAGCAGCAGCCCATCTGGAGCACCCACTGCAAACATGCTGGCTGCAGCGGAGGAGGTGAGGCCAGGGCTTTGCACTCCATGGAGCTAATGGGGACTGGGAACAGGCAGGAGACCCGCCCTCCTGGGCACAGCTGCAGCCACCCAGCCATGGCTGCGGATTGGGCATCCCTGTGCTCCTGGGCCTGGGAAACCCTTCTGCCCCTGCAGGCTCAGAAGTGCCCACTCCCACTGCCTGGCCTCCCCCTGGCCTCTCCCTGCCCCTGGCCACCTCTCCAATTTTGGAACAAAGTTGAGGCTGAGCCCAGGAACTGTTGCAACACAGCCGTGTGTGTGGGCACTCAGGATGGTGCTAACATGCCAGCACACTGCAGCCTTGGCCCCCTGTGTAATTTGGGTGCCGAGGAGCATGGGAGCAAGGCCAAGGTGGGGCTGAGGATGTCTACATGAGGTCTGCAGGTGCTCCTTGGCATGAACAGCCGGGGCACCATGGACATGATTGATGGTGGCAGACAGGCTCCTTGATGGAAAGGGGTGGATCCCCAGTGAAGCCCCTCCTTCAAGCCCGTGTCAGCCTGAAGCATGGGGGCCGGGCTGTCACTTCCAGGTGGACCAGGCAGCCCCAAATGAGATCTTATTGTGCTTTTCATGGGCCTGCCCATGGCCACCCATGGGCCAATCAACACGCATATTCTAAAGCCCATAAAAACCCTGCACTCAGCCAGACTCACAGAGACATTGGGACAACCTCCCAGCAGATAGGAACTACCACTCTGGGCCTCCTCTCCACTGAGGGCTATGGATGTCAGAACGATCTGCCTGCAGAAAGGCACTACCCACTGCAGGTCTCCTCTCTCCTGCCAACTGGACACCTGTTGGGAGGACCTGCCTACAAAAAGGAGCTACCCACTTTGGGTCTCCTGAGAGCTGTTCTGTTGCTCAATGAAGCTCCTCTCCACCTTGCTCATCCTCTAGTTTTCCATGTCCCTCATTCTTCCTGGACATGAGACAGAACTCAAGACCTGAACTGAGACCTGCCAAATGGCAGGACTGAAACATCTGTAATACAAACAGGGCTGAAATGCCCCCTTGCTCACCATATTGCAGGCAACAAGAAGGAGAGAAGAGCTACAGCCCTTCGAGGAGCCTAGACCTAGAGGCCCCCCAAGCCAGGGCTGTAACACCCTCTTTAGGGTTCTGCGGTTCCTGGTGTCTCCAAGCTTCTGGGTGCCACTGCATTCCCTTTGTCTAGATGTGGGTGCCCACATCTAGACTTCATGCAGTACATCTGGTCCAGCCACAGCCTTGCACAGAGCCAGCACCTGTGCCAGCACCTGGAGCTGCCCGTCCTGCCACAGCAGCCAGAATGCCTGGCTATGCACAGTGGCCAGACCCTGTGCTCAGTTGCCCACACTCCTCTCACTGCTCCACACCTGGCTCACCCTTGGCAGCTGTGGAATCTGGGCTGGTAACGCAAGCTGAGCACAGCCTGCCAAGCCGAGCGAGTGGAGTAAGCCCAGCAGGCATGAGCAATACTCAGGCAGAAGGTGTGGTCTGCCACGGAGGTTTCTGGCTGGCAAATTGATATGCCAAGGATCCCATGACAGTATAGTATAGGTAATGCAGTCCTGATTCAGGATATTTATCTTTTAAAAATAATTAAAATAGCTAAAAGTAACTGATAACATAGTGATACAGAACTAAAGAGTATTCATACTAATGTAAAATGTGTTAAATTGTGACAGTTAATGGGAATGAGGCAGATACATTAAAAAACTCATGACAAAGCAATAAACAACTTGTTTTATCCATTTCAAGGTAGAAAATAGCATCTAAGGCCAATAATAATATCAATTTTTAGAGAAAAAACTAATTTCCATTTGTATCATTAGTATTGCATGGCATATAGCCTGATCCAAACACTTATTACAGGAATAAAGATTAATCCACAAGAATATAGCAGAGACTAATTAAATTCACACACATGAATGTAAAAATCACCATTTTTAATCAAATAAATCTACAATTTTAATTACAGTGGGTACTATATTTAATGACTAGGGTGAGGGCAAGTTGAACATTTTAATAAATTTGAATAAGCATACATTAATTATACTGCAATGAATGCATATTTGAGGGAATATGCAGTTTTCCATTTTAATAATGTTAGAATAACATTGTAATATGGGCCCATAGAGCAAAAACTATTAATTAGGCCACCAAAATATTTTAGCATGATTTTAACAGTTTGGCTCAATACCATGATTACCATGTCAGATTCAGTCAATTTTAGTCAAAATCATGTGGACTACTTGAAGGGATATAAGTATTCTCAACACAGTATCTAGAGAACAGCTGTGTAAACTAAAATATAAATGTACATATTTTATAAATTTTCTTTCAGTGACACCTAATCCACTTTAGACTCTCACAAATTTGAAATTTTTAAAGAGGTAATGGAGAGTACTCATGTATCATAAGGAAAAAATAAAAGGTGATCCTTAGCTTGTTGAAACTGGGTTCTCCATCTTTGCCACTTTTTCACCTTCCTCTACCCTTCCTCAAACTCTCCCCACTTTATGTTCGACCCTAACATTATTTTTACCAGTTAGGATCTTGGTTTATTTTGAAGTTCTATTGTGCCAATGAGATTTAGGTAATTGCGTGTTATGAAAATGATTAAATTCATTTCTCTAAGTAAGTCAATAATGTAGCCTAATCACGTAGTTTGCAATATTTCATTCTTTAAATGCATCTGTCTTCAATTGGTTTGCTTATAGAATCAGTCCAAATCCAAACATCTTCCCTATTCATAAGCACAAATAAACCTTCACTTCTGATTTTTAAAAAGGTTTCTCTAAAATTGTGTCTAATGCTTCCTAACCTGTAATCAATATTTATGCTAACTATTTGAATAAAAGTCTCTATAAAAGTTTAGTATTTAGCATTATAATGACATGAGAATTATTTCAAAAACGTATCGCCAGTAAGACTAAATTGATTTTCAAGCTATTTTAGAAACAGTAAAATATTTTATTTTCAATCAAAATATTTCTTTGGGTTAATTTTTAAAAGCTGGGTCAAATATTTGTTATATTTCTTCTCTTTTTAATTTTAGGACAAGCTATTTTTCATCTTGAAGCTTTGATTTTTCTTTAATTTATGAGATGAAAAATCACAACATATGTGATGAATCTCTGGGCAAAGGATAATATACCTCTTGAAGTGCATTATACAATATTGTTATTTTTAACCATAACGAGTGACCACTTATTATGTATATAACACTTATTTTGTGTACTAAATTTCTGTAATATTTTAGAGAAATACATCGGTCCTTGATTTCAAGGGCTTGATAATTTGGTCGAGGAGGCTTTGCACATGCAAATGGAAGAATTTAATAATCAATAGACTGACAAAGCAACTTCTAAGTAAGCTGACATTTTTTAAAAGTCCTCGTAATCTAGGTTTAAGCTCATCATATGGAAAACTGCTATGCAAAAGTGTTAATATACAGAAAATTTAAAAAAATAAACAAACAAAAAAGAGAGAGATATGGCTGGGTGCAGTGGCTGACACCTGTAATCCCAGCACTTTGGGAGGCCAAGGCAGGTGGATTATGAAGTTCAAGACCAGCCTGGCCAACATGGTGAAACCCCGTCTCCACTAAAATACAAAAAATTAGCCGGGGGTGGCAGCATGCACCTGTAGTCCCAGCTACTCAGCAGGCTGAGGCAGGAGAGTTGCCTGAACCCAGGAGGCTGAGGTTACAGTGAGCTGAGATCGTGCCACTGCACTTCAGCCTGGGCGACAGAGACTCCACTCCATCTCAAAAAAAAAAAAAAAAAAAAAAAAGGGACATTACAGAAAAGACACAACTACATAAGGGATCTGTGTGACTTTTATTGTGATTCTTAATGGTGGATGATTATAAAAGACTTCCTATGCTCCAAGCATTATACACATAATATTTATAATCTCACAACAGTTTTACAAGGTTGGTGTGATCCTTCTTTCTCAGATAAGGAAACAGAAGTTCCTTGAATCTAGATAACATAATTCACTCAGGAAATGGCTGAGCCTTGATTTATATATGTCTGTTTATCTCTCTGAGTCTAGACTGATGATTTGTTTTTGTATTATCCACCTATAAAGCTTTCTCACCCAATGCAACCTATTTTATCCTATTACCCTGTTTCGTGTTACAATGGTCACTATCTGAAATTATACAAATTAATTGTTCACAGGATTATAGGCTTATCCATTAGAATGCAAATTCCATAAGGCCAATGCCTTCTGTATTCCTAGCATTTAGAACATAGTGACTACTCAATGCATATGGCTGATTGAATTAAAAAACAGCTTGATCTAATAGAATCTCATGCCTCTTTCCTTACATGGCATGTAGTTGTTTCAGATGGCTTCTTGAATAATACTGCTTTAACCAAAATGAGTTAAGATTCTAATTCTATGTGCATATATATGTTTATTTATAATATTTTCTAATCGCTTTTTGTAAAATAAGCATAAAGATCAAATTAAGTACTTAAACCTGGTACACAAAATGAGACAAGTAATGAGTCTAGCAAAATGTACAATTAATATATAGTCGTTATCATTCTGAGATATTAACCCATGCACATTTTCTATCTTATTCTTCCAGACAAGTGATCCCTCAAGCTATGTACAATTTTACACAAACACACAAACAAACATACTTGCTTTCAGGATAGGTGAGCATGAGGCCAAAGGGGCCACTCTTAGGCTGTACTATGTACTAGTCTATGCTAGGTCTAAAAAATAACCAGCCAAGTAATGATTCATCACGAAAATAGTTACTAAGTTCCTAACGCTACTACCAAGGTTACAAAGGGAATATTAGAGAAATTTCAAATTCACTGTTACATTACTTATTTTTAATTAACCATTGTAAAATTGACGACTTTTTTGCCACTCATACTTCTAAAGATATATTTTCTTAGTTATTTAAGTGGGAGTGGAATAGTTACTGGAAATTAGCATGTCAAGTCTTATTTTTGAGTGGCTTTGATAAGAACAGTGGAACCGAAGACAAAATGTAAATGTAATTAATAGCTACAAAAAAGTGAGATTATTATGTAACCTTCACTTCTTGAGGCTAATTAAGCCTCCTATGCCACCATTGTCATTTATTTTTAATAAAGTTATTAATTTCATATAATTAATAGTGTTAGTACCCTGGCCTGGAACTAATTTCAGAAAATTCACACAAAAGTTTAGATGTATTTTATGTATCCAATCATTAGTTATGTCATGTCACAGTCCTCACCTTATCAGTAAGCACATTAGATTTATACACATTTTTAACCGTGCAATTTGCTATCAGAATAATGCCAGTTAGATTATACCTGTGTCATTTTCTGCACTTGAGTTCCGACTGACTTTGATTAGAGCCAGGCTCCAACCTTCACATGTGCTTCTGCTCAATACTCCTTACAATGACATGTTTACATTACTGTTGTTAATACCATTTCCATCATCATTATTTCCTTTATCTCTATTATTAAACTGACTCTGAACATTTACTCTCTGCTAGGCAGGGCATTTGATACATTATATGTATTTACCTTCAAAGTAGATTTATGACACAATTATTAGATTGCCATTTAATATGTGAAGAAACATGCTTGTCCAAGGAAACATAGGTACTGTGTGGTGCCTATGATCAGCAGCAGAACTCTTATCCTGAACAGATACATTCCACTATAACTCTCCCTGTACAATGTTTTCTTTCACTCTCTGCATCATAATCTTGCATGGAAGAGATTATCATTTGCACTGGGTCTTCTGTGCCTAATAGAGCATATTAACTAATTAAAGTGCTATCAAAGAATTAAAAGAATATGTGAAGCTACACAATTTCCAAACTGAAAAAAAATGGATATCATTTTCTTTCTTCCTTTCTCTCTTTCTCTGTCCCTCCCTCCCTCCCTTCCTCCCTTCCTTCTTCCCTCGCTCCCTTTTTCCTTTCCTCCCTTCCCGCCTTCCTTCTTTCCTTCTTTCCTTTCTTGACAGGGTCTCACTCTGTCGCCCAGACTGGAGTACAGTTGAACAATCACGGTTAACTGCAGCCTCGACCTCCCAAGGCTCCAGTGATCCTCACACCTCAGCTTCCCAAGCAGCTGGGACTACAGGTGTGTGTCACCACCCCTGGCTAATTTTTTGTAATTTTTTGTTATTTTTTGTAGAGATGGAGTTTCTCCATGTTACCCAGGCTAGTATCATTTTCTTATCACTTGATTAAAATGCAAAAATGTCTAAGGCTTTTGCAAGATAATGTCATGTATCTATTTGGGCCTCCTTTTCCTTGTAACTTTAGCCCAATCTCAGTATAATATTTGACTTTTCAGTTAAAATCATATCACTGACCGTGGTGGAATCTTATTTCCTACTTTTAGACTCTAATTCCTTATTAATATTCGGCCTTTAGGTTGAAAGGTTATTGGATTTAACTTCAAATTCACAGTATAATACAGTACTGAGTTAAAAAGTATAGTGGGAGAGTAGATTAAATAAACCTGTAATCTTAATTAGATACATATAACTTTACTCAAAACAAAACCCACAAAAAATATTTCTGACTATGTATCTTCTGCATTTGTCCCTAGAAAAGGGCAAAGAAAAATGTTTAACACATTCACAATGGAGGTGATTTCCAGTGGTCTGTGTCTTATAACATCAACCACAACATTGTCAGCTGTAAGAAATATTCTCCCACAAATTGCAAGTAATATAAGACTGTTCCTCTCGTCATTAATAATTACTTTTTTTCCCATATGGTAACAGAAAAAAACAACTTACATTAGTTTATTCATTGCCAAATCATGTTTTTTTTTTTTTGAGACGGACTCTCGCTCTGTCGCCCAGGCTGGAGTGCAGTGGCGCGATCTCGGCTCACTGCAAGCTCCGCCTCCCAGGTTCGCGCCATCTCCGCTCACCTCAAGCTCCGCCTCTCGGGTTCACGCCACTCTCCTGCCTCAGCCTCCCGAGTAGCTGGGACTACAGGCGCCCGCCATCACGCCCGGCTAATTTTTTGTATTTTTAGTAGAGAGGGGGTTTCACTGCTTTAGCCAGGATGGTCTTGAACTTCTGACCTCGTGATCTGCCCGCCTTGGCCTCCCAAAGTGCTCGGATTACAGGAACCGCCAAAACTTTGCCCATTAAACATTTGGATCACACTGAGAAATGCAATCACTGAGGTGGGAAATAAAATGTACTTCTTTTACCGGCTGGAGCTAACTAGAAGTCAAGGTGTTCCCTTTGGTGCATCACAGATAATAATGCTGCCTACAATATATGCCAAGTCTTATTTACGTACTTTTTTGACTCAAATTAGAGGGCATAACATAGCTTCATTATAACTCGGCAGAAAAATCTGAGTTCAGTCTGTTTAAATCATAACAACTGGTTAATTCAATATTTTGAAAAGGCAGACAAAATCATCAATTGATTATATTGTAATTTATGATTCCCTGGACTGGAGTTCTGTTTTCCAACCTTTTTAAAATTTCTCTCCTAAGTAGCCTTTTAAGACATTTTTTCTTAATTGTGAAATCCATGAAACATTAATACCACAGATAAAGTGTATATCTGTTTATATAATATATGTAAATCTGTGCTTTATACATGGAAAGAATAAGAATCTTTTAATCTCCCCCAGGAACCAATTTTAGCCTCTTTGGGGTTTATATATCTCCACTGAGACTATATGAAGTAGACAAAGCTCAAAGTTTCAAATTGTAGAAAAAAATATTTTCACTTTCAATGAGGCATCTGCCAGTTTATATAGTTTCATGTACTCTTACAGTTTTTTTTACAGAAATAATTTTAAATAAATGGAATGAGACAAATGAAGCAGAGCAGATAAACATTTTTTTTCCAAACACCTTTACACCAATATATTGCATACTCTATAAGGCAAAGTACTGATATGTGTAAAATTTCAACGATGTTTACAAATACGGAGTTTTACATCCACTCCAGAACTGTGCAACAGTCCTCTATGTAACAGTCTCTTCCATGCATTCTAACTTTGTAAACTAAAATCTGTAAAAGATGAGGGGAGATAAATGTAGAAAGTCAATAACAAATGTGTCCCTGTATCAGAAAATTTGGTGCTAGATAAAAACAAAAGGAGAATATTGCCTGGATATTTTTTCCTTTGTATCTGATTAGACTGGCATTATGTAGAAATTGCCTTAGTTTTGAGTATATTTTATGTGATAAAATTGTGAACGGTTTTGACAGTTAGTTGGTGTCCTTACACTTACCCATTTGTGTTAGCTCCTGTCCATTGTTATCTCTTTGTCTTTGTCAAGATTTTTTTTATTGTTTGTTTTGTTTGTTTGTATTGTTTGTTTGTACAAATAGAATTTAAACTAGAGAAAAATAATAGTACATAGCAGGGGTTAATTTCAACTAATTTGGATTGACCACACGCGAATCTCCCAATGCTACAGAAAACATTAACTATAGGTAAATGATATTCTGTAATCATAAGTCCATATGTTGTTTTGGAGTAGGATGTATCAGGTTGTCAGCATTGTTTAGTAATAATAATTGGATTTATAATTTGCATCTGGTTTTGGTGAAGCCTGGGTGGGGTTTCAAAGCTAATGCTGGTCACATATCTTTGTGAACAGCAGGCCTCACACCTTGAGCCAACTTTGGGCTTCCTGATACAGGGATGCTTTGCATGTGTGCTGCTGGTGGTTGAAGACAATGCATGTTCTGTGCAACCCACCCAGGAGCAGAAGGATGAAAGAGCTCTCTGCCTGCTATCTCTGGACCCTTTTCAATGCAATCCTTCTTTTGCTGCTACTTTTCTATTTCTTTTCCCAAAATAAAGGTGTCCCACGAGAACAAAGTGATCCTTGTAAACTTTCCAGTAGTGGAACACTAATGGTGATTAATATGTGATTAATATAGTTAGTAATGCAAATAATTTCTATTCATAAAAATGCAAATGTCTCCAGTGAAATGCAATTGATTGAATATCCGCCTCTGGATATTGACCAGTTTTACCAGTTGTTTATCCATTTGTAAATTTGTTTTGGCATTCCTTATCTGACTTTAATATGTGGTATTTTGAATTTACCTTTGGACCAAATAGAATATCTTACTGGTTTCTTCATTAATTAATGGATTAAATAAAATATTTGACAGGTTTTCATTATATATCAGGATGATAATAATAATATATCCTATATCCTCTTTCAAATTTTATCATTTATCAACTTAAATAAAGAATGGTAGCACAGCTTTGTTTATTAGGACTAAAGGCACTAGTCAGATTGCCCAGTTTTGAATCCAGATGCTGCCAGCTATGTGCCCTTGACTAAGTTACTTAAATCCTCCAAGTACCCATTTCATAAGCTGAAAAAAGGATTATATAACATAACTTCTTTATATTTTAAAATCAATATGTCTTTGATTTCTGTCAACAAAATGGGAATATTAACAGCTCCTATCTCATGTGACTTTGAGATGAGTAAACGAGAAAATACAAGCAAACAACTAGCTGGATATGTTAACACTGATCACAACATCAACGAGAGAATGCTGGAAACACGGCCACACAGAATCAGGGAAAATTCAGTGAAAGCATTATATTATCTTCATTCCTATAAATTACTTCAAATTACATCTCTCTATTTAAGAAATCCTATTTTAGAAATAAAATTTAGAAAGGAGATCCTGACAAAATTTGATATAACTTCTGAAAATCGTCTGATGATTTTCCCCACATCTTCAAAATGTTTATCAAGTCAGGAAGGAGGAGGAGGAAAAAGTTTAGGACAGTAAGTTGAAATATCTGCTAAATTAAGTACTAATTGTTTCCACTCTTAGAACCTGAATGAGATAAATTATTACTGAATTCAACTTGAATAAAAAAAAATTTCTTGGGTTGAAGCTTATTCAAGCTACCTACAAAACACATGGGTGAGTAGCAACTAATATTTTCCCATTCTAAGCTCAACTAAGTGAAATAAGTCTAGCAGTATTGATAAAATCAAACCTATTGCTCCTTTGTCCCATCCACCATCAATATACACAAGATACTATAAAAATCATTATGTTCCAGGTGAAGAAGATAAGTTGTTAATTCAAAATTCCACGCTCTTTCAAGCCCAATATACATACTTTCCCCAAAGCAACAACAAACACACCTTACAAATGCAATCAAGGTGTCAAACCCATTCTGGCAAACATATATTGTCCCCTCATTATTAATGTTGTCTCTCAGGGAATTTCTATTTCCATAGGATCTGGGCCAAATTTTATTCACGACTTTATATAATCAAACTTTTACATTATCCATTAATAAAAAGAAAAATTTATGGAGTGGAGAAAGATGAGCTTTAAGGATATACTCTTAGAATAGAACCAATCAAAGAAAAAAACAGGAAAAAAATGTCTTGGAAAATTTGTAAAGAATTTATGATACTGACACTAATTGGTGGCAAATTTGACAGGTTATAGATAAGTGAGTTGTTTCTGTTGAGGAGCTATTCTGTTGATCCACTTTTCTGTATTCCTTTCCATGCCAATCACTGAAGATGCTGGTAAATTCAGCCCAGCTGAATTGAGCTATTGAAGGCGAGAGTAGGGAATTAATTGTGTTCTCTTGCATCTTTTCCTACTGCCAAAGAAAAGCACTATTGTCCTTCTTGAAGAATTCCCTTTCAGCCTTAAGGATCTCTGCCAACTTCATTGAGAAAGTCAAACTGCATATCCAAGTGGAAGTAAGGGAGGTTCACATCGAGCTTTGTTCTTGGGGGAGGCGGTTGTGATGAGTTCTAAACATAAACATCACTGAGCATCACATTTTATGTTGAAAGTGGCTTAATGAAAAATGAGAAACACTGAAGTAAGAGTGAGAAAGGAAAAAGAGTAAAGTATAAATTTGTAGCCTGAATAAGTTACACCAAATGCTATTTATAATGTTGTCTATGTACCCATGCTATGAAATTATACTTAAATCCACTGGAGCTCTGAATCACAGAAAGCAATCTTATCTGAGGTAATAATATAAATGTCCAATTTCACAGATAAAGGAGGGATGGGATTTTTTAAAGATCACTTTCTTCAATGCGGCCTAATTAAGGGTATAAATTAAAAAGGTTTTTGAGTTATAAAAATGTCATGTCTCAAATATAACTGATTTGAGGATTTGAAGATATCCCACAAAATACAAGAACTACTCAGTGACTGTCCCCCAAAAGGACGTGTTAGAATAATTTCCAGGAGAAATGTGGGCAAGTTGACTAAATATTAAGGTAACAATTTTATAAAATTTTCAAAACAGTGTAACATCGCTCCATAAATAAAAAATGACTTTAAAGTTTCAATATTGAGTTTGTCTGAACTCAGTAAAATTTAGCAATCTAACTTGCAGTTACGAGTTCATGTGGGCAATGTTAAGTCATTTCAAGGTAAGAAAATATCCACTATCTTTTTAGGAACAAAAGTTGCATGCTGTAGAAAATTCTGCTGCGGATACTTGACACAAGGATACACCCATCCAAACCAAACAGAGAGAATGTTACCTTCATTAGAGTAAATGTCCTAGCTTCTTGGTACTATTAGCAGGACTGGGATTCAACTAGTTGGTACTTTTATTCATTGTTCTAGTTTGATTTCATTTTCTTACACTTCCTGCAGTAAGAATAAATTGCATTTTGTTTGTTTGTGTTTTGGGGTATTTTTTGGTAGCAGTCTGGGCAAGTAACCCTACAGAAAACCTGTAAAACAGTGGATATGTATAGTAAAAACTGTGAAATGCATAAGCCAACAGTTTTATTTGGTAATAAATTCAATCGTATGGCATAATTGCCATATGGCATAATGGATTTTGTTTGTTTATCTGTGCTTCATTAAAGTGAGCTCCCAGCATTTGTTCTTTGTCTGTGGAAGATCTAAACATGACTTCCTGCAAGCCAAGCAAGGTAAAACATACACATTCACCTTCAAATTAACTTTCCAAGTGGTCATAGTTTCTTGCAAAGCAAGAAGCCAGAGAGTATGATAGTATTCAATGAAAGATTGGCCTGAACTCAAGATAAAAATTTAATCAAGATTCTAAATATCTATATCTATGACACCACAGCACCTTCACACTACAACCTATTTATCCTAAATACCTTTTCCTAACAAATAATTTTCTGGATGTCACCACAATTTACCAGGGTCAGCATCCAAATGTAGAACAAGTAACTCATTTAAATTAGTTTATTTGCTCAGAAAAAAGCTATATGACCTGGCATGCATCATATGAGTATTAATTTAGTTGTGCTTGGGATTTAAAACAACTTCTTTGCAGTAGCAGGTGGTTCATAACGGTGAATTAAAGCACAAACTGTGTAAGATCATGTTTAGAATATATCAAATAAGAATCAGAAAGTCCTTTCAGCCAGGCCGTAATGGATGGAAAAATAAAAGATTTCCATCCTAAAATCTATTATGGGCCTAAAGCCTTACAATGTTTAGAAGTTTTTTGCTTTTGGAGTTTGTTTCTTGATTTTATTGTTGTTGAAGATATTGTTGTTATTGTCAACATTATTTAATCAGGTGTGTTTAGATCTTAGCTGGGATTTAAATCTATGATACATTCCTTTTCTATAAGCAGTCATCTATGAGAGATTATAGCTGTTCGGATCAACACAGCCCCCTCCTCTTCATCATGAAAACTACCACTGCATTAGTAAGTAAGCTGAGATTATTTATTTTCATTTCAATTTTACTTTCTTTTTAAAATTAAATATAGCTATTAAAAATAACTTTCAAACATATTCTTAGACATTGTCTAATATAAGGTAAATAAATGTAAAACTTCCTATTCAGTAATGAACTAGCACAGAAAAGAGTCATGAAAAAAATTAGAGCCAAGTGGAGATGGAAAAGCTGTGCAATCAGGATGTATGAGTGACTTACACAGGAAAATGACATAAATTTGTTTTATGCTTTATTTTCAGGATTCAGGAGTAGCCCTTAGACATAGGTATTGATTGGCCAGATGATGTAATCTACCCTGAGAAATGGAACTCACATATTTTAGAATTGCCTAAGCAATTATTTGTTGTGGTTATTAAACAACTAGGACATGCTGTGGTGGGGTGAGTCAGACAGACATCCTTAGGGCTTTAGAGAATCGTGCAAGAATGGATAGAAAAATTCTGAGCCAGGTGGTCATGAGTAGGCTGGGCTGGTAACACTGGGTTTTAAGCACTCAGTGGCTTTTGTTTAACATTACCAAATCTTTCACAATCAGTTTTTTACAGAAAATACATAAAAATATAAAGAAAACAAAGATAATATATTCATCTTACGCTAATTTTATAACTTAAAACATCACTTCTTTAATCATCTCTTACTGTCCCTAACAACAGAAAATATATTGAAATTTCTGAAGAGTTGAAGACTTTCTACTGTTTCCCAAGCCTATGTATGTTTATAATGTGTGAATTAAAAGCAAGCCTTTTAAATTCAGCTGCATGTAATGCTCATGCATTAAATAATAATAATAATAATAATAAAGGGTCTGAATTGATATCCTGAAAAAGGCTGATATATCCAGAAAAGTCACTTAGATCTGCATTATTGTTCTTCTCTGGGTCTACATGTAATTTATAACCAAATTTTCTATGTGTGCAGGCCACCTCTGTGGATGCAGGTACTGACCATTGGGATGAATGCGAATCTTCACTAGTCCTCATGGCCAGCCCCTGGAATTAGGGGTTAGAAATCAATGTTTAATTCCTTTTTCTGCCACCAACAACTTTGCTTTACCTACCCAGCCCTTGCTCCTTTGCTTCTTTTTTTCTCCTTTTTGTGCCACCTAATTTTACAGATCCAGTTTAAAGTACTACATTTTCTATAATTACCCCTAGCTGTTCCCCTTCACAACAAATCAATTGCTGTTTTATTATTGCTTACATATACTTTACTCATACTTCAGTCACATTCTATCAGTTGTTTAGTCACAGAAAAACTTCATCCAATATGACAAAAATTAGGTTTTATTAATATTTGAATCTGCAATGTCAAATATTAAGTCCTCTTTAAATACTTGCTGAAATAAATTGATAATTTATTTGATACACTTTCTCATTTATGGACTGCTTTTAAATTACTTTCTCATATATAATGATGGAAAACATGTTGATTTTGCAATAAAGAGCCAGTATATGTTTTTAAACATCGGAAAAATATCTTGCTTTGAGGAAGTCACTTGGGCCACGACAGACAGAAAAAAAAAAACTAAAAACATTATTCTATTGAGAAGAAGCATTCCATTGTTAACACAATCTATCTACTTATTAATCTATTTAACAACTACTAACTTCCTACTGTATACTAGATAAAATTCTGAAGACACAAATTAATGACAAAGTCACGCAAATGACTCAGCATAGAGAAGCGGGACAGACATATAAACAAAGAGCTAGTAAGATAATCTTTTCATCTTTTTCTGGATGTTTCTAGATATTAATATTTACTTTAAAAAATTTTTGGAATTGTAAGAGTTGATGTGCATTATAAATTTTGCAAATATGATTTATTTTGGCCATCAGTGTAGTCTGGGACACTCAAGCTCCTATCCTTGCTTGTAGAAGATCCAACTATTTGCCCCACAAGCAAACAGTGAGTATGAGCTATCAATTTAAAATGTGTTGAACCTGCAGGCCTTGTGAGTTACTGTATTGGAATTGGGGAAATCTGCTCTGTGTTCTGCCAGAGAATTACAACATATTGCTGCCTGGAGCAATGTTAACTTTTAATGTCTTTGTTGTGGAATCTTTGGCTATTTTTCCTCCCATCATACAGAATAATTACAGTGTTTGTCCTTGCCCTTTCCACATTACTTTGTATCACACTTACTAATCTTTTTTACATATTATCAGGAATCTCGAGAGAATGCTGCTTAAAGGTATGCCCTTTCAGAATTTCTGACTAGAAATAGTACTTGTATAAAAGTAATGAATAGAATTTTCTTGATGCAAAATCATATGACAATGGCTATGTCTGTAAGAAAAATCTTTTTGTTTTAAAGTTTAGAAAGTTGTCTGCATTTGGTAGTGCAAAAGACTGGGCACTCTCTGAGTTTTGTTATTAATTAAGTGTATATAATCATACAGAAGTCATGTAATTATCCTGTGCCTCCATTTCTTCAGCTAGCTCTAGATTTTTGTTTGTTTTGTTTTTTTAAAATCGCATCCTTGATTATGATGACTACACTCTAAACACATTGTTTTAAAGCTGTACACATATCTATTTTAAAGTGGCCAAGTTAAATATATTGACTAGTCCTTTCCCCAACTCTTGTTAATTGATCCAGATTGAGATGTTTTCTTTGTTCTTTTTTCCTTATTTATGAATAACTGAATTACAGATGTGACAATTCCAACTGGAATAAAGGAAATTAGTGTCTACACAAATAAAATATGGCACTTAATTGTAAGCTGTAAGCATTCTCCTCACATGGTAGAGACGCCTGAGAAAGGAAACAATATCTTTTGAATGCCTATGCCTAGCCATGATTAATATAAATCGTTCATTGTAATTTACACAATTACAATGTGTAATTACACATTGTAATTTCACAGTTATTTTGAATCATAACTTTTAGTTTTTAAATACCAAATAATAAGGAATTCATCATTTAAAAAGAGTGTAACATGCTCTTTTTTGGCATGTTATACATATTTTCTAGTTCAAAAACCTCATGAAGCATGCATTATCTCCATTTTACAGATGAGAAAGTTGAGGCTCAGTGTGAACTAACATATAAAAAGGAAATAATCCAGATGGGCTCAGTGGCTCACACCTGCAATCCCAGCACTTTGGGAGGTCGAGGTGGGCGGATGACGAGGTCAGGAGATGGAGACCATCTTGGCCAACATGGTGAAACCCTGTCTGTACTAAAATACAAAAAAATTAGCTGGGTGTAGTGATGTGTGCCTGTAATCCCAGCTACTTGGGAAGCTGAGGCAGGGTAATCGCTTGAACTCGGGAGGCAGAGGTTGCAGGGAGCTGAGATTGCGCCACTGCACTCCAGCCTGGCGACAGAGCAAGACTCTGTCTCAATAATAATAATAATAATAATAATAATAATAATCCTTTTTAGCTCAAGGCAACTTTATCAAACCAAACAGTTTTCCAGGGAAATCAGACAAATAATATTGCTTTAAATTAGTAGATTAGTTTACCCACGATATTTATTTTATTTTTTTGGAGAAACAATTCTGTCATTATTTTTGTTAGTGACACAAACATTGAAAATAGTCACACTATAGAGCTAATCAAAATTAGTGTGCAGATTTCCTGTTTGTTTTGGGCATTAATTCCTTCATTCCTTAATCGATATGTTAACATAATCATATTTTAAATTTGCTCAGTTCTTCCCTTCAAACATGGAAAAACAAAAATCTACTAACCCTTCTAGGCATGTTATAGCAAAGACCCTTTTTCTACCCATCTTTATGTTATTAACTGATTCACAAAAGGTAAGTTTCCGGGGGAGAAATCAAATAAGTAAAGATTGTCGAGGTTTGCTGCCTTCAAATTTACTTATATGGCAGCATATTTCCTATAAGAAATGCTGAGAGATGTAAACACCTAGAGCTCCTTCCTTTCCTGCACTAGCCTATCCCCAGTTAGTGAGAATCAAGACTTGGCTGTGCTCCAACACGGCAACTCTATTCACACGTTTAAGGCAAAGAAAGATACTTCCTTCCTTTATAAACATACACCTGATTGGAAAGAAAAGCTTCTGTTGCTTATGTTTTTATCTCCTTCATTTTAAACACTAGCTAAAGACTTCATTTGATTTTCTTTTACTCAGATATATGTCTTACTATAGTAATGTTACGATAATCATCATTGGTTAGTTTAATTATTAAACAATGAAAGTAGGATTAGAAGAGACTTTGTGCCTTAAACTAAAATGAATTTGCTGTTTCATTTGTACCTACAACTAAACATTCATAATTTTGCCATTTCATTCTTATTTAATCTAAACAAGATATAAAATATTAAAGAACAAATTGGTTCCAAATATTAAAAAGAAATTAAAAGTTTCCAAGAAGTGATTTTAAAAGGTTAGTTTATTTTTGTATTTTCCCTTTGTAAAACACCTTGTCACAGTAGATTATGGAAAGTCTGTTATTTGCATGTATATTATATATAAATATATAAATTATTTCAGATTAATTAGTGAGAGACTCACTACTAAAGAATCTTCCCAAACAGTATCTTAATTCACAAAATATCTGAAGAGTTTAAGAAAGAATAACAAAAATGCTTGCTATTATGCCTAGCCATGACTGAATATGAATCATTTGTTGTAATTTATACAATTATTTTGAATCATAAGTTTTTGTTTGTTTTAAAATACTAAATAATAAGGAATCCATAGTTTCAAAAAAGTAAAATGCATGCACTCTTTAACTGCTAAACATTGTCAAAGGAGTGTCATAGGTAGTATGCTATACTGCTATCAATTGGGGATAAGAAAGACCAAACTGAGTTTTAAGCTTGCTCACTCAAGTGTTTGCCATTCATGAAAAATAAATAAAAAGATGAAAACCCTATGCTCAGCTGGAAAAATTATTAGTGAGAGTATATTGAATGTAGTAGGCATATATATTTATTTGAAGAATTTAATACACACTTAGTGAATACCCAATATGTATGCAGGAATATGATATGTGTAATAAAAAATAAAAGAAAATAAATAACCTGTTCTCTTTCCTCAAGCATCTTACAATCTTGTGGAGTAGAAAGGCATGCTAAAAATTAATTTTGTAACAAGGTAGAAGGTCCTATGGGGCTTCTTAATCAGTTCCTTGCTATAAAACAATAAACATATTGTTGGCTGCCCAGTATTAATTTATGATAGACTCAAAGCACTTTTCAAGCAACATTATTCTTTATTAAATTTCATAACCTAACACCTATTAGCATATCATCCTACCTTCTTGTGGCATTATTTGTTGATGTAGATCATTGACCTCACAAGACAATAATTCAGTTCTCACTTGTCTTGACTAAAGTTTTGGAGGAAGAGGAGACAGGAAAACAAAGGGTTTCTTGTTTTGAAATATACAATGAATCAGGAGTGAGAACAGAAGGAGATTTTGGATTCTCTTTGATTTTACATCTCCCCCTAACACTTACCCATGGTTACTGCTGTCTAGAGTAGATTCTCAAAAACCTTTCTAAATTAACTCATTAGGAGAGTGACTTTTTAAGTTAACATAGCCTGTGACAAGCCTGGGACTAGAACCCAGGTTGTGCATAAGGAGTAGGAAGATGTTGGGCTTGGACTCAGTGCAGAGAGAAAAAGTCTGGTTGTTCAACTCATGAAACTTCTGACTTTGGGCAAGTCTTTGAGCCTGAGTTTCCTTGAATATAAAATTGGGAATGTTCAGAGATGTATGAGAATTTCATGCAATAATAGATGTAAAGTGTTTCTGTCTGACACAGAGAAGACACTCATAAAATGTTCACCCATTTTTCCTTCCTAGGACCTCAGAGGGATGTGAATTTTGACCTGTGGTGACATATGTTGTATCTCTGTTGTGACATGGCAGCCTGATCGCAAATCATGTGTATTACTGTTGCCAGCGAAGACATAATAAAGGTTATTAAGGAACAAATCCCCCAGATCCACTCTGTGTATGGGGGTGTAGGACATGGCTTAAATCAAGAACTCTGTGACTTTACTTGGCCTAGGATAGGAGGAAATAAAAAGACAGCAGGAGAGAAGAATCTCTTCTCTTCCCTTTGTTACAGAAATATTAAGCTACAGAAAAATCACAGCATAATTATGAACATGGTGTACATGCAAAAGGAGAGGTGACTAAGAAGTAGGGATTTTTGAATTTATGTCACTAATCTCTGTTATCAATAAATATCACCAGCATCCAGTCTAAGCTGCAACTGAAATTTATTTCTTAGTTTTGAACTCAAGAAAAAGTAGAATAGGTTCTCCATCATCACCTCTCACATATTCCAATGTACTTGTCTTTCCCATATTCTTACTCATTTTGCATTAATTTGCCTTTATTTAACATTGTCACAGGGTCTTGCATTTTCCTACCTTTAGTTTGGTATAATTAATTTAAAAATGTGTGTATATATGTGTGTGTGTGTGTGTATGTGTGTATGTATGCGTGTGTATATATGTGTGTGTGTGTATCAAATGCAGCTCACATTATCATGTGCCCTTCACTGTTTTAATTGTATACTTTAAATGTGCTAACTCATTTAACTTAATTTAATTGTATACTTTAAATGTGCTAACTCATTTAATATTCCTAGCAGTCTATCAATAACCCCATTTTCCTGATGAGAAATTGAAGGTGAAAAAGGTTAAAAATAAACAAGTAACATCATATATTTGGTAAGTAGTGGTCATGATTCAAATTGACACCATTTGGTTCCAGAGCCTGGGCTTTCAGACTTTACACTGTGGTAGGCTGATTACTATGCTGAAGCTATTTCATTTTAATTTAACTATCTTAATCAACCCATAGCACCATTCTTTCATAAATTTCAGTATTCTCATAAATAGAGTGAAACTTTATCTCTTTAAAATAAGCCCTCACTAGATCAGAGTAGCCAAAATATCAATTTAAAAACATACGGTTTTTTTAAAGATTGAATTTGTAGATCAGTTATTTAAATATGAAAGCAAAGCATTACATTGTGGTTAGATACCAAGAATACTTCACGAAGCTCTGTTTAACACATTATATATTGACTAATTATTAATTAAGGCATTTATGTTCCTGTATCCTGGCAGCAGGGAGGCAAGTTTGGCCAAGAAGAGAATAGACAAGTTTCCTCCTTATTTTAAAAATAAATAGGGGCCTGGCACGGTGGTTCACACCTGTAATCTCAGCACTTTGGGAGGCCAAGGTGGGTGGATCACGAAGTCAGGAGATTGAGACCAGCCTAGCCAACATGGTGAAACCCCATCTCTACTAAAAATACAAAAGATTAGCTAAGTGTGGTGGTGCATGCCTGTAAGCCTGGCTACTTGGGAGGCTGAGGTGGGAGAATCACTTGGACCAGTGACTCGGAGGTTTCAGTGAGCAGAGATTGCGCCACTGCACTCCAGTCTGGCAACAGAGTGAGACTCCATCTCAAAATAAAATAAAATAAAATAGGGATGTCTATAGGCAAAATTTTAAAATAGTTAAAATCTGACGCTGGCACTTTCCAAATATCCTTAGTGTCTTCCAGCTATTTTAGCCTATAATATTTCATTTTCATGGCAATCAAAATTTCTATTCCCTTAAGTCAATTGATCTTTGCTATGTCTTAGGTGGGAAACAATGGAAGTAAGCAAATCATAATATATAAATTATGGTTGCCCCATGATGGTTCCAGAGGTATTTTTGCATTATACAAATATTTTCCTTACAGAGATTAATAGTAAATTAATTGAATTGGCCCATAAATGAATAGAGACAAATTCAAACAGCCCTGGAGGCAGCTTTTCTTCTCTAAGAGGCTGACTCAGCTGACCCGATGAACTCAATGGAAAAATAGGTGGACTGGGTGTTCTGTGAAGCCATCCTCATCCAAGGCCACTTTGTGAACCTGAAATTTTGTCTGCACATAGCGGTCCTATGTCCTTTAATCTCTAATTACATTGCAGGCATGGGGATCTGCTCGTGGAGTGGTTTTCCTGTTGTGACTGGTCTTGCTGTGTCCAGCCTAAGTATACATCTCTATGAGATGAAGGAGCTTGGTGGAGCTTAGTAGTGATTCTTTCCCTGCTAACCGAGCACTCTGCAGGGTGCTAGTGTGTGTGTGCACGTATGTGTATCCTTTTTTGCACTACAACAGAACAAAGGCTTGTGTTGTGGGGAAGGGCATTTTAGGGCATGCCAAGTTACTCTGGCCTTCTCTGAAGTCAGCTCTCCTATTCAAGACTTTTTTATCTGATATATATATATGTGTGTGTGTGTGTGTGTGTGTGTGTACATATATATATATTTTTTTCTTTCCTCATATCAAACCATGCCTTTTCTAATTGCACTAGTGTGGATACCAGCAACTCATGTCATCTGTTGCAAGGGAGTCAGTACTGGAGATGGGAGCACTTTTTTGTCCATAAAGTTAATTTGCAAATCAGGTGTTTATATGTCTGTCATTTTGTTAATGAATGGAATGCTTCTATTATTTTTCTTTCCAGATGTACTAGATGTTTTGAGATCTCTTTGGCACTACTTGTTTTTGCCATTTTGGAGGATATTACAGCGGTATTCTCATCAAAGTAATTAGCTTGTTAGATAAGCTCTGCAGGTGGCAGGTAATGTGATACATTAGTTAAATTGTAGCCCCAAAGGCTTGTGGGAATCCGAATTGCAAACGCAGCCTGAGTTCCCAAGTCCCATGAACCTACCCTTTTAGGATGTACCTCGCCTACAGTGAGAGTGAACACTGCAATAACAGATCATCATCATAAGGGCATGAGCCAATTCTCCTGGAGAAAATGTTCATGTAAAGACAGTGTTTAGAGAAGCACATTTGGATATGCTGAAATTTTTCCACAACCCCCAGACATGCCAATCAAAGATAACACAATGCAAGTATCTCTGAGTGACACTTCAGGCTGCATTCATAAGCAACCTGCCTCATTCAAAGTCAATGAAGAGACAGGACTTACAAGCCCATGCTGAAAAGTTATTGAAATGTGACTGACATCTCAAATAAATGGTGTCAAAGGGTTTGCATGACCTGGTGCTGAAACACAGCAGGGTTAATCAACGTTATGGCAGTTGGGTACCACAAAGACCTTCCTTAGGCTTTATTTATTTAATTTAATTAATATCACTCAGTGGGGTTATTATCACCCTTCTGCTGTCTCCCTCTGTCATTTTGCCCACCGTTTGTACTATTCGTTGTAAACTTTTGCTTTGGTTAAAGTGTGGAAGGTAGGAAGTAGAGCCTCTGTTACCACTGAGGCTTTTGTGGATAAACGATGGTGTTACATCTATTTCCATTGTTTGAATTCTTCTAGAAGATGTTGAGCTTCCACCGTTGTGTTCCAAGATGGGGTGCCTCCTGGGAGAGGATGGAGCAGCAAGCCTACAATCCTATTCAAAGAATTTTCAGTGGTACATGAATTTAATGATTTACTAAAACCCATCTACTCTCAAAAATGGTCAGAAAGGGGATAGCAGTGGTAAGTTTGAGCTGGGTCTATTTAATCATTTTGTCAATCCCCCAAGGCAGACATATTCTCCTGCCTGGTGATAACCACTTGCCTACTGGAAACTGTTTTTTTAAATTTTTTTTTACTTAACACCACCTTGGGATGGAAGTCAATCCTCTGAGAACAATTTGTTGTAACATTACTATTTATCGGCATTCTCGTTATATTTCTGTTTTATGCTGAATATGTCTATGAGTTTTCTTCCACATTGTTGTAAAGTACAGAAGGTATATCATAGCTAATGACCTTGCCTAATAAAAGAAGGAGAGAGAAAGAAGGGAAAAACAAAACAAAACAAAACAAAACCAACTCTTTGTGATGAACAGAATCTGGCAATTGCTATAATTATATTCATGGTAATTATGCCTATGGTTTAAAAAGTGTAAGCAATTATGAGTTATGTTTATACATGTTAGTAATAATGCATGATAGACATGTGCGTAAAAAATACGTGTGTGTGTGTTTGTATGTGTATATTTGTGTGTGTGTTTCAAACTAATAATCTGGCTTTATTTCAACTCCATATTTTGAGTCCAGGATTTTTGGGCCTTTTTGTACCATGCGAATTTATTAGTCTATAAGAATGAGCCACTGGTTAAAATAATATAATCATGAACCCTAGCAAGGTTCTCTGCTAAGGGCACAATCATATACTCTTCTCTAGAATCATATAAATATATATATATATATGTATTTTAGCTAGAGGTAATCGTATATTCTATATATAGAGATATTATATATGTATATTCTCTCTATAGCTAAAGGAGCTAGCAAAGAAATTTGTTTTTCTATCTTTCCAGACACTACAAGACACTACTACAAAATAAGTGAATAAGTACCAGGTCTGATAAAATCAAATAAATTATCTATTCTGGATTCAATTCACAATTCCTATTAAAGCCTTTTGCAATAAAAGCAGAGAAAAAAATTGAAGTGAAAAATGAGAGTAAAAAGATCATATTCCTTATTATTAATTATTTTAAAATTTTTAAAAAGCATGAGAGTTAGACTTGGGAAAGATCACCTTGGAAAGAGAGTATATCAAACATGATAGCAATAGACTTTTCTTTTAGGAAGAATAATGGTTTAATGTTTAATTAATCTTATCCATTTCTGCATTTATGGGAAGGCAGAGAAGAGTCTGCTTTATAATGTAGAAAATTAAATATTAAAACCTTGGTGCCTACCAGACTTAGATTTTCATATTATGAATGAGCATTTTCACTTTCTGCACACACAAAGAAGCAGGAGATAGATGCAGTCACTTAGCTCTTCAGTAAAGGGATTATTTCAATGTATTTCTGATACCATCTTGCTACTAGAAACAAAACACATCGAATACGAATATTTAAAATCAAAACAAAAATGCAAAACTTTAAGATGACTATCATACATAACATACATCCTTAATTGTAAAGGGTATAGGTGAAATAGTTCTTCAGTGTTTTTTTAACATATGAATTATACAAACTTAATAGATCTAAAATCTAAAGAAGGTATTGTTAGTACAAACTGCATGATTTTGTAAGCTCCTCACTGTTTTGCAGACCTTGGTCAAAGTGAAACATTTCACAGGGGTTCAGGCCATGAGAAACACCCTGTCTAACCACCTGACCACACGGTGGACAAAGGCCCAAATAAAGAACCATCCCTATTATATCTTGCCGGACAAAGGTCCAAGAAACACCATGATGACATCCCACGGGAACAAGGGCCAGAACTGCCTCATCATAGGAACATCTTATCAATATCCTGCCAGGCAGCAAGCCATATTGCCCAGACCCCTCCCACCTATACCTATAAGTACCCCCAGCCTGTATGCACCGGTGGGCCCCGGAATTAGGCTGGTCCCCTACTTCTGCAGGTTTTATGCTGGGCATAAAGCCTGGATTTGCCGTTGAGCCCCCCTCTTTCTGTGTGTGTGTCTTTCTTTAACCTTCGCCTTCCCTCAAACCCTAACAGGTGTACTGCTTAAAGACTGTTACAATAGTTTTTACATACTCTAATGCCCTTTTCAGTGAGAAAACTGAAGATATTAATTAGAAGAAAAATGTGCTGGTAGATTAAAATACAGAAATGACAAATGAGAACAGAGAAAAGAAAGATCAGATATTTACACGTTTAACTCAAATTGGTGCATATTTACTTTACTTACAGTTTGGGCCAAATTATATATTTTCTAAGTAAATAGAAAATTTAGACTCCTATTTTAAACTATAATTGGACTTTTAGTCTCCAATGAGTTATTATTTATTATAATGTGAGGATTGTAGAAGAGATGAAAGAAATGGCTGTATTAGAGAGTCCCATCTCCTAAATGGATGTGAAACAATGTCATCTCCACTGATCCAGGAAGATAGTTTACCTCTCTGTGACTGGTTTCTTGCTCCAGAAAAAGAACAGAATTGATTTGAAAGGAAAATAAGGCACTGTTAACCAACATCTTTCCTAAACTTAAAAGATTAACATGTTATTTAATGTAGAAAATCTCCTAATTTTTAATACATGCATTTCTGAACTTTTGACATCTTGATTTCTAACCTTACAATTTGTTGCTTCTAAAATTAAACCAGGTTTAAAAATAGCACAATCAGCAAGATGACATGCTATTTTTCAATATGCATTAATACAATTATGGGGGAGTGTGGCAAAAAAAAGAAAAAGAAAAATTCAGAGAATGTTTAGGAAAGAAATAGCATATCAAAGAAACTAAGTACATGTCTTTATCTTTTTATCTTATTTTCACATAACTTTTAGTTTCCACTTTAACAGTTTCCTTCAATTACAATCGGCAGCATATCGTGGACTTTAGGATGCTACCTGAAACAAGTGTCGTTGAGACAGAGATGATGGATTTATGTATACAATTTCAGTTCTAACAGATGTTGTAATGCCCTGCATATCCCATCCTTGTTCTGATCATAGAAGACCATTTTTCAATAAGAATTCAATGCCTGCCTATCCATCCATCAGCACATTTGACTGTGTGAACCTTCACCAAGCCAGTCAAATGACTACGTAGAATTTCTGCTGTTGTTATCAGGAAGAAAATGGTTTCCATTCAGGAGAACTAAAAACTCAAGTGTCTAGTCTGGCTTAATTATCTAGCAAGTTGACTTTGATATGACTAAAGTTTCTAGTGGTAAGTTTTAGGAAACTATGTGGAGTCAGAGAGTTAGTTGATTTTCTTGTCTATAAAAACAAGAAAAGAATGACTATTACTTGTGTTTTAATTTTCATTTCGTCCCGATTAGCAACTAGTCTTCCCATTTAACTACATTACCGTACCTTCCCGCCTCCAAGAATGTACATGTTCTTATATCACCAGAAATATACTCATCATCCCACCTGCATCTTCCCCCATGCCTGTTCATCTTCCAGTCCACAATTAAAAGGCTGTATCTTCCAAGAAGTTGTTCATGGTTTCTCCAGCTAGAAATTTCTTAGGTGAGTTCACTATAAAGTTTACTCTCTAGTATATTTACCAACCGAAAGTGCAATTCAAAGATCTTCCATTTTCACCATGTTTAAATCAATAAATTAAGAAGTAGAAGGCATGTGTGTCAAATAGGTGGTAACATATAGTTCATAGCAACAATGGCAGATGACACAAAAAATTCAAAATAATTCTAAGAGACTGTAAGAATGGGTCAAAATCAACAAGATGGAAATTAATAGTAATTCATGACAAGTACAGAACATAGCATTAAAAAAACAAGAACTTTTTATGACTACAGATATGGTTGACAAAGTATATGTCAAAAATATTGGGGTTCTTAATGTATAGGAGGTCAATAAAATTCAAGAATTCAATACAAATTGTTATATCATATAGAATAAAAATGTTTCCCTTCCTTACTTCTAGCTAAAACTCTTACATTCCTCCAAGCCCTGCTCAGATCCAATTATATCCAGAAAGCCTATCCTGACTACTCTGTGTGTTTTCTGAATTCCTGAAATACTCATTTTATGTACCAGAGCTTAAAATGGCATCTTTTTGTACAGCATTTCATTGATACTCCTCAAAAGATAAACTCAAAAAGATTGGGTACCCAAATCATGAGAAGCAAGACTTCAAACAGCACTTTGCCACTCCTAGACTGTCTACGGGCCTTCCTGTGCTCATACAATCTATGTATCAGCTTTTTGAAGAAGAAAGGCAAAATTTTAAAACATAAAATATAAAATACATTTGACATGTGACTTCTGGAGATATCTATGACAAAAGAAGGGCACAATAAGCCACTTCATAATTTTGATGGGCCCTAAACTGGAGAGAAGTTGTTCTATCCACTTTTGTTTCACAGGATAGAAATAGGGACAACCGATAAAAATAACAGAGAAGAAGATTTTAGCTTTATTTATAACTGAGGCCCCATAATAAAATATGCTTCCTTTAAAAATTGTGAATTTCATATGTCTGGATGCATTTGCATAGAGGCTGAATGAGACAGAAAGGAATTCTGAATTGGAATTCTTACTTTGCTTAAAAAGTTGGATTACATAATATAGGACGCTTTACTGTCTGTAATTCTATAATTTCAAATCTAAATTCTATGTCACAACATTTGAGAAAAAGACTACCTCTTTTCATTAGTTTAGTGCACTATAGAACCCTGGTCTATATCAAAGGGAGATAAAAGATTTGCCTAAGAGGAGAATTGGAACAAACCCAGGATTCCTGGCAGGCAGTTTGTGTTTTATCTAAATGACTGCATTGCCTTTTCTTGTGTTGCTCATCTAGAAATGAAAGGTTATTAAACAAAAGACTCAGAAAAATCTTAATAGTTAAGGTTTGACTCTTCATGCAATAAATTAATCAAAATCAATGTTAGAATGAGCGGCTGTTTCATGCACTAATTTAGATTAGATTTACATAAGAAATCCACGGTGAGGCTGAAATGGGGAAAACTTCTACCTAAAGATACCTACAGATGTTCATAGTCAAATTTCATTAAAAACATAGAACTGAAAGTTTATTAAAACAGGTATTGATGACTCTCTTAATTCCACTCAAAATCTATAGCATTTTGATGATTTTAAAATTCTGTATATCCAATAATTGATATTGAACAATTTAACTTCTCATAATGTGACTTTTTAGTATAAAATCCTCTAAGATTGCCTCCAAGTGTTTTTGATATCACTATGCAAGTCAGCGTTGACAAAATATCCAATTAAATAAAAAAACTAAAGCCCTAATGGTTGTATCCTCTTCTTTTCTTATGTTCAATATAGTAAAGATCAGGACTCAGGACAATTTAAAATTCAAAACACTCCCTGAGGTTTTTAGATATAGGTCATTTCATTTAGATAAAAACACAAACTTGTAATAAGTGATATAAATCACCCTTTATCACAGAATTAGCTGTTTTAATAATCCAGAATAAGCAGTTCTTTTTGGCACTCTAATTCACCATGGTTCCTATACATGGTCACCCCAAAGGGACCTAGAATGACTAGCCCTGCTGTTCATGCAGCATTGAGATGACCCTAGAGAATCAGAGTCACTGACATTTTGGACCTACAGCCAGTTCTCTCTTGCTGCCTTTTCCTCTACCCATATGCATTCTTCTCCATTTAAAAGCTTGTTTTTCTTCCTTTCTTTCTTTCTTTTTAAATACAAAAGCACTTTCGTTTTCAGGAATATAAGGCTGAGTTGTGGGGTGGCTTCCTGCTACAGTACATTTGAAAATAACACTGTTGGTGGGACTGTAAACTAGTTCAACCATTGTGGAAGTCAGTGTGGCGATTCCTCAGGGATCTAGAACTAGAAATACCATTTGACCCAGCCATCCCATTACTGGGTATATACCCAAATGACTATAAATCATGCTGCTATAAAGACACATGCACACGTATGTTTATTGTGGCATTATTCACAATAGCAAAGACTTGGAACCAACCCAAATGTCCAACATTGATAGACTGGATTAAGAAAATGTGGCACATATACACCATGGAATACTATGCAGCCATAAAAAATGATGAGTTCATGTCCTTTGTAGGGACATGGATGAAATTGGAAACCATCATTCTCAGTAAACTATCGCAAGAACAAAAAACCAAACACCGCATATTCTCACTCATAGGTGGGAATTGAACAATGAGATCACATAGACACAGGAAGGGGAATATCACACTCTGGGGACTGTGGTGGGGTGTGGGGAGGGGGGAGGGATAGCATTGGGAGATATACCTAATGCTAGATGACGAGTTAGTGGGTGCAGCGCACCAGCATGGCACATGTATACATATGTAACTAACCTGCACAATGTGCACATGTACCCTAAAACTTAAAGTATAATAAAAAAAAAAAAGAAAATACTGCCAAACAGCAGCAAACACACACTCAGAAACATGCTTGAGAGCAAACAAGCCATCTATAAATACACTCCAGAAGCTTTTAAAACAATGTAAAAGTGGCATCTGGCATGAGTAAAACGGCAGTTTAAACTCCTTGACTCGCCATCGAAATTTATGTTGAAACTGATTATTTAAAAAGATAAAGTCACGCTGTGTTGGTTGATTTTTCTACCATAGAAACTGTAAAGGAGCTATATGTAGTTAAAGGGTACCAATGAAAAGTGAAAAGTGAAAACTTTCCAGTCCCTTGTATAATATGCTTAGGATTATCCAAATTATTTCTGTATAAGAAAGATTAACATTATCTACTATTCCTAATAATAATGCATTTTATTGATTTTATGATACCATTATTTATACAACTTACTATGATTTCCTACCATTAAATAATTTTGTCAATTAAGTTTTAAGATGCAGTTGATGGCAAGATGCAGCACACTTTCAGAAACACCAAAATGTATGTTGTGAATTGTTAAAATATATTATTAACAATATTTTCTAGTTTTAATTTTTTTACTGTTTAATAATTCTGCCATTTAGGGGATGGTGAAGGCCCTGGGGAGATGTCATAGTCAGTTCAAACTGGACATTTTGCCTCAAAGCATAGCTTGGAAAAGGAATTCTAAACTCTAGCTATGTGTTTCCAATTTATATTTCCTACATCTCTCTTCATTTTTACCCCATAGATCTCATTTTATAATAAGCATTTCTTTTCTTTTTTCTCCTATTTAATATTCCTCACTTTGATTCACATAAAAAAGGTTTTCTAAAATTACGAAGTAGAACATCTAGCCAAATGCCAGTACTTTACTAGAAACGGTAATTTCACGGTAAGAACATTGGTGGGCAGTGTTTATGAGATCCCAACAATTAGTGGTTTATAAATAGCAGAGTTCTGAGGAGAAGATGTCAACAAGAATGGACAAGGAGAATTTGAAAATACGTGCAGTCAATTTACAAGGAGTCAATTAAAAACAAAAAAGCACTTGCAGAAAAATAGAATTAGGAGAAATTGTAGTACATTTGCAAAGTGAAGAGAGGTGCTGGCATGTTTTTCTTTCAGATTTTTTCTCTCATATAATGCCTTCTTAAACAGTGGGAGAATTAGAGACCTGGTGGTGTTGACTGGGGGGATTCTTTGCTACCTTCATTTACAATAACATATCCTGTTCCTAGAAAGCAAGAAAGGGTCTCTCTGGTATCTCTGCTATGCTGCCTCCTCAACTACTACTACTTCCGCCCCATCCATACTGAATATTCTTAAAATTTTAAGTACAGCCATATGCTACATAGCAATGTTCCAGTCAAGGATAAACTGCATATCTGACAGTGGTTGCTATCTGACAATGGTCTCATAAGATTAGAATACTGTATTTTTATTGTACCCTTTCTATGTTTAGATGGGTTTAGATACACAAGTACCTACCATTGCGTTATAATCGCCCATAGAATTCAGTACAGTAACATGCTGTAGAAGTTTGCAGCCTAGGAGCAACAGGCTGTACCACGTAGCCTAGGTGTGTAGTAGGCTGTGCCATCTAGGGTTGTGTAAGTGCACTCTATGATGTTAACACAGCGACAAAATTGCCTAACAACACATTTCTCAGAACTTATCCTATTGTCAAGTGACGCATGACTGTGTAAGTGATAAGGTGGGGAAGAATCAACCCTTCACTGCAGTACCTGTTTCTCTTCATGTGTGCCTGTGTTCCACATGACATTATAGTCTAGACCTGCAGGTGGTCCTTTGAGTTTGTTGCATCATATAATGCTAAAGTAAGAAAATTTGGGAGAGTTTATACTTTGAGAATTCAATATGCTGTATTAAATTGTACTCACTGGAAATATAGGCTAGCTAAACTCTATATAAATGGTGTAGTTCAGGCAGATATTATGGTCTAATCTCTTTGAAATGGAGACCGAAATTGCTGTCTGAATCAATCACTTGGATTTTAATTTTATATTTTACAAATGTAAATAATTTTATATTTTCCAAATTTTACAAATGTTAGTTAATAATAATAGTTATGTTATATATGAAATGGAGACTCAAATTCCAGTCTGAATCAATCACTTGGACCTTAATTTGATAGTTTACAAAGGTTAGTTTATAAGAATAGTAATAGTAATAGACATCAAAATATCTGTGGCTCTAGTTTCTCTGTGTCTGCATTTTACACAATGTGTTTATGAATAAAAGTTTCTATAAAATGATTTATGAAAATTATCTACATTAGGTTTATCTCTTGTAGATAATTTTCATAAATCATTATGTAAATGATGAGTTAATGGGTGCAGCACACAAACATGGCACATGTATACATATGTAGCAAACCTGCACGTTGTGCACATGTACCCTAGAACTTAAAGTATAATAATAAAAAAAAAGAAAATTATCTATATTTATTTATCCTGCAGTGTTGCTGTGTAGCAATGTGAGAAGCTGGGACTTCTAATCTAATCATTTTGTTCGGTAAATATTTTGTCATTCCTGTGAAAAGCCAGGGCTTGATATGGGTGAGCCAAGTCATATTCAGGTAGTAATATAAGGAAGATAACTGGGTGGTAATCTATTTAAATCATATCGTATGAAACCTCAAACTGTAAGCTCAACGGAATGTACCAGAGTATCTGTCACTATTTCCTCAGCCTGCTTTGTCAAGTGCAATTTCGTAGGTAAAAACTTTGGGGTGATCCTCGTGCCTCCATCATAAAGATGAAAATATAGCATGAATTATCTTTGGTGATAAAGAACACTTACCAAAATAGAGATGACTCAACTTCTACACACAGCAGAGCTGTGTTGTAATGGAAATTGGCTTTCAGCTTCTGAGACATGTAATTTTATAATACATTTTAGAACATTTAACCTCTCCACATTTTTTTCAGCGCTGTCTGCAATAGTGAGAGGTAGTGCTATTGTTACAGAGTCTGCTAAAGCTACTAATGTCCTATTTATATACAGAAATAAAAGGAAATTCTTCCTTCTCTGGTGGTCTCTTTCAGCTACTAAAAAAGTTGCTTGGCCTAAAAATGTCATCAGCCACAGGGATTATTTGATTTGCTTTGTCCATAATTGATTACTTGGCTTTTACCAAAAAAAGCACATCTCAAAAATGTCCAAAAAAGGAGAGGAAATATGTTCAATTCTATGTAAAAAATTTCTAAAAATTTTTGAAGCTGAAAGGAATGCCCATAAACAATCTGATTCCAGTCTTATTTTCAGTAGTCATGCATAAATCATGTTCTATGACACAGAGAGAAAGAGATTTTTTACCTAAAGTGGTATTTATAAGAATTTTTAGCAGACTGGGAAGAAGTCCACTTTAGCTAAATTAAAAAAAAATTCACTGACTTCTATATATTATGAAGTGGTTTTGAATTCTATCTTTACTATTTATTTGAAATTTTCTGAGCAAAGTACTCTGTCTCATTGATCCTCAATGTCCTCCTATATAAAATGGCAAAAAGAACACATCCCCATTTCATTGAAGTGTTGTGAGAACCAAATGGGCTGAAATATCTGGCCTGTTTAGAATATTATCTAGCACACCATAAGCACACAATAGAGGGTGCCCATTATTCATGTGACTTATGTAAATTGCAGGAAATATTAAAAATATTATTATAACGGGTTTTGTTTGTTCATGCTTTATTTACAGTTTGTGCCACCTGTTGATCTGAGCTGAAGCAGGAAAATAGGGTCTGGAGGCAGGGAACATAAGCCCATTCACACTTCAGCTATGACAGGAAATATCTGCTCCAGAGGGCATAGGCCAAGTGAACGACTTTGTAACTTTACTTCATCCTCTCCATTTACATAGGGCGTACCCCGAGTCACCAATGGAATCCTCTAGCGGGTATTTAAACTCCCAAAAATTCTGTAATGGGGCCTTTTGAGCTCCTATGCTCAGGCCTGCTCCCGCATTGTGGAGGGCATTTTCACTTTCAGTAAATCCCTTTGTCCTTGCTTTGTTTGTGCATTTTGTCCAATTCTTTGTTCAAGACACCAAGAACCTGGATACCCTCCACTGTTAACAGAACTACTGAACTTATTGCTAATATGTTAATATATCATTGAAAATAGCCTATACATATGAGAGTAACTAAATACTTTGATCAAGCCACACAAAATTATCCGAGGAAACAAAGTGGAACAGTTATGGTTTAAGGTAAAATAATGTAAAACAATATCAACAGTATGTATGTCTATGTGATTGAGAAAATGAATCTTGTATAGTAAGGATCCAGAGCAGTAAGATAATACCTGTATCAGGAAGGAAATGCCACTCCGTTCAATTCTCAAGGGCAAAACTCTAGTCAATCCTATCACATGTGCACCTTCTTCTGCCCTGACATCTGCCATGTCTTATTTTGCATAAGCCACGGTGAATTCTGTCAAATCACCCAAGTAATAACATAACTATCTGAAACATTAACTGAAGACTTTCTTCTGACATCGGCTGTCACACTATGTGTGAATCAAATTTGCTTCATTAAAATAATTTGGGTTTTGTTCTGACTGCTCAACATTGCCATTTGAATCTGTGAGCAGCCTTATTGACTCTTAACCGCTATTACCAAGTCTTAATCGCTCAGAGATTCAGCACAGTTGGATATTGCAATCAGAGCAAATTCCCCATTTGATTCCAGCACAGAAGTTACCAATGAAACTAACAGAGTGATAATACAAAATTATCCGACTTCATCTCTTTTTCTCTCAATTCTCTGTGACTAAAATGAAACCATTTAGGAACTTACTTGTAATCTGCTATTTCTTGAGTTTGCAGTGGCTACTGAAATGCACTATTGTAAGATTCCGAACATATCTCAAATATACTACTATTATACTAAATATACTACTTTAAAATTAGAAGTGTCCTGATAATCAGCAGTTTTGCTTTTCAAAGTGCACGACTTGTACATCTGGTTACCCAATCCAGTTGAGAGGCAATCATAATAGGTTCAGGTTTCACCATAGCACGACATCTGCTCTGCAGTACCCAATCTGACTCTGCATATGAACCCTTGAAATAAAGTCATTATGTTTTCATTAAGTCCAAAGCAGTTCCCATCAGCTGACATTTGGTCACAAATGATAAACAGTTAATAATTAAGCCAACTGAAATATTTTCAAGTACGCTTTTTTTGGTGCTTGCAATTATTTTTGTGACAGGATAGAATAGTTTTCTTTCTCTGAAATACAACTTCATAGGATAATTCCATCAGCTGCATTCCCTTCTGCTACTGAAAATGTGATTTTCTGATCACCCCCCCCCCCCATTGTGTTATTTTTTAAAACAACACTATTCTTGGAGTTTAAGGAAGGGTTAAATCAGAAAAGAGCATGCTTGCTAGCATCAGCGGCTACTTATTTATGACAAGAACACTTTTAGTCAATTATTGTCTGAAATACTAAATGTACCTCCTGGGGTCCAGCATTTAGTCATACAAAGTGTCTGGCTCACATTGCCAGAACTGACCATTAATTATGATGGCTACAGGTAACGATCCATGCATAGCTTAGCTTTTTCTGGAAATTTTACAGCACAGAACCTGTTAGAGCTAAGGTAAGATAAGTTTGCCAGTGGAAAAATTAAGAGAAAAATATTGCAAAATTTGAAAGACCCTTTAAATTAACTAATTCAAGTGCTTTGATTTAGAAATCAGAAAACCCAAGAGAATGATAATGACAAGTACATACAAATGGTATTTAGCTGCTTCAAGTCTAGAAACCAGTCCTCTTTTTAGAGGTATGGAGCAGGTCAGGTGTTTTCAAACCTCAGGACCCTTAATAATTACCTTCAGTGCTTTATAGAAAGTAATAATTCTAGGTGTCCACCCACAAAGATCCTGATTTAATTGATCTGGGATGGAACCTATACCTGGTATTTCCTTAAAAACCCCAGCTAATTCCAAAGTGCCTCCTCCACTCTACTGATCTCTTTATTTGTACCTTCAGGAGAAATGCTTCTCTTTTTTTAGGATAAGAAACAGTTTGTTCTTATTTTGATAAAGGCATGCCCTGGCCACTATGAGCCATGTGCAGCACATTTCTCTCATCATCTTGGCTGTTAGAAAGTTTAAAGTCAATTATAAAGTGAACACTGTGTGTCTGCACAGTACTTCAGTGAATATATTCTTTCCTCGGTCAGTTTTATGATCCTAATTTTTCTTTCTTTTGCTTTTTCCCCCTCAGTTTTTCTGTAATATTTACTCTCTTGCTATTGTATGTATTATTGGAAGCTATCTTTTCAGCACAACTTGGGCCATCAAAAGAGATAAGGAACTAGATGCCTAAAAATGTAGAAAAGAAAATAAAAATATGTGATTAATGACAATTAGCATCCTAAAGAGTTTAGAATGGCTTTATCATTTTGTTTGGAATTCCAAAAAGCCTTACGATAGACAAAAATAAAAAGAGAGAAGAGCACATATGCAATACAGTGGGCTAAGTGTTATGAGTAAGTGGAAAAAGTGAAATGAGAGTTGAAATGCAGACGGCATGAAAGATTAGTAGTGGGAAGAAGAAAGAAAGGGAAATGGGGCCGAGTGTGGTGGCTCATGCCTATAATCCCAGCATTTTGGGAGGCTGAAGCAGGAGGATCACTTGACCCCAGGAGTTCAAGACCAGCCTGGGCAATATAGTGAGATCTTCTTTCTCTCTCTCTCTCTTTATTTTATTATTATTATTATTTTTAGATGGAGTCTAGCTCTGTAGCCCAGGCTGGAGTGCAGTGGCGCAATGTCAGCTCAGTGCAACCTCCACCTCCCAGGTTCAAGTCATTCTCCTGCCTCAGCCTCCTGAGTAGCTGGGATTACAGGTGCCTGCCACCACGCCCAGCTAATTTTTGTATTTCCATTAGAGATAGGGTTTCACTGTGTTGGCCAGGCTGGTCTCAAACTCCTGACCTTGTGATCCACCCGCCTCCGCCTCCCAAAGTGCTGGGATTACAAGTGTGAGTTCCTGCGCCCAGCCAAGACCTTCTCTCTTTAAAAAAAAAAAAAAAAAAAGTTGGGAAACAGAGTGATGTATCAGTATTGTATTATACAGGGTAACCATAATCCTGAGTCTCAAGAGATTACACCTCCTTTATCATTCCTGATTTTTAGGCAACATGATATGGCATCCATTCTGCATCAATAACTCTTTACAAAGTGTCTGTGTTTTCATCGTCGGTAAGAGTCGCTTCTACACCATTTATAAATATGGAATTTGAAATTTTATATAAAATTATATATGACTACCTAAATACATATTGGGTTAGAAAATACTGTGGTGGTGTTGGTGACTGCTATTTTATGTTACCATCAAAAGAAAAAAATAATTTTCCTGATATGAGAACCTGAGGAAACATGGAAATATCAGAATATGCTCATTTAGATTAAGAATGTGGACAAACCCTTTTCATCCCATTGTTCTGCTACCGTAAGTTTTTAAAAAATCAAACAGAATTAAAATTTTGTACGGTTTAGTAAATTTATAAATTTTAATAGACTTTTATCTGGCTTCATGTATCACCATTAATTGCCTTAGTGAAGATCTTACATTGATTCAGTATGGAAATAAAATTGTTCTACATAAAATACCTATGACAAAGGGCCCAAACTGACTCTATATAAAAAACAGGTATTTTACCAATTAGGACTTATAATTTATTTTGATTTTGTGGCTTTAAAATCAGCAATAGTTTTAATGGTTCATACCTGATGTTTGAATTTTAAATGAAAATAAAGGTGACAGCTTAGTTCACTACTCTCCTCCTGGTAATTAAAAGTGTTTGGCATGTAGTATGTGCTCAACAGAATGTGAGAGAATGAGCAAAGACAACCTTTGAGAGTGTATAGTGGTATTAAAAAAGAGTAAAATTAAAATACTAAAAGAATACATGAATTCAAATAAATGCCAGGAAAATTATGGTTGGATTTCTGAAATAGAAACCTTTGCAAAACTTAAAAATATGCCAGGCCCGGTGGCTCATGCCTGTAATCCCAGCACTTTGGGAGGCCGAGGCGGGCGGACCATGAGGTCAGGAGTTTGAGACCAGCCTGGCCAACACAGTGAAACCCTGTGCCTACTAAAAATACAAAAAAAAAAAATAGCTGGGCGTCGTAGCGGGCACCTGTAATCCCAGCTACTTGGGAAACTGAGGCAGGAGAATCGCTTGAACCCCGGAGGCGGAGGTTGCAGTGAGCCGAGATTGCACCACTGCACTCCAGCCTGGGCAACAGAGCTAGACTACGTATCAAAAAAAAAAGAAAGAAAAAATAAGAAAGAAAGAAAGAAAAAATAAAAACTTAAAAATAAGCTCATAAATGTTATGAGAACAAAATGAAATGAGAAAACAGGCATTAAAAAATTACACTTCTTTCTCCTAATGTATATTAACTATATCTAAATAAGATTGTTTCATCAAATACATTATTAGCATCTTGGACAACAATAGAACCTGGTGATTATTGTTTTAATAACTCATTTTTACAAAATTGTACTCTTCACACTTCCTTATAAATGCCCCAAACTGAGCTTCACAACAATCCTATGAGTTGGAGGATTTAATATTAAGGAACTAATAATTCATAAACCTTGTAGTTAAGTTTGGTGTGCTCCAGGTTTGGGGCTTTTGTATACTATTCCCTCTGCTAGTTATTGGAAAAATGGTTCTGGTCACAATGACTTCAAAATGCAGATGAGCATAAGATCATATGGATCAAGTACCAGGTCATTCATTTCTCCCCTTGTTCACTTTTACTCAGAAGCTGAATAGTAATATTCACCCATTTCAGACAATTTCCTTCAAAGCGGTCTAGCCAAAATAATAATAATAATAATAAAATACAACTCCATAGTATTTATATTGAAAAAAGTAGGAGAGCTTTCTAAGATGTTTCTTCTCTTTTGGGCTTACAGCTATAGGAAAGTCACAAAAATCTAGAAAGAAAGGAAGGGAACACTCTGCTGGCCAAACAATAGACCAGACCCTGAGGAAGAAAAGCAGAAGGGAGAGAAAGTCTGCATACATATAGCCTCCTCATGACAGAGGATTCCATCTGAAACTCTATGTTAAATTCAGTCTCATTTAAAGTGTTCGCAGTAGTTACATTCTTTAGGAAGACAATGAAAGGGAAACTGAAGAGTGCATCCCTACAGATAATAAGGTGAGTCATAAGCATTATGCATCTGTACGTTTTGGGAGAATAAACATTGCCAGGAAGCACACTTTCCATCTCCTCCCTTGACAAATCATGTCCAATATCTCCCTAAAGGGCAAAACTATCTCAAAGAAATTCCCTTTAGTCCAAAGAAGGCAAAAAGGTATATTTGGAGAGCTTTCTAATATCAAAATGTGTGAAGAGGAAATGCAAATAGGACTATCTTTAGAAATCTAGAACAGCAATTCCCTTTCCTGGTGTTGCCACATAATCTCCAAAAGAGGATTTTAATTTGCTTTAATGATGGCGGGCTTATTTGCCAGGGAATAATTTAAGGAAGGAAAGGTTTCAAAATGAAAGAGGAAGAAGGTGCTACAACTTTGTAAAATTTGTAATAACTATCTCCTAGGAACAATACTCTTCCATCTTTGCTTTTCATCCTGATTAACAGTGATCATGTAAGAAGAGGCTTGCTGTACAAAATATCCTGTCGTTGGAACTGTTACTAAACAACATAAAGTCCAGTGTCTATTAATTCTGAACCATCTCAATTAGTGAAAATCTCATATATTTTATAAAATATTCACACTGAGAAATAGCTATCATTCTGGGAACAAGTACATGAATTAAATGTGTAAAACATTAGATACTTGCTAACTACCAAACTGATATTGAAAGAGTAAAAATGTCAAGGATCCTAAATCCCTGTATGAAGGATATTTTTTCATTCACTACTAAAGAATGCTAATAGAGTGTGCAAAGAATACCTTTGTATATCAGATCCAATGTTCTTAATAATTTATTCCACTTAACGTTTTAAAGCTATGGATGAAAGGTGAGTATGGTATACATTAAGGAGAAAAGCAGGCAAAGAGGACATACAAATGTTCTGTAACTCACTAAGTACTTTCTTCATACAAAAAGCAAGATGAATTGGGAAATGCTGTCTCTGCAGTCACATTCTTTTGAATTAAAAACCTCTCATGTTTGTCAGTGATTTAAATCCCACCTGTCACTTTAACCCCCTTAATTCCTACAATAATTTCCCGTATACATTAAACCACTCGAATTGTTCTATTTTACAAGTACCTCTGTGGACTGCGTGGGAAGGTGGGGATGTTCACAGATTTTCAGATTCCCTGTCATCATTAGTATTTGACATAGAATAACAGGGGAATGAAAGTCCTTTCTTTTTCTTCCTAACTGGTTTTAAAGGGAAAAAATCTATTACACACCATAATACAATGCGATGATGACAGTTTAAAACATCGATCTCGACACATTTTTCATGATAAGAGTCCGAAGCTGTCTTTGTATGACTGTCTAAATATTAGTATCAAAGAGGAAGTTTTCAAGAACTAATGATTTAGTCTGAACAAGATGCTTGTAAATGAAGTGTCTCTCTATTAAGATGCTTAGGTTTCTTTCAAGTGTTCTGAATTAATTATTTTACCTTGTCAAATTTTTTTTGTTCTTTCTTTCTCATACATGATGGGAATGTTGAGGGATTTTGTGCACCTCATTTAGTACCACAGAAGCTCAAGAGTCTTAATTAAGACAAAGTATGATTTCTCAATAACAAGAAGAGACTATTCATGCTTAATAGGAAAAAAATCTTACCTTATTAAATTATTATAATCCACATTATAGTTTATTCCATAGGTCTTATAGTATAAAATGGTAGACTATACAAAAAAACCCATCTTTTGAAGTTTCAGCCATACGTTCATATGTATGGCTTCAAATCCAGAAATAAGTAACAGAAATCTTTTATGGATAAAGACTAAGAGAGGCATTAATGCAAACCATCCGTCTCAAAAGGCAAATTACTCCTAGATGGTTACTGTACTATTTTTTATAGGATATAAAATATACTAGTATAATGAATGAAAAGTCTTCCTAAAGTGTTTAGAAAGTCACTTCAATGACTTTCTTCAAACTTCAAAAGAGATGATATATCTGTCAATAAAATGACACCAAAATCATATTTTATAAAGATTTTATATTAACACTTGCTTTTGAAAGATGACATTATAGGGTCTTAATATCTATAATCAGAAAGTCCTTTTCTCAACTTGCAAGGCAATAAGTTTAAGAATTAATTCTGTCTGCTATAAAGCTGGCTTGCCTTTAATCTTCAGATTTAATAGGACTCTTTTTGCTGAATGTTTTAGGCAGGTAATTGAGGAAATAGTCCATGTTTCATTTCAGTCAACATAAAATGACATTGAAATGTCTTCAAATGTTTCCAGGAAATTCATGCTAAACAGTCTCTCTGTTATATTTGACATTGAATAAGAACAGAAATCCCTGTATTTAATAAAGCCCTTGCTAAGAATTTAGATAATGAAGCTGCATGCTCAGGATAACTTATTACAAATTAAGATACTTATAATATCTTAACATAATAAATAAGCATACATAAAACACATATAAAAAATGTGAAAATGTGATGATTTGTACAATGAAGAATATCACATATATATCATTTCCTCCAAGTGAAATGTATTGGTATAATTTTGAAGCCAAACTCCTAAAATATAAACCAAACCAAACAAACACAACAGGACGATTGTCCTTGGTTTGCTCTGATGGACATTTTGATTCAGGCTTTCTGCCATTATTTGTGTCAATGAAAATCTTGAAAAATTATCTGCTCAGTAAATTTTGTAAAGTGCACAAAAATATGCGTGGAACATCGGAAACCAGCAAATGACCCTATCCAAAATAGATCCTTCCAGGAATCTTCGAGACTGTTCACATTTAGAAGCGGCAGTGGTTACATTAAGGAGTTATGAAGGAGTCCCAATTCTGAAGTGCTTTCAATGCTTGTGGATAACTGGCAACTTCTTTCTCTTTTATTAAAAGTACTCTGCCAGAAAAGCCTACTTCAGTCAAAACAGACTTCCACTTAAGAGTGGTTTTATTTTTTCCTGAACATTTTCGTAAAGTAAATATTGAAGCTTTTCTTCCTCCTTTTCTCTCTTTTCTGATAGGAAGTGAGATTCTAGTTTGTCAGGAAACAACTGTGATTCCGGCTTCCTTTTTTTAAGTTTAGTTATTCATTCATGGTTCTGAATTTTGTTATATAGGTGCCCAGAGGCAAGTGGAAGCATTTTTATACATAGAAAGTAGATAAACAATGTAGGAAAGATGCTCTAATGGACCGTTTCTCTGCTCCCCTCATGTAGCCTACAGCATTTTTTTATTCTGCAAGTATTACAGTTCATCTGAAAAGACTTCCAAAATCATCATTTTCCGGAACTTTCTTTTTTATTCCATTTCTTATCAGCAGCTGAAAATAGGATGCTAGGATGCTTAAACTTTCTATCAGACCTTCATTTTTCAAATGAGAGATAATTTTCAAAAAAATAAAATGGTTTTATCTTTGTAATTATTCGTATCTACTTAGGGTATTTTTAATAGCAGAGGTGAAAGTGGGGCAGGAGGAAATGTGAGAGGAAGTACACATCGCAGATGTAAAGCTGGGAATGTGTGTCTACCAGAATAGCAACAACATGCTGTTTGGTTACAATCTAAACAGTCAGGGCCCAGTCTTCAGCTCTCCTGTTCAGGCAGCCTGCAGTGTCCCTGGAGAGAGTCTACGCTTGCCTTACATTAAAGTGACCTCTTTGACTCATGTTCACAGCCGTGTTAATAAGCTTGAAAAAGGTGCCCTATCCAGTTATATTTTTTGAAAAACCAGAAGAAATAATAACTGAGACTGAGTACATTTGGAATAAGGCCAGGGAATTTGGGGACTGTCTTATAATTACTACCTTTTCCATAGCCAAAATTGTTTCTTTGTATTTCATGGACACATTTACAATGTCCACTGTTTATACATTCCCTCAATGAGTATTAGGAGAACGCCTTTGCAGATAAATTGCTAAGAAATAGCTTGGGTATGGGCCAGTTCTCTTTTTGTTTTTGGTATGTGACCTCACTGTCAAAGCATTCCATCCTTCCTCTCTTCCCACCCCCTATCCCAGTAAATGAGTATGCATTACATGCAGGATAAAACTATCATATCCTTAAACAAATGTCCTTTTCAAAAGTGTAATATAAAGCAGACCCAGAAAGTCGGCTGCTATAACGATTTCATGTTTTGCTGATCCCGGTCTTTTCTTCTGAAAGGCTTTTTAGTGGTCCCCAGTGAAAAGTTGAGATCAGCATTTAAATGCAGGTCTATCTTTTTAACATACTTTAAGTCCTCAGAATTCACTAAGTCTCGGTGGCTTTGAGAATTTATAATCATATCTAGGATGTTAAGGCTACCTCCATGTCTTTTTTTTTTTTTCATCCTGCAAAATTACATTAATTGGAATTTGTATTTTTCTTCCCCTCTGTGATTTGAAGGAAATACACTATTGAATAAGATTTCTTCAAGACCATTTCTTTGTGTGAAGCAGCTTTCCCCAGACAGTTAGGGACCAATTATAGGAATACTTATATTCTTTGAATTTTTACAGCTGATGTACACTGGTTCCTCTCCAAGGTAACAGTAACATGCACATGTGCAATGAGTCACAGGAAAGAAAAAAAAAAGAAAAAAGTAATTATGTTGTTTCTTGTTATATGCAATAACCAGCATTTGGTTAGAACACCCGTGCAAGTTTTAATTTTAAATGAGAAGATGAAGGCAAAAGAAGCCAACTTCTTTTTTTTAATTACCACTTTTCTGCATCAATCAACATATTCATTTAAATTTAAAACTTAGCATTTTATATTTCAGTCATGTTTTTCTTCGATGTCCTTTGAAGTCCTTCTCTATGTTCTTTACACATGTCATAAAGACATTTTTATTAACCATTAAAAGCCTGAGAAAAAGCTGATTGAGGTTTGAATGTTTCATGTTCTTAAAGGTTTCAGTCTACATGTTAAATGGCAAAAATATAGCCACTGAAAACTGTCCCAGGATGAATTTAACAAATAGACATTAATTTGATCTTTAAAAGATGTATTATGTTAAGTTTTTGATTCCTATGATGGAAAACTGTTATATGATTTTGCCAGTTCTAGGTAGGAATGGAATCATCCAATGAACAAACTTTTACTGCAAGGCTGCAACTACAGTAAGGCACCTATAGAGCAAAACTTACAAAGGTTTTTACCTTACCTTTAGGTTCATGCTCAAATTTGAGCTCTCAAGTTCCTGCTCTAACCTACTACATGGCACCATAGCCCTTATAGACCGACTACATGCCAATGATATTGTAGGTCTCTTGAAGAAATATTAAGATGAATAATTACATTTAAAAATGATAAGATAGAAACTTGGCCTGCTAGAATTTGTGAGTCTTGAAAACTTTCCTATCAGTATGAAAACAGGTAGCATAATATAACAAAGACATGGGCTCCTGTTGCTGACGGCCTGAGCTGGAATTCTGCTTTACTTCCTATGCGTGTCATGTTGGATATGACAATTTCAATATTTCTAAGTCTCATTTTCTTTATGAATTCTTTATAGTCATAGTACCTACTTTAAAGGTGTGATGAGAATTCAGTAAGATATTTTAAGCAGTGCCCAGCACATTGTTAGGCCCTCATAAATATTTATTATTGTGATGATCATTATCATTGTATTTACAGGAAAGGAAGGAAACAAATCTGAACAAAACATCAACTTTCATACAAAAGAAAGTAACGTTAAAGGGAAAATAAAACTGTAAATACTGCTAATGGTCATGAATTTTTATTTGATTTTTTATGATTACTAGTTATCCTAAGATCACAAAGGAATTACGATTTCAACTTCCATGAAGAAAAATTACGTTAAAGATTTTTCCTTCCTATAAAAAAAACCCTAAGATTATTAACTTTAAAGCTAAATAATGGCAGTAGTAATAAAAATACATTTGTATGGCATTTGAGTTCTAAAAACTATGCTTTTAGCCGAACACTTTCATGCAAATTAGCATGTTTAATCGTTATGAACACCCCATATGGTATTTTTAATCCCCATTTTGCAAATAAAAAACTAAGACCCAAGGTTACAGCACTTCTTAGTGGTATCGATACTCATTTTTGAAGCCAAAATTTCAAAAATAAAAGTCTTTTCGGGTCATATGTAGGCAAGAATATTTGCAGTTTGTATTTTAATAATAAAACATAATTTGAGTTTTATTTATTTTATTTTTATTTTTTTGATATGGAGTCTCACTCTGTCACTCAGGCTGACGTGCAGTGCTCCCTGCAACATCTGCCTCCCAGGTTCAAGTGATTCTCCTGCCTCAACTTCCCAAGTAGCTGGGATAACAGGCATATGCCACCACGTTCAGCTAATTTTTAAAATATTTTTAGTAGAGATGGGGCTTCACCATGTTGGCCAGGCTGGCCTCGAACTCCCGACCTCAAGTGATCTACCTGCCTCAGCTTCCCAAAGTGATGGGATTACAGGCATGAGCCACTGTGCCTGGCCCATAATTTGAGTTTTAATCAATACAAAAAGCCCAAAGTGTTAGTTTCCATACAAGTCAGAAAAAATCAGTATTAATAGAGAGTATTAATTTTATTAAGCCACATTTTGACTGTATTAGTAGGTAAAAAGGATGGAAAACTAGGACATCTTAAACAAATGTTAATCAGAAATATAATCATTAGTTTTCATATTCATTTCAATGGCCCCAGGGTGTTCCCTCATTCAATCCATTGGTTTTGCCCTAATAATAAGTATTTTAAGTCATGTGATTCTTAAACACAATACATCCAAAACATGTGCCAATAATTATATCCAGAAGTGAGAACAATAATTTCTAAATAACTAGAAAACCATTTGCAACTAACATAAACTTGCTTTAAATTTACCAATAAAACCACTGGCAAATAAAGTAACTTGTACTCGCCCTTTGTAAACACAGGTGTTAGTGGTGTTCCCTAATCTAATAGAACTCCAGGAAGACTGTATCTTTCCACTGCACTACTATTGGCAAGCACAGTTAGTCTTTAATCCCTTTTAATCCAACCTACATATAGAACAAGATTAGCTTTCTTGTTTAACCAACTTTGTAAGTCTCACTGCCCAAGGCCTTCCAATTGCTTCCCACCATCCACTGCCTAAGTAAACCTTAGTTTAGTCTTAATCATAAGACTAGATTCAACATGCACCATATATGAATTATACTTAAAATACTGTTCCCTCTGCCCTTACTTATTTTAATCCAGAAAAATTCTCCATCTTTTTCAAAGTCCAGTGGAAGGCTCATCCTCTTCTTGAGGGTCTCTTTGGCCATTTTATTCAAAACTCATCATTTGATGAGTACTAATAGCTCCTTTTTTAAAAAAAATCACATTCATGTGTTTTATCTCTGTACTATCTTGAAATAGGGCCATTTATTGTGATTTCTCTGCTACTAAAGTCAAACTGATAAGTAGAGATGGAATTGTTTCTTAACATTTGCATCCCCCAATTTGTTCCTCTTTAGGGATATTAATGTTTAATGCAATGAAAGAACATGACCTTACTTCCTACAGCCTTTGCACATCTCTTCATGGGTTTCTGGTTGTGGGTGTCTGTGTCTGAGATGCAAAAAGCAGAATTGGGTTCTACTGGTAAACTCAGAGCTCCTACTTCTTTTATTGTTTGCCTGAAAAAAAATAGGCATAGTTTTGACTTAGGTAGGGGATCTAAGAGTAGTGCTTCATTCCCAAATCCAACACTGTTAGAGTTAGAAGATCCTGTATGATTCAAGCACCTGGTTTCACACAGTGACTAAGGATGGGGAATATATCCCTTCTACAAGCTGACAAAGCTTTTGCTCTATACTTAGAGGAAGAAAAAAATTCATCTTTTCAATCTGTCAAAACTGAGGCACATAATAATTGAGAGGAGAAACTTATCATTATGCTCAGGGACTTTATGCTTTTGAGGCCTCATAAAGGACTCAGGAAGTATCAGCCCTTGTATAGCTGCAGGGAACATCTCCACCCAATTCTAGGCCACACTCAATTTTAAGGCACCAAAGCTCAAATGCACTCAGGGTCCTTGCATCATCATTTTGCCTAAAGAGAGATAATTTTTTTGTTGTTACAAGACTATATGAATGAACTAAAAGACTCTTAAGGATACTTTCTCATCTCATAAAACTCTCATCCCAAGTTACATGAGATAAACTGAAATAGTATTTTACAAATTCCTCCAAATTGTATCTTCTTATAGCTGAAGAACTTACAAGACTTTTTGTGTCCTATTTGTTCCAAGAATTGTAAATTTTACATGAAATAAAAGCATAATCTGCCTTTTGGAAGTGAGAACATTCCATACACCCAGAAGAAACCTGTATGTTTTACTGTGGATAGGAAACGGAACTCTGCCAAGCAGTGAACTAATGAATTACAATTTGGCAGCACTCCATGCCTGATACAATTTAGTTCAAATTTATGAAATCCACTGGTTCCAGAAATCCACTTGTGCCTAAGGCCTCTCTGTACAGCTCAGAGTAAAAAGCATGACATTGCTAGACTTCTGATTTTACCTTATTGATAAAGAAAAATTTACAAACAACAGATTTTTCAACCTAAATCTCTGAACATTTCTTCAATTTTTCAACAACAGTAAATCAGTTAAAATCAGCATATCTTTGGTAGATAGCAGAATATTTCTCAATCTCTCATTAAATCGAATCCCCTTAGACATAGCTGACCTACACATCTCAAGAAAATGTCTGCAGCCTCATAATGACTGATGCCCTTGTGGAAAGGAAGGAATATCAAGCTTGTTCAAAGGCGTGTTGTCTCATCCTTATATTCTTTAAACAAAATAGCCCCCACTTTTTTTTCCAAGTGAGGGAAAAAGAGTAAAGCCTCTTGATTCATATGAAGAAAGAATCATCATTACTGCTACTTAAAACTCACTTTCTTTGGGCAAACCTCTTTAAAAATCACACTGAAGGAGTAAGAATGAGGAAGATGAGAAGGTTTTATGTTTTTAATAACTAGGAAGAATAAATCTAGGATGGTAATTAGAGGAATGAGGCTTAGGCCTCAAGGAAACAATGTTTTCTTTCTAAAACGCATAGAGGGTAATGACACTTCCTATGTATCCCCCACCCCAGTGAAGAATTCCAGACACTTCTCCAACTAGCCCTCATCACTCCCACCTGGAAGTGCACTCATTCTCACTTCTGGGTTTATGGACATGCTCGCCTCTCCCTCTTTCCTGCTTGCCCTTGGATACCTGGAAGGCCTTATGACCCAGTCTAGGCAGGCTCTTTGTAACTCCTCTCTGACTAAATTAGTTTTCCCTTTCACAGTTTTTTTTTTTTTAAGATAGGGTCTCTCTCCGTCCTGCAGTCTAGAGTGCAATGGTGCGATCATGGCTCACTAAAGCCTCAAACTCCTGGGTCCAAGCAATCCTTCTGCCTCAGCCTCCTCAGTAGCTGGAACTGGAACTATAGGCATGTGCCACTGCACTTGGCTGATTTGTTAATTTTTTTTTTTGCAGATATGGTGGTCTCCCTATGTTGCCCCAGCTGGTCTTGAACTCGGGGCTCAAGTGATCCTCCCACCTTGGCTTCCCAAGCGTGGGGATTATAGGAGTTGGCCACCACTCCCAGCCCACAACATTTTAAAAACAAGTATCTTATAGCACTTTTCACAATACACTTAACTTGTTTAAACATATTTTCTGTTTTTCAGATTATGAGCCTCTCACCTAGAAATGTCTGTTTCATAACATCTATGGATGTCGTTTTCACCTTTGTATTGTGTGAAATGCCTTACACATTAAGGGCATTCCATATGGTTGATGGAAGTTATATACTTAAGCAAGTTTCTAAAAAATAGATACATTTTAAAACCCTTTAGTATCTAGCCTCTTTGCTAACTTAGAAGTTTCTACTGTGATGCTTTTATTCACAGTTACAGGAGGTTTACCATTTGCTGAAATAATACATCTACAGTCTAATAGGCACTGATGAAAAATGTAGTTTACTCTGAAACAACTGAATTGCCAAAGGAAATCATGTTGTATAAATGACAAAAGCAATACCAGTCTCATCTGTGCTTGTGACCTTAGAATTAAAAAGACACAAAATGAATATACGCGTATACTTTGGCACCTTGCTCGAGGCATATATTGTTTTGTGCAACTAACTTAAGGAGAATTGGTGAATTGAACTGAAGACAAGTGTAAAGGAAAAAGAATAAAAATAAACAGAAATTTAAAATGGCAAAAACTCTTCCTCCTATAAGACAAAAAACAGTACATGTGTATAAGATAATTAAGCACTAGTTTAGAACAGGTAAGAAAAGATTCTATAGTCAGGTGTGGTGGCTCACGCCTGTAATCCCAGCACTTTGAGGGGCTGAAGCAGGTAGATCCCTTGAGCCCAGGAGTTTGACAAAAGATATGTAATAAGAGAATGTGATGAAATTAGATAAAAAGAAGTGATTATAGGCCAGATGTGGTGGCTCATGCCAGTAATCCCAGCACTCTGGAAGGTGGGTGGATCACCTTAGATTAGGTGGATCGCCTGGGCAACATGGCAAAACCTCGTCTCTATGAAAATACAAAAATTAGCTGGGCACGGCGGTAAGTGCCTATAGTGCCAGCTATTGGGGAGGCTGAGGCGGGAGGATGATTTGAGCCTGGGAGATGAGGCTACAGTGAGCCACGATTTTGCCACTACATTCCAGACAGGGAAACAGACAGAGACCCTGTCTCAAAAAAAAAAAAAAAATATATATATATATACACACACACACACACACACACACATACAAGATACTCTCTTTTTTGATAACTTATGTTGTGTTAAGTAATTTTGATCTGTAATCTTTTTTTTTTTTTTTTTTGAGACAGAGTCTCTCTCTGTCACCTAGGCTAGAGTACAGTGGCAAGATCTTGGCTCACTGCAACCTCCGCCTCTGGGTCCAAATGATTCTCCTGCCTCAGCCTCCCTAGTAGCTGGTACTACAGGTGCGTGTCACCACACCCAGCAAATTTTTTGTATTTTTAGTAATGCAAAAGAGACAGGGTTTTGCAATGTTGGTCAGGCTGGTCACGAACTCCTGATCTCAGGTGATCCACCCACCTGAGTGGTGGGTGGGTGGCATGAACCACCAATCCTGGCCTATAATTATTTCTTTTTACCTAATTTCATCACATTCTCTTACTGTGTATCTTTTGTCAAAGGTGTTTTACTTTCTGTACAGACAGTTTTCAATTTTGTATTTTGTCATTCCATCCCGGCTTACCAAATATTTCACAATTTCTCACCAATTTGCCCTTTTAAACTTATATCAGTTATTTTTCAGAAGCAAACTAAAACTGTCTGGAACTGAATGCAAAAGGCCAGTAGGCTCAAGTTATTCCAGTATCATTTCCTAATCTTTCAGGTTTTTCAGAGATATTTCAGTGCTTCAGGCTTTTCTAATATTTTGAAATTTGTTATAAGGTTTTGAAATTTGTTATAAGGTTTTGAAATTTGTTATAAGATTTGGTGGTCAGTTGATATTACTGTATCAGAGGTTAGAATGTTCTATAAGCATGGGAAGATTTCCAAATGGAAAAGAGGTGTAGAAAACAAATCTGATTTATTTTGAAATTGGATCATAACCTTAAATTGTAATTACCAAACTTATGAAAAACAACTATTGTTGCATTTTCAAAATAACAAGGGAGCATATGTTAGATGCTTGATGTGTTCCATGACGTGATTTTTTAAAAGTTATCCTCTCTTCAAGTCTCAGGGGCAGCCTCCTTTTCCCTCTGTGTTTTCTAAGGAATTAGCAATGTTGACAGAAGCTAGATACCCTAAAGGGAATATAGAGAACACTAAGAATTGTACAAAGAGGGGTAAAACATTTGACTCACTCTGAAATGACCAAAAAAGGAAGCTGTTTTGTGGGAATAATAATAATAATAATAATAATTATTATTATTATAGTAAAAGCAGTGGCAATCTCATCCGGCTTTTACTTAGGTGTCTAAATTCTATTCATACCTTAGAAACCCAACTCAAATATTAACACAATCTCAAAATCTATGCCTGCTACAGCGTTTCTGGCTTGCTCTTCTTCCTGCCTGGAATGTTCATCTCCCTGATTCTCACATTGCTGGCCAATTTCATCCTTCAGGTCTCAGCTCAAATACAGTATTTTTAAGGATGCCGGAGATACAGGAGTGCTGGGAAGGCAAGACCATGGTCCCTTTAAATGATACGGGAGTGCTGGGTAGAGGAAGGGTGTGGTCCCTGGCTAGGGCTCCACCCCCACCGACCTAGATGAGGACCTGGCACTCCTGCCTGCACGCCGAAATGTTGTATTTCCCAAGACCATCCTGGCCCACCACGGCCCCATCCTGTGACTATAAAAACCTGAGACTCTAGCAAGGCAAAGACAGAAACGACTGGACGTGTAGAGGAGCGGATCAGCAGAAGAAGACAGAGGCAGGGGGATGTCAAATGGAGCATATCGGCGTAGGAACACACAGGCCGTTGAAGCGAGAGAGGAGCACATCAATGAAAGAAGGCACAAGCATCTGGATGGCGAGAGGATGTTGAGGGGAGCATGGCAGCTGAAGAGCACACCGACAGGACACACGCCGGCACTGTCCCGGTGGGAGTGGGATGAGGTGGAGTTTGGCGGAGGCAGTGGGAGGAGAGCCCTGGCCGTGGAGTGCCCCAACTCCAGGGGAAAACCATCTCCCTTCTGGCTCCCCCATCTGCTGAGAGCTACTTCCACTCAGTAAAAGCTTGCACTCATTCTCCAAGCCCACATGTGATCCTATTCTTTCGGTACACCAAGGCGAGAAACCCCGGGATACAGAAAGCCCTCTGTCCTTGAGATGAGGTAGAGGGTCTAATTGAGCTGGTTAACACAAGCCTATAGATGGCACACCAGGAGAGCATCCTGTAACACACGCCCACTGGGGCTTCAGCTGTAAACATTCACCCCTAGACACTGTTGTAGGGTGGGAGCCCCACAGCCTGCCCGTCTGTATGCTCCTCTAGAGGTCTGAGCAGTGGGGCACTGGAGAGCCACACCCACATCGCATGCCCTGCAGGGGGACTACTGAACCTTTCCCGTTTCACTAGCATATACAATATAACCCTCTGGCCTATCGCTTTCACACATTTCCTCAGAGCGTTCAACATCATCTGTTAAATACTTGTATTATAATATTTTATCTCTTTATTTCTTTTGCTTTATAAAATAAATTGCTTATCTTTTCTGTAATCCCCTGTATCCCTGATGCTTCGATCAATGCCTAACATATATGAATTAATATTAATTGATGAAATAAATGGATAAACACACTCCTTCCTGAGTATGAATATATCTTAACTGTATCACATAACTTTTTTCGCATTCTTCCTTGCCTCAACGGTTTGCATATATTTCACGTAGGTCACTTATCACTATCGGGATTTATGTAATTTAAAAATCTTCTCCATTAAATTGCAAATTTCTTGGCAACTGGATTTTCTTATATTCATTTGTTAAAATTTGCATGCCTTTAAGACATACATATACTAACTGCTCAAATAATATTATTTAAATGAATGGATGTAAATTATACTAAGGGCAAGTTTAAGAATTATTATTTCCTTTTTACCCAGAAGCTTAAAAACATTTCATTTTCTAAAATTCTATGAGAAGGCATATATATGATTATAGCACTGGCCTGTGCAGTGGGTGAACTGTACTGACTCTCACACCCGTGCAACATCATGCAAAACTAAATGTCTGTAACTGAGTGATTTCTTTAATTGGATAGGAAATGGACAGAAAGTAAAACTTGCCATGAGAATTAATGAAAAAAATACATGCGAGTAAGAAAAATATAATTATGAATTATGGTCAATTTTTAGCCAAAATACTTATTAAATATATTTTTCTTGTGATCAGAAGGGCCTTTAGAAGAAGGCAGCCTTAAGTCTAGCACGCAGATAGATTTTTGGGGGAAGTTTGAAACCTTAATGGGCATCATCATTTCTTCATTGCCAGCATAATTCTCTCAGTCTGGGCTCTGGCAGAGAAATAAGACAACTCTCACTGCAACCTGGGGGTTGACATTAATTAAAAACAAAAAATCATAAAGCATCTGTGGTGAGTTTAGATGCCAAATGAGATGGAGCGAGTTTAAAAGTAAACTTCTTACAAAGGTAACTGAATGTCAGAATCTCACATTTTTTGAAAGAAGATAATTAAAATACTTTTCTTTAGTACATCACATGCAAGCTTTCGTGATACATAATTAGTATCACTAGACTGTCTAATATTCCTGAGAGATATTATAAAGGCATAGAGATATTAGTGCTTATTTTAGGCCCAAAGAAAGTAAACATATGCATCCTCATTTTGCTTCATACAATGTAAGCTAATAGAACAAACACCTATTTGATTTCATATATCCATTGCTTGAATATCTATGTGGCTTGCAAACTGAGATCAGAAATTAAAAGTGTGAACTTATACTTTCAGAGTTTTTAATGCCAATGAATGAAAGGCCCTAAAGCACGAATACTGCTATGGACTGAATGTGTTTTCCCAGAATTTGTTTGTTGAAGCCTAAATCCTCAATATGATAGTATTTGGCCATGGAACCTTTGAGAAGTAATTCCGTCATGAGGGCAGGGCCCTCATGAGTGGGTTAGTGCCCCTATATGAAAAAGTAGAAGGAGAATCTCTCCCTCTGTCTGCTATTCAATTAAAAAGTGGCTGTCTCCAAACCAGGAAAAGTGCTTTCACCAGACACCAGATCTGCCAGCATCTTGATCTTGGACTGTCCAGACTCCAGAACTGTGAGAAATAAATTTGCTGTTGAAGCCACCCACTCTATGATGTTCTGTTATGGCAGCCCAAACTGACTAAGATGGATATCAAATAAATTGGTTTTGTTACAGCTTCACTCTTTATGAGATATAGTCGGTGGGACTTGCTGTCAATGATATTTTCTACCACAACTATCTAATTTTATGAACACTGAATGACTCAAGCAAAGGATACATAAGCTACCATGCTAAAATTATACTAGCTTATTTCTCATTGGAAAGACGAAATAACAGTCTCCCTGTAGACTAAAGCACTATCAAACTCCAAATGAGGTAGGGTATCACCCTATCCACAGACAATTAGCCAGACACTGACCCAGTGTCACTATCTTTAATCTTCAAAAGAACCATAAAAGGAGATTCTATTATGGCTCTAATTTTGAGTAAAGAAACTGCAGATCAGCAAAATTAGACGATTTCTTTGAGATCCTGCAACTGGATATTGTTGGCAAGAAGGGAGAGATTTGAGTGGGAGGAACTCTAGGCAAGAGGGTTGCCCTATAAGGTGACAGCCTGGATTTGACCGGGATTGGTGGGTTCCTGAGACTCACGGGTTCGAGAAAACAAAGATGGTCATAGGCAACACAGGAGAGTGGGCCACCCTGTGTAGAAACATAGAAACCACAGTGAGGAGGTGAGAATTGATTCTAAGGGAAAAGGTTTACTGCTGAATATGTTGAGCAAAGAATGACATGACTTGAAGCCATCATATTGTGTCACATCTGGCATACTACTGGCACACTTGGCCCTTCACAACCCATCTTGAAATGGAATGGAATTTACAAAAAGAAAAGCGTAGAGTGAGTTCTTGGACATCGAGTAGGAAATAATGGAGGTCAGAAAAACCAGACTGGACCCCAGAAGGGAGAGTAAAACATTTCGAAAAATAAAATGTTACTTGAGATTTGCAGTTTATTTAAACATTCTCATTAAAACCTTTAAGATAACTGGAGAAATTACTAAAGAGGCAGGTGGTGAATGCTTTTTTGGCCTGAAAAATGGTAGCACACTTTTTTAGAGAATAGATTTATTCAGTAATTGACTAAAAAAAAAAAAAACAAAAACAAAAACAAATTCTTTCAGGGAAAAGAACAAAACGAACCTGACATTGAAAACAATGTAGCAATTAGTGCAAAGAAAACAGATACTGTAATAAAGAAGCAACTAAACTATGTAGCCAACATACGTAGTTTTACAAGAAAGGGGCCTTTGCTGGTTTCTTTTTTCTTTCTATTATTTTTTTTGCATAGTCGCTGAGATTTTAAGGGCTTCTTTGCAACTATGCAAATGAAGAAACTCCTGATATGAACTTGTTTCCTACTTCTTCCATTGTCAAAGAACTCCAGCTCAGCGACATTCTGAAGAGCCTCCTCAGATGAGCATCTCTGCCATCTGGGAAATTCTGACTCCTTTGAATTTTTGTGATTCATTTCTCTTCAGCCTTGTAGATTTCAAACTAACAAATCATCATCTACAACAACAGCAAAATGCAACAACAGCAAATACTCCAAAAGTTTTATAAGTTTTCTTTCCTGCAATAGAAAATTATTTTCATATTTCAGTTTTGATTAAAAACACAACCTGGCCGGGTGCGGTGGCTCACGCCTGTAATCCCAACACTTTGGGAGGCCAAGGAGGGCAGATCACAAGGTCAGGAGATAGAGACCATCCTGGCGAACACGGTGAAACCCTGTCTCTACTAAAAATACAAAAAAAATTAGCCGGGCGTTGTGGCGGGCGCCTGTAGTCCCAGCTATTCGGGAGACTGAGGCAGGAGAGTTGCTTGAACCCAGGAGGCGGAGGTTGCAGTGAGCTGAGATCGCGCCACTGCACTCCAGCCTGGGTGACAGAGCGAGACTCCGTCTCAAAAAAAAAAAGTGATATACTCAAAGGCTATTTTTTTTTTATTTTAGGGTTTATGATTTAAATACCATGATTCAAGACAACATGCAGGTTGAAATACTCTTCACACCATTGTGTTTTTATCAGATATAAACTAGCATTTTATTTGAATCAGCTACTACAGTATCTTGAGCCACAAGCATCATTTCTCATCCCTCTTAAGAAAAGTTACTTACACTCACAGGAGCCTAAGAGAACCATTTGTCCTATGGAGGCAGATTCTGTATTCCCTTCTGAACATTTGTGTAGCACTGAGTACAATTGAATTCTCACACCTTTTGAATTAATGTGGTTAGGAGCCAGTTTGTGGAATAGTCAAACAACTTTCCTGGTCGCTTAGATATTTTAAGCATTTCTGAAATGCAAGTAGCATGGGGACATTTATTTGAAATTTCAGATAATCTATCTGGAACAACAGTGATAAATGCAGTAGGTAGAGCGATTCTCAGGAAGAGTATCTTTCTAGGGTGCTTTTCATCACACTTCCACATAACAGTACAATTAATAGAATAAAATGATTTAACAATCCAGGTGTCTGGAGGAAACCATTTCCAATACCCTTCCTGATTGCAGAATGAGTCAAAATAGTTAGACAATTCTCTTTAATTTTACTTCAGATATAAATTTCTGTTCAAATATAAGGAAAGTCTCAGGGAAACAAAGCATATGCAAACAGACAAACCTCCCAGTTAATGAAATACCTCCGTGAGGACTGCAATCAATAACAGTATAATCTATGTTCATAAATAAGAGTACAGCCTCAGAAGAGTGTCAGGCAGTGATGAATTATTCAGGAGGCCTGCTTTGCTGCTGTTCAGCTACATCCATGCTTAAAGCTTTTCAGTGACGGAAACACCTGGCTTAGCACCCTCTGATTTCAGCCTCCTCTGAATAGCTAAATCTCTTTTTTCCCTCTTATTCTAAACACAGTTTAACCATGGAGCCCTTACCTGATGGTAAGCTCCAAAGAGAGCCACTGAACTCCAAGAGGAGTAAGTTAGTTTCTGCAGGTCATAGACTCACATGCAGATCTATTTTTTGTGGCAGGGAACTGTTGACCGTAGAATGTACCACTCACAGTGTACAGAAGATGGGGCCTAATAAACACTTTAATTTCCAGGGACTGTCAGGCAGGGTTAATGTGAGCAGGGAGAGGGAAATTAGTAGTTAGTCAGGGAGAATAATAGAAAAGGAGACTATTTCCTCTTACAAATATCTGTAATCTGTGCCTCTTACCATTAGTCTCCCAACTACAGATATTATAATAGTAGCAACGACACAATTCCTCCAAGGAATATAGAGTTTCAGCCTTCTTCCAACTTACTACAGTGATAACTGTGATATTCTGTGGGCAGTAAATAGTGCTTGGGAATTGGAGAAGGCCAAAACTTATTAGCTAGCCTAATCCGCAGTCTAAGCGTTTCGTTCAAGTCCGCCTTCCTAAACGACCTTGGAAGTAGAGTTTTTTGCTCTATCTTCTGGGAAGCAATTAAAAAGCCAATGATTTTTAGTGTTGTTAATTTTTCATATTCAGGCTAAATTTTCCTTGGCTATATTTCTTCCATTTATTAATACTTACTGGCCTAAATAGCCATCCTAAATAATGTGCAGGTACACACAACTAATATTTGTAGATTATAACATTTGACAAGATCAAAAGATATGTCAATCTCCTTCTTGAATTATAGTTCTAGTTCTCCTGATATGTAAGTATTTCAAAATACATGTCAACTTTCAAAAAACTCTGACTCTCTGAAAGTGTATCTCTAGAATTTTAGCTTCAAAATTTCAGTTGATTAAGGTGGACTGGATATTTTCTCTTGGGAATTTTGATATAAAATAGCTTTATTAAAGTTCATCTTTTTTGTTACATAACAAACACCACAAGCAGTGTGGACTTTCACTTGCAGGAGTCCTAACTCACAGAACAACCATCAAAAGCCTTTCCTATCTGATCACCAGAAGAAATTCTTCACTGAAGGTCAGTAGTTTTTGACCTAACTCCTGGCCTGCAGGTGTCTGCATCAGAAAAGAAAATTGGCCATACTTCAATGCCCTCTTCTAAAACTCCCGAGTGAGTAGAGAAGGAAGATAAGGTGCTTCAGAGTCTTTAACATCTTTTTCCACATCAGAGAAAAAGGAAAACAGATCGAATACCCCCTAGACATTACTATTTAAGTAATAATGTATTCAGAAAAAAAGATAACTGTTGAATATACAAGTGCCTGCACTGTTCTGAACTGAAAAAAAAAATAGCACTTTGGTTTGAAGTATTAAACAGAAAATATTTCTTAAGTATGTCATTATATTTAGTGGTGAAATTTAGAAAAGTTAACAAGAAAATATGGTGAAAATCATGTATGTACTTTTGCAGCTCTTTATTTGCGATCCAGTTCTTCCACATTTAGATCATGATGTGAAGTAGCAAAAACAATTAATTAATCACCATATATAGATAGTAACACTTTTAAGTTTGGCTTATAAAATCAGAGAAGTGGTCAACTCCAGGCTTTCACATATTTGGTTACTGTAGAAACTCCATGTGCATGAATGAGAATCAAAAGGAATCAAATATAAAGAAGCCCACACAGATCTCACCCAGCCCTGAAAAATAAAAATGTGTAAGTAAAGACTATTGTTCCCAATTAAAATTGCATACATAACTTTATCACTTAGTGGAGATGAACCAAGCTACTCTCAGGCATAATATGTATTAAAGAAAGTATCTATAAACCTATGTGTGAAATAATATAAGGGATCTTGAACAGTTCTTTGAGAAGATAGATCAGGTATTTTAACCTCATTTGTCAAACAAAGTTATTAAAATTGTCAAAAATATATGCTCTAACTTTACTGTCTTAAGTTTGGTTCTCTGTCATTACATTCTATTTAAAATTTCAGAGCGCATTTGGTATAATAAGGTCACATAAAAACATTAAACTCTGTAACGTCAAATCATTTTAACATCTCATTTTATCTTGTAGGAAGGCATTCAGACAGTAATTACAATTTCTGGTTTTAGTTAATTCATATGCCAGAGCAGACCATGAGAAAAGTTTGTTTTTAATCCCAGAATTTGCTGCGTCAAGTAACTGAATTTAAACACTGTATAATGTTTGCAGAGATATGCAATCACTTGTAACTTATATTGAGGCTTCCAAAATGTACAGTTCTTTAAAGAATAATCAGTAACTCAAATGGTTAATTTTTTTCTTACACATGATCAGGAAAACTAACTGTCAATAAATGTAATCCAGATTCTTTATTAGTGATCTGAAACCAAGCCATTACAATAGAAAGAAGCATAATGACATCCTATAGGAATTTTAAAGTAAAAGATAATGGGGGTCTCTTAAGTTTATGAAGGGAATACATGGCATGAGTTTCCCTTTATTTTATTGTAAAAATTAATTAGTTAAAAGTTTAAAGGACTTAGTTCTTAAAAAGTTACCAATCCACTCTAACAAAATCGTGTGTTTTGACATCTTCTAGTTATTACTAAATGCGTGTGCACCTGCACATAATGCAATCATAATGCATCTTCAAGTTTTCTGTTGTTCTAATTTCATCCATAAACATTTTTATTTTCAGCTTTTCTTCCTTCTTAAAATAACACAAATATATATTTCAGGTAAATATTTGAAAATACATATTATATCTACTATAGGAAAATTCAGAAATTAGCAGAAGTATTAAGAAGAATATACGCCGGGAGCGGTGGCCCATGTCTGTAATACCAGCACTTTGGGAGACCGAGATGGGTGGATCACGAGTTCAGGAGTTCAAGACCAGCCTGGCCAAGATGATGAAACTCTGTCTCTAATAAAACTACAAAAATTAGCCTGGTGTGGTGGCAGGCGCCTATAATCCCAGCTACTTGGGAGGCTGAAGCAGAGAATTGCTTGAACCAGGGAGGCAGAGGTCACAGTGAGCTGATAGCATGCCACTGCACTCCAGCTTGTGTGACAGAGCCAGACTCCGTCTCCAAAAAAAAAAAGAAAGAAAAAGAAAAAGACTATAACATTTGACTCCAGCCTTGTGATGTGCTGTCAAACTCTCCCTACCCTTCCAGGTGCCTGCACTCTGATCAGGTCACCTTTCCATTGTTAGATGGATAGAGCCTGTTTTCATCTCAGGCCTTTGAGCAAATTGCTCTTCACAGCTTTGTTTCGGTGACATCATCCTGATTATGGTTTATTTATTAGCTCCTCAGATCTTCCCTGACCATCTTCACATACAGGAACTTCTGCATCCCTCCTCTTGCCCCTACCCAATCACTTGCTATGTCAGTATTCTGTTTGTGTTTCTATAGCACTAGTCCTATGGAAATGATCTTCCACGTTAATTCATTTACCTGTTGACTATATACCTCCATGAAAGCCCCAGCAGGGGAGAGAACTTAGCCATCTTATTGACCATAGCATCCCCAGCATCTGAAACAGGGCCACAAAAAAGTGTAGGTACTTGATAAAATGTGTTGAAAAACAATATATAAAAGAATAAATTAATTAAAAATTTAAAATCACATCTATTTCTACCATTCAGAAATTAAAACTTAATTTCTTTGATATTATTCACTTCACTTTACTTTTTTATTAGTGAATTGTACTGATGAATAAAAAAAGTTTGAGCTAAATACTAAATTACAATGTGTTTATACATTAAAAATACATGATTACTTGTACAAAATGAGATCATACTATAACTGTTGTTTGTTATCTGATTTTAAACATTTATCCATATATTAATAAAAACTTCAGCATTCCATTTAATTTTAAACTGAATTTGATGGCTGCAGAATGTATCATTATACACTTTACAATAATAATAGTGAATATTTTATGGGTGCATACTGTACTATTCTGCGATGAAAATATTCCAATACTTACCTCATTTATATTCCCACTAACTCTGATATTGCTCCATTTTATAAGTGGTCAAGACTGTCCTGGGCTTACATGGCAGAACTGAGATTGAATCCATAACAAAGAGAACATTTTAATTCTATCTTTTATGTATCTATCTATCTACCCCCTCCAGGAAAAAAAAAAAGTTATTCTAATTTATATTGCTAACAGTTCTTTATGAGAATATCTGTTTTTGGAACCTAAGTCAATTTTAAACACATTATCTTTTAAAAAAATGTTTAACAGTTGTATAGGTGTTAATTATCTTATTTTAAAAATACAAGTTTATTTCCTTGTGAATTTGAAAAGGATTTTAAGATGCATGGACATTTGCATTTTTTCATTAGTGTAACAAATCATATTTGAATGACTAGTTTGTTGATGTATGATTACTTCTTAACAGCCTCTCATGCTCTGTAAATTAGAAACTACTTAACTACCCATTTTACAGACTTAGATGTATCTATTACAAGTAATGAGTTAACCACATTCAAAACAACATGATTAATTAGGCTTTCTAAATCTTTTTTTCTCTTGAGTTAAAAAAGTCGTGGTGTGGAGTCAATTTGCCTGAATGGTTAGGATCATGCTTTGCTATGGATTCCTTTGGATTTTCCTATCAGCATGGCCTCTGCTGAACACTCCATATAAAATAAATTTCAGATCCACTATAACTCCCTGGCTTCTTACCCTGTTTTATTCTCCTTTGATACAATTATGAACACTTAGAGACAATATATTGTTACTTGTCTTTCTTTTCAATTAGATATGGATAAGTGACGTGAAGGAAGTCTTTGCTGTTTTCTCAACCTCTGATATGATGTGTAACCTAGAGCAGGCATCTAATAGATAACTATGAACAAACTGAATTCATAAAATCCTTTTGATCGGAAGCCTGATTTCACTACATGATACAACCTTGAACAAGTCACTTAACCTCTTTGAATATTCAGTTTCAGATTATACAAAATGAGGATATTTGAGAATGGACCTTACCTATGACATTTTAATGAGCTTTTATAAATTACTTGGTTAGTTTCAATTTGGTAACTGTTTCAATTTGGTAACACAACATAATTGATATTTTCTGTCAAATGAAAGTGTCCGGTTATTTTACTATACTCATACATAAGGCTTGATCAGTAAAAATTTTTGAGTTTTTGGTTGTTTTGTTGCACCTTTTTTTATTCTGTGCTATATTATTACAGTGGTAGTAAGAGAAATAAAGTTCTTTCCATAGCAAAACGTATAATGTTGGAATAAAATGGCTACCATGAGTGTGTGGCTACCGTGGCTACGGGCATTGTACCTGCGTTTGTCTGGCTAAAAGACCATCACTTGTTTATCCTTTTTTTGACTATCTGGAAATATTTTTTTCATTGGTAAACTAACCGTGGAAAGGGAATTTGCATGACATTAATAGTCACCTAAGTTTAGAATGAACACTAAAAAGCAAGGGTTCTTTACACAGTGCCATTAATAATTACATAATTTAGATCCGACTTCTTGTTCTACAATGATAAACTTCCTTGTTATATCTTACAATCATAATTTATAAGAATTCATTATGACTTTTTAAGTCACTGGTTCAACTTAAGTATAAAATATTCATGCTACATTATTTGATTTTTTAAAAGGCTATGTTTGTCTTTAGTGAAATGGTTAAGAGCATGATGAAATGGTTAAGCACATGATGAAGTGGTTAAGAGCAGACAGAATATGGGGTCAGGCTATATAGGCTTTAATCTGCATCTGCTACTTAATAATTGCGTGCCTCTCAGCAAATTACTTAAGTTCTTTGGGGTTCTGTTTCCCCTAATTTAAAATGAGGAGGATAATAATGATATCCATTTCATAGTATGATTGTGCGGACTCAAGACACTAATATAAAAATCCATAAGGATACTATCTGACTTTGATAAGGACTATATCATATAACTCTCTAGTACATAAATTCAAATTACTCTTTCATTGGGAGAAAAGTTTGATGAAGCCACTTTTCATCAAATTTTTCCTTAACCATAGAAAAGCTTTTGATGTGGCCTTCTAACTCATTTGCTTTAAGTCAATATCTTTTTCTTTACAGTGTTGACATTCCCTTGTGGCAGGAAAATCAACATTTTGAGTCACTTGCTTTAAATAATGGACTGAGGCCCAGTGTCAGCATCTATCCAGTTTGAATTTACTTTCAATAGCCTTTTAAACATGCTGAAGTTCTAAACTCCAATTTATCTAAATATTCTGTTTTTCCTTTTTATTTATGATTCCACCATGGAACTAATTATTGTCCTGTGATCAAACTTAAAACAGATCAGGTGTCTGGAGTTATACTCATAACCCAATATGTTAGCAATAGCATTAAGACTAATGCATACAGGGATTTAGAGTTACCTGCAATAATCAGAAACCATGTTTCCCTCTATACCCCAGGAACAAGGGAAAAGGAAACAGAACTGTTTCCAGGAGCTTGAGGACACATGCCCACTATTTCATAAAGAAACAAACGATTTGTTTCACAGTGATAGATAACAAAAGCTCATATTAAAAATGACAAACACAATCCTGGGAGAGAAGAAAACATACTGATAAAGGTAACCACATTGTAGACAACTTCTCCAGAAAATCACTTGTTATCCAAAAGCAAGTGAAAATCCATATTCACATTTATGACAAGTTGTGACAAAACCTTTATTCTTGCACCCTTCTTCTAATGTAAGATATCTGATTTTAAAATGATTTCAATATATAATCCCTCTGCTAAGCCTCAGCACCATATCACCATCTTATATTGCTGCAGTTCAGGAACATTGATTCTGAGGGCTGATACAGAACGTTCATAACCATGGGGAAATAAACAAGGAAGAAGAAATATGGAGAGTGAAATAGTTCTATACTAGGAATACTAACAAGAATATCAGTGACCTTAAAAAGTGTTAAGAAAGGTCAAGCCATGCACAGTGGCTCACACTTGTCATCCCAACATTCTGGAAGGTCAAGGTGCAGAATTGCTTGAGCCCAGGAGTTCAACGCCAGCCTGGGCAACATAGTGAGACCCCATTTCTACAAAATGTTAAAAAAAAAATTAGCCAGGCATGGTGGGTGCACCTGTGTTCCAAGCTACTCAAGAGGCTGAGATGGGGGGATTACTTGAGTGCAAATAGTTGATGCTGTGGTGAGCTGTGTTCAGGCCACTGCAGTCCAGCCAGCCTGGGCAACAGAGCAAGATCCTGGCTCCAAGTAAAATGTAGTAACAAGAATACATGAGAAAAATACTCAGAAAACACTCCCAATTATCAATTACAATCATTTAATGGTCATTTAAAATGTTATCTCAATCTTTAAACATTTTAAATCCCTAATTTGAAAAAGTTCAACTTTTTCTGAATCTTACAGCCATCTTTTGAATGATGGTATGGCACATTATGAGTAAGTCTGGACTCATATGATTATGAACAACCATTCCAGTAGATGTTTAATAAATGTTTGTCAAACAAGTAGTTATTAGTGTATGCTTTATGTACTCTTCTCACTTACATATTCATGGGACATCACAAATAAAATTGGAAAGTTTGGAAATATTATCCTCACATTGTGACACTGGAAGTCCTCAGCACCACTGGGGAAAATCAGTGTTTGTTTTCCCTGTGAATGGAGACCACAGTTATATTTGTAACACAAATGACTGATGGCACTTGATATGAAAACCAAGAGTGCAAATATGAAGCCAGAACTATATAATTGTTGAAAATCCACCTTTTAGGTAAATCCAAGTTATAACATCCTACAATCATCTGTTCAAATTTATTTTTATATATTGTACAATGCTCATTATGGTGTTCATATTTATTTTTAATGTTTCATTTAAAAATTAAGAATTTAAACACTGCTCTGTTGCCATCTTCTGCCATACAAAATTCATTCCAATTTTATTGTAAAAGAAAGCTCTGGCATAGATTTAACCCATAAAATAATTTCTGATTACATGTCTTTTGGCCTCTGTTAGCTAGACTCTTACAGCAGATTCTGAAGTGCTCATTGTTTAATTATCGTTATTGAAATGTTCCACAATAAACTAAAGAGATTTTTTTGTAAGCTAAACAATGTTTTAACTTATTCTGTAGCTATCGAAACTGCTGAGTCAATGTCAACTCATATATCAATATTTTTATTATTTAATTAATAAAGCTTCTACTAACCAAGATCTTAAGAAAGTAAATTAATCTTTTAGCCCTGATTTTACTCTTCTGTATTTTTTGTCTAAATAGTTAATTGCTAAAAGACTCACATGAGTCTCTATTTATTTTTCTGCAGTATCTCACTGACTATTTCAAATTATAATTCTGGCAATACATCCAGCTCCTCAAATCTCTGGAACCAGTTAGGTACGTCTCTATATGGTTGTAGAGCATCCGATTATAATCCTGCTTCTTCTCCTCCTTTTTGTATATTATTTCTTAAATCATAGATATCTGCCTATTTGCAGGTGGATCTGTCTCATTTTAAGTGATCCATTCTTTGAGAAGAAAAATAGCTTTATGTTATTCACAGGTATCAGTGCTATAGCATTATGAAACCATCAGATTACTTTTATTTATGGTCTTTAGCAAAGCTCTATTTGGTATTTGTATTTGAATGTAATGCTTCATTAAGAAAATTTAAAACTTATATGGTCATGTATGCCAATGTCCAAACTTAAAGAAATGGCAGCCCATATAACATAGCTGTAGATAACACCTGTTTGCTTGTGAATGGAGATAATAATTATTTTTCTAACACTGAGAAATACATTTCGCATAAAGTTTCAAAATGTGTTTGTTACAAGCTACTTAAAAATTGAGTAAACTCTATGGTAAAAGGATTATTTCTATATCAGATAAGGAGAATGGCTGTCTCAAAAACATGACCATAAGTATAAAGTAATACCATTCGATTTGCAATAGCAAAGGAGATTCTATGAAAGACCATCCTATAAGAATTAAACTTTTGCCATATATCATTAGAATGATATAATATAATAACAATGGGAATTGCATATTTTACTATATTTATCAAAAGTAAGAAGTGAGAACTGGCCAGTCACTGTGGCTCAGGCCTGTAATCCCAGCACTTTGGGAGGTCGAGGCCGGCGGAATGCTTGAAGCCAAGACTTCAAGACCAGCCTAGGCAACATGGTGAAACCCCGCCGCTACTAAAAATACAAAAATTAGCTGGGCCTGGTGGTGCACTCCTGTAATCCCATCTACTCGGGAGGCTGAGGCACAAGAATCACTTGAACCCAGGAGGTGGAGGTTGCCGTGAGCCAAGATTGCGCCACTGCACTCCAGCCTCAGTGACAGAGAAAGACTCTGTCTCAAAAACAAAAACAAAAAAGTGAGAACCATGGAGAGAATTAAAAAGTTGCATGAAATCATAACTCAGAGAAAAATATGGTCATCCTATCCCCGGAGCTGTCAAAGGGTGATGTCATAAAGTTTGGCAACTCCTGGCCGAAATGACTTCTATCTCCTAGATGAAACATAGCATACCGAAATCCATTTACCATGAACTGGTGCCATATTCTCATTAAGAGATTTCTGTCATTTTAATTTTATTTTTCCAAGTAAATTTTCCCACAGGGAATAATTTTTCTTATTAATTATATGTACAGTAACCCAAACTATTTAAAAGAAAAAGTTGAAAATAGGGTATCTACAGTAAGTAAAAGCAATCATAAATATATATGAGTTGGGGTAGAATTTCAGGGTAACAGTTGACTTTTCCAGTTCAGGGTGGCATTGGAGGTCTAACCTCATTAACAGCAGATGCTTTTGGAGGACTAGACTGTCACCAATCATTAACCCTCTCTCTCTGGGAAGATCACATTCTGTCAATATTGCTGCTAGTTGGTATACTTCTTCCATATGTGTCAGAATTAAAGTTGGAAGCCTTGAAACAAACCATTGAGCTATCTATGATTTCATTAAAACTCTTGAGAACTAGACTCAGGCAAAATTGTGACTGTAGTCATTTATCTCTGGTTATGTTACACCTTTATTTTTATTATGCATTTCTATCAACACCTTTAATGGTGCAGTGCGTATAAACTACAAATTTAAGAAATTATCCCCCAGGATTTGAATTCTGCCTCAGTGACTTATTGGTTCTGTGACCTTGGAGACCTGTTTGAGGCGATTGAACCTGTGTTTCCTCTCCTATAAAGTAGTGATTATAATACTTTCCTACAAAGTGGGAAAATGTAGCAGTAAATGAAATGACCTATGCAAAGTTCCTAACAGCAGAGCACACTGTCAGCCCTCAAAATGAGAGCAGTGTCATTTATTTCCCTAAAGGGCCTTACTGCTAGAGGTATCTGCCTTACATTGCCTGCTCTCAAAGATGTGAAAGTATTCAAAACACTAAGAGAGCACAATATAATAGAGCTGTACAGTCACAATTTAAGACCACCACTTACTAGTTTTATCACATCGGATGAAACTTTTGAAACTTATGCAGCCTAAATCCATGAATGTATGTTAATCTCTGACCAAAAGAGATATGCTCAGTAAACATCAGCTTCTCTTCCAATTGTGGTCATGGTACTATTTCAGGCACCCTTACTGTCCTTCAAATCTCAAGCAAATGTTAACTATATCTAGCATGATTGTTCTCACGGCATCCCCTGGGAGAAAGTAGAACGTTGGAAGGCACACTTTTCTGCTTAGCCAAGGCAGAGCCCTGGCATCATTCTAAACATACCTCTCCAGGTAGCACATACTAGTAAGAGTTTCAGAAAACTTGTAATGTTTATGCCCTTTCTATAGAAAGATAAGCAAACTTAAATGACTTCAGTGTACAGGCAGTTAAAGTATATAATTATAACTAAATGGGGAGTAAGATGAAGAATGTTAACAGAGAGTTGGCTTCAAATAATGAGATGACAGCTGCTGTTGGGACTATTCAAATTTGAGGGAACCTGAGAATTGAAGTGATAACAGGGGCTCAACTTCAAAGGGCTTTTGTGGCCATTCAGGAATGGATGGTTTTGGCCGGGCAAGGTGGCTCATGCCTGTAATCCTAGCACTATGGGAGACCGAGGTGGGAGGATCACCTGAGGTCCGGAGTTCGACACCAGCCTGACCAAAAAGGGGAAACCCCATCTCTACTAAAAATACAAAAATTAGCTGGGTGTGGTGGCACAAGCCTGTAATCCCAGCTACTCGAGGGGCTGAGGCAGGAGAATTGCTTGAGCCCGGGAGGTGTAGGGTGCGGTGAGGCGAGATCATGCCACTGCAGTCCAGCCTGGGAGACAGAGCGAGACTCCATCTCAAAAAAAAAAAAAAAAAAAAAAAGGATGGTATTGGCAGCTTATCCAAACATTCAAGAGAAGTTAACATTTTTTAAAGTCTTAAATATTGCAGGACTAATTAAAATAATGCAGAAAACATAACTTTGCAACCCCAAACAGCTAAAGTTTAAAAATCAGGGAGTCACTCAACTCTCGGAACTCTATTTCTTACAGCTCCAGAAACTCAAAATACCAATTAAAAAAATTTTTCTTTAAGCATAAATCAAAGGAAGGGAAATTTAGACAATCTTCATTACCTTATAGAAGTAAGCAACAACAAAAATAAAGCAAGAGGAGGGAGGATTGAAGGTTATCCACATTAAGATAATTTTCCCTGTAGTAATCTTGAATAAATAGAATTTGACATTTTTTACATAAAATAACTGGAAGTTGAAGAAGAGAGTGGGGAAATCTACCACCTAAGAGGTACAGGTATTGAATCCACCTTCCTGTGAGAAGTATTAAATCAGAAAATGTAGGGGTGAATAACTTAGTCCCTTGAAAGATATATCCTTTAAGATCAACAAATTATATATATTTTTTCCAACTACAACCCTGATTCACAATATAGAGACTTGTGGCTCATCTGTCAGTACTTAGCTCCATTTTCCTCTCTGTGGCCTCACTGCAGGAGTTTCACAAGATGGAAAATTCACTTAGGCTACCTGCTCTAGATAAAAGTCTGGAATGGTGAACTCAAATCCCAAGAGCCTCTGGTATACACTTCAGTTCGACAGAGAAAAATTTTAACTGCACTTGAAAGAAAATGACCCTGGAAAATAGGTTAGCAAGGCAGCAGGAAGTGTGTGCCTCGATATGTTTTGAATTTCGAATTCTAAGTATTCTTTACTGGCAGAAAATGCTGTTTTATGCCTCCAGCTAAAAGACAAAAATAAAACAGAATCCCACCACCCTCTTATCAAACCATAAACCTCCCTCAAGAGACTTGATCTATAGAGTTGCATGCATGAATTATTTGTGTTTTAAAAAGAGCATTTTGCACAAAATCAAAAGCTAACTCTTTTCAACAACTTAGGGACAGGTTTTGCTTCTCAAATGAAAGTATCCATGAAGAGGGGTCAAAAAACATACCAATTCATATGATATTAAAGTTTATAATTAATCTATTCATAGTATTATTTTATTTTCTAGATGTAATAAAAATTTTAAAGCATCTTTATTTTTTCATAGACAGTATGGTTGGCATAAAACATTGATTGAATTAACAAGATTATTTGTGGGGAAATTAAAAATCCCTCTTAAGTACCCCTACATTCCACATATACATAAAATATGTCCTTAGTATTTTGGTTTAAAATATTAATTTTGAAATATATTACTTATAGCAGATAGGCACACTATAGATAGATAGATAGATGATAGATAGACAGATGATAGATAGACAGATAGATAGATACATACATACATACATACATACATACATACAGACGAAGGGAGGGAAGAAAAATTTATCGCTTATTAAAATGCTCCTGTTTACAGAAACCCAGTTAAGAAGTCTGTGCTGCTCTTATTATAGATTATAAACACTGTTGATTATAAACACTGTTTATAGCAAATTTATCTGTTCATTGAACTGAGAGCTAAAGCTGCATTCGTCAGGTAAGCACGAGTGACGTGAGATAAGATTATGTGTGGGAGCTCCTATAGCATTAATACAAGGCTGATGCATCCATCCAGGTTTCTTATTTTCTTCTTAAACTAGCTTTCAATTTACTTACTTTGTTTTAATGTCAAATTGATGTTTAATGAGTCATTGTAAATTTATAAAGAACCAAAGCCTCTTTTGTGTCAGGAAAAAGACTTATTCACTGACTTTGATCTAAACAATGCTAAATGTTCTTTCATAAAGTGTCGTTTCTTTATCAAATTGAAAGGTTGCAGATAAATTTTGCATTATATATCTAGATATGGATAGAAGCAAACTTTCTTTGTTAAATTAAATTCAATAGGTCTTTAAATCTCACCACTTTGGGAGGCTGAGGCTGGAGGATTGCTTGAGCCCAGAGTTTGAGATGGGGCCATATTGTGAGACCTCATCTCTACCAAAAAAAAAAAAAAATTAGCCCAGAGTGACAGTACAAGCCTATAGTCCCAGCTACTTGGGAGGCTGAGATGGGAGGATTGCTTGAGCCCAGAAGGTGGAGCATGCAGTGAATCCTAACCATGCCACCACACTCCAGCCTGGGTGACAGAAAGAGATCCTGTCTCTAAAAAATGAAATAAAAAATGTTTTTAAGGATCCTCTCCAAGCTCTGGACAATATGTGTTTATTCCTGAGAGACTTATGATATTCTTCAGAGAAAGAAGCTTTCCAGTGACTAAAAGTAGTTACTGTCATAGGAAAGTAATTTTTGTAATCCCAGAAATAAAGGAAACTTACTTGGTTTCTACCCATCACAATCTAAAAATAATAACAAATAAAGCATCTTATGTGAAAGTAATTATAAACTTCTTCCTCAACCAATATTCTCACACATAAACCACCTTAACTACCTACAGAAACACTACACACAGGGCCTGGAAAAAACAGGGGCTATACAATGGCAAAAAGTTCAAATAAACAGCAGGTCTATACCCATGAATACATATGGGGATGTTTGTGTTGGGTGAGATTTGGCTTCTTATTTCCTCACCTATTTCCACCTCACACTTGCTTACTGTACTACCCATACACTAGTCCTTCCCATTCAGGATTTGGGGAGTATCTTAGATGAATGAAAAAGGCTTCATAAATACATTTTCCCTTAGGATGAGAAAGAGAAATGAAAACTATATCATTGTTCAAATTGGTTACAGATAGAATATAGTTATTTCTGTAACTGTCTAAACTCACCTAAAACTCATACCTCCAATTCTATCTCCCTTAACTAGTTCTAAAGAGAATTATGATCTACTTACCTCTATAAAATGCAGCATTCTTTAGATTTTAGAGATGCACAAAAATTCAGACATAGAGAATGTGTCTGATATTCAAATAACAGATCCAGACTGTTCTAACAACACAATCCAAGTAAACCATTAAAAAAAAAAAACTGGTCTGTTCATTCACAGCAAGAAGATGTTTCCAGCTGATGTGTTTGATTGAGCTAGCTGATAAGTTTTATTACTCTCATGTAGACAATGAAACAAATGCCTAATGGGGAAAATTGCATTGAGTCTAACTTGGAAGCAAAGTTGGCCTCTGGCTAGTGAATGTGTCCAACTGGGAAAACTAGTTTCAATCCTTTATAAGGCCTAAAATGTAAAGCAAGAAAGAAAGACAGAAGATGGATATTTCATTAAGATAGATGAACTCAAAAAGAGCGGTGATGCAGAGAAAGTTAATAAGGGAAGTAGAGAATAAGTGGTGTTGCAATTATTACCAGCATAAAGCAAATTGCTCAGGGGCCCATAAATCTTTTCAGGTTCAATCCCCCATGCTTAACCAGATGATCTGCCTGGGTCTGTGCACAAGCATTTTACCCCACTCTCTTCATTTATCTCCTCTTGAACTGAAAGATACTTTCCATTCAGTGTTAAGGTTTCTGGCTAAAATCATTCTACTATAAAAACACTTATTAAAGCACCCTTTGAATGGTTTTCAAAAATAAAAATAAATAAATAAAAACAAAGAATCTCTATTAGGACAAAGAAACATATTTAGAAATGCTTCAACTAACGTCCCACAGAGCTTCACTTTTCCTGTAGTACTAATATTTTTAGACAAAGTGAAAATGAATATATATTATCTATAATGGAACATCGAGTAAGAATACATTATTTCCCCCCCTTTATGTAACTGTACCCATCCCAATACCCATCTGGCTCTTTCATGGGACATTTTTTGTCACAGACATAGGCATTCTCTTTTTTTAAGTCATGTGAGGATACTTTTATCAACCCTCCCTTTAAAAATCTATTCTACTTTCATTTATCTAATATAATAATAATATAATAAATTATAATAATAATATAATATAATATGCCTGTGATCTTATTACAAAATAATTAAGAATATATGCTGTAGGGATTTGCTGTTGGGTAAGAAAGACAGTACAACAGTTGAGTTGCCTTCATTACTAAATGTGTGATCTCTCTTAGTCATAATTTCTTCTTTTCAAACAATGGAAGCAATAAGCATTGCTACCTTGTCTGTTATGAAAATTAAAGTATCTATTGTGAGTAAGGAACACTGGGTCCAGCCCATGGCAAGTATTCAATAAAGTACCTTAATTATTTCTATGACTACTTAGAAATAATACAAGATTTCTAATATTGATCTACCACTTTCAGGATCTGGATTCACTTTATTAAAAATTAAATTGAAAATACCTATCATTTCTTGTTATTAAATAATTCACATTTTTTCTCTTTAAATGAAACCCCCCGCCACCTGTCATTCCTCCAAGCTTCCATATCTTCTCCTCCCTTTCAGAATCAATTTTCTTGAAAAAACTCTTTGTTCCTTCTCCATTTCTTTCACTCCAATTTTCTGTTCAATTGGCTGTATGCCAGGTGGATTTTGCCACTTTGTTGAAATTTATCTCCCAAGAGGCTCTTTACCAAATCGAGTTAATTTATCAGCCTTTACTTTACTTGTATCTTGACAGCTTTTGACACTTTGACCCTCTTTCCTTTGTTGATCTCTTTGATAACACTGTCTTTCCATTTCACTCCTCACCCCATTCTTCTGTCCATCTCTGAAGATACAACCTTACAATCTTACTTCTGTGCATAATGCTTGATTATTGGTTTTGATTCCCCTATGTTGTTGTCTCTCTCCATTGTCCTCTCATAACCTCTTGCAGGCAAGCGTTCAAATACTATTTGTTACCAGTTACCACTGATGGTCCTGAAATCTCTGTTTTCAGACAGTAAAACATACTACTTTGCTAACACTAGACCTTTCAACTTGGATATATGCCAGTTGCTTCAATCTCAGCATGTCCAAAATTGAGCCCATTGCATATAATAATTGCTCAATAAACATTTGAAGGCTGATGACTACACAATTTTTTTCAAAATGTCCAAACTGAACCCATGATTTCTAACCTCCATTCCTAAAATCAATCTTCTGTGTATGTTGCCCTGCTCAATAAGGGAAAGCAATACCTGCCCAACTGCCCAAGCCTAGCATGGAAAACATCTTTGAAACATCCATCTCACTCTAACACAATACACAAACAGGTACTAAATGCTATTGACTTTAAGTATCTCTCAAGGTTGTCCTTTTTTTCTCTACCTCACTTACTGCAGATGATATGTCTTGAATTCCTACTGCTCCCATCTCCTATCTTACCTATCTGTATACCAAGAGAGATCTTGCTGAGATCACTAAGATGGGGAAAAAGATACTATGAAAGTTAAAGGTCAAACCAAAATATGTTAGAATTCCATTTTCACCCTGCAGTTGTACAATGTTTGGCAAATCACTTACTTCTTTATGTCTCAAGTCTTTCAACTGTAAAATGAGGGTCAATAATATATTGGAAAGAATAAATGAGATATTTAGCACACAATAACTATTTATCTAACATCCAAAAACTATTTCTTATTATTGTGATTTCTGCATTTGATTATGTCAACTGTTTACAATAATAATGTTGGTGTGTTCCCACTGCAACTTAGAAAAATGTCTACATTTTCTTAGTTTATAATTTGCCTCTTCATAACTTGAGCCTTGAATACTGTGTTCATTTTTGTCTGTGTATGTAGTAGCAGCCACATCCAATGTTTTAAACTCCTCTTAAGTGCCACTCTCATTCACCCCAGGTCTCTGCATATGCTGTTGCATTTTCCTAAATCACCTTTCCCCTTTTCTTTGTCATTTAAGTTCTACCGGATTTAGAACTTTTAGATCTCATCTTAAACATGTTAATGCTAGGAAACATTTGCTGTATGAGGATTTCGTGCCAAACATCGAGAAAAGATTTACACAAATAATTTCATTTTTAAATTCCTCAAAACCACCTCATCCAGGAGAAAGACTTTCCTGAGCTCAAACAGAATGATAAATCAGTATCCTGGCTATAAAAACTCTTGATACCCTATACTTACCAAAAATAAAACAATGCAAAGGCTTACTTAATTTTCCTTCCAGTTCTACTATAAAGTCCATGAGGACAAAAATGTTAAATATAAACTTGTGCATTTATGCTTATATCCCCCAATTAAACACAGTTGTGGAACATAATAATTGCTCAATAAACATTTGAAGAGTATGGCTACATAGTTGATTATATTACTATGTCTTAGGCACTGTGTTGGGTTGGCATTTTTTTTAGCCACTCGGAGTTAGATAGTAAAATTTCTGTTTTACAGAGGTGGAAACTGAGGTTTAGAGAGGTCACCTAGTTATTGTTCAATGCCCATAGTAGTTGTCAGAGCCAGTGTTCATTTTCAGAATTGTCAGACCCAACGTTCCATGTAGAAATTTTATTCTTTTTAATTTAAACATCTGCACAACTAATCTTTGTGATGGGATCATTCAAACTTAAGTAGTTAAAGGTGCTTGTCACAGAGTCAGTGGCTGTGATTGATCCATAGCAATGTATTCACAGACCATCAGCCAATACATATTCCGTACACAACTGCTCAATGACTATGAAGTGCATTGCTAGAGTAACTAGCTTATAGGTCAAATCAAGACTACAGGGACTATATCATAACAAACCAGGTTAAGCACAAACAGATTTCTAGTGTTAACCACTTTTTATTTAATTTATAATAATTACTGGCATTAAATCTAGTTTTTATGCCTGTCATACTCTATTAGAATCGAAGCTAGCAATAAGAGAAGTTTTCATAAGGTCATCATTTATGAAGTAAATATTGTACAGATTATCTGTAAATTAAGGGTTGTTATTTTGGAGAGAAATTATTTAAAACATCACCTAGGCTACACCATTTTTCTGCTCAATTTCTTGGGTGTGTTATCATTACTTCTCTTGGGAATTTCATCTTTAAAACTATTTCAAAGTCAAGGTTAAGGGTAAGGGAAAAGAGAAGTAGAACAGAAAGGCAAATATTGATTGCAATATAGACTCAAAACTATAGTTGGCTAAGAAATCTATGATCTGTATTTCAGGCACCCAAGGTAACTCCAACCTAAAGTTTATACACTTTTGCATATATTTATGGTCAATTCTTCATCTAGATTAGAACTTTTAAATCACCAAATGACCAGTAGAAAATATCTCTTAGAATTTTTTCTACAAAATTTGATTGCCTTGGAAGGTAGATGAAAGAGCTAATGACTATTTTATTTAAGTGTGGTATACTGAGATGCTTTTCAACAATCTGTAATATATCCTAGAAGATCAGTTTTATCTCCTTAGTTATGTATACTTTCTGCTTTATTGTATGTAATGGAAAATGAAAGAATAGACTGGCTGCAGAGCTTGAAGCTTGCAAGTTTTAACTCACAAATGCAATCTGTAGGCTATGTCGCTAGCGCCAATTTTGAGGATTTTTTTTTACAGTTACACCATTTTATAAGTACTATGAGTCAAAGTTTTATTATGTCCAGATCTGCCAGTGAAGCTCACGGTTGGGCTCCTGTATGGCTCACTGAAAGACATGGTTCTGCTGTTATTATAGGATGCCTCCCACTCCAGGAGTCACTTGTATTAAATCAAACCATCACATTATTTATGTCTTCAAGTTCCCTAATTCACTTTTTGTTATTGATTTTTGGATTTTGCTTTTGACCTATAAGACTCTGCATGGTCTATGTCCATTTAAAATAACTATTCAAAATTCCCTGGTTGGTCTTCATGAGCGGAGCCAACTTTGTGAGCTGCTCCTAAGTCTTGTGTCATTGTGATTACCCTCTAGGCTTTTCTATCTATTGCTCCTTCTACCTTCAGAATTAATAGATTGGGAAGATTAGGTCAATTGGCATTTCTGAGGCAAGTCTGAATTAATTTTCTTTGGCTTGTCTTGTTGAATTTCACACTCCCTGAACATTTCTCACTGATAAGCAGATTATGATGCTGGCTCATGTTCAGGGATAGCAATCCAAATGTATTTACAGAGTTGTATTGTTACCTTTTAGCACCATCAACTGCAATAAGCATTATCGTTTATAAAGTTAAAGCTCTTCATTTTAAATCTGTGTCAAGAGGCTAATATAACTGTGATTTTAATTACTAAAAATCAATTTCAAATTAATGTGAAATTTAACAGTGGGAGATGTGTCGGAACCCAGAGACAATCAGCTTGGCCTTTACCTTAGGTGCAGTCCTCTATAAAAGGCATTAACATAATGCTGGTTTTCTAGATCAGTGGCTTTCAAACTAGTGTCTATGAAAAGCTTAAGTCAAAAGAGAAGTTCCTGGGGATTTATTATTGAAATTTAAGTCATGGTAAATCAAACTTGCATATAGTGCAAATAATTTTTTTTCAACTTTCTACTTAAAGCAGCTGCATAGGGAGAATAATCATAAGAAGCTATCGGTCTTAGTGTTTAGGAAATCATTGGTGTCATTAAGCAGAGCGATTTCATAAGCCGTAGAGGAAATTCATATCACAGGAGGTCAGGAGAGAGAGGAGAGAGGAATGGGTAGAAAAATCACACAGACCATTTTCAAAATATGTTTGTGAAATGAATATCAAGACAACTAGAAAGCATGGAAGGTTAAATTATTTTCTAACTTGCTAAGATGGTATGACATAATAATGCTTTGTAGGTATAGTGTAATGGAGGTGATACAAAGTTCTGTGCACATATCCTAAACATGGAAAGAATTTCAGTGGATGCCAGCTCTATAAGTGGATATGAAATCAAAGCAAAGTAAGTGAATCTTGGAAAGAAGGAGGGACAGTGTAATAGAGCTGTTTATTTAAAAATTACCAAACGGACACAAAAGTGACTAAAAATTAGGCCATAAAAAAAAACACCACTACAAAATAAGTTGTTTCTACAACCATTCTTCTCAAGATACAAGCAATACCTATCTTCCAATGGTCTATTCTCTGTCTTCTAACACCCTCGTGCCTCCTCAGCAACATTTAAACAGCAAATCACCTTCTTTTCAGGAACATTTTCTTCACTTAATTTCTAGGACACTACAGTCCCCAGTCTGGCCTTCACCTGATTGACCAGTCCTTTGTGTCCTTTGGTGGTTCCTCTCCTCCTGCCTCTGAATGTGGGCATGGCTCAAGGCTCTGCCCCTGGATCTCTTCTTTCACTTGCTACCAACATCAGTTTCAAGTTTCAGGGCATTTAAACAACACAGTGATGGGTCTCAAATATGTATATCCTGCTATATCCTCCTTCTCAGGACTCATAAGTTAAACTACCTACATAATATTTCTATTTAGATGCCTAGTAGACATTTTAATCATCCTGCCTAAAACAGGACTCTCAGTTTTTCACCTGAATATGTTCCAGACCTAAATTTCCCTATTTCTCCTGTCATTAAAGTGAAAAAACATGGAGTTGAGAGGTTAGACACAAATCTTCTCTTTCCTTCACACCCCAACATCTAATCTGTCTACAGGCCATATGGGCTGTAACAATATGCAGTACATATCCAAAATCTCACCATTCTTTACCACCTTTTTTGCTATAGTCCAAACTATCATTATATGTATTCTTATTTCACTCTTTCCTCACTAAAGTCAGTTCTACACATAGTAATCGAAATGTTCTCTAAAAATAAAAAAAAAATGAAAATCATAGGTCAGATTAAGGTATCCCTCTGCTGAAAACTGTAAGTCACTTTTCTTCCCACTCAGGATGCAATATAAATCTTTACTGATTAAATCAACTGATCTCTGTTGAAAAATTTACACTGACAGTAAATTGTTACCACCCAGACTTAAGAAGCCATTGGGTGAAGGAAGTAGAATAGTGTTTACTAATTCTTCCTGGAAAAATTAGGAGATGGATAAAATTTATTCTGGGGTACCCTCTTCCTTTACATGCCACTCTGCCTGTCCCCAAGTGTTCTCATTATGCCATAAATTCTTCACTACTATTCCTAATTTCCATGGAATGTTGGAAGGATCAATGTAGGAAAGATCTAAATTCTAAAATTACTATCTTTTCAATCTCCTGAAAAAGGAAAATGAACAAGAATGGCCCTATTACCTCAGTGCAATTTTCTTAGCTAGGTGTTGGAAGGAATAATTGTAATTAATTAATCTATAGATTGTAAGGATTTCTATGACTGTTACTACTACTATAGACATTATCAATGATAATAAAATAATCATAATAATTGCTACTATTTTATGCCTGGCACTTTAAGTACTTCTGAACTTCACTACCAAACACTGCAAAAACTAAGGATCAGAGAGCCTAAAGTTTTGCCCCCAAACTAGAAAGTAAGCAACTGTCAGGAATCAAATCTATTTCTACCACGTCCAACCATGGACTCCTAACTATAAAGAAAAAAAACACAAAACTAAGCATGTGAAGTGGAATTTGGGGTAGTGTAGGTAAATATATTTTTGAAAAAGTCTGCTATGAACTGGCTCCCTTTCAAGTTCCTGCATTCACAATTCTGCTTCCTGTCTTTTCTTTTGAATCTATAACTTCAAACTATGACTCCAAATTTATCTGTAACTCCAAATAGCTCAGCTGCTATTTTTATTATGTTTCTCTTGGGTCTTTGAGATATGGTTAAAGCAGAGTACTTAGAAAAGCGTGAATAAAGACAATCAGTTTAATTACAACACTTTTGTATATTATATATTTTAGTTTTTAAAAAATCGAAACCAAAAAACCAAATAAGATATGATGAATGATGTTTAAGGTAAAGGACCAATGGTGTTTAAGCAATGCTGATATTTTTTACTTTTATAATGAAAGATCACTGTTATATTTTAAAATAATAATTTAAGAAAATTTGGAAAAACACTTTCAATGATTAGAAAATAAGATTTAACCTGTTTACGACTGAGGTTGCAATGTTTTGAATTTTTGCATGAAATTTACATGTGTTATCTAGAAAAATTCAAGGAACAAGAATTTAAAAAGAAAAAAAAATATTATGTCCCTTTGGTGAGTTACGTGGCATTCCAATAATGGAACACTAGGCATATTAAGATGCAGATTTGCAGTAAATTTTCAGACATATTTGCAAATCGTCCTATGATCATTCATTGATTCTTCTGTTAAAAGTATGTTTATGAGAAAACTAGTATCCTGAATGTTACATTTGCGTCTTTTAAAACATCTGGTGTTTGCGGTATAAATTTTCTATGTTTCATGCCCAAAAAATAAAGAGAATAGTGTCTCTTTCCTTAGTCTTTACTTCACAACCACCTGATTAGTAAAAATGTAGGTTATAACTTCCTTCAGATGCTTGGTGTCTAAACCATTCTATCAAATGACACAGGGAACAACACTGGAAATTAAAGCATACAGCTTGTTTAACAACAAAACTTGTGAAGGTGAAGGTTATAATGAAAGAAAAGGAGGTAAGTTCCTTTTCATACCAAAAATTCTGTGCTAATTCTGAATCATGTTTGCCTTTTGACTGTGTGATAATCTTACTAGATCCGCATTCAGATCTCTGTGAATTTATGGAGGTACAGGTTTCAAAAACTAAGGGTAAGGCCCAGGCATGGTGACTCATGCTTGTAATCACAGAACTCTGGGAGGCTAAGGCGGGCAGTCTCCTTGAGCTCAGAAATTCAAGACCAGCCAGAGCAATACGGTGAAACCCCGTCTCTATAAAAAATAACAAAAATTAGCGGAGCTTAGAGGCACACAACTGTTGTCCCGGCTACTTGGGGGGCTGAGGCAGGAGGATCGCTTGAACCCAGGAGGCTGAGGCTGCAGTGAGCTGAGATCGCACCACTGCATTCCAGCCTGGGTGAAAAAGTGAGACCCTATCTAAAAACAAACAAACAAACAAATAAAACCCTAAGGGCAGGGTGAGGGGTATTGATGTATTGGATCTTAGTAAATAAAACCAAAAATTCTATAAATAGTGCAGTTTTTCACTATTTTCTATTCACGAGGAGTGACCTTTTCTGACCTGTCAAAAGGTTATTCATCCTTCAAACCTCATCTTAATACATCCCTTTTTGGTCCTTTCGGTTGACTGCAATAACTTCTTTCACAGAATCTCCGTACTACATAGGCAAGACTTGTCACATACTACTTTCGATGAGAATTGCTTGTCTATCATTCATGTAACTCCCATACCTAGCAATGCCCTGGAGAGCAGTGAGTGAATGTTGCACTAATATTTGATCTACTAGAGAGCCTGGCAATTAAAATAAATATATTGTTTGTAGTCCATTAGAAAAGAAGGAAAGAAAATATCATCACCATCAAGGATATTATGTTTTGTTATATTCTCATGTTATACTTTGTTTAACAATATTTCTGCAATGTAGATTTTTACTCTCATTGCTTAATTTCAGGTATTCTTTCATTTTATTTGTTTAGTGAATAGCAGTTAAAAATCATCAACAACTGTATATGAGGAAATAGCAACTTCAAAATTACGTTATTTTTCTTCGCACAGAATTTAATAAAATGCATTAATATTGCACTATGCTGTAACAAGTAGCTACATGTAAGAAATTTTAAAACATAGGGCTGTAAGTTACTTTGTGTAATATACATAATAGATTTCTTAAGAAGAATTTGATGACATTCTGAAAATCTCTATTTAATCCTATACTTTACTTTCAAAATCCAATGCTTCTCTACTGTAGGGTTAAAAATGTATGATCCAGAAATAAGTTAATTGGTTAAGTTAAAAAGAAATGTTTGTTCAATATATTAGTTTTTATCATTAATGATACATCTTTTGACACACAAGTTTAAATGGAATTCCTTTCCAAATTATTTTCTGGAATTAAAAATAGTTAAATGTATGGAAGATTTCTGTGTTTTTGTTTTTGTTTTGAGATGGAGTTTCACTCTTGTTGCCCAGGCTGGAGTGCAATGGCACAATCTCAGCTCACTGCAATCTCCGCCTCCCGGATTCAAGCAGTTCTCCTGCTTCGGCCTCCCAAGTAGCTGGGATTACAGGCATGTGCCACCACACCCGGCTAATTTTGTATTTTTAGTAGAGACAGGGTTTCTCCAAGTTGGTCAGGCTGGTCTCAAACTCCCGACCTCAGGTGATCTGCCTGCCTTGTCCTCCCAAAGTCCTGGCATTACAGGCATAAGCCACTGTGCCTGACCCTGCAAGCATCTTTAGTAAGCATTTAAGATTGTTCAAAAGTGAAAACTTGTTCTGGTGTAAAATATTTATATATATAAATATAAAGAGGTTACCAATAAATATGAAACAATCGGCTGTTGGGAAGAATTACATATCCCATTCTCTTTTGAATCATAAGAGTGTATACTTTTATTAAAAATATAATCTTAAAGGATAAGGATAATCTGAAAATAATTTATATTGATTCACCTTTGAATATGTTGAGTGATTCTAAAGTTGAAAACTCATGAATTGATTGTTTTATATACTAGAAAAGCACAATTTCATTTCAGGAACCAAAAACGTATGTAGGGGATGAGGAAATGTCTACAGCAAAATAATTCATACTATAATAAAGAACTGCTTCTTAAACTTTAATGTACATCGTAATCACCTGGAAATCTTGTTAAAATGCAGATTCTGATCCAGTAGGTGTGGGGATTTTGCATTTCTAACAAGCACCCAGCTAATGCAAATGCTTCTGGTTCATGGGTAGACTGCATTTTGAGTAGCAAGTCCTTAAATAGAATTAGTTAATGTTTAATGATCTACCACAAGAAGAAAAGACTAGGATGATTAAAGTAAGGAGGAAAGGGGAAATTATTTTCCACTGGTAAAAAATCATCTGGATAATAATATTACATATCCCATTATTACATATCCCATTCTCTTTTGAATCTAACAAATTAATGTGTAATTCATTAGATATACTAATGTTTATTTTTTAACATATTGTTCTGCTATACCCTTAAAATAAATATACACATTAACTGACCATTAAGCTTCAGACATGGAAAATTCATGGGCTTTATAAGGCTCAGCTGTTAACATCTACAAAAAAGACAGTATTATAAAGCAAAAACAGAAATATTAAGACCATTTTCAATGAGTCTTTAAAGAGAGGGAGACATCATTAACTTTAACAGCAACTTACAAGTATTTCATTGGTTTATTTCTTTCAATTTATGTGGACCCAAACAATTTCACATTTTTCCTCTAAACTTTTCAATACAAATGCATCAAGCCTTTCTCTGTATTGTGTCTTATATCTAACCTATCCCCCACAGGCATCAAAGCTGAACATGATGGTCATGCTGTTCCATGACGCTGTGAAAGACAAACAAAGAACAAACACACCCAACGACTTAAAACTTGGAGTCAAGGGAGCTCTCCAGGTTGCAGGATACCTCTCTGATCCTCCTAGTAAATATAAAAGCCTCTTTCTTCAGTAACTGAAAACAATCACAACTGTCTTTCCCCATGTCTTGTTGAACCTCTAGGGATAGAGGAAAGGCAGAGTATAGAAATGTGCACCAAAGTGTCCGCGAATGGATTTGATTTATATAGTATGGCTTGCTATAACCTGAGAGGATTAGATAGTGGGTTTCCTTAGAGACAGTTTCTATTTCCAGTTGAAGACCTTCTAACATCTTTAAATGGTACAGCTACAAAATGCTATTTTTCTAAAATACAACTGATCAACTAATGCTCTTATTAAGCTGCATCCTACATTTTATACAACTCTATACCTAAATATGCATAATCACAAATATTACCACAGTTCTATGATTATTGATTGTAATAAAATTTAGAAATCATATTTATTTATATTTTTAATATAGATGAGAAAATGCAACTATATTCACAATATAGAGATTTAGAGATTTTAAAGCCCATGTTCTCCAAAGGACAAAGTGAATTTTTTAATGTTTAATTTTTAATTATTATGGATACATAACATTTGTACACATTTATGAGGTACATGTGATATTTTGATGCAAGTGTACAATGTATAACGATCCAATGGGGTAATTGAGATATCCATCACCTCTAGCATTTACAATTTTTTGTGATAGGAATATTCCAATTTTAATCTTTTAGTTATTTTGAAATAAACAATAAATTATTGTTAACTATAGTCACCCTGTACTATAATCATTGTGACTATAGTTGGTACCGAACACTAGATCTCACTCCTCCTAATGAATTTCAAGAGTATGATAGAATTGTAAAAATTTCATGAGAAATATACAGTAATAAAACCAATAAGACAATTTATATGTTACAGTTGACTAATAGAGCATTCAGGAGAAATTGGAAAAAACCTGTGTCTTATGCTTATCATGCTAATTTCTGTGTATGTATGTGAGATTTCTGAGTTTACTGAAATGGCAAGTCGCTTACCTTGCTATGTCAGCAGTGCTATACAAGTATTATTATAAAAGATATTTTATGTCAAATGCAACCCTGTCAATTTCTATCATCTAAATGTCCTAATCTTTATTGAATCTAAAAATGTGACGCAAAGTAAAGTTTTTTTTCAAAACATATTTTGGTACTTTTATCTTGACAATGCTTTTATTTATGAAATCATAGAAAATAATCTTAAAGGTATTTTTAATTGGCATGGGAGGTATAATTCCTCATGTAATCTTGTGTATTAACACTAATTCTATTTTACTAATAGAAATTTTCTGTTAATTTCAATAAGTTATTTATCTATAAAACATGTACATGTCCTTTTAATGAAATATTTGGAATCACATTTGAAAAGAGAAAAAAATTATCCTAGTGATCTGCCCTGGAAAGCTTTTACTTTACTGGTGAATAAAATCCTGAGAAATAGGCTTTATGCTTTCACTCTTATAATATCTATAACTGCATGGGAATAATTCTATTTTTTAAAAACTAAACTGAAAGTTCCTTTTTATAAGAGCAGCTGTAATATATCTTTAATTTTTTTTAATTTCTGTAGGTTTTAGGGGAACAGGTGGTATTTGGTTACATGAGTAAGTTCTTTAGTGGTGATTTGAGAGATTTCTGTGCACCCATCACCCAAGAAGTATACACCAAACCTGATTTGTAGTCTTTTATCCCTCACCCACTTCCCACCACCCTTTTCCCCTGAGTCTCCAAAGTCCATTGTGTCATTCTTATGCCTTTGCATCCTCATAGCTTAGCTCCAACTTATGACTGAGAACATACGATGTTTGGTTTTCCATTCCCGAGTTACTTCACTTAGAATAATAGTCTCCAATCCCATCCAGGTTGCTAAGAATGCCATTAATTCCTTCATATATATATATGAAGGAATACATACACACACACACATATATATATACACATATACACACATATATACATATACATATATACGTGTGTGTGTGTGTGTATATATATCTCTCACAATTTCTTTGTCCACTCATTGATTGGTGGACATTTGGAGAAATATCTTAATTTAAAAAGCATACTGTAACTTTCAAGATTTTTTATTCTTTTTACTGATTCATTAAGTTTTATTTATTGTGCACCAATTATATGATAGTCACTGTAGTACTTTCCATTAAACACAGACGCATGTAACTAGCAAGCACTGAAATGTGGCTAGTGTGACTGAAGAAATATTTTTCTTATACCATTTACTTTTAATTCTAAATTTAAATTGTCACATGTGGTTAGTGACTACTTCTTTGGATAGCATAGTAAATATAGGCAACAAAGATACGGCTTAACTGCGAGTAAAGAAACCTGCCTGATAAAATTTCTTTCTAATTAGTTACAAAAATATATAAAATTAAAAAATAAATGTACAATATAAAGTTAGGCAGTGATAAGTGCCATGATGAGAAAAGAGATAAAAATGTAAATGAAAAAGGATAGAAAGCATTAACGAGGCAGTACTGAAAGGAGCCTTAAGTGGATGAAGGAGAAAGCCATTTGACAATCCGCAAAAGATCATTCCAGATAGAGAGAAAACTTAGCAAGAGAATAAGAAGTTACTTAGGCTAATGCTTCAAGGAAAAAGTGCTTTGTCTTCAAGAAAAAAGAAATGTAATGTTTTAATTTACTTATGTAAATACAAGTAGTGAATGCAGTTTTTAAACAAAATAAAACAAATTCTTGAGATAGTTATTAAAAATAATACAAAAGTAGTCTACCAAAGGCACATCAAATATTTATGCCCTTCTTGACATTAAAATTGATCAATTGAAATCTTACTTGCCAGTCTCATTTTGTAAGGCTTATAATACTAAAAAGTTTTGTGAAGGTCCTCATAGAATTTTAAATATGCAAAGAATCTTAGAAATTGTACTCTAAATTCCTTATTATACAAAGACACTGAGGCTTAAAGATATTATCTGATTCCTGTCACTAGCCCTTTGATACCCAGTTCATCTTATTATACTATGGGTGCTATGTTTCATATCTCTAATGGCATCAAAACATTAGAGACGCAGAAAACAGGACAGGTAAAGACACTAATTGTGAACAGAATATCAATGTTTGTTAAGTAAATAAATGTATGAATCCTTGTAGGGCTAATTTTTACTTTTCCAAAATCAGAGTCTGCTAGACTTCTTTATGGTAATTTCACCTAGACTTTGATATCTTAAATTAAGAGGAAATATTTTATTTTGTTTTGTTTATAATTAATTCAAAATAGAGAGGAAACTGAGTAATTAATGAACCATTTTTGAGGAAGATAAACTAGCAAATTGAAGAATGTACTTTCTAAGGTAGAACTTTGGATTTCTGCTTTGAAAATGCTGGGTGGTCAGAATCCAGTAAAAAGCTGTTAATGTAAATTAGTAATTAAATTGTAGAATAGAGAAGTGCCCAAATACACTAATAATATAGATTTATCAACAAGGATTTCAAAAGTATGAATAATTTTACTATAACTCAAGCTTTTCTGTAATTTTTGAATAATATATTTTTAAAACATAGCAAAACCCTTCTTATCTCCCAGAAAGAATACGCATTGCCTGTTTATGTTCTATGTGCTTTAAGTTCTTGATTGTTTCCAATAATATCTAAAAATGTCAGATGAAAGCACACTTTCCATTTGACCTTCTTATTGATAAGTACACAATGGGAAAATAGTCAAATTGTTAATTTCTATTTTTCGTCTTACTGAAAAACACTAACAAATGATTGCACAAGAAGTTCTTAAGGTCTTGACCTCCGTTCTATTCATATGTGATCTACTAAGACTGTAAGTCTCAATGCAATGAAACATGTTTTTAGTGCTTGAATATCCACTCATATCTTGATGAATGTCTTGAAGATATCCCTCTTCTTTTAAAAAAGAAAACAATTCACTCTCTGAGCTTTTAAGTTTTACTATAGGCTAAATTCTCATTCCACAAGTAATACAAATATATTCTTACCACATAATTTTATAACTACTTTATCTGTTTAGTACATTTCTCTGTCTCAATATAAATTCTTTGGAGAATGTACATTCCTCAAAAATATAAATTCCTGGAAAACAGGGAGGTTATCTTGATCATTTTATTGATCCCAGGTACTAACATATTATTGGCTCTCAATAAATACTTGGTAAAAATTTGAATAAATTTGAAGAATTTATCTCTATAAATCACTACTTTGTTCACATCCCTCTCCTGCTCTCTATCTTGAATTGCTTCCTAATGGGTATAATTATTTCAACCCTTTTAAAGGAAACTATTATATAATCTCATATAAAGTTAGGAACACATTCTCACATTTCAGTTTGAAAACACTGGAAACAACTAAAACATCAAGAAAGCTATTGTGCTCACCATAAATTAACACTAGCCTGCCACTTCAGGTGTTTCTCTAACCACTTTCCTGCACAAATCTCTGCCCTGGTCAAGCCATTAGCACCCCCACCTGGACTTGCCTTATATTCTTAACGCCATTCTCTCTTCTCTACCTGCCCTGTCTCAGGCCCCTCCCAAGAGCATTCTCTGTCTGTCTCCTTTCTGTTAAAACTCTGCTAATCCCCTTTCAAGAAACTGTATGAAAGAAAGAAATTGAACTAACTCAAAGATGAAGAGTCCTTGCTGGAACTGAACCACTTGCTTTCAATATGATCCTAAACAAGCCACTTTAGTACTCTGATTTCTTATTTGTAAAAATTGGAGTAAATCAAGCACATTAAAATTAGCTTGAGTAGAAATTCCACAATGATACCTATTTCAGAAAAAAAAAACATGTTGTACATGATAAATAGAGACAAGTGTAATTTGTCAATTAGTAAATTTTAAAAATTGGGGTAAATCAGTCTATAATTAAAAGAATTGCTGGAAGATGTAAAAAGAGATGAACACAGCTCCTAGTGCATATTAAAAATATAATACATATTGGGGATGGGGAAAAACAAAAAGAATATAATACGTATTCTTCCACTATGCAATTCTTTGACATTAATTTTGTCAGTGTTAAGATGTGAAAAAAATCTGATTTTCCAAACCTACTATATTTTTGTGAATAATTAAGTGAAAAGTGTTAAAATAATATGAAATAACTAAAAATCAAACAAATATTAATTATTGACTTAAACTTATTTGAGACACTTCTTCAAAGGTTTAATCTCTCCTCTAAAGGTTTCTCTGACGATCCCAGTCAGAAATAGCTTCCATTTCTATAGCACTTTTTGGCTGCATATATATTGCCTTACATTATACATATAAAACCCATAGGTTTATGAGTGCTTTTATAAAATCCTTTTAAGATAGTTGGATTTCAAATAACAAGAACATATTCATTCTGACTGAACGAAAGTGAATTCAAAATTAGGGGGGTGGTATTAGAAATGTATTAGAAAGGATCTGGGTTATCTCATAAAATAGAAGGAAGGCTGAATAACTAAGCACTGGTGGCTAAACTCAGAAAGGTGGAAATCATAGTGAATGGAGTAGATTCCTGAAGAGATGTGGATAAAATAACACAGATAACCTGTAAGAGGGATAGTCCTTTCCTTACATTTATGTCCAAAGCTGCACCTTTGGAACCACTCCATTTAAATACTTGGTCCCTTTATCTTTGCCAGAAGCACATGTAACCTCTGTTTTTATAAGGACGGTTCACGTAAGATACTATTATCTTTCAACAAGTAGCAGAAAGGGAAAACTGTTTAACAGGAACTGTCCCTCTGACCAATTCTGTTGGCAAGCACCTTAGTCCTGTTGCTTCTTTTCTGTCCATCAACACCTAATTGCTTTTGTAAACTCTAAAAAGATAAGCTGGAAATACATATCTGAAACCCCTATTACAGCAAAAAGTTAAAATTAATACTATGTTCAAATGTACCAGACTAAAATCACATTGGTTTGGAACCTAATAAATATCCAGTGACATGCTAGGTCTTGACTGTACCCAGGACAAATTTCCTCAGTCTAGTGAAATAAAGATGTCTGACAAATTAAGTAAATCCCATACCAAAAATGGTAGTGTCATAAGATCTTCCCTTTCCTTGAAGGTTTAGCTCTTGGTCAACTGCATATGAAGATTTGTGCTTTGTGCTACTGGAGATTAAAACACACACACACACACACACACACACACACAACATAGGAGAAAAAAATCAATCTCTGGCACTCTTCCCTTGTAACACAATATTTTTTGCAGTCTTTTATCTATTTTTTTCTCTAATCAGGTTTCATTATATTTAACACAATAAAAATAAATTCAGGAAAGTAAGCACAATATCTCAAATCTTGCCTGAAATTAAGGAAAGAACATGAATTTCTACTAGCGTACCTATCTGTTCAACTCTAAAACATGAGTTTTTCTGAAATAAATGTCATATAAATAAATAATGCCTTGTGCAGAGCCTACGTTACTATAGATTACCTTGGATGTATATTCTTAATCACTACCTTCTAAGGGAAGAGGGGATCTTTACTTACAAGTAATATTTAAAGAGAATCTTATAGTTATGAGTCTATGGAAGCTTCAAATAAAGGTTCTTTTAATTTTTCTATTTGAAAGTCTCCTGAAATCCCCATGGAAACGACCTTTTACTAATTCTGTCCATATTTCTATGGAAGTGAAACCAGTTTTAAATATTCCTGTTAAGTCAGATTTTATTATACAAACGAGGCCAACATTTAACCTCAGTGTCACTAATATTTAAGTTACACATACATACACAGAAACAAGAAACAATGTAACTTTTGAATTGCATACCTATAGGTTATTTACATTTTTCTATTACATAAATCAAGAGGAATTTTTAAAAAGCTGATTGGACAGAAGACTATCAAAGCAAAAACAGTTTTCAAAGTTAAATTGAGAAGAAAACTTTGGGGAATCTTATCAGTCTTACTTATCAAACACTTAATGATGCCAATTTTGTGCCAGATACTTTTCTAAGTGCTTTCAAATATTGACTTGTTGATTACTGCACTCATATAAGCACTAGAGAAATTATACAACATTCAATATTTCTCTGTTTTACTAATGTTGATTCACTCATAAAATCATTGTCTCCAAATAAAAACATAGGGGACAAAAATTCAATCATGACTATGGAAAACTGAAATAAGTTTTTTAACTTTTATCTTTTTTTTTTTTTTGTATTTGATTTTCCAGAGGTATAATGACTCTTCAGTAAACTACATTGTTATTGACCATTTCTGGCCATCTCCTCAAATTAGCTGTTTAATATTTGTTCGGAGAATAAAACTAGCTTAATATTTGCTCAAAATTTATAATTGAAGAATTTAATTTGCTACTAAAAACTGAGGAATGGCAGCTTAAGTTTAAAAACAAATAAAAGTCGGATCATGTGGTATATTTTGCAATGTAAATACTTTGCTTCCTATTTACAATAATATTCATATTTATTATTATATTAGGTTTACCATCATTTAAAATTTGCAGTTTGGAGTTTCTGATGCCTTCTATAGAATTGCCAGGAAATGGAGAGCATGTATTTCTGCTCATTTAATTTACTCTGGGAGAACTGAAAAGTTTTGCGACTTTTTGACATGAGGGGCACAGTTGGAACTACTCAGCAGTTAGAGTAGATGTCGAAATATAGGAACAAAACAAAATAAAACAAAAATGTTTCAAACAAATAACAAAGAGACATCATCATTAATATAAATATGAGACCGTTTATCAAAAAAAAGTCATTTGTAATTACAATGGATGTGTTTTGTGTCAGGGAAGAATTACTGGCTTGATTGAGAATAGGAACCTGGATCACTTGTGAAAACTGAGAAATTTCCGTAAGAGGATGTTATCCCTCCAAACCACTGATAAAACAATGCCTATGAAAATACCAGTCAATACAGTCTCCTGGGACAACTAATAATGTCTTGACTATTGTTTTCATACTTTTTTTTTTTTTTTTGAGACAGTCTCGCTCTTTCGCCCAGGCTGGAGTTCAGTGGCGCGATCTCAGCTCACTGCAAGCTCCGCCTCCCAGGTTCATGCCATTTTCCTGCCTCAGCCTCCGAGCAGCTAGGACTACAGGCGCCCTCCACCACGCCCCGCTAATTATTTGTATTTTAGTAGAAACGGCGTTTCATCGTGTTAGACAGGATGGTCTCGATCTCCTGACCCTGTGATCCACCCGCCTCGGCCTCCCAAAGTGCTGGGATTACAGGCGTGAGCCACCGCGTACATTTTGAGATCTTTAAAAGTAACTACTTAATCTCTCTTCCTTAATAGGTACCAAAGGATGGAAATACCAGTTTGAAAGCAATAAAAATAATTCGTTACTCTTAAGACAAGTTATTTGACTTTACCAGAATTTTTGAGCAAAATAAAGATTTGTGCCAACTAGAATGCTTTGGGGAGAAATTATTCATCTTTCTGGGGATATAAGAATGAATTATTATATTTTTACAATATTGATAATTATAATGATATTTAAAGGTATAGTCCCTTAAAAGTAATAAGAAAAATGATTACTAAAAAGCAAGATACAAGATATTACATACAGCATGACTCCATATACATGAAATAACCAAGAAGGTCAATTTTATAGAGATAGCTGACTCCATGTATATGGGAACAGATATTAACAATAAATGAGTACAAGGGATCTCACTGGAGTGATAAAAATGTTTTAAAACTGGTTTATAGGAATGGTTGCTCGACTTGATATGTTTACTAAGCATTATGGAATTTTAAACTTTAAATGAGTGACTTATATGATATGTAAAATGTACCTTAAGTTGTAAAAAATAAAGGGATCACTAACTTTTAAAGGAGAGGTGACACTGAAGTGGTCACTTAATCGGTGATAGTTTGTTGTGAAGTGTAAACAAACTCTATGGATACATCACTTAATATTTCTGAAACTCAAGTTTCTTCATCAAGGAATTGAGGATAAAAGTAACATTTACCTAATAGAGCTGTTTTGAAGGTTAAAAATAATCCACAAAGAAAGAATATGTGGAATGTATGTGGTGCAAAACAAGTACCAGGTATAGTAGCGCTAATAGGGATATGAATTAGCCGAAAACTAAAGAGGAATTGTAATTGAGAGGAATAAAGAAATACATCCTAAAGAAATGGACTGAGAGAGAATGGTACTTGGAATATGAACATAAATGTGTATTGATTATAAATTTCATCCAGGATGTTTTACTCCTGAGTCATAAGAAAAACTTCTTCCATCTCAAATTCTGACAGAAAATACATGGAAAAACAAAACAACAAAAACACACTAATTCATCAATTTCTAAATGTCTTTGATCATGAGTTAGAGAAAACTACTTATAGTGTAAATGTATGGAGAAAAGCATCTCTGCGTATATGACAAATACTATTAAACATTATAGATAAATAACAAAGTTTTGTACCTGTTCCAAAAATGAATACTGGGCAAGTGCATTTTAATGTATGATTGTGTAAATGTTTCATTCGTCGTCTTTTAAATGCATATTTTTGTCTCTTTTTCAAATCAATCCTGATTCTTGGAATGAGTGTTAGATTACCAAAAAACCCAAAATCCTACCTAAGCCAAATAGGAGCTCTTGTGACCTTGAAAAACGCTTAAATACCAAGCTTTAATTTTCACAGAAATGGGGATAGAAATAAAATATGCACATTTTCAAACATTATTTCATGAGAAATTATAAACATGGCTATAGGCAAAAAAGAAATGTACTCTTTTTACTAGTTTATTTGTAAGAAGAAAGAGAATGTTAGGCAAAGTCTAGGTTGGAAACGGGAAGTTGAACAGGAAAAAATACCTTTGTCCTGTCCTTCCATAGGGATTATCTGTGCAATTTATAGTAATGAAAGGACAATGGACAAAATATAGAAAAAAAATCAAATTTAACACATAATGTAGACTGCATACATCAAAAGGAGTCTAAATTTAAAATTGCCACATTCTGTTTGGCTAGCTCTGTCTGGCTGCATATTTGCACGTCTGGTAATAGCCTCAATTATATATTCAATAAAAAGCATTTCATCAATGTGATCAATGCATTCATTCCTATGGCAAAATGTATGTCTTTATCTCATTTTTATATTGTACAAGATAAGGAAGCTAAACTGTTTCAAGGTTTTAGCCATTATTAGACAAGGAACTGGTTCTGAAGAAAGTTCATTTAAAAAAAAAATAGCTAGTGCCGGGAAAAGAATATTAAATTCTTTTTATTTGAAATACTCCAAGCTATTTTCAAAGCATATTTATTAAGAGTTGCATTGAGAGCCCAATAACTTTTTATTTGGTTGTTACTCAGGGCCACAGGCTCCGGGAAGATTTTATAGATGGGCTCCATGAAGTCTGTGGGAACTTCTTTGATTTGCAATTTCAAAAAATATATATCTGCAGGTATATGAATTTTTCTGGAGCAGGCCTATAGCCTTTAAATTATACTCAAAGGAGTCCAAAACATAAAGCTTTTTAGAAATGACAATTTTTAAATGAAATATTTAAAGCAGCAAATATATTTCTGTTATATCGATAACCATTTATATGCTTAAGGCTGTTGTATATCTCCAAAATGATTAAAATAAGTAATTGCCAAAAGGCACAATATTACATGTATGTATTTAGCACATATATTTTAAAAATCCTCTTAAATGTATCAATTAATATTGATGATTTATAAATGACTTAATATTAAAACTCTTACAATTCTATTTAAGACATGAACTAATAATGCAAAGAAAGTAACACATGGTTATCAACAAAACAGCATAGATTTTCCAGTATTTATTGTTTTTGATATTTTAAAAATAAAACATAATTTTATTAAATATATATTTACACTAAAAATGGCAAATAGAATATAGTTGTTCAATGATTTTTATGAACTATAGGGATAATACATTTATTTTAAATATCATGTACAGATTTTTTTAAACAAAAGCACAAATATTAGGTGTTATTTTTTCCATTATAGGGAACATACTTTGTTCTATCTTGCAAATATGTCAAGGGGAAAAATAAATGAAATAAAATGCTAAAATTTACCTTAGTATGCATCTTAACCTATAACAAGGATTATCTACAACTTTATTTGTAAATAAAAGTGTAAATTATTATTACTAATACATATTTTAAGAAGAGATAAATCCTAAGGAGTCTCCTTTCATTTATTCAAAAAGTATTTATTGAGCGCCTACTGTGTACCAGAAAGTCTGCCAGTTTTCTTTTGAATTCACAGCAATTTATGAAATCCCATTTGGCATACACAACTTCTAATTTTATCATTTCTTCCACCACAACAAACAAACAGTCACCTTAAAAATCTATTAGGATGGTTGCTAAGTGTGGCATGTGAAACATACCAAATCATGAATATGCTAATGATCCACTTAACAAAACACACATACCATAACCTAGGTAATCTATAAAAACTCATTAAATAAATGAAGTGTGGAATTACCCTTTTTGGGGGACAGTCATAGTATTTTAATGTGATACAAAAAAGCTAAAATAATGACTCATTTAAACTAACTTGATAATTCTGAATTTATTTATATGTTCATATGAATAAATAGTTACTCTCATATTTTCAAAAACTAAATGTTGGTAGTTGTGCTTTAAGAAATATTTAAATAGCAAAAGTGGCTATAGGAGAAATAATGACCTCTGCTTATGATACTTAGGTTTTTACCTAAAACTTAAAGTATAATTTTTTAAAAAAAGAATACTTATTAATGTTAATTTCACAATCTATTCTATTCAAAAATTTAAAACAGAAATGTGATACATTATTCAAATAACATCACAAGTAATTATCACATTAACATGTCAAAATCTGATTGTATAAAAGATAACTAAACTGATCATATTTAATAAACATAAATTGTAGGTTTTTTTCAGTACAGAAGAATTGATGCTTGGATCATTTTCAATCTATCTGAACTTATGTATAAATATATTCTATATCTAAGTGAATATGTATTATAATTTATTTATATCTGGGTGTATAAATGTGTGAACATATACCATATACAACTACATCTCTAAGATTAAGCACTATATTTCTGGTGATCAGATAATTAAATTGAGGATAAACTAAATTAGTTTTTTTTAATAAAAATATGCTGTTGGTTAGTCATAATTTTTTTCCTTCCCCTGCATTCTATTCTTCTCACTTAAAAATCACTTGCTTCTAAAATGACCAATAATACATAGTTAATTAGTATGTATCAGAATATTAATATCCAATTTAATAGCAAAATACATCTTTGAAGTGAAATTAAGTGATGAACATTATTTGGATAATGTATTGTATCAATGTGTTTTGGCAAAATATGTACTACTTGTAAATAAACATGTGGGCAAAATCTTTGTAAGGAATTACAGCTCATGAAAAAATATTAAAGGATAAAGGAATGGATAGAACTGCTGGAAACCATTAAAATAGGAAACAATTTCAGGGAACTAATCAAAGGAGAAAATATTATTTGAAATCACTTCTTTTTTTATAGGAAACATTTGTTATCTTGGACTTTTAAACATTTAACTAAGATACCAACAAGCCGCTTGCTCAGTTCTTGTTTATCTTCACATTTCACTACTTCGTTATGCAAAATATTTCTATTTATGGGTGGAACGTGAAAACATGCTCTGTTTTGTGTGCAGCATGAGAACCTCAAAGCAAGCTGATGGTATTTTCATTCAACTAGATTTTCCAAACGGACCTGAGTAAATTCCTTTCTTTATGAAAAACCACTGGCAAAAACAAAACCAAACTAGCAAATAGGGCAGAATGGGCTAAATGCCTCTGGTTAAAATAAATATAACTTTAAGACTAAAAGCAATTTTGGAACACGCATTCTACATTTATGATTAGTAATTTTTCATCTCTGCTCTTTCAATGAATATCCTTAAAAAATGGGACACTTTTTAAATGAAACATGCTGGGACTTTTAAATGGCATCAATAATTTTTTACTTGTTTGTTTTTAATTAGTATCTAAATAAAATAATCCACAAGCTGGGAGAGTTATTTTCTATGTGAATTTAATTGAATTTCCCACTTCTGTTGTAGGGAATCAAAATATAAAACACATAGCTAAAGCAAATGCATCCCTACACAGCAGTGTAGAGGTACATGTGTTTCTCTGTGGTAATAGCCAGGTGGTTGTATCCCAGCAGGTTTCATAAGGTGGTATTAAATACTGTGGTGACTCATGATGGTATAGGGTTTGTGCTCAACCCAGGAATCTAAATTTTCTTAGCAAAATAAGTGAATCAATCCTCTAGTGAGCAAACCTAAACCAAGTCTGTATATTTATACTGACTATATTTAAGAGTCTAGCTTTACCATTTTTCAAAGCATGCCAAAAGTAATGTATTGCAAACTTTAACTATTAAATGTCTTAAATACATTTGTAAATTGAGCACAAAAGGGTTTAACAGACCTGCATATATTTTCTCCACGTCACCTCCTTGTAACTGCTTCTCTGCAGTCTAGAATACTCAGTTAAAGTGCAAATGGCTTGACATTTCGATGCTGAAGAGTGGACATAATGAGTACCTGGGGTTGGGAGAGTGAGGGGGGAAGCCCAGCCCGTGTCCTTTAGCCTAAGGTTCCACATGTGTGAGCAATCCATCACTTAGGAGAACGACCTCCTATTTACACAAGGGCTATAGCTGTTAACCAAACCACATGTTTTCACTCATCATTTTATCAATAAGATTAAGGTCAGGAAATCCTTATTAGAAGACCAGAGCAAAATTTCAAAAAGTTTTCACGAACAAATTCAACACAAAGTCTCAACACTGTACAAAACAATTTCTGAAACTTTATTGTGAATTTTAAGGTACATTTAGTAAAGAATGTTATCCTTAATATAATTAATTAAAAATAAATTGGAAAGAAATGCACATACTACTTTTTTAAAGCAAGAATAAGTACAGACTTTTGAAGCCACAATATATACAATTTTATGAGTGCAATAAGCTTTCAAATACATTAGGTATATATCCGTTTAAATAAATAGTAGAATACTTGATTTGACATATGTGATAGTCATACTGATTACACCAAAAATGTTTTACAAAATATAGCCAAAAATGGAACGTTATACATTTTGATATACAACTCTTTAAATACTTTATATATTCATTACTTACTTCAAATTATAGTGTACAAAAGTCCATTTTAATGAGGACAAGTTTTAATTGTGTGTTTACCACTGTTGAGCAAATATAGGTATTAAGATGCATCCCTGTATGTTACTTAAATTCCCATTCAACTTAAATCATTTATCACAGGGAGGAAAGAATTCTACCAATTTTTAACAGTAATAATTTTTATTGATAAATTATCCATATAACATATTTCAACATTGTTTTGGCTATTTAAAATTTTCTAAAATGTATCACCTAGTTCTTGAGCCAATTTTTTTGTGTAATTAAAACTTAATTTGAAATCAAAATAGAAATATATTGCTACATTGAACTTCTTATCTGCTCTGCAACATACATAATTTAAATACCTTTAATTATCAATTTTCAATTGGGAAAATTTCCCCTATAATTCTGTAATAATAATGCTTTGTGTAGTGCCTAAGTATCTCAAGAATTCATTTCACAAAGTACCAATTTAATATACTGTACTGTAAGTGTTACCTATAGAATAGTATTATAAGAAAATGTGATTTCAAGGGTTTTACATTTATTATTATTCATACATTATAGTACAACAAGTGAGATCGTTTTCAGCCACATTCAATTATTTTTTGTACATAGTTACACATGGCGATTTATTTGGGTTATGTAAAAATGTGGCTATTTTTCAGAAATAAAATGGAATATAAATTATCAAGTTTTTTTTTTAAATGGAAACAATACTGTTATTTTCTATAGGATCCTTTAAAAAGTGAAAGCAAGGAAACACAAACACACATACCAACCTATCTTGGTGTGGTGAGGTGAGGAGAAGGACCATTCAACCATCATCTCCTAAAAATTTCTTAGGCAATAATGATTGAAAAAATGTACTTTGCCCTTAAATAATGAGCAATATGGTTATCTGGCTCTGTCTACAAAAATTACCTGGTAACATTAGAAGATGATTATAGAATTACATATTATTATTGTTATGTTTCACATCTGGACCACAAAAGCAATATGAGAAAACCTATTATAATGTGAACTGAAGTTGCATTTTTATATTTTTTAATAGAATATTAGAATATTACCACATCTAAGAGCACATCTAATAACAATAAAGACAACTTAAATTCTCCTAAACCTCCCCAGTACCAACTGCCCACTGTTTCAATGGAGCAGCACCACATGTCAAGCACCCAGTCAATCTCTATAACTCACCAAGTTGCCTCTTATTGGTCAGAATGAAAAGCATATACACCTTCTGCAAGAAGTCAGACGGCATGAGGGAGGCTGAGTAGAGGACACACACAAATGCAGATTTATCTATTTTTAGTGAGGGGCATAAAACTGTAAAACAGGGGCTTTGCATGGAGTAAGCATGGCACCTTATTTTTCAGTCAGAGAGAAATGCCATCAGAGCTATTCACATTCAATTTATGAGAGGAAGAAATGGACTGATGTATAAGTGAGGGTGTTCATTTTGTCCATATTTGCATCAGGGTTGTATGTGTGTGTGCTGTGTGTATGTGAATATGTGAGTGTCTTGGTATATTTCCAAGGTAATAAAGAGATTAAATATAATTCAGGTAACACGTGATTGCAAAAGAGGATCTTATTTCTTGCCCTGCGAAATGAACAGGAGTTAATAAAGCAAATCTCTAGGTTGTTTTGATACAGGGTTTTAAGACCTTGATGGTAGCAAAGCAGTAATTCCTTTAACTGTAAAGTATGTGCACATTTACACTAAATAAGACATAGCAGTCTTTTGACCATTCTCTCACAATGTTAGAAACTACATAATAAGAACTTCAAATATCCTTTAATTCTTTCTTAATTTTTGAAATTAGATAAATATAAACAAGGTTTCATAAGCTGCAATTATTCTTAAATTGGCTAACAAATTTATTGAAAGCTTAAAGACAATCATTTAATTTTATCTTCATCTTGAACTCCATCATTATGGTTAATAGACTTTGTAATTCTGTTTTAATGCTGTCCTGTATATAAAAAAACTCTTTTACAATCACCTTAAATACAGCATACTTAAGTTGCTGATATCTCTCTTTTCCAAATAATCATCTTAAATTTGGCATATTCTTGACCCTTTTGGCTTTAAAATCACTATTTGAAGAGGTAACAAAAAAAACCATGCTTTGAAAAATATTGTAATTTACTAGAATACCATTGCCTAAGTGAGCTGGGTCTGTAAAGGTGATAATAAATAAGTCATTTTAATATTGCTGTAGTTTACTTTTGCTAATTCTTGCATAGCTTTTGAACACATTTTGTGGTTAAAGGATAAAATGCATGCAATTAAAGAAAAGAAGTCTACCTCTTCCAATGAATAGATATGAGAAAATCACATTGTAAAAATCTAAAGATTAACACTCCTATCATAAATTATGTATAAATATGTGTAAGAGCTTACCAAATTGAAGTCTAAGAACAGAAATTTTATTAAAGCACCTTTATGGAAATAATCAATTTGCAGTAATGACAGTCAAGTTTTCAGATAACTTGGAAAAAAAACCCCACAGTCTTAGTAGTAGAAAATATTGCCATAAATATGATATGATAGGTAAACTTTGTAGAAGAGAAAAAAATAAATAGTAGGCATTAGGGCAGCTCAATATATTGGGGTTAAAAAATCTTATTAAAACTTCAAAAAGACATGGAAAAAATATTTTCCCCTCAGAGATATTTCATAAAGCAAAAAGAGTATGATTACATATAAGGCTGGTTACGTATATTTATTTTTGCATCTAATCTGTTTTTCTTATTGTGGATACACACTAAGCACAATTTTTCTCTAAACAGTTTTAAGAGATAAAAGTGGCCACAATTTTTGGATAAAATCATACACTGCACACAGTACTGGCTTACTCAGTTGAATAACTCCTCCTTATTTGTGAAAAATGATGTATATATTTGATGAGATAAATTATTATGCCAGCTTTAGTTAGATAGTTGTTTTCCACTTCTCTTTTCATTCATTTTCTTGAAATTCTAAAGGTGCAAAGTCTAGGAGCTGATGCCCATTTGCCTTGTCTACTACATCACCTCAGAAAAATCATTACAGAATTTTCACTTCACTTGTGTAATGTCCAGTTCCATTAATCCTCTCATGTCATTCCTCAACTGCCTAGAATTGATGTATATTAATCCATAATTGTGGAGGTAGAAAACAATTGCATGCTGAAAAGCTTCTGCTTTCCTCAAGGCAGAAATTTCCAATGCTCAGACTATTTAATTTGGCTCTTGTAATGTCCATTTGGATCCAGTCTGCCTGCCTGTCACAATCACAACCAATAGGCATAATGTCACTACAAATTATCACCAACATCCAGAATGTCAATGCAAGATTAATTTTCTTTTTCACAAAACCTTGAATGTTAGTCCCTGGATAAAGGAAAACCCCAGCTATATTTTAAGTCATCTGGAAAGCGAATTCAACACATCATGTTAGGCCACTGTATTCATGTCTGTATGACACAGTTTGGTTTTCAAATCCCAACTGGGAATTCTATCAGAAGACTGTAAACCTATAGTGAAACCAAAACAATTTGGCACTCTTCCATGAAAATCTGCTAAAAAGAGATTACTTAAAGTGTTGGCTTTTATGTTTGGTCTAATTAAATATGAGTTCCATTGAAAAGAGTATCTATTTAAAAAATGCTTCTCTAAACATGACTCTTTAAACAAATGTACAGATAAAAACTTCCTCATATCCTCACCACAAATTGATGCCTATCTTTGCATATGCCATGAGCTAAAAGTAAACCTGCCTGCATGTCTTTGAGTTCATGTCTAAGAATTATGCGTTTCCAATATATTATCTTATATTTTAACAAAGGAAACCCTGCTGTTCTAGTTTATTGACAAATTAACAGGTGAATTTAACTTTCTCACATCAATGATCTATCTAAAATAGTCCCTTCCCAATTTCTTATTGTCTGGTGAACAACATAAACTCCACCTTCAGTCAACATGTTGAATACTGCTTTTTAATTAGAGTAATTGAAATATTTCTGCTTACTATACTTATCAGTAAGGGACTTCAAGAAAAAGCTGCTGCCTGAAAATAGCTCTCAAACGAAGGTTTGGAAAATAACTGAGTTCTCGCAATAAAAATGCAAGGTTCAGAATTCTAAGTGTTTGTAATTGAAAGTCAGTCTGCTTGTCTCATATCAAGAAACTCCTTTTGAACACATAAATCTTTTTTATTTTCTAGGAATATTACGGAATGTGTGTTCTAAATAAGAACTGTACTCATGAAAGTGATTCCATCATCCATATGCACTACACACAGTGGACAAAAAGGGTAGCATATCATTCCGAGAATCAATTTCCTTTGCCAAACACAATATGGAAAGCTGTGCATCCATAACTCTCTATTTCATTTTAACCTTTAAATTACAACTCCAATTACAACTGTAAAATTCTCACCTAGACATTTTATCAATATACGTCCATTATAATAATCCATGATAAACAAATTTAATTTTACTATATAGCTGAAATGGCTCTCTCCAGTTCTCAGGTTTAAGGGGAATCTTGAGAATTCAACATGCGGTTGATGAATTTTATTTTTATTTATGTATTTATTTATTTTTTAGACAGGGTCTTGCTCTAGTGCCAAGGCGTCACCACGCCTGGATTTTTTTTTGTATTTTTTGTAGAGATGGGGTCTCGCTATGTTGTCTAGGCAGCTCTCAAACTCCTGGACTCAAGTGATCCATCCGCCTCGGCCTCACAAAGTGCTGGGATTAAAGGTGTAAGCCACCACACTGGCATTTACAAAATACTGTTAAAGTTTTTTTTTTTGTTTGCTTGTTTTGAGACAGAGTCTCACTCTGTTGCCCAGGCTGGAGTGCAGTAGCATGATCTCGGCTCACTGCAAGCTCTGCCTCCTGGATTCAAGCGATTCTTCTGCCTCAGCCTCCCGAGTAGCTGGGACTACAGGCGCGCACCACCATGCCCAACTAATTTTTGTATTTTTAGTAGAGACAGGGTTTCACCATATTAGCCAGGCTGGTCTCGAACTCCTGAGCTCATGATCTGCCCGCCTCCCAAAGAGCTGGGATTACAAGCGTGAGCCACCACGCCCGGCTGATACTGTTAAAGTCTTAAACAAGGAAGATATTAAGCAGCCCGTAATATGGTATATTTGTAAAACTGTAGAAAATAACTGAATAATTTTGTAGCTGTGGGTGATGAAAGTGGAAAACCTACTCTAGGAAAAGGCTAAAATTGTATAAATAGTATTAAAATAACTTATATGCATGTTTCTAAATAGATATGAAGATATATTCTCCCAGTGCATTGCAGATAAGTTGGAGGAGGGCCTATACTGATCTTAGCTGGCAAATTTGTGCAGAGATGCCTGGTGGTTGCTTCTGAACCATTCAGGCACAGGGGCTGGAATAAAGATTTAAAAAGAAAGGAAAGCATCATTCCAGTCAAGTAGTCTAGGACTGAGTCTAATGTTATCATTAGAGTTTGACTTTCCCCTCTTCTAGATCTTTTCTTATCTGATATGAGGCATTGTATAAAATAAGAATAATCACAAAACTCTGCTTTGAGATGAGCAAATTTATTTAAATTAACGACTAAAATTCACGTTTGTGAAAAATATCTAGAATCGTACTGCCTAAAAGATACAAATGCTAATTTCTACTTTTCACATATACTGTCTGTGAATGTTCATTGTAAACTATAAAGTATCTCCCCATGTCTCGGGAATAGTTCTGTCATAATGCTATGTGCTCAGTGGCAAAATTTGTATAATAATGAAGCAAAAAAAAAAAAAAAAGGTTAAATTAGACTTCGGTGATTTTTTTTTTTAACCTTTAAAAAAAAGGTTAAAATTGCCAAATTTCTTTTTGGCAAAATTTACTTTTGCTGACTAACTACAAGTTTATGTTTTGTATAAAAGTTCCATGATAGAGACAGTATTAATTAGCAGCTAAGAGAGCGCAGTGTCTAAGACTGCTAGGGTTGGAACCGTAAACTATTCTCCCCTGACTAGAACTGTGACCTGAAGCAAATCATTGAACTTCTCCTCAGCTGTAAAATACGGACAATAATAACAGTATCCGCCTCAGAAAGTAGTTGGTTCTATTTGAATTAATACATGTAAAGTGCTGAGAGGAACTTCAGGCACATGGAGTACTCAATAAATATCAGTTATTATCATTAGCTGGTGTTTGACATCTACTTTCAAGGCATTGCAAACTGAGTTTCTAGAAATCAAAAGATAATGGTACCAAGGTGAATGCTGTGATCTTCTCTTTACAAAGCCTCAAATATCTTCCACTTCTCCTGTGAAATTGTTAGCTATTTAGCTGAAATTAACTGTGGATTATTTTGGCCAGTTAGTTTTACATATGTTTAAAATCATGTTCACATTTTTAGTAATAAAGCTATGACTAATCATGTCAATGCAATCAATAATTAGTTTCAATGCCAATAGCAAACCATTGAGATTAATGAATTGATTACTTTTTATTATTAGCTTTTTCCCTATATAGACTACTCTAATACTACAAAGTTTATGTAACATTGCTTTTGTTCCAATTCCTAATGAATTTATTCTTTTTTGAGGCAAAATATTGGGAAGCACAGTCTATACCAGTTTATTAATCTACAAGCATCCAATTCCAAATCAGATTCCAGTAACACCATCTCTTTGTACTTTTACAATAGAGAACTGATTCGATTAATCAAATAGCTGTAATTCACACTGTACTGTCCCTGGAATGCTCACTCTGACAATGCTCTATGAACTCACAGAATTTTCTTTATATGTCCATCTTCTAACCTTGCCAGATACTGCTAATATTTCATTAATCAATTAATGCCCTAAATAGCTAATGTGTGTCTTATGCAAAAATCCTTGCGTGTTCATTTGACACAAACTATTTTTTTGTTTTACTTTCATATTCCTTAAAATTTCCTGTCAGAGGCATTATCAACATTAAAAAATTGGTGGGCTTTATTTTTAGTAGCCTCCAAATGACCACATATTTGTTGGATGAATACTTAGAAAGCATATCATGTTCAGAGAGCCATATGGTTATTCCCCAATGACATATTAATGTCACTTAGTATTAATAATATTTATGTCACTTTTTTCCTATATGTGCAAAATCTCCATAATAAACAATTTTGACCAAAAATTAGATTCTCACAATTTTTGATTAGGAAACAATTAGGCTGACATAGGCAGTGATTAAAACATTTGGCACTACAGAAAAGTATTTCTCATATTTTCTTTACTGCTATAAGTAAATTTACTACTGTCACTGGAAATAAGAAAGAATTGGCTGAAAAAAAATGTAAGTACATTTGCTGTTGGTCATGTTTGAATATGACAGAAAAGCAGCAGGAGCTGTCAATACAGAAGGCTTTACCAGAACATACATCTTTGATACGAGTAGTTGGAGGAATATCTATAGAAAAAAGCAAAGGGCTTGGGATGCACAATCTGTATTTAGAACAGCACCATGTTTGCTGCCACTGTTTGTGATGTTGACATTGCCACGTCTCTGATTTTATGGTGAAGTTGGTCATTACAGACAACAGAACACTGATGATTACTAAGCAAACTTTATTTAAACGTTACTTTAGGTGAAACTTTAGATTGTGTAAGTATTATATATCTTTCCTACCTCTCAGTATTGGCTACAACATCTGCTCTTCTATTAGGGAAACACTCATCCCTTCCCCTGAAAAACACTGGAGTATTGTTCTGAAAGCCAACACAATGTATTACAAGAGCAGAATTGACTGAATTCCCAGTACTTGAGTCCTGCAACTAAGCCATTACACAGAATGCCTCACCTTAGCACCACATACTTCCGATGTCATTGGCGCACTTGGAGGACCATAAGAAGAACAATTCCTTAAGAATGTATATTCTTTCTGTGATTTGTTTACCATATTTATATTTTAACCCCTCTTCAAATTGGTAGTGTTTAGAACATTTTAAGGAAGATATTCAGGGTGTGAGCATTAAAGAGACTGCTTAATATGATTAAAAAGTGTCTTGCATCCAAAATGTGGCATTTCTGGAACTATTTAATACATCTCCTCCATCGATGTCAACTTTCCAAACTTGCAAAGTGACTCCTAGACCGATCCATCTACAGTGTAAAATAGTCTCTTTACCATATCTCTATCAAAAACACCAAAAGAATTTGGTCTTCCTAAACTTGTTAGAAGATGAAAGGGTACAATGCAGTAAGTAGTAGTAAATGCAAGCAAATTGAGTTATTAGACGAGTAAGTATTCCTAAGCTGCTGTTCAAGATTCAGAACCATCCTGTGGGTTCTTATTTCTGCAGTGTTGTGAAGAAAATGTGTTAGACTCATTGATGGCAAAACCGTTTTATTTTATTTCCATGTAACCAAATAACACTGGTTTTTTTTTAACATTAATGTGGTATTTCATCTAATTAATGTGCTATTTCATCTAATTTGCAGTTTGGTTTTTCTAATCCTAAAGCTGATTTTCCTCCAGGATGAGACTGACAAGTTCTTCAATTTAACATCACTTTTACTTTGAATGAAGAAACTGCCTATAAAATCAGTGGGCACCATTTGATTAAATTCGCTTTTCTAACACTTGTCCTGATAACTAACATTATCAGTTAAAATTACCACTGTTTGATATTTTTATTACATTTACACATTATTGCAAAACTATGTGTAATTCTCCAACATTAACAAAAGTTGAAATATGCTAAAGTCACCTTAATGTGTTACTATAGACAATAAAATCAAACATTATAAGAGTAATATTACTGATAAAAATATGGCAGCTACACAATGATTTTAAGTTCATGGTTTTCCAATCAAATAATAAATGCCAACAATCTGCTCGAGGTTTTGTAGTTCTGTTTTTTGATTTCTAATTCAAGAGAAAAAAGTTAATTTTCTAGTTCAGAAGGGGAAAATTAATCACAGAGCAACCTCAAAAAAGATAGAGGCAATACTGTGTTATCAACACTAATGCAAGAGAGTGATAACATAGATCATACAAACAATGGGAATATTGCAAATCATTCATTGTCAGGAGAGACTGAACCATGTGATTTATTTTGTAATTGTTTTTCTTGAGCCAGTGTTAACACTGATGTGCACTATTTGAACATATATCAACTGATAATAGAAAGAAGTAGGCCAGATGGATGTTGGGTGGCAAGAGAAAACCTGCCAAGGAATAACGTTTCCCTAAGTAATTAACAAAAGCTGTAGTTCAATTTTTAATAATAGAAATAAAAAAATGGTTGAGTCCAATTATCTAATTTTCAGAAGAGAAAACTGAATTCTCAAGATGCTAAGTGTAATTCTAGCAAAGTATAAATGGTTTTGAATAGACATTATTGTAGCCCAAAAGAGAGGAAATAATGTATTCTACACTTTTTAAAATGGGAAAATTTAAGTACTGATTTTAATAACCACTACTGTTTTATTTTATGTGGTAATACATTGCATAGTCACTTATAAAAATCAGAATAAGCAAGGAATTGAAACTACGTAAAAACACCAAGTTAATTGTCACTGTGAAAAGTCGTGAGAATGCCACATTTTTGATTTTATGTAGAAATTGGTTACTACAGACAGAGCAACTATCATGTGACTTCTATACCAACCTTTATTTAAATGTCTGTATCTTCCTAAGCTTAATATATCCTGTTGCTTGGTTCTAAATTAGTTTACCAAACTGTTCATATTTTCATAGTATTAAGAAGTGATTTACATATAGTTTTTTGGTTGGTCATATCAACCCAATAATAATTTCTAAAATAATTTTAACCAATAATATTTAATTAACAAGTGTTAATACACATTTGATTCCTGGGGTCTACATATTTTAGCAGGTTTCAATTTTGTAGTTCATTTAAATTATAGTAATTACTTGGTGATAGTTGCCTAAGCCTAAGCATCCACAGAACAGTTGGAAAGATCCTTTTAGATTTAGGCACCAGCTTGATAGTTATCACAGAAGTCTAATTGCAATTAAAATAGTATGTTTTCTGGCAATAAAGATTTAGCTCCTAAAATATGTTTGTACAAGAATATGCAGGTGAGGCATTATATGCATTATTTTTTAAAATACAAATTTTTGGCTTAAATAAAATTTTGAAATTTGGGGATGACCTTCCTATATAAACATTTGTCCATATGTAAGTTAGTGTTTTAGAAATAATTGAGTTAAAAAAACATAGTCTGTCTTGTCTGTAATAGCCGAATTATGACATTTTCTTCGATGATGAAAGAAAACTAAATTTTCAGGATATGTATGTTTCTCAATTTAGGAAAACATATATATATATATAAAATAAAGGTCTCTTGTTTTCAACATTTATATCATTGCATTGGTTCCTTGAAGTACTGTGATAAATATTCATAAGAAAATGGACTTGATAAAATCAGAACCATCTGGAGGCAAAAGCCAATTAAACCAAACATTTATTCCAGCCAGAGTTTAATATCTATGTTCCATATCTATGGTAAACATGTCCTTTCAACGTATGAAGGCTAAAACATTTTTTCAAAATATCATGACTTGAAATAGCCCTTTTCAAAATGGATGCCTCTACAAGTGAAATTCCATTTTTAGAGAACCACTGTCTACTTTAGCTTGCGTTATCATTCAACATTATTCATGTGTGCCATGTTTTTAAAGTAATTTTTAATATAGCAAATATGCTAATCTCATGTAGTAAAAAAAATGAAGTTTTACTTGCTACTATATTTTATTAACACCTTTGCCTGTAGAAGGAGTGTGATTTTAAGAATGAAAAAGTACATTTCCCTCCAAATTAACCAAAGGATAAATTTAAACCTGGCATTCTTATAATTAGAGTAATAGATCTTAGAATCTTATTACCCCATTGAAAGATCAAGTCTCCAGCAGTAGTTAAAAAAAATGTGAGAGAGAGAGACTTCAAAAAATATATTTCAGGGAAATGATGACATCTATTTAAAATTGAGAGTGAACTCATATTTTTTTAATAAGGAAATTCCAAGGAAAAAAAGTACTGTGCTTAAAATTTAATGGAATATTTTAAACCAAAGACAATTTTTTTTATCTTAAAAAAAATTTCCTATTGTCTAATGCTGTTCCTGGATCACAGCAGTTATTTATTAGATGTGTGTTGAATAACAGAATTAATACAAAATTTAAAAAGCCTAGCTGTATATCTGTCCGTGGATCATATGACAAGGTCTTTGGCAGCAGAAAATTTCACAGCTAAATGTCAGATACTTTTGAAAGCATGAAAATTTAAAACTATAGAATATAATTCTGGAATAAGCATTGGTATCCATTAGGGAAAATAGAATATGGTTCAGTAGTCTAGTGATAAGTTTGGATATCATCTCATTGTTAGACTTACCTCCAAATAAGTGCTCAGCAGGCAGAAAAAGTTCTTCAGGGAACCCATTCACATAGGGAAAGATGTGAAAGGTACAGTCCAGGAAATATAAATGTCTTCATAGAATAAGTAATTGTTCATTATCTGAACTGGAATTTACATGGACTTTCTAGGACAGTTACCTCTCCAATATAAAAGCTAATAGAAGGCCGGATGCGGTGGCTCACCCCTGTAATCCCAGCACTTTGGGAGGCTGAGGCGGGCAGATCACGAGGTCAGGAGATCGAGACCATCCTGGCTAACACGGTGAAACCCCATCTCTACTAAAAATATAAAAAATTAGCCGGGTGTGGTGGCGGGCGCCTGTAGTCCCAGCTACTTGGGAGGCTGAGGCAGGAGAATGGCTTGAACCCGGGAGGCGGAGCTTGCAGTGAGCCAAGATCACACCACTGCACTCCAGCCTGGACGACAGAGAGAGACTCCGTCACACACACACACAAAAAAGCTAATAGAGGAAACGACTGATACGAAAAACATAAAATGGTAGCCTTCTGAATATACATTTAGTAGTATATAATAAATATATAGCTTCATACAGTATACATGTATACATACTTGATGCCATGAGAATGCTAAATATTTCAAATAAAACAATGAATCCAAATCCTTAAAGCCTGATTTTAACCATTTAAAATGTGTTTAACATTTTGCCTGATTAGGTCCATGTCTGCCTATGTGGTGGGATTAAATAGAATTTACCAAACATGTACTATATGCCATGCTACAATCCTTGTAATAACCCTAAGAGGTCTGATATTCAAGATAATATCCACACTATGTCCCTGCCCTGTTTGGTATCCCAATGCTATAAAATAGATATCACATCTTAGCATAAAACGAGCAGAAGCCTAAAGAAAATCACATCAGTTTTCCAGGTTTTATGTGTTAGATTAAGCTTTCTAAGCACAAAGAATGAGTATTTTAATGTTAAGTTTGTTTTGTTTTAAATTCTTGTCTTCTTATGAAACTGTCTTCTTATATAAAACTAGAACTAAACTAAAAGACCAATCCAAAAACAATTGTATTGCACTGAGAGGGTGGTTAAGTTCAACAAGAAGTTACATATTTAATTTATTCAATCAAAATCACAATAAAGCCAATTGAAATTTGACTATATCTACTTCTTATTCAGTTGATAAAGTTAATTGAACTAGTAACAAATCTCCACTACATTCTGCTCTAAATACAAATCAGTAACTTTATCGTGATGGTTTCAGCTGTTCCAACAAAAGGAAATGATTTTGGCCCCAGGATATTATCAAAAGGTATTTTTGGGGTACTATCATAGTGTGTAATATTTTTATTTGTTGTGTCTCATTTATGTTATTATGTCACTCACATACTCAAACATTACAAACTTGTATATTGAGACATGAAAAACTTACTTATAAAATGAATATAAGTTAAATTAAGAAAAATAGTAAAAGCTGTTGGTGATTATGCTTCTACCATGAATTCGATCAATCTCAGAAATATGATCCATATACTTTGAGGCATTTTAGCTGGTTTGATTACACCATGGATGCCATTACTTCAACAGGGATGCTTTCCAGTCTATGGAATAATTGGAAGCAAGAACCAGCAGGTTTCAAATGATTCCAGCTGTGTTAAGTACTGACTGTGAAACAGATTCTCTTATATGTGATTTTGTAATAGGAGTGATGTATACGGTGAAAATTCCCAGACGGGTGGAGCTTCTGGGTAATCAATGGGGACGTAAATTCATTACAAACACTAAAAGGAACAGAATAATTTTAAAACATGACATGCAAATGAAATAGGTAAAATACTCAAAATGAAAGATGAAGCAATTATACAAATGTGAAACAACAGGGATTAAAATCAAAAACAACATCAAATATGCTATATTGAGATGCTGTTATGAAGATCAACTTTCCAAAAGTCCTAAATAATCTGAAACCAGATAGTGTTTTAACACAAAAGCAGATGAACACAGGTGACTCGTGAAAAAGATACGATAGAAATCAGATTCAAGGAAACAACCAAAAACAAAATCAAGAAAGCATTCACTAAATGAATGTGCAAACATCTGTCAATGGCAAGCTGGTATTCTTGGACAGGAGGTAGAAAAACAGGTAACATTTTCTGAGTGTCTGGCTATTGCGGGCCAGATATATATATATATACACATATATATATATGTATATATATATACACATATATATATATGTATATATATATACACATATATATATGTATATATATATATACATATATATATATGTATATATATATATTCACTTAATCTCAGGACAACTTTATACGGATTTGGCATGATTACACCCATTTTGCAGACAAGGAAAGCAAGGACTAGTGCATTTAAATGATGTGCCCAGTGTCACAGTCTTTATGTAGTAGTTCACCAAGTCAGTTTTTCTTACTCCAAATATCAAATTAGTTCTCTAGTCTCCATTTCTTCAGTCAGAAAAAGAATTAAATAGGCCAAATAATCCCAAAGGTGCATTGGAGACTTGAGAATGTGTAACTATTCTATAAGTTCTATTAGACACCAAATTTATCTTTCTAAAATTAATATAGTTGCTAGACACTGCATTAATCACTATTCAGTTATTATTTTGCTTCTTTTTATAGAATTTATACTTGATTCTGGCATACTGTCTGGATGGCTCAAAAGTCTATTAAGAAAACTTTAATGTGATACGGTATTTTTCTTACAAACATGTATCTCTATCAAGCACCTATGAAAGTACATATATTGATCATTATGTTTAGAAGTAATAAATCAATGATCTAAGTACTGAAAGGTTTAAATAAAAGATTGGGGTGAAGAGGCTTGGAAGTGAAGGAATTTGATCCTGTTTGTTTAGCTCACCTCTTGCCTTCTCATTATTTCCTAATATGAAAAACCATGATATGATGGGCAGACATAATGATATGTCCAAAATTACTGAGAAAATGGGAGCCACAGACATCTCTAAGTGATGGAAGAATATATTTTGAACATAAATGATGTCTTTCTTGAATGATTGTTGTAAAGATTAAATCAGTGGAAAATCTTATATACATAAAATAAAATTTCAAGATCACTGATCTTCAGGCTGCATCAAAATTTACTGAATGCCTACTGAGTTCACTCTTTTCAGCACTGTTGTGGGTTCAGTGTTAGAAATACAAAGGTAAGTAAGACACAGTCTCTTACTTTGAGGAACTTTCTTATATTCTCTAAGATTATCATGCTTTAAGTAATGGCATACCAGTATTTGGATTTACTGAGTTGCCATTTGAGACCAAAAGATCATCAGGAACCAGGGCCATGTTAGGAACAATCCTGAAATACGCCTGGGTTCACACAGCATCAGCTGGAGAGGATGCACAGTCCCTGCAAATAACAGATGGTCCTGCAAGAATAGTTTAAACCCTGAGGAGTGTTGCTCCCAGTATCATACAGAAGTCAATAACCCTTAGCTAAAGCAGAATTTAATTGTCTAAAACAGAGACTTTAGGTGTCAAGAAGCTTTTACTTAATTATTATCATGCTTAAAAATCAATCAATGAATTCAACATATTTTGCTACCGCTGCATGGCAGAAAATCTTGCCATTTAAGACCAAGAATGAAAATGAGTTTATGTCATACTAAAATATCCTAAAAATTGTGTCAATTTTTACTATGGTGTAATGCAATTTTGATACCTATTTAAGTTTTGAGGCAAAAAATGATGATTTTGTATAAATTCTACCATCTGTTTTATGTTGGAAATTTGAATGGGTTGAGAATGCGTTGAAATATTATTACTCTATATACCTAAATCTAACATTATTCCTTAACTTGGAAAAAGGCATCAGTAAGAAAAACTCAATACAAAAAATAGCAAAGGAAAATATATTATCTGAGACCATATGTCAGAATAAATATGAATTTACTATTTCTAGCAAGAAAGGACACATCATAGATTTTATTTCACACTTTATGGTTGTCTTAAGCAACATATATATATATGGATATATATATATATGGATATATATATATGGATATATATATATGGATATATATATATGGATATATATATATGGATATATATATATATGGATATATATATATATGGATATATATATATATGGATATATATATGGAGAAGATTATGCAGAAATAATTTTACATCACTTTAAAATCCATCAAGAAACTAAGAAATCAGATGTATTAACAACATACATGAATATAGTCCACCTAGTGAATGACAAGAAATGGAGCAAAGAAAAGTAGCCAGTCCAGGTGTGTTCCCAGCTGACACACAGAAGGAAGGCTATTGTGATTCTAGACATCCAATGTGAAAATCGGTTCAATGACATGAATATATGACACAGGAGGGCATCAACTCACAACTCAGAACTCACTCCATTTTGTCTCCATTTGTCATTTGCACCTTCTACAAAAAGTTTCCTGCCGAATCCTATGTAGCTGTGTATTTGAAAGTCCTCAGCATGCAGCTGCTAGCACACAGAGGCACAGATTGGTTGCATCCACCGAATCCAAAAAACCACCAGTATTTTTCTTTCCAGAAAATGTCTACTATAGAACTACTACTGTCAGCAGAAGACATTCTCCTTCTATAAAAGATACAGCTTCATTTCATAAGTGCTTCTGTGTTTCCGTTCTTTTCTTTATTGAGGTTTGTTTAATGAGAAAAAAAAAAACCTAATTCACTGAATTGCAGTTGCTATTGTCTTGCACAAAAACTGTTTTCTTTTCTAAATCAATCATCTATTATGACTCTCACAGGCCCCTGTGCCTACTGTGGGCTGCATATGGATTACACACGTTTTCTAATAGGTGAAAATATAGGATTTATAAAATCATTTTAAAATATGCATGGCTATTTGCTCCAATTTATATCTAACAGGGCTAGTCAAAGACATTAAGCATTAAAGAACTGCAAGGGATTTTACCGAACATTGTCATGAAGCTAAATATATTGAAATCCATGTATGTCTAGAACAAAATGCTGTGCTACAAATACACACCATATTTACAAATGCAGCAAAGATGAATTCTAAAAACACAGTTTGAGAAATGATTCAATAGCAATTCCTATGAGGGTGGAAGCATTCACTTGGTACCCAGGCCTCTTCATTATGGTAATGCTATATAGTCTTATAGACACCTGGGGTGTTAATCTGATTTAGGTTCAGAAGAGAGTCTGCACACACAACTGAGAGTTTCTTCTTAGGAGAAATGAAGGCCAGATCATGGGCATCAGAGATACCACAAGGAAGTACAAACAAGCCTGCATCATCTATCTTGAATAATTAGAATCATCCAACAGCAAATCAGTCCATTGTAAGGCATGTATTTGAGATTTTTATTCTTTCAGTCACATCCAGTGTTTCTGCATTTGGAAAAAACAGGCAAGACTAATTCCCTAGGCTATAAATCACTCTAATGTGGAGGGAAATGTGTTAGCTAGTTGTATTACAAAGCCTTTACTTCATATTTAATAGGCACCTGCAATACCAGCATTATACAAAGCTCTCTACTTTGCAAATCTTTAAAACCCCACTTAATTTTCAGCACTGATTTCCTGCAATCTAAGAGCTTATGAAGGGTTCACTGTGTTCATACAGATCTATGCAAAATGTGCCAGAGCTTCCCTGTCTGTGATGGCATTCATCTGGAGGTGAATCCCAAATTTCTATCACTGGCATGCTTATTTCCGACTAAAATAAATATTCTCAGAATGAAAGCTGAAGATTAAGAGGACAAAAAAGGAGGCAAAGTAACTAGCACTGGGAGAGATATATGCAAATATCAGCTCAATGACAATTCTTCATACCGTTTACAATAGAAGCTTAAAGATCCAAATAGTCTGCAATCCATTAGCTCCTCAATATCCTGAAAGGGATTAGAGAGTTTCTTAATCAACTGCTAACAGGCTGAAAAAGGCCCAGAGAGTGGTTATTAACAAAGCAGTGTAATACTCAAATGCAGAGATGGTTGGATAGAGAGACAAACTATAGAAAAATGTTAAAATACAAGATATTACGCAAACATGATAAAATTGACCACATTTCTATTCTTTCCTACAGCCCACACAATTAAATATCCACATAAATTACTAAGTGGTGAAGCTGTACGTAGCAGACTCCTTTCAAGAACAGATAAGTTCATTTCATATATTTTCTCAAGGATCCAGAATAATTAGTATAAAATGATAGAATCAATCAAATATTCCTCAAAGACCTTGACTGTGCTTCTATCTTTGCCATTCTTAGCTGTACAGGTGGTCTCAAGCCCATCATTTAAAACGTGATATGTGCTTATGGCACTCTAATCAATCAAACTGTAAAAGATCAAGGGAAAATATTTTCATATGCCATTTAAATAATGAATAAATATGTAAAAACAGATCCCTAATGAATGACTTTGAGTTCTGCATTTCTTATATTTATATGCTATGCCCCAGAAAATTCTACTGATTCTGCCACTATTCTTGTCTATCAGAGACAAACTGTCTATAGGACAAAAATATGAATGAGAAAGATTAAATATGGGTTGTTTTTCCAGTTTATTTCTGTATCACTCTTTACTGTTAAAAAAGGACAGTTAACTTATTTAGGAATTTGAAAATTTAATGAGTCTTGGCTTACAGAAAAAAAGAATATAAATCAAAAGCAAAATGTCAATCATGGTAATAAATCTTTTTTGTTCTATGTTTCTGGTGACTGACAGCCCAATAGGTTTGTATCAAACAAAGGCAAAAAGCATGTGTTCCTTTCTAAATGAAATGTTTGACAGATTTGACAGTTTTCTTAAATAACAACCAATGAAATCTTAAAAACAGAGTACATCTCCTTATGTACATGAGAGATCCTATTTTTACATTTGTCTTTACTTCTGTAGTATAATGTAGATTTGGGGGTCGCTGACTATGTCAAAGGCTATAAGACATTAGCATTATTATTTATGAAAGAGTCTGACTTTTATGCCTCCATGAAACTTTAGAATAAGCCTCTTCCTGACTTGCATTTCCAAATTTTCACTAATACCTGGCCTGTGATTAGAGTCATATTTTAATAAATCTGATATAATTGTTAGGGTCCTTATATGTAATAAATTGTGGAAAAAATATTAAATGTGAAGTTGAGTGTCAGAAAGGCCAAACCTTTAAAAATCTGCATTAACTAATTTGTACTTTCCAACTCAGTGAAATATATAAGATATTAAATGATTTACTAATATTAAGAGAGTAATTTCTAGTTATAATAAAGAATTACCTTCAAGAAAACACCAAACTAAATTCAAAGAAAGCTTGCACCAAGGATTTTAAGTCAAAGTAGTAAACAATCCACTGGATTTCCAGTTTTGTTATGTTTTTAACTGTATACAAGCTAAGAGTTCACCTTTAACAAAGTCAAACTGAGAAGTATTGTAAAAGAGCAATACAGACATCTGACTTGGCCCTGAAACCCTGTAAACACCCAGACTGGTATAGTGGGACCAAGGCTACAACTGTAACGTTCAGCATTTGGTGGATTTCTGAATTCCCCCAACCGAAAAAAAAAAATTAGAAATAAAAACAATCTAAATAAGACAACAAAAATTGTTGTGGAAATAAGATTACAGAAAACAAAATGATTTAAAGGTGTCATTTTCATACTTCAGTACTGTAGTGTAAAATTATGTAATATGAAAAAGGATGCATTACAATGCCATATCTAATAATATAAGTATAATTTATAGATATTTTACATACATCAATATGAAAATGAAACCTTAAGGTTCAATATAAATCATAGTTAATTATGAGAAAATTTGATTTTAGATTTGAGGCTTTTCCTTAAATCTAAATTCCCTCTACTTTACTATTTCACATATTTTAATTTAATGTATGAAATCATAAGAAGATAAATGATAGCTTGCAATTATTTAAATAATAAGAATATGTTTACACCATAAGAATGTAACATGTTATTACAAGTACAATATTTTGAAAGTAATTTCAATGACACCAAAGCCTGCCCTGTCTCACCATAGGATGACTGGTCTGAAACTAAGGAGAACATTAATGTTCCTTGTTTCTATATCTTGAATTAATGGCAACAAAAACAAATAATAAGAGAATAGAATATTGTCACCACATATACTATTTTCTCTACGTTAACAAATATTCAAGAATCAGCAGACATGTCTATGTTTAATACAATAGTAACTTTTCATTTTTATTCTGCTTAATGTTATTAGCAATGGAAGGCCAAAATGCGTCTTGAATTTTATAGCTTAGGAATATCAAGATGGAAAGAAAAATAGTCAAATATTTATCTTACAAACCCAAATGGAAAGATAGCCAGTTTGAATGGGTGGCCTATCCTCATTTCAAAAATCTGTGTTAATATCCAAGGGCTCTGGGTATCTTCTACCTCATAAGTATGAAAACTGACTTCATGACCATAGGGCACTTAGCCAAAGAGCCATAGAAATAAAAATCACAACCGATAACATTTTAAAAACAATTTGCATTTGGGGGATCAGTTGTCACCTGTGTTCAGCTGTCACTATATATATCTATTCCAGAATTTAATAATTGAAAATATCTTAAAGATTTTGGCTAGCCTCACATTAGTTAACATTTGCCCCCTTCACTTTCAATTGCATTTTTTCCCTAGCTGTTCTAAATATCAATTCTGTGACTGCCTTCCGCATTTTACATAACATAATAACATTTCAGTAGTGGTTGTAGTAGATTATTCAAAAATGAAAAGTAATCATAAATGTAATATAGTATCTCTAAATGGTTTGGAATAGAAGAAATTCCCTTTACACTGTAAAAATACATGTATACACTTAAGTACAGCATGCATACACATTTTCAGTGTATACATTCCTCAATATATAGAAAAATATATGTGAGCAAATACTCTAGATTGTGAAAAGTCAGGATGTTTAAAGCTCTAAAATAAGTATTTCCTTTAGAAAATTAAATGACAGTTTACCCAGAACCAATGTCTAGTGCAACTCTTACAGACTGTTTTACTACTTGAAGAAGTTGTCAAATGTAAATGGGTGACTATTTCTTTTACTTTAACATTTTCATTTATCTTCCCTCTTCCCACCCCCAAAAAACCACACAGGGGCCAAGAAAATTAATTCCCCAAATGCTGTCAACTGGGTTGGGAAACAGCAATAAACAGCTTACTGTAAAGCCTCCAGCTACAATAAAACAGCTGTCAATAAGTGGGCTGAGAGTTGGGCTGTGCAAAAACAGGTTCTGTGGATATGATAATATGAGAGGGAAGGAGGCTGACACTTCCTGTTTCAATATGCTAAGGTAGTGGTTCTCAAAGTGTGGGCCCTGGACTAGCAGCATCAGTACCACCTAGGAACTTGTTAGCAATGTATATTTTCAGTCCTGACCTCAGTGGTACGAAATCAGAGCCTCTGGGGTAGAACCCAACAATCCATGTTTTAAGTAGTGCTCCAAATGATTCCCAGACATTCCACAGGGAGAATCAGTATCATATTTTAAAACAATATCTGTCAACAAAACCATTTTTCTCTTAGGCAAATATACCAATGAATTTTATCATTTAAAGCCTTGTTGGAATGGATAATGTTGTCGTTTTCATCCTCTTCACCTTTTGGCTGTGAACTTTGTTGTTTTTTTTTTTTTTACAAATAATTACCGAGACATGACCTTTTGCCAAAAAAAAAAAAAAAAGTAAATTCTTAACCTATAAAGGCTAATCGCACTTCCAAAAATTTGTAAGAAATAATCTGTGAAAAATTTAGTGACACATGAAAGCTTTATAAAATAGAGTGAATGAGGAATATGATTTACAGTGTTTCCTATGTTCTTTGCAGGTTAACACAAGGGAAAACAGCAAGGGGAAAAATATCAGACAATATAGGAATTGATGTACCACAAACAAATTCATGATGAAAACATCAGACATTATGTTTTCATTATACATACAGTATAAATGAGTGAAATTTAAGTTTGGTAAGCTTTTAACCAAGAATCTTGCATTTTACCCACATATCAATTAATAGCATAAAATGAAAAGATGGTGTGAGCAATAGTCCTCACACAACTAAAATCTTCACAGATTGTATTTTTTTAAATAAATTCCTTTGAAAGTTTTTGTAGTAAGAAATGTTACTCTTTCAAAATTGTGTAGCTTCAGGAGCACATTTTATATAAAAGCCACTAGTTAAAAAAGTTTTTACTTTTTAGCTTAACTAGAACATCTGCAGATAGCAATCATACAGTTCAGTGAAAACAAATTTTTAAAGAGTAGTATATATTTGATGTTGTTCATTCATAGGAAATATGCTTCTTTTATCCAAAAAAATGTACATATTACTTTGTATATCACTACCACTTCTCCACCGACTTCTATCTCTTTTCTCCAACATCACACTATTTCTTTTTCAGCATGAAAACTTTTAAAAGGTGTAAGCAAAGCCATTTTAATAGCTCTTTATCATAAGAGTGAATTACCTAGTTCCATATGAACATTGGAATACCCATAGGAGAACTGCAAAGTGACACATGGTCACAAGGAATTTCTAAAACGCACTTTAGTTCCAGTTAGAGAATTACTCAGTATCCTATTTGAAAGATTACATCATACAAAGACTTTTATGACTGACTAACCCTCAAGAAAAGATCTCTTGCATACTTTGCTGAAATGCACTTAACATTTATGTCACTAGACTATATACAGGTTCAACTTTTGGGGAGGTCAGAAAAAGTGGATCTATACATCAATGCTAATATCACCACGTATAGACAGAAAAAAAGATGATGCTGGAAGTATATCAGTACATTTCTTTGGAAAGAAAATGTCAGATTTTACATGAAAAAGTTTAAGTCATATTAGTTTCTCAACATAATTATGCATATCATAAAATACCATGTGTATTGTGAGTAACCTTCATAACAGAAGTAAATAATTTAAAAAATTTTCTTTCTGTTCATTAAGAGCAACTTTTTAATCAAACTCATTTAGTTTCATAAATTACTTTTCTTATCATAGTTAACTATTTAACTTTTAAAAACCTTTACTAAGACTGAACATCTTTTAAATTTTAAAACATCAACCTCTTTTCAAATACTAACAAAGTTAACACAAAAATTAAGTCGTTCTAACTTTGACTTACATGTAATAATCTCATAGTCTCCTTAAAAATTCTATACTGATTAAAGTCCTTTCTTCCTGTGTATTTAAGCTGTAAATATTTGTACTTTTAAAACGCTCTACTGTTTAATATTTTACTTTAAGAATGGAGATTTTAGTTGTATGGTAATATGTATTATACTTGATGTTCTGGGAGTATCTGTATGACTCATTGTCAAAATTACTCTTATAAATATTTTATTACCATGAAGCCTTAAGTCATTCCAGAGCAATAAACGATAGTTGGTAAGGGGGAAACTGTTTCAATAAAACATCCTACTTCACCCCACCCTCAGAAAATAAAAACTCTTGATTCTCCAGAGACTAATCAATGATAACTGTTGATACTGTTCTGCAAATTAATTTTGCTTTACTTGATTTTCTAAAATCTATGTGTTCCTTATTTATAAACAAGTACAGATGGGCCATCACCATAGGTGAACTCCATATCGACAAAGACAGAACTAGCATTACGAAATCCTAGAAAGTTGGTGTGCTGAGAGCTAATCACAAAAGAGCAAGCGAATGAACTTAAATGCTAGTTGCTCCAGAGCAACTATCATTAAATAAAAGGTATCTTTGGCTGTACTACCAGCTTGATCCTTCCCTCCCCCTTCTCCTTGCCACTGCGGGATTGGCACCTGGCCAGCACAAGCGACATGATACCCTAGTGCCATCTACAGGCTATTATCGATATTCAAATTTTGTGGCAACAGACAAGCACCAGTGAAATAAATTAGACAGCGCTGCATTTAAATCTTTATTAACAAGGAATTATTAGACCTAAGAAAAACTAATTCTGGATTTGGTTGAAATATGAGTTTCTCAGCCTCTTAATCCCTCTTCATATGGCATATTTCACAGTTTAAAATGAGTTATGACAGATCACTTATGCATTACTAAGATGAGAGAATATTTACAATGGATTCATTCTTTTCTTTTTAAATCAGTTATATTAGGCAGCAAGCATTCTTTTTTTTTTTTTTTTTGAAAGAGTATTTGGCCACTGCGGACACTAAAAATCTTTCTATTAAGTACCGAATTTAATATATTACAATAAAATAATTTGAAATCAAAGAGAAGACTTCCTATATGGCTTAGTTGCAATCTATCAACGATCATGTGCTTCACAGCTGATGTACATTTAATATTCTACTATCCTGTTTAGAGACTAAAAAAAAATTAACCCCTTTAGCAACCATAGCTGCAACATAATTGCAGTCACACCTTCAAAAGTCATTGAAAACTTGAGATTTGAAGGTGACTTTTTAGATCAAAAGGTAAGGTGAAAATCTTGAAGCAGTCAATTTGGAAACCCCCAGGAGCAGAATTTGGCATATCAGGACAGGTTTTTTCTTCTTTAGCAAACATTATCTTGGGACATTTTGGAATCATTTTCTCTTTTCATCTTTTGCCATTTGAAGGAAACTGAGAGGAGAAAATATTCTCAGAACTCAGAAATTTCAAAGCTGTTCTAAAAATTCTTGACTGAGCCCCAGAGGAATAGAAAAGGGGTCAAGTTTTTTTTTTACCTCTTTCTAACTAAGCTAAAGTTAGACCAAAACAATAGACATACTGGCACGTTAATACTGGTTGACTGGGCACTTGTATGCAGTACTTATAGACCAGTAAAAGTGCTCGTTTACCTGTCTGGTGTGTAAGGGGCCCTTTGTCTTGAAGCCTCCTTGGGAACTGCACTCTGAGGCACTGAAGTGATCTGAACTAGTGGAAGAGCGTTTAGAAAGGGTGTCACAACCTCCGACAAAGGTGTTGTCCAAAGGGAGTTCCTGAATCACGTGGTGCTTTTTCACGGAAACTGGAGTGTCTGGTTTGAGATGAAAAGCAGGCTGTGGAGAAGCAGATTTGTAGTGCTTGGCCAGGTCAGGACTGTTAGGCTTGAATGTTGTTGGAGGTGCCGGGCCCCAGTCAAATCTTCCTATACTTTGCTCCTCCAGTTCAGCCGGCAGGCTTATTGTCCCATTGATAGGTTCATGAACTGCATCATCGGGTTTGGACTCTTCGATAGTAACAAAGTTCAAAAGAGAGCTTTTGGGAGACTTCCTTTTCTTTCTTTTCTTTTTCTTGTTTTGCTTGTTCTCCTGGTTTGGGGACATCCATTCGGCACCTTGCTTGCTCCTCTGAGCTGCTTTGAACCTTGATGCATGGCGACAGCGCACCAGAACGGTGACGAAGATCACAACGATGACCACCATGGCACCGGCGATGATGGCAATCATGATGGTTAGATAGTCCTCATTTTGATAGGGTTGGCTACTATCCCCTATGTTCCTGTCCAACGGGGTCTCCATAGTCCTGCGGATCAAGTCATAGATATAGGAGGCATTTCCAGCAGTGTCATTAACATAAAGGAATACAAGCACAAGCGTGTGCAAAGACTTAGGGTACCCCAGGTCACTTATGTTGACCACCAAACGATGCAATCCCACATCAGTAGGTGCTGGTTTTTCTTCCAGAGTAATGTTACCTGTTACTGGATCAATCCGAAATAAGCCTTTATTGTTTCCACTCACTATAGTATACTTTAGTTCAGCGTTCATTCCAGTGTCAACATCCACTGCAAAAACTTCTGCTACCACGGAGCCAGGAATGGCTGAGAGGGGCACCAACTTAAAGGAAGTATTAGACGGTGGAGAAATGACAACTGGGCTGTTGTCATTGACATCCATGACGTTGATAGTTACTTTTGCAGTAGAGGAACGAGGTGGTTGTCCTCCATCAGTGGCTTTGACATCAAAAGTGTAGGAACTCTGCTGCTCTCTATCAAATGAGACATTTGACTTTATGACTCCAGAATAGGGATCCAACACAAAATTATCATTGTCATTTAGAATGGAAAGAGTCACAGCTTTATTCTCTCCAGCATCTGCATCTGTCACTGTGATTACCCCCACAGTACTATACTTTGGCAGATTCTCAGACACAAAAAATTGAAAATGATTATGAGTAAACTTGGGGCTATTGTCATTCTCATCCAAAACAGTAACAATCACAGCCGCTTGGCTTTGGAGGGGAGGGGTCCCATTGTCCCTGGCAGTTACTGTAAAAATGAATCGTTCTTGTTCTTCTCTGTCAAAGACTCTGGAGGCTGTCAAAACTCCTGTTTTTCGGTCCAGATCAAAGAAGGAGGCATTCGGTCCAAGCTGATAAACAATGTCTGCATTTTTCCCACTGTCTTCATCTGTGGCACTAATAGTTGTTAAGTATAACCCACGTCGGTTGTTTTCAGAAACTGACAGCTCAATTACAGGCTGGTTGAAAATTGGTGGGTTGTCATTTTCATCCTCAAGCTTAACCCTTACCAGGGCAGTCTGATTTAAACTGGGCTTCCCAGAATCAGAGGCAACAATTTTAAAGCTGAATTCTTTGGTGCCCTCATAGTCCAACAAAGAAGAGGTCTCTAACAAATATTGGTTGTCATATACCGCCTTCAAATGAAATGGGACCTCTCTTTCAATAAAACAGATCACTTTGCCATTCACATCTGTGTCCTTATCTGAAACTGTAATTAGGGCAATCTTTGTATTGACAGGATCTTTCTCAGATAAATACACGGTGCCATTGATGGGACTTATAATGTACCTGAGGTCTATATTAGGAGGGTTATCATTTACATCGGTGACATTGATGGTAACCGTTGCTCGAGCAGGAGTGGAGCTGCCATCACTAGCCAGCACTGTCACTTTGTGAATGGCTGTCTCCTCTCTATCTAAGGACCTCTGAACTGTAATCAGCCCAGTAGTATTATTTAAAGCAAAGAGTCTTTTGGTTGCAGGGGCGACCTGGGCACCAAAAATGTACCGGATTTCAGCATTACTGCCTATATCTGCATCAGTGGCATGGAGCTGAATTACAGAGGTACCTATGGGAGCATTCTCTGGAATATGCACCTCCACTTGACCCTCTTTAAACACTGGCCTGTTGTCATTTACATCACTTACTGTGACCTGTAGTATGGCCGTACTGGATTTCTGTGGAGTGCCTCCATCCTCTACTTTGATTTTCATCACATACGTATCTTTCTGTTCTCTATCCAAGTTTTGCTGAACAATCAGTTGTGGCCACTTCTCTCCCTCTGGAGTTTCCACGATATCCAGTCCAAAAACACTCTGCCCATTTAACAATTCATAATGCTGTACACCATTGAAGCCTGTGTCAGGATCTGTTGCTGATGGAATTGGAAAGCGGCTGTTGATCAAAGTGTTTTCTGGAATGGAAATATTGATGACAGGAGATGGAAACATGGGGGCATTATCATTGGTATCCTTGACAATTATTTTTATTTTGATCAGCCTGAAGAAATCATTGGGGAGGATCACCACCTCAAGTTCAAAGAAACACTCATTCTCCTCAGCATATGAGGCGCCAGCACAGAGTTTTTCTCTGTCTATTCTGTTGGAGGTTGTGAAAATTTCCCCAGTGCTGCTGGATACTTTCACCAAAGGGGCATCCCCAGCTTTAGAAACCAGTCTGTAGACAAGGCTGGCGCTGGTCCCTGTGGCAGCATTGATGTGAGAAATGTTCAGATCCTTTGGTATGTTTCCTATGGGCACATTTTCAGGCAATTCCTCTCTAATAGTGTAAATAAGTTCTTGAGCTATTGCGGAATCCAGCCTTAAACAGGCAATCAGAGCAGCCAACAGGTAAAAATCCCTCAGGTCCATGATAATGTATTTATTTTCTTTTCCTGGATTTTAGGGTTTAAAGGTTTCCACTGAGGAATGATGCACAAATTGCAAGAGGAAGCGTGCATGGACTGGAGGATGCATTATATCTCATCACTTATTTGGAGACAGCCACTGTCAACACAATCGTATAGACAATATTATTCTTCAGTAAATAAAAACACACCGTCACAAAATATCACCACACATTTTCCCCTGAACATTAGTAAACATGGCAGTTTGCTCTGCCACTGTTTGCAAGTTTACTCTGTGGAGAAAAACACTAAATATCTCCTGCTGGTTGCATTTGCCGGGAGAAAATAAAATTTTCTACTTTAGAATTAAGGACAGCTGCTATTTTTACCTATATTCACGCACGTTGTTTTTCAGAATACTGTTTAATTCAAAACATGCATTCTTGTTCTCCTCTTCCCCTCCCCCTGTCTCACCCTCCTCCTAGCCTCTAACCTACCTCCCTCAGTCTTTTTAGGTGCAAGTGAAAAACACTAAGTATTTAGCTACGGTTCCTGCTAATTGCTTTGTCACATGTCAAATGTGTTTTCTTCTCTGCCCCACTGAGTCACCTATCTTTTCTAAAAAGGCTATCTTTTTCTTTCCTCCCAGTTCTTCAACTGCCTTCTAATACAATCTTACTGGGAAACGAGCATCCGGACATGCCGCTGCAGCAGCATCAGAAGCAATAGTCACCGGCCACTACACATCCTCATTGCCTAAAAGCACAACAACAAGACTTCAGATTTCTTGCCCACAGCTTGCTCTCCTTTCTCCATATTGACAAATTATCCTCATTAGGATTCATAAACACATTGAAACTTTAAAAAATGTATAATAATATAGGATTCCTTTTCCTAGAGGTGGAAGAGAGTGCCGAGATATAAGTGAAACGCAGCTAATATTCCCATGTAACATCACAATATTTTCTACTGAACATAAAAGAGAAAAAAATGCAATTTCTTAATCCTGATCTCTGGTTAGAATATTAGTAACATTTGCCACACATAAATACTGCAACCCAATCATGCAGGTAAAAAGGCTTCTGCTTAGATAACTGCAGTTTAAATGGGTGCAAGGCTCCAGGCAGCTACCTACTTGAGTAGGACTGGTCAGTTCTCAGGCTCTAATCTTATCTGCATTAGGCTGCACAGTAGCTGATGCCCGCGATTAGTTCCGGCAGAGTGATGCAGGTAGGGATGCAGATACAGCCGAGTAGGTGAGCTCTGCCCCAACCGTCTACCCAATTACAAGCATCTTTCGCCTACACTGAGGACACATCTAAACACAGAATGTACAATTGTGCATGCGAAACTTTACACTTACGTTAGTTGCCTCAACCTTTCCCCTTTCCCGGTATGCTGCAGTTAGGAATGATTTGTTCCAACACATAGAAAGCCATGCATCTGGTAGCACCAGTTTGGGGAGAAATCAGAAGCAGCAAAATGTTTCCTCCTTGTAAAATGTGTTGCTTCGGGCTGGCAAATTAGCAACTCCAGAGAACAAATTCACGGATTTGTCGTTAGTCATTCTCTCCACATTTCGTCTCTCTTACCCACTGGGTCTGGGTTTTTCTGGGCATTTAGCACACACACAACATCCAGTTGCACTTCTTCAGCTCAGGGATATTTTCCACAGCAGCATGCATACCATTTCCATCCGATGCCAATACTGCTTAAGTCTCTAACTTCTTGTAGGAAACGTCAGAGTTGCGGCGATGATGATTCTCTGACAGCTATCCGGGTGACAGTTGCCCGAAAAATTCCTAATCGGTTATCTCTTGCGTGCTTCAGAGACTCTGAGGCGCTCCTTTCCGTCTCGCGTGCTCTCCCTCTCTCCCTTCTCCTCTGCCCCTCTCTCCTTCTCCCTCTCCTCTCTCTGAACTGAATTTCTTGGTATAACTCTCAATAAGCCCAGAGGGAGGGCGTGACTGCCCAGGCCCCGCCCCCGGGCTCTGATTGGCCTGCATCTTGCGGTGCGGGCGGCCGCAGCCCGGCGCGAAGGAGGGAGCGCGGAACAAGGCGCTGAGGGTCTCCCAGCCTCCCCTCCTCCGCGCCCCGTCGGCAGCAGCGAAAACCCGGAAATCTGATCCTGGCCCCAGGAGAGCCGGGTTCTATGAGGTGCACTGAGCATGCTCTGCAGGGTCCGGCGTTGGGAGGGACGCGCTGGCGCTCCCCAGGCCCGCGCGGAAGCGGCGCTCGCAGGCGCTGAAAGCGAGCGACCCTCCGAGCCCGGGCGGTCCGGCGGGCAAGGGCGGCGCGGGAGCCCCGCAGGGCGCGGGCGCGGATCCGGGGAACCAGGGCCACCGCTGCGGGCGGATGGGGGTCACCGAGGCGGCTCGTCTCCAGGCGCACACTTCGCACATCTCTTTGCTAAGTGAAGGGGCCAAAATGCACAGATGGGGGAGTCTACCCAGGAACAGAGGCGCGAGACGTATAGCCACCCCTGGGTTGGGAGCACGAGCCAGCAGATCCCCGGAGCGCGTTAAACGGCCAACATGCCCGGTGCTGCAAATACAGACTTTTGCTGGCAGGGACATTGGAAAGAAGGGCGGAGAGGGAGTACAGCGAAAGGTGGGGACCGCAGAATTTGGAATCTCTGCGGAGACCGGAAAGAAAATTAATCGGAGCACTTCCTACATGCAGAGCCACGGAAACTGCCTTGGAAAGAGAAAGTGGCAGCGTCTGGGTCCCCTCGGTCAGCCCGGGCCAGTCGGCTGCGCGTGCGAAGTCTCCTCTAGCGGAGCGGGACCGGCCGCGGCGGTGGATCGTGGCGGTCCCTGCACTTCTGCTCCAGCCGCGCCTGGAAACCTGAGCCCGGACTCGCCGCTGCTGCAAAACCCGCTTCCAGCCCACCTCACTGCGAACTTTGCTTCCGAGGGGCTGGAAGGAGTCCCAGGCAGCTGTTTCCCAAGCTGTGGAACACTTCCTTTCCCCTAGGCACTTTCTGCTGATTCCAACTTTCTTTCCTGTGATTTTCGTCTTTTCCCGTGCATTTCATTTCTCCGACTCCAGCTCTGTACTAAATCCTCACAAGTTTCTCGTTTTCATACAGGAACTGGATGGAATGACTCCCCAAAAAATACAGCTTTATTTCTCAAATACTGACCCCCAAAGCACTATCTAGTAATATATTTGATTGATCTTTTAAAGTCAGTAAACCACAAAGGTTTGTGTAATGGCTTGTACTTAACGCCTGATACCTGAGTAAAGTTTGAAGCATTAACATAGGAACAGTTCACTTGCAACAAAAATTTATTTTCTGAATGACCTATAAAGGTTGTCAGAGAAGGTCTTAGTACATGATTGAATAACTTGGTCTAACTTACAGGAAGAATAAAGGGCATTTATTTTAAACCTGTGTGTTCCCCATTCTATAATGGGCTGCCTAGGCATTAAAGGCTCTTGACATACTTAAGCTCTTGACTGAGGGCGTGTTGGAGATTACCCCTTGTTTTTGAGTACAATAGTTTTGTTTGCTTTTTTTCTTTTTTAAGTAACATTTGTTTTTAGACGTTTAAATGAAAAGTAAAAAAAAAAAACACGAATCAAGCTTACTAAGCCATATATTGAATAAATAATGACATGATTTAACCAACTAATTTGACATCACAATTTTCCAACATGAAATTGTAAGCTCTTTTTAATTCAAACTTTTCTTTGAGTTAATATTCACAGTTCAACTGCAGTGTCTAAAAGCCCACTGTAAAATCCATTAATCCCTTATATGTAAAATATAAAATACTTTCCTTGCAGATAATAGACTGATATTTTTAAATAGCAAAGCAACTTTTATTATAGTAATATTTTGTATGATTAGAGTATATAAAATTCAAGAATAGAAAGGACTTATAAGTATCCCAAAGTCAAAAGAAAAATATTGCCTCACAGAATAATGTCAGTGAATGAAAGGATGATTCTTTTATCTTACCACAGTAAACGATCATTTTGCCATTCACAAAATCTACAATTAAAGCTAGTACATTGTTCCAATTGTCACCTATTTTATGCACTGCACTGTTTTTAAATAAATGAACCATCATTGTGATACATTTACAATAAACATAGCAGCACAGCCACTTTCCAGTTCATTTCATAAGCACCACAGTTATATCATATTCTTATTCTAATCATACCGTAGTCATTTCAAAGTCATGTTGTAGTCGCAACACATAGCTTAGCAATAATTATTTAACATCATTATTAAACGGAGTTGTTTCTCTTTGCTAAGGATAGCTTCACGTGTTGGCAGAACCCATTATTACCTCCTGCTCATAAATGAAATCTTAGTTTGAACACAAGATGAAGGTTAGAGAAGAGAAAAAAAAAATCATCACATGATTCAATTAATGACTATGAGACTTCAATTAAAGAAAACCACAGGTCAAAGCCCCAGAATGAAATATGTCTAGATTCTTTTCAAAGGAGATGGAGTTCCAGAGACAAATAGAGCTATGGACTCAGGGCATTATATCCTTTAGGTGTTTATTTGGCATTATCTGAACGACTGAGATTCCTTAATGTTCTCAGTTTTACCTCTTAAATCTAGAATAGTTGAGGCTGGTTTGCCCTATAATAATCCGACTTCTAAACTCTAAAATGACAACTATTATTAGAGATCTTATTAATATTCCTAGAGGAAAATTAAATATAAAGGGTCATATTCCTAACCCTGTGTTATCACAACTTAAGGTTTCTTCCCAAAACACTATATAAATCATTTTCATAATGAGAGCTGTTCATAATCTACCTCTCCAATATTTTTTAAGTTAGGTCTGTGTAATTATGAATCAGGAAAATATTCTTAATTTCAGTTTTTGTAAGGGAACACCTATTTGTTTTTATGCTGTGTTTTATCATTGTTTTTCCTTAGTGAATTTAATAAAATGTTAGATTTCTAATATCGATCTTCCAGTATATATATTAGACTTTTAATTAGATCTCTTTAGTTAACCCTTATTCATCTTTGTCAAAGCGTATTTTCTACTGCAAGGAATTATGATGTTTTCACCTGTGTTGTACCTGATTAGTAGCATCAGGATACTAATGGGAATTATGCCATTTGAGCTATAGTAAAATTGCTTTAGTGTTTTCTGCTGGTTATATAGGTCATGGGATACTTGTGAAGCCAAGTCACCTTCAGCCAGCTAACTGAAGACTAAAATGCTTTTGCAGATTTAAACACAAACAGATGTGGAGTTAATAAAATTATTTTGTGTTCCACAAGTTTAATATTGTTCTATTTATATATTTAAACAATGATTTCCATGTAATGGCATTTAATAACCTAAATTATTAAGCAGTTCAGTTTGTTAATTGGATTTTCATCTAGGATTTTCTAGTTACCATTCAGCATTTTAAAACTACATTTCACACGGAGATTGTAAAGGCTGTTTCTGTAAGTTACATTTAGAGAAAAGACAGACTGTAATATTCAGAATGATGAAATGACCTCCACAAGGACTTCAAGACTAAGATTTTTAACTCTAATATACTAGTTCTATATTCCAATCATAGTTAAAAATAATATAAAAAATACTTTTGTGGCCTGTACTTCTAAGGCTCCTTTAATCCAGGTGTCTTATTATGTCTAACGGACATTAATCAATCAATCACAGGGGCTCTCATGTCACAGCAGGCATTATTGTCCCCATTTCACAAAAAAGACTAGACTATTCTACAGTACTTCTGGGGAAAATTGTGCTAAAAATGCTCAGGGTTATTTATATTATCACTGTTTAGAAAATGACAATGCAGAATTTTAACACCACAAAAAGAAAATTAACACCTTTTAAGGCTATGCAAACTGGCAAAGTATAGTAAGCTCCTTGAATAATTCTGTTGCTTCACTATTTATTATTAGCTCTTTCATTTTGAACCCCTTTTAAAAAATCTTTTTACCTTTTCTTTTCTAGAAAAACCTAGACCATGATAATCAAATCACAAAGGAAAGCAGGTGACAACCTTCATTCTTTTTGAATGACTGAACTAAATTTATCCCAATTTGCTGTATTTTTATGACTGACAAGGATTATAAATGTCAGGTTTGTAGCTCTAACAGTTATCACAATATAAACTGACATTTTCCAGTGCCACTATTTTATCATGATTACTATTTAAATAAAGAAAATATTGAATTCTTAAGTTTTATTATTACTTCTTTAAAATTTCAGATTATTTATAGGCATAGCTTTCATAACAGATTTTTTCTGCATCACATGTAGGGCTCAAGCAATCATGTAGGAAAACATAGAAAAAAGTTTTAAGATAGTAAACAGAATAAACGTACATCATGTTTAATCTTAAATAAGTTGATTACTTTAAAGTCATGTAATTTCCAGTGAAATATAATGTGAAAATCTTTTTATTTCTTGGGTCTTTATGACATTTATTTCTGTAATCTGTAAGGTAAGAACTGTTAGATTGAAATATGGACTATTAGCTATTCAGATTACATTTGTAAAATGATAAATGCCTGAAGACATAAGAAAACCTTGCATATTTTTTGGAAGCACCTCTGTTTAAACTTAAAAATAGAGACAAGAAAATGTTGAGACAAGAACGCATTTCAAGCACAATAGCATTTGCCCAAAAATAATTCAGGAAACAGTTTTTTAAAAAGGTATGAGAAGTTTTAAGAATTAATAAACATATTACAGTGTTTTAAAAATTCTCTTTCATTACTTTCTTATTCAAAATAGTATGTTCCCTAAAACAGAACTTTGTGTTACCTGAAATAACATTATTTTGGGAACTTTCATTCCCTATTTCTTCAGTCCTCCCTTCTTCATTCTTATAATGTTTTTTGTCTTTTTTTTTTAATAAACTCACATGATATTCTTCTAGAAGTCCAATTTGTTACATAATGTGCACATAAATAGACTTACTAATATAGGGCAGGATGGATAAGCCTCATTTTTCTCTTATAGTCTCCTCTTAGGAACCAAATTCCCCCCCACAGTCCCCCTCTAATTGAATTAGGATGAGTCAGGGAGACAATGTATATTGTTGACTTCTGCAGCCCTGGCTTAACTCCATATCACTGATAACACCAAAGTAATGGAAATGGGGATTGCTAAGCCTTTAAAAGATACTGTTATGCTTTTTATGAGAATTAAGTTAATATTACTCTGCTTACAAAAATTACATATCTTTGTGTGTTTATACACATGTGTTCTTTAGAATAATTTTTTTCTTAAATGAAAATCCTATTCTGTAGTGCCCTGTAATACAAGCCTTTAAATAGTCCTACAATGTACCATGTCTTTTCATTCCCATGCTTATGAATTTACTGTTCTCCAGCCACAGATTGGTAAAACATTCAGAAAGAATTAAGAGAACGTCAAAGAAACTTCTTGGCTGCAGGGAATGGGGTTGGTAAGTAAGCCAGAATGTATCATAAAAAAGATTCATTTTTTTAAAAACAGTATGTCATAAGAAACATTATATGTGGAGCTTATTAGAAACTCTAATTTAAAATATTATCCTTGCAAAAATATCACTTGTAAAATATAAGACAAACAATAAGTACCTGTAATAATAACATTGAAAAGATTATAAATGTTTCCTGATGTCACAAAAAAATTCACATAATGTTTTGATTTTAAAGAACAAATGAGTACCATGTTTTACATCTATGGACTAGTTGCAGATTACTTGTGTAATTTCTATACGTTACAACTATACCAATGTAGGTGTCCTTAATGGCTATGCTAAAAGAGAGTAATTACATTATTTTTGAATAATATTTGTCCCTCACCAGGGGATGAGGCCAACTTTTCAGTATAACAGATAAGTAGATTCTAAAGACCAGGTGAAACTTCAGGTAAATACCACAATTAGTTGAAAAAGGTAGAAGTGAGAATTACATAAAATAATTGCAAAGCATGTAAGGGAGAAATTCATTGTTAAAAAATATATTAATCAGCTCATTCAAACCTATTTTAAACAACCTACTATATTAAAAAAATTAAAATTAAAGATATGTGCTATATTAAAAAAAATCTTACTACCTTGAAAATATTTTCCACTTTGTGAATACCCACCACAATATCTCTTTTATGTTTTAGATTTTAAATATTTTGCTTGTTACATTAATCTTAATAGTTTGAATGCTCACTAGCAAGTAAGTTCTTGATTACATAAATGTACTACCAATCTAGTTATTTTTAATCTTTATATTGGTTCAGATTGTTTATTGGGTTTATTATTATAAAAATGACATTATGCTAAAGTTGACTTCTTCTTGATTTAAATAACATTCTAGGGTATTTACTGAACCTGATTCCATGTTTCTCAAACTTTAATGTGAGTAAAATAGCCCAGAGATCTTGTTAAATTAAAATGTAAGTTCTGTTATATTAGCTCTTCAATGGGAGCTAAGGTCCTATATTTCTAAAAAGTTCGCAGGGGATACTAATGGTATTGATCTGTGGACCACAGACAAAGTAGCAAGGACCTAAAAGGCATGTTAAATACAAAGTATCATGGCTAAAGGGTGAGAGTGGGAAACACAAGCACAAGGTTAGAGAAAGAATCACCCCTACCATTTTATCATACAAAGGTTAGTTTTGTTACCAAGCATTCTTTTGGTGCTAGTACTGCTCAGAGGGTCAAGGAATGTATATATCATCTGCATATTAATTTAATTTAGGTTGTCTCTTTCTCTCAGAGATTAGATATCTAGAGCTAAATTTTAGTTTTACTTTGAACTAGGAGTGATGAAGAGGTCTCTTTGGAGCCTGGTACTCTTCAGAGGAAGGCAAATTACATAGAACAGACCAACAAGCCTTAGGGCACTTGCTGAGCAATGTGGGGTACCAGGTCAGACGGGGATGGAAAGTGTCAACAGGAGGCAATAGAATACATGGTGGACACATTTGGGTCATCTCCAAAGCTCATGAGAGTTCTTCCTTCTTTGGAAATGTCTTTCCCTATATTCCATCCACATGGCTATAATCAAAGCATCTATCTTCACATTATGTGGACTCATGCCACAATGCCTGGAACTGATGGATCCACCTTACTCTGCCAACACTTGATTGAATTTGCAAAGACACTCAATTCAACATGGACCAATGATTCCATTCTCCAAAGAACCTGGACCTGTGAGATGGATACTCTAAGATCAATCTAATTATTCTGTGAACAGTAAGTGGTGTATACTCAGGAGTGATTAGAAGCAGTAGTTTTTCTTTACATAGACCAGAATACCAAAGGAAGCTTGAGAGTGAAAATAAGAAAAACAAAAATGATGCACAGAAGGAATCAGAGATAGGGAACTCCTAATGGTGGGTAAATACCTGGTTCAAGTTCATTATTTTTGTTCAGTCACATCCCTGCCACTAATTTTTAAGAGCTACTCGATCGACAGTTTATATTTGTAAAGAATAAGAAAAGTTGAAAAAAATAAAACGTTTACATTTTAGTGGCTCATCACCTGGGGGTGATTTGGCTCCTTTAGGGGCATTTGGCAATGTCTGGAGACATTCTGATTGCCCCAACTGAAACATGGAAGGGAATCTTCATGGAAGAAGGAGAGATGGGTTGGTACTTGCATCTAGTGACTAAAGACTAGAGATGATGCTAAACATTCTATAACGCACAGAACTTCAACCTCCTGCAATACACAAATGTACATACACAACAAAGAATTATCTGACCCAAGCTGGCAGTAGTGCTGAAATTGAGGAACCCTGCTTAAGAGAATAGAATTAGTATATACATATGTATCAGATATCTAGAGCTAAATTGTAGTTTTACTTTGAACTAGCAGTAAGGAAGAAGTCTGTTTGGAGCCTGGTACTCTTCAGAGGAACGCAAATTACATAGAACAGACCAATAGGCCTTAGGGCACTTGCTCAGCAATGTGGGGTACCAGGTTAAATGGGGGTGGAAGGTGTCAACAGGAGGTAATAGAATACATGGTGGACACATTTGGGTCATCTCCAAAGCTCATAAGAGTTCTTCCTTCTTTGGAATATATATATATATATACACACACACACACATACACACACACACCCCCATATATATATATACACACACACACATACATACACACACACACCATATATATATACACACACCCCATATATATGTACACTATATATAGGTATACCATATATATACTATATATAGATATACCATATATATACACAAATATATATATTACTTATTTAAGCAAATTTATATCAAGTCCCTAAATTGCCAAATCAAAAATTAAAATATCCCTGGAGTTTATTTGTACAGACCTAGAGGAATATGTCTGTACAAAATATGTTACAATTTATTTTTCCAATGTCCAACTTAAGAATTGAAGAAATAAATCTCTTTTCCAGCCCTTAGTGACAAATGTTTTATCTTTATGGAAGGCACAGAGAAACTGCAAATCAACAATTTGTCCTGAACTTGATCATATCTGTCCAGTCTTATTTTCAGAAAAGATAAGATTCATCAATGTGTATGTTAGCACTTTTATGTTTTATGATAACATGCAGTATATTCAGTATGAAACTCAAATGTATATTATACCTTTATCATTTCTACAATTTAGTAGTTAAAAATAACTTAACCCACCCACAAATTTTCTGACAAAATATGATTGCTCTATATTCTGTTATACACCTGTGGCTCATTTGGAATATTCATCAGCTGAGAAGATTAAAACTACGATTACTTCAAATAGAAGGTGAAAATCTCCCTTTGTTCTAATAAAGCATCTACAATGTCCTTCAAATCTGTGGTTATAAACAAGCTTGAAAAAAAATGTAATTTATGTGGTTAGTTGCTAAGATGTCTTTTATTCTGGTTACCACAGTCTCAGTAACTTACTTTAATTCCTCCAAAGAATACAGAGCACATGTATATTATATTTTAAAGATTTTGGGTCAACTTAATTGCTCCTGAAAACCAGCAAATTAAATTGCAATAACAACCTAAAAATGAGCAAAAACTTGTTGAATTAGGTTAAATATGCATTCAGAGAAAAACAAGAATCCTAAAGAAATATTGAATACAAGAAAAATTAGTTTTTAACTATATAGTATTTAGCTCTATTGAGTGTCATTTTAAGAGTTAAAGTAGTGCCAAAATAATTCTAAGTATGGTAAACACTGCCATCTAGAGGACTTTTATTGTAATGCAGAGCAAAACAAAAATACCTAAAAGTGGGAAATGTACAGGCCTGTACTGTAGTTTTGTTTTTTTTAATAGATTTCTCAAATCTGACAAAATTATATATTTCAAGAAAGTAGCTTAACTGCAACAGTACTTCATTAAGGAATTATTTACTGTGATTTAGAGTATCAATACTAATACATTGTCAAAAAATTATTTGAAATTTTTTTATTAATCATGATGTTCTTATACTTGTCAGTAATCTAATTTTGATATTATAAACAAACTATCAAATAAGATATATAGTCATATTCTTGTGAGATATAAATAAGAGTCAATAGCTAGAAAAACCAGAAATACAATCATGTTTATATATATATAATAATAAATATTTCTTTCATAAAAGCAACTAAATTACCTGTACTATTCTTATTATTTCTTCCTATCTTTCCTCTTTCAATGTGAATATTTTTCAGTCCTGTTACATTAACTTACATAATGTGCTGATTTCCAAGGTGGTGGCTGGGCCTCTGTGGGGTTACTCAGGACCTACAAAGGTGTTAAAAGAGAGGTACCTTGCTGTGTTTGTTTCCTGTTTAAATAGAAATACTAGCACATATACAGTTTCCATTGTCAAAAATCAGTGAACAGGAAAAAACATATTTTTTTCTATGACAAATTTTCCAGGGACCAGTAGTACCTTTTTTTAAGTGAATATTAGACACATTTATAGTAAAAAATTATAAAATGTTGCCTAATCAAATTTATTTTTACATGCTCCCTAAATTTCAGATAACTAGTGGAATTTGTGAAACGGTCTACTTCTTATGAATTGTAACAAATGTTATGTGTATTTGAGTTTTTTTAGATGACTAGGATTTTATTTTAGTTTTAGTATCTTTTTATGGTAGCCCTGCACTTAAAGAGCTAGAGATTACAAATTTAATTCTGTGCTTAGAAAGAAAAAGTATAGTGTAAATTTCAAATCAATTCAAATAAGACGGATATGTAGCATTAAAATGTAATTCTGTCAATTTGCTATAAAGCTGTGGAGATGCCTATTTAAGGGTGAAATCTCTGACAAGTTAAAGTAATTTTTCTTCTCATAATTTGATGTTTTAATTACAATGAATATCCATAAGAATCTGACACAATTTTATTTGATTATGATTTCACATTTATGTAAGAATTACAGAGTTGATGATAGTGATGGAATTTTGACTAGTATAATCATCATCGTATTGAATCTGGTGTTTCAGTTGTACATGATTACTGAGGAGAAAGGAATGAATTAAATCATTATCAATGAACATGCCTATAATAACTTCTGCTTTATTAGAGACATAGTTTTGTATTATTTTTATCATACATATATATAATATACATGTATGATCACTGTGGAAAATATATATGGAAGAAAATAGGATATAAGAGGAGTAGAAAATGTAAAATTTTTAAACATCTCTGAAAACTTCTTAAATTTGATCCTTGCTTGCTTTTTTACTAAGAAAACTTTCATGTGTAGAGAAATAGTAAAATCTTCTCTATAGATTCAACAATTTTAAATATTTTGTCCAATTTCTTTGATTCCTCTTTCACATATTTGCTCCAACATTTGAAAGTAAAGTATAGGCCAGGCGCCGTGGTTCAGGCCTATAATCCCAGCACTTTGGGAGGCCGAGGCGGGCGGATCACGAGGTCAGGAGATCGAGAGGATCCTGGCTAACACGGTGAAACCCCGTCTCTACTAAAAATACAAAAAATTGGCGGGCGCGCCTGTAGTCCCAGCTACTCGGGAGGCTGAGGCAGGAGAATGGCATGAACCCGGGAGGCGGAGCTTGCAGTGAGCCGAGATGGCGCCACCGCACTCCACCCTGGGCGACAGAGCGAGACTCGTCTCAAAAAAAAAAAAAAAAGTAGCGTATGGATCACATTACCACAAAAGCATTCAAAATAAATCTCCGAAGAGTAAGGATCATTGCCTACATAACCATGATATTATTAGCACATTTAAGGAAGTAATAATAATTCCATAAACATAATCTTACATCTACAGTATTTTAAATGCTTAGAAATTTATTTCCAAGAAGTTGAGAGATATTTGTGGGGTTTTTTTCTTCTAAATCCAATCTAGTCTGATCACATTGCCTTTGTTTTTCTCCTTAGTTTCTTAGTTTAAAACAGTTCCCTCCGTTTTTGCCCCCATGACTTTGAATTTCTGATGAGTTTAGAAAAGTTGTAGGGTAGACTCTTTCACAATTTGGATTTGCTTAATTGCTTCTTCTTAGGATATTAACTTGATTCTCTGTGACCTGTATTTTTGTCAACTAGAAATTAGATCTTAAGCGGTGCTAGCCTATAAAAATATCATTTGTGGCTGAGTGCCGTGGCTCACGCCTGTAATCCCAGCCCTTTGGGAGGATGAGGCAGGAGGATCACCTGAGGTCAGGAGTTTGAGCCTGGCCAACGTGGTAAAACCCTGTCTCTACTAAAAATACAAAAATTAGCCGGGCGTGGTGGCGGGGGCCTGTAATCCCAGCTACTCGGGAGACTGAGGCAGGAGAATCGCTGGGAGGCAGGGGTTGCAGTGAGCCGAGATCATCCCATTGCACTCCAGCCTGGGTGACAAGAGTGAAAATGAGCCTCAAAAAAGAAAAAAAACTTATTTGCATCACTTACATAATTTTAAATATTTTAATAGCCACTTTAAAAAAACAAGGTGAAAAACTATTTTAATAATGTATTTAATTCAATCCAATGTATCCAAAATACATCATTTAATATTATGTAACTAATATAAAATACCTTCTTTTTTAAACGTCATATCATGAACAGTGAAACAATCTGGCATTATGAGTCCCCTAGTGTAACTGAATATGAAGAATACAACCTCACCTATGAACCATTATCACCCAGAATATTCAGTTGTAATCTAATTAAGACCTAGTCTTGTGATAGGCAACATGGTAGTCATATGATTTGTGACCAGTCCAAATTACAATGTACTATGAGGGTAAAATACTCATCACATTTTGTCTGTATATTTGCTTCATTTTTTGAACATCTAAATTAATTGAAGCTTCAGATCTACTTATTGACTTTTGTACTCTTCATTCTTGTGACTTTTGCTTTACTGTAATTGTGAGAGGGTTTTTTTGAAAGAGTTAAAACAAACATGAAATCATTCTTCTATCTGAGAAAATAAGTTTTATATGTGCACAGAAATATGCACATCCACATATATAATCTGAATAAATATATCCCAGAAATGGTCCAGGTGTGGTGGCTCACAACTGTAATCCCAGCACTTTGGGGCGCTGAGGCGGGTGGATCACCTGCAGTCAGGAGTTCGAGACCAGCCTGGCCAACATAGTGAAACTCTGTCTCTACTAAAAATACAAAAAAATTAGCCAGGCGTGGTGGTGTGTGCCTGTAATCCCAGCTACTTGGGAGGCTGAGGCAGGAGAATAGCTTGAACCTGGGAGTTGGAGGTTGCAGTGAGCCAAGACTGCCCCATTGCACTCCAGCCTGGGCAACAAGACTGAAACTCAGTTTCAAAAAATAAATAAAATAAATAAATAAAATAAATAAATTCCAGAAAAGAGTTCCTTCAATTACATTAAAATGAATACAGTATCACCTGTGCTGGTTGCCCTTGGAACAGCCTCCAGCCATCTGATTATTTCTCCCTTAAGATGATAAATTCAGCATACAATTTTCTTTGTTGTTTTTGCATGTAGAATGCATGGACCAGAGAAAACACTTTAAAATCTCACTTCTCATTGCTCTGTCATAGCTCCTTGTTCTCTCCCCGGAGCTGTTGTGCATCCCATTTCCCTTGGATGAAAAGTAATATTCAGCCTGTTGTTTGGCAGGAAAAGTACTCCTCAGTCATAGTATAGGAGATTAGAGACTTTTTTCCTTGCTTTGCTGTTCAGCAGAAATTAATTCTTAAAAGAAAGACCACCACCTTGTAATTGAGCTAGTGAATTCACTTCAAGGGAAGTTTCTATGTTTGCAAAGCCATTTAAGGAAGAGCTTCAAGAAAAGGAATTTCTGTGGCTCCATTTCAGTTGCTAGGGCTTTTACTCTGTGCTGAAAAGGCTATAATCATTGCTCATATATGCAAAGACAAACTTGAAGAAAAGAGAGCAACGGAAACAAACAAACAGATGCTCCCCACCGCAGGATCCGAAGTGTCAGGGAGGGTGTTAGGTTTCCCCTGAAGGGGTGGTGTTCTTTCTAAGTTCAGCCCTGCCATGTTAGAGGCAGCTCACCCAGTCCTAAATCAATATTTCCTTTAGTAAATTGGGAGTACAGCCCATGGGAGATGAGCCTGCAACCAATCTGAGAGTCATCTTCAATGACAGGGTGAGGTCTCAGCATGAACTCTCATGGAGCCCCAGCCTCCTTTGATGTTTCTGCCTCTGCTTACCTAGTCCAATGTGTGTGCTGGTTTTTCTTTCAGTCCCCTCCTTGTTCTGAAGCCTGTGAGGAATTCCAGCCAGCTTGGCAGACACCCTGAACCACCTTCTCCTGATGTTAGGGTCTCTTCTTGTTCCTACCCCACCATTTTGGAGTCAGTCTTAATACATACAGAAACAGAGAAGTCAAATACTGTCACTGGCCTGATTTTGAGAAACATTGCCATCCAGGAAATAAACAGTTATTTTACTTGACTGATCATGTTTCCTGTATATTTTGATTTGGACTTGAATTCATCAATTTGCCTTGGATATTAACATGTGTACTGCTTACCCTCTTCATACCCATTTATACTTCTGTACTTCCTGGGGAATTATTTCTCCTTTTTTTTTTTTTTTTGAGATAGTGTCTCACTCTGTGACCCACACTGGAGTGCGGTGGCACTATCTCGGCTCACCACAACCTCTGCCTCCTGGGTTCAAGCGATTCTTCTGCCTCAACTTCCCCAGTAGCTGGCACTACAGGCGCATGCCACCTCACCTGGCTAATTTTTGTATTTTCAGTAGAGACAGAGTTTTGCCATGTTGGCTAGGCTGGTCTCGAACTCCTGACCTCAGGTGATCCACCCACCTTGGCCTCCCAAGGTGCTGGGATTACAGGCATGAGCTACCACGCCCGGCCAGAATCGTTACTACAACCAGACTGAACTTCAGATATGTGTGCTGTCTGCTGTCCGAGATGCCTGCCAGACATACCTTCAACTTCCTTCCATCTTTTTCCTTCTTTTCTCTTTCCTTTCTTCTTCATGAACATTTAAAAAAAAAATTGATTGGGGTTTCCAATGCACTGTATGTCTATGCACCCCCCTGCTCCAAATTCATATAATAAAATCCTAACCGCAAGATGGTGGTGTTAGGAGGTAGGGCTTTGGAGAGGTGATTTGATCACGAGGGCAGTGCCTTCGTGAATGGAATTACTTATTATAAAAGAGACACCAGAGAGCTCCCTTGTCTTTTCTGCCATGTGATGTTACAGCAAAAAGACTGCCACCCATGGAGAAACAGGCCCCCCGATCCATCAAATCTGCCAGTGCCTTGATTTTGGACTTCTCAGCCCGCAAAACTGTGAGAAGTAAGTGGCCGTTGTTGATTAGCCACTCAATCTGTGGGAGTTTGTTATAGCAGCCCAAATGAACTAAGACAGAGTTGTCGTGGTTTTCCAGTTCATTTAAGGGCATTATCATTTTTATCAAATTTACTGCACAGATATTTCTCAGATTCCTTGCCTTTTAGTTCAAGGGGTTCTTTCCCTTTAATTTTATCACTTAAGAAAGATAAATTTTTGTATTTTAAACAAACAAGCAAAGCTAAAAGTCCATAGTGCATTGTAGACAAGCTTACTTGCAATTTGAAGAGTTGTCACCAGCTTGCTCTGATGCCTAGTGCTGATGTTTTTCTTAGGTTTCAGGATTGGGTCCCAATTCAGGACACATGTGACATATTGCCATACAGTAGCCAGCAGGTGTATAAGCCACACTCTTGCAACACAAAATTAGAAACTTAATACAACTCTGTTGGGTAAAATAGTAAAATAAATGCATACATTGATCAGGTTTCTAGCATTCTATTAACCTTTTATGAGATATAAATCACCCAGCATAAACATGGTTTATTTTTCTCTAAAAGTCCTTTTAAAGTTATGGAAAAAGAACCCAGGAAATTATGTATACTTGAAAAAAAATAGAATTTAAAATATGCTTATAACTAAGACTTTGTAGTTTAAGACATGTACAGAGGAATTGCCAAGTATCAATTCATTCTTAAAAATATTCACATTGGATAATTACATTGATTTTTCTGTTTTCCAGTTTTCACCGATTTTGTTTTTAAGGTATTTTTATTTTTTATATTGTAAAATGTCAGTATGAGTTATATTTGCTGTTTGCAACTCTAATAATTTGTATGACTCCAACAAATTCATTTGTCCCTTTGTTTTTAATTTATATTATATGCCTGTTTAAATTCAAACCCCTAATAACTTGCTTTCAATGGCTGAAAATTAGTGAATATTTTCTCCAAATAACTCAAGCAAGTGTGTTGTGAACATTTTAATAAATCCAGGTTGCTAACATGATTACTCAATTTAGTATGATATGAAAAGAATTGTTGCCTTTTCACGTTAGTGATTAAATCTCACTTTTAATTTAATCTTGTTTTTAATATTCTTTTTCTCCTCCAAAATGAGGTATTCATATATGAAAATGTTTTTCACAGTTGAAATATCTTCTTAAATTATAAAAGCTACATGAACTCCTTAGGGAAAAAGAAAATCTTAACAGTATAATGCAGAGAGTAGAGTGACTCCTCTCACGCTCTCTTTTCTATATAATCCACCTCACCTGCCAACATATTGGTGTATAATAACACTGGACTCTCCTAGGCTCTCCCCTTCTCCACCCCACACTTGAACACACATAAATGTGCATATAGATATTCATAAGTATTTTAAATGGACAACTTTGTATGGAAATGCTTAGAATCCAACTTTACAAATATTGGTGGGGGCATTGTATAAAATTTTATTTGTAAATTGTATCTCAGTAATGTTGGAAAATTTTTTTAGAAGAAATTCATTCTCATGTACTTTAATTTTTTTGTAAAAATCCATGTTGTGTTGACCATCATCATGCATACATCTTTGTTCCCTTTGTCTCTTAGGGGATAAACATCTAGCACAGAAATTGTTAGGCCAAAGGGAATGCATATGATATATTGATAAACTTCCAAATTGCCTTCCAGATAGATACCAATTTAGAGATGTACTAAAAGTGTATGCTCAAATCTTTTCTAACATTGAGTATGATCAACCTTTCTTAATTTTTATGTCTGATGGGCAAATTTTTTTTAACTTTTTATTTATTTGATCATTAGAGATTTATAAATGATGCATATAATTATTTGTATTTCTTTTGGTAGTTGCCATTTTTCTATATGTTTATATATGTTTAACTGAAATGTAGAAAATAACTTATTTTAAATAGTAATACTGTCTGATAATGCAACTATTTTTGGCTCTTATTTCCTTTTCATCTTTGATATATCTTTGTAATAGCTTAAACTGATATATAACCAAATCAAAATTGTGTTTTCTTCTAATGCTGAGTTTCAGCTCATAGCTACAAGAGCCTTATGCATCCCAAGATCTTTGTTTTTTTAATTTACTAGTTAAACAGGTTACAGGCTTTTAAACATATTTGTATTCATTTTCTTTCGTCTTTGTTGAACATGGCAGTAATAAACTCCAAATTTTAAACTTGTATGTCCTAGTAAGGAATGTTCTTCATACATTTTTACCAGAAATAGACTTTCCAAATAATCAGAGATTTTGAAAAAAGCTGATATTGCATCCAAGTCAAATTTGTATAACATGCCAGATATTGAGACTCCAGAACAAATAACATAATATTTCCATCCTCTGAAGGATAAAGGTAGATAATGGGAGAGAGAAGAAAAGGCTTCTGTAAAATGGTAATTTCTATGTCTTCTAGTAGTATTTTCCATAAAGTATTCTTCATCAATCATCAGAGGATAAACATCGAGAGAAATGGGTTCTATTGTCAAATACATTTGGAATTATATATATATATGAGTTTTATAATTGAGTTTTATATAATATATGAGCTTTATGTAATATTTCATATGGTAATATGTTTTATTAAGTACCAAAACAACAAAAAACAAAGTATGTTTCCCAAATTTACTTATTGATGGAGCATTTTTACAGAGAGGCGGCAACTAAAAATAGTGTTTCAAAAAATAATAACTATATTATATTTATAATATATAATTAACATATTTCATGTATGTGTATATATGCATGCATATGTGTACATTATATATGTGTGTTTGTATGTTCATGTATGTCTTTATATTAAACTGATTATCCTGTAATCTGGGAAATCATTACTTTCTACACTACTAGGCTCCAGTAATGGAAAAGTTCAACACATGCTTTAATATTCATCTCAAAGGCATTAATTTGAGAGAAACAAAAAATGAGTTCCAAAAGCTTGGATTTCAGAGCTAAGCTATAGAAGTCCGCAGGGTCTTCTGTGTGAGAACAAGTGGAATCATCACTCAAAAGTCTATGCCAAGCCAGGCGCAGTGGCTCACACCTGTAATCTAGGCATTTTGGAGGCTGAGTGGGGTGGATCACTTGAGTCCAGGAGTTTGAGGCCAGCCGGAACAACATAGTGAGACCTCACCTCTACAAAAAATGAAAAATTAATTAGCTGAGCATGGTGGTGTGGACCTGTAGTTCCAGCTACTCAGGAAGCTGAGGCAGGAAGATCATTTGAACCCAGGAGGTTGAGGTTGCTGTAAGCTATGATTGCACCAAACTCTATCTTAAAAAAAAAAAAAAAGTCTACACCAGCTTCAAGTGATTAATCACCCCTTCTCCCCAGCACCAGGCAGCTGGGTGGAAGCTGAGCAAGTAATCAGTCTTTCACTATGTAAGTGAATACCACGTGTGATCCCACAGCCAAGGAACTACTTTATCTGCTCCTTTGTCAAGAAATATAACTTGTCTTTTATAGTAGCCTATCTTCCCCTAAAAGTTCAGTGGGTTTGATGACCTTTGAGTCTGAATCTTTGCTCAGCCTATCTGAACTACCCTACCTGACCAGCCTTCTCTATTCAACTATGCAGAGCACTCATAAACCGCTCTGTGGACCTAGAGGAACAGAAGTGCTGGGAAAGGCACAGGAGCCCAGCACTTGCACTGTATATGCGTATTTCTGTGCCCATGAAATGGCGGTCCAGATTACTCAGTACTTTCAGTTGAGCAAGAATTATGGATTCTTCCTTTCCATGTCTGATCCAAAGTTAGTCTTCTAATCCCCACTGTATTGTATCACATTGTGATATATGGTGATAAGATTAGAAGGCAGATAGGGATAAAATTTGTCAATTAAAAGTACCTCAGTCTTTTACTATTTAAGAATGAACATTTTACCATTTACTTAATCACTTCAAACTTCAACTCTGTAGTAGCTGTTTCTCTCCCACCCTAAGCTTGCATTTTTTTCCTGCAATGCTAGTTTCCCTTTCCTCATTTCTTTAACTTTTCCATGGCAAGGAACCCTCAACTAAGGCATCCCTTCATCCAGAAAGCCTTCAATCTTCCCCAAGAACCATTCTCTTTTTCCCCACCAGTTTCTTTGGTCATGCATATCCTCTCATCATTCTGTCTTCTTCTATCTCACTGAATGGCCTCTATACATATTTATCAGTATGTACTCTCTCTATGCATTTTCTTTGACCCAATAAAAGAAGTTCTCAAGGATATGGAGAGGGTCCTGTGTTTTCTTCTTTTCCTTTTGGATTCTCTGTGGTTCCCATCATAGTCCTGGTTACCTAACAAGCACTAAGTAATTATGTGGTGGGCAAATGATTTTGTGAATAATGTAAACACTCCGAAATATTCGCACAGCAAACTTGAAGACTTACATAGAAAATGGAACCAATGATTAGGACCTGCTCAGTCATTCATATTAACTTTTCTTATTTCAGACTTTCTTAACAGTTTCACCTACTTCTAGCCGCAACTCAAAAACCACAATGATAACCACTGTCCTTATTCCAATTGTTTCTTCCCACGCCTGTGAAGAAAAGGGTAAAGTAACGAGGTCTCAGAATGACATGAAAGCTTGAAGGTCTGTAATTCTTCAAAGTGGCAGGGCCACCATCACTTAGTTTCCCTATTTTTAACCTGGAAATTGGCTTCATTTTCCTATTTTCACCCTGAGTAACTCTTTCTCACTGGAAATATTAAGGGATACTTTCAGGAAAGCTGTTAAGCCATAGGTGAAATTGTCCTGATTCCTAGCAAAATTTATCAAGTCAGTAATTGTTAATTTAATGTAATGTGTGATGCAAAGGTGCTAGGACTTAGATATGTTGAATGTAGTTAATACAATGTCATGCTTTGTATTTTGAAAAAGCTGCTCTTGGTCATCATATTTCAATCTCCAATTAGGTTTTAAAATAAACCTAATTGTAGGTTTTTATTTTCTTTTTGCTGTACCCTTTTTAAAAATATAAAGGCTCATAAGGTCAGGGACACACACAAGTTAAGAACAAATTGTTGCGCACATATAAAAGTGATTCTTAGCCAGCCTCAGTGGCTCATACCTGCTATTTGGGAGGCTGGTACAGGAAGATCACTTGAGGCTAGGTGTTCAGGTTCAGCCTGGGAATCATTACAAGATCCTGTCTCTAAAACTAAAACAAAATGATACACACATACAAACAAAAATAAGACAAGCCTGCGGTCAAGTTCCAACAGTATCTTCTCAAAGAAACCTTTCTTTACATGCCTTCTCACTCTCTCCACCCTTGGGAAAAACAATTCACCATTGAACACAATAGGGACCACTTACTGAATGCCTGGTACATGCTAGGCACTCTACTAAATACTTTACAAATGTCATCTCTCCGGTAATCCTCTTCCCAGCTCTAGGAACTTACATCTTCATTTTGCAGATGAGCAATCATATTTAGAGAGGTTAAATGATATGACAGATTCATGCAGCTTGTTTGTGACAGAGCAGGAATTTAAAATAATGTTCTCTTCAAAGCTCAGTCTATTTCTCTAAAACAGTCTGCCTTGCCAATCTGTAGCAATCAACTCAATATATTATACTTAGTTTACTTGTTAAATTCTAAGTTTTTAGTTTTAATTTTTTAGTGTACTTATTCCATTTAGAAAATGTTTAAAACTGTGTGGACTGTGCTTAAGATATATATATTTATTACTTTATAAGACTTGTCAACAGCTGTATAAACCAAAATACTATGTAAAAAGAACTTCACAGTTCTGAATACTTATAGCTAAATAGTTTTTTGTTTCCTAGCTTTAATTTTTACATGTACTTTAATGACTTCTTTGTTCTTTCTCTCTACATATTCATTGCCTCTTATTCAAACATGGTATCCTGTGATGATATAGCATTAGTAGATTAAAAATGTGTTGAAGTCTTTACTATAGTTTGTTTAATGAAATAATTCGTCAAACATTTAATCTTTGGATAGTGATATTCTTGCCTCACTTCTGTGGCTCTCATTCCTATAACTTATTTTAATTTCATGGGTATTATCTTTTGTGCTGGTCAACTTAATTTTATGAGTCCTTTTTTAACTTTAAATGTAAATGTAATATTCCTAGAAGTTGAGACAAAATCTCTGTGTAAGAATCTTTTACAAACATTTACATTCTTAACTAAACATATATATCAGTTGATAATATAAGTTAGGATATTTAACTTGGCAATTTCAAGTATCTAAGCTTTCTTGCCTTTAGGCTTTCTTCAAGTGTAAGACATTGCAACTCAAAAGTGTGTATTTTTGGAAACGACTCATCATCATCCCAGAAAAAACTGCGGAGACTTTGTATATTTAAAGGAGAAAATTCCAAACTATTTTTGCCTTGAATAATCTTTGTAGAAAAATGATTTTTAGTGCCTTTGGCAAATTGTCACAGGCAAACAACCCTACTTCTCAACTTAAAAGAAAATTTGAAATTTACCAAACTTAAAAGCCTTTTTCTAGGACTGTGTCCATCACTGTAATGGGGCAACACATCAACACATGTACCTGTTCTAGAAGACTACAAAAGCACAGATCACATCCACTTTCCATTATAGAGCCTTATCTCTAATTTCTAGAAAGGATGGTGAATTTCAGGATCATTATGAAACAACAATATTAGAAGAAGTTGAAGAACCACTACAAATTACATTTGCAATAGGTATTAACTGCTCCTGGACACTACTTCCTTTTTACAAAGCAAATCAAATCCAGTTCTGGAACCTCAAGTTCTAACTCAATGAGAAGCTCAAAGACATACATGCATGGATGCACATTGGATTAACCCCAACTGGGACTACTGTGTTCTATGAAAAGTGGAGAAAAGTGTGCAGGTTGGAAAAATGCCTCTGGGTCATCATCCATTGTGGTGGATATTTTTTCAGTCAATGTAAAATATATATCTCTTTGATAACTGTGATATAAAAAAAATCTGAAAAGACAGTATTTTAAGGTAAAATTAGAGATTACTAAATAGGCAGTTACCAAGAATTTGGAGAAAAAACGCAAGGATAAAATTATTAAAATATAATACCATACAATTAACAAATAATTCCTTGAAGAATACTAATTAAACTTATCCTGAGAGGAGCAAATGAGTTAAGTCTCATTTGCATACAGATTTCTGTTTGTTAGGATGCAATAAAAGGTAGGATTAGGGGACATTTATCAAACTGTATATATTATGGAAAAGAAAGCAAAACTTTTGTAAGTGGAAATCACTTTGGTTAATTATTAGAATTTTGGTTTGGTTGTTGTTTATTTACTTTTTTTTTGGAACAGGGATACAGTTAGACTTACAGCATTGCAATATCTTTGAAAAAAACAGTGTTGAAAAACCAAAGGATTATGGGAAATAAGGAAACAATTGGTTATGAATGCAAAATTAAACTAAAGTCAATGAACACAGATGAGAATTAAATAGATGGATTGAAAGCTGTGAACAAAAGAGTTTCTAAAAATTGCTTATGAGACCATTATCATTTACTTAATAATAAGATTATTATTTCTTATCTTATTATTAGAAATAATAAGATTTCTAAAGTGATTAGTAAGCCTGCTCAATTTTTAGGTGTCATTAAATCTTCAGAAGAATGAAATGACAGAATGAGTAGCAAAATCTAAAGATTATCATGAGAGATTATATGGAGGGAAGAGACGTATATGAACTTCACAGTAGATAACATAAATACCTGTACTAGATATAAGAAAATGACTTCAGTTTTAATTTGATTCTTTACAAGTCACTCTTATTCCAGGATAAAAGTGTCATTATGTGCTTTGCTTTGAATATATCACAATAAAATAACACAATATGCTGGCATATTTGAGAATCCTAGATGGAGAGAAGTGAACGCAAAACTACAATATTATTCTACACTTGTATAAAATACCCTCAGACTTGAGATATGCGTTTCTGGAAACTGCACTTCAGGCAAGAAATTACTACATTGAGAAAATCCATAACAATGCAATAAAATTATTAAAGCAGCAGCCCCAAACTGGTCAATAGATGATGCTCTAAGCATCCCTAAATCACTCCCCACAAGGCCATAACTTCTGGACTTTGATTATGGAGCAAACTTCCCTGTGGCCCTTTTTGAAAATTCAGATAGTATCCCCCACTAGAAACCTAATGTATTAGAGTATCCTGCAGTGTGGACTTAGCTTAGATGTCTGTATTTTATAAAGTCCCCCAGAGAAGATAATCACAGGATATAAATGACTAATCTATTGCTTACTAGTAGTTCTTGTTAAAGTTTGAACAAATGGAGTGATAACATCATAATCAGCACCTTAGTCCTGCTCTCCCTTCTCTTCATAGGCATATGAAAATTACTAGAGCAGTGAGGACCAGGGCCCTGCCTAGCATGTGTGTGTGTGTGTGTGTGTGTGTGTGTGCATGAGCGTTTGTGCATGTGTTTTCAACTCCTAAATAGTTAGCATTACCACAAACCAGCTTTCAAAATGTATTTCTTAAATGAATAAATAGATTACTAAATACTTCTATGAGCTAAACACTATATTAGGCCCTTGTGCATTATACTTTGCACTTTTTAAAGCAATTCTAAAAAGCATGTGATGTAATTCCTAGGTTAGGGTAAAGATGATCAGAATCCACCTTTCAGTTGTGTGAAGTCACACAGCTCGTCAGTGTGTGCCCCGCCAGCATCAGATCACTGATCTTCCCTCCACACAAGGGATCCCAAGGCTTCAAAAAAGCAAAGAGTCCTCTCATCGCAAAAGCTTGAAGTCTCATGAATTATGGAGGTGAAAGCATTTCTATATAAGTAATGATTTTAAAAAATAAATTAGGATTCTTCAACCTGGAGAAATAAAAATGAAGAAGAAATGTTATAAAATCCATAAACTCAAAAATATTATGAGAGGACGGACATGAAAATTTTCAGTAATCCAAGAATGTTTGAAGAGGCTGTCCCCAGAAACTCACAAAAGATACTTTTTAGAACTAATAAAAGATACTTCTACTTTATAGAGTTAGTTGTAAAACTTTGGGACTTAAAACCCTGAAAATGCTTCATTTTGAAGATCTAAATGAATCTGAAGAGGATAGAGAAAATTCCATAGGTGGAAAACCCCTAACAAATTGAAGGGAAACTAGGACTTGAAGGCAGGTGTGGGTCTAAAATATAATTTGTATTAATGAAGTATCTCAATCTTTTAAGTAGAGTCCAATTTCTTTGAAGTTCCAGAACTCCCAATTCTCTGCCTCCTATCTATCCGCTTAAAAAAAAACAAAACTGAAGTTTATCACAGTTGCTCTTCAAGTAGAAAAGCTAAACCAATGCTGTAGTTCCATGTGAGTAAAAATGTATATTATACTAATGTTGGAATGAATGCTTAATGATCAGCTCAAGTTATTAATACAATTATATTAATAAATTAATGCAGTCTACATCTTACTGAACTTTTTAAAAGACAAAGTTATGAATATATATATTTTTGCAATGAGTTTTATGATAATAGGATAGGATTTTAACCAAATAATTACCCTTAACCTGGAGAAATTTTTGCCTCAAGGGACATTTGATGCGTTCCAAAGACATTTTTGATTGTGACAACTTATCTAGTGGGTAGAGGGCAAGAGACGCTGCTAAATATCCTACAATGCATGAAATGGCACCTATGGCAAAGAATTATCTGGTTCCATAGTAGGCAGGATTCTAAGGTGCCCCTGAAGATTTACATCCCCCTCCCAGAGTTCACACGCTGCATAATCCCTGAACTGTGAATATAATGAGATTTCATGCCTATGATTGTTGTGGTACAGTTGAGTTTAAGGTAGGGAGATAAACAGGTATGAGCCCTTTAAAAGAGGATAGTTTTCTCCTGATTGTCACCAAAGTGGAAATGAGAGAGAATCAGAGCATGGGAGGGATTCAACACAAGGGAGGTTGTTGTGGAGATTTAAGGAGCCATTGATCAGGGATCTGAGAGGAGCCTCTAGGAGCCAAGAGAAGTCATTGGCTGACATCCAGCAAGGAAACAGAGACTTCAATTTTACAACAACAAAAAACTGAATTCTGCCCATAAGAGGAATAGGCTCAGAGAGCACCTTGAACCACTAGAGGAGAATGCAGTCCAAGCCAGAGCAAAGATCCTGGCCACACCATCTTGAGCTATGAGCTAAGAAACAGGTGTTGTTTAAAGTCACAAAATTTGATTCGTTATGCTGCAGTATAAAACACACACAGGCCCAATGTGTCCATAGTGCCAAGTCTGAGAAACACTAGCTAAAGCATTCTGGTCTAGCACTTCTCAAATTACTATTAAAGGGATTTACTAGGTAGTTTTCAAAGAAACAATGAAGAAAATCTTCCCCTGAGGATAAACATTTATTTAACTCAGATCAAGTTAAAGATGTTTTGTTACTGTGGGACATTTTAGAAACTTTAATATCCTGGTTATGTTAAGAAGCTACAGGAGAGGAGTTGATTATAAAGCAATTCCAAAGCGCATTTGAATAAAGATCTGCTATTCTGGGAAAATGGATTAATGTATTTTGATTCCAAAATCAATTAATATCTTTTGATTTGATTAGGATCAAATTTAGTCAAATATACAAATGAAACAAACAAACAAAAAAAAGAAATCAATTTCATGGCTCATCTTCCTAATTTCAAACTAAATCAGATGTACCAAAAAAATATGGATACCTTTTGTAATTTAGACTATTACAACAATAACAACAATGTTTTTGTTTGTTTGTTCGTTTGTTTGTTGAGACAGGGTCTCTCTCTGTCACCCAGGCTGGAGTAAAATGGTGCAATCATAGCTTACCGTGACCTTGAACTCCTCAGCTCAAGTGATCCTCCTGCCTTAGCTTCCCAAGTAGCTGAGATGACAGGTGTGCACCACAAAGCCCATCTAATATATTATATATATTTTGTAGAGATGAGGTCTCGCTGTGTTGCCCAGGCTGGTCTTGAACTTCTGGACTCAAGTGATCCACCTTAGCCTCCCAAACTATCAGGATTATAGTTGTGAATCACCACGCCTGGCAACAATAATGCTTCTTGATCATGTATTATTACAGAGGTCTTCAAATAGTGTACAGCATATCGGGAAGTTCAAATCTGCAAAGATACAGTATGTATATTTCAATTATTTGTGCAGGAGAGATGCTAGGGCTGAGGGAAATGCATGTTAGACATTACATCGCATTCTACTTTTACTAGCTCTGCTACTGTCTTCTTTCCATGGTCGTCTTCTGGTCACTTTTAAAGCATCTCCATAGACCTGGAAGAAACTTTATTTTCTCTTATTCTTGCAACACCCATAGATTATCATTCTGTTAATAATGCTAGCACATGGAGACGGGGAGGGGAGGTGTGGTAAAGGGATCTTCTACCTTTCTTCAGACTTCCTGAGTGCGCACTATCATTCTGTGGGTTTCAAAATGCCCTCATCCATATTTTCTACTGTGGTTTGGACACTCGCTTTGGCTGCACTGATATTTGTGATTGCTACAAACTACTGGACACCATTTCTGTCTGTTTTTACTTCCAGGTTCCACATTGCTTGCAGTAGTATCAGTTTCTCCCAGCCCAGTATCCACCCCTATATGTGGCTCTATGTTCAGCGATAGCCAACCTTTAATATATATTACACTACAGATAGTAACCAGTCACTGCTGATGAGATTCAAACTATGAGAAGGCATTTTTTGAACAATGACAATAACCCTAGCAATACTTTAAGGGAAAACAATGAAATCTCCACCAAAAAAAAAGGTTTCCAGTATCTGTTAGTTAAATAGCTGCTATGTCTGACTTAGTAGAAAAATTATATTAACAACGTCAATGCCCTCTATTGGTTTTCCACTAAATATAGCTAACATATTTAACTGTTATTATTCCAAAATGATTGTTTTTAGCTCATCTCAAAACCATTTTAGAGAAGGATTGTTTATATCTATTTTATACAGAGAACAACTTTAACATGTAGTATAATCGATTCTTTAGATTAGAAATCATTTTTATTCTATGCTTTACTCGCTGGGAATTAATCTTCATGTGATCAGAATGAGGCTGCTATTTAAATACTGAATTACACCTACTAAATTGAGAATAATTGCTTTCTACCTGGTATTAAAGGACTTCCGTAACAGTCCCAACCGGCCCTTTACAATCTAATCTCCCATTACCACCCTACACAGGTGGTATACTCTAGCCAAAATAAATTTGTCACCATTTTACATTCTTGTTATACTCACTAAAACATTTACGTTTATTGCTCTTTTACTCAGAAAGACTTTGATTGAGGATATCCTAGGTTGTGTTACAGCAGCAGATAGCTCCAAAATTGAAGTGACGTAACCCACCAAGTGTCTATTTCTTGCAAATACTTTATGATTAATGCAGGTCATGGAGGGGTAGAGGGGTTGTGGGATTACTGTGGTTCACAAGATCTCTGAGACAGGCTGACAGAGACTGCAAATTTAATTTCTTCACATTTATTTGGCAATAAAATGGAAAAAAGAATGTCTACTTTTGCAAGTCTGTCATGAAGATTAAATATGGGAAACACTGTTTGGATATCCCAAAGATAACATTCCTTCTCTCTTTTTCCACTGAACACCTGTAAGAAACAAATTTCACCTCCCATTTGGACTATAGTTATGTTTTTGCCTGCTAAATGTTAAGTGCTTGAGGACAAAGCATATGTCTTTTTTATTCTTGTATCTGCTTAATTGTCCAGATGTTGCCAGTAGACTTTCGGTAATACTTGTCGAATGTAGAGAACTCATAATTCTCCAATACTGGAATGGCTTTCTAAGTGTTCTCTGCAATCCTTGCTCTGTATTTAATCTGAATAGAAATAGAAATAAAAATAAAATATTGAGTGTTTTAGTTTTAAAGAGTCATATAAGATAAATGCATAACTAATTTTAGCTTTAACTTTTTCCTCCTACAAACCTTTATGAAAGTTTATAAACTGAGAAACTTTTTTCCAAGAAGTATGGATCCCAGCATATAGTAGTTGCTTAATGCATATTTATGAATGAAGTCTGATGCACTTGCAGAGAAACTATACAAGTCCAGAGATATTAATTATACATCTATAAAATATAAATTAATATAGGCTTTTGTCAAGAGATTTTTCTCTGAGTATCCTAAAAGAAATATTTCATAATCTTGAAGTCAACATTCTTAAGCCACATATGTTTTGAAGTAATTTAGTAATGTTAGGATTTTTATTCTTTTTCTTGATATTTAATAGGCACTTTTATAAGGGGGAGAAGAAATGTTAGAAAGTCATACTTCTACAAATGTTATTTTCAGTCTTTGCGTGACTTATTGAGGTGTCTGGCTTATGGAATGCATTTGGGCTCCATTCCTTACTCCATCAATGACTGCATAATTGAAAAATAAAAATATGAAAATGCTTACTTGTTCTGATACAGGGTCTCTTTTGTAACATGTAAGAAAAAATGTGTATAAAATATGTAAGTTCTCTGAAATGCAAAGTACAAGCTGTTATTGCTATGCTATTTTTTTACAAATTAGTTTCCTTCATCAATAGTCATGTATAGAACTGGATTAATACTAGTAGACACACTCTTAAATAGAAGGAATATATTATCAATAAGGTTATTTCATCTAAAAACGCAATGAAAGATTCTCAACTATGTGGGAATTTACACACATACTATTATTCAAGTGTGTTGGGAGAAAAATCTTACTCTACTAAATACATTCAGGAACATTTTAGGATGAGATACATGTTTTGAGAATACATTCATATCTGAAATATGCATTTTTCTTATAAATTCCTTTCTTCTTGATATTCTAGGTGTCAATCAATTTTTCACTGGATTTTCAACCCATAAAAAGAAGTTGTAAATTTCAGAAAAACGAGAGTGTAATTTCAAGACAAATACATCACAAAAGTATGAATAAGAAAGAAATGTGTTGTTTCAGCATAGGCAGGTATTCCTGTTAATTTATGGAGCCGTTTGTCCTGCTTGTAAAATTCCATTTTTTATGGAATAGAGAATTATTGCTGCTGTAAGATGTAACAAAATGGCTAAATGCCTGAGGGAAATACAATAAGGACATTTGGGTTAGGAATATAATAATATTCAAAAGATTTCACTGGGAAGTTAGAAAAAGTTATCCCAGTTTTCTTTTAATAAATTGAAGCAGAATGCTAATTTAAAGCTAAATAAATATAACAATCTGAATGCTGCCATGCACACCAATATAATTTATTTAAAAGATTTGCCAAATGTATATAACAATGATTAAAACCATTAATGTATGTATGTATGTATGTATGTAACAATAATTAAAACCATTAATGAAATTCCATGATTTTTTTTTGTCTTGAATATTATATCCATTTGTCTAATTTGGACTAAATATTAAATATTCCAGTCATTTTAGCTTGCTACATAAAATTAAACAAATAGAGATGGGAATGTCGAGGAAAGAAGATATATACTGTACAGTGCTGGCTGTCCCTAACTACTCATTCTGCCTTTCATTTTTACTAACTGAAACCCAGTTCTGTGTGGTTTAGTGTTCCCAGCTAACCACTTGATTTCCCCAGCTGCTGCCCATCTAGGTGTGGCCTAATGACACATTTCTGGCCAATAAGATGTAAGTAGAACAATGTTGGGCAAGGCACCCAGGAGAGCTGTGTATTCTTGGATTAAAAGAGACAGATTTAGCTGCCATTCCCTTTACTTCCCCTTTCCACTTTTATCTTGTGGAATGTCTTTGTGATGCATAGGAGTGCAGATGCCATGTTGCAATTGAGGATAAAAGTCACATTTCAAAGGTTGCAGGCCCCATAGGTAGATGGTGCCTGAAGCATCAAAGACATCTTAAGGCCACTGCCGTAGTACTGGGTTTCTTATTATATGGCGAAAATAAATCACTTTTGCAATCTTGTTGTATTTTTTCCCCTTATACAAGTGTTGAACACAAGAAAAAAAGAAAGGGAAGAGGAAGAGGAGAGATGACAGTAAATCTATGTTGTTTAGAAAGATGAAATGGGAGATTTTAAAGTAGGCAAATAATTATAAATCCTATCTTCAGTCTCCAAAAATGACTTCAAGAGTTCTAGTTATAACACAATCACTTTCTGGAGTCTAGGTGTTACCAGGAAGGGGTCTCGATCCAGGCCACAAGACAGCGTTCTTGGATCTCGTGCAAGAAAGAATTCAGGGTGAGTCCACAGAGGAAAGGGAAAGCAAGTTTATTAGGAAAGTAAAGGAATAGAAGAATGGCTACTCCATAGACGGAGCAGCCCCGAGGGCCGCTGGTTGCCCATTACTATGTTGTTGTTGTTGTTTTCTTAATATGCTAAACAAGGGGTGGATTATTCATGCCCTCCCCCCCACCTTTTTAGGGCATACAGGGTAACTTCCTGACATTGCCATGACATTCGTAACCTGTCATGGTGCTGGTGGGAGTGTGGCAGTGAGGACGACCAGAGGTCACTCTCGTGGCCCTCTTGGTTTTGGTGGGATTTGTCTGGCTTCTTTACTGCAAACTGTTCTATCAACAAGCTCTTTATGAACTGTATTTTGTGCTGACCTCGTATCTCATCCTTTGACTTAGAATACCTTAACCATGTAGGAATCCAACCCAGTAGGTTTCAGGCTCATTTTACCCAGCTCCTATTCGAGATGCAGTTGCTCTGCCGTAACTGCCTCTGACATAGGCAGGAAGTAAAACAAGAGAAAAGGTGAAAAGGGCATGTGAAATTGAGTCAGCCCTCTGTTAAGAAGTCCTCTCAGAATCCTAAACCACCAATGTGGATTTGGACAAAACAGTCCCATGTCTACCACTGTCTGTAGGGAGATTGAAGAATATGTTTCCTTACCTAGGTACATTGCTTTTGCTTTATCATTGTAATAGTAATCTTATAAAATGAGATGGGTATCTTTTTTTTCTTACTAGTATTCTCTGGAAAATTTGGGGGCCACTTCTTACTTTCATCCATGTAGCTGTTTTTCAGTATGTATTTCACAGTTTCAGACTATGATGTAAGGTTTACTAGCGTCAAACTGCAAACTCAAGTTAGGGCTGGATCAGCGATCCTGAACTCTTGAACAGAAAGTTGGCCTGTTTTTGTCGAAGAATCCTGGCCAAGACAGATTCATGTATGTTCTCTCCCTCTCTCAGTTGAGCTTTCGTAGTTTACGCTTTCACTGAGCGTGAAACTCTTTCAGTTTCCCAGTCATTTTAGGTAATTCTTTTTGGGGTAGTCTTAATTGTAAGTCTCCATCTTAACTTCTCTCCATTCATGTCTTTTAGAAACACCAGACTTTGGCTACTCTGATGTCTTTAAAACATGTCTATAAATTCTCTGATGTTCCTCCTCGGTAGCAGATTCATGAGCAAAACAAATGTTGTGTTAAGTCCCTGAGTTGTAGTATAGTTTGTTTTGCAGCTATGGTAACAGGAATACTTAGGGAGATTGCCACTACCTTGTCTCTATGATTCCTCATCCTAACTTTCTGTTTTTTCATTTGTGAAGGAGGAAGACTTTTGTTTTCACAGGAGCATTTTTTTTTTTTTCTTGAGACAGAGTCTCGCTCTGTCACCCAGGCTAGAGTGCAATAGTGCGATCTTGGCTCACTGCAACCTCCGCCTCTCTGATTCAAGCAATTCTCCTGCCTCAGCTTCCTGAGTAGCTGGGATTACAGGCACCCACCACCATGCCCGGCTAATTTTTGTATTTTTAGTACAGACAGCGTTTTGCCATGTTGGCCAGGCTGGTCTCAAACTCCTGACCTCAGGTGATCTGCCAGCCTTGGTCTCCCAAAATGCAGGGATTACAGGGGTGAGCTACCATGCCTGGCCCACAGGAGCATTTTTGTTGAAAAATAAAAACAATTTAAGGAATAATATGTAATCTTAAAATTTTATTTCAAAAAATATCTTATTTAAAAGCTTGAAAATCAACAGCATGATAAGGAGCAATGCAAGCTATCGGGGTCTAGTGTGTGTGTTTTGTGTTCAGGATATAAATTTTCAGCTACTGATAGTATTTCAATAATGATTATAGTCATTTCAGTTTCTCTTTAACTTTCTCAGTTTTGTTAAGCAGTATTCAAGAAATTGCTCACTTGTCTAAGATTTTGATTTATTGATATGTTTTATGACCTTCATATATTTCATACATTTAATTTTTATGTATAATCACATCTCCCTTTAATTATGTCTTTTGTGTTTTTCTTGATTAATACTCAGTGATATTTCTGTTTTATTCTACTTTATAAATAGACTTTTGGAATTTTGTTCTTCTCTATTAAAACTTTCAAAAAATTATCTTTCTTACATCTTCTCTCTACAACTTCAAAAAATGTACTCTGACATTTATATTCCTTTCAAAGTTCTAGAAGATTTTCATCTTTTTATCCCCATTGAAAAAAATCAAATATTTTAAACTGTTCTCTCTATAACAGGCATTGTATTTAATAAATGATGTTATAGAAGAATAGACAGTTGTGATAAATTAGGAAAATGAATTCTTTTTTTTTCTTTTAGAAGTTTAAGATGTACTCTTAAGAGTGAGATGCTGAAATAGAGTGGCAGTAGAGGTCATTCAATGGAGAAAAATTTTTAAAATGGGAGATTGATGGATATCTAAATAGACATGCATATTTTCAGTCTAATGGCAGGAGTTGGGATAACAATGAAGGAGACTTTAGTTCAATTGAACTCCTGAATGAATAGGAGCAAATGACCCATCAAGATATATTAATGATAAAGAAGAGGAAGAGAGTATACATTTAAGAAAAGGAGAGTGTTTTATATGAGGAAGAAAAAAATGATCAAGCTTTGAAAAACATGGTTAGAAGAATGAGTCATGGCTCTGCCTCCAGACTTCATGGACAATAATGTGAGGTGAGAGAAGGACCAGTGTCCAATCATGGAGAGAAATACAAGTTTCAGTCTGTGGAAACAAATAGAAGTTTCTACAAATAGACTATAAATACAGTGAACTTTTTTGGAAATGCAACGAAGTTGGATTGTACAGTATGGTAGAAGGAATAGAAAGCTATGTATTAATAAAGTCATGAAAGCAATGGGTAAGCAGAATATGCTATCTTCAGGAACTGTGGCTATGAGAGATACAGATGGAATCAGCCTATGGATATTAAATGCCACACCAGAAGGCTGAATGAAATCAGTGGAATGTCTGTGGCTGTGACTGAGGGGGTAGCTTGAATTGGCATGTGGCATTGCCTCAGTAGAAGCTGTATAGTCTAAGTGGAAGAATGACGAGTGGCTTATTCTTCTTCTTGTATTCAGGGCTCACCAGAGTGTTGTTGCTTCTACTGCTGCTTAAGCCTAGCCTTGCTGAGTCCTATCTACTGTTGAGACAAAGTCTCAGTGGTGCTACAAAGGTACAGTGCTCCTGAGTGTTCTGTTTCCACTGCAGAGTATAAAGGTAGTATCTGCAAAGTGGGACTTTACGTTCATGAATGTTTCCTCAAGACAGAGTAAAAGTTATATTAAATTGTCACATTAAAATAGAGAGGTCCAGAATGAATTAGTAGTAAGTAATTTAATCTGATAATCTCAGAATGAGAGTATTTTAAGTCATCAGGAAGTAAGATCGCATTAGTCTTACGTTGTGTTGGTTGACATTCTTTCTCTTTGCTTTGGAAGGCAGGGATGAGGTCTTTTTAACCTCCTTCTTTTTCTCTCTCCATTTCTTTGCTCTCTCCCCACTCTGGCTAGGGCAGTGGAATAGTAGCAGTCTAATGTGATGTATCAGACAAGAACAGCTTCTTGCCTGGTGATACTTATAGCTTGGTATTCTCTTCAGCAGGCTTCGTGGCTATTACACTGTACTTTTTCAACATTAATATTCCCATTCTATTGCTTAAATTACCCACTAAGAATGATATCAAAGTTATTTCCAGTACATTTTCATTTAAGGATAATGATCATTAATGACTACAAAGCTGAGATTTCCTCAGCTCAGAAAGCCTGAATATAGCTAAAGAAGATGAGCAGGGCTGGATATTAGTGATAAATATAGAAGATTAACTGCTCATTGGGGTAGAAAAAGATATTTAGATTGCTAAGTTGTAATGAAAATTAAAACCTATAGTTCCTAAATAGTTCTAAGCCAGCCGTTACTTATAAACAGGCTATTCCTATATCACTTATACAAAATCTTTATTAGTCTTGCCTCTAATTGCAATTTACATGTTGGAAACAGCCCTAAATTTCCTGACATATTCATGTCAGTGTCTTCTTTTACATCTCACATACCATGGTCCCTACATGATGATTAGCATATCCTCTCTAATTCTGTAAGAATTACAAAGTATATCATAATTTCATTTTGGTCACTCCACTTTAAATTGTTTATTCTTGGTCTAAAAAAATCCTATGTTTAGTATAATTGTTCTGCATATTTCCCTATACCATTTCTGTTAAATTAGAAAACTTCCTTCATTTCTCATTTCAACTTTTATTATGTTGGTCATCCTTAGTTTAAGCAAAAGAAAACGACAAGAATTGATCATCTTCTCCCACCCTTTAGCTTTTCAACTTATTTTCTCTGGACATGCTTCCCTCAGCCTCCCCCACCTAGAACTATTGATGCTCTAGGACTGCTTCCTTGACTGACAGTGTTACTGATGAACACTTTAGCCTTCTTGGCTCACACCTGCTCCTACATTAAAACCTCATGAATGAACATGTAGGAATCCGTTTGCTCCCAGGTCAGTTTTCTACTTCTCTCACAGTGGTAACTTTGTAATCAGAACTCGTGGTGTCTTAGAATTCTAGTTTCACTCCAATATCAGTCTTGAGTCTGTTCTCTGGCTGAAGCTTTGTTCTACCCCACAATGCTATAATGTTGAGCTCTGCCTTCCATGGCTACGTGAACTCTGGATACTGAGCTTGCTCATAGAAAACATGTTGTTAACATTGTCTAATATTAGATGAACCTTAAAGTATGTGGCCTCCATTTCTACTGTACCTTAATATACTTCTGCAACTAGTCTTTACAAATATGTTTTTTCATGTTTTCCATGATCTAGATAACAAGTTTTATACAGCCTTCAGTCCAAGTGAACAATTATGCCACCAATCTGAACTTCCAGTAAGATACCGATGGCTGTACCATGTATCTTCCATCAGCCTCACAATCACTCTGCTTGCATCCTATCTAGCACTGCATAATTCTCAAAAAGCTAACCTAATTCTAGGTTCAAAGCAATTCTATCATGCCTAAATAGAATTAAAAGTGTGTCCAGATACTCTATCTTATTTCATTGACTCTGAAAACTATTGTAGGTATGGTACTGGGTATAGAAAAACAAAATGCATGTATAACACTATGTAGCATGTATATGTGTGTGTGTGTGCATGTGTATATATAATATATATGATAAATATATATGATATATAATATACTATATATTATGATATATAATATATATACACACATATATATATAGCTTTTAAATATACAAACACAAAAACTAGGTATAGTTTAATTAATAGTGTCAGTCTTATCTATTATGCCTTCATGGACTATGTTATTTCTATTTAGTAGCAAAGACTCAGGACACTAAGGATGGCATCTAGGCTACCCTGTGTCAAGTAGCACTCAAATATGATATGATGGTAATAATTGATAACATAGGTATCCAACACATACAATGGGCAATTACATTTACATGAAGAAAAACTGATAATTTATTAGTTTAGAATAAAAAGGTAGATATGATTGTTTGAGCAAAACTCATTTGCCTGATATCACTTCCCAAAGAAATTATTAACTTTCTCTATGCTATTTCTCAGAGTTATCCTTAACTATGTTGAAAATTTCAGCTAGGTACAGAGCGCAAATCTCTTATCTTTTTAAAGCCTTTTCATGCTCATACACCACAAAAAGCAGAGGTCTTTTTATTACATAGTATCCTCAGTTTCACGGAGAAAAACAAATACTAGGTCATGACAGCATTAATAAAATATTTGTTTTGAGATATCAATATTTTGATTATAAGTATTCTTAGTTTGCCAAGAACAACCACATGCAATGTCAGTCATGAGCCTTAGAGTTCATTAAACCATGAATGTCCTAAATAATGTGTATCTGCTAGTAGTGTTGTCCAGGTTTGTCATTTATTATTAAGATACAAGATATTATTTTCAGTAGCATTTGGTTTGTTCTTTTCATGAAAGCATGAGAGTTGTTTTACTTACATTTAAAAAAAAAAGCATACAAGGGCAATATTCAATTATGTTATGTATCAACTAATGAATGGCAGCTATGAAATCCAGTTAATAAAAATGTTTTATTTTTGTTTTTCTGCCCACTTTATGTGTTTAGTAATGTTTTCAATTATATGTATTGAATAATGATGAATTGATGTGTAATATACTCTAAAATTAACACAGCATAATTTTTTTAATTGATTTCCAAGTATTCGAATCTGCTCTTACCTATGTTCCATGTATTTCTATTTTATGAAATTGGGCATAAATAATTCACCCATGTCACCATTGTCTTCTCTGTCTACCTTTTTACCTGAACCTTCTTTTCCATCTTTTTGCTTATTCTTTTTAAAAAATTTTCACAAACCTTTGTTTATGTCATATATTTATGTAATCATGACCATTTTAAGAAAAATATGTAAATCAATATAGAAAATCATTTGCATTTCTATAAACTAACAACAGATTGTCCAAAGAGGAAATTAAGAAAGCAATCTTATTTACAATAGCATCAAAAAAGAATAAAATACTTAGGAATAAACTTAAGAAGGTGAAAGACTTGTACACCAAGAACTATATAACACTGAAACAAATTAAAGGAGACATAAATAAATGGAGAGATATCCTGTGTTCATGGATTGGAAAAATGATTATTGTTAAACTATAATACTCAAAGCAATCTACAGACTCAATGTGATCTTTATTAAAATTCCAGTGGCTTTTTTTTAACAGAAAATAATCTTAACATTCATATGGAAAGATAAAAGACCCCAAATAGCCAAAGCAATTTTAAGCAAGAAGGACAAAACTAGAGGCATCATGCTTACTGCTTTCCAAACATATTACAAAGCTCCAGTAATCAAAACATTATGATATGAGCATAAAAACAGACATATAGGCAAATGGAACAGAAAAGAGAGCCCAGAAAAACTCATGCATAAATAGTTAACTGATCTTCAACAAGGGAGCCAAAAATATAAACTGGGAAAAGGATAGCTTTTTCAACAAGTGGCATTGGAAAAACTGGATATCCACATGCAAAAATAAAATGAAATTGGACCCTTATGCCACACACAAAGAATAACTCAACATGGATTAAAGATTTATGCATAAGACTTGAAACTGTAAAACTCCTAGAATTAAAAGTTGGAAAAAAAGCTTCTTGACCCTGGCCTTGGCAATGATTTTTCAGATTCAACACCAAAAGCAAAGTCAACAAAAGTGGGATTTCAAACAAATATCTTCTGTACAGCAAAGAAAGCATTCAACACAATAAAAACACAACCTATGAAATGGCAGAAAATATTTGCAAACCGTGTCTGATAAGAGGTTAATATTTGCATGTATAAGGAATCCCTATGACTCAATAACAAATAACCCAATTAAAAAATGGGTGAAGGAACTAAACAAATATTTCTCCAAGGAAGACATGCAAATGACCAATAGGTATTTGTAAAGGTGCTCAACATTTCTTTTTTTTTTTGAAACTGTTGTTTATTTTCCATCAACCTTATTTATTTCCATGTTGCTTAAGAGCCTGTGCAAGAACAACAGCTTAAGACCTTTCAGTGGTTGCTCCTACCCATTCAGTGGCCTGAGCAGTGGGAGCTGCAGAGTGGTCTTCCGTGGCAGGCTGAGCACTCCAATCTTCAGTAGGCACAGAGGTCACCTGCACGCTTCCAGACCAGTCTGCAATCTCAGGCTAAGTAGCAGTGAACTCAGGAGCTGGAGCAGTACATTCACCCTGAAATTCCTCCTCAGTCACAGCCTTTTCAGCAACAGCCTGCTCTTCTTTTTCAATCTCTTCAGGATCTCTGTAGAAGTAGAGATCAGGCATGACCTCCACGGGTGTTCATGGGAAATGGTGCCACACATGTGCAGAATTTCCCGAGCCAGCATCCACCACATTAAACCCACTGAGTGAGCTCCCTTGTTGTTGCATGGGATGTCAATGTCCACATAGCGCAGAGGAGAATCTGTGTTACACAGAGCAATGGTAGGTAGGTTAACATAAGATGCCTCTGTGAGAGGCTGGCAGTCAGCCCTGGGGTCAGTAACCACAAGAAGCCATGGCTCCTGGAAGGCTGCCTGGATCTGGTTAGTGAAGGTTCCAGGAATGAAGCGGCCAGCAATTGGAGTTTGCTCCAGTGGCAGCAGCAAACTTCAGCATGGCCCTCTGGCCAGTATTCCTGGAGGATATGACACTGACATCTACAGGGTTTTCAATGGCAACAATGGCATGAGCTGCCAGCGGAAGCTTCTCCCAGGTCCTCTTCAGATTTACGATGTAGATGCCATCACTTTTCCTTTTATAGATGTACTGTTCCATCTGGAAGTCAAGATTGGTGCCACCTAAGTGGGTTCCTGCTGCAAGGAACGTAAGGACATCATCCTCCTTCATTTGCAGGACATCAAGGGCTCCAGACATTGTGATAGTTTCCCTTTAAGTTACGATAGGAATCCAGAACAACACTGTATGGACCCTTCTGTAGGTAGCGCGGAAAGGCAGTACTCGACACTTCTAATCATCAGGGAAATGCAAATTAAAAGTATAGAGCTATATCACATTATACTTGTTAGGATGGCTATTATCAAAACAAAATAAAGCTACAAAAGAAAACAAGTATTTGTGAAAATATGAGAAAAGGGGAACTCTTGTATATTGTTGGTGGGAACATATGTTGATGCAGCCACTAGGGAAAGCAGTAGGAGAATCTTAAAAAAAATAAAAACAGAACTACCATATGATTCAGCAATCCCACTCTTTGGTATATATCCAGAGGATTTAAAATCAGAATTTTGAAGAGATATCTGCACTCCCATACTCACTGCAGCATTATTCACAATAGTGAGGACACGGAAGCAAGCTTAATGTCCATCTGTAGATGAACAGACAAAGAAAATGTGGCATATACATACGATGGAATATGATTCAACCTTAAGAAAAGAGAAAATCATGTCATTTGTGATGACATCAGTGATCTTGAAGTATTTTATGCTAAGTGAAATTAGCCAGCACAGAAGGAAAGATACTATATGATACTACTTATGATCCTGAAATGGTGAGACTCATGGAAGTAGAGAGTATAATGTTAGGGACGTGGAGAAGGGAGAAAGAGGAAGGTATTAGGCAAAGGACATAAAGTGTTACACAAGATGAATAATTCCTAGAGATCCACTGTACAGCATAGCGACTATAGTTAACAATACTGTATTGTGTACTTAAAAATTTGCTAAGGAGGTAGACTTAGATTGAATGTTCTTATTGCATACACAATGGTAATAAGTAAGAGGGCAGAAGGAAGCTTTTAGAGGTGATGGAGAGGTATATGGCATAGATTGTGTTGACAGTTTCATGGGTATGTACTTATCTCAAAACTCACCAAATTACACGTATTAAATATGTGCAGCATTTTGTATATGAATTATACTTCAATAAAGTGGTCAAAAAAAGAAAGAAAAATACAAAAATGAGTCACACAGAGCTTTTAATTCAGTAAGAGTAAAAAAACACATATATTTTTATTTTATTTTATTTTTTGAGACAGAGTCTTCTTGCTCTGTCACCCAGGCTGGAGTGCAATGGAGCGACCTCGGCTCACTGCAACCTCCACCTCCCGGGTTCAAGTGATTCTCCTGCCTCAGCCTCCCAAGTGGCTGGGATTACAGGCACTTGCCACCAAGCCTGGCTAATGTTTGTATTTTTAGTAGAGATGGGATTTCACTGTGTTGGCCAGGCTAGTCTGGAACTCCTGACCTCAGGTGATCCGCCCACCTCGGCCTCCCAAAGTGCTGGGATTACAGACATGAGCTATTGTGCCTGGTCAAAAAGACACTTACATTTTAAAGTTCAATTACAAATCAATTGACAAATATAAAAATATTATGTTCTTTTTCTATAACTGACAACACAGCTGAAATGATAATATAAGAGAGTAGGTATGAGTCTATTTATTATATGTGTACATCTTTTCTTAAAAGTATAGGCTGACAGAAGATTTCACATAGTCGAAAGCCTAGAAAGTACCCTGAGGGTACACAGTAATCTAAATCAAAGAAAGCTGACAAAGACAAGATAAACAAGATAATAACAGGGTCAAAACATTCCTGTTGCCACATCTAATGAAACAAACAAGCAAAGAAATAAAAAGAAAAGCAGCAGAAACAAACAAACAAGCAAATAAAAAATGCTAACTTTAATCAAACTAGGAAAGGGTAAAAACTTGTATCAGGTAGTTGGAAAATCATTGACCAAGGCAAGAAAACCATTGATTAAATATGTGAATGTTACTCTACTCCTCCAAAAGCACATCGGTGTGTAAGAAATTGGTGAGTGGAGTAGAAATTACTGGCCGTATGGCTGGGCATGGTGGCTCACGCCTGTAATCCCAGCACTTTGGGAGGCCCAGGTGGGCGGATCACCTGAGGTCAGGAGTTCAAGACCAGCCTGGCCAACATAGTGAAACCTTGTCTCTACTAAAAATACAAAAATCAGCTGGTCATGGTGGCAGGCACCTGTAATACCAGCTACTCGGGAGGCTGAGACAGGAGAATCGCTTGAACCTGGAAGGCAGAGGTTACAGTGAGCTGAGATTGTGCCACTGTCCTCCAGCCTGGACAACAAAGAGTGAAACTTCATCTCAAAAAAAAAAAAAAAAAAAAATACTGCCTGTCCCCATTATACATTCTTTCTTTCTTTTTCTTAGTATAAGAGATTCCAATTTTGGCTTGGAACACAAACACATAGGATAAAAGATTACATTTTCAAGTCTTTTTGCAAGTAGGTATTGGAAATGATTTAGTTTTGACCAATGTGCTGTGGAATGAATTGTTGAGTGTGATTGTAAGTAGGTGTCCTTGAAGGAAGGGTGCATAATCTTCCTTCCCCTGCCCTCATTTCTGCTGGCTGGTGGATGCAGTGGCTGAAGCTGGAGTGCTCTTGAATCACAACGTGGAATGTGGATACCAAAAGGAGGATTCAAGTTTAAATCAGTTGACTTAACCCTTTGCTGTCAAAAGAGTTGGCGTTTCCTGTTCTGGGTGCTACTGCCAAACGTTCTGGTACTTAGAGTCGGGATGCACAACTTCAACCACCGACTTATCAATGCAGCCGCCTGTGTATTGCAATTGGCCGTTACCTTAAGCACTGAGCCACCCGGGTTTAGTTCAGCCATTTCAAGAAGTATATTTAAGGTCAGTAGTTCTGCTTTATTAAAATGCAGCAGAGGTACTCTTCTGTCCCTTCCGTTTATAGTTCTCTGAGAGAGTTCTATTTTTTGGTCTTGTTTTGTGTTTTCTTTTGCATTTTGTATCTTGTATTTATCCCTGAACATGTTTTGTACTTTTTTTTTTTTTTAAGAAAAGGAATTCTTTTGTGTATATATAGATACTTGCATGATATACTGTAGTCAACGTTCGGTTCCTCGAAAGGTCTTGCTGCTGTCAGGTGTTATGCACTCCATCCATCATAACTGTATGAAACACATTTCATATGTAAATAAACGTGGGACATTTGGCCCTTGTAAAAAAAAAAAAAAAAAAAAAACAAGTTTAAAAAAGATTGGATCCCTCATGATCCTTGAGCTGCCATATAATCCCATACTACACAAAGGATATAGCAAAAATTTAAGCTTCTGTCATGTTTTAGCTTCCATTATTTGGATTCTTTCACAGCTGAAAATAATCCCATTCTTGATGTAAAAGGATATCAATCAGTGAAACATTCCTACCTTCCTATTTTAATCCTTTCATTCAATTGGGTGTACCAATTTAGTAAAGCTCCTAAGTGGAAGGTTGTTCTTTCCTTTCCTCCCTATCCAGGGCCAGAGAGAGACAATGGGTTATGTAAATGCTTCAGCTCTACAGACTCACATTTATCCTCCAGTGGGTTTTGCCAAAACTGTGGACTAGGTGGATTCAGGGTCACCTTGAACTGCTTTCTCCAACATGTCTGCTGGTGACAACATATTCATCTTGAACACCACAATTTCACATCTCTCAATTAGCTTAGAAATAAGCGGGAGAGAATAATTTATTGGTGGTCTCAGTCCCCCAATAAAAGTTAAGTGAAAACAACAACAACCACCACAACAAAACTCTTCCAGCTCAAAATTTAGAAGAAAGGGAATGTGATGTGCAGAGAGAAAGCAGCTCAGAGACAACAAGGCATGTAACTGTTGTCTAGGAACTTTCTGCACCCCCATGTGTCAGTAGAAAACTTAGGACCTGCTACTGGAAGGAAAGCATAGGAGATCTCAGGGAATATATCATCATCATGTCATTATGATACTTACTGTCAGAGGAAAGTAATAAGACAAGAGATGCTGGCAGTTATGAGTGTAGCAGAGAAAAACAGACAGTCTGAAAAATGGTAGCCTCTTTGAGCCTAAGCCTTCTCGTGGATAATGAAGATTATATTATCCTCACTTCTCTTATTTGGTGGATGTCGGGTCAGATGAAAAAGGTTGAAAAATGTACAGCTCTCTAAAGTGCTAAACCTATTACAGTATTTTCATTTTGCTCTTTCATCCTCTATTCTCTTGGTTTGGGATATTTCTATTTTTGGAAAAGTTCTCACCCATTTGGGTATCCAAATTTTTTGCATTCTTTACATTAACTCTTTCCATAATTCCTTTCTCATTTTAATCCTAGGTTCTGGGAAATAGGGTGGTTATTTAGAATATTGTATAATCAAGAAAGTGACATTTTAGGGTCCACATAGCTCTCAAGCTGCCTTCATTTCCTTGTTTATATCTGATGGCTTTTTTTCAGTATCAGAATTTCTAATTACCAGAATCAACTTGTCATTAAAATAGCTTTCTCTCTGGATGGTCTGTTTCCCATTGTCTCTCCTAAATCTTCCTTGGACTTATTTATTTTCCCATTAACAGATTACTATCAATATACATCCGTTTTATTTCCTTTTATCAGCTTGATTTCTTGCACCTCACTGTTTTCAGATAGTCATTGTCATCTTTTCAGGTCATTTCAACATTTCCTTTCTGTTTTTTTTTTCTTGGATGATATAGTTCTTGTAACATTGATATCCTTGGGAAAAAAATGTCAAGTTGGATTTACACAAAAAAGTGGGGGGAGAGGTAAGAAGTAGTCTTGACACATAAGGTGGGTTACAGAACCATAAATGGTATCTTAAGTCAAGATGATATAAATCAAATCTGATTTTCCTACAGAAATAATGGTAAAATATTTCTGACAGAGAGGCACAGCACTGAATTTTTAAAAGAAATGCCCATATATTTTATATTTAAACTAGAATGAATAATGTTTTGAAATCTGAATGCTAAATTCTTTCAAATGTATTAGCAGAACAAGCTTACCAATCATATAATTTTACTAAATATATTACGTGGTATTGACTTAGTAAGTATCACATTCTGCCATAGTTAAATCTTAATTCCACACATAGTTTGAAAAAAATAAAGAGGAAAGAAATACCTTTACTAGGTGAAAGGCTTCCGTAATGTTATTTTTCTTTTGGTATGTAATTATAATGGACATGTTTGAGGGGACTTTATTTTTCCTGGAGCCTGCTATAAGATACCTGTGAAGAACTAAAGGAACACTGAGGCTTTAAAACAGTGTGAATCTTTTGATAAGCAAATCTAAATATAGATTTGTATGAGGTCATTTGTGTGGCCCTATGTGCTGATGAATTGATGATCTGTGTGTAATTGACTGAGGTTCATCAATGAAAAACCCAAGAACCAGCCTACTCACTTTTCCCTGGGGACAAATGTGCAGAGAAAATTTGAAATAGGTTTCAAATGAAAATAGTTCTACTGAGTTTTACCTTCAAAAAACAATGTTATTCTCTTAGATTATGAAAAAATTGAACTTCAAGTTTTCGATAAAAGCCTTTGTGAAAGAAAGAATAAAATAGACCATCCTCTTACACATGCATGTTCCTTGACACATGGTAGGTGCTCAGTAGTTATTTATTGAATAAGCAAAAATTAACTAATGACATTTGGATAACAAAACAACGAACTGGAATTTAAAATAAATGATTGCTTTTATAGATCCCTAAACAAGAATGTGAAATGGCAGCTGACTACATTCAACCCCTTATTCCATCTCAATTGATTCAAGCCCATCTTTGTGTATTGAGCCATCGCACCAGAGAACTAGCACTAATCAAATACCCCAACTGCAGATTTACTCACAGTTTACACCTGTAAGGTTGGATGCAACATAAATATTCTGCTAAGCTTTCTCTTAAATCTGCCGGCAAATACCTTACAGGAGTTATGGTAATATAAAATTTTCTACCTTCGTCATATTTATAGTAATGAGTGGTTTAATTGACTTCCCTACAGCAGAACTCTCTTCCTTCTGAATTAAAGTAAGAGTAAAGATGGGGATATTACACTCTATTAATAGTTTAAGATGTAATAAATGGCTCAACCCAAAATAGCTGACTCAGAGACAGACAAAGATATTTTAATTTCTCAACAATTCATATGCAAGGAATGATTGCCCAAGTACAGAATCAGGGAACTGTAGGTTCTGCATGAATCACTTGAAGGCCCAATTCAGAAACTCTGAGAGAGGAATCTGCATTCTTTAACAAAATTTTCTGGTGCTTTTTGTACAATCCAAATGTTGTCAACCATTGTCTTACAATTTCTCTTACTGATTTAAAAAAAAATTTCTTAGTTAGGATGGCGTGTTAAGTGTTTTGTCCTAGAAATTGTTTCCACATCAATAACTGACTAGAGACTTACATGTAATATTAATAAAAACAGTACCTGTAGCATTTGTACTGATTATAGTATTTTTAAATATTTTTAGGAAAGAGGTAATGTGATTAATATTTGTAGAGGAAAATACAAATGGCTATAATATGTGTCAGTAGGAGCTAAAAATTCACTAGCATTAATAACTCCTCTAGTGAGCTCTCAGTATGCACTAAAGCACTATGCATGCATTCTTCCTATTGCCATGTTAGTAAATATTTACAATAGCACCACATGATAGCTATTAGTATCTCCGTGTTAACAGAGAGACTGAGGGTCAGAGAAGCAAGGTGAGTGATCTGAAATTACATCAATCAGGTCCTTCTTTTGTAGAGTTTGCATTTCAAATTTTGAGAAACTAATACTCTAAGAGAGAACGGAAGAGGTAGGGGAGAAACAGAAGAGCCTACCCACAACACAGAGAGCGTCCAAGTCTGAGGCTCCCCGGAGGTCCAGAAAACTCACTTTCCAGGAGCTGAATTTCCTCTTACTCCTCCAGGTGTACATTTTGAGTGCTTGTGCGTCTGCCCACCCACCCACTCTCTCTTCCTTTCCTCAGCTCCTGATTGGAGCCGAGTTTTTTGCTAGGGCCGTATCCCTAAAGGGAAGGTTCTGTTTCAGCACACCTGAGACAGATGGCTGGGGTGAGACAGTTAGCAGACCCTCCCCAGGTGTGGTGAAGCAGGCTTGCTGACACCTCAAACTAATCCCTCACAGCCAGCTCACAAGCTACTTGGCCTACTTAAATTTCTTTAGTATCCAGTATCCTTCTTTATTTTATTTCTACCATTTTGCCTCAAGATTGTGCCCTGTTTACACCCTCTAGTGCTCAGCTTCTCTCAGGTAAAATTTTGATTTTTATCATCTGTACATTATTGAGTATTTTGGATTTTTTTTCATCTCTTTGTGATAGTAGCATTTCAAGCCTTAAATTTTGGAATGGTCTTTTGCTAATAACTTTCAAAATGTAGGACAGCATGAGAAGAAAATGCCTGACTCACTGGCCCATAGCAGACATTTCATACATCATTGTTGAATGAATGAAATAACAAATATATAATGTTTTACATACAAAGCCCATATTTTCATATGGTTGGTTGGTTTGTTCTCTGATCTTTCCCCTTTCTCCCTCTTGGTGTCTTATTTTTGTGTTAAAGATGCAGCTTTCTGTCCATCAACAGATGAATGTATAAAGAAAATCTGGTATACATACACAATGGAATACTATTCAGCCATAAAAAAGAATGAAATCCTTTCATTCATGGCCACATGGATGATCCCAGAGGACATTATGTTAAGTGAAATAAGTAAGTCACAGAAAGATAAAAGCTACATATTTTCACTCATATGTGTGAGCTAAAAAAGTTGAGCTCATAGAAGTAGAGAGTAGAATAGTGATTTCCAGAGGCTGGGAAGGGTAGGGGAGAGGAGGAATAGGAAGAGGTTAGTTACACAACACAAAATCACAGCTTAATAGGATAAATAAGTTCTAGAGTTCTATAGTACTATAGTGTGACTATAGTTCACAGTAATTTATTGTATATTTTCAAGTACCTGGAAGAGAAGATTTTGAATGTTCCTAACACAAATGATAAAAGTTTGAAGGGATGGATGTCCCAATTACCTTGATTTGGTAATTATACATTGTAACATGTATTGAAACATTACACTATACCCCATAAATGTGTACAATTATTACATGTCACTTAAAAATAAAAGTTTTAAGAAAGATGTAACTTTTCCTTAATCTCCTTAGATATACCAATTTTATATTTTTAATACCCTCTTTTAAATTACAGATTTCTCTAGAAATCAGCTTTTGTTTTGTTGATCTTGGTTTTTACCTTTACCACCATTAGTTTTCTAAAAATACCTATCTGGTAATCTCTGATTATCTGTGTGTTTTAATAATTAAGCACTGAGAAGGTAGTATGGGCGACTTCTTCTTCTGATGTATATATGAATGATTTCTCACCTTCCCTGACTGAAGTTTGAAGAGACTTCTCAACTTCCCTGAAGTTTGCAGAGACCTCAGTGTGGAGGGGAATGTTAGAGATCACTGGAGTTCTTCACTTTAGGGTGAACAGATGGGCTATCAGATAAGGATTCTCAAATCCCGAGAACAGAGGGGGTTTTACTCTGAGGCTGCAACACTCTATTAAAAACCTGTGCTTTCATTTTGTTAGTATTTCAACTTCTTTAGAGAAGAACTCCTTATCTTTTGGCCAGAAATTGAGCTCTGTGTGCAGGTGCATGCATGTGTGTGTGTATAGAGTGGTGTGATGGTGGCATACATTGTGCACAGTTGTTTCTTTTAGAAACCTTCAGTTAATCCTCTGGTGTTTCAGCTCTGCTTGTTACTTGGGCCCTCCATACTAGGTGCTGACTTACAGCTCAGTGCCTCCCTGGAGATTTGAAGGATGTATTAGCTCCCATTGCTGCTGTAGATCCCTCGTAGAGTACTTCTGCAGTTCGATTTTTGAATTAGTTTTTAATTCCAGATTTATTAAGCAGTGCTGTTAACTTTTTAAGTGGTTAGTTGTTTTATTTTGTTTGGCTGTTTGTTGTTAATTTCTAGTTTTATTGCAATGGGTTCAGAGAATGTGACATTTATGACTTTGGACGATGGATTTTGAGGTTTATTTTGTTTTGATTTGATTTTTGGTACCAAGGATGCTAGTAACATACTGAATTTTTTGGCTACTCATCACTGAACTCCTCTATGCTTGAAGAATTCTCCCAATGACTCCTAGGGTGGGGAAGAAACCTCTGATAATAGAAGCTGGTGGATAAAGCTCACTCCAGCACATTCCCTGAGGAAGAATGCAGTATCCGACTGGGCTCAGTGAAGGTTACTAATAGGTTCCTCAAGGCTTTGATCTAATTTCTGTGCCTCACTCAACAATCTCTACACTCTTTCATCTTCTGCCTGTGGAGTAGTGAGAATGTCTTTCAGTCTAAATACAGTTATTAATGAGCAGGACATAGGAAAGGAGTTAACACAGAGACTATTCTGATCTGGAGATTTCACTGCTTACCAAAGGTTTTTCTTCTTCTGTAATTATTGGGGTAGCCACACTCCAGGATTTAATTGGGGAACTGCTTCCCTGCCATTTTGTAGTATAGTCTCCATCTTGGACTGTCCATTGGAGTCACCAAGTGTAATAATGTAAGTCACAACCAATTTTGGTCCTGGTGAAGTTTCCAGACTTCTTTAATACCTACCACCTACAAAATTCACAAACAGGTATGTATGCACACACACACATAGACACACATGCACAGACACATAGAGACACACACACACACAAAGATACACACACAGGCATATGCTTACATGTTATATTGACTCCTCTCAAATTCAAACTAGTGATGTTTTTGGAAAAGAGGAAAAGTCCACTTGCTTATGTTTGTTCTCTTTTGATATGTGCAGTCAAGTGATGTGTAAATCGAATTGGCTTTTTCCTTAAACCAATTATATTTGATTCCTCTACTACAAAAATTAATTCAAGTTTTGTTCTATTGATGGCACTGATTCTTTTTTTTCTAACTCTGCTGTAAAATTTGTTACATTGACTTGATAATTTCTATTATACCTAAAGGGAGCAAATGTAAATACTTGGGCTCAATTAAGTATCTTGAAATCAATAGTTTATTGTCTTTGTTTCCTTTTCAAAAAGTAAAGCATCCATAATGCTTCCACTAACATGAAGCTTTTTGACTTAACATCTATATTAGTTCATTCTCACACTGCTATGAAGATACCCAAGATGGTAATTTAAAAGTAAAGAGATTTAATTGACTCACAGTTCAGCATGGCTGGGGAGGCCTCAGGAAGCTTACAATCATAGCAGAAGGCAAAGGGGAAGCAAGTAACTTCTTCACAAGGCAGGAGGAAGGAGAGGTGTGAGCAAAGGGGGAAGAACCCTTATAAAACCATCAGATCTTGTGAGAACTCACTCACTATCACCAGAACAGCATGGGGGAAACAGCCCCCATGATTCAATTACCTCCACCTGTCTCCCCCTTGACATGTAGGGATTATGGGGTTAATGGGGATTACGATTCAAGATGAGATTTGGTTGGGGACACAAAGCCTAGCCATATCAGGCTTTGGTCATATGGTCTCTTTTTCAATGTAGTGCACTTACAATAAGTCACCTCATTGGACTAGGCAGTGCATGCAATTTCTTACAAGCACTCTGACACAAAGTAATAATAGGAAAGCCAATTAAGCAACAGTATAATAAATATAACAACCATCTGGCATTGAGGGATAAGTTTCTTGAGCACACTTAGAATCCCTTCGTAAACTCACCTATTGAATAGCCATTTACCTAATGACTAACCACTGACATATGTGTTTCTCCATTAGCCTCACAAGGAAAACTTTTGGTGATGTGCTGTGTTTCCATTCTTACCTCTTAGCTTTCTAGTTTTACTGAGCTGAGTTTGTCCCCAAACATAACTTTCTGTGTAAATATTTTTACTTCCACGTGGCCAAACATTATACACAAATTTTATTCTGCCTATTTGGTCATGAAATCAAATAAGAAGCCATTTAAACTCCAAGTCAATCAAGTTATTATTCTCCATTTCTAGAGATATGAATCTTATTCCTTCGCTTGCTGTTCAGGAGACATGCATTAAACAACAAAAATCTTCCAAGCTCCTGGAATATTGGTGAAAACTTCAAACTCATGAACCTAAATGTCTAACTAGCATTTACAGCAAAACCAATTTTTTTCTATCTACATTTTCCTTCTTTATAATGCGTTATAAAAGATAAGATGTATGTCTCATTTTTGTATGGCCAAAAACGTAGAAAAACTGAGCATCTAACAGGCCTTAAGGCAGGGAGCAGGACTTATATCCCTGTCTGAATAGAATAGTTAGCCAGGAGACAGAAGCTTTCTCAAGTTACATCATGGATATCAGCCAAGTTTGCAAGGAGGTAGACAGTGTGTCAGCATAATTTTGACCAGAAGCCAAAGGGATGAACTTGGGGCCAAACAGGAAAGAATTCTTCACTACCCTAGAGACTGAAACAAAGACCCAAGACAATAACTTGAGCCAGACATTAGACATAGGAATGAATAACTAGACCAGCTACAACCTTCGAAGTTGAGAGGTCTACAGACTAAAGGAGAGTAATGATGAGTGTGCTGTGAAAGTCTGCATTTTTAAAATTCCACTGCTTATTATTTTGAGGAGAAATGCACCAAACATAACTCTACTTGTAGTAAAGGAAGGGTTCAATAACGATGCTTTTTTATTTCACTGAGAAATTTAAAGCAATTCAGCATGAGAGTTCTGCTTTCACAACTACAAATAGAAGGCAGGGAAATTCTGGGCCAAAGACAGCAGGTTCCACTGAGGCCCTCACCTTCAAGCCAAAAAGCCTGGAACCACGGCCCAAAGTAAAAATTTACATTCCTATTTTCCCACTCAAATGTTGCCTTTTCCAAAACCACCCACGGCCCACTCGCTTCCCATCCTGTGCCTACAAAAAGCCCAGAATGCAGCTGGCAAAGAGGAGAAGCAGCTGGATGTTGGAAACTATGGCTGACATCAAAGAGAAGAGGCTTGACTTCAGAGGGACAGCTTGACAGCGTAGTTTCAGAGAAGAGTCCATCCCTGCCCGGACCCCAGGGGAAGATTACCTTCCTGCTCTGACCCCTTTTCAGCTCCCCTTCCTGATGAGAGCCACTTTCAATGACAATAAAATCCACCACATTTACCATGTTCAACTCATTAGTGCAACCTCATTCCTGCTGAATGCAAGACAAGAACTCAGGTGCCAAGAGTGCAGGTGAAAAAGACTGTCACACTGACCCTTCACTGCGCTGCTAAAACTTAAGCCATCCACGATAGCAGAGATAAAAGAGCACTCTAATACTCCTTCTGGGGCTTCAGGGGTTGCATGCACCCCTGTAGACACTGCCACGGTGCCACGGGGCCCACGTGGAATTTTGCTCCTGACCGTGCCCAAAAGCACTTGCCGCAACTCCTGCACCTGCTTACCTGTGCTCCCCCTCCAATGAGGGATGGAACACAGGGGGAACGAGTCAGTGGAGTCTGCCCCCCTGCTGGCACAGAAGTGGCCAGCTGGTTCTAGTGCCCATGCACTCCAATTCCTGCCCATGAAGGGGTCAGGGAAATATCCTGCTTCACAATCACCTCACCTGCTTTCTTTCAGTTTCAGAGACAAGTGCTTATAGGGTTGAAGGCCGGTATCTCCATTTGTGCTGAGTCTCCTCTTCTCCTGCTTCAGGGGTCTTATTTCACCATTTCTTACTCCTTTCCTGTGAATCTTAAACCACTCTCTTTTATCTATTCCTTTAACATCTAATCATATTAAGTAAACATACTCTGTCTTTCAAATAGTGTTTAATTCTATATTCTCTCTCTAGCTAGTACCCTGTCTCTCTCCCTTCCTTTATAGCCAAGCCTCGTGAAAATTAATCATTTTTGTTTTAATTTCTTTGTGATTTAATCCAGTTAACATTTCAGCCCATTGCAATATGATATAGCTCCTAATACTCTGAGAATATTGCCCTTTTTGAGGTCATTATAAAATTTTTTTGTGATTAAATTCAAAAAAGTACTTCTAGTCCTCATTTTAATCGAATCCACTAAGCATTTGACTGCTTTACTTCTGTATACATTCATACATGTCACTCTCTGAAGAGAACTTCACTAGGCATTTTGTCTTCTCCAAAGGACTCTACTTAGTTTGTACAATTGGGCAACAGAAGAGTGATGGGGAAGAAGTCGAAGAGAGTGGTAAAAAACTGGAATTTCAGAAATACAGCTTTCATCGGGATAATTTCCTCTTCTTATTGGTAGGTTCAGATTATTGCAGAGAGCAAAAATCACATAATGAATAAGATACTGCTGTATCTCATTTCAACCTTGGAAGCAGTTTAAACACTTCCAAAGGGGAGCAGCATATCAACACAGAAACGGCTTATTCATTAAATTTATAGAAGTATAACATCACACTTGTAGAGCAAACCTTCCATTACCTGTTTTGTGAGAACACTGCAGTTTCTATTTGTTCTCCCAGCATTTAACTTTGGCTAGAACTCTATCAAATTAAGAACGCATACTGACACTGTCAAATGTACAATCACTAAAGATGTAAAAATGATGAAGGATTAAGAATATATGTTTTTAAATTTACAAATAAATTTTAAAAAGAGAAAAAATTCAGATAATATTGGGACAATTGGAAGTATCCATTATTTACGGAATAGCTTTTGAGAGGGTGAAAGAAAATTTGAGGCTGGAGAATGAGGACTCACAGAAAGTGTTAAACTTTTGAATACCACATTCTGGATGTTTTATTTTCTCATATTAGACATTTTTTTGAAAATCAAGATTATGTATATTTTCAAAATAGTAGCTTCAAAAGATCTTCCAAAAAGGTATTCATCTTCATCTCTACCTTTTAATGCTTCTCTTTCCTTGTGAATATATATAAATATCCACAAGCAAAAACACTCTTTGAAATGGGCATAGATCATTACACTGGTTTGGCATATTTGGTAGAAAAGAGAGAACAGGAAACTTCTCTAACATGAGATGCAAATTGGAAAATATATGTGATTTAGTGACAGATTAGCATCATTTATTTTTATATTTGCTGCATTTTGTTATTTTTAATAGAATTTCATTTGCCTGGATTTGACTCCAAAATGTTAAGTTATTTAACAGATATCATTAGGTTGCTAAGCATTAATACTTAATTATCATATTAATAAGCAGTTATTACTTTCTTCTACACTGTGCCTTGCCTCTGCCACATTAGTATGCATGCACTGCTCTTAGGCAACTTAATTGTCCTTAAAGGAAATCATTACAATTTAAATGAAATTGGGAGCTACTGGTTAGGGAAGGCTGTAGGGCATGCACAATACATACTAAACAAGGAACTGTAATTTCCCCAAATCACATTTTTTTTTTCAGTAATTTCACATCACAGCACTATATCTATTTGGTTAAGGGGAAAACAGTTTATTTTTTGCCTTGCAATTTTATAAGGGCACCATTTAACCAAGGACATGCAAGACTTTGAAATGGTAGCAAAGGAACTTGAGTAAATCAAATAATTTCTTTGCGGCTGGTAAAGTGTTGTCAGCATTTGCAGCAGTCAATGAAGCAATAAAGTATAGCATGGTGGGCAGCCATCAACCACCACGTCTGCCTCTAGGACTGAGGGCAGCAGGAGGCCAGAGACTTTATGGAGACAGCTGTTGCCTCTCCCCATATGTGATTTTGTTCATTCACTTCACAGCAATGCACTTCACACGCTGCTGCAAAAATGGGGACTAGGGCCATTCTCCTGTATCCTGTTACCCCTTTCTCACAGTCAAGAACTCATCTTTTTTTCATCCTCAATCATAAAATGACTTAGTTTAGTGATTTGAGTTAAATACTCTGCTATTGAGATGCAAAGAGTTTAAATATCCCTGGACTCTTATTTGTGATAGATAATTAATCAATGTCTTACACAAACTTAAACAGCTCTTCATTTTTCGTGAGTGACTCATGATAAAAATAAGGATTTAATTCACGTGGGTATTTAGCATTTTCAGATTAATTAGTTAGCAACTGAGAGTTAACCTTATTTATGCCCAGCTTTGTGGGAATATATGAGGACTGACAGTAAAATAAAGGAAAATTCTGCTCTTAAAAATATGTAAGGAATAAAATAGGAATTCAAAATATTGAAACTAAACCACAGGGCTGATAGGTATTGAGAAGCCTATAGTAGGCACCTACCAAGCCCATGGCAAAGGTTACCTCTCATTGACACAAGTTGAATATTTCTATTTTACACGCAAGTTAAATGTCTCTATTTCACACATTAGAAAATCGAGAGCAGACAGTCTCATTAACTTCCTCCTTTGTCTTGTAGTTATTAAATGGCTGTATAAGTCTGTCTGCCTCTGGTGTACATATTCATACTTGAATGCTTCACTGCAAACCCCAAAAGAACCTTTATTATTACTATGGACCACCCTGTTACATCTAGAACTTTCTACTAATATAGGAAGAGAAAACTGATTTATTAATCATTGCAAAATAATTTACAGAGACTCCCTTCACTTTGATATTATGAGTTACTGTATTTTGGTTTTTTTCATCAGTAAGAATGCTTTCTGAATAAAGTCTATATTATAACAACCCTTCATAGAGTTTTGTCTTCCTTTTTAATAGGAAAAAATAACCAAATTAGTAGGCAGAAGTGAGGAATGATTATTGGTGAAATATGATGCATGACATAAAGTCCTAGAGTCCTTATGGTGGCCTACTGAATTTCCAGATTGGTGATAAGAGATATTCCCTTAATTTTCTGCTTCCCAGGAATGTGAACTTGGGTATGATGTTTAGAATCTCAGAGCTCCAGGTTTCTTACTTGTCAAGTAAGAGGAATAACTTATGCCATATTATTCTACAAATATTAAAGGAACAAAATACACATTCACTTTTTTTTTTTATTTAACTACAAAGCAATGTGTGTTTTGTTTTTTTTTTTGAAAACAGTGTCTCCCTCTGTCACCAAGCTGTAGTGCAGTGGTGTGATCATGGCTCACTGCAGCCTAGACCTCCTGGGCTCCAACCATCCTCCCACCTTAGCCTCCCAAGAAGCTGAGACTTCAGGTGCAAGCCACCATGCCCAGCTAATTTTTTTTTATTATTTTTGGTAGAGATGAGGTCTTGCTATGTTGCCCAGGCTGGTCTTAAACTCCTGAGCTCAAGTGATCCTCCCACCTCAGCTTCCCAAAGTGCTAGTATTATAGGCATGAGCCACAGTGCCCAGCAGCAATTTCTTTTTATATTAATGGATTTGTCATTCTGTAGTAGGAAAAGAAGGGGCTTTAGACTCAGACAGACCTAGTTTGGACTAAAAAGACTTATTGTCTGATAATGAATGTTATTTCATCTTAGTTTCAGTTACTTTCTCTCTAAACTGGAGAAAATATGTATTATAGTTGCAGTAAAAAATGAAATCAAATGTATGTTAACTGCTAGTGTGCAAATTATCTAAAGAAAATGACATGAATTGCTACTGTTAATCCAGGTATGATTAGAGTAATCGAAGAATAAAACCCAAAATATACTATGAAAGTAAAATTTGTCCACTGTTCAAAATTTATATTTACATTGTGTAATTCATGTTATCAGACTCAATTTAAGTACCCACCTAGATTCACTTATTCTCATTTTCCTTCTCTGTTGTCTGATCAATAGAAGACTATGACCACAGCAACTTCCTCTGCCTCATCACTAAACACCTAAACAATGCTGGCTGTTTCATCTCTCCTGGGCTAAGGACTAGGCAGTTTCCGTCATTTCCAATGTAGTGGGAGTTGCAGTAGCTCCAAAGTCCAAGCTTAGATATGATGCTGAGTAAAGCTGAGCCTGTTTAGTAACAAGCCTTAGATTGACTTTCTCTTCATCCTTGCAGCAAGTTCATTTTTCCCTCTCTCTTATCACCTGGAATTTCATTCACCAACTAAGAATTGGCATGCAAGCTTTATCTAAAGCCACATTTTCAAGGCGACTTGAGTTGAAACAACAGACCAGGACAGACCCTGGAAAGTCAACCTGAAGGATGGGGTTTTACAGGAGGGTTCATACTGAATGAAATAGGGCCATGTTTCTTATGCTAAGTGGGGTGCTGATAGTTCCTTGTATTCAATGACATCATAGTCCTTTTTTCATTTGAAGTGTAACTCTAAGGCAAGTACAGTTGATCAGTATAAGGCCAATTAGAGTTAAACACTTAATAATGTAGTATAACTTTTCTATGACTTTGAAGGCTTTCTATAAAGCTAATTACCAATTTAAGATAGGCTGTGAAAGCCAAGGAGTCTCTACTGTAGAATTTAAGGAGACTTTTATCTTCCGTAGTTATAAGATAGATTCTGTTGGAAATCAGACCAAAGATCTGATTATAGAATTGAATCACAAAATAGACTAATGTGTTGCCTTAACAGGTGTCTTATATCCAACTGAGGGTTAGGACAGAGAAATATTGACAGAAGACGGTAAAAAATCCAGGTACCTGACAGATTAGTGAAGGTTTGGGGAGTTCAGAGATCTGAGGAATTCCAGAATATCCTGCATTAAATTAAAGTTGTCGCTCATAGCATTATGTACCACAAGGAGCCATTGTGCTTGATATGGTTTTTTGCATTATGGATGCACCATGCACATCACTTGAAAATATAACCCCAAACCACTGATCAGGAGATTCTCAATGCTACCTGTTTTGAATGAGGTTCAAAGATCCAGTATTCAGTGCAGGCTGCCCTGCTTTTATAACCATTTCATTCATAGACCCATTTATTCTAGAGGAATCTGTAGCAGATAACGATGCTGAGTTAACTCTCTGGTTATGAGATAGTCATATGGGGTCCTGTGGCCACACACACCAAGGCAGATAATTACCCTACATTTGTAAAATATAGTTTGTTTATGTATGTCAGTAAGTGCTTTTATCTGAGCAACTAAGGAGCACCAAGAGCTTGTATAACCAAAACTTTCCACCATAAACTAAATTATTTTGAATTCAGCTACTCATAAGGTTAGGCAGGTGGTATAGCAATTGAATATTCGATAGAAGTGACACATTTAGAAGTAGGCTGAAGCAGATCCAGAAAGCACAAGTAAATTAAATGAACAGATGGCCCAGACTCCCTTGTCACTTACTTCTGTTTATTCGATGCTTTTCCTCAAACTCACAACTATGTCCTTACGGAGGGTAACTTTTGACCAATGAACAAAGGGAGAAAAGACAGAGACCTGGCTCACAGATAAAACACCACAATATGTTGGCATTATCAGCAAAAGAACTGCTGCCACATTGCGTCCCCATTCATAGCTTGCTCTGAAAGACAATAATGAAATCAAGTCATATCAGAGGGTGAATCTGTAAGCGAACTACTCATTCATCTACTTTGCACAGAAGGATATGTCATCTAATATATGGATAAACATGAAATTCTGTGTACTGGATAATGGCTGAGAAGAAATAAGAAGGGAGGACTGGGGATAAGGAGGTCTAAAGAAGAGTTATATGGATAAACTTATGGGGGAGGTGGACAAGGTGACCTATACAATGCATATCAGCAAGCCTCTTTCCTCAGCTATTCCATTACCTGTCAAATGGGCCTATGAACAGAATCACTATGGTGTCATAGCTGGAAGCTCTGTACTTGTCAAAAATTATCGGTTGCCTATTGTGAAGGCTGAAATAGCTACGGCAGAATGTCCAACCACTGAAGTAAAGATAAGTGCTGGCTCTTGAACATGTCACTGTTTCCCAGTGGAAACATACAGTTGCAAGTAGATTATATTACGCACCTTCAGCTTTGGAAGGAACAAAGCTGCCTTTCACTGAAATTGATACACACTCAATTTGCCTTCCATACTTCTGCCAGCCTCACCTTTTGATGACCATTAGAATGCCTGATCCAATAACATATCCTACACAGCACTACCTCTAATTAAAGGAGCCATATAATGGGAATAATTTTTGATAATGGGTGTATGACCATGAGATTTTCTGATCTTACCATGCTTTCCATTTATCCAAAATGACTGCTTCCACAGAATTATGCAACGGCCTATTGAAGTCTGCTAAGGTATCAACTTGGAATCAACATCTCGAGGTGTTTGGACTACTCTTTTGGTCATCTATTGCTACACAATGAATCATCCTTAAACTAAGTAGCTTAAATGAATTACTATTATCTCTCACCCTTCTGTTGATTGACTAGTTTCAGCTGGAGTGTCCTTGTTGGAAGTTTTTAGTTGACTGTGGCCAGAAGAATGGGGCTGAGACTGAGGCTGAATAGGGAGGACAACTCACCCACATGACTGAGAGTTAATGCTAGAAACTCAGCTGGGGCTAGTTGAGGTATTCAAACATGACCTCTCCATGTAGCTTGGGCTTGACGGCCAGATTCTTAACAGGAACATTCTAAAAACAGGGATTCTAAGAGACAAGTTGGAGCTGTAAAACTTCTTAGGATCTGATCCATAATATCATTATTGACATTATTTTTGGTCAAGGTACTCACTGAGGTCAGCTCAGATTAAGGAGGTAGAGTCTAATGACATATAAGACTGACAAAGTTACATTGCACAAGAGCATATGAGATGAAAGATTTTATGGCCATTTTGGAAAACACAATTAATTCAAATGCATCATCCTCCTGGAGGTAGTATATGAGCTGATCCAATGGCTGATATATGGGTTCAAGAAACAAATGGGAGAAGTAGGACAGACTCTCTCATCATCAATTATCTCATTTTTAATGGAGATCACTTCCACCAGAGGAAAGTGTAAGATTCACGGAAATGGAAGTTGCTAATATCATTAGGCCATATTGGGATCCTCATTCCGGAGAGTTAGCAGGCAAAGAAAGAATTACTGGACTGCCTGGTATTGATAACTTTGATGACCAGGAGAAACTGGGAGTGCTTCTGCACAATGGTTGCAGGAAGGAATATGTATTAAATGAAATAATTTTAATGTGACATTTCTTGGTGTTTCTATGCAACAAATTGAGCCTGACATGAGAAGGGAAACTACACTCAGAACCTTTGCATATATAGATCTTGGTCACTTCCTTACTCCATCAAGCAAGGTGAAATAATTAGTCAAAGAGGGTAGGGGTGGTGAATCTAAATTGGTTGGCAGAGGAATATCAATCATATATATCTCAGTAGCATCTGCGGTAACAGGAACTGTAATATGGTTTGCTAACCCTCAGCAATACTTTTTTAGAAGTCTTCAACTGGCTTAGACTTTAAATGGTTAAATTTGTGCCTCCATTCTTGGTAAACAAGTGGTGCAATCTTATTTTCTTATTAGAGTACATTAGATATTATTGGAGAATGTGAACAGATCTGACGACATATGGAATGGACTATATGATATATAATTTTTGTGTTCCTCCAACAGATTTGCTGAGTCCTACCTGTCTCCTGAGCTGGGATGCTTCCTAAATGGAGATCCATGGCTGCCACAATTGTCAAACCCCTAGCACCTCTAGCTACATCAGACAGACTTACTTGAAGTGATAACCTGGCCACTACTGCATCTCCTATGGAGAGAGCAGAGCATCTATCCTAGCCAAGCCCCATGTTAGTGAAACCATAGACATTCTCAGTTCTCACCACTTTCAGGCTCATATAATGCACCTCTTTGCTGAATGATGGTGGTGGGGCATTTGACTTCCCTAAGTAACTGTCCATCGGAATTAATACAACTTAGTACCGTAGGATAGTTAATATTTCATGTGATGAACTTCAAGCACTGAAAGATAGGAGATAGAGAGGAGTTAGCAGATAAATAATTGCTCTTCCTTCACTCAGTGTTCTATATCAGAGTGTGGTCGTTTCACACACCTCTTCAAAGTGTCATGTATAAATAAGCAACTGACTATTACTTATTGCAAATCTTGCAAGCTTGGAAATGAACCTTTTGCTCCCCAAATTCTATTGATCAAAGTAAGTCCCAGAGCCAGGTCAGATTCAAAATCAGTAGAAATAGACTCCATCATGTGATAGAACAAGTTGCATGTGTATACAAAGGAAAGAAATTCTTGGCATCCAACTCTAGATAATTTATCACAACACTCCTTTTTTTTTTTTTTTTTTCCAAATTTGCCAATTCTTTGTCTTTCACATCTAATGTCTAGAAATTTTTAACATTTTAATTTCTGGGGTTTATTTTTTAAATTTTACTGAATTTTTAATACTTGATAGGAAATTTAAATGTTTAATAATGGGTTTGTATTTTTAGAAAGTTCCTGTTTTGGAATATGGCATTATTGTTTCTCCAACTTAATATTTGATTTTTTCTTTTATAGATGATGCAGTAGACATTCTTCAAAATGAACCGTGATGGTCCTCATCTCCTAGTATCCTCACCCTTGTGGCCCCTCCCACAATGAATAATGTTTGGCCATGGTGGCCAATAGTGACAGTAAGACTTCTGAGGCTAGATCAGAAAAGACATTGAATAATGTTTGGCCATGGTGGCCAATAGTGACAGTAAGACTTCTGAGGCTAGATCAGAAAAGACATTGTTGTTTCTTTGTTGGGTTTTCTTGAATCATGTGCTCTGGGGACACCAGCTATTGATGAAAAGAGGACACTCAAGTAGCCCTGGAAAAGGTCCTACATGGGGAAGAACTGAGGCCTCTGGTTAAAAATCAGTACCAGCCCATCAAGTATGTAAAAGAGTTGCCTTGGAAGCTGGTCCTCCACCCCAGTCAATCTTTCATATGGCTGAAGTTTCAGACATCTTGACTGTTATACCATGAGAAATTCTAAGCCTGAACCACATTACTAAATTGCTCCCAAATTCCTGACCCATAAAAAACCATGGGAGTAATAGAGGTTCATTGTTATTATTATTATTTTGAGACACAGTCTTCCCCTGTTGCCCAGGCTGGAGTGCATCGGCGCAATCTCAGCTCACTGCGACCTCTACCTCCCGAGTTCAAATGATGCTCCTGCCTCACCCTCCCAAGTAGCTGGGATTACAGGCTCCTGCCACCACACCCGGCTAATTTTTTTATCTTTAGTAGAGACAGCATTTCACCATGTTATCCAGGCTGGTCTCGAACTCCTGACCTCGTGATCCACCTGCCTCAGCCTCCCAAAGTACTGGGATTACAGGCATGAGCCACTGTGTCCGGCCGGTTCATTGTTATTTTAAACCACTGTTTGGGATAGTCTGTTAATCAGCACTAGATAACTAATATAGATACTATTAATTTCAGATTAGGAATAATAGTTTTCTTTCTGAATGTTTTTCTGATATTTTATGAGTTCTGTTTTTGTGGTTTTGCTTGTTTTATTATCCCCTGTTTATGATATTCTTTTCCTTGATGGCCAGTTTATATTTAGGATTGAGACACTAAAAAGTTAACTAAAAGCTTAGTACTGTTCCTATGTTTCCCTACATTGTTTTAAAACTTTTCCCTTTTTCTGAGAGAAACTTACCTATCAATATTTATAGATTTACTCTTTGATTTACTATTTTCCTCAGAGAGGAGTCAAATCTTCAAATTTTCTGTATGGGAAGACTGCTGTAAAGCTGGGGAAAGAGGCTTGGGTTCTACAGTTTTAAGTTGGAAAATGTTAGTTAATATGTGTTGTTTTTTTGGTGGTGCTTCACAATCTTGCCTTCAGCTAAGCCATGGTTTCTCTTATGCAGAGTATCTCTGATGCAGTCTCTTAAGAGAATAAACCTCCTGTCTTCTGCTGGCATGGAGAAAGTGATCTAGAGATCCTATTAACTTCAGTCTTATCCCTCACCTGCCTTTCATAGATGGCTAGTAATGACAAAACTCTAAAACGAGTAGCAACTCTTCCTAGGGATTTTCCAGAGACCCAGGTTCCTTGTATTTTATTGTTCTCTCCTCATCTATAGTATTGCGTTCATCTACCTGTGAAGGCTGGAATGCCAGCGCTGGTCCAAGTTGTAGCCAGAAGGATGTAGAGAAAAAACATGAGTGGAGAGCAAATAGCTTTGTTCTTAAAGGACATTTTTTTTGTTGTTTTGTTTTGTTTTTGTTTGTTTGTTTGTTTGTTTTGAGACGGAGTCTCGCTCTGTCACCCAGGCTGGCTCTGTCACCAAGGCTGGAGTGCAATGGCATGATCTCGGTTCACTGCAATCCCCACCTCCTGAGTTCAAACTATTCTCCTGCCTCGGCCTCTTAAGTACCTGGGATTACAGGCACTCACCACCACACCCAGCTAATTGGTGTATTTTTTTTAGTAGAGACAGGTTTTCACCCTGTTGGCCAGGTTGGTCTCGAACTCCTGACCTCAGGTGATCCACCTGCCTTGACCTCCAAAAGTCAAGGGATTACAGGCGTGAGCCACCATCCCCAGCCAAAGGACATGTTCTGAGAGTCACACAAGCTACTTTAATTCACATTCCATTCCCTGTATCTTAGTAAACATATAATATAGCTGCGAGAGATGCTTAGAAATAGAGTCAGATCTGAGCAGTCATGTGTCCAGGTAAGAGAGGGGATGTATTATTGAAAGGAGGAATGTGAATACACTTTGTATTTACTACTTCTGATAATTGTGGCTTTCTCTTCTTTAAAACTTTATCATTCATCACATACATTCAATCTCCCAATATTTTGTTCACAAATCTTGTCTTCTCTTTTATTCTCTTTCTCTTTCAGTGTATCTTTCTTAACTATTATTTTAGTGAATTTGAGAAGCAAGTAAAAACTCATGTACTCAACCTTCCATATTAAATTGGAAGATACTTTCACAAAATAACCACATCTGTACAGCTAAAATATCTGTTAAAATACCTGCTATCGTATATATTTCAATTGATAAAGGAATTTTGCTAAGACCCTATTCTGTGTTCTCTCCAATATAATACTTATACTTAATTATCTGAAATAATGTGTCTTAAATTTTATTATTCATGATTTCCTATAGGAATAAATCTTTGATATTTTCATAGTTTTGGTACTTTAGTAACAAAATGTGTAAAATTTATTTTGAAATTAATACTGAGACATTGTTCTAGAGAAATGTGATTGGTTTAGAGATAGAACATTGCTTTGGAAAAATACATTTTTATAAATAGTAACATACTGAATACTTGAGGTAATGAATTTCTAGTTCACTACAACCCATTTTCCAATCCTATGATTTTAAGTCATTTTTATGTATTTATATAAAATCATCACACTTGCAGTTTTATTTACTCTGTCTCATACTGATTCATAATCTACATTAGTACTGGTATGCATCTCACTACTTATTTATCACAAGTACAGATTGTAATATTTGTATGACTATTTTCATCATAACTTTTATCCTTTCAATAATTGATTTTGAGCTCTCACTCTCTATATATGCTTTTTTATGATTCAATAAAAATGCGAATTTAAAAAATATAATTTCAACATGTACAGTGACTTAACCCCCTCTGTCTCAGGTGAAACTATTTAGTAACGTGATAATGAATGTTCAGCAAGACAAAGGAAAATTAAAGCCCAGGAAGCATAGTAAAAGCCATTAAGAATACAAGACCATTATGATAGTAATAATAATTTTGAGAAAATATTAACAAAGCTTGAAATTCAAATTTGTGAAATGCATGTGACCAAAATTATTTCATACCTTCTTGAAATAATTAAACTAATTGTGGATCTTTTGACAGACTGTCAGAGACTTTGATATTTTATATATATACATATATATATACACAAACACACATATATATATACACATATATACGTATTTTTATTTGAATATGCAAGCTTTAGAATTTTTGTTAAAATTCTAACTTACAAAATATGTATACAAACTACTTTCCAGAAGGGAAGATAGCTTTTCTTCTTAAAGGTTAACAAAGAACTTAACCAGTTATACTCTCTGGAGTGCTCCAAATTTGAAAGCAATAATTTCATTTTACAGATGTAAAATTTTTATTAGATCAACAATGAAACTGTTGTCACTTAAATAAGTAGCTCTTTCTATTAGTTTGTTCTCACATTACTATAAGGAACACCCTAAGACTGGGTAATTTATGAAGAACAGAGGTTTAATTGACTCAGTTCTACAGGCTGTACAGGAAGCATGGCTGAGGAGGCCACAGAAAACTTACAATCATGGCGGAAGGGGAAGGGGAAGCAGGCATGTCTTACCGTGGCAGAGCAAGAGAGAGAGAAGGAATGGGGATGTGCTACATACTTTTCAACAACTAGATCTCGTGGTAACTCAGTATCATGAGAAGAGCAAGGGGGAAGTCTGCCCCATGATCCGATCACCTCTCATCAGGCCCTTCCTCCAACATAGGTGACTACAATTCAACACGAGATTTGGATGGGCACACAAATAAAAACCATATAACTCTCCAAAATAGATCTATATAGGATGATAGTTGGCTGTCAGTATAAAATGATCACCTAAAGAAACAACTTAAAATATAGATTCATAAAAACCACTCCTACAAATTTTAGCTCATAAAGTTGGGTGCAACTAAAGAATCTACATTTCATAAAACTTCCCTTACAGTTCAAGTTTGGGCACCAGTGATATACATGATAAGGCATAAAATTATTGAATGCCTAACATGGTGAGAGAATGTGTGAGATATTTTTCTGTGTGCTCTTATTTTACTCACAGAATAAACCTGTAAGGCAGACTTCATTATCCAAAATTCACATCAGAGGAAACTAAAGCTCATACAAGTTAAGTACTGTGGTCATACAAAATAGAAATTCTGGAACTTGTATAAAAATGTTATCCTATATGAATTAATTTCCTAGAGATCTCATAACAAAGTAACATAAACCAGGTGGCTTAAAACAAGAGAAATTTCTTTTATCACAGTTCTGGTGACTACAATTCCCAAATCAATGTATCTGTAGGGCCATGATCCTTCTGACATCTGTAGTGGAATCCTTTCTTGCCTTTTGCTAGCTTTTTGTTGCATACTACTGTCTTCTTATAAAGTCACAAGTCATATTAAATTAGGGGCTCACCCTATTCCAGTATTATCTCATCTTTATTATTGGTGGTTAAGTACTGTTGGTTAGGACTTCATCATATCTTCTATGGAGGAAACAGTTCAAACCACAAACCTTTCACTAAAACATATGTTTCCAGTATGCCACACCACCTCCATAGATCAAACATATACGTAATTTCCCTGGATTTCTAAATGGCAATAACCACTTTTTGAGCAGTGAAATTTTTGAATAATCTTTGAAAATAGAATACCTTTAGAAATGATAAGGACTTGGGTATTATTTACCTTATCCTTTTTATTTCAAAGATGAAGAAAACTGAAGTTAAGAGACAAGAGACCTTATATAACTTGCTCAACGTCATGTAGGTAGTGAAACAGCATAGGCCAGAACATTGATCTTCTGATCATTAAATAGGCCAGTTCCTTATTATAATATGATTTCGGCTGTGCTATAAATTTTATGAATATTTGTTTTCAAAAAGCAACATTCTCCTGGAATTGTTTGTCCTGAACTATCAACAGCATTATTTGTAATAAAGTAGGTTTTTCTCTGAATTTGTTCACACTAATACATCATCATGGAGGGTAAATTAATAGGATAATCCTTTAAAAATATTTCTACAGCAAATCCCTAACTCAATAACTATTAGATATTTGTTTTTAAATAGTTTTGTTCTTGAGTTGATACTGCTATTATTTTGATGATTGACTAAGGTACAATAGCGTGATAAATCTTAAAATATTTAGAAAATAATTTAACAAGAAATGTGCCAGACTTCTAATTTTGACCAAATCAACCAAACAAAACATATTGAGACAAATTAAGGAGATCTAAGTAAGTGAAAAAATATACAATATTAATTGCTTGGAAGATTCAGTATTGTTAAAATGTGGGTTCAATACAAAATAATTCTGAAATGAATACAGCCTCAATCAAAATCTCGACACCTCTGTTTGGAGACATTGACAAGTGGGTTTTAAAATTTATATGAAATTCAAAGATTCTAGAAAGCAAAGAATATTCACTAAAGCAACAAAGCTGAAAGACTCACACTACCTTATTTCAATATTTACTGTAAAAGTTCAGTATTCTAAACAATTTGGTATCGTTTTAGGATTGAAAAATAGTTAGAATGGAATGGAAAGTTGATTAGATTAAATTCATTTTCAACATCAGTGCCAAAGCAATTTAATGGAGAAAATGATATATTTTAAACAAATGTTTCTGGAACAATTTGATGAATGTAGTAAAATGAATCTTGATCTCCACATATCATACATAATAATTCAGGTCTGAATTAATTGGCATACACATAAAAGCTAAAAACTACAAAGCTTGTAGAACACAGGAGACTATCTTTGTAACCTTAGAGTAGGCAATGATTTCTTAAATAAGACCCCAAAACCAAAAAAGAATAAAAAGTTATAACAATAAACTGGAATAAAACTATCCCTGCTCATGAAAACATGCAATAAAGAAAATAAAAGGCAAGATATAGACTTATGTAATTAGTTATTAGCCAATTAAAACTAAAACCACAATGAGAACAATTTCACACCCACTACAGTGGCTAAAATTAAAGGGCAACACAAACTAGTAGCTGACAAATATGGAGCAACTAGAAGTCTCATATATTGGTGATAGATTGTCTCGTGTTTTCTATATACTCTTTGGTATTGCATGAAATATACACAATATTGTAATTATTTTGCCCTTATACATAAACAGAGGTGTTTTTTCACTCTCTGTTTTCAAGATCTTTTTCTTTTAGTTTTCAAAGTTTTCTCATACTGTGTCTTGGTGTGGATTTCTTTAGGTTTACTTATTTATTTTTGTGTGGTTCACTCAGCTTCTTGTGCCAGTAGGTTTACGTTTTTTTTTGGTCAAATTTGAGTTTCAAGCCATTATTTCTTCAAGTTCTTTTTTAGTCTTACCTTCTTTCTCCTTGCCTTCTGGGAGTTGATGACATACATATTAGATTATTAGATGAGAATATATTGTCTGTTATAGTAGCACAGGTCTATGAGGGCTTTTTCATTTTCCTTTCAGTTTATGTTTTGTTTTGTAGATTGGATAATTTTCATTGTTCTATTTTCAAATTCACTGATTTTTCTTTATGTTCACTGATTTTTCTCTATGTTCTATTTTCAGATTCACTGATTTTTCTCTGTTTTCGCTATTGAGTCTATCCATTCAGGTTTTGGCTCCCATATTGTGTTTCAGTTCTGAAGTTCCCATTTAATTTTTCCTAGCAGGGAGAAGGAGTGGGACCTTGATAATGACAGGAAAGAGTGGATGTTAGGCTCTGTAAGGAAGAATAGTTTTGGCTCCCTAGTTGGCTTTATCTGACATCACCCTAGCAAAGAGGGTAGGGTGCTTTGTTAATCTTGCCAAGGGTGAAAGTCTAGATTGTCTATTAAACCTTGTTCTTAGGGTTGGAGGCAACAGGTTTTGTGTGTGTGTCTGGTGTTAGGGTGAAATAAAGCAGTTAATGTCTAAAAGTGTATGTCTTGCTATGCTGCACTTTTCTTGCTCTCCTAGCTAGAGAAAATAGACATCTTTTTTTATTATTATTTGTTGTTGTTTGTTTATCTGCCCCCATTGGATTCAGAGTTGCTGGCTACTTCATCTCCAAGTCTTGAATATCTGAAGCGAAAAAACAAAACAAAAACCTAGGGAACTCATCAACTTGCTTCTTAGGTCTCCAGTTTCCTGGACAGTCTGCCATTTTCTCTCTACTTTTTTCCAAGTCTCCTTATGTTTGTTTTACTACAATGACCAGGGTTTTTCACTGTACTGAGGAAGGAAAAATTGGTAAATGTATGTCTACCCCATCTTCCTAGAAGTGAAGTCTCAATTCCCCATTTTTGAAATAAGGATTCACAGAGATTTCTCACACTTCTCGAGAACCTACAAGCACATTAAATTTTAAATTTTTATCAGCTATTTTTTGTTTATTTGTTTGTTTTTTAAAGTCCTTTCAGGGTACCTTTACTACCATCACGATAAAATGCCAAAATATATTTTGGCATATTTTCAGAGGTGCGGAAAATTGAACTTTTCCAGGAGTTAAATCTAGAGAGTGACTTATCTTCATGTCTTATTTTGATATTTTTTTTAATAAATGTGTCCTATATTACTTTTTGAGAATTATAAATCAGTGATCCAGAAATATCGTCAACCAAGGAAATTCAAAACCATTCAACCATCACCACTGTGAAACTAGACTCAAGGCTACTTTAAAAAGTAATACTAAGTGAAATGTATGGACACTGGTACATGGATGGTAATTAGTTTCATAATTATATTTATACTATTAGGATTATCATGTCACAACAGTAGGGATTACACATCCAATGGACCATAACAAATTCAAAATATGTTTTATCTAATTAGTTAATAACATATGACTAAGACTTTTGGATAGATTAAAGGTGGTTTTTAAAAATTAGTTTGTGTTTTAAATTATTCTTCAAAAATCGAGATTCACATACAGTAATTGAGATTTGGCTGTATGAGGTTTCAGTTATCTGAGGTTAATTGTGGCTCAATAATATTAAATAAAATTTTTCAGAAATAAATAATTCATAAGTTTTTAATTGTATACTCTTCTGAGTAGTGTGACAAAATCTCATGCCCTCTCACTTTATCCCACTTGGGATGTGAATCATCCCATGGTCCAGCAGATTTACACTGTATACGCCGCATGCATCCCACCACACACACACCCAATTAGTCATTTAGTAGTCTTTTTGGTTGTCAGATTGACTGTTGTGGTATTGCAGGGCTTGTGTTCAAGTTAATCCTTATTTCACTTAATAATGGTCCCAAAGACCAAAAGTAGTGATGCTGGTCTTTCAGATATGCCAAAGAGGAGCCATAACTTGCTTCCTTTAAATGAAAAGGTAAAATGTATTATCTTAATAAAGAGGAAATCATGTGCCGAGGTTGATATCTATAATAAGAATGAATAGTCTTTCCATGAAAGTGTGAAGAAGAAAAAATATTCATGCATAGTACATTTAGGGTTTGATGGTATCTGCAGTTTCAGACATCCACTGGGGGTCTTGGAATGTATCCCCAGTGAATAAAAGGGGACTACTGTACTCTGTTGTATTTACCCTTTTCATATGTCTCTTTCTTTTACTAACAAAGCTAAAATCAGCTAATTATACCATGGCTCAAGTCCCTGCCTTTCTTGTTCAATGCCAGAAATGTAGGTGCTAGTTTCATGTCATTTTTATTACACTCATTCCTAATTTGTTTCATCCTTTCCAAAGCTGTACATTCACTTTACTATTCACTGTGTCTTTCTTCCCCTTCATCACATAGTCTATTCCATTCATCATGCTCTTAGAACTCACTAAAAACACAATCTTACAAACAACCACAACTTCATTGTCCCTTAATCTTTCTGCTACATGATCTGGCAAAGTTAAAAACCCTCAATCAATCAGCTGTCCATTGCGTGTACTTCTTCATTCAGGTTGCTGAATGCTCTTGGGAAAAATCCCTCAATTGTATGGATTTGTGTCAGCACACAGTCATTGTCTGCAACCTCAACTGGAGGTTGTAAGCTGTTTGAAACAGGTATTATATTTATTTGTACTCAGTTTCTAACCCAATAAGTTGTAAATTCTAGGCACTCAAGAAATGCCACCTGATGGATTTGTTTTGCCAAATCCTATTTATCCAAACAATACTATTATTGTACGTTTGACACATTTCACATTTCTTGATTGTGAATTTATTTTGAAAAGATTTTGATTATTTCGTCTAATATACTAGAGGAAATTTTCATGTAAATGACCTTTAAATGCTACCAAAAATTGGTTTTAATTGTCCTCACTTTACTTATCACTTTCACTTCTCTTGCTGCTTCTGTCACTCAAGGAATTCACAAAGCGGTTCCAGACTTACTGGCATTTTGGTCCCCTGACTTGCAGCACATTATACCTCTAATTAAGTCTCTGTGTTATTTTAGTATTTTGCTTGTTTGGCTCAATATCTCTCTTCCTTTCAGGTTAAATGTTGTAAACAGAAAGCGAGTATAATGGCTGCCCAATCAAATTATAGAAGGAATGCTGAAAAGGTCAAAACAGCAAAACACACTATGGTAATTTATGTAATGTAGAATGTATTAAAATTTTGGCCTCATTTGACTCAAGAAAAAAGCACAATGGCACAATAGAAATGGCACAGTCTATTCAGAGTGAAATCTTACCTTCTAACTGGCAGAAAATTTTCACCTTTGTTTATTTCTCTCCTTTGGGAACGTCTCTCCCCTGGTTCAAAGGAAAAGTCATTCCTGTGCCCACTGGCAACCTCCTTTCCATTCTCCCTTTTTCATTTGTCATTAAGATGGGGAAGAAGCACATTAAATCTTTCTGCTCTTGTGAAACCCTCATAGACTTCATGTTCCTTCTTTTATATGCATTTCTCCCTTTTACAAGCATTGCTTATTAGGCTGACCAATGACACCCTTATTTAGTTCTAGGGGTGTATGAGGTACTGGCTTTGGCATGAGCCATTTAAACAAAAGCTAGTTGTTATAAATAAAAGCAGAGAGGGAAGGAGTATCACCACTGACTACTAAATTAACATGAATTTGGAATGAAGTGAGGAGGAACACCTTGGTTATTTCTATCAGGTAGTAGCTTTTGGATACAGATATTATAAGTGTGTTGTTAAGGAGGTATGGGAACATACACTGAAATTATTAAAGCAACGTATTTTTTTCATTCTCATTATGCATTTGATACTGTGGTCACACGGAAGAGAGTAGAGGATGGCTTCCTTATTTAGAAATATTGTTTATATTGATGTGAGTTTAAATCATGTGAAAAGTATCCATAGAGACATTGATTATCTTAATATTTGTCTTACTGTGGCTAGCTAAATTATAAAAAGATACATTTATATATGTGTTAACTAGATGAAATAACTTATCATTGTTGATTACTGGGTTCCTTAAGAAGCTGACTCTGAGATGAAGTTTGGTGTGCAAGATGTTTTAGGGAGGACCCTTGGGATCAATAACTGTGGAAGCAAGGAAGAAAACATTGGACAGAGAGAGAAGTCACACTCCAACCCAGCCATGGATGAGCCAATTAATGACAAATGACAAGGGGATGACAAAAAGTGGGTTGCCAGTGGACACAGGAATGACTTTTCCTTTGAACCAGGGAGACATGTTCCCAAAGTAGGGTGGCTCTAGAACTTGAATGGGATTTCAGAGTTGTCCTTGATTTTGGTGAGCAAACCAAACCTCTGTATCCCCACTGGGATTTGTCATTGTGATTAGGCTGCTCTGGGATGGGGCTTGTCCTTAGGCTAGGAGACTCTATGAAATTGAAGCCATACTTAAAAGGACTGACAGCTGAAATATGTCTACTCACAATGCACCAAGAAGCTGACTCAATGAGTTATTCATTAAAGAGGAGTCTGTCTGGAATGTTCTCCAGCTAAGTGTTGCCAAGTGACTAAGTTCTCTGTAATAGAATTGAAGTTGAAGTAATCTGTGCAGTATTTGAGCCTCTTTCTCAAAAGGAAGTAGCCTGTCCTCACTGTGATTGTTTCTGTTTCCGTAGGCTGAACAATGCATTGAAAATGACCCATTTAGGGACATATAGATGAAATCAATACCTAGGGAAGGAAAGAGCAACAAAATAGAAGGAACTTGAGTTCCTTCTTGGACAGGGCTTCACAGAGGCATGATGTCTTCAAGTCTGGACCACACCCAAACTGCATATGTGAGAGAAATAACTCATATTTAAACTACTGTATTTTGTGGTCTATTTGTAACCAACTTAGTCTTTAATTAATACAGAAAAGAGTACCTGGATGTGAGCGGCTATAAACAAAACCCCAATTTATGTGGCACTGGTATTGCTATAAGATGATAAGATGAAAAAAGATGGCATGAGAGTTCTAGCTGGAAAGATGATGACTCATGTTGGACCTGGCAAAACAGTTGTAAAGCTATCACCCGTGAAAACTTCAATGGCAGACCATATGCTTACCAAGTCTGTAGTTTTACTAGAATGTTAGAGAAATTCAGACTAACGATGTGTTTTGGCGGCTCTTTGCTGTTTTAGCAAAATTACTAGAAAAGAGAGCTGAGATTAGGCAAGAACTGATAATTTTTGCAGCCCTATATGGAAGAAAATATAGCATTGCTAAGAGAGGCACTCTCTGCCTCCAATATGCAATTATATTGATGGAGCAACCAATAATCTAGGCTCAAAAAGCATTAAAATACCAACAGCTTTTTTATCCTAAATAGCAGAAGATGAGATTGTCACTTGCAGCCTATCTTTAGGGCCTCCAAATTAAACTTTTTAGACAGAACAGGGAGCCAGTCTCTGGTAAAATTGTGATGGAGGACGTTACTTTCCAACCTAACTGTATTGTTTCAGGGTATTTTCAATTTAGCTGCCTGTCATTGGAGAGTGGATGTGTCTGCCTAGAATAAGTAAATAAAAGAGAAGAATTGGGAGGCTCAAGGTGTATGTCTAGAAGAAATCTTTGAGTCTTGTGATTTTAACAGAGGACTGACTGGAAGAAAATAAGGTGAAAACCTCTTGTTTTGTTGAGATAATTTTATTTCCAAGGAAAGCAAACCAAATGCCTAGTCCACCAATGCCAGTTATTTGCCTAGATAGAATGATATAGTTTTTGGTTACATATTGAGTGAGGAGTAGTGATATAAAATGTGTATTAGTTTATAGGGTACCAAATTTCAAAGGTTATATTTAGGCTTGGATGGAGAGGATGATGCTTGACTAAGAGATTCCAAACTTTGAGTAAAGCATGATAACTGGTGGAAGGAGTCTACAATGTGATAATGAAGAAGGACACATGTGTTTGGTTTCATTTGTTCCAAGTTGCTCCAAATCCATTCTTGTATTACAGTAGATTTTTTTTGGGCATATGACTACTGAGACATCTTCCAACCTCCCTTGCATTAAGTTATGACTGATTTTTTTTCAATGGAATGTTAAAATGAATGACCATCCAACTCATTCATTAAATGAATTTTTTAGACTGCCTTTTCTCTCTTCACAGGATACAATATGGAAAAGTGTTGACTTATTTTCAGTAATGCAGATGAGAATAATGTTTTGGTAATGGCAAAGCAAAAAATGTAAAATGAACTTCGAACCCTACTTATTTCCTGGAGTAGGGTCATCTGACCTGCCACTCATTTCTAGACTGTCATGAGAAAGAAAAAATACATTCAGTTTATTTAATCCACTATATTTTGGGTTTTACAGTTTATTTATTTTTAAAATCAAAGCCTTTACTGCAGCTCATATATACCAGCAGTTTAACTTTTGTACAAGTTCTATTGTTTTTTTTCTATGATAAGGAGCTATAAACAGGCATAGTTTGTTATGATTAACTATATAAATAACTACAGATTATTGCTCCATAAAGTATTAATTTTGCCAAAAATTGTTTTATCTCATTGTGGCAAAAGTATTTTGACATAATATGACATAATTTTCAATAAAGTACAGTAGACAGTTGGTGTATACAAATATTATCACAAAAAAAATAATATCGGTTGCATAGATGTCTTGAAATTCAAAAATACTTTTCTTCAATTGCTAAATTCTGTTCTTCAGAATTTTAGAATTCTTACAGAATTCTGTTCTTCCAATTTTATATTTTCCAAACGTACAAACTGATAATCAGTTCCTCGATCTTGACCTCACGTATTGGATACATCTGCAAGTCCTTAAGCATTAACACTAAAACTATGATCATATGACTATTCTACTCTTTTTTTTTAAGTGAACAACAAAAACTCCTAAATGAGACAATAAACAGAAATTCAAATATGCTTATTGAAATTTAAGAATTCAACTCCATTAAAGCAGTTGGTTAGATCTGTCCTTTGTTCTGGTTTAAGTTCATAGGTTCACCAACAGTTTGTCTGTTGTCTGGGGCACAATGGCAGGTGACATTGACAAACTGACATTTTTTTTTTTTTTGCACCAAAGCATACTTTAAACATTTTTTGAAAAGCAACTAATGAGTGAGTAAATATATTACTCATTAGCATCCAGTGATTAAGCTTCCATTTTTCCATCTATTTCTCTACACTCTATAATTTACTGAGAGCCCAGAGATACCATTCATGTTATTCAGGTAGTCTCCCATTCTCCATTTCAGGGCCACTTTTCCCCCAGGGCTGCCTGTACCTATATGTTATACTAATCAAAATTTAGAAAGTAGTTTGTAATCATTCAGAAGGTTGATGAATTACAGTGTCAGACTGGGGCAACTATTAATATAATTCAAATGATGTTCAATTTTATAAACTGGTAGGCATGGTGGCACTTTAAAGATTTTCCTTATTCAAGCTATGTATTAAACATTAAAAAATGATTAACAACAGAGATTTTCATTGTTGCTTACATTGCACTAAACTCTTAAGGTACTGAGGAGCATTGAATTTAGTTTATTTGTGGGGAGAAAGTTTTATTTATTTACAGAATTTTGAAATTTAGTTAAAAAAATAAGCTAATTACTTTTGGAAAAATTTAAATCTTTAACTCTGTCAAATGTGTATTGATTTGATCCAAACCAATTCAGGATGATATCCATCAGTATTATCTTTTTATAGTTGATTATTAAAAGTGATTATTATTAATAATATGAATAGAAGTCAATTATCATAGAAGAAATGGAAATATGTAGACTGCAGTTGTGTGCATATGATTATCTGTTGACCTTCTTTTTCCTATCATAAGCAAGAAAAAATAAATCATAAATCATAAGTGAGAAAAAGAATTAGAATTTATTATTCTTCATACGAAAAACATCCACAATCACTAATAAAGTATTCATACATAGCTTATCCTACCCCTTTAGTTATTTCAACTTGCTTTATTTATTAATAAAAATATTAGAATCATTTTCCATAATTATGCCAAATTGTCAGTTCAAATAGTGTCACAAAATCAAGTTTCATTACCAAATGGCTTTTTAGCAATTCCAATGTACTATAGTTCATACTGAAAATGTTTATTTTTTTCAAAACTCACAGGCACACACCCGATTTTCTCACCCTCCCAGAATTATGGAATGATAGATGGCTAATTTACCAAGATGTCCACCTAAGCAATTTGGAAATAATAAAATTTCTACATTTTTTTTTCATTTTTATTTTATTGGCATTTGAGTCATGCAGATACACAGGTTATATTATACTGACACATATTTGAGTATCTTTACATATTTCATTATTATTTGATTTTTCATCTCTTGCTCTTCTTCATTTACTGGTTCAATCTCCTATGTTCTTTTTATACATTGTTGGAATAACTTTTCAATTAACTACATTTAATCTGCCATTAAATCTAACCCCTTGTACAGTAAGGACATATTTATTATTTCCCTATGGATCTATGCTCAAGCAAGTAGCCCAAAGTTTTTTTTTTCTGAGAGGCAGATTTCTGTTTCATACAGGGCTTGATGTGAAGGAAGCAAGGTTGTATTAGAACGTCTTTATTTGTCACTTACTTCCCTCATTGCATGCCGAACAGATAGAACTTTAGGAATTTTTGAATTGTGGCATCGTTTGGCACATCAAAGTAATAAGCCTGGGTTTCTAATAGCATACATCCTGTGATGTACTTCTGCTATGTAAGTCCCTCTATGCAGAGTTACCTTAAAGTGGCTCATTATTTAGAGTCTGTGTAAGAAAAGTATTTCCAGTGGACAAGGAAAAAAGTCCTCTTTAGAGCAAAAATTGTCTAATGCCTCCCAGGTGTGTAAGAAAGGTGAAAAACTACAGCTCATCTGATGTGCTTCTCATGACTAAGTGGGCTTGTTAGTTCCCTGAATGAAGACTCATCTGCCCTGTATTTCCGTGGTTTAATTTAATGGACAGATTCTCCAATAAAGGTAGATGGAAATAAATGCATTAGACAGCTCAGGCAAGGAGCAAAAGGAAAAGGATTTAACCGTCAGGGTTTTTATACTTTGAAATGATATGTTGTTTCAAACAATCTCAATTTCTCTAGCTGAAGTTTATTATTCTTTTATCTGATTCTTACTGCCATCTGGCTCCTGCGCAAGTGCAAATCATAAGCAAGAAAAAGCAGAGCTAATTTTCTGTGTCAGCTTAATAAATAGAAGCTGTGAGATATGGATAGCTATCATTAAAGCTATCTATCATGAAATATTGATCAAAATAGGCTACTTTTTTAATGCCTAGATATGAGATGGCAATTAGGATTATTTGAAAAAAGGGTGAGCGTTAATCTGTAGTGTGCGAGGCTATATTGATTTTGGAGAATGACTTGGTAAAGCAACAGATATTTTCTACACATTTCTAATGAATCAGTCTGTTGAACGCTTTCATAGTATAGATTTTATTAACTGAAAACATAATAATTAATTGATTAACTGAACTTTCACTTGCATATAAATAACTTTATATTAGGGTCCTTAAATGGTATAAAATATAAGTTACGATTTGGGTAGAAATTATAAACCTAATAGAGAAAATATTATCTAAAGGAGAGGAAGGCAGGCATCCTTCTCATTCTCAGTTCATTGTTGGCTTTTTTTTTTTTTTTCATCAACTTTTACTTTAGTTCCAGGATACATGTGCAGGATGTACAAGTTTGTTACATAGGTAAATGTCTTCCATAGTGGTTCGCTACACAGATCAACCCATCACCTAGGTATTACGCCCAGCATCCATTAGCTATTCTTCCTGATGCTCTCCCTCCTGCCAGCTTTCTGAGAGGCCCCAGTGTATGTTGTTCCCCTGCCAATATGTCTATGGCTTTTTATATAACAGAGGTAGGTTTAAATTGCCCATTTTTCACTGTTCCTTGTTCAGAGGAACAGAAATATTTTCTTCTACAGTAAATAAAATGATTTACTGATATGAATCTTTAAATTGTTAAGAACTATTAAAATTATAAAAATATTTTAAAATGCCTGTTCAAAAGACGTTAACCTCTTATAGTGTTATAATAATTTTGTTTTGCTTCATGGCATTAAAATTAGTAGTTACTTTTAGAAAGTACACAAGATTATTTTATCAAATACAGTTACTGTAACTTGTCATAGGATATATGTCCACATATATGGTCCATATGCATAAATATTTCCCATAGGAGTCAGTCACATCTTCTTTCAGATGGAGCAATTACCTTTTCTAGTGTAGAATTCTGTGAAGCCAGTTATCAACTAACATTATAGCCAGATGTATTTATATAAGAAATGGAAAATTGCCTCAATGAGACTTCTGTTTTTTTATAATTTCTTGAGTATTAATTCCGTTTTTGTAAGAGCTGAATAACTTTATTCTGTCTTGATAATTTTATGTTTTAAAAACACAAGCAGTCAACATTGTACTTACTTTAACCACTTAAGAAATGAAAATACTGTGGTAGTCATTGTCTAAGGTAGTCCCCAGTGACCATTCCTTCTGGCATTTGTGCTCTTCTGTAATCCCCTCTGGAGTGTTGGTGGGACTTCTTAAACTTTCTTCTGAGGAATAGAGTATGTCAAATGCGATGGGATGTCACTTTCAAGTTTAGGTTATAAAAAGACTATGGCTTTTCTCTTGGGTACTCCATCTTGCTCTCTGTTAGATCATTAACCCTGGGAGAAGCCAGCTGCCATGTCATGAGGAAGCTCTATGGTGAGGATCCAAGACCTGCCAACAACCACATGAGCCTTCACATGAGGCTGCAGCTCTGCCAACAGTTTGATTTCATCCCGTTGGGACTGTAAGCCAGAAGACCACGTTAGACTATAGTTAGAATCCTGACCCACAGGAACTGTAGAATAAAATGGTTTTTTAAGCTGTTAAATTTAGAGTAATTTGTTATGTGATAATAGATAACTAACACAGATGTTTTAGTAAGTTTTGGATTTTTTTTAGTTTTCCATAGAGATAGAGCTCATTTTTTTCATAGTTAGTTGTCTGAAAACAGGATGCTTTGCATGTAGATGACACTATGTGCCTGAATCATGATATTTACAAAGCTAAATTCTCAAGTTAAATTCTCAGATAAAATTAATTACATTGATATGAATCCTGCTGGATCTATGAAACTAAAATAATATAATTAGTGAAAGCATAGGCGTATACTAACATAAATAATTTAGAGAAGTGATTGCTGTGAGAAAACTGAGAATACTATTTTTGTGAAGCAAGTAGGGAGAAAGTGGAAAACTATGTTAATGCTATGGTATTTATTTCAGAATAACACACATAAATTCTAAAATAAGTTCTTTATGTGCTTTTATATAGCATGTAGTAATTTCACTTATTCAATGTTTTCTCCAGTTTAGGAGTATTTATACTTCTTGTTCTCTATTTTTCTAGATCTGTATATTAATACCAACACTTACTTGAATAAATTAATAGCACTTGATCCCTAATTCTTAAAATAATGTCTTAAAAATAATTTGATAAAACAGTTAATGAATAATTAATTTTATTTGAAAATATAAAACAATAAAAATGAGAAATAAAAATATAGCTTACTTTGCTAGATTTTAGAGCATATAATACTGCATGTATTTACGCTTGAAAAGGATGTCGTATATCTATCAATGCACTAGATATGATAATTTTTTATTTGTAAGACAGAACTGGAAACTCTTTACAAAATGGTTACTGATATAACACTCTAACAGAGTAAAAGCATAGAGTTTAATAATAAAGTATGACCTTTGTGACCTTAATGGACAAGGTTGAACATTAGCGTTAAGTTCCAAGCCATTTGAATGCATAAAGCACAGTGTTAATATCTAATTTTGAATGAATTTTGGACTGCCCACAAATGCCTTACACCACTTCCTGAGCCATTTCATCAACAGCTTGCTAGACTGCATCCAGTTCACCATCTGGAAGTGTCACTTGCTACAAAATAAACCTGCTCCCTGGATGACAGCAGGATACCTAAGCATCTGCTGTTTAATAAGCTGCAGCAGAACATCCACCAGCAGCACAGAAAGGGGCAATATTTCAAGGAAATGATGGAATCATTTAATATTAGCCCTTGAATGCACCTTAGGGATTCATCTAATTCATCATTTTCAAGGTGTATTCCATGGGATACTAGTAACTGCCGTATGACAATAGGGACTCCATGTTTAAAAAATAAAAAGCTCCTCCAACCCTCAATTAAGTTTAGATAATGCTATGTTAACAAAGACAAGTCAGAATTGATATTAAATGATAATGCTGTAAACTGTATGGTCTTAATTAGGATATAAGACATTTAAAAAATATATACACACATATATATATACACATATATATATATACACACACATATATATATATACACACATATATATATATCTCCAGAAATAAGGCATAACATAAAAACTAACCAAAAAAATGAAGCACAATTAGGGGGTTGGGGAAAGGAAACAGAGGTTTGGAATCTGCCTTCACAGAGGAGTAATGGTACAATGGAAAGAACATTTCATTTTGGGGGGTCGGTCCTGTATTTCATCTTTGATAATTCTGCTTTTTCTTTTCATTGTGAAAGATAATTGCTACTTCTTTTTACTTTCCTAATCCCTTTCTCTTCTTAATTTACCTCTCAGATAAAAGATCAAATTCGGACAAATTTTGAAGAAATCCTAGACCTAAGTCCCATAAACTGGGGAAAATGCTTATCTGGGTGGTATTTATAAACTTCCAACCATAGATTTTGTTCTCTAAGTCACAGTCATGTCTCTAATATCACAATCACAGATATGATTTTCAAATTTATACTAGTTCATATTCCTTTGTTATTGCCTTTTCTTAAATTATGAAGTATTTTAAGCATATATAAACATATAGAAAGAAATATTACAAATGTTTATATGCCTACCACATAGTGCAATATATCCTAACATTTTCCCATATTTCATTCAGATTTGTTTTTGAGAAATAAAACATTAAAAATATAATTAAAGCTCTTTGTATCTTTCTTTTATGCCATTTTTCTCTTCTTTTCCAAGAATTCAGAGTCAAGAGTATGTGAACTTTTTTATGTTGAAATTAATACAAAATAATCACTACTTTCCTGGCCTTTTTTCCAAAGTATCCTGATCTTCTGTGACTTCAGGTAAAACAAGTTTCTCTCTTTGACTCATGCAGAGTATTTATATTACATCATCTTTTTTCATAAAATCCTGAGCCTAAAGTTTCTTTTTTCCCCTCTTTGGTGGTGTAATTTGCAGAACAACAACCATTAGTTATCAAGGAGGAATTCGGATGCCATGTTTCAGGTTAAAGGTGTGTGCCTCATTACAGTACTATGAGTATCTTATTTCTAAAGAGCAGCAGCACTAAGCTTCTCAGAGAGAAAAAAGAGCATCAAATTTGTACAAATTGGAAAAATAAAGTGCCAACAGAGAGACAACAGAACATGTTTTAGGGAAGCAGAAGTTCCATAGAAAAATAGCCCGTGGAGTCTGTGTATTTAAAGAATCAACTTTCAGCCATTACAGACTGAGAGAAAAAAATTGTTTCCAGTTAGTGAACATGTGAGGATGGTTTCGGTATTACTTAGAGTTCTCGTTTGATGGCTGCAGGTAGAAACACTGCTAACTCCAGTTTACTTTACAGTCAGCTACATAATTGGTGCTGAAGATAGTGAAACTTGCACAGAGATATTGTCCATCTCCTAGGAGATGAAACCTCCATGACTTTATAATAAGGGAGAAATGAAGAACATTGCAGTCTAATGAGGACAACAGTTAGGTGAAATTTTCACTAATGAGAAATTGATTGAAAAAGAAGCAGAGATCCAGTTAAACATGGTGGGTTGAACACATGCTTCTATCTACACATTCTCTGGAAACTCTGTCAATGTAACAATGAAGAATTTTAAAAAGTTATAAACATATAAGCATCAAGAAAGGAGAGTTAAGAAGATAGTATATATGTCAACAAGTTCGAAATGTGGGTGAAACTCAACCCACATTGAGAAGGTTGATAGTTAAGCTTTCAGGGAGATGGTTAAGAAATACTTTAGATATTATGAAAAGTCTCAGGAATGGGAATGTGTTATAAAAAGGTGTGCTGCTTTGGTTAGAAGCCAGAAGATTGTTTGAAAATTTGTTATAAAAGGTTATCAAAGATTCTCTTGTCCCTCATGCACAGCCGGGCAATGCTGGTGAGTATTCTATAGATTCCTCTCTGAAGCTGAATTAGAGGACTGCAGAAATACATGTGAAGATGGCACTGATGGAATAAAAACAGGAGTAAGTGAGATTTTTACATGCTTAACAGGTGATTCCTCACCTCCTTCTTGAACTTGCTTGTAGATTGGGGCAGACATTTTCAGATTGGAACTATTCTTTCTGAGGAAGAAAAACCTGGAAACTTAAGAGAAAAGAGCTACATATTCTCAATTAGGCTGATGGATCTCAATAATAATCAATGGCTAATCAACTCAGTGCAGAGGATTACTTGTGCCTCATTCCTCAATAGGAGTTGAGAGGCAAGGAATGTGAGACATCTGTGGAGAATGGTTAATACGAGAAAAAGAGACCAGCACAAATGAAACACCCAGAATGACAGTCACACAGCTGACATATAGAGGAGACTATTTATATTGGAGCAGGAGAACTGAGAATTCCAGTAACACTTTCTCCAAAAAAAAGAAAGAAAAAAAGAAACTAATAGAAATACTGATGTATTTGTTTTAAAGGAGATATTCACTTCTATGGGCGAGTTTGAGGATAAATTAAAGTACACAAAAACACCTCTCATTAGTTATAAATATGCTGTACTATAACTATGAGGGGGAAAGAAATTGTACAAGAAAGGAAATAGTATACCAATATATCACATAACTCAGCTTCAGATCATAGTCAAAAATTAAAGGAAAATGTTAACAGAAATAATAAAGGCATATTACCCAATATTTTCTTCTAGCTACACTGAAAGGATAGCATCATTTGGGGAATGTCTGTTTTGGATTAATGTAGACAGGAGGGTTATGGTGGGTGTTTGAAGGTAAGGAAGATAAGCCCCAAACATCCACAGATATAATTTCATAGGTAATAGTTAAAAATAAATAAGTTAGATATATAATATCTATGACTAAAAAAATCAAGAAGAAATGTGTATAAAGTTACAATAAAAGATGACACGAAAATTGCTGCCTCTGGGCATGGCATATAAAGAAAGACGAGGCACACCTAATTTTTCATAACAAGTTTCCTACGTCTCTGATTGCAAATCCATGGGCATGTACTATTTTGCTAAAAATAAAACAATTTTCAGAGAAAAGGGAACAGAGGAAGAAAAGACAAAAATGTGCAGGATGATCTTTGGCAGGGGGCTCATATACCAACAAAAGGAAAAGACTCCCATAGCTTCAAGGAGTGTGAAAACAAGGTGGTAAGGATTGGTAAATATTGTAGATATTCTTTGAGCTATTTAGAAAAAATATAGATTTTTTATATTATGGAAAGGATGGAGAGAGAAGGATCTAGAGGAGGTGACAAGGTTCTTGTGGGCAAGAAATATCAACCTGGACTACTATACTGGACATTTAACATTCTTGCTGCATAGTAGAGAACTGCTGGAGTAACTATGCATATACATTGCTTCAGTTGACATGGAGGTATAGGATTGGAATATAGTGAGTGTGGATGCTTATGTCAGTTACACTATGTCTGGGGTACTCATTTTTGGTTGACAATGGGAAATTGGAGAAGCAGTAAGTAATAAGTATCCAGCTTCAAAGAAATAATCTTGCCAAGGTAAAACAGCATGGGACATGCAATAACCAAATAAAGGACAATGCATCTCTTCAGTGATGAATAGAGACCAGCCAAGATATTTGTTCTTAGTCATACTTGCCTAAATGTTCTAATGAATATTTATTTAAGAGTTCATGATAATTAATATAGAATCTATATAGAATTAACATAGAATATGTAGATAATATGATATAGAATTTTATATATAGAATATATATAGTTAATATAGTAACCTAATATAGGTTACTGAAAGCAGTCTTGTTGTGTGGGCCTATGTATCTCCTCTCATTCCACAGTGTGGACTCTTTCTTTCACAAAAGTCCATAGTTTAAAAAGTGTTCCTTTCCAGACACATAGACAACTGGATAGAGTGAATGCACTTGAAGAACAACATTTAGTTTCCTGATGACTTGAGTGGAAAAACCACTTTAGTATCTTTCTCAGAGCCATCCAGAATAGACACATTTCGGTCCATGTTTCATAATTTCTAACATAATGTCTTTAACTATGAAATTGAAATAATTAAATTAGAAACTTAAAAATTCAGTATCCTGCGGGACCTGAGCGTAAGATTTGGAATCATATGACCATTTATTAATTGAATAACTCAAGGGAAATTTTTAAAATAAAACTAAAACAATCCTTGAAGATTGATGATAGGAGGAGTGATGGTCAAAACTCATAGTCTTGACTCTTTTTTTATGAGACCATCTTTCTCTTGACACGCTCTCACTAATTTTCTTTATTATTATTATTATTATTTTCTTTTTGAGACAGAGTCTTGCCAGGCTGGAGTGCAATGAGGTGATCTCGGTTCACTGCAACCTCTACCTCCCAGGTTCAAGACATTCTCCTGTCTCAGCTTCCCAAATAGCTGGGGTTACAGGCAAGGGCCACCACACCTGGCTAATTTTTTTTTTGTATCTTTAGTGGAGACAGGGTTTCGCCATGTTGGCCAGGCTAATCTCAAACTTCTGACCTCAGGCGGTCCACCCGCCTCGGCCTCCCAAATGCTGGGATTACAGCCACCGCACCCAACCTCACTAATTTTCATAGCAGCTCCAGAATGAACCCAGTGAACTGGGGCCCCCTAATTCCTTGGAACACAACTGAAATATAGCTAGGGCATTTAATCATTACTTCACTGTCATATTTTCTGGAAGCTAACACCTAATCTAGTTAGAAAACTTACAATCAACTTTTTGATAATTTACCCTATTAAAAACATATTTTTTTTGGCTGGGCGTGGTGGCTCATTCCTGTAATCCCAGCACTTTGGGAGGCCAAGGCAGGCAGATCACTTGAAGTCAGGAGTTTGAGACCAGCCTGGCCAACATGACAAAACCCCGTCTCTACTAAAAATACAAAAATTAGCTGGGCATGGGGGTGCACACCAGTAATCCCAGCTACTCGGGAGGCTGAGATGGGAGAATCTCTTGAATCCAGGAGGAGGAAGTTGCAGTGAGCTGAGATTGTGCCACTGCACTCCACCTTGGGTGACAGGGCGAGACTGCATCTCAAAAAACAAACAAAAAACTTTTTTTTAATGAATCAAAAATTGGTAATGCTATGTTTTCAATTCTTACCCACTTTCTTTCTTAAATGTCACAATGAGAATTCAAGTCTATACCTAATTCAACTTCAGAGTACAAATATTTTTGTGAAATCACCTCAGGAAATTGACAATTATTGCATCATTGTGATACACTTCTAATTTTTAATGATATTTTAAGCTTCAGTATATAAGCATCTTTAAGCCTCAGTATGTAAATTCTAGCTATATGAAAGACTCATAATTCTGTCTGCATTTTCTATTTGTCTAAATTTTTGTTTTGTTTTTATCATAATTAAATTAAATATTGTTGAAAGTTAACTAGTTCTTCCTGAAAATCTGCCAACACATTTTTCTTTTGGAAGCTGTTGGTATCTGTGTCATATTCTTCATCATGTATGAATCCATTCACCATGAACTTCTAGCTTTGAAAAGATTTATTCTACACTGAGAAATTTGGCAATTTCTACCACCTTTGATTACATTTCCTGGTATGTGACAGGCCACTTTCTGTGTTGGAAAATAAAAATCTTTTTGTGCTGGATCACAGTGCTATTATTTTGAGGACTTTTTTTTTTTTTTTTTTTTTTTTTTTTTCTGAGACGGAGTCTTGCTCTGCTGCCCAGGCTGGAGTGCAGTGGCGCAATCTCGGCTCACTGCAAGCTCCGCCTCCCGGGTTCACGCCATTCTCCTTCCTCAGCCTCCCAAGTAGCTGGGACTACGGGCGCCCGCTACCATGCCCGGCTAATTTTTTGTATTTTTAGTAGAGACGGGGTTTCATCGTGTTAGCCAGGATGGTCTCGATCTCCTGACCTCATGATCCGCCCACCTCGGCCTCCCAAAGTGCTGGGATTACAGGCGTGAGCCACTGAGCCCGGCCGAGGACATTTTAAAAAATGTTCAGGGATCTCAATTTAAGTTAAAATTTAAATCTCTGCTGTGTTGTACTGGCAAATAAGTTGACAAAAAGATAAACAAGTAAGGCCTATGACTAGGTTTGCCCCTGGGTAGATAGTAAAATTGATGGTGAACCTCAAACTTTGAATCTGATTGTCATCTGGCACATTTCTCTTGGCATTGATTATAAGACATATACAAAGGCCAGAAATTATAATTTAGAATGTAAAAAATAATAATAATAACTTGAGTACCAGTGTGTGAAGGTAAGAAACGAATATGAACATAAGCAGTCTTATGCAACTGGGTAATACAACTTCATTGTAATAAAAGAAACCTATACAGGAGTTGGTTAAAGTGCTATGTTTTGAAGAACATGCTGATTTTGAAGTTGCATGTGCACATTGAGCTACATTTGTGTAGCAAACGAAATAAACTCTTTGTGTTACAGGTTTTGAGGAATGTTATAGACATTAGTGTTGAGCAGCAGGGAGAGCTATAAAAGTCCAGGCTACTCCTTGGAACCACCATTGAATCGACTTCAAATTTAAGTTTACTTATCTTTGAGATCCACTATTTCTCTTCATTTCTTCAGGTTTATCTTTATAAGACAGAGGCTTTCTTTATCTTCCCACCTGAAAGTATACCCAAACCTGTCTAGAAACTTTAAAACTCAGATCTTTTTTTTTTTTTTTTTTGAGACGGAGTCTCGCTCTGTCGCCCAGGCTGGAGTGCAGTGGCGCTATCTCGGCTCACTGCAAGCCCCGCCTCCTGGGTTCACGCCATTCTCCTGCCTCAGCCTCCCGAGTAGCTGGGACTACAGGCGCCCGCTACCACGCCCGGCTAATTTTTTGTATTTTTAGTAGAGACGGGGTTTCACCGCGTTAGCCAGGATGGTCTTGATCTCCTGACCTCGTGATCCGCCCGCCTCGGCCTCCCAAAGTGCTGGGATTACAGGCGTGAGCAAAACTCAGATCTTATGACTCAAACATGAGCATATCATAATATAATAGTGAAAATCTGATATTCACAAATGAAATAACACAATCCATACCTGTATTTCATGTGTAAAATGGCCATGTCATCTCTACCCTTTCTGATTTTTTCTGTTAATCATCTACAATTTGTTTCAAGAATAAAATAAAAAAATTTTTGTAAAGAGTTTAATGTTTAAAATGGCTGCCATTATTATTCAAAATATCTAGCAATCAACATATTTTAGATTTTAATAGTATAAATAATACATGTGGGTAGTAGATTGGTGTGGTGGCAGAATAATAGCTCCCAGAGATGTCCAAGCATAATTACCAGAACTTGTGACAATGTTGCCTTACAGGAAAAAGTGTCTTTGCCAATATGGTTAAGGGTGGCACAGACTTTGAGATGAGAGATTATCCTGGAATATCCAGATGCACCCAATCAAATAATGTAAACGTAATAGGTTCATTGCCTGATGTACTCCTCTGTGGGAGTCTTCAGATTGGTTGCTGGAATTCAGGGTCTGAACAACATCTTAAGTGATCCTTAAACAAAAGCTTTGTGACTCTAATGTCAGAGATCGTGCCTATAGGATCAATGGGGATGCAAATATTCATTATCTAGTGCTATGCGATTTTTAGCAACAAGGAAGTGGGCCAAAGTTCAGCCTGATTAATGCCTAATTATAGCTATATTTCTGTCCAGAACCCAGAGTGGATTTCTTGTCAACTCTGTGAGGACATTTTCAATCACATGAGATTTTAAAAGCAGAGAACCTTTCCCAGTTGAGGGCAGAGAATTGAAAGACAGTGGCATGAGAAGAACTGGAACCACCATTGCTGGCTTTGAAGGTGGAGATAGCGGCCCCAGCCAAGGAATGTGGAAAGTCTCTAGAATCTGGAAAAGTGAAACAGAATTTCTCCTAGAACCTTCAGAAAGGAACATAGGTCCACTGACACTTCAATTTTATTCCAGTGAGACCCAGGTCTAACTTGTGAACTACAAATTGAAAGGTGATAAATGTGTATTGTTTAAGCCACCAAGTTTGTTCCATGGGCAATAGAATATCATATTAATACAGTAGGATTTTAAATTCTGGTAGCACAACATTAAACTATCTATAATTTATATTATGAGACAACGTAGGAAAAAGCAGAGAAATGTTGAACAATCAAATGAATTGTCAAGATGTGTCAAATGTATATATCACAGGTGATACAATTTGGATATTTGTCTCCTTTGAATCTCATGTTGAAATGTGACCCCCAATATTGGAAGTGAGGCCTGGTGGGAGATGTTTAGGTGTTGGGGTGTGGATCCCTTATGACTAGCTAGGTGCTCTCCCATGTTAATAAGTGAGTTCTCCCCTTAGCAGTACATGGAGGGCTGGTTGTTTAAAAGAGCATGGCACCCCTCTCCTTACTCTCTTGCTCCTTCTCTCAACATGTGACACACTAGGTCCCCTTGCTTTCCAAGAGCAAAAGCTTCCTGAGGGCCTCACCAGAAGGAGATGCTGGTGCTATGCTTCCTGACTAGCCTGCACAACTGTGAGCCCAATAAACCTCCTTTCTTCATAAATTACCCAGCCGCAGGAATTCCTTTATGGCAATGTAAAACATATTGATACATTATGGTACTAGAATTTAAGTGTAAGCCTAGAGTTAAAGGAACACCCAATAAATAGAAACAAAGTAGAGCAAATGAACAGAAAAATATAGTTAAATACTATTTGATTAATTTACTAAACCTTCATAAAGGTGTTTGTGTTTGAAATTATTCCATTATTTTAAAGAAAAGAGAAAGGCATATCATCAGGAGAGTGTTAAAAGACTCTAGTTCTATATTTCAAAGTAGGTATATTAGTTTCCCGTGGCTGATGTAACAAATTACCACAAACTTAGTGACCTAAAACAACACACATTTATTCACCTACAGTTCTGGAGGTCAGAAGTCTAAAAGTGTATTTCACTGGGCAGAAACCTAGGTTTTGGTGGGGTGGGTATATTTTCAGAGACTGTAGGAAAGAAAATGTTTCCTTGCCTTTTCCAAACTCTAAGGTTGCATTCCTTCACTCATGCTCTCTCCTTCATTGTTCAGATCTGCAGCTCAGCATCTTCAAATCTCTGTTTTGTTCTTACATCTTTTTCTCATTTATCTCCTTTCTCTCTTGCTGTATTCCTCTTACAGAGATGCATGTGATTGCATTTAGGGACCATCCTAATAATCTAGGATAATCTCTCCATCTTAACCTCCTCAATTTAATCATATCTGCAAAGATGCTTTTTCAAATATGGTAACATTCACAGATTCTGTGGATTATGACCTGATGCAGGAACCATTAGCTTACTACAGTAAGTTTGAAATGAAATGTTTATTTCCTTTACACATTGATTGTTTTCCTCTCTTTCTCTAAAGTATCACTCTCTCTTTTTCTCTCTATCTGTCTTTCTATGTTTAATACACTTTGAAAATGATGACACAAGATATGAATTTAAGGTAACCTGATTATACAAAAATCTCTCTTACATGTTTTGTAAGAATTATTTCCTTATGTGTCTTAATAGCAAAAGATCTGACTTCAGTATATACACTCTGTCATTCTCATTTCCCCAGAAAACTCTTTCAAGGCAGAAACTGCTTAGAATATTTTTCTGGTTAGAATATTTGATAAGCTTGTATCAAAGCACACATCTGATTACAGATGATCAATATTTAAAAATTGACTTGAACAATTAAATTTAATTTGATGAGTTCTGGCCTCAAAACTTTACCAAATAAAGCCATTTCATGACTTGACAAAAGTAATTCATTTTTCCTAGAACAGATTTATGAGAATGCTGTAGGTTTTTAGGATTTTAATGCTGTAGGTTCTTCTGTTAATCTAATTCTTCTCCACTAGAAGGAAAAAAAAGCTTATATTTTGAGAAAACACTTTTATAGCGGAAGAGAGGCCAAGTGTTCTTTTTTTTTTCTCTTTTCTTCAACTTTTATTTTAACTTCAGGGGTATATATGCAGGATGTGCACGTTTGTTACATAGGTAAATGTGCGCCATGGTGGTTTGCTGCACAGATCAGCCCATCACCTAGGTATTCAGCCCAGCATCTATTAACTATTATTCCGGATGCTCTCTCTCTCCCCCTGCTTTATTACCCCCAACAGCCCCAGTGTGTGATGTTCCCCACCATATGTCCTCATTGTTCAGCTCCTACTTGTGAGAATATGCAGTGTTTGGTTTTCTGTTCCTGCATTAGTTTGGTGAGAACAATAGCTTCCAGTTCCATCTATGTCCCTGCAAAGGACATGATCTCATTTGTTTTTATGGCTGTATGGTATTCCATTGTGTATATGTACCACATTTTCTTTATCCAATCTATCATTGATGGGCATTTGGCTTGATTCCATGTCTTTGCTATTGTTAATAGTGCTGCAATGAACATATACGTGCATATATATACATATATATATATATACAAATATAATAATTTATATTCCTTTGGGTATATACCCGGTAAAGGGATTGCTGGGTCAAATGGTATTTCTGCCTCTAGATCTTTGAAAAATTGCCACACTGTCTTCCACAATGGTTGAACTAATTTACACTCCCACCAACAGTGGAAGAGTGTTCCTTTTTCTCCACGATCTCCCCAGCATGTAACCTCACCAGCATTTGTTTTCTTTTTACTTTTTAATAATTGTCATTGTGACTGGTGTGAGGTGGTATCTCATCGTGGTTTTGATTTGCATTTTCCTAATGATCAGAGATGTTGAGCTTTTTTCATGTTTGTTGGCTGTCTGTATGTCTTCTTTTAAGATGTGTCAGTTCATGTCCTTTGCCCACTTTTTAATGGGGTTGTTTGTTTTTTCTTGTAAGTTTGTTTAAGTTCCTTGTAGACTCTGGATATTAGACCTTGGGCAGATGGATATATTGCAAAATTTTTCTCTCATGCTGTAGGTTGTCTGTTCACTCTGATGATAGTTTCTTTGGCTGTGCGGAACCTCCTTAGTTTAATTAGATTCCATTTGCTAATTTTTGCTTTTGTTGCAATTTCTTTTGGAGTTTTTGTTCTGAAATCTTTGCTTGTGCCTATGTCCTGAATGGTATCTGAGAGGCTGAGTTTTCTAGTAAAAAAATTGCTTTAATGGGTAGTGTCTGCACACATCAGTTTGTGTGAAGGATCATAGTCTATATCGAGAATCATCTATGCCACTTTAACTCACTCAGGGTTACCACAATGCACAACTCCTGGGGTATCATTCTCAATTACATTTATGTGTCTATGTAAATGGTGCACCTGGAGTCATGTGGCATATCCAGAGCTGCCGTATCTAATGGGCTTGCAAAATGGACTCAACTGCTTTAAACTGAAAATTCTTTTTTTTTTTTTTTGTAATTGAATTTGATAGTGGAGATTACAAAGCAAACAGGGAAATCTCCATTAAGGGGAAGTGTTACAGAAAAACCTGAGGTGATCTAATATCTCCATGTTACTGAAGGGAATGAATACATTCATAATCCTATCAGTCCTAGTAAGAAGACATAGGCAGGAACTTCACTACTTGTAGAAAACCTGTTCCATTATTGTTTTATGTTTTTCATTATTAGTCACCCTAAACATTTCAGTAAAGTCTGTACTTTTGCCAGGCACTGTGGTGAAACTGATACACAAATAGTAGTATCTCTTGGTTCTCACTTTCAAATAGGTCACAATCTCATGGAATTTGCAGAAAAGCACATATGAACATAATTCTCAGTTAAGTAAACTATCTACAAGTCCACTTCTTATGGAGTGTGCCCTATCTACTCTAATCAAGAAACCAAATTTTACATTTTAATTTTTCTCTCTTTAAATTCTAAATATGATTGTTGCATGCATTATTTAATTCAACAACTGTTTATTGAATATTCAGCAAGTTCTCATGTCATTTTTTTTCCAAAATAAAATACTAGTTCATCTTGTGATTCAAATAACATTATGGAGTGGGTTCTTTTGTTTTTTAATAATGTTAGTAGCTTGTGTTTGTCATTAGTACAGTTGTCTGACTGTCTTTGAATGTTACAATGGCACTGGCTTTAGACAGTTCCTCAGGGCAGGGACTGAGTCTGCTTAAATTGCTTTGTGCAGAGCACAGGTGGCTGAGTAATAAACACTTTTTGCTGATGCAATGTCTTGTATTGAAGACAAAGCCTCTGATTACTTAGTGTTTTGAAATTAGTTTTTAAAGATGCATCAGGAATCCAATTAGTGTATAATGTGTGCATGACATCAAAATGGCTTTGGAGCAGATTAACAAGACCACAACACCCTTATCTCAAAAAAATTATATTCTAAAACCAATAGTACAGGATGAAAACAAATGTGAGCATTGAATAATAGATTTTCTTTCCATAACCTTAATAGAATACCTAATCTTGTACAAAACAAGTATGCAAATGTGTGTGTGTCTATACATTTTTCGTCATCTCTCCATTATGCAGGTTAGAAATAGATCAATGGCATTGTTATAGGCATAATCAGAAGCAAACTGGCATTAGCTGAGCTATGAATATTAGTTTGATATGTTCAATGTAATTTTTTATTTTTGTTTATTTCTCATATTAAATATTATCTAGGGGGAAAGTATCACTCTTTCTGGAATACCTGCCACTCCAGGTCTTCCTCTCCAGAGCAAATCCCCTGGTCATCTTTTGAGAGGCCTTTGGATTTCAGAAGAGATATGAGAGGCACAGTTCATTCATTTGACCTGTAACCCATCTAGCTGCTCTGACTTAATCTCTTTTCTCATCTTGGCTTACCTGTGACTTGCACATGGAACATAGGCTTCTGCTTTTCTTGTCTTTTTAATCCAACTCCCATCAACGATGCCAGAGTAATCATCTACAAAGCAAGCAATCATACCACACATCTATCTAAATTTACTCAGTGGCTTATTTGTCTTCCCTGATTGCAAATTCTGAAAAAACACAGTTCATTTCTCATTACACTTCCATCCTAAGGCTTGTACATAATACACGCTCAATACCTGTTTCTTAATCACATGGCTGGATTGATCTGACAACATCTTGATCCTTCACTTTTGACTCAGTGTTATCCCAGGTTTTCATTTAAATTTTCTGTTTGTGTTTTAAATTTTAGCCCTTACCATATCATGGTAATTCTCATTCCATTTTCCCTCTTGATTTGCAGTGCTAGGCTTACTCAATCTCATCAAGCTATAGATTGTCTTCCACATAGGGTACCTGGTTACTGTAATGCATATTGGAGTAGTCTCATACAATTTTTCTACCTGCATTTTTTTTTATTGTTGCTGTAACACATAATCACATACTTAGTAGCTTAAAATAAAATGAATTTATCCTCTTAGAGTTCTGGAAGACAGAAGTTTCAAAACACTATTACAGGACTAAAATCAAGATGTTGGCAGAACCATCTCCTTTGGGAGGCTCCAGGAGAGAATCTGCTTCTATTTTCAACTTTTAGAGGGCACCGGCATGCTTCGACCCGTGGCCATATCACAATGTCTGCTTCTGTCTTCACCTCCCCTTCTCCTCTCTGTAGTCAAATCTTCTTCGTCTCCTTGTAAGTACCCTTCTGATTATATTGGGCCCACCATGTAATCAAGGATAACATTCCCATCTCAAAATCCTTAAATTAATCACATTTGTAATGTTCCCTTTACCATGAAAGGTAACACATTTACAGGTTTCGGGGATTCTTACATTGACATCTTTGGGACCATTATTCATCATATCTTATTACCCTTGTTTTTATTTAAACTGGCAAGTAAAAACTATACATATTTATGGTGAATAATATGATATTTTCATCTATGTATAGATGTGAAATGTATGTATAGATTGTGAAATGGCTAAGTTAAGCTAACATATGCATTACCTCACATACTTTTTTGGTGAGAACACTTAAAATCTACCTTCTTAGCTATTTTCAAGTATACATTTATTGTTATTAACTGTAGTCACCATGATATACAATAGATCCCTTGAACGTTTATTTATCATGTGCAACTAAAATTTTGTGTCCTTTGACCAACATCTTCCCAATCCCCCATCGTCCTCCAGCACCTGGTAATCATCATTTTTCTCTGTGTTTCTATAAGTTCCAATTTTTAGATTCCACATGTAAGTGAGCATCCTTCTTGAAACAATTTCATAAGGCAACTATAGTTGTCCAAAAAGGATTCCTTTATGTCCCCCATATGACATATCTTCATTTTGTTTCTTTATTGATTTATTCTTTTTTCTTTTTCAACATCAATATATGGCCATAATAAAAATTTCAAGCAACACAGAAATATATAATATATAAAGCTGCCTTTGTCACCTGCTTCCAAGCAATGACCAATCTTAAAAATTCAATGTGAATTATTCATTTTTTCATAACGAGAAAGGAAGAAAAACGTATGCACATTCTATGTACTCTATGCATTTACAAATATAGATGATTAATAAAGAAGCAGATATTATTCTAGATTTTGATGTTTTGCAACTAATAATATAGGTTGAGCATATTTCCATGTCAGCACATGTATATTTTCTCCATATTACAAGGTAGAAGAATATTACATTGAAATTGCATGTTAATTATAGGATGATTGGCATATTTGTATTATTGATTCTTTCTACTCAGGAATATAGTATCTTTTTAAATCTTTACTGTTTTGTTAATTTTTTTCAATCATATCTTTCTCAAATTTGTGAAGTTTACTCCTAAATATTTAGTTGGGTTTTTTTTTCCTATTTTAAATTGTGTGTGTGTTCCTGGATTATTATTGCTGGTATTTGAAAAAGCTATTATTTTGGTATGTTTCCTTGTATCTGGCTATTTGACTGAATACTCATTACTGTTATTGGTTCTTAAGTGGTCCTTCTGCATTTACTAGGAGTAGAAATATATTCTGTGCAACTAATGACAATTTAGTTTTTTCCTTCTTGGTTCACCATTTTAAAAATTTGCCAGCTCTAGATATATAATTACTCTCTGGATCTTCTTGCTTCAGACACTTGTGCGTGCCAAGTAGCCATGGATCAGCTTCTTATAATAATAAACCATCTTGGCATCTATTGTAGGAGAAGATAAGAAATAATACTTGAGACCAATATCAGAATAAATTTTTATATCTTAGTAGGAAACCACAAGTCTCTGTTTTTATTTAATGTATATTGTAAAAACAGTGAAAGATTCAAAGAGAACAGAGTGGAAAGCATGTGAGATTGTTTCAAACTCTGTTCCTTCCAGTCTTCATTGTGTGTCCTCACAGTATGGCATTTAATTTTTCCCCTTGTTTGTTTTCTTATCTGATGGTGAATAAACACAAAAATGATACACATAGCAAAGAAGTTCAGTGAACACTATTTTTATTAACAAGGCATATTTCTATCTAGGAGTATTATATGCCAAAAATTAGCATCTTACAGTGTAAAACAGTGTGTGGTTTCTAGTATTAATGTTAAGCATTAAAAACACAGAAAAAGTTGTATATTAAAAATAAAGCAAACATTATAACAAGAACTAGAATGCAAATTTTCAAAACAGAATGTTTTGAAAGGAACAAACATATAATAAACATCACTGATAAAGTCAAAGCAAGTGGTTGAGAGGTAGACAACAAGAACTTGGGAGAATGTCATATAGTTTCCAAGGGTGTTCATCTTGCTTTCAAAAACAGGCATAATTTTCAAGTTCAAGGCATTTTTTTTTCATTTATCTTTAGCAGTTTTAAAGCATGCTTGCTATAAATATGGGTGCATGTATTTAGATATATTCTTCAGTTTCCTAACTGTTATTACCAGGAGAGAGCTTCAAATTCATTGAAATATCCTGTACTCAGTATCATAAAAATCAGTTACAAATGTTACTCTAATGCCAACTTACTTAATCTTCATAAATAATGTATTCATTTTACCAGCTATTGCTAAATCATTTAAAAACAAATTGCCAGTGTGAAAAGAGTTACACCATTACTATCCTTTCAAAAAATTAGTTGTATTCATTTCATCTTTAAAAATATTTTATGAACTATCTTAAACATATAAAATGTTTAGAGCATGATTTTGAAGATACCAAAGTAAATACATATGCATGCATCTTAACATTTTACCATATTTACTTCAGATTTTTAAGAAGTAAAATATAACAGATACAGTTGAAAGCACTTTGTCCCTTTTTCAATCATATTTTCTTCCCTCTCTACCCCAAGTTAACCAGTATGAGGTCAGTGATTAACCTCCATCCATGCATTTTTAAATATTTTAAGAAGTATATATATATATCCTTATGAATATTGTTTTGTACACTTAAAAATGTACACAAACTATATTGTACTATTGACTTAATTTTTCATTTTCTTTTAAAATCAATGTTATATTTTTGGCATTTGTCCAGATTAACATCAGTCAATCTATTTATTTTAAGTGCCCTGTAAACTATTTTTAAGTGCCCTGTAAACTATTCTATTGAATAAATATATATTCCTGTGTTCTGTTATTAATGGGCATTTATTTAGATTATTTCCTTTTGAGATATACACTGTTACATGTGCAGGCTTTCTCTAGAGTGGTGCTTCATAAACTTTAATTTGCATGTAGAACCACCCAAGACACCAGTTAAACTGCAGATCTTGATTCAGTAGATCTTGAGTGGATCCTGAGATTACGCATTTTTAAAAAGTTTCTTAGTCATGCCTCTGCTGCTTGTCCCCTGAAAACAAAACATACTAGCAGGCAGCAAGTGACTATCATATACATGTGAAGTATACCCCTTCATAGGTATACGTAAGTACCATGTGAATGTGTATATACACGTTCATAGGTATACTTCATAGGTATACTTCACATGTGAATGTGTGTGTACATTCACCTGGTGCTGAAGTGGGTATACTTCATACACATACACATTCACATGTGAAGTATAGCTATGAAGTGGGTATGGTAGGCTGGTTCTTTCAACACTTCTCAAAGCCCATTACATTTGGCTATCTTAAGGTTGAAAAGCAAACTACTCTGAATCCCAATCCCTTTTTCAGCTATCTATGAGATAGTTCTGGCCAATGCAGTACAAGCATAAACTGCTGATGCCAGTTCAATTGTCCCAACTTTTTTCTTGTCCAGAATTATGATGATCCTGGAGGTGCAGCAGCCGCACATTAAGGAAGGCAAAGTGACAGAGTAGGTCTGATCCCTTGAGGCCATTGTTAGCCTCTGCTCCAGCCCTGGGATGCCTGCCCAGATAATTTTTATTTTCATGTCTGAGATAAACCTCTTTCTTGATTAAGCCATTGTAATCTGGTTTACAGTTACTTATACCACTGTTTCATTTTAATGTAGTGTGATGGTGAGGGCGCAGGTGGAAGATGGGGTGGCGGCCAGATTCATTTTAATGATACAGTGCCTCTTCAGCTTTTTTAGATATTGCAAATTGCTCACAAAAGGCTGCTATTTTACTCTTTCCTCAGGAACATGAGATAATTTCAAGTTTTATTTTTCTACATCTTTGCTGGTTCTTGGCACTTTCAAACATTTTAAAGTTCTTGCTCATTCAATAGTGAGAATGGCATCTAATTGTGTTTTAATTTTCATTTCTGTGATTATTAGCTACGTTAAACAGATTTTCTGTGCTCACTACTCATTCAGATATCCTCTGTGTTAATCGTTTTTATTGTTGCAAATTTTCTCATTGGGTTGTCATTTTATTATGGGTTTATTATTATTGGAGATGTTCTTATCAAATAATTTATTGACGGGTTTTATGTATACCCAGTAAAAAATATCTTCTTTTAGATTATGATTGGTCTTTTCACTTTGTTTATCATGTCTCTAGTTAGACAAAGTTTAAATTAATTATGATCAAATTTATAAATATTTTTCTGTACATTTTGTGCTCTTTGTATCTTCTTTAAGATGTCATTGCTTATTCTGAGATCATATCTTCTTTTTTTTTTACAGTTTTAGCATTTTGCTTTTTACATTTAAATTACATTCTATCTGGAATGAAGTTTTGTGGTTTAATGTGTGGAAAGAATCCAATTTCATATTTTTCATACAAACAGCCAATCATCCTCCACTACATAAAGAGTTCATTCTTTACTGCTTTATAAGCCAAATTTGTCATTTAATATATATAATATATTATATTTTATATATATAATATACATTATATTTTATAATATATATATGCTATCTTCTCAGTCCTTTAAGGGTAGTATACCACCTTAATATCAGGTAGAGTGAGTCTTCTCACATTTATTCTTAAAGATCTACTTCGCAATTCATGCCTTTTTGTTTTCCAAGTAGGTCTCTGGGATGAATGGTTAGAGAGACCAACCTTATTTCCAAAACATGGTTCCCAGACCTGAGCATTCTAGCTGCTGAGAATCTATCACTGTATATGAACTATCGGTTAAAATGTGTACGCTGGAAAATAGAACTTCAAACTTACTGTATATATTAATCTCTGCTGTTTCTTAATGGTGACTGTCATATCCATTCCATCATTCTACGAGGAAAGTCAGGTGTTTGTGATGCAATATATTGTAAAAGATGTGAGTTCTATGATTAGGAGCTCATTGTCACACCTCTTTTGCCACAAAAATTCATCCCCTGTTATGACGTAATGAAGTATAGAACCCTATGCCATTAAATCAGGGATTCTCTTTGTCCTAAGATAGTAATGCTTGCAGAGGCACTGCAGCAGGCAAAGAAGATAAACTCCTATCTGAGGTATGTGCCATTTCCAGCAAGAATAACTTGCTGTACCTTCCAGGATGGAAAGGGTCCAATATATTCAACTTGACACCAAGAGGTCTTTTTGAGGAATAGTGCCAAGATAAAGGATTCAGAGTTGTTCTCTTCTGTTGCCAGGTTTATGGGTGGTGAAGGGAAACAATTTTTTAAGCTCATACATAGTTTACAGCCGTGCTACCATGTACACTCTCTTCTTGGACCCATGGTGGAAGCACTGGAGTTGACGAGAAGAGAGGCTGGTGGACATCTGCTAGGAAGATAACCCTGTCCGCCGTGTTGTTAAGAGTCTCTAACATTGCTCTCTAGTGAGTATTAATATGAGACACAAAGATGTGTGTATTTTGCAACCAATCTCAGTACTATTCACTTGACTCTTTGCTAAACTGTTTGACTCTAATTTTCCTATCTTTGTCTTTATATATCTGGAGCAAATAGGCCATTCATGCCTGCCTAGGAGTTGGTGTAAATCTATACTTACACTCATCCCCATCTTTCCAAAGTAAATAACTAAGTGCATGGCATTGAGCTCTTCCCATTAGGAGAGTATTTCCTCCTGCTGCTTTATACGGGGCCAGCCCTGAAAAAGATTGTAGTTTGGAAGCAGTCCATTTTCCTCTAATAACAACTTATTTGCCCATAAATCAGAGCTGAATTTGTATCCACCTTTGTCAGTGAGTCTTAGGGAACCCTCCAGAAGATCAGCTGTAAAATTGAGGACAAGGCAGAAGTGAAACAAAGTAGATGAAAATTAAGCCTTGGCTTCTTGTTCATGTACCTTATTATGTTCTCTGAATCTTCTAGGGCTATTTGTAAGTGTATCATTTCCATGGCATCATGAATAATTGTTGTATCCGTCTGACCTTAAGTTTCTTTGTAATAATATCCTCTCATTGATGTCACATAGTCAGGCATTCAGCCTCAGCTAGTGCTTAATATATTACAAGGAGCTGCTTTTTGACTTGATTTCTGATGCAGGTGGTGTGGCTTTACATTACTTGGAAATTTTTTAGAACTACAAATTCTTGAACTTCAACTTAGATCTGTTTATCTGAGGATGATTCTAATGAACATATAAGCTTGAGAACCACTGGCTTAAAATGACATCCTGGCATGCCAAAGCCTATTTAAATACTAAACATCTCATTGAAGCTTCTGTTTTTGAGGACTTTAACTCTTATTTTCTGGCACATGTGCATCTTTCCAAAGCAAATATTGTATTTGTCTCTGCCATTAGGTCTAATTAACATGACGGACCATAGTGCTAAATACTCTAGAGTTTATCCTAGGTTTTGTTCTCAATATTAATATTTTTCAAATATTTCTAATAGATTTTTAATAACCATCTGATATTACCTCATTTCCGCACATTTTTTTGCAGAAATAAATTTTTGAGTGTTATTTCATTTATACTTATGATATTAAAAGTAATTTTTATTTTTTTGCCTATTATCACATTATTCTTATTTCATCTGAAGAAATTCATTTCAAATACTGTTTTATTCTCTAATCTTTGTGCTAATTGAAATTTCAACTTTTTAGGTCATCTTGAGTGGTATATGGCAGGGACAAGAGCAGTGATTCATTCTCTTTCTGTCTCTTTCTCATAACCCATCTTGCATATTTTTGAATGCCTTCACCTAACTCATGAAACCCCCAATCCAGAGTCAATTCTCACAGTATCAGCTTGGAGCTCCTTTCTACAATGATAGATGGTAGTGTGGTCTGAATGTTTATGTCCTCCACAAAATCCATAAGTTAAAATCCTGACCCTCAAGGTGATGGTATTAGGAGGTGGGCCCTTGGGAAGTAATTAGGTCATAAGGATGGATTTCTTATGAATGGAATTAGTACCTGATAAAAGAGATCCTAGAGAGCTCTGGCACCTATCTTACCATGTAAGGTTAGAGTGAGAAAAAGACTGTCTATAATTCAAATGCAGGCCCTCATCAGACACTGAATTTGCCTTGAACTTCCCAACCTCCAAAACTCAGAAATAAGTTTGTTGTTTATAAGCTACCAAAACTCTGAGAAATAAGTTTATGCTATTTATAAGCTACCTATTTTATTTATGGCAGCCTGTATGGACTAAGGCACACTAGGGATATTGCAAATCCAGATCTCAAATCAGAGGTGGACTGTTTTAGACCCTGGTCTTAAATTGAGCCTTTACCTATATACTCCCCAGAACCTTAATTTCAAATAAGCCATAACTTTGGGCATTATTTTATGTTAATTTATATGCATTTTATATCTATTATCTATCTATCTATCTATCTATTATCTATCTATCTATCTATCTATCTATCTATCATCTATCTATCTATCTATCTATCTGTCTATCTGTCACACATTTTTTTAAGGTGGCAAAGTGTAAGAGAAATAAAAATTTCCAAGTGTCAATTTATAAATCATTGTAAATAGAAACTCCATATTTTATTTTTCTCTCTTTTTAATGTCTAAAATTAAACTTTTAAGCAAAGCAGAAAGCATTTCACAATGAAGAAATAACAAATTGATACGAGCTGATACACCTAGAATATTTTACCAAAGTATAGCATTAATAATATGTAGGTAATCCTAGATAATATAACTCCAGGAGACTTCCTCTTCCTTCAGAACTATAAAGCAGGGGAAATTATTTTAGCGAGATAACATCCTGCACAATGGCCAGGCAGTAGCTGGGAATTACATTAATATGTATTAGCTCTGCATGAAATTGTATTTTCTTCAGTATTTCCTTATTATCTAACAGATCAAGTCCAAACATCTGCACTTTTTCAATATTTTCCATGAGCCATCTACTCCTTCTTAGCCAAACATTTATCAAATTATTCCATGACATTTCATCAGGCCGTATTCCTCCTTTCTTCTAAAGACAAGGCATACTCATTGCTAACGTAACAGCTTTGCTTATTCTGGCCTGTTTTTCCATGGTATTCTCTAACACCTTTTCTTTTTTTTTTTTTTTTTTTTTTTTGAGACAGAGTCTCGCTCTGTCGCCCAGGCTGGAGTGCAGTGGCGCGATCTCGGCTCACTGCAAGCTCCGCCTCCCGGGTTCACGCCATTCTCCTGCCTCAGCCTCCCGAGTAGCTGGGACTACAGGCGCCCGCTACCACGCCCGGCTAATTTTTTGTATTTTTAGTAGAGACGGGGTTTCACCGTGTTAGCCAGGATGGTCTCGATCTCCTGACCTCGTGATCCGCCCGCCTCGGCCTCCCAAAGTGCTGGGATTACAGGCGTGAGCCACCGCGCCCGGCCCACCTTTTCTTTATCTATCTGTATTCTTAACATCCTTTATGAACCAGATCAACTTCAATCTTCTGCAGAAAGCCCTCAAACATTTCAGGAGTTTTACAGTAAGTTGGTCCATTCCATTTGAATTACATCCTATTTTTCTCTTAAGTTATTATTGTTCATACTTTAACGCTGTATATGTTGGCATGTGACTTGAACTTTAAGCTCTTTGAGCAGAAAGCCTGTGTCCTATATTTATTTGGATATTCCACAGTACATGGCCAAATGCAGAACATGTCACTGACTGGCTGATTTGACGAGAGGTCTAGGGATACAATCATCACTTGCGTATCACTTTTTTCACTCCAGGCGACCTCACTTTGACCTGCCTCACCTTAACCTGCCCATTTTTCTTTTCAGACATGTCTGTGGAGTTTTTACTGGGAATAATTGTAAAGAAAGACTAAATGTGCAGCCCTTTCATTGGAGACAATTGTTCATTCTCTACCCCCATCCTCATACCTACACTTTTTAAAAATCATATCTAAAGATATGTGGTTCTGCAGACTTTTTTTTCTAAGCATTCTATATATCAATTGTCAATCAATTGTCAAGCATTCACTGATCCCTTGACTCAAACTCTAAATTTTGCCAAGTATTTTCATATCTATTATACAGGGAACAGAGTAAAAATAGTTAACACAGAAGTCAATGTTATACAATTAAAACATTTATAAGAATAATCCATCTAATAAAAATAAGCTTATCAGTATCATACCTGCATATTTTCTATGAATTATTCTATTTTAATGAAAAAGATTAATAGATTATATAGCACTCAATGGCAAAAGTACAGCATATTAAGCTTAGAAGAATCAAGAGAATGTGGAGAAAATAATATTTAGTTCAAAATTTAATTTACCTTATACTCTTTAACAAACAAATCCACTGGAATATTTTCTATATGACTTGTGTCCTTGTAAATTTTTAAGATTTGCAAAAACAAAGAAATTCAATGAATTACAGGCAATTTATATAATGGTGTTACAGTTTTTGCAACGTAAGCAAGCAGTGGTAAAAATGCATTATCTTCCTCATTATGTCGATTTAATGTATTAGTTTGTAGCATATGGCATGTGAGCCTCATGATAGGAGAACGAGCTTAGGTTTTTTATTCCGTCTACCAATAGGTGCCAGCATTCATTCAGTTCCCTCCAGGCATGGTAATTGTTCACATAACAGCAGGATGTGCATCTAGACTCATGGCAATGGCTGAGAAATTGAGTTCATCTTACATTTTTTCCTCACCAGCTTTTATTGCACTGTGTATTTCAGAGTAGTGACTTGATTTTTATGCAATTTAATTCTCTTCCTGTGAGCATCATCTTTGAGAACTCATGATCTTTCAGTTCATTCTTCATTCAATAATGTGTTTATGTGTTCTCTATACAGCATTATTTTGATACCAACTGTTCTGTCAAATATTCCAGAATGAATCAATTTATATAAGCTAAGCCAAATAAATCAGTCCTGAGAAATACACCATCAATTCCATTACACAAAATGAAGCATATGAAACACTGTATTTTTAGTGAAAAGTAGATCAACTGTAGACACTAAAGTATACATTACTAGTGTATCAGTCCCCTTATTTTGGTACATATCCCTTCTAACTGGCTCTTTTTAGGGCAGTGATTGCCATAATATAATTTAGTTTCTGATAGAGATCTGAGCTATAGAAGGAATGATGGAGTGCGTAATGACTAAGGTTGTTTCAGGTAAGGCATCCCAGAAGACATCTCATACCACCAGAAGATAGCGTTAACATATCTAAAAGATCAGAGTGATAGAAGGAAAGGAGGATTTTCTAGGAATAAAAAAGAGCTTATCAAATCAGCAGCTCTATGGTTAATCCTAAAAAGAGAGTATCAATTATATTACTGTCGCCATGTTGCATATCAAAACAAACTCCTGGTGAATTCATTTATATCATACAATCATTTTTTTTGTTTGTTTGTTTTTAGAGCCAACAGCAAAAATCCACCCTGACTCTCTTAGGCAGAAAATAAATACATTTTGGAAGGATGTTAGATGGTTCTCAGAAACCACAGAAGGATGGAGAACCTGACTCAGATGATGGGCAGAAACCGGGAGACACAGGGCTGTAGGAATCAGAGCCAGGGTCACACCCCAGGGATGGCATCTTTTGCCAGCATCATTGGTGTGCCTCCCGCCCCATCCTCTGCTCTAGCACCAGAGTCCCCACCACAACCTCCAGACACTGAGGCTAGGAAAACAAACTGAGATCTCCCCCTTCCCTTTGGAGCCACTTTTTCTAGATTTAAAGCCTTGGGCAAGAGATTAAGAGTCTCTAATTTTAGATCATTTGCTCACAACTAACCACTGTGGGCTGCTGAGAGTGCCAGATACCAGTTTGTTATAGGTATAAACATACAGTTAGGTAGAAGAAATAGGTTCTAATATTTAACAGCAGACTAAGGTGACTATACTGACAATAATGTGTATATTTCAAAGTAACTAGAATAGAGGCCTTGAAATAATTCCAACAAATACAAATGATAAGCACTCAAGATACCCCAAACACCCTGACTTGATCATTACACATTCTATGTGTGCAACAAATACATGTGCTTCATAAATGTGTAAATTGTTATATATTAATACAAGAGAAAAAAAGAAATCTGCCTCCTTTAAGATGTACCTACCATTCAAATAGTATTAAGATACCCATAAAGCCACAGCTTTCAAGCAAACTAACCTTTTTAATCTCTCTTAATTTACTTATTACTTAATTATATGCCTTCTTATAGTTTGTAACAATTTTATTTTACAATCACCTTTAAACATCCCATAGCACCATGAGTTATGTATGGTAGATATTATGTTCTATATTTTACAGATGAAGATTCTAACATAAAAATTTAACTTATTTGCCTGATTGAAACTCAGATCTTTAACAGAGGTCTGATGTGCTTTCTACTACATTTAAATCATGAACATACTTCTATATTTTCTTTTCAATCTTGTTTCACTTAAGTAAGTTTTGGCAAATGATGTAATTGTCTTAACTAGGAAAGCTTGTGTATTTCAATGTTTATTTGTGTACTAATAAATCATGCTCACACAAACAATGGAGAATATACAATATGACTTGGGGACATAAATTTACTGGTTGTAAATTATTTCCCAAAATATATGTTGCATTTAGAATATAAAAATGGCTAATGAAAACTATATCTTCTCTGCAGCCAAATTTGGCTGATTCCTAACAGTTTATATTTTTTCTCATGTTTTTTACCCATTTTAGAATAAATGGTTTCTAGGATAAAATAAATTAATCAATTTTAGCTTCATTTTCTAAAATACTTTTTGACAATGATTTTAAATATGAAATATACAAAAACTTGAACTGACAACAGATTGATCATTTTTATTTTTTTAAACTTGAAATTCTATAGTTGTCCATTTTACAGCCAATTACGCAAAAAGCCATGACTTGTGTGCAGTTATTTATGAATAAAAAAAGATCTACTTTAGAAGTTCTCTCTCAGGTAAACAATGTGCCACTTGAAAAATATCATTTCTGTTTGCAAAAACAAATTAGACACTAAGTGTTACCTAGTGGGTAGAGATACAGGCTTCCACACTGTCTGTCTGCCTAAGCATTTCTTCTATATTTGGTTACTGATATCCTCAGGTTTGAACTGCTTGGAATTCTTTCCCAGCCATATTATATACATGTGTGTACATATGTTTCAATTTTTTTTTTTTTTTTTTTTTTTTTTTTTTTTTTTTGAGACGGAGTCTCGCTGTGTCTCCCAGGCTGGAGTGCAGTGGCGTGATCTCGGCTCACTGCAAGCTCCGCCTCCCGGGTTCACGCCATTCTCCTGCCTCAGCCTCCCAAGTAGCTGGGACTACAGGCGCCCGCCAACACGCCCGGCTAATTTTTTGTAATTTTAGTAGAAACGGGGTTTCACCGTGTTAGCCAAGATGGTCTCGATCTCCTGACCTCGTGATCCGCCCGTCTCGGCCTCCCAAAGTGCTAGGATTACAGGCGTGAGCCACCGCGCCCGGCCATGTTTCAATTTATAAAGAAAAGAGGTTTAATTGGCTCATGGTTCTGCAGGCTGTATAAGCATGCGGTGGGCATCTACTTGGCTTCAGGGGAGGCCTCACAGAGCTTTTATTCATGCTTCCCATATAATTTGACATCAGCCTACTGTAAACAAAATAGTTACTAGTGCTAGCTGGGACATCTTTCTTGGTCAAAGACATTATAGGTTGCCCAAACTGTCATATAAAACATAGGCTTAAGCAGAGAAAACTGGTGTAAAAAGAATATGCGTTGTTCAAGTACAGTTGAAATGTTTCACATTCAAAAGTATTTTGATTATCCAGATTTTTCTTAAAACCTGTCTTTTGCAATTACATGAAGGTTGGTGAAAAGCGCCTTTTCCTTGGTCACTTTCAAGGATACCTTAAGGTGAATATGGTTTTGTGGATATAGCCTCCATCTCTTGGGAAGATATTAAGCTACTTGCGTCAAGAACTATCTTAAATTTATTATGAAGTGCTATATTACCTTGCACCTACCTGGGGTTATGAACAATGATTAATTAACTTGGTATGTTCACTAGTTGAAAATGGAGTTTTTTCTCAATATTGATCAAAGTACTCTTATATTGTGCAGTTGAAACCTACTAAAATGAGAAAAACTAGAATCTTATCTAGGACACATTAAACCCTCACATTATTAAAAAAACAAACAAGTGTATTATACTCAGATCATGGGTTCATATATTGCATTGTTGTCAAGCTGAATAAGAAGAAAACAGGTTATATTTTATTAAATTATCAACCCAAATTATCCTTTCAACACAGAAGAGATTTAAAAAGTAATTTTTGTATTACAGTATAAATTTAAAAAGAAAATAGAGTTATAATACAGTTATTATGTCCAAGGACACCAGAAATCACATAACCATGAATTGTTTTTAAATAGTAAATAGATGTTTCATTTTTCAAAGTTAGGTTTTATATAATAACCCCCTCTTCTAATTCCTCATGATCCTTCATACAAGGAATATAATTTTCTGTCTTTCTGGAAAAGAAAAATATTGTGTTGACATTCCGCAAAACACAGTGCACGTCGTTGGAGCAACATCTCACAGCCCATTCTTTTCTGATATAAAGTGGCTATAATGCATTATCTACTGCTGAAGGAAGTGAAGCAGACTAGTTAATATCACCCAGAAGTATATTGGGAAGAAAAAAAGACAGGATCCTTAGATTTTATTTCTGCATATTCAGCTGGGAAGAAACACAATTTTGAATTGCAAGGTTTTCACAAAATATAAGCTGGAACTCCACCTTTTATTCAGGGTGCCAAAACATGACACCAATCTTCTGCTTGAGCATGTACATTAATAGGAAAATTGTTGCCTCCCAAAATAGTCCATTTAGTTTACTTTCTATGTTGTTGTTATTAATGGGTGTCATTTCCTGGGCACTCACTCTTTTATACATCCAAAAAGGATGCAATGTAAAGTATTCCTTCCAACTTCATTCCATCTAAAACTTTTCCCTTTTTCAGGCAAGTGCTATATCACTCCTACAAATAATATTTTCTGTAACATGATTTCTAAGCCCTCTCTTATACCTAGCAAACTGATTGACAAATAATCAGCATGGTAATAGGTGTTAAATTGAATAGTACTGGTTGCTCTCTTTAATCTAAAATTGTTTGCCAATGATCTTTGTAAAACAGATGTTCAGAATTTAACAAAAGGTAAGTAGAACATGGTGGGATATTACTCCACTTAAAAACCATAAATCTTTTAATAGACATTTTAATGTTGTTAGATTTTGAGGCATCAAATGAATACCAATTCATATTGAGGTAACATTATTTCAATTGATATTTTTTTGAGGTTGTGTTTTCCTCATTCTGTAGTTACCTCTCTGAATTTATTCTAATCATCATTGAAGTCTTCATTATTAATTATTCATTTTATCTTTATTATTTCTGACCAACATTTCAGTATGTTAGAATACGGAAATTAAAGTAATTGAATTACATTTTTATATGTACTCCCTACTTTGGCTTTGTGCAAAGGGCCATTATTGAATGAAGAATAAATATAAAATTATCTAATAGCTTTCATCTGGATCTCCCAGTATAGAACCATGAATTCAGAAGTTCTTGCTAGCATTCATATTGAGAATTTCAGTTTTTAATTCAGGTGAGTTGCAAAAAAAAATTCTGTGCCTCAGCTTGGTTTTCCATAATACAAGGATGCACTGAATATCCTTCTACCACATTCAGATACTAAAGCATATGTGATGGTTAATATTGACTGTCAACTTGATTGGATTGAAGGATACAATATTGATACTGGGTGTGTCTGTGAGGGTGTTGCCAAAGGAGATTAACATTTGAGTCAGTGGACTGGGAAAGGCAGACCCACCCTCAATCTGGGTGGCATAATCTTATCAGCTGCCAGCACAGATAGAATAAAAGTAGGCAGAAGAATATGAAAACACTAGACTGGCTTACTCTCCTGCCTATATCTTTCTCCTGTGCTGGATGCTTCCTGCCCTTGAACATCAGACTCCAGGTTCTTCAGCTTTGGCCCTCTTGGGCCTTCGAACACAGACTGAAGACTGCGCTTTCGGCTTCACGACTTTGGAGGTTTTGGAACTCGAACTGGCTTCCTTGTTCTTCAGCTTGCAGACGGCCTACTGTGGGACCTCACCTTGAGATCGTGTGAGTCAATACTCCTTAATAAACTCCCCTTTATATAAATATCTATCCTATTAGTTCTGTCCCTTTAGAGAGCTCTAATACAGCATCTCACTGTGACTCACCCAGAAACATATATCATGCCACACTGATCAGTGTCCCAACCTATTGTCTGATATCAACCACCCCTGAAATGGCACTATCTGTCATCCACCTTTCTCCTAATACCTGCAACCTGGACCTTCCTGTACATTCTGCTTCTATGTGGCTGTCTAACCTGGTCATGGTCATCTGGCTTGAACTGTACCACAGTTCATCAAACCCCAGTTCTGATGTTTTAAAAAAATCAAAATAAAGAAAATATTTTAAGATTCCCTTTTAAGGAATTTTGAAAGTAAAATTTCTTTACTCAGGAGAAGCTTCAAATGGGAAATATATTTCATGCTATTCAGGATTCCAATTTATTTAAGGCTGGCTTAGGGCTGTTTAGGTTTTGGTGTTTTTATAAGTTGTATTTGAATAGTTACAGAACAAAATGCCCAATATTTGGGAAATAATATGCAGAAAGGGAGACAATTCTGCCTTTATCCATTCTTTAGTGATTTTCATGGCCCTTGAAATGCTGTGTTGACTTTTATATGATTATTATAGCAAACATCTGGAATACCAGATGTGAGCAGACACATTAAGGGACATTTAATCTATACATTTAAGAATGAGTCAAGTTAATCAGAAATCTCATTTCACTTCTGAAAATGAGTTAGATAAGCCGAATCAATAGTAAAAGTCTATACAATCTGGAAGACAAAAGATTTAAAAAGAGAACATATGGCACTTAAGAAATTTGTGTGTATGTGTGTTTATACACAAATACAAACCCATTTGCAAATTATATATGTTCCTGAGAGGGGAAGGCTAAATAAGTGAAGAAAACAATGCATATCTATATTATCTCCTTACATCAATTATACAATAATTATATTTAAAAATATTGATCAGATGTAAACATTATAGTAAGTATGGCTGAAGTATACTATATATTTCATATGCTATGTTGCAAGTTTCAGAGATATTTTAGCTTCATCACTTATCTTCTGATTACTGTAACTTATGATAAATTAAGTGTGTTTGTGTGTGTATACATATATAGATTTATATATCCATTATATGTACGATATTGAGAAAAATGAATATATTATGTGAACCTTTGTCCTCCAGTAAATTCTGCTAACAGGGATGTAATGTAGGAAAGGGCATCTCACTTGAACATTTTTAATGTTGAAACAACTAAGCAATTCTGGCTGCTGAAAAATATAATTGAACTCTGATCACCATGAAACAAAAATGTGTCTTTGCCTCACATGTCAGTATATAATCTAAACCAACATTTTCTAAAATCAACAGAAAACAAAAATATCCCTTTTCTTATAATATTTCATAAGAATTTACCCTCATACTTTAGTATGTATAAAAATCAAGTTGTGAGTTAGCAAAAATTGTAGACCTCAGAGGCCCAAGGGTCAGAAATTTTGATTTCTTAAATCTGTGGTGCCTAGGAATCTGCACTTTGACACATACATAGAAAAACTCGGTGCTTTTTAACCATCTCTGGTTTTTATGTAAATGTATGAATACATGTATAAATTTACATAAATATGTAAAATTAAAATTTTTTAAATTTTTTAAAAATTATACTTTAAGTTCTGGGATACATGTGCAGAATGTGCAGGTTTGTTACATAGGTATACACGTGCCATGGTGGTTTGCTGCACCCATCAATCTGTCATCTACATTAGGTATTTCTCCTATTGCTATCCTTCCCTTAGCCCCATATCCCCCGACAGGCCCTGGTGTGTGATGTTGCCCTCCCTTTGTCTATGTGTTCTCATTGTTCAACTCCCACATATGAGTGAGACCATGTGGTGTTTGGTTTTCTGTTCTTGTGTTAGTTTGCTGAGAATGATGGTTTCCAGTTTCATCCATGTCCCTGCAAAGGACATGAACTCATCTTTTTTATGGCTGCATAGTATTCCATAAAATGAAATTTTATTTGCAGAATCCATGATTTTAATTTACCTCCTGTGATGGTTAATATTGAGTGTCAACTCGATTGGATTGAAGGATGCAAAGTGTTGATTCTGGGTGTGTCTGTGAGAGTGTTGCCAAAAGAGATTAGCATTTGAGTCAGTGGGCGGGAAAGGCAGACCCACCCTTAATCTGGGTGGACACCACTTAATCAGCTGCCAGTGTGGGTAGAATATAAAGCAGGCAGAAAAATTTGAAAAGACTAGACTGGCCTAACCTCCCAGCCTACACCTTTCTCCCATGCTGGATGCTTCCTGCCCTTGAACATCAGACTCCAAGTTCTTCAGTTTTGGAACTTGGACTGGCTTTCCTTGCTCCTCAGCTTGCAGATGGCCTATTGTGGGACCTTGTGATCCTGTGAGTTAATACTTAATACTTAATAAACTCCCCTTGATAGAGATAGATAGATAGATAGATAGATAGATAGATAGATATCTAGGATATATATATGATATATAGATATCTAGGATATCTACATATCCTATTTATGATACCCTATATCATAGATATCTATATATCATATAGATATATTCTAGATATCTCTCTGTATATATACATATCTATCTATCTATCTATCTATCTATCATCTATCTATCTATCTATCAAGGGGAGTTTGACATATATATCAAGCTGATATCTATATATCCTATTAGTTCTATCTCTCTAGACAACCCTGACTCATACACCTTCTATTTTTAAAATTTTGGTGTGAGTGTTTCACTTTATTCTCTTTTTAAATAGCTGTTAGTTGAGAGCCTACTATGTTTCAGTCATGTACTGTTTGATAATACAAAGATGAATAGAACCTTTCACTAAAGAGACTTTGAATCTAATAAGTTTGTTAAAAATAACAAATAATGATATTAAAGTTTGACAAATAAAAATATGAACACAGCATAGTGGTAGCTATGTGAATGTTATAAATTTGAGGTTTTAGAAAAAAAGAAAAGCAGACTATCTCTTTCTTAGGAGGATCACAGAAATATTTTGTAGATGTAATGCTTGAGCGAAAGCTTGAAAGAGAAATAAGAGGAACAAAATGGGCATTCTGCTCAGAGGGAAGAACAAACGTAGAGAGTGTAGTCAGGAAATAATTGGAAAGAAATGTGCAGGAAGATTTGTACTTGATCATGAACTGCCTTTAAATCATACTGAAATATGTGGGTATTAGCTTTTCAGCAATGGAACCATTGCAGGATTTTAAGAAGAGTAATATGATTAGGCTTGTGTTTTAGAAAAAAAATCAATTAAGTGACAGTATGATGAAATTAGGGGCAGAGGACATTTAATACTTCAAGAGACAAAAAAAATGGGGCTTGAACAATTGCAGTAATTACAGGGCAGAAAAATAAGTATTTTATTCCCAATTTTATAATTCTGTAATAAAATTAACTTGGGTGATACATAAAAAAGCCTAAATTCAATTTGGAAAAGCACTTAGGTCTTCAAGAAGACATATATAAGAACAAGAAAATATTTGAAAGGAACTTGATAGACACCACAATAAGTACATTGACTATACCAGATACACATAGAAAGTCAAAGCTACAGTACAGCTTAGAAGTGTCTTGTCCAAATCAGAGGAGAATGTGTTGTGCTTCTGGAGAGTAGGGTGTGTGACTAGAGAGCTTAGTGTGTCCATTGAAAAACTTTGAGCATGATACTGAAGGACTTAGTCTCATAGCAGGGATACTAGGGGCCATTTTTGTAATTTAGAAAGGATTTTCTACAGTTCAAAGAGAGTGAAAAGTTTGAGTTGGTAACAGTGTTTGACATGAATGAGAATATCATAGTAAAGCCTATATTTTCACGTTTTATTTCCTGTATTTGCCTCATCATTGGATTATGGGAAAACATAATGTAGTGATCTAGGCAGAACTCTTGAAATTATTAAAACATATGTGGTTAAACGTTAATGATAGGATTTTTCATGATTTTGTGCCACAGTAATTCATCTCAGGAATCCCTGGTTTAGATCATGTTAATCATAAGTAAATCTTTACTGCATATATTTGTATATATCTATCTCTTTGCCTTTCTATCATCTATGTATCTATTTATGTATTTATGTTTCTCTGTATCTATTTATCCACATACATATGGATAAACATACATACATATGCGTCATATACATGCCTACATACATATATACCCACTGTGAAAACACATTCACCCATCCAAACCCAAAGAATGAACTCAGACACAAAGAACAGCAGAAGGAAGACTTATTTTATTTTATTTTTATTTTTATTTGTGTTTTTCTTTTCCAAGATGGAGTCTTGCTCTGTCACCCAGGCTGGGGTGCTGCGGCACGATCTCAGTTCAGGAACAAGAGTTTTAATGGCAGTCTTGCAAGATCAGGTGTCTGGTAGGTAGACAAACCCAGGGCAGTTACAGCAGACAATTTATTTCCTAGCACGCAAGTCCCTCCCCCAGTTTCTCATTGGTCAAGTACTATGGGTATACAATCTTCCTGGACTTTGGCTAAGTTTCATTATACTCTTATAAGGTCATATCCTGTTCCCTTTCCCCATTTATGTTTCGATTTCCCAGTAATGACACTTTATTCCCTTTTATGGGCTGACCTCTCCTCTAAACCCTGTTGCTTATCGTGACTTTCTAGGTGCATGAGCCATGCAGTTTGTCACGTTTGCAGGCTGGTTGCCAGTACTTAGATTTACCATGCCCTGAAAATGGAGCATTAAATGGTTTCTTATGAATTCCTCCTCTCCTTTTTTTTTAATCTTTTGGTCTCATTCTCATTTTAATCTTTGTGTCTTTTGGTCGTCAAGTCATTTTAGGACTATTTTCTTCTTCATAGTCTGATTTGGTGTCTAACAGCAGTAAGTTACTTCTCTGGTAGGTCACGGGCATTTGTTTGTTAATAGCTGTTTCAATTAACCTTTGTGCTAGTCCCCTTATACAAGGGATAATACAACATCCCCCTGCTGTTAAGACCCCTACTACAATTATGAGAGATGTAAGGATTGAAGCGACCGTGCCTTTCCATTTCCCAAACCAACTTTCTAGCCAATTAGTAAATGGGTCATCAATTCCAGCATTTTCTGCCAGTTCATTGGCTAAAGTTGTTCATCCTTGTAACACTTTTGTGATGCTTCTATCTAGGGCAGTATTGTTGGGAATGAAATTACGACATATCTCACCCAGCATAACACATATGCCCCCTTTTTCTGCTAATATCTTGTCTAGTGCAAGCCTGTTTTCCCAGACTGTTCGGCTAGTGGCCTCTAACTGGCTAGCTGCCCCTTTGAAGGTGTCCTGAGTGTAATTGATGAATCTCTGTTGATTATAGTAGATGTAATTAATCCACTCCACATTTTTATTAATAATTAACCACCAGAAGAGTGCTGACTCAACCCAGCAGCTATTTGGCTTCCGGCCTTAAATTCATTAGGCACCCCCTAGCGACTCCTTTTGAGTCAACACATATATTGGGATCAAAAGAATTTGTCAAATCTCTACAGTTTCAATGGCCATGTGTATTTTTGGGTATCTTATGGAATGCCAGGGTGAAGGGGATGGCCAGTTGAACTAAAGCACAAGTCCTGGTCCAGTTGGATGGTAAAAGGTTGCAGAGGTTCCTCTTCCCACAGTACCATCAGATATCAGCCTGGGGTATATGGAGAGCTGAGTAATTGCCATTGCCTGACTCACCAGTGATGTTTATGATGTGGATACAAGTTGAGAGTTCTCCCATGGGTTTATTGAACTCTTCCTCCTGCCTAGAGAGGCAAGAAGAGTGATTCATGTTCCCTATAGAGAACGAGGGTATTGCTCTGGGATTTGACTTCCGCAATGCGGGAAAGAGCAATGACAGACTCTTACGAGTCTCATTTCCCCATGCATCCTTGTCCTGGTATACAGCCAACATGCAACACATTCCTTCAGGATATGTATCCCATGCTAGGCATCCCAAAGTGGCTCCCAAAGAATGAATCAATATTTTCTACCTGAGGTTGTTCTGCAGCACAAGCGTAGCAGTTACTCTTGTTAATGGCTTCTACCAAAAATTTGACCCATTCGACCCAGGCATTCACATCTCTGTACGCTGTCTCAATTTCTAAGGTTTGCCTTAAATCTTTTACTTCAATTATTTCTACTCTTTTAGGGTCATTATTTAGTGCACTAAAGTGTTTATTAGGGTCTTGGGTTGGAGTAATCTCAGGCAAATGGGAGGTTGAGTTCTTGATCAATTTGAGAATAAATCGCCTTAGGAGGTCTTTCCCTGTGCTATCTGCTCGTAACACATATACTTGAGATGCTACTTTTGCTCCTTGGTCTAGAATGGCTGGATTATCAATGGTTATGAGTATAGGATTGCATTCTAAATTCTGGCAGTTATTTATCAGGGAGCCCTTGGACAGACGTATTATTCTTCAAGGGTCTCGAGCTCGGAGTTACCCACCCTGTGTTTACTGTCTAACCCTGGAATTGGGTAGTTCACCATACGTTATCCCAGCTGGGGCAGGGTGACGTCCTACTGTAACCTGTATCTTGTTCAGGGAAAAGATATTTATCTGCCTGCAGGAGCTGTCTCTCTCTGATTTTCTAAATTTCCACAAGGTAAAATCTGGCAGGCATCAAATCTTATAGTCTGGGGTGCTACCATCTTAGTTACATTAATCACTAACCTGATTGGGTAGGGAGGATTCCCCTGCCAATTTCCATTCTGACCTTTTGCTCTTTGTATAGTAACACATACCAACCATATTAACTTCCAGAGATGAGGCCAGCCCAAGTTTTCCTTTTAGGTTTTTCTCAAAGTTAACTTTAAGGATTCCTCAGGTGACCCATGCACTTTCCACTGGTCTTTTTCTCTCCCTTCTGGGGTCTTTTTTACAAGTCCCTTGACTTAAGTATAGTGAGTCCACCCCTATTCAGCTGTTTGCACGGCCGTCTTGGTGGTCAGGAGCATTTGACAGAGACCTTCCCAGCTTGGGTGGAGCTTGTCTTCTTTCCAAGCCTTAATCAGTACGAAGTCACCAGGATGGAAGTGATGAACTGCAAACCCAAGAGGCAGAGTTTGAGTCAGAAGTCCTTTTAACCTAAGGGGTGACAGGGTGAAGAATATGGCCAGTACATAACTTCTTAAGAATTGGTCCCTGCTTTCCATAGTAGGAAGATCTGTAGCTCTGCCCAAATATGAGAGTCCATATAATAACTGTTAGGGGGACAGTCCCAAGTCTTTCCTTGGGGCTGTCCTAATCCTAAGGAGTACTATTGGGAGACATTTGCTCCAAGGCTTTTTAGTTTTTAAGATGAGTTTAGTAATATGCTTTTTGAGAGTTTCATTCATTCTTTATACCTTTCCAGAGGAAAGGGGATGCCAAAGGTGTGATAATCCCATTTAATGTGTAAATCTTCCATAATTCCCTTTAGCACCCTTGAGGTAAAGTGGCTCCTATTGTCTGAACCAATATTTTCTACCAGGCCAAATCTGGGGATAATCTGCTCTAAGATTATTTTGCCCACATTCCTGGTGGAAGGAGTCAGGAAGGGGAAGGCCTCCACCCAGCTGGAGAAGTGAGTGGTCTACCATTACCAGTAAATATTTTAGTCTCCCTATTCTGGGCATTTCTGTAAAATATACTTGAATGCTCTGACACAGTCTTAGCCCAGGAGGTCTTCCTCCTATAGGCTGTTTTCTAATCACCTTTTTGTTTATTCTTTGACAGGTCACACAACCCCCACACACGTGTTTAGCAAGGTATAAATTCCTATACACCCATAATTTTTGAGTATTGCATCACACATAGCCTGGGGACCCAGTGACTTCCCTGGTGCAGTATGGACATCGGTTCTCTCATCATGGGCTTACTTATTATTTCTCTCCCATCAGGAAGTACACACCTTCCCATCTTCAGTTTGAGGGGCCCCTATCTTGTCTAATTCTTCTTTCTCCTCTCGAGTAAATTTACCCCTTAATACTATCTTGGGGATGTATGGGATCTGGCTAAATAGTGTAATTTCTTCCTTCAGGGAGGCTTGCTTAGCAGCTTCATCTGTAAGCCTGTTTCCTACAGCTTCTATAGTGTTCCCTTTCTCATAGCCATTTACATGAACTATGGCTACCTCTGCTGGAAGCAGACGGCTTTCTAAAACCTGTTTGACCAGTTCTCTGTGTACCAATGCATTTCCCCTGCTATTTATCAGGCCCTGCTCTGTCCAGATTTTTCAAAAGTTGTGTACCACCCTATAGGCATATTTGGAATCAGTATATTTAGTGCCTTCCTGGCCTTCAAGGAGCATTAGGGCCTGGTTAAGCACATATAATTCACAGATTTCAGCCGACCAGCCATTAGGTAACCTACCTCCTTCACAATAAGATTGTTTGTCTCCATCAAAGATTGTATAACCATTATGTCTTTTGCCTTCTATCACCTGGGACGATCCATCCAGGAACAGCCTTATTCCATTATGTAGTGGGACCTCTCTTAGGTCCGGTCTGACTTTGGTTTGATATTCTATAATGTCTAGGCAGTTATGATCTGATGCCTCTTGACTCTCCTCTCCTTTCTACAGAAAACTGGCTGGATTTAGGCAAGTATCTGTTGTCAAAACCAAATAGTCTCTTTCTAATAATATGGCTTCATATTTTAGAATTTGGAAGTCTGTTCATCATCTACTGGCCCTTTGATTTTGTATACTGATGACCTGATGCAGAGTGCTCACTATCAGGACCCTGCCAAAAGTCAGCTTCCTGCTCTCTTCTACCAGTAGGGCAGTAGCAGCCACAGCCTGTACCCACTCAAGCTGTCCTCAAGAGACAGGATCAAGGAGTTTGGAAACAAAAGCAACAGTTGTCTTTTTCCTCCTAGAGTCTGGGTGAGCACCCAAGGGCCACACCCTGGCCTACTGTCACAACAGGTGGAATGGCTTCTCCAAAGAAGGGAGGGCTAAGACTGGGACTGTAATGAGGGCCTGCTTTAGCTCTTCCATTGACTGAATTTCATCTGGGGACCATTGCAAGGGATTGGGTTCCTCTTCTAGTAACTTGAGATATAGAATTCTTGCCTTTTGAGCATATGAGTCAATCCATAACCTAAAGTAGCCAGTTAAACCTAAAAAATTTCAGAGTTCTCTCTTTGTCTCAGGCAAAGGCAGACCCACTCTTCCCAATATTCTTTCTGGGTTTATTCTCCACATGCCTTCACTAATCAGGTGTCTTAAATATTTAACTTCTTTTTCCACAAATTACAATTTGTTCTTGCAGACTTGCAATCCCCTCTCCCCTAGGAAATTAAGCAAGCCTACGGTGGTTTCTAATACCTTGGCCCTCCTCTCCCCAGAAATTAAAAGATCATCTACATATTGTAATAACTGGGTTCACCTGGAGGGTTGGAATTCTCCTAGGACTTCTTCTAAGACTTGACCAAATAAGCTTGAGGCCTCCGTGAAATCTTATGGCAGCACAGTCCAGCAGTGCTGTTGTTTTCACCTAATTATGTGATTTTCTCTTTCAAAGGCAAAGAGGTCCCTACTTCTAAAGTCAAGGAGACACACCCAGAATGCATCTTTCAGATCCACCACACTGAACCACTTATGTTCATAGGGTATCTTACCAAGGAGGGTGTAGGGGTTAGGCACCACACAATGGTGGGTTTGGACAATTTGATTTATAGCCTTTAGGTCTTGCACCAATCTATATGAACCATCAGGCTTCTTGACTGGGAGGATTGGAGTATTGTATGGTGACATGCAAGGTTCTAAGGGTCCATCTTTAATCAATCCCTCTATTACCAATTGGAGACTTCTCCTTTCTTCAATGGGAATGAGATATTGCTTTCTGCAAACTACTTCTCCTGGTTGTTTTAGTTCAATCCGTAAGGGTGTGATATTTAACCCTCCCTGTTGCCTTCCCTAACCCATACAAGGAAATCAATTTTTCTTTCTTCCTCCTCTGTTAGACAGCTCATCATTACTTTTATTTGTCCCTCTTCTATTCCTAATCCTAAACCCAATCTCACAATCAGGTCCCAACCAAGGAGGTTAGTTCCTGCTTCAGGAACATATAAGAGTGACCCCTCAATTTGTTCTGGTCTCAGTCTAATTAACATTTTCTTGAATATTGGAACCTGAAATCCCTCCCTCTTTACCCCTGATACTATTAACTTTTCCTTAGTGTTCTGTGCACCTTGCTTGGCATATTAGGGAGGAGCAAGCCACTCCAGGGTCAACCAAAAATGTCATATCTTCCCCTTCCCCAACCTTCAAATTTATCCAGGGTTCCTGGTGGGACCTACTCAGAAGGAAGCCCTGACCCCCATAATCTTCATCAAAAGTCATAAAGGGGATTAAATTCTCCTCTTTTTTCTACTCTGGGCATTCTCTTTTTAATATGTCCTGATTTTCCACATTTGTAACATCCACTTACAGTCTTAGTTTTTCCCTGTATCTCCCTCTTATCTTTTTGTTGAAATAAGTTAGTATTCTCTCATCTCCTCCAGGAGGGGTCTTGATCTAATCTTTTCCTGACTACCTCTTCTACAGTGGAAACCATGATTTTCACTTTTTGTTTCTGCTTCTCTTCCTCTCTCCTTACAAAAGCCTTTTGACTTTCCCTCAGTAACTCTTCAATCAGTTTCTCATTCCACTCATCAATCTTCTGTAGTTTCTTAGTAATGTCAGGCCAGCTTTCAGTTACAAAGTTAACCTTCAAAAGGCCTTGCCTTACTGGGTCTTCTGGATCTAATCCGAGTATTTCCTCATTTGATCTCTGAGAGTCTCTGCAAGAATGCAGAGGGAATTTCTTCATTTTCCTGTTGAATCTCGTATGCCTCCAAGACATTTTGTGTCCTAGGAGTGGACTCTTTGATCCCTTTAATTACTAATTCCCTGAAGTCCTGCATTTGGGCCAGATCTCTGGGATCGTTATTTTCCCATTCAGGGTCGACGTTCAGAAATTTTTGTTTGGCTGGTGAGACTCCTTGCCCAGGAGGGTGTTGCCTCTCCCAGATGGTCATGGCTGCTCTCCTAATCATTCCCCTTTCTTCTCCTGTGAACAGGATATTCATAATAGACATCATTTTAGCTCAGGTGTAAAAGCTGCGTCCTAGGAATTGGTCCAGCTCGTCTGCTAAACCGAGGGGATCTTCTAGGAGTGTTTTCATTTCCACTTGTAAGAGGAACATTTACAAAGCCAAGCTCTCCCTGTCCCATGGAAACTTCCCTAAGAGAGAATATGCTAGATGTCTGCTGTTTGGAGGGGATAGGAAAGTTCTCAATATCCTTCTTACACTGTTCTAATTCTTCTCTTAAATTTGGATAAGGATCTAAAGGAGCAGTTGGTTTGGCTTTCCCACGGTCTCCAGGTCTTTCTTCCTCTAACCCTCCTGCTGCCCCTTGATCTTCCTGTTCTCTATTTTGGTGGCTGTATGGAGGGGGCAAGCATGATAGGGAGTCCCAGGGCTTTTTACTGGGCAAGGCCTTTTTACTAGGCTCCTTAGACCTAGACGTGGGGTTTAATTATTTGATCCAGCAGGCGGTGTAACCTATCTCTTCTTGTGAGGATGGGGTTTTATCATTTACATACAGAATTAAAGCTTGGCATACCCAATCCTCATCTGAGCCAAACTTAGGCCAAAAGACCAAAGGCTTACGAATGGGGTCTTTGGGACAGATAAAACAGCAATGTTTTACTATCTTTTGCTTTCCCTTGTTCCTTGTTTACAGGTTCAAGCATTGTCCCTCCAAACCTGTAGCATTCTCCCCAAAGGACTATCTGGGGGAATGTCAGAGAGAGTCTCCTTGGCTCCCTCTTTCCTTTGCCCCCTAGGCCTAGAATTTCTGTTTCCCATTTCTGGCTAGTCTCTGTATCTGAGTTTTTCCCTATGTACTCGACCCCCTACACTGGAGGTTTCTTGCACACCCAGAGAATCACTTCGTCTGTCTCCAGTCATTTCCCTTGTGGGAGAATGGAACCGTGGATTGGGACTCCGTACTCGCTTTGTATCTAGGATGTGTCTCAGTCACACACACTTGACCTCCGAAAATGCCCAACCACCAAGGCAGTACCTATAAACCAATTTTCCTACCTTGGCTCATGCATGAGGTTGCTTGGTTGCCACGGTGCCTGCTTTTTCTCTCTGTGTTGCCTCCGCCACCTCCTGAATAACAGTCTCGGGTATGTTTGTATCCTCTGCGAGTAGCCAGGATGCTGGGACAGAGCAGGCCACCTAAAATTGGGTGGGACATGTCTCCTCTTTCAGCTGGAGAACCATTCCATTGCAGGCACAGAGATCCCAGACAAGACGCCAAGTTTGTGAGAAACACATTCACCCATCCAAATCCAAAGAATGGACTCAGAGACGCAAAGAACAGCGGAAGTGAGACTTTTAATAACAATCTTGCAAGATCGGGTGTCTGGTAGGCAGACACACATGGGGCAGTTGCAGCAGGCAATTTATTTCCTAGCATGCAAGTCCCTCCCCTAGTTCCTCATTGGTCGAGTACTACGGGGTTATAATCATCCCGGATGTTGGCTAAGTTTCATTATTTTCTTCTAAGGTCATACCCTGGTCCCCTTCCCCACTTAAGTTTCGATTTCCCAGTAACAACACTTTATTTTCTTTTATGGACTGACTACTCCACTACATCCTGGTTGCTTATCATTACTTTCTAGGTGCATGAGCTATGCGGTTTGTCACACCCACAGGCTGGTTGCCAGTACTTGGATGTACCATGCCTTGAAAATGGACCATTAAATGTTTTCTTACATGCATAAATATAAAATATACAGATATACACATATACATATATTTTTAAGTATGAAAAACATGGCTTATATTTTCATTGCACCGCAAGTACTGCCTAGTGCACTTGGGAAAATAGTAATTAAATAAAAATGGAGAAAAATTTCAGTGATTTTTTTCTACATTCAAACTGAACCCCATGTTTTTATAATTCTGAAAAAAAAGCATAAGAATAAATACAATTTCTTGATTTACCTCATAATTAATAAACAGTACATATATTTTATTTCACAGCTACAAATGTTAAAAATTTTATCATCAGAAAATAATTATATTTTCATTGTGAGGTTTTTAAAATATGCTCTTTGCAAATACATCTGTAGACACCCTCTACAAAGGCACTTAAATTATAATTTTGACTTAAAATCTAAGGCATAACCACAAATTACTAGTATGAAATAGTTTTAAAGATAGAGCCTATTCTCAAAAGTCACATAGTTCTTCACTTTATTTTAAGATCTGGAGATAAACGAGTAAATCAGAATAAAGATACTATGTACTTTGTATTATTTATGACAATGTTGAGAATGTATTTTACAAGATATTAAAATTTATATATTCTCTCTAGTTTTAAGTCTGTAATGACAGTTCATTGAATTCCACAATTTAGAAAATTTCCATTAACATGGAAAATTGAGCCCCAAATTATCTAATCTTGTGATGTTTTATATTAATGTACACACAAAAATTAAAATAGGGATTTTTTAAAATTATACTTTAAGTTCTGGGATACATGTGCAGAACGTGCAGGTTTGTTACACAGGTATACACATGCCATGGTGGTTTGCTGCACTCATTAACCCATCATCTACATTAGGTATTTCTCCTAATGCTATCCCTCCCCTAGCTCCACACCCCATGACAGCCTCCAGTGTGTGATGTTCCCCTCCCTGTGTCCACGTATTCTCATTGATCAACTCCCACTTATGAGTGAGAACATGCAGTGTTTGGTTTTCTGTTCCTGTGTTAGTTTGCTGAGAATGATGGTTTCCAGCTTCATCCATGTCCCTGCAAAGGACATGAACACATCCTTTTTTGTGGCTGCATGGTTTTCCATGATGTATATGTGCCACATTTTCTTTATCCAGTCTGTCATTGATGGGTATTTTGGTTGGTTCCATGTCTTTGCTATTGCAAACAGTGCCACAATAAACATATGTGTGCATGTGTCTTTATAGTAGAATGACTTCTAATCCTTTGGGTATACACCCAGTAATGGGATTGCTGGGTCAAATGGTATTTCTGGTTCCAGATCCTTGAGGAATCACCACACTGTCTTCCACAATGGTTGAACTCATTTACAGTCCCACCGACAGTGTAAAAGTGTTTCTATTTCTCCACATCCTCTCCAGCATCTGTTGTTTCCTGAATTTTAAATTCTAACTGGTGTGAGATGGTATCTCATTGTGGTTTTAATTCGCATTTCTCTAATGACGAATGATGATGAGCTTTTTTTTCATATGCTTGTTGGCTGCATAAATGTCTTCTTTTGAGAAGTGTCTGTTCATATGATTCACCCACTTTTTGATGTTGTTGTTTGTTTTTTTCTTGTAAATTTGTTTAAGTTCCTTGTAGATTCTGGATATTAGCCCTTTGTTAGATGGACAGATTGCAAAAATTTTCTCCTATTTTGTAGGTTGCCTGTTCACTCTGATGATAGTTTCTTTTGCTGTGTAGAAGCTCTTTCATTTAATTAGATCCCATTTGTCTATTTTGGCTTTCATTGCCATTGCTTTTTGTGTTTTAGTCATGAAGTCTTTGCCCATGCCTATGTCCTGAATGGTATTGCCTAGCTTTTCTTATAGGGCTTTTATGGTTTTAGGTCTTAAGTTTAAGTCTTTAATCCACCTTGAGTTAATTTTTGTATAAGGTATAAGGAAGGGGTCCGGTTTCAGTTTTCTGCATATGGCTAACCAGTTTTCCCAACACCATTTATTAAATAGGGAATCCTTTCCCCATTGCTTGTTTTTGTCAGGTTAGTCAAAGATCAGATGGTTGTAGGTGTGTGGCATTATTTCTGAGGCCTCTGTTCTGTTCCATTGGTCTACATATCTTTTTTGGGACCAGTACCATGCTGTTTTGGTTACTGTACCCTTGTAGTATATTTTGAAGTCAAGAAGCATGATGCCTCTAGTTTTGTTCTTTTTGCTTAGAATTGTCTTAGCTATATGGGCTCTTTTTGGGTTTCATATGAAATTTAATGTAGTTTTTTCTAATTCTGTTAAGAAAGTCAATGGTAGCTTGATGGGAATAGCACTGAATCTATAAATTACTTCGGGCAATATGGCGATTTTCACAATATTGATTCTTCCTATCCGTGAGCATGGAATGTTTTTCCATTTGTTTGTGTCCTCTCTTATTTCCTTGAGCAGTGGTTTGTAGTTCTCCTAGAAGAGGTCCTTCACATCCCTTGTAAGTTGTATTCCTAGATATTTTATTCTCTTTGCAGCAATTGTGAATGGGAGTTCACTCATGATTTGGCTCTTTGTTTGTCTATTGTTGGTGTAAAATAGGGATTTTTAAAGCAATCACTATTGAAACTCACAGAAATGAACATGTATTTATATACCATGAAATTCAGCAAAGTTTCATGAAATATTAATGAAGTTTTGCAAGTCTCATTTTAAAATTCAGTGATTAATAATTGATTAGTCTATAAAACAGATATATTGCACAATAATATCAACACTATAACAAATTTACTTGAAAAATTTAATTGATCTAAACTGATATTTTTTTCTTACAAATTGGAAAAAATAGTTAAAGCACTCTTATTTGTATTGATAGCATTCTGAAAGTTAAGGTCTCTATTCATCCTCATTCCTTTTTAAAAACTAATGTTGCGTGGAGATATCATAGGGAAAATAAATATTACAAAAATGCATTTCAATTTAAAGAAAAGACGTTTTGTACTCAAGATAGTAACTTGTTTCCAGCAAGTAAACATACAATGATGCAAGTAAAACATATGGGAGGATGAGTTGTAGCAATTTTTCCAGCTTGCCAGTTGCTTCAAATGTGGTCATATGGTCACTATAGTCAATTTCAAAGAAATTAGCATTCAAATTCACCAGCTAACCCCAATTTTATGCTTCATTTTTTCCAGAATTCATACAAAAATAAGAGAGTTAACAGTGTAAAATTTTAATATCGTAAAAATGGGAAAGCCTCTTAGGAAAAAAATTACATCTTAAGAAAGTAGAGAGTTTAGGCTCATAGACAAGGACAATTAATATAAGAAACTCCATAGTTTTTTTTCTTTAAATTAGAATAACTATGGAAGATTTGTCAGGCATTCTATGAAATCAGTGGATGGGAATGCACCCACCCCTAAAACCCAAACAAACAAAAATAATGTATCTCTGAATCTGTCTGTCTCTCTTTCTCTTTCTCCTTTATGTGCATATGTGTGATAAGATATCTACCATCCCTTTAGCAGGTTTACATATTCAAGCTGATTCTACTCCATTTTTATTGTGAAATAGTTGGTACATACCAAGTGTTAGATGCATGCCTAAACTATGAAACATAATAGTAAATAATTAAATAAATATCTGTGAACATATTCTCCATTTAAATAAAGGGAACATAACCATTTCTCTTGTAGATTTATCATCCCATATTTTTCCCTTTCTATCAGACACACACACACACGCACACACACAAACACACTGTTTCCAAATTTGTTTTAACATTTATTTTATTTTTGCAACATATTTATTATCTATATGTATACCACAGTTTAACTTGGAGTTTTCTGCTTTGTCTTATTAAAATATTTTCATATGTATGCATTTTCTGCTCGTAAAATTTTGATGCTCATTGCTATAATGCAATCATTTTCATCTCTATACAAGTATTATACAAGTATTAATTCCTTGAAAATTTAGTTATCCATTCTCTTAGTAGTCATTATGTTGTTTCTACATGTACAGCATTAAAAACAATACTGCTATCATGTTCTTTTCCATGTTTCCTGGGAAAAATGCACAAGAATTCACTTGTTTATAAGATGCCACTAAATTACTTTCCAGAGTAATTATACCAACTTACAAACTCATAGTTACTGTATGGAGTTCCTGAGCACCACAAACATCCAACCAACATTTTACAGTCTTATAAATTCAAATTTATGCCAAATTGTGATATGAAATATTATTTTAATATAGTTTCAACTATAAATTTTCTGATATCTAAGGCCCAGGATATCGTCAAATGTTTTTGACCACTGTGTTATCTTCTGATATGTTTGTTTATAACTTTCTCCCATTTCTCTATTGTGTTTTACTTTTCAATTTTTAGTATCTTTTAACTTTTATGTCAATTATTCCTTTGTTGATTAGATGAAAAACATTTTCCTGACATGTCCATGCTATTTTTTCCTTCTTTATGTTGCCTACACTTACTTCAAAAATAATCCCTCATCAGACAGACTGCAAGCAATTAAATAAAAGTGCTTTTTCCATAAAGACCCTGACACACTTTGACAGTCCAAAGCAGGATAAGTCTGTAGATTACTGAGCAGTTTAACTTGCACAGGTGGAAAAATATTATCCCTACTTTGTGGTTATCAGTTGAGGACACTAGAATCTGGGGAAGGACACAAGGATCTCAAGTTCTGGTTATAGCATCTCCTCCTGTGATGCAGGAGAATGGGAAAAACATTTTGATGGATTTGATGGTGACAGGAGAGTTATTATAGTCAAACGAGTATGAGAAAGAGAAATAGACAGATGACATTTAAAAACTAAAACTATCTACCAATTTCTGAAACTGTTAGGACAAATTTAATTATAACGATGCTGGATTTCATGCAAAACAGATGAATGTTTCAATTAGAAGATTTATCTAACAGTTATGCTAATCCTTTTATTTTCTCACAAGTGTTTGACTGGGAAAAATGATGATAAAAACAAAAATTCAGATAAATTCAATAGAAAGCTTCCACAAGCCTTAGTGACAAATACATGTGAAGTATTTGGCTTTCTTTGGATTATGGTAACATTTTTTGCCAGGCCTGGCTGCTTGTAATAGTTTTGAAGTCCTAAAGTCATAATGCAGTGCAATGTCACATATTAAGGTTAGAAGACAATTCTCCATAACATTTCATTTCTGCATTTTGTATCAGCTTTTTTCCTATACTAAATTCCAAGTACGTTTATATAGCAAGCAGCTTTGGAAGACAGAAAGAGTCTCTCTCCAGAACAGAGGATAAATTTGTTTACTGGCCAGTTTAGAAGAAATAATATCGTTCTCCAAAACAGAAAAAAAAATGTAGACAGGTTTGCTAATAGTCATTTTTAAAAGATTAGGGTTTCTTAAGATCAGAGTTCTTCAGCTGTGACATAACTCAACTGTGTGCAAATCCCCCTGAGCCCAGCTCAGGTTCAACTCCGTGGAACTTGGTGGGTAAGAGGAACTGATGCACTGCCTGCTCTGTGATGCATAATAGAGTAATAAACTCCTTTTTCTCTAACCCAGGAGCTTCATGTCTCCTGTCATCATCTAGGAAAGTGGTGTCTTGCAATCAGTAGAATCTCAGACCCAGCACAGTTCTTGAAATGTAAAATGACTTTTCTTTTACTTTCATTTCTTGGGAAGCATGTTTTTATTATCTGTCACTACCACACATTCTTATAGAACTTTCTGAGAGTTCCTCCAGTAATAGAAGGGCTTATGAATGCTCGTGGAAGTGGATAAAAATGTATCGTAAGTGGAGATGTTTCTTAATCATAGTATACTAGTTGTCTTTCAAATTTTCTGTTGTATTAAATCTCTAAAAGCATAAGAGAATTTTCTGAGATGACTAATCTGGTAAAGGAAAGTGCAACATGATAAAACAATTCTGACCTTAAATTAGCTTAAATTTTTAAAAAGTGATTAATTATTATTCACATTTTTGTACATAAGATGCTGAATCCGGTGAAACAGTCTATAATGAACGAAGATCAATACTAAAACATAGTGCATAACTATTGGAAATGTAAGTTTTCTACTTCATATACATTTATGCCCTAGTCAAAAATTAGGGAGATCCTAAGGAAACTTCTATTACTTTTGTTTTAGTAAGAAGCTAAATGTTTTTAACTACTGTAAGTAATCCAAAGTATATAATATGCAATAAAAGGGGTTGGGTTATTGATCTGAGTTACATTTTTATATTTAGTGTCTCAATGGTCCAGTGACTATTTGTGTAGGATGTGGTAAAAGGTTTTTTTTTTAATTACAGAAATATATCATCAGGTTCCTTCCAACTCTAAGACCTAATATTTTTACAACTGTCAGAAATTTTTAAAAATATATACAAATACTTCTAATTTTGAATTTTTTGTAACAAAATTTTAATTGCATGGTTATATTTTACATGCCCGTAAATTAATTCTCAATTGGAATCATCTTGCATTCATTGTGACACAATATTCTTCAGTTTCATTGCTTACATATGCTAAAAACTAAAGTAAGAGTTGAGATATACTGGGGCATTTCAGGAATAATATGCATTGGTTTTATATAACTTTCTAAAACCTTATGTGTTCGGAAAGCTTAACTCATCTAAATGTAGTCTATAACTCATAAGATTACATACTAATTATTCATTCTTTTTGTCTTTAAACTGTAAAAAAAAAAACTGATACAATCTCTTTAAGAAATTAGTTTCTTAGAGCACTATGAATTTATTTATAATGACATTCTTTGAAGAAACATACAATTACTCCAAATAAAATTTTAAAAAATCTAATGTATATTACAATTTGAAAGTTTAAAATGTTAAAGCCAGTATATTATATACAAGCAGTTTCAAAGACAGCACGTATTGGTTTGAAAATGTAACTTATTTCTTAGAAAAAAGTAAACTGGACAATTATTTGTGGAGAACAAAGTAAACAAACACATAGTCCAAACTGTGATAAAGTTTTTTTTTTCTCTAGGAGCAATACAACTGAAATATTTGATTTCACTCTAATTCTAGCTCAGTAAATGGTAAAAAAGAAAACCCCTGACCTAAACTTAATAAATTGTTTTAACCTATTATTTTTATATTGGTGTTTATTATAATGTTGGAGTTAGTGGAAATCATGTCTGCTTTATTTTGGAAACAGGAATATATAGAGATAGGGATACATACAGAAGAAAGAGAAAGAGAAAGCTAGAAGAAAAAAGTACAAAGTACTGGTTTTTAGCAATGATGAAAAGCATGTTTTAGGTGACAAAATGAGATGCATGTAAATGACAAGAAGGCTCTCTGTATCCTGAAAACATTCAATTCAGAGTGACCTGTGGCCATAAATTACCAGAAGGAAGCTTCAGATCCCAGTCTTGTAATTTCATCAAGGCCAACAAGATGCAATCTTGAAAACTGTTTGCATGGTGTGAGGACGAATTGATGCCCTTGTTCTTTCAGACGGCTGAGCTTGATGCACAGAGTCTGACTACTTTTGTGTCTCTGTGTAGCCGTATATGGTCATTGTAAATAATTAAGTAGAAATTTGTTACCCTTTTGTCAAATGTATTTCTGATGTTGCTCTTCCTAGCTTCCATTAAGAAATCCCTTGATTAAATTTTAAAGTCTTAAACAATTTGAGCGTCTGAGAGCACTGGATACAAACTACAATTTAAATGTTTTGCAGGGGAAAGTCATATTCTCTTTGGGAGTAGGGGAAATAATGTTAGGTATTTAGTATGCAGCCCCATGATTCCTTTTCAAGACACAATATTACAGATTTGATTACCAACCCTGTAGCTGGTCCTTGTAGGTCATTTATTTTCTCAACTACTGTCTTGTAGATTTTAAAAATATGTTGCTTAAAATATTTGAGAATATTTTAAGTTAAGCAAAATATTCTTGTAACTAGAAATTTAAATTCTTAGTCACTCCAGCTCTTACATAACATGATAATAAGAAAATATTGAACAAATGTGTTTTTTTGTAATTCAAAACCGTAATTCTTTTTTACATGTTTATTTACAGTATTCTAAAATAATTTTTAGACAAGGAAACAAAACAAAAAGAAAAGGAACTAAATAGTGAAATACAATTTTCCTTATGCTTTAGAAAATGAGTAACTGTTTAAATTTTAATTATATTCTTCCTCAAATGCATGAATTCAAAACAGATTGGTATGAATATGTGACACTTGTTGTGGTTTTATACCATATTTATTATCTATATTTTGGAAAAAAATAAAACAGCCTTTAAACCTAGAATACATGTAATTCAAAAAAACAAAATATGGCGTTTAGTTTTCTATTCTAATTAATAAAGAAACAGAACACATTTTGTATTGTGAGGTGATATTCCACAGCAACATAATTAAAAGTTTTCTGGGGATTTTTCACTTTCTTTTATGTGGGTGAATGCTACAAGTCTTTATTCCTTCTCTCTGCATGTCATTTTTCCTTTGCCTCAATAAAATGGATGAAAATGAAATTTATATTTATAGTATTTGGAACTACGCTCCTCAGGGACTTTATTTTCATGGTGATGCATTCCCTTAATAACTCGTCTTCTATTTTGACCACTGTAGTCATGACATTTACATAGTGTATGTGTCTCTTTCATTTTGGGATAAGAAAATTAGAAACCTCGTGATTTCCTTTTTATTCAGTAATTCTATCCGGGTTTTGAATTATGCTTTGCATATTATAAACCCTGGCTCTAAATAGAAAGTGCTAAAAAATTAAATTTGTACCACTTCACTCATACTGCCTCATCCTCACTCCCAAACTTTGCCTTTCATGAACTCTAAAGTGTTCATGTTCATGCTCCATTATTTTTATATTTCAGTGCCCGCTAGTCTTTGACTACTGAAACCTGACAGTGCAAACCAAATTTAAATGTAAGGGTTGTTGATCCAGAGACAGATGCTGGCCATAGCAGGCCGCCACCTCTACTGTTTCTTTTAGGGGAATGCTCTCCACAGGCTGGCTATGGTCACAGCCCCTGCTCAAGCCTATCCCATAGAAATGCTCTCTTGTAACATTACCTCCTGCTCTGAAAGAGAAAGAGGTGGATAGCCTCAGATTTATAGCTGGAATCTCTAATTGAATCAATCATCACAACGTAAGTTTTTTTTTTTTTTTTTGAGACGGAGTCTCGCTCTGTCACCCAGGCTGGAGTGTAGTGGCGCGATCTCGGCTCACTGCAAGCTCCGCCTCCCGGGTTCACGTCATTCTCCTGCCTCAGCCTCCGAAATAGCTGGGACTACAGGAGCCCGCCACTACGCCAGGCTAATTTTTGTTTTGTATTTTTTTGTATTTTTGTATTTTTTTAGGGGTTTCACAGTGTTAGCCAGGATGGTGTCGATCTCCTGACCTCGTGATCCGCCCGCCTCGGCTTCCCAAAGTGCTGGGATTACAGGCGTGAGCCACCGCGCCCGGCCTGTTTCTTTATTAAAATAAAAAAAGAAGGCTAATTTGTGCTTGTACAGTTGCATTAAGGATTGAGATTATATATATGTAAATGAACGTGATCCTGATGAACACTAGGCTTCCAGTAAGTGGTTAACATCTTTTGTTACATCTGTTAACATCCTAGTCCCAGATCCTTGGATAAGAGAGGTGCTATGGTTTTGATTTGGTTATTAAGTCAACACATCTATTTTAAAGGTGTTAAGCAGGAAAAGAGTTTTGATTACAACATTAAAATCACAGGCATGGAGAAGGGGAGCTTTGAAAAATATCGATGTGTGGGTCTCACCTCCACAGATTCTGATATAATTGAGCTGGGTGCTGTGTTGGGCGTTGGGAATATTAAGAGCCCCCTGAATTATCCTAACGTGCAGCCAAAACTGAGAGCCACTGGTGTAGTGTCCCATGCATTCGTGGTGTTATTTTTAATTTAACAAGACCTTCATGAGATACAAAGTCTTGCAGTAGTTCTCCAGCTGGGAGGTATCATCCACTTGGGTGTATTTATAAATGTTTATAGGCAGTTTTGTTTTTTATAGTGACTGATGTCACTGGTGGAGGCAGAGAGAATCATTGCTCCTAACCCATGGCCAGTAGTCCTCCTCTTCCCCAAACACACTAAGATTACAAAGGCATGTTTCTCTAATTATCTCTCTTCCTTCCTTCTTCTCTTTCCCCCTTCCTTCCTTCCATTTTTAAAATCTTTCTTTTAATTTAATATTTTTTTCTTTCACATTTGTTTTAACGATCTCATGGTATTATTAGAGAAAATAAAATAAGAGTTTGAATTTGCCTGTGTCTCCTGGAGACAGGCTAGGATTACTTCAGACAAGAGATGTTCAGGGAAATGTGGTAATTTCTAGAGTATGGGATAGACATTTTGGGCAAGCTGTTCTGAAAGTACTCTTTCACCACTCCGGGTAAGTAGGTATCTGTTCTATTTACTCCTTGCCATCCTTACCCTGAGAAGATTAAAAAGCAATCCATTAATGCAATTTGTAATTTCTTTTCATTGATTACACAATGTTCCAAGGCCACCTTAGAGTACCAAAGCAGCAGCAATAATTAGTACTTATTGAACACCCACTGGGTTCGACACTAGCTCTACATAGTAGACCACTGTGTGAGTCTTTAATAATTCTGCTACTGCAAAGTTCAATGGAAAATAGACAGACAAATAGCACGTTTATATCAGGTGGGAATTTATCTTTTCAAGTATATAGTCATAATTTAATTCGAATTTACAATTTTCCCTGTGCTGATTAAATTTACAAGGATTTATTCTTTCTCTGTCTCTCTGTTTCTGTCTTTTTCACTTGGTTCCCTCAGTTACCTACTTATTCTTGGTAACTATAATTGCCAAATGAAAAACAGCTGCAACTTCTTTTGGCATAATTATATAACTAGTAAAAAATAAGACCAATGTTGATGTACAACACTTGGTTTTGACTATGACATTGTTCAATGTTTCTCTGAACTTCTTTTCTTAGAGTCTAATCACTGATATGTAAAGCATATATACTAGAAAACCCTTGTTTCACACCCACCGAGAGGGGAAACATGCAGACACATCAAATGTTAAAGAAGCGTGAGAAGCATGTTATTGAACTATTTTCTATCACTGGATTTTGGGTTTGCTTTATTCCTTTTAATGTAAACTGTTCTAAAGTCAATTATTAAAATCCAAGTTAGGTTGAGAAGGTGTGAGAAAGGGGTATTGGGTTGATAAGCAAGTCAATGACTTAAGTATGGCACCTTGTGATTTTTCTTACTCCTTATCTCTGATATCCCTTGATGCAAATAGTGACAATCCATGTCTTCCTAACAAATAAATCAGGCTATGAAACAGTTAATTTTGCCAATGATTTGTATTAATATGAGTATTTGACTGTTATAGATGAATAAGTAAATAAATAACAGTGAAATAATGAACTTCTTCAGAATTTTGTAAGAATTAAAATGATTCAATGCTTTTCTTTATGCTTTGATGTCTTTTAAGTAATTAATATCATAATATATTGTTGCAAGTGCAAAAAGCTTGCATTTCCTAGAACACTGCTATTGAAGAGATCTTTTTGATCTTCATTCATTTTTAATTACTAGAGTTGTGTTGATTTTCAGTTTTTGCAATGGAATATCACACTAAGCACACTAGTGCATAAAGGAATGGGTAAAGATCCCAGTGCACTCTTGTTTGATTTTACAATTGATATTTTTAAGTACTATGATAGATAAAATACTAAAGCCTCCAGCAGGAGAGTGAATTTACCAAAATAATTCTATATAAAGATATTGATTAAAATTTTTAATAGAGAGTATAAGGCATCAGAACATTTGAGTATTTTATTTAAAGATCCATAGCCAAAAAAGTAGAACTTATTCTTATAACTTTATGGCCTTTAATAACAGTATAACTATTTAACTACAAAAACCTGTTCACCTGCCCAGCATGAATGCTATCCTTTCTGCCATAAGCATCTTCCCTTTCCAAACAGTTTACACATTTATTCTTTTAAAGTGATTTCTCTTATCTATTATATAATGAGATAAAATCACCTTTGACCTTATTTGGGAGATAAGGAAAAAGATCATATTCATCTGGTTGCATATGAAGAAATTAATTATGAAGTAGTTACGCCCTGTGCTATATTGCTGATATGTTTAGGGTTTTAACAAAAATATTCCATTTTAGATTCGATTTTTTAAAAATGAAAAAAATGTAAAGATCCATTAAGAAGATTCAAGTGAAATAATTCATTGAAAATATGCAATTATATTAAAATGTGGTATACTATTCTAGCAACCCATTAAAATACTGAAAGTAACACTAACCACAATTCTATTAGGTATGCATAATTTAGATAATACTGTAGTCATAATGTATATATATATCTCAATAAGGGGGGACTTTATATTATGATTTCTTTATGTGGTAATATCATATCAATGATCTAGGAAAATACTTATATTTTTATTAACTACAATAAGCTGTTGACTTAAAATGACTTATTAATGTGGCATGCTAATATGTTTTAATATATATCCATATTTAGAAATGGTATATATCTGAGCAGGCTCCCAAGTCATAGAGTTACACTTAATTTAATGAGATGTGTAGCCCATCCTGCCAGAAATTAGTATTAGTATGATCCTCTTATCTAATAGCTACTACTAACCTGCACACCAGAAATATTTTTTAATATTAAGTGACAGTTCATCAGGAATAGATATTTATATGTAATAATACCCTGAGGAATTCTAAAAATTGAGATTTTTGAAAGACAAAAATGTCTTAGAGAACCAGTAAACATATAATAAACCAAAGAGACAATAAGTGAATATGAAATAGGTTATATAGAAGTTTCTGTATGGATGCCAATGACGTTATCACAAAGAAGTCTTCTCATGACCTCAGAAACAAGTTGGGTGGCATATAGAGCAACCATAAGCAAATAAACCTATACAGGTTATGAATCACATCTCAGAGAGCATTTAGGATCAAAAGCTTGAAAGTAGTCCAAAGCGGGCAGATCACCTGAGGTCAGGAGTTTGAGACCAGCCTGGCCAACATGGCGAAACCCCCTCTCTACTAAAAATACAAAAAAATTAGCAGGGCATGGTGGTGTGCACCTATAATCTCAGCTACTTGGGAGGCTGAGGCAGGAGAATTGCTTGAACCAGGGAGGCAGAGGTTGCAGTGAGCCAAGGTTGTGCCACTGCACTCCAGCCTGGGCGACAGAGCGGAACTCAGTCTCAAAAATAAAATAAAATAAAATAAAATAAAGCTAAATAACATAAGTCACATTTACATTTGTAACCAAAATACACTGGATTTTTACCAGGCATCATTCTTCCTTCCATTTCATAACATTAACATTTGATTAAATCCAGTATAAAAAATATGATTCCAAAAGTGCTGAAGACATTCAGCTAAAATTTTTGGGTCGATGGAAACTGGATAACATCACATATAACACAACATACGCCTTTTAAAATCTGTCTCTCTGCCCAAAGTTCCACACCCAAATAGCAAATTCCTTGTCAGCATATCCATTTATATGATTCCACTTACCTTTCCTATACCTCCTTTCTAAAAGTCTATCTAGGGTCCTATACGAGTTGGCAAGACTAAAGCTATTTAAGCCCAACTGACGGTTGCTCCTTGAGAATACCTGAAGTCTTTCATTTTACTTCAGTACACAGAGATTAGATGAAGTAATATGAAATCAGTCTGTGATGTGGTAAGTAGAATAATTCTTCCCCCACCCCCAAAATGTCAAAATCCTAATCACTAGAATTGTCTCAGTTGTTTTGCAATCTTAATTTCTTTTTGACATGTAAGGTATCATATTAACAGGTCCTGGTAATTAGGTTCCACAGGCTGTACAAGAAGCATGATGCTGACATCAACTTGGCTTCTGAGAGGTCTCAGAAACTTACAATCACAGAGAAAGGTGAACAGGGAGGCCAGCACTTCACATAGCCAGAGCAGGAGGGAGAGGGGGCGAGGTGCCACACACTTTTAAACAACGAGATCTCATGATACCTCTATCACGAGAACAGCACCAAAGGGATGGTGCTAAGCCATTCATGAAGGATCCACCCTCAGTATCCAATTACCTCCCAGCAGGCCCCACCTCCAACACTGGGGATTAAAATTTGACATAAGATTTGGGTGGGGACACAGATCCAAACCATATCAGATACTATCATCTTTGGGTTATTGTGTTAGTCAGGGTTCTCTAAAGGGATAGAACTAACGATATATATATATAGAATGTGTGTGTGTGTGTGTGTGTGTATATATATATATATATATCCCGTTAGTTCTATCCCTTTAGAGATGTATATATATCATTATATGTATGTGTGTGTGTATATATATATATAGGAGTTTATTAAGAAGCATTAACTCATGTGATCACAAGGTGAGGATCCACTATAGGCAAGCTGAGGAGCAAGGAAGCCAGTTCGAGTCCCAAAATCTCAAAAGTCGGGAAGCTGACATTGCAGCCTTCAGTCTGTGGTCAAAGGTCCAAGAGTCCCAAAGCTGAAGAACTTGGAGTTTAATGTTTGAGGACAGGAAGCATTCAGCACTGGGGGAGAAAGATGGAGGCTAGAAGACTGAGCTAGTCTAGTCTTTCCACGTTCTTCTGTCTGCTTTTATTCTGGCCATGCTGACAGCTGATTAGATTGTGCCCACCCAGATTGAGGGTGGGTCTGCCTTTCCCAGTCCACTGACTCAAATGTTAATATCCTTTGGCAACACCCTCACAGACACACCCAGGAACAATACTTTGCATCCTTCAATCCAATCAGTTGACACTCAATATTAACCATCACAGCTATCTTCTTAATTTTCTACCCCTTCCCTAAGAGGCTTCAAGATTCTGCCTCCCTAGCCTGCTCTTATGCATTCTGCTGCTATTCCTTGAGGTTCTACCTTTGACCCGATCTTCTAGTTTGACTTCTAACAGCTGAGTGATCTCATCGATAACCATGCATTCATTCATTCTTATATAAAGATGTTTTTCAGATACATATTTTCTACTCAGATATCTATCCTAAGTTCCAAAACTGTATATTTCACTGTCGGGCATGAACCTACATTGCAAGTTGTTAATCAAGCTCATTATATCAACAGTCTTAATCCCTCCTCTTTGAATCAAGCTGACACTCTTTTGTTCCTTAAGTTGTGATATACAAATTTCTGTCTTACCGATCTTTCTTCTATCTGCCTTGCCTCAATTCCTACAATAGACCAAAGATATTTATAATTACTTAAATACATTGGACTATTTCATATCTCCTTTCTCTGGTTGCAGTCATCGTTCTACCTGGAATCCATTTATTCTTATGACACTTCCTAAGCTCACTCTAGGCTGGATGAAGTGCCCCTTATCTGTGCCCTCTTCAGACCATTCACAGTCTTTTTTCTTTCTGTTTTAGCGTTCATCAAATGTTATTGATTTTTTATTTTAGCACACATCTCTAACAGCCAGCATGAGCAATGCTTTTCGGAAGAAAGAATTATCTCATTTTCTTTCCCATTGCCCAACCATGTGATAGGCACTGATCAAAATAGGCAATGAATAAGTATTTGTTGAATGAAAGTGAATTGAAGATGTACAGAAGCCTATTAACACAATTGCCATACTTTCTCCAGTAAGGCTTCAAATCCTCAGCCAGAATTAAATAAAAAATATAAGGGACTTACTCAGGTTTGGCCATCAGTAAATGTGCACAAAAGATATAAAGCAATATCTCTTAGTGTGAATATATTATGGGTTTGGGCTTTGTAAGATGACAAATCACATTAGAATTATGTTGGAAAATTATGATAATGGCTGGGCATTGGGAAATAATTAAATACTATAATGGGGAGAAAGAGTAAAGGACATTAGGAGTTGACACAGGGAGTTATACTAAAAGAAAAAATGCATGTTTGTCATCCAACCAGAATGTAAAATCTTGGAAGTACCAAGTGATAGTAGTAGTTCACCTATAACTTTTAATCTAAATAATATATTATTACCTAACTGAAAAGTATATATTAAATGCTCTTTAAGGACTATTTGTTAAGACTTACACGTTTAATTACTCATATTATAGCAAATTGAATTTTGAACATGTTATCTTTGCAACAAAATTTGAACTATAAGACGTATTTTCTCTTTCCAGTTTCTGTATTCTGAGTAACAGACTTTCCTGGGCGGCCTTGTATAACAGCTCCTTGAAAATGCCTGGATGAATTTTCTATAGTACATGATGACCTCAAAATAATTTTTTTTTAAATCCTGAAGGCCGGGTGTGGTGACTCACTCCTGTAATCCCAGCACTTTGGGAGGCTGAGGTCGGCAGATCACCTGAGATCAGGAGTTCGAGACCAGCCTGGCCAACATTGAGAAACCCCGTCTCTACTAAAAATACAAAATTAGCCAAGTGTGGTGGTGCATGCCTGTAATCCCAGCTACTCGGGAGGCTGAGGCAGGAGAATCACTTGAACCTGGGAGGCAGAGGTTGCGGTGAGCCAAGATTGCACCATTGCACTCCAGCCTGGGCAACAACAGTGAAGCTCCATCTAAAAAAAAAAAAAAAATCCTGGAACAGGAATGAAGTAAATGGTGATAGTAATAATAGTAATATTGATAAGTTATTGCTATCTCCCTCTTTGATATGGCATTTAAGTCCCATGTGGTATTACAGAATACATTTCTTGTTGAATGGAAGAGGAATGGACAGAGAAGATATTTGCTAGAGCAGAAAGAAAGAGGGTCTGGGATCAAGGGCTTCCTCTGGCCTAAGAGGAGTGATATATGAAGAGACAGCTATGTATTAGAATTGAGAGAAGTATGTGTTGACAGGTGTTGGGTTTGTCTGGAGTAAGAAAATTGTGAAAATCACGTCTAATGATTTTAGGCTTACCAGAGAATGAAGAAGCAATGTCACCCGCTAAATGAGACAAGCAGAGATAATATTGAAAGCAGAAGGAGATCTGGAAACTTGGAAAGACCTGCCATAAGGCAGCCTAAGTGAATCCACAAAATAATAAAATAAAATGATTGATAAGTAAAAATAAGGGTTTGATACAAATTATGGTTTGATAGCAAAGATTATAGTGACCCATTCAGTAGAACCTTATGATTTTGTCCAACACTGCTTTAAAGTGCAGAAGCAAATTAGAGGAAATGAGATTAAAATGTTGACCAAAGGCTGCAAATGGTATGGCAAGTAGCGAGGAATGTCAAGAGAGAAAATATTTCAGGATGTGATGGATAATAATGAAAAAACTTGAGAATAACTACATATCTATGATGCAAGGTGTTGTTTATGAATTACTGTAGGTCAAGATAAGTATGGATAATTTTAGAATTTGTTCTGTCCCATTGGGATTTATTACAGTAGAAGTTTATGTGAAGTAGAACGTATATTCTTTCTTAGATGTTTAGCTTTCAATTATAATTAATATCTGTTAATTCTAATTCAAACAATCTATATATTAGAATAGAAAAAGGTATTCTATGAGTAAATGTTATGAATTAGATTCTTAGATTCTTAGCTAAATTTTACACAGTGTAGGTAGAAAAAGTGAACTCAGAGTCATTTAAGCAAACTATTAGAAATGGGACTGAAGTGATACACAGAAGCTTATGGGTGGATATACAGTTTCTCAGTTCCAGAGTGCCTTGGGTTCCAATGAGGTGAATTAAAAATGAAGCCTATAGATAGCAAACTTTTGAGATCACTGATTTTTTTTTTAACTATACTTGGTGCTAAAGAAAAGAATCAAGCATGTATGTTATCACCTAATGGAATGGGAGTCAACATAAAGAAGCCAACTCTCCATAAAATTGATCCAGCCTGGTGGTTAAGGACCAGGATGTATGGATCCCTCTAAGGCAGACCTGTTGGAGAAGTAAATTTCCTAAAGGAATGAATTAGAAAAATATATGAAGTCACCCATTATTAACACATAAGAATGGAATAATATGCCATGCATCCTAGTTGATAGTATCCTTGGGAATGGCTGGACACTTCCTCAGTGTGGTCTTATTTCCAACCTAAAATAGACAGCAAAGGAAAGTTCTATTCAGTGATTTCTCATTTGAACTAAGCAAGAAATAAGAATTATATATCTTTTATCAGCTGACTGTGTGCATGTTTTCAGAGCCCTCTACTTATAAAAGCAGTAACTGCATGTATACTTGGCCATGCTCCAACTGTATCTAATTTACCACCTTTTTGCACAGTATGAACTTTAAGCCATCCAATCAAAAACTTTTCATTTATAGCCTATGAAATATGAATGCAAATTTTCATAATATATTTTAAAACTTATTGTTAACTGTTTTTTGGAGTTACTATTTCTGAAATGCTTATATATACCATTTAATCCTATCTATTTCTTTTCTGACTGTGTGTGCACAGATGTGCATAACTTTATGAAATGGATACTTCTTTCTTGGAGAGCAGATTTAAAATATATTAAGTAATTATTCTAAATCCTTTAAGACATTTTGATAATAGAGCAGACAGTATAATTTTGAGTACTGAAATCAGAAGCATTTTTTAAAGAATGTATACTCTAGAGGGAAATACTTAATATTGTTTCTTCCCGTTAAATCAAGTAATTTCTAAATAAAATTCCAAGATATCTTTGTAAACTAATGAGCATGGTAATTCTTAATATTTTTCTTTTATTCTTCTTTCTTTCTTTCTATTGCATCATTTTTAAAAATGTGATCAGCTTAATCTGTCTCAAGGCATAATTTAAAAATGAGAAAGGCTTTGATTTTTCTATTTTTTTCCTTTCCCTTTTTATTGTTAATTTCAGCAACAGTGAGTGCCATGCAGACTCTTAGGAGAAGTGTTAGGGACAATAGTTTTAAGAATGATCAAATCTTGCCATGTTATTGAAGATATTTTAAAGCTGATTCTATTGCCCTTCTTATTCTCTCACTAAGAATTGAAGAGAAGCACTTTGGGCAGCCCCTTATGATGCTATGTCCATTTCTGGTTACCAGGACGACAGATTATGGTCATCTTCTCCCATTACCATAGAAACAAGGCTACAACAAATGTAAATTGCCTATAATTTTCTCATTCTCATAATTTGCATTCACATTTACATGAGCAGAGATGTACAAAAGCAGGTGTGATTCATAGCTCTTTACAGAGATGTTAAGCCTTAAATCACTATTATTTTCAATGTAAAATCAATTTAAAATGGAAAAACTCTGAAAGATTAATTGCAAGTTGTTTCAAAATATTTCTGAGTATTAAGGAAGGTTGAATCTGATATATAAACTTTCAAACTAATTTTACACCTTCTAAATTAAACAAAATTGAACAAAGTTCTACATCCTATATTACACTTACTATTTTCCTCATATTCTTGATGTCATCAGAAAAAATAAAAAATAAATCAATTAAGTACTATTTTATGTAAAATTCAATCCACAATACTATTAACTTTCTCTCATACAGTGCCAGCTACCACAAAACTATTAATGCACTATATTTTGTTTTGTATTATTCCAACAATTGTTACTTTTTGCAAAACAATTGTAACTAACAAAAATGTCAAATTTCCATTTATGAATAGATTACTAATGTATTCGTTCATTCACTCACTAAAAAATATTGTACGCAAACCACCCAGTGGTTTGTGTTCCTGGGTTTACAAAACAAACCACAAAGAACATGAGAAGCAAGCAACATAATGTGAAGTTAAACAATGGGCTTTTAATTTAATAATGTTTAATAAAATATAGAATGGAATAAGTCATTTTTATCACTTTGAGTCTCAAGTTATCACCATATAAATGGGGATAGCAATAACACCTGCTTCATCAATTTTTTCTAAGTCAAATGAAATAATGCAATTGAAATTATTTTGCACTTGGTCAAATTTTATAAATATAAATATTATAATATTTTATAAATATTATTATAACTTTCATAAAGTTCATAATATATTAGAAGAAGTTAGACAAGTATATACAGTCTGGCCTCTGTATCTGTGGTTCCATATCTGCTAATTCAACCAACCATGGATAAAAAATATTTGGAAAAAAATAAATTCCACAAAGTTCTAAAAGCAGAACTTTAATTTGCAATGCACTTATGACTACATTAAATCCATGCAAATTAAGTGGTGGATTAATTGGCATGGATTTATTGTATTAGGATATTATAAGAAATCTAAAGATAATTTAAAGTATATGGGAGGATGTGCATAGGTTGTATGCAAATATTATGCACCTGAAATATTTCCCCTTTATTTAGTTTCTATTGTTGCACTGAAGTCACAATGTGGAGCTGGATCTTATCTACACAAAGAACAGTGATGCAGCTTTGATTTGCCTTGTTCTTTGTAATAACCTCTCTTTCTCTCAGACTCTGGCATTTGATTGAATGGAGTTAGATCAGGAGATAATCTGAGAGGCTATCCAATCAACATGCTTATAGTGTTCCTTCATCTCTCCACACAAAGACTGAAGTGTTCTCGGTCAAGGAGCTGGCTGTGGAGCCACATTGTCACCTCAGTTTTCCTTTCTTACTTGAATGTACTTTGTGCAAATCAAGGAGAGGTGGCAAACTGGTCAAATCTGCTGGCCAAATCCTTTTATTGTCCATGGCCCTAATATGTAACAATGGTCTGTGGCCTACCTTGATGATCTTATTTTTCCAAATGACTCCATTTTCAGAAAATAATCACAGGCATTACCTTCTGGGAAGGCATGAGGTAGGCTTACCTGCTTTGTATAATAAATGTAAACATGGATTAAATTATTACCTTACATCTTTTAGAAATGTTCAAAGGAATTTTTTTTTTAATTTTGGATATGATTATAAAATGAATGAATTATCCGGGAAGCACTAAACACTCAGTACAGAGAAAAAACATATTCTGGTTTATAGCAGTAAAAGTTTACATAGAATTTAAATGTATTTAGTGTAATATTAATTATCATTATCATTCCCCCACCCAATCATAGTATTGATTAAGTCTCTATTCAGGACTTAGTACTTCTACCCTGATTTTGTTCTCGTGTTCTTTTTTGTGTTAAATTCCTAGCTACGTTGCTTTCAATTACGTTGACAGCCCCTAAATATCAGGACAAAACATAAATTGTAGAGTATAATCAGTCAGTTAGAAATGTCTGTAAAATGCAATACTTTTTTCATAGCTACCCACTTTATCAACTGTATTTCTGTTTATCTTTTCATCTCAAAGTCTATTCAAAATTATGACTGTAAAAATCTATACAATATGGGAATTGCAAAGCAACCAGCATTTGAGAGAAATGTGTAATGTCATTTCAATATATAAACAAACTCAGCTTTTTACAGGAGAGGAGTTTTTGTGTAAGTTCATATATTCAAGAGGTTACAGAACACTTTGTAAGTGAATAATCTCTCTAGCATCGCTACCATTACTAAAAAATTCTTTGTCTCCGGGCTCTTTCCTATCTCACACTAGAAAAATACCACTGAAAGGGAACAGCTTGTCCCTGTGGCTTTTGAACTTAGCGTAGTCAGATGAGTAAGTACATTTTATGCATGCAGTTAGAGGTTAGTAAAAATAAAGATGTGATGAAATCATGCTGGAATTCCAACCTCTTGAATTTCCATCCTAGCACTTCTTCGAGTTTATAAGGAAGATATATGAAGAACGTTTATAGTTTATTTCTATAGGGATTTGGCTACAATCTCCTACACAAAGTCGTTAATGATGAAAAGCTAGAATGTACCATTATGGACCTAAGTTTTCTTTTGTAGTCCTGGTTTAGAATCAAAGCACTCTTCTGCTCTTTTTATTCTAGGCCATGCCATTCTTTTACTTGAATAGAAAAAAAAACCCATATTTTTTCACTTATCACCAGGTGCAATTTAACACTTCCTTCAATTATGACTATGCACAAAAAAACCCACAGCTGTATCAGCAAATCTGTCTATATTTACAAATAGATATTATATACTTTTTCCAGTTGTTACAGATATCCCAAAATATCATTTATCACCATTTTGATGTCATGGTTGATATTAAACCAGCAACTATATCTTATTATTTAATATGTTAAAGAAACAAATATATACCATAATTTAAAAATTATTTTGATAAGTATATTTTAATATAACTGGCTTCCTTTTTAATCCTGCGTATTTTATTTTATGGATTTAAATGGAAAATTCTAAGAGGTTTATAGGCTGCTCTGAACTCTTGAAGGGGTTTACAGGACAAAGAAGTTTAAAAACTCCTGTTCTACTTTCACGTCCTAATCTTGGTCCACATGGGAGAATAAACTCAGAAAGGGATAAAGGCCAATAAAAATTACCTAGGTATGATTGAAAGATATTCTCAGAAAGAGGTTACCGACTGAAAATTTGAACAAAAAAATTGCAATATCATCCCACATCACACAAAGAAAAATCCATAACATCATAAATTTGGCTCTGTCAAAGCAAACATTGGCCTAGCCTAAATTAGGCAGGCTTTATTCTTTATTTTCCCATTGCAATAGGGGAGAGAGACAGACAACCCCACCAAAACAAATGTGGGAAAGGTTTTAAGAGCTGGAATGGAGGAGGAATTTTAGGACAACTATTTTTGCTAATTGGCCTTACCTAAAAAAAAGCAAGCTTTCTCCTATCTTCGTGAGGGGAGGTAATTTTACAACTTAAAGCAAGGCCACTTACTGACGTTAAGCTTCTGCTCGCCCACAGAAACTGGGAGATGGGAGCGCTTTCTTCCTTTTTTTTCTTTGTTTTCTTTTTTTTTTTTTTTTTTTTTTGAGAGGAGTCTCGCTCTGTCCCCCAGGCTGGAGTGCAGTGGCGCGATCTCGGCTCACTACAAGCTCCGCCTCCCGGGTTCACGCCGTTCTCCTGTCTCAGCCTCCCGAGTAGCTGGGACTACAGGCGCCCGCCACCACGCCCGGCTCATTTCGTTTTTGTATTTTTAGTAGAGACGGCTTTCACTGCATTAGCCAGGATGGTCTCTATCTCCTGGCCTCATGATCCGCCTGCCTCGGCCTCCCAAAGTGCTGGGATTACAGGCTTGAGCCACCGCGCCCAGCCTCTTTCTTCCTTGATGAATATATTTCAAAGGGATGGCTCCCAGGTCTTTGAGAAAGACATCCCTGGGTTGTAAATCCTGTGAGAGGCTTTTTTTTTTTTTTTTTTTTACTTACATCTCAAAGGGGAAAATGAATTTTCAATTCCAAGTTTTCTAACATTAAATGCCCTTAAAAATGGAGAACAGGACCTAGGTTCAGGAAGAAGCTTATCTAATGTTTAGTCAAGCTGAGGGAACTATTATGGCCATCCTTGCTATCTTTATCAGTTCCTCGTAGTGTTACTCTTCATAAAATAGAATGAGGAGAAATAATTCAGCTCCTTCAAGAGAGACTATTTCTGAGCATAGGTGTGTGTGAAAGAGAAAGTGTGTTTGTGTGTGTTTGTGTGTGTGTGTAAGTGTATGTGTGGTATTTTGCAGTAATGCACAATGCTGTCAAATAAATATAAATTGGAATTTCATATGAACAACAGAAAAACAAAACCAAGAGCAAGTGGATAAAGAGTTCTTGGGATAAGAAAGACTCAATAAAATGTTGCTTTTTGTTTACTAAATTTGATCAAATAAATTACTAAATAAAATAATATGGCTTTGTCAACACATATAGGGTTTTCTGGCAGTCCTTTTTAAGAAAATAATTCCCATTTCTTTTTCAGTCTGTCTCCAAAAGAAAAGATATGCCATCTAATCTCAATGTAAGCTCTTAATGTACCACAAAAAGCAAATAAATCCAATGTCATTCTTGATTAAATAATCACCTTTTCAGGGCAAAGCCAAGAAGTGTTTTTCCCCCCTCCCTGCCACGGGAACTGTGACCTAATTCTCATTCCTAATCACAGAATCAAAGGTTAGTATTTGAACAACCTGACACTCACTTTAAGTCTTTCTACTTTTCTGCCAAAACTTCAACTTCGTTGACATTCCTTGATTATCCACATTAATGACTGAATCAGCTATTTTTGCCCTTGGATATTTCTTGTTCTTTATATTCTGCGCTACATTTTTTCACACAATAGTAATCCCTGATCGCAATGTTAGAATTAATAATAAGTTAACAACTGATACAGACTGAATGTTTTTTATTTTTCTTGTAATCTTATTTAACCTTATAATCCCATTATTGTTATAATGGCAATTATTTGATTCCAAGAAGTAATACATTTATGATGGCTGATGACAAGCAAGTTTAAACTTGAACTTCTTTGAACAAAGACCTTTTTTTCTCCTTTTGTCCAGAAACTAAAATTATATACACTTTCCCAAGTCTTCCCTTTGCATAACAAAACACAGAAGTTTCCTTGAAACTGAAATTTGGCATCATAATTAATTTTTTCTTTACTTTGAGAATTGCCCTCTGGATAACTTAAGAGAGAAGAGGGTGGGGAAAGAGAGCCATTATGTTTTGTGTCTCCTCAGTGTAAATTAAGTTGCTGGTTTTGGGTCTAAAGGGGGCATGCATTTCCATGATAAAGGGAGAGATCTGTTTCGATTCAGGAATACAAATGGTTAAAAACAAGATAAAGCGATTACCTACTCTAGGACTCTACTTCTGTAGAGAAAACTCCTGGGTACTTCTAATAAGAAAGATATACTGGAGCTTCCTGACAGGAACAGAGTGAGCCTTTGTTAGTCCTGGACTTTTCTGTCACTCACTTATAGATAATATCAAGCACTGTGACAGAGACAAGGTATATATGACTGCTACTTAGACAGTGGGAATGCTAAGCCTCTAATTGAATTTCTCTCTGAGAAAAAGACATTTTCTTGGGGGAAAAGTAACATTTTGTCAAGTAAAAATGATCTGCTAATTGTTGTAGAAAATTTCTCAGTTTTTATATAATTGATCTTAGTTTTATACTTAAGTCTCATTACCCTCTCCACATTATCCATTTGCAGCTTCTTTACAGTATGTTTGTGCTTGCTAGAGTAAAAGTAGACTTTTTTTTTTATTTTTTTAGTTTCTAGAATCTTATTCATGGAAAATCTTCATCTAAGTGGTGGAGTTTTCACATTTAAAATGCCACCTAACAAAATGTTACAAGTATTGTTTTACTGCTGTCTTCCTAATTATTCATGTATGTCTATGTGTATAGAATCACAATCACTTATACTTGTTAATGTCAGGTATAAAATGTTGAAATTCTATATTGTCACTCTAGATGCACAGTCAAATGCACTATTTTCAAGGCGCACTGAATACACGTAGCTTTTCTTTTGCCTGGAGGCATAGAAGGTACACAGTTTCTTCATCATCTGTTTAACTCCAAACCTTTTCTGAAAATTGAAACTTTCTGCTTTGCATATGTGTCTTTATTTCCCTCCTTCTGTTTATTGATATGATTGATTTTACATTCCGGTTACGTTACTTTATAGGAAAATATAGACAGATAAAAATTGCGACTCCCTTGTGTTTGAAGATCGGTTCATCACAGAAGGAATAATGGCTTCTGTTTTGTGTGAAAACTCATGTAAAGGCATCTTGTGCGAGTTTAATATCAGTAAGGGTGGATGAGTCATTTTGTTATATTTGTGTATGAGATAAACACTATTAGGACTTAAGATTAGTGGAAGTTGTGAAAGTACAGCAAATAAGCAAGGATTTCTTTTTTCTTATTTTTTTCAAATATTTTATGTTTTGAACAGAGTTACTGAAAAGAGACAAATCCAAATGCCTGTAAAAGTGAGAATTTTCCACATGTTCTCCCAAGATATGGTGACAAAAAATAAACATCCATTAATAGCTAAAGCTTAATTTTATTTTTTCCTCTAGATAGAATACAATGAAGATGATGATTTATAAATGAATATATCTACCATTAATTTTATATGACTATAAAGAAAATTACTAGTTAAATTTAGTACTAGTTGTTTTAAACTCATCTCTCTTTGCAGCCCCAGAAAATGACATCTACTTTTTCTAGCTCTAGTGTGTGTACGAGAATCTGTCAATCATTTTGCAAGATGTTTTATATCTAAGTGTATCTGTCAGGAAGTCCTATTCAAGATCCATTGGAGTTATTCTGGGCAAACAACTGAAGTAAATCCTTTTGGAAATATTAAAAGTAATTACTAAGCCCAAAAATGTTTGTGCAAATTTGAAAAATGAAAAGTAAATTTTGGAAATATATTGTCAAATCACAATCTATTTAAAGGTTAAAAAAATATGTTTTTGAGAGGTTATTTTAATATTTTAAGTGGTATAAAAATGATGATTTTTCTTTTTTATTCTCAAGGAGAAATTTATTTCAATGAACCAATCTAAAAGAGCTATTTGCCACATGGCTTTCTTTCCAATACTTAATGAAAAGATGCATTTTGTACTACTTTCAAAAAGGTAAAGATTTTTCAAAAAAAATCGCCCATTCCTTTGCTTAATATGCCAGAGTGATTTTGATTGCTTTTGAAATTCTAAAAATGATAGATAAATTAGAGTCATGCTTTTTATTATCATGTTAGATGGACCTTAGTTTCTATACTCTTTTCTTCAAGGTAGATAGAAGAATACCGAGGCATGATCAACAACTTATTAAAAAAAACTTAAATGCTCTACTTAACAAGTAATTAAACTGTTTAAAAAGACAAAAAATGCCTGTAATACTGCTTTTTTAAGTGTGTGAAAACTATTTGTAAAATAAATTACATTTACAATACAAATTTAATTGTATTATTTTAATATATATAAAGCTATATAGACAGGAGGCAATAACAGGTTATAAATGCTTTAAAATCTCAAAATTCTACATTTTCCACTTTCTTTTTATTAACCTGCAAGAGGGATGCTTATGTGAATGTTCTGCCTTCAATTTCCTTAACCTCTCTGTGGATTTTGTTTCTCCCTTCTAAAATGTGTATTTTAATAATAATCCTAACAATATTTTATCATTTTTAAAAATAGATATATTTCAAAGCGAATTGTAATCTGCAGTGGTAACTATTTATTATAAGTTAACAATGTATTGGGAGGTCGAGGTAGACGGATTGCCTGAGCTCAGGAGTTCGTGACCAGCCTGGGCAACACGGTGAAACCCCGTCTCTATTAAAATACAAAAAATTAGCCGGGCGTGGTGGCAGGCGCCTGTAGTCCCAACTATTTGGGAGGCTGAGGCAGGAGAATGGCGTGAACCCGGGAGGCGGAGCTTGCAGTGAAGCGAGATCGTGCTACTGCACTCCAGCCTGGGTGACAGAGCGAGACTCTGTCTCAAAACAAAAAATTCAAAAAAAAAAAAAAAAAAAGAAAAACAATGTAGTCAGTCACATATACAACTCTTATTGAGTATGTACTGTGTTTTCAACACTAGTTTAGGACCTGATATTAATGTAATTCTGAATTCAGTGTTTCCGATTCTTGAAGACAATATCAGCTAACTTCAATTCATATTATAATGATGTTGGCCTAGAAGTCACTTGTATTAGTTTGTCATTGCTGTATAACAAATTACCACCTACTTAGTGATTTACAAAAACACACAGTTATTAGTTTGTAGCCCCTTTATCTTTGCCACATAATATAACATAATCGTGGCAGTGATATCCCATCATATTTATAGGTTCTATAACACCCAAGGAGAAGGGATTATACAGGGTATGCAGAACAGAGGCAGGAAACTTGGGTACATTTTAGAATTCAGCCTACCTATCGCAATATGCCAGGGTCACTTGATTTGAACAGTAGAGGATGGTGACAAATGTGTCTTATTCACAGAAGGCTATGAGAATAGGCTAGATTTGGAAGGGGAATGAAGAAGAAACAAGTGACATGTTCTCCATGAAGTAGACACTCTAAGCCTGCTATCACTGAAATGTACTACTTTGACTTTGTAAAATTAGCCAGTCCTGACAATCAGAATATGAAAGGCATGCTGAATTACCAAATTATATTGAATGTGTCCTGTATTGGTGTTACTCCCTGATATCACAAGACAAGACAAATTGCAATCCAGGGATTTGACTAATGAATGTATCAAAATAGTTATGATGACATTGGAAAAGAAATAGGATCTCAATATTTTGAGATATTAAGCCAGAGACACATGTACATTGATAATGGCACAAAATTGTCTGTATTCATGACTCAGTCCTTGAAAGTTTGTATTACAAAATGAACAATACAATCAACTATTTCTAGTCACTTTATATTTGATTCTTCTGTCACAATGGCTTTCCTCCTCACTTCTATAACTCAGATTGGAGAACGACTGTCTGCAGTTGTAGTATGTAAAAAATAGTCCACATTTTGATGGATCCTTATTACTTATTAAATGTTTAATAGGCTGCAGGGCTCACTCTAAGATCTGTTTCACTTCCCTTGGTGCATATAGTATTACTTGATAGCGGAAGGATACTATCCATTTTTGGAAAGTTTTATAAATAGTATTAGGGAAAACTTCAAGATACTTATTATTTTCTCCTATTTAAGTTACACTGAGTTGAATTTACAAGTATAATAACTTTAATGGGGAAAATTACTAAAGTTAAAAAGAAAATAGTGGGGAGAAAAATCATTACCTGTATATAGAAAACTAAAGAATTAAAGAAACATTTTTCGTGTGTGTGATTTACACTATCTTCAGTGTAATCGGAATAGGGAAAGGTCACAGGGCTCAACAGGTAACCCCCTGCTGCTTTTCTCATCGCTGGTTTCCTGTTCACTCTATACACGGGTCTCTTCTCTTTTTCTAATACATATTGACTTTCTTATTTCACAGACCCTGTGATATTTTGCACAAGGTTGGTAACCCTGAAGATTTTCTTTCACTGCAAAACAAAGGGTCGTTCTTCTGAAGATGTTTCATATATCCTCGTTTTTAAATGTTGTTTAGAAGAGGAAGGAATGCCGTGGTTTAAGGTAACACAGTTTTGTATAAAAATTTCTTTCTTTAAAACCCTAATGCAGGGTTTATAAGGCTTGACCATATGTACTGTGTATATGTGTATACAGTTTAATTATATGTAGAATTAATGTTTACCCAACCTAAAGCATGCATGTGCTTGCATACAAATGTGTGCACATGTATGTTCATGTTTGGGCATGCCCTCCCCCACTCCCACACACAGAAACACGTGATCACACACACATATATATATGTGCGTGTAATTCTGTTCATCTTTCATTCCAACCAGGTTTAGGTATACATATATATATATATATATGTATACACATACATGTATATATATATACCTATACTTGGAATGAACCAACCAATCAACCACCTATTTAATTTGAATTTCAGATAATAATAGAAAATTGTTTACTACAATTTGTATTTTAGATGAACATCAAACAATATTTTGGTATATTTCCCAAGCAACATTAGAGATTATTGCTTGCATTATTGCTTTTCCATGCAACACATTAGAATATTTTATTCCATAGTTGGATCGAATCTCTGTTTATCCTCACTCACCAAAGCCCTCTCTACTAGTTTAGCATGGTATTAAGTGCTACACACGAAACCAAAACAAAACAACTGCAATTGCATCATCTTTTGCAAACAACTCAATCTCTTTCGTTTTCATTTACCTCATCTGTAAAAGGGGATAATAATACCTGTATATCCAAATTAGAAGTAAAGTAAATTATATATGTGTATATATATAGCTTTCAATAAGAATTTTCACATAGAAAGTACTCAGTATTTTGTTTTTATAATTAGCAATGGTACTATCTGTTTTTGTTTTGTGAATATCACTGCACCTTAGCCTTTGATCTCTCTGAGAACTAGACCTTAGATTATGATCGGTCTCCTATGTCTGTTCCCAGAGAGAACTACTATTAAGAGTTACTTTTCAAAATATTGTCTCTGAACATATATGCATATGTACCTAAAATATCTTATAGAAATTAAGTAACGGTATGCCCAGTTGTGGGCCTTGATTTTTCTTCACTCGATGTGTATCTTGAAGATCTTTCCATATAAGCACACATAATTCTATTATTCTGAATTACTGCATAATATGCCAGTACATTAATATAGCATACTTTATTATTATTATTGAGAGAGACAAGGTCTCACCCTGTTGCCCAGGCTAGAGCACAGTGTGTAATCATAGCTCATTGCAGCCTCAATCTCCCAGGCTCAGGGGATCCTCCTGCTTCAGCCTTCTGAGTGGCTAAGTCTACAGGCACAGGCCACCATGACTGGCTAATTTTTTTTTCTCTTTTGGTCGAATAAAATAAAAATGTTACCCAGACTGGATAATATACTTTATTTAAACTGATTTGTAATGATGGACATTTAGGTCTTTTACAGTAATTTGCTATTATAAATGTTTTGACAGGAAATATTTTTGTTTATATATCTTTATTCACAAGAAAATGTATCTGTAAATTCAATTCTTAAAGTTTAATTATTGGATTTAACAGTATACAATTTATGTTGTTGCCAGCCAAGTATTATGATAAGATAATAGACACATTTTATAAATCCCTCATTTTCTGCAAATAAAATTCCTTAGCTTGTAGGCTTGTTTTATTACTGCCTCAACAGCATATAAACAAATACACATATACCGTCTTCCTAGTATTTTTGGAAAAGCTACTCAAATGCCATTAATTATGTGACTGCTTGTATATAACATCACAGATTTTACTTTTATTACTGTTTACTTAATTTAATGGTTACTTAACTAAACACTATTACTTATTTTAAGCATTAAATGTGTATGTCTATTCATTTAATATATATGCCTATATGAAAGGAACAATATAGAGTACTAATGTGCAAAAAGGGACTTGAGTCAATAACTTACTTAAATTCTCCATGCATTCTAAGCCTCAGTTTTCTTATTTTTAAAGGGAATAAGGATTACTTTTCAAGGTGACAGACTTAGCCTTTCCTTAATCTTTGCCTTCTCTTCCTCTTAGTGATATGGACAGGAGATGGAAATACTGGGTAGAAAAGGGCAGTTCCCTGGCAAAGCCTCACCCTCAAGCCCGGATACCTGCTGTCTTAAACGAAAACAGGCATTTCTGTGTTCGTGCTCCAAAAGTTGTCTTTTGGCCCGCCCCACACCCCCTATCCTGCACCCATATGAATCCCGAACCCCAGACTCCAGAAGCAGACCAGCAAGCCCGCAGACCAGCAGAAGGATGGCAGAACGATGTGGCAGAGGAAAGGAGAAGAGGAGGAACATCTGAATGTCAAAATGAGTTCAGCTGGGGGCAGTCAGAGAGGAGTCCAGCCACTGGGCAGCCGGAATCCAGGGGAGGATCACCTTTCCACTTCATCCCCTTCCTCTGCCTCCCCATCCATCCTGCTGAAAGCCACCTCCACCACTCAATAAAACCTGCCATTCACCCTTGGAGTCCATGTGTGACCTGATTTTTCCAAGACACTGGACAAGAGCTCAGATACAGAAAGCTATCACCTTGGCCCTCTGCCCTTGTGAAAAGGCAGAGTTCATTGAGCTGATTAACACTCAAGCCATCTGCAGATGGCAAAGCTGAAAGAGCTTTGTGGCTCACTCCTGCAATCCCAGGACTTTGGGAGGCCAAGGCGGGTGGATCACAAGGTCAGGAATTCGAGACCAGCCTGGCCAACATGGTGAAACCCCGTCTCTACTAAAAATACAGAAATTAGCTGGGCATGGTGGTGTGCAATCCCAGCTACTCGGGAGGCTGGCACAGGAGAATCGCTTGAACCAGGGAGGCAGAAGTTGCAGTGGGCTGAGATCACGCCACTGCACTCCAGCCTGGGTGACAGAGTGAGACACCTTCTCACAAAAAAAAAAAAAAAAAAAAAAAAAAAAAAACCTCAAAAAAAAAAACCCAAAAAAACCTTTGTAACACTGGGGTTGCAGGCACCCACCCCTAGACACTACCACGGGGCTGGAGCCCAGAGCGCTTGCCCCAGCCTCTGCACCTGCCCATCTGCATGCTTCCCCTCCTGCAAGAGGTTTCAGCAGCGGGGTGACAGAACAGGCATACACGCAAGGGGAATTAGGGAACTCTTCCATTTCACTAGGTCACATTAAAAGATTCAAAAAGATATTAAAACATATATATTACCGTATTCTTAAAAAAAAAAACCTGCTATGTAAGCCAGTTTTTACTAGAATACAGGAGGTTACATAGACTAGAACTTTCTGAAAAGAGTGGAAAAGTCCATATCTTTAATGTTGGAGAAGAGAAAGGCAGAACATAGCTTGGGTGACTCTACACTTCCAATATCCAAAAGAATATAGATGTATATAACTTTATAAGGCATACAAACTATTAAAATACTCTACCAGGAGAAACATCATCATTACTTAGGAAATAATTATGTGGATCAAAAGCATGTTTACTTATTTCCAATTCACAATCCCAAAAGGAAGCCTATCTGTTAATAAGCTCTCTCCATTTGCACTGAACCTACAGTTTAGTACATATTCATCCAGAAAGTACAATGAAAATTCAACAAAATAATGCATTGCGAAAGTGAAAGGAAAGTAAATCTTGGGGCCCCCAAATCATTAAGCTAAAGGGAAAAGTCAAGCCGAGAACTGCTTAGAGCAAACCCGTCTCCCATTTATTCAAAGTCATTCCTCTGCTCGCTGAGATAAATAAGTATCTAATTGCCTCCTTTGGAAAGGCTAATCAGAAAATCAAAAGAATGCTACTGTTTATCTCTCACTTACCTGTGACCTGGAGGCCCCCTCCCTGTTTCAAGTTGTCCCGCCTTCATGGACAGAGCCAATGTACATCTTACATATATTGATTGATGTCTCATGACTCTCTAAAATGTATAAAACCAAGCTGTGCCCCGACGACCCTGGGCACAGGTCTCAGGACTTCCTGAGGCTGTATCATGGGCACGTGTCCTCAACCTTGGCAAAACAAACTTTCTAAATTAACTGAGACCTGTCTAAGATATTTGGGTTCACACAACTAAGATTATACCTAAATTTCAAAAATAAACAATGAGTTATAAGACATTTGAAGACAGCTAATAGCAAAAAAGAAAAAGCCTAAAGTGAGTAAACAGAACATTTACTCAAAGAAACACATATTTTAAAATTATAGTTACTGATCTTAGAGATATTCTTAAATATATTCAAAAATCAAGAATAGAACAGGAGTAATATGAGTAAATTAAAATTATGATTGCTAAAATTAAAACTTAAAATCAATTAAGAATATGATGATTTGGCCGGGCGCGGTGGCTCACGCCTGTAATCCCAGGTCTTTGGGAGGCCAAGGCGGGCGGATCACGATGTCAAGAGATCGAGACCGTCCTGGCCAACATGGTGAAACCCCGTCTCTATTAAAAATATAAAAATTAGCTGGGCGTGGTGGCAGGCGCCTGTAGTCCCAGCTACTTGGGAGGCTGAGGCAGGAGAATTGTTTGAACCCGGGAGGGGGAGATTGCAGTGAGCGGAGATCACGCCATTGCACTCCAGCCTGGGTGACAGAGTGAGACACCGTCTCAAAAAAAAAAAAAAAAAAAAAAAGAATATGATGATTGAATTAGCTATTTGCAAGACAGACCCATGTATATATTCCAGAATATAAGAAAAAAATTAGATGAAAAAGTTGAGAGAAATGTAAGAGATACAGTTAATTGTTTTTACGATGACTTTAAAGAATTCAATAAAATTTTCGGAAAGAATTAAGCAAGGAAATTATTAAAGAAATTCATGAAGAACTTTTCAAAAGCAAAATTAAAATAGAGTTGTTTGAATTGAAAGGGCAGTTCAGGGCCAATCAGTTTGAATGAAAAAAATCCAACAACATAAAAGGATTTCAGAGGACCATCCACAGAGAAAGATCTTAAAATCTTTCTTAAAGAAAACACACATTATCTAAATGGAAAGAGAGTTAAATTGTCATCAGGAAGCTTTAGTCACAAAGAATTTAGGAAGACAATTGAGCAGTAGTTTCACAGTTGAGAGGGATCATGTTTTGGAATCTAAAATGTTATACTCATGAAAATCACAGGGAGAGTTTAGCAATAAATAAAAGGTAACCCAGGCTAAGATAAGCTTACATGTACAAAGTTTTATTATTATCACATAGCATATACCTGTTGAAAAATGGCGCCTCCTTAGCCATCATGCATGTCTTCACATCTGCCATAAGGGCACAGCTAAGCCACAGGCTTCCCCATCTCTTGGCAGAACACTGTGTGTTGCTTCCTGGAATATGGCGATCTAAGCAGTCTTCCCAGGAGCTGTACACAGATGTTTTACGTATACCTTCCTGTTTCTAGTCAGATATGGAACATTCCACCATATCCATCATTTAGCTGAAAACCTCCCTTACTAACTTCTTGGTCTCCTCTGCCATCTGGCCCCTCTGGTTCAGAGACATCCTGTGGGATGTAGGAAGCCAACATGACACTGATCTTGCCTATGTTATCTGTGTAAGTTATAAACTGCCCAAACCCATTTGGGCTCATTGTCATTTTACTGACCAAATCCATGAGAGTGTGGCAAGCCAATCTCTAGCAGCTATGTCAGAGTTAGACAGCACATTTGCTGCTTAGCCACTTGCAAATAGAAGTTTAGCATCTGAATAATGTTAAAAGAGATGCAGGCTCACTGTTTAATTCCTTTCTTTATTCTTTTTTTTTTTTTTTTTGAGATGGAGTCTCTCTCTGTCGCCCAGGCTGGAGTGTAGTGGCATGATCTCAGCTCACTGCAACCTCTGTCTCCCAGGTTCAAGCGATTCTCCTGCCTCAGCCACCTGAGTAGCTGTGATTACAGGCGTGCACCACCATGCCCAGCTAATTTTTGTATTTTCAGTAGAGACTAAATTTTAGATTTCACCATGTTGGTCAGGCTGGTCTCAAACTCCTGACCCCGGGTTCTGCCCACCTCAGCCTCCCGAAGTGCTGTGATTACAGGCGTGAGCCACAGCTTCCACCTGTTTTCTGTTTGTTTGTTTCAGTCTTTGCTCTATTTGTATTGGCTTCTGTCCTCATTCTTGTTGCCTCATGGTCACATGATGGCTTTAACTGCTCCTGACAGTTTCACAATTAATGTACAAGAGATTAAGGGGGATGCATAGGGCAGCTTACATGACATCAGCCGAGTTTTTTTTTTTTAATTTGCATGTCTTTAGGAGACATTTTTTTTCTTGATATGTCCTTCTGTTAGCAGAATTTCACTTAGGTTCACCAGATGCGACTGTGTTTCTTAGCCATTCATAGCTGTCAGGAAGCTGAGAATTGAGGACTGAGACCGAATTTCACTCTCCTAAGGCTTTATATTAGAGGCTGACAAGGAAACCTGGAGCTGGGAAAGAGTATTAAGTAAACCAGTCATACTCTTTGGAAAAACCAAATTAGATTTAAGGTAAAAAAAAATTAAGACAATTTCAGGCACACACACACACAAACTCAGAAAATCTACCTTTCACAGACTATGCCTAAAGAAAAAATTACTTGATGATATACATATATTGGAAAAAAAAAACACTTTAAAAGGCAAACAACAAAAAGGGGAGGAAGTTCTGGAATTAAAGCAACATTAAACCAAACCCAGGAGTAGAAGTTTTTTAAATGTGGAATGTTAAAAGGTGGCAGAAAATAAGAGGTCTGAAAAAAATATTGCCAAAAGTGTGCTGTATTACAGTTAAAGGAAATTTATAATTTTATGATGACTACAAATCAAATATTTTCTATAAATAAGGTGAAAAAGTAATCTAAAACTCTAACTAAAATAAAAGCTGTTCAAAAAGCCTTATTCCATCTATGCCAAAAAATGTAGTGCAACTTTTAAGCAATCAAGAAACATACACTTACTGAAATAATTTTGTTTTTTTCTTTATGAGTTCAATTATATAATTTGAACTTGAAGTAAAAAGTAGTAACTTAAGCATGATATTGTGAATCTTGTATATTGCTTTTTAGTTTGTTCAATCAACATACAGAAAAAAAAAGACTGAATTGTAATTGAAGCATGTGAATACTATAAACTTGAATAATGTAAAAGAACAGCATATTCAACATAAATCAGGAGACACTAGGAGACATGAATCATGTATAGAGTTTCAATAAATACTTTCTATAATTAACACATCAAGGATGAGTTATATATATATATAGTCAGGTGAAAGACAAACTAATGAACAGAAACAAAAATTTGGAGGCTAATTTGGAAGGAATTGCAACAGGCAGGACAAATTCTCTAATCCTCTTATTTCTTATGTTGGGGGATCAATACATTTTATCTAAATACAATCAAATAAGTAGACAAAGTATAGGCATAATATTTAATATTTTCTTGATAGCTATAAAATGACCTAAAAGCATAAATGGTAAAAGTTAGCGAACTCAGTAAGGTCCTGGATATTTTATCACTGAATAAAGTAGCCTACTGAATGGGCTACTTTTTAAATTTTACTGTTTTGTTTCCCTAGTTCATTACATTTAAGATGGTGCAAATCAAAAGTATGATTTTTTTACAAATTCAAAAAAGAAAATGCTGCAGATTAAACTGTTTTAATTCATTACTAAAATTTAAAATTTTAATTTTATACTTTGAAAGAGTTCTGTCAGACTTACATATATATATATGGAGAGAGATTATTTTTAAGCATACATCACCATAGTGAATAACTGAATGAAAAACATAAGTGAAATAAATTGGTTTAGGTATTTTTAAAGTTTTTTATATGAAGAGATTGAATCACTGTTCCTCTCGGTTTTACTAATGTCTATGTTTTTTTTTCCAAAATATATTCTCTATTGAACTACCAACAGAGTTAAAGATACATAATTTTCTTCAAATATTGCTCTGCTGTGTCTCCAGAACTTTCTTCTATGAGATGGACACTGATTCTACAAGGTTTGTTGCTCATCCTCCATTTGTCTTACTGGTGTGTGTCTATGTAAGATTTTTTTAAATATAAACAACTCATATTCCTTTCTTAGGTAGTTCTCAAATAGTTTGTTGATAGAAATCTTGATCTATCAGTTGTATTATAATGTCACAAAGAACAATGACATCTACTCATGTTCAAGCAGTGATATATTTGTCATGTATCTATTTTTAATTTTTTAAAACTTTTATTGTGGGTTTAGGGGTACATGTGTGGATTTGTTATATAGGTAAACTGTGTGTCTTGGGAGTTTGATTTACAGATTATTTCATCACACACGTAATAAGCATAGCGTACTGTAGATATTTTTCCTGATCCTCTCCTTCCTCCCAATCTCCATCCTTTAATAGGCCCCAGTGTCTGTTTTTCTCCTCTATGTGTCCATGTGTGTTCCCATTATTTAGCTCCCACTTATAAGTGAGAACATGTAGTATTTGGTTTTCTGTTCCTGTGTTAGTTTCCTTAGGATAATGGCCTCCAGCTCCATCCATGTTGCTGTAAAGGACATGATCTCATTCTTTTTTATGGCTGCATAGTATTCCATGGTGAATATGTACATTTTCTTTATCCAAGTCTACTGTTGATGGTCATTTAGGTTAATTCCACATCTTTGCTATTGTAAACAGTTATGCGATGAACATAATAGTACATGTGTCTCTATGGTAGAATGATTTATATTTTTGGGGGTATATACTCAATAATGACATTAATTGGTAGAGTGGTAATCCTGTTTTAAGTTATTTGAGGAATCACTGTGCTGCTTTTCCCAATGGCTGAACTAATTTACACTCCATAGGCTCAAAATAAGGAAATGGAGAAAAATCAGTCAAGCAAATGAAAAACAGATAAGAGCAGAGGTTGTTGCAGTCCTAATTTCAGACAAACAGACTTCAAACCAACAATTAAAAAAAAATACAAAGAAGGGCATTATATAATGATACAGGGTTCAATTCAACAAGAAGACCTCACTGCCCTAATCATACACGCACCCAACACAGTAGTACCAAGATTCATAAAGCAAATGCTTAGAGACTTACAAAGAGACTTAGAAATTCTCACACAATATAGTGGGAGACTTCAACACCCCACTGACAGTAGTAGACAGATCATCAAGGCAGAAAATTAACAAAGATATTCAGGACCTGAACTCGACACCTGATCAAATGTACCTAATAGACATCTACAGAACTCTCCATTCCCAAGCAATAGAATAAACATTCTTCTCATCACTACATGGCAAATACTCTAAAATTAACCATATAATCAGACATAAAACAATACTTGGCAAATTCAAAAAACTCTCAAATTATACCAACCACACTCTTGGACCACTGTGCAATAAAAATATAAATCAATACTGAGAAGATCACTCAAAACTGTACAATTACATGACAATTAAATAACCTGCTCCTGAATGACTTTTGGGTAAATAATGAAATTAAGGAAGAAATCAAGACATACTTTAGAACTAATGAAAACAAAGACAAAAAGTACTAGAATCTCTGGACACAGCTAAGGCAGTGTTAAGAGGAAAGTTTATAGCACTAAATGCCCACATCAAAGAGTTGGAAAGATCTCAAATTAACATACTAACATCACAGCTAGAAGAACTAGGGAAACAAGAACAAACCAACTTCAAACTTAGCAGAAGACAAGCCATAACCAAAATCGGAGCTGAAATGAATGAAATTGAGACATGAAAAACTATACAAAAATCAATGAACCCAAGAGTTGGTTCTTTGGAAAATTAATAACATAGATAGACCACTAGCTAGACTAATTAAAAAATACAGAAGATACAAATAAACACAATTAAAAATGATAAAAGAGATGTTACTACTGACCCCACAGAAATATAAAAAACTATCAGAGATGACTACAAACACCTCTATGCATTCAAACTAGAAAATCTAGAGGAAACTGATAAATTCCTGGACACATGCAATCTCCCAAGACTGAACTAGGAAGAAATTAAATTCCTGAACAGACAAGTTCTGAAATTAAATTGGTAATAGAAAACATACCAGCCAAAAGAAGTCCAGGACCAGACGGATTCACAGCTGAATTCTACAAGATGTATAAAGAAGAGCTGGTACCATTTCTACTGAAACTATTCTAAATAATTGAGAAGGAGAGATTCCTCCCCTACTCATTCTATGAGGTCAGCATCATACCAAAACCTGGCAGAGGCACAACAAAAAAAAGGCAACTTCAGGCCAATAGCCTTGATGAACATAGATGCAAAAATCCTCAACAAAGTACTATCTTTGTTGTTTAATGCTATTTGGTGGACAGAAATTATAAGATTTCATCAATCATAGATGCATCTTCACTTTAAAAATGTTAAAATGTGGAAAAAACTATGCAACTTATAATTGATGAAATGCAAGGCTTGACCTATAACTGTATAGCTTTCCTGCTACTGAGTGATATGGCTGTCAAGTACTGACTTCCCAGATACTTAATGTTGAATTGATGCGTTAGTTTCTAGCCTCCATTTTAATACATATGTCAGCTACCATAATTTTTCAATGAATAAAACATTATTTTATCCTGACTTTCAATGCATATAGCATAAATAATAATTTTCTTTCTGCCTTTTATATTCTTCTTTATTAGTACTAAGAAAGAATATATAAATGTGATTTTAGAGGTATACAAAGTAGTGATTGGTTTAATTGGCTTAATAAAATTGGATTGCATATATTCTAAAGGCCTCAGGTAAAAGAGAGACACAGGTGTTATAGATGGCCAGGAAAATCATTTGACCTTGAAGATTGGGGCCATGAACCAGATTATGTATGCTCTATAATTATAAGGCTTATCATCTCCACTCAGAAGGGAGCCTATTTTGTGAATTATCAGAAAGCCAAATTGTTTTGTCATATAGTGGGGTAAGTTCTAGATGAGCTTAGTCCAACAGAAATGCAATTTGAACCACATATGTAATTTCAATTTTTCTAGTACTCACACTGAAAAAGGTAAAAAAAATTTTTTATTGTATATAACAAAGTCTTAACAAATAACATTATCACAACATATCAATTTTAAAATGTTTATGAAGTATTTTACATATTGTTGGTACTAAGTCTTCTAAATTTGCTGTGTGTTTTGGACTTACCAGCACATCTCAATTTGTGCTAGTGTTCAATAGCCAAATGTGGCTGGTGGCTAACATACTAGACGATACAGTTCCAAATTTTAAATACCAGGGTAGTTCTAGACTATAGATACTATTGTCTTTGAAATAACTATTCCTAGCTTCCATTTAGATCTACCTGCCTATGGCCAAGGAAATATATGTGTAGTGCTATGATTTCAGGTCCACTGGTTTCTTAAGCAGCAGTGGTCACCGAAGTGCTGATGTATATATGAAGAGGGAAGCGTGGCGTCAAGTCTGTGAAATGCTATAGGCCTCAGGTTGTGAAGACATACTGGAATAAACTTCAAGAAGACCTCTTCACTACTGGAATGACAGTAGAAGGCTGATCTGGAGAGACCGGGTCATTGGTGTATGTGATCTGCCTTGCATCTTAGCCTCTCTTTTCAGGCCTGGATTTTGAGAGTGAGAGTTTCTATTTTTGTTTTTCTTCTTGACATCCTCTCTGTCTCTCTCTGCTCTCTTCTCTCTCTCTCTCTCTCTCTTATTTCTGTTGCTAGTCCTGTTTTCCTCTTTCAGATACAAAATTCTTATATCAAACTTGATTCCTTTACTATTTTGTTCTCTTTTCCTTTCCTTCTTCTCTTTGCTCTCTACCAATGTTTGTTTTTTTCCCCTCTGTGTCTTCTGTCTTAAGACATAAAATCCATTCACTGTTGATCCATCATGAGAGGCAGTAATGTGTTTTCCCTTTGATATTAGTACATCCACATGCTCAAGCACGAACTGCACACTCTATTACTACTGCCTAACCCTGTACTTATGCAGAACATCCGCTACTTGCCATGGTTTTGTTGTGTTTAATGCTTGCTTGTAATTTATTCTCCACATAATTTCTTACATTTTATCTGACTGTTTTTCATCAGAATGCCTTCGACATTCTCAGCTGTATTCCTCAAGCTGTGTTTTGCTCTGGTAGGCACTCACAAATCTTTATTATTGCTGTATGCTTGGAGTGAAAGATTAAATAGTTATTAGTTTCTACTTGTCTAAAACAGTCTGTTTTTGCTTTTTAATAATACACACAGTTTTTAAATGTAACATTATTTTTAGGCATTTTAAAAATAAGAATTGGCCAATTGATAAACCTATTTAGCCAATTAATGAAGCCATCGCTTATAAAAGTGGATATAAAATTTAAAAAACACACACACACACATCTTTTGTTAGAAGTTGTAATAAAGCCTCCATCTTAAAAAAATAAACTTATAGAGGCTTGATTTAGTTTTATGTTAGATATCACTGAACAATGTAGGTTTTAAGAAAATAAAATACAAGTCTATAAATAGGCATCGAAAGAAAAAAATATGAAAAACTAATATATACTTTATTTTGAAATTCATTATTCCAGAGGAAGAGCCGCCACATAATTCTCTGGGCTAACTTTATTAAGATCTTATGTACCAAATACTCTTCCAAGTGAGTGCATCCAAAAACATAATAAATATTTATAGTAACCTAATGAAGTTCATTTCCATTTAACAGATGAGGAAACTGAGATACAGAAGAATAGCAAGAAAGTAGTAGAACCAGGATTTAATCAAAGGACATATATTTTCAGAAGTGATTTTCTAGACAGCTGTATCATATCATTTCTTATCAGGTATATATGTCTTAAGAGAATGAGGAGAACAGGGAACTATGACATAGGCATTTTTATTAGGCTGCTAAGATTAATTACTATAAATGTCAGTATTCAACTTACAGTAAAATGGCAAAGTGCTAACCATCCTCTAGTATCTGTAATCATCCAACATTAAGTTTGGCCAGGGTCAAAGTTGCTTGGAATGAAGACTATATTTCCCATCATCCTTGAACCCAGATGGGACATGTGACTAATTTCTGACTAGTGTGATGTTAAATGTAACTTAAAAAAATTTGTTAACCTTCAAGGTTGTGTGCTTAAAGAAAAATATGACCGAGTTATACATGCTTTTCCTCTTTTCCCCTTTCCCCTTCCCCAGTGGGTAGAGTGTACACATGGTGGTGAGTCATCTTAAACTCTGATGTCAGGTCATCCCAAGAGGAATGTTCTACAACAAAACAGAAGGCACTAGCATCATAGACAGACTCATGTCAGAGTCTCCGTATTAACCATGATTTACATTAGAGATAAATAGTTGTCTATTTTCTTTAAATAACTGTTACTCTGGTTTGTTTGTTTGTTTTTTTTGAGACAGGGTCTCACTTTGTTGGTCCAGACTGGAGTGCAGTGGTGTGATCATGGCTCATAATGGCCTTGACGTCCCAGGCTCAAGTGATTCTCCTACCTCAGCTCCTCAAATAACTGGGATTACAGGCACACACCACCATGCCTGGCTAATTAAAGAAATTTTTTTTTTGTAGTGATGGAGTCTTGTTATGTTGCCCATAGCTCTGCTGGAGAAAAGACAGCAGAGCAGGTAATATTATATTTCTACTATGCCTCTGTTCAAGAATTTTATATCCAGCATTCCTCACCTGCTTATCAACGACACTGTGCATATATTACCCGCACATGCACACACATACACTTCAGAGATAGGGAAAACAGTTCTGCCCCAAAAGTATGTCTCTAACAAGATGTGTAGATGACAATGTTTTCAGGAATATTGTAATCTTATAAAAAGGTCTCCTTGGAAAACATAAACGAACTTGATTTATTCCAATTGCCTGACAGTGACTAAAGAAAAGTCTTAGTTTGCAGAAGTCTGTGAAAGAAACAATTTATTTAGTTCTTTTAGACATTGAAAGGTATGAGTTTTTCATGCCACTAAATAGTATTAGAAAAACCAGTTAAGTTGATGTTCCAGCTCATAGATTTTTCTCACTATTCCCTGAAACACTGTGGGAGTGGGAAAAGAATTTTGTTATACTTGGTTTTAACTGTTTCCAATTTTTACCTTAGACAAACTGTGTATATAGAGTCAAACAGTACTCAGTTTGAAATAACTTGACACTGCATATATTAAACTAAACAGAAGGCAATGCAAGTACACTGAAACTGATTTAATATGCAATATTTATCTGTGGAAGAGAGAAACACAATTCAATTGAGGCTGATTCATCCTCCATTTTCTGTGCACAGAATTCCACAGGAGGTCATCTGCTATTATTTTATCCCTATTAGGTATGCTTGAATATATCAGGTAGCAACAGAGTAAAACCTGTGATTATGGCAGACAAGGTAACCTACTCTTCCCCATGTAGCTAGCATGCAGAGCTTAAGTTTCTGCTTTTATCCCTCATCCATTTTGTGACTGTGAAATTACCATGATTGTTTTTGAAAAAAAAAGATGTTGTGTTTTCACTTTGCTGGTCAACCTAGGAGGCCTTTCCATGCTATGTACTGCTTCTAACTTAGGATGAATATCTTTTTTGAATTTGAACAGATCTACTTTTGGTTAATTCGCTTGTCACAACTCATTAATAGGACATGTTATTTTAAAAAATGATCTATTTTTCTAGATTAGAGTGCTTGCTCTCCAAATATAAACAATATTTCTTTCTTCATATATATTTCCAACTATTATTTTCAAAAGCTAGACTTACTCAAGATTTATGTACTCATAGGAGTAGTATTCAGGAAGATAAATTTGAGCTTTAAATATACTTAATTCAATTTTTTTGTTATTACTCCTGATTCATTAAGTTACTGTGAATTCTCTCTAATATTACACTGCCATCAATTTTAGTAATCTGCTGTCATAAAAAAGACAGCCATCATAGTTTAAGAGTGCTTTTAATAACCTTCATTTAAAAAAGGTATGTGTGTATATACATACCACACACATATTAACACATTAAATATCTGTATTTAAATACACAGTAAAGCAAAACACACACACACAAACACATATATACATGAAGATTGGCAAAAAGCACAGAAATTATTTTTCTTAGTGTATACACTAGAACTTCTATATTCAAATGGTAATTCTTTAAAATAGTTATTTTGGAAGGGCATCACTTACTTCAATAACATTATTGATGCTTAAAACTTCTACAGAATGTTTTCTGTGAATCTTCCGAGCTACTTTATGTTTTATAAAATGGCCACTTTTATTACTTGATAGCCACACGTGGTTTTGAAACCAGAAGGTGCTTTTTTCCAGTTTCATTGCTTTCCATATTTCCATTCAATTTAAAGAAATTTTGGCTTTTAAAAAATATATTAAATCCATACAAGATAAAGTATCGGCAAAAATAAAAATATTCTTATCCAATCCCAGCTTGTAATTTTCCTAGACTACTAATTGCTCTTTTTAGTGTTCCAGTTTCTCCTTAGTCATTTGGGACTAAAATATGGCAAATATATTTCCTTTTGTCTCTTTATTGTCCGTAAATCAATTTTTGAACTTCTTAAATCTGTGGAACCCAACCATTTCGCTTATTTTCATAAATGCCACCAACATTCAGGCTTTATTACCTCTTACATTATAACTGGTTTACTTCCCCAAACTCTAGCATCCGCTTCGTTTCAATTCTTAAATCTTTCACATTGTAACTTGAAGGCTAGGGAATGTGCACCTTGTCTAGTTTATAACTATAGGTTGCCCTTGACTCATAATTTGGTGGGGCTTCCACAGGGCTGGTGTGTGGTCATAACAGGAGATAACTAGTCCTTTCTCCCCAGGATGACAAGGTGACCACAGTTCTCTTCAAGCATTGTAGGTACACGTAAGAGCGTAAGTGTATGTAAGCTGGTCATGTCTACGTATATATTTACTTAAGAAAGATTATAAATATTCTTCACTTTTTAAAAATGCAGCTTAGAATATAAAACAGCAACATGACCTTGTTCCAGGCTAGAATCTGAAAGCTCTGCTAGAACAAATGTCAGGCAAAAGAAGCGAGGCCGGTTGTTTATTTTGTCTGGGACATATCAAACACTTGTTGCAGCTATATAACGAAATTCTCTAAGTGATGAGTGGAGGAGGCATTCCAAAATAAAGAGCATGACTATGACCATCTACCTCTCTTAATATGCTTTTTAAAATATATGTTCTAAACAATAGTCTAACATAGGTTTTTCTAAAAATATATTAAAATTCATGATTCAAAAATTATCACTGCTAAAAATTTCATCACTACAGCTGAATTCACCATTAATCTTGGCAATAATCACACAAATTAATCATAAATGCTATATCCATTTTCGCTTTCTTTTCCTTTCCACTTTTTTTATTTCTGGAAGAGGCGCCATTTGACTTTAACACTTTATTAGCAAGAATGTACACTTACTTGCTCAAGGGAAACCTGTGCTATTTTGATTTCGTATCTCACTAAAAACTATAAAGAAGACAAATTCAAAGGCCTACCTGTTCATAAAGTGCATGACCCCTGTTCTTTTGTTTCTAAGCCTGTGGAGTGGTGTACATAATTATCTGCTGACCAGGATCCCAGATTGAATCTCTCTTGCTTGTGAAGCGTTTACTTTTCCTCTTGGAATTATTATTCCTAGTCTTCTTCCAGCATATTCTCTTATTCTTCACAGCTTTGTGAAATTAAACCTGAAGTGTTTGATCATGATTTCTCCAGAAATGAAAATATTTTGAGCACAATTAGAGAGATCCTTAGCTGATACCTACTTAGATGGCTGACAGTACTCCTCCATCACAGGGACACTGTCCCAGGAAAAGAGAATTAGAAAAATGGATAGGAAGAATGGGCTGAAATGCTTTTCTTTTACCTTGTCCTTTTGTTAATAATTATCAGCCATTAATTTTCCATTTTTAACTGCCATTTGACATGGCAAGACAGAAAAGAGATTTGCGGAAAAAAATGTTCTTACATGGTCATTGCTATTCCTTAGTTTGTCACTTATTTCTTTGGCAAATAATATTATTAATATTGGCTGGTATTTTTTTGAGTGCTTACTATGTACTAGGAGCTGTCTCATAGATAGAGCAACTCATTTAATCCTTAAGACAACTCAATGAGTAAAATATGTTATTATCTCTACGTTATGGTGATAAAACTGAGGCATTGAGAGATTAAAAACCTTGTTTTCTTACTGCTTAGCATTTCATAAGGGTTCATAAAATGTAATTTCACTGAAAGAATAAATGAATGGGTAAGTGAAAATCATGTTCTCTAGAGTTAATTTAAGGAGCAATCATTAATATACAATGGATTTCCAGTATGTATTTCTTATACCATTTCACTAGATACTAGAAGAAATCTTGTATCAGGATATTTAGAATTTCTGAGCTTTCTCTTTTCTGTCTTGGTTTGGTTTCTCTTACTCTTGAGTCTTCCAGATACTGATAAACTTCTTTTGCCTTCATGATATTTTGCTTAAACTCATTCCCTACAGGATTGGTTATCCCCTTTTGTTCAGGATTAATATTTTCAAGCTTTGCTTCTGTTCTTATCTCAAGATTGCCTGAAGTATGGGATTTTTATCAAGTACTTGGCTGAGTGACTTTTGCATCTTTCCAATAAGTACACCAAAAGATTCTGATAGTTGGCTGGGCACGGTGGCTCACGCCTGTAATCCCAGCACTTTGGGAGGCCGAGGCGGGCGGATCATGAGGTCAGGAGATCAAGGCCATCCTGGCTAACACAGTGAAACTCTGTCTCTACTAAAAACACAAAAACATTAGCCCAGCGTGGTGGCGGGCGCCTGTAGTCCCAGCTACTCTGGAGGCTGAGGCAGGACAATGGTGTGAACCCGGGAGGCGGAGCTTGCAGTGAGCCGAGATCTCGCCACTGCACTCCAGCCTGGGTGACAGAGCAAGACCCTGTCTAAAAAAAAAAAAAAAAAAAAAAAAAAAGCAAAACAAGATTCTGATAGTTATTACCAGGCATCCTCTCACTTACTATGTGTGTGATATTATGCCTTCAGCCTTTCTCTATTTGAAGAATCTGTATTCCCTGGCTGGCAGCTTCACTGCTGTGTCTTAGCCTTCTTCATGTTGCATGGGTTGTTACAGAAGGTATCTTATAAAGGATTGCATTTTGGAAGGAGTAAACTGCATATCCCTGGGCCGAGAGTGTACAGTTATACTTCATGAGTAATATCACTGGAAAGCAGAACAAAATTCAGTGGTTTGAAGTGTAGTATTGAAATGCTGAATGGGTTATAAAATTCATTTGTTAAATCACTCATTTATTCAAATAGCCATGAAGAACATGCTGCATGTCAGAAAAAGCTTAGTCGTGAGAAACATAAGGAGTGTGTGTATATGTATACGTTTTGTGTGTGTGTGAAGAGCTCACAAAATTAAGCAACTATTACATCACAACAAAACTTATTGTACTGAAAGAAAGATATTATTGCCATCTGCTTTCTCAATAAATTCAGGGGATAGTTTTGAGCTACTGCTATATATAAGCTAGTAGGAGGTAAAGATAAAGGAACATGTGTAACAATAAGAATTTAAATGAAAAATTGTGTTTTAATGCTATGAATTAGAGATTGTTAATTTGTAAAGGTTGCCTATGTATATGCTGTTTTTTATTATTACCACTTCAATTTTTTCACCTACTTTCTACTATCTTGGTTCGCTTTCCTTAGTCATTAATTAAAACCTTAATAATTCCTTAGCGAAGGTCTTTTGATGGTAAACTCTCAAAGTTTTGTGTTGATATTCATGAATAATTGCTTTGCTCTGTATTCAATCCTAGGCTGACAATTTTACACTTTTGAACTTAGAAAATGTTATTTCATTATTATTGTTGGTACGCATCCTGCCATATTAATTTTTTCTTTTATAAGTGATTAGGGTAGTAATATTTGAAAAAAATATTTTAAGACAGAACATCAAGAGAGAGAGCCAGTAAGATATTTTACACCTAATAATGAAACTAATAATATAGCATTGAAATAAATGAAATGAACATTGAGAGAAATATAAAGAGAAATAAACACATATCAATTTAGTATTGAAAATTGTAATATACTATTTTCAGTACTATTATCAATATAATTGGCAGAACATGCAAAAAATGCCAGGAAATATGGATATTTTGAACAATAAGACTCGCAAATTAATAGAAATTGATTTATGTATCAATTCATCTATATTATCCTTGCACACAAATGTGTAATAAATATTTACTTAAGTGCTCCTTGAATATTTCCCAAATTTGACCATATATTGTCCATGTAAAATGTTTCAAGTAACTCAAATTTTGTTACCAAGTGCTAAAAAACAAGCAAGTACTAGCCAAAAGAATAAAAAGTGTTAGCAATGAGTAAATTTGCCTCGAAATGACTCATGTGTTGTTAGAAAAAACCCTCAAAATTGAAATAAGTATTATTTTAAACTGAATTATACTGAAAATATTATACATAAAACTTGTAAGTAGAGATATAACTACTTAAATGGAGAAGGAATAAAATTGACAATTAATAGCTTAGAATTCATTTTAAGCTATAAGAAAAAGAACATCAATGACCATTAAATTTAAAATGAAGAAGATGGTAAACATAAAAGCAGAAATTAATTAAAAAGTATGCAAAGACTTATTAACAAAGAGACATTTGATTATGCAGACATCTAATAAGAATGATACACATACTAAAATTGATATAAAAATATAGAAGACACAAATACATTTAACAAACTATAGATATTTAATATGTAAAAATGCTGAATGATATAAAATAATTTTATGCCTATAAATTGAAAAATGTCAGAATAAGGGAGGAGACCACCCCTCATATTGTCTTATGCCCAATTTCTGCCTCCAAAGAAAGAAGAAGTAAAAACTAAAAGGCAGAAATGAAATCCACAGGCAGACAGCCCGGAGCCACGCCCTGGGTCTGGTAGTTAAAGATCGACCCCTGACCTAATCAGTTGTGTTATCTATAGATTACAGACATTGTATAGAAAAGCACTGTGAAAATTCCTGTCCTGTTCTGTTCCATTCTAATTACCTGTGCAGGCAGCCCCCAGTCACATACCCCCTGCTTGCTCAATTGATCACGACCCTCTCATGCGGACTCCCTTAGAGTTGTAAACCTTTAAGAGGGACAGGAATTGCTCACTTGGGGAGCTTGGTTTTTGAGACGTGAGTCTTGCCAATGCTCCCAGATGAATAAAGCCCTTCCTTCTTTAACTCAGTGTCTGAGGGATTTTGTCTGCAGCTCATCCTGCTACACTTCTTGGTTCCCTGACTGGGAAGTGAGGTGATTAATCGAAGGTCAAGGCAGCCCCTTAGGTGGCTTAGGCCTGCCCTGTGGAGCATCCCTGCGGGGGACTCTGGCCAGCTTGAGCGACACGGATCCTAAGAGTTCTCCCAGGTAGGCAATTGCCCCAGTGGAATGCCTTGCTAGAGCAGCACATGGCAGGCCCTCATGGAGAACTTGTCCACTCCATTTGAGTGGAAGTTTGGCCTGATCACCCATGACGTGCCTGTACCAGCACGTGGTTTTTGTTTTTGACTTGACTTGGATTGCTTGATACTTTGGTTTTGCTTTTGATCTGGCTTGGATTTCTTGATACTCTGATTTTGGTTTTGATTCTGGTTTGGTGTAAACTATAAAAGTGTGTGTGTGCCCTCTTTACCTGTTCTTTGTTTTGTGGTGTGCATGTGGTGTGAGCGTGGTGTTTTTTTCTCAAGGAAACATGGGTCAGGCACAAAGTAAGCCCACCCCACTAGGAACTATGTTGAAAAATTTCAAAAGGGGATTTAAGGGAGACTATGGAGTTACTATGACTCCAGGAAAACTTAGAACTTTGTGTGAGATAGACTGGCCAGCATTAGAGGTGGGTTGGCCATCAGAAGGAAGCCTGGACGGGTCCCTTGTCTCAAAGGTATGGCACAGGGTAACCTGTAAGCCAGGGAACCCAGATCAGTTCCCATATATAGCTTCTTGGTTACAGCTAGTTTTAGATCCCCCACAGTGGTTAAGAGGACAGGCAGCAGCAGTACTAGTGACAAAGGGACAGTTAGTTAAGGAAAGTTCTTGCTCCATCCGCCAAGGGAAGTTGGCACCAAAAGTCCTGTCTGACCCAACACTAGAAGAATCATGGCAGGAATTGGTACCAGCAGTGCCCCCTCCTTAGTGAGAGGAAGGGCTCCCCATTCCTGAGCCGACAGCACCTACAACTCCACCTCCACCAGATATCCACACTCCTAGACCACCCAGAGTAGACAAAAGAGGAAGTGAAGCCATAGTAGAAACTCCTCCCTTGGCAGCTCACTTATGGCCCAAGACTGGAATCCAAATGCCCCTGAGAGAGCAGCAATATACTGGGGTAGATGAGGAGGGACACATGGTGGAAAGGCGTGCCTTTGTGTACCAACCTTTCACCTCTGCTGACCTCCTCAATTGGAAAAATAATACTCCATCTTACACCAAAAAGCCTCAAGCTTTAATTGACTTGCTCCAAACTATTATACAGACTCATAATCCTACTTGGGCTGATTGCCACCAGCTGCTCATGTACCTCTTTAAAACAGATGAAAGGCAAAGGGTGCTCCAGCTGGCAACTAAGTGGTTAGAGGAGCACGTCCCAGCCGATTACCAAAACCCGCGAGAATATATAAGAATTCAGCTGCCTGGAACAGACCCCCAATGGGACCCGAATGAGGGACCAGACATGGAGAGGCTAAGGCGGTACCGTGAGGCATTAATAGAAGGTCTAAAGAAAGGGGCTCAAAAGGCTACATATGTAAATACGGTTTCTGAGGTCATCCAAGGAAAAGAGGATGGTCCAGTGCTATTCTATGAAAGACTGTGTGAGGCTTACCGTATGTACACTACTTTTGATCCAGATAGCCCTGAAAAATGAGCGCATGATTAACATGGCCTTAGTCAGTCAAAGTGCAGAAGATATCAGGAGAAAATTGCAGAAACAGGCTGGGTTTGCGGGTATGAATACCTCGCAGTTACTGGAAATAGCCAAGCAAGTGTTTGTGAATAGAGATGCAACAAGCCACAGAGAAAGCCATAAGGAAGGCAAACGCCAGGCCAGGTGAAACGCCGACTTACTGGCCGTGGCCATTAGGGGAATTCCCCCGAAAGGAGAGGGAAAGGGGGGTTCTGGGAAGAATACCCAGTCTAATCGCCCACGCTTGCAAGGTAACCAATGTGCCTATTGTAAAGAAATAGGACATTGGAAAGATAAGTGTCCCCATCTGAAGGAAAAGCAAGATAATTCAGAACAAAAGACCTCAGATAAAGACGAGGGAGCTCTGTTCAATCTGGCTGAAGGGCTATTAGACCGAAGGGGACTGGGCTCAAGTGCCCCCAAGGAACTCACGTTCAGGATTACAACTGGGGGCAAGGACATTAAGTTTTTGGTCGATATTGGTGCTGAACATTCAGTAGTGACCACCCTGGTCACCCCCTTATCCAAGAAAACCATTGATATAATCAGAGCAATGGGAGTTTCCATTAAGCAGGCTTTCTGTCTATCAGGGACCTGATCGGTGGGGGGACATGAAATAGTTAACCAGTTCTTGTACATGCTTGACTGTCCCTTGGCCTTGCTGGGAAGAGACTTGCTTAGCAAGCTGAGAGCCACCATCTCCTTTACAAAACAGGGCTCTTTACAGCTAAAGTTACCAGGAACAGGAGTTATCATGGCCCTTACGGTCCCCCAGGAAGAAGAATGGAGACTTTTTCTAACCGAGCCAGGCCAAGAGATAAAACCAGCTCTAGATAAGCAGTGGCCCCGAGTATGGGCAGAGGATAATCCTCTGGGACTGGCGGTCAACCAAGACCCTGTACTCATAGAAGTTAAGCCTGGGGCCCAACCAATTAGACAAAAGCAGTATCCGGTTCCCAGAGAAGCTCTTGAAGGAATCCAGGTTCATCTCAGGTGCTTGAAAGCCTATGGAATTATAGTTCCTCGCCAGTCTCCATGGATCACCCCTTTCCTGCCTTCCCCCAAGCCAGAGACCAAGGACCATCAGCCAGTATAGGACTTGTGTTTGGTCAACCAAGCTACAGTGACTCTGCACCCAACAGTTCCTAACCCTTACACATTGTTAGGGCTGCTGCCAGCTAAGGACAGCTGGCTTACCTGTCTGGACTTAAAATATGTCTTCTTTAGCATCAGACTAGCTCCTGAGAGCCAGAAGCTGTTTGCCTATCAGTGGGAAGACCCATAGTCAGGTGTCACTACTCCGTACACTTGGACCCGGCTTCTCCAACGGTTCAAGAACTCCCCTATTGTCTTCAGGGAGGCCCTGGCTCAAGACCTGCAAAAGTTTCCTGCTAAAGACCTAGGCTGCGTCTTGCTCCTGTATGTGGACGACCTTCTGCTGGGATACTCCATGGCAGTAGGGTATGCAAGAGGGACAGATGCCCTGCTTCTGCACCTTGAGGATTGTGGGTATAAAGTGTCCAAGAAGAAAGCTCAGATCTGCAGACAACAGGTATGCTACCTGGGATTCACTATTCAGAAAGGGGAGCGCAGCCTGGGTTCAGAAAGAAAGCAGATCATCTCCAGCCTACCGGAACCTAAAACCAGAAGGCAAGTAAAGGAATTCCTAGGAGCTGTGGGGTTTTGCAGATTATGGATTCCAAACTTTGCAGTACTAGCCAAACCTTTGTATAAAGGGGGACTACTGGGAGCTTTTTGAATGGGGGCCTCTATAACAGCAAGCCTTTTGTAAGTTAAAGGAAAAACTTATGTCGGCCCAGCCCTAGGACTACCAGATTTGACAATGCCCTTTACACTCTGTGTGTCAGAAAGAGAAAAAATGGCAGTTGGAGTTTTAACGGAGACTGCGGGGCACTGGCCAAGGCCAGTGGCCTAGCTCTCAAAACAACTAGACGGGGTTTCCAAATGCTGGCCTCGTGTCTAAGGTCCCTGGCAGCAATGGCCCTGTTAGCACAAGAAGCAGATAAACTAACCCTTGGGCAAAACCTGACTGTGGTAACCTTGATGAATACCAAAGGGCATCATTGGCTAACAAATGCTAGATTAATCAAGTACCAAAGCTTGCTATGTGAAAATCCCTGCATAACCATTGAAATCTGTAACACTCTAAATCCCGCCACCCTACTCCCAGTATCAGAGAGCCTGGTTGAGCATAACTGTGTAGAGGTGTTGGACTCAGTTTATTCTAGCAGACCTGACCTTCGGGACCAGCCATGGGCATCAGTAGACTGGGAGTTATACGTGGACGGGAGCAGCTTCATCAACCCACAAGGAGAAAGATGTGCAGGATATGCGGTGGTAACTTTGGATGCTATCATTGAAGCCAAACTGTTTCCACGGGGCACTTCAGCCCAGAAGGCTGAGCTCATTGCTTTAACTCGGGCTTTAGAATTCAGTGAAAGTAAGACTGTAAACATCTACACGGACATTCGATATGCCTTTCTAACCCTCCAAGTGCATGGAGCATTATATAAGGAAAAGGGCCTGTTAAACTCTAGGGGAAAGGACATAAAATATCAACAAGAAATTCTACAATTATTAGAGGCAGTGTGGAAACCTCAGAAGGTAACAGTCATGCACTGCAGGGGATACCAGCAAGCCTCCACCTCAGTGGCCTTAGGAAACTCTCGAGCTGATTCAGAAACTCAAAAAGCAGCATCTACCCCTTACCGGGCATCGGTAGCAGTGCCCTTACTCCCTCAAACACCTGACCTGGTACCTACCTATTCTAAGGAAGAAAAAGACTTTTTCCATGCAGAAGGGGGGCAAGTAATAAAAGGAGGATGGATCAGACTGCCAGATGGGAGGGTAGCTGTGCTGCAGTCGCTGGGAGCCACAATCATATTGGCCGTGCACAAAACCACTCATCTAGGTCGAGTCACTTGAAAATTCATCAGGCTAGGACTTCTACATCTCATACTTCTCAGTCCTTGCCAAAGCAGTAGCACAACGGTGTGTTACTTGCCAACAGCACAACGCGAGGCAAGGCACCTCTATTCTGCCCGGCATACAAGCTTATGGAGCAGCTCCTTTTGAGGATCTTCAGGTAGATTTCACAGAAATGCCAAAATGTGGAGGTAGCAAGTATTTGCTGGTTCTTGTATGTACTTACTCTGGGTGGATGGAGGCTTATCAAACATGAACTGAAAAGGCCTATGAGGTAACGCGTGTGCTTCTCTGAGATCTTATTCCTAGGTTTGGACTGCCGTTATGAATCGGCTCAGATAACGGGCCGGTGTTTGTGGCTGACTTGGTACAGAAGACAGCAAAGGCATTAGGAATCACTTGGAAGCTCCATGCCGCCTACCAACATCCGAGTTCTGGAAAGGTGGAGTGAATGAATCAGACTATCAAAAATAGTTTAGGGAAAGTATGTCAGGAAACAGGATTAAAGTAGATACAGGCCCTTCTTATGGTATTGTTTAAAATTAGATAGACTCCTTCTAAGAAAACAGGATCCTCCCCTTATGAAATACTGTATCATAGGCCTCCTCCTATAATACGGGCCTTCCAGGCACTCCCCGAGAGTTAGGTGAAATTGAATTACAGCAACAGCTATAGGCTTTAGGAAAAATTACACAGATAATCTCAACTTGGGTAAATGAGAGGTGTCCCATCAGCTTATTCTCCCCAGTTCACCCTTTCTCTCCAGGTGATTGCGTGTGGATCAAGGACTGGAACGTAGCTCCTTTACGGCCATGGTGGGAAAGACCTCAGACCGTCATCCTGACCACCCTCATGGCTGTAAAGGTAGAAGGAATCCCAGCCTGGATCCACCACAGCCGTGTGAAACCTGCAGCCGCTGAAACCTGGGAGGCAAAACCAAGCCTGGACAACCCCTGCAAAGTGACTCTGAGGAGGACAACAAGCCCTGCTCCAGTCACACCTCTAAGCTGACTGGTCCACGCATGGCCGAAGCATGAGGAGCATCATTGTGGGACTCATTTTCCTTAAAATTTGGACTTGTATAGTAAAAACTTCCACTGATTTTCCCCACATGAAGGACTGTTCTCAGTGTATACATCAGGTTACCGAGGTAGGGCAACAAGTTAAAACAATCTTTCTGTTCTATAGTTATAGAATGCCTGGAAGTTTAAAAGGAACATGTTTATATAATGACACTCAGTACAAGGTATGTAGCCCAGGAAACGACCAGTCAGATATGTGTTATAACCCCTCTGAGCCTCCCATGTCCACAGTTTTTGAAATAAGATTAAAGACTGAAGACTGGTGGGGACTCATAAATGATACAAGTAAAGTATTAGCGAGAACAGAAGAAAATGGGGTGCCCAAACGCATAATCTTGAAATGTAGTGCGTGTGTTGTCATTAATAGCAATAAGTTAGGAAAGAGATGTGGCTCTTTTAATTGGGAAAAAGTTTATATGACTGAAAATAAGTACATTTGTCATGAATTAGAACTGTGTGGAAATGAATGTGGATACTGCTCTTGTGTCATTTGGGCCACTTGGAAAAAAAATGAAAAGGATCCATTCCACCTTCAGAAAGGAAAAAATGGCCCTTCCTGTATTAAGAGACAATGTAACCCCTCAGAGCTAATGATAACCAATCCCCTTGATGCTCACTGGAAAAAAAGGGGAGCGTGTGACCTTAAGAATCGATGGGGCCGGACTGGATCCTCGAGTAAATATCTTAGTTTGAGGAGAAGTTTACAAATGCTCTCCTGAGCCAGTGTTTCAAACTTTCTATGATGAACTAAATGTGCCAGTACCAGAAATTCCAGGAAAAACTAGAAATTTGCTTTTGCAATTAGCCGAGCATGTAGCCCTGTCTCTCAATGTCACTTAATGTTATGTTTGTGGAGGAACTGTAAAGGGAGATCAATGGCCATGGGAAGCCTGAGAATTAGTACCTACAGACCCAGTTCCTGACAAATTCCCTGCTCAAAAGAATCACCCTGATAATTTCTGGGTCCTAAAAACCTCAATTATTGGACAATATTACATAGCTAGAGAAGGAAAATAATTCACTCACCCCGTAGGACAACTTAGTTGTCTGGGACAGAAACTGTATAATGGTACCACAAAAACAGTCACTTCGTGGAGTTCAAATCACACAGAGAGGAATCCATTTAGTAAATTCCCAAAGTTGCAAACAATGTGGACCCACCCGGAGTCCCACCAGGACTGGACAGCCCCCACTGGATTATATTGTATATGTGGACATAGAGCTTACACCAAATTACCCAACCAGTGGGCAGGTAGTTGTGTTATTGGCACTATTAAGCCATCTTTCTTCTTACTGCCCATAAAAACAGGTGAACTCCTGGGCTTCACTGTCTATGCTTCCTGCAAAAAAGGGAAGCATAGCTATAGGAAATTGGAAAGATGATGAATGGCCCCCTGAGAGAATCATACAATATTATGGGCCTGCTACTTGGGAACGAGACAGCTTGTGGGGATACCAGACCCCCATTTACATGATCAATCAAATCATATGGTTACAAGCTGTCTTAGAACTAATCACTAATAAAACTGGCAGAGCCTTGACTATTCCGGCCTGGAAAGAAACTCAGATGAGAAATGCTATCTATCAGAATAGATTGGCTCTCGACTACTTGCTAGCAGCTGAAGGTGGGGTCTGTGGGAAATGTAACCTTACTAATTGCTGTCTACACATAGATAATCAAGGGCAAATAGTTGAAGACATAGAGATATGACAAAACTGGCACATGTGCCTGTGCAAATGTGGCATGGATTTGATCCTGGGGCCATGTTTGGAAAGTGGTTCCCAGCACTAGGAGGATTTAAAACTCTTAATAGGAGTTATAATAGTAATAGGAAGCTGTTTACTGCTCACTTGTTTGCTACCTGTACTTCTTCAAATGATAAAAACTTCATTGCTACCTTAGTTGACCAAAATGCTTCAGCACAAGTGTACTATATAAATCACTATTGATCTGTCTTGCAAGAAGACATGGGTAGTGAGAATGAAAGTGAGAACTCCCACTAATGAGTGAAGTTCTCAAAGGGTGGGGGAAATAAGGGAGGAGACCACCCCTCATATTGTCTTATGCCCAGTTTCTGCCTCCAAAAAAGAAGTAAAAACTAAAAGGCAGAAATGAAATCCATAGGCAGACAGTCTGGTGCCATGCCCTGGGCCTGGTAGTTAAAGATCGACCCCTGACCTAATCGGTTATGCTATCTACAGATTACAGACATTGTATAGAAAAGCACTGTGGAAATCCCTGTCCTGTTCTGTTCTGTTCTAATTACCGGTGCATGCAGCCCCCAGTCACATACCCTCTGCTTGCTCAATCGATCACGATCCTCTCATGCGGACCCCCTTAGAGTTGTAAGCCCTTAAGAGGGACAGGAATTGCTCACTCGGGGAGCTTGGTTTTTGAGATGTGAGTCTTGCTGATGTTCTCAGATGAATAAAGCCCTTCCTTTTTTAACTTGATGTCTGAGGGGTTTTGTCTGTGGCTCATCCTGCTACAGATAAATTTCTAGAAACACTATAGCAAGATCTATAATTAAAAATTAATAGTTAGTTAAACATTTCTCAAAACAAACAAGCAACAGACCCCAAGACCTGATATGCTCACAGAAAAGTTCTCCTGAAATGTTAGAGGAAAACTTAGATTGTTGTGGAATATAATGTTCTCAGGAGAGAGAAAGGATTTCTTAAACAGAGTTTACCAAAAGGGCAAAGATTGATAGATTCACATAAGCTCTATTTAAGATTCTTTTTTCATCAAACTATACCACCGAAAAAACAGAAAATGAATCATAGCATGGGGAATAATACTTTCAACACTTTAATCTCACAAAAAAACTAGTGCTCAGAATATAGTTTAAGAACTCTGAAGCAGAAACCACCCTTAGGGGCCTGTTGGCTCCCCCAAAACATGGACATAAAGGAAAATCTTCAGTTTTTTCAAGAGAAATTTTAGATACTGAGCTGTCCCTGAGAAGTAAATGAGCCACTTGATAAGCAACAGGTAATAGTAGCTTAAAACAATAGCCAAAGAAGTTAGTCATGCAACATTTGGTTTCATACAGAGACAAAAGATAATATCTTAACATATATCCCTGAGTTGTTTTTCAGAAACCTGGATCCCTTACCGAAAAGGAATCCTCTAGCACATAGACTTCAGACATGGGACAGCTGAGGAGTAAATTCTGGCAGCCATTCTTCATTCTAAATTTATTTCTGAGGATCCTGGAGGAAGTCACACCCACAGGCCAGGCCTAATATTCCTTTTGACTGACCCCAAGTGTTTAGACAAAGCTTTCCTTCCTTAACCTATTGCAGATCAGGAAATCTTTTAGTCCACCTCTGGCCTATGAGCCCCTGCTTCAAGATATCCTGCCTTTTTAGGCCAAAACAATGTATAACCTCCATATATTGATTTAAGATTTTGCCTGTAACATCCTTTTCCCTGAAATTTACTCCTGCCTTTAAAAACCCTTGCTTGTAAGCCATTGGAGAGGTCGAGTCTTAAACATGAGCTGCCTGATTCCATTCGCTTGGCACACTGCAAATAAACACACTCATTTCTCCTGCTGCAAAACCGTGGTATGGATGTTTTGCCTTACTGCACTTGGCAAACAGACTGTAGTTTGATGCAGTAACACTAAAAATTATTAGTGTATGAATACAGCAAAAATTAGCTTCTCAATCACACTGCATGCTTGTCACAGGTGGGCTGTATCTCTGCTTTGCGGTCTCACTTAGGGGACCAGGTTCCTGAAGCAAATCTATCTGAAATGTTACTGATCTCAGGATAGATGATAAGGAATCATAAAATTCACAAACTGGCTCTTAAATATTGTGCACAGACATGACACACACCTTTTCCATTCATGTTTCATTGGTGACAGTAAGTAACTGACCACCCCTGAGTGCCATAGAACAGAACAGTATAATTCTCCTACAAGGAAGAATATCACTGGAAGTCAATCTCAGAAAGGGATGGAGATTTTAAACATTCATACAATCTCTCAGGGGGCATGTCACAGACAAGAAACATATTAAATGACACTCATTCTCATTACCAGTCATGAAGAAGGCAATCAAAGCCATAGTAAAATATAAATTGATTTGTTGTGTTGGAAAAATGAAAAAAAAGATGCTGACAAATTTGGTGAAGATTTGGAAGAACTAATGGGATCGTCATATATCGTGGTGGCAGTGTTAATTTCTAAAAACACTGTGGAAAACAATTATTATCTAGTAAAGTTAAAAGTTTAGCATCCCTATGACCTAGTCCTCTATTCCTTGGAATATACCCTGTGGAACACCATCACAAGTACTCTAGGAGCCATATACAGGAATATCGTGGCAAAATTATTTTTTATATAAATAAATTATTTTTAATACTACTAAATTAAAAACATCTTAAATTTGTATTAATAAAATGGGCAAATAATATATTTATTTGTTTTACTTATTAATGTGGCCCAAATAATTATATAGGTTTCATTCCTTTAATAAAGTAATACATAATAATAAAATATATAAACTATAGCTCACATAAAATCACAGATGTTTTTAACAAACTTACTATGTAATGAAAATATATAATTCATAAATAAATATATGATATGATTCAATTAATATAAAACTCAAAATAAACCATTATAAACTGGGTTTTGTAATTGTAATTACATTAGTTTGTATAGTAATTATAAGGATGTGTATATAGTTAATAAAATCATTTATTCAGGCCGGGAGTGGTGGCACAGGCCTGTAATCCCAGCACTTTGGGAGGCCGAGGCGGGTGGATTGCTGGAGGTCAGGAGTTCGAGACCAGCCTGGCCAACATGGCAAAACCCCAACTCTACTAAAAATACAAAAATTAGCCGGGTATGTCTGTAATTCCAGCTACTCAGGACGCTGTGCACGAGAATCGCTTGAACCCAGGAGGCAGAGGTGGCAGTGAGCCGAGATCACGCCACTGCACTCCAGAGTGAGGACTCTGCCTCAAAAAAAAAAAAATCATTTATTAAAACAAGAAACTATTTTTGAAGACATAATAGAAAAAAAATACAATATCTTGTGGGCTCTTAAAATTAGAGACCTATACACTTTCCTCCCAAACTCATCCTCCCACTTAGCTTGAGTTAATGTCAGGAACTTTTTAGGAATTGAAATTTTCTCTGCTTACATCTACAAAACACAGTAAAGATTTTCTATTTAGTAATGTCTAAGATGGATTTGGGTTAAGTTTAATGGCAAAATAAATTGCCTTAAAAATAATTATTTTCAAAATATCAAGTGGGACAGGAATAAAGATATAGCAAATATGAAATTTCTAAAGTATGTGAAAAATATGTTCTTGGGTTTAAGAAAACAGCTGAGTCTACTCCTTAACGAAAAATCCTTCTTACAGCAGTAATAGTATTTTCTTAAAGCAACTTCTGTTGTTTTGGCCTTTGCCAACCTGACAAGATTTCAGGCATACAAATTGCAGTCTGCTTAGTTTAGCCAAATCAACTTGAAAAGTTCTGCCCATAAAAATCTCTCACTTCTCTAGCTCTCAAACAGATTTAAATGAGGAAAGTCTGGTACTTAATGTTCTCCTGGTTAGGTTGCTTAGCGACCACTCCACCCTGCAGCTTACACTGTGGGTTAGGTGTGAAGTTAACTATTGCAACACTTACTGGAATACAAGTGAACATACAAACAAATGTAATGAAATAACATACCTCCAAAAATCATTTGGCATGTCTTTTGCCAGGATAAATGGAATTTACTCCTTAATATTAGCTCTATTTTCTTTTTCATAAATTTCATTTCTAAAAGCTCTGTATACATAATTCCAGAATTGACTGAATGTCTACCTATTGTTTTTTTAAAAGATTTATTGTCACTGATTTAAAAGGGTTCACCTTAAGATAGTCTATATATGTAAGGTGACTTATGCAGTCATCAATAAACATGTTAAACAAGTAAATATTTTAATTCAGAATTTTTTCTGTGTTTGTGAGCGGAAGAGATATGGTTTGGAAACAAAGTTTAGATGTTTAGATTATATTAAGATTATGAACTTAAAACGTTTTCAAAGACAATGCAAAACACTCTATAAATTGCTATTCTTTAAAATATATTTTTTATGGTTTTCATTCTTTGGTCATATCGTGAGTGTCATGAATATGACTAACACGAGTTGTGATCTCTAAAACTGTAATGAAAATGGTTCGTCTTCAAATGTCTTACTTCAATTTACAACCAAATCTTTGATTGACGTTCTATTTTGGATCATTTATATTTATAATTTTCATCTTAAGCATGTCACAAAACTTATCATCAAGGATTTTCTTTTTTTCAAAAAACAAATGAAACATATTCTTACCTGTTTCTAACATACCTGTAAAATGATGGGCCAGATATGGTGCAAAAACATCTAAACCTGGATTAATATATTGCTAGCATATAAATATTATTTTTTGTAAAAGATTTGTGATGCATTATTGAGGAGACATCTAATCTCTATTTTGTATTCCTGCTATACATAAAACAAATTAAATTTTGAAACCAATTATGGGTTTATGTTATAAGTCTTACAGTCCAGTTTGTTGCCTTACATCATAAAGATATCTTTGGTTTTTCCCCTTAATCACTAATTAAGTGAAGATAGTTATAGTTAATATCTAATAGACATGTTATTGAAATGCATTGTGTTTAACATGGGAGTAGTTGTATTACTCATGAAAACTTTTTTTTATGTTTAACATTTTCCAGTGAATTGCAATGAATTGACTTCTTTATGAAGAAAAAAATTATATTAGAGATAAATCATTTTCAAAAATTGGCTGTTTTGGCTTTCCATTAATTTTCTCAATTGAGCTTCACCTTTTCCCCAGGAAAAAAAAATGATTTTAAGTATTTCCCAAGCTGATAAGCATCATCACTGAAGTATGTTAAAGGCCTGATTTCTGTTGGTTAATCCTATTGTTACCTTATAACTAAACTTAAAGTAAACATTTTCATGTATGAGATGTCAGAAATTTCAGAACCAGCAGGTAGCAGCAAAATAAGAAAACAAGGCTGAACAACTTGATGGGCTACAAGGCTGAGATTAGGGTGGAAAACAAAAACAGAGTTCTGATCTTGAGTACAAAAATAGTACTAATTTGAACATGCATGACAGCATTTCTGTGCATAAAATCCTAGAATGTCTTGTGTGATGATGTATGAGAAGTAAATTCTTGAAATTGTAAATAAATGCATTTTTCATATGTATTATTTCTTTTTAGATTGATCAGTTCAATAAAGGAGACACAAAATAGATCACAGAATTTCCTAAGTAAGAATTCAGTGCCTAGAAGTTGTCTTTAAATCTTCTTATTGTTGTTGACCTCATGGTCCCTTGTTCTGTTGAGTGTGCCCAAGGCAGTTCTTCCTGTCAGTGCCTGAAAAGAAGCATTGATTCTCTCCTAACTATTCAGTACAGCACAGACCAGCAGATTAAGGGAGGTGCTAATGGCAAGATCGGGAGTAGGGAGAAAAAGAATTCAGAGACATGGAGAGGCATATAAGATTCAGAAACGAAGTTATTGCCTGCATTAAAGAACACACACATAGAAATAGACATTTATTGAAGAATATAAAAATGGATATAAAAAAGCATAGCTGCTTAGTTTTATTGACAAAAAACTAAAAAAAAAAGAAAGAAAAAAGAAAACGAGGTGTTCTTTGAATAAACAAGTAACATTTGGGTAAGGAGGGTGGTGGAGAGGACAAAAGTGAGATGACAGATGGAGCTAGCTTACGAAAGCAGAAGATTATACTAAAGAACTTCAACTTAGCATTGAACAAAGGGTTAGAAGTTTCTCTAGCACAGACTGGAATACCTTTCTCTGTAGTAGAAAATGAAATATTAAAACGCTTTATTATTGCACTGGAGCAGATAATTAGGCAATTAAAACTATTAAAATTTGATAGAATATCAGAACTATAAAGCATGCCTGCCAAGTTTTAACTTTTCAAACTAATACTCGGTTTTTGAAACATTACCCTTGCATTTAAAAATTATCAGTGCTTTGTTGCTGAATAAGTTTACTTTCTATTATTGGGAAGAAGAAATATTGAAGATAGAAGTACAGTATTGTGTCACAGAAAAATAATAAATGTGTAAAGAAATCATATATAGAAAGTAAAAAAAAAAACAAGGCTGTGCAGTGGTAGAAAAAAAGTTTATGAATTAAAGAAAATAGTATTGGCTAGGAATAGTTCTTTTTGAGAGAAAGACTAATATAAAAATCTTTCATAGAGAGAATGTATACAGAGGAACAAGCATTCTCATGGCAAATTTATAAAATTGCTACACATTTTTATGATTTCAACTACCTGCAAATGTATTACATACAATAACCTAAGGCACAGAAAAGATTTTAACAACAAGAAGATGGAAGTTAATTTAAGATTGGTAGTAAAAATTCTAATAGATCAAGTTTTTTGAAATCTTTACATAGTATATAATATAGAATTATTAAGGCCATTCTAATATTTTACAAACAGGAATAGAGCAATTAGGATTTGACTTTTAACTAGGACAAAGGTGGAAATATAATCATTCTGAGCAAATTAAGTCTGTTTTGTTATTCTGCCTCAAAAATATCGTTTTCTGTGGTTGTCATTTGACCATTGCTATAGCAATATCAGGGCCTGGTTTGTACTAGAAAAATAAGCTTAAATATTTAAAGTTAGAAGTATCCTGAGAGCCTAGTAAATTTCTGATTGCTGTATTAAACCACTAATAAGTCACAATTAAAATGTGAAGAACATCCAATTTCATATTCTGGATTTTAGATAAAAGTTGGATCACATTTTAGGAGAACATTGTAGTGTTTCGAAATTTCCAGCAATATATTAATGTACATTTCTGAGTAAAATGTGTTAATTTATTTTCAGTTTTATTAAGAATCTGGTTTATCCCTTTAAGGATAACATTGAGGTTTTAGTTCATTTGTCAAGAAAAGCTATGACTTTCAAAAATAAAATAAAAAAATATATATTTTTTACTAATCTAAAGAACATTGTTTCAGAGAAGTATATTATTATATTTAAAGAGTCAGTGTTTAAGATTTTCGGTCAAGATGACGAATTAATGGCATCTAGGAAATCCTACTTTCTGTTGTAAAGGAATAGTCATTGAATTTTTCCTAGAAAGCCACATTCAAAAATAAGAAAAGGAAATCTCTAAGCGATCAGAAATAGTATGGATATCCAGAATTGTGAGCAGGTGTTAAATTCACAGGGACCGCAAAAGGACAAGGAGCAAATACGAAACTTAAAAAGCAGGACTTAAAACTCACAGAGAACTCATCGTTAAAACAAGCCTGAATAAAGCCTGAAGCCAAAAAGGTATTACATTGCCTATGAATAAGGACCAGAATATATCTCTCTGCTCTCTTGGGGCTCAGGTAAAGATAGTACCCTATCCAAGCTGAAATACAGGAGAATCAACCACTAAAAGATCAAAAACCTAAATCTCACTAGGTGTCAGCTTTAGCAAAAAGAAAATGGGAGTTAAATTTAAGACAAAAGTCACTTTAATTCACAAGGGCATTTGAACTTCTTGTACATTCACATAGGTGAGCACTGATCTGGAATTTACCAGAAAAGGGTAACAGTGGACACACCCTACAGAGAAAAGGTGGAAGAAGATTATTGCTGAGAGTAAATTAATAAGCAAAAGCTATAGAATATATATATATATATATATATGTATATATGGAAAGTATTACTACTACATGGAAAACCGTCTACAGACTCAAGCTATGGAAATTCACAATAGAGTTCGTAAAGAATGCATAGCAGGCTGAGAGGGGTTGTAAAAAGTCTGTATTTAAAGTGTGGCTTTTAATCTTTATTAGAATCTTTGGCAAAGTGTTTGAAAACTAGAGTTATCCAGGTGACATGCTTAGAGGTTTTAGTAGAATCTGAGTTTGTAAGTTGACTCTAAGATACTGCCAGTGGTTTTTAATATTCAAAAAGTTTTGGGAAACATAGATTCCATGAAATGACCATAATAGTTTATAAAAATCTGAAAATAAAAAATAGGGTTATTTTAATTTAAACATTTGTCATATTTTTAGAGTGAAGGAGCTCAGAGCTTCCTAACACCATTGTTCTTTGAGTATGTTATAGCTTACTGCGAGATATAAATTATCCTAAATTTTAATTTCAAATGACTTTAAAACCATTAAAAAGCCTATAGTTGAAATTAATGTGGAACATTTTTGTGTTTCTCTTCTAAAATTTCTGAATTCAATGTACATGTATAATTGTGTGACTTTATACTTAGTCCCTGCCACTAGAAAGAGCTTGGTACTGGCCACACTACCAGTGATCCCCTCTTCAACCTTCCAGTTTGTCTTAGTTTTGGCTGCTATGACAAGATACCATTAAGTGGGTGGTTTATAAACAACACAAAATTATTTCCCATAGTTCTGGAGGCTGAGAAGTCCACAGTTAAATTTCTGGCAAATTCAGAGTCTGATAAGGGTGTTCCTCCTGGTTCATGGGTAGGACTTTCTCATGTTCTCACATGGTAAAAGAGGCAAGACAGCTCTGGGACCTTTCTTATGAGGGCGCTAATGTCACTGCTGAGGGCTCTGCTCTCATGACATAATCATCCCCCAAAGGCCCCAACTCCTAATACCATCACATTGGTGATTTCTTTCAATATATAAATTTTGGCAGGACACACATATACAGACCACATTGTAGTTAAATATTCTACTTAGATGATTATTTATTACAATTTTCCTTTTCAATGTCATTTCTTGTTTTGTAAACATATAAAGTATATTTAATTCTGTACATATTTTTCTATAATCTAGGATTATTGTTGAATTTTTCTAGAAATTGTGATTCTCATCATCTAATCTCAGCCACAGTTTGAAATTTGATGAAATGTCATAATGAACTGTTTTTTACAAATTGAAAACATTATTTATTTAAAAACTAGCTATTAGTATATAAAAGAAGCATCTTAAAATTGATTTTCTAAGTACTTTGTCACACATAAATTATTATATATAATTATGTCATTTATCTATTAAATTATCATATAACTCTTATGATTTCATAGGGCTCTACTTACTGAATTAAACAAAATGTCTGTTTTAATATTCCCTACTTTATTTAAAAGATATTGAAAAGATGCTAGATTTTTTCCAACATTTTCATTGCAATTTTAAAAACATTATTTAAAAAGTGAATTTTGAAGCTAAAATGTTTGTACTTAAGTGTTTGACATTTAAAATAATTTGATATGTACGTACTTTATGGTCCAAGCATAATAAATGATGTTTTTTATTTCAGTCATCAAAGTCACACATAAATATGATTTAAAAATAAAGAAACAGAAAAGAAAGAAAGGAAGAAAGAATGAAAGAAAGAGACAAAAATGAAGAAAGTAAAAAAAAAGCAAGGAGGGAAGAAAAAACATTAACATACACAAGTGTATTTTTGTGTGCCTCAATAATTCTTCTTACTCTTAAGCTAAAAACGTTACTGAAAATTTATAAAATTCAGCAATGATGTAATGGATTGAATAGTTACATCAGCAATGCCACTAAGAATTATACTATTATACTTAGAAATTACTACAAAAATATTCATCATGGGCAGAAATAAAATTGAAACTATAACCTTTTATGAGGACATAACAAAAGAATCACACTGAACTCAATAAGCTAATCACAATGTCTTGCAGCTAATATCTGAAGACAAAGTAACACTCATAAGTGCAGAACGATTCTCTTACCTAGCTTGTAAGGCACTTATCAACATCATTTGATGTTAATAAAACAAGAGAAATAGAAGGATATGGTTGCTGAAGACTATGATTAATAACTACAATGATAACATGTCAGTTGATATATATAAACCACAAAAACCGATTGTCGAAGAAAAAATATTTTCATTAGAAACTGGTGAATCTGGAGATATTAATGACAATGCTTGATGAATAACACTAGCTATAAATCCTGGAGACATTACTGAAAGAACATAAATTATCCTACTAAATTTAAAACAAACAACTGGAGTGAGCAGACTTGCCATTTACTCAAGGGTGCCCTCTAAGTATTAATGTTTTCTATATATTCTATGATGAGATGAAGACTTGGAAACACTAAGATTAAAATTTCTGTGCCAATACTTAATGAATTAAAAGGTAGAGCAAAAGCATGCACCAAAATGCAAGACAGAGGAGTAAAAAGATGGCAGACAAGAAAGACAGAATAGGGGGCATGGAGATACAAGGAGGCCCTGTAGCATACTGATAGTGACAGGAGACAGAGAAATTCCTAGGCAGACAGGGACAGGTCCCTGGTGAAACACCCGATCTTCAAGTCAAATACAGTTTAAAGCTTGAAAACTGAGCTGCTGCTTATGGGTAGAGTCCATGACCTGAGTGAGAACTTTTATCCCTGTCTTACTCTCTGTCTCTCTCAATTGGTTCCTTCTGGATGATGCCTTTTAACCAATGGAATGGTGCTTTTTCCAGGACCACCCATTGACCAATCAGCATGCACTCCCCTATTCTAAACCCATAAAAACCCTAGACTCAGCCACACAGAGGGCTACCCACTTCAGGTCCCCTCTCTTTGTCAAGAGCTTTTCTGTTGCTCAATAAAATTATTCTCTGCCTTGCTCACTCTCCAGTGTCCACATACCTCATTTCTCTTGGTCTCAGGACAAGAACCCAGAATACACCAAATGGCAGGTGTGAAAAAACCTGTAACACTCCTGGCTGGCTTGCTGAGCTGCAGAGAGTGAGAATAAAAGAGCTGTAACATGCTCAGCTCCCCAGACTATGAGAGACGAAGCTGTGAGATGCTCGCACTCCCTGAGCTATGGGAGTGAAGAGCTGCAACATTTCCTGGGGGCTCAGACCTCAGGACACCTCGAGCAAGAGCTGTAACACCTCTTGGGGCCACACAATTGCTGGCATCTCCTAGTTCTTGGGTGCCACCACATTCCTCTCTTCTAGAAACCTGCGCCCAATGTAGAAGCTGCTCAAGGCATGCCCTGTCCATCCATGGGCTGAGCTCGGAGCCACAGTAGGTGAGGGATCCAGGCTGGAGTGTGGGCACAGTGCCGCCTGCTGGGCTGAGTGAGCGGAGCGAGCCCAGTGGGCTGAGTGAGGCCTGAGCAGAGGTGGCTACGGCCACAGAGATTTCCAGCTGGCAAAACAGCACCAAAGGAATCCTGTAATATTTTGTCCAAGAAAGAATAAGCAGAAGGAAATAAAGTAATGGTGGAGAGACAGTATTTGAAAAAAAATATTATCTGAGATTATTCTGAAGTGAAGAAACAAGTTGTCTAACTGAGAAGCCCTCTGAGTGTGGAATGGATACATTGTAGTAAAATTGCACCTCTTCAGGCAGAGAGAAAATCCTGGAATCTACCAGAGATGCAAAGTAAGGTTATCTACAGAAGAATAAAATCAAGACAACAAAGTTTTCTTTTGGCTATAGTATCTAAAAAGGGAAATTTATATTTCTTAGATTATTCCCATAAAGGAACTATCAAAGCATGGGCTTCTGCAAGTAAAGAAAAAAAAAGAATGCAAAAAAAAAAGGACAAAAAGTTAACAAGGATGACTACTGGTAAAGCATAGTAATAAATTTACTAAATATTGACAATAGGAAATAAGAGAAAAAATTGACAGAGTGTTTATTGTTAAGACATTTCTACTAAACATTATGCAACAATAACATGGGAATCAGGAGAGGAAAATTTCAAAGAAACTAAAATATACCATGTTATTTGTTGTGTTTTGCATAAAAAAGCCGGCATTGATTCATATTTAGGAAAAAAGTAGATTTTTAAATATTAACAGTTAAAGGAAATATTAGAAAGAAATTTGTCATATGTGTCTCTGAAGATGAAAATTAAGGGAATAAAGAAAAATTAACCTAAAAAAGTCAGAAAAGAGGGTAAGAACAAATATAATTATGTCAAAACACCATAAAAGAGTTCAAACTGTCAGTAATTATGACAGATGTAAACAGGCTTAGCTTCATATTAGATAATTTAAACATCTTTGATCAGGTAGAAGCTATAATTTAGATGTATGTTGTTTTAAGATAAATACCTAAATCAGAGGACACAACAAAGTTGAATGCAAAGGGATAGAAAAATGCAAGCCAGAAAATACTATCTGTAAATCCTGGTGAAGCAAAGTTAACCTTGGACAATTGACAATGCAAGGTAAATAGTGCAGAAAAGGGCAAAGATAGTCTCTCCTAAATATGTTTTTAAAGGGCAAAATGTACAAAAATGAAAGGAGATGAAAAATAACAATGGAAACTTATCAGATGGCTCTAAGGCTCCATTGTCAACAAATGAGATGAAAACAAGTAGCAATTTGTGTTTGTGTTCTTTTCAAATTTGTTAAAATTATTAATATGTGTTTTAGTGTAATAAATAATTACTTTACACACTTTGGTTTGATATAGAGTTATTGCTACAATATTTTTTGTTCAGTATTTATATATTTATTGAGTGCCCTCCAACTTTGAAGAATGATTTCAGAAACGCTAAGGAAGAGACTTGAGATGAAGTTCCCACAATTGAGTAGGACCCTAGACCTCACAAACTCTCTGTTCCTTAGATATCTGAGCTACTTGTTTTTTCAGAGCAGACACTCAAAAACTTAATTTTAAAATTATGTCTAATATACAGAAAATCTAGGATAATACAAAAAACTTCTTTATACTCTTTTTTAAAAATTTACTAATCATTAACATTTTGCCAGTTTTTTTTAAAATTATACTTTAAGTTCTGGGATACATGTGCAGAACGTGCAGGTTTCTTACACAGGTATACACGTGCCATGATGGTTTGCTGCACCCATCAACCCATCATCTACATTAGGTACTTCTCCTAATGCAATCCCTCCCCTAGACCCTTACCCCCTGACAGGCCCTGGTGTGTGATGTTCCCCTCCCTGTGTCCATGTGTTCTCATTGTTCAACTCCCACTTATGAGTGAGAACATGTGGTATTTGGTTTTCTGTTCCTGTCTTAGTTTGCTGAGAATTGTGGTTTCCAGCTTCATCCATATCCCTGGAAAGGACATGAAAGCATCCTTTTTTATGGCTGCTTAGTATTCCATGGTGTATATGTGCCACATTTTCTTCATCCAGTCTATCATTATGGGCATTTGGGTTGGTTCCAATTTTTTACTATTGTAAAGAGTCCCTTAATAAACATATGTGCACGTGTGTCTTTATAGTAGAATGATTTATAATCTTTTGGGTATATACCCAGTAATGGGATTGCTGGGTCAAATGGTATTTCTGGTTCTAGATCCTTGAGGAATCACCACACTGACTTCCACAATGGTTGAACTAGTTTACAGTTCCACCAACAGTGTAAAAGTGTTCCTATTTTTCCACATTCTCTCCAGCATCTGTTGTTTCCTGACTTTTTAATGATCGTCATTCTAACTGGTGTGAGATGGTATCTCATTGTGGTTTTGATTTGCATTTCTCTGATGACCAGTGATGATGAGCTTTTTCTCATATGTTTGTTGGCTGCATAAATGTCTTCTTTTGAGAAGTGTCTGTTCATATTCTTTGCCCACTTTTTGATGGGGTTGTTTGTTTTTGTCTTGTAAATTTGTTTAACTTCTTTGTAGATTCTGGATATTAGCCCTTTGTCAGATGGATAGATTGCAAAATTTTTCTCCCATTCTGTAGGTTGCCTGTTCACTCTGATGACAGTTTCTTTTGCTGTGCAGAAGCTCTTTTGTTTAATTAGATCCCATTTGTCAGTTGTGACTTTTGTTGCCATTGCTTTTGTTGTTTTAGTCATGAAGTCTTTGCCCATGCCTATGTCCTGAATGGTATTGCCTAGGTTTTCTTCTAGGGTTTTTATGGTATTAGATCTTATGTTTAAGTCTTTAATCCATCTTGAGTTAGTTTCTGTATAAGGCTTAAGGAAGGTGTCCAGTTTCAGTTTTCTGCATATGGCTAGCCATTTTTCCCAACACCATTTATAAAATAGTGAATCTTTTCCATTGCTTGCTTCAGTCAGGTTTGTCAAAGATCAGATGGTTGTAGATGTGTAGATTTCTGAGGCCTCTGTTCTGTTCCATTGGTCTGTATATTTATTTTGGTACCAGTACTACACTGTTTGGTTACATTATTTTATACAATAAAGAACTCAGAGTTTATTAATCCTATTGGGTTAATACTGTTGGATTTTTTTGAATTTCATTTTAAAACACTGTTTTACTTATTACTCCTACAATTCATGGTTTTTCAAAGAACTGGAAAACATGTTAAAAGTATTATATAAAATGATCAGACTGAACCCCAACATATAGAGATAAGACATTGTTATTACTTCGGCTTATGTTCTTTCAAACATGATGATGATGATGATGAAAATTATAATGATGATTATAATTCTCATTTATTGAATTCCTACACTAAGTATGGGATGAGTGACTGTTTAACACATGTTCTACTGGTACTCTCAATAATATTATTTTTACTTTCATATAAATGAGGACGTAGAGGCGTGAAGTTAATATGTGGCAGAATAGAATACAAACCAGTCAGTCTTCATATAGCAGGAATCCCAGCTAGAACCTAAACTGGAGCTTAGAAATGACTATATGTTTCTTGAAAACAATTAATGCCATCTTGCCAGAGAATCATTAAAATCTTGCCTCAGTTAACAAAGGGTTTGTTCTTGTATGAATTACCGAGGATTCTGCTACTTAGATACTTCTCCAAACTGATTGAAACAGAGAATTGTTGGAAGTGATAGTAGGAGAGAGGAGTCCAGCCTATTAATAAAAAAAAGAACACAGAAGAGCTGTTTCACTAAAAGCATTGTCACTTTGTAACACCCATTTTGTCTTAGATGGTGCTATTTTCTTCACCAGCTACCATGTAACTAGTTATTTTTGAATATCAAGCTAAAATAGGTTTTAGCAAATGACAATTACACTCCCACACATGCACACTGAAAAGCATATTAATATAAGACACAATATTGATTCATAGTGCCTGTATTTTCAACTGCTATTGTAGGGTTAATTACTTTAACAATAAAAAGAAGAGAACACAGTATAAATAATACATTTTTACTCATGTAATATAAAATATACTAATACAGCTATCTAATATGACAACATGCTAATATTATAGTATATACTATCTATGTATTATACCTATATGCATATATTGTTACAATAATACATATACTATCTAATATAGTAACATACAATAGTATAGATAATATAGTATAGATTACAATATAATAGATTACAACAATCTATAATAGAATATAATATAGCTGCTATATTGTACAATATAATATAATGGATAATACAATACAATATATCAATATTACAATAATATCTATATGCTATGAGTTGAACTGTGTGTCCCCAAATTTCTATATTTAAGACCTAAACCCTAGTACCTCAAAATGTGACCTTATATGGCAATAGGGTCATTGCGATGTAATTACTTAAGATGAGGTCTTACTGGAGTACGCGTCCTAATCTAGTATGACTGGTACAACTATAAAAAAGGGATATCTGGATCTGGATATGCACACAACGATAATCCTATGTGAAAATGAAGGGAGAGATTGGGGGATGTTTCCTGAAGTGAAATGATGCCAGAGGTGGCCAGCATACCACCAGAAGCTTTGGGAGAGGGAGGGAACAGGTTCCCCCTCACAGCCCTTAGAAGGAACCAACCCTACTGATACTTTGATTTTGGACTTTTAGCCTCCAGAACTGTGAGACAATAAATTTCTGTTATTTAAGGCACGCAGTTTGTGGAACTTTGTTACAACAGCCCTAGCAAATTAAAATACTGTATAATACCATGCTACAGATGATAGGTAATGTATTTACCTAATATACTAATATATCTATATGCCTATCTAATGTAAAATGTAGTGCCCCCATTCTGAAAGACACAAGACGTTCTAAACTAGAAAAAAAATGCAGTTGGTAAATTAGGCAGAGCTTTATTGTATTTAAATCCCTTAAATGCAAAAATGTCAGTTGTAACTGGTCTTGTTGATGTGGGTAATTTTATGCAAACATAACTGTTTGTAGAAAAGTAATGAAGAGCTGGAGTGACCTTTGAGGTTATTTAATCTAGCACCTGTCTCAGTACTGGAATATTCTCCATAAGATCCTTGAAGGACAGCCAATTACTTCCTTTCGTGGGAGCAGACAGAGGGCTATGACTGACTGCCTAACGGCACCAGGGAAAGGTTTAAAAGAGGAAGTGATAATTAGACTGAGTTGAAACATGGACGAGAACAGCAGATTTCCCTAAGGCTGGGGTGTAATGTGTGGGAGAAAGTAAAGTGGGAGGTTTGCTGGAAAAGCTAGCCTAGCCAGATTGTGAAGTGTCTTACATACCATACAAAGGAGCATCGACTTGTCTCTTAGGTATTAGGGAGTTTGGGGACACTTTTCACCTAAGGGTAATAAGATATAGAGTAAATGCTCCTATTATTAATAGCTATTTCATGAAGTGCCTACTTATAAAAGAATGGAGGTACTTCAGAGATCCAGTTAGAGTGCAGATGTCTCTATCAATGGGATAATGCTACTTTTTTGTTTAGTATTAAGTAATTGGCAATTCCTTATTTGATATCATTTGATGACTGGACCTGTCCTATCATCATATTCCATCCCAATAGTATCTTCCATCCCTCACTACTATGCCTCCTATGCATTGGCCACATTGAAATTATTTAATATGATATAAATACACATTTTCTTAACAGTATTGTGCCTTTACACAAGCTACTCTAATTACTTGAAATAAAATTGTTCCCATTACTTGACTAACAAAATATTATTTATCTTTCAGATACAACTCAACGACTACCTACATTTTGAAGTACTTCTAAGTAGCCAAAGCAATATTATTACTTCCCCATTCTCCTCTCAGGGCACTTAGAAATTGACTCTATAGCAAAGCTTACTTCATTTCATTATTCTTATTTGCATGATTTTGTAACCACATACTCAGTGATATATGCCCTTTGTGATTAATAATAGTATTATATTTATTTCTGTATTTTCAGTCTACAAAGAGTGTTTTGTACATAATATAAAATTAAAAATTTTTGGTTGCATAAAAAAGAATGAATGTTATATTTGGTGGCTTTTGTGTTGGAAACTGGAGGATAAATAAAATATCCTAAGATTAGAAAGATGTATTAGGAAATCTTTCCTATATATCCATTACGAAAAAAAATGTAAACTCATTGAAAAGCACTCTGTATAACCTAATTTTACTTTTTATGTTTTGTTATGGCACTGGCCTACAGAAATGAATTGAAAATTCCACTAAAGTTTTACAAAATATCAGTAACCAATGTGAATATTTCAGGTTAAACTTTGAGGTTGAACTCACAATCTAAAACTGCAAAATGAACTTATAAAAGTTCTAATAGATGAGTGTAAGTATTTATTTATACAAAGAAACTGTGGCTTTTAAATTTTTGACTTAAAGTAATCTTATCATTTTTCTAAGTCCATAAATATCATTTAGAAGAAAAAGATTTAAATTTTAGTCTCATACAGTTTGAAACATAGTGAACTAATTTCTAAAACAATTTTATATGAAAAGGAAATAAAAGTTGTCTCCTGGATTTCTTTGTCTTTCACTTGTCCTCCCTAGGTACATTCTGCTTCAATGTTTGGGTATATTAGAGGAGCTCCTTGGCTTATGCAGCTTTGTGATGGGGGATGAGCAGAGTACTTGGCAGGGTGGGGACATCTGGACCTCTTTCTCTCTAGGACTATCTGTTGGCCACCAAGTTGTTGCTAGATATGTTGGCAATTGCAAGTAAAAACCTCAGCAGCTGTAATTTATGAGCTGGTCTTTCTTGGCTTCACTTCAGTTTCTGGTGTCACAGAAGACCTTTCTGGCATTCGGCAGAGACTCCCAATCAGCTGTAGCCTGATCTATAGAAATCCTCTTTGTTCCGGCTATGAAAATATCTAGGAAAAAAATAGGATTTGGGGGAATAGAGACATAAATTCATATCACTCATCTAAATTACACATATGTGGATTTATTATAATTTTATCCAAAATCTATGCTAGGGTTTCAATGGAAGTCTGTTTCTCATACCAGTATTTAACAGGAGAAATTGGTCATAAATACATTTTAGAGTGACCTTTCTTCAGCCCTTGTTTTTATAGACAGATATTACTAAAGCAACCCTCATAGCCACACACACATTAGAGACTTCCAGTTATTGATTATCATTAGAATCACATCCCTCTTTGCTGCCATGAGAATGCAATTCTATAGAATTGCCTCTTGATGAATTGTTTCAAAAATACTTGTGAGTCGGATGATACTATTTAATGTGCTTCTCCATGATTTAAAATTACAGATTGCCCAAGAACTATGTCTAAGTAGGCCATCCTGAAAAGTAATCATATATATATAAATGATTACATTTATATATGATTACATACTTATAGTGTGTGTGTATGCTTGTGCATATGTATAGATTTTTGTGACTTCCCTTAATTATAGCAGTTGGATTAATTGAATGTTCCTGTTACTAATTATCGTATATGGTATCTAATTTATTTACATTAGAGTTAAAGATAATTTTTGGAGAAGCTACTGTCCAAACTTTTAATAAGTTTTTAGCTAATGATTACTAACCAAGTTCAGTACTTTAGTTATCTTGGTGAAAAAATGTTTTAAAATGCAGCCTGAATCATAGCAAAGTGGTCAGGAGCAAGGTCTCCAGAGTCAAATTATATGAGTTATCTCCAAAATGGTAATAATAATAATGTCTCTTTCACACAATTATTGTGAGGACTAAATGAAATGATAGTTCTTAAAGATTATCCATCATCTGATGGCCTGAAGAAAATGTAAACTAATATCATGACATGAGGAAGAAATTTGAGTCATTAATTATAATTTATCTCAGTATGAAAGCAGAAGTTGATTCTACCAGCTTGTACTTCTTCATCTCATTTTCCAACAAAGCAGAGGAGACCATATATATTCAATCAAGTCTTGTTATATGGAACTGCAATCCACCCCGCCCCCTACCACCTCTCTCTCTCTTTTGCTCTCTCTCTCTCTCTTTATATATATATATAAATTTATATATATATCAATTTTTTATCTATATCAATTTTATATGTATCAATTATATATATATATTTTACATATATATATATATATATGCTGAATTAGTCATGCATGTGAAGATCCAGCAATAAAGAAGAGGAAACACTTGTAACAATACTAAGCTATACTGAGTTTGGCTCATTGGAAAATCAGAAACCGGGTAGCATTTAAGAAGCTTGGTAAGAAAAATAGAGAAGATGCTATTACAGCTGTAAGATGCTACCTGAGACTTAGCCAAGAACTAGTTCATATAGGGCCTTGTAGAAATCAGGAGGTTAGACTTTATTCCAATTTCCATAAAATACCATCAGAGGATTTGGGGAAGAAAGGATTTGATTAATATCTTATAAAGACCTCTCTGACAGGCAAGAAGAGAGAGAATGGTCCAGGAGTATGAGAGCAAAGAAGTAGATACTTTGTAAAACGTTTTCACTGCATGGCGATTTGATCTATTTTGGGAATCACAAAATCCTTTTTAAAATGTCTTCAACAAAAGAAAAAAATTTCTGATTTAAATAAAAAGAAGTCAAACTTCTGATGAGTAAGTAGTTTGTATTTAGTTGATGGATGATTAAAGATCATTTTACCGTATTGGTTTCCTGGATTACACTAAAAAATGTAGGCAATCCCATCCACTTCATCCAATATCCGTATTAGCATCATCATTAGCAATTTTAAATTTAGGTTTCATTATTTTCTCCTTTCCTTACCTTTCTTGTTTATTTGCAAACTTAAATTACATTGTATAGTGCATATCTGCATAATGTACATACAATATGTAGCTGTAGAATCAGCCTTCAATTATTTGTTTGGGTTATTTATTATTTGAATAAGTGAAAGTAGAGAAAGCCATTGTGGGATGATAAATAAATTTATTAACCTTTAAAAATTAGATACATGTACAAATATCCTAGGCATAATATCAATGCTTATTCTATGAGTCACTTTAATTTAAATAATCGACAGATTTTTTGTGTGTGTTGTATAGTGTATTAGTCCATTCTCACGCTGTCATAAAGAACTGCCTGAGACTAGGTAATTTATTTAAAAATGAGGTTTAATTGACTCACAGTTCTGCATGGCTAGGAAGGCCTCAGGAAACACAATCATGGTGGAGGGACAGGCAAATATATCCTTCTTCACATGATGGCAGGAAGGGAAAGAATGACAGCCAAGTGAAGGGGGAAGCCCCTTATAAAACCATCAGTTCTTGTGAGAACTTACTCACTACCATGAGAATAGCGCTGGGGAAACCATTCCCATGATTCAGTTACCTCCCACCAGGTCTCTCCCATGATGTGGGGATTTGGGAAACTATAATTCAACATTTGGGTGGGACACCGCCAAACTATATCATACAGTCAAAATCTATTACCAAATAAATAAACACAATGACTTTAAAGAGAAAACAATGAGATAATAATATACATTATCAAAGAAGGTTAAGACAACAAATGCTTAATTCTGAATATACAGAACGTTGAAAACCAGAAATTTTAGGTCAGTATTCTTTGTCACAATTATAAGGAATATTATTTGTATTTTATAAGTATTTTTATATTTTATATGCATCTGCTTGATTCTGAAATATCTAGCTTATGTTATAAGCTAGATATATTATCATCAATGATTTATAAACCTTTTGTGACTTTCTTTCTTTTCTTTCTTTCTTTCTTTTTTTTTTTTAAGAGACAGGATCCTGCTCTGTTGCTGAGGCTGGACTGCAGTAGCACAAACATAGCTCACTGCAGGCAGCCTCAGACTCCTCCACTCAAATGATCTTCCTACCTCCGCCTCCCAGGTAGCTAGGAGTGTGTGCCATCACACTTGGTTAATTTTTTATAGAGACAGAGGTGTTTCTATGTTGCCTAGGCTGGTCTTGAATCTCTGGTCTCAAGTGTTCCTCCTGCCTCGGCCTTCCGAAGTGCTGAGATTACAGGCATGAACCACTGCATCTGGCCTAAAGTGACTTTCTTAATCTGCTGAAATTGTATGACATTTGTGAATTTTATTATGTATGCATATAGGATATCTACATACACAAATGTGCTTATATATTCAATATCATGACTCAATTTTAATATTTTATATTAAATAACTTTTGCAAATACATGTAATGATTGCAATTTTTATTAGTTTTAGAACTGTTAGTGTCCCATGAAGACAATAGAAAATGTACTTAATAGAAATGCTAGATCAAACTTCAAAAGTAAGAAAAAAAATTGTCAGGAAAATCTACTGGGATTGTTCATAAATCAGTGTGTGTAGAATTAAAAATGTGACAGTATTCTTAGCTAGACTTCATGAAAAACCTGTATTATCTTGAGAGTATGTCTTGACATTTAAAGTATGTGTAGCAACTCATTGTATCAGAAATGTCCTAGATTCCAAGACAGTAGCTCAGATAAACTTTAGAAATATCTCCTGAAGCTGCTTGATTTTTGGAAAATTTTGTGTTTACCAGTGAAACACAGATAGAACTATTCAAAATACAAGATATTCCTAAAAGACAGAAAAACTTGATTATTTTTTAGTTTTTGTGGGTACTTAGTAGGTGAATATATTTATGGGGTATATGAGATGTTTTGATACAGGCATGCAGTGTAAAATAATCGCAACATGAAGAATGAGGACCCATCCCCTCAAACATTTTTCCTTTGTGTTACAAACAATCCAATTACATATTTAGTTATTTTTAAATGTGCAATTAAGTTATTATTGACTATGCTACCCCCCACCACCCTTCCCAGCATCTGTGAACCATCTTTCGACTCTCTCTGTCCATGAGTTCAATTGTTTTGATTCTTAGATCTCACAAATAAGTGAGAACATGCAGTTTGTCTTTCCATGCCTGGCTTATTTCACTTAACATAATGACCTCCAGTTCCATCCATATTGTTGCAAATGACTAGATCTCATTCTTTTTTATGGATAAATGGTACTCCATCGTGTATATGTACCAGATATTCTTTATCTATTTATGTGTTAATGGAAATGTAGGTTATTTCAAAAATCTTAGTTATTGTGAATACTGCTGCAAGACACAGGGATTGCAGATAATTCCTCAATATATTGATTTCCTTTCTTCTGAGTATATACTCAGCAGAGAGATTGCTGGGTAATATGATAGCTCTATTTTCAGTTTTTTGAGAAATCTTGAAACTGTTCTCAATAGTGGTCGTACTAATTTACATTCCAACCAACAGTGCGTGAGAATTTCCTTTTCTCCATATCCTCATCAGCATTTGTTATTGCCTGTCTTTTGGATAAAAACTATTTTAACTGGGGTGAGATTATATCTCATTGTAGTTTTGATTTGCATTTCTCTGATGATCAATTATGTTGAGCATTTCATATGCTTGTTTACCACTTTTAGATCATCTTTTGAGGAATGTCTATTCAAATATTTTGCTCATTTATTGATCAGATTATTAGATTTTTTTAATATAGAGTTGTTTGAGCTCCTTATTTATTCTAGTTGTTAATCCTTTGTCAGATGGGCAGTTTGAAAAATAGTTCTTTCCCTTCTGTTGGTTGTCTCTTCACTTTGTTGATTGTTTCATTTGCTGTGCAGAAGCTTTTTAACTTGTCATGATCTCATTTGTTCACGTTTGCTTTGATTGCCTGTGCTTGTAGGATATTGCTCAAGAAATTTTTGCCCAGACCAATGCACCGGCAATTTTCCCCAATGTTTTCTTGTAGTATGTTCATGGTTTGAGCTCTTACATTAAGTCTTTAATCCATTTTGATTTGATTTTTTATATGGTGAGAAATAAGCGTCTACATTCATTTTTCTGCATATGGATATCCAGTTCTTCCAGAAACATTACTTGAAGAAACCATCTTTTACCCACTGTATGTTCCTGGCACATCTGTCAAAAATGAGTTTATTGTAGGTTTGTGCCAAGAAGAATCTTTTTTTTTTTTTTCGAGACTGAGTCTCTCACCCAGGCTGGAGTGCGGTGGAGTGATCTCGGCTCACTGCAACCACCTACCAAGTTTAAATAATTCTCCTGCCTCAGCCTTCTGAGTAGCTGGGATTACTGGCACCCACCACCATACCTGGCTAATTTTTGTATCTTCAGTAGAGACGGTGTTTGACCATGTGGGCCAGGCTGGTCTGGAACTCCTGATCCCAAGTGATCTGCCTGCCTCAGCTTCCCAAAGTGCTGGAATTACAGGTATGAGCCAACATGCCCGGTCTGAGAAGAAAAACCTTAACGATTATATGTCTTAATGATTATATGCTATGTCCAAAGATCATACATTAAGTCCAAACTTTTACTGAAAATTCACTTTAGCAATTGATATTTCTTTTTTGCAATTATTTACAGCACATAATATGGAATCTGGTGAAACATGATATCATTTGTACCTACTAATATGGAGAAATGGCATAACTTTTATATTTATACATGTGCACAACAATTTTTTCATAGAGTATTTAATTAATTGTTAAATAATATGTTTAGTGTTTTAAAATTTTTCATAGAATTGACATTACATTTTCATAAAAATATCTTGAATTGGTCATCATCGTTGCTTTTTTCTTTTTTACAAATGACAAATTTTAAGCATTAATACCTTTCAACTATTGTAAATCAAAAATAAAATTCAAAGGCCCTCTGCAACCACCTGAATAAACTCCCTTTTCGACCAGGCACTCTAAAATTTAACCTGAAAGACTGGTTCAGGCCATGAAGGGAAGAAGGAGTTGGACATGCTTCATTATACCCCTCCAGCATTAACATCAACACAGACCTTATGCCTGAAAAGAAACATTTGCAGTCTATTCTCTCTAAAGCCTGCTACTTGGAGGCTTCATCGGCATAATAAAACCTAGGTATCCACAACCCCTTATCATAATCCAGATATTCCTATCTACAGATAATAACTCTTTCAACCAATTGCCAATCAGGATATGTTTAAATCTACCTATGGCCTGGAAGCCTCCTGCTTTGAGTTGTCCCGCCCTTCCAGATTGAACCAGCATAAATCTTATTTTTTTTTTGAGACGGAGTCTCGCTCTGTCATCCAGGCTGGAGTGCAGTGGTGCGATATCAGCTCACTGCAAGCTACGCCTTCCAGGTTAACTTACGCCATTCTCCTGCCTCAGCCTCCTGAGTAGCTGGGACTGCAGGCGCCCGCCACTATGACTGGCTAATTTTTTGTATTTTTAGTAGAGACGGGGTTTCACCATGTTAGCCAGGATGGTCTCGATCTCCTGACCTCGTGATCCACCCGTCTCAGTCTCCCAAAGTGCTGGGATTACAGGCGTGAGCACTGCACCCGGCCGAACCACTATAAATCTTACATGAACTGATTGATGTATTATGTATCCCTAAAATGTAAAAAGGCAAGCTGCACCCCCAACGACCTTGGGCATATATCGTCAGTACCTTCTGAGGCTATGCCACGGGTATGTTTTCAACCTTGGCAAAATAAACTTTTTACATTGACTGAGAGCTGTCTCAGATATTTGGGGTTTACACCATATATGCAACTACTAAGTAGCATATATAGAACTAAAAGTAAATCTTTGTCATTGTGTTTTGAATGTGACATATGGCATTTAAAAAATCCTTTGCAAGTTAGGCCTTTGAGATTCTCTGATTTTGTCCTCCTAGTAGACATCATTCTGCAAATAAAACTCACAAGCAAGTGTTCCTTCCTCTAAGGACAGTTATCCTATCACTAATGAGTTCTTTTTTTTTCTCTCTCTCATTGTTTTTTCCAAGACTTTCTTCCAATGTCCTTCAACTGGATAACAATTGTGTCTTTTAAAACTAAAGAAATTATGCATTCTTAAAACAAGAACTATATATTTTTTGCAGTATTATCTCCTAGCCTTACATCACCCTCGAAACATTCCCCTTTTCAATCTCATGTTGCTCATAGATTTGTATGTGTATGATTTTTGTTTTGATACATTAAATTTTGAGAAAATATGCAAAAATAGTAAAAGAAATTTCGATGTGTCCTTTATGCAATTCACAATTGGCTTACGTTTTGCTCCATTTCTTTCAGTATTATTCTTTCTTATATACACATATATTTGTATGGCCATTTGAAATATGTTGTATTCTTTTTTCCTAAATATTTTAATGTCTCTTTTTTTCAAAATAAGGACATTGTCTTTCATAACCAAAGGACGTTATCAAAATCTGGAAAATTGGTATTGCATTACCCAGTGCACATTCAAATTTCATCAACTGCCCCAATAATGTCTTTCATAGCTATTTTGTTCTGCTTCAAAACTCAATCCAGGATTATGTGTTTTTGTATTTAATTGCTCTCTCTCTTTAGATTTCTTATGTTTGCAACGTAGGCTCAGCCTTTGTTATTCTTGATGTTGACATTTTTGAAGACCATAGTGTCTCAGTTGGGATTGATGTTTCCTTATTATCAGAGCCATCCTACGCATTTTTGGCAGGAATACCACAGAAATGGTATGATGACTTTTCAGTGCTTCAAATCAGGAGGCACCTGATGTCAGTTAGTCTGAATATTAGTAATGTTAAATTTTATCACTTTTTGAAATTGGTGTAAGCTGTTTCTCCAGTAAGTTATCTCCTTTTGGTTTGCTATTAATAAGTAATTCTTGGGGGTATATTGTGAGAGTGTGTAATTATTCTATTCTTCATTCACCTGCCACCTACTTGTTTTAGCACCTATTGATGATACCTTAATTATATATATATATATTTTTTTATTACTGGGCATTCTACTGTAATGTATTTGTCTATCCATTATGATAATTAGTTATTTTCATGCTCAAATTGTCCCAGGTTTAGCCAGTGGGAGCCATCTCAGTGTGGTTTCTGTGCTCCATTCTTTCTTTATTTCCTAACATCCTGGACAAGATGTTTCCAATTTACCTTGTGCTTTTACTACCCGAGCACTGGAATCAAGCTTTCATTCTAAGAGTCCATGTTTCCTTAGAGTAGAGGATGATGTTTAGAAATAAAAATCTGAGCACTATTTGTCCTTTGTCACTGGGATATAATTGTTTACAGGCTGTCAGAAGATACAATATGTATATTTATTTTTATCTCTCTCTCTCTCTATATATAGATGTGTATATATATATAAAAATCAATCATTACAAAGAATAAACTGCTGCTGCTTTATATATACATATATACTTATATATACACATATGTGCATATATATGTACATATGCATATGTATACGTACATATATACGTACATTTTAATCCACTATCACAAGAAACACTGTAGCTTTTTCTCTTTTCATATGAGTAACTCTCTTCTCCAAGAGTTAGAATCCTGTCTCCAGTTATCCTCCACATATTTATTTACTTATTTGCTCAAGTATAAAAAACAAAGGAAGTAATTTCAAAATTGCTAAATAACATCACCGTGAAAAGCAAACCCATTAGCTGGAATTAAATAATTGTTTTCTGAGAAAAAGTTTTTTACTGTGAAATACACATACTCATTTCAATAAGTTTTAACAAATACACAGATACCTTTATCAAGATACACAGTAACTGCCCCACTTTAAAAAGTAATTCTGGGCCTCTTTGCATTTCTATGAATGAAATTGCACTGTATATGCTATTTTGAATGCAGCTCTATGGCTATGTAGCATTTATGAGGTTTATTAATGTGTTTGCAAGTATCAGTGGTTTGTTCCTTTTTATTGCTTAGTAACATTTCAATGTGTGATTAGTATACTTTACTGAGCAGAAGTGTTTAACTTCTGTGACGTTTAATTGTCCTTTTTATCATTTTATTTTTATTTTTTCTGTATCTAAATTCTTTGCCTACTCAAAGTTGCAAAGTTTTAAAAATAATTTTGTGCGTGATGTAAGATAGGAGTCTAGGATTTCCTCCCATATGTATACATTCTGTTTTTATAACACAATTTGTTAAAAATATTTGTTCTTATTTATTGAATTGCTTGGGTGCCAATGTAGAAAAATCAATGCTTGAGTCTATTTCTGGGCTCTCTGCTCTTTCATTTATTTATTTGGTTTTGCTTTAGCTTTATACTAAATACTTAAGTCAGGTCTTTTAAATTTGTTCTTCTTCAAGATTTATCTAAGTGTATTAAGCTCTTAATATTTGCAAGTAAATTTTAATACCTGCTTGTAATTTACTATTTAATAAAACAAAAGGAAAACCCAAAATTTTGTTGAGATTATGATGGATATTAAAATGAAATTATAGATCAACTTGAAGAAGTTACATTTTTACCATATTAATCTTTCCATTCCATGAATATTTCTCTCCAGTTTTCAGGTCTTTTAAAATTCCTCTTAACAGTATTTTATAGATTCCAGTATAAAAGACATGCCCATCTACAGCCTGATTTTTCCTAACAGATTTATGTTTTTAACACTGTTGTGAAGTAGTTTTAAGCTGCCAGTTTTGCTCAAAATATGTAGAAATTAAATTAATTTGTGTATATTTATTTTGTATCTCATAAACTTTCAGTATTCACTTGTAGTTTTAGTTATTTTGCAGTTTCTTTAGGATTTTACATATTAGGATCCTATATAAACAATTCTGTCCGTGAATAGAGGCAGTTATATATATTTTTTTACTACAGTCTTCCTTTCCTTTAGTTCTTTTATTTGTTTCTTTTTTGCCTTTTAATATTCTGACTTGGTCCTCAGTATAAATTCAAATAGAAATTCTGACAGTGTATTTCCTTCCCATGTTTAAAATATTTCAGAGAAAGCAGTAAGTTCTATAGAATTAAGTATATTAGATATAGATTTTTACAGATGCTCTGTATTCATTTCTCATTTACTGAGGTTTTTTTTTTTTTAATATGAGTAGAGAAAGGGTCTTGTTATGTTGTCCAGTCCGGTCTCTAATTCCTGGCCTCAAGCAATCATCCCACCTCAGTCTCCCAAATTCTGGGATTACAGGCATGAGCCACCACCAGTGGCCATTTGCTGAGTCTTTTAAGTAAAAGCAGGTGTTTAATTTTGTGGAACATTTTTTTACGTCTATTGAGATGATTATATAATTGTGCTCATTTTTTCTGTTATTGTAGTGATTGATTAATTTTTGAGTTAACTATTCCTACATTCCTGAGGTAAACATAATCTAGACATGTGCTGTATTATATTTTATTATACATTGATTAATTGTATTTGTTTATATTTTCAAGGGCTTTTTTCTCTTTATTATTGATATCTGTAATTTTGTTTGTAATGTTTTCATGTTTAGGTATTAAGATTATATTGGTCTCATGAGCTAAGTTGGAGCATATTTCTACTTGCTCTATATTTTAGCAAGATTTGAGTATATTTAGTCTTATTTCTTCTTTTTACGTTTGATAAATTTCACTAGTAGGATTATGTGCCTAGAGTTTTAGTTATTGAAAAATCTGAATTCTTTTGAAGGTTAATGAAAAATAAATATCTCTACTAGCAGTTTCATGTTAGTCTGGTTTATCTGCCTATTTATGGTACACTAAACTTGATATAATTTTACTAGCTTTGGGTGTTATACAGATCTTAATGCAGCTTGAATCCGTTAAACATTTCTTTGCTTCTCCCCAACCCTTCATTAACAACATTTTAGTTAACCTGAGCTTTTGCATTCTGGAACTAATTTTTAATTATGCAAGACTTTGTGCCATATATAAATGAGGGGAAAGAGTTATTTTGCTGTGGGAATAACTTTATTTTCATTTATAAAATTTTATTCATTAACGTTATTACAAAATAAATTTATGTACTTCCTTAATATACTAATTTTCTTGAAATTGAAAAGATTTAAAACTTTTATACGTAAAGCCGATTGTAAGTGAGTAGGGTTTTTTGGTTTGTTTTTTGTTTGTTCGTTTTTGAGACGGAGTCTTACTCTGTCTCCCAGGCTGGAGTGCAAAGGCGCCATCTCCGCTCACTGCAAGCTCCGCCTCCCGGGTTCGCGCCATCTCCGCTCACCTCAAGCTCCGCCTCCCGGGTTCACGCCATTTTCCTGCCTCAGCCTCTTGAGTAGCTGGGACTACAGGCGCCTGCCACCACGCCCGGCTAATTTTTTGTATTTTTAGTAGAGATGGAGTTTCACTGTGTTAGCCAGGATGGTCTCGATCTCCTGACCTGGTGATCCGCCCGCCTCCGTGCTGGGATTACAGGCGTGAACCACCGCACCTGGCCGTAAATGAGTAAGTTTTAAGAAAGTGCTGAAGTTAGTTATAACTTACTTCTTACTTACTTAAATGAGTAAGTTTTAAGAAAGTGCCGTAGTTAGTTATAACTTACTTCTGAACCTCATCTTACATTGTACAACTTTAAGTATATTGATTGGCTTACTTTGTTAAAGTATGGTGTTTTATAATTTTTTATAAAATATAATTTCTATCAAACCAATACGAAATTTCTGAAGAAGTATGAACACAGTTAACACAGTGCGAATGCAGTTAACCTTTTTATAGTTTTCCATGTTCAGATAGAAGTGAAGCAATTTGTCTAGGAATAAGACAAATAATTGTTGGTTTCTGTAATGAAATAAAAATAATATATCTATCTTACTTGCTGATTATTGATAACAAATAGTCTGACAACACTAGAAGGGTCAAAACATGTGAGTACAGACTGTACATGGAAAGGTGTCATATGAGAATTTCAATACTACAAGTCGAGCATTCTCAATTTGAAAATCTGAAATCCAAAATGCTCCAAAATCAAAAACATTTTGAGCACTCATGTGACACCACAAGTGGAAAATTCCAGATAAAAATTATTAACACAAATTTTGTTTCATGCACAAAATTATTAAGAATATTGTTTAAAATCACCTTCAGGCTATATGTGTAATTCACAAATGTATTTTATGTTTAGACTTGGGTCCCACCCCCAAGATATCTCATTATGTATATGCAAGTATTCCAAAATTGAAGAAAACCAGAAATCCAAAACAATTCTGGCCCTAAGCATTTCAGATAAGGGATATTCATTAAACCTGTATATGGACTGAGTTGTTTGATAACACCATGCTATCTGTAAAGGTGCCAAATCAGAAACAGTTTATCTTTTGTAAATATGCTATTCATTTAGAAATCACTAAAAATTATAGTATGCTCTTTTATTGAAGTTGCATATTGTTTTAAAAAGTTATGTCTTTTTTCCCGAAGATATCAAAATCTTTATTATATCATATTATATTATATTAATTTTGTCTTATTTCCACCCATGGATTATTCGTCACCCCTTTAAGGGTAATATTTTGCATTATTAATGTTTGTACTTCTGGTTCTTTGTTAACTACTGCTCATTAAATATCTATTATTTGGAAATATTTAAACTGGATGAATTCTAGTATTTTAAGAATATGAAAGTTATTGTTCATCTACTACTGGACACACATTTCTCAAAAAACCTGATAAAATCTGTTAGAAAAGTTACATTTCTCAGATCTGAGTAATGTCTTGTTCCTCCATCAAAAGTCTCTTCTCCATGAAGAATTAATTGAGGCTGTGTAATTTTAGCAAAGACTTTTTACTCTCTTGTAAGCATAAATGATCTAAGTATAGCTACGTGGCTTGTCTGATCTTTCTCTTTCTGAAGATGGAAGAGAAAGGCAGTCCATTTAAAATGTCTAAATATGACACTCTGGACCTTACAATATTTGCTCAACTTCATTACTGTACTGATATTTGCAGGGATTGAAATTATTTTCTTGATCCTCTCATGAGAATTTTAAAACTTTGGAATCTTTCACTTGAAATGATCTTGATTTTTTGGAAACAATCTGATTTCCTTTTTTATTAGCATTACATTGTGATTGAAGCAGATCGAATGACTCCTCAGAAGCAAAAAATATCAGATTATATATATATTTTTTCTTTTCAAGATATTGAGTAGAAAGGCCACTCTGCTATTTCCCATAATGAATCTTTCATTTAAAGATATGGGTGAAGAACATTTACAAGGATCCTGGCATCTGGGTTACTGTTGCTATAATTGTATTTATGCATTTGACTTTAGTTAATTTTTCCAGTAAGATGAAACAAACTGAAGAGACAGAGACACTATCACTTAAAAATGATATTAGATTTTATTCAAGATCTGTTTGTCCACAAAATTTATATTCGAAACTACTTTATGCATATAAATAAATTTCATGAATTATACTCTCACCAGATAGTCAAATATAATTAGTAGTTTTTCCCCTAAAATCAAAGAAAAAAAACATATTTAGTAAGTGATGTAAAATTGATTTCTTGCCTGAAATGATAATATGAGATATTTTGTAGTCAATGATTTGCACCGTATCATCTGTAATAATGCAGACACACCTTTGGAAGAAAAAGTGGTATTGAGTTTTAAAGGAAATGTAGAAAAATCACAGCTCTAATTTAATTGGTCTTGATACATAATTATATGAAGGTAAGTAACATATTGAACTAGTATTTTGTCACTTCTGGTGAAGTATGAGCATGAAACTGTGCCATGATAATTACTTTTAATAAATTACTGACATTATTAAATTGTATCGAACGCACAATTTTGAGCTTGCCCAGTTTATCTACCTTTATGTTACGGAAGCCATAATTTTCTCTTTTACTTTGGGATGGTTTTCTCTACAGAGGAACTCTAAATCTTTCCTATCCCATAAATACGTGAACATAAACCCGTGATTTATTGCAATTTAGCTTCTGTTTCTGTGGAGGAGGTTTACTGTGCTGAGAAAACTCATTAATCTCATTCACAGCTCGTAGTATAAACATAACCTTTACAATATATAACAGAACAAATTATGTGTTTGTGTGATTTACTGTTTCTGTTTTGGAAAGAGAACAAATTGTAGTTTTTTTTTCCTTTTATTTTTAATATTTATTGATCAATTTGCACTATTAACACAAACCAGGTACAAAATACATTATTTTTCATTTTGACATTTGTTTTTACCTTTATTTATTATAAAAAGAAATATCAAAATGTGACTTGACATAAAACAAACTTCAAAGCAAAACTATCTTCTGATGTATTCTTGTATTATAAAATTGGTTTGTGATACCGAATGTATGAACATAATTTTATATCTACATGTTGATATCTCTTAAATTCCATTTTATATTAACTTTGTACAAAATTTATTTACACTATGCTAATTTTTGCAGAATAATTTCTTTTTTTGTGTTCTAAACAGTTTTGCTATGCCATTCTAGATTCTTCTGAGACCTACTAGTTGAGTTTTTGAAGGTGTAATTGTGGTAATGTGAAAAAAGGTCTGCTACCACTTTATGAACTTTGCTCTAAATCAATTCTCATTTGTTTCATTTGTCTTTGCTATTTCCTGAAAATTTTATTTCGTATAATTTGCTCTCTTTATCAACACTGGCATTTAAAAGGATGATTCTCAATTTCTTCTGTAGCACTGGACTTTCTCAATTGTAAAAGCATTCCAGCATCATTTAGTGGCTTATAAAATCACAATGTCAATAACTAGTGGAAGGAAGTACTGCCTTTTTGAGTTCATAATCTGCAGTATAAACATTTCATTTTTATGTAGTGAAGATTTTAAAGCAATAATTTAACTTAGCAATTGTTAAATCATCATCAATTAAAGGACTATTTAACATATTAAAAAGCATTTTTCTTAGTAAGTTAATAATGATCCAATTAAAATACAATTTCTCTTCATTTCTGTAGATAGAATATTCTGAAAAATATTCATGTCAGATCTTTGACCTGAGACTGAAGGACAAATACTTCTTACAAGGAACTTAGGATGGCTTAAAAATATATCTTCTAGTAATTAAGAACTTCTAAGAAGAAGATCTTCACTTGTTATTTTTTCTTTTTCTTCCTGGCCCCTGGAACCTGAAAGTATACCCTTTAGCTGTCATCCAACCTGTTGTCACCAAGCTTCCCAGAAAGGCAGTAGAGGGCACTAAGAGAATGTGACAGTACAGCATAGATACTGATTGCTTCAAGCACGATGCTATGCAATTCAGAGACAAAGAAGGGGAGTCCATTTTTCAATCATAGGTTATTCTTGGTTTACTGGTCCTGGAACTGAGAATGATATGAAACAGTAGGGTGCTTACCAAATGAATATTCAGTGTTCACTCGGATTAAATCTCAGCCTCTTGGCTGATGATTGAGACCTCTTTCTAAACCAAACTTTGGATATGAGGTCAATATGCATCAGCATATGGCTCAGTTTCTACTATCTGAGGACTTAATGCATAATGCTCTGATAAACTGATTCTTTTCAACTGCCCATTTTTCTTGCCCCTCTGATCCTGGTATGGATAAAGCATATGGGAAATCACAGTGATTAATTTACCAAAGTTCTCGCTCTGTCGGCCAACAGCAAATTACATTTGGACAATACAAGTCTCAGAATTCAATGTACATCTCTAATTTTCCTACCAAAATATTGTGGCCTATCGTTGCATGACAATGGCAATTTCTGAGTGGGATTTGAGATAACAGTAGCAGTGTGGTTGCCTCAAGGAAAGTACCAATTGTTGGCTGCCTAAGTGCTTGCTTACTTTTTACGTTGTGCTTCCAAATCAGGGAATAGAAGAAGGGGATTAGAAAAATATCCTCTAACCAATTTGTCCTTATTACATTATTCAATCCAGTTCTATAGGCCTTGCACTTGGAGAAAATTTGTCCCAGATTATAACAGATTGACTGCCAATCCTATTGTTCTGCATTCAAACAATTTACTGGATGTTTTTGACTTTCCATGAGTATTTACTAGAAAATTGGAAACCAATAGCTTCTTGCCAGACTCTATTTCATATCAAAGTATCTTCTTACCTGTTTTTGTAAATAAAGTTTTATTGGAACACTTCCAAAAAAAAAAAAGCAAAGTATCTTCTTAGAGACACTTGCTTCCAGTCCTCTCTGTACAATTAATTTCAAAAATAATGTTACAATGTACACTTCTATAAAGGTCTATTATTAATATACTTGATGTTTATCTGACTCATCGTGACTGGGGGATAAATCCTTAGAATTGAGGCCATATTTATGCCTATGTATTATATAACATATAGTTAAGTGATGATAACAGGCAAAAGAATAAGCAACACTCAGATTATTGGTCCCAAATGCACTTACGGACTATTAGTTTATATATTTTCCAAATTACTCCTATTTCAGGAAAACACATTGAAAGATGGAATTTAAGAATTCCATGTTGCATTATCCTTCATATCTTTACATTTGTAAAGAAAGCCTGAAAGGTAACTGAAGAGTGAGACCATCTTACAAAATTTGTTGTCAGGTATTCTAGATTATAAGACACAGAGAGAGAGCTGATTGTCAGCTCTTGGGACCAAGGACTTTTAGTTATTCAGAGCTAATGATAAGTGATCCAAGATCATTGAGAATGCTCACAAAAGATATTTTGATAGAGCATGGTTATTATCTTATACATTCATTTTATATGATTAACAGGTAAATATATGAAATTCTCAGATATCTAAAGTCAATCCATGTTAAAACATCTACAGAGAAAGAAAAAGAAGGTAAAAGGCTGATTTGTAAATAGACATTTCACTCTCAGGCTAGACGATTAGCACATAATTTGATCTGAAATGAAGACTGTGCTTTCTAGTAAAGTGGATGAAGTATTACTATTCTATTTTTATGTGTCCCCTCCTTAACACTTCCTTGATGTCACTTCCCTGATGTGACAGTCCTCCATCCCCGGCACAGCCGGATATCTCCTTGCCAGACTTTCCTTTAGTGGTAAGAACAGCTGAAATTGTTTCTGTTTTGAGAGCTGCTTTTCAGAAATTGTTGCAGTGATCAGTGTATATTCTATATAATATGATAAGTTACCGTCTAAAATACCTTCCTGGTCCCTGGCATTTTATAGTGAAATAAAACGTCTTGCCACATACCAATTTCATTAGATGAGCAACTTTACTGGCATTATTTTTGCGAGCATTAAACTTTTGGAAGCAACATTAAATAAGCTTTATTTTCTGTTTAAAACAAGTAAAGAAAAATAGTCACGATGTATTAAGTGCTTATCATGCATCAGACTCTGTAATGATGCTTTTGATGTGTCATCTCATTTCATCCTCACAACGACTATGTTCAGTGAGTCCTATCAGAATTTTATAACCAGGTAAGTAAAGCTCAGAGAGCTTAAAACATTGCTCAGTACAGTGACAACATTCAAACCCAAACCCTTTGAGAGCACAATCCTTGAGCTCTCTAATGTGGCCAGCTGCCATTTACCGCTGTAGTTTTCCTTTCTGATATTTGGGCCATTGTTGTACCTCATTAACAGATAGGCTTGGAAGAGATTATTTCATTAAAAATTACTAGTTACATTCTTCAGCACAGTGTGGAAAAAGCTGTTTGGAATAATAATTCTGTTCATACTTTTAAATGACCTTTCCTCAATATTGGATTATTTGCTTGAACTTGTAATAGGCTAAGGTGCATGCTTACACAGAGCCTGGACTTGATGCTGCATTAAGAGTCAGCCAGCATTTGGCATAGCAGGTGTAACAAGCCAAAAATTTATTCTCAAAAAGAATTGGCCTCAACCTGGGCATAGCACCTCAGAATAAGTACTAAAGAGTTGTGGTGGGTTTTTTTTTTTAATATGTAAAATTTACAGTGGGGTATTTCATTTGAATATACATCTCATTGAATATCTGTATAGGAATTGTTTTATTTCAACTGAGAAATAGTTTAACTTGTTTGAATTTTTTAACTGAAACTATATTTCCTTTTATTAGTATAGAAATTTGATAAGCAAATTGTGTGCTCCTATAGTTAATACACAAGCTATTATAGTTTACAGTTTAATGGATTTACTTCACTTTTGGTATTTACCTCTTGTCTTTTTGCTCAATATTTGTTTTACTGGGATTCATCACAGATATAGTTATTTAATTGTAACCTTAATAAAACTACACATTAAAACCTTATGCAACCAGTTGGGGCATAAAAACCTCAAAAACAAATGAATAAATACAAACCTGAACCACTCACAGGATAATGATTTTGTGCCTTGTAAAACTTTAGAGACTCGGCCGGGTGCGGTGGCTCACACCTGTAATCCCAGCACTTTGGGAGGCCAAGGTGGGTGGATCATGAGGTCAGGAGTTCCAGACCAGCCTGACCAAACTGGTGAAACCCCATCTCTATTAAAAATACAAAAATTAGCTGGGCATGATGGCACGTGCCTGTAATCCCAGCTACTCAGGAGGCTGAGGCAGGAGAATCACTTGAACCTGGGAGGCAGAGGTTGTAGTGAGCCGAGATCGTGCCACTGCACTCCAGCCTGGGTCACAGAGCGAGACTCTGTCTCAAACAAACAAACAAACAAAATTTTAGAGACTCAATGCATGATTATCATTCCCAGAGTACTAATTTCTGTCATTACAAAATTTTATAAATATTTTTTAGTTTTAATTATTATGGATATATAATAGTTGTACATATTTATGGGGTACCTGTGATATTTTGATACAAGCATACAATGTGTAATGATCTAATCAGAGCAATTGGAATATCCATCACTTCAAGCATTTATCATCTCTTTGTGTTAGGAACATTCCAGTGCCACTCTTCAAGCTATTTTGAAATATACAATAAATTATTGTTAACTGTAGTCATCACATTGTGCTACAAAATACTATATTTTATTCATTCTATGTAACAGTATTTTTATCCACATTAACCACTTCCCTCTTTATTTCCCCTCCCCATTACCTTTTCCAGCCTCTGCCATCATTCTGATATCTCCAGGAGTTTAATTTTTTCAAAGACCTAATTTTGAATGCTTAGCCTAAGCCATCATCATCACTCACCCAGATGATTGCAGTAGTTTCCAAATTGATCTCTCTGCTGCAACTCATGTCTCCTACTCACAGTACTTTCTCCACAAAGCATCCAAGGAATGTTTTGAAAAATTAAAATTAATTTGTCACCATCCTCCATATACTTAAAATACTTTCATGATCTTGCAATGAAGTTAAACTAAAATCTCAAGTTTCTTAACTTACCCTAAACGATTCTTCATCAACTTCACCTGGGAACACTCACAGTCTACTGATTTACATTGACCTACACCTCAGACATTTTAGGTGTATATTTTCAGCCTCATCCCATCCCCTCCACCCAAAAATATCCTTCTAAGCAATCTGGTGTCATCTACAATGGTTCCTTGTGAGAAATAACACTCCAGATCATTCATTCTCAACTATGTCTCCTGGGCTTTTCTCTTCCACATTGCTACTTTTATTTCAACTGCAGCAGTTTTCACAATTTATAGTCAGATATTTGTTTATTGTATGTATTTTTCTAGACTGTAAATTCTCTGATGGAAGGAAGAATATCCAATTGTTTATAACTATTTATTTGGTACCTATTAGATATCACTCAGCTTTTGTAATTAAAGCACAACCTTGGGTACTTTCAAATACATTTTCCTGAAACCTATATTACAAATACCTTTTTATTATTTATCCCTATGTTTCACCATTAATTTAAAACTCATCAATATTTACACAATTATTTACTTACAATTAAAATTAAGCATGTGGATGTGATAGCAATATTCAGTGGAATCCATTTAAAACTACACATTTCACGTGAAATCAAAGCCCTTTCCTTATGGAGAATTTTCAAGTCAACGGGACCTAAAACACATACTTTGTATTCAGAGGAGCTTGATTATTTGTTATGAAATGTCTCATAGTATCTGGTGCATAATATTTATGTTGCAGTTATATTTGTGACAGTATGTAGAAAGAATGGAGGTAATTATGGTATGATAGAAAATATATATTATAATCAGTATTAGAAGAGATATTTCTAGTCACTGCCTTTACTAAATTGTCAAGAATCAGATGAGCTATTGATGACACCTTGCTTACACTTGACTTGACATATAATCCTATGTTTTAATTTAATGGCAAAATGCTTTGCTAATCACATCAAGACATACTTTCCCTACTTCTTACTTTCATGTGTTTATGCGCTATCATTAAGCCTCCTTTATTTTGCAATGCTGCTTTCTCTTTAAGAATAACTAATTTCCAGATCTCTCCAATTTCTACCCTCTCAGTTGCACCTTGTTGCTTATGCCATAACCACTTTTTCATGCTCACTTCATTATGTTGGTGTTTTAAGCAGAACACCTGCTAAGGGGTTATCTACTTTTGAAAAGATCCAATTGTCTTTAGAGCAAAGTGAAATATAGGCACAGAGGCCCAATTATGATTAACTGTTAGCATAATTGTAATTATAAGTAGAATATTTCATTATATTACATCTGTTGACATTTTAAATGAATCTCTGTAATGCGCTACACTAATAAGCAGCAAGGAACTGCTGACTTGGCACACTTTTGGATGGCATTTGTGACAACAAAAGAGGTTATGAAAATGAATTTGCCATAGGAGTCCTACCGAGTTAGTTACTATGATTCACAAGTTTATTATGGTAATAAAGCAACACGAGACAGTAATACTAGGGACTCAGATAATCAAGGAATGCACAATATTGCTCCCAACACATTGTGAAGAAGAACTAAGAAGTGCTGGGAATTGTGTACAATCTAGTAGCAGCTGTCTCACTACTGAAACACATCAGAAGGTCCTCTTCACCTTGTCTCTTCTCTGCTTGGTTCTTCCATTTGCAGTTTTCCTGAGAATATATGAATTGTTTCGGCAACACAGAAAAATTATTCTCATTGTGGCCTCAAGGTTGCAGGCTCACTTCTTTAATAGGAGGACACAGAGAAATGGTGCAGATTTAATCTTCAAACACAATGGGGGTTGTAATTTTTCTCTTCCCTGTGTGATTTCTACATGAAGTGACAGGGTTCAAACAAGCACATGAAACAGAAGTGATGAAGGTCAATGGATGTTGAAGGAAACCAACTCTTGAGATGTATAAATCTGGATTATCTCTCTGGCGTATACAAACAAGTCAGCATGTGTTTTGTACTGAAGCATAAATAGCAAAATCCCTGCCAAATATCAATGTCTGTTTGAAAAATCTTGTTTAAAACCTCCTTCATTGCCATTGACATTGTCTTGTTGACTATTTATAGGACATTTGTAATAAAGTAATACATTTGCTTTGTTTTGTCTATATTTTATGATTAGACAATTTTAAAAAGTTATGGTCAAATAAATTCATTCAAACCCTATAAAACTTTTCTTGGGACATGCAAATCAAGTATACTCGTCTCTATAGACGGAATTATATGTTTTTTTATTGCTGTGTAACAAATTATCATGAATTTAGTAGCTCAAAAAACACCTCATTAGGCTGCCCGCGGTAGCTCATGCCAGTTTGGGATGCCTAGGCCAGCGGATCACTTGAGGTCAGGAGTTCAAGACCAGCCTGGCCAACATCGTGAAACCTCGTCTCTACTAAAAATACAAAAAAAAAAAAAAAAATTAGCTCTGTGTGGTCGTGGGCACCTATAATCCCAGCTATTCAGGAGGCGGAAGCAGGAGAATTGCTTGAACCCGGGAGGCAGAGGTTGCAGTGAGCTGAGATCGTGCCACTGCACTCCAGCCTGGGCAACAGAATGAGAATCTGTCTCAAACAAAACAGTACAAACAATTAAAAAAAATCTCATTAGCTACAAGTCTGTGGGTTAGAAGTCTGGATACAGTGTGGCTAGGTTCTGTACTCAGTGTCTCAAAAGGGGTATCATTGAAGATGTTGGCGAGGCTGTGTTCTTGTCTTGATCGTCCGGGGAAGAATATTTCCAGACTCATTCAGGTGGTTGGCTAATTTCAGTTCCTTGCACTAAAAGCACACAAGTCCCTATTTCTTTGCTGGCTGTCCACTGGGGATCCCTTTGAGCTTCTAGAAGCTGTTTTTACTTTTTGCCACTTGGTGTCTATTATCTTCAAAGCCAGCAACAGAGAACTTCCCTTGCATGGGTTTCCTTTCACACTTCAAATCTTTCTGACTTTCCCTGTATGTAACCTCTAGGCCTAGATTCAAAAGGTCATATGGCTCGCCCATATAATCTTTCTATTGCATAGTGAACTGAGTTGGGACTTTAATTACATCTGCAAAATCCTTTTATAGTAGTACATACGTTAGTGTTTTGTTGGATCACTGGAAGAAGGTATGTGTATACTAGAAGTTAGAATATCGGAATATTAGAGACCACCATTCAATTCTGCCTATCACTTAGTCATTACTGCAAACACATGCTCAAACTATCAAAAAATGCAGGAGAATCTGATAGAATTATATTGCTGCATAGTGACTTTAGGTAGTATTTTCAGAGTGCAGCACCAAAAATCAACATCATAACTTTGTGGAACATATTTTTGACTGATTTATTACACAAAAAATAGTAATTTATTATTTTTATTAAATATTCAGTTCATCATTCATTCATGAAATAGATATTTATTGCATCCTAAATATGCTCAACAGCTGGCCATAAAAAGAGTATGTATAGATTCCTGCTCTCAGAGAACTTATAGATACTTTGTGTCAGACACTTCGTTAGAAACAAAAGATGCAGTTACAGACAAGAAAGACTTGTACTTGAGCTGCTTAAAGTCCTATTGTGAAGAGACATAAAAAGAATAACCACAGAAATAAGTATTTAATTACAAATGAGTGCTATAAAAACAAGAAAATAGGGTTCATTAAGCCATGTATCAGGAATACAACCTAGAAAGAAGAAAAGGAGATTTCCCTGAGAAAGTCATATTTAAGCTGCCATTTGAAGACCAAGGAATTATGACTAGAGACAAGAAGAGAGAACATAGAGTGATTATGGAGAATCTTAGCTTTTTGTTAACTCATGAAAAATATTAATAGCTTTTAAAAACAGTTATACCATATAAAATGGACACAGAAATTTTTTTGTTAAGTAAAATCTGCAATCTGTTTTACAATTAAATGTGTAACTTCTTGAACTAATCATGGGAATAACTTTTGCCTTGAGGCATATGAATAATATGCCTTCTTCCATAAGTGAAATATGTTTAAAATTTTATCTCTCTCTCTCTCTCTCACACACACACACACACACACACACACACACACACACACACACACAGCTTAATAAGTGTCTGGCAAAGTTATAAATCATTTCCAAATAATAACTCATTTAATCCTTGTAATAATCCCATTAGGCTGCTACAATAATTATCTGCATTTTACAGATGAGGAAACTTGAGGCTCAGAGAAATTAAATATAAAGATCGCAGAGTGATCAAAGAGTGAGACAGAATTTGAACCCAGATTGCTTGGCTCCAGGGTTTGTGGCATTGTCTTTTATGCTATACTGCCCATGGCAAGACGTAGGCAACACCTAGGACCCAGACCAGAATACACTGCATGGTACACAATCAGTATTACCTCCCTTTTGAAACACTGACCTTTTTTTGAGTTGCTGCACCCTGTGTTTTTTGCGTGCTTAATAATGACTGTTCAGCTTTGGAAATAAATCACACCTGAAAAGACTTTGCTTTCTTTATAACCACTTTTTATCAAACTGGTACATTGTTTTTAGAACATTCTCAGAGACTGAAAAAGCACCTTTTTTTTGAATGCTTGTCTATGTTTGGTAAATATTTCATGTTAGTAAATATTTTATTTCTAATATGGATAAAATACATATCTAAAATATATGTGAACATATAATCAAGTTGCTTGAAATTATTGCAGAAGTATTGTATTGAATTTGTGTTTTTAAAAAAATTTTAGGTATACAAAAAAATGAAAACAAGTCATAATTATTTACAGAACCAAATGTAGCCATCACTTTCTTAATATTATTCTTCCCTCCCTCAATATTAATCCTGTTTTCATTTCCATAGGTCATTTCCCACAGGAACATATGAATTTGATAATTTTTTATAACCCTTTCCTTTCTGGATTAAGGAAATTAGGAAAGAAAAAGCAATTAAAGGTGTACAAATTGAAAATAAGAATTCTGTCTTTTGCAGACAAAATATTCATGTCTATAAATAATCCTAAAGCATCTACTAAAATACACTAGACTACTATGTGAATTTAGAAAAGTTGAATAATTCTAGTTGAAAGTAATAAAAGTTAATTTTAACTACACACTAGGAACAAACAAATGAAAAATAAAATTAAACATATGGTTTACAATAAGACCAAAACATAAAATACTTGGTGGTAAATGTAAAATTCTATGTACAATATTTTATAGTGAAAACTAAAATATACATCTTTCTAAAATAAATTAGAGGAGTCGTAAAAGGAGAGAGAATGAGTTAGCCAGGGTTCTGTAGAGAAACAGAACCAATAAAAGGTACTTAAATAAGGAGAGAGACTGATTTTAAGAAAATGGCTCCCACAGTTGTGGGGGATGCCATATCCAAAATCTCTAGAGTAGGGAAGCTCTCTGGAAGTCCTGAGAGGAGTTGATGTTGCTGTCGAGTCTGAAAGCAGTCTGAATTCTTCCTTTTCAGGGAGCCTCCATCTTCTCTCTTAAGGCCTCCCACTGATTGGATAAGATGCACACACATTATGGAAGTTAGTCTACTTTACTCAAAGTCTGTTATATTAATATTAATCACATTTTAAAAATACCTTTATAGCAACATCTGCAGTGGTGTTTGACTAACGACCAGGCAGCATAGTCTAGCCAAGTTGACTCATAAAATTAACCATCACAGAAAGACATATACCATGTTCATAAAATGGGACACTCAACATTTTTGAAACGATATCCTTAAATTAATCTATAGATTTTATGTGATCATCTCAGTAAAAATGCCTGTGGGCTTTTTTTTTTTTGGTGGAAATGTACAAGCTGCTATTTAAATCTATAAGTATTTGAAAATGAACTAGTACAGCAAACATAATTTTGAATGCAAAGAACAGTTAGAGAATTTAAACATCCTAGTTTTAAGATTTACTACAAAGTTAAAATAAACAGGTAATTATGGTATTAATAATAAGATGGACACACAGAGATTACAGAAATACACTCCTGTGTATATGATGAATTGACTTTTGAAAAGGTGCTAAGGAATGAAATAGGAAAAGAACACTCAATTTAAGAAATAATTTTGAAACATATGATTTAATTTTAGACATATGTGTGTATTTTAATTTTTATTATATTTATTTATTTTGAGACAGAGTCTCGCTTTCTCACCCAGGCTGGAGTGAAATGGTGCAATCTTGGCTCACTGCAACCTCTGCCTCCTGGGTTCAAACAATTCTCTTGCTTTAGCCTCTTGAGTAGCTGGGATTACAGGTGCATGCCACCATGCCTGGCTAATTTTTGTATTTTTAGTAGCGATGGGGTTTCAACATGTTGGCCAGGCTGGTCTCAAACTCCTGACCTCAGGCGATCCACTTGCCTTGGCCTCCCAAAGTGCTGGGATTACAGGCGTGAGCCACCCCGCCCGGCCTGTATTTTTATATCTCACAAAATACACAAAACTTAAGTCCAAATAGATTATTAACCTAGATGTCAAAGTTAAAGCTATAGAACTTCTAGAAAAGAGCACAGAAAAAAAAATCTGTAAACTTTGGTAGCAAAAATGTCTTCAACAGGACAAAAAAGGTACCAGAGTTAAGGAAGATAATTGATAAGTGAACATCAAAGTTAAAATATTTTGCTGTTGAAAATTCACAATTTCATTAATAAAATGAAAATGAAAACACAGATGGGCTGAAAATATTTGCAATTTTTATGTCTCATAATGACATATCTAAAAAAATTTAAAAACTTAAAACCCACTACTAAGAAGATAATTTTTAAATGTGCAAAATGCATTAAAACAAACATCAAAAAAGAAGCTCATCAAAAGATGCTCAACATTGTTGGGCATCAAGGAAATATAAATTATTACTATAATGCAATATCACTACAATTTCACCACAATAGCTAAAATTAGACTGATAATATAAGTGTTAGTGAGGATGTGATATAATAGACCTCTGATACATTGATGGCAGGAGTACAACATGGCAGAAAAATTTTGGACAATTACTAGACAGTTTCTTACAGAGATTAACATAACCACCATATGACCCAGCAATCCCACTCTAGGTATTCATCTGAGAAAAGTAAAAACATATTTTCTCACAAAAACATGAGAATAATGCTTCAGGACAGCTTTATTTGTAACAGCCAAAAACTAGAAAACTCTAAAATGGCTATCAAAAAGTGAAATCATAAGCTTGTGTTGTATTTATATAAAGGGAAATTAATCACCAAGTTAAAAATGAATGACTGATATACAAACACTGTGGGTAAATCTCAAAACCTTTAAGGTGAAAATGAAAGACCAGACACCAAAGTCTTCATTCTATATAATTTCATTTATGTGAAATTCCAGGACAGACAAAGTGTAGTAATAAGTGAGAGGTTTGACAGAGAAGGGATGAAGAAAGAAAACATTTATTTATTTATTTATTTATTTTTCTGTATTTCTACTAAAAAAAAAAAAAACTGACATGCTTGTGCAGAACATGCAGGTTTGTTACATAAGTATATGTGTGCCATGGTGGTTTGCTGCACCTATTGACCCATCCTTTGAGTTCCCTCCCCTCACCTCCCACCCCCACAAGAGGCCCTGGTGTGTGTTGTTCCCCTCTCTGTGTCCATGTGATCTCAGTGTTCAACTCTCACTTATGAGTGAGAACATGCGATGTTTGGTTTTCTGTTCCTGTGTTAGTTTGCTGAGGGTGATGGTTTCTAGCTTCATCCATGTTGCTGCAAGGACATGATCTTCCTTTTTATGGCTGCAAAGTATTCCATGGTGTATATGTACCACATTTTCTTTATCCAGTCTATCATTGATGGGCATTTGGGTTGGTTCCATGTCTTTGGTATTGTAAATAGTGCTGTAATAAACATATGCGTGCATGTGTCTTTACAGCAGAATGATTTCTATTCCTTTGAGTATGTACCCAATAATGGGATTGCTGGGTCAAAAGGTATTTCTGGTTCTTGATCCCTGAAGAATCACCGTACTGTCTTCCACAATGGTTGAACTAATATACAGACCCATCAACAATGTGAAAGCATTCCTATTTCTCCACAGCCTCACCAGCATCTATTGTTTCCTAACATTTTAATAATCACCATTCTGACTGACATGAGATGACATCTCATTGTGGTTTTGATTTGCATTTTCTGGTGATCAGTGATGTTGAGCTTTTTTTCATTTGTTGGCTGCAAAAATGTCTTCTTTTCACAAGTGTGTGTTCATATCCTTTTCCCACTTTTTGATGGGGTTGTTCGTTTTTTTCTTGTAAATATGTTTAAGTTCCTTGTAAATTCTGGATATTAGACCTGAATGTAAACATTTATATTTGTTGACTGGAATTGTAGTTAACATGGGTGAATACATTTTCCCAAACTTCCCAAACTCACACTTAAAATGGATGAGTTTTATTTCATATAAATTATACCTAAGTTGACTTAAAAAAATCTTGCTTTATAGAACACTTTTGGTCATATTTTGTTTTTAATAGTTTCATGTAATTTATTTGCCCCCACTATCTTTCATGGGATGACGTGCTTGTTTCTAGATTCGTTTCACACCCCACTGCCATCCCTCATTATTGAAAAGTTAAGTCACATATGGTAGAACTTTTCAGCTTATAAACATACTAGGATAATTTGGTAAAACATTTGGATTGTATTCCATTACTAGATGTTAAGAATCATTTGTTAATTCAATAATATTATCAGTGATGACAGAGATTAGAACATTAGAAGTCATTTGAAATGAAGGATAATTCATAAGTAATCAAAAAATTGGGTAATCCACCAAATTCTACTTGTCACTTGGGTATAGATTTTTAAATATCATGAGCTAACCACAGATATTTTGTGCCCTCTGAGAGATAACACTTTTGATAAATAAGCATGAATAAGCTTATCTGATAAATAATAAGCATAAATAATGGGCACACTTGGGTATAGATTTTTAAATATCAAAAATTAAATTTAAGAGCCAGGCACACAGTTCATGCCTGTAACCCCAGAGCTTTGGGAGGCTGAGACGGGTGGATTGCTTGAGGCCAGGAGTTGGAGACCAGCCTGGCCAACATGGTGAAACCTCGTCTCTATTAAAAATTAGCAGGCCATGGTGGCCCATGTCTGTAATTCCAGCTACTTGGAAGGCTGTGGCACGAGAATCGCTGGAACCTGGGAGGCAGAGGTTGCAGTGAGTCGAGATCATGCCACTGCACTCCAGCCTGGGTGACAAGGTGAGATTCTGTCTAAAAAAAATTAATTAATTAATTAAATTTAAAATATGATATTACATGACCTTTAATATTAGGATGAGAAAAAATACTAAATTTCATTGCTGCCAAAACTGTTAACTGATTATTTCTCAAATACATGAAAATCAGTTTCTGAAGAATTAGTCACCTCCCTTCACAACTACTATAATACAATAAAGCAAGATGTTTTAGGTGCTGTGTAGACATACATTTAAAAATTCATAGGTGCATTTTTATACATATTTACCTCAATATACATTAAAGTATAACTGTATATCAAAACTATAACTTTGGTGGGTCCATCCCAAGATGGCCGAATAGGAACAACTTTGGTCTGCAGCTCCCAGTGTGATCAGTGCAGAAGATGGGTGATTTCTGCATTTCCAACTGAGGTACCTTGTTCATCTCATTGGGACTGGTTGGACCGTCAGTGCAGCCCATGGAGGGTGAGCTGAAGCAGGGCGGGGCATTGCCTCACCCAGGAAGTGCAAGGGGTAAGGGGATTTCCCTTTCCTAGCCAAGGGAAGCCATGACAGACTGTACCTGGAAAATTGGGACATTGCCACCCAAATACTGCACTTTTCCAATGGTCTTAGCAAATGGCACACGAGGAGATTATATTCCGCACCTGGCTCAGCAGGTCCCACACCCATGGAGCCTTGCTCACTGCTAGCCCAGCAGTCCAAGATCAAACTGCGAGGTGGCAGCCTGGCTGGGGGAGGGGCGTCCACCATCACTGAGGCTTGAGTAGGTAAACAAAGAGGCCTGGAAGCTCGAACTGGGTGGAGCCCATCGCAGCTGAACAAGGCCAGCTCAACAAGGCCTGCCTGCCTCTGTAGACTCCACTTCTGGGAGCAGGGCATAGCTGAACAAAAGGCAGCAGAAACTTCTGCAGACTTAAACATTCCTGTCTGACAGCTTTAAAGAGAGTAGTGGTTCTCCCAGCATGGTGTTTGAGCTCTAAGAACAGACAGGCTACCTCCTCAAGTGGGTCCCTGACCCTCATGTAGCCAAACTGGGAGATACCTCCCAGTAGGGGGCTGACTGAACCTCATACAGCTGGGTGCCCTTCTGAGACAAAGCTTCCAGTGGAAGGATCAGGCAGTAATATTTGCTGTTCTGCAATATTTTTGTTCTGCAACCTCCGCTGGTGATACCCAGGCAAACAGGATCTGGAGTGGACCTCCAGCAAACTCCAACAGATCTGTAGCTGAGGGATCTGACTATTAGAATGAAAACTAACAAATGGAAAGGAATAGCATGAATATCAACAAAAAGGACATCCACACCAAAACTCCATCTGTAGGTCACCATTGGCAAAGACCAAAGGTAGATAAAACCACAAAGATGGGGAGAAACCAGAGCAGAAAAGCAGAAAATTCTGAAAACTGGCTGGAGCGCCTCTTCTCCTCCAAAGAATTGCACCTCCTTGCCAGCAACGGAACAAAGCTACTTGTCACTTGGGTATAGATTTTTAAATATCATGAGCTAACCACAGATATTTTGTGCCCTCTGAGAGATAACACTTTTGATAAACAATGAGAATGACTTTGACGAGTTGACAGAAGTAGGCTTCAGAAGGTCAGTAATAACAAACCTCCGAGCTAAAGGAGGATGTTTGAACCCATCCCAAGGAAGCTAAAAACTTTGAAAAAAGATTAGATGAATGGCTAACTAGAATAAACAGTGTAGAGAAGACCTTAAATGACCTGATGGAGCTGAAAACCATGACACAAGGACAACATGACACATGCACAAGATTCAGTAGTCGATTTGATCAAGTGGAAGAAAGGGTATCAGTGATTGGAGATCAAATTAATGAAATAAAGCAAGAAGAGAAGTTTAGAGAAAAAAAGAGTAAAAAGAAATAAACAAAGCCTCCAAGAAATATGGAACTATGTGAAAAGACCAAATCTATGTCTGATTGGTGTACCTTAAGGTGATGGGGAGAATGGAACCAAGCTGGAAAACACTCTTCAATATATTATCCAGGAGAACTTCCCCAACCTAGCAAGGCAGGCCAACATTCAAATCTAGGAAATACAGAGAACACCACAAAGATACTCCTTGAAAAGAGCAACCCCAAGACACATAATCATCAGATCCACCAAGGTTGAAATGAAGGAAAAAATGTTAAGGGCAGCCAGAGATAAAGGTCGGGTTACCCACAAAGGGAAGCCCATCAGACTAACAGCGGATCTCTCGGCAGAAACTCTACAAGCCAAAAGAGAGTGGGGGCCAATATTCAACATTCTCAAAGAAAAGAATTTTCAACCCAGAATTTCATGTGCAGCCAAACTAAGCTTCATAAGTGAAGGAAAAATAAAATTCTTTACAGACAAGCAAATGCTGAGAGATTTTGTCACCACCAGGCGTGCCTTACAAGAGCTCCTGAAGGAAGCACTAAACATGGAAAGGAACAACCAGTACCAGCCACTGCAAAAACATGCCAAATTATAAAGACCATCGATGCTAGAAAGAAACTGCATCAACTAACGGGCAAAACAACCAGCTAACATCATAATGACAGGATCAAATTCACATATAAAAATATTAACCTTAAATGTAAATGGGCTAAATGCTCCAATTAAAAGACACAGACTGGCAAATTGGATAAAGAGTCAAGACCCATCAGGGTGCTGATTCAGAAGACCCATCTCACGTGCAGAGACACACATAGGCTCAAAATAAAGGGATGGAGGAAGATCTACCAAGCAAATGAAAAGCCAAAAAACAAACAAACAAAAAAAAAAACAACCAGGGTTGCAATCCTGGCCTTTGATAAGACAGACTTTAAACCAACAAAGATCAAAAGGGACAAAGAAAGAAGGCCACTACATAATGGTAAAGGGATCAATTCAACAAAAAGAGCTAACTATCTTAAATATATATGCACCCAATACAGGAGCACCCAGATTCATAAAACAAGTCCTTAGAGAGCTACAAAGAAACTTAGACTCCTACACAATAATATTGGGAGACTTTAACACCCCACTGTCAATATTAGACAGATCAATGAGACAGAAGGTTAACAAGGATATGCAGGACTTGATCTCAGCTCTGCACCAAGTGGACCTAATAGACATCCACAGAACTCTCCACCCCAAATCAACAGAATATACATTCTTCTCAGCACAACATCACACTTATTCCAAAATTGAACACATAGTTGGAAGTAAAGCACTCCTCAGCAAAGATAAAGGAACAGAAATCACAACAAACTGTCTCTCAGACCACAGTGCAATCAAACTAGAACTCAGGATTAAGAAACTCACTCAAAACCACAAAACTACATGGAAACTGAACAACCTGCTCCTGGATGACTACTGGATAAATAACAAAATGAAGGCAGAAATAAAGTTGTTCTTTGAAACCAATGAGAACAAAGACACAACGCACCAGAATCTCTGGGACACATTTAAAGCAGTGTGTAGAGGGAAATTTACAGCACTAAATGCCCACAAGAGAAAGCAGGAAAGATCTAAAATCAACACCTTAACATCAGAATTAAAAGAACTAGAGAAGCAAGAGCAAACACATTCAAAAGCTAGCAGAAGGCAAGAAATAACTAAGATCAGAGCAGAACTGAAGGAAATAGAGACACAAAAAACCCTTCAAAAAAAATCAATGAATCCAGGAGCTGGTTTTTGAAAAGATCAACAAAATAGACCGCTAGCAAGACTAATAGAGAAGAAAATAGAGAAGAATCAAGGAGATGCAATAAAAAAATGATAAAGGGGATATCACCACCAATCCCACAGAAATACAAACTACCATCAGAGAATACTATAAACACCCCTACCCAAATAAACTAGAAAATCTAGAAGAAACGGATAAATTCCTCGACACATACACTCTCCCAAGACTAAACCAGGAAGAAGTCGAATCCCTGAATAGACCAATAACAGGCTCTGAAATTCAGGCAATAATTAATAGCGTACCAACCAAAAAAAATCTAGGACCAGACAGATTCACAGCCGAATTCTACCAAAGATACAAAGAGGAGATGGTACCATTCCTTCTGAACCTATTCCAATCAATAGAAAAAGAGGGAATCCTCCCTAACTCATTTCATGAGGCCAGCATCATCCTGATACCAAAGCCTGGCAGAGACACAACAAAAAAAGAGAGTTTTAGACCAATATCCCTGATGAGCATCGATGCAAAAATCCTCAATAAAATACTGGCAAACTGAATCAAGCAGCACATCAAAAAGCTTATCCACCAAGATCACGTTGGCTTTATCCCTGGGATGCAAGGCTGGTTCAACATATGCAAATCAATAAATGTAATCCATCACATAAAAAGAACCAATAACAGACAAACAGAGAGCCAAATCATGAGTGAACTCCCATTCACAATTGTTACAAAGAGAATAAAATACCTAGGAATCCAACTTACAAGAGATGTGAAGGACCTCTTCAAGGAGATCTATAAACCACTTCCCAAAGAAATAAGAGAGGACACAAACAAATGGAAGAACATTCCATGCTGATGGATAGGAAGAAGCAATATCATGAAAATGGCCATATTACCCAAGGTAATTTATAGATTCAATGCCATCCCTATCAAGCTACCAATGACTTTCTTCACAGAATTGGAAAAAAACTACTTTAAAGTTCATACGGAACCAAAAAAGAGCCCACATTGCCAAGACAATCCTAAGCAAAAAGAACAAAGCTGGAGTCATCACGCTACCTGACTTCAAACTATACTATAAGGCTACAGTAACCAAAACAGCATGGTACTGGTACCAAAACAGAGAGCTAGACCAATGGAACAGAACAGAGCCCTCAGAAATAATACCACACATCTACAACCATCTGGTCTTTGACAAACCTGACAAAAACAAGAAATGGGGAAAAGATTCCCTATTTAATAAGTGGTGCTGGGAAAACTGGCTAGGCACATGTAGAAAGCTGAAACTGGATCCCTTCCTTACATCTTATACAAAAATTAATTCAAGATGGATTAAAGACTTAAATGTTAGACCTAAAACCATAAAAATCCTGGAAGAAAACCTAGGCAATACCATTCAGGACATAGGCATGGGCAAAGACTTTATGACTAAATCACCAAAAGCAATGGCAACAAAAGCCAAAATAGACATATGGGATCTATTAAACTAAAGAGCTTCTGCATGGCAAAAGAAACTACCATCAGCATGAACAGGCAACCTACAGAATGGGAGGAAATTTTTGCAATCTACCCATCTGACAAAGGGCTAATATCCAGAATCTACAAAGAACTTAAACAAATTTAGAAGAAAATATCAAACAAACCCATCAAAAAGTGGGCAAAGGATATGAACAGACATTTCTCAAAAGAAGACATTTATGCAGCCGACAGACACATGAACAATGCTCATCATCACTAGTCATCAGAGAAATGCAGATCAAATCCACAGTGAGATACCATCTCACACCAGTTAGAATGGCAATCATTAAAAAGTCAGGAAACAACAGATGCTGGAGAGGATGTGGAGAAATAGGAATGCTTTCACACTGTTGGTGGGAGTGTAAACTAGTTCAACCATTGTGAAAGACAGTGTGGTGATCCCTCTAGGATCCAGAACTAGAAATTCCATTTGACCCAGCCATCCCATTACTGGGCATACAACCAAAGGATTATAAATCATGCTACTATGAAGACACATGCACTCGTATGTTTATTGCAGCACTATTCCCAATAGCAAAGACTTGGAACCAACCCAAATGTCCATCAATGATAGACTAGATAAAGAAAATGTGGCACATATACACCATGGAATACTATGCAGCCATAAAAAAGGTTGAATTCATGTCCTTTGTAGGGACATGGATGAAGCTGGAAACCATCATTCTGAGCAAACTATCGCAAGGACAGAAAACCAAACACTGCATGTTCTCACTCATAGGTGGGAATTAAAAAATGAGAACACTTGGACACGGGGCGGAGAACCTCACACACGAGGGCCTGGCGTGGGGTGGGGTGATGGAGGAAGGATAGCATTAGGAGAAATACCTAATGTAAATGACGAGTTAATGAGTGCAGCAAACCAACATGGCACATGTTTACATATGTAACAAACCTGTATGTTATGCACATGTACCCTAGAACTTAAAGTATAAAAAAAAAAACTATAACTTCATGTGAATTTTTGCTTTATATTAAAATATGTTAAGAAGAAAAGGCATTCAAGTTCTATTTAAAAATACTAGGTAATATTTATATAATGAATATTGAATGCAAATTAGCCAAAAATTATGAAGATGATACAAAATAACAATTTCAAAATTCTCTGCAATTCTAGTATTTAAGTTCTGAATTACTGTATTATTTTATTTTTATTTTCATATTAAATTCCACTTTTAAAAAATATAAATCATCTTCTATTATAGGCACTGGTTCAAGTACATATAATCCTTCTCTTTTACTAATGGTTTAATTTTGCATAGATTTTAAACTTTGCCTATTTTCTGTTTATTTAAATGCTGCTTGTAATACATTTTAGTCATTCTTTTGGAAAAGTAAAGTAAGTAAGCTATTCTAAAACTCATGCTTATTTACCAAAAGTGTTATCTCACAGAGGACACAAAATATCTCTAGTTAGCTCCTTTTGTATAGTTCCTTTAAAATATGGCTGAAAATCCTGCATTTTTTTTTTAACTATGTAACCACTCCTTTGCAAGAATTTGCAGGGCACATTTTTTCCAGTTCTGCTGTCAGAAAAATCCCCCTTTATGTTTAGCATATCAGGGTTGATTTTTGATGCAAATGTGCTCATTTTATTTCAGAAATTTCTGCTTATTTTATTGAAATCCATCCTTATCTATAGAAGCCTTGTTCTATTTAATTTTGATAGAAACTTTTCAAATTAAGCTCTAACTTGGATGATTATGTATGATGTTAACAATTATCAATTGCTCGTAATCAATTACTGCCAAGGATAATTTGATGAATTCATACTTCTAAGAACAGTATTTAAACATTTTGTTCTTCTGATGGCTCATGGCTGTTGTCTTTCCAGCTGTGTTTCATGACATTCACAGCCCTCTTCACATTCATTTTAATTTGTTATTTTGATCAATAATACTGAAATCACAGAAATAAAATCAGCCAGCTTAGTAATAATGACTGTGGACTCTTGATTTGAGCTAATTGTGCCAATTTCACACATATACAAATAACCAGGTTAAAAGGAAGTTTGATCCTTTGCCTTATACACAATAAGTATTTAGACAGTGACATCTCATGGTAGAAATTCCTTTTTGTAACTAACTGATTTTTGTAAGTATTTGCTCTTCTCCACATGTCAGGCCTATTTTTTTTTTTTAATTTTTTGCTTGATTCCTGTAACTTTAGGAACAAAACTTGGTTATGTTCCCAGACCACAAAGATGCTTCTCTACTTTTATGCCTTTTCTTAGACCATTTCTCTGCCTGTTTCAAGGAGTGGTCAAATGCTAAAGGTAGTTCTAAGGAGAAGAAAGATTGAAAGAACATCTGGTTCTCTTGGGTGAACAGATAACTGGTAATTTTTGAAAGGGAAGTGTCCTTCAAAGCCAAAACATTTCAAAAGTTTCTTAAGAAATTGAGAGTTGGTGATGAAATAAAAGCAGTCCACACACTGTGTGTTTGAAAAATTTGGAAGTAAAAATGAAATACAGGAGAAAGAAATGAAAGTGTCATGTGAAGATGTTTCAAAGCTTTTCACACTAGAGAGTAAAATGTCAGAGACCAATTGAGAGGGCCAGATTAAATATTTCACAATGTGCAGAGATAATTGAAGGAGTGTGTTCCCAGAAGATGAAGAAGGAAATAGGATTTGGGAAACTTTGCCTTAAAAGGCAGCAGCACATCAATGCCTCTGAGTATATGAAGAAGGAAAAGAGAATATTATAAGACTGAAATATTTTGGATGGTGGAGATGTATATTGGGGAACTCATGTCAGTCAAACTTGATTTTATAGTAAAGTAAAAAAAAATATATGTATGTGTGAGGGAAGGGAGTATATGGAAATCTTGTACCTTCCTCTCAATTTTACTGTGAACTTAAAACTACTCTAAAAATAAAGTCTATTAAAAAAGATGTCATCTTTCTACAATTAATGCTATGAATTCAAGTGTGAGGAAAACAAATTTTTTAAGTAGCTACTGTCAGTAGTACAAGGACCCATCCAGAGGATTCAGAAAATAATTATAAATCAAGAATAAAGTCCTAACTGAAGCTATACAACATGATTTTGCATTGGTTAAGTGTGGTTCCACAGTTTTTCCCACTTTTATCTTTTTTTTTTTTTTTTTTTTTTTTTTTTGTGGAGACAGAATCTTCCTGTTACCCACGATGGAGTGCAGTGGTGTGATCTCGGCTCACTGCAACCTCTGCCTCCCCGATTCAAGCAATTCTCCTGCCTCAGCCTCCCAAGTAGCTGGGTCTACAGGTGCCCGCCACCATGCCAGGCTAATTTTTCATATTTTAGTAGAGACGGGGTTTCACCGTGTTGCCCAGGCTGGTATCGAACTCCTGAGCTTCGGCAATCCGCCTGCGTTGGTCTCCCAAGGTGCTAGGATTACAGGTGTGAGCCACCGCGTCTGGCCCTATAATTCTTAGGAAAAAAAAAAAATCCCAGGAAGACAGTGTGTGTTTTTGTGGACACGAACTATATTAGTTAATGAACAAAATGTATTAAGAGTCAAGAGATGTTAGGGTGCTCATAATGACCGATAATTATTGAGCACCTACCATGAGCCAAACACTGTGAAGTCTACTTTATAGAACTCATCACCCACCTTGAGAACAATCCGGTGGGAGAAATGTTGTGTTCTCCATAATGCAGATTATTATTATTATTACTTGTAGTAGTATTCAGATATTTATTGAGTGCTTACTATGTGGCATCCCTGGCTAAGTGCTTCCTCATAATTAGCTCATTTGATCCAGAGCATGTGAAGGATGCACATATTTACTAGGCTCCATAAAGCACATGACGCTCATTTCAATTCATCTTTACCACAACTGTATTTGGTAGCTATTAATAACTCTGCTTTAAATAAGAGAGCTGAGGACCAGAGTTACTCAGTCATTTTGAATTCAGGTGGAGGTTATTTGACTCTAGATGGTGCAATCTTAAATATTATGTGATATTTCTTGAGTACAAAGACAAATTTGCCTGGCTTTAGATTTCTTACCTCAGAAAAAAAAAGCCAAGGATAAATTGATTGACAATGGACTTTAAGCTAGAAAGGGGGCCAAGTGTTACCGGATCAGAAATAAAACAGGAAAGTAAAAATTGTTATCTCATTCATATTCAAAAATTTGATAAAATCAGGCTTGGAAAATGTGATTTATTAGGTGTCAAATAATGAAGTTATACCTGTGGAGAGTATTAGAAGTGGAACATTGTAATGGATATGTCCAAAGGATTGGTCTTTATCCTCTCAAAGAGCTCTGGTGGAATCAGATGACTATGAGAGGTTGTACTAAATGGGTTTTGAATTTTTAGAGGATACAAATGGGCAGTGGGATATATCATAGCAGGACAATCCAGATGTTAGTGCTATAATATCTTATAGTATAGCATTAGATTAGGCTATTCGAGAAATACTATTAATAGAACTTTCAGGAGGATATTATCCATAGGTTACATAGGCTTTATGAGAATGAAAGTTGAATAAAGAAAAAAAAAAGAAACAACCATTGTTATCTTAGACAAGTTGCCTATGTGTTTTTGTTTGTTTCCTTGTATGTTAAAAAAAATAACAATTACCATCACTCATGGTTGATGTAACAATTAAAAGACAAAAAGTGAATGGATAATTTATGAAAACTAAAAGAAATGCTTGTCAGGCACAGGCTAAATAGTTCAAGCTTTAAAATTAAGAAGTATGCTGTTAAGCACTTCAGCTGCCTTAAAAGCTGCAAAACTAAATTGGATTTGTAGGTTTCTCCAAATAGGAATCTTATGAAAGTTAATATCATCTGCTTTTATTTGACACTTTTTTTTGGATACGCTGTTGCTATGTTTAAAAAGTAACATCTTCATGTATTAGTGAGAGTTGTTTGAGATTAGGGAGGATTGAGGGATGGATATCATGTTCCCAGCTAAAGGGATAAATTTTAGTGGGCTATGGCTCAACAACCTCTGGGCCTGAAGGCAGAGAATGAGATAGAAAGAGAATGATGTGATTGTAACATAGCAAGAATTTGCCTTAGGTGCTAGGAAATAGACCATTAAGCTCCAGTATGGTACTTCCTTGGTTTAGTGATATAAAATAGATGCCAGAAAACATTTTATATAAAGGACTAGATGGTAAATATTTTAGGCTTTGTGGACCATAAAGTCACTATTGCAACTACTAAGTTGTGCTGTTATAGGGTCAAAGCAGCCATAAACAATATGTAAATGAATAAACATGGCTGTGTTTCAATAAAACTTTATTTACAAAAACAGGTGGTGGGCCAGATTTGGCCTTTGGGTTGTAATTTGATGATCTTACCTAGTATAAAATAAGAAAATCCACAGTTTCTTGGCAGCTCTGACCTTAGACTTTACATGAGATTTATTTGATCAAGGGTATCTCTGCATGCCTCTATGAAGAATGAGGGAGGCATAAATGAGTAGAGCCCAATCTTGTGTATGGGCTTATTCATGAATCCTTTGCATAACTGTTTTGTCATTATTACCAAACTTTAAATCCACAATATGTTCTTATAGCAGTGTTTAGTTAGTATTTGGTAAATACTCCTAAGTGAAAAAAATGTCAATGTTGATATCTCAATGCTTTTCAAATATTTTCAAAGTTAGTAAATTATAATATTTTTTTCAATAGAATGCTTGAAATGTGAAAGTAATATAACCAGTTATATTTTAGTTTTAGGTAAACTAGGAGTGGTTCAATGATACAAAACATTAAAACACACATATCCGATGGTTTAGGTATCATTAAGCATCAACTAGTACGTTTCGCATGTTATCCATCTCACCTACAACTTGTTTTAAAGAACCAACGACGAGCACTTTTGGAGTTATAACTGTGCAGCTCCTGTAATGCAGGCTGAAACACAGGTTTCTGCACTAAATGAGACAGAAACAGTATGTAAAATTGAAAAAGTGAACACTCTATTTTAGAGTTGGAATCTAAGAACACATTTAGAGACATTGTGTTTCCAAAGCATTGCCTCCTTCCCAAACTCAGCACAACATGCAAATTAAAGTGTTACAGTTAAACAGAAAAATCTTTACTTAATTAGTAAGATGTAGACATGTATTAAATATTAAATTTTATTTCTGGAATGAATAAAGATGTAATAATAATCTATTTGGATTTTCTCATTACCTCCACAGATATCCACATTCATAGACTTAATCTCTGGCAAAGATTTAATACATGAGGTCAAAAATATATTACTATTATCTTACCCTATTAAAATATTTTAATGTTTGGTGATGTAATCATTTTGATCTTTAAAACTTTTTTGTTACTAGTGTGATTACTTAGGAAGACAGGAATAAAAATGATACCTTAAAAATAGCCTTATGAATATTGGTAATCATCTGTAGAGGTCATTTCCAAGTTCCTAATCTCAGGTCTCAATCCTCATTGTAGTCTTGGAAGCTACAAATTGAAGACTGTCCACCTTAAGTAGGAAATATCAATTGAAAAGATTTCTTTTTCCTTATGTAAGGCTGCTCAGAACAATTAGAATTTCAATTTTCTTTGCTTTTACTTGAATTCAAGTGCCCTCAGTAATACGTAATTATTTTCCATGGTGATTGGAAGCTCCAGTTTATGGCAGTGACTATGTTTTTTAAAAATAGGACATTTGTTTATTTTTTATAAAGCACTTTATTCTGTAGGTTGTAACAGTCCACATAAAGACACAACTCTGGTTTATAGGATTGGCACTTGTACTGCACAATTTTCAGGTGCAATATTCACACCATCCTTTTTCATGATTTCCTGATTTTCTTCTTTGTGTAGATGTTAAAACTGAAAGGAAATGGTAACACTGTCAGAGCTGATACTATAACAAGTCATCCCAATTCTCCATACTCTCTTCAATTTATTGGGCTTTGCTGTCATATCTGACATAGACTTCCTACTATGTCAGATAAAGAATATGGTTTCAAGAGATAAAGGAGGATAGCAGTTTTCAGATACATTTTTTCTCTCCTTACCTTGCTAGATATTTAGGCATATTATTCACCAGAAGACAGTTTATATAAAGGGCTTATGTTTATAACGTTGAAAATACTTTAGTTGTCCAAACCAGTCTATTCCGTACAGAAGCATTTTTTTAAAAGAGGAAGATGAATAAACTTCTGAGTTCCTGCTGTGAGATTATAAAATCACGAAGATTATTATTTAGGTCAAGTGTCATATAAAATTGCTAACTTCTTGTTGCTGTGGAATAATACAATTCATTCTGTGTGCTTTTCCAGAACAGCACACTTGGTTGTAGAGTGCATGGCTACACAAGTGCTTCTATTCTTGAATCTAAGACTATTCAAGGCCAGAGGTTTTAAGATTACCTAGGGACTCCTGATTTCACTTGTGCCAACATTATCAGTACCAAGAGAGTTGTGCCGTGTTTCCAGAGCTACAAAGAAGGGGCTGCTTGAGGTATTAATTAAAGGTACTTTCTTTGTTTCTGTCCCTTAAATATGAGGTTCATACCCTGAACCCCTTCACTCCTCACACACATACAATTTACATTCACAGATACAATAAATGATGACTACAATAAAAAGCAATAATGTGCATGCCTCCCACACTGAAACAAATTAATTTGACTGTAGAATACTGTGGATTTACAAATAATCTGACAGTCTTATTCCTTTTTTTTATTTCAAGTATGACAAGTAAACTAAAAAAATTATCAAATTTTAATTGGAAACATCTGTGTTCTCATGCTAAAGAAACAGGGACATGTGAATAATTTTTCACTTTTATGTACACTGTTAATTTTTTTAATGAATTTTAAATTTATGATTACCATTATTTTACATTAGCAAATCATAATTGTATTTCTTATGGGATACAATGTGATGTTTTGATACATTTGTACAATGTTAGATTAAATCAAGCTATTTCACATGTCCATCTCCACACTTACTCATCTTTTTTTTTTTATGGTGAGACTTTTGAAATGTACTCTTAGTTATTTTGAAATATATGTTATTATTGGCTGTAGCCATCCTGCTGTGCAACAGATCTCAAAACCTATTCCTCCTGCCTGAAATTTTGTTCCCTCTGATCAATAACTCCCCAATCCTTTCTTCACTTCTCCCCACTCCCTAAGCCTCCACTAACCTTCATTCTACTTTGTACTTCTATGAGTTCAACTTTATTAAATTCCAAATTTGAGTGAGATCCTGCAGTATTTGTCTCTCTATGCCTTGCTTATTTCACATAGCATAGTGTCCTCCAGATTCATCCATATTGTCAAAAATGACAGAATTTCCCCCCTTTTTAAGGCTGAACAATATTCCATTGTGTATATATTACATTTTCTTTATCCATTCATTGGTTGATGAATACTTAAGCTGTTTTCATATCTTGTCTATCGTGAATAATGCTACAATGAACATAGGAGTGCAAACATCTCATCAAATATGCTGATTTTATCTTCTTTGGATATATCCTGAGAAGTAGGGTTACTGGGTCCTACAAAAGTTCTATTTTTACTTTTTAAGGAATATTCATACCATATTCCATAGTGGCGGTACTAATTTACAGAATCAACAACAATGTACGAGTGTTCCCTTGTCCCCACACCCTCTCCAAAACTTATATTTTTGATAAAAGCCATTCTAACAGGTGTGAGGCGATAGCTCCTGGTGGTTTTAATTTGCATTTTCCTAATGATGCTGACCATTTTTTCATGTACCTGTTGGCTATTTGTACATCTTTTTTGAGAAATGTCTGTTTTAGTCGTTTGCTCATTTTCTAAAATTGGGTTTTATGTTTTCTTGCTTTGAAATGTTTGAGTTCCTTATATATTTTGTATATTAACCCCTTATTAGATGCATTATTTGAAAATATTTTTTCCCATTCTGTGAGTTATCTGTTCACTCTGTTGATTATTTGCTGTGTGGAAAGTTTTCAGTTTGATGCAGTCCCATTTTTCTATTTTTGCTTTTGTTGCCTATGCTTTGGGGTCACATAAAAAAATTATTGCCCAGACCCATGTTGTGAGGTTTTCCCCCTATATTTTGTACTAATTTTATAGTTTCAGATCTCAATATTTAAGTATTTCATTCATTTTGAGTTTATTTTTGTACATTTTGGAAGATAAAGGTCTAATTTCATTGTTCTGCATGTGGATATCCAGTTTTCACAGCACTACTTATTGAAGAAATTGTTCATTCCCTGTTGTGTGTTCCTGGCACCTTTGTAAGAAAATCAGTTGACCATAAATGCATAGATTTATTCTAGGGTTTCTATCCTGTTCCATTTGTCAATGTGTTTGTTTTTATGCCAGTAACATGCTCTCTTGATTACAACTGCTTTATTATATGTTTTGAAATCAGGATATTAATTAACCCCTTTACTATTATGTAATAACCTTCCTTGTCTTTTTTATAGTTTTTAACCCAAAGTATATTTTGTGTGCTATAAGTATAGTTACACCTTTTAAATAATCCTTATTTCTTTACATTAATGCCTAGCAAGCGGATTTGTTTGTCTGGGGTAATACTCGAGGTTCGCTGCTTCATGCCAAGAAAATTGAGAACACGGACTCACAAGGTGTGAGTTTCAAAGTGGAGGTTTAATGGATGTTGGAAAAGAGAAAAGCTCTCTTTCCTCCAGAGAGAGAGGGACTCCCAAGTGGTTCTTCCGGTTTTGTGGTGAAATGCACAGAGTTTTATAGACGAGCTTGAGGAGGTGGTATCTGATTTACATAGGGTCCAAGAGATTGGTCAGACCAGGTGAGCCATTTGCATAGCGTGCAAAGAAGCTGGCCATCCCACCCTAATCTTCTATTATGCAGATGGGGTCTTTACCTGGACTGTGCCACGTTTCCTGACTTTTTACTGCACATGTGGCGACAAAGAAAAGGGAAGAGGAATCCTTCATGTTGAACATGCCTGGCACCCAGGTAGCCTTTTCCTATTGGCACAGCTGCCTGCGTTTGCCTATGCAAGCTTCCAGCTTGCTTCTTTATGTCTGTGGCTTGATTTTACGGGCTGCTCTTCCTTAGAAAAGAAATGATTTGGGGGCTGCTTTTTGTTAAAAGTGAAGCATTACAGAGGATTCTCTTACCCTCACTAACTGCCTAACTAATTTCTTTTTAGCTCCTGTATCACCTGCACATTTAAGGAGATGGCCACTTCTTCCAGCCTTTGTGCATGTTCTTTAGTGGTGGTGGTAGACCACTACTACTTGGTCTAACCTGAGATTATGGATATGCTGGCTTGTAGCAACACCAGAGAGGCAGACCATGGTGTCAGTTTCTTTAGTTGGGCTGCGTTGCTTCCTGTGCTCTGAAGTTAAATGGTATTGCTGGCTGTACTCTGTGGTCCAGTGAAATGACTGACTGGACTCTGCCATCAGGTGGAGCTTCTGGTTGGACTCTGCAGTTGTCTCTAATTGGGTAGGGTTGTAGCTCTTTATTTTTGACTGGGCAGTACTGTTGTTTGAAATCTGGGCAGTACTGTTGTTTGAAGCCCTGTGGTTGAGCAGGGCTGTGTAATAGACTCTAAGGCTGAGTGAGGTCTCTGGGGTTGTTGCTCAGCCTCAGAGAGTAAATAGGGCCAAAGAGATTCTGCTCCACAGACATGTGTGGACTTGATATTGCCTCCTGGCCGAGAGTAGCCTTAAGAAAAACACTGAAGTTTGGTGGAGTCTGTACAGCTGCACCTAGGAAGGGTCATATTCTCCCTCTGCACGTAATCACTGACCTGCAGTTCCTTCCCAATCTGGAAAAGAATTAATATAAAATTGGAATTCAATTTGATCCCCTCTCTGTGGGTAGGGTTGGGTATTGCATTTCTGGGATATATCACAGTTGATCATGTATTATTATTATTATTTTTTTGATGTGCTATTAGATTCACTTTGCTAGTATTTTGTTGAGAATTTTTGCATCTATTTTCTTCAGAGATATAGGCCTGTAATTTTCTTTATTATATCCTTTCTTCTACTTATTTGGGGTTTGGGTTTTGCTTTTCTAGTTCTTTGAGTTGCGTTATTAGATTGTCTATTTGAAATTTTTCTACTTTCTTGATTTAGGAATTTATTGTTAAAAACTTCCCTCTTAGCACTGCTTTTGATATGTCCCATAGGTTTTAGTATGTTGTGTTTAGATTTTCACTTGTTTCAAGAACTTTATTGATTTGCTCCCTAATTTCTTCTTTGACCCAATAGTCATTTTGGGACATGTTACTTATTTTTTGTGTACTTGTAAAATTTCCAGTGTTTCTCTTGTTATTGCTTTATAGTTTTGTTCCATTGTGTTCTGAGAAGATACTTGACGTGATTTTGATTTTAAGTAATTTGGTGAGTTTTTTTGTGTGTGTGCTAACATATGATCCGTCCTGAAAATGTTCCCTGTTCTGTTGAGAAGAATGTGTATTCTGTAGCTGTTGGTGGAAATGTTCTGTAATTCTATGTTTGGTTTATTCTGTCTAATGTTAAGTTAAAATTCAACGTTTCTTTGTTAGTTTTCTGTGTAGGTTATCTGTCTAATGCTGAGAATGGGGTGTTGAGGTTCCCAAGTATTGCTGTATTGGAGTCTATCTCCCCTTTTATATCTGATAATATTTGCTTTATATATCTGGATATTCCAGTGGTAGGTGCACATAGGTTTAGAATTGTTATAACATCTTGCTAAATTGATTCCTTTACCATTATGTAATGACCTCCTTTTTATCTTTTAACTGTTTTTGACTTAAAGTGTTTTATCTAATATAAGTATAGCTAATCCTATTAGCTTTTGGTTTTCATTTGCATGTAATATCTTTTCCATCCCTTGAGTTTTAGTCTGTATGTGATTTTTACAAGTGAGATAAGTTTTTTGTAGACAGCATGTAGTTGAGTAATGTTTTTACACCCATTCTGTCAGTCTATGTCTTTTAAGGGTAAAGTTTAATCTGTTTACCTACAAGGTTATTATTGACATGTGAAGGCTTCTTTCTATCATTTTATTAATTGATTTCTGGTTGTTTTGCACATCTTTTTTTTCTTTCTCTTATTGTTATCATTGTGGTTTGGTGGTGTTTTCTAGTGGTAACATTTGATTCTTTACTATTCCTTGTTTGCATGTTTGCTCTATTATTAGTTCTTATATTTTATGTGTTTTTATGATAGTAGATACTGTTCTTTCTTTTCTAAGCATAGGAGTTCCTTAAACACTTTTTGTAGGACTGGACTAGTGTTGATACATTCTCTCTGCTTTTGCTTATCTGGGAAAGACTATTTCTCCTTCATTTATGAAGGATAACTTTGCTGCTATGGTATCCTTGGCTAGCATTTTTTTTCTTTTTTAGCACTTGGAATATATCATCCCATTCTGTCTTGGGCTGTAAGGTTTCTGCTGAGAAATCCATTTAGTTTAATGGGGGTTCCTTTATAAGTGACTACACATTTTTCTCTTGCTGGTTTTAGATTTCTCTGTGTTTGACATTAGATAGTTTAATTGTAATGGGTCATGGAGAAGATGATTTTGAAATATATCTAGTTGGGAATTTCTTAGCTTCCTTTCTCTTGATATTTAAATCTCTTGCTAGACTTGAGAAGTTTTCATACATTATTTAGTTGAATAGGTTTTCTAACTGTTTTATTTTCTCTTCACCTTCTGGGTGACTGAACATTTGAATGTTTGGTTGCTTTATGGGGTTCTATATGTCATATGGGATTTGCTTATTCTTTTTTATTCATTTAATTTTTTTTTGCCTGATGGGTTATTTCCAAAAAATTTTCTCTATGTTTTGAGGTTCTTTGTTCTAGTTGATCTAGTCTACTGTTGAGCTTTCAAATGTATTTTGTATTTTATTCAATGAATTCTTTATTTCCACAATTCTTGTCCTTTTTTAAAATAATTTCTGTCTCTTTGGTCAATTCCTGATCGATATCCTGAATTGTTTTTCTGATTTTTTTGGTATTGTTTTTCAGCATCCTCTTGTATCTCACTGAACTTCTTTAACATCAATATTTTTAATTCTTTTTCTGAGATTTTTTGTAAATTTCTTTTTGATTAGTATTTGTCATTGGAGTGTGATTGTGTTCCTTTGGAAGTGTCATATTTCCTTGACCTTTCATGTTTCCTGTTGTTCTCACATTGATATCTGCACACCTGTTGTAATAATCACTTCTTCTAATTGTTTAAATATGTTTTCAAAGTGGAGGACATTTTCCTGAATACGCATCTATGGTGTTGGTTGGGTAGTACACTTTGGCTTTGATTCTGGGTTTTTCCAGTAGTACAGTCTTTTGTATGATATCTTCAGCTATAAACATCATTCGTATCTGTGCTTTCCTTGGTGAGTTAGGCTGCGGTTGTTACTGGAGGGTGTGGTGAAGTTTTGCTGGGTACTAGGATGCCAGTTGGGCCAGTCTTTGGGTCCCAGCGGTGGCAGTGGTAGACTGAATGTGCCTGTACTTGAAGCCCTGGATGGCATATGCTGGAACTGCTGCTAATGGGTCCAGACAGGCTGATTCTTGAGCCTCCATGTGGCTTGCTTAGATGTCAAAAATGACAGCAATTGCCTGAGTGAGTAGGCAGGTTCTCAGGTCCCAGGGAAGCAGGTCTGGTGTAGGCAGTGGCAGCAGCTGTGGTAGTACAACCCTCTGATCCCAAGCAGTCCACACAGGTATTGTTGGTGGCTACAATGGACTGTGCAGGCCAGTCCCAAGCCCACAGATAATTCATTTGTGTGAGTGCCAGGTATGATGGTAGCAATAGGTTGAGTGGACCCAAGCTTAAACCCTGGAAGGAGTGCTCATTTGCCAATGATAGTGGAATGGTCTGAATGACCCCCCAGACTCTGGACATTGTGTTGAGGCACTGGGAGGGCAGACCCAGGCCAAATGAGCCTTCCCTCAACAGCCCACCACTCCAGCACCCTGTGGTACATGCAGATGCTGGCAGTGGTAGAGACAGATGGGGTGATCTCCTGACTGCTATAGGAATGGTCAAGTCGGGGCAAAAACAGTTGGGCTGTGGCCTTGCTACTGGGGAGTGTGGTGTTGTTTTCATTGGGAGCAGTCATAGGTAAGTGACTAAGATTAAGATGCTTCACTCACACTTCAGCCCCATGGCAGCCTGTGGTAATGGTAGTAGAATTTTTCTTTGGGGGCATGAAAATATGTGGCTGCCTCTCTGCTGGAGTGGGCAGGCTTGCTGACAGTGGCTCCCATCTCAGCCCCAGCTGCAGTGACTGCAGACAAGAAATGTCAGTGGGACCCCAGGGATGTGAAGATGCAGGGATTGTTGAGCTTTTAAGCAGGATGCAGTCTGGTGGGAGCTGGGTTCTCAAAATGGTGCCAGGCTGTAGCTGCTTAGGATTCAGAGTCTTGTGGGACTCAGTGTACTCTGTCTGTAGAGCAATATTGTTGTACAATCTCTAGGCAGCTCCCTATGTTAGTCTGAGAGCCTCTGATAGTTGAAAGGCTCTACCATGCTAGGATTGCAGGAGTCTGTAGTGGAAATGTGGAACACTGGGGTCTCTCACTTAACCTTCTCCCACATTTTAGAACCTCAAGAGGCTCCCAGCCAATCCCAGCTAGGCAAGTTGCTTTGCTTTCTTCTTCTTCCTTGCTTTTGGTATTTCCTACAACTTCTCTGTTGTTGACTCTTAAATGATCTATTTGAAGGGCGATTGTCTACCAGGTGTATCCAGTCAGCCATCTTGAAGCTCCTCTCTAGTCCTTCATTGGCTTCTTTTTAAATGTGTGTTTGAGCATATATTACCTGTTGTTATAAACTACAGATGTAAATATTTTGACATGAAGTTTTAGTTTATTGAATACTTTGATAAAGACTTTCAGTAGTACCCACTCTTCTTATGAATATATATTGCTCCTCAAATATTTTTTGTCATATACTTATGATTATTAGATAGTAATTACAAGGTAGCATTTAATGGGTATTCAGTAAGTTCCAATAGTTCCATGTTTTTATTTATCTCAGTAAATTATTTTCATATTCAGGTCATGGTATATTGCAAATAATGTGTGGCATATCAGCCAATTATTATACTTTCCAAAATAGTGTGGAAGTAAATTTTAGATATTATTTATTCAAAGGGCTATGCTAGGAATATTAATATAAGAATTGGAGTTTAAGTGCTTACTGTTTATTTTTAAAAGCTGGGTTAGTATTGAATACACATATTCTCAGATTTCTTCAGCAATGTATTTATGGCCAGACTGTCACTATTGTGTCATTTTGTGGGAGTGAGCAAAAATTCAACAAGGCAAGCACTGTGCAATTTAGAGCCACTTTATGAGTGTATTTAAATGACGGGGAAAATATATGGTATATTCTGTCAGTTACATCAAACAAACAACAAACAAACTGCCAAAATCAGTTGAACAAGTTTTTGGCATTTTATATATAAAGTAATGGTTCATGACCTGAAAAATTAATCCTTTATCGAAAGTCTATGTATTATATAGAAACCATTAGAGAACTAACTTTTCTTGATTCCTCCATTACCTATTTTTTAACTTATCTTTAATTCTTTAACTTTCTTTTGTGCATTTTTTATTCTTATCACTTAATAACCCACATACAATAACAGCTGAATAAAGTATTATTTTTTACTATGTAAGACTGTGCCAGTGAGTTAGAACAAATTTTATGATAATAATAATGATGATGATGATGTTGGTTATGGGTAATATCTTATATTCAGTATTTATTCTCAATGATTTTGAACTATTTCACTGACAATCAAGAAATAACAAGCATTGTTACAGCTGTTTCCTATCAGTCATTTTTATATATTCTTTCATATTTCTGTACTAGTAAATTTTATGAGATTTTTCCACATTAGCTGAAAGGAATTTTGATATTGAGCTGTCTGTGCTTCCCATCTGATTAAATATAGGATCACAAATTTCCAGCCATGTTGCTTGAAGAGGTTATAGTTGAGTGTAAATAGGGCATGTGTAGAGTAGAAACTTCCACTGACTTGCAGCATACACTGTGTTCATACCTACCCATCAGATTGTTCTTTCTTCTTCCACCTCCAATTACAAAATAAACAATAAAAGCTAAATAAATGAAAGACAACATCGACCAAAAGATTGCAAAATATGAATGAAAAGATTAATAATCTAATCTGGCAATTGTTCAGATTTCCTTTTTATAAATGTGGAATTCGCTCAATTCATAGAGCTTTTGATTTCATTTTGCAGTCTGTTACTATTCTACTGTTACTTCCATGTTGGATGGGGACCTTAATCTATGAATACATAGGTCAGAGGATGATTCTTCATGCCACTCAGCCTTCCTTATTATGCAAACACATTTACACACTAATAACACCTAAGAAAGAAAGCTACAAATGAGGTTCCAATATGCTGTGGTAATTTACGGTGTATGAAAAGTTTTTATACTAAACAGTTTATTTTTATGTATTTTAAATCTTCTACTTAAAACAGGAGCAGCAACCTATATTCAGAAAAACAAGCAGACTAAATACAGAGAACACTAAAAATACCTTTATAGTGTTCAGGTAGAATAAGAGTAACTATAGATACTGTAATATAACTGTGATATGTACTTCTTACATGGCCAACTAGAAGGAGGATTAAGCACTATAAAGAGGTTAATGGTAACTAAATTAATACCTACTATAAAAATTGATCTTCCTCCTGTTTATATTAAAAAGAGAAAACATATAAATAAGGCATGAGTGTTGTATTCTTACAATTATTTGCAAATTAGTAATTTGGACATTTGGAATTTAAAGAGAAGGAAGATTTAACCACATGTTCACTCTAGGTGTTTCTTTGTTTTTTCCTCTTAGTTTGTTTGGTTTTATAAGCATACAAAAAGATCAGATATCTTCAGCAGCAGTATCTAGAAAGAAGAAAGTTTTGTATGTTAAAAATTGTCTCCCTAAGAGAAATTTTAAAAACAATATTAGTTAGATTTTCTGTTCTATTTTTGGTATTATGACAGAAAAAGCAGCATGACATAGAGTCCTAATTTCTAGTGACTTGAGGAAGGTGTTAATATTGTTATGCTGCTACAGAAAATAATCAAGGGGATATTATAAATAGCCTGAATTTTGTACATAGTCTGGAAATAATATAGTTGGAATTTAATCATACCATCATGATGATATCCTAAGATGAAACTATATCCTTCTTGTTTTCACCAGCCTCGGAACAATGAGGAACAATGAAAACCTTTATGATGAATCATGCCGACAAAAACAAAACAAAACAAAACAAAACTAGTGTTATTTTGTCTTAAATAGCTAAATATATGCAAGGTAAACATATTCATACCAAGGAGTCTTCTTGTCTGAGCCCTTCATAGAGAATTGAGCGGTTGGATAATTGTGACTATTTCTGTTTTTTTTTTTTTTTTTTCGTAAAGATATTATACTACCACTTAAAGTAACTATGGCCAATTAAGAGAGCTTAATTCAAGACAATTGTGATGCCTGGAAAAATTAAAATTGGCTAATAATGATTTACTTTAGTCTGAAACTGTAATTCAACATAAAGGAAATATAAAAGTTATGAATATGTTTTGTTATCACATGAAACTTGGGATACCATGTCATCTCCTCATCATTCTCCAGAGTAAAACAGCCAATGATTTTGCATGCGTGTTTTCATGCTTTTTTGTTGCATGATTCTGTTGCAGTTGCTCTGACAGGAATTGGGTCCTTCCAAAGGCAACCATATATATTCTGAATATTAAGAGCTGTGGTTTCTGCAGTAACCTGATAGGAGAACTCTGCTTGACAAGGGAACTGTATATTGACAGATCAAAAAGTGGTTAACTCAACCAATGATATTCTTTTTCTCACTATGACAGACATAGAAAGTTGAAAAGGAATAGAAGCAGAAAATCAATAGAACTGAGTGGATTCATCAGTGTAAGGGACTTGGGAAGGAAGCAAATAGTTCCTGGATTTGTACATATGATAACCCTGCCATTTGTCCCTAAAGCTGCTGAATTTTCTCAAATATGGCTCCTGATATCCATGATGCTTAAGAGAGGAAATGTGGAGATTGCTCTCTTTCTCCTAATATTTTTCAGTATTCTTGCAATAAGGCACCTTTATATAAAAGACTACCTGTTCATGCTCCCTACATCCTGAAAGAACTTAAACCATTAGAAAATGTTTCTACAAAATATAGAATGTCAGTTAATTTAAGTTTTAATCCATTTCAAAGGCTGTAGATTATAATTGTTGTATTATTTATTCTGAATAAGAAAGAATGAAAAGAAACTATAAGACAGAAACTATGAGAACCTTGCAGAAACGGACCATATGGAAGACATAGGGTTAGTTTCTCTTGGCATGGAGCAGAGAAAGTGAAGTCTTGAGAAGAGTACATATATGAACCTGGGGGACTTGAAGAATGAATGAAAGGATTTTATCACAGGTAGGTATGGATGAAATTTTTCAGTGGGTGGAAAAGAATCCCAGAGACAGAGGAAAATGGGAAGAGTATGGAGGTGTATGAGTGAACCATATATTTAAACAGCTAAAAACCACTTCTGAAAAGATTAGAGAACCAATACATGAAAGATATAAAGAAAAATTATAAAGAAAAACTTGTTACAAGTTCAATAGGTAAAAACACTCTCAAATAATCATAACTTTCCAAAAGTAATTGCTTCTCCACAACATAGTTATACCCAATTACTTAGATTTCCTGAGTAAAGGGTGGAAGATCTTCAGGAACATTATAATATTCGGTCACTTCATATCATGCCATATCATATGTTAAAATAATATTTCACTTGCATTAGATATAGTACTAGATCATCTACATGGTTTCCCCCAAATCTAATATGTTACTCTATTTGGATCTGTGGTTAAGTAATAAATTAAATGTTGCATTTTTATGTAATATGGTCTTTAGAAAATATCAGACAAAATCAAACATCAAGCCTTTACTCAGATCATACCTTATCATGTACTGGTACTGCAAAAGGGATTTTTGTATAATATATAATTCTATCTTGTATAAATTCTACAGGAGATCTTATTTTTCTAAGAAAATATGTCTTTAGACATTAAGAGTATCATATAGGAAACTAAAGTATTATATATATATATATATATATATATATATATATATATCTTTTTTTTTTTTGAAACGCAGTCTTGCTCTGTTGCCCAGACTGAAGTACAGTGGAGCGGTCTCGGCTCACTGCAAGCTCCACCTCCCAGGTCCAAGCAATTCTCCTGCCTCAGCCTCCCTAGTAGCTGGGACTACAGGTGCCCGCCACTAGCCCGGAGAAATTTTTGTATTTTTAGTAGAAACGGAGTTTCACCGTGTTGGCCAGGCTGGTCTCAAACTCCTGACCTCAAGTGATCCACCTGCCTTGGCCTCCCAAAGTGCTGGGATTACAGGCATGAGCCACCGTGCCCAGACTAGTATAAAATATTTTATCAATTTAATGTACAGGATTTTTCCCTTTGTGTGTGGGAAAAAAAAACAATTCAAACTAGTTTAATCTTTTTTTAAAAAGTGGTAATGGTGGGCCGGAAGCGGTGGCTCACACCTGTAATCCCAGCACTTTGGGAGGCCAAGGCGGGCAGATCATGAGGTCAGGAGATAGAGACCATCCTGGCTAACACAGTGAAACCCCCTCTCTATTAAAAATACAAAAAATTAGCTGGGCGTGGTGGCGGGCGCCTGTAGTCCCAGCTACTTGGGAGGCTGAGGCAGGAGAATGGCATGAACCCGGGGAGCGCAGCTTGCAGTGAGCGAGATCACGCCACTGCACTCCAGCCTGGGTGACAGAGCAAGACTCGGTCTCAAAAAAAAAAAAAAAAAAAAGTGGTAATGGTGAATTTTTTGGCTTGTATAGCTGAGAAATCCAAAACATCTACAGCTTTGAGAGGAAGAAGAAATTTGTAAAGTTCCTTCAGTTTCACTAAGCAATTGTGAAAGAGGAATGAATTTGGGAATTTCTTTCAGCCAGAGGATATTGAAATATGAATTTAAGAACTGAAGTTGATAAATAATCGGTTCCAAGCATTGCCAACACAGGAACATTTATGAATTCTCTGTAGGGACGATGTACCTGTTAATATTTTATTCAGCTTAAGTGAAAGAAACATACAATTTTGCTTAAAAATAACTACAAGTGGGAATTTTATAATTAAAATTTTTGTATCTTTAAGTTTATACTAAGCCATATTGCTTCACGTTCTTAAGTTGATAACTATTTCAGTTGCAAGTCAACTACTCTGCACATTTAAAGTAAATGTTTACCTTGATTTTATTTTATTCATTTATTTTTAACATTCTACTACTGGAAACAGCATTAATATATAACAGAATTTAGACGAAAGCTTTCTTGCAACTATCTTGAAGCCATTAAATAACTTACATTGTAAAGATAAATTTTTGAAAAGCAAAAATCTCATTTTTATAAGACGCTTTTTCTTCCTTTTTTACTCTTGGAAAATAGGCAAAAGTTACAGGACATATTTTAAAGAATGTTTGTAGAAGTTATGTATTTTGAAATGTTACATATAAAAATACTTTGTGAAAACTATCAGAATGACTTGAGGAAAATTATTATATTAATGAATAAAATATACGAATGATTAATGCTAAGATTGAATCATTTTGTTTAAAAAAAAAATGTGTAGGGCTTCAATTGCAGTGTAAGATTGGATATAGCAGGCTGGATTTAGGAGAGGTCTAACAAATTACATTAGAGCTTTTCGACCAGTCAGGCTGATATAGAGGCAGCTGGAATGATGATACACAACTCAGCAGTTCAGGTAGGGACAAATCTAAGAGCAAAGTGTGATTGCATTCACTGATCAGGCACCAGGCTATTACTTTTCTGAGAAGAAGAAACTAAGAAAGGCTGTAATTTGAAGACAGAGGCCAACAAGAAAACCTAAGATATGTCAGATAAAGATGTGATATTTAGTGTTCATTCTAAAAAAGGCTGGAGGGTTGATCTCATAGTGTTTTTTTATTTTCTTTTTTTTCCTTCGTAGATATTAGTAGGTATATTAAAGTTTTAATTAAAATGATGAACCTTAGAATGCTTTTTCATAAGGCTACAATAGGATGAGTGGTTTATGTTTAAATAATAAATTATATGAAGCAATTAAAATCATAATGTGACAGAGAAAATGAGGAAAAAAGGCATTCGTTGATTTGCAGTTAATCTCAGAATCATTTCATGAAAAAGAAAGTGTACGTGAGTTCAACTAGCATGACATATTCAGTATATTCACAGATCTGAGAAAGACGATTTCCCCAGGGATAATTTCTCTGTCTTATGCCACCACTTTACAGCTTCCCCTAGGCTTCCTGTACAATTTCATGTGACCTTTAGTTTGAGCTCATCTCGGCTAGGGAACCACTTTAAAAAAATTTTTCTTTTGGGTTGTATCTGAAGGAAGACTTTCCTATAATTAAACAGGAGTTACAGGGAAAAAAGAATGTAGGCATGCTAATGAGATTTTAATAGAAATGCTTTGGGATTTATTAATTTACTAGTTAAATTATTGATGAGAAAGATTTTACTAATCAAAAATCAGATTTAAGTGTATTTTCAAAGTTCAATTACGTTTAGTCAATTTGCCTACTAATTAAAAATAAACAAATGATCTTAGACTTCCTTGGTCTTATATGAAAACCAATTATAAATAAAATTCACTGTGGCTTTCCAAAGATGGTAATCTTTTTGTCATTCTTTGTATAAAAAAAGACAGTAAGCACGACACTATAGAGGACATGACGTTTTTACTTTGAAGTGATTCTCAGTAATGTGTATATACAGGATACTTACTGTATTTTAGAAAATAGTTGAAAAAATATTTATTAGTACCACCCAAATAAATTACAATAAAATTATTTATTTAACTGTATCAGTCTTTAATAATTTATCTTTTAATTTTTTTATTTTTAATTCAATTTAATAAGCATTATATTTATTTTTACATCTTAACCTCATTACTTTAACATTTGTTGCGTGCTTACTGGATAATACATTTTGTATACTTCTATTTATTTAAAACGGTTAAAGTCTAAAATTTTTGTAGTTAATTGAGTTTTCTTCTTTAAAATTTAAGGTTTATTTTTATAGAGAAACAGTCTTGCTATTTTGCCCAGGCTAGTCCTGAACTTCTGACTGAAGCGATCCTCCCACTTCAGCCTCCCAAGTTTTCTCTTAAGAGAAAATGCAAATATGAAAGATAACATTTTTTTTTAACAAAGTCTTTGTTTGGTGACTTTGTGTAATTTGCCTATGCTCACTCAATTTCTTTCTATATAAAATAATGATAATGTTATCTAGGTCACATGGCTATTGAGTCATTAGAATTATATAAAACAATGCTTCGAGTAACATTATTGTCCTTTTTTGGGAACCTTTATTCAATTTCTAGTTCTAACCTGTGAGTTTCACTTATTTTACTTAAATCCCTGAAATCTTTGACTCTTCTTTTGTTTCTATCCTACTGAAATTTGTCTTTTTCTTAACCTACGTCTTACTCCCTCTTTCTTTTGAAAGCCCTTGTTTAATAATATCAGCATTCTAAAGATTAGTCTGTTTTTCAGTGATCAAAAACTTTTAAAATAGAACATGCCTCTCCAATATATGTGTGTTTGTTTATTTATAAAATGAACACAGGAGTTACTCTAAATAATGGGCTTCACTAATATACAAAGATTTTTGCTTAACACTTGTTTAACTAAACTCTGGTTCTCACTCGTTTCTTTAATTACTTAATTTAAATATCTCTCAGTGCTGAAAAAGATAACTCAAAATAGAAATGCCTAAATAGAAGAATCATAAGAATAGTTGTTCAAATTTTATCTCATTGATCATTTTCCCATCACATTCACTAATTAAGATTTACTTTGGTTAAAATTCCAAAGAATTCAATATTATGTTTTAATTACATCAGAAAAACTATATATTTATTGTTACAAATCGATTATTTTTTCAAACTAATGACAATATCTTGCTTTTTGTTTTTAACAAATGGTTTTAAAGCCTAAAGTTTCTGGAAGATTTCTTTTTATTATTATACTTTAAGTTCTAGGGTACATGTACACAACGTGCAGGTTTGTTACATATGTATACATGCGCCATGTTGGTGTGCTGCACCCATTAACTCGTCATTTACATTAGGTATATCTCCTAATGCTATCCCTCCCCGATCCTCCCACCCCATGACAGGCCCCGGTGTGTGATGTTCCCCTTCCTGTGTCCAAGTGTTCTCGTTGTTCAGTTCCCACCTATGAGTGAGAACATGCGGTGTTTGTTTTTTTGTCCTTGCAATAGTTTGCTGAGAATGATGGTTTCCAGCTTCATCCATGTCCCTACAAAGGACATGAACTCATCCTTTTTCAATGGCTGCATAGTATTCCATGGTGTATATGTACCACATTTTCTTAATCCAGTCTATCATTGATGGACATTTGGGTTGGTTCCAAGTCTTTGCTATTGCGAATAGTGCTGCAATGAACACACGTGTGCATGTGTCTTTATAGCAGCATGATTTATAATCCTTTGGGTATATACCCAGTAATGGGATGGCTAGGTCGAATGGTATTTCTAGTTCTAGATCCTTGAGGAATCACCACACTGTCTTCCACAATGGTTGAACTACTTTATAGTCCCACCAACAATGTAAGTGTTCCTATTTCTCCACATCCTCTCCAGCACCTGTTGTTTCCTGACTTTTTAATGATCACCATTCTAACTGGTGTGAGATGGTATCTCTTTGTGGTTTTGATTTGCATTTCTTGGATGGCCAGTGATGATGAGCATTTTTTCATGTGTCTGTCGGCTGCATAAGTGTCTTCTTCTGAGACATTTTGTTTTTTTTTTTTTTAAAAAAAACAAGTTAGAAACTTTCGTTTCCTTTTTGTATGCTATTTATGTTTAACATGTGCAGAGATTAGTTTCTTTAAATGGTAGTTCACTTATGTCATGTCCAATAACTAAAGAATATAACCAAAGAAACATCTCCAAATATCTATTTTCTAAACAGTTTGCCTACCATACATTTATTTATGAGAGCATTGGCCTTCTATTTGTTAAAACATCCCATTTTTCTTAGTTGCATAAATTAAATATATTTTGTTTTTCAAGAGCTGATGGGTGGCATACAGTGGAAAAGATACTATCTTATTTGTATCTATCAGAAAACTAATGCTAGACCAACAAATTTGAACCTCTTTTCTTTCATAAAGGAAAAATTTGTAGTCATTTACTCTTCTCTCTGGATAACTATCAGCTGTGCAGAAAAAGAAAAGTTTCTTAGTCAATCCTCAAATTTTAACAAATTACTACAAAGACAAACATTGTTTAGTAGTGTTGACTTTATACAATTAGACTCACCAATGACATTTATGTGTATTTCTTGCAGCAATGTTTTTGGGCAGTAACTGACCTATGAAAAATGCAGTAAATGAATTTCAAATGTAATATTATCATTAAATAGTGGATATAAATCTATATTTCAAATAGTATTCTAAATAAAGTCTTCTGTATTTTTTGAACAACTTCATTTTATAGGTGATTAAATTAGAATTATTTTTACCTGCTGATGCTGTTATTTGTGTTTTTTGCTTATGCTTGCATATTTGGCATTATCTCAACACTCATTGAAGCTTGAGGGAGAAGAAACTTTCAAGCTGCTTATCAATCTTATGAGGATCAGTTTGGTTAAAGCTAAATAAAATAATTTATAAACTACTTAATTTAGAACATATAAACTGCAATAAGCTTAAATGCAGTGAAAATGAATGTGGAGGTTCTAAGTGCTTGCCTGCTGTAAAACTAACCTTTTTCCTCCCGGTATCCATAGCCTATTTTAAAACAAATGTCCACTTGCCCATATGAAATTTTTAAAAAATCAGCTGCAATCTGTATGTTCAATAGCAGCAAATCTCAACTTCCTTCTTTTTTCTAAAAATGATCATAAATAACAGTTCTAACACTTCTCCTACTTCCCACTAGATTAGATACATGTGATCTCTTGTGCTTTGATCCTTCTTTGCAGGTTTTAAACCTAGAAGAGAGATTTGAATGAATTTTGAATTTTTAACTTTTGGCTTTGCTAGGGATTATTTAGGTATCTTTTGTGTGTATGTGTGTTTGTGTATAATTGGAAAAGTAGTATTGATTGCATCTACTTTTTAAAAACTTGACTAAAAAAGCATATACACAGAGAGCACTTGATGTTAATACAAAGAAAAGCAACACATGAGGTATTGATTGTGTGATTATGTAGCACACAGCATAATTATGGGTCCTTGATAAATACTGAATGATGGTTACAATTATTGTCAACTTAATAAATATTGTCTGAAATAATATCATTTTAGCCCACCTTCTTTTCAGATATTCCCTGAAAGAGGAAAAAATAATAGAATCTGTGGAAGTTTACTTTTATTTCAGTCTGGAGGGAAATGTCAACCAGGTGTTTAAGGTTTTGTTGATGATCTGTGTTTATTGTGGTTGTAATACTGCTTTAGTAATGTCGAGGAAAAAGTAAAATTAAAGATGGTCTTTTATAGTGGGCATGAACTTCTAAGAATTTCTGAAGACCCAAATATTTGCATTATGAGAGAAGAGTATCAAAATTTCCTAAAGAACACTCTAGTAGAAATAATACTGAATGTTTATGGATTTTGTGTTTAAATAAGAAAATATAGTGTTTATCTACCACATTCATCTCTTGATATATTGTTAGCCTCCTGACCTCATATTTTTTTTACAACTCACTGCATTGACCAGCCCTTTTCCTACCTGGGCACCTGAACACAGTATAGTAGAATTATGTAACACCCCTGTTAATGCATGTTGCTTTAACTTGACAATGCTATTTCGTTTGAGTCTCCTGGTATAGAACTGATAAGGAGAACTAACATTTTGTTATGCTTAGTATTGTATTTGATTGTGTTCTCATTATCTTATCTACACTATGTTATTTTCCTTTGCTGTATACACAGTATTCCCATAATGAGATATTGTTCATCTTTATATAACTAGGGCACATGCTAAATCTCTGCAGACATAGTTCTTGGCCAAAGTGTGAGGACAGTTTTTATCTAATAATGGGGCCATCTCAGAGCTGAAAGTAATTTTGACTGTCTTTGGTCATATTATTGCCTTGAAAAAGCAAGGGTAACTTGAAAAATTACCTGGACAATGAGAATAATTTTGCCATCATTTTGTAATGGCGAAAATATGGTTATCATCAATTTCTTTAAATAATGTAAGGTATACATTCATTTAGGCAATTTATAAACAGTTTGTATACATACATAAATATATATATATTTGTTGGCTTGCTAGAATGATCCAGTAATAATGATAAATAGCAAAGTTTAGAAAACTTTATAAGACAATACACATCAAGGAGGTTCAAACAGTTTATGGGGCATGGCAATACACAATATGAGTAAGCTATTATTATTTTAATGACCTGTTTATATTCAACATTTTAAAAAATCTTACCAACTGTACTTTGAAAAGATCATCGTAACATCACATTTTAATTAATACAATTGAGTTTTAGGTACGAAATGCCCTCATTTCTTTCTAAACATTATGCCTATGAACACTAAAGAGTATTTTTATATTCCAGTTAACATTGTAAGTTATATTTATGTTAGTTTGCTTTTTAATAAACACAATTTTATTCTAAGATTAAACCACAGAAAGAAAAATTTTATGACCGGCAAATTATGGTTTAACAAATATGTTTATTATTGGCTATTAATCAGCAGATTATTTCCATTCTTTGAGCTAATTGTATATACTTGTGTTACTTTCATTCGCTGCAAATTTGTTTTGAATTCAGATAGGTAAATTCCATGATTATCCTTTATGATATTTTGTTTATTTTTCACACAGAACTGGTAGTAAAAATAATATTTTTGTATATATAGTAGAATATTTGAGCTTGTCCTCCTTATGTTGACTCTCCTGTGCTGTTTTTATGATGGGAAATGTAGGCTGTGAATGAGTGAATGGAAAGGGAGAATGAATTGAATTAAATAATTCTTTGAAGAATTTGGTTTGGACGTAAAAAATGGTATCAGTTAATTCCAAAAGGAATATAATTAAGAAAATTTAAGGATAAATCATTCTAATAGAAATGCAAAGATGATGGTATAGGGGAGAGAGGATTATCATGAGTCTTACTTGGATTTGAAATGAGGACTGAGGTTAATATTATATAATTATATATCAAGAAGTGGCATTTTAAGATGTCTTACAAGGTGGGCTGGAGGAAAGGTTGACTATATGAGAGATAGTGAGAAGTTGATAGACTTTCCACATTGCACATGTAGAAATATTGACATGCCACATATGTGTAGTGTTTCACACCTCCACATAACTTAAACATTTTATTCAGGATTTTGAGTTTGTGAGGAAAAATCGGGGATTATTCTTTCCATTTTATAACTGGGTAGAGTGAGGTTTAGTAGGGTGAGATGTTTCAAGATCACATTGACTGAATTGTCAGAGCTGAAAGTAAAACTTTAGACTTTCAAGACTAATTCAATATTCATTCTATCACACACACCACCTCCCTGAAGAATGAACACTCTTGTCTTTGTGTTCAAATTAGAGTGTTAGTGATGAGTTTGGATTCCTAGATCTTTTATAATTTCTGATGTGTGTACTATGTCAGGGGCCGACATGAAGAAAATCAAAGAAATAAATGGCCAGTTTTCTCAGTTTGGCATACTGTACACAATTTCTTAAAGTAGATTAATGTATATAATTTATACTTATGCTGAGAACCTTGAAAAAGAAAAAATGTAACAAGCTTTTACAGCCTTAGCAATTTTTATTCCTTTCTACTTCTCTTCCTCATATGTCATCTTACCTTGGAAATCAATAAAAAGGATTCTCTTTTAAATCCATTTATGTTCAGATTCAACTCAGAATTCAACAAGTGCTTCAAAAAGACAAACTAACCTAGTTCTCCGTACCCCGGGAATTTGCTCTGCTGGATATAGATGCCATTTTAGATTCTTGTGTGTCCCAAAGCTTATTTCTGAACATAGTTTCTCTTTTTAATACAATCTCCATCTTTCTTCTCTTATCCTTGCTGACATTTCATTTCAATCAGGGTTGAGACCTCGCCTTCAATCTTTTTGAATCGACTTTTGATGGATACAGGTGGTTTGTTAACAGCAGCAGCACCTATTAGAGCAGTGGTGTCTGTCGGTCTTTGATTTTCTCCCCACAGGTCATTGTTTATCTTATTCCTGTCTATTTTAGAAACTTCAATGAATTTTAAAAATATATTTAAAAGCCAATTTACCATTTTGAAAGTGATCATTTTCTTTTGTTGTTGTTTTTGTTATATCCAAGGACATAGTGTTGTACTTTGATGGAAGTTTTCCTGCTTTGTTATCTACTAACATCATCAGAGAAATAAAGAAGAATGTTCTCAGTATGTAAGCTATATCCTGAAAATGTGTTGAAGTTTTTGGAAGTTTCACTATTCTTTAAGTTCAATAATGAAACTTCTGATAAGTAAATGCTTCACTTAACTATTTTTTAAGGAAAGAATTATATTTAAAATGATAGGTTTCAATATGTTGTTTTGTCTGACATTATAGAATAGATGAATTAATGAATTTTAAACTTTTCTCAATTTAGAAACATTGAAGTCCGTATTTCATGAAATAATGCTAATTTTTCATATATAGACAAAATAAGAAAATCATAAATCTCCTGAATTTAAGAACAAATTCCAGGGCTATTTTGCTACATAAAATTAGTGCAAAAGAACAGGATATAATCTCATAATAAAGATTGGACTATATTCACCTGAATAATTAATCCTAGATTGAATGGCCATGAGCTGTGAAAGAGGCCTTGAGCTCACAAGTATTTGCTTGAAAATTGTAATTAAAGAGAGGGCAAGAAAACTGAACAGGCAAAAGCTTAGACAGTTTTTGCTGATAACAGTGGAGGTACAAATTTTTGTGGGTTGTAACATGGCAAGATTGGCTGGATTAAAGCAGGTATCACATCTTGAGTTGTAATTTGAAAGAATACTCACAGATTGATGAAATCTGATTAATTTAAGAGATAAGCAAGTTCAGTTTGCTTATCAGCCAACAGAGCTCCTGGGTTTTGTTATTTTTAATATAATCACCAAGCATTGAAATGCAAAAAAATACTGAAGCATCCAGAACAGAGAACTGAGGGAGTATAAAATGAAAGTAAAACAAGAAGATTATAATTTATTTTTAAAGTACTTTTCATCTATTCTTATAATCATATTATATAATTTTCTAAGAAATGTTCACAGTTCTTAAATAACACCTCAAAGCAATGTAAAAATATTAACTAATAAGCAAGGAAATAATGAAATTACTGATCATATGAAGAAAATTCTCCATATTAATATATAACATTATTTCATAGAACTCAAGTAAAGCCCACCTTGAAAAAAAGTAGTATGTAATAAAAAAGTGACCTGTTAGTATTTAATTATGCTAAGCCAAGTAAATGAAATAAAAATATGTTAAAAATGCAATTTAAAGTGATAGGAGAAATTTGGAATACTCAAAAGCACACATGTACACTTATTACACAATAATGCTGTATAGGTATAAAAACAGGTCTTAAAACTAAGATAATTGAAAACAGAGTGCAGCATGTATTTATGTACATATGTCTAGAAATGTTCATGAGTAGTTTTATAAGTAAAATGACACAAACGACATTGTATATGAGATATATATTGTAGAGTTTCCCAGAATTCAACGGCAATGGAACTTCATTTTGATGAAACCGCCCATATCTAGTGTTCTATGTAATACACTACAGGAAACACTAATTCAGGAATTGTTTGAATGGAAAGCCTGCCATTTGCTATGAAATAATTTTGTTTACTAGCTGCAAATTAAGCAAATGCCAGAGGTTATTGGAAAAGACATTAATGTTCAAATCCTTTACTAATATAGCACTTGGGGGAAATACAGTCTTTTTCTAAGGCAGAAAATGGAGCATACAACAAATATTTCCTTTTATATAACTGAAAATATATTATTATCTTTGAACACATTATGGCTTATAATTCAATTCTAAAGGTGGTAAAAGAAAAATTTCAATAGAATTCAAATACTTATTTAAAATATTACTTGTCTAGTATTACTGCAGTAAACTAAAAAAAACTTGAAATTAGAAAATAATTCAAAATAAACTTTTTATATTAGGAATCATTAGAAAAAACAATAAGAGAATTAACCTCCATTTATCAAGATAAACATATAAATACAGTGGTATTGGAAGTGGAATTAGCAAATGAATTAATGCAGGAAAGATAGTACAGATGGGTATTAATGGAAATTTTTTAATATTAAAATTGCATTTCAAATTGTTGTACTTAACTAATGTACTGGTATAATTGGCTGGCCATATGAACTTTATACTAAAAAATATCAACCCCTCTAATACTACATTAATAATTAAATGCCAGAAAATTTAAAATTCTACATCTTAAAATTGAAAGAATGAAGAAATACCAAATAAAATAGAACATATTTGCATATCCTCAGAGTGGAGATGATATTCCTAAAAAAATTAGATCCAAAAAAATCACTAAAATTATTTGGTGTTTTTATATATTACAACTTAATGACTTGAAACTTTTAATCCCCAAAATGTTAAAAAAATAGGTGGTAGATTCAAAAGAAACACAGTATTTATAACATGTATACAAAGATAAATATGCAGACTATATATATAACACTTCTACAAATCAATATAATAATAATATTAAAATGGCAATAGTAAAGAAAAAGAAAAAATATCTGAACAAGTGATTCACAGGAGAATTAAAAATAGTCTAGAGAAGCATGAGAATACAATTAACTTTAAAACAATCTAGGAAAAAGCAAATGAATCACAATAATGGAAATATTAAATTATTTCACTATATATAAAACTATTTGGCAAAGGACACACTCAAATGGTGCTGCTAGGTGTGCAAATAATTACAGATTTTCAAAGGCAATTTTGATTGTCACTTCCACTTCTAGTATTGTATTATACAAAACAGTTTGGATATGATCAAAGTATACGCACAAAAATATTATAATTATATATGCAGTCATAAAAATTATTTACATTATTGAAGATATTCTATTAAATGTAAAAACAAGTCACAAGTTTATAGTATGATTCCTTATTTATATGTACATTTTTAAATTAACAACAAAAATAAAAAGTATGAGAATATATATGCATAGCTGTAAATACTACCTTCCTTTGCTGATAAGAGTGTTTATATATAGTGAAGAAAGACTTTTGATTATCATAGTCTACATTTAGATATTACTTAAAGTTCACATAATGAGTTTCTCTTTATTTCAATACTTTTTAATGTAACGAAATAAAAAGACATTTTGCAATTTATAGTTATAGAGGTATTTGCTACTTATACCCTAGCCTGTTGCCTCTAGCATATTTCAGATAACTTCAATCATATAGGAAAACAGAGAGACTTTTTTCATACCAAATTCTCAATTTCAGCATTATATCTTTTGCTTGTGTGAAATCTTTATTTGTTTTACTTCCCAAATTCTCTAATTTTAAATTGTTATAGATGTTTCCAGAATTATAAGATAGGATGATATAAGTTACTTAAATACTACTAAGGAGGAACACAGACACAAAATATTATTTTACTATATTATCCAGATTTAGCAAGTAATTTCAGGAAGTGTATCTAAGTTAATTGTATTAAACTCTTTTGTACTGGTCACATACTGTCCAAAAACATTTCTTATATATGTATTTTTTTATGAGGACTGTAGCGAATCACGAAAAGAGCAGAGTGCTTTTTCGATAAAGAACTTTATGTTTTTTCTCCTACTCTGAGCTACAAAATGGTGGTTTAATTAAGAGGCAGGCTGGAGGGATTGCTGTGTAGAGAGAGGAAAGCAGAGAGCTTCCAGAGAATTAAAATCGTTTGTGTCCTAAACACATTTTGTCCTAGAGCAAAATTATATCTTTACTTGTTTTTGGCAGATAATCAACCTTATTCCCTAACTTTTGTTGCTATAAGTGCAGCAGGTGTACAGTTGGATACCTGGGATGATTTGATAGACTCAGAGTTTAGGAAGAACAGGCAGCTGCTCTGAGCCACACTCACAGCAGGAGAGGAGTTAAGGGGAGACAACAATGACTGCACGGGGTCTTCTTTCTTGGCAAAAAACCTGTTATCTGGCATGAAAGAAGCAATTTCAATATGCTGGTTGATGATTCTACAATGGGGACATGTACTTAGTTACAGAGGTGGGCTTTATCCAATAGATTCCCAGAGTCCTTGATACTGGTTTTTCGATGGACACACATTTGTTCAAGAAGTTTTGGACCTCTCAGGATTGCACTGGAAATCTTCAATTATCTCCCTTGAAATCAGAGTGGCAATGTGAAGATCAGTTAAGTAGGAAATGCTTTTGTACAAAAAGCAAATAACAATTTAATCATTCTTAATTTTCTGTGTATGGTACTGACTTTGACATAATGAAAATCAAGGTAGGTTTTACCATTGTTCTCATTTTTAATTGTAGCTGCTCTTTACCATTATTTTTCTAAACACTGTAAACAACATTAGGAAAATTGTATTTTAGAAAGAAACAAAATTTACTTAGTGCAGGATGTACAAAGGAAAAGATACAAAAAGATATGTGCTAAAAGCTTTTTATCATAGTTAAGGCTTTCCAAAGTCATAGTGACTTAGTTCACAGTCTCAGAATTTCAAAGTGCACCTAATAATAAAAGTAAGGAATTTGTATATAAACATTAAACTATTTAAGGAAAAAGAAAGAAATGCATTATATATTGAAATGATATGATAAAACTCAAATTATTTTAATCAAAATAAACATATCTTATATAAACTATTAAACCAACAGTCTTATCACCATCAAAACCACCATTGTCAAGATCGTCAAATCTTCAGCCTCTCAGTTCTGTTGGTTTATTCTCAATCCTCTTCTTGACTTCTTATTCAAGGCAATTGTCAGAGTTCATTTCTCCTTTCTGAAAAGTTAATAAAAGCAGGTGGAGTGTTAGAATGGAAGGATATGTGTCAAAACATGGAGAAACAACACAAAAGAAAGTTTCTTTTTTTCTCTCCTCTCAGTTTCTTATCACTTTGGCCTGAGGGCAGGGTCCAGTCAAGGGCTGGATGGCAGGGCATTGGTGTGGGCAGCTAAGCGTCTGAAAGAATCTGATCTTCTTGGCCAGAGGTATCAGGAAATGTACACCTTGAGGCCTAGAGATGATGAGGAAAATCTCAAAGAGACAGCTAAAGGAGAATTCCTCATTTTATGTATGATCCTTGACACATCTTATGCTCATCTCTGACTACACAAGGGACAGAACCAAAGTAGCATAGCAGAAGGTTTTAGATCTGAACTGAGATTTTTTTTTTGGAGGGGGGTAGCTGTACCATTTTATTTATTTATTTATTTATTTATTTATTTATTTATTTATTTATCTATCTATCTTCAGCATTTATTTTAAGTTCTGAGGTACATGTGCGGGACGTGCAGATTTGTTACATAGGTAAACATGTGCCATGGTGGTTTGCTGCACAGATCAACCCATCACCTAGGTTTTAAGCCCAGCATCCATTAGCTGTTCTTCCTCATTCTCTCCCTCCCCACTTGCCCCGCAGGCCCCAGTGTGTGTTGTTCCCCCACCCCCACACTGAGATTTTAGCCACCACCCAAGTCTGAGAAAAATTTTGGAATGGAGCATGTGTTTTTCAGAGGCAAGGCAGCCTAACTAAGGATTGATAGCAATCATTTCTCACAGAAGGCATGAGAGAATTCGCAATTTGAAGGTAAATTGGTTGATTCTCTGCTAAAACAGGTGAAGAAACATAACCAAAACAAAACCAACATTTTTGTACATGATTGTGACAGGATCCAGATTCTATATAATTTCGTATTTGAAATGTCAAGAAACAATCTAAAGTGTTTTGACATACAAAGAACCAGAAAAACGTAGGCATCCATGCACTTATATACTCACCCTCAGTATACGTGTAAAGCAGTTTCAGAATTTTTAGGCTGTACTCTCAGGAGAAACTAACTTACCAACTAGAATATAGTGCTTATATACAGTGTACTTTTACATTTAGCCTTGGAGTTTCTAGTCAAAACACTGTTTTCCAGAGTTAGTCAACTTAGCTCATTTTTTTCCTACTCTGTTCAGTGTGATTATGTCATGAGTTTGTAATAAAATCAGATTCATTTGTTGCAGTCTACAGAAACAGCACAATCAATTCTAAAGAAAAAGTATAATCAACAGATGTCAATCCTCAGATGACTCAAATGTTAGAATTACTTGGAAATTATTTAATGTAGCTATCATAACTGAATTAAAGATAATTACAAATAAAATGAACAAAAAGATATATATTCTTGGCAGAGAAATAGAAATTATGAAATTAAATATCTAAAATACAAATTTTATTTGATGGTGAGTAGAAATTATAAAGAAAAGAACCAGTGATCTTTCAGATAGATCAACAGAAGACAACAAATCAGATGAATGAACAAAGAGAATCAATTATTGAAAAGCTATAAACAGAGTCTTGGTACTTATGAGAAATTTTCAAAATTATTAAAGTTTGAGTCATTAGAGTTCTAGGAAGATAGGAGAAAAAGTCTGGGGTAGAAATATACATTTGTGGAAATAATGATGGTAATCTTCCCAAATGTGGTAAAAGACATAAATTTAGATACAAGTATGTCAAGAAGTAAACATCAAATAAGACGAACTACAAATAAACCTTGCCCAGACTTATCATAGTCAAACTTCTGAAAACCAAATGTTTTATATATATGTATATTAATAATATATAACATATAATAATATATGTTATATATATGCTAGAAAATAATAGACTGCAAATACGGGAATAATAATTTGTTAACTGTGGATTTCTCATCAGAAATCAAAGACCAGGAGACAGGTGAATGATGATTTCACCTGCTGAAAAGAAAACACCTCCTAAGCTAGAATTTGATATTATCTATACCTATATCATATATATCTATATCATCATATATATATCATTCATTCAAAATGAAGTAAAATAAATTAATTGCTAAATAAGAGAAAATAAAATAATTTGTTGTTAAAGGCCTACTCTAAAAGAAATACTGAAGAAAGTTCTTAAAATTAGAGAAAAATAACAGAGAGAACCTTGGTACAGGAAGAACAACAGTACTGGTAAATCATTACGCATAAAAGAGTAGTTTTTATCTTACATTATTTAAAATAAATAAAACTTTATTCACAGGAGGACATGACTCTTCACCTAGAAAATCCCAATAAATTTTCAAAATATCTACTAAAAGTATTAAGTTTAGCAAGAATGGAGAACACAAGGTCAAAGTAAAGTAATAAGTTGTATTTTTAGTTATTTTATTTGGATATTGTGTATTTGGATTTTTCCATGTACTATATATAATAACAATAAAATACATGAAATATTTAAGTACCAATTTAAAAAGTAGGAACTACATACTATAAAGTATAAATCACTAATGAAAACAAGTAACTAAGATCTGAGTAACTGGAAATATACACCATGCTTGTCCATTGAAAAATTACATATTGTTAGGATATCAATTTTGCCACATAGATCTTTAGATTTAATGTAATCCCAATCAAAATTCTATTAAGACTTTATATCAAAATTAACAAACTATTCTAAAATTCATATGGAGGTTCATTGGAACCAGACTAGGCAAAATAAACCAAAAAATAAAATTGTGGAAAACATAATACCTAATTTCAATACTTATGATAAAGTTACAGTAATGAAGACAGCACATATTGATGAAAGACTGCTAAATCCAAGGTATGTAAGAAAGAGTCCAGAAACAGAACTGCAGATATATGGGTAATTGATTCTCAAGAAAGGTGCAAATGCAAATTGAATTATCTTCAATTCAGTGAAGTTGGGACTGTCTCATCCTTCATGGTAGAAACAAAGATTTCTCTTTTCTGAAAAAGACATTTAGTCTGGACATGAATTCCTTTTTGCAATCTACAGTACTTTTTTCAGTACACCATCAGTGGATTCATGGGGTGACATCTTTAATATCAGAGAACACATACAAAATATATTCTGACCAGGAAATTCACTTAAAGTGATTGAAGTGTGGCAATAGGCTTAATTCCACCAAATATATTCATGGTGTTATAATATTCATTATCCTACAGCTTACCTAAACAAAATGGAACAACGGAATGGCTACTAGAAACTCAGTTACCCTTGAGCCCAAGAGTTTGAGATAGCCTGGGCAACATGGTTAAACCCCCTGTCTACTAAAACAATACAAAAATTAGCTGGGCCTGGTGCTGCACCTCTGTAGTCCCAGCTGGAGGGAGAGGGCGCTGAGGTGGGAGGATCACCTAAGCCCAGGAGGTTGAGACTGCAGCTATGACTCCACTATCAGTTATGACACTAACTGGGTGACAACATTTGTTAAGCTAGTGGTTTTCTTCGGATTGTAAGATGCTCTAAATTTGCGATCAGCATGTGGCATCATTTCTCCCATGACCAGAATTTATAAGCCAACGTGTGGAAATATTTGTTTCCCATCTCTGCATATTCAGGCTTTTCTGATTCTCAAAGAAAAATGCTTTCACTAGGCGACCCAACACAAATTACATTGAATTGGAAGGAGATTGCCCCTTGGCCATTTTAGAACAGACAGGCACATAAGGAATCTAATGTACTAGCTGGTATAACAGATCCTGATTATCCAGGTTATAGAATTACCAATATAAAATGAGGTTAATACTGAATATGTCTGGAATCAGTGTCATTTCCTAGTACTAAGTTCATTGATATGTATAAATAAGAAACTATAACAATTGCATACAGACCAGACTGCTAATGACAAGGACTCCTCTGAAACAACAATTTGGGTCACTTCCCTAGTCCCCCAGATAAAAAACCGTGACTGGCTGTGGTGCTGACTCAGGGCAACAGAGTAAATGGAAAGACAGTGAGAAAGGAAATTACAAATATTAACTTTGGCCACACAACAAGGGGAAGAAATGAGGACTGTAGTAGTTACATACTTTTCCTTCTTTGTTTTGATATGTATATATTTTTATATATCAAACAATTATTTTTTTCTTTTTTCCATTCCCCTCTAATTTCACATAAGGTGTGTTAATAATGGGTAACCCTGTATTTCAGTATTTAAGTTAGAGGACATGAAAAGGAGATTGTGACAGTTATGACATTTGAAAATCATAAGGAGACAGATACAATGGCCTAACTTCTATATGAAACTATTCATTCCCGTTTTATACAAACTGGCTTGTGTTTTTTGTTATTGCTGATATTGTTTTGTTTGTTTGCTTTTTTTTCCCTGACCAAAATTCTGTGTCCGACGATGCCAGAGCATGCCGATTAGTACGAAGCCAGTTATTCCTAAGGTGCTGAGCATGTACAGATCTCTACCACTTCAATCAGTATATTTTAAAGTATTTCAGGTGACCATTGACAATAACTTAAAAAAAAAAAACCATGAACTTTCTGATTCCTGTTGTTACAGCATCTGTATATTTTTGGAGACATTGCCTCCAAAAATGCTATTTGGAAATATTTGAACACTGGTGGTTGGGTCAAAGCAAGTGATCTGTTTAGATAAGATGGAATTTGATATGTGTTTATGCAAGTGCTTCACTTGAATGAGGAATATCTGGCTGATTTTGTTAAATTATGGGGCCTGGTAACTAAAAACATTTTCTCATACCTTGTTAAGAAAACAATCATTCTGAAGATAAAAATAAATAAATGAGTGAACAGGACAAACCCTAAATCTCTTTGCCTTTCCTTTTATATATTTGTAGCATTATCATAAAAATAGCACTTGTGAGAGTCAAATGGTGAAATATTTGTAAATATATGACACAATGCTTGTAAATATGCAATGCATAGTTTTCTAGGAGCATCAGGATTATAGGACTGAGTTCACACTTTCTAATATTTTATAGGAAATTTAATATTCAGATCTTTTCTTAAAGTTGTTAAGGTATTCACAAGCTAATACAAGTTTTATATTGTATTGACTTCACTCATTCCAGAGAGATGAGATGCTTTCAAAATCAGATCTTCTGAATTATTGAAATACTTATTGAAATAAAGACTCTGGTTCTCCTAATGCTGTGCTTTGCCTCACTGCTGTCCCCTGCTCCCTGCCCCAAACAAGGGCCAAAGTTCCTGGAATACTACAATTGTGGATGATCCTCTGCTAACACAATTGATTTCTATCTCCACTTGAATTAATTGTTTGCATCGACTGGCAGAAATTCAAAGAACCAAATGATTTGTTCCCTGGGAAATGGCAGAAGATTTGAAGTGATACTCAAAATGAACAACATGATACCTTTGTGTTAATAGACAGCTACTTTCCTGTAGTATAAAAATAATTAAAATATTTTTAAAGATCTATTTATTTCTTGAACTCTTATAAGAAGAAATTACATCTACAGTTTTTAGAAATAAAAATGCTGGCCGGGACCAGTGGCTCATGCCTGTAATCCTAGCACTTTGGGAGGCCAAGGCGGGTGGATTGTGTGAGCTCAAGAGTTCGAAACCAGCCTAGGCAACACGGTGAAACCCCATCTCTACTAAAAAAAAAGAAAAATACAAAAAAATTAGCCGGGCGTGGCGGCATGTGCCTATAGTCCCAGCTACTCAGGAGGCTGAGGCAGGAGAATTGCTTGAACCTGGGAAGCGGAGGTTGCAGTGAGCCAAGATCGTGCCACTGCACTCCACACTCCAGCCTGGGTGACAGAGCAAGACTCCATCTCCAAAAAAAAGATAAATACATAAAATAAAATAAAATAAAAAATAAAAATGCTTACTGAATTAAAATTACATTTCAGCATATGCTAATACTAGTGCTACTGCCATATAAATATAGGAAACTCAAACATTCATTTTGATGACCATATTGCAGACAACACTTAGAATTCGTTGACTGCTGAGCTCTATCTTATATGTGGTTTGCTTATTTCAAAAGCCCTCCCAACCTTGATCAGTATTTAAATACAGTATGTGGCAAGTATTTTTTTTTTCTACTAACTTCTTACAACTACAATGAAGTCAAATAAGACCATACATTCAAAAATTAAGAAATACAAGAGAACACAGACAATATTGAGAATAAAGATAGATCAAACAATATTTCTGACCTTGAAAATGTATTAGACATGCCAAAATAGTACTTTTCAAATATCCATCACTATTACCTTTTTCTTATATTTTGTTCCTCACATCCAATCAGCTACTTATTTTATTAATTATTTTGTTAATTCTGTCATAAATTTATTCCCTGTCATTCCTACTTTCATTTGCATTTTCATCTGTCACATTTGAAATTCTGTAGTCATTTTCTAGTAGGTGTTTCCCCCTCTAATCTATCACGCTCTTTTAATTTTTTGCCTATCCGATTAATTTTCCTAAAACATTAATGTCATTTATAATTCTCTGCTGAAGGCCTTTAAATAGTTTCATTTTGTTCTTTATTTTTCTTCACTCAAATTTACTTGTTTCATATTTTCCTTTATGGATCAAGCTGCTTGCCTTTGGCAAACTTTGGGATCAATCAGACCCAAATTAATAGCTTAATTTTTTCCCCTCTAACTGTGAGATTTGGTCTGGTTCTTCAGACTCTCAAACCATTACATTCCTTATCTGTTAAATGGAGAGAAAACTAATATGGCTGCCTCATAGGATCACTGTGAGAATTAAAGTGAAATAATGCATATGCTGGGTTCAGTATCTAGCAAATAAGTATTAACTATTCAATGTGTCATTTAACCTAGAATAGAAATAAGACGATTAATGTAATTAATGTTTAAGTGTTGGCCTACTCTCAGTGACCCTTCACATAAAACATGAGAAGCTCTCCCCCATTCTTTGCCTCTGGCTTTTTTAGCTAAATTATTTGGCTCCATCCTCTCCTTCCCCAAAACCACCACTGATCCTGTTAGAAAAATCCAAAGCTTAGTATTCTCCCAAATAAAGGGTAGCCAGCAGAGAGCTTGAGAATCAAATGGGTGTTTCATTCTTTGGTTTTATAGCCCCTCCAAAATCTGGCCCAACCTGATTGCAACTGAACATATATTTTTGAACATATATTTTTATTTCAACCACTTTCACCACTTTCCCATCCCTCCACAAAATGGATATAACATTTTTATTTCTTTCCATTAATCTGGTCCTAAACCTTGGGAGAATATGTTCCCTAGTACGGGGAAAAATAAAATCCAACATTCTCTTCCTTAATTCATATTTTTTCAAACTTTAAGCTCTTTTTGCATTTCCCACTGTAATATGAAAGTTTCTGAACTTTTAATGGTATTACCATATTAGAAGTACAATTAATAATTTACAAGAGCATATACTTGTTTCTACATGCCATCAGTATTCATAATACACAATATGATATCTTACTCTGGTTACTACTTTTGTAGTATTGCCAAATCATTTATGTATATTAATTACGGACAGGGATTTAAACATAAGCTTTAAAATTGTAAATTCTTATATTTCTAATTTAATTTTTAAAAATACATATTTATTGTCATCTGTGGGATTTACCACTAAGTATAAAGAAGAAAAATATAATGATGTATCAGTCCACCATTTAAAGCTAATGATAGAAATTATTATTAAGGATTTTCCTTTTGATTTTTCTCCCTCTGGGTAGAGTTTTGTGTAACTGAGATCATATGGTATATAACATTCCACATAATACTTTAGCACTTAGATGGTATAAAACCTTTCTCACACAATTACAATAACTTGGCAGATATACTTTAAATGGATGTTGAAATACTTTTGGGCATGCCACACTTTACTTAGACATTCTTTTAAAGCCAAAAATTAAAGTTGTTTCTAACTTTTTATTTTATATAATGTAGGTAATAAGGTACATTTCTGTGAAGAAAACTTTGTTAATATTGATTATTTTCCTTGGTTTTCATCTTAAAAAAAGAATTCTTTTTTTTTTTTTTTTTTTTTTTTGAGACGGAGTCTCGCTCTGTCGCCCAGGCTGGAGTGCAGTGGCGCGATCTCCGCTCACTGCAAGCTCCGCCTCCCGGGTTCACGCCATTCTCCTGCCTCAGCCTCCAGAGTAGCTGGGACTACAGGCGCCCGCCACCGCGCCCGGCTAATTTTTTGTATTTTTAGTAGAGACGGGGTTTCACCGTGCTAGCCAGGATGGTCTGGATCTCCTGACCTCGTGATCCACCCGCCTCGGCCTCCCAAAGTGCTGGGATTACAGGCGTGAGCCACCGCGCCCGGCCTTCTTTTTTTTGAGACAAAGTCTTGCTCTGTCATTACACTGGAGTGCAGTTGTGCAATCTTGGCTCACTGCAACATCAACCTTCTGGGATCAAGCGATTCTCCCACCTCAGCCTCCTGGTAGCTGGGACTACAGGCCTGTGCCACCATGCCCACTAATTTCTGTATTTTTTGTGGAGCGGGGGTTTTACCATGTTGTCCAAGCTAATTTCGAACTCCTGGGCTCAAGCAATCTGTCCACCTCAGCCTCCCAATGTGTCTGGATTACAGGCATGAGCCACTGTGCCTGGCCTTTTAGTTGTTATTTGAAACAATTAGTTCACTATTTTTCATTTTAATTTTCTGTAATTACAAATGAGAAATTGTAATGCATATTTATTTTTGAATATATTGTCTAGATAAACTTTATTTGATCTTTGTAAGTCTTCTCACAAAACTCTCATTAGAATTTTCATTGTAATTACATTAAACTTAAGACTAGGTTTATAAATAATTGACCTATTTATTCATTTTTTATCCATTTATTTAAGTTCTTATGTAGCAAGATTCATATGTCTAGAAGAGTCAGCATATTTATTTCTGTTTGCACATAGTGTGTGCATTACATATTTTTTATTCATGCATACCATCTCATAGTCATGCTACAAATCCTTTGAGATATTTTGCATAAATACTTTCAATAAAGATGAAATAAGAATTTTTGATATTAGAAATTATAGAAGTTATAAGTTTCAGCCTAAAGAACCACTTGCACAATGCATTATATGTCTTTAGGATACTTTGCGTTTCTTAATATGAAACAGTGTAGTAGAATTATTAAAGATACAGACCTTGGCTTATTCCAGTGGATTTTAAACCCAGCTCTACTACTCACTGCTTTGTAATGTTTTGCAAAATAATTGAATTCTCTAAGACTTTCCTGACTTGCAGTACGGAAATAATAAAAGTTGTAAGACTACTATTGAGATGTCTTAAGTCTGAAATGAAGATGAAATGAAATCAGTAGAGTATAATGTTAGAGAAGAAACAATCAGTAGAGTTTAGATATTTATATTATTAGTAGTATATTTCTCTAAATATTTCTCTTTGTCTCTGCATTTTCTACTGGAACATAAGCCTCCATTTCTTTCCTTTTAAATACTACCATTTCATCATACTGGATGATTATAAAGCTTTTTACCCTTGGGGTGAAGTGAAGATAAATCACAAATGAGCTTTTATTTCCTGACTCAGTCAAGGGGCTGTCCTTTCAAAAAAACATAGGCAGTAAGGCCTTGAACATTCGCTGGAGAGAGATTACAGTTTGGACCTTTTTAAAAAAAAAAACCTAAAAATGCCTAGCGGAAGCTATATTATAAATAACAGAATTTTAATAGTGAGAATATTAAAATACGTTCATTTTCAGGGAAAGGCTAAGTATTGCAGCTGCTGAGGACTGAGATTTTTGTGTTTTTTTTTTTTTTGGTGTGTGTGAGTAGTCACAATGTAGAAGACAACATATAATTTGATGAACAATATCCTCAACAACATTTCTTCTGCACCACAGCCACAGTTTTTTTAACGCTGCTTCCTAGAAATTTCACCTCTGTCGATAGATGATAGGATGACAATGGGCAAATCAATAAAAGTAATTCTAAAGGAATTGCAGAAAATGTAGTTCAAGTATTTAGTTCCTTGAGGATATGACTTAATTCGGGGCAGTTTTGTCATCTTTTTCATGTAGTTTCCAACATTTTCCAAAGTTATTTCTAGAGATTGTATGTGTACTTTTTAAGTGTCGGTGAAACTAGAATGTAGAAGAATGTCCTTGACCTTGAGAACCTCACAATATAGTATGGAAGTCAGATCAGTAAAGAGGTCATCCAAACATATGACTTAAAAGATATCCTAGAGTTACTAACACAATACATGGTTCACAAAGGAGAGGGCAGCTTGTGCTCTGTGTTGGAAGTAGATAACCTTTGCACAGAAGATGAAAAAATTGGGCTAGGTCTTCAAAGACGAGTAAGCATTGCATAGGCAGAGAAAACAGGTAAAGCTCTTGTCAGGTAATGTTTTGTCTGAAAAAAAAATATTTTTTGTGACATATAAGAACCATATGTAGTATATGATATAACATGCATAGGAGTTGTGAAATTTCACATAAACCTTGACAATAGTGAAATAAAATTACGATGTTGTATAGTTTTTGTATATGCGGTCAAAACAAACCTACAATGAGGTTTCATTGGAATTTAATCTGTAGATGCTGAATATCGGCATGCATTGGTTTATTGCACTTTGTTTTCATTGTACTTTGCAGTTATTGTCTTTTTTACAAATTGAAGATTTGTGGCAACTTTGTGTCCAGCATGCCTATCAGTGGCATTTTTTCAACAGCATGTGTTTATTTTGAATTTGTGTGTCGCATTTTGGCAATTCCCACAGTACTTTAGATTTTTAAATTATTATGATGTATATAATGGTTGTCTGTGATCAGTGATGTTTGATGTTACTATTGCGATTGTTTTGTGGTGCCACCAACTGAACCCATACAAGACAACAAACTTAACCAATAAATGTTGTGTGTGCTCTGATTGCTCCACCAAGCTCTTCTTTCATCTCTCTCCCTCTCCTTGGGCCTCCTTGTTCTCTAAGATGGAACAATATTGAAATTAAGCTAATTAATTACCTTATACTAGCTTTTAAATGTTCAAGTAAAGATCTGCACATTTCCTGATTTAAGACAAAATGTAGACATGATTAAGCTCTAATTTTGAAAACAGTTCCACTGTGATAAAATGCCTTCAAACAGCATTGCATGCTACAGAGAAACCTTTTGTGAAAAGAAGGATACATCAATGCAGCAAACTTCGTTGTTGTCTTATTTTAAGAAATTCTCCAGTGGTGACTTTATACATCCTGAACCCTTTATCCTGTTTTAATCAGGGTCCTTTAATCACAACAATTTTTCATATTGCATTAATTTTCCCGAATAGTTGTACTTGTAGCCATGCTCACACATTCAAAAAATATTTCTGAAGCTCATTTTTCTGTGACTCCCTCAACGGCCTGTGTAATGTCATTTCAACGTTGCTCATTATTAAATTGAAATAATTAACTCGGTACCCTGATAGAAAAGTCAATGCCTTTTGTTAAAATTGGACTTTTCTTTTATAGTGTAAGGAGGTTTGTAAATAATTACTAACAAAAGCATTAAATGTATAAATGTGTCTATCACATGCGCAAAAAAAAGAAATTGCCACAGCCAGTCCAGTCTTCATCAACTACCACCCTGATCTGTCAGTCAGCAGCCATCAAGACAAGACTCTCCACCAGCAAAAAGCTGCCAACTTCCTGAAGGCTCAGACTATCATTAGCATTTTTAGCAATAGGCATATATGTCATCATTGTGCAACTTGACAATTTTTCAATGGACATAGTCATTTAAGCCACACTTACGTCAAGGAAGAGAACGTTATCAGCATTTCTGAAACACAGATGGAGCCCTACTCATTATACCTTAATGTCTCTATTTAATTTTCCAGTGGTACCCTAATCTAGCCGTCTAACCTAGATTGGCTTATTTCTTGTTTTAGTTCGTATGAAAGTAATCAATCAAGATACACATATTGTTATGTGTGGCTTCTGTCACTCAAAACTAGGTTCTTGAAATTCATTCCTATTTGAGTGCAGTAGTAGGTTGTTTGTTATTGCTGTATAGTATTTCATTTTACAATATATTCATCACCTTAAGTTTGGAACTATTCTCAATATTGTTGCTATGAACATTTAGTACTCTTTTTTTGGTTAACATATGTTTGTGTTTCTCTTGAAAATATATTTGGATTAGAATTGCTACATCACAGAGTGTGCATATATTCCCAACAATTTCACTTTTGATTTATTTTCAAGATAGACATGTGGAAATGCAGGTAGTGTGATTTTGGATGGAAGTTTGCCAGGAGATCAACAGCGACTAATACTTCCTTTTCTACCTCTAATTGTAGTTACTAACTGAAGTCTGATAATACTCTAATAGTTACTCAGCCAAGTAATTATTTCTTTTTGTTAAGTTAGCTCCCAGGAGACTTAGTCTTCTGGCTGGTCCACCCAACAAGTACAACATATAATATCAGATGGACACCAAATGGTATAAACTCAGTCTCTCCCTGCCAAGTCTACCACTACACCGATACTGTTTATACAGATATCATAAATGTGAATCCAGATATTGAATTATATTCTAGTGATATTAGGAAATAAAGTGTGAAGGAAAACAAAATTCACATGAACCTATAGCTGAACTTCAACTAAGAAAAGGAAGCATTATATTTGTTTCTTGTATTGTACGATGAGGTATTCTCTTTAAAAATGGCATAATTCATTTGTACACAGGACAAAGAGTTTTCTGTAACTGCATCCCAGAAAACGTTTACTTTGTGCTCATTTAAAAAAGGGGAAATAAATGTTTAGAATGAAGTTTATAGCTGTATATTGTTTTATGCACACACATTGGTAAATAACTGGCAATAGGGTATAAGAAACAAATGAGAGATAAGGAAAGGTGAAGTCCAGAAAAAGCAGAAGTTGGGAAGATGAAGTAAACTGGAAAACTGCAGCAGAGTCTTAGAAAAATAATGTGCTGTTAGAATAATATTGTTCACCCACTATATTCAAGATCATGCATTAGTATATTTTATTAATAAATAAAAGCAACATCTGTTCACAAATATAGTTAATCAGTTGGGGAAAGACATTGCAAGACAAGATGACTTGGATGTAAACCAGCATGTGATGTGCTTTCTGAAAAAGGAATAAAGGGCAATGGGTACACAAGGATAAGAAGTAATCACGCAAAGTCCAGAGGTGAGGGCATTACAATCACGTCTATAAACACATTTACAGCCTCTTTGTGGAAAAAGATCTAATATCATGATGTGAACCATGTCATGGACAGCTGAGACTGATAATCTAAAGGAAGAGGATTTTTATCATTAGTCCACAGGAGAAGAAATCATACATTTAAAATAAGAATGTTGCGTGATTTAAAAATATTTGTAAGAGTAAATCTGGAATTCACTCTCAAAGGTTAAGGCTCCTTGGAGGGTAGAGCACATTGAAAATCTGAAGCAAGAGGAGAAGAAACAGAAAAGAGAGTCATGTTGATCATAAAACAATCATATAAAATGGTACAGATTGATAAATACATGTCTGGCTTTTAAAGAAATATATGAAATCAATGTTTCTAGGACACTTTATTTTCAAGGTAAGTTGATTAGACGATGAATAGGAAGATGATGATAAGGAAGCAGCAGGAATTATATGTCACAGTAATGAGGTAAGAAAATGATTTTTTATGATCACCAATTATTATGTTAATGAGGAAATTAATCAAATAGGGGTAACATAATTGGAAAACTGATGAGTGAATAGGATTGACTATATTACATTAGGGAATAAGCTAAGGCACATAAGAGGAGCACTTTTTCTCTTTTTAAATGCATTTCATACTAGAATTTTCGCCTGAATGTCTGCCTTCAGGAAGGTAGGAGGGAGAAATGACAATCGCAAGTAATTGAAAATTGATATTCTGGAATTTTAGGGTTTAATATTGGTGGCCTAAAATGTGCTGGTTAATGCCAATTTCTTTCTGTCATGTAAAATGTTCACTTGTAAAAATATGTCTTAATCAACTGCAATAGGACATAAGTTATTTGAAGGAAGGGATGGTGAATTATTACGTCTAGGATCTGGTACAATATGTGATACAAATCTGATCACCTTGCAAGAAACACAAGCCCTTGAAGTTAACTCTAGTAAACATCTGTCATAAGGTATCTCAAAGAGTCCAAGGAGAAGAGCACAATTAGTAACATTGTAGCATAGTTAGTACTACACTGTGTTTTAGTATACTAGACCCCAAACCTGGCAAAATTTCAAAGTTCTGTCTGCATTCATCAAAATTATTTATCTACATTTATACCGAATTCTTTCTCACTCTTTGCAGAACAGCCTTCTCTATTTCTCTGGACCATGTGGTGAAACCACTAGGTGCCTCTGAGTGTCCATAATACAGGAGCATTCAGCACTCAGCATTCCAGGAGAGATGAAGTACATCTTTTGTAACACCAATTTGAATTCCCAGGAAGGGGCAGCTGTATGAATAAATTTGATACAGGTACCCAAGTCTGGACCAATCAGATGCATCCAGGGGTGCAACAACATATGGCTTCAGTGTGGTGCCTGCCCAGAGGACAAACATTTATGAAAGAAGGGATGATTGCTCTGAGATACCCACACTGACCTACAGTTCTCACTGTGGATGTGTTAAATGAATAAAAAGGAAGTCATATTCAGTTCTCTTGTTGTGACTCATGTATTCCTCCTGGACAGAATATTTTTTTCTACCTAAATTATTTTAAGAAAAAATGTAGAATTAATAGAACAGCCAAATGTATTTAGGAGTAGAGGAGATTATTAGAATTTTATCTTTCTTTCAACTTACACTATTTGTCATAAGAGTTAGATGTTTATGGGCACCAATCCCACCTCTTCCACTTAGTTTTGCATGCTTCACATATGCTATTTCCCTCAATAAAATATACCTTTCTCCTCTGTAAAATGGTGAGAATAATTAATAATGAGTCAGTATTATTGTATAGATGAAATGATATATTTAATGAACAGTGCTTAATGTATGCCTAACATATAGCAAGCATGGTATTAGTAATCTATTATTACTTTTATTTTTATCAGAAAATTATCTTACTTTTCTTTTGCCACTATAGGAAATTTTCACAAATTTTATGTCTTAAAAACGGCACAAATTCAATATCATTAGAAGGTCAGAAGTCTGAAACTGGTTTCACTGAATTAGAATCAAGCTGTCAGCAGGGCTGCACTGCTTCTGGAGGCTTTAAAGGAGAATCAATTTCCTTGCGTTTTACAGCTTCTAGAGGCTAGCCACCTGCATTCCTTGGCTCATGGTTCTTTCTTTTACTGTCAAAGCCAGCAGTATAGCATCTTCAAATTTCTATCTCTGACTCTGATATCACTGCCTTCCTCTTATAAGGATACTTGTGACTAAACTGAGCTCACCTGCATTACCCAGGATGATCTCCCCATCAAAGATTCTTAATCATTTTTGCCCTGTAAGTTAATGTATTGATGGGTAATGTGGACATCTTTGAGGAGCTGTTATTCTGCCCACCACACCGATAACATTTCTCCTTCTTCACATTAAGTCTTGAGTTTACAAAACTTACTCTATGAATATGTCATTTAGTTCTAAATCAATTTTTGGTCTGCAAATCTATTTCCTAACTGAAGAGAACATACTAACTGAAGAGAAAATATTAATAAAGTCACATTTATAGAATGAAAAAAATAGAATTATTGATGCTGGCATTAGACTATTATGAAAATATTTCTCATACATATATTCATGACTATCTTTTGATATTATGTTCATACATTCAAGTCCTGTTATAGACAGTTATATCATGTTTCAGAAAATACTACTCTAAACCAAGTATTTCTCATTTACAAGTTGTTCTTTGTAATCTACTCATGTGTAGAATTAGATTTCCAATGACCTATATTGCTTAAAGCAGATCAAATTACTTGACTAAATATAAACAATAAAAATGTGTTCTGGGCATATTGCCAACACTTTTTTCTGTAATTTTACTTAATTATGTGAAAAATACATTTAGGTTGGGAAATATAGAATATTTGGAAATTATAAGTTATTTGTTCCACAGTTGCTTATACCATATGAACAAATTTGTAACCTTCAGTAATGGTTTTCCTTTCTTGCTGTTTATTGTTGTTGTTGTTGTTGTTGTTTGTTTGCTTGTTTTTTACATCACAAATAGAATTTTATTCTTGAGTGAAGAAAACAGAGGCTTTTTTACTGGCCATTTACTGATGAGGCAATACTTTCTAAATACTATTATACATAAAGCACAATTCGAGAGCAAGTTTCCAGTTTAAATTGATTAGTAAAAATATTTATGTTGTAAATTGTTTGAATATGAATTGTTAGCTTGGTCTAGCTTTTTTCAATGTTTACACTGTGTGAACTAATTCTGAGATCATTCAGACTTTGGATAAACCATGATTACCTAAACGATACCCACTATTGCAACCCAAGTGTCTAGAATTTAGTCTTTATTGGCCTTCTCAAGTGAGACAACTCATGACTGGCTTTAGAGTTTAAGATTAGAGTTAGTTTGATTTGATTTAATCTTGGATTATTTGAAAGATCATTGATTTTTCTGACTGTGTGACTTTTGTTTTGTTTCCAATTTTGACAGTGTTTTGAGATGGCTTTGCCACAAAAAGAACCACTTCATAAAATAGAGTTGTAGTGAAAAAGCCTTGCTTTAAGGTTACCTGGTGATATCCCCACATGACATTTGCTTTAAAATAACTCTGTGAGAAATAAACAGCCTTGCCACAAAGAAAATTTCTCTTGGAAAAGGAAAAAGGCCTGCTACTGAAGATAAGCAAAAAGGATAATGAATGTCATAATCTCCAAAAATTACTGCTTCATTTATCAAAGTTTCTATGTCAGAAGAAGGAACAGTAGATTAAAAGAACCTACTTGTTTATATGCACAAAGATGCCAAATTAAGTCCGCATTTTTCTGTGCTTAAACTTGATTAAGTTGTTCTGGACATACTCTATTCTGAAGGCTGGAGACACAAATAGGGGGTGAAAGGGCTCTGTTGGATGACCTGGACAGCTGCAATGAATGAATACACAGTGACACCTCATTTATTCAATCAACTGGTCTAAAATATGAGAGCCCATTTTGATTAAGAGGACAAAGAAATGTATTAAATCAAGAATTTAATTTTAGAGTGGGCAATTTAATCACCCCATTGACAAAATATTATAAATCATAATTTATTACTCATTCAACTTAATTTAGCACTTTTTGGGTCCAAAACAGTGCTCGGCCCTGAGAATAAGTTGATAAAGGAGATTGAGCTGGTCTCTTCCACAGGAACCATAAAAATCCCTTGGAGAAGAAGAACAATAAACAACAAATTTCAGATGTGATGATTGTTAGGAAAGCAGTGGAACAGGGTGCCATGGAAACATATAGCATACCAATCTAAGCTATTGCTTTTACTGAACTGCCATTTTAAATGAATCTTTCCACCATCCCTGAAGGTAGGTGGATAATTCCTTCAGTCCTCCCCCTCCCTTTCTCTTTCCCTTCTTCCTCCCTACCTTCCAATTACTCCATCTGTTCTTCGTTCCCTTCCATAAACATGTCAAAAAGGCCATGCTCACATTTCTCTCCTAGAAATGGGCGCACAACAGTGAAAGTAGAGACAAGACCCTGCCCTCATAGGGCCTAAAATAGGCCAGGTTATACAAATTTTGATGAAATAAATATTTGAATGATTAATTAGTTAATTGCTACCAAGGACTGCTTTAGAAAAGACATGCAAATTGCTGTGAGAGAGGAGTTTTATTAGTCTGAGAATAGTATCTGAGAAATTTTTTTGAGAAAGTGACAGTTAAACTGAGAATTTTAAAGAATACAAAAGTTTTTTGTTTTTTGTTTTTTAATTCCAGGCAAATGGAACAATAGCATATGTGAAGGCCTGTACGTAAGAAGCTAGAATAAATAAAGGAGTCTATTGTGAATGGAGCTAAGAAGAGTTTAGAGCAAGAAGAGAATAGAGTAGAGCTTTAGAAATACACAATTATGTTATAAATGAGAACACAAAGCACCAAAGAGCCAATTTATTATATCATTCCATCATGTGGTAATAAATGATATGGTTTGAGAAGGAGCCAAAAGTTTGATTATAGAGAACAGGGTGGATATGATCGATTTAACCTGCATTTCACCTCTCTTCCATGGTGAAGTAGCCATGTATTTGGGGTCATGGCTCTCCTCTATAGGTCTTTTTAAATACAAATCCCATCGCCCTTGCTAGTGAATGACTCAGGATCCCTGACTAGAACCAATTACCTCACAGTTTTCCTCTGATGATAATGCACAATGATCCAAATTGACCCAGTAGGACATAAGACAGAAAGTTTTAAGACTTTCTCTTTCTCTGGATTTATGTGCGGAATGGAGCCTAGCTTGCAGATGCCAAACCAAGAAAAGTGCAAAGAAATGGAACTGGCAGAATAGAACTAAGTTAGCCTTGAAGCCTATGATATCTGTGCTTCCCAGTAAGAGGGCTAATTTTTTTTTAGTTATTAGAAGTTAAGAAATTCAAGATGGAAAAATAAAACAATGCTTTAGGAGGTAAACAAGGCCTCATTATGATGTGCAATACAAAATTATGAGTTTTATTGGGGGGTGCCCATTCATATGTGATATAGTTTGGCTCTGTGTCTCCACCCAAATCTCATCTTGAATTGTACTCCCATAATTCCCACATGTTGTGGGAGGGGCCCAGTGGGAGATAATTGAATCATGGGGGCAGTTTCCCCCATACTGTTCTCATGGTAGTGAATAAGTCTCACAAGATCTGATGGTTTTAGCAGGGGTTTCTGCTTTTGTGTCTTCCTCATTCTCTCTTTGCCTCCTGCCTGTAAATTGCCCAGTCTCGGGTATATCTTAATCAGCAGTGTGAAAACAGACTAATACAGTAAATTGGTACCAGTAGAGTGGGGCATTGCTGAAAAGATACCCGAAAATGTGGAAGCAAGTTTGGAACTGGTTAACAGGCAGAGATTGGAACAGTTTGCAGGGCTGAGAAGAAAACAGGTAAATGTGGGAAAGTTTGAACCTTCCTAGAAGCTTGTTGAATGGCTTTGCCCAAAATGCTGCTAGCAATATGGACAATAAGGTCCAGGCTGAGGTGGTCCCAGATGGAGATGAGGAACTTTTTGGGAACTGGATCAAAGGTGACTCTTGTCATGTTTTAGCAAAGAGACTGGCAGCATTTTGCCCCTGCCCTAGAGATTTGTGGAACGTTGAACTTGAGAGAGATGATTTAGGGTATTTGGTGGAAGAAGTTTCTAAGCAGTAAAGCATTCAAGAGGTGACTTCGGTGTTGTTAAAAGCATTCCATTTTAAAGGGAAACAGAGCATAAAAGTTTGAAAAATTTGCAGCCTGATTATGCCATAGAAAATAAAATCCCATTTACTGGGCAGAAATTCAAGCCAGCTGCAGAAATTTGTTGCAGAAATTTGCATAAGTTACCAGGAGCCAAATGTTAATCGCTAAGACAATGGGGAAAATATCTCCAGGGCATGTCAGAGGTCTTCACCGCAGCCCCTCCCATCACAGGCCAGGGGGCCTATGAGGAGAAAGTGGTTTTCTGGGCCAGGCCCAGAGTCCCTGCGCTGTGTGCAGCCTAGGGACTTGGTGCCCTGTGTCCCACAGCTGCTCCAGCTGTGGTTGAAAGGGGCCAATGTAGAGCTTGGGCTGTGACTTCAGAGGATACAAGCCCCAGGCCTTGGCAGCTTCCACATGGTGTTGAGCCTGCGGGTGCACAAAGGTCAAGAATTGAGGTTTGGGAACCTCTGCCTAGATTTCAGAAGGTGTATGGAAACGCCTGGATGCCCAGGCAGAAGTTTGCTGCAGGGGTGGGGTGCTCATGAGAGACCCTCTGCTAGGGCAGTGTGGAAGGAAAATGTGGGGTTGGAGCCCCAACACAGAGTCCCTACTGGGGCACCACCCCTACACAGAGTCCCTCCTGGAGCTGTGAGAAGAGGCCACCATCCTCCAGACCCCGGAATGATAGATTCACAAGCAGCTTACACTGTGCACCTCAAAAACCCGCAGGCCTTCAATGCCAGCCCATGAAAGCAGCCAGGAGGGAGGCTGTACCCTGCAAAGCCACGGGGGTGGAGCTGCCCAAGACCATGGGAACCCACCTCTTGCATCAGCAGGACCTGGATGTGAGATATGGAGTCAAAGGAGATCATTTTGGAGCTTTAAGATTTGACTGCCTCACTGGATTTCAGACTTGTATGGGGCCTGTAGCCCCTTTGTTTTGGCCAATTTCTCCCATTTGGAATGGTTGTATGTACCCAATGTCTGTACTCCCATTTTATCCAGGAAGTAACTAGCTTGCTTTTGATTTTACAGGCTCATAGGGAGAAGGGACTTTGGGGGGCTGCTGGGAAGGCATGACTGGTTTTGAAATGTGAGGGCGTGAGATTTCACAGGGGCTAGGAGAGGAATAAAACGGTTTGGCTCTGTGTCACCACCGAAATCTCATCTCGAATTGTACTCCCATATTTCCCACATGTTGTGGGAGGGACCTGGTGGCAGATATTTGAATCATGGGGGCAGTTTCCCCCATACTGTTCTCATGGTAGTGAATAAGTCTTATGAGATCTGATGGTTTTAGCAGGGGTTTCCGCTTTTCTGTCTTCCTCATTATCTCTTTGCCTCCTGCCAAGACTTGCTCTTCCTTGCTTTCCGCCATGATTGTGAGGCTTCCCCAGCCACGTGGAACTGTAAGTCCAATTAAACCTCTCTCTTTAAAATTGCCCAGTCTCAGGTATATCTTTATCAGTAGTGTGAAAACAGACTAATACAATATGGCTTTATAGGCCTTCATTGCTTTTTTGAATTGTGAAACAATATAAAATTACAATATATGTTCATAGACTTCTCTGTTTTCAAAGTGTTTCCAGTCTTCATATATCTTTGTAGATAAACTTTGGTTTCTCTAGGCAGTGCCTCACAGGAGAGCATAGCCTTGGTGGAAATATCAAGGATCAATAACTGGTGATCCTTGAATGAATGTACAGAAATTCCATTATGTTAACTTAGTATGGGTTGATAGCTAGAATATTATCATGTTACCAAAAATCACAAGAGATTGTTTCGTGTGTCAGTGTGTGTGCTTGTCATCCCCACTAGAGAACCTGAAGAGAAGGAGCTCTGCTTCATTTATTTTCGTAACTTCTTAAAACATTCTTTCCCATGTTTATTCCTCTGGATCCCTGACTAATACCTGCAGCTTCTTTGCTGGCTTCTGCTCCTTGAATAAAATTCTGACATTTTCAGTTTCTTGGACTCATTTCTGTGAATCTTTTCTGTTTCCACTCTCTTCTCAGGAAATTTCATTTAAATTGTATCAGCATTAATTTAGATTATTCAGACTTCACATCTTCACAGACATCCAGAATTCTGTTATGATCACTTACTACCTTTTGTCTTAGGTTTCATAGGTGTCTCTGTTTTCACAAGCCCAAAACAGTTTGTGATATTTTAACCTAAAACTCATCCAGGATTTTCTATTTTAGTTACACTGCTGGTTTTAAAAACAACAATAAAATGCACACGAAACACACACACACACACACACACACACGTTCAGGCATTTCCTAAATTTTATGATTCTAATATGCATGAATTTTAGCTATTATGGCATATTAACTTTGACTAATGGCATAAAGTACAGATTCTGCTGCTAGTTTTTTAGTCTACAAATTGCTGCATACATAACAAATATGCCTCATGATCAATGTCTAACCATGCAACTTTTTACAAAGTGTGTCAGTGAGCAGTCCTTACACACTTGCTATTCAGTTCAGATGCAGACAGCAAAGCATGTAATTGTGTTGCTTCCTTGTCTCCTATTGATAAACCCCTGTGATATGTTTTTTCAAATTAGGTAACGGAAAGAGGAAATTGCCAAAAAATAGTAAAACACAGCAAAGAAAATAAAAGTGGTAGCAGTAAAAGTGAAATTAAAATCTAATGTAACTGGAATTATAGAAAAGATAGCTAATGGTAGAAGAGTTGATACTCCACTGTTTGACAGGCTCTAGATGTGCAGCCAGAGGAACTTGGTGCAGGTGAGCTCATGGACATGAATGAAGAAAGTGGTGTGATGAAAAGGATTAAGATATCCCAGAGGACATGATACCAGAAAAAAACACTTCACATTAGAGGAACTCTTAAAGACGATTTCTGACAATAAAGGTACAAAGGATAAAATGTTGCATGCTGATCCAAACTTAGAAGGAAGTATAATAAACTTTACAAAACAGAAAAAAATATTGTTTCAGTATCATGAGTTATAATATGCAAAGAAGACAAACACTATTCAAACTACTATTTTTAAAAATATATATATTTTCAATGGTTTTAACATTTTAAATTTCTAAATATATATTAGTTTTGCTATTTTTCTTTCCCTATACGTTTATAACTGACAGTATTGGAGTGTTTATGTCTTAACCAATTTTAAAGGTCACAGAACAATAATTTTCCCATTGATTTTAACATCGCTTTGTGCAGTTTCAGCTTGCATGGTCATTGTTAGAGTCCTGTATTACTATGCATAACAAATAATGCCTGTATGCATAACCAATACATTATTTTCCGTTTTCATTTTATCACCATAATCTAAGCATCATCATCTCTCATTTGAACAAATGCAATAATTTCCCCATTTTCCCCCTTCCACTCTTGGTTCTAGCTCATCCCCTATAGGGTAATCAGATTGAGCTTTGATAAAAATAAGTCAGTTCATACTAAATCCACATCCATAGCACAGGGACTAAAACCACAGCCCTCCACTTCATAACTCTATTTACAAGATCAGTAGCATGCCCCTCAGGCTTGGTGTAACACCTCTTTCTCACTAACAGGGGTCAATGTGTCCATAGGCAGCATTAGGTTAAATCCATTCCTCCTGCTACTTGTGTTTAAAGATAACCCTAAACACTGAGACTAAGACCATGCATCCTCAGGATTCCTACTCTGCATTCACAGAAGTCAGGAGAAAGCTGCAGACCTGCTGCCTGCTCTGGCATGCATAGCCTTGATATTTTTATCTGCCTTTTGTCCATCAGAACTTATTTTGTAATCAGTCCACAATTGAAGGTGCTCATTTCTGAGTCACCTCACAGCTCCTGCATTGTAATCCCTCCAGCAGCCCTCATTCCCACTCTTCTGTCATTGTCATATACTTTTCACTATGTCATCTGAGGGAAAATTCCCTGGATCTTCAAGCTTTTCTCTGAAGCCTTCATAGTCTTGCTCCATTTTGCAACGCTCTTCCCCTGCAGCCTTCTCAATTGACGAAGGCGTTGTTGTTGTTGTTTTCCTTCCACAGCCTGAATCCACCAGGTTGGTGTCCTACTCACTCTTCATTGTCATTTCCAGATAATTCTTCCCCCTTTCTCTTTAAAAATTGTTTTGAATCCCATGTTTTCTGAATTAACTAGTTATACCTCTCATTCTCGTCTACTGCCATTCCTTTAGCAGACTCTCCCAGATTTTAACATTTTAAACTTCTGCTTCAGAGGTTCTTCAACACTACTTTGATGACTTTTCTCAATAATTTCAGAGTAGTTTCTCTTTGTGGCATCTGGATATTTAGTTTCTTAATTTCTCTCCTCTATTTATCTTACGTTTTACCCTGTCTCAGTCACTCCCAGAAGCATAATCTAGAGCTTGTCATCACCTATGATATCAGACCCTTCTTAATCTGAATGTGATGGATCTTGTTCTCTCATGACTACACTATATCTTTCTAGTTCATTCCATTTGAATATTTCAAAAGTCTTTTTAACTGTATTGAACTTTTTTTCAGTTTCCTTCATTCCCTCAGTTTCTCTCTTTTCTGATTACCTGGATTAAGTTCATAATCAATCATTAGAATAAAAACTTTCATATACACTCTAATTTTTTATACCTTCTTTACAAAATTGGTAACCAACTAAATCCGGCTCTCCTCCTACTCCATGCTTGTACCAATACAGCTGAATGTGAATGTAGAAAAACATACACTTGTGTTGACTGGTATCATTTTATAGTCATGATGATAAACATGAAGCCGACTCCTAAGGCTATTCGCAGTTATGCTGTCATTCCTTATGTGTCACTCTCCTTTTCTCCTGAATGTCAATTTCACATCTTCTCTTTCCTCCTTAAGTCTTGAATACCTTTCCTATAAACCCATTCTTATGTGACCTTGCTTCTCTGAAAACTGTAGATAGCTGAGCCAAATTTCCTGTAAACGCCATCATTATATCTACCCATTTATCAGAATCTGTACCCATATCTTCTATTACTCTCTAAAGCTAATCAGGCCCCTAACATTTGTACCACATTCCACTCCTCTCCTTACACTAAAATATTGCTGCAGAAATTTGCCCCCCATTCTCATCATTAATTTTTAAATTAGATCTTTCCTATCATTGTGCAAACTTCTTGTTAGCTACCCATTTTTACAAAATAAACAAACCAAAAAAACATGTTTTTATTTTTTATTTTTTTCTTGATATGACTTTTCTCATCTGCTACCTCTGCCTTTATTTTTGTTTCTGCTTGAAGCAAAACTCCCTGAAAATATTATGCTCACTCACTGGGTTATTTCAAATTTCTTTCTTCCAATTATTAAAACACACTTCAATCTGACTTTCACTTCAATCACTCTGTCAAAGTGGTTTTTGTCATATTCATCAAGGCCTCCATGCTAACAAGACTTGTGGTCAATTCTCAGTCTTCAGTTTGTGTAACCTTTTATTCTGCTCTCTATATCCTTGGTAATTCATTTTCTTCAATATTTTTCTATGATCCCGATTACTTTTGGCTTTCTTTTTACCCCACTTGCTCTCTCTTCCCAATCTACTTCACAGTTTTCTCCTCCTTCCTGCTGGAGTACCCAGGATCTTCTTTTCTTTACTGAAAAATCACTCTCTTAAATCTGTATCTCATTTATTGTATAGCTTTCAATGATATCAATATGCCACCAACTCTCAGATTTATGTATCTACTCGTGAGTGCTCCCCTAAGTTCATACATCCGCCTGCTTATTTAACATTAGCTTGAGATAATGGTAGATATAGTTAACATTTCCGTGGAATATCTAATAAACCCTTCATAATTGACATACCCAAACCTGAACTCTTGCAGCAGAAGTGAAGCTAAACCTGCTATATGCACAGTGTTCTGCAACTAAGTTAATGAAAATGCTATTCTTTTAATTTCTAAACGAATAATCTGAACTTTGCCCTTTCTCTCATACTCCACATCTAATTCATAACAAAATACTCTTGAGTCAATCTCCAAGTCCCATGAAAAGTTGCATTTCTCCTAGCCCACTTCGTTGAAACCACATTCTCAAGTGGAGTGATACAATAGCTTCCTAACTGGGCTCCCTGCCTCCACCTGTTCTTTTTCCCAGCAGTAAGTGTAACCTTTTAAATATGTACATCAGCTAAATTCACTTCTCTCTTCTAACCTTGCTAATAGATCTCCATGTCAATCAAAGGAAAACCCTAAGCCTTACTAATTGCTTACAAAGCTCTACATGATCTACTCTTCTTCCTTCTCTCATCATTCTCTGACCTCTTATTCTGTTTCTGCCCCTCCCACTCTGCTCCAGAAATTCAGGCTTCTCTGCTTGTTTAAAAACACATCATATAACCTCCCATTTGAAAACTTTTACACTGGTCTTTCCTGCTGCTCATTATCCCTCCTCCGTTACCCTTCCCCAATATCCATATGGCTTACTCCTACCCCAAATCTCCTTCCTGAATGCTCTATTAAAATATTTTACTCTCTTCCCTCACCAGCATTTTTAACCTTTCATGTAACTTAAGCACAGTGTCTGAAACACAGTAAATATTAAATACTTTTAATGAAAGAATTAAAACCTTTCAAAGAGTTTTCAAAGCCCATTAGGGTAAAGTCAAATGCCTTGTCATGTTTGTAAAACATCCGCCTGTGTTTCCAACCTCAATTCATTCTATATTCTCCTAACTTGCTTCTTACAGTCACACTACTTTCAGTTCTTTGAACATTTTGAATTCTTTCTCACCTCAGGGCCTTTGAGCATACTTTTTCTTCTCTCCTGATCAATATTTCCTTGACCTATTTCATAATGTACTTTCCATTTTTCTGATCTTAGCTTAAATGTCAGACTTGGTGTTGTTTTTCCTCACTATCCTATGTAACTGTTAAACCTCCATGTTATTCTGCATCATATTATTATATTCTGTATTTCTTGTTTGGCTCATTTATATTTTTCTTGTCCATTGTCTCTTCTCTCTAAAAGAATGTAAATTCGATTGTATCAAGACTTACTCAGCTTGTTCAAAAATGCAACCCCAACATGAAAACACTGTTTCTGGCAACCATATGCTCTCAATAAATATGGGGTTTTGGGTTACAACAAAACAGAACAAAACATAAAGTGTGACTCATAAGTTAATGACACCAGTTTGGAGGCAGTGTAGAACAGAGCTTAAGAATACAGTCTATGGTTTCAGAATGTTTAAGCTTCAGTTCCAGTTTCACCAGGTACCCATTATAATGCAAACATACATCTGGGTTTCCTAGAACAGTTTCCAGTTATGCTTGCTGAACTCATTTTTTTATTACAAAATAAAAAATGTCAAAAGTGTCCTGAGTTGGAAGGAAAATTATGTCTCCCAAACCTCGTTAGGATTTTTCCTTGGTACAAGCCTTTCTTGTCCCAGTTTCTTTGTAAAGAGAAAACGTATACCTAAGTCCTCTAGATGTTGAGAGGATTAAACATACATAGCATATATGGAGAATATATGATGCGTATGTGCCTGTGTACTATATATATGTATACACATATGTGCATATTTGTGTGTATGTATTATATATGTATATGTCTGATAAAGAGCTCATAACAATATTTGACTTCTCTTATTCACAAATTTTACCTTTTAAAAAATACTCTGATCATCCCATTTAATATATAGTTTATAGAAATACAGAAATGTATGTATTAAATATCAAAGCTTCATCTGACAACATGTATAAATTAGGGGCTAACCATTCTCTTTATAAAATGATGAAACACATGTTCATTTACACTAGAAATGTAATAGTATACTTCTTAATAACTATCTACCTTTTTGTGAGTTGAGGCACCAAAAAATAAACTACTAAAATATTCCCAATAATATTGTCAATTAGATGGGGAAATAATTTTCTCTGAATATATAGTACATATCAATAGAAAAAAAAGTAAGTTTAATGTATTAGTCCATGTTCACGTTGTTGATAATGACATACCCAAGACTGGGAAGAAAAAGAGGTTTAATGGACTCACAGTTCCACGTGGCTGGAGAGCCCTCTCAGTCATGGTGGAAGGCAAGGAGGAGCAAGTCACGTCTTACAACAAAGAGAGAAGAGCTTGCGTGGGAAACTCTTGTTTTTAAAACTATGAAATCTCATGAGACCCACTCACTATCACGAGAACAGCATGGGAAAGACCCACCTCCATGATTCAATCACCTCCCACCAGCTTCCTCCCACAACACATGGTACTTGTGGGAGTTATAATTCAAGATGAAATTTGGGTGGGGACACAGCCAAACCATATCGTTCAAATACACAAAAATGTATTTAAATGCCCATTGTAGGAAATATATTTATTGTACACACCTGGTTTATTTTATTCTCTTTTTATTATTCCAAAATTTCTTCCTTATTGGAACTTGTGACTTTTTCAATTATTTTTAAATTAAATTTTTATTTTCATTTTTTGACAAAAATTATAAGACCTCTTTTACTTATTGTATTCATTTAAATCACAAAATGGGAATTATTATCATCATACATCAAGTGTGATAGAAAAAAAGAGTGTTACTGTTCATTCAACAGAGAAGGTTATGAGCCAAAAATGCTTAATATCTAAAATAGAACACAATTAATTTTAATAAGCTAAAGTGTAACAGTAAAGCAAAAAGACAGGATATGTGGTAAGCAGCTGTGGGACCTAAAGGTCATCACTAAACATGATTCTCATTTACCCTTTTACTTTTAGTGTCAGGGTCTTGTTCTGGCAACATAAGCCCTTGAGACTTCTCAAGCCGTCCTTCGGTATTGAGCTACCTTGCTCATTTAAAAGCTTAGTGATTATACTCTGTTATGATATTAATGAAAAGGTCAATGAATTCATGAAAATACTTTTTTTTCACTTTTATGACATTCTGAACCTTTTCTTCTTTTACCATTTTCAATAAGAAACTGATCATCTCGGTCATTTTGCATAATAAATGAATATAAGCAGTCTCTGTTTGTGATAACATCACTTTCCCTTGTCATGTACTGAATGTGCAGAGTGAGGATCTCTGAATTGTTTGATATGGTACATTTTCTTGTTTTAAATAACAACAAGGGCTTTAATGGGGAAAGGAGAAAGAGAAAGTATTTTTAATAGGACAAGCTAGAATTTAGAAGATGAAAAGGTTAAAAATTACCTTCAAAATTTCTTACTAAGTGCTGACATAGTGACTGTTAATGTACTTCTAGAGTGCTTTTAAACAGAGTTTTACATTGAAATTGTCTCTCTTTATGCTGTCCAAAGGACAATAGCCAGGGAAAGCTGGGAAACATCAGGTGATGAGTAAAGGAACAAAGGCATTACATATGATATATGTATATATATATATATGCAATTTGGTAAGTCATAATAATGCTTATATTTTCTCATACATCACATTTATATTAAAAGAAAGATTTCAATATTTATCTCATTATGTGACCAGAAAAATGTCTTTCACTTTGAGCCAGGACAAACTTTCTTTCATTCATGGATCACATAAAATATATTTGGCCAACATCATGACAAAATGTCATTTGGAGAAGGTATTGGTGTGGAAATCTTGTGATTTCTGTGTGGATATTAATTGTAATTTAAAATAAAGTTTATGGGTAAAAGCAATTTTGAGGACTTGATCTGCACTTTGATTATAGGTTTTGCGTTTCACTTTGCATATTTACAAGAGCTAATTAGAACTTTTGTAGCAAGGTCCAATAATATCTATGATCAAGTTTTACCTAAGCACTTTAATGGCTGCTATTTATAGAATCCAAGACTCTTTAGACACATTTTTAACATTTAATCAGCAAATGATTACATATATAGTTTACCAATATGCAACTCCCCAACTCTAGATACAGGTAATCATATCAGTATTCACAGGTCATCATATGAGCATTCATAGCCTGAATTCACACAATTTGGGTGCTCTGAAGTCCCTCCAGCAGGTTGGTGGTTGTTTGAATGTTTGGCCCTCCAAATTGCATGTTGAAATTTGATCCCCAGTGTTGGAGATGGGGCCTAATGGGAAGTGTTTGAATGTTTCATGAATAGACTAATCCCCTCCTGGGGAGAACGGTAGGAGAGTTTTCACTCTATTAGCTTCCATGAAGCTGGTTGTTAAAAAGAGCCTGGGAGCTCCACTCTCTCTCTTGCATTCTCTCTTTCCATGTGATTTCTGCACTTGCTGGTTCCCCTTCATCTTCTTTCATGAGTGGAATCAGCCTGAGGCTTTTACCAGATGCCCAATTTTCTAGCCAGCAGAATCATGAGAAAAATAAACCTCTTTTCTTTAAAAATTACCCAGCCTCAGGTATTTCTTTATAGATACACTGAAAAGACTAAGACATAAAATTTTAAAGAGGAGTACGGTGTTGCTATAAAAATACCAGAAAATTAGGAAGCAACTTTGGAATTGGGTAATGACAGAAGTAGAACGAGTTTGGAGGGCTCAGAAGAAGAAAAATGGATGAGGAAAAGTTTTGAACTTCTTAGACACTGGTCAAGTTGTGACAAAAATGCAGATAGAAACAAATAGTAAAGCCTGTGCTGATGAAGTTACAGATGAAAATGAGGAACTTGGGAACTGGAGCAAATGTCACCCTTACTAAGCCATAGGAAAGAACTTAGCTGCATTGTGTCCATGTCATAGAAATTTGTGAAATGCTGAACTTAAGAGGGATCATGTAGGCTATCTGGTGGAAGAAATTTCTAAGCAGCAAAGTGTTTGAGAAGTAGCAGGGCTACTGTCAACACCTTATGATCAGATATGGCAGCAAAGGAATGATCTAAAGGTACAAATTATAATTAAATGAGAAGCAGAGCATACAAATTTGGAAAATCCTGGAAATGTGTTTGAGAAGGAAAGAGGATTTTCAGGTGAGTAAATGAAGGGTACTGTGGAACAACCACTTGCTAGAGAGGTTAGCATGGCTAAAAGGGAGCCAGTTGCTCATAGTCAAAACAGTAACAGAAAGGCCCTGAAGGCATTTTAGGAATCATCAAGGCCCCCTCTCCACTCCCATCGCAGGCCCAGAGACATAGGATAACAGAATGATTTTAGGGGACAGGCCTGGGATGCTGCTATGCTGACTACCTCAGGATGTTGCTTCCCACATCCCAGCTGCTCTGGCTCTAGCCACAGTTCAAATGGCCTCAGGTACTGCTCTCACTGCTGCTTCTGTAAGACAAGCCATGAGCCTTGGCAGCATCCATGTGGTGTAAAGTCTGTAGGCACACAGAATGCAAGAGCCGTATAGACTTGGAAGTTTCCATCTAGATTTCAGAAGATGTATCAAAAAACCTGGGTGTCCAATCAGAAGCCTCCATAGGAGTGGAGCCATCACAGAGAACCTCAACTAAGGCAATGCTCCACAGAAATGTGGGTTTTGAGCCCCATACAGAAAGTCTCCACTGGGGCAAAGCCTAGTGGAGCCATGGGATCAGAGCTGCCATGGTGACCACAGAATTATACAGCCACCAACAGTATGCCACTTTAGCCTGGAAAAGGCACAGATATTTGACTTCAACTGCTGAGAGCAGCCAGTAGGGCTGCATTCAGAAAAGCTAAGAAAGTGGGACTGCTTAAGATATAGGGAGCCTACCACTGGCCCCAGGGTGCCCAGGAAGAGGGACTTGCCATCATGGGATATTTTGGAGCTTTAAGATTTAACATCTGCCTGCTGGGTTTTGAATTTTGTTTTGGCTGATTTCTCCTTTTTGGAATGAGACTTTTTACACAATGCCTGTATACCAATTGTGTCTTGGAAGTAAATAACTTGTTTTTGATTTTACAGGCCCACATCTTTAAGGAACTTGCCTCAAGTCTGAAATGAGACTTTTGACTTGGCACTTTTGAGTTAGTGCTGGAACATGTTAAGACTTTTGGGGACTATTGGGAGAAGATGATTGTTTTTCAACATGAGAAATACGTGAGATTTTGGAGGGGACCAGGGACAGAATGCTATAGTTTGGATGTTTGTCCCCTCTAAATCTCATGATGAAATTTGTTTCCCAATGTTGGGGATGGGGCCTAGTGGGAGGTATTTGAGTCATGAGGGCAGTTCCTCATGAATAGATTAATGATCTTCCTGAGGTGAGGGTGAGTGAGCTCTTGCTCTTTTAGTTAGCGTGAGAGCTAGTTGTTAAAAACAGCCGGGCACTGCCTCTCTTTCTCTCTCTCTCTTGCTTCCTTTTTCACCATGTGATCTCTGCATTTGTCTTCTACCATGAGAAATGTCCTGTAAGATACATGTAGGCAATATACTCTAAATATATAGCAATTTTCAAAATATAAAATTATAAATACATGATGTGTGGATTTGATTTAATGATGATGACATGTAAGTTCTTTTTACACCAGGATGCACTTATGTATTTAATTAATTTTAAAATAACAGTTGGTACAAATGTTTGAGGAGTACTGAATGTTTTGTTTAATTTTTGTAGGTCTTTGCATTACACTTTAATAAGGGGACAGTGTGATCTTTAAGAATAAGTAAGTTAAAAATTACGTCCTTTGCTTCTGAATTCAAAAATAGGGGTATTTTTAAAAGTGCTTCAGGATTAGACCCATAAATATATAAACAAATGTAAAAGGAACCCATTGTAATTTTTTATTACTTACATTTTCAATTATTTCATTTCTTAGCAAATGACAAGCTTTGAATCACATGTGATTACTGTAACACCAAAAATGATTTTGAATACAGTCATCAGTAACATCTTTTTAAAAAATCTGCATGATTTTCTATGTCACTTTTAACCACTTTTAACCAAAAGTGACAGAGAAATAGTTGAAATATAATGGAAGATGGGCACATGGGAAATATTTGATTTTTTCCAGGCCAACTTGTATTTCAGAGGGAAAATATCTTCAACTTACAATCATGTCAAAGCTATACCTGAGAAGAAAGAAATCTTGAAGAGCAATAGTATAATTGTGCTGTAAGATAATAAAACTTTCAAACTCACCAACATGATATTCAAGATCTTCCTGAATTTATAATAAATACTAAATTTTATATCTGATACCCTATTTATTTTATTTCATCTGTCACATCTTTCAACACAAAATCAATATAAGTTACAATCTACTACTTATGCAAAAATTTATAGCAAATAAATAGAGAATATTAGTACTGGCAGTTTACCTAATGAGATGCTGCTTCAAATGTGCAAGCTTGGCAAATGACTTGTAAAGTGTCATTGGAAATTAAAAGTAACCACATTTCATGAAAAGTTGCAGCAACCAGAGACTGCAAATGTCTTTTTTTACTTAGTTCAGATTCCTAAACCTCTGCCTATTTGACAAGATGATATAAATTCATAGTGCAAAAATAGGCACAAATAACATCTGATTACATATAACATATGTACACATATATGTACACATATAACGTGATTCCTTTCAAGAGAAAATTTGGAAGAATAATAACATGGAATACTTTTATGTGATTCTGAGTTTGCTCTGTAAATTGCTATGTTTTATTTTTTATAGAGAGCACCAATTCAACCTTCATTTTATATCTCTGTAAGTCTACTTGGGTAGTGATACCACCAAAGAATCCTTAATAAATATTTACATATAATAGTAGATTTTAGAAATCATAAACCATATGTCAGCATAAACAATTTTACAAATGAGATACTATTTCAAAAAGTTTAAGGCCTGGGGCAATAATGGTTATTTACATTACATTTTTATAACACTATTTTCACCTATCTCAGCTCTCATTTCATTAGATAGAAAGCACAAAAAAGTCTTTTTTTTTTTTTTGCCTGTCATGACTCTAAAGATTTTTTTTCATGTTTAAATTTTTAGAAACTTTTATTTAAGTTGCAATATATCATTTTGTATTCCTTGTCAGAATTATATTTCCTGCAGGAATTTTATGTGTTCCTTCAAACATAACAGAGTTTCTGCTCTTCAACCATTAGACAATTGTTCCAGTAGATCTTGAGGCTTTGCAGACCTTTACATGACTACTGAAACTGGAGACTTGAGTAAATCTGCTCCCTAAAGATTTTAAGGCAGGGTGCAGTGGCTCACATCTGTAATCCCAGCACTTTTGGAGGCCAAGGTGGGCAGATCACTTGAGTCCAGGAGTTTGAGACCAGCCTGGACAACATGACAAAACCCATCTCTACCAAAAAAAAAAACCCAAAACAAAAACACACACACATACACAAAAACCTTTACAACAACTTATTCAAGTATATAAGGTTTAAAAATTTTAATAACCAAGTATTTTTCTTTGCCCTTTTCAATTTTATATGATTACTTATTAATGCAATTATTTATTCTACGAATTTTGCAATACTTTTTAAAGTATATATACCAATCCATAAAACTTTAATACAGAAGCATATTACATAAATAAATGTTTTTTTAATTTATTCCTCCTTTCTTCGACTCCTACTATCATCCCTTCACAGGTATTCACATTTTTGAATCTGGTATTTATTATTCCAAAACTTTTCACTACACATATGTGTTTTCTCCTTTATAAATTTTGATTTAGGTAAACCAAGATATTTATTGAATTATGTTTTCCATATCTCCCACCATTTTCATTCCCTTTGGAAAACATTGGTGATCTAGTGTGTTTGACTTCATGCATTTTTAATTTTATAAAAATACAATTATATATGTATTTGGAACTTATTTGCTTTTTAAAAATATCAACTATAAATACTTTAAATGACGTTTCTCATTAAAAATGCATATTGTACACAAACTCTTAGATAAGTCTCTAACTCATTCATTTACAAGACAAAATATACCTCCTTGTGGGTATTCTACTTATCCACTCATCCATCTACCACAGATATTCATATTGCTTTCAAACTTTTTTTAAAATGTAATAATTGCTATATACCCTTGACCATATGCCTGCTATTTTATTCTTATATAATAAAACACAAAATAAGGAGTTATTTTATGTTACTTGTACTTTAATTGCAATAGATTTAGTCAAATTGTGAGATATTTTAACAGTGCTATCAGATGTTTATGAAGACATACTTATACTGTATGTTTGTGTTAATTCTTACATAATCTCTGTTTTTATGACATAAAATCATCTATTAAAGAATATGGCAAGTCTCTCTGTTTGTGTGGAAGTTTTGCATATCCTCTGCTGACCCCTGTGTCTTACTATGATTTTATATTTAATTTCAATGCAACATTCACTTTTTGTTAAATGTATATTTTAGTTTATGCTGCTATTTTTCATAGGCTTTTATGTTTTTCTTTTTAATTTCTAACATGTTACTATGATTATAGAGAAAAGTGATATTTTCATTCATTCATCAGATCCTTACCTCACTTCTACCAACACAGAATCTTGGAGTTTTATTTGTTTAATTAATTGTTCTTTGCCAATCAGCTAGGTGGAAAATATCTCACCAATTCCAGTTTTTAACCTTAAGGGTAGCCACATCATTTTTTATTACAGAGCTACTTTCTGAAGAATCATTCTACATGCTCTGTGACATTAATATTTGCCCCTCCTTCACTATTTCTTGTTGGTTAAGACTCATTTACTTTGTCATTTTCCTTTTCTAAATAGAATACAAAACATTCTTGGTGTAAGTTTGTAATAAAGAATCAGACTCCATTTTCAATGTTTGACTGCTGAACACTTTCAGGCCCCAGCCCTACCATTTTCCCTTTTTCCTTATACCTGGGAGAGCAGCACTATTCACAATAGCAAAGATATGGAATCAACCTAAGTGTTCAGCAATGGAAGAACATTTCATAAAGAAATGTGGTATATGTACACAAAGGAATACTATTCAGCCATAAAAAGAATAAAGTCATGTCTTTTGCAGCAACATAGATGGAACTGGAGGCCATTATCTTAAGTGAAACAACTCAGAAACAGAAAGTCTAGTACTGTATGTGTTCTCACTTATAAATGGAAGCTAAATAATATGTACAAATGGGGATAGAGTGTGTAATGATGGACATTGCAGATCATGAAGGGTAGTGGGGGGCAGAAGAGAATGGGGGATGAGAAATTACTTAATGAGTATAATGTACATTATTCAGGTCATGTGATACAGTTAGTTTGTGTCCCCATCCAAACCTCAACTTGTATTGTAAATTGCACAATTCCTACGTGTCATGGGAGGAACCCAGAGGGAGATGGTTGAATTATGGGCAGGGGGGTCTTTCCTACATTGTTCTCATGATGCTGAGTCTCACAAGATCTGACAGTTTTTAAAAAATGGAAGTTTCCCTGCACAAGCTCTCTTTTTGCCTGCTGCCATCCACGTAAGATGTGACTTGCTCCTCGCCATGTAGAACTGTAAGTCTAATTAAACCTCTTTCTTTTGTAAATTGCCCAGTCTCAGGTATGTCTTTATCAGCAGCATGAAAACGGACTAATACAATAAATTGGTACTGAGAATGAGACTTTGCTGGAAAGATACCTGAAAATGTGGACACGACTTTGGAACTGGGTAACAGACAGAGGTTAGAACAGTTTGGAGGGCTCAGAAGAAGATAGAAAAATATGCGGAAGTTTGGAACTTTCTAGAGACTTGTTGAATGGCTTTGCCCAAAATGCTCATAGAGATATGGACTGAGGTTGTCTCAGATGGAAATGAGGAACTTGTTGGGAACTGGAGCAAAGGTGACTCTTATAATGTTTTAGCAAAGAGACTGACAGCATTTTACCCCTGCCCTAGAGATTTGTGGAACTCTGAACTTGAGACAGATGATTTAGGGAATCTGGTAGAAGAAATTTCTAAGCAGCAAAGCATTCAGGAGGTGGCTTTGGTGCTATTAAAAGCATTCAGTTTTAAAAGGGAAAAAGAGCATAAAAGTTTGGAAAATCTGCAGCCTGACAATGTCATAGAAAGGACAACCTCATTTTCTTTTTTTTTCTTTAATTTTATTATTATTATACTTTAAGTTTTAGGGTACATGTGCATGATGTGCAGGTTTGTTACATATGTATACATGTGCCATGTTGGTGTGCTGCACCCATTAACTCATCATTTAGCATTAGGTATATCTCCTAATGCTATCCCTCCCCCCTCCCCCCACCCCACAACAGTCCCCGGAGTGTGATGTTCCCCTTCCTGTGTCCATGTGTTCTCTTTGTTCAATTCCCACCTATGAGTGAGAAGATGTGGTGTTTGTTTTTTTGTCCTTGCGATAGTTTGCTGAGAATGATGGTTTCCAGTTTCATCCATGTCCCTACAAAGGACATGAAGTCATCATTTTTATGGCTGCATAGTATTCCATGGTGTATATGTGCCACATTTTCTTAATCCAGTCTATCGTTGTTGGACATTTGGGTTGGTTCCAAGTCTTTGCTTTTGTGAATAGTGCCACAATAAACATACGTGTGCATGTGTCTTTATAGCAGCATGGTTTATAGTCCTTTGGGTACATACCCAGTAATGGGATGGCTGGGTCAAATGGTATTTCTAGTTCTAGGTCTCTCATTTTCTGAGGAGAAATTCAAGCCAGCTGCAGAAATTTACCTCAGTAACAGGGAGCCTTATGTTAATCCCCAAGACAATGGGGAAAATGTCTCTAGGACATATCAGAGGTCTTCGCGTCAGGCCCGGAGGCCTAGGAGAAAATGGTTATGTGGGCTAGTCCCAGGTTCCCCATGCTGTGTGCAGCCTAGGCACTTGGTGCCTTGTGTCCCACTCACTTAAGCCATGGCTGAAAGGGACCAACGTAGAGCTCAAGCCGTGGCAACTAAAACTCACATTCTTAACCACCATTGGATTAAAAAATAATGATTCCATGTTTGGCATTAATATGTGCCATGTCACCAACTTCTGATAGGGTCTCAAAAATATAATCAAGCCAAAGAAACATAAAAACATTTTTAAAAAGCAACAAAAACATTTTATAAAAATTCACTTTCTGTCTTAACAAGATTTTATTTTATAGTATTTTTTGAGGGTGCAGTCCATTTACTTTATTAATTTTGAGGCACTAAATCAGGCAACTGATTACAACAAATGCATCATGGCCAAATTTAAGTGATTAGGATATAAAAAGGTATAAATTTTCTTCTCTTTTTAGGTGCCCATGATTAAATTTTCATAAAGGATATTTATAGTTGTCAAAAACTCGGCTCAAATTTTAATAAGCTCCTATTTCTCAGAGTTAAAAAATAAAATATTCCTACATTATTTGGCCTCATATAACTTCTGCAACACTTGATGTGTAGTTAATGCCCTTTCATCTCTATAAATAATGACAATATTTGGTAGTTTCATTCATCAAAGACAAAATCTTGACCACAAATTTTAAAGATGTCTAGCAGCAAGTGGCATGTAGTTTTGATGATAAATGGAATAATTTCTCCATGGCTGCAAATTGAAATAAAAGTTGATAGAATAGTAAAGCATTAGGCTTTACATATATTTGAGAGATTGGTTTATAGATAATAAAGTTGAAATTCAAATAATTTAAGTGGCTCATGTTAAATCACACAGATGGTGATTGTCAGGTTAAGTACTACAACACTAGTCTCTGCACTAGGTATTAAGACAGCCATCCAATATTGACGGAGCACAGGCTAAGTGTCAGGGTCTGCCCACAATTGTGAGTATGAAGTGATGAGACAATTTATCTTTCTCTGCACTATACAATGTTTTGGGCAGATACAGGTGATTCACTGCAGAAATAATTATTCGTTGATTGACTATCTTATGAAAACAAAGTAAGAAAATGACTGGTTTAAAAAATAGATAGTAGTTAAGATGCAGCACTAGTCTACACACCCAGATTCTGTCTCCATTTTTTGCTAAAAAAGCTTGATCCTCTACCGATTGCTACTGATGTTCTTGTACCACTTGCAACATTTTAACCAAGGAAGAGCTAAGTTAGTGCAACTGAAAAAGAGAAAATATGTGAAGTTGTATTCCACATCATCACCACTTCAAACTCTGCACTTTTATCCTTCTACCAGGTTGGACAAAGTCTCAGTATGTGAGATCGTCTGGGTTTTGAAGGGTAGGAGGCAACCACTTTTTGTTTCTTTCTTGAGAAATGTTAAAATTTCACTCAATCTCAAATCACTGTGCATAAATGTGCATATGTAATTTTCATTATAAAATTACTTAGAAAAATGCTTAGTATCAAACACAGGGAAAATAAAAAGAAGTTAATAAACTTTTGTTTATTGTTGGAGAGACCTGCAATTACTACTTTCAGAATAGTTCTTTATATTTGTAATTGGAAACATTTAATGTGAACATTGGGCAGTTAACAATTTTTAAGTTATTCTTCACACAAGGTAAAATTGACTTAAAATTTGTTTTTATATGAAGAAGTGTTGAGAGGATGAATGTGGTGGCTCACACCTGTAATCTCAGCACTTTGGGAGGCTGAGACAAGTGGATTGCTTGAAAGGAGTTTGAGTCCAGACTAGGTAACATGGAAAAACCCTATCTCTACAAAAAATACAAAAAATTAGCTGGGCGTGGTGGTGCACACATCCAGTCCCAGCTTCTAGAGAGGCTGAGGTGAGAGGATCACTGAAGCCAGGGAGGTTGAGGCTGCAGTGAGCTGTGAGCGTGCCACTGCACTCCAGTCTGAACCAGAGTGAGACCCTGTTTCAAAACAAAAGGAGGTGGTGAGATATAGGGAGCAAAACATATAAGAATTCAGGACAGTTGAATGCTCATATTTTAATTGGGAAATGTGGGGCAATGATTATCACCTCTTTATCCTTATGCTCTCTCTGCTGTAAAAACAAAAGTATTTGAACACCCACATAATCCTTATTTTGACTCAAGTTTCTTCTTTCAATGTTTCATCAGAAAATAAGAGCTATCCTCCTTTTCCAGAACATTCATTTGTCATGTGTACTTAAATTCTAAATTATGCTACTGTATAGTTTTCAAAATTAAGTTGTAAATTTATTTTGCATGACTACCAATGAGAGGAGCAGAAGTTTTACTCTTTCTTTTAGTTGTAGCAGAACATGCAGGTAAGACTATAAATAAACAACCATTTGGTGTTTAACCACAAGTTGGATTTAACATTCTTGACATGATTTAGTTGCTAATAACCTAGCAGTAGAGTGACTTACTGGGTTCCAGAGCTCACAATGTTTAGATAGGCTGCCCATCTGTTGCTTAATTTTAATTATGTCTATGTATTTAAATAGATGATAATCAGCTCTTGTACTAAAAGTGAGAGCAGGTTTTCTACTCTGAGTTTTATCAAAGTAAGTTTAAAGTTAGTAGAATATGGCCTATATAAGAAGCTATGTTGATACCTGATTGTCCTCAATCATTCATTGTCATGTAACAACTTTTATTAAAATCAATCGATAGATTAAAATAGCAGTCTAAATTTATTTTAAAATCTGAAATTCAATAATTTGAAGGTAAAACTTTTAAAAACATTTTGGGCAGAAAGTTAATGGTCCCTCTGTATATCCCAGAGGTCACACATTTATAAAGCCTGCGTATACCAGTAGTAAACCATAGCAACGACATACATCTGAAACACTAAAATAATATGAAATGAAATGTCAATTATCCTCAATGTTTGAAAGAAAGAAATAACTGTGTTCTAATTTTTCTCACACAAGAATTTAATTTCGACTAGCTCATTAATTTGCATTTTAGATAGACTTGTTGAGCATGGACTGAGAGCAAGGCCAGTCAGCTGAGCAGCTGCTTGGGATGTCCAAACTAAAGAGCAATTGAGATATGTATGTCAGTTAACTCAACTTTCCGTGCAGGTTGTTTTCCATGCACTGTGAAATGGAAATTGTTCCTACTCCCAAGTATTATAAAACCACATCTGGTGAGACAAAAGAGTATGAAAACACCCTTCATGGGCACAGAAGTCATCTACACCAAGAAAAATGTTGAAAGACATTTGAAGAGTATGGAATATAAAGGATAAGCAAATTTTATTATCAGTTGTGTTCTTGCCTAGTATATGGATTAGGGGTCTGAAAAATTTATTCTATTTTTTATATACAAATCAAATAGGAAATAAACAATGTCTTTCAGATTTTAGATAACTCTGATGTTTTTAAAATTATATGTAGAAAATTGTCTCAAAAAGTATCCTTAATATGCAAGATGTTTAAGGAGACAAAATTTCACTCTTCTTCTTTTTCTTAGTCAAATTATGCAATTTCTTATTATGTTTGTGTCTATATTTTCTGGAGTTTAGAGACTAGAATTCATGTAATAGAAGAATAAAATTTGGCCAGGTGTAGTGGCTCACACCTGTAATCCCAGCACTTTGGGAGACTGAGGTGGGTGGGTCACTTGAGGTCAGAAGTTTGCGACCAGCCTGGCCAACATGGTAAAACCGCATCTCTACTAAAAATACAAATATTAGCCAGGTTTGGTGGCGGGTGCCTGTAATCTCAGCTACTCAGGAGGCTGAGGCAGGAGAATCACTTGAACCCAGGAGGCAGAGGTTGCAGTGAGCTGAGATCACGCTATGCACTCCAGCCTGGGAGACACAGTGAGACTTCATCTCAAAAAAAGAATAAAATATGAATAACTTAGTGAACCAATTGAGTTCAGATTGAGTAAGTGATGGCTTGAACAATTTGGGTGCTTGCTTAGGTTACTGGTGTGATTAGATTTCTAGGCAGTGGGGCAGGAAGCAGAAAAAATATGAAATTTAAACAGAAACAGGACTTTAGGAAATAGGGCTGATTTCTCAGCATATCCTGGTTGGAATAAAAGAAAACTGGATACTAAGTTTTAGAGTGCATGCTTTGGAAAACAGAGGGAATTTTCAGGACTATCTTATAAAGAATGTAAAAGAACTTAACAGATATGTGCGGAACTACAAAGCCTAGATAGAGTTAGTTAAATCTCTAAATGGCAATATTGAAAGGGTCAACTTCAGGAAAATGCTTAATCAAACTAGGGGAGGTAAAAACTGAATGAACTGGATTATAGATTTCAGCTTCAACATGTCAAGAGCTTGAAACGCATCACTCCTGTACTTACAATAAAGAGTTGGACAAACTGAAAGCACAATTACTTATTAAGACCTTTTAGAAAACTGAGTCACAGGGAAATGGCTATGCTGAAATCTTGAGAGGCAGGATCATCCAGAGAGACATAGCCAAGATCTGCTTATCTGCAGCAGAAGCCACTGGAGCCATCAACTGACAGGAACATATGCAAGGTACATTTGATAAAGTTGAAGTTGAATTTGGATTAGCATAGATTGAGAAACTACTTGGAGGTTGCAATCTTTGTAGGACCCCCAAACTTTCATGTACTTCTCTCAGAATCCCGTCAGATATTAATGGAGAAGAAATGCAAAAGATCTCTTATAATTCTGGCAGGATGAGATAAAGCATAACCATTGTGAAATACACCCAGAGGCTTCTCCATTAAAAAATATACTCTGCCCTTGAGAAGACTTTGTAAGACCCTTATCCTACCTGGGAGAATTACATTTCTCCCATTCCAGCTCCTCTAACCTGTCTGTCTCATATGAAGACAAAACAAAAAATCCAAACTCAACTGGGGTCATGGTTTCGAGGAAATGGATTGGGAAGGTTACATCTGAGTGGAGTAGAGCTTGTAGCAAGGCAGCTATACCACTGAAGAAATGGTAAAATTACAGCCAAGGAAAGAATCAGTGAGCCTAGAAACAGATCAAGAAACTTGGCAATCTGAAACATAAAGAGAAAAAAGATGAAAAATAAAAGAAAAATAAAGAAAAGAATATATAACTGTGCGGGGAAAAAAGTGTAACACACACACATTCAGAATGCCAGAAGGAGAAGAAAGAAAACAAAAAAGAACAGAAAAAATAATTTAAATAATAATGGTTGAGACTTTTCCAAAATTAATGACATACTCAGAACCATAGATCCAGGATGTTCAGGAAACATTGATGATTACCTAAATACCTCCCCCCACCGAAGACTCCAATACAAATAACTTATTCCTATTATATTCAAACTGAAAAAAATGCAATGAGGCAGAAATCTGGAAAAAGCCAGAGATAAAAATGTCTATAAAGCAACAAGGATAAGAATCAAAGCAAACTTTCTCTTAGAAACTATGTAAGCAAAAAATGTAAAGGGAAACATTTAAAGTGTTGAAACAAAACAAAAATGAAAAACACGAAACACCAACATGGAATTCTATATCCAGAAAATATATCCTTCAGTATGAAGAAATTAAACATTCTTTAAAAAAAAAACAGAGAATTCATCATCAGCAAATATATTCTAAAAGAAACGCTAAAAGTAGTTCTTCAGGCAGAAGAAAAAATAGTGTAGGTTAGAAACTTTTATGTGCATAAAGAAAGGAAGAATTTTAGAGAAGGAATAAATGGTGATAAAATAAAATCTTATATTTTTTATTCTTATTTGATCTGAAGGATAGGTGACTTTTATAATAATAGTGACAATGTATGGGATGAATATAACCTATTGATGAGTGGTATTAATGACAATCAGTTAATGATAATATCACCAGGGCTGGGAGAAAGCAATTGTGATATTCCATTACTTAAAGGTGAATTTTGATTAGTTAAAAAGTATATTATATGCTGTAGGTATATCTCTATTTTTTAAAATAAAAACAAGTATAAGTGAGAAACTATAAAATGGAATCATATAAAATATTCAGTTAAAACAAGATAAGGCAGAAAAAACAGGCAAAAAGAAGTAAGAAAAATGCATTGAAATCAAACAATTACAAACATGGTAGATATTAATCCAACTATACCACCAATTACTTTAAACATGAATTGTCCAAGTATACCAATTAAAAAACATAGATGATCAGAATGGTTAAAAACCAAAACAAGACTCGCCTATGTGTTGTCCACAAGAAACCCTATTTAAAGAAAAACACTGATTGATTGTTTCAAAAAAAAAGGGATGGAGAAAAATATACCATGCAAGCACCAGTCTAAAGAAAGCTGCAAAAATTATTAATTTCAGAGACAGCAGATTTCAGAATCAGGGAACTGCTCAGGGATAAAGAGAGACACAGTTATAAGGAAGTCTATTTCCCAGTAAGAAATAACAATATCATACATGGATACACTTAACTAGAAAAACAAAATAAGGACAAAATTGGCAGACTGAGAGGAAAGTAGGCAAATTCACTATTATAGTTGAAGACTTCACTATTTCTTGGTTAGTAATGTATAGATCAGACAAGAAAAAATTCAGTGAGGACACAGATGACCTGAACAACACACCAACCAACTTCATTTATTTGTTAACTATACAATATGCCAACCAACCACAACGCCATACACATTTTTTTCTCAAGCTCAAATGAAGAACTCAGAAAAATAAACCACACTCTGGGTTATAAAACACACCTCAAAACATTTAAAATAATAGTAATCACATAAAGCATGTTCTTAGACAACAATGAAACTAAATTAGAAATCAATAATATAAAATATATTTAGAAATCAAACAGCACACTTCTAAATGGCACATGGTTCAAATGAAAAGCCTCAGGAAACATTTTAGAATATTTTGAAATAAATTATATTGAAAATATATCTTAACAGAATGAGTGGGGTGCAATGAAAGTAGTGTTTGGAGGAAGAGTTATAGTAGTAAATATATATATCAGAGAACAAGAAAGAACTAAAACCAATAATATAAACCCCACTTTAGGAAACTAAGAAAAACAATGTAAGCCTAAAGCAAACAGAAGAAAATAAATAATAAAATCAAATAAACAAAATTGAAAACAATGGGAAAATCAAAGAAACTAAATGTTAGTTATTTGAAAAAAATCAATGAAAATATAAAGCTCTATCCAATCTAACAACAACAAAAAGACAGAAATCACATGGCGGGGTTATCACTACTGAGTCCATGGATATTAAAATGTTAAGAAAATAATACCATAAACAACTCTATGCCCAGAAATTAGATAACGTGGATAAAATGGACAAACTCTTTGAAAGACACAAACTACAAAAATTTATAAAATTATATGTAGATAACTTGCATATCCCTAAATCTATTAAAATGAAACAATAATTTAAAACTTTCCAATACACAAAGCACCAGGTTCAGAGGTTTTCACTTAGCCTTTCATGAGCATTTAACAAAGTCCAGAAAATAGACATAGTGGGAACATTTCATAACACATAGTAAGAGGCCTGCATTATCCTAAAATTAAAATCAGATGAAGGCATTACAAGAAAGGAGATCTACCGACTAATATCTTTCATGAGCATCAATGTAAAAATCTTCTACAAAACATCAGGAAATTATATGCAGCAATGTATAAAAGGAATTCTACCCACAACCAATTTAGATTTACTCTGGTCGTGCCAGGCTGGTTAAACGTTCAAAAATCAACCAGTGAAATTTATAATACATGCTGAAGAAAAATCATATGATCATATAAATTTATTCAGAAAGAGCATCAAACAAAATCCATCACCCATTCATTACAAAAACTATCAGAAAACTGAGAATAGAGGGACCTTCCTCAACTTGAAAAACATCTGTAAAACTTGCAGCTAATATAATACTTGATATGGAGAGACTTGATGCTTTCTCCCTAAAATCACAACAAAGACAAATATGTTGTTACAATAATACCTATTTGATTTTGTATTAGAAGTCCTAGCTAATGAAATAAGATAGGAAAGAAAGAAACAGAAAGAGAAAGAAAGAGAGAAAGAGAGAAAGAAAGAAAGAAAGAAAGAAAAAGAAAGAAAGAAAGAAAGAAAGAAAGAGAAAGAAAGAAAGAAAAGGAAGGAAGGAAGGAAATGTGTTTTTTTTTTCCTTTGGCAGTAACATGAATAACTATGTCTAAAATCCAAAGAATCTACAAAATACTGTAGAAACTGACAATTGAATGCAGCAATGCTGCGGGATTCAAGATTAATATAGTAAAGTCAGTTGCTTTCCTTTACACCAGCAATGAAATATTGGAATTTAAAATTTTTAAAAATTATAATAGCACAAAAAATACCTACACATAAATTTAGCAAAATATATTCAGGATTCTTATGTGAAAATATACAAAACAGTGATGAAAGGAATAAAAGACATTCTACATAAATGGACAGATATTCCATAGTCATGGATTGGAAGAATAAATAGTGGTAAGAGCTAAGTTTTTCCCAATGTGGTCTATAAATTCAATACAATTTCCATCAAATTCTACCAAGATATTTTGTAGATATTGACAGACTGATTCTAAGTTTATATGGAAAGGAAAAAGACCTAGGACAGGCAACATAATACCGAATAAGATGAACAAATTTAGAAGACTCACATTACCCCATTTTTAACACATTATAAAATTAACCAAGACAGTGAGACATTGGCAAAATAATACATACATGGATCAATAAAACAACAAGGATTCCATAAGTAGACCCACAGAAATATTGTCAATGGGTTTTTGGCAAAGCAAAAAGCTGATTAAATGGAGAAATTAAATCTGGACGCAGAGCTATGCTTTTCACATATATTCATTCAAAATAGATCATATATCTCCATGTAAAATGGAAAACTATATAACTTCCAATAGAAAGCATAGGAGAAAATCTAAGTCATTTTGAGTTTGACAATGAGTTTTTAAGAGACAACACCAAAAGTATGACACGTGAAAGCAAACAACAAAGTAAGGTGAATTCCTAAAATTAAGTCTTCTACTCTGTGAAAGACACAACAGCATCTTTATATTCTCTTTAAAAATCTAACTAATGTAAGATGCTATGTGTATTTTTACATATGGGAACTCTGTATTATCTTTGATTATTTTTCTGTAAACCTGAAACTGAAACATCTATTAAAAACAACTAACTGACAAAAACTATGAAATGAACTTTAATGTCATAGTATATTCTCTTAACAAAGAGAATATAAATTGAGCTACTGATTTGGAGAAAATATTTGCAAAACAGATCTCTGATAAAGAGTTGTATCCAAAATGTAAAAAGGGACATGTAAAACTGAACAAAGGGTAAATAACTTCACCCAAAAAATGGCAAATGTACTGATCAAACTAAGGAGACATACAGATGGCAAATATGCATATGAAATGATATCATCACTAGTCATTAGAGAACTGCAAATTAAAACAACAATTAGATACTACTACATACCTGTTAGAAAGGCTAACATCCAAATCTTAACATCACCAAATGCTAGTGAGGATGAGGAGCAATAAAAACTCTCATTCATTGCTGATGGAAGTGTAAAATGCTAAGCCACATTGGAAGACAAGTTAACAACTTATTACAATGTTGATCATAGCCTTCTCATATAATCCCGGAAATATGCTCTTACTTACCAAACTCACTTGAAAACTTACATCCACACACAAAATCTGAATAGGAATGTTTATTACAGCTCTATTCATAATTGCCCAATGTGTAAGCAATTTAGATGTCCTTCAATAGGTGAATGAATAAACAAACTGCAGTGTATCTACACAGTGGAATATTAATAAATATTACCCAGTGATAAAAGGTACACATATATGATTTAATTCATGCAAAGGTATAAATTAGTTTATGATGTATTAAGCCACCCAAAGACATACATGAATCTTAAATGCATATTGCTAAGTAAAACAAAAACAAAAAGACCCAGTCTGGAAAAGATGTATTTAGTACCATTCCATTTGTATGACATTTTGAAAGAGGCAAATCTATATAACCAGTAAACAGATTAGTAATTGACAGGGGTTTGTGCGGGAGGAAGGTTAAATAGATAAAGCACAGGAAATTTTTAAGAGCCTGGAAACTCTTCTATGTGATAGTATAATGGTGAATAAATGAACCTATGACTTTGTCAAAGCCCATAGAATTTTGGAGTACAAAGAGTTAACTTTGCCAAATGTAAATTTCTAAAATTTATTTAGAAATTCAGTGGATCTCTATATGGAACAGTGAATAAGACAAGAACATGTATGTAAAAATAAACTATATTGCAAATGTATGGAATAGTTTTACTAAAGAAGGTGGGTGAAAAGTTGCTCACCTAAGTAATTTTGGAAATTGCTAAACTTGTTTCCCATGGGGGTACACGTTAATAATTATGAAGCCACTATAACTGTATAATGGAATTGAAAAAATTGCTGGGCGTGGTGGCTCATGCCTATAATCCCAGCACTTTGGGAGGCCGAGGCGGGGGGATCACCTGAGGTCAGGAGTGTGAGACCAGACTGACCAACATGGTGAAAACCTGTGGCTACTAAAAATACAAAAATTAGCGGGTCACAGTGGCAGGTGCCTGTAATCCCAGCTACTCAGGAGGCCGATGCAGGAGAATCACTTGAACCAGGGAGATGGAGTTTGCATAGAGCCTAGAGCATGCCACTGCACTCCATCCTGGGTGACAGGGCAGGACTCCATCTCAAAAAAAAAAAAATCAATAAATGTATACACATATAATAAGTTCTCCTGCTCTATCAGCTGAGAGGGCTTAGAGGTGTAATACATCAGTAGTACCAAGCGTATCTAGCACCCAGATGTCACTTTTTAATACCATTCTCTAATGAAAGGAACCAGAGCTCCTTGGAGAAAGGACATATTCTAGGTCTGGGGCAGAAAGTATACAAGAAGAGCCTGAAGCATTTTCTTGCACCAGAAAATAAATATCCATGAGACTATACAAATAATTAGTTATTGAATAAATAAATGGGACAGAATAGAGAAATCTCCCATGCAGAAGAATGCCAAAATTTGTATACTCTTCCCTAAAATGGTAGAGGATAACTTCCCACTTGTAAAGTGTGCCTTTGGGTCGTGACTTCTTTCCAAAGATTACAGTATGGAAAGAGCAACAAAATGTAACTTTATGGTAGAGAAACCTCATAAGCACTACCTCAGCCAAGTGATTAAGGTCAGCATTAACAGTGTATGCACCCTTGATTGCTGTGATAAAAAGAGCACTTTACCTCTGTGATCGTCTTCCTCAAAACACTTAATTCATGTCTTATCATGAGAAACATATCAGAAAAATTCAAATTGAGGAACATTCTACAAAATATCAAAACTGTCGGTCATCTAAAACAAGTTGGAGAAACTGTCATAGCCAAGAGTAGCCTAAGGAAACAAGATGACTAAATGAACATGAAGTAAAAACTACAGAAATATGAAGAAAGTATGTACTTTAATATTAATAATGTACTAATATTGGTTCATTAATTGTGACAAATATGCCATACTAATGTAAAATAAAATTTATATTAATGTGTATGGAACTCTCTGTTACCTTTGATTTTTTTTCTGTAAATCTAAAACTATTCAAAATGAAAGGCCTATTGAGAAAACCCAATCAACCAACCAACAAAAGAATATAAAATTAACTGACTGTAATGTCATATAGACCTGGGTTCTATCTCTTAATCCAGGCTATATTTTCTTCTTCTGGAAATAGAAATCGTAATATATCATTTGCTACAAGGATTTACTAGTACATCATTTTAAAAGTTTCTTGCATATATAATTATTAATATTAATTACCTTTGCCTTTTTAATTTTCATGATTAAATGTAATTGAAATAAACGAAATCTAAACCACTTGTATAAATTGATACATGAACTGCTTAACCTACATTGCTTTAGTCTTCCTACAAATTAAGTTATCATTTCAGCAACACATTCATTTTGTTAGGTCTACCCTTAAAAGTAGGGTGAACACCCCAGAATTATTTATGAAACACACCACATATCCATAACCGCATTAATATGTGTTAGTTCTCTGAATCCCTTTAATGACAGAATCATAACCTCTTATTCTTAAGAAATAAAGTTCTATGGAAAGCAACTGGTAGGGAATATTCCAGAATGAGGAACAATGAAGACTAATGATTTGGCAGACGGGAAGCCAACAAAAGAAAAATCACCAATTTAACCTCTTTTAAAATAGAGTAGTGTAGGGGAGTAGTCTTAGAATGGAGAAATGCAATGAAAACTGGTATTTTATTCCTTAATAATTTATTGAATAACCACCAAGTTTTCAGAAATGTGCTAGAAAGTTTGCATGCACTCTACTACAATTTGAGTTGAAATTTATGTTCACAGACACTTCTCAAAAGAAGACTTACGTGCAGCCAACAAGCATATGAAAAAAAGCCCAATACTGCTGACCATTCGAGGAATGCAAATCAAAACCACAATGAGATACCATCTGACACTAGTCAGAATGGCTGTTTTTAAAAAGTCAAAAAATAACAGATGCTAGTGAGGTTGTGGAGAAAAAGAAACACTTATACACTCTTGGTGGTAGTGTAAATAAGTTCAATTATTGTGAAAAGCAGAATGGTGATTCCTCAAATAGCTAAAAATAAAACTACCATTTGACTCTGCAATCCCATTAGTGGGTATAAAACCAGAGTAATATAGATAATTCTACCATAAAGACACATGCACAGGAACGTTTATTGCAGCACTATTCACAATAACAAAGACATAGAATTGTCCTAAGTGCCCATCAATGACAGATTAGATAAAGAAAATGTGGTACATATACAGCACAGAATACCATGCAGTCATAAAAAGCAACAAGATCATGTCTTTTGTGGGAACATGGATGGAGCTGAAGGCTATTCTTAGCAAATTAACACAGGAACAGAAAACCAAACACTGCATGGTCTCACTTATAAGTGAGAGCTCCACGATAAGAACTTATGAACACAAAGAAGGAAACGACAGACACTGGGATCTACTTGGAGTAGAAGGATGGGAGAAGGGAGAGGAGCAGAAGGGATGATTGTTAGGTGCTGGGCTTGATACCTGGGTGGTGAGATAGTCTGTACAGCAAACCTCCATGACATGCGTTTACCTATGTAACAAACCTTCACATGTACCCTCGGACCTAAAGTAAAAGTTAAAATAAAAAAAAAATTAAAAATATTTAAGAAAGGAAATCTACAGTCACGATTTGAGTTATTAACATTCTGGTCTCCCTTATTATCACCTAAATGCTCCTCCTTCTGCATTCTTTATCTCCCTGAAGATTCCACTACCCAATACATTGCCTAAACTGGAAAACCTAGTTTCACACTTCCCTATTTCATCTCCCTCATCCACCATATCAAATGCTACAATAAATGTTCTCAGTTCTTTTTAAAAATATATCTTGCAAATCTGCATTATACAAAAGGACAGACAATAGCTCCATGTGGTTATTGAGTAACCAACATGTGACCAGTGCAACTTAAAACTGAATTTTAAATTTTGCAGATTTTTTTTCTTAATACTCTAAATTGAAAAGTTTAAACTGACATGCATTTTGGTTATTGGAAAACACTGAAGTACATTTGGAACAACTAGGGTATGTAAGTATATTTGTTAAACTGTAAATTTTATGAAACCTAACTATTGATGAAATTTTTCTGATGAAACTTTAGTATTTGAATTGAGATGTAAATTTCAAATAATTTGTTTTAAAATTGTACATAAGTCTGGGTGCGGTGGCTCATGCCTGTAATCCCAGCACTTTGGGAGACCAAGGCGGGCAGATCATGAGGTCAGGAGTTTGATACCAGCCTGGCCAATATGGTGAAACCCTGTCTCTACTAAAAATACAAAAATTAGCTAGGCATGGTGGCATGCCTGTAGTCCTAGTTACTCAGGAGGCTGAGGCAGAAGAACTGCTTGAACCTGGGAGCCAGAGGTTGCAGTGAGCTGAGATCACACCACTGCACTCCAGCCTGGGCGACACACACACACACACACACAAAGATTAAAAAATGACAAGAGAAAAAAGCATATGTAAAACATCTCCTTGAGAATTGTTTTACACAGATTACATGGGAAATGATTATATTTCAATTTAAATATATTATTAAGCTAATTTCACTTATTTCTTTATCCTTTTTTAGTGTAGCTACCAGAAAATTACCTAAACATCTCATATCATACTTCTATGAAATAGGGCTATTCTAAATTATTCTTATCTCCAATATACTTCCAATTCCCTGATCCAGAACACCGTCCTCTTTACCCTGGGTACCTGGATTTCCACTCTGGCCTCATGCATTTTCTCTGCCTCCAATGTCTTCCATGCTTTCTGAACATCAGTGCATTCTTACTCTAACATCTCTATACTCTTCCCTTTATAAAGTTGAGATAATCAAACTTTTTATCTCATGGAACACTTATTCCACAGAAGTTTCCAATATTGACATATTTTATGCAGTGCTCCTTTCAACATAAAAATCACATCACATTATTGATTAAAATCTTTTTTATCTGAATTCTATAACCTGATAGGTTTCTCATCAGCTGGCCTCTGCTTACCTCACCAATTTTATTTCTAACCTCTGCCTCCAAAGCACATCCTATGCTCTAGTCAAATTCATCTTCTGAGTTGCATCAAATGTCCTGTGCTTTATTTTGCATCTGGATCTTTCTACTTTCTATTATTCCTTTATATATTGTTCATAATTTAACCCCCAATATCAAAGCAATGACTAGCATAGGGTTGACCTGCAAAAGACATTGAGTGAACAAATTAATGAATACATATCTGGACTTCATTAGAAACAAACTACCTTAGAAACTTAGTTAGAATATAAACATTTCCCATAATAAATGATAGGTAACCTTTAAACCATTATTGTCTTCAAGGATCAACAACTGTATTAAACATCTTTAAAATTACCAATTGTGATTCTAAGCAGTCTCACTGAAGTCAAACTGCTGAACTTTTCTCTCCCAAGATACCTTAATTTTAAACTTTCTGTTGTTACTTTGAAAACTACTCATAGTATAACCTGGAATATATTCCAAATATCTTAGCAGTTTGCTTTCAGATCCAGGGGTAAAACAAAAATTGATTTCAGAGCAAATTAGCAGTTTTTCTTATCCATTCTCATCAAAGAAAGTGTGGGAGGATTGCAGGCCCTCTGAGAGCATATATTATAGCTCATTATGCAAAGAAAAAGAGGTAAAAATGAGTCCAGGAACAATTAATATGTGAAGCTAGTATTCTACAATACAGTATTACCACTACCATATGTAGGTTTTTTTTAAAGTAGAGGCATATTAAAAATTAAAATGTGCTTCACATACATTATTAGTAGAATTATTATTATTATTATATCATTGACATGAGTCAAGTTTCTATAATCTGTTCCTGGGAATGAGTGGAGATGTTTTTTCCCCACTTTTCTAGGTTCCTCAGGGTCTTAAAGGCAATAAAAGATAAGAGGTAGCATTAGAGTAAAGGGGTTAATTATGTTGCAGGTGAGAATACCAAGATTAAAAGTCAATGAATGTAGAAGCTGACAGATAAAAACAGCTTCAAGATTCTCTTTCCTCAGTCTCTTAGCACTCCAGTTACTCAATAATTTGGAATAATATAATTATAAAATAATAGAATAAAAATAATATTTCAGGTCACCTAGCACAATTTCCAACCTAATGCAGTAGCCTCTCTACAATGGCAAAAAATGATTTTTCCTCTGCTTTTGAGTTTTTTCAGTAATATGGCACTTCATAAAAAGCACACAGTTTTGTTTAGAGCAATTCTAATGGTCAGGAGTTAGACATGGTTCTAATAAAAGTAAACCTAACCAAATCTAATCTCTTCTACATGACAGTTTTTAAAAAATAATTTGAAAATGCTTATACCACTCCATCTACAAAATCTGTATCCAGTCTTAAGTTTCCTCCTTCTTTCTAGGATTTTCCAAAATACATACTTTTCAGAATCTTTATAACGTTGGCAGTTGTTTTCTGCACACACTTCAGTTTTGGCGTAATTATTACATGTGGTATCCAAGCATCTACTCATCTTGTATATATAATATACTTGTATAATTGACACTTGTATTCCTTGATCTATGTGTTATAAATCTGTTAACATAACATTTGTTTCTAATTTAGTACAACTAATATTTAATGAATACCTGTTCTGAACCAATATTAGCCATTATTTCAAAAGGAATGTAAGGAGTCAAAAAAAAAAAAGACTAAGATACTTTGAATCTTTGATTACTCTTTATCTAGTAGAATCTTAAAATATTCTGGACCTTGGCAACCAAACAGCAATTCAAATATGTGATTCTATGCCATATTCCATATTTTGTATAAAATTTTGTCATTAAATAAATGTTTGTACAAGTCATTAAACAAACTTTCAGACCATGTCTAGTGTACTGATGTACACACAAACCTTGAACCTATCTTATATTAAGTATTTGGTAACTTTATGTTATCAGTCTGTTGCCTAAGTGTACATTGCACATTAATTTTAGCTATGTTTTCACTGTTTTGAAGCTATGATTGACATTATATTTTTGATAAAGGTATTAAATAGAAAATAGATAAATATAAAACCTAGTGGTGTATTTTGTAAGATGAACTCATACTGATATTGAATCAATATCCTTTTACATATAAAGCCCACCTGCTATCCTCCTGAAATGCAGATACATTATTTTTATCATTAACATGACTCAGATTTCTATGATTTGATCTAGTGAACACGAGGGGAAATAATTCTTCCTGGTTTTCTAGGTTACTCAGGGTCTAAAAAGAAATAAGATTCAAGAGGTACTATTAAAGAAGTTAATTATAATAAGAGAGAGAGGGAGAGCGAGTGTGTGTGTGTGTGCGCACGCACAACAGTGCTCCAGCCTTCCAGTCTAACTACAAAGAAAAAGTGGTTTATAGAAACAGTTATTCATTTCTTCTTTTTTTTTTTTCTGAGATGGAGTCTTACTCTGTCACCTCCCGGGTTCAAGCAATTCTCTGCCTCAGCCTCCAGAGTAGCTGGGATTACAGGCACATGCCACCACGCCTGGCTAATTTTTGTATTTTTAGTACAGACGGGGTTCCACCATGTTGGCCAGGCTGGTCTCAAACTCCTGACCGCAGGTGTTCCGCCCTCCTCAGCCTCCCAAAGTGCTGGGATTACCATTGTGAGACACCACGCCCGGCCAGGCACAGTTATTCTAAATGAAAATCTGCTCATTCCCATTCCTAGTAATATTGATAATCTTTCTATTTAGTAATACTGTTTCGAAATTTGCCAGTCTCTCAACAAATCTTACATTGTGTATGCTTCCTTAAAGAAGATTAAAAGCTGTGATAAAATTTATCAGCATTTAATAAATTAAGCTCCTGCTATGTATAAAACATCATACCATATATAAGCTTTGAGTACTTTGGCATGCAATTTATTACAACTTGGAAACTTCAGTCATTTAATTAAGGTGGTCCTGCGTTGTCTCTTTATATACTGTGGATTTAAAAGTGTAGTTAGGACACTTAAAAAAATGTTTTCTTATTATTCTTTGTGTCCCCCAAACCCAGTGGACTTTCATCTCTTTGTGGAGAGGCCCTAGTATGTAATAGGTTCTCAACAATTATTTTTCACACTGTTATTGACACTGAAGGATTCTTACTCTTTTTTCCATGTGTATGTGTTTATGTATTTTTTTTATCCTTTTGCTTCTCATTATTTCTCTTCAGTGCTACCTAAATTTGCTTAGTTGTATATTAATCTAGAGCCACAGAATATGGAGAGCTAGTGTTAAAGATATAGACTAAAGCTAAACTATATTTTTTTAAAGATTCAAGTATGTTTTTAATTACTTGTGGTCCGTTTATTTATGTATAGACATTTGTGAGCATGGGATTGCTCTTAAATTTTCCCTATTTCCACACAGATATGCCGAAAGTTTGCTAGGTATATTCAACAGAGTTTTTACTTTTCTGTCTCAGCATGATTTACTGGGGAATTTGAACTATTTGTACTTCATTAAATTAATTTAATAAATCAATATTACCCCTACTATGTGCTAAGTACTAGGATACGCTAGGAACTGTTTGGTAGGATGAAAGAAAAGAGTTCAGGAATTTTGAATGTGTTAGTCTTGCGGTGCCTGTAAGTCATGCTAATTATAGTTTTAATCAGGCAGTATTCTAATCTGAAGACATCAAGAGAGAGCATGAGGCTGAAGATATTAATTATCGGGATCACCAGCCTGAAATGGTTTGGAACTATAGGTTCTGAATGCTGTGACCTAAGTCATGGCTTTTCAAATTTCAGTATGTATTTTAATCACCTGGAGAGATTGTTAAATACAGACTCCTGGGCCCCACCCTCAGATTCTGGGTAATAAATCATGGGTGGACCTAAGAAATTTGCATTTCTAACAAGTTTCGAGTGATGTTGATGCTGGGAATATGAGGACTATATTTAGAAAATGAGTTTACCTTGGAATGTAAGAGGTACTAAGGCTTAATGCTGTGGCATGTCAATGTTTAGAGTTTAAGAGGATGAGGAAAACCAGCAAAAGAAGGGCCTGGAAAGAAGCATCCAGCGCCTTAATAGAGAACCAAGAGACAGCTGTGTCATAAAATTCAAATTGGAAAATCAGGAAGAAAGGTGGACTGGGCTATATGAAAGGTGCTGATAGGTTGAGTAAAATGAGGACAGATAATTTCCAATTAGATTTGGCAAAGAAATCCTCTAGTCATACTGTTTATGTTTGATATTATTATCATAGCTTATTAATCCTTAATGATCTCTTCTGTTTTTATCATCTAATGTCTATTTCTAGGCTCACCTATAAATTTCTTATCTTCTTATACCATAAATGAATATATATGACAATATAGCATACATATGTATCACACATATAACATATAAATTATAATATATATGCATACAATGTTTTCTCAATAGTATCACTGTCTGCAAGTTTTATCCTGTAATAATAAAATTTAAGTAATTTAAAATACACACAAACACACACATATAAAGTCATGTGCTTCATAATGATGCTTTGGTCAACAATAGACCACATATATGATGGTGGTCACTTAAGATTATAATATTGTATTTTTACTGTATGTTTTCTACCTTTAGATATATTTAGATACACAAATACTGTCTTGTTACAATTGCCTATTGTATTCTGTATGGTAACATGCTATATAGGTTTGTAGCCCAGGAGTAATAGGATATACCATCCAGGTTTGTGTAAGTACACTCTATGACGTTTATACAACAAAGTTGCCTAACAATGCATTTATTAGAATATAGCCCCATCAATAAGCAACTCATGCCTACATGAGTTGCAGGCATGGCTCTGATGTTATTTATTTATTTTGTAGAGTAACTTCCACAAATGAAAAGATTGAGAAATGCTTTTCTCTATGTCATTTCAATCTTTTAATTTCTGGAGTGTAAAAATACTTTATTAAATTTCAAATGAAATTGTATCTTAGTTTAAACCTGACAAAAAAAGTGTATAATAAATATGACCCAATGTTTACTTTTTGTCTAAATTCTATACTATTTCTTCCAACATGAAGAAGATATGATACTAAATGACAGAATTTTAAAAAAGCACTGTAAAATTTCTTAAAGATTTAAGGCTTTAGAATGTACGAATTCATTGCAGTTATATGCATGCTGTTTTAGTTATGCATGTATATCCTTTTCTGGGGAAAGGTAAATAGCTTTTATTGGACTGACAAAGGAATTTCAAAACTATGAAGAATTGTCCTAGATGAGCCTGGGCAGCATAGGGGAGACCCTGTCTCTACAAAAAATTAAACAAATAGCATGGTGTCATGTTTCTGTAGTCCGAGGTACTTGGGAGGCTAACGTGGAGGTTGAGGCTCCAGTGAGCTGTTTGTGTGTGGGTGACAAAGTGAGACCTTGACTCAAAAAAAAAAAAAAAGGGTTGTCCTAGATGGAAAGTTCTCATTTCCTGCATTTTTTTTTCTTACTCTGACCGGTATATTGTCTTGCTACACACTTCATTATGCAAAACAAACTCCTATTATCTGATGACCCATTTCTTTGTTTCAGAAAACTCACAAATTAAAATGCTCATTGAAGAAGGGAGGCAAAGAACATATGACCCCGAACCACAGATCTTAGGCAAAAAATGACTTTTCTAAACAAAACATGTCCCATTATGATCGTGTGTGTTGTTTAATCTCATTCTCACAGAAAATTGTTTTAAAGTAACAAGTAAATATAAATAGTGCTCAGAAAAAATAAACTCTTTAATTCAATACTACTACTATTCATTTGAAATTGCGTGAAGCAACACTTTCTGTCTGTAAGAAAAAATGATTATATTAATCAATAAGATAAAAGGAAAATGGAAAATAAAAATAGTATTAATATGATTAATGTAATGTTTTTAAAAATTCTTTTTTCCTTAGTCACAATATAAAAATCAATAAATAAAGAGAATTCCCGGGGGTACCAAAGTAGGGAGGGGAGTTTTTAGTCTTTCCCAATGATTCCCATTAGATTTCCCTAAAACCACTCCATATAATAAATTAAGTCAACCCAGATACTTTCTCTGTATAAGCAACTTTGCTATAATACTTGTCTCTGCACTTTTAATCAGAATGAAACTTTTGCTCCCCCTTATATAAAAAGTATAGCGTCTCCACTGAATGTAGTAAAACTGAAAAGAGCTAGCAACATTATCCTTTGCAAAAACTTTCAGGTGAATGTCCTGAACAGAGCACTGCCATGGAGGGGACTCTCCTGTTACCATATTATATCAAGACAGCTGTGGTATAATAATAGGAGACCTATATTAAGAAAGAAAAAATGATGTTTAAATAATTCAGCAATTAACTAATTGCAAAGGTAATGTGACAAAATGGAATTTCATGGACATTAGTATCAAACAGATCGGGGCATGACATCTGATCCCCGCCATATACTAGATGGTGAAATGGAACAATATCTTTACATTCTTGGAGCTTCAATTTTTCATATCTATTTTAGTCTGCTAGGGCTGCCATGACAAAATGCCATAAACCTGGTGGCTTGAAAGGCAGATTTCTTTTTTCCCAACAGTTCTAGAGGCTAGAAGTTCATGATCAAGGCCCTGGCTCTTCCTGTTCCTGAGGAGGGCCTTTTCCTGACTTACTTACAGATGTATACTTTCTTGCTGCGTCCTTGTTTGGCCTTTTCTCTGTGAAGCTCAGAGAGAAAAAGAACTTTGGTTTCTTTTTCTTTTCTTACAAGAAGACCAATCCTACCAGATTAGGGCCCCACGCTTATGACCTCACTTAACCTTAATTACCTCCTTATAAGCCCTATCTCTACAAACAATTACCTTCGCAGTTAAGGCTTCAGTCTATGAATTTGTGCATAGGTGGTGAGGAGGCAAAATTCAGTCTTAACAATATCTCAAATATATAAAACTGACCAAGTGTTCACAGTTGCCTCCCGCTTATCCATTGCTTTGTCTTGATCAAACCTTCACCAGGCTTCTCTCTTTCCACAGGCCCCTAAACTCTACTTGTCCTCAGGCCTGATCAAACACAAAAAAAGCAAATTATGCCTTCTTAGCAGTTTCTCCTGGGAATCAGTTGACCACAGCAGGGCCCTTTTCCTATCAGAAACTGCTGGTTATTTCGAGCTTCCCCAGCAAAGATTCTGCTTATCTCTGCTTGCCTCTCTTTTACCTTATGAAAGAAAAACCTTTTTCTGCTTGAATTGGAGATACTCACAGATATCTAAAATTGGAGCCATCTCCCTATTGCAATAGCCTGTCTTTCTAATTAAAATCTCGTCCTAAGTCTGGACTTGTTTTACTTTGGCAAAAGTTAAAAATGTCTATATCACTGACTTATTTTGAAGGTTTTCAAACCATCCAGTACAGTGCATACTGTGTAGAAGGTGAATAATTTTGTGTTCTTGGGCATTTGGCTTGCTTATTGAAGCCAAAGTACTTTGTCAATTAAATCATGATATAAAATAAATGGATAAAATTGCTCCATCTCTAAAGTTTTCTGGAATAATAGGCAGGCCTTGGAATTTTGTATCTTGAGAGTTCACATTCCAAAGACTTCATGAAAAATTATCATACTTAAATTTGTAGTTACATTTCAATGTACTGAGTCAAGTAACATTAAAACTTATGAGAAGTATACTTACAGAATGTAAATGCATGATTGCATTACATTGATTTCTAAGGCATGTCAAAAGAGTTTTTACCATATGCACAATGATGAATATGAAATAAATGAGTAATATGTTCCCAAAGTGTTACTACACTGATTTTCTTGGAACTGGCATGGCTCTGGCTTTATCTTAGGAAAACTTGCTGTACATCAGTAGTAGGAGGAGGTAATAAACTCATTTAAGAAATGCTCACTACCGTTGTGCTCTCTGTTGGATGGTTTAATTATGCCACATCATTTACCTTGGAAACAACCTTTTGGAGTAGGTGTTATTATTTCCATTTATATATGCAGAAGTTAAAGTTCAGAGAAGTCCAGATCCTGGTCAGGGTCACTCAGCTGTTAAAAGGAAGAGTCAGGATTTAATCAGAGTTCTATTTATACACCCCATTAAGTGTTATCTTTTAGTATAACACTCTGTTCTTCTATGAGGCATAATTCATATAAACTTAAACACGCAATTGAACAGGTTTGTGCTTTAGGAAATGAGAAAGTAAGACAGGAAAACAGATATTTCAGGAATTAGAGAACTTTAACATTGTATCATGATCATAATGCTATAAAAGGTAGTTTTGCATGGCTCAAAACAATTCTATTGGATTATAATAGTACAAATAATTATAAATGAAAGTTAAAAAACTGAAAGCCTCTTTAAAAATATTCATGATGTTGGTTCTAGGGTTAATCCCACACAGAAATCACTGTTAGTTTTTAAAGTTAAGATATATACAATTGAAATATATAGTTTAACATAATCAAAACTATTTTGGGTAATTAGAACAAAATTTTTATGTTGTTAGTTTAGGTACTAATTTTTTAATGCTTAAACACATTTGAGATTAATACAAGTAAGAGCACGAGAAACTTTAGCAAGGAAGCAGTCACAAATACTGAAAATAAAATACAAGGTAACTTTTTATAAGGGAAATAATTGATATTTAGAGCATTTAAATATAAACCTGATATTTTATACAATGATTAGTTTAATGCTATCAAATAGAAACGGTATTGTTGTTTTGTTTACTGATTAATGGATTAATTTTTGAGATGTAGCCCTTTATAATAATATGTTGTCCTTGAAACATAAAAGTGATATATATATATATACATGCCCAACTTCTCCTTATTTACAGAGAAGTATTCAAATGAAAATTTTTTTTCAATTTATTCTGGTCCTGCATATAATCACATTTTTATGGATGTGCCCCTAAGACTCATTAAAACAAGCTAACAACAACAGTAAAAAATATTTTAATTTTTCAAAACATATAAAAATATAATTATTTTATCCCCGTAAAAACTGTCAGATTCAAAATGATGTTCCGTTTTTGAAACTTTCACAAAATGGAACTAGGGAAAGCCATGGAGGGAAGGCTGTCTCTCATGACTGCCCTAATAACCACAAGAAAGTCTTCCAAGTTGCAGCTTACTACATGAGTCACACAAGGAGAACTAACCACACAAGGACAGCTAGCTATTTAGACAAGAACACTGGCCTGACGCACTGTCTACAAGTCCAACTAATCCAGTGAAAAACAGCCTGTAATTTCATTAAGATTACAAGTTTTAAGTAATAACTGCTGTTAATACACCAATCATAGCTTGCAAGCTCCTGAAAGACATCACAGCCACCAATCAATGTTCTCTCAAAACAACTTACATAACTTTTCGCTTTCCCAAGAAAGCCCCAACCTTTTCCTTTGTTCTTTAGACATACCAGAGGCCATTCTGACCTGTGAGTGGCTCCTGAATTGCATTCTAATAATTATATATTATTTCTAAATACATGCTTTGCTTAGAGGTCCTTTTCTATATTTATTTAATATTGACATCCCTGAGAAACCAACATTTAAAAATATTCACTTTATTTAATAAGTACATTATTAAATATTCTGTGGAGATATGTTGAACTGGAGATATTTACCTTTATGGTGTAAGTGCCTACATTTACCTGAGCAGAATAAATGGCAACAGGGATGCTCTTATAGTTTGAATATCATTTAAAAATCTAAGTATTTTCTCAATGTCTAGTAAATAATTAATAATCATAATCATTACCATAATTGCAATGGTCTTACTTCTGACTCATATCGTTGTTTTACAATTTTGCATTGTATTTGCCTCTTAAGCTGAGGAAAATAGTAAGAATGTTATGGATGTAGAAATCCCTTCCCCTATATTTCTTGTCTTTTCCTTTTACCTTGTTCCCACAATAATTCTCTCCTTTTTGCTTTCTTGTTGTCTGTCTTCAATGGTATGCTATCAATAGACTCTTTTGAATGTGATAGCCACTAAACCATTCTCAGTAAGTTACATCTCAAGCATCCCTGTTCCTTTTGTGTGCCATCTCTGTGTAGATCCTTGCAGGCTCATTTAAGCTTACTCTTACTGGAGCACAGTAAGGATATTAACTGAAAATCAAAGCGCATCAACTTCAACTAATGAGGTAAAAGGATTTCAACTTTCCTTACTTGCACAATATCTTAGTAGTCTAATGTCAATGATTATATGTTTAAATAACATTCTCATGTAGCAAGCAACTTGACAACAGAAAGGAACAACACATGAATGTTTCAGGACCTTGGAATAAATCCAATTTACATTAAATTGTGCATGTTTAAAATATTTTCCAAAATGTATCATTTTCAATTCTTTATTCAAGGCTGACTGTTGTCTATTGTAGTTTAATGAAGCAGAGAGTTACTCATTGAATTTCATCCATGTCAAGGGAATCCAAGCATTTCACTTATAATAGGATGCTTCTCCTACTGATATCTGCATTTTATTTCTTAAAAAAGACATTTGCCATTACCTCTTTCTTTGCAAAGAAACACAAAGAATGCTTAACTGTACACATGAAGCATGTTGGTTTTAAAGAAAATCAGGAAAAGACTTATTCTTGATAACTAGCTTTATATTGCAAGGAAAAACATGTTGAAACTTTAAAAGTTTAGTAGACTATTAATATGTTCAGTGAAGAATAAGTTATACTTTTTGTATTTTTTGAACATCACTTTAAACCTATGAACAGCATTTTAAAACCCCTCTTAAAATATAACCACTATTTAGAAATAGAGGAAACTTGACTATGCTTGCTTCAAATTTTAATAAATTGGTAAGAACTCAGATATCTTGTTTACTGTCCCAGAAAAGCCACAAAATGGGAAGGAAATCAGGGCATGTAAGAGCTAGTTTTGTGGCCACAGCAGAAAACTGTTTCACCTTTGGTAGACTTGTGGCTCTGTTAAAATAGACTTGGTAGAATAAGTTGATAATATCAAACGCCAATCACTGTGCTGGGAAGACAGAAAACATTTTTTTTTTATAAAGAGATTTTAAATATAAGGAAGAACCTCCTAAGGAAGGGGCCAAAAAGTGTTAGATGCTGACCTATAAGAGAAGAAACATGAATGCTGTAGATTGTATTTGTAAGATGAAAACTTCAAACCCATTATCCTTTGATGAATATTTAGGGTTACCTTCCTCCAGGCTGAGGTACATCTTGCCCAGTGGCTCCTGGCTTGATGAGCAGAGAGTAGGCAAAATTATAGGAGCCACTTGCTCTTTGGACAGTGAACCCTCTGTATAACTGGTAGCATTTAAATTCATGAAACTGTGGTACATATCCATCATGGAATACCACATAGCCTTAAGAAGAATGTGAGTATGTCCTTCAGAGGCTAGAGGCCATTATACTAAGCAAACTAATACAGGAACAGAAAACCAAATACTGTGTTCTCACTTATAAGTGACAGCTAAACATTGTGTGTATAGGGACACAAAGAATGGAACAACAGACACCTGGGCCTCCTTGAGGGTGAAGGGTGGAAGGAGGATGAAGACTGAAAAACTACCTATCAGGCACTATATTTATTTCCTGGGTAACAAAATAATGTACACACCAAACCCCTGTGGCTCACAATCCTGCACATGTACCACTGAACTTAAAATGAAAGTTAAAAAACAAATTAATTCATGCACTCCAGTGCTGGAATGCTAACATTCAAATTCTGACTCCACCTTTTTCATCTGCACTCTAACTTTGGAGAATTTACCTAAAACTTCTCTAAGCATCAATTTTCTCAGACATAATTAAGGAACCTAAGAATACCTTCCACATATTATTGTGTGATAACAAAAAACAATATGTATGTGTTTATATATATATATATATACACACATATCTGTTAAATATCTAGCACATGATAGTATTAATGTTAATTATCATTTTTATTCTTTACAGTAACATCAAGTTTGTGATCATGTTTGCAGGGGCTCATGAAAGAAAATGCAATTATAATACCCTGCAGTATATTCTATAGCAATAGATAATATTTTGCAAGCACTTTTCACTAGTTGGCAGTTGTGGAAAGTTATAGAATACAAATTCTAAGGTTTAAAGTTTAAAAAGAGGGCTTAAGTCCCTTTAGTCCTCACAACTATAGGGAGAATTGGAGGATATGCTCTACTCTCCTAATAAGAACAGTCAGTGATCTCAAGCATCAAGGCAATAAAACCTTATTTAAATGCACTGTATCATGAGAGTGAGGAAAATACAACACTGCAAACTAAATCAATGCATATTAGGGGAAATTTATTAAGGAGGGAGATTACAATGTTTCAAGAATTTAAACTTAGTAATCCTGGCAGTTGTTCAATACAGCATAGTTGTCAGCACAGCAGCCTTCCTCTGAGTGGTCAAATAGAATAAAGATAGACTAGAATAAAACTTTATATATGTAAGCTTTTATGTATATATGTAAATACATTTATACAAATCTGTTATTTTTAAATTCAGTTGAACTGAGAAAATAAGCTTCTATTAAATATATACAGATATAGCGGTAAGCTTAAGAAAACTGAAATCAAGAGGTTAGAGTGTTTCGGTGTTCAAGAGTTTTGCTTAATGAGCTTTGTAATGTGTGAATGGAAAATAGGTTATGCTCCAGATGGAACAAAGTTAAGTTTCTAGGATGTGTTACAATCATGCTGACATTATTGACAAGAAGAAGCTACAATGACTTGTAAGGCAAATGTAAAATTATCAGGATTTTCATGATCTCAAGTGAATAACTATTGGGAATATTCATTTTTTATGAAAAATCATGGAGCTTGATTATTATGTTCTAATAAAATTTAAGGAGATATTTGCTTGTATGATAACAGTTATCTGATTATAAAACAAATTATTCTAAGTTTGAGAAAGAGCACATGCCACTATGGTAATTTATTAATCCTCAGATAATCAATTTACAAAGGTAAACCAAAATAATAAAAAGAATGAAACATTACACATTTTCTAAAATTCAGAGAACCAAGATCTTACATTTTCCTTTAAAGAAAATATAGCCTTCTTAATGATCTTAATGATAATTTCTACTATGTATTCACTAAAAATGTTTCTCCTCAAAGTTTTTGCATACAAATATAATCAAATCAATAGAAAAAAGGGATTAATTGTTCAGATATTTACTCACACACATTTTATATGAAGGATTTTGAGGATTAGTTATAATTTTATCTTTAGCCCCCCCAAAATTAGTTGAATTCAAGTTTTTTTTTTTTTTTTTTTTTTGCAACTTGTAACTTGTTATGGTACATGACTACAATGATTAGAAAATTAACTTAGCCGACTTCAAAAAAATCAGTTGTAAGAGCATTAAAAAATAAACATTAAGTAAGTTCATTTATTGATTCTATCTTCTGGGTCTTAAATTATGCCTTTTGAGATTGCTTCTCAAGTTTCTGCCCACATGGCCAATTTCATTCTTTTTTTATGCAATCATACAATTAACAATATTTACTGTGCATCAAGTAGGTGTCATTCATGGTGCCAGAAAAAAACATAATGCATTTTTTCCTGTGAGCTTGTAATCATGAACATATTAAATGAAAGTTACTAGCTCTAATATGCTAACCATATAAATAAAAGTTGCTAATGTGAATTCTCCAGTAAAAAGATGTAAGATAACATAAAACTTCAATTGCAAATCAAATAAAGATTGGTATAGATTATACATTATTTATTTAGTCATTTGAAAATGGCATGATATATTATCAGAAAAACACTTGAAGAATTTCTCTGATTCTTTATAAAATTAATTTTGTATGACTTGTGAAACAGAAGCAGATAGCAAATCAGATTGTCATTGCTATGAACACTGCTCTGGGCTAAATCTATTCTAAATCATGGCAACATACAACTGCAAAAACTTCCAGAGATTATAAAACCATTAACACTGAATAGAACAGCACATAGCATACATAAAAGATTTATTTCTAAGTATGAAAAATTGCATTTCACTTCAACTATTTAATCTTGCTGTGTTGGTTGGCTTTGATAAATTGAAAAATGGTCTTTCTGACAGCTAGACTGTTGGGGCAACTGAGACATGTAACAGAAACCACAACTTTCAACATGGACTGCATTATCACTTACGAAACAGATGAACAGTTTCAAACCAAACCATGATGTTCATCACAGCCTAAGTTTATACTGTTTATATCAGATACATATATTCCAAGAAAATGCTATATTAACCTTGCATGGATCCATGTGTTTTAATGATAAGATCACTGACTATTCCAAAAACTCTCTATTTCATAAATTTTTATAATCTCCAAGAAAGATTATTCCATGACCAATTTTGTCTCCGAAATCTTATCAGTACTCCTTTCCTAGGGTCCTTTTTTTGAGATGCCCTAGAGTTTCCCATGGTGTGGGATCTCTCCTGCTGTAGCTTTTAATAAACCTAATTTTGTTGACCACATTTATATATCTGCTGGTCTCTGACTCATAAATATATACAGTTTATTGAACTGTAAATGTTTTGGTTTTTCAACTACGCATGGTAATAATGAAATTTGATATCACAGAAATATGCAACAGGGCATATTCTAGGCCGTACCTCATGTAATCTAAAAATAGAGGTTTGAGTTGGATTAAAGTTAGGTCTAAAATTCAAAAGCAGAGTTTTATAGAACTCTCTGGTGCTTGAACACTAATATGTCCCATCATCGATCTGCTTCTTCTGGTGTATGGGGACTTTTACTTTCAAATTGTCTTCCTTATCCTTTATATCTTTCCTCTATGATAATAGTTCTCCTGAATTATAGTGTGTACCACAGCCTGCTCATGGCCGTTACTCTAAATAGATGTCAGGAATCTATGACTCATAGGCCAGATAGTGCTTTTTGCCCATTTTTGTAAGTAAAGCTTTATTGAAACATAACCATATCTATTTGTTTTGTATTGTCTATGGGTGTTTTCATATTACGTTGGCAGAGTTGAATAATTGTGGCAGAAATCTGCTGTAGAAATATCAAATAATAAGTGGGTTTTAGACATATTCTACCTTTGATGCCACTGAAATTTTCAAGTCAAATGTCCACTCAATAGTGGGAAATTTGGTTCTGAAAATGTTTTAAAAATTAAGGAATTCATTTACTCAAAAATTGAAAATGAATTTTTCACTTTTCCAAAATGATGATATAAAGAGATCTAGAGATCTCTCTCCAAAACTGGTCAAAATTTGCAAAGACAGACATTTAAAATCTCTAGAGATCAACCAACTGCTTACAAAGAAATGAGAATCATTTTTCACAAAATAGGTGAATATACATTGTGATCTTGAACTCCTGAGCTCAAGTAATCCTCTTCATGTGGCCTCCCATAATGCTAGGATTACAGGCATGAGTCAACACACCTGACCAGAATATACATTAGAAACAACAATATTCTGTGACATTTGAGCTGGGAGCTGTACCCTACCTTCACAGCTCTGTGTTGAGGCTGACACGTTCCAATAGGCTCCATGCTAAGTGGCAGCTTCTATCTTCCCCACACTCTAGGATGAAAAAGCTAGTCTGTGTACATTTGGCAGCTGTGAACACTGGTAGATACCATTTCTCGTAGGTCTTACACAGTAAAGATGTATAAGAATTACCACGACAGATTTTAAGTTAGTAAACCTCAACGTATTACAATATCCATGCCTCTGATCTACAATAGGTGTTGGTGGCAGCCAAGAGGCATCAGCAATTCCTCCTAACCCTCAAAGATACAGTTCCTGCTCCATGGTAATAATCCTCTTTCCCCAGCTCCTGCTTCATATTACAGAGATTCCTTCCAGGGAAGGTCCAGAGCAAGTTTCAAAGTTGGCAATGTCCTGCCTCTGCCAAGTGTTCCTATTTCTTTGAATTAGACTGAGGAAGAATTTATGTGACAGGGCATTGTCAAAACAGTGAAGTCATCTTGTAAGTAGTGAAATCTAACAGCTGGAGGTGATACCAATAAGGGCAGATGAGCCAGAAGTATAATTAGGGGATGAATAAAATAGACAGTCAAATGTGGCCAGGTAAAATAATAGGCATCGCTGCTGGTACATACTCAAGACTATTATCTGAGGAGAAACTGCAGAGATAACTACTAGTTACTGATAACTAGATGAACACAGGGCTATCTGGTAAACTCCTGAAAAGTTAAATTAAAAGCAATCTCCAAGCCACACACATATCTAATGACAGAAAATGAAATCCTTCTTGTAACAGGGCTTAGTTGCAATCTCTCCCCAGTCAGTGGCTAACCACTAAACATTGCTAAACCAGGAGCAACCAATAGAAACTCTGGTTTAGTGATAAAAATTAGGAAAAAAATATTGAACAGGATATCAAAAAATTAGGAAAAATATTAAAAAGGATATCAAAGCATGCCCACAGCTAAGAAAATAGCCTTTACTGAAGTTGTCCAGACATGTCCATATACAAATAAACAAGCAAACAACAATAAGCTTCAATGGGCATCAGTATCTAGGGTTACAGCTACATATTATTTAAAACCTCTAGTTTGGAGCAAAATAATATGAGACATGTAAATAAACAGGAACATATAACCCATACACAAGAAAAGAAGCAAACACAATCAACTTCTTTGTTGGAGCCAAGATAATGAACTTATTAGGAAAAAAATTTAAAGCAATTATTATAAATATGTTCCAATAACAAAATAAAACCACATTTAAAGCCTTTAAAGAAGGTATGATGCAATATCTCATTAGACAGAGAATATCAATAAACAAGTAGATTGTAAAAAGAAGCAACCAGAAAAGTACAACAAACAAAATAACAGAGTCATTAGAGGGGCTTGATAGTAGATTTGAGGTAACAGAAGAATCAGTGACATGAAAATGGATCAAAAACTTACACAATATGAAGAACAGGAGTAAAAGGAAGAAAAATGAACAGAGGCTCAGAAAAAAATTGTGGGACACCAGTAAGTACATCAACATATCTGAGATAGAAGTTCTAGAAGGAGAAAAGAGAAAGAAGAAAGCAGAAAATATAAGCAAAGGAAACATGGTTCAAACTTCTCCAAATAAATGAAAAACATTAATATAAATATCTAAGAAGTTCAATAAACTTCCAAGTAGGATAAACTAGAGATCTTCATGTGGAAACATCTAGTCAAAACTGAAAGCCAAAAGTAAAGAGAAAGTCTTAGAATCAGAAAGCAAAAGAGTCATCACGTGTAAGAGAAACTGAATAAGACTGACAGCTGACTTGTCATCAGAAGCCATGGAGGCCAGAAGGTAGTCGGATGACATATTCAAAGTACTGAAAGAAAATAAAAATTGTCAACCAAGAATCCCATATCCAGAAAAAAATAATTTAAAAAATGAAGTTAAAATAAAGACAGACCTGCTTTTTGAGAAATACTAAAAGAAGTAGGTCAGGCTAAAAGCAAGTTACAGTAGGCAGTAATTTGATACTTCATAAAAAAATAAAGATCACTGATAAAGGTAATTAATTTAAGTAATCATGAGAGACATAATAATTGCACATTTCTTCTCACTTTTTCTCCTGTTTTTTTTTTAATGCATTAAACAATATATATCCAATTGTAGTTTCGGGCTTACAACATATAGAAATGTAATATATTTGTCATTAATATCACAAAGGAGATAGGTGGAAACAAGACTGCATTAGAGTAAGAAAATGACACTAAATGTCAACTCTAATTCCCAGAAAAAGATTAAAAGAATCAGGATTCGTTAAAAAGAAGGTAATGTAGCAAAATTTATCTATTTATACATGTCTCCTTTCTTCCCTCAGCTTCTTTAAAAGAAATAGATTATATAAATTAATAATCCTATTGATCTGTTTTTGGGATATATATATATAAATTTTCTATGTATAGCAATATTAGCACAAAAGGGGAAATGGAATTATATATGAATACACTTCCTACATCTCACTGAAAATAACTTATGAATCTGAAGTACAGTATTATAAGTTAAGGATGTGTAGTTTAAGCCTTAGAGCAATTATTAAGATTATAATTTTTAAAAAACATACTTAAACAATCATCAAAGAGATTAAAATGGGACCATAGAAAATTTCCAATTTATTTAAAAGTAAGCAGGAAAGGAGGAAAGGAAGAACGAAGCAAACTGTCAGATATAAGCCCAACACTACCAATAACAATTTAATTATATATGAATTAAACAATTACTTGTTTAATGCCTTAAACAAGGCAGAGATTGTCACATTGGATTTAAAAACCAAACCAAACGAACCCAAAATTAATCTGTGTGCTGACTACAAGAGAAAGTCATTAACATTCAAAGATACAAGCAGTTGAAAATAAAAGGATGAGAAAAGATATATCATGCAAACAGCAACCACAATAGCTGGAGTAGCTTTTCTTATAACAAAGAAAATAAATTTTCAAAAATAGAAGACAAAAAAAAAACCTTCCCAATTGATTCCATGAGGCCAATATTACTTTGATATCAAAGTCAGAAAAGCCACAGCACAAAGAACAATATTATGTACCAATATTTCTTATGAATATAAATGCAAACATCTTCAAGGAAATACTAGTAAACTCATTCCAGCAGTGTATTAAAAGGATTATACATCATGACAAAGTAGAATGTATTCAAGGAATGGGAGCTTGGTTTAACTTTCAAAAATCAATTTATGTAATAACTCATTAATAGTCAAAGGATGAAAAGCAAATGATCACCTCAATAGATACAGAAATGCATTGGCAGAATAACATGCCCTCTCTTTATAATAGTACTTAACAAAATAAGTATAGAAAGGAACTTCCTAACCCTTTTGTAGATAAAGAGGGCATCTACAAAAGGAATTCCCTGTTCCTTTTGTAGATACAGGGCATCTACAAAAATCCCACTTAACGGTTAAAAATTAGAGGCTTTCTTCCAATGTTAGGAACAAGACAAGGAAGTCCAATTTTGCCAATTTTATTCAACATTACATTAGAGGCTCTATACAGAGAGGTTAGGCAAATGAAAATACAAAGACTGGAAAGAAAAAAGTAAAACTCTTTTTAATTGCCCATGACAAAATGTTGTATGTAAAACCCTTAGAAAATTACTTGAAAAGCTATAGAGCTAATAAGTGAGTTTAGCAATATACTGGATACAAGGTCAACATACAAAAATCAATTATGTTTTTATAGACTATTTGTTTTAATAGACTATAGACAATTAACAATTTAAAAATTAAAACAAAACCTTTTACAATTATAATGACAAAAAAAGGATAAAATAGTTGGAAATAAATTTTTTTTTTAGAATAATGCTTTTTTATTAAATCATTAAAATTTTAACAAAGGCAATAGTCAACACTGTCTAGAATGATTAATAGAGCCTTCAGTTCTAGAGCACTTCACATATCTGTAGAAAACAATTTTTTTAGTTTTCAAAGGCTAGGAAATTTGTGTTTTATCTGTTATACTTTAAGTCCCTATATCAGGATATTGGTAAGGGGCAAGACTAAGATGAATAAGGAGGGAGAGAAAATGTTAGTGTCTGTACACATTCAAAGAGCAAACTTGCCTACGTAGACCACCCAGGAATAGTCAGACTTGTATCACAAGAATTTTTCCCAATTCCATCCTTGAAACCACTATACCAATCTTATAATACATCCCAGAGTGAAGGGGTTATGGTTGCTTAGGAGATCAGCAACATGGGGAAAATTTTTAAAGCTGTAGACTTCACTTCTGCTAGACTTTCCTAAACCCCCAATTCCCTCTCTGCTTTAGAAATTATGTTACAGGTAATTTGTGCTATATTTCTCTTAGTCAGTCCATATGTTTGTTGAATTGGAACTAGACCTCTTGATCCTTCACTGTCAGGACACTTTCTTTCTCCTATTACACCGAACACATTAGAAATCTCATAGGAAATAGAAGGGAAGGGATATCCATTAAATAGACAATCAGACAAAGAAGAATAACCAAGCAGGCCTTTGGACTAGGTGTCCAGGGTCTCCCCTGGAATCTGTAACTGCTGCTCTCTTTCCCCTTAACAATATTATCCTCATTACATAGACCCTACCAGATAAGACCAGAGACTGAAGGAAGGAGAGGCTTCCTTCCAAAAGGAAGGAGATTGAGTAAAAAGCCGATTTTAATCATCTGGGTGGAAATGATAATAAAAAAGACATCAGTATTTATTTAGCGCTTGCTTTGTCTCAGGCACAATTCTAAGCATGTTGCACATATTAACTCATTTAATCTTCAGAAGAACCCTATGAGATAGGTACTGCTATTGTCCCTATGTTATACATGAGGGAGAGGTTAAATATCTAGCCCAGGGCTACCCAGCTAGTAAATTGATTTCCCCAAATCTGCCACAGGAAGGGCTAATATCCAGAATCTACAGTGAACTCAAACAAATTTACAAGAAAAAAACAAACAACCCCATCAAAAAGTGGGCGAAGGACATGAACAGGCACTTCTCAAAAGAAGACATTTATGCAGCCAAAAAACACATGAAAAAATGCTCATCATCACTGGCCATCAGAGAAATGCAAATCAAAACCACTATGAGATATCATCTCACACCAGTTAGAATGGCAATCATTCAAAAGTCAGGAAACAACAGGTGCTGGAGAGGATGTGGAGAAATAGGAACACTTTTACACTGTTGGTGGGACTGTAAACTAGTTCAACCATTGTGGAAGTCAGTGTGGCGATTCCTCAGGGATCTAGAACTAGAAATACCATTTGACCCAGCCATCCCATTACTGGGTATATACCCAAATGACTATAAATCATGCTGCTATAAAGACACATGCGCACGTATGTTTATTGCGGCATTATTCACAATAGCAAAGACTTGGAACCAACCCAAATGTCCAACAATGATAGACTGGATTAAGAAAATGTGGCACATATACACCATGGAATACTATGCAACCATAAAAAATTATGAGTTCATATCCTTTGTAGGGACATGGATGAAATTGGAAACCATCATTCTCAGTAAACTATCGCAAGAACAAAAAACCAAACACCGCATATTCTCACTCATAGGTGGGAATTGAACAATGAGATCACATGGACACAGGAAGGGGAATATCATACTCTGGGGACTGTGGTGGGGAGGGGGGAGGGGGGAGGGATAGCATTGGGAGATATACCCAATGCTAGATGACGAGTTAGTGGGTGCAGCGCACCAGCATGGCACATGTATACATATGTAACTAACCTGCACAATGTGCACATGTACCCTAAAACTTAAAGTATAATTAAAAAAAAAAAGTGGAAATAAATTTAACCAAAAAAAAGTGTAAGAATGTACATTGATAAATACAAAACATCAGTGAAGAAACTTGAGAAAGATTTGAATAAATGGGAGACATTTACATAAATGAAACATTCCATGCTCATGCATTGGAAGACTAATATTGTTAAAACAGCTATACTCCCTAAATTAATCTATAGGTTCAATCCTCATCAAAATTCCAGCTCTTTCTTTTTTAAATATTGACAAGCCAATCTTCAAATTGATATGGAAATTGTTAAAATGGCAATACTCCCTAAATTAATCTACAGGTCCAATCCTTATAAAAATTCCAGCCCTGTCTTTTTAAAATATTGACAAGCAAATCTTCAAATTGATATGGAAATTTAAAGGACTTAGAATAGCTAAAACAATCTAGGAAAAAATATAGATTGTTTACATGTCTTGATACTACAATTTACTATGAAGCCACAAGAATCAAGATATGTGGTCATGGCATAAGGACAAACATATAGATCAACAAACTAGAAGTGAACATCCAGAAATAAAGCTTCACTTTGGTGTTCAACTGATTTTTAATATGAGTGCTGAGACAATTTAATTGAGAAAGGATAGTTTTTTCAATAAATGATAATGTAACTACTGTATATGAACATGTAAAACAATAAAGTTGGACCCCTACCTCACACTACTCACAAAAATTAATCCAAAGTGAATCATACACCTAAATGTAAGAGCTAAACCTATAAAACTGTTAGAAATAAATAGGCATGAATCTTTGTGGCCTTGAATTGAATAATGAGTTTTTAAAAATAGACACATTAGGTTTTATCAAAATTGAACAAAAGACACCATTCAGGAAGGAAAAGACAACATAGAGAATGAGAGAAAATATTTGCACGTAATATATCTGATAAGGGACTTGTGTTCAGAATGTATAAAGCATGCTTGCAACTCTATAAAAGTACTAATAACTAAACTAAAAAATGGGTAAAATATATGAATAGAACTTTCTCTAAAGAAGATATACAAGTGGTCAGTAAGCACACGAAAAGCTAATCATTTATTAGCTCATTTGGGATATACAAATATTATTACTCATTTGGGATATACAAATCAAACCACAATATTTCACTCTATATGCAGTGTGATGGCTACACTAAAAAAGATATTTGGGAAATGCAAATCAAAATACAGTATTTCACATTATACACAGTATGCTCATTATACTAAAAAAGACAGATAATAACAAATGTTGAAAAAAATATGAACAAATTTGAATCCTCATACATTGCTAGCAGAAACATAAAATAAGGAAGCCACTTCAGAAAACAATTTGTCAGTTGCTCAGAATGATAAACATAGTTATCATATGAACAAGTATTTCTATTCTTATATATATATACATAAAAGAAAAATACATGTCTTCATAAAAACTAGTAAATACATATTTATAGTTGCATTATCATAATAGCAAAATGATACAATATTTTAAGAAAGAAAATTTTTAAAGTTCATAAACTGATGAATGGAGAAATAAAATATGGTCTATCCAGACAATAAAATATTATTTCTTAATAACAAATGAATGCGATACTGATACATTGTATGACATGATAAACACAGAAAACATGCTTTAGGAAGGAAGCCAATAACAAAGGATACCATATTGTATGATTCCATTTATATGAAATGCTAAAAATAAGCAAATATTTGAGACAGGAAGATTAGATGTTTCCTACGGCTGGTGGGGAGGGATAATGGGAAATAACTGCTTATTGGTATAGGATTTATTTTTGGGGTGAGAAAATATTCTAAAATTTAGATGGTAGTGTTTGTTGCACAACTCTGAATATGTTAAACACTACTGGATTTTATACTTAATATATAGATTTTGTGATATATGAAGTGTACCTTAATAAAACTTTTTAAAAGAAAACAATGAGAACAAATTCCATAAGATGTCAATTTATCTGGGACTTATGTTCTTCATCAGCATTTAAACAAACTACAGAATGCTAAGTAGCGTGTGTGTGTGTGTGTGTGTGTGTGTGTGTGTATGTGTGTGAATACCACTTAAATTATAAATTAATTCTACCTTCTGTGTGCTAGGGTGCATTAAGGAAGTAATTTGGTTTATAGATGTAAACATTCAATTATTTTACACTTCAGAGGTTTCAAATATAGAATATAGTGAGCCCATTAACTTTTTGAAGAAAATTCTTGCAAGTGGTAAAATTAAGAAATATATATAGTCAAATAATGTTGACGGAAGGCCAAATTGTGAAGACAAAACAATTTCCTATTGCTATTATCTGAAAGATTCCGTCCTCCCCAAATTGATACGTTGAAATTGAATCCCCAATGTTTTGCTATTAAGAGGTAGGACCTTAGGGAGGTAACTAGGTCATGAGGTTAAAACCCTTGTCAATGGGATATGTGTCCTTACAGGAGTTTGTTTGCCCCTTCTGCCATGTGAGGACACATAGAAGACTTTATGTGCAACAGGCCCTTACCAGACACTGAATCTGCTGGCATCTTGGGCTTCAACTTCCCAGCTTCCAGAATTGTGAGCAATACATTTCTCTTGTTTATAAACTACCCAATTTTTGGTATTTTGTTATAACAGCTCAAATGGACTAAGACAAAATAAATTTTTGAAAAGCGTGGTTGCTGAAAATATTTATTACAGTAGTGTGCATAGAAATTTCATAGAAATCCTACATCATTTGAATAAATATAAATTTACTATTTATATTAAAGTTTATTTTAAAATAAACACTTATGAGGAAAAATTATGCAGGGAGATTTTGCACATTTGTAAGTATTACACACTTCAGTAAATTTTAAGCCTAATTCAACCTACTTTGCTCTTTTTATTATTTTTCAGTTTGATTAGTGAAAGCAAGCTATTTTAAAAATGCTAAACTAGATATAGCTAATACATCACATTAGTTGAAGTATTTAACAGTTCCAAAGATAATTAAAATTATATTTGAACCTTGTTAGGTTTGGATGATTACACCATTCCTTTGATATTGCTGCTTTAATTGAATTAAACATAGATTTCTAGTGTGTTTGTATAGTTAATAAAAAGCACAAAAGGTGATCATGTACCATGTGTTAGAATCTTTATTGCCTGGTAGATTCTTTGGTATTCATGTGGAACTCTTAGGTATGCTCTGCTAAGTCTGAGCACATATCATCCTGAACTTTAATCTTGGTTATAGCTGGCTGAACCATCATTTAAAGAAAGTACATTTTGGCTCCTTGATCCATGATGTATGGAAAATGTAACCTTGACGTTAAACTTTTCTAAGATAAATTTTTCAAGTTAATTCTTTAAATATGGGATTGACTGATGTGAGAACTCCTGAAATATCATTTCCCTTCTCTTATTGTGAGACAATTCAAAGTAAACTCATACTAGAATAAAAAAGATCCACATTTCCAATTAAATTATCTCCGATTCTTTCTTTCCCTCTTATAAATAAATGTCTATATATTTGTATGCTTCCCCTTTCAAAATTCTGTTTTGCTAGTATATTTTTAATGTGCTTATATGAAATTATACTGTGCTTCCTTTTAAATTACAGTACTACATAAAATTATACCAGTTTGCTTACTTTTACAACTTAGTGAACCTTTTATTTTAATTTTAATAAAATATATAGAGATTGATTCTATAATTATAAAATCTAATGAGAAAGTTAATAATAGGTTAAATTGATAGAGTGTTCAAATATTTATAGCCCAAAAGAGCATTTGGATCAGAACATCTTATATGCAAATATTCCTAGATTTTCAGGGAATAAAAAATGTCTATGCATAAAAAACAAAGGAAACATCCTGTTTCTTTGAGGGTTTTATAACCTGCTATGACAATCAGGCAAAGCACACACCCACATAGACACACACACAAAGGGAAAATTATAGATAAGTACCACTTATTAGTATATATCAGTATTAGTGAATCAGTAATATTAATAGCATAATAATAGCAATCAGTATTAATGTAATCAGTAAATAAACCTGTTATTAAAAAGGCTTTTTTACTAGTGTGAATAAAATTAGGCTTTCTTAAACAATGAATGAATGAATGGGAGGAATATTTGTACAATTATTTGAATTGATGATGATATTCAAGCTTCTTGAGGGGAAATAGGGAATCTCTAAATCAATCTATAATATTTGATATTTAAGAAGTGTACAAGCAGCACAAAATTTTTGAAGACTTCTACATTTTTAAATAAATGTTTTGTTTTGAAATAATTTTAGTTTTATTTTGAAAAGTTGAAAGTGTACAGTTACCATAGAACTTGCAATCAGTTTCTCTTAATGTTAACCTAAAATGTTATAGATTAATATCTTATATATAATATATTACATATATAATATATATAGTGTGTGTATATATATATAATATTAACCATGGAACATTTGTCAAAACTAAGAAATTATCACAGCTTACTACTATCAACTAAACTGCACACGTTATTAAGATTTAGCAAGCTTTCCACTAATGTTCTTTTACGGTTCGATACAATTCAAGATACCACACTTAGGCATGATCTCTCTGTATTCTCCCCTTGCCTGTCACAATTCTTCAGTCTTTACTTATATCTTGTGACCTTAACAGTTTTGAAGAATATTGGTCAAATATTTTGCAGAACGTCTCCAAATGTTGTCTGTCTGCCATTTTTCTCATGATACCTCATGTTATCAATATAACTCATTACTGGTTATGCTAGCCTTGATCCCTTAGTTTAGGTAGTATTTGCCAGATTTCTCCACTGTAAAGTTAGTATTTCTCTCATTTCATTCTGTGTGTGTGTGTGTGTGTGTGTGTGTGTGTGTGTGTTTTTGGAAACAAGCCATTAAATTCAATCTACACTCAGAGGGAGGGGAATTCAGCTTCACCTCCTAAAAGTGAAAGTATCTATATCTAACATTTGAATTTTTTTGTAAGAAAGATTTTTCCCTTTTCTTCTTTTATTTATTTATTTATCTATTTAATCGTTGTTACTATGGACTCATGTAAACACATTTTATATTTTGAGTTATAATCCAATACTACATTATTTAAATTGTTGGCCATTGAAAATTCTTTTGTGTAATCTCTGTTTGCCTTCATCCTTCCTCCAGGGATGTACTTCCTTCTTTCCTGGCGCTACAAGATGCTCCAGGGTCCTCTTGTATTTTCCTATCCCAGGCCTAGAGGCTGCTTTCTTCAAGGAGCCCTGGTTTCTTTTTTTGGAGAATGATTTCTAGAAATCAAGACCTGGACATTGGGTTTCTACATTTTCACCGTTCAAACACAAAATAAATAATGATAATAAAGTAAATAATAAAAAATTATATTCTTCAAATTCGGAACAAAAATAATAATAAAGTTAAATTCCCAAGCCTCTGTTGTCACTAGGAATACCATGATGTGGAACTTAATTACGTGAAAAAAATTTAGGATACATTAAGTCAATGTAGCTGTTAAGGGTGATAGCAGGGGTACGTGGGTCTGGTGGCAACAGTGGGAGCTACCGACATTTCAGTTGTGTGTGCGGTGTTTTTCGGCGAGTCGTTCATGGAAGGATCTAGTTTCTCCAGCTTTTCAATTACTTTGTAAATTGACTCCTAAGCTGTTATAATCTCTATCCTTAAAATAGCTGCAGTATATTATAGTCTAAAATTAAGAGTGCTGACCTAGGCATTAAGAGTGGGACAGAAAATACCAAATACGTCATCAATTCAGAGCATATGCCAAATCTTAGAGTGATCTAATCAATCCGTAAGACCCCGACTTTAAGGTAAAGCAAACAAAATCCAAAATAATTATCCAATATGCTCATCCAGTCATGATTAAAAAGACATTTCAATTTTATCATCCTTAAACATGGATGTTGAGCCATTGATATAAATTCACCATGAAGAAACCACCTTGAAGGTGTATGCATATCAGAGAGTAAACTTACAGATATGAAATGCATTAGTATCTTCAGACCTTATACAAGCTATGATCTTTTTATAATGATTGAGTATTACAGGAATTACCTAACATTATGACAATGTTTGTTAGATAGCATTATTTTGGAATGAGCAGCTTAAAGAGCATGATCACATTATTTCCAAATGGTTTGATATTCAGTTTCCACTAAAGTCCTAAGATAATTCCAGAGCTATTTTCAATAGTAGAAAAGATTATTGCTAATATATGTATGATCTTCATCAAAACTCTTCGGTTTTTCTTTTACAAGTTTCCTGTTTGAGACTTCCCAACACGGTAATCTGCCAGTGTTTGAACTTTGCACAATTTACCAGGTCACGAAGCTGCCATTTCAGAGTTGTACTCTGAAACATGGAATGGTGCAAGGCCTTTCTCTTATATAGGACTGTATTTGAAAGTAATTTGAGTTATAAAGAAAGTGATTTTCATCAGGAAATATTTTAGAGCCTGCCTCTACGTCCTCAGCATTGAACTTCTTCCTTCGAAGAACTGATAAGCAGCTATTTGTATACCCTATTTTACTGTGTCATTTTTCTACCAATAATTTTACTGATGTAGCAGGTCCTTTTTTGATGGGATATATTTTCTCTGACAAACATGGGTGTTAAAAATATCAGTTTTTTTTTTCCTTATTGGTCTCTAGGTCCTACAAGCATGATAGCATTAGGATGATGGACCAGAATGATGTTCTGTGTGATCATGAGGGCATTGCGGACCGTGTGGACCACAAGGAGGCATGAAATGCAAGGACTAACATGTCACTGAGGCAGTAGAGTAAAATCTGTTCTTACTTTACTGCAAGAAAATCAAATGGGGATTTTAACTTTTACCATATAGAATGTGTTATCCCCATCAATAGCAGCATTTCAGATATCAGAGGCTATGTTGATATTAGCCATATATGGCACTTTCCCATTTCCTGGTATAACAAACTTAGTGATGTAAAACAACACAAAGTTATCATATTATATTTCCATAGGTCTGAAGTTCAAAATTAGTGTCACTGGGCCAAAATTAAGTGCCAGCAGGGCTATGTTGCTTTCTGAAAGCTCTAGAGGAGAATTCATTTCTTCGCCTTTTCTACCTTCTAGATATGGAAAAGTTCATAGTCCCCTTCCACATTTACAAGGCCAGCAACATAGTGTGTCTCTAACCCTGCTTCTGTCTTTTCATCTCTTTTCTTTCCACAACTGGGAAAATCTCTACTTTTAAGGATCTGTGTTGTTACTGTGGGCCTACCTAGATAATCCAGGATGTCCTTCCCATACCAAGGTCATTAACTTAATTACATCTGCAAAGTTCTGTTTGCCATATAATCGAATACTTTCACAAATTCTGGGGATTGGAGCATGGAACACTTTGGGAAGCCATTATTTTGTCTACCATACCATTATATCAGTTATATTTGTAACAAAAGTCAAATTTGCATCATCATTTTAGATTATTTTCTAGGAATATCCAACTTTTTTTTTAAGGGAACTGGAGAATTAAGTTGGACTATCATAGAGATTATTGCACCTGTGACTTTCTAGCCCCTAATGACTAAAATATCCTTTTATATTTAACTCAGTAATGATGATGTAATAATGACACTAATAATGATAATGGTGATTTGGCTGGGATGGGTTCCATTGACATCTAGCTGTTTCTTTATGTTACAATATTCTGTATAGGCTAAGAAAGTATTGTTAGAAAATAAAATTTTTGTTATATTTTTAGGATGTGAAAAAATGATCGGAGATTATAAGGATCAAGAGTCAAAGGTTTTACTCTAAAAGTCTCTACTCTAATTGGCATTCACAATAATATTGTGAGTTCCTAGTAATTATAATTAGCTTGGAATCAAGCAGTTTTCTCAAAATCTTGATTTTTTTTAAATTTCCCACACATTTATCTGTGGGAAATGTAAGAAATGTTAGTAGGCACATGTCATTTTATAAAAAATTCCTGAAAGTAAACCTGTGTATCAAGGTAGACAGTAGATAGACTCTGAGGCTGATAAATATTGACAATTATGTGATTTTTGAGGGTCTTGACTTTTTATGGTTGTGAATCAAGTTGAAACAGGACTGTTTGTCAGTCCTGTATTGTTTTGATTTTACAAATTAAGTAGTTTAGCTTCCTTTCAACCTAATCCTTGGAAATTCATTGAGTTTCAGGAAGCTCTACATGTCATACCATTCACCATTCCCTGACCCTTCATTGCTGCAGATAGACTGAAGATTGTCATATCGTGATGATCACACCAACTTCATTTTTGAGAAAACTGAACTCATCTCAATAAGGTTCCTCCACTCACAACTGATATCAGAAATCCTCATTGGATCATGGACTCTTCCACCATCATTTCAAGAAAATCAAAGCAAAGTTTCAAAGATTCTTTTGCTCCCTTTATCAATATATGCCATATGCAAATTGTGTGTGTGTGAGAGAGAGAGAGAGAGAGAGAAATTTTCAGAGCCTGGAAGAGAACAAAGATTGGACTCAGTGTAAAGATAACACATAGCAAAAGAAATCAAATATTCTAATCTGAAGATTTGCTAGTCATTATTCTATATTACATTAAATTATGTATAATTTTCTAGTATCACATAGCATGAGCCAGACTTTGGTTAAGATTTACATTATCTAATTCAGCAAATGGAAATAACTATAGCTGACTTTCCAAATATGCTATTAAATACAGAATCATTTTGCATGTGTGTGCATAAATATGTACACATGTATAAGCATGCACATCTATAGCAATGAAATAAGCCCTCCAAAATTAAATCTTCTTTAATAGAGAACTGTCAATATTGTGCTGGCAAAATTTCTCATTTTTAACATGTAAATTAGGGAAGTTTTATAAATCCTTTTAAAATGTGACCTTTTTTCTTGCTTCTGGATATTTTGCTTCACTCCAAGGACCATATTGAATTATAATTCTAGTTAAAATTTGGTGGAAAAAAAAGATTGAAGAATGGAGAAAATTGTTTATGCTTTCCAGTATAGGAGAAGCTACAGTGATAATTTCAGGAGTTAGGATTAAAAATGGGAGGAAGGACAGTAAGTTTCTGATGCTATACACTCTCTGACATATCATCATTTAATTTTCCAGTTTTTCCAAAACAATGTTCTAGCATGCATCAGAGAAAAATAAAGCATTTGTGAATTTTAGCTAAGGATGTAATTTGTTGCAGTTTCATGTTCTAAAATGACTTTTGCCAGTCTCAGTCCCATGACTATAAGAGTAATCCCTGCAAGAGGAGCATATGAAAGTTTACATTTTATTCTTTACATGAGGTAAAACTTTTGAGAGTGAAAATAGTCACCCTATTATTTTGAGTTGTTTAGCAATATCAGAAGGAGCAATCTAACCCTGCAGTCTGATATTTCTCATGTTTTTCACAGATCTTTGACAACAGATTCCTTTGTTTGCTAACAACAACTTATCTCAGTTTACTTGAGTAAAAAAGAAAAAAAATGTTTTATTGGAATGTTATTGGAGTTACTGAGAACTTAAAAGCAGTGAAAAAACATTAAAAAAAAAAAAAAAAACCCAAGACCTTAGCCACAGGAGCTCCTAGAGATTTTTTTCTTTAGGATCTGTTCTAATGCAACTCAGTGCAAAACATCTTCTATATACCTCTCAGCTCAAGAATCAGTTTCCTAAGAAAAACATCTGATTACCCTGTATTAAAATTTTGCCCTTGTGTCCATCATCCCAGACTAGAAATACTAGAAAAAGTGAGGAGTCTGCAATTAACAATCAGGTGTGTCATGAGCATGACTGCCTTCTAAGTTGGAAGGTTTTCAAAACAGAGAAAAACTCACAAATTAAGTTTCAAATTTGGCCAGTTTCCTGATCACTGCACATATTGATATATAATATTATAATAAGACTTTTCATATCCAAAATTTTTCTACCTCCCAATTCCTAAAGCAACTTACTTTACTTTTTCTATTTTTTTCTTGCTTTGAATCACCAAATATCTTCTACCCTGACATTTTAAAAGAACCAGGTTTTTATTTAATAATTTAAAGGCTCTGCCTTTAAACTTTTCTATATTATTGATTTATTATATTTTATCCCTTATTTTACTTCCTTTATGTAAATTTACTTGTGTTTTTCCATATTTTTATATTTCATATTAGTTCTCATTTTTAATGAGAATTTAATTTGATGCTAGATACATTTTTTTTCTTGGAGTGTAGCGTGGTGTTTTGTTGGAATTTTGTGGGAGTCTTAGCAATTTCAATTCTGATATCTTTTTTTCCCATGGATTTTAAGAAATTTTCAAGGTAGAGTTGGAAAGTGGACAATAGAAGGTCTATTCTTTAATACCAATTTTTAGTTATAATGCTTTGTTGTGAGAGGAAAAGATCTATTGTATTTTTTGTGTGTATAGAATTTATTTTCCATATGCAAAATTTCTTTTTGTCTTAATTAGTAGAAAAAAGTTATAAATTACATGAAGGCTTCATAAGAGTGTTCTTTCTTTATTATTGAAATATTTATATAAACATTTCTTACCATCAATATGTACACTTTAATGCTTACAACGTCTAGTTAGTTTCATGTATTTTTCATATATTTGCTGAGAAAAAAATTATTTCACTCATATACTTGTTTTTGATTGCTTTTAGTTTGATGAGGCCCTAGGTTCCATCCTGAAATAGCTTTCTAAATTTCGTGTTTTGGGGTGTGTTAGTGGGCTATCAGTGCGTTCTACATGTTTCCTTGGCGAGCCACCTCAACTATTTGAAAACATTTGGAAAACTCTCCAGCCAGCCTCTCAACTAATTCTGAATGCTGTCTACATCTCTCACACACACACACACACACACACACACACACACACACAACTAGTCATCAAAGCTAAAGTTTAGGATCCCTCCTTGCCTGACCATCCAACTGTGAATTCATGGTCCGGGTTATTGAGGGTAAGGGTGGATGAGTGGGCAGGAGGCACAGCTGACTAATAGCTAATCAGAGAATTGCATGGTAGCCTGTTTGCCCTTGGTACTTCCTTCAGAAACCCATAGGGGGATAAGGAGGATTCTCCTTAAATCTAATCACGTTTGTTTCTTCTTTTCTCCACTATCCCTAGCCCGTAACCAATGATTTTTTTATCTTTTACTCCTCTGTATCATGTTCTTTTGGGTTATTGGATTTAGATTAGTCTTGTTAATGGGTTAGAGTGAAATATGGGATTATCAAAACATCTTTTGTTCCCCGTAAATATATACACCTACTAGGTACCCACAAGAATTAAAGATAGACAATTTTAAAACTAAATGAATAAAATAAAATTCAATATGAGATTAATTTATGAAGTTCCTCTCCAAGGTCAGTAGTTGATGGGTTAAAGAAGAATACTGGGAAATTGAAAAAAGACAATGCTCATTTTACTATGCATTGAATGGAATACTATTCAGACTTAGAAAAGAATAATCATCAGTATTGCATCTCTTTGGTTGTTCATCCATAGCCTGTCTAGTAAGGCTGCTATCCTGGTTCCTAATCATATTATTGAATGACAGAAGCTTTTCTCCTATTTTTTATTTTTCATAAAAATCTAATATTTCCCTAGGCATTACTAGCATGTATTCAGTAATAAAATATGCAAAATACATTAAATATTTAAAAGATTTACTTTTAAACTAGTAAAAACGTTTGATTTTAATATTCTTTTCTGTTCATTGCATTTCCTCAGGAGCTAGTTCTTCTAATGTTACATTTGTACTTTCTTTTTTTCCTCAAAGATGTGATGATTCTTATTTATCTAATCACATTTCTAGATGAGTTTCTACATTGGTTAGTGTCTGTGGTGAGAAAGCATTTTCTGAGCTCAAACAAGTCTATTTATAACCAGGGTGACCACTTTGGACAGCAGTTCTGCTTCAGATAATACTTTTAACCTTGTACAGAAAGAGTCAATATGGCAGACCTAAAGTATTATATTAATACTTGGCTTACATCTAGGAACTTGAATTTCAGGAAGTTTCCACCATTAACTGATGAGTGCCTCATCGTGCCTGCACTGTTTGTGGAAACAATGTGGTTTATGCTAAACAACTTCTTTACTTCTAGGCATCTGGAATTTGGTTATATGCCAGGCATGGTGTGCCAGTATGATCAGGTTCCGGGAAAGAATCTCTGAACACCGAGTCTCTAATGAGCTTCCCAGGTTGACAACATTTCACAAGCGTTGTCAAAACTCATCGCTGAGGAATTTAAGGACATCCTGTTGTAACCGCATGGGGAGAAGACTCTTGGAAATGTGTGCCTGTTTTTTTCCAGAATTTATACCTTGCTCCTTTTCTATTTGCTGGTGGTGCTTTTTATCTTTTTGTTGTAAGAAATCATAGCCATGGTTACAACTGTATGCTAAGTTCTGTGAGTCGTCCTTGTGAATCACTGAATTTGGAGACAGTCTTAGGGATCCTGACACAGAGCACTAATTCATTTTTGTTTTCATTTATTGATTCATTCAACTAAAGATTAGATAGTATAAGCATGTGCCCCAGGGAAGCTGCTGCATTTAATATTAATAAACAAATAACAAAATTTTGAAGTCTGGTGGAAGATTCATATACTAAAAAATAATTAGAGTGCTAAGATAAGCTCATGGGAAAATGGCAGTGCATGGGTAGATATCTAAAATATACCAAGGTATCTGGGAATGTTTATGAGAAAATGATTCTTAAGCTTGGTTTTGAATATTTAGATGAAGGTAAATAGAGAGGAAATGTCATTCCAGATATATGCAAGGGGACAGACTCTTGAAGCAGCATAATTTGTTTAGGTGGGTCAGATATTCCCATGGGGAAACAGGTAGGTTCTGGGTCATGAAGAGTGTTGCTAAGCCAAGTACTAGACTTCACTCCCATAATTTTAGAGAGTCAGTGGATTAATTTTAAATTGAAACTATAAAAAATTATCTCAATCTTAGTTGTTTAAAACAACACAAATGTATTATATTGTAGATTGGAGGCCAAGAGTCTGACATGGGTCTCACCTGGTTAAAATCAGGTACTGCCAGGGCTGTGCCCCTCTCTTGACACTTTAGGGAAGATCTGTTTGTCTTTTGCATCTTCTAGAGGTCACTCAATTCCTTGGCCTCTGACCTCCTTCCTCTATTTTTAATAGTCAATATTGAATCTTTCTGGCTGTTCTTCCATAGTCATCTTTCTCTTTGACTATAATCATCACATTTAGGGACCTATGTGATTGGATTGGGCCCGCCTGTGTAATACAGGATAATCTTACCTCAATTTCTATAAAGTGATTTTGCCTACAAAGTAATTTTTCCTCTAAATATATTATAATATATTTTGCTCTAAATATATTATAAGATATTAACAAGGTCCAGTGATTAAGATGTGGACATCTTTGGGAGATAATTATTCTACTTACCATAGTCATTCAATAATTTTGGTTAAAGGAGAAAAATGTGTGGTTTAGCAAAGTTATGCTTGTCCTTCTCCAGTATTTTAGAGACAGTGATGTCTCACTTACCTTTCTTTGACCAAAATATCACAGAGGCAATTGATAACTCAGTCAAATCAGAGTAACATTTGCAATTTGTTTTAGTTTGTTCACCTTCCCAGTGTTTTGGAAGAGCAATGTTAAATGTCCGAAATAAATCTGACGACATATTTTTCCACATAATTTGACACAAACTGGCTTAAAAAAAGGGAATTTAATGGTGCACAAAACTAAAGATATTGACATGATTTCAGGCACAAATTGGACCAGGAATTAAATTATGTTAAAAGGGTTACTTTAGATATCTCTTTGATGTAATTATTTTTTTGATGTATGTATTCCTATGTTTATTGCAATAGTAGTCACAGTAGTCTAGATATGGAATCAACCTAAGTATCCATCAACAAATGAATGGACAAAGAAAATGTGGCATACAATTGAATACTGTTCAGACATAAAAAAGAATCAAATACTGTTATTTGAGGCAACATGGATGACCCTTGAGGACATTATGTTAAATGAAATAAGCCAGGCACAGAAAGATAAATACTACATGTTCTCACTCATATGTGGAAACTAAAATGCTTGATCTTTTAGTAGTATAGAGTAAAACGTGGTCACTAGAGGCTGGACAGGGTAAGGGACTGGGGGCAACAGAGAGGTTAATTAATATACAACAGTACAGCTAGATAAGAGGAATACTTTCTAGTGTTCTATGGTGTTAATACCATAAGGTTACTAAGTAAACAATAATTTATTGTATTTTTTCAAGTATCTTGAAGAGAGGGTTTTGAATGTTAAGAACACAAAGAAACAAAGATTTGAGGCAGTGGATATACTAATTACCTGATTTGATCATTATGCGTTGTGTACATGTAACAAAATATCACAGTGTACCCCATAAATATGTACAATTCTTAGGTCTCTCTCTCTCTGTCTGTGTGTGTCTTTGTGTGTGTATACACAGACACAGACACAAATATATATAACTCTACAGCAAAAAAAAAAAAAGAAAAAAAAAGAAAATATGTGTTTTTTTTCCACAACTTGGCCTCCTTTGTGCTAGATCATTTCTCACACAGGCCTTTCCCTGGTGGCTTCAAGAAGCCATAATTGGCTTAAATAATTATGCATTTCCAAGGTAAGATGATCCTTTAGAAGTAGTAAGAGTTTATTTGCACCAAAGTCTAAGAAAATAAAATTCATTCTGACCCACCGTCTCTACTTGAGTCAAATGATTATATTTGAACCAATTTCTGTGCTCAGGAGTATGTGGTCAAAATCACATGACACAGGCATACATTTAATATATTATGGATGCTATTTCAGACCACTGCAAAAAAGCAATTATCACAAGAAAGTGAGTCATATGAATTTTTTGTTTTCCCAGTGTGTGTAAAAGTTTTATTTACATTACAGTATAGTTAATTAAGTGTGCAATAGCATTATGTCTAAAAAGACAACTTACATATCTTCATTAAAAAGCACTTTATTGCTAAAAAATACTAACAATCATCTGAGCTTCCAGAGAGTTGCGGGTAAACTGTCTTTTCTCCATGTTGATGTCTGCTGACTGATCAAGGTAGTGGTTGCCAAAGGCTGGGGTGGCTGAGACAATTTACTAAAATAAGACAACTATAAAGTTTGCACAAGAATTCATTGTTCCTTTCATGAGAGAGTTCTTTGTAGCATGCTATGCTGTTTGCTAGCATCTTAGCCACAGAACTTTCTGCAAAATTGAAGTCAGTCCTTTCAAACTCTGCCACTCCTTTATCAACTAACTTTATGGAATATTCTAAATTCTTTGTTGTCATTTCAACAATGTTCACAGCGTCTTCACTAGGAGTAGATCCTATCTCAAATAATCATTTTCTTTGCTTATCTATGAGAAGCAACTCCTCATTTGTTCAAATTTTACCATGAGATTGCAACAATTCAGTCACATCTTCACACTCCATCTCTAATTCTAGTTCTCTTGCTATTTCTACCACATCCGCTGCTACTTTCTTCACTTAAGTCTTGAGAGCCCCCAAAGTCATCATGCGGGTTGGAATCAACTTCTTCCAAACTCCTCTGAATGTTGGTATTTTGATCTCCTATGACATACACATGCTCTTAATGGCATCTGAAAGGGTGAATCTTCTCGAGAAGGTTTTCAAAGTTTTTTTCCCCCAGATTTTTCAGAGAAATCACTATCTATGGTAACTACAGGCTTATGAAATATATTTCTTAAATAATATGACTTGAAAGTCAAAATTACTCTTTGAACCACAGGCTGCAGAGTGGATGTTATGTTAGCAGGCATGGAAACAACATTAATCTCTTTACATCTTCATCAGGGTTCTTGAGTAACAAGGTGCCATTGTCAACGGGCATTTAGAAACGAATCTTTTTTTGTTTGATTTTTCCTGAGCAGTAGGTCTCAACAATGGGCTTAAAATATTTAGTAAACCATGATCTAAACAGTTGTGCTGCCATCCAGGCTTTGTTTTTCTATTGATAGAGCACAGGCAGAATAGATTTAGCATAATGCTTAAGCACCCTAGAATGTTAAGGTGGTAAATGAGAATTGGCTTCAACTTAAAATCACCAGCTGCATTAGTTACTGTCAGGAGAGTCAGCCTGTCCTTTGCAGCTTTGAAGCTGGGCATTGACTTCTCCTCTTTAGCAATAAAAGTCCTAAATGACATCTTTTTCCAATAGAAAGCTGTTTCATCTAGACTGAAAATCTGTTGTTTACTGAAAGCACCTTCATGAATTATATTAGCTAGAGCTTCTGGATAATTTGCTGCAGCTTCTAAATCAGCACTTACTGGTTTTACTTGTACATCTATGTTAGGGAAAGAGCGTCTTTCCTTAAACCTCATACATTAACTTATTCTAGCTTCCAACTTTTCTTGTGCAGCTTCTTTACCTCTCTTAACCTTCACAGAATGGATGAGAGTTAGGGCCATGCTCTAAACTAAGCTTTGGCTTAAAGACATGTCATGCCTGCTTTGCTCTTCTAGCTAGACCACTAAGACTTTCTTTATATCATTAAAAAGGTTGTTTCACATTCTTATCACTTAGTTGTTTTCTGGAGTAACACTTTTAATTTTCTTCAAGAATTTTATTTTGCATTCACAATACAGCAAATGTTTGCACAAGAGTCGTAGCTTCCAGTCTGTCTTGATTTTTGACATGCCATCCTCACTAAACTTAATCATTTCTAGTTTTTGATTTATAGGGAGAGACATGTAATTCTTCCTTTCACTTGGACACTTAGAGGCCATTGTACAGTCATTGATTTGCCTAATTTCCATATTGCTGTGTCTCAGAGAATAGGGAGGCTTAAGGAGAGAGTGAGAGAAAGAGAAATATCCAATCAGTGAAGCAGTCAGAATGCATACAACATTTATCAATTATGTTTGCCATCTTATATAGACATGGTTTGTGGCACCCCAAAACAATTGCAACAGTAATCAAAGACCACTGATCACAGATTATAATAACAGATATGTTATAATGAACAAGTTTGAAATATTGTAGAAATTACCAAAGTATGACATGGTCACATGAAGTTTGCACATGCTGTCGAGCAAATGGTACCTGCAGACTTACTGGACTCAGGACTGCCACAGACATTTGGTTTGTAAATAATGCAATATCTATGAAGTACAATGAAGCAAATAACAATAAAACAAGTATGCCTTTATATTCTGAAATAGAAACGAATGTTCTCAATACAAATAAATGAAAAACATTTGAGGTGATAGAAATCATGTTAATTATCCCAATTAATCATTATGCATTGTAAACATATACAGAAACACCATACTGGCCTCCTTAAATATGTACAGTTACTATGTGCCAATTAAAATTTTTTAAAAAATTCAAATATTTTTAGTACTCTATTTCAATTCTTCTTTGTTTAGCTATTTTTATTGTGCATTGTATTTTGATATTTTGTGATTCTATTTTTATTGTGCATTATATTTGACCAATCAAATAGACACACATATTTCTTTAGTCTGTACAATATGCAGCCTTAAGCTATCATACTTGGCTTAGTGTTAATATTTTGTGCATTACATTACCTCATAAGAAATATCAGAACTTGAAACATGATAATTTTGTTTACAAACCACAAGTTTTTTTGGCATATATATATGCCAAATCCACTTTACTTATAAACTCTGAAATACAGAGTAACACTTTTTCTTTAATATAGTCACTTTCTAAATAAAGAAAAAATAAATTTGTAGTTTTCATAGTAATATACATATTTATCAATTTCAATGTCCTTCCATCTCATCATCTATGCAGAATCATGTTTTTGTATGGTTTAATCTGATTTAATTTCTCAGCTTGCAATATTTCTTTTGTATTTCCTCTAGTGCACTTGTGCAATTTATTAGCTCAGTTGTCATTAGACTTAAAATGTGTTCATTTTGACATTATGTTAAAGGATATTGATAGAAATAATATTTTCCCAACCCACTAAAATTCATTGGCATATATGTCTCAAGTCTTGGCTCAAACAAAACATTTACAAGACAGAAAGGAAAATTTTTAAAGCAAAACAAAACAAAATCATCAAGAGAAAATATTTTCATGTTGAAAGAATAATTCTGAGCCTAATTTAGTCTCATTATTTGTGACAGAACGATTTCAGAAAAACTTCACCTAGTTTGAGATCACTAGAGCTCACATTTAATAAGACAAAGAATCACAATATCATTTAGAATCAATAAAAATATGTTTGAAAATGAAGTTATCAAAGACATTCATTACATGTGACTAAAGAATGGTCAGCTCAAAACTATTCTTAAATTTAATGTACTAAAATTAGAACAATTTTCTTTGAACTATTTGGAATTATATAGAAAATAGCTAATTTTCATAAGAAGAATTGTTTGTAACTTTTATTTCAGATTCAGGGAGTACAGGTGAAGGTTTTTTATAAAGGTATATTACATGATACTGAGGTTTGGGTTATGACTGAACTCATCACCCAGTTAGTGAGCATAGTATCCAATAGGTAGTTTTTCAACCCTTGCCCTCCTGCCCTTCCCCTTTCTTGTAGTCACCAGTGTCTGTTGTTTCCATTTTAATGTTCATTTGTACTCAGTGTTTAGCTCCCACTTACAGGTAAGAACACGTGGTATTTGGTTTTCTATTTCTCTATTAGTTCACTTCAGATAATGGCATCTAGCTGCATTCATGTTGCTGCAAAAAATGTGACTTCATTATTTTTTATGGCTGCATAGTATTCTACTTTTCTTTATCCAATCCACTGCTGATGGACACCTAGGTTGATTCCATGCCTTTGCTATTGTGAATAGTGCTGCAATGAACATACAGGTGTGTGTGTTTTTTTGGTAGAACAATTTATTTCCTAAATACCCAGTGATGGGATTGCTGGGTTAAATGGTAGTTGTATTTTTAGTTCTCATAAGGAGAAATTTTTAAAACTCCCATCAGATATACTCTAACTCTGAGGATCTCAGTAAATTGCACCTGTCTGCAACTGCACAATCCATTTCCTATGGTATACATCTAAGGTTACAACAACAAGTTTGTTAAAACAGTAATTGAAGATCCAAGAACAGTTACAATTTGACAAAAAAAAAAAAACCTGCTATTGCTTAACTCAAAGCTTATTTTGAAGATTAAACTTTTTTTACAATAAAAATTTTTAATGAAGGCAAAAACAATACAATATAAAAATGTTGTCTAATCATTAAATTTGGCAAAGAAAAAAGTTCTGACTTATGAGTGGGGGAAAACTCTGAACTTCAGTATAAAAATGTATATAATCTTATTCTCATAAAATAAAATTGTGGCTTTGTGATATATACGGGAATTATTAACTATCAGTATTCTCATCTGTAAGCTCGGCATAATAATAATAGCACATGTTTCCTTATAGCACTGGGGTAAAAGAAATATGATAATTTATGTAAAGTATTTGACTACCTGGGATATAATATTTCACAAAGGTCAGTTTTTAAAATTATTATTTTTGTTGTTATTATATTAGAAATAAGCTGGGAATTCTCAACTACTAAACAAAATCTTGATACACTGAAGATTGAAATTAGAAAAAAGCTGCTACATTAAAATTTAACTAATTTCCTCTTTCCCCGTCTTTAAATTATAGACAATATGTTATTTATGTTGATGGGAAAGATCAATCAACATTAAGTGTTTTCCCTTTAAGAAAGTTTTATTTTTTCCCTTAGGCTTAAAAGGACCCATGAAGTACAAAAGTATATAAATGGTTGGTTTTGGGAGGGCTCCAACTTGAAGCTGTATGCAGCTTTCAGAAATAGGAACAATTGAGAGCTAAAGGACTCTTTCATCAGAGATTTAGCTGGGAATTTGTGTAATCATGATAGCAAGAACTTAAAAATCTTTTTTTGGGGGGGGGTTGTAATAATAGCCTAAGACAAATCTCAGAGTTTCAAGACAGAGGCTATTTCATCTTGAGATTATTAAGTATGTGCTTTGAGTTTACAAATTTTATGTAAATAATGAGTACATTTTTTAATTGGATTCTCACTTTGAGGTAAGATAACTAGTAATAATATTTCAATCCTGCATATGACTAAGCTGGTGTCTGACCTACTAAAGGCCTGGCAGTTAAAAGTCACAAAGGCACTACAACCATTTCTGCTTCATTACATGAGAAAACTTATGGAAATGGAAATATTTATAAATTACAATTAGAAGTTACAATTTATTGGGTTTTAGATAATGTGTCAATAATTTTGCTATACATATACATTGAAATCTACATTAGGTGGCTTGAGCTATAATGGAGTTTATGCCACTTTATCACCCAGGAAAACATCTCAAACTTTGAGAACACTTGTTTTTCATCTTTTAAATTATATAACTCAAAGTGATGTCCAATTGAAGATGATTTCCCAATAGAAGCAAGTGGAAAACCTGTAATAGCATGGTGATTTCATTACCTGTGCTGAGTGTATAGCAGATTCATGATGATGGCTGCAAATGAGATTGATTCCTTGCCCTCGCTCCAAGCAGATGACTTATGGTAATCAGACCATATTTAGGCTTTGTATATTAATGGCAATCAAACAAAAAACTAAAAGAAAAAAATGTTTGCACATACTTTAAGGCAAAAATTTCCTACTGTATTCTTTGGAAATTTTGTCATACAGCTTGATGACTTATTAGTATTCCTATAATGCAAACACAACTGCTATTAAAGGATTGGACTCTATATTTCAATAGACCATTGTTTAAAATCTGATCTTATAACTTATCATCTAAACTTGTACAAGATTTTAAACCCCTGTATACTAAGGCTAGGTGAGGTGGCTCATGCCTGTAATCCCAGCACTTTGGGAGGCCGAGGTGGGTGGGTCATCTAAGATCAGGAGTTCATGACCAGCCTAGCCAACATGGTGAAACCCCATCTCTACAAAAATACAAAAATTAGCTGGGCATGATGGCGGGTGCAGGTAATCCCAGCTACTTGGGAGGCTGAGGCGGGAGAATCGCTTGAACCTGGGAGGCAGAGGTTGCAGTGAGCTGAGATCGTGCCATTGCATTCCAGCCTGGGTAACAGAGCAAGACTCCGTCTCAAAAAACAAAACAAACAAACAAAAAACCCTGTATACTTCAGTTTCCACATTTGAAATATGCTGAAAATATTACTCATAAAATTAGCCCCATCACTTCGTTTTGTGAATTGAGATTGTGTGTGTTAAAAATAATTTCTCCCTAGTATAGCATAAGGGCTCAATACATTTTAGCCATTACTATTGTTATCATCACCACCACCATCATCACAATCATTATAATTATTACCATTATTTAGTAAAGATAATATTTATTTTAGCCTGTCTTCTTAGCAATCAACAGAACAGAAGGATTTCTGCAGTTATAACATCAGCTATTGCTTGGGAAACTGTAATAAACTGATAAAGTTTGAAAATATTTTACAAAGTTGGTCTAAACACTACCTATATCTTTGGAAATGAGTATATCTGTTGGTCAAATTCGCTTATTTTATAAAGTCAGTACCATTTTCTCTCTTTGGATTATCTGATGATAATTATTTTTGCAACTATCCAAGATACTTATCATGATTTGCACCTATACTATATCTATGCCCATATTTATATTTTAGGTTTTTATTTATATACATATCTCTATTCCTATTTTTAAAACAATATAATAATAGTCTCCTTTCAGATTGTAAGCTCTTTGATAATGAGAGCTCATTAATGTATGTATGTATGTATGTATCTTTATTGATACATAATAATTATACATGGCATGAGATACACATGGTATTTTGATACATGCATACAATGTGCAACAATCAAATCAGGTCATTTAGGATATCTATCACCACAAACGTTTATTATTTCTTTGTTTTAGAACATTTCAAATCTTCTAGCTATTTTGAAATATACAATAAATTATTCTTAACTATAGTCACCCTACTGCGCTATCAAACACTAGAACTTATTTCTTCTAACTAACTGTATGTTTGTGCCCATTATCCAGCCTCTCTTTATCCTCCTTCTCACCCTTCCCAGCACATGGTTACTATCATTCTACTCTCTACCTGCACAAAGTAATTTTTTTAGCTTCCACATATGAGGGAGAATATGTGATTTATCTTTCTGTGCCCGACTTATTTCTTTTTGTTTGTTTGTTTGTTTCTGGGGTTTTAAAATTTATTTAATTTATTTAATGTATTTTATTTTCTTTTTTCTTTTTTTATTATTATACTTTAAGTTTTAGGGTACATGTGCACAACGTGCAGGTTTGTTACATATGTATACATGTGCCGTGTGCCTGACTTATTTCAACTAACATAATGACCTCCAGTTTCATCCATGTGCAGCAAGTTACAAGATTTCATTCTTTTTTATAGCTGAATGGTATTCCATTGCGTACACACACCACAATTTCTTTATCTGTTCATCTGGTGATGGACACTTAGATTGATCCATATCTTGGCTATTGTAAATAATTCTGCAATAAACATGGTGGTGCACATACCCCTTTGATATATTGGTTTCTTTTCCTTTGGATAAATACCCGGTAATGGTACTGTTAGACTGTATGGTAGTTCTATTTTTAGTTCTTTGAGAAAACTCTATAAAGGCTGCATTAATTTACATTCCCACCAAAAGTGTATTAGAGTTCCCTTTTCTCTGCATCCTCACCAGCATTTGTTTTTTTTTCTGTCTTTTTGATAATAGCCATTATAACTAGAGTAAAATGCTATCTTACTGTTATTTTGATTTGCATTTCCCTGATTAGTAATGTTGAGCTTTTATATCCTATAGTCTTTTGGCCATTTCTATGACATCTTTTGAGAAATAGGTATTCAGATCCTTTGCTCACTTTTTCATGGGATTATTTAATTTTTTGTTGTTTGAGTTCCTTGTATATTCTGGATGTTAATCCCTTATCATTATAGATAGATAGTTGCAGATGTCTTTTTCAACTTAACAGGCTGTCTCTTCACTATGTCAGTTGTTCCCTCTGTGCAGAAACTTCTGAGTTTAATGTAATCTCATTTGTCTATTTTTGTTTTTGTTGCCTATGCTTTTGAAATTTTAGTCATAAAATCTTTCCTTAGACTAATGTTCTGAAGCACTTCCCCTATGTTTTCTTCTGGTACTTCTATAGCTTTAAGTCTTCCATTTATGTCTTTAATTCATTTTGAATTGATCTTTGTATATGGTGAGAGCTAGTCTACTATTATTTTTATGTATATAGATATCCAGTTTTCCTGGTACCATTTTTTGAAGAGGGTATCCTTTCCCTCTAGGTATGTTCTTGGCATTTTCATTGAAATTCAGTTGACTGTAAATATGTGGACTTATGACTGGGTTCTCTGTTCCATTCCATTGGTCTGTGTGTCTGTTTTATACCAAATCTATGTTGTTTTTGTAACTACAGCTTGGTAGTATACTTTGAAGTCAGGTAATGTAATGCCTCCAGCTTTGTTCCTTTTGCTCAAGATTGCTTTGGCTACTTGGAATCTGGCAATTCCATATGCATTTGGAGATTTTTTTTTCTATGAAGAACATCATTGACATTTTTATAGAATTGCATTGAGTCTGTAGGTTGCTTTTGGTAGTGTTGCCATTTTAACAATATTTAGTTATTTCAGTCCATGAGTATAAGGTATCTTTCCATTTATTTGTATCCTCTTCCATTTCTTTCACCAGTGTTTTATAGTTTTCATTGTAGTGGTCTTTTACTTCCTTGGTTAAATATATTTCTAGGTATTTTTCTGTAGCTACTGTAAGTGGAATTAATGTCTTGATTTCTCTTTCAGCTAGCTCATTACTGATTTTTGTATGCTCATTTTTCATTTTGCAACTTTACTAAATTTGTTTATCAGTTCTATCAGATTTTTTGGTTTTTTGTTTGTTTTTGACAGGGTCTCACTCTGTCACCTAGACTGGAGTGCAGTGGTGTGATATTGGTCTGCAGCAACCTCCGCCTCCTGGACTCAAATGACCCTCTCACCTCAGCCTCCTGAGTAGCTGGGACTACAAGCACCCTCCACCATGCCCAGTAGCTAATTTTCGTATTTTTAGTAGAGACAGGGTTTCACCTTGTTGCCCAGGATGGTCTTGAACTCCAGGGCTCAAGTGAACCATGCGCCTCAGCCTCCCAAAGTGCTGGGATTACAGGCCTGAGCCACTGTGCCAAGCCTCTAAAAGTTTTCAGTGGACTATTCAGGTTTTCCTGTATATAAGATCATGGCATATGCAAAGAGGGACAATCTGACTTTCTCTTAGTCAATTTAGATACCTTGTGTTTCATTCTCTTGCCTGATTGCTTTGCCTAGGACTTCCAATACTACCTTGAATAAGAGTGATGAAAGTGGACATTGTTGTAATGTTCCAACAAAGAAGGACACAACAAAAAAAAAAAATACAGACCAGTAGACCTGATGAACATAGATGCAAAACTCCTCCACAAAATATTAGCAAACCAAATTCAACAAATAAAAAAGATAATAAATCATGATTAATTGAGGTTTATCCTATGGATGCAAGGATGGTTCAACACATACAAATCAATAAATGTAATACAACATGCAAACAGAATAAATTTGAATATCTCAATAGATGCAGAAAAAAATTGAGAAATCTCAGCATCCTTTCATGATAAAAACTCAACAAATTGGGCATAAAAGGAATATACTTCAACATAATAATGGTCACATATGACAAGCTCATAGCTACTATTATACTAAATGGCTAAAAGCTTTTCCTCTAAAAACTGCAACAAGATGAAGAAATTAATATTTATAGAAACACAGTTTCTGGTACAAAGGTCTTGTGGACAGAAAGTATTCAGTGTTTTCTGAGGTAACTGCAATAAAATAACTATTTCCTGAATTGTAGAAAATTACCAAAGAATGTGCTGAAATGTAAAGAACACTTTGCAATAGATTTTTGGAAAAAGAAAGCCAAAATATGTAGGTTGGGATTAAAAAGCAGATGTTTTAGATCAAATGGCATATTTGTAAACTGGAAAATTAAACTTTTCATAATCTACTTTTTATGGTAATATATTATAAAAACGTAATTCCTATAAAATGTGGCAAAGAATATTTCAAATTTCTTTATTCTCTAGTATTTATATCAGATATTTTGTGGGTGAAGGCAAACTAGAAGCAAAGCAAGTTTATAACAGCTTAGTAACAGTATAAAAGTCATGAGACACAGCACAATAATTTACTGATACTTAGTGGGACAAAAAATACGCTTCACAAGATTCACTGATATTATTTTCATTGTCTTACTGCTATTTTCATCACTCTCCTTCTTATTAAAGTTCCTAAGGCTGAACAAATGAAGAAACAGAAATCACTAATAAGACAACTTCGTCTTTAGAAGAGAGGAGAAATTCCCTCAGGAAATACTTAGATTTTATGTTATGCTATATTATTTCTGACTTAGTTTTATATAAATAGGCCAAATGATGCAATAGATAAATATTTGAAGCTTTAGTTTTGCTTTGAACTCAAATCGTAATAACAATCATTTATAAGACATGAAATACCTTTTTCATAAATAAAATGTTTGTATAAGATTTTTTTCCTGATTTTAACAGCCCTATAAAAGTGTTAAAAAGAACATTTTTTGAAAAGAGTTTAGTAATTGTTTAAATCTTTTCTTTTTTTAATATTGAGATTTGGGGAGTTCCATTCCAAGTTGGCCGAATAGGAAAAGCTCTGGTCTGCAACTCCCAGGGTGATCTACGCAGAAGATGGGTGATTTCTGCTTTCCCAACTGAGGTACATGGTTCGTCTCATTGGGACTGGGTGGACAGTGGGTGCAGTCCACGGAGGGTGAGCCGAAGCAGGGCAGGGTGTTGCCTCACCCAGGAAGCAGAAGGGGTTGGGGGATTTCCCTTTCCTAGCCAAGGGAAGCCATGACAGACTGTACCTGGCAAATCGGGACACTTCTGCCCAAATACTGCACTTTTCCCACAGTCTTAGAAAGCAGCAGAACAGGAGATTCTCTCCCATGCCTGGCTCTGCAGTTTCCACACCCATGGAGCCTTGCTCACTGATAGTGCAGCAATCTGAGATTGACCTGCAAGGCTGCAGCCTGGTGTGGGGAGGAGCGTCTGCCATTAATGAGGCTTGAGTAGGTAAACAACATGGCCAGGAAGCTCAAACTGAGTGGAGCCCACCGCAGCTCAGCAAGGCATACTGCTTTCATAGACTCCACCTCTGTGGGCAGGGCATAGCTGAATGAAAGGCAGAAGAAACTTCTGCAGACTTAAACGTCCTTGTCTGACAGCTCTGAAGAGAGCAGTTGTTCTCCCAGCACGGTGTTCGAACTCTGAGAACGGACAGACTGCCTCCTCAAATGGGTCCCTGACCTCTGTGTAGCCTAACTGGGAGACACTTCCCAGTAGGGGCAGGCAGACACCTCATACAGGTGGGTGCCCCTCTGGGACGAAGCTTCCAGAGGAAGGATCAGGTAGAAATATTTGCTGTTCTGTAATATTTGCTGTTCTGCAATATTTGCTGTTCTGCAGCCTCTGCTGGTGACACCCAGGCAAACAGGGTCTGGAGTGGGTCTCCAGCAAACTCCAACAGAGCTGCAGCTGGGGGACCTGACTGTTAGAAGGAAAACTAACAAACAGAAAGGAATACCATCAACCTCAACAAAAGGGACATCCACACCAAAACCTCATCTCTAGGTCACCAACATCAAAGACCAAAGGTAGATAAAACCACAAAGATGGGGAGAAACCAGAGCAGAAAAGCTGAAAATTTTAAACACCAGAGCATCTCTTTCTTCAAAGGATCATAGCTCCTCACCAGCAAAGGAACAAAGCTGGATGGAGAATGACTTTGACGAGTTGACAGAAGTAGACTTCAGAAAGTTGGTATAACAAACGTCCAAGCTAAAGGAAGATGTTCGAACCCATCGCAAGAAAGCTAAAAACCTTGAAAAAAGATTAGATGAATGGCTAACTAGAATAAACAGTGTAGAGAAGACCTTAAATGACCGGATGGAGCTGAAAACCATGGTACGAAAACTACATGACTCGTGCACAAGCTTCAGTAGCTGATTTGATCAAGTGGAAGAAAGGGTATCAGTGATTGAAGATCAAATGAATGAAATGAAGTGAGAAGTTTAGAGGAAAAAAAACAGTAAAAAGAAATGAACAAAGCCTCCAAGAGATATGGAACTATGTGAAAAGACCAAATGTACGTTGGATTGGTGTATCTGAAAGTGATGGGGAGAATGGAACCAAGCTGGAAAACACTCTTCAGTATATTATCCAGGAGAACTTCCCCAATCTAGCAAGGCAGGCCAACATTCAGATTCAGGAAATACAGAGAACACCACAAAGATACTCCTCGAGAAGAGCAACCCCAAGACATATTATTGTCAGATTCACCAAGGTTGAAAAGGACGAAAAAATATTAAGGGCAGCCAGAGAGAAAGGTCAGGTTACCCACAAAGGGAAGCCCATCAGACTAACAGCAGATCTCTTGGCAGAAACTCTACAAGCCAGAAGAGAGTGGGGGCCAATATTCAACATTCCCAAAGAAAAGAATTTTCAACCCAGAATTTCATATCCAGCCAAACTAAGCTTCATAAGTGAAGGAGAAATAACATCCTTTACAGACAAGCAAATGCTGAGAGATTTTGTCACCACCAGGCCTGCCCTACAGGAGCTCCTGAAGGAAGCACTAAACATGGAAAGGAAAAACCAGTACCAGCCACTGCAAAAACATGCCAAATTGTAAAGACCACTGATGCTAGGAAGAAACTGCATCAACTAACAGGAAAAACAACCAGCTAACATTGTAATGATAGGATCAAATTCACACATAAAAATATTAACCTTAAATGTAAATGGGCTGAATGCTCCAATTAAAAGACACAGACTGGCAAATTGGATAGAGTCAAGACCCATCAGTGTGCTGTATTCAGGAGATCTGTCTCATGTGCAGAGACACACATAGGCTCAAAATAAAGGGATGGAGGAAGATCTACCAAGCAAATGTAAAGCAAAAAAAAAAAATAGCAGGGGTTGCAATCCTAGTCTCTGATAAAACAGATTTTAACCAACAAAGACCAAAAGAGACAAAGAAGGCCATTACATAATGGTAAAGGGATCAATTCAACAAGAAGAACTAACTATCCTAAATATATATGCACCCAATACAGAAGCACTCATTTTCATAAAGCAATTCCTTAGAGACCTACAAAGAGACCTAGGCTCCCACACAATAATAATGGGAGACTTTAACACCCCACTGTCAATATTAGACAGATCAATGAGACAGAAGGTTAACAAGGATATCCAGGACTTGAACTCAACTCTGCACCAAGTGGACCTAATAGACATCTACAGAACTCCCTACCCAAAATCAACAGAATATACATTCTTCTCGGGACGACAGTGCACTTATTCCAAAATTAACCACATAGTTGGAAGTAAAGCACTCCTCAGCAAATGTAAAAGAACAAAAATCACAACAAACTGTCTCTTAGACCACAGTGCAATCACATTAGAACTCAGGATTAAGAAACTCACTCAAAATCGCACAACTACATGGAAACTGAACAATCTACTCCTGAATGACTACTGGGTACATAACGAAATTAAGACAGAAATAAAGATGTTCTTTGAAACCAATGAGAACAAAGACATAACGTACCAGAATCTCTGGGACACATTTAAAGAAGTGTGTAGAGGGAAATTTATAGCACTAAATGCCCACAAGAGAAAGCAGGAAAGATCTAAAATCGACACCCTAACATCATAATTAAAAGAACTAGAGACGCAAGAGCAAACAAATACAAAAGCTAGCAGAAGGCAAGAAATAACTAAGATCAGAGCAGAACTGAAGGAGATAGGGACACAAAAAACCCTTCAAAAATCAATGAATCCAGGAGCTTGGTTTTTGAGAAAATCAACAAAATTGATAGACTGCTAGCAAGACTAATAAAGAAGAAAAGAGAGAAGAATCAAATAGACACAATAAAAAAATAATAAAGGGGATATCACCATCAACCCCACAGAAATACAAACTACCATCAGAGAATACTATAAACACTTCTACATGAAAAAACTTGAAAATCTAGAAGAAATGGGTAAATTCCTGGACACATATACCCTCCCAAGACTAAAGCAGGAAGAAGTTGAATCTCTGAATAGACCAAAAATAGGCTCTGAAATTGTGGCAATAATTAATAGCTTACCAACCAAAAAAAGTCTAGGACCAGACAGATTCACAGCTGAATTCTACCAGAGTTACAAAGAGGAGATGGTACCATTCCTTCTGAAACTATTCCAATCAATAGAAAAAGAAGGAACCTTCTTAACTCATTTTATGATGCCAGCATCATTCTGACACCAAAGCCTGGCAGAGACACAACGAAGAGAATTTTAGATCAATATCCCTGATAAACATCAATGTGAAAATCCTCAATAAAATACTGGGAAACTGAATCCAGCAGCACATCTTATTCACCAAGATCAAGTCAGCTTCATTCTTGGGATCCAAGGCTGGTTCAACATACGCAAATCAATAAACATAATCTATCACATAAATAGAACCAATGACAAAAAGCACATGATTATTTGAATAGATGCAGAAAAGGCCTTCAACAAAATTCAACAGCACTTCATGCTAAAAACTCTCAATAAACTAGGTATTGATGGAACGTATCTCAAAATAATAAGAGCTATTTATGACAAACCCACAGCCATATGAACAATAACTGTAAGCATTCCCTTTGAAAACTGGGACAAGACAGGGATGCCCTCTCTCACCACTCCTATTCAACGTAGTGTTGGAAGTTCTGGCCAGGGCAATCAGGCAAGAGAAATAAATAAAGGGTATTCAATTAGGAAAAGAGGAAGTCAAATTGTCTCTGTTTGCAGATGACATGATTGTATATTTAGAAAACCCCATTGTCTCAGCCCAAAATCTCCTTAAGCTGATAAGCAACTTCAGCAAAGTCTCAGGATACAAAATCAACGTGCAAAAATCACAAGCATTCCTAAATACCAATAACAGACAGAGAGCAAAATCATGAGTGAACTCCCATTCACAATTGCTACAAAGAGAATAAAATAGCTAGGAATCCAACTTACAAGAGATGTGAAGGACCTCTTCAAGAAGAACTACAAACCAAATGGAAGAACATTCCATGCTGATGGATAGGAAGAATCAATATCATGAAAATGGCCATACTGCCCAAGGTAATTTATAGATTCAATGCCATCCCCATCAAGCTACCAATGACTTTCTTCACAGAATTGGAAAAAACTACTTTAAAGTTCATATGGAACCAAAAAAGAGCCTTCATTGCCAAGACAATCCTAAGCCAAAAGAACAAAGCTGGAGGCATCACGCTACCTGACTTCAAACTATACTACAAGGCTACAGTAACCAAAACAGCATGGTACTGGTACCAATACAGAGATCTAGACCAATGGAACAGAACAGAGGCCTCCGAAATAACACCACACATCTACAACCATCTGATCTTTGACAAACCTGACAAAAACAAGAAATGGAGAAAGGATTCCCTATTTAATAAATGGTGCTGGGAAAACTGGCAGGCCATATGTAGAAAGCTGAAACTGGATCCCTTCCTTACACCTTATACAAAAATTAATTCAAGATGGATTAAAGACTTAAATGTTAGACTTAAAACTATAAAAACCCTAGAAGAAAACCTAGGCAATACCATTCAGGACATAGGCATGGACAAGGACTTTATGTTTAAAACACCAAAAGCAATGGCAACAAAAGCCAAAATAGACAAATGGAATCTAATTAAACTAACAAGCTTCTGCACAGCAAAAGAAACTACCATCAGAGTGAACAGGCAGCCTACAGAATGGGAGAAAAGTTTTGTCATCTACCCATCTGACAAAGGGCTAATATCCATAATGTACAAAGAACTTAAACAACTTTACAAGAAAAAAAAACAAGCAACCCCATCAAAATGTGGGCAAAGGATATGAACAGATACTTCTCAAAAGAAGACATTTATGCATCCAACAGACACAGGAAAAAATGCTCATCATCACTGGTCATCAGAGAAATGCAAATCAAAACCACAATGAGCTATCATCTTATGCTAGTTAAAATGGCAATCATTAAAAAGTCAGGAAACAACAGATGCTGGAGAGGATGTGGAGAAATAGGATTGCTTTTATACTGCTGGTGAGAGTGTAAACTAGTTCAACCATTGTGGAACAGTGTGGCAATTCCTCAAGGATCTAGAACAAGAAATACCATTTGAACCAGCCATCCCATTACTGGGTATATACCCAAAGGATTATAAATCATGCTACTATAAAGACACATGCACACTTATGTTTGTTGTGGCACTATTCACAATAGCAAAGACTTGGAACCAACCCAAACATCCATCAATGATAGACTGGATTAAGAAAATGTGGCACATATACACCATGGAATACTAGGCAGCCATAAAAAGGGATGAGTTCATGTCCTTTGCAGGTACATGGATGAAGCTGGAAACCATCATTCTCAGCAAACTATCACACGGCCAGAAAACCAAACACTGCATGTTCTCACTCATAGATGGGAATTGAACAAAGAGAACACTTGGACACAGGGAAGGGAAGATCACACACTGGGGTGGGTCAGGGCGTGGGGGCCTGGAGGAGGGATAACATTAGGAGAAATATCTAATGTAAATGATGAGTTGATGGGTGCAGCAAACCAACATGGCACATGTATACATATGTAACAAACCTGCACTGTGTGCACATATACCCTAGAACTTAAAGTATGAAAAAATTGAGGTTTGGTATCAGGGTACAATACACATACAAATAAATTCTCATTTTAAAAAGCTATTCTTCCCATGTCAATATAGATTGTTCTTTGTGGGGTAGACTTTTAAACATTTTTATATTCAAATTCTTTTCCTTTCATCTTTTCCATTCATTTAGCTAATTTAAACATTACTGACTGTAATAGGGACTAATTAAAAGTAAATATCAGGATGTTTAGTCTAAATATGTCTCTGAATTAAAATCACAGTTAATTTATACAGTCATCTATAATCTATCATAAAATCACATTTTAAAAACTCCTACGGTCATTATTTCGAGTCATAACATTTTTCTTAATAAAAATTTGAAGGTATTATAAATATAATTTAACTATAGCAAAAGATTCTGTTCACATATTGAACACATTATAAAAACCTTAAAGAATCAATTTAAAATTCTTCCTCTTCCTAGTTAAATAAAATACCATGCTTCAATACTCAAAAATGAATGTTCACAGGGCCAGTAACTCAACATGACACTTTATCTGTACCTGGCTGCACCCCACATTTGCCTCCTCTAAACCATGTTTAGTGTCTGCTAAATTGAAAACAACAAGTCATGGAGGTAGAGATTAAATTCGATATCTCAGAATTCAGGTTGGATGATGAAATTTCGAGTTACCTAAATGTATATAGTTCTGGAGTTTCATAAGTATCCAGTTAAGGCAAACTTTTATATTGTATAAGACCATAGTAACCATAGAGGGAAAAAGGTAAACCGTTAATGAGAAGAAATAACCTTCCATATATACACCAAATATGAGCACTACACATAAAAATTGAAGAAGGGGCATTTCGGTGGTTTTCCTAAAAGCACAGTGATTACAATGTTAATTTGCCAAATACTAGAAAAAATAGGATTAGATAATAAAAACAGTATACTCCTTAATAAGGAATGTGATAATGCACAAATAACCTGAGTGAAAAAGTAAGCCCTGGTAGATAGACAACTTAAAAGACAGCATAGCATAGTCTTGAGAAAGTTAAATTTGGAGCTTGCACTGATTCATACGAAATTTTCTTAAAGTGTCAGACTACAGTTACTACATGAATAACTGTTGAAAAAAATTGTAGATTTTAGTGGTGATACAGATTTTAAATGAGCCTGTTGCTCTGAATATAACAAATGTAGCAAAGTTGATTTAGTGACTGAATGACAGTAATGCTTCTTTATCACAGTGCTGTTTGTTGACTCAAATTAGAGAAAATGTATTTAGAGTGCTTCCAGTGGTTAGCATTTATTTAAAGATTATGACTTTAATCTATAAATGAAAGATGGGTGATACTGAAACAGACTTAAAATACACCTACATATTGTATCTCTTTAAGAAAGAAAGTCCGAATGTAATTTTATGCATAGTTGACTATTAATAAGCTTGTTAATAATTTTCTACATTTTAACATCAATATTTGTCAAGATAAATTATCATTCAGTAACAAATAAACCTCCATCTGTCAGCGATTTCATACAACAGGGTTTATACTGACTTATTAAAAGTCCAATGGGGTAGGCTGGGTGCGGTGGCTCACTCTTGTAATCCCAGCACTTTGGGAGGCCGAGGCAGGAGGATCACAAGGTCAGGAGATCGAGACCATCCTGGCTAACATGGTGAAACCCCGTCTCCACTAAAAGTACAAAAAAATTAGCCGGGCATTGTGGCGAGCACCTGTAGTCCCAGCTACTCGGGAGGCTGAGGCAGGAGAATGGCATGAACCCGGGAGGCAGAGCTTGCAGAGATCCGAGATCACACCACTGCATTGCAGCCTAGGTGACAGAGCGAGACTCCGTCACAAAACAAAACAAAGCAAAAGTCCAGTGGGACATCCAGGCTATTTTTTCATTCAGTGATTCAGGGAACTGGGCTGGGAGGAGTGCAGAGTATATGGATATTTTGTGAGTTCTAAATATCTCTAGAATATAATCATATTTTGAAAGCCCATGTTTCAAAGAGAATTTTTTTGATTGCTAATCTGGAAGCTTAAGTATAGATGCATTGATGTATGTATCTTGTCAGTGAGTGCTATTGAGTGTTGACTGTGTTTTAGACACTGGCAAGGCACATAAAATGCTGAGCAAAACGCACATTTTACTTGTTCTAAGAAAGCTTACAGTATAGGGTATGCTTTTGGGGGAGAGAATATAAGCAAACAATCAAAGAATCCCACAAAAATATAATTTCAAATTGTGATAAATCTTATTTAATAGCAATGAGGCTCTGTGTAAACATGCAGTGGTGCTTCTATTCTGACATGTAAAAAACAACTACGAAAATGTGCATTTATCTAAAAGCTCAAGAATGAGTGGGAGATGTGTGTTACCATGAAGGGCCAGAAAGTCTTGAGAAAAGTGTGAGTAGAACCCTTTGAAGGTTAACTGAATAAATCTCAGCTTATCAAGTGCATTGTAGTCCATCTGAAAGATGGTATATTTGAAAAGCAATAGACAGTATTCCAATTTTATATGTATATATATATATATATATATGCACACATAGGTGTGTTTGGTTTTGATCACTCTACCTCCAGTGAAATTAACTGTGCTTAAAGTTAAGGGGCAAGTGTTGAGTTCAGGAGAGAAACTGACAGTAGATTGGATAAGGCTGTTGGCAGTAGGAAATGGAGTTTTGATTTCAATCGAAAAGAGGAAAACATCAAAGAAAAAAAAAAACAGAAAGGCTACATCTAGTTGTAGATATTTCATTTGTCATCATCTATCTTAGTAGGATACCTGGCAATAAAGGGATGCATGGAGTTACTAAGAAACAGGGAAGTATGTATGCATGTGGAGGGGGCAATGTATAATCTGAAATTAATTCTCTCCGTTCCTGACAATAGGACAATTAAAGAAGTAAATAGCTCTCAACTTTGTTTTTTTTAAGCATCTGTGATTCACTAACATAGGCAGCTTTATGGCTTCATTTGGTAATTTCTCTGGTTTTCTGCTAAAGTAATTATCAATTTAAGTTTACAATTTCTGCATTTTTTATCTGTGCTAATGTAGAAGACTGCAGAAATGGCCTCCATCTTCACTCACCCACTAACAAGCTCCAGTATCCATATCCTTTGCAATGAGTCTTTATAGCTGTTCACATCAATGATGCATTCTCTTTCTTACCACTTGAATCCAGTGTGGGCTTTTAACTTGTTTTACATAATAGACAATTAGGAAATCATGTACCAGTTCTGAGACTCCTGATTAGAAGGTGTTGCATGATTCCATTCTCTCTCTCTTGCTCTTCTGCTTTCATTCTGAGACCAAAGCCTGGAGGTCATGCCCAAGGAGATACATTAAGAAGAACCAAGTCAGTCTAGTATTTATTTCTAGCTGGGGCTCCAGACATGTGAAGGAGCCCACTGAAGATCAGCAAAGCTGAGTAACTGTTGGGAAGCTGACCACAGCTGCATGGATGGGCTCCAGTGAGCCAAGCTCAGCCAGCAGAATAACCCACCAAATACACAGACTTTTGAATAAAAATAGCTGTCTATCATTGCATCCCATGAAAGTCTTGTGATTGTTAAATATGCAACATTGTTGTGATTATAGATAATTGAGAAGGTAACGATTCTAGTATGAGTCAGGGTTCTCCAGAGAAACAAAACAGTTATCTATTTCTTTTAAATAAATAACTGAATAGGTAAATGGATGGATGGATAAAGATAGATAGATAGATAGATAGATAGACAGATGATACATAAACAGAAAGTTAGATGATAGATGGATAAATAGATAATACATAGATGATACATAGATGATAGATAGATGATAGATGATACATAGATGATATATAGGTAGATGATACATAGAAAGTTAGATGATAGATAAATAGATAATACATAGATGATACATAGACAGATGATAGATAGATGATAGATGATACATAGATGATAAATAGATAGATAGATAGATAGATAAAGGGAGATTCAATACGAGAATCAGCTCACATGATTTTGGAGGCTGAGAAATCCCACAATATGTTTTCTGAAATCTGGAGAAGTAGAAAAGCCAGTGGTGTAATTCAATCTTAGTCCAAAGTTTTGAGAAGCAAGGGAGCTGATAATATAACTGAGGCTGAAGGTCTGACAATAGGGCTGGGGGTACAGGGGGGCATAAGGGTAAGTTCCATGGTCTGAAGGTCTGAGAATGTGGAGCTCCCGTATCCAAGAGCAGGAGACATATGTTCCAGCTCCAGAAGAGAGAGCAAATTCGCCTTTCCTTCATCTTTTTATTCTGTTCAGGCCCCCAGAAGATTGGACGATGACTGCCTGCATTGGTGAGCAATCTTACTGTCTACTGACTTAAATTCTAATCTTCTGGAAACGCTCTCACAGACAGAAATAACGTTTTACCAACTATCTAGGTATGACTTAACACAGTTACACCAACATAAAATTAACCATAACAATTCCTTAAAATTAAGATATTTATGAACATATTAGGACTTTAATGGCAAGGTCTATGTTATGTACTGCTATTTTTATTCCCCAAAACAAAGATTAGAATGCTGGGTAGAGAACAGAGTATCAAATCACATGATTGATTATCTGATATGACAATAGAATTGTCTCAAATTTCCCCTAATTTTTTTTGTTTGTTTTTTATTTTTGAGATGGAGTCTCTCCCTGTGGCCCAGGCTGGAGTGCAATGGCATGATCTCGGCTCACTGCAACCTCTGCCTCCTAGGCCCAAACGATTCTCCTGCCTCAGCCTCCCAAGTAGCAGGGACTACAGGTGCACACTACCACACCCAGCTAATTCTTTTATTTTCAGTAGAGATGGGGTTTCACCATGTTGGCCAGGCTGGCCTCAAACTCCTGACCTCGTGATCCACCCACCTTGGCCTCCCAAAGTGCTGGGATTACAGGTGTGAGCCACGACCCCCAGCCCAAATTTCCCCTACATTTTAAGGATTACAATTATTTACTCAATATTCTAGGCTTTCTGTTATAGTGGCTAGAATAGGCCTCTGAAAATGTTTACTGGAAGAATAAACTAATGAATGCAGACTTACTTATAGTGCCTGCATTATATTTAATTGTGTGTCAGTGTATTCTCTAATTTCCCAATTGAAATAAATAACCAAAATAATAAGTGTTGATATGTGTTACTGACTGAATTGTGCCCTCTTCCCAAATTCACATGTTCATGTCTTAATCCTCATGTGACAGCATTTATAGATAGGGCTTTCGGGAGGTAATAAAGGTTAAATGAAGTCAAAAGGGTGGGATCCTAATATGAAAGGATTGGTGCCTCATAAGAAGAGGATGAAAGAGAGAGTTTTCTCACTCTCTCGTCCCATGTACAGGCACCAAAGAAAGTCCATATAAGAATGCAGCTAGAAGGAGGCTGTCTGCAAGCCAGGAGGAGAGCCCTCTCCAGAAACCAAACCATGTCAGAACTTTGATCTTGGACTTTTCAGCCTCCAAAAAAAAAAAAACTATGAGAAAATAAATTTATGCTGTTTAAATCACTCAATCTATAGTATTTCATTATGGCAATCTGAGAAGACTAAGGCACTGTCAAGAGAAGAAAAACAGAAAATATATATTGGACTGAAAGAATTACACTGATGATAATATGATGTAAAAAGCTGAAGTTTAGCAGCAAGAAATGTATGAATGGGAGCAAAATGTGTCCAGTAAAAAGAAACCAGATTTTTTTTCTATTCTTTTTTTCTTTTAAACTGATTTTGAAAACAGAAATCTTAAAATATAGAGCTTTATTTATGTGTTTTCTCTAAGTGACTGTCTGGACACTGCCTTCAGAATTGTAATGGCCTCATGATCAGATCTTATTTAGGCCTACTTGAGAGAGCAGTATAGACATAGCCTGCTAGAGAGAAAATGAACTGTTTAAAACATGGAAGAATAAACACAAACATTTTGGTCTCTTCATGCTGCTGCCGGCTTTCTCTCTTAACTATGTTTTGAGTCAAACTTATTTATTCTGTTCTTTTTGTCTTCATTTATATTATTCTTTTTTCTTGCGTGTGTATGAGTCCTTCTAATCAGAATTCTGCTCATTGCTCTACAAATAAGTTTTTACAAATAAGACTTACGTTTATGGACACTGAAAACAACTAGGAAGTTGTGTCGCACAAGACAATTATTCGACATATAATGGTCTCAACTCCCTTCTCAAATATTTGTGGTTTATATCTTTAAAAAATTAGTATTCTATGACATAGTCCATACCTATTTAACAGAAAAAAATGAACAAACAAAATTAACTTATGGAGCTGTAAATATAGAAATATTCTTAGATATTGACTTAGAGCCAACATCATTGTGCTCAAACAGCTGTGTGGGCAGAACTAAATACTATGTGAGTTAGAGCCCCAAGAGTAAGTAAGGAAAGAAATAATGCGAAACATGTTCCTAGGTTAAGGTCATATCAGCCTACTAATACGTAACATTTAGATGGGAGTAATATTATCCTGAAAAACATTAATACCTATTAATTTGATTGAATATAGAGTATTAGAACTAAAAATTATTAATCTTTTGGTGTATATAGTGTACATTCCCAAAATAGTGCTTGTATTCAATACAAACTTTTTTTGTTTAGATTTGTTTTATTTTCAAAAATATGGGTTTATATTTAAAGATTTTAATGTTTTTCCACTTAAAATACACCAGAGACACACTCTCAATCAACACATATTAGATATACATTAATCTATCATCTTTTAATAGTTTTTAGTTTTATAAAAATGAATTTAATGTATATTCAACCATTGTTTAACTTGAATATCAATATTGTTACTAGATTTTTTTCTATTAATTGTAGGTCATGCCTATATCTCTCAATTGTTGGTATGTTTATATTAGTAAAATATTTCACAGAAGAAAAATCCTGGTTCTGAAAGCACCTATATTTTAAATTTTAATAAATACTACCAGATTACTTTCTAAAATGTTATAATTTACATTCTTGCCAAAAGCATGTAAGAATATCTACTCCTGTATACCTTTCAGTGCAAAGATGACAAATTATATTTCATTGCAGGTTTAATTTGTATTTTCCTGACTTCTAGTAATGCTAAATGTCTTATAATATGTTTATTGCCCTTTTGCATTTTCTATCCTGTAAATTATTCATTCATATTATTTACCATTTTTCTATTAAGTTGTTTTACTTATAAATTTATAGGAGCTATTTGCGTTAAGTTAAAAAGGTATTTTGTATTGCTCTGTCATATGCATTAATGATATTTTCTTCCTGTGGTCTATCATTTGTATTTTGAAATTATGTACAGTGTTTTTTGTTTGTTTGTTTACCACATGAACACATATTTTAATTTAATTGTTTATTTTATTTTGTTTCTTCATATATATTTGGTTATATGTCCTCCTTACCAGGAAAGGTAATCTAGTGTTCATTAATTTTTACTATGTATTAGTCTATTTTCACACTGCTATAAAGAACTACCTGAGACTGGGTAATTTATAAATAAAAGAGGCTTAATTGACTTACAGTTTTGCATGGCTGGGGAAGCCTCAGCAAACTTACAGTCATGGAGGAAGGCAAAGGAGAAGCAAGTACCTTCTTTGCAAGGTGGCAGGAGAGAAAGAGTGAAGGGGGAGCTGCCACACACTTTTAAACCATCAGATCTTTTGAGAACTCACTCACTATCAGGAGAACAGCATGGGGGAAACTGCCCCCCCACCGCCATGATCCAATCACCTCCCACCAGATTCCTATCCTGACACCTGAGGATTACAATTTGACATGAGATTTGGGTGGGGACACAGAGCCAAACTGTATCAAATTGTTTATATTTCTGTCACAAACTAGACAGACTAAGAGATATTAACCCTTTTCCATCTCAAGATGGTGGCTAAATCTTTACATTTTCTTGCTTCTTATGTTGCAAATGAGTTTTGCATTACAGTACCAAGAGAAGAAATTGCATAGAAATAAAACCCATTTAGATTTTTCTGTGGACCAGTCTAAAGGAAAATGTCATAGGATAATATTATGTCAATAAGACACCATCTTATTAGACTATTGGAGATTTTCCTCTGAGTGTTGAAGAAGTAAGCTGCAATGTTTTGAGAGTGCCACATGAATAGGACATGAGGGCAGCCTCTAGGAATTGATGGTGACTTCAGTTGACAGTCAGCAAGAAAATAGGGACCTCAGTTATTTAGCATCAATCAACTGAATTCTGCCAACAACCCAAATGTACTTGGAAGAAAAACCCAAACTGCAGATGAAAATTCAGCTTAGCCAACATTATCTTAGTGAGACCTTGTTCAGAGGACCAGTTTAGCCATACCTGAACCCTTGACGCTGAAAACTGAGATAAGAAATTTGTAAATTTGTGCTAAATTTTTACATAGTAAGATAAACTAATGTATAGATTCTCACTTTTTAAGACCCTAGGAAAGAAGAGGTTCTTTTCCTCCAATTACTGACTTTAAATTTTCTACCACTTTGAGGAGGATTACCAACAAATTATTTGATTTAGAGAAATAAGGAAAATTAGCATTTCTTAAATCTGAATATTTATAATAATATCTGTTCTCATCTTAAAGACAATAAAATATTTTTATCTTTTAAAATTTTTATAGATTTACAATAAAATAATTATAAAGTGCAAAGTATCTGCTTTGTTCGAAATTCTAAATCCATACCTAGCAGCAAATGATTGAGCTTCTCAGTACTCTAGTTCCTTTATTGATAAAAGCAAACTGGTTGGGAGAATAACTGACTTACTTGTAATAATGCTTACAACAATGCCACCTATAATATGAACATTCAATAATTATTAGCTATAATGGCAATATTCTTATTTTTATTATCTTGTTAAGATATCTAATCTATATTGAACTTGTTTGGAATACTTTACAAAGTATGGATATAACAGATATAAATTGTTGTCTTACAGATGAATAATCTGTGGACCCATTTAAATTTCCTGTGTATTTAAGTTCTTGCTTTAACTGTATTGCTAACTTTTTGATTTATATCTTAATTGGACCTAGTTCTAGACTCTCTTCCACGTATCTATTTGCCTACCTCTCCACAGACACTATGCGGATTTTAATTTTGTTGACTTATACTAACTCTTAATTTCGAGTATGAAAAATTTGAACTTGCTATTTCACTTTTTCTCTTTTTCTTTTTCTTTTTCTTTTTTTTTTTAAAGACAGAGTCTTGCTCTGTCGCCCAGGCTGGAATGCAGTGGTACGATCTCTGCTCACTGCAACCTCTGCTTCCGCTTCCCAGGCTTAAGTGATTCTCTTGCCTCAGCCTCCCGAGTAGCTGGGATTACAGGAATGCGCCACCATGCCTGGCTAATTTTTGTATTTTTAGTAGAGATGGGGTTTCACCATGTTGGCCAGGCTGGTCATAAACTCCTGACCTCAAGTGATCTAGCTGCCTCAACCTCCCAAAGTGTTGGGATTACAGGCGTGAACCACCGTGCCTGGCCCACTTTTTCAAGATTTTTTTTGGTCTACATTTATTTTCCACATAAACTTCAGAAACATTTAATCAAGCTTAAAAATAAAATTCTGAGTAATTTGTCACTAAATTTTTCTATTTTCTTTTGGCGTTTTAATGGTAATAAGTCTTCCCTTTCTGGAGAAAGGTTTATCTGCCATTTGTTCAGAACTAAAAAAAAATAAAAAATGAAAAAAAAATAAAGGATATTCCTCTATGGGACTCTACACCCTACTGCTTTCTCAGTGTCCATGTTTCCAATAAATTTGACTCCACCCCAGGATCTAGGAATGGAGCATGTTACCTGTACTTTACCTTGGCCACAATGACTGCCTAGCGATGGACACTTCACCCAAAGCAGGCCCATCAGATTTCATTGAACTTCAAAACTAAAGATGTGCTTTTTTTCTTGTTGAGTTATTTGATGTCCTTGCAGATTCTGGATATTAGCCTTTTGTTAGATAGATTGTTTGCAAATATTTTCTCTCATTCTGTAGATTGTTTGTTTACTTAGCTGATTATTTCTTTTGCTGTGCAGAAGCTTTTTAGTTTAATTAAGTACATTTGTCTACTTTGTTTTTGTTGTATTTCCTTTTGAGGACTTAGTCATAATTTTTTTGTCTAGACCAATGTCCAGAAGAGTTTTTTCTAAGTTTTCTTATAGAATGTTTATATTTTCAGTTCTTACATTTAGGTTTTTACACCATCTGAGTTAATTTTTGAATATAGTGAGAGATAGGGGTCCAGTTTTATGTTTTCTGCATATGGATATCCAATTTTCCCAGCACCGTTTACTAAAGAGGGTGTCTTTTCCTCAGTGTATGTTCTTGGTACCTTTGTCAAATATCAGTTGGCTGTAGGTATGTGGCTTTATTTCCGGGTTCTCTATTCTGCTCCGTTGATCCATGTGTCTATTACCAACACCATGTTGTTTTGGGTACTATAGCCTTGTAGTATAGTTTGAAGTTAGGTAATGTGATATCTCCAACTGTACTCTGTTTGCTTAGAACTGCTTTGGATATTTGGGTGCTTTTTGGTTCCATATGAATTTTAAGATTGTTGTTTCTAAATCTGTGAAGAATGATGTTGGTAATGTGATAGGAATTGCATTGAATCTATAGATTGTTTCAGGCAGTATGCTCATTTTATTGATATTGATTTTTCAAATCCATAAGCATAGGATGCTTTTCCATTTGTTTGTGAAATCTATGATTTTTTTCATCAGTGTTTTGTAGTTCTCCTTGTGATCTTTTACCTCCTTGGTTAAATACAGTTATAGGTATTTCTGTAGCTATTGTAAATGGGATTGGATTATTGATTTTGTTCTCAGCTTGATTGTAATTGATATATAGAAATGCTACTGATTTTTATACGTTAATTTTGTATCCTGAATCTTTACTGAAGTAATTTATCATATCTAGGAGTCTTTTGGGAGACTCTTTAGGGCTCTCCATTTATAAGATTATATCAGTAAACAGAAAATTTGACTTTCTCTTTTCCAATTTGGATGCCTTTTATTTCTTTCTCTTGCCCGATTGGTCTGACTAGGACTTCCTGTACTATGTTAAGTGGAAGTGGTAAAAGTAGGCATTCTTGCCTTGTTCCAGTTCTGAGGTGGAATGGTGACAACTTTGCCCTATTTAGTAGACTCTTGCTGTGGGTTTGTCGTATATGCCTTTTATTATTCTGAGGTATGTTCCTTCTATAGCTAGTTTGGTAAAAGTATGTATCATGAAGGGATGCTGGATTTTATTGAAAGCTTTTTCTGTATCTACTGATATAATCCTATGGTTTTTGCTTTTAATTCTGTGTAGGTGGTGAATCACATTTATTGATTTGCATATGTTGAATCAACCTTGCTTCCCTGGAATAAAATCCACTGGATTGTGGCATGTTATCTCTTTGATGCGCTGTTAAACTTGTTTTGCTAGTTTTTGTTGAAGATTTTTACATCTATGTTCATCAGGGATATTCATTTGTAGTTTTCTTATTTTGCTGTGTCCTTGCCTAGCTTTAGTACCAGGGTGATGCTGTCTTTGTAGAATGAGTTAGGGAGGATTCTTCCTCCTGGGTTTTGGAGAACAATTTACGTGGGATTGGTGTCAGTTCTTTCTTGTAATCTAGTAGAATTCAGCTATGAATACAACTATTCCTTGGCTTTTTTGTGTTGGAAGATTTTGTTTATTACTGATGCAATTTCACTAATAGCTATTTGTCTGTTCAGGTTTTCAATTTCTTCCTAGTTTAAACTTGAGAATTTGTATGTTTCCACAAATTTTTTCCATATCTTCTAAGTTTTCCAGTTTCTGCACATAGAGATAGTCAGTTTCTGATGATCTTTTGTATTTCTGTTGTATCTTTTGTAATGACACTTTTAAAAAGTGGCAAAGGATACGAACAGACATTTTTCAAAAAGAGACATACAAGTTTTCAAAAACGTATGGATAAAATGCTCCACACCACTAATTATCAGATAAATGAAAATTAAAACCACAATGAGATACCATCTTTCACCAGTAAAAATGGCTATTATTAAAAGGAAAAAAAAACAGATGTTGATGAGGATGTGGAAAAAGAAATGCTTATATACTGTTGGTGTGAATGTAAATTAGTACAGCCTAAACAGTATGAAAGTTTCTCAAATAACTAAAAATTGAACTACAGTTTGATTCAGCAATTTCAATACTGGGTATTTATGCAAAAGAAAATAATTCATTTCATCAAAAGACACTTTCACTCATATGTTTATTGCAGCACTATTCATAATAGCAAAGTCATGGAATGAATGTATTTATCATAATTGGATAGAAAATGTGGTTTAAAGAGAAAAACAACCCCACTAAAAGGTGGGCAAAGGAAATAAATTGACAGTTTTCAAAAGGAGACATACATGCAGCCAACAAGCAGATAAAAAAAATCTCAACATCATTGATCATTAGAGAAATGTAAATCAAAACTGCAATGAGATACCATCTCACGCCACTCAGAATGGCTATTATAAAAGTCAAAAAATAACAGATACTGGCAAAGTTACATAGAAAAAGGAACATTTATATTCTGTTGGTGGGAGTGTAAATTAGTTCAACTGTTGTGGAAAGAAGGATGGCGATTCCTCAAATATTAAAAGGAGAACTAACATCCGACTCAGCAATCCCATTACCAGGTATATATCCAGAGGAATGTAAATCATTTTACCATAAAGACACATGCACATGAATGTTCATTTCAGCACTTTTCACAGTAGCAAAGACAAAGAATCAATCTAAATGCCCATCAATGACAGATTGGATAAAGAAAATGTCGTACATATACAACACAGAATACTATGCAGTTATAAAAAAGAATGAGATCATGTCTTTTGTGAGAACATGGATAAAACTGGAGACTATTATGCTTAGTAAAGTAATGCAGGAACAGGAAACCAAATACCACACATTCACACTTAGTACTGAAAGCTAAATGATGAGAACTCATGAACACAAGGAAAACAATGGACACTGGGGTCTCATTGAGGGTGGAGGGTGGGAGGAAGGAGAAAAGCAGAAAAAATAACTACTGGGTAATGGGCTTAATAGCTGGGTAACAAAATAATCTTCACCACAAACCCCCATGGCACAAGTTTACCTATATAACAAACCTTCAACAGTACCCTGGAACCTAAAATAAAAAAGATATATATATATATATAATATATATATATGTCTCATGTGACATATCTTATATATATCTTATATATATATCTCATATCTTATATATATCTTATATATCTGATATATATGATATATATATCTTATATATCATATATAATATATAATATATATAATATATACATAATATATAATATATATTTAATATACATTATATATATTTTATATATATTATATATTATATATATTTAATATATATTATATATGTATATATTATATATAATATACATATATAATATATATTATATATGAGATATATACATATTTATGTATCTTATAGATATATAAAATATATATGTATCTCACATGAGTTATATATATCTTATCTGAGATATATATGATATATAAGATATATCTCATATATATGAGATATAAGATATATATCTCATATATGATATATAAGATATATATATCATATATATGATATATAAGATATATATCTCATATATATGATATATAAGATATATATATTTCATATATGTATAATATAACATAATATATAATATATATTATATATGTGTGTATATATATATATATGTATCTCACAGAATACTACTCAGCCATGAAAAAGAATGAAATCATGACTTTTTACCAACATAGGTGAAACTGGAGGCCATTATCCTTAGTGAAATGACTCAGAAACAGAGAGTCAAAAACTGTATGTTCTTACTCACATGTGGGAGCTGAACAATGAGTAAACACAAACATGCAGAGTAGAGTAACAGGCATTGGAGTTTCCCAGATATGAGTGTGGAAAGAGAGTAAGGGATGAAATACTACCAGTGGGGTACAATGTACACTATTTAGGTGATGATTACATTAAAAGCCCAGACTGTACCACTGTGCAAGGTATCTATGTAGTACCATCGTCCTTATGAACCTAAATCCATTAAAAAAAAACCTGAGGATGTGTAATGCTGGAGGTGATGTTACCACTGTCACTCTGTAGAATTATTTTACAGCCAAGTTTGGAAAACCTAATGAGCTCAACTGAATGTTGTTTATAACTAAAAATAGATTGGCAAAATGGATGGATGCTTTACAATTGCTTTTTGTTTGTTTTTAAGTGGTAATATAATAGGATTTTTTTACTCTGCTCTCTCCATCATACCTCAAAATTCAAGCTTTGATTCTTGTTCAGTTCTATCCCACTAATTACATGGGATTCTACCTCTTCCTGAAGCCTTTGGCTGTCTAGATATTAGAAGGAGAGAGCCCACATTGGGTTATAAAAATGAGACAGAGAAGAATTTAAGTTTGGCATAGATGGGCTTCATTTTTGATGGACAGGAAATAGGCAAGTTACGATTGCTACATCTTCTTTGGGCATATATGGGGAGCTGGCAAATGTTCTGGGAACAAGTAATGGGAAATGCTCAGTCAAGTGAAGCCTGGTGCATTTGTGAATGCTCTGCTCCTAGGGTGAATGATCACATAAACCATTTTTTTTTCCTGGGAAAAGTCCTCTGGGTTTATTCACATGATAGCTGGCCCTCTCCCCTCTTAGGCTAATTTCGTATTAACAGTTATGTTTCCCAGTTGAGAACTACTGATATTAATGTAGTTCACTTCTTCTTCTCAGTACTCTGTTCCTCTCTCATATTTATTTCCATGCTTTTCTCATGAAATATCTGTTCTTTATTTTTTCTTCTGGTAAAATAGACTATTACTATGTTTTGCTTTGTTTTTTATATACCTGGATAGCTTATTAAAACAATGGTTTCAAATCATTAATGAGTAAAAAAATTGTTTCTCTTTCCTTGAATATATAAATAATGTTTGCAGTCCGCTAAGAGGTGAGAAGACAATGCCATCTTTTTAGTTTAAATATAAATGGGAATAATAGTACTATAGTTTGCTCTACATAAAACAAAAATCCCTGAATACTCTTTGCCAGCTAAATTAGCAATAGCCAACTAAAAGCAAAATGAAATGAAGCCACAAATTTGTCTTTATAAAAATCTTACATAATTCTCAAAAAAGAGAGAATTTAGCAAGAAAGGTGCAAGAAATATGTAAAGAGGGGTATATATTTTTATCCATTATCAAAAAGTAAGATCTTATGGTCCAGAAACTCAGCTATCTAGAAGCTACTGCTCTTATTATTATAAACTCAATAAAGCAGGAAAAGATATGAAATTAAACAGATGTCCGTAGATTATACAAAGCTAGTCAGAATTGAGCATATACTGCTGCTATATTAAAATCTCTTGTTTGATGCTTCATATCGTCTTTGCTGCTATGTTGCTTTTTCTCCAAATAGTGATATCCCTCCCATGTTCTCTCCATGTTCTGAAAATTTTTTAGGGATCTCTGATGCTGAACATTTCCATTGTATAGGTATGCTTTTGTTTTTCAATTTATTATCTTGATCTCATTTCACTTTTGTGAATTTTACTTCTCTAGGTGATGGAGAATTTTCACTCCTACTATCTTCATGGGGTCAAATTACAACACAGATTTTTAAATCTGATTCTTAGGCCCTTAAACTCTCAAATTTTTCAAAAACTATCTACCTTTGACCAAAAGCAAATAAGAACAGTTTTAATTTCATGATAACCTTACTGTTCAGATATTATATTTATATGTGTGTGCATGCTGTCTTCCCAGTACACATATTTTAGGAAAATAAAATCAACCCTCAATATGAAATTATCACAAAGTGATCTTGACAATTTATGTGATAAATGGAGTAAGAACTTTTGCCTGTTTACATTCCATCTAAATTTTGACAGCTAACAATTAAATCTGTCTATTGACATCTGAGTTCTTCTACGACTTGGATGTTTTAATGTCGATTTCACTGATGTACCTCAGGTGCCTAGAACAGACCTGGTGCACAACAGTTAATCTAAGAATATAAGAGACTCTTTTTCTGAATGAGCAAACAAATGACAAATGACAATTGACTGTACAAGCAGACTTCCAAATCTGAACATCTTCTCATGAAAATAATTGCTAGCATTTAATGAGTATAGGTCATGATCTAACTTTAACAATTCCATTGTTTACATAGATTTTTGTTATTTAAAAAACTCATCATCTTTATAAATGAAAAAAAGATTTAAAAGTTCCCTAAGTTGCTCATAGTCCAATAGCTAATAAAGAGAAAATCCAAAACTAAAAAATCACTTTTTTCCAAAGACAATTTTCCCTTCAAGGCTATACTGCCTGTTCAAAGATAATCACTACTTCCTAGGTAACATTTGCATACTAATTGTTTGATGCCAAGTAGATTATTTAGTTCTCACTCACACTACAATGTAGGCATTTTTTCCTCTTTTTATTGTTGAGGAAAGTATTACATTTGAATTACACAGCCTTGAAGTCTTTGAATCTTGTCTTCCTTTTGCAGCCTCATGGAAGCTCAGGCAATTGTGTGTTGAGGTTCTTCAGACATGACCTCTAAAAAGAAATGTGAATACTCACTTGTCACATTTCTTCATAAGATAAGAAACTTCCATTCCACCATAAGAAGAGTGTTCAAAAATCCTCCAGCTCTTTTAACCTCTGTACATTGTTTCACATACCAATCCATTTGAGTGGCAACTTGGCTAATTGATGAACCTAGGAGAAGGAGATGGTGATACAGAGCTTAAGGTTTTCTGGGTCCCTGCTCTTTGGAGTGACCTCTTCTTTGGATGAATGTGGTCTTTCTATAATGGGGCTCATGGCCCATAATGCATAGAGGTCTGCAACCCTTGCTATGCCAGTGGCTTGGTAAACAATCTGGATACCAAACAACAATAAAGTGTTATGAAACCCTGTTGTGTCTAGATAATGTAAGACAAATTTTCCAGTTTGACTTTTATCAAATATATAACTGATATTTTGATCTGCATCTGTGTGATGCTTCTGAATGTTAGTTTAGAAATTTGGGGAGAAAAAGTGAGCTCTGTACATTTATCAAAATTATCATGTCCTTTTTTTAATCAAGGAATTCTAAACTTAGAAGGTCTTCATTAATTCTTTGAATATTGTGGATCTCCATTACATACAGATAAATGGATTAAATGTTTGTGAGAGCACTTTATAAGTAGTAGTGGCTGTAAAGTATTTATTTACTATTTTACATTGGGTTTGAGTGAAGACAGGCACTTACCAATAATAACATGCTGTTTTCATTTGTCCATTAAAAAGAATGAAAATTCAATTTAAAATGAAATATAAGAAAAATAGATGCTGGACAATGTTAAAACGTGCTGAAGAAAGAATATGGAAGACTCCGTTGTAGACCACAACACTTAAAATAATATTATTTTGTCAATAAAGTTATAATATGAGTAAATAAGTTACTGTTATATCTATACAATGATATTAATTTAAATCTGGAAATTACAACATAAGTAATTTAGTTAGAGCCTTTAATTTTAAAAGAAATAGCTTTGAACCATAGCAATTAACTAGTGTCCAAGATTGCATTGCCACTCGTATCCAGAAGCAAGAATAGAACGAAGGGCTTCCTACATGAGAATCTGTATATATCACACCTGTTGTAGGAGCTAGATCTCAATGCTAGATCTCAATAAATGTTAGTATGCTCTTTTCCCCTATTTGATTCTAGGATTAGGATACCCATACTCCAGTCGCTTCTATTTCTCATAAAAATCAGAGACTTAGCACTTTTCATGTGGGCAAAGAGAGTGTTATCAGGTGAGTAATTTTCAAAGAAAGGGGGAATGAACAAAAAAGTTTTTACTATCAAAATTGATACTGTCTCAAAGGGGAAAGTAAGTATGCAAACATTGTATTTTGCCCAATCATAAAGCTACCTCATTTAGATGAATAATTGTGTTCCTAAAATTGTTGAGTTTAGCCACATTTGTAAAATAAAGTTGTATTCGAAATAGATGGAAATGGCTCAATGTGGATTAAAAATAGCTGCCAGATTTTATCGAATTGAAAACCTCTTAAAATATGAACATTAAGGCCAGGCGTTGTGGCTCACGCCTGTAATCCCAGCACTTTGGGAGGCCGAGGCGGGCGGATCATGACGTCAGATCGAGACCGAGACCATCCTGGCTAACACGTGAAACCCTGTCTCTACTAAAAATACAAAAAAATTAGCCGGGTGTGGTGGCGGGCGCCTGTAGTCCCAGCTACTTGGGAGGCTGAGGCAGGAGAATGGCGTGAACCCGGGAAGCGGAGCTTGCAGTGAGCCGAGATGGCACCAATGCACTCCAGCCTGGGAGACAGTGAGACTCCTTCTCAAAAAAAAAAAAAAAAAAAAAAAAAAAAAAAAATATATATATATATATATACATATATATATTTATATATGAACATTAAGTCCATTATCCACCTGCTCTCAATTGAAAAAATATATATATTTTCTTAACAGGAAAATTTTGAGCAACTGTTGTTAATTTCTATAGAATTTAGACTAGTGTCTACTGGCATAGGATTGGGTGTGTTATTGAACATGGGTGTGAGTGTGAAGGACAGTGTTAGAATCTGAGTGGGAAGGTTCCTGTGTAAGAGTAAGAGCACATGTGAGCATAAATGTGAGACTATGTGTGAGTATATGCAACCAGACCTTCATGAAATTAGGGTAAAATTTTCTATATATTTAGGGATGATGTTCAATACATCACTGGTGAACAGAATCTGTGCTCTTCCTTTATTGCACATGCCTTTTGGCTAAATGTTGCCTCTGTTTATACAGTTTGAGAAACCCCTCTTGTATTTCTGACACTTTTCCTTTCTCCCCCTGAGAAGTCCTCCTTTAGATTATGATCTTGATAAGAAACCACTGGTTTGTCTTACTTCTTTTTTTCTTTTTTCTTTCTTATTGGCAGATATGACAGTTGATAGTATCTTCTCAGTTGTGCAAATGTTGTCTAAAAGACAAATCTGACTCACAGGTGATGTTATGCATATGCAAAAGTCTCAGCTTTAGGCTTTTAATATGTAGCACTTAATTTTGTGCAAAAGAGATACACTGTTATTTGTTTGTTTGTTTGTTTGTTTATTTATTTATTTAGAGATGGAGCCTTGCTCAGTCGCCCAGGTTGGAGTGCAATGGCGCAATCTCAGTTCACTCCAACCTCCGCCTCCCAGGATCAAGCAATTCTCCCGCCTCAGCCTCCCGAGCAGCTGGGATTACTAGCACCCGCCGTCATGCCTGGATACCTTTTGTATTTTTGTAGAGACAGGGTTTCACCATATTGGCCAGGCTGGTCGAGATACACTATTTTTTATTGCAACTACTTGGTTAGTCAGGGTTCTGTCCTTTTTCACAGTACTTTGTTCAGCCTCAGTAAAATTATTTTGTAGGTTTGAAGCTAGTATTCGGTCATTTACTTAAAAAAATACTTTTTTTTCATTTAATTTTTTCTCATTTATTCTAAAAGAATTTTCCCCCATTTTCTATCATGCAAATGAATTCAGAATCTATAACTTAATAGTTATATTTCTTCAGTTTGAGCTATATGTAACCTTATGGGACAATTTGAATTTTAACATCAATGAAAAAATCCTTAGCATAACATATGATAATTTTTAACTGAAGTTTTAATGAGCTGAGGTAAGCAAATTTGCGTTTGATATCTACTTTTAATTGCGTATGAGTCTATTTGTTCAACTACAAATTAATTTATACAAGGGTTATACAACTGGTAATGGTACCTCATGTTTGATTTGACAAGTTTAATGTTTTTTAGAAATTTGAATTTGAATAATTTTAAGAAAAAGCATCAAGTTCTAATTTTCTAGGTTTCTCATCACTTTCTGTTTTATGAGCATGTATTTGCATCATTTTACCCACTTGGCCACACAAAACGTTTAAGATTGAGATGCTCAAATTAAAGGAATGTTAATAACAAATACAAAATAATGCAAAGAATGCAGAATTAGCTGCATTAGTGCAATTACAACAACTTGAAAAGCTAAGATCTTGCTAATAATAATAAAAATGTAACTACAATTCCTGACTAACTTATTCTAGGATGCCCCTTGGAAGAACTGGAAGTTTAAAATCTGTGGTCACAAAGGAGAGTAAAGAGAAAAGACATGCTACCCTCCAAAATTACATAATTTGTTAAAAGAAGACAGAAAACAATAGATAAAAGAAAAACAGGATGTTGGGAGAAATGTGGAAAGAAGACACAAAGTAAAGAAGATAAAAGTCAAGTAAACTTCTGAGGACAAAGAAGCAATTCTTTGGTTTCGTATATACTTTCAAACTTGTATTTAGTTTATTCATTTCTATAATCCTTATGTATTTCTCTTACATTTTTCCATAGTGTCTATTAATTGTATCTTTACTTGAATGGAAATTACCTCTTACCAGAGTGACTGGTATATGTCAGAGCGGAACTTTCCCACTAATTTCATGTAATGTGAGGACACAGTATTGTAAAAAGTTTACTAAGTATTTTAATACAAGAAAATATCAAGCACAGTTTACGATCTGTGTATATTTTGGTGCAGGGCACAGGAATATATGTCCATGAGTTTCTTTGAAGGTAAATAGACCAATAGATATACAATCACAGCATAAATTTACTCATCAACATTCTTTTTTCTTTTCGTTTAGGTCAAATTATATATTTTGAGTTCCCAGAGGTTTAACAGTGTTTACAGATGAGGTTATGATGATGTTATTTGGCTATATCCCAGTGGTATATCAATTGTTGAATTAAAAAATATTTGATGTGATTTAAATCTAATTCTGAATATACTTTAAGTAAGTTAGCAGCAACAAATAAAACAAAATCTAGTAAACTCATCAGTTGGTAAAGGACATGGGATATTGAAGTCTTTCCTTAAATTGCACTATTTTTCCTTTTATTCTGAGTTATGATATATACAACACAGAGGTTTTCTATCTTCTTAAACCCTTTTGGGTAGTTATCTAACCTTTAATAAGCTAAACTTCTGAGTTCAAATTCAGTTTATAAAATGGCATTTTCCAAAGAACAGGAAGAGTCACATTTAGAAAATATAAATGCATCGTCGATGTGTGTATTTGCTATTCACTTTTCTCAATGTTCTTATATCATCCAAAAATATCTTCCTAGGTGCTATAGCCAGATATTTTTTCCCTTCATATATTAGCAACATATCCCTGTTGGATAAAAATATTCAGTGTTTCTTTCTTCAAAGCACCTTAAAATTCAGCTAGCATTTCATACTTTTTTTTCATGCTTGTAAAAAAATATCCAGAGAAAAGTATATTTTGTCGATAAAAATCTGATTATTAAACTTTTGGAACAACCACCACAGAAAACAAAGCCAAAGATTAGAGGATGGTGGAAATGTGTAAAGAGAGATCCATGAAACTATTCAAATTCTAAATTATATTAAGTTTCTAGTGCAAGTTAAAGAGACTTAATAATGCTCAACACTTTGATGTGCTTAAAGAGCTGGACAGGCTCTGCTACTTCAGCAAAATAGAAATGCAGGTACATTCAGCCTTTCATACTCATGGGTTCTGCAAAATGCAGATTCAAATAATGTAAATCTGCATTTTGCAGAACCCATGGGTATGAACCACAGATCCAAATAATGTAAATCTGCATTTTGAAGTAAGTAATGTAAATCTGCATTTTGAAGTAAGTAATGTAAATTTGCATTCTGCAGAACCCATGCATACGAACTGTAGATCCAAAATATTTTTTAAAAGGATGGATTGCATCTTTACTAAACATGTACAGACTTTTTTTTGCCATTATTCCCTAAGCAATACAATGTAATAATTATTTACATAATATTTAGTATCACAAGTAATCTAGAGATGATTTAAAGAACACAGGATGATATGCATAGGTCATATGCAAACAACATGCCATTTTATATAAGGGACTTGAACATCCATGGATTTTGGTATCTGCAGGGGGTCCCGGAATCATTTCCCCTTGGATACTAAAGGATGACTTTATTTCACTTCTAAGAGATGGTGCTCCTGAGTAGGCAGCCTTTGGGCAAAGGAAGTCAACAGAAGGTTTAGCAAATGCATCTCAATTGAAACATAATCTATTTATAATACAATTTACCTAATCCTATGCCAGGCATCTGTGGGCTGGGCTTGAACGAAAAACAAAAACAAATAAAACACCGAAAACAATTACCTAGAACCACAAAGCCATAAACTGCTAGAAAATAAGAGCAGTTGGTGGTCTTAGCTGATTAGTGGCCATCAAAGATAGGCTTGGGGTTCTGTCAATCAGGAAAACAGCCAAACGCACAAACCTCCATATGATTATTAGTATTATTGCTCAGTAGAAACATATAACCCCCAAAGCAAACATAATTACAACAGCCTGCTTTATGTATGGACTGCATCTCTCCCTTATTCATAGCTTTAGCATATTATGCAAATCTCTTTTATTTTAAGCTTCAATAATGAATCATTTTATTACTGGTTTGAACAAAATTTAAGGAAGCCTGCTTTCTATGGAAATTGACAAATTTTATCCGTGCAGCTTTTCCTTCCCTCTTCTATATTTTTACCAGGATTTATGATGTTTTCTCTTCTCCTACACTTTTTTTTTCTTTACATATATTTGAAAATGAATCAAATAGTGTCGTTATGTACACGGAAGGGGTTGACAGGGCTTGCCAAGTTGCTGGTGGATCAGGTCATACCAGCAATATTGAGTGATCCCTTATCTAGTAAACCTTGCCATGTACAGAGCTATGTGCTAGATACTAGAGAAACAAGAATAAAGCAACCCTTCTGCTTTGTAGATTTGTTTTTTTGGCATGTCTAAATGTATAGGATAACAAGATGTATATGTACATGTGTATATATGTGTGTATATATATTTTTTCTTAAACACTGTGTGTGTATGAGTAAGAACAGACGTCCTAATTAGAAGATTATCTGCTTGATGAGGGCTATACTAGGTTTGGGTGCACACATAATCAAGTTAAGCAGAGAGTTGGAGCTGAACATTTCTTCATGATTAAGGAGTGAAAAATTTGGAGAACCTGAAGAAAGAGATTGGGATCAGGAAGGCTGCATAAGCAAAAAGGGAAAGAAAGCGAATAAAGGTAGCTGATTATGGCTAACCACAGAACAGATTTTAGGTAATAATTCTGAGGACTAGAAGTTGTTTCTCATGAGCATTTAATTTAGAACTTTCCATTCCTAACTGTATAATCCTCAGTCTATTTGATGTTTCTCATACTTGTGTTTATGCATGAAATATTTGTTATAAAAACATATAACAAATGATATTATCAAGACACATGGAGACACCACCGAGCTTAAGAATTTAGTATTTGCAGCTATAATGGAAGCATTTTATATACTTTCATATTCTTTCTTCCCCAGAGATTGCCATTATCCCAATTCCTATTTTTCATACATCTGTATGATTATACATACATACATGACAAGTTATTTAAATGAATATAGTAGGCATTTTAGTGTACTTATTCTTCAACCTGTGATATGCTCTATATTATTTTCGGAGAGGTAGTTTTGGAGAGTCAGTTTATTTATAAAATACAAACAATTTCTTTAAATTCATTTGTTGTATTGATTTATTGATTTTTTAATCCCTCATTTTTTGATTACTGGTTTGAGAATTATTAAATTATATTTCTATTCCTTTAGGGGTTATCCTTTGAAATTTAGTATGAAGATGTGAGTCAGTAAAGGCTAAAGTTATTTAACATTTATATTTTATTCCTGAAAAATAAAATAATCATGGAAGTGAGACTGCTCTGCTCTTCTCACTCACTGCTCTTCCCATCCCCAGCCACGTACACACAGCAAAGATACGTTTTCTCTTTGTTCTCTCTCTCTCTCTTTTATCTTCCATAGCCCATTAGATTGCTGAAGTATATAGGTCATTGAACATCCCAGTATTGGGTAAGGGTCTTAGTCAAAGCTCTCTATCTCCTTCAGGACTTACCCAAGCCTTGTCATTTTTCCCTCTTCATTCCTGAGAGCTGTGACTCTTTTTACTCTAAAGTCAACACTACCAGAAAGTCTGACTCACTGGATATGAAATGAGGCTGGAAAAATCCAGTCTTGTCAAAGCTTTGTGGATTATTCCAAAATTGTCTGAGACTTTAGAGCAACCATTTAGATAGTTATATATTCCAGTTTATTGGGTGTCTAATAATTGCACTACAGATGATCTCTTTTTGTAGGTAGATTATGTGAGTATTCCTTTTTCAGAATATGTTGCTCATGCATAATACTTGTGTTGCTTAGCACAGAATATGGAATAACACAGGCCATCAAAATTTATGTGTGGACTCAATTAGCAGATGTATAAAACAAATGATAGAAGACAGTTATGAAAAGCCTATAAGGGACAAAGATTTACTTCTAAAATGTGGTATAATGAAATAAGTTCTATTATTCTGTAATTTTCATAGCTATTTTGAGAGAGGAAAATACAGATAAATGGAATATCTATAATTGAGAGGGGGAAAATATATTTAAGAACCCTGAAAACCTGAATTGAAAATTGGAATAATAACTTAATAGAAGAAGGGTGACTGTGTCTGGAGTAGACGCTTTATTGTCCTTTAGCATGAGTCACTCTCTGTTGGTTTATTTATAACTCTTCTGCCATGTTCTGCAGTGATGTAAATCCTATGATAAAACAGAGCAGGGGTACACCCAGCAGGTTGGCTCTACTTTTCCACACATTTTCTTTAATAAGACCTGGGGCTTGCAGAGGCTGACTGCTCTTATAGCAGGGACTGTTGACAAGGCATAGCACAGCATTACTCTTTAAACTACTTTTCAAATGCTGCGATTCCTGACATCAGCAGAATAGTCATACTTATTGCAGAAAAGGAAGTAGCATTAGTGATTAGGCATTTTAACTCTGTAAGAAGAAAAAGAATTCAAAAACTTTCGAATTTTGTGAAGATTAAGAAATGAAAAAAAGAAAATCTCAGTATCTCTGTGATACTAAGAGCAATTTCAGTGCTGTGGAGAGGGAAGTGCATTCTCAAAAAGACCAACACATTGAGATTGATACCTAGAACATAATTGGTTCTGTAAAGAGGTTTTCTGCTTGGCTAAACTATATTTTCACACTTAAAAGTCACAGTAGAAAAACCTTGTACCAGACATTAGAAAACTTTTTTCTTTTTTAATTTAAGGATCAATGTTTGTCTTTAATCCGGAACAAATGACCTCTTTGAATCTAAAATGGGGAAATAAATAAGTCTAGCTTTCTCAGGAGATCAGTAATAGGATACAAAGATGTTAACTTCTAGCTCACAGATGCATTAAATTCCAACCAAACCACTGGTGACTAAACATTATAATATCCAATAGCTTTTTCAATGGCCGAAGTAAAATAACTTGATAGTCCCAGTTCAATTTCCAAACATAGACGTCACATAAATACAAAACATGACTCAATTAGTGATTCCGTCTTTAGCTGCAGCCACATATTAAAGGAACATTTTTCTCATCTGTAAAAGAGACATGCAATGCAGATGGGGACCATTTCTTTCTGATTCAACTAGAGATCTCAGGGCAAGGATGTTTAAATCAGAAAACAAAAGTTGTTAGCAGTTAAGAATGTAAACTTTTTTTGTAAATCTGTATTTGTCTCCTCCAGTTTTGAACACTCTAGATGATTCTTTTAGAGATGCCTTTCATAGGAGTGTGTGGAATTTCTCTCTGAGTAAATTGTTCTACTTCTTGGGAAATTATTAATAAATTTCTGAGCTGAAGCATATGATTACACTTTCACTGAGCATGAAACAGGATCATGCTAAACTGGACAAGTTAATTGCTTTATCCTGGAAGGTGACCCATTTACTTCAAAATATTTTGAATATATATCACATATATTACATAAATTCCAATATATAATTGTTCACTTTTTTTGCTTATTTACTTATCCTACTTATATACTACTTACATACACAATAATTCAAACACCCTCCATTTGAAAAAATATAAGATGTAAATTTATTGCATACTGAATGGCTCAAACATATCCGTAGTCTTAAACACTATTACAGTTATATTGGAATCAGTGGCATACAATTATTTTCTAAGTGTTTTTCTTTTTAACATTTTCTGTTTCAGTCGACTAAGAAATGCTCTTTAACTAGCACATTCATTCATTTGGATAGACTAATTAATGCAAAATTTTATTATAAAATATTTTCTCTTCATATTTATGAACTTTTTCTCACCATATTTGTTATTTCCTCTGTATCTGCACAGTCTAACATAGTTGGGCATTAGCCCCAGGTTGCTGTAAAATTAAAAATTCAGTTTCACAGTCTCATTCCTCATTCCCCTTTGTGAACTCAAAGCCACACATGGCCAGTGGTTACCTAATTACAGCAAAAATAGAGCATTTGCATCATTTCAGTGAGTTTTATTAGACAGCACGGCTTTGGATTATACCATATTGATTCATGTGATATACTGTCTGTCTATATGTGTATATATATATGTATATGTACATATACACACACTAAATTAATCCAGTGTGTGTGTATGACTAAATTTAGTCCATATATTCTACTTTCCTATTACTCATGCAAAATTCATATTTGCCTCAGTATGTTAAAATTGCTTTCATTTTATTATGCTTGTTCAATGTAAATCTTTTTACTTTTTTGGCTGATACTATAAAATGTGAACTAAGGAAGTATTAGTGTTCGTATTTTGCATGTATTCAATTTTAATAATGGAGAAAGCCAGATGAGATAGATACAAGCAGAGATAACTCCATTTTTATATACCAATTTTAGCAAAAATGAAGCTCAACTATAAGAGAGTAATGAAAAATAGCAAAAAAAAATTATATTATTATTCCATGCATCTGAAGTTTTTTAAATTCCTGTAACAACATTACATGGACATAATAGATCCCACTGTTTTAAATAAATAAATAATAAATTAAGACATGTATCACCACCTTATGATTTTTTATTTACATCCTATTTTTATTTATTTCTCATTTGCTGTAAAGGCAAATAGGAAAACCTGCACAGGAATATAAGCATGGTCTCCAAATAATAAAAGCAAAATAATACACATGTAGTTCTTCATCACATTTATTTCCATAAGCAATCACCAATCCCCCCCACCAGAGGATTCATTTACTAACATCAAGGGTAATATGTCAGCTACATAAATTTTAAATCATCTAGTTAAAGATATTTGGAAAGCTGAAGCACTGGTTCATTAAAGTTTTCTTTTTATTCAAAGTTTCACTCAGAGAATAGTGAGTGAATATAGTTGCTATGTTTTGAATGTCTGTCCTCTCCAAAACTATGTAGAGACCTGATCCCCAGTGTGGCAATACTGAGAGGTGGGGTCTTTAAGAGGTGATTGGTAATGAGGGCTCTGCCCGCATAAATTTGTGGGTTAATGCAGGAGTCCCAGATCCCTGGGCCATGAACCGGCACCATGGCCCCTGGTCCATGTCTCGTTAGGAACTAGGCTGCACAGCAGGTGAGCAGAGAGTTAGTGAGCAAAGATTCATCTGTATTTATAGCCATTCCCCATCGCTTGCATTACCCCCTGAGTTCCACCTCCTGTCAGATCGGCAGCGGCATTAGATTGTCACATGCAAGGGATCTAGGTTGTGCTCTCCTTATAGTAATCTGATGATGAATGCCTGATGATCTGTCACTGTCTCCCATCACCCCCAGATGAGACTGCTTAGTTGCAGGAAAACAAGCTCAGGACTCCAACTTATTCTATGTTATGGTGAGTTGTATAATTATTCCAAAATATGTTTCAATGTAATAAGGGTGGTGGCTCATGTCTGTAATCCCAGCACCTTGGGAGGCCGAGGTGGGTGGATCACTTGAGGTCAGGAGTGTGAAACCAGCCTGGCCAACATAGAGAAACCCCTGTCTCTACTAAAAATACAAAAAATTAGCCAGGCATGGTGGCACATGCTTGTAACATCAGCTACATGGGAGGCTGAGGCAGGAGAATAGCTTGAACTGGGAGGCAGAGGTTGCAATGAGCCAAGATTGTGCCATTACACTCCACTCTGGGCGACAAGAGTGAAACTCCGTCTCAAAAATAAATAAATAAATAAATAAATAAATACAATAAAAAATAGAAATAAAGTGCACAATAAATGTAATGCACTAGAATCAATCTGAAACTACCCCTCCCCCCTCAGTCTGAGGGAAAATTGTCTTACATGAAACCAGTCCCTGGTGCCAAGAAGGTTGAGGACTGCTGGGTTAATGGAGTAGTGAGTTATTTTGGGAATAGGACTGGTGGCTTTATTAGAATAGAAAGAAAGGCCAGAGCTAGCACACTCAGCCCCCTAGCCATATGATGCCCTGTACTGGCCTGGAATTCTGCAGAGAGAGTCCCCATTCCCATTGGCAAGAAGGCCCTCTGATATGACCAGAAGATTCCATCAACCTTGGACTTCAATTAACTGTAAGAAATTTTTTTATTTCTAAATAAATTACCCACTTTAAGGTATTCTGTTAATAGCAACAGAAACTAAAGCAATAGTATAATGGTTAAAAACATGGCTTTGGTGCAATAGAATCATAGATTGAATTTGCACAATTCCTTTAGCTTTTCTGAGACCATTTTTCTTCTCTACAATGGTAATAACAATACTTCATTGGGTTTCTCTAAATATTAAAATACAGTAAAATGTATCTTCTTGCTTACAATAAAGAATGTATACTTTAGCACTTTCCCCTTTGCCTCTCTCTTTCTAATTTGGGCTTTATTTTTTCTAAAGTTGATTAGGTTTCTCCTCGTAGTGAGAGACATGGGCACCAGTAACTACCAGAGACACAAAACCTCACAGCTGAACCTCAGGTAAAAAGCTCCTTCTACTAGCTTCAGATAAAAATAATGGAGAAATCTCACATATAGCTGCTCCATTTGCATGTCCATGCTGTGACCTAATCATCATGAAAAGATTTTTATGGTTTTCGTCAGAGGCCCATTTATTCTACAGTCACTCCATGCAGAGGAATGGACAATGTCTGCTTACATTAGGACTTATGCTACAGGTGGAGAGGCAGAACAAAGAAGAGAGAGTTGTTTTTAGAAGAAAGGAGGAATACTAGCAATTAAAAAATAAATAATATCTACAGTTAGATTCACTGTCTTCATTATAATTAAATATTTAGTTTTAGTATGTATTGTAAATAGATTGTGCAATTGCTAATATGGAAAGCTGATTACTCTGGAATTAGGTGGAATGAATAAATACCATTAACGGGTTTTCAGATGAGGCATACAATCCCCATCAATTAATACAGAAACTAACAAGCCTCTAGTTTTTCATTTTTAACAGCTGCCTCTATTTGTTGAAACTTGGTGGAACACAGTTTTGTGGCTTCAAGAGGGGATTTCTTTAAAGTTTAGAACATTGAAATTTCAAAAAAGTGGGAAGTATTTTAAGTACAAGATGTGCTATTCTCACCAATGAAATTGTAGCACAGTACAATGCAGTATATATATATGAATCATTAGGTTACAGTATTTTTAGTAAGGAGGTAGTAACATTAAAACTGCTCACATTAGGGATATATGCCTTATTCTTTGGGCAAGATTGCACATTAAGTCTTTTAATTGTAATGAATTGGAATTTGAAGACTGGAAGTTTTCACTCACTGTATCTAGCCCAGACCTTACTAGTCTAGCCTTCTGTCTAGTCCTCCAACTGCCTGAAGCTGCAACTTTTCAATGATTGAAAAAGTTATTTCCCCTTTTGCTAGTGGTCTGAACTTTGACAAAGGAATATGTTCTTGAAATTTAGTTATATATGTATCAACAAATATGTTTTGGAGTGTAGCTTATTTTCACTCTTCTTAATTTATTCAGGGCAGAATTTAAGGGTGTTTAATTATATCCAATTATATTATTCTTTTACGATATATGAGACATTAATTTCTTATTCAAAGAAAAAAGCATATTTTATAAATAGGAAAGAATTCTTTTCCTGGGGTACATGAAGACATCACCTGTACTCATCACTTATTGAATAAGGGAAGATTATATCTTAAGAAAATATATAGAGTTGATATAGCTTGATTAAGCCAAGAGCCTGTAGATGCAGCCTCTTAATTACACGTGTTTCTCATACACATCAGTTCATGGACTTGTTACTCATGCCCTGGGTTCTTGCAACCTCCCGGGATAGAAATCAAGAGAGACTACCAGGTATAACTGCAAGGAGAAGGTTTATTTAGCTTGTTCACAAGGGAACCAGTACCATAAAAAGAAAGAATGGGCTGCTGCCCAAAAGCAGTGTGGAAGTTAATTTTATACAGCTTTCCTATGAGAAAGAGTGATGTCAAGGCATGTATGGGAGGGACCTTTATAACACTTGTGCAGTGGTTTAACATGTTTCTTTATACATTGCATGTAGCATTAGCATTTTAAATCTCCATTTCTAGGTATGATTGATAGTATTATAATGAAGATGGCGTAATTGTAGGTTTAGGTTAAGTCTGTGTATGTGGGGCTTCAGAGAAGTCCCTAACTCCATGCACTTGTGGTTAACAACATCTAGGGTCTGTTGTTGCTGATTGGCTGAAAGTTAGGTAAGCTACAGCTTGAGTAAGGGGCTTTTGTTCTCCTCCAGACCAGATCACACTAGAAAGCCAGGCTTCCTGTTTCAGACTCATGTAACAAAATTGTGTAGGGTTTTTTGTTTGTTTATTTTTGTTTTCTTTTGTTTTCTTCCCCAAGGGTATACAAGTTTGTATTCATTAGTTCTGGAATAATCATGGACAAAGTGGCATTTTGAGCTAGATTAGAAAGATTACTGGATTTGAGTAGAAAACATGAGTGTGTTGTATGTATTGCAGAGGTTGAGTTGAATTAAAAGAAATGGAAAGCAGTAAAAAGTTTTATAAAGTTCTTAAAACCTTCTGGTGGCATGAAAAAAATATTTTTTTTAAATGAAGGACATTTAATTTGGGTAACTGGGTGTCAGTGGTGATATATGTCATGCTTATGGAATATCTTGAAATTAAGCAGAAAAATAAGGTGACAATAAGAGAATAATGAGTGATTTTATGTTGTGGATAATAAAAAATGATGAAAATAGTTTTGAGAGAAGAAGTGAGGTGTGTGTGTATGTGTGTGTATTATAAAATTGTGATTAACTTTTTGTCATATTGTTATTGGTTTTCCTTTTTTACAATTTATCATTTACATTTTAAATATAAAAAATCAAGAGTAACAGTACTTTGTCCCATCACGTGACTGTCACATTCTACCTTGTAAAGCTTTTGTTTAGTGTTTGAACATATACCTTTGTACTCTTTCCTCCTCCATTTTGCATAACATTCAAAAAGACTCTTCTTTTTTGTATGTGTAAAACACTGACCCTTACTCTGTAATACATATTCCTGAAATATCATAATGTTTTGTCATTTCAACCATATATATGCAGTAAATATTATCTGTCTGTCTTCTACTTGTATTTAGTGTTCTTCAGTTTGATCATGATATATTTAAGTATGAAGTTCTTTTTGAAGATGTAACTGAATTCTTTTCAAGAGTATTGTATCTTTCATCAATTCTAGAAATTTTCCGGATTAAGTTTTTTCCAGTATTTTCCTTCTCCCATCACTTTACATTCAGATACGTATTATGTTTTCTTATCCAATTGTCCCGTATCTCTTAAACCTCTTTTATATTTTATCTTTCTGATGTTCTGTATTGAATTCTGTGTATTTTCTTCAGATGAATCATCAATCTAACTAATCATTTCTTCTGCTATGCTGATTCTACTATTTAACTCTTATGTAGAATTTCAATTTGAGTTATTACATTTGTTAACATCTCTACCAATAAGTTGGTTAATTAGTCTCCCTCACAGATCTGTATCTATTTTTAGTTTTCTCTTTTCAAGAAAATTTTCAATTTCTTTTGTAATACTTTAAGCATATTAAGCAGTTTTTATTTCACTCTTTAAAGTGTATTAGTTTCCTATTATTGCAGTAACAAATGACCACAACTCACAACTTCGTGGCAAATGTGTTCTCTTAAAGTTGTGGAGAACAGAAGTCTGAAATGAGTCTTCAGGAGCTCAAGTGAAAATATTGGCAGGGCTGGTTCCTTCAGGCAGCCCCAGAGAGGAATCTGTTCCTTTATTTCTCCAGTCTCTAAGGCATCTGGAATTCCTTGCTCCTTGGCTCTTTGGCTCATGGCTGCATTACTCCAGTCTCTGCTTCCTTCAACAGATCTCTTTCTCTCTGACTCTAACTCTACTGCTTCTCTCTTATAAAGATAATCCAGGATTACAGGATAATCTCAGAAAATGTCTCCATCTTAAAATCTTTAACTTAATCACATATGCAAAGCCTCTTTTACCATATAAGGTAACATATTCACAGGTTCTAGAAATTCAGATGTCAACATATTTGAGGTCTAATATTCAGCCTACCACAATATGTAATAATTCTAATATATAATATTTTATTATCTAGTATTTTTAATTTTTTCCTGCTGCATACCACTCATGGAGACTCATTTCTTGTATTATTTTATGATTTTTAACTGGGCTTCTTTTTTTTATAACTCTTTATGGCATTCCTATGCGGCTTATTTCTGGGGTCAATTCCCTGGAGAGGATAAGTGCCTTTGTTTTGTTTAGTTTTGTTTTGTCTGCCTGAGATTTGGAGGAAATACAAACCCAGTCTACTCTAAATTAAATTTCCTTTTGTATTTTTGAACCAGACAAATAGTGTAAAATTCAGTTCTCCTACTAGTCAGTTGCCATAAAATCCCATAAGATGCTATTTTTATTTTTCTTCTACCAAGAGCCGAAACATGAGAGACAAAATTTCCTTACTGTCAGACTGTCCTCAAATTGTCTTCTAGTTAACTATCTCTTTTTATGCTATAGAACTTTCTTTATTCTTTACTTCATGTGTGGTGAATTCCTATCTAGTTCCCCAGCCAGCACACGTACAAGTCAACAGATTCTCAGCATATCCCTCCCTTCACAGGTACATGAATTCATGATACACAGTAGCTTCAGCAACTGCTTACTGTCCAAGTTTTGTCTTTCCAGTTTGTTCTGACCTCATAGAAATTCTGTTTTTCTATGGCATATACATCTACTCTTTTAAAGAATATGATTTACATTTTGTCTAATAATTTTTGATATTTTGTAGTCACTGGTTCATAATCTCTAGGAACCACTTTGAAGTGAACATGTCCATCTCAGTTTTTGTGAATATTGACTTGTTTAGCTCATTAAAAAGTGGATTCCATTTTGGAAAGGGTAATTTTATCCTACTTTCAAGCTAATTAATGTAAATAAAACTTAAAAATAAGTTTTAGAAATTTACTTCTACCTCCAGTCATATGGCAATAATTACTGCTTATTGAGAGTTTGCCAAAATGTATTTGATAGTTTTTTAATAATTATCTCCTTTGCAGTAGCATACTACAAGTTTTCAAAAATATAGTTATCTCTTTGGTATTCTGGGGTTGACAATCACTCAGGATAGCTTTTAGATTACATATTTTGGACCACAATACTTTGTAGCATAATGTTCTGCATGGTGTTGATAAAGAAAATGAGCTATAAATTCCTTTCTCAAACCTACGTGCTAATCCCTGTCACAGATTCCGTAAAGCACAATCCTCTACATATGCTAGTGCTTACTAACATTTTTTATCCAACTTCACTGAGGCTAATCATGAAGAATGAGCATCCTATCTATTTTTTTCTAACTATAAATATAAAGAAGACAGAAATATACAAAGCAAAAAATACACTAATTGTATTTTAAGTGAACTATTAAAAATATTTTTAAATGAATTGACCAAAACATAACTATAAAGTTAAATATAATAATATTTACAAATATTCTATTTCCCTGATTTGGAAATACATTTTCTGTATAATATAGACAAATACTGATTTAATATATTTTCACTTTTACCCACTGAAGACTAGTATTTAATTTACTAGTGCTTCCACTGTGGAATCTCTATTGTAATCCATACATGATATTCTAGTCATGTCACTGACATTGGAGTAAGTAAAATTTTGGTGTTAATATATCCATAACCTGAAGAAGAACCCATATAAACTATTATCTGTGACAGAAACACATGGCCCCTCTTGGACATCAAATCTCTGGTGTGTGTTGCAAATTTTCCTACATCATAATCATCACATTTTTAATAAAAATTGGAGGGATTACTTAATTCATGACTACTTATGTTTGCTCATAAGGGAAACATATTTTTCTCAGTTATTTATGTTAGTAAAAGGTTGTTTATCTTGTTGTTTTCATAAGAAATTTTGTATTTATCCATAATCAATTTATCTGTAAATCTGAGCAAAGATACTCCTTTCAGCACTCACAATATATGAAGTCCATAAAAATTTGGGGTGAGAATGGTAGCGCTTATCTGGTAGATCTTCAAGTGTTTCTTATAGAACATGGCTTAGAGTAAAATTACAGAGCCAGATAATCCTGAGAACAACTCACATTGTTTAGCATTTACTGTTTTTTTTTCTACATTTGGTTTCCCACATAATTAACCAAAATACCTTTGTTATTATATTTTTTGCTGGTATTTTAGCATGGCATTATTTTTGTAACACATAGTGTAACCTAGCTGATATAGTCTTAACAAAAGTTTTAAACAGTTTATATACATACAATTGCTAACACTTTACTTTCACACATACACACACAGTACTATTCTGAGGCTGTATGTGTTTGCATTCATACAAGGCTGTGTCTATGTGTCCCATGGAAAGCAAATAGTCTCTCCATTGCCTAATTTTCTAAAATTCCTTGTTGAGAGTGATGTCACATCTGTATGTAAGTGTATGTATTACACATATGTGTTTGGTTTTGTACATACATATAGATACTCACATAGGTGCATAAGATATATGATGGTGCTAATTAGAATCACCTAAAGAGATTTCAACTTATAATACTAAAACAATAAGAATTGTAAAGAACTGCTTACTTTTTAGCTTAGTCCGTGTCATTTAACAAGTCTTTCACGTTCTCAAAGCTCAATACATTTTTGTCCAGTTGACACAAGAAACTCTAATTTCTCTGTTAGGCGTCCTAAATAGCCACAAGTTTGCAATATGAGAAGAAATCAAGAGGGGAAAATAAAATTTCTAGGGCTTTAAATCAATGATCCTTCTCGAGAAATACCTTAAAAACTTGCCATGAAACTGTTTTACTGTTGCGTCTCCAGGATTCTGCTTCATTGCTCATTTGTAAAAACAAACATTTGCCATGAAGACATAACTGCCAATTCAGCTTAAATAAGACAAATGAGATAATGAGACCAGTGGCAGATTTGAGTTGACAAATCCTAGAGAATGCCCAGCTCTAAGTAAAAAGCTTTCCTTTCCTGCCAAAAGGTCTATATGCTAATACTAACTAATTTGCCAATGCAGGCTCTACATTGTTTGACAATAGCTGAGCATCCCAATTTGTTACAGTTGTGACATCAATTTGGATGTAAAGTGTAGTTCGATCTAGTAATCTATGCAACCTCTTAACCCAGCAACCAATCACACAGATGCATACTTTGTACTGAAAAGGCTTAGAAAGCAGAGAGGTTTTTTTCTTTGTTTGTTTTGTGTGTGTGTTTGTGTTTTTTTTTTGAAAGCTCAGGATATATGAATATTGAGAGCATAATAGTATGGACACTATACCTGTGACTCTCACCTGCTCATATCCTGGTTACAATAATAAAGGTGAAATAAAATATATTATTTACTTTAACGTAATAGGATCATTCAGGATATTTGCTCTGGCCTAGTTATTCAAATATCTATAACTTAACCACCAAATTGATGGATTTTGAAAGGTCAATTTAGAATGTCACAAAAAGGTTTTTGTTTTTTTCTTAAATCTTCATAGAGTTCTGAAATAACCACAGGTATTGATAAATGCATATACATTTTAATCAGTTTTCTTAATTATTTAAAATAGGAATGTGTCTATGTTTTATCTTACTCTTCATAATCTTTGCTATAGTATATTATACTAGAAATAAATTAATATTTCACTTTGAAGAAATATTGCATTTAAAAATTAACAAAATGGGTGCTTGGAGTTTGGAATGCTTGCTTCATTACTTTAAAAATTATCCTAAATTAAGCAATAAAAATACCATAGTTTTATATGGGGAAGAAAATTATCATTAAAAAATGTTTATTTTAAATGAATACAAATTGATGTGGCTCATTCATTTAAGAAGTAGACTGGAAATTCAAGGCCGTAATTCAGACTTTGTAAACTGCACTGAGAGATTCAGTTAGGACAGATCACCAAAAATGAATGCACAACAATTTGTAGTTACAAAATTATACTAATCCTACCATTATGAAATTAGCTTTTAAAAAAAGTTTGCCTGCCCTGAGAAAACCACATTTAAACAACAACAACCATGAAACAGAGAAGATTTTGGTACATTTTTTGACAATTTATGATATTTGAAAACTTCTTTAAATAGAAAACCTTACTTCAAATTTAAAATGTTTGTAGAAGATATAGGAGCTTAAAATACTTTAAAATCACAAAAATATTCAGCATTTTGACAAAAAAATTAATTCTTATCTACTGAGTATTATCAAGGGAGAAAATAAGCTAAAAATATCAAAATCCATTCAATTTTTCTTATTTGTTATTTTTTTCTTGAGACAGAGACTCTCTCTGTTGCCCAGGCTGGAGTGCAGTGGTGTGAACTCGGCTCACCGCAACCTCCGCCTCCCGGGTTCAAGCAATTTTCCTGCCTCAGCCCCGCGAATAGCTGGGATTACTGGCGCTCACCACCATGCCCGGCTATTTTTTGTATTTTTAGTAGAGACAGGGTTTCGCCACGTTGGCCAGGCTGGTCTCGAACTTCTGACCTCAAGTGATCCGCCTGCCTTGGCCTCCCAAAGTGCTAGGATTACAGGCGTGAGCCATGGCGCCCGGCAAAATCCATTCAATTTTTAACAATGTATTCAAAAATAATTCTACACTCTAACTCTGACTGTAAATGATAATATTTGTAGAAACATAGAATCACAATAAACTTGGAAGTCATATGAATTCACTTTCAGACTAATGTGAAAAATGTGAATTTAATACTTGAATATTTTCTATCACAAGTGCGGTAGGCAGCCTCTAAAACAGCCCCTAATAATTTCACATCCCAGTATGCATGCCCTTATGCAATTTCCTTCCTTTGATTATGTGCTAGACTGAGTGACTCACTTCTAATGAATAGAATACGGCAAAAGTTGTGGATGCTACTTCTAAAATTAGGTTACAAAAAGATGACTTTTATCTTGCTTGCCCTCTCATTCACTTGCTCTGGGGAAAGTAAATTGCCATGTTAAGAGCTACCCTATTGAGAAACCATAGGCTAAATAATGCTGTCTACAAATAACATGTGTCACAGAAATCTGAGGCCTGCAAAAAGTCACATGAATGAGCTTGAAAGTATTTCATTCCCAGTTGTGCCTTGATTGCAGCGTTTGAAATACTCTGAATCAAAGGTGCCTAGGTAAGCCATCCCTAGATTCCAAACCCATGGAAACAAGAAAATGACAAATGGTTGTTGTTTTAAGCTGCTAAATGCTGGAGTTGTTTGTTATATAATATTAGATACCAGTACAAGTTTTGCTACCTAGAAGTGTTGTGCTGCCGTAATCAATTTCTAAAACCGTGAGAGTAGTTTTTGAATCAGGAAGTGAGTTAAGACTGGAAAGATTTTGAGGTTTCTTTGGAAAAGCCAAGTTTCTTTGATGAGACTCTCAGTAGAAATCTGGACTTTGAGGAGGTTGTTGATGAGAACTCAAAAGGAAATGATTAAAATTATTGAAAACTGGAGAAAGGGGAATCCCTGTTATATAGTGGCAGAAAAGTTGACAACATTGTCATTTGTCATTATGTGGAAAGATGTGCCTAATAAACCATGAACTAAGGATCTACCTAAGCAAGTTCTCAAGCAAAGCGCTGAGGTTGCCATCTGGGTTTTCCTTACTGCTAATAGTAAAATGAGATAAAGAAGATATAAACTGATGGAAAAACTGTTACATAGAAATGAATCCTATCTTTGTTATTTTGAAACAAAACAAAACAAAACAAAACAAAACATCCTTATCCTCTTCTGATGGCAAAAGATGCCAAAGTTAAATGTTTTCTTAAAAAGTTCAAATCCAGGAGCCTGCCAGGAAAATATGAACAAGAAAAGGGACTCAAGGATGTATCTGAAAAATATTTTCTTAAGTTAAGTTCTTAGAAGTTCGAAGGTGGTGCCTCAAAGTACTCATTATTTCTACAAAAGGCACTTAAAAAGATTAAGAGTGTACCTCACAGTTCCTCCCAATCAACAGCAGACCCTCTAAGAAAGTTAAAGTGTTTGTCTTCAGCTCTCCTAGTAGAAGCCCAGGGTACTGAAAGGCTATCTCAAAGGCATTTATGGATGTGGCTTTGTCTAATGGAGTTTAACCCAGTGAGATTCACCAGCGGTTGAAAAAGTTCTTGAAAAATTCATAGTAGAAACATTGCTAGCTTGGACTGGGAAAAAAAAAAAAAACAACAGAAAGTACAAAATGAAAATAGTTTGTTGTACCTCCAAAATTCTGCTGTCAAGAGGAAGAGAGAAAACTATTCACCTGCAAACAAATGCTATTTTTTATGAGAATCGAGAGATGACTCAGAAGGCAGAACCAAGATCCCAGGAAGCAGAATTGACAGGCATGAAGATTTATTCCCAGGCCTTGATATCTAATCAGAGAACTTTCATTATTTCCCTGGCTAGATTTCAGAATTGCCACGGACCAGAGACTCATTTGTGTCCTTCTTATTCACTCTTTTTGAATAGGAATGTTTTTAGAAGTTGTCCTCTGTTTGTCCCATTATTTTATGTTAGATGTATGGGGCATAAGACAATCTGTTTCCTTGGTTTCACAAATTAAGAGGAACCACAGACAGACATGTGTTTAGATGACAATGAAATGGAGCTACAATCTATGAAATTATGACTTAAACCTCAAAATAAGAATTCCTCCCAGGCGGAATGATAGCTATAACCAAGGTAATCCTGCTCACTATGAGAGAAATTATACTCAAAGTGCTGTACTTAGGGAATTATCTTAAGAGTCTTGTGCAGAATTGGACCTGATTTAGATGGATTCTGGACTTTGAGCTGGTGGTATAATGGTCTGTCACTTTTGGTGACCATGAAGGGGTGGAGTACATTTAATATGTGAAAAAAAAAACATGAATTATTGGGATCCAGACATTCAACTGTGAAGACAGTTTATAAGATGGCCTCTAATAATTCCATATATTGGTATTCATACACTTGTATAATCTCCTATATTTAATTGCAGGCAATATCTAGTGATTTACCTGTAACAAATAGAATATGGCAAAAGTGATTAAATGTCACTTCTGTGATTAGGTTATAAAGATACTATTACCTCTGACTTGCTGGAGTTCCCTCCCTTAGGGAAAAGCCAGATGCCATATTTTAAGCTGCCTAACAGAGAGGCCCACATGGTAAGAAACTAATATTTCCATTCCACTGCCAGGTTTCCATCCAACCTAAAGCCTGCCAAAGTTCACATGACTTTACTTGGGACTCTCTCACTTGAGCATTGAGATGGCTAGATGACCACAGCACTAATCAACCTCCTGAATGCAGCTTAGTAAGGGATCCTGAATGGGAAGCTCTAAGCTAAACTGTGCTGATCTATGATCCACAGAAACCATGAGATACCAAATATTTGTTGTTTAAGCTACTAAGTTTGAGGGTAATTTGCTATGCAACAACAGATCACAAGTAAAACTAAAAAATATATTTGACAAAGTAATTATTATATAATTCATATATTTTATAATCTTTTAATAAAACTAAACTGGAATATATTTCTCAAAATATTATCAACCAGACAAAATTTAAAAGAAAGACATGATATACTCATATTTTCTGAGCACCCATTTTGTTGGTAGAGTTTTATGTATCATTTTTTCTAATAAGCACATGTACCTTCTGTAGAATGCACACCAAATTCATTTTATTATTGTGTAAATGGGTTCAAAGCAGTTAAATAAATTACCCAAGATCAAATAATTAGCAAGTATTGATGCTTGTTTTCAAACAGAAATGTTTAATTTAAAAGCCCTTGTATCTGCTACTACATTATGTTACATCTATTAGTCTTTTCTATTTTATGCATAGAAGCTCTTAATTATTGAACTTTTTAGACCATATTTAAATTTTCTCCTTTCTAAGATAACTTCAATTGATTTAATTCTTTAAAAATACGGTGTTTTATACAACCCAATCACTGACTCAGTATCATTTGTTCTTAAACTCAGATTTATTTGAATGACTCACAAGAAAATGTTTCCAATACAAGTTTAGTTAGCTCTCAAGGGAACAAAGTAGCGCATATGACCCACAAAAAAGTATCAGTTTCACCCACAGATTTCATAATATTCATGGCTCTCCAGGATCTCCTCTGTACAGGCAATGTTTGACTGCAAAAGTAGAGGCTGAACTCACAGACTACTAAAACTTAGGGAAGCAACCACTTTCCTTCTTCACCTAGCTTTTCCTAAAGCTCCTCTAGCAATATGTGTCACGTCATATCTTTCCAGGGCAGCCACAACTCATTCATGGAGTTTAACAATAAAGAATTCTGATAACCAAGTACAATTTGCCTAGTATGTCATTGAGCTGATTGCCAGAAGTTTGCAGGGGACAAAGTTGCAAGATGGCAAATCCAGAGTCATATTCTCTGCTGCTTCTGGATATGGTGTAAAAATTCATTCCCACTGTGAACCCTTTAACACCAATCTAATTTTGAATTCTGGATAAGTCAAGTCATATATCATTTTAATATATTTTTATATCTCTTTTCAAAAATGTCTATTTTTGATGTTGTAAACAGAAAAGATTTTTATGTCTATAGCTGATGAAGTATGTAAAATTCAAGTAATATTAGTATGAGTGACAAAATATTTTGGTCTTAACCACAGTTTTTACAAGTTTTAAGTAATTTTTAACCAATTTTATTTTACTTTTTATCTCTTCATTTATTAGCCGTTATACTTTTCAACAGATAAAGATGAAAGATGCATATCAAGTTATTCTGAAACTAAATTCATTTCCTCTTAAGTCAGTTTTCATGACAGCTACAACAATTAGGAATTGCAAATCAGTTTTTCCAACTAACTTTCCATTCTATGGTTTCTCATTAGAATATTTCCTCTTCTCCTTACTTTTTTCAAACAACCACAAATCCTTTATTACACCAATTAACCAGTAGATGTGTTATTAAAATAATGATTTGTATACAAAATGTATATTAACAATATGCCAATGGTGTCTAATTTATATTATGTTCAGTAAGACAAGTAGTTATCACAAGTCACTGTGCATTAATTGGGGGCCTGTTAAGTTTACAGCTCAGCCATATCCAGCTACAAAACAAATCAGCTTTGACAAATATTGTATTATAAACATCATTGTGTTCCATGGTACATCTACTTCCCACTGGGATGAGATGTTGCTTATTATATTTTGCCCAGCTCCCACCAATTGTCTTAACAGGAAGTCTTTCTTAATTAATTCTTCTCTGGTGACATCCTTCACAGCTTGAACTGGTGTGAGCTCCTCTAGCATGGATTCCAGTTACTGGCTTCACAACATATTTGATTCCATGGTTGTCAACATATAAGATGACAGCTCATCCTGGGTCATCCAAACTGTAGTTTGGATGGTTGTCTCCTCCAAATCTCATGCTAAAATTTAATCCCCAATGTTGGAGGTTGGGCTTAATGGGAGGCATTTGTGTCACAGGGGTAGATGACTCATGAATAGATTAATTCCCTCCCTGGAGGGGCAGGATGGATGAGTAAATTATCTGAGTAAATTCTCTTGTGGAAACTCTATTAGTTCCCACAAGAGCTGGTTGTTAAAAGGAGCCTGGCACATTCAGGCTTGCTCTCTTTTGCTTCTTTATTCACCGTGTGAAATCTGCACATGCCAGGCCCCATCGCCTTCCACTATGAGTGGAGGTAATCCAAGGCGCTCAACAGAGGCAGATGTTCATGCTATGTTTTTTTTTTTTTTGTACAGCCTAAAGGACCATAAGCCAAATAAACTTTTAAAAAAAATTGTAAGTAAATAGCAATACAAACAGTGGACTAATATGGAAAACTGATACTGAGAAATGAGATGTTCATATAAGGATACCTGAAAATGTTAAAATCGTTTTGCAACTGGGTAGTGGACAGAGGTTGGAAGACTTTGGGGGCTCAGAGGAAGACAGGAAATTGAAAGAAAGATTGGAACTTCTCAGAGATTGGTTAAGTGGGTGTGACCAAAATGTTGACAGACAGTAAGGCCCATGCTAATGAGGTCTCAGATAAAAATGAAAGACTTATTGAGAAATGGAGTAAAGGTTACCCTTATTATGCCATACCAAAGAACTTGGCTGCATTTTGTTCATACCTTAAGGCTTTGTTAAATGCCAACCTTAAGAGTGATGACCTAGGGTATCTGGCAGAAAAAATTTCTAAGCAGCAAAGCGTTTAAGATGTGGTATGGCTGCTTCTAACAACCTAACTCAGATGTGGGAGCAAAGGAATAATCTAAAGGTGGAATGTATTATTAGAAGAAAAGCAGAGCATAAACATTTCTAAAATTCACAGCCTGACCATGTGATATTGACAAGAAGAGTGTTTTTAAGAGATGACTCCAAGGGTGCTGTGGAGCAACCAGTTGCTAGAGAAAATAGCAAGGATAAAAGAGTGCCAGGTGCTAATAGTCAAAACAATGGGAAAAAGACCCTGAAGATATTTCAGCAATTTTTGAGGCCACCTCTCCTATCACAGTTCCAGAGACCTAGGAAGACAGAAAAGTTTTGGGGGACAGGCCTAGGTGCTACTGCACTATACTACCTGGGGAAGCTTCTCTCTGCATTCCAGTCCTTCAGTTTGGATCACCCATGGCTTAAATGACCCCAGGTATGACTTAAGCCACCACTCTTGGGGGACAATTTATAGGCCTTGGTGGCATCCACATGGTATTAAGTCTGCAGGTGCCCAGAATGCAAGAGCCATGGGAGCGTGGCAGCTTTCATCTAATTTCAGCTAATGTATCAGAAAGCCTTAACTCCTAGGCGGAAGCCTATCACAGGGGCAGAGCCTCCTGAGAGCCTCTACTAGGGTAATGCCTAGTGGAACCGTGAGAGCAGAATTGCCAACCTCCAGATCCCAGAATTGTAAAGCCACTGGCAGCTTGTGTCATCAGCCTCAAAAAGCTGTTAAGCATTTGACTCCAACCCATGAGAGCAGCTGTGAGGTCTGTGCCCAGCAAGACAATGGTGGCAGAGCACCCAAGGCCTTAAGAGCCCACCACTGGCACCAGTGTGCCTGGAATGTGGGTTATGAGGTCAAATATTATTTGGGGGCTTTAAGATTTAAGGTCTGCATTGCTGGGTTTTATACTAGTGTGGGACCTATTACCCCTTTCCTTTGGCTGATTTTTCCCTTTGGTAATGGAAATGGTTACCCAGTGCCTGTAAGCCATTGCATCTTGGAAATAAATAACTTAGTTTTTATTTTACAGGCTCACAACTCTAAGGAACTTACTTTGAGTCTGAGATGAGACTTTTGACTTTGGGCTTTTGAGTTGATGGTGGAATAAGTTAACAATTTTGAGAACTATTGGGATGGAATGATTGCATTTTGCACTATGAGAATGCTATAGTTTGGTGGAATGCTGTAGTTTGGATGTTTGTCCCCTCTAAATCTCATGTTGAAGTTTGACCCCAATGTTGAAGGTGGGGCCTAATGGGAGATGTTTTAGTCATGAGGCAGTTTCATAGTGAATAGGCTCATGACCTCATAGAGGGTGAGTGTGAGTGAGTTCTTGCTCTAATAGTTACTACTTCCTGCCAGAGCTGGTTGTTTAAGAGTCTAGCACCTTCCTTGTCTCTGTCTCTTGCTTCCTTACTCACCATGTGATCTCTGCACATAACAGCTCTCCTTTGCTTTCCACCATGAGTGAAAGCAGCCTGAGACTCTCACTAGAAACCAATGAGAGTAGTGCCATTCTTCTTGGAAATCCTGCAGAATTATCAGCCAAATAATCCTCTATTCTTTATAAACTGCCAAACTCAAATATTTATTTATAGCAACACAAATGGCTAAGTGTCACTCAGTAAAATTGCCTTATTATTTTATGGATAGATTTTCTCTAAACACTTATTGTTTATCATCTTTCCGAGTATTGCCAGGTTTGACTAGTTTCTTGCCAAAGTCATCCGTCTAAAATTTCTATATTGTAATATATTATGTACTTTTCAACGTTGTGTAATACTTCTAAAAACGTTTTTTCTGCTTGGCTCAAAACACATAGCTACAAATCAATGGTTCCTGAACCCCTACAAGATCACCGGGGCTGGTGTTGACTTTGCCACTACAGTTGCCATTGCTACTATTGAGTATAAGTATAGTCTAGAAAAATTGTATTTGCATCCCCCATTTTTGTTTATTAATAAATCATTAATTTGCACATTCCACTCCTAAAATCTACTCAGTCTATGTGTGCCATAAGAACTGCGTAATTAGAGTTTTTTTGGAGTTCTAAAAGAGAACATCAGTGAGGGTGTACTCTGTATTATCCTTATATTAGTCCCTCTCATTATGATCAACCCATTATCTTCCTCATTATGTTTCAAATCGTGTTATTAAGTTCATGCACATTCACATTTATTATATTTGAAACAGCAAAGCAGGCTCTGGCATATCAGGCAAGCTGCAGCAATACAAAATCCCTCATATATAGGCAACTGCTTCAACAATGTGTCACGCTGGTGCACAGATCACATGTGTACATGAGATCAATTATTGTATAATCATAAATCTGTGCAATTCAAAGATAATGTCTTCAGATTTAAGCATGAAAAATGGATTAGTGAACATAATCTATAAACATTTAACCAAAAGAAGGTTCCAGTGACCGAAATTCAGTAAGGCCATTAGACAGTGCTACATCACATGGATTTTTTTGTTTTTGTTTTTGTTTTTTTCATCCAGAATAACCAGAATTAATTTTTGGTAAGTTTCCTATATCATCTTCAGTCTAACTGACATTTCTCAAAAAGAAACAAGATCGCTCATCTTCCCCAGGGAACACAAACAAACTTCGATCACTCTCTTGTACTGATACAATCTTGAGGGAACAAAAAAATTAGCAACTTTCCTGGTATTATCACTCATTTCCAGGTTCCTTTCCTTTAAACTACAATGCTGTCTATTTTTACTTATCTCCTGACTCTTTCTACCTAGATGGCACTGAGGGGTTCAAGTACAGTGCTCAATCGTAAAACTAGCAGAAGGAATTCTCTTGCATTTATCCTCACTCTTGGCTTTCTGAGCAACAGCTATTCTTCCGACCAAGCAATGCAGGCCAACAGAAAGTCTTTTCAACCCATGAATTCCTTTGGAATAAGTACTACAAGGTTTAAAGGCTTAGAGACAATGACTTGTGCCAAAATGTCTTTCTTGATAGTAGCTAACCAATTGAAGCAAGGTGATGGTACTATGGGATCCTACAATAAAACAGAAATAACTTGTCAAATGATAAAGACAAAGAGTTTTATTATGACATAATGCCCTACACATTAATTCTCACTTCTGCACTGCCAAAGATTCTAATTTAGATCTCTCAAGTCTTAAACCCAGTTGTCTAATCCTGCAGGCAAGTCCTCTATTCCTTTTTTTCATTTTTTAGCAAATGTTTGTATTGCTCCTTCCATGTTCCTCTCAAACCACTACTTTGAGAGTGAGAATGAAACATCGCCAAACAATATGGTGCTTTTAGCCCATAACCGTATCTCAGTCACTGGGAAGTAGGTCTGTTAAGGTGATAAAATATATATGGGTGCCCCAAACTGAAATAGTCCACATTATCCCTATTCTTCTAAAACTTTCTCAACCATTGCTTCAGTAATGAGAATTACAATAGAAAAGTGGAGAATGTACCAATGTCTATCAAATCCTTAAAAATCCTCTCTAGGCTACAGGTAACGGTCTAATTGATCCACCTGATAATCATGGACTGGGCTCTATCCCTGTGAAATTAATTCCATGCTAGTTTTTTTTTACTTAAGTCTTGTGTTATTCTGAAGAGTCATAGGCAACTATTGGTACAATCGAAATAAGGAAATATATCTTCATCCAGCCCAGTTTTATAGTCCGGTAGTCCCTATGACAATGCATTTCTTATACTCACTATGCAACTTCAAGTATTGTTTGAAATGTCACATTTCACTCTCTTTAGAAATTCCCGCTAGATTTTTAGGGAGCATCCAACACATCCTATCCTGTCTTTATTCTCTGAGGCTTCAGAAGTCCTTCTAAAATCAGAGAACTCCACATTCAGGCATTTTTAATTTTCCAATTGTCTATCACCTTGTTAATAAATCATACAGGTGGCTATCACTACTGCCCAAGAAGCTGTAAAAGCCCACACACCACTCAGAACAGTTTTGCCATAAAACAAAATGTACTACTGCAAGTAATTCAGCCTCTTGTACTACTCTTTTCTGCTTTTTCAATGACTTTTTTCCTTCCCTAGATGAATTGCTAAAATCCCAAATTTTCTGAGAAGTTCTACACACCCTGACATATACCATGCTTCCAGCATTGTTTCATCAAGATGAGAGTTATATGGTCAGGTTATTCTGCAATTGGATATGGGAGATTGAAGGGGTCCTTGGGTTGGTTGAAGATGAGGTAAATGGTAGCCAAATCATGTGATTTCCCTCCTGAGGCACCACTTCAGTATGTCTGTATGTATACAGTAGACATGCACACACACACACACACACACACACACACACACACACACACACTTTTACTTGATAAATTAACTGTTGGAAGCCTCTTCCTTAGACTAGCCATTATTTTCATCATAAGCTCAGAGTGTCCTCTTTCTGAAATTTTCTAACCTTTTGCCATCTTCAAATCCCATGCAACATAATTTAAAAAGCAAACTCCCTACTGTATCCTGTATTCCATTAGTGATGATTGCTGTTTCCACTAGAGCCTAACATCAAATCAATTGTTTTTATTGAAAGGAGAAGCAGCATTTGGTAGCTCCCAGATGTATATCCTTAGTAACCTGTAGCAGAGGATTGTGGAGGCAAGATCTGACTTCTGTTAAAAAGCCAGAAGAGTATGGTGGACAAATTTATAGAATGTCTAATAGCATGTGCTCATTTGGGTCTTATGGCCTCAGTGGTGCAGCACTTTTTATATCCCAAGTTGTGAAACTCTATTCAGTTCTGCATTTGAATTGTCTTCTTCCTAGTCACTTAGTCCTCCTTTCACTGTACCTATTTTAAGTAGGCAATGAGATTGCAAAAATCAGGAAGTTGTATAATCTAGAATGAAAAACTACCACTAGATGTTGAACTGTCTTCTTCATATTCAGATTCTTTAGAAACAGTAGTTTATCTCTATTTTTGGAAAGATTTTTTGAGGTACCAGGCAAATGATTCTCAAAATTTCACAGGATTCTTGGCAAATTCCTGAATTTTTGAAATGTTTACCTTCAAGAATTCTCTATAAGACTCATGTGGCTTTTTTGTCAAGTTTTTTTTTTGCTTCCTTTTCCAATTCTTCTACTGTTTAATGCCAACAACACAATGATTCAGCCTGCTTTTCACCAATATCATGCCCCAAATTCTCCTCATAAAATTACAGCAGCCCATGGTGCAATTTAAATACCTTTGACATTGTGTTACCGGGAAGTGTGGAAGTCCTTGATTCTTGTCTTACTTGGGAGAAAGAATTAGGCCAAGAGACGAATTTAGCAAAGAGAGCAGAGAATTTATCGAAGAAAAGTCAATCGAAGGGAGTTTACTGAAGGAAAATAAAGAGCAGAGATTTGATTGAAGGACATACACTCCATGAGAGGAACAGGCTGGTCTGGCTGGTAAATAGCAGTAGTAGCAGCAAGGGTTACATAGCAAAAGAGACAGAACACTCTGAAAGACAAGGCAGAGCAGGTAGCTTAAAAGAAAAGGAGTCAGCAGTCCCAAGAGTTCTCCACTGTGTTTTTTATTATGTGGGACTCTTGCTTTAAGCTCCCTCCTCTGTCTCAAGGACTTTGTCTTTGTCTAGTTTCCCATTTGTGCCTTAAATCCTCACCATTTTCCCCAGCTAGTTCCCACCCATAGGTTTGTGGGATTCTCCCTTACTGTCAGTGGCTGCACAAGTATGGGCCCAGGGTTGACTACAGATTCTACCTACTGGCAGCCGTGCTCATTACTGCCACCCCAGGAAGGATGTATTGTGGTTAAATCTTTACTTATTCTGCCTGTGTTTCTCTTAGGAATTGCTCCTTGGCCCTCCTTTCTCTCTTATTAGCGTGTAGCTAGATGCATTCTGACAAGTTAACTGTGGAGTGAGCTTCTTAAGGGGTGTTTTGGGTCATTCCTTTCTGCATAGGCATTTATCTTCCTCTCTGCTCATATCTAGAATGCATGTTTTGGGTGGTCTCTGGGGTGTGAAATTTTCCAGACCTCCTTTTCTCAGGGAGTCCCTCTCCTGCTCATGTCTAGCTATCTGCCTACTCTAACAATTATAGTAAAATTATGTTGACTTTGTACCCACCTAAAGATGAACTGAGCTTTACTTTCTTTTGCTGTAGGTACAAAAACAAGGCATCAGCCCAGTCACCTTTCACTGTTCTTTGTCTGCTGCATCTTTTGGATAGCTTATCAGGTACTACAGCCCTTATAAAGTTTACTATATCATTCATTCACCATTAGTCTCCCATCAGACTCCAAAATTTGCTTAACAATTTCAGACTGTTATAAAATAGGTGCATTGATATTATTACCCCTACTTCTACCATTTTAAGTCAAAGTAGAAATTTTCTGCTGCCCTTAGGGAATTCTATATATATCACTAAATAAGGCTGAGGAAATTTCACTTTTTATGTTCAATTTATTCTGGCAGAGGGCAGACTTGGCTGAAATTTGACCTGAAGGAGATAACAGCAATGTTTACCACTTCTGTCACAATCATTGCTAATATGGATTGAGGTGAATACCTTGTAGTTTCTAGCATTTCAATCTGTAACTTCATTTTTAACTGAATGCCGTTCAAGAAAGCATCTCTCTAACCACCCAATTCTGCTGAAATCCCTGCAGTTTCTTTTCACTGTCACTGGCAGAGATGCTATGGTATTGGGGACCTTTATCCAATAAGCCAAAGAAGAATTGCTCCATATTCCTTTATATTTAACCTAAAAGTTTCACAGAGACTTGATGTTCATGCTGGAAGTTTCAGTTGGGAATTCATGGACTAAATTATACTTCATAGATTAGATGAAATTCTGCAACATGTTTCAGCTCTCCCATTTAGTTCTTCTTTCAGTTTATCTATTTTAAATTCATCCAGAAAAGATAGATTTAATGTGTCAAAAATCCTCTAAGGGAGATGATTTGTAAAGTAGATGCTCTGTGGGCACCCATCTATTTTTTTCACTTTAATCACTCCCCGCCCTATTTAATATACAACAGAACAATCCCAAATGACTTAATCTTTTTTTCCCCAACATTTCCCTTAGGCTCAGAGTTTCCCTTTTTCTTTGTTGTTTTTCAAATTGCTCTAACTTTTTGTGCTTACTTAAACTCCATCAAAGATAATTGAGGATGCTGTTCTACTACTAAGTTATAATGTTCTTTTGTCCCCTGAAATGAAAGATTGACGTTTCCTTGAATTATTGTTTCCATCATTGTTTGAAGAAGCAGCACATCATTGGAGATAGCTCTATTTTGATTATTGTATAACCAACCCAATGGGGTTGCTCCCTTTAGCACTTTAATTGTTCAATGGGCTTGTTCCATTTTAACATAAAAAGGGAAGAGGACAATTCTCATTTTTCCCCTGACTCTGGATTTTACCACCTTAAAGGGGGGCAGATGTGCTACATTTTTGCCATGAATGAATTGAATGCCAAAACCACAGCTAATTTTAACTAGGTACTCATTCCAAATGGATTTCTTTATTCTTTAACACCTAAGCATCAAACTAGTAGATTAACCTTAATTTTCTTTCAAATTCTTCCAAAGAGTACTGAAACATCGATATGAAAACCTTTTCAGCTTTATTGTAGTATAATTGACATAAAAATTGTATATATTCAAAAACGTATGCATTATGAAATTATTACCACAATTAAGCAATATATCCATCACCAGATGTTGGTAAAAATGAATCGTTTTTTTTCAAATAATCAAATTAATTACTCAGTCCCTAGTTAATGGTTTCAATTTTCCAATGCAGTCAACAGCAATCACTGTAGTTTTGGGGAGGGGGGATTTTCGCTATTTGTTTTCTACTCAATTGCAGTCAAACTTATAATATATAACTTGCATTAAAAAGACAAATCCCTGATCACATGTGGCAATATTTTCACCATCTCAGACCGCAGATGGCTTGGCAATCACCTAGGGATCAAATACTTATCAGTTCCTTTCTCCCTATTTTGTCTCTCACCTCATAAATCTTTTGCTATATTGAATAGAGGTCATTGTGTCAATTCCACTTCTACCATTAATCTGCCTGCTACACAATCATTGATCCAACATTCACAAGAAATGTTATGTCTTCAACCTATTTTACTTCCATTGAATGACTCACAATAGGCAATACAGTACACTGACCTGCAGTTGCTTTGGGAGGTAAAGTTCCATCTCAAGCACAATTTGCTGGCTTCACTGCACAGGTCCATGTCACTATAAAAGACAAAGTTGACGATGGTTTTGTCCATTTTAATTCATTAAACGTATCCCTGCCATTTGTTTCCTGTCTTAAACTCTGCTTGTCAAGCAGCCTATCAAGCAATATATGTCAAGGCACATGCTTTCCATTGCAGCTGGAATCTACCAGTCAGAATTTCATAAAAAATAATTCTGACAATGACATGCAGTTGCTCATCTTGGTAGAACATAAATGAGGCATCATTCCACATTTATCTTTGAAGTAGTCTTGGATCATATTTACAGAACTTTCTGAGTCTAGCATAATAGTTTTGAGCATCCATTGTCTTATTATTTGCGTGTAGTATCTGAATACGTCATTGTAAACCAAAAAGCATCTGTGACAGGTCTCAGTGAACGTAGAGGTTTATCTGGCCAAGATTGAGGGTACGCACAGGTAAAAGAAACACAAAACCACAGGAATATTTGTAATCTATGTTTTTTCCAAAAAGGGTTTGGGGACTTAAATATTTTCAATATTTAAGGGAAAAAGAGCAGGTAACAGAGGAAAGAGGGAAAAAAAAAGCAGGGAGTGTAGATAAAAAGGGGCAAGTGTTTGCATTTTTCCGAAGCTTTGATCAGCGGTTACTGAATCCACATGTTTTACATGTGAAATGATGGGGTAGAAGAATAGTCTATTATGTATTTTTCTGGTTAGCTCAGTTAATCTACATTAATATACATTTGTCTCAGGTGGGTAGAGGGATGACTCCTGGGCCTGTCTTGTCTTGTACCTGTGAAGATAAGCTGTTGATTCACATTGTAAGTGTGAATTCAACAGAACTGTTTTGTGGTAAAGATCTTAGGGCCTACAAGACATTTCCTCAGGAGCAAGTTGTGAGAGTGGATTCCTAGGGTAGTATGTGGCCTTTTATCTTTGTAGGAACAAAAATGAGAGGCTGTTTAGCCTGATTCACTTCCCGAATTTGACTTTTCCTTTTGGCTTAGTGAGTTTGGGGTCCAGATATTTTATTTTCCTCTACCATCATTATTATGGTTATTTATCTTAAGATATATTTGTCAAAGATATTTTGAAGTTAGGGAGTTCAGAAATAGACTCAATATTCAAGATGTGTCTGACTAGCAAAAAAACAGAAAGCTTATTAACCCCAGTTTCAGGGACAATTTTCTGCATATCAAGCCACTCCAAAACTTTCTAGCTTCAAACAACCACCATTTATTTGTTCATATTTCTAACGGTTGTCAGTTTGGACTCTCAATTGGGTATTTCTTTTGCAGGTCTTGCCTGTAGTACCTTACGCAGCTATGTGAGACGGAATGATCCTAGATGACCTCAATTACATGTCTGGACCTTCGCTGGAGTGTCTGGACATTCTTTGTCTGTGCAGTGTCTCTCTCCATGTGATTTATCATCTTCAAGGAGGCTAAACTGTGCTTATTTGCAGAATAAGAGTGTCGGGATTCTAAAAGGGCATATTCTATTGGTTAAAGAATGCCATCCAAGATTCGAAAGGAAAGGGAATAGATTTATTGGATAGCATGGTGACTATAGTTAATGACAACATATTGTAATTTTGAAAAATGTTGAGTATATCTATTAAGTGTTCTCACCACAAAATGATAATGATGTGAAGGGATGCATTTGTTAATTAGCTAGATTTAACTTATCCACAGGTATATCCAATTTACAACATTATGTTGTTTGTGATAAATACATGCAATTCTGTATGTTAATTTATAGTAAATAAATACATAAATAAATTTGAAAAAAAAGAAAGGGGAAGGAAATAGATGTCACCCACTGTGGCAGGGAGGCCAAAAAAAGTGACAAATCAATCCACCACAACCTCTTTGATCAGCACACTTTATAAAGCAGAATGACATCATACAATAAAGGACAGAAAAGTGATTGAGAGTGAACACATGAAGATACTGGAGCCTGACAACTAATGAGAGAATAATATTTAAAGCTGTGGAGTGTTGTGGTCGAGGCTGCAGAGTTTAGAATGAATCTGCCTAGGTATGATTCTTGGTTTCTTCATTTAATAGTTGTATACCTTGTTGGGTCACTGTGAGGATTAAATGAGCTAATGTATAATATATCAAGTGCTTGGTCTAGCTCTTGAGGGATTGTAAGTGCTAACTAAATGTTATAAATCATTTTTGAGCATAACTTATATTGCAAATTGCTTATCACAAAAGTATTTACAACTTAAAGCTAGGAGTTTAAACTTTATCATTTTTGTCTAATAAATTATTGGTTTTATATGCTCACTTTAGCTTATAAATATGTTTTTGATTTCAGATTGTCATGCTATTAGAAATTCCTCCAATATGTCTGTCATAACTGATAAAGTGACATCCTTAAGGACTTGATAAAAATGTTACTCAGTTTTTATTCAGTTTCCAAAACAGCAAAACACTACCAATGACTTTTTTTCTTTTGCCTCCTCTTGGATTAAACGTTGTTTTTTTCTCCTTTTATTTTTGCTATGTTGGAAAGCTATGTACTCTAGGTATAATCTTTAAGTAAGTTTTCCTACAATTTTAACAAGCTTGCTTATTCTTTTATATATTTCTAACCCATCCAAGTTACTCAGGTAAACACGTTATGAAATTTGTCTAAATATTCTCCAACAATCTGCAATGTTTTGATTTTGTAAAATTTCTACCTTGTTTTAAAACAAACAAAAATAGCTTATTTTATAATCTTTTCATACGTGATGATTTATTGACATGTTTTACTTATGTTTTTGCTCATTATTGTTTTTATCGCTTCACTTTTTGTGTTTACATATCTTGTTGTCCAAGTTTGTCATTCAATGTTTGTAGCAAACATCTGGAGCCATAAACTATTGGTGAAACTGTTTCGGTTTTCTTTTCTTTTCTTTTTTCCTCTTCTCTTTTCTTTCTTTTCTTCTCTTTCTTTTTTCTTTCTTTTTTTTTAAACTCAGTATAGTTTAGCAAGATGTAGAAGAAAAGATGCATTTATTTTCTGTCACTATAGTGACTTATAGCACCTATTATTCCTGATAGGAAGTCTTATGTCAGATTATAATCTTTTCACTTTTGTACTTTTTAATATTTTTCCATTTTCCTTAATTTTTTAATAATTTATTTTTTCTAAGCATTTTTCAAAAATTGTATATATTTAAAGTATGCAATGTAATTTATATATATATATATATATATATATATATATATATATATATATATATATTTGTAGTCATCCCTCAGTCTCTGCAGGCGATTTGTTCTAGGACCTCATGTATACCAAAACTTGCAAATGTTCAAGTCCCTTATTTAAAATTATTTAGTATTTGCATGTATCCTACACACATTCTCCCTTAGACTTTAAATCATTTCGAGATTACTTATAACACTCAATTCAAATAAATCTTATGTAAATAGTTGCTATACTGTCTCATTTTTTATTTATATTATTTTTATTGTATAGTTATTTTTAATTATTTTCAAATATTTTCCATCTGAAGTTGGTTGAACCTGTGTACCTGGAAGCTATGGATATGGAGGGCTGACTGTACATAATGAAAAGGTTACTACAGTCAAGTAAATTAATGTATACACCATCTCACATAGTTACTTTTGTGTGTGGTAAGAGCACCTAAAGTTAACTCTCTTAGCAGCTTCCAGTATACAATACTATATTATTAACTGTAATCCTCATGCTATACATTAGATCTCTAGACTTTCTCAACCTATATAACTGCAACTTTGTACTCTTTGATTTACATTACCTAATACTCCCTGGCCCATCCCCCAGCCAAATCACAGTTCTACTTTCAGTTTCTAAGTATTTCACTTTTTTTTAAAAAAAGAGTTCAAATATAAGTGAGATTATGTAGTATTTTTCTTTCTATGTTTGGTTTACATCACTTAGCATAACATCTTCCTGATTCACCAATGTCACAAAAGGTAGGATTTTTTTATTTTTCAAGGTTGAATAATATTTCACTGTGTATATATATCACAATTTCTTTATTCAAATTTCTGTCAATAGACACTTAGGTTGTATTCATATCTGACTATTGTGATTAATACTGCAGTGAACATGGCGAGGCCAGATACCTTGAAGAACTGCAGATTTCATCTTTTTGGGGTATGTATATACCTAGAAGAGGAATTGATGCATCATAGGAACTTCTATTTTTAATTTTTTAAGGAACCTCCATACTGTTTTCCATAATGGTTGCATCAATTTGGATTTCCACCAACAGCATATGAAAGTTTTCTTTTCTCCATACCCTCCTTAACAATTGTTATCTCCTGTGTTTTTCATAAGGGCCGTACTATTAGATGTGAGGTAATATTTCATAGCGGTTTTGATTCACATTTTCATAATGAGTCGTGATGAGGAGCATCTTTTCATACACATGTTGGTCATTTTTATGTCTTCAAAGAAATGCTTGTTCACATTCTTTACACATTTTGAAATTGGGAGATATATATATGTGTGTGTGTATATATATATAGCTATTGAGTTTTATGTGTGTGTGTGTGTATATATATATGTATAGCTATTGAGTTGTGTGTGTATGTGTGTGTGTGTGTATATATATATATATATTTGTATAGCTATGTTTGTTTGTAGGTTGGTACCATTCAGCAATGGAATATACTTTCATTCTAATATATGGAGTTTTTTTTGTTAATTACAAAAAATTTTGAATCATTTTCTATTTTAATTTTGATGCTTCCCCAATTATTTTATTATCTTCTTCAAGAACTTCTATTAAATATAATTTAGAATTACTCAATCTGCTTTTCACATTTTTCATTTCATATGTACTAACTTTCTCAATTATAACTTTTGATTCACTAATTATCTCTTTCTCTGTTTTCAGCCGACATTTGTTTTCATTTTACTAACTACATTTTTCCATTTCCACAACTTTTTTATTTTTGTCTCCATCTTCTTTTCTGATTTTTTTTTTTTTTTTGACAGAGACTCACTCTGTCGCCCACCTTGGAGTGCAGTGGCGCGATTTCAGCTCACTGCAACCTCCACATTTCGGGTTCAAGTCATTCTCCTGCCTCAGCCTCCCGAGTAGCTGGGACTACAGGTGCATCCTACCACGTCCAGCTAATTTTTTTGTATTTTTAGTAGAGACAGGGTTTCACTGTGTCAGCCAGGATGGTCTCGATCTCCTGACCTCGTGATCCACCGGCATTGGCCTCCCAAAGTCCTGGGAATATAGGCATGAGCCACCACGTCCAGCCTTAGTTTTGTTTTATGGATGCTTTTTTTTTTCATATTCACTCTGAGCATTAAAAATACACTTATGTTAACATCTTTGGTGTACTCTGCTATTTCCAGTTCAACATTATTAATTGATAACAAGTAAGTTTGTTTAGTTTTATTAGTTCTTCTCATAGCCTGTATTTCTTTCCATATATTGTCATTTTGTTCTGAGGGCCTACAATTCATATGATTTTTTTCTTATGCTTTCCTTTCTGTACACTCATTTCAACTCTCAGGCATTTTTACAGTTATCTCACACCTCAACTCCTTCTTAAGGATCATGACTCAGAGGCAGTATTGCTTGTGGACACCTACAAGAAGACTGCATAATAATCTTCAACAGTGCAGAACATGCACCAGGCTTCTGCACAATAAATTAGTTTTCTTCTCTTTCATTCCCAAAGGCAAATCCTGAATCATAGTCCCCCAAAATGAAGATATTCAGAAAATCTTTTGCCTGCTTTCACATGTGGCCAGAGATAGTACCAGTCCTAGACTTCCCCTAGGGGGCTTTTGCCTGCATTCTCTCACTATATGTGGGGCCTATTTCATCCTGTTTTCCTGCCAGGATTGAAGTTCCAGCCCGTTTTATCTTCTCATAGTATTCAGAGATTTCTGCCTTCAGCTCCCACTTACTTATGTGAGTTTGTCCTCTGACCCATAACAATCAGTTCTGTGAGATATAGAAGATGCTGGAACCCTTGAAAGTCACATGTTGCAGATGCCAGAGGCTATAGCAGTGAGAGTCTCTGAATTACTCTGTAAAGACTTGCCTCGTGGACCTGTTTATTGGCTCACTATTGTTACATACACAAGAGGCAGACTGCTCTTAGGTTGAACCTTTACGTATTTGAGATATTGTTATCAGATGCTAGCTTATCTTGATAAATGAACTGTTTAACCTGAAAGTTGTGTGTCTTTTGGCAACTTCAACCTTTTATTAGGTACTAAATTTTTTGTTTCATTATGGTATTTAAAAGATGATTTTTAAAAATGTTTTTGAGGAGTTCTCAGTAGTCATTTCTCTGTTGAAGGCTACCCCAAACAAAATCCATCTGCATATGAAAATGTACAAATATCTCCTGTATAATACTGTTAAACAGCCCCCAAATTAATTTAAAGTTAGATCAGTATCATTAATGTTAATTAATTTTACTCTCCAAAAAGAATAAGCTTGTCTTTGCCCCCACACAATCTGAAAATATTTATCCACTGTAGGAACTGTGAAAGACCTTTTACTATTGTTGCCATCCCCAGGGAGGTCATAAATTCTTGTCATTCATCTCTAAATAGAAGCATTCCTAAATTAGATGACATTTAGTAACATGTTATAAAAGCCTCAGAAGGTTTTTTTCTAGTACTATTCTAGGTGACCTTATATGTCTGTTTTGTTTTTGTTTTATGTTGCTCGTTTGCCTTACATATAGTCTTTGAAGATTTTGTCTTAAAAGTTGGTGCCTTTATAGTGATATGGGTGTGTTATTTGAAGCATGTCATCCATGCCATATTTCACATTTATTTGTGAACATTTGTAATTTATTGCCGGAGATTCGTTTTTGTTTTTGTTTTCTTTAACACACCGTATTCCTTTTGAAACTTAAAAAATTCAGAACTTAAAACACAACTTCTTTTATCTGAACCTTTAGAAAACTCTATAACTCAATTACAAGGGATATTTTGTCTGTTGGACATTGTTCTTTTTTACTTTACTATTGTAACTTCTAAGATAATATGACTATTACTTGTTGCATTTATTTTACTTTATTACCACTAATTTTTTTTGTCTTTTTGTTCAGGATTAAGTCCAATTTATGATTGTTCATTTTTGCTTCTTCTAAATTTTGAGTTACCAACTACCATTTATTCAATTTTGTAGTGTTGGCAAATCTTGTTTTTAGCTTGTTGAAACTACCACAGAACATGTAGATATTTAAAACCTCTCATTTTGTTCAAGGAACATATAATTACATATATATTTTTTAACTGTGGCAGAAAAGCATGCACTTTGTCTAGCCAAGCAGTCAGTACATAATAATGTTCTATAGCTCACATCTTTTTCCTTTTGTCCTTTTTAATAACTTACAGAATGCTTTATGCTTGTGAATTTTCATATTAATACTCTTTGTGCAGGTTTGTGTGTGCTTATGCCCTTACCCAAATACTGGATGAATTATTCTTTAGAGAACATTCACGTGTCTGTATCTTTCTGTTATGAATTCCATATACTAGAACCATTTGCAAGACACCAGGGTGGATTGACCCATTAGCTTTGGCATCAACCCTTGACTAATTATGAGCATTAAATAAGTTACTGATCCTCTCTAAGCTACTATGTGGGTAAATATATATATATTACATATATATAAATATGTATATATCATATATAAGTATATATGATATATACATATTCACATATTAAATATATATACACATACCCACATATATAGTGAATATGTTTATATCAATAAATTATAGAAATGTGTAAAGTGTGTAGGATGCCATATTACTTTTTATGACATAAAATATTAATATTTTTATTTTCTATGAAGCCGTTAAAATTTCTATACACAGAAATATAGACATCTGAACTACAGAATATTTTATTTTTTCTGTTATTTTCACCCAAAATCACTGAGCAAAATCATCATTTCTCCCCACTTGCATTTCTGATTTTATCTGGGTACACTTCTATCTGGATACACTTTTCTACCTTCCTCAGCTTAAAATACTGTTGATTAGAAACCAACTTGTAGCCAATAATTTCTCTTTCTGATTTTTTCATAAACGCTCCAGTTCTTACCTAGGGCCAATTGCTTTCAGAGTATTACACTCTATCTTTTTTATTCTCACCTAAATACTTTTGTGTACACTTTAACCTATTTTCTCTGTATTTTTCAGTACTAGAGATAGTGCATGAGTAGTAATAAAGTGATCTGTAATCTGTTTATATAGATTTATTCAACTTCTCCTGAGATTTTTTTCTTTGCACCACAAAAGTAAATAGGTAAATAAAATGACAACAAATTCATGCCCTTTGGTTTTTTTAAATATAGAACTTACCGTTTTTTATTACATTTCCAGCGTTTTAAAAATTCTTTAAAATTAAAAAAAAATTCTTTTGTAGTATGGACCCTAGGCCTGTATAATATACTCATAAATGTTGATCAATTTTAACCATAGATGGTAGATTACTTTATATTACTTATATTTTGCACTCTTCCTCACACAGTACAGAACCCGGTTTCTTCCTAACTATGAAGAAATCATTCATCAAAGTCAAAGCAAGAAGAATTTGTTATTGCACCCTCAATAAAATGTACAATGACAAGTTTTATAGTCACTGAAAGTGGTAATATCTTATGAATCACATATATTTAAATACAAGTAAAATGTATTGTACAATTTAAAACTCTACAATAAATTGTGGTTGGGAATGACCATTCTCTCCCTAAGAAGCTTTACCCGCATCTACCCATTGTGAGCTAAGACAGGGAGGTAGACTCCAGCTTCATACTGGAGATATTTTTTTTTAATAAATAAAGTTTTCAAGTCAGGAAATTGGGATGCTTATGCAATATCAACACAGACTCAGAATCTATTAAGGACATATTACAGGGGATTTTTTATTGGTTAAGAGAAAGGTGTGTCAGAATCTCCAAAATATCTTTTCTCTTTAGCTTTATGGCAATTGTAGTATTCTAATCTGTATTCCTGTAGTTTTTGTACTTGTCTCATCATTTCTCCCATAGATTGCATGTCTTTATGCAGAAAAAAGGTGAGGGGGTAGGAATCCAAATATCTTTAAATTTTTCCTGATATCTAACAAGATAGCTTACGGATATTGACCGTCTAATATATTTTTCTCAAATGCCTTATCTATATAATTAAGAATAAGATAAGTTAAAAGCAGTATTTTAAAAATTTAAAATAATCGAATGAGTATAAAAAGATTGGAAAGTATAAAATAAAAATTGACTGAAGAATAATAAAACCAAACATATACACATATATATAAAATTAAAATAAGGCAAACATCAACTACACAGATAAAAGATTATTGGACAGATATTAGTCCCCAAGCATAGTGGCCAAACTTACTGGTATATTTCAGAATAAATTAAAATTGTGGATCATAATGCTTTGAAATTATTGAGAAATCTATGTTTACCTGTTTGCAGTGCTTTCTGACATTAAACATTTCATAAATTTTGGGTGCCAATACATTTCTCAGTTTTTCAGAGAATTATGCAGATTATTTTTTTCGAAATTTTAGATGTTTTTATGAAAGCAGGGCTGTCTACTGACCTTAAAAATGTTTTGACCTCTAAATACTGTCAGCAATGACATTTATATAATAAAATATCTTACATGATAGAAAAAATATGATGTTTTGATGAATTTCTTCTATTATTCTACTTCAAAAACAATTACTTTTGCATGATTTTATATAATTTTTCCTTTCTAGTGCAATCTGAGTGTATGTGTTTTTAAAAGTTTTCTCCAGAAGCAATGTTTCTCCTCTACATGAAGAAAATTGAAATGTTTCAATTATTTCATCTATCTTATGTTTCAAAATAGTAATTAATTTTAATATTCCAAAGAATTCAGACATTTCTAGTACTGTTGTACAACAGTATATACAGTTGTACAACATAGCATTTCTATTCTGCTTAACAGTTTGCAAAATATCTTCACATATAGAATTTCTACAGAGGCATCATTTTCAAATACAGAAAATGTTCAGAGAATATCATTTTTGATGATGATATGGGGGTGACTATTCTGGTATCACTTGAAGAAGCAGTACTTTGCGAAAAAGAAAGTAACTGATTATAGGAGGTCAAAATGCCCTGATGCTCATATCTATGGAAAACATGATTTCTCCTCGAATTTATGACAAAGTTTATGACCATTATTTCCCCCTTCCTTATAAGCCCTCAGACTGATCTTTGTAATTGCTTTTCAAAATTTAATTTACATTATTAAACTTCACTTATTTAAAAATAGATATTTAAATCTCTTATTTGTTTAAAAAGTCTGAAATATATTGTAAACAAAATATGTACAGAAAATATGCTACCATTGGGAGGCACAAGTGAGAGTTTGGGAAAATGTAAGGTTATCTTTCCACCTCTGGAGGTGTCCTTGACAATAACAACAGTTGAATAGGGTAACCAAAGTTGATTGCAGGTGGCTGCAGACTCCAACAATATTAGCAGTAATTGGAGCAGCAGCAGCAGCAGCAGCAGCAGCAGCAGCAGCAGCAGCAGGAAAACAGGATCCTGAATTCCCGCTCAGTAGCTATGGTGTGAAACAACCGCAGCCATGACAGCCTTATATAATCTCCAGCAACTCAAGCAGGACACGTGGCATGTTCGGGGTATATCACAGCTTCCTGAGTTTGATATAACTGCTTATTTTCCCTATTCCACCTTTGGTTTGTCCCTGCAGATAACACCAATATGGCCAATTATCTTCCTGCATGAAATATCCAAAGTGGTGTCTCATACTGACCTGAGCAAACATCAACTGATACGTGCGCTAATAGAAGTGGCACCAGGAAACAGACCTTTCCATTGTTAATCTGAGAATGGTTATTTGACCTGATTATAAATGTTGATCTCATCACATTTGGAAAATGAGACTCAGGTAATCCATGGCATGCAAAGGCAGATGGCTATTTAAACTACTACCTGTTGCCTAGGATGAAGTTATTAGAAAGGGTACAGTTCATTTGACTGTTATGGCAGTAATGGCTATAAGGATTATGGAATGTGTTGACTACTGACCTATACCGGACAGTTCACTAAAAAATAATACCATGAGGTCAGGTTGTTACACTTTCAGATTAAAGCCTGATCAGAGAACAAATTAGTTAAATAAGATAAAAATGCAATCCTGCAACACAGATAGAATACAGAGCCTCATTTAGTGACTTATGTGAAATACTATTTGGTAAGAACTGGGATCCTGAATATGGCAGCTTCCTGACTTTGATGTAACTGCCTCTTTTCTTTTTTCCACCTTTGGTTTAGTTATTTCCACCTGCAGATAACACTGTTATGGCCAATTATCTTTCTACTTGAAATACCAAATGTGGTGTCTCATATTGCCAAATTGAAGACACTTGGATAGATTTCAATGAGTCTAAGAACCTTTCAAACTTCAAGCCACTTTTTGTTTGTTTATCAAGAGAAGATCCTCTACCCTTCAGAACATACTAGCTATTTATTGCTTAAAATTTCTATAAAAATCTTATTTTAAGTAGTTGCCTTATAAGGTTTATTCATTCTCCATTTCCACATCCTACTTACCTTTATTCTTCAGAACCATAACTAGAGCAAATCTACAAATACTCTGGAGAACCAACACAAAGAATGAATGGAGAGAAAAGAACTGATGCACTAAAGGATTTACAAACCTTTGCTAGTTTCTGTGAAAAGAAATCTAGATATTATTTGTGGGGATGGATTTTTTTTAAGAGTGCGAGATCAACAAGGATAGAACATAATATTAGATCAAGCAAAATTTTTCTCTACAGGTGCATGGAACAATTTCTGATTCAATCAGTTTTTGATTCAAAATGTTAACTCAAGCAGCCTGGCTTTAACACTTTTCTGGGTTTGATGGCTGAAAGCTGGTCTCAACAGTTGCCTACCTTAAATGGATTTGATTGACAAAATTCCCCTGCTATACTGCAGAAGAAGAAATCCAGATCTTTAGAGATAGCTGTTTGGTGTATTTTGAGTTATGAATGATATGTCCCATATGAAGATTTAAAGAATGCTACCTTTAAATGTCTTTTTAAATGTCTAGAAAATGTGCTGATAAGGAGGGCTTCAACATCCTTACAAAGTTCTTTGGTGTCTGTTCTTCATAGGCCTGGGATGATGATGGCAGTGGCTGTCATTGACCTTCAGCTTTCTTATTTCAATGGATTTAATTCTAATCCTGAGGTGGCAGATGCAGTGACTGGGTGGACATAGGATGAGACTGACAATTACAGCATTTTTATCTTCAGGGATAATTATTAACAGGTAATTAACTATGGTGTTCTCAATGGAGAGTCTATTATTGTATTTTTTGCATATATAATCAGAAAAACTGTACATCTGGTAAGCAGAACACCCCTAAGTTACCACATTGGAAAATGAGCCAGAACTGAGCCAGTTAACATTTTAATGATGACCATATAATGAGGAGATCTTGTAATGATGTTAAAATATGGTATTTGATCTTTATAGCATATTAAAGCAGGACTACAATTATCATAGAAAAAGAAATTACTTAGAATATAGTAACTGATATGACCTCATGTACCTCTTTTTGGGAAAATGTGTACATCTTCATTTTTAAGTGTGAAAATTGCATAGTTTGAGGTCTAAGCACGGTACTGTTGAGACAATTGTTGTAGGAAAGTTTCAACATGGATAGAAGGATTTACATGGCTATCCAGTAGCCAGAGGAAGGTTTCTACAGAAAGTTTCTATTGCCTCTCACCTCCATATTCACCCACCTATATTTTTTCTATATTGTTTATTAACACAAAGTTGAGTATGTGTGTGTGTGCATGTGTGTATGCATGCCTAATACTAGATAATTTAATAATGAAAATAAATCATCATAGCACCCACGCCAAAGAATGGAGTCGATAATTTTTTCGGACTCCCTGTTTATTTACTGATGAACACAGTTTCTACATTTTACTTTTAAAATATGAGCATTATATGAATATTCCTGAAAACTTCTTGTATTATTTAATACAATAATATTCAAAACAGCATTTAAATCTTCTTGGGAGCATCTGGAAATGTTTTGATAACAAATATTTAACTGGAAAGGATTATAAGCTGTTTAGGAGGTAGGCATGTGGAGAGGGAACAGAGAAGGATTCACTACCGGCAAATGCAGAGAGACAATCTAAGTAACTAGGCATGAGGAAATCTCTGTATTCACATTATACTTAGCATTTGCACAATTGTATGACCAGTACACCTTTGTATCAGTGAGCACCCATGCCAAAGAATGGAGTCGATGTTTTTTTCTGCTTCCCTGTTCATTTACTGATGAACACAGTTTCTACATTTTATTTTTAAGACATATGCATCATTTGGACAATCCTGAAAACTTCTTATTGATGAAACAAGAACTAAGATGACTTTGGTATGCAATAATAAACCTTTCTAATAAGCTTTGTTTCCTTTCTGATTTCAGCTTTTGAAGTCCACCATTTCTCCGCATCTGAAAATCAAAGTACTTTTTCTGTTACATTTTAATCTGACATGAATGAGCAACTTCCTGCTGTTTTAGGACAGGTCCTCAATAGTACTTTTAAAGCCTTAGGAGCTTTCAATATCATCAGGTAATTAGGCATTCACAAGACTTTTGCTACATATGACAAGTTTAGAAATATTCCTTTTTTTTTTTAAGTTTCTAGAGATGTAGAGAACTTTCTGACTTTCTAATTCCATGACCATAGATTATGACTCTTTCCATAATATGTAATGCATCCTGCAGTGCTTGTTCTAAACTATACCTCAATAGTTATTAGTGATGATAACCAGAAAGATTGACAGTTATTTATTGTTTCTTACCATTATACTCCCCACGGAAGGAGAGATATTTCATACATACTATTTAGACATTATTTAATAAGAGACTTATAAATCAAAGAAATTTAATTGCACATTGTCACTGTCAGTCTTCCTACAAATAAAATACTGTATTGAGTTCACTAATATACAAATGGTGGTGGTGGTGGTGGTTGTGGTAGGATAATCTCAAGCAGCCTGATTTCTCATTTGCATTTCTACATAAGTAAAAAAATTCAGTTAATTTAAAGAATTAAAATGTAGCATGTGATTTTTATTACCACTTTTTTGCATTCATAATCTATGTAAACATGTGAATGAAAATACCTATGTGTAATGGGAAAGAAGCTTCAATTGTCAAATGCTTATCAAATACCCAGGAGCCAACGAACACTTCCTAAAGTCTAACTGAGGGTGTCCAAATGCAATTCCATTAAAGACTGCTTTAGTCATCATTCTCCCAAGCCAAGTTCAAAAGGCCAAAGTCAGTTTTTTAAAAAAGAATTTTTAAATTATTGCATATGCCCTTTCAAGTCAGTGAAAAACAATCACCTTGTCCACTCATCGGGTAATTGCGTTCAATGTCTACGGAGGACACTAAGCACCAGTAGTTCCAACTGATACATAGACAAGTTTACTGCTGTTGAATAATGTTCTTATTTTGTATGTGTCAAGGCCAAAATAGCATGCTTACTTTACACATCTAGCAAGGCTACAGTTTGTTTTCATTTTAAAGAAGAGTTACCAAATTGAAGTCCTTCTCTATAATAAAACTGTTAAAACAAATTGACAGTCAATATTCCCAAACTTTAACTTGATTAATCCTGCTCTTAGCAATTGCACTATTGCATTATGTGTTATATCTTTGATTATCCAATGAAGGAATAAGAGTAGAATATTTCCTTAAGTGAATTTCCGTTTCATATGGAACGTTGCAACATATTGGTTCTATTTAGAGATTACGTATCCAACATACAATATATATTATTGTATTTGTCGTGCTTAAAAACAGAATAAATATAAACATCCTCATGTTTATATATCTCTAATTTTAGAAGGTATAAATAAATGACTTAATTGTGTCATGAAGGATTAGAAAATCTTTAATTTTAAAAATCACTAATGAAACTAATTACACTGCAGGTAATAGTAAGTAATTTTTAATTATAATAGCAAGAAGAATGACTTAGAAGATCCAATTGTCTTAAGTGATCAGAATAACTAATTTTTTTCAATGACCATTTCATGAACAAAGTCATACTACAGTTAATTAATAATAATTTATGATGATAAGGAGATAAAAATATAAGTAATCTCAAGATGCTTCTTTCTACAGTGACATACTTACATAACTGTGTTCATAAAAATTAACAATAATATATAATGCCTTGTGAATGAAGTACTCTGTTGTAACAATATATTATTAATTTTATATGCCATTTCCTGCTTTGATAAATATAGTATTTATTCAACTCAATAAATTACTACCAATACAGAAAAACCAAATGTTGCACAAAGCCTAAGGCTATTGTATCAATATAAACATATTCAACTTTAAGGCAATGATTCTGACAGATTAGAGGACTAAATTCATATAATAGAATGTCATGATTTAAACAAAATGTAATCCACCAGAGGTAAAATTATAACCTACCTATTATTCCTAGAAATTTAAAGCAATATTTTTTTGAGAGTTAAATAATTTTCAGGGTGATTTTTGTATACATATTTTTATTATAATATTGACCTAATGGGAAACAAAACTGCTTTTCACTAGCAGGGCCAGATGTGTGGGATGATTACTTATACTTACACTCCATTTGCCTTCAAATTATGTATCTTTGAAAAATAGGACATGTACATAGGTTGATTTTCATTTATTTTTGTTATCCTTTATTTAATAATTTGTATTCTCCGTTGATATATGATTGTATTACTTAAATCCTCTGAAATGTTTTTAAACTAATCAGAGTATGTTCAAAAAGGAGAAGAAAATGAACTTTAAGTACTTGAGTTAAGCAGCAGCATCGTGTCTATTTATTTTGTTATGTCACCCAGGCTCTTCCTTGTTGAACAAGGTAATACAATGGTGCATACAAAGATAGCCACAATGTAGCTTACTTTAGATATGCTTCTTGATTGACTGTTAAGATATTCAAAGAAAGCAACAACATCTTACAATTATATATCTATAAATGCATAAGTATGTGTATAGAGGACTAATATATATCGTGCATATACATAATTGTATATCATTGTCAGTATGTGTTTGTACACTGACAATTCGTAGTACCTCAAATTATTTTTAGCATATTCTGTTGTATACAAATTTACACTTAATAAAGGGAGAATTTTAAGTTAAAGGGGAAAGATGAGGCTAAATCAAAAGGTAAACAAAGACTTAAAAATGCTAAACCAGTGGTAGTCTATTCTGAAAATACAGACACGGTGATTGTGAAGGGTGCCTGGTCAAGGTGTTCATCCCAGTTTTTCACGGATAGAATTAAGCTGTGTATATGGGAAATGGAAATGAAGAATAAGATTTGTGTGCACAGCTCATTTTTCCTCCTAGTAGAGCGAACTAATGAATATTAAGAAAATATTAAGAAGTATTTTTCTTTTTAAAGTGTTTACCCTGTGTTTCTCTGTCTTTGGGAAGTCAGTCACACTAGGGGTGAGAGTTCACAGTGAATGTCTAATCCAGATTTTGGCTAATTATAAGATGATTCCATAGTTGTAATCATCTCCAAAAAGTTTAGACATGTTCTGCCCTTTGGGTTTCAATTATATAAGTATGTCCCATTCTGCGTCCATATGCACATCTAAATGTCAATTGCATGGTAACGGATTGTAAAAAAAATCTCAAACCATGTTTCTGCTGGGTCTGGTTACAGCAGTTCCGTAATGAGCACATTTGAGCACTTTTATTCCACTTCACAGTGTGTAAATTCATAAATGCTTGGCCTTGTATCTTTTCTATGTTGTCAGCATTCTCATCATTTTAGGAGACAAATTGATATCTCCCTTAGAAATGACCAAATTGAGTGCCATCTGTTACAATGAAGGGCTACTTCAAGGAGAACTTTTATTGAATGTGAGTTGGAATTTTCATTGCAGCAGCAAAATTGAGAAGCATTTCTAGTGGACCCGAGGGTTGGTGGTTTTCTTTCTAAAATCATTGTTCTCGATTTTTACAGGCTCTGCCCTCAAAAACCATCACTGACATGCAGCAGAATTTTTTTTTGGCAAATTATATAAGCAGAAAGTGATTGTAACTCAAACTAGAAGAAAGTATAACAGATATTCCTGGAAACCGAAGAATATTTTAATCATCAAATAATGAAACAGAGGCATCTAGAGTAAAGCCCTCTCGGAAATAATTAATAGCACGTGGGCAATGATTTTTTAAATGCTTTTTTATTTATTTCATTGACATTAGTTCTTATATTTGACATCTTCTGTGTGACTAATTCTACAGTAGATTATCATCCTTTAAAATGCAAATAATTTTTAAGTAAGCTAACGGTATAATAAGATGTACACTAACAATCCTTAATTAATAAACATAATCTTAAAAGTTTCATTTAAACTTGTTAAACATTTAAAATAAACACTGTCTAGCACCTTTTCCTGCTACATATGGAGAATCCTATACGTAACTTTACTTTTAAAAATTATTTATATCTGAAAGAGAAAAGTAGTATACTAATCAGTTTTTCTAGTAAGTATATATGAACTACTTTCAAAGAAATAAACAAGAACAGAGTTCTATAAGCACACTATAGATCCTGCTTCTTCAAAACTTACTCTGTAGGATCTTAATGTTAGTAGTATTTGACTAGCTATGACGTGTGGGTATATACCCAATGTTTTTTATATATAATGTTTTTATATATATATGGAAATAAATAAATGTTTATTGCAAATAAATAAGTAAATAAATATATATTTTCTAGGATAACACTGGGCTTTCAGAGGGTGTAAGGAACAAGTATTCAGGGAGGGCCAGAAAAACTGAAGAAAATTGGAGGCAGTAATATGTTTGCTACAGTAAGTTTGAGGTTCTCCAGATGGAAGGCTGAGGTGCTCAAAGACAAAACATGTCAGAAGGAAACATTCCTGCTGGCCTATTGCTGCAAATCCCAGAAGGTGCATTAACATAGGAAGAAGGCAAGCCCCACATTATTAATAAGCTTACCAACAGATTTCAATTGATTTCCTTTAGGTTATCTGGCTTCTTTTGTATTCCATTCTCTCCCTTGTGTTTAGTTTCACTGGGTTTTAATCAGATTACTTTAAAATGTTCTGAACCCAGGTTAGAATTTAGCATGCAAACAATCGAAAAGAGAAAGAGAGTTTTCTGAGTAGGGTAAGTCAAATAACTCACCACAATTAAGATGATGAGGACTCCTGAAGGGCAGAGAGAAGAGGGGAGACTCATGCACTTGACACAAAAAAAGCTGAATAGCCAGAAGAGTTCGTCAGAGGGAGGCTCTGGGGATGAAAGGTTGGCAATGACTCCCTTAGGAATTGCACTCTGAAAACCCAAAGTTCAATACAAGCTACTTTCATTAGTATAAGTGTTTCTGCACAAATAACCTGTCGTTACATTTCAGTTCAATCTTAGAAATTGGAAGGGCAAAAGACCTGTTAGGTCATAGTGCTTGTCACTCCAGTGCAAAATATAAACAATGTCTCTTACAGATAAGAATGCATAAGTTAACATAGAAGTGGAAAATATGGAACTATTTTTTTCTTTAAAAATCTTTAAAAAGTAAAATGTTCTGTTCTTATTTTTTTTAAAAATTGAGTTATTTGGGCATAGAACTCTTCCACAAAGTCTGTGACTGAACAAGTGTTTGAGTGCTTTAGGACCACATAATAGGAATGGTAAATGGCAGGATAAGGCAAGGTCTCACAGAAAAGAGACTTACTTACTTTTTAACTTTGATAAAGATACGTAAGCTTTTTCTGCCAGGGTTGCCACTAAAAATAGCAGTAAGGGTCGGGGGCAGTGGTTCATCCCTGTCATGCCAGCACTTTGGGAGGCCGAGGGGAAGGATTGCTTGAGTGCATGAATTCAGGACCAGCCTAGGCAACATGGCAAGATCATGTCTCTACAAAAAATAAATTTTAAAAATTTAGCAGGGCATGGTGGCACAAACCCTGTCTAAGCTACTCGGAAGGCTGAGGCAGGAGGTTTACTTGAGCCCAGGAGACAGAGGTTGCAGTGAGCCATGTTCGCACTCTAACCTGGGCAACAAAATGAGACCCTGTCTCAAAAACAGCAACAACAAAATAGTAGGATGCTATCTCGGATCATTGCCATGATCCTTAATGAATAAAAGGCAGAGCATTAAACTATAAACTCAATTTTAAACTACCCTTTAAGTTCACACTGCTCAAAGATATCAAGGTGGTATAATTTCTTTTCCTTCATATACAGTGGGAAGTAATTGGTGTAACTGATAAGAAAACATGATTGATTGATAGCCATATACTGATCTAAAATGCTCTAATCTTATGATAGCTTTTGTGTGTTGCTTTACAGAGAAAAAAAAAAAAAGCAAGAGTTGTTAAATCATTAACAACATCTATTCAGCTTCCAAACTGCATAACTATGACAGAAGAGCAAATACATAAATTATCTGAAAATTGTTTCTATGCTTTGGACTGTAAAACAATGTGGCATTCATAAATAATTTTACCTTCAGCATTACTCAGTCTTTCAAAATTTAAGTTGAAAAATCTCTTTTCTTCTTTAATTTCAGACCACATTTATTTCACTTACATATTCATTTATCTGACAGTGATAATATGCCTGTAAAATATTGCTTTTTGATCGCGTATCTTTGACAGACAGTTTTGTTTCTTTTCCTATTTCTCCAGGCTTGCTCTCTATCTAGTGATGTGCCCCTGCTGATGATGTCAGTCATCAGATGCTCCAGCAGTGATGGGAGATCAAAGGAAGCAAGGGATAGGTTAGGTTATCAATCAACTTTTTGTTGTTGTTGTGTTTTTTTTTCTTTTTTGAGACAGGGTCTCACTTTGTCACACAGGCTGGAGTGGAATGGTGCCATCTCTGCTCTCTGCAGCCTTGATCTCCAGAGTTCAAGCAATCCTCCTGTTTCAGTCCCCCAAGTATCTGGACTACAAGTGCGTGCCACCATACCTGGCTAATTTTTGTATTCCTAGTAGAGACGGGGTTCCGCCATGTCATCCAGGCTGTTCTCGAACTCCTGAGCTCAAGTGATTCACCTGCCTTGGCTGCCCAAAGTGCTAGGATTACAGGAGTGAGCCACTGCACCCAGCCTCAACTTTATATAAACCTTTGTTGAGGCATGAGTCAAAATGTTCCAATCAGCTGTAGCATCCCTGGCCAGATGTGGATATATATATACACATTCCATATTTCCTAGTTAAGCTCATTAAATTATATGCGTATTGCATATGTAATGAGTTTAACTAAGAAATGTGATTTGATGACACATACTTTTTTTTTCTTTTTATGGCAGTTTAATTAAACTACTACATTTCTGAGATTCCTTAAGATTGTCCCTTGGGAAATATAGTGATGGTCCCGCAATTTCCCCTTCATTGGGTCAATTGAAGAGAATAAGCAAACCCATAGTTTGTATTTGCCAATACAGAAAATGTTTCATGTTGACAATAATTTCTTTTTTAAATACAAGGCATGCAAACCTTGAAAGCATCACTGTTCCATTTTCTAACTGAATTATAAGAACTTAGCAAAACTACAGAGAAGACTGTACAAGACAGAACTGTTCACAAGCCCCTATGCTTTTTATTCGTAAGACAAGTGCACACATAGGAAATTTTGATTTGAGAGAAATAATGCCAATTGCTAAGATCAGTGAGGTAAGGCTTTACAATTACAAATGAAATAAGTGTTATTGAGCAAAGTCTTAAGATAATTGTGAGTTTAAGTGATCAGAGTCTGTGAAGAGCAGCTCCAGTTGCATATCAAAGAACAAGCATAAATTGTGTTCAGCTTGTGATGGGCAGTTAGTTATTCATTGGTCTTTTCATCCTCACAGAGATAATGATCCTCATTTTAAGTATCCTAGTTGTATTAGAATGACTGCGATGTACCAAATAGCTACGGACGTTTTAAATTATTTTGTTAAATCTGCTCAATTTAACTGACTTTTTTTTTTGGTAAAGTTCAAGTTCCACTCCTACACTACTAACATGTTTATCCAACAAAGATTATTTACATTTATTTATCATTTGATGAGGTTCTTGTGTGGAGTGTCTTACAGCCATACCCAGGTCTAGCTGCCTTTAATTGCCTTCTCCTCTTATGAATTCATGTGGATCAGAGCTCTCACAAAAGAAGCATATGTGGCAAAGCAGAGCCTGGGTGCTTGCCGTCTAATCTCCAAAACCTTCTGGATGTGGCTATGGGATCTTCTGCCTGATACAGCTGAGTGAGCATGGAGCACTGCTCTGTTAGGAATTTTCTTCTAGATACCATATTAATAATTAACCTGATCTGAAAAAAGACTGCTAGATTTCCCAAATTTCTCTCAAGTATGACAAGGGTTAGGCATCCTGTATTCTATGTGATAAATGTAAAAAAAACAAAAAAAAACAAAAAACTACAAATGTAAAATATGAGGCTTCATTCTCACTGGGAAAATAAAGAGGGAGGTTTCTGTCTTCTATTTTCTAGAGTATTTATCTTAGAAAACTTGTAAGTACTTTCCAATCTTTTTAAAATGTATATAAATAGTTTTAAAGATGAGATAGGTCTTTTCCAGCTGGCCTTTTGTGACTTTTATGGCCCAGAAATGTCTTCCTAAAAACTTGGGAGTCACCTCTCTGGAATACAAACAACAGGAGAGAGAGCAGTGATAGCAATAGGAGGCAGACAGATTCTTTAGACAGACAGGGTCAGGTCCCCAGTGAAACTCAGTCTTCAAGCCAAGGACAGTCTAAAGCCTGGAAACCAAGCTACAAATTCTGGATAAAATCCACGGGCTGGATTGAGAACTCCCATTCCCATTTGGCATGCTGCCTCCCAATTGGTCCTTATCCTTCACCTATTTGACATATACCTACCCACCCTGGGTTGGTCTTTTACACTATCATGCCTCTTTCTGAATGGTGCTTTTTCCCAGCCTACCCATAAACCAATCAGCATGCACTTCCCCATTCCAAGCCCATAAAAACCTCTGGTCTCAGCATCATGGCCAGCAACCCACTTTTGGGTCCCCTCTTACTGCCAAGAGGTTTTCTGTCACTCAATAAATTCCACTCTGCCTTACTCTCCAGTGTCCACATACATCATTCTTCTCGGTGGTGGAACAAGAACTCAGAACTCACCAAACTACAGAAGTAAAAGAACAATAACAGCACACTTATCTCTCAGTTTCTGTGGGAGGGTAGGAGTCTAACTTTAGTGCACATTTTGCTCCAAGTTGCAAAGCGACCTTCTGGTATAAAGATATAATAATTTTTTTTATTTCTGGAAAAAGCCAATTAACTAATACAGATGGTCACCTCAATTACTAGGCGACTCTAGGATGAACTATGTGCTATAAATGGTATTATCAAGTCCTCTTATTTTAGGTCTAGTTATCATTTATCTTGAAAAAAATGCATATAATAGAATGTTTTTGCTTGCCTATATAAAAGGGGGAGATTTCTTTCTGTCTTTGCAATCTGTTAACGGATGGCTGAAATGCACATCACATTCTGTTTTAATGCTTATTCAATAACTAAAGCTTCTTTTTTCTCTACTACCATTGTGGAGAGGCTTTTCTGGGTTAGAAAAAGATTCAGGTTTTAATTATACTTCCCCAACACAATCATACCTGAAATACTAAATTCAGATGAGTTTTCATTTTAGACTTTGAATATAATTGTTGTATAGGTGAGATTGACTCTAATTGGAGGCTTATCATAATACAATACCACTAATTTTCTTGTACTTTTTTATTTATCATAATATTTATTATGTTGAATAAGGAACAGAATTTATGAATAAAAAGTTCCTCAATAAAGAGCTAATGATCAACTCAAAAGGGGTTTGATGCCTTTGTTCTCAAACTTTTTTAAGGGTCTTTTCACCTACTCAGAACTAATTTGACCTGAATATGGTTCTATAGCTAAAGAGGACATTTTTTAATTGTATAATGCAATCTCAAAAGAAGCCAGTTAAGTCAAAGTCCCCTCCAAATTATCTGACCTACAATAGTAATTGCTTAGAAAATTTTACTTAAATTGGAACATTTCCTTCTATCCAGGATGAGCTAGTTTATATCTCAAGGACAGCAAAATCTAAAAACTATATATACAGTTGGCAAAATTTTAATTTTTTTTTTCGAGACAGAGTCTCACTCTGTCACCCAGGCTGGAGTGCAGTGGCGCGATTTCGGCTCACTGCAAGCTCCGCTTCCCGTATTCACGCCATTCTCCTGCCTCAGCCTCCCAAGTAGCTGGGACGACAGGCGCCCACCACCACCACACCTGGCTAATTTTTTTTGTTTTTGTTTTTGTTTTCATTTTTGAGATGGAGTCTCTCTGTCGCCCAGGCTGGAGTGCAGTGGCGCGATCTCGGCTCACTGCAGGCTCCGCCCCTGGGGGTCCACGCCATTCTCCTGCCTCAGCCTCCTGAGTAGCTGGGACTACAGGCGCCCGCCACCTCACCCGGCTAATTTTTTGTATTTTTAGTAGAGACAGGGTTTCATCATGTTAGCCAGGATGGTCTCAATCTCCTGACCTTGTGATCTGCCCGCCTCGGCCTCCCAAAATTTTAAATTTTTAATTGTAGAACAAACATGTCATAGTTTCAAAATATTACAGGCATACCTTCATTTTATGGTGATACCTTCATTATGCTTCACAGATACTGCAATTTTTACAAATTGAAGGTTTGTGACAACCTTGCTTTGAATAATTCTATAGGTGCCATTTTCCCAACTGTATGTGCTCACTTCATGTCTCAGTGTCCCATTTTGTTCATTCTCAAAGTATTTCAACTTTTTAAATTATTATTATTTCTGTTATGGTGATCTGTGATTGGTGATCTTTAATATTACTATTGCAACTATTTTCAGCCCTATGAATGGCAAAGTTAATCAATAAGTGTTTTGCAAGCTTTACCTGCTCCACCAGCAAGCTAATTCCTTATCTCTTTCCCTCTCCTTGGGCCTCCCATTAAAATAAAATAACATTCAGCCAGTTAATAACTCAACACACACCACTAATTGTTCAATTGCAAGGAAGAGTTGCATGTCTCTCACGTTAAATAAAAAAGTAACAACGATTAAATTGAGGAAGGCATGTTGAAACCTTAGACAGGCTAACAGCTAGGCCTCTTGTGCCAAACAGTTAGCCAAGTTGTGACTGCAAATAAAAACTTCTTGAAAGAAATTAAAAATGCTACACCAGTGAACACACAAATGATAAAGAAGCAAATCAGCCTCATTGCTGACATGAAGAAAGTTTTAGTTGTCTGGATAGAAGATCAAACCAACCACAACATTCCCTTAACCCAAAGCCTAATACAGAGCAAGGACCTAACACTCTTCAATTCTATGAAGGCTGAGAAAGGCAAAGAAGTTGCAGAATAAAAGTTTGAAGCTAGCAGAGTTTGATTCATGAGGTTTAAGGAAAGAAACCATCTCCATAACATAAAAATGCAAGTTTAAGTAGCAAGTGCTGGTATAGAAGTGCAGCAAGTTATCCAGAAAATCTAGTCAACATCGTTGTTACAGGTGCCTATCCTAAACAAGAGAATTTAGACAAAACAGCCATTTTTTTGGACAAAGATGCCATCTAAGACTTTCATAGCTAGAAAAGAAAAGTCAATGCCTGGCTTCAAAGCTTCAAAGGACAGACTGACTCTTTTGTTAGGAGCTAACACAGCTAGTTACTAAGCTGAAGTTTAGTCAAATTAGAATGGTCAAAATTAGACCATTCTGAAAATCCCAGGACCCTTAAGAATTATGCTGAATCTACTCTCTGCTCTATCAATGGAACAACAAAACCTGGATGACAACACATCTGTTTACAGCATGGTTTACTGGATATTTTAAGCCCAATGTTGTGACTTAACGCTTAGATAAAGATTCCTTTCAAAATATTGCTGTCCATTGGCAATGTGCCTGGTCAGCTACAAGCACTGATGGAGATATGCAAGGAGATTAATGTTTCCCTGCCTGCTAACACAACATCGATTCTGCAGCCCGAAGGTTATGGAGTAATTTTGACTTTCAAGTCTTATTATTTAAAAAGTACATTTCATAAGCCTGTGGCTGCCATAAATAATGATTCCACTGATAAATCTGGGCAAAGAAAATTGAAAACCTTTTGGAAGGTTTTCACTATTGTAGATGTCATTAAGAGCATTCATGATTCATGGGAAGAGGTCAACCTATCAACATTAACAGGAGTTGGAAGAAGTTAATCCTGATCCTCATGGATGACTTTAGAGCTTTCAAGACTTAAGATTTAAATGAAGGAAGTAACTGCAGATGTGGTAGAAATAGCAAGAGAACTAGAATTCTCTTGTTCTAGAGCCTGAAGATTTGACTAAATTACTGCAATCTCATGATAAAAGTTGAAGGGATGAGAAGCAGCTTCTTGGATGAGCAAAGAAAGTAGTTTATTGAGATGGAATATACTTCTGGTGAAGATACTGTGAACACTCTTGGAATAACAACAAAAGATTTAGAATATTAGATAAACAAAGCTAATAAAGAAGTGGTGGAGTTTGACAGAATTGACTCCAATTTTTAAAGCTTTGCTTTGGCTAAAATGTTATTAAACAGCATTGCATGCTACATAGAAGTCTTTCATGAAAGGCAGAGTCTGTAAATGGGGCCAACTTCTTTATCTTTTTATAAGAAATTGGCATAGCAAACTCACCCTTCAGTAACCACCACCCTGATCAGTAATCAGCTGTCAACATGGAGATCCAACTGTCTACCAGCAAAAAGAATATGATACTGCAGGCTAAGATTATCATTAGTATTTTTAGCAATAAAGTATTTTTAATTAAAGTATGTGCACTTGTTTTTAGACATAATGCTATTCCACAATGAATAGACTGCAATATAGAGTAAATATAACTTCACATGCACTGGGAAACCAAAAAAGTCATGTGACTTGCTTTATTACAATAACAATATTTACTATAGTGTGGTGGTCAAATCTAGCACTGAATTTGGTACTACACATTCTCTTTTTAAAAAAAGTTATAGATTTACTCCACGTATGTGTATCTCTAATATTATATTGCCTGGTTCTATTCATTTTTGCATTTTGTATAAATGACTTGTATGTATACAGTTATGTATCTATTAAGGGAGATACCATGTTAACACATAATCTGGAAAAAGGACTGCCAGATTTACCAAATTCGTCTCAAATATAGCATAAAATATACTTACGTTAAAAATTGTATATATATATATATATATATTCCATCAGGAATTGTTTTTATTTCTCAATATCATTTTTTTGAGATTAACCTGTGCTTAGGAATGTGACTGTAGTTTTTTTTTCTTTTTTTCACTCCTATATGGAGTTTCTTAGTCTAGATTAGCCTTATTTTTTAATACCCTCTATTTGTGATAGAGAGTCTAACATGTGAATTAATTTATCTATGGTTTGAATATTTTAATATTAAATAAAACATTAAAAGCTTAAAGATACATGATGCTTACATGTATAATTACTGGATATTATAAGGCATCAATTCTACAAAATTTGATTCATAAGTTTAATTCAATTTCAGTACAATTCCAAAAAGTTTGTTCATGGTACTTGACCAACTGATTCTAAGCTTCTTTTAGAAGTCCAAATGGTCAAAAATAATCCAGAGAATCCTAAAGGAAAAGAAGCAGAGCAATTTTCCTAGCACACAACATGATTTGTCAAAAATGTTATAAGATGCTACAGTATTAATGTGAATAACATGAAATTAAGATATTAATATAAAACAGAAATAAAGCATTTAAAGAGAACTGGGAACCATGATTATATGAAAATATGTTACACAACCAAGTTGCTTTGCAGTTCATTGGGGAGAGGATATCTATTCACTAAATGATATTGAGAAAAATTACTTTTAGGAAACAATGCTCTGTGATTATTTTCACATTTATGCACAGTTCAGACTTTATTATTGAATGGGACACATGCCTTAGAATTTAGAGACAATGCATTGCTCAGGAGAGGTTTAAAGGCTCATCTCCTCCATTTGTTCAAGTTCCAAAGGTAATAGACTTACAAGTAGAATAATATGTCACACTTTCCACAGTTTCAGGCTTAATTGTTATCTTTTAATAAATGAAAGAGTGGAACTCTACCTCATTGTTTATACAAAAAATCACTTCAAGTAAATTGCAACTTAAATGTAAAAATCAAATCTCTAGAACTTTAGAATATATGGATTTCATCATGTCAGATAATGAAGGAATTTTCTTAATTTGGGTTGTCATGGAGTCTAACAGAATTCCTGAAAGTAATAGTGTCATTAAGACATAGCACATAGTGTTTTGCTTGGGGAATTCCCTGTAGTTTCAAGTATTTTTGACTTTATGGTTTGTACATGAGAATGCTGGTAGATTAAATTAGGAAAATATTTTAGGCATACATGACTAAAAGCCCATAGAGTAATTGGCAAAGTTGATGTGACAAACTGATAGCAGTGTATAGAATATATAAAATAGTAGGCTGTTGCATTAGTATAGGCAAACTATAATGACAGCCTCGATTAATGTGTTTGCCAGAGTAATAAAGAAAGGAAAATAGAGGGACATATTTCTAAATAAAGTAGCCAGTCTAAAAGATCATCTTAACAAATACTCTAACCTATGAAAGCTTATCTGTAAATATTACACTAAAACACTTGTATTTACTTATAGATAGCCCAGTGGAATAATCAATGAGGCAGTTGAGTATGGCAGTGTGTATCTCATAGGTCATGTTTTAAATAAGGATATACATTTGGAAGCCATCAAAATGAAGACTATGAATATGAATGAAATTGTAGAGGAAATATCTATGAGTAGTGAGAAGGTAACAGAAAAAAATTGAAGGATTTAATCATTAGAAGACCAGAAGTTTTCTCATTCAAGAAGTAAGGCACTTAGTTTAGATAGATTATATGAATTGAAAATGTAAACATAAGAAAAATAAAATAGTGCTTTTGCTATCAAAAATTGGAGGATGGAGTATATAGGGATTGATCTGTGAGTAATTTTGATCTGGTTTCTTGTTACTTATTAACTCAACAAATATTGAGCTAGGAGAATTATGTATTTCCAGGACTTTTTACCCATCTCCTATAGGTTTTCTAGTTTATGCACATAGTAACTTTGAATGATCTTTTCTATTTTTGTGGTGTTGGTTGTAATACCTCCCATTTCATTTCTAATTGATCTTATCTGGATCTTCTGTCTTTTTTTCTTGGTTAATCTTGCTAATGGTCTATCATGTTCTTGAAAACATTTTATGTTTTCAAAAAACCAGCTTACTGTTTCATTTATCTTTTGTACTTTTTTTATTTCAATTTCATTTAGTTCTGTTCTGATCTTGGTTATTTCTTTTCTTCTGCTGGGTTTGAGTGCGGTTTGTCCATGATTCTCTAATTCCTTGAGGTGCGGCCTTAGATTGTCTAATTGTGCTCTTTCAGATTTTTTGATGTAGGCCTTTAAGGCTGTGAACTTTCCTCTTAGCATCACCTTTGCTGTATCCCAGAGGTTTTGATAGGTTGTGTCACTATTATCATTCAGTTCAAAGAATTTTTAATTTCCATCTTGATTTCATTGTTGACCCAATGATCATTCATGAGCAAGTTATTAATTTCCATTATTTGCATGGTTTTGAGGGTTGCTTTTGAAGTTGACTTCCAATTTTTTTCTACTGTGGTCTGAGAGAGTACTTAATATGATTTCAGTTTTCTTAAATGTATTGAGACTTGTTTGTGGCCTATCATATGGTCTATCTTGGAAAAAATTCCATGCTCTGAGGAATAAAATGTATATTCTGTGGTTGTGGGGTAGAATGGTCTGTAAATACTTGTTAAGTCCCTTGTTCTAGGATATAGTTTAGGTACATTGTTCCTTTGTTGACTTTCTGTCTTGATGACATGTCTAGTGCTGTCAGTAGAGGATTGAAGTCCCCCACTAGTGTTGTGTCTATCTCATTTCTTAGGTCTAGTAGTAATTGTTTTATATATTTGGGAGTTCAAATGCTAGATGCATATATATGTAGTATTGTGATATTTTCCTGTTGGACAAGGCCTTTTTATCATTATATAATGTCCCTCTTGGTCTTTTTTTAACCGCTGTTGTTTTAAAGTTTGTTTTTTCTGATATAAGAGTAGCTACTCCTGCTCGCTTCTAGTGTCCATTTGCATGGAATGTCTTTTTCCACCCCTTTACCTTAAGTTCATGAGAGTCCTTTTGTGTTAGGTGAGTATCTTGAAGTCAGCAGATAGTTGGTTGGTGAATTCTTATCCTTTCTGCAATTCTGTATCTTTTAAATGGAGCATTTAGACCATTTACATTCAATGTTAGTATTGAGATATGAGATACTATTCCATTCATCATGCTATTTGTTGCCTGAATACTTTGTTGTTTCTGTTGTTGTTGTTGCTGTATTTTTGTTTTATAGGTCCTGTGAGATTCATGGTTTAAAGAGGTTCCGTTTTGATGTGTTTTCAGTATTTGTTTTAAGATTTAGAGCTCCTTTTAGCAGTTACTGTAGTCCTTGCTTGGTAGTGGTGAATTCTCTCAGCATTTGTTTCTCTGAAAAAGACTGTATCTTTCCTTCATTCATTAAGTTTAGCTTCCCTAGATACAAAATAGGAGGTTAAAGACAGTGCCCCAATCCCTTCTAGCTTGCAGGGTTTCTGCTGAGAAAGCTGCTGTTAATTTGATGCGTTTTCCTTTATAGGTTACCTGGTGCTTTTGCCTCACAGTTCTTAAGATTCTTTCCTTCATCTTGACTTTTGATGACCTGTTGACTATGTGCCTAGGCAATGATCTTTTTGTGATGAATTTCCCAGGAACTCAAATAAATTAACCAGAAAAGAACAAACAATCCCATCAGAAAGTGGGCTAGGACATGAATAGACAATTCTCAAAAGAAGATACACAAATGGCAAACAAACACATGAAAAAAGACTCAACATTAGTAATGACCATGGAAATGCAAATCAAAACCACAATGTGATACCACCTTACTCCTGCAAGAATGGCCATAATCAAAAAATTAAAAAATTATAGATTTTGGCATGGATATGGTGAAAAGGGAACACCTCTACACTGCTGTGGGAACGTAAACTAGTACAATCACTATGGAAAACAGTGCGAGATTCCTTAAAGAACTGAAAGTAGAACTAACATTTGATCTAGCAATCCCATTACTAGGTATCTAACCAGAGGAAGAGAAGTCATCATACAAAAAAGATACTTGCACATGCATGTCTATGGCAGCACAATTCACAATTGCAAAAATATGGAACCAGCCCAAATGCTCATCAATCAATGAGTGGATAAAGAAATTGAAGTATATACATATATATATATACACACACACACACACACATACACATATACATATATACGTATATATATGTATACATACATATACATATATATGTATATGTGTATATGTGTATATATATATGTAATGGAATACTAGTCACCCATAAAAGCAAAACAAATTAATGACATTTGCAGCAACTTGGATGGAACAGGAGACTATTATTCCAAGTGAAGTAACTCAGGAATGGAAAACCAAACATTGCATGTTCTCAGTCATAAGTGGGAGCTAAGCTATGAGGATGCAAAAGCATACGAGTGATACAATGGACTTTGGGGACTTGAGAGAAAAGATGGGAAGAGGGTGAGGGATAAAAGGCTACAAATTGGGTTCACTGTATACTGGTCAGTTGATGGGTGCACCAAAATCTCACAAATCACCATTAAAAAACTTCCTCATGTAACCAAATACCACTTGTTCCCCCCAAAACCTACAGAAATAAAAAATTAAAAAACAAACAACTTAGGCTAAGTTCTTTTGAAGCCCCAATTCTTCTACCTTCATAGATAAAATTATTAAATATCTCATTCATTCCTTTATTACAAGGTTTTGAGTGATACATTAAAGCGTATGTGAATAATTTATTAATTCAAACAAATGTAATATAGCAATTGAATATCACAGAAGACTATGTTATAAAATGAAAATTTACTTTATTTGGCCATAAATGTAATTCTGCAGCTTTTAAATGTTATATTGAAGACACTGATATAAATAACAATAGATCTCATTTATTGAGAGCTTACTATGTGCTGGGGCTGATATAAAACATTTACACACGTAGAATTTCATTCTATAGCCCTATAAATTGGGCAGTATCTTTATACCCACTTTACTGATAGGGAAATTAAAGTACAAAATGGTTATTTTACTTGGAGAAGTCTATTACTTCTCCAAGTAATAGACTAATAGAACACTATTCAATGTTGGAACTAGGTTTTAAACCAGTCATCAGGCTTCAAAGTCCTCACAACTGACTGCTACATAAATTTCCCCCCAAAAGAAGATTTACCCTCCAGTCTAGTTTCTACCTAAAGATGGATACTACAGAGCAGTACTTCACAAACTTAATATCCATATGAATTATCTTTGGATCTCGATAAAATCCCAATCCTAACTCAGTAAGTGTGAGGTAGATCCTGAGAGTTTACATTTCTGACAAGCTCCCAAATGTTACTGATGTTGCTGATCCAGCTCTAGCCTTTCTGAATCAAGTTTCCTCAAGAAAATTGAAAACTGCTGAGAATGATTTTATTATCTTCCAAATGCAAGTAAGATAAGTTAATTCATAACATACTATGGAAAATTAGGGGGACCATGATTGAGGGAGATTGCATGACTAAAACGGTTGTTACAGAATCCTGACAGTGCTCCATTCTAACTTTGTTAGAATGGTAAAATAAGAAAGGGGACACAGAAAAAGATAAGTGGCCTAAGATTTTGATGACATGATGTATATGTTGATTTGGGTGGAGTAGAAGTATCAAACTTAATGACCTATGAGTAGGTCATTGTTAAGCTAAAATTCAGCTCTCTTTCCTGATTAGGAGAAGAGAAAATTATTTTATACTTGGTTTTCTAAAAATCACAGAAATAAATATTTTTATAAAAGCAAACACTATTTTAGCATTTAATTATGTGCCAGAAACTGTTCTAAGAGTGTTAAATACATTAGTTTATATAATCCTGCCAAACGTAAGTGAAAAACATTATCGGAAAGTAAAAATACACAAAAGGTCACTGGATGGTCTTTCAGTGCAGTGCTTTACTAGACTTTCTATGTACTGGACTATTTTACAAATTTTTAGTGACAGAGTTCGTCTTGACCATTTTGTTCTGGTAGAGGCCCAAGTGTTATGGTTTCTATTCTTATTGAATATTAACTAGTTTTGTATCCAGCCCAGTAATCTTATTCCTTTATAAATAATGTAGCTTCTCAAATGCTCTTTGAAGGAGTCACATTAATATACCTGTTAACTCATTAATTCATGAATCAAATATAATATTTCACGCATGTTCATTTTATATGGGTAGCAGAGGTATGTTTTTAAATTTTTGAAACTTATGCTTTAACAGTTTTGGAGATCATACATGAACATGCCCAAGTAGTCATACCTAAAAGACATAAGGAAATTATATGGTTAAAGAAGTGTACTGTCAGGAACTGTGAAGGGTGTGAGATTTTACCGTACAAGTTAACTTGTTAGCTGGTCACATTTCATTGATGCTAGCAGAACATAGGAGATTTCTGGGTCAGAGCAAAGGACTTCATTGCAGCATAGCAGGCAGAGTAAATGTCAGGTTTGCATGGGTTGTCCTTGCGTCTTCCAAGTCCATGGAACAATGCAGAGAGAAGCCTGGGTGAATTTTGCACATACAGCAAGTGTGTGTCACAGATGAGGAGCTATGATTTTAGGTAATTCTAATCTTTTAACTAGGCTCCTAGTAAAGCTGTTCAAACTTTGCACTAAAGAGAGGCATTATCTTCATTATCCTCCACAACAAATAAGTCTGTTTCCTGGCTGTGAGTGAGGGAGACACTGTATGTGCCAAAGCTGTTGACTATACAAATACCCTAAAGCGTTAGTCTAGACAAAAAGCTGTTGCCTTTGCTGAAGGACTTTGGGATATCCATGGAGAATTTTTTCCCAACATACTCCTAATAGACTGTTTAGCACAAGCAGATTTTCATCTCCAGAAGTAATAGCACTTGAACTTTGTCTCTCTGCCCACCCTCTTTTCCCCTCCCCAGTCCTTTTCTGCTTTGCTTTTCTTTTGGACTTACATGCTCTTGGTAACTTATTCCATATTGATAAGAGCAATAATTGAGGTTTGGTTTTATGATCTGAATATCAGTCCTCTCTGTAGGACAAATGATTGAGAACAATTCTGTTAGGTAAGAGATGACAGAGAACCTGTTTTGTGAGTCTTTGTGGGTTTTTTGTCTATTTATGAGCTCAAATCAATTAGTAGTTTCTTATTCACTGGGGCAGGAGAGGAGGACAACCCTTGAGATATGGAGGGAGCAGTTATTATGTTTCTATGTTTACTCTTCACCTCTGGATAATGTTGTATAACTGTTGTATAAATGTATATATTTAGTGCAAATATAAACTTCTGCATGTCTATGGGTCTGCGTATTTGTACATGAGAAGGACTTTCCTTTTAACATTAGTGTAACATGCGTTTCTACTTCTGAAAAATATTACTAAACTAACTGTAACATCTCTTAAACCAGCTCTGTTGTCAATGATTTATAAAGATAACATGATGCTTAAGTAAATAAAATATTCTCATAGTTTCCAGAAAATAAAGAAACTAAATTTTAATACATTAAATGCACAGGATTTTAAAAAAATTCTATTGTGAGGAACTCCTGGCTCAGGAAAATTTTCAGAATGTATGTTTGCATAATGAAGGTAAATCTTTTTTTTTTTTAATTATACTTTAAGTTTTAGGGTACATGTGCACATTGTGCGGGTTAGTTACATATGTATACATGTGCCATGCTGGTGCACTGCACCCACTAACTCGTCATCTAGCATTAGGTATATCTTCCAATGCTATCCCTCCCCCCTCCCCCCACCCCACAACAGGCCCCAGAGTGTGATATTCCCCTTCCTGTGTCCATGTGATCTCATTGTTCAATTCCCACCTATGAGTGAGAACATGCAGTGTTTGGTTTTTTGTTCTTGCGATAGTTTACTGAGAATGATGTTTTCCAGTTTCATCCATGTCCCTACAAAGGACATGAACTCATCATTTTTTATGGCTGCATAGTATTCCATGTGTATATGTGCCACATTTTCTTAATCCAGTCTATCATTGTTCGACATTTGGGTTGGTTCCAAGTCTTTGCTATTGTGAATAAAGCCGCAATAAACATACGTGTGCATGTTTCTTTATAGCAGCATGATTTATAGTCATTTGGGTATATACCCAGTAATGGGATGGCTGGGTCAAATGGTATTTCCAGTTCTAGATCCCTGAGGAATCGCCACACTGACTTCCACAATGGTTGAACTAGTTTACAGTCCCACCAACAGTGTAAAAGTGTTCCTATTTCTCCACATCCTCTCCAGCACCTGTTGTTTCCTGACTTTTTAATGATTGCCATTCTAACTGGTGTGAGATGGTATCTCATTGTGGTTTTGATTTGCATTTCTCTGATGGCCAGTGATGATGAGCATTTTTTCATGTGTTTTTTGGCTGCATAAATGTCTTCTTTTGAGAAGTGTCTGTTCATGTCCTTCACCCACTTTTTGATGGGGTTGTTTGTTTTTTTCTTGTAAATTTGTTTGAGTTCATTGTAGATTCTGGATATTAGCCCTTTGTCAGATGAGTAGGTTGCGAAAATTTTCTCCCATTTTGTAGGTTGCCTTTTCACTCTGATGGTAGTTTCTTTTGCTGTGCAGAAGCTCTTTAGTTTAATTAGATCCCATTTGTCAACTTTGGCTTTTGTTGCCATTGCTTTTGGTGTTTTAGACATGAAGTCCTTGCCCATGCCTATGTCCTGAATGGTATTGCCTAGGTTTTCTTCTAGGGTTTTTATGGTTTTAGGTCTAACGTTTAAGTCTTTAATCCATCTTGAATTGATTTTTGTATAAGGTGTAAGGAAGGGATCCAGTTTCAGCTTTCTACATATGGCTAGCCAGTTTTTCCAGCACCATTTATTAAATAGGGAATCCTTTCCCCATTGCTTGTTTTTCTCAGGTTTGTCAAAGATCAGACAGTTGTAGATATGCAGCATTATTTCTGAGGGCTCTGTTCTGTTCCATTGATCTATATCTCTGTTTTGGTACCAGTACCATGCTGTTTTGGTTACTGTAGACTTGTAGTATAGTTTGAAGTCAGGTAGTGTGATGACTCCAGCTTTGTTCTTTTGGCTTAGGATTGGCTTGGCGATGCGGGCTCTTTTTTGGTTCCATATGAACTTTAAAGTAGTTTTTCCAATTCTGTGAAGAAAGGCATTGGTAGCTTGATGGGGATGGCATTGAATCTGTAAATTACCTTGGGCAGTATGGCCATTTTCACGATATTGATTCTTCCTACCCATGAGCATGGAATGTTCTTCCATTTCTTTGTATCCTCTTTTATTTCCTTGAGCAGTGGTTTGTAGTTCTCCTTGAAGAGGTCCTTCACATCCCTTGTAAGTTGGATTCCTAGGTATTTTATTCTCTTTGAAGCAATTGTGAATGGGAGTTCACTCATGATTTGGCTCTCTGTTTATCTCCTGTTGGTGTATAAGAATGCTTGTGATTTTTGTACATGGATTTTGTATCCTGAGAATTTGCTGAAGTTGCTTATCAGCTTAAGGAGATATTGGGCTGAGACAATGGGGTTTTCTAGATATACAATCATGTCGTCTGCAAACAGGGACAATTTGACTTCCTCTTTTCCTAATTGAATACCCTTTATTTCCTTCTCCTGCCTAATTGCCCTGGCCAGAACTTCCAACACTATGTTGAATAGGAGTGGTGAGAGAGGGCATCCCTGTCTTGTGCCAGTTTTCAAAGGGAATGCTTCCAGTTTTCGCCCATTCAGTATGATATTGGCTGTGGGTTTGTCATAGATAGCTCTTATTATTTTGAAATACATCCCATCAATACCTAATTTACTGAGAGTTTTTAGCATGAAGGGTTGTTGAATTTTGTCAAAGGCTTTTTCTGCATCTATTGAGATAATCATGTGGTTTTTGTCTTTGGCTCTGTTTATATGCTGGATTACATTTATTGATTTGTGTATATTGAACCAGTCTTGCATCCCAGTGATGAAGCCCACTTGATCATAGTGGATAAGCTTTTTGATGCGCTGCTGGATTCGTTTTGCCAGTATTTTATTGAGGATTTTTGTATCAATGTTCATCAAGGATATTGGTCTAAAATTCTCTTTTTTTGTTGTGTCTCTGCCTGGCTTTGGTATCAGAATGATGCTGGCCTCATAAAATGAGTTAGGGAGGATTCCCTCTTTTTCTATTGACTGGAATAGTTTCAGAAGGAATGGTACCAGCTCCTCCTTGTACCTCTGGTAGAATTCAGCTGTGAATCCATCTGGTCCTGGACTCTTTTTGGTTGGTAAGCTATTGATTATTGCCACAATTTCAGATCCTGTTATTGGTCTATTCAGAGATTCAACTTCTTCCCGGTTTAGTCTTGGGAGAGTGTATGTGTCGAGGAATGTATCCATTTCTTCTAGATTTTCTAGTTTATTTGCGTAGAGGTGTTTGTAGTATTCTCTGATGGTAGTTTGTATTTCTGTGGGATCGGTGGTGATATCCCCTTTATCATTTTTTATTGCGTTTATTATATTCTTCTCTCTTTTTTTCTTTATTAGTCTTGCTAGCGGTCTATCAATTTTGTTGATCCTTTCAAAAAACCAGCTCCTGGATTCATTAATTTTTTGAAGGGTTTTTTGTGTCTCTATTTCCTTCAGTTCTGCTCTGATTTTAGTTATTTCTTGCCTTCTGCTAGCTTTTGAATGTGTTTGCTCTTGCTTTTCTAGTTCTTTTAATTGTGAAGTTAGGGTGTCAATTTTGGATCTTTCCTGCTTTCTCTTGTGGGCATTTAGTGCTATAAATTTCCCTCTACACACTGCTTTGAATGCGTCCCAGAGATTCTGGTATGTTGTGTCTTTGTTCTCGTTGGTTTCAAAGAACATCTTTATTTCTGCCTTCATTTCGTTATGTACCCAGTAGTCATTCAGGAGCAGGTTGTTCAGTTTCCATGTAGTTGAGCGGTTTTGAGTGAGATTCTTAATCCTGAGTTCTAGTTTGATTGCACTGTGGTCTGAGAGATAGTTTGTTATAATTTCTGTTCTTTTACATTTGCTGAGGAGAGCTTTACTTCCAACTATGTGGTCAATTTTGGAATAGGTGTGTTGTGGTGCTGAAAAAAATGTATATTCTGTTGATTTGGGGTGGAGAGTTCTGTAGATGTCTATTAGGTCTGCTTGGTGCAGAGCTGAGTTCAATTTCTGGGTATCCTTGTTGACTTTCTGTCTCGTTGATCTGTCTAATGTTGACAGTGGGGTGTTAAAGTCTCCCATTATTAATGTGTGGGAGTCTAAGTCTCTTTGTAGGTCACTCAGGACTTGCTTTATGAATCTGGGTGCTCCTGTATTGGGTACATATATATTTAGGATAGTTAGCTCTTCTTGTTGAATTGATCCCTTTACCATTATGTAATGGCCTTCTTTGTCTCTTTTGATCTTTGTCGGTTTAAAGTCTGTTTTATCAGAGACTAGGTTTGCAAACCCTGCCTTTTTTTGTTTTCCATTTGCTTGGTAGATCTTCCTCCATCCTTTTATTTTGAGCCTATGTGTGTCTCTGCACGTGAGATGGGTTTCCTGAATACAGCACACTGATGGGTCTTGACTCTTTATCCAATTTGCCAGTCTGTGTCTTTTAATTGGAGCATTTAGTCCATTTACATTTAAAGTTAATATTGTTATGTGTGAATTTGATCCTGTCATCATGATGTTAGCTGGTTATTTTGCTCATTAGTTGATGCAGTTTCTTCCTAGTCTTGATGGTCTTTACATCTTGGCATGATTTTGCAGCAGCTGGTACCGGTTGTTCCTTTCCATGTTTAGCGCTTCCTTCAGGAGCTCTTTTAGGGCAGGCCTGGTGGTGACAAAATCTCTCAGCATTTGCTTGTCTGTAAAGTATTTTATTTCTCCTTCACTTATGAAGCTTAGTTTGGCTGGATATGAAATTCTGGGTTGAAAATTCTTTTCTTTAAGAATGTTGAATATTGGTCCCCACTCTCTTCTGGCTTGTAGGGTTTCTGCCGAGGGATCCGCTGTTAGTCTGATGGGCTTCCCTTTGAGGGTAACCCGACCTTTCTCTCTGGCTGCCCTTAACATTTTTTCCTTCATTTCAACTTTGGTGAATCTGACAATTATGTGTCTTGGAGTTGCTCTTCTCGAGGAGTATCTTTGCGGCGTTCTCTGTATTTCCTGAATCTGAACGTTGGCCTGCCTTGCTAGATTGGGGAAGTTCTCCTGGATAATATCCTGCAGAGTGTTTTCCAACTTGGTTCCATTCTCCCCATCACTTTCAGGTACACCAATCAGACGTAGATTTGGTCTTTTCACATAGTCCCATATTTCTTGGAGGCTTTGCTCATTTCTTTTTATTCTTTTTTCTCTAAACTTCCCTTCTCACTTCATTTCATTCATTTCATCTTCCATCGCTGATACCCTTTCTTCCAGTTGATCGCATCGGCTCCTGAGGCTTCTGCATTCTTCACGTAGTTCTCGAGCCTTGGTTTTCAGCTCCATCAGCTCCTTTAAGCACTTATCTGTATTGGTTATTCTAGTTATACATTCTTCTAAATTTTTTTCAAAGTTTTCAACTTCTTTGCCTTTGGTTTGAATGTCCTCCCGTAGCTCAGAGTAATTTGATCGTCTGAAGCCTTCTTCTCTCAGCTCGTCAAAGTCATTCGCCATCCAGCTTTGTTCCGTTGCTGGTGAGGAACTGCGTTCCTTTGGAGGAGGAGAGGCACTCTGATTTTTAGAGTTTCCAGTTTTTCTGTTCTGTTTTTTCCCCATCTTTGTGCTTTTATCTACTTTTGGTCTTTGACGATGGTGATGTACAGATGGGTTTTTGGTGTGGATGTCCTTTCTGTTTGTTAGTTTTCCTTCTAACACACAGGACCCTCAGCTGCAGGTCTGTTGGAATACCCTGCTGTGTGAGGTGTCAGTGTGCCCCTGCTGGGGGGTGCCTCCCAGTTAGGCTGCTCAGGGGTCAGGGGTCAGGGGTCAGGGACGCACTTGAGGAGGCAGTCTGCCCGTTCTCAGATCTCCAGCTGCGTGCTGGGAGAACCACTGCTCTCTTCAAAGCTGTCAGACAGGGACATTTAAGTCTGCAGAGGTTACTGCTGTCTTTTTGTTTGTGCCCTGCCCCCAGAGGTGGAGCCTACAGAGGCAGGCAGGCCTCCTTGAGCTGTGGTGGGCTCCACCCAGTTTGAGCTTCCTGGCTGCTTTGTTTACCTAATCAAGCCTGGGCAATGGCGTGCGCCCCTCCCCCAGCCTCGCTGCCGCCTTGCAGTTTGATCTCAGACTGCTGTGCTAGCAATCAGCGAGACTCCGTGGGCGTAGGACCCTCCAAGCCATGTGCGGGATACAATCTCGTGGTGTGCCGTTTTTTAAGCCCGTCGGAAAAGCGCAGTATTCAGGTGGGAGTGACCAGATTTTCCAGGTGCCGGCCGTCACCCCTTTCTTTGACTCGGAAAGGGAACTCCCTGACCCCTTGCGCTTCCCAGGTGAGGCAATGCCTCGCCCTGCTTCCCCTCGCGCACGGTGCGCACACCCACTGACCTGCGCCCACTGTCTGGCACTTCCTAGTGAGATGAACCCCGTACCTCAGATGGAAATGCAGAAATCACCGTCTTCTGCATCGCTCACGCTGGGAGCTGTAGACCGGAGCTGTTGCTATTCGGCCATCTTGGATCCCCCATAATGAAGGTAAATCTTACATCTTAGGGCAGTGTAATAATTGGATGTGTGTTTAAATTAAATGGTTATGTGCCTTTTCCCGGAGCTTATCATTTGGGAAGATAATACAAGTGTACATTTTATTTATTTATCTTTAAAAAATTTGTGCTTGTTACCAGTGAAGAAACCAGTTAATATTGACTTTCTAATCCTATACTGCTTATCTGATCTAGTAAGCTACATAAATCATCACATAACATGGAAGATTATGACAGACATTCTAAATCTATACTGGTTATCTGATCAAGTGGACTACATAAGCTATCACATACTATCAAATGTTATGACAAAGTTAAATTTATTATGTTTATTAGAATAATAATTACAATAAAAATTTTTATAGTGATAGATTGTTTTTCTCTATTAGCTTAGATTGTTCTTGTCTTTGTAAATTTAAACAATTTCCAAGAGCTTTAGGTAACTTAAAAATTTTGCATTATTAAATTGAGTTAATTAATAAATAATGTTGCATATCTGCATACATTCTTAGTAAGACCAAATAATGAAAATTTATTGTAATGCATAGATTTAAATTTTTATACTTTTGCTTCATTTTATATGGCACAGAATGGTGGTTTTATCTTTGAGTCACATTAATGAATCACTTAAAAAAAGGTGTAAAAGATGTGTGGCTATAGACAGTTGTGTTAAGTGTATTTTTATATTTTGCTAATCTTCTAAAATATTTGATTAAGACACACTTCACAGCTTTCTCTCTCCCATTTTTTCCTGGGAAATAAAAGTTAGTGACTTTGATGAAAAGTTATTTATTTGAGTGGTTTAGAGTATACCCAGAGTACTAGTGACAAGAAATAGAACCATGCATGACAGATAATAAAAAAAATTACTGTTTTTCAAGCGTAGAGTAAATAATTTTGTGGAAAAGTGTATATTTAGGTTGTCTCAGAATATATGAGTATAACGAAAGACAAAACTTGAGGAAGAATAACAGATTATAAAAGATATTAGAAGAGTGGATATTATTTGCCTTAATTTATATGATTTGTATTAGTTTTCTATTGGTGCTGTAACAAATTACCACAAAATTTGTGACTTAAAGAATCCCAAATTTATTATCTTACAATTCTGTAATCAGAGCTCCAAATTGGGTCTCACTGGGCTAAAACAAAGGAGCCAGCAGGGAAGCATGCCTTCAGAAGGTTCTAGGAAAAACCTCATTCATTTAACTTGTATTTCTCAGCTTACAGAAGCTACCCCCGATCCCTTCACTCATGCGCCCATTGCAACCAGCAACCACCTCACTCTGACCTCTGCTTCCATATTCACATCTTCTTCTCTGACTTGCTTTTTTCCTCGTAAAGACCCTTGGGATTCCATTGGGCCTAACTGGATAATCCAGGATGCTCTCCGCATCTGAAATTTCATAATTAAACCGAAAAGTCTTTATTACCATGTGTTGTAACATATTCACAGGTTTAGGGATTAGAACGTGGAAATTCTTCTATTACAAGACCTAGGTCTGAAAATAAACTATGAAATGTGTTACAATTGTGCAAATTTCTAATTATATCAAGTTTCTAGTTATGTTAGTTACCATTGATGCATAAGAAATTACCACAAGCTAGCAGTTAAAAATAAGCTATGTTTGGCCAAGCTGTGGCTCACGCCTGTAATCCCAGCACTTTGGGAGGCCGAGGCGGGCGGATCCCGAGGTCAGGAGATCGAGACCAGCCTGGCTAACACGGTGAAACCCCGTCTCCACTAAAAATACAAAAAATTAGCCAGATGTGGTGGCGGGCGCCTGTAGTCCCAGCTACTCCGGAGGCTGAGGCAGGAGAATAGTGTGAACCTGGGAGGCAGAGCTAGTAGTGAGCCCAGATCCTGCCACTGCACTCCAGCCTGGGGACAGAGCGAGACTCCGTCTCAAAAAAAAAAAACAAAAAACCCTACATTTATTATTTCATATGTTCTGTGGCTAGGAGCCATGGGCATGGAATAAATGAGTCTGTTGCTTTATGGTCTCTCCCAAGCCTGAAATCAAGATGTTGACAAGGGCAGTGGTCTCACATGAAGGCTTAATGTGGGAAGGATCTACTTTCAATCTCACATAGTTGTGGGTGGAGTTAAATTCCTAGAGGTCTGTTTGTCATCGGCCTCAGTCTCTAACTGGCTGTTCACTAGAGGCTGCACTCAACTTCTTGCCATGTGGGCCTGTGCACCACAATTGCTTGCTTTATCAATGCGTGAAAGCTGAGAAGGCAATGGTGAATAATCTAGCTTGAATGAAGTCACAATCTTCTAACACATAAATGATAGCCTCTCAACATTGCTGTATCTTGTCTTAAAAGTAAGCTACTTAAGGATAAGACTTTCCACATTGTTATGAATGCCAAGAGGCAGGAATTAATGATAATAATTTTAAAACCTGCCTGCAGCAATAACATTTTCTTCTACTGTTAGCCCCTTCAGTGTATTTTTCATCTCATATCTTGTATTTTTAATTTCTATGAGTTCAATTTGGGTATTTTTCTATGTTCCCATATCTTTCTGAACATGCTCATGCTTCCTGCTAACTTATTGAACATATGAAGTATACATGTATTAGTTGATCAATACCTATGTCTATTAACTGTATCATAAGTATCATATCTGAGTCTCTTTCTTTTGACTAATTTTTTTTTATCATGGGTCATATTTTTCCATTTCTTTTCATACCTGGGCAGTAGATGATGAGCATTCTGAACTCTCTATTGTTGAGTGCAGATTTGTGTTATTGTATTTCTTCAAATGATTTTGAACTTTGTGCTTAGATGCAGTTATTTTTCTTGGAAATAGTTTCATACTTTCAAGGGAAGCTTTTAAGCTTTAAAGTGGAACCAGAGCAAACTTTAAATTAGGGCTAATTTGTCCCTACTATTGAGTATTCTTCCCAAGTGCTGTATATTATGAAGTTTAACAATAGAGCAGTTGGGAAACTGGATATCTATCCCTACCTCTTTATGAACTCCAGAAATTGTTTTGTCTTCTCCCTTTCTGTGTGTTTTTCCCGTCCTTATACTCATAGTCTAATAATCACTGAGAAGACTTCAGGGACATCCTCTGCATGTCTTCAGAGCTCTCACTCGGTGCAGCTCTCCTCTCTTCAATACTTGGCATTGCGATACTGGTTGGCTTCATCCTTTTGAATACTCAACTTCATCTCTCCAAGACAGGGAGACCACAAGGCTCAACCTGAATTGTACTTTGCTGAGCCTGGAAACTCATTGTTGGAACATGCAGGAGTTACCTTGTTTTTCTTTTACTCAGAGATCAATGTCCTTAGCTGCCAATTGTTTATATCCTAAAAGCTTTTTTGAAACTTTTTGTCTGGACATACAATTGTTTAATATGGGAAGGTAAGTTCTGTACCTTAATTTATAAGACTTATATTAGTTTTCTATTGTTGATGTAACAAATTACCACAAATATTTTCTATCTTGGCTAGAGGTGAAATTTTGGAATATTGTTTTCATTATTTTTAATGTTTTATTTTAAGTTAGTATACAAAGCTCTTTCTGTCTTTTCAACCACTTTCTAACACACAGTTTAGCAGATTATTCTTTTTTAAGCTGAAATAAATTATTTAAAATTAATATGTAATTTTTACTATCTCCTTAAAGATAAAAACATAATTTTGCTGAGGTTTTTTATTGGTAATCCCTTATTTGCATAGATGAAATATGACTGTTTCTTTCATCTTATTAGGATATAATTGATCAAATCAATGGTTCATCCAAGGCCATAATTGGAGTGTTAAATTTGAGAAAAATATTGTTTAATCAGGTATTCAAGCTCATATTAAGAGATAGAGATCAATTTTATATATTTGGAGACAAACTCCATAAATCTAAAATAACTTGTTACCTGGATTACAAAGTGAATCTCACAGGTGATAAGAAATTCACTGTCTAGTAAGTTAAGGACCTTAAAAAAACTTGAAGAATCTCAATTTGAGACAAATTTATACAAATATATAATTTGGAAATCTGAAAGAGTGTGTCATGGGCTTGCTTCCCAGCCCCAGAAGTCTTAGAATAAGTCAGTGTTTGGGAGCCAATCTGTGATTTCCTTTGAACTTATACACAGAGAGTAAACATTTGGCAGTATTAGTTGTCAAAACTGTTTGAGTCTAATTTGCAGAACAAATTCAAGAAGGTATATTAAGTTCAGTAACACTGTTGCTTTATCTATGATAATAATCAAGCCAAATCTAATAAGACCAGCTTTTTATGTGATCAAGAATAATCTTTGGAGATTGTGACCACAAGAGAGAAAACTGTCAAAACAAAAATGTTCACAGCTTGGATACAGGTAAACGAGTTTACTGTGTATTTTTCAGTGCAGTGCTGGCCTTATTTTCTGAGTGATTTTCAACCTTCCACAGGTAGTGCTTAACCTGTAGAATTCTGTCTGGTTGAGATGTAATATCTATCTGTCCAGTGAAAGAGATAACCAAAGTATTATGTTTTTTTTTTAAATTTTTATTTATTTTTTAACTCTTTATTTCCATAGGTTTTAGGGGAACAGGTGGTATTTGTTTACATGAATAAGTTCTTTAGTGGTGATTTGTGAGATTTTGGTGCACCCATCTCCTGAGCAGTATATTATGGTTTATAGCTTCGTTGACATTAGCCAGTTTTACATTTAATTCAGCAACCTATCAAATGCTGTGTTTATCTCTAGCTTTATTTTTATATATACTCTCAAATGTTCTTTAAACTATTCATAACATGCTACTGGTTCCATCATTAAGTAGTGAGTCACATATAAACTTTGACAAATGTTAATTTTATATTTGAATGAGAGTCATAATTTCTAACCTTTTGAAAATCACACTTTAAGAAATCCTGTTAGAAAAATTTTATTATTATCCTGGTTTCAAAGTTAAATACATTGATGTATTGTCAGGCTTTGCAACTAGCTTAGGCTCACATACTTCTGATTAGATTGGGTAGGGTTCTAATAAAGATATCTGGTTCTATAGGATGTACCCTTAGCATTCTATATGTCTATTTTTCTGTTTTTATGCTGCTGATAAAGACATACCTGAGACCAGGAAGAAAAAGAGGTTTAATTAGGCTTACAGTACTACATGGCTGAGGAGGCTTCAGAATCATGGTGTGAGGCAAAAGGCACTTCTTACATGGTGGTGGCAAGAGAAAATGAGGAAGAAGCAAAAGCAGGAACCCCTGATAAACCCATCAGATCTTGTGAGACTTATTTATTATCATGAGAATGGCACAGGAAAGACCAGATACCATGATTCAATTACCTCCTCCTGGGTCTCTCCCACAACATGTGGGAATTCTGGAAGATACAATTCAAGTTGAGATTTGGGTGGGGACACAGCCAAATCATATAATTCTGCCCCTGGCCCTTCCAAATTTCACATCCTCACATTTCAAAACCAATTGTGTTTTCTCAACATTCCCCCAAACTCTTAACTCATTTCAGCAATAACCCAAAAGTCCATAGTCCAAAGTCTCATCTGAGACAAGGCAAGTCCCTTCCACCTATGAAGCCTGTAAAATGAAAAGCAAGCTAGTTACTTCCTAGATACAATGGGGATACAGGTATTGGGTAAATACAGCCATTCCGAATGGAAGAAATTGGCCAAAACAAAGGGGTTACAGGACTATGCAAGTCTGAAATCTATCAGAACAGTTAAATTTTAAAGCTCCAAAATGATCTCCTTTGACACCAGGTCTTACATCTGGTCATGCTAAAGCAAGAGGTGGGTTCCCATGGTCTTGGGCAACTCTGCCTCTCTGGCTTTGCAGGGTACAGCCTCCCTCTTGGTTGCTTTTATGGGCTAGCATTGAATGTCTGCAGCTTTTTCAGGAGCACAGTGCAAGCTGTCAGTGGATCTACCATTCTGGGGTCTGGAGGCTGGTGGCCCTCTTCTCGCAGCTCCACTAGGCAGTGCCCCAGTAGAAACTCTCTCTGGGGGCTCTGACCCCACATTTCTCTTCCACACTGCCCCAGCAGAGGTTCTCCATGAGGGCCTTGTCCCTGCAGCCAACCTTTGCCTGGGATTCCAGGTATTTCTATACATCTTCTGAAATCTAGGCTGAGGTTCCCAAGCTTCAATTCTTGACCTCTGTGCACCACAGGCTCAACACCACATGGAAGCTGCCAAGGCTTGGGGCTTTCACCCTCTAAATCCACAGCCTGAGCTGTATGTTTGCCCCTTTCAGCCATGGCTGGAGCAGCTATGACACAGGGCACCAAGTCCCTAGGCTACACACAGCATGGGGACCCTGGGCCCAGCCCACAAAACCACTTTTTCCCCCCGGGCCTCTGGACCTGCGGTGGGAGGGGCTGCCATGAAGTTCTCTGACATTTCCTGGAGATATTTCTCCTATGGTCTTGAGGATTAACATTAGACTCCTTGCTACTTATAAAATTTCTGCAGCCAGCTTGAATTTCTCCCCAGAAAAGGGTTTTTCTTTTCTATCACGTAGTCAGGCTGCAAAATTTTCAAACTTTTATGCTCTTCCTCCCTTATAAAATGGAATGACTTTAACAGTACCCAAGTCACCTCATGAATGCTTTACTGCTTAGAAATTTCTTCAGTCAGATATCCTAAATCATCTTTCTCAAGTTCAAAGTTCCATATATCTCTAGGGCAGAGGCAAAATGCTGCCAGTCTGTTTGCTAAAACATAACAAGGGTCACCTTTCCTCCAGTTCACAACAAGTTTCTCACCTCCAACTGACACCACCTCAACCTGGACCCTATTGTCCATATCACTATCAGCATTTTGGGCAAAGCCATTCATCAAGTCTCTAGGAAGTTCCAAACTTTTCCACATTTTCCTGGGTTCTTCTGAGCCCTCCAAATTGTTTCAACCTCTGCCTATTACCCAATTCCAAAGTCGCTTCCACATTTTTGGGTATCTCTTCATGAATGCCTCATTCTACTGGTACCAATTTACTGTATTAGTGCATTTTCATGCTGCTGATGAAGACATACCTGAGACTGGGAAGAAAAAGAGGTTTAATTGGACTTACATTTCCACATGGCTGAGGAGCCCTCAGAATCATGGCGGGAGGTAAAAGGCACTTCTTATGTGGTGGCAGCAAGAGAAAATGAGGAAGAAGCAAGAGCAGAAACCCCTGATAAAACCGTCAGATCTTGTGAGACTTATTCACTATCATGCAAATAGCACAGGAAAGACCGGCCCTCATGATTCAATTACCTCCCACGGGGTCTCTCCCACAACACTTGGGAATTCTGGGAGATACAATTCAAGTTGAGATTTGAGTGGGGACACAGCCAAACCATATCAATATGAATCAACAGTCACTTCAGAACATAGAACACATTTCATAATACTATCCTAATGAAAAAATTGGGATGAAAAAACTGGCATGTTTGCCAAATTTTCACCCTGCACATGGTTATAATATGCTAGACTGTCAAGGACATTTTTAAGCTTAGTTTCTAATGTGATTCTGAGAGTATTTTGCAAGAGAAATTATAAAAGCACAGGTCACATTTGATGATTGAGTTTGGTACTTGACCTTACACCAGATTCTTTAAATATTTTTTACTACGAAGTCCTCTTCAAATCAAACATATTGTTTTTTTAAATAACTTAATAAAATTTATCAGTTGGCTTGAACATGTCTTTCTGCTACAACCAACAGGATTTGAGCATTTTTGCTATCTGAATAAGCATGAATCTTATACAGACAATATTAATTATATCAAACAAAAAAGTCACAATTGGCATGACTTTGAATGCAGAACCATTTTAATTATCAAACAAAATATTCACAGAATACACAGAAAGAAAAAACTATCATGGTGGTTCCACAGAAATATAAAGGTAATATATTTAAAATCAAACATTGTAAGTTTCTTCAGAGGAATACTTCACTAAGTAATAATACATTTCTTTTAACAAAATTAATATTGTTAAACTACTTAAATGAGTTATTTTCCATTAGGAGGGCATATAACACTAGTATTTAAAACTAAATTTTGTAACAAGAGGTATAAAAATGTGAATAAAATTGTCTTTTTATTTTATTTAAGTATACTCCTCTGTTTAGTATCCTATAGATGAGGCCACAATTATGAGTCCCCAATTTTACATTTTTTTTAAATCAAATTGCTTTTTCCAAAAATACTGATGGAGTTTTACAACTCTGACAGCACCCATACAACCGTTATTGCAAAAAAAAAAAATAGTGAATGCATATAACGTTGACTTGCTGAATGCACTCTGAAGTAATAGTAACTTCTGAATGGCCTCTGCAGTATATTTCTCATGTAAAGTGAATGGGATATAGACTGTTCTTGTACTACATCACAGGAATTAGTTTCTTGGGATTAGCATAATGCAATTTTCTCAATTCTCCTTTCCACTTTAATGTTTCTATGTGCCTGTTTCTTTATAAGAAAGCACCATCATTCACTCCAATTCATTAAGGAAATGCCTAAGCAGCATAGTTCTGTATAATTTTGAGCATCGTTGTAAAAATTGTGCATGAGAAAACTGGATCTGTGCAATTTTTTATTCAGCTTTAACATTTTCCATTGAGACGTACACTAGATTTACTTCAATGCTGATTATGCCAAAATATGATCAAACTGCTATAAAAGTGTGTAAAAGCAGCTACACTTTTCATTAAATGGGTTCATTTTGATATGAATATTGTTTGTTATGGGCTAATAGGGAAGATGTTTTGCTATTTCTATTATGGAAAAATTATATCCAACTGCTATCTAGCATTTCATTGCAAAATATAGCTAAAAGTGAGAATATACTTCACCAACTGGAGTGCAAACTAAGCCTGGATATTTTTATCAATTGTAGATCATAAAGCACCAAAGTGCAATGCATTCTTTTGACTTTTCAGAATATCACTCTGCATTAATCACTTATCTGGACCACTTCTGAACATTCACTTTTTACACAGCACTTATCTTTGATTATGTATGTGTCATTTAATTAGCTTTATTTTCTATTGGGTTTTATATAGCCAATCTAATCTTGCATAAAACTATCTCAGTTAGATCTTAAGACAGTCCAAATATCTGTACATTCTGTGTCTGAGACTACACACATTTTCAGAGAAATGATCATTTAAATTCAGCTATTGGATTGTGAGTAGATTCATGCTAGCTACTCCAAAAAGTGGTGGAAAACCTGAAAAAAAAAATTTTCAATTAAGTTCAAATTATATTGTTAACACTACTTCCTATACTTTTACTCTGATATTTCTGATGATTGCTAATCAATATCCAACTATAAATTCAGCTTTAAACAAATTAAAGAACAACTTGTTTTTTTGTCTCTCCTTGCCTCTGGTTTTAAATATTCTATCGGAATTTGCTGTCTCTTTAATGATCTTCTGCTGACCTTGAATAACCAACTCCACATTAGCTCATCCATGTTACCAGTTGATTGTACATGTTTCTGTGTATATGCATGTTGCATGCGCTCAAGCCATTTATTCAAAAACGTTTATTACATACATTCTATGAAAAATACCTGGTCCTTATCTCTAATGAATGAACCATCAAGAATAAAAAGAGTTTGTGTATATGTGATATGAATGTACACATAAAAATACAAAGAACACAACTATAGAAGATGATATTATGCATGATATAAATTCATTTACTTAAAAAATTTTTAGCATCTATTTTTTAAGAGACTTCTAAACTTGGGGGTTAGAAAGACAAACAATTCTCAAAGCACACAGGAGTCATTTACTCTTGATTGAAAAAACTTATAGAGATGTTAATGGCATTTGAATTAATTCCAGAAGATAAAGTAAGATTTTTCCAGAAAATAAAATGATAAGACAAAAATTCAGGTAAATGGAAAGATATAAGCAGTACAAAAAAATGGAAAAGGCATAGTAACCTGAATTCTGATAGGTTACAGAAATAATAATACGTAAAAGAGTTGCAAAAGAATTGTGTGGGATTCACAGTCAAATCATTATTGCCAGAATAACATTTTCAAAGGAGCACAAGAAAGCAAGGACATTTTAAATTATTAGTGCATGAATCACAGAATGGAGGTGGAGAAAAAAGAAAGTTAGATTTTGCTAAAGAGTAAAGACAGCAGGCTTATTCCAAGGAGTATAAATGGGTGTAGGAAGGGCTAAGTATTGAAAAAGAAATAGAACTAAATAGTGAAACAAGTTGTGGAAAGCTCATGTAATTTATAAGATATATGGTCATATTTCTTACATAAAAGGAGGCCCAACAATTCAAAGAGAAAGAAAAAACAAATGTTGAAACATAATCAGTAAATAAAAATAAATAATAAAATATGACTATGTTCAATATTATCAGTAAATGCAAGTTAAATCATAAAATATGAAGAACGGCAAAGCAAAAGAGTTGAATACAAAGCCGCACCATTCGTCCCCGGTAGGAACACCATATTTAACAACTATCTACACACAAATAAAGCACCTTCACAAGAACCAAAAATCAGGTGAGCACTTACATTACCTGGTTTTAACTGCATATTGTCGAAAGAGGCACTAACGAAGGTAGAAAAGACAGTCTTAAATTGCTGATGTCATCCACCTCCCATTGCCTGGCAGCAGCCCGAGAAAGAATCTATGCACTTGGAAGAGGGAAAGCACAGCAATTGTGAGACATTGTATTGAACTCAGTGATTCCCTGTCACAACAGAAAGCAAAACTGTGCTGAACTCCGTTAAAGCCAGTCCATGGAGTATTTAAATCAGCCATAGCCAGAGGGGAACTGTCCATCCCAGCAGTTGTAATTTGAGTTCTGATAAGCCTCACCACCACAGTCTAGAGTGATTGGGGGCCCCAAATAAACTTGAAAGGCAGTTTAGGCCATAAGGATAGCAGCTTGTAGGTGAGTCCTCGTGCCGAATTGGCCTCAGAGCCAGTGGACTTGAAGGGCATGGGACCTACTGAGACACCAGCTGAGGTAGCTAAGGCAGTGCTTGTGTCACCCCTTTCCCAAACCCAGGCTCCAATAAAATACCCTTTCCTTCCACATGATAAGAGAAAAGGGAGCGCACATTGTCTTGTGACTTGGATACCAGCTCACCCAAAGTAGGTCAGGGCACCAGTCGAAGTCATGAGGCCCCTTTCCCAGGCCCAAGCTCCTGGAAGACATTTCTAGAAACACCCTGGGCTGGAAGGGAATCCGCTGCCTTGATGGGAAGGATAAAGTCCTGAAAGGATCTATCACATGCTGACAAAGGAGACCTTGGCCCCTGAATAACCAGCAGCAACAAATAGAAGAAAGAACTTCAGAGCTTGAAGACAAGGTTTTCAAATTAATCAAACTCAATAAACACAAAGAAAAAAGAATTTAAAAAAAATAAAGCCTCCAAGAAGTTTGGGATTATGTTAAACAACCAAATATAAAAATAACTGAGCTGGGTGGGGTGGCTCACGCCTGTAATCCCAGCACTTTGGGAGGCCGAGGCAGGTGGATCACGAGGTCAGGAGATCAAGACCATCCTGGCTAACACAGTGAAACCCCGTCTCTACTAAAAATACAAAAAAATTAGCCAGGCATGGTGGCGGGTGCCTGTAGTCCCAGCTGCTTGGGAGGCTGAGGCAGGAGAATGGCATGAACCTGGGAGGCAGAGCTCTCAGTGAGCCGAGATCATGCCACTGCACTCCAGCCTGGGCAACAGAGCGAGACTCTGTCTCAAAAAAAAAAAAAAAAAAAAAAATTGGGGTTCCCAAGGAAGAAGAGAAATCTAAACATTTGGAAAACATATTTGAGGGAATAATTGAGGAAAGCTTCCCTGGCCTTGCTAGAGATCTAGACATCCACATACAAGAACTCAAAGAACACCTGGGAAATGTATTGCAAAAAGATCATCACCTAGGCACATAGTCATCAGGTTATCTAAAGTCAAGACAAAAGAAAGAATTTTAGGAGCTATGAGGCAAAAGCATCACGTAACCTAGAAAGGAAAACAGCAGATTTCTTAGCAGAAACCCTACAAGCTCTATGGGATTGGGGTCCTAGCTGTAGCATCCTTAAACGAAACAATTATCAGCCAAGAATTTTCTATCCAGTAAAACTAAGCTTCATAAATGAAGAAAAGATACAGTGTTTTTCATACAAACAAATGCTTAGAGAATTTGCCCCTACCAAGCCAGCACTACAAGAACTGCTAAAAGGAGCTCTAAATCTTGAAACAAATCCTCAAAATACACCAAAATAGAACCTCCTTAAAGCATAAATCTCACAGGACCTATAAAACAATAACATGATGAAAAAAAAAAACAAAAAAAAACAACATAGCCTGATGAATAGAATATTACTTCACATCACTGAATGTAAATGGCCTAAATGCTCCACTTAAAAGATACAGAATGGAAGAATGGACAAAAATTCACCAAGCAAGTATCTGCTGTCTTCAAGACATGCACCTAAAACATAAGGACTCTCATAAACTTAAGGTAAAGGGGTGGAAAAAGATGTTTTATGCAAATGAATACCAAAATCGAGCAGAAGTAGCTATTCTTATATCAGACAAAACAAACTTTAAAGAAACAGCAGTTAAAAAAGACTAAGAGGGACATTATGTAATGATAAAAAGACTTGTCCAACAGGAAAATACCAAAATCCTAAATATATATGCATCTAACACTGGAACTCCCAAATATATAAAACAATTATTACTAGACCTAAGAAATGAGACAGACAGCAACACAATGGACTTCAATACTCCACTGACAGCACTAGACAGGTCATCAAGACAGAAAATCAACAAAGAAACAATGGACTTAAACTATACCATAAAACAATTGGACTTAACATATATTTACAGAACATTCTACCAAACAGCAGCAGAATATACGTTCTATTCAAGAACACATAGAACATTCTCCAAGATAGACTATATGATAGGCCACAAAACAAGTCTCAATACATTTTTTAAAAATGGAAATTATATCAAGTACCCTCTCAGGCTACAGTGGGATAAAATTGGAAATCAGCTCTAAAAAGAACCCCCCAAATCATGCAAATACCTGAAAATTAAATAACCTGCTCATGAACAATTATTGAGTCAACAATGAAATCAAGATGGAAATTAAATCTTCTTTGAACTGAACAATAATAGTGACACAACCTATCGAAACCTCTGGGACACAGCAAAGACAATGTTAAGAGGAAAGTTCACAGCATTAAATATCTACATCAAAAAGCCTGAAAGGGCACAGAAAGAAAATCTAAGGTCACATTTCATGGAACTAGAGAAATAAGAACAAACTAAACTCAAACCCAGCAGAAGAAAATAAATAACAAAGATCAGAGCAGAACTAAATGAAATTGAAACAAAAAAATACAAAAGATAAATTAAACAAAGAGGTGGCTTTTTGAAAAGATAAACAAAATCAATAACCATTAGTGAGATTAATCAAGAAAAGAAGAGAGAAGATTCAAATAATCTCAACTAGAAACAAAACAGGAGATATTACAACCGATACCATAAAAAAGTCAAAGATCATTCAAGCCTACTACGAACACCTTTATACACATAAATAAGAAAACCTAGAGAAGATGCATAAATGTTTGCAAATATACAACCCTCCTAGATAAAACCAGGAATAAATAGAAACTCTGAACAGACCAATAGCAAGTAGAAAGATTGAGATGGTAATACAAAAAATGCCAACAACAAAAAAAAGTTCAGGACCAGATGGATTCACAGCTGAATTCTATCAGACATTCAAAGAATAAGTCATACCAATCCTACTGACACTAATCCAAAAGAGAGAAAAAGAGGGAATCTCCCTAAGTCATTCTATGAAGCCAGTATCACCCTAATACCCAAACCAGGAAAGGACATAACAACAACAACAACAACAAAAACTACAAACTAATATCCCTGATGAACATAGGTGCAAAAATCCCCAACAAAATACTAGCGAACTTAATTCAACAACATCTCACAAAGATAATCTACCATGATCAAGTCAATTTCATACCAGGGATGCAGGGATGGCTTAATGTACATAAGTCAATAAATGTGATACACCACATAAACAAAATTATAAACAAAAATTGCATGATCATCTCAATAGATTCAGAGAAAGCATTAGACACAATCCAGCAAAAATTTGTGATTAAAATCCTCAGCAAAATCAGCATAGAAGGGACATACCTTAAGGTAATAAAAGCCATCTATGACAAACCCACGGTCAACATTGTACTGAATGGGGAAATTTTGAAAGCATTTCCCCTGATAATTGGATCAAGAAAAGGATGCCCACTTTCACTACTTCTGCTCAACATAATACTGGAAGTCATAGCCAGAGCAGTCAGACAAGAGAAAGAAATAAATGGCATCCAAATCGGTAAAGAGAAAGCCAAACTGTCGCTGTTTGCTGACAATATGATCATATATCTAGAAACCATAAAGACTCTTCCAAAAAGCGCCTTGAACTGATAAATGAATTCAGCAAAGTTTTAGAATACAAAATTAATGTACACAAATCAACAACACTGCTATACGCCAAGAATGGCCAAACTGAGAATCAAATCAAGAATGCAACCCCTTTTATGATAGCTGCAAAAATAAAATAAAATAAAATAAAATACTTAGAAATATACCTAACCAAGAAGGTGAAAGAATTCTAGAATTAAAACTACAAAACACTGTTGAAAGAAATTATAGATGACACAAACAAATGGCAACACATCCATATTCATGGATGGGTAGAAACTGTTGTGAACATAACCATCCTGCCAAAAGCAATCTACAAATTAAATGTAATTCCCATCAAAATACTATCATCATTATTGACAGGACTAGCAAAAACAATCCTAAAATTTTGACAGGACTAGCAAAAAAGAGCCTGCATAGCCAAAGCAAGACTAAACAAAATGAACAAACCTGGAGGCATTACATTACAGACTTCAAACTACACTATAAGGCCATAGTCACCAAAATAACATGGTTCTGGCATAAAAACAGAGCACATAGACCAATTAAAGAGAATAGAGAAGCCAGAAATAAAGCCAAATACTTAGAGCCAACTGATCTTTAACAAAGAAAGCCCAGCAATCCCATTACTGTGTATATACCCAAAGGATTATAAATCATTCTACTATAAAGACACATGCACACGTGTGTTTATTGCAGCACTGTTCACAATAGTAAAGACTTGGAACCAACCCAAATGCCTACCAATGATAGACTGGATAAAGAAAATGTGGCACATATACACCACGGAACACTATGCAGCCATAAAACAAAGCAAACTAAAACATAATGTGGGGAAAGGACACTCTACTCAACAAATGGTGCTGGGATAATTGGCAAGCCACATGTAGAAGAAGGAAACTGGACTCTCAACTTATACAAAAATCAACTTGAGATGAATCAAATACTTAAATCTAAGACCTGAAACTATAAAAATTCTAGAAGATAACATCAGAAAAACCCTTGTAGATATTGGCTTAGGCAAAGACTTCATTACCAAGAACCCAAAAGCAAATGCAACAAAAACAAAGATAAATAGATGGGACTTAATTAAACTAAAAATCTTCTGCAACCCAAAGAGTGAGAGAAAATCTTCCTAATCTATACACCTGACAAAGAACTAATATCCAGAATCTACAACGAACTCAAACAAATCAGAAAAAAAAAAAAAAACCAATCTCATCAAAAAGTGGACTAACGACATGAAGAGACAATTCTCATAAGAAGATAATAAATGGCCGTAAAACATATGGAAAAATGCTCAGCATCACTAATGATCAGAAAAATGCAAGTCAAAACCACAATTCAATACCACCTTACCACCTTACTCCTGCAAGAATGGCCAGAATCAGAAAATAGTGGATGTTGGCATGGATCTGGTGAAAAGGAAACATCTTTACACTGCTGGTGTGAATGTAAGCTAATACAACCACTATGACAAACAGTGTGGAGATTCCTTAAATGACTAAAAGTAGATCTGCCATTTGATCTGGCAATCCTACTACTGGGTGTCTATTCAGAGGAAAATAAGTCATTACATGAAAAAGATACTTTTACATGCATGTTTATAGCAGCACAATTTGAAACTGCAAAAATATGGGACAAGCCCAAATGCGCATCAACCTACAAGTGGATAAAGAAAATGTGGTCTATATATATCATGGAATACTACTCAGACACACACACACACACACACACACACAAACACACACACACAGAGTAATGGCATTTGCAGAAACCTGGATGGATTTGGAGACCATTATTCTAAGTAAAGTAACTTGGAAATGGAAAACCAAACATCATATGTTTTCTCTCATAGCAGAAGCTAAGCTATGCAGATGAAAAGGCATAAGAATAATACAATGGACTTTGGGGACTCAGGGGAAAGGGTGGGAGAGGGATGACGGATAAAAGACTATACACTGGGTACAGTGTACACTGCTCAGGTGATGGGTGCAACAAAATCCCAGAAATCACCATTAAAGTAGTTATTCATGTAACCAAACACCAACTGTTCCCCCAAAACCTATTAAAATAAAAAAAATTAAAAAATAAAGAAAGACCAAAAAACAAAGAGAAAGAAATAGAACTGATGTTGAATTCTGTCTCATTCTAATAGTAAGTGATATTTATTTAAAAATACATAACCTAATCGGAACCAAAGCCTACTCATTTTAGTAATAAATACATTTGCCACAACATTTTAAAATTAATAAATATAATTATTTGGAATTTACAAACAAAAAATGTCTCCCAGAAACAAGCCTGGGACCCAATGTCTTCACTGCTGAATTCCACCAAATGTTTAAAAACAAACTAATAATGGCTACTCAAGCCATTCTGAAAAATAAAGGACACACTTTCAAACACGGTCTACAAAGTAAGTATTATCCTGATACCAAAACCAGAGTAAGATATAAAAAAATTATAGGTCAATATTACTGATAAATATTGATACAAAATTCCTAAACAAAACATTAGCAAACTTAATTCAACAATACATTAAAAAGATAATTTATCATGACCAAGTACCATTTATCTCAGGGATGCTAAGATGGTTCAAATCAATCAATGTGATGCCTCACATCAACAGTATGAAAGATAAAAACCATATGATCATGTCAATTCATGCTGAAAAGGCATTTGGTAAAATTCTACATCTCTTCATGATAAAAACCCTCGAAAACTGAGTGTAGAAGGAACATACCACAACAAAATAAAAGCTATACATGACAGACTCATAGCTAGCTTTACACACAGTGGGGAAATATGGAAGGGCTTTCCTCTAAGATCTGGAGTATGACAAGGATGCCCACTGTCACCACTGTTATTCAACATAGTAGTGGAAGTCCTAGAAAGAGCATTCACACTAAAGAAAAAAATAAAAGGCATCCTAACTGAAAAGAAGAAAGTCAAATTATTTTTGTTTGCAGATAATATTATCTTATATTTGGAGAAACCTAAAGATTCCACCAAAAAATGATGAGAATTGATAAACAAAGTCAGTAAAGTTGTAGGATACAAAAATCAACATATGAAAGTCAGTAGCATTTCTATATGCTAGCAGAAAACAATCTGAAAAAGAAATCAAGAAAGTAATTCCATTTACAATAGGCAATAGGAACAAATAAACAAAATACATAGGAATTAAGGAAAGAAGCGAATGATCTCTACAATGAAAACTAAAACATCAGTACAAAAAGTTGAAGTGGTCAACAAAAAAAGAAAACAAAATGTATTCCATGTTCATGAATTCAAAGAATCAATATTGTTAAAATATCCATACTACCCAAAACAATCTACAGATTTAATGTTATTTCTATCAAAATACCGGTGGCATTGCTTACTTAACTAGAAAAAACAATTCTAAAGTTTATATGGAATCAGAAAAGGCCCAGAATAACCAAAGCTATCCTAAGCAAAAAGCACAAAACTGGAAGTTTCACATTACCTGACTTTATACTACAGAGCTATAGTAACCAAAAGAGCATGGTACTGGCATAAAAACAGTCACATAGATAGTGGAACAGCATACAGAACAAAAAGATAAATCCATACATGCCCAGTGACCTAGTGATCTCATTTTGACAAAGGTGCTAAGAACATACACTGGGGAGAGACAGACTGTTCAAGAAATATTTCTGGGAAAACTGGATATCCATAAGCCAATGAATAAAACTGGACTCCTATTTCTTGCCATATAGAAAAATCATATTCACATGTATTAAAGACTTAAATTGAAGACCTCAAACTATAAAACTACTACAAGAAAACATTGGGAAAATGCTCCAGGACATCAGTCTGGGCAAATATTTTATTCAGCAATACCCCACAAGCATAGGCAACCAAAGCATAAATGAACAAATGAAATCACATCAAATTAAAAAGCTTCTGCACAGCAGAGGAAACAATCAACAAAGTCAAGAGACAACTCATAGAATGAGAGAAAAATATTGTCAAACTACCCATCTGAGAAGGGATTAATATCCAGAATATATAAGGAGTTCAAACAACTCTATAGGAAAACATCTAATAATCTGATAAAAAATGGGCCAAATATCTGAATAGTCATTTCTCAAAAGAAGATATTTCAAATGGCAAACACGCATAAGAAAAGTTGCTCAATATCATTGATCATCAGAGAAATGAAAATCAAATCAAAACTACAATGAGATATTATCTCACCCCAGTTAAAATGGCTTATACTCAAAAGACAGGAAATATCAAATGCTGGCAAGGATATGGAGAAAAGGGAACCTCTGTATGCTGTTGGTGGGAATGTAAATTAGTACAACTACTCTGGAGAGCAGTTTGAAGATTCCTCAAAAAACTAAAAATAGAGCTATGATATCATCCAGCAAATCCCACTGCTGGGTATATACCCAAAATAAAGAAAATCAGTATATTAAAGAGATATTTGCACTCCCATGTTTGTTGCAGCACAATTCATAATAAGGGAGATTTGGAAGCAATCTAAATGTCCATCAACAGATAAATGGATAAAGAAAAATCTGGTACACATATGCAATGGAGTACTATTCAGCCATAAGAAAGAATGAGTTCTAGTCATTTGCAACAACCTGAGTGGAATTGGTGATCATTATGTTAAGTGCAGTAAGCCAGAAACAGAAAGACAAACTTTGCATGCTCTCACTTATTTTGGGGAGCTAAAAGTCAAAACAATTGAATTCATAGGGATAGAGAGTAGAAGGATGGTTACCGGAGGCTGGGAAGGGTGGTGGAGGTTGGGGGAAAAGTGGGGATGGTGAAGGAGTACAAAAAATATTAGGAAATAATAAATAAGACCTAGTATTTCCTAGCACAAGAGGCTGACTGTAGTCAAAAATAATTTAATTATATATTACAATTAAAAGGGTATAATAGGATTGTTTGTAACACAAAGAATACATGCTTGAAGTGAATACCCCATTTACTTTGTTGTGATTATTTCACATTGCATGCCTGTATCAAAATATCTCATGTAAGCCATAAACATATACATCTAATATGCTACCAGAAATTTTTAAAAAACTTTAAAAAATCTTTATCATTAAATGTTTATATATTTGAGAATATTTGAATATACATATAAATATATCTGCTAAAAATATGGTACAATAATACATTTTAATGGCTTTTTTGGAAGGCAACTCAGAATTAAATATTTTTGACCTTAAAATGTTCCTACCCTTTATGTAAATAATTATGGTTACATGACAATAACTTTAATAAGCAATCAGATTTACCTATACACTTAAGTCAAATACTTATACACTATGATATTTATTAAGCATCATTCATTTTTACAGGGAAACTGGAAAATAAAAATAAATATCTTAAGGGCATGATAATAGTTAAATATGGTATACCTATTTATGGGACTATTATATAGAATAAACTATTGTATCATATTTTAAATATTTTGACACTTTTTTATTTGCATGACCATATGTGAAATATAAGAAAAGCAGGATACAAAAATGTAAACACAGCATTATTTTAAACTAAGTATACATGTATTATATTAGTTTATACCACATTATATATTTATTCCAAGTTGCCCCTGCTGAGGACAATGGTTTATAGAAGCCACGATCCAACATAAACCCAGCTCTTGCAGACACCACAGTCCTATGCTATACACTTATGTTAAAAGTGGTTATTTATAATTTAGAACATGCCATGTTTGGTGTTCTGTTCCTGTGTTAATTTACTGAGGATAATGATTTTCAGCTCTATCCATGTCCTTGCAAAGGGCATGATCTTGTTCCTTTTTACAGCTGCATAGTATTCTGTGGGGAGCTGAACCATATGAACCCATAGACAGGGAGTGAAACAACACACTGCAACCTGTCAGGAGTGGGTGAGGGGAGGGAAAGCATCAGGAAAAATAGCTAGTGCATGCTGGGCTTAATACCTAGGTAATGGGTTGAGTTGATAGGTGCAGCAAATCACCATGGCACATGTTTACCTATGTAACAAACTTGCACATCCTACACATGTACTCTGGAACTTGATTTTTTTAAAAAATAAATAAAAAATTAAAAATAGATAAAATTGAATTTTAAAAAGAGGTTATTCATTGGTGATAGGATTATGTGTAATATTCACTTCTTCTGTATTGATGGACTTTCTTATTTTTATAAATGTAGTATATACTATTTCTAAAGAAACAATCATTTTTAAGGTAAACATAGAAAACATGTCAGAGAGCACTGTTGCAGTTGGATTTTTGCTTCAGTAATAAGTAATGCAGGATACTGGAAAACAGACAGGGAGAAACTAATGGAAATAGCCTTGGATTTGTTGATGAAACTTCACCATGGAACACCATTTCATGTTACCTCTCTAAAGTTGTCCTTCCAATTGACTAGTAACTTGTAGCTTGGGCTATTTTGTATGAGAAAGCTGGGTTTATGATGGACTCTAGCTTCTTTAAATCATCATCCCCAGTCAGGGCAGGTAGGAATTAATACATAAAAAAGCATAAACTGATATAAAAGAATACTGGCAATGTAGAATTTTACTTGAGCCTTGTGATTCTGGAAAACAGCAAAGGTTAATAACGTTCTCCCTATTTCACTACTCCTCATCCCTCTATTGAAATAGATTTTTCCCCACTCTTGGAATAATCCTTTCAAATAATGTATTTTACTAAGTTTTGGTTGGGTTTGTTTTCTGTGTGATGACAAGATTGAAAAATAGTTGTTACTCAAGGAGTTAGCTACAAATCGTTATATTTATTCTTTTCAGCTACCTAATTTCAACATTTGTCACAAAACATTAATTTTTCCTTAAATATGCTTTACTTAAAGCTTTTGAAATTTGGTTAAAACAATAACTGACAAACAATCACTACTTTATGTTTTCAAATTTATTCTAATACATACATTGTTTTAAAAATTAACTAGAGAAAGTAAAAAAATTAGCAAATTGATTTACCACTTAAATTTCCATCATAAAATTAAAATACAAGTTAGTATTTGACATAGTTTGGCTGTGTCCCCACCCAAATCTCATACCGAATTTTAGTCACCATAATCCCCACACATCAGCGGAGGGACCCAGTGGAGATAATTGAATCATGGGGGCGATTTCCCCCATCCTGTTCTCATGATAGTGAGTTAGTTCTCACTAGATCTGATAATTCTATAAAGGGCAGTTCCTCTGCACACACTCTCTTGCTTGCCGCCATATAAGCTGTGCCTTTGCTTCTCCTTTACCTTCTGCCATGATTGTGAGGCCTCCCTGGCCATGTGGAACTGTGAGTCCATTAAACTTCTTTTACTTTATAAATTACCTAGTATCAGGCATGTCTTTATTAGCAGCATGAGAATGAACTAATACAATATTTTATAAAGTTTGCTTTATATTCCATGGATATGTGAGAAAGTAAGGAAAAAATTTAACTCTACATTGGCAAATGTTTTGATGTAAATTTTTTATTTCTTAAGATATTTTGGAATATTTAAAATTTAGAAGTTGTGTCACATTCATTTGACTTTTGCCCAGATTATATACATATATATATATACACACACCACATATATATACACACACACACATACACACACACACACACACACATATATATGGATATATATATATCCATATATATATATAAATATGGAAGGGAATGTGCTATAGGGAATTTTAAAAATGAATTACACATGACGCCTGTCTTGGAGGAGCTGATACAATGTTGGGAGACATAAACTTACTTAAACCTCTCATTATAATGGAAAGAGGAACAAGTAAATATACTACTAAATAATAGGTGTTTTGAGGCCAGTAAGGAGAACAAATTTACTTATGAGAAAACTAAATGTTAAAGCTAGCTCACAAAATGTTATCTCTCTAAGACTAAGTCTCCTCATCTGTACAATGGGTAAAATAAGACAGTGAAAGTGAAGTATGAGGCACCTAATAGAGTGTGGTCCCACATTGTTACAATGTGATAGGTATACTATTGGAATACTAAAATAAAATGCTATAGGGCACAGTGGAAAATGCAATTAATTTTGTCTGAGAAAGCTTAATAAAGAGATTATATTAAATCTGAACCATGAAGGTTCAGATGAATATAAAATCACCAGACAAGAAAAGGGAGGAAGAGCAACACATAAATAGTGCTGTTAAAGCACTTGTCAGACTTAAGAATACAGACATGGCAGAGAAAGGTGGAAGGCTATGGGAAGGTGAAGCCAGTGAAAAGGTGTGCTGAACCAGGAGGTGAAGTGTCTATTATGACATAGTTGGGCCTTCTTGTGTGTTGAAAATGGGAATTCACCTTATGTTAGAGGGCAAATTCTGTACTTTAGAAATGTAACCTTACTAACTTGGGAGTAGGTAGACTGAAGGAGAGAAAGGATAGAATAGATATTAGGGGTGTATTACAATTGCCTGGGCAAGAGATATTTAAAGCATAGAGCAAGTCAATACTAGTAAAACACAAGGAAAAAAGAGATCAGTAGGTATTTAGCAATTAAATGTAAGTAAAAAATGCTTTCTAGGTACAGGTGAAAAGACTTTAGCTGTTTTGTTTTGAGATGCTTTTGAAACATCCAGATGGAGGTATCTTATTTGTAGTTTGTGATAAGTGAAAATATGACCTTCTGACTGCTTAGCTGTTAGGGGATAACTGAAAATTGAAAAATAAACCATGACCTGTACAATGCACCCTGACTTTCAAAGTAAATTAACCAAATAAAACCAAAACATAATAGCTTTCATAAAATATCTAAACTGCTTCTTAAAAAATACCAATTCATTCAGAGCCAGATGATCCAAAATATTCACAGACAAATTAATCTAAAATTCACTATGTACAAATGCATGGATTCTGACAAACTGAATATAAAAATGGACAGTGGTCAAGTCATGAATGACTATAGAATGTTAACTCACAAATTCTGCAGCAATCAGCCAAAAATGGTCACTGACTGCCAGATTCCACAATTTTTGTCCGTACCTCCAAGCAGAGAAAGACAAATATGTTTCCCAAACCAATCATAAAGAATGTCTCACTTCCAGTTACTCTGCCTCTAGCGTTCCCCTGAAAACAATCTCCAATCACAGAACATCTTAAGCCTCCCCCTTCCTATTTTCAAAAGTTTAAAGAAACGCCTTCCCATTTCCCTGCCTATCTCTGAGTCTCCGCAAAACTCAAGTGATGGTGACTGACTCCCTTGTTATAACAAGTTTTGAAAAAACAATCTTTGTTGTTCTCATTTGAGTGGTCTTTGTTTATGACTACAGGTTTAAAGGAAAGAACACTGACTTCTGTGATTGGAAATTCTAAACCATACATTTCAATACTCTCCTATAACCCTCTAGCACAAAAACAAAGTATCCTTTCCTAACTTTCCTCCTAGTAAGAGGCCCCACGGGTACTACATTACGGGTTTTTGCTTGTTAAAGCAATGAATATATCTAACTTTGTTGACAATACCTGTGTTCCTAATAGTATTTGTCCGATGGGCATCAACAGTCGAATTAGTTCTATGGAAGGAAATAGAGATATTGGGTGAGAAGGTAAATAGCATAAAGAAGTCAAATGTAGGGATTATTTTAGAAAGTTTAGTTAACATTTCTTGAGTGTTTAGTATGTGTCAGGTGGTATAAAATATCCTTTCTATATATTATCTCATTTAATCACCAAAACCACCCAATGACTGTGGCTCACTACTCTCATTTTACATATATGGAAAATGAGAATCCAAAAAGTTTAAGGTACCTAGAAGTTATGAACAAATAGTAATACAGGTGGCTTTTGCACAAGGATTATCAGACTCCATAGAATCTATCCTAAAGACCAAAATGCTTCAGAAAGTCAAAATAAAATGAAATCTGAAAAAAGAACACCTTCTAGTCAGCTGTAGGTCATCAATAAATTTGGTGAGAGTAGTATCAGAAGTATGGTGGTGGCTGAGACCCGGCTGCTGTGGGGGACCCAAGGGAAATGAGAAAGTGAAAGTTACGGATACTAATTAACCTCTCAAGATATCTGGTCAGACAGTAAAAGAAAATGGTGTCTTGATAAGAGACATGACTATAGTTAGTAATTACTGGGTGAGAGGTAACTGAAGATGATTATAAGTAGAAAAATAATGGAACCAGTCAAAATGGAGTAACTGAAGATACTCCTTAACAAAAATGAAAGTGTTACATTATTAGAGAGATGGTTTGAAAAAGCCTGTGGAGCAAGGAGGAGTCAACAATTAATAACAGAGTTTTAGTATTTACTCTTGTTAAATAGGAACAAAGCTTAGTCCTTTCTGTGGAAATTTAATTTTTGGAAATACCAAAATACCAGTAGTCAATTTTGGTAAATACGTTTGATGATTTTTATGAATATTATCATTCGAAGTTCAAATCAGATATGATAATAATATTATGATATATGTTACGTTAAGTGATTTTTAATCTTCAGAAGTCCCAGATATTTTTAGTATTTTTACCATTATAGGAGCACTATATACAGTTTCCTAACAAGTGAACAATTAATGTTGATATATAAATTCAAATATATCCACATGCATATATTTAGCAGAAGACTTCAGGAATATTCATGTCGCAAGATGCTAAGTAATATAAAATTATTAATATAAATATATACTGTATATATAAAATGTATCTTATTTATATGTATCCTGTGTGTGTGTGTGTGTGTATCTCCCAAGACAAAGAACGTTGCATTTATCTTCGTGTAAAATTGTAACCATTGCAAAGCCATATCTTGAGCCTTGAAATCTTGATATTTAACTTACTTGTGTTTTTTAAAATGAGCAAATACAAATTCTAACATTATTAATATCACTATTTCAACATACAAATCTATACTGTATAAAGGCTGATGGGGTATGACAAACTGAGATCCAACCTTTTTCTATAAGATCTAGGTGATTATTTTCTTTTTGAAATAGAGACATCAGCATAATGACGTCTGCTTCAAGTTTTCTTGGTTAGGAGGGAATTTGAGTTTCAATCTTTTTGACATTCTTTACAAAATCTCTTGTGCTCATCAAATAGCAGCATTTGTAGGATGTCTAGAATGTGTAAAATTTGAGCAATGATAATTATAATCTGAAAGGGAAAGTCACCTTTAAAAAAAACAAAAATAAAGAGAAAACGTTTTCCTTTTTCATGGCCCAGACCTGATTCTGTTTATACATTCATTGTGAGTATTTATTGTTATTGAACTAAGAAAAGCTTACTGGTGATTGAGTTTTTCCTCTCATCTTATTGATTGTAAGGAAAACTTAAAATAACTACTAGGCTGCCAAAAAGTCTTTATTGTTAACTATAATTTGTTAACATAATAAACTATGAATATTGCAAGCTCCAATTTCCAAAATAAGCATAAAAGATGACTGAATACAAAAAGGCAACTAAATAGAATGATACACTGCACTGATAATTGGAGAAAACACTCTGAAATGTATTCACTTCAGAATGAGAATAAAATCTTACAAAGGTAGACTGCTTCAGTTTCAAAGGAAATGATTTCAATGGAGCACTTCATATCATAAAACCACCTTGGAATGTACCCTTTATGTCATTCTAAAGTGTCTGATGCATGCTCCAGTCAAAATAACAACTATCTACAGATACTGCCATAGGCCATTTACCCTGCTAAAGAGTTTGATCTCCTTCAAGAGTTTTACATGTCACTCTTATTAACACTTATTTTTTAAATCAATCTCTTTGTGCCTATTAGTCAGAGGTATGATGTGGTGAAAAAAAATGCAGCCATAAGCAGCAACAATAAAACTTGTTTTGTGTGTTAGCATGCTGAAACAACCAAAATAAATCCACTATAAATGTTTTTGCCAAGATAAAAAAAAACCCAAATTGTTACAAAATGTATTTTGTGTTTGCAAAATATATTCCTTACTTTGTTGAATCTTATTTTTCAAATGCTATCGTGTGATTTTCAAATAATTTCAGATTTGTAGATGATGATGATGATGATGATGATGATGATGATGCTGATGCTGATGCTGATTTGAGATTTAGTATCATACATAGAGGAGGAATAAAACTGCATTGGCTTTGGTGACAGCTCCCATATGTGAGCTCTAAAAATCCTTGGAGAGCTAACAAACTTTTTTTTGAATGTTAAATATGAGGATCTCAGGGTGCCACCATTCTCTACAGCCCAGTCTTATAGTGGTAACGTACCATGACGGTAGGAAAAAATGTATCCAGAGATGATTATCCCTGGACCTCAAACTTTTCTATGATGATAGAAAACATTTTTTGTTTTAATGCATATTATATCTCTAGTAAATAATGCACCATGCTTACTAGAAGAGAATGTCCCTAAATTATGAAAATCACAGTTAGTGAATTCCTTTAATTATATATTTCCACATAGTTGATTTTATTAAAATTTTCATTTATGAAGGGAAGATTTACAGCAGAAGATGCAGATATAAAAACTTTAGGCAAGTACATCAAGATGCATTAATAATTTTAAAAATAATCAATGTAGTAATAATAAACCTATTTTTATAAATCAGACCAGAAAAATTTGGCTAATTTTCTCAAACTCACACAGCTAACAGGTAAAGGGATTTAAGACAAGGACAAATGTAGGAAATTTTAAAATTTATCTTTGGCTATTTTCTTTCCTTCACTTTTTACCTCCCTTCCCAAATTATTCTGGTCACAGTAACGAAAATGTGGGTTAATACAATTGCATTATTATTTTTGCCACTTTATAGCTCAAATATGATTTTGTGCACCCCAAATCCTGAAACCAAAGTACCGTTTCATGAGAAAATGTGTCTTGAATTCTGAACAATCAATATGCAAACACTTATTGGTCACAATTCATAGATATGACATGCTATATGCTCTGATTAAAAGATAGACCAAATATAAAATGTTCAATATGGGAAATGAAATAACCCTGAAAATTACATCATTTAAGAGTGAGTCATCAGCAGGTGTGTTTCACAGGGAATGGATTTTAAGGCTTTCAGCTATAACTTGTTTTATGGCAAGTTGTTAATACTATAAGCATATCAGAGACAATATGATGTTGTTATGAATAAAATCTTGGCAGAATCTTAGCATTCAAATTTCCTGTTCTAAAGCCAGTAAGGAAGATATTTTTCTTTAAAGTTACTAAAGAAAAAGGAGACAGTAAAACTACTTAAGCAGAGAGTAAAAGAATGTTGAAATAAAAGAATACAGATAATGCTTTTGACATAGGGCAGGTATAATCTATTCTAATTTCAAACAATACTCTTTAACTACAATTTATAATTTCACCTAAGATGATTGAATTTATTCTTACATATATTTAGTTTGGCTACAGAATTATGTCTGGAGTCACTCAAATCTCACACAAAAAACACACATTAAGTCTGATGCAAATAATTAAGTTTTTAAACATATAATATTTGATCAGTTTTCTGAGAATAAATTGTGTCACATGTAAATTTCTTCAAGTTAAACTATTTCAGATTTTATTTGGATAAGTTTCTCCAAATGTTTCTGTAAGTATATCTGCTAATTTCTGGAAACAAAATAAAAAATAAAGAAACATGATTTACTATGAGTTGATAATACAATATAAATTATAATTTGGATTATATAAAGCTATCGATTATCAAAATGACTAACATTTGAAAATAATATACTCTTTCATTTATAGATACCCACGGACTATGCTCTCATATATTTTCACTCTTGACATATTATTTTAATAAAATAATAATTAACAATTGTATTTACTATGTGTATTTAAGGCACACAACATGATGTTATGAGATACATATATATAGTAAAATGGTTACTATAGTAAACAAATTTACATATTTATCATCTCACGTAGCTACCCATTTCCCCTGTGGCAAGAGCAGCTACAATTAACTCATTTAGCAAAAACCCTGAATACAATACACTGTTATTAAATATAGTCCTTATGTTTTTGATTACATCTCTTGGGTATAATACCCAAAAGGAATAAAATCACCACCTCATGAATATAACTGTGTACCCATGTTCATTGCAGCATTATTCACAATAGCAAGATATGGAATCAACCTAGATGTCCATCAATGGATAAATGGATAAAGAAACTTCTGTACATTAGGAAATATTATGCACATACGTATATATGTGTGTCAATATGACAATATATAATGCATATATATGTATGTCAATGTAATATTATTCAGACTTAAAAAAGAAGAAAAGAAGATTCTGCTACAGGCCACAATATGAATAGACCTGGAAGACATTATGCTAAGAGAAATAAGTGAGACTCAGAAAATATTACAAAAGCCCACATATATGCAGAATCTAAAGGAAAAAAATAAGTTAAATACATAGAAATAGAGAACACAGTGGTTGTGTACCACGGTTGGGGTGGTGGAGACGAAGGCAATGGAATGGAGGTCAAAGATTACAAAGTAGTAGATATGAAGAATGAACAATTCTAAATATCTAATGTATGACATTTATTTTATACTTTTATCCCTTAAAATTAGGGACTCTCATAACAAATTTAATTAATATCAAAACAATAAAGTAATCATATACATATTTAAGTAATAGATTGACATATTAAATTATTGACAAAATGATTGCTAACTGTTCAAATATCAGAGTCAATTTTTCAAATTACATATTGAACAACAGGTAGGTTTTAATAACAAAAGCAGTCAGGAGTCAAATGAAATAGAACTGTGGAACTGGTAATTGCAATTTTACCTAAAATAATTAAAGTTAATGTTACATAAAGAAGGAACTGTTTTTTAAACTGCTATGAAGAAATTCCATCCCCTACTTTTTTCTAATGACTTGTTGAATATATTCTCATTAATGCTATCTGTAGCCTAGATGTTGTAAATATTTAGGCTTTAGTCAGAAGTATTCCATTCAGTAGGCCTCCAAAATTCAGCAAGAATATGATATTGATATATTTTAAATGTAGTAGTTTTCTTATATGTAAAAACTTGGCATATATTTTAATTTCACTATTCAAAAGTATTTATAATTGTAATTATCATATATTGATCCATGACTAGAATGCTGGTGAAAGTCACATATATGGAGAATGGCAGGACATCATTGCAGTTTCAAAGAAAAGTTTCAACTAACTATTTCTGGAAGACTCAAGAGAATGCCCCAGAAAACAACCTATTTATCTACAATGTGATACGTAGTGTTTTTCTCCTGTCTGGCTCTATCTTTTTGTTTTGATATCTGATTCTGAAACTTTAGATACATACAAAGTCAGGTTATTATGTCAAGTTTATGAATTGTCTGCAGTTTTGTCTCCTGATAATACTACCAAAATGTCACTGTGTTGAAGTGTAGGAATAGGACAACTCTGTGATCAGGCTTCTGAGCTCTGCCAACTAGTATCATTCAAGCAGCTAGTCAGTTGACATCCTCACTGGGGTCATGCTATTTTTTTCCATGCAAGTACAGAGGCATTTTTGCCTTACTTCTAATTCACATCTTTGACTCTGAAGGATGTTTTAGAATCTTGCAGAATCGTTGGTGAAACAGTTCTTTCAATTTCATTTGCAGTTCCTTCTCTTTAGGACTCAAACAAGAGGCGGCAGGGCCTGAGTCTGAGGTCAGTCCACAAGGAACCATCATGGATTCCAAATGGTCCCAGCCCCCCAACAATACAAATGAAGCGGTGTCATTGTCTGGGGTAATACCCAAGGTTCATTGTCTCATGCCAAGGAAATCAAGAATGGGGACACGCAGGTAGTGAGTTTAAGAGTGAAGGTTTAGTAGGCAAAAGAAAAAGAATAGAGAATAACTGTTTCTCCTGCAGAGAGAGAGGAGCACCAGAGTGGGTCTTCCAGTTTCATGATGAAATGCACAAGGTTTTATAGACAAGCTTGAGGAGGTTGTGTCTGATTTACACAGGGCCTGAGAGATGGATCAGACCAGGTATGAAGTTCGCATAACGCGTAAAGAAGCCAGCCATCTGCCCAAATCTTTTATTATGCGGATGGGGTCTCTACCCAGCCGGTGCCATGTTGTCTTTTCTTACTGTACATGTGGTTGATAAAGAAAAGAGAAGATGGAGCTGCCATGTTGAACATCCCTGGCCTCCAGGTATCTGTCTCCTATTGCCACAGCTGTCAGCATTTACCTATGCAAGTTTTTAGCTTGCTTATCTATGTTTGCAACTCAACTTTATAGGCTGCTGTTTGTTAGAAAAGAAATGATTTGGGGGCTTCTTTTCAATAAAAGGAAAACCTTACCAAAGACTTCCTTACCCTCACTACCTGCCTAAATAATTTCTTTTTAACTCCTATAGCACTAAGGCGTTGCTGTGACATTCAGCTTCTGAGCCTTTCCTCCCTCTTCACTTAGTAAAGCCTTTCCCAAAAGCAGCTCAGTCTATGATGCAAATAGTTTCCAAATAGACATACCCAACCAGTCTTTTAGACATCTCCAGGCATGTTGGAACCCTAGGAAAAGCCCTAGTTATGCTCAAATTTGAACTCTACATTAACGGTTTTATTCAGAGAACACGATTTTATTTGGGAGCTGTTAAAGAAAATTTGCATTAAACCATGTTAAATAGTCAAGAAACACTTTAATCAAGATTATTGGTACAAGGGAGAAAGACTGAACTCAACTCTGCTGAAACAATAGTAGGAGAGTTTTTAAGTGTTGGGGTGAACAAGTGGAAATGTACTGGGGAGTATTACAAAAAAGTTGGTCAATGTGATTACATCATCTGTGTTTGCTAATTGTCCCTTATAGAAGTTAGGCTCCTACATTCCTACAGAGACTGAGAGGGCACTATTTTTATTGATAGTTGCATCTCAAAAACATGGCATCAAGGCCCTTGACAAAGACATTCCTGAGTTAAAAAACTGATGAGTTTGGGAAAAGTTTTACATCTCAAAGAGGCAGAAAAATATTTACAATTGTAAGTTTTCTATAGTAAATGCTCTAAGAAAATAGAAATCTGGGTCTGTAGTCAGGAAGAAACCTGTCTAATGTTTAGTGAAGCTGAGAATTATTGAGGCCGTACTGATCAAAGCTAGTATCTGGACTCTCCAAATTTGTTCGCCACAGCAACCTAAAGAGAAGTCTTAAGATTAAAGCAAAAGTAATAGCAATGATAGTGATAATGGAAAGGCTGATTTATTGATTTCTTTGTATTAAGCATTGCACTAAGCTGTTTACATGGATTCTTTAATGTATTATTTAAAATAAATCATTGAGGTAGTGACTATTGTAATTCCCATTTTCCAATAGAAATACTGAATTTAAAAAATTCATCCACATTCACTAAAACGTAGGTGTCAGAGCCAAGGTTCAAACCCAGGTATTTGATACCAGAGCTAATGGAACATGTATTATCGGTTGTACATTCGCCACATACACCTAGTTCTGGTAAACCAGTCTAGGTCAAATGAAGCTGGAAAGAGTCAATTAAAGTTTACTTAATCTAAGACATTTCTATTCTGCCTTCACATTTTTTTCCATATCGATTTTTCAGTTGGTAGTTATATTATTATTAACTTATTTGGACAATCTATTCATTTCTCTCTCTCTGTCAACTTAATCTGAGGATTCTATTCATCAAAGAAGAGTATTTTTGCCAAATTTGTTTCCTGTTTGAAATGTTAATATTATAGGTACCTAAATAAACATAAAATAGGATCAGCGAATGACCTACTAGAGGTAAGTGTACAAGACTTAAAGAAATAATGGTCTGGGATATGTCTACCTGATTCTTATAACTCTAAAAGTAGATCTAACAGCATTCTGTGTCAGTCTTCTCAGATCCTCATCCTATACTTAAATGTCTTGATCTCAATAATTTGAAACTGAGAAAATATAAAAATGTAGAAAAGAACATAAGTGAAAAAGACTGTTGTCTATAGCAACTAACAGTAATAAGATTATTAAACCATAAGCTAAATGTAGGTGTAATTCAGTGCCAAAAATCTTTCTAAAATTTAGGTTGTGTACAGTATAGTATTTAGAATAAGAAAAAAATAAATGCAGACTTGAAAGATGGGAGTGGAAGACAATTTATAACTATCTTTAAATGTTTAACTATTTGTTACGTGAAAGCAATTACATTAATAATATAGATCTAAACATATCAGAAGAAAAAATAAATATGCTAACTACAGAATATTTGATTTCTACTAAAACCAAAGGCTTAAAAATTGATTCATTGTCTAAAAATACAAATAGTTATCTTTGGGAGATAGACATGTCTCTATTATTAGAGGTATTCATACTTAATTTTGACCACAGATTATAGGATAGAATGGAAAATAGACTAGAGAAGTACCTAAATGTGTTCTTTTAGGTTTATAATTTGTTCGTTCTGTGATTCATACTGTCTTGCTCAACTATTCACGTTACTTCTATTATATTTTGTTCTTTTCAGGAAGGTATCAACCAAATAAACTTTGAGCAATTCTATGGGACAAGAATTGGAATAACATTGGGATTGGGAACAGGGGCAAAAAGTAAAGTATTATAGAATCTAGAATCATTTATATTGGATTAGAAGAGATTAGAGTATGATATCCATCATCAAAGCAAAAAAAAAGGACTGCTCGGTGGAACAGGAGGCTTATCCATCACTCTAGGAGTAAGAACTAGAAGGGACATTTAATTCAACTTGTAATAATGTTTCATTATTGGAGGTGTTTGTGTTATGTTTCATTTTGTTTTTAAAGAATGAGATGACATGTGAAAGACCACATTACTTATTATTAGAAGGTTTTAAGGAAAGGATGAGTGAGATACTTTATGAATTTTGTGTCAGAATTTTGCCATTTGGTGGAATATTGAACTGGATGATGTCTAAGTTTCCTCCAATATCAGAATTCAAATTTCATGATCTTTCAGTTTATAGAAATGGATATGTTGCAGATATTATATATACCACCTGATGAGAGACTTTCCGTATGTCATCATTTTTCAAAACACCATCTGCCATAAGATTCTATTACTATGTAGCCAATGATATACCAACATGAAAATTAGTATACCACCTGGCTTACATAGTTTTTTAATGAACGTTTCAATACTTCGTCATGAGGCAAATGCAATGACTCAGTTGTGCTAGACAGCCACAGTCCATTATGTAAGTAACTGTGTTAAGCTTAACTACTGCTTTTATTAAACATAAAAACAACCAGGTATGATTCTCATTAGTTCCCTGACCAATAAAGTGTAAAGACCACCTGAAAGCCCAAGTATTATTACTCTGTTATTTGTTTACCACCACTTTAAATATATTAAGTAATACAGTTATTATGTGAATTGGCTCTAATATTCCTTTTGAATTTGTATAGTTTCAGTTAATGACTATAAAGTCCTACTGTTAGGTTTAGTCATTATAATTCATTAGGTAACATTTGTTTATATTATTAAATTAAAATTTTAAAAGTATTTAAAATAGTCAAATTTTTAATATGAGTTGGATGGTAGTGACATACTATAAATAAATTTTAAGAATAAATCATATTTTAGTGTTCTTATACATAATTTCTTGAGATTACATAGTCAAATAGCTTCATAATGGCAAGAAAATGTAAGTAACCACATTGTAAAGTTGAATGCAATTTGGCTTGAAATGTTATATTTTAATAGAAATATCATGTTTGTCACATTTTCAACTTAAGCTTTTGACACTTTGTCAGTATGAAGCAGACACGCAAATATAATAAAGTTGAGAAAATTTTAATGTAGGGTGCTAACAATGACAAAATTGTGCTTTTTGAGGTGATAAACTCTTTGAAAGTTAAAATCGCCAGATTAGTTGTGTAAATTTTATCTCTAACAGCATTTCACAGGAATGAAGTAGTGACAATAATCATAGCTAGCTCTTACTGAGTGTTTATTATGTGATAGTCACTATATATAGCACTATACACATATTATCACATTCCCCAAGATAATTTATAAAGAAATTATTTCTTTCAATTTTTGCTACCTCCCCCAACTGCTTTATGTATGAGAATATTGAGGTTAACACAGGTAAACAGAATTATTGTGTTATGGGGCAAGCAGGGAAGTTGATTTTGAATAATTGTATTATAAAATGAAAGAGTTTGAGATAAGGAAGAATGGCGATTAACTAAAGTTAGACAGAAAGGTAGGTAGGGCCAGATAATAATGGGCTCATATACCGTGGTAAAAATGTCAGCTATCATTCTGTAGATGATGAAAAGCTATTTTAGGGATGTGAAAAAATGGAGTTGTAGGATTAGATTTTAATGAACAAGACAAATCGAATCCATAATATTAAAAAATGATAAGTTCCATGAAGAAAATAAAGCAGGCAATAGTAGAGAGAGTGACAAATGGTGATGACATCAGGGAACATAATTTGGATATTGTAGTGAAGAAGGAATCCTTTGAAGAGGTGACATTTTAGCAGAGACTTTAATGATGAGAGACATTTGAGCTGAGAACTGAATATTGGGAAGGAATAAATCACCTAAAAATTTCGTTCAATAAAGTTGTAAGTAGAGGTCAAGGTCAAGGGCAAGATCAAATATGCTGAAACTAAGAAAAGGTTAGTGTACTTTAAGAACAAGCAGATGCCCAGTACACACAAAAGACAATGAAAGAGAGGAAATATAATATGATGTGATGTCTGAGAGGAAGGAGAAGGTAGGTCATGTATATGTTCTTGTAGACACCCTAGCAGCATGGAGTTTGGAGTGAAAAACACTGGCGATGATGGTTTCTCAATGGCTCCACTTTCCTCAGCCACTAGGTATTATGATAAAACTCATCAATCAGAAGTAACACAGGGAGAAGAGCAGATTAGATCCATGATGATATTTGTAGGTTAACAACAAAGAAAATGAGTTGTTTTGAATATATTGAATTTTAAGTGCAACTGAGGCAATTAGCTGGAGATCTTCTAAGGAGAAATTACATACTTTGTAGGTCTGTGTGACAAGGAATGAAGTATGAAATTTTGGAATTGTAAGCAAATACCCAAGGAATGAGGTCTGAGGGTGACACTTTCAGGGATCCAATTGTAAGGAGTATCAAAAGAAATGAAGTGTTAACTGTCGAAGGAGGTAAAAAAAAAATAACTAGAGTGTGCAGAGTGAAGAAATACTGAAAACAAATACATTTTAAAAAATATAAAAGGTGTTAAAAGCTAAAGAAATTTTAAATTAGATAAGGCAAATATTATTTGCCAATTTTGGTAATGGAAAGAGGATCAGGAGTGAGTTTAGGTATTTTATGAAGGTACAGTCATTAATAATAATCTAAAATATCACTTCTTCAGAAAATTTTCAGAACTTTTTAAAATTCATAGAGAAATCCAGAAGATTTCTGTGTCTGTTTCATCTAAGACAGAGAACATGGGATAGATATGGAGAGAGCTGCTTCCTGGCCTTCGGAATGTAGCAAGCCTGCTTCTGCATGATGGTATAGAGATTATGAAAACTAAAAGGATGTCAATATACGTCTTAAGTATAATTAGTAGTCTCACTCTGCTTGCTTGCTTAAACCATGTATATATATACACACACATACACACACGTGAGTGCACACACACACACACACATATATATTTTTTCCACTCTCCCTTCTACTCCCACTTCTTCTATTTCAGTAATTCTCTAGCTTTATATTTTGTTGTCAATCTAAATACCTGTTATGGGCTGAATTTGTCCCTTCAAAATTCATATATTAAAGCCTTAAACCCTGATACTGCACAATGTTACCCAATTTTGAGCTAGGGCCTTTAAAGAGGTGATTATGTTAAAATAAAGCCATTAGGGTGGGACCTAAACCTCTCTCTCTCATATCCTAATAAGAAGAGACAACAGAGAGACACCAGGGATGCATGCACAGGGGACAGGCCACTTGAAGAGGCAGCGCAAGAGGGTGGCCATCTGCAAGCCAAAGACAGAGGCCTCAGAGGAAACTGACTTTGCTGGCTCCTTGGAATTCAAGGCTCCAGAACTGTAAGAAAATAAATTTTTCTTGTTTCAGTCACTCAGCCTATAGCATTCTGTTATGGCAGCCCTGGAAAACTAGTACAGTGTCCTTCCTTGTTTGTGTGATTTTTTATATTATTGTCTCTGGTTTCAGCCCATATTTTACCCCACTTGCCTCCCTCTTCTGTGTTTTCTATTCTGCATGTTAGTTAATTCTGATAATCCTAAATATTTGCAGTAATTCTTATATATTTTCTAAATTTTTCATTTATATTTGTGGTTACATAGTAGGTATATATATTTATAGGGTACATGAGACATTTTGATAAAGGCAGGCAATGTGAAATAAGCACATCCTGAAGAATGGGGTATCCATCCCCTTAATCATTTTGTGCCCATTAACCATCCCCACCTTCTTATCCAGTCCCCTACTACCCTTCCCAGGTTTTGGTAACCTTCCTTCTACTCTATATCCATGAGTTCAATTGTTTTGGTTTTTAGACCCCACATGTAAGTGAAAATGTGTGATGTTTGTCTTTCTATGCCTGGTTTATTTCACTTAACATAATAATCTCCTGTTCCATTCATGTTGTTGCAAATGACTAGAACTCATTCTTTTCTATGGCTGAATAGTACTCCATTCTGTATATGTACTCCATTCTGTATATGTACTCCTGCAACTTTACTGAATTTGTTTAGCAGTTCTAGTAGCTTTCTTGTGGAGTCTCCAGGATTTTTCAAATATAAGACCATATCACCTGCAAACAAGGATGAGAAACTATAAGAAAAGACAAAGAAAAACTGAAAGTCTTTCCTCTAATATCTTTCAGTTTTTCTTCATTTAGTATAATACTAGATGTGTATCTGTCATATATGGCTTTATTATTTTAAAATATGTTTCCTGTATACCAAGTTTTCTGAGGGTTTTTAACATTAAGGGATGTAGAATTTTATCAAATTCTTTTTCAGCATCAATTAAAATGATTATATGGTTTTTATTCTTTATTCTGATAATGTATCACATGTATTGATTTGCATACATTGAACCATCCTTGCATCTCAGGGATAAACCCCACTTGGCCATGATAAATGATCTTTCTAATGTATTGTTGAATTCAGTTTGCTAGAATTTTGTTGAGGATATTTGCATCAGTATTCATCAGCAACATTGGCCTGTAGTATTCTTTTTTTTTTATGTGTCTTTGGTTTTGTTATCAGGGTAATACTTGCCTCATAGAATGTGTTTGGGAATATGCCCTTTTCCTCTGTTTTGTGGAATAGTTTGAGTAGGATTGGTATTATTAGTTCTTCTTTAAATGTTTGGTAGAATTCGGCAGTGAAGCCATTGGGTCTGAGGGTTTTTTTGTTTTGTTTTGTTTTGTTTTGTTTGAGACAGAGTCTTGCCTGTTACCCAGGCTGGAGTGCAATGGGGTGATCTCAGCTCACTGCAATCTCCACCTCCCAGGTTCAAGCAATTCTTTGGCTGGCTGTAATAATATTTCATTTATATTATGCTTCAGTTTGGGGTACATATATATATTTAAAATTTTTGTATCCTCTTGCTGAATTGACCCTTTCATCATTCTATGGCAATCTTCTTTGTCTTTTCTTATAGTTTCTGTCTTGGAATTTATCTTGTCAAAGTATAGTGACTCCTGCTCTTTTTTGATTTCCAGTGGTATGGTATATCTTATGCCATCCCTTTATTTTCAGTCTATTTGTGTCTTTATAGATGAAGTATGTTCCTTGTAGACAACAGATCAATGGGTCTGGTATTTTCATCCATTCAGCCAGTCTATGTCTTTTTATTAATCAGTTTAATCCATTTCCAATCAATGTTATTATTGATAAGTAATGACTTAAACCTGACCTTTTTTGTTATTTGTTTTTGGGTTATTTTGTAGTTTTCCTTCTTTCTTTCATTCTTCTCTTCCTTCAGTGAAGGTGATTTTCTCTGGTGATATGATTTAGTTTCTTGCTTTGAATTTTTTGTGTATTCATTGTATGTTTTTTGGTTTGAGGTTACCATAAAGCTTGCAAATACTATCTTTTAAACTATTATTTTAACCTGATAATAACAACACTATTTGCCTAAACAAATAAGCGAAAGGAAAACTAATAAAAGCTTGCCTTAACTTTGTCCCTCTGCTTCTTAACTTTATGTTGTTTCTATTTATATCTTATTATACTATGTCTTGAAACGTTGTTTTTGTTATTATTTTTGATTAGATCATTGTTTCACCTTTCTACTTAGGATGAGAGTTATCCTAAGTAGAAAGTAATACCACAGTTACAGGGTTATAATGTTATGTGTTTTTCTGTGTACTATTACCAGTAAGTTTTATACCTTCAGGGTATTATTTATTGCTCATTAATATCTTTTTCTTTCTCATCGAACTAGTCCATTTAGCATTTCTTTAGGATGAGTCTGGTATTCATAAAATCCTTCAGCTTTTGTTTGTCTGGGAAAGTCTTTATTTCTTCTTCATGTTTAAAGGATATTTTTGCCAAATATGGTACTCTAGGGTAATTTTTTTTCCTTCAGTACTTTAAATATGTTACATTACTCTCTCCTGACCTGTAAGGTTTTCATTAAAAAGTCTGCTGCCAGACATATTGAAGCTCCTTTTCACCACTATGACTGTGCTGGATCAGACCTGAGGCCAGCACAGTTCTGAGTCTTGCCCAAGGCCTGCTGTAACCACTCCCTGGCTACTGCCTATGTTTGTTCAAGGCCATAGCATTATACAATCAGCAGGTGGCAAAGCGAGCCAGGCCTGTGTCTTTCCCTTGAGGGCAGCAAGGTTGTCAAGGCCCCAGGTGGGTCCAGAGTGCCTTCCAGGAGTCAGGGAATAGAGCCATAAACCTTACACATCTACCTGATTGTGTTAGGCCATTTTCACACTGCTATAAAGAACTATTTGAGACTGAGTCATTTATAAAGAAAAGAGCATTAAATGACTCACAGTTCTGCATGGCTGGGGAGGCTTCAGGAAACTTACAATCGTGGTGGAAGGTGAAGAGGAAACAAGGCACATCTTACATGGTGGCAAGGGAGAGAGCGAGAGCAAGGGGATAACTTCCAAACACTTTTAAACCATCAGATCTCGTGAGAACTCACTCACATCATGAGAAAAGCATGAGGGAAACCATCCCCATAAACCAATCACCTCCTAACAGGCTCCTCCCTCAACATATGGGGAATATAATTTGAGATGACATTTGGGTGGGGACACAGAGCCAAACCATTTCACTGGTATTCTGTTGTATTGTGACTGAGCTGCACTCAAACCACAAAAACAAACAAACAAACAAACAAACAAAACCACTCTTCCCTCCCTTTTCCAAAGGCATGGGAGCCTCATGCCATAGCCACTGACACTCATGGCCATGAGGACTATGGCCAGACTACCACCACTGTTTCTTTAAGGTCCAAGGTCTCTTATGTCAGCTGGTGGTAAATGCTGCCTGGCCTGGGACTCACCAGGCCTGTGGGTTTTCCTCTGGCCCAGGGCACGTCCAGAAATGCCATCTAAGAGTTGAGTCCTGGAGTCGGGTACCCCAAGAGCCTGGTGAGTGCTCTACCTTCCTGTGATGGTGTTGGTACCTAAGGTACAAGACAAAGTCTCCTTTACTTTTCCCTCTGCTTTTCTCAAGCAGAAGGAGTTTTGTCCCATAGCAAGCACAGCTGGGAATGTGCTGAGTCTCACTTGAAGCAAGCAAGTCTTAGAGGCTTACCAAGGTCCTTGTGGTACCTGGGTATTAGTGCTGGTTATTCAGGGCCCAAGGGCTCTTCTATTAGCAGGTGATGAATGTTTCCAGGACTGGATCTTTTCTTTCAAGGCAGTGGATTCCCTTCTCACCCAGGGTGTGTTTGGAAATGTCATCTGGCAGCTAGGGCCTATAACAGGGGCCTCATGACTGATCAGTGCCCTGTTTGCTCTGGGTTAGCTGGTATCCAAGATGCAAGACAAAGTTCTCTCCAGTCTTCCCTCTCCTCTCTTTAAGTGTAAAGAAAGGGTCAATTTTGGAGCCACAGACTCTGCAGTCTGGGGTTAGGGGAAGGGTGATGCCAGCACTTCCTTGGCTGCCCCAGCTGGTATCTCAGTATGTCATGTGTCCCCCGAGTCCAGTGTTTCTGGGTCCAGACTTACCTAAGAATTGTTGCAAGTTTCACATTTACTTAGAGACTGGAAGCACTTTGGCCCTTGGTTTGCAGGCACTCAAATTCAGACCAGTGGGATTAGCAAAGTCTCTCTGACTAGGGCTGTTTTAAATGTTTCCTGTGCGTGCGGACATCAGCTATGTTTGGTCTGGTTTTTCTTTCTTCTCTAACAGGACAGCAGTAAGTTCAATGCCTCACAATTGTTTTGCTCTCCCTCTCCCAGTGCCAGAAATGCTCTCCACACCATGTCCCACCTGCAGAGGAGGAGGTGAGAGAGGAGTGGTGCTGAGAATTCAAAACCGTTTTTTTTTTAATCTCTTCAGTGTTTCAGCAATATGTAGTTAAAACCAAGAACTACGAATGCTCACCTGACTTTCGTTCTTATGAAGCTGTTTTTCTGTGTAGGTAGTTGTTAACTTGGTGTCCTTATTGGAGGGACAATTATTCTGCCATCTTGCTCCACCTTCTTCTCTGAATCTGCACCGGTGTTTTGAGAAATACAGATTTTAAGTCCCTGATGTCATCTGAAGGTAACCATCCATAAATATTTTAGATATTGACTATATTGACTATATTACGGTAATAATTCCATGCTGATAAAATCTACTGATTTATGTATTTAGATATGGCAATGTAGGGAATAGGCAACGTGACTGAAGAGGTATCCAACCTGGGAAGAAGCCAAATGCAATAAAGTAATATTAAATAAGAATGAATGTAAAACCTTACATTTAAGTCTCAAAACTGAATTTCTAAAATAAAGGAGAGATGATACAACCAAAACACCACGTGATGCAAAAAAAAAAAAAAAAAACTAAAACAGACTTGGACATTTTAATTAACTGTCATTGAAATATTTATCAATGCTGTTGTTTGCAATAAAGGTTGATATAAACTTAGATGCAAGAAAAGTAATTTTTCTCAGCATTTTCTAGGCTGCTCATGCTGTACTTAAATAATTCTAGCTTTCAGACTTTAAGAGAGATATTAACTAACCTGATGAGGTCGAGATGACAGGCCTACTGGTACTAGGAGGTACGTATGGCTTTAACATGAATTTTGGATGGACAAAATTCAGCCCTTAATAGGTCCTAAGGTGGACAACAAAATGTGAAGCTAGAGAATTACAGAAATAAAATAAGAGAGAGAAGAAGAATAAAAAGAGAAGGAGAGATTAATGGCTTGAGCAAGCAAGCAGTCAGAAGACTAATTGAGTAGACCCAATACCATTGTATGCAAGGAAAGATCTAGGGTAATTTTGTATTAAAGATGAAAAAAATAAAATAAAGTATCTCCATAACAGGTATCTTGAAATATTTAAGGGTCTTTATGCAATAAAGAAGTCCAATTTTTTTTTCTAAGCAGTCATAAAACAAATCTTTAGACCTATAGGGAAATCTTATTATAGTAGAATGGTATATTCAAGAGTTTATTAGGAAATATTTCCAGCATTTTGGGAGGCTGAGGTGGGTGGATCACTTGAGGCCAGGAGTTCAAGACAAGCCTGGCCAACATGGTGAAACCCTGCCTCTACTAAAAATACAAAATTAGCTGGAAATGGTGGCGCACACCTGTAATTCCAGCTACTCAATCACTTGAGCCTGGGAGACAGAGGTTGCAGTGAGCGAACTGAGATCACACCACTGCACAGTCTAGCCTGGGTGACAGAGGGAGACCTTGTCTCAAAAAAAAAAAAAAAAAGACATTTGCTTAAAGAATAAAACGGTCTAAGGAGTTAAGAAGTAAGAATTTTTTCCACTGGCAGGACTCAAATTGTCATTGGACAACATTGTTGCTCAGGTTCAAAGGTACATTGAAACATCCACTGAGGATTTTAAATTATGCAGCACGACACGAGTGATTTTGTGGAGTTGCTTAACAAACTATACACTACCACAGAAGCAATACAAAATGGGCAAGTAATTTGAGTTCTTATTTCTCAAATTTGTCTTATTTAAAACATAACAGGCTAGATTTTATATGCATTGCCTATCAGGCTTCTGAATATGACTATATCACACTTGCTTCTCTTCCTCAGACTTCATACATTATTGTATCTCTCAGGATTTGGGTGACAAAACAGAAGCTACCACTCTTAAGTATTTCGGGCAGAAGGGTTTTTTGTTTGTTTGTTTGTTTGTTTGTTTTTGTGAGGGACTAGGTTACAACATTGTAGGAAGAACTGAAATACTTAAAAAGGGAGGGTAGTCAATGGGAAACTGCTATACTCCTGAAGGAGCAGAAATTTGTCTGGTGCAGTTGCCAAAGGAACCCAAGCTTATATTTTGTGCCTTCAAAAGCTCTGCTTCTTTTCTACTGCTACCTGCTCTTGTCACCAGTATTGGGGATCTCCCACTGCCAAAACATACCAAAACTGTGACGGCAAAGATGCTGGAAAATGACATTTCTGGGGTTATAACACCTGCAATACAGAAAAGAGCATTGAGAAAGGGAAGAATTGTGCTGAAAGGCCAGGAAATAATTTGGTTTCAATCCTACCTCCTAATCTCAATTGACACAATTTTATCTATCATGGTGAAAACAAAAGTAATCAGATATGAACTACTTTATATGCCTACCAAAAATGCATCAACCTATGACCATCCTTATTCATGATCTTCCGTTCCTTCTTTTTACAGTGTAAGAACCATCCTAGATATAATTTTAGCTCAATTCCTTCTCTGCTGCCGTACAGCACAGCCTCCTTCAATTATCCCCATTATCAATATTTTAATTCCTCTTTACTGAGTTATTCTCATATGGAATACAACATACGGTAAAATTTCCTATGTGAACAATGTCCTTTCATACTAGATCCCTTCTTTGCCTACCACTATGTACCTTTGTACTCCTGTATTTTAAAAAAAAGTTCATAAAAAAGTTAACTATAGAAACTATATCCATGTCCTCATTTCACATCCTCTTCTTAATCTTCTATAATCACCCTTCCATTCCATCAAAATCAAAGAACTCTATGTTTCCAAATTCAAAAGTTAATTCTTGGTTTTTATTCTTAATCTACCATGAGCATTAGAAACAGCTAACTCTTTTCTTTTTAAAAAATCTTTATTCTCCTGGCTTTCTTCACACCAAATTCACAATTTAAACTGTTATATTTCTTGCACTTTGACCCCAATTTTTGTACTGAGTTTTTTTCTTTTGATCCTTAAATGTTGTATGTGTCATTCTGGGGCTCCTTCTATTTTCCATCCTAGTATAAATTTGATTTTATCTCATCTAGCCCCACATCTTCCAATACAATCACAATCTATGTCTCTGACACAGATCTCTTTGGAACTGCAGATGGATAACAAATATCTTATGCAACTCCCCTACTATGATATAAAGCAGGCTTTTCTGGCTCAATATTATTAACAGAAAACCCCTGATTTCTAAATTGCTCATGTCAAAACCATATGTTATTATTTGTGTATAGTTCTCATCCCTACTTCATTTCATCAGGAAATCCTATTACCGCTATGTCTTAAAAACAAATCTCGAAGTGGTTCAATTTTCTCCATCTCTACAATACACTTATTCTGCACCAAACTCAACTATAGCCTCAGAAATTGTAATAGCTTTCTAACTTCTCTCTGCTTCTCCTCTTGGCACCAGCAGTCTGTTCTCCACCTAACCCCCTGCAACTCTACACAGCAGCCCCAGCAAATAACCTCAAATTCAATCAGACCACTTTGCTTGCTCACTTTAAATAATCCAGTGGCTTTCCATTTTAACTGAATTAAAATTCTGTCGGCTATCCTGATATACTAATTACTACATGAATTAACTTTTATCTATCTGACTAAACTCCTCTACAGCTACTCTCGCACTTGTCTGGTAATTCCAAGGAACAGATCTGCTTTCTGTTTCTTGAATCTACCGAGCTTGTTTTAGCTTCAGGGCCTTTGCTCTAGCTGGCCCCTCTGCCTGGAAGGTGCTCCCAGCCCACTGAGCTCCTTGTCTGGTAATTCCAAGGAACAGATCTGCTTTCTGTTTCTTGAATCTACCAAGCTTGTTTTAGTTTCAGGGACTTTGCTCTAGCTGGCCCCTCTGCCTGGAAGGTGCTCCCAGCCCACTGAGCCCCTGAACTTTCATCTCCTCTGCTGGGGAGGCCTCCCTGAAACCCAAACTAAAGTAACTAACCGGTCCCTTCTCTCTGTTATTAGTTTTTAATTTTCTGTTTAGTATGTATTCATGGCTAATTATCTGGTATATTTACTGAGTTTTCCTCTTTCTACTAAAATGTAAACTTGTTAAGTACAGACACTTTGCCTGTCTTGTTCACTGTTAACCATTCAGTGTCTGAAAAAGTGCCTGACCCTTCAATTTGGCTTAAAAATATATGCTGAATGAATGAGTTACAAGAGTTTATGTGAAGAATTAATTATGTATCTAAAAAATTCTGTAAATTTTTCATTCTCACTGTTTTGATTTAGACAGTTTATCAGAAAATGTTTTGTCTCTATTTCCAGATAGTAAATATTTTAGGCTCTGTGGCCCATACAATTTTTGTTGTAATTGTTCAATTTCAGCATCATATTGCAAAAGTTGCCATGGACAATATGTGAATGAATAGACATGGATGTGTTCCAGTAAAACCTTATTTACAAATGTTGCTGACAGGCCAGATTTAGCCCATGAGCTCTAGTTTGCTGATAACTGATCTGGATTTGTAAATCATATGTAAAATTATGTCAGGTGGACTGATGATTTAAGTGAGTCTGAGAAAATTCTACTTTTTAATGTTTTCCCAATAATATTTATTTTCATTTTTAAAATTTTATCTATCCTTCAGAGCTACTGCTCCAGTTTTAGATATTCACTTCAATGTTTCTGTGCATTTGACTTTTAAAGTTGGGAAAGATTACACCTTCTTCTCTGAGCATTTGGGTGTATAGTAGTGAATGGTGATTAATATTTATTGGGCTTTCATTATTTGCAATCAATTTTACTCTTTCTCTTGACAGCTTTTTCTTCCACTTTCCTGAAAAACAATACAAAAACATTTTCACCCTTCTCATATATCTCATGTCTCTTCCCACTCTCTTGTCAGAAGAGTTTTGTTTTCATCATAGACAAAAATGGAAGTCATCAAATGACCATTTTTTAGTCTCCTTGATGCCAATTTAGAATCATTTTTCATCTGTGATTATCCTTCTATCCTGATACAATGAGACAAAAGTGTTCCTTCAAAGTCTAGTGCATTACCTTTGTTTCACTTCTTTTCCTTCTCACGTATTAAAACCTTGTACTGTTGGTTATTCTCTAACTCTCATCCATGTTCAACATTTTCCCCTCTACTGTATCTTTTCATTGACACACATTCTGATTTATCACATCAATCAGTCAATAGATAAATAAAATTAATAAATAACAAATTAATTACACATTAAAATTAATACTATTAGTAATAAATTAACAAAAACAAGTAAAACAGAAATCATTCATCCATATGCAGTCGTCCATCTATTCCACACACAGCTCTACTTTTCCCTTCCTCTTGCCTTTTATTTAGTATTAACTTTCTCAGAAGAACTTTCCAAAGTCCTAATAAAACTTTATCTTCTGTAATTAACTTCTGAACATATTGCAATTTATATATCTCTGTTAAAGTCATCAATGACACCCATGTTGATATATTTAATAAGTGTATTTTAGCTTAAAATCTGTATTTTCCTCAACTTACCTGACTCTTTCCATGCTTAGAACATTTTCGCAGGCCCCATTTATCCCAGATGGAAAATTCCAGTCCACTCTAAGTAAAAGCAAAATTACCAGAAGTAACAACTTGTGCCTTTCTCAAGGAAACTGAAGAGGTGCTTTTGTTTTGCTCAAATCAACAACTGTTCTATTTTGCTGAAAACTTGAATGTCAGGATACTGAAAACCTGGCAGTTTCTTTTCCCGGAATCACTACCACTTATCCCTAGCATGGCTTCATCAGCAAAATCCCTATAAATCCCCTATCCAGTTTAATCTCTTTGAAACTGTTTCTTCAGAGGCTGTTATCCCTGCTGTGCATCAACTTATAAAGGGGAAACTTTATTCTTTCAGATCTCCTTGTTTATTTAAACACAGGATTAATTATTTTTTTATTTCACTTTACTTTTTTTTAGGTTATTTGAATTATTGGACAATACAAGACACTCATTAAAGCATTTCTTTATGGAATAAACAATATCACACTTTTCTTATTTCCACCTTTTGGCTACTGTTTTGGTTTCTACTTTTTGGTTTTATCTTTTTTATATGATTCTTATATTTTGACTTCTTCTAGACTTGCCTTTATCATGGCTATATTGTCATTTTAATCATTCTTTCTAAGATGTCTTACTCATTTTCATAATTTCCAGTATAAAATAAATCTCAGTGGTTCTGGTATAATATAAATCTCAATGGATTACAAAAAATGTATATCCAGAGCAGTCCTTCACATTGACCCCCAAAATCATGTGTCGTGTGTGTGTGTGTGTGTGTGTGTGTGTGTGTGTGTGTGTGTTTGAGACGGAGTCTTGCTTTGTCACCAGGCTGGAGTGCAGTGGTGCAATCTAGGCTCAGTGCAACCTCTGCCTCCAGGGTTCAAGTGATTCTCCTTCCTCAGCCTCCCGAATAGCAGGGACTACAGGCATGCACCACCAAGCCCAGCTAATTTTTGTGTTTTTAGTAGAGACAGGGTTTCACCATGTTGGCCAGGATGGTCTCAATCTCTTGACCTCAAGTGATCTGCCGGCCTCAGCCTCCCAAAGTGCTGGGATTATAGGTGTGAGCCACCGTGCCCAGCCTAGTGTGTGCTTTTTTAAACGGATTTTTTTTCTTTTGCCAAAGAAATAACAAAATCTTGACATGTTCAGAATTGAAGTCGTAGTTCCCCACAAATTTTTTCTCCAGTTAACCTATCTTAGTAAATAAACTGCCCCCAGAGATTTTGGTAGCAAGAAATATGACATCTCCTTCTCCCTCTATCCAGTTGTGTCCTTTCCCTCTGACCATTCACTAGACTTTACCTCCACTGCCACTAGTCTAGGCAAAGCCATCACATCTACCCTATCATAGAGTAGGCCAACCATCTTTTAAAATGCCAACTGAATCCTCTCTTAAAAATACTAACACATCCTCTTGTAAAATCCCCACAATGTTTCAGCATCTGCCTTATTTATGCTGAATTTCCCACGCTGAATGCAGTATTTGGCACATAGCAGGAACTCAACAAGTTGTTAAACTCATCATTAAAGTCAATGAGTAACTGACTAAGTGGATTATAGTTCTTGACAATTTAGAGAAAATTTAAATATTTGTATGCTAATGAGGAGATACAGTCAGTGAACCAAGGGGCAAAGTTACCAGTGATCAGAATGCGTACCCTTTACAAGGAACACTTATATGTTCATTTAGGGGAAAATTCTGTAAGAGTAGAAAACTAGATCTATGATTTAAAAAAAAAGATTTTGCAAAAGATGTCATCTGTTACCTGTGTGACTTTGATATTAAATGAAAATATTGAGGATTATAAGACTTACTAAAGACTTATTTATAGACTTCATCATGAAATATAAAATTATTTCATATATTAAATATATTAATATATTTAGTATTAAACATGAATGCATTAATATAGAGTATAAAATATAAAAGACTTTATAAGAAAAAAATTCTAATGGTTCTACAATCTATGTAATTTCAAGATTTATGCATAAGAGGATAGTGCATTATATGCTCATGCCATTAGGTTCGTATTTAAATTTTTGCAAACCCTTAAGTGAAAATAAAGGTAGAGTTTTTCATTACAAAGCTGACTCAAGTGCATTGTGGCTTCATGCTCAAGCCATTTGTTTTCCATTGAATTGAGCCCACTTTTCTTTGGCCAAGAAAGGTACTGTCAGACTCATGATTAGCGAGTAGCAGAAGAGTAGTGCCCTGAATTTAATGCTGATCAAAACATATTTTCTTCTTTTCAAAACTCTACATTTCTTCAGCAGCTCCTGTTGAAAAGCAAAACTGTCTCTAAGCAGAGAAGGGGCTCAAAAATCTTTCAGTTCAGATCAGACTGTATAAAACCTTATCCTGCCACAAGGGAGCGCTTTGCTTTTTTCTGTGGATGACCTTGTCTCACTTTTCCTCTGCATTACCCATTAATGAATTCCCTGTACTATAAGTGAGATTATGCATTATTTGAATACCAAGTTGTTCTCATGCATAAAACCAGGGTATGGGGAGAAGGCAAAATAGTTTTTACTGTGAATGCACTGAGCCACTTAAGTGGCTGTCAGGTGTCCCTCAGTTCAACAAAATCTTTTCTCAGTGTCCCCTGGGAAGTTCAGAACATTTCTTTGGAAATGAAAATGTTTTTCTTCCCACTCCTACTGCATTTCTTTGAAGCCCACATACAAGCCATTATTCAAAGAATGAGTAATCCTGAAAAGTCCCCTGGGAGATCATCATGATGCATACTGAATATAATGTAAGACAGAACACAGAATGAAGTATTTTTTTTTGGTAAATAGCTTGTGTAGTTAAAAAAAAAGTTAAAACAAAAAAGTTTTCGCCTCAAATTGTGTGCATGTTTATTTCAGCAGCAGACTGCCATTTTTTAAAAAGACATTTGAGGCTGCCAGATTAATCTTTAACTGTATTTTATAAACATCATAACCCATATCACATTTCAACCTCACATTTTTACCGTCCTGGGCCATTAAGATGTTTTATGAGGTTTCATACAGTATATATAAAATACTTGAAAATGACTGGATGGAGAGTGACTGAGACTGTTTGGAGGAAAGAAAAGGATGCTATCAAAACAAATCTAAAACATGCTACACACTATATTTTTAAAAAGTGATTCTTGACAATGCAAACTTCAAATGAATTAGAATAAAAGGGGAAATTTAACAGTGTTTAATCATTAACTTGATGAACATAGATCTTCCTGAATTTAACAGTATGCTTTTTATAGTAAAATATGAGAAAAGTCTTTAGAATATTTTTAAATGATAAAGGTTATACTCCGTGGTAGTAATAACAACCAATATTAAATTTATTCTTTTATTTAAAATAACTGAAAACATCAAAAACTTTTTTCACGAACAACTCTTTCAGGTTTTTGCTTATGGCCATGTACTCCATTCTCAGGTACTTTCTATCCCCCTTTCTTGCTTTTAATTTTAACCATAAAAATGATCTTAATGTGACATACTATTTTTACTTATTTTTTATTTTTTAATCAGAATATCTTCAGGCTTTCAAAAAACAGACAAGTTCTGATTCAGAGAAAGATTACTGTGAGAATTACAAGAATGAGGAGGATACAGATGTTTCGGGATTTAATGTGGATTCCAAGGCAGGTTAAGTTTTGAAAACATAATTAATTAATTTAGAATTAGTTTTTTTAATCTTTTTATGTCAATTGTGTAATATGCTTGTTAGACTTTTGTGGTTCCATCACAATATTTATGATTTTGGGAGACAGCGTTGGCTAATGGAAATGATAATAATCTGAGTGCCAACACCAGAATTCTAAACACATGTAGAATATGAACTACTTTTGTTGTTTGGGGCATATCATTTTATTGCCCCATCTCTTGAAACAGAGATTTGGACTTGTTGATCCTTAATATATTTCTAACTTTTCTTGATTCTTGACTTTTTATACTCATTTGTTCATCTACTTTCACTTTCAACAAATATTTAGTAAGAATCTGCTATTTGTTGATGACCTAAAAATAGTGAATAAGCCAGAAATAAATCTAACCTATAGTCAAGGGGAATAATATTAAAAACATAAACAAATATATAAAATAGTAGTGATGAAAATAAATCAGAATAAGGGCATAATGTGTGTAGAGATTAGTTTAGTGTGGATAATGTCAGAAGGCATATGAAGAGGTAACATTTGATATGAGCCTGGAATGACGAGGTTGTGTGAAGATTTTAGGGAAAATAATATTTCAGGTTGAAGAAACAACAAATTCTAGAGGCCTGGAATAGGAATAAGCTCAGAGTATTCGAAGAAAAGAAAAAGTCAGTATGGCTGATGCAGAGTATAGTAGTGGTAATTGTGAAAGGTAGGCAGGGTCAGGCCATCTTGGGCTTTCTACTCTAGAAATGGAAGTTACAGGTTTATTTTAAATGTGAACATAAGCCATTGGGCATGTTTTAATAGGTGGAGAGTCACTTTTGGTAGCTAAGTAGAATCGATTATAGGTAGGCAAGAAGAGAAACAGAGAGACTAGTTAGGAGGTTATTGCAATAGAGTATAGGCGAGGGAGATAGCAGTGAAGATGGTGAGAGGTGATCTATTTAGAATATATTTTATAAGGCCAGTGCAGTGGCTCACGTCTGTAATCCCAGCACTTTGGGAGGCCAAGGCGGGCAGATCACTTGAGGTCAGGAGTTTGAGACCAACCTGGTCAACATGGTGAAACCCAATCTCTACTAAAAATACAAAAAATTAGCCACGCATGGTGGCATTTGCCTGTAGTCTCAGCCACTAGGGAGGCTGAGGCAGGAGAATTGCTTGAGCCCAGAAGGCGGAGGATGCAGTGAGCCGAGATTGTGCCACTGCACTCCAGCCTGGGTGACAGATTGAGACTCCATCTCAAGAGAAAAAAAAAAAAAAAGAATATATTTTATAGGTAGAGTTTATGGAATTATCTCTTGGATTCCCTGCGAAGGGTAGTGGAAAGAGAAGATTCCAGAACAACTATGAGTATGTATTTCTGGATAACAGCTTTAGTTTCGGGATTAGGAAAAAATTCTTGGTAGGGAGATTGGGAGGGTATTGGGCAGTCATCAATTTTTATCATGAGAAGGTGTTTTATTACCAGCTAGCAAAGTACAGGTGAGGATTTAGAATAAATCTGAATGACAATTCCTATTGTACTTTCCTGATTATGAGACAGGTAAATATGTCATTTCCCTGCTATAGTCACTTTAGTTAATCTTCATTTCCTTGCATTTCCTTGCCTTCCCTTTCATTTCTTTCATTTTGTTTAGCTTTTCCTTTGTGGTATGTGTTACAAATACAGATATTGATGATTTTTAAAGTCTGAAATATTGCACCTGCCCTGACATTTCTTCTGATCCCATGGCTCTAATCCTGTGAGCTGGTTGGGAGGTCCAAAGCCAGAGGCTTCTCTGGGCAACCAATTTAGTCTGATGTTGCAAGAAAAAATAAATCATTAAGCATGTAAATGCCTCTTTCTGGGAGACATTTGTAAACTATATGAGTTCTAGACTGAAGTCTTTTCCATGACCCAATAGCAACAGCCATAACCAAGAAGATATATGCAAGTGCTAATGAGTACACATTCTGAAGGTTACTTTGATATATGTGTTTGCTGAGAATCTTAGTTGATGTATTCTCTAGCCCAGGCCTAATTTTTCTTTTCAAATAAGCAATGATCTAAATTCTCAGGAAATCATAAGACCTAGTGACTTTGCACAGAGATACTTTGCATAAGATCCAGATTTTACTCATGATTTATGATTTACAATATTAGGCTATTTTGTATGCATTGTGAAATTTGTTGCTTGCTGTTATTGGTTAGGGGGAGAGGAGAGACCAGAAGCTTTAAAGGAGAGAGGATCACAAGTTCCCTTCATACCTGTTATGGAGACAAAAATTGTTAGCAATGGTGAGATCTAATTCCAACTTGATAACATCATTTGAAGTAGCATGTCAACAGAAGATTTCAACTATTAATTAATAATAGTCAACACTTACGTAGGATTTAATATTTTTCAAGGATTCTTATGTGATTTCCATATATGTTAACTCACTTAATCCTTATAATAACTGTAGAAGATAGGCATTATTATTCCAATTTTAGAGAAGAAGAAATGGCAGCACAGACAAGGTCAAATAACCTGTGCAAGTTACACGGCTATTAAGTTTTAGAACTGTGAATAAAACCCAGCACTCTTAACCACTATGACACCTAGAAACATTAAACAGCAAGCTAGCACAAGTTTGAAAACACCTTTCTTAAAAAAAAAACCTCATAAACATGACATATTTCAGTTGTAAAAATATAAAATATGGTTCTGTAATATGTGCACATAGACATTAGTATGATTTTGTTTTTAACAATTGTGATTCTTTTCTTTTTATTTATTCAGTTTACAAATGTTTACTGAAATGCTTGTTGTAGGATTTTGTAATTCAACAGTGAACAGAAAGACATCAAATCTCACCTTCACTGAGTTTACTTTCTAAAGGCAGAAATTTTTGAGACAATATTTTGCTTATTTTTTATCTTTTGCCTAACAGACAAGGAATAAACATCATTGACCTAACAGTGAGTGTGAAGAGGATCCTAGCCCAAGAGTGATATGACCATATATGTCTCAGAACGTTTAGGCATAATTTATTTTTTTGGCTATACTGTCAGAGGCCTTTGAGCCACAGCAACTCCATCTTGAATAGGGGCTGGGGAAAACAAAGCTGAGACCTACTGGGGTCCATTCCCGGGATGTTAAGGCATTCTAAGTCACGGGATGAGATCAGAGGTTGGCACAAGATACAGATCATAAAGACCTGGCTGATAAAATAGGTTGCAGTAAAGAAAACGAACCAAAACCAAGATAGCAACAAGAGTGACCTCTGTTTGCCTTCACTGCTCATTATACATTAATTATAATGCATTAGCATGCTAAGAGACACTCCCACCAGTGCTATGACAGTTTACAGATGCCATGGCAATGACTGGAAGTTACCCTATATGGTCTAAAAAGGAGAGGAACCCTCAGTTCTGGGAATTACCCACCCATTTCCTCATGAATAATTTCCCACCATTCCTCATGAATAATCTACTCCTTGTTTAACATATAATCAAGAAATAACCATAAAAATAGCAACCAACAGCCCCCTGGGGCTGCTCTGCCTATGGAGTAGCTATTCTTTATATCTTTACTTTGTTAATAAACTTGCTTTCAATTTACTTTATGGTTCTTCTCAAATTCTTTCTTGCATGAGATCCAAGAAGCGTCTCTTGGTGTCTGGATCGAGACCCCTTTCTGGTAACAATACCACACCTTTACAAGCTGGTGATGATTGATTTTTAGTGCCTGCAAAAGTAAACTGAAGTTTTAACCCACTGGAAATCTAAGAGAACTGCATTGAAGGAGGCAATTCACTAATTAAATCCCAGTATCATTTCATGGGAAAGGATTTTTGTTTTTGTTTCTCTTTCACTAACACTTCACAGCATCTACAGAACATTAAGTCAGCTAAGAATTCTATAGCACTTGCTTGGTTATGCTTCAGAGGAAAAATCATTAATGACAATAATCTTTGAAGGCTTACTTGGAATGAAGAAAGCTACATTTTGGCACTTCTCTGAATTTCTCCCATTTTGAATTAAGCAGGACAAATGGGCTGCTGAATGTTGTTATTGCATCTTCAGCCAGCAAGAAAATGGTATTCTGTGCTGCTCACTTACATAGAATATTGGGATATGAAATAATCAGACAACCTTTGCGTCTGGAATATCTTCCTTCAGGTTTTACACAATCAGCGATTTATTTTGCCCATTAGACAGTGGTTTCACGTAATGTTTTGCTGTTGTTTTGAAGTGATAACATTTTAAGTGCTGGTTGTCTTGTTTGGATGAGGGTGCTTGTTTATGAATGTTTTCTGAAGACCAGATAGAGGCGTTTGTGTGTCTTAGACAAATCAATAAAAAAACACACACATAAATAAATGAAGCACATCTGTAAAACACTTTTACTATGACCTAGTTAAGGGCTTTTGTTTTATCACTGGTAAAGTGTTTTCAAAACATTTACGATCATTAGAATTTGATATCTGAAGTTTGCAGGGTTTTATGCTGTTGGTTGTTGGAGAAGGATAGCGTGTGTTGTTAGCAGTGCAAACTCAGACATCTCAGAAAGCCATTTTTAGACTTCTTTTCTTCTCTATTTTTATTAGTAACCTTGCAGCTCAGTATGAGAGCTTCTCTGTGTGAATTCACAAGGTGCCAATGCTGTGGTGTGAAATTGAAGTATGCAAGTCTGCCCCCAGGAATTTAGCAGCCTGGAGTTGAACTTTGATAAAAATGAATGGATTACTTCTCCCCAATGGGAAAAGCTGAACGACCTGGTGTGCAAGGCATTAGATGGTGAATCAGAAGTCATAGCCTTGTCACTTTCTTGCTGTGTGACCTTGGGCAAATCAATTAACTTCTCTGTGCCTCGGGTTCTCCATCTGTATAATGAGGACTGTGATACCTACCTTAAAAGCAAGGGAAAAGGATTAATGAGCAATGTCTGCAAAACACATTAAGCTCCACGGAAGAGAGGTGCTCTATAATTACAAGCCATTATTACTGAATATAAAAGACAGTAAAAGGAAACCATTATTTTATCTTCTTCAGTAGGAGTTATTTCAACTAACGCAGGATTTGGTAGAATCTTAAAGCCAAGTGGCTTATTTAAAATGCTTTAATTTTTCAAGAGTTTCTCTTAATTATATAAAATATCAGATTTTCAATATAATAGATATGAGGAGTAAGCCAATTTGGTACTTTGGCAGAATGCAAATTACTAAATATTGAGCGTCAGATAGCCTCAAATTTATTCTACTGCCTATGTAGCACTAAGCCTAATTCATCTTGGGAAGATAGTTTTCTATTATATTCTTAGAGCCCTAAAAGACTACTTCTAATACCTCTTCTACTAACCTGCTCTATTTTTAGCAAAACAGGCTTTCACATTAAGTAAATAGTTCATGCTGAATTTAACGGCAATATTTTTTATTCTCAATGGAAAAGAGAATAGTGATTTTACATATCATATTAAACTTCTGTATGTTTAAGGAGAGTTACTAAGTGATATTTTTCTCTCAATGCTAAATAGCCCTATCATTTTCCATTATTCTTCAGAGGTCCACCTTTAACGATATTGCTGTTTCTTTTCTCTCTGAATCTCATTCTGTATTTTGCAGTATGTTTAGTATTGCAAGGTCCAAGCTGTGAGGAAATATCGCTTTTTTAAACTCTTTTTTCTTTTTTTTTTTTTTTTGAGACAGAGTTTCACTCTTGTTGCCCAGGCTGTAGGGCAATGCTGCGATCTCTGCTCACTGCAACCTTCACCTCCTGGGTTCAAACAATTCTCATGCCTCAGCCTCCTGAGTAGCTGGGATTACAGGTGCGCGCCACCACGCCTGGCTAATTTTTGTATTTTTAGTAGAGACATGGTTTCGCCATGTTGACCAGGCTGGTCTTGAACTCCTGATCTTAGGTGATCCACCTGCCTCGGCCTCCCAAAGTGTTGGGATTACAGATGTGAGCCACCATGCCTGGTCACATTTTTTTTTTTTTTTTTTAAGAAATGGAGCCTCACTCTGTTACCCTGGCTGGAGTGCAGTGGTGCAATCATAGCTCACTGCAGCCTCTACCTGGACTCAAGTGATCTTTCCATCTCAACCTCTTGAGTAGCTGGGACTAGAGTGCGTGTCACTTGCCCAGCTAACTATTTAAATTTTTTTGTAGAGATGGGGTCTCCCTATGTTGCTCAGGCTGGTCTCGAAGTCCTGTCCTCAAGCAATCCTCCAGCTTTGGCCTCCCAATGTGATAAGATTACAGGAATGAGCCACTGCACCTAAACCCAATACAGCTTCTATTAGTTGTACCACCTAATTGTTTGAATTCTTTGGAAGTCACTGAACTTTCCAATTGCTTAGTTAATTTATTAGCAACCTAAAAAGGTAGGACTAAATCATAAGGGTTGATTCTGACACTCACATCTTACATTGCTATATAATTTTGTTTTTTATTTTTCATTAGTTTATTTAATGTCAACCTGGTGTTCCAAATCTTTCATATGATTTTATATATTCGATTTTCTTAACAGTCTTGTTTAAATGTGATTACCTCTTTTTATTGATAAAGGAAATGAATTCAAACAGGAAGCACCATGTTGCTTGTACTTAAGGGTCCAGCCACTGGAGTCAGACATGGGATTGAATTCAATTAATTCATTTCCCTAGACCTCAATTGTCTATGTGTTTCTAATAATATTTATTTCAATGATTTAATGAAGATTAAACTAGATAATATGTTGTAGGTGCTTAATGTAATATCTGGCATGTTAAACATTTGGTCATCCGTAGCTTTTTGGTGATGATTGTGATTGAAGACATAGTTAATTTGCTGGTTTATTTTCCTAGGTAATATGTGTAGTAGGTAGAGGCACAATTTTGATGCAACTTTGTCCAAAGCCCAAATTTCAGCTGCTTCAAAGTCTTTAGCTAAGTTTTAAGGTGTCAACAAAGAAGTTGTTGTTAGGAAGAACAGGCAATTCATCATTTTCTTTTTATCTTCCTTTGAGGTAGCTAAGCTTACTGGGTAAAGTTCTTGTTGAGAAATTTGCTTTATTTGTCAATATACATGCATAGATATGTATGCATATTTATTACAAACTACTTACAATGCTCTGACTTACAATTTTTTGACTTTATGATGGTTTGGAAGCAGTACACACTTAACAGAGACTGTATTTCAAATTATGAATCTTGATCCTTTTTCAGGCTAGCGATATGTAGTAAAATACTCTCTCATGCTGCTGGGCAGCAACAGTGAGCTGCAGCTCCCAGTCAGCCTCATGGTCACAAGCGTAAACAACTTGATACTATACAGAGGACTGTGTTGCTAGCATTTTTTTGGGATAATAATAAAAAGAAGAAACAAGCTATGCAGTCAAAACTTGATGCCTTCCTAAAGAATAATATGCCTGCTAAGCCATCAACAAGTGATCCTCAGTGCCTTCTACCGGCTATTCTCGAGACTCATCTGAAGAGAGAGAAATTGATGACCCTGTGGCTGTAGCATCCCCGTCATCTAGCAATTAATTTTAGTTAAACACTATGAAGATTCCTCAGGCCCAGTGTGCCCTCAGCTGTGTACAATAATGGTGAATACCCGTACAACCATTCTGGTTTTCACTTACAGTACAGTATTGAATAAATGACATTAGAGTTCAATACTTCATTATAAAAGAGGCTTTGTGTTAGATGGCTTTGCCCAATTGTAGGCTAATGTATGTGTTCTGAGCATATTCAAGGTGGGCTAGGCTAAGTTACAATATTCAGTAGATTAGGTGTATTAAGTTCATTTCCAACTTATAATGTTTTCAATTTATGATGGTTTATTGGTATGTAACTTCATTATAAGTCAAGAATCGTCTGTATTTATAACATATTTACACATACATTTCAAAATATATTTGTAAAAGCTTAATTACTTAACAATTAGCTGGTTGATAAAGAGTGTAAAAATCCTGGCAATAAATAAGCCAAATAACCAACTAATTCATTTCTTTGTTCATCCACAGGGGAGTATTTCAGTGATGTGTTACTACTAACATCATGCTGGGAGTATGAAGGCTATAAAGCTGGCTCAATCTTACCAGACTGTGAGACATTTTATAGCATGGATTCTGCCTTTTTTCTCTGAATATCTAATGACTTAGTAAGTAGTGACTCTTAAGAAGTGCCTCATGAATTTTGAACAAAACTAAGTTTTCATGAGGAGCCAATAGCCAAGTAGGAGGTTAAGAAATGTATCAATCTGATTCTGATACAAAGTAAAAATATGGTCACCATAAAGGTACGGAAAAAAGGCTTTCAGAATTCAGCAGTGGGTGAGATCTCTCCTAGGGTATAAAACAACATTTTCTGAAGGAAGAAGGAATATAAGTGGAGTATTAAAGCATGAGTAAAAACAGAAATAGAGAAACAGGAATAGAGGCTAGTGAAAGCAAAGGGAATATGCAGGAAAGCAAGATTTGTACTTGTTTTTTTCCTCTGTGTGGGGCACTGTCCTGTTTGCACATGTCTACATTCTTCCATTTCTATAAAGTAAGTATCATTTTAGAAAGGAGGAAAATGAAATTAAAAGAAGATAAGACACTTGGTTTGGTAATGAGAAAACTGAATGTGTCAGGGTAAGTATTACTGTCCAGCCTTGTCTTTTAGGTCCTGAGGGTCTAGGGATTGGGTGGGAAGTCAACAAGAATCAGAGAACAGTTGAATTTTCATGGAGAAAGGGGTTCTGGATCTCTTTGATCTTAACTCCATTCATAAAGGGCTAGGCTAGAACGGACTTTGCCTTCAGATAATATAGACCCAGATGACCGTGGTTTGCATTCTTTGAATCACTGTGTGACTTTGGGTCTCTCTCTACATCTTGTCTCATTTTTCTATCTGCACAAATTTGATAATCATATTTTAGTTGTAAAGTCAGAGAGATCTTGGTTTAATTCCTGATGACAGTTAGAGATGTGTGGCCCTGGGCAATTTTTTAAACTTTCTGAACTTCATTTTCTGTGTCTATATAGTTTTGATAATGTTATTTTTCATTTATTATTTTATGAAGATTAGAAATAATACATGATAAAATTTAATGAACATTCTGTCAAGCAGTGATAATATAATTTTCTCCTTAAGATTATCTTGGGGATTAAAATAGATAAGGCAAATGATGACAGTGTTTTGTAACATAGGCATTTAGATATTGAGATAAAAGTACCACTATTACAAAAAGTTTTATATATACACATAAATATGTATATAATTTTATATCCACATGCACCCACTCACTTCTCCCACATACCCACATATTTATATAAAGTCACCACACATTGCCTAATGCAGAGCAACTACTTGATAAATATTAACTCAAGGGCCATGCAGCTCTATATTAATGCTAGCAATAAGAATATTTTATCAGTTTGGACATCCTGTTTTAAATTATATTTATATATATAAATTCATGATTTCTGTATGGAGTTAATTGAAAGAAAATGAATTTCAACACAGGGATAGTCTAATATAGATGACACACATATATACAATTGTTATATCATATTATTGATTCAAATGAATTTTTTACTTAACAATTTAACAGTATTTATTTCTCATGACATTAAATTGTTATATACAACATACTAGTTTAATTAAGTTATCATTTATTCTTAAGCATTTGAATTATTTGAATATTTTAAAATGAGAAATAATGGAATCAAGAGGAAATATTGGGCCCTTCTTCCTGACTGTATACCTTTTTCCCTTTTCTTCTTTAAAAATTTTTTTTTTATGTTTATGGATTTAGGGATATAAATGCAGTTGTGCTACATGGATATACTGCATAGTGGTGAAGCCTGGGCATTTCATATTCCCATCACCCGAATCGTGTACACTGGACACCATAGGTAATATTTCATCCCTCACTACCCTGCCACCCTTCCCCCTTTTGAAGTCTTTAATGTCTGTTATTCCACTCTGTATGTCCATGTGTACCCACTGTTTAGCTCCCACTTATAAGTGAGAACATGCAGTTTTTTACTTTCTGTCTGAGTCATTTCACTAAAAACAATGACCTCCTGTTCCATACATGTTGCTGCAAAATACATGATTTCATTCTTTTTTTGTGGCTAAATAGTAGTCCATGATATATACTACATTTTTAAATCCAATCATCTGTTGATGGGCACTTAGGTTGATTTCATGACTTCGCTATTGTAAATAGTTCTGCAATAAACATGACGACAGGTGTCTTTTAGATTTAATGGTTTCTTTTCCTTTGGTAGAGAGACCTAGTAGTGGGATTACTGGATGGAATGGTAATTCTATTTTTAGTTCTTTGAGAAATCTTCATACCATTTTCTGTAGAGGTTGTACTAATTTATATTCCCACCAACAGTGTATAGGCATTCCATTTTCTCTGCATTCTCACCAACATCTGTTGTTTTTGACTTTTTAATAATAGGCATTCTAACTGGTGTAGGATGATATTCCATCGCAGTTTTAGTTTGCATTGCGTTGATGATTAGTGCTGTTGAACATTTTTTAATCATTTGTTGGTCACTTCTGTTTCTTCTTTGAGAAATGGTTGTTTGTGTTCCTTGCTCACTTTTTAATGGAGTTATTTATGCATTTTTCTTGTTGATTTGTTTGAGTTCCTTCTATATTCTGGATATTAGCCCTTTGTTGGATGCATTGTTTGCAAATATTTCCTCTCATTCTGTAGGGTGTCTGTTTACTCTGTTGATTATTTCTTTTGCTGTGCAGAAGCTTTTTAGTTTAGTGCTAGTTGCTATTTTTGGTTTCGTTGCATTTCTTTTTGAGAATGTAGTCATAAATGATTTGCCTTCTAGGATTTTTATAGTTACAGGTCTTACATGTAAGCCTTTAATCCATCTTGAATTAATTTTTGTATATGGTAGGGATAGGGGTTCAGTTTAATTCTTGTTCTTATGGCTTCCCAATTTTCCTAAAACCATTGATTAAATATGGTGTCCTTTCCCTGGAGTACATGTTGTTGAACTTTATCAAACATCAGTTAGTTGTAGATATGTGTCCTTAATTCTGAGTTCTCTATTTTATTCTGTGGATCTGAGTGTCTATTTTTTACCAGTACCATGCTGTTTTGGTTACTATTGCCTTATAGTATAATTTGAGGTCAGGTAATGTGATACCTCCAGCTTTATTCTTTTTGCTTAGAATTGCTTTGGCTGTTCATACTAATTTTTTTTTTTGGTTCCATATACATTTTAGGGTTGCTTTTTCTAATTCTGATTATATACTTCTTAGAAAAAGATGTATCTCATTTCCAAAAGTTAAATTCCTAGACTAGGGGATATGTACATTTTCAAAAATTTTTATACATGATATCAAACTGCCTTTCAGGAATATTGTCCTATCTCTTTAGTTAACATTCTCAACCTGATTTTTACCATTTAGAACAGACCGTCATTTGTCTTTCTTTTGTTCTTTTCCTTTCTGGAAGCTACTCTGGACTCATGTAAATTATTCTACCGAATGTCAAAGCTGTGAAGATCATTCACATAATTTTCTATGTATTATGCAAGTCTTGTCATTTATTAGGGCAGGAAAGAATGTTTTTTTTTTATTTACTTGTATCTTAGTATTTATTTTCATGAAATTATAAATTTAAAGGCACAAGGAAAGTTTTCCTGAAATTGAGAGATTTAAATTCATCTTTTAAAATCCCAAAGTGATTTAATATGCCAAATTTAACAAACTATGCACACTTATTTATATCCACTTTTATCAAGCTTAGATTTAAAATATTTCTGTCACTAAAATGACTATCAAGTTAGTGCCAAAAGACTAAACTTGCCATATGAAAAGTATTTTGGAAGTTGGAAAATCTGAAACCTTGAAATCTATTTGAGCAATAACTTTAGTCTTTTGGGATACAATTATTTTGTGTGCTTATGTCGCTATTCTGAAACTACTTTCATCTATTGCTCTCCAAAATTAACTTTCCATTAGGAGCTAAAAAAAAAAGTTTATCTACCGATTCATTGAAAATAAAATTATAAAAAGTGGCAAAGCCAATATGTATTAATACTTTTCCAAAAATGGATATCTGTTTATCATTTTAGGAACTAATTACTTATGACTTGTATGCACAAAATTAATCAAAGATACCACTAAGCTATGTAATGATAATTTCACATTTGTGGGGCAAGATTAGCTTTTATGTAATTTAGTATGTTCTGGAAAGTAGAACTGGAAACTAAATTGAGATAAGCCCTCTAGCATATTCTTGGGAATTTCTAGTTTGTAGCAATGATGTTGAGTTAATATTTCTGTGAAAGTCATATACATTCAGTGTTAAGTAATTTGGGGACCACCTACATTTTTTAAATGAAATTCACTTTTTAAAAATATCTTTCTTATAACTCTATTTGACTTCATCATTAACTTCTCCTTTAAGAGGTAAGTATTGCATGACAAAACTCATCATTCCTGAAGTCAGGTTCCTAATTCTTCTAGACAAGTGGACTATCTCTTAAAAATAGAATAACCTGATGGGATGTATGACCATGAAAAGTTAGGACATTAGGCACGTTCACAGGGGAGCGGGCTTATTCAGTACAGCCTCAGTCAAACTACTGAACAATGGCGTGAAATTGTGCAAGATTTATCATCATTATTACGTTTTACAGCAGGATAAGTCTATCTGTGGCTCAAAAAAATTAAAGACGCTTGCAGGAGAAGAGGTAGATAGAAACCAGAGAGAGACAGAAGGTTGGCGCAAAATGAGAAAAGCACAATTCAGTTGTTTTTAATGCAAAGTTGATATAAGTGAGAATGTTTCAATATAAAGGCATCCATGTTATCTGCCACACAAACTCATTTAAGTACAAGTCAGCTAACCATGCTTACTGGCAGTTTTATTTTTAAAGAAAATGATTTGTAAGGAATTCTATGTGGAAATAAAACTGAAAGGAAAGGAAATATCATATGCAAAAAAACAACTAACTACGAAAGTGGAAATTGAGAATTCAGGAACAGCTTGAACATAAAAACAGGTGGTGAGGGTAAATGTCAATCATTCTAGAATTCCCATATTTATTTGTAAGGATAGCAAATTTCCTTTCAATGTACTGGATGGAGCTGATGTAATTGTACTTTAATCTTAAAAGACAAGGTGACCCCAATCATATTGAAGAACTTTGGGCTGATATTTGAATTTTTTTCATAAAATGATAACTTTTCCCAAATCCAGTTCTGCAGAAAATCATTATACCTGTTTCTAGCATATATGATTTTTCTGCTTACAGTGTTAAAAATATCATATTTTTTTCATAAAATATTAGTACTTGCTAGTTGAATGTCTGGTTGGATAATATGAGAATAAAATTTGGCATCTGTTAATCTATTCACTTTCTTATTTTGTCATTTATTAAAAATAAAAATAAGTGCATATTTTATATTAAAGTATTGAAGAAATAATTCAACAAATATTAAGGACTTACTAAACACAAAGAACTGCTGATAAAATTTTGAAGAAAATAGGCATCATTTTTGGTTTCATAGAGATCTTATTTGCTGAAAGAAACATTAGCCATATAGTAGAGAATTAACTAGAAAAATGCAACCTCGCTGAAAGCCACAAAGAAAATACTTATGTGATATGAAAGAATCCAATTTACAAAGTCAGAGAAAGCGTCTTCAAGTAAATTTTGCCTGAATTTCAATCTGAATGTTACATGAGAGGTAACTTATAAAGAAGAAAAAGAAGCACATTTGCAAAGGAAGGGACTGATATGCATAAAGTTTTTGCTACAAGAAGGAACAGGTAGAGTTTTCCGGACTATAAGACACACTGTATCGCTAGAATAGATGCTGAAATAGGGCATGCGGTATGATGTATGACTATTGCTGCAGTGGTAGAGAGCTCCATGCTGGGTCTTTCTGATCTTTTAAAATAATTTTGGCTTTATTTTAGGAGCAACTATGTATCATTAAAAGATAGATGTAGGAAAAAGATGTAAGGAAATGTATATGACTATATTTTTATTTTAAAAAAGCAATGACTATTTCCTACAGAATGCAAACTGGAAATGTGAAACAGTGAAATCATCTAAGTGTCTACGACAGAAATCCAAATGAGTAAAAATAGTAACTTGATTATGATGCCTATTTACGCAAATAGCCATGGCAAATACACTCGAGGTAAATAGTTCAACTTCAAAACACAAAAGTAGATATTTGGAGGATTGGGTAAAAGAATGGGATGAGTGTAGAAAGACTTCATCTCTTCTTTCATAGGGTAGTCCATAGGTGTTAAAATCATTCAAATAACACAGGCATCTCTGCAAAAAGACAGTCTGGGAAGGAAAGAACATAAATTTAGTTGGCACAGGTAGAATAACTGGTGGCTTTCAGCTATTTAAGAAGAGTTATTAGTTGGCAGTTGAACCTGATTATTTTATATGGAAGAAAGAGTCTTAGCTACCTGCCATGACTTCTGATGCCAACTACCCGGATTTAGGCCAAACTTCACAGTTTAAGGGCACAGTCCTCCACAAGACTACTCTTCATCCAGTTGCTAGTTCAGGGGTCCACACTCCACTCTCACTTTGGACCAGCTGGCTACTAACTTGGGGTAAACCATATCTCCTCAGGTCCAATAATTTAGTATCAGAGTTCACAGAACTCAGGAAAGTTCTAAATTTATAATTACAGTTTTGTTACAGGAAAACTATTCAAATCAGAATGTGCCAAGGGGAAAGGCACACAGAGCAAGGTCTTGGAAGTTTCCAAATATGAAGTTTCTGTTGTCTCTCCTCATGGGATCAGGACACATTAACCTCCCAGCACACTGATGTGTGACAATACAGAGTACTGCCAACCAGGGAAACTCTTCCAAGCTTCAGGATCCGGAGTTGTTATTGCAGTTTTATTACATAGGTAATGTTGATTGAATCATTTGTCACAGGGCTCAAACTCCAGCTCTCCTCTCCTCTCCAGAGGTGAGACTGATGACTCTTGTCTCAATGTCTCAATCCTCTAATCACATGGCTGGTCTTTCTGGTATGGCCAGGTCTCATCCTGAGTTATCTAATTTGCATAAACTATTTAAGGATCCACCCTGATTTGCCTTGTTAGCATTAACAATCAAGTGTCTTCCAAACAGCTCATAATGAATAATAAAGTCACAACTATCAGTCAGGAAATTTCAAAGATTTTGAGGATGCCATCCAGGAACCAGGCACAATGGTCAGCCAGATATTTTATTACACACTAGCAACATGTCCGTGAAAAATCTACATCTAGGCAGTTGTTGCAGCTGTGGGTATAAATTTTCTTAAGTATTTGCATGTTGAGCTTGGGAATGGTGTTAAAACATATACTTGGAGACATCCAAAATTTAATGTTTAGGTTGAGGAAGGTGAGTAAATAAGAAAATGGGTTAGAGAAATAATGAGAACCCAGGGTGGATATCTCCAAATCGGAAGAGATCAGACATGGAACATTGCTGAGAGGTCTTATAAGAGAAGGTCTAATTTTTTTTTTAACTGACAGGTGTAATAATTATTTTGGCAATGTTGTTTTTATAGCTAGTTGGGAACTGGATATTCAATGAGCAGATGGCTAAGTGGGATTCAGCAAACGCAGGCAGCTCCCTACAGGTATGTGGCTGTGAAAGAAAAGAACAGTACTGGACAAGTGTAAAGAATCTGGGGTTTAGATTTAGTTGAGCTTGGTTTGGTTTTACTGAGGGCCAACTGAAAAGATTTAAAAGTTAATAGGAAAGAGTTAGTAAGGGAAAAGAGATTATTTTTAAAAGAAAAATTGTGTAGTTCCCAAGGATTTGGAAGAAAAAGAAGCAAAGCGCAGGTGGAAGAAGAGCTTTACATAAGAGGGGAATGGAGTAGGATAGGCAAAGATAGAATCACTACATGCCAAGGCTTCATCTGAGCATTGGCACAGAGCAATAAACAAATCAGAATAACTATACCTTAATGGAGCCTATGGTCTAGTGAGGCAACTAACATTAGTTAAATTCACACATAATTACCAATGAGAACAGTGTTATTGAGGAGATAACGGTATCTGGATTTAGAAAACCAACAAATAAACTAAATCAATAAATGATTCACCTTACATAGAATAATTTGAGAAATGCTGAAAATTGATATTTAGATCAAAAGTTGGAAATGCTGTTACCATACCTAATGGGTTCACTCACCCAGCACAGTAAAGCCAGGCACTGACTGGAAGATTTGCAGTGGGAGCAAAGGTCACTTATTCCAGTGTACTGAGCAAGAAGAATGGACAGCTAAGGCTTAAGACCCAAACTCCCCAGTGTTTACAAGCAAGAGATTTTAAAGGCAGGGGTACATCTCAGGAAAGCCATAGTTGTAGGCAAAGTATTAAACCAATACATAGGATACATAGGTTGAACATTGGTTTGGTCTATGGGTGTGACCCTCTTTAGGGCCCTTAGAAAGAAATGTAGAACAAAGAACTGCAAGCAGAGTTGAGTAGTCAGTTCTCAGTTATCTGTGGTCTATGTTACGGCAGTCAGCATTTTCCATCTGGTGGGAGTTTCTGAAAAACAGCTCAAGAAAACATGTTAAGAAAAAATTTTTTATTGCTGTGTTTTGCTTGGGAGACTATTGTTATGTGAACTCCCAAAATCCTAAATTTGAGATCAGTCTCAGTTAATTTAGAAAGTTTACTTTGCCAAGGTTTAGGACGTGCACATGCCACAGCCTCAGGAAGTCCTGAGGACATGTGCCCAAGGTTGTTGGGCCACAGCTTAGTTTTTATACATTTTAGGGAGACATGAGACATCAATCAATATAGGTAGGAAGTACATTGGTTCAGTTTGGAAAGGCAAGGCAACTTGAAGCAAAGGCAGGAAGACTCCAAGCAGGGAGGGGACTTCCAGGTCACAGATAAGTGAGAGATGAAGGGTTGTGTTCCTTTGAGTTTCTGATTAGCCTTTCCAAAGGAAGCAATCAGATATGCATCTATTTCAGTGAACAGAGGGGTGACTGAGTACAATGGGAGGCAGGTTTGCCCTAAGCAGTTCCCAACTTGACTTTTTTGTTTAGCTCAGTGATTTGGGGGCCCCAAGATTTATTTTCTTTTCCCAGTTACTATCTTCATTCTTATCAGATTGCTCATTTACTTTTCAAGATTAGTTAGGGGCCTGAAATTTCCCTGGAAGGGACTCAAGATCTTTCCTTTATTCAATGACTGGGGGACCTGGAAACCCTTAATAGGAGTCTCTGCTCCGTCTCAAGGCCTGGTTTGCAGAGGGATAGGAGTGGACAAAAGAGACGGAAGAGTTCCTCACACAGTATTTACACTTTGTGCAAAAGGCCTACCCAGGGTACGAATGAGGGTGACATAGTTAAGAAAGGAAAGAAAACCAAGAATACTAAATTATAGTGAACAGAGGTGAGGTGGAGCAGTAGAGTGAGATTATTTAAAATGCAGAAAGAAAAAAACAGTCTGTTTTATATACCCATGTATCTGTTCTTTTTATAATTTCTCCTTTCTTCCTGATGCTCCAAAATTGTCATTTCCTGCCTGTTTGATATGGTTTGGTTCTGTCTCCACCCAAATCTTATCTTGAATTGTAGCTCCCATAATTCCCACATGTCATGGGAAGGACCCATTGGGAGACAACTGAATCATGGGAGTGGGTCTTTCCCATGCTGTTCTCCTGATAGTGAATAAATTTCATGAGATCTGATGGTTTTATAAATCGGAGTTCCCCTGCACACACACTCTGTTTCCTGCCACCATGTAAAACGTGACTTTGCTCCTCATTCACCTTCCACCATGGTTGTGAAGCCTCCCCAGCCATGTGGAACTGTAAATCAATTAAACTTCTTTCCTTTGTAAATTACCCAGTCTCAGGTACGTCTTTATGAGCAGCATGAAAACAGACTAATACACTGCTCAAAGAACTTCCTTTAGCCGCTCTGTAAGAGTAGATCTACTGGCAACAAAGTTTTAAAAATTTCCTTAAGTTGAGATATATTTATTTCCCCTTCATTCCTGAAGGTTAAACTAATATAAAATTTGTGGTTGACAGGGCTGGTTTTTCCTGTTTGTTTGGTTTGTTTTCTTTTTATTCCAGCACTTGAAAAATGTGGACTTCTTCTGGACTCCATGGTTTCAGATGAGAAATCTGCTGACATTACATTCTATATTCCTCTTTGAGTTGTTTCTCTCTGGCTGCTTTCAAGATTTATTTCTTTGTCTTTCAAAATGTTCAGAAGTTTGACTATGTTATCTCTTGGTATAAATTTCTTTGCCTGTAATGCCTTTGAATTTCACTAAGTTTCTTGTAGCTGTAACTCTGTGTGTGTGTGTGTGTGTGTGTGTGTGTGTGTATGTGTGTGTTGTAACCAAACTTGAAAAGTTTCCAAGCCATTATTTCTTCCAGTATTCTTTTGTCTCACACTCTTTCCATGTTCTTCAGGAAGCTGATGAAACAAATGTTATATCTTTTGTTGTCCCACATGTTTGTGTGGTTTTGTTCATCTTTTTCCTGATCTATTTCCTTCCTTTTGTTCAGGTTGGGTAAATTCTGAATTGGGTATATTCGATCAAGTTCACTGATTCTATTCTCTGTCTTTTCTAATCTATTCCTGAGTTGATCCAGCAAATTTTAAAAATTTGGTTAATGTATCATTCAGTTCCATAATTTCCACTTGGCTCTAAAAATTAACTTCTATTTCTTTGCTGAGATTCTCTATTTTTTCATTTGTTTCAAGAAAATGTGCAATTGATTGGTGGATCATTTTATAATGGCATATAATTCCAAACATCTAATCTATCACAGTGTTCATGACAGTTTATCTTTTCTTATTTAAAGGATAATTTTCTTTGTTCTTGGTATGACAGGGGATTTAATTGTATATGGCGCATTTTGTCTATTATGTTAGGAGACTCTACATCCTATTTCTTTCCTTTTAGAAGGCAGTTATTCTGTTTAGGTTTAGCATTTAGATCCTGGCTTACTTTTGTGGATTCTGGTTCAAATGGCAGTTTAGTTTTCCAGTCTTTGTGGTATTATTTTGTGTGGCTTGGTTTATCTGATGCCTTTAGGGCATCTATTGGTCCCTGTTTGCTCCCTGACAGAGCAGAAGGAGTTTTTCTGAGCTGGACTTCTGGGTGTTTCTCTGTTGGGGAAGAGAGTCTCAGGTCCCGGGAGATGAAGATATTTCTTTAGTCAGAAGCTTGCTGTGTGGAATTTTCATACAAATGGCCCACTGTTGCCCCAGGTGTCTAGACAGAGGAGAGGATTCTCAGACTCAAAGAAACAAGGGGACTCTCTGGCCCAGCCTACCAGCTATGCCAGTTCCTCATACTCATGCCATTGACTCCCCATTAGAGGAGGGAGTATCAGGCCTAAGAAGACTCTGTCCAGGTATTTATTATAGGATTCCCTCTGCTTAGGAGGGATGAGAGCTAGGCTACTTGTTCCAACTGGTTCCTTCCCAGGCTTCATCCTGCTCACCCGAATATCACTAGTGAAGGGTGGGAAGGGAGTCTCAGGGGGCCACTGAGGCTTCTCAGCAAGGCTGTTGTTGTGGCCTCTCTTGGCAGTCCCATCTGCCTTGGTATTTGTTCCCGTACCATAGAGTCTCAGGCTTTGTAGTGAAGAAGAACGCTTCCCCTGGCCCCTTATAGTTACAAAGTTTCCCGATGTGTTTACAAACAAGTCTAGTGTTTTTGGAAGGGCTCCCATTCTCTCTGGGAAAAATAATGGACCTACATGGACTGCCTTCTATTTCAAAGTTGGGGTAGAGAAACACTGGCTCTGGTTAGCCTTCTTCTGGTGGATGAATGTATATGTATATAATACCTCCAGTCACTCCGTTGTTCCTCTAGTTTTGGGATGCAAAACCAGTTAATCCTCTTCCTATTAGCATTCCAACTTTTTTCTTTTCTTTCTTTCTTTCTTTTCTTTTTTTTTTTTTTGGCTTGCCTTTAGTATTATTTCAAAGGTTTATAATTGTAGTTAGTTGGAAGAGAGGGCAAGTAAAAAAACAGAGGGCAAGTACCATCTTCTCTCTACTGAAAATTCCAATGAGGTTATTTACTATTTCTTGCTAGCAATATGAATCATAAATTGATTCATAAACATTCATAAAATTGATAAACATTTTACTCTCAAACTATGCCTGCCTGGACTATTTCAAGTTTTCATGTGGTCGCTTCTTTATCTATAAGGGTACAATGAAAGAATATAAACATTTTTTTCATATAGATAAGAAAATTAATGACAGTATCAACAAGGTACTTTTAGCATTTGAAAGAGACTCATTTAAACTATGGTTCAAACCACATGAATACAGATGCTATTCAAATGTATTCAGGATCTAAGGCATCTAAATCTGTTTGAAATTTTTTTTATATTAAATGAGTTAAGTAATTAGAGAAATACTTTAGAGCCTAACATGTGCTGGTCTCTAGTCTATACTAGAGATAAAACAATGAATTAAACAAATAAAACTCTTTCCCTCATTGAGGGTGTATTTTTGATAGAGGTACAGTTTTCAATCTCTGTTCATATTAATACAATTTTTGAACCTTCAGTCACATTTTAAAGTTATTTTAAACCAATAGAGCAAACTAGTCAAGTTTATATAAAAAATCTATTTAGATTATTTCATATTTTTTATGTTAGCTGCCTATTTATCAATCTCTAATTTAAAATTCTATTGTATACACACACAAATCTTAACTTTATCTTGAATAAACTTATTTTAAATTTCCTGGTTGGATTACTCAAACAAAGGCATTTTAGGATGATTTCCTACTAAATTTGAAAATAATGAACTAGTCACTTGAGGTATCGTTGGTGCCACATTTATGCTTAAATAAGTAGAAGAGACAATTTTGCAGAATTTTTTTCATAGATATTCCAAATTCTTCTGTACTTTATCTTCAGATAAAATTGTTTGTGTTTTTCATTGGTAATAAAGCATATGTGAGTCTTCCTTATAAATAATATAATTTATAGAGGATGGATATGCAATTAATAGTAGTTGAATTATCAAGACAAACTTAATTTTGCCCTTGGGCACTAAACCTTATTAGCAAAGATGCAAATGTGACATTTTTAAATTAAAAAAAAGTTCTAAGGAATTTGATTTTGTATTGGCACATCTACTTGCTGCCTCATAGGTTACGACACTCTCTAGCTACTGCCTTCTACACCATAATTTAACACTGGGAACTCACTCTTTCCTAATGACACCATCCTTTGAGCAATACACTAATAGATCATGGGCTGATGATGTTCATTAATGATGAATCACACTAATATATCATTTTCTCTGTCACACAGGTGTTTTATCAGATTAATTTCATCGGTGCAATGACCTGTGATGATGATGCATTGCTTAAGGATAGTGCAATTTAGAAAGAAATGAAATTTGGAATTAAACCTGTATTCAGCAGCTTTGAGGCTGTGTTGGAAAACTTGATAGAAACAATAGATGTGAATGAAATATGCATTCAAATGTTGAGCAGATATTCTAGTACTTATAATGCACAGAGCAAAGCCACTCATATATTTTGCCTTACAAATTTTAAAAATAAAAAACAACACATTAAAATTCTAATACCATATTTTCTAACTTCTTGACTGGTAGTTTCTATTTGAGTATGAAACCATCAAACTCATATCAAATAGCTTTTGTGTACTATTAAAATACTATGGCTTTCTCTTTTTCTATACTTAAGCAAAATTACTAAAGTCAGTAATTTATTTATTTTGTTTTCCTCAATTGGGACATTTAGCAAAGTATGTACATTGTGCTTTACATATTAAATAAATAACAAAATATTCTACATAATAGATTAAGGTCAATGTGAAGAGGCCTTTGAAAGTTCACTATAAATATCTAATTTAAAAAATATATTCAAATGGTATTTTCTTTTCTTACTCTTTTCTATTCTACATGAATAAAAGTTTAAAAAATCATCAAGAGAGAATTTTAATTAGACATCTCATGGTGATAATGAAAAAAGTGTTAACTATATTCTTAATATTACATTTTTATTTTCAATTATAAAATTGAATCTCAATTAGTATCCTATTAAATTACTTTTATATGATTATTACCTACATGGTATTGAAGACATTTTTAGGATCTATTTAATCATGTATTTTAAAATTTTCTTTTACAGAACAACTGTTTTTCTTTCCTTCCAATTAAACTCTAGTACTCAAAGTATCATTTAAATGTATCTTTGTACATTACCATTCCTGAATTCAATTTTAACCCTTCAGTATTCGTCATAATGATCCAACTGATGTAGATTTATGCCTGATATCCATGACTTCTCTAACATCAGTTTACAAGAAAAGCCATCCATTTGTCCTATGCCTATTTAACATAAAAGATCCCTGCATAGTTAAATTATGAAAATGGAAAGGGAAAAAAGAAAACAATAACATTGATGATGTGTTAAGCCATCTGGTTGGGTTCTTAATTCATTTATTTCTTAATTAAAGAAATTGTTTGGGCTCCTTACAATGGGGTCAATATTCTTAAGAGGAAAGGGGACATCCCTGGCAGTAATAGTCTTCCCATCTGTATGTTCCTTCATTTGCTGTATCCTATAACTTGCTTTCAGATCACGTAACCACAGTACATTTTCACAACAATACTTTTGTTAACCAAATGATTGCAAATGTTTGATCAATTGGCATGGTAGATCATACAATGATTCAGAGTAAGGGGTTCATTTTGCGGCAAAGAAGATGTGACTATGACCACATGATCATGGTTTCCACTGATCCTACCACAGTTCCCACACATCTGAAGGAACTAGCATAATATAATAGTGAAACAGCCTTTTAAAGGCTCAAATGAGACACCAGCTTAGGAATATCAATTTATGGGTGTGTAGTATTTTGTCAATTGCTCATAAATGGTGATGGGTCCCTAAGGGCTAGAATACAAGAGTCTTAGAAATGGTATGTTCATTTGCATTACTGTAAAGGAATACTGCGACTGGGAAATTTATAAAGAAAAGAGGTCTATTTTGGTTCATGGTTCTGCAGGTTGTACAAGCATGGCACCAATATCTGCCTGGCTTCTGGTGAGGCATCAGGAATCTTACAACCATGGCAGGAGGTGAAGGAGGAAGCAGACATATCACATAGTGACAAAAGGAGCAAGAGACAGAGGGGGAAGTTCCAGGCTTTTTTAAACAACCAGATCTTAGGTAAACTCAAAGAGGGAGAATCCACTCATTACCATGAGAACAGCACCAAGCCATTCATGAGGGATCTGCCCCCATGATACAAACACCTCCCAGCAGGTCCCACCTCCAACATCGGGGATTACATTTCAACATGAGATTTGGAGGGGAAAAATATTCAAACTCTATGAACTGGATTATGGAAACATTATTGGCCCCTCTCACAATAACTTTTAATAACTAACTTAGGAAATGCTTTCTTCCCGCGTTACATTAGGCTCTGCTAATTAGATAAAGGTCCTTGCTACTACTGGCAACAATACTTGCTCCATGTAAGAGTTCCACAGAAATTGAAGTTACATTATACTTGGCCACTTTGTGTTTCTCCTTCCAGTTAACTGTTAGATAAAAAAAAGAGTTACTATATAGAGGAAGATAATGGCCATTTACCAGAGGATCCATAAACTATATTGTTTGGGAGGGTAACAGCGAATGGGCAGTTGCAACAACCACAGAAAGACAAGGACAAGGCAAACAAAAGCCCATAAATTTTGGGGGAGAAGATCTAGGTCAACTCACCTAGTAAGCAACCTAGATCAGCCAAAATACAAGCCAAGAATGAAGAAAATCTATTGTGAGTGATGAAAGAAGAGGACGATGACTATTAATTACATCCTTGGGGTTGTTTGCGGCTGCTGGAGAAAAAATTGTTTTTTCCTATTAGTTGACTTGTATTATGCCCTTTAACAGATTGAGCTACAACCAAGAAGAGGCTCCATTACTGACTGGCTTTAATGTAAGTATCTGAGTGGTGGACTAGATGACTTCATTGGACAGCTTTTGTCACTATTGTAAAGTCTGAGGGCCTTTTCTTGCCCCAGGCATTGATGAGGCCACAATTTCCAAGTAGTCTCCCGAAAAGTTTTGCAGATAAAATAGATAGTTTCTCAACCTGAGATTCCTCCTGCCTTTTGCTTTAAGCCCTATAAATTCTCACTTCTCTGATGTATCTGTGTGGAATGTCTGTGGGAATCCACTTAGCACCTGTACATATGCATTCTTAGAGGTTAGGGGCTTAAAATGTGTAGGGTTTTCATTAACCGATAACGGAATAAAGGTAGAAGATAAAATATTTCCCCTCATGTCCTCACCTGGGATAATTATGAAGTGAATTTCAAAGATCCTAAAAAGGTCAAGCCTCTGTCACCCATTGCAGTGGACAATAATAAGATATTTCTAAATGGTTTGTTTCTCTTTCCCAGTTCCTATCATCCAAATCCTCCTTGCAGCTCCCTGGGACTATGTACTAAATTATTTACTAAACTGGGGGCCTTTGTCTCAGGTTCTCCTGCAGGGGGTAATCCAGGATGAGAACATTATGAACAAGGTAATTCACTACTTTCTCCTTTGAAGAATATTCGGTTAGATGATGTAAATAGGTTAAGGGTTTTTAACTGAATGATGGAAACACAAAGTCAGGGAGAAGGTGTTTCCGCACTCACCTTAAATTTTTAACACAAACTAGGAGCAACTCAAATACAATACAATGTAACAAAACAAAACTAGGAATGAAGTGTTGGTTTAATATTAAATATCTTTTAAAACACTATTAAGTTATTGAATTTTTTAAAAGTCATTTAATTATCATGCCAGAAAGACATTTGGTAATATTCAGTATAATTCTTTACAAAGTATATTCCAGAGGTATAAAAGATTAAACCAAAAGCATATCAAGAATGTACTAAGAAAGAATGTTTTTAATTGGGCATAAGCCTAGAAATGTTTTTCTAAGAGTGACCCAATTCAAGATGAAAAGCAACATAAATATTGATAAATTCAACTACATTTTAAAAATTACACATGAAAAAGGATACCGTGTACAAATAAAAAAAGACAATAATAATGTAGTGTATCTTATGACAAGATGCTAATTTGTATATGTGCACGTATATATACAAGTGTGCATATATATATATATATACACACACACACACACATGCAGTATAAATCAATTAAGACTAGAATAAAAATCCCTAGGAGAAATAGGCAATGAACAAGAATTAAATGGTTAAAGAAAAGAATATAGAAAATTTAAAAAATGGTTCAGATGAAAATACATGCACATTCTCACTAATTATAAGTTATATAAAAAAGAAAAGAACAATGAAATGTCATTTTGAAATATTAGGTTGGTCCCAGTGTTAGAGTACTATGGTATAATAAAAAATAAATCTGGTCTTTAACCCCATTCCTTGGCTCAGAAAGTCAAAAAAAAATTGGGAATTTCCTGAATGATTGAAGTTTATTTGTTAGGCTAATGAGGTGACTCATAGTGGACCCCTAAATAGTTTCAGAATAGGGACTGGTCTCCAGAAGGACAGCCTGTGATTAGAGGATTGAAACTTTCAGCTGCCTGACCTCAAGGTAGAGAAAGTGGTGTGCAGATGTAGTTCAATCACATGGACAGTGATTTAATCATTCATGCCTGCATAATAAAACTCCATTAAAAATTATGGACCCAGAGCTCAGTGTAGCTTCCTGGTTTGTGAACACATTGATGGCTTGTGAACACTCCAACTCCAAGGGAGAGAACATGGAAGCTCTGCAATATGGACGTTTCTAGCCCTTGCCTATGTGTATCTTTTACAATAAAATGTAAAGTATTTCTAAGTATAGGGCTTTCCTGGGCTCTCTGAGTTGTTCTAGCAAATTATTGAAATTTCTGGATTTATGGCCACTCAGGACTCCATATTTTTATTTAACATTTTTAATAATAATTTTTCTGTGATACTTAACTAAATTCATTGCATTTAATTGGCTAAAATATCATACACTTACATTTAAATTTTATTCTATCTGTCCTACAAAAGAAATTACACATATTATTTACTTTTTAAATATCTGTGACTTATACTTTGAGTTACTGTGCATATTTTTATATCATTTATATAGCCTGCAAGAATAATACCTATGGGAATAATTGTTAACTGTCAGATCACGGTGTATTGCTAATCATATTCCATCAGTGACACGTGTTTTACATTGTTAAGACATCCTGCCTGAAAAACAAAACTCTAAAATGGAATGTAAAAAGCCCATTCTTTTAGGTGATTTGAATTATTCATGAACACAGTACCTTGTCGGCACTTAGAAAGTAATCAAAATATAAATGATGCATGTGCATGTCATGTCCAAACTCCATACTGGGTGTTTCTAGGTTAAACACAAGTGTCACTATCTTTTAAAATAGCAAAGTAAACTTGCAACCATGTAAAATAGTTCTGTCAAATCCAATTAATTAAAATATTTTTTTAGATTTAAATCCATCTATCATCTTAACTATGAACTATTCCCAGTGTCTCCACTAAAATGCAAATACATTACCTAGTACTTAGTGAACTATTTAATATTCTTGTTTTATATCCTTTTTTAAAAAGTTTACAACACTTACAAAATAAAACTCGTGTTGTTTAGAGGAAGAAAAATTGAGATACCTAAGCTGATTTCGTGAAATACCAAGGTATTGTAAACTGTAAACATATATGACTTCTTAAGTCATCCAGACATGAGTACCATAAAAAGCAATTATTGAGCTATCCGATGACTTAAATATCTGTGTAGGATAAATATAAGTTTTGATGTGCTGTCTTTTTATTTCTTTGGGGAGCTCTCATGAGGTTTTCTTCAATTTCACTTTATAACAATTGATTATCCAAAAGAAAATGCTATTCTATTTTACTATGTCTAGGAAATTTAAACAAAGAAACCCAACACTTAGATTGTAAAATATGAAGGCATAATTTCATATTAATTTATTCTATAAGTAATACATAGGATATGCTATATAGGTATAATGTATAGTAAAATTAGTAACTATATTTTATGAATATATGAACCTAAACTTTACATCCTCATTTTGGTATTAATTTTGGAACTAGATAGGGGTCTGTAATAGAAAATGTGATATGCACATATTCCAGTACATGGATATATATGTGTGTGTAATATGTATATGTGCAGATAGAGAGATACAGAGATAGAATTGAGCTAAATGTTATATAGGAGAGAGAAGAATTCTGTGGCAAAATGGTTGTCATTAGGTAGTTTAGGACACATGCAGAGAACTGATTATCATCCTGGGAGGAAAAAAAAGAAATACTGTAACAAGGAAAGTGATAATTGATGCTAAGATAACTGAAATAGGAGTTCATTATTTATTTAGCTATTAATTGAATGTCTTTTATCAGCATTTCTTATATGCAGAATATACTGCTAGACAACTGGGTATGTCATGAAGAAGACAGACAAAATCTCTGACCTTATAAAGATACTTCATGGCTAATGTTGTACTGGGTTACATAATAAGTAGGTTGAATACAAGACACATGCGTTAAACATAAGTACACAGGAATGTGAAAAGTATAATGCTAGAAAAAAGCAATAAATAAATAAATCTAAATTTGTATGTAGCCAATGTGACACTTTTACAATATTAATATATCAGGCAAAAAGAGCAATAACTGAAATATAGAGAAATCCACAATCATTGTGAGATGTTTTTAGCACTATTCTAAAAACTGATAGAATAAGCAGACATAAAATTATTAGACATAGATGAGTTGAATAACATGATTAACAAACTGTACCCTAATTGACACGTATAGAGCAATCCATCCAACAATTGGTGAATACATATTTTTTCAAGTACACATGAACTGTTACCAAAATTGACCATACACTGAGTCATAAAACAGCATTTCAACACCTTTCTAAGGATTTATATTATGTAGAGTTAGATCTCTAATTACAGTGAACCTAAGTAGGAAATTTATTACAAAACATATAATGAGAAATGTTTGAAAATTAGGTAAAATGTTTCTAATCTAACGATGGTTTAAAAAACAAATTTGAATGGAAATTATTTTAAGTTTAGCGATACTACAAACTTATTAATGATGAAATTATTAACAATAAAATACAACATGGAGTCAGCTGTGCCAGAATTCACCATTTTTACCATGCTCTCTCATTCCTCAACTGATAGCCCAGTTATGTACAGTTTCCCTCTTTTTGAGTCTCTTTCATCTGCTCCATTGTTTCCAAGGTCACTACCAACAAATCAGCTCAAGCTCTAATTATTTCTGGCATAGAAGATTTCAACTATTACTCAAAAGAATTTTTCCTTATGCTTATCTATCCTTAAAATCACTGCCAATAAAACCTTTCTAAAGCTGTGTTTGCATGTGGCTTTTCCATTTGCCTATACAAGTCCATTTAAACTGCTCTTGATTGATGTGTAACAAAGGTGTCAAACATACTGTGCAAGTATTCTGTGTTTATTTCTTTCAAATGTTTTGACTTATCCCAATACCCAATTGCCACTGTTTTCTTCCCAGCATTCTTCCTGGCCTCCTCTGAATGCCTCCTCTTCTCTCTGTTAACATCCTATCTGTATCATAGTTCTATTTCATATGTTACTTTCTCAAGAAACCCTGATTATTCACCTGAAAACATCTGTGATCTACCAATTTTTTGACCTCCTTCTACAGAGTGTATTTTATACTTCTCTGACAACACTTGTATGCTACCACAAAGTGAATTGATTATTCCTCTCATATATTTACTTCACTGTGCTTTGACATGAATAAATGATGTCTTACTTATCTTTGTGTCAATATAGTATAATACATAAGAAATAGATGAAAATATCTAAGTAAAAAACAGTGCACTAAGATTTATCCTCTATTGGCTTGACATATTGAAGGTCTTTTTTTGTTGTTTATGTCATGTAGGTTTTTAAATTCAAGCTGAACTTAGCACTGACTAATGTATGTATAAAGAAGAAAATATTATGTAATAAGTGAATTATTAGTATTTGGAAATACAATAAATTAGTTTTAATTTTGATTCATTAGACACAAATGTTACATTATTTTTTCTTAAACTTTTTGATTATATAATTATAATTTTTATTTTCTTACCAAAAGTGTTTTGAAATTTATATTCTTAGGTTATGTTTGATCAAGCAAGCAAATTTCTTGCATAAAGTCTAAGTTAATGAAATTAAAGCTTCCACGAGAATACTGTTTTTTCAGTGAATTTCCGGTGAATTTGATAAACTGCCCATGTAACAAACATACTGTCCTGATTTAACTTCATGACAACTTAATGGAGTGTAGGTGGATACCAGAAGTTTGAAATAGGTTGGAAATTGCACATTTCCCAGTGATTCAAAATATATCTAAATGACTTAAATGAATTATAATTTCATTGTAGAACAATAAAATTCAAGTATTGAACATTTTCCCAGTTTGTACTTAATAAAAGTGGCTTTAAATTTTAGCCTTTAATTTTAAGGCACTGCAAGTGTAATTTATGTAGCATATATTTACAAAAAATCAGTTTTAATAACACACTTGCACATATTCATTAGTTTCCTCAAAAGGCTGGTAGGAATATTTTCTTATTAATTCTTGAATTGTCAACCTGAAAATATTATTACAAAAAAATTCACCATAAAAAATAAAATACAGGGTTTTTAATGACAAAAATTACAGAATACCACAGTGACAGAATTTAGAATCAAAAGGACCTAAGTCAATACATTTGTTTAATTTTTATTTTTAAGTGACTAAAAGTAATTCTTGCTATTATTGTAGAAACACTGAAAATTTATTCTTAAGTAAATTTTTGTCAGTTATAATAAAATGACTGTTCTGTTTTTGTGCTAAGTAATCTACTTTAATTAATCTTATTTATTCCATTTAGGGGTGGTCCTCCATGAAACTATTAAAATGTTATTTATAAAGCAAAATAACCAATATCAGGCATTAGAATATTTTAATGGAGGTGATTCATTAAAAATATGTCTAAATAATTTTGTTTTTTTAAATTCACTTTTAATGCCATCAAAATACCTTGAGATTTCAACTTTGTTTCAATTGTATCAGAAAAAAAGTTGGGAATTTTCCCCCAGAATAAACTTTAATTACATTGAAAAAAATCAATTAAATTGAAAGCACACATTTGGTTCAAACTCTATTCTACTTCACAAGGGGATAGTACATCATCATGGAACATGAGACAAGAATAAAAGAAAAGAAAACACGAAAAGCATTAAACTAATGTCTTCCAATTTAGGTAGATAAGGTCTGTTTCCATGGGAAATGAGAGCTACAATACATAGTTGTAACAAATCTGGAAGAGAATTGACTTTTCAAAATCTTTCTACTGTGTTTTCTTATTAGATTTCTCTAGAGTTGCATACACTCAATTGAGTGATAAAGAAAAAAATGTCCCATGATCAAGAGAGACAAGGTGTAGATCTGAACATAGATGATGAGAAACATTACCAGTAATCTCCAAGTTGCCCTTCTTAAGTGTGGTAAAGAAGAAACCCAAGTTAAACATACATGAAAAAATTATGAATGTGCTTGCCAAGTATAGCCAGGAATCTGCTAGGATTTCCCGCAGTTACCAGTTCCTTTACTTAAGTGACTTGTTCATCCTTCCTACACCATGGAACAAACTGAAACTTGGGCAGTATCTCTCAAGAGGACAGTTTACTTCCCATGCCTTTAACTAGAAACTGTTTACTGATGCAGGTAACACCTAGAGGTAAAGTAGGTGTCCAGGGTCCTTGTGCTCTTTCAGATAACTGAAGGCCTAAACTTATAAAATAAAGAGAGAATTTAAATGTTGCCTAAACAAGAGTTTCCAGTGCACTTAGACAATTATAAGCATGCTAAAGCAGTAGGAAAACTATAACATCAATCAAAAATACCAAAGTGCCACTAAAAGGAAGATTAATACACAATAATTGAAAACTGGATGAAATTTTCTATCTCATAAGGGTTTATATAATGACATTATTATAATCTGAATAAACTTAAAGCATTTATTCTGAATTTTATAAAATGAAACAAACAATTACTAATAAAATTAATTTAACAGAAAATGAAGCTGGGTGCAGTGGCTCACATCTGTAATTCCAACAATTTTGGAGATTGAGGCAGGAGGATCTCTTGAGGCCAGGAGTTCAAGAGCAGCCTGGGCAATAAAGCAAGACTCCCTGTCTAAATGAAATGAAATGAAGTAAAATAAAATAAAATTAATAAAATAAAATAAAACAAATTAGCTAGGTGTGGTGGCACATGCCTGTGATCCTAGCTACTTAGGAAGCTGAGGCGAGAGAATTGCTTGAGCCCAGAAGTTCCAGGATGCAGTGAGCTAAGACTGCACCACTGTACAAGCTGAGATTGTCCCTGGATGACAAAGTGTTGTAGGATTCCTTCGGTGCCCCTTCGCCAGCTGAAAATCTCTGTGGCTGCCATTACCTCTGCCTGGGTTCTCACACTGACCGACCAGGGTTGCTCTCCTCGCTCGGCCCTGCAGGCTGCACTCGACTCGTGCCACCAACCCAGATCCTGTGCCTGCTGTGGCTCTGCACTCAGCCCACGGGCTGGACCAGGCGTGCCGCCAGCGGCTTCCACCTTGGGCACCCGCATCTAGATGAGCGGAAGATGGTGGTGCCTGAAAACAGAGATGCCAGCAACCGTGAAGCCTGGGAAGTCCTGAGGGCTGAGCCCCTAAGAAATGTTACGGCTGCTATAGTTCAGCGAGCAGCAGGGAATGGCGCCCAGTGGCTTTTTCTCTCCAACTGCTTGGCGAGCGGGAGGGCGTGGTACCCGCAGCTTGGCGAATGGGCGCGTGTTACAGCTTTCCTGCTCCCGCTGCCCCACAGCTCAGTGAGTTCCAGGTTCTTGCCGCGTGACCAAGAAATATAAGATGAGCAGAGACCAGAGAGTAAGTAAGGCAAAGAATTTTACTGAGCGACAGAAGGAAAGCTCTGAACTGTGAGAGGGGACCCTGAAAGCAGATTGTCCTTGGCAGTGAGAGGGGGACCGAAAGTGGGTAGCCTCCTGTGAGGCTAATTCCAAGTTTTTTATGGGCTCTGAATGGTGGCGTGCATGCTCATTGGTCCATAGGTGGTCTTTGGAAAAGCAGCATTCTATTGGTTAAAAGGCATCATCCAGAATAAGCCAATAGGGAGAGAGAGGGTAAAATGGGGATAGAAGTTCTCATTCCGGTCATGGGCTCTATCTGGACCTGGCCCCTCTGTTTTCAGGCTGTAAACTGTCTTTGGCTTGAAGGTCGGGTTTCACCAGGGACCTGCCTTTGTCTGCCTAGGAATTTGTCTGTCTCCTATTGCTATCAAAAGCATGCCCCTATCTCCTAATAATATAAAAAATAAAAATTTGAAAATAAAGCGGATGGTAATTTAAAAAGGGGAAAATGAACCCTCAAAGCTTCATCTAAAGAGAAAAATAGGAAACAAGTCCCCAGAATACACACGAAAGTAGCGAACAGATGAATAGGTAGATGATATATAGATATATACTAATTAAAATGTTTTTAAAAGGAATAGAATACATGGAAGAGAAACCACATTCAAAGGTGTTTTTAGAAGAAAATAACACTCTAAACTGAAAAAAAGCCAAGCTGTGAGAAACCCTTGAAAAACTGAAAAGTCTCATCATTAACTATGCTAATTAATAAAATCCAGTAAAGCTTAAGTATAGATTTTCAAAAGTCTCTTTACTATTAAGAATTAGCGATGAATCCTAATTGGTATATCTGAAAAAATGGGACAAAGTAAAAATTAGAATAAGTGAATACCAAATTAATAAAAGAAAAATATTCTTAAACTGAAGAAAGATATAAACAATAAATAAAATACCTAGCAGATTGCAAGCCAAAACTAATTTAAAGAAACAAATCATTGAAAGAAACATTTACATGAAAGGTATTGGTTAATTTGGCTGCTTTTTCCTCCTGCTACAAACCTATACAAATATCTTATTAAAGGGAAAATCTAATATATAGCTGAACTCTGAAGAAAGGGAAATTCACAAGTGCCATTTTTACACATGAAGATGCAAATTAAAGCCTTACCAGTTGTCAGCTGATGAGGAGATGCCACAGCAGCCTAAGTAAATTTGGTATCTTGATATAGGCTTTATTAAATATACTTGAGGCACATATTAGTGAAACTGTAGACTCTCTGGCAGTATGTACAGATTTGCTCACTTAACCTTACTCTAACCCCTTTTGAATGACTTAATTCAGAGCAGAAGCAGGCATGCTAAAGTCTACTCTTTCCATTTTATCAGCTCAGGTTTGCAAGTGTTCTGGCTTTTAGCAAACATTAGATCCACGTGATATTTGGAAAGCAGGAATGAGTAAGAAATGTGCTTTTTCTCCTCCAGTTGTTTTTTTCTGGCAAGCACAGCCATGGATGAATTTGAGTTATCTGCAGCAGCAATGCATAGGACTCAATGTTTAGTTCTTACCGTGAGGTGGAGGGCATAAAGCAACTATTTTAATAGCATGGATTGTGTCTGTCATAGTGTGGCCCTGGAGCCAACAGTTAAAGTGGCCTCTTCCTCATCTCTAGCTCAGAGGGTTGCCATCTGCAAGTCAGAATATTAGAAAACAGATCTTCTGGTTTTCCACCTTTCCAAAATTCAACAGAAGTCTACAGTGAAAGAGGCTGAAGTACTGAACATTCTTGTGTTAAAAATATGAAAAACAGATGTAATAAATCATGATGAGTGATCACGTTATAAGATCTTCACCCCACAGGTTACAGGTCATACTCCCCTATCAAGGCCCTGAAAATTACATAGGCAAAGGGATTGTTAAAAATAGTCAATAGGGTAAGTGCTATAATCAGAACAAATAAACACAGCAGCATTCCAACATCACATAGAAGTGGCGTACAGTCAAGTAGATGTTGAAGACACAATGTGTCCGGAATTGGTGGGTTCTTGGTCTGACTGACTTCAAGAATGAAGCCGCAGACCCTCGTGGTGAGTGTTACAGTTCTTAAACATGGTGTGTCCAGAGTTTGTTCCTTCTGATGTTTGGACGTGTTCAGAGTTTCTTTCTTCTGGTGGATTTGTGGTCTCTGGCTTCAGGAGTGAAGCTGCAGACCTTCGCAGTGAGTGTTACATCTCATAAAAGTAGTGCGGACCCAAAGAGTGAGCAGCAGCAAGATTTATTGCAAAGAGCAAAAGAACAAAGCTTCCACAGTATGGAAGGGGACCCCAGTGGGTTACCGCTTCTGGCTCCAGCAGCCTTCTTTTATTCCCTTATCTGGCTGCACCCACATCCTGCTGATTGGTCCATTTTACAGAGAGCTGATTGGTCCGTTTCAACAGGGTGCTGATTGGTGTGTTTACAATCCCTGAGCTGGACACAGAGTGCTGATTGGTGTATTTACAATCCTCTAGCTAGAGGTAAAAGTTTTCCAAGTCCCCGTTAGATTAACTAGACACATAGCACTGATTGATGCATTTACAAACCTTGAACTAGATGCAGGGTGCTGATTGGTGTATTTACAATCCCTGAGCTAGACACAGAGTGCTGACTGGTGCGTTTACAATCCTTTAGCTAGACACAAAAGTTCTCCAAGTCCCCACTAGATTAGCTAGACACAGAGCACTGATTGGTGTGTTTACAAACCTTGAGCTAGACACAGGGTGCTGATTGGTGCATTTATAAACCTTGAGCTAGACACAGAGTGCTCATTGGTGCATTTACAATCCCTGAGCTAGACACATCATGCTGACTGGTAAATATACAATCTTCCAGCTAGATATAAAAGTTCTCCAAGTCTCCACCAGACTGAGGAGCCCAGCTGGGTTCACCTAGTGGATCCAGCACCAGGGCCGTGGGTGGAGCTACCCGCCAGTCCTGTGCTGCGCCACCGCACTCCTCAACCCTTGGGTGGTTGATAGGACCGGGCTCTGCAGAGCAGGGGGTGGCACCTGTAGGGGATGCTCGGGCAGTGCGTGGGAGCCCACCGCGGGGCGGGGGCTCGGGCATGGCCGGCTGCAGGTCCTCAGCCCTGTGCCACCGGAAGGCGGCTGAGGCCCAGCGAGAATTTGAGCATGGCACGGGTGGCTGGTAGTGCTGGGGCACCCAGCGCCCCCTCCGCAGCTGCTGGCCGGGGTGCTAAGCCCCTCACTGCCTGGGCGGCCGGTCTAAGTGCAGGGGCTGCCAAGCTCACACCCACCCGGAACTCGAGCTGGCCTGCAAGCGCTGCACGCAGCCCCGGTTCCCGTGCCTCTCCCTCCTCACTTCCCTGCAAGCAGAGGGAGCCAGCTCCAGCGTCAGCCAGCCCAGAGAGGGGCTCCCACAGTGCACTGGCAGGCTGAAGGGCTCCCCAAGCATGGCCAGAGCGGATGCCGAGGCCCAGGAGGAGCTGAGAGCAAGCGAGGGCCGCCAGTACGTTGTCACCTCTCAACAAGAAAGTTGGGTGAGCTGGTGACTTAATTCTCAGCATGCCTTCTCTTGCTACATCGTCATCCTGCTGAAACCACCATGCTTGCAAACCTATGGGAAGCCTCTGTGACAAGCTGACTGAAGCAAAAACATTGAATAAGGTTAAAAAACAAATAGTTCTGCATGACATATTGGGACCAGCCAGAAGTAGACTACAATCACGCTCAGAAGTGATCCTGTAGAAAAGCAGGGGAAGAAATTTTTTGCTAGAGGACAAAAATGTTGAGAAATAATTTCATAGCTTACTTTACTTGATAATGGTGATTGCCTGAAGTCATATACACACTGCTCTTTCAACATGATTATGACTCTCTAAGTGGTCAAAAACTTGGGAAAAGCAAAAGTGGAAGATTTAGGAGAGCTAAATGAAGGTATGTGGATGGGCCTTTCAGATTAATGGATTTTGCTGCTCCTGTACCCACTGAAAAGGCTGTCAACAATAAGGTAGGCATTATGACCCACCCAGAGGATTTTGGTCAGCCTCTTTTCTCAGATACATTTGTGTTTGCTCAATAGGCTGATGAACCAAGTGGTTATGCATGGATGCAACAGCATACCTACCTCTTCTCAAGGCTATGGCTAAAACTGAGTGCCAAACTGGTTATTAGCAGTGAACTATCTTTTGTACCTTGCAGATATTATTTTACAGGGTACAAATCTGCCACTAAATCATCTATTGGAGACAATAGTTTTTCTTCAGTACTAGAGATACAAATTTTGGAAATACATTTATCTTCTTCATAAGCCATTCTTTTCCAGCAAAATCATTCTTTGACTTACCTAATACCTCATTCTTCACTTTGGTATGCCAAACAATTTTTCTTCTAACTCTACAGCGAATGAAGTAAGGCAATATATACTAACACACACTGTATTCCCTGATTGTATCATGTTCCATATTGCCCAGAAATACTTGGACTTACTGAGTGTGAAATGGCTTTTTGAAAACTGAGTTAAGAGCCAGATTGGACATAAATCTTATGGTGCTTTCTTATAGGATGGTATTATGCATTGAACCAGAATCCCATATGTGCTGCTGTTTCTTTTAACAGCCAAAATGTATTGTTAAGAGAATAAAAAAGTAAAAGATGCATTCCCAAATGTTTTCGTTGATTCCTGTAACATACATTACCTATATTCTTTGTTGAACACGCCTCAGGGATGCAATGGCTATCTTTAAATTTAGATAAAAAGAAAACATGTATGTACTTACATAAAATTTTAGTATGACAATTTTAAATGTGTGACAATATGTATAATTATAATGGTTGTCAGCTCTTTATATAAATGTGATATGTATAGAGTATAGGTCTATGATTCATGTAATTTGGATTAACCAATGAGGTAATATAAGTAATATTTACATTTCAATAACATAGAAAACAGTTACAATTTTGGCCTTGGGCTTACTGAATCATTTTATTTCTTCCTATTTATTTTTATTAATATAAAGTGCCTTTTTTTCTATAAAAATAATGTGGTTGGGAATACATAACTTTTTTGTGTAAATATTTTCTCACATCATGATGGACCTACCTTGTAGATTTATAAATCATTGCTTAGTGAAGTCTAATCTAAAGATGTTTACCTCCAACTTTCATAAATTTTGTGATCATTTCTTCAGCATTGATGCATGAGATCACAAAAGATCCTAGCTCTTTCATTCGATTACAGGACTTATCATAGTCTTTAGAATATTGGAAATAAAATTATATTTGCTTTAGTCTCTTCCTTCCCATAATCAATTGGTTTTCCTTTCTAAATATCATTGCAGTGTCCAAGGATTTTCTACTAAAGCTAATCTTTTTAATTCTGAAAGTAAGAGTACAAAGGACCTGTAGTATATAGCATTTTTCTTACATAATAAATTATATAATAAATGTATATATTACAGTCATTCTCTATACACATATCACACACACATATAAAGAATTAAAAACAAAGTGCAGCTGTTTCTTTTTTTGTTCAGATATTTTATAGCATTTTGATTATGCCCTTCAGAGAGGTTGCTAGATCTGTGTGTTGTTTTGCTTAATCATCACATTTTTTGAAAGAGGCTCAGTTGCCATCACTGAGATAACTTAGATTTAGAAATTTTTGTTGAATGCCTTAGTGACAACCATTACAGGCTGCCCATGAATTTAGCATCTAGGACATTTTCTTGCTGGAAAAAAATTCATGAAGAAGAGGGATAGAATTGGACACCAATTGAAAATAGGAAAAGAGGAAGGCACTATGCCCGGCTAAGTGAACAGCCTTAGCAAATTCATGAATTGACATGAAATTTGCATGAGCACAGTACAATCCAGGGAAAATAAAACAATTTCCAATGGTGCATTTTTTATTTTCTAATTTCAGGGAAAGAGTATTTTTGGTCCTGTTTTCGAGGTTTGGGACAGTAACAAGAAAATAAGCAATTTTTACATTTAAATGGGATGAGAAGTTCAACACAAATATCTGTAGCAACAAGGAAACATCTCGAAAAATTCTTATTAAAATTTATACTTACCGTTGAAACTACAGACATATGACAACTCAAAAATAAACCCAATTTGGACGTGGAATGTTTCTTTCAAGTAAGATAGAATGCAATTATATGAAAATTTTTTCCACCCTTGACCCTGTATCAAAGATCAGCCTAAATCATTTGTGAAGCATCCCAGAAGTGTAAATGAAGCCGGAGTTTCAGTGTTACAATCACAGAATAGGGTCTTTCATCTATAATTAAATTATGGATTATGATAACTTTATTACCCATCAACTTGGCATTAAACAGCGTGAATCACAGCATGGGGTCTCTCTTATCTAAAACTCCTGGGATGCAGATTCAGATGAGACCATTAGAGCTGAAAATAAATGCTAGCTTCCAGATCTCTGCCAAGGAGATAATGTCCTTCTGCATTGTTTAAAGAAGATGAGAAGACCCAGAATACAGGAAATAATTTTCCCAGGGGAACAAACGTATTTGAAAACATCTATCAACTTCCTTAGATGCTAAAAAGAAAAAGTTTAATTATTAGATGTTAAATGTCTCATATTATTAGATATATTCAACATGAAACTTTCCCCTAAAGAGGAGGGTAATAAATGATGAACAAGAAGAGAACTTTCCTCAGGTTTTATGTCTGATATATTTGTAAAATAAATTAAATAACATAAATACAACAAACATGTCTCTGAAAGCCAACCACCAGAATTTTTTTCTATTAAGTGCCATCCTCATTGGTTGTTAGTGAAACTCACCAATTTACTAAGTTATTAAAATAAAAACATTAAATGCTAATGATATCTTGAGACTTCTGCCTAAGCATGGATTTACTATTAATGACTTTTGAATAGTTTATGCCATAATTTATTAATGTTAAATAAGACTTCCTGAGAAATACTTTTTTTCAATAGATTAATATAGCTATAGGCTTTATGATTTACTTAGCGGTTTTGACTGAAGGGGGGAGAAGTGTTGCCATTTTACAGATAGGGAACTTAGAAGAGGAAATTGAGAATTTGAACACACAAAAGACATAAAAATAGTAGGCATTGAGAATGGAGCTCATCTAGCAATCCCGCAGCTGGGTATATATTCAAAAGAAAGGAAATCAGTATATGGAAGATATATCTGCACTTCCATGTTTATTGTGGCACTTTTTGCAACAGCCAAGGTATGGAATCAACCTAGGTGTTCATCAACAGATGAATGAATACAAAAATGTGCTATATATACACAGTGGAATATTACTCAGCCATAAAAAGAAAGAAATTTTGTCATTTGCAGCAATATGGATGGTACTGGAGGTCATTAGATTAAGTGAAATTGGCCAGAAATAGAAAAACAAATATTGCATGTTCTTACTCATCTATGGGAGTTACACAGGTAGATTTCATGGAGATAGAGTAGAATGGTGGTTACCAGAGGCTAGACAGGAAATGGGGAATGGTGGGCATGAAGATAAGTTGATTAAGGGATACAAAAATAAAGTTAGATACAAAGAGTTTATTCTAGTATTTGATAGTACAGTAGGGAAATACAGTGATTTCTGTAAATAATCATTTATTTTGTATTTCAAAATAGTTGGAAGAATTGTAATGTTCCCAATACAAAGAAAAAAAAAATGTTTGAGATAGTGGATATTACAATTACCCTGATTTGATCATTACACATTCTATGCATATATCAAAATATCAATGTACCCCCCAAAATATATATGATTAGTATATATCAATGAAAATATACCAAAAATGGAGCTTAAACTAAAGTCTACAGATTAGTATCTGTGTAGTATTTTCTCTGTAATGCTGTTCATTTCTTCACTGATCATTCAGTTTTTCTTCATTTGTAATAATCATGGGTAAATAATGATGCAAATAATTCAAAAGCCTAGGTTTCCTTTTTGTTGTTGTTGCTATTTTGTTTTTGACAAGAAAATGTTCACTGTGCATTTATTTTAAATATCTGTGTATGTGAGAGAGGCAAATGTTTGAGAAAGGAAAAAATCATAGTGTTTGATCTTTCTCAGGTAAGAACAGCATCAAAATTACTTTATCTTTTGACAAGCACAATTTTAAAATAATAATCACACAATATGCAAAACTTGAGGAAAATGTCAGTGGATAAGGAATGTAAGCTATAGTCAGTGCTGCTTCTATATCTCTACATGTTTCATTTGTGCAGGATTCAGATCCTTCACATGTGATCCAAGGTGATTAATGCATCCTAATATCCCCACAGTGACTGGCGCCACAAAGGGAAGTTGCAGAAGGTCAAGTGAGAATTAGAACTTGTTAAGATTTATTACAATCCAGAGTTATCTGCATGCAAACAAATTACTTCCTATCTAGCACTTTCACCGATGTGCTTTGCCACAGCAAGAAACTAAAGAGCTCTAATAGCCAATTGGTATTAATAATTAATCCAAACATTTCTATATGCCTTGCCTTTATCCTGTGATTGACATGTGAGGCTGCATTTTATTAAAATATATCACAGGCAATTAGGAGATGTCACTTTGATGCAACTTCAATTGCCCAGACACCATTTACTAAAGCCCTTTTAATACCTTTAATACCTTAAGTCTATGTAAGTTACACAAAACCCCACACCTTACTCTAAAAGGGTGGGGGACAGTAATGTATCTAGAGTAGTTCAGTGTCCTTTAACTGCAAATGCCCTAACCACTTAACAAGAGCTGTAAAATGGAGGGAGGACAGTGAAGGATACGTCCATTTCTGGTGCACAACTCATTAAGATTTAAAGACCCTGGGAACAGGAGTGGTGCATTTGTCTTCTACTCCTAGAGACTCAAGTTTTAAATTTACCTCAAGCAAAATGATTTTGCTAACCTCAGGCTTTCACAAAATCTGACGAGATCTGCTTCATATGAGGTAGAAGGAAATCTCAAGGAAGTGAATGAGTCATAGGAGAAATGAACTCTACAAATGCAAAAAAGCTCTGTGAAAAAATATGATTAATATTTAAGTTAAAAATAATAAATCACTTTATTATCAAGGTTAATGCATTGTTATATTGACTAGAACAGGATATACACATATATGTATATAGCTTTTCCCTATTTCACTGAGATTAATCATTTTATATTAAATAATATAAGCAATTGTTAGAATAATCTCTTTTGTCTTAATTGTCAAAGTAAGTTTTGCATTATGATGGCTTATTCAGGATTAATTTATATCATAGAGATCTCATAACTGCTTACATAATCCTATGTAAAAAAGAAATGTCAAAAAGAAAAATTCATTTTTGAAAGGTATGTTATCTGACAGAAATAGCATGAGACAGTTTTTAATGCTTTTAATTTAATGATTTCATGGCACTAAAATTGCAGCTTCACTCAAACATATTTAATTTATTCCATAATTCCACAGAATTATTGCTGTTGCTTTTGATTAGGTAATGAAAACTGCAAAATTACTTGCATTATTAAACACTACAATTACAAACTATTTAAACTGTTTATTGATGTCAAATCATACCTATTTAGAGATTTGGGTTCAAAATATATTTCAATTAGTTATTTTACTCCATTTTTTCTGTGCAATTTATACTCAACACAGACTTTTCCAATTGTCCTTCAGGAGTCAAGCATCCTGTTCTGGTTCATTTTGATGAAGGTGAGTTACTCTACATCATCTGGAAGGAAACTTGTGCTATTCTTAGGTGCTATATAACCAGCTGCATTACTGAAAGCAGGCTCTGTCCTTACACATTATAGATGGATAGCTTTAGATAAGAAAAAGCTATCTTGGTGAATGTTGGCCAGAATTTTGATGTTTCTGTCTAGTAGGTGATAGGGTTATCATTCACATCTCTAGGTGATTTGAGAAGATGGCTGTCTGGAGCAATAGATAAAGACTCATTGGACTGTTGCAGAGGAAAATAAATTCAAGAGAAGCGTGTGAATTTGTTACTAAGAAACAAGTGCCATAGTTTACAGGCTAAGGAAAAAAAGGATAGAACATGTGTGAAAAATCAGCTGCATTTTGTTTTTGATAGCATGTTCTGTGCTATTGGATTATATAAAAGAAGTTAGCAGGTGAGGGATATATCCAGTTTATTGGTTATTTTCTTTTAATCAAGCAACATGATGACAAATTTGGAGTAAAGTTGTAAAACAGCTCAGTTCAAATGGCAAGATTATAGAGTATATAAAATTATATGAATTATATAATATATACAACATGCCTTACTGTAAGTAGAATGAAAGAGGTTGCAGGTGCTAGGACCAGTTTTATGCTGAGAGAATTCTTTTCTCTTTCAATATATATTTAATTTTTAGTAGAATTATTTTAAAGAAATTATTTAATGGCTTTGGGAGATATGAATATTACATATATAACAGAGATAAGTGTAAGTTTTATTTATTTAGCACATATTTACTAAAATATAGAGAGGAGCTTATTAAATAAGAATACAAAATCTAATCTATATTGTGAATTCTAACAAGAAAACTTCTATGAATGTAATTGAGTTAAAAGGATATGAACTTTGAATTGGAAAAACATAGACTTTTCTAAGGACTCTTACTGGGTGTTTATTTTGGAAAATATACTTAATCTGCAACTCTTAGACTGTTTAGCAATATATATATATAATATATATATAAAATATGTATATAGAAAATCTCTCCTTGAATCAATGTACTCATTTTCAAAAGGGGATTAGACTACCTACCATATAAGATTACAGAAAGGAATAAGGTGAATGAAAACCATCTATTGCAATATCCAAAGTAGCAGGCATTCAATAACTGCCGGTTATATTCTTTTTTCTTTCTAGAAATTTTGTAATAATTTCTCCTCACAAGTTTACTTACTATAGCAGGGAGAAGTTCCTAAAGTAAGCTTTGGGGACATGTCAGATTCCAGTTAATTATCACTTCAAAGAATCAAAAAGTAGGTAATTGTAACCTCCTTGTTTTCTTAAAATCCTACTTCTGAAAATCTTGGTGACGTTTATATACAGTGAATTAGCTAATCTGTTCTTATGGTTAAATAAGCCTCAGATTTTTCTTTTGGGGAGACCATTGCTTAAATCGTCTCTAATATTTATCCCCATTTTGGCTAATTCACAGTTTATCAATTATGGCTTTCTGGCATTTTTCTTGACTACTTACACAATGCCAACCCTTCTCTACAGCAGTGGTCCCCAATCTTTTTGGAGACCAGAGACCAGTTTCATGGAGGAGACTTTTTTTACGGATGAGAAGGATAGTTTCAGGATGAAACCATTCCACCTCAGATCATCATAAGAAGGGTGCAGTGTAGATCCTTCACACGTGTAGTTCATGATAGGGTTCTTGCTCCCATGAGAATTTAATGCTGCCACTGATCTGACAGAGATGGAGCTGAGGTGGTAATGTTAGCGCAAGCATTTCTCTCCACCTGCCTTGCAGTCCAGTTCCTAACAGGCCACGGACTGGTCCACGACATAGGGATTGGATACCCCTGCCTATAGTATTGTCGTCAATAGGATGACTTTACATTTGCCATTAATCATCTTCATTCTCTTTTTTCTTTCTGACTCTACTCTTATAAGGTTGATTTAGAATTCTGTTCCTGTTCCCTTAGATTGATGAATGACTGGAGGATTATCATTATCACAGTCATTTCAAGGTGAAGATTAGGAGATTGTTAAAAATGTATGTTTTCACCTAGGCCTACTGAATTAATACCTCTAGGGACAGGTCCAAGTAATTTATATCTGTTTGTCTCTCAGGTGATTGGTGACCATTCAGTTTGAGAATTCTGTTCTAAGTGAAAATTTTCTGGGGTGTTTTCCCTACCATCAGCCAATTTTCCTATTCTCTAGATACCAACTGTGTCTTCAATAATTTAATTCAATTCTGATACTACCTACCTAGAGTTAGAGTCAGACTCCACAGGTTTAAAGGCTCAGTTCCATAAGACTGTCCTCACTCCAGAGGCCAGTCTAAAGTATCAGGCCCCCAGCTTACACACATTTCTGTTCAACTTGGCTACAAATCTGTAGGTTCTCACCTGCCTCAAGTTTGCTAGAAACATTTTACTTAATGTTTACTGGTTGATTATAAAAGACACAAATGCAGGCCTGCCACTCTCCCAGCGTCTCATTGTGGTCATCTTAAGTATGAGTTAACACATAACTATTAGAGCATTGTGTATTGTTATTAAAAAGTCCTGTGCTTTCAAATACATTTTAATAATTTTTCTGTTTGTCCTAATGTGGTAAGTGAAGAATTCTAAATGGATGAAGATTTATAACTACATACATTTAAAATTAGGAAGCATATTTCCCTTCTCATTTCTAGAGATTTGCTATATCCTCCCTTTTACTGGCGAGTTTCTTCAGGGCAGGAAAAATTGTGTATAATTGAATTAGCTAAAACCTCCATATTTACTTATATGGGCTGTAGTCTAAGAAAATGTGACTTTTCACCCCCAAATCAACTCATCATTTGTAATATGTAATTACTAGTGAGTTATCATTAAAAGACAGACACTTAATTGAACAGCATGTTAAAATAATGAAACTATATTCCCAAATTGGACTAAAAAGTAATATACTTTCCAGACATTCTCTGGAATCTTATAATCCCTCAGAATACCATTATAATCCATTCTATCTACTTTGAATTTTTGTTTTTTGTTTTTGTTTTTGTTTTGAGACCGAGTCTTGCTCTGTTGCCCAGGCTAGAATGCACTGGTGCGATCTTGGCTCACTGCAACCTTGGCCTCCAGGGTTCAAGCAATTCTCATGCCTCAGCCTCCTGAGTAGCTGAGACTACAGGTGCCCACCACCATGCCCGGCTAATTTTTGTATTTTTAGTAGAGACGGGGTTTCACCACATTGCCCAAGCTGGCCTCCAACTCCTGGCCTCAAGTCACCTGCCCGCCTCAGCCTTCCAGAATGCTTGGATTACAGATGTGAGCCACCACAACTGGCCATTCTATCTACTTTGTAGGTCACTTGCAGAACAAATGTCAGCTTTCTATAATGGATTCCCTGGAATGTGACTTAAAGTTAGTGGTATAATGTTCTAAGCTGTTAAATATTTGGAAATGAACTGGGAAAAATAGCACATACATTCTATCTACAATTTCTCTTTCCCCTACTGCTGATCTATTGAGTTTATGAGAATTTTGAACAAGTCACACTACTTTTCTACTACGGCAATTCTTGCTAGATTTGAAATAAGGCTACAATGTTTACAATGTGTACTATATTATAAAAACAATATATATTCTCTATAAAAATGTAAAGTGAATGTCTTACCATAAAGATATATCTACTCCAACCAAGCAAATCGGTTTTAATTTATATATTTGTGATTATTCTAGACCTAGTAATTTTGAAGTTAATTTTATAATACAAATACTTCCAGCCAATAAATTATTTTAGCCTCATATTTAAAGGTGCATAATATTTAAGGTGACCTTATGTTTTAGTTTGCCTGTCAGTTCCGGTTTATACCTGTTGCATAGGCTCTCTTGAAATTATCCTCATTAAAATTGTCTCCAATTGAGCAAAAATTTTATATGGTCATTTAAAAAATATTCTTTAGAAAGAACGCCTATAGTATTTTAATTTTGTTCTATTTTATCCATTTAGATTGTTTTCTAAAATACCAATTCTAAAAAAATGCTAATATTTTAACATAGAATTTATTTTTCTTATCTACAATTATTATTTGATAAAATTTCTAATTATTATTTGGTAAAAGTTCTAAGTTAGTAAAATACAATATGCTATTTTCACACTTTTGTTGCATATTGCTGGTTACTGGTGCAATTTATTTTCCCAAGATGGAAGTGAGATCTTTTTCAACCAGTTTACTGCTACATGTACTCTGTGTTCTCATGGCATCATCCTCTCAGCAAACACAAAACTCAGCACAAATACTTAACCATAAAAAAATTGAAGAGTATCTAAATTGCTTTCTCTTTTGTAGATGACAAGAACAATGTGGTTCTTCATCAAACCTCTGCAGCTCAGACATGAGTTAGAGATGTTCTTTAAAAAATGGAGATCAAAATAAATTTTAATATTTGTGTATGTGAAATGTGTTACACACACACATACTAACATGTATACACACACTCCGTGCACACACTCACCATCACCCACCCATATGTGTGTGTGTATAAATTGTAAGCTTTCCAAAGTGGCACAAGTAAATTTAGAGCAGAGATTACATTGTATTGTATCCAGTGTCAGATAACTAGAATAAGTACAATTTAATTGTACGCTTTTGCCATAGTTCTGAGAAGGATCAGACAATACGTACGAATAGTTCCCCTTTTAAAGTTAATAATGTATAGATTTTTAATATTTTGATCAATGAGTTAATTACTATAAAGAACTCAGCATGTGCTTAAAACTTTTCTTGGTGCTGAAAAGCTTGCTTTTCTTTATTAAAATAACAATTCTGTTTTTAAAAATTATTATGCTGAGCACGGTGGCTTGAACCTGTAATCCTAGCACTTTGGGAGGCCGAGGTGGGCAGATCACAAGGTCAGGAGTTCAAGACCAGCTTGGCCAACATGGGGAAACCCCATCTCCACTAAAAATACAGAAAATTAGCCAGGCATGATGGTGTTTGTCTGTAATCCCAGCTACTCGGGAGGCTGAGGCAGGAGAATCACTTGAACCTGAGAGGCGGAGGTTGCAGTGAGCCAAGATTACAACATTGCACTCCAGCCTTGGTGACAGATTGAGACTCTCTCTATATCTATATCTATATCTATATCTATATCTGTATCTATATCTATATCTATCTATATCTTTTTCTGTTCATTCTGAATTCTATGAATATCCAAAGCTCAATGTTAGTGACCTGATTCCTGATTAAAATTTTGATGATAGGCCATGTAGACATATTACTTTATTCCTTTGAATGTTTCTAAATTTTGTTTGTCTTCTATTATGGTCTTACATATTTTATTTTGAAGTACAGCTATCTCTAAAAAGCCTCATTTTTTTGTTTACAAAATTCAATTCCTTCCATATCCCACTCATGTTCATTTACTTTGTATCATCTCGTTTAGCTCTTTATGTAGTAGAGCCAATAGTGGCTTCTTGCACAAATAAATGGAACTAATAAAGTGATTATCAGTATTTACTGAGTGATAATCATGCATTTAACAGATAATCCTTGATGAAAAGGAGACAAGAAGGTTCGAATGTGTAAGTAGAGAGACAGGACAAATAGGCAAAAAGAGCAATAGTCCAAATACCAGATGACTGAGTCTTACTGCTTTTTCTACAATAGCCTATCTACATAAAATTGGAAGAGGCTTGAAGATCTTTTGGTGTCAGTTTCCTCATGTTTACAGTAGTAGGAGGCTACAGATATCTCTAAAATACTTCTGTTCTAAAAGACTCTGCAATTTTAAATGTGGATATATTTTATCACAAACATATTAATGCATTTGCAATTTGGAGTAAAAAAAAAAAATCCTGAATGCTTTAGTCCCTAATAGTTAAGTAACTTTTCACGGAGCTTTGTCTATACAATTTTTTCGATATAATGTCTTCGGAAGATACATTTTATCTACTAAATGAACTAGATTCCATAAAATGTTTCTTATTAGAATTTGGTGTCACAGTATTTTTATCAATTATGTGTACTACTAAATAAAACAACAATAATCTTTGATGGAATTATTTTCAGTTTATCCACTAATTTGAGAAAGCCAGTTACAAGAGAGTTATTTTATTTTGAAAAACTCTGATAAGAAAGAAGAATCTGTTCTTTTTCTGAGTATTGGAGAAGTCTGCAAAGACTGCAAAGTTAATCACAGATTGAAATCAGTAGTGATGACTTAAGGTTTTTCCTTTGTGTAAAAATACATAATTTCGGCTGGGCGCAGTGGCTCACGCCTGTAATCCCAGCACTTTGGGAGGCTGAGGCGGGTGGATCATGAGATCAGGAGATCGAGACCATCCTGGCTAACACAGTGAAACCCCATCTCTACTAAAAATACAAAAATTAGCCGGGCCAGGCATGGTGGCAGGCGCCTGTAGTCCCAGCTACTCGAGAGACTGAGGCAGGAGAATGGCGTGAACCTGGGAGGCAGAGCTTGCAGTAAGCTGAGATCACGCCACTGCACTCCAGCCTGGGCAACAGAGCGAGACTCCATCTCAAAAAAAAAAAACATATATATATATATATATACACACACACACACACATATATATATATACACACATATATATATATAATTTCTACAAGAGTGAGTAGAGGAGGAAGGCATTTCAGAATGAGTTGCTTTACTAGGTTTCCTTCAATGTCAATAGAATGAAACCCATAGCAAACTCATTTCAGAAAATGTTGCATTTGTTCTGAGTGTATAACTTAGGTCAGAGAGCAAAACATGATATTAAGACAAAGTTATTATATTTTTAAAATCCTATATAAGAATTGTTTTTAAATATTTATATTAAACACTATAAATGTTTAAACCAAATTGTATACATTATATAGACATCAAATTCTACACTAGGCATGTGAATCCCTCTGTTTAACTGTGTGTAAAAATTTACCTGCAAAATAATATTAAGTTCTGCACTTCTTCGTGTTAAAGCGTTTACAAATGAATTTTATATTATAACCATCAGTACACTAGGGTTATAATGATCTATTTTTCAAATTTAAAATGCTAATGTATGTATCTATGTATCACTATACATTTTAATGGAACAATTTGGCCGCATTGATTTTACTCTGTTCACATTGGAAAAGTTGATTTTTTAATGTGTTGACTACTCTAGGAAACCTCTCTATTTAACTTTATATCCTTATCATGGATTTTGTATTTAAAAATTCCAAAGATTTGCAAGTCATGATGTATGTTTCATAAGAGACCATTTCTGTCACGGTTTTGTTACACAAAGTTCTTTAGAAATCTTGTCAAAGTTAAGTTATAATTATGTTTTGTGTCTTTATCAATTGCATGGGTCTATAACTCTATTTGTGATAGGTTAAACAGATGAAAAATATTGGCTTGCAACAAAGCTTCGTTTTATCTTTTGACATATTCCCATAATTAATTAGTGGCTTTTGGGGAGCTAAAAAGATGATCCCAACTTGTTACAGTGTTATAATTTACTGAATATTATGATTGCCACCTTTAATGGCACAATCTACAAAGGCTAATGATTCATTAGACAGTATAAGAATGCCAATTAAAGGGTAATGGTCATTCCAAAGGTTAATGCTTGTAACTCTTGAAAGAGAATAAATTGATCTAATACAATTTATTTTAAGAGAAAACTTCCCTTCTATGATGCTGTGACTAATTATCCTATTGGCAATTCAGTAGACATACATAATCATTCAATTCACTACTATTAATATGTCTTAATAAAAGCTTTGGAATGTGGAAAGTGTGAAGCTTTTCACACGCAAAAAGGAACTTTACATAGATGATGATTATTTGACTGAGAGAAAAGGCAAGCTGTTTCAAAGTTTGAGAGAATTTAGAACATACCCCGTAAAAATGCCACAACCACATGATGATATTAAAATGTTAAGCAAATGCTATCGCTATACGTGCTGTTCACATTCATGCACATATTTATATATGAACACCAGTCAGAATTTAGTTTCCTTTTGAAAAGCTCAAGAGTTTGTAGAGTGACACAGAGCAAAATTAATAGCTCTCTAAATAATAGGCTAGAAGAAAGAACTATCATATCTGAGCATTATGAACCTTACCTCATTCTGAAAAGGAGCTGAAGTAAAGTGAGAGAAATGGTCTGCTGGCTCCTAATTCGTGAAGTGACAATGATGAATGAATGGGAGTTAGCTCCAGCTGTAGCTGCGTTTTAGCTCTTGCATACTTTCAGCTGCTAGAGACACTGAAAACACACACACACACACACACACACACACAATTTCCTAGTAGCAACACCAAAAAAAATGCCTTTTCTAAAGTAGTGTCTAAACAGTCTCCATGAAGAAGCCCGTTCATTCATCTGTGAGGGAACTCTTTTTTGTTAGCAGCTACAAAAACATCCAATGGCATGTAGCTCTTTCAAATATATATCACATAGATTGGAAACATTCTAATTAGTCATTCCAGTTTTTCCAAAGTTAAACAAGTTAGCCATTCTGTGGAGAGATAGAATACAAAAAATTGTTAGTTTATCTCTGCTCAAGATTGTTTGAAACAGAAAACATGCAAAACACAGGCTAAATTTAAGGAGAAGAAAATAAACTCGTGATTTTTACCTGTTACCTTACTTTTCTCAGGTCCAACTTTAGCCCCAATTTTATATAAAAATCATTCCTTAAAAATAAGTCACCAAAATCTTACTGGAAAACCAAAAGTCTTTTCTCCATTTCTCCTCATTCATTTACTCAAGATTAAAGTTAAACTGTTTCCATATCCAGGAGACAATGTGCCCACAGTCACTCCGCTAGATCCATCACACCTGTGCAGTAGATAATCATAGAGACATGCAGAAGGGCAGACCAGGAGAACATTGCTTAATTTCTCTGAATTCAAATTATGCATCTAAAACATGGAAATTAAAATAACTACCACAAATTTAATTATGACTATTAAGTGAAAACATTTGAGAGTTGATAAACCTTAGCTACTCTTAATCTATATATAAATTTTTATCTGGCTTATTTCTTTAACTTTTTCTTCTCCTGGATATTAAGTAATTTTGAATGCTTGTAATAATTCTGATGCAGTCATGCACTGCATAACAACATTTTGGTCAATGACAGACCACATATATGAAAGTAGTCTCATAAAATTTTAATGGAGCTGAAAAATTCCTATCACCTAGTGACATCGTAACCATAATAATGTCCTAAAAAATGCATCACGATGTATTCGTGATGATGCTGGTGTAAACAAACATATTTTGATACCAATCATATAGAAATATAAGCCCATATAATTATGCACAGTACCGAATACTTGATAATGATAATAAATGACTGTTACTGATTTATGTATTTATTATACTATACTTTTTATCATTATTTTAGAATGGAATTCTTCTATTTATGAAAAAAACAGCCTCAGGCAAGTCCTTCAGGAGGTCTTCCGGAAGAAGGCATTGTTATCATAAGAGGTGACAGCTCCACGCATGTTACTGCCCTTAAAGACCTTCCAGTAGGACAAGATGTGAAAGTAGGAGACAGAGACACTGATGAACCTGAGCTTGTGTAGGCCTAGGCTAATGTGTGTGTCTGTTAATTTTTAACAAAAAGCTTTAAAAGGAAAAATATAATTAAATATAAAACAGCCTTATAGAATAATGATATAAAGAAGAAAAATATTTTTGTACAGCTGTACAATGTGTCTGCATTTTCAGCTACATGTTATTACAGAGTCAAAAAGTTAGAAAAAAATTAAAATTTATAAAATAAAGCAATTACAGTAAGTTAAGGTTAACTTATTGAAAAAAATTCTTATAAATTTATTATAGCCTAAATGTACAGTGCTTATAAAGTCTATGGTAATGTACAATAATGTCCTAAGCCTTCACATTAACTCACCACTCACTCACTGACTCATGGAGAGCAACTGTCAAACTGGAAAGCTTCATTCATGATAAATGCCTTATACAGGTACACCATTTATTATCTTTTATATTGCATTTTTGCTGTACCTTTTCTATATTTAGATTCACACATACATACAATTGCATTACAATTGCCTACAGTATTTAGTAAAGTAACATATGGTAGAGGTTTGTAGCCTCAAAGCAATAGGCTAGAACAGATAGCCTAGGTGTGTCGTGGGCTATCACATCTAGGTTTGTGTAAGTACACTCTATGATATTTACACAAGAACAGAATTAACTGACACATTTCTTAGAATTTATCCTCCATCATGGCTGGGCGCATTGGCTCATGCCTGTAATCCCAGCACTTTGGGAGGCAAAGGCAGACGGATCACTGGAGGTCAGGAGTTCGAGACCAGCATGACCAACATGGTGAAACCCCGTCTCTACTAAAAATACAAAAATTAGCCAGGTGTGGTGGTGGGTGTCTGTAATCCCAGCTACTTGGGAGGCTGAGGCATGAGAATTGCTTGAACCCAAGAAGCGGAGGTTGCAGTGAGCCAAGATTGCACCATTGCACTCCAGCCTGGGCAACAAGAATCAAACTCAGTCTCAAAAAAAAAAAAAAAAAAAAAAGGAAAGAAAAGAAAGAACTTATCCCCCCTATCATTAAGCAACATATGACTGCAGTTATAAATTAAATTATGCATATGTATGTTTTAATAACCTCTTTTTAAATATCTACCTATTTATAACCTTTTCAAAAACATCTTGCTTTCCCTCTCTCTCTTGAACATAGACAATGGCAGCAAGGCCATTGAGAGTCTAAAGAAGAATATCTCCAAGCAGGAGTCACTTCTCAGGGCACATAACCTCAATGACAAGAGTTACACATTCCTGATTTCCTCTGACTATGAATATGTCTAACAGAGGGAGAACTAGTGGAAGCAGCAGCAGAAGTATTTCAAAAGCTTTTCTCTGATGTTTGTGGAGCTGCAGATGTTGATCAACATGTCTGTCAAACTTCAGACTGCTCACAACATTCTAATGACTGTCAACAAAGAAGATGGTGAATCTCCTGAGTATTACAGGTTTCTGAATATTGTAGTCCACTCCACCACCAGACTAAAGCAGAGCTTATGTCTGTACTGAACCCTGGAGATAGATTTCTATTGGTGTTTTGTCAATTATATATACTTAAAAATTTGAGAAAGGTAATATTTCAAATAACAACAAATATATTGCCTATTGAAGATGCAACATGCATGCATATACATTACTTAATATAAGAAATAAAATATATTGTGGTCTTTCTACTCCTTAGCTCAGTTGGGTCCAAGTTTTTGTCTCACGACCCAGAGGAATTAGGCACATGGACACTGGAGTGAGTGGAGTAGAATTTTTTAAGCGAAAGGAAAGCTCTCAGCAGAGACAGCGGTCCTGAAAGCAGGTTGCCAGTTACCCCCTTCACGGTTGAATACAGGGAATTTTTTTTATAAGCTGATGAGGCTGGGTTCGTTATTCGTAACAAGGTGCAAATTCCTGGCAGCTCCACCCCATCCTTCCAGTGCACATGCGGGCTCTTAGTCTGAGCCTGTCCATATTTATTTATTTCCCTTACTGCTCATGTGCTAAGGAATGAAATTTTCCACTGTAGGCATGTTTAGGCAAGCCTCTTGTGCAAGTTCCCTTACCTGCATAAAGCATCTGGTATAGGCTAGGCATGGTGGCTCACAACTGTAATCCCAGAACTTTGGGAGGAGGAGGCCGGTGGATCATGAGGTCAGGAGATTGAGACCATACTGGCTAACATGGTGAAACCCTGTCTCTATTAAAAATACAAAAAATTAGCCAGGCATGGTGGCACGCGCCTGTAGTCCCACGTACTTGGGAAGCTGAAGCCAGAGAATTGCTTGAACCCGGGAGAGGGAGACTACAGTGAGCCTAGATCACACCACAGCACTCCAGCCTGGGCGACAGGGTGAGACTCCATCCCAAAAAAAAAAAAAAAAATCTGGTGTAAGACTTGTGGGGTGCATCAGAGGTTCTCCAGGGACCCTTCTTTTATTTTCTGCATAAAACAAGTTGTTTAACTCTACGCAATACTTTATCAATAAAATTGTCTTCTATACATGCCTTTCAATTCCATTACTTTCTTCCTCCACCTTAGCTCCAAAAGAAATTGCTAATCTTAGTTTAAAAATAATTTCCTTTTTAATTTTTTTCATCCACGATATATATTCATAACACGTATCCATAATATTTTATTAGTTGCTTTAAACTTAAATAGTATTATAACATAGACATTTGTCTGGGGATTTTGTTTTCACTTGGTATTATGTTGCTGAGATTCATTCATATTGCCACGATATTACACATCTTCCAATTATCTCTGAAATTTCTCTCTTCCTTCCTTAAACCTACTTAAGCCATGTTTATCACCAAATACTCTTTAGCTAAATCTCTTGTACAATGTACAATACATATAACTACTTATATGTACACTAATATATGCATTTCCAAGAACACGGGAAAGCTATACTCATTTTACAAATTCTGTAAATAAAAATAATACTAGCAACTTCTCTGTCTAGTGTGTTCTCTATTCTTTTGTTAATTGACCATAAAATAGTAGTGAAGATGGAGTAATGGAATATGATAATTTGTGGTGGTATTTAATATGAGAACATATTTTCTTATTGTTATATAAATAAGTTTTAGACATAAAATGTTATTTACATATTCAGTGAGAAAACTAATTCTAAGCCTTTGGCTTTTAAATGTTTTCTGTGACCTTTGTTGCATTGTGACAGTTGTAGCAGATATTTCACTCATCATACAATGTAATTGGCATTCTGCCACAATCACTAAGCTCAGCAACAATTGTTAGCTCTAGGGAACTGCCAAGATGAGGTAAGCTTTTTTAAACTCCATGTAATTAACAGAAATGTTTACACAGGAGAAAAAGTGGCATACTGTATCAAACTTTCCTTTTAAACATTAGTAGTTGGATTTTGAACTTGCTCTAAATTTTAATATCTTAACAGTTGTAAAAAGATTCTATGTTAAAAGTATCTTCTTGTTTTATAAACCCTGTCAGCACTTAATCATTTAGCAAGATCATGTAAGTTATATCTATACACAGAATGACATTTAAGAAAATATTATTATACCCTGCATAAGTGTATATGGAGATGTGAAGGGCCGGGATGATTGAATTAAGTATAATTGGGTCAATTTAGAAGTTTAAAGTCATGTATGGAAGAAATTGTTGGTGACAAGACTGACTTTTTCAAATCTGGGTTTGGATTACTGCCTAAGATAAAATGGGCAAAAGCACATTGTAACTGTTCAATTGGGTAGAGGTTTCAGGGCACAAAGATTATACCTGGTCTCTTCAACCTCATATATCATTTCTATCTTCCTCAATTCCTAGAAAAATAAAAGATACTTGACAGTTCTGATTGCTATCTGATGTAGGTTGGCTACAATTAGACTCAATAAAGAAACTCTGCTCAAAATTTAATAGATGCAACCTACTAAGTAAAAAAAGTGCTTCATTATTTAAAAATTCTTCAATTTTGTATAAATTAAAATCTATAGAAGTTTGAAAGTATTCACTAAGATTCCAAAGTATTTGAAATGCCTATGAACTTTCCAGTGAACTAAATGTGTCTTCTTTGTTTAAAGAAACATTTCTTATAAAAAGCTTAAATCTGTTTGAGTCTACATAGGTAAAGTATAAAAGAATACTTTGTTCATTAAATAGAACTACTTTATAAATGAGCATGTAATTAATAAGGAAACTTTATTTTTCTTTTTGCTTAAAATAGATGAATATAGTGAGCATTTCTTAATTTAGTTTCTAGTTGAGAATTCTATTTTATATATTTATATATCCGTATCTATCTCTCTATTAATTAATTGATACAGAGACACATGTGCTATTGTACCAAAATATTTATATGTGGAGATAAAGTGAATCCTTATTCATCTACTAAGATTTCTTTCTCTAGTTAATATTTCTCTCAAGTATAGACTAAAAACTTGATCAAAATTGATTGCCTGGTCATAGTTTCCCACATAAATAGCACACTTGTTTGTGTTCAGCATATTTTGGAAGGCACTTCTTTGGTTCAGACTCTTAAAGGACATTGAATATAAAATTACATACCACTGAAAAAAGATTGCCGAAAATGTTGAGTTCTCTGTGCTCCCAGTATAAAGAATACCATTATAGAGAGGATGTCATATTTTTACAGGGCAAATTACCAAGGCAGACACTAAACATTCAAATCATTATGTTTAAAATGCCTATCTTTTATCAGAGAAGCAGTAAAGAAATATTAGAGGCCAGTTCTCTTATTTATATATTTCATCATAAATTAATCAATTATCAATTGTCAGGAACTGTTCTGGCCTGTCCTCCTTCCAGGAACATTAACAAAAATCAATTTTTCTGAGTCTATTATCATTTTGGTAATTTGGAAGCACCAATAATAATATAGTACAATGCAATATAATACAATATAATATGGCATAAGGCAACAGAATAATTTAAAGGAAAGTTTACATTCCAGGGGAACAAAGAACTTGGATGTGCAGAGGACATTAAGGAATGTAGGGTCAAGTAGAATCAGTTTTGTTGATAGCTGACAGAGGTGAGCGACCAAGAATAACGGTAATCTGTAAGTTGATATAGGCATTGCATTGTATGTTTGGAATAGACAGATAGAGGACAGCTCCGTTATTGTTGCTTTCACTGTCTTATATCTGATTCCAGCATTCGTTGCTATCTTCAGAGAAAGACTATTTATAAGAGGAAGCCTAGAACTTCACTGGGCATTGTCATTTTGTCAAGAACTAAGGCAAATTCTACTAGGCTCCTGGAACAGAATGTTAAATCATTAGGAATAATTTATTTGACACACAGAATAAACTACAACTGTATAGCAAAAGTCTGGTACACAATATGAGACTATTTTGAGAATGTTTATCCAAGGAAAATAAGACACATTTTTAGATGAGGCTTAATTTTTTCACATTGAATCACTTAAAAATATTCTTAATTCAATGTACTATATTAGCTGCAATTTGTGGGCTGCTTAATTTAAAGGGAGTGGTCCAGGATAGGGAAGTTGAGATAGCAGAAATTTTTCTGTGTAAGAGAAAACAAATTAAAATTATTGGGATGCAGGAATGCTGCCTTGAAGTTAGAATGCTTGAGTTAAGTTCCTTTTTGGCTCTGCCAAGTACAAACTTGATAATATAGTTAGCTATGATTGGAAATCATGTGAAATGGTGCTTGATAAACTTTAGTGTGATTAAAAATGTCCTGGAAAAGATTGTCAAATGTGTTAATCATTGGTCTGTATCACCACACCTTGCTTCGCTAGGTCAAGGTGATTGTGATGCAGTGGGCAGCCATATCAAAATTTGAAGATTAGTTTTTTTATGCTATACTTATTTTTTTTCTCTTTTGAGGAAGCAGATCCATTTTGAATTATTTAAATATCTACTAAGTCAGCTGCTGAAGGAATTGCTCTTGGGAAAAGTAGATTTATACTAAAAATATAGTAATGTTTCCATCAGCAAATAGTAATAAAGCAAAAAAATTACCTTGGACGATTTGTATTGTATGAGTTCTGCATACAAGAAACTCAAAATCTATGGTTTGGGAGTGTACCTTAGCCTTTTTAGATTAAATTTTCAATCAATATTTAATAGAACATTCTCTACGTGGAATGCACATTATTAGGCATGATGGGAGATATAACAGTGAGGCAAACTAATTATTCTTGAGGGGTTTTACAATTATGTTATTTTTATTAAGAGCTCGGAAATATGTTCTAGGTTTGGGATTTTGAAGTGGTACCTTTATTCAGTAGCCTAGAGCAGTAAACCACGAATTAGATGCTTGTATCCCCAAGGTAGAGCAGGAAACTATACATTGTGATACCAAAACAAAATCTCTCTCACACACACAAACACATATACATTTAATAACATGAGGATATTAAGATTTACTAACTTTTACTCATAGATTTATATTGGTACCCTCTCATATCCTATCAATAGAATATGATATATCACTTACGGTAAGCATATACGGGAAAAATTTTCACATTGTCGAGGCGTTTATTCATTGGCTTTCAAAATTTTAGACTTGTTATGTTTCTGAGAATTTACAGATATAACATGAAATTAATCTAATTTATAAAATCGGCAAAAGATTTATAGAACTTTTCCAATAAAACCATCTTTGAAGATAAGCACAAAAATTAGCAAAGCCTGACAATCTTGATATTTTCATGACTGTATCATTGGCAAAATTACAGGATAAAAGTACTGAAAATTTATACTGTGCTACTCAATAAATGTTTTTAAAATGTTTTATCTTCATAAGATTTAGATAGTATTTCAAAATATGAATAACATAATAACAAGATTTTTAAGGAAAAAATACATTTTATGAAGAGAGAGAACTTCGAATATAGTTGCTTAGACTTTCTTTTTGCTATTTCACTGTTTTCTACAATGATATTTGTGTCACTTATAATGGCTCTCTGATATTCACATATTTATCAATTATCAACAAAAGATTCTCCATTTATTTAAAAATCTTCCAAAGAATGGTGTACTCTAAATATAAAAACAAAAAAGCATTGTATTTTAATTAGTTTAAAAGAATAATTGAATGGCATTAGGGAGAATAAAAATTTACAAGCTGAACTTTAACCAAAGCCTTGGCATAATGGGTGGATTGATTTGGAATGTGATCATCGCAATTCAGGAAGAAAAGCTAATTGTGTACTTTCATTTGGATATATTATCTTTGAAATATGTTTTTCAAGTATGGTAGTCATCAAATAGAATTATCCAAACAAACCTCTGAAGTGTAAAGTTTTGTACCCAAACTTTAAAAAATAGTGAAGTATATTTAATCATATTTTCATTATTTATTAATAAAATCTACATACATTTGGAGACAAATTGGAATATATGTACAGAATGATATGTGGAGTATAATAAATCACATCTTAAACCAAAGCTTTAAAATTCAATAAAATTTTTATGATTGGAAAACAAGCATCTTATATAATAGAAAATATTTAAAAGTTCTATTATTTTTATCTCATCCACCTTAATTTCTATTTTTGATTATCTTTAATAATGTAAAAAATACTTTAGCACAGCATTCAAAGTATAGGGTAAAAAAATTTGAAAAATAAGCAAATGAGTAGGCATATTTTACTGTTGTAGCTTAAGAAATTTTATGGATTAAAGATAAAAGTTTGAAGTCCATTGATTTTTGGTATGAACTTCTTTAGTTTGTGACAATGATTCAATAATCGAAAGTTATTTTCTAGGTTTTCAACTAACAGACATGACTATATAAAAACACACAAATTATCAGTATACAGGATTTGGTTTGCTTTTGTGATCATAAACCCTGAAGGTACACACAATATAAAATAAATGTTCAAAAGTGAAATAGACATGCTTCTGAACTAAATTAGCATGTTTAAGTACAAGCATTAAGAACATAATTGAGAAACTGTTTTCATGCATTGGTACCTATTTTGAATATTGGTAGACAATGATTAAAAGGCACTGACTGGAGCATTCAGTGTGAAATATCACTGTTAAAGTGATTCTAATATTTTGCTATTTCCTACAGCATACTGAAATATAAAGAGACTTTGGCTAAATTTCTTTATCTTAATGCCACCATAAACTAATTAATATGAATACAAATAGATACAGCAATATGCAGAGTATCTGTGAATGTGTAATCTGTGTTTTACATGTAAGATATTTTGACAGATTTTCTTTTCTACATATCTGTATTCCTATATGAAATCTACTGATTTCTTTATGTCAGCTCAAACCTTTAAGATAAGCTAAAGGACAAACAATATATTCTGTTGACTGCATTTATTTCATGAACATTAGTTTGTGTTTTCATTTGAAGCCTCTTAAATTACTCATTGATGACATTTTTCTTTTTGTGGAAAAGTAGCAGAAGTTTTTACATCATTTGCAACAAACTTTTTCTCCAAAGTAAAGGCTGAATAGCTGCTTAGGCAATGGGGGTATCATACAGGGACATTACCCTGTTATTGGTCAAGTGGGGTGAAATAAAGAGTGAAGGAGGGAAAGTTTTCCCAGGTAGCTCAGAAAAATCCCAAGAAGAGAAACTTGCTGCAAGTGTGGTTGTCAAGTTATAAATATGGTAGAGGCCTATTTCAACTCTACCTAGGTGTGTAGTTATAATATCCTTACAATTTATTTCTTTCATTTTAACACTTTTCCAAATCCATGAGAAAGTGACTCTTAATTAGTACAGAAAGGATATAGGATTAGGTGAAAAAAGTATCAGCTCTGAAGATGTATACCCTTAAGTTTGAATGCCATTTATTAGCTACAGGGCCTTAAATAACACATTAAACCTCAGTAAGTTCCTATTTTATTACCACACCTACTTTTCAGGTTGTATTGTTATGATAATTATGTGAAGTCTCTGCACCCCTCAGTGTTGATAAGGATCCTTGATGAATACTTGTCTTCTCCCAAAGAGGAAGGCTTATTTAGATGCCTATAAAAACTCAGATTTTAAAAGAATGCACATTTAAATACCATTAGGACATATATACAAATATAGATATTGGGAACAAATAGTCAAATTTTCTACGTGACCAAGATAGAAATGTAAATGATGAGAACATACTCTGTTTACTTACTCTCATTCATTGTTCCCGTGAATGTAGAATCGTACAGCCACTGTTGAAGACAGTTTTGTCATTTCTTAAAAAAGTAGACATAATCTTACCATAATGATCCAGTATTATGCTCTTAGATTTTACCCAACTGAATTGCAAGTTTATGTCCACAAAAAAACTTGCAAACATATGTTTATAGTAGTTTTATTTATAATATCCCCAAATTGGAAGCAACCACGATATTCTTCAATAGGTGAATGAATAAAGTGTAGTACATTCATACAAGTGTACTATTCAGTAATAAAAAAAAAAATGAGCTATCAGCCCATGAAAAGACATGGAGGAAACTTAACTATATGTTACTAAGTGAAAGAAGCCTATCTGAAAAGTCTACGTACTGTAACGTTTTAACAATATGCCATTTTGGAAAAGGCAAAACTCTACAGACAGTAAATTTTTCATTGATTGCCAGGTGGAAGGGAGCGGGAAAGAGAATTGAACAGGTGAATTAATAAAGTGTATAATGCCATTTTGGGATGTTTTACTGCTGACAGTATTTAGGCTTCACCCCACCTTCTTCCCCTTCTGCCCCACATCTGGGTACACTGATAAGAAAATGCAGATGTTTTCTCTTTGACATCAGGGAGAATTTCATACAACGAAATCCTTGCTTTTGGGAAATACTCATTCCTGCCCCATCATCTAACCACCATAAAAACCTCAATGCATTTTCCTTATCCTTCTCTCTCAAGCCATTTTTTGGCCCGCTTGGGAGCCTATCTTCTCTCCCTAGAAAGCCTCATCATGTGAGTAATGAACCTTTTTATAATCTATTGTTATGTGTATGGCATCATCAGTCTCAACATCCAAACCAAATTTTGGGTAGCAGTGAATTCTATATTTGAGAAATGTTCACAATAATTGTTGCTACAAGCAAGATAAATAGACAATGACCACCACTATTTACAAAAAGTCTTTCTTATTTGTTTGTCTTGTTAAGTGGTCTGCTGCCTGATGGCAAACATGCTTTCTGAGCTACCGCTTGATAGCTATCTTGTCTTTTGGGCTGTGCTGCTTTATTCTGCATTTTCTAAGTTTTGTCTAGATTCTGTTTTAATGGAAATAAGTTGAAAGTTCAAAAATTGGCATTTAGCAACAGTTGTATAGAGTTTTGGTCCTCCTTAAAGCGGTCTAGCATTGTGTGTCTTGCCCAAGACCTATCTGTGTGTCTTAGATTGAACCAGGTCTGCTGGTTCATGGATAAACCATGACTGACGCTGGGTTCAAGAAAATAACTCTTACCTTGTGACTGCTGGTGAGTAAGTCGACCATTGTCATAGGGTTGTCCTAAGCCCTGATAATACTTAGTTGAGTTTCTCTGGAAGAAAAAAAAAAAAAAAACCCTGCAAATATGAGGAAGGTGGAGAAGAATCCCCAAAGTCTACTTAGTAAATGCCAAAAAGAAAAAGAAAAAAGTAAAGAAAACTGAATATGAAAATTCAGGTTAAAAAACTGCCTAAGCAGAAATCCATAATTTTACCCAATAGATTATCCAAAATTTGCTAAAATAATTTATGTAGCAAAAAGAAAATGGGGCACAACAGAGTATTGGTAAAATAGACACTATGTGGTATAGCAGACCTCTAGATCTTGCCATTTCATTTAACTGAAAGTTTATACTGTACTCACTGAACAACTCCTCATTTCCCCCTCCCTCAACCCCTTACTTTGTGTTTCTGTGGGTTTGACTATTTTAGACGCCTCAAATAAGTGGAGTCATGCAGTAATCATCCTTCTGTGACTGGCTTATTTCACTGTATAATGTCTCCTAGCTTCAGGATAAATCTCATGTTGTGTTCTTATAAAAAAAAAAGTGTGGCACAAGGAAACTTTTGGAGGCTATTAATATTTTTATTACCTTGATTGTGGTTATGATTTCATGGGTTTGTTTATATGTTCAAATTCATCAAATTGTATACATTAAATGTATGCAGGTCTTTATATGTCAGTATCTCAATAAAACTTTAAAAAAGGATGAAAGAGTGCTCATTGGTTTTTTCCTCCTCTACAACAAAGGTTCTGAATTAATTTTAAATCTGTTAATGTTTACCAAATTGCAAACTTTCATTGCCTTATTTAAAACTGAAGCTCCAGTCACTGTTATGTCTGGGGATCTCACCAAATGTAACCAAGGTAACTTCTATAGTATTAAGAGATTTAGTGAACAAAAATAGAGGATAAAATGGTCTGCCTCAATTTAACCATGCAAACAATTTCCTTGTTTAAATTTTCCCATGGTCATAGCACCCATTACCTTAAAAAAATGGGCAGGAACCTTCTGATCCAATGAATAATACGTTAAAACAAAATTATATCTTTGATGTTTATATAATGGATTTTTTTTTAAAAAAGGGACCAATAGACATTATTTTCTTTTGCCTCCACAGTTAAAATAGGAGTTTTTATGAGTTAATGCAGTCATATATAATTTAAAACAGGGTCTTCAAAGACTGAAATCTATATACAAGACCTATTTAATAGAAGCAGTGATAATCTCCACTGCTTTAGCCTGTTCTTAAACTGGGAAAGAATGAAGGGCGCTTTACTGTGGTTTATCACACCTTAATGCTATGATTTCAATCATTCAGGCCTATACACAAAGTGTTTTTAAATGAATGTCTTCATGCAATCATCCCCTGACTAATATTTTGAGATTATAGAGTTGGCTAACATGCTATGAGCAGTGCCTATTTTAACAACCTCTTAGCTGCAGTTTTGCCTTTACGTTCAAAGAGCACAATACACCTTTTTTAGACACCCTAACTGCCATACCATCACACACGAACTTTTCAGGCAAAATCTTATTCTGACTCAACTCTTTACAGAGGTATAGATGTGACATCACACTGATAGTATCCTTCTCAGAAGAGACACATTTGACACTTATTCAAGACATGCAAATACTTACAAAGGACCTTACTAAAAGTGGGTTGTCCATTGCTTTATACCTATTACAAGGCATAATCAACTTGGTTAAATTCCTGAAAAATTATTTGGTAAAATGAGATCTGTTGCATCCCCTACATTGTTAAGAAACAGCTATTGACCCTCTCAGAACCCACAACAATAACAACAAGCCCAACACGTTTTAGGTTTGTTTTTTTTTTTGCATTCTAGAAGCAATGTATTTTTTATTTAAAAAATTTAGTCAAGTTCATTTATACTATTACTTGCAAATTGACCCTTGAATGGGGGATCCTATAACAAAAAGAAATTGACTCTGTCCAAATTGCACTTCAGCAGGTATTACTATTAGTATCCTTCACAGATTACTTCACTGTGGAGGCTTTAGTAACATTATCTCATGCCTCCTGAAGTCTCTGGATCAATCATTCATGTACCCATAGTCCCTGGTATTGTGATGCAAGAAGCTGTTCTTGGCACCATGCTTTATGCCATTACAGAAAAATTGGCTGGCCACTTTGCAAGCTGTCTTGGAAACTGAGGCTCTCAAAGGCCCTGAGACCTTGATCTTTTATACAAGTTGCTGACCATGCTTTTGGTTATGGAGAAAGTACCCTGCAAGCTTGGCCTGGCTACCAAGGCTCCTTGTTATAGGATGTAGCAAAACTCAGGCCCTCTGACATATTTGCTCTGCAGGAAGAGATAGTCTCTCCTGTTCTTAGTTCCTTGCCAGATGCCACATGGCTGGAGGAGGGTATCCCTGTCAGAATCCTTGGCTACCTGTGGAGGCCTTTAGGATCAACTGAGTGAACAGTCACAGGTACTCATACACTTCAGGGTTGTTGTCGGCACCGTCCCACATGATAGAGCTCTCTGGGGAGCTGCTATTTGAAACCCTTAACCAGGAGGAATATTAACATACTTGATAAATCTAACTTGGCTATTGATCATTACTTAACCATTTGTCTTACTTCATGTTTCTTTGCTGACCATTTCTTGGCATTTCATCTGTTGATGACCTTACTAAATCTCTGTTCCGCTGAGATCAACTGTCTTGGCTGGTGACAAATGGTGAAGCCCCCACACCAAAACCACAGATTGACATTGCTCTTTAAAGAAAGGTCTCTACAGCTGTATCACATATATTGAATGATTTTGGAAACTACTTTTCAAAGCTTATGCACCTAATTCCGATGGTGTTACCAAATTGCCTACCAGTGGGAAAAAAGTTCACACTGTTGTCACTTATTCTGGAATTAACATCAGCAAAGCTGGGGTATAGTTTTACCTCCTATCCATAGGAATACCGCAGAAATCTTTGAGCCTCAAAGCAGAAAGCCTTTATTCCTCAGAGAAAATTCATGTTGCCCTCATCCTAAGCACAAAAACTTTCCATTGTTTCTCATTCAGGGAGATTGGCAGTGGAAGAATCTATTTCATAAAATAAACTTTCACTCCAACACCTCAAATTAGCCTATATGCCCCCAATTCCAATAAATCCCCAATATTGATTTATTCATTCACAATGACTTTATATTTTCTTCACTAATAAGATGTGGGCATTCTGTGCTAATTAAATCAACAATTTCTTACAAGAACTCTGATAGGTAAAATAGAAACAGCCATATTTGGAGGTTTGGGGCCCAGATACATTGTATTTCAGGCACTGCTGGAACTATATGTGAGGGAATGCCCTGTTGAGTGCATGTGTCATTCAAGGGTTCTATACCACCATAACTATGAAGAGAAGATCTAAAACAGAATATATCGGAGAAAATTTGAAAACACAAAAGCAGTAGAGCATGTAATATCCCTCCAACTCTTTATGTCCTAAAACTTAAGAGGAGCACCGATGGTCTGTATACAGCATGACCTATTTTCCAATAAAGAGTTCCAGTCAAAGTGATGCTCTACATATTTAATGAACAGAAGGCAGGATATATTTTCAGTGTATGTAGCTATGGAAGCACCTTGGTTAGTGGTGCAACTTTCTTAAAAAGGGGAGTGTCTTGGCAACATAGTTACTGGCACTAACTTCTTTTTTTGTTGAGCAAATTCAGACCTGCTCAGCTACTAAAAGAAAAAGGATATGGATCTCCAACTATAGCATTTCTCAGTTCACCCTACAGCTTTTGAGAACTCTGTGTATATAAACATCTGATTTAATTGATCATCAGGTTGTAAAATGGTTTTTGTGTCCTAATAGAGAAGGCTGTGCAGACTTTCTGAGAGTTAAACATCAATAAGATCCTCAAAATGCTAGAGTTAACATTATGAATCAATGTTGAAACAGTTGTGGGAGGCTGTTTTTGGTAGCTCCTCCACACCTGTGAAATAGGCAAAGTGAGACTTATTTGCTCCTTCAATCTCACCCTCCCTCATGGTCTGTCATGTTTATGTTTAACCTGTTGAAGTCTGTTATCCTCCCTAGTGGAGGATATCCCTCTCAAGGATAAGCCAGGCCTTGCTTTTCCATTATTTTTTTTTCTAGAGTGTAGAGCCTCACAGGGACCCGGGAGTCTCAAATTCATCATCATAAACAACTTCTGGGTGCAGAAGAAGGGCCTCTAGCACCATCAGAAGAAAAGTCAGTGTCCAAATTCGTATTTTTCCAGGACTTCCTGATCTGAGCAATGTGAGCTACCCAATATTCCATAAGGTTATATGAATGACAATCCATCTGCTCAGGTCAATGCAATGAAGGTCAGGTGGGGGTGGTGGAAAGAAAGAGAGAGAAAGAGAGACAGAGAGACTTTCAGTTACCTGAAAGTTCATCCAAGGCAAGAAGGCAGGGTCATATCCAGTACAAAAATAAATACTGTTAAAATTGGGGTTCCGATGAAGGTCATTGCTAGAGAAGCTTGTATGGTTGTCAAAAAGTGCAGTCTGTGGGATAACATGGCTCCCACACATGTAAAAATAATTTTCCACTGGGCATTAGAGTCCCTTAATATAGTTGGTTTTATTATTAATCCAGTGGGCTATAGAGATAATGGTCACAAATATTTGATTTAGCTTTGTCAATCCAAATGTTTTTCTTTAAGTGTGCTCAAGTTATAAGAGAATGTATGGCCCAGCGTGGTGGCTCAGGCCTGTAATCCTAGCACTTTGGGAGCCGAGGCGGGTGGATCACTTGAGGTCAGGAGTTCAAAACCAGTCTGGCCAATATGGTGAAATCCTGTCTCCACTAAAAAAAAAAAAAAAAAAAAAAAATTAGCCAGGTGTGGTGGTCACCTGTAATCCCAGCTACTTGAGAGGCTGAGGCAGGTGAATCACTTGAACCCAGGAGGCAGAGGTTACAGCGAGCCTAGGAACATAAAGATTCGGCATATGAATAGGCTGTTTATCTGTTTTCATAGGGAGAAACCCCATGTGGGTGTGTCTTGGTAATTCAATGCCTGTGGATCCATTGGCCTTTTTATGCAGTTAAGCTACTTGTCAATCTGTCTTGGGTCATGTGTTCCAAAGATAAGAAGAACAGGTGATATTCAGCCGACTAAAGAATTCAGTGTTTGCTCTCAGCAATTATTATGAGGGATGGCTGCAGCACGCCATTGTTTTGTCTGCCTCGGAGGTGGTCGTGGCAAGACTGTCTCTGCTTCTGAGGGGTGTTTAGCTACATGTTTACAAAAGTGGCTAAGGCCTTAGGGATTAGATTTATCTCACAGTTAAAGGCAGCTATTTCTTTACAAAGTAGAAACTTTAGGGATTTGTCCTAGACTATGAGATTTTAAACAAGAGAAGACTAATTTCAGGATAAGATAGTTAGGTTGAAAAAATTATGATTTTTTTTTAAAGGAGGCACCAGGTCTCCATTGAAATCATCTAACATCCCAGTTAGTAACTACTTAGCAAAGTTAGGAAGCCCTGGTTTCCACAGACCCAAAGGCTGGACAAATACCAGTTGGGTCTTAGTGGCAAAAGTTCTAGTCAACTCTGGGGTTGGCAATTAATAATATCTGCAATTCCACAGAGACTAAAACAAGTTAATATACTGCAAAAAAAAGAGCTTAATTTACGTTGTCTGGACTGTATTTAAAGGTTCTTGGTCTCAAGATTTCATTCGATTTGGACATGTGTCTGTTTATTTGATATAAAGTTTGTAGTGCATTCCCAGATGTACAATATGCTATCTTCAGTTTTCAAAGAGGCTAATTGGTCTTGGGCCAGTTTATCCGTAGTTGGTTCTGAAGGTTCAGCAGTTTATCTTCAATAGAATATCCTTACTTCTACCAGTAGTTTATGTGGTACTAGGGTTTGCACAACCCACTGATGACAATTGTTGGCATGCTAAACCAAATACAGGGAATCTTCTTTTTGCTTCTTTTGTTCAGGAGGGTTATAAAAAATAAAACATTGGAAATACCCCTCCCCCAAGCTAAATGCTAATTGCAGCAGTGATAACATACTCACAAGTCACAAGGGTCAATACTGTCTAATCCTCTACAGTCTACAGAATGTGCCAACAACCACTGGCCTTCAAGGGCCAGCCAGTTATTACACTTGGATAATATATTGAATAGCATCATAGCTTTAATACATATTTTATGTGAAGATCAACGTCTTTATCTTCTGTCTATGGTACTGTTTCAATCGTGCAGTTTTGGGAGGTTTTATGGATACAAACATTCTTGGCTGAGGATAAGATTGACTTTTGTGGAAGCCAAAGATATGGGTAACAATGTATGTATTCAATTAGCATGTCCAGACGGATGGCCTGGAAGGTTCTCTCTCCTTTTTCTGTGGCTTAACAGAGAGCTGGCTCAGCAGGTCTAAGTTAGTTCAACAAACGAATAGGTTAGTTTAAAATACTGAGCTCTTGAGTCTTCCCAGTTTTAACAAGGCCAATTCTCTGACTAGGCAATTTCCATTCTTACATGGTTACATGGATAGTCTCTGCTCCCAACACTAAAAATATATACTGCATTATGTGTATGGAACGCCTAGGTACTGAAACTTGGCCATGACTTTTTATAGACCATCTGTGCTCAGCCTAAACATAGGATAATGAGAATTTGGAAGGTTAGGTGAGCTTTGCTTGGACTTTTTTTCTTATAAAGTCCTATATTTTTATATCTGCACTACTTGGTACTAGAGGAATGTGCTCATGAATGTTTTACATGAAAGTATGGCAAGCTCTGATAACCTGAGGCAACATTTAAGTCAGGTGTATACTAGGAAATTTTTCTCAGTATGGGAATAACTGCTTGCCACTGTTTTTTTTTGTTTGTTTGTTTTTTGTATTTTGTTTTGTTTGTTTTTCCAGAAGTAAACTCCATGGTTCTCTTATTTAGTCTTTTTCTCTAGTATTTCACACATGGATCAACTGTTTTAAAAGATGAGTCCACATGTTAAGGCCTTTTAGTAGCCCATATTTGAATGTTAGTTTTATAGGCTTTATCCTCTTATTCACTGCCAATCCCTGCTATTTGTTTTCTGTATTGTCTAGAGTAGCGCTTCTCTAAAATCTTGGTAGGAACTAATTTTGCATGTTATAAAAGAAACATTTGCAATGTGTAAAGCCTTGATCTAGTTAGCATATGCTGATTTATAGCTAACATACACGGAGAACTTTTTTACCAGTTGTATTAAACTCATTACAAGGAACAATTCAATAGCTCTATGAGATTTAATATATAAATGATATGCCTATAGTACACAAAAATCTAGCTAAATGAATTTAAAAGTTTGATGGAAAAAGTTAATATATGATGATAAAAATATTAATGTATATGTATTTAATCTTTGAAACAGTCCTAAGTATAAGAATTTTAAAAGTATATACATTAAAAGAATAGCATATTTGGACAAATATTTAAAAATTCTATGTATAATAATACTGTGAAGAAGGTAAATGTTGAACAGGAAGAATCATTGTTATACATATGACAAAGAAATTATAAGCTTATCATAAAAATCTCTATTATGTTGAGAAGAAAATTAGGAACATCATAACAGAAAGATATTTAAAATACTTGAATATCTAACTCATGAGAGATAAAACAAATAAATGTATTATTAATGATATTAAATAAAAATATCAAACACTTTTTGAGCATTTGCTTTGAGCCTGACAACACACTCAGCATTTTACACATCTCACTGCACTTAATCCTCACTAAAACTTTCTAGGAATTAGAGTCACACAAACTTTAAAGATGAGTTAACTGAAGCAGAGAAAGGCAGAATGATTTGACAAAAGATATACAACTAGTAACAATTGTATTCCATGGCAATAAAAAAAGAAAAAAATTGACTTTTGCTTTGGCAAATTTAATTACCATGTTTTTTTGGGAGTGAAGGGTCTGTATTTTCTGACACTGGTGATGGAAGAGTAAATTGTAAAGCATTTTAAAGGGCAGTATGAGATCAAATGTTAAGGGCTTTATCAGCATTTATAGTTTTGATCCAATAATCCATTTGAATTAATGTATTGAATTAAAGAAGGGTTTCAATAATTTTTAACTATATGGGAAAATGTCTGTAAAAAGACAATAGATACATATGTATTTATATATATATGGTTGTGTGTGTATGTTCACACATATTTATATAACATATAACATTAAATATGTATATATATGAATCATATACATATAAATGCAGCATAACCATGATCGATTTTTATATAAAATTTATTTCCAATTTTGTTTATAAAATGTAATCACACACCCATACATAATTAAAGAAATTTCTAAAATATTTTAAGGTTTTCAACATTGCGAATGCAGATTTATTTAAAAAATTACATTCTTAATTTTTTAAAAATAAGTAATTATTAATATTAGAAAATATAAAGTGACTATAATGACTTTATCCTCTTGCATTGGATACTAATTTAAAATGATTAAGCTTGTCAAAGCACATGTAACTCTGAAAATTCATATAATTCAAAATGAACTTTCAGGATTTTTTTTACTGTTTGGCATTAGTGATGCCAATTAATGGCCTCCCTGACTGTAACTCTGCAGTGCCCTTTTATTCTATGGGCTCATGAACATGACTTGCTTTGGCCAACCACATATTATCAGCAAGCATGACACAGCAGAGGCTTAAGAAGTATGTGTATGTGTTCTCTTGATCCCTACTGCATGACTTGGCTTGCTTCCTCTTGAGTCCCTGCCACAAGGATGAGAATATGGCAAGAGTGCTATAGGAATATGAGGAATACATGGAAGAGGGCCCAGTTGTCCCAGCTGAGACCATTCTAGAGCAGCCAGCCATATCCAAGTGCCAACCAACCTAAAATGCATGAACAAGCCCAGCTGAGTTCTATCAAAAATGACCCAAATCATCACAACTACTCTTCTCTCCTATTGTCTCCAAAAATATAATAAATTACTTTTTTAAAGTCATTATGTTTGGGTGGTTTTCTATGCAGCATTATTTTAGTAATAGATAACTGATCTTCCTTGTATGGGAAGTTTACATTGGTCAATACAGCTGATACATTGGATTTTTCTGTTTACAGAAATCAGGCAGAGAAACTAAAAATCTTGAACACTGAAGTTACATAAATGGGAATATTCACATCTAGAATAGATACGTCATCTCATTTTCAAATAGCTAGACAGTGTTCATGTTTTTAATTTCCAACACAGTTTTCCATAGCTTATTATATATGTGTGTATATATATATCCCTTTCATGAGAAATGTAAATATTATATATATTATTTGAATTTTTTGATATGTTGCATCGTTATTTTAGATTCTGACATAATACTTGGTAGGAGCAAACTTTTTAGTGTTTAAGGTAGATAATTGGCTCAAAAAACTATACATAGCTTTCACAAATTTATGTTGACAAAAGATTGTTACATAATCTCCTAAGATAAAAACCTGTGAAATCATTTTAAGTCATTGCTAAAACACAATATCATGGTGAAAACTCAGGATAACGTTTAATGTAAGATGCAGGAAAAAAAAAAAACAACTTTAAAAACAACACATGACTGTACGTAAAAGCTTTTAACTTACGTCTATACGTTTCAGGACTTATATTATTTGTCTGATAACAAAAGCACACAGTCGGGTTAATAATATACCATGTACTTTTTGAAGCAGTATTAAAAATTATATTTTACTTCACTAACAAGAATCCATAGGCAATAGGAATAGCATTGCTAATTCATCAAAAATATTGAATCCTGAAACACCTGGAGATATTTAATTCAATCTGTTTTACATTTGATGTAATATGCCTGATGTCACACTGCTGGTTTTTGGCAGAGCTTGGATTACTCCTCGGGTCTCTTGGTTACTTATTTAGCGATCCTTGTGCTAATCTCTGTTTAGTGATATATTATTTATATATAAGAGCTAAACCTAAGGCAATGAAGTAAAATTATGAATACCCCCTTAACAATGGGCTATGGCCACATCTATATGTTAATGTACCACCAATCAAACAGGAAAATAAATTCTATATGCAGACAGGTATAATTGGTGTGTATAGCTATGCTCATTTTACTAAGATCTGCCTAAAAATCACTTTTTTTCCCAAAATGACCACTGTGAGGGGCTATCTCTTCATATTACTTAACTGGTGAAGAGGGTGTACCTCTAATATTATTTCCCTACTCCTACCTTAGTTGTCTGTTTATAATAAATGTTTGAATCCATTTGCCCAACATCATTTTCTGTAAGGGATAGAATGTTCAGTTCATTGAAATGTTTGGATACTGGATGGTGATTCACATACCATGTGTTTTCAGGGCATGTGTTTTCAGGTGATAGTGAAATGCATGTTCGAATCAATGGATGAATAAATGATTACAGCAGTAAATAGCTACTAAGTTCCCTAGTGGTATAAAATTCATCTAGAGGGCCATGTGTTATGATTTCTCAATGGCAGCTGTTTTCAAAGGTATAATTATGACATTAAATTTACTTTTAATAGGACTTGCGGAGTTGACAAATTCCTAGTGTGTTTCTTTTGAAAAGACACTGCTGTTTTTCCTTTTATTATTGTCTGAGAGAACACTGAATTCTACCTCTACCAACTCCCTGCTATTGATCTCTCTTCCCCTACTTTTCCTCAGAGCTTAAAGAGCATCTTAATTACTCACAGCTGCTAATTAACTTACTAGTTTAGTTTGAGATCCAGTTTTCTAAAACTACAAAGGGCAAATGGAATTATTTATATAATTGTGCATTTGATGAAATGTTGCATTTAATTTTTTTTTAAAAACCATGTAACAAATACTTACACAGTACTTACTATGTGCCAACCCCTGTTCACGTGCTTAAAAACTGTTAACCGATTTAATTCTTACAATAACCATATGAAGGAGGTACTGCTTTTATCCTAATTTGACTGATGTGAAAATTGAGGCATAAAGAGATTAAATAATTTGCCCAAGATCATGCAACTAATAAATAGCAGAGCTTGGAGAAATCCAGGCTGTCTATCTCCAGAGACTGAACTTTTATGTTTCTTCTCAGCGACCTCTGAAATCTTACTCATCTTACCCAACTTTTGGCCTGTTCATATTTCTCTAGAGCATCACTTTGAATTGTACTTCAAGGGCTTCAGAATTTAAGATTATTTTTCAAAATTGTTTGGCCAGGTAAATATTTTCATTCGAAGGCAAGTTTGAAATGGTTATATAATGCATGTTCTTAATTTTCTGTTATGGTTCTTTTTAATGAATGGGCATTTAAATAATTTGCTGCAGATTTTATTTTTGTCTCTACTTACCATTACATTGCAATTTATTAATTAGTTACGTTAGAACATTTGTAGAAGTTCAAAGGTTAATAAAGCGTAACAGCTGTTTAGAATATTAGAATAATATACTGGTATCACTGTGCAGATTATTAGTAACATTTGTTGCAACTTAACAGACAAAAAAAAAACTTTCTGAAACTTTGACCACTATGGTAAACTCTAAAATTGTCATTGTCACCATCTTAGATCAAACCCATTCTGAAGATGCCACTGCCTCTGGCGTCTATTAATGTTTCTGTACAATAAAAGGTGAATAGAAACTTACTCATCACTCTTGGAAAGTTATGTGTTTTTCAAATAATCTTACATTTATAGGAAGAGAGAAGAGCAAGAGTAAGACAGAGAGAGGAGAGAAATAAAGCAGATATACTCTTTCATATTTATAAAGCAACTATGGTAAGATGAAAACAGTGAATTGATAAAACATCTCACTTTGGTTTTATAGAGTATCTGTCTTAGGCTAGCACCAAGGTTATTTAGAAAAGAAGCTTTCCATTTCTTAGCAGAAATAACTTGTATTTTTTTGTGGATGCTCCTTTAGGGTATATGGCAATAGAGACTATAAGTGCTATCACAGGTTACTAGAAGTTATAGCTGTATTGGAAGTATGTTATGGCAAGAATATCATAAATATGATAAGAACAATGAAATGTTCTTGATTTACATTTACATAGTATATTGCAAATGCATTCAAATGCATTTTACTGAATTTAATGTTGGTTGGGGAAAGACTGGAAAAATGCAGAAGTCATTTGGAAATTTAAATGACTATAAATTCTTCCCAATAGGAAGTTGGCATTCTGTTTAGGTTTACCTAGTGAAAAATTTCTATCTGTTAAAGTAGAATGGAAGGAATGAGCAGAAACAGAATTAAATGAAGTAATCATTGAGACAGCCAACTTTACCCTGTCTAGAAAGATAATGCATTATTTTTCAATAAAATAAACATAATATCTGTCAAATTTATAAAACCATAGCTATTGAGCATATAAATACAATTTACATTAGTTGCTTTTATTTAAAAAACATTTTTACCTACTTTTTATACTCAAAAATTGTGTTAGTACTCTAGTACGAAATCTGGATGCTTTAGTGTTAGGTGAGAAAAGGGTACTCTTACATTACTGTGTTGGTACTCAGGGTTATATTAAAAATAGCTTATCAGATTTAATTTGGAGTCAATTGCAATTATATATGATATGTTGTTACATCGTATTCCAATAATTGTCTTATGAATCTTTGTATTGACAACTTTGGCATAACATATTTACAGAGCTCCAACTACTTCAAGACAATGGTAATTTATAATTAACAATATCTTTTAAAAAATAAAACAAAACCCTTTTGCTCTATTATTTTGTCATAAAGAACATATAATATTAGAAGACCAAGAAAAGTATATGAAACTCTGCTTTAATATGTTTAGATTTTTTTGAGAAAAAATTTTAAAAAATTTAGAAATTGGGTTATTTCTTTGATTTTTGTATACTTTTTTATTAGGTTTTTTTTTACTGTGGCTTTAAATTTTATCTTTTGTTTTAGGGATTTCTTTTGTTTGGTCTTTTGATAGATGCTGTAAGGATCACATGCTGTAAGCCTACCATATAGAGTTAATAGACGCCTACTTTATTCAAAGTATAATGTATTTGAAATGGTATAACCCATTTGCCTCACATCCTTGTCCTCTTATTTCCATATACATTATATCTATCTACTAACTTTAAACCACAATGTAGTTATTGATTCAATTAGTCTTATGCTTTTAAAGAGGAAAGTGACAGTATTTTATAGTTTAAACACAAACTATACCATTTCTTGTGCTTGATATTTCTTCCTTTGTATTTGACATTCAATTTGCCTTCAATTCCCTTCAACTTGAAGAAATTACATTAATATTTTGTATCATATATTTCCTGCTGATAAATTTCTCCAAGACTTAATTTTTTCTGAAAATATCAGAATTTCATTCTTGTATTAGTCTGTTCCTATACTGCTAATAAAGACATACCTGAGACTAACTAATTTATAAAGGAAAGAGGTTTAATTGACTCACAGTTCTACATGGCTGGGAAAGCCTCACAATCATGGCAGAAGGTGAATGAGGAGCAAAGTCATGTCTCATATGGTAGCAGGCAAGAGAGTTTCTGCAGGGGAATTCCTATTTATAAAACCATCAGCTCTCATGAGACTTATTCACTACCACAAGAACAGTATGGAGAAAATGGCCACCATAATTTAATTATCTCCACCTGGCCCCACTTTTGACATGTGGGGATTATTACAATTCAAGGTAATATTTGGATGAGGACACAGCCAAACCATATCATTCTGCCCCTGCCCCCTCCCAAATCTCATGTCCTCACATTTAAAAACCAATCATACCTACCCAACAGTCCCCCAAAGTCTTAACTCATTTCAGCATTAACTCAAAAGTCCATAGTCCAAAGTCTCATCTGAGACAAGGCAAGTCCCTTCTGCCTATGAGCCTGTAAAATCAAAAGCAATTTAGTTACTTCCTAGATAGAATGGGGGTAGAGGCAGTTGGTATATACACCCATTCCAAATGGGAGAAATTGGCCAAAATGAAGGTATTGCAGTCCCCATGCAAGTCTGAAATCCAGTGGAACAGTCAAATCTTAAAGCTCAAAAATGATCTCTTTTGATTCTTTGTCTCACATTCAGGTCACACTGATGTAAGAGGTGGGTTCCTATGGCCTTGGACAGCTCTGCCACTGGTCTTGTGATGGGAATGGCTGCCATGAAGCTTTCTGACATGCTCTGGAGACATTTTCCCCATTGTCTTGATGATTAACCTTCAGCTCCTTGCTACTCATGCAAATTTCTAGAGCAAGTTTGAATTTCTTCCCAGAAAATGGGTTTTTCTTTTCTATTGTATCATCAGGCTGCAAATTTTTCAAACTTTTATGTTCTCCTTCCCTTTTAAACATAAGTTCCAATTCCAAACCATATATTTGTGAATCTATAAAACTGAATGCTTTTAACAGCACCCAAGTCACATCTTGAATGCTTTGCTGCTTAGAAATTTCTTCTGCCAGATACCTTAAATCACCTCTCTCAAGTTCAAATTTCCACAAATGTCTAGGGCAGGGGCAAAATGCTACCAATCTCTTTGCTAAAGTACAACAAAAGCCATTTTTGCTCCAGTTCCCAATAAGTTTCTCATCACCATCTGAGACCACTCAGCTTGGACTTTATTGTCCATATCACTATCAGCATTTTGGTCAAAACCATTCAACAAGTCTCTAGGAAGTTCCAGACTTTCCCGTATTTTCCTGTCTTCTTCTGAGCTCTACAAACTGTTCCAACCTCTGCCTATTACCCAGTTCCAAAGTTGCTCCCACATTTTCAGGTATCTTTACAGCAACACCTCACTCTTGGTAACAATTTACTGTATTAGTTTGTTCCCACGCTGCTAATACAGACATACCCCATACTGGGTAATTTATAAAGAAAAAAGGTTTACTTGATTCAGTTTTACGTGGCTGGGGAAGCCTCACAACCATGGCGGAAGGCAAATAGGAGCAAAGTCACATCTTACATGGCAGCAGGCAAGAGAGCTTGTGAAGGGGAACTTCGATTTATAAAACCATCACATCTTGTGAGACTTATTCACTATGAGGAGAAAAGTATGGGGAAACGGCCCCCATGATTCAATTATCTCTACCAGGCCCCACCCTTGACATGTGGAATTTATTGCAATTTAAGGTGAGATTTGGGTGGAGACACAGCCAAACCATATCAAGTCTTATTTTTAAAACATTTTTAGTTGGGCACAGAATTTGGCATTAACCGTTTATTTCAGCATTTTTTATTGTCATTTGATCCCATGTCCGTAGTGAAAATTCAACCATCTTTCTTACCATTTTTCCCATTTGTGTAATGTTGCATTTTTTTTTTTTTGGTTCCTTTCAATATCTTCTCCTTTTCATCTGTGGTTATCAGTAATTTGGTTATTATGCCTAGATGGGACTTTCCTTTCTTCTTTTTTTTTTTTTTCTTAATTCTGCTTGGGGTTAACTGAGCTTACTGAGTTTGGAAATTGATGTTGTTTTTTTTTTTTAACCATACCTGAAGAAATTTTCATCATTATTTTTTCAGATATATTTCTATCTCAGTTTAACTCTCTTTCTGATAATCAAATTACATATAAGTTAGATACATTTATATTGTCTTATAGGAGCTTGAGTCTCTACTTAAAATTATTTTCCTCTTTGTTCTTCAGATCCAGTAATAACTATATGTCTATTCAAACTCACTGAAAATGTCTTCTGTCTTTCTGTACTCTTACAGCTGTTTATTGATTTTAGGTTTATTTCAGCTACTATAATTTTTATTTATAAAATTTTTATTATATATATACATTTTTTTTTTGAGACAGAGTCTCGGTCTGTCACTAGGCAGGTGTGCAGTGGCACAATCTTGGCTCACTGCAACCTCCACTTCCCAGGTTCAGGCAATTCTCATGACTCAGCCTCCTGAGTAGCTGGAATTACAGGCTTCCGCCACCAAGACCAGCTATTTTTTGTATTTTTAGTAGAGACAGGGTTTCACCATGTTGGCCAAGATGGTCTCAATCTCTTGACCTCGTGATCCACCCGCCTTGGCCTCCCAAAGTGCTGGGATTACAGGCATGAGCCACCGGACCTGGCCATTTTTATATCTTATTTTGCTCACAGAAACATGCACATGATTTTTTATAGTGGTTTTATTCATAGTTGCTCAAAACTGGAGGCAACCAAAATATCCCTCATATATAGATGAATAAATAAGCACACTGTGGTACATTCATAAAATATAAATGAGCTATCAATGATAAAAGGATAAAAAGATGATAAAAAGAAATGAACTATCAATGTACAAGAAGATGTGGAGGAACCAAAAATGCATATTGCTAAGTTAAAAGAAAAGGTCTGAAAAGGCTATATAATGTATGATTTTATCTATATGACATCCTGGAAAAGGAAAAATACATATGGATCAACAAAAAGATTAGTGGTGAGTTGTAGGGAGAAAAAGGAAGGGATAAATAGGTAAAATTCATGAAATTTGGGGACACTGAAACTATTCTGTTTGAGACTTTAGTGGTGAATATATGAAATTATGCATTTGTCAAAACCAATAGACCTGTACAACAGAGCGAACCCTAGTGTAAGCTATGTACTTTAGTTAATAATAGTGTATCAATATGGGTTCATCAATTTTAACAAATGTACTACAATAACACAAGATGTTAAGAAAATGGGGGGTATTGTGAAAGGGGTAAGGTGGTATGTGGGAAATCTCTGTACTATATTCTCAACTTTCCTATAAATGTAATACTGCTTTAAAAGTTGAAGTCTATTAAAGTGAGAGGATCATTTTCTTCTTTTTTTTAGTTTGCATTTTTCTGCAGAGATTCCAAATATGTTTATTCAAATAAACATTTTTCAAGTCCTTGAGTATATTATAATAGTTATTTTTAATTTATGCTAATCTCTATGAATTATTATATTCCATATTTTTAAACTCTTTTTCTTTGAAAAGGACACAATCATAGAGATTCTGGATTTGTTCCTTCTCTGAAGAGTGCTGATTTCTGTTCTAGCTAGTAGTTTACTTGACCTAAATTCTCCACTCCAAATTGTCTTGCTTAATATGGACAGCAGTTGAAATTATTCAATTCTTTTAAATTCTGGCTGTAGCTATTTTGCCTGGACGATTGGAGTCTCTCCCATGCTTGCACACTTCTGATGTTAACAAAGGACTAGAGAAATGTTTGAAGGCAGAACATGGGGTTTCTTCCTCTTGTTTCAATTTCTTCCTTAGTTTTTTCTTTTACTTTTTAGATTCTCTGGGAATCTTAAATTTCATCCTTTGGATCTTCAAACAAGTAATAATGTTGTACTTTCTTCATCTATACATCTTGTATTGCTTGATTTGGAGAGCGCCTTCAAGCAAAGTGCTGTGTAAAAATTTTACCCCGTGCAGTTTTCTTTCTGTCACGGTGGAGTCCTTTCTGGTTTCTCCTGCATTAATTTACTCTTAGTCACTTCAAATAGTTGTTTCTATCCAGAATTTGCAGTTGTGTTTGGCAAAACACAATTGGTCTGATATAAAATGTACCCTCATTATTTGGAGTAGAAATTTTTATTTTTTCTACTTTTATTTTTTCTGGATTTATTAGAGGAGTTTATTATTTGATGACTTTTATTAGTAGTATGTTATTATTTTATTATTACTAGTATTAATACAACTTTATTGGCAATCCTTAAAATTTGGCTTTCTGAGACCAGACAAACATATCAATCTATAAATAATTTTGGGACTAAAAATCACAAGCAAGATAAAAAATGTGGTGTATCAAATCTGCCTCACAATTATACATTTTGACCATGATATATTTAGGTCATAGTAACTTCCCTCTACCAATAATTTTTTTTAATGAACTCCCAATTTCAACCCACAAGGTCATATCTGCGCACAGGTTAAAACAGGAGAAATGGTGTTGATTGAGCCATTAGAAGAGACAGAAACAATCAGCATATAATTGCAGGCACTAACTTTTGCTCTGAGGGTTTCCTTCCTGCTTCAAAAGTAAGCTCCTGGCATTTGGTCCTTGCAACTCCACAATGAAAAGTTTTAAAAATATATAACTGGGTTGAGTAATTATTCTTATATTTATTAGCTATGTAAACTTTGAAATATTGACTCCTGTTAGTCTCAATTTCTTCTGACCTGGGATTTTGTGAGAAGAAAATACTATAATTTAAATAAAATTCTATGAAATAAGCACTCAGTCAGTAAAACTTGAAAACTTTTTAAGTATCCAGGGATGTTTCTAACACATAATGGAAAGTATTTGTTTATTCTCTCCCTTCCCAAGAAATGATTGCTGACCACATGCTATCCTATAATTTGGAGACTACGACGTGGATTTCTTCATGTTAGCACTAAAATAGAAAAAAAATTCCCCTAAAAAGTTTCCCCTTGCCTTTCCTTTAGTAACAATTGTATTACTAAAGATCTGCTTTTTAGCTAAGACTTGAGGACTAGAAAGTAATTAATTTCATCTTATTTGCATTGCTCTCTTATTTTTCTCTCTTATATTTTGGATAATATCATGTCATTATGTCTCTTTTCCCCCCATTTCATTTTCAAATCATTTGCTGCAAGCCATTCTGCACCTATTCTTTGACAATTATTTTAAGACACTTTTAGGGCCTCTGAAGCTAGTTTTTGAAGTATATTATAGACTAAAATATGGCAAGCTAGGTAAGGAAAGCCAAGAAGATATGTGTTAGTCCTTATCTATTTCCAATTTATATGGTAAACTTTGACAACAAAGCCCTAGTTTGACATCATCACATGTTCTCATAAAAATGCCTGTCTCACGGGATACATAAAGAATAATTATAAGCCAGTAAAATTATTAGACTCTTCTGCTGTAGATACAACAAATTATCAAGTATTTTGAGAAAATATCTATTTCACTATTACTTTTCCACTTGTAACCTTTTCTTTGGTATCAAAATTAATAATAAATTCTGTATTAAGAACATAAAATGTTACAACTTTAACACAATTCTTCATTTTGGGGTTGAGTTTAGTTGAATATTATGTTTTTAATTTTTATTGTATGTTTTTTAATTTTATTTTTTATTGATGATTAGTAATTTTACATATTTGTGGGGTACATGTGCTATTTTGGTACATGTATACAATGTGTAATCATCAAATAACCTCATATATTCATTATATCTTTGTGTTGGGAACATTTCAAATCTTCTGTTTTAGCTATTTTGAAAAGAAATGACTGTTAACTATAGTCACCCTACTGTGCTGTCAAACACTAGAACATATGTGCCAAGAGAAAAGCCGCATCATAATTGGAGTTTGGAATTTTTTTATTTGCACTTTGGAGAGCTTTTGCCAGAGCAGTTAATCAGATATTGTATCTGGCAGGAAGCAAATGTTATGGAAGAAAGAAAAAAAACTATAAAAAATTTTTAAAATAAAAAACTGATCAAGATATTCTTTTAAAATTCAAAAATATAAAAACTACTTTTATTCCATATAAACTAAATAAATTATATAAATACAAAAATGACTGAATAATATTATAATCCACCAAACTTCTTTCTCTTCTTTACTGTAATTGCCACAATACTGTCAGCTACATATCTCCTTCAAAACACTCACATCAAGCATGGAGGTTTCAACTTGGTTAAACCCAATAATTTCCAAAGAAAAATATCACATTTAATTGATTTTATTGTAATGTACTTTGAGTTCCGTGTGATGTTATGACCTTCAGCTATAGTCTTATTGCTGTTCCCTATTATCAGTTTGAGGCACTAGGTTAAAATATGACCTTTAACAATTACCAAAAGGGATCATCTGTGTTTTCTCAACTTGAGAAGTTATGGGTTCTTTTAACCTTTTGAAGAAAGCTTTTATTCATCTAGCGTTATTTAAAAACCCAAATGACTTTTTGAGACACTTTCAATTCTGAAGAAAGAAGACATTTAAAGAAGGACAAGATAAGTATTAAAATTAAGCATTTAGTAATCAGGGTATGGATTCTTTCCTGTGATGTATTCATAAGCATGTGAACATTCAGTATTATTGCAACTTGATGTCAACCCTATTTAGAGAACCAAAAACCTTGAAAATCTTTTGAGCTTCTGAATATGACTGAAGAAGTCTCTGGTGATATTGCAGTTTGTCTGACAGTGTATAAATTCAAAAATTTTGAAGTTTTACTTTCCACATAAGTTGTCAGAGACTTTGATTTAACATTTATTTATTTAACATTTTCCACAGATTAAGAGCATTAATTAACAATTAATTAATAAAATGTGAAAAATATTGTCATAGCGAATGCTTGGATTCCATCTCAAATTAACTGGTGAGTTGAAAGAACTGAGTCACTACCATAAGGATCTAGTCATGTATTTCAGTATATTTTATGTTGACTGTAATTTTAAGGCAGAGGACAATTTAAATTTGACAGAAGGGGGCAAGTTCCTAAAAATAAGAGGAGGCATATAGACATATCTTGTAGCTCTGGAAGACAAAATTATGTAAGAAATTGTCCCCTACTTTTACCTATGTATAATAGATGGAAATACAGTGTTAGCTATCCTAAATAATATAGCAAAATAAGATAGTTAAGTGCTACATCAGACATAATTGACAATGTTTTAAAATATATAAATGAAGAAATTAAAAGATATGTGAATACAAAAAATAATTGTGAAATCAATATCAGAGTGAAATTAAAGTTAAAATTATCAAATAGTATAAATAATAATATGTTGTGATAAGAGATGTAGATTTTGAGGATATTAGAACACATAATATAATATATGTAGAAAAACATAGATGCTAAATATCTAAAATAAAAATTTTATAAATGCAAGATTTTGATACATTTTTCTAAGAATTTAAGAAATACTGTACACAAAAAGAAAAGAAATGGAAGGATTTGACAATATAGTTAACTGATTGTTTCCTCTAGTTACTTTCTTATGGAGAAATTACTTGAACAGAATAATCAACTTCATCAAAAACCCATGGGAGATTTATGATAAGTCAATTAGATAGTTATAAAAAATGCAACAAAATTAAAAGAGAGAAAAATAGTGAAAGAGTCATCTAGTATTCTAAGGTGTTTCTCTTTGACTGTAATCCAACATAATTAAAAATAAACCAAAACATAATAGATGTATGTAAAAGATGCCAATAGAATTCCATGAAGATAGAAAAATCTTTATAAAAACATTTAAATGAAACAACTGGATCATATGGTTAAGAAAATGTACCTCAACCCATACTTCAGGAAAAATGCTATAATTTCTAGAAGAAAATAGAGGAAGAAATCATCACCACATATGGCAGACAAAGATTATTTAGATGGAATACAACATTAACATTTTAAAATGATAAACTGAACTAACATAAACATTCAAACCACCTGCTTTTCAAAAGATACAATTTTTAAAAAAATGAAAAGACAAGTCACAGCCAGTGATAAACCTTCTCCATACATATATCTGTTAAAGGACTTGTGTCCAGAGTACATGAAACATTTTTATGGCTAAATATCAGTAAATTAAAAAAAAACTAGGAATGAATGAAAGACTTGAACTGATAACTACAAAAAATACATTACAAATAAATGTTCAGTAACCAAATGAATGAATGTGTAATATAAATTATATAAGGGAAATGCAAATTAAAAAGCAATAAAATATCATCTTCATTCATTAGACCACAAAAATTAAAAATTCTGATGATAATTGTTTGCTTGCATGTGGAGCAACTGGAACTCTCGCCAATGTAAAAGTAAGTAGACAATGACATGAGTACTTTGGGAAACAGTTTGGCAGATAGGACCCAGCAATTGCACTCCTAGGATTAATTTTTAAAATGAAAACATTTGGCCAAACTATACCTATGCATAATTATTTATAAGTTTTATATTTAACAGTTGAAACTGGAAACAACCTAAATAACAAAAATAACAAAGGAATACATAAGCCATGGTATATTAATATTGAGGGATGCTAATAAGCCATGAATAAAAAAAATGAACTACTGATACACAAAACTAAGTGTCTGAATTCCAAAAGGAATACGCTGTGTAAAATCTACCAAGATTTTATTTTGGTAGGATTATCTTTTTTTTTTTTTATTATACTTTAAGTTTTAGGGTACATGTGCACATTGTGCAGGTTAGTTACATATGTATACATGTGCCATGCTGGTGCGCTGCACCCACTAACTCGTCATCTAGCATTAGGTATATCTCCCAATGCTATCCCTCCCCCCTCCCCACACCCCACCACAGTCCCCAGAGTGTGATATTCCCCTTCCTGTGTCCATGTGATCTCATTGTTCAATTCCCACCTATGAGTGAGAATATGCGGTGTTTGGTTTTTTGTTCTTGCGATAGTTTACTGAGAATGATGGTTTCCAATTTCATCCATGTCCCTACAAAGAACATGAACTCATCATTTTTTATGGCTGCATAGTATTCCATGGTGTATATGTGCCACATTTTCTTAATCCAGTCTATCATTGTTGGACATTTGGGTTGGTTCCAAGTCTTTGCTATTGTGAATAATGCCGCAATAAACATATGTGTGCATGTGTCTTTATAGCAGCATGATTTATAGTCATTTGGGTATATACCCAGTAACGGGATGGCTAGGTCAAATGGTATTTCCAGTTCTAGATCCCTGAGGAATCGCCACACTGACTTCCACAATGGTTGAACTAGTTTACAGTCCCACCAACAGTGTAAGAGTGTTCCTATTTCTCCACATCCTCTCCAGCACCTGCTGTTTCCTGACTTTTTAATGATTGCCATTCTAACTGGTGTGAGATGATATCTCATAGTGGTTTTGATTTGCATTTCTCTGATGGCCAGTGATGATGAGCATTTTTTCATGTATTTTTTGGCTGCATAAATGTCTTCTTTTGAGAAGTGTCTGTTCATGTCCTTCACCCACTTTTTGATGGGGTTGTTTGTTTTTTTCTTGTAAATTTGTTTGAGTTCATTGTAGATTCTGGATAAAAAATATGGAACGCTTCATGAATTTGCGTGTCATCCTTGCGCAGGGGCCATGCTAATCTTCTCTGTATCATTCCAATTTTAGTATATGTGCTGCCGAAGCGAGAACACCATGTTGGCCAGGCTGGTCTCGAACTCCTGACCTCAGGTGATCTGCCCACCTTGGCCTCCCAAAGTGTTGGGATTACAGGCGTGAGCCACCAAGCCTGGCCGGATTATCTTTTCTGAATTTCTGTAAGTAGATTTACTTAACTATGGTAGAAATCCAGTCAATGGTGTTTGAAGTAGAGATTGGGGATGAAGATTTACTACCAAAATGTAAATGAAAACTTAATCTGTTGATGGAAAAGTATTATAACTTGATATAACCCTGGTAAATAAATTTTTTCAAGCCCACTGGACTGTTACACACAATATGTGTGAATTTTATTTTAGGTAAATTGTACCTCAATAAAGTCAATAAAAATGAACCGAAATGAGTACAATTTCCTGATTATTAAGAAACCTGTACAGGTAACACAAGACAGCATGTAATATACTACTATCAAGCAGAATTTATTATCTGAGTATAATTTGGTTACCTATCAGAAATCTATCTATTTATCTATTTCTCTCTCCAACAATTAAAGATGAAAATTCATATGATAATAAACTCAATAATGCAATTTGACAAAGATAAGCTTTCTCAATGAATGAACTATGAAAAATAGGAATAGAAGATTATCTTCCATAAGAGTAAAAAATATTTATTGTAAAAAGCAAAACAATAAAATGATCTGTTACAATCAGAAACGTTTGAAGTTTGCCTCTAGTCACAATAACAGTAAACAGGTTCGTCAGTATTATAACAACTTCAGAAAGGCTAAAAAACAATCTCATGCATACATTAACAAAATAATCATTTATGCTAATATTAGAATCATATAACTACAAAACTCAGCAGACAAAGTTTTTTTTAAAATAAAGCAATAAAATATTTCATAATATGGTTAGGTAATTATGAAATATATATTAAAAACAGGTAATACACTTCTATTACAGGAAGAATTATCTTAAAGACAAGGAGGTAATATTGATACCAGTATATTATCAATGGCAAAGCTAAATAATTTCAAGTAATAAAGTAAACACAAAGTCAAAGGAAAAATAGTTTATAAAATTATATTTAGGTACATAAATGGCACTCAAAATTCTGTAATGTTTCTCCAAGGAGTGTGTGTGAAAGAGGAGAAAAAGACAAACACACACACACACACACACACACTGGGGTGCTGTTTGGAGGAACATAACAGAATCTGATGACTCTCCAAAATATCATAAACAAAATCCAGATACAATTGACAGAACTCAAATTGCAAACTCTTGACCCTTGTGAAGTGAGTGGCAGCAAAAATCTGTTTTGTTAATTAGCCTTAGCTTTATCTGGGTTGCTTGAAACTGCCATAAACATGTGTGACTGATTCATAATCTCAGGGATGGACTGAATTTATGCTCAGAATTTGGAGTGCCCCTCTCTGTTTACCTCCTATCTGGCATTTCTCTCTTATGTTTCAGTGTCTACAATTGCCTCAACTTTGTTCTCTAGTACTCCAAAAGTAAGACCGCTGATTTTATATCCAAGTTTTAGCCACCCACATGACATATTCTGGGTTGTAGTTTAAGACTAAAAGCCATTAAAAAAAATAAAAACCACACAAAAATATATCCAGTGATGTTTTCCTTCTTCAAGGTTTCAACTTCCTTCCAGTATCTGCCTTCCCTTGGTTGCTGTCCAGTGCCCTTAGACAGCTGTTTGTTTGTCTGGAGTTTAGATGTTATCTACAGGATGATTGGTTTGAAAGGAGATACTTGTGTAACACTAGGGGCAGAAACCTCTTTTTTTAATGTTTCCAGAAAAAAATATTATTTGAGCAAAAAAAAAAAAAAAGTCCAAATTTACCAGTTCTTGAAATGTTAATTTTAGAGGTACTTACATAATTGTATGAATTGAATTCAAGTTCATATAGAATTAATGTAACTTATTTATTGTGAAATTGAAAGAGAATGAGAGTTAAAAATGTTAAAAACCAATGGAGAGAAGACTTGATTTGCAAGATACCAGAATGTTTGGAAATGTAATCAAATAAATATGAATTTGTTATATGAATAGATTATCAGAACAGAAAATTCAGAAGTTAATTATAGTACTAAAATAAGATACTACAAACAAGGCATTTCAATACAATGAGAAAATAATAGGTGATTTATTTAGTGATTTTTTTGCACAACTTAATATTTACCTAGAAAAAGGTAAAATTTTACCTATCTATATATATAGTTTTTAAAATACAATTTTAAATGTATAACATAAATATTTTAATAAATCTATGAGTGGTTGTTTGGGGGTGGTGTAAGAAGGAAGCCCTCTTATCCAAAACTTGAAGCCTAAAAACTGTAAAATAAGAAGAAAAAAATATTTATTGTGTACAAATTTCAACTTTAGTTTGGTAAAAGTATAAACAAAAGCAGTATGTGAGTAATAAACTTGGATTAAAAAATTACATATAGTACATATTCATGCAAAGAGGACAAAATCTATAATATACAGAAAGCACTTACAAGTTAATAAAAGAGAAGACAAAATTAAACATAGAATGGGCAGCGCTATGACTAAGATACAGAAAGGCAATCCATCTGGCCATCAAACATAAGAATAGAAAATTTAAAACATTTAGACAAGAAAACAGTCAGATTAGCAGATTATAAGAATGAATAACAAACTTTATTTTGCATAGTTTGGAGATGGTAGGGGGTATATTTATACATTGCTACAGGGAAACTGAGTGTTGGAAAGCAATTTACTAAAATCAATTAAAATATAACAAGTTTAATTTACTGATCCCACTGTAGAAATCTACATCATGGAAATAACAGACAAGGCCTCTCTTTACAAAATAGTTTAGAAGTAGTATAAGAATATGACTGAGTGACCATCCACACAGAGAAACTAGTCTTTTCTTTTTTTTTTTTTTTTTGAGACAGGTTCTGGCTCTGTTGCCCAGGCTGGAGTGTACTGGTGCAATCTTGGCTCACTGCAACCTCTGCCCCCTGAGTTCAAGTGGTTCTCTTGCCTCAGCCTCCCAAGTAGCTGGGATTACAGGTATGTAACACCACACCTGGCTAATTTTTGTATTTTTTGCCATGTTGGCCAGACTGGTCTTGAACTCCTAGACTCAAGCCATCTGCCTGATTCGGCCTCCCAAATTGTTGGGATTACAGGCATGAGCCAGCTTGCCTGGCCTCTTATTAATATATTTTTTTCCCTCGATATGTATCAAAACCAAGTATTGATTTTTTTTTTAGTTAAGTGTTTTATTTCATACAAATGTTGATTCACGCACACTTGTGAAAAATGTACAAAGGTCCTTTGTACTCTTTACCCCATTTCCTCCATGGTAACTTCTTTCATAAGCATAATACAAGATTACAACCATGATACTAACATAGAAACAACAAAGATACAGAACATTTCCTTCACCAGAAAGATCAGATATGTTGTAGTTTCTTAGTCACACCTGCTTAACTCCCATCCACACACCTTGTTTGACCCCTAGCTACTGTAATTGGTTTCCAATTTTTATAACTTTGCCATTTAAATTTTTTTCTTTCTTTTTTTCTTTTTTGAGGTGGAGTTTTCCCCTTGTAGCCTAGGCTGGTGTGCAGTGGTGCGATCTCAGCTCACTGCAACCTCTGCCTCCCGGGTTCAAGCCATTCTCCTGCCTCAGCCTCCCGCGTAGCTGGGACTACAGGCATGTGCCACCACGCCCAGCTAATTTTTGTATTTTTAGTAGAGACGGGGTTTCACCATGTTGGCCAGGATGGTCTCAATCTCTTGACCTCGTGATCCGCCCGCCTCGGCCTGCCAAAGTGCTGGGATTACAGGCATGAGCCACCACACCCGGCCTAAAATATTTTATATTCATGGAATCGTATAGTTGTTAAACTTTTGGGGTTGATTTTTTCTTCTGTCAGCATAATTCTCTGAAGATCCATGCAAGTTGTCGTATCACTAATTCCTTTTAAAGCTGAGTAGTATTCCGTGATATGGATGTATCACAGTTTATTGGAAAGACATTTGGGTTGTTGCTAGTTTTTGAACTACCTTTGTTATAAATGAAGCTTCTATAAGCACTCAGGTACAAGTGTTTAGGTAAATATAAGCCTTCATTTCTTTGGGATAAATGCTCAGGAGTACAAATGCTGTATTACATGGTAGTTGCATGTTTAATGTCAAACTGTTTCCCACAATAATTATAACATTTTACATTCCCATCAGCAATATCTGCGTGATCAGTGTCTCCATATAGATGCTGGCATTTAGTATTGTCGTTGTTTTTTACTTTATCCGTTTAGGTAGGTGTGTTGTGATATTAAATTTTGGTTTTAATTTGCAATTTTCTAATGATTAATGATATTGAAGACCATTACCTGTGCTTGTCAGAATATCCACTTCTATAATATCTGTTCATGTTTTTTCTCATTTTCTAACTAAAGTTTTGCATAGTAAGAATTTGTAAAATATATACTAGATACTAGTCTTTTGTTGGCCATGTGGTTTCTATGTCTCTAGGTAGTCTTTTCATTTTATTAAGAGGGATTTTGCAGAGCAGAGTTTATAATTTTGATGTTCAATTTGCCATTTTTTTCTTTTTATGAATCATGTTTTTGACATGATGTCTAACAGCATTGCCTGACTTTAGATCCTAAAAATGCTCTCCTATTTATTCCTAATAGATATAATTTTAAAATTTTATTTCTTTCTACCAGTATCCAATTTTAGTTTTTTAATTTTAATTTTACGTTCATGGATACATGTGCAGGTTTGTTATACAGGTAAATTATGTGTCATGGGGGTTTGGTGTACAGATTATTTCATCTCCCAGGTAATAAGCATAGTATCTGATAGGTAGTTTTTTTGATTGTCCCTCTCCTCCCATCCTCAACCCTCAAGTAGATCCCAGTGTCTGTAGTATCCCCCTGTGTCCATATGTACTCAATGTTTAGCTCCCACTTATAAGTGAGAACATGTGGTATTCATTTTTTTGTTTTTTGTTCCTGTGTTAGTTCACTTAGGATAATGGACTCCAACTCCATCCATGTTGCCGCAAAAGACATATTTCTGTTTGTGGTCAATTTTGAGTTAATTTTTGTATAAATTGTAAAAATTAGGTTGAGGTTGTTGCTATTATTATTGTTACGCTTGGATATTCAATTGCTGTAGCATCAATTTTTGAAAAGATTTTCCTTTCTCCATTAAATTGCTTTGGCCTATTTGTCTGGTCCATTTTCGGGTTCATCCTGCCTTGCTCCCTGTCTTAGGGAGAAAGCATTCAGTTTTTCACCATTAAGAATAATCTTAGCCAGTTTTCCCAGCACCATTTATTAAATAGGGAATCCTTTCCCCATTTCTTGTTTTTGTCAGGTTTTTCAAAGATCAGATGGTTGTAGATGTGTGGTATTAAATGGGATCTAATTAAACTAAAGAGCTTCTGCACAGCAAAAGAAACTCTACCATCAGAGTGAACAGGCAACCTACACAATGGGAGAAAATTTTTACAATCTTCCCATCTGACGAAGGGCTAATATCCAGAATTAAACAAATTTACAAGAAAAATTCAAACAACCCCATAAAAAAGTGGGCAAAGGATATGAATAGACACTTCTCAAAAGAAGACATTTATGCAGCCAACAGACACATGAAAAAATGCTCATCATCACCGGCCATCAGAGAAATGCAAATCAAAACCACAATGAGATACCATCTCACAACAGTTAGAATGGCAATCATTAAAAAGTCAGGAAAGAACAGGTGCTGGAGAGGATGTGGAGAAACAGGAACACTTTTACACTGTTGGTGGGACTATAAACTAGTTCAACCATTGTGGAAGACAGTGTGACGATTCCTCAAGGATCTAGAATTAGAAATACCTTTTGACCCAGCCATCCCATTACCGGGTATATACCCAAAGGATTATAAATCATGCTGTTATAAAGACACATGCACACGTATGTTTAATGTGGCACTATTCACAATAGCAAACACTTGGAACCAAGCCAAATGTCCATCAATGATAGACTGGATTAAGAAAATGTGGCACATATACGCCATGAAATACTATGCAGCCATAAAAAAGGGTGAGTTCATGTCCTTTGTAGGGACATGGATGAAGCTGGAAACCATCATTGCGAGCAAACTATCACAAGGACAGAAAACCAAGCACCACATGTTCTCACTCATAGGTGGGAATTGAACAATGAGAACACTTGGTCACAGGGTGGGGAACATCATGCACCAGGGCCTGCCGTGGGGTTGGGGAGAGGAGAGGGATAGCATTAGGAGATATACCTAATGTTAAATGATGAGTTAATGGGTGCAGCACACCAACATGGCACATGTATACATATGTAACAAACCTGTACGTTGTGCACATGTACCCTAGAACTTAAAGTATAATTAAAAAAAGAAAAAAAAAGAATAATCTTAGCTGTATGTTTTTGTAGGTGCTTTTCATTAATTTGGAAAAGTTATCCTCTATAGTTCACTGAGTTTTATCATGAATGTGTGTTGAATTATGGTTTTCTTTATCTTAGAATTTCTTGATTTTCTCTTTATTCCTGAAAGATATTTTCACTGCATATAGGATCTGGGTTGACAGTTATTTCCTTTCATCATTTAAAAAATGTCATGCCATTTCCTTCTAGCCTCCATGGTTTCTGATGAGAAATCCTCTGTAATTTAACTTATTTTTTTCCACTAAAGGTAAGCTGTCATTTCTCCCTTGCTACTTTCACGATTTTTTCTTTGTTTTTAGTTTTCAGAAGTTTGACTAATAAGTGCGTTGGTGTGGATTTCTTTAGGTTTATTCTGTTTGGGTTTTGTTCTGATTTTTGAAACTATAGGTCTATGTCTATTTCAAATGTGTGAAATTTTTAGCTGTGATTTCTTCCTATGCTTTATTGTCCCTGTTCTTTTTCTCCTCTCCTTTAAGAACTGGGATGACACAGAAGTTGGTTTTTTTTTTTTTTTTTTTGGTTGTAGTCCCAAAGGTCCAAGTGTCACTGTTAATTTTTTTTTTGGCAGCAGAGCAGGGGATGGGGGAAGTGAAAGGTGGTACTGTGTTATGAGACTCTGGATCTTAAGTAAAATTTTAATTTTAGCTGCCTTCTTTTGATAGCACATTGGTAGCAGGTAGAGGGTGGTGCTTTTTTAATGCTGAGGACAGGTGGAATTCCTGGTTCCCTACTCAGCTTCTGTTGACATTATAAGTGATGGACTTTTCATTATTTCTGGCACAGTGTGAGTACTCCTCTCCATGAAGACTTCACTGATACCTCCCTGCCTGGAAGACACCTTGTTACTATTTCCCATGTGGTCTCCACTGACTCCATAGTAGGGGGCTTCATTACACATTTGGATGATAGTCCTGACTCCCTACTTGATTTTCTCAGATAACGCCTTGGTTTGGGAGGTAGGGCGAGGAGTGGTTGAGTGTCTCCTTGAAATGTGGCATGGCTGGAAATCTAGCCTCAACACTTGACATTTTGTGGTGAAATTGAGTGTAGGACCACTGTTATTTCTGTGGGCTTTGGCTGCTGGAAAGCAATTATGGTCTAAAGGTTTTGTATCTCGTTAGATTACCCGTTTTCTGTTCTTTTGGCTGGAAAGAGTAGACTTATGTTTAGTTGGCTGTTTGTGTGTGTGTTTGTGTGTGTATGAGTGTGTCTGTAGCTATTATTGTTCCAGGTTACTGGCTTCTCCAGCATTTATTCTATGATATAGTAGTAAAAAGAAAACTCAGAGGTCTCTGCCATGCCCATCTTCAGATTTTAAAGCTCCTAGCTAGTTTTATTTTCTTTACCTTTCAAAACACTACTACATCTCCCCAGCAACAGAGTTAGGCAGTGGGATATTTTGAGAGTAAAAAAACGCAACTTCCACTGTAAAATTAGGCTAGCATGTACACACAAATACATACAGCCACCCTAGTAATGTGGAATAATAGAAAATAATGTCAATGCTAATCAATGGAGGAATGTATGTTTTTTAAAGTATGATACATTTCGCAAAAGGCAGCCATAGAGAGATAATGGACCCCTTAAAACCATGACTAAAAGGTTTTAGAATTGACTTGGAAGGATTCCAAAGGTGTTACTAAGAGAGAAAAAGTAGGATTCAGAATAGTGTGCATACTTCTCATTTTTTAAAAACAATGACATAAAATGAACCTTGTATATGTAGATGAGCATCCATCTTTGTATGCTTATGTGTGTATATGCATATTTACATTTTGAAAATTGTTAAGATAGGTTAAGGGACAGGTGTAGGGAAAGTGATGATTTGCTTGAGAGGAGAGTGAGAAATGGGAGAGTCAAATAAAAATATAAAGATAAAACTACAATTAAAAGAAACTCATCTTGTATGATATGATCATATTTATGCATTTTTACAAAATTGAAGGGGCACATAAACCTGCAACCATGAAGGCTTAAAGATAATGATATCATCATTCTCTGCCTGAGGTACTATTTCTTAATACTATCATTTAAAAGAAATGAATATTAGTTATTTTTTTCTCTTCCATTAATTCCTTAATTTTTTTATCAGTCCAATTAGCAACAAGACAAATACAGTCATTTGTCGCTTAATGATGGGGATACATTCTGAGGGATGCATCCTTAGGTGATTTTGTCATTGTGCACACATCATAGAGTGCACTTACACAATCCTAGATGGTATAGTCTGTCACTGATCTAGGCTATATTGTACAACCCATTGCTCTTAGCCTACAAACCTGTTCCACATGTACTGCATGGAATATTGAAGCAATTATAATACAATTTGTTTGTGTATCTAAATATGTATAAACATAGAAAAGATACAATAAAAATACAATACAAAAGATACAAAATGGTACTACTTTATAGGACACCTACCATGAATGGAGCTTGCAGGACTACAAGCTGCTCTAGGTGAGTCAGTGAGTGAGTGGGGAGTGAAGGTGAAGGCCTAGAACATTGCTATACACTACTTCATTTCGCCTACACTAAATTTATTTTTTTAAATTTCCTTCTCCAATAGTAAATTAACCTTAGCTTACTTTAATTTTTCTTTATAAACTTGTTTTCTGTAACTTTATTTATTTATTTATTTATTTTTTGGTGACAGAGTCTCATCCTGTTGTCCAGGCTGGAATGCAGTGGCATGATCATGGCTCACTGCAACCTCCACCTCCCAGTTTCAAGCGATCCTCCTGTCTCAGCCTCCCAAGTAGCTGGGACAGGCATGCAACACCACGCCTGGCTAATGTTTGTGTTTTTTATATTTATTTATTTATTTATTTTTGAGATGGAGTCTTGCTCTGTCAAAAGTCTCACTCTGTTGCCCAGGCTGGAGTGCAATGGTGTGGTCTCAGCTCACTGCAACCTCCACCTCACAAGTTCAAGTGATTCTCCTGTCTCAGCCTCCCCAGTAGCTGGGATTGCAGGCATGTGTCACCGTGCCTGGATAGTTTTTCTATGCTTAGTGGAGATAGGGTTTCACCATGTTGGCCAGGCTGGACTCAAACTCCTGACCACAAGTGATCTGCCAGCCTCAGCCTCCCAAAGTGCTGCGATTACAGGCATGAGCCACCGGGTCTGGCTTTTTTGTGTTCTTTAGCAGAGACAGGGTTTAGCCATGTTGCCCAGGCCAGTCCTGAATTCCTGAGCTCAAGTCTTCTACCCACCTCAGCATCCCAAAGTGCTGGGATTATAGGCATAAATGAGTCACCGCACCTGGCCTTTTTTTTTTTCTCTAACTTTTTTGGCTCTGTTATAACAATACTTCACTTAAAACACAAATACATTGTACAGCTGTACTAAAATACTTCATTTCTTTATATTCTTATTTTATAAGGTTTTGTCTTTCTAAATTTTTATTTCTTTTTAATTTTAAACTTTTTTGTTAACAAAGACACAAACACATCTTAGCCTAGGACTACACAGTATCAAGATAATCAATGTCACTGTTTTCTAATTCCACGTCTTGTGTCACTGGAAAGTCTTCAGGGCCAATAATATGCATGAAGCTGTCATGTCCTATGATAACGATGCCTTCTTCTGGAATATCTCCCAAAGGACCTGCCTGAGACTGTTTTAAGTTGACTTAAAAAAAAAATAGTACAAGGAATACCCTGTAAAATAAAAACATAAAATATGGCAAATATATAAACCAATAACATAGTCTCATTATCATCAAGCATTATGAATTGTACATAATTGTATGTGCTATATATTTTATAGGACTGGTATCAAAGTAGGTTTGTTTACAACAGCATGATCACAAACATGAGTGATGCATTGTATTAGGACATTATGGCTGTTACAGTATCACTAGATGATAGGAATTTTCCAGCTCCATTATAATTTTAGGGACCACCATAGTATATACAATCTGTTGTTGACTGAAAAATCATTATGTGGTGCATTCCTGTGTAGAAAAATGTCTCTATGGACTCCCTCTGGGCACGAATGTATATATTTTTCTCTAAGTCACCCTCTAAAAATATAATTCAGGCTTTGTTCATTTCTCATCCACATAGTTACATGTTTAGAACTTGTGTGTCAATTTTGTGACACACAAGGTCACAAACGTGACCTAGAGAAAAAAAAATATACCCTTCACCTCTACCACAATCTCCATACTCTAAAACCTCTTAAATATGTCATGAAATACATGGAAAAAATCTAATTACTTGCCATGAAATAGGAGACCTTTCATGGCGTTATTCTTGTTTATTTAAGTCCTAAATTTATCATATATTTATGAATTAATAAACACTGCATACACGTGTTGGTAAAACTTACCACACTTAAATATAGTTTTAAACAAATATTCAGATTTGTGCATTAAGCCCAAAGAATGATGGGTCCCAGAGGCTGGAAAGGAGTGTGGAGAGCAGGGAAAAAAGAGAGGATGGTTAATGGGTACCAGGATTCAGTCAGATAGAATGAATACCTAGTGTTTGGTAGCACAATAGACTATGGTTAACAATAATTCATTGCATATTTTAAAATAACTAATAGAGTGGAATTACAATGTTCCTAACACAAATAAAAGAAATGGTAATACTTGAGGTGATAGATACTCCAATTATCCTGATTTGGTTATTACACATTGTTTGCTTGTATCAAAATTTCACAAATACCCCATAACTACATAAAACTATTATACACCCATAATAATTACAAATAATTTGCATCTCTTTTGACTCTGGCAATAACTTTTTAGCAAGTTAAAACCAACATCTAGTTGAAACAAATAGTTCTGCCATCACACTTTCTTTCCTTCATTGCTTACTGCCAATTTACTTGTGGCTTCATTTCTCATCTGTGACAAAATTTTCATTTTCAAATAATTTATGTTGTTTCTTTGAATTGTTTGACATGGTGATTAAATTTTAAAGGTAATACATTGAGTTTTTCTTTTTAATACTGAGTTTTATTTCACATATATATTTTTGTCTCCCCACCATTTCCATGTCTGACTACCACTACTACTATGTCCTATCATACCACTCCATACATACTTAAAACTAAGCAAAGGGTGGAGTTCCATCTTTAAAAACTAAACAGGCATTTTGGACAACACATCCTTGGCAGTGGAATCTGGACAACATTTATCAAACATGGTAGGGAAAATTCTCACTCTGCATTATAAAAAGGACAGCCAGATATCAACTGTTACAGAAATAAAATAAGAGGGAAAACTTTAACAAATTGTTTGAACTATTTTCTTAAAGAGACTTCCTCCACTGCCAGAGATCTTGAACAGCCTCCTCCTCAGTCATCCGGAAGCAATTCTTCACATAAATCATGAACTTGGCTTCCACTTTGGGAAGGGAACCACTTTTTCTATACTTGCTTGCATTTTTGCTTTAATGTCCTCTACAGCATTTGGTTCTTTTGGTGTTTTAGGAGTTTTTCCTGTTTTTTGTAGGATTTTTGTTCTTTGATCTTGGTGTCGATGACGGTTTTGAGTCTTTTCCACTCTGATTTGAATTTTGTGAATTTTGGCTGGAGTATCTCGTATAGATTTCTTCACTGGCGCTTTTTCTTCAGTTTCCTCATCATCAAAATCATCACCATCATCATCATCATCAGCTTCATCATCATCTTCATCACTAGCAAGTTTTACTTTTTTCTGTGGAAACTTGCTACCACCTCCAGGGGGAGAAGGCTTTCCAGATATACTTAAGAGTTTCAAATCCTCCTCCTCTTCATCTTCTGACTCTGCATTTTCCTCCCCAGCTACTAAGTGCTGTCCACTAATATGCACTGGCCCTGAACCCAACTTCAACCGTAAGAGCACTGGTGGTGTTATTTCAAAGCCCCCAAGGGAAACCATTGGATGTACAGGCATTGTCAAAGTTGTCAGCGTTACTTTAATTGGAATCCCTTCGTAATTCATTGCCTCTGCTTCAACAACGTGCAATTCATCCTTTGCACCAGCCCCTAAACTCACCGTTCTTAAAGATAACTGGTGCTCATTTTCATCATTATCCACCTTAAAGTGATCATCTTTGTTGGCCTTTAGTTCACTACTGAAAAGATAATTCTAGGGCCTCAGGGGGGACATGTCCATGTCCATCGAATCTTCCATCGCGTGGCGGCACGCACTTAGGTAGGGGAGAAGGCAGATGGAGATAAACGACCACTGCTCAGGAGAACAGTCGCTCAGGACAGAATCACATCAGGGACATTGAGTTTTTAATATCGCATATTTTAATCTTATATGAGCTTATAAAAATTGATTTTTAAATTGTTTCTTTCCAAGGGTCTGAATTAGTTCTAAGAAATGTGTGAACAGTTTTGTCGTTTTTCATCAAAGCAGAAGAATTTCAACTGTTTAAATACATGCTTTCAGCTCTAATTACTCATTAGAGAAAATAAGTTAAAAATGTATGGTTTTAATATTTATGTTAAAGAACAAAATCAAAACTTTCCCTAATATATGGATTAACTGATTGGTACAATTAACTAGTAATGAATGTAAAATTACTCTGGCATATCTCATTATAGTGTTAGTCTAAATTTAAATTTATAATTATATATACGCATATATAAAATGAAAGAATTGCATGTAAATCACTTATAAAAAAAGACTTTATGAAATGAGGTTAAAAAAATCCAAAGATAAATCAAGCTACTTCCCTTGGAAAGCTGACACCTTTCATATGATTTTATTAAATTTTGACCCATTTAAGTCATACAAAATAGTGGACTCATATTAAATGAAGCACAAATAAAGAAATAGCCAAACAACAATTTTATCAAGGGGACATGTCAAATTACCTAGAAATTATATTACCCTTTTGCAAGCACTATCCTAAATAATTTGAGAACAGAGATGACATTTAAAAGTAAAGAAGAAAATAGGAAGAGAAGATTGTAGGAGGAAAGATGTATTTCCTTTGCTGATATTTAACACTATCATTTTTCTTAATTATTCTTGACATTTCACACATTTCACCCATTATTCCCTGAGCTCCCCTAAAGCACAGTTTTTTTTAAAAAATGTAGGGCTACTTACTTTTGAGGACAAATTGTACATTGCTGTTCTTTAATAAATTCAACCTTTTATTCTTGATCCATCCCTCATATATAAGCAGATAGCACCACCTGTCTTATAAGCAGGTGCCTTTATAGCATGGATTTCTGTAAACATGCTGCTAAAAGTAGAATTAATTGCTTAGATTGAATGAAGTAGGGAGGCATTTGAATATCTAGCATTTAGAATAAGTAAACTATTGATAATTAAAATTATATACTCTTTAGATATTTACATTATATATTTTGAATTTTAAAGAACATCAAAAGCAATGCAAATTCTTAATTAACATTGATAGTATAAATATCTTTCATATCTTGAACCTACAAATTTAAGAGTCTAGCTATATTCCGTTATTCTTTAAGCAAAATAACCACGTTTATTACTTTGTTTCTTTTAGTGTTTGTCCTTTAGCCACATATATCCATATTAATTAAAGTACATGTATTACTTTAAAATTTGTTGTGATACCTTAGATTTCATGTTTGCCTATATAATATGCAAAATCATACACTGACATCATATTGTAAATGAGAGCTTTATCTTATTCTCCTTTATATAATTTGTATTTCAAGAAGTATAGATATTTTAATTAAAATTAGTCTACTTTAATATCCATAATCTTATCTATATTATATGAAATTTACTGAAGAAAAGCTAAAACCAAGTAATTGGCCATTTTTACCTATTTGAGATTTCAGAAAATCTTGCTTTCTAAAACTTAGTAGGATTTTGGTAAAACAAACCAAAACTATAGATTAAGACATTGTCTAGCTGAACTGGATTAAAGAAAAATACAAATATTTGTATTGGTACATCTTCAGTATTCACAAGGAGAGAAAGCATGACAGCAAGTAAAAAGAAAAATTAAAATAAACTAATGTTATCACCTATTTAATGTTACATAGTAATACTGTTGATGAATAAATATTTCTATAAAGTATCAGAAATTAAGATTCCAGCATATAGCCAGAAGAATTACTTTTAATAATACATATCTATGTGTATATCAAGCACAATTTTTTTTAAAAAAACTAAAGATATTAAAAGTAAAGTGTCCCTTAATTTATACTCAAATATTTTTGGGAAAAAAATATAAAAATCTACTTTTTTCTTAAATGATTGCTTGTCTTTAAACTTTTTATTTTATAAGTTAATTTCTTAGGCATAGAAAACTTTTTAGTAGCATGCATTGCATTAAGTCTTACAAGTACGTGCAACAAAACTAGTGGATTTCAAGATTCCATTTTCGAGGCTTGAATGCTATGTTTAGTAGTGTAATGACACTCACTACTGAGTGAGTGTCAGACATCTGGTGTTGTTTTCTCTAAAGCATAGGGACAATGGGCAAAACAAAACTAATGATTCTGTGAGAATGTAATTGTATTACCATTATTATACATAAAGGTGTATTTTAAACTGTAATATATCACAAGCAAGTTTTTACACTTCTATCCATTATTTGATTGGTACTTTCATTGAAATTTGTAACATTTACAAAACTTATTAATTTGAAAATATGTTCATGTACTTACAATTACATTAAATTATAAATTAAATAATACTTCAACATTTGAATTATAATATTCAAATGAAAGTTGTGAAGAAAGCAAATGCCACGTATAATTGCCATGTATATTGATATGTGAATAGAAATACATCAGCACAAATACTCAAAAAGAATAACATACTAAAATAATTTCATACAATACTGCAGTTTTAAGTTGTATGTTTGCTGATTCATTAAAGGAACTTTTGAATAAATATACAAAAATCGCTAGCATTCCTTGACACCAACAGTAGTCAAGCTGCAAACCAAATCAGGAATGCAATCCCATTCACAGTAGCCACAAAAAGAATAAAATACCTAGGAATACAGTTCACCAGGAAGGTGAAAGATTTCTACAGTGAGAATTACAAAACATTGCCCAAAGAAATCAGAGATGACACAAACAAATGGAGAAACATTCCATGCTCATGGATATGCAGAATCAATACGAATAAACTGGCCACACTGACCAAAGCATATTACAGATTCAATGCTGTTCCTATCAAACTACCAATAACATTCTTCACAAAACTAAAAAGAAAAAACTATTTTAAAATTTATATGGAACCAGATAAAGAGCCCAAATAGGCAAGGCAATCCTAAGCCAAAAGGATAAGCTGAAAGCATTATGTTACCCAAGTTCAAACTATACTACAGGGCTACAGTAACCAAAACAGTATGGTACTGGTACAAAAACAGGCACACAGACCAATACAACCGAATAAGAGCCCAGAAATAATTCTGCACACCTACAGTCATCAGATCTTTGACAAAGCTAACAAAAACAATAAGCCAGTTATCCCAGCACCATTAAAAAATGTGATGTGATTAGTGCTCAACATCACTAATTATCAGAGAAATGCAAATCAAAACCAAATTGAGATATTACCCCACAGCTGTTAGAATGGCTATTATCAAAAAGAAAAAAAGTTGGAGAAGACTGGACAAAAAGGATGAGTTACTGTAGATGAGAATGCACAACCATTATGGAAAACAGTATTAAAGTCCTTTAAAAATTAAGAATAGAACTACCCTATGATCTAGCAATTCCACTTCTAGATATATATCCAAAAAGGGAAAAAGAATCACATACTTGCAGAGTTATTTGCACTCTCGTGTTCATTGCAACATTATTCACAATAGCTAAAATATAGAAACAAGCTATGTGTCACACAACAAATGAAATGGATAAAGAACACAATGCATTATTATTCAGCCTTAAGAAAGGAAATACTGCCATTTGCCAACAACATGGATAAACCCATAGAACATTATGTTAAGTGAAATAAGCTAGACATAGAAAGAGAGATACAGCATGATATCATTTGCACATAAAATCTAAAAAAGTGTTAAATGCATAAGTAACAGAGAGTAGAATTTGGGTTGTTAGGGCCTAGGATGTGGCAGAAAAGAGAAGATGTTGGTCAAAGAGTCAAAGAAACTTTCAATTATAAAATGAATAAGTTCTGGAGGCCTAACCTACAGTGTAATAACTATAGTTAATACTGTATTGTATACTTAAAATATGCTAACAGAGTAGATCTCAAGTGTTCTTACCCCCCACTCCCCAAACATACACATACATACAAAATAGTAATTATTGAATTGATGGATGTTAATTAACTTTATTATGTTCATCATTTTGCAATGTATATGTATATCAAAACATTGTTATACATCATAAATATATTCAATTTTTATTTTTCAATCATACCTCAGTAATACCAGGAAAAAAGCACTCCAGAAGGAAACAATGAGGGGAAAAAGAAATAGCTGATATGTTTTTCCATTAAAAAAATCCAACAGTGAATAAATTTGCTAAGCAAAAAATAAAATGTTCATTCTGTGGTATACCTGTTGGCTTTTTGTTAGCCTTTGGAGAAATGTCTATTCAGGTCCTTTGCTATTTTTAAATAAGTTTTTTTATTTTTTTTAATTTTTTTTGCTATTCAGTTGTATGAGTCCTTTGTATATTTTTGATATTAACTCTTATCAGATATATAGTTTACAAATAGTTTCTTCCCATTCTGAAGATTGCCTTTTCTTTTTATTAACTGTTTTCTGTGCAGTAGCTTTTGAGTTTGATGTAAGCCCATTGATTAATTTTGCTTTTGTTCCTTGCACTACTGGTGTCATACAAAAAAATCAGTATCAAGATCAGTATCAGGGAGACTTTTCCATATGTCTTCCAGGGCTTTTATGATTTCAAGCCTTTAATTCATTTTTAGTTGATTTTTGGGTGTGGTGTAAACTAAGATTCCAGTTTTACTCTTTTGCTTATGGACATCCAGTTGTCCAAACACTATTTCTTGAAGTGACTATCTTTACCTACTATATGTTTTCAGCACCTTTGTAAATGATTAGTTGACCTTATGAGTGAGTTTATTTCTAAATGCTCTATTTTGTTTCATTCATATATGTGCCTGTTTTTATGCCAGTAATATATTGTTTTGAGTGCCATAGCTTTAAAGTATAGTTTCAAATCAGGAAATGTGATGTCCCTAGCTTTATTCTATGTGTCTAAAGATTAATTTTCCTATTTGGATTTTTTTTGTAGTTCCAAATTAATTTTAGGATTATTTTATTCTGTTTTGTGAAAAATGCCATGGGAATTCTGAAAGGGATTGCATTTAATCTGTAGATTTATTTGGGTAATACATCTTATAGTTTTTAGAGTACAGATCTTTTATTTCCTTGGTTAAATATATTTCTAAATATTGTATTGCATTTTATGCTGTTTACAATGAGATTGTTTTCCTTCTCTCTCAGAGAAGTCACTATTAGTGTTATTAGTGTATAGAAATACAACTGATTTTTGCACACTGATTTTGTATTCTGCAACTTTATTGAATTATTTTATTAGTTCAAACAGATTTTATTGTGGAGTTTTTAGAGGATTCTATATATGAGATCAGGTCATCTGCAAATGGAATAACTTTACCTTTGCCTTTCTCTTTTTGATGTCTGTTACTTCTTTTTCCCACCTAATTTATTTGGCTAGGTTGTCTTGTTGAATAAAAATGGCTACAGTGGGCATCCTTGTCTTGTTTGGGATCTCAGAGGAAACCCTTTCAGCGAACTTTTCACTATTAAGTATGCTGTTAGCTGTGTGCTTGTCATATATGGCCTTTACTGTGTTGAGGTACATTTACATTCCTTCTGTAACTAATTTGTTGATAACTTTTATTATGAAAGGATGTTAAATTTGCACATTAAGATGATCATACAATTTTTATTCTTCAATATTTTAACGCAGTCTATTACATTTTCTGATTAGCATATGTTAAAGCATCTTTGCATCCCTGGGATAAATCCCACTTGATCTTTCTGGATGATCCTGTTAATGTGCTACTGAATTCACTTTATAGTATTTGTTGAGAATTTTTGCATCTATGTTCATCAACGATATACGTCTGCAATTTTCTTTTCTTGTAGTTTCCTTGTCTGGCTTTGTTATCAGGATAATGCTAGCCTTGAAAAATAAGTTTGAAAGTATTCCCTCCTCTTCAATTATTTGGAAGAATTTGAGAATTAATATCTGTTTCTTTAAAGAATTGGTAGACTTCATAAGTGAAGCCATCTGGTCCTGGGCTTTACTTTGTTGAGAGATTTTTTCATTACTGATTCTATCTCCTTAGTCACTATTGGTCTATTCAGATTTTCTACTTCATTATGATTTAGTCTGGTTAGGTTAAATGGGTCTAGGAATTCATTCATTTCTACTAGGCTATCCAATTTTACGTGTATTGTTCACAGCAGTTGCCTATGATTCCTTGTATTTCTGTGGTATCATTCATGATGTCTCCTCTTTCATTTCTGATTTTATTTATGTGAGTTTTTTCAATTTTTTTCTTAGTTTAGCTAAAAGTTTGCCATTTTTGTTTATATTTTTAAACACCAATTTGTAGTTTCATTGACAGTTTGTATTGTCTTTTTAGTCTCTATTAATTTCTGTTCCTATGTTGATCATTTTCTTCCTTCTGCTAACTTTGAGCTTAGTTTTGCTCTCCTTTGTTTTGTTTCTTGCAATGTAAAGCTAGGTTTTTCATTTTTTTGAGTTCTTTCTTTTTTCTTCACTTAGGTGTTTTTCACTATGAACCTAGCTTTTAGTAATATATCTGCTTTTCCTGCATCTCATAAGTTTTGGTATGTTATGTTTCCATTTTCATTTGCCTCAAGACTTTTGTTTATTTCCATTTTGATTCCTTTTTGACACATTAGCCTTCTGAAGCATGTGGTTTAATTTCCACATATTTGCTTATTTTTCAATTTTTCTGTCTGCTATTGATTTCTAGTTTCATACCATTTTATTTAGAAAGATGCTTGATATGATTTCAATATTCTCAGATTTCATAAGACTTGTTTTGTGACCTAACATATGATCTATCTGGGAAAATATTCTCTTGCTTTTGGAATATTCTGTATATGCCTGTTAGGTTTATTTGGTCTGTGGTGTAGGGTAAATCAAGTGTTTTCTATTGATTTTCTGTCTGGATGATCTATCTATTGTTGAAAGTAGGGTATTGAAATTCTCTATTATTTATTATATTGCTTTGAGTCTGCTATTGATGCTCTCATTTTCTAACTCAGTTGTATTCTGCAGCTCAGAAATTTGTTTGCTTCTTCTTTATGTTTTCTTTTTTCTGTTGAACTTCTCATTTTGTTCTTTTGTTGTGTTCCAGGTTTTGTTAAATTGTTAATCTGTGTTCCCTTGTAGCTCACTGAACTTCTTTAGACCTATTATTTTAAATTGTTTGTGATGCAATTTGTGAATCTTCATTTCTTTTCTTTTTCTTTTTTTTTTTTTTTTTGAGATGGAGTCTTGCTCTGTCACCCAGGCTGGAGTGCAATGGTGTGATCTCGACTCACTGCAACCTCTGCCTCCCAGGTTCAAATGATTCTCCTGCCTCAGCCTCCTGAGTAGCTGGTATTATAGGTGCCTGCCACCAGGCCCAGCTAATTTTTGTATTTTTAGTAGAGAAGTGGTTTCACCATGTTGGCCAGGCTGGTCTTGAACTCCTGACCTCATGATCTACCCGCCTCAGCTTCCCAAACTGCTGGGGATTACAGGTGTGAGCCATGATGCCTGGCCAAATCTTCATTTCTTTGGTGTCAGTTATTAGAAGTTTACTGTGTTCTTTTGCTGGTGTCATGTTTTCCTGATTCTTCCTGATCATGGCCTTGCATAGGTACCTGCACATTTGAAGAAGCAGTCACCTCTTCCTGACTTACGGACTGGGCTTGGTAAAGAAAGACCTTCAACTGCAGGGGTTGGGAGGCATGCTAGAGAGTGCTATAGCACCTTACACCATGTGTGGAGGGAAGTGGTTGCTTCTAGGTATGGAGGAACATGGTGCCTTGTCAGCTCACGCAACTGATGTTTATGATGTTGGCAACTGTGAGGTCCTTGTTGGTGAGAGCTATGGAGGGTCTGTAGGGAATGTGAGGGCTGTTGGAGTCCTCCACAGTGCCTCTGGGCCCAGCAGTGGAGAACTAAGGCTAAAGGCAAGAGTGGCTTGGATTAGCAGTGTGCATGAACATGGTGGCAGGGCCTGGGGCCTACAGTATGTACATCCATGGAGGCAGATGCCAGCAGCAATCATAACCATGACTATGGGGTTTGGGGCTGAAAATGTGTATGCAAGTGCTTGCAGGGACCAGCTGTAGGCCAGGGCTGGTGGTGTGGGTATGAGCCATTTTCAGGTGCATAAGCAGTGGCCATGCTGAATCTTGAGGCCAGGGTATCTGTAGTGGCACCAGCTGGACAGCTCTTGGGTAGAGTAAGGAAGAGGCATGGAGGCTCAGGCAGCTGGAGCCTGCAAAGGCACATGACTGGAGCTCTTGGTGGCAAAGCTGCGGTGGTTGATGCTGCAGAGTCTTTAGTGGTGAAAGCTGCAGAAAAGTGTGTGTTGCAGCCCAACCGCTGTCGATGTTCTCAGTAGTGAAGGCCGCTGGCGTCCTGTGCAGAGCAAGTCACCAGGGACCATGGTGGCACCCTCCTGTGGCTGATACTGATAGCCCTTGTCCTTCTTCTTTGTTGCAAGCCATCTCCAGATGTCTCAGCTATGCTGATCTCCCCAGCAATCTGGGTGCCCTGAAAGTGAGGCAGGTTCTTTGGACAGTGCCCTAAAAGAGTGGAAAAGCTGGCCATCCATTTGCTCTCCCTTTCCTTGCAAGGAAAACCCACAGAACAGGACTTTCCTTTTTCATGCTGAGCAGTGCCAGTCTGCGGGATGGCATAATATAGGTAAAATGAAAATTTTCATCTGACTTACTTTTAACAGCTATTCCCAGGTTTTTTGCTCTACCATGCTGCTGCAGCTTCTTAAATGGAATCCTGAGCTCTCCAGTGCTGTTTTTGTAAATAGCTGTCTAACTGTTGTCTTCTTGATGTTGTTGGGGGACAAAGCTGGGATCATCTACTATGCCATTTTGCTGACAACATTTATCCCAACTATTACTTAATTTATTTATGCTCCTTAATCTCCTCAGAAGATTCACCAATTCTACTAGGATTATTTTGCTAAAAATAACTGCCTTATTTCTCTAGATCTTCATAAAAATATCTACTATTAACACAGAAATTCTAATCTAAGTATTTTTCAATAAATGCTTTATATATGCAGAAGAATTGTAATACTTCAATGAAACTGATTGATTCTAAGAGGGAAAAAACATTAAAAACCCTACAGATAACTCAATAATTAAGAATATATATCAGGAATTTTATAGTGGCCTATTTATATTGTTTTGAAAAGCAAGTAATAATAGCGTCCATAAATGCAGTTAAAATGCTGTTATGTCATTAATGCAAACCAATAAAGTTTCTCTAAATATTATAAACTTCTGTAATCCAGGAAAATTATCTGCTGAGCATTTAGTAGTAAATGTAAACAAAAGCATTTGTTAATAAATGAAATTATAACATTTATATTTATGGTGTTAAAAGGAAACCATATAATTTACCACATACATTATGAATGGTTTTCCAAATATTAAAATAATTAAATATTAAATCAAAATGACAGCTGTGAAAACTTATAACTACTTTAATGTGTTGAATGCCTCAAAATTACATATTAATACATACATACACACACACATATGAAGTTATCTCTTGGTATCTGTGGGAAATTGGTTTCAGGACCCCCAATGATACCAAAATTCGTGAATGGTCAAGTCTCATATAAAACAGTACAGTGTTTGCACACAGCTTACATATATCCTCTGCTATACTTTAAATCATTTCTAGATTACTTATAATACCTAATATAATGCCTACACATTACTTCAGTCTCATGGATTTAACATAACACTCTGGGTTCAACAAATTTAACTTTTGCTTTTTGGAACTTTGTGGAGGGTTTTTCTGAATATTTTTTAGTTAATATTTGGTTGAATTCATGGATGTGAAACCTATGGATATGGAGGGCCAACTATACACACACACACATATACATATATAAGCATGCATACAGATACATATACCTCTGCATATATATATATTACAAAATTATATATAAACATTTATTGATGTGGTAAGCAGAGTATCATAAGTACATGAAACAGTTTAAGTATTTTCTTTGTAATGAAAATCAAAGATTGGGAATGGCATTTTATAAAAAATAGAGTGTAGCAAGTCCACAGATCCAAAGAATACAACAAAAACCTGAGTAAAATTAATGAGCTTATTGATTAGAAAGCTCTGTTTGGGGAGCCAGGTTACTTAAAGACTCTTCCTTGCTCCTTTTTCATAGAAGCTAAATTTTTTAGTTTGAGCCAGAGCTCAACGCCAGGTAGATATTGAGTCTCTGGGTTCCCTGTATAGAAAGCTAAGTTATTCTCAAGAAAATAACATTTTTTAGAACGTTTAGATATTATATATCAAAACTACTCTGGAATTTTAAAAATAAAAGCATGAGGAAAATAGCACTGGCAATTTACAACAATACAAACAATAGAAAATAATCCCAAAAAGGTGTTTCAAATTTATGTAAGATCAAACACCACAAAGAAGACATGTAATCTGAAATTTAAAAAAATACACTAACCCTCATGGCTTTACAGTGTATAAAGCAAGCACTATTGATTAATATAAGAATAATAAATTCACAATTCTAGTGAAATAATTTAACTTATTTCTTTTAGAAATTTAAAGATTAATTTGATGAAACATTAATTAGGATATGAAGTATTGATTGAGATGATGAAAATGACAAGTTCAAATTAATGGACATACATAGCATTATTCCCAAGACAGTATACGCATTTCATTTAGACTCTCAAAGAACATTTAAAAGTGTTAATTAGGTAATAAGCATTTAGGAAAAAAATTGCAATGTTAAAAATCTTAAAAACAATTGGGAATACTAGTAATGTAGAAACACAGTAGTCCTGTTCAAATCTTCTGGTGAAATTAATAAAAATTGTTTGGTAAAAAAATTTTAACTTATTTTAAAAGCATAAAACTAGCAAGATAGTGAGTAATTATCAAGCCAAAAATATTTGTGATAGTAGCAACCAAGAGATATAAATATTACTGAAGCTGTTTTTTTATGAAATTATTTTACAAAATAAGGGAAATGGAGCATTGACGTTTTTCTTTTTCTTTCAGTTTTATTAAGGTAGAACATATATAAGAACCAAACATATTAAATGTGAACCATCTGATGAGTGTGGACAAATGCAAACATTTGTGATAGCACTACCACAATCAAAGTAATAGACATGTCTAACACCTCTCAAAGCGTCCTTTTGTTTTTTATTTTGTTTTTGTTTTTTCTTGTGGTAAGGGCACTTAACATGAGATCTACTCTCATAAATTCTTAAATACATGTTGTCTATTGTTAACTATAGCCACTACGTGGCAGAGCAAATCTCTACTTATTCATATAGCAGAACTGGAACTTTAGAGTTATTCAAAAACAACTCTCTATTTCTCTTTTCTTTAGGCCCTGGCAACCACTATTGCCTTTTCTGCTTCTTTGAGTTTGACTATCATGGATACTTCTACAAATATTGATTTTCAAGATCAGGAAAAATACCGGGACCAGAAGACAAATTTCAGAGCCACCTAAATTGTGGAGTCTTATAAAAGATTCCTTTCTCCTAATGATGTGACCATCCAAAGGATACACTCTCAGTGTAAATGTAAACCCAGAATAAAATTTTATCATCAGCCTTCAGGGAATGTGGCTTTAAATTAAGCGGAAGTCTCTTTGGTGCTAAGCAGAGCATGGGGAAATGATGTTGAGAAAGTGTAAATATAGCGCCTCTCTGGCAGACACTGAGCTGAAGTTCACCATACCTAGGTGGGGAAGACCATCCAATCATTAATTTAGTTTAAAGTAGTTCCTAAAATTAGTACCTTCTGAAGCATAGAAATATACACAAATACCTGCTAGAGTTACTCCTTCATTCTGAGCCCTAAAATGGTCTGACACAAAAATTTTTTGGAAATGAATCACTCACTCAAAAGCCATTTGGCACAAAGACAAGGAAGAAAATAAATAAATGAATATGTATGTATGTGTGTCTGCGTTTCTGTGTTCACATATAAATGCATATTCATTTATATATTAATATATGTAGGTGTATCTGCATATAACAACAGGAAGGAAAGAAAAAACCTTCTGCTATTGGAATTATCAGACACATGTAAAACAAAAATTCATAAGAGTGAAGCAATATAGTCAATGTAATAATATAAATAACTCCAGACTTAGAAATCTATACACAGAAAAATCATCCTCAAAAACCAGGAGAAATTTGAAATATTTTCATAAAACAAAAGTTGATAGGTTGTACTACTAGCAAAAAAAAAAAAAAAGAAAAGAAATTGTAACAGATATGTTTTAGGCAATAAAATAAAAATCACAGAATGAATACCTGATATGTAAGAGATGAATAATACAGGCTCATTCCTGTAATTACAGCACTTTGGGAGGCTGAAGTGGGTGGATCATGAAGTCAAGAGATCAAGACCATCCTGGCCAACATGGTGAAACACCGTCTCTACTAAAAATACAAAAATTAGCTGGATATGGTGGCAGATGCCTGTAGTCCCAGCTACTTGGGAGGCTGAGGCAGCAGAATTGCTTGAACCCCGGGAGGTGGAGGTTGCAGTGAGCCAAGATCGCGCCACCATGCTCCAGCCTGGGTGACAGAGGGAGACTCCATCAAAAACATAAAAAACAAATAATACAAAGTAAATACTTAGATCTAGATAAATAAACATTGTTCACTAAAGTAATGCTGATAATTACTTCTGATTTTAAAGAAAAAATAGATAAACTTTAAAAAAAAAAGCTAGCAGAAGGCAAGAAATAACTAAAATCAGAGCAGAACTGAAGGAAATAGAGACACAAAAAACCCTTCAAAAAATTAATGAATCCAGGAACTGGTTTTTTGAAAAGATCAACAAAATTGATAGACCGTTAGCAAGACTAATAAAGAAGAAAAGAGAGAAGAATCAAATAGATGCAATAAAAAATTATAAAGGGGATATCACCACCAATCCCACAGAAATACTAACTACCATCAGAGAATACTACAAACACCTCTATGCAAATAAACTAGAAAATCTAGAAGAAATGGATAAATTCCTCGACACATACACCCTCCCAAGACTAAACCAGGAAGGAGTTGAATCTCTGAATAGACCAATAATGGGCTCTGAAATTGAGGCAATAATCAATAGCTTACCAACCAAAAAAAGTCCAGGACCAGATGGATTCACAGCCGAATTCTACCAGAGTTACAAGGAGGAGCTGGTACCATTCCTTCTGAAACTATTCCAATCAACAGAAAAAGAGGGAATCCTCCCTAACTCATTTTATGAGGCCAGCATCATTCTGATACCAAAGCCGGGCAGAGACACAACTAAAAAAGAGAATTTTAGACCAATAACCTTGATGAACATTGATGTAAAAATCCTCAATAAAATACTGGCAAACCGAATCCAGCAGCACATCAACAAGCTTATCCACCATGATCAAGTGGGCTTCATCCCTGGGATGCAAGGCTGGTTCAACATTCGCAAATCAATAAATGTAATCCAGCATATAAACAGAACCAAAGACAAAAACCACATGATTATCTCAATAGATGCAGAAAAGGCCTTTGACAAAATTCAACAACCCTTCATGCTAAAAACTCTCAATAAATTAGGTATTGATGGGACGTATCTCAAAATAATAAGAGCTATCTATGACAAACCCACAGCCAATATCATACTGAATGGGCAAAAACTGGAAGCATTCCCTTTGAAAACTGGCACAAGACAGGGATGCCCTCTCTCACCACTCCTATTCAACATAGTGTTGGAAGTTCTGGCCAGGGCATTTAGGCAGGAGAAGGAAATAAAGGGTATTCAATTAGGAAAAGAGGAAGTCAAATTGTCCTTGTTTGCAGATGACATGATTGTATATCTAGAAAACACCACTGTCTCAGCCCAAAATCTCCTTAAGCTGATAAGCAACTTCAGCAAAGTCTCAGGATACAAAATCAATGTACAAAAATCACAACCGTTCTTATACACCAATAACAGACAAACAGAGAGCCAAATCATGAGTGAACTCCCATTCACATTTGCTTCAAAGAGAATAAAATACCTGAGAATCCAACTTACAAGGGATGTGAAGGACCTCTTCAAGGAGAACTACAAACCACTGCTCAATGAAATAAAAGAGGATACAAACAAATGGAAGAACATTCCATGCTCATGGGTAGGAAGAATCAATATCGTGAAAATGGGCATACTGCCCAAAGTAATTTATAGATTCAATGCCATCCCCATCAAGCTACCAATGACTTTCTTCACAGAATTGGAAGAAACTACTTTAAAGTTCATATGGAACCAAAAAAGAGCCTGCATCACCAAGTCAATCCTAAGCCAAAAGAGCAAAGCTGGAGGCATCACACTACCTAACTTCAAACTATACTACAAGGCTACAGTAACCAAAACAGCATGGTACTGGTACCAAAACAGAGATATAGATCAATGGAACAGAACAGAGCCCTCAGAAATAATGCCGCATATCTACAACTATCTGATCTTTGACAAACCTGACAAAAATAAGCAATGGGGAAAGGATTCCCTATTTAATAAATGGTGCTGGGAAAACTGGCTAGCCATATGTAGAAAGCTGAAACTGGATCCCTTCCTTACACCTTATGCAAAAATTAATTCAAGATGGATTAAAGACTTACATGTTAGACCTAAAACCATAAAAACCCTAGAAGAAAACCTAGGCAATACCATTCAGGACATAGGCATGGGCAAGGACTTCATGTCTAAAACACCAAAAGCAATGGCAACAAAAGCCAAAATCGACAAATGGGATCTAATTAAACTAAAGAGCTTCTGCACAGCAAAAGAAACTACTATCAGGGTGAACAGGCAACCTACAAAGTGGGAGAAAATTTTCACAACCTACTCATCTGACAAAGGGCTAATATCCAGAATCTACAATGAATTCAAACAAATTTACAAGAAAAAAACAAACAACCCCATAAAAAAGTGGGCGAAGGATAAGAACAGACACTTCTCCAAAGAAGACATTTATGCAGCCAAAAAAACACATGAAAAAATGCTCACATCACTGGCCATCAGGGAAATGCAAATCAAAACCACAATGAGATACCATCTCACACCAGTTAGAATGGCGATCATTAAAAAGTCAGGAAACAACAGTTGCTGGAGAGGATGTGGAGAAATAGGAACACTTTTACACTGTTGGTGGGACTGTAAACTAGTTCAACCATTGTGGAAGTCAGTGTGGCGATTCCTCAGGGATCTAGAACTAGAAATACCATTTGACCTAGCCATCCCATTACTGGGTATATACCCAAAGGATTATAAATCATGCTGCTATAAAGACACATGCACACGTATGTTTATTGCAGCATTATTCACAATAGCAAAGACTTGGAACCAACCCAAATGTCCAACAATGACAGACTGGATTAAGAAAATGTGGCACATACACACCATGGAATACTATGCAGCCATAAAAAATGATGAGCTCATGTCCTTTGTAGGGACATGGATGAAACTGGAAACCATCATTCTCAGCAAACTATCGCAAGGACAAAAAACCAAACACCACATGTTCTCACTCATAGGTGGGAATTGAACAATGAGAACACTTGGACACAGGAAGGGGAACATCACACTCCAGGGCCTGTTGTGGGGTTGGGGGAGAGGGGAAGGATAGCATTAGCAGATATACCTAATGTTAAATGACGAGTTAATGGGTGCAGCACACCAACATGGCACATGTATACATACGTAACAAACCTGCACATTGTGCACATGTACCCTAAAACTTTAAAGTGTAATAATAATAAAAAAATAAAAATAAATAAATAAATCCGAGCTTCACAACTTAAAAAAAATAATAATAAAACATCACACCCTTCCTGAGACCAGAAGAAGAGACAATTATTCCAAATTACTTTACAGTATTATAAAACTAGAAATCAAAATCTAATAATGGCAATAGTAGTAAGATTGTTAATAGGCCTACCTCACGTATCTTAACATATTAGCAAAGAAAAATCCAGCTATATGGAAAATTGTGTTTATTTCCAATTAATAAAATTTAGTTTTCTATAAACTAATCTTGGGTCAATTTATTAGTTAATTTTTAAAATGCTGATAAAGACATACCCAAGATGTGGCCATTTACAGAAAAAAGAGATTTATTTACAGTTCCACATGGCCTGAATAGCCTCACAATCATGGCAGAAAGCAAAGAAGAGCAAGTCACATCTTACACAGATGGTAGCAGGCAAAGAGAGGGCTTGTGCAGAGAAACCCCCATTTTTAAAACCATCAGATCTCGTGAGACCCATTCACTATCATGAGAACAGCATAGGAAAGACCTGCCCCCATGATTCAATCATCCCCCACTGGGTCCCTTCCACTACATGTGGAAATTATGGGAGCTACAAGATGAGATTTGGGTGGAGACACAGAGCCAAACCATATCAGTCAATTATATATTGGGTTTAATATCAATTATTTTAATCAACTGCACTAAAAAATTAACATTTAAAAAGCCCACAAAATTATTAATATTGATGGTGTAATTCCCTAGGAAACTGACTCTAAAATGGAAATGTGCTGCAATTCAAGCTTAATGGCAGCCTTTATCAAATCCTTCATAGTTGTCCTGGGTTATACCCCATGGCCATTTGATGCGGGTTGCTTCCAGAAGCTCTCTGAAGCTGAGGCATCCATGAAAAAGCTATAAGCTGCAGTTGGCTACCGACAGCCCCCTCAGATTTGATGTTTTCATCAGGGATACCCATAAACTCCACACAGCGTCCTTTTCTATCTCTTCCATTTCTAATGGCACAGTGTCTGAAATTTATGGATCAAGCTTTGGAGCTGCTTTCACTTTAGCCTGGTCCTGATGCAGAGTCCTTTCCTGCTCTGTATCTCACACAAACCCGGCAGCTTTTCAAATCACCCAATGTATGGTGTGGAGCAGTGTCCCCAGATGTTGCGTATGCTGCCTCCAGTGCTTGAATAGGCTACCAGGCACTACTACCTCTTCATGGTGTAAAATGTAAAATATATTAATTTTTCCTTTGGAAGAGTATTTCAACATGCCTTTGACCACTGGTCTCTTGATAATTTAACTGATTTTGTAGGCACATCAGCATAGGGCTTATTTTACACCCTCTGAGGCTTGGTCATAATAAGGTCTCTAATTTAGCAGTCCTCTTATTCATTTGGACCAATTAACATGATATGAACAGTAAAGTGGATCAATGTGATTTTCAGAAGAACCAGGCAGTGCACCTCTCTATAGACTTTCTTAATACAAACGGTAAGAGAGTAAGCATACCCCTGATGTTAATATATAGCATATACTATTTTCCATTCTATGTGAACGTAAACTGCTTGTGATCCTCTTTTCTGATAAGGAGATAAAAGCAAAGATAAGCAAGCAAGCCAGAAAACAAACAAAAAACACCTTCAACAAATGAATGGCCACATACCGTTTACCTGAGGTTGTATTTGTTAGTATACTCTGGCAAAGGCACTGCATTTGGCATCGTGGCTGCGATTGGGGATGTTATTTCGTTATGACTGTGATAATCTATCCTTATTCTCCGGGATCTGTCTTGAATATTAATTGAGCGTATGTCCAAAACTATAATGCCTACATTCTTTCATGGGCGTCCAGTCTTTGGGCATCCCCAGGCCACATTGGAAGAAGAAGAATTGTTTTGGGCAACACATAAAATATGATAGCACTAATGATAGCTGATGAGCTAAAAATATATATATAGCAAAAAAAGTCTCATAATGTTTTAAGATATTTTATGAATTAACGTTGGGCTGCATTCAAAACCTTCCTGGGCCACATGTGGCCTACAGGCCATAGGCTGGACGAGCTTGCTTTATATACTTAAAAATGGTAATAAATTTTATGCTCTTATCAAAAAATATATATTTGATTTTTTTATCATTGTTTTGTTTTTAATTTACTTATTTGGCTGAGGCTGGGGGCAGAATTATTACAGGCTTACACTTTCCCTTTGCCATGATGATATCATGATCTCATGCCACAGGCCAAAAACCCTGTGCCAGCTACCAATTATGTCTGTTTTGATTATACATTCATAAACCAGGAAACTGATCACTGGATGGATTCAAGAACTAGTGGAGACAGCAGGAGTCAAACTTTGGACAAGACTTCGCTTGTTGCATGTATTCCAAATCCCCCGATCTAATAAGAGTGTCATTATGATTCTCCATATCCTTCATTATTAATGGCCCTGTATCCAAGACACATCCAAGTATTTCAAGATTTCCCTTTCCTCAGTACATGTTTATCTTTGATTGGTGCTGCAGGACATTTCCACCCGGGATTCCAACACTCGAAGAGTCTGGAGAGTCTGGGTCAAAAAACATTCTCAGTACTAAAATCTAGGAAAAAGGTGCTGACTTTTTTTTACAGTGACATCCCTCAGCCTCCTGGTCATCCATTTTTGCTTTCATTAAATGATTATAAATGAGTAGGTCCCTTTTGCTTAATGCCCAGTCATTTTTTCCCTGAGGTGCCAATTTCTATAATTAGGGATGCCGTTTCTTTAATTTGCTACAAGTGAGTCTCCCCATGTGCCCTTTTGACCTTGCCACATATCACAATAACTGCATCCAGTTGACCGTCAATAATCAAGTACCATTGTTTCAGAGTCCTACCGTCCTGCTGGCTGTCAATAAGCCTAGTTCCCTAATGGCTTCTCATACTGTCAAAAGTGGCTTACACAGAGGGCCACCATCAAACATTTCCTGGTGCCCCCTCACTAACATATTCCTAGCACACTTGGTAAATGGCATATCATGTGATATTCCCCTGCAACATAATCTGACACATTCTAAGCCCTTATATAAAATTGCCATTCCAGTAGGCCTATTTCTGAGTATTTTAACCCATTGCTTTACAGTGTGCAACGGCAATACTGACATTTCAATGTCACTTAGAGTAGTCCATTGATTTTTCCCTGTTTCTACAAGTCATTCTAGTAGCAAGTTTACCTCATGTCCTGGAGTTTTTTACAAGTAGCTAAATAGTTTATTTCAGGTCAGTACTCCAAAATCAATAAATTTTCTCATCATCAAAGGACTTCAAAATTCAGTCCCTCACACTCTTGTTTTCTAGTGGTACATGCTAGCTAGGTCTTTCGGATCCTTTGATTTTTTTTTTTAAGTCTCTTTTCTCTCTCTCTCTCTCTTTTTTTTTTTTCTCATATCTTCAGCAGGTGTAACTTAATCCTATAGTAGTAGTGGGAAGTGGGAGCAGATCCTGATTGGAGAAGGAGTATTACAGTCCTGAAACAGAACTTTGTAACATCTCAAACAAGAAATGTGTGCCAATGCAAAATGTGGATGAGTGGACCATTTCTGCAGGACCAGTAAGTTCAGAGGAATCTGAATATACAAAATTTCAAAAAAAAAAAAAAATCAAACCAGATATTCCTATCACATGGATTAAGGTCACATTATTTCCCAGCCAAAAATCAGACCTTCATACAGCACGCCAGCCTTCTTTGGAGCTCAACTATTCTGACAATGAAATCCTCTGCTTGGTCCTCAGCTTTGTTTGCATTTCCACTCCTGCACATGGGAGCCTCTTTGCAAACTGTCTATAAGACTGGCCTTTGAGGATGGATGCAATGGCTCATGCCTGTAATCTCAGCACTTTGGGAGGCCCAGGTGGGAGAATCACTTGAGCCCAGGAATTTGAAACCAGCCTGGGTAACATAGTGAGACCCTGTCTCTACAAAACGTTAAAAAATTAGCTGGGAGTGGTGGTGCATGCCTATAGTTCCAGTTACTGGGGGGTGGGGGTACTGAGGTGGGAGGATCAATTGAGCCCAAGAGGTCAAGGCTGCAGTGAGCCATGATCCTGCCACTGCAATCTAGCTTGCCGGACAAAGTGAGACACTGCCTCAAAATAAGGAAAAAAAGACTGGCTTTTGTAATTTAAAACCAAGATTTTGACTCTCTCATTCTCTAAATCTACAAATAATAATAATAAATTAATAATGACTGGCACTTTTTACGAACTTACTATATGCTAAGCATTTCTGTAAGCACTTTTTTTTTTTTTTTTTTTTTTGAGATGGAGTCTCGCTCTGTCGCCCAGGGTGGAGTGCAGTGGTGTGATCTCGGCTCATTGCAACGTCCGCCTCCCGGGTTCAAGCGATTCTCCTGCCTCAGCCTCCCGAGGAGCTGGGACTACAAGCACATGCCACCATGCCCAGCTAATTTTTTGTATTCTTAGTAGAGACGGGATTTTGCTTTGTTGTCCAGGCTGGTCTCCAACTCCTGAGCTCAGGTGATCCGCCCACTTCAGCCTCCCAAAGTGCTGGAATTACAGGCATGAGCCACCATGCCCTGCCTCTAAGTACTTTTAATGTAGAAAAAGTTATTCTGACAAAAATGAGATTATTCTATTGTGTACATCCTGGTCATGTTCCAGAGAATAACTCTGATTGATCAGCTTACACCTACTGCTCATCTCTGAACTAAGCAACTATGTCCAGAGTTTCATCAGAATGTAACTGTTCCTTGTTGTTGCCACATGATTGGACTTGGAGTGTGAGGTGCAGAGGACAAAGAGTCTTTAAAGGAAAAGATTGATAATGGATAAATGTAATTTTCAAAGTCCAATTATTTATTAATAAGAGAAGAACAAAGGGCAAATGGGATTGCAAATAATTATGCTTACACATTTTAACTACTCAAAATATTAGATTGGTGCAAAGGTAATTGCAGTTTCTGCCATTAAAGTAATGACCAAAATGCAATTACTTTTGCACCAACCTAATAAATATATTCTAATATGAATTCATTAAAAGTCTAATTATTCCGAAGCAATAGGGTTAAATAATACTACACACATTAAAGAGGAATCATAAATTCTGAGAACATTTGTATTTTTAACACAAAAAACTACCATTTTAATGCAGTTATTAATAATAAATAAATGACATATATTCCTTAGAATATATTTTCTAAAATATCCTAATTGGTAACTTTGTTTTCAGTGAGTAAGCATCAAGAATTATATATTTTCATTAGTGAGTCTACAAACACACAAACACACAGAGGCATGCACAAATACAGACTTTTTCACAATTTTAACTTTGTTCACCAATTCAGAATTCAGATTTAAGAATGTTTGAGTGTTTTTCATGGAATCTTCAACATATATTTATTTATAAACCAAACATTAGAACATTTGAAGTACTAAAGGATTCTGCCAATTTGGAAAGAGTTTGAATCTTTCTATGTCATTATTGATTAGAACAAACATATGTGCAGCTTCTAAAAATTTACCTTCTTCTTTCATCATCCTCATTTATGTATATATAATATGGTTCTGATATTTATACATAAACTTGATTAGCTAATGCAAATGATCATTGGATATGGCTTTGAAATTAAAAAGTAATTATATTACTTATTACTTTTCTATCTATAGTAGTTCCATTGTGACATTTTGATACAAATATCATTTCAAGAAAAATACAAATGAAAATTTGTGGCTATTATATGTAGCCAATATATTTTAGGTTTCTGTTGAGTTATTTCTTCCATCTGTTAACTGGAAGCAGTAGACACACTGAGTTGCATAACACTGAACACTATTGGTCAATTCATTAATCTTGATAAATGATAGAATAGCACATCTTCTCTCCTTTTCTTTTTATACCTGTATCTCTATATATACAGATATACACCAAGACATACATGAACACACATACAGAGAATACTTGGTGCAATGAGACTTTTAAACTGTAATATACATATTATAACTTCCTCAATCTATATCAACTACTGCCTTGAAAAGGAATGAAGTTTAATTCATTTACTGTAGATCATCTTAGAATGCAAACAAGTGAAGCATATGGCCCCATCAATGTGAGTTACTTTCTGTAACTGTTATTAATAATAAGTAAATGACATATATCTTCAGTTCCATGAGAAATAACTCAGTGAAGTCATGCAGGCAGTAAGGCAGCCATTGTACTAACCCTTCAAGAATTTAGGACAATAATATGAGTAGAGGACACACATAAACCAACCAAATTCAGCTTTGCTTCTGATTTGTAAATGAAGTTCAAAAATACAATTTTGAAATTTAGGAGAGATAGTAACTATGTTAAAATATGTGGACATTTGACCACATCACCTAGTGCCCTATTTTCTAAGCTTCCAGCATTGAACCGAAAGTGCTAAAGTGAATCAGATGAAATACCTTGATGTCAGTGAAAGGGAATAGCCTGATTGCTCAGCCATCCTTTACAATATCCCATTGAACCAGGGAGAGGTGAAACGATGTATATAGCAAAGTCATGAAGATTGATGGCGCCCGCTGCTTCCAAATGTACCCTATCTGCATGCAAACCACTTGACACATGAACTGATAGAAAACAAAGAGTGTTTGCCCAGGAAAAGTGCTTCAGCAAGCTTAATTTCCATAGCCATTTGCACAGCAAAAGCAAGATCTAATAGGTCCCAGAGAAATCAGCAAAGCCATGATAAGAATTCAAAGCCACAAACTAAATAAAAAGAGATTATTAGCTACATTGCAGTAGGCAAACAGTAAAGACTTAAGTGATCAATACTTGACAAGACACATGCCACAAGCTTCATGTATAGGTCAGTCTCACACACCGTTTTTTAAATGAATCGACTGACTTTTGGACAAGGCACATAAAATGTCACTTTTTATCTCTCAGTTGATATTTTCCTCCAAGAGGGAAAAAACCTATCTATTCACCTCCCTAAGAGATTTGATCGAAAAGATAGTCACTCCTGATATAAGGTTTAAAGGGGAAAACTGCAATCAAGTGGAAATTTTTGTCAGTACCTTAATCTCTGATTTGTAGAAGGTTTTGCTTTGGGATATTTGGTATGTCTGAGGATTGCCACCAAAGAGCCCTTCTGTTCTTTAATGGCTGCACTAAATCTTAACAAACGTGAGCATGAAAACTATTGTGCTGCACTTGTGAGACATATATCAAAGTTATATTTTTTAAAGCTTGGGAAGGCAGTTGAATCATGCATGCTCTTTATGGTGCTCTGATCAGGCTGATAAAGGCAGTTCAGCTTCAATAAATGCTTTTTAAGTCAATGTTTTGGAAAGTGAATAGGAAATTCAAAGCTCAAACTGTTGCCAAACTGCTCCCACAGCACTTTGATCATTTTGTTTCTGACATTTCGTTGAAAATGTCTTGTTTTTATTAAAATGTTGGCATCTAGAGACCGAGAAAGTTAACTGTAGTCACCAAAAATATAATATACAGTAAATCATGGGATGACATGACTTATTAAGTACTTTGTACACATTCCTTAAAAAGAAAAATATTTCCCTGTGGGGTCACACACAGCATTGCACTTGTCTGGGAAAAAGTTCATATTGTTAAAAGAAAAACAAGTACAGAAGATAAATCAAATACTAGCATTTTGCCTCAGGCAAAAGGATAAGAAGTTATACAACTCTACTATCAAAAAATTAGTAATTTTATTATATAAACATTTGAGAAAGTATAGAGACAAATGTTGAAATAAGCCTGATGCATTTGTATGCTACCTTTAAATTATGATCACAGAATGTATCCTTAACTTGAAGGACAGAGAGGATATTATGATCCTTTCATATTTTACATGCTGGAAGAATGTTTCAATAATTAGGGAATGCAGATTTCTCTGATCACAAATGTCACAGTTTAAACTGTGTGACTTCTGCAATTGAGGTGTTGAGTTAATCTGAAGAGTAGGGTATATGTGCAAACCAAAAATAATAACTAGAAAATTACTCAAATATAGACACAAACATTAGTATTAAATCTATAGGATGTTCTTAATATATTGGACATACATAAGAGGCAAAGCATAACATTCTATGCTGATGTTGCTAGCAAAATAATAATGATGATGATGACTTGAAGAATAAGCAGTACATTGCTTTCTTCCTTGTTCTAGTTAAAAATCTAATCTCTCCAACATTTGCTTCAATTTTACCAGCTGTAATTTTTAATACCTCTTTCCAAAATGTTCATTTCATTATCTTGTTAACTAATGATATCCCTTTGAGCCACTACATGAAGTTGTGATAATTTTCATAGTTTTCATGTGCTCTGCAGTATCAGGGAACATGAAGTAAAATGATAGTTCTGAAAAACTGAGAAAAAAAGTCAGTGAATAGAAATTAAACTCCACATCAAACTACCAAGAAGTACCAATAATAGGAGATATACATATATACATATGCAGGTATATACATACACAAGCATATGTTTTATATATACATATGTGGTTATATATACACACACATGTTTTATATATACATATATACACACACACTCATGCATCACTTAACAATGGGAACACATTTTGAGAAACGTGTCATTAGACAGTTTCATCACTGTGCAAACATCATGGAATGTACTTTCACAAACCTAGAGGAAATAGCCTACTATACACCTAGGTAATATGGTATAGCTTACTGCTTCTAGGCTACAAACCTGTACAGTATGTTACTGTTCTGAATATCAAGGCGAGTGTAAGTCAATGTATGTATTTGTGTATCTAAATATATCTAAACATACAAAAAGTACAGTCAAAAATGGCGTCATAAACTTATGCAACCACTGTTCTTGGCTGACTGCAATGTCATTATGTGGTACATGAATGTATGTAGAGCTTTCCACCCAGAGAATTAGAGCATTATTACTAAACACAGACCTGGATGTTTAAGTCAATATATTGATATGTGTCACTATTTCAAAAACTTAGATTTTTTTGATTAAATAATTATTGAACCAGAGATTTGATTGAAGATTCATAAAGACAGGTCTCTCTTTAATAATAGTGAGTGAGTAATTTGGGTCATGGTCTGCCTGGAGATAAACTCGTGCTATTGGCAGGGCATTGCAGGAGCCAGACTGGCCACACCAACTGTGAGGGAGCTGGGTGAGGCCTACTGCTACCGGCTTTCCCCCACTTCCCTGGCGACAGAGGCAGCCACATTTCCCTCTGAACCCCATTGGCTCAAGAACCACCCCTCCATCCCGCACAGTGACCGTGGCAAGCCCCACCCAAGGATAGTCTGAGCTCAGATCTCCCTAACCCTGCCCCCACCTGATACTATTTCTCTACTGCCCAGTACCTGAACACAGAAGACATAAACTCTTGGGAATTTTCTGACCTCGCCCATCGTCTGAGAAACCCGAATGCTTATCCTGGCCATCTTGGGGCAAGCTTATATCCCCCTTCCACTAACGCAGCTGGTGCTCTCTTAAAAGCGTCACCTCCTGGCTGGAAGCCAACGAACTCAGGACGTTACAGCATCTCGTAACAGAATAACCCTGCTCCAAGGAAGAAGAAAAATAATGGTGAGTGAGTAATGTGGAACAAACCTCACTCAGGATTGCTGCTGAACAGCAACAGCAATAGTAATCTCCCTGAATAAGTGAAGGCACAGGCAAGTTAAGAAGATAACAAATAATTACCAGACAAGGAGCCAGGAAAGGCTCAAAACCAGGGAGTGAGCCTGGCAATAGAGACTCCTGAAACTATTTAATTATGGAGATGGCAGCTGAAAGTTAGGAGGTAGAGTGGAGCATTGATAGCCTTCTAGGAAGGTGGGGAGAAGGATTTGATTCCATGTCTTGCCAAGGAAGGATAGCCTGATGAACCCTATCACAGTGGGTGGAGATACTGAAGGTCTGAATTCTATGAGAAAGGTTAATTCAGAATAATACAGAGACTGCAGTGCACCTTCAAATCATTCTAATCTTAGACATTGCGTTAGGATGATGCTGGAGTGATTGTGCCCTCTATCTCCTTGGAAGAAAGAAAAAAAAAATCCCCAGAGGGTGATATTATTATAATTTTCAAAATATTTCTAAAACAATTTTCTAAATATAACATCCACACACGAACAAACATAGCTAGGTACAAATAAATGCAGGTAGACAACATGTGGAAAAATCAGTGTGACAAAAAGAACCTACAGAAATTATGTGTAGAAATAAATATAATTTCTGTATGCTAGACAATAAAATAATAGATAATTTTGTTAGAAATCTAGAAACTCTTAAGCAAAACTTAAAAATATACTGACTAAAATGAAGAGCAGAAAGGATGGATTTAATATAACATTAGAAAAGGTGAAGGGATTTTTCATTAAATAGAATACTACCCATAAGTAAATATTTAGACTAAATTACAAAAGGACAAAAAGTTTAAAAATCAAAAAAGGGGCGGGCACAATGGCTCAAGCCTGCAATCCCAGCACTTTGGGAGGCTGAGGTGGGTGGATCACCTGAGGTCATGTGTTGGAGACCAGACTGGCCAACATGGTAAAACTCCGTCTCTACTAAAATACAAAAATTAGCCGGGCCTGGTGGGGGGGCACTTGTAATCCCAGCTACTCAGGAGGCTGAAGCAGGAGAATCGCTTGAACCTGAGAGGTGGAGGTTGCAGTGAGCCAAGATCACACCATTGCACTCCAGCCTGTGCAACAAGAGTGCAGCTCCATCTCTAAATAAATAAATAAATAAATAAATAAATAAATAAATGACATGGTATGATATATAGAATACAGTGATATGGTTTAACATATATGTAAGTAAAGATCTATAAAAGAGAGAGAATGGACCAGAAACTGAATTTGAAGAGATTGTGGTTGAGAATACATAACATTGATTCAAGACAACACACAGATGCTAGATTAGCATACCTCAAGCAGAAAAAATAAGAAAGTAATCCACATGTAGAAGCATCACAGTATACCTTTTGATAAATCAAGACAAAAAGCAAATCTTAAAAGCAACTGCAGAAAAAATTCAAGGTTACCTTTCAAAGTGCAAAATGCAGGATGAAAATTGATTACTCAACACACACATGTACACACACACACACACAAATAGAAGCCAGACTACAATATTGCTAGCCTAGAATTCTATGTCCTTCAAAAATTAAGCTGAAATGAAGACATTTGCAGACACAGAACCCATTGGTTGGCACAGCCCAATAGTTTAAATACTATTTATATGTTGGTTACCAAACACCTATCTCAAACTCCATGCTCTATTCAACTCTTTCACATCTCTATTTGAATGTTTCATAAATATTTCAACCCCCTACAGTATCTTCTATTAAAAGTGAACTCTTGATCTTATTGCCAAAATCTGCTCCACCTACAGCCTTCACAGATGATAGCAGTTGCGTGTGCCTGACAACACTCTTTCCTATATTCACTAGGCAATCACTATCCGTCACTTTTTTTTTTTTTACCAAACATATCCAATAAACTGCTAAGCCATAGCAGCAAGAATTATCCTTTCGCAACCTCATTCAGATCATGTTACTCTTTTCCTAAAAACCTTCAACCCATTTCACTCATCAGAGATATATTTTTCTTTCCAATGGACTACAAAATGCTGCATGATTTGTCTTCCTTCTTTCCATTTCCTTCCTCTTTGACATTATTGTCTAATACCCCTCTACCAAAGCAACAATTGAGCTGGAAAGAGAGATTTACAATTAAGTAATTCAGAACAGTGATACCTGCTTAAACACTTACAACAACAGAGTATTGGATGAAGGGAGAGGTTCCTACACGTAGGCAAAAACGTGGCATGCATAACCAAGCTACCATTTCCCATTCCTCAGTATATAACAAAAGCTCAGGAAGAAGTAGTGGCCTGCACTTCAGGAGCAGCTGGCCTGTGCCAGAGCAGGCAACTGGATTCATGTTCTCCGAAACTTTGGGATTGTGCACTTTAGTGGATATGGCAGTGCCCTGAGGAACTGGCATAGATTTTTGCCTTGGTTTTAGTCCTCTAGGACACCATAGCTTTCCCAGATACATTGATCAAGAAGATTTAAAGGACCAGTGTACCTTTGTTGTTTTGTAGTTTTGTTTTATTTTTTTTGTTTCTTGGAAACACATTTTAAAAAATCTTAGTCACCGGCCGGGCACGGTGGCTCACAGCTGTAATCCCAGTGCTTTGGGAGGCCAAGGAAGGTGGATCATGAGGTCAGGAGTTCGAGACCAGCCTGGCCAACATAGTGAAACCCCATCTCTACTAAAAATACAAAAATTAGCTGGGCATGGTGGCACACGCCTGTAGTCCCAGCTACTCAGGAGGCTGAGGCAGGAGAATCACTTGAACCCGGGAGGTGGAGGTTGTGGTGAGCCAAGATCACGCCACTGCACTCCAGCCTGGGCAACAGAGTGAGACTCTGTCTCAAAAAAAAAAAAAAAGAAAAGAAAAAAAAATGTAGTACCATTAGACTGCAGAGACAACAGAACAGAAACTTCAGTGACTGCACACAGCAAGGAATACACATCTTACAAAAATAATTTGGAAAAGTAAAAAACTGCTTCACATGTCACCAAACAAAAAATCAGAAATCCCAGAGCAGTTAGAGAATCAAATTTCTAGAGTTACTGCATAATAATACTGAGAATGTCTCAGGCTCTTTTTTGGTTCCACATGAATTTTAGAATTTTTTTTCTAATTCTATGAAAAACGATGTTGGTAATTTGATAGGAACTGCATTGAATCTGTAGATTGCTCTGGGTAGAATGGTCATTTTTGTGATATTAATCTTTCCAATCCATGAGGATGGAATGTTTTTCTATTTGTTTTTGCCATCTATGATTTCTTTCATCAATGACTTGTAGTTCTCTTTGCAGAGATTTTTTCACATCCTTGGTAAGATATATTCTTAGGTATTTTATTTTTTTATTTTTTTGGTGACTATCATAAATGGGATTGAGTTCTTGATTTGATTATCACCTGAACATTACTGGTGTATGCAAATACTACTGATTTTTTTACCTTGATTTTGCATCTTGAAACTTTACTGAAGTTTTTAATCAGGCCTAGAGTCTTTGGGGAGAACTCTTCAGTGTTTTCTAAGTAATGAATAATGTAATCCACCAGGAGATAATTTGACTCTTTTTTTCATATTTGGATGTCTTCTTTCTTTCTCTTGTGTGATGGCTCTGGCTAGGACTTCCAGAACTATGTTGAATAGGAGTGGTGAGAAAGGACACTTTTGTCTTGTTCCACATGTTAGGGAGAATGCTTTCAACAAACAAGAACATGAGGAAAGAATACCCTATTCAGCAAAAGATGCTGAGAAAACTGGTTAGCCATTTATAAAAGGATGAAACTGGACTCCTACCTCTCACAATATATAAAAATTAACTCAAGATGGATTAAAGACTTAAATGTAAGACCTCAAACTGTAAAAACCCTAGAAGAAAATCTAAGACAAACTTTTCTGGACCTTGGCCGAGGCAAAGAATTTATGACTAAGTCTTCAAAAGCAATTGGAACAAAACTGAAAATTGACAAATGGGACCTAATTAAACCAAAGAACTTCTGTACAGGATAAGAAAGTATCAACAGAGAAAACAGACAATCTACATAATGGGAGAAAATATTTGCAAATGATGTATCCAACAAAGGAATAATATAAGAAATCCATATGGAGCTTAAATAAATAAATAACAATAAAACCATTAAAAGTGGGCAAAGGACATGAACAGACACTTAAAAGAAAACACATATGTGGCCAGAAAACATGAAAAAATGCTCAACATCACTAATCATCAGAGAAATGCAAATCAAAACCACAATGAGATATCATGTCAGCCAGAGTGAGTATTATTAAAAAATAATTAAAAAAATAGATGTTGGCAAAGATGAGAAGAAAAGAAAATGCTTGTGCACTGCTGATGGGAATGTAAATTAGTTAAACCCCTATTAAAAACAGTATGGAGATTTCTCAAAGAACTATACATCTCACTCAGCAATCTCACTACTGGGTATATACCCAAAGGAAAAGAAAGTATTTTATTTAAAAAAACAATACAAAAAGAAGACACCTGCACTTGTATATCACAGCACTATTGACAATAGCAAAGTCATGGAATCAACATGAATGTCCATCAATGTTGGATTGAATTTGAAAAATGTGGTACATATATGCCATGGAATACTACACAGCCATAAAAAAAGAATGAAATCATTTCCTTTGCAGAAACATGGATACAGTCATTATCCTAAGTGAATTTACTTAGAAAAGCAAATACTCTGTTCTCACTTATAAGTGGGAGCTAAACAATGAGTACACAGGGACATAAAAATGGAAACAATAGACTCTGAGGACTCTGAAAGGGTAAGGAGAGTGGGTGACAAGGCCTGAGAACCCACCTGTTGTGTAGTATGTTCAGTCTTTGGTGATGGGTTTACTAGAAGCCCAAATGCCAGCATCACTAAACATACCCATGTAACAAGCCTACACATGTACCCTCTGAATTTAAGATAAAATGAAAATTAAAATATCAACTGTCTCAAATACACTCAATGGGATGAAAGAAACCATAGTAAACAGCTAAAGTAAATAAGGGCCAGACATCGTGGCTCAAGCCTGTAATCCCAGCACTTTGGGAGGCCAAGGCAGGTAGATCACTTGAGGTCAGGAGTTCAAGACAAGCCTGGCCAACATGGAAACTACATCTCTACTAAAAATACACAAAAAAATTAGCCAGGAGTGGTAGCACGTGCCTGTAATCCCAGTTACTCGTGAAGCTGAGGCAGGAGAATTGCTTGAACCTGGGAGGCAGAGGTTGCAGTGATCCAAGATCGCGCCACTGCACTCCAGCCTGGGCGAGAGAGGGAGACTCCATAGAAGAAGAAAATGAATTAAAAGAGGCATAAAATAGCTGAAGAATAATAGCCCAAAACTACTCAAATCTGATGAAAAACATGAATACACATGCCCAATAATCTCAAAGCCCTCCAAGCAGGATAAACCCAAAAATGCAGACCAAAAAATATAGTCTGACTGTCAAAACCCAAAGACAGAGAATTTGAAAGCAGCAAGAGAGAAGTAATTCATCATGTACAAGGAATACTCAATAAGGTTAATAACTGATTTCTCATCAGACTATGGATTGAGATAATATATTTAACCAGAAGGCAGTGGGATGGCATATTTAAATTCTTGGAAGAAAATCAAAACAGAAACAAAACATCTCAACCAAGTTTTTAGTATCTGAAAAAACTATTCTTCAAATATGAAGATGAAATTATGATATTTCTGGACAAACACAAACAGAGGGAAATTATTACTAGTCAATGTGTATTACAAGGAATGCCAAATGGGTGTCTTTCAGCTTGAGGTAACAGGACACTAGACAGTAACTTGAAGCCATGAGAAAAAATAAAGAACACTGGTAGAGATAACTGCATAGATTAAATATAATTACCAGTATTATTGTATTTTTGGTTTGTAGCTCCTTTTTTCTTATATTATTTAAAAGGCAAATGCATAAAACAATAATTATATATTTATCTTAAAAGAGAGACAATGTATAAAGATGTAATCCGTGACAATAAAAATATGAAGGCAAAGTGACAGAGATGTATAGGAGCACAGTGCTTGTATATTAATAAAACTATGATAGTATTATTCAAACTATGTTGCTATAAGGTCAAGTTATCAATGGTAATGCACAAGTTAATTACTAAGAAAATAACTAAAACAATACGGAAAAGGAAAGAAGTTAAAATAATAACTAGACAAAATTAATGAAATAGTTAAAAAGAGTTAAACAATAATAATTGGGGAATTCTAAACCAAATTTTTAATAATAAATAGAACAAGCATACAAAAACTCAATAATAGAGAACTTGAAGAATAGTGTAAAAATATTAGACAGACTAATTATTTGCTGGAAAACTACGCAACGGCAGAATACATATTTTCCTCAAGTGCACCTGGAATGTAAGATAGATCATATATTAGTCCACAAAAAGTCTGATATTTTAAAAGATAATACGCATATAAAATATCTATTTTGACTATAATGGAATAAAATGGAATAAAATGGAACAATGAACAAGTTTCAACTTTTTTTGAAAAGAAATATTAGAAATACCTTGAAAAAATACAAATAAAACACACTTTACAAAAAGTTATGAGATTCAGATAAATCGTGGCCAAGAGGAAAAAATGTAGCTTTAAACACCTACTAAAATCAGAAAGATCTAAAATGAACAACTTTATAATACACCTTAACGAATTAGGAAAAGAGAAAACTAAGTCCAAATCTAGCAAAAGAAAAGAAAGTTTAGAGCACAGAAAAATACAATACAGAATAGAAAAACAATAGAATTAACAAAACAAAATTTGGTTATTTGGAAAAATCAATTATGTTATCAAACTTTATCTACATTAAGATAAAAAAAGATACATATTACCAACTTAGAATAGAAAATGGGATAATACTAATAATTTTACAGAAATAAAAAGAAATATAACAGAATACTATTAACAATTATATGTCAAAATTGGAAAACCTAGATGAAATGAACAAATTTCTGTAATCAGAACTGACTCTGGAAGAAATAGAAAATCTGTACATACTTATAGCAAATAAAGAGATTGAATCAGTAACTGAATTCTTCCCAGTAAAGACAAGCCCAGGACCACATGACTTCACTGGTAAATTTTTTCAAACATTTGATGAAGAATTGAAGTGAACTCCTGTCAAACTCTTCCAAATAATTGAAAAGAAGGGAACACTGACTAACTCATGTAATGAAGCCAGCATTACCTTGATATAAAAACCAGACAAAGGTACTACAAGAAAAGAAAACTATAGGAAATGGTCACTTGTGACTATAGATGTAAAACAAACTCAGGAAAATAATAGCAAATTGAATCTAGAACCATATTAGTATCATTATACACCAGGAAATAGTTTTACCCTAGGAATATAAGGGTAGTTAATATGGTTTGGATTTGTGTCCCCACCTGAATCTCATATCAAATTTTAATCCTCAGTGTTGGAAGTAGGGCATGGTGAGAAGCGATTGGATCATGGGGGCAAATTTCCCACTTTAGTGCTTTTCCTTTGATGGCGTTCTTATGAGACCTGGTTGTTTCAAGTGTGTGGCATCTCCTCCCTCTCGACTCGGTCTTCCTCCTATTCTGGTCACGTGAAGCACTCACTGCTTTACCTTCTGCCATGTCTGTAACTTTCCTAAAGCCTTCCCAGAAGCCTAGCAGATGTCAGCATCATGCTTCCTGTACAGCCTGTGGAATTATGAGCCAATTAAGCCTCTTTTCTTCATACATTACCCAGTCTCAGGTATCTATTTATAGCAATGAGAGACTAAACTAATACAGCAGTTTAACATACAAGAACCAATCAATGGGCCGGGCGCGGTGGCTCACGCCTGTAATCCCAGCACTTTGGGAGGCCAAGGCGGGCGGATCACGAGGTCAGGAGATCGAGACCATCCTGGCTAACACGCTGAAACCCCGTCTCTACTAAAAATACAAAAAATTAGCCGGGCGTGGTAGCGGGCGCCTGTAGTCCCAGCTACTCGGGAGGCTGAGGCAGGAGAATGGCGTGAACCCGGGAGGCGGAGCTTGCAGTGAGCCGAGATCGCGCCACTGCACTCCAGCCTGGGCGACAGAGCGAGACTCCGTCTCAAAAAAAAAAAAAAAAAAAAAAAGAACCAATCAATGTAATACAACACATTAATTGAATGAAGGGGGAAAGGAGCACATGATTATCTCAACTGAGGCAGAAAAAAACTTTCAAAAATATCTAAAACTTTTTCATTACTTTTTAAAAAACTCAATTATGATTAGAAAGGAATTTTTGCACTATGATTAATGGCTTATATAAAAAATTCACTGTTAACATCATATAAATGGTGAAGGACTAATAGTGTTTAATCTAAGATCAGGAACAAAACAAAAATACCAACTATTATCACTTATATTTAACATAGTGCTGCAAATTTTAGTCTATGCAGTTAGATTAGAAAAATACATAAAGCATTCATTTTAGAAAAATAAAAATAAAATGTTCTCTCTATGCAAATAACATGATCTTAGCTTTAGATACTCTTAAAGAACACACATACACACGAAAAGAAAAGAAAACAAAAAATTGCTAGAGCTAAAAAACTTAAATTTAGCAAAGTTATGGAACATACAAACCAGTTGCATTTGCATAGTCTTGCAATTAATAGTAAAAAAGAAAAATGTTTAAAACACGCATTTGCAATAGCTTTGAAAATAATAAAACGCTTAGAAATAAATTTACCCAAGGAGGTAAGACTTATAAATATTGCTGACAAACATTAAAGAAGACACAAATAAATGGAAAAGAAAAACACATGTTCTCGGTTAAAAGGATTAAAATTATTAAAATGTCAATACTACCCAAAGTGATCTATAAATCCAATTCAATGCCTATGAAATCTCAGTGAATAATTCTTTTCTGACATAGAAAAATTCAACCCCAAATTCCTATGGAACTCCAAAAGATCCCAAATAGCAGAAACAATCTTGAAAAAGAGAAAAGTTAGAGGACTCATACTTCCTTATTTCAAAACTTAATGCAAACCTATAGTAATCAAAACTGTCTGGTACTGGCATATAGACCAATGGTGTAGAATAGAAAGGCTGGAAACACTGACATAGGTAGTCACTTGATGTTTGACAAGAGTGCCAGGGTCATTCACTGGTGAATGGATGGTCTTTTCAACTAATGAGTGTTGGGGAAACTGGATATCCACAGGCAAAATAATGAAGTTGATCTCTTACCTTACACGTTATATACAAATTAATTCAAAATAGATGAAAAACTAAAAATAAGAGCTGAAGCTATAAAAATCAAATGAAAACGTAGGGAAAAATACTCATGATGTTAGATTTGGCAATGCTTTCTTGGAATATGACACCCAAAGCATGGGCAACAAAAGAAGAAAATAGATCAAACTTTGTTAAAATTAAAAATGTTAGTGCATCAAAGCAAACTATGAAGAAGGTGAAAATAAAATCTATAGAAGGAAAGAAAATATTTGCAAATAATATATCTGATATGGAATTAATATGCAGAATAATATATAAACCTCTTTCAACACAATACCATCAGCAACAACAAAATGCACTAAGAGCTTATATAGATATTTCTCCAAATAAGATATATAAATGGCCAATAAGTACATGAAAAGATGTTAAACATCATTGGTCATTAGAGAAATGCAAATTAAAACCACAATGAGATAGCACTTCACTTCCATTCAGATGGCTGTTATAAAACAAAACCAATCAAACCAAACAAAACCCTGAATATTCTATCTGTTGGAGAGGCACTGTGGAAAACAGTTTGTGGTTCTTCCAACAGTTAAGGAATACCGCATTACCAGCAATTCCACTTCTAGGTATATACCCAAAAGGATTGAATCAAGGACATAAAAGATATTTATACACCCATGTTCACAATAACATCATTCATAGTAACCAAAAGGTGGAAAGAAACCAACTGTCAATCAACAGATGAGTAAATAAACGATGGAATAATATTCAGCCTTAAAAAATGAAGTTCTGATATGTGCCTCAACATAGATGAACCTTGAAAATATTCTAAGTGAAATGAGTCAGTTATAAAATGAGAAAGGTATAATTTTACTTCTATGAAGTATCTAGTCTGGGCAAATTCATGAAGACAGAAAGTAGAATTGAGGTTATCAAAGGCTTGCGGAAGGGGTAATTGGGAATTATTTTGTAGTAGTTACAGAGATTCTGTTTTGATTGATTAAAAACTTGGAAATAGAGCATGATGGTGGCTATACAAGATTGCAAATGTACTATATGTCACTGAATTGTACATTTTTAAATGGTGCAAATGGTAAGCCTCATTTTTTGTATATTTTACCTAATGGAAAAAAAAAGAACTTTCCTCTAGCTGTTCCTTCTGTTTCAAATGTGTCTGTTTGACCAACTCTCTTACTTCTTTCAAGTCTTTCTTGAAATTCTGTTTCTTACTAAAGCCTATCCTGACCTTCCTATGTATAATTTCAAACTTCAACCTGACCATAACACCTACTTTTACTTCCTGACTCCCCTTTCTCTTTATTCTTTTTAAAATAACTTATCTTTTTTAATACATTATTTATCTCTTTTATGTGTATTGTTTGTTTTTTAACCAGGTATAAGCTAAGTTTCCCCAAATTTGTAATCTCTGTTTTACTCAAATACAAACAGCTATGCCCAGCACACAGCTCATGCTCTATCAATATTTGTTGAATGAATGAGTAAATGATTAAAATCCTATACTAAACAGCACTTTTCAGTGGAAGAATGCTGGATTTTATTTGAAAATCGCACATGGCAATATGTTGGGAATTTTTGTGATTAGGCTTAGTGAAAGAAGGCAGTTTTCACACTTATTTATGCTTGTTAGTCTTTAACTTATTTCATACTTGTTAGTCTTTCCTTTTGTTACCATAAATGACTATGACTAAATAATATAATACCATTTGAGGAATATATACTGGTTTCATTCAATAGAATGCCCTTGTAAATATGCAATATATGAACATGTTTAACTGAAGATTTTATATTCTTCACTGTTTTTCTTGTCCTATATTTTCTGACAGTCCTGCCGCATAGGCTGAGAAACATAGGCATTGATCTAGTTATCTCTGGAGTAATCATATATTTTTTAAATGCACATTGACTTTTGGGAAATGCCTTTTGATACATCATACAAGAACAAAATTGTATAAAGGCTAATGTTAAGAAAAGAGACTCGTTTACCGAATCAAAATTAGTCTCTGTGGGTGTGGAATTGAAATCAAATTTCTGTTAAATAGGGCCCCAAGAAATCGATTGTAACCAGCAGTTAATGACCAGCTTGCTAACAGCTTGAGGCAAAGCCAAGGGCAGTTCACACTCCAACAAATTAGTTGTTAACTGTGTTAATGACTGATTTTGCAGGGATTATTGCTATTATAAACAGTCATCAATCTAGCTTTACCACTGAGTCTAGAAAAATTTGCAGCCAAAAAAGATTTTTATGACCTCAGTTTGATACTCTGGATTCTAGTTAATATGATCATCTAAAATCATAAAATGCCAGATTTCCTGCTTTGCTGAGAGTAAAACTCATAAAAATTTACTTTTCTTCTCCATATTTGTAGTATAAATATATAAGATAATTAGTCATGAGAATCAATAAGAAAATATAATACAAATATGCAAATTTATTCTTATTTTGCATGTATATTCATGCTTAATTTGTTAAAGTATGTATTTTAAAATCACAGGACACCATTAAAAAAATGGTCAATGATAGTAGTTTAGCATCTCTGGCAAAATTTTCAGTCAAAAATGGCAAACAGAAAATATAAAATAGATTCATATAAGATCAAACTAAATTTTGGAAAGTTAAGTCCAAAATTATTTAACAACAAAATACATACATATGAGATCTATATTAATCTTAAATTGTGGATATTGTTTTAAAGTAAATTTCTTGTTTACCTGTGAATAAATTAGAAAAACATGAGAGTATTTTTAAACTGTATTTTAACCAAAAACATACTATTAGACTAACATTTAATTTTATAATATTTTGAAATTACTTGATGTTAATTAACTTTTAATTCTAATCCATTGCCCATATCACATTTTTTGTAATATATATTTTTAACATAGTGAAAGTGTATATTGTTTTTTCCGTGGTTTAACTCTGTGGTTTATTGTGTTGTTGAAGTTATTTTAAATGCAATTGCAGAAGTGTCATTATTTACATATTTGAAATAGCTTCCTTTATATATTTTATAAGTACAGATATAGCCACTGGAATTTACAATAATAAGGTATTTTTATTGTTATAAATGTATTTTTAAGTAAATGGTTATAAAGATAAGTTATTAATGGTTTTACTACACTCTCCACATCCAAGTTTCTGCAATTAAAGTTGCATTTCAAAGTATGTAACTATTAGCAAAATTAAAATACACAGTGTTCTGTTTTTCTTAAACTATAATGGGTAAAGTTGGTTACTTTTGTAACATAAACCCTTTATTTCAGAAGCTATTTTTCTATTCGACTAAAAATTTATTTGCAATTTGTTATATTAACAAAATACCTAGAAATAACCTGTGATGTTAAGAAAATTAAAATCAAAGCATCTAGTGCCCACATAATTAAAGGTAATTACAGAGTTTGTGTAATCATCTTAAATCTCTAATTTTGATACGCGTACTAGAAATAATGGAAATGATGTTCATCTTGAATGAATCTGTTTTAACTCACTACGTTTCAATCTGTTTCAATCTTCTATTAATGTAAAATTTGAAAAGTTCTTTGCAGACTTTTTACAAAACTCCCATTTATTTTATAATTGTCTCATGAATTACCTTTTTAAAAAATATTTTGTAAGCAATCTGTGACCTTTAGACTGCTTGAGTCTGTATAACATTGACATAAACTCTGTTAATTTAGTAATTATTTCAGCATATTTCCAAGTGCTTTGACTTATATTTATTCTCAGTTAAGTTTATAATCTTTCAACATAGAAAATTTATGTATATGCATTTTATCTCCTTAATAAAAATATTCCAACCTTCTCTATAACATGATCAGTTTTAATAGTCAGTTCTACTTTTTCTTTTTCTGTTCCGCTATGTATGATAGCTGTTTTCACATTTGAATTCTGCAACACATATAGAAGTAGCAAACATGGATGGAACGCCTACACTCAATGCTGGCCTTCACATCAAGATTACATATTTCATATTTTAGCAGTTTAATATTTTAATCAAGAATTTTAACTCACTGTTTTACTCTGGCCTTTGATAATGTCAGACTCTTTTTTTAAATTGTATGCTTTTAAAATCCAACGATTTAATTGAAATTTTGTTGTTTTTCTTTCCTAGGGAAATATATCCTCTTTAGTTCTTTTGATCTATTATTTTATTCTAATAATCTTTGGTTTGTCTTATCTTTAGTACCTGGTTCTCCCAGAACTTTTGTTTTATACTGATTACTTACAATGCTGTTTATGGCCTACATATAATTTACGATATTGAAATTATTGTCCCCAATACACTCTAAACACGTACAAAAAAATGAGGGACTTGACACCAGAAGGACATTTAGTTTTTCTTATGCTATTACATCTTTCTTTGTTTTACTTAAGAGAGAGTCAAGGTTTAACTGTAATCTTCTTTCACCCATGATGTCTTAAATGTAACTAGATGTCTAAATATGCTTAATTCTTATTAAAATTTATCTGTGCCACACAATTTATCACTGTCCAAAGTTATTAACTTTTTTCTTATGTTTATTTCACTTGTTTTCTTAACTAATTTTAAAGTTTTCATATATAAGAAATTATTCCATATTGTTTCTTGATATTCTATACCTTTATTTGGTGTATTATATTAAATAGAGGGTAAATGTGTATAGTATGAAATTTAGGCCAGGCACAGTGGCTCTAGCCTGTAATCCCAGCACTTTGGAAGGCCAAGGCAGGTGGATCACTTGAGGTCAGGGGTTCAAGACCAGCCTGGTCAACATGGTGAAACCCCCCTCTCTACTAAAAAATACAAAAATGAGACGGGCTGTAATCCCAGCTACTAAGGAGGGTGAGGCAAGAGAATCAGTTGAACCCAGGAGGCAGAGGTTGCACTGAGCCAAGACTGCGCCACTGCACTTCTGCCTGGGTGACAGAGTGGGACTCCATCTCCATCTGGAAAAAAAAAAAAAAAAAGAAATTTAATGAATTAGAGGAAAACTCTTACACTTAACACACATTTTAGGTTACTGAAATTAACTATTGGACTAAATTAGTTCATGGGCATCTTCAAGTTAGAATTGTAGAAAGTCAGAAGAGATTGTCACTCCCATCCTAATGATGAGATCTACTAGATAAATTGCAAAATCATTAAAAAAAACATATTGGGCAGTTGAGAAGTCCAAACAAGCCTAAATGAACTAAAATTCAGAAAATGATGAGCCTTCCCTCCAGTGGCATATTTTATAGCTTCTTTCCTCCCTGGATGACATTCAGGTCTTGGAAGATCAAATATGGATGAGAGTAAGGAGGAATTGATTATGTTTTAAATAACTTTATTGGTTGCATATCAGCTAGTGTCAGGGATTAGAATTTTGTGGGGTCCTAACCGCAACCCAACAACTCTATCCCACAATCCCTTATAAGATCTCAGAGTTAGTACATCAAACAGCCAAAGAGCTCGTTTATATTCATATCCCTTTAAATTATCCCAGGACTTCACAGATTGCAGGACATTGGCTGCTGAAGATGAAGGTGGGCAGATATACTGTGATTCTTACAGTGTTTTTCCTGTGGGCAAAGCTGTTGTTCACAGAATTCAAGGAGAAGGGCTGGAGAGCTAAAATAAATTGAACTTATTTGCTAAAATAATTAAATCAAAATGCTGAACTCATTTGAAGGGTTTTCTTGCACCCTGGACACAACTAAATAAAGTGTCAATGACTATGAAAAGAGTTCACTGGAAATTATCCAAAATGGAAACAGAGAAAAATGAAAGAGAGATAATAGGACAAAAGAAATATCTGGAGAGATAATGCAAAAGGCTTAAAGGTAACAACTCACAAAGGATCTGTGATCAATTCACAGATCCAAGAAGCTCAGCAAACCTCAAGCTAGGTAATACAAATAAAGCCATGCAAATCAGAGTCAAATGGTTGAAAACCATGGAAGATAGTTGGCTTCTTAACAGAAACAATGGAGACCAGAAGACAATGGAATATTATTTTTTAATTGCTAAAAAAACATGAAGCCTAAAATCTGTATGTTGGAGAAATTACACTCAAAAGTAAAAACAAATAGATTTAGCTGGCCAGAAGCTGAAATAACTAGTTGTCAGACAAACTATGCTGAAAGAAATGTTATAAGAAATGTTTGAAGTTAAAAGAAAATAAAAGAAGATAGAAGACTGAATTTGAGAAAAAAGAATAAAATTTTGTATTTTGCAGTCCCTTTTCTATAAAATTGAGTAAAATAATAAATAATTGTGGTAAATATTAGCAATACAAAAGAACCTACATATTGTAGAGGCTTTTGAAGAAACTTGCTCACAAAGCATCTGTTTTTGACCTTTCAGAAATTTCCTTCAGTGCCCAAGAGCTGGGACAATTTCTCTAAGGGCTTTGAGGTATGTAGTACTATTTTTTTATGTATTCATCAATAATCTGTTATATTAATTTAATTAAAATCCTATTGTATTTACTACTGTCATTATATCTATTTTACAGCATATTTATATAGGAAGGAGCCTCTTAGGTTATCAGCTGCTTACTGAGAATATGTAATATTATATAATGCCCCAGGGTTTCCCTAACTCAGGGGTCATCAAGCCACAGGGCCACAGACCAGTGACAGTCTGTGACCTGCTAGGAACCTGGCCACTCATCAAGAGAAGAGAGGAGCATGGGCGAGGGAAGCTTCCTCTGTATTTACAGCCACTCCCCATCGCTTGCATTAATGCTGGAGTTCCACCTCCTGTTAAATCAGCTGCAGCATTAGATTCTCACAGGAGCATGAACCCTAATGTGGACTGTGCTGCAAGGGATCTGGGTTGCACGTTCCTTATGAGACTCTAATGCCTGATGATCTGTTACTATCTCCCACCACCCTCAGATGGGACTGTCTAGTTGCAGGAAGACAAGCTCAGGGATCCCACTGATTCTACATTATGGTGAGTTGTATAATTATTTCATTAAGTATTATGATGTAATAATAATAAAAATGAAGTGCACAAGAAATGTAATGCACTTGAGTCATCCTGAAACCATCCCTTCACCCACATCCCAGTCCATGGAAAATTGTCTTCCACAAAACCCAGTCCCTGGTGCCAAAAAGTTTGAGGACCACTGCCCTAAATGTATTAGTTGTTTGACAAGATACATGAAAACTCAATGCTGCTGTCCCCTCCTTTTATTAACAAGATCTGTTATATTAAAGACATTCCCATCAAAGGCTCTCTAGATGCAGGTACGAAAAAAGAGATGAAAAACATCATCATCATGTATCATAACTATTTTAAGAACATTACCTCCTTATTAATTTATGCCATTTAATTTCACAAAAAAAGAATAACTGCATTTTTATGTAATATTTGTTCCACATTAAATACTTATTCATGATACCTTTCTTTAACTGTCACTTCAGGGACTAAAGCATATATTTGGGCATCTAACATCACATTTTGAAAGCAGCACTACTAAAACATTAGGGCAGATCGTCACTATAGAAAAATGGATTATCCACCCAAGTAATAGTGTCATTCATCTAGATTTGAGGTCTGTTGAGGTGTTCATGAAATAAGAGCTAATTTTTTCTCCCTGATACACCAAACATCTAGATTAACATGAGGGAAAAAATGGCTACTGATTCCAATGCATCTAAAGGTAGAGACACTTTATAAAATTCAGCATTCCTCCTTGGCTCAGGAAATAACGTATTTTAAAAAAATAATTGTATACTTGGATTAATTGGAAGTCTACAGTTTCATTGAACATTGTCAATCTCAGGAATTAAAATATTATGATATAAACTAAAACAGTAGGATTTTCTTGAAAATAATTGAAACCATACTAAATCATGTGTTTTTCTGAATATGCTTTTAGTTATATTGAGGCATCATAATAAAATCTTGTGCCATTTTACAGCCTGTGTTAGAACAAATTACAAAATATCTGCCAAATTTGTGCTGAACTTAAAACTTGTATCAGAAATTATGATTCCCAATAACTATTTAATTAATTTACGTTTGGTGACCTGAGTAAAAAACATGTATACGTAATAATGTTTAATATTTATACTTATGATTTATGGAGCAACTGCTAGTCCTGACTTTATAGGAATCAATAATTTGAACTAAATATATTTTGCTGTCTGATAACCTCAAAATTGACATAGTTGCTGTTTTGAATTTTACACACATAGAAGATCATAGTTTAGTTGTCGTATCTTTTACATAGTTAATCCCTACTATTTCAAACTTCAGTCATTATCCCCTCGGGTATTCAAATTTTACCAGATGTACCTATATTAGTCAGAATATTGATGCTCAAAGATGTACAAACCTAATCCCCAGAAACAGTAAATATGTTACATTACATGGCAAATAGAAATAGGATTGCAGATAGAATTAAAATTGCTTACCAGCCTGGCACAGTGGCTCACGCCTGTAATCCCAGTACTTTGGGAGGCCGAGGGGGGCAGATCACGAGGTCAGGAGATCGAGACCATCCTGGCTAACACAGTGAAACCCCATCTTTACTAAAAATACAAAAATTAGCTGGGCGTGGTGGTGGATGCCTGTAATCCCAGCTACTCAGGAGGCTGAGGCAGGAGAATCGCTTGAACACGTGAGGCGGAGATTATGATGAGCCAAGATCGCGCAACTGCACCCTAACCTGGCGACAGAACGAGACTGTCTCAAAAAGAAAAAAAAAAAAGAAAAAGAAAAGAAAAAATTTGCTTACCCAGCTGTCCTTAAAATTTGGAGATTATTTTAGAGTATCTATGTAGGCTGGATGTAAACAAAGGGACCTGTAAAGTGGAAGAAGGAGACAGAAGAGGAGGTGAGAGTAATGTGATGTGAGAACTGGACCCACTGTTGCTGGTTTTGAAGATGAAAAAGTGATCATGCATGTTAGTGACCTTTGAAAGCTGGAAAGGGCAAGGAAATGGATTATTTCTTAGAGCTTCCAGAAGGAATGCTGCCCTAACGAAACCTTGACTTTAGCCCAGTGAAACTCATTTCAAACTTCTGACTCACAAAACTAAGTTAAAAGTTAGTGTTATAATCCTCTAAGATTGGGTAGTGTGTTGCACAGCAGTAGAACACTAAAAGAGTACCATGACATTTAATTAGTAAACTTGGAGATATTTTTGATGGTTCTATTGCTTTAGAAAAGCTAATGTCTTTTCTCTATGAATTGTTAGGAGCTTTGTGATAGAGAATTTTTATCTTTTCTTTATCTTCACCCTACCATGTGACTTGTACAGAGCAGGCCCCTGGCAGATATTTTTTGAAATGCTTTACATAATGTGACTGTGAAACTTGATAGAACTAAAAGTTATACATAGTTTAGAAGACAAGTTTATTGGTATATTTGCCAAAAACTGCCTGAGCAGAAACAAATGAAATGCAAGTGGTAAGTCATGACGTTCGACCAGTATTTTTTCTTTCCCTGTGAATACATTTTAAAAATACACATCAATATTAGTTCACACATATAAGTTTTTATACTATTATATAAAATGAGATGATTTTAATTATATTCATGGCAGCAGCAGCCCTTCTTAAGTGGCCGCTGCCATGATGCCATCTGCAGTGGCGGAGGTGCAGCCAGGGCTACGTGCTCCACAGCGCTGGCAGGAGCCAGGAACAGGTGGAAGCCCCACCCCCAACCAAGTTGGGAGGGTGGAAGCTTCAGGCTCCCTGGCACAGGTGCAGCCACCCGGTAGTGACTCTGGACCCAGGCCTCCCTATGCTATTGGGGCCTGGGAGCAGGCAGGAGCCCTTGCCTCCTGGGCACAGCTGCAGCTGCCCAGCTGCTGCTGCAGACTCAGGAATCCCTTCACCTCTGCACTCTTGGGGGCCTAGGAAGCCTCCCTTCCCCCACAGTATCAGAAGTGCCTAATCCTGCTGCCTGGCCTCTTCCTGCTCTTGGTGCTTGCTCCGATTTCAGAGCAAATTGAGGCCAAGCCTGGGTGCTGTTGCAACCCACCAGGTGTGTGCACACTCAGAGAAGGTCTGACATGCCAGCTCTCTGCCACCTCAGACCCCTCTGGATGTTAGGTACTGATGAGCATGAGAGGGAGGCTAAGGGGGTGCTGAGAGCAGCTTGGTGTGGGCCTGCAGGCACCCCTTGGCACAAACAGCCTGGGTGCCTGGGCATATTGGATGGCAGGTTAATGGTGGCAGGAGGCAGACAGGCTCCTGGGCAGAAAGGGACAGGTCCCTGGTGAAACCCCACCTTCAGGCTAGAAAGGGCCTGAGGCCTGCGGTCGAGGCTGCCAGTTCTGTGGACCAGAGTGAGAACTTACGGTGCTTTTTCTGGGCGTGCCCATGGCTGCCCATAGACCAATCAGCATGCACTTCCTCCCTTCTGAGGTCCATAAAAATGCCAGACTCAGCCAGACTCAAGCAGATGATGGGACAACCTGCCTGCACAGAGGAACTGCCCACTGTGGGTCTCCTCTCTGCTGGGAGCTAGCTACTCACTAGGATGACCTGCGTGCAGGGAGGAGAAGACCCACTGCAGGTCTTCTCTGAGCTGTTTTGCAGTTCAATGAAGCACCTTTTCACCTGGATCATCTCACTTGTCTGTTTACTTCATTCTTCCTAGATGTGGGAAAAGAACTCAAGACTCGCCAAATTGCAGGGCTGAAAGTGCTGTAACACAAACAGGGCTGAAACACGCCCCTTACTTGCCACATTGTAGGCGATGAGAGAAAGAAAAGAGAGAAGAGCTCTGACCCTTTGGGGAGCCCAGACCTAGCAGCTCTCCAAGCCAGGGCTGTGACACTCTCTTTGGGGCTCTGCAGTTCCTGGCATCTCCAAGTTTCTGGACACCACCACGTTCCCTGGTGCTTGCAATGGAAACTGCTTGCTGTATTCCTGGTCCAGCCACAGCATCAAAGGGAGGTGGCACCCATGCTGGTGCCTGGAGCCGCCCACCCTGCCACAGCCAGTGTACTTGACTGTAAGCAGTGACCAGACCCCACACTCACTTGCTCTTGCACCCCTAGTCGCTCCACGCCTGGCTCGCCCTTAGCAGGCATGGGATCTGGGCAGGTAGCGCAAGCCAAGTGCAACCTGTCAGAGCAACTGGGCTTAACGAGCCCAGTGGGCCTGAGCAAAACTTAGGCAAAGGCAACACTGGCCACCGAGGTATCTGGCTGGTGAAGTGACAACCCTAGGATCCTGTGACCATATGACCTGTTGATTTGTGCATCATCTCTTCTATACATCCTTCATAAAATAAGGATACTATTACTCCTGCTGACTTACTTTTTTATACTCACTGATGTTGAAAATTTATATATAGCATTATGAAAAGCCACAAGTTAGTATTAACCAGCAACAATTATTTATTTATTCAATTCCCCTTGAATTGATTGGCTGAGTTTTTTCCTAAATATATCTAAATAAACATAACTTACCTTCAGCTTAATTTTGCCTCTGCTCCTGAAATGTGCTCTCATGTGCAACAAAATAATTTTGATGTCATTTATCTGAAATATTTGATACGTTTTCATTGTTCACAACTTATAAAAACAGAAAAATAAAATGACAGAACCACTTCTATGCTATACGCCTCCTCTGACATTTGATCACTTCTTCAATGACTTCCTCTAAATCTTTCTTCATAATTCCTCTTACCCTCTTGTCTGAGTTCATTTGGGCTACTATAACAGAATACCATAGGCTGGCTAGCTTATAAACAACATAAATTTATTTCTCACAGTTCTGGAGACTAAGAAGTCCAAGATGAAGGTGACAAAAGATTTGGTGTCTGGTGAGGGACCACTTCAATGGCCATCTTCTTGCTGTAACCTCACATGTTGGAGGGGGCAGTGGAGTTCTCTGGAGTCTCTCTCGTAAAGGCCCTAATTCTATCTATGAGGGCTCCACGCTCATGACCTAATCACCTTCCAAAGGCCCCACCTCCTGATACCATTATATTGTGGGTTGGGATTTAAACATATGAATTTTGAGGGAACACAAATTTGCAGTACCTCCTAAATATTTAGACTTTTTCTCTTACTTTCAATATTTTGCACTGCACAGTTTTAAGTATATTTAGTTAACGGCAAAATGGAATTTATTTCCTCACATTTGCCTCTTTTTTATGTAATCATATCATGATATCATCTGCTTTGTTTATGTAGAGAAGAATTCTATATACCCTTTTAGAAGATAATGAGTGGACTTAATCAGTACAACTGTGTTGCATTAACTTTTATATAAGCCAAATTCCTGAAATTATATATGTGCATGCATACACACACACAGACTCTACAGCCTTTGAGGAACGGTTGAACATATGGACATGTCATTCCAAAACTCGTCAGACCTGGGAATAGAAATTGTTTTACAACATTGTTGTCTTCCTTTCTTATATCTAGAAATATTATAGAGTTAGTAGTGTTAACTCTTTCATGTACATTTTTATAACCATAGTTTAGTATAAATATGGAAAAAATTCTGGTTTTTTAAACCAAATGTAGCTTACTGGTATACTTAAACTAGGCAGAGAAAACTTTACTGAGAAGTCAATCTTTTCCACTCTCAACTGCTTTGATAATAATGTGTGTCATATTAATAACAACTTGCTTTTTGAGTATTCACTTTAGTTATTTCAGTGTTACCTGCATTATCTTGGAAGCACATGGACTATAATCACTCTGGGGGACTTAACTCCCTGTCTTTACTGGATTTAAATGACACTTCACTTACTTCTCTACTTTAAATTTCATTTATAATGGAGTTAACATCGGTGGTCTCATAATTATATAACTTCTTTATACCCATACTCTGCTTACTGACCATCAATATTATAACATTCCTTTGCTGCATTCACAGTTATTTAAGAAATGGTTGCTGAATTTCTGGGTCTACTTAACTTTATTTCATCACTGTCAACCTCCTCAAATACCTAGTCAATCCCACTTGGCCTATTTGCTAGACCTCCTGGGCATGAATTTCTTTCATCAAATTGGCTACCATGCCCTCTGCAAGAAGGTATACTGACATGTAATTTGTTCACTGTCCTCTGTTGTCATGTGCTAATTTCAGAGAGTGTTGCTCTACTTGTCCTATATGGCCCCACAGCTCAGAATCTAAAAAAGCTATAGAGCTGGCTTCACGAATGTGTGACCTTTGCAGTTGTACTGTGCTTGATTTAATGCTCTGTTTTTGCTGCTTTGAATTTCTTAATTGAATTTCAGTCCAACGTCTTAATTTCTGGAAAGGATCTTTGTCTGAACAAAGGCAATGGATCATGTGCATGAAAGGAGGTGATCCATGTAACATCCGTGTCTGCCATTCCTTGCCAACCCATTCAACTATAGCACTTGTGACACCCCATAAGCACAGAGTTTTGTAAGCACTCCAAATGTTTAGAACTTGAGCAAGCCACAAAGCCAGTACAAAGTACAAGAAAGCCTACATTTTCCACTCAAATCATAACTTCTTCCAAACACAGAAAGAAAGTGATAGCATTCTACCAAATGTGAATCACCAGGCAGCTCTACAATATTCTTTCTTACTTGTGCTACTTCCTTGGATAGCCTTATATTAAAAACTTATATTAAAAACAATGACATGGGAGGGGAAAGATGAGGAAATCCATAATCCCTTTTTTCAATCATTCCTTAATCATCAGTAAGTTTGAAGTAGAGAGAGTTGGTAGAATATGCACGTATCATAATTACAAGAAGCACAATTCAGCCAGTGTTGTGCAGCATTTCTGCTGTTTTGTTAACAATAAAGCCGATAGTTGTGTTTGAGCTGTGAAATACTAATTATGGGCTGGGTGTAGTAGCTCATGCCTGTAATCACAACATTTTGGAAGGCCGAGGTGGGAGGATCACTTGAGCCCAGGAATTTGAGCAGCCTAGGCAACATAGTGAGAACCTGTCTCTACAAAAATAAATAAATAAATGAATAAATAAAATTAACTGGGTGTGGTGGCACACGTCTGTGGTCCCAGCTACTCTGGAGGCTGAGGCGGAAAGATTGCTGGAGCCCAGGATTTAGAAGTGAGGTGAGGCTGCAGTGACTTATGATCACACCACTATACTCAGGCTTGGGAGACAGAGCAAGGCCCTGACTAAAAAGGGAAAAAAAGAAAGAAATATGAATTGTATATTTTGGGTAATTTTGCATACAAGTTAAGTATTTTATATTTGCCTTTAAAATTGCATTGTACAATATAAAAATAAATGGCTAATTTAAGCTAATAAACAAATTTTTATTTTACCTTACTTAGAAAAATATTAAATCACAGTGAGTCAAGAAGGAGCCAATGAAAGAAAAAACCTTTATGTTTTAATATTTTCATAACACTATTTTTGCTTTTTGAATAAGATATCCCAATTTTCAATTTGTATTATTTCCTGCAAATTATCTAGCCGCCCCTGAATGGCAGTGTACTATTACAAATGGAGTTTGCTTTTAGAAACATCAAGACTTAGGATTGACTCATAGCTTGTCTCTGTGGTTGTGTGTACATCAATAAACTACTTAACTTGAATACCTGGGTTATTCTTGAGGTATTCTTGAGGTAGAGATAATAACAATCTCCTTTAAGAGTCTCTGTAATAGAGTAAGATGCATGATTTTCCTAACAGAGTGAAGATCAGGTGCACTCTTAACTGGATATGTTTTCTTACCTGGATATGTTTTCTTACCTCTAGTTTGTTTCTCTGGGTCTTCTGAGTATCATTCACTTAAGAATTGACCCAACAAAATCAAGTTGCATTCTAATGTTTAGTGATGTAGGTGTGATGCATGAGAAAAGTCCCATCAACCTACCTTGCTCTCTACTTTCAAAAGCAAGAGGGAACTAAACCTTCTATCATAAAATGAGAACAACAATAAAAGAGCCAGATTTCTATCCAGATTTCTATTGGGTCTCACTCCTTTGTCATACTTCAGGAGTCCCTTGTAATAGAACAAGGACAACACAAATGTGACCTTTCTCTCCTGTGCTCCCAGCACCAGATACGTGTAGATTTTAATGTCAGACATTTAAAAGCTATGCTTCAGTTTGGAAAGCTGAAGCCAAATACTTTCATCCTCAAAATATGTTCCTCTCTACACACTACTTCCTTCTTTCTAGAGCTTACCCAACATAAGGGCTTTCTCTCATCTCTAAGCAAGATTGTGCTTACATTTATATAGTCTTTCACCTCAATGAAATAGAAATTCAGCATTTTAGGAAACAGATTAAGCTGAAAAGATTTTGTTTCCTATCAAATATGATAGCAAGGAACATTCAGGTATTGATCAATCTTCCCTTGCTTTCTGCCTACGTGAGAGATTCTTCAACTGTCCAAATCCTGGTGAACTCCACATATGAATGTATCTTTAGGAAATAGAGGTTGACCTTGTAGAAATTGTCTATTATGCAGGTAAGACTATACCTCTGAAGAACATTTGGACAAGTTTGAAAAGTAGGAGAAATGTAGGTGCTCTGGCAACTGTGATCTCAGAGGAAGAGGGCCATTTTACTGGTTATCTGAAAACATTGTATAATCATTTCTCTTGTTATGAATATATAATTTAGTTTGAAAAGGAGTAAACAGAGCTAGGCATGCTTGAAAACATCAGCCTCAGATAATTTAGCCCTTCCTCTGCCCCCTTCCCAGCTATTCTATCCCTTGCCACTCTCTTTGCCATGCCCTCAAGCATGGGAACACAGCAATACCAGGAATCTTAGGCCTTATAAAGGAGATTCTGTGGGGAAGACTTTTCATAAAATCCTCATGCATTTCTCCTCTATTACTAGGTTCACAACCTTCCATGTCTAATCTCCACCAAAGAAAAATGAAACATTAATTATGTATAATAAGCATAAGTAGGAGCCAAAAATATTTGTTAATTATATTAAGAGGTTGTTCATATGTTGTAAGAAATAAAATATCTCATGTATTTTCAGATATAAATTTTCATATCATATGCTGTATATAAAGAAACTAAAATATAATAATAGAAGAAGGACATTTTATCCATGATATGGTTTGGGTGTGTGTCTCCTTCAAATCTCACGTTGAGACATGATCCCCAGTGTTGAAGGTGGGACCTGGTGGGAGATGTTTGGGTCATAGGGGTGGACCCCTCATGAACGGCTTGGTGTCGCCCTCATGGTAATGAGTGAGTTCTCATTCTGCGTTCACATTAAATCTGGATGTTTAAAAGAGTGTGGCACCTCCCTCCTCTCTCTGTTGCTCCCTCTCTCACCATGTGATACGCCTGCTCCCACTTCACCTTCTGGCATGATTGTAAGCTTCCTGATGCCCTCGTCAGGAGCAGATACCATCACTATGCTATGCCATCACTATGCTTCTTGTACTGCCTGCAGAACCATGAGCCAAATACATCATTACCCAGCCTCAGGAATTTTTTTATGGCAGTTTCAAACAGATTAATACAATCCCAGTTGGCCAAATCAGCAAAATCAACCCAAGCAGCCAAATATCTCATGTTGAAATGGTACTAAAATTTAGTTTTTCTGATGTAGGGCTTGGTTCTAAGTTTGAGATAATGAATATCTTGAGTCATATGTATGAATACATATTGATATAGACACATTGTACAAATATAACATTTGATTTTATATTTTAAATCTTTTGTTGATTTGTGTATACAACATTTTTTAGTATGTGAAAAAATTTGACATATACGAAATTAAACTTGCATGTGCCAATGAGTGCTAAAAATACAAGACTTTTTAAATAAAAGTGTATCTTTCAGGAACAGTGTACGATTCCTTTCACGATCTTCAATTAAACTACCAACAGAAATTTTCTGAGATGTTAATGTGCCAGTTTCTCTTATCTTTTGTTTGTGCTTTCAAGTAAGACTTTATTTTCTCTCCTTTAGAATGCCATCATGAATGCAGATACATGAAGACACTCAGTTTTGAATCAAACATGTCAAAATATATTCTATTAACTTTGTCTTTCTCTCATTTTAGAAATGATGTATGACTTTTACTCTGAGGGAATAATACGTCATCATTCTTCAACATATCATATTATGTGTTTTCTATTAGGTTAATTTTGGAATAATAATATGAAGAATAAAATTAAAATTTGAGTGGCAACAGGTGTGTAAATAATAGCCCAGTACCATCATGCAATATTCCATCTGGCATAAAATTGGTATGAGACAAGTACTTTTAGAGAAAACATGAGCTTGTCAGTCAGAATGCCTTTCCTGTTTCATGAGAAGCCTGTTTTGGCTACCTTAGAAATCTTCCGATATACAAGTATCAGTCTACTAATTTTAATTTTAACAAAGCTCTAGAAAGTCTACTCAAAAGATACATATATCATCAGTATAAAAATTATATTCTCAATATTATGTAGGTACTTTTCTGTCAGATTTGAGAGTTTGTTGCAGACTTCTGTGGAAAAATTGAGATTGCCTTGAACTATTGAGCAGGTTTGTTTTAGGAAGGTACTGCAAAAAAACACCTTTTTCCTCCCTAAATTAATAGAACTGACATTGATAGGCAAGCAGAATATTTTAAAAGCCAAGAATAGCAGTGCCTAAAAACTTTGATATTATCTAGCACATCATTTTAACTTCACAGAAAATAAAACTGAGATTCACAAATATAATGATTAACCCAATACCAATCACCTAGTATGGGCTCAATAAATATGATTTGCTAATATTTTGAAAATTTCACCAATTTTCACATGTTCAAAGTAATATGCAGAACACTGTGCTGGGAATTCTGGGGGCTACAGAGGAAACAAAGCAATATCTATTTCCAAGAATGAAATGACATTTACATGAACAACAGAACATTAAGTCATCGAACAGACATCTATTGTGTCCTTATAATGTAGTTAGCATTGTGTGAGTTAATGATGGAGTGATAGTGAACACAGCAGTCATGTGCATAGTTTTCTGGAATTTAGAGCCATTTGAGAGAAATTTGGTTAACAACTGAATACATAAAAATATATAATTACACATTAAGGTAGGTGCTTTGAAGAAAACATGACATAAGAGAACATATTAAAGGGAACCTAAATTATACTAAAGTTTAGGGAAGCTTTCTTTCAAAAATGATCATAGACTTTTACCTGAAAGGGGTCTCAATCCAGACCTCAAGACAGGGTTCTTCAATATTGCACAAGAAAGAACTCAGGGTGAGTCGACAGAGTAAAAAGAAATCAAGATTATTAAAGAAGTAAAGAAACAAAAGAATGGCTACTGCAGAGGCACAGCAGTTTCGAGGGCTGTTAGTTGTCCATTTTTATGGTTTTTCGTTGGTCATATGCTAAACAAGGGATGGATTTAAAAAGTTAAAAATTTTAAAAGTTACCTGTGCGGTCTTTAAAGGAGAGACCTTCAGTTCTGACAACTCCCTTTAAAAATGGGTGGGGAGTTCCCAGAACTGAGGATACCTCCCCTTTTAGACCATATAGGAGAACTTCCAGACATTGCCATGGCATTTGGAAACTATCATGGTACTGGTGGGCGTGGCTTTTAGCATGCAAATGCATTATAATTAGCGTTTAATGAACAGTGAAGACTGCCAGAGGTTGCTTTCGTTGCCATGTTGGTTTTGGGTGGGTTTTGCCTAGCTTCTTTACCACATCCAGGTTTTTTTTTTTTTTTTTATACAGGGTCTTACTCTTTCATCCAGACTGGAGTGCAGGGGCATGATCTCAGCTCACTGTGCAAACTCCGCCTCCCAGGCTCAAGTAATTCTCCTGCCTCAGCCTCCCAAATAACTGAGACTACAAGCCCGCACCACTACCGCCCAGCTAATTTTTGTATTTTTAGTAGAGACGGGGTTTCACCATGTTGACCAGGCTGGTCTCGAACTCCTGACCTCAAATGATCCACCCGTCTCAGCCTCTCAAAGTTCTGGGATTACAGGAATGAACCAACGTGCCCGGCTCATCTTGTTTCATCAGTGTGGTCTTTGTGACCTATATCTTTTGAAACCAGTCCTGCTGACCTCCTGTCTTAACTTGTGACTAACAAAGCCTAGCCTCCTGGAAATACATCTCAGCAGGTCTCAGCCTCATTTTTACCCTGCCCCCCATTCAAGATGAAGTCACCCTGGTTCAAATGCCTGACAGACTAATATCTAAAACAAAACAAAACAAACACAGGTATGATCCTGAAACAGGAGAAAATGTTGTATGCTGTAAAATTTATAAGAAGATCAATGTGGCCAGATCTTAGAAAAACATGAAGAGGTTGACATGAGATGGGGATGGAAGAGGGATGGGGATGGGGAGAGTTTACCTAGGGCATATCCGTAGCATGAATTTTCTTTATTTTAAGTTCAAAAACCATGATGGATGATCTTAATCCAACTCATACTTTGTTGTTAAAAAATATATCACTATTACGAGTTTCAGTATTTGTTTTTTCCATCTTTCATCTGGCCTTAGAACTCAGCCTTAATGCTAGCTCAGTTCTTTTCTTATACAGATTTGGGAAGACTTCATAGAGCAATCAGATGTCAAGAACTAACCCCCCATTCCTCCACACACCTACACACTTTGATATCTAAGTGAAATAAGACCAAAATAAGTTTTACGTTTAATTTGTCATTTTGGTCAGGCTAGCCCTGCCTATTGTTACCTCAGTCTAATCTTTTAAATTTGATGAATTTATCAATATAACATACTAAGTAACTACCCAAAGTTGAACAACAATAATGATTCTTAATATATGTTTTGAAATTAACACAACTCATTGGTATTGAGGTGCTATTTCATGTAGTAAAGCCAGAGATGCCAGGGATATGACTCTTGCATCGGCAGAGTTATCTCTACTTCTTAATAGATGTCTTAGCAAGTGTTAAACATAATTGATTTTTTAAAAGTATTGTATTTGTCTATTTTCACATTGCTATAAAGAAATACCCAAGACTGGGTAATTTATAAAGGAAAGAGGTTTAATTGACTCATAGCTCCACATGGCTGAGGAGGCCTCAGAAAACCTACAATTATGGCTGAAGGTGAAGGGTAAGCAAGAACCTTCTTCAAGTGGTGGCAGAAGAGAGAAGTGCAAACGGGAAATGCCAGATGTTTATAAAACCATCAGATCTCGTAAGAACTAGCTCACTATCAGAAGAACAGCATGGGGGAAACTGTTGCCATGATCCAATCACTTCCCTCCCTCGACACGTGGGGATTCCAATTCAAGATGAGATTTGGGTGGGAACACAGAGCCAAACTTATTAGACATCAATCTTATTTCTGGGCCTGGTTCCAACACTCCCATGCAAATTGTTAAGCTTTGATAGAGTATTTTAGGCTGATGCCAAAATTTGCACTGAAATTTTTGTAATGATCTTCATAGTTCCTTCCACACTCGTGTCCTGATTTATTAATACAGATAAATGGCATTCCAAATTGGGATTTGGCATCATGGTATAACAGAATATTTATGTGAGGAAAAAAGCCATGGAGGGTAACAGTCATCTTACTGATTCAGTCATAGAGAACAACTTTGAAGATGGGGGAGAAAGCCACAACCATGCACTTATCTGCTTCCAATGATAGTTCTATTCAAGAGCAAGCAAAATCTTATCAATGCGGAGGTGTCAATAAAACAGTTTTGAAGGTGAGTTTGGGACAATTAAAGAGAGAGCTCAAGAGCTTGATTGTGACTGCTCTCACAGAGACCTATGTTAATACACCTTTAATTCTCTGTTAATCCACCTTTAATTCTCTGTTAATCCATTAGGATATGTCTTAAAATTCTCTCAGATTTTATTCACATGCCTGAAGATCTCTGTTTCTCCAGCCTACAACTTCCAATATACTTACAAAATTAGCAAGATATCATCTTCATTTACTTTATTGTACTATAATTAAAATTAATAAAAATTAGTTTTATAGTTAAATTAAACAATCTGAAGTTTTATAGGGAAAAAAGTCAAAGTACCGCCCATTTCCCATCTATTATCAATCCAGTGTACAGATTACATAGGAGTGAACGCTGTCAATATTTTGGTGTGTGATGATGTTGTACTTTGAAACCTGTTCTTGCATGCATGCACAAATTATGTATGTGTGCAGTCATGAGTGTGTCTCTATAATTTTTCTTGTTATTTTGTTATGAGAATTTTCAGATGTAAAGAAAATTTTAGGGACCAGGCGCGATGGTTCATGCCTGTAATTCCAACAATTTGGGAGGCTGAGGCGGGTGGATCACTTGAGGTCAGGAGTTTGATACCAGCCTGGGTGACAGAGTGAGACTGTCTCAGAAAAAAATAAAAAGAGAATTTGGAAAAAGTTCTAAAAAACTGACATTATGCTATGTTTGCTTTATTACATGTCTATCTGTCATGTCTTTATCCTCCAGCCCTCTGTCAAATCATTTTACCCTTTCAATGCATTTTAAGCTATGATGCAGATATCAGTATACCTTATCCTTAAACATTTCGGCATGCAAATCATTACTCAGGGTTCAATATCTAGTCACTATCCTTTCTTTTATAATTTTAAAATTAAGATTTATTAATGCATAATTTATATACAGTAAGACTTACTCTTTTAAGATGTATAGTTCTATGAAGTTTGACATTTCTGTCAAACTCAAGTTGTAGGATTTTCCCATTACCCCCAAAAGTTCCCCTGCTATCTCTTTGTATTTAGTTATTTTCCCCATTCTTAGCTCTAGCAATCACTCTTCATTTTTTTTCTTTTCATTTTTTGTTGCTGGGTCAAATAAATGAAGTCATAGGGCATCTATGTGCTTTGCCACATTCTGAAATATGAACTTTGTATTCCCTAAAATCGGCTTGTGTAAAATTCATTCTTTCATTTTCAGTAATCTGTTAAAATTTCCTTTTAAATTCTTTCTGTTCAATTCTGCTTTCCACTTGAATCCCGTTCTGTTTTCATACCACTACCTAGTTTTTACATTTAAGTAAGATCTCCATTACAATAGGATAAAGCCCAGCTTTAAAGGCCCTACCAGCTTGCTTTTGCCTTCCAATCTAACCAGAAAAATTTGTATTTCCTGAGGGCCTTATTGGTTTAGCTCTAACATCTTATAACTTTTATTCAAGACAGCCTATAACTTTTCATTGTCTTGGTGAATCTCAGAATGCTTTGTTTTGCATTCTGATATCCCTTGATGAAGAGGAGGGTCTGTTCAGTCTGTTGGGGGGCTGAGGATCTTATTTTTATTTGTCACTATTCTTTATTGAGGCAGATGAGATAAATAGTAATACCCACTGTAAGGTTTTAAAAGTTTGAAAGGATCTACACATTTTTCTAAAAGCTAAATTTTATCCAAATTTTAGACTACAAACTATATTTCAGTAAATCCACATAGTAATAGTGACTATATATATTTAAGTGAATGGATACCTTGTGCATAATTTAGGAATTTGGACTCATAATGTCAAATAATGACATGTACATTCTTAAAGATACGATCATTTATATATGAAATTTTATTCATATTAGCTAAAGATAGTTATGAGAAAGCAAACCTTTAAATAGTTATCATATATTTAAATGATATTTCCATTGGGTTTTGTCCATGAGGCAAAAAGACTCAGAATCATGAACAGTCAGCAAACAGATGAAGGTGGGATTTGGGGGAAGCTGTAATAAGTTAAAAGCCTGGTGTACATATGAGCATGAAAATAGGACAGAAATCTCAATAAAACCAGGAATAGGTTTGAATTAAGTCAAAAGGCCAGAAATCAAATGGAATAGGTGGTTGTCAGAAGAAACACTATACAGATTCAGGAGTTCATAAATAGGTTATTGAGTTACAATCTTTACAAAGTGTCAAATTTTGACACTGTGGAAGAGGTTTGGTCTATAGAATTAACAATAACAGTGGGTAAGAAATTGTAAGTAAGATTCTAAAGTAACTTTTATTTGCCTGTTGACATTTCCTTTTCTCTTGCACAGATTTTCTCCTTATTTCTTTTTTGTTTTATTCACACTTTGTTCTTCAATATTGCTATGTATTCTCATTAGTTTAACATAAGAATAAAATAATTTTGTTTTTTCAAGCTACAGAAATATGAGTATACAATTGTAGAGTATACAAATATAAAGCAATATACTATTAGTAAACATCACAATTGCACAGAGAGTACCTTCCTTTTGATAATTAAGAATTACTTTCTAGGTTGAATACAATTAGTTTTTATTATTTAGTATTTCATTAGGAAAGGACATTGGTCTATGAAACACCTCTATCAATTGTGAAAACTGATAATTGAGTGTACCTGCATGGTTTGATAATTGTTATCTAGGAATAACAGAATAATAAATTCATCTGTCTTCTAGAAATTTTTATATTTGTGCTTTTCCTGTTGTCAATATAATGTCACTATTCTCAGCATGACCACAAACAGAAAAGGCAAAACTAAAAGGACATTTTACCTGGCTTACTTTAAGTGCTTTTTCTTTTAGTCATGTTGAGATATCTGTTTCTTACTTTTTCTATATTATGTGATTTGGTAAAAATTTATGTACCTCCACGTACCTATAGTTACCAATTATGGGCATGGTATGAATTGCAACTTTAAAAGAAAGGCATAGTAATGTAAGAACTTTTGTAATCTTTTCCATGCCTTTCGGGTTAACCATAAAAACAAAAATAACTGTTTACTAAATTTTAATTGAACTTATTTGCTTCATTTTATTGTAGTTTTAATAACGTAACAATAAACAATTTTAGAATGAAAATCATTATTGCAAAGCATAGAATACCAAAAATCATAATATACTTTAACCCTATAATTCTACAGCTGAACAGCAACAAGATGCATATTAGTTCCTGTTGAAAATAAGCTCTTCGAGGTACTGAAACATGATCTCCTGGGTCCATGCTTGGGCTTGGGCCACAGTGTCCCTTGCCTTCTATTTCAGTCAGATGGCTGCCAGTATTTTTAAAAGACAAAAAAACTTAAGTGATGGTAATTTAAGTAATACATTCAAATAACACAATCAAATTTCACTTAAGTAGTAGCTTTCTGAAAATACACTCACTAACTAGAAAAAGCATAATCATAAACAATCATTAGTGACTCTGTAAACTAACCTGTGTTTCCAGCATGGCCAGTTGTTTTTTGCTAAGTTTTGGATACACATTTCTTTATTAACTTAAAGAATATATCTCAGTTATCATAGATTATAGTGAGCTGAAATTAGGTTAAAATTAACAAGGTATGATAAATGTCATCCTATCTAAAGAGTCAGCACTAGCTAGGCACTGGAGTTGCTGAATCTGTGGAAATCCAATCCACAGAAGACTGGAGTAGTGATTGTCAACAGAGTCCCTAGCAATAGGATGGTGATTTTCAATTAACCTAGAACAGCAGGGATTTTAGTAACTATGCAAATTACTTTATGGTGCAACTGAAAAGTTGATCTATTTCTTATTTGTGTGTGTATAATATACTATACATACACATGCACATAAATGTATGTGTGTAAATACATGTAGCGTGTGAGATAAAAATGTAGACCACAAAGTATTTTCCGGCTCTGTGTTAAACAATGCTAATAATTAGAAATAACTTATCAACTTGCTCCAGGAAATAACTATTTCTAGAAGACAAATAAAACAACAAACAGCTTACCTGTCAGATACATGTGCTCACCAAGACTGAGTTCGAGGCCCTCTCCTCTCTTTTGTCTCCAATCCAAAGATATTATGCCAAATTCTGACCATCTCAAATAATTGTTTTCCCCTCTAAGAGTCTCCTTAAAATCATCCACTCTTGAATCTAAAACCCAGTAAACACTTTTTCCTAACCTTTTTTTATTTTGAAACATTTCCAAGATTATGTAAAGGTGTTCTTCTCCTAACTGCAGTAGATTGAATACACGCTGCTTCACTGTTGGATTTTCATGTTTTCATGGAGATTGTGTGAATGAGTGTGTTTGCATGTATACATATATTTATATATTTTACATATGGCCATATTTAAATATAACCATAAATAACAGCTAAAACTATATGCATGTATTGAATGTTTATAAATTGCCAAAACACATGCCCCACACTTTGTCTCTTTAATTCTGTCATAAACCTTATCAAGTAGGTATTAATGTTACAAACATTTTATAGATGAAAAAATTTAGACTTATAGATGTGAAGTGATGTGCCTACTATACCAGGAATACATGCCAGAGTTGGTGTCTAAGCTTTGCAACTCTAGAGTCCAAGTGTTAATCCGCACATCCATTGCCATGAAGAAACATAACAGTAGCCTGGGGCAAAAGGAAAAAAAGATGTGTCTTCTGTGTGTTTATTGCCACACTATTACAATTGCAAAGACATGGAACCAACCCAAGTGCTCATCAATGATAGGCGAGATAAAGAAAATGTGGTAAATATACACCATGGAATACTATGCAGCCATAAAAAAGAATGAGATCCTATCCTTGCAGTGACATGGATGAAGCTGGAGACCATCATTCTCAGCAAACTAACACAGGAAGAGAAAACCAAACCCCACAAGTTCTTACTCACAAGAGGGAGTTGAATAATGAAAACACATAGACACCGGGAGGGGGGACAGCACACACCGGGGCCTGTCAGGGTGTGGGGTGCAAGGGGAGGGAGAGCATTAGGACAAACACCTAATGCATGTGGCACTTAAAACCTGGATGACGGGTTGATAGGTACAGCAAACCACCATGGCACATGTATACCTATGTAACAAACCTGCACCTTCTTCATAAATATCCCAGAACTTAAAGTAAAATCATAATAATAAAAAAATGCATCTTCACTTAAAATTTTGATTTTTTTTATCATGGATACGTTTATTGATTTTTACTTTTAAAAATACTACATTAAGCATTTACATTGATAATTGAATTTAGCACCCCATTTTTTTTAAACGACTCTCATGTACCTCCTGTTTAAAGTACATCATTAAATTTTGTGCCCAAAGCAAATGCCTCATTCACTTGTCTTGCCCAACCCTAGTACTGGCTCTGTGACATATTCACTGCCATTGGCACTGGAGGAATGAAGGAATCTCATGGAAGTTTCTGACCAACTACTACTGGTGAATGATTATGAGAAACTCATAAAACTTACCTGGGCCTCAGTTCCTTCAACTAGGAATTGAGAGTCATAATGTAAAATAGACAATGTCACTACGGAAATTCAATCTGTAGTATAAAGTGCTTTATACGGATTACTTAAATATTATGAACTTAATTTTAACTAGATCTAATAATACAGTAAAAGAACAATGAAGAAAGGTGGGTTTGCTGGTCATTAGCCCTTACCTTTGAGCATTATCTTAGCACACTAAAATAAACCCTAGAAAGATTTCCTGCATGGCAGAATGAGGAGTACTATGAACCTGGTCTCCAGTGACATGACCACAACTGTTAATATTATAAAGACAAAGATAAAACCAAGCAGTAAAACTCTCTGAAAACTGTCCTTAGTGTATACACCAAACAAAAAAGTATTTATTCAAGAAAATGTACTGAAAATAAGTTAATTGGAACTTTTGTTATTGAGCTGCAACTCACTTCCCATTGCCTAGCTCTGCATGAAAGATAGTCAACTTCAAGTGAATACAGCCAAGAAGATGAAGATATTTCTGCCCTGAGCTCTAAGTCAAGGGCTACAGTGTCTTCCTGGAAGGGGCAGACATCAAATATTTATTATCTGCTGCAGTTCACATGGCAAAGGCTAAATTCCGGGATAGTGCAGCTGAGAGGTATGATGATCTCTTTTTTCACTTAGCCTCCCTGGTAGGTAAGAATTTCTGTGCCAGGCATGACAGTCCAAGAGAACTGGAGCAATAATTTTCTTACCAAAGCTTGTTCATTAACGTAGAGTTCAACGTAGGGAGAGAAAGGCAATACTACCAGAGAATATCTCCCCTGCTCAGCACCCTACTCATGAAACAGGAATGTCACTTCAAGAAAGCTAGGCCACTATGCCTGTCCCCTGTCTAGGAGCAGTGGCTTGGAGATTTTTCCAATAAGAGAAAGGCCATAAGAATTGAAAGCTCGGAAGCCTTCCTGAAATGTATTGACTTTATTTGAAGAGGAGTGTTAGGAAGTTTATGCCTTAAGATGATATCAAAAACAATGGATATTTTTGTGAGATGGACATAAGAAAATATGAGTAGTTTCATGACAGTAATAAGCTAAACTGTAGTCTTGTTAGTTTACCAAACAGAACCAGGGAAAGGTATTCCTAAGAGGAGACCTTCTGGGGTCAAAGCAAACTTTAAAGATTATTCTCAAAAATTATTCCTGAAAAGTAGTATGACTTTAATTGGGTCAGACTGTGGAGAAATTTATACCCCAGTGCATTGATAAAAAATAGAACAATAAGCTGGCAATTAGTGGAGCCTAACAGCTGTGTGTAAGACCAGTGGAAAAAGATGGCTTAACAGAGAAATCAGAGAAAAATAAAGTCAAAGAGAGCCCTGCTAACAAGTCATCTCAGGGCAACTGTGCACATGTTCAACGCTATCCTCGGAGAAGCAACATCAGATGTTTCACACTGCAGGGGAAAAATTGCCTTCTCTAAAATAAACCAGTTAAATTACGAAGGAAATGCATTTTTAAACATTAACAATAAAGTTTGAAGGTATGAAAATCAGTATCTAGAAGTATTAAAATATATTATCTAAAATGTACAGATTTCAGGAAAAATATATGGATATGCAAAGAAATAAGAAAGTGTGAGCCATAAACAGGAAAAAAACAATAAACAAACAAAAACAATAACAAAACACCACCACCACCACAACAAAAAATACCTCAAGCAACAGAAGATGCCTGTGAGAGGGCATAGGTGCTGGACTTACACAAATACTTCAAAGCAGCTATTATAAATATGTTCAATAACTAAAGAAAAAGCATGTTTAAAGAAGTAAAAAAAAGGAAAAATAAAGAAGTAAAGGAAGTAAAGGAATTTCTGGCAATGTCTCATCAAGCAGAGAACATCAAAAAAAGTTATTTTTAAAGAACTGGAAATTCTGTAATTGAAAAGTATAATAATTTTATTAAAAAATTACCTAGTCGGCTCAACTGTACCTGCAATCTGGCAGGAGTCAAAAATCCGCTAAGTTGAATATAGATCAAAAACTATTATGCAATCTGAATAACAGCAAGAAGAGAGAAATAAATATAATGAACAAAGCCTCAACAAAATGTGTAACACTTTAACCACATCAATATATGTGTAATAGGCATAGCAGAAGAAGAGGAGAAAGAAATAGAAAAAAAAATAAGAAAATTATAACTGAAAACTTCTAAACTGTATGAAAAAAATCAATCTACACATTCAAGAAGCACAATAAACTAGCAGTAGGATCAACACAAAAGAGATCAACACCCAAAGACATCACATAAAATAATGTCAAAAAAACAAGGAGAAATTCTTGAAAACAACAAGAAAAAATGACTTACGCACAAGGTAACTTCAATAAGATCAGCAGCTGTTTCATTAATATCATCGCAAACAATGGAGACCTGAGCAAGTGAGAAAATAATTAAACAGAGGACTAAGAGAAAATAAAGCAAACATAAAAATCAACAAATAATATTACACCAGCAAAAGTTGTCTTTCAAAAATGAATGGGAAATAAAGATATTCCCAGATAAAAACTGAGATAATTTGTTGCAAGAAGACAACCTTATAAGAAATTGTTCGGGAAATTCTTCAGAATGAAAGTCTGTTCTTCAGGGCAAAATTAAATATATAAATGCATATTTTGTATTCTTTCTTCTTTAACTAACATAAAAAGCAATCATGTAAACCTATATATATATCAATAAATCATTGAGCTTATGACAATAAAAATGTAACATATTTGACAATAGAGTTGAAAAAATTAATAGGACAAAATCTAATAGTATGTTTGTTCTTCCATCTCTCAGTGTCTTTAAAATTCCTAAAATTATATAAAGTAATAACTACAACATTAAATTTTGGGGATTATGATGCATATATGTAATATATATGACAAAGTTTTCAAAAAAGGGGGGAAAGAAAATAGAGATATATAAAGTAAAACATCTATGTCTTTTGTGGAATTGAGTTAGTATAAATCTTTAGCTAATTCTGAAGAACTGCTTTATATGTTAAGCCCTATAATAACTACTAATAAAATAACTAAAAATATAGTTAAAAAATTAAAGAAATAAAATATGTCATCATAAAATACTCAGGCAAAAAAATCAGTAAAGAAGAAATGGAGGAACGAAAAAAGCCGTGACATATTAGAAGCAAATAGTAAAATGACAAATGCAAATAAATCAATTACAACATAAAATGTGAATGGAGAAAACAATTTAATCAAAAAAGATTGTCAGACTGGATAAAAAAGATAATGCAACTATATATTGTCACTTTGTATTTTCAAATACATGGAGAATAAAAGTGTGAAAAAAGATAATATCGCTCAAAGAGTAACCATAAGAAAGCTGAAATGGCTGTAACATGATCTGAAATGACAGACTTAAAAATGTTATTAAAGATAAACAGGGACACTGTATAATGATTAAATGGTTAATTCATCAAGAAAATTTAATAACTATAAACATATTGAACATATATTCACCTAAAAACAGGGTTTCAAAAAACATAATGCAATAATTGATTGAATTCCAGGAAGAAATATTCAATTTAGGAATAATAGTGAAGATTTCAATGTACCACTTTTAATACTGTTTTTAATACTTCACTGACAGTCATATATAGAATGCTCTACCCAAATACAATATATACTCTTCTGAAGCTATCATTGAATGGTCTCCAAGAGACAGGATATGGTAGGCCATAAAACAGGGCTAATGAATTTAAAAGATTTGAAATTATACAACTATATTTTGTGACCAAATATAATGGAAATATAAATCAATAACAAAAAGAAATTTAGGATTTGTGATGATTGAAAATGCAACACAGCATACCAAAACTTAAAGGTTACAGCTGTAGCACTCATAGGAGCAAAATATGTGTCTGTAAATCTCTACATAAAAATAAGAGGAAAGATTTCATGTGTAGGACCATATGTATAATTCTTTTTCTTTAAGAGTCTGGACATGTAGAGCAAAATGAACCTAAAAAATCAGAAGGAAGAAGATATTAAAGACGATAGTATAAATACATGAAATAGAGAATTGAATAACAATAGAGAAAATCAACAAAGCCCAATGACCATTTTTTGTCAAGATCAACAAAATTAACAAAATTTTGGCTAAACTAACAAGAAAACAGCAGAGAAATATCATATTACCAAAATTAGTAACAAAAGGAGTATCACTACTGACATTAGAGAAACAGAAGGGATTACAGAAGGCAATATTACAATCACTCTACATCGACAACAACAACGAAACATAAATGGAAGGGACGTATTTCCAGAAAGACAGAAACTACTGGAAAAAAACTCATGAAGAAACAGAAAATCTGAAGAGACTTATACAAGTACAGAGATGAGATTAGTAACTATGAAACTAACCATCAATATTAGACAGATCAACAACACAGAAAATTAACAAGGATATTCAGGACTTGAACTCAGTTCTGGACCAAGTGGACCTAACAGACATCTACAGAACTCTCCTCCCCAAATCAACAGAATATACATTCTTTTCAGCACCACGTCACACTTATTCTAAAATTGACCACATACGTGGAGGTAAAACACTCCTCAGCAAATGCAAAAGAACAGAAATCATAACAGTCTCTCAGACCACAGTGCAATCAAATTAGAACTCAAGATTAAGAAACTCACTCAAAACCACACAATTACATGGAAACTGAACGACCTGCTCCTGAATGATGACTGGGCTCCTGAATAATAAAATTAAGGCAGAAATAAACAAGTTCTTTGAAAACAATGAGAACAAAGACACAATGTACCAGAATCTCTGGGACACAGCTAAAGCAGGGTTTAGAGGGAAATTTATAGCACTAAATGCCCACATCAGAAAGCAGGAAAGATCTAAAATCAACACCCTAACATCACAATTAAAAGAACTAGAGAAGCAAGAGCAAACAAATTCAAAATCTAGCAGAAGACAAGAAATAACTAAGATCAGAGCAGAACTGAAGCAGATAGAGACATGAAAAACCATTAAAAAAATAAATCCAAGAGCTGTTTTTTAAAATAATCAACAAAATAGACCACTAGCCAGACTAATAAAGAAGAAAAGAGAAAAGAGAGAAGAATCAAATAGACACAATAAAAAATGATAAAGGGAATATCACCACTGATCCCCCAGAGATACAAACTACCATCAGAGAATACTATAAACACCTCTATTCATCTAAATTACAAAATCTAGAAGAAATGGATAAATTTCAGGACACATACACTCTTCCAAGTCTAAACCAGGAAGAAGTCAAATCCCTGAATAGACCAATAAAAAGTTCTGAAATTGAGGCAATAACTAATATCCTACCAACCAAACAAAGCCCAGGACCAGACAGATTCACAAACAAATTCTATCAGAGGTACAAAGAGGAGCTGGTACCATTTCTTCTGAAACTATTCCAAACAGTAGAAAAAGAGAGACTCCTCCCTAACTCATTTTGTGAGGCCAGCATCATCCTGATACCAAAACCTGACAAGACATAACAAAAAAAGAAAATTTCAGGCCAATATCCCTGATGAACATCAATTAAAAAATCCTTGATAAAATACTGGCAAACTGAATCAGCAACACATCAAAAAGCTTATCCACCACGATCAAGTTGGCTTCATCCCTGGGATGCAAGTCTGGTTCAACATACCCAAATCAAAAAAAGTAATCCATCACATAAAGAGAACCAATGACAAAAAACCACATGATTATCTCAATAGATGCAATAAAGGCCTTTGATAAAATTCAACACCCCTTCATGCTAATAACTCTCAATAAACTAGTTATTGATAAAACATATTTCAAAATAATAAGAGCTATTTATGACAAACCCACAGGCAATATCATACTGAATGGGCAAAATCTGGAAGCATTCCTTTTGAAAACCGGCACAAGACAAAGATGCCCTTTCTCACCACTCCTATTCAACATAGTATTGGAAGTTCTGGCCAGAACAATCAGGCAGGAGAAAGAAATAAAGGGTATTCAAATAGGAAGAGAGGAAGTCAAATTGTATCTGTCTGCAGATGACATGATTTTATATTTAGAAAACCCCAGCATCTCAGCCCAAAATCTCCTTAAGCTCATAAGCAACTTCAGCAAAGTCTCAGGATACAAAATCAATGTGCAAAAATCACAAGCATGCTTATATACCAATAATAGACAGAGAGGCAAATCATGAGTGAACTCCCATTCACAGTTGCTACAAAGAGAATAACATACCTAGGAATACAACTTACAAGGGATGTGAAGGACTTCTTCAAGGAGAACTACAAACCACTGCTCAAGGGAATAAAAGAGGACACAAACAAATGGAAGAACATTCCATGCTCATGGATAGGAAGAATCGATATCATGAAAATGGCCATAGTGTCCAAAGTAATTTATACATTCAATGCTATCCCCATCAAGCTACCATTGAATATCTTCACAGAATTAGAAAAAAACTACTTTAAATTTCATATGGAACCAAAAAAGAGCCTGTACAACCAAGACCATCCTAAGCAAAAAGAACAAAGCTGGAGGCATCACTCTACCTGACTTGAAACTATACTACAAGGCTACAGTGACCAAAACAGCATGGTAATGGTACCAAAACAGATATACAGACCAATGTCACAGAACAGAGGCCTCAGAAGTAATTCCACACATCTACAACCATCTGATTTTTGACAAACCCGACAAAAACAAGAAATGGGGAAAGGATTCCATATTTAATAAATGGTGTTGGGAAAACTGGCTAGCCTTATGCAGAAAACAGAAACTGGACCCCTTCCTTAAACCTATACAAAAATTAACTCAAGATGGATTAAAGACTTAAACTTAAGACCTAAAAACCATAAAAACCCTAGAAGAAAACGTAGGTAATACCATTCAGGACATAGGCATGGGCAAAGACTTCATGAATAAAACACCAAAAGCAATGGCAACAAAAGCCAAAATAGACAAATGGGATCTAATTAAACTAAGGAGTTTCTGCACAGCAAGGGAAACTATCATCAGAGTGAACAGGCAGCCTACAGAACAGGAGAGTATTTTTGCAATCTATCCATCTGACAAAGGGCTAATATCCAGAATCTACAAGGAACTAAAACAAATTTACAAGAAAAAACCAATCCCATCAAAAAGTGGGCAAAGGATATAAACAAGCACTTCTCAAAAGAAGACATTTATGTGGTCAAAAACATGAAAAAAAGCTCATCATCACTGATCATTAGAGAAATGCAAATCAAAACCACAATGAGATAAAACCTCATGCCAGTTAGAATGGCGATTGTTAAAAAGTCAGGAAAAAACAGATGCTGGAGAGATTGTGGAGAAATAGGAAGGCTTTTACACTGTTGGTGGGAGTGTAAATTAGTTCAACCATTGTGGAAGACAGTGTGGCAATTCCTCAAGGATCTAGAACCAGAAATACCATTTGACCCAGCAATGTCATTACTGGGTATACACCCAAAGGTATAAATTATTCTACTATAAAGACACATGCACACAGATGTTTATTGCAGTACTGTTCACAATAGCAAAGACTTGGAACCAACCCAAATGTCCATCAGTGATAGACTGGATAAAGAAAATGTGGCACATACACACCGTGGAATACTATGCAGCCATAAAAAAGGATGAGTTCATGTCCTTTGCAGGGACATGGATGATGCTGGAAACCATCATTCTCAGCAAACTAACACAAGAACAGAAAACCAAACACTTCATGTTCTCACTCATAAGTGACAGTTGAACAATGAGAACACATGAACACTGGGAGGGCAACATCACACACCAGGGCCTGTCAGGGGGTGGGGAGCTAGAGGAGGGATAGCATTAAGAGAAATACTTAATGTAGATGATGGGTTGATGAGTGCAGCAGACCAACATGGCACGTGTATACCTATGTAACAAACCGACACGTTCTGCACATGTATCTCAGAACTTGAAGTATAATAATAAAAAAAGGATGAAAAAAATTGTAAAAAAAAATCCCAGCAAATTGGATCAAGCAAAATATAAAAAGGATTATACACAATTATCAAATGGGATTTATTTTAGGAATGAAAAGTTTGTATAACACCAGTTTGTATTAGTTTGGTGCAAAAGTTATTGCAATTTTGCCATTACCTTTTTTTTTTTTTTTTTTTTTTCTGAGACAGAGTCTCACTCTCTTGCCCAGGCTGGAGTACAGTGGCTTGATGTTGGCTCACCACAACCTCCACCTCCTGGATTCAAGTGATTCTCCTACCTCAGCCCCTCGAGTAGCTGGGATTACACGCACCCACCACCACACCCGGCTAATTTTTGTATTTTAATAGAGACGGGGTTTCACCATGTTGGCCAGGCTAGTATCAAACTCCTGACCTCGTGATCCAAATGCCTCAGCCCCCCAAAGTGCTAGGATTACAGGCTTCAGCCACCTCATCTAGCCGCCATTACTTTAAGGAACCATCTAGGAACAAAATATACACACAGCATTATTTTGTGTGTGTATTCACAAAATATACACACAGCATTAAGGGCTGGTTTTTATCTTTTATTTTTCAAATCCTCTTTTCTTCCCTAGGTGTCCAAGTCACACAGAGCCACGGAATCTCACAGGTGTCTGAGAATTCCTCCTCCTGGGACTCTCAGAGGATCCAGAACTGCAGCCCGTCCTCGCTGGGCTGTCCCGGTCCATGTATCTGGTCACGGTGCTGAGGAACCTGCTCATCATCCTGGCTGTCAGCTCTGACTCCCACCTCCACACCCCCATGTACTTCTTCCTCTCCCACCTGTGCTGGGCTGACATCGGTTTCACCTCGGCCACGGTTCCCAAGATGATTGTGGACATGCAGTCGCATAGCAGAGTCATCTCTTATGCGGGCTGCCTGACACGGATGTCTTTCTTGGTCCTTTTTGCATGTATAGAAGACATGCTCCTGACTGTGATGGCCTATGACTGCTTTGTAGCCATCTGTCGCCCTCTGCACTACCCAGTCATCGTGAATCCTCACCTCTCTGTCTTCTTAGTTTTGGTGTCCTTTTTCCTTAGCCTGTTGGATTCCCAGCTGCACAGTTAGATTGTGTTACAATTCACCGTCTTCAAGAATGTGGAAATCTCTAATTTTGTCTGTGAGCCATCTCAGCTTCTCAACCTTGGCTGTTCTGACAGCGTCATCAATAGCATATTCTTATATTTCGATAGTACTATGTTTGGTTTTCTTCCCATTTCAGGGATCCTTTTGTCTTACTATAAAATTGTCCCCTCCCTTCTAAGGATTTCATCATCAGATGGGAAGTATAAAGCCTTCTCCACCTGTGGCTCTCACCTGGCAGTTGTTTGCTTATTTTATGGAACAGGCATTGGCGTGTACCTGACTTCAGCTGTGTCACCACCCCCCAGGAATGGTGTGGTGGCGTCAGTGATGTACACTGTGGTCACCCCCATGCTGAACCCTTTCATCTACAGCCTGAGAAACAGGGACATTCAAAGCGCCCTCTGGAGGCTGCGCAGCAGAACAGTCGAATCTCATGATCTGTTCCATCCTTTTTCTTGTGTGGGTAAGAAAGGGCAACCACATTAAATCCCTGCATCTGCAAATCCTGCTCCTTAGTCACATTATTTTTGTGGCTTGATGGCTTTTATTCCTTTCCGCATTTCCTATGTGAATATTGTTTTCTTCGTTATGCCTTTAACTGGAATGGGTGAGTATTCTGGGATCCTTTGTTTAGCAGAAACCTCATGACTGAATCCTCTATACCTAGGCGGCCTCCTTTAGTTTCTGAACAATAACCCTGTCATCCAGGTGGAATCACAACCATCTTTTTATATACGTGAAGTCCTCAATTCATTTTGGAATTCCCTGAAAGTTGACTTTATGGAAACAATGTACAGCAGGTCCTCCAACACCATTGGTGCATTCAAAGTTGTGTAGTTATAATGTTGGAGAGGAATAAGTGGTTTCACTACACCTAATTTTGCTTCAAGGTGAAGTTTCCAAGAGACTTTCAGAGATGTTAAGTGAGGACATGCTGTACATCCAATTCATATCCTCTTCCAGAGTTCACATGTAATTTCTTTATAAACTGCTTCTAGAGAATCTATTTAGGCAGGTTATGTGTAGAGAGATCCATGTGACCAGTCCTCAATCTTGGCTTTGAGTCAAATCACCTGGGGAGCTTACAAATGATGAGGCCTGGGTCTCATTACCTGAGATTCTGATTTCCCGGCACCTGTGTGAGTATGTGGATTTTTTTTTTTTTTTTTAAAGCATCAGAGGTGGTTGCAATGACGAAGTTTTTAAGGCATCAAGCTCCAATGAGTAAGAACAGAAGTTAATTGTAATATGATTTCTTCAAATATTATCTTCAAATGCATTGTCCATCAACACCATACAAATGTCTATTATGCTGTTGTTTCTTACCATTTAGCATTTTCTATTTTTTTCTTTTTCTTTTTTTTTTTCTTTTTGAGGCAGAGTTTCACTCTTGTTGCCCAGGCTGGAGTGCAATGGCACGATCTCGGCTCACTGCAACCTCTGCCTCCCGTATTCAAGCGATTCTCCTGTCTCAGCCTTCCAAGTAGCTGGGATTACAGGCATGCGCTACCATGCCCGGCTAATTTTTTTTTTCGGTATTTTTAGTACAGACAGTGGTTCTCCATATTGGTCAGGCTGGTCTTGAACTCCCGACCTCAGGTGATCCGCCCGGTTCCGCCTCCCAACGTTCTGGCGTGTTACAGGCGTGAGCGACCACGCCCAGCCACCACTTAGCATTTTCATTTTACATTTGTTGAAATTATAGATTTATACACACTTTGATTGCTGCTTTGTGATACACTTGCATATACATAAGATGGGAAATAGAAAAGAATAAAATGGGCACAGTATCCCTGAAGTTTCACATTCCGAGACATGTTAAAAATATTTGCTCTTTAGAAATTTGTTTCAATTGAGAAACTGTGGTATACACACCCAATGAAGTATTATTCAGCCTAAAAAGGCATAAACAAAATCCTCTCCACTGCAGACAAAATGGATGAGATTGCAGGTCTGTATATTAAGTGAAATAAGCCAGGCAGAGAATGACAAATATTTCATATCCTCACTTCTATGTAGGAACAAAAAAGAAAATCTTGGCCAGGTGTGGTGGCTCAGGCCTGTAATCCCAGCACTGTGGGAGGCCGAGTCGCACGGATCACTTGAGGCCAGGAGTTCGAGACCCACCTGGCCAACATGGTGAAACCCCGACTCTACTGAAAACGCAAACAATTAGCCGGGCGTGGTGACGCGTGCCTGTAGTCTCACCTACTCCGAGGGCTGAGCCCCAAGAAGCACTTGAACTCGGGAGGCGGAGGTTGCAGTGAGCCCAGATTGTGCCTGTATACTCCAACCTGGGCAACAGAAAGAGACTCCATCACACACCTACACACAAAAGGAATCTCAGGAAGGTGGAAAGTATAAAGGTGGTTAGCAGATGCTAGGAAGAAAACAAGTGGGATGGGGAATGAAGAGAGGTGGATAATTGGGTCCCAAAATACAGAAAGATGGAATAAGTGAGTTCTAGTGTTTGATAGTACAGTATGAAAATTTTAGTTCACAAGAATTTCTGGCATATTTCCAGATGCTTTGGTAAGAAGCTTCCTAACTTTCTCATTATGCTGGTTTTTCAGCTATTCTCTTTCTGCTCTCGAAATCATGCTGGATTTTTCGTTTTTGGTTTTTTGTTTTGAGACAGAGTTTCGCTCTTGTTTGCCCAGGCTGGAGTGTAATGGTGCAATCTTGGCTCACCGCAACCTCTGCCTCCTGGGTTCAAGCGTTTCTCCTGCCTCCATCTCCCGAGCAGCTGGGATTACAGGCATGCCCCAGCACGCCCAGCTAATGTTGTATTTGTAGTAGAGATGGGGGGTTTCTTCCTGTCTGTCAGGCTGGTCTTGAACTCCTGACCTTAGGTGATCCGCCCTCCTTGGCCTCCCAAAGTGCTTGGATTACAGGCGTGAGCAACCGCTCCCGGCCCATGCTGCATCCTTATCTGTTGTCTGTTGTTGTTTGTTTGTTTGTTTTTGAGCCCAGAAATAACTTCTCATCTATGTGTTCAAATGATTTTTAACATGAGTGCTAAGAAAGTCCATTGGTGGAAAAGCAGCCTTTTCAAGAAATGGTGATGGAGAAACTTGATTTCCACATGCAGAAGAATGAAGGTGGACTCTATGTCACACCAGGTGCAAAAATGAACACAAACTGGATCAAAGACCTAACCCCAAGTGCTGAAAGTATAATATGCCTAAAAGAAAACATTGGCCACACTTTCATGACATCAGATTGGGCAATGCTTTCTGGGATATGACACCAAAAGCATAGGCAACAAAGGAAAATTAGATTCCTTGGATGACATCAAAATGACAGACACTTTTGTGCATCAGCAAACACTGTGAACTGAGTGAAAAGATAACCCATGGATTAGGAAAAATATTCAAAAATCATATCTCTGAAAAGAGGCTGATATGCATCATATACAAAGAACAGCTAGAACTGAACAACAAGAAACCCAAAGCATCCCATGAACAATGGTCAGAAGACTCGAGTAGACGTGTCCCTAAAGAAGATACAGCAATGGCCAATAAGCATCTAAAATGATGTTCAAAATCACTGATCATAGGGAAGCGCAAATCAAACCAAGAATGTGATACCACACATTTGGATGGATATGATAAACAAAGAAGCATTGGTGAAACTAGAGGGAAGTAGGAATGCTGGAATCTGATTGGAGGGAATATAAAACCGTGAAGGAACAGGGAAACTACTATGGCGTGTACTGGAAAAAGTAGAAACAGGATTATCAGATGTTCCCGCAGTTGCACTTGTGGGTACCTGCCAAAAAGAATTAGAAGCCAGGAGTGGAAGAGAGATTTGTACACCCAAATTCATAGCAGCACTACTCACAACATCCAAAATGTGGAAGGAGCCCAAGGGTTCGTGGACAGATGAATTAAAAGGCACACTGCAGTTCATTCATGCAGTGGAAGACTATTCAGCCTTAAAAAGGCAGGCACTTCTGGCCGGTGCGGTGGCTCACGCCTGTAATCCCAGCATCTTGGAAGACCCAGGTGGGTGGATCGCCTGAGGCCAGGAATTCAAGACCAGCCTGGCCATCTTGGTGAAACCCTGTCTCTACTGAAAATGCAAAACATTAGACGAGCGTGGTGGCGTGTGCCTATACTCCCAGCTACTCGGGAGGCTGAGGCACAAGAATCGCTGGAACCCGGGAGACGGAGGTTGCAGTGAGCCCAGATTGTGCCACTGCACTCCAGCCTGTGTGACAGAGTGAGACTCCATGTAAATACAAAACAAAACAAAACCAAAAAAAAAAAACACCCAAACAACCAGACAGGCACTTCTGACACAGGCTGCAACACGAATGAACCTGGAAGACATTCTCGTCAGTGAAATAAATAAATCCCAAAAGGATAAACACGACCAGGCTCAGTGGCTCGCACCTGTAACCCCAGCACTTTGGGAGGCTGAGGCAGGCGGATCACTTAAGGTCAGGAGTTCGAGACCAGCCTGGCCAATATGGTGAAAGCTCGTCTCTATTAAAAATACAAAAATTAGCTGGGTGTGGTGGCACACACCTGTAATCCCAGCTACTCGGGAGACTGAGACACAAGAATCGCTTGAACCCACCATGTGGAAGTTGCAGTCAGCCGAGACCACGCCACTGCACTCCAGCCTGGGCGACAGAGAAAGACTCTGTCTCCAAAACAAACAAACCAAAAAAATTAAACACGGTGTGATTCCACTTATATCACGTGTCTAGAGTAGTTAAACTTACAGAGTTACAAAATAGAATGGTGGCCCCCAGGGGTGGGCGAGAGAGAGAGGAATGGAGAGGTTGGTTAATAGGTGCAATTTCCATTTTCAAGGATAAAACTGTTCTGGAGATGATGGCGGTGATTGTTGCTAAACAATGTGAATGTACCTAATGTGATTAAACTGTAAACTGAAAAATAGTGGAAATTGTAAATATTTATACTGGCCATTCTATATGAAATAATCTATATTTATAATTTATAACATTTATACGTGGTATACTTTCCCATAATAAAAGGTGAAAATTAAAGCACTTGAATCTTGTGAAAGAAAAGAAAGAAGCGAATAATACACACAAGCTCTCTCCTGATTAGAGGAAGAGCCCCAAAGCTTCTATGGACACTCACTTTTCTCTTCTTCTTCCTGCATGATGATGAGGAAATCCTTAGAGCTTGGGGAACTTGGGTGACTGGCTAATGAAGAGCTCGGTGCCCTGAGCCCCCAGGCCATAGAATAGTAAATACTCAGTCTGTGCCTCCAGCCCTCCTGTGTGAGGTTGCAGTCCTGTGGGCTCCACAACCGTCACCTGTATCAGGAGGCTCATGTCTCACCCTGTCTTCTGGCCAGCCTTGAGGACGGAGTCTGAGCCTCCAATGTGCACCACTCAGGGAGGACAGCTGACCTGTTCTCCGTGGTCATGGCCCAGCAGAGGGGAAGGGCAGTGCAGTGAGTGCTGAGGGACGGTCGGGAGCCTTGTTTGTTTCCTCATCCTCAGGACCAACAGGAGAGTGCCGTGGGCAGATGGGAGGAGGCCAATGTGCGAACTGTCAGCTCAGCAGACTGTGGAGTTTCCGTTCTTGGTTGTGGTGGAGGGTCTCTCTCAGGAATCTTCTTCAAAATTTTGCTTCCCTCCCCCACTGGTTGTCCTTTTCATAGACATCTCACCCACGATAGCAGGGAATGAGTCCCTCTAAACTATTCCCTCAGAACAACAAAAAGATGATGAAGGTGATGATGAGGATAAAGAGGATGGTGACAGACACCACAGCATCATGAACCCTTACTGAGGGCTTCCTAAAGGCCAGGCTCTGAGCTCTGTGCTCTCTGCAGCTTGTTTCATTTCATCTGCGTAGTCTCCCAGTTATTAGTGCACATTTCAGGATTATTTTACAGACTAGAAAAGGAGCAACACATTTTCATATAACTTGTACCAGATCATGAAGTCAAAAAGGGTGAAGCCCAATTTGAACCAGGCAGTCTAAGGCCAGACACATGGCATCTGGCCAGTCCTCTCCCTGCATCCACCCTGCCCCCTCCAATCCTTGTCACTCAGGACGATGCCCCTGCTCACTGTGCCCTTCCCTTTTGGGGTTCCTTGTAGACCACAGCTAGACCAGTGGGTGCCACAATCACTGTGTCAGGTATGGAAAGGGAAGCTGAGATCACATCAAAGATTCCAGAAAGAATTGGCACAGGATCATTCGGGATGCATCTCTCCCTTGCCCCTGTTCCTGGCTTTCCTTACAGCTCTTGACTTCCTCATAGGAGTCATAAATTCGGGGTTTGGCTTCCGTTCCTATTGAGGAAACTGGAAACCATTTCAAAAATGCTCCTCAGATGTGCCTGTGGTTAAGACCTCTGAGCTCTGTTGAAAACTTTTGGAAGCTGGGCACAATGGCTCACGCCTGTAATCCCAGCACTTTGGGAGGCTGAGGCAGGCGAATCACAAGGTCAGGTGTTCGAGACCAGCCTGGCCAATATGGTGAAACCCCGTCTCTCCTAAAAAGAGAAAAAAATGAGCCGGGCGTGGTGGTGGGCGCCTGTAATCTCAGCTACTCAGCAGGCTGAGGCAAGAGAATAGCTTGAACCTGGGACGCGGAGGTTGCAGTGAGCCGAGATGACTGCACTGCACTCCAGCCTGGGCAACAGAACGAGACTCCATCTGAAAAACAAAAACAAAAGCAAAAACAAAAACAAAAACAAAAAAGAATGCACAACACTTTGAGAATTGGGAGACCATCAAGTATAGCGCCTGGGACTTAGAGTCTGGCCATTAATTTTCAATACCACCCTTTCAACTTCTCTGTATGGCAAGGGGTGAGACGTCCATCCTCTGAGACAGCACTCTCATCTGAGTTGATTTCTAGTTGATCCAATGGAAGCGAGTGATGATTAAACCGATCGTGGGTGCCCACTGCGTGATCTCTATGTGATGGATGCATAAAGTCAAGGCAAAGTGAATTTTAGATACATTCGTTAATATTTTCAGCTTAAACTCCATACGGTTCAACGTAAATATCCCCTGACCTGAAGTTCTGGTTTCCCTGCACTCCAGACAGGACATTTTCTTTTGTCCTTATCTCAGTAAGTACTGAGTATTGTGAGAGGAACAAGTGAGTCTCTTTTGTTTCTGATTCCCCAGAGCCTGTGTCTTGCTTGCCACATAGGAGATAGCAAAAGTAAACATCTCTGTGAATTACTGAATTGACACTTCCTTGGTTCACAAAAATTGGCTGTCATCAGTGTGAAGTCAGTGTGACAGAGCGTGTGTTTTTGGTTTTTTGTTTTTTGAGACGGAGTTTTGCTCTTATTGCCCAGGCTGGAGTGCAGTGGTGTGATCTCAGCTCACTGTAGCCTCTGCCTCCCGGGTTCAAGCCATTCTCCTGCCTCTGTCTCCTGAGTAGCGGGGACTACAGGCACGCGCCACCATACTGGGCGAAGATTTGTAGTTTCAGTAGAGGCGGGGTTTCACCATGTTGGCCGGGATGGTCTTGATCTCCTGACCTCGTGATCCGCCCTCCTCGGCCTCCCAAAGTGCTGGGATCACAGGCGTGAGCCACCGCGTCCGGCCAAACGTTCTGATGAAAACTCTAAGTCCACCGAAGCTAAGGACAGGAGGTATAGCTTCCATGAATTTTAAAACCAGACCCACCGATTTGAGTAAGCAATTACTCTCTTGAAGGAGAAAAGTCAGAAAACGTAATGATGAAATCACTAGGACCTAACTGGCCTGTGGAACTATTTTCTGCTTATGAACTATCAACTTTAATTTCATTTCCAGATGGCATGGTCTCAGCAGTTATACAGTGTTTACAGATGTTCTAAATCAAGGGAATTTGTATCAATCTATTCAAATAAAATAAAATATTTGAGTTCTTAAACTCCTTTAATTAGGATAACCTTTTTCTTATAGTGAAGAGAATGGTTTTATTACATAGTTTCCTTCGGTAAAGATAGGCTGTCTTTTCTAGCAGTTAGGAATTTCTTATATATGATGATCTGGTTCTTGGAACATTCTTGAATCTAGTGTCTCTGAGGCAGGTGTGTACAGCAAGAAGTGAAGAACACAGAAATCAATGATGAAAGCATTAGAAGACAATTGAGTTTGTCAGAACTGCAAAATATTGCTGAGTGTGGATTGCTCTGAAATCTGAAAACATTACTTGTGAATTGCTTCTATCCAAAATGCAGACACGATGCTGGGTGTTGGTTTACTTGTTTCCGATTTCTCAACCCTCTTTTCTAGGCAAAAGGTGTCCAATCTCTACAGACCCACAGAATCTAACAGATCTCTCTATATTCCTCCTCCTAGAACCTCAGAGGATCCAGAACGACAGCCGGTCATCGCTGGGCTGTTCCTGTCCATGTGCCTGGTCACGGTGCTGGGGAACCTGCTCGTCATCCTGGCCGTCAGCCCTGACTGCCACCTCCACACCGCCATGTACCTCTGCCTCTCCAACCTGTCCTTGCCTGACATCGGTTTCACCTCCACCACGGTCCCCAAGATGATTGTGGACATCCAGTCTCACAGCAGAGTCGTGTCCTATGCAGGCTGCCTGACTCAGATGTCTCTCTTTGCCATTTTTGGAGGCATGGAAGAGAGACATGTTCTTCAGTGTGATGGCCTATGACCGGTTTGTAGCCATCTGTCACCCTCTATATCATTCAGCCATCATGAACCCGTGTTTCTGTGGCTTTCTAGTTTTGTTGTCATTTTTTTTTTCTCTCAGTCTTTTAGACGCCCAGCCACGCAACTTGATTGCCTTACAAATGACCTGCTTCAAGGATGTGGAAATTCCTAATTTCTTCTGTGACCCTTCTCAACTCCCCCATCTTGCATGTTGTGACACCTTCACCAATAACATAATCCTGTATTTCCCTGCTGCCATATTTGGTTTTCTTCCCATCTTGGGGACCCTTTTCTCTTACTATAAAATTGTTTTCTCCATTCTGAGGGTTTCATCATCTGGTGGGAAGTATAAGGCCTTCTCCACCTGTGGGTCTCACCTGTCAGTGGTTTGCTGATTTTATGGAACAGGCGTTGGAGGGTACCTCAGTTCAGATGTGTCATCTTCCACGAGAAAGGCTGCAGTGGCCTCAGTGATGTACACGGTGGTCACCCCCATGCTGAACCCCTTCATCTACAGCCTGAGAAACAGGGATATTAAAAGTGTACTGCGGCGGCCGCACGGCAGCACGGTCTAATCTCGATATCTTCTTATCTGTTCCATTCCTTTTGTAGTGTGGGTTAAAAAAGGCAGCAAGGTCAAATAAGAATGATATCACAGGGTGAACACCCACTGTGATATTAGGAGTAATACCTCCCTAGGATATAGAATATACTGTCACAGAGTATACACACATGGGGTACACCCACTGTGATATTAGAAGCAATATCTCCCTAAAGTATGAGGAAAAATATCACAGGGTGTGCACACTGTGTGATATGAGGAGTAATATTTACCCTGGATATTACGACTAATATCAAGGGTGTACACACACGGGGTACACGCATTGTGATACCAGGAGTTGTATCTCCCTAGGATATTACGAATACTATCACAGGGTATACACTATGTGCGTACATCCACTGTGATATTTGAAGTAATATCTCTCTATGAGATTGCAAATAACATCAAAGCGTGTACACCCCTGTGACATATTAGGAGTAACATCCTTCTAGGGTATTACATATAACGTCACAACGTGTACACCTTCTGTGATGTTTTACACTCTTTGTGACATTAAGAGAAACATCCCCTTTGGATATTATGAATAATGACACAGGAGGGGTACACACATGGTGTACACCGCCTGTGTCATCAGGAGTAACATTCCCCTAGGATATTATGAATAATATCACAGCAGGTGTACACACATGGTGTACACTCCATGTGACATTCGGAAGAGCATGCCCCTAGGATATTAGGAAAAGTATCACAGGCGTTGAATACCCATTTTTAATGCATAATGTCACCCCCGGTGACATTAAAAATAACATCCCCCTTGGATATTACGAATAATATGACAGGGAGTACACCCCGTGTGACATTAAGAGTAACATCCCCCGAGGATATAATGAATAATATCAGAAGGTGTCCATGCATTGTGACCTTAGTAGTAACATCTCTTTAGGATATTACAAATAATACCACAGGGTGTACAGGCATTGTGACATTAGTAGTAACATCCTGCTGGGATATGACGAGTCATATCACAGGGTGTACACCCCCGTGACAATAGTAGCAACATTCCCCTAGAATATTAGGAATAATATCACAGGAGGTACAGCCCCTGTGATTTACGAGTAGCATGTCTATAGAATATTACAACTCATATCACTGTGTGACTCTGTGTACATCCCGTGTGACTTTAGGAGTAACATCCCACAAAACTATGATGAAAAATATCACAGGGTGAACACCCCCTGTGACCTGAGGAATAACGTACTTTTAGGATATTATGAATGATGTGACAAGGTGTACACACCCTGTGACGTTAGGAGCACTATCCATCTAGGATGTTAGGAAGAAATTCACACGGAACACACCCCCTGTGACATTAGGATATGACAAATAATATCACAGGGTGTACACGCATCGTGACATTAGTGCTAATATCCCTCTGGTACACTATGAATAATATCACAGGGTGTACATCCCTGTGACATTAGGAGTAACATCCCCCTAGAATAGTAAGAATAATACCACGGGGTGTACACCCCCTGTGACATGAGGAGTATCATCTCGCTAGAATATTACGAATAATGTCACAGGGTGTTATCGTCTGTGCCAATAGGAGTATAGACCCCTGGGAAATTATGAATACTATCACAGGGTGTACAGCCCTGTGGCATTAGGAGTAACATCTCTCTGGAATATCACGAATAACATCACAATGTGTACACCCCCTGTGTCATTAAAAGTAAAATTGCCCCAGGATATTACGAAATAGAACACAGAGAGGACACCCCATGTGACATTAGAAGTAACATCCCCCTAGGATATAACGAATAAGATCAGAGAATGCACCTGCATTGGGACATCAGTAGTAACATCTCTTCAGGACAGTACGAATAATATCAAAGGGTGTACGCATTGTGAAATTAGTAGTGAACTCCCGCTAGGATATTAGGAATTTTATCACAGGGTCTACACGCCCTGTGACATTAGCAGTAAAGTTTTCCTAGAAGATTACGAAGAATATTAAAGGGTGTACAGGACCTGTGAATTACGAGTAACATTTCCATAGCATATTGCACGAAACATCACTGTGTTCACGCTGTGTGACATTAGGGGTAACACCCCACAAAATTATAACGAATAATTTCACAAGGTGTGCACCCTCTGTGACATTAAAAGTAACATTTCCCTAGAATATGACGACAATATCACAGAGTGTATACCCTCTGTGATATGAGGAGTGACATCTTATGAGGATAACACGAGTAATTTGACAAGGTGTACAAACCCTGTGACATAAGGAGTGACATCCCTCTAGGACATTATGAATAATATCAAAAGGAACATACCCCGTGTGACAATAAAAGCAACCTCCCCTTAGGAGAATAACACCACAGGGTGTACACACAATGTGACATTATTATGAAGGTAAAGCTAGGCTATTGGGAATAACATCACAGCGTACAGAATCCTGTGACATCAGGTTTAACATTCCCCTACAAAATTGCGAATAATATTGAAGGGTGTACACCCCCTGCGACTTTAGCAGCCGCATCTTGCTAGAATATGGAAGGTAATGTCCCAGGGTGTGAACCGAGGGTGGCAGTATAGAAAGGATCCTAGGAAAAATCGGGGAGTAATATCACCCCTCTCCCCCCCACCAGATATTACGATCCACATCGCAGGGGGGCGGGCGACCCAAGCGATGCGGGGAGTCATATCACCCCCAACTCCCCCCCTGGATATTACCATCCACATCTCAGGGGGGCGGGCGCCCCCACACCCCCCCAATGCGGGGAGTAATATCACCCACCTCTCCCCACCGGATATGAGGATCCACAACGCAGGGCGATAGGCGCCCCCCGCGACGCGGGGAGTCATATCACCCCCCTCTCGCCCCTTGGATATGACGATCCACATCGCAGGGGTGTGAGGCACCCCCCGCGATGTGGGGAGTAAGAGACAGCCCCTCTTCCCCACTGGATATGAAGATTCACATAGCAGGGGGGTGAGGCACCGCCCGTGATGCGGGGAGAAGGAGCCAGCCCCTCTCCCCCTCTGGTTTTTAGGATGCGCGGTGGACTCTCAGCCTGTTTACCATATTGTGAGTAAGATCATCTCCCCCTCTGGAGATTATGAACTGTTTCACAGACGGGTGTACACCCGTCTGTATTGGGAGTAATATCATCCTCTTCCTCCCTGAATATTAAGAACAGTGTCACAGGGGTGTTTCTACTCCCTGGGATATCGCGTGTCATATCCTCCTCTCCCACATTGCAATTAGAGACAATATCAGTGGGGGCGTGTCCACCTTCTGCGATATTGAAAGTAATATCATGCTCTTCCCTCCAGGATCATGTGAACAATATCCATGGGGGGTGTCCACTTTCTGCCATATATGTAGTCATATCACCCCCTCCGCCTTGGAATATTATTAAGGACCATCTCACACGGGGGTGTACACTTCCTGCGATATTGGGAGTACTATCAACCTCTCGGCCTCTGAATATTAGGAAGAATATCACAGGGTGGGTGTACACCTCCTGCTCTATTATGGGGAGTCATATCTATCTATTATGGGGAGTAATATCATCCTCTCCCTTTCAGGATATTAATAACAATTTCACAGGCTGGGTGAACACAGCCTGCGATGCTGGAATTATTATCATCCTCTCCCCCTCGGGATACTAGGAACAATATCACAGAAGAGGTGTACACTCCCTGCGATATTGAGAGTAATATCATAGGCTTCTTCCGTGAATATTAGGAGCAATATCACCGGGTGGCTGTACCTTGATTGCTATGTTGGCAGTCATGTCATACTCTATCCGCTGGGTATTAGGATCGGTGTCACAGGGTGAGTGTACACCTACTGCGATATGAAAACTATTACAATGCTCTCCATCCCTGGATATTAGGAACAATATCACAGGTAGGTGTCCACCCCCTGCAGTATTAGCAGTAATAATATTATGAATTATTAAACATCAGTCTTATTAATAATCAATGATAATATTAATTAATAGTATAACGTTATTAATCATTAATGATTATTTTCAAGATATGATTATGCATGATTAAAATTAATTATTAATATTAATGTCACTTTTAATATTAGTTATTAATCTTAATATTAATTATTTTTTATTACCAACATCACTTATGATTGATTGAAGTAACATTAATTACAGATATCATTATTTTATTATTAATAGTGATATTGCTATTAATTATTAACAGTAACCATTAATATTTTTCATCCGTACTGTTTTACTGTCTCTACTGTAATTATTAATATCGATGATTACTATTAATTGTTATTATATCTATTAATATTAATAATTAATATAACTGTTCCCCATATCCATGGGGGAGAGGATATTACTCCCAATATCGCAGAAAGTGTACACCCCTCTACGATGTTACTCCTAATAGCCAGGGGGTAGAGGATGACATTATTGAAAATAGCGCAGTGGGTGTACATCCCTTCAGTCATCTTGTTCCTAGATGGTTCCTAAAATTAGGAATATTATTTTAATGCTATGATTCCAGCATTACTAGAATCATATTGGACACAAGCAGGGCCTGGACTTAGGCTGAGAAAAATGCCCCCTATGCTATTTGACAGGGCACCCTGACGTCATGTTCTCTAGGACTTCTGACATATTGAGTCTTCTCGATCCTCCACTTCTTTTTTGGATCATTTTGTTTATTTCTTTGACCAAACAGATACTCGATAATTTCCAAGGATTCCATGCTTATTATCACTCTCCATAGGACACAACATTTCTTTACAAAAAAAAAAAAAAAAAAAAGAGGAGTGGTTGGCTACTACAAATTTCTGGTTAGTAATAATTATCTAACTGACCTTTGCTATTTTGCTTTCCAGTGTAGTCACTTATGCCACTCTTTCTTGAGTGACCCTATTTACCAACCATCAGGACACTCCAAAACCTCTCTTAAAAACCTTTTTTTTTCAGTTCCCCTTTCTAACTTTGTTTACGGACTTTCGTGTTTTCACTGTTCACCTGTACTACAAATGAGCTTTGTAATTCCTTGAAACTTTTAATTTGAATAACCTTTACATGCTCTATATTTTAGTTTCATGCCTACATACAAACTATCTATCTGATTTACCTCTTCAATAAAAAAGAGACTCCTCTAAAATGCAGTGCACATCTGATGTCTGCACAGTTCAAAGCAAAGGCATGCAGACTTGAAATTTTGTTTTAACTCTATAGGTTTTCTGTAAGAACAAGACATAGAGTGCCTTTGTTTTATATCATTAATGCACACATAAAATGCTTTCCTTATCTCTTCTTCACCTGATACCAAAAGCATATAAGCTCTTTCTTAAAAAGAGCATATAAAGAAAAGAATATGTTTAAAAACTACAAATTCTCATCCACTAGTAAAAACTTAAGAATTAGTTTTTTAAGAGACTACACAGACAAAATTAATGCCTTTCATGGTCCGTCATGCCTTTCTTGGAAATGTATCCCTTCTATTATTTTCTTTCATGCTTTAGAGGTTGACACCATATAGGACTGTCAACTCTTGAAGCTCTGATTATTGCAATAATGTTAAATGAGTCCAAACACAATTTCTGTATCCTGTAATATATTCTGAACACTACAGCTTTTGTAACTTCCTAAAATAACCATGATCATGTAATTTCCTTGTGAAAATATCTATAAAAATTTCTAATAAATTAAGTTTTTGTCATTTATTCATTGAATAAATATTTGATGCTTACTAAGGTCTATTCTATACTGTAGGTCACATGGATACAGTAATAAATAAAACATAAAATGTCTCTGATGTCATGAACCTTAAATTCTAATTTTACTAAGTACAGAGTAATATGATGGAAAGTGATAGGTGAAGGGTACTTTCTTTGACCAAAGAAAGGCCCTCTAAGCTGTTGACATGCTAGTTAATTTATCTAGGGAGACAGCCAGGAAAACGAATGGAAGGAGCATATTGTAGACAAAATGCGACAAGTAGGGTCGAGATGCTAGGGCAAAAACAGAGACGATCTTTCCAGCCCTAGAACATAAAGAGGAGACTGGCAAAAGATGATTTAAAAAAGGGAAGTCAGGGCCAGATCGTGTTGGAATTTCAGGCTGTAGAAAAGGCTTTGAATTTCATTCAAAGTGCAATATGATTCATTCTAAGTGCAATGTAATTTCAATATGATATTAGGATTTTTAAAAAATTCCAACATACAGATGCTTTGAACAACTTTTATGGAAAAAAGGGAAATTTCATGGAATATTATTAGAATATCTCACAAAACTTAAGGCTAGCAATGGAGCTGTGTCTCAGGAACAAAAACATAGAGACTTAACTGTGAATAGATGATTTCCACTTTATCTTTGCCTCTTTCAGGGTGTCTGCTTCCTTATTTTCTCTTTTTCTGGAACAGATTTTCTTTTATCCCCCTGAAACACAGTCATCAACAACTCCCAAGTAGCACCATAGTTACAAACAATACTAACATATAACTCCTCTACCCATGCTTCTCCCCTGACTCAACCTCTCTCTTGTCTCCCTCTTCTCTATCTGTCTCTGTCTTCGTCTCTCTCCCTCTCTCTCAGTTGCTTCTAAAATTTACAGCTAGGTCATAATTGCACAACTGTGTACATCAAAAAAGCAATCAGTGAAGAAAACATTGTAAACAGAAGTACTGTGTTTGAACATCCAGAAATTCATGAAAATAGGGAAGAAGATAACAATAAATAGCTACATATTTTAATAATGACATGATTTCTAAGCACTTATAATTTTATTTGTTTTCCTCTAAGAAATAGTGTTAAGTGGACAAGAAATGAGTTATCCTACCAATTTTAGAGATAAGCTGAAAATTAAACAGGTAATATTCTTCTTAAAGTTAACAGGTAACTAAGAGTTGTCTGGGAGATGAATTCTATTTTAGAGACAAAGTCTTCTTCATATCCGTGTATCTAATGCAATCCATAGGATTAAATTAAGTTTTTTATATGAGCTTTCAAGGTCCTCCATAGTTCTTTCCAAAATGATTCCTACATGAACCAGACATGCAATTTTTAGTGTGTTATTCAGGGGCTCTTGAGGAACCCTACGCTCTACATCTACACCAGGATCTATTTACTCGGGCTTGTAGTCATGTTTATTTTAAGGAACACTTAAGTATATGTCTTCTTGATAATGAATTTTTATCCACATATGACTCAGTACCATTAATCTGATAAAATTTGCCAAATTTTAACTTTATACAAACTTAAAACTGTATCCTCAGGCTTCCCCCCTAGGGATTACAAAAGTCTAAGATCCTCATATTATTTGTATACATTCTCCTAGCACTTTTCTTTAACCAAAATATGGCTATTCCATAATGATGCTATTTCCCAAGAGACACACAAAAGTAGAAGATATTTAGCTCTCTGACACAATATAATTTTGGAACAGGAGGTAGAATAGCTGCCATTCTTCATTAGAAATATTTGTCACTGGTTCACAGCCTTTCTATGATATCTCTTATCCTCATTATTGGTGACTTCAGCATCTATATTAATGGACCCTTGGAAGAATATTTGTATCTATCTTCTTCTCTCCACTACCTTGTTTTGGTGACCATCACTCTAATCAGTTTCTCAACTTCCTTGTTTCGCCCCTCCAGTTCATCCCTTCCACACAGATCAACATGAATATTCCTTTTATGTCCCAAATAAGATCATATAAATATCCCTCTTAAAATCTATACATAATCTTTTACTCAGAACAATATAGCAGATTCTCAAATGTTGTCATTTCATTATAACATAGACGAGATACATACCCAAAGGAAAATCAATTATTCTACCCAAAAGACACCTGAATTTGTATGTTTATTATAGCAGTATTCACATTAGCAAAGACATGGAATCAACCTATGTGCCTAACAGTGGAAGACTGTATAAAGAAAATGTCATAATATACACTGTAGAATACCACACAGCCATAAAAAAGAACAAAATTACCTCATTTGCAGCCATTATCCTAAGCGAATTAATGCAGAAATGGAAAACTAAATGTCATGTGTACTCACTTATAAGTGGGAGCTAAACATTGGCTACACAGGAAAATAAAGAAAAGTAACTGTAAAGACCTTGGAGCAGGAAGAAGATATGGCATTATCCAGAGAATGTCAGAGGGTTTTTAAGACAAGAAAATATAGAGATTATGGAGAGGACTGTAAAGGGCATCAGACCGTCTTTGGAGGTTTGATCCACCAGGACTTGCAGACAGTAGCAACCAAAGACCTTGCAACAGGAAGAAAATGGAAACAACAAACAGTGAAGATTTCAAAAGAAGGGAGAGAGGGGGACAAGGGTGGAAAAACTTTTTATTGGGTACTATTTCCACTATTTGGGTGATGGGGTCAATAGAAGCCTGAACCTCAGCATTACACAACAGAAACTTGTAACAACCCTGCACATGTATCCTCTGGATCTAAAATAAGAAAAGAAAAGAAAAAAATAATAACATTGATCAGAATAAATAAATCTATTCCCAGCAGGGGCCATTGTGTGGAGTCTTGACATTCTTTCCGTGTCTGCCTGGGTTTTCTCCTCAGGTATTCTCTTTTCCTCTCACATATTAAAGTTGTGCATGTCAGGCTAGTTAATGTGTCCAAGGTACCCCAGTCTGAGTGGATGTGGGTGCGTGTGTCAATGTGCTCTGCCATGGCCTCCTGTGCAGCGTGGATTCCCGTCTTGTCCCCTGAGCTCTCCAGATAGACTTGGACACCTGCAACCCTGAACCGGAACTAACACGTGGGTAATTACCTTACTTGTTTTTATTATTCTTTCTCAAATGTATTTATAGCTCACATTTATTTCAATGTTCAATATTAGACATGTTTTGGGTCTTTATTTAGAAGTTTGGTGATGTATTTGTGACCAGAAATACGCCATAGGAACTTAACTCTTGCTTATATCAATTAGCCTATAGTAAAATTGGTTTCATTAGACATTGCTTCACTCAAAGTCATAGTTTTCAAGAACCTATCAAAGACGTTAGGTGTGGACTTACTGCATCTAACTCCGTGCTTTATTTATACAAAGCCTAGCAAGTCCTGGTGGATCAAACCTCCAAAGATGGTCTGATGCCCCTTACGGTCCTCTCCATTATCTCTATATTTTCTTGTCTTAAAAGCCTGCTGACATTCTCTCAATAATGCCATATTTTCTTCCTGCTCCAATGTCTTTACAGTAACTTTTCTCTCTGTCTTTTAAATAGAGAATATAGTTCCCCTAGATTCCCCTAGATAGAGATATCGATTAAGATAATCTTGTCAACTTTCAACTTAAATGCCAGCCTTAGAAAGGACTTCCTAGCGAATAAGTTCCTTTTTATAAGTATTTTTATAACACCATGTTAATGTATTAGTTTCAATCTGTTGTAAACTGGCATAAGGCAAAGAGGCATTGAATTATTGCTTATCATTAATATCATTATTATTTAATAGAGGAAAATGAGGGATATACATGTCCTCTTTCCTTTTTTTTTTTTTTTTTTACTTTAAGTTCTAGGGTACATGTGCACAACGTGCAGGTTTGGTACATATGTATACGTGTGCCATGTTGGTGTGCTGCACCCATTAACTCATCATTTACATTAGGTATATCTCCTGATGCTATCCTTACCCCCTCCCCCCACCCCACAACAGGCCCCAGAGTGTGATGTTCCCCTTCCTGTGTCCAAGTGTTCTCGTTGTTCAATTCTCACCTATGAGTGAGAACATGTGGTGTTTGATTTTTTGTCCTTGCGATAGTTTGCTGAGAATGATGGTTTCCAGCTTCATCCATGTCCCTACAAAGGATATGAACTCATCCTTTTTATGGCTGCATAGTATTTCGTGGTGTATATGTGCCACATTTTCTTAATCCAGTCTATCATTGATGGACATTTGGGTTGGTTCCAGGTCTTTGCTATTGTGAATAGTGGTGCAATAAACATACGTGTGCATGTGTCTTTATAGCAGCATGATTTATAATCCTTTAGGTATATACCCAGTAATGGAATGGCTGGGTCAAATGGTATTTCTAGTTCTAGATCCTTGAGGAATTGCCACACTGTCTTCCACAATGGTTGAACTAGTTTACAGTCCCACCAACAGTGTTAAAGTGTTCCTATTTCTCCACATCCTCTCCAGCAACTGTTGTTTCCTGACTTTTTAATGATCGCCGTTCTAACTGGTGTGAGATGGTATCTCATTGTGGTTTTGATTTGCATTTCTCTGATGGCCAGGGATGATGAGCATTTCTTCATGTGTCTGTTGGCTGCATAAATGTCTTCTTTTGGGAAGTGTCTGTTCATATCCTTTGCGCACTTTTTGATGGGGTTGTTTGTTTTTTTCTTGTAAATTTGTTTGAGTTCTTTGTAGATTCTGGTTATTAGCCCTTAGTCAGATGAGTAGATTGCAAAAATTTTCTCCCATTTTGTAGGTTGCCTGTTCACTCTGATGGTAGTTTCTTTTGCTGTGCAGAAGCTCTTTAGTTTAATTAGAACCCATTTGTCAATTTTGGCTTTTGTTACCATTGCTTTTGGTGTTTTAGACATGAAGTCCTTGCCCATGCCTATGTCCTGAATGATATTGCCTAGGTTTTCTTCTAGGGTTTTTTTATGGTTTTAGGTCTAACATTTAAATCTTTAATCCATCTTGAATTAATTTTTGTATAAAGTATAAGGAAGCGATCCAGTTTCACCCTTCTACATATGGCTAGCCAGTTTTCCCAGCACCATTTATTAAATAGGGAATCCTTACCCCATTTCTTGTTTTTGTGAAGTTTGTCAAAGATCAGATGGTTGTAGATGTGTGGTATTATTTCTGAGGGCTCTGTTCTGTTCCATTGGTCTATATCTCTGTTTTGGTACCAGTACCATGCTGTTTTGGTTACTGTAGCCTTGTAGTATAATTTGAAGTCAGGTAGCGTGATGCCTCCAGCTTTGTTCTTTTGGCTTAGTATTGTCTTGACAATGCAGGCTCCTTTTTGGTTCCATATGAACTTTAAAGTAGTTTTTTCCAATTCTGTCAAGAAAGTCATTGGTAGCTTGATGAGGATGGCATTAAATCTATGAATTACCTTAGGCAGTTTGGCCATTTTCACGATATTGATTCTTCCTATCCATGAGCATGGAATGTTCTTCCATTTGTTTGTGTCCTCTTTTATTTCGTCGAGCAGTGGTTTGTAGTTCTCCTTGAAGAGGTCCTTCACATCCCTTGTGAGTTGGATTCCTAGGTATTTTATTCTCTTTGAAGCAATTGTGAATGGGAATTCACTCATGATTTGTCTCTCTGTTTGTCCGTTATTGGTGTATAAGAATGCTTGTGATTTTTGCACATTGATTTTGTATCCTGAGACTTTGCTGAAGTTGTTTATGAGCTTAAGGAGATTTTGGGCTGAGACGATGGGGTTTTCTAAATATACAATCTTGTCATCTGCAAACAGGGATACATGTCCTCTTTCTAACTTCATAGATAACAATAAAAATAAGCTTCAAATCAAATTCTGCCACACACTACACATCTAATTGTAAAATAACAATAATAAATACTCCCAAACCTGACAATTGAACATTCACTTCCAAGACTCAGTATCATTTCATCAGCTAATTGCATAAAATGTGCACTAGAATCAAATTAAATAACATCAGATTGTCAATTAACCATACAATCAAAGGTAGTTAACAATAATCCTCTAAGTCAGTGGCAAATAAAATACAATTTCAGGTTCAAGTGTCAGGAGTCACCTCAAAGAACAGAAAAAACTAAACTCATCAGATCCAATACACTGTTCAGGTAAAGACTGATAAGCCTATACAACCATTCTAGCTAATACTTTATTTTGAACTCCACTCACCTCATTAACAGTAATCTATTTATAATTGTTAATAAAGCATCTTTATTAAGAGTTGCTGATCAGAAATATAGTGAATAAAGACTATTGTGGCTTCTTCTTTAGTGCTTTTAAAGTACTATTTAATTGTCTTTGTAAAATGTAATTCTGATCAGGATGTTAGACAATTGGGCATATATTAAACCAAATGCAAACATACCCACAAACAGGTGCAGGTGTGTATGGGCACATACACAAGCACACATTCATTCACACAGACACCATTAGTATAAGTTTGACATAACTCTCTTAGGTCTTATGACTGATAACTGAGACCATTTGTGTACTGTTTATTGTTTGTTCCAGGAAACTGCACAGGAAAGATAAGATTATAAGCCAGTACATAATATCACTCTTTTGCTTTCAGAAATTTTTGCAGATTAATTTATCTGTGACAACTTTCTGCTCTTCAAGGTGAATACTTTCTTTAATCAAACAGAATTTTCCCTATCAAACAGCATGTTAAGATTCTTTCAAGATTCTCATTCCACAGGTTAACCAATCCTGAACTATCACATCACAGGCTTTGCTCAATCCCAGTCAGTTCACTGGCTTGATGAACCCTCTGAGATCATTTGATCTCAGGCCCAAAACCCTATAAATATCTTCCACCTACTACTCCTTTCCAAGACATGGCTAATAATCTGTCAAAGGTGTACTCACACTTTACAGAATTTTAATAAACAGAGCTTTGCTTAATTAACAGTTGTCTGGTGATATTATATAGTTCACTACCTATCGGGTACTATGCTTATTACCTATGTGGCAAAATACCCTGTACACCAAACTCTATGACATGCAATTTACCTAACAAACCTGCACATGCACACTTGAACCCAAAATACAAGTTAAAAAATAAATACGTAAAAATAAAATGAAACAAACCATGGCCACCATGACTACCTGAGCACGGTTGGCACACATAATGAAAACTGTGAAACCTGGTACAGAACTGGTACTCAAATAATATTTGAATATCAATGCAGACATGAATCATTGCTATTTCTTTCATCGTGCCATCGTGGGTATTCTCTTGTCGTCCAAATTATATTCTCCTACATGTCTCATTTCAAATTCTATTTGGTTCAGAAGGTTTTCTGACTTCTCCAGTACAAACTGACTTTATTGTACTGCTACACACTGTGGCATTAACTTATTAAAAAATATGTATTTTTTTGTGTGTGTTACTATCCTTGGGGGCATGGATTGATTTGGACAATTACCTTATTATGAGATTTTTGAGACCAATGTTGTCTTTTACACTTTTTGCTTTTATAGCCACTGTGTTGCTCCCACCTCCATCCAGATGTGCTTTAAGGTCTTGCAATCACAGGAATCTACACTTTATTTTTTAAAATTTAATTACTTGTATTTTACCTTCCTTTCCTGGGTTGTGATTTTTAATGGCTATGTTTAATATAAAAACAGTTGAATGTAATTTTTAATTAAATATATCAAAAATAAATCTCATTGAGGATAGTTTTAACTTGGTTACAGTGTTTTCATAATAATGAAGTACCCATGCTCTTAAATTTTATTATAGGTGATCTTGACTTCACATGTATATATTAAGTATAGTTATTAGTCATGCTCTTAAATTTTATTATAGGTGATCTTGACTTCACATGTATATATTAAGTATAGTTATTAGTGTCTGAAAAGTTATTCTAAATTCAGAAATAGACAAAAGAAAATTCTGGGTGTTCTGTTGGTACAGTATTGAGACTGATGTATTATTGTTTGTGATACAACTCTGTAGGGTCAGAGGTTAACTTGTAATTATTGGCCAGTAAAGATGAAAGTATGTTTCCTCCATTGGGACAAATAACAACATAGACAGTGGTTTATGACCTTGTTGGATTTTAACCAGCTTTGTTAAAAATTCCAGTTTTGTATTTTATCCAAATATATTTTGTTAAATTGCTTAAAATCTCAAATGTTCTTTGGAGCAATTTTAACATCTTATTGGTTTTCTCAATAATTGATGATTTAAATGAAATCATTGGCACCTGATTTTATAAACTTACATAAAATCACAATATTACCTTTATGAAATTTTAGAAATTTACATAAAGTCGCAATATTACCTTTATGAAAATTACTCTTTAGGACACTAGTTGTTGAGTCATGGTTGATATTGGTATTTTATCCAAATTTATAGGCATTTTATGAGTAAGATAATACTTTTTGTTAGTAAAATCCAGACTAAGCAGTAACCTAATTTAACAATGGTGCTAATCTAATATTTTCCTCACACAAGTTGTAAGAGTAAAATAAAGAAAACCCCACTATGTATAAAAAGCCAGTATTTTAAGAAAATTTTCTAAGATTGTGCAATTACTCTTAGGGAGTGAGGAGCTCATCTGTTTGGGAAAACTTTGTTAAAATCTTTTGATTAAACAAAGATATGTACAAGTGTATTTCTTGTGTGAGAAGTATTTTAGGTGATTCTCTTCAAGTTTTCAAACTTTGCGTTAATTCACCTTAGCACTGTTTGTAAAATGCAGACTCTTCGGTTCTACTTCCAGGAAATTTGATGATTGAGCAGTCCTGTTTGAAATAAATACGAATCAGCCTTAAAAACACAGTACCCATGTGCTGTTTATTCTCCATCGACCTCCCAATGCATATGTTTCATTCTTTCTCTCCTGCTCTGAGCCCTGGGAGATTGAGTGCTATACAGATTGGATAACTCTCTTTCCTTCTGGATTCTGATTGGCTTCAACCAATGAAGGCATAGAAGGAGGTAAAATGAAGAAAAAGAGTGAGTTCAGGTTACATAGTTCTTTACTGCCCTGCTTTTGTGTGTTTTTGAAAGTGGTTGCATCCCTATAGAACTATAGCTTCTGTAAGTTGACTAAATTCTTACTTGGGGTTCAGTGCTGGAAATGGTTTCCAGTTGTTACTGGTCCCTGAGTAGCTTGAAACATCCTATGAAATCACTTAATCCCATCTACAACACTTATTTCAATATAGTAGTTTAAAAATATGGGTTCAATAGGCTGACTTTTGAGGGAACTAACATTAAAAATAAATAAAATGCAATTGTCATTGTATCTACTTTTTAGGAATAGTTCTCTAACATGGCCGTGCATACTTCAGCAAATTTAAAGTTCTTTTCTCCTTACATCTGGTATGAGTAGCACATGTAAAGGGTAATTATAATAATTATAATAACTATTACAATTATAATAATGGTGGCTTCAGAATTAAATTACTTTAGATATTATTAGTTCTTAGCCTTTTTTGGCTTATCATCGTTTATACAAAAAGATGACAACTGTGGTTTCCACACTACATAATACACATGGGCACACATGCACACACTCCACAAAATTTTGCATGAAACCCTGAAGGCTTTAGGCACCTCAGATTAAACAGAACACTTGCCGAGAATATAGACATTCTATCCAGCAGAAGAAATGCTAGCAGAGTAACGCATCTTTAGATCTGTGTGTTGGGGGTGTGTGCATTTAATCTCATCGGATTCATTTCATATATTTAGACAAATATATTCTTTTATAGGCACAATAGGCACAACTACATTATAGGCATGCATAATAGGCACTTAAGAAATATTTAGATAAATAGAAAAAGAGATTATGCTTCTCGTCAAGTCTGGGATTTCTTTTTAATAAGAATTTTATGCAAATTTATAAGCAGTGCAATTCTTGTTAAATTTGTATAGAATCATATTTCTTAAATTCCTCTTTCATAGCAATAAAAATGATGCAGGAGTCTATTGTATCAATATTTCCTCATTTCTCTGAATTATCAAATCCATATTTCATGATGATATTATAGAAATAAGAACAATATTTTTGTTTCTCAACTCTGCATAAAATGACTACACAATTAAACACTTTCCTTTTTTTCCCCCAGTATAACATAATAGTAGCATTTTGTTCCTGTCTATCAATTGTCCTATTTAGGGGAGGTCCCTTGGTATAATCTTCACTGCTATATCAACTGTACTAAAAATCCCACAGCACCTATGTACTCCAGTCCTGCAGTTTTCACATCTTCAGAGAAATTATTAGTAACAATTTGAATTAATTATACTCTGTTAAGTTTCAGCTTTGTTAATAAAAATATAAATCAGCCATTTAGAAAATATAACTAAAGTGTGAAGTACGCTGATACTGTCTTGCATATTGTAAAACAGCCTCAACTGGAAAAGGATGAGATGGGGGATCCAGGTAGCAAATTAGATTGATGCGCTATCCTCGACATAATGGCATTTTCATTTCTGAGCCCTACCAAGTCCAAAACAAAACAATTTTTTATAGTTGTTCGAAATCCCAAGAGAAATGAGTTCAGGTGATCTCAACTCAGTTTCTCATGTACAAGGGGACACATCAAAAAGCTGTCACGGATTGATAGTAATTTATCACTTTCACTTTTAAAAAGTCATGAGATTAGAAGCATGAAGCAAACAAAAGCAAAAAGAAGTATTTCTAGCAACATGTTTTTTTTATTTTTCTTTTTGTATCAGCTGGAAGTTTCTCCTTTATTTCACAAGCATAGTTTTCTAAAACAAATAATGAGTACCTTTTGTTATGACATAGTAATTAAAATTTTCTTTAATATTCAATTATTAACATTTAAAATGGAAAATTGGTGTCACTCATAACCACTGTTTACAATAAATGTAGCAATTAAATGTTATCATACATATTTAAAAGTATTGATATCAGACAGGCAAATAAAATTTAAATCTATGTTTTCTTATGTATTCCTGTCATCCAGATGAAAATTAGTAGATACCTTAAGTATATAAAATTCACAAATATTTGTGTTTTAAAGCTTTTGAATAATTTTATGTTAATGTGTTTTTCAAGGAAACCAAACAACTCTTGAAAATAATTACAGTTAGTAAAAATAATTATGTAACATTCTATAAAGTTCGATGCCTTCTGAAGGGTAATGATGTGACATTACAATGTAGAAAAATTATTTTAGATGTTTGCTGTGGATATTCAACTTTTCATTCACCCTCAAATCTCTTGTGACACATCAATCTCTCAGAAATCTGAAATGTCAACTGTGTGACAGCCAAGAGAATATACCAGTATTTGAAACATTACAGAGATGTGGGTCACAAGGACAGGACATAGTGTAATTTATTTAAATATTATTTGGGTTCCTTCTCAGATATTGGCTAATCAAAAATTATTAAATTAGACAAGAAGTCAGAAGTATTTTAAAAATATAAAATCTACCCACTAATGGGATGGCTGGGTCAAATGGTATTTCTTGTTCTAGATCCCTGAGGAATCGCCACACTGACTTCCACAATGGTTGAACTAGTTTACAGTCCCACCAACAGTGTAAAAGTGTTCCTATTTCTCCACATCCTCTCCAGCACCTGTTGTTTCCTGACTTTTTAATGATTGCCATTCTGACTGGTGTGAGATGATATCTCATAGTGGTTTTGATTTGCATTTCTCTGATGGCCAGTGATGATGAGCATTTTTTCATGTGTTTTTTGGCTGCATAAATGTCCCAAATGACTATAAATCATGCTGCTATAAAGACACATGCACACGTATGTTTATTGCGGCATTATTCACAATAGCAAAGACTTGGAACCAACCCAAATGTCCAACAATGATAGACTGGATTAAGAAAATGTGGCACATATACACCATGGAGTACTATGCAGCCATAAAAAATGATGAGTTCATATCCTTTGTAGGGACATGGATGAAATTGGAAACCATCATTCTCAGTAAACTATCGCAAGAACAAAAAACCAAACACCGCATATTCTCACTCATAGGTGGGAATTGAACAATGAGATCACATGGACACAGGAAGGGGAATATCATACTCTGGGGACTGTGGTGGGGAGGGGGGAGGGGGGAGGGATAGCATTGGGAGATATACCTAATGCTAGATGACGATTTAGTGGGTGCAGCGCACCAGCATGGCACATGTATACATATGTAACTAACCTGCACAATCTGCACATGTACCCTAAAACTTAAAGTATAATAAAAAATAAAAAATAAAAATAAAAATAAAAAAATAGCAAAAAAATATATATATATAAAATCTAAAAGTATGCATATTATAATCATTTTCACTTTGAATACAAGGCATAAAAAATATATTCAGGTGTCCTTTAAAACAAATTAGAAGAAAGGTGGAGAATGTCATGGCTTATTAAAAAGCAACAGCAATTCTGTTCCCTTGAAAATGTCATAAAAAAGATAACGCAAAAATTAACTTTAGTTGATATTGAAAGAGAGAGAAAATTTCAATAGAAATTCATTATGATTATCAATTTGATAAGAGTAAGCTATTTGGATAACATAATAGATGTTTTCATATTATGAAAGTTGTATATTAGAGCCAAGCTGTGCTCATTGATAATTTATTGCCTTTTAGTTATATATATTCAAGGAATCATGTGGTTCAATGGCAGAACTAATACAAAATGAAAGTTAATGCTAATATGCAATTTAAAAAATGTACCTTAGAAAGACATGTACTAAGGTACATACTAAAGAATGTGGTAAGCATGTGCTTTATTCATTATGGAATTTATGTAAATTTGTAGCTAATTTTTATCACATTTTGTTGAGGAGTTTTGTTTTTGTTGTTCCCTGAAGATACATAGCTTTCACAGTTCCTAACTTGGAAAATAACATCATTTCTTTTCAACAAGAAAAGGGCATTATGAAGAAAGAGAATAAGTGATGCACAGACCCACTCTTTTGTTTAAAATGAGATTAAAGAAACAAACTCTTCCACTTCAATCAGCATGCATAAAAATGAGAGAAGAACTAAAATCAAAGAGAATGAAATGAGTCATGTTTAATGATTTTAATGTTCTCCAAATGAGGTAAATGAGCACCCTTTTCATTAAGATGGTATAGAACTAACATGAATAAATTTTCTTAACAAATCAGTAATTGTGGAAAGAATCTTTTCATGAATCCCAGGACACCACATGTGATTGTTCAACAGAAAAACTAACTATTGTTATTCAGCAGAATTATCTCAATTTTTTAAGACAAATAACAAAAATATTACACAAACACATTGTTAAATTTAATATTTTACTTAAATTTTTCCAGGAGACTAAAATGTTTTATTCACACAACATCTGTCTTTTAGATATAATTAACATCACCATGATTCAAACATTCTATGATTCCTCCTGAACCTCAATTCTTTTTCATTTTTGGTCTCACTCTTTTATTCTCAGCATTAAATTCAACTTTACTTGCCCTGTTACCCTAAAATAAATATAAGAAAGAAATTTAATTGTAGGAGAAATTTTAACATGAGAGATAACAGAGAGTATTTACCTGATATCCACATTATTTCACCACTAAGTATAAGATGTTAACATAATTCCAATTGTCTCAGTCACCTTATGTAGTACTTGTAGGTTGTTTCTTCCCCACAGCTTTTTTTTTGTGGGAAGTAATCAGCCACAAAACATATTCAAACTGTTTCTCAGTTTCTAAAGACAATGTCCTATCTATGCCATTACTGTTTTCTTAATAATTTCAGTAAGTCTTGAATGAAGAAAAAGTTAATACCCTAATGAAAGAGTTATGATTTCAATAAAATTAATCAATGTATTGCAATAATTTTTCACAAAAATATTTTGAAATAGAAACTTGAATTAAACAAACCTACTTTGGGTTAATTGATTAATTTGAACCAAAAATAAAATTACACTTACCATATATTTATTTGACAACATTATATTAAGCTCCAGAGAGGATACAAAGCTGAATAGGTAAAATATCTTTTAAGTATAATAATTAAGTACCAGTATAAGAAGCCGAAAATATGTGCATAGTAAGTTCATACTATGGCAAAAGCAAATCAATAGTAATAACCATTATTGATATAACTTACAGAGATGTAACTTAACTGTTTTTGAGATAACTTATAGTGATATAGCAACTGTTTTGACTGAAAACTGAAATCAACTTTAGGAAATTCTTGCTTAGGACAATAAGACTGCAAAGCATTCAACATCTTTGATCTTTACTTCAGGAAAGTTTGATACACAATTTATCTCTGAAAACTATTTTCTCATTTGGGCAAATAATTGGCTCCTCAAGACAATAGTGTGCTCACCTGGACAAAAAGCTCAATAGTCAGAATAAATGTTTTCTAATCAAACTTTGTCATCTTTTCATATCAATCAATTCTAACCTATTGTGTTACAAACTTTGCCAGCCAGTCCCCTGCCTGGGATGAGCTATGTTAAATCAAATCCAAATTCCCAAAACCCCATTCGTATATTTTCCTGGCTTCCACATTTTGAATTACTATTAAGACTCTGCCAAGATGTAGTTCTTTTATGATACTGTAAATTTAATATATTCAGCATTGCTTGATTAATAACTTAGGTAATTTTTTTTTTCCTAACTTAACTACTCCGTAGTCAATAGTAGGCAGCCCTGGATGTCTTGCCCAGTGGTCATCAGGTCTTAAGGCTCTCTCAGAAAATTGCATTACCTGCGGCTCCCTGAGTCTCTTGCTTAGAATGTTGTTCTGACTATAATAGTGAGGTAGGTCCCACTTTGGGTCTGAATACAATGCTGAGGTAACTTTGTCTCCTAAAAATAAAATAACATTTTAAAATAAATCTTTTGCTTAGCCCATCAGTTTTTAAAACTCTTTCTTTAGCATTTGGTCAGTAAAAATCTGTCCATTTACTTAGGGCATTATTTTTTTTCCCTTGGATTGTCCTTTCAAGTTTCTGTTTTGAGTTTATAAGAGGAATTTCGTAGACAAGAAAATAAACATAGATTATAATAAATCTGTCCCTTAATTGAGTTCCAAGGGTCAACAAGTCCCAAAAGTCTTGTCAGTTTGACATCTTTACACAACAGGCTTTGCTTTTGGTCAACTATCTTTCTAAATGACAAAGTTATAGTGGCCAGCTGGGGATACTGTTGATACGAATGCAATTGTTCTTTTGAGAGGTAACTTAGGACAAGAAATTGGTAACATGTAAAATATCATATGCTTTGCTTTTAAAATTTTTTATGAGAAAATGTGAAAAACTGAAATTAGAAAATTGTTCTGCAAAGGATAATTTGACAAGGGAAAACAAAAAAGGAACTACACTTCAATATCCTATTCTTTTAGATCTTATGATGGTTAATTTTATGTTTCAACTTGGCTGGGCCAGAGTGCCTAAATGTGTTCAAACACTATTCTGGATGTTTCAGTAAGAATGTTTTTGAAAGAGATTAACATTTAAATGAGTAGATTTTGGGTAAAATGGACATCCATAGTGTGGGTTAGCATCATCCAGTAAACTGAAGTCTGAATAGAACAAAAAGAATGACCTCTACAGAGCAAGAATGAATTCTGCAGCAGACAGCCTTCATATTTGAACTGCAACATTGCCACTCTGCTGGGTCTCCAGCCTGTTGGTTATTCTGCAGATTTTGGACCTGACTGCCTCTGTAATCATATGAATCAATTCCTTAAAACACATTTTTCTCTTTATATATTCACATCCTATTGGTCCTTTTTCTCTGGGGAATCCAAACTCATACAGATAGATCCTCACAATATAAAATTGTCCTATACTAGTTAAGAAGCTAGAAGACTAAAATAATGTGGATAAATAATGTACTCTGAAATGGAACCAAGCACTTAACTCAGGTTTCTTTTAAATTCCTCAGAAGAAAGTTCTGTAAGCATTAAAGAACAATCTTTGAAAACATTTCATTGATAACATATGCTACAGTATTAACCTTAAATCCTGCCACTATTACCCAAGCTCACCCTTGGAAAGAAAAATTCTTCAGGGGGTAGAAAACAAACTTCAAACATTAACCATATTTCAGCCAATACATCACACTAGCGTACTTCCAACCAAAGAATGTTTTTTTCTCTTGTGAAACCACACCTGCTAACTACAAAGATATCGTAAATGGAACTACCTCTTTAACTGCTCTCCTAAAGTATTCTTCCTTGAGATAAGTAATTTGAATCTCAACCTATTGTTTTCCTTGTATCTAAGTTGAAACTCTAATTGAAAATCTTCAGAAGTTCTTAGTCTTCTTATGGTCCAAGTATCCTGTTGATATTGACAGACTTATTGGTGTTGAATATATTAAAGTTTAGATTCTCTCACATACACATCTTCCCAACTTGTACATTTTCCTTCAAAACACTGTGTCAATATAGAACCAAAACCAACACGGAAAGCCTGGTAGGAACAAAGCCTCATGATACTTATACCCATCTTTGTAATATTTATCCTCTTAGTCACCAAGTACAACAGGAAAGGATATCGAATTACTCCACACTCCTGGACCATAAAAAGAAAATAGTCATCTTCTGCTTTTTGTGATACTGAACCCAAGTATTATTTTACCTTCAATGTCACTTAAGCCTAAATATTTTCCCATCGTGTATCTGCACTCTGCTTTTACTTTTTAATCCAAAATAAGTGGATCGCCACTTGCTTTGGATTATTGGGGAAATGACATCTAAGATTGATTTCATGTATTTACCTAGTTCAAAACGTCAAAATACAAGAGACGTTAGGGAGGATGCAGAGGAAAAAAATGCTATACATGTTTGCTGGGAATATAAATTAGTACAACCTCTATGGAAAACAGGATGAAGATTTCTCAAATAACTAAAAAAAGAACTGTCATTTGATCCAGGAATTTCACTATTGAGTATCTACCAAACGGAAAAACAATCATTATATAAACAAGATGCCAGCCTTTATGTTTATCACAGAACTATTCATGATAGCAAAGATAATGAATCAACCTGTCTATCAACAGATAAAGAAAATGTGATACACACACACACACACACACCACACACACAAAGGAATATATGTAATGAAATCATGTCTTTTGCAGAAACATGGATGGGACTGGAGGCCATTATCATGACTTACTGTTTCTAGTGAAACGTCCTAGAAACAGTAAGTCAAATACTGGATGTTCTCACTTATAAGTGGAAGCTAACTAATGTGACACATGGACATAGAGTGTGGAATAATAGACACTGGAGACTTGGAAGTGTGCAAGGGTGGGAGGGAAGTGAAGAATGAGAAATGAATGGATGCAATGCACATTATTTGGGTGATGGTTACAATAAAAGCTCCAAATTCACCACTACACAATATATCTGTATAACGTAACTGTTCTTATACCCCTTAAATTTATACAGTTTGTTTCTTAAAAAGACCATAATGCTTTTAAGGAAAAGCTATAACTTTGTCAAAGCAAAGGATAGGACATAATATATCACAAGGGTGTAAACCTGTCACTTCAAACAGACATCAATTTTTTTCCATCATGGTCATTAAGAGATAATTATAGGATTCACTGGTGTCACTACAAACAATGGGTTTATTACTTTTCTGAAATCACTATGAGAATGCATAATTCAATTAAAGTTTGAATGGGCTAACTCCTAAGCAAGAGCTAACTTTTTATTATTTAAAATTAGGAGCCATGCACAGTCACTCACACCTGATATCTCAGCACTTCCATTTCTTAAGAAAAAATAAGTCTTCAATAGCATCTCATTCATCGATGAACAAATGGTCTGCACAAGCCTTTGGTGTTCTGGCTCAACTTCAGGGGAACTACTAGACACCATGAATTTATTATAACATGTCTCTTTACCTCTGACAAAGGCCTATTCACCCTGTTTCAGCTCAATAACAGCTTAAGCTCAAGTAATGAAACCCTCTATGGATTTGAATTTAGATTTTCTTTTAAATGTAATGCTTCCTAATGCTAAAAATTCTTTGTTGCTCATTTAAAATACTCAGCAAGTAGGTCTAAACAAATAGGTCTATTACCAACTAAGTTTATCTCCTATAAAATTCTATTACTCCCTCACATATTTGCAAGCATCAGCATTATTCTTAAAATCATGGTACTTTATTTTCATAATCAGCAAAAGGAGATGCAAATGACTGACTGGACTCTGCCAAGAAATATTTGTACCCCAACATATTTATTTGAAAAATTCTTATATAAAATATAGATACAATATTACTTGTTAGTGGGTCTTATTTTAAGAAAAGAACAAGAATTTGTCAGAATGTGTCAAAACAGAATTCAACTTACTCATCATATATGACCTCTTACTAAAGACCACATCAGCTCAGATGACAGAACACAGTCCACACTCCTGATCTTGACAAATGGCTAGAGATAACAGAGCTAATGTTTATTGTGACAGAAGACACATTCTGCATATAATATGTCATTTTGGAATTCTTTGGAAACAGTACTAATTCTTGATATCACCAGGAATTCCAATTCAGAATGTCCAATAGATTAAAGTACTCTTTATTCCCCGATGCTTTTGAAGTATATAGTCATTATAAAATTAGAAGTCGGCACAAAAAAGGATTACTTGAAGGCAAAGGGAAGGGTTTTAGTAATCATTATGAAAGACAGGAGCTTTAATTAAGATCTTGGCCCCTTGACATTGCAAAAGGCCATTTTTTAAAAGAAGTTCAAAGAAGCCCTTATGGAATGCCAGTAATTGCATACCATAATTAAAAAAAAACAGTTGGGAGAAATCTGGTTACATATTACTTTACAAGAAAATAAACTTTGTCACTTTCAGATCAGCCATTTTCTATCCCTCCAAAAAACTTGCAATAATTTTATACTACATATTTCACCACAGCAAGAACACAACAAGCATATTATATGCAACAAATACTGGAGTGGGGGACTTTATCAAAATTGCTGATGGACCTCTGCTTTGTGTCTCACCTGTCATTTCACTGTAGTTCTGGTAAACCTACAGATGAAATATGTACAAGAGGGCCAGCCTTAGGGCCCCTTTGAACACATTCAAATGAGTAACATAAAGTATACCTTGCAATAAATTTTAAGAATGTTTTGGTCATTGTTTGCTTATTTCCATGATGGATTGAAGCTTTTGCTTGAGGGAGGGCTACTGATTTACTGTTAGCAAAAATATTGCATCATGTCTAGTCTGGGCATTTCCAGTCTATTTATCCAGAGAAAAGAGCACAAATTTGGCATGACAGAAATTACAGAGAAATGCAAAGCCTTGCTGATTACCCAGAAATCTCACTGTTTGAATTATACTCAATTTTCAGTACAGTTAGGAAGAGCAAACATAATCTGAAAGTAAAATTTGCAAAGCACTTAACAAACTTTGATCTTAGATGGCCTAAAATATTATCATTGGTGTTAATATCAAAGAAATACATTTTTGTGCTGAATCTACTCTTACTATCACCTTATGATTTAGTAAAAGGCCAACTCACCACCTAGAGATATCATGCTGATTATAGGCTCTGCCTTATTGCAAATCGGCAGCACATATACTTCAAAGGACTTGTGCAAAACACTCATTCTTATAATCAGGAGGTACAGCTGGCCCTTCCTCAACATTGTTTTAGACAACTCTTGTATGACCTAAATCCTGAAGATCTGATATTCCGGAAGAAAATCCTGAGGACAGCCTATAAAATCCTATGAATAGGACACATAAGTATATGAGCAAAGCTCCAAGAGGCTGGTCTTTGGAATGACAACTATCAGTTTAGGAGACACAGCTCTTCTCATGTTGGTGGAAGGACATTCTTCCTAGAGACTTCAAACTGAGAATACTCAGAGTTTCTCCAGAAGCGGCCACCTTTAGGCTCATGTAGAAACTATGTAAAGTTTCTGCCCAATACCCAGAAAACAGGATTCAGAGTATTATGTACAGAAACAGCAGAGTATTATGCCTTAATGTGTGTTAATGTTGTTTATTTTTATAACTATTTTTTCTTCTCTTTGTTAACTTATGTTTCTGACTTGCAGGGAACACTAGTTAGCTCTTAACTATGATGGCTTGAAGCCCTTTTACTTAATATTGCTTGTTTCATACCAGGTTACTTCTTGATATAAATCTAATATCTAGCTACAATGTGCTTATGATTTGGCTGAAATCTAAAATCAGATCATCTATTGGGACTCTCTCTCTCTCTCTCTCTCTCTCTCTATATATATATATATATATATTCCTCTGGGTGTGAGCCAGATCTATTCTAATGGAATGCATTGTTTCAACTTTAATTTTCTTAATCAGTAAACACACTTGTTAGAAGGTAAACATCACAAAAAGGCAAATGGCTAAAAAAAAAAAATCCCCCTCACATGTAACTTGGGGAAAAATCTAGGAACCTTTTAGGGAGTTTGTCTTTGTAACTTAACTTTCATAATTATAGAGCTTGGCAGGGTGCCGTGGCACTCATCTGTAATCCTAGAATTTTGGGAGGCCAAGATGGGTAGATTACTTGTGCTCAGGAGCTGGAGACCAGCTGGTGAAATCTCGTCTCTATAAAAGTTAGCCAGGCAGGGTGGAGGGTGCCTGTAGTACCAGCTACTCAGGAGGCTGAGGTGGGAGGATGGCTTGAGCCTGGGAGGCAGAGGTTGTGGTGAGCCAAGATCATGCCACTGCACTCCAGCCTGAGCAACAGAGCCACAGCCTTTCTCAAAATGAATAAATAAATAAATATAGAGCTTGTTAAGAAACTATGGAAAATACTGTGTGTATATTAAAGCTGTCTCACTTTTATAGACTAACAGGAACACTCACTATTTGGGTGAATCTGTGTTTCAGATCCCTAGTTGATGATGCCTTACTTTCTGCTCTTATTGAATGACATTGAGAACATACAAGTTAGCTACCTTTAATGACCTTTTGCTAAAATCCAGATAATTAGGTAGCATCCAGCAATTGGTATTTGATTTTAAGCACCAAAACCTATAAGCTCTTACACGCAAACTGGATAGGGACTTAACATGGGAGACTATCGCCAGCTTTGCTGATAGTCTCATATTCAAATGAATCCAGGCTTCATTTTTATATGTTAATTTACCCCCTCTCAACAAACAACAAAAAAAAAAAAAAAGAGGAAGAGAGATCACTCAATAACTTAATTCATGAAGGTAAAATTCAGTCCTTGAGTTGTGACCCCAAATTTAAACCAACAAAAATGAATTCTGGACTGTCTTCAGGTCTCTACATTTCACACTTTACAAGGAGACCAGAAAGTGTGAAAAATTATACTTCTGTCGTTCAGATAATGACTAAGAAACCAGAAAAAAAGTCACTGAGGCCAGACAATAAGCCGTAGAAGTTCATCAATTAGAATAAACAGCTAACCAAAACAAAACAGCCCTTTCTCTAATTTGACGTTTTGAGAAGGAGCATGTGCCATCTTAGGGGATGAATGAAGTATTTACATCCCTAGAACTTTCCATGATCTTGATAATATGAAAAAGCTCCAGGAAAATGAATAAACAATTAAATTAGGCCATTTAGCTGATATCTATATCTAGTTCTGTATTCTGTTAATATTGGAATACAATCTGTTCTGTTGGTATAACTTAAATTCTGATAGAATTTTGTTAGGATTGAATATGACAATGGACAGGGACTGAGAATTGAGCCCACTGGCATCAACATAATTGTTGGGATGCAGACTTGAGAATATCTGTATCAACATAACTACTTGCTCCAGGAAGTTCTTGCACAAGAGGCAAGGTTGCACATCATCAATAACTTTACTGTTTCTTTTAGAAAATTATTGGAAAACATTTTTTGGGCAGTTTTCTCATCTAGGCAATCAAGTGTCTAATTAAAATGATAGTTTGCACTTCAGTGTAAACAGTTTACTTAAAATCACAAAATCGGCTTTTTAAAACTTGTCACAGAACACTCTTCTCACAATCCTAAAATATTGTCTTACACCTTGTCAAAAACAAACCCGTTTCTTTCCTTTAAACCACTTGATCTCAGACCCCAAATCCCTATAAGTAACCTTAACTATTTTCTCTCTTTTAACATAGTACTAAAATATCTCAAGATGGTGTTCTCACTTGCTTCAGCAAGTTAAATAAACAGCTTTTCTGATTGATGGGGTTCTCCAGTAGTTTACACGAGGAAGTCAGTATCAACAATAAAGACAGAAATATGCTGAGAAGACATAGCATACTTTGGTCATGTGTCTGAGCCTTTCCAATAGACTGGGTGGGAGATAGAAAGATAGAGTTATCAGTAAAAAGATGATCATAGATGAAGAAGATGAAGAAGAAAATAGACAAAACAATGAAACAATGTAACCTTCTGGTGAAAACATGTTGCTGAATCGTAGTGGAAGAGAAGTAAGAGAGAATGGTAATAGTAAAAATTTTTTTAAAATCTCTGTAGAGGAAAAGTTAGTGCAATGAAGTAGCAGATTTGAATGCCAAACACGTTTAGTGCTACAGAAACACACTCAGAATTTAAGAAAAAAAAAAAAAATGGGACTACTGTGATTTGAGCCTAGAGTTGTGTTTGGGAAAGAAAGTGTCCAGAGTGGAGGACAGGGTCATAGAAACAGAAGCAGAGCTTTAAGATGGGAAACATGTTGTCTTAGCACAGGGGCGCAATAATGAAGGTCTACTGTAGAGCAGCAGTGCATGGAAGACAAAGGAGAGATTCGAGCCAACCTGTTCTATACAGGAATATGATTCAAATCTGATATACAATTTCTGAGCCTGAGCAATCTATTTCAGAGTTTTTAATTTCCATTTTCCCAACTGTTTCTCTACTACTTTTACCTGATTTACATTCTTTTTCACATTTTAAGCTTTCTTTTAGAAATGAAAAAAGTCATAGCTTTCATATCATACTCTAAGCAGTAAAATTTTATATAAACATTAAAATGTAGAGACTATTAATATTTAATCAAATTATGCATTTAGTAGTTAAATATATAATCGATAATGAATCAAAATATATTCCTATACTTTTCTTTTTGCATGTTATTGCTCATGTCCTTTTCTTAGCCTCCTAGTGAGATGGGGCTTCAGAATAGAAAGAAGTTATAGGATTGCTAGACCAGAAATTTAAACACAAAAAGAGTAAATACTCAGTCTCTCACTTCCCAAATACCAGAGAATAAATTTGAAAGTCAGACTTCATTGGGAAATAAAGAGTTTTCAAATTTTTATATCTATCCTGGCCAACTGCACACTAGAGTTTTACAATTTGTCTAGGGAAGAATAAAAATATATAACCATGAAGAAATGAAAAAGACAAATTCAAACTCTTACGATCTTAGAGAATTACAGAAAAAGGAGAAAGGCCATGGCATGAAACCTCTAATGATAGAGCAGCTAATGGTAAATCTGGCTATAAATTTTAGGAAAAATTCCAAAAAGGTTCATTTCCAACAGTGTATGGGAAACTGTTCAGTGATTTTGGCAAGTGAAAGTAATTTAGGTGACCTTAATCCCTCATGGTCACCTTCTGGGGTGCAGGGGACCCAGATTTCCCAATAGTCCTAAGGGAGCGTGCCCAATATGTCCTGAGGGGACATGAAGAGAGAACTGTAGTCATGGTGAAGAGACCACAGTTGCCTCTATTCATATGTGGGAACAAGAACAGAGGAAAGTGCCTAAGATCCCAGATGCTACCATTGAATGAAATTATATTGTTTTCTGCCTAGAGCTATGCGTATCATTTTGAAGCAGAAAAAAGGATTCATGTTTCTTTATAATCTAAGAGATGGTGAATCCTCTTACATATTTTTCTACCTCTATTCTCACAGAATTCATGCACTTGGTGGAAGGTGGCAGAGATTACCATTACTTTCAGTATTAGAATGAACTATTGTATTAAGTTGGAAAATTGAAAGCAATAACTGAGCAGAAGATTCTCTTGCCCTTACCCAGGTTCCAGTAGAATTCAATTGTGACTAAACTCCAAGTCTCTGGCATATTTATGTCTCTCTGAAACATAGATATAGTGATGTTTCTGCCCTTGTAGAATTATCTATTTCAGGAATCTGTCCTTTAACGCCAGCAATCTGGGAATAGGGCAATGAAGGGAAAAGGTTACAGAATAGAATAACTGTGTGAATTTGAAATGCTGTTTTTAATCCTACTTCAAAAGGGTAATATATCCAGAGGAATTTTATTTAAGCAACATTCTAATAAATTTCCACTGTCAGGAAATTATTTGTATTTTATTTAACATGTCATAAAACATTTGGATACAAAGTCAAACTGTTTTCTTTCCAAATATTCTTCAACATGTCCAATTTATTCTATTTTGTTACTTTCACCAGTATAAAATAAAACAAAATAATAAGAATTTATATTTGGCACCCAGAAAGGTAATTTATTATTAAAATACTAATATATCTTTACCTCTTTCAAAAAAAAGTTCAAATTTTCAGAAGGAAAAAAGGAAAGAAGGAACGAAGGAAGGAAGGAGAGAGAGGAAAATAAACAAGTAAATAAATCTCGTTAGGCATTTTAGAGACATCTATTTGCATGAAAATAATAAATTGAGAACACATACAGAGTTTGTCATTATTTCAGTGATGTGTTTACTGCATTTTAAAATATTCTTATGTAATTGTTTTATTAGCTTTTTCTAATAGGCAATACTATTTGTTAAACTGTCTCTAGATATTTAATAATATTATGTGGCTCTTCTTTTCCCCCACAAATGGCTCCAAGGTAAAGTTTTATACAGCGCTGTAAAAAATATATAGAATATTCATTTTCAAAGTATCATTTGTGATGACTACAAAGAATAGTTTCATAATTACTCTAATCCTTGTAATGGAGTATAGCTTCCTGAAAGGAAGCCATGTTTCTTTATATGAGAGAAAAATTGAATATTATCAAGATACCTTGCCCGAAGCCATCTGCCTTTGTTTGTGTGCTTATCTTAAAATGCCAATTGCCAGAAACCCCAAAGTTAGACCAAGTGTACTTATGGATGCTTTATTTGCCAAGAATATTGTGTTTGAAAGGAAAGATAGAATGGAAATAGTTGAATAAAACATTTGGCAGTGTTAATGAAGAAAATCTGGAAATAATGATACAATTGACATAAATATCACCAGTTCCCCATTGTATTTGCTGATTCTTTGTAAGAATCAGGTATTGGAGAACACAGTCTCTAAGGTCAAAAGCCTGGCTCTGTGACTTTGGTAAAATCACAATACTGAATTTGTTTCCATTGTTAAATAAGAAGTTAAAACTAGATCATTTATGAAAACCTTCAGCTCAGAGATAATACGATACAATGTATTTTTGTTTTGCAATTTAATTATGCAACTCTTGCCCCATTTTCAAAAAATGTTCAAGTGATGTGAAAGAGACTCTTTTAAAAATGAACCTTAAGATATCAACATGAAATTTGAAAACTGGGACATGAGATGCCGATTCTTTTCATTACGATATGATTCTTTGAAAGATCTTCTTTGTGTGAAATAAAATTGCAGTTAGAGGCATTCTTTTAATGCTGGCTTCATTCTTTCTGTGGCAATGTGACTTTGAATGTGTGTGTGTGTGTGTGTGTGTGTGTGTAAAACTCACCTTGTTGTAGAAAATATTCAAGGTAGTTTGGTAAAATACAAAGCATCTCAAAAGAAAGATGCCAGCTTTGAATAAAGTGGTCCAGATTTTATTTCAACTCAAATACATTAACTGTTTTTATTTTTTCTACTAGATAAAATTTAATGTCATTGTCAGTCTTACGGGGATAAAATATTGATTGTTCACTTTTTTTCTACAGTTACTAGATTTAGAGATTTGCAAGCAATCAAGAAATGATTAAATCCATTTTAATTCAATTAGGCACAAAGAAGGTCAGCCATTTATACGAATGCAGTTTCTCTGCTTTAACTTTAAATTTGCGACAACATTTTTTGGAAACAATAATTTATCATGTACTAAACTGGATAAAATGTCATAAGTTATGGTATAGTATGTGTAATGGTAAAGAAATAAAAGTCATGTGCACCAACAGCATATAATGTCAATCTCTTTATTTCAAAGTCACACATTTTGTCTGTATATACATAGACATTGGAGAATACACATTTTTTTCTTATTGACCATAATTATCATGATAAAAGAATACAGTTTCTTTTCTTTTTTATCATAATTATGTGTGATACACACATATATGTATGTACATGTATAACATATTCATTTATATATTTAAATTGTAGCCCTTAGCTATCACAGAAGTTTCAGGTGAAAGCTGGTGAAGATCTATTCACTCTCAAAGACCTGAAGACCTCCTGAAATTACTTTTAAAGGATCAGGCTAAAAGTAAAGAAGAGAATAAGCAGAGAGAAGAGGTAAAGGGAAGCAATCAATATTCACCTTGAATTATAGTTTTCCTTTGCTCATGGTAAATTCTAAGGTATAAAATTGGAACTTATGGTTTGTAATAACGATGATAAGAGATGGCATTTATTTAGCTCTACTACTTATTATTTCAGCTGTGCTGAATTAGGAAAGTGAAATGACTCACAACCCTTTGAGTGTAGACACAGAGAAGAAGCAATATGGCAAATAGAGATTTGTCTTAGTCAGTTCAGGCTACTGTAACAAAGTACCATAGGCTATGTGGGTTATAAACAACAGAAACTTATTTCTCACCGTTCTTGAAGCTGGGAGTCTGTGATCAGTGTCAGCATAGTTGGGTCCTAGGTGAAGACCTTCTTTCAGGTTGCAGACTGCCAACTTTTCATTGCACTCTCATAGCAGAAAGAGGGCAAGAGAGCGCTCTGTGGCTCCTTTGATAAGAGCACTAATCCCATTTATAACAGCTTCATCTTCGTAATCTAATTATATCCCAAAGGCCTTACCTCCTAATAGCATCCCACTGGGGGTTAAGTTTCAACACATGAATTTTGCAATGATGCAAACATTCAGCCTATTACAATATTTGAAAATCAGCTTTATTTCCACTATGTTGTGTTTAAATTTTCTTTCTTCTTTATATCCAGCACCTTGATTCTATAATGAACAATTTACCCTACTTGCACTATCGTATATCTATCCATCCATCATTTCCATCAATATCAATATAGTATTTTACTACATTTTGCAGTATATTTACATATTAATTTAAATAAATTTTATGGCTGTTACTGATGATAGTAGTGAAAAAAATACTTTAACTGCATATTGTCATTCAGTTGAGAAAAATTTTATTCAAAATAACCCCATGGTAAAAGATAGCACAGGTCAGACTTCATGCTGAGAAAATAAAACAATGTTATCTTTTGCTGGTAAGATTTCAAGGTTGGTATTAAATCTCTATATAATGTAATGTGTTTTTTATTTTAATATTTAATTACTTTCATATAACAATTTGAAAATGTTATCTTTTTGACCCAAAAATAATTAATAAATGGTTACTATTTGCCTATTATCATTTAGGAAAAGGCACCAATTAAAAATAAGACTGTTAAGTAGTAACATGCATCTGATTTTTGTGCTTGCACTCTCAAATGTGGTTTACAAGTTTATAATATGTCCTAGATGCAAACAGTATACATACCTAGAAGAAAAATAGAAGGCATGATATCTTTGTTCTGGAGTATTCAAAAAAGTGAAGAATACAAATTGATTTTGAGCTAAATTGTATTTACTCTGTATCAAATTACCTGATTATTTTTACTTAATAAAAGCTATTAAAATTAAAAAACAAAAACAAAAAGTAAAACAAAACAAAAATCAGCATTATTATTGATAATAATAGATAATCTGGCCTAGCTATGATGACACAACCAAGACCCCTAAACATTCCTTTCAAATCTTGACTCTTAAATGGTGACCTGATGAAATGCTTGCAACTGCAACATAGAAACACCAGCCACCCCATGCTGCCTCACATACACTTCTTACTTGGGGAGCGAGAGAAGATTGGCCTCCAGATCTGGAATCCAGAATGTACAGCTGGGGTCTGGGCCAAATATCCTCAAAAATGGAACAAGATCTGAAAATACCATCCCATTCTCTGAACAGGCAGACACAATATAAGAAAGAAATGAATCAAGCCATCTGTGCTTTGTTATTTTTTTTCCAAAATTTCCAAATAGGTAAGTCAGTCCTCAATCTCTGTTGATGAGAATTTGGATAATTTGGAATTCTATTTGAAGAATTTTGAAAAAAAATACAGCACAGATGGTTCTACAAAAGAAGTCCTAGTTAAACAAGATTGAGAAGGAAGAAAGGGAGAGATAAGAGGTGGCTCATTTCACTAAATACTTTGTATTTGTAGCAAGATGTCGATCTGGAGGTTTCTACTGAAATGTAAAATTACTAAACATTGGATGTCAAAACAGGGTCTAATACAGACAACAGTCTAGATAAATCAAAGTAAATACCCATAACTGTTTAAAATGCACAAGTAGCAATGATGAATCATGGAGAAGGAAAATATGAAGAGATGATTTTTGAGGGGGTACAAACTGTACACACTTAGCCGAAGGGTTCTTCATTAGGTCCATTTGTGGAACTCATTATGTGTCCCTAGATGTTTTCAGAACATGGTGCACTGAAATTTAACTTGAACTCCAGGTGTCTAGAGCAGTGGTTAACAAACATTTTCAGTAAACGGCTAGATAGTAAATATCTTAGATTTTGCACACTATATAATCTCAGTCACAACTGTTCAACTCTGCCTTTATAATGCAAAAGTAGCCACAGACAATATGTAAGCAACTGGGCATGTGTATAAATAAAACCTTATTTACACAAACAGGCAGTGAACTGAATTTGTTATGAGCCTTACTTTGCTGATCTCGGATCTAAAAGGTAAGAATATCGCTATGTAGATCTATGTTTTAGAAGTGGAGCTAAGGAAAGTGTTGCTGATTGGGAATTAGTCATCTCTCCATATTTTATTGGATCAAAGCTTTTGAGATGTCCAAGAAATATGTATATATGAAGACCACAAGGGGAAAAAGCCAGGTTGAATCATTTTACATATTGCCAAAGAAACCACTTGGGGGAAACAATCATGGAATCCCAAATGAGATATAATTGGTTTGAAGTGGATAACAGGAGAAACCATTCAGCTAGAGTAAAAAAGATCATCGGCCTTTATAGAAAATGTGAAATTTATTAAAATGTCATGAAAGTGAGTCAGCTTTAAACACTTGCCATCTTGAGACAGTACCACAAAAGTAAAATCTGTTCTCACACTTTTCTTCTTCCCCTTCATTCTGATTTTGGCAGAATCAGAACTATGGTTAGCAACCTGGAGGTGGAGGTAAAATACTAGCCTGTGAAATAAAGAAAGGTCACCTGGGGTATCTGGAAAATTCTGTTACCCTGTGCTACAATTACACTTAGTTTCAATTGCTTGGAAAATGCTTCCAAACGATGAACAACTTAAATAAACCACATTGTCAATATTTTTAATTCTGTGTAGTTTCCTAATAAAATGGTCATTAGGCATTTACTCACAGTCCTTCTACTCTGTATTTAGTCCATGCCAACAACTTCAATTACAAGGTTTTCTTGCCCAGCATAGATTAGGAACAGTCCTCTAAAGGGGAAGGAAGTGAGCAGTGTGACTGCTAGGTATGAAGCATAAATTAAAAAATACTGATGTTGTTCTTTGATAGTTTGACATTCATGAAGAAGGCAGGAAACTCTCAGACAAGCAAGAAAAACATCCTATTACGATACATTTCAATATCGATATATATTACAGCTGTCGATTATCTTTTAAAACTATGAAGCAAGCTTTATTAAATAAAACACACAAGTGAAACTATTTTTCAAATGTTTTGTTGTGAACAGGTGATTTATATTGCAGTGAAATAACAACTTGTAGTAGAGTTCAATTTTGAAAATATCTCTGATAATACGCTCTTTCATTTAGGATCATAGCTGTTGTTTGTTTTTTAACTAAAAAGTAGGTTAGAGATCAACTGATTGCTTGTCAAGAAAGCGACTTTTATGAGAGCTAGAATCGTTTAGTTACTTTTTAGTCCTTTACATCTTGGAACTACATCAGTGTCCCCAGGTGTAACATAGACAACTCCCTTATCATGTTGGAGTCAATGGGTCACACGGGAGACAGGTAATATACCCTGAATAGTTGTCTCAAATGCCTGCCTCAAAGATGCACAATAATTATTCAATAATTACACAACTCTTTAACAAAGTATTACACAATATTTCCCTCAGTTTTTTCCCCTCAAATAATCATTTTTATCTTTAGACAAGGCAATAAGGTATAGAAAAATTGCCAAAGGGAACAAAATTAATTATCTTGATAACTGTAGCTGAGATTTTTCTGCTCCCATATTATACTCTGAGGTCCTGTCAAAACTGTCATCATCTTTATCTATCCATCAGCTCTGAAAACTTTGGGCTTTACTAGAAATCTTGAAATTTGTCCTCCACAGTTATTTCTGGGTAAATAGTAAAATTAGATGGAATCTACATCAGTAACTATAGAATTTTGGGAGTCAATTAAAGATGAAAATAATTGAAATCATTCCCTAGTGGTTTATATAATAGAAAATAAAACTTTATACCACTGTCTCATTCATAATGAATAACCTGATCCTGAAACAGATATAATTTCAGACCTCTAATGCCTAAATAGCAAGTCCAGATTACATCTCTGATTCCAACTGTAGCCACTCTAAAAAAGTGAATTGCCAAGCCCACAAAAGCAGTTAGAGTAGAGGCATCTCAAGACCTCCTCACTCCCAGTTCTTCACTATGCCATAGGGTAACCCCCACCTTATAAAAAAACTGATACCCAACATTGAAAACAAAATTTTCTGTTCTGTATATTTAGAACATAAAACTTATAAGAACAATAATTCAAAACAAATTTTTCTGCATATTAAAATTTATCATTTTTCTTACAAAGTCAATAAATTTAAAAGGCTAAAACTGCTTATTTCATTTTTATTTTTAAAATGACCTATATTGCATTTGCTAGCTGTTGTATAAGTGACCATTACTTGTTGAATAGGGTAAGCTATAAGCTGATGTCTCCTAGCTTTATTTACTTGTTTAATTGGGTACATTAGGCGAACGTTTTAATAAAGGACTTGCTGGATACTTTTAAAGGTAGTGAAATGCTCATATAGAAATTTTAAAAATAAAAATAAAAAAGATTAGGGCAGAGTTACAACTTTACTAATCAGTTACACTTTATAAGTCCTTCAAATATATTTACTGAGATGACATGGGCAGCTTTATTCAGGGATGCCCAAAAGCAAATTAACCTTACATTCTAAGTTAATGCATCAGTGGTTTCCAATGTGTTAAAATTCTACAGCACAGTGAGCATTTCCTTTAATTACCACCCAACACGTGTTAATATTACAGATGTTCTAGAACCCTTGAATTATTTCCTTAGGACTCAAGACCTTCAAGGAAGAGGGCTGGAAACTACTGCACCACAGTGGGCTATGACTTACCCCTGCATCTGCCCTGAATTACTGTGATAAGGAAAAAGAGAATAAAGGCCAGCCTGAGAAAGAGACATATGATGGAAGAGCCAAATATGGACAACTAAATTTACCATGTGTGAATATTCATAAGGCATTTCTCTGACATTTTCTAAGAATTTCATTCTTTATAAAATAGCATTTTGATCTGTAAGTGTTGGGGAAACATGGGAAAGATAAAAGCAGGTGCCAGGGGAACTTTAGCTGACCCTGCCTCCCTCATCAGACCAAGGAGGCTTCTTGGGTATTTGCAATTTTCAAATCCTTTCTTTATCTGAACATATGGGCTTAATAACAGTGACTACAAGAGTACAGTTTAGTGAGGCTGAGGCTGCTCTACTCCCATACATTTTTAAAATTTATAACAAGGAAATAACAAACCTGAGAGTTACTTCATACTTCATATGTTGCAATATATCTTGACAATTTTGCATTTTGTCTACTTTGTACGATTTTTGTAAGCAAGTGGAGAAAACCCTCCTCCCAGCATCCCAAAAGAGCAAAAACATATATAATTCAATGTCATCACTGGCAATCTTGTAGGTAAAAAATAAGGCAGGTCATTCCAGGGAGTAAAAATGAATGACAAAGTCATTTCTAATACGCTTGACTGTAAATGAAACTGTATTGCCTCCCTCTTCTAAAATAGGAAAGAGTTTGCAATTTTACTTTATCCAGTTAAAAATGAGAGCCTCACAAGTAGCAGGTAATGGCTATTTATTATTATTATTATTATCATCTTTATTATTATTTTGAGATGGAGTCTCTGTCGCCCAGGCTGCTCTGTCACCCAGGTTGGAGTTCAGTGGCATGATCTCGGTTCACTGCAACCTCCACCTCCTGTGTTCCAGTGATTTTCCTGCCTCAGCTTCCCAAGTATCTGGGATTATAGGCATGCACCACCACACCTGGCTAGTTTTTGTATTTTCAGTAGAGACAGGGTTTTGCCATGTTGGCCAGGCTGGTCTCAAACTCCTGGCTTCAAGTAATCTACCTGCCTCGGCCTCCCAAAGTGCTGGGATTAGAGGTGTAAGTAGGCCCAGACCCATTTATTTATTATTATCTTCAGTAGGATACAAAGGTATTTTTCTGAGAAAAAAATTGTCTGACAATCACTTAGAATTCAGAATTTTTCAACATTGTTTTATAAAGGAATCAGTGAATTAATTTGGGGTCAGGCAAGAAAAAGGTATCTACTGAATTTTGTCTAAAAATTCCCCTAAGGTTCTCTGGTGCAGTGATATCAGGACATCATCTTAATATATACAAATCCCCACATCTAGCCATAGGCATTATAATGATTATGTTATTGAATCAAGACATTTATGGAGCAACTCCCTGCAGATACAATTGGCAGAGATTTCTGACAATACTAAAATCCTATATTCCCATGTAAATTATTACAACAAAGCTCCTGGAAGAATTCACACTGGAGCAATGTTGTTGATTTTATCAGAAGTTAGTGAGCCTCTCAGCCAGGTTACGTGCAACAGAGTACCCAAGTGTGTGCAAGGTATACTGGGCACGGGGAAGAGAATCTGCCTTAGCATAGGTATAAGCCCAAGGTGTTTCTGTGGCAAAGACCACTTTAGGCAGTGAAACTTGGGAGGATACACAGTGCAATACTGTGCCAGAGGCAGTGCAAAACACCTTGTTCTTTAGTCTTCTCATTCTCCTCCCATCATACTACTACTTCTAGAGAATAAACTTATGTTTATGTTTAGCAATAAATTCATATCCAGATTAAGGCGCTGATTTCCCGGTAAAAGCAGTTACTACTGCAAATACCATTCAAAGTCTTGCTCAGGAAGTTGTTTAGAGATGTGTCAGGCATGCTCTCTAATAGTTTCTCGCAGCCCAAATAGTCCAAAAGTCGCTTTATAACATAATATGACACCTTATCCCAAGCAGCAGGTATACTAGGGTCAAAGTGTGTTCTAAATGTTAATGAGTAGGCTACAACTCCATCCTGAAACATTTATCTATTCAATACTAATGACATTTGTATGATTTACTCCTCAATCACAAATTTCCATGGTGGACTAGAACCAAAGAAAGTTAAAAAAACAGAAAAAACTTGGCCAGGCCCACAAGTGCATTTAACTCTTGTGAAAGAACCTGATGATTACAAATTAGTCTTGAGTTTTTATTGTGAAACAACAGCGAAGAAAGTAGGAGCAAAGGTGCTTTTTTTGTTCTTAGCTTGTTACAAAGATACAGAAATTATTATAAAAACATTTTTGAGCAAAAATATAATAGAATTTCCATATTCTATCTCTGAGATATTTTATAACTTCGGTAATGAAACACTAGCATAATTATATTTCTATTTAAAAAACACAACTTTTAAGTTCCAATAAAATCAGTGTTTGAAATCCAATAGGACAGTGAATTGCAGTTATATCAGCATTACTTGACCAGTTCTATTTTCACTGCACGACATCAATATATTCTCAAAAGAAATTAAGAGTTCAGAAACTTGAGTGCTAATCTTAGTCTCTCTGAAAGTTGCGTAACATACTTACGTTTCAGTACTTGCATCTTAAAAATGTTAATGTTCATATCCACATACTTTATATTAATTGTAGAGATATAGTTGGGGAAAAAGCAGGACAAAATAAAACTTGATGAAATAGGCCAGTATTGTTATAGCCTGCTTTTAATAATGACAGTAGTGGAATAATTGTTAAGGATAATTATTTCATAAAATATATATGAAATTACATAAAATAAAAATAAGTTGTGACTAATCAGTCTAATCCAAAGAAATTGTAGCCAACAGTAATTGCCATAACAGACCAATTAATTAGACACACAGCTTTATTTTTATTTATGTTTTTTTCATTAAAGAAAAGAGGTTTACTTGGATCATGATTCTGTAGGCTGTACAGGAAACATGGTGTTGGTATCTGCTTGGCTTCTGATGAAGTCTCAGGGAGATTTCAATCATGGTGGAAGGTGAAGGGGGAACAGGCATGTCACTTGTTGAAACCAGGATCAAGAGAGAGAGAGATGGGGGGTAGGTGCCACATAATTTTAAATGACCAGCTCTCAAGAGAACTCACTTACTATTGCAAAGACAGCACCAAACCATGAGGGATCCACCCTCATAATCCAAACACCTCTGTATTAGGGTTCTCTCGAGAGACAGAACTAATAGGTTATAGGTATATATGAAAGGGGGTTTATTAAGGAGAACTGACTCACATGATCACAAGGTAAAGTCCCACAGTAGGCTGTCTGCAAGTTGAGGAGAAGGAAGCCAATGGTGGATCAGTCCAAGCGCAAAAACCTCAAAATTAAGAAAGCCTACAGTGCAGGCTTCAATCTGTGATCAAAGGCCAGAGAGCCCTTGGCAACCACTGGTTTAAGTCCAAGAGTCCAAAAGCTGAAGAACTTGGAGTCTGATGTTCGAGGGCAGAAAGCATCCAGCACAGGAGAAAGAGGAAGCCTGAAGGCCCAGCAAGTCTGCTCTTCCATATTCTCCTGTCTGCTTTATTCTAGCTGCACTGGCAGCTGATTAGATGGTGTCCACTCAGACTGATGGTGAGTCTGCCTCTCTCAGTCCCCTGACTCAAATGTTAGTCTCATTTGGCAACACCCTCACAGACACACCCAGGAACAATATTTTGCATCCTTCAATCCAATCAAGTTGACACTCACTATTAACCCTCACAACATCCCACCAGGCCCTACCTCCAGCATTGGGGATCATTACATTCCTTTTGTTAATTATTATTTCAATAGGTTTGAGAGAACAGGTGGTGTTTAGAATAAATTCTTTAGTGGTGATTTCTGAGATTTTGGTGCACCCATCACCTGTAGACACATAGCTTTAAAAAGAATAGTGTCTTTTCAAAAACACTAATTATATGTTAAATAAAGATTAGTGATGGATAGACCTTTTTTAAACATGGATAACAAGTTTGATAATTATTACTTAAGGAATAATTTACAATGACCAATTTTATTACCACATTAAATGGAAAGATGATTTTTGCATTATCATTAGTACAAGCAATTATTATCATTAAGAAATAAGATTTTTAAAAAATTTTAACATACAAGAGTATCATTTTACCAATATTGATTTATTTTTAATTTTTAGTTTTATAATTTCTCTCTACCTAATGCTTTATATTAAAAACAAAAAAGTATACCACAATTCATATTTAGGAATTTAATAAAAGAGACAGAGAAAATGGTCAACTGATCAGATGAATTCCTAAGGTTATTAGTTTTTGTTCTATTCAGTTTCAGTTATTCTATTTGATCATTTCCAACATTGCTTTTGTGAGCACACAAGAGATAAACGTGACTGAATTGCATATAGACATTGCCTGACCATCTCAGATGTAGTGCAGCAATCTTTCCTGTGGCTATTTTGATGTACTTTAATATTCAGAAATCGAAAACTACTGGGTATTCAGCCATCTAATTTTTATATTAATTGTTATTTCTAAAATAATAGTAATAATAGTAAAAATGTATCAGGCCGGGCCAAGAAACAGTAACCAGTCCAGACCTTTTAAGCAATGAAAATTTAACACACAGAAATAGTTATATAGGTGGTGGAAAAGCTGAAAAGCTAAACAAGTATTGGTAAGGAATTAGGAAACCCCAACCATCTCTAAGGCTAGAGAATTAGGTCTCAAACTTGGATGTATATGAAAATACAATTTTAAATCCCACATTGTGCCCCAGAAATTCTAATGTAATTAGTCTTGATGTGGTCTAAGCATTGAGATTTTAAAATCTAGGGTGTAATCAACCTTGTCACCCAATGGGTTAGGCACAATCGGGAGAAGTGGTTTTTCCACAGCCCAGAAACCACAGCCAGGAGTTAGAAGTGGCTAGGGACTAGCCAATGGCAACTAGAGCCGGGCAGGAGGTGCATCCACTACTAGAAGCACAAGAAGCAAAGATAGAAGGACGAATGTGTGGGCTTCTCCCCTTCTTCCCACCTTAGAAGTTCTAGCAGTGATTCCTAATGATCTAAACTATCGGGAAGCCAGAGAGCAAGGGAGCTTGAGAAATGTTTTCTACAGCACAGGACAGAGCTGAAAAAGAAAGGTGAATACATGTGAGATACAGATTTTGATAACTGGCGGGCATTTTCTAGGTGATCATTTAGAAAACCTTAAAACTGTGTTATTTGAAATTAACTTCCAATTTATTGTGCTATGATAATTAAGCACGTTAGTACTCTAGTTTCCACTAAATGATGATGAATTTCAACTTGGCATTTTTCTATACACACATATATATCTACATTGTTAAAACAATGCCTACATGTAATAATTTCATGCATTTCCTTTTTCTTTGCATTTTATTTCTGCTGTAAAATCTAGGGTATTTTTACATGCAATCAACTAAAATTATGTAAATAATAAAAACATTTATCACCTCACTTAGCAAGGAGACCTCATATAGATGACAGGTTGCAGGGTTTATTTAGTGTTTCAATGTTTTTTTCTCCCCATTTTTCTCCTCTGCTCTTTTTATTTTACCAGTGTTGTCACTTTCTCCTCTACTGGTTACAATATGGCTGTAGCATTTCCTAGTAACACATCAATAAATAGCTATATTCAGAATAAAAATGAGCACTTCCTCTTGTGAACCTCTTGTTAATACAAAAGAAAATACCTTCCTGACATGCTTTCTTAAATTCCCTTCTGACCTATTATCTAGAATTAGGTTACTTGCTTTCACCCTAGCCATGACTGTTGGTAAGAAAGTGTGTACCCAACAGTTTCAGCCTCTGAATTGGGAGATGGAATGTCGGGAGGGCAAAAAAGAGTCTCAGGCTACTTTATCTCCTTCAGCTTCTTCCACATTCATCTCTCTATGCAAACCTCTCCAACACCTGCCCCAACATAATCTGTATAAAAAGAATACCTTGTTTTATTACAAGTGTTTATTCATAGCGACGGACTCCTATTGTGGAACACATACACATGTATTTTTATACGTATGTTGATACTATCATTCAACATAACTGAGTGAAAATCCCCTCAAGTTGGATCTTAGAACTCTCTTTAATAATTTAATAATAATACATTCTCTAGTAATTTGATGTGATATTAAATGATGAGGTGTTACTCAACATGATATTTGATCTCATGTGATTAGACATATTATTCAGTTATCCTCAACATCTATTTCATTTCTAGCTTTATTTCCAATATAGACAATGTTATAATAAATATGGGTGCATACATTCTTCTATATATAAGTAATTTTATTCTTATGCATAAATTCATCAAAGGGGATTGCTTGATAAAAGATATATACTTTTATTTTTAAAGATGTTTTTAGATTATTTTTTCATATTTGTTTCAGTGATACAAATTCTAGACACATTAAAACATTATGTTTTTGTTCATTTTTGTTAATTTTATTTAGTTCGTGTTGTCCTAAATGCTGGTAAGACTGAACATCTTTTCTTGTAATTATTACAATTTCTGAGAATTGCCAGTTCATATTCTTTACACATCTTTATATTGAACTGAACTGTTTGTATTTTCATTGTGCATTCTTATAGAGTGTGTATAATTTAAATGTTTATATGTTATTTGCATTTTAAATATGGTTTATAAAATTTATGATATCTCTGATAAATCTGATGGTATATTTTATGATATAAATATTCAAATGTTATATATTTTAACATGTCCTGTTTTTCTGAAAGAATCTGAGTGCCTAGTTTTGGCTGAGAAGGTCTTCTCTGCCCCTATATTATAAAAGCAATCACCGTCGTTTTCTGGTAAAATGGTTTTGTGTTTTTAACATATTAATTTATTCTTTAGCACTATACTTTATATTACATAAGATATAAGCATATTATTATCTTTTCCATATAGACAACTGGATGTGTCCACACCATTAATAAATGGTTCATGCTTTTTCTACTGAAATGGGCTTTCAATCTTTTAATTTAGTAAATAAACATATATATATATAATATAATTTATTCCTCAATTAGCTATTTAATTTCACCAATTTCTTTGGTTATTTTCAGACCAAAGCCAAAACTGTATGTTCCATCAACTATACATAAGTTTTAAATTTGAAAATAAAAAATGTAAAGTAGAAAGAGGTAAAATCATATATGTCCTATGTAAGATAATATTTTTGGATCATGCATTTAACATGTATTCTTTGAAAATAGCGTATGGCATGATTTTGTATAGTTTTGTTTTATGATAATCACCCAGTCTATGTCTTTAAATTGTAAAATCTAATCTATGTACATTTATTGCACATGGTATTATCATTTGTACATATACTTATGCATGCGTTCAATGTATTTTACACTGTCGTTCTTTCTTTTTAAGGCAAAAGAGTTGCTAGTTAGGTCAGGTTGCCATACTTTTATTTTTTTCTTTTGCTTTGGAAGATGTTTTAGTTTCCCCTTTACTTTAATGTTTACTCTTTTTATACTATATCTATTAGTTATACATGTAGTGTACTATTAATTCAAAATGGATAACTTTCTCTGCAATTAAAATATATTTTTTTCTATTAAGATGCTCTAGTTTTATCAAATTAAAACTTTAGCCTGTTATCATTTCTTTTCTTCTCCTCTTTAAATCTGTCCTACCTTTTCAACTGAGACTTTTGAAAAACAGTTTTCTTCTTTCTTCATCTTTCTGACCCATAAACACCTAAGCTGTGCTTCAATTGATTAATAAGTATAATGCTAAAGTATTACCAAATGCTATTTTTCCTTAGATGTTTTCCTCATTTTGACCTCTTTGAAACTGGAATAAATCTTACAGTTCATGCCATGTCACAATTTAAATAAAAATATTATTTTTTTTCTTAGGGTAACACAAAAATAGTGTACTTTACAGTAAAAAAAGATACAAAATTACAACATCAGAATTTATCTTATAATGTTTATCTTCCGTATCAAGATTTCTCACTTGGCATGTATGTAACATAGATCCAGTCACTCTATTCTTTTACATTCGTGTGTGTGTGTAGGAAGTAAGAGAAAGTCAGAGAGAGACAGAGAGTAGGGGAGAGAGAAAAAAGGAAAAAAAAAGAGAGAGAGGAGAGCTATATTTTGCTTATCTTTTTTTTCTATATTGTCTCAAAGAGAGGTATTTGTTCTAGTTATTAGTCAGTTTTCAGAGAGACTTGAGTAGAGATATCCCTCATTATGTGAATGTTCTCTCACTGAACTTAGCAACTGAACAGATGAGAATACTTTTTTGAGATAATATTTGTATTAGTTTTCTGCCACTATTGTAACACATTACCAAAAATGTAGTGTCTTAGGACAATACCACTATATTACGTTTCGGTTCTGGAAGTTAGAGGTTTAAAATGGTCTCACTGAACAAAAATCAAGGTGTGGACAGAGCTGCAATACCTTCTGGAGATTCTAGGAGACACTCCTCCAACTTCTAGAGGCTGCCCCCATTTCTTAACTCAGGCCCCTTCCATCATCAAAGCCAGCAAAATAATCACTCTTACCTCTGATTTCAATGCCACATCTCTTTCCCTGGCTCTCCTGTCTCCCTCTTTTACATATAAAAACTCTTATTATGACATTGGACCCATCCGGGAAATTCTAGATTATCTTCCCATCTCAAGATCTGCACCATATCTTTTGTCATGTAGGATAACATATTTAAGGTTACAGGGATTGGACATGGAAACCTTTGGGAGGCAGCGCTGATTATTCTGCAAATCTTTGCTATCCAAACTCAGGATGAACAGATTTAGACAGTTAAACGTATTGTAGTTGTATTTTTCTCTAGGGGAGTAATTATATGTCATCTTCTCTGATTTACATTCTCAAATAATTTCTGTTTCTATCCTAACTTAATTATAATTTTGATAAGAATAGGATTTTCTTATTTTTTGAGTACATGACCTCACCTGTTTTCTATCTTGTTTTGTATATTAATCTGATGCCAATCTGATGCTCTTTTTTCTTTTTGGTTAGGTTTTTGTTTTCTGTTTTGTTTTGGACTATTATAATATACTTTCTTTTTGTATTTAAAGTTTGAAATTTTACTGGATGTGTATCTTTGATCTTGAATGTCTGTTAAGACATTAGAGATTTATCAAGTCTTTAAAATTTGCAGACTGTTTAAATTGTAAATTTCTCATTTAATCTGTTTCATTATTGCCTCTTTTTAATCTACCTTATATTTTTTTTTAGAGTTTTCACCTCTTTATATATTTTCACAGTACTTGTAGGAGATAATCTAAGTGATTTATATAAGATTCCATAGTGTCTGTGCTTTCAGTCTTTTATCCACAAATTATTTATTTAATAAATCATAATTTTTGATCTAGAAATTTAATATTGTACAAAATTTACATCTCCAAGAGTGATATAATTATCATAGTTATTATTACTAATTTAGTTCAAGTTTATATTTCTAACCTAGTATTTCTGTCCCCAAGAAAAGAAGAAAGTAAAAATACAATTTGAATTTTCCCCTGTTCCTAAACTGGATTAGTATATAAACATCAGGGATTGAGGGTTCAATGAAGATTGTTAAGGTTCATAATGGCCTGGAAGATCATCTTGGTACAAATACAGGAAAAGTTTGCTTTTAACCACTTCTTTTACCAGCAAAATCCAACAGACCAAACAGTCAACTAAGAAAAACTGCAAATGACTTTAAGTAACTGCAGCCTCTAGCAAGAAGTATATCAATTAAAGCAAATAAAGAAAAATCCACTGTGGGGTGGGGGGACTGAAGAACACACACAAAACCATGAAATAAGTAAGAATAATAAGTAAATATAATCACTTGGGAAGGCACAGCTCTCTGATAGTCAAGCCCTTATCAGAATCTGCTGAATTCCTGTATAAATCCTTGGCCCAGAGCTCTCGGTTGAACACATATCCCAGTTATGTTGGCATCAAATTCCTCAAAACCTAAGGTTTTCCATGCATATAAGCACCTAGGGACCCCAGGAGTCCTTGGAGTCAGGAATGCAAAAATGGTTTGAGGGTGGAAGTGGAGGAAGAGGAAAGTTTGCTCAGGTTAGCTCTTTTCCAGAATCCCTCTGTTTGTGAATCTTTTGAATCAACATCCACTAAGTACTTACTATTTGTCAGGACTGAGCGAGATCCTTCTTAAAATTAGTTCTTCAGTGGTAGACCCAACAGACTCTGGATCCAGTTTTGGTATCATTCAATTCTTGGCTCTTCTACGTATTAGTTGTTTGAGATTGGGAAAGTTCTTGATATGGTTTGGCTGTGTTCCCACCCAAATCTCATCTTGAATTGTAGCTCCCATAATTCCCATGTGTTGTGGGAGAGACCCAGTGGGAGGTAATTGAATCCTGGTGGCGATTTTCCCCATACTGTTCGTATGGTAGTGAGTAAGTCTCACGATATATGATTATTTTATAAGGAGTTTTCCCCTTTCACTTGCATCTCATTCTCTCTTGTCTACTGCCATGCAAGACGTGCCTTTTGCCTTCTGCCACGATTGTGAGGCCTCCCCAGCCATGTCAAACTGTGAGTCCATTAAACCTCTTTTTCATTATAAATTACTCAGTCTCAGGCATGTCTTTATTAGCAGCGTGAAAACAGACTAATACAGTTCTGTTTATCAGTTTCAACATTTGCATATTGGAGAAAGTAATAGCACCCACCCTATGGAGCTATTATGAAGATGAAACACGCAGAAACACAACAAACACACACACACCTGTTTCTGGCAAATATTAAGCATTATAAAGGTATTTACCATTATTACTAATAAGCTATTTTATTCTCAAAACAAATAATGTTGTTAGCACCAGTTTTTGTTGTTGTCATTCTAATAAGAAAAAGAAAGAAAACCGAGGCTCAGGGAGATAAAGTACATGATCCAAATTCAAATAGTCATATGATGTAAAGCCTAGCTTGGAATCCAGGGTATCAGAAATGAAAGTCCGCATCATGGATTGAAGCTTTAAAATGAGACAATGTTTATTTGCCATTCACTAATAGTATTCATTTACCCATTTGATCAAATTGTCTTTTGGTAAAGGAATAAACACATTTAGTCAGAAGAAATTTGAGAAAAACAAGGATATTCAATGCATTTGTTGTCACTTGGGAATGTGCCATATATTTAAGAAATAAACAGAACAAGTATCTCAGAGAGACTTTCATAACAAAAATTAAAGTTTTAGTTCCTCCTCTATCATCACATAAGATACTTTCTACCTCTAAGCATTTGCATCATCTTGTATTGACTACATTTCAACTGAATTTGTGACTCATTCTCCATAGTATTACTTAAGAAATCAATTTCTACTTTTTTAGCTTTACCCCCTGACTATGTAGCCTAATCAATAAAACTTGTCTTTTTAAAGGAAGTTGAACAACTAGGCCACTGCACCAAAATTCCTTGAAATGGACTTAATTTGAGAAAGTACAAAATTGAGTATCTTCTTTATCCCTATCTTCTTTCATTTCATAGCTTCAATTGTTCTAGATATTGTGCCTTTCAATATTAACTCATATATTGCTCTTGATGAAGTGAATCATAAATTGTACTGTGACAATAGCTTATATATTTAGTATTTTAGCGCAAATTCAAAATCTAGAAAAAAATAGCAGGTATCAGTGCCACTAATAAGGAAAAAAAGCAGATATCAGTGCCACTAATTAATGTAACTACACATGTAAGTAGACATGCAAAGTATATTCTAAGATTGCATTAAATGAGATGCATAGAAGAAAACATATGCTTTTTCGCTGGTTTTTTTTTTGAGACAGAGTTTTGCTCTTCTTGTCCAGGATGGGGTACAATGGCACAATCTCAGCTCACTGCAACTCCCGGGTTCTCCACTTCTCGTGTTCAAGTGATTCCCCTGCCTCAGCCTCCTGAGTAGCTGGGATTACAGGCATGCGCCACCATGCCCAGCTAATTTTGTATTTTTAGTAGAGATGGGGTTTCACAATGTTGGTCAGGCTGGTCTTGAACTCCTGACCTCAGGTGATCAGCCAGTCTCAGCCTCCCAAAATGCTGGGATTACAGGTGTGAGCCACTGTGCCAGGCCTATGCTTTTGAAAAACAATTTAATTATACTACATTTATAAATGTTTCTCAACTGAAATGGAATATGGTAGAACTGGAAGTAGAATAATAATAAAAGAACTAAATAATATTTTGCAGCATGAAAGTAAGTACATATCTGGCAAATATAATTTTCCCAGCCATATATTTGTTAAATTATGTGATGGGTTTAATTTATGGAACATTTATTACTAAAGGCTCTTGAAACTACCAAAAATTACAAATCAATAAAAATTCATATAGATTTTCCATAGTAAGTAAAAATAATTTTATATAAAATAAAAAAGGACTAAACTTGTTAAAAATGAGAGTGACTTTAATATAATTAAGATTTTATGTTCATTATTATTTTTGAATTAAAAAGTTTTTTAACTAATGAAATTTTTTGTTTGTTTGTTTTTCTTCTACCTTTCAGGTTTAACCAAATACACATTTCTAGTCCTATTCATCAGATATACTAACAGTGGTTAGAACAATAAAGTTATAAATTGAAAATGAAAGATAGTAATTGTGGGGATTGGCAAATAGAATTTCTACAAAAATAAAGATGTAATAAAATCAGAAGTGTTAGTGTGCTAGTAACAGAGAAAAAACTTTCTTAAGAAGCTGATATTATAAAACAGGAAAAACATTTATGTCAATAACTTCTAAGAATCTTTCTTTCTGAGTTAACCACGTACCTGTTATTAAAGCCCATGGTCACAGTGTCATATCGTTCTTTATTCTAGCATGTCTTATCAGATAAATATAAAATTTCTTCAGAAAACACATAATTATCATATAAACCTTATCAGTTAAATATAAAATTTCTTCAGAAAACACATAATTATCATATAAACCTTATCAGTTACTTTCATTTGGTAGTCAATTAAACAGAGAAAATAACTTGTTATAGCATAAGCATAAAATTAAAATTTCAATTTTTATTTCATTCAGTTCAATATTCCGAAAGTATTTTCTTAGTCTGGGCTTATAAGACATCATTGGTTTTATTTGATTATTAATGTTTTGATATAGTACCAACAAAATATAATTAATGGATTGCTTTTTGCTGAAAGAAAATTCCTTCTATTTAAGGCCTAAAAATGTGCTAGTCTCTATCACAGGACTATCATTTAGAGAGGGATTCAGCAAATACTTATTAGTTCATAATTTTTAAGGACAAAGTAATTGTGTATAGCTACAATGAGTGTTTCCGTAATTTGAACTATCAAGAAGTGGCAGCTGTATCCAAACAGACTCACAGTGCTGAACTCTGGAAGACACTGACTAAGATTAGGCCACACAAAAAGCCCATTCGTGTCACATTTTTCCTGTTACTCTGGCCCCCTTAGGTCTTAGAATGTTTTTTATGAGAATCCCTCTTCATTGAGCATTTAACCTTGCTTTTCATAACTCAGCAACCTAAACTCTTCATCATAGGCCCTTATCTTGGAAGATTTTTTTTTAATGTATAACACTTACGTGGCTAGGAACCTAACATATTTTACGCACATATTTCTTTCAGAATAATTATTTTCATTGGCGTTATGGTTATAAAATCACATCGTTTTTGAGTAAATGGTTTCTCACCCATTTTACTTATTTGTCCTAACATTTTTAGGCAGTGAATTTGCAGAATACAACATTTTTCAGTAATGTATATTGAGTTGTAGCAGAAGTGTTTGTGCTAGACATAAAAGATATAAAAGGAGGAGTAATTGTGACTCTACTTTCAATACTTACAGCACTTCTTTGTAACTTTTTTAGGTTACTACTCTATGTGCAGTATAGACACTTTTATAGTAAGTTTTTTATGGCGCTTACCATATAAGAATTATGGAGGAATTAATGTATACCCATTTAGAAATAAATTTTTATTTGTCAGAAGCTTTTTAAGTTTTTTTTTCATTCACTAATCAAATAGTTATTGGGACCCATCTTGTGCGAAAAAAAAAATCTGAAAATATGAATATGGATGTTGAGTAAATTAGATCCACAGGGTGCTCTTCTTGTTGTACTTTGGGGAGAGAGAGGAGAAACAGACAATAAAAGGTTTTACAAGTTCTCTTTAAACAGTGATCCATGCTGTTAAAATTAAAAATTACACAACTGAACTGAGAGTGACTTTAATTTAGGTGATTGGAAAAGGAATTTCTAGGAATATGGCATTTGAACAGGGGACATAATTATATTTTGAAAAGAAAAGTACAGTAAACGTTAAATTGAATATGATAGTTATTTTCAAAATTTGATAAGATGGAAATTTGAATAGGAAGAGTGAGATGTGATGTAAAATTTTCAAGATTTTAGTTAATGTGATTGAATATATTTTCCTTTCAATTTTGAGCTGCTTGAATAAGCCTGCAGTTAGGTTTCATTTCAATATGTTAGTTTATATAATTGCCTTTTCATGGGCAATGCTCAGCTTATGCTTTTGGATATAGAGGCTGTTTCCTGTATTGAAGAAAGCATTCCATGGCCATCAGGAGACCTGATCCCTGTCTTCTATACATAAACATATAATCTACTGTGCAATCTCAATTTTGGTATAGTCATGTGCCACACAACAATATTTTATTCAGTGATGTACCACATGTAAAATGATGGTTTGATAACTTTTTAATACTGTATTTTTACTGTACTTTTAAAATGTTTATATGGGCTAGTATTTTTTTAATCTCATCTTAAAATGTTCCTTCAGGTACCTTCAGGGTGTTTCTGCACGTAGAAGAGTATGTTATTTAAGAAAAAGATTATTAAAGATTAGCCTTTGTTAATACTCTGTGAGCCTCTGGTAAGTACTCTAAGACTGGGGGAGGATGTTGCCTTCCACATGCCATGATAACTTAGATGCAATGAGGAATAAAAATTTACAAATTATTCAACAAATTAACAAATTGTTTTGTAAATTTGGTCATTGTAAATCAACAAAATTTTCCTAAGAACACAGGAAAGCATTTTTATACATTGTTAGTAAATAGGCAAATTATATTCTGCTAACATATCACTATGTTTTCATAAGTAACACATATACATCTTGTATATTCAGTCTAGGTTTGTATTTATTTTTATCTCATTTGATTGAATAAGTCTCCACTGGTCAATTACTTTTATCATATTTCAACCTGAAGGTACATGAAAAAAAATCTCTTTATATATTTTACACCTAAATGGCTAAACTTCACATATGAATCTTCTAGACCGTCATCTTAGTTGTGGGAATACATTTTCTATATTGAGTTTTGAAGACTTTCCAATATATTTTAAAATATTGCATTTTTTAGAGCATCAGAGGAAGGGAATTGGAACAAATTATCCAGTTAGCTAAAGATTTCAAGTTCATTTTAGGTTCAATCTCTGAAGTCAATTGCATTTGGAATTTTTAGATGTAATTCTCTCTGCAAATTTCAGATCCCAGGTGGTATCAAATACACTATTATAGATCCAAAGCTTTTTGTTATAGAAGACTTGCAGCATTAATAGGCTGACACTGTTTGAATAACCTCAATCACTCGTAAGCCTTTTAAAATACTTTTTATCATTTCAGAATCTAATAAACTAACAGAATTCAATTTTCATGTTACTTGAGTCTTTGAATCTTTTACCAGAATTCTGACATCCATTAGCCATTGTCTGAATTAGGTGACTGCTGTGGTAAAGAATAAGCCATAACAAATTATCTTGTTACAAATGTAATATACACAACAGCTGGATCTTTTCTTTCTCTTATTCTCATTCTGATTGACATAAGACAGTAGCTGTAGTTTCTCACATTGTGAATAGGTTTTTGGCAGGTTAAGAAAGCAATGTACCATGCTAAAAGCTTTCTTATCATATAAAAAAATAAACAGCTTATGTGTAATTTGTAGTTTTTTAAATTCATTTTTCCCATCGCAATCAGTTTAGCCATTTGTTTCAACGTTTATGTACGATGCTTCTGTGCATTTGTTTCACTTACCTTAATTTTAGAAAAAGAGAATACTAAAATGTTTTAGCACTAAAAATGACTTTATATTAGACTTCACTGAATGTGAAACAATATAAAATGTTTTTAGAAATTTACAAAACAATGGACATTAGAAAATAACTGATTAAACAATATTAGAATGGAAAAACAACTGGAACATCTAAGATACAAATTATTCACTATTTTTTCACTAATTCTCTCTTATTTTACAGTGTAAAAATTTCTTATTTATTTCACTTATTCTCTCTTATTTTAGGGTGTAAAATTTCTTAAAACTCCTGGAAGAGATTAATAAGTATTTGTTTATATCACTATGCACATAACTTCTCATTATCTTATAGCTAGCTAGCACCCACAAAAAATGAGCATGGTATCAGCATTGTTAACCATATTAAAAGATCTCTTCAATTTTTTTTTCCTAAACAATGTTGGCTAGCAGAGAAAAACATGAGTGACCTATTCAAAAATGATCAAATGTCCACCATTTATAGAGATACCAAATTATACATTAAGTACAAGTATCATTGTTCCTCTCTCTCACTCCCTCCTTTTTTTTCACTTCCGATGATGCTCATGACACAATGATCCATGTCTGCAGGGAGTGTCTCACTGACTTAACTAAGAAACTTTAGATATAATCAAGCCACAGAAGACTTAGACTGTCATTCTAGCTTTTCTCTGTAATTGATCCCTCTATACACAATTTAGCCTCAGGAAGAAGCATGACATCAGCAAAGGCAAAAGAATTCTGTAAGGATTATCAGCTGTGGGAATTAGGTAGTTTTTTTTTTATTTTCAAAATTTTCACCAACTATTAGGGGTGAGAAAAGAGCAAAAATAGGGAGTTTATTTTTAAATGTGCTATGACTAAAGAATGAAATAAAGATGAAAAATAGTTAAACTGAATAATAAATCAGAAATTGGGAAATCTGAACATCAACCTATTACCTGTTATGTTTCTTTAAAAATTATGACTTTTCTTCTCTACTAAACTTTAATTTTTGAAATATGCTCTTCATACTATAATCCAACCAAGCAAACTTACGTTCCTTTCTCTAAATTGTTTCTTTGAATTATTCTTTATTTGTAAGACATTTTCGTAAAAATGTTCCTGTCACTCAAAAGCCATTTAACCATATAAGTGTGTGTATATGTGTATCAAACACTCACACATACATGTGTATGGTAGCCCTTTTAAGCATTCACATTCATGAAATTTCATTACATAGGAATGCTGAGTGTGTGTGTGTGTCTGTGTATAGCATTATATCAGAAGAAAGCTCAAGAAGCAGACAATTATTCTAACAGAAGTTGAATAGTGTGATTGTTCTGCTCACTAGTGCTGACTAGAAAATGATACAGAATTTACCTGTTTTTCAACCCATTTATTCTGGAGCACAACAGCTATTAGACAGACTTTCACATCTCAAAACTGTTATTTATTTGTTGCTTTAGTTCTTGTGTTTATTTATTCATGTATTAAACACTGTGATAGATTTTAGTAATTAATTAGTGAACAAAATGATGTGACACCTCCCTTTGAGTAGCATCAAATATAATTGCACATTCCACTTAATCTACTGCAGAAGGCAAGCTCAGTTCTAGGACCTTTGATGTATTTGAGTTCTATGCTTGGTCCCTGGGAAGAAACCCTCATAGACAGATAAGAAGAGAAACTATCTTAGCGCTTTCCCACTTTCATTAACATCTTTTGTCCTCTCTTCCTTTCAAATTCTTGCATAATGTAGTCACACACACACACACACACACACACACACACCATCTTCATGCTATTGCATATCACAAAGCAATTTAACAGTTACTCAAAAAAAAGTTATAGTTCCTTTGTAAGAAATCTAAAGATTTTTTCTACCCATAGTCCTTACTTATGTGATGACTATTAACATTTTATATGCATGTATTCAGATCGATTATGGTATTCAATATCCAGTAAGACATAAATGATAAGCGATTGTCACTTTTATAATATTTTGATGAAAACAAATGCTTGTAATTCACATATTCTTCCTGTATTTTTTTCTTCAGCTGCAACTGAGCTTTTTAAAATTTCTATGATTTCCCTGTGATTGAGATATACTTAATACTCCATTTTAATATTCTGCACATTTATAATTCTTCCACTTTTTAATCCATGGTTATACATAAAAATCTAGAGGAAATTTTATTTGCAAATTATTATCTATGTGCTCTTGTTCAAGTTACTTAACCTCTCCATTATTCAATTTCTTTATCTGTATATCAGGGATAATGATAATATTTATCTTGTAGAGTTGTGTGGGAATTAAATGAATCAATTATGGAAAACACTTATAAATTTTCCTGATGTGTTAAGTGTTAGCAGCTATTATAATTTTTAAGACTCTAATACATGCCTACATTATAATAGGTGTTAGGAATGTTAAGAATAATGAAATTTGCTTCATCTCCTCACTTTTACTACTTCCTTCCGAGGCCCAGAGTAAACGTACATCTGGCTCTGTGAAGTTGTTGCACACATCAGAGAAGCTGCTTGCATTTTTCCTTAAACATTCATATAGCACTTTTTGCCTTATCACATAAATTTTTTTTTGGTATATCATAAAATCTTTCACCTTATTTAGCCTTAACTGACTTAGTTAATATCACAATCTAACATTCCTGACTCTGGGATGGAAATTCCAAAAATGTGGTTGACATTCTAGCTTTGCCAAACTACTAACTTGCCAAACCTCACTTTTCTTTCATGTTAAATGAAGTAAGTAATAGCATTTTTCTCAGAGGGTGTTTGAAATAAATTATTTACATCATGCCTATACAGGACCAAGCACACAGTAAACACACATATATGCTAACTATATCATTATAATCCTCAATTCTGTCATGTTTTCACTATGATTTCAAATCTCTCTTATCCCATAGGTGGTGCTCAAAAAGAATTTAATTAATAAGTATACAATCTAGTGGAATAGACATGCATAAAGAGATGCCAAATATTGTATAATACATGCTGTAATTTAAATTTTAGAAATACTACTAAGAACATACATGAGACAAAGAAAATTTCTTTTCTAGAGAAGAAAAGGTTTAGAGAAGTTTCCTGGAGTAAATCAGATTTTTTTAAGGATTGTAATAATAACTTGCCTTGTCATTCTATGGAAGAGAATAGACATAAAGTCTCTTTTAGTCAGAGGAAGCAGAGAGAAAGCACAGAGTTAACAGGGTGTGTGAGATTGAGGATACTCAGGTTCTCTAGAGAGACTTGAGTATAAGTTTTGATGGGGGAGACATGGTGGGAGATAAGATTAAAATTACAGTGGGTTCCTACATGATTGAAGGACTTGTAGATAAAGACTTCAATTTCTATGCAAGAAAATGTCATCAAAGGATTCATAATTTTTTGCATGATCAAATTTTATCTTGCTTTAATGCCATTTTTCATGATGTCATATTGATTTTTACTATAGTAAACCCTTCAACTTTTGATGTTTGCTGGTGTTGTATACAGGGTTTCTCAACTAATACTATTTTGCTCCAGATAATTATTTATTGTGGGGAACCATCTTATCCACTTTTTCTGATATTTAGAAGCATATCTGGCCTCTACCTAGAAATGCCAGTAGCACTTCTCATCATAATTGTGACAACCAAAAATGTCTCCAGACTTTGCTAAATGTCCCTTGAGGAACAAAATCTCTAATTCAGAACCCCTGTGCTTGAGAAACACAATGACGATGCGACTACTCATGAAAATTCAAGCGCTATAATGTAAATACTGTTTTGATCACTGGAAACATTTTAAAAAATATACCTTCATACAACTCTGTTCATCTCTTCTTCCTATTTCTCCTACTAAAACCTAGATTTACATGTTAAATGTACCTGAGGGGAAAACATTGACAAGTGCAAGTAGAACTACCTGCTTAGAAGAGTCAATCCTATTATGTGGGATTTTGCTGTCATGCTAAGCAACGTGACAAATCTGTACAGTAAAAAGAATATGGAATTAGCAGTTTAAGGACTTTAAGGCTGAATTACTACGTTAAGAAAGAATAAGAATTTTTAATTTCCTTGGAACAACATAGCAGAGCACAGAGTGGATGGCAGAAGGACATGGACTAAGGATCATAAAAGAGATAAGGATGGAACGTAGTGTGGAGAGAAGCAGCAGTGACAATTCTCTGGTAGTACTGTATTTAAGAAATATCTTAACAACAGAACATTTTATACTTTGTCTTATTATGAGCTTAATTACTCTGCTCCCAACCTACCCAGTTATATTTTTATGTGTCTGCTATTTGGTGAAGAAACTTAGCTGTATGACTAGGTTTATAGTGAGACAACTAAAATTGACTTTCAAACTAAAGTTTAAAACTAAGTGTTAGGTGTATCTATATGGTTTGTAACTAGCAATGTACATAGAATGGCTAGAAGACTGAAAGCTGGAAGATTTCATTGCAGATCCAGGGCAGATCCAGGGCAGAGATGGCCACAAGAGACGCAGTCTCTTAGAGAATGTTTGACCTACCTGAATGTAACGATGGGGCTTCAGTCAGTCTTACCTAAAGTGGATTTTTTTTTTTCTGCAAGACTTCAGGTAACATGTGAATCATACAAGTCAAAGTAGATTGCACAGTGGCTTAGCCTCCTGTTCTTTGTCATAAAACAAAATGAATTGCAAGTAAAGAAATAAATGATCAATGTTTGTTTTTAGCTAGCTACCTGGGAAACTTGTACATGCAACCTTTCTCTTGAACATCTCAAAGATATATTTTTTCTCCTTTCCCTCCGTCTTTCCTTTTTGCCTCCCTTCCTCCCTCCCTCCTTCTCTCCCTCCCCCTCCCTCCTTCTTTCCTTCTTTCCTTTTCCTTCTTCCTTCCTTCCTTTTCTTCTGTACATAATCATCCAGAAAGCTAGGTAGTAAATTATATCTTAAGAACAAAGTACTTTTTAAAAGATAATTTTTAATAATAAAGTATGTTTGATTTCAGAATATAGATAATATCAGGCCCTTTAATAAATTTAAATGCAAATTTAAGGATTTTTAAAAATCAACTTGAATGCAGATAATTTATCAAATGATCATTGGATGGTAAAAATAGAGCAAACCAACCATCAGTTTTATTAAATACAATAGGACATTTACTTTAACTTTATAAGGTTTAAGATTTTTAAAGAATTCAAGAGTAAAGAGCAAGATGGAATGAGGTTCTTAGACCGCTAGCATTTATCTGTCCATCTCATTCCCCAGACCAGGAAAGGCAAATAACCCTTAGAGTTCATAGAGTTTTCTTGCTCAATTTGCCTCATTCTTCTATGGGTATTGTTGTAGAATTTTTGGAAAACAATGAACTAGCTCTCTGTTCATAGCCCAGCACTTTGAATAAATGAAGTTCTTAAGAAGCGTATATGATTTTTGTTCAATATTTATGTTTTCTGATCTGTATCACCCTGAATCTCTATACATACATGATATGGAAATTTATTTTTAAAATTTTGTTATTTCACTCATTTGAAGTTTTATTGTTCTTTTCAGCACTCTTTATGTTTTTAGTTTGAGTTTTTATTTACCATTAATTCTCTGTTCTCAAATCATTTGTATGATAGTCTCCTGCTGCCCCAGGAGACAGTGTATTATAAAGTTAGATCGTGAGATGTCTGGGTCTTTGTCAATGATGGTTGGAGGAGAGCTTCTCATATTTTTTAAAAGAGAAAACTGATATCACACTGCACATCAGTAACTTTTTTTTCCTTCTAAAAATTGGCAAACAGCCAGTGAAACACTCAGTGTAGTTTTCTATTGATTGCCCTGTGGCTGGCAGAACAATCCATTTCTGTATCTGAAGCCGTATCATTCTATTGTGAAGAAGTATAAATCTCCTATAGACTAATAAATATAAAGATGTGATTTTAAAAATCAGAACTGAAGTGACGGGGTTGTGGTTTTAATATCTGAGGCAAGAAGAAAGAATGTAGTGCAAGTTAGGATTGATGTGGGTAACATGATTTCAAATCCTTTATTAAATGAGATACTTGTTAACAGCATACCATTATAGCTATTTGATTAACATTTTCTATTTTGGGTCATATTTTAAGTACTATCAGCCATTTGTTGTGGGTGAGCATATCAGACATGATTCTTCTAATTATTTGAATTTTCCTCAAGCCTCTTTGCTTTTGAATATGCCTTCTCCATGGTCTGGGTTGTCCTTTCCAAAGATTTAACGTTAAAAAAAAACTTACTCATTCTTCAAGATGCACTTCTAATTATACTATTGAGAGTAAATTATAAGGTGGAAAAGTGACAAAATTGTATTAGTGTGCTCAAGAACAAACAGTAATAATTAGGCTAGTCAAAATTTGAGAAAAAGACATAATAAAGTAGATGTGTTTTATATTAAGTTGTGAACAATCAGACAAAATGTAACAGTTGATTCTTTGGATAAGTTTAACACAGAAGCATAATTCTTTGTGTGTGTGTACACTTGAGAGAAAAGTCAATTATCATTAAGGTTATCTCCAAAGAAAGACCATGCAGATAAGAATCAGGATATTTTAAGACACTGAAACCATTTTTCACAAAACAGCAGCCCAATAACGAAGATGGGAATGTTCAGGTGTAACACATGCACAGAATTCTAAAGTAGAGAGAAGCTGGGTGATGGAATTTGAATCTCCAATACCATTTCAGAGGAAAAATGGGTAGATAGCTGGTTGGAATAAAAGAGCAAACAAAAAAGAAAGTTTTTAAAAAATATATACTTTTGTAAGTTTACAAAAACAGTTTTTGAGACATTTGGAGCCCACAGACTTGCTCCTTCACTGGCATCGGCCATTATGATTAAGAGGCCACATGTCTACATGTCCATCGACCACATTTGTTATCCTAATTAGTCAGCTCTGCTGTATGGAAGGAATGTGGAAAGGGAAAAGTTGGAGACTCACTCTCCTAGTGTCCTGGGTAAACTTGCTTGTTATTGGAGCCACAAGTCTGGAGGATCACGCTGGCTTAGAGACAGAAATAGAATGGGGAGACGAGTCACATGCTACTTTTCCGTTCCCTTCAAAATGTGCTCTTTATTCTCAGACAGTGCCTATGAAGTCAGAGTAATTCTCTCAGTTTGATTAATCAGTGAAAAAAAAAATTCTCTGATTGCTTACAAATACGAGATTAAACAATAAAAAATGCATAACTTTGTAAAAGTGAGAAGACCTACATTAAGCAATAATTAGAGAAAAAATTTTCTTATATAAGAACTAATTTATTATAATTAAATGATGACTTATTTTCTCTTAGTAGCAAACAAAATGTTCTTCTCATATAAAGAAAATACGAGCCTCTGGGATCTTCATTTCTGTAACTTTTAACACATAATGAGCTTGGTTAATGGGCATGATGACACATCAGCAGGTCCATAGATTCTGGTTAGTGTAAATTCAGAAATATTTTTCTCTCTATTGTGGAAGTAAATAAAAAGCATTACACTATGCTGCTTTATAAGACTGGAGAGAGAGAGCGCTTCATTGAATTTATTTCTTGAAAAGGAATTAGAGACATTCTAACCCACTTCCTTATTTTACAGGTAAGAAAATTGAAGCTCAGAGAAGTTATAATTATTGTATTCAGAAGAAAACAACAACAACAGTGTGTTGTAATGTTTATACCTTAGGCTTATGCTTTGCTGGTTCTCTTTCTAAAGAAAAACAGTCTATTCAGTCCTTATTCTCTTCCAATTTCTTCCTCAAAGTTGAAGTTCTTTTCTTAAAGGGAATTAGAACTGATATGCATATGTTTTTAGAAGTGCTTTACAATAAGGAATCTTAGTGACTTTAAGGTGTTTCAGTGAGTTCTGAAAAACATTTAAGATGATAAAACGTTATGTATATGGTTAAAATTTTTTATGTTGTTACTTTCAATTATATTAAATTATATATTAAAAGGGATATGCTGCATTGACACATCACAAGTATTCAAATAATAATGTGAATATATAGTTATAATAGTCAAAACCAAGCATAAAAATCATTTTAAGGTAGATGGAAGAGTAATTTGTAGATGCAAGGCTGTGTGAGTGGAGACTAGCATGATGGTGGTGAGTAGTGATTATAGCTCATATTCCACCATCGTCTCCACTTCAACATTCTCTCAGCATTCTAAATGTTTCTCTACTCTGTCTAGAAAAAGTTAAAGAGGAGTTTAAATTTCTCCAAGGTCACCCTTAGACTTCTGCACAAGTTCAATTGAAACAATTTTGTGCATGCTGATTAAATTTTGGATTCTTCATTTATTATTTTTATTTGACAACATTAAATTTTATACCTCTTGTTATATGATTGGCAAAACAAATTCAATCTCCTATCTTTTTTGTGTGTGTTGTTTGTTACTTTGTTCTTTTCCTTCATGTCTAGTTTTACATTATTATAGCAGTTTCATTATAATTGTTTACAATACCTTATTTTATCTCAGTAAATAGATAAAAGAAAATTACAAATGATGAAAACTCTTTTTATAAACCTGTGCATTATTCAATAAATACCAATGATATCTGAGTTTTCATACCTCCCACTCTAAATTATAAAACGTTAATATTTTTGTTTAGTTTTTTACCTAAATGCCAATGCCTTACATGCAACATAGAAATCATAAGGAGAAAAACTATATATTATTCAGTATACTTGTAATTGAATAATTTAATATATTAGAATATTTTTTCAAAATGAATATGTTTGAAACACATTTTTCAATTCATATTTTATACTGAAGTTTAGATGAGACAATATAAATTTAGTTTATAATCTATCTGGAAATTATATTTCAGAATCTCCAATCAGTACATAGACAAAAGGATATTCAAAATGATAATTAGAATTACTTTATTCTAATATCAAGAAATAATATGCATAATGCCATTAAAATACAGGATTAAAACAGTATTTCAAAGACTAGTCAAAAATATTTCTAGGCTGCAAAGAAAATTAGAACTACCACGTAGTTTATCTGGGCTGAAAATGTGTGTGTGTGTGTGTTTTCTATTTTGTTATTTTATTTTATTTTTATAGATTTAGGGGATACAAGTGCAGATTTATAACATGAATATATTGTGTAGTATTGGGGTCTGGGCTTCTGTTGTATCCATCACCTGAAGAATGAACATTGTACCTAGTAGGTAATTTTGCACCCTTCACCTTCTCCTACCCTCCCATTTTTTGTTGTCTCCAGAGTCTATTATTTTAATTTTTAAGGGCTGATAATTTAAACTGAAAGAAATTTATTTTTTGGCATTTGCATCTCAAAATAAACTATTGATTATAATACAAACATTACTCAATTAAACAATTAATGTAGTGAACTACAAAACAAATACACTATTCAGGATTGTTCTCATCTAATTGCTTTTAACTTCTTCTTTAAATAAAATTACATGTGATCATGGACTGTGCAAACTCTGCTTTCATAATAGCAATAATATTCTGAATTGGAATCTCCCTTTAATTGTAAATTACTATCAGTTCTATATAACTTTTAAACAGAAGATTTTCCCACTTATTTTTTTCAAAATGATCCCATGCTGAAAATAATGTTATTATTCCTTTAGGCCATTTTTATTATTAGATATAAAACAAACATTGCCTTGTAAATAGTTTAAACTATTTAAAGTTTTCATGGTGTAGAATGAAGTATTGAGTTGTCATTTTAAATAACTGCATTCCACCTCTATTCCTATTAATTGTTAATTGTGTCATTCTAGATAAATTTTTCACCTCTCACTAGCATTGTTTTCTCGTAAATAGAGGGAATTCAATGTCCTTTCTGTTCCTTGGATTAGGTTTGAAATTATGTAATCCCAACAAGTTTTCTAGTAGTCAAGCAAAAATTTGCATTGATGACATGTAACATATTTACCATTTTAGGTTTTAATAACTTTTTTTGCATAGGATTTTATTTGACATGTTTCAATTGTGATTTGCCTAAAGGCTGATATAAAAATGATTAATAATCTCATCACAGTAGTTTAAAATTAATGTTACTTTATGGTTCTAAAAGGCAAGAGATAATCACTTTAAATATTTTAAAATTGAAAAAAAATAAAAATTAAAGTTATTTCTAATCAAATGGTCCAAAATATTCATTGATAATGTTTTAGTATTTTTTCTTTCATTCTTCTACAACACATTCCTTCAATAAGTAATCTTTAAGTACTCCATCGATCTTTTTGTCCTTTTATTTATTTCTTTAAAGTCCCATTTCTTTTCTTATTTGTATGTTTGCACATGTGTTTACTCTTCAAATATTAAGGACATTGTAGCTATATTTCATATTTGTAAAACCTTTTCCCAGTTTTTTCACTTCATTTTTATAACATGTTAGTGTTGTTTAAAAAAAAACACTTAGAATCACAAATTTACCAGAGTTTATTTAAGGGAAGAATAGTTCATGAATTGAGTAGCAATGAGAACCAGGAGAAATTCAGAGCGCTCTACCCAGTAACATGGGAAGGTGATATTTATAGACAGATAAACAAAATGACATACAGAATCAAGTTGATTGCCTATAGTTCAGCATTTGCCTTATTTGAGAATGATGTAATGAGGCATTTATCTTATAGGGACATGGTCTGAACAGTTGACAGTCTGGGATTGGCTGAAACTCAGCTGCTGTGGTTGGCTGAGACTCAGCTATTTATTGTGAGAATATAGTCTCAAATTAGGCTGCAGTTTGTTTATATACCGAGTTAGGTCGTGGTTCATTATGCAGGAATTCAAAGTACAGAGGCAGCTTTAGCCCAAATTGTATTTAATTTAACAATGCCCTTCTTTTGATCAACCTCTCAATTTTCAGAATTTGACCAAAACCTTAATGTCATCCTCTCACCATTATAATGATTTTTTTTTATTTTAGTGTGGAATTCACAATGTCAAGTTATCAGATGATTCTTTACGTTCCTTTGTCTTTTTGATATTCTAACTGTAATGAGACCATTTGACATATAAGGAATGACTGCATATAAGTGTTGAAGACTCTTGAGAGGAAAAGGCACACCACAGAAATTATCATGATGGTTGTCAGGAGGATATTACTAAAACACTGAAGTATGCTCCTTAAGAGATCATAACCTTCCCCATGAATTGAACCAATCAAAAACAAATCTATCAAAAAAGAGCCAAGAAAGGAACCTTTGTTTTAACCAAGGAGCTTGTTGAGTTCTTAAAACTAAGTTTCTATCATCCCATATATGTTTATCCAAGTTCAGCAAGAGGTGTTAGTTATCACACCCCCTGCTAACACTTCCCCCTGGTCATCCAGCAGACAGTCCAAGGAAATCGTGTTATCCAAAACAACTTTGGCAAGATAATTTAAAGAAGTTTTCTGGGCAATTATTGCATTTGGAGTAGAGTCAGCTACAGTAGCTAATATTTTAGACAGATTTCTAACCATAATTTTAATTACATTTATGCCAAGCTAGGAAAGAAACATTTTACCAAAAGATGTTCATTTAGAGATATTTATGTTTTCTGGCAAACTCCTCTTTATTCCATAGTGTAAATTAAGAGGTATGAACAAATGTTTATTTTGCAGTTGGTTATGGAGTTGACAATGATATTGTTAGAATCCCTAGTCCACATTGGCCCCCTCTTTCCCACTTAAGACATGGAATTCCCCACATGCATGGTTGATCATTAAATCCCCTACAGATAAAAATCTATCCTGAAGGAGGCACAACAGATAGTTCTCTGTGAGATGCCTTATGCATTAGGGGTCATTAGCAGGAAAGCACTAATAATTCTGTTTAATGCTTCATTATTGAAATCATTGAATGGTTGGAGACTACTGACAACTAAGAGACTAGGGTTATAAATTTGTATACTAATGGTTGAGTATCTTTCTATAGGTTTTCTTATTCATTTTTTGGCATAATTTAACTGTAAAACCATCCCTACAATTTTGCCTATTGTTAAATTTAAACACGGAATCTTAATACATGAATTTAAAAACCTAACCTTATAGAAAGGACTAGCTATTGCACTTGGAATATCAGTGAAATGTGTTACAGGGATAACCAGGGAATCTCTAGGATCATGCAAATATTTAAGTATAACATGACATATTCACCATTCAGTGAGGTTCCCTGCAGAAGCTATTGATCGTGAAATTTAAATTATTGCATTATTTTGTCATGTATAAACAGAAAAGAAACACAGGGAAAAGAAGAAAGAGCGAAAAGGAGAAAGAGGAAAAAGGTTGCATGGTAACAGAAGAAAGAAATCTTGATCTGTGATCTTGGGAGGGCTGTTCATTTCTAGGATATAATCTGCTTCTGAGGAGAAACTTCCTAGATTAGGTTTACCTTGAGGTGTTCAATGGGTATACAGTCTCAAGACTATGGAGGGGCCCTTTTGAGTTAAAAGATGTGGACATAGGTTTGGGGTCCTGAAGTTTTACTGCAGAGATGAATTTGGTATGGACTTTTTAAATGTGGCTCAAGGGTAGTCTTTCTCTGGCATCATTTTCAAAAGATACAGTCTCTGGATTTGAATAGTGAAAGGTCTGGTTGTCCTCAGTTAGTGGGTCATGCAGGGCTTCTTTTATGAAAATATTCTTTGGCATATGCACTAAAGCCTTGCAATATCGAGTCATGTCAGAGTTTATAAGAGCAGAAGATACACGGGGTTCTATTATTAGAATCATAACCTTCCAGTAACTGTTTCATGTGGAATCAATCTGTGTTTCCCACTGGGGATAGATCTCATTGCCATCAAAGCCAACAGTAATACTTGTGGCTGATGCAATCTATTCAGCTAGCTTGCCTAATGCCATTGTGTTTGTAATGCTTTATTTAACTGTTTTACAAATTATCCATTGAAATAAATACTTCTATCACTGAAGATTTCTCCAGACATGCCCTATAAGGGAAATACATTTTCTTATAACCTTTTAGTTCCTATGATAGCAACAGCCTTCTTGCATGGAAAGTCTTCTATACAATCAGAAAACATTCAATGAAAGTGGAAATAAAACGAAATCCTACTGTAAATATTCAAATGATCCAACAGGTACTGGAAATGTATCACCTGAGATTTTTATTTTCTTACCAGAATTATAGGTTTGACCCATGAAACATTGGTTATAAACCAGGTGAGCAATTACAGTCACTCTACCAATTTTTAAAAATAATTTTTATCATTTTAACTATTTCATTATAAGTCACAAAGTGCAGAGATTTTAATAATAGAAGCTTTACGGACTCTGAAAGAACTAGATTCTCCATGAGTCCATGCTTAACATTTTTTGTATATCCTTTTAAATACCAGTTTTATTTCTCCCATTCAAGTGCATAGTCATGTTTATTAAATAAGTTAACATAAGTAATTTGACCTGGATCAATCTCATGAGGTTCACTCAAATTGCGTATCTTGACAATTTCAGTACTGTCTGATTTAGCACGAAAACCTGCCAAAGCATTTCCTTGGCATTCAGTTAATTTTTGTTTTTCTTGATGTTAGGTTAGCAGTTTTAAAGAATCAATCAGTTTTTCCATTAGAGTTCTGGAAATTGTTTCCCAGTTCAATGCATTATTGAATTTCCAGGGATTTCTTACAATTTCCGAGATGCATATTAATAACACATCCATACAAACATAACTCAGAAAAGGTTGAGCATAACTGATTATTTGACCATGCTTCCCATATAATTTAATAGATCAAATAAGCTCTATTAGTTTAATATCGCTTTTTATTTAAAAAAATCCTTTTAGTATGCTCCAAGGACCCATCTGGAGTATTTCAACGTTAATTTAAGGCCAAGAAAAAATATTTAATTTAGAATTTGATGTGGAAAGTTTGTCAAAAATATCAAGGGCTTAAGACACTTCATCAAAATGGGATTACAGGACCAGGCAAAGTGGCTCATGCCTGTAATCACAACATTTTGGGAGGCCGAGGTGGGTGGATCACTTTAGCTCATGAGTTCGAGACCAGCCTGAACGACATGGAGAAACCCTGTTTCTACCAAAAATACACACACACACACAAATAGGCATGGTGGCGCATGCCCATAGTCCCAGCTACTTGGGAGGCTGAGGTAGGAGGATCGCTTGAGCCCAGGAGGAGGAGGTTGCCGTGAACTGAGATTGGGCCACTGCACCGCATTCCAACCTGGGAGACAGAGTAAGACCCAACCTAAAAAAAAAAAAAAAAGATTACAGGCCACTGTGAAATAATAGTCATTCATTTAACCACAGTGATGATTAAAAGACTTCAAAGGCAAACACAAAGTTATATAGTTGTAGCAAAACCTTAGCTCTTTTAGTAGAGCAAACTTAGTTTTAAGTGACCAAAAACCTAACAAATACAACATGAACAACAGAAAATTATCTTGGTAAAACACAGAATCTCTGTTTCTCAGGTAAATTAACTAAAAGGTAAAAACCAACCAACCAAACAACAACAACGAAAAAACCCTTTCATAATTTCCTATTAAGAGCAAACCAATACTGCCCCCCAAAATCCTTGTTTTGACACAGCAGCCAAATTCTAGTTTCTCATCAATGTCCTGTTATATCAGTGCTCAATTTTTAGAAAAACTTATAAATAATTTTCTTCTAATGTTAGCCAGCTTGATCACATAATAAATTCTTTTCACAAGATCCAACTTCCACAAAGCTACAACCTTTCTATATCCTTTCAGATTTTTCCTATACTTTTCCTCTTTTTCATCTTAAAACAACCAGTTATTCTACTTTAGGACAAAAAGTACTCTCTTCCTTAACAAAATAAAACATACTCATAACGTATAGCTTTTTCTTTCCAAAAGCACATCTTACCTTCCTTGTATATTTACATATAGACTAGTTTTTATTATGTCTATAATTTTAGTTATATTTATTATTTAGGTTTCATAATCATTAGTGACCTTAATTTCCACTGAACACTAGACAGCAAGCAATTGTGAACTTTCTGTCACACCAGAAATCTATGGATTGGCAAATCTATGGATCATAATTTCTAGAAGCATGTACTTTCTCATAGCACAAATTGTCTGTGTGGCACAAAACATATTTATTAAGAGTAACAAATATCTTTAATCTTTTTATAATAAGAAACTGAAGAGGAATAAAGGAGGTAAAATTTTATCTCTAACCTCTTAGGGTTTTGGTTTGGTTTGGTTTTGTGTTTGCTAGGCCTGGGAATTAAAAATGTTTTGTACAGCTTTCCCTCATCCTCAACTTCTCATTCTTGATGATAAGAATATTAAAACCTTTGGTATGGAGAAGGCATCTTTCACATGGAATTTTATGTTATTTATGTCTATTTAACTCACTTATTTTTAACAGTTATTCTTAGATTGTTCATGAAAGTGAAACACTAAACAGCTAACTACCATTTTAATTTAATTTTCTTGCAAAAACATTTTGTAATATAGATTTAATATAAGTTTATTTTAACAGTTAACCTACGTTGGAAAAGTCATGCATCTGTATTATATTTAATATTGACAATTCTGAAGATATGCCTGTTTTAACCTAACCATCATTATTATTTACCAGAGATTACCGAAGTCACATGAACTTCAAAAGCATTTGGGTTAGTTCTTATTTTTCTGAGAGAATACATAATTTGTATGAATGCCTATTTTTCTTTAAGCCAATTCAATAGAACTCTTTTACAATTGAATTTTGGCAATATTATGAGAAAATAAAAATATCATGCATATATATTATACATACAAATCTACATAAACATATACATAGACAAAGATCATAAAGCTTTTATTTTAACGTTTTAGCCATGTGTCAGGTACAATAGTATGAGCATTTCATGTGCCTGGACTAAGCATGCATACCTCAAATCTTGCCTTATAATATGAGACTCATTGGTCTTTTTTTGTTTGTTTTTGTTTTGTTTTCAAGGTTGAATGACAGACCAGTCAGTGTTTTTTGTTTGTTTGTTTGTTTGTTTTTTGTTTTTTTCAAAAAACAGTTTTTGCAGCACAGCAAAGATAACAAAATGAAAGAGGAGGACATGGTTGGCACAACATATAGCTAGCAGGGATTTGTTAGAAAGGTTTCAGTCAACTGATAAGTCTACATGGGAAGCAGGATCAAATAGAGAAAAGGGAAAGAACTAATTCTTACAAATGTTTTTCTGAAACTAGTCCAAGTGTCAATTAGACAAGTGTCATTTAGACATTTCAGATTTGATATAAAAATGTCACTAAAGAAATATTCTAATTTTTTTTTCTCAAAGAGGCAGGTTGATTATTATCCTGGTAGTGAAGCCCTTGGGTGTTTCAGTGGAGCACACCACTACTGGGGAAACATCTAAGCCATAGACGGCTAGAGTAAAAGTGAAGAATTTCTATTTCAATGGCTTGACTGCTTACAATAAAGGCAGACATCTCAAGGCACAGGATTCTTCAATTTGGGAATCCCTTAGTTTTGGTTTCAAATATATGCAAGGAGGTCCTCTTACTCTGTAGCTGTTGTATTGTCAAAGATATGCACCTGTTTGCTTTTTGTAAGGAGTTTCCCTACTGTGGCCACTGTTACTCTAAGTTACTTTTGGTGAGGTTTGCTCATTTCTCTAGAAAAGATGGATTCTGAGTTCATAGTTCTTATACAACTTAATTGGCTAAAGTTTCAGATGGAGGGGTTTGAGACCTCTTGAATTCAGATGAATCAATGATTCTCTATTTTCTAGTAACCTTACCTACCTACTGAATTCAGTCGAGTTTTTATCCGACCCAGTCCAACCTCTAAGATGTACCAACAGGATCCAGTCCTGTTTCTGTCATGAATTCCAAACCCAGTTCAAATAAATAATGCTTACATAAACTTGGAATGCTGAAAACACAAGTTCTTGGAGCTCATGTCCAAGATAGAACTCACCCAGGACCCCAGTTGTTCAAAGCGATTAATTAGTACAAGGGACTTGGTAGGTTCCTTTGTTTGGTCACTTGGTGCTCTTGGGAATCACTGGAGATCTACTTGAGATTCCACTTCTGATACCAAGCTATTTAAAAAAAAACACTTTAGACTAATTGAATTCAGCAGAGTTTATTTTAGCAAAGAATGTTTGTGAATTCAGTAGCTCTCAGAACCAGGAGAGGTTCAGAGAGCTCTATCCTGCAATATGGGCAGGCAGGATTTAGAGACAGAAAAGAAAGTAATGTACAGAAATAACTTGATTGATTATAGCTGGGTGTTTGCCTTATTTGGGCATGGTGTGATGAGGCATTTGCCTTATATGGACATGGTCTGATCAATTGGCAGCAAGCTATTGGCTGAAGCTCAGATGCTATGATTGGCTGAACACTTGGCTATTCATCAGAAGAATATACTCTCAAATTAGGTTTTAGTTTGTTATTTAGGAGTTCAAAGTTCTCAGGCAGCTTTCAGCCAAAATTGATTTATTTTAACAGTATCGAACTTTAATTCCTTTCCACACATTTTAAAACTTTTCCTTAGTAATTTCTTCTATTGCTGTGACATTTATTAATCACTTCACCTTTCACAGATTAAATAAATGCTCATGCATACATATTGAATAGATTTTAACTTATTGATCACTGTATTATTCTTGTGCTTTTATCTTTTTTTTTTTTTTGAGACAGAGTCTTGCTCTGTCACCCAGGCTGGAGTGCAGTGGCACGATCTCAGCTCACTGCAAGCGCCGCCTCCCGAGTTCATGCCATTCTCCTGCCTCAGCCTCCCGAGTAGCTGGGACAACAGGCGCCCGCCACCACGCCCGGCTAATTTTTTGTATTTTTAGTAGAGATGGGGTTTCATCGTGTTAGCCAGGATGGTCTCGATCTCCTGACCTCGTGATCCGCCCACCTTGGCCTCCCAAAGTTCTGGGATTACAGGTGTGAGCCACCACGCCCGGCCGTGCTTTTATCTCTTAGTATTAAATGTTTTGATCTTAAAACAACTGAAATAAATATATCTAGTGTAATATCTAAAATTAGGCAGAATTTTTCCAAATAACAGCTAATTTCCTTCAAACATTTGCTAGTTTATTCATACTTGCCCTAATGCTTTTAGTAATGATTTTTCATCATATGTTGAATTCTTAATATATTTGGATCAAGATTTGAAATATAGGACGTGATTTTTAAGCTGTTTATTCTTTAAGCATCTTGATTTCATTGTTACAACTCTATGGCATTGTGTGGTGTATTAAAGAACACCTGCTCACTTGTCATTGAAATTGATAAACATTATTTTGGAAATTCTATAATGTCTTACATTTTTGCATATTTTTTCATCTTAAAAATTTTAGATGTTCTTGTTTTCAATCATTTACTCTTAAAAAGGTCAAAATGATAAGATGGATTCTATAAACATGGTTTTAATATTCACAGAGTTAGTTATATTTTGGTAGAAAAAGGAAGCAGGGAATGGAATCATGCTAGTATCAGAAGTAAATGTAGAGCGTATTTATAATAATCATAGGATTGGCTAGCTGTAACATATAGAAAACTATATGGTGCGAATAATGATTATTTATATTCTCCAAACATCAGACAAAATATTACTTCGTGAAGTTTTAATTTTTTTCTCTGTTAAAAAGCTATAAAATCTTTTTCTGATAAAATGCTGTAAAACATTTTTCGTAATTTATACTTCTGAAATGGTCCATAATTTCTTATCCAAAACTTTCAGCTACATCTTTTGCGCAAAATTCTTTAACTACATTTTACCAGTCTTGAAAATGTTCCTGAAAGAAATTAATGCTGTAAAGAATCATTATTTGTAAATATAAAAATATTTTTATACCGAATAAAATGTTTTTATTTCTAAAATTTTCATATATATATAATTACATACATTTGAAAACTTAACATTTGGGTAGGTTCTCAAAGATAATGTTAAAAAGATATACTTACATGAAAAAGAAATATAATAACATTCATTCTCCAGAAACACTGTCTGCTGAATTTTAAAAGCATTTGGCGATTAGTAATACCTATCCTCCTGTTTTATGAATATTACATATATTTTGATACTGGCCATGATTCCCTAAAGAATTATGCAGTCTCTAAAGGAAGAAGAATTTCACTTTAAGAGTTACTTAGTGTCTCTGGAGGTAGAAATACTCTGTAGTTCAAAAACATAAATGATCCAGCTGTTTAGCATGCCCAATGTGCTCCAGAGGAGTCTTATCTTTTATGAAATGGCTAGACTTCCCTGAAATAAAACATGGTGGTTAGTCTGAGAACAGAGAAGCTGGAGTTTTTTTAAAAGATTTTCAAGCATGCTCCTCAAGAGGTTGAATTTTAAAGTAAGTGATGTATTTCTTCTTTACTCTCAGCATGATCTCAGAGACAGTTAGACTGCTTTAAAGTTTCAACTTTGTTAAAGAGACTTAGAAGTTTAAAATAGTCCAACAGGAGGCCTGGAAGTGGGAGGGCAAGTGGAATATTTTCAGGGTTGGGCTAACTTTGAAGCAAAACATGAATGGCATTAATAGTGCAATAAAATCTCATGTCTACAGATCAGTAAAAATGTAGATGAACTTGAAAGATTTTGATTAATAGGGGAAGTGGTGCATTTTATTACAATATTTTTGTTATAACAAAACCAAATAATTAGCCACAATACCCTTAGTATGAGATTAATAACTATAGTGTAATTTTCACAAAGACATATAATGTTGACCATTTAAGATATAGCTTATATATTAATCCAAAATGATATTGGGATATGGCTTTAAAGTGTATAATATTTTTAAGGTATTATGCTTTTATAATCAACTTATTAACTGAAAATGTACCTAGATAATATTGACTCCAAAGAAATCAAATATTATTTTGCACAATTAGATGTGTTGGGGGAGGGGTGTCCTTGAAGTGGCACTAACTATATTTTTGATTGATTTGTCATTTTTAGTCAATTGAGGTGTTTTATGCTGAGTTTAGCGATGCGTAAATAGAGATGAGAAATTCAATATTGGATAACAGGATTTTCAATTAATAACATAAAAAATTACATGCATCCAGTTAGAAAAGAGAGACATGATTAGTTAATTGAATCTATTCATTTTGTACTTATTTTTAAATTTAAAGACTTAGAACACTGTTAGTTTATCTGGATTTTCATTCAGTAGTTACACCAACAAAACTAAACCACAAATGCTATTTATTCTCTCTATTATGATCTCTTAATTTTAACTTTTAGTATTTCTGACTTCGAAATATTTTTCTCATATTTTTCTTCTGATTCAGTAAAATTAAATTTTCAGGTAAATTCATATCAAAAGGTGTCAAGATTTTTTTTATTTTCTAAGATATTTAATAAGTGGGATTTAAATGGTGAATTCTGGCATCTATGTTAAATCCTATTTTATTGATTTTTCATAAATTTATTTAGCCTAGTATGATTATTTTGAATTCTACGTAATTATATCTCACAGATATGAGTTATCCACCCATTACACAAATATATGCTTTGATCTTCACTCAAAACATTAAAGAAAATACACAACAATTTATATAACTTGTTCATAATATAATTTCAGAGATACTCCAGTATCTTCCTTCTTCATTTTTTGCTTTCTTTAATTAAACTATTAATTATAAAATATTTATGAAAAACTAATTACTGTCAATTCTTGTTATTTGTGGTAGGTATGTCGTGTAATGTCATGTGAACACTGAATTAGCAAACAGCCAATCGTTCTTAGCGAAAATTCAGGATTCGTTTCCTGCAAGCCTCTGGTCAAGCATTTCCATCAGCCAATCAATATATCAACTTATTTTATGTTCTGTTTAAAGACATCTTGCTTAATATATATTATGGTTTCAGTAACCTTGAACTCACTGCCAACAGCACTATAACTTATGCCTGAAGGAAGATTATCAAATGTAGGTATTTTCCTGGCAAGGCCCATCACAGCCTTCTTAAACTTTGGAAATTCACACAACACTTCAGCATTACTCTTGGGGGTCGTGTTAAGCTGCAAAATCAGCAGGAAAATGCAAAACAGTGAAAAAGAAAACCATGGCACTAAATAGACCATAAGAAGGACACTTTCTCACAGTATCAGAGCTTAAACAAGACCACCGCGCACCTCAGCTGGCAATGTGTGCTTTGGGTGTTGCAAGTTGCTTGTTTCTCTGCTCATGTGCTGTCCACAAATGACCAGGAAAGTGCAGAGAGCTTGATTTTAGAATTAGAAATGTTAGGCAAAGTAACAAACTGTTGGCTAATTTCTGCCTGCCAACATAATTTCACAAAGCCCCAGATTCTGTGAGGAGGTGCAGCTCTCCCGAAAGATGCTTTGAAGACAAAACAGGAGAGAGCACGTGGTCTACTCTATGTATTGCCTGAGTTACTGTATTCCTGAAACAATAAGTGTCCCTAGCCTTGCCTTTTCCTACACATAAGATATTGTCTGATGGGAATAGTGATTATGCCTCTTCTAATATACAACCTGATGTACTCTTACACCCAAACCTTGATGAGATTCTGCTGTAATGTAACATCTGAGCAAGTGTGATGTGATTTTCACATAGTGAACTCTCAGCACCTGTATGTAAGCAGTGGGGTGAAATACTGTGCTGGAACAGTCTAACAGAACTGCTCATGGGATAAAGTCACCAGTAAGACTTCTGAATGAAACTGACTTTAATTCTTTAAAAGCTTGACTCGTTTTTCTTTAGTCAATATAAATAACTTTAAGAACTAGGAGAATTCACAGATACAAATTCTGCAAGTGATCAGGATTGACCGTTTAAGGTAGGCACTATCCTAACTGCTGCAGAGACAAAGTTAAATAAGATCTATGCCTTCAAAGATCCTTAATTTTTCAGTATAAGGGAAACTTCAATACTCATAAATGTTTTGTAACTTATTTTCTTCACTCTTTAAACAGATATTTGTTAAGTGCTGATTACGCATTAATCACTTTGCTATTTGCTGCAGGTATGTCAGGGATCAAAAAAAGAAAAGGTGCAATTTCTGGTCAGCACAAAGACCCTACTGAGAGATATGGGCCAGCAAAAAGACAAGCAGTGTGATATTCTGAACTGGAAAGCCTAGAATACAAATGGCAGACATGAAAGCAGTATCCAACATAGATAATGGGTTAATAATGACATCTTAGTGGACATGATCTTAAAGCTGAAACTTGAAAAAATATGAATTTTAAAATTACCAAGTAGAAAGTCAGTGGACACAAGTAAACAAAACATATATTTAATGGGTTTGAGGTGAGGAACAGCAATTGAAAGTAGCACAGTATAGCAATTGGCAGTGGGATGTGAGGAAAGTTAATGCATGAGAATTATTGGTAAATGGAAAAGGGAATGATAAAGAAGGAGCAGTGATATAAATTAATCTAGAAATGCAGGCAGAGGTGATCATGAAAGGTATAAAAGGCATTAATTTAAATGCCTGTCATGAAATGCAGGCAGGGGTGATCATAAAAGGCATTAATTTAAATTAGTTTAAGGAGTTGTCAGTTTTTCCTGAGAGCAAGAAGATTAATAAATATAAAAACAAAATGATTGGAATTAATTTGTATAAGGATTAATTGGTTCTAGATTTGAGATTCATTGAGGATTTGATGGGTGAGGTAGGGCAGGGCCACAATGAGTAAAGGCTGTTTTAGTAATACTAATGAGAAACAATGTGTAGTGGCCTGAATTAGGATAATGACAGTGAAGATCAAGACCAATGGATTATTTTAAAAGCTATTTAAGAGTTGAAGTCAACTAGAGTTGGTTATTCATTGGATGTGAATAGTGGTTGTTGGGAGAAGCATTCTACCTTGGACTCTGAGGATTATGGTTGCAGAAAGTAAGCTTTAGGGATGAAATAAACAGCAGGACTACTAAATACTCACTGTAAAAGCAGTAAATTCCTCAAACTCAGTTTTGTCTGTTTTAATGCAACACACTGAGTGGGCTGTATCTCTCTGGGTTGATCTGCATTGCCCCCATGGAATTTGAGGGTCATGGTGAACTGGTGTAGAAGCTCCAAATACTTTTGTCTTAAATAATAACTTCTTTTGTCTCTGACTCAGAAGCCACCAATCCTCTACGTATATCCATCAAGTAGTAACAGACCAGTTTGTTAGGTTAAAAATAGGGTAAATTCCAAGGCCTTTCAGAGTTCCTAACAGTGGTTAATTAAGCACGTCTGAAAAATTTTTCAGTAACCAAAGATCACTGGAACAGGGAACACAGGATGGAGGATGAGCTTAAGTGAGAAGAAAACAAAATCTGTTTTAGAAATTTTGAACTTGAAGTGTTGAAAGCACACACAAGAAGAGATGCCCAACAGACAGTTGGATGTATAGAAAAGTGGACAAGAAGATAGATTTAAAAAATAGGGATTCTAAGATTACAATTTAGTGAATAGAATAATATGAGAAAACCTAGCATGAACATATAGACTGATTAAAAACAGTTTATGCAACAGAGTTTTGAGCCATGTAAACATTTATGGGACAGTAGAGAGAAACACATTTCAGTGTGTCTGAAACATCAGAAGTGTTTGGAGTATAGGATAGCAGGCAATAGAATGGTTTAAGAAGAAAGTGCTGTATAGAGTGAAATCATACTAACACTTCAACATGACAGTTATGCATGGCAACATGAAGGGCATTGATAATTTAGCATGAACACTTTTATAGATTTGATGGAAGTGAAAACCAGAAAATAATAGGTTGTGCATTGAATGGGCTGAGAAGTAAAAATAAGTTGTTACGAAGGAAAAGAATGTAATATGGTAATGGAGAAGAATATAAGATTACAGGAGTATGTTTCCTAAAGTGAAAAAGATCTGAGCATATTTTGGTCTAATGTGGATAAAGAAAGTATGTTTTGCAGCAAAAGTTGAGAAAGGTACTTTCCCTTGGCCTCTATTTTCTCAGGGCTGTGAAAAAGAGAGTTCATCAGCAGAGAGAGGAGGCAGGTGAGAAAGTCAGAAGTTTGATGGTAGTGGATAAAATTTAAAAGAGTTGCTGTTTAGAACTAGAGGGAGCTGCCTGAACATATGAAATAGGATTCTTGAGTGGTTTGAGGGGACAGTTGCTGTTGAAGACCACGTGTAAAGGCATTTGAGGTTCTGTATGATATTTCTAAGGCAGCCCTCAGCATATGGTAGATTCATTCTATAATGTACATAAGAAATAGGAGACCTTTAAATTCATGGGGTGGAGTGGCTTTTCACAAAGTGGTAGGACAGAAAAGCAATGAAACAACTTACATGGATATATTGGCAAAAGAAAGGTTAGATGATAAGTCTTAAGTATTTATTTAGCTGAGCAGGGAAGATAGAAACCTGGAAGAAAAAATATTAGAATAGTTGAAAAGCCTGGATATTTTATTGAGATTGAGAAAATTACTAGTGGGGGTAATTTAAGGGGCAAATTAGATGATGAAGAAATTACATTATGAATTGAGATATTGCATTTGGATTTCACATAAAGTAGTTCTAATTCCTTTACTTAACAAATACATATTGAGATCCCATATATGCTGAGAACTATTTTAGGTGCTGGAGGTATATCAGTATAAGAAAAAGCCACACTGTCTCCACTCCTGCAGCCTATATTACAATGAAAAAAATTTACTGCAATTTTATTTGGTGAGTAAACCTCCATATATTTTTTCAATATGCATGCATTTAATTTATTTTGATTTTTCCTCTTTGAAAAAGTATGATATTACGCACATTTTTTTCAATCTGCATTTTCCTGTTAACAGGCCCTACCTAGATGTAACTCACCATCTTTAACAGCTATAAAGTTATAGTGTGAAAGTAGCATAAATATCTTTTGATGGTATTTGCATATCTAATTTTCCCATTACATTTTCTGGTCACCATTGAAGTTGAGTGACTGTATAGGAAGAATAAAAAATAGAAATAGACATATTGTGACAAAGTGTGTGAAAACTTTTATATTTAAAAGGTATTTTCAAATTATCATCAGTATGCCAACATACATCTCCACCAACAGTTTTCTGAAAATGTCTAGGGTTCTGCAAGGTCTTATCAAACTTTATTAGGGAAAAACTATGATATTTTTGTTATAAATTGTATTTGTTTTCTTAAATTGAATTTTGAAATGTTTAACAAGTTTGAGAAAATATTTTTATAAATGTTTGGCCTGAATATTTCCCTTTCCGTAAACCTCCTGTCTTTGCCCATATTTTCTATGGGGTTGTTGTCTTTCCTTTAGGGATTTATTAAGAGTCCTGCATATACATAAATTACATATTATATATATTATTTCTAAGTGATATAGTTTGTCTATGTCCCAACCCAAATCTCATCTTGAATTGTAGCTCCTGCAATTCTGTGTCATAGCAGGGAGCCAGAGGGAGGTAATTGACTCATGGGGTGGGTCTTTCCCATGCTGTTCTTGTCATAATGAATAAATCTCATGAGATTTGATGGTCTTATAAAGAGGATTTCCCCCTGCATAAGTTCTCTGTCTTGCCTGCTGCCATGTAAGAAGGCCTTTTGCCTTCCACCATGATTGTGAGGCCTCCTAAGACATATGGAACTGTGAGTCCATTAAACCTCATTTTCTTTTTAAATTACCCAGTCTTGGGTATGTCTTTATTAGAGGCGTAAGAGCAGACTAATACACTAATTCAATATATGATGTTATTTAGACAATATTTTGATCCAAAAGTTTGTAAACCATATTGACATTTCAAAACACAACTATATTTAATATCCTCTAATGTCTCTATGAAGATACACTATCTCGTAAGAACAACTCTTGTATAGAGTATTGTCTACATATTTAAAATATTAAACTGTCCTCTATGTTTATAGTTTTCAGACATGATTTTGAGAGCATGATTTTTTTATATAATCAAATGTATTTTATAAAATGTGTCATCTGACATCCTGCCATACAAATGACACGCATAAAAATAGTCTGGATTATGTATTTTTAAATAAAGGGTATGCCTACAAACATAATACTGGAAGTTAGGCCAGAAATCAAATTCTTAAGTAAATACACTTTTTATTACAATTTGAAGACAGGCTAAATAGGTATGATACATATTCCCAATATCCTCCAATATCACTGTATACATTTCTATCTTCAAACTTTCATGCATACATGTCATGCATGTAAAATAAGCTGCCACAATCTGCTATGAGTTAACTGTGTACTTGAATACAGCGAAATTATTATTTGTGTTACCTGAACCAGTGATTATTTCTCTAGCTAACCTAGTTATTTGTTGTTTGATAACTATAATTCCTAAGGGAAATAATCGAGTCTATCATGTACACCACCATATCCTCAGTGACCACACCAGTACTTAGAATATAGCTGACAATCAATAACATTTTGAATAAATAACTTCAACTGGAATTATTCACCTTTTGTGTTTTGTGTTGCTGTAAGGAAAATACCTGAGGCTGGGTGATTTATAGAAAAAAGAGGTTTAATTTGCTTACAATTCTGCTGGCTATACAAGTGTGATTCCACCATCTGCTTCTGGTGAGGGCCTCAGGAAGCTTACAATCATCGCGGGGGCGGGGGTAAAAGAGGGAGCAGGAGAGTCACATGGTGAGAGTGGGAAGAAGAGAGAGTGGGGGAAGGTGCCCTAGTTTAAACAACCAGCTTTCATGAGAACTCACAAACACCAGGGCAGCACCAAGCCATTCATGAGGGATGAATGCCCCTTGTCCCAAACACTTCCTACAAGGCCTAAGCTCCAACACTGAGGATTACCTTTCAACAAGAGGTTTGGATGGGAAAAACATTCAAACTATATCGCCTTTAATATTTCCTTAATAGGAACATGTATTTATATAAAACAAATTATACCTCAATGACATGTATAATTCATTTTAAATAAAAGGCTGTTAAAAACAAAGACTTGAATACATATAAACTGTGTAATTGTAGACTTCTTTTAAAAAGCTGCTAATAGTGCAATTGCAAATTCTTTCTGTTCTTGTGTCTTCAAAGATATTCACAAAAACTAATCCCTTAATATGTTTTTTTTAATTTTATGTAGCTAACTTTAAACTTTTTAGAAAACAAGAAAATGCATAATACTGTTGATAGACAAATATCTCACATTTGGAAATTACAATAGAGGTCTATGTCTAAGAAAAGATTTAAGCTATCGCATGCCTCTGAGACTTAACCGATCTCTCATGGTCGGTTACATTTTATATCCACATTTTGCTTCTGTGACTAATGGAAACTCCTTAGAGAATCAACCATGCCCTTGAATATTATGTTTTTCTTACAACAGAGAGAACATCAGTAATGATAACAATCATGTAATAATAATTTTAATGAAAGAAATAAGTCATATTTCTACCCTTCACTATATTACTAGGAAAATTTTGTAATTGAAAAGGTTTATTAGCAAAGATTTTTCCCTCTCAAAATCTCAAAGCAATTGTGAAAAGCTGTCTACCTACATCCTTTGTTTGTTAAATAATTTGTCAAAAATGGTAATATAATTACTAATGTAAATAGGAATAATGGTACAAATAACTGAAATTAATGTTTAAAAGTATATTGTTTTATTCATTAAGCTCTATAATATGTTTTTTTGCATTTAAAAAATTGTTAATAATTTTGAATTTTATTCTAGATTCGGGGGTAATGTGCTGGTTTGTTTCTTGATTATATCACTCGATGGTGAGGTTTAGAATACGATTCATCCCATCACCCAGGATTTTTTAAACAAGAAAATAAATCTTTCCTATCTAACCTTTTGTTAGTCAATATACCTGTGCTGGCAAAAGAGGAAGATTAAAATAATTACCTGTATAAGTGAGGTAAAAATTGGTTATTGGGAAATAATAAACATTGACTTCTTATCAAGGTTAATATTCATATTTACATTAGTAGCAAAGACCCCTCTCCCAATGCACAAAGTAAAGTGGAAGGTAAGCAGTGTCTACATTACACAATGTTCATGAATAGTTTTATTGTCTGACTAAATAGAAAATATATATGTTTGAAATAATTATGCATATAAATGTAGACTACATTGCCTCTAATCTTAAGGAAAAAGTATGCTTCTGAGCTCTAAAATTTCTTATTTTTATTTTATTATTATTATACTTTAAGTTTTAGGGTACACATGCACAATGTGCAGGTTAGTTATATATGTATACATGTGCCATGCTGGTGTGCTGCACCCATTAACTCGTCATTTAGCATTAGATATATCTCCTAATGCTATCCCTCCCCCATTCCCCCACGCCACAACAGTCCCCAGAGTGTGATGTTCCCCTTCCTGGGTCCATGTGTTCTCATTGTTCAATTCCCACCTATGAGTGAGAACATGTGGTGTTTGGTTTTTTGTCCTTGCTATAGTTTACTGAGAATGATGATTTCCAATTTCATCCATGTCCCTACAAAGGACATGAAGTCATCATTTTTTATGGCTGCATAGTATTCCATGCTGTATATGTGCCACATTTTCTTAATCCAGTCTATCATTGTTGGACATTTGGGTTGGTTCCAAGTCTTTGCTATTGTGAATAATGCCGCACTAAACATATGTGTGCATGTGTCTTTATAGCAGCATGATTTATAGTCCTTTGGGTATATACCCAGTAATGGGATGGCTGGGTCAAATGGTATTTCTAGTTCTAGATCCCTGAGGAATCGCCACACTGACTTCCACAATGGTTGAACTAGTTTACAGTCCCACCAACAGTGTAAAAGTGTTCCTATTTCTCCACATCTTCTCCAGCACCTGTTGTTTCCTGACTTTTTAATGATTGCCATTCTAACTGGTGTGAGATGGTATCTCATTGTGGTTTTGATTTGCATTTCTCTGACGGCCAGTGATGGTGAGCAGTTTTTCATGTGTTTTTTGGCTGCATAAATGTCTTCTTTTGAGAAGTGTCTGTTCATGTCCTTCACCCACTTTTTGATGGGGTTGTTTGTTTTTTTCTTGTAAATTTGTTTGAGTTCATTGTAGATTCTGCATATTAGCCCTTTGTCAGATGAGTAGATTGCAAAAATTTTCTCCCATTGTGTAGGTTGCCTGTTGACTCTGATAGTAGTTTCTTTTGCTGTGCAGAAGCTCTTTAGTTTAATTAGATCCCATTTGTCAATTTTGGCTTTTGTTGCCATTGCTTTTGGTGTTTTAGACATGAAGTCCTTGCCCATGCCTATGTCCTGAATGGTAATGCCTAGGTTTTCTTCTAGGGTTTTCATGGTTTTAGGTCTAACGTTTAAGTCTTTAATCCATCTTGAATTAATTTTTGTATAAGGTGTAAGGAAGGGATCCAGTTTCAGCTTTCTACATATGGCTAGCCAGTTTTCCCGGAACCATTTATTAAATAGGGAATCCTTTCCCCATTGCTCGTTTTTCTCAGGTTTGTCAAAGATCAGATAGTTGTAGATATGCGGTGTTATTTCTGAGGGCTCTGTTCTGTTCCATTGATCTATATCTCTGTTTTGGTACCAGTACCATGCTGTTTTGGTTACTGTAGCCTTGTAGTATAGTTTAAAGTCAGGTAGCATGATGCCTCCAGCTTTGTTCTTTTGGCTTAGGATTGACTTGGCGATGCAGGCTCTTTTTTGGTTCCATATGAACTTTAAAGCAGTTTTTTCCTATTCTGTGAAGAAAGTCATTGGTAGCCTGATGGGGATGGCATTGAATCTGTAAATTATCTTGGGCAGTATGGCCATTTTCAAGATATTGATTCTTGAGCATGGAATGTTCTTCCATTTCTTTGTATCCTCTTTTATTTCATTGAGCAGTGGTTTGTAGTTCTCCTTGAAGAGGTCCTTCATGTCCCTTGTAAGTTGGATTCCTAGGTATTTTATTCTCTTTGAAGCAATTGTCAATGGGAGTTCACTCATGATTTGGCTCTCTGTTTGTCTGTTATTGGTGTATAAGAATGCTTGTTATTTTTGTACATTGATTTTGTATCCTGAGACTTTGCAGAAGTTGCTTATCAGCTTAAGGAGATTTTGGGCTGAGACAATGGGGTTTTCTAGATAAACTATCATGTCATCTGTAAACAGGGACAATTTGACTTCCTCTTTTCCTAATTGAATACCCTTTATTTCCTTCTCCTGCCTGATTGCCCTCGCCAGAACTTCCAACACTATGTTGAGTAGGAGTGGTGAGAGAGGGCATTCCTGTCTTGTGCCAGTTTTCAAAGGGAATGCTTCCAGTTTTTGCCCATTCAGTATGATATTGGCTGTGGGTTTGTCATAGACAGCTTTTATTATTTTGAGATACGTCCCATCAATACCTAATTTACTGAGAGTTTTTAGCATGAAGGGTTGTTGAATATTGTCAAAGGCCTTTTTTGCATCTATTGAGATAATCATGTGGTTTTTGTCTTTGGTTCTGTTTATATGCTGGATTACATTTATTGATTTGCGTATATTGAACCAGCCTTGCATCCCAGGGATGAAGCCCACTTGATCATGGCGGATAACCTTTTTGATGTGCTGCTGGATTCGGTTTGCCAGTATTTTATTGAGGATTTTTGCATCAATGTTCATCAAGGATATTGGTCTAAAATTCTCTTTTTTAGTTGTGTCTTTGTCCGGCTTTGGTATATGCACCCAATACAGGAGCACCCAGATTCATAAAGCAAGTCCTGAGTGACCTACAAAGAGACTTAGACTCCCACACAATAATAACGGGAGACTTTAACACCCCACTGTCAACATTAGACAGATCAACGAGACAGAAAGTTAACAAGGATACCCAGGAATTGAACTCAACTCTGCACCAAGTGGACCTAATAGACATCTACAGAACTCCCCACCCCAAATCAACAGAATATACATTTTTTTCAGCACCACACCACACCTATTCCAAAATTGACCACATAGTTGGAAGTAAAGCTCTCCTCAACAAATGTAAAAGAACAGAAATTATAACAAACTGTCTCTCAGACCACAGTGCAATCAAACTAGAACTCAGGATTAAGAAACTCACTCAAAACCGCTCAACTACATGGAAACTGAACAACCTGCTCCTGAATGACTACTGGGTACATAACGAAATGAAGGCAGAAATAAAGATGTTCTTTGAAACCAACGAGAACAAAGACACAACATACTAGAATCTCTGGGACACATTCAAAGCAGTGTGTAGAGGGAAATTTATAGCACTAAATGCCCACAAGAGAAAGCAGGAAAGATCCAAAATTGACACCCTAACATCACAATTAAAATTTCTAACTACATTTTAAATTGTTAAAATTCACTTTTTTGGTCACATTTCTGTATTAGTTTTCTAAGGTAGTCAGAGCTTTGAAATTTATTGTTCTTCAGTTTATTTTACTTCATTTGAAATGCCTAATTGAAGAGTCAATGGGCAATGAAATGGCCAAACGGTAGATGGCAAATAGAAGAAAAAATGGCAAATATATAGATTCTTTTCCTTTATGGAAAGGACAGGCTACAGTCAATCCAAGCAACTGAATTGATTCGTCGAACTGTGCCAAACCTATTTCATTAATTAGGGGGAAATCTTTTCCAAGTAAGATATTGCAGTTTTAAAAAATGTTTAACGTAGACTAATTTTTTAAAAATTTGTCTATTGTCATTTTAATCAGGTCACACTAGACACAGCCCTGTCCCTTGTTTAACTCACTGACCCTCAATAGGCCTCCTCCGTCATTAACCTGTCTTCAACGGTTACAGAAGATCCCTCAGAAAAGACATCCCATTCATGATGCTCTCGTTCTTCACTGATTGTCTGAAAGATCAACTCGTCCTTTTAAGTCGGGGCGCAGAAGTTGCTCCTGTCCTGCATGACGCCTCCACTTTGTCTGGTGGGGCTGCGTCACAATCTGGACCTCTCTAGCTTGAGGCTGGTGTGTGCTTCTGTGTTGATTCCTCCTTCATCTGGGGTAGCAGGGACCGTCTTCACTTATATCTTATGGCTTTGGTGCTTACATGGTTCTGAGCAAATTGTGGTACTCAAATGTACTCCTTGAACAAATAAGAAAGGTCTGGCGTTGAATTAAATACCTGGGATCTTTTATTGACTACTATAGTGCCATTGGTTCCATGCTGTCACAAATGTGATATTGCTGGCCAGCACTGTTAAGTTCTGTGACTTAATGTTTAGGCATTGTCAAAGAGTGACAGTGTCAAGATTCTGAAAAGCTGTGGAAAATGAAGTAATCAGAGACAAAAAAAAAGTAAAATAGCGAAAAATGTTAACGCTTAGCAATTACAGACCACTAGGCAATTGTCTATTAATAATAGAATAATGAACATTGATTATTGACATAATTTCTCAACAAATTGCTTAAACAGACAAAACAGTAAATGTTAATTATTTGTAACTTGAATAGTTTATTTATTGGGGAAGAATTCCACCATGGCTGACACATAAAAAGCATGCAATAAGTATTTCTTATCTTCCCTACACCTCAAATAAGGAAACATCTGGATCACATCGCATTTTATGAAAGACTTAAAACCTAATCCTGCTGTTAACAGATAAAGTCGTTAAGCATAGATACATGAATCTATTCACAGCACTGTCCTATTAAATAGCTGCTCTGATAAGACCTAGAGGACATCCTGATCAAACCTGGTGATTTAAATCAATTAGATGGCAAAAACAGTCTCTCCCAAAGAGACTCTTCCTCTTGCAAGTTAGAGAAAAAATAATGACTTAGGTGATATTAAAAAAAAAATGTAGAGTTTAGCTTTGACTTCAATTATCAACCACATATGAAATACAATATGAAAGACATTTCATGGCACATTATTAATAAAACAGAAATTTGCTCAAAATTATTTTAATGAGCCAGAAATATAATATCAATACTATTATAAATAAAATAAAATCCTCAAATATATTTCAACATTTAGAAACTTTAATCCAGATTTCAAGGACTTGCTTTATAAAAGATTCAGCTATTCTCTGTGTTTATTAGACAATATCCAAAATTATCTGTCCAGTTTGGGCATCCTATTTTAAGGGCATGCTTAATATTCAAGTTGTATACAAAAGATGATGAATAAAATCTTGTGACAACTAGAAGCCATGTCATATGGAAAATTAATGAAGTAAGTAGAGCCTTTATATCACAGAGGAAAATATTTGAAGCCAGAGCATACATGTCACATGCAAGTAGATGCATATTTACTCTGGGGTATAACAGAGGGGGCAAGATGGAGACTAAATTATAGAAATTACAGAGAGAAAGATTTGTTCACTCATTAAGGGAAAGGATTTTCTAAAATTTAGTATTATACAATAATGGAATTGGCAATTTTGTGAGGTGACAATTTTCTTCAAGTGAGTATTTCCAAGAAGAATTTGCCTGGGAGATTGAAGGAGACATTTTCAATTTGGAAAGGAAATGAAGTTGATAGCTAGCTAAATTTCCATTGAAGTCTCAATTCTACTAAATCTTTGAGAGGAATTTTGTAGTTGATAGTTTCTTTGTGCACAAGTTCATATTTTATACTATATTAGTATGCAAATATTAAATATTTTATAGATTTGATGGACCAAGCTGTATATATAGTAACAATCTATACAAACACACATATGTGTATGTATATTCATTTTAAATTTACTATTTAAATAAATATTTCCACTCTAATATATTTAGAAGTTTAAAATGTGTAGTTATTGGTGACATTCTTCCTATTTAAAATGTGAGCTAATTATTTGTTATTTTTGCTTATCTCACAATGGAAACTAGAAGCCATGAGACACATAACAAACACCACAATGCGGATGGACATCCCTTAACAATTGTTTTTGAGATTTTTGAATTTCCATTAGAGATATATAGAATAGAAATATCATGTCTTATTTCTTTTATTTGTAAAGGTTATTAACTTGACCCTGAAATCTACAAACTGTTCCATTCAGTAGTAAGTTGGAACTCTATTTATGTAGTAAACTTTCATATTTTGTATATTTAATAAACTTTTGGCCTTTATGAAATATTCAATACATTCTTCATAAATTTCTCACTAATTAATATTGTTTTGAATTATTTTATTCACAGTAAAATAATAATTTTCTGCTTTATTTAACTGTTCTATTTTGAGTTATATTTAAAATGAAGACAAAGGATTAAAGTCATTAACTATATCCTAATAAAATGCCCATTGAAAATTATTAAAATTTAAAATAAAAATAAAATTTAATATAAAATAAAATAAAATCTAAATATAAAAATTTAAAATATTTTAAGATCTTGTAATACACTTGTGAAATACTTGAAGACTGCTTGTTATAATACTCAGATTTTGATGATTAATATAATTCAAATAAATATATTTTTTATTTTGCATATTACCTTATCCTTCATTTGAAGATATATCATTACATTTAAATCAATATGATTTATAGTTATAACTTTCTCTAATTTATATTTTCATAGACTCACTTAATTTCTGTGGACTAATTTGTCTCCTCAAACATACCTTCCTCTTACAGTCACCTGTCTCATAACTGACAAACTTTCACAGCGGCCCTCAGCCTATGATAAATCTAACTGGATAAAAGAAAGATTAATATGATAACACAACCTTACAAAATGTAACTGACTGAACACTATTGGTTCTATAAGTTATGCTCTATGATATAGTTCATATTTATGCATTATATCTTATTCAAGAGAGGAATGGAAAATCTAGATTTAAACACAAATCTACTTGGAGCAAAATTATATGGTAAAACACTTTTTCTTACTTTGAGGTCACTTTTGACTTACCTTTGACTTGATTTACTGACCTTGATTTATTTTCTGAGTTTTAATTTCTTTTTCAGATCTATAATCAGTTAATATCTACTTTATTATTATGAGTACAAATATCTATAAGCAAATGTCTAGTTAAGACACACAGTAGTGAAGAATTTTTAATTTAATTTCCAACAGAAAAAAATAAATTTCTGGTAAAATATTACTAGAGTAAAAAAATTATGCTAATTAGTATTGCTTAATGTTTTAGGTTATCATACAGAAAGTCTGGAATAAATATACATTTTTAGTACGTAGTTACTGGAATCTGCAAGATGTGCTAAGGTTGTATTTCAGCTAATTTGATCATTTGGAAATATGTGTCTTTGTTGAAAAATTATTTCCACTAGGATTGTATTTATATGACTTGAGTAAATTATTGAAAATGCTTTAAGTGAATTTTGTATTGCCTATAATGTATCACTGTTAAGCATTCAACTGGATTTCCCTGTATTTCATTCTATTTGGGTGTGTTTCTGTCTGAAATAATCAAAATCAGTATTAATTATGTTTTTTGGTAACAAGTGAAAACTCTGGATATCTGAAATATAGATTATATTATTTGTAAATTGATGGGAAAAATCATAATCGGTGGGAACATTTGATGCAAAGAAAGGGGAACTGGGTATAGAAAATGAGTAGTAAAGAGCAGATGCAACAAGAGAGGATAATTAAGAATAAAACCCAGGTTAGATCCTGTTAAGATTGTTTGGGTAAGATGCTGACTGGTGCTCTATAGTCACTCTACCCTTAACACCACCACTGAGCACCTGCTGATACTGCCTTGCCACACTGGGAATCATTTGACAATTGATGTCTTTTCATCTCTCTCTGCAGTTTCAAACTTCAAGTTGACTGCATTTCATCAGTCAGGGTTAGATTATGTTCAGTGTTCAAGACTGTGTTTGCAAGGGAAAGGGGAAGGTATAACAACTGTAATCCTTTCATTATGAGATTGAGAGCCTTCATAGCCAGACATTTCTCTAAATTATGACTTCTGTTCATGCTCAGGGCTGTTCTATAAGGTTAAATATTCATAATTCCAAGCCTTTTTTTTCATCTTTTTACTTTGACAATAAAATTAATATAGGCTAATTATGCTATAGACAACTAGGAAACAGAAAAATACACAGAAAACATACAATAAATTCATAATTTAACCACTAGTTAAAAATAATTATTAATATATTGATATATTTTGGCTCTATGTCCCCACCCAAATCTCATCTTGAATAGTAGTCCTCACATGTCAAGGGAGGGAACTGATGGGAGGTGACTGAATCCCGGGGCGGTTTCCCCCATATTGTTCTCATGTTACTGAGGGAGTTTTCACAAGATCTGTTGGTTTTAAAAGTGGCAGCTTCTCCTAATTCTCTCTCTCTCCTATCATCATGTAAGACCTGTCTTCCTTCCCCCTTAACTTTCACCATGATTGTAAGTTTCCTGAGACCTCCCTAGCCATGAGAAACTGTGAGTCAATTAAACCTCTTTTCTTCATAAATTACCCAGTCTCAAGTAGTGTCTTTAGCAGTATGAAAATGGACTAATATATATGTCTTCTTATTTTTTAGTTCTTTTTTGTTATCAAGGATGTATCTGTGTGTACATTGCAAATTCACATATATGTGCACACCTACCTACATTGCAAATAAACGTATATGTCACATTTATTTTTCAAAATGAGATTCTGTGTTGATAGCCTTAATTGATGGCTATCATTAAATGACACTGAGCATTTTTTCACCTACCTGTTGGTCATTTGTATGTCTTCTTTTGAGAAATGTATATTAAGATATTTTGCCCATTTTTAATAGTTATTTTATTATTAGTAGTAGTATTTTTATTCGAGTTTGTTATATATTCTGGATATTAAACCCTCGTTAGATGCATACTTTGCAAATATTTTCTCCCATTCTGTAGGTTGTCTCTTCACTTAGCTAATTGTTTTCTTTGCTGTGAAAAAGTATTTTAATTTGATGTAATCCCATTTGTCTATTTTTGCTTTTGTTCTCTGTGATTTTGAGGTATTATTTAAATCGTTACCTCATCCAATGTCGTGGTGTTTCCTTTAGGTTTTTTTCTAGTAGTTTTGTAGTTTAAGGTTTTACATTTAAATCTTCATTCCATTTTGAGTTGATTCATATATACAGTGAGAGATATGGGTCTAGTATCATTCTTCTGTCTGTTTTTCCCAGCACCATTTATCAGATGCTGTCTCTTTCCCAACGTGTGTTCTTGGCACTTGTGTCAAAATCAGTTGGCTGTCAGGGGGTAAATTTATTGCTAGGTTCTCTATTCTGTTCAATTGGTCTGTGTATCTGTCTTTATGCCAGCATCATTCTGTTTTGGTTACTAATGCTTTGCAATGTATTTTGAAATCAGGTAGTGTAATGTTTCCAGCTTTGTACTCTGGGCTGAGGATTGCTTTGGCTATTTGGAGTATTTTGTGGTTCCATGCAAATTTTAGGATTTTCAAAGAATTTTGTAAAGAATGTCATTGTTATTTTGATAAGGATTGCTCTAAAGTTATAGATTGCTTTGGCTAGTGTGGCCATTCTAGCAATATTAGTTCTTCCAATCCATGAAAATAAGATTCATTCCTGTCTTCTTCAATTTCTTTCATTAATGTTTTGTAGTTTTCAGTGTAGAGATCTTTCACCTCCTTAAGTTTATTCTCAGGTATCTTATTTTCTTTGTGTAGCTATTGTAAATAAAATCACACTTGATTTATTTTGGCTAGTGTACTACTGACATATAGAAATACTACTGATTTTTTATGTTGATTTTGTATCCTGCAACTTTACTGAATTAGTTTATTAGTTCAAACAGTGTTTTTGGTGGAGTCTTAAGGTTTTCTATGTATAAGATTATGTTGTTTGCAAATAGGGTCAATTTGAATTCCTTGTTTTCAATTTGGATGCCTTTTTTTTTTCCTCTTGACTAATTGCTCTGGTTAGAACTTCCAGTACTATGCTAATTATAAGTGGTGAAAGTGGACATTCTTGTGTTGTCCCTGATCTTAGAGGAAAAGCTGACAGCAGTATGATGTTAACCATCACTTTGTTATACATGGCCTTTTTCGTATGGAGGTATTACCTTCTATACCTAATTTGTTGAGAGTTTTTATCACGAAGGGATGTACGTGCTTGTTGTGTCACATGCTTTTTCTGCATCTATTGAAATGATCATAGGGTTTTTGTCTTTATTCTTGTTAATGTGGTGGATTACATTTATTGATTTGCAGATGATAAATCTTCCTCGTATCCTTTCATTTCTGATTTTATTTGTGTATGCTTTACTTTTTTTTTAGTAAGTCTAGCTAAAGATTTGTCAACTTTGTTTATCTTTTCCCAAAACAAACTCCAGGTTTTGTTGATATTTTAGATAGTTTTCCTAACCTCTGTTTGGTTTATTTTTGCCCTGAGTTGCATTATTTTCTTGCCTTTACCAATTTGGGGTTAGTTTGTTTTTGCTTTTCCAGTTCCTTGAAGTACATTGTCAGGTTGTTTATTTGAAATCTTTTTTTTTCATTTTTGATGTAGGCATTTATTCTTATAAATTTTCCTGCTTTGCTGTCCTGTATGCTTTGGTATGATGTATTTTTATTCTCATTTGTCCCAAGACATTATTTTAAATTTTTATTTTAATTTCTTCCTTGATCCATTAGCTATCTAGGGACATGTGGCTGAGTTTGCATATATTTGTAAAGTTTCTGCAGTTTTTTTGTTAACTTTTAGTTTATAACATTGTGGTCAGAAAAGATATAAGATATTATCGCTGTCTTCTTAAATTTGTTAAGATTTTTTGTGGCCTAAAATATGATCTATACTGGGCAATGTCACATGTGCAGTTGAGAACAATGTGTACGTGCAGCTGTTGGATGGAATGTTCTGTACATGTCTTTTGGGTCCATTTGGTATGGTGAAGTTTAAGTCCAATATTTCTTTGTTTGTCTTATCTAGATGATCTGTCTATTGTTGAAAGTGAGGTGTTGAAATCCCTTCCTATTGTTACATGGCACTGTATATCTCTTTTTAGATCTAATTAATTTTGCTTCACATATTTGGTGCTCTAATGTTGGATGCATATATATTTTTATATTGTCTTGTTGAGTTAATGTTTTTATCTTTATATAATGACCTTCTTTGTCTATTTTTACAGTTTTTACTTAAAGTTTATTTTATCTGATATAAATATGACTACTTCTGCTTGCTTTTAGCTTTATTTGCATGAAATATTTTTTTCTATGCCTTCATTTTCAACCTATGTGTGTCTTTAACAGAGAAATAAATCTCTTGCAGGCAGCATACAGTTGGGCCTTGTTTTTTTAATATATATATTTGAATCTATTCAGCCATTCTATATCTAATTGGAGTGTTTAATTCATTTACATTTATGATGATTATTTATAGGTAAATATTTGCTTCTGCCATTTGTTATTGTTTTCTGGTTGTTTTGTAGATTCTTTTCTCCTTTATTGTTATTTACCTCTGTTGTTTGGTGATTTTCCATGATGCTAAGCTTTGTTTCCCTCTCTTTCTTGGTGTGGTATCTGTTGTATTTCATTTCTTTGTAGTTACCACAGGGCTAACATAAAGAGTCTTCTAGTTATAATTAATTATTTTGAGCTGATAACAACTTTGTCACACAAAAGTACTCTAGCCTTCTTACCTCCCCCCTCACAATTCCTGTTTTTGTTTCCTTTATTTACATATGTATCTATTGTGGTTACTTAGCCACTATTTTAAGTGTTGTTAATTTTGACTATTTTAAATTTTAACTTTCATGTTAGAGAACTGAAGGATTTATATACTCCCTGTATAGGACTGGGGTATTCTGTGTTTGATTATGAATTTATATCTACTAGTAGGTTTTATACTTTCATGTGCTTTCATAATAGTAATTATTGCCCTTCTACTTCCAGTTTTAGTACTCTTGTTAAGTATTTCTTGTTAGGTGAATCTAGTGGTAACAAATATTCTCAGTTTTTGCTTGTCTAGGAAGGTCTTTATTTCGCTCCTATTTCTAAAGAAGAGCTTCACTGGATGTACTATTCTTGGCTGAAAATTTTCTTTCTTTTTCAGAATTTTGGATACATCACTCCATTATCTTCTAGTATTCAAAGATTCTGCTGAACAATCTACTGATAGTCTAATGGAGATTCACTTGTATGTGACTTGACACTTTTGCATCTTTTAAAATTCTCCATCTTTGAGTTTTGATAGTTTGATTGTAATGTGTCTAGGAGATGATCTCTGGGGCTTAAATATACCTGGAGATTTTTGATCTTGCATCTGGAGGTCCATATATTTCCCAGGCCTTTGGAAGGTTTCAGCTATTATTATGTTAAATAGATTATCTGTGCCATTCTCAATTTCTTCTCCGTTAATCCTATGATACAAATATTTGTTTGCTTCACATATGTAACTAACCTGCACATTGTGCACATGCACCCTACAACTTAAAGTATAATAATAATAAAATACAATAAAATAAAAATATTTGTTTGCTTCATGGTGCCTCATAAGACTCCTAGGTTTTCTTTGCTCCTTTTTATTCCTTTATTCCCCGTCTGACTGGGTTATTTTAAAAGAACTGTCATCAAGCTTAGAAATTCTTTCTTCTGCTTGATCTTATTTGTCTGTTGTTGAAGTTGTAAACTGTATTTTTTATTACATTCTTTTTTTTCCATTTAAAAGACTTCTGTTTGGTTTTTTATTTATTGTTTCTACATGTTTTTGAGAATCCCTCTCCTGGATGTTGGTTGAGAACGGCAGATTGGCTTTGTTTCTGGGTGGACTCAGTAGCATGATCTCTGTGCAGGTGTAATCTCAGTCAGTGAAGTCTGTGATTGCATCAGTAGCCTAGGCTTTGGGAGTTTATACCAGCAGTGGTGTGGTTTTGCTGTGTGCAGGAGCACCAGCGGTTATTGGGCTGGGCACAAATGTGCACTGGCATAGTGGACTGGCTGGCTGTGTGGTGGTCTCTCTGGTGGTGAGGTTCTGGCACACATGGGTCCCCCTCCTTACTATTTGTTTGGTGGGACGTGGGCAAGCACTGGTGCAGCATTCTAGCTGGCTGTATGTTGGCTTTCTTGCTGTGCAGGTTTGTCTGTTCCCTGAGGGTGAAATATTGTTTGAATTAAAATTCTGCAGTTTCAGCCTTCCTGTTGGTCCCAGGCTTTGGGTGTCCCGTGTTGTGGTTCTGTGGTCACTAATGTGAGCATGATAGAATGATTGCAGGGCCTCAGGGATGGTGAGAGGCAGTGGCTACTCACCCCAAGGGCAAGATGCACTCTAGTAGTGGGCCCAGTTTCAAGATGGAACCATTGTATGGCAGTTTAGGTCATGGGGCTGGAGAGTGTACAATGTAGGCTATTACTTGGCGATAGTGCAGGCTTACAAACAATTGGCAACGCTCCAAACTCAATTCCGGGCCTATGAGGACTTCAGGACTCTTTTGTAGTAAAGGCTTTAAGTTTCTGCATTAGTTATTGCGATTGCTAGGGTTCTCCAGCATACTTTGTCCCATAAGAAGTCCCCCATGGCTCCAAACTAATCATGGAAAGTGAGACGGTGGCAGAGCTATGGTACTATCCTGAGCGTCTGCATACCATGTATATTTTGCCACTCCTCTGGTGCTCTTCAATGTATCTCCTCAGTCATTTCTATCAAAATATAGTTGTTTCTTGTTTTGGGGTGTGTGGGAAGTGCTAGGCAACTCTAGTTGTTCACCTTGCTGATGTTGCCTAAAAACATAATTTCAATTATTGTACAGCATTATATTCTATAAACATATCAACATTAATTTAAATATTATTTTGTTGTTTAGTACATAAATTGCTCATTAGTTATTGTTATTCTTATAAGGAACAAAATAACAAACAATTTTGTTCATAAATTTTATGTATTTTTATTTTTCTTTAGGATAGATTTCCTCAAAACGAAATTTCTGGAAAGATAGACCTTTTGAACATATTGATGGTTTTCCTAGGAAATTAATTAATCTACTAGTGGTGTAAAAAATGTATTTTAAACTCTTGATTAATAATAATATTGTGAAAAATGTTACCTTATAGAAAAAAAATCATTGCTCTTTCATTTTGTCTTAGTTTGTCCTTTTGCGAAATCAATTTATTTTACGTGTATATATATTACATGTGTTGCAGTGTGGTAAGTATTGGGATACATTGGTAAAAAGAGACCCAAATGATTCCTTCTCTTCCATATCTTGTAATATAGAGAAATAAACACTCATTGAGCAATTAAAAGTTAGTTTGGAAGAGATCTAATGTATAGAGGATGCAGTGGGAAGACAAAATAGGAACAGCAGAGCCACAGCTCAGAAAATCACCCAGGCTTCCCAGAAGAATTAGTATGTAACATGAGAGTATACTATATAAATGAAGGGAACAGTAGGAAAATTATTACAGATATTGGAGAAACAGTAATTACAAAAGCTTGTTATCACGAAAGTAGAAAATAAGGAACATGAAGTTACTTAGAAAGTTTACAGCATAGAATTTGAAGTATGGTGGCATAAGTCTTAAGAAATAAACAGGAGCGAAATAATACAAAGCTAAAATATAAACAAGAAGCTAAACTAAGAGATGGAAACTAAATTTTGACAACAATAAAGGTTTATTGATTTTACTTGTATATTTTTAAATCAGGAAATGTCATTTAACATTTGCATATTAAGAAAATTATTCTTTCCGAATGTTCCTAGAAAGAATTATATGGAGATGGAGGTAGAAAGCTGTGGCAATAATTTTGATGACAGATAATGCTTAAAAAATAAACTTCAGAAATGGAAAGAACTAAATATTTTGAAAGATAGTTAACTTCGTTATGGAGTTTGTATTGGGTAGTGAATGCGAGTGAGAGAAGAAGGAGGAATAAAATATTATAAAGAGTTCAGTTTGGACCACAGTACTTTTTAAATGTCTCATCTGCAGGATATCTAAGAGGATATTCAGAGTAGGTGGCTACCATTTTGATTCTGTCGTATGTCAGAAGAGATGACTGAATGAAGAAGCGGAGAAGAAGCACTGGAACAGAAACCATTTAACACCAACACCTACTTAGAAATTAATAGGCTAATTAGTCTCTGTTCATCTATTAAGTTTTCCTATTATGGCTGGTCATGTCTTTTTAATCCCCACTGATATTTTATTGTTTTCCCTAACTAGGTATGCAAGACCTTTGTCGTAAGAAGAATATCATATTCTAATCATTTCTCATTGTTTCAGTGTGTTTTTTCAATTGTGATTGATTTTCCATGATTGTCAAAATGACAGATAGAGAAGTCAATCAGTCAACCAAACAGTATTGCCAGTCTTCAAATTGTGGTAATCTTTAACTTCTTTTCTAACGTCTTTATTTTATACTTAAAAGGATTCTGCTTTTTGCAAACTTACTTATACATGTAAAAGGTTTATGAGAGATTAATGTTGGGCTATTTTCTCATTGCACTAACAAAAAATGTTTTCAGCCATGGATTAGATGAGCTGTGTTGCCTAGCAACACACTTCCATATATACTCTGAGTTGCTTAGCAGCAAACTTTCAATAAAGTGCTGTCTTGAATTGGTATAATACTAGTCTTCTTTAAGTTGAGAATTTTACTGCTACCTGGTTCCAACCTCCTCAATAGTTGCATTGTGGAATCTGGACAGAGAAGCAAACCAATGTTCCCAGTGTGCTTTGGCTCCTATATTCAGAAAACTGTCTTCCCAAAGATATTCTTTTTATATACCGGGGCCTGAGAATGAGACTTTGAATAATGACTATCTAATTTCTCTCAAAGAAACACATATTTCATGGATCTTGTACATCGGCATTATTGGAGATAGGATATATATATATCTAAAGCCCAAATCCAAAAAGAAAAGTGTTTATCATAATTTTGTGTTCCCATATCTACTCTTCTACATCATATAGTTAAAAAATTATTAATTACAGTGATGAACTATATCCAATAATAGTGCATTATTTGGCAAGAGAAGATGAACAAACTATCAACTGATCTCAGTTCAGGAATCTTTGCCTTTATTGATTTCCTCTGTCATTTTTAATATGTTTATGGTATTTTCTTGGCCTCATCAGCAATAGAAATGTTACCAAAGAGGTCAACTCATTTAACTTCTTGGTGGATATATTACCTCCTCAAAATCTCAAAATCAAAGTCCATCATTGGATTTTTATCATATCTAGCTAAACAAGAACATAGTACAAAACAAAGCATAGTATATTAAGGAGGGTAATTATTTTCTGAGTGAAAACAGAAGTTTAAGATAAGTGACTTGGAGATTCTGTACTCAACTCTATTTATGCTTTTATTTCTCCTTAAAGTTTATCCCAAATTGGATTACATCATCTAAAAATAGTAAAGTAGGCAAAAAGCACAAAGTATGCTTAATAAGAAAAGTTTTCCAAAAAAGAATAAGCCCAATAGTATAAGGTACATAGAGCAATAAAATTCAGAGACAAATGGTAACATGGTGATTGCAAGGGCCTCGTGGGAGGAGATATGCCCCAATCACTGAATAGGTGAAGTCACTTGCCCAAAATTACAAAGAGAGACAGAGCCCAAGGACTACAAGAACTTGTATGCTTATTCATCATGCTCCACTGCTCACACAGGGATAATTTCTATTCTATTAAGAGCTTACTATATGTCAGATGCTTTTTAAAGTACTTTACATGTATTATTTCATTTATTCACCAAAAGACTATGTTACTAGCTAACAACAATAACAACAGTTATCTAAATATATTAATCCATTAAAATTCATACCAGTCCTATGAGTACTATAAAACACTACGCATGTTAAAATATTACCTCAGTTCCTGACCTACAGTAGATACTAAATATATACTATAATCAATACTACTTCAAGATGTATAGTCTCAGAGTCATTTCTACCAAGTATCCTATCGGTTATACTTTAACATCCAATTCAATTGAACATCCAATACAATTCAAGAAAATGTATTATTTGGATCCTATAAACAATTTGTTTTGCCAAATATCCCTGTCATTTTTTTGTCTTTTTTTTTTAGTTTATCTTTAAACCTTCTTAGTGTTCAAAATTTCGTCTTTAGTCAATGACACGTATAGTAGGTACAATCTATCCCAATAATTTTTATTATAGATTTTATTAATAATATAACTGTTTAATTCATTGGTACATGTTTATGCATTGCATCAAATTGGTAAGGAAGATTCTTTGTGTACCAAAGTTAAAATTTTATTCATAGTTTTTATATAGGCAATGTATGTTACATTTAAATTATGGAATTTTAAATAGAATCAAAATACTAGATAAGCAGTGTTGTTGTTCTGTTTCCACCTCTAAGCCATTATGTTACAAAGATAACAAATTTGTCCTATGTAGGACCCAGCCAACTTCAAGTCAAGGATAGCAAAAATAGTTCACATTCACTAGGATACAATCAAGGTGAATCATGATTTATGTGCCTACTAAGACATGAGGGGGAGAAATCGGGGGAGTAGCCTGCATCGTAATGAACTAGCATTTTAGTTTGAAGTTAGACACTATTAGGCCCATATTCTCTTATTCTCAAGGGAAGCAAACTAAAATAAGAACTGAAATAACAATCATATTAAGTAGAGGCACTTAAGCAATATCACAATATATAATCCTTTGATAGAAAAAACATTCTTCTAATTTACACATTAAAAATTATAAGATTATAGGATTAATAGATTTATGAGCTCACCCTCCAATGCTATTTAACTGCAGCTCTAAGCAAAACAGCAGCAGTGCTTATACATACGATTACAAAGCTAAATCTTCTCCAGCATTTACACCTACAATCACATTCAGTCCATCCTTTGACTGACCTTCCTCAATCTAGCTTATGTAAAATCGCTAGCTTCCTATGCTATTCAATCTTTAAACTTCTTGCTCTTTTTTAGAACAATTGTACTGAGTTCTTCATACACAACATTTTAATAATGGCTTGAGATAATAAACTTGGTTAATTTCTTTCTCTCCACAAGGCTTGGGAAATTCAAGGACCTTGTCAAGAGAAAATAATTTGCAACAAGAAAGGCTTGAAATTAATCCACACCAGTCAGCAGATCAAGACTGTGTTCTTATCTTTAATGCTATCCAGTAGTTCAAAAGAATAACAATGTAAATAAAACTAATGGTGATTGCCATCAACAAACAGAATGCATTGTGCTATATAAGAGTTATATCAACAAAAAATGTTTTGAATATTAAAGGTAGATAACTACTTTCTTGGAATTCATCAAATAAAGATGAAATGACTGGAAATCTAAAATACAAAGAACTGTATGTTTTCATTTTGCTTCAGATCTAAACTTCTAATCCACAAAAGCAGAATTTACTAACACAGATAATTTTTTTTCTTTTTTAGATGGTATAATTACAGATATGGTTTGGTGGAAATTAGTTCTTCATTCAGAATCTGAGACATAGTAAAATTTCAAAAATTCCTGTTAATATTTCCAAGAAGATATATGCACAGTTATGCAAAATTTCTGTAATATATTCTTAAGTTTTAACATATCCATGTGCAACTTTGCTATTTATGTTACTTTACACTCATTTAAGCATGGATATATGTGTTTCTGATTATATTATATTGCATTATACCATATTATGTTATATATAGTTTTTCTCTGAACATGGTTTTGAAGGTTTTCAATTTTGCAAAATGTCAAGGCATAAAATAGAAATGACTCAACACATTTTAAAAATATAATTGTGTTTTAAGTGACATGATCTTATAAATACTGCAGAAAATTTGGGAGATTTTTAGATTAATAATTGTCAGTCATATTTTGGGCCTAATGCTACTTCTACATGGAAACCTTCCATAATCACCCACTCTACAGCTTTCCCCTCTAACCCACTATTGTGTATCATATTAGCCTATTTATTTACTTTAGAAGATATGTAAATGTTTATATAATTTTGTTTATTTGTGTATTATGCAGGCCTTTCACATTATAATGTAAACTTCACACACAAGCAGGATCTTGTTTCTGTTTTTGACTACTGCATTTTGGTCTAGACCAGTATTTACCTGTGAGGACAATAGATTAATTATAAATATATTTCTGAATGAATAGATAAATGAGTGAATAAATATTCTCAATATTATTATTATTATTTACTTGTTCTATATTTTCCTATTACTTATACAACCAGAGGAAAAATATAAAATATAGTGACCATTGACTTTATAATTTCATTACAGTACATTTCATTGTTCATTGCTCAAACATAATTATGTGAGTCAGTGTAAACTTTTTAGATACCAAAATTTGAAGAAATAACCCTTCTGTTTTATGATATCATTTATCATAAGTAAAAACTATTTAAAACGATGGATTCTGAAAAGTGTAGAATCGTAACACCCACTTCAAAAATATCCCTTTAATAAATCCTAAAATAGAATGTTGCATATTTTTACAAATTTATGATTGATGAGATCAAGTAGTTTTGTTTTTATTTAGTTGAATATAACTATAGCAAAAATCATGTGAAATGAAAACCAAAAATGTAATTAAGATACTTTGATATTTAATATTAATTTAATTATACATTGGCTATTTGTTATGCAAGCTTTCTAAGCAGATGAATTTTGTAAGTCTCCATTAATTGTCAATCCTTAAAATAGGGTAAATTTATGTATTACTCATTTTGCTATGTTTAATCATGGAAAGTGAAATCAAATGTGGCATTCTTGAATCAAATTGTCAAGCCTTATTCATGAGTAAGTCTTATAAGAAGTCAGAGTAGGCAGTTGAATATGTCATATGATTTGAAAGCATTGGAAAATTATTTTTACTTAAAATATCACCCTCATTACCTTTCTCTGTGCCTGAAATTTCATCTTCAGAAATCTCTCTTGGGATTTAACTTTAGTTTTCACTTAGTACTTGGAAGTGTGACTCCTCTATCTTTTACAAATGCTCTTTGAGAGCTCATTTGGAGATTCAGGGAAGATATCCCTTCTTACAACCACCCTCCAGCAAAAAAACAAACAAACAAAAAAAACTGTTTTCCTATTTCAGAGACATCTTTACTTTCATGAAATTCTGATGTGATACATAAAGAAGAGAAGGTCATCTTCCTAGCTGGCCAGATCAGCCAAATCATCCCTGGGGATAAACAGTAAGTCACTCACATTGCTGTCAGATTATACTCATAAGCCTAGAGGAGTTAGTTGAGCAGAATTAGAGGCCAGGGGAAAGGCTGTGAGTAGGAAAAGCATTCACAAAACTACATTTTTCTGATATTAAATTGAAGAGAATATCCAATCTAACTCTTCATCTTACTAAGAAAATTGAGGATCAAAAAATTATGATTTGCTCAGAGAAACACAGATAGTTATTGATGAGAAACTACACTCACATTTCCTGACAATGGTCTCTCTGTTTCTCTACTATGCACAATTAATTGCCTCCCACCCAAATCAGAAAGAGGGAAGAATATTGTTGGGGTTAAATTATTCTCTGTTGTTCTTTCTATTTTGTGTGTGTGCTCTTATTTTGTGTGTGTGTTAATGAAATTTATGGCTTGAACAGATTACCCATCAAAATGAAGCTATGTATTTAATTTGTTAAGAAAACAAATACAAAGTAACAAATAAAACCTCAATCTACTACTTAAACATTATTTGTTCTACTTCCCAGTTTTAACTTATGAGTAATAAATATAAATTATTCAATTACTAATATCTCCCATTCCCCTTTTCTATTTTAGTTTACACTTAACATTATTACTTTTAACATACCATATGTTTCACTTATTTTACTTATTGTGTATTCCTTGTACCCTCCACTAGAATTAAGCTTTATGAGAGCACAGATTTTTACTGATTTTATTAATTGACATTCCCAGTGCCTGAAACTGCTTGGCAGATATTCAGTATCTAATAATATTTTTGAATGAATTAATGAATGAAATTTTAGACAACATCAGCACAGCCTTTATTACAGCAAAATAGGTAGCCCTCCCACCACTAATACATATCATTCCTAATGCCAGATACAATAAGTGTCCAGGGCAAATGCAGATGTTTTAAACATGCAGTGACAAATGATTCAAGGGGACCCCGTAGAACACAGTAATCCTAGAGAATAGCAAATGACATTGTTTAGTGGCCATTTACTTTATAGTCCAGAGGTCCTTCTTAAGTCAGTGCTATTTTACAGCTTCTAAAACTGCACTGCAAGTTTCTGCAAGATTGTAGGATTTATTTTTTCATGTCCTCCTACTTTTCTTTTCAAAATTTCCTAATGAATAAAAATAAAAAATATAATTTGACTTCAGCCAATCTTCACATATTATTCAGTGCTCTTCTGTATATATGTAGTATCTACATACTCTAGCTACCTTGGGCAGAAAAGGCCTGGTTTAAAATGTTAAAAAATAATAGGATACAGACAGCAATTCAAGGAAAGTATAGAATTGGATTGTCTGGTGAAAGGTGACAAATGCTTGGTATTATTTTAGTTTTAAAAGTATATGTTACACATCAACCAATGGAACAGAATAGAGAACCCAGAAATAAGACTGCACAGCTACAACCATCTGATCTTTGACAAACCTGACAAAAACAAGCAATGGAGAGAGGGTTTCCTATTTAATAAATGGTGCTGGGAGAGCTGGCTAGCCATATGCAGAAAACAGAAACTGGACAAATTCCTTACACTGTATAAAAAAATCAACTCAAGGTGGATTAAAAACATAAATATAAAGTCTCAAACTATAAAAACCCTAGAAGAAAATCTAGGCAATACCTTTCAGGACATAGGCATGGGCAAAGATTTCATGACAAAAAGACCAAAAGCAATTGCAACAAAAGCCAAAATTGTCAAATGAGATCTAATTAAACTAAAGAACTTCTGCACAGCAAAAGAAACTACCATCAGAGTGAACAGACAACCTACAGAATGGGAGAAAATTTTTGCAATCTATCCATCTGACAAAGGTCTAATATCCAGTATCTACAAGAAACTTAGACAAATTTACAAGAAAAAAAATAAACCACATCAAAAAGTGGGCAAAGGACATGAACAGACTCTTCTCAAAAGAAGACAAACATCCAACCAACAAACATATGAAAAAAAGCTCAACATCACTGATCATTAGAGAAATTCAAGTGAAAACCACAGTGAGATGCCATCTCACACCAGTCTGAATGACTAGTGTTAAAAAGTCAAGAAACAACAGATACTCATGATGTCGTGGAGGAAAGGGAATGCTTTTATACTGTCAGTAGGAGACTGAATTAGTTCAACCATTGTGGAAGACAGTGTGATGATTACTCAAAGACCTGGAGGCAGAAGAACCACCTGACCCAGCAATCCCATTACTGGGTATATACCCAAGGAAATATAAATCATTCTGTTATAAACATACATGCACATGTATGTTTATTGCAGCACTATTTACAATGGCAAAGGCTTGGGACCAACCCAAATGCCCATCAATGATAGATTGGATAAAGAAAATGTGGTACCTATACCCCATGAAATATTATGCAGCTATAAAGAGGAATGAGATCAGGTCCTTTACAGGGACATGGATGGAGCTGGAGGCCACTACCCTCAGCAAACTAACACAGGAACAGAAAACCAAATATTGCATGTTCTCACATGTAAGTGGGAACTGAATGATGAGAACACATGGATACATGGCGGGGAATGATGTGGGGGGAGGAGCGAGAGCATCAGGACAAATAGCTCATGGATGCTGGGCTTAATACCTAGGTGATGGGTTGCTCTGTGCAACAAACCACAATGGCACATGTTTACCTATGTAACAAACCTGCACATCCTGCACATGTACCCCTGAACTTCAATTTTTTTATAGTATATGTTATTTGACTGTAAGATAAAAATTTGTCAACAACTCAATCAGCACACACAAAAAATCTGTTCTCCACATCTCTTGAAATAATGAGAATATTAAATAATTTGCTGATTTTTGATATAGTGTGTGTTCACTGAGACACAGTCAAAAATGTTAACTATCTATAATAAGAAATATCACTGTTTATGGTGTCTACTTTCCAAATTAACTACAGATAGAGCCCTTTTAGCAAGTATGCATCCATGTCTATTTGACTTTGGTTGGCTGCTTAACAGGTTTGCTTGCCTTCAACCAACATAAAGCTTATTTAATTCATTGAGTCTACACATGATTTAAGGTTTTCATTTCATATAGAGAATGTGATTTAAAATGTAATTTTCTTGAACATTTGTTGACATAATGTTATACATTTAAAAAAGAAACATCAAAGCAGTTCATTCTAACGCATAGATTAGCCCTTTATCATGAGTTAGACATTTGAGAATAACACCTTAGTTACAAGAAGGCTCATCTCCTACATCCTCAGTCTTATGGTGCATAATCATGATCACAAAACTAAAAACAAATTCTTGATCATACAGGAGAAGCAGCTACAAGCAGACTCTAAAGCAGTTACAGGCAGCATCTAATTTTATATACCATAAAAATATAAAACCTCAAGAAATAGTTGCAGTAGACAATAAAGAAATTTAAGGCCATCATCTAGAAGCACGAGGTCTTAGAAGTAGGGGTAAATGACTCATATAGCTACAAAAGCCTGCATTACTAAACAAACAATGTAATAGTAAGTCTCTGTCATTATCAATTTTAAAAATTATGTTTACTATTTTTTATCTAGCATGGAAGCTTATAATTTAGAAATATAAAAGTTTCTACTAAAATTCAATGAGCAAAAATAAAGTATTTTGGCTTCACTTAAGAAATGATGATGATAAACATAATAAGTGATGAAAATTTATTTTCCTTTTTTCTTTTTTTGAGACAAAGTCTCACTCTGTCTCCCAAGCTAGAGTGCGGTGGCATGATCTCAGCTCACTGCAACCTCTGCCTCCCAGGTTCAAGTGATTCTCGTGACTCAGCCTCCCGAGTAGCTAGGATTAAAGGCGCCGGCCACCATGCCTGGCTAATTTTTGTTTTTAGTAGAGACAGGGTTTCACCATGTTGGCCAGGCTGGTCTCAAACTCCTGACCTCAGGTGATCCACCCGCCTCGGCCTCCCAAAGTGCAGACGTGAGCCACCGTGCCTGGCCTCCTTTTTCCTTCTTCTCTTTATGCATCTCTTCCCCCATCCCTCCTTTTATTCTCCAGTCATTTAAATCATAATTATTGCAAATAAATTATATATTACAAATCTGTTTGATACCAATGCTGTAAAAAAATGAGACTAAACCCAATGAACTCAAAAAGCTTATAGTGGAAAATGTGGAAATTTGCAAAGAAAAAGATATAATTCCTCTCTGCTTAAATCAAATCGACATTAATGGGATTCTGACTATACAGAACTTGCTGAGATAGATGGCCTTATTATTTTTTTCTGAACTGCAGTTGCTACAGTATTTAGCATGCTGAAATTGCTCAAAATAATTTTACTGAATTACTATTTTGTGTGTGTATACAGTGAACTTTCTAAGTAGAACATTTTTATGTTCATACTCCCTTGTTAGTATTAATGTGGGAAGGATTTTTTCTATAAATTTGTTGATGATTGTAAGAAGATATGTAAACACTGTCTATTGATATTTAAAAATGTATATAGTTGTTATGAAACAATCATATTTTCTTTCTCTTTTCAATATCTACATATCTCTCTTTTTAATTTTTTAACTTTTGAGAATTATTTTCTCCCTTATCGTTACCTACAATATGCATCTTTATCTTGACCACACATATTCAATAGTAACAAAAACACAATTCATAAAATAATAGAAGAGAAAATAAAAAAAAATCTTCAATACGTTTATCTAGAGTCAATGTGTCATGTTTTATAAATAGTAAAGAGACAATTTATTATAGGAGTTCAAAACATGTACTTTTCAGCCAGAAAAAGTGCTTTCTAAAGTAAGCACAAACTACCAGATTGACAATGGCATGTTATTTACTCTTCTTCAGTAGACTATAGGCTCTCTGAAAAGGAATGGAATATCTAATTCATTGCTGTATTTCTAGCACACAGTACAATGCCTGGAACATAGTAGACACTCAATAAATGCATCTTTTATAAATAAATTGTTCCCAAAGTTTCGAATTCCTATTTAGACCTTATGAGAAAGCTAATATCCCTCCTTACACCTTGTTTTAGATTTTAACTCAAGTAGTTTTACTGGACACTGTAGAATAGATTAAGTCCTTCAGTAAATGTTCTAATAACACCTTGTAATAATTTTACGTATCATTTACCACATTACTGTATTTTTCAATTATTAATTAGATTTTGTTATTTTACTTTTGGTTTTCTGTAAACTTTAGGTCCCCTGAGAACAGAATATACGTGTTTAAGTCATCACTTTGTCCTTCAATATTTCCTGAAACAATATTAATAACCCAGAAATATTAATTAAATTATTTAAGAAATCACTGTGCTTTGGTTCACTATTGTCTAACACAAAGCTTAACCAATCTTAGAATGGCTATTGTATTACAGCTACCCTATGTTAAAAGGGTAAAATTGCAGGTTTTGTATGATTTTTCCTCCCTTTGCTAAAACTAAAACTCAGAAACATCATCATCTGCAATCAAGTTAGCCCAAGTAATTCTAATTTTGCATCTATTAGATTATCAGCACTTTAAATATTTTCTAAAACTAAATTCATTGCTTAAAGAAGCAATTGATTATCTACTATTAAAATAGAATACACTAATTTTACTTTATTTAGGCAAGAAATCATTAAGTTAAAGATAAAGCAACAACTCTTAGTTTTCCATAAAGCTCTAAACTCATTGTCCTTTTATGCTAGAATTATATTGCCTTTCAACAGCTAAAAATATGAAGAGCAAGGTAACCTTTCAGAAAAGACAAGAGAAATGTCATCTTTATTGCCAATAGGGCACAAAAACATGACGGATTTTTTATTAGTTATATTCAGGAAACTGATGACAAAGATGTCCTGTCAGTGAATGATAATTGTTGAATTTTGAGGAGTGTGCTGGAATTTCACTGTTCCTATGCAAGACTGTGAAGTGGGAGAAGTGTGTCTTTTTTCCCTCTTTGCTTTCATTACAAATTCTCTTTTAACACACCGTCTCCATAGCTGTCCATTTCTCGTGAGTCCCTTTCATTTTACAGCTTCTCACTTAAACACACCACAGTTGTTATCTTCCCTGACCTATGATTCAAGCAATTTATGACGAATCTCACATCCAATTCTCCATTTTCTAGCTTATCAGTTATCACTAAGCAAAGGAGTTTGAAAATTAAGTCACACAAAGCTGAGTGTGTATTTTATTACTTTTTGCATTTGTATTTTCATTTGAAAAGCAAATGTGTGGATAGAACACTTAAAATCTACTTTCTTAGCAATTTTTAAGAATACAATGCACTGTTATAAACTAGAGACACCACTTGTACTATAGGTCTACTGAACTTATTTCTTCTAACTGATATTTTTTACCCTTTGACCAGCATCTCCCCAACTCCCTTCCACCATGGGCCCTGGTAAGCACCATCTCTAATTCTATGGATTGAACTTTTTGAGATTCCACATATAAGTGAGATCATGCAGTATCTGTCTTTCTGCACCTGACTTATTTCATTCCACATAATGTCCTTCAGGTTTATCCATGTTATCACACCACAAAAAATAAGTATTTGAGGTCACGTGTGTTAATTAGCTCAATTTTGCCATCTACAATGTATACATATTTCAAAACAACATGTTGTACATAATAAATATATACCTTTTTTTTTTGGTCAATTACATAACTGTCAAGTACAGTGGCTTGCACTTGTAGTTCCTGCTACTAGGAAAGTGGGAGGATTGCGTGAAACCAGAAGTTCGAGGCTGTGGTGAGCCATGATTGTGCCACTGAACTCCAGCACTGCACTTCAGCAACAGAGCAAGACCCTGTCTCTAAAAATAAATTTAAAAATAAAAATAAAAATTTTTAAAGTAGATGTATGGAAGTGACACTATCTTAACTCAAATTAGTATAGCAATAATCAGGCAAATATAGGGACTTTATGTAGATAGATTTAAAGCACATCAGACAGAGCTGAATTCCTATTGACTTTCAAATTCCAAGTTTTAGTTGCCTATGCTATCTCATATGGTATTTCTTTGATTTGCCCGAAAAAATATCATTCAGTAGTCCCACTTATTAATCCTTTTGATCAAAGGACATAGCCTTTAATTTAAAAAATCTTCTGTGATATTTTTTGGAATAAAAGAAATGATACTTGTGTTTAAAGTAGTTAACCTAAGACATGTTTTATTTATCATCCCTATTTCAATGATAGTGCCAAATTTGTCAGAACATTTCTGTGAAAATGTGAATCTTCTGCCATGCTACATGTAAGGCCCGTTAGAAGGGCACTCAGGAATTCTTTCTTAGAACTTATTAATTATCATTGCTACTGCAATTGGAACACACTTTGGGCCTCCTGGCAAAGGAGTACATTTGAAAGAAAACTACAAAACTCTCCCTGCTGGCAGAAGATAACAACAAAAAATACCTGTAGCATACAAATCTTTCTACAGGCATCTTGAGAGAAGAGAAAAAAATGCTAACAATCAATCAGTATTCCCACGGAAATATAATAATCAGAAACCAATCAGCAAGCTAACTGCTCTGGGCAGTGAGTGGCTTTCTCATGGCTGAAATGTAATGATACATAGTCAGAAAAACAGGCTTATAGGTAAGTAACCTTCATTTTTCCAAAGGCAATGCACACCATCTATTATACTGTCATGATTCCATAGCTGGAGGCTTAGAGAGCCCTTAACTTGTAAATAGATTTTGGATAATGGTTAACTCCAAATGAGTTCATTCTTGAGGCAGATTACAAATAGCAATTTCTTAGGAAGGTGTGATGGCAAGACTAGCTAGTTCCCTTGCAATTTTCCACTGTTGTAACATTTCGACACTTAGAAAAATGTTCAGGTAGTGCTATTTGACCCTTCTTTTTTTTTTTTTTTTACCAGACTATTGTTGTTGTTATTAGAATAACTGCATCCCAAATGCTTAAAGTTTTCATAACTCTTCTAATAATTTTCAATGTTAACTTTCAGAGAAAGATTTAACATCGAGTATATGTAATTAGTAAGGCATAAACTAGAGTCACTCTCTTAGATAATGATACTTTAACAGAAAAAAAATAATCCAAGAGCTCTACACTAAACTCTAACTAGACTTTTATGCATTGGCATATCTTTGAAGAGATGGCATTATTGGGGAAATATTTCTCAGGGCAGACCTACTGAAAACATTTTGCTTCTTTTGTCTATAAAGGCAAATTGGTAGGTCTATCTCAGTACATCTACAAGGTATTATTTCTACATACATGGTCATATGTTCAAAAAGGTTTGGGAAACACTGCTTAATGAAGAACTATCTTAGCGTTCCCAAAGTACATCACAGATATTATCAGGAGTTTAAAAAAATATTTCGTTTGACATAGCCTTTACCAAACATATATAACCCTAGATTTTTTTACATTATTGCCTGTAATAGCCTATGAAATACTATATAAGAAATACTGATCTAGAAAAGAAAGGCACTGTCTTGTCACTGCACATTTTCTAAGGAATGAAGATACAGTTAGATATATAAAGATTAAAAATGTATCTATACAGTTAGTTAATGTTAGATATAAAATTATGTCATGTTACCATATGTGAACTTATTTTAGGTGTTCTCAATGGCTGTTTCCATATTTACATTCCCTCTACAAATACTTTGCAGCACACAAAGCTCATGGAAAGCTGTATGAGATGGTCATATGGCAAACTGTCTTTGCCTGAAATAGTACAAAGATGTAAGTCACGAGAGATCAGAGAGGGAATTCTAAACTGATAGCACACTCAAATGCTCGCAGGTAAAAAGGAACATGGCAATCCAGGGAAGTGAGGATGACTCAGCACAGAGGTAGGTTACTACATCTGCTGGTCTAAGTGTAGCATAGAAGAGGGAAGAAGATATAAGGAGAGGCAGCCTTTACGTACAAGGTTAAAACCTTCAGGCATGGCCCTGTAATGTGTGAAGAGGAAGGTTGTATGCAAAGAGGATAATTAAAGAAAAATAAAAATGTTTATGCCCCCCATTTTTCTTGGATAAATTAAAGAGTTTTGTGGAATTCCATAAGTAATATATATTCTTATATCTTGGATGATCTATTTTACTGAATATAAGTATGTTACTGAGAAATTGGCCCTGCTCTTTAATAATGAAAATATTAATATCTAGAAATATTTTAGATGATCACAAAAGCAGCTTCATCTTTCACTTCTTTCATTTATGATTTGCTTTGAATTTTGCCAGGCAGGTTCACATGCATTATATGCTCACCTTATAGGGAAAGTAACTGAGGTTTGGAGATTTCAGGTTACTTTCTCCATCTCACACTGTGAAACAGCCAGAGATTCAACTTGATTCCCTTCAATGCAACATTTGCTGAGGGTTTATCAGGTACGGCACTGGGCATTATGAGTAAAGCAATAAATAATACATCTCTTCCTCACCTTCTTGAAAACCAGGTCTTTTTCTTTTTGTGGAGATAGATTCTTAGTCTACTTGGGTCATCCTACCTGAAGCATTGCTACCACCTGTAATCTCCTGGAAGGACCAATGCTAGTGCTCCTGCTATCATCAGGTTGCTCCCAATATCCTTGAACCGGGTGCCAGCAGGAAGTCACCACTGCATCATTCATAGGCTGAGCATTTCTACAAATTCCTTTTGTTAAATTCATTCTTGAGTTTGTAGTTACATGGTGGTTGTACTATACTAACCCTAACCCCAGTACTTCCCCTTTGAAAAAATTGTAATCCTTCACTTGATATCAGATTGTGTCAGGGCTCAGAACATCATACCCAGCATCTATTAATTTTTGACTTTTAAATAATAGTCATTCTGACTGGTATAAGGTGCTATCTCATTGTGGTTTTGATTTGCATTTTACTAATAATTAGTGAGACTGAGCATTTTTTCTTATGCTCGTTGGCTACATGTATGTCTTCTTTTAGAAGTGTCTGTTCATGTTCTTTGCACATTTTTCAGTGGGACTGTTGGTTTTTCACCTGTTGATTTGTTTAATTTCATTATAGATTTTGGATATTAGACTTTTGTTGGATGCATACTTTGCAAAGTAGGAATGAACTAGTGGAAAAGTACTGGAAAATGTTTGAGGGGAAATCTCTCTGTAAGATGCGTGGTGTATATTGAGTTATTTTCTGAGTTTGCAGTTATTTCTTCCCTGTCATTAAGCCATCTGTTTTTGCTGATGTGGTACTTACAGAAGTTAGGCTCCTACCCTTCCCACAGAGACTAGGAAATAGAGGATTTATCTTCCTTGATGATTACATTTCAAAGGGACTGCTCCCAGGTTCTTGAGAAAGACATTTTTGGGTTGTAAAATTGGCAAGAGGTTTTTTTTTACAAAAGACGCGTATGTCTCAAAGCAGCGGATTAATAATTTCTAAGTTTTCTAAAAACAATCCTCCAAAATAAGGTAGGTCAGGACCTAAACTCAGGAATAATCCTGCTTAAAATACAGTCGAACTGAGGGAAACATCAGCAAGAGAGATGTTTAATTTCCAATAAGTGACAACAGTATTTGTAATAGAAATTGTCAGTTTAGCCACCTACTTACAGTAGGCTAAAAACTCCAAATTAGAACATAGGTCAGCCAGTCTGAATTTAAAATGTAACTTAAATTATGGAATTTTTGAGACAATGAACTGTTGTCAACAGTATATTTGTCTTTTCTAAAGAACTGCTAACAAAGCATGGTCAAGTGGAGGTCCTCCAGGTCCTTTTCTAATGAATAGATAAGCTTAATTAACATTACATTTGCACTTAATAAGAAGGATTTACTTGAATTTGAATGTTCTCTCAGGTATGTGAAATATTCCTCATGCAATTTTATTTTCCTTTCATTAATTTTTTTCTTATATAAAACTAATGGAAAAAAAAGTAAAACCTCTAGTCACAAAATTCCAGTGTAGTGAGTTTCATTATACTCCTCTCTGCCCCATAAATGCACATAGTGAAATGAATTTTCAGTAAATGGCTTTCATACTGCCTGGATTTATAAAGCTAAATGTTTTTATAAATAACCTAAATAAGAATGGACAAATTTTAGGAGGAGTAAGGATACAAATTGAGTTTATATTAGAGTGTTCTAGAATTATTGTTCTGTATGGAGAGTAATAAACTTAGAGAAACAAACAAACAAACAAAATAGGTATATGTGTTTCTCACAGTCCTACATTGTTTAGGTTATTGCAACAAATGTACATGTCTAAATTTCAATAATGTCACATTTTAAAATTTAAGTACAGTCTTTACTGGGTTGAAAAGTAGACAGCATAAATGGCACCAATGAGAAGTCCTTAACTGTTCTTGCTAAAAGATAAACTTAGGCACATTAAAATTTTAGAGTTTATTTGAGCAGAAAGCTCATGAATTGGGCAGGGCCAGATGGTAAGCATTTGGGATCTTCTGAGAGAATGCAAAGGGAAATTTTTATAATGTGTTCACGGAAGCAAGACAAAGAAAATATATTTGAGTGGTTAAAGTCCAAAGTCTCTAGTTAGAGGTTAGTTTGGTGGCTTCTGACTGGTTAAGCTTATGTTTTATTTTACTGTCTCCATTGAGTTGCACTTTGGTTTGCTTATGTAGGAGCCCAGCAGGGTGCTGGAGCATGTCAGCTTAATGGCCTTATGATGTTTTTGTTAACATTATAAAAGTACCTATTAGCAGTGGCTTATCCGCAGGTGTCTGAAGCAATGCGTAGGAAGGTCGAATTCCTTCTTGCCTCTTCAGAAGAAGGAACTCTACCGTGGGGCGTAAGAAAAGTGAGAGACCAAGGCTAATGTTAGAGCAGGAGTGAATGTCTATTAACAAGTATTAGAACAGGAACGAATGGAAGTACACTTAGAAGAAGGCCAAATGGATGACTTGAGAGGGTCAAGTGCACCTTTTGACCTTTGACTTGGATTTTATACATTGCCATGCTTCCGGAGGGTTACATCCCCTGATTCTTCCTTTGGGGTAGGCTGTCTGCATGTACAGCCGCCTGCCAGCACTTGGGAGGGGCCGCATGCGCACTGTGTTTACTGAAATTGTACCCATGCTCACTCGAGGTGTTCTTCCCTTACTAGTCCAGTGTTTCTAGAGGAAGGTCATATACCAGTTAAACTCCGCCATGTTGCCTCTTAGTGTGCATGCTCGAGCCCACTAACCTAACTCCTGAGATCTCATCGGAAAGCTGCTGATCACCAACTTCACGTGTTTCTATCTATTAGAAAACTGCCTTTCTCTGGAACTAGCTGCCACCAATTATTATTTTAGAGCGACAGTTTCACAACCGCCTGACCATCACCTGATGGTTGCCTGACATTCCTGGTGGCAGGTGTTTGGGGGGAGGCTCTCCTGCCCTGCTCAAGTCTGACGAGCTACCTACTGTAACATATCCACTTAAACAAACAAACAAAACAAAACTAGATTAATGAAAACGTATTTTAGAGTATAAAAATTAATAAAACCTATTTTATATTGAATAAATTTCTACCTTTAAAACAGTGCTACTAATTTATGAACAGAAAATAATTCCATTACAAAATCTCTTATTTAAAAATATCTTTAATTATAGTGGAACCTAATACATATAAATAATTTCCCACGAAAAGGAACTTGCTCCTCACCAAAAAACGAAGAGCTATAAAACTAGTTAACCTCATTAGCTAACAAATTATTAAATTACTGAGGATTTTCACATGTTAGTAATTTGGTAATTTTAGTTGACATTTTCCAGTAATTGAATGCATTAGCAATATATTAGAAACAATTTTTTTATCAAAAAGTAACTCACTCTCGAATTGTTATGCAGCAATAATGCTCTTTGCCATGCAAATATTGAGCCGATATGACCACTAAATACAGAGTTTTATTTATGATGGGATTTGCTAGTTCCCCCCTTGGGGGATGAAATCCCCAATTGTTAGCATTATCGCCAGGTAGGGTACAAAATAAAAGCACTGGGTAACATGGAGGAAGTGGTCAATATCTCGTTAGTTCTGCTAAATAAGATTTGTACTGCAACACATCAAGCTTTAGTCTATAAATTATGTGGAATCCTTACCCGCCAACTCAGGGACTTATTAGCAGCTGCTTTTCAAAAGGTAGGAGAAGAAATTGTTTCATGTGTTGAATTAAACCAGAGGTCTGGGTCCTGAAAAAGTAAAATACAAAATAAACATTTTATAGGTATGAAGATGCGTGAATGTAATTTTGTATAAAATCATATTCTATGATGATAGATAAATAATATGTTTGTAACTGTCCTTAAAATACAGACTACAAACATGGACAGAGAAGTGTATGAGATTATAATATATATTATGAAAAGAAAGATTGATAGGTATTTTTAAATGCCTTGGATTTATAAAGACTTTTTTTTTTTTCCCGGTCCAATGCTGAGAGCTATCAGCTGAGTGATGTACCCGGACCTTAAGTGTTCTTCAGTGCCCTGGAATTTGTTTTCCTGCTTAGTACCTAAAATAGTAACATGACATAAAGAACCTTTTATTAACACAACAATGATATTTTAAAAAGGAAGAATAATAATTTCCAAGAAAAAGTACAGGAATTTATTTTATGTCTTTTTGAATTTAGACAGAGAATGATTTCATAGACATCATTTAGACAAAGTTAGACTGGCCTGAATTTAACTGCAGGTCCTGAGACTTATTATTAAGGTAAGTGAAGGTGGGCCAGGTATTGGTAGTGTATTGGTAATGCTTTCTGATGGTCAGTTTGGCCATCTAATAAAATATGGGTTACAACGATTTCTAATGATAAATATTAATTAAAATTTTTTGGAAAGTCCCTAATGTATATACATTAGTGTCCCTCAAAAAGAATGTACCTCTAAATACGTAGGCTATTGCTGTTTTATTTTTATTCTTGTCCTTTTGCACTGTGCTAGCTCTAACTCATGCTTTTCTTATTACTCATTCATCAATAATTTACTATTTTAGGACCTTATAGTAATTATACCACCACCCTCTTCACAAACTTTCTCTGAATTTATTTGAGCAGATTTTCAAGGGATTTTATAAGATTATTTTTACACAAATGATTTTTTTTCTTTCCCCACTTTCAAGAGGAAAGTTAAACTGTATAGCTCCCTATGTCTCAGATATTTCCTTCTCTGTTTCTTTACCCATGTCATTGTTCCCTGATTCTGTGGCCTTTCCCCTACTGTTTTTCTGGCCTATTAAAAATTTCCCACCTTCTAAGATTCTGCCAAATCCTGCATATAATTTGCACTGACCTTCATCTTTCTCCTCTCTTGTGTTATATTGTGTGTACAGTATTTTATAGCAGACATAACAAATTGCTTTATGTTACAATAGGGTAAACTTTTCATCTACTTTCCTAAATTATAAATGTTATGAAGGCCCCAATACTATCCTGTAAATCCATGTAACCCTAGCATATATATATACATTTTTTTTTTCCGAAGAGCAATACTGTGATATTAAGCTTACCTGAAGCATGTTCTGCTCACAGAAATGAACTAGTTCTCAAATGAAAATCAGAAAATTTGATCTGTTTTTTGGCCATTAAACCAAACACTTAAATATAGAATATATATTGCACTGTGTAATAATACTGCAGTCACAGTTTTATGTAACATACTTTCTGACAATTTGGAAAACATTGTTAATGTAAGAGCTATAACCTTGAAACAATTTTTAATTTTTTTATATTTACAAAAGCTGAAGATATAACTTTGTGAAAAAAGATGTATCTATATCTATAAAATACCAAAACACACGTTATTGAAGAATTCTATAAATAAAGGTGCAAAGCAACTTCACAAGGCTTTTATTAGGAGATGATTATAAGCTAACCTTGAGGTTAAAGGAAAGTTTGCTTCAGAGTACTTTAAAAAAAAAGAAAAACTTGAGCAAAGAGTAATAATCTGTGAGCCAATGTCACTAAACATTTTACAGTAAAATAAATTATTTTATAATTAATATATCGTATAATATATTATTTGGATAAAAATTAGAAAGGGGCATGAAAATATATTCAGACTGATGTTTTTTGCAAGATGAATTTCACAGCAATATCCTACACCAGCTGGAGTTGATGCAGTTTCCTCTTGGGCCAGAAGCCAGCCGGGGGCTGCAGTAATTTAAGCTTGAAATAACCAAAGCATGAAGGACCATTTCACGGTCTCATTCAAATGGACATGATTGCAACCTAGTAGGGGGTCCTTTATGAGAAAGAATGATATACAATCTTCCCTAGAAAATTATTTTATTTCATTTCATTTTTATTTTAAATTGACAAATAGTAATTGTATATATTTATGGTGTACAATGTGAAATTTTAATATATGTATACATTGAAGAATGATTAAATCAAGGTAATTAACATATCCATAATTTTACAGGCTATAATTTTTTGTGGTGAGAAGATTTAAAATCTAGTCTTTGAGGAATTTTGAAATACAGGATTATTATTAACTATAGTCATTATGCTGTACAATAGAACTCAAAAGCTTATTCCAGAAAGAATAGGAGGCAATAATATTTATGATTATTTATTTTGGCTAGAAATCAAAACATTTAGTTCAATAAAAGAGAAAGTCTTTAAAAATATATTATAAAGTAAAAGATAATTAAGAAAAAAGCAGCATATTGCAGCTTCAATTATTTCTGTAAATATAATTCCACAGTTTGTTGTGAAGTAAAAATTGTGAGAATTAAAATGGAGTCACTTGTATTAAAACAAAAAAAAACTGTCAAATAGAGCCACAGAAGCCCATGAAGAGAATTGTCATGCATAAATGTCTGATGACAGAAACAATCACAAAAGAACCTAGAAAAAGCATCAACTTGCACAAAAATCATTACAAGCCTTTTACAAAAAATACTTCTGAGGACATCTGCCCAGCAACTGGTGGTCTAACTTCAGATTGGCATCACTCTTGATCCTTATGGCCAAGGGTAATTATTTCAGAATAATTATGTGATCCTCCTTATTCTTTCTTTAAAAGCCTTTGTCTCCTTTTACCTCCTGCATATGCACATAGTTTACTATAACATGCATATTCCCATTGCAATATCCTATGCCTGAATATCATTTTATTTTAGAGAGCCTGTCTTTGTTGGTTATTTAGGTTGACAGTGAATCTATATCATATAACTATGCTGTAAGTAACCTGTATGGCTAAAATACAGGCAACAAGCAAAATATGCTCCTCCTGATCATTATTCTGTGAGTAGACTTCAACTCCAGTAGAAACACTTTAAAAGTATAAAAGCAATAGGCAGTGTATCGAAGTGGTTGAATTAAGAGTTAACAGTAATATACCATTTGTTATAAAACACATTCAAAAAATGTTTTTAAAAATCAATCTTATCACACAGACTGAAAAGAGAAGATATAAGTGTCTTTGATCTAAACCTCAGCTCAAAGCCTAAGGGATGAAGGGGATTATATTTTGAAAGCAAGAGAGGAGACTATCAAGAAGCAACCAAAAAAGCCAGTAACATATATTTGGTGCTGACAAAAGCAGAAGAGTCTTGCCGTATTTATTTGTTTTATTCATGTGTCAAAGGAGTCAAGATTTCCTGAGCCTCAGATTTATCTGTAATAGATAAATCAGACATTCCTATTTTAGCTTTTATCATTGGTTTTTGACCTACATACAGATCTTCAGATTTGTCATCAGAAAAACATTTGAAACAAGCATAACCTTCTAGTCTGATGATGATTGTTTTTGAGAAATCAGAAAGTAGCAGAAGCACAATAAATTGTTATCAGCAATCTAAGGTGTCTTCAGCACCCCAGCAATGATAAGTGTTGATTTACAGGAGCTATACTGGGAAATCATACAAACATCAATTGTGTCATATGTCCACACATCTACCCTTCAGGCCAGAGGAGAAGTTTATTTCTTCCCCACTTCCCAAATGTCATGTGACTGCATTATTTTGACAAAATTCAAACCAGAGTATTGCTGACAACCATGTCTAGAAACATGATTCTAGTTTCCCATTGCTTAGGAAAATAGAAAAAAAATTTAGAAGAGCATGCATGACAGGAGTATCCTGGAAAATCTAGTATCCAGAAGTTCGATTATTAGTTATCAATTAGGAAAAAGTAATACAATTTTTAGCAAAGTGTAGATGCTGGATATGATGAGTATAAAAATATCCAGAATATGTTTTATATGTTTTATTATCTTTCAGGTCATATTTGCCCATGTCTGGTGAGAAATAGACTGGGAAGATGAAAAGCATCAAAAGATTTCTAAGGGCTACCAAGATTATTGAGGGGATACTGAAGAACATGTTTTTTATTTAAATATTTCCTAGGACTGACCTTCACTCTTTTTTCAGTGAATCTACCATTAAAAAGGGTAAGTACATTCATATGTAACCAGAGCTTATAACCTAGTTATATAGTTCAGAAACATCTCTGGAAAATAGTGACTGGACATATCTGCCGAAGTTGAAAAACAAATAGTAGTAAATTGAGTCATAATGTGACCATCAGATTTGTTAAGAATTGAAAAATAAAACAGTAAAATTTATAACTAAAATTATCTTTAAAAATAAACTAGTCTAATAATTTTATTTCAAAAATAAGAAATCTGAGGCTCAGAGAAGTGAAGTGCCTCTCTGCATACATGCATGCATACATGTGAAATTGATACATGTGTGCATTTTTTAAAAACTGTCTCCTTGTAACCAAGTCCAAGCTCATACAACTTGCCATGTGACAGCCAGTAAATTGAGAGACAGGGTGTTGGGGCAAGGAAAGTCACTTTATTTGGAAAGTTAACAAACAAGAAGATGATGGACCAGCATCCTAAAGAACCATCTTAAATTAACATAAACTTCAGGCTCATGTTTATGTTAAAGGAAGGGAAAAAAAACAGGTGTTGAGGTCAAGATGTAATGATGACCACAGTAATGTGGGGATCAGGGAGGGTCTGAGGAGGTTGTGAAACTTCTTTGTTTTTGGTCAGTTGACTGTGGTTCAGATGAAGTAGGTCAGGTCATGATGTTTCTATTAATCTTTAACAAAATGCTATTAATTGTGTATACACTTCCTTATCTCCTTAGGAGTTAGTTTTGAGACAGGCACTATTATCATTTTTCCCCTAAAGTTGAACTACAAGCTCAAGCCCTCCTATAGTTAGCTGGTCTACATGCAAAGGTAAGCAGAAGCTTTTAACATAAAGGATATTCCACAGTTGGGGGGTCAAAGGCAAAATGGAGTCAGTCATGCTAAGCCTCTTGCCACTATTAGATTCTTATTTCTAAGATTCTGCTCTTGTTATGACACCATCTTTAGGTTATATAGTAGACAGCTTTTGTTTTTACCCATTTGGCATCCATTTATTTAATTTTAGTAATGACTCCTGTCTTGGTTTGAGAACAGTCATACTTTCGCTGGATATATTCCTTATTGCAACATTAATCAGCTTGTCAGAAAACTCTGCCAAATTTTGTGCATCTGACAAAGCTAGGCTAAATAGATGCTCTATCCTTTCAAATTAAGGTAAGGTACACAGGACTGAAAAAGTGAATAGTCTATATCCACAGTCGTATACTAAAAAGACTGCACTAAATTCTGCATAAAGCTCATCTCCTCTTTAAGAATAGATTATTTCCCACTCAAATTACGTGATATAATTTACATAATTCCAAAAAGCTCCTTATGCTTACATTAGGCATTTTATTATTGTTACTTGAGACCAATTCTTCGCATGCAAAAATTGTTTCCAGAGAATGATTGCTCAGATCAGGTGGCCAGGAGCATGTAAATGATCCAATAATGTGGTGATAGAGTAAAAGACAGTGATATTCTAGTTCATGTTACAGAACGGGCATACTAACCCATGATAATGCAACTGGAGTGAGGATATCTTAGAATGAGACTTGGAAACATCCAAACTTTCAGTTTCCCCTAAACACACTCAGTAGTTCATGAAGATTTCCTTACTTGTAAGACAAAACCAAGAAGGCCTTCTAGAGTTCATCCTTGTTTATTATTATGCAATCTAACAGGTGCTTTTGATATCAGTAAGTGTGTAGCATAGTAAAAGCAGAGACCAGATGGAATCATGCAATCACCATCAAATATTGAATAATTTTAATTAACATAGACAACTTGAAATACTCAGTAATCATAGATACAAAAGTAGTCCAAACCTCAGAAATCTCTAGATGTGGATAAATAATTTGCATGAACACCCCACTAGCAATAACAGGCAAAAGAAAGGAAAATTTATTCTTGTGAACATAGCTATGATTTGAGACACTCTGTGAAACAATTCCAACTATAATTTTCAGGCTTGAGTTGCTTCAAAGACTGAGTCCCTTAAATGTAAGTACCTTTGGGGAATATTTCTGCTATAAAATCACAAGTGCATATTTAAACTATCCTCTTGTCCTTGCCCAAAGTGTCCTATGATTATTAATACAGGAGACTGCACCTTTTAGACAAGCAAAATAACTAAATATGTTAAGGGAATATTTAATTCCGAACTTACTTGAATCACATAGAAATTTTGACACCACCACTGTCCATGAGACAGACTGTGGTATTATGGAGAACAGATGACAAATGTAGTTTGATTTAATAGTGAAATCCTTTACCTAGACATGTCTGTTACCTCTATAGTAGAAAAAGTTATATTCAGCTCCTTGAAGAATCCTAATATAATTAGAATTACTTTGGTTGTGGTGCTAAGTAAAAGACATTGAATCTTTTGCTATTTACCTTGTGTATTCTTGCATCAACCACTTGAAACCCTCAGGAGTGAGATTTCTAACTTCTAAATCTGTCAGTGCTAATTGTTAATCAGGCAATTATAGCTGTTATTCCAGATGTAGACTTCTTATAAATTAATATGGTTGGCTAGCCATGGTGGCTTACACCTCTAATCCCAGCACTTTGGGAGGCCGAGGTGGGCAGATCACAAGGTCAAGAGATCGAGACCATCTTGGCCAACACGGTGAAACCCCATCTCTACTAAAATAGAAAAAAATTAGCCAGGTGTGGTGGTGTGTGCCTGTAGTTCCAGCTACTTGGGAGGCTGAGGCAGGGGAATCGCTTGAACCCAGCAGGCGGAGATTGCAGTGATCCAAGATCGTGCCACAGCCCTCCAGGCTGGGCGACAGAGGGAGACTTCGTCTCAAAAAAAAAAAATTAATATTGTCTTTAGCTGCTAGTATATGGTTATCAGTTTGGCAAAAACTTTCATCTATATTATGAAGAATAAAGTATATTATATTAGTAGAAATTGAACAAAGAAGCCAAGACGGCTATAAAATAAAGGATTTATTATAGGGATTAAACTGTGTAATTATGGGGGCTGACGGAGAATTCTCTAAAAGGCAATTGTGTATTAGAATTTAAGACACCGTAGTTAAGCTAGGTTCATGTTTTTTCAGATCTTTAGTCAAGAAGGAAATCTGGATATAAAATGGCAGAGAGCAAGGAAAACTGAAACCCTCAACATTATCAAACTTTCAAAGAAAACATGGAATGTAGGAGGAAAAACTAAAAGACACATATATCTAGTGGAAATACAGAGTTGGGTCGTAGTAGTTCATAAGAGCCAATTGTTAATTTCCAGAATTTGTTGTGACAGTGAACATCCTAGTGGTAGGTGAAAATTGCCGAAGGGGGGAGACTTTTCATCATAGAAACTGGCAAATTCTAATTAGAACTTTTATTTTCTGGGAAGCCAGCTATTACATATTCACTACTGACTCTAAATCTTGCTCAATTTTTCCATATTGTAAACCCTACTTCAGAAGTATTCAGAGAAAGGGATTCTAGAAAATGTAGTTCCAACTGAGCTAGTTTGACAAAGTACAAAGCCAGTGCACAGCCAGATGCAATGTTTCCACTTGGGGATGCTATGGCTCCTTTCCATTTTACATAAAAGATATGTCAACTCTCTAATATGGCAATTTCTCAGAATGTGCCAATCATCTGCCAGGCTGATGATACTGTGCTGGTAGAATCTGAAAAATATGTGGCAGTCAGATTCCTAACTAGGGAATCTCACAATAAATTCCCTTGGTGGCTTGGAGCCCATTTATCTATAACATTGTGGGGGATTGAATTTTATTCCTGACTCTTCATGTCCCCGTTAGTAGTAGTATGAACTGCACACTTGCAACATTTTCATTGTGAGTGGAGTACACTTCTACTTTCCTAGACCATGAATTTCTGCTAAGCCATGTAACTTGCTTTAGCCAATGAGATGAAAGTATCAGCATGAAATATGTTTGGATTAGTGCATTTGTGCTTCTGCTACTGCAACATGGCAAGAAATACTCCAGACAGCCACTATTTCTGAAGCCTGAAGCCAAGCCCAGCTGAGCTGAGCTGAGGCCAGCTGAGTTCACAGAAATTTTCAGCTAACCTGCAAATCTGTGACTTGAAGCAGAACCATACCAGCTGACCTAGAGAGCTATAGAAAAGAAGATAAAAGCTTACCATTGGATGCCAGTAGGCTTTGGGGGAGGGAGATATTAATAAGCATTATTGGGCAAGAGTTAACTAACACAGCCACTTTGTAAAAAGCTGATTTTTCTTACAATGTTTTTAAATTAACTAAAAATATATGGCTTAAAATAGATTTGATACAATCGTTTATAATATATTAGTTCGAATTTAGGCAAAAATGTATTTAAAATATAGAGAATCATATAATCATCTTTCCAGGGCAGTGGGAAAGAACAGAACATGCGTGCAGTTGATGGCAAAGATATTCCACTTGTAAAAAAAAAAACCTCTGTTGGAAGTATTTTTCTTGTCCTGACTTGTGAGAAAGGATACAACCTCTCCTGGAATCTGACAACACTTCACTACCTCTTTTCTGTACATTCAACGGGCATCATATCCTGCCCTGAGAGCCAATAATCCACTCTTACATTACCTTTTAGCATCATCCTTGTTTCTTGACACTGAAATGAGGGGAAATAGCGTGACAAATATATTTTTCTTAAATATTATAATGCTTTGTGTAACTTTCCTAGTGATGCTGTAACAAATGGCCACAAACTGGGTGATTTAAAACAATGGAAATTTATTTTTACATGATTCTAGAGACTAGAGGTTTGAAATCAAGGTTTCCACAGGTTCACTCTCTCTCTGAATGGTGTATGGAAAAACCATTTATTTCCTCTTCTTAGCTTCTGGTGGCTCCAATAAATCCTTGCCATTTCTTAGCTCCTGGCTGTGCTCCAATCTCTTCCTCTGTCTTTGTATATTATTTTCTCTGTGTGTTTGTTTCCTGTACTCTTTTTATCATGTAACCAAATAATTGAATTTAAGGCTTACCTAATCCTCTATGGCTTCACCTTAACTAATTACAACTTCAAAGACCCTATTTCCAATAAGGTCAAATTCTGAGGTTCAGGGTAGATATGAATTTTTGGAAATAATTATTAAGACCATTATAGTCTGCCCTATCATCCCCTAAAATTCACGTCTGTCTCTCATGCATTCACCTCATCTCAATATCCCCCAACACATTCCAGCATTAACTCTAAATCCAAAATCTCATCTAAACTTCAACTCAAAATAATCTAAATTTTATCTGGATCAGGTAGGTGACACTCTGGGTATGTTCTTGGGGCAAAATTGTTTTCTATCTATGGAACTATAACAGTCAAAAACAAGTTACCTGCTTATAAAATACAATGATGGGACTGGCAAAGGGTAGGCATTCCCCCTTAGAAGGGGAGAAAATGGGAAAAATAAAGGGAGCACTGCTCTAAAGCAAGTTAGTTCATAGCTAAGCAGAGCAGATTCCATCAAATATCAAGACCTGAATTATTCCAAGAATCTTCTGTGGCTTGATACTCTGTCCTTTGGGTCCTGGGCAGCAGGAGTGCCCCCACCTTATTCATAACAAACCATGTCACATCTTGGTGGCTTAAATGACAATTTATTATTATCTTGAAGGGTTTCATAGGTTAACTTGGCACAGCTGGTGGTACTTGCTTGGGTCGCTCATGAAATTGCAAACAGATTGCATCTGAGGCTGGAATCCCTTGAATGCTCAACTGGTCTGGACATGCCAGATGGTCGGCTCAAAATACCAACAATTGATATTTACCCTTGGATGGGGCTGTTTACTGGATCCTGCACATGGTGTCTCCGTGTGACTGGGCTCTCAAAACATGGCAGCTGTGTTCTGGGAGGGAACATGCCAAGAACAAGAGTCTCCAGAAGCAGAAATATGAAGTTACCGGGCAAATTGGAGGCTACTCTCTGAGCAACTACATTGTCACTTCTGCCATATTTCATTGGTCAAAGCAGTCATGAGCCTTGTCAGATTCAAGAGAGTTAACAGACAAAATCTATATCTTAATACAGGAGTGACAAAGGCATGTTGCAGAAGAGAATATGGGATGAGAGCTACTATTTTGACCATCTTCCTAACTAGAGCCACCAGGTTCTTAAATACATTTTCTATTTTCCATGTTATTGCAAACTGTTGCAGACTCTGTTGTTATACCTTCCAATACTGTATAATATAGGTCATGTTTTCCTCCATCCTCCAATACAATATTTTCTTATATTTCTTTTGTCTCCTCAAGGCTTCCATGCTTTTGCCTATTGCCTATTCATAATACTAATGTCATATGTTGAGGATATTTTTTAGAATAGAACCTCAAGTCCAGAAACCAATTTCTGTTCCAGTTATCTATTCTTGCATACCAAGCACCCCAATATGTAGCAGTATAAAGCAATCATTTATTATTAGTTTTGTATTTCTGTAGGTTGTCTGGGCTTAACTAAGTTATTCTTATTCAGGTACCTCATCTATTACACTCAGGAGCAGCTAGAGCTAGAGTCACCAAGAAGGGTCGCTGACATGGTAGTTGATGCTAGCAGGTCAGCTGGGAGGTCAGCTGCGGCTCTCTGGCAGAGTATCTACATGTGGTCTCTCTCTCAAGGTGACTTGGACTTCAAACAGGATGGTACCCATGTCCCACTGGAGAACAACTCAAGCATCAATATTCCAAAATTTGTGATGCTTCAAGATTGATTGAGGATCAATCACAGTTTCCCAGAACTGGAAAGGTCCTACTTTTCCCCTGCTCTACTTGTTAAGCTGCCTCCACAGCCTGCTCATGTTCAAGGGCCTGGAGAAATAAAATGTTTCTTCATGAAAGCATGGCAATGTCACATTGCAGAAGTGCATGTGGGAATAAACATATTGTTGTGGCCAACTTTGGAAAATATAAATTCTCAAAATCACTTTGGAAAGGGTTTCTCTTTTGACAGAAATCAAAAGGTAACCATCTAAAAGCACTTCTGCTTTCATTCTGGGCACAGAGCTGGATAATATTTCTAATTTCTGTAACTCTTAGGAATGGCTATATCACTTACATTTAGCCAATGGAATGCACACACAAATGTGTATTCCACCTCCTGGTCTGAGCCATAGTTCTCCGCAGTGATATCCCTCATATTATTTCTCTTTTCACTTTACTATTGTGACAATGCCTAGGGAAACCTAGGGAGGCATATGTTAAAGTTGGCAGAATTTCTGTGACCCTGAGTCTAATTTGATCCTCAATGACTTTCATCCCTGTGTTGAGTGTGAGCAAAATCTATCAATAGGATGAGATAGTACTTCCATGAGTACGTTATAGTTTATAGCAAATGAGATTTTTACAGTGTAATTAGAGTTGGAAATCACTGCTTTTTAACTGTGTCAAATGAGTCATTAAACTTGTCCTCTGTGTAATTTTTGTTGTTTTTTCTTTTATTTCGTTGCCTTGTTACTAATGTTATATCTTATGGTTAACTTGGCCCTGTACATATCTTTAATTTTAATTTTATTTTTTCAGAAATAGTAAATGAATTTGTTTTAAATTTTGTATCCAGTAATTCCAGTCTCCTAACACATGATGCCTCTCTTTTTGTTTTTTCAACCTTCAGTTTCTTATTTCCAATTATGGCATGTTTTCTTCAAATACTTGTGGGATACCTCTGAAGCCTGGAGTGCAGATTTTTCAAACTGTCCATTCACATTTTTTAGTTGTTTCAGTGGAGGTTTCGTCTAAATATTCTGGTGCATTGTATTATTGGAATTGTATATCTCAAATAATATGTCTTGCTTTCACTTAACCTGGAACAAGAGCTGATGTGAGGTCAACATATAAAAAAAAATTATTGGCCGGGCGCGGTGGCTCACGCCTGTAATCCCAGCACTTTGGGAGGCCAAGGCGGGCGGATCACGAGGTCAGGAGATCCAGACCATCCTGGCTAGCACGGTGAAACCCCGTTTCTACTAAAAATACAAAAAATTAGCCGGGCGTGGTGGCGGGCGCCTGTAGTTCCAGCTACTCCGGAGGCTGAGGCAGGAGAATGGCGTGAACCTGGGAGGCGGAGCTTGCAGTGAGCTGAGATCGCGCCACTGCACTCCAGCCTAGGTGACCAAGCAAGACTACGTCACAAAAAAAAAAAAAAAAAAAAAAAAAAAAAAAAAAAAAAAAAAATTATTGGCAGTGGCTACTTATCCAGCCAAGTGTGAGGTAACCTGCCTATGGTAAACGTAGATGGCTAATGTCAAACTTGTTTAGGAAAAAAGTAAATAAATAGACCTATTTAAATTACTTAGAAATTAAGACTATCCATGGACTGTGTATGATTATCAAGAGATGTACATTACAAAATAGGTTATTTAAAATTTGCCAGAGAAGGTGACCACTTTAAGATTAATGAGTTCATGAACAGAATGAGAATTGTGACAAAAATGCTGCCTACAAATGGGCCCCAAAATATGGGCTATTCTCACCATAGATATCCCTGCCTCTGCTACTGCAAGATTTTCTACAGGCAATCACTAACAAAAAATCACTATGTGCTCCTAATATGTCAGAATAGTTAGTGATTTTTTAATGCAATAAGCAATTATTTTGTAATTTTTAAATTGTACTTATTCTCAGACTTCTTCCACTATTATAATTTGGAAATTCATTGAAGATTTTTAAGATGTCTCACACAGCCTTGCTTATATCTCATATATCACTGGAGGAGCTAGTACACATGAAATATACTCTTCCTAACACATTTACCTTACTATGGAATTAATTTGCTTTTACTGTAGATTGGTGATGTGGCTTTTGAAAGTCAAGTTATAGCATGAGTAATGTGACAATGCATTGAGATGCAATGCTTTCTAGCAGAATGTAGAATATACTATAAATTTGTAACTTATATATGATTTTTTTCCTTCCATGTCAAGACTACATGTTGCTTGGAAACAAGGTATGGGAGTGTAGGAAGAGTCTTCTATGATTATTCCTAAACATGTTGCCCAAGTATTTGCTTATCATGACACTGTGCTACATTCTTAGAGATATTCTAATATTAAAACAAGATGCACTTTCACCAGAGATTGCTTCTGAGACAGTAACTTGTTCATTCTCAATTTTTTATAACACAACCATTAACGGAAAAAAGAGGGGAAATGCTGTGATGATTGGAGTGATTGACTCAAACTGACACATAGAAATAGGTATGCTACCACATGGTAAACATTGAGAGAAGCATTGATAAAAACTGAAGAGATTTGGCTGGGCACGTTGTCTCGTGCCTGTAATCCTAGTACTTTGAAAGGTCGAGGTGGGTGGATCACCTGAGCTCAGGAGTTCGAGACCAGCCTGGGCAACACGGTGAAACCCCGTCTTTACTAAAAAATAACAAAAAAAATTTAGCCGAGCCCAAGCCTGGTGGCGTACGCCTGGCGGGCCGCTCCTGTAGTCCCAGCTACTAGGGAGGTTGAGGCAGGAGAATTGCTTAAACCCGGGAGGCAGAGGTTGAAGTGAGCCGGGATCGCTCCACTGCACTCCAGCCTGGGCGACAGAGCAAGACTCTGTCTCAAAAACAAAAACAAAACAAAACAAAACAAAAAAACCTGAAGAGCTTCTTAGGTCACATTACGTTCTAATGTGGATGGTGACAGCTTTAGTGATTTGAGGGTGGAAGAGGTGATGCTGCAGGATGTACTTCCAATAGAGCTTTTTTCACTTAGTGCTTGGTGCCTTAACATACGTGAGTGGAAGGCTCCACTCATCTGGATCTGATGTTCAGAAGTGTTAATATAGTCTCTCTAGCATAATGACCTCTGCATAGGTGGGATGCAACTCAGCTCAGTTTTACAGTGCATAAGGTGGAAACTACATGGCATTTCATGACCTAGGCTTGAAAATTACATAGCACCACCAGCTGCTGAACTTAGTTTGTCGAAGCAGGCATAAAATCACCCTCATCCAAGCCAGAGTGACATAGTCTCAACCTCTCTGTAGGATGTGCCACAATGTGCGCACCTATTTTCTAAAGCCCTTTAACCCACCCTGTGCTCACAAATTATTTTTATGCTTCCTGCATATAAAATAAACTCCCTCCCTCCCATGATCCCCCAAAAGTCCACCCTTTTGAGCCTTATGACATTAGGCTCAGGCTTAAGTTCTAGGATTGCTTCATCGATATCAGGTCAAAATGCATATGAGACTCCTCAGTCTTTGTTCTTTAGTATAACTTCTATCAATCTGAAAACTAATGAACTAGAGACAAATTACCTGCCTCTCTCATAATGAACATAAAATGCAAGAAAAGACATTGCATAACTGTAATAGCCCATAAGCAAAATAGCAAAAGGGAAGGTGCTCACTTTTTGTAGCAAATCTGAAATCAAGCCAAGCGGATATAGCTGGGTTTATTATTATTATTATTATTAGACTCCTGTCTTACTTCCTGGGAATGGTTGTCCATGATTTTAGGCAGAGGAACTAACTCTCCACCTTAGTCATCTTTGCCTTTCCATAAGAAATACAACTATAACAGATAATTTTCTCAGTCCCCTTACTACCTATCAAAGTTTGGGGCTTCATTTTAATGTTTTACTCTGTTCCTTTACTCCAAGCTGTGTTTTCAGAGAGTGTTTTATAATCTTCTATATAATTCAGTCCATTAGACTAAAGCCATATACACAAATCTCACTGAAAGTCACCCTTCTTTACTTTAGTTTCCTCTGAGTTTGCTGTGAGAAAACAGCGAGAAGATTCATAATAATCATATTGTTTGAGAGAAGAACCACAAAGCATACCCTTCAGAACTTTTTTTCTATCTGAAATATCTTATGATGCATAAGCTTAAATCTTTTTCATAATATTGCCTAAGGGATTTATAGTCACAGTCTTGGCTAAATCTTTATCCTGACAGTACTTTTCATTTTATCTTAATATTGTGTCTTATTTAAAGCATCTTTAAAGGAATCTTATCCCATGGCAGATTTCAGATGAAAGATAGCTTTATTTTTGAACACAGCATGTTTAATTACCTTTATAATTTTCTCTAAATTTTTCCTGAAAATTAGAGAATTTCATCTTTACCGTGTCTCTAGATTTCTACCACATAATATGCACCCAGAAGAAGCCAGTTCCGCTTCTACCAATGACGTGTTCACTTTCCATAGCCAGTTTCTGATAGTTCAACAGACATATTTTTTACTTTCCACTTAATGCAGGTAAACATTTGCTAAATGTAGTGTAGTAGATTACAAGGGTCTCTGTTCCTGCAGTTTTTATAACATTTTTCTTACTTGAAGTTGTCATTAACAACCTTCTGGGGGCCTATCAGGCTTCTGTTAACAGTGTCTTCAAAACTCTACCTCATTCTGCCTGTCACGTGGTCACAAACCCAGCATTATACAGTTTCAGATTTTTCTTACAGTAGCCTCTCACTTCCAGGTAACTTGGTTTGCATGGAACTTGGAGGAATAGTGCTGGAGTATCCACTTCCAAGGCAGTTTCTTTACCATGATGTTTGGCATATTGGTTGAGTTGGATGGTAGGCTGGAATTAGCTGGCAGAGAGCTGACCTATGAGTTCTTCAGAATGGCAGCGTCATGGTATTTGAACTTCTTTCATGATAGCTCAATGTTTTGGCAAAATAAATGTCAAATCTGCATTACCTTTTAGGCTTAGAAGTCATTTCTGCAGTTGTATATGGGTCAAAGCAGTGGCAAGCCCATTCATGTTCAAGAATTTCAAAAAAATTGGTGGCCAAGTTCTAAGATCACCATATTGGAAATTCCATTTATACATGTAAAGCATCTGAGAGACAGAATGAGTGGATTTTATTTGTTCCTTTTTGGAAATAGGGGTGGAAAAAAGGAACGGAATAGGAAAAAGGGACGTAAGGACCATAAAGTTAGCTGATTTCCTCAGGATAACTGCAAATAAGTGGCGGAACTAGAAAATAACACTGCGTACTCTTTTTACTTTTCTGCTACTTTTGGAGTAAAGGGAATGGAAAAGAATAAGTTATGGCTCAAATCAGTTTGTTTCTCAATATGTCCAAATTCAGCATGAAAAGGAAAGAAATGGTAAGACAGAAAGCCCAAAGTAAACTATGCTTTTCTGAATATTTTGTTGAATATAGCTCAAGCTTTTTGAGAACTTGTTTCTCTTGGTATATTGCATTATACTTAACTTGGGAAGTCTTTTTTCTGCACATGCATCTGCTCTACAAATAAATTATACAATTCTCAAGGACAAAGTAACTGGTTAGTTTATACCATTTTCCAACATTTCCCACAATGAGTTCATAAATGTTAATTCCATTTTGGCAATTACATAAAATGTATAATTATTTGGAAACAATTCACATGCTTTTTCTGTCTTTGTAGGCATGTGAATGTTCAAATATGAAACATTTATATTGCATTAATATATTTTACATTTTATTAAATGCTCAAAATTATATATTGACTAAATTTTGGATATAAACTTAGTAAATCCCATAATTAAACACCATACCATAATAATCAGGACAAAATAAAATGTCTGATATTTACCTACTTTTGTTTTCACTAAAATAATCATAAATTTTACATTCATATTATTATAGAATTGTCTAGAAACAAGTAATGATCTTTTATACTGTTGCCTTTTTATTTTATCTCAGTTCACAGAGAAGCTACAGACTAAATATAAATACATATGTATGATTTGTAAATCACTCTTCCCTACTTATTTATTGAGTAAAATCATTGAATTTGCCAAAGTTTCACTAAAAAGTGTGCAAAGACAATGCTCATTTCGGCAGTATACAGTTTGCGTCAGTTAGCACAACACATCAAATGTGATATATAACAGATGGTGATACAAAAGCAAAGTAGGGTTTCCCTTTTAGTGCTTTTATATTTATGTGTCTATTTATTGGGGAAGAAAACAGCTAATCTGCTAATATTTTAAGATGGAAATTGAGTTTTAAGATAAAAAATTCTGAAAAAAGGATTAATTTCAATGTTATGTTGAAGATACCATAAAACTGTAGAAATAAAAATAAAAGCTCTTCAGTTCACAGTCTGCTGTGTATAGCAATGAAAAAAATGGCAAGAACAGTTGTAAAACTTTGTGTGTGCAAAACCATACTCAAAAACGATACTCATTCAGAGTATTTTCACTAATGCTTGGTGTATGATGAATAACTGACCTAAGTTCATTGCTAACACCGAATAATGTCTTGGCAAATAAGTGACAATGACATAAATGAACTCAAATATACAAATAATATCACTGATTTTTTTATCTTGTATACACATCAAAAGTGCTTTGGTATATATTTTTTCTTGCTTGAATCTTATGACAGTTTTGTATCTTTTATTCTTAGTTCAGAAAATTGCAGTTTAAAAAGCAATTTATTTAGTTTATTGAGCAGATATTTTGTGTTGTGCGGATTATGCTTCACTCTACAACTTTCAAAACTATGCCACATAATCAAAATACAGGAGAAGTCAACTTCAGGAAGAACAGATTACCAAAGCACTAACAGAGGTAGTTTTGTTATGATATTGGTAGAGGTTTAAGCTTTGGGATAGCTCTACACTCCCTTACATAAAACATCCTAAACTAGGCACATGTCTCTGGATGCCCTAACACATTTTAGTTCGAATGTATTTCAGAACCCCCACTGGTAGATTCTCCACGTCATCATATGGAGGTATAGTCATCAACACTGTTTTACTTTTGTCTTGTGATTTAGAAGAATCTGTGGCCATCCTGGAAATAAACAGAGTGACATGGTGACAATTGTGGATCCTCTCCTTTGGGATAATGCACTGTGTATCCCATTGCAAGTGATTCTCAGACATCAGTGCAACGACCTCTTCAGTAATCTGACCTAAAATGTAAGAGACTTGAGAGCAAAGATCATGTTTTGTTCATTATTTTACTCCTAGTACCTAGGACAGTCCTCACCAGCAAATGCCTGTTCAGTGATGGATATGCTAAAATCTCCTTTATTATAGATGCATTTATTTCATGGAAAAATAGAAAGGTTACGCTACTGAGGGCTCAACAGCTTTATGAATTAATATAGGGCTTCTCAGAAACAGTAAATATTTCTAGCACTAATCTCCTAAGAATAAAAGGAGTGGATTGTCCCAAATAGTGCATAGGTGATGAATCTGGATGGGCTTTAGATAAGAGCAGAGGAAATTGTCTATTTATCACTGACCCTAAAATGAAATTCAAATTGAATTTATGTCTACTTTATAGATGGTGACTAGGAACAAGAAAATTGAGACAATTGAAACCACTAGAATAGATTATTACCTGGAGATAAAATTAATAGTCCAAATTACATGATGTCATGTTACTCTTTGTGCAAACTTCTGTAGATCTTGATATATGTATGTGGCTTTTAGGTATGAGTTTTACTGTACCATAAAATAATACAACATATTTTTCCCCATTTAATAATTGATTCATTATTTACCCTACAAACAATCATGCATAAGCACACTTGACCCTCCACCACACACATACAAACCTTTCTTATTATTGTCACTAGGTCCTTTATATATTGGGGTCTTGACATCTTTCTTTTATTATTAATACAATTTTAGCATTATTAGAGTTGCATTAAGATAGCATTAAAATCTGATTAACTGTGTGAGTTCAATTTTTTTAAAAGCAGGTTTTTTTTTTAAATTTGATAAGGAATTTTGCTATTTTGCTGACTGGTCTCAAATTTCTGGGCTGAAACGATCCTCCAGCCTCAGCCTCTGGAGTGGCTGAGACTACAGGTGCAAGCCCCATGCTAAAAACAGCAATTTTTGGAGGGGAAAACATCTCAAATACATTACTTTCCAAAAGTCTTTGTTCATTAACTTTTATAAAAATGAGAACATCTTAATCTAAAATACAAGTTGAAGAAGTTATTTAAAAAATAAATTTAAAAAGAGAAGAACCATGTCAAATATAGAAAAACTAATGCAAGCAAGAGTGGGGAAGGGCAGTTAGAGACTGCTAGGGAATCTAATATAATACACACACAAAATCACTCTTATAGTTTAAGACTCTAAGTATGTTGAATTATGTTGATAAAGTTGAAAGAAACAATAGAGTCTGAAGCCAGAAATATATTACTAAGAATATTAAAACATAGAGGCATGTCTGGCAAACCAATGGTAATTCCTGTGCCACTATTTTAAAATTATTTTACTGGACATGAATGGAATATATGCCATATTATCATGAGGTTGTTCCCTAGTATCAATTAGGTAAAGTAAAAAAAGTGTTGAAAGAATACAAAGTTCTCTTTGATGTGACTCTGACCAACCAACATTCTCAGACTCAACACCTAAGCAGATCAAACTGTACACTTTTTCTTATTCTCTCTATAGCAAACTATCACCTAATCCAAAACCATCTGGCTCATTCCTCATCCACATGCTCCACCTTCAGTGTCAAAATCTCTGGGGAATCCTCTTATGACCCCCTCAGTTAGCTGAATACCTCTCAGTTTTCTCTTCTGGCCTGTAAGTCATATGACATCATGGGTTATTTTTTCTTCTACTCACTTGGCACAAGATGAAGAGAGAAAAATGTATCCTCCCCTGCTAATTTGTACTTTGTTTCTTCCATGTTCCTGTACTGGGACCCATCTCCTTCCAAGATGAATATTCATCCTCATAGACAAACAATACCGCTTAGTGTTACTTCATTGGCATAGCATAGAATACACAGAATAAATGATTATTTGATATATAAATGAATTAAAGCATTTCCATCCTTATTTCACTTAAAGAAAAATTAAGTTATGGAAAAAATGATTAGAATTCTGAAGAACATTTTAAAATCGAGGTTATATGATTTCTAACCTATAATAGGGTAGAAATTAACTGTGAATTAAGCAAATAAATTAATCAAATAAAAATTATTGGTGTTTTAGAAATATGAAGTGTAGTTGAATCTATTTGTTGTCATTTGCTTCTCATTGGCTATTTTTACCAAATTGTCTAACAAATATGTCTGAGTTTAATAATTTTTTTCAAGAATGATTTAGTTTCTTTACATTTTAACTACTTGTAGGTAAGTAAATTTCAAGGTAAATTTACTAAATGCATTCAATGGCATGGATTTAGTCAAGTTATGTAGAAGAAATAACACAGTACCATTCAGCAGATAAGAAAAGGGGCTAAGAGATCAGAATCTGTATATAAACAGATTCTTGGTCAGCTCTCATTCCTGAAGTTTACTAACCTGTAACTATGGACAAGATTATACTGACCTTTACCATTTGTACAAATGGGATAATATTAGTCCTTTCTACTTAATGCATTAGAGGGATTGAATGAAATAAAATTTACAATAAATTTCCACAGTGCCTGGAACATAATAGATGTTCAATAAATATAAGCTATTATTAATTTTAATAAAGTAGGAGCTAGCATAACTAATAATAGAGCAATAATATTTTTAAAAAATCAATAAATTCTAACTAATCAGACTTTCTAGTTGAAGATCCAGGATACACACAGTTATTAGGACTATGTTTTGCAAAACAGATGAAAATTCTATGTGGAAATTGGAGACTGGGATAGATGGGTTCCACTAATGACCTTGGTGAGAAAAAACAATCAGCAGAATCATTGATCCATAAAACATGCTGCAAGGTAGCCTAAAGGAGATCTTTGAAAAAAGAAAATGAGCACAAAATAAAGAGGCACAGAATTACAGAAGCAACTGGGTGAAAGCCATTTTGAGAAGTTTTGAATTGATTTTTATTTTTACTTTCAAAGACATCGTGATGAACATTTTAAAAAATACATTGTGCAATTATTCCTTTAACATCAAAAGGAAAGAAAACAAATGGGATAGGTGCTGACTGAAAAAGCAATTCTACCTGTATCACCAAATAAACCATACATAGTATACTTTTATATTAACAAGTGTTATATCAAAGACTATATAAATAGCAATATGCTTTCTTTGTTATTGTGTCAAATAAATATTAATGGTCATGAAGCAATCTGTTAGGAAGGTTGTTAGTATTCATGATGTAAAAATTTACTAATTTTTAAGTGATATCCATTTCCTAAGAAATATCTTTTTCCTAAAAAAAGATAGTAATTTCAGAAGAGTGGCAAAGTGACAGTGGGCTGAAGAAAACGTGTAACTGTGTATTGCACAAAAGGAAAATATTCGATCCATTCTGTACCCATAATACAATTGTAATTTTACTACCCATAAGCAGAGTTTTCAGTAAGCCTACAATAATGTTGACATTTCTGTCTGGGAATGGTTTCATTTCTAATGGCACAAGTAAAAGTTTCAGCCAAAAGAGCACACCACCATTCTTTAATCAGATATCTATGCCTTTTAGTTGAGTAGTGAAGTCCAATGATCTAGAACCCAGTAGTTTCAGTAAATGCTGAAATAGTCTTCCACGGAAAGGCCCAGCCAAATTATGTGTTTCAACACTGTGATGAGCTCATTCTTAGATAAATCTCTCTCACTAGGCTTTCAGTTTTAGGCAGTACTGAAATTCCTTTATCGCAAAAGAGCTATGAAATAAATACTTTATAATTGCATAATTGCAAGATTTTAGAAGGCATTTAAGAAAAAATGATATAGTCTAGAAAAGCAATTTTGAACAAAGAAATTATGTGAGCAGATAAGCAACAAGAGGATATATCCAAGTACAAAGTACAAACTAATTTTAATTTCAAACAACAAAAAAGAAAATGATTTTTTAGAATATTTTATTTTAAACTGATTTCATAATTATATAAAAATTACATGAAAAATAGTACAAATAGTTATTTTATATTCCTCACTCTGCTACACAGCAGGCAAAAGTTTTGAGGAGAAAACAGAGCTTAGATATTCTCAGTAGCTCGCCCAAGATATTTATCAACTACAAAGGGAGAAGGGAAAAATAGTAACTTTACAATGGAGAAACATAATAGACACCAACTAAACCAACTGATTAAGGTAAACATCTAACAAAATTTTCATCACCAGTGTGTCAAAAGAAAATCTTGTTTTTAACAAAAAGAAGATCTATCACCAAATGTCCACAACACACCCTTTGGGTATTATAAAATGAGAGTCTTATCATAGTTTAGTAATAAATTAGACATCAAGAAACCAAAAAGAAGCTATTTAACAGATTTGACTGTACTTAGAAATGTGTTTATGTGGGTCTTCATAGAGTTTTCAAGATTAGTATATTTTAACTAAATCAGGTGATTTTTTTTCTTCTTTTTCTTTCTCTATTTTTTTTTTTTTTTTTTTTTGTCTTTTCAAAACCTGGAAAATCTGGATACGCTAGCTTTGCATTCCCTCCTGGTGACTGCCACTTTTAGACAGAGAGAAGTCTGCAATGAGTCCTAATCCCCACCACTTCTATTGACTCATTTCTTAGCCATTTTACTTGTTACCTGTCTGGTTACACGGATGTAACCCGATCTGTGGGTTAAGCCTGTGTGCCCAGATATGTAGTACTATGCCACTTTGGAACCCCTCCCACTTTCTGGTCTGTGTGACCATCGTTTTTTTTTTTTCTTTTGAGCTTACAGAAAAAATAAGAGAGGAAATATAACTTAACACTTACCTCTGAGATGATATAATTAGAATGAGATTGTAAAAAAACTATTAACTTTGTATTGATGTATCTATGTATTGTTTGGCATGTTAAAATGAATATGCATTATCTGTAATTCAAAGGGAAGTCTCGTAACAAGGATACTATTAAAGACTAAAATAAAGACAGAAAAGGAGAGAGAGAAAAAGAAAAAAAAAAGAGAAAGAATTAAGTTGTCACTCTGATTGAGAATCATGGTCACATGCATCCTACCAGGATCAAATGTGGGAAAGAATTTCACATAAATGAGTCTAGTTTTGTCTAATGTAAGTCATATAGTTAATATTAAAAATTCTTAACAGATAGCACATCTGGGAAAAGGGAAAATGCTGTAATTTGAGGACACTAAATTCTTTCCCTTAAAGTGTTAAGAATTTATTGGTAGAATAAGAACAATTTTTACAGAAGTTAAATATGAAACAAAAATAAGCAAATAAATAGCATAGTTTAAATACAAGAGTGGCTATAATTTTCTAAATAATGTAATAGACATGTTTAGTACTTAAAAGTTATTTTTTAAGTTTAATAATTCAACTACGTTCACAACCTATTTAGGAAATAAGCAAGTAAGTGTCATCACTCTCGTATTTCAGATGAAAAAGAAAACAAGATAAAGATACTCAGAAGGCAGTGTAATCAACCATGTTTATACGAGGCTAGAAGTAGAAGCAAAATTATCTGATTTCTCCCTAGACCACAGGCCCTTTTACTATAATGTGATGTCTTAGAAACTTTTGAAAATGGTCAGATAGTGGAGTATTTAGTTTCATTTTTACAAGATTGAGACAGATTCTTAAAAAATTGATATTTGAACTCTAATTTAAGTGGAGGCCTATTAAGTTATCTTTAGAACATTTTCTCCTAATAGTTATCTGGCATTAGTCAGCCTCATTAGAATCTCCTGGGGTTGATACAGCCTCAGATTTGCAGTTGACAAAATACAGATTTTTTTGTCCCTGTCCCATAACTGAATTAGTAGTTCTGGGGTTAGCATTAAAAAATGTGGGTCTATAAAAAAACTTTCTAAGATTAAGGAACTTCTGACGTTTAAACAAATGTGGGAACTGCCAGCTTGCTAAAACGAAAAGGAGAGAAGAGATAATTCATGTATATTGAAAATGTGAGAAAAAATAAGAATTTTGAATGGGTTTTGTTGTAAAAGGAGACCAATGTGCAGACAAACTTGGCTTGAATGAAGAGTATAGGACTTTAATCTGGACAAGGTTAAATGCATGGATTTTAAAGTTGCTGTCAACTGGGCTCCATCTGGCCATGATTGTGCTGCTCTGAGAGTAGATTTTCTTTCCTCTCAAGGTCAGCGTCAATGTAGTCTTAAAACATCAACGGGAGTAAATTTGATTCTGCAGTAGCCTGGGGCTATTGCTTGTATTTTCTGTAGTTCTATGCCTGCATCTATTCCCAAATGCCCATTCAAATAATCATTCACATCATATATTAATAACAAAACTTGCAAGGTTAGACACAAAGTTTTCAACAAAAGTGCCCTGAGAAAAATAAATCCTAAATTTAATCTGTAAACTTTGGAATAATCAAAACTCTTTAATCAGTGGTTAATATTTACCTTGCATTGTTTTAGGGCAAATACTTTTGCAAAGTGGAGGGGCAGCTGAAGGAAGAATGTAATAAAAACCTTGTCAAACAAGAAAAATATTTAATAGGCCCCACGGATTATAATGCATGTTTGCACTAGTGTTAAATAGGAAAATTAAAAAAAAATTCATTGGTGAGAGAATTTAGAAAAAAAAGATTTGAAAATATTTGAGGAATAAATGTAGAAGTAGATAACTAGAGAAATGTCAAGAATGTCACTGAATTTAGTTTTCTAACAAAGTCATATTAGATATTATTTTAGTCAGATGCTCTTCTTTTAAAACAAGGGAGGCCCAGAGAATAAACTTATTTTAGGAAATATTGATTAGTTTACTTTTCAATATGTTAAAAAGTTTAAGGTGAACAGAAAGCTAGATGGAAATTGGAATGGTTTAAAGACGTGAATGTTCAAAAGTTGACCGTTAAGAAGTGGTTATGCATAAAAGTCAGACCTGGAAAGGACAAAAGTGGTTGTTGATATTTTACATTAAATTCTGCAGTGGTTTTAAAACATTGCCCCAGAAGTCTTTTGGTATTCTCCCATTGAGAGGCCATTTTGAATTTGGGCTGACCTGTGACTGCTTTGACCAATAGATTACAGCAGAAGTGACTGCCAAGACCAGCTCATTCTTTTAGGATGCTTTCTCTGAAAGATCTCTAAAAAATCATAGCCACCAGGCTGTGAGAAGCTAAAACCATATGAAGAATCTATGTTTTGGCTCTCTGGTCATCAGTAGCTGCTGAACACATCCTATAGCCTCTCAAGCCCAGGTCCAGACATATAAGTAACAAAGACATCTCAGAGGTGGATCCCCCAGCCTCAGCTCTTCTACCTCTTTCCTTTTGAGTATTTTCAGCTGTGATGTTCTTTCTAAATTCATGGAACACAGAATCCATGACCTTAATAAAAAAAATAAAAATAAAAATAAAAAACTTTAGGAGTCTGTATTATATAGTAATAGGAATAGGAAAGCCTCTGTTAATCATGCCAATCATTCAGATCTTTCCAACTGAGGCCTCAGACAAATGAAACAGACAGGAGTCATAGTGCTATGTCCTGCCAAAATTCCTGATCCACAGAATCCGCAAGCATTACAAAACATTTTTATTCCACTAAATTGAGCAGTAATAACTAAAGCATATAGTCTTTACAAACGTGATGAAATTCATGGATGTCTTCCCAACAGTGCACTGTTACTCAAAATATTGCTTAGATCTATTTCTCTATGGTTCTCAAATGTCTTTGTTTTTATCATACTAATAAAAATAGTTAACATTGAGTAGGTGCTTATGGGCAAATTCAAGAGCAATTTATCTGAAAAAATTGAACAGTCATTCACAATAAAATACTCTAGTTATCCTTATTTAACATATACAGTGCTAACATATACCACATGTACCAAAGCTCTATAAGGTAGGTATTATTATTATTAGTCCAATTTTACATTTAAAGAAACTGAAGCTCAAAGCAATTAGAAATTTTTTCCCAAATTTATGGGATTAGCTATGGAGAAAGTACATAAATGGATAGTCCGTCTTGAAATTTATGCTGTTAACTCCAATACTAACATGTCTCTCAATTAAACCTAGAGAAGAGAGCTACCTCAACTAAGACTAAACACTTGGTTACAGATTATGTTTAGACTAAATTCAGGTTTCTTGACTTCAATTCCATGCTTCTTTATTCAGTCTGCCTCAACAAATGACACTAATAATTTTTCTACTTTTCCATGTGAAATAAACAGTAATTAAGTTAATTAAGATGTGTTTTTCTAAAAATGTAAGGCTGAAAACCCTACACAAGATGTACATTGGGCATAGCAGGATACCAATCAGGGGTCATTAAATAAAAGCAAGTTAATTAAGGACATTAAACTGTTTCTAGGTAGGGTGATCTGACCTAAAAAATACACAGCCTTTTCCTGCTCTATTAAATTTGAATTGTGCCCTTGTAGATCCCTGCCTTTTGGAAAAAGCCAAAAGATAACTGGAAGTAGAAAATTAGAACATCAGAGGATATTTACAATCACAGAGGAATGTCTTATTAAATGTGCCTAAATAGTTTTCATTCTGGATGTTTTAACAAGACAGAAGTGCTTCTTATGAAAGACAAGTGCTTTCCTCCTCCTGCCCCTCAGGTTGATGTTCTTTCACTGGGAAGGATGCATGGAAACTGAAAAAAAGACATACAGAAAAAAAGAGCTATGTCAGCTAAATGAATTGACTTATGTTCAGTTAATAGACAGCTGTTCATGTTAATGCCCTCTCATGCCCTCTTTCACTAGGCTACATTCAGAGAAGAGGTATATTTGCACGTTTTCTTTCCCACAGTTCCTTGGGCATGTGTTATCTCTTTTGCATCATCACTTTATATTTGAGCTAACAGAGGCTTCCATATTAGGCAATTTATATGACAGTTTGTTTGGCCCAGTTGTTTTTCAAGTATCTTTAATATCATCTTTATTCTATTATTTGTGCCTCTGATAATTTTAACCAGGAAGATATAAACAACTTTTGAAAAAAAATGGCACAGCTCTTTTCTATTTTAATGCCCTTTGTTGTCATTCCTGTACTCAGTTTTCTTTTGTAATTAAAAAATATTTAGTACAATCAGTGATTTATTTCCACATTTAAACTTGGAAATCCTCTTCACCAATATCCTTATCAATTTCTTTCTTATTGATAACATGTTCATGCTGTAAATTGCTTTAGTATTATTAATTTCTTGCTTCCTTTCTTCTAGGAACTGTTGAGCAACTGATTTTTGATTATTTCCTGAGTTGTTCTGCAGGCTTAAAAGGATAGTTTCTTGTTGGTCAAATCACAGAAAAGTCTTATACAAGAATTATCATCGGGTCAGGTTCTCAGACTTACATTGTAATTAATTGCTTAGCCTCATTACTTCCACACTATATAATAGTTTTACTCTTTGTTCTTTCTATTAAACTGGTTTTACTTTAGAATTTTATTTCACTGTAATGAATGCCATAAGAATATTCTTTAATTCGATCTTTATTATTATTATTATTATTATTTTGAGACGGAGTCTCACACTATCGTCGGGGCTGGAGTGCAGTGGTGTGCAATCTCGGCTCACTGCAACCTCTGCCTCCTGGGTACAAGGGATTCTCCTGCCTTAGCCTCCCGAGTAGCTGGGATTACGGGCGCCTGCCACCATGCTTGGCTAATTTTTTGTATTTTTGAAGAGACGGGGTTTCACCATGTTGGCCGGGCTAGTCCCCAACTCGTGACCTCGTGATCTGCCCACCTCGGCCTCCCAAAGTGCTGGGATTACAGGCATGAGCTACCGCACCCAGCCTCGGTGTTTATTTTTACAAACAAGATAGCACACATTTCCCTCCAACACCATTTTAAAATAAAGCTTGTCATTTCTATTTGACCTTTTGTTATCTCTTCCTGATTTTCTGAGAATGATTTATACTAAATATTATATCTTTTATATTGTGTACATATATATGTTATTTATAATCCCAAATCTGAAAATCTGAATTCCAAAATACTCCAAAATCTGACTTTTTGAGCACAGCACTGACATGACACTCAAAGGAAATGCTCTTTGGAGCACTTTGGATTTTGGATTTTCAGATTAGGGATACTTTACTGTTTCAAAATCTGAAAATCTCTGAAATCTGTAACATTTCTGGTCTCCAGTGTTTTGGATTGGGAATAGTCAGTCTGTAACATACATGCATATTACACTGTTTTCTTTAATTAAAGTAATTGCATTAATTTGTCTAAGCTAGGGATGTATCAAAAGTACATATTTCATTTTGATCCTTAAATCAATTTTGACATATTTCTTCTTATGATTAAATACACATGATTCATAGAAGGAATAAGGTCCTCCACTGGGATATTTTTGTTTTGTAAAAGACTTTCATTATACAGCTCTGTTGGCTATTTATCCAGACCCAGCTCCTGTCATAAACCTTTATGCTTTATGTTACAGTAATAATGAATTATTTGCAATTCCTAAAATATCACAATTGCATTATATAATTCCAATTGTTGGCATTGAAGCCAAGGACTGTGATTTTTCCATAGTTATTGTCTCAACAACTAGCAGTATGGTGGCATAAATATCTGTTGAAACAACAAACAGCTTTTCTTTCACAGTAGTTACTACATAAATATTTGCTGAAAGAAATTAATAAACAGCTTGTCTTTCCAACATTTCTTGTATTTGAAATACTTCCATCTAATCTTTCTTTATTATCTGCATGCTTTCTCCTAAGTATGAGCCATTTACTCACCAATTTGAGTTTTATTTAGCTCCACAATCTTGAAGCATTTTAGCATGGCGAGATGATTTGAATTGCCTTAATGACAGTCAGGCATATGAAACAGGTTTGCTAAATCCTACTTTTCTAGACTTTTTCAGGGACCCTAGAACAGCATTTTGAAACAGCAATTATAACAAAATTATTTCAATGTATTAATATATACATATTTTTAAATTCTGAGCAGGTGTTGATTTTTTTTTATAACAAGAAACCTTTCAGAAGTGAAAGATAACAGATTTATGATCCTTGTCAATAAAGCAAGTATAGGCAATTTCACTTAACAGTTTTAATGAAGGAATTGTAGCACCGAGTCTGTTGCAAAGTTCTTGATAAAAGTGCTACTGTTTGTGATGAAAATAACTATCACTGTAGAAACATGATTGAATGTGCATAAGATGACTTCATCTAGGTCCAATTACTCTTATTTTAATATCATTTAAAATGAAATCATATTGGGCTTCAAATGGGTTTTCATATCTAGAGCAATGACTGCCATTAGTACAGGTAGTTTATAGCTCAAATTTTTACCTTTGTATTTACCTAGTCTCACTGTTTTGCGCTGTCTCCCTTCAGTCCCCTGATTAAATGATATCCTGTACATTCCAAAAAGCTCAGTGCAATGTTGGTTTGGGGAGAACTCAATGGAGCTTATATAATGATGCATTTGGTAATCAGTTATGGCAAAATACACAGTTATTAACCAGAAATTATAATACCCTTGTTGACTTTTTTAAGCACTCTCTATTATCTTTAGCTTTATAATCAAGATTACATCTTGGGTAGCATATAGTTTATTAATACTTTCTAACATATAATAATGAAAGGGTGTGTGTGTGGGTGTGTAAGTGTGTCTATGACAGAATAGTCTTTTTGGTTTTACAAAAACCAAACTAGATAAATTTTGTTTATTTATATCATTTCTGTATTCAATATTTATCATGAAGTACATATTAAATAATTATTTTGTAAACTTTATGGCGGTATTTAAAATGCACAGTCTTTATTGTAACAAAGTAATACTTACTAGGCTTAATCTGGCAAACGTGAGCAGAAGGGATTTGCCAGTAGGAATACTAAATGCAGGGATTTACAAGGAGAATACTGCAACTTGTCCTTTGTAATTTTGCAATAATATCTGAATATCAAGGCACCTATTCTTGATCACCAAATTTTGCTTTCATTCAGCCCACAGAGGCTGTTACAAATCCTTCCCAAACACCCTTCCTTAAGCAGAGAATCCCACCCGCTTCTCCTACGCTCAACAGGCAACCTTGCTTCTTATTTAAGAAAAAAAAAATAGAAGCCATCTGTTGGAACTTTTCTAAATTTTCTTCTTTTCCACCTCTAAAGTTGCCTAGAGGGAACAGAAGCCCCTTCTATACACTCGAGTATGCACCTTTGCATCTTTTTGGTAAAGTTGATCTTTCTGGTCTAAGTTCCTTTATTTTCAATCTCTAACCCTATAATGAATACTGCTTCCTCCCAAAGCACACACTCAAAAAAAAAAAAAGAAAATAAATAAACAAAAAAGTGCTCATATTTCCACTTCCAACCACATTGTGCCAGTTTTTTAATCATCAAATTTCCCCAAAATAACTTAGCCTCTCAATTTATTTCTTCCTCATCCCTCCCTTTCCCTTTCACTATATATTTCTTGAGTCAAAATATTTATTAAATACTTAATATGCACAGGCTATTTTGCTATATGCTGGACTATAGCTGATATGGTTTGGCTGTGTCCCTACCCAAATCTCATCTTGAATTATAGTTCCCATAATCCCCATGTGTCATAGGAGGGACCCAGTGGAAGGTAATTGCATCATGGGGGCAGTTTTCCCCATGCTATTCTCATGATAGTGAGTAAGTTCTCATGAGATCTGATGGTTTTACAAGGGGCTTTCCTGACTTCACTCAGCTCTCATTCTTCTCCTTCATGCCACCATGTGAAGAAGGATGTGTTTGCTTTCCCTTCCGCCATAATTGTACATTTCCTGAGGCCTCCCCAGCCCTGTAGAACTGTCAGTCAATTCAACCTTTTTCCTTTGTAAATTACCCAGTCTCGGGTGTTTCTTCTTAGTAGCATGGAAGGAACTAATACAGTAGCCAAAGGAAATATCCTGCTTAAAAGTCACAGTTACACAAGTCTGACCAATAATAACACAATTACAATACATTTTGATAAGTACTATGAAAACATAATTGAGAAATATATGAAAGAGAACTGCTATTCCTTTTGTTTGTTTGTTTAATTTAAGTTCTGGCATACACATGCAGAAGAACGTGCAGGTTTGTTACACCGGTATATATGTACCATGGTGGTTTGCTGCACCTATCACCCTATCATCTAGGTTTTAAGCCATGCATCCATTAGCTATTTGTCCCTCCCCTCACCCCTCATTCCTTGACAGCCTATTTCATAAGTTAGACATTCTTTAAAATTCAGCTAGAGAAAAAGAAACATATCCAACACATATTCAAGAGTTACCCATTTATCTTCTCATTGGCTTCAGTTAATAATGTCATGTCCAGGGTCAGGTTCCAGCCCATGCTGAGGTCTGAAGGGAGTGAGTGCAAGAGTGGCAGAGAGCTGAAAGAACACTTGGGGGGCTGTAGGCAGGTGAAAGATGGTTTTATTCAGCAGCTTCCTTACACTGTCTGTCTCTGTCTTAGTTGCCTGCTCTGGTTCTGCAGCTCCTTCCACTCTCATGCATAGCTGCACGGCTGGCTCTCCCTTACAGGGTCAACAGCTTAACTCTTTCTCTCTCTGGGTGCGAGCAAGCTGAGCTGGGTCCTGGCTCCCCCCGTCTATCTGAAAGACAGAAAGCTCTGGCTCCCCCTCTTTTTCTCTGGGTGCGAGTGTGCCCATACAGTGTCAGCAGGACAGTTATACCTTTTACAGTCACTAGTTGCTCTGAGCCAGGTTATGAGCCTTCCCATGTTATGGCTACGTAGCTGTGATTATGTAATAAGTGGAGTTACGCTCCTGCGCTCCAAACTCGCTGAGTCACACAGGATGTTTACCTTGGCCTATGCCTGCCTGGCTGCAGTGCAGGCACATTCCTTACAAATAAACATTTCCTGAGAAACACCTACATGCTGGGCACTCTATTAGGCATTAAGTATTGATAACAGAATGAAACTGGCATGGCACTCAGGTAAGTGAATATTTTGTGATGGTAATGGGATAACTATAAAGGCATAGGAGAAGTGCCTATTCCAGCCTGGGGATAGCAGATAAAGATTCTAAGGGTATCATTTTTTATTTAAGCATAGGATCCCTGCAATTAGCAGGGTGAAACCTTGAAGGGACAGAGGGTGCCTATACACAGGCTAGCATAGGGCTCTCAAGTTTTTCCATAAAACTTTACTACAGAAGATAATGTTTCATATTCTCAGGGGCTCAAAATGTTATGCATCAAGAACAAGATTTCCCCACTTTAGTTTAAAATGTATAGCAAATTGTACATACTTCTGATAAGGAGCTTAGATTTTATTATCTGAATTATACAGGAAGAAAACAGAGGGTATTTAGATGGAAAGTGACATGATTATATTTAATATTTAGATATGTCATTTTGTCAGCCTTGTTAAGAAGAGGCTCAAGTCAGGTTGGGATTACAAATTGATGCTGGAGTTAAAAGTCTTCTCACAGGTGCAGAGTATGAATGAAGATACTGACCATAATAATGAAGAGAATGATAGAGATTTGAAATATTAAGGAAATATGATGCAATGCCTTTATTGGCTATTTGGGGGAGGAGTTTAGGACTGAAAGAGGAGTCCCTGACAACTCTCAAGTTTATAGGCTGCACTTCTGAGTGAAAGAAGGTGCTCTTTATTGAGCTGTGTAACATAAAAGGAGAAGTTTTGCAGGAAGGAAAGATTATAGTATAACCAATTAAAGAAAAATCTCTTCATTTCTGTATTGATTTTTATATTGTTGTGTAACAAATAACAACTATAGCAGCTTAAAAACAACACTTATTTATTAACTCATTGCTATAGAGGTCAGAAGTCCAGGCATGACATGACTGGGTTCTCTGCCTGGGCATCATCAGACTGAAATAAAAGTGTCCACTGGGGCTGGAGTTTCCATTTGAACTTTACGCTTTTCTTCCAGTCTCACTTGTTGTGGTAGGTTAAAAACTGACCCACCAACAGGTACTCTCATCATAATCACTGGGACCTGTGAATGTTACTTTATCAGGCCAAGTCTTTGCAGATGTGATTAAGTATCTTGTGGTTATTCTGGTGGTCCCTAACTGCAACCAAGAGGGAGGCAGAAGGATGTTTGACACATACACACACTGAAGAGAAAGCTATGTGAAGATAGAGCAGATAGAGAGTTGAAGATGCTGGCCTGGGAAATTGAACTAATGTGGCCACAGAATGCTGGCAACCACTAGAAGCTGAAACAGGCCAAGAACATTCTCCCCTAGAGCCTTCAGAGAGAGTTTTGGCCCTGCTAAAATCTTAATTTTGGCCCAGTAATACATATTTTGGACTTAATAGATTTCAAAACTGTGAGAGGATACATTTCTGTTGCTTTAAGCCACCAAGTTTGTGGTAATTTATTATAGCAGCCACAGGAAATTAATATGCTAGTTGTTGGCAAAATTGATATTCCTGTGGTTGTACAACTGAGGTCTCCATTTTCCTAATAGATCATGGCCAAGACAACTCAGTTTCTTTCCATGTGGTTCTCATATCAATGCATACCTACATGGATGTTTGCTTTCTTTCAAACCATATGGAGTGAGTCTCATTTACTTTCCATTCTGTAATCAGCTGGAGAAAACTCTCTGAATCTAAAGGGCTCAGGTAATGAGGTCAGGCCCACCAGGATAATCTTAAGGCAACTGATTTGAGACCTTATTTATATCTGCAAAATCCCTTTACAACAGTTTCTAGTGTTTGATTAAATAAGGGAGAAGTTGTGTGTATAAAATTTGGGGAGCCATCTTAGAATTCTTCCTACCACTCTCTCATTATCCATATGCTGTTTCCTATATCAGTATGACGAGAAGAATCACCTGGGCGTTTGATAAAAATGCTTATTCCAAGACCTCAATTCAGACTTACAGAAACAAAATCTCTAGGATTAGAATGTGGGAACATGCTTTTCTTAGCTTCCCTATGAGAATCTTAAAATCAGTCTACTGAATACTGCAAGTCTGTCCTTGCAGAGTATACCAGATCCACAAATAAATCTAAACTTCTAAAACTGGCCATAAAATGACCATTTATGTATTTCTCAGTCCTTGAAATAGCCATTTCACAGTCTGTATCAAAAGTTTTGAGAGAGAAAGCGGTTGCTAGCTCTCTACAACTAGATGTTGTTAGAATTCTGTTCTCTCAATCAGATAAATTTAATTAGAAATATGTTATGACTCAATAAGAAGAAATTATTATTAATTTTGTTGGGAGATAATTACATAGTGGTGGTGTACTAAAAAAGAAGTCCATACATATTTAAAGATGGATGCAGGGGTATTGTGAGTGAAAAGACATAATGTCTGAGATGTGTGTTTAAAAAGCAGATGGAGACTAAATAAGATTGACATAATGTTGCATATTTTCAAACTATATACTTTGAAGTTTCTTATACAATGTCTCTACTTTCAGCAATGGGGCTTCCTTAGCAATAATCTATAATGTTATTGAAGCCTCCAAAAAAGAAAACTGAGTTTTTGTTTCAACAGTTGGGTAAGAATCACCTGCCAGTCTAAAACAACCTTGAATACTTATGTGATCAAAGAACACACTTTTGGCCAGGTGCCGTGGCTCACGCCTGTAATCCCAGCACTTTGGGAGGCCAAGGCGGGCGGATCTCCTGAAGTCAGGAGTTTGAGATCAGCCTGGCCAACATGGTGAAACCCTGTCGTCTCTACTAAAAATACAAAAAACAAACAAAAACAATAGCCAGGCATGGTGGCGTGTGGCTATCGTCCCAGCTACTTGGGAGGCTGAGGCAGTAGAATCCCTTGAACCCAGAGAAGGTGGAGCTTGCAGTGAGCCAAGATTGCACCACTGCACTCCAGACTGCAACTCAAAAAAAAAAAAAAAAAAAGAAACACTTTCGTGTTTGAGCTATCATTTGTTTTAGTCTATTTTTATAATAGTTTAGCCTGCCCTAATGAACATGACAAAATTTTATTTTCTATGTTCTTCTGAAAAATAAAACAGAACAAAACAAAACTAAGTTAAACATCAGGAAACATTAGCTGTTGATCTAAAATAATACTAATGAAATAATTATTAGATTATTTCCAAAATTTATAATACCTACTGAGATATAGATATCGCTAATCCTAGGTAATGTTAAATATTTTTAAAAGAATGTTTTGTTAATAGAGATGTACTGCTACACTGGTTAAAGTAATAAAATAACCTGATCAAATTTTTGTATTATATAAATGTGTTTGTTATACAAATTTAAATTATAAAGTTCATAGCATCTAATTTGTAGTTTTGAAGGAAAATAATATTAGTAAGGTATGAAAATATTTTACGTGATAGTTTATATTTTTCTCATTCATTCATTCAAAATATTTTATTGAACACATACTATCAGCAAATAACTTTCATTATACAGTATACTAGTAAAAAGAAAAAATAGATAGGCAATTACATTGCAAACAAATTTAGTGCCATGTAGGACAAAATGCAAATTACCAAGAACTCAGCAGCAAGGTAAATTTGAGACTTGCTGGAACAAGTTTAATGATATTCTGTCCAAGGAATTATTGCACAGAATTGTTGAATATTTCAGTAATATGTATGTATAAAAACACACATAATAAGCATTTTAGTATCTTTTTTAGCTGGATCCTTAAGACAATAGATGCCAAATACTAAAATGAATGAATAACAATTCCACAGAATGTCTAAGATTTGATTCTTTTGCAGTAGACACTCTGATGGAGGTTGGTTTTCAGGATATTTTTTCAAGATCAACTTTTATGGAAAAGGAGAAATAAATGAAGTGGGATTGGGTAGAAGTCACCCTGCAATGCCGGTCCTTCAAAGCCTCAGTCAACCCTATCCGAAACTCTATAACAATGTGCCTTATAGCAGCAGGATTTATAATCCTTTGGGTATATGATGACTTCATGTCCTTTGTAGGGACATGGATGAAGCTAGAAACAATCATTCTCAGCAAACTATTGCAAGGACAAAAAACCAAACACCGCATGTTCTCATGCATAGGTGGGAATTGAACAATGAGAACACATGGACACAGGAAGGGGAACATCACACACCGGGGCCTGTTGTGGGGTGGGGGGAGGGGGGAGGGATAGCATCTGGAGATATACCTAATGTTAAATGACGAGTTACTGGGTGCAGCACACCAACATGGCACACGTATACATATGTAACTAACCTGCACGTTGTGCACATGTACCCTAAAACTTAAATAATAATTTAAAAAAACCAATACGCCCTATCAGAAATATCCTCTATTGGCTCAAAATGGCTGCATTTTTTATACCTCTGAATGATGTAGATCATTCAGGAAATAGCATACTCTTGTGAAAAACGGTTCTATGAACTTGATGCAAACCCTGAAATAGACAACAGCTGGAGACTGAATTGGCAGCTAGTGCAACAAGTCTTCCAATTAACAAGGATCTAAGAGGCACAACTTTATGTACCCTGGAACTTGGGAGATATAGTAAACTAGGATTTTCCTCAGTCTAATATAACTACTCTCTAAATGTACTGTCTATGGAGAAAGGAAAGGTGGCTGCATTAGGATTTGCCTCATATCCTAGAGTTTTCCAGAGCAAAGGATGCTTAGAACACCTACCCCATGTACCAGATCAGAGCTATGAACATGTAGGAGCTAGCATGGCTTGTTTTAAAACCATCCAAGACAGCTTGCTAAGGGGCTGAGAAGACCTCAACAGAAAGAATATGAAGGTGCATCTACAAATATCCAGGTATCCACAAAGGAGTTGAAGCCAACAAGCCAGAATAAAGATGCATGTTGATTATTGAACCAAGGTTGTCCTTTTGACTAGAAGTACCTAGAAAGCTCTTTTATTATAAAAAATAATCAGAAGAATATAGGATATGTCTTACTTTTTCTCTACAGAGATGGGGAAGAATTCATCTTGAGAATAAGATGAATGGAGAATGATGGAAAAGAATCTGATTGTGTTTCGTATACGTGCTACCTGTTCCAAAAAATTATTACACAAATTCGGCTTCATATTATTGTCTGCTTACATCATTGTGCCTAAATTATCTCTCATTTTTCTAAATAGGAATGAAATATAAACATGAAGTTATCATGCTTTATTTCTTCTTAGGTATCCTGAATAGCTCATTTATTCTTTGGAAATGTTGAAAAAAATGCTGGTTACCACAGCTTATGCATAACTTGCATTTGAAAACCACCAGAAATATCAAAATTAGCAGGAATGATTACCTGTCAAATTAACCCATTTGTGCCTGAGGTTGCAATTTTTTTAATTTTTGCAATCAGACCTTGGTGATGACCTTGAGCAGTAGGATATAAATAAATTTCAAATAGAAGCATCAGAACTGTAAGCTGGTCCCCTGTATTTATTTTTTTAATCACTTGAAATTAGTTGGCATCTTGCTCAGATAATAGAATAGGGAGTGTTGTCTTTGATAACAATATAGCTTAGTTTGGACAACATTAGGAGCAATGCTAATAAACCATAGGCCTTGATACATAACTATTACCTGAAAGAATGGATTAATATGATCTATTCCAGAGCTGTAATTTTTTTGCCTATAGCTATATTTTTCCTCTCATAACACATGGTGGTTACTTAATCTTTACTTGACTGAACTGGCCTACTCTATAACCAGTGAAATAACTCAGTTGTAGTTTTAAACCTGGAGTATGTTCACTGACAAATTACAACAAAGTGTAATCATTCAGACTTAAAAAGAAAATGACTACATATTGCTTTTTTCACCTCCTTATGTAAGTTACCACTCTTCATAGTTAGTGAGTGACATTATTGCTGAGAATAGTCACCTTGTGTAAAAATATAAATCAATCATTGGAGTAATCATATCCTCATGGAATAATAGCACTACAGAGCTTGAAGAATCTTAGCAATTATCTAATGTAATGGTTTTCCAACAGGATCTGTGACAATTAAATTTTCCCAGTGATGTCACAGGACTACTTTGGGAAAAGAGACCTGATTTCTGGATGTCATTTTCTCCTCGCAGTCAAAATACATAGATTTTTTTTCTCTCTTCAATAGAGTTTGGTAAAAATAGAGTTTGATTTACTAAAATAAAGTTCTAAGTTACAGATATAACTTGAAATACTTATTATGTATATGAGAAAATGTCACAGGTAGGTTCTTAAATATGCATAAAATTAAGTAGTGGAGGAGAAAAGGTTACAGTGATATAAACGTATATTAGTTGTCTTTTATTTAAGTAATGTTTATATTTTCAAATGCTTATCTCCATAAAATATTTCTGCATTTCTTATCTATAATTAATGTCCCTTTTAAAACTCCTAGTATTACCTTTTTCCTTTTTTCTGTTAAAATACACACAACATACAATTTACTATTTTGAACAATTTTAAGTTTACAGTTGATTGATATTGAGTACATTCATAATATGTTGTTATCACCATCATCCATCTCTATAACTCTTTTCATCTTGAAAAACTGAAAATGTATGCTCATTAAACAACACTTCATTTTCCCCTTCCACACCCTCTGGTAACCACCATTCTCCTGTTTATCTCTACAATTTTGACCACTCTAAGTACCTCATTTATCTGGAATCATACAATATTTGTCTTTTTGTGACTGGCTTATTTCACACAACATAGTGTTCAAAAGGCTTATCTATGTTGTAGCATGTGTTGCAATTTCCTTCCTTTTTACAATAGAGTAATATTGCATTGAAAGTATATATCAATTTTGCTCACCCATGCATCTGTCCACGGACACTTGGTTGCTTCCGAAATTTAAATACTGTGAATAATGATGTTATGAGAAAAACCCAGATTTGTGTAGAAAAAGATTTCCCCAAACTGGGAGGGACGTGAGAGACCAAAGAATGACTGAGACAAGTCTGGCCCGGCGAGTAGATGAGTTTATCAGAACTTATATACAGGGTACTCTTGGATGGCAGCAGGACAGCTCTAGAGATCTGTACTGCATTCCATTTCTCAGCTGCTTCTAAGCTAATTTTCTGATTCTTTGCCTACTGTGTGAATGCAATGGGACTGTTTCCTTTGGCATCTTCCCAGATATGCTCCAGGATGTTTGGGTTCTTAAGGATACCTGCTTCTTGGCTGAGTACTGACCAGCCTTCAGACTTCAAGCAGAGGACACAAACACTTAAGTAAACTAGTGAGAAACCTGTTACACTACAAGTGATGCTAAGACCATGACTATAGGAACATTTTTTAAGATCATGTTATAAATTCTTTTGGGTATATACTCAGAAGTGAAATTACTAGATAATATAGTAATTATATTTTTATTTTTTTAAAAAACTGCCATACTGTTTTCCAAAGTGGCTGTACTATTTTTACATTACCATAAACAGTGCACACAGGCCGCAGTTTTTCACACCTTTGCCAATGCCTGTTATTTTCTGTTTCTTTTTTTTTTCTGGATGTTTGTTTTTCCTAATCATAGCTATTCTAATGAGTATGAAGTTGTAGTATTTCATTGTAGTTTTGGTTTGAATGTTCTTAATAATTAGTGATATGGAATATCTTTTTATGTGCTTATTGGTCATTTGTATATCTTCTTTGGAGAGATTTCAAGTCTATTGTCCATTTTTAATTAGATTTTTTATTTTTGTTGTAAAAATTCTGGGTATTAGTCCTTTGTCAGATATATAACTTGCAAATACCATTCCGTGGGTTGAATTTTATCTGTTGATATTTTCTTTCACATATGTGTATATATATGTGTGTATATGTATATATATATACATATACACACATATATATATAAAATTTCTTATGAATTTTAACTTGTCTATTTTTCTGTTGTTGCCTGTGCCTTTGATGTCATATCTAATAAATCATTGCCAAATTCAACGTTGTGAATCTTACGACTTTTGTTTTCTTCTAAAAGTTTTATAGTTTTAAGACATATTTAGGTCTTTGATATATTTTGAGTTAATTTTTCTATATAGCATTGGGTAAGGCTTCAGCTTCATTATTTCGCATGTAGACATCCTGTTGTCCCAGCACCATTTATTCAAAATATTGTCCTTTCCCCATTGAATTGTCTTGGAATCCTTGTCAGAATCATTTGACCATATATGCAAGTGTTTATTTTTGAACTGTCTATTCTATTCAGTTCTTTGATATGATTGTCTTTATGCCAGCACAACACTGTTTTTTGTTTGTTCGTTTGTTTTGAGATGGAGTTTCACTCTTGTTGGCCAGGCTGGAGTGCAGTGGCGTGATCTTGGCTCACTGCAACCTCTGCCTCCCCGGTTCAAGCAATTCTCCTGCCTCAGCCTCCCGAGTAGCTGGGATTACAGGTGTACACCATCAAGCACAGCTAATTTTGTATATTTAGTAGAGACAGGATTTCACCATGTTGGCCAGGCTGGTCTTGAACTGCTGACCTCAGGTGATGTGCCCACCTCGGCCTCCCAAAGGGTTCGGATTACAGGCATGAGTCACCACTCCCGGCAACAACATTGTTTCGATTATTGTAGATTTGTATTAAGTTTTGAAATCATGAAGTGAATCTTCAAAGTTTTCCCTTCTTCATAAGGTTGTGTTGGCTATTTGTGGTTCCTAAGAGTCCACAAGGTGAATTTAGAAGGTGAATTTTTATATTTCTACCAGAAAATGTCATTGGGATTTTTATAGTGATTTAATTTAATCTGTAGATTGCTTTGGATATTTGACAATATTAAGTCTTTTAATCCATGAACATGGGATGCGTTTCCATTTATTTATGTCTTTTAAAAATTTTCCTTCAGCAATGTTTTTTAGTTTTCATTATACAATTCTTTTGTCTCCTTGGCTAATTTAATTTCTAAGTATTTTATTTTATTCTATTATAAATAATTTAAAAAAATTTTTCTTTTCACATTGTCCACTGTTAGTGTATAGAAATGCGACTGATTTTTGTTTGTTAATTTTTATCTTGCTACTTGGCTGAATATATGTATTAGTTCTTAAATGTTTGTGGAATCTTTAGGAGTATCTACATATAAGATCACATCATCACTGAACAGGAATAAGTGTATTTCTCCCTTTTTACTTGGGGTGCCTTTTATCTTCATAATTTTTTTAAAAACTGTCATACTGTTTTCTTTTTCTTGCTTAATTTCTCTGACTAGAACTTCTAGCACTATGCTAAATAGAAGTAGCGGAAGCAGGTATCCTTGCCTTGTTCCTAATCTTAGAGAAAAAGCTTTCAGTCTTTATAGAGTATTATGCTTGCTGTGGATTTTTCATATATGGCTTTTATTATGTTGTGATAGTCTTTTATATTTCTAGTTTGTTGAGTATTTTTATCATGAAGTGTTGCTGAATGTCACTTTTTCTTCACCAATTGAAATGGTCATATTGATTATTTTTCTTCATTCTGTTAATGTGTTGTATTACATTAATCAATATTTGTATGCACAGGACAGTTCGCTGGGTGGCCTTGGATCGACTCAGTTTTCCCCTTTACTCAGTTACAGTTCTCAAGATTAATTGTTAAAACGTGCTTGGAATGTAATGTCCTGAGATAGGAAGAGACTGACAGGAACAGCTCAGGCTCTGTTCTAGTCCTCACCCCCACCATAGAAACAGGATGTACTTCAATTCTTCAGCCCAGTGAATCACATTTTACTCTAGGGTATAAGACCAAGAGCTTGCTGTTTTCCAGTCTTCTTCAGCTTTCCAGTTGGTGGTAAGACTCCATCTGCAACCAGGCAGCTTTCCTCATCCTTGGGAAACTGCTCAGATTGAATCCTAAGATTTTACTGTTCCTTGCTGCCTGTCTGTAAGTCATAAACCCTCTTTATTTACCTTGCAAGCATGGGTGTTCTGTCTTATCAGATGCAAACAAGTTGGAAACCAGCATACTGTCTGTTGAAATATCCTTGCATTCTAGGAATAAATCCTCCTCAATCGTGTTATATAATCCTTTTGATTTGCTGTTGAAATTAGTTTGTTAGTATTTTATTGAGGATTTTTGCATTATCAATGTGTTATATGGGATATTGGTCTGTATTTTTCTGTACTGTCTCTGTCTGGCTGGTAGCAGAGTAACGCTGGCTTTACAGAATAAGTTAAAAAGTGGTCCTTCCTTTTCATTTTTTTGTGTGAAAAGCTTAATAAAGGTTGGTTTTAGTTTTCCTTTAAATATTTGTTAGAATTCATCAGTGAATCAATCACCTCTGGGACTTTTTGTCACTGTTGTTGAAAGATTTTTGATTACTAATTTAAGGTCTTTACAAGTTATAGGTCTATCCTGATTTTATATCTCTTTGTTACTTAGTCTTGGCACGTTTTGTTTTTCTAGAAATGTATATATTTTATCTAGGTAATCCAGTTTGTTGGTGTACAATTGTTCGTCATACTACTTTATACTCCTTTTTTGATTTCTGTAGATTCAGTAGTAATACCTCACCTTCATTTTTGATTTTGGTAATTGGAGCCTTTTGTTTTTTTTCTCAGTCCATCTAGCTAAAGGATAACTAATTTTGTTGATCATTTTGAAGAATTAACTTTGGTTAAATTAATTTTCTCTATTGTTTTTCCTATTTTGTTAATCTATCCTCTAATACTTATTATGTTCTTTCTTATTCTTTGGGTTTAGTTTGTTTTTTCCCCCCCTAGGTCCTCACATCGTAAAATTAGATTGTTTATTTCAGATTTTTCTTGTTTTTTTTTTGTTTTATTTTTAACAAATGAAAGCATTTATAGCTATAAACTTCCCTCAGCACTGAAGTCACTATATTTCATGCATTTTTGTATGTTTTTGTATGTTTTTATTTTCATTAATCTCCAAATATTTTCTGATTTCCCTTGTGGTTTCTTCTTTGACCATTGGTTGTTTAACAATGTGTCAATAAATTTTGACATATTTGTGAATTTTCCAGTTTTACTTCTATTATTGATTTCTAATTTCATTCTGGCATGGTCAGAAAACATACTTTGATATTTATCTTTTAAAATATATTGGGACTTAACTTGGGCTAACATATGGTCAATAGGGGATCATGCTCCATGTGAACTTGAGAAGAAAAGGTATGCACATGTGTATGCTGGGTAGTGTCCTGTATATGTCTACGACATCTAGGTAATTTGTTATGTTGTCTAATTCCTTTGTTTTTAAAATTTTTGCTTATCTTTCTATTTGTTCTACCAATTTTTGAGAGTTGGGTGTTGAAGTCTACAGCTATTATTGTAGAACTATGTATTTCTCCTCTCAATTCTGCCAGTTTTTGCTTTATATATGACCTCTTATTAAGTGTATAACGGTTTACAATGTTAATTTTCTTGTTGCATAAACACTTTTATTAATACATAATGTCTGCCTTTGTCTCACGTAAATCTCTAATTTGTCTGATACTGGTATATAGAGTTAGTCCTGTCCTTTTTGGTTACTCTTCGCATGTAAATCTGTTTTGTCCTTTCACTTTCAAACCATTTGTGTCTTTGGATCTAAAGCGAGCGTCTTGTAGACAGCGTATAGTTGAATTATATGTTGTTGTCCATTCTGCTAATCTCTGTCTTTTGGTTGCAGAGTTTAATCTATTTACATCATGATAATAAGGTAGGACTTACTGCTGCTATGTTGCTAAATGTTTTCTATGTCCCCTGTATCTGTTTTGGCCCTCATTTCCTGCATTTCTGACTTCTTTTCTATTTAGCTGATTTTTGTAGTAAAATGCCTAAATTCTCTTCTCACTTCTTTTTTTGTATATTATATAGCTATTTTCTTTGTGGTTACCATGGGGATTACATTTAACATCTTAAACTTATAACAACCTATATTTATAACAGTTTAACTTCTATAACATAGAAAAGCTCTGCTCCTTTACAGTTCCAACTTCCCCCCTTTCAGTTGTTGATGTCAGCAAATTACATTCTTATGTATTATGTGCCTCAAAACAAACTAATCATTCTTTTAAATGCATTAATCTCTTAAATTGTGTAAAAAACAAGATGTAGAATTACAAATCAAACTTGAAGTAATACTAGTTTTTAGACTACCTGTATTTTTTAAAAATGTGTTAGCTCTTAAATCATGAAGAAAATAACATTGAGTTAAAAATTGGTGTTACAATACTAGATTTTATAATGTTCATATATTTATCTACATTGAGTTTTTTTTTTCACACAGCTTCAACTTACCGTGTAGTGTTTTTTCATACATGCACAATTCCCTTGAACATTTCCTGTAGTGCAGGTCTAGTGTTAACACATTCTCTCAGGTTTTCTTTATCTGGGAATGTCTTAATTTCTCTCTCACTTTCAAAGGACAGTTTTGCCAGATACAGGATTCTTGGTTGACATTGTTGTTTTTCCTTTAGTGCTTCAAATATATTGGCCCACTACCTTCTGGTCTCCCAAGTTTCTGGTGAGAATCCTGCTATAAATTCCGTTGAGGATTCCATGTATGTGATGAGTCGCCGCCTTGTTGCTCCCTTCAATATGAACTGTTTGTCTTTGTCTTTCAAAGATTTGTTTAGTATAGGTTTCTTTTAGTTCATCTTACTCGAAGTTCACTGAGCTTTATAAATGTTAATGATCATTTTCTCATCAAATTTAGGTAGTTTTCTGCAATCATTCCTTAAAATATTTTATTTGTTGTTTTTTCTCTCTATTCTCCCTCTGGAACTTTTGTAATTTGTTCCAGACAAATTGTAAATTGAACCACACAATGTTGTCCCACATGTCCTTTAGATTCTATTCACTTTTTTCAATTTATTTTCTATTTCTTAGATATGATAATTTCCATTGCCCTATCTTTAAGTTTGCTAATTCTTTATTATATCTATTCAAATCTCCTTTGAATCCTATATTATGATTCTTCAGATAGGCAGAATCAATAGGATAAATAGACAGATGAAAGAAAGAAAGAGAGAGAGAGAAAGAGAGAGAAAGAAAGAGAGAAGAAAGAAAGAGAAAGAAAAGAAAGAAAGAAAGAAAGAAAGAAAGAAAGGAAGGAAGAAAGAAAAGAAAGAAAGAGAAAGGAAGGAAGGAAAGAAGGAAGGAAGGAAAGAAAGATGACAGATGACTAAATAGGGGAATTGGCTCACATGATTACAGAGGTTGAGAACTCTCACAATAGTCTGCAAACTGGAGAACCAGGAAAGCCAGTAGTGTGGCAACATTCAAATCCAAAAAGCCTCAGCACCAGTGAAGTTGACAATGAAACTCTCAATCTGAGGCCAAAGACCTGAGAACCTGAGGGGTTACTGGTGTGAATCCTAGAGTCCAAAAGCCAGAGAACTTGGAATTCTGATATCAATGGGAAGAAGAAGGACATCCTTTTTCCAGGAGATAGAGCAGTGCCCTTGCTTAGCGTTTTGTTTTTTCTTAGCCCTCAGCCTATTGAATAGTGCCTGCTGAAACTCAGGGGAGCTGTTCATTTAGTTTATCAAGTCAAATGCTAATATCCTCCAGAAATACCCTCACAGAAAAACCCAGAAATAATACTTTACCAACTATGTAAGTATCTCTTTGTCCAGTCAAGTTGACACCTAAAATTAATCATCACAAATCCCTCTAGTGAATTTTTCATTTCAGTATTGTACATTTTAACTAAAAATTCTATGGTTCTTATATTTTTCTTTTTATTAATATTTCAATTTTGTTTATGTTTTATTTTCTTGACCTTCACCACATTTTCCCATAGTTTTTTCAGCATTTTTAAAACAGTTGTTTTAAAATCTTTATCTTCAGGTCTGTATTAGAAACAGTTTCTGTTGATTTGTAAAATGCCATACTTTTCTGTTTCTTTACACTTTTTAGGATTTTTTTATTAAAACTGGATATTGGAAAGTAATAATGTGGTAACTCTGGAAATTAGATTTTCCTTCTTCCCTGGGATTTTCTGTTTTGTTGTGTTTTCATTGTTGTAAGCTGTCTCTGTACCAAGGATAAGCCAAATGTGTAACCATAAGGTCTATTTCAGTTCTTTTCTGAGCCTGTGCCATTCTATGGACAAACATGTTTAATTTTTAATTTTTCTTATAAATATATTTGTATTTTAATGACATCATCTTTAATACCTGGCTTCCATTAGGGGAAGACAGGAAAATGAAGGGAAGGAAACAAAAGCATTTCATTCCTTTAAACCCTCTGTAGGTCACATCAGCTGGAGAAGAAAGTGCTTACCACAATGGAAGGAGGTACAACAGTAATGGTTGTCCACCTCTTTGTCTGCACCTGTGTCATCAGAAGCCACAATCAGTGATCAGAATACAAATTATTGGCATTTGAAGGACAGTGTACTTATTTCCTTATTTATTGCAGACAAGCTATGCACAATCTGCCGCAGGAACATGTATATGGCTGCCAGTCATAGGACTAGTGGTGGGAGATGGGTAGCTGCTACTGTAGAAAAGACCGAAATTGAGCAATATTTACTATGCTTTACCATACAAACCATTCCTTGGAAGTTGCAAGCTTTCAATAGACTCCAGAGTTCCAAAATAATTATTATATTAAACAAATTCTCACAGTGTAATTATTGTTTAGGTGGAGAAACAGATGCTTTATGCTTCTCACTCTGCCATATTTCCAGAATTCTCTCTTAGTATTACCTTTTTCTAGACAATTGCAGTAGTGTCCTACCTTGCTTTATTGCCTGTATTTTCTCTATCTAGTTCATAACCTTTATACTAGCTCCTCAACTGAATTGTTTTCACTGGTTTCTACTACCTACAGGATAGATTTTAAACTCCGTAGCATAGCTGACCAATTATTTTGTGATCCAGAACCTGCCAATTTTTCAAATCTCAGCTTTAACTATTTCATCTTATACATTCCATGCTATATTTTCACTTTTTCCTTTTCATACAATGTTTATCCATGAATTTAAGCTTATTATTTGCACATCTTGGAGTATCACCTGGTGTCTTTGCCTGTTGAAAGAAGAAAAGCATCTTTCAAAATCTCAGCTCCTCTATGAGGTTCTCAATCTCAGACCCATATAGTTACAACTACTTCTGTACCCTCATATATGTTTTTCACATATCCATCATTATATGGATTATATTTCTTAACCAATACATACATATCTTTATGTTTGTGAAGGACATACAAGCCTATATACACGAACAGGAACTCCTTTCGCTGATCATTTGCCAGCTCAACAGCACAGTTTCTATCTGACTATTTTTCTGAATACTACCTTTTGGCATTCTGCTTCGTGCACAGTGAGGAATTTTTATTTTTTGGAAGACAAATGCAAACAGCCATAAACATGGTTTGAATAGGTACCCTATTTGTCTTGGCACTTTTATATGGTATCTGTAGACTAGGGAGGTGCTTCCTTAGGCTGACTTGACACTCACCTTTTCCTAAATTTCTCTTGCTATCTATAGTTGCAGAGCTATCTTTACCCCATCCAAATTTTTACTCTCTCTTCTTATTTATAGTTTTATTTTTGAACATTGCATGATATAAAGCAACCATGTCAGATGCATATTTATAACTATACACTGTACTGATGTACACCAATGGCAAATTTCCTAACTTACAATCAAGCAAAGAGAGATACTGCTAGCAAGAATTGTGAGCTTTTTGATTTGAGTATAAAAAATAGGATTTGGCAGCAAAAGAAAAAATGTGAACCAATCGTTCATGATTATCTGATTAACAAAAATCTTGATCAAGATTCAAGGATGCTTAGCTTATTGTGGACTTCCTCAGAGCTGGAAATCCATTTGAATAGAGAATGGCTAAAAGTAATTCATATGAGAAGAGTCCTAATCTAGAAGAATATCCAGCCTTAACCATCATCACAAACTTGTATTAATATGATCTTGTAGTATATAACTTATATTGAATTTGATATAATTGTTTTTATTTAGAAAGTAACGCTGTAGTTGTTTTATTTCCAGAAATTTCTAAGATACATTCACCCACGTTTCTAGTTAAAAAAAAAAAAAGATGCAAATTCTGGAGAATAGAGTTAGAATCCCGGCACTCTGAAAAAATTGAACCAGACATAATAGAGCAATTATCTTTCTGAAATTTCATGTTATTACTTTCCTCATAAGCTAAGGATAAGAGTGAGAATTTAACTTCTCAGCTTTCACTAAGGGGTTGATTATTTTGTTCCCCTGACTCTCACACTTCGTGTATTTTCACTTATTATCTGATTATTATCAAACTAGGACTTACACTGTCTTTCTTTTACCTTTCTGGGTATATATAGAGTTAGTCATCTATATCTCAGGACCAGAGCACAAAAGAGACATATGATGCATAAGCTGGTCAGATTAGAGTCACTAGAGATTTGTGATACAATTGGGTGCATATTAGGTGCTTGAACTCCTAAGGCAATTGCTACCTAGCAAGCATGAGCAGATCACATACCAAGCATGCAAATATACTAACATCTATATGTCATGTGGTACAAATTTATTTTTAAGGGTATGTGCCCTTAATGTACTGTAGTTCCTCAATGTCCTTATTTTATTCATCTTTTTATTTATGTGACTACCACACATAGGTATTCTATCAAGGTTTGCTGAATAAAGGGAAAACTTTGACTATTCTTTCCTATAATTTCAGTATTATAGACACACTGACCTTCTAACAGTTTTTTTTTAAAATAAAGACTTCTGGGCTGTATATACGTAATTCAACTAAGATCTCTAATTCTCTTTTCCATTACCTATGTTCAGGCTACATATTTAGTGAATACAATTTATTAGCATGGTATTCATCTGGTGGTGTTTTTGATGTTCATTTAGAAGTAGACATACAAAATTCATACAACTTTTTTTCACAGTATGAAATATATTTCTATAGAATAACTTTAAAAATCTGACCAATAAACATTATTTCCAAGGAATATTTGTTAATTCACAAAATCTTGGGCAAAAGAAAAAAAATCATGGTTTAAAAAATTTAGTAGCTTATTTTATTACAGGATTCCTCAGACCTGGTTAATATGCTCATATGTACTATGAATTTCTAGGATTGAAATGCAGGATGTAGTCCTTTACATAATTGTTCACAACACCTAGTGTTTTCGTTTCTTTTATTTTTCTTTTGTTTTTTCTATTTTTTTATGATTGAGGGTGTTCAATCAAATATACATTGGGAAGCACCATCATAAAAAGCCCTAATTAGAAAATTACCTTCATCAATTTCCAGGTAGTCTAGAACTCCTCCTTATCCTACTTCACCTGATAGGCTCACTTATGACTAGGTTTTGTGTGTGTGTATATGTGAATTTCCTTTTAATATAGCCAATTCTGCTTTTCCTCCAATATTCTAGATGTTAGAGCTAATATGAAGGCTACAATTTTGTTCAACTACCCAAATCCTATATTGTTAGAAATAACTGTTGTCTACCATATATATTGCAAATTGTCTAATTTGTTGTATATTTTAGATAGATTGGTTCATATGTAATTAAGAAATATTCTTTGATTTTAATTCAATAAAAGTAGTGTAAATTAATATATAATTATGAATAAAAGTCCTATATAAAGCTCTTGAGTAAATTCAAACGTAGTATAAGCAAAGTAAACTCCATAAAGTTATTTATCTCTTCAGAAACATGGCACTGATATTTTTGAAAATATTGGTCTGGGAATTTCTAGATCTTGATGGTGGTGGGAGGAAGATAGGTTCCTAGGTGGGAAGTGACAAGTCCCTGGTGAAATCCCACGTTCAAGCTGGGGATGACATGAAGCCTGGGGGTTTTGTGGTTAGTTCTGGTGAAGTCTTCAACCTGGAGTAAGAACTTCATTAATGCCTTTCAGCCAATCAAGTGGTGCTTTTTCCAGGCCCACTCATTAACCAATCAGTATGCACTTCCTCCTGCCTATGGACAAATCAGCATGCACTTTTTCCATTCTGAGCCCATAAAAATCCCCCAGACTCAGCCATACTCAGACACTTATTGGGACTACCTACCTGTGGATGGGAGCTGCCCACTTCCGGTCTTCTCTCTGCTGAGGGCAGTTCAGTCACCTAATAAAGCTTTTCTCTCCCTGCTCACCCTCCAGTTGTCTTTGTAACCTCATTCTCCCTGGAAGAACTCAGGACCCTCCTAAGGGTAGGATGAAAAGAGCTATAACACTTTCCTGGCCAGCTGTCCAAGCTGTGGGTGAGAGCTAAAGGGGCTGTAACACATTCCTGTCCAGCTTATCCAGCTGCCCAGTGGTGACACAGTCTCACACTGTGGGAGTGAAGAGCGGTGATTCTTCTTGGGGCCCAGACCTTGTGATTCCCAGAGCCAGAGCTGTAACACTACAGCCCTCTCACCCTCTACTGGCACTGGGCAGCCACCTCACACAATGGGAAGCACCATCCAGGCTGGGCCAGCCCAATAGCTGTGGGCCAGCGTGGAGCAGTGGGACTGAAGGAGCTGTAACACAAATGGGCTGAAACATGCTCCCTCCCCTCAAAACATGCCGCCCCTACTTGCCACACTATAGGCAACAAGAAGGAGAAAAGAGCTGCGGCCCTTCTGGGATCCCAGACCTTGGGGGTCCCTGAGTCAGGGTTGTGACAGGCTGTAACACCCTCTTTGGGGCTCACCAGTTCCTGGCATCTCTGAATTTTTTTGGTGCCACTGAGTTCCCCTAATCCAGACAGCAGTAGTGCCTGCAGTAGAAGCTGCTTGTGGTATGTCTGGTGCAGACACAGCCTCACACGGAGTTGGCGCCTATGCTGGTGTCTGGAGCTGTCTGTCCTGCCACAGCAGCTGGTGTGCCTGGCTATGCACAGTGGCCAGACTCTGTGCTCACTTGCTCACGCACCCCTCGCTGCTCCATGCCTGGCTTGCCTTTGGCAGGCATGGGATCCAGGCCAGTAGTGTGGGCCGAGCACAGCCTGCCAGGCTGAGTGGGCGGAACAAGCCCAGTGGGTTAGGGGCAGAACTCAAGCAGAGGTGCCACCGGCTACAGAGGTTTCCAATTCGTGAAGTGACACCTGAAGAATCCTGCGAAATTTTAACACTATAATGTTTTGCAAATTGGCACGTGAATAAACTTTCCCTTACCTAAAATATCACTGTCACTAAAATTTCTTCTAGGTATAAGATTCTATGATAAAATTTTATCATCAATCACTTACATTTAGTTAATAAGCATAAAACAAAATTAAAATGTAATAGAAATGCATAAATCATCATCATCATCACTACCACCACGTAATTACCATAATCACATAAAGTTGACTTTTAAAGTAAATTTCTACTTTTAACTTTCCCCACTAGCTTCCTTAAGCTAACATAAAGAAATGATCACTTCAACGGGCTTCTATATTGTTCAATGACTGGCTTATAGTTGAAGCAAACTTTTGTAAATAGAACTTTATAAAATAGATAATGTGGAAATTCAGTGTCCACTAGCAAATTCTGAAAGAGAATGTTCTAATTATTTCATATTAAGACTGTCATTTTAATTTATATCAATTATCTATTTGAACAACAACAAAATGATACCTCTCAACAAACATTAACTAAATTTCAAAAGCTAGTGGAACTATATAAAATATATCATGAATAAATACTACCATTCTCAGCTACATAATTTTCTGTAGCACAATGTTTTACACTGTTAGTTTAAGCCTTCTTTATCTTCCATAATTTGAGGTGTGAAATGTGGTATTTTGTGAACTGGTGACATTGTTTGCTGATCTTTATATTTAGGTATACATTGAAGACATAAATTGAAGTATGTGTGCATGAACTAATATTGAACAAATATATGATCCTCAGGAAGTAATTTTAAAATGACTTAAATAAAATAAATTATATGCTACTGAAAAGATATCATCATGTTATTGAAGACAAGTTTCTTCAATATTTTACAACTTTCCAACAACCCAGTTGTATAACCTTTAGATTTTTATGTATACACATATATGTAGATACACTCCCAAATTATTTACTCATGTGTCCTCTTACAATCTATTAGGTAATACATACCTATTAGATTTATATAGAAATGAAAGCCATAAGTGATTAAAAAATAAGCTGCTATAAAATTCAGGACTGAGGCACCAGATAAGTTTTCAGGAATGAATATGACTTCCCTCACAATCCAAAGAGCACATTAAAACAGGTGTACAGCTGGTCATCAGTGACATTTAGTAGGAAAACAAAATATAACTAGAGGTAGGCTGAGGGAGTTCTATATATATGAGCATAGATTATTCTGTTCATAGGTACTGGGAAAGCAAAATATAACTTTGTTTAGAAGGAATATCAAGGCATATGGTAGAGCTCCAGAATTGTAGAAAAAGGGATATTGAACCAGTTCCTAGGCAGAAATTTGGATATGGAATTAAAATACAGTGACCCAACTATTAAAACTAGAGAATAAGGCAAAGGCTCAGCTATAGAAAAACTTTCTAGTTCACTCATTAATCAATGCAATTAAAATATTATTTGAGAAATTACCAGGAATTTAGGTATTGAGTATATGAAGAGGAGAAGGATACTTATCCTCTCAAGAAAAAGGATATTTGGAGACAGACATGTGACAAATGCAGTGGGGTGTTTTGTGAATTGTAATTGAAGTCTTCTCAAATCACAACAGTTGACACAAAGTGGATGTTGGGTTTAACAGGAGCCACAGAGAAGTTCCTAGATATGCTAAATCTGTATTTGTGCATGGCTTGCAAGGCTTCTCTTAATGGTTATAATGAGAAATTTGTGGAGAACATTTAAAGAATGAAAAACAACAATATGCATAAAAATGTGGAAGCAAGAAAAATCCTGGCACATTCTCAGGATGGAATAACATGATAAAGAAAGAAAACTATCTGGGAGAGAAGTGGCAGGGATTGAGTCGGGGAAGGATAGGGCGGTACTCAGATTGAGAAGCACTGACTGTACAGAAATAAAGCTGAAGTTTTCATCCGTGTGACGTGGTGGGTCCTGAAAGTTTCTGTATTTGTGGAGTAAAGGGAGTAGTCTCACATTTTAGAAAATCCATTTAGAGGCAGTAAATATTGGTCTGTTAGAAAGATTGGAAGAAGCAAGACAAATTAATGAAAATACTGAAATGCTCAAGGCCAGAGATGATGAGAAACTCAATAAATGTAGTGACTCAATGAAGAAAATGGATATTTAGAAATATTTTGGCATTTAGATAATAAGGCTTAGTTGACTCTCATAGGTGAGACAGAAGAGAGGGATCACACCTGGATTTCTGTGCCAGAGGATTTGTGGGTGGTTGCATCATTCACTGCCTCAGCACTCTGCACTGAGGTGGAATTAGAAAATATTTCAGAAGGCAATAAAGACTGACTTAAGAATTTCTGCGGTAGGTGTATTTGTGGAGTGCACCAAACATTAACTGAGAATCTGTATAGAATCAATGTAATATGCACATGAAAAATCTGAGGCTGGAAATGAAGAGTTACGATGCATAAAACTAGACTAAGATAAAAAATAAAGAAACACACACTAAAAGACATCCTGCAGTATCAATTTCTTGCAATTAGAGTTGTGAAGAATTTGCGTATGTAGGCTGACAAAACAACTCCTTGTCTGTCAGTGTTCTGGTTTTCATCATAAAACCTTTTAGCAGGTTCTGATTATTTACTTTCATGAAGAGTTAAAGTATAATGATTAGCCTATGACTCATCTTGTTTGTTTCTCAACAAGATTTTTAGTTTTATCAAGAACTGACTTACCATGGAAAATCAGGAAGCAGAAATTGGCATCCTTATTTGATCTCCTGGAAGGGAAGCCCAGACTCTGAAGGATAGTTTTCTGCAAATAGTGTAAGAAACTCATAGACAATCTCTACAGAAAATTCACTGAGAGCCATGACTGTAGTTTCTCTGTAAAATGCCAACTCTTTGCCATCCTCCCTTTGTGGTTCTGCTTTATTCAGCACCTTAGTCTATTTCTGTTGCTGTAACAGATTACCACAGACTAGATAGTTTATAAAGAACAGAGATTTATTGACACACAGTTCGGGAGACTAAGAAGTCTAAAACCACGAGGCATCTTGGAATGGCTTTCTCGTTGCTTCATTGCATGGTGGAAGGGCAAAGGCAAGGCAAGAGAGAGCAAGAGGGGTCCAAACCCCTTATAAGTCCTCTTATAAGAAACCTGCTCCTGGGAACAAACCTACTCTTCTGATAATGGCATAAGTTCATTGACAAGGAAGGTGTCCCCATGACCCAAACACCTCTAGTTAGACCCCATCTCCCAACACCACCACATTGGAGATTGAGTTTCCAAGTCTTGAACTTTGGAGGACACATTCATATCATAGCATATAAAGAATTATAAATAATATCAATCAAATATGATAATTAGAATATTCAAGATTATGAGTGACAAGGTTTTAAAAGCATATGAATAATAAATTTATGTGAGATTGCAAGCCAAAACTATCTATTTTTGTTCTGTGAATGTATCAAACCATAGATAATAAAAACTAGTAGTTTTTTCTAGGACATAGAAATCAATGACAGTAGGAAGAGTAGCTTCTACTTTCCAAGTGTGGAGATGATTTCTGAAGGCTACTTTGCCATTGCATGATGAATATACACGTGAACACACACACACAAAGGCTACTTTGCCATTGCATGATGAATATACACGTGAACACACACACACAAAGGCTACTTTGCCATTGCATGATGAATATAAACGTGCACACACACACACACACACACACACACAGATTTTGGATTATCTGAAAATTACCTGACAGCAAAGAAAACAAGGAGATTAAAAAATTAGGCATGAAAATTATAGGATAATATTTGGTTAAGAAAAACTTGTCAAAACCTACTAGGAAGGTAAGAATGAAACAACTAAGAGGTTATTTAAGTGTGGAATTGGGAAGAAATTTTGAGGGAACTCAATTTTAATACCTAGTAAAAGAGAATAGCAATTGTCTCCTGTTTAATTCCTATAAAAGATAAAAGATATTAGATGGGAGAGGAAGTCTAGTTTACACTCTCACAGACCTTCTAGAAAGATCAATTTCAATCAAAGCATCATAGTTCTTACTCTGAAAAGCCAGAAATAGTAAAAGGAAACAAAACAACTAAATACACAAAAGATTCTATATTGTTAGTGGTAAAGTATCTTACAAAGACATTGTTATTTTTGAAGCATAAGCAGGAGGAACCCAATTCAATTAATCAAGTTTCTCATTTGCACATTGTAAAGCAACCTGTACCCTCTATTCTTCGTCAGAAGTTTCTCTGAATACATTTGAACTGGTTCAAAGGAGAAATGCCTGCACACTGGGTGGCTAAAACCTCCAAAACAGCTCTGCGCTTCTAGTGAGCATCATTTTGATTTTGTTTATTTGCATCTGTTGTAATACCAAAAGTTCCTCAAATTGAACTTGATTTGTTTGTTTAATTTCTTCTCTCAGCTTTAATGCTGTCACTTTGGTTACTTCTGGTTTGAATCATTTTTCTTTTACTTTTAAAATTTATCCTTTCACAAATAACCTTAACTGACATCTGAACAATTTTTGCTTTAGCCCTTATTCTTTGCTTGATCAAGCTCAGGGAATCTTTAGTTTTATTCACCTCTACCACAAATTATAAGTCCTAATTTATAGCATGTGGCATAGGAACTGGTGGCATTTCACCTGGACGAGAAAGGATAACTTAACTTAGGTTGCATCTCACTATAAGCTACTTTTGTTTTGTCTCCCAACTTCTCTTAAGCCAATGCCGAAATACTCAACAGTTCTGAAGAATGTCTCTAGATATACTGCTGGAATTATTATTATGCATGACATGGTGAAAACTATTAGGGCATAAAACAATACTTTATATACTTCCCTTTTTTTAAGTTAGCCTTTTCCTCTTTTTTTTTTTTTCTGGAATCCAGCTGAAGAGGTAGACAGAGAATTGGGTTAGGACTTATATAAGACTAAAGCTCCCTTAGAGCAGTGAAACACATGATTGAAATGTGACAAAGTTTTAGAAACACTCGCACTTTAAGAGGTGTCTAACCACTAGAGTACAACAGTTATAACATGGGGCCTAGAATCAATAGAGTAAAATGCAGCACCTTCTCTCTCCCACCTCAAAACATTATTGAAATAAATCAACAGCTACTCTTAATGAAAAGAGTTTTTGATGATTTTCTTGAGATTATCTTCTCTTAATATGTGTAATAAATAGTTTCCATAATCTCATAATCCATGTATCTTGGTAGAGGTACTGTTAATACCTTGGATATAAGTCTGAGCTCTTATCCTTGGTATAACAATATTTTCCCATGAAAGTAATTTTAGAGATTGCACTGTTATAGTTATGCATATTAGATTAGCATTGAGAAAAGTAGTTCTTAATGTAAATTTAATATGAACCAGCTAAAGACCAAATTTTATTTTTACTGTAGTCAAGCTGATTATCTTATTTGGATATTATTTCAAGCTTTGTTTCTCTGCAGGAAAGAATTAATATGATTAGCCAAAGGTGTGGGCTGTTTCTGAATAAATACCTACACCCCTATTTGTTCTACCTACAATGCCCTGAGTCTTGTCTATCTTTTGTGATTTTTTCCTTAAGAATCAGACACTCTCATATATATATATACATTATATATAGTATATATATGACACTCTCATATATGTCATATATATGACACTCTCATATATATATACTATATATACATTATATATATTCCTATGTATTATATATAATATATTTATATATAATATATATAATAGCTACATATATAGCTATTATTTTGCCCCAAAACTCTCTTCTACCACATAGCTAATCTGTATATATCCATATTATATATAATATGGATATATACATATTATATATAATATGTATATATCATATTATATATAATATGTATATACATATTATATATAATATGGATATATATCATATTATATATAATATGTATATATCATATTATATATAATATGTATATATCCATATTATATATAATATGTATATATACATATTATATATAATATGTATATATACATATTATATATAGTATAATATATACATATTATACTATAGTATAATATATACATATTATATATAGTATAATATGTACATATTATATATAGTATAATATGTACATATTATATATAGTATAATATGTACATATTATATATAGTATAATATGTACATATTATATATAATATGTACATATTATATATAATATGTACATATTATATATAATACATCTATTATATATAATATATATACATATTATATATTATATATATTATATATAATAGATATATTATATATAATATGTACATATTATATATAATAGATATATTATATATAATATAATATATATTATATTATATATAATATATATTATATTATATATAATAGATCTATTATATATAATATGTATATATTATATATAATAGATCTATTATATATAATATAATATATATTATATTATATATAATAGATCTATTATATATAATATAATATATATACATATTATATATAATATACTAGATACGCACATATAATATATAATATTATATGTATATAACTCCCCTAGTTGAGATTATAAAAACAGAAAAGCATGGCTATGGGCATCTCTTATAATTTCTAAGGGGTCAATGTGACCCATTAGAATTGCCCCCACAACCACTGATCTCTGCCATTCTGGACACATAAATGCAAGGAAATCTAGGTTATGCAACTGATGCTGTCACAGTCTTGTAGGGTTTAAAGAATGTAATGAATTAAAATATCTCCCAGAAATCGTTCATGTTAAACTAGGTTGTCTGACCATGAATTTCAGAAAACTATTGTATTAAAGGATTATACCTCTGAGAGTTTATAATATCCACATAGCTCAGAACAAATACTCAAGTAATATAGACTGTGGTGGGATATTTCTAATGGAATCAACTTTTATATATGAGACAGGGAAATTCAAATTTATCCATCAATGTTTCTCACTGGAGACATCTGGTAACATATCAGATTCTATCTTTTTCCTTTTCCCACTAACCACTGGCCCTGCAGAGGTGACTATTCTCCTATGTTACATGTTATTCCTTTCATAAATAATATGACCTTCCTGTTTTCCCATTTTTCTGAACTATAATTTTAGATGGAATGCAGAGATATTCATTTTAGCTTATAGATTCACATAAATCTTGAAATATTTTTTAAATAGTATACGTTTATATTATCAAGAAAATATATGACTGTGCCAAAGCATATCTAGTATCTGATCATTTCTTACCATTTGCACTACCACCATCCTGGTCCAGGCCACTGCCACCTTAAGCTTGGATTATTGTAAGAGTGTTAACCACTCATCCCTCAGGGTCTTTGTACTGGCTGTTACTTTGCCCTGAAACTCTCTTCTCCCAGATAGCTAATCTATCTGTCTCTCTCATTCACTTTCTTTGGGTCTCTGTTCACCTATTGCCTTAAAGAAGAATTCTCCCTTGACAACCCTAAATAAAACAGCACATGCCCCAACCTGCCCCAGACTATATCTTTACTCACCCATGGCTATATATTTTTCTCCATAATACTTAATGAGACTTATGTCTTAGTTCATTATCTGATTGTATTGCTAGACTTCAGGGAAGAATTCTGTTCATATTATTTATGTACATTACTATGGTACATAGAATGATGACTGGCATATAATAGATAAATAAATCAAGATAAATAAATAAATACAATTTGTTAAATGAATGGCTAGGATCATTGCTTGATAATATAATTTTGTAACTATTAGATTAATAGCCATTTTTAAAGCTGGTAGGTGAGGTAAGGCCACTTCTTCACTTCTATAAACTTTAAATAACTGACTTAATCCCTGTACATCAGAATTATTTGAAGAATAGAAACCCAAATATATATTGATGTGAAGTAATTTTAAAAAGTATTCCCACAAATTAATACATATTACTATTATCCATAAATACTGTCTCCAGAATATTCAGTAAACTGCCATAGTGTCATACCAAGCAGTGGCTCAGCAGTAGATGATCACTTCCTCAATGCCTATTTTCAGTATGATACAAATGTATTTCTTAGCCCTGCATTACAAATAGACCTTAATTAGGAAAAATAAAAAAAGGAACATTCAAGAATATCTACTTATTCCCCTGAAAAGCCATGTGGCTTTTAAGGTTAGCCCAACACCTGTGGCATCTGTGACAAAGAGCCAGTGCAGAGGACTGCACTGAAACTAGGAGAAAGAATAGTGATAACTAAGATGCAAGGGAAACTTATTATTGAATACATTGTATCGTATTCAATACAATGAATACGAGAGGTTAGAGAAAAGATGAATATAGATTTGGAGAAGAAAAAAAAGCAAATAAACACACAGCTCTGGAACACTGAAGTCTAAGGGACCTATGAAAGAGATTCACAGCCTCAAAGTCACAGAAACATTTGAGATATAAGAGCTTCTTAGGACATTAAAATGATAAAGGAAAAATCTTGAAAATATGGCAAGTTGAACAACTCATATACCAAAATTGAAAGAAGAATTTCAAAAATATAAATAGGAAAGTTACTAGGTTTTTAAGAGATAACTATTATGACCAGAAAACATATTTCATATACTTAATAAAGCATATTTCTTTGTTTAAAATAATTTGAAGAGCAATTTTCAGCAGTGTTTTTGAAAAAGGGATATTTCACCAACTTCCATATGCTAAATGGTCAATAATTTCATCATATTTAATACAAATTTTAAATATCATTTTAGAAGACCATTTTTATTGAGGGAAAAAATCTCAAGAAGAGCTAATTATTATACTTATCTCTAATGACAGATCAATTTTTCTCTCTCTGTTACCATATAATAATCTTGATTGTACTATACACCATCATATCAGAAAATTTGGGCTGTAAAAGTGTTGCATATTTCACAGCAATATATTTTCAACAATTATTTTATGTTCTTGTATGAAACAGAAATCATCTTTTAAGAACACACAGTATTTTTGAGAAAAGAAATAATAATTCTCAACCTGGTTTACAGGATGTAAACATTATTTATATATCCAAGACCAACTTTAAGAAAAGTACCAAGAGAACTGAACTTTGCTTTGAAACAAAGGGATTGCTGAGCAGTACTTTGCAGAACATGTTTCATTCATCATCTTCTTGAGAGATATTTTGACATGAACTTTAATTTGAGACATCAGTTACCATCTCTAAAGAACCTCACAAAGCTTATTTTCTACCATTTGTTTTTTTCAGTTGTCGGGAGCGGAACTAATCCAATTGTCAGGAATGGAACTGATACAAAGTGCTTTTATGATCCGCAATTTCAGAAATAACCCTCATCCACCCAACTCAAATATGCACATAGGTCTCTCTTACTTGCTTAGAAAAATATATTTTTTATTAATTTAAAAGTTAGGCTAACTTTTTTTAGTGAACACAGAATGAACACAATAACCCTTAGCTATTTCAGGCAACACAGAGAATATGACAGATGATATTTTCTAAGATATGACTGAAAAGGGAAAATGGAAATAGTTTATATTTAAGACCAAGAATGTTATTTAAAAGAATTGAAAACAGGCCACATTTTTTGACTTTGAAAAATGTAAAATAAGGTTAATTCTAATAAAAATGACGTTGTGTTATATTACAGAATAAATCACAATTCATAGATTGAAAGGGGATAAAGAATGGATTATTAAGGAAATGAATACAGGTTTTTGTTGACAAAATCCAACAGATATTTGGAGTTTTAATAAGCAGTAAGAGAATTCTAGGTTTGTCAAACAACACACAGTAATTTCAAGAGGAAGTTGGTATAAGCTAATTTTATATGGATGGAAACAGATCTAAATTTATTTTGAAAGATCGTACATGCACTATGTTCCCCCAAGTGAGGCTGATATTTAGATACTGTGAGGTAATTTTTATTGTGAACACATATAAACTAAATAAAAATAGTCTTATATTTAATTGCTGTCTGGGAATTCTCCAATGGTACAGAAAATCGCTATATTCCTGAAATGATGTTATATAATACCCAACTACACAGTTACCTGAATGTGTTAATAATAATTGATGAATGGCCAATATGTCATGATGGTCAATATTGTTCTCAAATTTTCATAGTGATGTCCCATTTCTTGAGCATATCAATATAACCCATTCAAGCAGAAAATAATCTATCATCAGCAAGAATTTCTATTGAACATTTCCTTAAAATTCCTACAGCAAGATGCAGATACCCCAGAACAAATTAAAAGAAGTGATATGAAACATTGTTTATCACACCTTCATCACCAGAAACATTACTAAATGCCTATTTACACACATGGAAATAAAACATTTTAATTTTATTTCAGTAGTTTTGGGGAAACGTGGTTTTGGTTACATGTATAAGTTCCTTATTGGTGATTTCTTAGATTTTAGTGCACCTGTCACCACAGTAGTTTACATTGTACCCAATGGGTAGTCTTTTATCCCTCACCCCACTCCCACTCTTTCCCCCAAGTCCCCAAAGTCTACCCCATGTCATTCTTATGCCTTTGCATCCTCATAGCTTAGCTCCCACTTATAAGTGAGAACATACAATATTTTATTTTCCATTCTTGAGTAACTTCACTTAGAATAATGGTCTCCAACTCCATCCAGGCTGCTGTGAGTGCCATTATTCCATTCATAAATATAGAATTTTGAATTTCTATTTCTTGATACACTAACAGCAACATGACAGCAAACTAGAAAAAGCATTGGGTTATCAGTTATAAGATTTAAATTCTACTAATGTTCTTCTAACAAGTACTTTCAGTTCTGGTAAATCATTTAATCACTTTGGAAAGCCTATACTTGGACTGGGTGTGGTAGCTAATACCTGTAATTCTACTGTTTGGAGTGACCTAGGCAGAGGGATCACTTGAGGTCAGGAGTTTGGGACCAGTCTGGGCAACATAGCGAAACCACGTCTCTTCAAAAAATTTCAAAAATTAACCTGGCATGAGCCTGGGAACAGTGGCTCACACCTGTAATCCCAGCACTTTGGGAGGCTGAGGTGGATCATGAGGTCAGGCGTTCGAGACCAGCCTGACTAACATGGTGAAACCCCATCTCTACTAAAAATAGAAAAATTAGCTGGGCGTGGTGGCGGGCGCCTGTAATCCCAGCTACTCAGGAGGTTGAGGCAGGAGAATTGCTTGAACCCGGGAGGTGGAGGTTGCAGTGAGCTGAGATTGCACCACTGCACTCCAGCCTGGGTGACAGAGCGAGACTCCATCTCAAAACAAAACAAAAAAAAAATTAACTTGGCATGCTAACGTGTGCCTGTAGTCCTAGCTACTTGAGATACTGCGGGGGCACGAGGATTACTTGAACCCAGGAGGATAAGGCCATGGTGAGTTATGATCATTTCATTAGAGCAAGAACCCGTCTCTTAAAAAATGACTATAAATGAATTGGCTAATTTTATTAAATTTCTTTATTATTTTATGAACTCCTGATTCTCTTACCAGATAGTTTTATCACATGTATAGGTCACTAAACAACTGTTAAACAATAATATCATTTACAAATGTGAAGTGCTCACATTTAGCTAAATGAAATGATTAAATGCATTTTATGCAGTACCAAGAGTCACATTTAACAAAATAGTTGTAGTTTTTTTCCTAATATTGGTTCTTGTGTATGTTTTGTTGATAAACAAACATTAAAAAGACAATACAGAGTAGAGATTAAGAGTATGGACTCTGGAGCTGGAACAATAATGTTTGAATCTCACACCTAATACTAGCTCTGTCTTCTTGTGGAAATTACTTAACCTTGATTCTTAGAGTTTTCTTATCAGAGAAAAGGAAATAATAAGAGTACTTATCTCACAGTGTTGCTGTAAATAATAATAGAGCCAGTTGAAGTTGGTGCTAGCTATTGGTTTTATCATTCCTTCCATTTTCCCATATTAACTTTTTTTCACGTTAGGTTTTGTTTTACAATGTTTTCATATTCAAGAACAAACTGAAGTTCAAGATGGATCTCAGAGGTCTTCAGGGTCAAAACTAATTTCATCATCACCACCATTATATTTATGTTGTTTGTGTTAAGATACAATGTGTTCACCACATTTACCTCTTAAAAGTTACTTTAAAAAACAAGATGGTGTTAGTCTTAAATAATTATGCATTTGAAGAAAATTTTCAATGTGCTTTCACAGAGGTAGAGTAATGCATATTTAGATTTTGTTGTTGTTCTATTATAGAAAGCCTAGATTATAAAATTGTGTGTGTGAATTTTAAAATGTCTAATTTTTAATATAAGCTCCATTTATTTTACTTTATTTTCCCTCCATGATATTTAGAGAATGCTGTGCAAACAGTAATCACATTGTGATTACTAATCACTTTTATTGTATTTCATTCAGTTCAGTTGAATTAAACTTTCTATATACAGTAGCTGAGAATTGGATTTATGTGTTTTGACAAACATGGTGTATTAGTCTGTTCTCACACTGCTATGAAGAAATACTCAAGACTGAGTAATTTATAAAGGAAAGAGTTTTAATTAACTCACAATTCCACGTGGCTGGGGAGGCCTCAGGAAAGTTACAATCATGGCAGTTGGCAAAGAAGAGGCAGGCACCTCTTTACAGGGTGGCAGGACGAAGTGAGTGCAAACCTGGGAAATGCCAGACCCTTATAAAACCATCAGATCTCATGATATTCACTCACTATCACAAAGACAGCATGGGGAGAACTGCCCCCATGATTAATTACCTCCTCCTGGTCCCACCATTGACATGTGGGGATTACAATTCAAGATGAGACTTTGGGTGGGGATGGAGCCAAACCATATCACATGGCTATACAGTGATCCTGAAATTGTCTAAGTTAGCTAGATAGATTGAATGATACAAAATAATCTAATCTAAGAGTTACTTAGCTCACCCACACGGCCTCAACAAACCAGATAGGAAAGGCAGGAACCAGTTTAATTCAATGGATTTGACCAAAAGGAATGTAGTGGTAAACACTGCCATTATTTTCCTTGTATTATTGGGATAAGATTCTCTTAATTCCTTGAACATATCTGGCTGGTAATGGATGCAGTAATAATAAATTGTTTGGGACCATGACAACTGTATTGTGGCTGCCCTGTTTTAGCTATCTGCTCAAGGGAGAAACTGAGTAACTGACCTGAGTCTTAAAGAATTATATAAAAAAGCCTTATCTTATTCACAGGAGCCTCTCCCTCCCTGTTTTTTCCAAATGTCTACTACAGGGAACCACTTTACTGATCAAAAGTTTTGCTATTTTTATATATGCTCTGAACTAAAAAATAGCTAACAATTGTGCCTATTGTTTTGTAAATCTTGAAATGGCTGTATAAGTTATGGGAAAGCACGCATAAAAATAAAGATGTCAAATATTAAACTGCCCCGTTAGCTCTCTTCCTGTACCTGAAGATAGGACACATCATCACTAATTATCATTTAGAAACGTGGTCTCCCTAAGATACCCAATCTTGATTTATGAACACTATGTCAAAACTGATTCTATGTGTTATTCATATTTTAATGTCAGTATGAATATACTTAGCTATGCCTTAATTGATAAAGACATGATCTGGTCTGAGAAAATGACATGATAAAGGACTATGGACACACCATCTATTTAGAATCTCAAAAAAACACTTTTATTTTAAGAGTAATCATTTCCTTGATCATCCATTTCCTGGGAGGGTTCTTCAATTGAGAACATGTGAGATTATTTTAGGTTGACAGCTCTCCAGTGGCAGCTTACTTAAACCAGTAATAAGCTCATTAAATCTAAAGATTTCATAGAAACTGTGATAAGAGACACAATCAACTTAAGGGCTTTTCAGGGAAAAAAATCATAAAAGTCTACTTTAGAACAACTGAATAAGAGCTATTTGATTGCCATCCTTCCAAGTACCACCATTCATTGATAGATAATGAATACCAGAAACTCACCAGGCTCAATGCTCATTTCAACAAAGTACACCTTGCTTGGAATGCCCTTCATTCCTTTCATCTATCAAAATCCTGTCCACTTATCAAGGCTGAGCTCAATATCTCTCTTCCATAAAATTCTCCCTGACTCTGACAGCCTTCAATTATTTCCTCCTTCTCTGAATTCTGATGGCAATTTTAGTGTCAATGATTTTGCTTAGGATTTCATCATAGCTTCTTGTTTTCAACTTCTATTTTAATGGTATGAACTGGTTTTACAAAATTATTTACTAAGTCTTTCTATTTGGCAGTACATGCAAAATCCTAGGAGCTTCTCCAGTCTGAAAACACTCATCTTTTATAGGTTAAATTATTTGGAAGACAAACTTGGAGACAGATATTATTATGCAAAGTATTTACTAGGAAAATGTTTATTTTTGGGTAAACATCTGTGGACAGGGGATAAAAAATAATTGGGGAGAAAAATAAGTTAGGCTGCACTTTATCTTCACAATCATCTCAAATGACCCAACAGAGAGCTCTGAAACTGGGATGGCTCTTCAGAAGCATCCTACATTGGAACAAGGGAGGCAGGTCTTTACATATCTCACCAAGCACTCAGTAGCTTACCTCATTAGAGGTAAGCTGTCTAGGGAAGGAGGGTGAGGCAACTCTGTCTAATCAAGGGTAATATATAAATATAAATGAAAACAGAAAGATGTCTGCTGGAAGTCCCAGCAACTGGAAAATTAAGTCTTTTTTGTTTTGAATAGAGGTTTAGGTGGCATATCCCAGTATCCACTACACATCCTTAAATGAAAACTGGTCAGGGGTACAACTCAAATATATTAATACCTACATTAACAAAGATGCAATATGGTGCTATAGAAAACTATACCCAAACAAATAAAGAATGTGAAATGCATCTATATTTGTACTTCTATGCAAAGCAAAACAATGCTACAGGATTATTCTGTCTTCAGAGTTTCCCAAGAGATTGTGTGAGTCCTTTGTCAAGACTGCATTGCAGACCAACTTTTCAATCTGACCAGGTCTGCCTTCTTTTTTTCTGTAGCATTCTTGTTTTCCAAAGAGCATGCCTCCTGATAAAATTCCTGCTTGGTAACATATATTTCAATATTTAATTTAAGAGCATATATACACGGTCCCTGGTGTTAGTAAATGCAAATATGACTTTGTTTCTTCTTTTGAACTTTCTGGAGCACTTGGGCATCTAGAACAACTGCTTCAAAATAGCAAAGAAGTTATTGAATCTAATATTACCACATGGAATAAAAGAGCTCACTATACCATTTATTGTAAGGTATATTTAATAGATAAATAGACTTTGGACTGAAAAGTCTTTCCTTAATGTGATGTCGGCTTCTATTCACAGGATAGTAGGAGGCCACAACCACATGGTAACTGCTTGTAGACTATAAAATGGCTAATCAGTGTTACTTTAATGAAATCTCAAGACCCAGTGATAAACTGCAGGTGGGAGCATCAGTGAAGATCTGAGATTATAAGGTGGTGTAGAGCAGCAATGCATTATGAGAGAGGTATGTCGCAAATAGTACGTATGAGGAATGAAAGTAAGTAGTTATCAGAAATCAGAGGAATTTAGGAGAGACGAACTCTTAGAGAATAATTTAATAGTGATGAGGGGCATTGCATCATTGGAAAGGAAAGAATGGATAAAAGGATTGGGGACATAAGGGATATGAGAAATTAGTCTTAAAACTTCACAGATATTAAATTAAAATGCAAAATAGCAAATATAGGTAATGTAACGATATTTTTCATGTTAGTTTTACAAGTGTGTGTACGCATGTGTTTTCTATGGATTGTAGGAAAATAACCATAATCTGGTAAAAAGCAAGCAACATCAATACTAACTATTCAGTATGTACCAAATAATTCATTACATATCTAGTATTCAACAAAATAATATCTAATACAAAAAGTATTCACTAAGTGTCTGCTATCAGCCAGTAAGTGTTCTTGAGGCTGAGGCTAAATAATGAACAAAACAGGAAAAATTTCCTGTCCTTCTGATTATTTACATTCTAATAAATAAGTAATCACATTCTTAGAGATCTTCTTTCCAATCATTTTCTAATATTTCCTCACACATAGGAAAGGCTAATATATTAAAAACTGATACCAAACTCCATCTTGCTAGGATTCTAGGTGAAAACTAATGTGTACCTGTTAGATAAACTCATATGTGATTTGAAATTAGAAATAGAATAGAAGCCATCTTCTACCCTTCTTTCAAAGTGGGCACACCTATGTAAACATACCCCTAAAATCCAAAGAAGCTAAGAGGCCAAAGAAAGACACTGACAAATCCAGTTTCTCAAAAGCAAACGTTTAATAGAAACTTAGAAACAGAAGCCATGTCTGTGTCTCAGGCAGGGGTGAGACAAGATGATGTATCCCTGCACCATTACCCTCTAGACCCAGAGCTTATATACCATAGTAGAGGGGTGGTTCCGAAGGGATTTGTAGGACAATTGAAGCACAATAACATCAAGGCTGTTTTAACCTAAGGCCCGTATTTATGGTAAGTATATGCTCTTACACAAGGAACAATAGATAAAGTGGAAATCTTAGAGGATTTCCTGGAATTGGGATTAGTCGGAAGTCAACATGGAGGAATACCATCAAAGATGGACTTGCTTTGGCCTCCACATTCCTTTATTAACTGGTTTCCTGCTGGCAAGCTTGTCGATGAAATTTTTCCTACAGAATTTTGGCTCAAAAATGGATGCTGAGAAGCAATTATGGCAGCAGAAGAATGAAGGATTCTTGATTCTATGTTTGTGAATACATATAAAGGTATATGTCCTTGTACTCAAGACTTGTGTTGCAATTTCGTGGGTAGTAGATTACTAGTGATTCTGTTGTTTTAATTTTTCTAGTACTCATTCTAGACTTACAGTTTTGGCTGATCCTACAGACATTTCAACAATTTTGTTAGTATTTAATCATCTACATAAAAGTCCTTCTTATTCAAAATACCTAAAGTGATTCCTGTTTCTCTCACTGTACTCATACTGCTAGTTCAAGTACAACATTGTCCTATCACTCAAGATGTTTATAATGTAAAAAAATCAGTTAGCACATACATCTTATTAGAGGTTGGTTATATTCTTATATTCTCTTTCTAATTCATTAATTTTATCAGACTGGAAAAATCTACAGGAAAGTAAAATTAATCCAAACACATAGAAATAATACTCTGGTTTGCTTTGCTAGATAAATGCAAACAACATCTTTTGCATTATAACTAGACTCAGTTATTTTCAGTAATAATGAAATAATCCTGAACAATTCCTTTCCTATTAGCAGTGGACTTCCAATGCAATCAAATAATACAGCTTTTCCCAAAGTCCTCAGTATGACTCCTATTGAGTACAAGACATAGTATTTGCTTCCTTTCTATGATAATAAACCCAGAGACAACTTTCATATCTCACCCTAAGGAAGAAGATGTGCTTACATTAGAGAATAATGTTCTACTTCTCTCTTTCTTGTATAGAAGCAGTAGATATGACAGCTGCCATATATAAAGTCTCATAATTTCAGGATTCCTCTTTTGTGAAAACTTCTGTTTTTGCTTAACAAGGATGTTCAGCTTCCTAGCATTTTGTACTTAATTCTTGATACTTAATATTTGACTACTAAGCCAATACTATTTTGTATGTATGTAATGCATGAATGCATTCTAGGTTTTGTCACATGTGTCCTGGTTAGTTAGGAAATATGTTTGACAGCAGGGAAACAATTCCCAAATCACACTACCTTAAGCAAGATAAAAGCTCATGTAAACTTCCAGAGGTAGGCTGTCCGGGCCTACTATGGCAATGTTCAGTCTTCATGCACCCATCATGATTAAAGATGGAACTGTAGCCATCACATCCATATTCAAAGCAATAGAATGAAGAAAATGGTAGAAGAAGAGGGCCTGCAGTCCCCAGTTAAAGACAGATGCCATAAGAGGCTACTTCTGCTTATATTCCACTAGCCAAATTTTAGGTACATGGCCAGACCTAGCTGTAAGAGAGACTAGGAAATACTGTCTTTATACTGAGTGATCATATGTCTAGATAGATATCTATTGCTGAGAAATAAGGGGAGAATGCTTATTAGTGAGACATTAACAGTATCTGCTCTACCTTATGAAAGAGATAATTCTGATCTTGTAAAAACTCTATAAACTACAACATGATTCATTTTTTTAGGCTAGTATAAATTTTTACAACCAAAAACAGGCATGGACAAAATAAGAAAATATAATACAGACCAATCTAGTAAAATGCTCAAATTAAAAAATGCTAAATAAAATACTAACACACACACACACACACTCACACACACACACATACCAGCAGTGTGCTTACTTTTGGAATTTTCATTAGAGGTTGTTCATCCAGAGAAAAGAGAACATTTCTTAATATAAAGGATGGCTTTAATAGATGAAAGAGCAAAAAATATATATATGGTAATTTTCGCAGGTAGAAAAAAACACATTAACAAAAATTGAAAGGGTATTTAGTCAATCATTCAACATCTATATATTTGAGATTTACTATGTGTCAGGTAGTCACAATTTCAGGAACTGGGGATATGATGATACCTTTTTTTAAAAAAACCTTGCTCTTATAAAGCATAAATTCCAGCAAAAATATCTCTTCAGAAATTAATTATAAAGGAAAATTGCTTAACCTGAAAAAGGGTATCTATCAAAAGCAGGTTAGTTATAATACTTGATGGTGACACTTCACAAGCTTTCCCAGCAAAGGTATAAATAAGTATGAACGCTTTATATCACTGCTATTTTACACATTCTTTGAGAGGCCCTGGTAATTACAATAAGGAAAAAATGACTTGGAGATAGAACGTTCAGAAAAAAACAGATTAAAGACCCGTGTCATCTTATGAAATTGAGACAGAAGATTTCTACGGGAAAACTAAAACAACATGATTGTCTCTAAATATTTTCAAATAAAATTTACTACATAGCATGAACAAATGAGCACCTCAAAAAGAGTCCTTTCAAGTTATTCAAGATATAGTGCACTATTTAGAACGTGATACTAATACAATGGAGACTTTTTATGAAAAAATTACTTTAGATTTTTTGCTTATACAAATAAAAACTAATAATCTTAAATAAGAAGGTCAAATCTTTGAAACTAATAAGAAGTAAGGAAGACTACATTATGCCTTTAATAAAAGGGTAGAAAAAAGCACAACTAATTTAACTGAGAAAAATTAATTTGAATGTACTAATTTTTTTTCACAAAATATCACCATCAATGAAGTGAAATTACAAGTCTCAGAATCAGACAACTTGTTTTTACCACATATCCAATGTCAACAAAGAAATAAAAAAGCAAACAATTCAACATATTAATTACCAAAAAAATAAAATTTACTCAAAACATAGAGCTTTATATAATATACGTTCAGTTCTGTAAATAATTAGGAAAATGCAAACCAAAATAATCTTGAGTAATCATTTAACAAACTTCAGATTAGCAATCTTTATAAAGTGTGTTATAAATTAAAGTATTTGAGATACGATTGAATAATTCTGGTGGAATTCAGAATTTGTACAAATTTGTTGGATAGAAAAGTGGAAGCTGATGTTGACCCTAGTATTCACGTCTGAGCCAGGACCCTAGAAAAATCCTCACTCATCTGCCCAAACAAACATATATAGGTATGACCATTGGAGCTTTGTTTGCAAAATCAAAAGTTACAACTAACTTAGTTACTACAAGTAAATTGATGAATAAAGTGGATATTTTACAATAACTCATGTATAAAATTTAAGTGATTTATAAAGTATCAGAATAAATACATATCAAAAACATGATGTTGAAAGAAAAATTATACTGTGGAATGATAAGTATTCTCCAAAATACAGTGCATTCTTTTTAAAAATATTCTTATGTAGAAATAGTATGAAAACATGCAAAAATACTAAATATTAAATATACTATAATGATTAGATGAAGAAAGAAAAGAGAAGAGAATAATGTTTGATTGCTTGTATTGTCTTGAAGTATTAACAAAACTAGAAAAGAAAATATTGGATATCCTGGTTATTTTCCTTCCCTTTGAAGGTTATTTTAATGAAGATGGTTTCAGCAGAAAACAATAATTACAGTTTTAAGATAGCAATTAGTTACTATGCATTTACTGTGAGGTAAAGGTCTCTAAAAGCAATAAACACTTGCTTCCAGTTAATTTTAAAGCCCTTTGGTTCATTGTTACTATTTAATTTCCAAAGTAATTTCCATGCTAATTAAAACCTTTAGTACCTGCACTGAAGGATCCTATCAAAAGCAACTTAAGTTTTTATGAATCTGAATAATACATCTAGCCTTTGAAAATTTGAAGTAATGAAATGTGGTAACAGGGAAAGTGTTGCATTACAGGGTTGAGAATGGTGCTCTCATAAGCCACAAGCCACTTCCTCACTTAACCTTTCCCCTCAGGTACAATTAATTATTAAAAATTTATTGAACAACATGTAAATTTAGAAGAGCAAATGTTTGCAAGTAAGTCTTCATTCTCTATTCTTATTTTCCACATAATTTCGAGACTTTATAAAAGGAAATTTTTATGGTCGGCTACAGTCTCCATATTGAAAAGAGGTGAAAAGATTTGTATCTGAAACTATTCATTCAATAGTTTTGAGCACCTAATAGATGTAAATATAGTGCTGCAATTTGAGGCTACAAACAGGTGAAAACGTGTGTTTCCTGCCTTCAGGAGTTCAATTAAGTTTAATTTTTTAGTTGATGATAATATTAGAATAATCAAATAAATGTATGTATTAGAAAATAATCTATTCTGTGACTACTACATCAAGAGCATCCAATATAGCCAATGTAACATTGTGATTAAAATTGTCAGTGCTGGACTCTGCTGCACACTACCTATGTGACCTTGAAAAATTATGTAACTTCTTTAAACCTTGATTTCCTCATTGGTAAATAAAACTAATAATATTTCATTGAATTGTTGTTAGGAAGAAATTGCATTACTGCACATAGTGAAATGTTTGAAACCAGGGTGACTTTGCTAATTATGTTGTTATTAGGTTCTCACTCCAAAATTTTATGATGCCAGCAAAACTACTTAATAAACTGATTATTTTCCATGCAACACATTATAGATTGACTATTGAAATGAAAGCTCAGTTTGGAAATAAATTAATTACCTTTAATTGTGAACAAAATGCTCAGTTAATATATGTAACTTATGTTCACAACGTGATCCTTATGAATGAAATGCATTTTGAATTAATAATAGAATAAAGCCAACTCTGAGCCAACTTCATTTTTGAAATATTTTGTGCAATATATGTCACATATATGGACACATTTGGTTCTGGTTTTTTATGTTGAAATAAAAGAAGATCAAAAAAATATAGAGAAATGATCCTTTTAAGGTGCTCTACAGAAGGTATATAGTTGAATTTTGACAAAAATAACATGAATTATAGGCACAAACATTTGTGTTGATAAAATCCTTGATTAACCATCTTGAGTCAATAGCATATGAGCATTCATATAAGATAATAAAATAAGAAAAAGTACCTGAATAAAAGTAGTAATGAAGTTATAAATCACTGAAAGACAAGACAAGATTCTCAAACTGTGAGATAGAATATTCATTGCTAAGAATATCATGAATTTTAGAAGAGGAGATCATCCAAATGTCTCTGCTATATAGCATTCTGTACACTCTTTTGTGTAATACAGTAGTTCCCCCTTATTCATACAGGATATGTTTCAAAACCCCCACTAGATGCCTGAAACCACAAAAAGTACCAAATCATGTAAATGATATGTATTTTCCTATACATAAATACTGTGTAGAGTGATGCACAGTATGTTTGCTGGACAGAGCGATGGTTCAGATCCCAGGCAGGAAGGAGATGGATAGCAAAAGATTTTATCACACTACTCAGAATTGTGCTTAATTTAAAACTTTTAAAATATTCATATCTGGAATTTTTCATTTAATATTTCTGAACCACGGTTGGCCACAGGCAGCTGAAACTGCAAAAAAGATGAGAGGAAACTACAGTACTTATATCTGCTTTTCAAATTTATTTTTATTATATTTTATTTATTTTTTTATTTAATTTAATTTTTTTTTTTTGAGACTGAGTTTTGCTCCTGTTTCCCAGGCTGGAGTGCAGAGGCACAATCTCTGTTCACTGCAATCTCCACCACCCAGGTTCAAGCCATTATCCTGCCTCTGTCTCCTAAGTAGCTGGGATTACAGGCACCTGCTACCAGGCCTAGATAACTTTCTGTATTTTTAGTAGAGATGGGCTTTCATCATGTTGGACAGGCTGGTCTCAAACTCCTGACCTCAGGTGATCCACCTGCCTTGGCCTTCCAAAATACAGGGATTATAGGCATGAGCCCCTATGCCTAGCCATAGCTGCCCTTATAAATCCCAAAGACATGGGCAGTGTAGACATACCTACAAGGTTTTGTGAATTTAGTTCCAGACAAATGAAATAAAGATAATCATACAATTTTTTTTGGTTTCCAAGTGTATATAAAAGTTATGTTTAAAGTATACTATAATCTAAGTGTGCAATAGCATTATATCTAAAAAAGAATGTACATACCTTAATTTAAAAATACTTTGCCAAAAAATGCTAACAATTGCATGAGCCTTCAGCAAGTCATAATCTTTTTTCTGGTGGAATGTCTTACTCTGATGTTGATGGCTGCTGACTGAACAGCGTTGTTGTTGCTAAAGATTGGGATGGCTGCAGCATTTTCTCAGAATAAGACAACAATGAATTTTGTGCATTGATTGACTCTTCCTTTCCTGAAATATTTCTCTGTATCATGTGATGCTGATTGATAAGATTTTACGCACAGTAGAATTTCTTTGAAAATTGGAGTCAGTCCTCTCAAACCTTGCTGCTGCTTTATCAGCTTAGTTTACATAATCTTCTATAACCTTTGTTGTTATTTCAACAATGTTCACAGCATTTTTTACCAGGAGCAGTTTTTACCTCAAGAAACCACTTTCTTTGCTCATCCATAAGAAGCAACTCCTCATCCATTAAAGTTTTATCACGAGAATGCAGCAATTCAGTCACATCTTTAGGATGCATCTTAAATTCTCTATTTTCAGAACCTGTGCAGTTACTTTCCACATTGATGTCTTTAACCTCCTAAAGTCATATGTGAGGACTGGAATCAACTCCTTCTAAATTCCTGTTACTGTTAATATTTTGATCTCCCCTCTTTAAACACAAATGTTCCTAATAACATCTAGAATGATGAATCCTTTTCAGAAGGTTTTTAATTTATTTTGCCTAGATCCATCAAAGGAATCATTATTTATGCCAGTTCTAACCTTACAAAATATATTTCTTAAATAATAAGACTTGAAAATCAAATTTCTCCTTGATCCCTGGGATGCAGAATGGACATTGTGTCAGCAGGCATGAAAATGACATTAATCTCCTTGAATATCTCTACTAGAGATCTTGGGTGAACAGGTGCATTGTCAATAAGAAATAACATTTTGAAGGGAATCATTTTGCTAAGCAGTAGTGTTACAGGACAAACAGATTTGTATGGCTGCTGCACTGTAACAGACCACTACACTGAGACAGCAAAGTTTGCAGCAGTTAAAGAATTTATGCTCACAGGGCAGCTGAGTGAGGAGATAGAAGGAGACCACCACATTCATCTCCCTGAGGAGTTCTGGGCTGGGGTTTTATGGGGATTGTGGTGGGCAAGGGGATGTAAAATTTGGGTCATTGACTGGTCAGGCTAAGAGGGATGAAATCATCAGGATATGAAAATTCTTTGCATTCTTTGATGAGTCAACTGCTGGCAGGATCCTTCAGACCAGCTGACATCAGTAGTTTCATCATGATGCAAGGCCTGAAAGACTATCTCGCATGGAAAACATAAGTTTCACAATGTTCAAGTTGTCATCTATAGAACAGTTTAGGGGATCCATAATCTTGTGGCAGGGTTTATGCAATTCCGGGGCAATAATCAATGAACAACTACAAGGAAGCAGGTCAGAGAGCAAGTTGACCTACTAATTAATGCTCAATGTGCTGTGAACTTGGTTAGTTTTTGTTTCCCTCTTCCCTTTTTCTCTGAATAATTTTGTCAAGTTTATAACAATGATTTCAGTAGGTTTCAATATTCTGCTTAAAATATCCAGTAAAAAATGCTGTAAACAGATGTGCTGTCATCCAGGCTTTGTTGTTGCATCTAAAGAACACAGACAGAGTAGATTTAGCATAGTTCTTAAGGGCCCAATAATTTTTAGAATGGTAAATGACCATTGGCTTCAACGTAAAGTCAGTAGCTGTCTTAGCCCTTAACAAAAGGGTCAGTCAGTTTTTGAAGCTTTGAAGCCAGGCATTGGCTTCTCCTTGCAAGCTATGAATGTCCCAATGGCATCTTCTTCTAATACAAGTCTGTTTAATCTACCCTGAACATATGATGTTATTGTTGTTGTTATTTTATAGTGTAGCCACCTTCATCAGTTATGTTGGCTACATCTTCTGGATAACTCTACTTTTATGTTATGGAGATGACTTCTTTTCTTAAACATTATTAACCAGCCTCTATTATCTTTGAACTTTTCTTCTTCAGCTTTCTCTTTTTTCTCAGCCTTCTTTTTGCTTTGGCTTCACGAATGATGTGGCCACTTTGGTTTTCTATCCAGACCAGTAAAACTTCCTTCATATCAGCAAAAAGGCTGTTTCCCTTTATCATTTGTGTGTTCATGGGAGAAGCATTTTTAATTTACTTTAAGAGCTTTTTCTTGCATTCAAAACGTGGTTAACTCTTTGGAGCAAGAGGCTTAGTTTTGAACCTGTCTTGGCTTTCAACATGCCTTCCTCACTAAACTTAATCATTTTTAGCTTTTGATATTAAGTGAGAAACATGAGAATCGTCCATTCACTTGAACACTTAGAGGACACTGTTGTATCTAATTTCAGTATTGTTGTGTCTCAGGAAACAGGAAGGCCTGAGGATAGGGAAAGAGATGAAGGAATGGCCAATAGGCAGGGCAGTCAGAACATACAAAAAATTTATGAAGTTCACCATCTGTATTAGCCTCATGCTGCTAATAAAGGCATACCTGAGACTGGGTAACTTATAAAGGAAAGAGGTTTAATTGACTCACAGTTCAGCATGGCTAGAGAGGCCTCAGGAAACATACAATCATGGTAAAAGGGGAAGCAAACAAGGAGAAGTCCAGAGCAAAGCAGGGCAAAAGCACCTTATGAAACCTTCAGATCTCATGAGAACTTACTATCATAAGAACAGCATGGTGGTAACTGCCTCCTTGGAGGTAACCCCCCACCAGGTCCCTCCCACAATACATGAGGTTCATGAGAACTACAGTTCAAGAAGAGATTTGAGTGGGGATACACCCGACCCATATCATTCTGTCCCTGGGCCCTCCCAAATCTCTTGTCCTCACAACTCAAAACACAATCATGCCCTTCCAACAGCCCCCAACATTTTAACTCATTCCAGCTTTAACTCAAAAGTCCAACTCCTAAGTCTCAACTGAAACAAGGCAAACCCCTTCCACCTATGAGCCTGTAAAGTCAAGAGCAAGTTAGTTACTTCCTAGATACAATGAGGGTACAAGCATTGGGTAAATACACCCATTCAAAATGGGAGAAATTGGCCAAAACCAAGGGCTTACAGGCCCCAGGCAAGACCAAAATCCAATACAGCAGTCATTAAACTTTAAGGTTTCACAATGATCTCCTTTAACTCCATGTCTCACATCCAGGTCACATTGATGCAAGAGGAGGGCTCCCACAGCCTTGGGCAGCTCTGCCCCTGTGACTTTGCAAGGTACAGCCTCACTTCCAGCTGCTTTCATGGGCTAGCATTGAGTGTCTGTGGCTTTTCCAGGCACACAGTGAAAGCTATTGATGGATCTACCATTCTGAGATTTGGAGGACAGTGGCCCTCTCCTCACAGCTCTACTAGGCAGTGTCCCAGTGGAGACTCTGTTTGGGGGCTCCAACCCCACATTTCCCTTCTGCACTGCCCTAGCAGAGGTTATCCATGAAGGCTCTGCCCCTGCAGCACACCTCTGCCTAGACTTTTAGGTGTTTCCATACATCCTCTGAAATCTAGGCAGAGGTTTCTAAATCTCAATTCTTGTATATCACATGGAAGCTGCCAAGGCTTGGGGCTTGCACCCTATGAAGCCATGGCCCCAACTATACTTTGGTCCCTGTTAGCCATGGCTGGAGTGGCTGGGACACAGGGCATCAAGTCCCTAGGCCACAAACAACAGGGGCACTCTAGGCCCAGCCCATGAAACAATTTATTCCTCCTAGGCCTCTAGGCCTGTCAAGGGAGGGGCTGCTGCAAAGGTCTCTGATATGCCCTGAAGACATTTTCTTCATTGTCTTGGTGATTAATATTTGACTTCTTTTTACTTATGCGATTTTCTGCAGCAGGCTTGAATTTCTCCTCAGAAAATGCATTTTTCTTTTTTACTGCATCACCAGTTTGCAAATTTTCCAAACTTTTATTCTCTGTTTCCTCTTGAATGCCTTGTCACTTAGAAATTTATTCCACTAGATACCTTATATCATCTCTCTCAAGTTCAAGGTTCCACAGTTCTCTAAGGTAGGGACAAAATGCCGCCAGTCTCTTTGCTAAAGCATAACAAATGTCGCCTTTGCTCTAGTTCCCAGCAAGTTCCTCATCTCCATCTGAGATCACCTCAGCTTGAATTTCATGGTCCATAGCACTACCAGCATTTTGATAAAAACTGTTCAAGTCTCTAGGAAGTTGCAAACTTTCTCACATCTTCTTGTCTTCTGAGCCCTCCAAGTCTCTAGGAAGTTCCAAACTTTCCCACATTTTTCTGTCTTCTTCTGAGTCCTCCAAACTGTTCCAGCCTCTGCCTGTTACCCAGTTCCAAAGCTGCTTCTACATTTTCAGGTTTCTTTACAGCAGTGCCCCACTACTTGGTAGCAATTTACTGTATTAGTGTGTTCTCATGCTGCTAATAAAGACATACCTGAGACTGGGTAACTTATAAAGGAAAGAGGTTTAATTGACTCAATGGTCAGCATGGCTGTAGAGGCCTCAGGAAACTTACAATCATGGTGGAAAGGGAAGCAAACACATTCTTCTTCACATAGCGGCAGGCAGGAGAAGTGCAGAGTGAAGTGGGGGAAAAGATCCTTATAAAACCATCAGATCTCCTGAAAACTCACTCACTATCATGTGAATAGCACAGAGGTAACCACCCCCGTGATTCGATTACCTCCCACTAGGTCTCTCCCATGACACATGGGGATTATGGGAACTACAGTTCAAGATGAGATTTGGAAGGGGACACAGCCAAACCATATCACTATCTTATATGGGTATGGATTGTGGCACCCCAAAACAATTATAATAGTAGTATCAAAGTATTTTTATATCTGTTACCAATCACCATATCAGATATAAAAATAGTGAAGAGGTTTGAAATATTGCAAAGGGTACCAAAGGTGACACGGAGACAAAAAGTAAGCACATGCTGTTTTTTAAAAAAAATGGTGCCAATAGACTGGCTTGACACAGGTTTGTCATAAGACTTTGACTTGTTAAAAATGAAGTATGTGTGAAGAATAATAAAACTCAGCACAATAAAACAAGATATGCCTGTATATTTGTGTATTTACCCATTTGTGATTTTAATAAATGCTTTTAAATGTCCACTTGGTGCCTGACACTCTGATTGAAGACTTAATGTGTTCTTAGAGTTTTGAAAAATATTATAGAATGGCTAGAGTTCTGGTAGATACCCAGAAAATATTTGTGACTTACCAACAAATGAATGACGGTTATGTGTGCTAGGTTTATGCTGGGAGAAAAAAATTCCCAACACTGCCACATTAGATAAATTAGTCAAAATTGGTTTAGAGTAGAAAGTTGAAAAATAAATCATAGTAACTAAGTTACACCAGTTAAAACATAAATTTTTTTTTAAAAATCATAAAATATAAAATACTATACATGTTAAAAAGGCCGAATACATGTTTAAACTTTTTGTCTATTATAAATGAAGCTGCAATGAATATTTGTGTATAAGTTTTGCTTTAAGTTTTTACTTCTTGTGGGATGTTACCCAGGACTGTATTTGCTGGGTAATATGGCAACTCTATATTTAACATTTTGAGGAACTGCCAAACTGTTTTTCAAAGCATCTATACCATTTTATTTTCCTAGTTTTCCAATTTATCCATGTCTTCATCAAAACTTGTTAATGTCTGATTTTTTTTTATTAAACCATTTTGAGGGGTCTGAACAAGTATCAAATTCTAGTTGTAATTTACATTTTCCAAATTTCCATCAACTGATGAATGAGTAAACAAAATGCAATATATCTATAAAATGGAAAATTATCCAGCAATAAAAAAAAATGAGCCCTATATATGCTACGAAATGAATGAACTTCAAAGGTATTACACAGAATGGAAGAAGGAAGTCACAGAAGGCTACATATTATACGAATCCATTTATATAAAATGCCTAGAACAAGCAAATCTAGGTTGACAAAAAAAAGTCAGTTTGTGGTTACCTAGGGTTGAGGCAAGGGATAAGTGGTTATGGTAGGATACAGGGAGTGGCTGCTAAGGGGTACAAGATCTGTTTCTAGGATGGTGAAATGTTCTCAAATTAGAATATGATGATAGCTGCATAACTGTAAATATACTAAAAACATTCAACTGTATATTTTTAGATGATAAGCCTTATTCATATGTTAAATACTAACAAAGCTTAGAGAAATAACTTTAGAATTTTAATGAAAATTCAATGAAAAGCAAGAAATTGTTTAAATTAAATATCACAAATTATTTCAATTTTATTTTTGTGGATACCATAATATGTGTCTTCTAGCTTTCTGAATAATCCATTTATTTGTTAAATAAATATGGGTTTGCTAATTAAACATCCCAGGGACTATGTTATATGTTAGCATAATAGTGGTAAAATAGACTTAAAAATTTTTCTGTCATTATGGAGCTTAAAAATTGTTAACAGCTCAATAAATGCCACTGATTTTTATATTTTTAAGCAAAAAAAAAAACAAAACCCTTTCTTGAAAGAAACTTGTATGTACATGTAAAGGAAAGGAAAGGCTGTTCTTACTGAATCAAGGGAGCCTTATCTATTCAACCTGCTCCAAGCCACCTTCTTTCTGGTCTGTGAGAAATCCTCCCGAAAATTTATAACACAGGTGAAAATTAGTACATTTAAATATAGTTTGTGGTGCAGTCTTATCTAAACTTTTATAATATCCCAAAGAAAATGCTATTATAATTATAAATAATAATATTCGTAATTATTCAATTTATTCTCATAGATTTGGCATTTAAATCTAATTTGGGACTTTTGGTAATATCAAATTAAGTAATTGTAAGAGAAATTTTAAAAACATAGAGCAATAATTTAAAAGCCTTCTGAAAAGTTTGGAGAGCTTTATAGGGCAATGATAAAATACTAACCATGACTCAGAAGAAGATGAAAACTTAGAGATATAATATTTGAATTCGGGGGCACTTTTTACTATACACATTTCAAATTCCTGAACAATCAAAAGAGAGCAGAGAAGCTGAGCAGAGCTTTCAAAAATAACATGGATATAGGAGATTACCAAAGAGAGAAAGGCCTAATAACTTCTACCCACGACTCCCTCCTACCTGCTCCCCCACACACATTCACAAAATTTACGTTTCAACTCTAAAAATTTATATTCTGAAAGTGAGGGTGAGCTGGAAATGAACTAGCTTGCAGAAAGTGAGCCTGAGTTTTAAACCTATTTAAATTTGTAATTGCATTAAGTTGATTCAATACCTCTAGAGCCGTTAGATGACTGCCAGAAAGCAAACACACATCTGCTTTAGAGAAAGAGAATTTTATCTTAGGTTCTAAAATATATATAAATTCACTTAATTTAAAATAACCATTTATTCTCTTTAAGGAAATGAGCAATTAGTTTAAGATTTTCTTCAGTAAACTAGAATTTATGCTACATGACCAAATGTATATTTTAGAATCAAAAAATACTTTTTGGTTCTAAATCAAGAACTCAATGGAGATGACATAACAAGATGACAGAGTAGGAGTTCCCAGGCTTCATTTCTCCCAAAAGAACAATTGGACAGCAATCCATAAATGAAAATAACTCTGGAAGAGCTTGAGAGCCCACTTTAGATGTTTTAGCTTATAAAGTGAAATAAAAAAATGCACAAAAGAGTAGGAGGAAGAGTTTTATTTTACCTGTATCATCCTACCCCACTGGCCAGCACTGCACAGCATGGAGAGAGAATTCCAAGCCCTTCAAGTTCCTTTTGCAGGGGAAAAGAGAGCAGAGTGAACAAGCAGCTTTTCCAATCTTTCAGGCCACTATCTGAATGACCAGCTTCATTTTCACCTTGCCCAGATTTCTAAGGAGACTGGCATAGCTGAGACATCTGGAGATGGCTTGGGGAAAAAAGGACAAAGGCTATCAGTATCAACCACATGGCAGTAGCCAGCATGGTCCCAGTGGCTTGCTCTTCACAAGACTTGAATAACCTTCCCTTCTATTGATCACCTCAATACCCATCAAAGCTGCCAGGCACTCCGGCACCTTTAATTACTGACTACTGACAACACAGCAGTGTTCACTGTTTTGGATCCCAGATGCTTGCTCTACGAAGGACCCCAGCATCTTCACCACCAAAGAAATCAACAGTCAGAACAGCAATAGTGGACCCATTACAGCTTTTGCCAATCATGGCTCTACAGTTGTTTGCCTTTGTAGCCTCCAGCAGCTCGAGTCACCACTACTATGCTTCTACCCTCCCTAAATCCACCCCAGCTGCTGCCACCATGAGTGCTCTGGTGCAAGGACCCAGTGCAGCCACTGCATGCATGCCTGCAAACAGCTTCTGGCTCCCGTCATCATGAGTCCTGTTTTCTACTACCATTTTATGTGCCTGAAGCTCACCCCTGTAGCCGGGCTTACAAACACTGCCAGCTTTGGTCCCTGCAGCCATGCACATGCATGTAGCCACCTGACCCTCATAACCAGCCTCACCACCCTACACATGCCCACAGCTAGTCCCTACAGCTGCACACATTCTCATTGCCACTCTGGCCCCCACAGCTAGGCATATGTATTAGTTTGTTTTCATGCTGCTGATAAAGACATACCCAAGACTGGGCAATTTAAAAAAGAAACAGACTTATTGGACACAGAGTGCTGATTGGTGCATTCACAATCCCTTAGCTAGACATAAAGGTTCTCCAAGTCCCCACCAGATCAGCTAGACACAGAGCACTGATTGGTGCATTTACAAACCTTGAGCTAGACACAGGGTGGTGATTGGTGCATTTACAAATCTTGAGCTAGACACAGAGTGCAGATTGATGTAGTTACAATCCCTTAGCTAGACATAAAGGTTCTCCAAGTCTCCACCAGATTAGCTAGATATAGAGTGCTGACTGGTGCATTTACAAACCTTCAGCTACACACAGAGTGCTGATTGGTGTATTTACAAACCTTGAGCTAGACACAGAGTGCTGATTGATGTATTTACAATCCCTTAGCTAGACATAAAGGTTCTCCAAGTCCCCACTAGACTCAGGAGCCAGCTGGCTGAACCCAGTGGATCCCGCACTGGGGCCACAGGTGGAGCTGCCCACCAGTCCCTCGCTGTGCACCCGCACTCCTCAGCCCTTGAGCGGTGGATGGGACCGGGCTTCGTGGAACAGGGGGCGGTGCTTGTCGGGGAGGCTCGGGCCATGCAGGAGCCCATGGCATGGGGGAGGCTCAGGCATGGTGGGCTGCAGGTCCCGAACCTGCCCCTGCGGGTAGGCAGCATGCATGTGCACCCTGTCATGTCAGATCCCACAGCTGTGCATGTACAGAAAGCTGGCCTGACACTTTTGTTGGCCTGTAGCTGTCCTTTACAACTGTGTACATGCATGTCAGTGGCTCTGATATCTATAGCCATATGCATACAGACTGCTGACTTCCAGTGACATGCATGTGCCTGGGGTTGGACCTGGCTTCTGCCCCTGGTCTTAGCCATGCCACCATAAACATGACCGCAGCTAGGCTGTGATGTCATGCACATACCTGTAGCCAGTTCCTGCAGCATAACACTAGCGCTAGCCCTATAGATGCCTGCCCCAGGCACTTAGCAATGAACCTGGAGGCACTGCTAAGGACACCAACAGCCCTTGAAGCCACTGTAGAACCATCAGAGCTCTTGCCACCAAGGATCACACAGCTGTCAATGCCACAAACATCAGCTGCATAAGCTATTGAGACACCACGCTTCTCCAATTGTGGAGCTTCTACACATTTCCACACTAGAATTAGTGCCACAGCATGCTCCAGTGTACCCCCTCCCTCTTGCAGTTAAAAGTCCTTTCTTTAAAAAAAAAAATTGAGATAGGCTCTTGCTTTGTCATTCAGTCTAGAATGCAGTGGCGTGATCACAGCTCACTGCAGCCTTGATCTCCGAGGCTCAAGAGATCCTCCCACCTCAGCCTCCTGGATAGCTAGGACTAAAAGTGCATGCAACCATGCCCAGCTAATTTTATTTTCTGAAGAAAAGAGGTTTCACTGTGTTGCCATGGTTTGTCTCAAAATTTTGTGCTCAAGCAATCCTCTTACCTTGTCCTCCCAATCTACTGAGATTATAGGTGTGAGCCACTGTGTCTGGCCAAGTCTTTCACTGAAGCTTGTTCATAAAGTCTGTAAGAGGTTACTGCTTCTTTAAATGTACAGACACTTAAGCAAGACTACAAGGATCATAAAGAATAAGGAAAACGTGACACTGGTAACGGCATAAAATAAATTTCAGTTATGGACCAGAAAGAATTGCAGATCCATGAACTGCTTGACAAAAAATTTAGAATAATTTTTCTAAAGAAGCTCAACAATCTACAAGGGAGCACAAATAAACAATTTAACAAATCATAAAAACAATACAAGAACAAACTAGAAGCTCAATAGAGATAGAAAACATAAGCAGAAATTGTGGAGCTGAAAAATGCTATGATTTAACTAAAAAAATGTAATGTCATGCTCTGACAGCAGACTTGATCAAGAAGAAAGAATAAATGAACTCAAAGACAGATCACGTGAAATCATTTAGTCAGAAGAGAAAAAAGAATAAAATCGTAAAAGCCAAAAACTATATGGAATACTATTAAGAAAGCAAATTTTTCCAATATAGGAATTTCAGAAGGAGGAGAGAGAGAAAATTGACAGAATGCTTATATTTTTAAAAATTACTGAAAATATTATAAATCTGGGGAAAGATGTAAACGTCTGGGTGCAAAAAGCTCTAAAATCTCCAATCAGATATACCCCAAAGAAGACCTAATCAAGACATATTATAGAAAACTGTCAACATCAAAGGCAAAGAGAACTTTGAAAAGTGTGAAAGATGCATATACCATACAAGGGGATTTAAATCAGGCCATAAGAGATTTCTCAACAGAAAACTTGTAGGCCAAGGGAAAGTGAGGTGGTATTTTTGAAGTGCTGAAAGGAGGGGAAAAAAAAAACTGTCAACCAAGAATATCTTATCTAGAAAGCTGTCATCCAGAAAAGAAAATGAGAATAGAAAAGATTACAAGATTTTCAAAACAACAATTAACAAAGAGGCAACTGTATATTCTGACCTATTAATAATTCTGTTAAATGTAAATGGACAAGGGGATGGAGCAAGTTGGCTGAACAGAAGCCATCACTGATCGTTCTCTCCACAAGAACACCAAATTTAAACAACTGTCTGCACACATATAAACACCTTTGTTAGAACCAAAATTCATGTAAGCAATAAAAGTACCTGGTTTGAACTTCATATTGCTGAAAGAATCACTGAAGAGAGTAGGAAAGATAGCCTTGAATTATCAATCCCATACTCATACCCAATACCCCATCAGTAGCTGTGTGGAACAGAGAGAATCTATGCATTTGGGGAGAGAGAGCCCATTGACTGGGAGGCTTTGCATTGAACTCAGTGCTGCCCTGTCACAGTAAAAAAACATGCTGAACTCAGCCAGCACCCACCCATGAAGGGAGTATTTGGATCAGACTTAGCCAGAGGGGAAACATCCATCCCAGTAGTCATAACTTCACCTTGCCACCATGGGCTAAAGATCTCTGGAGTTCTAAGTAAACTGAAAGGCAGTTTAGGACAAAAGGGTTGCAATTCTTAGGTAAGTACTGATGCTGTGCTGGACTTAGAGGCAGTGGAGTGGGATGGTACATGATCTAGTGAGGCACCAAACGGGGTGCGGGGTGGGGAGTGCTTGCACAACTGCTTCCCCAGCACCAGGCAGCGCAGTTTGCAGCAACAACAGCGATTTCTTCCTTACGCTTGAGGAGAAAAGAGAAAAGAGTACAGAAGACTTTGCATCTTGTATGCTAGCTCCACCACAGTAGGATAGAGCACTGGGCAGAGTCATGAAGTCCCCATCCTAGGGCCTAGCTCCCAAATGATGTTTCTAGACATACCCTTGCCCAGAAGAGAACCCACTGCCTTGAATGAATGGACCCAGTCCTGGCAGAATTAATTACATCCTGGCTAAAGACCCCTTTGGCCTTTAATAACCAATAGTAATACCCAGGTAGTATGCTATGGGCCTTGGGTGAGACTCTCTAATATCCTGGCTTCAGGTAGCAGCTCTTTCACAGTAGGGTAGAATACCAACTAGGCTCTTGGGGTCCAGGCCTAGGCTCTTACACAGCATTTCTGGACCTACCCCAGTCCAGAGGGGAACCCACTGCCCTGAAGGCTGAGTCCCAGGCCTGGCAGTATTCAACACAAGCTTACTAAAGAGCCCTTGGGACTAAAGTGAACATTATCAGTAGCCTGTCAGAACTCTTCATGGTCCAGGGGTGCTGGTGGCTATGAGAAGAGGCCTCTCTACCTGTGAAAGGGGAAATAAAAAGTGAGAAGGGCTTTGTCATGTGGTTTGAGTGCCAACTTAGCCACAGTAGAATAGAAGAACACCAGGTACATTTCCAAGTTACTTGTCTGTAATCCCTGGCTTCCAGACAGCATCCCTGAACACGCTCAGAAAACTACAGGGCAATATCACTGATGAATAATATGTTAATAATTCTCAACAAAATACTAGCATAGTAAATTCAACAATATATTAGGAAGATCATTCATCAAGACCAAGTAGGGTTTTTCCCAAGGGTTCAAGAAAGGCTCAACATATACAAATGAATAAATGTAATATATCATATCAACAGAATGAAGGACAAAAGCAATATAATCATTTCAATTGATGCTAAAAGAAACATTTGATAAGCTTCAACTTTCCTTCATGATAAAACCTTCAAAAAACTGGGTATAGAAGGAACATACCTCAATATAATAAAATGCATGTATTAAAGATCCAGAGCTAGTATTATACTGGACAAAGATCGAAAGCCTTTTCTCTAAGATCTGGAACAAGACAACAATGCCCATTCTCACCACTGGTATTCAACTTAGTACTAGAAGACCTGGCCAGAGCAATCAGAAAAGAGAAGGGAACAAAGGGCATCCAAATTACAAATGAAGAAGTCAAATTATCCCTGCTTGCAGATGATATGATCTTATATTTGAAGGACTTGAAGACTACCAAAAAACTACTAGAATAAATAAACAAATTCAGTAAAGTTGCAGGGTACACAATCAACATACAAAAATTGTAGCATTTTTACATGCCTGCAAGTGAACAATGTAAAAAAAAATTAAAAAAGCAATCTCATTTATAATAACCATAAATAAAATAAAATACCTAGAAATGAACTTAACCAGAGATGTAAAAGATATCTACAATGAAAAATATAAAACACTGATTAAAGAAATTGAAGAAGATACAAAATATGAAAAGATATTCCACGTTCCTAGATTGGAAAAAATAATATTGTTAAAATGTTCATACTACCTAATCTATAGATTTATGGCAATCCTTATCAAAACATCAATGACATTCTTCACAGAAAAAAAAATCCTAAAATGTATATGGAAATTCAAAAGACCAAGAATAGCCAAAACTATCCTGAACAGAAGAACAAAACTGGAGGAATCACATTACCTTGTTTCAATTTATATTACAGAGATACAATAATCAAAATAGCATAATACTGACATAAAAATAGACACATAAACCAATGGAAGAGAATAGAGAACCCAGAAAATAAATCCATATATCTACAGTGATCTCATTTTTGACAAAGTTTCCAAGCAATACTTTGGGGAAAAGTCAGTCTTCTCAATAAATGATGTTGGAAAAACTGGGTATCCATATGCAGAAGAATGAAACTAGATCCCTATCTCTTGTCATAGAAGGGATATAAAAATAGATTAAAGACTTAAATCTCAGACATCAAACTATGTAACTCATACAAGTAAACATTGGGGAAACTCTCCAAGACATTTGTCTGGACAAAGATTTCTTGAATAATACCCCACAAGCACAGGCAACCAAAGCAAAAATTGGTGAATGAGACCACATCATGTTAAAAAGCATCTGCACAAGAAAGCAAACAATCAACATAGTGAAGAGATAATGGAGTGGGAGAAAATTATTTGCAAACTATCCATCTGACAAAGCATTAATAACCAGAATAGATAAGAAACTCAAACAACTGTAGAGGAAAAATATCTGATAATACGATTAAAAATGGGCAAAATACGTGAGTAGACATTTCTCAAAAGAAGACATACAAATGGCAGATAGGTATATGAAAAGGTGCTCAATATCATTCATCATCAGATAAATGCAAATAAAAACTACAATGAGATATCATCTCACCCCAGTTAAAATGGCTTAAATCCCCGAAAGCAGACAATAACAAATGTTAGTGAGAATGTAGAGAATGCTTGTACACTGTTGGTGGAAATGTAAATTAGTACAACCACTAAGGAGAGCAATTTGGAGGTTCCTCAAAAAACTAAAGATAGAGCTGCCATACAATCTATCAATCTTACTGCTGAGTATATACCCAAAATAAATGAAATCAGAATATCAATGAGATATCTGCACTCCCATGTTTATTGCAGTGCTACTCATGATAACAAACATTTGGAAACAATGTAAGTTTCCATCAGCAGATGACTGGATAAAGAAAACGTGACAGATATATACAATGGAGTACTATTCAGCCATAGAAAATTTTAATATTTAACTTAATGACTCAGTCAGTGCCAAAGCAGTTGTTATTGAAGCCTGCATTAGGGAGACTTGGCCTGCCACATATACAACACAATGGAATACTATTCAGCCTTAGAAAGAAGTAAATCCTGCCATTTGCAACAACATAGAGGAAATTGAAAGACATTATACTAAGTGAAATTAGCCAGGCACAGAAAGATAAATACTGCATCATGTCACTTATATGTAGAATCTAAAAAATGTTGAACTCACAGAAGCAAGGCTGGGGCCAGGTTGGGGGTTGCAGGAAACGGAATGATGTTGGAGAAAAGGTACAAAATTTCAATTAGACAGGATAAATAAGTTCTGAATTGCTATGGTATAGCATGGTGACTATAATAATAATAATAACATAATGTATAGTTGAAAATTGCTAAGAGTGTGGATCTTAAATGTTCTCACCACAAAAAATAATGTTTATGAGGTGATATATATGTAAATGATATAGCTAATACATACATATATGTCAAAATATGTTGTACATGGTAAATATATACAAATTTTAACTGTCAATTATGCCTTAATAAATCTGGGGACAGGCAAAGGAAAAATATTGTAGTTGCCAAAATAGCTAACTGGCAGTAGACTTCATAAGGCCACAACTAGCAAGAAAACAAGCCCTCATATCTTCTTGTTTTAAGAAAATAAATCATCTTGCCTTTTGAGAAAGGAGAAAAAGGAAAGGCTAGCCCTTGAAATAGTTTTTTTTTTCAGTAGCATAACTTAATATTTTAAATATATTAAATCAGTATAGTAAATGTTCGTTAAATACGTGGATAAAACTCAGTGAATGTTTTTATCAGTAGATTAGTTTAAAATGAGAAGTAGTAACTAGCAGACTTGAAACAGGTCAATAACTGCCCTGAATTATGGAGAAAGAAAAACTGGAAAAGAAGAAAAGGGGGTGACATAAAGAGCTAAAAAGTTTTAGTTGTATGGCTGAGTGTGGTGGCTCAAGCCTGTAATCCCAGCACTTTGGGAGGCCAAGGCGGATGGATCACGAGGTCAGGCTTTTGAGACCAGCCTGACCAATATGGTGAAATCCCATCTCTACTAAAAATACAAAAATTAGCCAGGTGTGGTGGTGCTCGCCAGTAATCCCAGCTACTCAGGAGGCTGAGGCAGGAGAATCGCTTGAACCCAGGAGGCGGAGGTTGCAGTAAGCTGAGATCGCGCCACTGCACTCCAGCCTGGGCGACAGAGATCCTGTCTCAAAAAAAAAAAAAAAAAAAAAAAGTTAAGCTTAAAATGGCAATTCCAGAAATAATTATTTGTTCTGAGACATGAATGTTTATTTCATATTTGATGTATTAAGACAGTAACTACACCATGTTTAATTACTGAAAACAACACTCTCTTTTAACTCTATTGATATTTTATTTGGTTTACTTTGTTTTGTCTCATATTCTTAGTTAAAACTTTTCTTTTATCATCATTTTATTTGTCAAGAGCAAAGGGAAGCTAGATTGCATCTGTCGGATGAGTGCGGAGAAACCGTGATTGTTAGACCATCAGTTTTTTGGCTGGCTCAGAGGTGAGCAGTCAGGCTAAGTTTGCCCACTCAGGGAGTCTTTCCTGAAGCTTTCTCTAAAAGGCAGGAATATTTCTAATTTTTGGATGCTAAAATCTTGAGTGTTCAATGAACAAATATTAAATGCTTTGTAACACTTTCATTCTTTCCTTCCGTCAAGGCTACCTATTTTCCCATCTACCTCAAATAAGATCTTGTTTCAGTCCTACAGCTTAAATGTTGATGTCTGTCACTCTGGCTTTAACTTCCTGGATAGAGTTGGAATAAGAAAGACTGTGGATGTTGTCACTAGTGTTGTTGGTGTTGGTTGGTTGGTTTGGTAATTGTTTTGGTTTAGTCTTTTTCATCGTGGTTGTTGTTCAGTGTTTCCTTTTAATTATGGCTTTGTATATACACAGCACATCTTCTGGGTGATCCTGTATCCAGCTCAACGTGGCTATTGAGACTCATTTGTTTTGTCCTATAGCACCACTCTAACTGATGCAGTCTCATGGACAGAAACTAAACAATGTCTGTGGAATTGCTGGGAATAAAACCAGCTATAACTTTCTAAAATTATGACAAGTATCTTAAAACTATTCAAGTTCTTATTAGTTACAAATGCCAAAATCTAGTAATTGAAATAAAAATGCAAAAATGATATGTTTTCTGCTTCCAAAAAAAGTTACTATCAAGTACAGAAAAGAAACAAGTAGATAAATGATTACAAAATGGTATAGCTGTTTCTTTGCATTGGATGATGGTCAGGATACTGGCAACATATAGGAAAGTCAACTTTCATCTTTAACCCTGAAAGTACAGGAGGTCTATTATTTGTATTGATGTTTCATGTTCTTCTAGGGAATATCAATTTAGGAAAAAAATGAAAGCTTGTAAAAAAAAAAATCTTCCCTCTCCATTTTTACCTTCCTGGACATGTGAAGGGCTAAAGTTTTCTTTGACCTTTGCTACATCTAAAATGATTTGATCATCAAAATCCTAGAAATACATGTCTTTGTTATGAGTTCAGCTCTCCAACTACTAGGTAGAGTCTATAGACACTATCTTTCATACGAATATCCTGTCCTGGCAGTGGCATTTAATTTGGAACATTTTAATTAATGTAGCAAATTGGCAGTCAACCAAGAAAAATGGCAATTTGTATTAAACAAAATATGCAGGTTGTGGGGAGGTGAAAGAGGAGGATATACTGAAAATTGGGGTAATCAGACTCATTATATAAAGTTCCTACTTGTAATAAGTTCCACAGTGCATCCGAGGCAGTGAAGGTTTCCAGGGTGAGAAGTCTGCTACTAATGAATCCTTTACTGGCTGCAAAGCTGACCTTCATTTTAATAGAACTATATAAATACCAACTTTATCCCTTTCTTGGGAATTTCCACCAAGTTGTTTTAACTAGGAAAAGCTTCTAATATTAAATGATATTGCCTCGGGAAAGATTAAAGATTATTAAAACATTCATTCTTAACAAGGTAACTAAATACTTTTATTATGTGTATGAAGTATGTTTTTTAAATTCTTTTTTATTATTCCAATTGATTGGGCTAAGATTTTGAAAGAATTATATGGGAGGCTGAGGCAGGAGAATGGCATGAACCCGGGAGGTGGAGCTTGCAGTGAGCCAAGATGGTGCCACTGCATTCCAGCCTGGGCGACGAAGTGAGACTCTGTCTCAAAAAAAAAAAAAAAAACAAAAAGCATTATATAACTTATAACTGATAGTCTTATAGTGTAACCATTCTTTATATATTTATACACATATATTTATAAATATATATATTAATGTAAGAGATTCTCAACATAAAATATAAATACTTGACTTACTCATGTTATCTTCAAAGTTAAATATGTAGTCTATAAGTGACCCAAAGGTGTCAAGAACTGTGAAAGGTCTGAGATTTTTTTCCTTACTTGCAAACTAATGTTAGCTTGCCACATCTTCATTTTTCTTGGCTGAAGACATGAGACTCCCAGTCAGAGACCAGGAGGTTTATGGCACGGAAGACAACATGAGCACTAACATATTTGTGTTAGTTCCCCTTATCCCCCAAGTCTTGCAGAGGAAATTAAAATGGGCACAGATTAAATAATACAGTACATGTACTGGACTGTATTACAAGAAAAAGAAAAAAACATTGAGCTTAGAGAACTTGGCTCTCTAAATGGATAGTAAGCATGCTTATCCTTTTCTCTGAAGGAGGATGTCATCTTCATAATACTAGATATTTGTAATACTAGTAAGCATGCCTGTCTTCTTCTTTCAAAGGAGACACTATATGTTTCAATGCTATACACCATGCAAACACTTTTTAAAAGATTTTTTTTAAAAAGGCAGTTAATATCTTGCTCACAAGAATTAGCTCAACAATACTCACCCTTTATTTCTATATTGTCTTCACTTCTAAAAAGATTTTCCATGAGCATTTCATTTAGTCAGCCATTTGGATTGATTTGGCCTACAGAGACTGCGACATATCCATTTGATTGTCCCATTTAACATTTAATTAAGGCTATTGTCAACAGGTTACCAAGAAGCAAAATGAAGACAACCTGAGTACTGACCTTACCCATCCCCTCAATGTCCTGGACACAATGTGCTGAACTAGTTCCATAAACCACCAGAGCTTGCCTTAGAATGTCATGTGACTTTTTTCATTAAATTTCTGTACCTATCTTTCTAGCTTTCCCAAAGCATTAATCCACACTGAAAAGGATGTGTTAGTACTTGTTCAGATTCTACCTTGGCCTGCAAAAATAAAATCTTGGACAATTCAGTCATTCACAACAATCCTGATTAATGAGTTGAAACTGACCTTCCAGTGCCAAAGTGATATCACTGAAAACTTAAGCTTTTCACAGTTATCTGAGGGCTATGTAATCTACTGATGGTATTTATTTAAATACTTAAAGATTTCTACAACTACCTATTAGATGCAAACCATCATGTTTCCAATAGGGAGGCAATGTCTTCTACACAAAAATGCAGCACTGGAAATACACAAAGTGAACCCAAAAAGGAAGTCATGTTATCAATTGTTACGGGCTCATAAGTTTGACCTATATCAGTTGAGGGCACAGATTGACAGGGCCTCCACAGTGATCTTCTGGCAAGATAGTTCATTTCAAATACCTGAGTTGACTCCATGATTTTGGAAGGACTGCATGAAGGCATTTGTGTGTGTTCACATCTCTAGCCAAGTAAAATTTATCTATCTCATTATCTGACTGAGTTATGGCTATGGGAATTGGTGTAAAGAAGATTTCTGGAGGTGTTGACATATGTTTTATATGGGAAGTGCAGAGGCTGAGAGTCATCCCTTGCTGTTCTGATAGACACCTTAGTAGGATTAGAATGAACGGTGATAAAATCATGGTCAGTGCAAACTGGCAGAGAATGGGAAACCCAGTAGTCAATTAAATGTAATGTACCTGCACAGGTTGGGAGTGGTGCTCTGGAATACTTTTCTTCTTTGAGGAAAATTTCAGGGGTTTATCTTAATGAGACAGATCATTACTGTTCCTCCCTCTCTTGGTTTGAGCATTCTCTGAGGAGTTTACTTCTCCTTTGCCACAAAATCAATGTGTTCCGTTCCACTAGGAATAACTTCACCCTTTTTTCAATCATTCTCTACTCACATGAGAACCTTTCATCTGGAATAGTCAGTTCAAGAAGGACAAGGGAATTTTTAACCAATTACAGAGATCCATTACAACCTTGCGCCCTTTGGTCCACTGTAGAGAAATTTGTCAAACATGTACTGGAACTAACTGTAGTCAACACACAGTGATTTACAGGTAGTGATTATTCTTATGATCTAGAACTCTTCACCAAATAAGATAATCCAGAGATTTCATGGAAATTCATTGGGATTGGTAGCACACAAACTGACTATATGTGTGCTCAACTGGGCAATAAATTGTCTTCCTACAATGAAGGAATTAAGGAACAGGTACTGGGATGTAGCTTCAAAGACAGCTGTTCAGTGGGTTTTTGCTGTCATCTGGGCAAGGGAACTTACTCACTAAGCAGAATGCCAGTCTCTGGTTAGCCTCATTTTAACAAATAGTTATAATAATAATAATACCATATGGTTAACGGGGACTGCCTCCTTTGAGACAAGAATCACGGAGTTTTACCCAGGGCTATATACCCACACTGAACATGCATGAAGTAATAGTTACCAGGACTGCAGGCAGGAACCAGGTAAATTGTTAAAAATTTGTCTCTTTCGTTTGGGAGAAAAGGGGATGGGATGTCAATCTTAGATCCATTTGGAGTGGGCCCTGGTTGCTCTAAGGCAGATTTGACCATCTTGGTGAGATTTTCCTGAGACAGACAGTCCCTCAGCATCGATGCAAACCACTGAGTCAATGCGGTTCTTTCTTCGCAGAGGCTCTCCTAAATGATTGATTCAAGGAAATCCGACAGTGTATACTTGGCTGCTGTGGCTTTTCAACTTCAGGGTAAGCTATGAAGAAGATTAAAGTGTGTGAGATTTTTCTACTTGGGCAGAACTCAAGGCCATTCTTATGGCTCTGAACAATATTCCCTGTTGATGACTTTGAAATATTAACTCTTGGGCTACGGCCAATGGCTTAGATGTTTGCAGTGCCACTTAGAAAGCTACAGACTTGTAGGTGAATAAAACCCCTCACTGGCCAGTGAATTTTGGAAATAAATTTGGGTTGTATTTAATTGCACCATTGTTGCCCAGACCCATCATCACATCACATACAGCAACACACCCACCATTACAGAGTGGACACAAAATAAAATTCTCTATGATTCCGATGCAGAAGCTACCAGTATATGTCAGCATTTTGAGCGCTTGCATAAATTGTACCCACTTTTCATAGGATGAGGCAAAATGAATTGGAAAGTAAGCATGAGCCCCTTTCTCTATGGAGGGAGATATACTGTGCTACTGTCATCCAAAGCTTTTTCATTTTTTAAAATACAGAGATCTTGAAATATAGTCTTGAAAAAAGAACAGTTAATTCCTTACTTGCAATACATGCAGTATATTATCAGTATATGCTCTTGGAAGATTCGCTATATGGAATCTTTTACTTTTAGTGGGTCTATTGATGCTACCTCCCTATTGTTTACACATTTCCATTCTAGGAAGTTCTGGTCTAATCAGTTGATTCCACAACATCACTGTGGCTGCTGAAATCATCTGTATCAGATTTTTGACTTTTGAAAGCATTTGCTGTATAATAATTATTTGTCTTTTATTACCAAAGCCACACAACAATGGTTTATACTAAGGCATTTCATGGATCATCTATACTCCCCACTATCCACAGTCATATGCTGTTGCTGAGTGTTGGATCAGCCTCAAAGTTGGTTACAATACATTCTGACCACACCACTCTTACATCCTCTTAGTCCACACACTTTCATAAGGCAATTTTTTTATTCATGTATCTATCTCTAGAATGGGATCACCCACCTCCACTGCATCCCAGTTAATGATCAAAGGAAAAGAAATAGGAGGTTATGTACATCTGTTTTTAAAATTCAGAATTACACCCTGTTTAATCTAATGATATTTCTTTCCTTCTCATCACTGTAATTCCAGGCCGACTTGGTTAATACACACAAATGATGACTGGCTGGCCAAAAGAGGGTTTGGGTTTTGATGAAAGAGTTCTACATCATAATTATAATGTGCAGATATGTTACAGATCATGGAGAATTGTCTCTCAGAATAGGGATGTATTTTAAAAAATAAACTTCGGAACACTTGACATATTCTGGAAGATCTATCAATATATAAATGATTTCAAGAAAAATATTCTATGATACATTTTGATATATATCATGTACATGTGAATGTGTGTATGTATATACATGTACATACCATCTGTTATCAACCATTTATTTTTCATATATATAAAATACATATATTGCACATTATATATTTTATGTATTCATATATATGAAAAAATATATATTCAGATATGTGCTGCATAATGACATTTCAGTCAACAGTAAACTGCATATATGATGGTGTTCCCATATTAGAACACTCTATTTTTACTGTACTTTTTCTATGTTTAGATATGTTGATACACTAACACTTGCCACTATGCTATAATTGCCTGTAGTATTCAGTATAGTTACATGCTGCACAGGTTTGCAGCCTAGGAGCAATACGCTATACCATGTAGCCTAGGTGTGTATTGGCCTATACCCTCTAGATTTGTATAAGTACATTGTATGATGTTAGCACAACAACAAAATCACTTAATGGCACCTTTCTCAGAAAGTATTCCTGTCATTAAGTGAAATGTTATATGAAATAAATAGTTGATAAAATATATCCTTTTATTTTTCCTATTTGGAGATATTCTGCAAAATTAATAATTAACAATGCCTATTAAATATTTTTATGAGTCACAGTCAGAAAACATGAAAATTTTGACTTGGGGGAAAGTGACACTGTTGTGGATTTTTTTTTTAGTTACCATTACACTATTTGTTTATTTTAGTTAAGTAACCCAATGGTTCCAAAATAACCTTGGTTTAATCTTTTTTTATATATTGGTTTCCAAGAGAACGAAATTTCCAAAACTTTATTTAAAAAGTAAATACTATGTACTATGTAAATATTACACTATCTACCCTAAATAAAGAGACCGTTTCTTATACTGAAATAAACATTGAACTTGGCTCTACTTGTGTCTTAAAAAAATTATATTTACCTCTCCACATGTTTCCCTATTTGTAAAGTGAAGACGCTGGACAAGCTGTTCATTAGCATTTCTTAAGGTCTAATCACTGATAGTTATAAATAACTCCTAGGGAATTTGGATGAGTTTGCAATGTAATACATAAAAGTTACTTATAGATTATTGGGGACTCTGTCTACTACAATTATTTTGCTAGAAATCCATAAATATCTCTTTTTTAATACTCTATGCATTTCCATTATTCTTGTCTCTTCACTGGTTTCCTTTCATAATGATCGTACAAAACCATGGTATTTTTGATGAATTAGCTAATAAATGTAATTTCATCTTTCTATTCAAGTGGTTGGGGAAAATAGAAAATATATGAAGGGAGAAATAAATGGCAGAAGGAACACTAAAAGTAATTTTTCATTGTCTGTTAGAGCAAAGCTTCTATCCACTCCAATGTATCCCAACCCATTTCTTTAGAAACTTAGTCATAGTTTGAAAAGTACAAACCCTTTAGTGCTTCACCTAACCCCAGTGGTTTCTCCAAGCTCTACTCAAGCCTTTGAAAATCATCTCTTAATTAAAACATTTTAAATTACCCACTGAACAAGTTACCTGTTTTCTCCTAGGCCCCTGATTAATGCAGGTAGCTTGGCACAATTATCACCACTTAACTGTGGACAATCCAAACACATGGAATTCAATAGCTTGCCTGGTATCTTGTGGTTAAGTCATGAAGCAAGGACTAGACATAAGTCTTCTCATCCTAGTGGCCTTCCACTTAATCACACTGGAATTTTCCTTCAATTATCTTTACATCAGCTTGCGTATCTAAAATTGTCAAATGTGTGGTTTTTGAAGTAAATACTACTGAGGATGCTGCCTCTTCTAAAATTGAATGATTTAATAATTGCTAATCAGTGTAATATTTTGTACTATGAATTTACCAGGGGATTCCAATATATTCTCCATATTCCAAAGGCGACAAGAATATGTCTTCTACCTTAGATTATTGTGTTCTTGAATTCCCCACTGCCTGACTAAAAAATATGTGTTCCTACATGGTTGACTTCGTTGTGTAATTTGAAGCCGTGTTTATGACCACAATAAAATTCCAAATATCTTTAGTGAATTATAATATTTAAAGACACTTACTACTATAAGGAAATTTTTCACATTTTAAAAATTATTACAAGAATTAGATGCTTGTTATTTTACTTATTAATAGAGACCTAACACTAATTAACAATTACCCTGGGCCAGGCATGCTCTAAGGGTTGTTACATTTAATAACTCGTTGAATCCCCATAACAAATGTATGAGGGCAGTAATGTTAATTATTGCCATTTTAATAAATGAGAAAACTGAGACACAGGGATACTATGTAATTTGCCCAAAGTTACACAGTTAATCCTTAATCTTAGAGATTAACAACAACAACAAAAAATAACTGTAATGCTGGGCTGTCAAAAGTAGCAGATCTTAGCATCAGTGCCAATGCTAAGACCCAATCCTACTTCAGTGCTGTCTCCATCTACCTATGCTGGCCCTCCTTTACATTCCACGGTAATTTCTTAAATCAGTGCAAACGAAGTTAATACTAAAGTAGTTAAAGTAATTATGTCTTCAAGAAAATACATATTAACAATTCTAAAGTTAATTAGCTGGTCACTTGTTTAATTATTAAGACAGTGGTACCATTCCTCTCTAAATATCTTATAGACACAGGATAGTCAGCACTTTCTGGCATATATAATTTCTAGTGTTTTTTTTCACGTTCATTTCAATTGTGTTCAAGCAGTTTTGAAATACACCTTTGGATAAGGAAATGCCATAACATTTGTTGGAAAGACAGGGAAATGGAAGGAATTGCTAAGTCAGATTTAGAATCAGAGTTGTACTTTAGACAGAATGAGGACTTGATTTACACATGAAAAAATGTAATTTTTTTCACTCTCTAAAGATACCAAAGTTTGGAAATAATTTTTCTTTCACTAAAATGTAAAAAGAATATTTTTCATTAAAAAGTAAACATTAAGAATAAAAGCTTTCATCAAAAATAAATTGGAATAAAAATTATTATAACATGTCAACTTTCAAATTGGAGCTTCATTCAACAACAATTGTAAAATTCTTAATATACCATTCAGGTTATTTTATTATTTGGCCCCAATTTACCCTATTGAGACTTCTAGTACTCTATTCCATTCATACCCTTTATGCGGAGACCTCAAACTCAAGTTCCCACAGGGTAAGCAAATAATGTAGGGAGTGAATCATGCCATTTTGTTTCATAATACTGACTTAAGTGTATACTAAAGCTAAATAAAAGAAATATTTTTCACTTTCCTAAAGTGAGATATCTTTTATTATTTATTTGTATGTCATTTTAGATGAAGACACTGATGTAATATATACATAAATTTCCTCTTAACTTCAGTGTTTGAAAACAGAAAGATATCAGCACAAAGTTGGTCATAAATAGTGATGACTTCAAGCTTCATCATCAGGAAGACAAAAGAGAATATTTGAGACTATAGTTCACATATGAATGAATGCTTTATATAAAAGATACATGTGCTACTGGAATTCAGACACATTTTATTATAACGTAGTAGAGGTCTGATGTTATAGGATCTTCTAAAACTTTAGGAATATCTAGAGATCTAACTTGGGTGGAGGCTGATGATCATAATTGTTTTAGGCATATAGGATAAAGCAATAAACAAAGCAGACAAGCCATGCCCTTGTGGAGCTGATATTCTATAAGGAAATTACCAGCAACATACATACTAACCATCAATATACATACTAAATGAGTGAATAATATAATATTTTAAAATGTGATACATGCTATGGAGAAAGACTAAGTCATCAAAAGGAAGCTAAGGAATGACTGGTGGGGTTGTAGTTTTAAACAGAGTAGTCATTGTGATAACAATTTGAAGGACATGAAGGAACAAGTCATGCTGGTATCTAGGTACAAGAATTGAAAGCAGAAAGAGCTACTAATATAAAATATCATATGTTTAAGGAAGGACAAGTAAGTCAAACTGGTTACAGAAAAGTGAGAGAAATACGTAATGAGGTCGGAGATGTAAGGCAATGTTTTTTCTCCTGGGTGGAAACTCCAGCTTTTAAAGGTTGGGAACTATTTACTTTCTTTTTTGAACACTGATTTCTGAACATGCCTATGTGCAGCCAAGCTCATGTGAGTGCTAGTTTCTGATTTCTGCTAATAAAATGTCTTTTATTGTCTCATCTTTTCATAAATTTATTCTCATCCTTTCACAATAATCTCATTACATTTAAAAATATTCTGTTTACATTTAAAATATGTTTTTCAATTTATTAAACTGACCTGTTCTGTAACCTATTTCTATTTTTTTAATTAGTTTATATGATTACCCAGCTCTATCCACTCTGCCCTAATTTTTGCTTCCTATCATTTCTTCCTTCCTGGAGCCAAGATTTGGTCTTCTGTGTGACTTTGACTCCTGATGAGACTGCTAGAAACTTTCCTTTACCCTGCTTACCTGCTTTTTATGTTGAGTGGAGCATGCCCACCAATATTTAATCAATCTGTATGCACTGTCAGCATAGGTGTCTCCTCCTGACAACTCTCGGCCTTCTGATTTTTTTTGTTATAAATGCTAACTCGCCAAACAACTTCTCACAGGTGGCACTCATGTGTGAAGGAAGGGAAATTAATCCACCCTATTCCATTGCAAATCTGTACTGATCAAAAGCTGACTTACTGAAATATTTTTAAACAGAGAGCAATAGAGGTCGCTTTGGATGGGTTCACTGTTGGCAGCAATGCTATACTCTTTTTTCCTTTTCCAGAATTTTGCCTGCAGAAAATGGAACAGCTTCTCATTTAGATGGGATACTTTTGTAGATAATGAGATTTTAGAATTTAAATGAGAAAGACATTTAAGTACTCTTGCTTCTAAATTTTCAAGCTAAATGGTCAAAACAGTCATCACATATATAGCTCCACTGAGGGCAGTGACTTGCTCCAGGTCATTAGAGCCAGAGCTAGAGTCTTCAATTTTTGACTAATAATTCATTTTGCTACTGATAAGATAATTTCATTGTCACTGAACATGAATAAATTACTACTTTCTGACTTCATTCAAAAAGGAATTAGATTAAATGAAATACTTTGTATTGATTATTCGCTAAATAAGATATTTTAAAATAGGTTGTATTCTGGGGATAAATAGTGGATTCCACCTTTGTGAAAACGAGATCCTAAACATTTAGACAGAAACTATAGTCTAAAGGAGAGAATGTCTCAACAAAAATCAGTTTTTTTCTTTTTCTCAAGAGGTGATGCTACATAGCAGATGAATGACATATCATTATGTAAAGTATGAATTTAAGAAAAAATATAAAAAATAAAGTTTTAATTTTAATAAAATAGAATTTTTGTAAAATGTTTAAATAAATTCCATGGTAACTTAGCTTTAGTATATCATTCTGAACATAATTCTCTATGAGAACAATAGATGTTCAGGAATCTTTCACTTTGTAATCCAGAGAGATTTTATGGAAATCCAGAAAAGATTTAAAAAACATCAAAGAAGCATGCTAAAATGAATTCACTAGATTATATATGAAGATACAGAAAATTTCATCCATAAACAAATTCTGAAATGCTTTCAGAATTATTTTTGGATGATTTCTTTTCTGATTATTTAAAATGTTAGGCATCACTGTGTTTTATTGTTCCTGTTTGTTTGTATGCACACAGGCTAATAGGTTTACACTTAAAAGAAGATACCTTCCCCAATCACTTATGTCATGTTAAGTGAAAGGAAGCAATTTGAGGTTATGCTGGCATGCAAAATTCCTTGAATATGAAAATTAATCCTGGTAGCAATGGATCAGATCATTACTATCAAGAAACAATGCTAGGGCCCTGTGCAGTGGCTCATGCGTGTAATCCCAGCACTTTGGGAAGCCGAAGTGGATGAATCAATTGAGGTCAGGAATTTGAGACCAGCCTGGACAACATACTGAAACACCATCTCTACTAAAAATACAAAAATTAGCTGGGTGTGGTGGCACACACTTGTCATGCCAGCTACTTAGGAGGCTGAGGCAAGAGAATCGCTTGAGCTGAGGAGGAGGAGGCTGCAGTGAACTGCAATTGCTCCACTGCACTCCAGCCTGGGCCACAGAGGAAGACTCTGTCTACAAAAATAAAGGAAAAAAGGAAAGAAAGAATGCTAGATGACTCTTCACCAGGGGAGGTTATTTTTCAAGTAAAAGAAATCTGATTGAATTATTATAGCTGTTTCAATCACAAGGACTGCTTTTCCTTAGTTGATTTATTAGCATCAAGTCTTCAAATTGTCAAAACATTAGAACCTTCTCTAGCTTTGGTTTTAATAAGTGAAAGAAAGATAATACGGTAAAAAATGTTTGGAAACTCACACATTTTATGTGTATCACTCCTGTAATTTTTCTTCAAATTATGTCCTTCTTTATCATTTATTTTTTATATTATTGATTCATTAACTTATTCATACCAAAAATATCTTATTGTGAGGTAGGAATTTAATGTACCTAGGAGAAAAGTAAGAAAATTTCAAGCACAGGATAGTACTAACTCACGATTTACTCTTTCATTTAAAAATACACACTATGATGGCTGTTTTTGGCAAACTTAATTACACTTGTTAAAGATTCTCCAAATTTCCCCAAATGTCTAGAATTATACTGTTTGTGATCTAACATAGTCATATGTTGAAGTTTCAGCTAGTTTAGAACACCCTGATGAATATCTGGTAATTTATGAAATCATTATTAATTGTAAGACATTGTGTTGGATACTGAGAAATACATTACTTGCCTATAATATTTAGTTGCTTTGAATGCAAAAATGCATTTACCCTTCACAATGATCTTATGATAAGTTGATGCAGGCTTTTTCTCAGCCCCTTTGGTGGACTCCCAGCAGAGGCACCCCATCTACTCGGCCTGCTGCACTCAGCCCTGTGAGGGAGGGAGCATGTGAGCAAGCGAGTGCAGAATTGGGCCAGTCACCCCAAATGCTGACACAGGAGCAAGCTCTGCGCAGGGCCCACAGCCAGACCAGGAGTGTCACCTCAAGGGGAATATGGCAGTGCCCAGGCAAGGGTGTCCATGATCCTGAAGCCCCAGAGTGGGTGTTAGTGTGCTAATTAACTTTTTTGGTTCCACTGTCCACGGTCTGATGGACAGCCATGTGTAAGCAGCTTAGTTGGTCCCTAGCCCTGTTGTGTGGGGTGGCTGCCCTCTGCCAGCAAGGGCAAAGAGCCAGTGTGACAGCTTTTCTGGGTATCCACACTAACTGGGTCCCAAGCTCTTGTCCAGCATCCAAGAAGAATGAGGTCATGCTGACGACTGAAAGATGGTGAAGGCTGAGAATTATACCAAGCAATGAAAAGCGCTCTCAGCCAAGAGGGGAGCTGGAGAGGGGATGTGAAAGGCAGGTAATATTCTCTGAAGTCAGGAGGTCTCTCTCTCTCTACCAACTGAGTTTGGGGTCTTTATAGGCACAGGAAGGGGGCACGGCAGGCTGTAGGTAATATTGAAAAAGGCAACATTCGATTGGTTGAAAGGCATTATTCAGAAAGAATCCATTGGGAGAGAGTGGGCAAACAGGAATAGAAGTTCTCACTCTGGTCCATGATTTTACCTGGGACTATCTTCAGCTTGAAGATTGGGTTTCACTGGGGACCTACCCCTGTCTGCGTAGGATTTCTTTGCCTCCTGCCTCTGTTAATGTTAACTGCATTAAATCTTTTGAGATAAGGAAACATAAGTGTAGAGCTGTCAAATTATTTTGTCAAAGCCACAAAGATACTTTAGACAAGAGTCTGGCCATGTCCATCATTCTGTCCAATCTCTAGCAAATAAGCATTCAATTTTATCTTTTTCTTTAATGGACTTAGGCTATACTTTATTTTTAAAACCAAATTTTAATTTAATATTAAAATTTAAGTCAGTATTTTCATATCAAATTTTTTTCTGGGATTACAGGCATGCACCCACCACACCTGGCTAATTTTGTATTTTTATTACAGATGGGGTTTCACCATGTTGACCAGGCTGGCCTCAAGTGATCCACCCACTTGACCTCAAGTGATTCACCCACCTTGGCCTCCCAAAGTGCTGGGATTACAGGCATGAGCCACTGTGCTCAACCTCCATATCAATTTTTTATTTTTTATTTTTTTATTTTTTTTGAGACAGAGTCTTGCTCTGTCACCAGGCTGGAGTGCAGTGGTGCAATCTTGGCTCACTACAACCTCCGCCTCCCGGGTTCAAGTGGTTCTCCTGCCTTAGCCTCCTGAGTAGCTGGGACAACAGGTGCATGCCACCATGCCCAGCTAACTTCTGTATTTTTAGTAGAGACAGAGTTTCACCATGTTGGCCAGGATGGTCTCGATCTCTTGACCTTGTGATCCACCCATCTCGGCCTCCCAAAGTGCTAAGATTACAGGTGTGAGCCACTGCGTCTGGCCCATATCAATTTTTTAAAAGCAAATGCACATGTCCCATATGAAATAAAAATGACAACAACACGATGTTTTCTTTTGCAAGATATGAGAGAACAATAGTTTCTGTTAAATTGCTATACTTTTAAATATATTGTGTACTTTGGCTATAAAAATGCATTTCATCTCAGTCTAGTGTGAGACTATAAGGAAAATATGCTTATGTTTCTGCACCGTTAGGGCTTTTTGAGAAGATCTTACTGAAACTTCAGACCTAGGCTAAAAGACAAGCTATAGAAGTTGATTTATAACTTATTAAATAATAGAAAACATATACTTACTTCTTCAGATGTATGGGTTTAAATTTCAAAGCAGGGTGTGATCTGGGACCAGGAAACATTGCCTTGTCTGTGAAGTTGGAGACACTAGTCTTATTGACGACCCAGGATTCTAATCTTTACATTTTCAAAATGATTCTCTCTGAAGGGAATGGGGGACAGCTGCCTCTATTTCCTGAAAAAATGTCCAGTTTTTTTTTTGTGTGTGTGGTGCTTCACCTACAATACAGATGCTGTGTATGTAGAGTGACATCTGGTTTTCATTGTGTTACTCCAGTGGTAAAAATTGGGGCATAGGAGAAACATGTAGATATTATTTGCTACAAATAATAATAATAATAATGGTAATAATGTTTTTGGCTTCAGAAACTTTGTGTATGTACTTAAGAAAATGTTAATAAATAGATGTTAAAAATCTAATAGTGTAAAAATGTTCTTTACATGAAATGAGAAATTATGTTCTTGAAACACAGCATTATACTTACTAGTTTTATTACATTGCGTAGATTTTTCTTTTAAATTTCACCTATCTTGGGCTTTAGCTACTTCCTAAGATGGACATTTTTACAATGCTATTGTTAGGGTTAAATTAAAAACATTGTTTAAAATGCTGTCATAGTTTCTAAGGAGCTATTTGGAGGAAAGGATAGACAGATAATAAGTTGAAATTATTTGGTAATTTATTTTAAAATCTCCAAAAGGGCTAATAGGGTTAAATAAAATATTTGAGGTTTGCTCTTTTTTCCACTCGTCCTTGCTTAAAGATATAAATTCCCTAAGTTGAAGTGCATTTGAAACTGCGGGATGACTGCCAAGCAAAAAGCATGAACATGATAAGTAATCAATAAATGGCTCAGTGTGTTATATATCATGATGTGATGAGCAGTTGAGAAAGGAAGAAACAAGAAAGTAAATAATGATGGGTTTCAAATGATATGACGTTTGAGCAGAGTGTTAGGAAAAGTCAGGTGCAGACGACTGTTAGAAAAAAGCATTAATTAAGAGATATAGAGTTGTATTAGTCAGCTCTCGCATAGCTATAAAGAAATAACTGAGACTGGGTAATTTATTTAAAAAAATTAGAGAAGGTTAATTGGCTCACAGTTCTGTAGGCTGTACAGGAAGCATGGAGGCATCTGCTTCTGGGGAGGATTCATGGATCTTTTAATCATGGCGGAAGGCAAAGGGGGAGTGAGACATCTTAAGTGGCAGGAGCAGGAGGAAGAGTGGGGGAGGTGCCACACACTTTTAAATGACCAGAGTTCATGGGAACTCACTCACTGTCGCAGAGGGAAATCTGCCCCCATGATTGAATCACCTCCTCCCAGGCCCCACCACCAACATTGGGGATTACAATTCGACGTAGATTTGGGCAGGGACACAGACCAAACCAAATCAGGAACAGATTGTTACTATGTCATTCACTTCTGAGGAACCTCATAAGAAGTACTTATTCTTGGCAGCATTATGATGATTTTAGTAGTGAAGATACTTTATGTTGATGAAGAAGCATTAAAAAATGAATTTCTTTGCAACTGAGATGTATAAAAATAGAATGTGGAAAAGTAAAACAAATACACCAATAATTTGAGAGATAAATCTTTCTTCCATCATGTAGACATTTCACAAACACATAAAATTATCTGATCGTTCTCTTTTCTTTTCTTTTTTTTTTTTTTTGACAGGCGTTTCACTCTTGTTGCGCAGGCTGGAGTACAATGGCGCGTTCTTGGCTCACTGCAACCTCTGCCTCCCAGGTTCAAGCGATTCTCCTGCCTCAATCTCCTGAGTAAATGGGATTACAGGTTCCTGCCATCATGCCTGCCTAACTTTTTGTATTTTTAGTAGAGACAGAGTTTCACCATGTTGGCCGGGCTGGTCTTGAACTGCTGACCTCAGGTGATCCAGCTGCCTCAGCCTCCCAAAGTGCTGGGATTACAGGCATGAGCCACAGAGCCCTGGATATTTTTTTGTTTTGTTTTGTTTTGTTGGGTTGTGTTTTGTATTTTACTTGATTTACATGACCTTTTTTCTTTTTTTTCTTTTTTTTTTCACTTTTATTGTAATTCTCCTAAGGGAAGATAGTATCCTGGGAAGCAATTCATGCAAAATGAAAGATGATTAATGCTGTTTAATTTTAAATAGAAATAGTAAGGTTTCAAGAGTGATAGAAGAGCTACACTAATATTCCTAAAACTACACTAATGTTCTTAAACGTATCCACTCCCTCACCCACACAGACTCACAATCATAAACACACAATGAATAATGCCTTAAAAATTACTAGTATGTCCCCATTTGTTCATCTGTTGAAATACAAAGAAAATGTCTATTAGGGCTTTTTCCATTTATATTACAGTATGAATAAATAAATGATTTGAAAATAAGAGAAAGGAGATAATAAGAACTCACCTGGTAAACCAAGACATCAGCCCATCGAGGACTGCTAAGAAAATGGGTGATTTGGAGACTTGAATCCAACGTCTGATAATTTTTTGTATATATCTAGGTTCTATCTAATATTTTCTGCAATCGCAAAGGCTACATATTGGATTATACCTATTGTGTACAGGAGAGAACCCCAAGATTAGATATTTAGGATTTTCTTTATGGAAACATTTTAGAGAAATGTGCTGAGTTTTTGCCTGCTAAAACTTAATCCTTATCCACAGAAACATTCCATAGTAATTTCCCTTGAAATCAAAACACTTTAGATTGATTCCCAACTTCTCTGTTGTGCTTGTACCAGTACTTACAGTGTTCATCTGCTCAAAGCAGTGATACATTTGGGACAAAGTCCTTAGGACCTAAACTTCCAGGATGACTGTTCTTTGGGGATCCATACTCTTGTTTGTCAGATTCTTAATTGCTTTTATCGGAGTGGCTTCTCTTTATTCTTAGACTGGGGGTTGCTTGGTGATTTATTGATTTCAGTATCTTACCAAAAAAATCTGGTTTAAAAATATTCTGAGAGAACTCTGTCATGAAATCACAATATATATCATGACATGATTAAAAACAACTGGGCAAGGCATACTTGGATGCAACTATGATTTGATGTAATAATAAGGTCAACAAATGGGAATCATGTATTGAATAAGTACTATCTGTCATGCTATATATATATATATACACACACACACACATATCTGTAATCATTATCATCCAAATACTTTAAAATATTTGTATTCTTATCCTAATTTAGAAGTAAGAAAACTGAGTTCTGAAGAGCTTATCTAGGATGATACAGTTAGTAAATAATGAAGGTAAAGTTTTATTTCAGGTATTTCTAGTTCCAAGCCTACAGTATTTTCTGAACACTATGCTGCCATTTCATGCTCTGAATTACAGCATAAATGGGTGATGATGGTTTAATTTTCCCTTCCCACGATTAACAAATTATTGTACAATATTTCTTTAAAAAATAATTTAAGAACGTATACATTGCTTATAAAAATTATGTATGAAAAACTGCATCATGGAATGCAAAAATAGAACTGAAATACTTTATTTTCTGTCATAAACTGAAAGAAAAGCAATTGTTCTGCAATACAACAAATGGAAACCATTTTTGACATATCAGGTTATTTTTCTTGTTATTAGAAAATGAGTCCTTTTTTTAAAAAAAATCACTGATTTTGTAAAAGAGTTGTTATTAGTAAAATATGTTTCTCAGAATGGAAATATAATTGTATACTTTGTACTGTAGAAACTGCATTTATTCAGTTTAGCATCCATAAGAACTGCCCAAGATTCATTTTTTAAAAATATTTGGAGCTGCAATATCAGGTCCATTAAAATATACAAGAAGATACCTTTTTTAAAAAAGCATTACTCCTGCTTAGAGAAGGAATTTCAAACCTGGGAGACATAGGGGCCCTGCAGATTTCAAAAGAAAAGCATCCTGTTTACAGAGGTTTGTATCCTCACATTTCTTCCTTGTAGCAGCATTTATCCAAAGAATTAAAGACCAAGAGCCATAGCCTTGCAGCTATTACGCAGTCACTCCTCCTGGTCAGCAGCAGCATGTTTGATTATATGCTATGGCTTCCAGCGGGATCTTTCAGGAACTGAAAAGCCATGCTCAGATGCTGATTATTCACCATAAACTTTTTTTTTTTTTTTTTTACTGAGTGATTAGGGAAAAAGAAAAATAATGAACAAAAAGGGAGAGTGAAGAGGACAGGAGTAAAAGAGCAAAAAGAAGAAAATGTGTTTGGCTCCACAGTTGTGCTTGGTGAAGCTTTCTTTTCCCCAAATACTCAGCTGCCCATCAGGGTTGGTCAATATTTTTAGCGGGAAGTACAACATCAGTTATTGATTTAATTAAAGGATAGTTGAGATAAAGTTAGGTTGTGCAGGAGGAAAAAAAAAGTCACAGGAGAGATTCAACTAAAGTGAAAATATGTGTCAGAGAGACCACAAAAGAGAATCTGCAAAGGAGGTAGATAGAAGACTGTTTAAAATGGGGAGCTGGTGGATTAAGTGAGAATTCATACTCATTGCACAGTTGGCTGATATCTTAAGTGTTTTATAACGTAAGAAGAAAAACTTTTAGTAAGCGTAATAGATGATTTTTCCCCATTGGTGGTGTGTCACCACTCCTTTACATTAGACTGCTTACTAAGAAATGTAATTCTTTCGTTTTCTTCTTCAAGGACACAGAGATCGTGGCTACTGCATTATGAGGTTATAAAATACCAATGACATACTATAACATAAATTTATATAGGATGGAGGAACTATTATTCTCTTAATACAAAATAATTCAAATGAAGATTTGCATTCTTGTGTGATATGGCATAAGTTAAATGTTTAAGACAACATAGTGACAGACTTAAATACTTATCTTCTGTTAGAAAGCCACATTTTTAATTCTGTGACTTGGGAGAGGTGATTTGATGTTTTTTAAAAAGTCACATAATTGAAAAAGAAAGCTTTTAGTCAGACTGGCATTTATTCAAATCATAGCTCTACTACTTATTATTTGTGATCATGGTCAAATTACTCCTACTCTAGTTTAATTTTATCTTAAGATGGATATTAAATAGAACCTATCCCTTAGGGTCATTTTGAGAGATAAATGAGATGATGCTTATAAAGCAGTTTGCACAGAGGCTGGCGAGAAGAAGATATGCATAACTAAACATCTATCATCATAATTTCCATTAATATTTTTATTTTAAATACCATCCATCTGACACATAATTCTTCATCTCTACTCCTCATCTCTCCCATGAGTTATGGACTTCTATTTCAATCGTTTTTTCAACATGCCCACTTGGGTACAAAATACACAACTCATAGTAAGTATATCTGAAAGACTAAATTCCCACTCCTGCCCAATCTCCTGCTCCTTTTTTTCTCCCAATTTGTTGAACACTATCACCATTCCTATATGTTGCTAACACTAAAAACTTCAGGATGATGGTTTCTCTTTTTCTCTTTACCCACATCAGCAAATCTTGTTAGCTCTGATTTTAAAATGTAGCCTGTATTAAACCGATTCTCACTATTTCAAAAACTCTAAAGCAGTCCTCTATTATGTTGACTTACACAACTTTATACAAATATTCTCTCTTTAGTTTTTCACAACTGCATTTTATCCTCCACACAGAAGACAGAAAACTTTCTCAAATGTGCATCTGATTGTGTCATTGCCCTGCTTAAACTCCTCCATTTGTTTGCATTTGCAATTATAATGACTTTCTAAACATTCATTATGACCAACTATTATGTGTCTACCTTCCTCCTTTACTTCACCTTCTAGTTCTCTCTCCCTTGATCCCTGTGTTCTAATCACAGTAGCCTTCCTCCACTACATTATTTTCCCTGAAACTTATTTCCTCTTTTACTGAGTAAATAATACCTCACATTTATTGAATGCTAAATATGTTCCGGACACTAAATTATTTATTTAAATTATTTCAATAATCTAAGAATTTAATTTATTGAATTCTCACAACAACCCAATAAGATAGGTGTTAATATTAGCACCATTGTATGTGACATGAAATTGAGGCATAGAGGGGTCAATAATTCATCCAAGGTCACAAAGTTGGTAAATGACAGAATCTGAATTCAAAACCTAGGCATTGCTTTCCAGAACCAAAATCCTTCAGTTCTACCATATGCTGTACTCTGTTTCGCAATTATTTTTCAAACCCTTGCAGTTCTTCTACTTTGAATTCTTGCAATTTGTAGTCATTTATATTTTTAATATATTATAGTAAAGATGATCTTGTTTTGTTCTTGTTCAGGGTTGCTTTTACTATTTGGCTCTTTGAATTTCCATGTAAATTTAAGAATCTTCTTGTTATAGCTGATTACACTGTTACAATTTTGACTAGGATTGCAGTTAATCTGTAGTTTAATTTGAAGAGAATTGAGATTGTTACTGTATTGAGTCTTTCAAAGTATGAGCATGACTTTGTATTCCTGTTCTACTTAATAGGGTCTTATCTTATATTTCTCTTAAAAATGATTTATGGTTTTCAGTATAGAAATTTTGCAGGTCTTTTGTTAGATGTATTTTTTAAGCAGTTGGTAATTTTGATGTTATATTTTAAGTCAATTTCCAGTTATTTATTACTGATATATAGAAATACAGTTGACTTTTGAATATTCATCATGTATGCAACAATCTTGGTAAATTCACTTATGAATTCACATAATATCAAAACAATATATATCTTAGTTTGTATGTATGTGTATATATATGTATGTTTGTGTGTATGTATAATGTATTTCTGACAGTAAATATGAGGATTTTAAATTGGAGGCAGGTGGTTACTTTGGTGCTAGTTCTTCATTCCCCATTGTCCTCCATAGGTTGAACTGGTGAGAGATGTATAGAGCCTGCAGGTATGGCGTGGGTCTACTCTGCAAACGAGGAACCCCAGAATTATGAATCTTGGAGTGAATATACGCCAGCTTGTACTGCTGCAACTCATTTTCTCCTTTTCTATAATTTATATTATTTAGTTTATACTTGAATATTATATGACTCTTACAGCCAGAATAAATCCCACTTGGTCAAATTATTTTATTATTTTATATATAAAATATATATAAAATACCAGACTGTATTATTTGCTTCTATTTTATTTAGGATATTTGTATGCAAATTAATTACAAAGTTTGCAAATTTTTTTCCTTGATGTTCTTGTCAGTTTTTGAATCAAGGTTGTGATGTTGTGATCCCCTCAGAAAACTATGTTTGAGGCCAGGCGTGGTGGCTCATGCCAGTAATCCCAGCACTTTGGAAGGCCGAGGTGGGCAGATCACCTGAGGTCAGGAGTTCGAGACCAGCCAAAATGATAAAGCTCATCTCTACTAAAAACACAAAAGAAAAAAAAATAGGGGAGCTTGGTGGCAGGTGCCTGTAATTCCAGCTACTCGGGAGACTGAGGCAGGAGAATCGCATGAACCGGGGAGGCAGAGGTTGCAGTGAGCCGAGATCACGCCACTGTACTCCAGCCTGGGAAATTAGAGCGAAACTCCATTTCAAAAAAAGAAAAAAGAACAAGAAAACTATCTTTGGAGTTTTTTGTCTGTTACTAGAGTATGGAAGGGTTTGTGAAAGATCAGTGCTATTCTTCATTAGAATTTACCAGTAAAGCTGTGTAGACTTGAGGTGATTTCTGCTGCCATGTTATTTTCTCCTTTTCCATCTTTGGGCTTGATATTTTCTTCTGTTTCTACTTTCTTGAGATACAAATTAGATAATTACTATTCAGACATTCTCCCTCTCTTAATATGTACATTGATGCTCCACATTTCCATTAGGTTTAGCTGCATTTGTCCACATTTTAATATTCATATCTTTATTAATATTCAAAATATTTTTATTGCTTTCAATATGGGTTATTTAAAACTTCATTGTTTAATTCCTCAGTGCTTGGAGATTTTCTAGTTTATTTACGTTTACTAGTTAAATTGTCTTATGGCTAGAAAGTATATTTTAATAATTGTGGTTCTTATAAAATTTGTTGAAGCTTTATATCCTTATTGATTATTTTCCTATTTATATACCAATATACAGGCTACATATTTAACTAGTTTTTCTTTTAACTTTGCTTTCTTATGTTTAATTGTGGGGATAAAATGATGATGATTTGATTCACTATCAGAAGATGTTTTCAGAGAAATCTAATTGCCTTTCTGATAGTTATAGGTGTAGAAAAATCAAAAAGTGAGAAAATCAGGGAAAAAAGTAGCTAAGTATTACTATTTAAAATTAATACAATGCAGTCATTTAGGAAAAATGCCTAAGTTTTCTATGGTATAAAAAAGCACTTTTCATTTAATAAGTTCTAGATTATTGTTATCATAAATTTGATGAAAATGGCAAATTATGTGTTCATATTTTAGTAGTTCTTTCTCATAAACCTAGGACTTCCATTTTTATTTTAATGGCATTATTATTTGTTCAATAGAATCAATTGAATATGATTCTTTGTTCTTTTGTCGATTTAAAATACGTTTTAAAATTTAAAAATAGTTCAATATGTCAATTGCATTTAAAAAATATGAACATTAAAATTTGATATAATTAACTTGGATTAATGTAAGTTCCAAGATGTAAATTTCTTTCATTTGTAGAGTTCTGTAGATACTGTGGGACAGTACAAATATCTCTGAAATTCAATATTATTACAACACTAATATTGCAAATTAATATCTTAAAGTTGCATAGTATTTTTACTTTTACAAAAACACTTTCTTTTGAATTGATAGAATTTGATTAAGTCTCACAACAGCCCTCAGAGATTGGAAGGCTAGATTGGAGGAGCTGGTAATTTCAATGTTTTCCTATAATTTCCCAAATAAATTATGCTATAGTTAGTATAGAATAAGTAAATGGATGCCTCATTTTGCTCTTTCTGTTGATTGTTGAACTGAGATTCTGTTGAAGGATGTTTATGTTCACATTCATTCAATTCATAAGTATTTATTAAGTGGCTACCATGTACACACAGATTTTGAATATTTGTTACTGATCATTATTTGTAATGTGTGATTTTGTGAAAACTTAGGCTATGCACATTTTAATAACTGGCAATTATTTCCATTTTCCTAATTCCCTTCATTCTGTTATATTTTCACATTACCCTTAACTGAAATTCTTTGTATGCTACTAACTCATTTTCACTCTGATAATGATTAGTAAGTCATTCATGCAGTTTCTTTTTTTGTAGGATATGTAAAATACGTTACCCTTATCCCCAAAATAGAATGCTTGTATGTTTTCTTTGGCTTAAATCTGAATATTTTAATAGGAATCTGTAATGAAAGGAGTAAAATTTTCTCTTTTTACTTGCCTTTCTTCCATTGGAATGGTTTTGGGCAGTTTTTGTCCCTGAGAATTTCTCAATTTAAGAAGAAAACATGCATCAGGATTTTATGTTAGAGAAAGGAAAAAGAAGGACTAGGCTCTTCAAGGCTGTTCTGAGTTTGAATTAAATTTAGTGGTAAAGAAGGTTACAAGTTCTGCTACAGCCTAGATCCCTGAGTCATTCAAATTATTTTACTACAGTAGAAAAGCAATTTATTAGAATGAAGTCAATAACAGGATTGAAAAGGGTACATTTTCTTTAAGTAATATACTGTATTAAGTACTTAGAAAACCTTAGAATCAGTAACAATGAGCCAAATCAGTGATGTCCAACCTTGTTCCACATTAAAATCAATGAGACATTTAAAAGAAAACACTAATTCCTAAGCCCTACCACAAAAACAATTGAAACCAATTATTTTTGGGGTAGGACTTGTTCATATTGTTTTCTAGATGTTCATGAAGTGATGGAAACTACTATATTATGCAATATATTTAAAAAATTTAAATACTCCACATTCAATAAAAATAAAATCTAACAATCTTATGCCCATGCAACTCCAATTGCTAGTGAAAACAAGGCAGAGCAAACAGATCATTGGTAGAAAGCAGTTGTATATATATAGATGTGTGTGTGTGTGTATTTATATATATGTAATATACATATAGAAGATATCTATACAGTCACAAATGAACCAATATGGCCTTTCAACACCAAAGTACATTGATACTTTAAAGACATTTATTCCTGGTGTAAGAAAAATGTTAAGTCACTTATAATATGTATTAGAAAAAGAAACAAAATAATGAATCCATTTCTGTGTATTTCAGAGCTTTTCTGTGTATTACAGGACTTAGAACATTTTGAAAGGCAAAGAAAGCTGCTTCTCATATAGAACGAAGCTCATTTACTCTATTTAACAACAAGTCGGAGCAAAACACCTAATGGTTTTCAATAGGCCTAAATTGTTCTTTGATTTAAATATGTGCATGAAACAGTTTTTCTAATACATAAAATCTAAGAAGCAATTTTCTTTATTCCTCCTATGTGGTGGTACCTGCTTATATACTTAAAAAGTCAAAATGTGAGGAAATCAACTTAATGAAACAAGCTAGCAAGATATTCACACATTTACAGTGGTATCTGAAAGCAAGAGTATAAGAGACAAAAGGGTTTTCTTATATAGATGGCAAACCAATAAAGAAATCAAGCCTTTTTTTTTCCCCCATGAGCTGTATTTTAAAACAGAATGGGCTTTTTGATAGAACTTCTTAATCTAAAACTACCCAAAAGAAAATGAGATAAAGATTTTTGCCAACTCACTGATGCTGTGTGACTTTGCCCCAATAGTCTTTGAGAGATTTTGTAAAGAACTGCAGCTTTCTTGCCCAGCAGCAGGATTTTTTAACTTGTATCATTCTCTATTTAGACTTTGGAAAATACTGCTTCTGTGTACTTTGGGACCAATTTTAGGAATCTAAAGAACCCAAAATAGAATAATAAATCACCTATCATAGTCCTTAAAAATATTTAATAACAATATAAATGTTAAATTTATTTATGAAACAAGGCTATAAACTGTCACCAATTTCAGTTATGTCCTGATGCACTATTAATCAAAAATCCATGTTAATATAAATATTTCCATTGAAAATATTGCTCTGAAATTCTGAAAGTTCATATTTCTTGAACTATGAAACTAAAGAATACATGTAAATGATGTTTAATTCACTTGTGTTATACATATGACTGCATTTTCTTTAATTTACATTTTGGTCAAAAATGTGTTTTTATACATTTCATGTATACTTTAAAAGCATTATATGCAGAAATGACATGGGAAGCTAAATACACACACACACAAACACACACACGTAGAATTTTAACTAATTCACACATATCTCGTAGGGTCACCTGTGTCTCCATCTTCCACATCTGATAACAAATAACCCTTTTCCAGGTGAGTACTATTTATTGAATATTTCTATGTGCTGGGTATATTGACAGTGGTGAGTATGTGGTGATGTTTCAGAGAAAGGTACAAATTATCATCTAGCAGAAAAAGCAAACATTTCAGTCAAGATCTGGCTACCAACACGCATCAGAGCGGAATATGAAACTTATATAGAAGGGAATGTAAGAAATAAGAATCTCTACAGCATGAAAGGGGACATCAGATATTCCGGTGTTAAATTTGTGGCAGAATTTTTCTTTTATCTCCATTTCCTTAAATTTTAGAATTCTCTGCCCAATCTCAATTGCTTCTGCCCTATCCAGGCAATAGTTAGAATGTCTTGGAACATGACTAATGTAAAGGATAATTAAAGAAAAAAAGCTTATTTTTCATATTTTTGATTTCAAAAAAGAATTTTCATAATTGGGACTTGTTATGGCAAATTGAGGAGCTCAGCAAATCCTCTCCTTAAGAAGAAACTATAAAATTAGACAAAATAATCTATAGCAACAATTTCTGGGTTGTGGAAATTAATCAAAGGTTTATAACCAATTATTAATCGAGACATGTTATTTTTGAAAATCTACTGAACTATTCAACAGGAAGAAACTGGGGTATTCTTGCCTGAATACCACTCCCCTTACCTCTACCCCATAGTTTCATGGATCAAGCCAGAAAACCCAGTTACTTTTCTGAAAAATGGGGCTTATTCGGTTTGAAATGAAGAAAAAAATAATGTGCCTGACCAATAACATAGCAATCTTAGTAGCTAATGAACAGAGATGACAAAGGACTCTGCTAGCTTTAAATTGTAATCCTAATACAGAAATTTAACAGTGATATCTTGGATATGTTAAATTCAGAGAGGGTATCAAGAAGTTCTCCATATATCCCTTGCTTACTGTGTACCTGAAATAAAAAAGTATAATGGAGATATAAGACAGCCTTGCAGAAAATAAAAGCTGGGGAAGACGTGAAAACTGACTGAACTGTTAATATACACCCTAACTCACACACAGATCCATTAGCAGAAGACAGAAACTTGAAGTTTTTAATTAAAATTTCAGTGAATGTGTTGGCTGACCCCCAAACTAAGTAGAGGCAATCCCTGAGAGGTGAGATGAAAGGGGAGGGGAAATAAAAGCTGAGTAGAGACATAGATAGATATAAATAATGGTCATATACCTCAAGAGAAACAAATTAAATCCAATAAGTGTGTTAAATAAGCAAACCAGTAAACAATAACAACTCTAAGTATTGTCTAATAACAGTAATAAGAATCTAGATTTGTTACAATAGTTGATCTAAACTATCCAGTTTTCAACCACAATAAAACATGAGAGAAAGAAATAGGAAAATGTGACCTATAGGCAGTAGAAAATAAGTAGCTACTGTCTCATACTGCGCATATATTTCAGGGCTCATATTTTAACAGACAAAGACATAGACAAAGACAGCACATATTTTAATGTGAAGCACGTATTTTAACAGACAAAGGCATCAAAGCCGCTACTGTAAATACGATTGAAAAATCAAGGAAAACATGTTTAAAGAATTACATAAAAATATAACAACACTGATTCAACAAATAGTGAATCTCACTAAAGAAAGGAGTTATAAAAATAAACAAATTTGGAATTGAAAAGTTTAATGGCTTACAAAATTTGCTGGAGGTGCTCAAAAGCAGATTGGAGAATGCAGGAAAAAGAAACAGTAAATTTGGAGGTAGATCAATAGAATTTTCTGAAAACCAGAGAGAAGAACAATGCACAGAAGCTCAGAGACTTGTGAAATAATGTCAAGTATAAACACACACTCACACACATATACACATGCACACACACACATAATGAAAGATTCAGAAGGGCAGGAGACAGAAAAAAGGGACAGAAAATTGTTATTAGACATATAGAAGAAACTTAGAAATAATAACAGAAAACGTCCTAAATATGGTGATAAAACACAAATTTGTAAATCAAGAAATCCTAGGAATTCCAAGTGGGAAAACCATAGAGTGATGCATACCCAGCCATCATAGTCAAACAGTTGAAAGCCAAAAGATGCAAAACCTTGAAAGCTACAAGAGAAAAAGCACTCATCGCATACACTGTTAACACCAATATTAACAATTGGCAAGGGTATGGAGAAAATGTAAGCCTTGAACTTGTTTGTGAGCTTGCAAAATGGTAAAGCCCTTTGGAAAATAGTTTTTTTTTTTTAATTCTTAACAGTATAGACATAAATTTGCTATACAATCCAGCAATTCTACACCTGGTTATCTGCTCAAGAGAAATGAAAACATACGTTCGCACAAAGACTCTCTCATGACCATTTTTAACAACATTATTCACAACAGCTAAATAGAGGAAACAATCTATTAATTACCTGGTGAGTGGTTAAATGGAATGTGGTATACATATACACTGGAATGGTATTCAGCACTGAAAAGGATGGGCTACTAAATACATGACCCCAAAAAACATTACACTAGTGGTAGAAGCCAGATACAAAAGACTGATCCTCCCGCCTTGGCCTCCCAAAGTGCTGGGAGTACAGACGTGAGCCACAGCGCCAGGCCAACTATATCTACTTTTAAATGCCTGCTTTATTATCACCAGATTGTTCCAGGGAAATGGGAGGAACTTGCTTGTTTGCGTTAGTGATCCTTCTACGGGGTGACGGGGCAAGTTCCTTTTGATAGTTTCTTCCCCCTCTTCTCTTTTGGTCCCCCACATTCTACTACTAATTAAACATGCAAAAATAATTTAACATATCTGGGCCAATGCTTTCTTATTTTTATACATGAGACATGAAGCAAGACTAGCTATAAGCCTCTTTCAAGAATGAAATTTTATGACCATATTGTAGACTATATGCTGCTTCAAGTATTTTGTGCAGCAAGTTTGGACATTTAATTAATGAGTCAATTAATTAAATCATTCAATATTGTCAAAAAGATAACTGAACTGACACTGACAAATACATAGCTTAACTGGAATGAACTGTTATTTATATTAAATTTAATCTATGCATTAAAATATATTAAATATATTAAGAGGCAAGGACATTCTATGACATGATTCATAATAGTTTAGCCAGAGGGTAAGATTTTAGATACAGGATAAACCACATATTTTGCTGAATGAGAGTCTCATAAGAATATGAGCAATGGCAATAGGGTATAAGAATATGTGCACGGGCAATAATCTTGTCAGTAATTTAATTCTTCCTAAAAATATTTGCAATCTCCATGATTGCAATATCATGCAATATCATGGTTAAAAATAATATAAATGTAGAACTGATATCCTAAGTAATTTTTAAAACTATATAAGACTGTTTTCCAAGTAAATCCAAATAAATTTGTTGGACAATTGCCAATAAAACAAAGAGAATTACTAAGAGGTTACAAATGTGGGCAGAAGCTATTGAGGCCATAACGACCTTTACTATGTTCCAAACAATGAAACACAAATGACGTAAATCTAATGAGAAGACAATTGGAATACTAAAAGAAAGCTCCTGAAATGCAGTGATCAAGTCAGGTAAAAAAAAATAATAAAGTGCTGCTCTTGTACTTACTAAGACACGAAAAGGCAATTATGCAAAAAGACACTTAAAAGCCGTGCTACTAAGAATATAGTGCTAATCTTTCTTAACACCCCTTCCTTTCAAGTACCACTTTCCCAATATTTCCTTCATTTGAAATTCCCTTCAAAAATATCCCTCGTGTTCGCTATCATGTAGCATTTAGTGAATTTTTTTTTCTGTCTACCATCAAGCTTACATTGTTTTACAATTAATACCTATTTCTTCATAATAATTAGCTGGAAATTTTTTACATATCCTCTTATCATTCTTTCCTGTACGTATGCAGGATTTTAGGAACACACTATAGGAACTGTTTTAAAAATTTTTTAAGTTCATTATTTTTTATTTATTTATTTATTTTGAGATGGAGTCTGCCTCTGTCACTCAGGCTGGAGTGCTGTGGCCTGATCTCGGCTCACTGCAAGCTCTGCCTCCCGGGTTCACGCCGTTCTCTTTCTTCAGCCTCCCAAGTAGCTGGGACTACAGGCGCCCACCACCACGCCCGGCTAATTTTTTGTATTTTTTAGTAGAGATGGGGTTTTGCCGTGTTAGCCAGGATGGTCTCAATCTCCTGACCTCGTGATCCACCCGCCTCAGCCTCCCAAAGTGCTGGGATTACAGGCAGGAGCCACCACATCCCGCCTAAGTTCATTATTCCTGTGGGATTTTGGAGACTGACAAAAACAGGACTTTCAGGATTCTATTTTATTTCTCACCTTATTCATTTCCAATCTCCATGTAATCACCTATCATCACTTCGGACATAAAACATCTGCAACCTTAGATAAAGGTAACCACATGAACATTGGCATAGATGAAATTGAAAAGCCAAAGGAATTGATGGAAATAGAAATATACAGGTGTTTCTCTGAGGGCACCTCAAATGGTACTAAGAGGGTGTATAGTCCACTAATTTAAGAGACCAACACAATGCATATATCCAACTGGAAGGAAATAAATTGTTATAGAGGAGAAGCAATTTCCAAATTAGGCCTTATCACATTATAGCCTTATTGCTGACAGTGCATCTTGTTATTTTTAAGATCACCAGCTTAATAATTTGTGATTACCTGTTAGGATTGAAATGTTGAACAATTTTCTTATGACACATGTTATGCTATATATTAAGTTATAGTAACACATAGTAAAGTAGTAATATATATTAATATGTATAGTAAAGTAGTGATTTATATATACTAATTCTTGATTGATGATTTTCATTAACTTTGTTCTTGAATCTTGTCTCCTTCGTAGGTCAATTCACTACATTTTGAAGTTTTTTAATTCCCTTCATTTAGCAAAGGATAGCTATTCTTAAATGTGACTTTTCTAAAAATATTTAAAAAGTGTTATTTGATTTAATTAGAAAATAGTTTTTCTAATTATTAAATTTAAAATATTTATAAATATCAAAATATTTTTAAGCTGAAAAAACGGACATTGCTGTTAAAATTTTTGAAAAGTAATTTACTTAAAAATCACTTATAAAACCTGTCTCACATATTACAAATAATGCACACCTTATTTTAGGAGCTTCTTTTAAAAGTCTCATTTTTTAAAATGAAATGCTTTGGAGCATGGTCATTTTATTTAGATTCAATTAATATTGAATAATATAAAATTAGAATATTTCTCCCATTTTTAGCTTGTGATAGAAAGCAGTTATAAAATAGTGATTGGGTGCAAACCCTGGAGTTAAATTGCAGAGTTTGAAATCAGAACAATGACATTAGGCTAGTTCCCTTAGCTCAACAGCCTCCTATCATTATTTAGTTATAATGCTTTATAAAATATCTACAAGAACCAGGCACGGTGGCTCATGCCTATAGACCCAGCACTTTGGGAGGCTGAGGCAAGAGGATTGCTTGAGCCCAAGAGTTCAAGACAAGCCTGGGCAAGATGGCGAGACCTCGTCCCTACAAAACATACTTTAAAAATTAGCCAGGCCTGATGGCACATGCCTATAGTCCCTGCTACTCTGGAGACTGAGGCGGAAAGAATTCTTGGGCCCAGGAAATCAAGATGGCAGTGAGTTCTGATCATGCCACTGCACTCCAGCCTGGGCAGCAAAGCTGGGCCCTGTTTCTAAAAATAAAAATAAACAAATATAATAAAATACCTCGAAGAGTGTCTGGCACATAGCAAATACTGTAAATTGTTTGCTATTGTTACTTTCCCTACTTCAACTTTATACTAATAAAAATATACTGTTTCAAGCTTCTAAAGTGAGAACATAAAATAAAAAGTTGAAATTTGAAAATCTGACAAACACTAAATTTCAAAGAAAAGTAAAGTAAACAAATGTGAGATTATTCTCATGCTGAAGACTGTAAATGTTAGAAAAGTTAAATGGAGAAAAGCATATAAGAGATTACTGTTAAAGAGAGGAAAGCATAACATCTAAAGATAAAAATTAAATGAGAAAGACTAGAAAGACAAAGGAAAATGACCAGAAAGTCAATTAATTAGAAAACTGGGTTACAAGCTGAAGAATGTAAAAGTATTAATGCATAGAAAAATAACAAGCAGATCAAGAAGAGTGAAGCCAGACACTTCTGTACTCTGCCATTTTGGTTGAATTTATTATGTTGTTGTTGCTGTTATGTTGATTTATTTGTTTTTGCCAGACTCCTACAGAAATAATTGTTGACTTTAAGGCTTTAAATATGCTTCCTTATTTTTAGTTTAACAAATGAAATCAGAGAGGACCTATTTGCTGGCAATTTTGCTATAAGATAACATATTCTGACTTATAAAATGTGGCTAATTTGATGGACAGGACACAACTCATTTTTGCTCTTCTTTGAGTTATGAGTGACACTGCACATCAGTCACTATACATTGGCCAACTACATCATACTTTTTCTTCTTGGAATTTGATTATTGAGCACTTCGCTCTGGATTTTTATAATTTCTTTTATTTTGGATATTCCCTCTCAGTATAATTAAAATTGACCAGTACTTAAATATCTTTAGTACTTTGTTGTTCTCGTTTCATCAAGAATGTTTAGATCTTTGTTCACATTTATAATAGTTAAGGTAACGGCATGGTTGGGAACAATCATTCTTCTGTACTTAATTGATTTGTGATTTTGAGCTGGTGTTTATTCCCCTGTGCCACAGTTTTCTCACCTAACAGTAATGACAGTAACTGTCTCCAAGGGTCTTATGAGTATTGCATAAATTAATTCATGTATAATGGTTAGCAAAGGCCTCAAATGTAATAAGGACTTAATAAATGCTTACGATTATCTGCTTGTTTACATTAACTCGGGCTTATTTATATTTTCTTTCCCTTTGTTCAATATTTTTGGTTTTTTGTTCTATTCAGGTTTACTGAACACTTTCACAGTTTACTCTCATAGATTATTCCTGGTATTCTTTAGTGTTAGTGCTTTGTTGATTTCTTGTATGATTATTTATCTATTCAGGATTTCTAAATATTTTTGAGAAAAAATTTAAACATATATTTAGGAAATATCTATTTCATCAAAATTTTAATATTGAGGTATAAAATAATTTAACAATACCATCAATATGTAAACCTTCTTTAGTCTTCACCTAAAAAGGAAGCAATTTCTAAATGCTCTAATGAAACTATCAGAATCTAATATAAGATTTATGAAGAATTCAATAAGAAATAATCTCGTGGATTGTGAGATTCTCAATAAGACAGGGAGAGAAAAACTGACTTTGCCACTATGGTGGAAGGGCTAATGGAGGATTCTTTAGAATGAATGTGGTGCTTATGCTGCTCACATTCAGTAAGGCAATGGCCAACACAGATTAATGAGGTGATAATAATAGATATTTAGATTGCTGGTGCAGGCCAGCTCTCGAAGAAGAGTTATGTAAGAAGCCAAACTACAATCAGGTAATGATGTAAAAATAAATTGTAAGAACTACTTTAGAAAAATCCAGCAAGTATCATCAGTCAGAAATCCACCTGATAGATTTACCTGTCTAAAGGGTACTATTGCACTGGATGAAAATCTTACTACACAAATTAAGATACACAAGTTTGTCACAGTTATTCATTTCATTTAAATAAAATTAAATTTGACTCTACTTCTCATCTAATTAGAGTGTATGGGGATGAAGAATTGATGCTTATTGGGACCACTTCACTTTCCCAGTGTCTATAATATATACTTGGGGCATTCAACAGGAAAAAAAAATAGACACACACATCACAGCACTCATCTTTGGTTCACTATGGTTTTCACTAGATGTCCCCTGATCCACTGACCAAGTTACAATTGCTTTATGAAGGCCTGTGACTATCTAGAATGTGGTAGTGACACAAAGCAAACCTTGTCAAAACTAAAAACTGTCTCTAAGGCTCACGCCTTACACAATGCTGCCTACTGCCCAGAGTCCCACCTTCACAGATGTTTCCGTACTCAATGTTCTACCTCTTGGTGAGCAATATGAGTACTGCTGGTTATGGTAGAGAATCTGTCATTTCTCTGAGATGTTACGATGAAATGAGGCCATAAAATTCTATTTCTCATGGTATACCAGACTTCTTTGCCCGTCTTAATTTTAGGGAGTCTCCTCTCTTTCTTTTTCTGCTTTACATGTGTGGATTCATATGAGAATAACTCCTTCAAGGGATGAAGATCCCCTTCTCGTTGTAAAATTGAGTAGGAAAACAAATTTGTTTTAGAAGGACTTCTGCTTTTGGCCTGGCAATTTAATCATTCTCTGAGGTACAGGAGGACAAAGTGTCTGGCAATTTATTTGAAGTAGTAAGATAACAAGGGTATGCAAAAATAGAGTGAAAACTGCTGCTGCTTCAAACACAAGGAGCTGCTAGTCGCCTTTATATTTAGGAAATATTGCAGTAAATGAACAAAGACATTTAGATTTTAGATCACTAGAAACATGGAGAAAACAATGAACTACATGAGAAGACATGAAATCCTAGGGCCATCATATCTGATTAAAATGAATGACAAAGGAAGAAGTTGCTAATGGAGTAAGTAAACATTTTACCTGAGTCCACTTTAGCTAAGTACTCTTAATATTAAAATTGACAGAAATTGCATAGCACACATTAAATGAGATGACTGAAATTCAGGAAAGTGGAAATTGGTTTTGATTTATTAATTTGATTTATTTTGCCCACAAAAATTAATATACAAATATGTGATAAAAACAGAAATGTCCCCAAATGCCCTTTTCTTAGGCAATTCATAAAATGTTGGAACAAAACCATAGCATGTGAGTGTCTCCACATCTTTCCTATCTTTAGTTTCTACTGCAGTTAATTATGACTAATGGAGTATGATTTCTTCGTGTGCTGGAGATTTGGGCAACTATAATTGGTGAATATTTTTGATGCAATGCATTTAGTTCTTAGTATAATTTTAGCAGGTCCAAGAAAAGATAATCAATTTCCTCCTGCTGATTCTTTGACCAGGCAGCTGGAGAATAATAATGTTTATCTTCTGTTCATCTTCTACGCTTTATTTAGGACTAGGAATATTTTTTCCTAATAACATGAAATGAGAAAAGATCCTCATTCTGTCTCTGTCTCTTTATCTTTGTTTAATTTACCTTAACACTTGGAGGTTATATTGTTCATCCATTAAAACAGACAGTAATCTAGACCCTCAACATCATAATATTTACTGTCAGTATCTAGTAAAGGTATTTTTAAAATATGAGGTAACAATCTCAAAATAGCTTAGAAATATTAGAGAAATTTCGGTCAGTAGAAAGAGACACAAACATGAAAGAGGTCATGGAAACAAGACATTAAATTTGTTTTTTCAATATGTTCAAGGATAAAAAGTAAAAGGGAAACATAATGAGGAGAGAAATTGGAATATAAAGAAACCAGTTGGAACTTCTAGAGGCAAAATATCTGATATGAAAAGTTAATTGAATAGGATTAAAACAAATGATACATAAAACAAGATAATAAATATTCAAACTGAAGCACAGACTAAAAAATAGTGGAAAAAAATGCATAGACTTATTGACCTTTTCAACTGTTTCAGATTGAGAACTCATAAGCATCTCAAATAAGATTTAAGTAAGAATATTTAACAAAAGAAGGAAGGAAGAAAGGGGAAAGGAAAAAATAAAATAAAGAAGTAACTATATCATGTTAATTAAATTTCTGAAAATTGGAGAATTAAAAAAAAACAACCTCAGTAAGTGTTTGTGTGGCAGCGTATTACATACAAGAAAAAAAATCATGAAAAACAAATTACACTAGAATGACATTTTTAAATTTCTGAAAGTAAAAAATTAACACTCAACTTATAATTGTATATACAGCAAAAAATTTATTAAAATATAAGTCAAGATGAAAACAATTTAGACAAAAATACAAGAAAAAGTAGATAAGAATTTTTTTATTGCTAGGAGACCTGCACTAAGAAAAACATTGAAGAAAAGTCTTCAATATGAAAAAAAGATACTAGATGAAAATACATACATAAATAACTGAAGAGCACTGAAATTATAAATATATGGTTAAATGTAAAAGTACATTTTTAAATTTATAATTTAATCCATAAGTAAAATGACTGTTAAAATTATTAGAATGTAGTATGAGGTTTATAGCTAATGCAGGAGTGAAGGTTATGATAAAAATTGCCTAAAAACCAGGGAGATATGAAAGTAATGGGGTTTTGTAATATTCTTACACCATATTTGAAGTGTTAAAATATTATTTGAATGAAAATTGTAATTAATTAGCAAAGCTTCTTGCAAACTCCAGAAAAGTAAAATAAAATATATAATAGCTATTGATAAAAATCAATGAAAAAGATGATATATGCAAATCAATGTGTACAAAAACATGCTTGAAGTATAAAGATACAGGTATTTTGAAAGTAAAATATGAAAATATGTACCATGTAAGCATACAAAATACATTTGGAGGGAGTGAGACTCTGGGAATGGCATCGAGTAACTTTCCGTGAACCATCTCTACAGTGAAACAGACACTAAACTGGTGAAAATTATTAAAAACAGCCATCTAAAGAAATTGACCTAAAAGTATGCAGCAAATCAAAGTATCATTAATTTAATAAAATCTATAAACTTTTAGTGTGGTTAGAATATGTGGCATTTAAACCAAAAATGACTTTTGCCCTCAAACTGATCCTTCTAGCTTTATGTTGTGAAATATTTAATATTAGCGGGCATTGCCAGGAAGGACCGAGAACTCCTATAATCTACCCACCTCCCACTCCTAGGGAAAAGACTCTTCCCTGAATAAGGCTGGTAGGTCACGAGTTAACAGGCTGAAAAACCATGGATTCCCATCATCTCACCATCTTCTCAGCTCTCACTTGTACAGTGACGATATCATGCTAAAATGTCTAATGAAGAAGTCTGTGGCTGAGACTCCATTCCTAAGTCTTCCACAAAGATCAGAATAATAACTCTAGAAGAAGGCCACCTTGTCCATACTATTCAGCTCCAGCTCAGTAATAAAGTGGTTCTACTCAGGCAGGAGAGTGAAGATGTGAGAACTCTTGGCCCCTTTCTCCTCAGGCTGGGTGACTTAAATTATTCTGTCTTCAAGTTTACTGATTCTTCTGTCAGCTCAAATCTGCTGTTGAAGTCCTCTAGTAAATTTTTCTTTTCAGTTATTGCACTTTCGAGCTCAATAATTTATGGCTGGTACCTTATCATTTCTGTCTTTTTATTGATATCCGCGTTTTGTTTTTTCTTGCTTCCTTTTGTTATTTGTCCAAGTTTTATTTTAGTTCTCTGAGCATATTTAAGACAGTTATTTTAAAGTATTTGCCTAGTAAATCCAGTGTCTGGACTTCTTCAGAGATAGATGGTTTTTGTTTTTTTAATAAGCCTTTTGATTTTTTGGTTGTTGAAACTAGGCATTTGAATATTTTAATGTAGTAACTGAAATCAGAGTTTTCTCCCTTTCAGAGTATGCTTTTGATTTTATTTATTTTAAAAACATTGTTGAAGGCTATTGCAGTCTGCTCAGTGACTTTTACCAATTTTTTTAAACAGTCTGTGACCTTTGTCATGTGTGGCACAGAACACTGTTTCTTAGCATGTATTCATTTTTGGTTTCTAAACTATTACTTTATTTGTATTTTCTGTTTGATAAGACACTTTCACATCCTCCTTTTCTTCTTTAAGTATGACTACTATCTCCTGGAGTGACTCATTTATAGCTAGGGATAATGTGGAGAAAGAAAAAAAAAAAAGTAAAGAAAAGTGAACAGAGACTAAGGAAAATGTAGAACACCATACAGTAGATAATCATATGTCTTAAAGAGTTACAGAAGTGGGGGGCAGAATATTTTTTTAAAAAAGCTGAAAACATCCTAAACTTACAAAAAGCGCAATGAGTTCCAAATAGAACAAACACAAAAACATAAAGATCTAGACACAGTATTTCAAATTTGAAATAACGCCCCCCCCAAAAAAATCTTGAAATGCAGCTAGAGAGTAATGACTTGTTACATATAATGTATTCTGAATAAGATAAAAAATAGATTTATGCTTCTAGGAACAATGATTATAAAATAGACAAAATGCAATTTGCTAACATTATAAACGACAGAAGAAGCATTACTACACATCTTAACATTAAAAAATGATTAATATTATTTTAATTATTTGCTAATTAATCCAATAATTTCAATTAAATAAACACATCTTAGAAAAACCTGAATCACAAAACTGACACCAGAATATACAAAAGTGTAAATAGTTCTGTATCTATAAGAAAAAATATTAATTTATAATTAAAGATCTTCCCCATGCCCTGCCCCATTACAAAATTTTAAGTCTAATTGGGATCACTAGTGACTTCTTTCAAATATTTAGGAAAGAAATAATACAACTCTGACATAAATTCTTCCAGAAAACAGTGAAAGAGCAAACACCACCCAATTCACTTTTTGAGGACGATATTATATTACTTTAGTAACAAATACAGATGAAGATATCACAAGTAAACTACCGTCTAATCTCCTCGATGAATATCCAAAAATTATTTACTTAATATTAGAAAATTGAACTCACCAACAAATAACATTAACACTACTTCTCCATTAAGTTCGGTCTACATCCTGAGAGAAGTTAGCTTAATATTGGAAAATCAATAAATTGACTTCACCTTGTAAATAGAATGGAGGAAAAAAACCATATGATAATCTCAAAAGATAGAGTAGAATAATTTTATAACATTTTAGAACATATTAAAGATAAAAATTTCCATCTAACTATAAATGGAAGAAATCATCCTTAACATAAAATATGACATTTAGAAATAATATATAGTGTACATTACATTTGATGGTAAAAGTCTGAATCTAATACAAAGAATAATGTAAGCATGCTTGTACTATGTCTTCCATGAAAAAAACATTTTTTCTGTTTTTACCATGTCTTCCTAGCCAATATAAGTGAATCAAGAGAATAGAAATGATTGAATAAAGAATTGTAAAGGAGGCTTTATTCACAGATAACATGATTACGTAAGATCAATATAGAAGACTGTGTACAATCTACTGAAAGAACAAGTAAAAATATCAAAGTTACCAGATACAAGATTGATATATCAAAATTAACTGTATTTCTAAATAGTATAAATGAAAATATTAAAACAGAATTTTACAATGCCCAAAACACCCATAAAATAATTAGGCATAAACTTAAGGAAATATTTATAAGATACATACACTGAAAACTGTAAAACACAGAACTAAGTAAACAAACAGATATATTTATGTATGGAAGAAACAATATTCTTAAGAAGTTAATTTCCCTCAAATAGAACTAGTTTTTTTGGCAATCAGTTACAATTTCAGAAGGTTTTGCTTTCAAAATTGACAAGCTAATTATAAAATATATTTAAACGAACAAAGATAGGAGAGTGAAAACACTTTTGATAAGAATGAAGTTGAATGGACTTGCATGGTCTTATTTTGATACTTCTGTTTTACTTTAAACATGAAGACAATGTGGTAATAGTGTCTAAGTATTGACATATAGGTAAATATAATAAAATAAAGTTAGATACACACATATATAATTAACAGATTTTTTCTAAAATACCAACATAATTTAAAAGAGAAAAAAAGTATTTTTAACAAATGTTGTTACATTTGTATTTTTATATAAGAGAATAAACTTTTAGCTCCCACCACACACAAAAATTAGTGGTTAATGTGTCGGAGACCAAAATGTAAAAGATAAAAGTCTAAATTTTCATAAGAAAACCCAAAAAATTTTGTATTAATCCATTCTCACACTGCTATAAAGAAATCCTTGAGACTGGGTAATTTATAAAGAAAAGAGGTTTAATTGACTCATGATTCTGCAGGCTGTACAGGAAGCATGGCTGGAGAGGCCTCAGGAAACTTTCAGTCATGACAGAAGGAAAAAAGGAAACAGGCACATCTTACCTGGCCAGAGCAGAAGAAAGAGAGAAGAGGGGGAAGGTGACACACACTTTTAAACAACCAGATCTCAGGAAAACTCTATCATGAGAATAGCACCAAAGAAGGAAATTCGTGCCCATGATCCAATCACCTTCCACTAAGCCCCTTCTCCAACATTGGGGATTACAATTTGACATGAGATTTGGATGGGGACACAAATCAAAACCATATCGTTCTGCCCCTGCCCCCTCTCGAATCTCATGTTTTTCTCACGTTCCAATAGATTATAAAATCATCTCTTCTCAACAGTCTCCCAAAGTCTTAGCTAATTTAGCATTAACTCAAAACTTCACAGTCCAAAGTCTCATCTGAGAGAAGGAAAGTCCCTTCTGCTTATGAGCCTGTAAAATCAAAGATAAGTTTGTTACTTATACTGTGGAGGTACAGGCATTGGGTAAATACTTGGGTTCCAAAGGGAGAATTTGGCTAAAAGAAGAGGGCTATACGTCCCATGCAATTCAACACTCAGTAGGGTAGTCATTAAATAGAGCTCCAAAATAATGTTTTTTGACTCCATGTCTCACATTAAGGGCACACTGATATAAGTGGTGGTGGGCTTTGAAGACCTTGGGCAGCTCTTCCCCTGTGCCTCTGCAGGGTACAGCACCCATGGGTGCTTTCACAGGCTGGCATTGAGTGCCTGCAGTTTTTCTAGGCACACAGTGCATGCTGGCAGTGAATCTACCATTCTGGCGACTGGAGGACAGTGGCCGTCTTCTAAAAGTCCACTAGGCCGTGCCCTAGTGGGGAACCTGTGTGGGGGCTCCAACCCCATATTTCCCCTCCACACTCTCCTAGCAGAGGTTCTCCATGAGGGCCCTGCCTGTGCAGCATACTTCTGCCTGTACATTCAGGCTTTTCCATACAGCTTCTGAAATGTAGGTAGAGGATCCCAAGCCTCAACTCTTGCACTCTGTGTACTTGTAGGCTTAATACCACCTGGAAGCTGCCAAGGTTCCACAAGACATAAGTCTTGCACCTGTGAAGCAGCAGCCTGAGTACCTGGGCCTCTCTGAGCCATAGCTGGAGCTGGAGTGGCTGGGAGGCAGGGAGCAGTGTCTCGAGGATGTGCAGGGCAGTGAAGCCCTAGGCCTGGCCCACAAAATCATTCTTTCCTCCCAGGCCATCAGGCCTGTGATGGGAGGGGTTGCTGGGAGGTTCTCTGAAATGCCTTCAGAGCCCTTTTCCCATTTATTAGCTATTAGTACTTGCCTTCTTTTAAATTACATAAATTCCTATAGCTGGCTAGAATTTATCCCCAGAAAATGGGTTTTTCTTTTCTACCACATAGCAAGGCTGCAAATTTTCCAAACTTTTATGCTCTGCTTCCCTTTTAAATATAAGTTCCAGTTTCAGGTCATTTATTTGCTCATAAATGTGAGCATAGGCTGCTAGTAACTGCCAGGCCATATCTTGAACACGTTGATGCTTAATAATTTCTTCCACTAGATGCCCTAAAGCATCACTCTCAAGTTCAAAGTTCCACAGATCCCTAGGGCAGGGACACACTCTCTCCAATCACTTTGCTAACACGTAACAAAAGTGACCTTTGCTCTAGTTCCCAGTAAGTTCCTCATCTCCATCTGAGACCTCCTCAGCCTGGACTTCATTGTCCATATCACTGTCAGCATTTTGGTCACAATAATTTCACAAGTCTCTAGAAAATTCCAAACTTCCCTCCATCTTCCTATCTTCTTCTGAGCCCTCTACACTCTTTCAACCTCTGCCTGTTACCCAGTTTCAATGTCACTTCCACATTTTCAGGTATCTTTAGAGCAATGACCCACTACTGGTACCAATTTTCTATATTAGTCTGTTCGTGCACTGCTATAAAGAAATATCTGAGGCTGGATAATTTATAAAGAAAAGAGGTTTAATTGGCTCACCGTTCTTCAGGCTGTACAGGAAACATAGCTGGGGAGGCCTAAGGAAACTTACAATCATGGCAGAAGGCAAAGGGGAAGCAGGCATGTCTTTCCATGGCCAGAACAGGAGGAAAAGAGAGAATGGAGAGGTGCTGCACACTTTTAAACTAACAGATCTTCTGAGAACTCACTCACTGACACAAGAAGAACAAAGGGGAAATCTGTGCCCATGATCAAATCTCCTCCCACCAGGCCCCTCCTCTAACAATGGGAATTACAATTTGACCTAACATTTGGGCAGGGACAGAGACCTAAACTACATCAATAGTTTTCTAATAGAAAGAATTTACTTAGGACATAAAAACAGCAAGCAACAACAACAACAACAAAAAACACCCAAAAGGGACCCTAACAATAAACTGTTTTTATTGTCAAAAATTACATTATAAAATTAAAAGGGGATACTATGTCCATAGAGAATATATTTTCAATACATTTATGTAATGAAGACCAGATGCACAAAATATGCAGAAAACACTTATAACTCATTAAGAAGACAAACAAGTCAGTTTTTCAATGGTAACATTTGTTGAGATACTTCACAAAATAAAATATACAAAGGGCCAATAAGCAAAGACACAGATACTAAAAAAAGTTTCAGTTATCAAGCAAGGCATATTAAAACTACAATGAGGTTCTTGTATAATCACTAGTACAGCCAAAATCTAAAAGATTTATGATACTAATTACTGGTGAGGGCACTGGAGCAACTGGAACTTTAATAAATTGCTGCTGGAAACATGAGATGGCACAACAAATATTGAAAAGTAATTTGGAAATTTCTTATGAAATTAAACATGCACATATTACTTGGCCCAGCCATTCCACTTGCAGATATTTAAGAAAAATTAAAATACTTGTCTTTATAGAAGCTTTTACAAAAATGTTCATAGCAACCTTATTTACACTAGCAAAGAACTGGAAGCAATATAAATGTTCATCAATATGTGACTAAACAAATTCTGTCATATTCATGCAATACTACTCAGCAATAAAAATTTACTATTGTTAAAAGCATGAAAGAACCTCAAAAATATTATGCTGACCAAAGTATCAATGATTCTCAAAAATATGTCACGTAAAAGACTCAATGTTAATTTTCATAACAGTTAAAATTAGTCTATAGTGATAGAAGTCAGACAATTTGCAGGGTCAGAGTGTCATGAGATAACTTTTTGGAGTGACTGAAACATTTGATATCTTTACTGTGGTTATGTTTATATAAGTATATACATTTGCCAAAACTCATCAAACAATACAATTACAGTGGATGCATTTTACCATTTGTAAGTTATACACTAAATTAATTTTTAAAAGTAGGTAGTGTAATATACTTTTTTATTCGTAATGTACAGTGGAATCTGCTCTGTCACTTACAAAAATAAACTGGCACCAGATGATTAATGATATCTTAATTAAGAGCAGTAGTTGTCTAATTTGTTTGCATATTGGAATTCTTGTGTCACTTTTAAAAAAATAAGGATGCCAGAGTCTAATTACTCTGGTTTAATTTGTTTGGGTGCCAGTTTTAGGTTTCTTCAGGTGACTCTACTGTAATGCCAGCTTTTAGAACCCCTAAGACAGTATTAAAAACAGCCACATTTAGCTGTAAGCAGAGTTAAAGGCTGTGCTTTTATAATTTTGAAATATACATTAAAATATTTATTTTATTAAAAATAAAATAGAAGTAAACTAGATTTAAAAGGGAAAAGTTTTATTTACTATGACATTGTTAACTATGTACAAAAGTATAAATTTAATTATGTACCAAACTATAATATAATGTTTTAATTAGTCTAAATTGTTGTGTTTCTAAATTATTTTTATGCTTTCTTATTTCTCCTTCATCTTTTATTTGATCCAAACCTAAAACCTCTGATGTCATTTTTTTAAGGTTTTGTTCTTGTGGAGCATGTACATTTAATTTCTTTTTTTCTTCTAGTTTTCTTTAGAGGTATGTTAGTATGATCTTTACCTCAGTCATTACCATAGTAATGAAGGGATGTCTCTGAAAAGCTGAAGAGGAGGCAATTCCTTTTATGACAACCCCCTTCAAATCTGCTTATATTTTTTTTTCTAAGGAACAGAAACAAATGTGTCCTAGAGAAGTGATAGGTAGATGGAGAAACATAGATAATGATGAGAGATAAGTAGATATATCTAGCCAATGATTAATGATTAAGAGCTTACTATTGTAAATATGTCATGTTAAAACACCAACTACTTTCCAAAAGTGCAAATAGTTACCCCAGAACTAACCACTAAAAATGTCAAAAACACAGTGTTATAGGAGCTTATTAAATTAGTTTCACCAGAGGTTGTAACTGATGATTTTATAGTCACTCCTTTAAAAGAAGAGCTTCATTTAACAGTGTGCAATACTCCTTCTGGTATAGGTTATCATGTATATTTGGCAAAATGCTATCACAAACACAGGCCTAACATATTACTTTAAATTTCTTAGATGTCCAAGACTAAAGGGCAGAAAGAATATGGAGTAAAGAAACAGAATGAAGAACACATGGAAAGTGTGATGTAGGAGGTTTAAAGTTGTATGATTAATGTCTAAGCATAAATAAGATATTCTGTAGCCTTACTTTCATAAAGTAGCATTTCTCATGTAAATAGCTTACCATAATAAATGTCAGATAACATCAGGTCTGTGTGGGATGGAGTTACACTTGGGTCTAAAATGAGGTATGTCTCTTATAATGAGGGACAGTGAGAGATACCGTATGTTCCTTGCTTTCAAATTAGGAGTTCCATCTGTTTAACTAGTTGTCAATTTCATCCAAAGATACATAATGATTTGTGAGGATTCTGCAATGTGATAAACACCTTCCTTCTAGTATATGATAGCTTCTAGGCCACTGACTTCACAAAGTAGTTCAGGCAAAGTGATTATTTGGACACAAGTACAATATATTAGAAATCACAAAATTTGAGTCCAAATTTGAGTTACTAAGTCACACATTGGTAACTATATAAAATGTTGACAGTAGTAAGAATTGGCTACTTAAGTCTCAGGGCCCAGCACCAAATGGAAATAGGGGGTGCCTTGATCAAAAATTATTAAGAAATTTAAGTTGGTGATACAGTGTTTTAGTAAGTGTGAGGCCTTTCAATGCATGGTGCCTTGTGCTTATGTTGCATGTCCATGAAACCAATCCTGACTGTAGTTCTGTACTTTAGCTATGCTGTTAAATCTAAGCTGGAACATCAATACTAAGATGTGTCATCAAATTGAAAACAGCTTTTTAGCTGGGCGGGGTGTAATGGCTCATGCCTGTGATTTCAGAACTTCGGGAAGCCAAAGAGGGAGGATTGCTTGAGGCCAGGAGTTTGAGACCAGCATGGGCAATGTTAGCAAGACCTCCTTCTCTATAAAAAATAAAAATAAAAATTAGCTGGGCATAGTAGCATGTGCCGGTAGTCCTTGCTATTCCAGAGGCCGAGGTGAGAGGATCCCTTGAGCCCAGGAGTTCAAGGTTAGAGTGAGCTATGACCTTGCCACTGTATTCCAGCCTGGGTGACAGAATGAGATACTGTCTTAAAAAAAAAATATGGTGAAAAATAAATCACCTTTTCGCAGGTAAAAATAAAACTGAAATAAAATGAAATTTTAAAATTCTCAATGTTAATTATAAAATACTAAGTAGAAGTAAAACTTGATTTATACAAATATTGAATTGTGCAAACTGTATCTTAGAATTAATTGAACATGGTATTTAACATAATATGATCTCAAAATTTACACATTAAACCTATCTATATTAACAACTTCTCTTCTTCCCTCTTTTTGCTTCTAATTCTCATTTTTTTTTATAAACTTGATAAAGATCACACATATGTTTGCAGAATGGTGTGTACTTACAAATAGTTAACTGGTAAAGAGTTCATTGGTGGGAGGATTCAAAATCCCAGAGAATTAGCCACTGGGTTTCCTCAATACTTTGTGCATCTAGCAATGCTTAAAAATTCCATTAATTGTTATGCCTAGTGTATTCCAGAGAAATGAAAAGAGAACTTTAGAATTAGATTGCTTGGGTTCAAATACTAATATAGAAAATACTTACATCTTTGGATAAGTTACTTGTTCATTTCTTTCTAGTTTTTCATCTATAAAGTATTCCTTATTATAACATTTACTGAGATAAGTAGAAATAAGATTATTATACATGTTCCATAGAGTTATGAAAATTAATTCAAATAATCTATGTAAAGCTAACAGTATAGTTTTAAAGCTATATATATATAATCAAAGTAGGGCTAAAATAATCAAGTAGGGCTTAGGAGTTACAAGAGCAACCTGTATGTAATGTCATGTACATTTTTCTCAAGTGGGCTGTGTTTTTCATATTCAACTTTTCATCCTTCCCAACTCCTTTATCTGGGTTAAGACTCTATGTACTTTTCTACTGCACAAAATTTCCCTCATATTTCTACCAATTTTCATCTTGAAATAACAGCCAACATCTTCCCAAAAAAGGCTTTACCTCTTAGGAATAAGAGGAAGTAAAATTCATTAGCCTTATTGGCTATTCCCTGTAAATCTAGTTTTTACCCATTTTTTAATATTTATATATTCCTTGTACCCGTGTTTTATTATTAATTGCTTTAAGTTGATCTCAACTGAATAGGTGCCTCCCTTAGCATTGACATAATTTTTAGCTCCTTTTCTGTCTTTTGTTATGCCTGACACATTTTTTTTAAAAAAATTTTAAACAATAATTTGCAGTGAGGTAGATTTTACCATTGTCCAATTTTGCCCAAGTATAGAAGCTGAGTATTTCCTTCTCTTTGGTGTGAGAACATCTAACTACTGGGGGCAGGATCCATGTTTCTTGTACTACAGCAAAGACACATATACATACATCGGTTTGAATGAAGTTTATCCAAGTTTCACAGGATTGTTGAATGTAAACAAACCCTTGTTTAAGGTCCCTATCACTAAGTAACAAATCCTGTGAAAAAATTATTGCCTTCAAATAACGCTAATTATGATCTCTCTTTGATCCTTGGGTTGACAGGGAGTTTTAATGGTTCTCTGTTATTGTCTTACATACAACTGCAGCCAGATAATACCTGGAGCTGCATCTCTGTTGAATATCCAGCAGAGAAATTTTTCACTCACATGATCAGTGCCTTCATATTCTTTCACTTTTCAACACTTAGTGTTCTATCCCTCAAAGCTAGATTGGGCTTTTTATGGCTTGATGGTCTCAGGGTACGCACATTTCTTACATGGTGGCTGGCTTCCATAGGAAAGCATTTTAAGAGGTACCAGTTTTCTCAATGGCTAGGCCTGGAACTGGCCAGAGTCACTTTCACTACATTTGATTTCTCAGAACAGTCACATGGCAGCCCAGAGCAAGAGAGTGAATTAAATAGGTGCCATCAATTGATGGAGGGCATGTGCAGGCTGACAGGGTAGGAATGAATGGAAGTATGTTGGAGAGGGCAATGTGTCTTTTTGTCTTCTCTTTCATAATATATATTGAGCATCTACTTTGTGCCTCCAAATGCATTAGGCACTAACTCATTGTTCTTTTTTATTTGCAATTGTAATTGAGTTGTAATATACAGTAAATTTATGTTTAATCATTTCCAGGTCATCAACTATTTTGTTTTCCCTTAGAAAGTATTATATTTTACTATATTTTGCTTGAATGTGAAAAAAACGCTAATTATATTACATTGCCAATAAGCGATATGGACATTTTTATTTGCTAAAATGATACATAATATTAATTTTCTCTATACAATTATTTTTGTTGTTGCTTTTCTGAATCTCATGTAACCATTAGCAGGAAGACCTCAAATAACTTCTTTAGTATTTTGTTGCCTTATTTTAATATCTTTATAACTTCTGTCATATGGTATAACATCTTTAAGAAATGTTTAATACATTTCTAAAAAATTAATAATTCCAAACAGCATAGGTGTTGTCGAAACCTAATATCAGGTGTCTTGGCTCGTTTCCCTACTGTCTTATAGGCACTTATTATTAGTGTCTGACTGAGAGGATTTGCTTTCGAATTTGTAAACTTAAAGAACCACTTTAGAGGTAAATAGAAAACACAACCATTATTTTTACCAACCAATTATTGATCACAAATAACATCTATGTCTGTTAGAACCATAACAATTTTGTAAGGATCACAACATGATTTTAAGTCACCTTGAAAATATAACAGAGCTGTGTTAAAAAGAAAAAGAAGGCTAATAGCCCACTTTGTCAATACTAAAATGTTGGTGCCTATGAGAATGGGTGCCAGTATTTTCTGACAGCCCTTCTGGAAATTCTTGTGTTTTTTTTTTTCCATTATTTCTGTTCCTTTGTTATCCAACTATATATAACTCACAATATTTTCTGATCCATCAGCAAAAGTATTCAAATACCAACAGTAGAAATGTTAATACAAGCTGTGAAGATTTGATTGTTTTCTGCTCAAAATTATGTGATTTAGTATGAAGTTTACAATATGTGGTTATAAATCTTTCTCTCAGACAAGTTTTCAAAAATAAAAAGGTGTATTTTTCTTTGATCTGCAACAGAAAAGGTAGGAAAGGGTTTATCTTCTTTAACAGACTTTTTTGGTCCTCAGAGAAATTAACATAGCTGTGGATTTGCTTCAGTTGAATAACCTGCTTTTAATGCACAAAATCAGACACAGAGGGTATTATGTACTTACTTTTAGTGAAGAGAAAATGTTTGAGATGCCTTAGATTCTCTTTAAGGGAAATATTTAGGTATATTTATAATTGCTGAGGATGAATGTATAAACTAAGTTTTCATAGATATTTCTACAGCTTAACATTGTATATTTGCAATATTAATTTCAAATTTGGAAGCAAAATAATAAAGGCTAAATTTATGGGAAACATGATTTAAACAGCTTAAACCTAATTTATAATATTGAGTGGGAAAATTCCTATTAAAATCACTTTCCTGGCTATTACATAAGAATATATTGGAAATTGCCTTTTATTTTGTCTGTAAATAATTTCTCATTTTTCAACCAGAAATTGTTAAATTAAGATCCTGGTACACGCATGCAATTTATTTGAGGGGATAAGGTTCAAATATAGAAGAATATAAATATGCTATTTGAAATCTGAGAGTCCTGACTATAGCTCTGCAGTATATATCAACATAATAATATTAGGTATACAGGTTCTAATTATATATGTGGTTGGACATTACAACGGTTGTATCTTTAAATATTAAAATCTACAGAAATTTTAAACATAGAAGGATATCTTAATGGGGTTTATGTATATAAACACTTAGAATTGGAAGAAATCTAAAAAGTTTACTTGCCTCAAACATAGTCTCTATTAGCTTGCCACTTGTGTGAAATCCTCATTGTTTATTCATTTGTCTATAACCAACTATACACACAAAATTGAGATGAATATATTCCAATATATATCACTCTTTGAGTCATAGGGTAAGACAAGAACCTGGGTAAATATGGCACATCTTTCTAAAGCATTCATATAATAAAAGACTGGAAAGGGTATACATCTAAATTAAAGTTGGGGTTATCAGAGTTATCAAACAAAAATACAGGCCTCTGAGTTGAATTTGAATTTCAAATAAACAATGAATCATTTGTAATATAAATAGGCCTCTTGTAATGTTTAGAACCCAGTTAACTAAAAAATTGTCATTTATCTGAAATTCTGATTTTACTGGCATTCTGTATTTTATCTGCAGCTATAATTACAGAATAAACAGATGCAAAAAAATTACCAGATGTAAGCATTTCATGCAAATAAACAATGAAACAAGGCACTGTAATAATATTTTATTTTAGTGTCATATTATCCTCCCAGAACTTTCACTACTATTTGTTTACTCCTATTGAGGAAGCACTTTGGTAGATATTTTTTTGAGAAGCATTTACTTACAAATAAAAACATTAAGTATGAGAGTTTAAAAACACAGTTGTTAATTCTTTGACACTTCTCCTGAGGAAAGGAGAGATCCGTACTCTCTCGCCTTGAAACTGGACAAGTTTGTCATTGTTTAGAGAAATAAATTACAACAGAAGTAAAGACATGGTGTTAATTTAGCTTAGCTTATGCCTTGAGTTCAAAGGAACATTTTCTCCTGATGCCCTAGGATGTTATGTCAGAAGTCTCACTATTCTGATGTCAAAATACAGTGGGAAGATCATGTTTCTTGGGAAGCCTCACACTGACATTCCAATCAACAATCCATGTGTGCCCAATCTACTAGTAATTCCAGTCTAGGTGCCAGATTTACGAGTGAAGAAGTCTCCAAATGATTCCATGTCTCCATTGTTCCAGCATCCCCCAGCAGTTTAAGTCTTTCCTGCAAATTGCAGAACAGATAGAAACTGTCTCTGTTGTGCCCTGTCTAAATTCCTAACCAACAGAATCAACTAATTGTTTCATTTCGCTAAGTTTTGTAGCAGTTTGTAACTTAGCAGTTGATAACTGCAATGGGATATGCCTAAAACGTTTAAAAGTTAACTTGCTAATAAAATAGCATGTATATGATTTTTTAAAGATTTTTATATTTTCAGAAATGAAAGCAGGAAGATGGCTCAGAGTAATTTAGTTTGAGCTGCTTAAAATTTATGTGCCTATGAATTACCTAAGGATCTTGTAAAAATGTAATTTTTGATTCAGTAGTTTGGAGGTGGGGATGACATACCTCATTTGTAATAAACTCTAACATGATGATGATGGTGCTGGTCTGTGAACCAGCCTTTGAATAGCATAACTCTGCTTCACTTCCCTCATTTTGAATTTGAGAAAATTGAGATCTAAAGTGATTAAATAGTTATCTAAGACTACAGATAAATGCTGGCAAGCCATGTAATATTTCTTAGCAGAGGTCATGGCCCTAAGTTATGGGTTATCAGGAGGCAACTGGAAGTTACAAATAATGGAGAAGAGAATTATTTGTTGATGATCCACATGTCACTCATTTTTCTTCACTCTCATCCTTAAAGACAGATAATCTTACAGTTAAATTGGAAATGAGAAATTTAAGGCCTAGCAAAAACAAGTGACTAACTGGAATAGGTACATGAAGAAGGGCTTGAATCCAGGGATTAGGGGATTAAAAATTTTTGTCTTCTATACTATGCCAGCTTGTCCAATCCACTGTTGGCAGATTGCATGAGGTCCATGATGGCTTTAAATGTGACCCAATACCATATAGTAGTCACTTAATCCTCAGCATACCACTATAAATAATCACTATTTGTCATCTCTGTCCAGTGGAGTATACAGATGGATATATGTATACATATATATATGGAATAAAGTTCACATAGGTTTATGACTAATCTACAAAACAAAAATGTATAGACAGGAAAGACAGCTATTAGAAATTTTAAAAAAATCTAAAATAGTAAAACCCTTTAGTATCAAGAAAATTTTATGCACAAACATCTTCAAAAATGAACAAACATTATCACATGTTCTTCTTGTAAAATGGACTGGAACATTTCATGATGAAGTTCTTCCAGTTAAATGGCTAGCTGGAAGAGAATGCTACATTTCCTTTTTGTCCTGAGTCATAAATTATATATCTTAAATAATTACATAATAATGACATATTAACAGTGCTGCTATGTATAATTTTGCATTTATCTTCTGATTCATTTAATAATTGTGAAATGTATTTTTTTGTTTTCTTCTCTTTGCTATTAAAAGAAAAAAATAAAGTATCCAAAATTCTCAACTGTATGCCGTGAACTCTAAAAAGATATTTCCCATATCTTATATGGGAAATATAAGATAAGGTTCAATGTATTTTTTAGATTCACAAAAGAGTGCAAAGAACATATAGTTCAATTGTGGGATAGAATTCAATTAAAAAATACTAAGTAAATTTTGTTCTTATTTTTTGCAGGATGGCTAAAAAAGATGAATGCCATAAAATGTCAGGTTGTACAAAGACTTAGAGCTGCTCAATAAAAAAAAACTCAAAAACTAAAATTGAGCCCAGTGGACCCAATGACATATCAGTTAGAGATATGACCACTCCATAGATTGAAGGCTGTCAACCAGCATTAGTTGCATGATCATGTTAAAAGAGCAAGGAGGAAAGGGGCTATATTGTTTTAAATCAATATGAAACAAATTAATCTACCAGTCACAAGTAAATAAAACACCAGGTCATGAATATGATCACACAAAAAAGAAAAATACTCCTGTATTTTCCTAAAGTATGTCAAACCAACACTTCACAGTATCAACTGACAGTATCATCAAAAAAATAGTGAAAGCTGCTAGTTTCATGAAAATGCAATCAGCAGATTGAATAAATAAATATAATTTTATTTGTGTAACTTTATCTCAAGCCACACTGTCAGTAACTTTTCATTAGTTTTTTAAAACCTATTTTACTTTTCATTAATCAAAAAGAATACAGAAATAAATGTAATTATTGGCAATAACTGTGTTTTATGAAATTCTAAAAATGTTTTCATTGATGCATTCTGATAGATTAGAATGCATACGATGAATTAACAAAGTAATCATGTAGCAAAATATTTTAAAAAATGAACAATATTTATCCAAAAATAGATTCTATATATATTTAAAATCATGAAATAAAATTAATCCATTCAAGTGATATTCTCCATATTATTCATCCTATTATATATTAAATCATAATAATTTAGTTTTTTTCTTTATATTCAGTCAGACTATGAACCTCATAAAACCAGATGACATGTCTTATCTTTAGTTCCTGGCACTGAAAGTCAAGGTACAACAGAGACTTAAATACATTTTTGATGTTGCAAATAGGATTTCTGAAAAGTTAGTTACTTGATTTATTCATTCAAAAAATATTTATCAAGTGCCTACTGTGTTCTGGGCATTCTTCCAGTCCTAGTCACTGATAAGTCAATAAATTTTCCATACACTATTTAGTAGAATTACTTAGCTTCTTTAAATGGCAATTTCTCTTTACCTGGAATAGAATGTCCCAAATGAGTTAACGTTAGGTAAACATCTCAGCTTGAGGGCCATTCTACTTTATCAGCCAAGACTTTTTAATAGTTCATTTTTTAAAAAATTCAGGAAATAAACTTTTTTATAGGTTGGTAAGTTATTTAGTTGCTATAGTTGTTTTAAATATAATTGGTATGAAAAATTTGTTAATTGAGGGATTCAGAAATGAAGAATTTTGTTAAATAACAAGTTAATAGGCTTTGGTGGTATGAACATATACTTAACTGTTTATTATACTTTTTATTCTTTTAGTGAGTTATATTAAACGAGGCCTTAGCCCTTCCATGTGTTCTTTCTACACAGCAATTTGCACTTTATGTAGTCTAATATCTCTATAGAATTGTCCTAAAGATTAAAATTCTGCCAAACACTTCTGGCCAGAGCCCCTGTTGATCATTCCAATTTAGACAAATGAAAATAATCATTTTAATTTTGCTCTCAAATCTTTTTCAGATTGTTATTCAATACTTTAAACACATATTCTTTAACATGCTATTTCAGTTTAGTAGCATCTTATCTGCTTTTTACTTTTCTATTTAAAAATTGTCTTCTAAGAAGATTGTATAAATAGGACTAAAACTATAGAAATCTAAAAAAGACTTACTAGAATGGGTATAATTGTGCCTTAATGAGATACTGGGGTTCTACATGTGTATGTGCATAAAAGAGATAATCTTCCAAAATACTGTTCTTAGAAATGTTTTACCACACATATTTGAAAATCCATCACTTCCATATTTCTCAAACGTGAGTAGGGCTGTTCATGATTATTCTTTATAATTTTGAAATTAATGGCAGGGGGAGGGGTACATGCAAATTCTTAAATAAGCTATCTAAAGCTGCATCTCTGCTTTAAAACACATTACCTTTTAAAGACAGTATTTCAGAATTTCAACATGAATGGAAGCGTCAAATTGATGCTCAATATTAATTTGCTTATTTATGCTAGAATGCACTTACATGGTAAAAAGGTAGATATCAAAAAATAAAGATTCTCTATTTTGAGACACTGAAGTAGATTTTCTTTTGGTCTCACTGCCATAAATCCCATTAGTGTTAATTGGAGATTTGCATGTGCATTGAGAGAATAATATACCTCATTATTCTTGAGTAACAGCTACTGACTTTTGAAGGCCATTTAGAATGTATGACAGGAAACAAATAAAAGCATACCACTTAGCTTTTTGAAAGTTATTTTCATATATTGGAAAATAAAACAAAAGGCTTCACAAATGCTTTACAGCCACAGTTTTATCATTTCAACAATAAAATTTGTAAAACCAACTTTTGTAGCTTAACCAGTTAGTGAATATGTAAACTATATCTATAATCTGCTTCTTGGTAGACCTTGGCCCTGAAAACATACACCTGTTTACTTTGTTGCTGTTGTTTTATATATTTTATCCATTAAAACTCTACTGTGAAAAAGAAATAATGCTTTTAGTTTTAAAATAATTAAGATTGGTTGAAAGACTACTTTTGGATATTATGATAAAGACATCCCATAACTATAAGGCACTTGTGTGACAATCACTATTTTAAGCACATTTTTAAGTATAGACTTAATAAACATTCAGCAACTCTATGAGGCTAATATCATTATTCCTCTTACAGACAGGAAAATAGAAGTATCAAATTAATTTGCCCAAAGTCACATACAGGTGGTGTGTCTCAATAAACTGTGCCAATGAGTAAGCCCAAATGAGTAGGCTTTACACTGAAACACAAACACACTTGTCAACAATTAAAACTTTTTAGCTAATTCAACTCATCCCCTTTAGAAGACATGTTGGATGAACTATTATTACACATGCTTCATAGGGTGTCTCATCAGTCACCACATACAATTTAGCAGACGCACGTGATTTCTCTGAGAAGAGTTGACAGTGACAATTTCTGAGCTCCTTATAATAATGGCTAACATGTAGAGTGCATCTCCATGACAGATGCTATTCTAAGCAATATTGTTTCACATATTAAACCATTTAAATCTAACCTTTTGAGAGGTGACAGCACGCTGGTAGCCCTCACAGCCCTCGCTCGCTCTGGGCGCCTCCTCGGCCTTGGCGCCCACTCTGGCCGCGCTTGAGGAGCCCTTCAGCCCGCCGCTGCACTGTGGGAGCCCCTTTCTGGGCTGCCTAAGGCCGAAGCAGGCTCCCTCAGCTTGCAGGGAGGTGTGGAGGGAGAGGCGCGGGCGGGAACCGCGGCTGCGCGCGGCGCTTGCGGGCCAGCGGGAGTTCCGGGTGGGCGTAGGCTCGGCAGGCTCCGCACTCGCAGCGGCCAGACGGCCCGGAAGCCGCCCTCCGTGAGGGGCTTAGCACCTGGGCCAGCAGCTCCTGTGCTCAACTTCTGGTAGGGCCTTAGGTGCTTCCGCGCGGGGCAGGGCGCGGGACCTGCAGCCTGCCATGCCTGAGCCTCTCCCGCGCCGAGGGCTCCTGCGCCGCCGGCGCTTCCCCCACGAGCACCGCCCCCTTCTCCACGGCGCCCAGTCCCATCGACCACCCGAGAGCTGAGGAGGCAGTCTCAAGGCGCAGGACTGGCAGGCAGCTCCACGTGCCGCCCGGGTGCGGGATCCACTGGGTGAAGCTAGCTGGGCTTCTAAGTCTGGTGGGGACTTGGAGAACCTATATGTCTAGCTAAGGGATTGTAAATACACCAATGGGCACTCTGTGTCTAGCTCAAGGTTTGTAAACACATCAATCAGCACCCTGTGTCTAGCTCAGGGTTTGTGAATGCACCAATCAACACTCTGTATCTACCTACTCTGGTGGGGACTTGGAGAACCTTTGTGTCCACACTGTATGTAGCTAATCTAGTGGGGACCTGCAGAACTTTTGTGTCTAGCTCAGGGATTGTAAACGCACCAATCAGCACCCTGTCAAAATGGACCAATCAGCTCTCTGTAAAATGGACCAATCAGCAGGATGTGGGTGGGGCCAGATAAGAGAATAAAAGCAGGCTGCCTGAGCCACCCGCTGGGGTCCCCTTCCACACTGGAAAATTTGTTCTTTCACTCTTTGCAATAAATCTTGCTGCTGCTCACTCTTTGTGTCCACACTGCATTTATGAGCTGTAACACTCACCATGAAGGTCTGCAGCTTCACTCCTGAAGCCAGAGAGACCACGAACCCACCAGAAGGAAGAAACTCCTAACACATCCGAGCATCAGAAGGAACAAACTCCGGACACGCCGCCTTTAAGAACGGTGACACTCACTGCGAGGGTCCGCAGCTTAATTCTTGAAGTCAGTGAGACCAAGAACCCACCAATTCCGGACACGCTTTGAGATAGATGCTGTTGCTATCTTCCTTTTAAAGATAATGAAACAGGGGCAGAGAAAGGAGAAATAATATTCAAATTTTAAAAGAATTTGAACACAGGCATTCAGGTTCCAGAAAAGAGACAAGATATGATTGAAGAAATGTAGGTGTGGGGCTCTTTGAGCTTGGATTTAAATTCTATATCATAACCTCATGGGAGGAGATGAGGAGGAAAACCATTGTCTACAAACAAGCTAAAAACAGTCAAACTAAGCAAAAGTTTGCTTGTGTTTTTATTATCACCCTGTGAAGGCTATTTTTTTTTTTTAATGTCAGGGGGAAGATACTCCTCCCCATTGAGGTGGGCCTCTCCCATGACCTCCATCTTCCTTTTTTCATATACTATCGCCAAGACCAACATTCATTAGATGCTTTCAGACACCACATGATGAAACAGGATTATGAATGGGGAACCCACAGAGTTGCTGTAAATGAGAAAATTTAAGTGAAGTAAGCGGTTGTATTGCAGTCACTCTAAAATAATAGAAGTCATGAATTTGAACCCCCCTAAAAAAGTGTATTTCCATTTGGTCTCTAACAATGTTCCACTACTTGACCAGTGATAGCCTTTCACATTGGCTTGCTGTCCCCATTCCCAGAGCTTTAACAAAAGCAAAACAAACATGATAATGATGGTGGTTTGGACTCTCAGGCTACATCTGCTGTCCATGCAGGCAGACGAGAATATGGCCTGTAATTTTCAAACCCTAGACAACTGATTGTAGATCCTTCTTATGAAACAATGTTTCTTTCTTGAATCAGCTTAATTTATTTACTTGTTTTCAGAGAATGGAAATGAAATGAGAAGGAAATGGTGAAAACCTTAATATCACAAAATGGATACAGGATACCTCTCAGGCTCATTATATATCTGTTTAATACAAAAATAGTATCAAACACCAACCATGTGCCAGGCACTGTTTTAGGTGCTGGGAATACCATCTGCTATTTGTTTTCCATGACTGATGTAACAAATTACAGCACACTTCATGGCTTCCAACAGCAAAGTTTGTTATCTTACAATTCTGTAGGTTAGAAGTCTAGTATATATTACTAGGCTAAAGACATGTTGGCTGAGCTGCATTCATTTCTGCAAGTTCCAGAGACGAACCCACTTTCTTATGTTTTCCAGCTTCTAGAGGTGGTCCATATTCCTTGGTTTGTGGTTACCTTTGAAAATGGAAGGTAGCCACAAACCAAGAAATATGAGCCACCTCTAGAAGCTGGTCCATCTGGTCATATTCATAATGAATCACATTGAAACTGACTCTTCCACTTCCTTTTTTACTTGAAAGAACACTTGTGATTACGTTTCCTGTGCTCCACAATATAGAAAAATCTCCTTATTTTAAGGTCATATGATTAAAAAGCATAATTTCATCTACAACCTTAATTTCCTTTTGCCAGGTAACATAGCATAATAACGGCTTCTAGGCATTAGAACGTAGACAATATAGACTATTATTCTATCTTCCACATTGTCTGTATTCATACATTTCTTAAAGCTTGTGGGAGAGACATGCTGATTGTGTGAGTAAGAAAATAAATAGAAGTATTCAGAAGCTGTGACACTTACAGGAAGTATTTTATAGTGTTATGAGTGCTTAAATCATGGAGAGTTGATCCCTATCAGGGAAAATGTCCTTAGTTGGTGACACTTGTTTGACTTCAGGAAAAAAAGAGCAGTTCAGTTAACAAAGGGATCAAGGGACACTTTCTTAGTCCATTATAGATGCTACTAAAAAGTACTATAGCATTGGTGGCTTATAAACAACAGAAATTTCCTTCTCACAGTTCTGGAAGCTGGATGTTTGAGATCAATGTATCAGCATGGTTGGGTTCTGATGAGGGCCCTCTTGCAGGTTGCTCTGGGGTCTCTTTCAAAAGAGCACTAATCCTTTTTATGAGGGAAAAATTTCATGACTTAATTACCTCCCAAGGCCCCCACTTCCTAATAACAACACATTGGGGATTAGGGTTTCAACATATGAATTTGGAATGAATTCAACTAATGAATTTCATATGTGTATGAATGTTCGTGTTTGAATTGGGCTGTACACAAACATTCAGTCCATTGCAATTACATACAAGGATTCAGAAACAAGGGAAAATAAGGGACTTGGAAGAACAGAAAGAAGGCCAGTGTGTCTAGAGCAAAGAAAGCCTTATAATTCAAACCAATGGTCTGGAATACTCTTATCATCTGATTGACTCAAGTGATTGAGATGATAAGAATACAACAGGGAAGAAAATCTGGGTTCCTCTTTCTCTTCTACCTACATAAATGGCCCATGCCCTTCTCAATTATATTTTTGGCTCCTCATATTGTAAAGACATGAGCTTAAATGTGTACAGAGAGTCCCATTTTTCTTTGGCCCTTAGAGATACTTAGAATATTTTTAAACATAACATGTATGTAAAACCTCCAATAGTTCTATAGAATTTAAACCTGTTTTTGATCATTTATTAGTACATATACACATGCTTAGTGATTTTTTGCATTACAATTTGAGTTTATATATATTAATACAATAGTCCTACCCATATCAATATTAAGGAGTTGATCTTTTTTAAAAAATCATTTTATCAATATAAGAGCAAATTCTACGTATTAAAAAATGTTTCATGATCAAAGAACTTTTCAGAGCATTTTTGGGTGAGTTTACTGGTGTGATAGTTTCAATTTATTCCTTCCTTTATACATTCAGAAAATATCTCCTGATCACTGGCTTTATCTGGGCACTGGGATAGCTACTAGGGTTTTAGGGGTGGATATAATGGATACAGTTCCCCTCACAGTGTACAAAAATTTGTTTTATTGTCTGTTACTTCAGGGAATAGATTAAATAATTATATCAGTCTGCTCTGATGAAAAAATATTATGGCACATAAATAACAGTATCAGTACAGCCAGTTGCGCATTGAATATGAAAAAAGAGCAATAGATAACATGTTATCAGTTTATTCTAAAAGGCAGCTGGTGAGGGATCCAAATTCCTAGAATTAAGTTTCTATCCTCAAGCATGCGGTTGCATTTTTCGTACCCTCTATCTGGTCACATAATTCATGGCATTAAACTATATATTTAGCACCTGTCTTTCATTTAGGATAAAAGCTTTCTAAGGGCAAGTGCCATAAATTATTTGCCTCTTTTCTCTAGAAATGTCAGACTATATGTGGTATAATATGCATTGAATATCTCTAGCTAAACAGAACTAAAATATCATTTAGAGAAATTAAATCATATTGATGGGCAATTATTTACGATAAGCTTATCTTCTTTCATTTCTATTTCAACATGCAGAACTTTAAGAAATAACACATATTTATTTAAAAGTAGCATATAGCAGTTTATACATTTAAAATTTTGCTTCATAACAATCCAAGTGAAACTAGTATAAACATGAGCCTGTGCTATTTCAACAATGTAAGTAGATCTGCTCAAGATTAAAATACAACTTTTTTTAAATTTAGAAATCTCATAGCTGAAAAGTATAGTCCTATGTCATCCTGACATCATGGAAATGTTAATATTTTTTGAAATACGCAATTCACGAATCTGTAGTTGGATGGGCTAACTTGTTAAATCTTATGAATTTCCTGGGTCCTATTTGTTAGCTACTGATGATATTAGCTGAAATATTTTTATATAACAATTATGACAAAAATAATATTTCCAGTTTTAACATGATTTTTAACAGTAAAATTTAAGGTTATTTTCAGATATAAGCCTACTTTATTCTGGCAACTAGGAAAAACAAGCTTGATTACAATGAAGAGGATATAAAGGTTTTCTACATGATTTAATTTGGATAAAGAATATCAGGCATGTGTAAACTTTTGATAAGGCAGAATAAGTGAAATACTTTCTTTTTGTCCTAAAATTTGATTTATAAGAGGAAGGGAAAATAAATTTATACATACAGTTAATTTATTAACCACATATATTTTCACCATTAGAGAATTACAAAGGTGGAACTGGTCATATACAATTAAAGAAACTTTGTGGTCTGGTACACCAGGTTCTAAGTTTCACTTATTGGCTGAGTGACCTCCATGAATTCACACAAATTCTTTTTGACTCTCATATTCTGCATCAGCAAAATGGGACAATAATACCACAGGATACCTGTGGGGATTAAATGAGATTGTGCATGTAAAGTGCTAATGCAATGCTTAACACAGAGAAATAATTAAAGGCTATTATTTATTCATTAATTATTACTCAATAATTGATGGCTACTATGCTTATTATTAAGCAGACATTGTTATCTGACCATAATATTTTTGCTAATGCATTTCTATTACTATACTGTTTATCTCCTTAGTAGAAAACATTAAGAAAACTAAGCTAATGAAGAGAGATAGAAAAAGTGATGCAAACCATCTTTTCTAATCTTGATATTTTTGAAGCTTTGCTTGTGCCATGATATTGTCTTCTGGGTATGTGTTTAGAGTCTTCCTGGGTTTGATGTTTCTCGACCTTCTCTGACATTCTTCTGACCCTCCCAGCAGTCTTTCTCTAGCACTCTTCAACATTTCCTTGACTTCCTGGCTGTGCTTCAATACTCTTGGAAATTTTCCCAGATGATTCATAAAGAAGCATGTAGAGTAAAAACCTCAGGGTCACAGACTTAGAAGGGGGTATTCTGAAGGGCAAAACAAGACTATCCAGTGCAGAATTTGTTCATAAATTAACAGAGAAGGTTTAAGTGAAAAAAAAAAGAAATTATTTTATTGAATAGAATAAACAAGGATTTTAGAGAGTCAAATAAATCATCCATATACCAGAAAATTGAACTCAGTGGGAATGATTTTTCTAGTGGAATTTTTACTTTAATAGTGATTTTTTCAGCTTGCATAGTTCAAATAAGGTCTCTCCTATATTTATTCACAATGAGAGGTTAATATCTCCAAAGCAAACAAAATATCTTTGTAATTTCTCTTAAAGACTAAAAATAATAGCTAGAACACAAACCAATGCCCAAAGAAAAATCACAGTTCTAAGTTTAAGCTTTTCTATAGGAATATACATCCTAATAGATGTTAATAGAAATAATGTTTAAAATAAATATTTTAAAGCAAAACTTCTCATTAGAAGCAGTGTGGATTGCAAGAGAAAGAGCTTTCAAAATGATTGAAATGTTAACTCTCTATGATGAGGCAATAGCTATGAAATATAATGTGTGTTTCTCAGCTACTGATGGTGTTGCTTTTGGAGTTGGACAATATGCCTTTACCTGTCTGGTCTGAAAAGCTGTCATGGTTCTTGTTTGTCAGCATGTGGCAGAGCTACCATAAATTTCAGAGGTGGAAAATCAGAGCTGGCTGTTTGTATCCTCTAGGTTCAAGTCATAAGGTCTCTTGAATCTGAAGGCTCTTTATGTCAGCATTTACCCGGAACTGTGGACATCTCTGTGGAAGCTGAAAACATCAGTTCCAAGGGCCTAGTATACTTGGGGATTCATAGAGTTATAGACCTCTGAAGTGCTGGCACCTACATGAGAGTTAGCCACTCACTCCCAAGTCCTATTTCTAGTCAGACAAATGGACACTCCTATTGTTATTAATCCAAAAGCCACTCTCTTTCTCTTTCTGTGTCTCCTTCTTCATTACTTTTTTCTTGGACTTATTTTTACAAAAGTTTGGAAGAACACCTAATTTCAAGCAACTTTAATTTTTCAGTGGTAAAAAAAGAAAGAAAAATCCCTTGGTAAAAGATTCGCCAAAGGCTTTGTTATCTACTTGAAAAACACTAGAATATGACAGAAAATGGATACATACACACATACGAGAACAATTTTTTAAGTTAAGAATCTTGATCTATGAAGAACTGTTTCTCTTCCTCTGCTCTTGAAAGTATCATCCTATTGATCCTAATCTCACCCATTCAACAAATAACTGTATTTATTGAGCTCCTTTTGTAAGCAAATTTCTGAGTTAGACAAAAGATACGCAATGGTGGTCAAGACAACATGGCTGCCATTATCACGGAAATCACAGAGCAATGGGTTAGACAGACAACAAACTTGTATAAATACAATTATGAGAGAAAAGAAAAGGAAGATAGACATGGAATCTGAATCAAACAAAGCACCAATACACTACATACACTCCAGGAGCTAAAAGCCTAACATGCCAGGAGTTCATATATAAATACCTTGAAGTACATGAACAATTAAAATGGGTAAGACAGAAAGGAACAGATACGGTTTGGCTCTGTGTCCCCATCCAAATCTCATCTTGAATTGTCTTTCCATAATTGCCACATGTTGTGGGAGGGACCCAGTGGGAGATAATTGAACCACTGGGGTGGTTTCTCTCATACTGTTCTCGTGATAGTGAATGAGTCTCAAGAGATCTGATGGTTTAAAAACAAACAAATAACAACAAAAAAGAAAAACAAGAGTTTGCCTGCACAAGCTGTCTTTCTTTGCCTGCTACCATCCATGTAAGATGTGTTTGCTCCTTTTGCCTTCCAACCATGATTGTGAGGTTTCCCCAGCCACGTGGAACTGAGTTCTCCATTAAACCTCTTTCCTTTGTAAATTGCCCAGTCTCAGGTATGTCTTTATCAACAGTGTGAAAACGGACTAATACAGTAAATTGGTACTGGGAGGGAGAGATTGCTGAAAAGATACTCCAAAATGTGGAAGTAACTTTGGAACTGGGTTACAGGCAGAAGTTGGAACAGTTTGGAGGACTCAGAAGAAGACAGGAAAATGTGGGAGAGGTTGGAACTCCCTAGAGACTTGTTGAGTGTCTTTGACCAATATGCTGCTAATGATATGGACAATGAAATCCAGGCTGAGGTGGTCTCAGATGTAGATGAAGAACTTGTTGGGAACTGGAGCAAAGGTGACTCTTGTTATCTTTTAGCAAAGAGACAGATGGTATTTTGTCCCTGCCCTAAAGATTTGTGGAACTTTGAACTTGAGAGAAATGATTTAGGGTATCTGACAGAAGACATTTTTAAGCAGCAAAGCATTCAGGAGGTGACTTTGGTACTGTTAAAAGCATTCAGTTTTAAAAGGGAAACAGGATAAAAGTTTGGAAAAATTGCAGCCTGACAATACGATAGAAAGGAAAACCTCATTTTTTGAGGAGAAATTCAAGCCAGCTGCAGAAATTTGCATAAATAATGGGTAGCTGAATGTTAATCCCCAAGACAATGGGGAAAATGTCTCTAGGACATATCAGAGGTCTTCACATCAGGCCTGGAGGCCTAGGAGAAAATGATCTTGTGGGGCAGTCCCAGGGTCCCCATGCTGCGTGCAGCCTAGGCACTTGGTGCCCTGTGTCCCAACTGCTTCAGCCATGGCTGAAAGGGGTCAGTATAGAGCTCAGGCCATCGCTTCAGAGGGTGCAAGCCCCAAGACTTGGCAGCTTCCACATGGTGTTGAGCCTGTGAGTGCACAGAAGCCAAGAATTGAGGTTTGGGAACCTCCATCTAGATTTCAGAAGATGTATGGAAATGCCTGGATGTCCAGGCACAAGTTTGCTGCAGGGCCAGGGTACTCATGAAGAACCTCTGCTAGGGCAGTGCAGAAGGGAAATGTGGGGTTGGAGCCCCCAAACGGAGTCCGTATTGGGGCACTGCCTAGTGAAGCTGTGAGAAGAGGGCTCCAGTCCTCCAGACCCCAGAATGGTAGCTCCACTGAAGCTTGAACCATGTGCCTGGAAAAGCCACAGACACTCAATGCCAGCCCATGAATGCAGCTGGGAGGGAGGTTGTACCCTACAAAGCCACAGGGACAGAGTGCTCAAGACCATGAGAACCCACTTCTTGCATCAGCATGACCCAGATGCGAGATATGGCTTCAAAGGAGATCATTTTGGAGCTTTAAGATTTGACTAACCTGCTGGATTTTGGACTTGCATGGTGACTGTAGCCCTTTTTTAGTAGCCAATTTCTCCCATTTGGAATGGCTGTATTTACCCAATGCCTGTATCCCCATTGTATCTAGGAAGTAATTAACTTGCTTCTGATATTATAGGCTCATAGGTGGAAGGGACTTGCCTTGTCTCAGATAAGACTTTGGACTGTGGACTTCTGAGTTAATGCTGAAATGAGTTAAGACTTTGGGGGACTGCTGGGCAGGCATGATTGGTTTTGAAATGTAAGAACAAGAGATTTGTCAGAGGCCAAGGGTGGAATGATATGGTTCGGCTCTGTGGCCCCACCCAAATATCATCTTGAATTGTACTCCCATAATTCCCACATGTTGTGGGAGGGACCTGGTGGAGATAATTGAATCATGGGGTAATTTCTCCCATACTGTTCTCATGATAGTGAATGAGATAGGGAATGCCACTGCCTGATAATGAATGAGACAGTGAATGCCATGTTGGCCCCTTTCAGCCATGGCTGAAATAGTTGGGATGCAGGGCACCAAGATCTGGTGGTTTAAAAAAAAAAAAAAAAGGAATTTGCCTGCACATGCTCTCTCCCTTTGCCTGTCACCATCCATGTAAGATGTGACTTGCTCCTCCATGCCTTTGGTCATAATGGTGAGGCTTCCCCAACCATGTGGAGCTGTGGGTTCTCCATTAAACCTCTTTTCTTTGTAAATTGCCCAGTCTTGTGTATGTCATTATCAAGCAGCATGAAAACGGATTAATATAGGAACACAGTGATGAATTGGACTCATTCCTCTTGTCCAGGAACTAGTAGTTTCTGGCTAAAAATATAAAATCTAGATTTATGGAAAATGTGATTTTTTTTAGAGTGAAATTTTAGGATAAAGATGATAAAGAAATATAATAAAGGGCACTGGCTACCCATGCAAACAGAGTAGACTCCACAACTGGCCTTTATTTTATGCCACGTGGATTTCAGAACTAATCTGATCTGTTCACATTTCTCCTATCCCTGGTGCTTGGTGGTATGCTGCTTTCCACCTAATGGGTGTGGGCTAGGAGTTAAAAAGAGCAAATGCCATCACTTCTATCAAAATTTAACAGAGCAAGATTTACTTTACAGATTGAAAGAGGTGCTTAAAAATATGATGAAATATTACAAATAACCAAAAGTTTGAAAGCCAATGGAACTAAAAAAAAAATTATACCTGTGAAAACATAATAAAGTTTAGTCAAACTAAACGGCATTCAGGGAACTCCAGCTCCTTTTTTCTTTCCCTCAAAACCTATCTGATGAACTTTCATTCAGATCTTAGTCATTTTTGTCTGACGTTTCCTGTTTGAGTTCTAATTCTTTAGCTGCTAGTGAGTACATTGGAATTAATTTTATTATTATTAATATTAGCATTACATTATATATATGCATTATATATGTTTGGATGTCTGATAAATATATGTATGCATTCAATAAGATTGGCATGTCTAATAAAACTCATTTCTTATTAAACTTATTACAGTAGAAATTTGGAAGAAGAAAAAGATTGAAAATTAAATGACTTATTCAAGAAGACTTGAGTTCTGCCTTCTTGTAGCATAAAGTATACTTATCAGCAAGGTTTTTTTACATCTCAGGAATACTCCTATTCCAAATGGAAATTTAACCATTAAAACATAATTGTCCCTGTCAAACTTGAAAGACAATATTCAACCAAGTCATCGAAAATTAAAATTTATGCCCTCCAATTTATGCCCTCTCTATTTTTATTACCAGATTATCCGTATATGGAAATGTTCATTGATGTGTGTGTGTGTGTGTGTGTGTGTGTTTCTACTTTGTCCCTTGTATTAGAAGATGTCTCGTTTTAAAACAAAATAATGCACATGCAACACTACTGTAATAAATCATCTATGAAAAATGTAAAAGATGCCATTATATATCTGTTAGTGCTTCCTTTTATAATTAGATATGTTATAATTTCTTCAGTTCTGCAGACTATCTATGACTTTTTTTGGAAGTTCATTCATAATGTAAATGAATATGCATTTTCCCATGATGGACACTGAACACTACTGTTATGTCATTGATGATGGGGCCGTTACAAATGCAAGAAGAAAAAGAACAACTTAACGAGTTATTTTTTACTCCAGCAAATGTTATGGGGGAAAAATCACTATACATTGGTTTTGGATAAACAGTCTGCCCACTTCCATCATTTATATGAATCAGGTTTCTAGAAAAACTTGAATGACTATCATCTGTGAATTTACTCTAGAAAGAAGAAATTTCAGCTTTTCTCTTATTTTTCCACATGACAACAATAGAAAGAATAATTTATCCTTGATAAGACACACTGAGATATAAAATATTATAAAATTTATAAGATTTTAACATTATAACATTTATAAATTCCTACCGAGGAATTTATTTATTAATAGAAAGTGCCTTTTAGGATAAAATAAGTATTTTAATAGGAAGACATATATTCACGTTTGAGTTTATTTGAACCAATTCTAAACCAAGTCAGATATTTTGCAGTATACATTCTGAAGACCAAAGGATATACTGAATAATGTATATTATTTAACAACTCCCACTCATTTATATCATCTCATTCCATGCTGAAAATAACCTTGCTATACAGTGTATGCATATGTAAATATTATTAACCTGTTTATGATAATAAATTATAGTAAGGATAAAGGAAAATAGATCCTATTTCTTAACTTTTGATCAGATTTTAGTATAACTATAGAAAAACATAATTTCCTCTGAAGTATCTAGATAATTAAAACAAAATTTACTCACTTTAAAAAATGGTTAGAGATATTCCAAATTATTTAACTATTAATATTACCAATTCCCCATATTTTAAATTCCTTAATGTGATCTTTGATAACTAAAGAGATCACTTCATATGATACAGAGTATATACTCAATAAATCTCATTTGAATAAATATATGTAAATGAGTTTTATTTTCATTTAATTGTTTTACTATCCTAGCAGACTCTTTTTTCCCTGTGTTATAAAAAAGAGTGTCATCCTGTCTTCCTGATGTCACACAATCAGACAATAAGAAAAGCCTTTATCTAATCCAGGTTCTCAAACTTCTTTTTATCTCTCTAGACCCTGGGAGAAAAATAGGTCTAATCCAGCACAAAGTAATCAAAGTGAACTTCCAGGGATATTAAGATGATGCCTAGAGTCTCATTTTTGAACATATTGCAGTATGATATATAAAATATTAATAGCTAAATTTCCAATAAGGTTGAGAGTGTCTCGAAAATGTAATAGAAACCTGATATGTACATTTAGTACAACATAGTTACAGAATACATATCCTTGAAGAAGGCATTTAATTATCAATCTGTTTTGTTTATCCAAAATTTTCATCATTCTAAATTTTAATGCACATCCACACACGTGTGCAAACATGTATGCAATTTGTATACAATGAACCAATTTGTATACAATGAATTCTTGAGGAATGGTAGATATTGGAGACATGAAAAATCTTTTTCCCTCTGTTGGAGCACACATAAATGGATTCTTACTGATTATATCATGTAACCCACCACCAGCATAGATTATGGATATATTTTCCCATTTTGCTATCAGTTATTTTCCTAACGTCTGTATACAAATAATATACACATTCCACAGAAAAAAATAAAAGAATACAGACACAGACACAGACACACACACACACACACACATTTTTTGAAACTGAAAGTATATATTAAACAATGATCCTCAGCTTTTAAAAGCTCTTCATAGGCTATGCTCATGCCTGTAATACTAGCACTTTGGGAGGCTGAGGTAGACAGACTGCTTGAGCCCAGGACTTCCAGACCAGTCTGGGCAACATGGTGAAAATCCATCTCTGCAAAAAATGCAAAAATTAGCTGGGTGTGGTGGTGTACACTTGTAGTCCCAGCTATTCAGGAAGCTCAAGTGGGAGGATTACCTGAGCCCAGGAAGTTGAGGCTGCAGTGAGCCATGAAGTCTGGGTGAAGGGAGTCAGAAAATAAAAAATAAATACATTTTAAAAACTCTTCATGTATATATATTATACATAACGTAATTGAGTATATTTAATTAAGTATGGCATTGGATAATAACAGTTATAATTTATGTTTTTCTTGCAGTTTTTGAAGGATGTTTGTGCCCTATGATAATTTGATTGGTAGGCATGACTATAAGCCCCATAAAAATGTAGATACACTGTTCTTTAGTGAAAAGCATATGATTTGGGATCATAATTTTTCTACTTATTCATATTGAGCAAGTTAGCTCACTTTTCTAAGTTCTAGTTTTCCTAATTGATAAAAACGGGAGGAGGATAATCATACATACATTATTGATGGATAATTTAGTTATTAATACAATAATGCTGGATAATAAACTACCACCAAAAAACCTCAGAGGCTTAAAGCAATAACCATTTGTTATTGCTCAGGAGTCTATTTGGTCATCTGAGTCAAGCTGCTGATCTGGGCTGAGCTTGGCTCGTCGTGCCTCACTTCATTTACAGATCTGCAACCAGCTGGCAAGTCACTTGGGGGCTGGATTAGGATGTCCTTTGCTGGGACTGTTCATGTCTGCTTTGCATGTTCTCTCATGTTGGAATAAACTTTCCTCTTTCCTTTGGAATCCTTTTGAAAGAGTGGAAGTCCACAGAGTGTCTTGAGGACTAGGTTCAAATCTGGCACAATATCTCATCCATAACTTTTTATTGGCCAAAGCAAGTTGCTAGGCCCATCTAGACTCAAGGAATGGGGACATATTTATCCTTTGAAAGAAGGAGTAGAAAGTCCCATTATGAAAGAACAGTGGAGCATTAGAGCCATTTTTGCAATAACTCTAACATGATATAGTTTTGTAAATTTAAAGTAAAATACTATATAATGTATGTATAGTTATCTGTAATGTGACAGTTTTCCAATGCTCATCCCTTATTTTACAGAAGAGGAGACAGAGTTATAGAGAGTGTAATGTGTCTATTTAAGGCTATCTACTATTAAAAATCAGATTTGGCCCCGGAGCCTAGATCTCTTGCCTCCTATGTATTTGCATAGCACTTTATTCCTGTAAAATATTGTAAATAATATATTGAAATAAACAAAGCAGATGGGACTTGATTATTCCATAGTTATTCATATAGTTTTACTTGCAACATGGTATTAATAGCATATATAGTTCTGTTACATTCTAATTCTGTGTTTCTCCTGGGTAATTTAAGCTGCAAATTTTTATTTTTATTTTATTTTATTATTAATATTTAGTACTATCCAATCTGTCACTAGCAAGAAAATCTTTAATGTGAAGGAATGTCAAGGGAAATCTCTTTCAATTTTTATGTCCCTCTGAGTGAAAATCAAAAAAATCACAACAAACATATTTAAGAAAGTTTCAGTTTAAACCCTGATGGAAATATAAATGATCATTTATTTTTTACTTAGGTTTATAGTATTTACAATTCTTGGATTTTAAGTTTTATTTGCTGTGTATTTTTAAAAGCATTGGAAAAAACATATCAAATGAATTATAGTGTTGGCAAATCTTTGTCATTTGGATGAACTATTCATTGGTCTTAGATTCTTCTTTTAACCTTGATAAATTTTCCTCTTGCACGAGATGAAAATAAAGCTACCCACACGAGACTTTATGTCAGTTTTACAACAGCCAAGGAAAGCAAGGATATTCTTAAACACAATCAGTTTATGATATGAGACATAATGTTTTATTTGTGAGACTATGTGGTGCAGTTACAAGTATTTCATAACACCCAGTTTCTTTGAAAATCCTGCTAGCTTATTAGTTCTAATGACATCTTGCCCCAGAGATTCACATTTCTTAAGCATGGCTTGTCTAAAGTACTTAATGTGTTTGTAATTCACACTGGCATATTTTGCATATTGTACTCTCAAATTACTACTCTGCAATTTACATGTGATCTGGCTTTCAATTTCGATAAGAAAAATTTCCTATGTCATGTCTGCATTGAAAAAGTAAAAACACATGCTTCTCATTTGTTTCCTTTCTGGATTGGTCTCCTGGTCCTTATTTGACAAATTGAACTTGGATTATATCTAGGCATGAGAGCATCTGGATGCTGGTGCTGTGTGTCCCTCAGTACCTCCCCATATTTCTGCTGTTATTGGCTCAGTTTTTGCTCTGGCAATCTTAGTGCTCAGCAAATGTTTATTGTCTTAGCTAAATAAGACTACTTAGATTTATTTAATGAATAAAAAACATTATAGGAATTCTGTATTCCAAGTTAATTTTATGAAGTACTGAAGGACAATGCCTTAGTTTATTTTTTTTTCAGCCTACTGAATCAGTATTTCAAGGGCAGGCATTTCAGGATCTGTGTTTTAAACAAAAGGCCCAAATAATTCTTATGACTAAGAAGTATTTTCACTGAAGAATAAAAAAAAATACAGTGAAATTCAAGTCCATCCCTGGACCTGAGTAGAGAAGTAAACTTACTTAATTCCTAATTGTATAACTTTTAGTAAATTGACTAATCACAGCAGATTTCTGATTTTTATCCTCTAAGATAGTTTTAAAAAAACACACTTAGGCTTCTTACAAAAATACTTGTGGAATAAAAGGGAAATAAGTTTGGAAATGTTTCAAAAACATTTATACAAATATATCATTTTTCCTGTGCTTTTGACTGCTGCTAATACTTTTTATTCTGGGCAAAGACATTTACTTTTCTGAAATCCCAATACATTTAGTTGATGGCTATAACTTTCTATTGTTTTGTTCAGTTTTGAAATTCAAATGTGGTTTAATAGTCATAAGAATTAATTTGAACAAATAGGACATATAAAATATAATGTTAATTAGTATCACAGATTATTTGCTTTCTGAATGAATACATTGCAGTTTCTTCTTAGAAGTCAGAAATTTTCACCTAAATACGATGAGTATAAAGGTGATTTTTTACATCTGTGTCATGTAGCACTGCCAAAATAAAATATTTATTTTTCATTGATAGAAAGTAACTTATAGCACCTTTTCTCTTCCTGCTGAAATATTACCAATTAAATAAAACATGAGTTCTAGAGAGAGTTTTTGCTTTCATTTCTCCATATGGATTTCAGAACTCTCTGTTCTCTCTCCTAGAGCATACCCCAAACTGATTTCTAGCTAGTGTATTTTTATGCATTCTGGTACTTTGAATTCTGAGACAAACCAAATTCCTGAATAAGTTAGAATATCAGGAAGCTCAGGACTTGGGTTTGGGTCCACTAGGTAAACTCTGATTCTCATCAGGAAAACAACGTGAAGGCAATTATAAATGAGATCTTTTACTCGTGAATAACAAGAAAAGAACAAGAAAGCTACATAATAAGTTTAGCACAACACCTGAGAATAAATCATTATACTTATATTTTAATCAATTTGATACATCTCAACTATTAGTACTCTATTCTCAGAGGATACGCAAATAAAGAATGGTTCGTGCTGCCTAACAGATATCTAATCCATTCAGGAATAGCCTGATGTTTCTATTTCTGCAAAATTTAGTCTTTATTGTTGGCAATAGAACCCTATATGTCAAAACTACCCTCCCCATCCTCCTTCAATAAATGAAAAGGCAAAGACAGCTTGTCTCAGAGGTGTGTGCTCCTAGTGAGGGTGGGAGAAGGTAAAGAATATGGAGGGGGTGCCCCTAACACATTACCTGAATTCCTGTGAAGAGATCAGTGCACAAATGGAGGGCGGTATAATCATTGTATTCTATATCTGGAGCTCATAATGGCAGCAAGGAAAAAGAAGGAAAAGTATACTTGTGGAAAAAAAAATGTCATTCTAGAGGAGAGAAGGAAACAAGCAAGATGAAAGTCCTAAGTCCCTAGGCTGGACCATATTTGAACCAGAGGTGGGCACTAGGTCCTAGTATATCAGAAGACGAAATAGCTAATGTATGACTTGTTCTAAATTTCCTAAGCTCACTGAAACTATACTCATAGAGGAAAAAATACATCTTAAAGTATTATGATAATATTTGAAATTCTAAAGTAAGATATTAACTGTTTACATAGTACTGAATTGTCAGCCTGTACTGGCAGTAGAGTTGAGGGTCTGGTGTCAAATGATGAATATATATGTAGGACATTTTTGCTTTTTTGAAAGGATTCGTGAGTAAGTATGTGCTAAACCAGTCGAATTGTGATTAGGACCCTGCCTTTTTTACTAAAAGCATGGCAAAGTAGGGTGATTAGGCACAAACACTCCCACTCCAGAGACACAGAAGTTTTATTTGTGAAGTCTCTGATAGCTCCATGAAAATGGAATTTAGACAAAAGAAAAGAGTCTGCAGTGCTTTGTGTTGAAATTGCTGAGGCAGTGTGCTTACCAGTACCACTTGAAGCATTTTTTTCTACTAAGGAATAAGAAATATAAATATATTGATATTACAAAGGGATTGCAGAAATGTCTTTTATTTACATGGATTCTTTATAGTAATATATTATCTTTAGCTGCAGGGTTATTCTGTCTTCCATGGTAGCATGATATAGAGGAGAGGATATATGTGGGTATATTTGTGTGTGTGTATGCATGTTTACGCATATGTGTATGTGAGTTTATATGTAGTATGCTTGGGCAAGAGGAAAGGTCAGTAAAGTAATTAAAGAAAGCCACATGATAGCTCATTACCTCCCTTCTTAGAGGAGACTAAAGATCCCCCTTTTGTATCCCTGCATAGATACTTCTCTTTGTTTGACTTTGAGAGAATTTGTGTGTATAAAGATAGAGAAATCATGAAAAAAGCTCATCCATCGTTTTTGCAGCTTTATAAACCCTCAAAATCTAATGTGAGTACTTTGTTGTTGTCACTTGCATTTTCTCATTTCATTGGACAATTAGATTATTTGATGTGTTTTTAAAGTAATTACGAGCACAAAAGTGTCTCCTGTTGATTATGACAAATGCCTGTCAAGCTGTGAACTATCTAGGAAAGTATTCAAATCTATTAAGAACCCTGATGATCTTTTTTATAATTTATTTCACTCTAGGCAGAGGCTGATATGACAGAATTAAATTTAAGGTTATTCAGTGACACCATATTACCCAGGAGCTATCACTGATGAAAGTCAAAGAAAAGGGGAAAAAAAATAGAGAGTTTTACAAGGACCCTGAACTTATATTTTTAGACAAGTAAAATAGAAAAATATTTTCATGTTTTTATTAATTTATTCAAAACTTCACTGGGTACTGTCAGGCAGTATATTGGTTACCATGACTCAGTGAAGAATAGGCCACTTTCTCTGTTGTCAAGGGTCTTAAAACTTGATTGTGAACAATGAAAAGTAAAATAAAATACAAAATAAAGTATGATTAGAGTAAGAAGGGCTTAAACTAGCTCATAGGAGGGGCAACTAAACATTTTAATTGTAAGAATTTCCCTGAAAAATAGTTATTTAAATGTTTGGACTATATTTGAAAAAGTCAGTCTGTATAGGATAGAGAAGGAGAGCAAAGGGAAAACTATTTCCAGATAAAAGTATAGCATATACACAGGGTCAAGGAAATCAGTCTATCAAATTGGTAAACTGAAAATTCTTCAGTATGCTACAACATAAGAATATAAGACAAATGTGCCAAAAATTGGATGTGGCAGTTTAGCAGGATTTTGGGAGATGGAGTTACAAGTTTAGAATCAGTAGGGAGCCAGTGAACATTTTTAATTAGAGGAGTGATATGATCAGATGTATACTTTAAAAAGAAAAAAAAGTATCTAACAGTCATAGGGAGAACTGAAATGAAGCAAGACTGAATAAAGCCAGACCAGATTTAGCATAAAGATAATTCAGACAAATTTAAGAATGGCACTTCCATTTCCAACTTGGACAACTGGGAGTTCATTGGTTCAAATCACCAAGATCAGAGACCTAGGAAAAACAAGTTTATAATTGTATGAGGAGAGGGAGTCCAGCTTCCATCATTATTAATTTGAGAATTCCTGTGGGATAGGCTGACAGGAGAGGATTGAAAAGCATCAGTGTGGAAAACACTTCCTGTTAACGCAAAGCTTAAGAGGAGTGACCACTTGCCAGTCAGACACTGGGCTTTAAACTTGCAATATTGTAATTGATTCAAGAGATGGGAAAACATCAACAGCAGGCCAATTTCCCTCCAGGTTGTGGGGAGAGATGATCAGGGTAGATGCTCTCTCAAACTTCTCAGTTTCTTAATGATCTGATTTAGATGTCCTAGCTTTTCTATTGTTTTCATCTGTTTCTGACTTAGAAGATTAGGTTATTTGTTTCCCACCTGAAAGACCCATGTTGTGTATTGTTTAATGTAAAACAGTATCAAATCGCTTTGGGATGGCTTTGCCTCCAACAGCTAGCACCTGCAGCTCCTCCAGCCTGTTCTGCCCACAACCTAGAAAGCCAGAAGTGTCCAGGAATTTGTATTTCACATGGGTGGTCATTAACTAAGGACTTACAGGTGTGGGAAAAAGCAAACTGCCAACCCCCCCCAACCCCGCCCCCCAGATTCCTTGACAGAGGTCAGGACAATTTTGTGCCATAACTTGTACTCAATCTGCAGCTACCACCTTGAGGACTATGCCTGAGATCACACTGTTGATTGGCTTACTCCCTACTGTTCTGCTTTATTGATTCCCTTTTGGTGTGTCCCCTGATAAAATTCCCTTAATAAGTTACTTGCTCACAAATTCTCATCCTAGGCTCCACTTCCCGGGACCCCGTCCTAAGACATACTGTTTTCATGTTTACCTTACCAATTCCCACACTCCTCTATGCATCTGTCCACAGGAACCAGTGAAATGTCTGGAATACCTCTTCACACATAAATCTAATAGAGGATGCTTGATGCTTCCCAAGATGGTCCCATTTCTGATCTATGAGTAAATTGACATGAAATACACATTTTACATTTTGAATGTGTTAAGAGGTGTGATTGTTAGTACTAGGTGTCAACTTGATTGGATTGGAGAACGCCTAGATAACTGGTAAAGTATTTTTCCTGGGTGTGTCTGTGAGTGTGTTGCCACAGGAGATTGGCATTTGAGTCAGTGGACTGGGAGAGGACGACTCACCCTCAATGTGGGTGGGTCCAATCAATTGCTAGCAAGGCTAGAAAAAGCAAGTGGAAGAAGGTGAGATGAGCCTGGCTTGCTGAGTCTTCTGGCTTCCATCTTTCTCCTGTGCTGTATGCTTCCTCCCATTCTTCCTGCCCTTGGACCTCAGACTCCAGGTTATTTGGCCTTTGGACTCTTGAACTTACACCTGTCGTTTGTCAGGGATTCTCAGGACTTTGGCCTCAGACTGAAGGCTGTACCGTCAGCTTCCCTGCTTTTGAGGCTTTTAGCCTCCAACTGAGCCACTACTGGCTTCTTTCTTCCCCAGCTTGCAGATGGCCTATCATGGAACTTTGCCTTGTGATCGTGTGAGCAAATTCTCCCTAACAAACTCCCTTTCATATATACATATATCCTATTAGTTATGTTCCTCTGAAGAACTCTGATTAATACAAGAGGTAAATGTTTTATATATGCACATGCATGCATGCACGTTATATATGTTTGTATATGTGTATGTATGTAGTAACAATAATAAATCTACTTGTATTTGTCAGAATGTTTTCAAGTACAAGTGACAGAATTCCAACTAAAACTAACTTAAACAAAAAAAGATAATTAATTATCACATAAATCGTGCATGCCCAAACAGTAGGTGTCGCCTTGAGCATGGCTGAATTTGGGGTTCAATGAGGTCATTAGAAATTGATCTACCTCTTTCATCTCCTGCATATGTTTGTTTCAGCTACCTTCTTTCTAGATAGGCTCTGCCAACAAGGAGACAAAATGGCTGTTGGAAGCTTTAAGTTTATAGTGACCTCATAAATCTGGATTCTACAGTTGCTATTTTAAAAATGCAATTCCTTTTATGCTTTTTTGTTGATGACCTATTTTTTTAATCTTTCTCTCCAGAAGCTTTTAGGATTTTCTCTCTATCCCTGCTGTTTTGCAATTTCACAATGATTTGTCTTGTTATGGATCTTTTAAATTTCATTTTGCTGGCCTCTCTGTGGGCTCTTTGAATCTGAAAACTTATATTAACCAGGCCTGGGAATCATTTTTATATTATTACATTGATGGTAACCTCACTTCCATTTTCTTCTTCCCTTTTCCTGATATCCAAATCATTTTAGTCAAGTGTAGTGATCTTCATATTGTCATATTATTTTCATTTTAAATTCATTGTTTCGTTCTATTTTCTAGCTGATAGTTTCAAATTTACATTTCACTCAGTTGATCTTATTTTTAAATTCTAATGATGTTTTTTCTTATGATCTAAAATATGTTTTAGAATAGTGTTGATTTTTTACTGGATGGGATATCTTACCTTTTGGATGAGTTTTAAACTTTCTTCTTATTCTTGTATTTTTCTGTCTTTCCTCAAATTCTTTCATTGTTCCAGTTTGTCTGGCTTAAATATTTTATGGCAAGAACTTTCTTTAAATCATTTCCTTAAATGTCTGGTGGTTTGTGGGTGTCCTGTCATAGTTAAGTATGAGATTCTAAGAAAATTACAGAAAATTCTGTGGGCAGGGACAGAAGTTGATGGATGAGCTTTATGTTTTGTTGATCAGATGGAGGCTCAGCTATTTCACTGGGAAATTGTGAAAGGTCAGTATCTATAGGTCTTTGCTTTTCCAGTTATTGTATTTCCCAATGAAAAAGTCCTCAATCATTTTCCTGGATATAAACCCGTTTGTCTCTGTTCTGGAGGCCAATGGAGGGAAGAGGCAAATGCTTCAGCACAAAGATATTCACTTAATATCACCCTAATACTTGCATTTAGTGTCCATGAAATAGGAATCTTTTTTCAACCCAACCTTCCACAAATTATGAGGGTTGTCTGAGTTATCTGCTGCATGAGCAGTTACCCCAAAACTTAGTGACTAAACACAGTAATAACCATTTATTATCTCTCATAATTTTGGTGGATCTGAAATTCCGGGGAAGTTTGAGTTGTTCTGGTTCAGGGTCTCTCCATGAGGTTATAGGGAGACATCTGCCAGCATTCCGTCATTTGAAGCCTTTGCTGTAGTTGTAGGATCTGCTTTCAAAGGTTGTTAATTCACATAGCTGACAACTTAGAAGTAACTATTAGTGGAAGTTCTCAGTTTCTGTCCAACAAGGGTGTACTCCCAGGGCTGCTGGAGTGTCCTCAGAGCAGTTAGAGCTCCCTAAAGTAAATGATCTGAGAGGATAAGTGAAAAGTGAAATGCCTTTTATGATCTAGCCTCAGAATTTGTATGTCATGTCTTCCATGGTTATCTACTGGTCACGTATCTCACTCCTGATTCAACGTGGGAAGGGACTGCACAAGGGCATGAGTACCAGAACACTGGGGGCCACCCAGGAGGGTGTCTGCCACAAAGGTGTTTATTACTACTTGTTTGTATTCTTATCTCCTTGCCATTAAACATTGGCGTAAATGGGTGATTGTCTTTTAAAAAGTTTTATTTATATGTGCAATAAGATATTTACATAGCTCTACACATACACACACACACACACACACACACAATGACTTATTATAGTTTTTTACCTCAATATAGTAAGATCAGTGTTCCAGTTACATTTCTCTGCATCCTCTCAAATCTGCCTTCCTTTGTTTATTGACTTCATATGAATGCTGGCTTCTTCCATAATTAGTAAATGACTAAAACAACATATACCTTTATTATAGGCAGTGAAAAAAGAATCCGCTTAGTGAAACATAAAAAAAAAATTCAGATAGCTTTCTGCCTTTCAGCTTTTATCTCAAAATATAAAACCAATCTTCATGCATCTTTACTTATGGAAAGTAATATTTCAGATTGAAAAAGTCTGGACTCTTTTCAAAAGAGTGTTCTCCGTCTTCTTAGGGAAACACGTTAGGAGAAACATTAAAGCATCTATGTACTTGAGTCATCTTTTTTCCTTTTCTTTTTCTTTCTTTGTTCTAACTAAATGGCACACTTTACTCAGACATCCTTAGTCTCCCATCGTGCCCTTTGGATGCAGGATCTTATTCAGCAAATCTCAGGATATGCCCTTATCATGTCTCTTTAGCGTCTTCTGTACCATAACCGTTTCACAGGCTTCCCTTGATTTTGATGATCTTGAGAGTTTTGAAGAGTACTACTCAGGTATTTTGTAGAATAAGTAACCCTCAATTTTACTGTGTTTGATTTGTTTTTCACAGTAATTCTGGAGTTATGGGTGTGGAAAAAAGATTAGAGAGATAAAGTTTTATTCTCATCACAACATAACAAGGGTACATGCTTTCAACATGACTTGGCACTGTTCATGTTAACCTTCATCACCTGGCCAAAGCAGTTCTCTCCACTGTAAAGTTACTCACCATCCCCTAATAATCCACTCTTTAGAAACAGGTCATTAAATGCAATCCATGATCAAAAGGTGGAGAGCTAAGTTCCACCTCCATGAGAAAGAAGTATATACATAAATTACTAGGAATTCTTTTCTATGGGACATTTGTTTCTTCTTTCACTCCAATATATATCTATAAAATATGTGATTAGGCAATTTTATTGTTGTGAAAACATCAGAGTATTCTTACACAAACCTAGATGGCATAGCCCACCACACACTAGGCCGTATGGTATAGCCTATTGTTCCTAGACTACAAACCTGTACGGCATGTTACAGTACTGAATACTGTAGGTAATTGTAATACCATGGCATTTATGTATCTGAACATATCTAAACATATAAATCATACAGTAAAAATATAGTATAAAAGATAAAAGATGGTCCACCTCTATGGGGCACTTACCAGGAATGAAGCTTGCAGTCTTGAAGCTGCTCTTGGTGAGTCAATGAGTGAGTGGTAAGTTAATGTGAAGGCCTAGGACATTACTGCAAACTACCATAGACTTTATAAACACTGTACATTTAGTCTACACTAAATTTATTTTAACATTTTTTCTTTCTTTCATAATCTTAGGATACTATAATCTATTTACTTTATAAACTGAATTTTTAAATTATTGATGCTATTGTAATAACACAGCTTAAAATGCAAACACATTGTACAGCAGTACAAAATAGTTTCTTTCTTTATTCTATAAGCTCTTTCTACTTTTAATTTTATATTTTTAATTTATAAACTTGTATTTAGTGTCCATGAAATAGGAATCTCTTTTCAACAAACTAAGACACTAACATACACATTAGCTTAGGCCTACACAGGGTCAAGGTCATCAGTGTAATGTTCACCTCCACACTTTGTCCCACTAGAAGGCCTTCAGGGGCAATAACATGCATGGAGCTGTCGTCTCCTGTGATCACAATGCCTTGTTCTGGAATAATTCTTGAAGGTACTGCCTGCAACTCTTTTAGAGTTAACTTTTTAAAAACACAAGTATAATAAGTACACTTTAAAGTAATGAAAAAGTATAATATAATAAACATGTAAACTGGTAACATAGTTGTTTATTATCGTTTTTAAGTATTATACACTGAACACGATTTTATGTGCTATAAGACTGACAGCACAGCAAGTTTTGTGTTTATACCTGCATCACCACAAACCTGCCCTGTGCTATAATCTTAGGATGACTACAGTGTCAATAAGTAATAGGAATGTTTTGGCTTCACTATAATCTTATAAGAACATCGTCATATATGCTGTCTGTCATTGACTGAAACATCATTATATAATGCATGACTGTATAAACATACACACACACATAAATACAAACATATATATAATATATATGCTTTTAATAAATATACTTTTAATTTAATAAACTTTAATAAGGATTCTTGGATGTATTACTACATTATTTATATTGTTGCTCAAATGGTTCCAACTTTGGCAACTGGGAGTGCTTTCAGTTGGCTTCTTTGTCCTTTGGATATGTTCCTATTTCTTTCTTTTTTTTTAAGCACTTCTTTACTTTCTAGCAATCACATTCCTCACGATTATTTTATATATTCCCTAGTTCAGCCCTAGAATCAGCAATTCTTCAAGAAACTCTTATTCTTCATATTGATGACTTTTATCAGATACAAGATCTGGGTGCTATATATATATTGGGATTGGGGTATCATTGCCTGTGACCCCTCTCAATTGGCAGAACTAGGAAATATATGTATGTACAATAATCAATGCAGCTACATATGTCTATAATTATTATTGTATCAATCCATCTATAATTAAGCTAAATATGAGTTCATAGTAATACTTCTGACTCTAATGCTGGGCCATAAGAACCATTCTAACCTTTCCCATGGCACTCATTTTGCAGTAGAGAATATGAATTTAGACCCTGGATTTAAGATCTGTCTTTTATACAGTAGCAGAAATCAAGCAGACAACTTTGTCTGAAGAAGTGCAAAATGCACCCTTGGGGTAGAATCATTTTGTGTTTTTTTGTTTGTTTGTTTGTTTGCGACTGCTGTTGTAATTTCAATTTTCTCTTATATGTGGTTTTCTCTAGTTTAGCTGTCCCTTTAGAGATTTTTTAATATGATTAGAGTCAATGATTTAGTTTAATTGAATTTAAGTATTCTCAATATCAAAATGAAGTTATTAAATTTAACATGTCTGATTATATTCTATATGCTTTAATATCAGTGGTACTAAATGGATTAAGATATTAATATTTTATGAGTTGATATTTCAAGTGTTAGATTGTATTAGAGCTGTTTAAAATTAGTGTATCTTGTAGAATTTACCTTTCCCAGCAGTGAACCATTTTAAAATTCAAGTCTCTAAACACAACATTTTGGAAGTAATTTTTATATTCACCAGCTAGGTATGTTCTATTGCAAAAATGATCTGAGCATAAAGCATGCTTTATAGTAAGTAGAAGCAGCAGCTACTTTAATTACAGTGATCTCACTGGAGAAAAGAAATAAACACCATTATCATCCTTCTGCTTTTGCCCTACTTTTATCTGAAATTGAACATAAAACACTTTGCATCAAGACTTAAAATTATTTCAAAATGTTTCAAACAGCACACACAAGGTGTATCATTAGAATTTTAGCTCATGTATACCATTAAAATAACACAATTGCTGAATATTGTTCATTTTTTCTATAGAGTATCTAGAAGAACAACAATAACAATAACCAATCACCTTCTCTGCTAACGAAGAAACCAAGATCTAGAGAGATTAAGAGTAAAGCAGGAAAGAGTCCAGCTTAAAGTTTCAGATCAGCCTAAAATCCTCTCTTACTCAATTTACGTAATGCATAAAATGGGAAAATACATAATCTAATTAAACCTCATTTTTCTTATCTATAATTTAAAAATAACTATATGCATTTTATGGGATTATTATTAGGATTAAATAAGAAAATATATGTAAACCACCCTGGTCATTGACAGTCATGCAGATTGCTCCATTAAAGATTGGTTCTCTTTTCCTTCCCCAGGTAGTAGTGAATAAGGGACAGATGCTGGATAAACCTTTTTCAGCTGTCTCTGATTCCAGTGTTATAAAGAGCTTTACATACTTCAAAAAATGCACAAAGCACCCTATTCAAATCTTCATGTTGTTTTTACACGATGGTATTTAAATGTTAATTTACCTGTGCAGTGGCTTAGGGAAAGAAAATACTGGGCTCGGTTTCCTGATCCAAGTGTATTTTATATATGTCTGTGTTTATATTTTTTTCAGGATTTTTTTTCTGGTAATGTATAGAACTGTCATTAATGTTGTTAATATTTCAATTTGGCCAGGTGCGGTGGTGCATGCCTGTAATCCCAGAACTTTGGGAGGCCGAGGCAGGCAGATCACTTGAAGTCAAGAGTTTGAGACCAGCCTGGGCAACATGGCGAAACCCCGACTCTACTAAAAATAGAAAAAAAAAAATTAGCTGGGCGTGGTGGTGCATGCCTGCTCGGGAGGCTGAGGCTGGAGAATTGCTTGAACCCAGGAGGTGGAGGTTGCAGCGAGCCGAGATCGCGCCACTGCACTCCAGCCTGGGCGACAAGAGTGAAAACTCCATCTTAAAAAAAATAATAATTTCAATTCACTGAACATAAAAATACTACTCCATAAATTTATAAGCATTTTATTTCTAAACATATCAGAAACAAGTCATGCTCAAAAGTAGAAAATTACTAATAACAGAATTGTCTACAATCTATTTATATCTGTCTAGATTATCATTTGTATGTGGGTAATGTTCCAGCTTTTAGTTCAGAAATTCAAACTTTCTTAATAATTTCCAAAGTGGGGTTTGACCATATCCTCTGGAATTTACACATTTAGCCTATTATAGTTAAATAGATATACATTTTCATTGGTTTCTACAAAGATTTTTTTCCCCATATATATCTTCAGATTAAATGGAGATTATCATTCGCATCTTAAATGACTATGTGCCTAGTTATGATTAAAATTATTTGTTTCAGAAATTACATATGTATGTGTGTGTGTTCAAAAGTAGTCCCATATGCATGCAAATTCATTTGTTCAATTGATTTCTGGAAGACATATTATGATGTTATGCTCCAAATGTTTGCAGGTGCAAATATTTAAAAGATCACAATTACAAGAATTGATCATAGTCAGTTACACACAGCTGCAAATAATTATATGGTTAGCCTTTCATTTATAGCAGCTCCTAAAGAGCTAAGAGCATATAAGTAGAAGAATCTTGTGATCATGATGTATCGATACAAAAACATTTAGATAATGCTTCCATTTTAAATAATGTCTTTATACGGGTAAACACAATTGATTACAATGAAGTATATGCCACTGGAAATACTGCCATCATCTCTTTCTCTGATTGGCTGTTTCAAACCCTTGCTGTATTCAACTATTGTTTAATCTCTCTATTCTTACTCTCTTGGTAACATTGTCATCCAAGGAGTGAGCTGTCTGTGGGGCTCTCTATTTCCTCTCAAGATCCTGACTGGCTCATAAGACTTCCCTCTGATAATCAGAAGTAGAACTCACCTATTGTTTTGATACCGCTGACCTTTTGAGTTTACTGCCGAACTTCTGTTTCCTGTCTAAAGGAAAGTCCTGTGTTCATTTTTTGGGCAAATGCGTGAATACTGAATGACAGGTGCCATGTCACCCTTTTCCCCAGGGACATTCCTCAGCAACTCTTGTAAAACATTTCAGTCCAGAATCATATAATTACAGTTTCATACACACATTAAGTTTTCTGACATTATTTTCTAGCTGAGGAGAGGAGTGTTCTCTCTTAGAAGATTGTTTCAACTATACTCTTGACCTTAAGATTGAAAGTAGCATTGCCCACTTTGGTAAACTTCTAGAATACTTATCTCAGTTTTATATGGATGTGTAACAAAGTATGCCAAAGCTTAAAAATATAATCCTCCTGTTTGATCATTATTTTGTGAGTCAGTACTTTCGGCTGAACTTGGTTTGGCATTTGTTCTGATGGTCGCACTTAGGATAACTTGTGTGGCTGTGATGCTCTGGTGGCTTGAACTAGGATGAATGACTTGATATGAGCTCACACATGTCTGGGTTGGTCTTGGGTGTGGTCTGGGCTACATACTTCGCAGGCTAGCACAACTTCCTCGCATGTTGGTGAAAGAGATCCAGCCAGCAGCAGAGGAGGGATCACCCCAATGTGTAAGTATGTTTCAAATCTCAGCTTGCATTATGATTGGTAATGTCTAGTTGATCAAAGCATATAATAAAGCCAAGTCAGGTGACCATGTGGGAGGAGACTATACAAGGACAGGGGTACAAGGAAGCGTTATCTATTACAGTTCATTAGCTTATCAGTTTGCCTTATGCTTTCACAAATTCACATTATTTAAGGTGAAACCATCATGCAGCCATAAGCAGGTGTTTATTAATTTCCCTCTCAATATATTTTTAAATGCATAATATAGTATTGTAAATTATAGGCACAGTTTTGTATATCAGATACCCAGAAATTATTCATCTTGTATAGCTGAAAGTATACACCACCTGAAGAACAACTCCTCAATTCCCCCTTAACCCAGCCCCTGGCAATTGCCATTCTGCTATCAGTTTCTATAAATTTGACTATTATAGATGCTTCATATAAGTGGATTTATTAGGTATCACTTTTTCTGTGACTGGTTCATTTTACTTAGCATAATGTTCTCCAGATACATGTATGTTGTCACAAATGCCAGAGTTTCCTACTTTTTAAGGCAGAATAATATTCTACTGTAGGTTGTTTCCAGATTTTGGCGATTGTGAAAATGCTGCACTGGCAAGTATCTCTTTGAGATACTGATTTTAATGATTTGGATGCATATCTAAAAGTGGGATGCTGGAGCACGTGATAACTATATTTAAAAAATTTTTGGATTTTACAAAAATCCAAAACACACATACTATTTTCCATAGTGGATGTACCACTGCATTTCTACCAACAGTGTAGAAGATTTCCAATTTATCTACATCATCAGTAATACTTATCTTTTTGTTTTTGTGGTTGTTAATAACCACCCTGTCTTAGTCTGTTTGTATTGGCATAACAAAATACCACTGACTGAATAATTTATGAAAAATGAAAAAATATTTTTCATTTTTCTGGAGACTGGAGACTGCCAAATCAAGGCACCAGCTGGAGCAGCATCTCGTGAGGGATTTTCTCTGCTTCTAAGATAGCACCTTGTTGCTGCATCATTCATAGGGAAAGGACACTCTCCTTACATGGTGGAAGGGATGGAGAGACATGAAAGCACTGCCTTTAACTTAAGGCCTTTTAAGTCATGAGGCAGAGCCCTGGAAAGGCCACATTTCTCAATACCGTTGCATTAGGGATTAAGTTTCAACATGAACTTTAGAGGAGACACCAACATTCAAGCCATAGCATTCTATAGCTAAAACACCAACATTTATATCTTTCTTATATACAAAATGCATTGATTTTATCCCAATAACTCCAAAAAGTCTTCACCTATTCCAGCATCAACTTTAAAGCCTAAGTCCAAAGTCTCATCTAAATATAATCTAAATCAGATATGGGTGAGCCTCAAAGTGTGATTCATCCTGAGGTAATTTCTCTCCCATTGTGAGTCTGCACAATCAAAAAAATTATGTGCTTCTAAAATATAATCGTGGGACAAGCATAGATGTTCTCATTTCAAAAGTAAGAAATAGACAAGAAGAAAGGGGTAATAGCTCCCAAGTAAGCCTAAAACTCAACAGGGAGGCTGGGCGCGGTGGCTCATGCCTGTAATCCCAGCACTTTGGGAGGCCCAGTCATGAAGATCACCAGGTCAAGAGATGAAGACCATCCCGGCCAACATAGTGAAACCTCATTTCTGCCAAAAATACCAAAAAAAATTAGCCAGGTGTGGTGGTGCACACATGTAGTCCCAGCTACTCAGGAGGCCGAGGCAGGAGAATCGCTTGAACTCGTGAGGTGGAGGTTGCAGTGAGCTGAGATTGCACCACTGCACTCCAGCCTGGGTGACAGAGTGGGGCTCCATCTAAAAAATAGGGGGGGGGGCAAATGATATTAAATAATAAGGTCTTAGGATAATCTCCTTTGGCTTCATGCTTCCAGACACATGAGGGTGAGAATTGGGTCCCAAAGGCATGTGGAGGAGTCTTATTCCCACAGAGTTTCTGGAAGCAACCCATGCTACAGCTCCCATGGATGACTTTGAATGCCTGTGGCTTTCCCAGGCAGGGATAGCACTCCAGTGACACTACAGTTCAAGGTCTCAGGGACAGTCCCATCCTATGGCTTGACCAGACATTACCCTAGTAGGAACATTCTGAGGTGGACTCCCATGGCTCTGCCAGCCACTGCCCTAGTGGGGACCCTTTCTTATAGTTCTGGAGGCTGGAATATCCAAGATTAGAGCACTGGCATTGACATCTTGTGAAAGCTGTTCTCTGTTTACAAAATGAGGCCTTGTTGCCATGTCCTTACATTGTGGAAGATATGGAAAGACAAACAAGTGCTCTCTTCAACCTAAAGCCCTTTATAAGAGTACTAATCCCATTTGCAGGGGCAGAGGCTCTCAAAGGCCACATCTCTTAATGCTGTTGCATTGGGATAAAGTTTCAACATGAATTTTGGAGGGGAAACAATCATTCAAACAATAAAACACACTAACAGGTGTGAGGTGATATCACATTATGGTAGTGATTAGTGATGTTGGGCATTTGTTCATATACTTGTTGACCATTTGTATATTTTCTTTGGAGAAATGTCTATTCAGGTACTTCGCCCAGTTTTTAACTGTTGTTTTCTTTTTGATATTGAGTTATATAGGACTTTTGTATATTTTTATAGTAATCCATTTTCAGATATATGGATTGCAAATATTTTCCCCATTTCCCACTTTGCTTTCTCACGTTGTTGATTGTTTCCTTTACCATGCAGAAGCTTTTTAGTTAGAAGTAGTAGTCCCAGTTGACTACTTTGTTGTTTTGTTTTGTTTTTTGCTTGTGCTTTTGTGTCATATCCAAGAAATTATTGCCAAGACCATTGTCATGAAACTTGTCCTCTATGTTTTCTTCTAGTAGTTTTACAGTTTCAAGTCTTACATTTAAATCTTTAATCCATTTTGAGTTGATTTTTGCGTATGGTATAAGTTTCAATTTCATTCTCTTGCAGGAGGCTATTAATTTTTCCAACACCATTTGTTGAAAATGCCTAACTTTTGGAGAATTTAACAAGGTCTCACATCTTCCTTTTGGTGTTCTCCAAACAAATGGTATTGTGAAAACACTGAGGCATTGAGTGAGGTTATATTTTTTTCTGGGCTGGCACATAGTTACCAAAATCATTTAATTAATATATAAAACTAGAGGGTATCTTTGGCTGTGTACATGGAGAGTAATAACTATGGTTTAAACTGGCATGACATCAGGTTAACATCACCCATTCCATAATTTTTTTTTTTTTTTTTTGATACGGAGTCTCGCTCAGTTGGCAGGCTGGAGTGCAGTGGCGCGATCTCGGCTCCCTGCAACCTCCTCCTCTCGAGTTCAAGAGATTCTCCTGCCTCAGCTTCCCGAGAAGCTGGGATTTCAGGCTCCCACCACCATGCCCAGATAATTTTTGTATTTTTAGTAGAGATGGGCTTTCACCATGTTGGCCAGGATGGTGTCGATCTCTTGACCTCGTGATCTGCCTGCCTCGGCCTCCCAAAGTGCTGGGATTACAGGCGTGAACCACAGCGCCCGGCCAAAGGTAACATTTTTTATGGAATCTGAGCATGTATATTTTATTCACTAAGCCTCTTTAAATCCATGAACAGAGATGACTTGGGTATAGCCTTGTCTAAATGAGTGGTGTCTACATATTTTTATCTTATCCTTCTATTACTAAAGATCACTTTTCAATGTTTAGATCAATATTAGTACATTTTACTCATATACTTAAGTATTACATAGTATGCAAAAATATTCTAAAACATGATTAAGAGAATATAATTATTACATATTAGTAATGGTTTTAATACTTTCTTCCTGTGCTATATTGGATTGGCATGCTCATTTGTCACATGTGAAGAAGACCACTGGCCAGACTGTCTCTGACTTTTACCCCGTTTTGAAGGCCAATGAATAATTCTCCCAGTTTACACAGTGTTTTAAAAATGTATATTAATCTACACACAATCAATAATATATACATAAGTATCTATACTAGTTAACTGCTCAGTTAAGCAGAGGAAATGGTGAGGCTACTCTATTTCTTTTAAATAACTTTGCATTGCTACATTTGAATCCTGGTATTCATTACGTTTTGATCCCACAAATTAACTGTAGTACTATATTGCTCTCATTACCAGACAATTGTGGCAAACTTACCACAGCTTATGCCTTATAAATACATTTAGCATTAATGTAACGTTTCCTTAAATATTTTTATAAGTCAGATTACCAATTTAAGCATGTGTTAAACTGCTCAATTTAAAATGGTAAATATGCTGAAACCTTGGCACTTATTCCTTCATGATAAATGAAGCTCTTTAGCAGCTACACACAAACCGTCAGTAATGTGGAATAGAACTTTTTAACACTGATTAATCCATAGGATTCCAGAGTATAACAAGGAAGCACTTCATAGATTAATTGTCTTTCACACATGTAACAAGGTGTTGATAAAATAAGTGTGTTTATTTTGCCAGTCTAATTTTTTAAATGTGGTATTTGCCCAAGTGCAAATGCTTACAACTAAGAGCCCTGTGAAATATGTAAAACAATTCCAATCTTTTCCGATTTGCGGGAGGAAAAAAATGGGCTAGTCTTGTTCTCAAAGTAGCTGTATTTTTAATATGATTAGTTGTCTCAATTTGCTTCTTCATGGAAGAAACAGCATTATGAGCAGATGTTTCATTAGAGCAGCATGTTTGAAAACATAATATATTTTATACCATATTTAATATTCACTTCCCTATCACAGCTTTATCTTAAATTAAAGGAAAACAGTGATGAACAATTGCATAAAATATCTTAAATTGCCTTGTAAGAAACTATTGTATTTTGAATAGATTATGTGACTACAAACTAAGTAATCTTTATTCTAATAATAAGAAATTGGGATGTAATTTTAACAGGATAAGAGGACAGATGTTTGTAACTTTGGTTTGTTTGTAACTTTATATATTATATAAAATACATAATATTGAATAAGGTACATATATATGTACCTTATTCATGGTAAAACCAAAAAATAGCTAGCAGTGACCAAAAATTCAAGGCCACTCGTCAATATAAATTTGAAAATGAATAAAAGCACAAATTAAATTCATTGTATATTTCAATTTATAAATTTCCTATAGGAAGACCAATGCTTTTCTGGGGGCAAGGCAAGCAGATTAAAATAATACTGTTCTAAAATCCAAAAATTAACTTGTGTAAAGACATCTTAAGCATGAGTATCTTTGTTTGCTGAGCAAATGCATGACCTAATAAACTGAAATTCTACAGTGTAGATTGGGAATATACACAGCATTTTGATTTAGACACTAAAAAATGAAAATGTATAACTAAGATACAATAGTTGTCAAGCGAATTGTGCTCCCATAGTTATGATGAGTTTTTAACATAATATCAATATGAATTTTTAGAATAGCTATATGGATTTTAAATTGTTGCTTTGTGGAGAATTTTTTTTTGTCAAGCGAGCACTTTTATCTACTCTTTTAGCAATTTTTAAGCAGATAATATACTGTTTTTAAGACAATAGATTGTTATTATTGTATTTAAGTAGACAATATATTGTTATTAACCATAGTCACCATGATATACAACAGATCTCTTGAACTTATTCTTCCAATCTAACTAAAATTTTATGTTATTTGATCAACATCTTCCCAGGCTCCTCACCCCTGGCCTCTACTAAATATCACCTAAATGTATTTTGAAGCAAAGCTTTTGATGACTTCATCTTTGGATTTTTTTGCCTTTCTCATTAAAGCAGAGCTGATTTCCTTGTCCATTCCTCATTTCCTAACTCACAAATAAATTAAAACACTCAACTTTTGGAGTGTTCATAGTAGAATGAGTTTAAGCCATAGGAATCTATGTTGTTGAATGATATTACCTTTAAAGTGCCCTCTGATGTTAACAATCTAAGAGAATAATAGTGCTTTCTGTAAGAAAGGTACAACAGTTAACCTCGTTTTACAGATGAAGCAGTTGAGAAAAAGTAAGCTTGATTAATTTGCTTACAGCTAGAAAGTTTGGAGTTAAGATTTGAATCCAAGAACTAAATTCCAGGGTCCATCCAGAAATCACCAATCTAGACAATGCTCTCTTCCACTCAGACCATACCACTATTCTAATGTCTGTCTTTTTATCAATCAATCATTGTTGTTATTCCTCTCCAATACCACATGTTAGATTTGAAAAACATTGTCAATTAATTGCAGCCATTGTCTTAATTCCTTTGGTGAGAGCCGACAAATTGTTGATCTCAGATCTTCAACTTTGGGGATCATAATTGACCAAACAAATGTCTCTGCTATTGCTTTCTGAAGTCTATAACCTAGTATGCTTTGAGGCCGTGCTTCCCATGGGCTCCCAATCAATGACTAAGCTTAGCTGGGATACCAAGGCAGCTTGATCCTGAGGGAGTTAGACTCCTCTAATGGACAGTTTTGGTTCAAAGATCCCCAATTGACTTTATCAAAATTCTGTATGATTGCACTTCAGTCTGACTCTTTCATTCAACATTTCTTTCCTCTTTTCTTCATAAGGGTAAGGCCTTCATTCTGGTCTGACACCTCTTTTAGTCTCCTTGGGTTCCCTCCCCATTTTCCTACAGATATTTTTCTTAATAAATTGCTTGATATGGTTTAGTTGTGTCCCCACTCAAGTCTCATCCTGAATTGTAACTCCCATAATCCCCATGTGTTGTGGTAGGGACCCAGTAGGAGGTAATTAAATCATGGGGTGGGTTTTTCCTGTGCTGTTCTTATGATAGCAATAAGTCTCACGAGATCTGATGGTTTTATAAAGGGCAGTTCCCCTCCACAGTCTTCCTTGCTTGCACCATGTAAGATGTGCCTTTGCTTCTCCTTCACCTTCTCCCATGATTGTTAGGACTCCCCAGACATGTGGAACTGTGAGTCCATTAAACCTCTTTTCCTTTATAAATTACCTGGTCTCAGGTATTTCTTCATAGCAGTGTGAAAATGGACTAATACATTGCTTGAATGTTTAATTCCATATTGGTGTCTGCTTCTTGGAAGGCCTTAAATAATATGCACTCTTATCAGTTTGCCAATAATACAAAGTGCAATTTTGGTAAAGGAGATAGTAAGGATGTAAAGCTGTGCATGTATATATTAATCACAGAAATCATTGTTCACTTTCCAGTATCACTGCCATCTATTGATCCATTTCAGAATCTTATGGAAACCTATTACTTAAAAAGTAATATTTTTAAATAGTTCTCCTTTTTCCATTAACTTAGAAATAGAAATTTCCCTATGTCTTAAACAAAGTTTATGGTTGAAAAAATAAATTGCATTTTATTTTAAAAATTAGTGTCTTTAGAATATAATTTAATAATTTTATTTAGACTAGAATTAACCATTTTTACCTAGTGAATGTATCTTATGTTCACATTATATTTAAGTACATTAAGTCAGCAAGCATTTTTTGTAAATATAATGTACAAAAAGCATGTGTGTAAAAAGATTAATAAATGAAAAATGAATAAGAAATGTTTCTAATATTCACAGTACTCTCAATATAGTGAATTAGGTGAATTTGTATGTAACTTATGACAGTCTGTTAGTAAGGATAATGGTGACTGACAAAATAGAAATGAGTAAAGGACAGGAAAAGTTTAAGATGACTATGAATGCAAATATGAAATTGTTTCCAAGAAACTGTAAGTATGATGAAAGATTACTTTTCTAATTTTCTGGGGAAAGCTTTTAATGGCATGATATTTTAAAAGTTAGAGTTGGTTAGGTTGAAGAAAAATCTTTAGAAAACGAATCTGCTCAATATCACGATATATTTTTTTTCTCAATTAAGGACCTTAATTAAGGAAGCTATGACAAATAGGTGAATGGTCAGAGAATTAATCCTTAGCTGAATATTTATGGCCACAAAACTTTCCCAAATGAATCGTCTGCTGATGTGTTAATGTTCATCCTTCCTCAAGAGGATAGGATAATTTTTAATATATTGCCATACTCTTTAGCCTAGTTCTTCCCTTAGAATGGAAAAGGATAGGCTATTTTAAGGAGCTGAACATGGGGAGACCATTGTTTACAGTATAAATGTTTACTGCAAGCAGTTTTCCTTTTCAAAAGCCTAAATTTTAGTGAATGAAAAGAACATGGAAGAAACATCAGAGAACAGTGGGCAAATATCTATATATAATCTTACATGTATCCCTCCAAAAACTCCACCTGATCTACTTCCACCCACAAAAGACACATATCAAGTGTGTCTCCTCATGAAAACAAGAGACATGAACTCGATATATATGTATTATATATTTATATATAACATGTATTATATAATATATAATATATAGATCATACATATTATATAATATATAATGTATTATATAAAATATATATTATCTATAGCACATATTATATATAATATATAATAAATGTTACATATAATATATAATATATTATATATTATATTATATTATATATTATATTATATATTATATAATACATGTATAATATATAATATGTAATATATATTATATAGTACATATATAATCCATATATAATATATATGTATTGGCTGGGCACAGTGGCTCACGCCTGTAATACCAGCACTTTGAGGCCAAGGTGGGTGGATCACAAGGTCAAGAAATCGAGACCATCCTGGCCAATATGGTGAAACCCTGTCTCTACTGAAAATACAAAAAATTAGCTGGGCGTAGTCATGCACACCTGTAGTCTAGCAACTTGGGAGGCTGAGGCAGGAGAACTGCTTGAACCAGGGAGGCAGAGGTCACAGGTTGCAGTGAGCCGAGATCACGCCACTGCACTCCAGCCTGGTGACGGAGGGAGACTCCATCTCAAAAAAAAAAAAAAAATTTATATATATACATATATATATATGTATGTATGTATGTAATTTTCTTACACAAACATTTACAGTAAAAAATTAATTACCAATGAATAATGCATAGACATATTGACAGTTATTCATCTTAGAATAGGGCCAGTTTTCCAAATGTTATTTTACTCATCTAATTCAAATTGGTCCCCTTCTTATGCATATGATTTTTAAAAATGTAAATGGAGCTAATAGAGAAAATTTGAAGTTATAGACTATGACCATCTTCCATCACAATTATGCTCATAAGGTCTTGAGCCATCACCCAAATTTATAGAAATCCAATTTATCACGATTTTTTCTGAATTTGTGGTATACTGGATGCTATTGTTTGGATTTTTGTCCTCTCTAAACCTAATATTGAAATTTGATTCCCAATTTGGCAATGTTGGGAAATGGAGCCTAGTGTGGGGTGTTTGGGTTATGGAAATAGATCCTTTGAATAGATTAATGCCCTCAGTGAATAGATTAATGTTCACTCACAGGTGAGTAAGCTGTACCTCTATTAGTGCCCAGGATAGCTGGTTTTTAAGAACAGCTTGCCAGCTCCCTTCTCTCCCTCTTACTTCCTCTGTCATCACATGATCTCTTTGCAAGGGCTGGTTTCCTTTCCACTTTTCACAGTGAGTTGAAGCAGCCTGAGGCCCTCATCAGATGCCGATGTCCAATCTTGAACTTTCTAGCAGACTGAATTGTGAGACAAATAAACCTCTTTTTTTTAAAATAAACTACCCAGTCTTGGGTATTCTGTTACAGCAACACTAAAAGGACTAAGACATTGGACTATTCACTAAGTTCCACTGTTATTTATACAGAAGTTTTCTTCTCACAATATTGTGATTAATTATGTGTGCTCTAAGCTAAAACTCTCATTTTACATTTTTCTGTACTACAGAATAAAAATCAATCACATGAGAAAAATAGGGATGAGTCAGAAAATCCCTTTTCTTTATTCTTCTCAAAATGATCCTCCAAAATGTCCCGTTTTTCAAATTCACTATGGAAGCTTTTTTCTTAATTCTCTAACTAGATATCAAATAGTGAATTGCAAAGGTACTACAGCAGACACATAAAGTGGGTTTAAAGAAAATCTACTGGGAAAATAAAATACTGTCTTCTTAAAGTAAAAAAAAAAGTATACCTCTGTAAAATGGGACCACAGCGCGTCTTTTTGTTAATGTTTAAAATAATGAGTATGTTGCACATTTTCCCTTCTCTGGATATATATTTCTACTGCAGAACCCAGCACAACTTATAGAAGGTACATGGAATTCACTTTGAGAAACATAAACCTGACAGCTTTACCTAGTGGTGTTCTGCTTGCACACATCCTTGAGAAAAGAAAATAAATTTCCCCCATTGCACAACCAATATAATTCTGATTTGTAGAGTAATTTCAAGCTATAAAATAAGCTTCTTAGGTAATCATTATCAAATTGTTTAAAAATGTAATATTATCTATGTTTATTTCTGTTTACTACTCATATGAAAACTTCCTGTTTAAACTTAGGCATATAATATATGCATTTCTATTGGCACTAGTTCATTTTCTCAATGTAGCAGTGATCCATATATATTTCATATTATTCTGCTCTTTTTTTGATTCTGTATTTTTCTATTTCATCTTTTCTTACTGGTTTTTCCTTTCCTACAATCTCCTCAGCCCATACTGTTACTTTTTTCTGTCCATCCTTATTTTTTCTCTTTCTTTCCTTGTTGCTATTTTCCTAGTCATTCTAATTTTTCCTATAATTCCTCATTCTTACCCACATCTTGCATTATTTTCCCCCCAACTTTCCCATTTTTTCTCTATTCACGTCTTACATATTTCTAGTGACAAGATGATTTCTCTTTTATCAAAGTGTAAGTACCACATTAAAACTCTATTACTGGTAATAGAGTTAATGTGAAACTACAGATTACCTATAATTTATGACAAAGTAATTCTATGTCTTAGTCACTATAATGAGTTGCCAATTTAATTTAAATATATTAGATATTCACAAAATGGATACTGAGCTCTTTTTGTGCATTTAGTGCAGAACTGATCATTGCTGAATACTTAAAAAGTCATTCTACAAGACTTTTTATTTTTAGCCTCATAAAGTTAGTTTGGGTCTTAAACCAGAAGAAGAAAAATCAAGGATGGCAAACACTTCATACTAGATTGCTTTATCTCCTTTCCTTTTTTTAATTCTTAGGAAAAAAAATCATTTATTTCAACTATTTTTGATGAGAATAAAGTGATATTAAGATTCTTATGAAGAGATGATAAGATTTTGGTAATAAAGTAAGTTTAACAGGCAGTTCCTAAATTACCTGTGTAACACTCACTTATGCCTTTTGGGTATTCGTTCATTTGTTCAACACTTAGCATTTGCTAAATGACAAAACTCTATAAGGCACTAGGGATGCGATGATTAATAAGACATCATTGCTTTTCTTCAAGGGTTTTTAATGTAACTAGGAAGACAGACAAGTGAACAGATAATTATAACATAGTGTGATGCAGTAATGAGACGCCACAGGGCTATATGAGCACATAAGAGGTTCTTCTAACCCAGAGTGTTAGAAATTCAGGGAAAAATTCCAAAAGAAATGATGCTTTCATTGATTTTTGAAGGATGTTATGCAGTTAATAAGATAAGGAGATGAAATTATGTAGAGAGGTAAGTAGGGGTAGTGGGAAACTCTCCCAAAAAAAAAAAGAAAGTTTTCTAAGGCTTGGAATCAACAGAAATTCAGGAAAATATTTATAACAAAAATAGTTCAGTAAGTCTGAGACATGAGTTATGAAATACATAAGTAAGGTAGGGAGAAAAATAGTGGTGAGATAGAACACTATAAAAGTAACCCCAAACCAGATGTTGAAAGGCCTTGAATGACATCATAAAGAGTTCAGACATCACCCTAAAAATTATGAAAGCCACTGTGGGTTTCTAAACAAAGTAATGCTCTGACAAGATTTGAGACTTTTAAAGGAACAAAAGATGGAGAATGGATTGCAGAGGTAACATTTAAGGCATAGAGATTAACATGAGGACGTTGCAACAGATTGAATGATGTTATCGATGAGTTCACCTGTTGATTGGTTCACACAATGTAGGAAAAAATCAAGCATGATTATTCCCTATGATTATGATAGTGGCAATTGCTGGAATTAAGATAGTTTATAAAGGAGGCAGAAGAAAGAGGATATGACTATTGCTTGGATGTGGGGATTAGTTAGAAGAAGAATCAAAATAACAAATGAGTCTGCCTTAGGCAACTGGGTGTAGAATAGTGTCCATCATGAGATGAGAACAAATTGGCATTGCCTTGGTAAGTGGCATTAGTATAGTATGAGGAGTTCTTTTAGGTTATACGGATTTTTAATGAATCCTTAGGTCTTAGAAGTGGAAACATTCAGCAGAGAATAGCACATGTGTGGCGGGATATTTCATTTGTGTTGTGTTATCACTTTATGTTTCTCATCTTGAGAATCCCCCACCCCGGCCGGGCGCGGTGGCTCACGCCTGTAATCCCAGCACTTTGGGAGGCCAAGGCAGGTGGATCACCTGAGGTCAGGAATTTGAGACCAGCCTGACCAACAGGAGAAACCCTGTCTCTACTAAAAATACAAAAAAAAAAAATTGCTGGGCGTGGTTGCGCATGCCTGTAATCCCAGCTACTCCCAAGGCTGAGGCAGGAGAATCGCTTGAACCCAGGAGGCAGAGGTTGCGGTGAGCAGAGATTGAGCCATTGCACTCCAGCCTGGGCAACAAGAGTGAAACTCCATCTCAAAAATAAATAAATAAATAAAATAAAATAAAATAAAATAAAATAAAATAATCCCCAACCCCCTTCCAGGGCAAAGTAATTCCCTTGCTTCAGGAAAAGATTGCTTTCGTAGTCTAAAGGAAACTAGCAAGGTGAGAGGATTATGCTAAGCGTGAGATGAGGTTTGGTGGAAGAATCTAGATCAAAAGAAGGATCCTCAAGATAGGAAAAGTCAGCTGTTCTCAGATCTTAGTGCAGGTCTGTCTTCTGGTATTACTCTGGGAGCTGCCAGGACCTCAGAGGGAAATAATAATATATGTTCCCTAGGAGGCTAGAATTAGTTACCAGCTCTGTCACATTCAGTAAAATTTGCATGTCTCAAGAGTGGCAAATAGGCCATTTAACCTCCTGATTCAAAGAATTATTTGGGCTCAGAAAATATACGTATCAACAACTAACTACTAGGAGTTCTTTCTCTGTTTCCAAATAAATATCTCACATTTTTGTGAGTCCTCAGAAAGATGATCCCTGTACCCCATCATGCAAACAGCACTCTAAGATTCATGTGGGATGAGCCTCCAGTCTCATTTAAATTGCTTAAAAAAATAACTAAAGCACTAAGTACTAAGATCTCTGTCACACTCCCAAATGTAGACTAAAATTTATACCCAGTATATATGGGTGTGAGTGTCAGAGAAAAATTTGTACTAAAAAATGACAAATATAGTTTGAGTAAGAAGTGGTAAAACTAGGCTAAATGAGTGACTAGATTTCAGGATTTTAGATTTCTACTTTTTAAAAAAATTTAGCGTAATGAAACTTCCTGGCTAAAGCCATCTTAGCACTATGTGTTTGAATTCCATCTTCATTATTTGTTACCTGTGTAACTTTCGTCGACTTGCTTAATGTTTCTGCCTCACTTTCTTCATTTATAAAATAAGGATAATATCAATACCTACCACATAGGGTTGCTGGGAGAATTAAACGAATCCATGTGTGAAAAAAAATTAGGATTGTATCTAGCACAGCACCACCTACATATTCATCATTGCAATAAAGAATGTTAAAGCCATTGCTGGTAACTTCTCTGAGTGGAAGACAAGACTTTGCTCACCTGTATTAGGTGATGGATAGTTTCAAAAGAGGGCTTTAATTTTCTGAGTAAAATATGCACCTTTCAGGACAAAGCTGAAGCATCCTGACCAATAGGTGGACAAAAGCGGCCATCCACAGTCCTTCCTTTCTGCCTTTTCTCATACATTGCTCAATCTTTTTTCTAACTAGGTTTAGGACACATTTTTACAGACTATTTCTTTGTGAATTACTAATCTATTCATGCATCCAGCACTATACATTCCTCAGCCTTCCGTAACTTCCTCTTACCTGCACTGCAAGTTCTCAAAATGATTCTTATTCCTACAACCTTAGCATTTCTCACACACACACAAAAAATCTCTTACAAAATGACTTAAGATTCACTAGTTTAAATAAACTATCGTGAATAGACATAGACCTTGTTGCCATGACAAAAATGGTTTAAAAAAATAAGTTACACAATGGAATTCTGGAACACACCTCATTTGCAAATTGGGGATTTACTGTACAATGTAAGGCAATCAATCCATGTCTCAAAAGATAAACAATGCACTTTATCAAATCACTGAGGCATCTTAAATAATTGAAATAAAATTCTCACATCATACAATTTTCCTCTTCCTTTCTTTCTTCCCTCCTCCCTTCCTCCCCACTTTGTTCTTCCTTTTCTCCTTTCCTCTTCCGTTTTTTGGTTTGTTTGTCTTTCACTTACTGTCTTCTTGCTTATTTCAACTTTCTATTTCTGTTTAAATCTAAACTGCTATCAATTAAAAAAAAAAGACTTTGAAAATAACCTCTGAAAATAAGAAGCTGAACCTGTCAGGTCCTAGTCCTCACTCTGACACTTACTAGACACATGACCTTGGGCAAATTATATAATCTCTCAGGCTCCGTTTCTTCATCTGTAAAATGAAGTGGGTTGAACTAGGTGATCTTTAATGTCTTTTTCTGCTTTAAAAATATCCAAACCTAAGTATAGTAACACTGATTTCTAGACCAGTGACAATTAGAACTTTTATAATTCTATCTAAACCATTAAAAATATTTGGAAAACTAAAGCCTAAATATAAATCTTATAAAATACAAGTTTATATTTTTATGAAAATAGGTATTTTAAAAATAAAATAATAAGTTGATTATTAAAACCAGAAAGCCTAAAAATATATGAGAAAAACAATTATTTCTCTAGAAAAGTCATTCGAAGCCTGTGAGCTTCATTGATGTGAAATGTTTCTACCAAGGAAATTTCATTCTTGTGTTTGATTTTTATACAATTTTAAGACCTTGATAGCTGGAACCAGAGTGTAAATTATTAATACTAGAATTAATAGAGATCTGTTGCAAAGGGATGACCAGAAAAAAATGATTTATATTTAACTGTGTTGACGTGAGTATACTTGGATCTTTTTTCTCTTTCAATTTTAGTGCTTTTATTTCTCTGTACCCACATTTAAATCTTGCTGTGTGACACACTGATATTCAAGAGGCATTAAGCAGTGGCACATCTCTCACACAAATAGATCTATGATTGTGGGGACAACATTTAAATGTGTATAACTATTACCCCCCCAATAAGTGTGTATTACATCCTATTAGCCTTAGCCAGTATTCTAATCTAACAGTTCTGCACCATGTTCACATTAATATGCAAATGGCATTAGAATACAAAATTAAACGAAAATGAAATTTGGAAGCTAATTGACATTTTTGTCACAAAAGCTCAGAGAAACACTATTTATGGTTTCATGGTAAAAGGCTAATGTGTCATCCAAGGGAGGAGGTCACATCAATCTCAGCTACAGTTATTTCCCAAAGTACAGTGCAAAGTGCTGTTTATGTATGCAAGTTGCCAGTCTCCCTCACGTAGGTGGGCCCATCTCTGTAAACCTGCGCTAAATTGCTACCATCCATTACACACAGTGGCTGCCTGGATAGCTGCCTGGCACTGACTTACACAGGCCATCTATTCCTGTCAGAAATATGATATGTCACTGACAAAAGCTTAATTACACCATTAATTAATAGGACAATTTTCAAAATGCCTTGAAATGCAGCTTGACACTCATTAGTGCCATTTATGAATAATTTCTCCCAGGGAATAGTACTCTGAAGAGCACTTTAAAATGAAATACAGTTTTAAATAAAGGTATTTATAAAACAAAATAAATATATGGCTGGAAGCTGCTTCTCTCTTTCTCATTCTCTTTTCTTCTCTCTAATATGACCTATCTCTTCAATACTGGAAAAAGCAATTTTATAAACATTGAAGCTATTATTACAGTTTTGCCACAAAATGACCCATTTCTTTCATTTTGTGCTCACTTTAGAAATTCAGTCACTTGTTTTCTTTCTTTCAGAATCTTAATTACTTTTTAAAATGCACCACTCTTTAAATTTTAAATAGCAATTACAACACATTAACCTCAAAATAGGTTTCTAAATATTTATCAGCATGAAAAGTATCTTTATTTCCTCAGTTTACCTGTATCCTAGCAAGGCCACGTATGGCAAGAAGGAAAATCAGAAGTGTGAATTAGTTGGGGTGGGGGATCACAATTTCACAATTTAGTCTTACCCACTCCATTGATTCATTAAATTTTTGACTTATGTCTTTTACATCAGCAACCTATCAAGGCCAGACACGGTGCTGCAATCCAAGATAAAGTGAATAAGAAATGATTTAATATTACACCACCATCCTCCCCCACAAAAATCATTTTGACACTAAAACCAGCACGACTAAGTTATTTAAAGCCATTGCGCACAGTGCATGATTAATACTCTTTTTGTTACTATTTGTTATTTGGCTACAGTGGTTTTATGATTGCTGCACTACGTTATGGCAGACGCGAAGGGATTGCAAAGTGAAAGCCAAGTCAGTTTTTCGTAAAGAAGAAAGGGAAGTGTTAAACATCTCAGATAAGGAACTGCAACTGGAAAACAGAAATGGGTGACAGAATGAGAATAAGGCCTTCTTTGTCTAGATTTAGAAGGTGACAATGTGTCTAGATGTCACTGGGTTATTGGATATTTCTTTTTATCTTGAGGTGAACCACAGATAAGAATTCAGGATCGCAACCTGGTGCCTATAAAGTTGTATCAGTCCTTGAAGAATGATTCTTGGAAATGTTATCAAATGATCTAGGAAGGTGTTTCAAAGGTCCTATGCCAATTCTGTTTGGAGACTACTCTGTTCCTATAAATTCCACATCCTTACTATCTTTCAAAGCCATTTATATTTTCCACCCTTCTCCTAATATCTTAGTTCATTCCTTTAAAATCTCTCAGCTGGCTTATAGCAACACACCGCTTCTTAATTTTCTTGATTCTAGTTATGCTTCTATTCAATCTCTTTTATATATTATGGTAACAAGAAGTATTCTTTTTTTTTTTTTTTTTTTTTTTGAGACGGAGTCTCGCTCTGTCGCCCAGGCTAGAGTGCAGTGGTACAATCTCGGCTCACTGCCACCTCCGACTTCTGGGTTCACGCCATTCTCCTGCCTCAACCTCCCCAGGAGCTGGGACTACAGGCGCCCGCCACCATGCCCGGCTAATTTTTTTTTTTTTTTTTTTTTTTTTAGTAGAGACGGGGTTTCACCATGTTAGCCAGGATGGTCTTGATCTCCTGACCTCATGATCTGCCCGCCTCAGCCTCCCAACGTGTTGGGATTACAGGCGTGAGCCACTGAGCCCGGCCACCACCAGTATTCTTAAAGATTAAACTGGAAAAAACTAATCCTTGGCAAGAGTAAACTGAGAAGCCTGTGGGGAAGTCTATGGTGAAACGAGTTTGGAAAATATTGAATACTAAATCGCAGTCTGTGGCATTGGTAATGAATGACAGCACAGTAATAACATCACCATGTTATGAATTTTAAAATTCCATTTAATTATATTTAACCCAGTGGCTCATTTATGTATCTAATGACAGATACTTGCTTTATGCTCTAGAAAATAAATTTGGTCATGAAACTGTGATGTTTACAATACCTCAAAGACTACTAGTTGACAGCAGAATAAATTTCCAACTTCTTGCCATTTTATTCAAGGCTCTTTAGTGTTTAACTCATCACTTGTCTAGCAACACTTCACATTTTCTTCTTTTTCGCATTGTTTGTTCAATCTATATTGAGCAAATGTTAATACACTGACATTTCTTCTCACATCTAAGCCTATATATTTGCTGATTCATCGGCACAGAATATTCTTTCCATAGTTTGCCTGACTACCTTCACTTCTTAAGAATCCTACTCTAAACCCCAGTTTTAGAGTACAATTGCCTTCTCTGTGCCCCCATAATATTTGTTTACAACTGTATTTTTTTTAATCTTTTAATCTGACTAAATGACAGCCATTTGCATCAGAGGATGTAGTTTATTCAACATTATGTCCTTAGTATCCAATATGGTAATGGGTGTGTTAGGAACTGGATTAATTTATTTGACTAAGTCATGTAATAAATTGTTTTGCAAGAGATCAATAACATATAAAGGTAGTGCAATGAAGGAGAAAGACTGAAAAAAATCAATTGTTTCCAATTTAGAGGACCTTGGATTTTATCCTTGTCCAGCTATTAAATAACATAAATAACCGGGTTATCTTAAGCAAGTTATTAACCTTTCTCTTTAGATGTTGTAGATAGAATTGAGGACATGAAAGCAGAGGAAGAGAGAATGAAGGTAAACAGGATAGAATACTTAGAGTTTCTAGACACAGCAAATAAAATTTCTTTACTTCCATTTTTATGGCTCCTTTTTGTCTCTGAACTTGACATAGGTCTCGCTTTTTTCTTTGTCTTTGCAACTTCAAGCACAGAGACCAAAAGAAGGCAAGATTGTGATGCATTAGTAAGGGAAAGAAGTTAAATCACCTGTTCAATGATCCATTAACTTACCACTCCCTTCACCAGGAGGATGCCACAGAGAAAATAAAAGGAGAAAAGAAGGCAATTTTAGTCTCCTTGTAAACAGGCCCTCCTGGTAAACAGACAAATGATATTTCCTTGGAGAAAGAGAACTTGTCTATAAAATGTCCTTGGCAAGATTTCTCTGTATAGATGAATTATCGTAAAGAGAACCCAGAGTCTATGAAGCTGGTTTTCTGGAGAATGTCACATAAGCTTTTCAACAGAATGGGATATAAACCAGAGATGTTCGGTAATAGAAATGCTCCCTGCTATGTGAGGGACCTCAAGACTCTGCTTAGAGATCTCATCTATCCTGTGCCAGAGAGGAATGTTCAAGGCAGAAAGAGAAAACCTGAAGAACTATTCTTGATGTTCCTGACCTTCGTCTGCTTCATCTGAGCTCATTGTTGATCATCTTCATATTTGAAAATATTTAATAAAGATTTAATACTAAGATCACTGATTCATCCAAGTCCGCTTGACTAGCTGATATTATGTTTTTTAGCTAGCCAAATTGTTTTGGTTTCCTTGAGCTTCTGAATTGTTTTCTCATGCTCTAAACTGATGTGGCTCCTCACCCTTTCTCTGATTTTTTTTTCAAAGTTAAGATAACTTATACTAATTTAACAGGACTACTCACATTTTAAAAACAGCTATCAAAGCACTGAACCAAAAAATAACACTGATGGTAGAATCCAGGCCTTATCTAAGCAGAAGAGTGGCTTTGTTAGTGAATTTGTTGTTGATTGGTTCATTTACAAACTACACTAAAATTGTTGCTGACTTCTCTGCAATTTTTAGTGTGTATATGGCATTATCAGTCTAGACATCCAAGCAGCCCTTTGAGTAGGACCCATCTGCCTCTGTAGGAGACTATAACGTTAAACTAAATCATCTCTTCATTACCCAGGTTACTAATTACCCTTTCAAATTATATAATGATAAAACCCCTAAATCACATTTCATAAAAAGCCCTCCCTGTTTACCTGTTGCATTCCACCGGGGCTTCCCAGACATTTTCCTTCCATCACTAAAATAAAATAATAAAAATAATTACTAACTAAAACAAGAGGAACAGAAATAATAGGAAAGGATACTGAAAGGCAAGATAAATAGCTGAAAAATACCTAAGACTTGGGAAAGACTTGATCCCACAATAAATAACTACTGGGCATTGCTATGTTTTAAGCACTAGGAATTAAAGAAGATTTTTTAAAAGCCAATACTTATTGAACATATATAAGCATCACACATTGCTATTAATTCTTTATGAACATTTGCTAATTGATTGTTAAAAATGACATTTGAGATGATCGTTTTTATCCTTATTTTGCAGATAAGGAATTTGAGACCCAGAGAGTTTAAATTCCCTCAGTAAAGCTCACAGTTAGCAAGTGATAGAGCTGGGATTCATATCCGTACTTTTCAAAATCTAAAGCCCATATGTATAACCACCAAACTATTCAACCATATTATGTTATGGATTTAAAAGAACAACAACAGTACTTTCTCACAAGCAATTTTATTTTAGATGTCATAAATTACTTGCCTGAGTACAGGATAATAGAACGCTCTGTGGTTAAGACTAGAATTTAGTCTTATACCAAAGTCTGTGTTCCTTTAACTGTTCTATGCTCCTCTCGGCTTACAACCAAGTAATCACAGATTTAGAAGGGGCTTACAGGACTGACTGATGCAGTTTCTTCCCTGGGTATGGCATCTGATAGACAGCATCCTTCTGACCCATACTAATCACACTGTCCACTGTCAACTTTTATCTTAGGCAATTTTATTCCTCCTTTGTTGTGTTCCATTTAGTTTCCTCCATCATATATTATCTTTAACAAATCATTTTTGCCTGTTTGTCAGCTTTAAGAGAGAAAAAAAGATTTGACCTTAGTATTATAATTTGGAAGAATATAACTTTGCTATAATGGTGTAAATTTGTAAAATAAGGGAGGCACACTAGTTTCTAAATTTCTCTTTCTCTCTCTCTCTCTCTCTCTGTCTTCTTAGCTAGGGTTTAATAGAGAAGGGCATTTAGAAAAGTAAGTTCCAGCAAATGGCATATCATACACCATTGGCAGATTCTTCAGAGGCTGACATTAAAAATATATAATAGTTTTTAAGATCTGTGGTTAAAACTAAATTCACCACACAATGATCGTATTTCTGCTGTATATTGTGAAGTTATGGAGAACTGATCAATACTGCCCTGCTGCACTTTGATCTTTAGCAGCAATTTGTCTGTAGCAAATTGCTCTCATTTAATTTCAATTAATTCTCTACAACAGGGACCAATGCATTTTGACCTTAGTTTTCTGTGAGGGATGCATGAAAATTGATAATCTTTATAATATTTTCACTAGGCACGTGCACGTGCTATTCTTAATTACTAAAACAAAATAGAAAAACAAGGAAATATAATGCAAATTACATATGCCTTAAAGTTCACTTGCTATTTGGTAGCATGTAACAGATAACATGCCTAAAAGCCAAGTTATACTAGATAATTCTGTATCTTTATTGGGTGGGGCATGTCTATATTATGATGCTATGTTACCTTTCATGTAAAATTCCATTGAATGTTGAAGTAAAGCACACCAATTTTAGAGGGCATTTCTAAACTATTATTGTTTTCAATAAATTTGTTTTAATTTTAACATGTTGAATTTAATGGGTTGTGTATGAAAAAGAGTACTGAACGTGGGAACAGTTTTTGGTATTGGTCATGTAGCCTTGATTAAGGTGTTAGAGAGTGTTTTACTTCAACCTAATTTGACTAAAGTAAAATCTAAAATTAGAAAATCTTGCATATTCAATTCCAAAATAAAACCAAAAGGAAAATAAAAAACAGTGCATTAGAAGAGTGTAAGGACAAATAAAACTTTAAAATGAGACTACTTCTTCCTATTGAAAAATTAGGGAAGAGATTTTTCTCCCCACCTTATCTTTTAGAGCACTTAGAAAATTTGTAATTATTAGTACTTTCTCCTCTTTTTGAAATGTATATAAATTCTTTTGAAGACTAGATTGAGCTTTTGTTAGCTTTATGACCTAGGAATGTTTTTCTCAATGACCTAGGCTCCATCTCTTTGAAAGGTAAACATCAAGGAAGATAGCACCTTGTTTCCATGTCCCAGTGAGAGTGGGAGTCTAACTTCAGTGGGCACCTTGCTCCAAGCTGCAAAACTACCTCCTTTCATAAAGATATAAGAAATTTATTTTTCCTCTGCAGGAAGCCTATTAGCTAACACAGATGGTCACCACAATTACCGGGTGAATTTAGGATAAACTATGTGTGACAAATGATGCCATCGAGTTCTTTTACATGAGGACTAGTCATTGTTTATCTTGACAACATGTATGTAATGGGTTGTATCTGTTTGGTGGTACAGAAGGATTAGGAGGAGATTATTTTCATTGCAAGCTTTTAGGGTTTTACCTGTGATGAATGTTACATCACAGTAACATTCATGTTGAATACTTACTCAATAATAAAACTGTTTTCTTTCTCTATAGAGGTTGTGGAGAGGTTTTCTGAGGTAGAAGACTTTGTTTTTAGTTTTATTTTCCCTCAAAAAGCAATGCATGTTTATGTTCACATACATACATATTTCAAAGACTATCAAGAACAAAAGTGAGTATGCATCTCCATTACCTTACAAATGGCTTATCTGTTGTATTTAACTGTTACATACATAGAGAACCCATTGCCCATGGGTAATTAAATAATAGTATGCCTTTATGTAAATGAATGTATAAAATCAAAATTCTCATTATTTTTTAACACAGGATAACAAGATAATGTATATGCCAAATAAAATATTGCCCAATATTGCAGCTATTATTATCTACATTTTAAATAGTAACAGAACTTATAACTGTTTATATAAAAAGAAATATACTATCCAATATATTGAAGAGATACAGATAGGGGCTCTATTAAATAGAGATCCTGGAAACTATGATATTCTTCCTACAGAAAAATATATGAATGACTGTAAGTGGAATTTTATAACATCAAAAATCGTTGCCTCAGCTAATTGGAAAAGGTAAGGGACATAAGTAGAAAGGTTATTTCTAAGGTCACCTTATGCTATCATCCTGAATTAAATACATTTTGAAATTCATCCTAGTTCTGTGTATAGTGCAGAAACTATAGGTCATTTTTTGTTGTTGCTTTTTGATTAGGGGTCTTGCTCTGTTCCCCAGGGTGGAGTCTAATGCTGTGATCATAGCTCACTCTAACCTTGAACACCTGTACTCAAGGGATCTTCCCACTGAGCCTCACTGAATAGCTGGGACTGCAGGCATGGGCCACCACGCCTAGCTAAATTTTAATTTTTTTTTTTTTTTTGTAGAGCTGTTGTCTCATCTATGTTGCCCAGTCTTGTCTCAAACTCTTAGCTTCAAGCAATCCTTCTACCACCTCCATCTCTCAAAGCTCTGGGTTATAGGTGTAAACTACCTTGCTTGGCCAGGTCATATTTTTTAGACTAAAAAAAAAAATTCTATAAGGACAGTTCAAGAAATAGTCAGAATATGTGAAAATCTTGTAACCATCACTGTAGACATTGAAAAAAGACTAGAAAGTTCCAGTTACAAATTGCATATTTATCACACAGTTATCTCTTCTTTCCCCAGGAGTCCTTTTAACAGAGGAGATGTGGAAAATGTCTCACTTGCATTGCAGTTTTTACAAACCTTTTACATTCAACTTGTTGCGTGTTTCATAATGATTAAAAAATCATTTGTCAATACATAGTTAGCTCATTTCAGATATTATTTGCTCAAACTATCAAGTCTTTTCCACAGCTGTCTTTCTATCCTATGAAGAAGGTTTTTCTTTGGACTATTTAATCCTTGATTATGTTAAATTTTGTAAAAAAAATTGTTTTACTAGTGATAGCATGTTACTTTTGAGAAATGATATATGATAGAAATGGAGTGATTAGAAACCAACAGAAGAAATGTCATTTTGCAATATCTTCAAACCTAGAATAATCCTGGGTGTGCTCCCAAAGTCTTTCAGTCTGATTTCCCTAATGTAGCTGCTATAATACCAAAGACAAAAGATAGCCTTGTTTAGATTATCTACCACTTGAATTAGCTTTGGCAATACTTTTTCCAGAGCAGTTTAAGTTATCAAAGATTGAATGTATTTCCTTTCTAAATCATAATATGAAGATAACTATTATGGTTCCTTAAAATCTCATACATATGGCCCCTAACAGTAATTTTATGGGATTCTCATTTTGTTTAATGAATACAGTTACACACTGAAGAGTATTTCCCTCCGTTATGATGTGCCATATCATCACTTACAGTATGAATGTATAAGCTAAGAAACCGATATCAGTCTGCTGGTTGTTCTATTGTAAAATTGACTTTGGGGTTCTAAAAAATTGAGCCATTTGGAAACTGTATCTAAATTATTGTCTTTAATGAATTTAATTTTTTGACGTGCTGCTCATTATTTTGTTCACTTGCCTTGGTGATTACTTGAAAACTGAAAATATTTTTGAAGCTATGAACATTAGGAACTTCAAGTTCTTAATTAGAACATTAAGTTAGTTGTAACAAAGGGAAAATGTAAGGGGATTTACTTTAATTATTCTATTAGTCTGTTTTCACACTGCTGATAAAGACATACCCGAGACTGGGCAATTTACGACAGAAAGAGGTTTAACGAACTTACAATTCCACATGGCTGAGGAGGACTCACAATTATGGCAGAAGGCAAGGAGGAACAAGTCATGTCTTACATGGATGGTAGTAGACAAAGAGAGAGAGCTTGTGCAGGGGAAATCCTCTTTATAAAACCATCATATCTCATAAGACTTATTCACTATCACAAGAACAGCATGGGAAAGACTTGCTCCCATGATTCAATTACCTCCCTCTGGGTCCCTCCCACAATATGTTGGAATTCAAGATAAGATTTTGAGGGGACAGAGGCAAACTGTATCATTTAACCCCTGTCCCCTCCCAAATCTCATGTCCTCACATTTCAAAACCAGTAATACCTTCCCAACAGTCCCCCAAAGTCTTAACTTATTTTGCAATTAACTCAGAAGTTCACAGTCCAAAGTCATATCTGAGACAAGGCAAGTCCCTTCCACCTATGAGCCTATAAAATCAAAAGTAAGTTAGTTACTTCCTAGATAAAATGGCGGGCATTGTATCTAGGAAGACACAAGGCAGGGGGTCATTGTGTCTAGTGTAGGCATTGGGTAAATACAACCATTCCAAATGGGAGATAAATTGGGCAAAACAAAGAGGCTGTAGGTCCTATGCAAGTCCAAAATCCAGTAGGGTGATCAAATCCTAAAGCTCGAAAATGATCTCCTTTGACTCCATGTCTCACATTCAGGTCACGTAACGCAAGAGGTGGGTTCCCAAGGTTTGGAGCAGCTCCGCCCCTGTGGCTTCCCAGGGTATAGCTCCTCTTCTGGCTGCTTTCATGGGCTGGTGTTAACTGTCTGGGGCATTTTCAGATACACAGTACAAGCTGTCAGTAGATCTACCATTCTGGGGTTTGAAGGATAGTGGCCCTCTTCTCAAAGCTCCACTAGGCAGTGCCCCAGTAGTGTCTCTGTGTGGGGGCTCCCACCCCATATTTCCCTTCTATACTGCCCTAGCAGATGTTCTCCATGAGGGCCTCACCCCTGCAGCAAAATTCTGCCTGGACATCCAGGTATTTCCATACATCTTCTGAAATCTAGGCAGAGGTTTGCAAACCTCAATTCTTGACTTCTGCGCACTTGCAGGCTCAACACTACATGGAAGCTGCCAAGGATTGGAGCTTGCACCCTCTGAATCCCCAGGGCAAGCTCTATGTTGACCACTTTCACCCATGGTTGGAGCAGTTGGAACGCAGGACACCAAGTCCCCAGGCTGCACACAGCCTGGGGACCCTGGGACCAGCTCATGAAACCACTTTTTCCTCTAGGTCTCCAGGTCTGTGATGGGAGGGGCTGCTGCAAAGGTCACTGACTTGCCCTGGAGACATTTTCCTCGTTTGCTTGATGATTAACATTTGGCTTCTCACTACTTATGCAAACTTCTGCAGTCAGCTTGAATTTCTCCTCAGAAAATGAGATTTTCTTTTCTATTGCATTGTCATGATGCAAATTGTCTGCACTTTTATGCTCTGCTTCTCTTATAAAACTGAATACCTTTAACATCACCCAAGTCACTTCTTGAATGCTTTGCTGCTTAGAAATTTCTTCTGTCAGATACCCTATATCATCTCCCTCAAGTTCAAAGTTCCACAAATCTCTAGGGCAGGGGCAAAATGCTGCCAGTCTCTCTGTTAAAACATAACAAAACCACCTTTTCTCCAGTTCCCAACAAGTTCCTCATCTCCATCTCAGACCACCTCAGCCTGGATTTCATTGTCTGTATCATTATGAACATTTTGGTGAAAGCCATTCAATGAGTCTCTAGGGAGTTCCAAACTCTCACACATTTTTCTATCTTGCTCTGAGCCCTCTAAACTGTTCCAACCTCTGCCTGTTACCCAGTTCCAAAGTTGCTTCCACATTTTCTGGTATCTTTTCAGTAGTGCCCCCCTCTACTGGTACCAACTTACTGTATTAGTCCATTTTCATGCTGCTAATAAAGACAAACCCGAGACTGGGTAATTTACAAAAGAAAGGGTTTTAATGGACTTACAGTTTAACATAACTGGGGAGGCCTCACAATCATGGCAGAAGGCAAGGAGGAGCAAGTCATGTCTTACATGGATGGCAGCAGGCAAAGAGGGAGAGCTTGTGCAGGGGAACTCCTCTTTATAAAAACATCATACCTCAGGAGCCTTATTCACTATCATGAGAATAGCATGGGAAAGGCTTGCCCCTATGATTCAGTTACCTCTCATCAGGTCCCTCCCATAACACATAGGAATTTAAGGTGAGATTGAGTGGGGACTCAGCCAAACCATATCAAATATGTAATTAACATTAATTGAATTTGCACATTTAAATCCTAAAACACAAGTGTGGTGATATTTCCCTAAAGCCAAAGTATAAGGACATTTGGGTTTAAAAAAATTAAAATATAAGCACAATTACAAATAATCTTGAAATGTTGTGATAAATATATAAAGTGAGGTATTAGCTGTGTCCCAACAAATCAAGTAATTTCAACACAAAAATTCTGAGTCAGAGGGTATAAATGGACATTTTTCAAAATAAGAAGCTGGCTGGGTGAGGTGGCTCATGCCTGTAATCCCAGCACTTTGGGATGCTGAGGCAGGCGGATCACCTGAGGTCAGGAGTTCGAGACCAGCCTGACCAACATGGAGAAACCCTGTCTCTACTACAAATACAAAAAATTAGCCAGGTATGGTGGTGCACACCTGTAATCCCAGCTACTTGGGAGGCTGAGGCAGGAGAATCACTTGAACCCAGGAGGTGGAGGTAGCAGTGAGCCGAGACTGTGCCATCGCACTCCAGCCTGGGCAACAAGAGTGAAACTCCATCTCAAAAAAAAAAAAAAAAAAATTGAAGCCAACAAATGTACAAAAAATACTCAACACCATTAATAGAGAAATGCAAATTAAAACCACCTTGCACCAGTCAGATGCCATCTGAGATGCCATTTTACACCAGTCAGAATAGCCATTATTAAATGTCAAAAGTCAACAGATGTTGGCAAGGATGTGGTATAAAGAAAACACTTGCACACTGTTGGTGGGATTTTTAATCAATATATTCTCTATGGAAAAGAATATGGAAATTTCTTGAAGAACTAAAATAAGAACTACCATTTGATTTAGCAGTCCCACTACTGGGTATCTACCCAGAAAAAAAGAAATCATTATATCAAAAAGACACTTGCACTTGTATGTTATTGCAGCACTGTTCACAATAGCAAACTCATGGAATCAACCTGTGTCCATCAACAGATAATTGGATTTTAAAAATTCATGATTTAATTCTTCTTAAATAATATTTATATAATATATAATGGAATACTACTTAGCCATAAAAACGAATTAAATCATGGCTTTTGCAGCAACATGGATGAAGCAGGAGGCCACTATCCTAGGGGAACTGACTCAGAAACAAAGTTAAAAACCAAAACTGCATGTGCTACCTATAAAGGGGAACCAAACAATGGGTACACATGGACATGCAGAGTGGAATAATAGACACTGGAGACTCCAAAAGGTGAGAGGTGGAAGGGAAATAAGGGATGAAATATTACCTACTGGGTACAATGTACACAATTTGGTTAAAGGTACATTAAAAGGCCATACTTCACTACTGCAAAATATATTCATGAAACACAATTGCACTTTTACCCCTAAATGTAAAATAAAATAAAATAAAATAAAATAAAATAAAATAAAATAAATTCTGAGTCAGGAAACAAAAATTTTGGTATAATTGTATAGTGTAATATGTGATAATGCTCAAATCAGTGTTTTGAGAGAGTCTACCTTCTGGGTTCTTTGACTTTCTCTAATATTTAACTTGAAATTTTAAAATTAGTAGTAAGCCAGTGGTTTGCCTGACCACATACGGGGGAATGTGACACTATGCAGGCTGGTAACTTCGAAACTGTCTATTTGGCAGGCTGATCTGACATAAAAATTATACCATATTCCATACTGAAATATGTGTTCCTGGAGAGTCATCACCCTTCAAAAAAGAATAGCATGATTGGTCTGGAAAGGCCAATATACATTATGCTGACCCACCTTAAATGGTTTGTACCTTGTAAAACCTAATTGAGCAGTCATTCTAATCTTTATTGATATCTGAGAGATAATCAGCACCTTGTTAAACTGTGCTATAGCATAATTATAAAGTATATAATTTTAAAATAGATAAATGCAAATGAAAGTCTTTATAAATATAAGAATATTATGTTGTGCCTTATAATCTTTTATCTTTTTCCTTAGCAAGTTAACTAAAAGTAGAATAGGGCAATTTTTCATTTATTTTTCTATGGCATTTTAACTTAATGCAATGACATGTTACTTTTATAATTAGAGAAAAGAGAAATATATGAGGAATTATTTGAATGTTGTAGTATTTTATATAGTACTTTTTATATTAAAGAGCATGAGTATACAGTTTTGTGGAAAATTATAATTCAATGGGACTACAAAGCCTAAGTGGTGAGATCTTGCATAAGTGTCTGCTTTAGACTTTAGCAATCAAATTTCCATCTCATAATCAGAAAAGAATAGGGGTTAATTATGGAGCCCAACTTAGTTTTAAGGTCATTCCAAAGATTCAGTGTTGATATAGAAAAATCTGGGCCTAGCCAGGTTGTATGAATGAAAGTGAGATTCATGCCCTAGAGGCAAACACTGAGAAAAAATAATAATTAAAAAATAAAATTAAGAAAACAGACTATCTCCAGGAGGGCTAGACAAATTATGTTCTTGCCCTAAGAAGGTTATACAATAAAGGCTGTTTATTGAAGGCCAAATGTTGAAAGGGTACACAGCAAAAAAACAAAAACAAAACAAAACAAAACAACAACAACAACAACAAATATATATATATATATATATATAATTTTCCAAGAAACCATAAAGTATCCAGAGACCTAACAAAACTCAACTGACCACAGGGGGCCATTCAGTCTGAGACACATTCCTACAGCTACAGAAGCAGAACTAAAGTCAGTCAAAGGCCAAAGATACAATCAGAGAAATGTCAGTTTGAAAAATAGTGAGAGAAAGTAGTATGTGATATGTGTTTCAGAAACTCCTTGGCATTTGCTTGAATAAAAACTTAATGGCTTTAGCACAGTTGCCATTTTCTTTTTAGACAGATTCAGAGAAGAACAGGCAGACAGTAATGGAGCAGGGAGCAATGACCAGAGGGGCCGTTTTGTCCTTGGCAATGAGAGAAGATGGCATCCTGAGCAACCACAGAGGACAATGCCTTCATTTTATCAAAAGACCAAGTTGAATACACCAGGGAAGATAAGAAAGCCCCCACTGAGACATCCTGTTTGTTAGTTTGTTTTTAATAAATTATGAGAAAAAGCAAAATTTGGGGATAAAAGTGGGAAAGCAATTATAGGGGGAGAAAAGAACTGAGCAAAAGTGTTAAGCCAATGCTGAGGAGAGTGGACAAGTAGGATTAGTAAAGAAAACTAGCGATAGCACTGGACAGTTTTGAATAAATCATGTATTTATTTTTCAAGTAATGTATGCCTGCATGGAGAAAGAACCTGCACTTACAAGAGGAGAGGACAAAAGAGAGAGGAAAACACAGATTTGAGTATTTACAATAATTAACCTGAAATCTAACATAGATAAAGACGAGAATAAGGAGAGCTTGTAGATGAAGAGTCAAGAAAATGCTTTTCTAATGGAGCACCATGAATTTGCTGTTTTGATTAAGCTGAAAGTTGGAACACTGAGGAGTATGGAAAACACCTAATAAGCCTCATCACTTAGAATACCTTCCCAATAGTATTAGTTTATTTCCAGTTCATGATGAAAAATGTGGAACCTCAATTGAGTATATTTTTGATTGAACAACTGATTAAACCCCAAATAAAGTGCTGCATTATTATTATTATATGTCCTGCAAATAAATGCTCATAGCTAAATTTCATGCAGAAGCAGCACAATTCTCATTAATATAATAATACAATCAGGACAGGTTTTTAAAAAAAATTTAGCATTAGCTACGCCGTCAGCTATATGAATTTTAGACTGCATAGTTCTTTTAATGCGAAACATACAGACTATATGCTATTCAGTTTCTTGCTAATGATATCAAATTTGATTTCTCTGCTATTCAAGTCCTTTCAAAAGTCTGCTGATGCAGCTGACTTATTAGAGGAAGTGCATGAAGAATGGGTTTGTTCTTGATGCTCAAAAATTTCCAAGATGCATGCTTGTATTAAGTTAGCTCACTGGAAATGATGTACCTGAAGCACACCACCTGAATCCCATCCCCACCACCGAACTGCCTCTGCAGAACTAAGTGTTGGTGTTTGTGCTGTCTTCACTCAGAGGTGCTATTAAAATAGGAAAAAGAGAAAAATGTCTCTTTTTATTAAGAGTCCAGTTAATTTTGATGCTGACTCCACCTCCGTGCAGAAGCCCCCATGATAGATCAGTCTAAGAGGCTCACCAATAAAAGACTACTTCTCTCCATGCAAGAGACGAGTTCTGGCTCTCAGACAATGAAAGTTCTCTCTCCCACATGTTAGGGAACTTATTTGCCCTGTCTGCTCAGTTCCTCACCTTTTTCCTTGCCCTTGGTTCTTTCCCTTGTTTATTTCTTATTCTGTTCTTTCTTTTTTTTTGTTTTCTAAATTTAGTGTAGACCTCCTCAGATTGATTTTGTAACAGTGGATCTACATTAACATAACATAGTAAGGCAACAGCTTATCGTTTGATTCAATCTGGCATCATCAAATGAATTGTTCATTTTTATATCTTTAGTTTTGAAATGATTGTGCAACATCCGGAATATTTTAAAGGAAATCTTCGGTATACTGTTCTCCAAGATACATCAAAATATTAATACACTAAACATAGCCTGCTTAGATGTTTTGACTTTAATGTAGTGATTCTGATCTGTGAAATTAGGAAAAATAAGCACTTACATTAGAATAGTTCATAGAATAGCTATTGTTGTGCTTTACATTTTCTTCATGTGAATTTTCTGTGTCACAATAAATTTAAATGATTCAAGTTTTTAGATACTCAAACGTGCATGTCTATTGGTTTGACAAGAATTTGAAAATCCAAGCTCCTCTGACTAACAATTTGGTATTGTGTTAGAGTGATAAATATAAATACTATATAAAAGCTATATTTGAAAAAATGTTAAATTTAATTTCTGTGGAATTTAAACAGACAGGAAAAAATGAGAAGTAAGCCAAATACTAATAGAAGTTTTTTTTGCTTTTTTTTTTTTTAAATTTGTACTTATATATCGTTTAAAAGAGAAAGCTAATTAAAAATAGGTAAAAATATTTTCCAATCCTAAGTCTCATTCTCCCTAGGGAATCAATCACAGATATTTCACGGTGTTTTAAGTTATTTAACTTTATATTTCTAAAGAACATGATTGATTATACTTCACGTTCTCCCTCCATTATCTCTCCCCTCTCTCCTTCTCTTCCTGCCAACTCTTCGTTTTCAATTCTAGGCATTGTCTATCGTCTGTGTCTAAAGCGTGTTTATATTAGAAGATTGATATTAAATACCTTTTCTCATACTCAGTCCCAAATTGTTGTTTCCCTTCTGCTATACTCCTAATATAATCAGATTAGAATTTGTACGTAAATCCATATTTATTTTTTGTGTTATTATGACTTACAATTTTAATTCACAGCTCTTCTACATAGCGCATGAGGATTTCATTTTCGTTTTGGCAAATTTTAGTTTGTTTTTATTGGTTCATATATTTTTTTCATTTAGTCATATTGTTATTTTTTGTACTATGATTAATTAAATCCTAAACTTTTTGCCAGGAAAATAAAAATGCCCCATCTGTGTCTCAGAACTTTCACCCTTGGTCTTTCCATCATTGTCCTCCTGGTAATCTCCTTCATATCTGTGCCTATGGGTGTGACGTGATGAACCACTTCAATTCGTGTGGAACATCCTCTCCAAGATATCCCTTAGAAAGGGTGCACAGGACAATAATGCATTTTGGTATTATACATTTAGAAATGTCTTTATTCTATCTTCAGTCTTGCATGATATTTTTCTTTTGTACAAGGATCATATTTCCTTAGAATATTCAATGCTTTACCTTATTGCCTTCTATTTTCTATTTTTGCTCTCAATAAATTCTGTAACATTTTGATTTCTGATCATTTTCCTTATTTCTCTCTATAAGCTTATTTAGGGAATTTTATTAATCATTAATTATTTTGAAATTTCTCTTGATACATCTTGGAATTAAACATTTAAAAATATTTATATTTTAAAATTATTCTGGATGCTGACTGTGGTTTATTAATCTGGATAATTTTCTTCTTCATTTCTGAGACATTTTTCTTATTATTTTTCTCCTGTTCATATTTTTTCTTTATTGAACTTGTTATTTGGATATTATACTCCTTGTAATGATTAATATTCCCTATCGAATCTCTTTTGTTACTTGTCTCTGTGTTTTTCTAATTCTATTATTGGGTAAATATAATCAATTTTACATTCCAATGTCTGCTGTGACTTTTAAAAGCTTTTCTATCACACTGTTGGTTCCAAGTTCTTCTTTTGCTTTCTTTTTCCATATCTAAGATTTTTCTCCAGTATTTCAGGACTGATGGCTCATTGTTCAGATATGAGAGTGAGGCATTTAACATATTTGAAGTTCTGTGTGTCTGGGTGGAGACAGGACTTGTTTAATGTGTGGCTCTCGGTCTAGGCTGACTGGGCAGAGTCCTGGACATTTCTCAGAGGACCCTCAAGGTTTAGTACCCGGAGCATTTTTTTTTTTTTCCTAGAAAAATATAATTGTTGCAAAACTTTCTTCTTAGTTCATCTAAATCTAGGTTCTTGTCACACAACCAGGAAAGATTAGGCTCACAGACACATAGAAGGGTGAGGAGTGAAATTTTTGGGGCAAAAAGGATAAAGGAAAAATAACTCTCAGCAAAGCTAGAGAGAGTCTTGCTAGTAGGTTTTCCATCTCACAGATTGAATTCCAGGTCACCACCCAGGAACTGAAGAGGTCAGCCTCCTCCCGCTGTGAATGGCATGAACTTCCTGAGGCTCCACCCCGTCCTCCCAGTGCACAGGTGGGCATTGTTCAGAGAGAATTAGTCAGGAAAGGGTGGGCTTCATCTAGGACGAGCAGTCCAGTTTTTCAGCCTTCAGGCTGTTTTAGGCTTGAAGGCAGGGTTTCACCAGGGATCCTTGGCTGTCTCCTGACGCTATCATAAATTCCCCCAGAAAGAAGTTCTGCAATCACCTGCCCAGAAATTGCAAAAGTAGCTAAGAAGATTTGAGAGAAAAGCAGGTGAGTCATGATCAACTATATAATTTGGGGAACCCCTTGTTCAAAAATTACAAATGTCAAGACAGTGAGAACAGAATACTAAACCAAGACTGGAATTTTTCTAAGTATGAGCCCTGTGTGACTACACATGTTGCTCACGTATGAAGCCAGCTGTGAGGGAAACAAGCTGTGGGCAGACTTCTCATTATTCAGTATGCAGACTGTCAGATATAGTCATGCACTGTATAGTGACTTTTCAATCCCATAAGATTATAACATAGCATATATAGAAACCTGCTATATGGCACTTGATATTGGTATTACAAATTAAGTAGGAGAAATCACTGATATTCAGTAATGGTGCTGGGACACTTTGTTTTTCACATATATATATACACATATATATACGTATATATACACATATATACGTATATATATACGTATATACACGTGTATATATATATGTATATATATGTGTATATATATACATATATACTGTATATATATACATATATACGTGTATATATACACATATATATACACATATATATACACGTATATATACACACATATATATGTGTGTGTATATATATATACCATCTTGATTTGTGTAAATATACTCTATGATGTTTGCATAACAACAAAATCACCTGAGGATGCATTTCTCAGAACATATCCCCATCTTAAGCAATGCATTACTGTAATCCCTATGTTGACCAGAACCTGATGCTGGGCACATCAAAGTTTCTCTATTGCATCTCTCCAGAGAAAGCTCTCCTGTCATCTATTAGCAAGAGCCAAGGACAGTATTCTGGCTGTCCTGGGAGGGTAGTGGGGAAATGGTTCTGAGGTCTAGTGTTCCTTATAAAAGAGTTACAATAAGTTATCCTGGCTTCAGTCTCAGATAAATGTCTTTACTGCATTTAATCATAAATTGAAGAATTTTCATGAAAAAACTGAATTAAAAATTGTTTGAAAACATTTTTAAATGTGATTTAATATTTCAGTTTACCTTAAGCAACTTTAATATATGATGAATTCTCATTATGTATGGTAGTTATGTTTTGTAAAGTCACTGAAAATATTGAATTAATAAATACTGAGCCATTGCTCCTGGGGAATTACTGTCTATTCATATACTTATACATATTTCACATAGATTATACTTATAAATCCTAAAAGCAACTTACCCTGGTAGATTCAATTTTCTTTATTTTACAAAAAAGAAAACAAAATGTAAAAGTTTTAAGAGACTGGCCTGAGGCCTCCCACTAACAGCTGCCAGAATAGAGATTCAGATTCTCTCTTCCTGGCCCCAGAGCAGAAGCCTATTGTACTACACTGCAGTGTCCCCTACTGTCTTTATCCTCTGGTCATCTCTGCATAAGAAATAAAACAGAAAGGCAAGCTTCAAATTTATCTACCTCCTCTCCTTCCACTTTGTATGTCTGCAAATAGCTGTGAAAGTGTCACCAGAATTGGTTCTGGGGTTACAAATACATTTTAGCAAGTAGGCAAATTTGCAAATATAGAATCTGTGAATAATGAAGATTCATTGTACATTTTTATTCTCCACAAAGATTACAAAGTGTATAATAGTCCATACATTTGTGTTACTTTGATACTCTTATTGTTGCTATTGTTGTTACTCTTGTGTTTGCCACAGTGCATCAGTTGACAAATCATTAAATATGAAATCTTTGGTCAGTAGGCTTTCAAACAAATCTTTTCGTCTTAAAATTGTCAATAGTGTGCACTAAAAAGTGTCATTTAAACTACTGCAGGAGGCCGGGCGCAGTGGCTCATGCCTGTAATCCCAATGTTTTGGGAGGTCAAGGCAGGCAGATAACCTGTGGTCAGGAGTTGGAGACCAGCCTAGCCAACATGGTGAAACCTTGTCTCTACTAAAAATACAAAAATTACCCGGGCGTGCTGGCATGTGCCTGTAATCCCAGCTACTCAGGAGGCTGAGGCAGGACAATTGCTTGAACCTGGGAGATTGCAGTGAGCTGAGATCGTGCCACTGCATTCAGCCTGGGCGACAGAGTGAGACTCCATCTCAAAAATAATAATAATATTAATAAAATTAAAATAATAAATAAAATACTGCAGGAATCCCTTTGATGCTGAAATAATGGTCTAAATATGAATAAGAATAGGTACAGATTAAGAAGTTGGTTATTCAACAATTATTTTAATTTTTAATCATTTTATATTTTTCTTAGTCTGCTAGTTAGGAAAATATTCAGTAATTATATCTTAATGAAATAGTTCTGACATTTTGATGGAAGGTTAAAAATAGAAAAAAAATCTCAGTTCCTCAAAATATTTGTAATATTTATTTTGGACATGTAAAACATTTTTCAGCTAGAAAATGCAAATAATAAATACATTGTATTTTTTTTAATAAAGCTTACAGGCTAGGTGTGGGGGTTTATGCCTCTAATTCCAACATTTTGGGAGACTGAGACAGAAGGATCGCTTGAGCCCAGGAGTTCAACACCAGCCTGTGCAACATAAGAAGACCTCGTCTATACAAAAAATTAAAAAATTAGTTGGGCATAGTTTGGTATGCCCTACATGTAGTCCCAGCTTCTTGGGAGGCTGAGGCAGGAGAATGGCTTGAGCCAGGAAGGTCAAGGCTGCAGTCAGCCATGATTGCAACACTGCACTCCAGCCTGGGTGGAAGAGTAAAACTCTGTCTAAATAAATAAGTAAATAGAATAAAGCTTACAACACTATCACTATTGCTTAAATTATATATAGAAGACTTTGGCAACAATTTTGTATTTTCTTTTTAAATTTTAATCGAGATACTTGGGAGGAGTTTTTTTTTCCAATGCATAAATTTGAGTGAATCAAAATATGTTTATCTCATCTTAAAAATTTAATCAGACTTACATCTTTGAGAACAACATAAACAATAAAGCCAAGTAGTCAATAATACCAGATTTAGTTAGTCATTTGATTAAAACTGATAGCTACAAAATCAAACCCATCATTATTTCTAAAAAATACTAGAATTACTAGTTTTCTACTGATTATTTGTTAACTGTTACATATTTAAGTACCACAGAATAGCAAGAAAATAAGAAAAATCATTCCAAATCATACAAATTATATCTGTGCTAACAATATGCAACCACAAAAATAAAACCAGCTAGTGAATAAAAAAAAGGCTACTTCCTCATAGAAAATTATACAATTTTAGCAAGCTTATGTCATCTAACAATGGCATTTACATAATAAAAATTACTTTATATTTTTATATCACCTGTATATCTTTTGATCTAATTTATCACTGCAATTGATAAATCTCAAGAGGAAAGTTTGTTCTGTTAAAATACACACTTTTTTGTATGTTGTTACAACTATCAGAACTGTTGTTTATATTTTCATATGCCAACTTTTCTTAAATTCTCATAAACACTGACACTTATATCTACCTATATGTTTTATAATATCGTGGGATATAAATGATTTACTTTTTATTTAATTACCATTAAGTTGAATATTTTTCCACGAACTAGCTTGCTTTTGATATTTTTATACTAATATAAATGTCTCCTTTGTGAGTTTCCTTTTTAAGTATTTTATCCATGTTTCATTTTTATTGGCTTTTTCACCTTCAGTTTTTATTTCATATATCTAAAAAATAATTTCCTAGATTGTTGTTTGCCTTTCAATTTTTTCCACAATATATGTTTAATAGAAACTGTATGCTAATTACATTCTTTTATTGGATGCTGAGATATTATGGAATACATCTTAAAAATCTCTCTGCCGGCGCGGGGGCTCACGCCTGTAATCCCATCACTTTGGGAGGCTGAGGTGGGTGGATCAAGAGGTCAGGAAATCGAGACCATCCTGGCCAACATGGTGAAACCTCGTCCCTACTAAAAATAAAAAAATTAGCTGGGCGTGGTGGCGCATGTAATCCCAGCTACTGGAGAGGCTAAGGCAGGAGAATCCCTTGAACCAGGGAGTTGGAGGTCACCTTGTACTACCTAATCAAAATTTTAAGTCAAGAAATTAAATATATGACTATAATAAGCTCTGAAATATAGAAGTAAAATAGTAAAAGAAAAGTTGTTTCATGCAAAATAGTGAATAATACTTTAGAATACTACTTTGTTACACTAAAATTTTTCTAAATACTAGGTAGTGGATCAAATTTGTCACACTCAAAATATCAAATATATGTCAATTTGAGAAGCACATTGAAATTTGGACATTGAAATTTAATTATCATTTTGTTGTTTTATTATAAACAACATAAAGAGATAGCTTTATGTTGTATTATTACTTCCTGAAACAGTAAAGGCCCATTCATTTTTTTCTAAAATTATTTAATTCCTCCTAAGTTGCCTATATCTTCTCCTCCTCATCTTCCCTGTGAAGTGGTATGTGAACTCCCAAATCTCACCATTGTTTTGAGAATTTACTTTTTTTCCCTGTGATTCCCCTCTGCCCATAAAAAATGTTTCTACTTTTTCTCCTGCTAATCTGCCTTTTGTCAGTTTATTTCATAGACCTAGTTACTGAACCTCAGAGCATAAAGAGAAAGCATTTCCCTTCTCTACAGTTCTCCATGTTATAATTTAATAATTTCCTGTTATTGAGTCATTAAAATACCTGAATTATTTTCTATTATAAATATCAAAGTATTAAATATATAATGTTTTCACACATTTCTGATTATTTTATTAACATCAACTTTTAGAAATATAACGCTTTTCCTTAAAGGATAAAAACACTCTGATTATCTTAACATATTTTGCTAGATTACATTTGAAAGTGTGTTCCAATTTTCTTTCAGTATTTTGTCTGCAAAAGCAAATGTGGTGCTAAAATTACATGTAAAAGAAAGTCTTTGTATATCCTAAATTTGAAAAATAATTTGGATTTAACATAAATTCTCATTGAACAACATTTTTTTCTGAAAGCACAAGAAAATTTGTGGCCTTTAGGTTATAGCAGTGATTGTCAACCTCAGCACTCTTGACATGCTGGGCCATAGGCTTCTTATGTGGGTGCTGTCCTGATCACTGTCTGGTGTTTTATATAATAGCATCCTTGGCCTATTCTCACTGCATTCCAGTATCATCTGACCCCTCTCTAGCTGTAACAACAAAAAATACCTCCAGCCATTGCCAAAAATCCCCTGGAGGGCAAAGCTGTCCCTTCCTCTCTGACAATCACTTCATTTTAGAGAAATGGGCTCACAGACACGTTACATTCAGAAACTTATCAAATAGTGAGTGAGTAAACAAAGCATTTTATGCAGTCACAGCATACATATGATGATGTGTATACACGCACATCTCCCAGTGCATTTTATATTTGGGTCATATGCTAACTACTATTTTACAAAAATATTTTCTCCATATCTGTTAAATTTATTCCTTAATTATCTAAATATGAAAATCATAGCCAACTGAGAAAGTTGTTTTATATTCATATAGTTTATACTGATATATTATAAAATTATACTATAAAATTGATATACATTATAAAATTAAGAGTATACATATTAAGATAAAATAAGTGATTTAATATTTTAACTCAGAATGACTGAAAGCAACTCATTGCGTTTGGAGAAGAGAGAGTGCTATCAAAATAATAGGAATTCATAAATGTCATGTTCAAATAATGTCTTTTGGAAGTCAATGATAATCGCCTTTGCATAGGGAATAATAACCCTCATTCATCTCTAGAGAACCGACCATGTCTTTAATACCTTTCTGTTAATGAACATGGGGTAGGATAATTTTCAAAGTAAATATACAGACAAAATTATACACATCAATGGCATTTAAAAGTTTTCATACAATATTTCAATGGAATGTATTTTGTAATAATTTACTTCTTCCTGTTTCAGCACTTAACAAATTTCTTGTAAAAAACATTTATGTTTTACTGACTTAACGTTGGAAAATCAACAACCTTTCCAAAAATTTGAGGGTAAAAGTTTTTGAGTAGCTTTTTCATTGGCTTGTGATTACTTTGTCAAAAATTGTCCATCAATAAGAAAATCTATGATACCTGCAGTGTGCCTTTGTCAAAATCCATATTACGACTATAAGTTTCTACAAAACAGTTTAGAGCCTCTCTGTTTTTTTATCTTCTTTAATTCAAATAGACTTTAGAGATAATGTAAAGCACTCCTCCAATTTTATAAATAAATGAATTAAAGCTTTTCTAATTGAGGGTCATGCACATTGTCACACAGCCAGATAAAAGCAGTAGAATGCCTCAACTTTAAAAAACTGTAGGCTGGGTGCGGTGGCTCATGCCTGTAATCCCAGCACTTTGGGAGGCCGGGGGGGCAGGGGGTGGATCACCTGAGGTTGGGAGTTCGAGACCTGAGGTTGGGAGTTCGAGACCAGCCAGGCCAACATGGAGAAACCCCATCTCTACTAAAAACACAAAAATTAGCCGGGCGTAGTGGCGCATGCCTGTAATCCCAGCTACTCAGGAGGCTGAGGCAGGAGAATTGATTGAACCCGGGAGGCAGAGGTTGCCATGAGCCGAGATTGCACCATTGCACTCCAGCCTGGGCAACAAAAGTGAAACTCCATCGCAAAAAAAAAAAAAAAAAAAAAAAAGCATAAAATTAGAGTCTTGTATTTTAAGCTTAATTAAATATTTAAACATAGACAATCTACTTTCCTTGAAAATCAATGGCACCTAATAAGTTTGTCCATTTGAAGATCAAGTAAAGACAGAAACAAGTAATGTCTTTCATATTGTAAGAATTCAAAAATCATTTCGATAAATAATAGAAAGTCAGGATCATAGATTATATTCTGATGTGATAAAGTGAACATCACAGAAATTGTTAAGTGGTTAATATTAATATACATGGCTTTATAAAGCTTTATAGCTTTAATAAAATATTTTAAAAATTATTTTTATATTTACTGTGAATTTGCACCTTTTTATGAATATTTTGGAATTATTATCTCTAAGTTCCAAAGAACTCCCTTTGTGGCATCATATATAACTTTCTACATCCTTTCCAAAATTTTCAATCAGTAATAACTTACTAGTTTCTGAAATAGAACTGTAAGATTAATGGTAAATCAAGAATGTTAACTGAATTAAACATGTTTGATTCCATTTTATGACTATTTCCTTAAGCCCTTCTAATATTATGAAAGGACATAAACCAAAGAGTATTATCATTTTATTTGTACAGTATAAATGCTTTGTTTTTTATAGTCTGAGATACTAAAAGCTTTTCCTCTGAAAGTATTGTGGAGAAAAAGTAATGTCTTCATTTTAAATCTGACCATTTCAGCAAACAGATTCAATTTACGCATATAATCCATATAAGATAGCCTTATTTTGAGTCCATCTCACATTGTGTGTCAATAATAAATAGAAGTATTCATTTTGAAGTGTTTTTTAATGTATGAAAACCAGCATAGAATCCCATACTTTAGGATTTTTTTCCCCTTGTACAGAATGAGATCTAGTGTTTTTTGAACTCAAGCCTTGTGGTGCTGTGTTATTTCAGAAAAAGCTCAGCTGGTGCTTGTCCAGTGGGATGATCTGGCATAGAATAGTATTAAAAAGAAATCACGACACGCTATCTTAAACACTGATAGACAAAAAAGATTTGTTGGTTTATCTTTTATACATATTCAACTCAAAGCAATGTATTCTTTCTCATGAATAAAATTATAGTTTAATCATATCTTTGACAATGCTTTGTTTCTCATCTCATCAAAAATCATTCTTCTTAATTTAATCTAGCACTATATCTGGTTTGAAGTTAAAATATCCACCATCTTAAGATGCTGACTTAGTTGCAAGAATATCCTCTTATTCCTCTCTCACCAGCACATATGAACAAATTTTCAAATTTTAGTAACAAAATATAAATATAATATTTTAATTATAAACATGGCTTCTTTAAAATTTTTTAAAACTCTGTGGTGATGCATTTATAGTATTTGTAAAAATATGCTAAATCTTATAAATGTTCTTCTTAAATTATACTGGTGTTAGAAGTATAGTTGCATAGATCACCATGAAAAGAGGAATAGACAGAACAGTAAAAGAGGCTAATGTATTATATATTGAATTCTTGTTTGGTAATTGGTATGGTTTGGCTCTGTGTCCCCACCCAAATCTCATCTTGAATTGTAATTTCCATGTGTTGAGGGAGTGAGGTTATTGGATCATGGGGGCGGCTCCCCCATGCTGTTCTCATGATAGTGAGTGAGTTCTCATGAGATCTGATGGTTTTATAAGTGTTTGACAGTTCCTTCTTCATATGCTCTCTCTTGCCCACCACCATGTAAGACATGCCTGCTTCCCCTTCCACCATGATTCTAAGTTTCCTGAGGCTTCCCTAGCAATGTGGAACTGTGAGTCAATCAAACCTCTTTTCTTTATAAATTGCCCAGTCTCAGGGTATTTCTAAAGCAGTGTGTAAATGGGCTAATACAGTAATATTTCTTTTACATATATTATTATATTTAATTTTTACAAAAATGTTTTAAAAAATACTATATATGTTAATGGAGAAGGAAAACAAAGGTATCTAGAAGTTGACTATACATGCATATAAACAGGATTAGGAAGATTTGGTTCCAGAATACAAATCAAAGAAATTCCCATTTTGAAACTTAGTATGACTTCCAGATAGAATCTTGAAGGATAATGATGAAGAATAAAAAGAGTAAGATTGGAAACTACAAGAAAAAGGATCAATTAATAGGGATGCAAGAAGAGATTTAAGACATTAGATAGAAAAAGTTAAATTTGATTAAAATATTTTCACATGACAAAAGTTTTAAATATAACTCTTGAGAGTTATAAGAAAAATAAATCTGTTTTAGTTAGAATCAAAGGAAGTTGTCATGACTTAGATAGGGTGAGAAGGCAGTTGGTGAAATTATCAAATTTCTCAGGGGACTTCGGCTACCAGGCTATCCCTAACATAAATTCTGTAATGAGTTTGAAGGAGCAGTTGTCTGAAGAGGACACTAAACATGTTAGGACATATAGAACTACTAGAAAGAATAGGGCAAGTCAACAGGGAGCATGGCAGATTAACCTGATTTGACATTACGGGTCTACTAAGTCTAACATAATTGGACTTACTCCACCTTTAAAGAATCTCTATAAATGCACTTGATAAATAAAATGTCAAGTAAATAGCATCTATAATTTTATTATTCAGACTCCAGTAGGAAAGAGATCACACATTGATATATAAGGATGCTGTATATCATTAATTTTTCAGCCAAAATAAAACTTTCAAAGGTTTATACAGAGTGTATGGTACCCACGAGGGACCATGCAGTAGTTTAGGACTAGTGGTAGCAAACTTTTCACCAACTCTAAGCTTGAAAACTCAAGAGTATAGAAAGGTTAATGGAAACTATATGAAGAAAAGTCTGTCTTAAGAGGAACAGTGGCTTTTATTTAAGTGACAAGGCCACCAAAGTGGCCCGTGAGGGAGATGTACTCTGTGGAATAAACAGTCTAACTCTCCTCTGTTCCTCCATTCTCCTTCAGTGGCTTCCCATTGGTGGAAACCAACTGGAAGTCTAAAGCAAGGGATATAATCTATATAGGCAAAAAGCATGATTAAAGTGCAGAGGAACCCAGAAGACAAATGAAAGGTATTTAACCCAGTAACTCTTTCAGCCACAGCCATGTCTTCTCTAAATGCTATTAGATTCTCTTACTTTATCTCTGCATTTTCTGGATAACCCTTTTATATCTTCTCTTTTCTCCAAAATTTCTTATGCCTTATGTCCAATCCTCATTTTCAGCTGTTTACCTAGTTTCACTGAGAAAATAGAGGCAATCAAAGAGAACTTTCCCTAGCTTCCAGTCTCACAAATATCCCACTACCAGCATAAATGTGTATGCTCTGCCTTTTTAAAATCACCATTGATAAACTAAAGACAAATTATTCATTTTTACATTAGATTTCATATACAGTATTAGTGTCTACTCAAGCATATCACTCTAAAAATCATACTTTTTTCATGCATCATAAATTTTACCTCATATTTAATCCTTTTCACTGACATACTAAGATACAGCTAAATTGTTAATTAAGAAAAGTCCTCTACCAATTGTAGGGAGATATTCTCCATGGGTCTATTACATTTGCACACATCTTGCAAAGAGAGGTACTATTCTTGGTTTCAGATGATCTTTTCAATGATATTTGTATAGGATATTTGTATAGGAATCAGCCAAAGACAATAGAATTAGTGTCTCTTGCTAAGCTAAGGAAGAACTTTCTTTCATCCCAGTACAAAAAACTCAAGTGAGTGTCAGGGTATTTATTCCACAGAGTACTTCTCCCTCAGGGGCCTCTTTGGTGGCCTCATCACTTACATGAAAGCCATTGCTCCTCTTAAGACAGGACATTCTTCATTATAGTTTCCATTAACCTTTCTCTATCCTTGGCTTTTCAGGCTAAGGGTAGATGAAAAGTTTCCTAAACTGAGGTATATTTTTCTGTAACTCACCCCACTGCATATGGAAGATGGGGCTCACAGAAAAGACATTAAAATGCTAAAACTCTGGCTACTTCTGGCTAGTGCTGTAAATAATAAACTTCCATCTCTGACCCAGTTGTCTTGAGTTTTCTACCAGCATTCATGAAACTACAGTAAACTAAATTGTTAAATTAAAAAGCAAGCCAAATTGTTAGATTATAATGAAAATAGACCCTTTACTGACATCAATCCCATTTTTCTGCTACACAATTCTTTGCAGCAAGACTCCTGGAAAATGTTGTCTATATTTATTACCTCTAATTGCACTTCTCCCATTCTATTCTGATTGTCACTCCTCTGCTTCCGTTAAAGTTTGACTGTAAATGTGCTTAACTCAATAGTCAATTCATAGGTCTCATTTTACATTATCTATAGCCAATATTTGATGCTTTTGATCACCTATTCCATTATTTGGAAGCTCTTTCTTTGCTCAGTTTCTAAAACAATGCCATGATGATTTTTGTTCTCCCACACTGGATGTTTCTTCTCAGTATCTTTTGCAGATTTCTCCTCATCTCTGCAGTCTGCTGAGAGTCCAGCCCTTCAGATTAAAAAGGTTGGCATTGAAACATTTCCCATTGCTTTCTACCTATACTCCTTTGACTATTTCTCTTAGTAATATGACTTTAATTATCTATAGACACTGACAGTAGTGCATTTACATGTACATCCCAGAACTTTCTCTTTTAACTTCACACTCATATCCAACTGCTTGACACATTCACTTGAAAGTAAAATTGTCATAGCAAACTTAACATGTCTAAAATGAAACTACTTTTTTTCTCCTCTAAGCCTATCCCTTTCACAACCTTTAATTCTGTATAATGTCAACCACATCTTTAGGTTGTTCAAGCCAAGAACATTAACATTTTCCTTCACTTCTCTCTTCTTCTCACATCACAAATCTAATCTTTCACAAATCCCTTTGTCTCTCCTTCAGGGCAGTTTAGACCTTATAACCTCTTATTATCTCTACTGCTACACCAGATGTAAACCTCCATAATCTCTCATAGGTATCACTGCAATAGCCTTCTAACAGATCTCAATGCTTCTACTCCTCTCACCAATGTTTATCCTTATCACAATAGTCAGAGAAAACCTCCTTTTCTATAAAATAATCTATTGGCCAGGCGCGGTGGCTCACGCCTGTAATTCAAGCACTTTGGGAGGCCAAAGTGAGCGTATCACGAGGTCAGGAGTTCCAGACCAGCCTGACCAACATGGTGAAAGCCGGTATCTACCAAAAAATACAAAAAAAATTTAACTGGGCATAGTGGCACGAACCTGTAATCCCAGCTACTCGGGAGGCTGAGGCAGGAGAATCACTGAACCTGGGAGGCAGATGTTGCAGTGAGCTGAGACGGCACCACTGCACTTCAGCCTGGGTGACAGAACAAGACTCCATCTCAAAAAAAAAAAAAAAAAAAAAAAGAACAAATAAAAAATAAAGATCTATTACTACTGTGATCAAAGACCCCTGTTGACTTCCTAACTCATGGACAAAATCAAGTTACAGTTACCTAGATAACTCTTTACCTCCTATTTTATCTCATGTCCTCTCTAACTCACTTCGCTCAATCCACATTGGCCCTGTGATGTCCCAAAAACTCTGTAGGCACATTCCATCCTCAAGACCTTTATACTTCCTCCAGATATCCACAAAGATTTTTCCCCTATCTCTTAGGACTTGGCTTAAATGTCACCTTCTTCCTTAAATTTGCAATTCTCTGCCCCATGGTATGGCTTATATGTCTCTGTTTTCCCCCTTAATTATTATTTCATATAATTTCCATTTTTACTTAAATATTAGCAGCTATATCATGGGTTCTTTGTGGAAATTATTTAGTCTTTTTTTAAGACTTCGATAATCTTGGCAGTTAGAATAATCCCTTACGCAAAATTATCAAAAAAATCTTAAAATTCTTTTCTTATCCTCGTTACCTGTCTAAATTTGTGACTTCTATATACTGTTTTCTTGTTTTTGCAAAATCTGAGTTTGTTGAAACAATAATGCAAGTATCCATTGAAGAGGAGGGGGAGTGTAGATAGAAGTGCTTTAGAGAAAAGGAAAAAGAGAAAGATGTCTGATTTACAAATGAGAAGAACTCTGAAAGTTGTAATTAGGGGTTGAATTGTGTGCCCTAGAGTGACATATTGAAGTTCTAATCCCCAGTATCTGTAAATATGACCTAATTTGGAAATAGAGTCTTTGCAGATGTAATCATATTAAGAAAAGGTCATTAGGGTTAGCCCCTAATCCAATATCAGCCCAATCCACCATCCATGATTTCTGTCTTTAGAAGAAGAGGAGAAGAAGCATAGGTAAAGAAGGCCGTGTGAAAATGGAGACAAGATTGGAATGATGTATCTACAAGCCAAGGAACAGCAGGGATTGGCAACTGTCACCAGATGCTAAGAGAGGGATGGAACAGATTCTGAACATTCAGAAGGAACCAAACATTCTGACAGCATGATTTCAGACTTCTAGCTTCCAGAACTGTGAGAAAATAAATTTCTATTGTTCTAAGCCACCCTACACGTGGTATTTTGTTATGGCAAGCCTAGGAATCTAATAGAGTTGGCATGTCCAAAAAGAAATTCAATATGTGTCATTATACATGTTAGATACCAAGAGAACAAAGGGAGTGGATGTCTAGTCAAGTAAGTTATATTCTAGACACTAACCACCAAGTCTCACCAGCAACAATCTGGTTACTTAGTATGGCATGTGAGCAGCAGGGCTACTTTACCTGCTTGTATCCTAAAGGTGAGATGGTAAGTTTCCTGATGAAACTTCAGTGAACAAATGATTGACTGATGGGCCTCCTAGAGTTTGACTCTAACTATAACCTTACTGCTTTGAAAATCTATGGAGTAGAGAGAGAATTTAAAAATCCCTTTGTAATGGTGTAAATTATTTTCTTTTTTTAAAACTTTTATTTCAGTTTTGGGAGTACATGTGAAGGTTTGTTTTATAGGTAAACTCATGTAACTGGGGTTTGTTATACAGATTATTTTATCACCCAGGTATTAAGCCTAGTACCCAATTTTTGTCTTTTCTGCTTCTCTCCCTCTTCCCACCCTCCACCCACAAGTAGGCCCCAGTGTCTGTTGTTTTCTTCTTTATGTTCATGAGTTCCCATCATTTAGCTTCCACTTGTATGTGAGAACATGTGGTATTTGGTTGTCTGTTCCTGTAATAGTTTGCTGAAGATAATAGCCTCCAGCTCCATCCATGTTCCCACAAAAGACATAATCACATTCATTTTTACGGCTGCATAGTATTCTGTATTGTATATGTACCACATTTTCTTTACCCAATCTGTCATTGATGCACATTTAGGTTGATTCCATATCTTTGGTATTGTGAGTAGTGCTGCAACGAACATTTACATCCATCTGTGTTTATGGTAGAATGATTTAAATCACTCTGGGTATATACCTAGTAATGGTATTGCTGGGTTGAATGATATTTCTGACCTCAGGTCTTTGAGGAATTGCCACATTGTCTTCCACAATGGTTTAACTATTTTACACTCCCACCAACAGTGTATAAGTATTCCCTTTTCCCCACAACCTCACTAGCACCTGTTATTTTTTGACTTTTTAATAATAGTCATTCTGACTGGTGTGAAGTGGATATCTTTCAATTTGCATTTCTCTAATGATCAGTGATACTGAGTTGTTTTTTTTTTTTCATATGCTCGTTGGCTGTATGGATGTCTTATTTTGAAAGGTGTCTGTTCATGTCCTTTGCCCACTTTTTAATGATGTTGTTTTTATCTTATAAATTTGTTTAACTTCCTTATAGGTGCTCGATATTAGACTTTTCTTTACAACTTTGAAGTTGAATACTTGGATTTATATTTTATTTAAGTATAAGCATTTTAAAATATGCTATGCCACATGCCCTTAATGTTGTCATTGAGATGCATACCTGATGCAAATGTAAAATTATCTAGATTATTGGAAGAAAATATAATGCTGATTTTTCTCAGTTATCTGGACATTACAAGTAAAATGTTTTATCTATGTTGCTTAGGTTTTTGCTTAAGTAATTTTTAAATTTTGCTGCTGTGGAAACAGCATTGACTTTAGGTACCAAATTCATATACTTAAGACTTCATTAGTTTCTTTACTATCACTTAACCTTCAATAACCTGGAATTTTTTGGGTTTTAGTTACCTCTTTAAAAATGTGAATAACAGTACCTAACTTATTAGAAATGTCTAGGACAATAATTTAAAAGTCACCTCGATTTTTTAGAAGTGTTTTTATAGTCTTATCCAAAACAAGAGTCCTCAATCCAATAAATCTTCAAGTCAGCATATTATCTTTCAAGATATTTTGTGAAATATTTTCATTAATCAGGAGTTTAAAGATTTATTAAAGTATCTCAAATCACTAATTGCTACCTATGTAGCAATTTTTCTTATTAAGCACCTCTAATTGTAATAATGGCCAAGATTACTGATTTATATAAAATTACATCCATGTCATTACTTTTTGTTCTTTGTTTAAAGGATTCTATGGAGTCTCATCTAGAAAATTTGAAAGTAATATGTGGTTGAAAGCAAATATATTAAATTCAATTTGAGTAGAGTGACTATCAAACCAGTAAAACTTGACTATAAATGATGAAATCTATTAACTTCTTCAGGAAAAAACTTTTTTTTCTCTGTAAATAGCAGTGATTAGGTCACCTTTAAAGCACAGGACAATGGAGAAGCAAAAAGAAAAATGTTAACATTGTCTTGGGCACTGCCCAGGGGAGAATATGCCCCAGCTTAGGAACAACTCCTTAGGTCTACACCAATAACGATGTGGTTAGAATTTTTTACTGACTTAGGCTGAATGCTACAAAAGCAGATCCTGAGACAGGGACTCATGTACAAGTGATATATTACAAGAATCTGGTAAGAGAGTGGGAAGATCCTGTTAAGGATGAGAGAGAAGTTAGGATAGAGTGAAATGACAAGATGAGTCTGGTTTCAGTGTGACTTTAGCTGCAGAAATTTATGCTTTAGAGTTGTCTTGCACTGAGTAAAGGGAGCTGGCTTTCATATTCTCAGGGACAAAAACAACTAGAAAGTTCTAGCTCTCTGCATTTGTGGGTGAGGGACGGACACTCTAAAGGTTCATAGGCAGTTCTCCACAGTGAGCCATAGGAATGCACTGTTGGAAGCAAATGCCCTCCAAAGTTAGAGGAGGGGGCACACAGAAACAGAAAATGGGATCTGGGAGTGTCTGGGTGAAGCACGACAACGCTTTTACCTCTCTTCTTTTTTCGAGACAGTCTCGCTCTGTCACCAGGCTGGAGTGCAGTGGCACAATCTTGTCTCATTGCAACCTCCACCTCCAGTCTTCAAGCGATTCTCCTGCCTCAGCCTCCTGATTAGCTGGGACTACAGGTGCGTACCACCATGCCCAGTTAATTTTTGTATTTTTAGTAGAGACGGGGTTTCACCACGTTGGCCAGGATGGTCTCAATCTCTTAAACTTGTGATTCGCCTGCCTCGGCCTCCCAAAGTGCTGAGATTACAGGTGTGAGTCACTGTGCCTGGCCCTCTCTTTTTAACTTCTATAGAAAAGTCTGGCTGTCTGAGTTTTGCAGCAGTTTCAGATCCATTAAAATTTATAAGCCCATTTCTGTGGCACTGATTGACTACAGAATACTTAGTTATATCATACAACCAAAAAGAGAGAATACACTACATTTTATTTATAGGCTGTTCAACAGTCAAGTTACTTTTTAAAATAAAAATGAAAAGGGGACTATAATTCTATCTCAAATTTTTTGACTGAGTAATCATTAAGGAGTGTAAAAAAGCATGAGTTTAGGATCCTAAACCACCACTTTAATAAAAATATTTTTCTCCTTACAGGAAAGCACACTATTCTAGTTAGATATTATCAAATGGAAGTGTAATACAATGCAAAGATTGTTAGTCTTTTTTAATGTTTATTAATTTATTTTTTAGAGGAGATAGGTTCTCATTGTGTTGCCCAGGCTGAAATGGAGTGGAAGGATCAAAGCTCATTGCTGCCTCCAACTCCTAGGGTCAAGCTATCCTTGCCTCAGACTCCTAAGTAGCTGGGACTACAAGCACATACCACCATACCCAGCTAGATTTTTAAGTTTGTTGTAGAGATAGTGTCTTGCCATTTTGCTCATGCTGGTCTTGAACTCCTGGCCTCAAGAAACACTCCCTCCTAGGCCTCCCAAAGTGTTGGGATTACAGGTGTGAGCCAGTGCACATGATCAATGATCAGTTTTCATTGTATCATTGAGTAATGCTAGGAACCTAGGAATATTTCAATTACCTCTTCCTGTCCTTTGTATTTTTATCTCTAAAATAGGGATGATAAGTGCTGTCATATCTATTTTACATTGCTGTACTTAACACCTACATTTGTGTCAAAATAATACATTATTTTAAAAAGTTAAAAAGAATTATACACCTCTATTGATGCATCATTATTATAAATAAGTTTGACAGAATCATGTCTACATTTGGATGATGGACTTATATGCCAGACTAAAGTCAAATGACAGAAAAAGATATATTAATAAAGTAGTAAGAAATAATTTTAATTATATGCATGGATCGTATCTCTGATTTCATAGTTACCATGTACCCCAAAGTGATTATGCATTTTCTTAAGGTTCAGTGAATTGAACAATTCACTTTTTGGTAATAATTATCTTGGCATTATTAAACTCTGGAGTTCCACATGGAATGAATCTGAATATTGGCATCTATAGTTACAACACATCTATACCTCAATAAGCCTAATTTTTGCCTTTACAATAGTTAATACTTTGATAGCTGGCAATCTTTCTAAATACTAAATAGGCAGTAAACAATGACTTTCTTTCAAGGTAGTTGGGAAGAATTGCAGTCATATCTCTAAAAGATTCATCATTTACTTTCTTTTTTTCTTGAGTCATGCAGGAGTAAGTTCACAGACAGCTACACCCATAACTGTAAGTTAAGCACTTCATCTTCTACCATATATTATATGAAGTAATACATTTTCCAATTTCTTTCAGTGTAAACTAATAAAATTTCTATACTGGCCTTAAATTCAGCAATTCCACTAAGTTGAATAATTTTATCTTCACTCTGCAGTTTCTTAGACACCTCAGTGTATTTCCTGGGTTTCTCTTTGTTGGCAGGAGTATTTATGCTTTAACCTAGGACCAGAGATACTTTTTAACCAACTTGATCTTTATTATATTGGTGTACAGGTTACTACTTAGGCAGAGATTAACAAGCCAGTGAAAGTGCTCTCTGGGGACAGTGAGTCTACTGTGTTGAGAGGGTCAAATGCATTATCCATTTCAAATTCTAGAGGCCAGAAAACAACTTTAACATGTTCCACCTCCCTCTGCAACCACTGTTATATTGTATACCACTGGACATGCCATGCTTTCTGCCATTATTTTATTTTGTGAAATAATAAAAATTATAAAGCATTACACTTTCAGCAGAATTCAATAATATTAAGTTCTTATTGTCTTTCAAAAAGTCTTTGAGTTGTATAATAGCTTATTCTATTTTTTTATTTTGAGAGGAAAAAAGCATCAGTCATTTATTTTAATGTGTTTAATGTAAAATGTTTTGCAGAAAAAAATCAAGGTTTTTAAGGTATTAAAAGTGAGTAATTAGACAATAAATGTGTTTCAAGATAATATATTAGCACAGTTTTATTAGAAGAACTGCAGTTTTATTTGTCCAAATGTCAATATTTATAGATCTGAAAAATAATTTTTGCTACTTAGAAGTGTAATGGATAATGAAAAAATATTATTAAGATTTGGCAGGCTGTTTCTTATAGAAAAAAGGGTTATAGTATTTATTTATTATATTATTTGGTCCAGCTGTAGGTGGAGTCTAATATTTTCTTAATCCAAGTGTATATTCTATCTTTACCATGACTAAAAGTGGAAATACAGGCTTAAGGGATAATTTACACAATTTTAAAGTAATGCTATCACATAGCAATATTAAAAATATTAAAGTTTTTCCTAATCAAACTGCATCTCTCAAAGTAAAATATTTGGTTATATTCTCAAGTATTTATATGTAATTTTTGTTCTAAAATACATTTATCACTGGCAGTAATTTTCCTTCACCATATCTGATCTATCAAATATAAAATGCAGTAAAACTTGAAATTGTTTCTTGTCAAACCATGGAATACACAAAATTTCAGTGCATATTGTTTATTTTTAAAAGTATTCTTTTCACGCCTGTAATCCCAGCACTTTGGGAGGCCAAGGTGGGTGGATCATGAGGCCAGGAGTTCGAGACCATCCTGACCAACATGGTGAAACCCCATCTCTACTAAAAACACAAAAATTAGCTGGGCATGGTGGCACGTTCTCAAATCCCAGCTATTTGAGAGGCTGAGGCAGGAGAATCACTTGAACCTGAGAGGCGGAGGTTGCAGTGAGCCAAGATCATGCCACTGCACTTCAGCCTGGGTGACAGAGTGAGATTCCATCTCAAAAAAAAAATTATTCTTACATCATAAAGTCTATAGTTTATAACATTGTATTATGCACTTGGAATTTGTTAAGAGAGTAGATTTTAGGTGCTCCCATCACACATACACAAAAAAGATAACTATGTGAGATGATGGATATGTTAATTGGCTTCACTGTAGTAATCATTTCACTGTGTGCACATATATTAAAACATCATCTTGTATTCCTTAAATACAAGTTTAAGAAAGAATATGGCTACAGGTGAAAGATGATTTAGGATTATCCAGGCTTCCCTAAGATAAGCCTGCACAGGCCTTAAAATAGGGAACTAGAAGAAAAAGTTGCAGTCTTACTGGCAATGTGAGAATCACCCAAACTAAGCCAGCCCATTCACCAAGTGTGGCCTGAGAGCTGGGAGGGATTTGACTGGACTCTCTGCTGCCTACGAGTTCCCAGAGCTCCCTCCTGATTGATCTGGATGTTTTAATTGTTCCCTGTATATCCCCAGGACCCAGGATGATTCATAGCATAGAGTAGGATATTAATAAAAATGTGTTGATTAAATACAAAAAAGAATAAAAATAAAACTATTTCAAAATTATTTAAATATTAAAATATACTTTGCTGTTTTGCTAAGAGTTGTACTCCTAATAGTTATAAGAAAACAAAAGCCTATATATTTTCTGTGCCCATAAACTTTCCTTTCCTCTCTCATTCAAGACATTCACTTTCCTTTGAAATCTGACTTCTATAGCCCTAATTACTGAAAATGTTAGAGCATTTTAACCTAATTTTGCTTTCTTATTAAAATATATCACACTGGTTCATATCCAACTTTTATTTTCCTATCATTTTCCGGATAACTTCTAATTCTGCAATTTCACATCAGCAAAAGTAAATGGAATAAAACAAATTCATTGCATGTTTTATTCCTAATAAATAATGACATATATTCAAATATATTCAGTTAAATGTAGTAACTAAAATTATGTGAAAAGATGTGAAATTTGCTGAATATTTTTATAGATGAAAAATTTTAGGTAACTCATTTTGTTTCCTAATAAATGGAAAATAAAAGTCAAGTTTTTTTTTAGTTACTTTCCACATGTTATTTATTTTTGCATCATTATTTTTTTAAATGATCTAAACATGACAAAACCAAAAACTGAATATGAACATTAAAATTAACCAAACCAATTTCCTAATAAGTCAGGTGCTACTTTTCAGTTGCGGATTTTTGACACTGTTCACCTAGTCTCACCTCAACCAGATGTTCATAAAATCTACATTGTCACAACTTGTCACTCTGGAATTATTCTTGCTTCCACAGGTGTCATATAAAAGTCTTGACTCTCTGAATTTTGTGCTATTGCTTCACATGAACTTGCCTGGTTATTTTGCTTTAATACTTGACCTTGTATTATATATCTTTCTCTTTATATATCTTTGACATTACAGCTGGACTTTGGAAAGAAGTGAGTCTGGCAATGCTCTTTTTTGTAAGTCATGTCTTTGACATTGTTCTGTCTACTGACCTACTGCTTATGTAGACTTTTCTCTGGTTCTACTTTGTTATTTTCTTACTGTGTTAGAACTAACAGCCTTATTATGGCTTTTAACTTTTTACCCTGTAGTTGGTTTTATCCTTGATTGTCACTTTCCAGTAATTTTTTGTACTTACACTGATATGTTTAATTTTACCGAATCATCAGGTTTATATGAACTCTCTTAATTCCAGGTCTTTATTTTACATTTGCAATATGGAATGATTCAAAACATCAACAATTATTAATTATCTGTTGAATTTACTGCTGATCATGATGGAATGACATGAACTACTAGGTGTACCTTCCCATTTTAAGCATGAGAAAACATAAGAAAACAAAATATGTCATGTTCTTTTATTAAAAATCGTTAGCATTGATCCTTAACAAGAGAAAATCCTAGTGTTATTCCATGTTACCTCCTAGAGGGTATCCAACAGAGTCCAGAAGGCTCCCTGAGTTGAGGACAGAGTTCAGAATTCAGGGAGGCTAAGTCAGTTAGAATTTACAGAACAGACTAGAGAAGAAAATAAAGCATCACTATGAGGCAAGAATTGCAAAGACAGAGGTCCAGAGATCTGCACACGACTCATTTGATATTTAAATTGAGTCCTGATTAGTACCTGTAAGAGGAAATCACTTGAAGCCAAGGAAACAACCACTGGTAATGAAACATCAGAATAATTATTAGAGAACAAAGAAGATGTCTTAGAGTGTTTTCTGCTGCTATGACAACATACCACAAACTGGGTTGTTTATAGACAAAAGATTCATTTGGCTCATCGTTCTACAGGCTGGAAAATCTAAGATCAAAGGGCCTTCTCGTTGCATCATAACATGACAGAAGCACAAGTGAGCATGGGAAACAGAGAGAGAAATGAGGCCAAAAGTATTGTTTTATCAGGGGCCCTCTTTCCCTGTAAGGGAATTAATACATTCATTAGGACAGACTTCTCATGACTTAATCACCTCTTAAAGTTCCCACCTCCCAAGCATTGTTACAATGGCAATTAAATTTGAACATGAGTTTTGAAGGGGACATTCAAATCATAGCAGAAGGTGAACAATATTTCATGTTCCCACCAGCCAGAGTGAAAAAGATCTCATAATACGTCAGGCATCAGGTAGAATATTCAGAAGGACTTTTCCTCTGTATAAAGTAAAATTTAACAGTAAAGACTGCTCTGGTCTTGCCTAGCAATAACTAGATGCAAGCTTAAAAAGGATAAAATTGATTCCGTGTAACTTAACTGCTTCCTGAAATAAAGCTCAAGTATATTTGAGAGAACACAAAAAGATCCAGCTACAAACAAGGTAAAATTCACCTATCTAGCATCCCCCCCAAGTTTATCATGAATACAAAGAAGAAGAAAATACAATCTGTAATGATAATACAAATATGTCAATAGAAACAAACACAGAAATGACAAAAACAATAGATTTAGTGAACAAGGACAATAAGAGTTAATATGACTATATTCTATGTGTTCAAAAAGATATAATCATTTATACATTAAGAAGAAAAAATCAAATTTAAGTTTGATTATGTTTTTAAGTAGATAAAATACATCAAACTTGTTAAGATGAAAAAAACAATTTCTGGCAGGAAATATACATTTAATAGGATTATTATACATCAGAGGAGATTAAATACTACAAAAATGAAGATTAATGAACTTGAAGACACAGTAGAAACTGCCCAGGAAAGGAGAGAAAAGACTGAAAATAAGAGCAAATCATCAGTGAACTGTGGTCCAATTTCAAGTGCACTATTTTATGTAAAATTATCATCACTGAAATAGGAAAGGGGACAAAATATTGGAATAATAAATGTTTTCAAATGTGGTAAAAATAAAAATCTTTGTATCTAAGAAACATAACAATTACAAATGAAAATAAATAGAGAAAGCTATACCAAGGTCCATTACAATTCAATTAAAAAAAAAAGAAATGTAAAGTAAAAAAGAGAAAGCTTTAAAAGCAGCCAGAGAGTGAAACTACGTCTCTACTAAAAATACAAAAATTAGCCAGGCATAGTGGCAGGTGCCTGTAATCCCAGCTACTTGGGAGGCTGAGTCAGAATCCCTTGAACCTGGGAGGCAGATGCTGCAATGAGCTGAGATCCTGCCACTGCACTCCAGCCTGGTCAACAAGAGCTAAACCCCATCTCAGAAGAAAAAAAAAAAAAAGCAGCCAGATAAATTAAGTTATATTATCTATAACGGAAAAAGATTATCAACTACAGCAGACTTGTAATGAAAATACTGTGAGCAAGAAACTGAAACAACACAATTAAAGTCCTGAAATGGGGGTGGAGTGTGAAGTTAATATAAAATTCCATTTCTAGCAAAAATATATTTCCAATATAAGGATTCAAAAAAAGGTAAAAATGTGGGTAAATCAAGATACTTTTGCTGTTATTTTTTACATCGCTTTCAATGATAATTAACTAAAGTAAACATAATGACAATGTACTGTAAGATTTATTACATAGGTATAAATAAAACAGCAGTGCATAGGATAGGCAAGAGAAAATGGACATGTTTGGTTGTAGGGTAAAGTTGTACACTATTCCAAAATGGACTATATGTTAAGTGGTAGGAGATTGCTTGTGTAAGTGAAAAATATATTTTATATACTTAACATAATTAATAAAAATAGGACAGAATTGAATCATATATAAATAGTGCACTAAGATAAGGAGAAAAAAGTGGTTAAAAATGGATGGAATAAATATAAAACGAATACTTACCAACGATAAATTGACCACAGACTTATCAATAATAAAATTAAATTTAAAATGTCTAATCTTCTCAATAAGAGTCAGAGATTGTTACACTGGATTAAAACATAAGTATCCAATTACATGGTGGCCACAAAAAACACTTTGAATATAAAACCACAAATAGTTTATAAGTGATAGAATGGCAAAAGATATAAAGTGTTAATTCTAAACCAATAACAGCTGAGTGGCCAATGAATATCTGATTTTAAACAGTTTCAGAAAGAATATTTTCAGGGATAAAGTCATTTTATTGTAATAGAGGGTTAATTAAACTCGAAGCAGAAGACAGGAATTGATAAAAAGATGAACAAAGGAAAAAATGGACTTGAAAACAAATTTTATGATAAAACAATGAAATAAAAAAATTGGACTTTTGACAAGATTAGTAAAATCTTTACACTTCTAGTCAGACTACTAAAAAAATAAAAAATAAAAAAGACATATGATATTGAGACAGGTAGGAGGGAGAGGGTCCTCAGAGAATCTCCAAGGAGCCTGCGCAATGGGAATGAGCACTGGGGTGGAAACACAAGTTCGTGCCCTTTGCAGTAGGGAGGAGCCGGCCCTTCCTTCACCTGTGCGGAACCTGGGATTCACAGGCCTAGGCAGGAAGCACTCTAGCAGGAACTCTGGCCTAGTGGAGTCTCAGTCACCATTAAAATTGTCTGCAAGCCTGAATTTCTGGGGCCATGGGATGGACAAGGACCCCATCCTTAGCCGAACTAAGTAAAGTCCTACAACATTTTTGGCGTGCAACGTCGGGGCTTGAGAAGCCGTGAGTGAAATGGGGACTCAAAACCTCTCACTGTGGGTTCTAAGCCTTTCCATCCTCGGACTTCTGAGGTTAGAGGAACCAGGCCCCCCACTCCCGTTGCGGCTGGGAGTTGGGAGAAAGGCCCTTACTGGGGACCGACCAACCAGCAGCAGCTCCCTGTCCTTACCTGCTTCATGCTGGGGCTGGGACGCGTGGCTCAAGGGTCTTCGCACAGCCAGCTTGCGGTCTCCTCCTTCCCCTACCCCAGCCAAGGGGTTCTACTCCATTGGACAATAATCGAACTAATCTCCATGGTGGACGAATCAGTTGCATAGGAATGAGAGGCTCTTCCTCAGGTATTTTTAAACTGTTTATTTTCTTTTCTGTCTACCCTGTCGGTAGTTAACTTTTAAAAGTTTCATTTTCTTTTAGAAGATGTTGTGCTAGACTAGGGACCTCCAACATCTATCGCTGTATTCTCTGGAAAGTTTTGGTTGTGAAATCAAGCCTCCATCTTGTATTACATCCTGAGGGAATGGCTTGTAACTCCCCCAGCAGGGCTTTGTTTAGCAATCCCGCCCTAGGGAATAAGATTCTTTCTGGTTTGATATATGCCTGCTGTCTTAGCCCTGCCTCTTAAAGGGCCCCACACAGTGACTGGGTTTTCTTCTGTCTGTCTGTGTGTGTACTGTGCGTGATGTCAGTCAAAAGAGCTCTAATTAATTTGGTCTGAAGAAAGGCAAGCGCTTGGATCTAACATTTTTAAAAGGGAAGTTAAAAGCTGTGGTACCTTCCGCTTCACGTGTTTGTAATGTTTGAGAAATAAAAACAGCCTTAAAGATTATTGGTAAAATGCAGGTGTCATTAAAATGTAAATGGGTGAACTAAACTATGCAGGTCAGATGTAAGGTTTGCTAAGTGTTTTGAGGTTGCAAACTGGTTTTTGGGTTTTGAAAAGTATTTGATTTGCCGGCTTCACAACTGATAAGGCCCAGGGAATTTTGGAACTAACCATGCCCTTAACTAAGAAGGTAAACCTTGGCTGCAGCTAGCACAGCATTAAATAGATTTACATACTTACATGCAAGGTACGTGAGAACAGTAAAATGTGTTTTTGTTTGTTTTTGTTTTTTTGTAAAAGGTTATAAGAAGGCATGGAAATGTGAACTTTTGCCTAGGGTTAAAGGATTGTTTTAAATTAGGAAAATTCTGAAGGTTCAAAGAAGTGGTGGAAGAATTGTGGAAATTAATCTTGCAGAAGAGGGTCTCTATATGAACGTATTAGCCAAATTCAGAAGGGTATTATATGGTTTTTCTATCAATTGACAATTGAAGTAAACACACAAGGTATTCTTAAAACACTATTCTGCTCTTTGGCAAAATTTATAAAGGGTTATAAAAGGTTTTTGCTTCTTTAAAATTTCTGAGTCATCATTTTGGCAAAATAAATAATTTATGGTTACCTGGAATTCTGTTTCATAACATCAAATGCTTTAAACATATTTTAAAGGCTTCCCCAAATCAAACTTAAGTTACAAAATTGTCTTTCCTGACACCTGGCTTTTTGGATACTTCCAAGGGCCCCTGGAATGTCCAGAAAAGAAAGGTAAACAGGATTATCTGATATAATGCTAATATTTGTTCCAAAATTGTATGGGATTTCTAAAATTCTAATTCCTGAGTACATGCTATCAATCACAATTAAGGTTGTTTTGTTAAGTAATTGTAAAACACAAAGATAACCAAACTTCTTTGTCAGTTGTGTTTCTCACTTTAACTACCCTGAACATTTTGCTATTCACAGACAATTGTCTTGATGTATGCTTTTCAAAAGATGGCTTATAATAAGCTGTAGAACTCTGATAGGTGTTCTCAAATACAATTTCTAAGGTATTTGAGACAATCAGGTTCCTGATAACTTTGGAGAATGTAACATTGGAATAAAGGAAAATATACAGGACTCGTGAAGAGATGAAATGTTCACAAATATCAAGCGAAACAAGAATTAACTAAGTGGACTGAACTCAAGAAGCTGAAGCAGCCTTTTGGACTTTTGCTTGGAATATTGCTTATCCTTGTTTTGTTTTTCAGAGTCAAGGAAACTTATTTTAAACTATTTATGGACTTTAATAATTAAGGTATACTCCTATGAACCAAATTTGGAGCAAGATTATTTCTCTCTGCTTGGTTCCTCTAGAGTTTGGAAACTATCTGTGAGTATTCTTAACTTATGGCAATACAGTTGTTTGCATCAGTGCAATAAGAATTCATTTTTTTCTTTTGTAACAGGACACAATTGGAAAAACTAGGTATTTTACCAAGGCTTTGACTGCAAGGGTATGCTTCCCTTTAAGGAGTCGATCTTGACTTGCAGAGCTGATAAAAGCCCTGTGGGGAGGTTGGCGTCGTACCCTTGTCTATGCAGTCCCTGTACAGGGTTCCTAACCTGTGTTCAGTAAAGAATGTCACTTTCTAACAGGTCCAGGAGCTCCAAGTTTATCTTGGGACCTTAAGAGGAAAGGATCACCCAACTCATAGGTGTTTGGGGATAAAACCATGGGTGGGCTTGGATTTAAAAGGTTTTATCTGAGATTTCTTGGGGAACAGAGTTCCATCAAAGCCAATCCAAAAGGCCTATGTAAAAATAAGTATTCTTGCTGCACTTTATGCACATAATCAGGTCAATTATAAGACTAAAGTCTATTTACCAAACCAGTCTGTCCTATGATTATTTGTTTCTTAACAAAAATGAGGACTGGAGAGAGAGAAATCCTGTTTCAAAATTTATCATATATTTGTTATTAAATTCTAAACTTACTAGATGTTTTAAGTTTTCACCTACATTTAGATTAACCCTGCTTGTTCCTGTAAACCAACCAGCAATCTCTGATTGCAGCTGAGAAAGAACAAAAGGGATGGGTAATGCGGGAACCTGGATTGATATTCTAGTTCTGAGCAATTATCCTGCAAATCCTGTCAGGCAATTGGAATAAATAGGATGTCCATCACTCAGAAGTTTCCTTTCCATAAAGTAAGACCAAGGGAGCTAACCAAAGTCAAGCACCATGCACCCAAATCTTAGCAAGCATAACTATAGCTACCAGTTATCTGGGTGTGTCACAAGACATCCTTTTATCTCCCTTGTTGGAGGAGGACTCAGTTCCACAGTTTTACCTTAGCATTTGGCTTACAATAGGGAGTCCGTGCAACTCCCTGAGACACATTTTTGTTCCAAACTCACTTCCAAGCTTTGCGTCACAGCCCTAGGAAAGAAAACTGGATCTAAGAGATCCAGAGGCAGATGGCAACAGAAGTTAAAATGCACAGTGCAGGTGAACATAGCTGATTCCTGCTGATTAAGCCAAGGCCAAGCTTCCCCTTTAATGGATAAAGGCCGTATTAGTATCCATGGCATAAATGAGGTCTAGGAATCTCCAAGGCTACTCTGATGGTAGCGGGGATAGAAGCATAGGTGAGAGGGGATAAATCCTATTCTCTAGGCCTTCCCTGCTTCGTGGGTGCAAGCCGCTTTGGCACTCATGGTGGGACCTGCCAAGGTCGCTGGAACTCAGGGATGCAAGGATGGAAAAGGGAAAGTGGATGCTCTTTCCTCTCTCCCTCATGTAGCCTGGTATCTGCTGGGAAGAGAAGGAACCCAGGGATGCCTGCCCCTCTCTTTCTAGATGGGTAGCCATTCGTCTTCAGCCTGTACCCCTTTCAAATGCATCCTGAACCCCTAGAACTCCTTTAAAAAATGCTTTCTTTTTTCTTCTCTCTTCTTCGGTTCTCTCTTCCCTAATAGGTAATTGTGTCTCTGTACTACAGGACACTCCTCTCAGATGCATCCTCCAAATTGGAAAGAGTTAATTATTCAAACCTTAAAATGGTTGACTTAGGATTGGGCTCAGGGGAAGGGAACCCAGAAGCCCAACATGCCGGCAAAAGGGTAGAGTTTCTTACCAATCAGGCTTTTGGCCTTCCTGTGCAAACTGGTGAAAGGCCTTGGAATTTTTGAGATTTCCTTACCCTTCCCCTTGTTTTATTTTGATACGTGTTTTCTAATAGCCCATTTTGTCTGTTCTTGCCTTCAACCCGTCAAACTCCAAACAATCATGCAACCAGAGCCTCTGATGATGGCCGCATCTGCTGGGAACCCTTAAATAGGCCCAGGAGGGAGCTCTGACTGCTGTTTCCCTAAAACAGCGCCCCCTGTCAGAAGGAGCAGTTAAGATCGATCTTCAACCTTATCCTTATTCTAGTGGCAGTTAGATGTACTTCTTTAGAGTGGGAAGTAGACAGCCAGGTGAGAGGGGGTCCCCGGAGAATCTCCAACCAGGCTGCGCACTGGAATGTGCACTGGGGTGGAAACACAGAAGTTTGCGCCGTTTGCAGCAGGGAGGAGCCTGGCCCCTTTTCTTCCTGTGTGGAACCCAGGATTCAGACAGCGAGGCATGTAGTGCTCTAACAGGGACCTTGGCCTAGTGAGAGTGCCTGTTTCCCCCATTTTTCCTTTTCACCCAATAAAACCCTGTCTTACTCACCATTCAAATTGTCTGCGAGCCTGAATTTTCATGGCCGTGGGATGGACAAAATCCCCATCTTTAGCTGGACTAATGAAAGTCCTGCAACAATATGAATTATCAATATCAGAAATGAGATAGAATACATTACTACACATACGACAGATATTAAACTCATAATCGGAAAACACTATAACAATGAATTAAACAAATTTGTTAAAATGAATGTATTTTTAAAATGTGCAAACTGCTTATACTTACCATGAAATAGATAACCTAAATAAATCTAAATCCACTAAGGAAAATGAATTTTGTAACTACAAAAATTACGAAACAAAACATCAGATCGAGATGCTATCAGTAGTGAAGTGTAGCAAACATTTAAGGAAGATTAACACTGGTTTCATACAAATGTTTGCAAAAAAATGTTTTAAAGGAGGAAGCAGTTTCTGTTTTATTCTGTAAGGCCAGGATTACTCTAATACCAAAATCCAAAAAATGTAGTGGTGAACAGACTTTAAGGTGGTTCTCATGATTTTCATTTACTGCCTTTGTGTGTGGAAAGGACCAGTGACTTGCTTCTTATCAAAGAATAAGACAAAAGTAATGTGTCTAACAACTACAAGAAAATGAATTTTACCAGCAGCCTGAATGACCTTAGAAGTGAACCCTTGTCCATTTAAGCCTTCAAATAAAAGACCAATAATGGTTGACAATTATAGATTGCAGAAGATGCAGCTAAGCCATGCTCACTTCTGACTAACGGAAATTGTGAGGTAATAAATGCATGTTGTTTTAAGTTGCTGCATTCCTGGTAACTTTTTAGGCATATAAAAAGCTAGTACAAAAACATTGTAAGAAAATAAAACTATATACCAGTATCCTTCATCCTAACTCTAAAACAAACAATTTACTACAGCAATTTATTAGGGAAGCCTTACAAAACGATTGAGTGGCATATACAACAGGAATTTATTTTCTCACAGTTCTGAAAACTAGAAGTCTGAGATCAAGGTGTTGGCAGTGTCTTTGTCTCTTTGGAGACGTGTCTCCTTGGTTTGTAAAAGGCCTTTTTCTCCCTAGGTCTTCACATAGTCTTTCTTCTTTGCATATCAGTGTTCTAGTCTCTTCTTATAAAAACACCAGTCATACTGGATTAACACCCAACCTCAATAATCTTACTTAACTTTATTTACCTGTTCTAAGACTTTATTTTCAAATGCAGTCACATTCTGGAGGTTAAGATGTCAATATATAAAATTTTGGGGTGGAAGGGCTCATTTCAGCCCATAACAGGCATAAACTTTCATAACAAGATTTTAACAAATCAAATTGAACAAGATATAAAATAGTAATTTCTCCTAACCAAGCAGGATTTATCCTATGTATTTAAGATTGGCTCAGCAATTAGAAATTAATGATATTCTTCATATATAAAAATACAAATAAAAACCATGTGATTATCTTAAGAGATTAAAAAATACATTTGTCTAAAATATAACATCCTGTCTTGATAAAAACTCCCAGCAAAGTAAGAATAGAAAAGATCTTTCTCAAAATGATAAAGTACGTCTCCAAAAATCTACAGGTAGCATCGTATTTAATGGTGAGAATTTGAATGCCTTACTGCTAAATTAAAAATGAGGCAGGAATATCTGGTCTCAACACTTAGAGTAAACACTTGTAGTAAACATAACACTGAAGGTTCTGATGAGTGCAATAAAGCAATAGAGCATCCACTCTGAAAATGAGAAATAACTGTCTTTATCTGAGGGTGACGTAATTGTCTACCAGTCAGTTATATTTCTATATACTAGAAATAGACAATTTGAAACTGAAATTTTAAAAAAGCGATACTATTTATAATAGCATAAATAAATAAGTGAGGGACAAATTTTATAAATGATAGATATACCAGACCTGTAAACTGAAAACTACAAAACATTGCCAAGATAAACCAAAGAAGGCATAAATAACAGAATGGTATACAATATTTACAAATTAGAAGGCTCAATATTGTTAACATGCCAATTATCTCCAAATGTTCTGTATACTGAAACCAATTCCAGTGATAAGCCAGCAGGCTTTCGTCTGCTGAATTTTATTTGGAAATGCAAAGTCAAATTTATCTAAAAATGCAAAAGACCCAGAGTAGCCAAAACAAGTTTGAAAAAGACCATACTTGAAGGACGTGTACAACCAGATTTTAGGATTTATTTTAGAGCTGAATAAATTAGGAAAGTATGATATTGGCATAAAAATACACACCAAGATAAATTCGAATACAGAAACTAGCTATAGGCCCATATATATGGTCAACTGATGTTTGACAAAGTTCCATGGCAATTCAATAGGGAAAGGTTATCCTTTTCAGCAAATGATATTGAAACAACTGGCTATCTGTATGTAAAAATTAAATAAATAATGAAATGTAACCCTTAGTATATACATAACTTAACTTGAAATAGACCATATAGCTAACTGTGTAAGTTGAAATTGTACAGTTGCTAGAAGAAAACACGGAATAATTTTTTGGTAACCTACACTTTGACAATTTCTACATTTTGAAATTATACAGAAAGCATGAACTAAAAATATAAATTAAATTTGACTTTATAAAATTTGAAAAGTTTACTATTCAGATAACACTGATATGAAATTAAAAAGGCAAGCCACAGACAATAAGAAAATATCAAGCTTCTATTTAGACAAAAATTGCATCATGAATATTAAAGAACATATTGATATTATGACTCAATATTAAGAAGACAAACTATCAAGTAGGAAAGTAGGCAAAATATTTGAACAGACACTTCACAGAAGACACAAAAATGGCAAAGAAGCACAGGCAATGACATTCAATATCATTCAGGAAATTCAAATTAAACTACAAAGAATGTTTAATACATACCTACCAAAGTGGCTAAAATTAAAAATACCATTCTAAATGTTACCAAGGATATGCAGCAACTGAAATTCTCATACGTTGTTGATTAAAATGTGAAATAGTACTATGACTTTGGAAAGCAGTTTAGCAACATCTGTAGAAGTTGCACATACACCAAACATATGACTCAGAGATGTCACATTTATTTGCCAAAGAGAAATCAAAGTGTATGTTTGAATGAAGAATTTTACCTAAGCCTTCATAGCAACTTTATTTGTAATTAGTAGAAAATGAAAACAACCAAATGCCCTTCAGTGAAAGAACAGATCAACTGTCAAATCCGTTGAGTGGAATACTACTTATCAATAAAAATAAATTATGTTGACATGCACACACAGCATAATTAGGCTGAAGGAAAGGAATCAGATAAAACAGAGTACTTAACTGTGTGACTCCATTTATATTATTTCTGGAAAACGCAACCTAGTCTATGAAAAATGAAAGTCAGTGGGTGCCTGAGGAGAGGCTGTTAGAAGAGTTGAATTTAAAATAGGCATGCAGAAACTCTTGGAGAGTGAGGAGTGTATTCATAATCTTAATTGTCAGTATCTTTTTATGGAAATATGCCAGAAATAATCAAATTAGACACTTAAGTATGTGCAAGTTATTTAATGACAACTATAAAGAGCTAAAAAGATCAGGTTATACTAAGTTCTATGTACTGAGAAATAACACAAATTAAATATTTGATTCCAAGTGATAGGAAAAGAGCTATGAAAAACTATGCTTACAGTACTGTGAGAGTATGGAGAATCACCACCCAACTCAAACTGGCAAGGGTGAGCAGTGTCTGTTCCACGAAAATATTGAAAGTCAAAATAGAACTAGAAATATGTACTATTCATCATATTCAAAATGACAAAGAGCATTGCCATTGCACTTATTTTACTTATTATGCCCCATATTGATGATCTGTTTTCACTGTGCTCCAGTATTAATTGTGTTCAATTTTTAAGATTACTGATTTAAATCAATGTTTTTCTATTATCCATCTATACACAAATAGAAAACAAAATCTGTCTCACACGGTAGAAAAAAGTCTTAATCAGTATTGCTACCTGCAAAGTGCAAACTAAACAAAAGTATGGTGTCAATATGAAATTTAAAAACCATACATGAACAAAAACGGATCAATAAATTGCTCCAATTTCAAAGTGTGATATATTAACATTCTCCAGAGATGGGATATAAAGTCACAATAATTCTTTTAAAGATGCCTACCCCAATAGATTATATAACAATTAACTAAAAATATTTGTCATCATATTCTGTTATGTTGTAATAAAATAAAAAGACAGATAATATTAAGTAAAAAACACTTCCAAGAGCAGTGGCTTTCCTTCCTTTTAAAATTTCTAGGTCACCATACATCACAAAATTCTTAGAGACCAGTTAACAGCATGTATTATTTTTCTATTTTTACTGGAAGTTATTTGAGGTTTGCTGCATACCAGTGATGTAATCTAAATTAATGTATTAAGAGGGGCACTGAGAATAACAATAATCAAACAATTATTTTGTTTTACAATCACGAGGATTAAAGCAATGATAGGTATTTCACATTTATTCTATTTTATGTAAACCTATCTTTTTTGTATCATCCTAGAATATTGCTTCTAATGACTTACACTTAATATTTTTTAACTAACAATTCACAGAAACTCTTTTTGTAGAGGTGTGCTTTTAGAATAGGATGTGAATAGCAAAGATTTTTTCTCAATGCTTCCCATCCTTCTCTTTTTCTTGGAATTCTATGCAAAACGTAAGACTCTGACTAAAATTAGTTTTGTAAGCCACAGAGCAAGAATAAGTATGTATATGTATGTATAGAAACAAAAATATTCAAGTAATTTTTTCAGAAGTCAAGTTGTAGTTTGAATTTACATTTTATGAGATAGTTCATTTTGAAGAAACCATTTTAATATTCCTGTAATTAAACCATTGAATCCATTGATGCTGAGATTCCAAACATGAAAATAGCTACATATGGGACGTGGAGACACTCTTAGACTAGAGAGGATGCACACAGTTCCAAAAGCACATATTTCACATGCAAAGTGGTGAGTCCTATAAGAGAAAAGCATGAAGCATGAGAGCCCAGATAAGACAGCATGAATTATGCCTTGAGCAGAGCAAATAGCTAGGAAAGTCTTTTCCAAAGAAGTGACATTTGAGCTAATATGCCATACATATTATTTTTTAGGCTATGATAAAAATAAAATTATTTGGCTGATTTTATTATTCCTACATTTCTATAGATATTCAGAAAGCAAGGAAAATGCTTTCATGAAGAAACACCTCTGTTTGCTGCTTTAGGACTTTTTTTTTGAAATTATTCTCATTAGCATTAAAATACCAAACACACGTATTTTATATTTAATGTAAAATACATTTAGAAATTGTTACTGTCCTCCAGTTATTTTTACCCTGTCCCAGATGTCATTTGAAATTCTGAAGTTTTCAGATCTTAGAAAGGTAATATGCATATATAGTAATGAACTATATATGAACCATAAGTGCACCATAATGTGTGTGAGGTCTGGGCAACACTCTTCAAACACATTGATTTTTCTGTGATAAAATGTTTGAGAATTCACAATGAATATATAAATACAGACTGAGTTTTTTTTAGTCCATGTTTTTCTATCAATGCATATACCTCAAACTTAAAGAATGTTTCAGAGATGTTCACATTTAGAAATTGAAAATAAGGGATTAGGAAACTGTAACTAAGTGATTGATTGAAAGGTTTAAAGTGAGTAGATATTAACTTAGAAGCAAGCAAGTGAAATAAAAGCCCTTGTTTCCATAAACAGAATGAGAACAGCATACGATATTTTATATGAGAGTTTTTTCTCTGTTATAGAGGGCCACCTCTATTATTGGTGCTTAGGTCTCACTTATACTTAAAGACACGTGTATGTGAGCCAAAGTCAAACCTAAAATACAACTGTTGTGTGATAAAGCTCACTTAAGCACATCTTCAGTTTAAGAAAATAAATGAATAAATAAATAAATAAATAAATATCCATGACCTTGGCTATGGCTTTTAGAACTGTTGTTTTTACTGTGAGGCTGACCGCCAAGAGTCATGACTAGGAATTCATGGTCTAAAGACCTCAAAATGCAATTGGCTAAATTAGCAAACTCAGTATTGTAATAAAGGATAACCCAATGTTGCTTCTCAACAAGGCCGAAAATAGTCATTAAGTGGAAACCATATGTGATTGATTTTTAAAAATCAGAGACACGTCTTTAAGTTTACTATCTAAAATCCAAACCCATGCCATAATCTAAAACAACATGAAATGTGCCAGAGCCCTGACTTTTCCTTAGTAGTTAAAAGTTTTGAAATGCAGTTTTTAAGTTTTAAAAAGTGGCTAAATTTATCCAGGTCTTACTTTTAACAAGTTATATTTGTAAGTGTGGTTAGAATGATAGTTGTCACTTATTCATAGTAGATTTGGTAGATTGGACCCAAAGTCCTGAAACTACAACACTGCAGAGTGGGAGAAAGAAAACTAGAATTTAACAAAACTATTTCACATGGAAATATTTTCTGTTTCATCCTATTAGCAATGATTCCAGAGATAACAACACAGAATATCAGGGAAAAAAACAAAGTTTAAGTGTTAGACTGGCCTATGAGTAGGGAGCCTTTTCTGGTTAAAAAAATTTTCTGGAAGAAAACCTGTGGTGCTTTCTGAAATCAATATAGATGAGTCAGATGGGTATGGTTTTAATCAAGGATTCTCTATTTTGTAGCTGTGTGATCTTGATCAATTTATTTAATGTCTCTGACATCAGTATCCTCAGCCAATCCAACCAGAATAGTCATATCTAAAATTTCCTTACGTTAAAATTAGTAAATCTATAATGCTCACATAGGATCTTTGTGAGAAGTAAAGACAAATGTAAATAATTTAACAGAAATCTTGGGACATTACAAACCCTCAATAAATATTTATTATATATTAATTTCATAATTAGTAATTTAACAATTATTTTTACATGCCAAAATTGATATATGTATTAGGTTCAACAGCTCTTACAATTTGACTAACATTCTTTCAGAACACTAGCTGACTTCTGTTCAGATTTTTCCTTGGGACACAAGGGCATTACAGTGTGCAGTCAAAACTGAAATAGCACTGATTTCACTTTGTCTTTTCTTGGAGCTGATGTGCACCATTCCATTTCTTTCCCATTTCTCCCACAGGCAAATTCTCCTAGAAACAGTTTTCAAGCTTTCTGATCATGAACCACAGTAAAAAGGTCATTCCACAGTACATCATACTACTCTGTTAAGTAAAGAAACAAAAGGTTCTTTAAAAATAAGCACTCTCAAATGTTATTCTATTCTATTTCATATTAAGACATACTTTCACTAATGAGCTGCTGCTGGAAATTAAAAAAAACTCATTTTTGTTAAAGACAATGGATTTATAAGTATGGTCTATAAAAAACATTCAAATAAATTACTACACTAGAACTTAGTAGCGTTAAAAATGCACTCATATTAGTTTGTACTGATTTCAAATTTGTTAAATATTCTACTATTTGCCACAATGTCTGTCAATTTTATCTTTAAAATAAAAGCTGTAACATTTTCCTTTTAATAAAACTTGTAAAAGAGCAATCACACTAGGTAGGTGCTTGATGAGTACAAATTATAGGTAAAATTATGTAAATCAGGATTGTTATTCTGATTAAGAGTAACTTGACCTTAATTTAAAACATAGTTCTTTCCTATGTAATTCTAGGTTTAGGAAATACAAGATTGAGAAAAGGTTTTTATATAATATTAACAATTTTATATATAAGCAATAGTTGTTCTCTATCTTTATTAATTATTTAATGAAAGATTATCCATATTGAAATTATGGAACTGTTAGTGGGGTGGGGGGATGTCATCTGTGAGTTTTTTAATCTTAGAACAAGACTATTTTTCTTAGTCTTATGTCCAGTCAAAAAGTATACCAGATCCATCAGGCAGTATATAATTTTGACATTTGTTGAAAGTTTTCTATATATAAAAATAACAAGAGCTTCAAATAGCAGAATGCTTAATGCATCTTCTTCCTTTACCTAGTAATTTTTGTAATGTATGTCACATGACAGTTTTAAAATAACCGGTTATTAGTGAAAATAAAGAATATGAAAACAGATATCTTTTAAGAATTTTTTTTTTTTTTTTTTTTTTTTTTTTTTTGAGACGGAGTCTTGCTCTGTCGCCCAGGCTGGAGTGCGGTGGCGTGATCTCCGCTCACTGCAAGCTCCGCCTCCCAGGTTCACGTCATTTTTCTGCCTCAGCCTCCCGAGTAGCTGGGACTACAGGTGCCCGCCACCATGCCCGGCTAATTTTTGTATTTTTTATTTTGGTAGAGACGTGTTAGCCAGGATGGTCTCGATCTCCTGACCTCATGATCCGCCTGCCTTGGCCTCCCAAAGTGCTGGGATTACAGGCGTGAGCCACCTCGCCTGGCCATATTTTAAGACAATTTAAACAGACATCAAAATACTGATAAAGTGATTTTTAGTATTTATCAGAATATATGCTGAATAGTTTTCTCAAGGTCATAGGATTAACTACTGAAAGATTTAGGCTTAATATTTAGTACATCAGCCACTTTGCTGTAACACCCAATTATAGAAATGTATTACCACAGAAAATATATTATATGTGTATTATATATATACACACCTTACTATAAAAACTATCTTCTCTGATACAGAAAATATAGTTTTAATATAAAGGCTGAAGCTGGAAGAAATTACCACCTTTCTCAATCTCATTTTATGCTTATCAATTTGTTCTATTTTGTAGTTGTATCTAGTGTACATAATTTATGTTTTAATTTCAACACTTACCAGACATTGACATTAAGCAGGGGATGACAAAACCATCATCCATTTTTGTTGGAAAATTCTCTTCCTAAAAATAAAATGTGGCCAGATATACTTTTATATAATTTAGCTTAAACCTGGCTGTTGCTATTTCCTACAGTATTTACATAAAGTACAGGCTTGGAGTGTTAACCTCAGTAATCAAACTGGATGAAGTTATTTTCGCTTTTTTCCTCTCCATTTAATAAAATGAACCAGAATAGAGTTGAATTATTTTTATATCTTTTGGAGTTAAGCCCTTGGAATATTAAATGATGTAAATGTATGTGTTCAAATGTTATGAGTCACTGAAAAGCAAAGCTACTGTATAGAACAAAGAAAACTTGTGTACCCCTTCCCTATATCATGATAAGAATGTGTTTTTGATGCTTGCATGCTTTATATATACAACATAAATAGAAAATCACTTACCATCATTCTTAATTTAGGATTGCCTGTTAATCCATGAGAATTATCTGTCTCTGGAGACCTAATACTTTCAATATTTAGTAAGTTTCTACCTTAAATCATCTGCTTCAGTAATTTCATTATGTTAGATGTCTCTATATATGCATAATTCACAGACAAATACTTCATGTAGAAAGCTATTTGTCTTCAGTATTCAGAAGATTAAATAAAGATGGTTAGGATGATGAAGATTAAAGAAAATGTAAAAGAGTTTCTGTATTTCATAATGTACTTAAAAAAGTAAATTTATAAAATTGCTAAACTCAGCATTTGAGAAAGGAATGGATTGAAGCTAGCCACAGAGAGAAGGCGCAAAGACCAATCAACAGTGTGAACCAAATAAAACCCTTGTCTAAAACACCATGAAGAGATTTTTTTTGGCCTGGTCTTATAGTAAAGCTTACCAGGGTATAGTGGGAACCTGGCCAGCAGCAGAGAGGCAGCAAAGGAGGAGAGAAGTACAAGGGGAGAAAAAGTAATTCACTAAAACAAATTTACTGGAAACCTTTGGCCAGCTGCCAGCCAGGAGGAAGGCAAAGCAGAGAGACAAATTATACCAACATAACTTCAGCAATTGAAAACAGAGGTGTGTAAAAGGTAATAACCTTTTACAAAAGGTTATTAATAGTCCAGGGCTTGTAATAAAGTTCAAGTAGTCCTCAAATGAAAAACTAGCTATGATGTTTTAAAATATTTTAGGATGTTATTGAAAACCTGAAACATATTTTCCCATGAATATTATATAATAAATGATGATTTGATCATCATGCCAAAAGCTAATTCTATTCAGTGATAGAGCATACAAAGTCTATGACTGTCTAATGGTACAGGGGCCCCTGTAAGTAATGACATATCCAGAGGAAAGTGCAGCCCCACTGCCATCTCGAGAGGCCAGGATCCTATCACCAATTACCACAGGGTACAAGGAGGATTCCTACTAGTGGGTGAAAATTTTCTGTGAAGAGCTTTCTTCAGGACATGAATCAATATAATTGTCTTAAAAGAAAAAAATTTCTGCAGCATGGGATCTTGAATCCTGGAATAGGGAGGAGGTAGAGTTAATGGTTATCTTCAGGGGGCATGAGAGCTTCATGATGAAGTGCATGAACAGGGTATCCGGAGACAGCTTTATTTCATAGATGTCATTTCTACCTTTTTTTTGGGTGGGAAGTTGTTTCAGTTTTTTTGTCAGTCCCAAGAGTCAGCTTCCTGCTTCATTTTTCACATTTTCGCTACCTTTTCCCTAAAACTACAGTATGCTTTTCTTCAAATTATTGAGGAAAATTATACAGCATTCATTACTTCCTTCTATTCTTGACAAGTACACAAATATTTCTACATATATCTATTGCTTGTAAAAAGAAATAAACAGTAATATAATTTCTTTCTAGAGACTCCTTTTCTTTGTCTTTAATTAGGAGCTTTAAATACAAATACTTTTGGAGCATAGCTGGTACCTAAATAAGGCTAGTTACATGAAATAAATATTATTTTAAATTTGATTAATAGTTTTTGAAAGAGAGTAGAAAAGAAGGTAAAAGTTGAGATACGGACTCTTGGCATATTATTAGCAGGACTAAAAATGGTTGCTTAGTAACCAAAGTGTATACATTTCCTTCTTTCCCATCTTCTCTAACTTCTCCCTGAAGCAAGACAGAATGTAAAGAAAGAACAGGAATACAAAGCCAACCAGATTATCTCCAAATGAAAGAATATAAAAAGAGAAACTCAAACTGATTAAAGCATGGTGCAAATAGAGAACCTCTGCTGAGGTGGCCTTGAAGCAAGTAGAAGTTTCTCGATGGTTATTTCAAAATAAATGATCTATTATAAGCCAGAATATACAATTCAGATATGTATGAAAATCCATATCGTATATATGGGCATATACTGAAAGATGTAATTCTGTATAACAGATGTTTAGAAGAAAGGTTTACATTTACTTCCAGGACAGGCTAATAGAATTGTGAGTCCTAATGGGCCTTTCTAGGTAATATATTCTATTTTTTTCACTTTATAGTCTATAATTCTGCAGAGAAATATACACGTAACATAGAAAGCATACAAAACCCGTAAGCAAGTGTGGAGCAATTTAGACGACATAAGATAATTATATTAAAGTAAGATGTCCAGTTAGCCAATTGAGTTATTAGGTGTTTTGAATTCTAGATGAGTAGAAAATAGACTGGAAGTTGTAATGAAAAGATGAAGCTTTAAATTAGTCATAGGATCAGACAATTATCTAAGAAAATTTGTTCAAGGGGCCCAAAAGTCAGACAAATATAAAGTAGGTGTCCAGTTGTTCAGGGGATGGAATCTGTTAGGTAATTTAATTACAAATTAAGAAAATCACTGCCTGATACTTAAAAAACAGTAATAACAAAAGAAAATTTAAAAAAACACTTTATGGTTTATCTAGTTTTAAGCCTATGACTTGTAGCTTCACTGTGATGCATTTTAAATTGGTATGCATTTAGACTGAACCTAGAAACAATTGTATCTTTGAAGATATGATTTCTTGCTTTAGATGTGACTCCCAGAACTGAGATCTGGGAGGGGAGAAGATCAGGAAGTCTTACAGTTGACTTTTCTGCATGGGGCATTTTAAATGTATAAACCAAACCTGCACTGGACTACAAATGAAAGTGTTAGTTATCAGTCCAAAAAGTGATCATATTGTCTCTAGATTTGCATATAATAGGTCACAGGGCCCTTGAGGGAAAGGAAATTCTTCAATTTTACATCTTTGAGAAGGGGCTCATGCTGGAGTTGGATAAGAGAAATGGACAAGTCAGGCCTAGAATAGATAGAAAAAACCATTTTCTCTTTTGACTTCTATCTCTGGCTCCAAGACCTGGGCAGGCAGGCCTATTCCCCATGGAGGCAATCTTGAACATGTAAGCATGCAGACCAAATCAGCATGAGCACAGGCCAAGCCTGTAGCCGTAGACTCAACATCGCCACAACCTTCCTATCAATTTTAACTTAATCTCAATTTGGCACATTTATTTTTCTGTTTCTCAATTCCAGAAATACTTTTAAAGCAAGTACCAGGCGCTGTGCTAGAAGCTGGGAATAGAGAAGGGATTATTACAGACTTGGTTCTTGTTCCACAAAGATTACAGCCTGAGAGGAAAGCATATTCTAGATGAAGAATTTGTGCATACTTAGGTGACTATTATGAAACATATGGAAACATTCCTAGAATGCTGAGGAAGCCTTACCCAACTCAATAGGATACTTAATTTACTAATACATCAGAAATTCTGATCATAAATTTCACTTACAATATTTTTATTAAACTTTTTTTTTGAGAATCAAAGGAAGAGCTGCTTACATGTATTGGATGAATTACTGTTCAAATTGCTATTTATATAATGATAGCCACATTTAAGCTTAAACAAGTAAGTGCCTTGACCAAGACTATACTAACATATCTGAGAGTTGAGGATTAAACTAAAACTTATCTGAACCAAACAGTGTTCACATCTCATATTTGTAGATTTTATTTATAGATTAAAATTTTATGTGAAATGATAGTAAGACTGAGGGGAAAAAGTTAGAATTGTATGTTTTTGGATATGAACCTTGGTTTAACTAAATAAGTCCAAAGAAGGCAGTATCATAAATTGATTTTTAAAATTTCAATAGAAAACAATTTTAGAAAATGACTTTTTAAAAAGAAGAAATCATTATGAGATGATAACGAAAAGCTTTTATTTTAATTTAGTCAATTTAAAGTTTTTATTCTGAATAAGTTTTTTAAATTGAAAAAAGCAATAAATATTCCAAAATAAAATGAAATTTTCTAAATTTTTAAAGTTTCTTTTTATAGCTTCAGTATTTGGATTCTGAGGACCTTCACTAGCTCATATGGTGTCATTTTTCAAATTAGAAGAAAGTACTCCCTTTGGGGCAAATGCAACGTAAAGGCTCAAGCTTTAGTGAGTAGATGTTTCTTTGTGTGTGTGGACTAAAAATGGCCCTCCTTCCTCTAGGCATGGGAAGAGCCTCATCAAGGCACAGCGTTACCCTGAAATTGGGCAGGAAGGGTCCTTGCTTTGGGTCTTGCATTTTAGAAGTCCCACATATCCCAAACATACACAAAAGTGAATGTATTGAAGTTCAAATGGTATGTCTCTTCCTGAGATCTGGTGTTAGGCATTGGCAGGGCAAACCCTGGAACCTTAAATATGCTCTTAACCATTAACATCTGTAGGACTCTAGGGAAATGATTCTTCATATATTCTGCCATGTATTTGAAGCAAAGGGAACGGTAGCCAAACTCTGTCAGGATTGTGGATTTCTTCATTACTAATATTTCAGAGTGCAAAAAGGATGTCCAAATAGAAGGATGTCCATGTATGTAAGAAGAACAAAATTTAGATAACTAGTTGAATCTTTCCCCTCAGATAGCATGACTCCAATTGACCATTACATAATAAAGCATTGTTACTCAGTAGCATCTCTTTCTTTTCTAGTTCCTGGTTCTGGAGGAATACTCAGCTCAGAATTCTAAACCATCACACATGGCATCTAGGCTGTATTTCGCAATATTAAACAATTTGTAATATTCTTTTTTAATTTTTTTGAGATGGAGTCTCGCTCTGTCGCCCAGGCTGGAGTGCAGTGGCACCATCTTGGCTCAATGCAACCTCCACCTCTCAGGTTCAAGTGATTCTCCCAACTCAGCCTCCTGAGTAGCTGAGATTATGGGTATGCACCACCACACCTGGCTAATTGTTGTATTTTTAGTAGAGATGGGGTTTCACCATGTTGGCCAGGCTGGTCTGAAACTCCTGACCTCAGGTGATCCAGCCACCTTGGCCTCCCAAAGTGCTGGGATTACAGGCACGAGCCACCATGTCCAGCCCATAAGTTTAGACATGACATTAAGATGTTTGCTATTATACTGGCAACTAGATTGAAAATAAATTTTTCAGTTGCTAATGTTTTTACTAATAATATTATTAAGGTTCAATTAAATTAAAAATGAAAATTCCTCATTGATATTTATTAAATATAATTTTAATTTTGCTTTTAACTTTAACAGATAATTTTGAACATTTTAGAAGCTAACAACTTATATGAAAGCTTCCCTGAAAGATAATCATATTTTAACATTTGTTATATATTTTGAGCTTATATTTTTAATTAGAATATATTGATATATACACACTAGAAAGTTGAAGATTTTTTCTCTTTATCATTACTTTCTATAGAAAACATGATATAAAATATTAAATCATCATTAATATATTGTTTTCATTAATAATTTTTAAAGATGAGAAAATAAATTTTATATTCTAGGTACATAATAATTTATGAATTATATTTTTTTACTTTTATTAAAATCCCAAACATATCTGATCTGTTAATGGAATGCCCTTCTTATATACAATAATAATTAAATTTGATTTTCCTACACACTTTTGTAAAATAAAAAAACTTAACCTTTGTGTCTGTATTTCTATTTTATGCTTACTAATTATGTTATTAAATTATATTCCTGCCAAGATGGGAGGAGAAACCATATTCTATCTAGTATCTTATACCCCTATTTAAAACTTTCCGATAATTAGACTTATGATGTGTGGGCCTCTATCGTTGTAGTTTTCCCTAGGGCCTGCAAACGTTAAGGTAAGCCACAGGGCCTTTTGCCTACTGAGCAGAATGAGAGCTAAAATCAGCAGAGCCTGCACCACCAGAGTTTCTGAATTTTCTGCTAGTATTAAATTACTTGACTGATTAACTTAGAATCTACAATCTTCTCAGGTGCTTAAAAGTTAAATTCTATAATGACATTAGTTAACCTTAATGCTTACTTATTAATAAAAAAAGAGATTCAAAATATTCAGAACATATGAAACATTAGCAGATAATCTATACAAATATTTTTTATTCAAAGTGTGTCATGTAACTGGAAATCACCCTTACTTTCTCCAAACTCTTTTTTTTTTTTTTTTTTTTGAGATGGAGTCTTGCTCTGTCGCCCAGGCTGGAGTGCGATGGCACAATCTCAGCTCACTGCAACCTCTGCCTCCCGGGTTCAAGCATTCCTTCTGCCTCAGCCTTCTGAGTAGCTGGAACTACAGGCACATGCCACCACGCCCAGCTAATTTTTGTATTTTTAGTAGAGACAGGGTTTCACCATGTTGGCCAGGCTGGTCTCCAGCTCCTGTGACCTTGTGATCCACCCACCTCAGCCTCCCTAAGTGCTGGGATTACAGGCATGAGCCACTGCACGTGGCCTCTCCAAACTCTTTTATGTGGTCTTTCGCCTAAAACTTCTATTGATTTCTCAATCTCAGTCTACATTTAAAAATAGGAAGTCATATAGCAACTACAGAAATTCCTCGAATCTATGACTCAGACATTGTCTAATTAATACATTTTCTTTTTAGATCTCAACTTTAAAAATATACTAATTGGACACTATAAGTCTATTGTGTTATGTGTGTTGATTTTTTTTTGAGTAAAAGTGATTTTTTTTTCAAATTCTACCTCATTAAAATAAATATTGGAAAATAAACTTCCCGACCATAAGTAATAAACTGGGGGTACTTTATCTTATAGTGAATAGAATAATAAAGACAAAAATCAACTCTCCATAATGTCTCCAAATTAATAGGTTTATATGTTACCAAGCAAATTCTATTTAAGTTGTGAAGCAAATATGAATTTAAAAATAATAATAAAAATTCTGGTTTGGGATTATTACATACAACACTAACTGTACTTTTAGAAATAGTAACTTTAGCAAAGAAACAAAACAGTAGTTGGTATTTAATTTAGAGGGGAAATATTGAAAAGGTTTCCCAGCCATGAAGACTGTGTTTGGGAACAAATGTGTAGGACCTAGAAATACAAAAGACCCTATAAAATTTTAGTGTAGAAACAAAGTCACAGCATTTTGTCCTGGAAACCAAAGCACATATGGATTTAATCTCAGAAATGATATATGTAATAGATTTTAAAAATTAAGTCAAGAATCTTATGAATATTTGTGGGGCTTAAGAACAAAGTAATTATGCTGTAAGCTCCAAAAATGGTAAGAATCCTGGTTTATAAATTACCAGACTTGGGTCTAAGTGCTAATTTCTTTACTTCCTCATATGGAGAAAGTTGCTTAATCTTTCACTAACATAGTTTCTTATCTTTAAAGTGGGAATTATTATGCTGTATACTACATACCTTAAACAGTTGATGAGAAGATAAATTAAGATGATGCATTTCAAGTGCTTAATTATTTAGTTTGTAGTTCAAATAAACTCAATAAATATTAGCTATTAAAATGAGTCATCTGTGGTGGGTAGAACCATTTAGGAGCTGCAAGTGAGCATATTATTAAAAAATATATTTCTTTTAGGATCGTGGCACGATGGGCCACATTTTCTTGTTAATATAAGAAAGCAATAGATTTTCCTAAATGTGTTATGAAATAATAATAAATGCTAGCATTTATATAATATCAATATTGTACCAGGCATTGTTCTAAGCACCTTGAATACTTTCATGTAATCATCAGAATAATCCTTTGAAGTAGTTGTTATTTATTATTTTTTCCATAAGTGATTCATTCATAAAAGGCAGAGCTGAAGTTTGAAGGAAGGCAGTCTGGATTCGGAGTCTGTTCCCTCATGTGCTAACTGTATGTCTTTCATAAGAAAAGTAGAAAAGCATTCTGTAATGTAAAATGCATTATTGTGCATTTTAATGGACCAAGAGTAATGTAATAATTTATTATATGAAAGTTGGGATTTTAAGGTCATATTGCAACAAAGTACTCTTCTTTCCAAATATCAATTATATCCCCTCCTTGAGAAATGCTGAAATTGAATTTTTTCATGTTTTTGTTCCTACAAATTGGAAAGTAAGAAAAAAAGTGGCTAGGGAGCTTGTCACCACACAGTTAGCTGCTGCAGTTTTGGTGTTAAGATAATTGCCTCCCAATTTCCAACTCAGTTCTCTACAACAAGAACCTCGTAAGCCTTGTAAACCTTTGACCATCCACCCAATACCTCATCATGTAATGCTCCTTGAAGACTCTATTTGAAATTTTAAAAAGGACTTTTTTTGTACCTTTAATTAAACAGCACTTCATAAATTTTTATTGACTTTGTAGCAAACAGGAGTTTAATTTTTTGTTGATTAAAAAACAAAGCATTTTAATTAGCAAATAACTCATAACATTTTCACTTCAGATAGATATAAAAATGAACAGGAAATAAAAACAGAACTGAATCATGCAACTAAAGCCAATTCACAGTTATTTTTGGAGACAATAGTCATAATTTTAAATAGCCTTTTTGTTGGTAATGCTTTATTGAAAACAATAACATTTATGAAATTTATAAATGTCATTTAAAAGAGCTTTCTGTTGAAATTATGTAGAACCTAATTTTTCTTATATGGGCCTGCATATACAACTATTAAGCATGAAGAAAGGCTTTGTCCTGCAAACAGACTATGATAAAAATTTTGATACATATTGATGTACATTAAATTATGTTGATAAAATATTTCTCTATAACTTTAAACACAGTAATGTTTGGATAGCTTTAAAAGATCTTATAATTGTGTTAAGATGATTATTAGGTAATATATTAAATAAATTATAAACTATTTACTTTTCTATAAAAGCCACAGATAGAATACTTTTTGATACCAGCAGGAGACAGACAAATTTGTAGGCAGACAGGAATGGGTCCCTGGTAAAACCCAACCATCAAGCTGAAGACAGTCTGAAGCCTGAAAACTGAGATGCTCTTTCTGGGTGGAATCCACGACTGGAGTGAGAACTTTCTCGATGCCTTTTAGCCAGTCAAATGGTGCTTTTTCCAGGCCTGCACATGCACCAATCAGCATGCACTCCCCCATTCTGAGCCCATAAAAACCCTGGGCTCAGCCTCCCAGATAGGTAACCACTTTTGGGCCCCTTCTCACAAAGAGGGTTACCCACTTCGGGTCTCCTCTCATTGCCAAGAGCTTTTGTGGCTCAAATTCTTCTCTGCCTTGCTCACTCTCCAGTGTCCACCTAGCTCATTACTGTTGGTTGTCAGACAAGAACCCAGAACCTGCCAAATGGTGCATGGGAAAAGACTTATAACATTTGTTTCTGCTCGCAGAGCTATAGGAGTAATATAAACTACTGGGTGTCACCATACCCCCATTTCCCAAGCTGTGGGTGATGGGACTAAATTAGTGTTGTCATGGGATCCTTGGTGTGTCACTTTACCATCTGGAAACCTCTGTGACTAGAAGCGCCTTCTGCCTGAGCATGGCTCTCCCTTGCTGGGCTCATTCCACCCACTCAGCCTGGCAATCTGCACTCAACTTGCACTACTGCTCTGGATCTGACATCTGCTAAGAGCAGGCCAGGCGTGGAGTGGGGAAGGGTGTGTGGGCCACCGAGGACAGGGTCCAGTTGCTCTGCATAGCCAGGCATGCTGGCTGCTGTAGTGGGGTGGGCAGCTCCAGGTGCCGGCACAGGTGCTGGCTTTGTGCAAGGCTGCATGGCTGGACCAGATATACCACATGTGGCTTATGCTGCGAGCATTCATGTCTGAATGAGGGGAATGTGGGGGTGCCTGGAAGCTTGAGACATCAGGATCCACAGAGCCCCAGAGAAGGTGTCACAGCCCTGGCTCAGGGATCCTCTAGGTCTGGGCTCCCAGAGGGCCACATCTCTTCTTCCCATCTCGTCTCCCCCAACGTGGCAAGTGGGGTGAGGGCATGTTTTCAGCCATGCTTGTGTTACAGCTCTTTCAGTCCTGCCATTTGGTGGGTCCCGAATTCTTGTCTCATGTCCAGAAACAATGAGGTATACAGACAACTGGAGGGTGAGGAAGGTGGAGAGAAGCTTCACTGAGCAACCGAACAGCTCTCCGGAGACCCAAAGTGGGTAGCTCCTTTCTGCAGGCGGGTCTTCTGGATGAGTGTCCACCTCTCAGGAGAGGAGACCTGCAGTAGGTAGCTCCTTTCCACAGTCAGGTTGTCCCAACAATTTAAGACCTGAAGTGGTTAGCTCTTTTCTGCAGCTGGTAATCCAAATGTCTGTGTGAGTCTGACTGAATCCTGGGGTTTTAATAGGCTCAGAGGGGTGGAAGTGCATGCTGATTGGTCCATAAGCAGGCAAGGGTAAAGTACCATAAGTTCTCACTCCTGGCCGCAGACTCCATCTGGAACTGGCAGCCGGCCCCAAGGCTTCAGGCCTTCCTTAGCTTGATAGTTGGGTTTCACTGGGGACCATCCCCTTTCCTCCTAGGAATCTGTCTGCCTGCCACCATCATGCCATCCAAAGTGCTCAGGCTGTTTGTGCTGAGGGGTGCCTGCAGGCTTGCACTGAGCTGCCTTCACTCCCCAGCCAGTTTCCTTCTCACACTCAGCACCCAAAGTCCAGAGGGAGCCAAGGAATCAGGGTGCTGGCATGTCAGCATTGCCCCAAGTGCATGCACACCCAGCCAGGTCGTGACAGTGCCCAGGCTCAGCCACAACTTTCCTCCGAAATCAGAGCAGGTGCTGGGAGGAAGGAGAGGCCAGGGAGTGGGAACAGGCACTTCTGAGCCTGTGGGGTCAGGAGAGCTTCCTGGGCCCCTAAGAGTTCAGGGAAACCTGGGTCCAGAGCCACAGCTGGATGGCTGCAGCTATGCCTAGGAGCGCAGGGTTCCCACCCCAACAACTTGGTAGGGGATGGAGCTCCTGCCTCTTTCTGGCCCCCACCAGTTCCGTGGAGCATGCAGCCCTGGCCATGCTTCCCCTGCTGCAGCTTACCTTTTAGCCACTCTTATTCTCGCTGTCTTGCTCACTTGCCAGTGTCCACATACCTCATTCCTCTTGTTTGCAGGATGAGAACCCAGAACCCACAAAATGGTGGGTGTGAAAAGAACTTTAACATGCGTTCCTGCTCACCAAGCTACAGGAGTGAAAAAAGCTGCTGGGTACCACATGCCCCCACTTTCTGGTCTTCACAGCGGCCACTCCAGATGGGCTGCCACTACCATCAGTGTGAGACACTGCCATTCACTGAGCTGTGGGTGGTTGGAACAGATGAAAGCTGTCACACTTCCTGGGGGCTCAGACCTTGGGACTCCCTGAACAAAATGCCCAGATGCTGGTGCCCAAGGCAGAAGCTGGCCCTGGCACACCTGGACCAGCCCTGGACTGAGCACAGAGCCACATCGGGCACAGGATCCGAGCCAGTAGCATGAGTCAAGCACAGCCTGCTGGACCAAGTGGGTGGAGAGAGCCCAGGGGCTTGAGGGAAGCCTGGGCAGGGGCCCTGCCAGCTGTGGAGATTTCCAACTGGCAAAGCGGCACCAAAAGAATCCTGTGTTATTTCTGGGTACTCGTCTGGGATCAACAGAAGGGTGAGTAAGAGTGGACATCTTTCACTTTCATTTCTGAGGTTTCTTGTCTTCATATTTGTTTTCCGAAAAACAGATGAAACACTGGGCCGCTGTCAGCCAGTTAAGAGTGAGTAGCATAGCTGCTGAATCTACAAGTCTCAGAGGATAGGCTTGCTGGGGAGGACATTGTCAATCCCCCATCGCCCTTAGGTACTGGGAATGCTGGCTTTATTACAATCCAGTTTCCAGGTCTAGCCGTCACATGGGAGTGGAAGGAGGACCTGGGGCAATCGAGGGTATCTGGCAGAGGCTACATCTCGGTGTTATCTAAAAGCCCCTGGACTGACTCCAGTCCCTGACAGCCCATCAGGGTATCAGCACTAGGAACTCCAGTCTATTCTACAGCATTTTCCTTTCTTTTGTGGCTGTCGTGGCACCTCTTCTTTATATCAAAGGGTGTTGTTGCAAACCACAGAGATAATATAACTGCGTAGAATGAGCACTTTGCTCAGTCATCAGAAGTGTAATTTAGAACAATGTGGTTTCTGTCTATTCTTAGAAGCAAGGAGGACGTAATGATTGAGAGTTTTCTTTCCCCTGTCGAAGAAACCTGTTAACATAGGGCAAGAGGCTATTTCCCCCAAGCACCTTCCCCTCCCCGGCATTTAAGTTGTTTTTTTTCCACTATGTCAAGAGTCAACATAGTTCTGCAAATATAGGGTGCTTTTTTATGTGAGATATTAATTTTTTCTTCTTGGGAGGCATCTTATTAGGCCAGGTCCCCAATTTTCAGGACTCCTTTTCTTTCTTATGTCTGAGGAGGATCTGGTTCCACAGCTTCACCTTAGCATTACTCCAGTGTATTGTTCAAGCTTTGGTTTGGAGCCTAGAAGGAAAACTAGGTCTCAGGAACCCAGATTCAGTAGACAGCAGTAGGCTAGGGCACAGCCCAAGTGAGCGTTGACTATCCCTGCTGACTAAGCCTTCCCACTTTATAGATGGAGAATTTGCTCACATCTGTGGCATAGATGAGGTCTAGGGAACCCAAAGGTTACTGACAGTGGAAAGCTAGGACACAGCATAGGTAAGTGTGACTATCCCTACTGACTAAGCCTTTCCACCCCATGGGTGGAGGTCACACTCACACCCATGGATGGTGCCTCTACTGCCCTCCAGGACTTGGGGAAGGAAAGAATGGAAGAAATAAAGGGATGTCTTTTTTACTGTCCCTCACATACCCTGGGTTTTCACTGGAAGAGAGCTAGGAACTATGGGACGCCTTTTCCTCTCTCTTTCCGATGGGTAACAAACCATCTTCAGCCTGCCACTCCTCTTGAGTGCATCCTGAATCACTGAGACTTCTTTGACCCACAGACTCTGGAGAAAAAAAATACTTCATCTTCATTTGCACAGGGTTTAGCCAGATTATGATTTGCAGGAAGGACAAGATTGGTTTCCAGAGGGAAGCGTTAATTTCGATACTATCCTGCAGCTGGACCTTTTCTGTAAATGCAAGGGCAAGTGATCCGAGGTTCCATATGTGCAGGACATTTTGCCTTGCAGGGTAATCCAGACCTTTGCTGATATTCTACAACTTATTCAGTCCTCCTAGCGGCCATCTCAGGAGAGGCTGCAAAAGGGCAATCCCAATGGAGTAGGGAAGCAAACCCCAGAGGTGTCTTCAGTGGAGAATTCACTTCCCTTGGATCCTTCTCCTTCTGACCCACCCCATCCTCCTTATCTAGGTTCTGTCTGAAGCTTGCCCCATCCTAGAAATCCTCATTTTAGGCATAGTCACCAGGCATATCTTGCAGGGGCAAGATATGCCTGGTGAATATGGCATCATTAAGGCCCAGGTTCCCTTTTCTCTACAGGGCTTAAGGCAAATTAACGGGGATCTTAGCAAGTTTTCAGATGACCCTGACAGGTATATAGATGCTTTTCAGAATGCAACCCAAGTATTTGAACTCTCTTGAAAGGACTTGACGTTACTGTTGAATCAAACCCTGACTAGCACTGAGAAGCAGGCAGCCTTGCAAGTGGCAGATAATTTTGGAGATGAGCTTTGTGTCTCATATAGTGCCAGGGAAGGGGATGAGACTTTTACAATTGCAAGAATACCATTGCAAGACCCTAAATGGGATACTGATGATGAAATGGGAGAATGAAAAACACTTTCAGGTGTGGTGTGCATATTGGAGGGCTTACAAAGGACTAGAACTAAGCCTCTCAATTACTCCAAGATATCCACGATAGACTAGGGATTAGATGAGAGTCCCAAAACCTTCCTGGAAAGGCTAAGAGGGGCCTTCTTAAAGCACACCTCTCTATCTCCTGATTCAGTCGAGGGACAACTAATCCTAAAAGATAAGTTTATTACTCAGGTGACCCCTGATATCAGGAGGAAGCTGCGAAAACAGGCCAAGGGGCCAGATAATACTTTAGATAACCTCATGGAGGTGGCCACCTAAGTCTTTTACAAAAGGAATCAGGAGGAAGCCTGAGAGAGAGAGGAGACACAAGAAAAAGGCAGAGGCTGTAATAATGGCCACCTTGCATGCTCACAAACCCCAGAATCCCCAAGATGCACCTGTTAACTGCTACAAATATGGCAGGCCAGGGCACTAGGTGAAGAGAGGATTAAGCCTATCTCCTCCTTTCCCCTCCCCCAAACCCTCAAGCTACTGAGAGGATTCTTGGGCATTTCAGGATTCTGCAGATTATGGATACCTGGGTATGATAAAACAGCTTGTCTCTTATATCACCTAATAAGGTGAAACTCAGGCAGCCAAGACTCACACCCTAATTTGGGAACCAGACGCTAAAAGGACCTTTGATCAGTTGAAGCAAGCCTTGCTTGAGGCACCAGCCTTTAGTCTTCCCGTAGGAAGACATTCAATATTTATGTCTCAGAAAGGAAGGGATTGGCCCTTGTAGTTCCAACTGAGGCCCGAGGTCCAGCCCAGCAGCCTATGGGCTACCTAAGCAAGGAGCTTGATGTGGTAGCTAAAGGATGACTGGCCTGCCCCTGTGCAGCTGCAGTGGTAGCCTTGCTGGTACCAGAGGCTACTAAGTTAACCATGGGGAATAACTTAACCATTTACACCCCACATAATGTGGCAGGACTGCTGTCTTCTATGGGGAGTCTCTGGCTAAAAAATAACCACCTCCTCAAATATCAAGTTGTGCTATTAGAGGGATCTGCAGTCCAGTTAAGAACCTGTCCCTCCCTAAACACATCCACCTTCTTCCCAGAGGAAGCTGGGGAGTGTGAACATAACTGCGAACAGATGGTAGTGCAAACCTATGTTGCCAGGGAGGACCTCAAAGAAACCCTCTTAGAGATCCCAGACTGGACTCTCTTTACAGATGGAAGTTCTTTTGTAGAACAAGCACCCTAATGAGGGCAATTAGCTCAGCTAGTTGAGCATTTGTGCTCAGGGTGATTTACCCTGACTGATATTATTGAGAGAACACCTGTCTCCTTGGGCGCAAATGCTGAACTAGCTGAGCTAATTGCCTTCATTAGGGTGCTTGAATTAAGCAAAGGGAAAGCAGTTAATATTCATACTGATTCTAAGTATGCTTTCCTAGTCCTCCATGTCCATGCCACTACCTGGAAAGAGAGGGACTTCCTCACAGCTAATGGGTCTCCCATTATATACCATCAGGAAATTAACAGACTGTTTCCCTTGGTGTACTCTGTGACGTCAATAAAATTTGCTGTATAACATCACCAGCTTGCCCTTAAATTCTTTCCTGGATGAACCCAGGAACCTTCCTGGGCTAAGCCCCAATTTTAGGGCTCACCTGCCCTGTATCACTATCACTTTCCTCTCTCCTTGTTAACTTGACACCTTTGCATTGGGGCTTTAGAAGACACTATGACCTCATGGTATTTATTCTAAGAGGGGCTTAAGGACCTTCTGGTCTCTTTATCTTTTACTTTAATTTTTATTAGGTAAAGATTCAACCTTTATATGGAGAGGGAATAATAATATTCGTATTCTCCGTTCTTCCAGTTATTCACCATGTTTTTCTCTATCTCAACCACAATTTTGATTTCACAGAACTTTCTGACATGGTGGTTCTGTGGCTTCACTTGTGAAAAGGGGGTGGGAAACACCAATTCAAACTCTGTATATTATAAAAGCATTATAATCTGGTAGTGAAGATTCCAGGGAAAAAAATATAATGATTCAAATGGTATGTTAATAATCTCTGAAATAAATTCTTCTGGCTGTTCTTAATTCTTTCCTGCTGATTCAGTACAAATGTTACTTACTCAAAGAATAATATCTAGATCCATGATCCATTTCATATCTCTCAAAATGATCATGTCCTGTTTCCCAGTGATATGCTTTTATTGCATTAGAGGTATCTCCTTCACATCATCTACTTATCCCTATTCTAATTAAATCATTTGTTTAGTTTGCCATTACACATCAAGAAATTAGTAATCGCAATATTTATCTTTACTGCATTATCACTGCAGAACATAATTTCTGGACCATAGCTTATGGAAAATGAATATTTTGATGAATTGTTTTTAACTATTTTTTTGTTTTTTATATTTCTGCCAGATGAAAACAGATTTATATTTCTCCTTCTTGTAGATGAAACTTTTCTCTTCAAATGTTTTGATATATTTTACATATTCAATATGTAAAGAAATAACAAAGTTATAAGGCATGTTAGGGAGATTTTACTTTCCATTTGTATATTTTTGACATATTTTACATATTCAATATTAAGAAATACCAAAGTTATAAGGCATGCTAGGCAGATTTTACTTTCCATTTGTATATTTTTATACTTTAATTGCATACTTTTATTCATCAAGTTCTTTTCTCTTTCAACTATACTTAGTCATTAAAAGTTAATATGACTTGTACTCACCTTTAGAACCTTTTACTAATTAGCCTTAAAACTAAAAAAAAAAAAGTAAGTTTAGCTCAAGCTTAGTATTACATTCAGGATAATTTAGATTGTATTTCCTCTGGCTTATGTTAAAGATACTTTTGTTACTTTCTATATTTGATACTGACTCTTATAAACTCTCACTTTAAGTTATATTATCTTAAGGCCATTTTAATTGGGGCTGGATATAATTTAAATGGACTTTCTTTTTTTAGTTAAACATTCCTGAGCTTCTGCAATGCTTAGCTAAATGTTTTTGTGCTTAGTTTTATTGCTGAAAGTGTTGCTAATTTAGAGAAATACCAATTCTAACTTATGAGGTTTTAGAAAGGTATTCAATAAAAGTTGGGTTGTACTTCTAACTTAAGCCAAACTTTGGAATTTATTTTATTGTCTACAACTAAAAAAATCCCACTACCAATTGATCAGTATTAGAAGTAACATTGTGGGTCAGTTTGCATTTTAAGTGAGAAATAGACACAAACAGTTACACTTAAAACCTCTGATTTCGTGGAAGAAGAGTGTTTATAAATATCTGTTTCATTCTGTGGAACTGGCACGGGAGTTTCCCGGAAAGCGGCAGCAGGGGAATTCCCTCAAGGGAGTGCTCCAAACCATCCAGAGTTGGGGCCAGTTGTGATTCCATAGAAAGAAGCACCAGCCAGGTGTGGTGGCTCACACCTGTAATCCCAGCACTTTGGGAGGCCAAAGAAGGAAGATCACTTGAGGCCAGGAGTTGGAGGTTATATTCGCACCATTGCACTGAGGCCTGTAGCCTGGATTATAGAGCAAGACTCTTCCTCTAAAAAATAAAAAGCACTAAATACAAGAGTGATTGGTGCAAAGCATTTGTTAAAGGAACTTACATACAAAGTAATGTAGAATATCCTCATAACATATAGGTAAAGAGGGAGATGTTCTGCATTCTACCTAGGTATATCCTCAGCCAGGGAGTCAGGATGTGGAGTTTATATGAGAGTTTAAGGAATTTGGCTTAGGATTCATGGCCAGTTTCTTTCAGTATTCTGGGCAACAACCTAGATAAGTTTATCACCACCTAGGAATGTTTGAGACCCCAGTTTGGGTTCAAGCCTGCTGGGAAAACCCTGCAGCTGACTGGGTCACAGATCAGTCAAGGCATTCTGTGATTTTCAGTCAGGACACAGCAAGAAAGCAAAGGGAACCAGGGGATTCTACAATTTCAGGTACCTGTTGCAATATAAGTAAAGCTAACTATAGGAAATTGTTTAGGTGGGATTAAATACATGAATACCAACAATATTATCATCATGACAGTGACTATGACATTATTCATTCAGTATCACCCACATATATAAATTGTATACAAGCCATATAAAATTGGATTAATTTTTAGAATAGGAAAAAGAAAAAAAGTCATTTAACTGTGGGACTTTAGGAAAATTTTTCATTGAAAAAATGATGTCTTCGTATATCATGGTGTGAAAATGAAGTGATTACCCATGCATACGTTTGAGCATTGTTCTTGTCATATAATAAGCTCCCCTTTGTTTTTATTTATTAAGCATACATATGCAGAAGTAGAGAAAGAGGTTTGCAAAGTGAAGATCTCACAGGGTTCGTGAGGGTGATCCCATTATTGACTTTAAGCATTAGTTCCTCCAAATGGAAGGAAACCAGTGTTCTCATAGGTCTCATTCAACTACTTACTACTTTCCTTGTGCCATTAAGACTAAGCATTTGTTTAACTGTTTGCCGGCACAGTTTGTCGATAGTGTTTATGTATCCACTTTCTTTTTGACTAGACTGAAAACCCCATGTTGCCAGGAATTTAGTTTTCTGGTGAATTTCACTACCAAAGCTTCAGCACCTGGGTTAAGCAGTACTTGACACATGCTTAGCACATTGAAAACATTTATTTTGTTTAATCTTTGGAAACTCATTATTATCCTCATTTAAGAAGAGATAATTGAAGCAAGAAAGGTTAAAGCACATGTCCATGGTCACACTGATAGTAAGCAACGAAGTCACCAGGAAACCTTCAGGATGAATTTCATGGGGGTCATGTTGTGGAATGCTTGTAAAAGTAAATTTTTATCAGTGGAAAGCCAGGTTTTCTGTGTGTATTTGTGTTAGAGGGTGATAAAAGAGATGAGGGGGAAAAATAAAAATGATTGAAAAAAAGAACTTTACAGTACTTTTGAGAAGATGAATAACATGGTACAAATGTTTAGAAAAGGATCTAGATTGACTTCTGTTTCTTGCAACATGAAGAACTGACACTGCTCCTTAAAACAACTAAAACTATTGGTTTAAAAAAAAGACATTAAATAATCTTAAATGCAGTAACAAATTGGTGAGAAAGGAAGGAAAGTGCAATTGAGTTTGGAAGCCAGAAAGCTAACCTATCAGTAAAGTTTGTTGCAGCCTTGACAACATTTGATGAACCTATTGAATTTTGCATCAGTGAAATTCTAGATGAACCACCAGAAAATTGTCCCGAGTGAAAAAAGCTAATCCAAATAGTTGACATACTATATTATTCTATTGATATAACATTTTTGAAATTGCAAAATTATAGAAGTGGCAAACGGATTAGTATATTAGCTTTTTATGGAGTTTCATGGTTTAGGTATGGTTATAGGATTAAAAGAGAGGTACGCTGGTTAGAAAAGAGCAAGAGGGATCCTTGTGATGATTAATTGTTCTATATTTTGACTCTGGTGGTGGATACATGAACCTAGACATGTGATAAAATTGCATAGAATTAAACACACGTACACATATATACACATTCAAATGAGGACTGATAAAACTGGAGAAATCTAAAAAGGTCAGTGGATTTAATAATGTCAGTAATCTGGTTTTGATATTGTATTATAGTTTTGCAAGATGTTACCACTGGGGAAATGGTAAAAAGTACACAGAAGATCTCTCTGTATTACATCTTACAAGTGCATGCGAATCTACATTATTATTTTATGTCAACTGAACCGTAGCTCAATAAAGCTGTGAAAAAAGCATTAGGTTCAGAAACAGATCTATAAAATAATGGTTTGTAGTCAATAACTCAATTTCTGAAAGCAGTAAACAATATTTAACACAAAAGTCAACTGATTCTACAATTCTAAATAAAAGCTGTTAAACAGTAGTAAAGTTCATAATGATAAAATAACCTTCCTGTATTTGTAGTGATGTGCTGATGCATTTCCTTCCTTTTTTTGGTTTTACTATTTCATTCCTTTCACTTCTTTGTCTTTTGTTGATTTCTTTTTTTCTGTGTCCAAAACCTGAGTCATACTCATGTACATTCACTATTAACCAATTAAAATATAAATGAATATATTTTCAGATAGTAGGACACAATATTAATTAGAAAAGTAATAGTTGTATTTGCTGTTATTTACCACTTCAACTTTGAGTTTCCACTGTAAGCCAAGGCAAAATAAGAGGGAAGAGAGTTTCAGTTTATTCTATAGAAGAATTAAGGAAAATACACATACATTTCCAGACGAGGCAATTTTTTGGCAGCAGTGGCTTTTTATCAGCCATTTATTTTGGAAATACTTATATAAAGCATTTTGAGCAGTATAATAAGCAAAATATTTGAGTGCAGGTCTGGAAATATTTTTTAAATTAAAGTTTCTTTCTAGCTGCCCTCTGAAAAAGATGAGGGCACATCATTAAACAATAATTCAGTAATCATTGCTGTGGATTCAGAGATGATAATGATCAAAATGCAATGTTTTTGAGTAACCTTCTGTACAAATTATGCTTAAGACTTTTGGAATGTATCAATTGTGTCGGCTATCAGACATTTCAAGCAAGGTTTGATCGAAGTCTAGATTTATATAAAGACATGGCTAAATTCATTGAGAGTTTACATTAAGTTCAGTATTTTATGCTGTAATTAAAGAGAAGTATACAAGATACAGATACCAGACAGTCAAGTGGCAGGGTTAACATACCTATTATGACAATTCAAATCACTTCATCAATAAAGAAAGGAGCTGCAGTAGTTGGTAAGGTAGTAATCAAAATTTTATTAAGGGTTGGATTATTTTTATGTGAGATTTGTAAGTAGAAAATGGAATAATTTGGTTAGGGCAGTAATAAAAATAAGTATGTAGACAGGAAATGTTGATGAATATTAACAAAACATTTTAAGTAAGTAGAATGTGTACTTTCTCTTTGCAATACTTACTGTTTTCACAGTAACCTGTGAAGAGGAGCTTCAGGCATATATGTTATGTTGACTCTTAGAATAATTTATTTGGGCAAAATAAGCTTAAGATAAAATAAGATACTTATTTTATTTAGTTTATTTCAATTAATATGGTTTGATTGTTGAAATAGATGACTTTTTAAAGTAATAACCACAATTTTATATTAATGGGTAACATCTTGCAAAATTATTATACCATGACTATTCATTTTAATTTAAAATTTGATTATGCAATATACCCTTTTTATCTTTTTATTGAGGTAAAATTTACATAACATGAAATTAACATTTTAAAATGTATAATTCAGTGGCATTAAGTACATTTAAAATGTTATGTGACCATCACCTCTATCAAAATATTTTCATTAGTACAGAAGAACCTATTCTCTCTCCCCAACCCCTGGCAGTTACCCATCTGTTTCTCTCTGTCTCTTATATGTTTCTCTATCTGGATATTTTATGTAAAGGCTATCATACAATATCTGATCCTTTATGTCTAGCTTCTTTTACTCTGCATACTGTTTTTGAGATTCAATCATGTTGTAATATATACTTCATTTTTTATGGCTGAATAATAGTATATTGCAAGATATACTACTTTTGTTTACCCATTTATTAGTTGTTGGACATTTGAGTTGTTTCCACCTTCTGGCTATTGTAACAAGTGCTACTATAAACATTGATGCACAAGATTGCCTTTGAATTATTGTTTTTTATTCTTTTTTTGTATATACCTAATAATAGAACTTCTGGGTAATATTATAGTTAATTTTTAAAGTTTTGAGGAACTGCTGAACTGTTTTTCACAGCAGCTGCACCTTTTTGCATCCCTACCAGCATGTACAATGGTTTGAGTTGTTCTGTATCCTCTCCAACAGTTGCTATTTTCTGTTTTTCAGTTAATAGCCATCCTGCAGGGTGCGAAGTGCTATCTAACTGTGGTTTTGATTTATATCACCCTAATGGCTAAAGACATTGACCATTATTCATGTGATTGTTGGTTATTCAGATATCTTCTTTGGACAAACACCTACTTTTGTCTTCTGTTTATTCTTTAACTGAGCTCTTTTTTTCTTTCTCTTTGTTGTTGAGTTGTAAGAGTTCCTTATATATTCTGAATGGTGGAGCCTAATCAAATATATGATTTACAAATATAGTCTTTCATACCATGTGTTGTCATTCCACTTTCTTGATAGTATCCTTTAATGCACAAAATGTGTGTTTTTTATTAATTGAATCCAATTATTTATTTTCTTTTTTTCTTGCTTATGCTTTTGATTTTATATCTAAGAGAAAATTGTCCAACCCAAGATCAAGAAGATTTATCCCTTGGCTTTTTTCTAAGAGTTTATACACTTCTATTTTTACTTAAATATTTTCTCTATCTAAATTTATTTTTGCAATTTTGTAGTATCTCAAAATTTAGTTTTGTGTACCTGATGCACAGTAAGCCAAACTCTGACACATCAGTGCTTAGGTACAGAGAAGAAAGGTTTATTCATTTTGGTCAAAGTGAGAGGGCAGAAGAGAACTCTCAAATCGCACATCCCTTAGAGCATAACTAGGGGACTTTATAAGTAAGATAAAAGATGTAGGAGGTGAGATTCCCTCAATGACACAAAGATATTTGTGTCCCTGGATGAATCAAACTGGAAGCCATCAAGGAGGTCTGCATGACCTAGGGGTCATTGCTCTTTAAAAGAAAAACAAGTTCATTAATATTGCGGGAAGTCCTTGGGGGTTAGGATATGAAATTAATCAATTACTAGTTACTACCTTCTACCGAAATGAGTATGTACAAGCAAGCATGTATGGAGAAAGAAAAGGACAAATAGAAAATAAGTAAAACAAACATTTTATGATTTTTATAATATAGGCTCAGTTATAGCATTTAGAATATTTTTAATTCTTATGAAACAGATTTAATATATTGTCACATTTTTTTCTTGCTGAATTATCTAATATCTGTCATATATTTGTTTACCTTACATTGTACAAAGGTCTTTTTTTAAGAGAGAAGAGCAGAGGGTAATATTTATGCTGGTGAACCATTCAGCTATTTTTGACCCAGTCTTATTTTGACCTAAGAAATATTAAAGTCCTAAGACCTATTTTTGTGTTATCACAACCCTCCCTTCCCTTCTCAAAATACTGATTTATGCCAGTTTATGGTCTACAACCTGACTGTGTGGTCTTGGTGGTATATTTTTTTTGCCCCACTATATTCACTTTCCACCCTTCTCTCTGTTTTAAAGCTTAAGAACAGGCTTGTTAATCTTCTGGCTTCAGGTTGAGCTTAATCAATTTTGAGTCCAGGTAGAAGACCAGAGAGTGGGAGAAGTAGAGTTGGGCTGTTCATTTCTACTGATTTCTTGCTGCAAGTTGATGGACTCATTGCCTGTGTGCAAGCTTCTTGTCAAGCAGTGCCCTCCACACAAGTGTCTCTCTCTCTATTTCTTTTTTTTTTTGAGACAGAGTCTCACTCTGTCACCCAGGATGGAGTGCAATGGCGCAATCTCGCCACACTGCAACCTCCGCCTCCTGGGTTCAAGGCATTCTCCTGCCTCAGCCTCCCAAGTAGCTGGGACTACAAGCATGCACCATCATGCCAAGCTACTTTTTATGTTTTTAGTAGAGACAGGGTTTCACCATGTTGGCCAGGCTGGTCTTGAACTACTGACCTCAATGATCTGCCCCCGTTGGCCTCCCAAAGTTCTAGGATTACAGGCATGAGCCACCTTGCCTGGCCCTCTTTCTCTATTTTACCACACCCTTTGTTTTGATAATTGTGCTCTTTCTGACCCCTCCAGGACCAGGTGCACTATTGGTGGCTCCCAGTTGTCACTGTAACTTGTCACGTGCCCAGTTTGAGCTTCTTATAATACTATGCTCAGCATATAGGTTGGCATAGTGTCTGTGACAAATAGAGGCAATTAAAATAGAAAAAATAACCCCCCCCAAAAAAATCCCCACATCACTATTAACAAAATAGGTACGTTAAAAAACATAACCAAAATTTGTCATATTACAAGCTTTAAAATATACCGGAAAATAAAAGATAGCATCCAGGGTGCATGCAAGTGAATCTGCCTTAGAAATTTATATTAGGAATAAAAAAATCCAATTCAGGAAAAGATTTGCACTTATACCATTATTTACAATATCTTTTAACATATGAACTATTTAAATACCCCCAAATCAGAGTGTACTTGTTAGTTATTGTGACATAATAAAAGCTATATATTGATGTCTGTCCCTGTTTCCTGGCACAGAACTTCTAAAGGCCTTGAAACTTATTAAGTGTTATAAATGATAGGACCATCTTGTTGGTAGTCTCGGTCACCAGTTCAGGACATAAGGGCTTCTAAGACGCTTTGAATCCCAGGAAGGATGAGTATCTTCTTGCATACTAATGAGATAACTGGTGGCATGTGTCTCTAGATAGCTTCAGGATGGGGACTGGTAGCCACAAAGACCAAGGGATGATTAGAAAGTTGAAACTGTGAGCCCAGCTACCTGAATCTGGAAAGGAGAGAGGGGCTAGATATTGAGTTAATCACGGATAACCAATGATTTCATTAATCACGCCTAAGTAATAGAGTCTCCACAGAAACCTTGAACAACAAGATTTGGGGTGTTTCAGGTTGGAACTTCCCAACTCCATAGAGGCAGACCTCCTGTCTTTGTGTTCAAGGCTCTGGGAGCCCTCCATTTGCATCAGTGTGCCCTGGATGTGAGGCATAGAGTCAAATAAGATTATTTTGGAGCTTTATGATTTAATGACTGCCCCGCTGGGTTTTGGAGTTGCATGGGACCTGAAGCCCCTTGGTTTTGGCCAATTTATCCCATTTGGAACGTGTGTATTTACCCAATGCCTGTACCTCCATTGTATCTAGGAAGTAACTAACTTGTTTTTGATTTTACTGGCTCACACGTGGAAGGCACTTGCCTTGTCTCAGATGAGACCTTGGACTTGGACTTTTGGGTTAATGCTGGAAGGAGTTAAGACTTTGAGGGACTGTTGGAGGGACATGTTTGTGTTTTGAAATGTGAGGATATGATATTTGGGAGGGACCAGGGATGGAATGATATGGTTAGGCTTCATGTCCCCACCCAAATCTCATCTTGGATTGTAGTCCCCAGGTGTTTAGGGAAAGACCTGGTGGGAAGTGATTGGATTATGGGGGTGGTTTTCCCCATGCTGTTCTCATAATAGTGAGTAAATTCTCACAAGATCTGATGGTTTTATAAATGGTAGTTTTCCCTGTGCTGACACATGCTGTCTCTCACCTGCTGCCATGTAAGACATGCCTGCTTCCCCTTTCATCATGACTGTAAGTCTCCTGAGGCATCTCTATCCATGTGGAACTGTGAGTCTATTAAAGCTTTTTCCTTTATAAATTACCCCCTCTTGGGCAGTTCTTTATAGCAGTATGAAAATGAACTAATATCTTGTATAAAAAAACAATAAATGAAAGCAAAATGTTTCACTGAGATCTGTGAGCAATTATAGCAAATTGTCAAACTTGAAGATGGGATTGTGGGAATCCCTAATTTATAACTAATTTAGGCAGAATTGTGTGTAACCTGGGGACCCATGGCTTCCACCTGGCCTTTGAAGTGGGGAAAGTCTTGTGGGACAGAGCCATTAACTTGTGGGATCCGTTGCTAACTCCAGGTAAATAGATCCAGCATTGAATTACATTGTCGGACACCTAGTTGGTGTCTACAGAGAATTGGAAAATTGCTTGCTGTGAAAAACATATACATATTTGGCATCAAAAGAGTTATGAGTAGAGAAACATAGTTTTTCCATTAGTTATGTGTATCTGTATGATAAAATACTGGATCAATGCACATAAGAATCTCAGATCCAACATTCAGTAGTCACATTGTTTTAACAAACTACTTGACAGTCCTCAAATCTAAGGATAAATTATTACACTTACCTTGTACAGATTAAATAAGTTATTCCATGTTAGTCATGCATGACTTCACACAGAGGCTGGCACATGCAAAGCAAATAGTAAATATTAGGTGTCATTATTATTCATCTCTTACCATTAAAACTTGGTTTTACTACCTTGGTTTTTTATCAGAGATTTGTATGAGAATCACTTGTTGAACAAATGAAGGGCCTCTGATTTAGCAGTTGTGTGGAAATCAAGGTACAACGTGTTGTCCAATCTCCACAGAAAATAATAATATTTATTCCTTTATAAGATGTGTTTTTTATATAATGAAATACTTAAAACATAATGTAAATAAAATCAATTATAGCAGTATCGTTTCATTGCATTTTAGACTATAGATTTATCAATAAGCATTGAAGATTGACATTACAAATTTGGGCATCATTTTGTTATAAGTAAATTCCAAACAAACAGAGGAAAAATGTGATTTTACCAGTGGCGGGCGCCTGTAATCTCAGTAGCTTGAGAGGCCGAGGCAGGAGAATCGCTTGAACCTGGGAGGCACAGTTTGCAGTGAGCCGAAATTGCACCACTGCACTCCAGTCTGGGTGACAGAGTGAGACTCCCTCTCAAAAAAATAAAAATATAAATAAAAATAAAATAAAGAAGAAATAAAGAAAAGTAAGATAAGCAAATGGCTAGGGAATTATTAAGTAATAACTTATATGGATTTTAACATTCATCATTACAGAAACTCCTAGAGCTAATAAAATAAAAAATCATAGAATCTTAGTTCTGAAAAAATATCATGACGTTATGCTAGTTCTGAAGTCTTTGCTGTTCTTGAAATTAAATCTGGTTTGAGTATTTATTTCAATCGAACACTTTCATAGCTATTTTGTAAAGAGACAACTGATTGTCGTGTACACATTTACCATACCATTTAGAAAAACAGAAACTGAAGCTCTTCAACTTAATCTATTTGAACAAATTCCCTTTGCCTTCTTTGTGAAAATAACAAATTAGTAGCAGTATCAGAACAACCAGAATAAAAATAAAACTTACTGCTAATCAACACATTTTGTTTCCCTTTTCACAAAAAATTTACCTACTGATTTTCCTCTTTGTTTTGAATCACATTATATTTTTGAACTGGTTAATTAATGTACTTAAGTAATATGCATTTAATGCCTGCTATGTACAAAGGGTTATGAGGATAAAAGGAGGAGATAGATATCCTTTCTGCAAGAATTTTTTTCTAAGAGAAAACAAAATATGTTAAAACGTTGCTTTAAATATATATTATTTGTAGGCTCTGGTTCCTACCCCAAAATATATATGTTAGTAAAGATCCTTTGCTAACAGGAGGACCAGATATAGAGAAAGAACAAAAGACACTGAGGGCCCCAAATGAAAGCCTTCATTACAAGAGTAGATTACAAGAGTATTTCTTAACTGCTAAAGACAAAGACCAGTAAAGATATAGATGCTTCATTGGTGAAATACCAGTCCAGAGAGGGTATACTTGTACCTAAGGTGGATACTTGAAGAAAAAGTGTCTATTGGGGATTTTTTGGAGTCCTTGTTTGTTTGCCTGTTTTAGTTTAGTTTGTTTTGTTTTAAACTGTTATTTAATCAATTTCTGTCATACTACAAAACTTTAGTAATATTTTTATGTTTCCCAAATTGCTTGTGGAGGATAATTGATTGTCTTTGCCTCGATTGTCTTTGCCTCAAGAGTTTGTATTTAATACAGTTTCAGAGATATGGAAGGGAAATACCTGACAGTCAGATGTGAGTTTACTAGACTAGACCTCTGCTTATTCCTAGCTTTATTCTGCATAGCCAAAGATACTTCTTCCTCTCAGCCAAAATATTGCCGTGCTTCCTTACTACTCAGAGACCAGGGCAGGGACTTTTTCCCCAAAGAGAAGAGGATCTTTTTATTTCCTGCCTACTCTCAGCCATGAAAAACAGTCTTGATATTTAATTACATATTACATTATTCTGAGGTATCGGCATATAAGTATACCAAAACAATTAGTAATGTTTTAAACAACCTTTTAAAACAATTTGGTTTATTTCATCTTATTCATGATTACCTTGTATATAAACCTGAAAATTTTAATTAAATAACTTTTTTTCCTGAACAATGTATCCTTAAAACAGTAATAAAAAAATAACTAAACTCTTAAATTCACTGATAACCTGTTTGCTAATTTTTTGACATTCTTTCATATGATCAAAAGAAACCTATAATACATTTTATTAACCCTGAAAGTTGAGGTGAGAAAAGAAAGACTTGTGTGGACAGAAACTATTTTTACTCAACTTTAAGTTCATGCCCTTAAAATAAAATATATAACAATGAAAATAAATAATTATGTTTTTAAGAAAAATAGCTATGAAGTTCTATCTGAAAAATGTTTTATTGACTTCTCTTATTACTATAGGTCCAAGTCCCTAAAGAGCCCAGTGAGATGCTGGTAATTATGTACTAGCCAGGATTTCTTAAGTTTTCATTCTTCACCCCTCTTGGATTTGTGCAAGAGTTTGGAGTGTCAACTTGGGAGCTGGTATTAACTTGTTACCACAGATTATTCAACATTTGAATAAAATGTTGGACTAAACTTACTTATATTGAAATCAAAGAAATATCAACACCAAGGTAGATGTGTCTGCGTAGGAATAGATCAGGCCACAACATATTTTTATGTCTGACTTAAAAAATCATCCCTTTTTCTTGCAGAACACAGATTCAATTCACTGAATTGACTGATGACAGGAAAAGAATGACCCTCAAAGAATTAAAATTATGCATTTTATATCTAGATATGAAGACTAAAAACAAAGTTCATTATCTCCTTTTACTAGCAATTGGTGTGACCCAAGTTATTGTTATTTTCATATTTAAGGTAACATAACGGGAGATGAGGATGTCTTCTATGTGGAGAAGTAGGGAAGACATAGGTCAAGGATGACAGCTAAATTTTACATTCAAATAGATTGTGTATCATTGAATTGTAAATAATATTAAAGTCCAAGATTTTGCTGCAGAAAATTTAGAGTTCACTTTCTGACAAGTCTGAGCTGAGATGTCAAATTATCAGTGGAGTATGTGAGTCTGCAGGTCAAGGGAGAATTTTTCTGGAGATGTAAATTTCTGATGTTTTTGTTCATGACTGCTATTAAACTCTAAATCTATTTTGCGTCTCCTAGGGATAAAAGTATAGAGTGAGAAAAGAGCTCCTTTTTGAAAACATAAGTAATTTCCATCATTTGACAGATGGAAAAAAAATTAAGCTTGCAGAGGAAACTGAAAAAAAAACGAGAATGTTGTGTCATAAAAACACAAGGAAAGAGAACGTACAAAATATTTGGAAGTGATCAAAATGATTAAGTACTGCTAGGAGGTGAAGTTAGGAGAGGATTTACACATTTTCATTAACCTAGGAACTTAGAGATCATTCATTATCTTGGATATAAAGGAAATTGCCAATGTCATAGGGACAACAGCTAGGTTAGAATGGATTGGAGAGTTAGTTGGGCCTGATTATGTTGGGGTTCAGAAACCAATACCTAAAAATATGGCATTTGACTTGCTGAACTGAAGAAAAAGTCTCCATGTCTTTTGACACCCGCATTATCTCTCCCAAAGGAGCTGAAGTTCCTTTATCTGCCTAAGATCCAGACCCAACATGGAGAACAATAGTTTTCTTATTCTCCCTGTAAGACCAAAAATGTAACCACACCTCAACAGATAATTTTTTTAAGATAATTACCTTCTCATTGTTTAAATTACATAAATAATGCATTATGTAAATTCCAAAGAGACTATTTACAAGTTCCCTGTTCCAGTCATTCTCCCCAGCAGTCATGTGTTGCCTCTCAATAGAAGTCCTCTTCTCCCCCTCCCTATTTTACCAGGAACCAAGTCCCCATTATTTCAGTAACCTCAAGGTAGTATATGAGCTCCTGTAACTCACTGGGAAGTTGGGCCTTCATTCTGAAGGCTCTCGTATATATATATTAAATATATTTGTATGCCTTTTCTCCTGTTAGTCAGTCTGCCTCATGTCAGTGATTTTCAGCAAACGCTTAGAGAGCCAAGAGCCCTGACCCACAGTTTTGGCAAAGTGAGCGGGATCCCCAAAGCCACTCTGCTTTTCTCTAAACCACAGTGAAGAGCAACCAGGAAACTGACAACCAAGAAAAGGCATAAGAACTTCTTACCAGTTAGGCTGCCAGGCTCAAATCTCTGTGCAATAATGTTGATTACATAATAAAAATCACTCTTTTGCTTCAAGGTTATAAATAATGGGAAAAAAGGATTTATGTGACTAGTCTTAGAGTATAGAGACCCTAATATGCTTCTGGTACTTTGTGATGTGAATATTCATATTGTTTGACCCCTTTCCTTGCAGAAATAGCTTGTTGTTGTTGTTTTTGTCTTTGTCTTTCCGTGTTGTTCTGTCATAAAGAGGGGTACTGTAGAGTAGAACATGGGCCTAGAACCCTTATAAGACTGCTGTTAGGGGCAGCCCAGCTGACTAATCAGTTTCGCACCTCTGACTAGATGAGCATCAGTTAAGACAAACTTTGCTGTGGGTACTTGCAATACAAACCAAATGAGTTTTCCCTCTCATCTTGTTTTATGCCCTGGGGACCTTGACTTGTGGCTGTGTGGAGGTAACTCGCTTTTTGTTTCCACCATCTGGAGGGTGTGATATTTTGGGTCATGTCAGGTGACCAGTCTGAAAAGATTGGGAGTGTGAGACAGGTGGTTTTTTTGTTCGTTTGTTTTCTTGAGAAAGAGTCTTGCTCTTGTCACCCAGGCTGGAGTACAATGGCATGATCTCAGCTCACTGCAACCTCCACTTCCCGGGTTCAAGCAATTCTCCTGCCTCAGCCTCCTGAGTAACTGGGATTACAGGTTCCCGCCACTACACCTGGCTATTTTTTTTTTTGTACTTTATTTTTTTTTTTAGTAGAGATGGGATTTCACCGTGTTGGCCAGGCTGGTCTCAAACTCTGACCTCAGGTGATCCACTCGCCTCGGCCTCCCAAAGTGCTGAGATTACAGACGTGTGAGCTACCACGCCTGGCAAGACATGTAAGTTTTTAAGCAGCACACTTTTCATTCCAAACGTGTCAAGCTCTTAGAGTTTTATGTTAAAAAGTCTCATACTTACAGGGATTTTTGTGATCTTTTGCTATCTTAAGTTTATTTCTGGGAATGAATTTTTCAGGGTCGTAGGAACTGCCTCCACTATGTCCTCTCCAAGAATACCTCTTGCTTATAAGCTAAAAACCTGGACAATTACCACCTGGGCTTAATGTGAAGAGGCGTTTGGATTGAGTCACTAATGGAATTTAGTAGACCATTGAAAATTCTATCTGTCAATGGCCAAAAGATAGATACTTCTAATTTAAAAAGATTTTAGAGAGCTCTTATTCTAAAAAAATGATGGACACTTCCAATTAAAAGAAGGATACATAATAGTATCGTGGCTATCTTTGCGAATTCTCTTGACTAAATTAACGAGCAAAAATCTGCCCTAAAAAAAAAGTTAAAATCCTTTGCAAACTCAAAATGCCTATTCAGATTCCTTCTGGGAAGAGCAATGGAGTCTGCTCCAGTAGCTAAGGTTCTGCTGTTTCACCACAGCAACCTGGCATTCATTCCCAGTCAGGGAGCAAATCCTTTTTGGTAGATATTTGTGTGACTTTGCCATTTATTGATTCCTTTCCCTACCATGCACAGCTTTTGAGTTCCTGTCTTCTGTCTGTGGGGCATACGGGGCTTTGGTCTTTGTATATAGTGGTCAGCTGAGAAGCTGAAGCCTTGGAGAACACGGGTGAACAGAAATGTAGGTTGTGACATGGGATATTTCTAGGCCACTTTGCCAGCCGGGTACCTTTGGCCAGCGACTCCTCTGCCCAGGCCTTGATTGGGCCTAGGTTCACTGCAGGAGATGCCCAGTCCACTCGGCCCACGGGGCTGTGCCTGACCGGCACTCCAGTGCGGATCCTGTGGCCGTTGTGACTATGCGCTCAGCCCCTGGCAGGAGCCGGTGTGTGAGCAAGAAGTGCGGGATCCACCGGCCCTTCCAAGCATTGGCACAGGAGCGGGCTCTGTGCAAGGCTTGCAGCTGGATATTTTAAAGGCATAAACCGCTTCTATGATATTTTTGATAATTGTTTGTTAGTAGTGGCAAATCTGTATGGATCTGCGGCAACTCGATTCTTGCCTCCTCAGAGGAAATAATTCATCCAACGGGCATGAGGCAGAGTGAGAGAGACCAAGGTAAGATTTAGAGTAGGAGTGAAAGTTTACTAAAAAGTTTTGGAGCAGGGATGAAATGACGTAAACTACACTCAGAAGGGGGTCAAGTGGGCCACTTGAGAGAGTCAAGTGCCCGGTTTGACCTTTGACTTGGGGTTTTATTTGCTGGCATGCGGCCAGGGTTTTGCATTTCTTCTCCCTTGATGTTTTGTTGGGGCAGGCTGCCCCCATGGGCAGTGGCCTGTCAGCGCTTAGGAGGGGCGGCATGTGCACTGTGTTCACTGAAGTTGTGCACGTGCTCATTTAAGGCATTTTAATCTTACCAGTCAGGAGTTCCCAGAAGAATGTCATATACCAGTTAAACTTTGTCATTTTGCCTTTTAGTGCTCATGCTTGAGTACATCACCCAACTCCTGAGATCTTATTGGGAAATTACTCATTGTCAGCTTCAAATGTTTTCTACCTACTGGGAGACGGCCTTTCATGGCAGCAGCTGTGACTAATGATTATTTTAGAGAGACAGTTTAACAACCACCTGATCATCACCTGATGGTGGGGGTTGAGAAAGTTCTTTCCTGCCCTGCTTATGTCTGCCTAAATACCTACACCAACACTTTGGCTTGTCTGTCTTATAGCCATTAGATCCTAGGCTCTAAACAAATAGCCTTGGCCCACCTCTGCCTCTTGCCTTTCCTGGGAAGGATCGGCATTATTTGCACAGCTCTGTGCTTTGTCCTGGGCTCTGCATCTGAACACATAATTAAAATGGTTTATTTTGTAAGTTTTTCAGTAAAGATAAGGGTTACTAAGAACTGACTCTGGAACTAATGTATGTGATTAAAACTACCAGATATAAGAGAAACAATTCTATATGCAAAATGCATAAGAAAAATAGAATTAGTTTAGTAAAAATGTTATAAAAATGCATGAGAAAGTGGTTTTTGTTAAAGGGAATATAATTTTGCATAGTGTAGAGTTTTGTTTGTTTTGTTTTTAATTGAAAGTGAAAAGAATGATAGATAAAACTGAATGGATACAGAAAGTTGGAAAAGAGAATTTAAAAAATTATGAAAGTTTATAAAAGCCTTATGGAAATAATAACATGGCAAAACTGATTAAAAATTAAAAAGTTTTGCTTACAGAAATTAGCTTTAACATTAATAGTACACTGGTACAAAGGTAAAATTTTGTTTTTGCTTTTGAATAAGATTCACATGTAATACTAATAAAAAGTTAATATAAGATTTTTGTTTACCTTTTGAGTAAATTACAACATAAAAAGAGGGAAGAGAGACAGATTCAGCTGACCTCATGCTGTCTTTATTCAATCTTATTTTTTGGAGAATTGAATTTCCTCTCTATCAAAAAGTTAAAATTCTGCTTATTTAAATCATTGAATTAGCAGTTTGACTAAGTGAATGACTTATGTTACAGTGATCTGTAATTCTGTTTCATGATGTCAAGTGTTTTAAACATTTGATATTTGACAAACTTTCCAAAATCCAAATTTCAAGTTAAAAATAAAATATTTTGATCTCAAACTAACTTTTTGGATATTAGGGCACCTGTAGTCCAAGAGAGATCTATTCTGCTTATTTGATATGTTATAATCATACAGGAAACATTGTCAAATATGAAAGGATGTTTAACTTTCTTTGGGTTGTATTTAAATGTGTTATAAATATGTTATATTAATCCATTCTCACTCTGCTATAAAGGACTACCTGAGACTGAGTAAGTTATGAAGAAAAGAGGTTTTATTGACTCACAGTTCCACAGGCTGTAGAGGAAGCATGGCTGAGAGGCCTGAGAAAACTTATTAATGGCAGAAGTCATAGGCGCGCACACGTATCTTACCCTGGTGGAACAGGGGAGATGGAGAGAGAGACAAAGAGACACACACACACACACACACACACAGAGCATGCATGAAGGGGCAAGTGCTACACACTTTCAAGTAACCAGATCTTATAAGAACTCTTTATCATGAGAACAGCAAAAAGAAAGTTTGATACTTTCAGAAAAGTGACATTTCTTACTTACCACAGGTCAGGAACCTGTAAAGGAACTGCATAGAGTATGAATCCAGTCTTGCCAAAGAGTTTTATTGGTCTTATAAAGTTAACCTCTATTTATCAAAGCAGTTTGCTCATATCTAAAAATGAGCATGATTCAATCACCTCCCATCAGGCTCATTTTTCAAAACATGGGAATTACAATTTAACATGCAAGCTGGGTGGGACAGAAAGCCAAACCATATTATATGTGTTTCAAAATTGTATGAGATGCCTATAATTCTCCTTTGTCTTAGTATATGTTATCAGTAATAATGACCATTATGCTGAATTGTTGTATGCCACAGAAATAACCGAATTTCCTTGTCAATTGTGTGTTTATCTATGGCTGTCCTAAGACTTTTGCAATCCTTAGACAATTATTATTTTACTGTGATCCTTCTCAAAAAGCAGTTTGCTAGCAGCTGAAGTCTAAAACTTGATTTTTTAGGGAAGTTCATGGAAAGAACTCTGACAGGTGCTGTTGAATGCAGCTTTCTGAAAACCTTGGAGATTATGTTATTGGAATAGATAAAAAACTTTCAGGAAGCTACTTGGACAGCTAATGTGCTCATGAGGTTTGTTGGCCCCAAACAGGAATTAATTGCATAGACTAAACAGATAGAGCACTGAAATAATTTCTTTTAACTTTTTTGTTTGAAGTCTTGGTGTTTTTTTGGTTTTATTTTTTAGAGTTAACAAAAGGTTGTTTTATTATTATTATTGATCTATTTATAGCTTTCAACCATTGAGTAAAGTATACAATTTTGAAGAAAATTTGAACCACATTTCTTCTCTCAACTTCATTTCTCCAGAATTTGGGAACTATTTGTCAGTATGCTTAATTTATTGCAATGTAGTTATTCACATAAGTTCAATAAGAGCCTATTTTCCTTTGTATCAGGACACAATTGGAGACACTGGTTACCTTATCAAGGCTTTTTGACTGGAATAGGATATTGTTAGATATGAGCAGACTGCTTTGAGAAATAGAGGTTAACTTTATAGAGCCAATAAAGGCCCCTTGGAAACACTGGCTTCATACCCTGTCTATGCAGTTCCTTTACAGGTTCCAGACATGTGGTAAGTAAAGAATGTCTCTTTTCTGATAGGCCCAGGAACCTCAAGTTACTTTGAGACATTGAGAAGAGTAGAAGTCACCAATTCATACAGGTATGTGCAGGCACAGATAATTCCTTGGCTGGGATATAAAGGCTTTTAAAAGTTTATTCTGAGATTCCTTATGAAAAAGTTCTAGCAGAGCCAATTTTAAAATAGCCTAAATGGCCAATAATTGTTCTTGCTGCACTTCATGCAAATGAATAGGCCAAGTATATTAAGACTAAAATATTTTGCAAATAAATTGGTCCTAATATAATTTCTTGTTGGTTTTGCTGTTTTTTTTTTTCTTTATGTATTTTTAGGGGCAGGGAGGAAGGACATCCTTAAACATATTCATTTTCCAATAGCAAAAATTCAAGTATAAGAATTAGGTAAAATGGAAGAGGGAAAAAGAGGAAAATCTAGGGTGTAAGAATCCAAAGAGGTAGAGAGAATGAAAGTTAAATAATAGGTAGAGGAACTGGCTTTAAATTGGACAAGGAGCACAATTCCTATTCTATCAGTAAGGAAGGAGATTAGAGTGGGTTAAGATTATTCTCCACCACAGATTCAGCCCCAATCAGGTTTCAAAACCAATTATGAGTGAGGTAGTAATGCTGTAAAGCAGAAGCAGCTTCATTGTTTCTGACCATGTAGGAGTGTTCAAGAACATCACCTCATTTTGCTCTTTTTTTTCCTTTCTCCCTGTCTTTATTTCTCTTCCTTCCATGTGAATTTCAAACACAGTGAATGAATTATGATGGATTTTGATTATTTCTTTTTAAAGACATGCTCATCTTTTACTTGTACTTTCAAGCTAAACACTTACATATCATGGAGGATTGTTTCCAGCATCTTAATTCATATTTTTTAGAGCTTTTATCCCCATACTTGGCCTACATTTATAAAAATGATTCACAATTTCTTATGATAGAATTATGAATTTCTCTGTTTTCCACTTGCATCCAAAACTCCAGAGATATCTTCCTAAAACATAAACTAAAATGGTTAATGAAATGATTAATAATGCACGCAATAGCATACATTAGTTATTGTGGTGTCTCAAAATATGACCTTGAATTCTAGCACCAGACACTCTTGAGTTTTAATTCTGAATAATTAATCAACAATGTTTGGCAATCTGTTTTTCTTTGTGCCTTAGTTTTCTCATTGATAAAATGGGAACAACAGTAGCACTGATCTGATCAATATGACCTTAATATTTTCCACTGCTTGACTAAACTTTAGACAGGTTTCTTCCTGACTATAGTTCCCTTATCTCTCTTTTCCACAGAATTTTCTTTCTTTGCTCATTTGAGATAAAAATCACCCAGCCTCCGGCCAGTTTTACAACTTGGAAATGCTTTTTCTCAGGGCCCCTAGTAAAATCTCTTTGAAATGTGATCATCATAAAAAATAGTGCCCCTATATCCTTGTCTTTGTGGGAAGATAGAAACCTAACTTCCATTAATGCCAATTAATAAATACAGATGACCTATTCATATTGACCAATCCCCCAACCTCACTACTTCCTATAGTTTTCCACTAGATCATCCAAGCCCCTAAAATCTCTCCTGTCTTTTGTTCCAGTAGAGTCGAGTTAAATCTATTTCCTCTATTGCAATAGTCTCGAATAGTCTTCACTGCCTGCTTATTTGTTTGGGACACTTTTTATATTACATACTTTAGAGAATTATTGTGAGAATTAAATGAGTTAATATATGTAAACTTTTAAATAATGCCTTACATCTAATACTATGTAAGTTTTACCTAGAAAAGTGTAATGCTATCTTTACTTATTAACTTCCTCATCATTCTTTCTATATGCATATTCAAAACAATGTTAAACTAAATTTCTACCATTCTGTAAATATAACTAACTCATTTACACTTGTTTTTACCTTTGTGTATGTATGTGTGTGTGCATATGTGGGTGTATAATAGATGCCTGACATTCTTCTATTCTTACCACAAGGCTCCAATCTTTTTATCTTCAACCATAGAAAGCCTTATATTTTTAAGGAGGCATTAGTTATATGTAATTTCTTTGTCCAGTTTAGTTGCTTTCACTCACTAGGCAATGATTTCCATGTAGGCAGGTAAATTATTGCACTTACAGAATGCTTGAGATGTAAAAGGATTTGTTGTATTAATGAGAGCTGGTTAGTTGCAAATTATAACATTATTAAATATAGAGAAATGGTTTGTTTAATTGACCATTGTTATGTGTAACATGAGTGTGCAATGTTTTGTTACTTTTGTTCATAAAAAATCTTTTCTTTCTTTGTTGTATTTTTTGGTTGAACTGCTCTTTTATTGCTGTTTTCCTATTTACATGTGAGAAATAACAGCTCTGGAAGAGTTGCCACATTAGGTTGTAAGACTTTTAATACTGCAGAGCCATTTGAAGGACACTGTTTTCTCTTGCAGCTAACAATTTTGAAGTATTTGTGGAGAAGAAAAAACAACGTTCAGAAAAACTCATTGGCTTAGGCAGTTTTTTTTCTGTTTGAATTTCTGTCATCATTGAAAAGTATTAGCTTTACTTCTATTAGTTTTATTGTGAGGAATTTGGCAGAAATAAAACGATGTGGATAAAGAGATTAGAATCCACCTGATGAAACCATCTGCTAAGAGACATACATTTAAAATCCCTAAGATACATTTACTTACAAATTTGCTGGGATTGTTTAGGTTTTAGGTGGCAGATCTCCGTTCAGTGATAAGAAAAATATCTACAATATAGAAAGTTCATTTTGATCAGGGTGTTGGGATCAGTTGCTGTGTAGGAAATAGTTATGAATTATAAAATAATACCCTGTAGGGTACCATATGTTGAAACCCAATTTATAAGTCCATTCTTGTGCTGCTAATAAAGATGTACCTGAGATGGGGTAATTTATAAAGGAAAGAGGTTTAATTGACTGACACTACAGCATGGCTTGGGAGGCCGCAGGAAACTTACAATCATGCCAGAAGGGGAAGCAAACACGCCCTTCTACACATGGTGTCAGAAAGAGATGTGAGTGCCGAGAGAAGGAAGAAACTCCTTGTAAAATCTTCAGATCTCATGAGGATTCACTCACTATAATGAGAACAGCACGGTGGAAACCAGCCACATGATTCAATATCTCCACCTGGTCCCTAAAATTCAAGGTGAAATTTGGATGGGCACAGCCAAACCATATCACACAGCATCATGTTTTAGAAAGTCTTTGGAACAATACTTGGCATAGTAAGAAAAGAAATGAAATCTCTTGCCTCTCTCTGTTCCCTCATTTCCAACTCTCAACTATTTGCAATATAGTTTCCTTCTTTTCAATTAATTTTTTAAAAGGAGACCAATAAGTATAGAATTAGTAACACCAATGATATTTCCCTGGTTCTCATATTATTTTATTGGTAATGTCATCTTTGTCATATGCAAAGTTTCATATAGATTTGGGTCTATTTGGGTCCTCTATTGTGCTCAATTGTCAGTTCTAGCCTTGTTGAAATACCGATATCTTCTTCATCAAAAATATCTTGGTAGTTTTAATATTTGACAAATTTTCACAACAATAAAAAGTGCTGGTAGTATTTTTAATGGAACTAAACTGTATCGATAATTTTACAAGTATTGATATCTCTATTCTATTAAGTCTTCCTAAACAACATTGTATATATCCTTTCATTTTGTTAGATTTTTAAATGCCTTTCAATAATCTTATATTCACAATAATCTTGACACTTGTTTTCTATTTATTTTCAAATGCTTCATATTTTTCATACTTCTGTAAATAGTATTTTTTTATAATTACATTTGCTATTTCTTGTGGGGCTATATAAGCATGAATATAATTTTTATACATTGATTTTATGATCCAACAGCCTTACCAAACTCTCTTGGTAATACTCATAATTTGTAAACTCTCTTGAAGATAGGGAACACCTACTGACAAGTCATTTAAATAAGGAAAACTTCTTTTCTTTCAAACCATTATTTTTTTCTTCTATTCATCCTAAACTTAATTTTAAAAGAGAATGTTTGTCTGCATAAATATGAAACATTGTATCACATCTTAATTTGTTTGAAATGCATATGACTCTTCAAAGCAAAAATACATAACATTGTTTTATGATGCTTTTGTAGGTAGTTGTGTTATATATGCTAACTGAAACAGACAAAATGGTAAGTGGGGCATACATGGGCATACATGATTGTAACATATATGAAGTTTACAAGAAAATGTATAACTTTAAACAAAATAAACCGTAAAGAATATACCTATTAAAATTGTTCAGCTACTGAAATAATGCAAAGAGGTATACCTAAAAAACACAGATAAAATAGAATTCTAAAACAAAATTTAAATAATACAAGGTATAAAGGGAAGGACAAGAATATAGGAAAGAAACAGTGGAAGGAGAAATAGAACAAAAAAACTCTGGGAGACAAATTTAATCATCACTAATTTTATTAAATGGAAAGGGACATATATCTCTAATTTTAAGTCAGAGATGATCAGAGTGGTTATAATATAGTACTCAAATATGTGCTAACAAACAGACACTACAAAAATAGAAAGGCTGAAAGTAAATTACTGGAAAAAGATAATGCAATATAAACAATAGCCAGAAAATGTTTAGAGTACTTATAATAAAATGGGAGAAAATTGACAGCAAAGCAAAGAGTATTATAAAAATAAAAAATGTTTCAATAATAACAAAGAATCAATTCATCAGGAATACATAACAATCATAAACGTCTATGTACCTAATAATCTGCCACAAAATGCATGGGACAAATCTGATAGAATAAAAGACCAAACTGGACAATTTCACAAATATGTGTGAGAATTTTAACACTACACTCCCAGCAATTGATATATACCTGGATAAAAGTGTGTCTGGAATTGGTTCCTTCCATTGGTTTCTTAGTCTTGCTGACTTCAAGAATGAAGCTGCAGACCGTCCCCATGAGTGTTACAGTTCTTAAAGATGGTGTGTCCAGAGTTTGTTCCTTCAGACGTTCAGAGTTTCTTCCTTCTGGTGGGTTCGTGGTCTCACTTGACTTTAGGAGTGAAGCCACAGACCTTCGCAGCAAGTCTTACAGCTATTAAAGGTGGCATGTCCAGAGTTGTTTGTTCCTCACAGTGGGTTCGTGGTCTCGCTGACTTCAGGGGTGAAGCCACAGACATTCTCAGTGAGTGTTACAGCTTTTAAAGGTGGCGCGGACCCAAAGAGTGAACAGCAGCAAGATTTATTGTGAAGAGTGAACAAAGCTTTCACAGGATGAAAGGGGATCCCAAGTGAGTTGCCCGCTGGTGGCTCAGGGGGGCAGCTTTTATTCCCTTATTTGGCCCCACCCATATCCTGCTGATTGGTTCATTTTACAGAGAGCTGATTGGTCCATTTTACAGAGTGCTGATTGGTCCGTTTTACAGAGTGCTGATTGGTCTGTTTTGACAGAGTGCTGATGGGTGCATTTACAAACCTTTAGCTAGACACAGAGTGCTGATTGGTGCATTTACAATCCTTTAGTTGGAAAAGTTCTCCAAGTCCCAACCCGATCCAGAAACCCAGCTGGCTTCACCTCTCAAAAGGACTAAAACCATAGAAAATTGGAGCAACACTGTGGTAGTTAATTTTACATGTTAATTTGGCTGGGCCATGGTGTGCAGATATTTGGTGAAACATTTTTCAGGAATTTTCTGTGACTGTTTTTGGAAGAGATTAACATTTAAATCTCTGCTCTTTGAATACCTCTATCCAACCAGTTTAAGACCCATAGAACAAAAGCAAGGAAGGATTGCTTCACTGAGCAAGGAAGAATTCTACCAGCAGCTATACTTGAACTGAGACATCCGATCTTTCCTGTTCTCCAAGCAGACAGCCCACAGTGCAGTTTGGACTTGCTAGCTGCCATAATCATGTGATCCAGTTCCTTACAATAAATCTCCATGTACATGCACATCATTTTGATTCTGTTTCTCTAGAGAACACTATTATAAATACTATCAAATCTTATTATAGAAGACAAATGCATCACACAATTTTGTCCAGTACATGGTATGGTCACCAAGAATGACCATATGCTGCATTAAATAATAAAAAACTCTAATCTCAATAAATTGCACTTTAAAAAAACTTTATAGGTCTGGCCATGGTAGCTCATGCCTGTAAATCCCAGCCCTTTGAGAGGCTGAGGTGGCAGGATCTCTTAAGCCCAGTATTTCAGGACTAGCCTGGGCAAAAAAGGGAGAATTCTTCTCTACAAAAAATAAAAATAAAAAAATTAGGCAGGTGTGGTGGCATGCATCTATAGTTCAGCTATTTGGGAGGCTGATCTGGGAGGATAGCTTGAGCCCAGGAGTTCGAGGCTGTAGTGAGCCATGATTACTGCAGTCTGGGTGACAGTGAGAGATTCCATTTCAAAAAACATTATATAGTATGTGTGTGTGTGTGTGTGTGTGTGTGTACTATTTTTAGGACAGTTTTAGGTTTATAGAAAATTTGTGCAAAAAGTACCTAGATCCCATATACCACCCCCTCCACATTTCTTCTATTATAAACATCTAGCTTTCGAGTGGTTCACTACTAAATGAAAGGAGTCCATCTCTAAAGGCCATATACTGTAATTTCAACTGTAAGGTGTTATTAAAAAGGTAAAACTATAGAGACAGGAAAAAGATCAATGATTGCCAGGGGTTCTGGGAAATGTGAAGCAGATGGATGAATAGATGGAGCACAGGGTATTTTTAGGGCAATAGAACTATTCTGTATGATCGCATAATAATGGATGAATGTCATTATGGAATCACCAAAACCTATAGAAATATACAACACAAAGAATGTAACCTAATGTAAACTATGGATTTTAGCTAAGAATAATATATCAAGTTTATCAAATGTTTCTGGTATGGATGAGGAGTTGTATTTTTTTTAGTATATTTTAATTACTTTAAAAAGCCAAATTTGTCAAATGAATAACCTATTGAATGGTTCAAAACTACAACATTCAAAATAATATCAGTAAGAGTGATAAAATAAGGGCTTGACCAATCTATATTTTACAATTAATGTCATTAATACATCATTACCAAGCAATCCTAAGACACTGTGATCTAGATGATTCCAGATGTTCTAGAAATTTTGACTATTTCAAGTCTCTGTCTTCTGTGTAATTTAGTGAAAAAGCACCTGCCTCTCATGATGAAAATGTAAGGTGAATGCGTATTTGCAGGTATTCAAACATGGTAGCAAATAGCACAAACCTTGAGGTATATGAATTAAACTTATATAACTATGAGAATCAAAATTTGTCTCTGTCACTGAATAACATTGGGTGAATGAATTATTCTTTCACAGTCTTCGTGTAAATAATAACTGATCTCATAGAATCTTAAGAGACTTGAATGGTATAATATTTAAAATTCCTTAGCAATCATTTGTACCAAATCATGTAATTATTTTATTGATTGGAAAAGAAAACTAATCATATCACTAATACTTAAAGAGTGTTTAATATGAATGTCAGCTGCTGTCATAAAAACTTTACAGATATTAGCTCTTTTAGTCTTCACAGCAAACTTTTGAGTAACATTTATCATTTTTCTCACTTTATAGGTGAAGAATATTGAGGTATAGAGATGTTAACCACTTGGTTGACATCACATTCCAATTAGACGGGGAGGCAGAACTTGAAATCAGACATGCTGGCTTTAAATGTTCCTCTTTTGTCAGATTTTCTGCAGGATCTAGAACTAGAGGTACCATTTGACCCAGCCATCCCATTGCTGGGTATATACCCAAAGGATTGTAAATCCTGCTGCTATGGAGACACATGCACACGTATGTTTGTTGCAGCACTGTTCACAGTGGCGGGGACTTGGAGCCAAACCAGATGTCCATCAGTGATGGACTGCATTAGGAGAGTGTGGCGTATATACACCATGGAGTGCTATGCAGCCATAGAAAAGGATGAGTTCATGTCCTTTGTGGGGACATGGATCTGGAAACCATCATTCTGAGCAAACGATCACAAGTACAGAGAACCAAGCATCTCATGTTCTCACTCATGGGTGGGGGTTGAACGGTGAGAGTACTCGGACGTGTTGTGGGGGACATCGCACACCGGGGCTTGTCGTGGGGTGGGGAGGGGGGAGGGATAGCATTGGGTAATATGCCTAATGTGAACGAGTTGATGCATGCAGCACACCACATGGCACATGTGTGCATATGTAACAAGCCCACACGTTGTGCACATGCACCTCAGTACTTGAAGTATAATAAAAAATAATAATTAAAAAAAAGCAGGTTGGCATGGTATGGTTGGGTCAAAAAAAAATGCTCCTCTTTGAAGAGCTTTTTTAACTGCCTGTCTAGGTTTTGTCATTTACGTGTGCACAAATACTATTATAATACTAATTCATTTCACATATTTTAGATAACTCCTAAGTTTTAAAATTAAAAGATTTTTAAAAAATTATTGCAATCTTATCTGAACTAGAATTCTTTAAAGGCAAATGTTTCAATGTGTTCGTTGGAAAAGAGACAGAGCCAGATCTCTATAGAGTTATTTAGGATCATAATTATAAGTTGATTTTTTTATCAGGAAAAAACTATGCAATAACAGTAGCTTAAAGAAGATGAAAGTTTTGTTCTTACTCACACAGTCATTGGGATGGATGCAGTCCAGAGCTTATACCGCAACTCTATGCTACAAAGTAGTCAGGGACCTAGGCTCAGGCTCATTTTCCTTTATTATTCCATAATCTTCAGGTTACATACCTCATTTTCATAAGCCAAGGTAGCAGCATCCATTTTCTGAGCAGTGATAGAAGCAGCAAGAGTCCTCAGGGTTCTTCCCTTCCAAAAACGTCCACATAAACTACATGATGACATTAGCTCCAGTTACATGGCCACATCTAACTTTCAGTGAGGCTAGGAAAAATAATATAATATTTATTCTGGTAGCCTATGTGTCCAGAAAAATATCCCATCATTACAGATGAAAGATGACATATATTGGAACACAACTCTAAATTACTCTCACAGTCTTCATGTATATGCCCCATGCTTTCTAAATGCCGACACAAACTTGAGGACATAATTAGTTATGTGATTTACACTATCTATAAAGGAAATGTAGACTAAGGTAAAACAAGTGTTTTCTTTTTCTTTCTTTTTTTGTTTTGTTTTTAGGACACAGAACTTGCTCTGTTGCCCAGGTTGAAGTAGTGAAATGGCATGATCTCTGCTCACTGCAATCTCCGCCGCCTGGGTTCAAGCGATTCTCATGCCTCAGCTTCTCTAGTAGCTGGGATTACAGGCATGTGCCACAGCTGCTCGGCTAATTTTTTATATTTTTATTAGAGATGGGGTTTTGCCATGTTGCCCAGGCTGGTCTCGAACTCCTGAGCTCAGATACTCTGCCCACCTTAGCCTTCCAAAGTGCTGGGATTACAGGCATGAGCCACTACACCCCACTGAACAAGTGTTTTCATTGAACATAATTACCCCACATATATATACATATACACACATAAAAACTAAATATGTGCAAACAATGTATACATATATACTACTTATGCCATATATCTACAGCATATATCTATCTATATATATATGCACACATATATCTATATGTTTGATAGGTAGATAGATATCCCTCAAGGGTCCTCATAGAGTGGAGTTTATATAATAAATAGGATTCGCAAAAGCTTTCATGCATTTAACAATCTGCTTCTGATACTAGCCCTCACTGAAAGCCAATGGCATTATCACAAGTACTTTCAGTAAAAGTAACTCTAGGGAGATAGTAGTATAATATGCCCAAAGAGGGAAATCTGAGAAATTGTTTTAATCCAGTGAAGACTTTACAGGACCCATCTTCATCAGGAAATTCATATGAATATTTTTAATCTAAGAGTTTGAATTTATATTCCGTGCCCAACATCAGGAAAGGAGTCATTCTATCATGGCATAAAACCTTTCAAACAAAGCTACCTCTACTTAGAAAGCCATGGCACAGAATGTAGTGAAAATATCATTCAATTTTGAGTGCCTGCATTAGCCATTACATGTGTGATTTTACATATATTTTGAATAATTCCATATTAGGTTATTATTATGTACTGCTGAAGATAAAGGAACAGTCCAAAATAGGTTACATGTATTTCTCCCAGGTGACACAGTTGGTAGGTAAAAGAATTAAAATTCCAGCTTCAATGTGTTTGATTACAAAAATTACATTCCCTTTATTAAAATACCTTCCTAAGTGTATTAGTCTGTTTCCACACTGGTATAAAGAATTTCCCAAGACTAGGTAATTTATCAAGGAAAGAGGTTTAACTAACTCAAAGTTCTGCATGGCTGGGGAGGTCTCAGGAAACTTAAAATCATGGCAGAACGCGAAGGAGAAGCAACCTTGGACTGTCTCACATGGTGGCAGGAGAGAGAAGAGTGAGCGAAGCAGGAACTTGCCAAATGCTTATAAAACCATTAGATCTTGTAAGAACTCATTCACTATCATGAGAACAGCATGGGGGAACCACCCCCATGATCCAATCACCTCCCACCAGGTCCCTCCCTCGACTTGTGGGGATTATGAGGATTACAGTTCAAGATGAGATTTGGGTGGGACACAGCCAAACCATATCACTAAGTTTTTCATGAGGTGATGAGAGAAAAATATCTGAAAATATGTGAGTCTACAAATGTAGTCTAAATATGTAAGCTCTCAGAGTTGACGTTCCATGAATTGAAAATAAGTTATTAGGTATGTAAAACAAGTCATATTTCTTTACGCCAGTAATGTATTCTGTATCCATGAGAGCAGAGTCTTACCTGTATACAATGGACTGTGATGTCTTATAGGTGTGCTTCAGTGCTGGAATAGCTAGAGCTCCATGCTTGCTATCTCTATAGACAGGCATCTTCTCCCATTTCCAAAATGTGCTGGATGTATACCATATTCTGTATGTCACGTTGTGAAAATATTTGGAAGACACTATGTTATACTTATGGGAAAGTATTTCTGAGGCATGTTTATTAGGATTTCCAGATGTATCAAGTAAAAACACAAAATATCAAATTAAAATTTAGAAAAAGACCAAATTTTTTTTGTATAAGTGTAGCATGTCTCATGCAACAGGTGGGACATATTAATACAAGCAAACTTACTTGTTCTTGCTGGGCATCTTGTATCATATCTGCCACCCCTAATTCTTATAATAAATCTTTCTTATGCCACTATGATACTCATAGTCATTGTTTTTTCTGTCAACAATAGTGACATCCATTTTTAAAACTTTCCTGGAACACAAACAGAAAAACAGGTGAGCCCCTAGATTGGAAAGGGATAATGCTGAGATGAAATTTGTGAGACAGGACAATCAGTGCCTTGGTCACTAGCCTTCTGAATAAATGAAGGTCACATTGCAATATAATTTTCAAATACTCGATGTGCAGAGACGCATCCCTTAATTGCTGGAAAATAATCACTCTATGTATTTGTCAGGCGTTTAAGAAAACTACTGTATGTTTTAGGTTATGCTTGGTCAGAATAGTAGCTTAAAAGTTAAACATTCTCATCCTGATACCCTGCTTCTGCCTCTGCTGTTGATAATCTTCATGAGCTACACAAAGTTAGCCTTTGCCGTTGTCTCAGCCTAGTCTCACTTTTCCAGAGATAAGAACCCTCTTCCATCTTATGACCTATACCCAGCATGGCAGAGACGTTTCCCTCATTCTTGAAGAGTGTGGTTTTCCTTTAACCCCTTAAAAACAAACGAACATCTTGAAGCACTTTCAGTGTGATCCAGGGGCTGGATTACTTCATCTGAGATCGCACAACCTGTGGGGCATATAAATCATTTCTCCCTTCATCTGCCTCCAGCTCATTTGAGTTCATTTTCAATATCTCGTTCAGCAAAAAGTGAAGGAGCTTCATATATTACTTCAATCATTAGGGGTCTGTGCTTTTGGTTTGTGAAAATTTGCATAAATTATAAAAAAAGTTGCAACATTTTAATTTTTATTTTAAAATAAATATTTTGGAATACGATTTGTTGAGATGAAACTCTGCCTATAGTTATTATAATTTTATATGTCATGCAGAAACATTTAACTATTTGAGGCAAACTTTTCATTAATAATGGTATTTTTAGTTTTATTATTATATTCATGAAGGCCAACCAGTTATTTTTTCCAAACCAAAGATAAAGGCCATTTATAGTCTAATTTTTAGAATTTTGAAAATCAAAAATTGTGTTGTCACTTCTCATTTCTTTTATCATAAACTATTTCTGAAAAACTCTTATATTCTCACTCATGACTATCCTGCTATGCATATAATGCAGCTGTATCATGTATAAAAACATTGTGTTCTAATCTATTTATAATATTCCATCTTAAAATTTTTCTACATTTTAAACTATTTTTATAAAGTATGTGCCATTTAGTAATCTTTTAGGGGTTACTTAGCTGTGCCAACGGCCTTATGCTAGTGTGGATCATTGTGCAGAAATAACCTCCTGTATGAACTTGTTTCATTAATAATACTTTTTTTCATGCTTCGGAGAAGGATTTCCGTGCTGCTCTAAACATTGGTAAAAGTGTTTTAAGTGTAAGAGAGATCACTGTCCTATGGAAACATCTCTGGATTCCATAACTCCCTTTACTAAAAGAATGTTTTAATGCTTCTCATAAAATTTTAAAGTAATGGAGTAAGAAGTAAATATTGCCAAAATAATGAAGATTAATATATATATATATGTGTATATATATATATATATAGTTGAAAACTTCTGATAGGAGAAATAAGATTATTAGATTATTGTCACACTAGGCATTAACAGCTAATTCAAATTATCTAAAATAATCCTGCTATTATTGTATGTCTGCCAGGATATTTTCAATCTTTTTGTGATTCAGCCTAAAAGTAAAAATAAGTTGTATATCTATGTGTTTCTATTGATACATTTATATCTGATGCAATGTTATTATACTATCTTGTTAGTGAAGAATTCATATGAATTCTTTTATAAATAAGACATATGCTATTCTCAATGAACTATTTTCCTGGTAGAATCCTTTTTTGCCATATATCTTTGAATAATCTCCAAAGCGTTTATCTCGAGCTTATTTTGATTATTTTACATAGATGATGTCTGAGATGTTTTGCATCTCAGCTGTTCAGCCATAAAAGTAGAGCCAGTTGATATTTTGTTTGTAAAATTTATTTAAACATAAAATCCACTTGTGTCAACAGATTTATAAAATATTTTGAAACACATGAATTTGGTTTATGTAATTTTGCTTAGCATTTCAAGTTTTTTTAATATGAAATAAATAAGCTTGAATGTATTCACATCTTCTAGGAAAAGCCGAAGATTGCCATGGCTATGACCTGCTTGTTGTTTGTTCAAATCAATGTATTTGTCTTGTAGTCTGAGCCACTTTGTTATGAAGATACATGTATTTTTCTTCATCATAATTGTGACTAGGCTGCTTGATCTTTTCATGTTCTTGTAAGACTTCATGAACAATCTGACACTCTTTTGAACTGGAGGAGGGTGCTTTCCTTGTGTGGCAAGAATAATAAATCTTCCAGCTGTAGTCTCCATCCTGGTATGCAAGGACTCACACTTATCAAACTCAGCACTGAAGTCATCCTTGTAATTCTGATGTTGCTCATGGGAGACCATGGCAATATATTTTATCAAATAATCTCGGATTTCAATTTTTAATGAAGTCTCCATGGAAGCAAATGTTTCATTGGAATTCAGACTGCAAGTATTTCATTTGCAACTTTTTCTTCCCTTTTAAAGACCTCCTCCTTTTCCTCAGTAGTTTCAAGATCAGCCTTTTTTATTTGATTTCTTTCCTTAGGTTTTTTTTAAAAATCTTTTTAGATTTTGTTTTAGAATTTATGTGAGACGTTAAATGGTTTTCTCATAGAGGCTTTGGATGCTTTAGTAGGATTGAATCAGAAAGTAAATTTTCAGTGAAGTTCTAGAAGTATGTCTTGCTGGTCCTCAGAGATGATATCATTTTGATTAAAACTGTTAGCAGGTAGGCTTTGTGTCCTCTGGCCTTTTATAGTGGTGAGGGAATTGGAGTTACAGTTTACAATCAGAGGAAGCTTTGAGATGGACAGGTGGGTTGAAGATACAGATGGAGGCATGGGAATGTCAGCAGCTGTGAGGAGCAGAGAGACCTGCAGCAAAGTTTTCACTAGTAAGATTTAAATGACCATTTAATATTAATTGTATTCTCAATGTGAGGTGAAGTAATTAAACTTTTTCATTTCTTAAAGAATGAATTAAATCTGAATCCAAAAGCCATTTCTGAGGAGGAACATATATATATACTAGCATATATATATATACTAGCATCTCTACTAGAACATGTAAGGGCTTCTGAATGGCTGCTGCCTGCATCACCTTGAGACACATTTAGTTTTCTAGAGATCAGAAACTCCTATGACTGTCTTTGTTATTGTATCCAGGCTAGTCTCTTTGAATCTCTTTAAAAACAAACATAACATCTTAAAGTATATGAAAGATCCTTAGAATTCCAGCTGGCTATTTGTTATAGAATTGTTCTGAGGAGGATCTTGTCTTTTGGAATGGTGCTATTCTCTGCAATGGAGCAAGGAGCTCAGATGTCTTGCTGGCCTGCAGTGTGTAAGTGCATCCGCTTCTGGATAGCTGCTGACAAGGACTGCTGTTCACATGTGTTCTGAATTGTATTTGCAGGGTTCATGGATGAAAATATTTTACTCTTAGGCACTGTATTTAGAATAGGTTCTCCAAAATTTCACCCTTTTTTCAACCACTTTTCCTTCTTCTAACTGAATCTCAAGTCAGTTCTTATGAATTAAAGTCTTCCCGCTTGGAATTAAATTCCTGTGGCTCTGATGAGTTTCCTGTGCTGGGGTCACCATTTGGATGAGCTTCACATGCAAAGTGGAGATGTCATGGCTGTCACCTGTGGCACTACTACTCCCACAGGCGCCCCACCTCACCTCATTGTCATCATCTAAATTCTCCAGCCCTACCTGCTCCAGCTCCATTGTGGCTTTTCCAGCTACTGCCACAGCTACAGCTGGTGTGCTGCTGGTTTGGTTAATTTTGGGAAAGAAAACAAGCAAACAAACCTCAACAACTTCAAGATAGTTTCCTTCTAGAGTACACAGATATTTAAAAAGGCACAAATATTTATACATGGCAATTGTTTTAACAATTCTTTCTAGAAATAATCTAAATCTTTCTTAATCAATAGATGTTTTCTTTTTGAGTCAATGAACCTGAATATATTTAAAGAAACAGTTCTAGGCTGGGTGTGCTGGCTCACACCTGTAATCCCAGCTCTTTGGGAGGCCAAGACAGGTGGATCATTTGTGTCCAGGAGTTCAAGACCAGCCTGGGCAACATGGCAAAATCCCATCTCTACAACAAATATACAACTTAGCGGGATATGGTGGCACATGCCAGTAGTCCCAGCTACTCGGGAAGCTGAGGTGGGAGGATCACTTGAGTCCAGGCGGTGGAGGTGGCAGCGAGCCAAGATCTCACTACTGCAGGCCAGCCTGGGTGACAGAGCAAGACCTTGTCTCCAAAATAAAATAAATATAATTCTAGTTGATAGCTGGAGGACTATAATCCATAAATCTTTTGAACAACCTAATTCATATTAGAAAATATAAATTTGTACATAACAAGAATGGTTATTGAGAAATATTCATGTCATACACTCTACCTGAACTATCAAGCAGAAATTCACTTAAGTGTTACTCTATAATAAGTTCCTTTTCTTTAAATTATTTATCTTAAATCATTTTTTGAATAATTGTAGCAAATTCCTAAGAACTCTGATAAACTTTGCTAGACAGGCATACATTGTTGATACCATTGTCTTTAATTTTTCTGATTTGATTTAGCAGTGATATTAGGCAATATTCCATTTCTGGAGTATTTCAGATATTAAGCTTAATACACTTTCATTTTTTTAGTTGCATAAACAAATTCTATGAGAAAATTTTCTCACAGTGCTAGTATCCAGAATTATAACAGCTATTAAACAGTGGCATATTTCTTGCAACAAATAGCACCTATCACACAGTAGCCTTCATGGCTTCTAACCTTCTAGCCTTCCCAGAGTATTTTAAAACTTCCATTAAATTATGTTCCAATTCTGTGCTTTTTTTGGGAAAACTAGTTTATTAGATACTCTTCAGTTATGACATAATTTTTTTCATGTGTAGTGACTGCATTAATTTGGATAAATGCTAAATAATCATTAGACAAAGATACTCAGGATATAATGATGTGTACAAAATGTATTTCTTTTTATTTAATAATATAGAGCAGAGGCCAGCAAAGTTTTTCTCTAAAGGACATATGGTTTCTGCTACAGATATTCAGCTCTGCTGTTGTAGCATGAAAATAGCAGTAGACAATAAGTAAATAAATGAACATGGCTGTATTCCAATAACACTTTATTTACAAAAACAGGCAGCAGGCAAGATTATGCTTGCAGGCTGTAGTTTGCCGACTTGATGTAGAGGGAAGCAGTCCAGGGCCGACAGGCCAGCTCTGTCATTCTCAACACAAGGCTGTTGTGATTTCTCCAGACATCACCAATCCCAGCAAATCACTCAAGTATTATCTGCAGCAGGGAAGGGAGAAAGAGAGCATCTAGGGTTATAATCTATAAAGACAAGACGGCAATGTTCTTCACTCACTTCCCCCGGTGCATATTTAGCCAGTGGTCCAAAGGAATGAAATTCTAACTGGGTACCCAAAGGTGTGAGGAAAGATCCAGGATTCTATAACTAAAAGAATGAACTGGAGAATGGATACTGGGAGGCTGTTAATCAGCTTTTACTTCATTCCACATCTCCCTGACCTTGAGCACACTTATTCTTTCTCTAAGGGAGACGGTCCGAAATCTCATTCAGCTAATGCATTTGGTTGGAAGTCTGGGATATCTGCACAAGGCTAAGTTGTCTCTCTTGCACGTGGGTGTGGCTTTTTGAAATCCAGCTACTGTAACTTACTAAGTTATCTTGCTTCTTTTGTAACTCAATATTTAAAAAGAAGTAGGAACAGGATAACTGCAATGAATGCTCTCATTATAAACTAGAAAATGGAAACACACAGCCATTTATAAAATATTGCTTGTCAGGGATTTTGAATATTGCCTGAAATGGTTAAACAGAACCTGAAAATTTGTTGGGTCTAGGACACGAGTACAAAAGGAAGACCACATATCTAATCATATATAATTATTTTATATATGCTGTGCTGTTATATATAGTTTTGCTGTGCAATTATTTAAAAGTTATATATAGTGCTAATTGTTAAATAAAATATGTCCCATGGCCCTAACTTGAAAAATACACAACAAAATGTTTAAAAATGCAAATCAATAACCTTTGTAATGTTGAAGGTCAGTTACTTATTAGAACTACAAAGTGTAAGTACAGTATTAATGTACAAGTTTGGGTGTTCTGTTAATGGATCACTGATGTTTGGATGACAATCTAATATCATAAATGTTTTCTGTTGGCAGTGTGCTTTGTTAGACAACTCTTCTTGAAACACTTCAGATTGCAGTTTTGGATTAAAATCAAGTTGGGAAAAAATGTCCCTTTGCTGAGTCAGTAGCAACTGAAATTATTAATAAAATTTATAGAACCATATTTATATACAGAACTGTAACATGACTTTTCCATGTGTTTAAATTATGTCTCAACATTGCAGAAAAATTTCAAAAATATTTGAATCTATCATATAAATTACTTTTTCTTATATAATGATTCTTAAATGAACATTGAGAGCCATGCTATATTTCTTATATTATTTTTCATTCAAAATATTCACTGCTAGGATATTTTAAAGAAAAATGAAAATAATAATATGTTGCTTAATTACTTTTATGCCCTCTTCAATGAAGACTACATCTTGAATTATTGTGGTCCTACAAATAATCTTTATATAACTTTTAAAGGTTTATTTGCATATGAATCTTTTCACTTTCATATTTTTATTTCCTTGTTTTAAGCTCTCTTAGAGATATTATATTGAGCCATCACGCTTGTTGAATACTTTACATATGCTTTCTTTTGATTTAGCCAAACTATTTTTTCTAAATTATTAAATAGTATTTAAAAGTAGAATAGCGAAACATAAATCTATTTTGTAATCTTTTGCTAGTAATATTCCCAATAAGCAAGAGTTCAAAGACATAACTTGAATATTCAAAATCAACTTTGATATTTGTCATTGGCTAAAGTTTCCTTTTTATGTGAGTGTTTCATTATATTTTTTTACATCTTGTGTTGAGGAGAGAGAGAGAGAGATCAATACATAGGGCTTCTGAAGCCCAGGGATCCAGGGCAGTGCCCTCCATGATTGGATCTAAGAGTGCAATTCACAAGTAGTGGAGTTGCTTCTTGGTGGCCCCATAGGCAGCCCAGAGTAATGCTTTATAATAACTCCTCTGTGCATTTTATCATTTACGGTACCTGGATTTTTTTCCACTGTTTGGGTCTTTCTTACCTATTGTCCTTCATGATCATATTTAAAGTGGGTGTTAAAAAGTGTGCTTTTCCTGGAACTTCATAATATTCATAACACACTTCCTGCTGCTGTAGGTTTGGATGACTGAGGCATACTTTAAGAATTAAATAATTGTACGCTTCTGTTTTCTATACTGTGGTTTCTTTAACAACGTGCTTTCCTAAAAATAGATAAATAAATAACTCTTGAATTATTTGTTTCAATAAATCATGTGAAAGAATAAATACACAAAGATCCTTTCTGGACATAATCCTAACCTGCGAAATTTCCAATTTTGTTTGCTGCGTTTTCAGGCTATGATATCTGCTACATCACAACACTAGTGCTTAAACACTAACTAAATGTTACACATTTTACAGTTTTCATTACAGCAACAACAAACTATTGGTTGGAATATGTGTTATGCTGTTGCAATAAAAATAACTTAATCTATAATGGCCTTACAAGAAGTTAAAGTTTCTCTTACATGTAACAGTCTAGAGTTAGTAGTCCAGGCCTAATGGGGTGGTCATTCTACTCCCAGTACCTAATTCCCAAGGTTGTTTCACTTGTTGACATTTCCCTGCCAGTACAAATAAAGGAAGAAGTGGCCTAAAGGTGGCACTGAATTGTCAATATAATTTGTAGATATGTATTAGCTCAATTTTTAGCCTGGTTTAATTTTTGTAGTTATTTTTGTCGTTATTGTTGCCTGAAAGTGTAAATGCAAAGAATGGCAGCTATTTTTATTTTACATTCAAGGAGTGAGCATTAGAAGACACTTTTTTTTTTTTTTTTTTTTTCGGAAAGACAGCACCTTTATCTGCTACATTTTCTATGGCTTCCTCAAGTTAAGAAGCTAAAACTCATTTTTCCAGTTTTCCTTGCATCTACAGCTCAGCAATGCAAATTATACTTCTCTAATTAGATGTATTTGTTCAAGATGCATGTATAGAATAGTTACAACAGCAGATACTCAATCATTTCCCTCTTGTGAGTGTAGCAAAGTATGACAGAAGTATTCTTCTTTTGAGGCAGTGATGCCCGAGGTGGTAGCAGAATTAGCTCACACCCAGTATCAATGGTGCAAACTGAGACTCTTGGCTCACTAGCACTGTCAGCTGAATCTCATCATGTATATTTTTATTTCTGTAAATCATTGGGGAAATATAATTAAAACAAAATGTTCTACTAACCAGAAAACCTCTTGATAAAGGTAGTAAAGAAAGAAAGCAGTTTTATTATTAAATAATCCTTCAACCAGAATGTGTTGCCCATAACAGATAATCGCTAAGAGATTGCAAAAACAGAAAGAAATCTCATCCTTTTACATAAATAAGCAGATAAAACCCATCACATACTTGTTGTCAAGATAAACTGTTACTAGTCTTTAAGGAGGAGGACTTGAACACGCCATTGGTCCTATGTCATTTATCCTAGATTCACCTGGTAATTTGGGTGTTCATCTGTGTTAGCTAATTGGCTTTATACAGAGGAAAAACTAAGTTGTTATATCTTGATAAAACGAAGTAATTTTGCAACTTAGAGCAAGGCTTCCCTTAAAGTTAGGCTCCTATCCTGCCACAGAGACTGGGAGATAAGTTTGCTATCTTCCCTGATATTTACATTTCTGTTTCTGAGTCCTTGTAATTTTCAAATGGAATTATGCATGTTTCAGAGAGAGGAAAATGTACTTAATAATTAAAAGTTTTCTAAGGTAAATGCTCTCAGAAAAATGGAGGGAAAATAGTGTCTTTTGTTATTTTCAAAAGAGAGAAGTAAGCCTCTTATTTTAAGTCTTTATTTGTCCTTACAATCTGTAGTCTGTGGTCCTAAATCTTTTGTCCTCCAAATTTTTGTGAATTTTCTAATATACAGTAAAATACTTTTTGTTATATATTTCATAATATAACTCAAGTGGGTTCTCTTACTTGCAAATAGTTACCTAACTGACAATAATATATCATCATGTTATTTAATCCTCATAACAACTCTAACAAATAGGAGCTTATTTGTAGAAATTATAATTTCAAAGATACTTACATAGCTTACCAATTATGTAATACTGAGTGAATAGTTGAACTGTGATGTGAAACCAGCTCCATTTGATTCTAGACCATTGCTCATAATCAAGACATTCTTATATGTTTCCTTTCAAAGTATTTGACTAACAACCACTTAGGCAATCAAATTATGCTAAGGCTGTCTCATTTGATCAATTCCCTGTCTTTCATTTAAAAATAACTTAGAGGTAACACTCAAATGACAGTGTGTAAGTTTTAGTTTCCCTGAAAAAGACATGTGTGCCTGTGTGTGTGTGCGTGTGTGTGTGTGTGTGTGCGTGTGTGTGTGTAGTGGATGTTGATTATTATATGGCCTATGAAGCATCCATTCCCATCTTATGTTAAGAGCCTGACAACTTCATCAACTTCATTTGACATGTTATCTCTCCCCAATTATGTTTGCTTTAAGTGGGACTGTAAAGAAAGGAGTTTTTATTATAAGCAAGATAAAGAAATGACACTTAACAAAATCTGTAACAATTGGACTTTGTCTCTTGAAATCTGGAGTCCTGACCACGATATAGGTTTAAATATGTATCAGAAAACCTGCCCTATATATCCATGTAACAAACCTGCACACGTATCTTAAAGAAAAAAAAAATTAGAAAAGGAAACTCGAAGGAAAGAAGGCTTAAAGACATAATGATATATATTTCAAATCAAAACAGTTTGGGGGTAGACAATGGGCCTGGCATGGTGGTTCTATAAACCCCAGGAATCAGATTCTTTCTCCTTCTCCTATGCTCTCTCCAGCACATGGCTTCCTTTCCCAGTAATGTTTCAGGATCAGGGATAGAGCTCCAGGCATCCCATTTGCCTTTCAGGTAGTAGCACAGAAAAAGGCGAGGAGGACAACAGATAAGTGCTAGATAGCTGAGACAGTACCCTTTAAGAAGTTTTCCGAGATTTTCTTTATAGCATTTCCATTGTTGTGGAATTAGCTAGAACATAGTTACAGCACATGGTTTAGTGATTACAATAAAAACAAAGAAGGATGGGAAATGTTTAATTTTTTTAGGTGAAGAATCTCAACACAAAAAGTAAGAGCCTATTACTAAGAATAAAAGAAGAGCTATTGAGTATGAAATTAGAGGGACAATAATTGAAGATGGTCATTTCAGTGGCAACACTTTGCTTAAGCTGACAATATTTCCTGTCTTTTATAAGAGATAATTTGGCTCTGTCCTTTTTTATGCCTGGTTCTCCATGTTGCCTGATGATTTCATGAGCTCAATAACTTTCTAATAAATTTATTTTCTAATTAAAGCAAGATTATAAAACTATGTCTAACCCAAGACAACTCAGGATCCTATACCAAATTTAAAGGAATTTCATCCTGATTGTATGGACATGTGTGGGCTTGCAATATTGCCAAACATTGTGTGGCAGCCAGACATCATAGCAAACAAACAAATTTGGATCTACAGTAAAGTTCAGAGGCACACAGATTTACAATTTGAATATGAACACTTAACAAAACTTACTAACCTGTCAGGTTCTATTAATTGACCTTTGGAGAGTAGAGTATTAGCACTTTATGAAGTAAACATCCTTTAATAAAAGCTTAAAAATGACTTGTATATTTTATATCATTATATAAAATATTAATGCAACATTTGTGGAAAACCTGAGGAGCATGCATTAAAGATTGAAAAATACTGCTTAAAAGATAGTAGAGAATAATTACATTTGAGGAATGGTAGAGATACCTAAATTTTATCAGCAACATCTTAAATTCTTGGTCCTCAATTTCATCATTACTTTCTTTTCTGTTTTTTTTTTTTTAATAGAAGTTGAGGTGCTATAAAAGTAAATGATAAAAATTGCACTGCCTCCTAGGGATATTTTCAAGCCATGAAGTAAAATCTGTATAAACATGGACATGGTTTAGTGATTGCAGATATTTTATTTTTCTAGAATAGAACGTTATGATTTTATACTGAAGTCTTTGGCCACAAGCCATGTAAAGAAAACATAAAATCATCCCTTCCAGAAGACTCTATCTGTAACCCTTAACAAAGCAGAGTACGTATGCTTAGACAATAATTTTCCAATTTTTGTTTCGATTTTTAAACATATATATGTTAAAGTTTTAAATGTTTAAGAAATAATTAATAGTTTAATGTTTCTATGCACTAAAAAAAAGTACAGCCTTAGTCAAAGAAAAAAACTTGTTACCACAATATTTCTTGCATCTTCACAGATTGCTTCATCAGTTTTTTCCACACTTACTAATGTCACATTTGCATCAATAGCTGTGAATACTAGGAACTTGTTATATCTGACTAATATTCTGTGGTTACTTTAATTGGATAATATATATGAAAAGATTCTGGTCTTGTTGTCCACATGCTGTAACAGACCTTAAATATGATGGTAGATTTCAAAGTACCTTATAGTTTAAAAATAAAATATAATCTATCTAAAGACAACAGTTTTTCCCATTTAAACGATTATACATTCTTACATGACATAAATTTTAATACCTTAGCTTTTAGTAACAACAACAAAAATGCTAAGCAGAAATGCTTATTATATATTGCTGAGTTATTTAGTGGATGCAGAAATAACTAATTTTTCATGTAGAATTCTCAATAAAATATTCCGAAACTCAATTTTTAAATGACATCATTCACTTCACTTCTTTTGGTGAAAAACTTGCGTTAAAATGAAATTATTCTAGAATTATGATGACTATAAATCATTGACAGTAAGGGACACTTTCAGACAGATAAGAATTCAGTATGTTTTAAAAATTTCCCTTGAATATTTGAAATTATGTTTTTAAAATTTTGGAAAAATAGAAATTCACACACAGAAAAATATCAACATTATTAAGAAAAAGGCAAAAAAGTTTTAGAAATGTGTGTGTATATATATACATATATATATACAACTTGGTATCATTAGTATAACAGACACAACTGAATATTTCAAGTGCAGTTTTCTTGCATGTGTGTTTAAATTTTTCCTTCCCAAACCTGAAATGGATTGCATAGGGAATGAATTTCCCTTGCCTCTTCTAACTATCCTTACAGATCAGCAGCATACATATTTTGTCCCCACAGAGTCTTTGCTTCTATGTACATTATAGATACATTCTCCAAGAAAAACTTATGTATATAATAGGTTGAGAGAAGTTTTTATTTAAAATGGGAAAATAGTTCTATTAAAGCAATACTCTTTCTTTAAACAGAGTTTCCTATATCCCTAAATGTCCTAAAAAATATTTAATCAATAATTGCTAAATTTTTAACTATTATACAACTGGCAACATGAATCCTTGAATCCAGGTGTGTAATTCAGAAATTAAACCCTGATCACAGTTGGAGTTAAGAACCACTCTGGCGTATTTGAGAAATTGCCACTCTCTAACAGGAAGGAAAAATAAACACTAAAAGTATGTGCATTCATATGTATTTGGTAGGCACCAATGGATTTGAGATATAAGGGGAAAAACTTAAATAATATTTTCACAAAGCTAATCTGAAAATGTGCTAGACAGTGCCATTGGCCTGATTAATGAAGCTTTTATCCCATATTCTTCACCTAGAATATCAGATTTTTTGGATATAATAAGGACTGTCTAAACAATAACAAACTGACTTTTAAAAATCAGAAAAGCATCTCAATAGTTGTTGAGAAAACTGTTGACAAAATTTAATGCCCACTACTGATTAAAAAAAAAAAAACACAACTCCCGGCCAATATAGAATAGAACGGAGGTTCCTCAACCTCATAAGGTGCATCAAAGAAAATTATGACTAACATCATACTTAATGGAATAACCATATTATATGTCATTTCATAATATTTTCGCTGTTTCTTGGAACCATTGTTGTATAGAACATTACTTTTCTTATATCTTCTACCAATTTAGCTTCAAAAATCGGCTCTTCCTAAAACATGCTACTTCCTTTAGAACACAGGCAAAGCAGAGGAGGTCCCCATCACCCAATATTTCATGTATCATTAATTTCTGAGCCCTCAGATATTTAAAAATAGCTTTCTGTTGCTTCAGTTACAATTTATCAATAATTACAATTCTCAGGTCTCAGATCGCATCCTTAATGTCTGGCACTTATTTTTGTGGAAAGGAGCAAGACTTGAGTTTTCTGCTTTTTAAAATAATTTGCATTTTTATTTATAATGGTTATTGAAACTGTTTTCTTTCTTGAAATGTCTAGATTTCACCAAGATAACGTCAGCTTGATTACTAATGCGAGATGTTTAACCTGTTTTCTATTCTACCAGGTTCAATGTTATCACATTATATTTTTCTTTGTCCTTCCTAAGTTCTGGAAGTTGTATGTTCTGAATTGATACTAAAAAATAGTTGATGTTTGAAAGTAGAAAAGAAAGTCTTACCTTTTTTATAAAACAAGATACATATATTCGGCATCATAATCAGACTTTTGTGTTTAGCAATCAACAACATGGGAGAAAAAAAATTATATATGAGAACCCTTTGTTGGAATGCTTTACACTTTCTATAGAACAGAAACTAAAATAACTTGTTATACAATTAGTCACAAATACAGTTCCTTGAGTTTTTTTTCCCCATACACATGAGTATTGTCTAAAACATGTCTTCTTTGTAGCAGTGAGGTCCTGCCACCACTGGGCTTGGCTGACTCCACAAATCTTGTAACTTGTAGCTTCCCCGTCACTTCTCTGGCCCTCCTCTCCTGCTAAACTTTGTTTCCTGACAGTAATTAAAATCTTCTGTCACTGCCATAGCTACTGATGCTACTGAAACCATCATAGCCACCCTAGGCTCATAGTTTGGCAAAGTATAATATTACCCTCCACCATCATAGAGGTCAGAGCTTCTGCCTCTAAAGTTTCTGCCCTTCATGTGTCCAAAATTTGAAGATCGGTTATTATAATTGCCAAAGTCATTATAGCATCCACCACCTCCAAAACTACTCTTACCATTACTAAATCTGTTATAGCCAAGCCCGCTGTCACTGTATCCACCATCACCATGGCTGCCACCAAAGCCACCTGGACCACTGAAGTTTTCTCGATAACCAAAGTTGTCATACCCACCAAAACCACCTCCACGGCCACTTCAAGAAAAGTTTTAAGAGCCACTTCGACCTCTTTGGCTGGGTAAAACACCAGCCACCTCTTGGTTCCACAGGGCTTTCCTTGCTTCACAGTTGTGACAATTCACAGGATGGTATTTCTGAATAACAGTCTTATCCAAGGAGTTATGATCATCAAAATGAACAAATGCAAACCCCTTTTCTTGCCACTACCTCGGTCAGTTATGATTTCAGTCACTTCAATTTTTCCCATCCTGTTCAAAGTAATCTCTTAGGTGATGTTCTTCAATGTCCACCAACAAAGATCTTCTTTTTAAATAAAATTTATCAAAATGAAGATAAATGAAATATTTATGATAGTGAATCTTCCCATTTATAAGCACAATAGATTTTTCTAATTATTGTCTCATTTATTGTCTTTCAGTCTACTTATGTTTTCATAAAGGTCTAATATTTCTAGGTGTTTATTTTGTTTGTTTGTTTTGTTTTTGCATATTGAATCTTTTTTGCTTCAACTTTTATTTTAAGTTCTGGGGTACATATAGAGGATGTGCAAGTTTGTTTCACAGGTAAACATTTGCCATGGTGGTTTGCTGCATAGATCAACCCATCACCTACGTATTAACCGCAGCATCCATTAGCTATTCTTGCTGATGTTCTCCTCACCCCCAACAGGCCCCTGTGTGTGTTGTTCCCGTCCATGTGTCCATGTGTTCTCATTCTTCAGCTCCCACATATGAGTGAGAACATTCGGTATTTGGTTTTCTGTTCCTGTGTTAGTTTGCTTGAGAATAATGGCTTCCAGCTCCATCCGTGTCCCCGCAAAGGACATGATCTCTTTCCTTTTTATGGCTGCATAGTATTCCATGTTGTATATGTACCACATTTTCCTCATCCATTCTATCATTGATGAGCATTTGGGTTGATTCCATGTCTTTGCTATTGTGAATAGTGCTGCAGTGAACATATGTATGCATGTATCATTATAATAGAATGACATATTCCTTTGGGTACATACCCAGTAATGGAATTGCTGGGTTGAATGGTATTTCTGCTTCAAGATCACAAAGATCTTTTTTCACAGTTAAGTGGACACCTGGTCTTTGAGAATTTTGTCTTAGGGCAGCAGCTGTCTTTGGCTGCACAACTCTTCTATCCACTTTGTGTGTCCTTGCATTCATGGCTGCTTCTGCCTCTTCCACAGTGGCATATGTGACAAACCCAAAGCCCCCGGAATTCTTGGTGTTTGACTCTTATACTAGTCTGTGAGCATTCTGCCTTGCTCAAAATGGCTCCTCAGACTATCTCATGTAGAGCTTCCATAGCTGTCCAGGCTCTTTAGGAGACTCTGACTTAGACATGACAGCAGTGGAAAAGAGACAACAATGCTTTCCTGGTGGCGTCCACAGGCAGAAAGGATGTTACAAAAGGTTTAACTTTTTGGTCATACCTTTTGGATCTTGGTTTTATATACTAAGGAGATCAGTTCCTATCATATTTTCCAACTAGGCAGGTTACCATTTTTTTAAGGTGAACCGCGTATTAGCAATAATTTATTATTTTTGATTTAAAAAATTCTATCTCATAATACCACAGTTACAGGATATTCCTCTGACATATATTTTCTTTTAGATGCTATTATATTTATTAATTAAAAATTATCTTGAGAGGCTTTTAGACATTTATGTTAAATTGAATGTTTATGGTCTATTTGTCTTCTTATAGATGGATAGATAGAAAGATTGGGAAGCTAGTTACAAAGGTTGAATTGGAAGTTAGAATATAAATGTAAGACTCTACTTTAAAATCTGAAATTAACATATTTAGTAATATCATAATTGCTATCAAGTTGAACTATGGGAAATATTATGATCCGTAGTTGGGAATCAAATATTTACTAGTTGTATGAGTTTGATAGCTTTCCTTGATTCTTTTAAGCCTTAGTGCTTAATCTAAAAAAACGGGATAGTAGTATAACAAAATCAGAGTGTTTTGATGATTAGATGATATAATTAATGTAAAATGTGTAGTAGGATTTTAGTGAAGCGTTTTTAATGACAATGGACTATTAGTATTATTACTTTAAAAATAATCTCATAAATCTTGAATTATTCATGTAACTAAATGTAATTGCTATTATTTTAGTACAACCAAATATAGCATTTCTAAATTCAGTTTGCTGAAAATGCAAGGATAAAAGGATAATATAGAAAGTTGCCCAGAGCAACTTTCATCTCCAATTTGCAAATCTATGACCAGAAATCTCAGATAATTGGAACTTTACCACCTGGAAGATTTTAACTCTCCATTAAGGCCTTAAGATATCTAAAGTGTAGGTCAATAAACTGCTGAGCTGTTGTAATTGGACCCTTTAACTGATAATCATTAACTTGGAAGCAGGACAGTCCTTCTTTTATCAAAACAGAGAACAAACAAACAGAAATCCTCAAAACCAAAATCCAAAAACAAAAATGAAAAACCAAAAACTTATAAAAAACTGAAGGAAGGGAAACAAGTGTCTGATTTCCATTTTATCCTCCTCCATTAGGTGGCAGTGTGACTGTGGAGTATGAATTCCCACTAACCCTTTATACATTAGGGAAAATTTCAAATTGTTTCAGTCATAAAAAATGGCTTTTTTTCAGTGAGGTCTAAGAAATTCACCATTTTAAAAAAATTTAATAGCTGAAAGCATGGATCTGGAATTATGAAATGTTTTATTACCCCTCATTAACATAAAATAGCTTAGATAATACTGTGACATATTGTATACATAACAATTATATGCATTACATGAATAAGCATCCTTATTTCCCACACACCATATACATGAGCATTTCTACAACACAAAACTTGAAATTATAATTTCATTTATTAGTCAGTGAATAACTGATAGAGAAAAAAGATGTGATTTATCTATTAGTCTTTGGTATTCAGAGATTCTTCTGTTTTTTCTAGAGGAGAAAAGGCCTCAAAGAGTGCTATATTGGCATGGATAATTTTTTTTTTTTTTTTTTTTTTTGAGTTGGAGTTTTACTCTAGTTGCCCAGGCTGGAGTGCAATGGCGCGATCTCGGCTCATGGCAACCTCCGCTTCCCGGGTTCAAGCGATTCTCCTGCGTCAACCTCCTGAGTAGCTGGGATTACAGGCATGCACCACCATGCCTGGCTAATTTTTGTATTTTTAGTAGAGATCGGGTTTCTTCATGTTGGTCAGGCTGGTCTCGAACTCCCGACTTCAGGTGATCCGCTTGCCTCGGCCTCCCAAAGTGCTGGGCTTACAGGCGTGAGCCACCGCGCCCGGCCAGCATGGGTAAAATTTTAATAGTCAATTGATAATGTAAACATACTGAGTGATGGAGAAAGAAAACCCCCCCAAAATAGGGAAAGGAAGTGAAGGGGAAGCATTCGCTTAGAGTCAAGATACAAATTATTATTATTTAATTTTATTAAAAATTCAAATGAGTCTGAGCTAATGCTGGTGGGGGTTATCAGGTGGAAAAGGATGCACAGATATACTTCCTGGGGTATGTAGGTCCAAATCAGGTGCTTTAATAAGGAGTATATAGGCGTATACATGAAGGAAAATGAATTTCTGGAGAACCCAGAAAGAATGAGGTGGAAAATGAATTAAGGGAAGAAAATAAAAACAAGTCAGTTCACACTGATGTTTAGGGTACCTATAGATATATTTGTCTTCGTTGATATTGTCCATCGTATGCTGTTGAAACCCTCTTTCCATAGCAGCCTTATTTACTTATTTGTTTATTAATTAATTAATTTATTTATTTATTTTGAGATGGCGTCTTGCTCTGTTGCCCAGGCTTGAGGGCAGTGGCGCGATCTCACCTCACTGCAACCTCCACCTCCCAGGTTCAAGCCATTCTCCTGCCTCAGCCTCCCGAGTAGCTGGGATTACAGGTGCCTGCCACCCCGCCAGGCTAATTTTGGTATTTTTAGTAGAGACGGGGTTTTGCCGTGTTGACCAGGCTGGTCTCAAACTCCAGACTTCAGGTGATCTGCCTGCCTCGGCCTGCCAAAGTGCTGGGATTCCAGGCACAGCTTTATTTTCTTGTCTACAACTATCTTCTTTATTTTTTTCCTATGGTATTCATCAACTCCTTAATAGAATATAACTTAATTATTGTATTTATTATCCACTGACTACTATAACTGAAATGTAAGCATCAAGAAGCAAGAGTTTTGCTGTTTTGTTCACTAATATATCTGTAGTTCTAGGAAGGATGCCTGGCACATTGAATTCGTTTTCTTAAATCTCATGAAAATTAAAAGTATTTTTATGTAAATATAAAGAAACATGGGTAATTGAAAAATAGGTCATTCTAGAGGAAATGTTTTCTATAAGAAAAATTTGATTCTCAGTTATTTATTGTGAAGCAATGTAATTGGAATTATTTCCAATCAGCTCAGGAGAAAAGTCAATACATTTGAAAAATCTACAGAGATAAATGTGTAGACATTATCTAATGATCTCTGCACTGTTTTGATTGCTTTTTCAGATTTATTGAATTTTAAAATTGTTTTTATTTTTAAAATTAGATACAGTATATGAAAGTTTATAACAACATTAATTTTATTCAAAAAGATTTTTAAGCATACTACCTGACACTTTCATTAATTTTGAAACATGGGTTTTTCTTTTCTTTTATACTCTACTTATTCTTTAACGATATTAGTCTATTTTGTAAGTCAGTACACATTTCAATTCCTGGCCTCAACTAAAGAAAATAGTTTATACTGGTTAGTCACTCAACTAGAGCTTGGAGTAGCACTCAAATCCTTGTGGAACAAATGAATTGCTAAACACTAGAGTGATGCATTAAAAGCATACTGAGCTTAATGAACCTAGAATAAAATGAGGAGAGTAACCACGATTATTAAAGGTCATCAACAGTTCAGCAAATGTAGAAGCTTGTCCCTATATTTCATCTTTATAACGTAAAGACTTATTTTCACAAAAGGAGTCTCATTAGGTATTCTTAATATGTGTGTAGAGTCATTAGCCTTCAAAATAAAAATAGTTGATAAAGTTGTCACACATAGAAAATCACTTTGAGAGAGCCACGAGCTTGAGAGTATACATATCAATTATTTGCCCAATGAACTAATAATCCCTTGGCAATCTTTCTTTTTAAATATTTAAAGAAGTGATCCAAGTCCCAATATCAGGAGACGAAAGGCAGAGGATCATGTAGGGACTCATGGTTAGTGGGAGAGACTGGCTAGAATAAAAGAATGTAGAACAGATTTTTAAAAATAATAATTCACTTGAAATTTTATTGATATTTTTCTCATCAGATAATACTGTATCAATTTGCAATTTCTGGCACGAAGTGGCTGCCAATAGACGTTTGCGGAACAAATGGGATATGTAAACACATAAGGGGATACAACAAACAAAAATATTTTAGTTGCTTTTCTTCACAAATTAAATGCTACAGAATTGCACATTTTACTTATGAACAAAATTCTTGAATGTATACAGGCATAGTGAATATATTATGCTTGTTTTATTACTAATATTTCATAATCAGTAGTTATGATTAAATTGATAATATTTTAGTTGTTGTTTTGAGAAATTTTCTTTTCACTTTTAATTCTGTTATGCTTCATATTTCATATTAATATTGTAGATAATCACTTTATAGTAAAACTATACTAAAATATTGTTATAGGATAGTAGCAAAAATAAACATATAGTGTTGTATATTAAATTATCTGTGCACTCATAAGGAAACATAAGTTCCAAATTGGCACACTTAATTATACTTAAAGAAATGCATGTTTTTTACTGTATAACATACAGGCACTGTCATTTTAATTCATGGGCTTTTATATCATTCAGATATCCGCAAGTTACTGAATTGTTTTCTTAAATCTAATGAAAAGTAAAAGTATTTTTATGCAAATATAAAAAGTCATAGGTAATTTGAAGATAGCTAATTCCAGAGGAAATGTTTTCTGAAAGAAAAATTTGATTCTCAATTAATTATTACAAGCCATATAATTATTTCTAATCAGCCTTGGAGAAAAGTCAACACATTTGGGAAGTCTAAATATGAGATAAAGGTCCCAGAATGTATTAGTTATTAATTGTTTTACATTGTGGACTCTAAGCTTATGTTAAAAATAAAGATTAACCATGCATGTAATAAAAATCTTTATTGCAAATAGCAGGAATCATTATATGACATAATAATTGTGTTTAAATTATAATTTTCTATATTTTTAAAACAGAATCCAATTACACTATGATACAAACCAATGTTATAAGCAACTTAAGTACCTCTTTAGAAATAGGCAATATGAATTATATCTGATTATTTTCAGTCATGTGAAAAGTTATTAATTTTATAAAGCTCTGAAAAATATACAAATATTTCACTTAGATAGATATAACCTATCACTGAGTTATATTAGTGAGCTGGAAAATGTATAAAATGTATGCATTATTTTCAATATAACTCTTTTTTTTAGGTACATTTGGTTTTAAGGAGTATGCAGTTTGTATCTTTGTGTATATGTTCAAGAACACAAAAGTTTATGAGTGAATATGCATGATGCAAGAAGAAAACAGAAATATATAGATTTATTTCAGCACCATTGATCTGATTATTTTAGTAGTTTCACCTGATAACTAATTTACAGTCTGATGTTTTTATGCCAAACAAACAAACAAAAAAACATTATGAGGTGCATTACTGTTCACTGTATAAGTGCTAAGATGTCTCTTGGGATAATTATGAAGACAGACATAATTGGCATGACCTAATCATAGAACACTTAGTGTCCTCTAAGGAGGGATGGAGTTTTGAGATGCTAATAGTGCCTATCAGTTAAGTTTGATTTTCACCTTGATCTCTAACAGATTCATGGAAGACTTCTAAAGGAATAAGGGTGGAAGAACAGTCATAGAAAAAAGGAAAATACTGAAGTGTCATTTCACTACGTCTCTATAATATATTTGACAAAAAAAGAGTAAAGCACTGCATATATGTCACAATGTATAATACACAAAAGAGTTTTTATTGTTGTTTTTAGTTGTTTATTTTTGTTTTTGCTGTACTTTTCAAGACAACATTACTTTAAACAAGCATACCTTCAAACACTAGCAGTTTTACTTCAGTTAATTGATAATTAAAGCAACAAACATGTTTTTCATACAGCTACATAGGCCCTCAAACTTATCATGTCTTAAATTTTTCTACTTTGGTTACACCTTATAACAAGAATTGGATTTTGTACTACCTAAAATTTATGTATTAATACGATACATTTTCTAATTTTTTAAATTCATTTTCTGGTAGCTTTGTTTGTTTGTTTTTAAACAGGATCCTACACTGTCACCCAGGCTGGAGTGTAGTGGCACAATCGCGGCCCACTGCTGCCTTAACCTCCCACGCATAAGCCATCCTCCTACCTCAGCCTCCTGAGTAGCTGGAACTACTGGCACATGCCACCTCACCCAGATAATTTGTTAATTTTTGTAGAGATGAGTTTTTGCCATGTTGCTCAGGCTGGCCTTGAACTCCTGGGCTCAAGAAATCTGACCACCTTGGCCTCCCAAAGTGTTGGGATTACAGACGTGAGCCACCATGCCCGGACTTCTTGTGTAATTAAAAAAAAAATATGTTAATGATTAAAGTGCTAATGCTATAGGGACTTTAAGGATGATATTTAAGAGACTCCACAGTAAAATATATCTAATTTCTCAGTATTATTTTTTATTACTCCAGTGGTACACCAAGTTTTTAATGTAATTCACAAATAGAGTACATTAAAGAAATATAACAGAAAAAAAAAAGAATCCACATTAATCTAGAAAGGGTAACAAAATTAAAGACTATACCTAGAAATACCCCAATAATTTTTGGTATTCCAATTGGTTAAAAACTTCTGAGATTTGCAACATGATGAACAAAAGTATGTTTTACAAAAGGTTTAAAAATAAATGCTTCTTGACTATCATGTTCAAACCACTTCATTAGAAATTTAGGACTTAAATAGTATTGAATATTTGAAAAATAACACATCATTTTGAATTGACTCATATTAAATAAGCAAATCCATTTTGCCTTTGCTAATCTTTTATGTCTTTTTTCTATATAACTAGATGTACATATCTATGTAAATGTTATCTATATATATATATATTTTTTTTAACCAGAAGCTAGGTTATTTTTTAACCAGAATCTAGTTGTTTCACAGATATTTTTTCCCACCAAGTAATAGACATGTTGAATAATAAAACATATATTATGACATGTTAAAATGTGCACTGGAAAGAAAAATATAGAAGTATTTAATTTCCTTTATAAGAGATACAATAATGGATGTTATATCTTTGAATATGAACAGAATATATTCTATCTTTAAAAAATACTAATTGATTACTGATATATTTGTGTTAATTGATTTAACTTCATCTATTTATTTTGGTGAAGAGAAGTATGGGTGAAAGAGTAGAAAAGGACCATATGCATAAAGGAGAAAAATAATGGGTGCCACAATGTAAAATGTTTACTGTATAAAATTCTATGATATAATTATAGTGATGATTATGATGAGGAGGAAGCTTATCATTATTTTTACACATTCAAAACACGTAGAAATATTAAGTGATTACCAAAGATTATACTTATAGTAAGATCTAGAGCCAGAGATTGAGCCCAATATTTTTGGTTACTTTCTAATTAACATTGTATAGTTCTGCCTCTTGTTTCTTATCTTAGTGTACATTTTATACATTGATCAGGAGGACTACAATAATCTGAAACTCACATTTCAGAAGATGCAGAACAGACAAACTTTATGGTACAGTTTTTCTTTTTACAGATTTCTTTTACTGGGGGAATTGGTAGTTTTACTCTCTCAGATGCTAAGTAGGTGTTTTACCTATGTTTTCGGATGATATGACATAATGATATACAATGAAATTATAATATGATATAAAATAGCAGCTTAAATATTAATGTTTTTTAAATTTAATGATAATAAAGTCAATGAGATATGAAAAAACAACTTGTTCATAACTTATGAGAATTTTATTTCCCTTTGTCCCCTTCATCAGTTAAAATGGTTGTGCCTTACAACTTTTCCATTTTGCTTTGTGCTATTTGTAGGCAGTCCTTTTGCAGTGATTAAAGTGCTAAATTTTAGTGAATCCATTAAAGAGAAAGTGACTAATTATGAGCATTAACAGTAAAGATTATGGGAAGTGCCATGTGTTTCATTGTGAATGCAGAAAACTGTTGTGTTAAAGCTATAATCTGAAATAATAAATGAATATAACATGGAATAGATAACAAAAAATATTCAGAGAAGAAATGCAGGCTGTTATCTCTGAAAACAATAAAGAAATTAGATAGGAAACAAAAAAAAGAGTTTTCATTATGCTACTTAGCTTTGAATAGCTGCTAGAGAACAGATATGAGATAGAATAGCTGGCCTCTCACATTCAATCACTTGCCATCTCCCTACAAACTTTGCCATCTTTCTGATATAGTGTCATTTATTTGTTCCCTGCCCGTAATGACCTTCCTCCTCTTCTTCCTCTCGGTAGCTAATGAAGTCCTATTCACTTTTTAGCGTGGAATTCAAAAGGCATCTTTTAAAAAATTAGCTTTCATGATACTGTAGTATTCTCTGAAATACATGAATCTTAATATTTATTATATAATCTACTGTAATTAGTAAAACGTCTTACTTATAAAACTGTCCCACTGTAAGTGAATACATTCTCTAGAATTAGAACTAGAGAAATGAAAATAGAAAAATCACATGATCAAACACTGAAACCAACATATCCAATATATTCCAAGAATCTAGCACAGTACTGGCACAGGCTAAGTATTCACTAAATATTTAGCAAGGAAAAGATAAATATTTGTCACATTTTATGACATTGGAATACCTCTATGCCCAGAGACTAGAGAACCTAGAAGAAATGGATAAATTGTTGGAAACACACAACCTTCCAATATTAAATCAGGAAGAAATTGAAATCCTGAACCAATAATGAGTTTCAAAATTGAATCAGTAATAAATAGCCTACCAACCAAATCAAACAAACAAACAAATGAGCAAAAAGACCCTTGGCCAGATAGATTCACACTCGAATTCTACCAGATGTACAAAGGAGAGTTATTACCAATACTACTAAAATTATTCCAAAAATTTGAGGAAGAGCGACTCCTGTCTAACTAATTGTACAAAGACAGCACCATTTTAGTGCCAAAACCTGGTAGAGACACAACAAAAAAGAAAACTTTAGGTCAGTATTCTTGTTGAACATAGACACAAAAATCCTCAACAAAATACTAGCAAACCATATCCAGCAGCACATCAAAAAGTTATTTTACCATGGTTAAGTAAGCTTTATTTCTATGATGCAAGGTTGGTTCAACATACACAAATCAATAAATATGATTCACCACATAAACAGAATATTTAAAAACCATATAATCGTGATGATAGACACATAAAATGCTTTTAATAAAATTCAATATCCCTTCATGTTAAAAACATTCAGCAAATTAGGCATTGAAAGCACATACCTCAAAATAATAAGAGCCATCAATGAAAAACCCACAGCCAATATCACACTGAATGGGCAAAAACTGGAAGCATTACCCTGGATAACTAGAACCAGATAAGGATGTCCATTCTGACCACTCCTCTTCAACATAGTACAGAAAGTCCTAGCCAGAGTAATCAGACAAAAGAAAGAATAAAATGCATCCATATAGGAAGGGAGAAAGTTAAATTATCTTTTTTTTTTTTTTTGCAGACAATATGGTAGAATACCTATAAAACCCTAAAGATTTTCCCAAAAGTCTCCTAGAACTGATTAATGACTTCAGTAAAGTTTAGGATACAAAAAGCAGTAGCATTTCTACACATCAATAACATTCAAGCTGAGAGCCAAATCAAGAACATAATGTCACTTACACTAGCCACACAAAGAATAAAATAACTGCGAATAGAGCCAACCAGGGATGTGAAAGATTTCTACAATGAGAATTACTAAACACTGCTGAAAGAAATCAGGGACAACACAAGCAAATGGGAAAACCTGCTCATGGATAGGAAGAATCAATATTGTTAAAATGGTCATACAACTGAAAGCAAATTACAGATTCGATGCTATTTCTGTCAGACTACCAACATCATTTTTCACAGAATTAGAAAAAAAGAAACTATTCTAAAATTCATATGGAACCAAAAAATAGCCCAAATGGCCAAAGAATCCTAAGCACAAAGAACAAAGTCAGAGGCTTCACACTACCCAACTTCAAACTATACTATAAGGCTACAGTAAGCAAAATGGCATGGTACTGATACAAAAACAAACAAACCAATGGAACATGACAGAGAACTCATAAATAAAGTCACATATCAACAACCAACTGATTTTTGACAAAGTTGACAAAAATGAACAATGAAGAAAGGATACCCTATTCAGAAAATGGTGCTGAGATAACTGGCTAGCCATATGCCGAAAAGAAACTTACCATTATACAAGAATAAACTCAAGATGGATTAAAGACTTAACTGTATGACATAAAACTATAAAAATCTTAGAAGGAAGTCTAGGAAATACCTTTCTGGACATTAGCCTTGATAAAGAATTTATGATTAAGTCCCCCAAAACAATGGGAACTAAATAAATGAAAGAGCTTCTGCACAGAAAAAGGACCTTTCAACAGAGTAAACAGACAACCTACAGAATGGGAGAAAATGTTTGCAAACTGCATCTGACAGAGGTCTAAAATCTGAAATCTGTAGGAATGTAAAGAATACAATAGCAAAAACCAATTGACCTCATTATATGAAGGACAAAGGACATAAACAGACACTTCTCAAAAGAAGACATGCATGCAGCCAAAAAATATATGAAAAAATGCTCCATACCACTAATCATAAGAGAAATGGAAATCAAAACCATTTCATATTAGTTATAAGAGCCATTATTAAAATGTCAAAAAATAGTAGATGTTGGCAAAGTTTCAAAGAAAAGGGAATGCTTATACACTATTAGTGGGAATGTAAATTAGTTCAACTGTGAAAAGCTGTTTGAAAATTTCTCAAAGAACTTATAACTACCATTTGACCCAGCAACTCCATTATTGGGTATATACCCACAGGAAAGTAAATCATTCTACCAAAAAGACACATGCACTCATATGTTCATGGTCTCATTATTCATAATAGCAAATGCATTGAATCAACCTAGATACCCATCATTTATGGACTGAATAAGAAAAATATGGTAGAAATATAACATGGAATACTATGGAGTCATAAAAAAGAGCAAAATTATGTCCTTTGCAGCAACATGGAAGCAGCTGGAGGACATCATCCTAAGTCAATTAATGCAGGAACAGAAAACCAAATACTGTATGTTCTCACTTATAAATAAATGGAGCTAAACATTGAGTACATATGAGCACAACAATGAGAACAACAGACACTGGGGACTACTTACTGGAGCGGGGAAGAAGTGGGGAAATGGTTGAAAAAATGTTGGGTACTGTGCTCCCTATCTAGGTGACAAGATCATTCATACAGCAAAACCCAACAACACACAATTTACCCATGTAACAAATCACACATACCCCCAAAACTAAAATAAAAGTAAAATAATAAAAACAAATCTTATCCAAGTGAAATTAAATGAAGTTTTTATTTGTATACAAATTTTACTTGATATTGGTGAATATTAAAAAAGAAAATACTTTCTACTAATTATGAAAACATAGCTGAAGGCCTGCAATGTTGTAAAACACATAATAAAATATTTTTCCTAGAAATGTCTGCAGGCGAATTAGAACTAGAGAAATAAAAATAGAAAAATCTTTTGAATAAACACTAAAAGAGCTCAGTAAGACAGTTATTTGAAAGAAATAACTTATTTCAACTCATGAAAAGAAAAGATAAAGTATGCAAAAAGAATTTATTGGGAAGAAATTGGAGCAGTTCATAGAGTCCAAGGGAGATTTATATAAGAACATCTATAGAAGCTGATTTGAAAATAAAATACCTAGAAGGAGGATAGAAGCATGAAAGTATGCTGGATGTTATTTCAGTAATACAGTGAGAAAATGAGCTGCTGGACATTGAGATGATAATTAGGGATCAGAATCTGTATGTGTTTTGAAAATAAGAAATCCTGAAGAAGGCAATGCAAGGTGTGAGAAAGAAAGGAACTGTCAAATGACTTCAGGGTTTTGAGACTAATCAACAGACAGTATGGATTTGCCATTGTATTCATTTCATTTCTGCTTTTATAACAGAGTACTACAGATCAGGTAATATATAAAGAACAGAAGTTTATACAGCTCACTATTCTGGAGGCTGGAAAGTCCAAGAGCATAGTGCAAGCATCTGGCGAGTTTTGTCTTATGATGAAAGGGTAGAAAGTGAAAGTGATCGCATAAGACAGAGAGGTACCAGGGGATGGACTTGCTTTATAACTACACACCCTCACTATAACTTACGTGATGCCATAATAATGACATTAAACAGAGCGTCGATGACCAGTAATCTCTTATTAGGCATCACCTCTCAACACAGTTGCACTGGAGATTAAGTTTCCAACACATGAACTTTGGGGAACAAATAAAAGCCATAGCACCCATTACTTTAGATGTACAAGAATGCCAAATGAACAATTTTGAAGGGGATGGAGAATTGATGATGTTAGATGGTGGACAAAAGTGGTAGTGGACATTTTTTTTGAAATCTTCTATTTCATTATCTTGGGAAAGTAGGAAACAAAGTTGCCACCTGAGAGCAGGATAGAGGAGGAGGTGATTAATGTTTGGGGAAATAATATAAAATCTTTTTCAAATATGGTAGAGAAGAGAATGGAATAAACAAATGCAGTGTGGCAAGTGTGCAGCATTCAGTGTTCACTTGACATTCACGATAATACAATTAAAAAACAGATAAGGTGGTTGAGTGTTTTATACACAGGGATACCTTGGAGATATTGTGGGTTTGGTTCCAGACCACTGTGATGAAGTTAATATCACAATAAAGCAAGTTACATGAACGTTTTGGTTTCCCAGTGCATAGAAAAATATGTTTACACTATAACCTCATCTGTTAAGTGCAATAACATTATGTCTAAAAAATCAATGTATATAACTTAATTAAAATATACTTTATATCTAGAAAGTGATAACAATTATCTGAGCCTTCAGTGAGTAGTAATATTATTGCTGTTGGAAGATCTTGCCTCAGTGTTAATAGCTGCAGACTGATTAGGGTCGTAGTTGCTTAAGTTTGGAATGCCTGTGACAATTTCCTAAAATAAGAAAATAATGAAGTTTGTCACTTGAATTGATTCTTCCTTTCCTGAAAGATTTCTCTGTAGGATGCAATGCTGTTGGATAACATATTATGCACAGTAGCACTTTTTCAAAATTGGAGTCAATCATTTCATACTGTGCAAATGCTTTATCAATAAAATGTATATAATATTCTGAATTATGTCTTGTCACTTCAACAATGTTCACAGCATCTTCACCAGGAGTAGATTTCAATTCAAGAAACTACTTTCTTTGCTCATTGATTAGAAGTAACTTTTATCCATTCAAGTTTGATCATGAGATTACAGCAATTCAGTCACATCTTCAGGTTTCAATTCTAATTCTAGTTCTCTCACTATTTCCACTACCTCTGCAGTTATTTTCTTCACTTTAATTTTGAACCCCTAAAGTCATCCATGAGGATTGTAATCAACTTCTTCTAAACTCCTGTTAAAATTTCTATGAATCACAAATATTCCTAATGTTATCTAGAATGGTGAATTATTTCCAAAAGTTTTTCAGTTCACTTTGCTGAGATCTGTCAGAGGAATCACTGTCTATGGAAGGTATAGACTTACAAACTCTATTTCTTAAATATTAAGATGCAAAAGTCAAAATTACTTCTTGACCCATGGCCTACAGAATGGATGTTGTGTTGGCAGGCATGAAAACGACATTAATCTCCTTATACATCTGCATCAGAGCTCCTGGTAACCAGGTGCTTTGTCAATGAACAGTAATATTTTGAAAGGAATATTTCTGTCTGAGCGGTAGAGCTCAACAGTGGGCTTAAAATTTCAGTAAACCATGCTGTAAACAGGTATGTTTTCATCTGTGTTTTGTTGTACTATTTACAGAGCACAGGCAGAGTAGATTTACCATGTTTAAGGGCCTGAAGATTTTCAGAATGGTAAAGGAGCATTGGTAATGTCACCAGTTTCATTAGCTCCAAACAAGAGAATTCGCCTGTCTTTGGAGATTTGAAATGAGGCAGTGACTTCCTTTTAGCCATGAATGTCCTAGATGCTGTTTGCTTCCAATAGAAGGCTGTTTTGTATGTATTGAAAACCTGTTGTTTAGTTTAGCCACCTTCATCAATTATCTTAACTAATTCTTCTGAATAATTTGCTCTAGTTTTTCCATAAGCACTTGCTGCTTAACATTGCATTTTATGTTATGGAGATGGCTTGTTTCTTTAAACCTCATGAAATAACCTCTTCTAGCTTCAAACTTGTGTTCTGTAGTTTCTTCACCTCCCTTGGCCTTCATGAAATTGAAGAGAGTTAGGTACTGTCTCTATATTAGGCTTTAGGTAAAGGGGATGTTGTGGATAGTTTGATCATCACATGGTTTTTGTTTTGAATTATGTTTATGTGGTGAATCACATTTACTGATTTGTGTATGTTGAATCACCCTTGCATCCCACTTGCTCATGATAAATTATCTTTTTTCATGTGCTGCTGGATTTGGCTTGGTAGTATTTTGTTGAGAATTTTTGTGTCTATGTTCATCAGGGATATTAGCCTGTAGCATTCCTCTTTTGTTTTCTCCTTGGCAGATGTTAATATCAGGATGATACTGGTTTTGTTGAATGATTTAAGGAGCAATCCCTTGATTTTTTGAAATAGTTTCAGCAAGATTGATACCAGCTCTTTATGCATCTGGTAGAATTTTGCTCTGAATTTGTCTAGTCCAGGGCTTTTTTGGGGGTTGGTAAATGGTTATTATTGTTTCAATTTAGTAACTCATTATTGGTCTTCTCAGGATTTCCGTTTCTTCTTGGTTCAATGTTAAGAGTGGCATATTCCCTGAAATGTCGTCATTTCTTTGGGTTTTCTAGTTTTTATGCCTAGAAATATTCATAGTAGTCTTTGAGGATTTTTTGTGTATTTCTGTGCTATCAGTTATAATTTTAACTTTGTCATTCCTAATTCTGCTTATTTAAATCTTCTCAGTATTTTCTTGGTTAATCTAACTAGCAGTATATCAATTTTGTTTATTCTTTCAATGAACAAACTTTTCATTCTGTTGATTTTTTGGAAGTTTTATTTTTGGTCTCAATTTTACTTTGTTCAGCTCTGAATTTGTATTTCTTTTCTTCTGCTACCTTTGGGTTTGGTTTGCTCTTGTTTTTCTAGTTCCTTTAGGTGCAATGTTAGGTTGTTAATTTGAGATATTTCTATATTTTTAATGTAGGCATTAATGCTACATTAACACTGCTTTTGCTGTGTTTCAGTAGTTTTGACATGTTCTATTTTTATTTGTTTCAAAAGCGTTTTTTATTTCTATCTTAATTTTGTCATTTACTCAAAAATCATTCAGTAGCAAGTTATTTAGTTTCCATATAGTTGAGGTTTTGAGAGTTCTTCTAGGTATTGATTTCTAATTTTATTCTGCTGTGGTCCAAGAATATGCTTGCTATGTTTGTGATTTTTTAAAATTTATTGAGACTTGCTCTATGACCAAGCATGTGATCTATTTTAGAGTGTTTCTTGTGCAGATGAGAAAAATGTATGTTCTGTGGTAATTGGGTGGAGTATTCTGTAGATGCCTATTAGATCCAACTGGTCAAGAGTCTAGTTAAATCCAGAGTTTGTTAGTTTTCTGCCTTGATGATGTGTCTAGAGACATCAGCAGAGTGTTGAAGTTCCTCACTATTATTGTATGGATGTGTATCTCTTTTCTTAGTTCTAATAGTATTTGTTTTAGAAATCTTTGTACTCCAATGTTGGTCATGTATATTTTTAAGTTGATTAAATCTTGTTCAATTCAAACCTTTATCATTGTAAATGCCCTTCTTTGTCTTCATTTTTTCTTTTTACTGTTGTTGTTTTAATGTCTGTTTTATCTAATACAGCAAATAGCTACAGCTGCTCTTTTTTGTTTTCCATTTGTATAATAGATCTTTATCCATCCCTTTCCTTTGAGCCTGTGGCTATCATTACACATGAGATGGGTCTTTCAAATGCAGCAGAAGGTCGGGCCATTTAAAATCAAACAAACAAACAAAACAAACAACAAAAAAAAAACTAATTCACCACTCTATGGCTTTAAGTAGAATATTTAGCCCATTTACATTCAATATTAATATTTATATGTGAGATCTTGTACCTTTCAGAGTGTTGTTAGTTGCTTTGTGGTCTGAATTGTGTAATTGCTATATAGGATTTGTAAGCTTTGTATTTACGTGCTCTTATGTTCTTATGTGGTGTTATTATTCTATTGTTTCCATGTTTAGAACTGCTTTGAGCCCTTCTTGTAAGGCTGGTCCGGTGGTGAAAAATTCTTTTAGCATTTGCTTGTCTGGGAAAGATTTTATTTCTCCTTTGCTTTTGAAATTTAGTTTGGCAGCATATCACATTTTTTGCTGGCAAGTTTTTTTCCTTAAAAGGGCTAAAAATAGATCCACAATCTGTTTTGGCTTGCAAAGTTTCTGCTGAGAAATATGCTGTTTGTCTGATGGTATTTCCTTTAAAGGCAATTTGGCTCTTTTCTCTAGCCTTTAAGAGATGTTTGTCTCACACACATCTTGGATAGTCTGATGATTATATGCCTTGAGGATGGTCATTTTGTATAGTATCTTGCGGATGTTCTCTGAATTTCTTCTGTTGGGATGTTAACCTGTCTAGCAAGGTTAGGGATGTTTTACTGACTTATTTCCTCAAATATGTTTTCCAAATTGCTTACTATTTTTTCTTCTCATTCAGGAACGCCAATAAACCATAGAGTTGGTCATTTTATATAATCCCATATTCCTCCAAGTCTTGTTTATTTTTTATTTTTTATTTTTTAATTTTTCTGATGGAGTTAATTTGTAAGAGTGGCCTTCAAGCTCTGAAATTCATTCTTTTTGGTCCAGCCTATTGTTAAAGCTTCCAGCTCTATTTTGAAAAAAATTTAAGGAAGTGTTCAATATCAGAATTTCTATTTTTTTGGTCAAATATAGCTATCTTGTCCTTCACATTCTGAATCACTTTTCTTGTTTCTTTGTGTTAGATTTCAACTTTATGTTGGATCTCATTGAGTATCTTCACAATCCATATTTTGAATTTCCTGTCTGTCATTTCAGACTTTTCAGGTTAGTTAGGATACATTGCTATAAAACTAGTGTGATCATCTGGGGGTGTCAACATACTCTGGCTCTTTGTACTGCCAGAGTTCTTATGCTATTCCTTCTCATCTGAGGAAAATGTTGCTTCTTATTTTTGAATTTGCTATCATTTGGATGTAACTTTTATATATTTTAAAATTCTTTCTCCCTTTGAGGTTGTAACTGTGATATATGTTGCATATGATTATTTGTCTTCATGTTTGGATATGTTTAGTTGGCTAAGGATCTGTACATGTTCTGTGGGTTGTGGATAGCTTTTGTACAGTGTTTTCTCAGATGTTGCTTATTGCAGCAACATATTGGACATATGCACGGATATACAATCTCCTATAGGGCTGAATGTATAGAAGTCTCAAGAAGCTTATTCATGGAGTAGCACTAAGCTTTTCTGGCAGTAGGGTTTTTATTTGGGGGTACAGTTCAGGCTGCAGTACAGTTGATGGTGCTTTGGGCTAAGAGCTGGCTCACACTTAGGCTGATGATAAATGGAAGCACCATTGGGAGGGTGGCAGAAAAAGATAATTTTGGGTTGCTCTGAGCTCTCAAGGGAAGAAGCCAGGAGCTGGCTTCTTTTCCTGAGCCAGCAGAAATGCAATCTGCTTCCCTATTGTGTCCCATCACAGGGCTTGTGACAACCAGTTTATAAAGAATTATTCCTTTATTTCCCAGCCACAGTGCAGGTGAGGGTTATAGATATTCTTCTCTTATGGCTACCACTAAAATGCTCATGGGACAGAGCCTCTTCCTCCAGTCCAGAGCAGGCAGCTCTGTGAGGTATCCATCCTCCATTGCAGGGATGCTGCTGCTTTGTGTAGAGAAGGGGAATTGGGCCACACCCTTCATATAAGCCCAAGCAGCATGGACTCACTTTCAGCAGGGGTGAAGCCACCACAAAAAGTATGAAAAATGCTTTCTCGAAGTGTAAATGTGCCAGCCCCCAGCAAGAAAAACCACTGTTGTATCTGTATCAGGGTATAGGGAGGAGGTGCAAGATGTCTACTCTCTCCATGTTTATTCCTAGGAGTTGTTGCTTTTTCCTTTGTAGATTGGTGGTATGCACACATTTTCTTTGTCCCTAAGGGGGCTTTGGCAGGCTTTGTTTTCCCCTCCCTTAGGGGCAGCTTACACAGAGGGAGTTTCTCAGGTACCCACTGGTCCTCTGTGCTTTCCAAGGTGAGAGTGAGTTGTGGGGTATATTTGTGGGAGATCTGGTGGTGTGATGACTCAAAGGCAGATAAACCCTGGGCAGAGCAGTACCCTACTATGAGGGCATAACCAGTATAGCACCAACTATCTCAGTTTGGGTCTGAGAGGAGTGTGGGCACACAACTGGCTACCTGGTTTGTTCTCGGGAATTTCTCAAGTTGCACCATCAGTGTTAATGCCCTGGGTCAAAAGGACACAGGGGGTCCGACCAGTTTAATGGTCATCAGATTTTCACAGTGGTGAAGGCAGCAGAAAAGCATTCCTACCTATCCTTTCCATGAGGATCTGAGTTTCTCTGGTTTTGATCTCTGGCAGACTGTTTTGGCTTTTCTCTTCTTTGCCGCAGCTTTTTCCCATGGGCAGTCCTACAGTTTCTGGCTGTCTTCCTTCAGTTTTTTTTTTTGTTTGTTTTTTGTTTTCAGAACTTTCCCATTCACCAGTAACTTTGATCATTTTTTTAGAGAAGAACTGAAATCTGATGTCTATAGTCAGCCACTGTATTTGTCTGTTCTCACACTGCTAATAAAGACATACCTGAGATGGGGTAATTTATAAAGGGAGGCGGTTTAATTGACCACAGTTCTGCATGGCTAGAAAAGCCTCATAATCATGACGGAATGCAAAGGAAAAGCAAAGTCATGTCTTACAAGGTGCCAAGCAAGAGGGCATGTGCAGGGGAACTCCCGTTTATAAAACCATCAGATCTCATGAGACTTATTCACATCATGAGGACAGCAGGGGAAAAACCTGCCCCCATGAGCCAATTACCTCCCCCTGGGTCCCTCCCACTACATGGGGATTATTATGATTCAAGGTGAGATTTGGGTCAGGACATAGAGCCAAACTATATCATTCTGCCCGTAGCTCCTCCCAGATATCATGTCCTTAGATTTCAAAACCAATCATGCCTTCCAACAGTCCCACAAAGTCTTAACTAACTCATTCCAGCATTAACCAAAAAGTCCGAAGCCTCATCTGAGACAACGCAAGTACCTTCTGGCTACAAGCCTGTAAAATCAAAAGCAAGTTGGTTACTTCCTAGATATAATGAGGGTATAGGCATTGGGTAAATCCATTTGTTCCAAATGAGATAAATTGTCCAAAGCAAAGAGGTTGCAGGCCCCATGCAAGTCCAAAGTTCAATGGGGCAGCCAAATCTTAAAACTCTGAAATGACCTTCTTTGACTCCATGTCTTACATCCAGGTTATGCTGGTGCAAGATTTGGGCTCCCATGACCTCAGGCACCTCTGCCTCTGTGGCTTTGCAGGGTACAGCCCCCCTTCTGCCTGCCTTCATGGGCTGGCATTGAGTATCTGCAGCTTTTCTGACAGGTGCACGATGCAAGCTGTCAGTGGATCTACCATTCTGGTGTCTGGAAGACGGTGGCCCTCTTCTCACAGTTCCACTATGCAGTGCCCCAGTGGAGACTCTGTGTGGGGGCTCTGACCCCACAGTTTCCTTTTACACTGCCCTTGCAGAGGTTCCCCATGAGGGCCCCATCCCTATAGCAAAAGCATTCCTGGACATCCAGCTGTTTCCATACATCCTCTGAAATCTAGGCAGAGGTTTCCAAACCTCAGTTCTTGACATCTGTGCACCCACAGGCTCAACATCACAAGGAAACTGCCAAGGCTTGGGGCTCTCTGAAGCCACAGCTCCAGCTGTACCTTGGCCCCTTTTAGCCATAACTGGAGTGACTGGGATGTACAGCACCAGGTCCCTAGGCTGCAGGAGGGGGCCCTGGGCCCAGCCCACAAAACCGTGTTTTCCTCCTAGGCCTCTAGTCCTGTGATGGGAGGGGCTGCCAGGAAGGTCCCTGACATGCCCTGAAGACATTTTCCCTATTGTCATGGGGATTAACATTTGGCTCCTTGTTACTTACGCAAATTTCTGCAGCCAGCTTTTATTTCTAATCATAAAATGGGTTTTTCTTTTCTATTGCATCCTCAGGCTGCATATTTTCTGAACTTTTACGCTCTCCTTCCATTTTAAACATAAGTTCCAATTTCAACCTTACCATTGTGAATAAATAAAACTGAATGCTTTTAATAGCACCCAAGTCATCTCTTGAACACTTTGCTGCTTAGAAATTTATTCTGCCAGATGCCCTAAATCATCTCTGTCAAGTTCGAAGTTCCACACGTCTCTAGGACAGGGAAAAAATGTCATCATTCTCTTTGCTAGAGTATAACAAGTGTCACCTTTGCTCCAGTTCCCAACAAATTCCTCATCTTTTTCTGAGACCACCTCAGCCTGGAACTTCTTGCTCATATCACTATCAGCACTTTGTGATCAGCCATTCAACAAGTCTCTAAGAAGTTCCAAACTTCCCCACATCTTCCTGTTTTCTTCTGAGGCCTCCAAACTGTTCCAACCTCTGCGTGTTACCCAGTTCCAAAGTTGTTTCCATGTTTTTGGATATCTTTACATCAGCGCCTCACTACCTGGTACCAATTTACTGTATTGGTCTGTTCTCATGCTGCCAGTAAAGACATACCTGAGACTGGGTAATTTGTAAAGGAAAGGGTTTTAACTGACTCACAGTTCCACATGGCTGGGGAGGCCTAACAATCATGGCAGAAGTCAAAGGAGGAGCAAAAAGACATCTTACAAGGTAGCAGGCAAGAGGGCATGTGCAGGGGAGCTCCCCTTTATAAAACCATTAGATCTAGTGAGATTTATTCACATCACAAGAACAGCATGGGAAAAATCCACACCCATGCTTCAATTACCTCCCACCAGGTCCCTCTTACAACATGCAGGGATTGTTACAATTCAAGGTGAGATTTGGGTGGAGACACAGAGCCAAACCATATCAGCCATAGGATGTCAGAGCTGAAAGACCAACTTTTAATCTGTACAATTCAGTTGTGAGAAAACTGAAGCTATCAGAGAAGTGACCTTTATGGGGTCATCACTCAATAGATCGAGCAGTAGGACCTTGGTGCTCTGCCACTCAACTGGGTTTCTGCCTTCAGGCAGAGCCCTAACTCCCTTCTTCACCAATAACCTATAACCAGGTTAGATGTCGGTGACCTTTCTAGCTTTTGACTTAAAGTGAGAGATGTGTGATTTTTCCTTTCACTTGAACACTTAGCAGCCATTGCAGTGTGATTAATTGGACTAATCTCAATACTGTTGTGTGTTTCAGGAAATATGGAGGCCTGAGGAGAGGGAGAGAGGTGAAAAGCAGGTTGGTGGAGCAGTCAGAACACATGCAATATTTATGAACTAGGTTTGCAGTCTTACTGGTGCACAGTTCATGGTGGCCCAATATAATTATAATGGTATCATCAAAGATCACCATTACAGATCAACATAACATATATTACAAGAATGAAAAGTTTGAATATTGTAAAAATTGCCAAAATGTGACACAGAGATACAAAGCAAGCACATGCTATTTGAAAAATGTCACTGAGTTATTTGCTTAGCAGAGGTGTGTTACAAACTTTCAACTTACAAAACAACAATATTTATGAAATACAATAAAGTGAAACCAAATGAAATTATTTATGGGTGGTATTCACATTTTGCTGCATTAGTGCAGAGTCAGAGTAGCCTACATTTAAATGTAACTAAAACACTGATTTTGTCAAGCAGGTATGGCAAAGTGAGATGGAGCAAGGAATCTAATAGTATTTAGTAAGGAGTTATAATCAGTGATAATAATATTTATTGTATATAGGAAAGAAGAGAGGTTATCAAAGAAGGAAAAGATATGAAAAGTAGCATCATTGCACGGAAGTCCTGCATGACAAAAAAATTGTTGGTGTTGGGGCACTAAAGGGAAGAATAAGATGGGATCAGAACAGATGTAAACATTTAATACGACTGGAATTTCAAATCTAACATCCATGCTAGTTTTTGAAAATGATTATCCTATGTAAGAGGTTTTCAAGCAAAACGGTAATAATGAAGTTAAACATATAATTTTGAGGTCTTCTGCAACAAATTCATGAACATGTCTGAGTTGTCACACACATTGGATGAAGGTAAGGTTTGAGGAAGAAGGGATTGTGCATCTGAATTTGCACATTCCTGAGATTTCATGTTAGACTTCTGCATCAACTAGGTGATGAGCCAGAAATTTCTTAACAAGGGATAATTTTATGAGACAATGAAATAAATTGTATTATTTAAAAACAAAAAGGATAATCTTTTTAGGAACAGGAAAAGTAAATTTTTATATTCTTCATTCACTTGGAATAAAAAAGATGAAAAATATCATCTTCTGGGGAGTACTTCTTTTAAGTTAAAGGTCACAATTTACTCAATAGACAAGGGAATTTCTTCTTCCTTAAAATTCATTTTTTAAGCCTAGAGACCATGAAAAGTTATGATTCATGTTGTTATGGTAGACTGACTTGTGATATATCTGAATTTGAACAATACGTGTTAGAACTAATACAGAAAAGTAAGTTACAAACCGTGAAGTCAGATTGAAAACAGCTGTTATCTGAGGGAAAAAAATCAACTATCAAAGTTGTGGGAAAAAAGTCATCTCTACATCATAAGTTAATACTGAAAGCTTAATTAGACTTAGCTCAAACTATTTTTTGCCATTAAAAGGAATTGTGAAAACTGCAATTACTTTGCACCAACCTATAGCATTTGCTAGTTCTCGGACTTTATAGAGATAAAATATGTTTCAAAATTAGTCATATATATAAGTCATGGATTTTCAAGTTAATGTTAATTCAATTGACTTTTGGTAACTAAATAGTATTTCTTTTATTTTGCAAAGTCCAAAAAAAATAAATAAAATAAAAATAAAATAAGTAGTTTTGGTATAGTCTTTCTGGCTTTTACCTCAGCATCCATCACATTGGCTTTATCCTAAGATTTACAGAATACTGGCTGCAGCAGTTCTGGATATCATATCCAGATATTACAATAGTCAGAGGAAGAAGAGAAGTAGCTTTTCCCTATTACCCTTTCTTGGAAGTGCTGAAATTCTCCCTAGAATCTTTCCCAAGGACTTCTTATATTAATATGATTCTTTGACCATTTGGAGTCAAACATTGACAAAGAGAGTTAGAATATCCTTTTTTTTTTTTATTGAAAACAACCTTAGTATGCAAAACAGTCTTTCATACATGAAGGCACCACTACCCATGTACTATCAATAAGACATGTGCTTTGAGATATTATTTTAATTGTAGGAGAGACTATTTAGTGCTGATCTAGCAACACCTATCAGTCTGTGATCTGCATAGGCAGCATTTATCCTTGGCTTAAAATGCGAAAACCTACTGGTGCACAAGAAGATTTCATCCACAATCACAGCATCATTAGCATAGACTTGTCCAACTGAGAGAAAGAATTAGAAAATATTTGTGACAATAATAAGATTTAATGTTTTTCTTATTTTATTTATTTATTTTTTTTGAGACAGAGTCTTGCTCTTGTCACCCAGGTTGGAGTGCAGTGGTGCAATCTTGGCTCACTGCAACCTCCACCTCCAGGGTTCAAGCAATTCTCCTGCCTCAGCCTCCCGAGTAACTGAGATTACAGGTGCCCAACACCATGCCCAACTAACCTTTATATTTTTAGTAGAGACAGGGTTTCGCCTTGTTGGCCAGGCTGGTCTTGAACTCCTGACCTAAGGTGATCTGCCCACCTCGGTCTCCCAAAGTGCTGGGATTACAGGGGTGAGCCACCATGCCCAGTCAAGATTTAATGTTTCTAATTCTCCGATTTCCTTAGTTGTGTGTCCCCAGCAGCCTATCTCTGACACCACTTTTTTTTTTTAATACTTTAAGTTCTAGGGTACATGTGCACAACGTGCAGGTTTGTTACATATGTATACACGTGCCATGTTGGTGTGCTGCACCCACCAACTCATAAAGGTATATCTCCCAGTGCCATCCCTCCCCCCTCCCCCCACCCCACAACAGGCCCCAGTGTGCCATGTTCCCCTTCCTGTGTCCAAGTGTTCTCATTGTTCAGCTCCCACCTATGAGTGAGAACATGTGATGTTTGGTTTTTTGTCCCTGCGATAGTTTGTTGAGAATGCTGGTTTCCAGCTTCATCTATGTCCCTACAAAGGACATCAACTCATGCTTTTTTATGGCTGCATAGTATTCCATGGTGTATATGTGCCACATTTTCTTAATCCAGTCTATCATTGATGGACATTTGGCTTGGTTCCAAGTCTTTGCTATTGTGAATAGTGCCACAATAAACATACATGTGCATGTGTCTTTATAGCAGTTTGATTTATAATCCTTTGGGTATATACCCAGTAATGGGATGGCTGGGTCAAATGGTATTTCTAGTTCTAGATCCTTGAGGAATTACCACACTGTCTTCCACAATGGTTGAACTAGTTTACAGTCCCACCAACAGTGTCAAAGTGTTCCTATTTCTCCACATCCTCTCCAGCACCTGTTGTTTCCTGACTTTTCAATGATCGCCATTCTAACTGGTGTGAGATGGTATCTCATTGTGGTTTTGATTTGCATTTCTCTGATGGCCAGTGATGATGAACATTTTTTCAAGTGTCTTTTGGCTGCATAAATGTCTTCTTTTGAGAAGTGGCTGTTCATATCCTTTGCCCACTTTTTGATGGGGTTGTTTTTTTCTTGTAAATTTGTTTGAGTTCTTTGTAGATTCTGGATATTAGCCCTTTGTCAGATGAGTAGATTGCAAAAATTTTCTCTCATTCTGTAGGTTGCCTGTTCACTCTGATGGTAGTTTCTTTTGCTGTGCAGAAGCTCTTTAGTTTAATTAGATCCCATTTCTCAATTTTTGCTTTAGTGCCGTTGCTTTTGGTGTTCTAGACCTGAAGTCCTTGCCCATGCCTGTGTCCTGAATGGTATTGCCTAGGTTTTCTTCTAGGGTTTTTATGGTTTTAAGTCTAACATTTAAGTCTTTAATCCATCTTGAATTAATTTTTGTATAAGGTGTAAGGAAGGGATCCAGTTTCAGCTTTCTACATATGGCTAGCCAGTTTTCCCAGCACCATTTATTAAATAAGGAATTCTTTCCCCATTTCTTGTTTTTGTCAGGTTTGTCAAAGATCAGATGGCTGTAGATGTGTGGTATTATTTCTGAGGGCTCTGTTCTGTTCCATTGGTCTATATCTCTGTTTTGGTACCAGTACCGTGCTATTTTTGTTACTGTAGCCTTGTAAGACAGTTTGAAGTCAGGTAGTGTGATGCCTCCAGCTTTGTTCTTTTGGCTTATGATTTTCTTGGCAATGTGGTCTCTTTTTTGGTTCCATATCCTTAAACTGGTTCTCCATTGGGAATGATTTTGCCATGGAAGGGACATTTGACAATATCTGGAGACTTTTTTTTTTTGATTATCACAATTATGATACCACTACTGGCATCTAGTGGACAGAGGCCAGGGATGGCGCTAAAAATTCTATAAAATATGGATCAGCTCCTGCCCACAACGAATAAATACCCAGATGGAAAATATTAATAGTGCCACGGTCTCAAACCATGTCTCAAACTGTGTCTTAACCTATTCAAGACCACCCCTTATGGTAGGGTTGACATCAGCTTCTAATGAAGCATATGGATGAGTGAGGAATTTATACATTAACAAAATTTTAATTCCCTCAGGAGGAGGCCAGGGTCATGAAGCCAGATAGACAACAATGCCATTCCCTTCACTCACTAGTAGTAACAGGCACAATTTTACAATCCAACATGTTCTTTTCAGTAGAGATATGGCTTTCTACTTTCAGGGATCTGATTAAAAATTTCACAATGTCTGCCCTCAATAATGCCATAGTGCCTATTACTTTTATATGTCAGTGCCTCAATAGTAACATATCTCAGACAAAGAAAACATATTCTATTAATATATTAATATAATGATGTGTATCATATGACTTCAAAGTACATTTTCTAGAGTTAGACACTTTTTATTTAATTCTATCTTTTATTATAGGAGTAGCCTTACAGAATTTCAAAGCCAGAAGGAGAACAGTTTATATAATACTTAAGAGAAAACTATGGTTCAGGGAGGATAAGTAAGTTTTTTTAGATCCCATAGCCAGAATAATCAAGACAGAGCTATGATCTCAGAGCTGCTAACTCATAACATGCTGCTCAAGTGTGTTAGTTATCTCTTTGAGATACAATGTAAACTGTAGGAAATTAAGAGATGGAGAGAAGAAATTTGCAGATTTTACATTTGAAAGTCCTTGAAGATGAATATGCACAGAGGAATGCTGTTAGTCCTTTAATGATGCCAGTGATAGTAGATTTTGCAGAACTAACAAAACAACTACAATAAATTAGATGTGATATTTCCTACAGAGTGAACAAGCACATTTAGCAATCATACCTCCCCAGATTACTGTTAAGATATGGAATTATTACTTTTATATGCCAGGTAAATAACCAGTATCCTTTAATTAGACTAGATTAAGAAAAGTGAATTGCTTTGAAAATAGCAATGGAATGGAATGGTGTCTTTCATCAGAGCAGAATCATGTTAATGTCTTAGGCTGTCTAGTTACCATGACAAATAGGTTGTGGTACATGCACACTTTAATTATTAACACTGAAATCTGCTGAAATTCAAGTATTGCTCTTAGGAATGGCTATTACCGCTGAAATGACCCATTTAATAGTGACCATGGTATCAAAATATGGATTTAAATTGGTAATTAATAACAGTCAGTTTCTGAAAATGTTAACACAGAAGTTCAATAAAAATGCTAACTAGGTCTCAAATACCACAGACAGTATATTGACATATTAATATGTATCACTTATATTAAATGCTTTGTAGATTTTGACTTGAGAACAAAATAATAAGAAATAATAAGAATGAAAGCATTTCCTAATGAGCTTCCAAAGAGTCGGTGAACCTAGTGGATTATTTTTCTTTTTTCAGTTTTTATGCCTAAAATTTGTATGAAAGAATTTTCCATTATCACAACCTAAAGAACTCTATTAAATGGAAGTGAGAAAAATTTAAAATGAGATGATAGGACACTCTTGAGGAATTTTAAACTAATAAGTGGTTGACATGTTGCTCAGTTTATGGGTCACTTGTTCTAAGATCTGTATAATAACTAGCTGCCCCACACTTATTCTATTACTTGTATGCCTCTCCAAAGGAAGAAGACTATGAAGCTTCATCAGGTGACACATAACCAATGAAATTATGAAATAACATTATAAGCGATGTTATAATAGAACTGAGAAATGAACAAACAAAGCAAACGTGCTCGAGCAATATGGTCATAGAATTACCAATATGTGCTTTGGAATGCATTAATTGATATCTGTTGAGATTTACTTGTTTAATTGTCTTATCTTAAACTGATACTAACATGGGATGATGTTCTCTGAGCAATTTAACTGATAGTATCTTAAATATGTTAAAGAAGTTTAAGGGAAAATAATGTGTTATTTACAATTTTCTAAAGAGAACTTTAAAACTGTACTCACATCTCAGAATAAATATATACAATATTATTCTGACCATGAAGAATAGTAAACAAATAAAAATCTGTTTAATGATAATGATAATCGTTTATGATCACTTAGGTCTTTGAATTTAAATAAAAATGGCAGATAAATTTTAACAGGATTTAGACATCAAATTTTAATGCATTTTTATTCCAATATGAGTCTGATGCTCTAAGTTAATATGTCATATATAAGTGGAAGGTAAGAAATCATTTCAGAGTACTTTGAAGATACACACACACACACATTTAAAAAATATTTTTAACTGTCAATTTTACTTAGTCTCTGAAATATTTAATATGAACTGGGTGCTGCAACAGCTGCCTCTTGGCATTATGTTGTTCCTGCAGAGCACCTGTGCCTGAATCTGCGATACACAAATTTTAGGTGCTTTATTCAGCCAGTACCGATAGCATTTTGTTGTTTAGCCTTCATATTGCAGTTACATTAATACTTTTGTTTGTGGTTAGCAGGTTAACCTCATTTTAACAGGTGGAAACCATTAAAACCATAATGGCAACACAACATGCCTGTTTTCTTGCGACACATTCTAAATATTGATGTTCCCTTTGTCATCTCATCTCATAGCCCAGGCCAAAAAACTAGGTTTTTTTCTTTTTAAAATATTTTTGTTACAAGCATGGACATCTATGTGGATTATATAATGGTTAGATTTTTCTGTAACTGCCATCTTCAGATAAAAATAATTAATACAACAATGTTTTAATGATATGTATACATTTTTCTTTTTAAATTATGTGCTGAATGAGCCACAGAGTGATATTTGAAATTTAGAATATTCCAAATGGACTTACTTCTGAATTTGAGTTGTTCTTGAAAGACTGGGTAGAAAACATTTGCCTTGTAGCACCAAAATAGCTCAAGGACATTGTAATTTAGTCATTTACTAAAATAGGATATGTTTAATATCCCTGAGTATATTAGTATAGTAAGTTTTGTTTAGGAAAACAGGTGAAAGAAAACTAATGAGGATGAAAAATATATCTTTTAAAATAATAATTTATATGTAGTACATTTATATGTGGTATATAAAATAGTCAAACAGAAAATTCAGAGACCGGAATGATTGTGACTAAGGGCTTGGGAGAGGGGAAAATAGGAAGTTGCCATTCGACTGGAACAAAGCTCAGGTTTTCTAGAGATTTGTACATCATCTTGCCTAGAGTTAACAATATGGTATTGTACACTTAAAACTTTTTAAGAGCTGGTAGATCTGATGTTAAGTGTTCCTGCAATAATAATAATAGTAATAATAAAACTAACTGCATCTTCTAGTTTTCCAGATTTTGGATTTATTCTTCCCTAGATGATTGGCTTATTTTATAGAAATATGTTTTGATTACCAAAATTGTCTGTGAAAATTATAAGATTCTTTTTCTTTATCAAAAGAAATACACTGTGGTAGTGTACCAAGAAATAATAATTTTCATCATAAGGTAGGAAGAATTTAAAATTTTCAGAGGCAAACTGTGAGGTAAAATTGAAATAAAGTGAAAGGTAGGACTTTATCTTATAGTATTGCACTGATATCTCCATTTGTTTTCCTTAGTTGGATTGCTTTTTTTCATGTTTTAAACAGTTCCTCTTGAAAGCCATCTGGTATTTATTTATTTATTTATGTTAGCGATAAAAATATGTATGCCATAATCTTTCTGTATTATTGAAAATCTTTATTTGAAACATCATCTTCTTTTGAACATCAAAATCTTGAAGTCTTGAAAAATCTATTATGGGTCTATTCGAACAGATTTGGCAATTTCAATTGCTTTGAGTCATTTTGCCTGTGCTTAAAATAGGCCATTCCTTTTGATGGTTATTTAAATACCAACTTAATAATGGTAACTTTTTTTTTTTACTTACTTTATGTCTTATTTTTCTAGCTTACATAAATCGCTTGTTTGCCAATTAAAAAAAAAAACCTGAAATAAGCAGTTTTTCTTCCAGTATTCCAGTAATCCTTTACCTGTTGAGTGAAATATCTTTTCACACTGCCCTTCAGAGACATCACATTATAACATTATGTTATTCGTCAATATTATGTTATAAGTCAGTGTTATAATATTGACTGTTATATCCTAGTCAATATCATAAAGAAAACACACAAAATAGTATATTAATACATCCAGATACAGTATATCTGTATCTGTACTCTATATCTTTAAGCTGTGATGAAGCAATGTGTTTTTATTTAAGATTTTTTTAAATTTATATTTCAGAGCCAGAATATGGTATGCCACGTCTCAAAATACAAAATTATTTTTTCTAATAAATTATGTGTACTGCTTCCGATCTTCAGAAGATACCAGCTTTTAATACATAAAATAGGAATTTGGCATAAAATTTTGCCTTTCTAACATATTACTTTTGAAATAAGTTGTCACATTTTCAGTAAATATAATGAATATTCATAAAAAGATAATGAAATGTGACAATAATAATAAAATATTCAGTGGACAATCTATAACACCATCTAAGAACAAAGGCAATTAAATTGACTTGAAACACACATGTGGTAGCTCACTCTTAGAATACTGTCAGAAGTTTATCCAGGCTATTCACCTGACATCAAAAAAATTTATTTGTTTACCATTGCTTCACAGAAAATTTTTAATGGCCAGAAGACTGCATAGTTACCCTTATTTTGGTGTTTTCTTTTTTTCAAAGAGAGCATGAAAACATCATTTTACTTCTGTCATCTGACCATTCTATCTTTAGCTGAAGATATTTCTATCTTTCTATCTTTAGCTGAGGAAAGCAACTTACCTTCAATGTCCCTCCATGCAAGAAAAATAACTAGTCATTGCCAGAATTTTGGGAGGCTGAGGCGGGAGGATCACAAGGTCAGGAGATCGAGACCATCCTGGCTAACACGGTGAAACCCCGTCTCTACTAAAAGAACATATGAAAAATTAGCCAGGCGTGGTGGCGGGCGCCTGTAGTCCCAGCTATTCGGGAGGCTGAGGCAGGAGAATGGCCCGAACCCGGGAGGCGGAGCTTGCAGCGAGCCGAGATTGCGCCACTGCACTCCAGCCTGGGTGACAGAGCGAGACTCCATCTCAGAAAAAAATAAATAAAAATAACAATAATAATAATAATAATAATAATAATAACTAGTCAAAAGTGGCATTCTGTTATATCTCAGGGGATACAGCATTTACAAATAAAGCAAAATACAAGTGAATCTATTTATTTGACGTGGGTAAGTTCTACAAAATTGTTGTGAACACTGAATTCGAAAGTAGATGATCCTTGGCTTATAATGGGGTTTCGTGTTGATAAACATATCATAAATTGAAAATGTCCTATGTTGAAAATGCATTTAAAATATCTAATCTACCAAACATTGTAGCTTAGCCTAACCTACCTTAAATGTGTTCATAACACACATTAGTGTACAAGTGAGCAATATCTAAAACAAAGCCTATTTTATAATAAATTCTTGAATATGACATGTAATTTACTGCATACTGTACTGAAAGTGAAAAACAGTGATTGTATGAGTACTTGAAGTATAGTTATTATTCAATGCTTATGGCTTTCAAACAATTGTAAAATCAAAAAATTGTAAGTACAACCACCATAATTCAGGGCCTGTATAGACCGAATCATTGCCCCCAGGAGAAATACAGAGTTAAATTTCTGCGAGCATCTGGTTCAACATTTCTGTCAACCAATCAACATATAACCTTGTTTTATGTGTGTTTCTGTTAGAAGACACCTTGTAATATATATTTTTTGATTCATTGACATTGAGCTTATGGCCAACAGCGCTATAACTCATGCTTGAAAGAATCTTACCTAATACATATATTTTATCCATAAGGCACAACAGTTTTTTTGTGCCTACGAACACTAGACAACATTGAGTACTATACTTGGGGCCACTTTACACAGTAAAATCACCAATAAAAAGCAAAACAAAAAAATCATAAAACAATGTACTCAATAATTGGAAAATAATGGCATTTATTTACAGTGAGAGAGCTGAAACAAGAAGGCAGAGTATTGTCGTTTGACCACAGCTAGGAATGTACAGGTTGCTGACTCAAATTTTCGCCACTCCGCATATATCCACAAATGACTGTGAAATCACCATAATTATTAATTTGGGGATTACAATGAATTTTAGCTAATAGAACCTCAAATATAAAATCCATGAATAACGAAAATTTTCTGTGTTTAGTGAAGGGGATGAGATAATATCTGGTCATGATATGTGTGTGTGTATTTAGGATTTCTGCTCATATATCCTATCTGCTCAGATTACTGTAGAGCCTGCTAGTAAAAGTAAAAGATTCCTTTTAATAGCAGAAGAGCATAAACCAGATGAATATCTATTACAAAATAAATTGTGCTAAAATATGTACCAATGGCTGGACAATGCACAAATATGGATTAGGGAAAATTATTAGCATGCTTTATTCCTAAAACAAAGATTTTCATAAATTTCAGTTAATGCTATATATGTATATATACACATATATGTATATATATTATATATCTTATATATATATTTAAACATGGAATCAAAACATATCTTGAATGTTTTTTAAAAAGTGTATTATTTGAAAAGTATTTACTACTGAACCAGAAGGGAATCTTTGTTTTCTTTTTCTGGCATTTCATTTCTTCTTATCTCCCACCTTTTGTCTTCATAGTTAGACTGGCTCTCTTAACATAGTGATAACTATGGTTGCTAGCAGTTCTAGATTAAATATTTCTTGACTTACATAGGCTACGAAACATGGTATTTATGAATCAGAAATAAGATCCAGTAAAACAGACCCAGCTAATAAAAAATAAGTTGAAATAAAGAGACTCACAGTTAAGATACAAAAAAAGATAAGAGCTAGAATTAAAAGTGAATTAGAAATACAAAATTTACTTGGATATATGGTATTAAAAATGGAAATGACACTAAGGAACATTAAAAAAACTGATGCCAAGGACAGTTTTAAATTTCCCAAATATAAGAGAAAAAATAAAGATGGGAAAAAATAAGAAAATATGATAATAGAAGCACTATTTATAATAGACAAAACATGGAAGCAACCCAAGTGTCCATTGATAGATGAATAGATGAACAAAATGTGGCATATACATACAATGGAATATCATTCAGTCTTAAAAATGAAGGATATTCTTTTACATGCTACATATATAAACCATGTGAATATTACGCTAAGTGAACTAGGTTGTCACAAAAGGATAAAAATTGATTATTCTACTTATATAAGGTCCCTGGGGAAGTCAAATCCATAGAGGCAGAAGTAGAGTGGTGTTTGCCAGGGGTTTGAGTACAGAATTTTTAGTGGGTAACAGGATTTCAATTTTGCAAGTTAAAGATTTCGTGGATGGATGATGATGATAGTTGCACAACAATGTGAATGTACTTAACACCACTGAATGTACATTTAGAAATGGATGTGTATTTTACCACAACTGAACATTTAAAAACTTTTTTCTGTTTGAGTTCATTGTAGATTCTGGATATTAGCCCTTTGTCAGATGAGTAGGTTGCAAAGATTTTCTCCCATTCTGTAGGTTGCCTGTTCACTCTGATGGTAGTTTCTTTTGCTGTGCAGAAGCTCTTTAGTTTATTTAGATCCCATTTGTCAATTTTGTCTTTCGTTGCCATTGCTTTTGGTGTTTTAGACATGAAGTCCTTGCCCACGCCTATGTCCTGAATGGTATTGCCTAGGTTTTCTTCTAGGGTTTTTATGGTTTTAGGTCTAACATTTAAGTCTTTAATCCATCTTGAATTAATTTTTGTATAAGGTGTAAGAAAGGGATCCAGTTTCAGCTTTCTACATATGGCTAGCCAGTTTTCCCGGCACCATTTATTAAATAGGGAATTCTTTCCCCATTGCTCATTTTTCTCAGGTTTGTCAAAGATCAGATAGTTGTAGATATGCGGCATTATTTCTGAGGGCTCTGTTCTGTTCCATTGGTCTATATCTCTGTTTTGGTACCAGTACTATGCTGTTTTTGTTACTGTAGACTTGTAGTATAGTTTGAAGTCAGGTAGCGTGATGCCTCCAGCTTTGTTCTCTTGGCTTAGGATTGACTTGGCGATGCGGGCTCTTTTTTGGTTCCATATGAACTTTAAAGTAGTTTTTTCCAATTCTGTGAAGAAAGTCATTGGTAGCTTGATGGGGATGGCATTGAATCTATAAATTATCTTGGGCAGTATGGCCATTTTCATGATATTGATTCTTCCTACCCATGAACATGGAAAGTTCTTCCATTTCTTTGTATCCTCTTTCATTTCATTGAGCAGTGGTTTGTAGTTCTCCTTGAAGAGGTCCTTCACATCCCTTGTAAGTTGGATTCCTAGGTATTTTATTCTCTTTGAAGCAACTATGAATGGGAGTTCACTCATGATTTGGCTCTCTGTTTGTCTGTTATTGGTGTATAAGAATGCTTTTGATTTTTGTACATTGATTTTGTATCCTGAGACTTTGCTGAAGTTGCTTATCATCTTAAGGGGATTTTGGGCTGAGACGATGGTATTTTCTAGATATACAATCATGTCGTCTGCAAACAGGGACAATTTGACTTCCTCTTTTCCTAACTGAATACCCTTTATTTCCTTCTCCTGCCTGATTGCCCTCGCCAGAACTTCCAACACTATGTTGAATAGGAGTGGTGAGAGAGGGCATCCCTGTCTTGTGGCAGTTTTCAAAGGGAATGCTTCCACATTTTGCCCATTCAGTATGATATTGGCTGTGGGTTTGTCATAGATAGTTTTTATTATTTTGAGATACGTACCATCGATACCTAATTTATTGAGAGTTTTTAGCATGAAGTGTTATTGAATTTTGTCAAAGGCCTTTTCTGCATCTAATGAGATAATCATGTGGTTTTTGTCTTTGGTTCTGTTATCGCAAGGACAAAAAACCAAACACTGCATGTTCTCACTCATAGGTGGGAATTGAACAATGAGAACACATGGACACAGGAAGGGGAACATCATACACCAGGGACTGTTGTGGGATCGGGGGAGCAGGGAGGGATAGCATTAGGAGATATATCTAATGCTAAATGACGAGTTAATGGGTGCAGCACACCAACATGGCACATGTTTACATATGTAACAAACCTGCATGTTGTGCACATGTACTCTAAAACTTAAAGTATAATAATAATAGAGACAGAGTCTTGCTCAGTTGCCCAGGCTGGAGTGCAGTGGTGCGATCCCAGCTCACTGCAAGCTCCACCTCCCGAGTTCACACCATTCTCCTGCCTCAGCCTCCCGAGTAGGTGGGACTACAGGTGCCCGCCACTACGCCCAGCTAATTCTTTTTTTGTAATTTTTTTTTTTTTTTTTTTTAGTAGAGACGGGGTTTCTCCATGCTAGCCAAGATGGTCTCGATCTGACTTCATGATCCACCCGCCTTGGCCTCCCAAAGTACTGGGATTACAGGCATGAACCACCACGCCTGACCAAAAACTATTTTTTAAATGTAATTTTATTCATCCCTTGGATGGATAAAAAACAACAAGAGCAACAATGAAATACTCTGATAATTTTGACTTGGGTTTGTGCAACTAATGTTTTATATCTTTATTGAGATACATATCCATAGGAAAGATAAACTATTGCTTTGCGTATCTTTAAATGCTCATGAACAATTTTGTGTTATGTATCTTTCTTCTTACTTTTTTCACTCAATGTTAAGTTTTGTGATCTGTCCAGAGATAAATATGAAAACCTCATCCTGATACCAAAGCCGGGCAGAGACACAACCAAAAAATAGAATTTTAGACCAGTATCCTTGATGAACATTGATGCAGAAATCCTCAATAAAATACTTGCAAACCGAATCCAGCAGCACATCGAAAAGCTTATCCACCATGATCAAGTGGGCTTCATCCCTGGGATACAAGGCTGGTTCAATATACGCAAATCAATAAATGTGATCCAGCATATAAACAGAACCAAAGACAAAAATCACATGATTATCTCAATAGATGCAGAAAAGGCCTTTGACAAAATTCAACAACCCTTCACGCTAAAAACTCTCAATAAGTTAGGTATCGATGGGACGTATCTCAAAATAATAAAAGCTATCTATGACAAACCCACAGCCAATACCACACTGAATGGGCAAAAACTGGAAGCATTCCCTTTGAAAACTGGCACAAGACAGGGATGCCCTCTCTCACCACTCGTATTCAACATAGTGTTGGAAGTTCTGGCCAGGGCAATTAGGCAGGAGAAGGAAATAAAGGGTATGCAATTAGGAAAAGAGGAAGTCAAATTATCCCTGTTTGCAGATGACATGATAGTATATCTAGAAAACCCCATTGTCTCAGCCCAAAATCCCCTTAAGCTGATAAGCAACTTCAGCAAAGTCTCAGGATACAAAATCAATGTACAAAAATCACAACCATTCTTATACACCAATAACAGACAGAGAGCCAAATCATGAGTGAACTCCCATTCACAATTGCTTCAAAGAGAATAAAATACCTAGGAATCCAACTTACAAGGGATGTGAAGGACCTCTTCAGGGAGAACTACAAATCACTGCTCAATGAAATAAAAGAGGATACAAACAAATGGAATAATATTCCATGCTCATGGGTAGGAAGAATCAATATCGTGAAAATGGCCATACTGCCCAAGATAATTTATAGATTCAATGCCGTCCACATCAAGCTACCAGTGACTTTCTTCACAGAATTGGAATAAACTACTTTAAAGTTCATATGGAACCAAAAAAGAGCCCGCATCACCAAGTCAATCCTAAGCCAAAAGAACAAAGCTGGAGGCATCACGCTACCTGACTTCAAACTATACTACAAGTCTACAGTAACCAAAACAGCATGGTATTGGTACCAAAACAGAGATATAGATCAATGGAACAGAGCAGAGCCCTCAGAAATAACGCTGCATATCTACAACTATCTGATCTTTGACAAACCTGAGAAAAACGAGCAATGGGGAAAGAATTCCCTATTTAATAAATGGTGCTGGGAAAACTGGCTAGCCATATGTAGAAAGCTGAAACTGGATCCCTTCTTTACACCTTATACAAAAATTAATTCAAGATGGATTAAAGACTTAAACATTAGACCTAAAACCATAAAAACCCTAGAAGAAAACCTAGGCAATACCATTCAGGACATAGGCGTGGGCAAGGACTTCATGTCTAAAACACCAAAAGCAATGGCAACAAAAGCCAAAATTGACAAATGGGATCTAATTAAACTAAAGAGCTTCTGCACAGCAAAAGAAACTACCATCAGAGTGAACAGGCAACCTACAGAATGGGAGAAAATTTTTGCAAGCTACTCATCTGACAAAGGGCTAATATCCAGAATCTACAATGAACTCAAACAAATTTACAAGAAAAAAACAAACAACCCCATCAAAAAGTGGGCAAAGGACATGAACAGACACTTCCGAAAAGAAGACATTTATGCAGCCAAAAAACACATGAAAAAATGCTCACCATCACTGGCCATCAGAGAAATGCAAATCAAAACCACAATGAGATACCATCTCACACCAGTTGGAATGGCAATCATTAAAAAGTCAGGAAACAACAGGTGCTGGAGAGGATGTGGAGAAATAGGAACCCTTTTACACAGTTGGTGGGACTGTAAACTAGTTCAACCATTGTGGAAGTCAGTGTGGCAATTCCTCAGGGATCTAGAACTAGCAATACCATTTGACCCAGCCATTCCATTACTGGGTATATACCCAAAGGACTATAAATCATGCTGCTATAAAGACACATGCACACGTATGTTTGTTGCGGCACTATTCACAATAGCAAAGACTTGGAACCAACCCAAATGTCCATCAATGATAGACTGGATTAAGAAAATCTGGCACATATACACCATGGAATACTATGCAGCCATTAAAAGTGATGACTTCCTGTCCTTTGTAGGGACATGGATGAAATTGGAAATCATCAGTCTCAGTAAACTATCACAAGGACATAAAACCAAAGACCACGTGTTCTCACTCATAGGTGGGAATTGAACAATGAGAACACATGGACCCAGGAAGGGGAACATCACACTCTGGGGACTGTTGTGGGGTGGGGGGAGGGGGGAGGGATAGCATTAGGAGATATACCTAATGCTAAATGACGAGTTAATGGGTGCAGCACACCAGCATGGCACATGTATACATATGTAACTAACCTGTACATTGTGCACATGTACCCTAAAACTTAACGTATAATAATAATTAAAAAAAAAAGAATGAGATAAATCTACATCCACTAATATAAAAAAAAAATGAAAACCTCACTCATCCTTTTTAAATATTCTATGTATATATTTTCATTAGATACATAGAAAACATTCATATACCTATTTCTACATTTATGTACATTGAAGTTATACCAGATAATATTGCTGTAGACAAACTCATTTATACATCTTTGTGTTCACTTATAAAAGTTATTCTAAATTTTAATATATCCAGGTTTTGCTGGGGTTTTGTAATTACTGGACTAAGGGCACACTTTATTTTGGTAGATAGTATCACTTTACCTCTCCAAATTGATACCACTGAAATAATCATATTAGTATTTAATGGTTTATCTTTTCCCATTTCCTTTAAATTTTGTATTGTTGGTAGAAACTAAATGATGTCTCGTTTAAATTAGCATGTCTCCAGTTAGTAATAAAGATGGTGTATTAGTCCCTTTTCATGCTGCTGATAAAGACATACCCGAGACTGGACAATTTACAAAAGAAAGAGGTTTAATTGGACTTACAGTTCCATATGGCTAAGGAGGCTTCACAGTCATGGCAGAAGGCAAGGAGAAGCGAGTCACATCTTACATGTTTGGTGACAGGCAAAAAGACATTTTGTACAGGGAAACTCCCATTGTTTTTAAAACCATCAGATCTCATGAGACTCATTCACAATAACAAAAACAATGTAGGAAAGACCTGCCCCCATAATTCAGTCACTTCCCACAAGGTCCCTCCCACAACAACGAGAGAATTCAAGGTGAGATTTGGGTGAAGACAGAGCCAAACCATATCATTCTGCCCCATCCCCTCCCAAATCTCATGTCCTCACATTTTCGAAGCCAAATCATGCCTTCCCAGCAGTCCCTCAACATCTTAACTCATTTCAGCATTAACTCAAAAGTCCACAGGCCAAAGCCTCATCTGAATGGAGGCAAGTCCCCTCCATCTATAAGCTTGTAAAATCAAAAGCAGGTTAGTTACTTCTAGATATAATCGGGTACAGGTATTGGGTAATACAGCCATTCCAAAAGGGAGAAATTGGCCAAAACAAAGGATCTATAGGCCCCATGCAAATCCGAAATCCAGCACGACAGTCAAATCTTAAAGCTCCAAAATGATCTCCTTTGACTCCATGCCTCACATCCAGTCGCACCGATGCAAGAATTAGGTTCCCATAGTCTTGGGCAGCTCCGCCCCTGTGGCTTTGCAGGGTACAGGCTTTCTCCTGGCTGCTTTCAAGGACTGGCATTGAGTGTTTGTGGCTTTTTCGGGTGTGCAGTGCAAGCTGTCAGTGGATCTACCATTCTGGAGTCTGGAGAACGGCGGTCTTCTCACAACTGTACTAGGCAGTGCCCCAGAAGGGACTCTGTGTGGCTGCTCCGACCCCACATTTCCCATGTGCACTTCCCTAGCAGAAGTTTTCCATGGGCACCCTGCCCTTGCAGGAAACTTCTTCATGGGCATTCAGGAATTTCCTTACCTCATTTGAAATCTAGGTGGAGGTTCCCAAACCTCAATTCTTTACTTCTGTCCACCCTCAGGCTCAACAACATGTGGAAGCTGCCAAGGTTTGGGGCTTCTGCCCTCTGAAGCAACAGCCTGAACTGTACCTTGGCCCCTTTTAGTCACAGCTGGAGCAGCTGGGACACAGTGCACCAAGTACCTAGACTGCACATAGCACAGGGACCCTGGGCCCAGCCCACAAAACTACATTTTTGTCCTAGGCCTCTGGGCCTGTGATGGGAGTTGCTGTTCTGAAGACCTCTGACATGCCCTGGAGACATTTCCCCCATTGTCTTAGGGAATAACATTCAGCTCCTCGTTACTTATGCAAATTTATGCAACCGGCTTGAATTTCTCCTCAGAAAATGGCATTTACTTTTCTATTGCATTGTCAAGCTGCAAATTTTCCAAACTTTTATGCTCTGCTTCCCTTATAAACTTGAATGCCTTTATCACTTTGCTGCTTAGAAATTTCTTCCACCAGATACCCAGAATCATCTCTCTAAGTTCAAAGTTACAAATATCTCTAGAGCAGAGCCAAAATGCCACCAGTCTCTTTGCTAAAACATAACAAGTTCACCTTTGCTCCATTTCCCAACAAGTTCCTCATTTCCATCTGAGATCACCTTAGACTGGATTTTATTGTCCATATTTCTATCAGCAATTTCGTCAAAGCCATTCAACAAGATCCTAGGAAGTTCCAAACTTTCCCACATTTTTCTGTCTTCTTCTGAGCCCTCCAAGTTGTTCCAACCTTTGCCTGTTATCCAGTTCCAATGTCGCTTCGAAATTTTAAGGTGTCTTTTCAGTAGCACCCCACTCCTGGTACCAGTTTACTGTATTAGTCCATTTTCATGTTGATGATAAAGACATACTTGAGACTAGGCAATTTACAAAAGAAAGAGGTTTAATTAGACTTAAAGTTCTGTATGGCTAAGGAGGCTTCACAATCATGGCAGAAGGCAAGTAGGAGCAAGTCACATCTTACGTGGATGGCAGCAGGCAAAAAGAGAGTTTGTGCAAGGAAACTCCCATTTTTTTAAAACCATCAGATCTCATGAGATTCATTCACAAGCATGAGAACAGGGCAGGAAAGACCCAACCCCATAATTCAATCACCTCCCCCCAGGTCCCTCCCACAACATGTGGGAATTCAAGATGAGATTTGGATGGGAACAAGCCAAACTGTAGCAGATGGGAACTTCATATGTTTTTTAGATATTAGGTTTCCCCGGCCGGGCGCGGTGGCTCACGCCTGTAATCCCAGCACTTTGGGAGGCCGAGGCGGGTGGATCACGAGGTCAGGAGATCGAGACCATCCTGGCTAACACGGTGAAACCCCGTCTCTACTAAAAATACAAAAAATTAGCCGGGCGTGGTAGCGGGCGCCTGTAGTCCCAGCTACTCGGGAGGCTGAGGCAGGAGAATGGCGTGAACCCGGGAGGCGGAGCTTGCAGTGAGCCGAGATTGCGCCACTGCACTCCAGCCTGGGCGACAGAGCGAGACTCCGTCTCAAAAAAAAAAAAAAAAAAAAAAAAGATATTAGGTTTCCCCATTTTCAGATCTATACATTACCTTTTTTGCATGTATTATATTCATTGTGTTTCTCCTGCTTACTTGAAGGGGTCTCTTACATTCCATATGCCATTTTTATTGTTGGTTATCTAACAAATGTATTTTTCACTTACCTAATTTTTCTTTCAGTTTTTGGTTTGTTATTTCTGTTACTGGGTTAAGAAACAAGTTTTATATAGTATAGTCTCAACTTACATAATTAATGTTTTAAATGTTATTAAGTAAGCTAGAAAAAAATGTGGAAATAGATAAAAAGTTGATAAAAATTGCCTAGTTGACCATCAATAGCTACTGGGATTTTTTAATTGAGAGAAAGCTTGATCTTACAAATATTAAACAGTATAGATCTGACTGCCACATTAAGAGTAGATTCTATGGGGCAAGAACAGAAAAGCATAGAAATTTAGGAAATTTTTGCAATAATATAGATAATATTCTATATAATATAGAAAACAAATGTTTTCTACACAAGGATAAATTAGAGGAGGTTAAAAAGTTTCTCGATTCCAGGCGTATTTAGAATTTATAGTAAAAGTGTTTGCTTAAGTGCTTAGACATGAGTTTATAAGAGAAAGGGACAACTCCATTGATAACTTTTGGCTTGAGGAACTGGAAGAAAAATGGAGCAAGTTTTAGGACAAACAGTCATACAGAAAAAAAGATCTGTTTGCTCTGGTTTTGAACATGTTAAGACTGAGATATTTATTAGAACACCAAAGTGAGGATGTGAACTAGACAAATAAGAATTTGCACTTTAGAAGAGAGGCCTTGTCTGAATATAATCCAGGGAACTATCAGTGGACAAATGATACTTCGTTGGGTAACTCTATAAAATCATTAAGAAAGTATGTTAGTCTGAGTTCTCTAGAGAAACATAACCAATATAATATCAGTAGGTAGGTAGATAAATAGATAGTTAGATAGATATATAGACAGATATTCTAAGTAATTGTCTTACATGGATGAGAATTTCCAAGATCTGTTGTTGGAAAACTGGATACCCAGTAGAGACCTGCAGAGAGGTAGTTCCAGTACAGGTAAAAAGGCCTGAGAGCCCGGAGAGACAACGACGTAAATTGCAGTCTGAATCTGAGTCAAAAGCAGAAGACTGATGTTCCAGCACAAAGAGACACAGAGTAATTTCTTCCCAACTCGTCCACTTGGTTTCACTCAGTCCTTCAACTAAATTCTCTGGTGAACCAGACTGGTTGAGGTCTACCCACTTTAAACAGGGCAATCTATTTTATTCAGTCTACCCAAACACATGTTAAACTGATCCAGAAACACTCTCACAGACACACCTAGAATAATGTTTAACCAGATTTCTGAGCACCCCATAGTTCAGTCATGTTGCCACATGAAATTAAGTATCACATGAAGTGAAAATACATTTTTCGAAATGTTCATAGATTTAGTCCTTCAGTTGGCACCATTAACAGTTCAAGCAAATTAAAAATAATTGGAAAACATATTTGAGGCCAGGCGCACTGGCTCATGCCTGTAATCCTGGCACTTTAGGAGACCGAGGCAGGTGGATAACCTGAGGTCAGGAGTTCAAGACCAGCCTGGCCAACATGGCAAAACCCCGTCTCTACTAAAAATACAAAAATTAGCTGGGTGTGGTGGCAGCCGCCTGTAATCCCAGCTCCCCAGGGGCTGAGGCAGGAGAATCCCTTGAACCCAGGAGGCAGAGATTGCAGTGAGCTGAGATCGCACCACTGCACTCCAGCCTAGGCGACAAGAGCAAAATTCTGTCTCAAAAACAAAAACATACCAAAAAAAAAACACCCCCATATTTGAATCAATGTGTAATGAGGCTTACCCAGGAGGATATGATGTCCTGAAAGGTAAATAAAGAAGTTTCAAAAGGAGAATGTGATCAACTGTATCACATGCCACCGGTAATATGAGATAAGAGCAAATATTGGCCATCAGATTTTTCGATATGAATGTCCTTGTTAATTTTAACATTTGATATAAGTAAAGTGGTTTTAAAAAGGCTTTTTTCCTTTGTTTTTCCTTTGAAGAATATATAAATAGCAGCATGATTCAGGAAATTGCTTTTATTACTCTGTAAAAGAGAAAGCTAGGTCATCAACTGTGAGGAGAATAGAGAAGGTGTAAAGAGGTAGAGGGAAGTATGGTGCCACAGTCTAGGAAAGGAGAAGACTGGCTCAAACAGAAAAAATGTAGTGTGATTACCTGGCAGCATTAAAGGCTCACTGGAGAATAGTGATCATGAAATTAAAATAAGGCAAGTCAGTACAGAAGCCTATTCTCCAGTGCTATTCAGATGTATGTAGATAGACATGGAACAGGGTGAGAGCTGACTTTCCCTAGGATTGCAGTTTACCACTATTAAAGAAGAACAAAACAGTTGAAGAGATATATATAGGAGTGTTATTCATGAAAGATAAGGAAATTTAAGCTGGAAAGAAAGAAATGTGAGAAAATATCATTAATAAGTAACATATTATAATGTGTAAGATTATACGAACATATGGTTGCATCTGCATATATGGTTATATATGCACATTTAGCCTATATTTGGTTGTTCATTGCATCTGCATATGTAGTTTTGTATGCACATTTATCCTCTATTTGGTTGTTCATTGTAAAACACATTGCTTCCTGTTTTAATTTTTAAAACAATATAAGTTAAAATAGTTCTTTTTAATCAACATATTTGGTTTTTTAATTTTTAATTCATTTTTGCAGCTTAATTTTTCTGAAACAGTCTATTAAGCATTGAGTTTGAGAAAAGAAGAGAAAGACAAGAAAAGAGAGAGTGTTGCCTTTTATTTTCTACAAGGATTGCAAGAAAGAAGATAGATGAATTTCTAGAATATAACATCAAGATATTGTGATTATGTTTTATAATCAGTCCAGGGTGTCTTGGAAGAATAAAACAGCTTTGCACTGGATTTTGTAGCTCTCAGAGATTATAATAAGCTGCCTGTAAATCTTTTGGCATTTGCAAACCTAGCCTAACAGTACTAAAGTTTCTTCAGGCAAGAGATGTGATTTTTTTTTCCTTTTTAGCACTCTCCAACCTGTAGTTTTGTCAATTTGCTTTAGTTCACCTTATCGGAATAACAGGAGTGTGTCACTTTGTAGTCTGCCATCACTGTAGTGTTGATCAATAAAGCCCTCTTCAAGTCTCCAGTAAGTCTTTAAAGCTATCAGAGTATTTAAAGTCAATAATTATTTATATTTACAGAACATGTAAGTCAGCAACTTAAAGAAAAACAAATAGTATAAGGCAATGTCTAAATAGTAAAGATATTCTGAATAGTATATTAACTTCCATAAATGTTAAATGACAAATCTACTCGGTTTGAAGCTTTCATTTATTCTAGATGCCATAAATCAAGCTTGTCTAACTCGTGGCCCACTGGCTGCATTGGCCTGGGATGGCTTTGAATGCAGCCCAACACAAATCCATAAACTTTCTTAAAACGTTATGAGATTTTTTTTTGCAATCTTTTAAAGCTCATCAGCTGTCATTAGTGTTAGTGTATTTTATGTGTGACCCAAGACTATTCTTCTTCCATTGTGGTCCAGGGGAGCCAAAAGATTGGACACTCCTGCTATAAATGTTTAACACAAGACATTAACATTATACAATCATACAAATGCTGCTGTAGATGGCAGGACATCAAAGCTGTCATCACAGTTACTGGAGTTGAGATAAGAAAAATAAGCTATAGCTTTACAATTATATGTATGTCTCTATATTTTTGTTACTATGAAACAGATGATTGAGCTCTAGTCCTAAGTAAACCACTGTTGTTTTCCCCACAATTTTTAGCCATTTACAACACAGTCATGCGTTACTGAATCAGTGACATTTTTTAACCTCTTCACAATCAATTATAATTTACTTTAAGTGTTTTTTAGTCTTATTTTTACATGGAAAAGTATAACTGAAAATAAAGTATGTAAGCTATTTATAACCCTAAAAGTGGTAATTATTTTTTATAAAAGGACATAAATACCACAAGAAGTCAATTTAACACATTTATGACATTAGAGCAAGTAAATGATTCATTTACTAATTTTTTAATTTAGAAATTTTCTTCCCATACCTGGATTATACTTTTGGTTAAGATAATATATAATACACTACCTTGAAATTTAGGTTAAACTTCATATAAGATGTAAGCTGATCAGTTTCATCCAAGGTGTTTTATTTAACAACTAGAAGAATTTTAGGGAATTTACTTATGTGAACTAAAAATTGTGGGTTTTTTTGGTAAAATTAAGCATACCTAGAAATTCTAATGTATAAAAAAATTAGAGAGACTAATTCCCACACTGTATTTATTGGATTACAAGGTTAATACAAAAAGTTAGAAAAAGCATAGTATAGTCTAATACTACATTAATTTTCAGCTAATTATGAACTGATAATAAACTAGAAAATGAAAAGTTAAAAAATTCATTTAAGTATATATAATAAGCTTCCTGGTTAAGCATAGAAATAAAATATAGAATGTAAAACCTACAGTATTCTTACAAACAGGGAATAATTATGTAAATGGTATCAAAATACAAGCCAGAATTTAAGTTAAAAGAATTTAAATAAATAAAATATTTTACATACATATCTAAATGCTTATATTTATCACTTTGCTATTTTTATCACAAATCTTCAAATAGGTAACATACCTATTTGAAGTAGGAATGAATGGGGTACATTTGCCCCACTGTCGTGTTTACTAAGCTATATAGACCTAAGGTTTTTATTCCTTCTACACTTAAAAATTACTTGACATTAATATACGAGACCTCTTGTATGTTATTTGTGGTTCTTTGTATATACTCATGCTTAAATGAATTCTTCAGTATAATAAATGTAGATTTTATACCAAATCAAAAGTTATAATTAACAAGGACTTCTTTTTTTAGCATGTCAAGTTAAACTTATCAAGTATTGAGACAGAGAGAGAATGTAAATATATCTCTATGTATCTATATAATGTTCACATTTAATTCTCCTATTATCCATAAGACATAGAGAAGTTAACTTCTACGTTACAGATGAATTATCCAAAATAATCGGAGAAAATGTTTGCTTGGCCAAAAGTTACATATACATATTAAGAAATAAAACAAAAACTGTATTTAATTATCACTAATGCCTCCATACAGAGCAATAAACATTACTTAATTTATATTTCTCAAATATTTTTCAAGTCGAACACTGTAAAGTGAAACATCAACATCATCAGCACTATCATTGTCATCATCAACTTATCTAATGTTTATTAAACACTTATTTAGATTAATCATATATCCTAGTTTCCCCAAGATGGTCCCAGTTTATACCTATTGCCCAAGAATAATGAGTAAGAGTGCCCACATTCCATCTTAAATTACACCAATTTTATTGACAAATTATGTGATACTGGCCAAGGGAGGCGGATCATCTGAAGTCAGGAGTTCGAGACCAGCCTGGCCAATATGATGAAACCCCATTTCTACTAAAAATACAAAAAAATTTCCCAGGCATGGTAGCGGGTGCCTGTAATCCCAGCTACTGAGGAGGCCGAGGCAGGAGAATCGCTTGAACCCAGGAGGCAGATGTTTCAGTGAGCCGAAATCCCGCCATTGTATTCCAGCCTGGGCAAAGAGCGAAACTCCGTCTCCAAAAAAAAAAAAAAAAAAAAAATTTCATTATATTTCAAATGCATTTAAATATCAATGCTTAAAACAATAACTTTGCACATGAAAAAGCAGTTCATTAACGAATACAAGTTCATACTGTCTTAATGACAGAAACTGGGAATAAAGCCAGGTGTCTGGACTCACCTACCCATGCAGTGCACAAGATAGTTCAGCTTTTCTCACCAGAGTTAATTTGACTATTTTAATTTAAGGTAATTAATTGCATACACCTCACACTGGGTGATAAGTTCCAATTGGTAAATAAAGACATATAAAATATTTCTTGGTAATATTTCTTGCAAAATATTTTTGGTAAATGTAGCACAGGAAATGCATTGGGGCAAAGTGAATCTTGAAATAATCAGTTGAGGTTTAGCAAGGGAAATCATGTGAAAAGGGCTAAGGAGAGAATAGCACTCCATGTGCAGGTAGTGAAAGAAGTATATTTGCAAATATTTAATAGTAAACTGTCTTTTGGGTCAAGAGAATTCAAATTTTAATACAGAATTAGCAGTTCTTCACTGTATGCCCTCGCCCTACCTTTTTTACTTTTTTAAGAATTTCTTTATTCAATTAATAGCTGTCTTTTGACCATTAACCTGAAGTTTTGGGAATTGGGCATGGTCTTTCCACTCAAGTATCTTACTTCTTGGCAGATTTCATGTTCTCTAATATCCCTCTTAATTTATCTTCAATTTTAATTCCATATCTTTAGCAGCAGTCTTTGATAAGAGTAGCAAAGCCTATGTGTGCTGAAAGAAGAACAACATGTACGTGTGTGTGACTGTGTTAACAAACATACACATACATGTGTGAATGTGTGCTTGTATTTATACTTATCTTCATGTTTGTATGTGTGCATATATATGTTTGTATGTGCTTGTGTATATCTATTTTTGCACACACATTCACACATTCACAAGTGCATACATGTGGTTCTACTGGTAAAACGGCCAAACTACAGGTCTTATTATTTTCTGAAAATGTGTTGCTTTATTGCAGTAATTTGGAGCTTTTATTCTTCCTTATATGATTTATACACCTTAGCACATTTCCTTGCCTGTAATATAAAGCCACATATTTATTGCACAAAGGAGTGAGCATTTGGGTTTTATAAGTCCAAAGTTTTCATTATAAAATTTATATATTTATCCTTCAAATTGCTCAGCTGAAGTTGAGTTTTGAAAAGAGAATTTTTTTTCTAAATTCGATCAAGATATGGCATTCTTCTCTGTCTTTCTGTATACACATATGTAAACAATTTTAGATAATAGATATACGATATATTTTCATAGTTTAAAAAAGAAGCTGTTATTGAATTATTCCTGTGAACATGCTATGATAATTATTAATTTACGCTGCCTTCTCCATTATAATTGTTATAGCTTTCATTATTTTATCCCATTAGTCTTTCCCGGATGTCAATGTATTCAATATAATTGTGAACTCTTCAAGCCTGAACTTCTTGATTTATTTCTGGAGGTTATGAAGACATCTTCCCACCTGCATCTTTCTAAAATATAAAATAATTGAATTGAAAGTACATTGATGGAAAAACAGTTAACCTTTTGCCTTGGAAAGGGCTGACACATTTATGTGAGAGGAGCCATTTAGTATGTTTCTATAAATTTACTAAGGACATATCAAAACACCTTATTTCATAGATCATCTCAAAACTGAAATTAAGAATACTTGAAAAACTGCCCTAACACTAGTCATTTTAAGTGTTTCCAAGACTGAATGAACCAACCATTAATAAATTAGTTCCATTCCTTCTATTAAAACATATATTTGATCAGAAATTGCTTTAGTTTATTACACTCCGATTATTTCACAATATCTAGTCATTCGAAATAGATGCATAGTATTTCTATAGTAACATAAAATATTGAAAATAGCATTTGTTTCAGAATTTAATTTCATAATTTCTAATGAAATACGCTTGAACAAAACAAATGGATCTCAAATTCATAGTGAGATGACATAATTTGATAAGCATTCTTATTTATACAATGTCAGGTGTAATATATTTAATTCTTATCAAGTATTCAACTTTTAAATATTATCTTCATTCAGTATATTTCTACATTAGCCTTCTATAAATTGTTTAATTGAGCCTTCCTTAGGGTTTCCTCCTTTTGTTGTACAATATGTGGTAAAAATTTGTTTATACCTTCATCTTTCTTTACCTCGAGAAATCTTCCTTTCTTTTCTTTAAGAAATGAGTGAGCTTCCTGCACTCCTTTCTTTTGTATCTTTTCTTATCTTAATACCAAGCCCCTTCCTTATTTCCAAACCTCAACCTTCTATTGAAATATTCAAATCCACTGATTGTCAGAATTGAAGATAATTTTTTAAATTATTCAATATCAATCCTCAATCAAATTATGAACCATACCACAGAGAGGATTTCACTGGATCTTTCTGACCAATATAATGTGGACTTAAGTAATGTATAGCACTTCTGTGCCTGGACTTCAAATAACCTCCCTCAGTGATTCTCACTCTCTCTCTGAAGGTGAACTTAGTAAGCATATTTTGAAAATGATTGTGTTATGCAATGGAAGTATCCAAGTGACAGAAGAAATCCAAGTCCCTTGCTAACAATGTTAAGAAGGGGTATGAGAACTTAGTAAGATTAAAATGTTAAGCCTGCTCTTTAGAATTCATCTGTTATGAATTGTTCTACCTGATTTAATTCACCCTAAATCTCTGAAGGAAAAAAAATTGTAGCTTTCTCTAAAAATGACTTTTCCTCTTGGATAGCCTTCATAAAACTGGTTGTGGAAATGGAGACTGTTTCCTCATTACTGTTTGTAAAACATATCATTTCTTTCTCCTTTAAAACTAGAAGTTTATATCTAATGTTACTCATTCAATAATATTCTTCAGACACTATCAAAAATGGTCACTCCTTAAATGTAGACATCATTAATCCCCAGTTCACGCCCACAAACATAACTCCAAGATTTTAGGACTTCTTTAACTCTTGCTTATTCTAACATCACTGCCATATTTTTTTAAATTTTACTATCTATATAATTGGTTTTTCCAAAAGCCTGATTGCTTAATTTCTTGACCTCTTACATGTTTCCAATGATAAAGTAATATTATGCCATCTTATCTCAACCACTTACTACCATGTAATGGTTTTTAAATTTTATTTTATTTAGTTATGATAAGGACACAACATGAAATCTACCCTCTTAGATTTTTAAGTGTACCATACAATATTGTTATCTCTGGCACACTGTTGTACAACGGCTCTCTAGAACCTATTTATTCATCTTAGATAACTGAATTTTATACTCATTGATTAGAAAATCCCCATATCACCATTTTCTCTTTTCCTGGCCGCCACAATTCTGTTCCTTGCTGCTGAGAGTTTCACTACTTGAGATGTCTTATATAAGTGGAATTGAAAAGCATTTGACCTTTTGTGACGGTTTATTTCATCTAGTGTATGATATAGCTTGAATGTTTGTCCCCTCCAAATCTTATGTTGAATTGTGATGCTCAGTATTGGAGGTGGGGTCTGGTGGGAGTTGTTTGGGTAATTGTGAAGGATCCCTCCTGAATGGCTTGGTGCCCTGTCAGTAGTAATGAGTGGGTTCTTGCTCTGTTAGTTCATGTAAGAGCTGCTTTTTTAAAGGAGCCTGATACATTCTCCTCTGTCTCTTGCCGTCTTTCTCGCCATGTGACACACCTGCTCCCCCTTTACCTTCCACAATGATTGGAAGCTTTTGGAAGCCCTTACCAAAAGCAGATGCCGGGGTCCTGCTTCCTGTACAGTTTTCATAACCATCAGCTAAATAAATCCTCCCCTTTTAAAAATAAATTACCCAGTCTCAGGTATTCCTTTATAGCAATGCAAAACAGACTAGTACATGTGTCCTCAAAGTTTATCTATGTTTTTACATTGAAAGATTATCTTCTTTTTAAATGCAAGTAATGTATGTATACATGACATTATTTTCTTATCCATTCATCTGTCAGTGCCATTTAGATTTTCCCACCTGTTAGCTATTATTAATCATGCTAAAATTATATGGAAGTGCTAATATCTTTTTGAGACCTTGATTTCAATTATTGGGACAAGTATATAGAAATGGATTTTCTGTATCACCTGGTAGTTCCGTTTTTAATTTTTTGAGTAGCATCCATACTCTTTTCTGTAGAGGCAGTACCATTTTACATTCTGACCCATCAGTATACAAACAAATATTCCAATTTCTTCACATCCTAGCCAACACTTCTTATTGTTTGTTGTGGTTTTGATTTGCATTTCTTTATGATAGTGATATTGAGCATCTTTTTACATTGGTTGGCCATTTGTATGTCTTCTTTGAAGAAATGTCTATTCAAGTCCTTGGTCCCTAGGCAAAAACTGCATAGACATTTCTTCAAAGAAGACAGACATATGTTAGTCTTTTTGCTATTGAGTAATATGAGTACCTTATAAGCTTTGGATATATGGTTTTCCAGTATTGTATTCAATTCTGAAAGTTGCCTTTTCACTCTGTTGATTGTTTATTTGCTGTGTAAAAGCTTCTTAGTTGGATGTAGCCTCACTCATTCTTTATTATTTTTGCCTGTGCATTTGGTGTCGTATTCATTAAATCATTGCCAAGATCAAAATCATGAAGATTTTCCCTTCTTGTCTTTTAAAACTTTTACAACTTTGGGTCTTATATTTAAGTCTTGAATACATTTTGAGTTGATATTGGCTCAATATCAAATATCAGTATCAAATATTGCCAATACCAACTCAAAATGTATTAAAGGTTTAAATATAAGAGTCCATTTCATACATTTGCATGTGGATATCTGTTTTTTCAAAAATTATTTGTTGAAGACACTGTCCTCTTTCCATTGTACATTCTTAGCACTATTATCAAAGGTCAGTAGACCACATAGATGTGGATTTATTTATAGATTATCTGTTTGTTCTATGGTTTGTTTGTGTGTCTTTGTATCAGTATCATACTGTTTTAATTACTGTAGCTTTGTCATCAGTATTGTGAAATCAGAAAGTGTGACTCCTCAGCTTTGTTTGTTTGTTTTTTCAATCCTGATTTGGCTATTCGGGGTCTTTTGTAGTTCTATATAAATTTTAAAATTGTTTTTACTATCATATAAAAATATTATTGGGATTTTGATTGGGATTGCATTGAATCAGTAGATCTCACTGAGTGTTCTGGACAGTTTAACAACATTAAGTCTTGCCATGCATGAACATGGATGTCTTTTATTTGTTAATGTCTTCTTTAGTTACTTTCATTAATATTTTATGCTTTGAGTATATACGTCTTTCACATACTTAGTTAAGTTTATTTCTAAGTAACTTATTATTTCTGATGCTATTGTAAATGAAACAATTTTCCTAATTCTCTTTTCAGATTGATTTTTATATGTGGATGATATAATTGATTTTTATATGTGGATTTTCTACCCCACAACTTTACTGAATATATTTATTAGTTTTAACAATTATTGGGATAGCTCTGTGTGTGTGTGTTTGTGTGTGTGTGTGTGTGTGTGGCCCTTAGACATCTTTAAATATAAAATCATGTCATCTGGAAAGAGGAATAATTTTACTTTTTTGTTCCAAATAGGATACTTTCATTTTTATTCTTGCCTTATTTCTTTGGCCAGGACTTTTGTTACTATGTTGAAGGGAATTGGGAACAGTGGGCATCTTTTTTCTTTCCATAGTGGAAAATCTGTCAGTTTTTCATGGTAGAGAATAATGTTAGTTATGGGCTTTTCATACATGGCTTTTATTATGTACAGGTAATTTAACTCTATATCTAGTTTGCTGAGAGATTTTATCATGAGAGAGTGTGGAGTTTTGTTAAATGCTTATACTGAATTTATTAAGATGATCAGGTAATTTTTAACACTAATTCTGTTAATGTGATGTATTGCATTAATTGATTTCATTTATTGAACCACCCTTGTATCCCTGGCATAATCTCTACTTGGTCATAGCTTCTGGCCCTTTTAATGTACTGTTGAATTCAGTTTGTGAGTATCTTATTGTGGATTTTTGCATCTGTGGTGATTAGGGATACTGGCCTGTACTTTTCTTTTCTCATGATGTCTTAGTCTGGAGTTGATATCACAGTAATGTTGGCCTTATAAAATGCATTTGAAAGTATTATTTTCTCTTCATTTGAGAAGAAATGGCTTTCATTATTATTTAAATATTTGGTAGAATTAACCAGTGAAGCCATCTGGTTCTGTGTTTTTGTTGTTGTTCCTAAGAGGTCTGAGATTACTGATTAAGTCTCCTTACTAGTTATAGGTTAGTTTAAACTTTTTATTTCTTTAGACTTCAGTCCCAGTGGGTGGCATGCTTGTAAAAATTTATTTATTTATTCTAGGTTATGCAGGTCATTGGGGTTGTTCATAGTACTCTCTTAAGATTTCTTTGACAACCGTTTATTCTTTAATTTCTGATTTTATTAATTTAAGTCTTCTCTCTTTTTTATAGTTAATCTAGCTAATGGTTTGTTAGTATTGTTTATATTGGCAAGAAACAAATTCATAATTTTGTTGATCTTTTCTATTGCTTTTCTGGTCTCTATTTCTGTTCTGATCTTTAGTATATTCTTTCTTCTACTAACTTTAAGCTTATTTTATTCCTTTTCCTATCCCTTGAAGGGTAAAGTTAGGTTGTTTTCTGAAGATCTTTCTTTTTTCTTAATGTAGGCATTGAATCGCTGTAAACTTTTCTCTTAGAACCGCTTTTGCTGCATCCCATAGGCTATGGTATGTTATGCTTCCATTTTAATTTGTCTCAAACTTTTGTTTGGTTTCCCTTTTGATTTCTTCTTTTACGCATTGGTTGATTAGAAGTGCATTAAATTTTACACATTTGTGAATTTTTCGATTTTCTTCCTATTGTTGATTAATCTCAATCAATAGATGTAGATCCATAGATATATTGTCATTATTTTGATGAAAAAGATATATTTGGATGGAAGGATTTTACTAGCTTTTGGAGTTTTTGGTGACCACTAAGATAGTCATTTGGTGAAAGCTCTAAAATGGTAGGGACATGGGATAGTTCAATACCAGTGGTACTTCATTTAGCACATAAACATTTTACTTAAAAATAAATACATGCTTCCCAGAATAAAGTTTACAGGAGGTCAACACTATTGTACAGAAATAATATAAAATTCTGCTATCTATGAAAGAGTTGATTTGTGGGACTTCACTCAGAAGAGTAAGCATGCTTTACATGTACATTTTAGTAACAAAGCTGGCTAGTAATTGATGAACACAGCCTGAAAAATTATTTTCACAACAGGAATACAAAAAGATAGGATGAGTCACTATTAGAGGTAAGTCATAGAAGAGTAGGAAAAAAACTGCATATATTTATAGTTTCAAACATATTGTTGTGTGACTGTCAGTTTTGAGCAGATGTAGCTTAACTTTAATGTTATGTTCCATTAAAATAGAACTAAATGTGTTATTTGATGTAAAGAAAATTAACTTGCAATTGTAAAGAAATTTCTTAAAAAGTCTATAGTATTGAGAGCTAAAATAATATTAAGAAAAAATTGTTTGTTATTTTAAAAATATGACATATAACATGACCTATCCTAGAACAGATCACTAAATGGAAACAAAGATCAATATATTTTGTCTTTAGTTTAGTGTTTTTTTCTTTCACCAAGCTACCCTTACATATAACATGCTGTGCTAAATCTTGTAAAATGTAGAAGGATAAACAGGGGAACACTGATTATCAGAGCATTTAGAATTTGTATTTGTTCACTTTTGTTTGATCATTCCTGATCATTATAAAAGTCAGTTAAATTATTATTTATGCCATTCATTCACGCATCAATATCTGTATGAACAACTACCAAATTTAATAACTGGTTGACAAAATATACGTGCACTATAATTACATCATTTTCAGCCATATTACATATTGTCCATATTCATTTTAAAGTTTCTTTTGTTAATCACAGCAATTTAGCTTCATTACCTACTAATAATGCTATTGGGCAACTTAGAAACCTCTGTTTTCCTGAGACTTGGCAGTAAGAAATATTTACATTCCTAAGGGACTTATAATCTGGCTAGGCAAAATAAGCATATGTAAGATACATACATGGTGTATAACAGAGTTTTCTATTTAAAATCGAAATGAAGAATTCAGACAATAGTGATATAAGAGTTCAGAAAAAGGAGCGAATAAAGGGAACAGATGTTCAGGAAAAAGTTTGTGGGATTGAGTATTGGGAGTTATGTTGGGTATTAAAATACTGATTTGATTTCTCAAAGTGATGCCTTTGTTGAAGCAAATGACACACTTATTAATGACATAGGCTTCCATTATCTGATTAAACGCTTGACTTTACTGACCTGTTACTTTACCTTTGAGACTTCATTTCCTACCTGGCTAGCACAATTCTCACCCTGTGAAAAGGAAGGTCAATGCTAATCAGAACACTTTTCACAAGGTTATATAAAATGCTAGCTAATCCTGAAAACTTCGCTTTTTTTGTAGAAGCATGTTTTTATCTTGCTTTTATTTCTTAAAGAAAGTAGTGGTAGGTATTTTTCTTTTTAAAGCTGGATACAGCAAGTAAAATGCATGACTGCTTATTTTATTTTAGGTTTGGATTAGATGAGAAAAACAGATAGGCATTTAGAATGCCCTTCTTCACCTTGCAATGAATCTGACTCATAGGCAATTTATAGCAACGCATACAGTTTTAAAAGTTGCTGCAGTAATAGTCAGCAGTCAAACTGTTATAATTTAAACTGACTAAGATGCCCTCAGAGAACACATTTTACAAGAAACCTAAAATTTATTGAAAAACAATGTGAGTTAGGTTTTCCGTTTGTTGTATTTCCATTCCTGAGGAAATCAGTGGCAATAACGCTTGTTAAGTTGGCATCCTGCTTGATGTTTTCACCATGCAAGTTAAACATTCAGTTTCAAAAACCAAAGACAAGGTCAGAATTATACTGCTTTCCCGTCCACCTGACTATAATATAATTCATCTTTCAGAACATTTCCAAGTGTTTCAATATTCCACATCCTCTATGAAATATAAAAGTGTTTTTTTCTCATTCTTACGGAGATTTTCAGATACATCTAACATAAATTCCCAAAGGTATAATAATATTTAAAAATATTATTTTTCATTAAAGTTTTTTGTGATTGAATGGTGATAAGTATGGTCAGGTTTATCTGGTAAACAATACAAAATGACAAAGTAATGTAATGAGAAGAGAGCCACTAGGATTTACAAAAATAATTCTTTGCTGTGAATTAACAGAGAAATCTTTTTTTAAAAAATACACATTTATTAAAACAATGCTTTTTATTATGATGAGATTTTTTTTAAAAAGTATGGTTGAAAATGAAGTTTGGAAAAAAATTAAGATTCTTAACTTACAGCATTTTTAATATTTCTGTTTCTATCTTTCTGCCATAACTTGGTTTATGTATAAGGTGAGCATTCAGCTTGGTTTGTCTGAGACAGTCCCAATTTAAGCCTGAGTCTCAGCATCATTATGGATATTACCCATTTTACTCTAAACTGGAGATTTGGATGATAAATTATATAGTCACATTTTTATGGGATATATTTCAAGAAGTACCCATTCTTTCTTTGGCTCGTCACTTTATCACTCATTCCTGTAAACATTTTATGGCATGTTTGAGGATTAACACTACCATTGCAAAAGTTTCAACAGAAACAGCATCTATGGAGAATTAAGATTTTTAAGGAAATGCAACTTCACACTTACCATCATTTCTCCATAAGAATGTAATTGCATTTTACTTTTTATCTTATTATAAAGGTAAGCATGAGCGTTTTACAACTCTTGACAAACTTATAAGGTAATAAAAAACAACCAGAAACTACTGATGATACTGCCTAGGGGTAAAATTTTGTAAAGCAATTTTTAATATTTTCTTTATTGTATCTATGAATAGTCATGTTGTCTTTACATATGTATCCAATTATATATACAATGTCCTGATTTTAGTTTTTTCTCCAAGATTACAACCAAAGCTTTGTATTATTAAGATTACTAGAAATCAGTACATCTTAATCCTTTGAGTAAACATACCAATGTTCATTTATTATTTTGTCCTTGGACATTTAATTTGCTTACAAGCTTTAGATATAATAAATAATATTGCTATCAATATGTTTGTTTATAAGAACTTTTTACTTTTTAAAAATTCCACGTTTTTAGGGTTTTCTTTTCCTAAATCCCAAGTTATAATTTTTGAAAGAAAAAATGCACAGAATTATAGACAATTATGTTAATTTATTAATAAATTTATTGATAAGAGTTGTACTGCTTTATACTAAAATCATTCTTTATGAGCTTCCTATGGCTCTGCATTTTTGCAGATATAAGGTATTATTTCTTAATCGTATATTCTAATTTGCTTCAATTTGCTCTTCTTTAATTATTGATTAGCATAAACTTGTCTTCACATACGTTGTCTTGCTTTATCTCTTCTGTGGTTTAAAATCCTTTATTAACATGCATTTTACAAGACAATAAGTAAAGTATATAGTATATAACTAAACGAAGCAATGGGTTATGTTTTCAAATCATATGTTCAAATTCTATCATATAAATCAGTTTTTGTGAATGATGAATGTTTATTTTTCAGGATGTCAGGTGATTGATAAGTAGCGTGGTGTATTTAGGTGAAATATGGTGAAAAATATCACATTAACAGAAATATATAATATTTAAATTTACTGGTACAGCTTCACATTTTTAATAATAATAATGATGTTAGGAGTTACACTAGTATTGCATCATTCTGTTAATTTAAACAATAGCCCCAAACTTATCTCTGGGCCTTTGGTATTTTTTAAAATTGTCTAGAGATTCCAAGATACAGCCAGGGTGGAGAATCTATTATATAGGCTAATAGATTTTGCATTTGTTAAATTTGCGTTTTTGTTGTTATAATTGTGTTACTGACTACCATTTGATATAGTGAGTAAATTACTGATGTAATTGCTATAAATAAATAGAATTGAAAATATAAATAGTGAACAGATTTTCATGGGGATTATAGATTGAAATCTACTGGCACAAATGAATGAAAGAAGTGATGCTTTTGGACAAGCAGATAATAGAGAAAATTCAAAAACCAAAGGATAGCCCGAAACTGGATTTACCAGTGAATCATTTTATTCCTATTTCTGTGTCATATATTATTTAAAAAGATTATCAAACAGTAAAAAATATTTGTAAAATATTTTTGCATGACTTTGCAAGGAAAGCACGGTGTCCCAACTATTAAGCCATTTGTTTATTCAGCTAATTGTGTAGACTCTTTTAATTTTTAAATCTGTTTTGATACAATTTGTCAGAAAACTAAAGAGACATCATTTGAAGTTGAATAAATTATTACGAAAGCAGAAAATAGCATATTACTACTGAGAAGTTTGTAAAAGCAGTCATATAATTAATGACAAATGTTATTGCTGGAGAGAAAGTAAATGAGCCTAAGAGCACTATTGGATGTTACATAATATTACTGGTATAAAATACTTAAGAGAGTTTCCTATCACACATTCACACTAGTAATGTATTGATTCACAGTTGTCTAAAGTCTTCTATTCACAGTGTAATGAACAAGCCTTTGACATACGTATAGTTCACACATAGAAATATTCTAAAGATTTATAATTAAATTTTATGCTACAGAAAAATGGATTTTTTTGAGTTGACAATATTCTGTAAACCACAATGCAGATTTTAAAAGATTCATCAAAAGTCAAAATGATGTTTGGAGAAAAAAGGCCAATGCTATTTAAATAAAACAATTTGTGTGTGAAGGTCAATCCAAACATTTTTTATCCTGGCAACATTGTTGGCATTCAATTCTATGCCTCTTCATCCTGATTTAGTGTTGGAGAAAATAGCGAACATTGAGAATAATATTAAATTACATATGCTTTTCTAGTACTCTAAAAGAAAGGAACACACACTATAAAATAGGTATTCTCTCCTCAATTTTATTGTCTGTTTTTCTTAATATGTGTTTTTATAGTGAAACATAGATATATTTATTTCTACTTATTTATTTTTCTTTTATTTATTTAAGATTCAGTCATGGAACCAAACTAAGTATCCATCAGTGGTTCATTGGATAAAGAAAATATGGTGCATATACACCATAGAATTGAATCAAATCATAATTTTGATTGCAGCAACATGGATAGAGCTGGAGGCCATTATTGTAGGTGTACTAAATCAGAAACAGAAAATGAAATATTGCATGTTCTCACTTCTAAGTGAGAGCTGAACAGTGACTTCACATGAACATAAAGATGGAAATAATAGACACTGGGTAATCCAAAAGGAGAGAGGGTGAGAAAAGTTGAAAAATTACCTATTGAATACAATGTTCAGTATTTGGTTGATGGGTTCACTAGAAGCCTAATCCTCACCATTATGCAACATACACATGCAACAAACATGCACAAATTTATTTCTAGAAACAATTACCTGGTGAAGTTGGCCACATTACCCAAATATGGTATGTGACTGATGTTTCCATTGTCCTTATGGGTCTTGTATAATCTTTTGAACTTATTAAGGCTGAAGCTCCAGTTTTGTCCTCACAGGCTCAGTAGTTTGTTTTGGTTAAAAAAACCCAAGAGACTAGATCCAATTATTAGAGGTACATGAATTAAGTTCTACAGGGCCTAGAACATGAATGAATAAAACTTGAATTCCACTATATTATTTTTTCAATGAAAAATATATTTGTATCTTAGGTCAGAAAGTTTGCATCAGTGCAATCATCACTTTCTTTTCTGGTATGTATCCCATGGGTAAGAATCAAAGAAAATATACCAAAAGTAAATAAACATCACCTAAAATCTGATCAAGACATGAAACTATTGTTGAAATTATTCTATATAAATTTTAAATGTTATAATATCATGTCTCAAATTTTGTATTCTTTAATATTTTTCCCATAATATTCATAACAATCTTTGGATATCTTACCTTAGTGCCTACATAATAACTTTTTATATGAATATATTATAGTTTAGTTTGTTACTTATGTAAAGTAGGTGATTATATTATCTCTAATATTCAGCAATTATAAATAAATATGTAAAAGATTTTTTTGTTTGCCAATATTTTCCTTTATTTATCTTATGAGAGGGTCCAAAATGTAGAACTGTAATGCACTAAAATATTAACATTGTAATGTACCTCACAACATATTCCTATGTTGGTTTCTAACATGTTTGCAATAATCAATCTTTTGATTAGCAGTATTTAAGAATGCCCTCATAATCCCAGCAGTTTGGGAGGCTGATGTGGGCAGGTTGCTTGAGCTCATGAGATCTACACCAGCCTGGCAACAGGGCAAAATCTTGTCTCTACAAAAATACAAAAAGTAGCTGATATGATCCCAGCTACTCAGGAGACTGAGGTAGGAGGATTGCTGGAGCCCGAGAAGTCGAGGCTGAAGTGAGCCAAGATCATGCTACTGCATTTCAGCCTGGGCAACAAAGCGAGATTCTGCCTCACACACAAAAAAAGATTTTGAACCTCATTACTATACAAATTTCAATAAATATAAAATACAATTATTTTACAACAAATTTGACAAAACATAAATATAACTTGTGTCTAATGGAGTTAGACATTTTTTTTCTTTTTTTTGGCCTGCCTCGACATCTTAAAGTGCTGGAATTATAGGCATGAGCCACCACACCTGGCCTCAAAAATCTTAATATGTTAATTAACCTTCTTATTTTTTATAATAATTATTAATTTTTTAAAAGAATTAGTCATTTTTCGGATTTGAATTACTAAAATAAATTGTATTATATATATAACCCTTTTATTTAAAAGTGTTAAATTATAAAATAAGAGCATATTATTATTAAATGATTTAAAAATCCAAAGGAGGAGGAAGGGGAAAAGGAAAAGACAAAGAAGGGGAAGAAGAAGAACAAGAGAACAGTAAGAACAACATTATGAGCGACACAATGCAGTTTCACTCCCAGACATAACCACTGAAAATATACGTTTATAATTTATCAGTCACACACACACCCTTACATAAAGCAATGGGAACTTGATATGGCTTGGCTTTGTGTCCTCACCCATATCACATCTCAAATTGTAATCCCCAGGTGTTGAGGGAGGAACCTGGTGAGAGGTGATTGCATATTGGGTGGTCTCCCCCATCCTCATCTCCTGATAGTGAGTTCTCACCAGATCTGATGGTTTTATAAGGGGTTCTTCCGTCTTTGCTCTCTCTTTCTCTCTCTTGCCACCTTGTGAAGAGGTGCTTGCTTCCCATTCATCTTCCTCCATAATTGTAAGTTTCCTAAGGTGTTCTTAGCCATACGGAATTGACTAAACCTCTTCCCTTTATAAATTTCCCAGTCTTGGGTACGTTTTATAGCACTGTAAAAACAGACCAATACAGCACTTTATTTAAAATTACCAAGTCTGTTTTCTTATAAGCAAGATAGGAACAGAAGTAGTACCTTTTTTGTAGGTTTTGTGATTATAAAATAACATTTTTTATGTGAATACTTAGCATTCTTCAAGGCTCCTAGTAAGTGTATTATGAAATATTTACTGGGTTATTGAAGTGATTGTCCTACTAGGTGACTACTATGTAATTAAAAAAAAAAATCCCTTCTTGTTAGACATTTCGTTTGCACCCTTTTGAAGTCTGTTTTGTCTGTTTCAACCCTTACCCTTCTTTTGAAAAAGAACAAATTTTTGCTTAATTTCTCATATCTAAGTTTTGCTAGTTGTGCTACTTAGTTGTGAGAATTTCGGAAGGAACTATGGATTATATCCTCATTGCAATTTGAAGTGTCTGACGACAGAGTCTATAAAAGAAAAGGGAGTAGATGGAGAACATAAATCACAGTGTTAAAAAGAAAGAACACTGAATATCTAATGGAGGTTTTGGTAAAATCTAAATTGGTTTTCTAGCATACATAAAGTTATTTAAAATGCCTGAAGCAACTGACATTAGTGAATGCCATTATACATTATACCATGTGTTAGTTGGCTAGGGCTGCCTTCTCGCGTGTCCTAACTTGGTCTTTTCTCTGTGTGCATATGATCTTGGTGTCTCTTTTTCTTTCTTTTTTTTTTGAGACGGAGTCTCGCTGTCTCCCAGGCTGGAGTGCAGGGGCGCGATCCCTGCTCACTGCAGGCTCCGCCTCCCGGGTTCATGCCATTCTCCTGCCTCAGCCTCCCGAGTAGCTGGGACTACAGGCGCCCACCACCACGCCCAGCTAATTTTTTGTATTTTTAGTAGATAGTAGAGATGGGGTTTCACCGTGTTAGGCAGGATGGTCTCCATCTCCTGACCTCGTGATCCGCCCGCCTCGGCCTCCCTAAGTGCTGGGATTACAGGCGTGAGCCACGGTGCCTGGCCTCTTTTTCTTATAAGGGCAAAAGTCCTGTTGAATTAGAGTGCAACCATTAGGACCTCGTTTAATCTTCATTACTTCCTTAAAGGTCCTATCTCCAAATACAGTCACATTGAGACTCAGGGCTTCAACATGTGGATTGGAGGAGGAGACACATTTCAGTTCATAACTTTCTACCCTCTGGCTATCCAAATTCCATGACCTTTTTGCATTCAAAATGCATTCGCCCCTTCCCCAAATACTCAAAAGACTTAACTCATTCCAGCATCAACTAACTCCAAGTCCAGAGTCTCCCAAATACCACCTAAGCTAGGTATGGTTGAGACTTAAAGTGTGATTTATCGTAAGGCAATATTCTTCTTCAGCTGTGAACCTATGAAACTAGACAAGCTATGTGCTTCTAAAAGAAAATAGTAGCACAGGCATAGGATGGACATTCCCATTGAAAAAGAGAGAAATGTTGAAAACAAGGTGGGGGTAACAGGTCTCAATCAAGCCCAAAACTAAGCAAGGCAAATTTTATTCGACCTTAATGCTTGAGAACAATAGACTGGATGGATGCTCTGGTCTCTGGGCCCACTCCCACTGGGGTGACAGTCCCATCTATGTCGTTAGCCCTAGGCAGTGCAATAGACCAACGCTTTGAAACTGAGGAGACAACCTTGGTACCTTGGCGTGTGTGCTCTTTGAGTTCTGATTCCTTTTTGGTTAACAATTTTTTCCTCAATTCATCTCTATCCTTTCACATTTTACTTTAAGCCAAACTTGTCCAACCCACAGCCCATGGGCCACACACAGCCCAGAACAGCTTTGCATGTGGCCCAACACAAATTCATAAACCTTCTTAAAACATTATGAGATCTTTTTTGGCAATTTTTTTTTTTTTTTTTTTTTTTTAAGCTCATCACCTATTGTTAGTGTCAGCGTATTTTATGTGTAGAGCAACACAATTCTTCCACTGTGGCCCAGGGAAGCTGAAAGGTTGGACACCCCTGCTTTAAACAGTACTGGGAGCCCAGGCTGTACCATAAACACTTTGCTTAAAAATCACATCTGCTAAATATCCAAGGTAGGCACTAACAAGTTCTATCATCCACAAAACACTAGAACACAATTCCGCCAAGTTCTTTGTCATTTAATAACAAAGATTGCCTTCCAGTTTCCAAGAACATGTTCTTCATCTTTATTCAAGACCTCCCCAGAATCACTTTTAGCATATTTGTTCCTACCAACCATTCCTTCTAGGCAATCTAGGCTATTTCTAACACCTGCCTCAAAACACTTTGGGCCTCTTCCTATTCCCCAATGCCAAAGCCACTTCCATATTTTTAGGTGTTTGTTACACCAACACCTCATACTCTGTACCAAAATCTGTATTAGTCTGATAGGGCTGCCCTAACAAAATATGACAGACAGAATGCCTTAAACAATAGAAATTTGTTTTTCACAGTTTTAGAGACTTGAAGACTGAGATCAAGGTGCCAACAGAGCTGGTTCTGCTGAGGTCTCTTCTTGGTTTGTGGAAGACTGCCTTCTCACTGTGTTCTCACCTGACCTTTCCCCTGTGTAAGTACCTTCTGGACTCACTTCCTTTTGTTACAAGGACACCAGCCCTGTTGGATTAAGGTGCCATCCCAATGATGTCATTGGGATAGGGCCCTAATTGTCTTTTTAAAAGTCTTATCTTCGGCCGGGCGGGGTGGCTCATGCCTGTAATCCCAGCACTTTGGGAGGCCGAGGCGGGCGGATCACGAGGTCAGGAGATTGAGAATGTCCTGGCTAACACGGTGAAACCCTGTCTCTACTAAAAATATAAAAAAATTATCCCGGCATGTTGGTGGGCGCCTGTAGTCCCAGCTACTTGGGAGGCTGAGGCAGGAGAATGGCGTGAACCCGGGAGGCGGAGCTTGCAGTGAGCCGAGATCGCGCCACTGCACTCCAGCCTGGGCGACAGAGTGAGACTTCATCTCAAAAAAAAAAAGTCTTATCTTCAAATACGGTAACAATGAGAATTAGGACTAAAACATGGTGATTTGAAGGAGACAGCTATCAGTCCATAATATTCAGTAAGGATTTTGGAGTCATTTTGGTATTTCCCTTGAGATGTCTGGTGATACTGGCCAGAAGGTGGCTGTAGAAAATTTGGGTTACTTTGTGAGACAGAGAAGGATGATGCTGTTATCCCCAAATTTGAGCCTACTGTGTAACATGCTTTAGCTACATCCTAAAAAAAATTATCAAAGATAAATAACTATAAATAATGGTTAACGCTTCTGTTGTTAGATTTATTATACCAAGAAGTTAATATCATCCTCTGGTTACAGGATAAGCTTGGGAGGGAAATTGCAGAAGCCACTCTGGATTAATGTATCTAGACTCTGTATTAGTAAGGAAATTAGACCTCACTAGGACTTCATGAGTAATCTAGATTAAGCATTTTTCAGAAACTTCTCATGAGTTTGCAGGCTAAAAATAAATATCAAATTCATGGACACCCAACACTTAAGCAATTGGAGTATTTCACTTATGGGAGAAAGAGTGTGTGCAGATCAAAGTGAAATGGTTCAGGACTCTTGATCAGTTACATTGTCTAGGGCCAGATTTACCAGTGACTGTGTTGCTACCATAGGAAATAAATTTAAAAAGACTTCAAACTTCTAGTTAAAGACTCTTGTTCCCATAGATCATAAAAAGCATGTGAAGAGTATTTACCAGGGATAGGAGAAGAGGCTTTGAGACATGTTTATTTTGTGGTCCCGAATCCTGTTCTACTAAATTAGTTATGTAAGACATACCCACATTAACATTTTCTTTAAATAAAATTACACTGAACCTCCATCATTCTACATTAGCAGAAAATTCATCTTAGTTATGACTGGGGCTCCCAAGGTCAGGCAAAGGAAGTTGGGATTCTTAAACACATCAGAGCACTTAGTGAGATCCTTCTGATCTTTGGTCCATAACAATTATTGGTAATATTTTCATTGATCCTTGAAGATAGGAGCCTTGCACCTTGGAGTTATGCCTGGTAATAGACATAGAAGCTTAGAGCCTGGTGTCTATGGCCTGGCATCCCAAGGTGCACCATTGAGCACTTCATCTCTGAGGTTCTACTAGCAGGCCTTGTCTATCACATTAGCACAATGAAACAAACAAACAGATTTCCTTAACTTTTCAAAATCAAATGCTACTAAAGGCATTTGTCATGATGAAGTTTTTTTTCTTTGTTCTTTGCAGCACAATCTTCTCAAAATAAGAAAACATAAAATCAGAGAAATCCTTTCAAAAATAGAACATTTAACGGTTAAGACAAAAAAATGGGGATGGATAAAGCAAGAAAAAAGTCCAAATTAATATCCATTCATTGTTCTTCTGTAATATGAACATGCTTCTAAAATGCCGTAAGGATGATAGGCTTAAAAGATTGAGAACTGATAAAAGGTAGGTAAATATTTGGATGCTATAACATTAGGACTTGTTCATTGAATGACAGCATCAATAACTTATATTTTGATTCTGGAACATTTTAAATCTCTAGAAAATCCACACAGTAAGTTGAATTTTGCCTCCCATTACAAGTCTAGCACATAAACTCTTTCCCTTCAAAAATGGATGATTTATTTGCATGTATATTCAGTCTGGAGGGCACATTGTGGGAGTCTAAAAAATTTGGTGGATTACATTTTTGGTAATTTTAATGCAACAAGTCAGCGGAGAAATTATTAGTAGCTTAGAGAGAAAAAAATTAATATTTTTAAAAACTTTATTGGTTAACTGAATGGTTAAGCGAATTTTGTGGATCACACAAGGATCTCTTAGTCTAACTCAGTTTGAATTCCCATTAGGCAGTTTGCTGTATACAAGATAAAGAAATACACTTGATCTACAAAGTTTTTTGGTGAATAAGTTTATAGCACTGCTTCACCAACAGTACTGCTTCATAAATTCCTATATACACACTAGAAATTGGTGCGAAGGGCACTGAACAATTAGCCTTTGTTTTCTCTAGGACTTCTGCAAATTTTCTAACACTGAAGTTTCCCAGGGGAGAGAAGTTGGAGAATAATCACAACAAGTCTGGTGACACTGTGTTCAGAGGAATTACAAAAATAAAATAAAAAATAGGTTTAGCTCAATTACAAAATAAGATAAAATAATATAAAATAAAATTATTACATTGTTGGTTTGAGAGGGAACTAGGTCCCAAAAGTCAACATTGTAGTGCTCTTTTTGGATGTATGCCAGTGCTGTTATATTAAGAGAATGTTACAGTGAAAGACAGATTTTAAATATTTGAGATCCATTTCTTCCCTCAACTTCTAAAGAGGAAAAAACATTTTCCTGTTTGACCACTAACCTAAGTAAAACACCCTTTAGTAAACAGGCCAGTGATGGAACAGACCATATATCAATATGAGAAGGGATGAAGGATTCAAAGGGGCGAAAAAGGATAAATTGTAAAATTGGAATGCATAGAGGAAGAGAGAGGAAAAGGAAGCTGAGTGAGTAAACAATTGTTAGCAAAAGTGGAAAATATGAGGAAGAGAACATTAAAGACTTTCTTTTTTTTAAGGTGATGCTTCATTGTTCATCTCCTGTCGGAAACCTACATTAAACTACTTCATTACTTTTCAAAGGTTTAACATTAAATTTATGCTTCTTTAAATGTCATGTAATGCTGAAACTGGCCTTGAGATGGCTTCTGTATATTTGGATTACAAGTGCATAAAATGAACTATGGATGAGCGGTTGCCAGGCAGAAGAGAGAATGAGAATAAAGTAGCTAAGAGGTGGCAGCAAGCATGAAGAGTGGCTGAGTTATTGTTTGTAAGTGGCGAGTTATCCTCTGCGGTAGAGCTTGCTCTGTTTTGATTAGCTGTAGGTGTGGAAGCCTGTGTCACTCTTCTCTCATCCATGGCTCTAGGTTTTATAGCTCTTTATGAATTTTTAAAGCCACAATGTTTGATTGTTTCACTTTTCTATATTTGAATGTGTTTCTTAATAATATATCCCTTCCTAAATTGTTCTATATTTCAGGAAAACCCTAAAGTTTCTTACATAAAAGATAGTAAGTTCACTTTTCATTGAAGAAGAATTTTTGCTTTTTCAGTCATTCTAGGATGTAATATTTCATGGAATGTAATGGTGTAATATATAAGATCTAAAATTGTAGAATATATTACAGAAGGTTTGGTCAAAATTAACCTTTAGTATTATGGATGTTAATTTCTTCTATTAATTCTGTTTATTTTGCTGAATTGTAATGTTTCTCTGAGGAAAGCATTAGCTAGGCTGTTATGAAATACACTATGCTACTCACCTGTAGGATATTCACACTAGGTGGGACTCAAGAGATAAACTAGACAGTGGGGACACCTTTCCTCATTTGCAAAGAAAGAGCAAATTCTGAATGGCCAGATCAAAATTTATTTTTCTTGTAAGAAAAAATATAAAATTTCTACATGATCTAAATTTTAGTTTCAGCACTCAATTAAAATGGCAGTTTTCTTTAAAGTAAAGCTAATATTTAATTTTCAAGTCATTTGTTCTTAGGACTAATGTTTTGTTTGCAAATAATTAAAGTGTAATTGAAATATGCAATACAACTGCAATGTTTTAGATAAGAACTGACATTTAATATCCAGTATTTTTTAAATATTAATTTATGAGTGAAAGAAAATGTTGAAATAACTCATATATGTCTATTTGGCTAACAAGCAATGCCCTATTAATGAATGGTTAGACTTCCCTGGGCCAGTCTCAAATTAATTGATTACCAATTAAAATAAATATTAGAGCTAATATCAGACAGTTAAGTTCAAAAAGTGCTTCAGAAAACTTATATCCATTTTTTCTCCATGTTTATTAGTAGAATTCTGCTCTCTGTTCCTATGACTTCATCCCTTTATTTCTGTTATATTGTCCCCAGTAGATTCATTTATAGCTGAGTATTTCCCCAACCCTCCAATTGTGCTCCCATGAAAACACCAACATTTCTTTTTTGTTGTTTGTTTGTTTGTTTGATTTTGTTTTTTGAGACGGAGTCTCGTTCTGTCACCCAGGCTGGAGTGCAGTGGCATAATCTCAGCCCACCTCAACCTCCGCCTCCTGGGCTCAAGCGATTCTCCTGCCTTAGCCTCCCAAGTAGCTGGAATTACAGGCTCCTGCCAAAATGCCCAGCTAATTTTTTTTTGAAATTTTTATTAGAAAAAGGGTTTCACCATGTTGGCCAGGCTGGCTTTGAATTCCTGACCTCAAGTGATTCACACCTCGGCCTCCCAAAGTGTTGGAGTTAGAGGCGTGAGCCACGGCACCTGGCCCACCAACCTTTCTTTATGCCCAATCTCTTCATGAAATACATTGCTTCTGGCTCTAATGAAAATGTGAAAATTCTTTAAAGAGACTGGCTGTTCCTATTGCAGCCTTCTAGAATTGAAGGCACTCATTCATTATGCTCCATATACCATCTTAGCTGCAGCAGTTATATTCGACATAACTACTGGGATGTGTCCAAACCAAAATCTTACTGAGGATGAGAGGAGACACGGGCAAGAAAAAATGATGAGATGCGAAGGGGACAAATGGGCAGCTGGACAGAGACAGTTGAATTGGTATAACTATGAGAGAGAGAAACAGAGAGAAACAGCATACTTTGTTTTACATAATTTTCAAATAATTGCAGTGGCCTAGAAAGAAACCTCAATGCACTGGTGATGAAACAGAAATTGACTGATGAGTTAGGAATTGAGGACCAAAGACAGAAAACTTCTTACAGTCTTGAAGTAAGCAAAACATTTCTATGCTGGAGAAAAACAAAACACCTTTTAGGGAAATGTAGTACATATGGAATGTCTTTTAGTGATACTTCCTTTCACTAACACACTTAGACTTCAATTCTACTTCAATTCTTCAATTCAATCTAATTCTCCTGTTCTATAAAATTATATGTGTGGCAAGAAAAAGAATTATGTGACATGGATGCCAAACTAGGGAAGATAACAAGAAAAGGCAAATTGATTTCTAATAAATTAATGGGTTTGTGCATCATTAATTAATGGAAAATTTTATAATGTGTCTTTGGAGATCTAACAGAATATTATTACACATAGGACATATGGGACATACAGTTTTTAACTTCTTTTGCTGAAAGTTAATGGAAATAAAACTAACACAAATCACGGAGTTTGCCCCTGTGAAATTATTCCTTATGTGTGGGCTGGCACAAGTTTCAGTAGGAGTCTACATGCATCTCATATAAATCTTCATTTGGATTCCATATAAGCAGCTGAGGATGTTATGTAAAAGGATCTTGTGTAAAAGCAACATGTGTAAAATCAATATTTTATTCCCAATTCTAATAATTGTTGATTTATGGATTATTATTAAAATAAGATACATTTAGAATCAGTTCTTTTAGAGTTGCCAAGATTATATTTATCTTTTTCCTACAATATGTCAATATTGGAATCTGACACACAGAAAGATAGTACACTGCAATAAAAAAGAAGCAAACATACTAAAGTGGAATTAACTTTAAGAAGCTCTGACAGATGCAAAGTGCTTCACACACATTTCTCTGTGTTGTTTAACATATGTTGTCAATTAAAAATTGCTTAAGAAATATTTAACAAGACAAATCTATCACATTCAAAGGCTGAGAAAATAGTTTTTGCATATATGTGTCTTATTTTACTTTTGAATATTTATGTTAAAAATCAAAGTTTATTTGCTCAAGTTATGCCTTAAGTATCTTTTTGAAAGACGTATTTTTCTGATATTGTTTTTCAAAGGTGGTAGCACATTTCCATTGTTAACATTTCGTGACTGATTGTACATAAAATATTTAACATAATGAATGGAGGAGGCATTTATCTCCATTTTACTTATTTTTTAACTTTGTTGATGCCACATGGCTATTTTAATTTTAGAGCTTAATTATTTCTAGAGAGTGAAGACTGCACATTACAAAAGGAGTATTGAGATATACACACATAGATATGTGTGTATTATATTTTCCATTGCAAGAATGGGGGTCAATAGTTGCCAACATAGAAAGAATCAAAACCACTAATTTACATGATGAGAAATATGTTAACTGAAACCCACAAAGTTTACAAAACAACCTTTACAACCCAACTGATCCCACAGCATAATCATTGTCATATTTTGCAATATCAATTGTTAGGTGATGATTTAGTAGTAGGGAGATAGCAACACCTCCAGCAGTGTCTATGATAGTATGAGTGGGTAGTCTAGTTTAGTCCCAGATTGAAAGAGGTCCTGATAACCATGTTAATTAGATTAGGCCTCAGGCAATTTTACAGTACTGTTCATTGTAAGACCCAATAGATATAGCTGTGATCTAACATGGAATGATAAAGACCAACAAGCAAACAAATTAATTATGAGGCAAAATAAACCAGATATGTTTTCCAAATTTCTGCAGCTCTTTCAGGAAGCAGATTTCTGGTGTTGAAAAACCAGATGAGGTATTGGGTCAGTAAGTACTTTAGTGCACATACATTAGTTTAGTGATGAATAGGTTTATTTCTTCATTCATTCATTTGTTCATCCAATTGGAGTGTTGGCTTTCCATAGGCATGCAAGTGCTTGTGCTGGGTATTGTGGATACACTAAAAAGTGCCTTTGCCCATGTATCTGTCAGTCAGCAGGCCCATCATTTCTATGCTATGTCAAAAATATGTCTAACAACATGACATAACTGAGGAGATTTCTCCAGAAAATACTGCAGCAGTTCTCATGAAGCAGACTAGCTTTCCTATCTGTGTATAAACAGAGGCTAGTATTGACATTTTACTATAAGGAAGTCACATAGAGGTATCGATTAGTGTCAGTGAACAGACAGTCGAAGCAAATACAGATCACTGGTGCTCACTCTTGAAATTGCCTATATTTTAGTACTATTCATTTTGTAACCCTAAAAGAACATAAAAAAGAAAAAAAGGAAAAGAGAGGGAGGTAGGAGGGAAGTTATTTTGATATGTCTAGCAGACAAATCATTTTGACTCTTTTGTCATTCTTTCTGCATATTTAAAATATCACTCGAGGATCTTGAGTAAGTTTTATATTTATTATAAATCCTGTTTTCTCCTGGTTATAATTAATATTTTTTGAATTCCAGGTAAAACTTTTGTTAATTAACTGTTAATATTTTAATTTTAACCTAGTTTTTCTAATAATAAATGTTCCTGAGCTTCCTCCTAATCTCCTTTATTCCTCACTTAATTTGCAAATTGACAATTTTCAGGAGTACCATTTAACTAAAAAAAAGGGTAAAAATGTTTATAGATTTATATATTTATAACTTCCTTTCTGTATTGTTACTTTATCTTTATCTTGCAGTTTCTTTTTGAAAGATGAACATGTTATGGCTTTGGAAAAGTAAGATTCTCTCTTTAGCTAGAGGCTGGAAAATAATAACTTTATAACAGTTCTCTCCTTTCACCTTGCTACTAAAATAGCTTTTGTTTTCAGATCAAATGTAATCTCAGGTTTCATGTATGTGTTCATTCGTATCCTTATTTCAGTAAAATTGCTAAGAAGTCTGTAAATAATTATTTCTTGCAATTTCCATCCTCCTCTTTGAGATTGCAATACACATATCTTTATATTAAAACTTATGCTTGAGTTGCCGTAGAGGTACATGGAGAGTCATTAAATGCCAAAGACCAATTATTATACCTAATTCCACTAGATATGAGAAAATGAGTTTAATGACTGGTCGCAGAAATCATTTGCAATGTATGTGTGCATGTCTGTGTGTGTGTGTGTGTGTGTTTGTGTGTGTGTGTGTTCATGTGTGTGTGTGTCCTGACACCTGCAGAAATACTTTTCTAAGTGTTTTTCTCACCAGTTTTATTATGAGCTTAGTTGTGCACCCAAATCAGGCAGCAGAAAATGTCTTCAGAAACAAAACTGCCAATGCAATCCTTTGAACTTTCATTATTTCATTGAAAAATCTAAAACCCATTTTTTCACCTGCCAGTCTAGATGTCTCACAGAAAGTGAGAGTTTATAGCAGCAGAGAAGTGGTTGAGCGGGCAATGCCAGCTGAGGTTGAAGTAAATAGATTTCCCATACAAGATCTGGAGCTGTCAACGCTGTCAGTCTACATTCTCATGATAAGCTCACCATTTTAAACCTTTGGCAAGATTTTTCCTAGCCTTCTCCCCACTTTGTTTAATCTCACGGTGCCTCATACATCTCACTCTGGTGGCAGCAGTGTGTAATAAGTTCAATGACTGTTTCTACTCTGAAAATATTGGAGATATTGCTGTCCTACCTATCATAGAAATGCAAGTGATTCTCCATTCCAAGGGATAATACATGTAGACAAGACTCCCTCAGGGTCCAATACTTATCCCACTTTGGTGCTAACTATAATGTTTAAAATTTAGAAAGAGTTTAAAAAATATATGCCCTTCAGTGCTGCTAGTATATGGGTAAATTTTTTGTAACATTGTATTTATTTTAATTCTGCTCATGGCAGTGAAATCAGTTTTAAAGACACTCTCTTTCCAGCTTAGTCTCTGTAGTTCTCGACACCTAAGATTACCCTGGTCTTTTTAGAAAACACAATCCCTTGATTCCACCGCATTTGCATTATGCCTCATTCCTGTCAGGTTCTCATTGTCTTTCGTATCAAATTAGATTACTTAATTTGTTAATATAGTCACTTCTTTGATGACATAAAATATTCTTTCATCACTCTCATTTCATTTTACTACTCTCCCCTGCATTCAACCAAGTATCTGAATATAGCTAAACAAAACACACACACTTCACAGTTTTGGCCAGGAAGTTCAAATATGCCTTTCTTCTCCTTGTCAGTCATACCTTATTTTTTCTGCCGTATTTACTCTCTAATTCTCAAACACTGAGCATTTCTTCTTCCAAACATCATTGAAGTTGTTGACTTTAATTTTTAATTCACTGAAAAAGTAGAAAGTAGCAGAAGATGTTTCCATTGCTTTTACTACACAGTCTCTACAGTGTTGTAATAGTGGCCACCCAACCAGACTGCACTCTAATTTAATTGCCTAAACTGTCTCAGCTATGTCATTCCCTTGCATATTGTATCCCATATCTTGTAACTTAAGAAAGGACATTTTTTTTCTGAAAGCGCTCCTCTTTCTGTTTCATCAGAGCTTTTCTCTTTATTGCAGATTCCCTTTACCTCAATATATTTCACTCAAAATGTCCTAATATATTTCACTCAAAAAAAAAAAAATGCAAAAGAAAACAAACTCCCTTGACTCTATAAAATACCTTTTTGTCTTTCTCCTTTAAGAAAATATCTCAAACGGCTTCAACTTAGCCAATGGTCCCATTTTCTCCCTTTTTTATTCTCTTTCCAACTCACTTTCACCCCATCACTTGACAACATCACCAATGACTTTCATATCTTTAAGCCTGACTTTGACTTTGAACAAAATTTGAAAGAAATAATCTTTTATTTTTCTTTTTTTGCATTTGAGGAAATATTTCAGAATTATTTCTCTTTAGATCTTGTATTGTGCGTATATGTAATACATTTTGTTAATAGTTACCATCTAATGAACATGATGACCTTATTTAAAAACAAAAACAGTAAAAAGAAAAAATTTTAAACAATCAGAAATACTAGAATAGTGGCTTGTTACTAAGTGTTATTAAGGGACTACAACATGGTGCTTGTATTAAAAATATAATTCTCCTTCTTAGAAAAATGTATTAAATATTTACCATCTAATGAAGTTGCTTTGCATTCTCTTAATAATCTTTTCATAATAGAGTTACAAATTCTTCTGGTATTCCTCTGAACTCACACTACCTTTCAGTTCTCTTGATTATCTGTCAGAGGATCCAGACCATTTTGTGCATAGCTGTGTCTAACTCAGAATATTATAGGACATGCAATAGGTACTCATTAAGTATTAGTAGAATGTCTTAAAACATTAGTTTTCTATATCCTATTTTCATAAGTAATATTTGTCAGCTTTTAAATATTAGCTTAAAATATAGAAACAATTTATTTTAAATTAATTCATTTAATCTAAATGAAATAAATCTTTTAGTTTAAAATATAAGGTTATATATACACACATACACATACATATGTTTTACACACAGATACACACATATATCTTTATATATAAAGAAAAAGAGAAAGAGAATGAGTAGATTCAGAATAAATTCTTCAAGCCTTTTCTTCACCCAGTAATCTCTTCCATTTTTTCTGCCTGTTTTTCTCCTACTGGTAATGTTCTATTCTGGTACTCAGATGTGATTCTCTTTCTCCCTCCTTGTATAATGTTCATGTCTTTCTCTCCATTATTCATTCATTCTTCTTCCATATCTCACAAATATCTACAGATTTAAAACTTACTTTCATTTCACAAGATGTCTTGTTTCTTTCTGCAAGAATAAATACCAAATTTTTATCAAATGTTTTCCAGCATCTATTGAGAAGCTTACATTGTTTGTTTTCTTTATACATTAATGTTATCTACTTTATTAAAAGTTTTTCAGATATTAAATATTTTATTTGGAGTTGTTGGGGCATATACATTGATTTATGGTGAATTTTATTCATATCTCATTGAATTACAGCCTTGAGCATTTTCTTAGGATTTTAAGATTTTATTATTAATGTTAATAATTAATATTATTCTCTTCCTCTTTTACTCCTGTTGTGTATTTTGTTGTAATATGTAAAATGTATCGATTGTTTAAAATTTCAAGTTATTGGCTGGGCACAATGGCTTACGCCTGTAATCCCAGCACTTTGGGAGGCCAAGGCGGGCAGATCATGAGGTCAGGAGATCGAGACCATCCTGGCCAACATGGTGAAACCCCATCTTTACTAAAAATACAAAAATTAGCCATGCGTGGTGGTGTGCACCTGTAGTCCCAGCTACTCAGGAAGCTGAGGCAGCAGAATTGCTTGAACCTGGGAGGCAGAGGCTAATGTGAGCCAAGATCGCGCTACTGCACTCCAGCCTGGGTGACACAGCAAGACTCTGTCTCAAAAAAAAAAAAAAAAAATCAAGTTATTTTGATGGGTTTAGATTACAGTGTATTTATTCTTGGAAAATTTTCATGACTTCAATAACAAAAATTCTGTTGAGAATCTCCTAATAGATAAACAACTTTTTACTTATTTTTATTTTTGTGTTTAGATTTTACCAAGTGCATGTATATTATTATACGGCTCCAGCTTCATCTTTATACTTTAACCTTGTCTTATTTGCTGGTACCTCATTCTTAAAAGCACAACACACTTGTACTTTCTTTGATCTGAAAAGTAAGGGCTGTGCTGTCTTGAGTGAATTATTTCCAAATGTTCAGTTATCTGGGGGATTTCAAATATTTAAACTAGTTAATGGATGGCTTAGTTTGTTTTGGCTGCTATAACAAAGTACTTTAGACTGGGTAATTTACAAATAATAGAAATTTAATTATCACAATTTTGAAGGTTGGAAAGTCCAGGATCATAGTACCAAGCAGATTCTGTTTCTGATCAAGGCTCATTCTCTGCTTTGTAGATGGCACTCCTTGCTGCACTCTTACATGGTGCAAGGGCTGAATGCTGTGTACTCACATGTCAGAAGGAGAAAACAGCTCCCTCACACTTCTTTTATAAGGTCATTTATCCCATTTATGAGGGCTTCACCCTCATTACTTAATCATCTCCTAAAGGCTTTACCTGTTAATATTATCGCATTGGCAATTAAATTTCAACACATGAATTTTGGAAGGACACTTCCAGATCATAGCATTAGTTACCTATTATTAATTTGGGTGCAAAATTAAGGCCTAGTGACTTCCAGGATAAAGAACAGTAATTTTCCAAAATGTAGGATATCTGATAATGATTAAAGAGTCTTCTTTTGATTCCTTTTCAGAGTAATTTCCTAAAAGACTACAAGGAAAAGAGGAATATATTGAGGACAAAACTATGTATTTGAGATTCCAACACCCTATCTATCTATCTATTTATCTATCTATCTATCTATCTGTCTATCCATTCATCCATCCAAATAAAATGTTTCCTTTGCATTTTGAGAAAGTTTGCCATCAGATTTGGCAAACCAAGCAAGAGTAGTTCAGAAGGGTGGAACCACGTTGCTTCCTGCAACTTCATGCCTCTTCTTCGGCACTCCACAGTTCCTTTAGACCACATTCTTCCCCTTTTCAAGATCTGTTATTCAGTGGATCTGCCATGCCTGCTGACAGGTTTATGCTTTTTCTTCTAGGTGTTATTTTCTTCCCGACTGGCATCATCACTTGACAAACTCCTGATCAGTCATGTAACCATACGAAGATTTCTCATGTTACATACAGATATTGTCATTCCTTTCTTTGTCTATGTTCTGTTTATGTAAATAGTATCATTTAACTGTTTATACTATTACCTGTCCTATATGAACATAACTTTCAAGGTCTGGAATGACAAAAAAAATTATCTTTATTTTCCTTGATACATGGCAACAGAATTATACACACACATATGTAAGCAATATGATACTTTGGAATAAAAGTAAGAATTACAAATCACGTTCTATCTATGTGGCACATAAATTGTTTTACTATATGCATGGCACAATTTGTTCTGTCATTTTCCTAATTCTATTGTTCTCAAACATTAATACATATGAGAATTATCTGCAGATGTTTTTAACATGGATATTTTTGGCCTCCACCTTGAGAGATTCATTTGTTCATTTTGAACAGGCACCCGTTTATTGTGATGCAGATAATCCACATATAACACTTCTAGAAGAAATTTGTGGCTTACACTAAACATTTTAATATATGCAGGAATCCACTGAAGCATAAAGTGAAACAGGCCATGCATGTTAAACCAAGATAGGATCAGATTAATTGAGACTACATTTTTAATAAAGCTTTTGTGGCAATGCCCTTTCACCACTAGGTGCCATTGTTAATAATGTCTCATTCATTTTGTGATATGTGACATTTGAAGCTTTTCTTTTTCTTTATCTATAGACCTCAAATTCATGAATTGGATAATTAGTTCTATAATTCTGGATAGAGCAGAACAAGACTCTTTTCACATGCAAAGCCTACTTTCTTGTAGTCTTTTATTTTTTCCTATAAGCCTTAAATTCCCTTGTTCCTGCTTGTGTCAATAAAAAGCGAGTGAGCTTTGATACCTCTGAAACCAAATATGCCAAAGTAGGGAACTGTGACTTGGGCTGATGCGTCTACCTCTCTCACACATCAAGCTGAAAGCTTTCTGCCTGTCTATCGATCTACACATTTAGATGGGTTTGACAAGCATGTTATTTTAGCAAGAAACAATACGAAAGGGAGAAAAAAATACCCTTCATTGTATTTAAGCCTCAGGCTGCTCAGGGCTTCACCCTGGGGGAATTGGATTCTTCTTCATAGGATGCAATTGTTGTCTGGCCTGAAATTTCCAATAAACCTGGAATTACTTTCAATTACATTGAGTTAGACATGACCTCAAGGTAGAATTGTATATTAAGTGGATAACTGATGGTTGTTATTATAGGAAAAAAGACACACAAGCTCTAGGAATAGCAAATAAAATGAGTTGAACAGAGAAGTTGAACTGTTACCTAATGTTCACAATAAGAGGGTATACTATTTGCTAATGTCCTTTGGAGTGCTTTCATCTTTGCAGTGAGCATTTGTTTAGGAATTTATCTGTTAGGAACTTTGTTCTTGGTCTTTCTTGGCATTCTTTTAAATTCTGATTATAACACCACTTTCAACAATGATTGCAAAAACTGAAGTTTTATATTATTTTGGCAGATAATAAAACTTTTCCTTTCTCCAAGTTTTGATTTATTAATTCATGTATTTACAAATCTTTATTATTTCATACATATTTTTGTAACATCAGAACTATGTATAGTATTACAGTTACTTGGTTTTTGCTACTAATATGCTTCATAAAATATTAATTTAATTCTAGATATTTTTGGGTAATCATGGTTAACTTACTGCATTGTCTTATGTAGTAAGAAAAGTTTTAGAAAAAAATTATAAAATGTCTAAATAATTGGTAAAATATAATGAGTTTTAACTTTGTAGACATAGATGTCTAATTAAATCAAGTGTTTTGATATTTTAAGTTCAGAGTAATTATGATTTAGTCAGCTGATAACTATTCTCTATACCTGGCATCCTTTTCAGTCATTAAAGGAAATGTTTTACTATTTATGTCAAAAATAGTGTTTCCAAAAAATCTAACGATCCTACGTTTTGAGTCATTAAAAGTAGTATACAGTAACTTCTTACTTACTTTCAACAATAGGTTCCTGGAAACTGAACTTTAAGCAAAATGACACACAATGAAACCAGTTTTACTATAGGCTAATGGATATAAACAAGAGTTAAGTTCATATGCCATATTTTGGATCACAAAACACCATCAACTTCTAAATAAAGACCCAAAGCCATTCTAATATTAAACATGAAATGAATGTGAGTTATACATTCATTTAAGAAAGATCAATAAACACAAGTAAGAAAATTATATATCCAATTTTTGTTAGATCAATATGTGATGGCAATGGTAATGACGGTAGACTAAGTCAAGGAATAATTGTTTGCAGAGCAAAAATGGTAAAGAGCACCTCCTTCCATGTAATTCCAAAACAAATAACAAATATGGCTCTCCCTGAATGCTTTCAAAAGCATTGTTTATTGTCATGCATTAGTGTGACTATTATAAGATTTTGCAAATGTTTATTTTATTTATATAATAATTTGTTTCATTTATTTTTCAACCCACTTTCCCATTTAAGAAAGATTAATTGTAACAATAAGACTATTATTTACCCATTTAGTCCAGTTCGGGGTCACTGGTGGCTGTATAGCCTATCGAAGCAGCTCAGGGTGCAAGGCAGGAACCCATGCTGCCATTGTCTTACAGGGCCCACTCACACACCCACATCCACACCCACACTCACTCATACTGGGACAATGTAGACACGCCAGTTCACCCTAATGTGCACAACTTTGTGATGTGAGAGGAAAACCCAGTTCCCAGAGAGAGCCCAAGCAGACATGGGGAGAATGGGCAACCTCCACACAGACAGTGGCCCTGGCCAAAAAACAATTTTTTTCCATCAACTTTATAACAAAACAACAATGAATGAGACAATATTATTTGAAGACCTGCTATAACTGTTTTCTAAATTAGTACAGTTGCTATAATGATAAATACTTTGGAAATAATTTTTGCTCTGAAGATTTTGCAGGTTAACCCATTTTTTTCTATATCATATTTAAAATCCAAATTAATGAACTATTTTATCAAAAAGTACTGCTAAATATATTTAGGCTTACATTTCAACAAATAAATAAATAATGCATTTAGCATGTATTGATTATTTTACATTTCTTCAGGATATAGTTCAGTAATTTACTTAGCCTAAGTATGCTATTATTTTTATAATTTCAGAGAAAAATGACACATTTCATCATAATGGATCAATCATTCATAAAAGTTTACATTTATAATGTGTTTTAAAATTGAATTACACATTTGTTAATTATCACAAACATAATTGATAAAATATGCGTATTAAAAAGAAATGAGTTATGTTTCTTTTTATGATTTACTTAATGCTTGTGTTGATTTACACAGGATTAGATAATTAAAATGACTCACGAAGATTCACAGTATGCTTGTACAAAGATTTAATCCATGTAAAAGATGAGACACATGAAAGAAAGCAAGCACAAACAGTTGGAGATGTCTGTAGGTACAGGCATCAGTGTCATTTCGCAGTCACATTATATACACCTCATCTTTGGATTATGAAGAATCAAGATATCTGTAACATATTTCAGTCTCAAGAAGGTCAGGCTTGAGTTTACTGAATATTTTATATCCCCATTGGTCAAGACAACCTGGGCTCTATAAGTGGTTGAACCAGGTACAAACCATCAATTTAAACTCTAGCTGAGTTTCAAACTTTAAACAGTGCATTCTAAGTCACTAGCTAGCACATTTCATCCTTATCTTGCTCAGGGGTCAGAATCCACCCTTCACGCACATCCAGAGAGATATAAGCATAGTGCTGTCTCAGTTCCACCTGCAAGATAACTCTAGTCTTACACATGGCTTAAACTGGACTAACCAATTAAGACCTCAGCATCCTTGGTATTTTTATTTTAATATGTGAATGAGAAATGAGTCCAGTTTTCCAACCTAGTGTTTAAAGAATGAGCTTGTATTAGCACCTCACAATTTTGGCTTCTGTTCTGTGACTTCCTCAGCAAAATAAAGTGACCTTCCCTTTCCAGTTGGCTAAAATCAGAAATGTTCTTCTTTGCCCTCTAAGCAGAGCTTTTTGAAATCCACCTGTGTAATGTCAGAAAAAGGACAAATAACTTCCTTCAAAGCAAACATTTTAACTTTATTCCTATCCATTTTCTTTTGTTGCAGACACAGACTTTCTACTCTCTCTTCTTCCACCTCATATGCCATATCCATTTCTTGTCTCTAAAATGTCTAGGGGCTGAGTAATGTAGGCATTGCATATATTTTAAAATAATACAGGATGAAGACTTGGGCAAAAAATAAGTTGGTCTCTTCAAAATATCTTGTTTTCTTTTTTATTTTTTTGACAGTGCACAAAGTATTTTGTTTCTAGTCTTGCAAGATTAGTGGTCATTACAATATTTTTTTCTTTGTATAAAATAAGCATTTCCCCTAACTGTCCAAATACATATATTTGTCAGATGTGTGTGTGTGTGTGTGTGTGTGTGTGTCAGATTTCAGCAGGGCAATTGCTAACGCTTAAGTCTGAGTCACTACTGAGTTTAAATTAAGCTGCCAAAAACAAACAAATAAGCAAAAAACAGAAAGAAAAAATTATGTAATAGAGAATACATGTAAACATAATAGGATAGAGATGGCTCTTTCCTCAACTTGTAATATTATCTACCCTTTTTTCTCATGTTTATTTGCTCAAGACGTAGGGTGCACTAATTTAGATAAACTAAAATGATTTGCTGCAGCTAAAATCACAGTAAATATAATCTTCCTTATTGAAAGGTCAACATTCCAGCATATATTATTATTAGAGTAATACTAACTACCATAAATATAATCATGGTAGTTATTTGATAATTAGTTAAGTGTCCATTTGATAATCCTGTAAGTTTAATGAAAATCTTTTTTAAAAAATAAAATATGTGAAAATTAAAAATATGTTATTTTAATAATCTTAGGTTGGCTTTAACTTAATATTCACATAAAGTGAGTTAACATAGTAAATTACGACTAATCTTACAAAGGTTTTGTATTTAAAATTGTATACAAATTTTATGCATCAATTTATGTAAATACATCCATAGTTTTTAATCTTATTCTTTGAATCCTATTTTTAGATTCTGCCGTATTTTCTTTTTTGAGTCATATTTATATAATTCAGAAAATACTAGTGACTACACAGTAGCACTTATATAGGTTATGCGCTGCATAATGACATTTCAGTCAGTAATGGACCACATATATGAAGGCAATCCGAGTAGATTATAATGGAGCTAAACAGTTTCTATTGCCTTGTGACATGGTAATACAATGCACATGTTTGTGGTGATGCTGGTGTAAACAAACCTAATGTGCTGCCAGTAGTATAAAAGTATGGCACTTGAAGTTATGTAAAGTACCCAATACTTGATAATGATAGTAAATGCCTATATTCCTTGTTTATGTATACATTATACTGCAGTTTTATTATGATTTTAGAGTATAATTCTTCTACTTATAAAAAAGTTAACTATAAAACAGCCTCATACAGGTTCTTCAGGAAGTATTCCAGAAGTTACTGTTATCATATGCAGGCATTGTTATCATAAAAGCTCCATGCATGTTATTGCCCCTAAAGACCTCCCAGTGGGACAAAATGTGGAAGTGGAAGACAGTGATATCGATGATCCTTACACTCTGCAGGCCTAGGCTAATCTGTGTGTTTATGTCTTAGTTTTTCACAAAAAAAGTTTTAAAAGTTATAAAAGTTTACATTAAATATAAAAAGCTTATTAAAAAATATAAAGAAAGAAAATATTTTTTATAACTGTACCATGTGTGTTTTGTCTTATGAGTCAAAAAGTTTAAAAATGTTTAAAGTTTAAAGTAAAAAAGTTTCAGTAAGTTGAAGTTAATTTATTGTTAAAGAAATAAATATTTTAAAAATAAATTTAATGTAGCCTACTGGTATAGTATTTATAAATTCTACAGTAGCATAATGTCCTAGGCCTTTACATTCACTTGTCACTCACTGACTCAACCAGAACAAATTCCAGTTGCTCCATTCATGGTAAGTGCTTTATACAGGAGTGCCATTTTTTAATCTTCTATACCATATTTTTACTGTACCTTTGCTGTGTTTAGATGTAGTTAAATATATAAATATTTATCATTGTGTGACAGTTACCTATAGTATTCAGCATAGGAACATGTGATACAGGTTTGTGGCCTAGGATCAATAGGTTATACCATATTGCCTAGGTAGGCTATATCATCTGTTTGTGTAAGTACACTATGATATTTGCATAACAAAATTACCTAAGGATGCATTCCTCAGAATTTATCCCCATTGATAAGCGGCACATGATCATACATACAGTAAAAGATATACGTATATTTGTGAATAAAAAGTTTTTATTTCTGTTAAAACTTAATTAGTCATGATAGTAATTTTATTTTATTTTAATTTTATTTGTTTTATTTTTTATTTTTTTTGAGACAGAGTCTCACTCTGTCACCCAGGCTGGAGTGCAGCGGTGTGATCTCAGCTCATTACAACCTCCACCTCCCAGGTTCAAGTGATTCTTATGCTTCAGCCTCCCAAGTAGCTGAAATTACAGGTGCCTGCCACCATGCCCAGCTAATTTTTTTCTTTTTTTTACTAGAGATGGAGTTTTGCCATGTTGGACAGGCTGATCCCAAACTCGTGACCTCAGGTGATCTGCCTGCCTTGGGCTCCCAAAGTGCTGGGATTACAGGTGTGAGCCACTGCACCTGTCCATGATGGTAATTTAACATGGTCTCTTAATAATATCACCAGAGAATGTCAAGGAAATTAAAGCAGCTAAAATACAAACAGTTAAAACTTTTAACATTAAATTGTATAAAATAATATACCATTTATAATATGCAATCCAGAGGATTATATTGATGGTAGTTAGTATTATCCTTATAAGAGTGAATGCTGCTATATTAAACTTTCAATAATAAAGATTATATTTATTCTAATATTTGTTGCAATAAATCATTTTAGTTTACCTAACCTGGTACACCCTATGTCTGAAGTAAATATACGTAAGGATAAGGGTAGATGGTATTGCAGGTTGAAAAAAGAAGCATCCCCAAAGGCTCAGGATTGCATTGCAAAACTAAATAATGCCAAAATGCCTGTAATATTATTGGTAACGAAAATGTATGAGAAGATGAATTGGAAGAGGAAGCTATAGGCCAAATTGTACAAAATCTTGCAGACCATAAGTGTTTTCCAAGAGTGGCGAGGAGAGTTCCTGTCTAGGAATAACAAGGACTGAATTATTCCTTTGGGCTCTGACTGGAAAATGGTTAGATGGAGAGTAAGCACAGATAGATACAAGGAAGGAGGTTATCACAATAGTCCAGGCAAAATGTAAGATGACTTGAATTAGCCTCTTTACATTGAGAGATAAAATAATGGATTTAGTATGTATTTAGAAGACAGAGATGAGTGAATTTTGGTAGAATATGACAAGGAAATGATAAAAGAAACAAAAGAGAACTGGAAGGATTAAACCAGTATAGTTGTATTTGAAAAGGAACACATTCTACTAGTCAGCATAATTACATGCTCTCTATTCTAAAAGTTAAAACCATAAAAAAGAATTCCAAATTTCCCAAGACATCACTGTATCATCTGAATTGAGATCCCTTTAAAAATCTATCAGAATACGCTTTCAAATAACCCTTTTGAAGTTTACTACCTTACAGTCCTATAGTCCACCTTTCCTCTCCTGCTGAGTCCCACGAGGTTTCATCTTCATCACCTGAATGGACTGAAACCCATCCTCTTCTGATCTCAAGACAGTTTTTTGAGCAGGCCTTTGATCGTCCCAAAGTTTGATGTGTTAAGAAATCAGTGAGGCTCGTCCCCTGATTCTGGCTTATTCAAAAAGTATTTTCCTCCTTCCTTCTCATACACTACAGTTCATAAGAAATAAAAAGTCTTGCTATAAAATTTCCTCTCTGTAACACAGTTGAAGAAAATAAGTGAGTAGTCCTTGAGTGGGAACTCATGATCAAGGGCATATACAAAAACATTAAATAAAATGAGAACTGAAAACTTCTATTATGTTATCAACATAATGGTCAATAATATCCTTAAGAAGAACAAATTAATGAAGTGATAAGAGTGGAAAAGATAATAGAATGAGTGGTGAGAAGGCAGGCATGGCTTATGTAGGCAAAGCTTTTTTTTTTTTGAAACCGAGAGTCTTCCGCTGTCGCCCAGGCTGGAGTGCAGTGAGTGGCGCCATCTCGGCTCACTGCAAGCTCCGCCTCCCAGGTTCACGCCATTCTCCTGCCTCAGCCTCCCAAGTAGCTGGGACTACAGGCGCCCGCCACTGCGCCCGGCTAATTTTTTGTATTTTTAGTAGAGATGGGATTTCACCGTGTTAGCCAGGATGGTCTCGATTTCCTGACCTCATGATCCTTCCGCCTTGGCCTCCCAGAGTGCTGGTATTACAGGCGTGATCCACGGCGTCCAGCCAAGCTTTTATTATTTATTTAAAATAATTTTAATAAAAATTGAATATATTTAAGATTACTGGCCAGGCGCGGTGGCTCACGCCTGTAATCTCAGCACTTTGGGAGGCCGAGGCGGGCGGATCACGAGGTCAGGAGAGCGAGACCATCCTGGCTAACACAGTGAAACCCCGTCTCTACTAAAAATACAAAAAAAAAAATTATCTGGGCGCGGTGGCGGGCACCTGTAGTCCCAGCTACTCGGGAGGCTGAGGCAGGAGAACGGCGTCAACCCGGGAGGCGGGGTTTGCAGTGAGCCGAGATAGCGCCACTGCAGTCCGGCCTGGATGAAAGAGCGAGACTCTGTCTCAAGAAGAAAAAAAAAAAAAATTACTATTATTTTTATATACATATAATAAGTAAAATAATTACTGTAGTCAAGATAATCCACATATTTGTCTCCTCATATAGTTATCTTTTCTGTTTCATAGTTAGAACACCTGAAGTTTACTCTCTTAGTGAATTTCCAGTGTACAATACATTAACTATAGTCATTTTGCTGTACTGTAGGCAAACCTTTTCAATTTTGCCTGAAAAGTGGATGTCAGAAACAAAGCATTAGACAAGGTAAAATGAAGAAACAAGGAGGAATATTATTTACAAAATATTTTAAGGAATTGTACTTCAAACAATACAATAGTTATGGCTTGAGCAGTCAGTTAATATTCAAGAAAATAAGATGCCTATTATCAGAAAAAAAGGCCCTTAATCTTTTCTAGGCAGAAATTCATTTCTGCATCTCTTTTGTCAAGATCAAGGCATGGTTTACAACAGACACTCAAATACTTTTGAATAATTTAGTACTTTAATTACCCAGTATATCTAATCCAAACTTCTTACATTGAAATGCGGCCTTATTTGTTTTGTTCATTAAGGTTGGAATATGGTTATCACCATTTGTAAATCTTTATATCATAAAATCAACATTTTATAATATATTTCTGTAGTGACCTTAATATTTTTAATCACTTGTATATTATATATCTTTATTATCCTGTATGAAGATAAGCTGGAAGTTCTTAGTGTTATTTAGGAAATGTTGGATACATTTAGATTTAAAACTTGTATTTTTCCAAAACATATACTCTCTGGAATTGTCAAATGATTTATGTTCTCCAGTATAACAGAAAGAGAACTACAAAATTAATTTAAGATTCATGATATTAATTTTGACCACATTTATTTATAGGAATGTATCTTTTAATATTGATAGAATAAATTTAATGGAACTTCTTCAAAGAGTAATATACCATGAGTTTTATTACATTAGAATTCAATTAAAAACCACATAATAAATGTGTGATATGAATTATATTATTTTCCACTGATTGCATAATTATACATGAAACTTTACTTCATTTTATATTACAAATAGCTTATTACAAAAATTTGTTTTCAATTTATTTCCAAACAAAAAAACTTTAAATTATTATTAAATAGATGAGTTAAAAATCAAAGACTAAGTACATTTTAAAAAGCTAAAATTAGACCCAGAGTTCACATCACATACAAGAATTAACCCCCAATTGATTATGTTTCTAATTGTAAAAAATTACACCATGTATGTAACTAGAAGTTAATATGAATGCATTTATAATCTGAACATAGGGTATTGTTTTTTTTTGTTATTTATTTAATTAACAAATAGAAATTATATGTATTTATCATGTACAGCATGATGTTCTGAAATATGTATATATTATGGAATAGATAATTGAGCTTGTTAATATATGTATTACTTCATATTCTTACTTTTTGTGTGTGAGGAGAACACTTAACATTCTCTTAACAATTTTCAAGAATATAATACATTGTTATGAGTTATAGCCACCATGTTTTACAAAAGAGCTCTTGAATTTCTTTCTCCTATCTAACTGAAATTTTGTATCCTTTGACTAACATCTTCTTAGCCTCCTGCCCCTCCCACCATGAGCTCCTGGTAAACACCATTCTACTCTGTACTTTTATGAGATCAACTATTTTAGTGTTCACATATGAATGAGATCATGCATTATTTGTCTTTTTGGACCTGGCTTATTACACTTAACCCACCATGAGCTCCTGGTAAACACCATTCTACTCTGTACTTTTATGAGATCAACTATTTTAGTGTTCACATATGAATGAGATCATGCATTATTTGTCTTTTTGGACCTGGCTTATTACACTTAACATAATAGTCTCCAGGTTCATCCATATTGTCACAACTGACAGAATTTCTTTCTTTTTTAAAGCTGGATAGTATTCCATTGTGCATATATACCATATTTTCTTGATCCATTCATCTTGATGAACACATAGGTTTATTCCTTATCTTTGCTATTATGAATAATGCTGCAATGAACATGGGGGTGTAGATATCTCTTTGACATACTGATTTTGTTTCCTTTGGATACATACCCAATAGTGGGATTACTCAATTGGGAAGTGTTTTCTAAAATGTAAATTCAAGGGAAAAAATGAAGTGAGAAGGAAAGGTTATAACTGATAAAACTGAATCAATGAACATAAAATAAAACTTTAACATGATAAAAATAAACCATAAAATAGAAATCAACTGACAAACTAGGAGGAAAATATGTGCAATATGTAGACAGCAAATATCAGTATAATTTAAAATTCTTAAAAATTAAAGGAAAGAAGCAAAAACTGGTTTAGAAAAATGGGTACAAGATGTGAGAAAATTCACTAAAACAAACACAGCTTTTATAATATAAAACATTTTGAAAGTCATTCAGACAAACAAAAATATAGACAACATTCAGATGTCTTCTCACTGATTGAAATGGCAACAGGTAAAAGAAAACAATGGCAACATAGTCTGTTAGTAAGATAATGAAGTACCACTTACACATTGCTGATGAGAATGCAAATTGGTATAATAATATGAAGGAGAAATTGACAATATCTAATACAAACACAAATGTAACCTTTAGATCAGGCATCCCTCTTTCAGTACCTTACCCGAAAAATAACTGTCCATCTGTATGAAAAATCATATTAACAAGTCTATGCATTGTGACAGTATTTGAAATTAGAATATACAGTAAAATGACTTAAAAAAACCAACACATATGAGATTTAAAGAACACATTGTGGCACATTTTTAAAATGGTGTAATGTGAGCTGTAATAAAAATAGATATGAATTAATAGAATTAACGTGGAATAATTTAACAGATGACGTAGTGCAAAAAGCAAAATGCAAAACAGTGTCTATGGTCTGCTAGCTTTTATGCATGAAATAAAGGGAACAAATAAAGAATACACATATTTGCTAATTTGTGCAAAACAAAACAAACACACACATACACACTCATGAAGGATAAAACAGAAGCTGATGCAATCGGTCGCCTTCAGAGGGAAGTTGGAATGTGTGGATGAGAGAGGGTCAAAACAAATACGGTAAAAGAGATAAGGGAATAATATTTCTCTGAGTATAACACTTATATTAGTTTAACTTTTAGAACCAAGTTATGTTTTACATAATCAAAAAATATATATGTACCAATATCAAACATGGTAGAAAGTGGAATACAGAGACAAATGTACCTAACCATGCATTAAAGAAAAGATACAATCACATTGGCAAGATAGGGGAATTAACTCAAAACTCTTGAACAGAATAATCTGACTATATACTTTCAAGTTAAAGACAAAAAATAAGCAAACATTAAACTGTAGTTAGTAATTTATTTTTATCGAAGATGTTGACTAGTGATTGTGTAACTATTAATACTGTCTGCATATTGTAGCATTAAGGAATAAGTTAATGCATTCATAAGAATGATAACCACGGTCATTACTGTTGAAAAATGGTGCTACGTATCTGCAAAGAGAAAAGTCTAGGATCTTTTGTCTGCTGTTGGATATGAAGTGGAGGTGACTGAGGAACTAATGGGGCAAAGCTACCATCTGTAGTATTATGACTGAATGACTTTAAGTAGGACTCTCACCCAGGTGGAATGATACAGGGATACAGGGAACTCCTCCTTTCTGACTACTTTGAGCTGGGACACTGGCCTTTTTCCAGTCTTCAGAATCAAACAGAAACATTAGCTCTTCTTGGGTCTCTAACCTGCAGGTGTTCAAACTGGAATTTACACCATTGGTTCTCCTGGTTCTTAGGTTTTTGGACTTGGACTGGAACTACAACTACATATTAGTTCTCCCATGGGTCTCTACTTGCTGACTATAGGTCTTGGGATGTTTCAGCCTCCATAATCATGTGAGCCAATTCTGTATTATGAATCATATAAACACACACACACACACACACACACACACATACACATAGATACATAAACACTTATATATATAAATACACACACACACATACACATAGATACATAAACACTTATATATGTATAAATACACACACACACATACACATAGATACATAAACACTTATATATATATAAATACACACACACACACACACACACACACAAAACTATTGGCTCGGTTTCTCTGGAGCAGCTTGATTAATATGGATTTCCAATTTACCTAAGCCTATGAATTCTACATAAAACCAATATAGGTCCGGCATTTCCAAGTAACTCACTGTGGGCTGCTTTTTGGTCCATGTTTCTGTAAACGAACGAAACTACTGGAGTTTTTTATAACTCACTGAGCTGTAATGTTAAATATAGAATCTCTGCTTAGTGAGCCCATATCAATATAAATCCATAGCTTTAGATAAAGAGATATATCAATGATAGATACAGATCAACATCATGCATGTTTTTACATATGTAGTCCTATTTAAATCTGATTTCTAGCTCTGTACACTCAGAAGAGTCTAGAACCAATGACAGTGACACTCAGGAGCAATGAGAATAATTAGAGACTAAATCTTAATTTTTAAATATAATTCTTCATGAAAAGGAATGAAGGTTACTTGGAGAATTTGTAGGTAGAGTTAAGATTAGGCTTGGAAATATAAGAAAAAATATGCCATGATAGGAAGGTGGGATGTAGTCAAAAAATGATGGGGCCATGTCTAAAGGACAAATTACTGTGCCAGGAGTCAGCTTAAAGTTGCTCCCACTGTCCGAATGAGAGTAATTGATTATAGCTCATAGAATGAAATAAGAATACATCTAAACAAACAAATCCACAGATAAATAAAATGAGGGAAGGGAAATCTCTTCCTTGTAGAATGGCAAAAAAAAAAATGCAGGAGGAATGATGGAATTAGAAAATCATGATTTTGTATTCACCACAAATTTTTTTGAGAGTATTCTTATTAGTGGATAACAACATAATAGGTATTCATTTCAAGAGGAGTCAGATTTTATACTTTCACAATGTATTATCTTAACATTCTTTATAAAGGGCAAAAATACTAACTTTACAGAAAATAAAACTCACAGACACCATCTGTGAGTTTTATTTTCTGTAAAGTTAATTGATTTTAATATGGTAAATAATTGGTTTTAATATGGTAAATAAAGAAACACATTTATCAATTTCATGAAATATCTATGAAATTTTCTTTCATTTGAATTTTTTTTGCCAGCATTACTTCTTCTGAGACATTGTCTTAGTTGTCACAAAGAATTTTTTTACATATGTGAATAAGTTCACCTTCATTGAGTGCCCGTAACTACATATCTAGAGTCTCTTGAACAGCAGCAGTGTCAATATTCTTAAAATTAGCTCTTTGTTCTATAAGTACATTCAAATTTCACTTGCAGCGTTACCACTTTTTGATTCTTTGTGGCATTTTCATCTTTATTGGCCAATTCCCTCTTTCTGTTTTTTTTTGTTTTTATAAAATGATACATTACCAGGAGACAGAGAAGTTGCAAATACATGCTTTGCTGTCTGTGCATGAACCTAATAACAGATGTGAAGTGACCAATCACCAACAGAATTTGAAAAAAAGAGGTGTAGTTAGTCACTGATTATGATGTTCATCTGTTTTTATGTGGTGATTTGTGGACTGAAAAACTAGCAGCAAAGATTGTACTTTACACCTTTACTCATAGTTAATATACCAACTAAAATGTGAACTTCTTGTTAGGAAACTGTTGTTATTTAACTAAACTATGAAAACTGAAATTTGAGCATAACAGGATCTTGCAAAATGAGAACTGCTTGCATCTAAAATGTAAGCAAAATTTTAGAATTATTTCTTCAATTGGCTGCTGTCCAAAAAATATTCTCCTGTCCATTTGTGGAATGCCTCCATTGTGTGAGTTTTGTGGGAAATAGATCCAGGGATCCTCCTTTAGTAGAGAGCTGAATGTGACCAGACAGTAAATACCTCACCTGGGATGTTGACAGCTGAGACATAGATGGGTGAACCAAGCTTGGCCACACAGATGCTCTAAAGCAAGATTTGTAATTAGAGGAAATGACTTAAAGATTCAAATCATTTGGAGATGATGCAGAGTGGTCGTGCTGTTGACCAATAGCCATAGAGACTGTGTATTGAGGACTGTGAAGTTTTTGGAGGCAATGACACTGTTAACAAGAACCCAATGGTATCATCCAGGCAGGGCAGGCAGGCCAGGCCCATGAATAACTATGCTGTCCATTGTCTATTCCTTCAGCTATGCACATTTATTTTTGAGGCTAATTCTTCAGGCTATCTCTTTATTCTGTGAGCTTTTCTATATCCTCCCAATTCTATTTTCTCCTTAACAAATCCGTAATCATTATCAATAACTGTCATCATGCTGCATATAGAATGTCTCCCCATCTTAGCCTAGTTTTACTTTTTAATTTCTCATTTTGTAACATAGTAATTATGAAGAATTAATATATTTGTTGCTTGCAAATCAGTGCCTTTGTGCGGATTAAATCTATCTAGAATGTTTTTCCTTCTTTTTCTATCTCCTTTTCTCCAACCTCAACTTTTCACTTACATATTCACTGCTTTTCCTAAAAGGAAATTCTAAAAGTACAATCATTTCTGAAAATCTGTTTCTGAAGTCCTAACCAAAATGATGCTTTCACTTTTAAGGTAATTTCAATTTTTGTTCTAGTGTCCACCATAAAATGGATAAATGGAAATATTATCAGCATTAATTTTATATATTCAAAGCAGCCAAAAGTGCTTGATAAATTATAACAGTCAGTAAATGGTATTTATTACTATTAAACATATGTATATAAAATATGTATGTATATAAATATATATATAAATTATAAAAACCAATGCTTCATATTTAAAGAGGTTTCTTGTTCTACAGAAGTACTTTCCCACATCACCTCAAAGCCCCATTCCAAAAGGCTCTATCCCCCCATAGAGTTTTCCTCATTCCCCCAATTATTTTTTATTCCATTTCCTTCCCACTGACAGTCATCATCTAAGATATCTTTCAACAGCAAATACAAAGGCTTCCCACTCCATATAATTTCCCCAGAAATATAGTGTAGATTAATACACTTCTGGCAGTAAAACATGAAAAATTTTGGGCCACAAGTTTACAATAGTTGTTAGTGATTTTCACATTCTGAAATGACTACTGACTTAAATTACTGGAAGACTCAACCTAGGGGGTAAAACCCTTATCAACAATTCCTGGACTCTAATGTGGTTGTTGAGAGAAGATAATGAGCAGTGGAAAAACACCCCTGGCAAAATAAATTAAAGCCTCCTGGGATATATCCTAGCTTGGGATTTTGCCTAAGGCCAGCTTTGTTTTAATGCTGCTCTAGATATATTAGGAAATAGGTACCCGTTTTATCTCTTACCTTGGGAACCATTGGTAATGCTAAAGGCAAATATTAAGTAACGGTTCAGTTAACCTGTGAATGCTTCCCTGGGGATATTTTTGTTATTATTTTATGCAAGTTAAGATAGTGAGATGTAAAGACAAAACCGAAAGCAGAAGACTGACTTCTATTTTTGTTTACATTTTGACTTCTTTTTTTTTGTCTCTAGTTTCACATTATTGGTAATTTATTTAATCTTTAACTCTGAAATATAAATTAAGAAGCTTAGATGTTCTTTTGGTCCATGAGTGTCTTCCCTAACTTTTTCAGACAGTCTAGATTCAATTACATGCGATGAAAAAAGTGATAGCAATGATGAAATTAATGAAAGATTTTATGACAGACTGCAGATATGCTTATAGAAAACAATATACTAAAATTAGGGTCATATATTGTTTATAAATATGTAAATCCATGAAGCTTCAAATGTTCTTCCCAATTGAATACACATCAGTTCCACCCAACTAAATCCAAATTTAACTAAATCCAATGCCTAACTAAATCCAAATGAGAACTATGATGCTCTGTTTCCCCAGCCATGTAACATAAAATACTCTTATATTTTATTAGGTTAGATAATCACAGAGAAAGTAAAGCTTGTACTTATTAGCTAGATCTGTAAGTGGGTTTAGAGATATTTCTATTTTCAGATCACCTAGAAAATCTGATGAAAACATGAACTTTGCTGTTTGGAGCACTCATGGGGCGAGGTTCAGGAGCTTGATCATGTAACCCTCTGGGGTGATGAAAGATCCATGCTCCATGAAAGTGGGAGGATAAGCAATTGTGAATAAAAGTATATCATACGTTATTGCTAGCCATCCATTCTTTGACACAACTAACCAACTTCTCCTCAAAATCTTCTTGTTAATGGGCCTCATCTTTGTTTACCTGAGTAATTTATTATTTTTCAGCAAAACAAAATTAAATATCAGTATGCTGTGGGAAATAAATATGGTCCTGTCTATAAGCAAAAATAAATGTAATGTAGCACATAATTGAAAATGAATTCAATTGTATATTAGTAAAAAAAAAGTAAATGATATATATTCGTGAAGTTATGATAGACATACATCTTTGTGATATTAACATAAATATGATTTGTCTTACTCTACTCTTCAAGCTAACGTTATATAATTCACAGATTATTTACTGTACTTAAATTTATCAAATAATTTTTAATAGGATATTAATTCCTACTATGCGCTGATGTATTTAAAACATTATTTAATGCGTATAACAATATAATTTGGCTGACAGAAAACAAAATATTCTTTCAATGTTACTTAAAATATGTGGAACTTGTTTTTATATTCCGATTTATAGGTCAAACGGCAAGAGTTTATACATTGCCATTTTGAGATTCCATGAAACTACAGCCATGAGCATTAAATAAAAGAAATATAAATTTTTATAGGACTTTAGTATTTTCTTTCCATTTAAACACAAAACTAAAGTGTATAATATTATTAGTAAAAACAACAAGTTTACATTTTGACAAGGAACTGCTTGTAACTCTTTAATTCTTCAGTTTTTGTGATCACAAATTCCACACAAGATACATGCCATAGCAGATTTAAACAAAAGTTTTATTTTTATGTAAGCAATATAAAGCACACTAAATTTTAAATGTATTAAATCTTTGAAAATGATTCTAGGCAGTACTTAATTATAACATTCAATTTTTTTAAAAGAAGATAGTAACAATTAATATGCCAAACAGTTAAAATTTAAATTAATTGTAAAACTTTGGATAATGCCAAGTTTTCCATATTTACAGATAAATTGGAGAAACAATTTTACACTCCAAGAGATGTGTCGTGTATAATAGTGCTAATGAGGACTTCTGGTTACGATGGCAGGGTGAGCTAAATTAGAAGAAATAGCTGTTTCATTAAAGAAACAAAAAATACTGGCCGGACGCAGTGGCTCATGCCTATAATCCCAGCACTTTGGGAGGCCGAAGCGGGTGCATCACCTGAGGTCTGGAGTTTGAGACCAGCCTGGCCAACATGATCAAACCTCATTTCTACTTAAAATACAAAAAATTAGCTGGGTGTGGTGGTGGGCGCCTGTAATCCCAGCTACTCAGGAGGCTGATGCAGGAGAATTGCTTGAATCCAGGAGGCGGAGGTTGCACTGAACCAAGATTGCACCATTGCACTCCAGCCTGGGCAACAAGAACGAAACTCTGTCTCAAAAAAAAAAAATGCTGGATAATTTCAAGTTTTAAAAAATGTGGAAGTAGAAAAAATTACTATGAACATTCCAGCTGCCAAAACTCAGATCAGATGAGCACAAGTTGGAGCTACCTAGCTCATGAGATATCAAATGGTATGTAAGACAATGATTAGGGAGTTGAGGTTTTATTACAATCAGATGATAAGAGATAATTCCTAGCCTCCTGCCAAAATAGAAAGGTAACTGTGTGAAGTAGATGTGAAAACTTCTGTCAAATCTGTGAAACAGAGATTATAAATTCTTTATCCTCTATTCTTCAGAGGTTGCAAATAAGCTTACTGACTGGAACCTGGAGGTGAGGTGGAGTGGGAGAACTTTCACTTTCCAAAATCTATAATAAAATACAGATCTCAGTAAACCTATGGCAGACCCGTGATGTTGGTGAAATTAAATTATAAAAATTTTCATCTATAAATATTGACTTAAAATCATATATCAATGATTAATCAGTGAAGTTTAAAATACCAACAATAATATGGAATATGATAGAAAATAGTATAAAGGTTTGTAAAGAGATGAAAATAGAGCTACTATGTGATCCAGCAATCTCTTTCTGGCTACCCCCTAAAGAAGATAAAATCATCACCATGTAAAGATATTTGCACCTTCATGTCCATTGCAGCATTGTTCACAATAGGCAAGATATGAGAACCACCTAAAAATCTAAATGTTCATTGACAGACAAATGGATAAAGAAAATGTGGTGTGTATATATATGTATATATACGTATATATGTACCACATATATGTGTATATATGTATATATGTACCACATATATACGTATATATACAACACACACACACACACATATATATGTGGAATGATATGGAATAATATTCACAGTTTAAAAAAAGCAAATTCCATTATTTGCCACAACATGGGTGGACTTGGAGGAATTTATGCTAAGTAAAATAAGCCAGACACAGAAAGAAAAATATTGCATGATGCATAATTCCACTTATATGTGGAGTATATGTTTTATAACAGCTCAAATACTCAGAGATAGTGGGGTGGAGGTGGGAGTGAGGGAAGAGAAAATGGGAAGATGTGGGTCAAAGGATACAAAAAAACATATATATAGGATGAAAAAAATCTAGAGATCTGATATACAACATGAATACTAAAGTTAATAAAGTAGCATTGTATTAGAGAGTTTTGTCAATTAAGTAGAGTTTAGCTGCTCTTGTCACAAAAATGTAACTAGTTAGATGATAGATACGTTAATCTACTTCACTTGTAGTAATCATTTTGCTATCTATATGAGTTCTATAATATCATGTCATAAACTTCAAATACACACAATAAAATCTATTTAATAAACATGAAATATGGGAGGATAGAAGTTGGAATTAAAATATTCAATTTTTGAAATATAAAATGACTGAATTATTTTATACATGTTTAGAATAGGTGTGAAACATTCATGGTAATGAAAAGAAAAACAGTAGAATGTCAAATTCAAACCCAATGCAGAGAAAACATAGAAGAAAAGAAGAACTAAAGTCCCAAAATATAATAGAAGAAAAGAAGGAAGAAGACTGAAGCAAAGAAAAATATCACAAAGTATTCAAAACATATAGACACATATATCAAATTATGTTAGTAATCACAGTATGAAACTTACTATTCAAAGATAAAATAATATTTGTCTCAAATTATTTCATAAATATATGTTTTTTTAAAAAATAATTTGATGTTGTTAAGTACAAGTTTGATTATATGGGAAAAAATAAATTGAAATCACTTCCAAAAGAAAAAATGATTTTGTGTGTGAGTCAGAAGTTGGAAAAGCCCTGTAAACAAGAATTGTAAAACTTTGGGTCCGTTTTCCTCTCAGGGACTCCATGAATCCCTTGAAATTAAATACTAGTATAAAAGATATGTTTATACTTATAAGTGCATTCATTTATTTATTTTTGGGTGTGAATCCAGAGTTTTTGTCAGATTGTTTTAAGTATTGCAACATAACAAAGGAAAATAATGATTGCTATAAATGCAGTATTTGAAACACTGGTTGCTAATATGAGACAACATTTAACTACAAAAAGATGAGGCCAAGTCATTTCTAAAATAAAGTTCTGCTCACCACCACTTAACAAATGTTAAGGGCTTAGAATACTCATGTTTAATTTATTCTCCAGTTATAATTATTTAGGTTGTTTGTAGAACACACTTTAAGTGTACTGTTTTAGAGCTACAGAAGTTTGCTTTGTTATAATCTGGTATGATTAATTGACAGAAGATGTGTTATAATAATTTTGTACAAATTGTTATGATAGTCTAAAAAGTATGAAGAAAACAAATGCCAGAATAAGAGAATTCTGATTTCAGCCTTTGCCCTTTTTTTTCTGCTGTTAGATGAGCTGCTATGGGAAAATTTAAAAAGGGGATATCTATAAACCTATCATCTCTCTTTACTTTATTTTTATTTATCTAGTTAATAAGCCTTTATGGAGATGTTTCTACCTACCATGCACTCTGTGTGGTGCCAGGGATATAAATTAGTAAACAAAATCAGAAAGCTTTCATTTCCATTTAAATATAATGAGAAAGACAAGTTTTAATTTTGTATGTAAAGGTCTGATAACTATATGTGTTTAATTATTTAATGCATGATTATTGCATGTCTGAGGTTTTATTTTTACTTCGAGTTAGGAGTTTCAAAGTTATTCCTCCCTAGGCTGATGTCTTAACTTATAATTTTGCCTCTCCTCACAATTCTCTCAATTAACTATAGACAAATCTTATGAGTTTTGTTGTTGTTGTTTTGTTTTTATTTTTTTTCCTCAGAGAAGGATGAAGAACTGAATTGGAGGATTATAGGGAGAAAGTAGGATAAGAGATTTTCTTTGTCTCAGTGAGTAACAATAATAAATGTTACTGACATTTGTTAATCACTTAGCATATGTCAGGCACAGAGCTAAATGCCACACATACATCATGAAAGACACACAGGTTAATAACCACCCAGTGTCTCATAGAAAGGAAGAGGACATTTGGGATCTGAACTTTGGAAATTAACTTCAGGCTCTCAGTTCTTCAAAACTCTGCAAGACTGAAAGAGGTAAATTAACCAATAAACAACCATGTCCCTGACAGCAAGGTTTTCTTTTTCTAAATTTATCAGTTGCCAATGACCAGTAGTTAGTTTAGTAATATTAAAATAAAAGTAAAAACACTAGAAAAATAAACTTTAAAAGATGTAAAGTAGAAATCTACCTTTTATTATTATATTTAACAGAAATACTTTATCAAAAAACTAAAAATTGAATCATAATTTATCTTCATTTTTCAAATTGATAATAAATTTTAAAAATATCTTGTCAAGGACTTGCAACAATAATTTGCAAATTAGCACCACTCCAGAAACCCATCTTTGAGTTACACTGCCCTATATCCATCCCATGTCATAGGTATTTATATTTGTGTGTGACATATATATATTTCTTCATTGGAGATTAGCTGAGAATCAAGAAAAATATATGCAAGTTTGTATAAATCTTAGGATAAAAGACATCCATATGTGGAAATTTTACTAATTATAGGCATTTTCTAAAATGATTTTTGAAATCTCACTTAGCCCTACATAATTTGGAAAAATCAATAAACACTAAGCTAGGAAAATGAGAAAGGAGTTTCTTAGCATAGTTTTTTTCCCCCCAATTCCTAAATGCATCTGTACTTGAGATAGTTATGAGTGAAGAAACTCACTTCTCTAACGAGACACTGAATGGATACCCCAAATGAAAAGCCTAGTTCAGAGAAAACACCACTGTGCATTGTTTAGCCTATTATTTTTACTTTCTGGAGATATACGTGTATTTGGTTTCAGCAAGTGTGAACAAGCTCTAACAATAAATTTATAATACCTTGTGGAACTGTCTTTGTAGCCCATGAGCTTCAGAATGTCATCTACGTTGTCTTGCTGGTAATCCTCATATGGGTAGTCTTTCTCACAAAACAGCTGTAGGGACATGACAACATTGTTTTTGCTGTCAGTCATCAAACATAATTTTCAAGTCTGTTTTGTGTCTATCTGGGTATTAGAATTTTAAAAATGTTATTGTGATCTTGGGGAATGCATGTCCTAGAAGACTTGTGTGGAACACATTTTATAATTATTACATATAAGTAGGTATGTGAATGCAACAGAACAATTTAAAAGAATCAAGGATTTTTCTAGATTGCCATTTTATATTACAGTTTAGTAGAAGAGAAGATTTTCAGGTTGTCCTTGAAAAAAATAATTCTGATTTTATCAATTCATAATTTGTAGACAGAAGCACACTGAAGATGATATAGTTTCTTTTAAAACTGATGAAACGATAGGTAATTTTGATTTAAAAATAAGTTAATTTATATAAGACGAGATTTAGAAGGGAACTTCCTAAACAGAATATAAGGAATGACTGTATTAAATTACTAGCATAAAAAGTGTGAAATAAAACTTTTAAAGTGTTTCCAAAGGTATTATTTTAATAGTATTTTATGCAATCTATATTTTATCTAAGTATAATTTAATCCCAAATGATATATGGTGAACATTGAGAATACTCCTGATAGTGCTTTGAGGAAAACACTGTAAGAATAACAACATGAAGCAACTGAATAATGTAAAAAATTGTGATGGCATTTTTAAAAATAATCAATCGAATTTATTTTTAAACAGTTTTAAGCTAACAGAAAAATTGAGCCACAAGTAGAGTTCCTGTATATTCTTTCTTCTCACCTCCCAGTTTCCCCTATTATCAGCATAATCCATTGTGTGATTGATGAACCAATATTGATATGTAATTAACTAAAAGCCCCAGTTTAAATTAGGATTCGTTCCTTCTGTTGTACACTTCTATGTGTTTTCACAAATGCATCATGTATAACATGTATAACATCATGTATCCAACATTATGGGATAAAACAGAATTGTTTCACTGCCCTAAAATTTTCCTGTACTCCCCGACTCCCACCACCATACATCCCTGGTCTTCACATATCCTCCCACATTTTTGGCAACCAGTGATTTTTCTACTGTTTCAATAGTTTTGCCTTTTCTAGAGTTTTATATAATTGGACTTGACCAACAGAGACCTCTCAGTTAACTAAACCTTAGACAGATTTTTTCCTTACTATGAGCCCCTTGACTTTCTTTTTGTTAGCGCATTTACTTTAGAAACCTGGTAATTGTAAATTGTCTCTCTGTCCTTTTGAGTAGATTTAAATCTTCTTCCAGCCTCAGTTTAACAATCCAGGAAATGTCTTTATTGAGAACCTGAGAATCATCCCTTTCAAATATAAACGTGGAAGAGGATTGCACCTCTATCTCTCAGTCTCTTTGGGAGGGTAAGGGGCCTACCGATTAGCAAACACAGATGGGCCTAATCACAGCAAAAATCCTTTGCAAACTCAAGTATAACTCAATGTGCTGAAGACATCTCTTTGATCAACCTCCTTGCTATTGTCTTCCAATACTTTTCCATCAAACCACCCCTTTGTTTACAAATCCTTTTGACTTTTGTTTTAGCAGAGTTGAATTCGGTCTCTCTACTCTGTTGAAATAATTGAGAATAGAGTCTTTTTTGCTATTACCTTTATCCCTTGCAATTGTTATATTGACAGAATCATATAATGTGGTCTTTTAGACTTGCTTCTTTTACTTTGCAGTACACATTTATAGTTTCTTCATGTCTTTTCATGACTCAATCAATTTTTTTCACAGAATAATATGTCTTTATTTAAATGTATCATGTTGGTTCATCTGTTCAACTATTGAAGGGCATTTTAGTTGCTTTTAATTTTTGTCCATTAAGAACAAAACTGTCATAATTATTAACATGCAGGTAGTAGCTGGTTATTTCTCTTCCCCAGGTTGACTAGGCTCTGGTAAAACTCAAGTCAGTTAGGTTCTGCTAAAATAATTTCCCTTTAGGGAAGACCTTTATTGAGGAGAACATAGTGCTCTGGGCTTACTAGAAAATGTTACTTCTTTACTCCCTCTGTTGGAATTGCAAAGAGATTTTTTTCCCTGATCTTCACCTTAAGAACTCAGTGAGAATCCTGCTGGTAAAACTCACAAAAGTGTGGGGATCTCTATAATGTTGAGCACCCTGGAAGTTTTTATTTCTCAAGGTGGGCCATATATGTCTCTAAAAATTATTCACTTAACCTTTTACATGTACCTACCAGTTGCCTGCTCCAGCAACAGCTTGTGGTCTTCGTGAGCTGTGGTTCTCTATTTGTATCTGTTTGTATAGTTTTGAGAGCAGTAGTTAGTCCTGTGGCCTCAATTCTCTAATAGTTCTAAAATGAGTTGATTTTTTAGTTTATTCAGCATTTTGTTTCTTGTGATGGGGACACAACTGATGACTTCCAAGTTTGTTACATGTCTGACTAGAAACAGGAAGTTAGCTGACATTAAAATAAAAATGAAAGTATTATAAATTACTTTAAAATCATCCTGTATCCTTAGTAAACACTAAAAAGTGAATGAAATCAGTTAATATTGCAGAATGTTATTGTAAATGTTTAGTCAAGTTTTTCTTAAGAATACCTGAATGAACAAGAGGTATATCTAAATTGAAAATAACATATATTAGTCTATTCTCAAACTGCATGAATAAATACCCAAGACTAGGTAATTTATACAGAAAAGAGGTTTAATTGACTCACAGTTCCACATGGCTGGGGAGTCCTCAGGAAACTTACAATTATAGCAGAAGGGGAATCAAACATGTCCTTCCTCACATGGCAGCAGCAAGGAGAAGTGCTGAGGAAAAGGGGGAAAAGCCCCTTCTAAAACCATCAGATCTCATGAGAAGTCACTGAGTATCATGAGAACAGCATGGGGGAAATTGCCTCCACAGTCCAGTCACTTGCCACCAGATCCCTCCCACGACATGTGGAGATTATGGGAACTAAAATGCAAGATGAGATTTGGGTGGGTGCATGGCCAAATCATATAATTCCACCCGTGGCCCCTCCCAAATCTCATATCCAAACATTTCAAAACAAAATCATGCATTCCGAACAGTCCTCCAAAGTCCTAACTTATTTCAACATTAAGTCAGAAGTCCAAGTCCAAAGTCTTATCTGAGACAAGGCAAGTCCCTTCCATCCAGGAGCCTGTAAATCAAAAGGAAATTAGTTATTTCTTAGATACAATGGGGGTACAGGCATTAGATAAATACATTGTATTAGTTCATTCTCATGCTGCTAGTAAAGGCATGCCAGAGATGGTAATTTATAAAGGAAAGAGGTTTAATTGACTCACAGTTCAGCATGGCTGGAAGAGCTTCAGGAAACTTACAATCATAGTGGAAGGGGAAGCAAACTAGTCCTTCACATGGCAGCAGAAAGGAGGAGAAATGAGCAAAGCAGGAAGCCCCTTATGAAACCAAAAGATTTTCTGAGAACTTACTCACTGTAACAAGAATAGCATTGGGGAACTGTCCCCATTATTCATTTACATCCCACCAGATCCCTCCCACAACATGTGGGGATAATGGAAACTACAATTCCAGATTAGATTTGGGTGGAGAAAAAGCCAATCCCATATCATACACCCATTCCAAATGGGAGAAATTTGCAAAACAAAGGGGCTGCAGGCCCCATGCAAGTACGGAATCCAATAGGGCAGTCATTAAACCTTAAAGTTCCAAAATAATCTCCTTTGACTTCATGTCCCACATCCAGGTCATGCTGATGCAAGAGGTGAGCTCCCACAGCCTTGAGAAGCTCCACCCCTACATTTTGCAGGGTACAGCCCCACTCCTAGCTGTTTCCATGAGCTGGCATTCAATGTCTGTGGCTCTTCCATGTGCACAGTACAAACTGTCAGTGGATCTACCATTCTGGGGTCTGTAGAATGGTAGTCTTCTCCTCAAAGCTCCACTAAGCAGTGTCCCAAAGGGGACTCTGTGTGGGGGCTCCAACCCCATATTCCCCTTCTGTACTGCCCTAGCAGAGGTTCTCCATGAGGTCTCTACCCCTGCAGCAGACTTCTGCCTGGACATCTAGGCATTTCCATACATCCTCTGAAATCTAGGCAGAGGTTTCCAAACCTCAGTTCTTGACTTCTGTGCACCTGCAGGCCCAACACCAGGTGTAAGCCACCAAGGCTAGGGGCCTGCACCTTCTGAAGCAATGGCCCAAGCTGGACTTTGGCCCATTTTAGCCACAGCTGAAGCTGAAGCAGCTGGGATGCAGGGCACCACATCCTGAGGTTGCACAGAGTACGGTTCCCTGTCCCTGGCCTTGTCCCACCATTTTCCCCTCCTAGGCCTCTAGGCCTGTGATGGGAGGGGTTGCTGTGAAGGTCTCTGACATGCCCTGGAGACATTTTGCCCATTGTCTTGGTGATTAACATTTGGCTCCTCATTATTTATGCACATTTCTGCAGCGGGGTTAAATTTGTCCCCAGAAAATATGACTCTTTTCTATTGCATTGTGAGGCTGCAAATTTTTCAAACATTTGTCCTCTTGATTCCTCTTGAATGCTTTGCAGCTTACAAATTTTTTTTGCCAGATACCCTAAATCATCCCTATCAAGTTCAAAGTTCCACAGATCTCTAGGGCAGTGGCAAAATGTGGCCAGTCTCTTTGCTAACGTATACCAAGAGTTACCTTTACTCCAGCTCCCAACAGTTTCCTCATCTCCATCCGAGACCACCTCCACCTGGATTTAATTGTCCATATCACTATCAGCAGTTTGGTCAAAGCCATTCAACGAGTCTCTAGGAAGTTTCAAACTTTCTCACATCTTCCTCTCTTCTAAGTCCTCCAAATCTCTAGGGAGTTTCAAACTTTCCTACGTTTTCCTGTCTTCTGAGCCCTCCAAGCTGTTCCAACCTCTGCCTGTTACTTCCAAAGTTGCTTCCACATTTTCAGGTCTTTACATCAGCTCCCCACCACCTTGGTACCAATTTTCTGTATTAGTCCCTTCTCAGCTGCTTGAAGAAATATCTAAGACTGGGTAATTTGTAAAGAAAAAAAAGTTTAATTGCCTTATAGTTCCATGTAACTAGGGAGGCCTCAGGAAACTTACAATCATGGTGGAAGGGGAAGCAAACACATTTTTCTTCACAAGGCAGCAGGAAAGAGAAATGCCAGCAGCAGAGAAAATGCTAGATGCTGATAAAACCATCAGATCTCGTGAGAACTCACGATCACAAGAACAACATGGGGCAAACCTCCCCAATGATCCAATCACTTTCCACCATGTCCCTCCCACAACATGTGTGGATTATGGAAACTACAATACAAGATGAGATTTGAGTGGGGGCACAGCCAAACCTTATAATGCTTCCATGGAAAGGAGGATAACTTTTTGATATTTAAAAACAAGTAACATGTTATGTGACCTTCAGGTAACTGAACATGAGTTTTTATTTTCTTATAAATATTTAAAAAAAATCTAGACTATAAATCCATGACAATAGTCAAAGATCTATTAGTTTCTGTGGGTGATATTTCTATATGCTGTCCTTTCAGAGAACAGCTTATCTATTTTGTTACTAAAATACTATATTTGAGGAATAACTACAAACAGTTAAAATTCTTTTCTTTTCTCCCCAATTTTCAGGTCTACTTTTCTTCATTCTTCTTTGAGATAGTTTACTTGGCACTTTTACTATTTATAGACGAAGCTAAATATGGATGGATAAAATGTTAACACAGGAAAGCAAAACATTTGGAAGAAAAATAGATCAGATGTTTAAACTCATAGCTAAGGAAACTATATAAAGCCCTGAGGTTATGGACAAAGGAAATAAAACAAAAACAAAAACATAAACAAAAGATAAAGCATGAGCATGATAGATAAATTAACTGTAATATTTTTAAACCCCCAATTTTTTCTTCTTCAGAGTTATCATAGTAAATATATTTATAATATTATTAGCCCTTGATTTCACCTATAATGTGACTCACAAACCTTTAATTCACATTCATTTATGGTTTATTTGCCTCAGGGGAACAATGGCAAAAGATAATATTCACACAGACACACACTCTTAAATACACAATTACAGAAAGAAGTTTACATTCAAATATGTATTTTCCCATTCTGCGTATTTTTCTTTTTCATTTATTTGTTTTATGTTTGAACTTTTGTGAGGGGAGCAATTTTATTTATATTACTGCAGAAATCGTTAATAAGCTTAGTGCTTAATACCTAAAACTGAACCTTATTTGTGTAGAAATTCTAGCAGCTGTAGATTAATCTTATACATCAAATAACACAAACTACATTATACATCTCCTTCATAGACAAATAATGCAACATAAGCTTTAAATTAACACTTGAAATATATATATATTAGAAAAATATTTTTCCAATTTTTCAATCAAATAACATTACATTAACTGTAATATATGAATGCTTTAGGAGGTTTTCCAGTAACTGCTGTACAAACAGGCTATATTAGAAATTATTTTCATTCCCTCTAGTGAACCTCAAAGGACTAACCCTTTTTCTGCTTTATTCTGTTTTCTCTTGATTTAAATATCACCTCTATTGAGAAGAGAGTCACTAACCACTCTTTACCATATTTTAAAAGAAAAGGCAATAATGATTTAGGGAAAGGAGCAGTAAAGGTACGTTATAAATTGAGATTGAATTTTTAATGGTTTGTAGTATAGGATATTTCAAAACAGCTAATCAGCTCTTACTAAGAGTGTGTCCATTCTATAGTAAAGGAGATTTCCAACTTGGCTTGCTTACCTATGGCATCAGAATCTTGACTGCAAATCGTTACTTGAGTTCTGTGGATTTATATTTCCTTCCTTAACAATGCTTGGAGGGATTTCTTAACTTTTTACTTTGGCACTACCTTGACAAACCAAACAAAACAAACCGAAAAAAAAACAACATAAAATATGTTGTTAACCAGAATGTTGAAATAACTTATGTATTGATGTGTTGATGATATTTATAAACAGCAAGTAGAATAACTACATTTATAAAAACTTAAATTTTTAAAAAGCAGAGTACTCAGATTTACTTCCAGCATCTCTTTTAAGGCATAGTAATTAGTTGCTGCTACAGCAGTTACACACACACACACACACACACACACACACACACACACACACACAAAATATTCGTGACTAAAAACAGTGGTCGTTTATTCCTTGAGGATTGATAGCATGAATTGGGCTTGGCTCTACTGGATTTGATTGGGAACTTCTCCCAATCAAGGTCAGGTCCACATTTGGTTGGGCCTGACTGAGCTCCACATGTCTTCTCATGTTATTATCATAGCAGAGGACCAGCACTTAAGAATGGATCTAGGTGGCGGTGCTGAGTCAAACCATGCAATGCCATTTTAAATTATAGTGTAGACATGTAATACATTACATCAATTTGGAGGCCATTAGCTGAAACAAATTATGTGGCTAGCTCAGAATCAGTGGGGTGGGGAAATATAGTCTTCTTGCAGACAGGCATGGCAGTGATAGGTAGGAAATTAACACATGTGAACAGAGTGTGAACAACTGCAAACAAGAATTAGTATAATCACATAATCTGGTGTAAGACAGGTCTTGTTTAGATCTAATACATGGTATTATATTATGCAATATTTTTCTATTTCAGATTATTCTAGTGTGTGTAAAAATTGGGTTTTGCCTACTGATTTTGTCTACTATTATTTTTTAAACCCCAACAGCAGAGCTCTTGATGTCTCAACTGTAGGTCTGTTTTCTTTGATTATACCTATAAAACACTTTCAATTATGTCCCTAATGTGTTCAGACATGCACATGTGCAATGGTGCACACACAGACACAAACACATACACACAATTCTGAAGAATAAGATAGTTTAATCTTTTTAAAAATGACCTATAAAAATTTCTTTTGTCTCTGAACCAGGGAATGACTTTTCTAATTCTCTCTTAGTCCTAGTATGCTGATACTCTCTGTCCTCACTAAGTTGCACACAGCGCTGATAAAAGCTCTATAATCTGAACGTTGTTTTTTTGAAGGATACCAAGCTGCTTTCTACTATGCATATGACAATAAGGAATTCATTCACTCTACAAGAGTTCTTGACTTTATTGTACTGCCTGTGGTGTAATATCAAATATTTTCTTTGACTTCAGGTTTTCTGATTAACCATGTAATGGTTATCTTTGTTTGTACCAGAAGAGCCACCAATTAAACCTAGATAGAATATTACAGATCCAGAGAGCTAGCTTGTTAGTTAAATAAGAGCCAGGAAAGATTAGTGGGCTGAAAAAAAGCATCCACAGGAGAGTTCTATGACACTTGGGTAGGATAAATTGCTAAAAGACAGAACTTTGTGCAGTCAGGTAGAATGGGGGCTTAACCTGTCATAACATGCACATTGAAGTTAATGTGACCTCATTAAGTTACACTGGATATATAGCCTAAGTATGTCACAGACTGCTGAGTTTCAGTTATAGCAGATATACAAGGTAAAGGCCAGTATACTGATGTTAAAAGCCATACAGAGTTCTCATTATTTTTGTTCAAGCAATTGCTTATAAAATGTCTAGAGAAGACATGATAAAATTATGAGGACATCGGATTTGTGGGTTTCCTAGGGGCAAGCATCAATCTCATCCTAGGTAAGATGCATTCTAAGCACATTTATTATAATTGAATTGGGTAATCTTATCTGGAACATTAGAGCTCCTTTGAGCATTGCCATTTCACACACATAACTCTATATTTATCCCTTTCTGAATCTTTAGCTTATTTGCTTTGCTCATCTTATAGGAGTGGTCTAGTGTATCTACCTGTCTATCAATGTAGCATGCATTCTCACATATGCTTATATGTATATGTAAATGTATGTATAGGATTGTCAGTTTCCATTAATGGCACACTGTATCATCATCCTAATTTGCACCTTGTTGCATATTGATACAGTCAGTAATTTACCAATTAAATAATCTTGGGATATTGAAATAATTATTGAAAGGCATAAAGTTATGAATTTCAAGGATGAACTGCATTCTATTTCATCAGATAAATAGAAACAGCATTTCTCAATACATAGGTATATGTCTATGTACGCTTGCACATTCCATAATAGCAGGCATGGGGGTTGCCTGACCATTTTCAAACTAAAGATTTTTTAAATCTTTTTTAACAGAAGGATTTATTAAACTGTTAGTAGATGAGTATGATGCACATGGAAGACTTGAGTCTTTTGGTTACTATAATTTATTCAAATACTCAGAAAGAATGCAAAGGAGAGTGCATATAATGATTCTCTTTTTTTCTTTTTGAGATGGAGTTTCACTCTGTCGCCCAGGCTGGAGGGCAGTAATGCAGTCTCACCTCACTGCAACCTCTGCCTCATGTGTTCAAGTGATTCTCCTGCCTCAGCCTCCCGAGTAGCTGGGATTATAGGTGTGCTGGCGCATGCCTGGCTGATTTTTGTGTTTTTGGTAGAGACAGGGTTTCAGCATGTTGGCCAGGCTGGTCTCTAACCCCTGACCTTAGGTGATCCACCCACCTTGGCCCCCCAAGGTGCTATGATTACAGGTGCTAGCCATCACACTCGGCTGATTCTATCTCATTAAACCCTTGAAAAATTTACTGCTTCATGAAGGTAAAATTAACAATGTATGCCTCATATTTCAAGTGTACAATCTGATAAATGTTGACATATGTACACACTAGTGAAATCATAATCACAATCAAGAAAACATACAGTACCATGCTGTTTTGGTTACTGTAGCCTTGTAGTATAGTTTGAAGTCAGGTAGTGTGATGCCTCCAGCTTTGTTCTTTTGGCTTAGGATTGACTTGGCGATGCGGGCTCTCTTTTGGTTCCATATGAACTTTAAAGTAGTTTTTTCCAATTCTGTGAAGAAAGTCATTGGAAGCTTGATGGGGATGGCATTGAATCTGTAAATTACCTTGGGCAGTATGGCCATTTTCACGATATTGATTCTTCCTACCCATGAGCAAGGAATGTTCTTCCATTTGTTTGTATCCTCTTTTATTTCCTTGAGCAGTGGTTTGTAGTTCTCCTTGAAGAGGTGCTTCACATCCCTTGTAAGTTGGATTCCTAGGTATTTTATTCTCTTTGAAGCAATTGTGAATGGGAGTTCACTCATGATTTGGCTCTCTGTTTGTCTGTTGTTGGTGTATAAGAATGCTTGTGATTTTTGTACATTGATTTTGTATCCTGAGACTTTGCTGAAGTTGCTTATCAGCTTAAGGAGATTTTGGGCTGAGACGATGGGGTTTTCTAGATAAACAATCATGTCGTCTGCAAACAGGGACAATTTGACTTCCTCTTTTCCTAATTGAATACCCTTTATTTCCTTCTCCTGCCTGATTGCCCTGGCCAGAACTTCCAACACTATGTTGAATAGGAGCGGTGAGAGAGGGCATCCCTGTCTTGTGCCAGTTTTCAAAGGGAATGCTTCCAGTTTTTGCCCATTCAGTATGATATTGGCTGTGGGTTTGTCATAGATAGCTCTTATTATTTTGAAATATGTCCCATCAATACCTGATTTATTGAGAGTTTTTAGCATGAAGGGTTGTTGAATTTTGTCAAAGGCTTTTTCTGCATCTATTGAGATAATCATGTGGTTTTTGTCTTTGGCTCTGTTTATATGCTGGATTACATTTATTGATTTGCGTATGTTGAACCAGCCTTGCATCCCAGGGATGAAGCCCACTTGATCATGGTGGATAAGCTTTTTGATGTGCTGCTAGATTCGGTTTGCCAGTATTTTATTGAGGATTTTTGCATCAATGTTCATCAAGGATATTGGTCTAAAATTCTCTTTTTTGGTTGTGTCTCTGCCAGGCTTTGGTATCAGAATGATGCTGGCCTCATAAAATGAGTTAGGGAGGATTCCCTCTTTTTCTATTGATTGGAATAGTTTCAGAAGGAATGGTACCAGTTCCTCCTTGTACCTCTGGTAGAATTCGGCTGTGAATCCATCTGGTCCTGGACTCTTTTTGGTTGGTAAACTATTGATTATTGCCACAATTTCAGCTCCTGTTATTGGTCTATTCAGAGATTCAACTTCTTCCTGGTTTAGTCTTGGGAGAGTGTATGTGTCGAGGAATGTATCCATTTCTTCTAGATTTTCTAGTTTATTTGCGTAGAGGTGTTTGTAGTATTCTCTGATGGTAGTTAGTATTTCTGTGGGATCGGTGGTGATATCCCCTTTATCATTTTTTATTGCGTCTATTTGATTCTTCTCTCTTTTTTTCAATGGCAACAAAAGCCAAAATTGACAAATGGGATCTAATTAAACTGAAGAGCTTCTGCACAGCAAAAGAAACTACCATCAGAGTGAACAGGCAACCCACAACATGGGAGAAAATTTTTGCAACCTACTCATCTGACAAAGGGCTAATATCCAGAATCTACAGTGAACTCAAACAAATTTACAAGAAAAAAACAAACAACCCCATCAAAAAGTGGGCGAAGGACATGAACAGGCACTTCTCAAAAGAAGACATTTATGCAGCCAAAAAACACATGAAAAAATGCTCATCATCACTGGCCATCAGAGAAATGCAAATCAAAACCACTATGAGATATCATCTCACACCAGTTAGAATGGCAATCATTAAAAAGTCAGGAAACAACAGGTGCTGGAGAGGATGTGGAGAAATAGGAACACTTTTACACTGTTGGTGGGACTGTAAACTAGTTCAACCATTGTGGAAGTCAGTGTGGCGATTCCTCAGGGATCTAGAACTAGAAATACCACTTGACCCAGCCATCCCATTACTGGGTATATACCCAAATGACTATAAATCATGCTGCTATAAAGACACATGCACACGTATGTTTATTGCGGCATTATTCACAATAGCAAAGACTTGGAACCAACCCAAATGTCCAACAATGATAGACTGGATTAAGAAAATGTGGCACATATACACCATGGAATACTATGCAGCCATAAAAAATGATGAGTTCATATCCTTTGTAGGGACATGGATGAAATTGGAAACCATCATTCTCAGTAAACTATCGCAAGAACAAAAAACCAAACACCGCATATTCTCACTCATAGGTGGGAATTGAACAATGAGATCACATGGACACAGGAAGGGGAATATCATACTCTGGGGACTGTGGTGGGGAGGGAGGAGGGGGGAGGGATAGCATTGGGAGATATACCTAATGCTAGATGACGAGTTAGTGGGTGCAGCACACCAGCATGGCACATGTATACATATGTAACTAACCTGCACAATGTGCACATGTACCCTAAAACTTAAAGTATAATAAAAAAAAAAAAAAAAAGAAAACATACAAAAATCCTATCACCCCTAATGGTTTTCTTGTGTTGTTTTGTAATCTCTTTCTCTCTCATCCCTCCCTATCACCTAGCCCAAGTCCACAAGCAACCATTGATCTGATTTCTGTTGCAATAGATAATTTTCATTTTCTAGAGATGTGTTTGAATAGAATCGTCTAGTTGGTGGCTTCTTTCACCCAGAATAATTACTTAGAGATTCACCCATTTGTTGCTGTGTCTATATTAATTCATTTTCCTTGCTGAGTTGTATTCCATTGAATGGTTTATAACAATTTGTTCCTCTATTCTCTTGTTGCTAGACAATTGTATTGATTCTAGCCATTGGCTATCACAAATAATGCAGCTATAAACAATAACGCACAAGTCTTTAGACAAATGCTTTCACTTCTATTGGGTAAAGACCTAGTATTATAGTGGCTAAGTCATATTGTATATATTTAACTTTTTAAGAAACGAGCTATTTTCAAAAGTAATTTTACTATTTTACATTTCCACCAGTAGTTTTGATTCACATTGATGCTGTTACTTGCTATGGTCTGTCTTTTCAAATTTAATCCTTCTACCAGGAATGTAGTGGCATTTCATTGTGCTTTTCATGTATACTTTCCAAATATATAATGATATGGAGCTTCTTGTCATATGATTATTTCATTTGTCTAGCTTCTTTCTTGAATTGTCAATTCAAATATTGTGCCTATCTAAGCAAAAGGACTGTTTCTTATTATTGAGTTTTGGAAGTTCTTTATGAGTGCAAGATCTTAATTTTTCCCCACTTTTTGGGTTGATTCTTTCCTGAACAGTTCTTTAAAAGAGCAGGAATCCTTCATTCTGATGAAATTTGATTTATCGTTGTTTTTCTTTAATGGATTGAGCTTTTGGTGTTATAACTAAGAAATATTTGTCAAATAAGATCTTTAAGATTTTCCTATTATCTTCTAAAATTTTTAGTGTCACTATTATATATGGATGTATGATAAATATCTAGTCATTTATTATATAAAGTGAGAAGTAAGAGAAAGGTTAATAATTTTTTTTTCCATATGGTTCTTCAGTTGTTTTAACACCAATCGTCTTGGAATCTTTGTCAAAACCAATTGAACATACATGTGTAGGTCTACATCTGCATCTACATTTCTTTTTCATTCCTGGTATTATAAATTTCTGTCTCTTCTTTTTTTTTCTAATCATTCTCACTGGACTTTTCTGAATTTTATCAATCTTATCAAATAACCAAAGTTTAGTATTATTGATTTTCTTTATTATTTTGATTTTCTGTTTTGTATTTATTTGGTTTCTGATATTTCACATCTCTTACTTAATTTTGGATTTAATTTGCTCTTTTTTGAATTTCTTAAGGTGCAATATGAAGTCATTGTTTGAAGAACTTTCTTATGTCTAACATTAGTATTCAGTGCTATTAATATCCCAATAAGAACTGCTTTAGCTGCATCCCACAAATTATGTCATGTAGTACTTTATCTTCATTCGAATATTACTCAAAATAATTTCTTAACACCTTTTGACTTAATATTTGACACATGAATTACTTGAATTTCTTTTAGTTAGTTTCTAAATAATTTAGCATATGTACTTCTGTTACTACTTTTAATTTAATTTTGTAGTTATCAGAGGCCATCTTTATATGATTTTAATTTTTACATATTTATCAAAGCTTGTTTTATGACCCGTATTGTGATATGTTGGTAAGCATCCTGTGCATGACTGAAAAGAATATGTCTCCACTATTCTTGAGTGGGATCTTATATAAGTGATGATTTGGTCAAGTTGTTGGATAGTCATGTTTTATATTCATATGCAGTTTCTGTATAATTGTTCTATAAATTATGAAGACAAGGTATTTACATTTATTATAATGATGTATTTATCTATTTGACTTTGCAGTTCTGTCAGTTTTTTGGCACATATGTCTGCTTGAAGAAATGACAACTGTATTCTTATAAAATTACATTTTAATTCTTTGTAATAGTGTTTGCTATTGAATCTCTTATGTCTGATGCACATATAGTAATACCAGGTTTATTTGTATTGATGTAAGCATTTTATATCTTTTTCAAGCCTTTCTTTTAAAAACATTTGTTTTGTACATTTAAAGTGGATTACTTTTAGATAACGTAGAATGGGTCTTTACTTTCTTCAATCTGAAAATCTCGGCCTTGTAATTGGGATATTTAGATCATTTATATTTAATTTGATGGTTGTTGTTATTTGGTTTTTCAAATTGTTTGCATTAAATATTTTTATTATATCTTGTGTTAATTTATCAGATAACACTTTTTTGTTTTGTTTTGTTTTTCAATTTTTATGGATTTGGGAAATATAATTATACTGTAACTGGAGGTAGTTTTTTTAAATATGTGTTTTGAGTGGGGTTGAGCGTATTATATCAGTTACTTTACAGTTTTCATCTAATTTGAAAGTTTTTTCGAGCTTTTTTCAAAAGTGTAATTAGAACACGGCCCAAACAATTCCACTTCTTAAATTGAATCAGATATTGAAAATATTTACCTATAGTTAACAATATTATGTTGTAGATTTAAAATTTTATTAAAGGGGCAGATTTTACGTTGTGTTCTCACCAAAATTAAATTAAATTTTAAAATATTTATAAGTAAGTTAGGGAGCTTCATAAATATATTTTCGTGACAAAAATGCATTTTCATGAAAGTGACAAACCATATACTATATTCGATTATTGAAAAGCCAAAAGGAAGTATATGACTTTAGAGCTGCTTTCTGATTGTTCAGAAAAGGCAAAATATAATTTTGAAGAGAAATCTAGATATGTTGTAATAATACAGCATACAAAATAATTTATTATGTAAATTTCATATCCTTTAAGACAACATACATTACTAATACCCATCATTTATTTGGAAAATATGTACCAGAACAGGCACAGGAAATTAAGCTTTACATCTGTTAACTCACTTAAGTCTTTGGTTGCCTGTCATAACCTTCACATATTTGAAGATTATAGGACAATTATTTATAAATGTCCTTCAACAAAGGTTTGCACAATGTTTCTTTAGGTCCAGATAATAACATAATTTGCAGGAATATCACAGCAGAAAGACTGCTTTATTCTTATTTCATTCTCTAAGGTGTTACATGTTTCCGATTTGTCCAAACAAGCAATATGAACAATTGCTTGTTTAAGATAATGCCTGCCAGCCTTCTTGATTATAGAGTTACTCAGTTTCCATTGTATTTTAAAATATTTTGTGGAAATGAACTTTCGAAACTTTGTAAATATACCTTTCATTATCCAATTTTCAATCTACTTATTTATATTCTTCCTGACTTATAGCTTTCTGATTGTTATATTGGCAATAGCCCTATCATTCCCTATGGCGATGCTCAGATTGTACCACGTTTGGCTTGTGAGAATATCTCCAAGCTGACTATATCTTTCTGGCATGTCCCCATCATTTTTTTTTTCTTTTTTGAGACGAAGTCTCACTCTATCACCAAGGCTGGAGTGTAGTGACGCAATCTGGGCTCACTGCAACCTCCGCCTCCTGAGTTCAAGTGATTCTCCTGCCTCAGCCTCCTGAGTAGCTGGGATTACAGTCATGCACCACCACTCCTGGCTAATTTTTATATTTTTAGTAGAGATGGAGTTTCACCATGTCAGCCAGGCTGGTCTCGAACTCCTGACCACAGGTGATCCTCCCACCTCGGCCTCCCAAAGTGCTGGGATTACAGACATGAGCCACTGCACCCAGCCCTCCCCATCATTCTTAAAGTAATTCTTCACTTTCTGGTATACAACCAGTATTTCAAATTAATTATGTTCTTCCGACAATGAACTCACATCAGACATTACTCTAAAGAACCCTAGTTTGTTTTTTTAGTTTGTTTTTTAGAGGAAGTTTGTATTCAATAACTGAGTTGTAGATTGTATGTGTGATGCTACTGTTTGCAGGCCTGGGCAGAATACTGGACAGAAGATACACACAGAAGTATGCGAGTTCATACTATCATTTCTAATTTGAATACAAACTATCAGGTTGCAGTTTATTTTTATTTTTATTTTTTATTATTATTATACTTTAAGTTTTAGGGTACACGTGCACATTGTGCAGGTTAGTTACATACGTATACATGTGCCATGCTGGTGTGCTGCACCCCCTAACTCGCCATCTAGCATTAGGTACATCTCCCAATGCTATCCCTCCCCCCTCCCCCCACCCCACAACAGTCCCCAGAGTGTGATGTTCCCCTTCCTGTGTCCATGTGATCTCATTGTTCAATTCCCACCTATGAGTGAGAATATGCGGTGTTTGGTTTTTTGTTCTTGCGATAGTTTACTGAGAATGATGGTTTCCAATTTCATCCATGTCGCTACAAAGGACATGAACTCATCATTTTTTATGGCTGCATAGTATTCCATGGTGTATATGTGCCACATTTTCTTAATCCAGTCTACCATTGTTGGACATTTGGCTTGGTTCCAAGTCTTTGCTATTGTGAATAATGCCACAATAAACATACGTGTGCATGTGTCTTTATAGCAGCATGATTTATAGTCCTTTAGGTATATACCCAGTAGTGGGATGGCTGGCTCAAATGGTATTTCTAGTTCTAGATCCCTGAGGAATCGCCACACTGACTTCCACAATGGTTGAACTAGTTTACAGTCCCACCAACAGTGTAAAAGTGTTCCTATTTCTCCACATCCTCTCCAGCACCTGTTGTTTCCTGACCTTTTAATGATTGCCATTCTAACTGGTGTGAGATGGTATCTCACTGTGGTTTTGATTTGCATTTCTCTGATGGCCAGTGATGATGAGCATTTTTTCATGTGTTTTTTGGCTGCATAAATGTCTTCTTTTGAGAAGTGTCTGTTCATGTCCTTTGCCCACTTTTTGATGGGGTTGTTTGGTTTTTTCTTGTAAATTTGTTTGAGTTCATTGTAGATTCTGGATATTAGCCCTTTGTCAGATGAGTAGGTTGTGAAAATTTTCTCCCATCTTCCCATATCTATAACTTCCTTATATGACTGTTAGACTTATGTGACTTGGCTCCCATAAGCCTTAATATATTTTCTTGCTTAACTGCTACTCCTGTGTTAGTTCCTAAGCATGCCATAATCAAATACCATAAATCGGATGGTTTGACCAACAGCAACTTATTTTTGCACAGTTCTGAAAGCTAGAATTCTGAGATTCAAGGTGTCATGAGGGTTTGTTTCTTCTGAGGGCGATGGGGGAAGGATCTGTTCCTGGCCTCTCTCCTTCACTTGTACATGGCTACCTTTTCCCTGTGCCTTCACATTGTCTTCCCTCTTGCATGTCTGTGTCCAAATTTCCTTTTCTCATGAGAATATCAGTCATATTGGACTAGGGACCTTCCTGATTACTTTATATTAACTCCCATCTATATAAAGACCCTATGTCTGTATACTATCACATTCTAAGGTGCTAGGGTTTATGACTTTAACATAGGAACTGGAGACAGCACAATTCAGACCATCATATTCCCTATGTGAAACCATTTTTTTTACTTCTTTTAGCTCCTTTTTTTTTTTTTTTTTTTTTAACAGAGTCTCACTCTGTCACCCAGGCTGGAGTGCAGTGGCATGATCTTGGCCCACTGCAACCTCCACTTCCTGGGTTCAACAAGCAATTCTCTTGTATCAGCCTCCCGAGTAGCTGGGGCTACAGGTGCATGATGCCATGCCCGGCTATTTTTTGTATTTTTTTTAGTAGAGACGGGGCTTCATCGTATTGGTCAGGCTGGTCTCTAACTCCTGACGTCAGTGCTGGGATTACAGGCATGAGCCACCGCGCCTGGTGTCTCCTTTTCTATATAGATATATTCTTCACTCCTCTTGAATTGACAACCTATGCTAAACTGCTGCCCCCCTTTAAACACCTTCTTCACCTGAGTATGTTCTGACACTCTGCACAGACCAGCCTCTTACGTGTAAACTCTCCTAACTGCCTGAGCTCTAACACCCTATGCTAGGCTGTACTTTGGTGTGGATCCTTTACTTATCCCACTCCAGGCTAGCCCCCTACTATAGTAACCCTCCATATCCTTCTTAGTGTTGACACTCTGTGTTAGGGAATTCTTTATTTTAAGGGAGTTGTATTGCTGAAAATAATCCAAATGTTGCCCAACGATATCCTTTTGACCTTTGAATGGCTAAAGCAATCCAAATAGTTCTGAACTATCTCATTATCAGAAAATATATAGTGAAGTGTAGTATCCAAAAAGAGAGTCCTCTCAGTCCCAAGTCAGATGGAAAAATTGAACATAATAACACTTCTTGATTTTCAACCAGAGTACCAAATAAATTAGCTGACCAAAGAAAAATTATTCATTGCCAGGCCAAGTGTTCCTTGTCATGTCTGTCCCTCAGGAAATCACGTGAGCTTTTGTAGCAGATGTTTATTGCATGCACCTACACTAAAACAAACTTCACTGGATAATTCCGGGATTTTTATGCTTTTTTAAACAAATGAGACATTTTAATTGCCAGGTTGTCTGTTGCAAGTAGATAAATGCTCTGTTGGATGAGAGTCATTGTACTGCATATCGTAAATCCTTGATGTGGGGTTACCTTGATGTGGAGTTAGAAGCAACAACTGGATGTTAAAGTTTTGGATTATAAAGTTTTACTTTATATGCCTTTTGTGGGGATAAGTGCATCTTCAAATAATGAAATAATCAATTCTAAAAATGAATGCACAGAAAGGCCAAAATAGGCCCAGCTTGCTAGGGGATTTGTCACCTCACACCGGATGAGAGGGTACAGAAACCAAATGAACTTGAATGACCGGCGAAAATAATGAGTCACCAAGTAAATCAGCCATGAAACTTACCTGTTCTCTGGATTCCTGATCATATGATATACTTGTTTCCTTATCATTTAACACATTTTATCTTGAGATTTATATTATTAGCTGATACAGGATACCCTGGCAATATTGCAACCTTCAACAAGATACAGCCATAAGTGAACACAACTCATGCATATAATAGAGCTTGTCAGCACCTTTTTGTACCTCAGTCTTTAAAAAAAATCTTTAAAAAATATTTTTACAAAATATAGCACACATGTAGAAACATGCACAAACCTTAAAAGTATAGCTTACCAGCTATTCATATCTTTTGACAAACTATGGTTTAGCTTTGTATCTTTTGGATATTATATGTGGAAGCAAAAGGTGTATTATTTGTTGTCTAAATTTGTTTAACTTTACAAAATGTTTGCAATATTCATATATGCAGTCGCATGTGTACTTCATTTATGTTTAGTGTATAAATGTATCACAATTTGCTTTCTTATACAATACACATTTGGGTTGTATACAGTTTTAGACTTTAATAGGTAATACTGTTTTGGATTATTGTGCATATCTACTGATGTAAACATGCCATGTTCTATTAGGAATAAACATGAGAAGTAACTGGATGAGAAAGTATGCATATTTTCAACTTGTCTGTTCAATATGATCTATTGAACCATTGCTTTTTTTCTGGGCAAAGAATTTTTGCCTGGGACTCTCAGATATCCAGAATCATCATGAATAGCTGATTAAGATCTCTCTTTGAGACTATTACTACGTAAGATTGCAAGAAGGCGTGCATAGCCAGATTATAAGTTGCAGGGGCAAGGACCTCTAAAGCTCAGTGAGATACTTACATATGGTAATAGTGTATTGGCAGTTGGCTACTCTAGCAATTTCTAATTTTATAACTTTCTCTTTAGCAGGATTAAACTTACACTTTCCACAAGACAAAAAAATTATATCTGGCAAATTTTAAATTTAAAAAGCTAGACTTTTGATTCCTTGATTCATTACCATGGCCTTTTATAGGTGACACAGAACAGAGTTACATTATAAATCTTGCAGGATAATACAGGGTTTTAAATTACTTCAATTTTTGTGTCCTTTTAAATAAATTTGTACAACTCTTAGAATATATTACATCTTGTACTGAAGTAGCGACTGGTATCTGTGTCTAAGAGGAATAAATGCAATCTAGACAAGCAAATGAAATGATAAAAATTAGTAGAGCATATTTCAAGTCTAAGATAAAATATAAATACAGGAAAATTCTCCTGTTCCTTCTCATAAATATTTGAAAATACTGATTTAATATGTAAGTAGACACTGTATATTCAATAATGTAACTTGTGACTATGATTCATTTATCTACTTTGACCAGAGACCTGTTTGAACAGAATATTTCCATCAGTGCAACATTATCTTAAAACACACACTGTCAAATTAAAATTCATTAGTACAAACAAAGTGCACCAGGATTAGTCTTTAAGGAGAAACTCATATCTGGCATAAATACAGTCAACATTTAACTTGAGATATTAATATAATTGAATTGGTCTGTGTTAATCTTGTAAAATTTGATGTTATTCTGTATTTTTTATCTTAAAAGAGAAGCTGTAAATAAGTTCATTAGGTGCTAGTATATGGCATGTATGCTCTGAACATGTGGACACTTTTTAAACTATATTCTTCTAAGCAACTGCAGCTCTGAAAATCAAAATTCCACATAAAATTTATTTTAAAAATAGAAAACATCTCTATGCTTTTTTAAGACCAGTCGAAATATATATATATGTGTATATATATATGTATATATATGTATATATATATGTATATATATGTATATATATGTGTATATATGTATATATATGTATATATATGTGTATATATGTATATATATGTATATATATGTGTATATATGTATATATGTATATATATATGTGTATATATATGTATATATATGTGTGTGTGTGTGTGTATTTTTTTTTTTTTTGAGATGGAGTCTCACTGCGTCACACAGGCTGGAGTGCAGTAGCGGGATCTCGGCTCACTGCAACCTTTGCCTCCTGGGTTCAAGTGATTCTGCTGCCTCAACCTCCTGAGTAGCTGGGATTACAGGCATGTCCACTACGCTTTGCATTTTTTGGTTTTTTTTTTTGTATTTTCAGCAGAGACTGGGTTTCGCCATGTTGGCCAGGCTTGTCTCGAAATCTTGACCTCAGGTGATCCACCGTCCTCGGCCTCCCAAAGTGCTGGGATTAGAGGCATGAGCCACTGCGCCCGGCCTCAATTCTATTTTTAAATGTAACTGTATTTATTATAGTTTTTATTTTATATTCTGCACAAACATGTGCAGGTTTGTTACAAGGGTATGTTACATAATGCTAAGGTTTAGATTTCTATTGCTCCTATCACCCAAATAGTAAACACAGTACCCAATAGGGAGTTTTTCAGCTCTTGCTCCTCTCCCTTCCTCCTTCCTTTTGGGGTTCCCAGTGCCTGTTGTTCCTGTCTTTATGTCTGTGTGAATCCAATATTTAGTTCCTGCTTATGAGTGGGAACATGCAATATTTGGTTTTCTATTTCTATGTTAATTCACTTAGAATAATGGCCTCCAGCTCCATCCACATTACTGCAAAGAACTGGATTTCATTCTTTTCTATAGCTGCATAGTACTCCATGGTGTATATGTACCACATTTCTTTATACAGTCCACCATTCATGGGCACCTAGGTTCTTTCCATACCTTTGCTATTGTGAATGGTGCTGCAAGGAACATACAGGTGCATAGGTCTTTTTGATAGAACAATTTATTTTCCTTTGGGTATATACTCAGTAATGGCTTTACTGGGTTGATTGTTAGTTCTATTTTTAGTTATTTGCGAAGCATATAAACTGTTTTCCACAGGCTATGAACTAATTTGCATTCCCACCAGCAGTGTGTACATATTTCCTTTTCCTTGCAACTAGCCAACATCGGTGACTTTTTGACTTTTTAGTACTAGCCATTCTGACTGGTGTGACATGGTATCTCATTGTGGTTTTGATCTGTGTCTCTGATAATTAGAGATGGTGGAGCATTTTGTAACGTGTTTTTTGACCGCTTGTCTGTCTTCTGAAAAATATCTGTTTTTTGCCCACTTTTTAATGGGGTTTAAGTTTCTTATAGATTCTGGATATTAGACCTTTATAGGATGCATAGTTTGCAATATTTTTCCCAATCTGTAGTTTGTCTATTTACTCTGTTGATAATTTATTTTGCTGTAAAGAAACTCTTTAATGTAATTAAGTCCCATTTGCCTATTTTTGATTTTGTTGCACTTGCTTTTGGGGTCTTCATAAAAAATTTCTTCACCTAGGCCAGTGTCTAAAAGAGCATTTCCTAGGTTTTCTTCTAGAATTTTCATAATTTTTCTTATATTTAATTATTTAATCAATCTTGAGTTAATTTTTGTATATAGTGGGAGGTAGGGGTCCAAGTTCATTCTTCTGCTTTTGGTTAGCCAGTTTTCAAAGGAGGATTTATTGAAGGGATTCCTTTCTCCATTGTTTATTTTTGCCAACTTTGTCGAAGATCAGTTGGTTGTAGGTGTATGTGACTTTACTCAGGGGACTTTATTCTGTTTCATGGCTCTATTTTTTTTAACCAATATGCTGCTGCTTTTGTTAGTGTAGCCTTGTAGTACAGTTTGAAGTCAGATAATAAAATGCCTCTGAGTTTATTCTTTTTGCCTAGGATTGCTTTGGGTGTTTGTGGTTTTGTTTTGTTTTTTTCTTTTGGGTTTCATATGAATTTTAGATTAGTTTTTTTTTCCAATTCTGTGAAAAATGACATTGGTAATTTGATAGTAATAGTGTAGATTGCTTTGAGTAATGTGGACATTTAAATTATATCGATTCCTTCATCTCATGATCATGGGATGTTTTTCTATTTGTATCATCTATGATTTCTTTCAGAAATGTTTTTTAGTTTTCTTTGTAGAGATCTTTCACCTCCTAGGTATTTTTTTGTGTCCACTGTAAATACGATTGAGTTCTTGGTATGGCCTTCAGCTTCAACATTACTGATGTTTAGAAATGCTGCTTATTTTTGTACATTGATTTTGTATCCTGAGCCTTTGCTGTAGTTGTTTATCAGTTTTAGTAGTCATTTAGTGGAATCTTTAGGATTTTCTGGGTATAAAATTGTATCATAAGCAAAGAGAGATAATCTGACTTCCTCTCTTCATATTTGGATGCTTTTTATTTCTTTTTCTTGCCCAATTGCTCTGTCTAGGACTTCCAGTGCTGTATTGAATAGGAGTGATCAGAGTGGACATCCTTGTCTTGTTTCAGTTCTTAGGGGTAGTGTTTTTGCCTATTCAGTATGATGTTGGCTGTGGGTTTGTCATAGATGGCTTTTATTATTTTGAGGTATGTTCCTTTGATGTCTAGTGTTTGAGGACTCTTGTCATGAAGGGATGTTGAGTTTCATCAAATGCTTTTTCTGTGTCTATTGAGATAATCATATGTTTTTTGTATATATTTCTCTTTATGTGGTGAATCACATTTATTAATTTGTTATGATGAACCATCCTTGCATTCGAGGAACAGAGCTCACTTGATAGTGGTCAATTAACTTTTTGATGTTCTACTGGATTTGGGTTTGCTCATACTTTGTTGAGGATTTTTGTATCTATGGTCATCAGAGATATTGGCCTGTAGTTTTCTTTTGTTGTTTTTTTTTGTTTTTGCCAGATTTTGGTATCAGGTTTATAATGGTTTCATAGAATGAGTTAGGGAGGAATTCTCCTCCTTAATTTTTTGGAATCATTTTAATATGATTGGTAGTGTTCTTCTTTGTGCAACTGATAGAATTCAGCTGTGAATCTATCTGGCCCACAGCTTTTTTTAGTTGGTAAGTGCTTTTATTTAAATTACTGAGTAAATTTCATTGCTCATTGTTGGTATGTTCAGAATTTCTGTTAATTCCTGGATCAATCTTGGGAGTTTTATGTTTCCAGGGATTGGAAATTTAACTATATGTACAATAATGATGAACAATAAAGTAAAAAGGAGTAGGTTTAGCATAGCATAAGTATTTTAATAAATTATTGAATGAACAAACTGGGATTATAAATTTTTTTCTAACTTCTCTTATTTAGCTAGTCCTGAGGCAGGGTATTTTATTTTAGTGTTATTTAACATTTCTTTGCCTCAGTTTCCCTACTTCCAAATGAGGTTTATAATCCTAAATACAGAATAGTAGTAACTATCCTGAAAACCTGTCGATAGAACCTGATAGATTCTGATAGATTCTGGACATTTCTGCCAGCCTCAGACGCTGTCACTTCAGTCATTTATTCAAAAATCTTAATTAAGCATTAATTTATTACATAGTTGAATTTATCAACCCATTTACATACTCTACTTGGGACAAGACAGGTATTGAACCTACTTTTTAAGGCATTTTCTGAGACAATGGTCAGAAGCAGAGAGAAACTTACGAGCAATGGGGAAGATACGGCTTTTTGTTGTTTTTTTGGATGATGCCTTTAGAAAAAATTCTGCCTTTAAATGACCAATTAAAAAATAGATTTGACTATTACTCACTGATATTTATGTTTATTCTTTTCAGTGTTTTCTTCTTTGCAGTTAAAATGTATTAATGATTATTGCATTTCACTCTATATTTGTCATATAAAAGATAGGCTGGGTATATGGTGGCTTATGCCTACAATTCCAACACTTTGGGAGGCTGAGGTGAGAGGATCACTTGAGGCTAGGTGTTTAAGGCTGCAGTGAGCCATGATTGTACTGCTGCTCTCCAGAGTGGCTGATAGACACCCTATATCAAAATACATACATACATACATAATAAAAGCTGTAAAATCTCTCATTTTATAAATCAGGCATTGTGTTCTATATATGTATAGGTTACAAAATTTATTTACTAATCTTAGCAAACCTCATACCGCTGAATTATATTCTACAAGCTTGACTTTACAAATCAATGCAATCAGGGAAGTTCAATGACAGACTAATTTTGTTTCATTTTGTTTTGTTTCCATTAACAAAGCCAACATTAGTTGGTGTCTTAAAAGTTATGCCAACATGCCAGCTCAGTAGGGGAATAGATCTTCAGTATTGAAAATCAATGGATTCTGCGTGACACAAAGTAGTACTTTTAAAAGATGCATTGTGCAAACTTAATCTGGTTTATTTTCTTTGCAGTGGGTAAAATTAGAGTTGGAAAATGATGCGAATATTGACCTATTCATAGTAAGCAAGGCATAAACCAGGAGACAGTGACTGTTGTAGATTCTGCAACAAAATGAATTTCAACAAGTAGAATATGGTACTTTAAAAATATAACAAGATTCAGTAAAAACGCAGTCTTTATCACAGATCCATTCATTGAGTAAAAACAGTTAATGAGCATCTGATTTGTTCCAGAGACTCTTCAAAATGTGTTGATTATGCCAGATAGATCATAGCAAAAGACTGTATAAGATCAGTTAGGATGGGCATGAGACAGGAAACTCCGCCACTATTTTGAATTTGAGAAAAGGGATGCAGGCCCTGCAAGTGGGAAAGAAAATGTGGCTCTATTCCAAGAACACAGGCCTGCTTGTTAGCTTACTTATTTATTCATTTACCTACAATCTTCAACATTTTCAGTTTAAAAAAGAATAACTCAAACTAAAGGTTGGAACAATCAATCGTGAGTTTATCTTAAGGCACTATATACCCTGGAGATTCTTAGATGGTTGGTAAGTTTTTTTCTTTTAAAGTCAAACAAAGCAAAATGACACCCATGACTCCAGGGATCTAGTCTTCAAGGATGTTTCCACCCTTGTTGGAAGACTGTCCTTTCTCATTGATTGGTCTTGGTAACCTTGTGGAAAATCATTTGACAACATTTGTGAAGTTTTATTTCTGGGCTTTCTTTTCTGTTTGTGTTGGTCTATATGTTGGTTTATGTCAAATTTATTGATAATACTATTCATGTAATCTACATCCTTACTGATTTTTTGTCTACTTCATCTATAAGGGATTGAGCAAACTGTGTTAAATTATCTGACAATAATAGATTTGTGTATTTGTTTTTATTCAGTTATATCAGTTTTTGCCTTATGTATTTTGATGCTCCATTGTTAGTCTGCACATGTTTAAGATTGTTATGTCTTCTTGGAGAACTGACCCCTTTATTATTATGTTATGTACCTCTTTATTTCTTATAGTCTTTCCTATTCAGAAGTCACTTTTTTGAAATTGATATTGCTATCCTAGTTTTCTTTTCAATAGAGTTAGTATGGCATATATTGTTTCATCTCATTTTTTTTCACCTGTATCTTTATATTTAAAGTGTGTTACTTATAAACAGCACACAGTTGAGCCATCGGGTCTTTTTATTTTATTTATTTATTTTTTAAATACAATTTGACAATTTCTGTCTTTAAACTGTTGTATTTATACCATTCATATTTAAGGAATTATAGGTATAATTGGAGCAAAATATGTCATCATTGTAACTCTTTTTTATTCATAGCATTTGTTATTTCTTTTCCTGCTTCTTTTTCTTGATACTCTGACTTTAATTGAGCACTTTATTTGATTCTACATTGTCTCCTCTTTAACATATTATTTTTTCCTTTTGAAATTTTTTTTAGTGTTTGCACTAGGATTTAAATAATTTATGTTCACCTCCTAATAACCAACACTGTTTTATTTGTAGTACAAGTACTTTATAAGAGCTACCACCCCTGTATCTCTTGTGTGTTCAATAAGATTTAAACATTTATTTGATTGTGGAGCACAACACAATGACAGATAGATGAAAGGCAGAAGTCTTGGTTATTTACAGCTCCAAAATAGAGAAGGCTGACATACAGGATTGTACAAGGATTTGTAAATGGACACAGTGTAACAATTATCTTGTGTCGTAGGGGCAACTTATATATGACAAATAAGGAAGGGGAAGCTTAAAGTTCACCAGGCTTTGTCTAATTTGAACAATTCTATGAACTACTGGGCACAGCAGCTGTCCCTGCTTGCTTAGGTCCTGATCCCAGAGTGTTGGATCTTGGAGAAGAAGGATAGTTGTGGTCTGTGCATAGTGGTCTCAGAGAGTGGGATGTGTTCGGAGTGGGGACTCAGCAAACTGCCCAAGAAGGAGCTCTGAGGATTTTAGCGATAACTTCAAACCCAGGTCAAGGCAACACTCATCAATTATTATACTACAATTGACATCTTGATGTCTTGATATCAATTTTGAGCTGGATAATTTTGGATATCTGATTGGTCCAAATAGTAGAGAAGACTTCCAGAAAGCAGGACATCTATTGCTCTAAACAACATAGAAAACTGTTTCTATGACATTAAGGATAAATAAACCAAGTAAAAGCATGGAGATTCCCTGAAGGTCAGCTATTAACCAGGATTTCATTTGTTTGGAGTTAAGTAAAAGAATAAATTAGTCATGACAAGGGCCTCCAGTAATATTTTTGTTGAGTTACAAAATATGTTAAAATTGTGGGTTATGGTATTATGATAATTTCATGGCTCATACATTCTGTTAGAGTGGCTGCTTCACTAATGTTGTTAATCCACATATAAATATTAATATTATAAACCCCCCTTTGATTAGCTAATAAATAATTAAGTGATGATTTATTACTAAAACCTATTTTTGTCATTTTTTCCTAGCCTTGTTTAAGTAAGTCTAGTATTTAGCATACTTGAAAAACTAGAGTTTTGGACGTTTTAGGTTAGTGTTAATTATTTTTTATTATTTAGTAAGAGTGATGGTTCCTGCATCCATTCCATCAAGTCCCAAAGTGGTGGCAACTTCAAATATTATAGGTATGAATGTAGCACATTGTTGATGCTTGGTTAGGGTGAGGGAAGAATAATTAAAATTTGTATAAACAGGAAGGCCAAGAAAGATTCGAATGCATGGATGCGATTTGTGGCTTTGGGGTAGAGGAAGGATAAATACTTTAGAACACATCCACAGTAGAGAGGATGAACATTGTGTTTTTTTGTTGGGCTGAGCTATAACCCTATAACCCTATAACATTGTCTTTAGATTGGGAAATTGCACCTTGCCTTATATAATTTAGAATTACTAAGGAGGACTGGAGAAAGGCAGTGCTTTTTGGGGGGCATGTGATAACAGTGTGGTACATATGTGCCATGTATTTAGAAAACATGAAAGTAGTTGACATTTATCATGAAGCAGTTCCCCAGATGCAAGGGAGGTTCAGTTGGGAAGAGGATTTTTTTGTTTTGTTTTGTTTTGTTTTTTTGTTTTTGATGGAGAGTCTCGCTCTGTCACCCAGGCTGGAGTGCAGTGGTGCGATCTCGGCTCACTGCAAGCTCTGCCTCCCGGGTTCACGCCATTCTCCTGCCTCAGCATCCCGAGTAGCTGGGACTACAGGTGCCTGCCACCATGCCCGGCTAATTTCTTTTTGCATTTTTAGTAGAGACGGGCTTTCACCGTGTTGGCCAGGATGGCTACAATCTCCTGACCTTGTGATCCGCCCACCTCGGCCTCCCAAAGTGCTGGCATTACAGGCGTGAGCCACCGCGCCTGGATGGGAAGAGGTTTTTATCTTCCTATATTTATCCATCACACAGCTGGATAAATGTGTGGTGTAATATACGTGGAAGCAAGTTGATGAAAAAAATTAATAATTATGGAGCTTCAATACGTGAAAGGCTAGATCATTTAAATGTATGTGTATGTTGGATGTCTACGTAAGTAGCCCAGGGACTAAGATGATGGATTTAGACTGTGTTTACCATATAGTATTCTGGAGGGTTAGAGATATGAGCACTATGATAATGGGAGAGACTGCAATGCCTCTGTGGATGTTTATTAATGAGTAAGAAGAAGGGGGAGATGATATAGATGAATAAATAGAGCATTGAGAGGCCAACAGATTTATTTTGTTTTACCTAGGAGAGGACGCAATATGAATATTTTGGTAAGTTCTCCCTTTAGACAAAAAAAGATGAGTGATATTAGCAGAACATTAGCCTTGGAGACATTACAGAGGCATTGGACTTGGTCTCATGGAGGCTTAACAAAGGTACAAGTTAGAATTACAATCAGAGGGGGTAAGCTTTACAGTTTTATAGCTATTGCAAAGCAAGGTTGAGCTGCAGGGCAAACAAATTCCAGTGTCTGAAAAATCACTCCAGTCTGGTGGGTCCTGCCTTTTCAAACAAGATTTCGCAATGTGATCAGTCACTGGAGAAACAACAATGTCTGGAATCTCATGGTGAGATTTGTCTAGTTCTGGTATAGTTGGGATTGCCAGTAGTTTGATAAGAGGTAGGGGCAAAGTAATCTCTTAGCGATTTCTTGGATTTGGGCTGAGGTGACATCTTCTGAGACAATGCTTTCTCTACAGCAATCTCTTGGGCTAGGATGATGTGGGACTGGAGTATCCTTCCTAACTGGATATCAATTTGTGTTTATGTGGTTATGTTTTTGTGGCTGCAGGATGTAATGACACTGAGACACTTGTAGAATTTGAAGAAAATGGGACTTGCAGCTTGACTTGGGGATATCTTTTAAATCAAGAGGCTTTTTGATCACACAGCTAGCAGATGCGATGCCAGCAGCTGTGATCCTGCCATAATTGGACCAAAACAACAGGGCCCAACTACTACAGTTAAAGTTCCAATTAATGATGATTGAATATAAAGGATCCTAATAGTCCAAGGTTTTGTCCCGTTGGATGATGAAAAGGGTTCTACCACAAATAGATTCAAATAGATTTTAAATCTTATGGCCTATTTTGGTGGAATTGGTTAATTGAATGAGGGCATGTCTGCCATACCCATGGCTGAGGTTGGAGCTACAGCATTAGCCCGTAGGCAGACCCTCCATTAGGCAGTTTCTATTGACCTTTTGACTCAGTCTTCAGTTTGGTTGGTGACAGGAAAGCTGGCATGATGGTCTTTGGGCTTCAAGACTAGTATTAGCCAAACTTGGTGCCATGCAGGCCTCAGCATTTGTAATGTTTGATTAAAACAATGTCTTATTTGGTAGGTTTGAACCTCTGAACTGCAAACCAATAAAAACACACAAAACAATGAAAACAAAACCAAGAGTCAACATAAAGGTATGTTGTTGCATCTTACAATCATTTTGCTGTTTGACATTTCTTTCTCTCCGGCATGCATTATTACCAAGAAGGAGTTTCTATTTTTATCATGGTGGGGCAGGGTATTGCTTCCAACATTATTTTCCAGTGCACTTTTCTTTTACCAAATGGAATTGCTTATCCCCTTTCTTGGTAGTCCCCACCATTTGTGGAATGGCCCTGGAGCAATAGTTTTAATATCTTGAAGGGAATTGGAAAGGGAGGCCATATTTATTATCTGTCCTTTGTACTTGAATAGTCCTGAATATTTTTAACAGTGAAAATTTAGGTTCAAGTGGGTCCTGTAACAAGTGGACAAGTTCCAGACCTGTAGAGAAATCTACCATTAGGAGAATGTCCACTTTTGATATGGCATACAGGTCTTGTGACATGGGCTGTTTGAAAATTGATATTCATAGAAAGAGGTTTGATTGAAGGGCCTGATATATAAAGAATCCTCATCAATGTAAAAATGAGACATATCTCCCTTTAAACACAGAAAAGGGCTATGAAGAGGCTTGTAAAAATTTATATGTCATGTAAGTCTGCCCAAATATTTGAAAGTAGGAGAAATTACAGATTTATCCAAAACTGAGACCCAGCTAGGGGTCCATTTGCTAGACTGAAGTTTAAAAATCTGTTGTTTCATATGACTGTGATGTCTTTTCATTAAACTGGTCACCAGGGGGCTATATAACAGATGGAAATTCCATTGAATACCCTGTTCCAGGGCCCACTGTTGCACTGCTTGTGCTGTAAAATGGGATCCCTGATCTGAATCAATAATGTCAGAGTCCAGAAGGGTATTAGGATGTTTTTAGCAAGGCCGGTAATTGTTTCATCTGTAGCATGTACAGTTAGAAAGGACAGAAGGAGGTCATTATAAGTATCTATCTAGCTAGAGCACAACACGTGACCGCTGCTTAAGGGAGAAGCAGTCCAATATAATCTACTTGCCATCCACTGTAGGGAATATTTCTCCAGGGAATATTGCTATATTTTGTTGGGGCCAAGGGAAAGTTTTCCTTTTGCCGTCTGAAGTTTTACTGAAAATCAACTAGCAAAAAAGCAGATTAATGGAATAAAAGGTATACAGATTTATTAACATGCACTGGAGTCCTATAAAATATAAGAACTCACATGGTTGATGCTTTTATACCATCTTAAGGTTACAGAAAAAGTAGGGGCTTGGATCATTGCAAAACAGGTTACGGTGGCAAAATAGGTTATGGGAAGAGGAGAAGATGTGCCCTGGATAGTAAAGGTGATCTTGTTACATAGATGAAATGTCACATGTGGCTGCCCTCAGAGAAAATAGATGGGAAATGTTACTTTAAGACTTTTAAAATGTCAGACTCCTAGTTAATCCTTCCTGAACCTGGATAAGGGAGGGCCTTAGAGAAAGCCTGACTATATCAATGCAGACTTTCTCTACAAATGCAAATTTGCCCCACAGAAGATACCTTTGCAAAAGTTTCTTCTATTTGTAGGCCCTCAGATGGCAAAAAATAAATATTTGGGGTGAAATATTTTGTTATTTTTTCAGTATCATGAGTTGCCAATGACAGATTTCACCAGAACATATACATCTGTCAACAGCTGATTTCACCATGAGTTGTATTGAAGAAAGTCCTTTAGCTTTGGCACAATCCATCAGAGAAAGGACTCCTAGATGGCTCAAAGTTTCATGGGCCCAGACTGCCCATGGTGATAGAACTGAGGAAGATTGGGAAAGGGAAATTTGGTCCTGTTTATCAGTCTCATCATTGAAGAGAGCCTTTGGCATATTAGCATTGGTAGCAGCAGAGACATGAATGACCCAAATTTTGAGGAGAATAACTCACCAGTAGATGCTGAGTGGACCATCTCCATAGTTCTTTTCCTTGGAATAAAGAAATTGTACATTTTCTATTTGCTGGGCCAAAAACCAAGACCATTGGCTATTGCCCAGGAATCTGTAAAACAGTGAACAGATTTCAGTTTTGCAATCTACCCATCTGACAAAAGTCTAATACCCAGAATATACAAGGAGCTTAAACAAATTTGCAAGAAACAACAACAACAACAACCTCATCAAAAAGTGAACAAAGGATATGAAAAGTCACCTCTCAAAAGAAGACATTTTTGCAGCCAGCAAACATATGGAAAGGCTCAACATCATTGATCATTAGAGAAATGCAAATTAAAACCACAATGAAATACCATCTCACGCAAGTCAGAATGGCGATTATTAAAAGTCAAGAAACAATAGATACTGGTGAGGCTGTGGAGAAATAGGAATGCTTTTATACTGTTGGTGCAAATGTAAATTAGTGTTACCATTGTGGAAGACAGTGTGGCTGTTCCTCAAGGATCTAGAACCAGAAATACTATTTGACCCAGCAATCCCATTACTGGGTATATACCCAAAAGAATATAAATCATTCTACTATAAAGACACTTGCATATGTATGTTTATTGCAGCACTATTTAAAATAGCGAAGATATGGAACCAACCCAAATGCCCATGAATGATAGACCGGATGAAGAAAATGTGGTACACATACCCCATGGAATACTGTGCAGGCATAAAAAGGAATGAGATCATGCCCTTTGCGGGGACACGGATGAAACTGGAAGCCATCATCCTCAGCAAACTAACACAGGAACAGAAAACCAAACACTGCATGTTCTTTCTCATAAGTGGGAGTTGAACAGTGAGAACACATGGACATACGGAGGCAACAGCCCACACCAGGGCCAGTTGGTGTGTGGGGGACAAGGAGAGGGAGAGCATTAGGACAAATAGCTAATGTATGTGGGGCTTAAAACCTAGATGATGGGTTGATAAGTGCAGCAAACCACCATGGCACATGTATACCTATGTAACAAACCTACACGTTCTGTACTTGTATCCTGGAACTTAAATAATGATTAAGAATAGAAGATATAGAAAGACAGAAAGATAGATGATAGATAGATCTTTTCTCTCTTTCCTTTTCCCCTTTTTTATAACCTTGTAATATCTGTCCAAGCTATCTGTTCCTATTTATTCCTACTGTCACCACATGTATTTAAGGCCACATTTTACATAATAAGATATTTAAATAGATCCTTGACCTGGTTTTCTGGGGACACCCTCTTCCCCTTTCTAATCAATTTTATAATCCTTTCAATTTATTATTTCTGTACTACTTCTCTAATCAGTACCTTTCCATGATGAAAGTTGTCAATAGCTCTGTCTCTTTTCAAGAATAATGTCCACATTACTTAGTTAATAATTCAATGTGTACATAACTGCAATTTATCTTTTCCATTCTATTTCTCACAATTCCTCTTAGTGATATTTACTGTTAAAATGCAGAAGTAATAGATACTTTCAATTGATGTAAGACACTCAGATTATTCAGTATTTTATTAGACTATCTTTAAAGTATGTCTTCATATTGACCCAGCCCTAACCGCCCTTCCAGAGTCTCAAAACACCAACACTCCCATCATTTTTTCTTTCAAAGCAGTATTTTACATCCATAGGATTTTCCTCCATACATCTTATAAAATGCCTTTCTATCTCATTATGTAATTGTTTATCTATGTATTTCATCTCCTCAACTAGGTTGTATATTTTTCAGAGGGCAACCTTCATATTTGATGAATGTTTGTTTGATCGTATCATTCAATATAGTGCCTTAAATCTTGCTGATCCACAAAAACAATTTGTTGAATGAATGTATTGGTTTTCTATTGCTCAGTAACAAATTACCACCAACTTGGCAGCTTAAAGAAATACTATTTATTATATCATAGTTCTGTAGATCAGAAATCCAGGCAGGCTCTACAGGATCTCATTTTAGGGTTTTACAAGGCTTAAATCAAGGTATTGGCTGAGCTAGGATTTTACATAAAAGTGTCTGGGGAAGAACATATTTCTATGATCTTTTCGGTTGTTGACAGAATGTATTTTCTTGAAGTTGTATGACTGAGGTTTTGTTTTTGCTGTTTGCTGTCACGTATGAACTACTCTTAGCTTTAGAGGCTATCCATATTCTTTGCCACAAGATCCCTACTAAGTTCAAGCCAGGCACAGCATGTCAAATCTTCCTCATACTTTGAAACTCTCTTTCTCTGTATGCTCCCAGCCAGGAAAAATTCTGCTTCTAAAAGGTTCACCTGATTGGGTCACATGCACCAAGATAATCACCTTAACTTAATATTAGTTAATTTGGGACTTCAACTCCATTTACAAAATCCCTTCACCGCATTTCCTAGATTAGTATTGAATGAAGAATCAGGGAACTGGAATTTTGGTAGAGAAATTGATAAAAGTACACCTTCCTCAATGAGTAAAATAAAATCCTCACCATTCTGAATCACATTTAGAATGTACAATCTTTGACTACAGAGAATCTTCTGCACTGAATTTTAGAAAAATTTAAGCAACATGGTTACAATTCCTTTTATAGTATGATTATAATATACATTCAATATTTAAAATCTTTGTTTTATTAGAGTTGCATTGTATGTTATGAATTCCCATATGTTTTTTGTTCACCAAGACTTTTAGAAGCCTTATATTTGACTCATGATATATTAACAATTAATTCAAAGGACATTTTTATCTTCTTGGAAATTACATTTATGCAAAATAATGCTATTTGTATTAACAGGTGTAGGATATGTTTGGTTTTGCTCTATGAAGTGTTAGAGATCATATATGACTATAAGTAAAATAATCACAGAATTTTACCAAGGGCTTTTATATGCAAGATTCTTTGAACAAAGCTTAAAAGAAATTTCATGATTTGCATTGTATAAGATAATACATAGTATTTAAATTAATCACTCAAAGCTATGTCATGGATAAGTACCATAGCTAGGACTTGGAAACTGAGTCTTACAGTCAATGCTTTGTCAACTGAATAACAACTATGAGGTATCACTTTTTATACCTACAAACTTATATAACCACAATTTTATTTCTTTGTGCACCATGCCCACAAGGAATGAGCTTTGGATCAAATTCTTGATAGAACAGTAGTTATTTTAGGATACTCATAGGATACTTCCTTCCAGTTTCTTCCAGTTATAAAATTTCATAAAGTTATAAAATATACTTTGGCTATTTGTTATGTGTTAAATTTTATATTTGTAAATCTATGACGAAACCTCCAATGAAGTGAAGCTGGTTTGTAGATGAAAGAACGATTACATTTTAATTAATTTAGTAGATCTGCAGAATACACTTTGCTTTAAAAAAACATTTTAGGCATATATATGTATATATAGACAAGAAACACTCAAGAAGTATGCAATTTCAGATTCATGAGTATGGCTAAAATGTCTCTGCAAATTTTTAAAATTTAAAGAATTTGTGTTTTGATCATTATTAGCACACTTGACTCTAAAACAGCTGGAAATCTAAAAACAAAAAAAAGGTGAAATGTAATGTCAGCTTATTTCTTACTTTCTCCAAAATTTCAACCTAGTTATTTTATATTTTTCTTAGTAATTTTGCTCATAGTAGAATAAAAGTTTATAGTATATTGAAATAAATTTTATTCCTCCAACTGTATCTGAGTTTTATATCCTAGTCATTGTTTTCATCCAGTTATTATAGGCAACCATAACACTTGTTAGGTGCATTCTCAGAATTTAACTCCCCAGTGACATTAGTGGTTATAGATTTTTTTTCTTTTTTCTTTGATAAAATACAAACACTTCCACACCATAACTAAATAAGTACAATGGCCCTTTGAAAGACAATGTAACCTATCTCATGTGGTTTTACTTTAGTCAGTAATGACATAACATATCTCCTGTCTGCTGTACACTGCTAATTTACCTCATGAATTTTACAGATTAAAAGAAACAGAAAAAAATACCAAAAAAAACCCACAACACATTTCTTATTATAAAATACTAAGAAAGGTTGATACAAGATCTATTATTTTCAAACAAAAATCAGCACTATGGGCAGTTATATGTATGTGAGCCTTAATCAAATTAAGATATGGATATGGAGTAAGTGTTTTAGACTAGAATCATGATAAACACAATGCATCCTTACAACTGATTTTAAATACTTAATGCTAATAGTTAAATCCTTAACTATTAATATTTAAATGTATGGGATAAGTCAACAGGTACAAAAATGCTCTGTTTCTTTCTTGCTCTACTTGTTTACTTCACATGCAAAAAATTTACTTGCTCATATTTGTTAGCTCATAGCACAGTATCTTCATTGGTTTTTACAATATCCTGCTTTTGTTTCAATATTTATTTATACAAGCATTTCATCCATATTTCTCATTCATATTTCCCACCCCAGTGGCAAATTTTAATTAAATGTGTTTTATCAACCTTTGCATTTTTCCTTGGTTGTGTATATGCTTAATCTACATACATTGTATTAAGAAATGTGTGTGTGTGTGTGTGTGTGCATGTGTGTGTGTGTGTGTGTCTGTACAGTTTTGTGCTGGTAAGTGTTTAACAACTGGCTTCTTGAAAAAATAAAATTTGATTTGTGATGTTTACTGGTTTCCATGGAATAAATAGACATACCCACCATAGCCAAATTGGAGTTACTAACATGTTATTGAATGCAGAGTTAGTTAATGATGTGCAGTAGCAAACCATATATAAATATCCAATTCTTATAACAATTTTAGATATGATTTTCTATTTCTTTTTAAAGCTGGCAGTGCTCTTTGAAGCTGACAAACTCCTTGGTTAGAGATTTTCATCATAATTATCAAATTGTAAATAAAGTAAAACTTTGGGAAAGGGAGTTTCATAAGTGTCTTAGTCCATTTCTGCTGCTATAACAGAATACCAAAGACTGGGTAATTTATAAAGAAAGAAATTTATTTTGGCTTATAGTTCTGGGAGCTGGGAAGTCCAAGTACATGAACCTGACATCTGATGAGGGCTGTCTTGCTGTTTTTTCCTATGGCAGATGTGGAACTGAGCACTTTAGATAGAGAGGAAATGAGGGCCAAACATCCTTTTATCAGGATCCCACTCTCATGATAACTAGCCAATCCCATCATAAGAATATTAATATCTTTATGAAGGCAAATCTCTTATGGCTAAAAGTATCACAGTTTAATATTGTTACAATAGCAATTAAGTTTCTAACACATGAGATTTAGGGGACACATTCAAACCATAGCAGTAATATACATTAAAACCTTTAAAGAGTTTATGAACTTTAACCTAATTATTTCACTTTTACAATATTTTGGAAAACAAAAATGTATCCTAGATGGGCACATAATTTTTGTTACATATTTTATTTATGAGTCCACAATAAGAAACATGTCAAGCAACTTAGGAGTCATATAGAAAGCCTCTGTTTATTGGAAACAGTCATTAGTTAAACATAAAAATCGTTATGCACCCCTTAACATAATTTTTGTGTGTATGTGTAATAGTATAATAACTTATGAGGCTCTACTTGTAAGTTACCATGTTACTCTCTAAGTAATAGTAGCCTAGAATTATTCTTTTATGTTTTAATTCAGTTACATCATATAACTACATACCAAGGAAGCTGTTAAACTATTCATTATAATTCACTTTGAGTTAACTATTATGAGTGGTTTTCTGTTTTCATTTTTCCATACTGCTGCATTTGATAATGTTGCTACAGTTATGCAGACAAAACATACATATATAGAAAGAAATTTCATTTAATAGTCTATAGAGTTATGTTAAGAGTAAACATATTTAAAATAAAATCCATGGAATTCTATGGAGCACATTTGGGACTCTGGGTTAAAGAAATTTCTCTGTGGTAGAAAGAAGTCTGCACATGCCATGTGAGATTTTCATTTAATTACTTGTTTTGCCATTTACAACTATCCTAAACTTAAATGAGTCATTTTATTATCTTGACTCTCAGTTTTTCTATGTTTTGTAGATAATCATACCAACATAAAAGAAGTTGTATAAGAATGTTATGTTCTTTGTGAGGATTTACATAACAATTGCATAGCAAGGTAAGATTCTCTATAAATATAAATATACATTTAATGTGTGTATATACACAGCACATTTGTGTAGGCATATCTGAAACTAGATGAATAAAATGCATCCTACAATTTCCCAAACTCCCCTAAGGGAGCTGCCTTATATAGAATTTCCACAGAGAAGTCCTTGGTGGCCATGGTTTATAGCATGTTTGTATTCATTTTGGCCACTGCTATTAGGCTGGGCTCAAAAATATATATTGAACCAGTAGCTTGTCTATAAGAGGATTATGAACAGTGAAATAACACAAGAATAAGAAACTTATTTCCCAGAATTAGAGTGGAAAGGATGCATAGAGGAAAACTACATAAGTTATATGGTCAGTAATCATGGCAAGCCAAACTTAGGAGGAAACTGAAGCAAACAGAGCCGAGGGGAGGAGGCTTGCAGAGAAAGCTGTTGATTTCCATTATTGACTGTCATTATAGCGCATATACATTGGCCTAAGCCATTAAAGACTAGCAATCCCTTGCATATAGAATTTAGGGCAAGTAACACTAAGGATACATCTCAATTATGCCAGCATTCTGAAGATGGGATTGGCACAACAGTCAAACTCATTTATTAGTGCACTTATGCTGTTATAATATACCTTTTTGTTCTGATACTATCAGTAGTTTTTCCAAAGCCATGAGGCCCTGTCTCGGTACTGTTGCCTTACACTGTAGAAACCACCCTCAGATTACCTGACACATGAGAAAGAAGTCAAAATGAATGTATAGCTTTGGAGAATCCAGCATCTGTTTTATTCACATTCAGAGGTGGTTGTTTTCTGGGAGCACAAAAAGCAAAGCCTGACCTTGAAATTCCCAAAGAGCCATTTGAGCTAACTTTGAGCTTGTTTATATGTGATTATTTCTGACTCACATAAAAACATATAAACTCATTCATCCAAGCAGAAGACTATCCTCAAAAGGGAATATTTGTATCTGAACCTCAAGTAATGTCATCAAAGGTCATCAAGAAATTAATATTCTAACCATCTTTTACTGAAATCTTTTCATTTGAATCAAACCGTATTATCTGGATCAATATATTATTAAATTTATAGGAATAAATCACATAGGAATTTTAAACTACATATGCTGATGATGTGATATGTGAAGATGTGTTTGTGGACTTTGTGTACTTCTCTCTGATAGTAGGTCAAACTTCCACTTTTTATCATTTTATCCAGGCAGCATGGGCTCAATTACTCTTTACTTCCTGGTATCGTGAAAGTAAAAAAAAAAAAAAAAAAAAAAAATCAAATAGGATGCGTCATATTTGGAATAACAGAGAGGGAAACCATATCTAATATTACTTTTTTAAAAACTTTATTTGAAATAGAGGGTCAAATCTATATATGAAATTAATTTTATTATGTTATGTTGGAAATACAAGTAGTGACTTTTTTTTCATTGTACTTCTTAACTCAATAGAAACACAAAAGACTGGGGAGAGAAATGAAAGAGGAAGTATATAAACAAATGAAAAATACTGATGTTACCCAAAATATCCATTTATACATTTATTTAACATATATTTGAGTAGCACTTTGTCTGTTAAAGTAAATGTATTTGATTGACAGTATAATTATTGGAAACATTAAAAAGAATTTACATGGCAAATTTTTCTTTTGGTGAAAATGTCAAATACAATACAGAAATAAAATTTTTAAAAGTGTATAGGGATAAAATAATTATAATTTTTAGTCAAAATATTAAGTATAAATCCAAATTGTGATACTCCAAATGGAAGCTCCAGAGAGAAAAAATAGATTATAATTAAAATCAGAGTTAGCTAAAAACTATTTTTGTATTTTAAAATAATTAAAGTTATAAAATTCACATAATTTATTATTTCACTAGTTTATTAACAAAATTATGACTCATATAATTATCTGTATTCAAATCTCTAGAAAATATTCCCTATGCTTTTAAGTAAAAAAATATTTTCAAAGTGAATTAAAATTGTATAGCTTTAATAATCAATCCCAAAAGGCAGTAATGTTACCTGAAAAACAACAAAAATAAAACACAACTACAAATTTGTGGAAACACTATGAGCATGAATTGCTGTGCCGAGATATGTTATCAGCTAGATGTGAAGGTCACAAACTGTCAAATTAATTATAACATAATATTTATGTATTGTTTTATAATAGAGTACTTAAACTAAAATCTGAGTTTGTGGAGTATTACTGGAGTGTTCAGGAAGGAGTCATTTTGATCTGCAAAACAAAAGAGAGGTCAGGGGGAAGAGTTTATGAAAAGTGCCAGTGTGAAGTACCAGATCTCCTGTGACCAAGGTCCTAAACTAAAAAATGTTAAAGGTAATCATCTATTAAATAGTGAAATATAATAGTGTGATATTATTTAAAACAAAAAAAACATACTTTCAAGTGTTCTTTTTTCAAAATTTTATTATATTAATTATATGGAATTTTATATCTCAGCATTAAAAGTAGATGAAATAGGCCAATATCTACGTTTCCAATTAAAGTGACCTCATTATGTCTACAGATGGCTATAGCATTTTCATCATTTATTGTTATGCCAAGTTTTTGAAACTTCAATTTTGCCTATTGTTAAATGTCACTTAAAAAGTAAATACAGCTGTTATGATTCATTTTATGAGTCACCTTGGCTAAGAGATGTCCAGATAGCTGCCAAAACATTGTTTCTGTGGTGGTGTCTATGAGGGTGTTTCTGGAGGAAGATAGCTGGGTACACTGAATAAAGTAGATCTTTATAACTTTTTAACTCACTGATGTTGGTGAGCATTATCCAATCAACTGATGGCCTGAACAGAACAAAAAATCAAGGACTTAGATACTTCCTCTCTCTGCTTGAGCTGGGACATTCACCTTCCCCAGCCCATAAATATCAATGTTCTTGGTTCTCAGGTGTGCAAATTTGAATTTATTATTTGTTCCCCTGATTCTCAGGCTTTTGATCTTGGACTGGAACTATATCACAGGGTCTCTTGAGCTTCTGGATAAAGATGGCAGATCATGGAACTTCTCAGCCTCCATAATCTCATGAACCATTCCTTCATAATAAATCTCCTTCTCTATTTCTCTGCATATCCTATTGGTTCTATTTCTCTGGATAACCTTGACTAATAGAACAGCTTTGGAATATTGGAATCATTTTGAATAGACCTAACAAGCAATGTTACATTGCATTAAAATTTATCGTGTTCATTTAATAAATAATTATTGTAATAAGATACTTTGCACTATTTCATAAATGTATCACATTATTCTGAATATCTTATTACAATGAACACAAAGGGAATCCAGTTTCCTTTGTTGTACTAGAATCTGTTACACCAAAAACTGTTTAAGTAAATGAGGCTTCCATTTAGAGTTAAAAAAAAACAAAAAACAAACAAAACAACAAAAAAAACTCCTTTCATAATAGAAAAACCTAGCCAGTAAAATAATTTGCAGTAATGAGATCTGTCTTAAATTTTGGTTTGTTCATTTATTTAATTTTACTCAATGATTTACTCACATAAGTAAATAAAAATGATTTTTTGTTGAATATATGTAAATCCCAAGTTTAATTATTAGTAAGAAGGACATAAGTAATTAGATGCAAATGATGGGAAGAAAATTTTCTGGGGTCATAAGTTCCTGGAGTTTGAACCAGTTGTTTGTTATTGATATACATTAACAGGTGGCTATATAGGGGAGGCAAGTTCACACAGTTTGTCATTAATGAGAATTCTCATGCTAAGCCCTACATGCAATGCCTAGGCCTCATAAGCAGAAGTGAGAAGGTGAGGCTGAGAATTCTTTTGACATTCTTGGGCCTATTTTTACTGGACAGAATCATAATTTTGTATATTTATAACCCTAAAGTAAGAACAGGAAAAAAAATAAATAGTAAACACTGATTTTACCCTGGGAATAAAGGGGACCATCACTTATTGTTATGCCTAAAGTTTTTGAAACTTCAAAGCTTTTGCACCTGATTTTTTCTAATGTGTCATCGAGTCTCAGTTTGTTAGAAAAGGGTGGATTTTTTAAAAGTTAAAAAGAAGACAATGTGAGTGGCTGAAACTCATTTTGGCATCCTTTTCATGACAATGAGACTACCTTGCACCAATACAAATAAAACCAGAAGTTAAAATGTAAAATAAACACATAGGTGAAGTTTTAAAAGAAACCTAATATAATTCCTCTATGTAATAGTAAGGAAACGAACATAGTAAAATAGACCAAGAACTAAGAATCCAAAATTTATTGTCTCAAAATATTTTAACTCAGGTGAAAGGCAACAAGGATATGTGACTAAAAACATAAACTCTGGAACTGAATTTGATTTCTGAGTTTAATGTCTGGCTTTGCCACTGTACCTGCTGTGCTGCTGTGATGGTTATTTGATATCCCTTGTCCTTTTCCTCATCTCTAAAATTATTATCCACTTCATAGCCTTAATGTGAAAACTAAATGAATTAATGTTTGCAAAACACTTTGAATAGTGCCTAGACATAGTAAATTTTATCTAAATGCTTGATAAACAAATGTTACTGTATGCATGTTGATATATGCATTTGTTTAATGTGTAGTTTGTCAAATATATAGATCAAAATACATTAATAATTTCTCATTTTGCCATATAAGTGGTTGTTCAATTATGAATTAATAGATAAACTCTATAATAATCTCTAATCAAAATCTGACTGAAATAGCTTACTGCTATGTGATGGATATTGAGCCTTGTTTTTCTGAGTGAAACTAAAAAGAAAAAAACATAGAAAAGAGTATATAGTCCTTCAAGGAATAATAAAAATAAACCTATTTTAACTATTGAGCACTTTGAATAAATATTCAAAGTCAAGCTTTACTCAATAAGAAATTATTTTTAAACTTAAAAAAGATTTAAATACATGTTTACACAAATATCGAGAAAAAAGAACTAAATCATAGGCAAACATTGTTTAGAATAACAATACCATATGATAGCTCTCCAGGAAAATGTATAAAAGTCTCTCATTTTAATTCAGACACAGTAATAATAAAGAAATATTAATAGCATAAGTAGAAACAAATATCATTAATATGATTCTTCCAAGGTGATATTTATTTAGAATAAAAGTTCTAAAAACTATATTCAAATGAAAGTAGATTCCGCAGTACAACTATTGATAAATAAAAATGCAACAATAAAAATAATCAAAACTTTTTGGAAAATTGAGTTTCAATGACAGCATAGGTCTACCTCTTTAATTATCTGAAATAATTTTATATTCACAGAAAAATTTATATACTGTAACTTATTAAGTGCTGTATAGAAACATATGATTTATAAGTGAAATACTTACATTAGTAGAAACGGAGCTCTGGGTCTATGCATTTTATTCTATCAAATTCTCAAAAATGATCAAAATTTAACATCAATACAAATCATTATAAAATTTCACTTACAAAACAAAAACTTCAAATATATTATTAGTGTGAAATGCCAGTATGTATGGGTAGATTGATGTGCTTATGGAGCCATGATTAACTACACATGAGTAAGAATACCAATACAGAAAGAATTTAAAGATATTTAAGCCAATCCACTCTAAATTATACAGGCAGAGATAGAAGATAATGCAGGTATAAGGAGAACAATGATGTGTATAATCCTACAGTTTCACCTAAATATCCAAAGCATGCAAAATCTTGTGCTATTTTCTTTTCAGTACATACGGTTTTATCTCATTAACTGCAGTGGCTTCAAAGTATAACTTGGTAGGTTTATGTTATAATTTAACTATTTCCCTATTTAGAAACACGTATTTTCAATAGATTTCATCTTTTGAGGAGATCAAAACAAAGAATAACCTTCATATTTTACTCTATGTAAGTGGTAAAGGATTTGTTCATGAGAAATGATTGTAGACCCTACTCTTTGCACTTATAAACTATCTTGCCATTTAAGAGTTGGTGGTTTCTGGCTAAGTTTCCTAGGCTCCCTGTGCCTCAGTATTTTCAATCATAAAATGAAAATAATAATGATAATATCTAACTCAGAGTATTTATAAGAAATGAATCAATGACTATATGTAAGATGCATAGAAATAAGTGCTGCATAATGAAGCCAGGTATTGTGGTACATCTGGGGCATAATGAGAATTTGTTTATTGCCTCCCAAGCCTTCGTTTTCCCTTTCCAACTCAGCTGTATTATCTCAGTGGGATTGTCTTACTCCAAATATAGAGGTGAAACTTGATTGGCTTAAAAAAACTGAAGTGGGAGTTCTTAGCTGCAGTGAGTGGTGATCGAACCCCTGCACTCCAGCCTAAGTGACACAGCAAGATCCTGTCATTACAAAAACCCCTCAATCCCGTGACCCCAGCATTTTGTCATTGTGTCAGTTTTTTTCTTTTTTTGGTCCAGTTGAGGTCAATGAGATGTAATATGTGATTCTTAGTGGCTTCAGAGAATGATGCTTACCACCTCTCTGTGTCTCTAGCTAGATGTAAACTAAAAAGCCTTTGGAACAATTTGTGAACAGCAGCTTTCTGGAAACACTAAAGGATAATGATACCCTTACTATACATGTCAGGAGAGAGAGATGGAAAGTAAAACCTTCATTTGTTAATATTGGTAAGATACATTAATCTTTTCAGTGACATGAATAAAGATATATTTTTCAAGACAATGGTAATGATTTTCTGTTAATTGCAAATAAAGAATTGAAACTTGTATACATTGTGAGCCAAAGCAAATGCAGACCTTGTTCTTATGTTTCAGAATCTAGTGAATGGTACACAAATAATAATGCAATTATAAATAAGTAGTAGTTATTTATTGAGCACTTACTCTATGATAGACCTTGTTATATAGTCACTTTACATAAATTACTGACAATTGTATGGCATAGATTTTATTAATATATACTAATTTTACAAATGAGGAAACAGACAATGAAAGTGATTTGCCCATGTTCATACAGCTGGAGGAAGAGCTAGAATCTGAACCCATCCAATTCAATTTCAGACCCGTTGTCCTTAAACTCTAACTTACAATTATTCTCCAAGAAGCATAAATTGGTACCTGCAGTAAAAGCTGAAAATGAGAGTTATATAATCTATGAGGGTTTATTTTAGGGTCTTCTTATTTCATAAGAAGATCAAATTTTTCTTTTTACTTTTCTTTTTTTTTTTTTTTTTTTTTTTTTTGAGACAGAGTTTCGCTCTTGTTGCCCAGGCTGGAGTGCAATGTTGCGATCTCGGCTCACTGCAACCTCCGCCCCCCTGGTTCAAGCGATTCTCCTGCCTCAGCCTCCCGAGTAGCTGGGATTAAATTTTTCTTTCTTTTGTTTTCCCCCAGGCTTGGATACTTTTTTCTTTTTTAATTTGAAAAACTATTTAAGGTGCTCCATCTACCTTTTAAAAATCAAATTATGCATGATTTTAAAAAAAACACATTTGTTTATTGTGGCAAAACACATTACATGAGATATATCCACTTAAAATTTTAGGTGCACAGTATGCTATTGTTAACTATAAGCACAGTGTTGTATAGCAGATCTCTAGAATTTCTTACCTTGCATGACTGAAACTGTATCCATTACATAGCAAGTTTCCATTTTCCTCTTCCTCCAGTCCCTTGACATCACCATTCTACTTTGTTTCTGTCAGTCATGTACATAAAATGGAATATATTTAACCATAAAAAAAGAAAATTCTGTCATATGCAGCAACATGGATGAATTTTGAGGACATTATGCTTAGTAAAATAGGCCAGTCAGAGAAGTAGTACTACATGATTCCACTTATATGAAGTATCAAAAGTAGCCATACTCACAGAAATAGGGCTTTCTTTTTTAATGAAAGATAAGTGGAAGATAATCTAGAAGAAAAGTTGTATAATAGGTTTACTGATGAAGCACATCCCTGTGATAGAAAAAGCATAAAGGGCTTGGGAAAAAAGCATAAAACATATGGATAAAGGACTAAAAGAAGATTGGTTTGACTGTAACATAGATATCAGGGATCAACCTGGCACAAAGTGAGGCAGGAGAGACATGTAGGGAATAAATCACAAAGAGAAATCTATGACTTGTTAAGAAATTATGCATTTAGTTTTAGGAGATTTAGAAGATTTTTTTTCTTAAATATTTTCTAAATCTTTATCACTTAGCTTATGTTTCCTTTACTTTATTTTCCAGTTATTCAATCAGTATTACTTGGGGTGGGGGACAAATATAATGAATACATATGAATTGATTGTACCATTTATTGATATATTTTGGTAGGAAACTACAATATATTCTAAATTCCAATTGAGAATACTGATTTTTAAAGTGTTAAATATCTTTTGTTTCTCAAATTATTTCTTTTTTTTCCACAAAATTATTTAGTTGTTAGCATTATACTTCTTGGTCATTTTAATCATTATCACTATTTTTCTTAACTACCTGATTAACAGTGAATATATATTCAATAAAAAATGACTGCTATGATGATTTAATTCCTTGATTGAGTAGGGTCTTTCAGTCTTTATTTGCTGTAACTCTCTTTTTCTGAATGGTAGACTTGAGTGAAGCTCTGAATAAATACATGGCATGTAGATGAGATAAGTTTCACTTTTGACTATTTGGGAACAGAACTCTTATCTGCCCTACAGTCCTCTCTTCCCCTCAATCCACATGACAAAATAGTGAGGTCATTAGAGGTTTCTGTTTATTATTTAAGGATTAAGAGTAGAAGTCAGGTTGGAGGACATATACATTTCTTAACACAAATTTTTGAAATAATTTTTTTCTGATAATTGCCTCAGATTCAGAAGAGCAATGAAGTTACAGTGTTGTATGGCCGTTAGATGTCTTACAATTCATGAAGATTTAGAGATTAAAGTAGCAGGTGACACTCTGAAGTAGAAAACCAGATATTTGAGGACAGACATAATATAGCAAAGGAATACATGGCCCAGAAGAAAAAGACAATGACATAATTGAAAGGTGAATTAAGAGCAAAATGGATAGTTATAAAGAGTGGTGAATTATAATATCTAGCTGTAAAATAAAGAATACTAAAAAAGTATTTTGAAAAAAAAACAATGAATTCAGTTTCTTTTGTGTTGTAATTAGAGATGTCATATGGCCCCCAAATGTCCAAATCAAGAATAGATAACTGTTGAACTTATGAGAAATGGAGGTGGGTTTGAAATGGAGATTGTACTTATTAGCTTATAGAAGGTTGAGTTATGGAGTGGGTCACCCCAACAGAAGGAGTGGATGCAGACAGAAGAGAAATGAGATAGCCCAAAAAAAAAAACAACTGGGGAAATTAACATTTAATATTTTAATGGTGCATGCAGCATTCATAAGAAAGACTGAGAAGAGAGGGCCAGGCCACAGAAGTAGAAGAATATGGTGTCAAGGAAGCCAATGGAAAAGAGGGAGGGAAACACTACAAAACAATGATAATTACTGTTGAATTGTGACATGTATATGCCCACATGATTTAGTAACCAAAGTGTTCTTAGTGTCCTTGGCAATGGAATTCCAGTACATTGATAGGATTCAAGTAATAATTCAAAAAATAAATGATGGGAATGGCAAGAGGTACAGAATTTGCTAAGTTGCAGTTTGCTAGCATGAAAGCAAGAGTGACACCAACAATCCAAAGAGCACAAGAGAACTCAAGCGATACTTCATTTTACTGTTTTTCATTTCAGAAGACAAATAAGTACATATAAAATTGCTTAACAACATGCTGGAATATAGTTAAAAAAAACAGGAGCAAGAGATTTAGTCTAAATAATAAGTAGACAGATCCAGTTTACAAAGGAGTTGATCCCTTTCAGTGGGTGTGTGGAAAATATAATAGAGAGGAAAGGAAATCTGGAAGTTCCACCAGGTGTTTTCTAAGTCGTTGGGAAAAATATCATTAGATTTTACCTTATGACTGAGTATATTAAGGGTTATGTAATATGCATTTTATTTGTCATTTCTATTAAAATGTTGTATATTATCTTAATATAAATTTTATTTGTATTAATATAAGTTGTATTCGTATTATAATTATTATAATTACATGTTTGATATAACACTTCTCTATTTAAAAACACATTTGAATAAACAATGCACTTCATCTCCTGACCTGACTATGTAACAGAATTTGCTTTACTTGATACAACAAACCAGGCTTTTTTCTCTTTTCTTCTTTTTTTGTTCCTGGCAAATCAAAGTATTGAACTGCAGCAGTTGGCTTATAGAAGCTCAGGTCAGAGGAAAGTGGATTGCTCTGGATTGCTGATGTTTCAAAAGTTTTATTCAGTCTTTAAGAGATAAGGAAATGATCTCAAATAAAACTTTTCACAGCCCTATTGTACTTTCTTTATCTTCTAAGTGGAGCCCCTTGTCAGCCTTTCATCCTGCCCCACTAAAGTTTCCAGTAATTCAGCTGTCCCAGAATGATACGTTTTACAGCATTTCTGTAATTGCAAACCAGCTGGTAGAACTTCGAGAGACCAACAAAAATATTTTAAACGGTTACTTTAAAAACTATTAGTTGCTAAATTACACTTGTTTCCCTCATCACTTGAAGTATCCTGCATGTAAATTATGCCCAGGATTACCTAATTAAAAGAGAGAAAAAAATTTTCTTTGCAATTTATGTTTAAACAAAAGCATATTTTTATAACCCTGCAGCTGTATTTTTCTCTAGTGCCTTTTCCTAACAAAATGTATGCCATATTCAATAATCCTTTCACCTATAGGTCTATTGGGCACTGCTAATAATAACTAGACCTTTCCTATTTGTAAAGAAATCAGCTCAGTGAAAATGGGGTCAGAAAAATCTCTTTTTCAATGTATGCACAAATTCCTATAGAAAAGAAAAGAAGGCATGTTTGGATATCTCCCCAATAAAAAGAAACAAAATTCCTAAATACCTTAATTCTATTTGATTATTTTTATGGAAATATATTACATAATTTCTTATTTTATTATTAAATTACAAAATATGTGCAGAAGAGTATTATTCAGGAGTAAAGCCTTGTTTATACAAATACATATTACACAAATAGAGTTACGGTAGTTTTGTAATCAATCATCCTGTAAAGCATCTGTTATTTTTATGCTTATACTTAAGTCATACTTTTACTTCCTCACTTGAAGGTTTAACTACAGGTTGATGTCAGTGAAAGATACATTATTACATTGACCTGAGAGAGTGTGAGGGCCAATTTGATAAAATTTGTTTCTCTGGTGATATGACTCTGTATGTTTTTCTGAAGCTATTTTGAGTTTTTAAACCTATCTTTAAAAACCGTAAAGATTTCATAATGTAAATGCACCGCTTTTGGGGGAATTTCAAAGAATGATAGATGATTAAATCAAAACTGAAAGAACTGATTAAGTTGAGTTCAATCATTCAAAGAAGAGAAAGCAGTGACTTTTCCACTCCTCTTCTTGAATTGTACCCAGGGATTTGTTGATCTTTTGAGTAGCAAGAACGCAATAAACTATGTTTTAAAACCTCTATGAAAGCTTTAAAGACTATGAATGACAGATTTTAAGATATTTACAAGATTATTCCCTAGATTTCTACAATAAATAAAGCCTGCATTCTAAAAAGATCTGTAATCCAGATTTCCTATGATTATTTGTTTATAATGTTTTTAGATTCAACACAATCAACTAATTGCTATATTGATTTAAAAAGCAATAAGTTATCTTTAAAAAGTTTTTTAAAATTTTTCTTTCTACTGTGCATGATATTTAATCATAATCACAGCAACAGATCATTCTGTAAACACCATAAGATAATGACGTATGCAGTATAAGAATTACGTAGCATTTCCAAAAGTATGTTAATCTTTTATCTATTATAATGAATTTGATTTTATTTAATGGCTTTCTTTGACAATATGCAAGTGCCTGTCTGAAGCATTAATCTTCCAGTACTTACATATTTTATATATAAACATATTTTATATAAATATAATTTTTAATAATATTCTTGAAAATTCAAGTAACTCTTGAAATGATCAGTTGCTAATTAGAATGTACAAATTTATGACAAATTTTATCAATGTGAATAAAAACTCTTGCTCCTCAAACTTATCATTTTTCTTTTTTTAAACTTAATTTTTCTTAAAAGTAGAATTTTTTCTTGCATTTGTAAGTAACTTCTCATTTTGTCCTTGAATATTCTTTAAGTTTATTGAAACTTTAGCTTTGATGATAAATTTTGCTATAGATGGTGATATGGTTTGGGGGTGTCCCCACCCAAATCTCATATTGAATTGAAACTCCCACAATTCCCATGTGTCATGGGAGGAACCTGGTTGGAGGTGATTGAATTATGGGGGCAGGTCTTTCCTGCACTATTCTTGTGGTATTGAATGAGTCTCAGGAGATCTCATAGTTTTAAAAATGGGAGTTTCCGTGCACAAGCTCTCTTTGCTGCTGCCATCCACGTAAGATGTGACTTGCTCCTCCTTGCCTTCTGCAATGAATGTGAGGCCTCCCCAGCCATGTGGAGCTGTAAGTCCAAAAAACCTCTTTCTTTTGTTAATTGCCCAGTCTCAGGTATGTCTTTATCAGCAGCATGAAAACAGACGAATACAGCATATTTGTACCAGTAGAGTGGTGCTGAAAAATACCTAAAAATGTGGAAGTGAATTTGGAATTGGGTAACAGGCAGAGACTGGAAGAGCTTGGAAGGCTCAGAGAGACAGGAAAATGTGGGAAAGTTTGTAACTCCCTAGAGACTTGTTGAATGGCTTTGGCCAAAATGCTGATAATGATATGGACAATGACATCCAGGCGGAGGTGGTCTCAGATGGAGATGAGGAACTTGTTTGGAACTGGAGCAAAGGTGACTCTTGTTAAGCTTTAGCAAAAAGATTGGTGGCACTTTGCCCCGGCCCTAGAAGTATATAGAACGTTGAAACTGAGAGAGATGATTTAGAGTATCTGGTGGAAGAAATTTCTAAGCAGCAAAGCATTCAAGAGTTGACTTTGGTGCTGTTAAAGGCATTCACTTTTATAAGGGAAGCAGAGCATAAAAGTTTGGAAAATTTACAGCCTGACAATGCAATAGAAAATAAAAACCCATTTTCTGAAGACAAATTTAAACCTGCTGCAGAAATTTGCATAAGTAATGAGGAGCTGAATGTTATTCACCAAGACATTGGGAAAAATATCTGCAGTGCATGTCAGGGGTCTTCTTGGCAGCCCCTCCCATCACAGGCACAGAGGTTTAGGAGGAAAAATGGTTTTGTGGGCTGGGCCCAGGATCCTTCTGCTGTGTGCAGTCTAGGGACTTGGTGCCCTGCATCCCAGCCACTCTAGCTGTGACTAAAAGAGGCCAAGGTATGGCTTGGGCTGTTGTTTCAGAGAGTGGGTGCTCCAAGCCTTGGCGGCTGCCATATGTCATTGAGCCTGCGGGTGCACAGAAGTCAGGAGTTGAAGTTTAGGAACCTCTGTATAGATTTCAGAAGATGTATGGAAATGCCTGGAAGCCCAGGCAAAAGTTTGCCACAGGGGTGGGACCCTCATGGAGAGCCTCTGCTAGTACAGTGCAGATGGCAAATGTGGGGTCAGAGCCTCCACACAGAGTCCCTACGGGGGCACTGCCTAGTGAAGTTGTGAGAAGAGGGCCACCATCCTCCAGACCCCAGAACAGTAGATTCACTGATAGCTTGCACCATTCACCTGGAAAAGCCTCAGACACTCAACACCAGCCTGTGAAAGCAGCCAGGACGGGGATGTACTCTGCAAAGTCACAGGGGCAGAGCTGCCCAAGACCATGGGAACCCACCACTTGCATCAGCAGGGCCTAGATGTGAGACATGGAGTCAAAGGAAATCATTTTGGAGCTTTAAGATTTGACTGCTCTGCTGGATTTCGGACTCACATGGGCCTGCAGCCCCTTTGTTTTGGCCAATTTATCCCATTTGGAATGGCTGTATTTACCCAATGTCTGTATCCTCATTGTATCTAGGAAGTAACTAACCTGCTTTTGATTTTACAGGCTCATAGGCAGAAAGGCCTTGTCTCAGATGCGATGTTGGGTTATGGATTTTGAGTTAATGCTGAAATGAGTTAAGACTTCGGGGGAATATTGGGACCATGGTTGGTTTTTAAATGTGAGAACATGAGATTTTGGGGCGTGGTTAGGGGCGAAATGATATGGTTTGGCTGTGTCCCCAACCAAATCTCATCTTGAATTGTAACTCCCACAATTCCCATGTGTCCTGGGAGGAAACTGGTGGGAGGTGATTGAATTATGTGGATGGGTATTTCCTGTGCTATTCTCAGGACAGTGAACGAGTCTCATGAGATCTGATGGTTTTAAAAATGGGAGTTTCTGTGCACAATCTCTTTGCCTGCCACCTTCCATGTAAGATGTAACTTGCTCCTCCTTGCCTTCTGCTATGATTGTGAGGCCTCCACAGCCATGTGGAACTATAAGTCCAATAAACCTCTTTTTTTTTTTTTTTTTTTTTTTTTGTAAATTGCCCTGTGTCGGGTATGTCTTTATCAGCAGTGTGAAAACAGACTAATACACATGGGATTGGCCAAGCTAGTATGTGTTTCAATGGAAATTTAAAAAATTGTTTTTAGCATGTGTATTATTTTCCTGTGTAGATTACCATCCTTCATAATCTTCTTGAATAAACATTGATGAATAGTAGTCAAAAGTATAAATATAGGTACAAGAATTTAAGTAGCAACAGATTTCAATTAAGAATAATGCAGAGAACTAGATCACTGCAGTGCCTCCAGCATAGTGAAAAACATGTGATTATTTTCCAGTGTGATGGTGAATATAAAGGTAAATATGTTACAATTTTTATCATTGACCTGAGGAAATTAAACTTACAAATGAGAATTAAGATTATTAATTGAGCTTTACAAACTACATAGGTAACCAGGGATTTCCAATGCCATTTGAAGAACGAGAATTACAAGTGTGCCTTCTACCCTATATAGCATCTTCTGAACATAAATTAAGAAAAACTTAGAGCATCCATTGAGTTCCTATTCTTTTTTTTACTTTGTTTATTGTTTTCTTCCTTTACTTTTCCTTTCTTTTCTTATAATTTTAGAGACTATCATGAAAAGAAAATGGGTTATGGTTCTACACAACACCTTATACTGCATTGTAAGAGTGATTAATCTGTGGTTTTCCCAGAGCAGGGAAAGTATGGATTCGTGAAAATATATTAATGTTCTGTTTGGGATTGGTAGTCTTACTTCTCTAGCATATTTCAAAGAGATCTTGGGAACATGATTTGGAAGATATATAATTAAATTGCTAAATAGCTTTGGAATTTTCAACAAAAAGCATACTATGAATTCTACAGGAGGCAAAGCTTAGGATATATATTTTTAATTTGGGGTGTGTGTGTGTGTGTGTATGTGTGTGTGTGTGTGTGTGTGAAACAATGCATTTTACCACCAAACAGCATTGGAGAATGGATTGGAGAGCTATTTTGGAATGTAAAACATCGTACTAGGAAGACAAGCAAGATGCTAAATAGTCAGTTCATTAGAAAGCCTCCTGGTTACTGGATAGTTATAATGATGTGACCAAGAGTTTACTCTTTGAAGCTACTGCTATAAGATGATACATCCTTCAGGTATCATTGACGTGCTTTTTACTTATCTATCAGAGTTCCTCACAAAAATTTGTTTTTGGATCAGGTGGAACTGAGTAAATATCCATGAAGTTTCAGGATAGAGCCATTTGTTTTCCTTTAAATCTTTGAAATATATGTTGTTCAGCATTTTTACTCACATAGACCTTTCTTCATACCTCGGGTATTGCAGTCACCACCTACTACTATTTTGGTCTCCTCTTCTTTTCCTCCTCCTCTTCCTTGTCATTCTACTTTTTCTTCTTCTTGCCTCTTTCCTCTTCCTTCTCAACTTCCTCCCCCTACTCCTGCTTTGCCCCCTCTCCCTGTCAGCAGTAAGCCAAGTAAGGATAAGAGACTGAGCAGAAATATAAATTAGTGCATGGTGCAGGCTAAGTTGGAAATAAGACCAGGGCAGAATATATTAAGAAATAAATTAGGCCACATTAATGCATTTTGCCTGTACATTAGAAGCAATTAGGAACCTTTGATAGCTATGAGCTGAGATAGTGAAGTACTCTGACCTATATTCCGAGATCCTTCAGCCACAATAAAGACAATGGTTACCAAACAGAGAGATAGAACAGATTAGTGTAGATTAGATGGAAGGCTATTTTAGGGGTTCAGGAGACTTATGGTAGTGTGTTCAAAGGTATAATTATAGATTATATAAGGAAAGAAAACTAAAAGGGTGAAAAATATTTAAGATGAAAAATCATCACCATTTTTGTCTGAGAAACTGAAAAGTGGCCAAAGGAAGTGCATTTGAGAATATTGTTGTTTAGTTCCTTTGGACTCAAGCCTATTAGGAAAGGGAATTTTGTATTATTGCTGGAGCATATATAATGGAAGGAGGTCCAGCATTCAAAATATAGGCATCTCTATATTGTTAACATTATGTTTCATAGTTTTATGTAACTTGAAGTTCTTATTAAAAAACGTGAGCTCTCACAAAATAGCATTGCTGAAACATTATTTAGCAGGTAAATTTTACATCACCAGCAATTAATTTGATAAGGGTTTAAATTTTTTAAAATGTTTCATAAATACTTGAGTTGTGACTTTACCAGAAGAGTGAAAAATAAAATTTAAGTACATTATAGGTTAATTTTAGGGTATATTAAGATACTGTTGAAACATCTAAAATGCACATGTATTCCCTTTAATCATGCTTTCATGTGAAAAATGTTCAAAAGCCTGTTACTTCAGGGGTCCGTTTAACTCTTCATTCACTCCTCTCCAGGAGAGAAAGTATGAGTTTAACTGATTTATGAGTTAGAGAAAAAAAAATGTATGGATGGCTCTAAACATTATATATTCTCCTTTTGCATATATCTGCCCGCAGAAAAGAGGATTTTGATTTCCTCTTGCAACATGCTGTCAAGAATTGGCCCTGCTGTGGTAATAATCTGTGTTTCTTCTTAGGTAGAGATGTTTGAGTGTATGAACCTATTTTGTACAACAATCAAAAAGGAGCAACTCCACTTTACTTACCATTTCTTCCAAACCAGATTTTGTATAACTTTTAATCGGAAAAAATTGTAAACATTCAGAAAAGTTAAAAAAGGTATATGAAGAATGCTTATATATATACTATCTAAATTCAACAAATGTAAGGGTAGTTTAACATTAAAGATTCAATTTAGTTGATCATGTTAGTCAAATTTCAAAGAAAAATTATTGATAAAATTTAACCTCTATTTCTGGTAAAATAGCAAACAAAGAAACTCAGGAAATTAAGAACAGAAAAAAAGTCTCATTTTGATGAAAGATATCCTATCTTGGACATATATTTAAAGTAGAAATATTGAATATTTTTTCATTGAATTAAGGATAACACTAATATATTATTACAACTCTTACTTAACAAGAAGAAAGAATTATAGATATAAAATTTAAAAGGAATAAACAACAGAATGAACTGTCATTACTGGCTGATGTCATAATTATATAACAATGTATTTCCAAAGAATTATAAAATATTTTCAATTAAAATGAATAAGTGAGTTTAGGAAGGCTGCTGGATATTTAGTCAATACCATAACTATCAGTTTTATTTATCTAAGCAATCATTCTATAACATGGATTTTATTTTGAAATCTAATTCCATTTACAATATAATAAAAATCAAAAGTGTAGGAAAAAATCTGAGTGAAGAATGTGAAAAACCACTACACTAAAAATTACTAAATATTGCTGGAAAAATGAAAAGATCAATTAAAAAATAAAGAGCAATACATGTTTATACTTTGAAATATTCAGTATTGTTAAAATATCAATTTTCTTAAAATTAATCTATATATTCAATGCAATAAGTCTTCTTAGGTAATTGGTATCTATAGGTGTAAATTCACTAGCTTATTCAAAATGTATATGGAATGTCAGACTATTTAGAATGCCCATACTATCTTAAAGTAAAAACTTGGAGGACTAACACTGTGATAGTACAAGGCTTTCTATTAAAAAAAATTTTTTTTAATGATTTGCGTAATATAATACCAGTTAAAAACGCAAAATTAGGGAAATGGAAAAGAATGGGAAGTAAAAGCCTAGGCCCACACATTATGGCCACTTAACATTTAACAAAGTTATAACTGCTAATCACTCAAAAAATGGATGATTATTTCAATAAATGAGGATTGAGCATTTCTGTATGAAAAAATAAAATAATTTAACATATACTTCACATCATAGAAGTTATATAATTTGAGATGAATGATAGCCCTAAATTATGAATATAAATAAGCCTCTGAAAAAATATGAGATAACATCTTTTTAACTTTGGGTAAGAAAATGCTTCTTAAGTGGATAATTAAATAATTATAAAAGAAATATTTTGAACTCATTAAAATTAAGAGCATTTTTACAGCACAGGACAACATTAAGAAAGTGAAAAGCAAAGCCACCAGTCTTAAAATATTTTCGCAAAATATATAGCTGACAAAGAACTTATTTTATATCCAATATATAAAAAATTTCCTATAGTGAGATAAGAAAAAGACAACAGTTCAATTTTTAAATGATTAAAAACCTTGAATAGGTACTTTATAGCAGAGCGTAAACCTATGTCCAACAAGCATGATAAAATTATTTCTCAAGGAAATGCAGATGAAAACAACAGCAGGATACTACTTCACACACATTCAAAGGCTATACTTAGAAAGTCTATCAAGGTAAGTATTTTACTGTAATCCCAGCCTTTTGGGAGGTGAGGCAGGAGGATCGCTTAAGACCAGGAGTTTGAAACCATTCCGGACAATAAGGCAAGACTTTGTTTCTACAAAAACTAAAAATAAAAAAATAAAACTTAGCTGTGTGTGGTTTCACTTGTCTGTAGTCTCAGCTCCTTGGCAGGCTAAGGCAGCAAGACCACTGGAGCCCAGGAGTTCAAGGCTACCATGAGCCATGGTCACAATACTACACTCTATTCTGGGTGACAGATTAAGGCCTTATCTCAAACAAAAACAAAAACAGAAAGTATTTGAAAGATGGGGAGAAACTGAACCTGTTCATCAATGCCAGTGGGAGTGTAAAGTGGCACAGATATTTTGGGAAGCTTTTTCAATACCTACTAAAGTAAAACACAGGCCTACCTATGATCTATCAATTATACTTGTAGTTACATACCCAACAGAAACGAGCCTATGTGGCAATAGAAAGATTTGCGTAAGAACTTACATAAGAATTTTATTTGTAATTGCCCCAAACCTTTGTCACACAAATATCCATTAAGCAGACAATTAGTAAACATTTTATTTATTTAATGAAATACTACACAGCAAAATAAAATCAAACTCCTGATAAATATAAAGTCTCACTTGATTTTGAGCAAAAGAAGACAACTTTACATACTCTATGACTCCATTTAGATAACACTTCAGAACAGTTAAAATTAATCAAAGATGAAAGATAAAATAGTGGTTATATTGGGAAGGACAGATTGTGACTCGGACAGGGCACACATTAACCTTTTCAAGCTTCTGTAAATATTCTGTAAATATGGATTTTTCTCATTACACTGTGGTTACTAATGATTTGTCACTCAATTCACTTTCAGCAGTTTAATGTATATATGTTACCACATCAATAAGATAAAGGAAGAAAGGAAATATAAGAAAATGACTGAACATTTTGTGTCCAGAATAACAAAGTGTGACATTACTTATGTGATCTTCATATGGTTTAGGCCATAATCATAATTAAAAATGGGGTATGTGGAATCATGACTTTTATTCTCTGTTTCAACTTCTGGTAAGTCACCCTCCCTCCTCATCCTTCTCTTCAAATAAAGGCAGAATTGTATTCGGCAGGAGAGACCCTTTGTAAACTCCAAAGAGCAAGAGAAAATAGTGAAAAAATCCACTACATCTCAATAGTAAGCTGATGATGTGCATTTTGGCCTAGTATTTCAAGAAAGTCCACAGTAAGAATTAGTTCTAAATGAGAATTGATAGAACAATATCTGACATTTTACTTTATCTTCAGTATGTTCTGTAGGCCAAGATTGATTTTATATTTCAAATTGAATTAAGTTCCATGTGAACTAGGAAGACATAGTGTGAGAGTTTTTAATTTCAGTTATTGCTGCTAAGCATAACTTAGGTATCAATTTCAATAAGTGCATTGAAGGCAGGGAAGGATTTGAAAAATAACTTATCTAGAGGTATCTTCTTATATCAGCTCTCACTTAACTCTGAAGATGTTAATTGTATAAATTTCAGAAAGTATGAAAGTAATAAAAATGCTCGTGCCAAAAATACTCAGCATCCAGAAGTAAAGGATGCTCAGGGCATCAAAGAAGATGTATAGACGTTAGTCACTTGTCTGGGTGACACAGACCTCAGAGCTATGTCTAAATGATAACACAAAACAAAGAACAATAACAATATCCTTATTTTATTACTTCTTTGAGAACTTCCCTCATTTTTTAAGTAAGAATTTAATACTACAAATATCCACCTCAATGCTGTGTTAGGTGCATCATGCATAGTTTTGATATGTTACATTTTATTTTCATTCAGTTCCATGAATGTTTAATTTCCTTTGGAACTTCATCTTTAATTATTGTATTATTTAGCTGTATATTGTTTAAATGCTAAATGTTTTGTTTCATATGCTTAAGGCTCTGTTTGCTGCTTAGGATTTTGAACACATTTAGAATTATTATGTATTTCTGGTGGATTGATCCCCTTACCATTATGTAGTGCTTCTCTTTGCCTGTAGTAATTTTCTAGGCCCTGAATTCTACTCCAGCTAATATTTATAGAGCCACTTTTGATTTTAATTTGCAATTAATGTTCTCCTCATATATCATTTTTCATCTTTTTGTGTTCAACCTATGTATGCTGTTGAATTTGAAGTGATCTTCTAAGCAAAAAAAGTTGTGGGTTTGGTTTGTTTGTTTGCTTTTTAAACTCATTTTGACAATCTCTGCCCTTTAGTGGCTGTACTGAGACCATTCATGTTTAGCATAATTGTTGACATGTTAGAACATAAATCTGCCTTTTTATTATTTATTTTATTTGTCTTTTGCCATTTGTGTTTTCTTGCCTTTCTATGGGCTCTATGAAGCCATAGGAACCCATAGAACATTTTTTAAAGAACTTATCTTGATATACTTTTAGTAGTTTAAGGTGAATTGGCTTGAATAGTATTTCTGGTGGTGCATCTAGATATTGCAGTATACACATGGGGCTCATTACAATCTCCTGGCATCAGTGTTTTACCACTTGGAATGAAACATTAATTCAATTTAGGTGACTTTAATTTCCCAAGTTTTCTTTATTGTTACCTTATGTAACAGGTGCTATAATAATTTTTAATTATCACATATCATTTTTTAAACTCTTGAGGACAATTATAGTCTATTTGTATTTACTTATATTTTTGCATTTTTCTCTTGTTCTTTTTCCTCATGATGTTCCAAAATGTCTTCTTTTATTATTTACTTTCTACTCTGTAAATCCGTCCTTTAAGAACTTAACCATTCTGTTTTTAGCAAATTATGATGAATTATTTAAGTTTTATTATATCTCAGAGTACGGTGTGTCCTAAAGGGTCATTTAGAAGTACTTTATGTCCTAAAGTATAGTTTTGATAGCTATAGAAATTGTCATTGATTGTTCTTTACTTTCAGCACTTGAAAAATGTTGTGTATTACTTTCTGGTTTCCATTGATTCACATAAGAAATATGCTATCATTGGCTGGGCGCAGTGGCTCACACCTGTAATCCCAATACTTTGGGAGGCCAAGGCGGGCAGATCACGAGGTCGGGAGATCCAGACCATCCTGGCCAACATGGTGAAACCCTGTCTTTACTAAAAATACAAAAAAATTAGCTGGATGTGGCGGCATGTGCCTATAATCCCAGCTACTCTGGAGGCTGAGGCAGGAGAATTGCTTGAACCCAGGAGGCGGACACTGCAGTGAGCCAAGATCATGCCACTGCACTCCAGCATGGCGACAGAGCAAGACTCTGTCACACACACACACAAAAATAATAAAATAATAAATAAATAAATAAATATGCTATCATTGAAATTAGAATTCTCTTGTAGTTAATGTGTCATTTCTCTCTAGCTGTGTAGGACATTTTTCTTGACCTTAATTTTTTTAAGTTTGTGTGATATGTAATGTTGTGAATTTCTTGAGCCTATATTGTTTTGAGGTTCTTTCAGCTTTTTTTGGATCAACAGGGTTATATTTTTGTCAGATTTGTGATGTTTTCAGCCATTTTTTGGAATATTCTTTCAGTTCCATTATCCTTTTTTCTCAACCTGGGACTTCAGTCATCTGAATGTTGAATTTTTTGTTATTGCCCCATAGGTCCCAGAGGGTCTCTTCATTTTGTTATTTAATTATTTCATTTTGTTATTTAATTACATTCTCTTTGTTGTTTAGGATTTTTTGTTTGTTTTTATTTGTTTGTTTGTTTTTGAGATAGTCTCACTCTGTCACCAAGGCTAGAGTGCAGTGGCACGATCTCAGCTCACTACAACCTCTGCCTCCCAGGAGGCGATTCTTGTTTGTCAGCCTCCTGAGTAGCTGGGATTACAGGTGCATGCCACCACGCCCAGCTAATTTTTAGTGATTTTAATAGAGAGGGGGTTTCACCATGTTGGCCAGGCTGGTCTCAAACTCCTGACCTCTAGTGTTCAGCATGCCTCAGCCTCCCAAAGTGCTGGGATTACAGACGTGAGCCACCATACCCAGACTGTTGTTTAGTTCATATAATTTTATTGATCATTCCTCAAGTTAATTGATTCCATCCTCTGTCTTAGCCACTCAATTATTGAGTTCATTCAGTGAGTTTTATTTCCTTATTTTAAATATTTTTTCACACTATTTTAAAATTATAGTCAATTATTTTCAGTAATTTACAATGTGAGTTATTCTATAATTCCCCTTTGGTATCTTTTATAAATTCTATTTCTCTGCTCGAATTTTTTGTTTCATAATTGATTTCAAGAGAATTTTTTATTGCTTGTTGCAACATTTTATAATGACTGCTCTAAAATACTTGTCTGATTTATCTCTGATTTTGTGTCACTTATTTTTCTTCACTTAAATTTTGATTTTCCTGGCTTTTTTATAGTAGATGACTACTAATTTTATTCAGGACATTTTGTCTAATATATTAGAAGATTATAGGTACAATTTAAATGCTGTATTTGAGAAGACAGTTATTCACGTTTATCACACAGGCCTGCTTTTTTGGGGGTCTGGTTCCATTAACATTGTAATTTTCAAAATTTTCGCTATGCAGTTTTGGTCTGCTTGGTTTAGTTCTATTGGTATTGTCCAGTTTTTATATGCTGGGGTTTACACTGTTCTCTGAATATGTTGCTTGACTGGGTAGAAGAAGTTTACCTAGGCCCTGATGGCTCAAAGAAGGAGGAGAGACTTTCTGGCCAGTGTGGGCAACAAGTGCATTCTAGACCTAGTGTTTATTGTAAGTGAATTGGCCATGCCTGGATCTCCTCAGTGGCTGGGGTCTGTCAGTGGTAGACAGAGTTATTTGGCTTATGGGAGGAGGTGTGCTTCCTAGGCCTGATCACATATTCTGTGGTTATCTTAATTGCCAGTATTGTCTAGAACCCAATAGTTCTAGCTGGAGAAGGATTCCTATAGTCTCTGGTGACATAGAACATTTTCCAGAATTGGCATATTTTTAAGGGGTGAATTTTGTCTTCAGAAGCCTCTCAACTGTTTTGGTGTCTCTGTAGTGGAAAGGACTATTTGGTTCACAAAGATAAATAACAGTAGCACACGCTGACCTGGCACTTATTGTGGTGCAATGCATTTTGCTGGATATTCTGACTATCTGGCATCTTTGAATGGGAGAAAGTTCTTTCTATTGCTGTTTGCCAGTTGGGATTTTGGTTGATCCCCACTTGCTGGTATTGCTGGGCTTACCAGGACACTCTTTTGACCTAATGAAAGAGTGAGACTACCTCGTTGCCTTCTGTAACTAGTATGGAAATCAGAAAACTCTGGACCTTCTGCTTTTGGATAAGGGGTTAAAAGAGTCCTTACCTAAACACTGTCCCTTCAGTCTTGGAGTCCCTAACCAATGTGTCTTTTATCTCTTAGTTTCTCAGATTACTCATGTGGCTTCCTATTGTTTTATTTCCATGGTTGACAGTGTTATTTGGGGTTTGGAGGGTGACTGATGTGAGGACGAGGTAAGCCTATGCCATCTTGTTCAGATTTTTTTTTTTCTTTCCTTCAAGCTTTTGCTTTTATCTTTGCTATATATTATAAATTAAAGCAGCATTTCTGTAATTTTGAAAAACATACAATATATGTAAACATTTAGTATTCCAAAACAGATGAATAATTGCATTTATATCTCATTTATCTCACTATAGTGATTACTAAATTACATTCCTAATCATTTAGGTAGCAGAGGAGAGATCTCATATCTCACTTTGCTATGGCAAAGTAATCCATATTTAACATGTTGCTCACTTAAAAATCTAGTTTCTCAGATTGTCTTGTTTTATATATCTTGTCTTCTAAACATTTCTTTAATTACATTATGCACTAATGCGTTGCATTTAAATTACTTCATATCAAGCTCTCTTCATGTTCTTATATCTGTACGCAGTAACTTTATTGATAAAACATAGTTTCTGGGTGCCCTCTAAACTAGCTGGATATTTAGCATTTGGGTCATAACATTGTCCTCTATGCAACTTATGAATCAATTTGATGATCTATTTATGCCGGGATTTATAACCTAACAGATGTCTGTATAGTTAGATACCCATATGAATACTGTATCCTGTGGTTTGTAATGTGCTTCAGTTAATCAGCTATGACTGAGATTAAAAGAATATCAAAAATAATTTAGCAAAATCATTATTAATGGCTAAAGAACAATTGTGTTTTTACATTGTATTGAGGATTCTTTAAAAATTACATAAGAGCAAAGACAAACTAAAGCAAAAATTGTCTGTATGACATTTTAAATTATGATATAAAGTGTTAAAGTGAAATAATTGAGCATTTATTTTGTGCCTTGCACTGTGAACACTATACTGCATGCATTTGTATTATTAATAAAAATGAACACAATGACAATAGAAACTTACAGCCATTGAGAAATCATATTTAAGTGTTGTTGTTCAGATCAGTTATGTGATAACAGTTGTAAATTGTGGTGAATAAGCATTTTACATTTCTACTAGATATACTTATGTTTATAATAACTTCTGTCAAAAATATCAATACTACATTTTATTATATGTATGGGAAAATTTGAATTTATTTACATTTTATCTCACATGTTATCGACCTTTAGCTATCACTATGAAACTATGTGAAGAAAGAATATAGATTTTCAAAAGGTTTTTAGGGTTAATAAGCAAAATAATTTGAATACCACTGCTAGGAATATTTTATTCTAAAAAAGATTACTGGTGGGAGGAATTGATGTGGTTATATGCAATAGTAAAAATATTCTAAAGTCAACATCTATCTAATGGGAAAAAAGAATACAATAATATGATGGAGTAATACATGGAGGGAGATTTATGCAAGAAAGATAAAAAGGCACAATACTGTAGATTGGAATAAGTATGTTGTGGGAAAACATTTAATAGATTCTGTTTTGCTAGATTGTGTTTGATTAATAGCTTTTGAGGGGCAGTATGAAGTTATAACTGAAAAATTATATATTATGGAGGATATGGAGAAACTAGAACGCCAGATAATAGATATTACATTTTATAATTAAGCATTTAGAAAGCAATTTATACTTTAAAAAGGACATGATGACATGACATAATCTTGTCTTAAAAATAATAATTCACAAAAATAGACACATAGAACAGGGCAGAGACCCCTGAAATAAAGCTACAACACTTACAAACAACTGATCTTCAACAAAGCTGATGAAAACAAACAAGCGAGAAAGGGATTACATTCAATATATGGTGCCTGAAAAACTGGCTAACCAGATGCAGAAGAATAAAACTGGACCTTTGCTTCACACCAGATAGATAGATAGATAGATAGATAGATAGATAGATAGATAGATAGATCTGTCTATATATAACTAACTCAAAATGAATTAAAAACTTAAATGTTAAGTCTTCAAACTATAAACATTCTATAAGAAAATGTATTGATATGGCTTGGCTCTGTGTCCCCACCTAAATCTCACCTTGAATTGTAATAATCCCCATGTGTCAAGGATGGACCAAGTGAAAATAATTGAAACATGGGGACAGTTTTTCCTATGCTGTTCTCGTGATACTAAGTGAGTTCTTACACAATCTAATGGTTTTATAAGGGGCTTTCCTCTTTGCTGGATACTCTTTCTCTCTCTTGCCACCCTGTGAAGAGGAGCTCCACCATGATTGTAAGTTTCATGAGGCTTCCGCAGCCATGTGTAACTGTGAATCAATTAAACCTCTTTTCTTTATTACTTACTCTCAGGTATTTCTTCATAACAGTGTGAGAATGAACTAATACACCTAGGAAATACTCTTCTAGACATTGTCCAGGCGAATAATTCATGACTAAGTCCTCAAAAGCAAATGCAACAAAAACTCAACAATTGGGACATAGTATTCAAACAACAAAATAAGAAAGTCATTTTGCTTCCATAAGTAGTCATAAATCTATTTACTGATGTAACTGTATAATATATAAATTACACACAGTTTGAATTATGATAATAACATATTTATTAAGAAAACATAGAAGTTTAGTGTGGAAATATGTCATAACTATTAATTTCAACATCTATAATTTAAAAATATTTTATGTGCATTATATTTCACAATATTAAATATTTTAACAATAAAAAATAAGTAAACCATGCAGGAATGTAAGAGCTTTGTAGAAGTCTGTTTTATTATTCACTTATTGTTACAAATAATTTTTATTTATCCAAAGGCATTGCATTTAGAATAAATCTACAGTCCTAATAGTGCCCAAAAGTACTTAATATTCCTCAGTCTGCACATAGATTTTATTTGTAAATCTTGATATCATATGATTTATCTTTCCAAAAAAAATTATGTTCTCCATGTTCTTTTTGCTACTGCCCTTTTACATCTCCAAAAGGAGTTTAACTTCCTATCATATATCAATTGGGAAACTTGGAATATTCAAAAATAAAGCTTTGGACTTGTCACCAAGAAATATGAAGGTTTATTGATCATAAAGATCCAAACATACAATAATTAAGCATTAAAGTACTAAACCTTTTTGCCTGATTTTTTTTTCCTTTATGTACCAACTTTTATTTTATATTCAGTGGTACATGTGCATGTTTGTTACCTGAGTATATTGTGTTATGCTAAAGTTTTTGGTATGAATTATCCTGTTACCCAGGTACCGAGCATAATATCCATCAATTTGTTTTTTCATCTTTGTCCCCTCCTTCTCTTCCCCATCTACTAGTCCCCTTTGTCATTTATTGCCATCTTTATATCCATGAGAATGTGGTGTTTAGCTCCCATTTGTAAGTGAGGAAATGTGGTAGTTGGTTTTCTGTCCCTATGTTAGTTCACTTATGTAATGGCTTTCAGCTATATCCATGTTGATGCAAAGGATATGTTTTTATTCTTTTTAATTGCTGCATAGTATTCCGTGGTGTATATGTGACACATTTTCCTTACCTGATTCACCATTGATTGGCACCGAGATTGATTCCATGATTTTGCTATTGTGAGTAATGCTGCTGTGAATATATGGGTGCATGTGTCTTTTTGGTAGAATAATTTGTTTTCTTTTGGATATATAACCGGTAATGAAATTGCTGGCTCAAATGGTAGCTCTGTTTTAAGTTCTCTGAGACATCTCAAAACTTCTTTCCATAGTGGCTGAACTTATTTACAATTCCAACAATAGTGTATAAGCATTCCCTTTTCTCCACAGTCTCACCAACCTCTGTTGTTTTTAGCTTTTAAATAGTAGCCATTCCAATTGGTGTGAGATGGTATCTCATTATGGTTTTGATATGTATTTATCTGATGATTATTGATGATGAGCACATTTTCATGTTTCTTGGCCACATATACATCTGCTTTTGAGAAGTGTCGGTTTACATCTTTCGCCTATTTTTAAAAAACAGGGTTTTTTTTGTTTTTTGATTTTCAATTGTTTAAATTTCTTATATGGATTCTGGATATTAGACTTTGGTCTGATGATAGTTTGTGAATATTTTTTGCTATTCTTTAGATTATCTATTTGCTCTGCTGATAGTTTCTTTTGCTCTGCAGAAGCCTCTTTAGTTTAATTAGGTCCCAATTCTCAATTTTTGTTTTTGTTGTAATTGCTTTAGAGGACTTAGTCATAAACGCTTTCCCAAAACCCATGTCCAGAATGATGTTTCTTAGGTTTTCTTCTAGGGTTTTTATAGTTGTAGGTCTTACATTTACATTTTTAATCCATCTTGAGTTAATTTTTTATATGGTGAAAGTTAAGGGTTGAGTATTAATCTTCTGCATATGGCTACCTATCGCAGCACCATTTGTTGAATAGGGAGTCCGTTTCACATTGCTTATTTTTGTCAACTTTGTGAAAGATTACATGGCTGTAGTTGTGCAGCCTTATTCCTGGGTTCTCTATTCTGTTCTATTGGTCTTTTTGTCTGTTTTTGTTCCAGTATGATGCTGTTTTGGTCACTATAGCCTTACAGTACAGTCTGAAGTCAATTAATGTCATGCCTTTGGCTTTGGTTTTTTTGTTTTGAATTAGTTTGGCTACTTGGGTTCTTTTTTGGTTCCATGTGAATTTTAGAATAGTTTTTTCCCAATTTTGTAAAAAATGACATTGGTAGTTTGATAGGAATAGTGCTGAATCTATAGATGGCTTTAGGCAGTGTGGTCATTTTAACAATATTGATTCTTCCAATCCATGAACAAGGAATACTTTTCCACTTGTTTTCGTTTCTTGTGGTTTATTTTAACAGTGGTTTTGTAGTTCTCCTTGTAGAGATCTTTCACCTCATTGGTTAGATGTATTCCTAGGTAATTTGTTTGGACGTTTGTGAGCTATTGCATATGGAATTGAGTTCTTATTTTGGCTCTCAGTTTGAACAGTTTTGTCATAAAGAAATGCTGCGAAGTTTTATACATTGATTTTGTAACCTGAAACTGCTGAAGTTATTTATCTCCCCCATGAGCCTGCTGATGGAGTCTTTATGGTTTTTGAGCTATAGAATTATATCACTCACAAAGGAAGAGTTTGAGTTCTTTTCCTGTTTGGATGCCTTTAATTTCTTTCTCTGTCCTGATTGTTCTGGCTAGTACTTCCAGTACTAGGTTGAATAATGGTGGTGAGAGTGGGCATCCTTGTCTTGTTCCAGTTCTCAGAGGGAATGATTTCAGATTTACCCATTCAATATGATATTGGCTTTGGGTTTGTCATGGATGGCTCTTGGTATTTTGAGATATGTTCCTCGGATGCTTAGTTTCTTAAAGATTTTTAACATGAAGGAATGTTGGACTTCATTGAAAGCTTTTTCTGTGTCCATCGAGATGATATTATGGTTTTTGTTTTTAATTGTTTTTAGGGTGAATCACATTTATCGATTTGTGTATGTTGAAACTTGCATTCCAGGGATGAAGCCTACTTTATCATTGTAAATCATCATTTTGATGTGCTGCTGAATTTGTTATGCTAGTATTTTGTTGAAGATTTTTGCATCAATGTTCATGAGGGTTATTGTCCTGTAGTTTTCCTCTTTTTGTTATGTCTTTGCAAGCTTTTGGTGTCAGGGTGATGCTGGCTTTGTAGAATGAGTTAGGCAGGAGTCCCTCCTCAATTTTTTGAAATAGTTTCAGCAGAGTTAGTACCAGCCCTCCTTTGTACCTCTGGTAGAATTCAACTGGGAACATATCTGGTCTACAGCTCTTTTGGTTGTTAGTTTTTGTTTTATTTCATTACTGATTCAATTTCAGAACTCGACATTAGTATGCTCGGTGTTTCCATTTCTTCCTGGTTCAATCAAAGGTCTCTGAGGACCTTTCGTCTTTCTGTGGGATCAGTTGTAGTGTCACTTTTTCATTTCTAATTGTGTTTATTGGATCTTGTTTCTGTTTACATTTGTTAATCTAGCTAGCAGTCTTTTGATTTTGTTTATTCTTTCAAAGGACCAAGTTTTGGTTTTACTGTTGTTTTGTCTGGATTTTGGGGTGTCCATTTCATTCAGCTCCCCTCTGATTTTAGTCGTTTCTTTTTTTTCTTCAAGCTTTACCACCCTGAAAGTGCCCAATCTCATCTTGCCTGCTTCTTGATGGGATTTGGGTAATAAGTCAATGGTGATTTTAAAGTCTAGATTATAATATATATCTTTAAATGAACTTGAGGTATCACATTAATCCTTTCTGTTGTTGTTCATATTTCCTACTTATTACTAACCATCTGGGTTAGATAGGGATACAGAGAAGATCTCAATTTCTGGGAGAATAAGTACAGTAAATATAAGGTGATATAGCATGAAAAACATAGTGTCAAAATACATAAATATTTATACCACCAAAAATACATACAAACATGTGTCTCTTATATTCCAACTCAATCTTTTATCTATCTTTGCTTTTTTAAGAGACTAATTTTGTAATTTTATGTTTGAGACCTGAAATACATATAGACAGATTCACATATTAAGTACAATTGTTCAACAGCAGAATGACTTCTACAAACTCAGGTCATGTTTTCATTTTCCAATACAATTCTCTAGGATTTAACACTATATATCACTTATTTATTGAATAATATATATGTTAGTTTCAAAATTAGATATTTTAAAAAATTTGAGAGGAAAGTAATTAGATTTTAAATAATATTTAATGGAAAGAAACTAACTTTTAAAAAATGATGAAAGAGAAGTTCTATATTTTTGAAAAAGCTCTACACTTTTTCTAGTTCATCACATACCAATAATTTTGGAAAATATTATTTTCCTTATAAGCAGATAAAGTCATATCAATAGAAGCAGCTATGTTAAAGAGTTATTGTGTAACGGGTAGTATAGAGTTAGTAATATTATAAGGAAATAGGCATTGATTAATTTAGTTGGGGGGAAATGTTCAGTGTCTTACAAATGCTGACAGAAGCAGACTGCTTATCTCTGACCTTCTTTAGTCATACAGCACAATTAATTGCATTTATGCAGGACAGATTGTTGCATTGCCTTCATTTATCTAAACAATAATTTGCCTTTTAGTTCATTTGACTTTGAAAATATTTTTGACATTTGTATACTGAAAATGTAGTGTCACACTGGTACCTTATTTTCAACCTCAAGGACATAATTAGTAGCATAGTGGAAAAATTGAAGGCATTGGATACCTTACAGAGTGAGATTATTTGTATCATCATATTCAAAACAGTCTTCCTGCTTTTTACTTTTTATATTGTCATACTACTATAGGTTGTGTATGTGTGACAGAGAGAGAGAGAGAGATCAAGATGGAGAAAAACTGATAAATCATATACAGAAAGGCAGAAAGACAGAAAGAGGAGAGGTAGAGAGAGGGGAAGAGGATAAAGAGAGAAAGAGTGATTTGTGGGAAAAAAGACAGAAGGAAAGAATTAATTTTCATATTAGATGTAAATATTGTTTTTGGTGAATGCATGCCTGAAAAATGTCATAACATTTTTCTAGTTCTACTGTTGTATTCATACAAATGTGATGATGTACTAGCTGATATAAGTTAGACAATGCTTATTTGAAATTAAAATTTATAAATTTTAATCATTAATAGGGTATTAGCAATCTCAGAGCAACAAGTTATGAAGAACGGATCTAAGATAAGAAAGATTAGTGAAAAACGGATAGAATTCAGTGAAGAAAGTATCAGCTAAATTGGTTAAAAACAACAGTTTTCCCAATAATATACTGAAGGACTTACCTGAGAAATCAGAATGCTTAAAATAAACTTCTTAGCTTCAGAATACATTGTAAAGGAAAATGTGGATTATAGAGAAAGTCTTTAAAGGTTTTTACACTGGGGCAGGGATTGCAGGATTTCCACACCTTTAACATTCTCTGGATTTAATTTTCTTCAAATGCTAGGTGCCCAAGATCTTCAAATATTCATCAATTTTAAAGAAGCATAACAGAGAAATACAGAATAATATATATTTATAGAACATACTGAATTTCCACATATTTTCTCCAGAGTTTGTGTTTATATTGTTTTGCCAAAGAATCATTTCATACCAACCTAGCAGTAAGAGGAAATTTGAAGTTAGTTTCTTATATTGAATGGAATTTCACATCAATAGTGAATCGGATTTCACATTACAGTTCATTTACACAAAATAGTTTCAGGATATATATATATATGAAAAATATTACTCAAAGTGATTCTGAAATTTAATTTCCTTAAAATGCTTTGGACATAATTGTCTAAGAATACTTTGTCACTTTTCATAAAAAGAAAAGTGCATTTGTATCTCTTTATTCATCACATTTGTCAGTAATGTACATTTAAAATAATAATGGCCTCTTCAAATATTGTTGCACAGGTAATATGCCATGCAAAGTGGGCTGAGCATTTTACATGCCTTATGTCATTTAATCCACTCAACTATTACATGTGAGGAAGCTGAAGTGTTGAGTAGTTAAGTAACTTAATGGAAGTTTCAGAGTTGGCAAATGGTTTATATGGAACCTTAAGGAAGTTTCTCTGAACTCGAAGATGACGCTTTTAACCATTCTATTATTTAACAATATTTGAACTCTAAATATCTGTGGGTACACAAGCATAAAATCATTTACTTGGAAACTTCAAAAAAAGATATAAGACTTTTTTATTAGTATTGTATTTTGAATGATTGTTTTGCATAAAATTATACATCCTTTTTATCACAAATGCATTTTTAGAAGCTATAAAAGTAAATACAAAGGGCACAATGTTAAGAATATTTCAAAATCTTGCAGTAATATTTTTGTCCTATAAATTTTTGAGTTATATGCATTTTATTTTCAAATTGCATATAATAGTTTTGTTTAAAAGCAGGATAGGCTGTGTGTGCTGGCTTATGCCTGTAACCCCCCAGCACTTTGGGAGGCAGAGGTGGGCAGATCAGCTGAGTTCAGGAATTCGAGACCAACCTGGCCAACAGGGTGAAACCCTATCTCTACTAAAAATACAAAAATTAGCTATGTGTGGTGGCGTGTGCCTGTAATCTCAGCTACTCTGGTGGCTGAGGCACAAGAATCTCTTGAACCTGAGAGGCAGAGGTTGCAGTGAGCTGAGATTACACCACTGCACTCCAGCCTGGACAAGAGTGACACTCTGTCTCTAAGTAAATAAATAAAAATAAAAGCAGGATAAAAACATGATACTTTGTATCTCCTAACTATAAACTGGTGAAGTAGAACAGGAAAAAATGAATCTCATGGAGTAAAGTCAAATGAAGAATGGCATTTCCGCACATAACAGCCACTAATTGGGTTGTGGTTTGGTTTTTGCAAAAAGGCATATCCCTAAAGAGTAAGTTGAACATATTTTGCCCCCTGACAATAGCTTAGTAGATGGAAAAGTTACATTACATTACTTTCAATCATCAGCTTTGAGCAACTAATTTACTAGGAATGCCTTGTTTCATTGTAATTCCTTGATGTATCTTTTTTTTTTTTTTTTTTTTTGAGACGGAGTCTTGCTCTGTCGCCCAGGCTGGAGTGCAGTAGCGTGATCTCCGCTCACTGCAAACTCCGCCTCCCGGGTTCGCGGCATTCTCCTGCCTCAGCCTCCCAAGAAGCTGGGACAACAGGCGCCCACCACCACACCCGGCTAATTTTTTGTGTTTTAGAAGAGACGGGGTTTCACCGTGTTAGCCAGGATGGTCTCGATCTCCTGACCTCGTGATCCACCCGCCTCGGCCTCCCAAAATGCTGGGATTACAGGCGTGAGCCACTGCGCCTGGCCTCTAATTCCTTGATGTATCTAAGGAATAGTCATCTAACAGTGGGACAAGAACTAGTGGAAGTAGTTGGAGATTTATTCAAAGACAGCAGTGACTGGAAATACTTGCAGGGTCCTGAGCAAGTGTGAGTTTTAAGTAACCTCCTGCCCCTCTGTAGATTCTGCAAGGCATCGGTAATGAGAACAGGACTTTTATTTTAAGTCTTATAGTTATTAGATGTATAATGAAAGTGTATAATGGAGAGACAGTCTGTTGCATACAAATATTGTTCAGCAATTTGATTAATTGGAGCAGTTGTGTTTCCTACTTTTCTATTCATTTATTTTTTCCTTTTTTCCCCTTTGTCCATCTTTGCCTTCTGCTCACTCCCAATCAGCATTGTCTTCAAATAGACTTTTGTACAAACAACTCATGTTGTTTATTTTACATTATAGGTGAATTTCTGTATATTGAGGGAGTATTCAAGAGTATAAAAGTAGGAAAAGTTATGTCAATCAGATACTCAAGAGGATGTCAGGATTGTCTCTATCCTAGCAAAAGCTTGTCATTGATACATACTCTTTAATATAGTGTGTGTCAAGGCTCCTTTTTTTCCTTTATCCCCCAAAGACAGAAAGCCATTCAGTTAGAAAATGATGACATGATTCAAACATTGCAATAAATTTAGTTCTAGGCATATTCAAATATTATTAAAATCATGAAGTGGACTGTTTTAATAAAATGCTGATATGTATAATTATTATATAGTAGTGTTAAATTATAGATGTAGGTTTCATAATGTTTTTATATTATATTACAACTTATAAACTCAAGAAATTATAGGAATGATTTATAAAAATGATTGCAGACTTTTGCCCATTTTCCATTCCCAGAAATGAGACCGTTGTCTGTTCATTTCTCCCCTTGATAGACACATTTGGTTTCATTTATACAGAAAAATTTTCTCATTCCAGCTTTCAGAAAAAAATATATAAAAGGCAAATTATATTTCCAACATTAACAAATAAATATTTAAGCTGAATGATAATTTTAAAATAAAGTATGTTCATATTCATATCAACAAGAATAACTATTTAGTAGAATAAAGTTACATAGACTAAAATGTGTTATTTATTTGTAAGGTAATGCTGGAACAAAGAAACGTAATCATGTTATTGCTTTTAAAACAACTTGTATCTGGGAGATAGAAGCCTATTATTTTTCTAAATCTCAAATCTATGACTTTTCTAGAAAAAAAGAAGTTAATAGCCTTCCATAAAAAAGAAACATATAGAAATCTTTCATTATTTACCAATAATCTAGTCTTTAATTCATTATACATTATGTCTCTTCTATATTAGTTATCATTATTTTCTAGTTTTTAAAAAATGTTTAATTCTTGAGGAAAATGCTATTTAATTGAAGTTCACACTAAGCTGCATAATGGGAAGAGACAGGATGTTATATCACCTTGTTTACATATTATTTAGGGAAAAGTAACAAAACATTTTCAAAATATGTACAAAGATTTTTATACATTTTTCATTGTTTGCTTTCTTAAAATTAAATTTTTTTATATCCACTTTTTTGTGTACAATCACATATTATTAAAATATTGCTCCTGTAAAGCTTTACAAAATGCTATATTTATATTCAGCCATCTGAAGCTAGTAGTAATCATTATGAGAAGGGATTGAGAGTAGGCAGGAAACGATATGAAATCAAGCATTGTCTGTGCCAGCCATGGTGTGTGTAGATGTTTCTATTTTACCTGGGAAAAATTCTAATAATATTTATTCATAATCTATCACTATTTTCATAAATAGTTATATCAATATTTGTATTAATACAATATTATCCAATTGAATAACAATTGTTTTATTACTAAAAATATAATTAAAATAACTAAATTTACAATTGTATGGGAATTTTTTATCTTAGACTTTCCATAATATTTTGCATAAAATGGACAATAAATCAATGCTACTATCTTTGGCAACGTGATGGAAGTATTTATTTTTAATAAGCAATTTATATCTTTGTTTCATTTATATTGCAATGAAAGTTAAAATAAAATATGTGTAATAATAAAAAATTCCTCCCTACAAAAACATCGTTAGAGAAACATTATGGCATTCAGCATTACAGAGATAACAATTTATGGTTTATTTTGCAAATTCAAAATTGTCTGCACAACACTAACATTCAAAATATGTATGATGATATTTGTCTGATGAAAAGTCTGAATATCTGTCATACTTACAGAAGTAAAATGAATTATTAGAATTTTTTATTAATCTCATATTCTAGATTTTTAATTAAGCTAAAAGTTTAACATTAGAGGAGAGACAGTATCCAGAAAAATAAACAAGCAATAGTTATTATTAATACAAAAACATTTTAAGAATGCTTATTGAAACCATGATCGTTCAGATAAGAATTCAAATTAATTTTTAAAATATTATTTAAGACAGCATTATGAATATTTGTTATAAAGCTAAGGTTATTTTCTTTTAAATAAATGTTTAACTTCAGAATAATTTTAGATTTATGGAAAAGTTGCAAAGATTTTATAAGGAGTTTCTGTCTACCCTTTATCCATTTTCTCTTGGTATTATTAAATTATATAATCTGGATACATTTATCAAAACTAAGAAAACAATTTTGCTACATTAGTGTTAACTGCACTCTAATCTTTATTTGTATTTCACTAGATTTTTCCATTATAACCCTTTTATATTCCAAGATCCATATTACTTTGAGACATCAATTATCTTTATCTCTAGTGGTCTATGAAAGATTCCTAGTCTTTCTTATTTCTCGTGACTTTAATAGTTTTAAGAACTGGTCCAGTTTTTATAGAATGTTTCTCAAGATAAGTTTATTGTTTTTCTCATGCTTAGACAGAAGTTATATATTTTTGGAGATAATTCACAGAGGTGAAGTATCCTGTTACTGTTTTTCCTTTTCTCAGTTCTTTGGAATCCAATCACGAAGTCAAGCTCACATTCAAAGAGTAATTATGTAGATTATTTCTAATTCTTCCAAAAGGAAGATTTGTCCCATCTTTCCCTGCCTTCTTTTTTGTGACCCTAGTATTCATGTCAATATAGACTCATGCTTATTATGTTAATTTTGCATTAGAATTCACTACTATGTTATTTGTTTCTCAAATTATTTTTTGCTTGAATACTCATGCTCTTAGAGTGTGGCACCTGAGTGCCTTTGATATACCTATTTTTGTTTGTCTGTTTGTTTGAGTAATTTCTTATTTCTGGCATGACATGATATTCCACACCTATCTTATGTTTTACTACCCTACCCTAGAAACAGTTATTTATCTATTTATCTAGTGGTCAATTATTTATTTATTTATTTATTTTTTCAGCTAATCCATTTGAGCATGCTTTCTGGAAAAACAAATAGAAAATATAACACAATCTCCAGAGGCTGAAAAGTCTATAATGACTTTCATTTAATATTTAATGATTTGAATTCATTTACCTCCAAATTACTCAAAATGTATTTCCAAGCTCAGGTTAGAGACCTTGTATTAGTTTTTTGTGAACAAAGCCAACAGGGCTTCCCACATTGAATTCCTGCCAGGTAGAGCTATCTGATGACCTTCTTGAGTGGTTGCATCTGTCTCAAGGTCACGTATACTTTGGGCATATTCTGTAATTTATATTACCTTATCTTTGATTAGCATATCTTTAAAGTGATATTGCTTGACTTTATGTCACCAGAAAGTGTTTCAGTGATTGTTTTAATGGCTTATTCATTATTAATTTATTTTTTATTTTCATTTTAATCATATAATTTAAAATTGTATTTTACATATTATTTTACTGTATTCTTTTAGTTGCTTTCTAACTCTTTAAATTACTTTAAACATATTTACTGATTATTAATTTTTTTCCCAAAGGATGTTGGAGGAAACACAATTTACTTGAAATACTAATTAATTTCAGCAGGTAATAGGTTTCTGTTCTATAAAAAATGCATTGAATTAAATATACTAGGTTTATTTACTACAAGACTTACTAGTTTGTATTAAGTGTGGTAGATCTCATAATGGTCTTCCAAACATGTCCACATCCTACTTCCTATAACTTACAAATATATTACCATATATGGTATATGGACTTTGCTGATGTGATGAAATTAATACTTTTGAGATGAGATTATCCATATTGTTCAGAGGGTCTGCATCAAAGAATGAGATGTGAAAATGAAAAGAGAGGTAAGGTGACACAAGATCACAAGCCAAGAAATGTGCACAACCTTTAGAGGCTAGAGAAGAAAAGTAAACAAGTTTTCTCTTTGAGTCTCCATAAGAAACACAGTCCTGGCAACATATTGATTTTAGCCCAGGAAAAGCATTTTAAACATCTGACCTGTGAGATAATTAATTCATGTTGTTTTTAAAACATTTTTTTCATTTTTTAAAATGAATTTATAAAATTTTGAACTTTTTGAAGTGAAAACTTCAGATTTATTCTGCAGAAGCCCATTTTCAAGAAGCTGAAGATGAATGTGGGAGAGGAGAGGATCCCTCCTCTTCTCCTTTCTCCCTTATCTATTTTCAACATAAGATAAAAATGCCCTGGACCACAAAACCTATGCTTCTCCCCAAAAAACAAAAAAGACCCTGAGTTTCCAAATAGTTACAGCTCTTAACTTATCATAAAAAAGGGAAGGAGCCAGAAAAAAAGGGAGTCCTTGGGATGTGAGGAGGATCTTCAGCCTGGTATAACATCCCCCTTGAAAGCAGCTGCCCAAATGGGGCAAGCCAGGCATTATATCATTTAAATTTTTTCCACACCAAATTTTATTAAACCAAAAAGAGAAAAAAAATTCCTTTTCCCTAAAAACTTCCAAATACATCATTATATTTTTATAATATGTTATAAACATAACACAATATTTTATAATATCTTATAAATATTATTAAAATATGACAATATTTATTTGGGATTTAACATATGTTTTATATATTTATATGTGTTTAATATACTTTAATATAAAAATATATTTTGTTTTATTATAAATATTCATATATTACTTTTAAAAATGAAATTTGAAGACATTAAGGGTTAAAGTTGATCTGAAACAATGGAGTGTGAAATTCTCTCTTTCTTTTTCTTTTGTGGTCTTGTTAATGGGTACATTCCCTGCAGAGGAACCCTCCACAAGGGGATGGCAGAGAAAAGGAATCAAAGGGAGCAAAGGGTGGGGCCTTCCCATGCAATCAGCAGCCATTATGGGTGTGGGCACGGTGCTAGGGACGCCATACCCTCTGGGAATATTCCAGATGGGATGGCATGTGAAGCATTAAGTTTGCTGCAATTGGTTACTGTAGCAATAGGGAAATAATACACTATGTTTCTGTTCTTTTCAAGTATCTGTAAGCCAAAAACTAGGTGAAACAGGTCTCAATTAATTTAGAAGTTTATTTTGCCAAGGTTAAGGACATGCCTGGAAGAAATGAACAGAGAATTACAGTGACAGTCTGTGTGGTCTTGCCTTTTTCTAAATATTATTTTGAGGCCTTCAGTATTTAAAGGGGAATGGTGGGATGGAGGGCAAAGAGGGAGTATATGGTAATCCACATGTTGCAAGTGAAAAGGAGTCAGTATGGTAAATAATCAATTATGTATTCGTCTCTTGCTCAGTAAATTGGTACTTTACATAAGGTAAACTGAACGTCGAGTAGCTACCTTAGGAGAAACTTAATTTTTTTATCTCTAGCTATCTGCTTAGAAATATTGTAAAAGGAAAGGCAGCTTCTTGAATGTCTCAGCTTTCAGCTTAATGTTTTTCTTTTGGCATAATGAATTGGAGTCCCAAGTTTCTACTTTCCTTTCACATGTCTAAGTATATAAATGATGCTATTAAAGACCTTATTTAGGATAGTGATGTTAGGTTGTTTTATATTATTTATTTATTTTTCAATATGTTTCACCTCCAATTGTTTTTTAAAAGAGAAAAATGAAAGAAAACGTAATTTTGATGAAAGTACATGCAGTGGATTTGTGTGTGGATAGTAATATTCTATAGAAATATTATATAACAGATCTCTAAATGTAGATAAATACCATGAACACACCTTATTTAGATAAGTGGAAAGTGGATCAAATGCTACAAGTGATTCTCTACAAACCAACTTAATCTGTTATGAGAAAGAAAATATCGAGCAATAGGAACATTGAAGGATTTCTTTTACATATGTGCAAAATTTAAAATTCCATGGAATAAAGTATCAAATTCAATTTAAAAATTAATTTTAGGTGACATGCATCATGTCAATGATATTAAGAAGACAAATTCACTTTTAAAAATAGAATAATCATGCTTTGTATTTGCAGGAAAATAACACATTATTACCTGTAGAGCTTTAAATGGGTACTTTTGTTCCAAAAAGCAGAGGCCAATATAAACATTCCTAAATATACACTCTTTTTTTCTTACATATTTTCTTTCTCGATTATTCTGAGCGTATGTAAACAAATTTAAATATATGTAATACAGCCAAGTCAAACCAGATATACTGAGTACCTAATGTTCATCTACCTGTTCAAGTAAACATGTAAATGAGTATGTTTATGTTCCTGGATATAAGTAGGAAAAAAAGTAGATAGATTTTACATTTCAAGTATAGTTATTGATTTAAAGGATGTTTAATATTTTCAGTACTTGCAGATTTATTCAACCATTAGAGATTTGTACATATTTAATACTTTCGAATATGTAACATATTCAATATTGAATATTTGAAATATTAAACATGAAATGTTATATTATTTCGGCAAATACAAATGAAATATTTATTTAAAATAAGCATATCAATCTCTGATATTTAATGCAGTTCCATCTTACCTGGTTAATGAGCTCTGAGTTGATTTCATTAATAGGAAAATATCCTCTGTAACCTGAAGAAATTATGGAGATACTTTATTAATTTCAAGAATATAAATAAACAAAGCAACAACTAATGCAATTCAGTTACTGATCAGCATATTGCTAGGCATTTTGAGCAATAAAATTTATAAACAAATGTTTTTTTGAAAAACAGAAACAATAGTAACAACAATAAAGTTGATAATAATTCATGATGTAACAAAGTGACAATAACATTGAAAAATCCAGCTTTGCAAATGTGTAAATTTCACCTTAATGTAAAAGGCTTATTTTAATTTTAGGATGAAATTGTATCTATTATTTAAATAAAAATGTCACCAGAGAGGACAAATTTTTTGCATTGCTGGGTGTCCTTTTATTATTTTATTTATACAACAAATATAAGGTAATACACTAAATGTGTATGGAACTATGCTGTACGCTGAGGATAATACTGTGAACAAAGAAACAAACAGGCCATGAACCTTCTCCACGTGGTGCTTAAGTATACTGGATACAACAGATAGCCGTCAAATGATTACTCAAATAAATATAAAATTAGAAATAGGATAAGTGGGTTGGTAGAGATACACATTTCCTAGTTAAGGAGGTCAGAAAAGATGTCCAGGAGAAAGCAATGATAGTGAATGACCCAATATGTGATAGGGGAGGAGAATCACTAAACCAAATGCACATAAGAGATTTCCAGCAAGCAAAATAGCAAAGATCTAGAAGAGGCAGAGAATGGAGATATGGCATATTTTATCATGCAAAGGAAATCAGACTACTCGGAGAATAGGGATATATGGTATTAGATATGCAAAGGAGAAAGAAGTTGGTATGTGCAAGACCGGGTCCCCACCTAAAGAACAATTGACTTAGCTTAATTCATTTATAATCTGGGATGTAATAATCAACAGTTTTGAAAGATTAGCTGGTTGTATAGGTTACTACAATATAGAGAGGGTGCAGAGAAGATGGAAAAAACAAAACAAAAAAAAACTAGTTACCAGGCAACTGCAGTAGTCTGATGGATGATGGTAGCTGAGAATAGAGTAATGTCAAGGAATGGAGACAAGTTGATTAATTCCAAAGTTATATAGACAGAGGTCTGAATTTGGTGACAGACTTAATATGGGCACATGTAATATCAAGGATGACTCTCATTATTTTCGGTAATAGGAAGGATTTTGGTGCCAGTTAGGAAAAAAAAAGTAAGCTTTCTATTTTATCACTTTGCTGACTTCTTGTGGCTGGAGACACTGCTAATATTATTTATTCTTGAACAGTTTTATTTTCCTATTACTTTAGAAGAGTATAGCATTATTAAGGGTTAGAAGACTATGGTATTCTATTTAGACGTCTCAATTTGAGGTAAATTTAGGAACTCCAGTGGAATTGTCAAGTACAAACTTCCATGTACAAACTTGTGTTTACAAACCTGAAAGTCATTGAAGGGATTCTGAATATCTAGATTGGAGATAATATATTTTTGAACTATTTTCTTTGTACTTGGTTTATGATACCTAGGGAGAGAGCAGAGAAAAAAAAGTAAAAATAAAAAGCGTTTGATGAATTATAATTTATTCTTATATCAAAGAATGTTCGTAACAAAAATTCAATCTCATCCTGGGATTAGAAAACGATTAATTTGCTTTATGTTGTTGTGGATATATTTGGTACAAATGTATATGTATAAAGATGCTTGAAGAAGTCATATTTTAAATGTTACAAAGGCTTGTGCAGAAATGTAAATTGGCATCTGTATTACAATTTCGTGTCAGTTTCATTGAACTTTCAGTAAGTCTCACAATAAGATATGTTATTTGAGAAATTAGGGAAAGGCTTGTTCCCTCAGAGTGAAACCCAGTAGAAGGCCCAGTCACCAGGGAAAGGCTAGTTGGCCCACTAGCAATGATTTTACCAAGATTACTAGCTACAAGCAAGCTGAGAAATTACCCCTTAAAATTGTGAGTTTAATTTCCCTTTTAATCAGTGGCCATCAGAAAAGATTGATATTTTTCACAACATTTTTCTTGTCTTCAGTAAAGAATTCAACTTTTAGTTATACATGATATCTAAGAGAATATATCCTTTTTTGTTCATTAGTCATATCATGCTTAATTATTTAGAAGTCCAGTGGGATGCCGGGTTGTTGAGAAAAGATTATCTGCCTGCAGTCTGCCATTAACAAGAGTCTGGAGTCCCAACTACTCAGAGCAAGAAGAAGCCCCTGCTGCCCTAAGTCCCACAGCTCTGTGTGCTTCTGGCAAGACATCCCACCCTTTTCTCCCTACAATACTCAAATGCTTTCTGCTAATTCCTACTGTGATCATCAAAGGACTAATGTAATCATGCCCTTTATGATGGCTCATGTCAGTTTGTTATAAACTTCACTAGAAACTTTAACTGGCTATATGCCCTTTACCAAATTTGGTCATTTCAAAGTCCATAACCTCACTTTAAAATATTTCCCATAGAATATTATTAGAAGCACTAGAGCAATCAATGCAAGTGTCTATTCCTAAACTATTTTTTTATTGTAGGAGGTTATTAAAATAATTCTATAATACTGGCATAACTGCAGTTTTTCTGTGTGTATACAGAATGTGTGTTGTGTATGTGTGGCTGTTGATTCAATCTTGTTATTTAATGCCAGATTAACCGATTTGTATCTCATTTCCACCACATACCAACTGTGTGACCTAAACCCTCTGTGCCTCATCTGTAATCTGCAAAACGGAGATTAAAAAGTGTTTCTGCCGAGTATGATGGCTCATTCCTCTAATGCCAGCAATTTGGGAGGCTGAGGTAGACAGATCACTTGAGCCCAGGAGTTCAACAGCTGCCTGGGCAAATTGGCAAAACCTCATCTCTACAAAAAAAAAAAAAAAAAAAAAAAAAACCACAAAAATTAGCCAGGCATGGTGATGCATGTTTATAGTCTCAGCTATTCAGGAGGCTGAGGTGGGAGGATTGCTTCAGCCCAAAGGTCAAGTCTGCAGTGAGCTGAGATCAGGCCACTGCACTCCAGCTTGGGCAACAGAGTGAGACCTGACCCTGTTCAGCCAAATTATGCCTAGTGTTCCATTATTGGAATGCTAAGCATGTGGGAGTTATTTATATCCTACTGCTCAAGGTCATCACCAAAGTCTGATTACAAACATTCAAAAAACTGCAACCTCAGGCATAAATGGGTTTTTTTATGACTGTATCAATCAGGAAATAAAAGTTTGTACACTGAAGTAAGAATGACAGAAAGTGTATATAATAAAGAAGTTATTTAAATGTATGAGAAGGATGAAGAAAATTCACAAGGGATGTCTCAGTTTTTCCTGGACTAACGAATAGCAGCAATGTTGCTGCTCAAAATGTAAAAGGATTTGGGGAAGTTAAAGTTGCTAACACCTTTTTAGAGAGAGTTGTATTGATTTTCTTGAGAGGATCTAGGAATTGGAGGACCCAACCAGTCCAAAGTTACTATGCTGAAGTGGGGCTACTGGAATAAGTAATCTGTTCTTACTCTTTTCCTTCTCTTTTACATTGTGGCATGACTTCTTTTAGCTGAATTCAATTGAGAACCAGATGTAACAGAGCCCACAGATACAGTCCAAGAAGCTCAGTTCCTAAGAGAGCAAAGAGATTGAAGAATTGATCTGAAGGGGTTATGTGATAACTGGCATAAAAGCACTGAGAATCATGTTTTTATATATAAAGTAAGCAATCGTATGTGTTAGCTAATTGTTTGCAACTGCCTACACCAAAATTATAGACTTTTGTGATTGCTGTCATTCTTCACTCTACCTTTATCCACATGTACAGAAACTTTCAGGGCACACATGATTAATTGTGTTATAGCATTACTAGCTTTGATAACAGTATGGATTTCAAGTGAAATAATTTTCCCATAGCTGCTACTAATTTAAAAATAATCAGCAATAAACATGATGTAAGGTTTCATTTGTGAGAAAGTCTAAACATTTCCAATTTAAAGAAAATGAGAATTTATTGAATTTTCACTTGTCCCTTCACAGGTCATTAGTTAAATATTTAGTATTTTTACATGTATAGAGAAAAAAACAAAATAAAATCAAAGTGTGCATATACAATTTTATCAAGTATCATTCTATGATAGTATTTTTAATTTAGAGCCATTGGTTAGCTATAAATACAATATTTCAGATAATGGAAAAGGAATAAATAATCATTTCTGAAAGTGGATTCATTTCTAGGAACTGATATGATTCAAAATGATAATTGTACTTATATTGTTTTATTCAGAACATGACAATTAACTATGTTTTTATAACTGATTAAGATAATTTGAATTCTAAATGACATATTTTAATATTGAGATTAGCAATTTAATTAATTAGCATTAAATTACTTCTAATTTTCACAATTCATGAATTGAAAATATAATAGCCCAGAGAGCTATATTAGATTCTCAAGCCAAACATCCAGCACTAACTTAGAAATTGCCATTAGGATACATTTTAGTTTATAATTTTCTGAGGGAAGCTTAAGCTTTCTTGTTTTTTATTTTTATTTTATTTGAGTGTATGCAAATGCATCCTCTATAATTATATGAACATAGTATATAATTATCTTATATATATTTGAGAAATGTCAGACCACAGGTGACACTTACATCCATGGGAAGCATAGCAAAATAAAACATGAACTTACAGTACTGAGTCCTGAAATATCTGTACCTTTATATATTAGGTAATAAAGGAGAAACAAGCAAAGTGTGTTGAAATGGTTGGACTATTTATGTATGAAAAGCAAAACAACAAAACTCAGGGAGAAAGTATTGTAAGATGGCCAAGAAATGAAGGCAGTTCATAACTACTGGTATGATAAAATATATATTAAAATCCTAATAGTGTGAGTAAAAATGACAGAGAGGCCTCGCTAGATTTTAAAACATGGAGATTGTTAATGACATTGATAAAAAGAGTTTCAGTGGATTGATCAGTGCAAGGCTAGTTTATATTATGAAATGATTTGGAATTTTGGCAAAATGAAACAGTTCAAGAAATTGTTTTGTAATAAACTATTAAAAACATAGCTATGCAGGAATATGGAGCTAAGGTTTAGGAGAATTTTGCTTTGCTTTATTTTAATGAATAGGAGATACCACCCATATCATTATACCGATGGATATGATACAATAGAAAAGGAAAAACATATGGTATAAAGCATAGAAAAACTAACAGAACAAAGTCATTCTAAAGGTAGAAAGAGAAAATTCCTAAGCATCGTGATAGGTATTAGCCTTTGTTAGTGAGAAATGTATTTTCTCTTGGAATAGGGAAGGGAAAGATAGAAGGAAAGTCAGTGGGTCCTTAAGCTCATTGAGAACAAGATAAGAATTGTACATTAATCCTAACTTTTAAAAAATGAATTATATGTTTAAAACATGTCAGAAGTAAAATTGTAGAGATTTAAGGAAGTTGGGGTAGTATAAAATTATCTTGCTTAGGTGTAAAATAGAGATCCTATTTTTAATTGGTGAGGACAAAAGCATGCCAACTTTATGCCCTGTGATCATGCATTTCTAGCCAAACCAGTCTGCTTTATTTGTGTATATTCAATAACTTAACAATAATTAAGTCCTTGTATAAAAGACCTAAGAAGATAGCAGAAGGGGTAATTTCTTGTTAAGATTTTTCAGTAAAAGTACAAAGGAAAAAGAAACAAGAAGTGAAAGGTATTTACCAAGTAATGGCTAGAATTATAGTGGCCTGTGGGTGCTAGACCAGACTCGAAATGTGCCTAAGGATAGAAAGAGACATAGTGGGTCAGCAGAGAGATTGATATGGTTGAAAACCTATACCCATGGGATCGTTTAAGTGGAAAAATATTAGTAGGTTGTCAAAATATTATATTGAAAATTTTAGAGATGTTCAAGTGAAGACAAAGGTCAGGCTATGCTCATAAGACTTGTGACTCATCAATATCGAAAGGCAGTGGCTCCTGTGAAAGAAATTCAGAGATCTGATGTGTGGTTATATCAGAAGGTCTCTAAAATCCATTCCTACAAATGATTCTATTGTGACTCTAGTGAATTGGAGAAGAAAGGTGTGTTATGAGCATCAATTATTTGTAATCTATCCCTACACGATACAATTTTCCTAGCTTGTCAATTTCTTCTTTGATAGAATGACACATTGTTCTAAATTATTCAACTCTTCCCTCTGTCACATGACTTTGGAGTTAGTAGAATTTGACTTGGTTTTATACTTTACCATTTGACTTTTTTATTAATAAGTAATATTATTAGATGTTAAACAAGCAGAGACTTTAAATGTGCATGTGCATTTTGGATGGCCCTCTTTTGTGCTCCTGTGATTTTTTTTATTAAAAGAATATTCTCGGGTAGTCACTTCTCCAAGGAAAGTAAAACACACCTGGGGAAGACCCGAGCTCAACCAGTATCTTGGAGTCAGGTCCATCCAGTCAAGCTTAGCAGAGCCAGAGAGCCTATTTACAAATCCTTGAGTGAGAAAAACAATGATTTGTTAATAAGCTAGTTAGATTCCTGTTATGTAGCAAATTGTGACATACTCTTCCTTGGGATTAAGATGGGTGTAGTAGTAATGGTAATGTGTTGCTTAGAAAAATAATTTTTCACTCCAATATTTTCTGTGTCACAATTGGTTACACATCACTGCAATTTCATATTTTTCTTCTAATAAGGAAGAATGAATCTTAAAAATATTAGGTCAAAATTTTATAGCTAGAAGAGACCTTACAGTTTATATAAACTCAAATATTCTGTGACTCTGATAAAGTAAATCAAATAGCCCAAAGTCATACTCTTATTTTAGGACACTTTATGCTAGAAATCAACACGAGGAATGAGATTTATTTTTTTCTTTATTGAAAAAAATCTCATTTTTCTTGTCTCAAAAACTTTGTTGACTTCAAAGATAAAAACTCACCTCTTTTTATTTCAATATATGTATTTTTTAAAATAAAAGTTATAATTCATGTAACTTCTGTCAAATGATTTATCTCTTAGTTAAAAATTTCCCATGAAATATCTCTAACAGAATAATATCCTTTGTGTATTTCAAAGGCCAGGTGGAAATAGTCTTACCAACAACAATAGTAAATTGAAATGGAAAAATTACTGTTAGATAAAGAAACTTACAAGTTCTTGGAAATCACAACAATTTTACCATAATTATATTATATTATATAATTACTTTATTTTACTTATATAAATAATTAAGTTTTTTTACTTACATAAATAATAAGTAAGTAAAAAAATTATTATTATATGAATAAGAGTTAAGTTTCTATGACATATCTCCGGTCACAAAAAAATAATGAATCATTTTTCTTTAGACCAAAATGCTTCTAATGTTAAACATTGAAATCAATGTGAGCTATACATACATTCTTTAAAGACTTGTAACAAAAAGTAAGAAAATTATTTGCCTAGTTATTCCAGTTCAGGGTCATGGGTGGCCTGAGCCTGTCCTGGCAGCTCAGGAGTAAGGTGGGAATCAGCCGTCCCATGTCGGGGACACCATCCCATGTTGGGGTGCACTCACATATGCCCTGACATTCACTCAGACGGGGGCCAATTAGACAACCAGTTCACCCAACGTGCACTGTTTTGGGATGTCGGAGGAGACCAGAGTACCCAGAGAAAACCCATGCAGACATGGGGAAAACATGCAATCTCCAAAAAGACAGTGACCTCATCTGAGAATGAGTTTTTTCCTCATCAATGTTATAATGAAATGTCATTGAAGGAAACAAAGTTATCTGAGGATCTGCTGTATATCCAAATTCCAAGCTCATAAAATTTCCTAGTAATAAGGATGGTCTAAAAGAACTGGAGAAATGGAGCACTTTTGTGCCCTACCCAAGTCCCTCTTATCAGCTTTAGTTTTGCATCCTGTTATTGATGTTATCCATCATAAAAAATATAAAAAAGGACACAACCTCAGCCCAAAATTTGATTTCTGTGAAGGCGGAAGGGAGAAGCATTTAGATTGAGGGCTGACATTACTGCAGCAAAGCTCTCACAGCTGTTGGTAATGAGGAATGACCTCCAAGGACCAGATCCTTATTTAAAGGTTAAATTAAAAAACTTTCTGATAAATAAAATTCTGAAATTGATACTAGTTAAGGCAGTCACCAAAACTGTAATGAAAGAACTGCTAAATGTATTAAGATAACTATATTTCCAGAAATAATCCAAAGAGCTGGTGGCTGTTATCCTAAGGTAATTCCTGAGATTTTGTAAAGCTGACTGACTGTAATGGACTACTTACTTTCTCCTACAAAGTTCTCCTAAAGTCCCTGGTCTCAGGAACTGCCATGGAGTTTTTGGACAAAGAGATCCTCTCTGCCAAGTACAATCATGATCAGTCAGATGTGCTGTCCAAGGATTCCACTCCATTGCCAATGAGGCATCTGTGTTCTTGTCTCTGATGTTAACATAGAGTGGCTTGGTGTATATTTTTTGGCACTTGTCAATTATTTTTAAAGTTAAGAGTGAAGTTTTTTTTATTATTAATTTCCTTCACCATTTTCCTTCACCATTGTATATTTGGTTTGTTTAGCTTGGAAGATAAGGATCAAGAGAAAGTACATCAGATATTGAAAGAGAAAAACAGTGTCAGCTAGAGATCCTAAAATGTAGGGAGTAATAGTTCTTGACATTTGTTGTGCCAAGCCCCTATTAACCTCAATAGAAAAGTTATCAGATTCAAGAAGCCAAAGAAGAGACCCGGAGACAACTCATGAGACATGGGGGTTTTATTAGGGGCTTACATACAGAAGAGGGAGTCCAGGGGCTGCAGGCTGGACAGGAGAACTTCATTACATATAGAAACTGTCCAGTGGCAGTAAGGTAGACAACATATCCACCTTGCTACAGTCCAATGGCAGTGGGCTGGGCAACATAATTGCATAAGCCAGTGGAGGCAGGCTAGGCCCTGAAACCACAACTACTTGCAAACAGCATGCAGTTTATACAGCATTTCACTTAACACTCTCCCCTTAATTGCCATCACCTGGCAACCTTCATTTAACCCATCACTTAGGGCCTCCAGCCCCTGTATGGCCCATGTTTCACTTGACAGGGCAGGAGACACAGATGTTCTTCGTAGACAAGGTAAGAAATCTCCTGGTTGGTCATGCCTAGGTTCTCTAGCTCAGAACGCACATTCAGATGTGTGTGTCATACAGGGTCATATTCAGGATATGATTAAGTTTTTGGTATCAGGTACATTTACCGTACAACATCGCTTTGAATTACACAGCTGGATGTGAATTTTGCTGTCTCCTGTTGGGAAATTTGTTAGTATATTTGCATGTGTATACCCAATTAATTTATATTAAGAGAGGGAAACTTTGAAACTGCAGATATGGAAACAAGCTTGTGTGTGAAATGTGCACATACGTATCCCCATGCCTGGCAACCAAAGTGTGTGTGGGAGAGGGAGAAGGGAGGGCTAGTACTTAATATAAGTCAGCGTGCTTGACATACTCACAATGATTGTCCCGAAGGCCAATATCTGTGCAATCATTTACCTTTCTCCTTCCCCACCCACTTTTGTTTTGATATAAGTCATAATTTCTGCTAATATAGTAGATGCTCAATGCATACTTGATAACTGACTCAATAGTCCTATTTCCTTTGCCTGTCATGTCTTTGCAACGCTGATTTCTCATTTGCAGACTTTCTTTCTAGAGTGTTGAAGCTTGTGCTTTCAACACTCTAGAAAGATCTCTGTGACTTTCAAAAATAAACATAATTGCTTGATTTTTCTTGCACCCCATACATATTGTTATCAAAAAGAATGCCTGATTAATGGTTAAATTATTATTTATAGGTTGGATTCTTGTTTAGTATAAATGTCTTAAAGGCAAAGTCTATATTATCATCTTGTATTTCAGTCGACATAAAATCTGGTATAAAAGAAACTCATAAATATCTGTCATATTATTGAACAAATGTCTATATTTCCTAAAGCAAAGTGTTTGCCTCCTCCAAACAAGACAAATATATACAGATATAAAAATAATCTATCAAAATTAATTCCATTGCATTTTAACAGAAGTCATGCATTTGCACTGATATTAGTGCTAGTCTAAGAAATAAAATTATTTCATTTTATAGATTTCTATATAGATATAGAATGTGTGGTAATTTAAGATAAACAAACATAAAATTATTAAATATGTAGCTATTTATATTCAGTGTACTGATTCATTTCAATGTTGCAGTTCACCTAAATTTACTAGCTTGTAGGACTTATTTTAAGAATTAAATACTCTGGGGAAATTGTTTTGTAAAGTATAGATAAGTTTTTACTAAATATTAATTACTTTTGTTTTTTTCCAAATGTAAGAAAGTTGAAAAATTTAGAGGTATACAATTACAAGAAAATTAAATGAATACAATGAAAATATCACTCAAAAACCTTTATTATTTAGTAGTAGTCCTGATTTTAAATTTAGAAAAAAAAACAACCTTAACTACTTTGAAGTCTGTTTGCAACAAATTATATCCTCTGCCATGAATAAAATTTTAACTAGTCTGACCCATGTCAACAGCTCCATTGCTTCTATTATTATTTCTTTATAGAAACATAGTCTCTTTATTCATTTTTCAGTGTGAAGGTATTAGCTATTAAAAATATATGTGAATTTGATACATTTTTATTAGAAATAGCAAATCATTCTTAGGCACATCCAGGGGACAGCTGGTGTTTCTATACACCAATAATAAGCTAGCTGAGAAAGAAATCAAGAAGGCAATCCCTTTTACAATAACAACAAACCACTGATGAAATAAATTAAAGAGGACACAAACAAATGGAAATATGCCCCATCCTCATAAGTTGAAAGAATTAATATCATTAAAATAGCCATTTTATACAAAACAATCATCTACACATTCAGTGCAATCTCTATGAAAATAGCAAGGGCATCTTTTCTTAGAAGAAAACAATACAAAAATTTACATGAAACCTAAAAAGAGTGCAAATAACCAAAGCAATCCTGAGCAAAAGAAATACAGTTGGAAGCCCGGGCACGATGGCTCACACCTGTAATCCCAGCACTTTGGGAGGCCGAGGCAGGCAGATCACAAGGTCAGGAGATCAAGACCATCCTGGCCAACATGGTGAAACCCAGTCTCTACTAAAGATACAGAAGAATTAGCTAGGCATGGTGGCACGTGCCTGTAGTCTCAGCTACTCAGGAGGCTGTGGCAGGAGAATTGCTTGAACCCAGGAGGTAGAGGTTGCAGTGAGCTGAGAGCATGCCACTGCACTCCAGCCTGGTGACAGAGTGGGACTCCATCACAAAAAAAAAGAAAAAAAGAGAGAAAGAAAGAAAGAAATAGAGCTAGCGGCATCACACCACCTGACTTCAAAATACATTACAAGGGTATAGTAACCAAAACAGCACAGTGTTGGTATAAAAACAGACACATAAACCAATGGCACAGAATAGAGATTCCCGAAATAAATCTATGTATTTACAGTCAACTTATTTAGAATAAGGTGCCAAACTAAGGACAGCCTCTTCAATAAATAGTGCTAGGAAAATTGTTTATTCATATACAGAAGAATGAAATTGGACACCTATCTCTCTCCATAAACAGAAATCAACTAAAGATGAATTAAAGACTGAAATGTGAGACCCCAAACTATAAAACTTATAGAAAAAAAAAACATAGGGAAAATAATTCAAGACACTGGTCTAGGCAAATATGTCATGGCTCAGACCTCAGAAGCACAAACAATTATAACAAAAATAGACTAGTGGGATTATATTAAACTAAAAAACTTCTATGTAGCAATGGAAAAAATCAACAGAGTGAAGAGACAGCCTGTTTAATGAGAGAAAATGTTTGCATGCTATTTATCCAACATAGGACTAATCTCCATAATATACAAGAAATCAACAATTACACAACAACAAAAATAACAATCATATTAAAAACTGGGCTAAGAGCATGAATAGATTTTTTCAAAATAAGACAGATAAATGGCCAAGAAGTATTTGAAAAAATGTTCAGCATCGTGAAGCACCAGGGAAATGCATATCAAAACCACAATGGCATATCATCTTATCCTGGATAGAATGGCAATTGATAAAACAACAACAACAACAAAATAACAAATGGTAGGGATGATGGGGAGAAAAAAACAGAACCTTGTTTGTGGGAATGTAAATTGGCATAATCCCTGTGGGAAGCCATATGGAGATTCCTCAAAATTTGTAAGTACAGCTACCAGATGACCCTTCAATCCCTCTACTGAGTATTTTTCCAAAGAAAAAGAAATCTGTATATCAAATAGATAATTTCACTTGCATTTTTATCACAACGCTATTTACAATAGCAAAGATGGTATCAACCTAAGTGCCAACTGATAACTTAATGAAAGAAAATGTGGTATATATACACACTGTAATACTACTTGGCAATTGAAAGAAAAAGAATGAACTTATGGCATTTTCAGCAACATCAATGGAATTCGAAGTAATTACATTAAGTGAAATAAGCCAGGCACAGAAAGACAGACGCTGCATGTTCTCAGTTATATGTGGAAGTTAAAAACCCTGATTGCATGGAGACAGAATAAAATGTTAGATACCAGAGTCATAGAAGGATGTGTGGGTGGGAGGAGGGTATAAAGAGAGCTTGGTTTGTGGGTAAAAACATACAGTTACATAGAACGAATAAGCCCTGATATTAAATAGAAGAGTAGGGTGACTGTAGCTAGCAATGATGTATTGTATATTTCAATGTAGCTAAAAGAGAGAACTTGGAATAATACTAACAAACGGAAATGACAAATACTCAAGGTGATAGATACCACAAATACCCTGACCTGATCATTACACATTATATTCATGTAACAAATACTCACATGTTCTCTCTAATATGCAAAACATTTTGTTTCAATAAAAATTATAAAGTTCCTTCTAAGTGATAAAATACTATTTTTTCATATTATTTGCCATGCTCTTCACTCATTAAGGTATTATTTGCTTGATATTAATAACATGTTAACAGAAACCATTGAGGAGATAACTAGTTGTAAAGATAATAGTAAAAATGGTAATCTCTTGGACAATAATCAATGTATATTGATATGCTATTCCATACATAAAATGACAATATTATAGGTCCAACTCAGTATATGATGTCAAATTTGCCAGAGAGCAAAGGGTAATAATATTTCTTGATTTGTCATTTGATAATAAATAACAATGTATTTCTTATTGAAATATCATAAATTATTTTTAAATAATCACATTGTATTTTGGTTTACTAAAAAGACAAGATAAAGCAACAGATTATTATTAAAAATATATGGACATGATATATTTTTTAGTCTCTATTGTTTTTTCTCTCCCTTTGAATTATAGTTTTGAAAGAATTTTCAGCTGGGCATAATGATTTATAAGGAAATTATTGTTTTATAATCTAGTATACTAGGAATATTAGTAATTTATTAGATACAATTGAACTATCTTATTGTCATTATTCAAGTTTTTAATGTTTAAACATTTTTAATAAAATAATGTTAAACATTATGGGAATTCCAATTTTATTCTTGATTTTTCTTGTAATTGGACTTCTAATCTAATTGGAATCATTTTGCAGTATCAGAACGAAGTCCTAAGGGCCTATTTCACTACATACTTACACATAGTGATGAATAATTAAAATTGTCCACTTTATTACGGTTTTTATGAAGAGCAAGGGCATTAAATGACCTATTGAACTTAGAATTCTCATTTGCTTAGGATAACAGTATTGTTACATATATGAAACCCATTTAAGATAGTGGCAAAGATGTGTGAATCTTCATATTTGATTATTTTGTAAATAAATATAAAAACACTGAGGCTATCAGACTCATCTGTTAAAGTTACAGATAAGTATGTTTTGTACATGTATATATGTGTGTATTTGTATATCCTTGGGTTGTTTATGTGAACATACAACATTGGGAAATTGTTTTTAAAATAATTAATAAAATAATTTTTGAAATATTTCTATAAATAATGAATTGGCCCCTAATTTAATCATTGTGGATACCTATAAATATATTTGAACAATTGTATTGTTATAAGTACTTTACAACAATAATTCCTTCAGAGTGTCACAAGGAATAAACACTATTTTTGTTTACATTTTAGTTATTTATTTTAATGCACATAAAACAAAATTTAGAATTCAAAATCTTATTTACTAATATCATTTTCCTAATATCATTTGATTTATATTTTTACAGACTGACACAAATTCAGTAGAAACTCTACTTTGAGTACCCTTACAACTGTTCTGTTTTTTTGTCTCCAGTACAGTGTTTGATAAATTATATGAGATATTCAATGCTTCATTTAAAATAGGCTTTGAGTTAGATAATTTTGCCCAATTATAGGTTACAGTGAGTGTTTTGAGCATGTTTGAGGTAGACTAGGCAAATTTATGATGTTCAGTGGGTTAAATGTATTAAATCTATTTTCAACTTGGGATTGGTTTATATGGGAACATAATTTGAGAAGCATCTGTATTTTTTTAATTTCAAAGTCTCCTTTTGTTTCTAGCCTATGATCACCTATTTATATTTTCTAGAAATAACCAGTATAATCAGAGATCAAATGCCATGTCTTGAGTTAAATGTACTTATATGGACTGGAGTAGAAATTACCAAACTCTATTCATAATTAATATAATGGGAGCTAACTTTGCTTATTTCACCTTGTGGATCATTCACTCTGTAAAGCACTTTAGGAAACCCTTTCTTATTCAGTCCTAACAAACAATTTTATGTGGTAAATAATTTCAATCCAGAGCTTAGGAAACTCAGCACAAGAGTGTTCAGTTAACTCTGATTATACAGGTCTTGTAGCCAAGAAGTGAAGAGTTCATGTCTGAATCTAGTCAGAATCAATTCAGAGACCATGTTCTTAGCACTGTAATATACTCCCTCCTCTAGGGTGTAGTGATTAAAAGGAGAAGTTGAAAAATAAGAGATATTAAAGGATTACTCTCTGTTTGCCATTTATTTAATGCGAATGCATTTAGATGTATTGGGGAAAATAATACATAAGAAATCAAACTTAGAAAACTGACCAAAAATTAAATGGGGATTTAGAAAGTTGTGCTAAGAATGAAGAAACAGTACAGTATTTTCCACAAACTCCTACAATATTAACTGTCCTTCTCACATCTACCCATGTGAATAAGAATGCACAAATGAGAGTTTTTAAAAGATAATGCTCCCTTCCTAAATGCACAGCAATATGTTCAGGTATGTCAAGAGAGCCAACCACAGCTTGAAGATCTACAATGCCATGGGTGGAATCTACAAGAACAAGATAATACCTAGCACATGATGGGAGAGTAAAAAGAGGATTTAAAATATGATGGTCTTGTTAGTACTGTGTATGTACAGTAATTTGAAAAAATACTAAGTAAAATGATAGTACCTTCACTATATGTAAGAGACTATCACTAAAATTTGTAAAATATTATGTAATGATTTAATGTGCTTATTATATAATTTTAAGGAATTATTACTTTTCATATTGATAGAGTAAGTAGGACAATACTTTTCTTCCATTATAAACAATGAGACAATTGGATAAAATATATGAGGCAGCTGCTTTCAGACATTGGACTATAGGCACTACAGGTTTATTGTCACTAAGTGAAGGGAAACAAATGAAGTGAGCTCTATAATGACCCTGGCTTTTTGCCTAGAGGCTTTTTTGGGACCATGATGAGGCATCCAAGCATGATGAGTAACTCAAGCAGAGCACAACATGTTTCTCAGTTGAGTTATACAAGTTAGAAGAGGTGGAAATGACATTTGCAGACAGAGTGTGATCGTGAGTGGATCTTTTCAGGAAACTTACCAAGAAACCTCCATAGTGATCACTTTAAGTCTTTTGAGGAATATAAAGCCATGATTACATAGGATGAACGCTCATGAAACCAGGTACTTGTAACCTCATAAGTTCCTTTTGACCAACCTGAGTCAAATTCCTCATGGCATCTGGGGCATTCTGGAGAAACAGCAGTAGTAGTAGTAGTGGTTGTGGTGATAGTAGTAGTAATAATATTTGTAAACTAACCTTTGAATAAGGGGTACACAACCCACCTTAATAAGACTTTTACAGAATCGTTGAAAGGTTTAAGCTAATCTTCAAAAAATTTAGCGGTTAGTAAGGACGACATCTAACAAACACTAAAGGAGTATAACAAAATCCAGTCTTATCAACATAAAATTTATAATGCACAGCACCCAACCGAAATTTATTATACATGGAAAGTCACAGGGATGTATAATTCCAAACCAGTAATCAATAGAAATCAACTAAGTAGTGACAGGTATAATGAATTCAGTATGCAAAAACATAAGAACGTATATTTCAACTCAGTGAGATATTGAATGAAAAAATAACATAATGAGGAAAGGTAAAAAATGTAGAAAGAACCAAATGAAACATTTTGAAGTTAAAAATATCTCCTAGGCTGGGCACAGTGGCTCACGCCTGTAATGCCAGCACTTTGGGAGCCCGAGGCGGGTGGATCATGAGGTCAGGAGATCGAGACCATCCAGGCCAACATGGTGAAACCCCGTCTCTACCAAAAATACAAAAATTTGCTGAGTGTGGTGGCTCGCACCTATAGTCCCAGCTACTTGGGAGGCTGAGGCAGGAGAATCACTTGAACCCAGGAGGTGGAGGTTGTACTGTACTCCAGCCTGGCAACAGTGCGAGACTCTGTCTGAAGAAACAGACAAACAACAACCAAAAAAAAAAAAAAAAACTCCTAAGTGAAAAATTCCTTGGATAGTATTAGTAGCAGAGAATACACTGCAGAAGGGGAAAATGAACTTAAATACATAATATCTTACTCTGTGTTGCTAATAAAGAAATATGTGATGCTTGGCCATTTGTAATGGAAAGAGATTTATTTGGTTCATGGTTCTGCAGGTTGCACAAGAAGCATGGTGCTGGCGTCTGCTTCTAGTGAGGGCTTCAGGCTGCTTCCAGTCATGGCAGCAGGCAAAGAGAAACCAGCATGTACAGAAATCACATGGTAAGAGAGAAAGCAAGAGAGAGGGTGTAGGAGGTGCTAGACGCTTTCAACAATCAATTCTTTGGGGAGGTAAGAGTGAGAACTCATTCACTCCTGTGAGAACGGCACCAAGCCACTTGAGGGATTTTCCTCTACCACCCAAGCACCTTTCACCAGGCCTCACCTCCAACACTGGGGATCCAATGTCAACTTGAGATTTGGTAGGGCAAACAAATCATAACCAAACCATAGTACATGACAATAGAAACTGGAAGATAGAAGCATAGAATAAAAGAAGACAAAAAATGAGCAGAATTTTGGCTACTTGAGAAACTTTTATATCTTCTGCTTTGGTCTAAGATTGCCATTAAAAATTACCACAAATTTGATGGCCTAAAACAGCAGAATTGTATTCTCGTATAGTTCTGGAATTAGAAAATCTGAAATCAAGATGTTGGCAAGATTGGTTTCCTCTGAAGTCTCTGAGGGAAGATTCACTTGATTCCTTTCTCCTAGGTTCTGGAGACTGCTGGCAATTCTTGGTGTCCCTTGGCTTGTAGATGCATCACTCCAATCTCTGTCTCTGTCTTCACATGCCACCCCGCCTCTGTGTCTCTCTGTCTTCTCCCCTCTTCTAAGGACACTGCTAATTGGTTTTAGGGAATAACCTACATTTAATATGATCTCATCTTGAGATCCTTAATTACATTTTCAAATATCTTTATTCCAAACAAGGTAATATTGGAAGTTCCAGGAAAATATGTTTCAGAGGCTGAAATTCAATCCACAAAACCATGTACTTAGAGTCCCAGATAAAGGAAGATAGGAGGGAAAATGCAAAACAATATCTGAAGCATAATATGCCTCAAAATTTTACAGCTGATAACTTTAAAACCACATAACCAAGTGGCTCAATAAACCCCACATAAAATAAACAAAAGGGAAATTTTCCACAGGCACACAGTAATCAATTACAGAAACAAATGACAAAAATGCCTTAAAATCTGCTAAATGTGTGTATGGTGGAAAACAAAAAATTGATGTGTTTAAAGTAACTCAAGAAAGAAACAAATAAACAAAGATTATTAACTTAGAATTAATTGTCTGATGGAAAATATTTCTTAACTATATTGGCAAAATACAATTTTATGAAGAAAAAACAAATCTGGGTGTTTTCATTCCAAATTTTCATGCAGTACAATGCTAAAAGATATTCTTCAGGAAGATGCCTACATGTATCTGATCTGCTCAAAGCAATGCACAACGCAAGAAACTGATTTCTAAGTGAGTAAATATATAATTTTTATAGTGTTTAATTTTTTAATGTGTATTTTATTTCCACAACTAAATTTTGCATTATATTGGGATATTTTCTTACACATTTATATTCATTTTGATATTATTTTCTTGAAATTTCATCTTATTGCTTTTCCATGTTAGTTTTTTCTCTCTTGAGTCTTTCCTGGGAAGCAAATGTCAATTTCTAGAACTATGAATTTGGGGATCAGTTTTTTCATTTCTGCAAAAGTGAACAACTTTTTTCCTGAAAAAGATAAGCAAATTTGGAGGACTCAGATTTATTTATCTCAAAACTTACTACAATGCTACAGTAATCAATACGGTGTGGTATTGGGATGATAATAGACATATAGAACAATGGAATAGAGTTGAGAGTCCAGGAGTAAATTCAAACATCTGTGACCACCTGATTTTTTAGAAGAGTGCCAAGACCATCTAATGGAAAAAGAATGTGTTTTTCAACAAATGATGCTTAGAAAACTGGACAGTCACATGCAAAATAATACAGCTCAATTCCTTCCTGATTCTAAACACAAAGAAACAACACAGTCAAAGTATATTAGTGATTTAAGTAGAATAGATAGAACTATGAAATTATTGCAAGACATTAGTCTTAAATCTTTCTTACCTAGGGTTTTAGAAGGGATTATTAGATTTGTTATCAAAAGCAATAGCAACAAAAGGAAAAGTAGATACATTGGATTTTGTAAACATTTTTTAATAAAAAGTATTTTTCTCTCAAAAGACATCATCATGGAAATGATATCACAACTTTCAGAATTAGAGAAGATATATGTGAATCATATATTTAATAAAGGTTCAGTATCTTAAATGTATAAAGAACTCTTAAAACTCAACAACCAAAGACAAACAACTCAATTTTTTAAAACAGACAAAGGATTTGAATGGACATTTCTCCAAAGAAGATGAACAAAAGCACACAACAAGATATTATATAACAAACACATGAGAAGATCTTCAACATTATTGCTCATTAAAGAAACTCAAATCTAAATTCCAAGAAACTTCATAAACACTATATTTAATAATAATAATAATAATAACAAGTTACATACAGCAAGGATGTCAAAACCCTTGCACATTGCACATGGGTAGGTAAAATTCTACAGCTGTTGTGGAAACAGTTTGGTAGTTCCTCAAAAAGTGAAACTTAGATTTACAAATCACCCTGCAATTTCCCACTTAGGCATATACTCAGGAGATGTGAAAACATAAATCCACACAGAAACATGTACACAAATTTTTACAGCAACTTTATTTATAATAGCCAAAAGATAGAATCAACCAAATATCTGTGAATGAATTGACAAACCAATTTGACATATACGTAAAATAAAAGAGTATGCAGCCATAGAAAGGGATGAAATACTGACACACGTCACAACATGAATAAGCCTCAAAAATTACAATAAGTGAATGGAGGCAGATATTAAAGGTCGCATATGATATAATTATGTTTATATTAAATATCTAAAATAGGCAAATCCATACAGATAAACAGCAAATTAATGGTTGCCAGAGAGTTGGTGTGAGTGTGAGTTTGATGGGTTTGTGTTGGGAAGGATGAGGACTTATTTAATGAACAGGAGGTGTTTTTCTGAGGAGATGAAAATGTTTGAGAACTAGAGAGAGATGGTGAAAGCACAAACAGTGTAAACACACACTAAACGCCACTGAAACTTTGAAATGGTTGTGTGGCATTTAAAGTTCACCTTAGAAAAAAATTCACTTTTAAACCACCACCCAAATGGAACAATATTGACATCTACTTTTTGATTTTATTCTATTTAGACTTTTATAAATATGTTTACATATACGGGGAAAATAAACCTTAACACATAAAGAAATATAAATGAGCTGCGAAGTCACATGAAAACATTGAAGAACCTAAAATGCATTTTGCATAGTCGAAATTGCCAATCTAAAAAGGCCACACTCTGTATGATTCTAACTATATAACATTCTGGAAAAGGCAAATCTGTGGAGGGTGTGAAGATCAGTGGTTTTCTCAGATTAGGTGTTACAGAGGGAAGGGATGAATAGGTGGAAGTATTCTGTATGCAATTGTAATTATGAATACATGTCATTATGTCCATGGAACTATACAACACAAGACCCATAGAACTGTCCAACATGGAGAGGGATGCATGATATAAAGTTTATGCTGTGGTTAATAATAATGTGTCAGTATTGGTTCATCAATAGGAAGAAATGTACCTCATCAATAGAATATGTTAATAATAGAGGGAAATCTGTGTGTGTGTGTGTGTGTGTGTGTGTGTGTGTGTGTGTGTGTGTTCTGGACAGGGGTGCATTTATAGAACTCTATGTACTGTCTGCTTAATTAACTATTTGGTCAGGAAAAAACCGACAATGGCAGATCTCTCCCAAACTGAGAGTCTGCCCCACTAAATCTATGTCATGTAGGATAAAGACAGACAAGCTTCCTAGAGGTTGGTTAACTTTAAATTTATCATGTAAGATAAAGAAAGACCAGCTTCCTGGAGGTCAGTTAACTTTAAACTTTAAAGGTCAGTAAACTTTATATCTCTCCAAATTGTCCATATTTTTAAACTTACTCTATTCACGATATTTTTCATAGGCTCCCTATTAATCTCCTATAAATCTCTACTCATTTTTTTTGAAAAATAGGAGTGTTTCAAAGTGGAGGCAACTACTATGGGGATCTACACAGCATAAAAAGAGAATTTAGAAGAGCTGCTTTATTTTGACTGTTCTTCCTAATATTTATATATATAAACATATAGAGCCCCATAGGTGTTTTCTCCCTTTTGAGATACTTTTACTTTTAATAAATAAGTAAATAGAGACCAATAAGAAAATAAATGGGGTCTATAAAAATAATATAAAGAAAGTAAAAAACATGACGATTTGGGAATTGGGGAAGGAAATATATTCTACAAATTTGGCATCAACTAACCTTCAGGTAGCATGCCTTCATTTCTCCTGCATGACACAGATTTATGGGGGTGAATTCTGTCAGGTTGGGAGAAGCATGTAGGAAAATAATTTAGCACCCCACCTCAAATGCTACTTAAAATTGTATTCCAGCTGTGTTTTAGATTTGAGTGTAAGCATAAACATTAAAATTTCTAGACAATAACATGTAGAACACATTCATTAGCTTGGAGGTAAGCAAATATTTCTTAAAAGGAAATGAAATGTACTAAATAGTGATGGAAATATAATATTTTATTAATGGAGTCTTCAGAATATTTTTATTAATAGGCTCTTCAAAAGAGAATTTAAGAATAAGTCATTGGATAGGAAAAGACCATTGTAATATTTCTTTTCATTAAACTGTCATATAGTGAGGATATAAATAACATTTACAAATCAATGAAAAGAGACAACCTGATTATTTTTAAATGGGCAAAATCTTGAATTGGCAATTTCAAAAAGAGCAATTTCTAGGTGACCAATATAGTGATGAAGTGTTCAACCTTATTTGTCATGCGGAACATAAAATTAGTTTCCACAATAACACATCTTCATAGAATACTAGCATTTACTAAAAAGCAAAAGGGAGAGAACACCCAGGGTTTGCAATGTTGTGAAGCTATTGAAAATTTTACTCATTGCTGGTAATATTGTAAATTTATACAACTACATTGGAAAGCAATTGGCAGGATTTAAGTATTGAACGAAAAAATATCTGTGAATCACCAGTGCCACCCCAAGATGAATAATATACGCAAATGTAATCATAAGTTCACCCAAATACATGGATAAGAATGTTCACATCATATTTTAGTATTAGCCCCAAACTGGGAACAATGAAAACCAATAATGACACCAATAAATCATAAACTTTTTAAGTAAGTGGTGGTACATTCATTTAATAAAATACCATATTATGTCAATGAAAAGAATGAACAGCTTCATCCAACCACAGAGATGAATATCACAAATATAATATTGAGCAAATGCAGGCAGAAAGTAAAGGTGTCATACTGCATAATTCTATGTGTATAAACTTCAAAAATTAAAAAATGTACTTTATAATAACAAAAATCAAAATAATAGTTAACTTTGGGGAAGAGAAAATGTTAGATGGGAGCACAAGGAGGGCTTCTAAAGTGTGCTTAATGTTCTGTTTTCTGATGAGAGTGGAGTTTAAATAGATGCATTCATTTTGTGAATATTCATCAAGTTGTAGGCGTGTGATGTGTCCACCTTCCCTATGTATTTTATGCTTTATTTAAAATATTAAAAAAATTTATAGATGTCAGAAAAAGTTGAATTTCATTGAATGTAAGGATATACAGTTTTGACTGTTTTTATACTTTTTGAATAAAAATAAATGAGTAATTTTTTTTTTTTTTTTTTTTTTTTTGAGACGGAGTCTCGCTCTGTCATCCATGCTGGAGTGCAGTGAGTGGCGCGATCTCGGCTCACTGCAAGCTCTGCCTCCTGTGTTCACGCCATTCTCCTGCCTCAGCCTCCCGAGTAGCTGGGACTACAGGCGCCCGCCACCATGCCCGGCTAATTTTTTGTATTTTTAGTAGAGACGGGGTTTCACCGTGTTAACCAGGATGGTCTCGATCTCCTGACCTCGTGATCTGCCCGCCTTGGCCTCCCAAAGTGCTGGGATTACAGGTGTGAGCCACCGCGCCCGGCCAAATGAGTAAATTTTCTATGTTATACCTATGTAAAATAAAATAAAGGAGAGATAACAATTCATCATTTAATTTTTGACAAAATAAAATTTAATCCTTTTACAGTTAGTAAGAAAATTTATATCAAATATTAAATAGAATACAAAAGATATATTTTCTTGTAAAATAGCTATAGGATGTTATAACGAAATGTTAAAAGGCTCAATTTTATATTAGTAAGAAATGTAAACAATTATGGAATAATAAACACAGAATTCTTGTTTGTTTGTTTTGGGTTTTCTTTTGTTTCTTTCAGACAGAACAGCTTGTTTCTTTCATAAGAAGCCCAACTGTGGTTTTATAAAAGGTCAGTTCTCTTTCTTGTTCTAATACAAATTATGTAATCCTAAACAAAGCAATTACATTTTTGAAATTACTGTAGTTTTCTTAATTTTGCATTGACAATTTATTAATTAAAATACCAAATACAATTCTAAATAAAAGATTAGCCAAAACAATTTCATAAGCAGATGTTCATCCTTAATGAAACAAAAAAATTCAAATAAAACAAACGTGGGGGAATAAAACAAAATATATATAAAAGTTTGATGAATAATAATTAGTATAAAAGTAAATTTTTTGGAAAATGTTTCTTAAAAAATGATTGTCTTTTTAATTAGTTAAAATATCCATGAATTATTTTGAATTTTTACCATAGTAGGAGAGTTTTTATCATAAATCCTATGCTTTTTTGCCCTTTGTATAGATATGAAAATTTTCTCATAAAAAGCAGATAGATAGATAAGTTATATCAATTCTATTAATAGATAACTTGGAATGAATGTAATTTTTTTTACAATTCTTTGCAGTAAAATTACATTGTATTCCATAAATGATGAAATGTCCTAACGTCTTTCTCCTTCTCTTTCTGTAGCCATATATGTAAATCATTGTTTTATATATACACATAAAAACTTATATTCCTATAAATCTCAGATAGATATATAGATATAGAAAGAAAGAGAAAGGCAGAGAAACATACATATGTTTATCTATATACTTTTGATAAAAATTAAAAGAATTCCTTCTTTAAATTGAAAAATATTTGGGCCAGGCATAGTGGCTCACACCTTAATCCCAGCAGTTTAGATGGCCGAAGTGGGCAGATCACCTGAGCCCAGGAGGTTGAGACCAGCCTGGGCAAAATGGCATAACTTGTCTCTACTAAAAATACAAAAACTTAGCTGGGTGCGGTGTTGTGCGCCTATGGTCCCACCTATTTGTGAGGCTGAGGCAGGAGAATCGCTTCAACCCACGAGGCTAAAGTTGCAGTGAGCTGAGATCTCGCCACTGTATTCCAGTGTGAGTGACAGAGCAAGACCCTGTCTCAAAAAAATTTTAAAAATAAAGAAGAAAATTTCAGGGTCACTGGAAAGCATCTTGATTGCAAATGATTAAATATATATTCTTTAGAGATATTTGCTTTATTTATGGGGAGCATTTTAGAAATTTTATTAATATTTAACACATGACGACTAATTGCACCCATTTTTATGTTTGTTTTTTATGTAAAGGCATATGGCATATGTTTAACCAGATTTATTCGGAGCAGGTTAAGAAAATAATGGCAATGTTTGTCTTATTACTTCATTGCCAATACAATATTTTAATAAATATCCTACCATCTGCATATAACACATTGATCTCAAAACTTTGAAAGGACCTTTTATTTATTAAAAATATTTTGCTATATAACCTAATTACCAAGCCTGATTTTTTTTAGAAAAAGTAATCAGAAACAAAACCAGAATTAAAATAAACATGTAAATAGCTAATTTGATCATGTTTAAAAAGATATAAAACACAGAAAGCTAAATTTAGCATAAAACCTATAAGATACATTAATCAAATTAGTAAATTCAGAGTTAAATCAACCTAGATCTAAACAGTTAATATTTTGTTTAATATGTTATGAAAAGAAGATAATAAATCAACATTTAATTGTCATTATTTTCTAAACAGAAAATGTAATATGTAGCTAAAATTGCAAGGTATTTATGAAGTTCAGAGTATGAAAACTTTAAATTCCTTGTATATATATATGTGTGTGTGTATATACGTGTATGTGTATATATATGCATATGTAATTATATATATAGGTGTATTTGTGTGTATGTAAGTATGGAACTATATGAATGGATTTGGAGAATAAATAAATAGGGAACAAATATAATGGTGTAGACTACATGCAAATATAGATATACAAGTATTTTGTATTTTTTATATGTATAAACTAAGAAAATGTTTCAAACTATCTAAGAAGATGTTTAAAAGTTAATGGAAGGGAAAATTTGAGGCTCTTTTCATGTTTGAATGGACACACACGCATACACACACATACATATATTTCTGGTCTTAACATTTGATTGAGGAATTAAATTTCAGTTTGAAATAGTTAACATTTGATTGAGGACACTGAGTTTTAGTTTGAAATGCTTGTTCTTAGAATACTGAAGACATTTTCCCACCAAACTCCAGCTTCTAAAATACTTTATTGAAACCTAGGGATTCTCCAGGCCCACACTAACCTAATACAAATATATATTTTAAATTGTCTGGTCATTATTATGCTAAGTAAAATAAGCCAGACATGGAAAAATAAAAGCCACATGATCTCACCTACTTGTATAATCTAAAAGAGTAGAACTTAGAGTAGAATGAGGGTTACATGGACTTAGGGGAATAAAAGGAGGGTAAAGACTTGTTGGTCAAAGGGTACAATTTTTCAGTAGATAGGAAAAATAAGTTTTTGAGATTTATTCCACAGCAGGGTAACTATAGTCAGTAACAATGTATTGTATATTTCAAAATTGCTAAGAAGGTAAGTTTCAAATGTCTCACCACCACAAAAAATTGAGTAAGTAAAGTTATAAATATATTAATTTACTTGATTTAATTATTTCACATTATATACATATATCACAACATCACATTGTACCCATCAATGTATTCAAGTATGATTTATCAGTTAAAAATAATATTAACAAAATTGTCTAGCCATTTAGGTTTTTTTCCATTTATTACAAAAATTATGTAATTTAGATCAGCGGTCCCAACCATTTTGGCATAAGGTACCGGTTTTGTGGAAGACAATTTTTCCACGGATGGGAATGGAGGGAGGGGAGATGGTTGCAGGATGGAACTGTTCCATCTCAAATCATCAGCCATTAGTGCCTGGGTGGTAATGCTAACTCACCCACAGCTCACCACCTGCTGTGTGGCCCTGTTCCTAACAGAGCACAGACTGATACCGATCCATGGCCCAGGAATTAGGGGCACCTGTTAGATGATATTCAGATATTATTTTCATTTTAGTTATATGCTTTTACAAACTTTTTAGTTTTACTTTGTTAATCCATATTTATCTATGTAATTGCCAAAAATAGGTCTGTTTAAGTGATTAAAAGTCTATTATTTTAAAACTACAATTCTCTGTAATTGCCAGTTGGTCTCATCTTTTCACTTCAGATAAACATGACAGGAATTTTGTGAGCATTCAGTTGAAACACATACAAAATAAGCTGCTGTCAACAGTATCAAAAGATATTACTTTTTACATATTTCAATATACTCATAAAGCTATCACTTGATAAATGGTGTTTGTCACTATAAATTCTTTTAGTATATTATACAGGTGTCCAATCTAAATGAAAGTGATAGTTTTACCTTAGCAGAAAATAAAGAAAAGTAGGACATTGCTAGGAAAACAGAAAATCATTATCTTTAGTAAATTTACAATCTATTGACAATTTATGTTAAATTTAGTTTTACAAAAGTAATTAACTTTAAAAATGTCAAATGGTGTTTACAAGCTTCGAAGTTCATTTCTCTCATTGTCATTATTTGAATTTTTCTCTTTCCTGATTTGTAAAAGTTTCAAGCTTTCTTTACCCTAATTTGATCTTTACACATCATGTGCTTGTATCAAAATATCACATGCATGTACTTCATAAATATGAACAGCTATCATGTTTTCATAAGAATTTAAAAATTTTACCCAATTTGTCTTATTTTGGTATTCTGAGATTTTCAATTTGTTCTTTTTTCATTTGCAGTATGAACGTAATTGTCATTTAGGTCCATGTTAAAGTATCAATATAATTTGTCATCTGTGTTTAAGATTACTCATTAAATTTTATAGTACAGGTGATCTGAATATTCCATTAGTCACACAAAAATGTATGTAGGGCTTATGACATAGAATAATTTCCATTTTCTGTCTTGGATAATCCTGTTTGCTTGCAACTGTGTTGTGTCCAACTATCCAACAATGACCTTTTCCCCTTATGCTTAAGAATGGTCTTATTGCATACATCTAGGCAACATAATTCTTGTATTCTGGTAGAGCACTTAATAATGAGCTGATTTTGCTGTCATATGACTTTTTGTTCTGTGTTTATTCCTTATTACCTCCTTCACGAAATTTTGATATGTTGGGTAGAGCTACAGTAGTTTTTATATAATAAAAATATGAGGACCACAGTCAGGTATGATGGAACATTAGAAAAACCTTAAGAATGTGACTATATCTAGCGAAAGCACAGATTTGTTGAAGTCCATAATTTACTTTACATTCCAGAAAAGCAGACATCTATGTTGGTTATAGTTACTATTTTTTTCTCTTGTTTCTACTACTTCTGTTTGCATTCTGAACAAAAATTAATATTGCATACAGATTTATGTGATTACTCTTGCATATCTTTTTAAAAGAGAGTGATCAATACTATATATTCAATCATTTAGCAAACAAAAATGTATATGTGACTGTGTGTCTGTAGGGTTGTTTGTGTGTGTGTGTGTGTGTGTGTGTGTGTATTTATGTAAATTACATTGCTGAAGAAGCAGAATATCACAAAGGACTAAGAGTTTCAAGTTGAGACCTGTTCTGGTGCATTCCTGAAACTTTAAAAATATTAAAATTTTAGCTTAGAAACAAATGACAAATTCCATGGTACAAAACCCAAATTAGTTTACTTTGGCTTAGCATATATAAAGACATTAATGTTTTAAAATGGGGGCACAGAGTTAGTGAGAAAAGTTTTATATGGTAATAAATGATGCTGAGATAAGCAGTAATTGTTCAGAAGTATAACAGGAAGTTGAATTTTACTCTTAACCCATACACAGAAAATAATTCCAGATGAATTAGAAATTTGAATATAATACAGAAGTAAAACTGATAGAGACAGGAGACAGAGAAATTCTAGGCAGACAGGGGCAGGTTCCTGGTGAAGCCCCACCTTTAAGCCAAAAAGCCTGAAACCCGCATCCCAAAGTAAGAACTTCTATACCTGTTTGCCCACTATCTCCTGATTGGTTCTTTCTGAATATTGTCTTTTTACTAATAGAATGTTGCTTTTTCCAAAACTACCTACAGCCTGCTTGGCCCCCGCATCTTGTGCTTATAAAGACCCCAGACTCAGCTGGTACAGGGGAGAAGAGGCTGGACATCAGGGAGAGGTGACTTGGCTTCAGAGATGATGCCAGATATTAGAGAGAGGCTACTTGACTTCAGAGGAGAAAGGCAGAGAGGTAGCTTGACTTTAGGGGAGAGTGACATGCCTTTCCTGTCGTCTTTCCAGCTACCCTCTCTGCCGAGAGCCACTTTCATTACTCACTAAAATTCTCCACATTCACCATCCTTCAATTCATCTGCATGACCTCATTCTTCTTGGGTACTGGACAAGAATTTGGGATGCAGCAAGTGCAAGTACCCAAAAAGACTGTTACACTGGCCCTTTGCCCTCACTGGCAGAGAGCAGTCACCCCATGTAACGAGGCAAAGATCCACTGAGCTGATAATACATTTCTGTCCGTGGGCAGTGGAGCTAAGATAACATTGTAAAACACCCTCTGGGGCCTTGGGGTCACAGGCACTCCCACCTGGACACTGCTGCTTGGCCTTCACAGAGTTTGCTCCTGCCAGTGCCAAAGCAGCTGGCTAGTTTCCACATTCATTTGCCTACACACTCCCTCCCACAAGGGGTGGGGTACAGTGGACCCGAGTGTTTGCTTCTGCCTACACTGAAGAGGCAGGCTGGTTCCCACACTCGCTCACCTATGCACACCCTCCTGCAAGACGTTGAGCATGGCAGGCAGAGTAAACGGGGCACCCATGTACTGCAAAGGGGTCAAGAAAATATCCTGCATCAAAACTTTAGAAAGGACCACTGAGTATTATTTATTTTTATGGGACAGAGATTTATTTTTCCTTTTAACAAAAAAAGAAAGAAAGCAAATACCATGAAAGCAAACAAATTATTAATATGGTGACAAACTTCATACATTTTTATATAAAATAAGTCCATATTAACAATATAAAAAGAAAAAATAGAAAAGATATGTTTAATATTTGGTCTATTGAGATTTGATAACAAATACAAAGGGCACTAGGAAAACAGAAAAGATGAAAACTTATTTTTATTACTTCAGATTCGAGGGTACATGTGCAGGGGTGTTACATGGATATATTACATAATAGTAAGATCTGGGCTTCCAGAAACAAACAAACAAACAAAGAAACAACATTTTGGGTACCCAGTATACAAATAGTGAACATTGTACCTGATAGGTAATTTTTCAACCCTCAGTCGCTCTTCTACCATCCCTGCTTTTGGAGCCCCCGATGTCTATTATTTCCATCTTTATGTCCATGTGTATCTATTGTTTAGCTCCCGTTTATAAGTGAGAACATGTATTTTATATTCTGTTTTTGAGTTATTTCACTTAGGATAATGCCTCCAGTAACATCTATGTTGCTGCAAAAGGCATGATTTTATTTTTTTTATGGCTGCATAGTATCCCATGGTGTCTATACACCACATTTTTAAATCCAATCATCCATTGATGAACATTTAGATTGATTTCAAGACTTTGCTATTGTGAATAGTACTGTGATAAACATATAAGTGCAGGTGTCTTTCTGAAAAAAATTATTTCTTTTTCTTTTGGTAGATACCCAGTACTGGAATTTTTAGGTTAAGTGGTAATTCAACTTATAGTTCTTTGTGAAATATCCATACCATTCTCCAAAGAAGTTGTACTAATTTACATTCTCACCAACAGTGTTTCTCCACATCCATGCCAACATCTATTATTTTTTAATTTTAATAATGCCCTTTGCTGACTGGCATAAAATATCTCTTTGTGATTTTAATTATCATTTCTCTGGTTAGTGATGATGAGCATTTTTTTATGTTTGTTGGTCACTTGTGTGTCTTTCTTTTTTTGTAAATGTCTGTATCCTTTGCCCGAGTTTTAATGAGGTTGTTTTTTTTTTCTTATTGAGTTTTTGAGTTCCTTGTAGATTCTGAAAAGTTCTTTAGAGAAATAAAACACACTAGTTGGCAATTTTATATATGTGAGTGTGTGTATATATAACACACATATATAATTATATATACATATTTAATATATGCAAATTCATAATTGCATATAATTAGGATATAATCTTTCCAAGAAATGCATAAACATGGTGAACCTTATGCATAATTATAGAATTTGTGTCTGCTTCTTTTTTACACATTTTATTTTCACTGTACTGTTAAGTCTGAATTATAAATTACAGAAGAATTACTCAATTTTACTTGTGTTACACTGACTCCAGTTTCTCAATGATATAATTATTCTTCTCCATTTCCATGGCCATTTTTAACTTGACAATAGTCATCTTTATCTACTTGGATGATTCCTGTACTTAGAATATATCTATTCTAATTTCATACAGGCACTTAGTTGAGAACTAAAATTAGATCTTTTCTACTTTTTTCTTTAATTTAAAAAATCTCTGTTGACAGTTATTTCAATTGTAATATCTTTTCACTTGTGATTTTCATCTATTGCTTTATATTTTTAGAAGTATATCTATGCTTTTCTGGTATTAGAAGGGATAATGGATTATCTCCGATATTCTATAAGTCTCCAAATATTTAAAATCTAGATGAGAAGGAAACACATACTTTTAGATTTATTATGGCTTAAATTTTCAAATAGAAAAACCCATCTACATACTAGGAAGAAAGGCAGGGCTTGAGGCAGTCATGCAGCAGGAATTATAGCTACCTCTACCAGTAATCCCAATGCCTAATATGTTGATAACTAATACTACTATTATTGTTTCCACAGAAACAATAAAATTATCAAGTATTAAGAATTGACTATAAAAATAAATTCGTCTTAACACCCTTAAATCATACATATTTTAATTCTCCTAACCCATTGTTTTTCAACACGGCCTGCACATTAGAATCTTCCAGGAAGCTTTCAGAATACTAGTGCTTGAGACCTGTACTAGACAAATAAACTCTGGGAGTAGCATTTTAGAAAATAATGCCTAACTCTGCTACACAACTATGATTACTATCCCCTTGGAAAATGTAGTATTATCCCCATCTTATACTTCAAGATTCTGAGGCCAAAGGAGGATCCTTAAGAGCATAAATGATTGGTGCAAGATGATCACATTTGTAAGCAAGGAATCAGCTCTCACTCACACCTGACTGACTCTGTGGTCAGACTCTTAACCACTAAGCTGTGTTACTTCATGTGTTTTGCAGCAAAGATGATTTAGCTGTATTAACCTCCACCTTCGTCATCTGATGTGATCATCTGTGTAGTTATTTACGTGTCTGTACCAAATTGAGTTTTCCACTCTTGCCTTTGCTACAAAATCAGAATGGAGAGGTCTTTGACACCTGAATTTTCCAGCTCCCTGTTCCTGTCAGATCTTTCTTGACTCAGTTCTCACCCTTCCATGTTATGTGGGTATTAGTAATATTGAAAGTAAAATCATTACTTAATATGTGCCATAAAAGCTGAATTACAGTCTTCACTTACGTAAGGAGGATCTAGTCTGACCAGGTATTATTTCATTAAGCAAAACAACTCCTAATTGTTTACTACATTTTTGGAAAGCATTAATTTTGAGATTTTCTTAGTCACAAGGCGAGAAAGACAAGAATAAGTTGATGTCAGCCTTACAAGCTGGCTCATTGGCATGCATCTGCCAAGTGACTCATTTTAAAGAAGGACTATCACTGATTTGTTGGCTTTTAGCTCTATGTTTACTAAAGCTAGATATCACTGACAGCTCAGACAACTTTCAAACCAGTTCTGGTATTGAGTTCTTACCATGATAATATGTTGGCCAGTCTTTTATTGAGAGTAAAATACCTTTATATTCTTATTAAAATTAATCTAGGTATTGATACAGTTTGTTTCTGTGTCCCCACCCAAATCTCACCTTGAATTGTAATAATCCCCACACATCATGGGAGGGACCCTGTGGGAAGTAATTGAATCGTGGGGGTGAGTTTATCCTATGCAGTTCTTGTGATAGTGAATAAGTCTCACAAGATCTGATGGTTTTATACAGGGGAGTTCCACTGCACATGCCTTCTTGCCTGCCACCATGTAAGATGTGACTTTGCTTCTCCTTTGCCTTCCGCATGATTATTAGGCCTCTTCAGCCAGGTGGAACTATGATTCCATTAAACTTCTTTCCTTTATAAATTACCCAGTCTCAGGTATGTCTTTATTAGCAGTGTGAGAACAGACTAATACAGTAAACTGGTACCAAGAGTTGGGTGCTACTGTAAAGATACCTGAAAATATGGAAGTGACTTTGGAACTAGGTAACAGGCAGAGGCTGGAACAATTTAGAGGGCTCAGAAGATGACAGGAAAATCTGGGAAAGTTTGAAACTTCCTAGAGACTGGTTGAATGGCTTTGACCAAAATGCTGATAGTGGTATGGACAATGAAGTCCAGGTGGAGGTGGTCTCTGATGGAGATGAGGAACTTGTTGGGAACTGGAGCAAAGGTGACACTTGTAATGCTTTAGCAAAGAGATTGGCGATATTTTGCCCCTGCTCCAGAGATTTGTGGAACTTTAAACTTGAAAGAGATGATTTAGGGCATCTGGTGGAAGAAATTTCTTTCTTTCTTTTTTTTTTTTTTTTTTTTGAGACAAAGTTTCCCTGTTGTTTCCCAGGCTGGAGTCATGATCTTGGCTCACTGCAACTTCTGCCTCCTGGGTTCAAGCAATTCTCCTGCCACAGCCTCTTGAGTAGCTGGGATTACAGGCATGTGCCACCACGCCTGGCTAATTTTTTTGTATTTTTTAGTAGAGACAGGGTTTCTCCATGTTGGTCAGTCTGGTCTTGAACTCCCGACTTCAAGTGATCTGCCTGCCTTGGCCTCCCGAAGTGCTGGGATTACAAGCATGAGCTACTGCGCCCGGCCAGTGGAAGAAATTTCTAAGCAGCAAAGCATTCAAGAGGTGATTTGTATACTGTTGAAAGCATTTAGTTTTAGGTATTGACAAAGACATGGTTTGGAATGGGAACTTATGTTTAAAAGGCAAGCAGAACATAAAAGTTTTTAAAATTTGCAGCCTGACAATGCGATAGAAAAGAAAAACCCATTTTCGGAGGAAAAATTCAAGCCTTCTGCAGAAATTTGCATAAGTAACGAGGAGCCAAATATTAATCTCCAAGATAATATGAAAGATGTCTCCAGGGCATGTCAGAGACCTTCATGGCAGCCCCACCCATCACAGGCCTGGAGGCCTAAGAGAAAAAATAGTTAGGTGGTCCAAGTCCAGGGCTCCTGTACTCTGTGCAGCCAAGGGACTTTGTGCCCTGCATCCCTGTCTCTCCAGTAATGGCTGAAAAGGGGCCAAAAGAGAGCTTGGGCCATAGCTTCAGAGTGTGCAAGCCCCAAGCCTTGGCAGATTCTACCTGGTGTTGAGCCTGCAGGTGCAAAGAAGACAGGAGTTGAGCTTTGGGAACCTCTGCCTAGATTTCACAGGATGTATGGAAACTCATGGATGTCCAGCCAGGAGTTTGCTCCAGGGATGAGGCCCTCATGGAGAACCTCTGCTTGGGCAGTGTGGAAGGGAAATGTGGGGTCAGAGCCCACACATAGAATCCTCACTGAAGCATTGCCTGGTAGAGCTGTGAGAAGAGGGCCACCATCCTCCTCCAGGCCCCAGAATGGTAGATCCAGCAACAGCTTGCACCATGTGTCTGCAAAAGCCACAGACACTCAACATCAGCCTGTGAAAGCAGCCAGGAAGGGGGCTGTACCCTGCAAAGCCACAGGGTCAGAGCTGCCCAAGACCATGGGAACCCACCTCTTGCATCGGCATAACCTGGATGTGAAATGTGGAGTCAAAGGAGATCATTTTGGAGCTTTATGATTTGGCTGCCCTGCTGGATTTCGGACTTGCATGGGGCCTGTAGCTCCTTTGTTTTGGCCAATTTCACATCATTTGAAATGGATGTATTTACCCAATGCCTGTACCCCTGTTGTCTCTAGGAAGTAAGTAACTTGCTTTTGAATTTACAGACTCATAGAGGGAAGGGACTTGCCTTGTCTCAGAAGAGACTTTGGACTTTGGAATTTTAAGTTAATGCTGAAATGAGTTAAGAGTTTAGGGGACTGTTGGAAAGGCATGATTAGTTTTGAAATGTGAGAACATGAGATTTGGGAGGGGCCAGGGCAGAATGATATGCTTTGGCTCCATATCCCCACCCAAATCTCACCTTTAATTGTAACAATCCCCATGTGTTGTGGGAGGGACCTGATGGGAGGTAATTGAATAATGGGGGTAGGTTTTTTCTTTGCTGTTCTCGTGATAGTAAATAAATCTCACGAGATCTGATGGTTTTATCAACAAGAGTTCCCCTGCACATGCCCTCTTGCCTGCCACCAAATAAGATGTTTCTTTGCTTCTCCTTTGCCTTCCTTTGTGATTGTACAGCTTCCTCAGCTGTGTGGAACTGTGAGTCCACTAAACCTCATTCCTTTATGAATTACCCACTCTCAGGTATGTCTTTATTAGCAGCATGAGAACAGACTAATACAGGTATCTTCAATTTAGTGTTAAGTGAATGTAATAGTCTTCCACAGAGCCAATCAATCAGGTCACTTCTATACCTTACGTAGAGAATTTAATCTTTCCTTTATGTTGAAGGTTTCCAATCTCATAAGATTTCACAATAAACTTATAAATATTTAGCAACCATGTCATGAGCCTAAATTTGAAGTTCAGACACGTTCCTTCAGATGTCAGCTCCACCACTTACTAAATAGAAATTGTGTCAGAAATCTGATAATCTCTGAGTATATATGTAATCATCCCTAGCATAAGGATAATGATGGAAGATAATAATGCCAAATGCATACACCTGTGGCGTTAAATCAAATGACATCAATAAAATATTCTAGGGGTTAGTTCTTGAGAATTTAACATCTCTGTCACTGTTCTTTATATGCATTATCTTATTTTGTCATCACACCACAGATATTATACAACTACTGTTACCTCAGTTTACATATAATGGTCCTGTGATGCAGCTAGATCGTAGTATTTGCCCACTATCTCTTGGTTATTAAGGGCTGGGATCCAGCATTTTAAAATAGCTCTAAATTGCCTGGCTATAAACATGTTCTGGCCCACTCCTGATTTTTTAAATTATTTTCCAGTTTTTACTGGTTCTTAGCTTGGTCTTTCTCATTAAAAAATCGGCAAAAATATATCTTAGTCAACTTATTACCTGGATCTGAGTGACATAATCTCAAATTATGTAGATTTAAGAATCTATTTATTTTCCTGAAAAAGAAAGAATTATGAATGGAAAATAATTGTTTAATTTTTCAGACAGCCTCCTGCCCAGACCTCAACTCTAAATGACATACACTCCCACCTAGGAAATCACATAACCAATTTTTTTTTTTAAATCTGGGCAGTATCTTTGAACACTCCATGAGAATCGTGTAACCTTCAGGTTGGAGATAAGATTGCATTTGCAGTATTTTCTACAAATTATTCAAGCAATACATTATTTTTCCTGATGTATAAAGGACTTTGTGGCATCAGCATCCTTCTGCTTAGTGACTGCATGGATCAGCACCTTACGAAGTGTTTGGCGAGGAGTGCAAATTAGTACTTAAAAACTTTTATGTGTTGAAGATATGTGTGTGTATGTGTGTTTGATTGCAAGGTGTGAACTTGCCAACATTATTTGAAAAACTACATCTCACTGCAATTATTTCAGCTGGTGTTATTGTTTTAAACTTATTTTTGTTCCATTAGTTTAATAAAAGTCTTGAAATTCTGTTTATGTCTTTGACCAGCATTGGAGTAGTTTTTATAATTTATAGCCATCCGATGCCAGGAAAAGCTGAGTCTATTTTTTTATAAATAAAATATTCGTTTACCATAAATCTTATCACTTTTGGTTTTTAATGTCTTTTTATCCTTTTTCAAATAGTTGGTCAATAGAAAGTTTTGTAAAGTGTTGATATAATAATTTTACTACAATTCTTTTTTCTCTTTTTTTATAAGAATAATTTATTAGGAATAAACATTTACAAACTAAAACATAATTTTTGATGTTGTAATGAAAATATTTAGGTTTTGCATGGCTCTATTTTTCATGGTTTATCAGATACTATGGTATGAACATTTACCTATTTTTACCAACATGGTAATCACACATTAAATATTGATCACTTTTATCATATAAGATTGTGCATAATTTTAATTAAAATATTGTAATTAATTAAAATTATTTACATTAGAGACTGATTTTTAATCCACCTACCCCAAATAATTTTGGAATATCAGACTAATCTTTTCAATAAAATTGAAAGGATTAATTCTGACTTTAAAGGAGATTGATTATTTACAAATACTAATGAAAATACTAATGAATATTGAGATTAATTTTAAGATTCTAAAGTGATGACCAGTAGAAGATAGAGATGTTTTTCTGAGGAAGAACAATACCATATTTATAGACTTAGTGATTAATATCTATGTGTTGCATTGATATTTTACTAATTCATGAAGTATTTATAAAATACAGGGTGACATATTAATGCTTATTAATCAGGAATCTGATATAATCTGTGGAAACAATCCTTATTTGAATAATTAATATTTAAACTGATATATGATTGATGAATAGGTTGATGAATATTTAGTGAGGAATCAGGAATAACGCTGTTCAAAGAATACCTGCTTTGATACAAGTAACATTCTTCTCATTAGAGTTGTGTCTCAATTCTTGTTTCCTTCCAAGTATCTTTTTCCTCTTTTATAGTTAACTTTTCTTTCCTCTTTAGCTAACGTAAGCATGCATGTGTGGTGTTCTCTGCCTTCAACAATTAAAACCATTCCTGAAAAGATGTATTGCTAGATCAAAGGACCCATTTTTCTCTTGCTTTTGACAGCAGCAATATTCACATAATCATCTAAGTATCAACCTTTTACTTAGGCCTTCCACTCACACACAATCCTACCAACGTATTTTAATCCCCAGTGTAGTGCGTGGCTCTAATAATATGTTCATATTTTATCTGTTTATTTCACTTAAAAGAAAGTTTCATGAGAATAGGGATTTTGGCTCTCCCTGTTTCTGTCTCTTTTTAATCATATTTACTTTTTGTTCTAGATCAGTGCATATTAAATAGTATGCATTGTCTAAATGTTATATATTAGAAAAAGCAAAGGAAATACATGTGTAAAAATTACTAACCTGAAGAAGCATAGTTTCCTGAAAAGGCAGAAAAGGGTTATCTTTTGATATATACGGACAACTTATTTTTGACAGAGGAAACAGTGACACAATGTGTGCTAATATTGGGAGGATTGAGCGTTTTATTGTGGAAGGTTGCTATCTTCCATTTTCTTACAGTTTATAAGAGGTAAAGACATTTGCTGGAGGTGGTGTGTAATTCAGATATCACATGGCACAATACTGAACAATGATAGAAAACTAATGCATTATCAGACAGAAAAAATCCTACATTAATAATTCACCAGTCGTTTGACCTCAAGGAATATGTCTCCTATTGATCCACTCTAAAAAGCCACTATCATTCGTTTCTTCAGTAATATTTTCCCCAACATGATGTTTTTACAGTGTCTCCACTTCATTACACTTAAGATTTTTTTCCTGCAGCTATCCCCATGTTTTATAGGTAATATTCAAATTTTAAAAAATGAATAAATATCAAAACAATTATTGCTTATATTAGTTGAAGAAATGGCAGATGTGTAATATGATCCATGTATTCCTTCAATAACAAATTGAAAATTTTTAAAATTATATATAAAATGGGATTCAAACAACTGTATATTCAGTCTGGTATAATATTATAAAGTCAAATTACAAGAGATTAGATTAAAGGGAAATGCACTACCAGGATAAGAATAAAACATGTAGTAATGGTATATTTGAAAAAAAGAAATCAAAGCAATATGTAAACTCACTCACTAATAAGAATTCTCAACAAGTATTTAAGACACTAAAGAATGCTAATACTTCTCATATTTCAAATTTGAGCCATATTCATGCAAGGAGAAATTAAAATCACATGCTGAAATTGCAAGTCCTAAAAATCGACGTCAGATAATTGAGATTCTATTGTTTCAAGAAGTCTCTTCAGTTTAAAATTGGAGATACTGCTGAAACATCACTAGGTTCAGTAATAACACAGAGTTGGGGGAAACATGCTGCACAGAATGGCTATGCTATTAAATTCAGCAACGGTTTACCAAGAGGTTGTAAAATGCAGGATATTATTATATAAATACCTAGTTATAAAACTTCTGTTTTTAGCAAAATTCTAGATGAAATTCAAACAGAGAGGCAAGTCCTGTAACAGTGGCTAATGACCAGATGACATATTGTCTATGCAAACTCTTAATTTACAGTGGTAGCAGATTGGTTGGGGAGACACAAGGACTAGCTATCCAGATCTCCCTTCAAGGAAGAACTCTGCCCTAGCTTCTGGAGTAGTGTGGTCAGAAGGCAGCCTGCCATCCTCAGATCCTTCAGGGTCTGTCTCAGCTTCAGAATGCTATCTTACTCAAGGTCACACCCTTCCCTGGGCATCCCATAACCAATGACAAATAAAGGCCTACATATTTCAGAGACATGGAGAACATTATAACAGGAATATGCACATTCCAGAGTTCCCACCGTAATTGGTGGAGGCTTTGTCAGACTATTGGAGTTCATCTTTTTTCTCTGCTTAATGCTGTTTCTTCTGTCACTTAATGTGTGTTAGTCCCTAATACATATTCTGCCCCTCCAATTCACTCTCAGCCTCTGCCTTCAGGGAACCTAACAGGCAACAATTGGTGATTTCTGTATGTGATTGGCAGATTTTCAAACAGGCCTGGCATGTGGCCACCTCAGGAACTTTGCACATGCTCTAAGTGAGACCTTCTTGTTTGCTTTGTCTAAATGACAATGTTCTCCAGACCTGTCTTCCTGTTTGTTTGTTTTTTTTGTTTTTTTTTTCGTTTTTTTTAGTACTTATTTCCATTTCATCTACTATATTTTAATAACTTGTAGATAATCTCTTTTCCTCAATAGAATAGTAGCTTTATGAAAACATGAATTTCTGTTTATTTTGTGAACTGATCTATTCTTAGTACCATGGATAGGGCCTACCAAATTGTGAATGCTTACTGTTTGTTGTATGAGTAAATAGCAGTCAAACCCTGAAAAGAACCCCCAAATCTATTTAATATAATCAATATAATTTAATTATAAGTGAAAATAAACAAAAACAGGAAAAATCTAAAAACCAAGCTATATGTTAGCTTACATATACAGTGTTTAATATTTAAAAACACTATTATAAAAAGATAATTTTAAAAAATCTTATAGATTCTGGGCATACACAAGCAGGCTTTTCATATGAGTATATTGTATAATGCTGGCTCTTGGGCTGCTGGTGAACCCATCATCCAAATATAAACATGGTACTCAATAGTTTTTCAACCCTCATCCCCACTTCTGCCCTCACTGCTTTTGGAATCCCCAGTGTATATTATTCTATCTTTATGTCTATGTCTATCCATTGTTTATCTCCCATTTAGAAGTGCAAACATTTGACATGAGATACTGGTTACTGTCTTCCTTGCTTTGAGAGAGACTCTTCCTTTGAACAGGAAATGTGGGGATGCCTGTTGTTTCGGTAACAACATAGTTCTATTTTAAAAGCTAGTTTATAGACAATTGTTGTTTGTTTTACTATTGCTTTGGGGTTACACAATTACTGGAAGGATTAACTTGGTTCAGTTATGATCAAGATTAGCATACAGGCATCTGTAAATAGGTTATTAAAGCTAATTTCATAATAATGAACACACCCTATAAACAAAACTACATCAGACAACATTTAAATTTCTATTGTTCTGTAGGCTTAACATATATAATAATTTGTAATATGATTTTATTATTTTTCTGATTCTTTATTTGGCAAGTGAGATTGTTTAAAATGTATCTATCATAAACTATTAAATATGAAACATTTAAATATGCATAAATCTTCTGAAGACAATTGACTTTTTTTTCTAAATATAAGGGAATCCTGACTTACCTAATAAGGAATAGAAATTCACACTCAAATGCATTGAAATACACAAATAGTCATTCTTTCCTTTGAAATATAATTTTATCCAAGAATAATTTCCATCACTTTTTCCATTGATTTAAATATGTTGTAATATTTACTTGTATATAGAGGACAACTATATAATCAGTGGCAAGAACTTAGATAAAGAACTTCCAGGATAAGTGATTCTATCTGGATTTACAGGACACAGATTCTTTGAGCAATGCTATCTTTGCACTGCAGACACTAGCTAGTTCAATCTCAGTGGCAAAGTATGTGAGAAGAAAGACTGGATAAAAAGGTAATATCCTCCCTAACTTAATCAGTCTTCCGTGGTGAGCAACTAAGCTTGTAACTGCTATTCAGAAAGATGTTCATTAAGGTTTCTGACGTGTCCTTCACCTTGCAGGAGACAGCCCAGTTTATCGGATTGCTTAAATTAACAGGCAGGATGTTCTTTGCAATACCTTTTAACTGAAGCTCATTATACTTACTCTTTGCCAGCCAGAAGGGGTATTCTGACTGTGAAATATGCTTTTTATATGTGAAACACAGGGTCACTTTTATGTTTCCGTTTGTAAATGTATCTTGGACATATTATGGGATGTCTACGGAATTTGGGGGGTTAAGTTTTTAAAATGTAGCTCTGTGGTGCTAAAACCAGGGACAAGTAGAGAAGCATTTTGATATGTTTCCAAGTCTGAATGATTTAAATAAAATATCAGGAAGAACAATATCAATCAGAATTACCCTTAAATCTATAAGATAGCAGCATTTGGTATATGAAATATCATTCTTGGTGTAAATGAAAGTTATGAATGTATATTCAAATGTAGGGGTGTGTACAAAGAGAAAATAGGCTGTTAAATAAAGGATCAGCTTTCAAACTACAATAGTAGCAGCTTTTTCCCATATTACCAGAAATAAGATGTAGTACTATTATATGCTGTATCTTTTGCCCTGACAGAGCAAATTCAAGATTCTATCCTAAACTGTCCTCTGGTAACCATGATTAATAATGTGGCATTCTTTCAGCCACCTTCCATTCATTAACTATGTATGTATATATATTTTGTACTGAGTGTGTCCATTGTCCTGGGCACTGGGCATTGTGGGGGAATAGAAAGAAGAAAGATGCATGCATTCAGTCCATAGTGAGTCTAAGAAGGTAGGTAAGAAAATTGCTCTTTTCCATTCTCTCAGAAAGGCCTTTCCTTAACTTAACTGCTTTCCTCATTGGCTTGGTCTCCATAGTGATTCATTTTGCTGTAAGAAGTAGACGATTATAGACAATTATGAAAAATATGAATACTGTGGTCTCTGAGTCTGCATTTGAATCCCATGTCTGCAAATTCTTATGTGTGTGATCTTGGGCAATTGAATTGAAGTTGTCTGTTAAAAGCTCTGTCAGTATCCAACTTTAGATCAACTTTGCCTGCTTCTCACCTTTCCATATTTAAAAACCTACAATATTGTTAGTTAAAACTAAAACTTTAGAAGAAAATGTGAGTAACATGTGAAACACCATGTTAAAATGTGAGGAACATGTGAAACACCATGTTAAAAATATATATAAAGTAATTTTTCTGGCTGCCAGTTGCTATAGATGCTGTAGCTCACCATGAAATGATACTTTATTCTCTCACCTGATGTAACAGCTAAAAATACAAGTATGCCTATTACTATTTACAAATAAGGAGGAATGTTTAGATACTTTAAAAGTAGTTTCTGTATAACAAAAGTGAAATTTTTTTCTTGCTCTTCTGATATCCAGAAAAGAGTTATTTCCACATTATTTATTCTAAATGTAAATATATGAATTCATGCTTAAAGTATGATAAAATGTAATAATTGGACTTAAAACAGTCTTATAATTATAAAATGCATATTTGCTAAAACATTAATTTTAGATACACGAAATGCTTTTTTTGCTGTATTTTGCTACATGAAAAAAACCTGTTGAAGAAATTACATATTTTCCTGTTCTTTTTTTTAAATTTTTTTGAGACAGAGTCAGAGTGGCACAATTTCAGCTCATTGCAACCTCCACCTTCTAGGTTCAAGCCATTCTCATACCTCACCCTCCATAGTAGCAGGGATTACTGGTGTGTGCCACCATGCCAGGCTCTTTTTTTTTTTTTTTTTTTTATTTTTAGTAGAGATGAGGTTTTGCCATATTGGCCAGGCTAGTCTAGAACTCCTAGCCTTAAGCGATCTGCCCCCTTGGCCTCCCAAAGTGCTGGGATTACAAGTGTGAACCACCGCACCTGGCTGCTGTTGTTCTTTAATCCATACTTTTGAAGTAGGTGGTGAGAATTATTATAATTCAATAGAGGAGAAAATGACTTGAAAAATTATCATGCTTATATTGTTCATTAGAGAAGTAATAAGTCGACCCTTAATAGAAAGTAAGAATTTTATCTGTTGAAATAAATATTTTTACAGTAAAGACAAGCATAAAAGCTAAAATTAAGAAATATATGTCTACTATTTATACTAAAATGTGCTTAGTTATAATTTCAAAGCAATTATGGAATTGTTTAATGAAGTATAACATAGACCACAGCCAAGTGCTATTTCTTAAATAGTTAACCTCTTGACATATCCTGCATTCTCCTTTAAAACCTTCATACTTTTTGCAAATTCTCCTTGAATAAAATTCTTCAAATGTTTTCCAAAATAGATAGTAAAAAAAAAATTTTCAGTAAAATTAAACCCAAAGATGTGCCATTTTATGGATTGTTAAGGTAGTATCAAAATTATTTTAATTATGAGTGTATTTCCATTTTCTTTCTATGAAATACTCAAGAAGTACACATCCTCAATGTCAACTGTAGACATTTCTAACATTAAAAATATTATTTTTGATGAATTTTGATAATATATTTTTAGAAATATTTTTGATATTTTAACAGTGACTTTACAACTCTTTAAAAACAAACAAACACCATATGAAAGCTAATACTGATGCTAAGGGAAAACCTATACTTTTCTTCCAGAAACATCCATCTGATATTCAAGATTGTGTGCAATGTATTTTTACTATTTATATTTAATGAGTTTTGCTAGATAATTCTTGTATGTACAATGTCACATATACATTTAAGATAAGGATAAATTGATATTTAACAGACTGTCATACATATAACAGAAGCTCCATCAAGAGCGTGATTAAAGCAACATAAATGTCAGACAATGTCTGAAATCATATTAGCAAATTTATAATAGTTTACTTAAGGTATGACATGGGAACTTACTCATAGAACTATCACAAAATAAATGATAGTTACAAATTGAAGGAAACTAAGGAGTGCAATATAAAAGCAACCTCTGTATCAAATAAAGCAGTTAATGGCATTTAGATAATGAATACAAAACAATGCTAAACATTCCTTTCAAAGCCACTCTGGAATCATGAGACTTGAAATTTTATTTGTATGATATCAGAATCAGTATAACAAACTGATTATATACTTTAAAAATAGCTAATTCACTACCATGATGCAAAAATAGTGTGTGTTGTTAGATTGACAACTAGAAGAATTTTCCAAAATATCTATCTTCTGTAGCATTACGTCATTTCTCATGGACATTCTGAATCTCTGATACACAGTGATGTGAGGGAAAGTGAAGACAGCATGAAATCAGGTAAAATGTAAGACCTAAAACAATAAAAACACTAGAAGAAAACTTAGGAAATACCATCTGGACATCAGCCTTAGCAAAGAATGTATGACTAAGTCCCCAAAAACAATTGCAACCAAAACAAAAATTGACAAGTGGAACCTAAATATACTAAAGAGCTTCTGCACAGAAAAAGAAACTACCAATAAACAGACAACTTACAGAATAGGGGAAATTATTTGCAAACTATGCATCTGACAAAGGTCTAATATCAAGAATCTAAAAGGAACTTAAATCAGCAAGCAGAAAACAAACAACTTCATTAAAAATGAGCAGAGGACCTGAACAAACACTTCTCAGAAGAAAACATTCTTATGGCCAACAAATACATGAAAAAAGCCTCATCACAGATCATCAGAGGATGGCAAATTAAAACCACAAGGAGATACCATCTCACACCAGTCAGAATGGCTAAAACTAAAAAATCAAAAACATAGCAGATGCTGGCAAGGTTGTGGAGAAAAGGGAATACTTATAACACTGCTAGTGGGAATGTAAATTAGTTCAGCCACTGTGGAAAGCAGTGTGTAGATTTCTCAAAGTAATTAAAACAGAACTACCATTCAACTTAGCATCTCACTATTGTGTGTATACCCTAAGGAAAATACATTATTCTACCAAAAAGACGTGCACTCGTATGTTCATCACAACACTGTTTCATGATAGCAAAGACGTGGAATCAACCAACATTCCCATCAGTGTTGAACTGGAAAAAGAAAATAGTGTACAAGATTCACCAAGGTTAAAATGAAGGAAAAAATGTTAAGGGCAGCTAGAAAGAAAGGTTGGGTTACCCACAAAGGGAAGCCCATCAGACTAACAGCAGATGTCTCTGCAGAAACCCTACAAGCCAGGAGAGATGGGGGGCCAATATTCAAAATTCTTTAAAAAATTTTCAACCCACAATTTCATATCCAGCCAAACTAAGCTTCATAAGTGAAGGAGAAATAAAATTCTTTACAGACAAGCAAATGCTGAGGGATTCTGTCACCACCAGGCCTGCCTTACAAGAGCTCCTGAAGGAAGATCTAAATATGGAAAGGAAAAACCAGTACCAGCCACTGCAGGAAAAACACAAATGTAAAGATCATTGACACTATGAAGAAACAGCATCAACGAATGGGCAAGATAACCAGTTAGCACCATAATGACAAGATCAAATTCACACATAACAATATTAACCTTAAATGTAAATGGGCTAAATGCCCCAATTAAAAGGCACAGACTGGCAAATTGGGTAGAGTCAGGACCCATCAGTGTGCAAAGAGACCTATCTCGTGGAAATGAGAGGTGACAATGTGCTAGCGGCCCTCACTCACTCTCAGCGCCTCCTCAGCCTCAGCGTCCATTCTGGCCACACTTGAGGAGCCCTTCAGCCAACCACTGCACTGTGGGAGACCCTCACTGGGCTGGCCAAGGCCAGAGCCTGCTCCCTCTGCTTGCGGGGAGGTGTGGAGCGAGAGGCACAGGCAGGAACTGGGGCTGCATGCAGGGCTCGCAGGCCAGCATGAGTTCCAGGTGGACGCAGGATCAGTGGGCCCTGCACTCGGAACAGGCAGCTGGCGCTGCTGGCCCCAGGCAGTGAGGGGCTTAGCACCCAGGCCAGCAGCTGCAGAGGGTGTGCCGGGTCCTCCAGCACTGCCGGCCCGCCCGCACCATGCTCGAATTCTCACCGGGCCTCAGCCGCCTCCCCACGGGGCAGGGCTCAGGACCTGCAGCCCACCGTGCCCGAGCTCCCCCCCACCCCCATGGGTTTCCACGTATCCTGAGCCTCCCCAGTGGATGCCACCCCCTACTCCACAGTGCCCAGTCTGATCAACTGTCCAAGGGCTGAGGAGTGCGGGCACACGGCGTGGGACTGGCGGGCAGCTCGACCCATGGCCCTGGCGCGGAATCCACTAGGCGAAGCCAGCTGGGCTCCTGAGTCAGGTGGGGACTTGGAGAACTTTTATGTCTAGCTGGAGGATTGTATATGCACCATTCAGTGCTCTGTGTCTAGCTCAAGGTTTGTAAACACACCAATCAGCACTCTGTGTCTAGCTCAAGGTTTGTAAATGCACCAATCAGTGCTCTGTGTCTAGCTCAGGGATTGTAAATGCACCAATCAGCACTCTGTCAAAATGGACCAATCAGCTCTCTGTAAAACGGACCAATCAGCTCTCTGTAAAATGCACCAATCAGCAGGATGTGCATGGGGCCAGATAAAGAAATAAAAGCAGGCCACCCGAGCCAGCAGCAGCAACCCACTCGGTTCCCCTTCCACATTGTGGAAGGTCTGTTCTTTCTCTCTTTACAATAAATCTTGCTGCTGCTCACTCTTTGGGTCCATGCTGCCTTTATGAGCTGTAACACTCACTGCAACACTCACTGCGAATGTCTGCAGCTTCACTCCTGAAGCCAGCAAGACCACAAACCCACCTGGAGAACGAACAAGTCCAGATGTCTCACCTTTAAGAGCTGTAACACTTGCTGCGAAGGTCTGCAGCTTCACTCCTGAAGTCAGCAAGACCACGAACCCACCAGAAGGAATAAACTCCAGACACATCTGAACATCTGAAGGAACAAACTCCAGACACACCATCTTTAAGAATTGTAACACTCACCACAAGTGTCCGCAGCTTCATTCTTGAAGTCAGCGAGACCAAGAACCCACCAATTCCATACACAGAGACTCACACATAGGCTCAAAATAAAGGGATGGAGGAAGATTTACCAAGCAAAGGGAAAGAAAAGAAAAAAAAAGCAGGGGTTGCAATCCTAGTCTCTGATAAAACAGACTTTAAACCAACAAAGATCAAAAAGACATGGAAGCTCATTACATAATGGTAAAGGGATCAATGCAACAAGAAGAGCTAAGTACCCTAAACACATATGTACACAATACAGGAGCACCCAGATCATAAAGCAAGTTTTTAGAGACCTACAAAGAGACTCAGAGTCCCACACAATAATCACAGGAGACTTTAAAACGCCATTGTCAATAGTAAACAGATTAATGAGAGAAAATTAACAAGGATATTCAGGACTTGAACTCAGCTCTGGACCAAGTGGACCTAATAGACATCTCCAGAACTCTCCACCCCAAATAAACAGAATATACATTCTAATCAGCACCACATACCACTTATTCTAAAATCGGCCACGTAATTGGAAGTAAAACACTCCTCAGCAACTGCAAAAGAATGGAAATCATAACAGCCTCTCAGACCACAGGGCAATCAAATTAGAACTCAGGATTAAGAAACTCACGTCTGGGCACGGTGGCTCACACCTGTAATCCCAGCACTTTGGGAGGCCAAGGCAGGCAGATCATGAGGTCAGGAGATCGAGACCATCCTGACCAACATGGTGAAACCTTGCCTCTACTAAAATACAAAAAAGTAGCTGGGTGTGGTGGTGCACACCTGTAGTCCCAGCTAGGCAGGGGAATCGCTTGATCCGGGGAAGCAGAGGTTGAAGTGAGACGAGATGGTGCCACTGCACTGCAGCCTGGTGACAGAGCAAGACTCTGTCTAAAAAAAAAAAAAAAAAAAAAAAAAGGAACTCACTCAAAAACACACAAATACACAACAGAAACTGAACAAACTCCTGAATTACTACTGGGTAAATTATGAAATTAAGGCAGAAATAAATAACTTATTTGAAGCCAGTGAGAACAAAGACACAATGTACCAGAATCTCTGGGACACAGCTAAAGCAATGTTTAGAGGGAAATTTATAGCACTAAATGCTTACAGGAGAAAGTGGGAAAGAACTAAAATCGACACCCTAACATCACAATTCAAAGAACTAGAGAAGCAAGAGCAAGCAAATTCAAAAGCTAGCAGAAGACAAGAAATAACTAATATCAGAGCAGAGATGAAGGAGATAGAGACACAAAAAACCCTTCAAAAAATCAGTGAATCCTGGAGATGGTTTTTTGAAAAGATTAACAAAATAGATAGCCCACTAGCCAGACTAATAAAGAATTAAAGAGAGAAGAATCAAATAGACACTTAAAAAAATTATAAAGGAGAGATCATCACTGATCTCACAGAAATACAAACTACCATCAGTGAATACTGTAAACACCACTATACAAATAAACTAGAAAATCTAGAGGAAATGGATATATTGCTGGACACATACACCCTCCCAGGACTAAATCAGGAGGAAGTTGAATCTCTGAATAGACCAATAATAAGGTCTTAAAATGAGGCAGTAATTAATAGCCTATCAATCAAAAAAAAAAAAGCCCAGGACCAGACAGATTTACATTTGAATTCTACCAGAGGTACAAGGAGGAGCTGGTACCATTCCTTCTGAAACTATTCCAAACAACAGAAAAAGAGGGACTCCTCCCTAACTCATTTTATGAGTCCTGCATCATCCTGATACCAAAACCTGACAGACACAACAAAAAAAGAAAATTTCAGGCCAATATCCCTGATGAACATCGATGCAAAAATCCTCAGTAAAATACTGGCGAACAGAATCCAGCAGCATATTAAAAGGCTTATCCACCATGATCAAGTCAGCTTCCTCCCTGGGATGCAAGGCTGTTTAAACATATGCAAATCAATCAATGTAATCCATCACATAAACAAAACCAATGACAAAAACCACATGATTATCTCAATAGATGCAGAAAAGGCCTTTGATAAATTTCAACACCCCTTCATGCTAAAAACTCTCAATAAACTAGGTATGGATGGAACGTATCTCAAAATAATAAGAGCTATTTATGACAAACCCACAGCCAGTATCATACTGAATGGGCAAAAGCTGGAAGCATTCCCTTTGAAAACCTGCACAAAACAAGGGTGCCCTCTCTCACCACTACCATTCAACATAGTATTGGAAGTTCTAGCCAGGGCAATCAGGCAAGAGAAAGAAATAAAAATTATTCAACTAGAAAAAGAGGAAGTCAAATAATCTCTGTTTTCAGATGACATGATTGTATATTTAGAAAACCCCATCATCTCAGCCCAAAATCTCGTTAAGCTGTTAAGCAACTTCAGCAAAGTCTCAGGATACAAAATCAATGTGCAAAAATCACAAGCATTCCTATACACCAATAACAGATAAACAGAGAGCCAAATCATGAATGAACTCCCATTCACAATACTACAAAGAGAATAAAATACCTAGCAATACAACTTACAAGGCATGTGAAGGACCTCTTCAAGGAGAACTACAAACCATTGCTCAAGGAAACAAGAGAGGACACAAAAAAATGGAAGAACATTCCATGCTCATGGATAGGAAGAATCAATATCGTGAAAATGGTCATACTGCCCAAAGTAACTTATAGATTCAGTGCTGTTCCCATCAAGCTACCGTTGAGTTTCTTCACAGAATTAGAAAAAACTACTTTAAATTTCATATGGAACCAAAAAAGAGCCCGTACAGGCAAGACAATCCTAAGCAAAAAGAACCCAGCTGGAGGAATCACGCTACCTAACTTCAGACTATACTACAAGGCTACAGTAACCAAAACAGCATGGTACTGGTACCAAAACAAATATATTGACTAATGGAATGGAACAGAGGGCTCAGAAATAACACCATCATCTACAACTATCTGATCTTTGACAAACCTGACGAAAACAAGCAATGAGGAAAGGATTCCCTATTTAATAAATGGTGTTGGGAAAACTGGCTAGCCATATGCAGAAAACTGGAACTGGACCCCTTCCTTACACCTTATACAAAAATTAAATCAAGATGGATTAAAGATTTAAACATAAGACCTAAGAACATTAAAACCTTAGAAGATAACCTAGACAATACCATTCAGGATATAGGCATGGGCAAACACTTCATGACTGAAATACCAAAAGCAATTGCAACAAAGCCAATATTGACGAATGGGATCTAATTAAATTAAAGAGCTTCTGCACAGCAAAAGAAACTATCATCAGAGTGAACAGGCAGCCTACAGAATGGGAGAAAATTTTTGCCATCTATCCATCTGACAAAGGGCTAATATCCAGAATCTACAAGGAACTAAAACAAATTTACAAGAAAAAACAACCCCATCAAAAAGTGGGCGAAGGATATAAACAGATATTTCACAAAAGAAGACATTTATGTGGCCAAAAAATGTATGAAAACAAGCTCATCATCACTGGTCATTAGAGACATGCAAATCAAGCCCACAGTGAGATAATGTCTCACGCCAGTTAGAATGGCAATCAGTAAAAAGTCAGGAAACAACAGATGCTGGAGAAGATGTGGAGAAATAGGAACGCTTTTACACTGTTATGGGAGTGTAACTTAGTTCAACCATTGTGGAAGACAGTGTGGCAACTCCTCAAGGATCTAGAACTAGACATACCATTTGACCCAGCAATCCTATTACTGGGTATATACCCAAAGGATCATACATCATTCTATTATAAAGACACATGCACACGTAGGTTTATTGTGGCACTATTCACAATAGCAAATACTTGGAACCAACCCAAATGCCTCTCATTGTTAGACTGGATAAAGAAAATGTGGCACATATACAGCATGGAATACTATGCAGCCATAAAAAAGAATGAGTTCATGTCCCTTGCAGGGACATGGATGAAGCTAGAAACCATCATTCTCAGCAAACCAACACAGGAACAGAAAATCAAACACCATATGTTCTCACTCATAAATGGGAGTTGAACAATGAGAACATAGGGGCACAGGGAAGGGAACATCACACACCGGGGCCTGTTGGGGAGTGGAGGTAAAGGGGAGGGATAGCATTAGGAGAAATACCTAATGTAGATGACGGGTTGATGGGTGTAACAAACCACCATGGCACACGTATGAGTATGTAACAAACCTGCATGGTCTGCACATGTATTCCAGAACTTAAAGTATAATAATAAAAAAGAAAATAGGGTACAAATACATCACGGAATACTAAGCCACCATAAAGCAGATAAAATCAGGTCCTTTGCAGCAACATGGATGCAGCTGGAGGCCATTATCCTAAGTGAACTAACACAGGAACAGAAAACCAAAAACCACATGTTCTTACTTATAGGTGGGTGCTAGACATTGAATAGACGTAGACATGAAAAGGTAACAATAGACACTGGGGACTGTTTGAAGGGGGAGGGTGGGGAAGCCTCTGTGGGTTAGAAGGCTATCTATTCAACACTACGCTCACTACCTTGGTTACAGGATCATTCACATATCAAGCCTCAGAAACACACAATTCACCCGTGCAACAAACCTGCACATGTATTCCCTGAACCTAACAGGAAAAAATCAAATATGAAAATTAGATATTCCAAAATGCTTCTGTCTGAGTAATCAAAATATACTGTTATAATACATTTTGTGTTTTGAGTTAAAATGCAAATGAAAATATTTCTGTTGCAATCATATTCTCGACATTTTAGCATTTTGTTGTTTGATTTCTGTTTCAATCTCCAAATAATATTTTGGGGATTGAAGTGCAACTTTTTGATATTTCACAATCTGAAGCAAATACATATAATAGATATTAAAATTGATATTATGATATTTAGTGATTTTTATTTAGTTTCCCAAGTCCAGAATATAGTAAAAAGATGAGAAAATAAGAATATGTTAGTATAATGTGTACTCCAGTATGCCCCTGCCTGAAAGGGTTGATATCATATATATGTTTATCAATTCAAATGTAACCACATGCTTATATATATGAACATATGTTCTGTTTTTGTTTCAAAAATTAGTCAAAAAAGAAACAATTTTAAGCTATCTGCAAGAGATGTGCAAAAGTAAAAATGCAAATAATATTTTTATTAATTTTTAAATCAGTATTTTCGTAGATGTGCATTGAATCAGATTGAATATGCATCTCATGAAGATTTTCCTGAAACTTATTTCTGTTCACTAAGTAGAACCCCTGTGTTTCCTCTTTATGACCAACCATAATTACATTATAAATCTTATAATTCTTTATGTACATGACTTGTTAGGGTCATGGGCTACGTTTCTTCTATTTCTGTGTCCAGTGAATGACATTGAAATAATCTCAATTGTTAACTTCATGAATGATAAATAAAAAAGGTTGTTTTCATGTAACTTTTGGAGAATTAAGGAGAACTGTATAATAATACCAGAGAAAGGAAAACAGTTGAAAATCAAATGTTATAGGTGGGCAACTTTTATCTCAAATCCAATTTAATAAGTTCAAGTTTCCAGAAAAATGAAGAACAGCGTTTGAAAGATATGAAAGTAAAAACATACCCGTGTCAGTTTGACTCCTCATTAATCTGAGAATATAAAAGATTTTACAAGATCAAAGAACATTCTTTCCTTTTTAAATCAATATGCTTTTATTTTAAACTTTTTCTTAAGTAATTTTACAATTGCTGAAAAGTAAAAGAGCCTCAGTGAATTCCTGAATACCCTTTACCTGTTTTCCTGAATGTTCCTAAAAATACCTAGCAATGATATTACCAAAGTGATAAAGTATTGCTGTTAATATACCATTAATTAAACTATAGACTTTATTAGGATTTCGCCAGATTCCCCACTACAGTTTTTTTTTTTTCTAATCCAGTATCCAACTCAGGATATTATATTGTGCTTAGTTGTTTGAATACACCGAAAAGGTGGTGGACTCTAGTCTTCACCAGTCTGTGACAGTTTCTTAGTCTTTCACTGGTTTTTATTACCTTGATACTTTTGAATAGCATTGGTTATTTTGTATAACTCTCTTTATTTATATTTGTGCTATATTTTTCTCATTAGACTTGAGTTTTTGATTTTGTTTTTTTGAAATTCACACAGAAGAAATATCTTTCTCATTAAATGATATAAGAAGGAGCATGATGTCATTAATTTTAATAGTGGTGCTAACTTGATCACATGGCTAAGAGGATGTTATGGTTTGAATGTATGTGTCCCTCCAAATTTTGTATGTCGGAACTTAACCCCCGAGGTAATGGCAGTAAGACGTAAGGCCCATGGGAAGTGATTAGTTCTTAAGGGCTCTGCCATCACGAATGGGTTAAAAGGGCTTGAGCAAGTGAATTTAGTCCTTGTGTCCTTCTATGCGTTTCACCTATGGGGCTGTATTTGTCCGCTCCCCAGAGTAGAGCAACAAGGTGTCATTTTGGAAGCAGAGACAGTACCCTCACCAGACAATGAACCTCCCGGTGCCTTGGACTTCCAACCTCCAGACTGAGAAATGAATTTCTTTTTTTTTAATAGATTATCCACTCAGTTATTTTGTTATAGCAACACAAATGGACTAATAAAATGTCTGTTAGATTACTTGTTTTTGCATTCCATATATACATATATGTACTTCTACATTCATTGGAAATGTGTCACTAAGTCCAGCTAACTCTTTAGGGGGTGGGGAAGGGGGTGTAAATTAAGCTCCAACTCCCAGAGAGAGAACATCAAATTACATAGGTATAAAAAAATGCTAAAATATGTGTTAAAAACATACCTGAATATATGTTAAATACAGCAGATAAGAAATAGTCTGTGGGAGATACCATGGAGAGTATGCAAATATCTTGTTTCTCCTTTAAGTTCCACCCATCAGTAGTAGTAGTAGTGTTGATATTTTAGCCTGATTACAGTATACTTTATTGATAATACATGACAAAGTAGGGCTTTTTAATCCTCTCAACCTCTTGGGGGTTCTGGGATGGAAACTGTGTTGAGGAAGGGAGATTCTCAGAGTGTTTGAGGATCCAGTTGGGACAAAGACTTCCCGGCAGTAGGTCTCTCTCCTTCTCTCCTGCTTTTGATGGGGCAGGTAGTTTAGGGAGCTCTTATCCTTGGAGAATGTTTAGCTGTTAGTTCCACTACTCTGTTGCTGTATCCAAGCATCCACTAATTTTAATATGCAGCAATTATTGTTGACATGTTCTAATGGCGACTTTGTGTTTCTTTGAGTTATCCTCTAATCCTGTTGTTTTTTATTTCTTTGGTTTTGGGGTTTGTTTTTTGTTGCTGTTGTTGTTGTTGTTGTTTTGGGCCATGGGTATACATGAAGAACTCTTTCTGGTTGATTCATGTTCCCTTTTAACATTGAAGACAGCAGCTCCTGGTTAAAAAGCTGAGTGTGATTTTTCAGGCCTGATCATTTGCAATTGCAAAGGCTTTATCAGGCAGGCCTCACTGGGGAAAGCTACCCTCACCACACAGATCTGGGACACAGCCAGTGCATTGTAGTCTCTGAAGGGAGTTTCATTCAAGAACTGTCCCTTCTGTATGGTCAAATGCTTAGCACATTTTCATTCCTAGCCCCAGCACCTTCATCTCTACATCTCTATATCTAAGACTATCTCTACATCTCTCTATCTGAGACCATCGACAGAAGTCTTCTTTAGGTGTCTCTGCCAAGACCTTGTTACCAGTACAGTGGGGAAATGTTCAAAACACTTCAGCCCACTCTGACTGAATACCCAGTACTTTCCACTTCTAACCCTTTCCTCCTTCCCCTCCCTCAGACTCCAATGTCTATAAAACTGACAGAGCCTTTTGTTTGGGGATACTTCATAGTCTATAATACTGTCAGAGCCTTTTGTTTGACAACCTCTGCTTCTGTGATGGTCCAACTGGTCCTTGACCAGTCATTGCACCTTTCAATTGGGGGAAAATGGGAGAAATACGGTATAAAAGATTAAAAATGGTACACTTCTACAGGGCACTTACTGTGAATGGAGCTTGCCAGACTGGACGTTGCACTGGGTCAGTGAGTGAGTTGTGAGTGAATGTGAAGGTATAGGACATTACCGTACACTACTGTAGACTTTACAAACACTGAACATTTAGGATACATTTATAAAAACTTTTTAAAAAATAAATTAACTTTAATTTATGGTAACTTTTTTACTTTATAAACTTTTTCTAAACTTTTTCAAACTTTTATTTAAAACATGAACTCATTGTACAGCTGAACAAAATGTTTTCTTTATAAGATTTTTTATATTTATAAAATTTTAATTTTTAATTTTTTTTTACTTTTGAAAATTTTTGTTAAGAACTAAGACTCAAACACATACATTAGCCTTGGCCTACCCAGGGTCAGGATCATCAATATCACTGCCTACCACCTGCACATCTTGCCCACTGGAAGGTCTTCATGGGCAATAACAGGCACAGACAGAGCTGTCATCTCCAATGATAACAATGCCTTCTTCTAGACTACCTCTTACAAGACCTCCCTGAGGCTGTTTCATAGTTACTTTTTCCAGTAAGTACAAGGAGTACATTCTAAAATACTGATACAACATACAGTACCAGAATACAGAATACAGAATACCAGAATACAGAAACCAGTAACAGTCATTTATCATCAGTCAAGTACAAAATTGTATGTGCTATATTTTTATATGACTTTCAGCACAATAGGCTTCTTTATATCAGCATCACCATAAACATGTCAGTAACATGTTGCTGTGTTGCTATGACATGACAACTATAACATCGTTGGGTCATAGGAATTTTCAGCTTTATTTTAATCTTATTGAATCACCTTTATATATGCAGTCCATTGCTGAGTTGACTAAAACGTCATTATGTTTGTTAAAACTGTATTTTATATGATTCAACCTTACAATCGATCATTTCATTATTGACTTTTTTCTTGTTTTGGAACTTTGTACCTAGAAACCAAGATCTAGGCACTATTTATGTTTCTTGCTATTTGAGTATTACTGCTTCTAGACCCTTGCAGCAAATAAAGGAAGAGGTTATATGTATGCATTCTAGCCCTTGCATAAAGACATATCCTTATATCCTTACATAGTTATATATCTTTGTAACCACATATACTTGTTCATATTCATATAGGCTTCTAACTCAGTGCCAGCGGGTTCATTCTATTGTTCCTTCCTTGCTATTTGCAGCTCCTTGTTTTCTGACAATAATAAACCTCACAAATCAGCATGCTTTTAAAAAGCTTTACTAAATTTATAAATAATTTCTCCTAACAGTACAGTCTTTGAAACATTTTTATATAAAATTGAGGAAAGCACTTTGAGAATGATATGGCAGATATATCACATATTAGTGGTTTATCACTCAAAATAGTATAAATAATTTCTATTACAATAATGTACTCCCCAGTGAATACTAAGCTTTTTAAGAGATTAGTTTGAAGAATGTATGGACTTCAAACTAAAACTTGAAAGTCAGAATAAAGTCAAGGTTAATTTTTTTAAGAAGGCAACATGTATATTTAATTAATAAAAATTATTGGATCATTGGTGTTACACTTTGTAGCCATAATGGAATGACTGGTATAAGACACAGTCTCCTGGTGTAACGAACTTTAAAACTTCATAGGCCGGGCATGGTGGCTCACTCCTGTAATCCCAGCTTTGGGAGGCCGAGTTGGGTGGATCACAAGGTCAGGAGATCGAGGCCATCCTGGCTAACATGGTGAAACCCTGTCTTTACTAAAAATACAAAAAATTAGCCAGGCATGGTGGCGGGCGCCTGTAATCCCAGCTAATCAGGAGGCTGAGGCAGGAGAATAGCTTGAACTGGGGAGGCAGAGGTTACAGTGAGCCAAGATGGCACCACTGCACTCCAGCCTGGGGGACAGAGCGAGACTCCTCATCTCAAAACAAAACAAAACAAAACAAAAACAACAAAAGAAAACAACAACAACAACTTCATGAAATATATGAGACGATTGTTTAAAAAGATTGACAGTAGCCAATACAAAATATGATGTTTGATAGCGGAGAGACACACAAGGTCAATGCATGTTTGCCCAGGCTTTCTGCCCATCAGGCTGGGTAGGTAGGTTGAGTCCAAGTAGACCTGAACTTAACTGAACAGGCAGAGACTAGAGTTCAGGATCACTGAAGTTCCTGGAACTTGGGGACAGACAACTAGAGGGGTGAATTCTCCAAGAGGAATGGTAGAAGCCTGTGACTAAGCTTCCTGTGGTTTTGGGATTAAGAGGCAGGTTTTGTATGTACCAGGAAATATTCAGATTAGCAGTAAGAAGATACTGTGCAGCTGACAGATAACAGAAATACCAGGATTCATGCAGTGATGAGGACATTGGAGTTCCATGCTAGTCAAAGTGAAAGTAAAGGCCATAATCTAAGTTATATGTCACAACCTATTTATAAGACAAAACTGAAAGTGATCAATCTTAACAAAAATAAAAACTTACCTAAATAGATGAAGCAGATTCATCAGTAATTTGACCGCCTGTCATAACAATACTATAACATAACAATACACAATACCTAAAAAAAATAATAATTCAGGCTCTTTAGATGATAGCATCCACAATGTCAAATATTAAGTTAACAAAATAAAAAGTGTAAAGTAGGAAATTGTAACTACTATTGCCATTACTACTAACAATAAAATATTAAAAATAAAGCACCATCAAAATAGACTCCAGGATGACCCAGATATTGGAATCATTAGAAAAGAACTTAAAATCAGGTATTAGGTAGATTGTGATAAGTTAATGATACATATTAAAATGAATAGTGCAAACAATACAATTAGTAAAATAGAAAAAATGAAAATAGAATGTAAAAAATATTAAAAATAAGTGATTAAACAAAAACAATGCATAACAGAAAGAAAAAAATTGAAGTAAACTACACTAATATAAATGACTGAAAGTGTCATCCATGTCATATATATTGAATAATTTTAAAATATAATAGCCAAGAGATTTTATAGTTATAAGTAATTTGTATTAGATATTTCAAATATTTAAAGTTATATAATTTTTTCATATAACTCTTCATATTCAGGGAGAATTTTAATGTTTTTGTCTATTTTTAATATACCAACTGCCCACATCATTCAAAAGATATATTTTGAGAACTATTTTGAGAATTATATTTGAGAATTATTTTCAAAAAATATATTTTGAGAATTATTTTGTTTTAATGAGGAACATTTCCAAGTATGTCTATAGAAGTCAAACTTTAAAGTTTTTAATGATAGAAGTAATATGTTTTCAGTATTTAATTTTGTGTTTTTTACTTTTACAACTCACAAATAGAGAAGAATTTTTAAAAGTACTGCAGAATTTGTTTATTTAAACTTTAGTAGATTAATTGCAGGTTTTAGTTACATTGTGAAAATCTCTCCACTAAATTTATACTATTACTACTAAAATGTTAGTCATAGTACAGGGGAGGATACATATTCCTAATAGAAAATTATTGTCATCATTTATGATAAATATTTTAAACTTCTCCTATCCTAAATATTGGATTACAGAACTATTTCTCTGCCTATTCACTAAAAGCATACTAGATTTTTCATCATTTGAAACACATGTGATTTATTTTCCAAGTTAAAAAGACATACATTTCATAAATACAAATGACATACATTTAATAAAATACTAATTTAAAAAAAGATTAAAAATAAACAATTATCTAATTCCTATTGCTAAAGTGATATACATTAAACTCAATTACAGCTAGTAGGCACAACTTGTAAGAAATTGCACAAACATGGCCCTAGAGAAGGTCAGGCCAAGAAAACCAAGGAGATAACAAAATAAATACATTTAGTTTGGTATATTGTCTTTTTCCAATAGGGAATTGCCTCCACTTACATTTGTTAATTCCTTAAGCCCCTACTAACCCTCAGACATTTTTGGAAAGAGTCGATGATCAGCATATCTTTGCCATATTTGACCTTGGTCAACCTTCATTTTAGTTCTGTAAACTCTGTCTCTTGCTGGCCAAATCCATGTTCTGTTACAACATCTGTCTTTGGCATGTGATAAAACATAGGTCTTCCTGAATTATTTTCCTTCATCAAAATGTATCTTCTTTTTGAGGTTTTATTTCTTGTGTATTTGTGTGTGTGTGTATGCATGTGTGTATGTTTGTGATGTGTTTGTGCTGCCTAGCTTGCCAAGAGAGAAATCATTCAACATAAATCATTAACTGGAAATATTTTTAATATTATGTATAAGACATTAACATAAAATGTTTTTGAGGAATAATTGGACTAAGAATATCTTCTCTGAAATAGATCTAAATATGAGTTTGTTATACTGATTCTCACAAAAATGAAGTAAAAGAAAAAAAACAAAATAAGAGGTAATATTAAATAACTCTTTCTGTGTAAAGGGAAGGAGTCCCTGCTCTATGACATTATTTCCTTAACCCAAAGACAGGAAGAAATTTTGAGTCTCCATCCCACAATATGTGGATGCCATCCCACAGACTACCACTTTCACTGGCATAAAGGATTGTAATTGTGTCTGACAGCAGAGTTAGGGTACTGCTCTACTCATTCACTCAGATAAAATCACTAGTGCATGGCTCTCCAGCTCCTTTAACATTTTAATTCCTTCCATGCAAGATACATGATCAATGCCAGGAGAAAGATAAGCAAATATTAAAAACCTAAATGTACATTTATCAGCCAATACTTTGAAAGAAGATCATTTTCGACCGTTGTTAAAACACTAGACCCTATCCTCTGATTGATATTTTAAAACATGTTGAAATCAATCACCATCAGAAATTTCAGCTTTTCAAATTCGTTCTATTTTTTGGCCTAATTAAAGGATGAGAGGCTACTAACTCCATTTTTAATAGGGTCAGATTAATTGGCAAATACTGTATTTATAGATTTGGGCTATATTTAGCCTTATAAAATATAAAGCAAATAATTCTAATGTGTAATTTCAGCAGAATAATTTATTTTTGTAATTTCTTTTATAGAAAAATAAATTTTATAAATTATATTTCAAAATATTGTAAAATATTTTCCCCATATATTCCACTGATTTATTCTTGTACCCCAACTTTTTTGTTGAGGCATTAGGAAGTGTGAATACTATAATCTAATGTAGCTTGCAGACTAATAGGATAACTTTAAATTATTAAACTAGATACAATAAGTTAATATGGAGGTGTGTATATGTTAACATATGTAATACGTAATAGACTAAATTGGTGTTCAGGTGAATAAATTGAGAACAAATCTTGGAATCATGGAGAATGGACAGTTCAGAAAGAAAGATCATACATTTTCTGCAAGTAGAAACAGTATACTCATTCCTTCATGGAATATTTCTTAGTTTATGTCTTAATTTTCTACAGCAGTTAAAACAAAAATATCTAAGTTTAAACATTGTCCCCATTAAATGTTTAGTTTGTCTAGCTCTGCTTTATCTTAATCATAATGCCTTACCTTCATATGCTGCAATGACATACTACTAGTGACAGAGAATTTTAATATAGTATAGAAAGATTAATATTGCATTTCATCTGACACTTTTTATTGCAGTTGAAATAGTTGGATATTTTTAAAGTTATTTATTTTATGATACAGAAGGTTTGGAGAAAAAGTTTTCAGGAAAATCAATCATAAATATTCAGACATTTGGCTTATTATTTTTCTGAGTAAAAACTACAATTAATCTTTCCCTCTTTTGGCTTCACCTGATCCTATTTTTACAGTCATTTCAGCAGGGTTTATGTAAGCTCCAAAGATTATAGCCGTTGTTTAGTGACTGTTATTTATAGTTTGGGGTATGTCATTTGCACATGCACTTTATGTGTTTAATATTGCTGAAATCAAAACTACATAAACATGAGTTATCTTTTTAAAGTGTTCTGTGTGCTCGATTCCTTATGGCAACTTAATACAGTGATCCTTTATTGCACATCAAGCTGCAAATGTTTGTTAACTCTCAATTATTTTATTGAAGTAAGCAGATTTCTGACAACCATCTGTTAAAGAGTATACTTATTTCTGTTAGTAAATCCATTTGAAAGAGAAATAGTCATTAAAGCAAGGAAGTAAGCACAGCCTCTCTGAGAAGTTGGAGCTATATATATATTTGTAACAAATCCTGTGAAATGTTAGTAATAAGGGCATAAAATGAGTGTAAAATTTCTGCTAAAACAAAAATAGTTGTATTTGTATTGTGCTTATGCAAATATCATCTTTAAACAAATCAATTATGGATATATCTTTAGAATTGAAAATTTACCTAACTTGCATTAATATCAGGAAAGTATAATGAAGCATTAACAACATTTTGGCACTTCATTACACAGGATATTTATCATTTGCACTCCTTATTTTAGCACTGCATTTTCTTTCTCTAATATCCTCAAACAATAAGAAAATATGATATATTGTACATCTACATATAATATGGTTATACAATATATATTATAGATATACAATATACATTAAATATTATAATATACATTACATATAGATATACAATATACATTAATTCTCGAGTATACTCACTCTAAAACGTGGCATAGAGTTGCTTGTTGAGAATGAACTTGTTCACAAGTTAATATCTACTATTCTAAGTGTGAGCATGTTCAATGTTTTGATATTTAAAATTATTATTTATTTTGTTTTAATGAATTCTTTTATGTAAGTCTTGGCTTTCCTACTTTGCATTCAAATTAATCTCTTATTGCACCTGGATTTCATTTATTTTGTTGGTGACTGCCTATCTCCAAAGTGACCCCCTTCTGAGCATGTCAAAGTACATTTTGTATAATGTCTATATTCTGTGTTTAAAGTTAGATCATCTCAATCATACCCTCCAGATTTGATGAAAAATCTATCTAGGCATTTTCTTCTCATACATTAACAAATAGAAACAATTAGTTGCAGGTTTCTTTTCATAAACAGTTTAGGACATCTAGAATATGATACATTTCTGTTCAGGGAAACATATAGACGATGAAATAAAAATGGCTTTTTTATGGTTAAGAAGAATTTAACAGGATGGCCACACATCCTAATTAAAACATGTGCCTAATTCCCCTGACATAGATGTTTCCTTAATTTAATCAAATTTCTACTAGGACCATATCAGAAGGATGGGAGAACCACCCCTTGATTATTTGAATAAGATAAGGCTGCCCATAAACCACCATGAACTAATAATATACCCTTCATTAAAAGACAAGTACTTGTGCTGAGAAGGGTCAAAAGGAGTATCAGCAAAAATAAGTTGATTGTTCTATAATAGCATCTTCAAGAAACACAAGAGTTCACACAATAATACAGGAGTCTCACTACTGGGAATACATCCAAAGAAAATAAAATCAGTATGTCAAAGAAATATCTACACTCGCCTTTTCACTGAAGCATTATTCTACAGTCTGCGTTCACTGCAGCATTATTCACAACAGCCATGATAGGGAAACAAAGTGCCCAAGAAAAGAACAATGAATGAATAAAATGTAGTTTATATATACAAGGGAATACTGTTGACCCTTACAAAGAAGAAAATTCTGTCTTCTTTGCAACAACAGGGATGAACCTAGAAAATATTTATGTTAAATGAAATAAGCCAGGCATAGAAAGAAAAATCCTGTATGATCTCACCTATATGTGAAATGTAAAAAAATTGAATATCAAAGAAACAGAGAGTAATATGGTGGTTAACCTAATGCTGGGGGTAGAGGGACTGGGTAGACATTTGTCAAATGACACAAAATATCAGTTAGTCAAGAAAGGTTCAAGATATCGATTGCATATCTTGGTGACTACAGTTAATAACAATATATTATATATTTGAAAATTGCTAAGAGGGTATATTTTAAGTACTTTTACTGTATAAAATAACTATGTGAGATAATAAATATGTTAAGGAGTTTGATTCAGCCATTACACAATGTATACATATATCAAAATATATTATCTACACCATAAATATACACAATGTTTATTTTCATTTTTCAATCTAAAAAAAAAAGACACTAGGGGTCAGGGTACCAATCAAGAAAGAAGATTATAGCAGAGCTTAATCTCTGCTTTCATTTGGGTTATGCAGCTCTGCAGTGTAAGAGCCAGTCACAGTGGGACAGTTGGATGATAATACAAGGATATATCACATTAAAATTTCTCTCAAAGTAGATAAGAGCTGTTTTGGAAAGGTTTTAATAGAAAACCATCAAAAATATAAATAGACTTTTTTAATGTAAATGCCTTAATCTTTCACCACATGGTGAGAGAAAAGAGGTTTCAGAATTTTCCTTTCTGCAAGTATTAGCTCCTTTGATACTCCAGTGGAAAGGGATAAGTTTATTTAGTGTCCCCAGATATATTAGAATATCTATGTTACCCAAGTTGTATATATCAAGTGGCAAAGTGTGTCTGTATCACTTTTGGCCACCTACACTCTGGTTTTTAAGGGACTATAATTAACTTTATGTTCCAGAGTATTCGTGAATAATCAAAATATTTTAATATTATATCACAGTAAATGGATAAAATATAGGTGATACAGAGATATTCCACTTTAAGGAATCTGCACTTCAGGAAGTGTAGCCATAGAAAGAATATCAGGTGTAGCTCTTAGACACAGCAATTATTCAATCTGAAAGCAAAGAATATTTATAATACATTGAGTAGTATCAGTTGGGGCATAGATATTATTATTCTTTATAGTCTTAGTTTTTATAGGAAAAAATTAAAAACCACCAACAAAACCAGAAAAGTCATGAGAAATCTTTAAACATTCCTTCAGCACAAAGTAGCAGATTAAATAGAGAAATATTGAGTAGTAAATGTTGTTTTATATGCCTATAAATCCTTCCTTTGGTAAGAGGGATTATTCCTCAATGCATTTGTTATTAGTGAGGCTTGTTCATCACAGAACCCACCACCACTGGCCACTATAATAAATGATATAAGTAAAAAAAATCCTCCCTATTACTTAAATTGATAGTTGAAAGTTGATTTGTTCAAGTCATGTATCTAATGATTGAGGTATTGGTTGATTATAAGTTTGTTTGGTGGTAATATTGATCCTGTAATACCTAGCTCAATAGAGCAAATTCTTTTTGACCCACTATTAAAAAGCTGTACTTTCACCTGTGGTATATTGGGCCTCAGGCTATTTTTGGCTGATGCTAAAATTTAAATGAATTAATAGAAATATCATCAGAGTGTCAGAATAAGTTAGACACTTTTTGTCGTTGTTCGTGATAGAATGTTTAAAAGCCAGAAATGATGAACACAGAATGTATTGCCCTAAGTCAAGGGTAATTCAAGATGGACAACTGTTAGTTAATCGTATGTCTTGCTGACTTACAAAATCTATTTTTTATCGTAAAGTTACCTTGACTGATGACTATGGATAAAACTATGGAAGATACTACTGTGATATGAGAAAACCTAGAAACTTGTGGAGATTTGGATCTTTTAAGCCCTTCAAAAGGACATGCTGATGTTCATTTTCCACATGACAGACTTAATTATTTACATTGAATATCTCAGTTAGCTGTGAATATGGGGTTTGAGGTAGGGTATGGCAACTCCAGCTATTTCTATTATATTGGTTCAGGACAAACTCTAAAACAAGAGCTAAGATATATGGCTTTTGGGAAAAAAAAAACAATAACACTAAAGCCTTGTTCTAAATACAATGTAAATTTGAAAAGCAGAGATTAGTTTCCTGCACCACAATTTGAAAAGTGTTTATAGTGATCCAAAAGGATCCTAGGGTCCAAAAGGATTGATAGCTTTCGAGGTTTTAAGTGAGTATATTACAAATGATATTCCAGCCTGATAAACAGTAGCCTGGAATTCTGTTTGGTGGAAATATAGATTTTGTATATGTCAACTGACTCTCCCACTGAATACAACTATAGAACCTGGACAGAATATATGCAGCAACAATATAAGGACTAAGAAAAGTAAACAGCAGTAGGTGGTTCAGCAATTAACATGAAAATCCAATGTACTACCACACTGGCAGTGAGTTTACCATGTTTTCCCTCCAGTATCTCTCACCCTGACGGTAACACAGTCAGCAACCTAGAAATGTGCACAATGACACAGTTATTTTCCTCTAATTCTGATTTAAGCAGACAAAAAAGTAAATCTTAATATTTGGTTTGCAGAAATTCAGTTATTTTTCTTTACTCCAATTTATCCATTCTCTCCTACTCATCTCCCCAGCAATCTCACAGAGGTAGTAGCAGCCATATAAGAGGCCAATAGGAATCAACTCAGAGAGGAAAAACTTTCTCTCAGAGATGTGATTCCGTGAATGTGGGAGTGACACTAACTGCTTTGTTTCCTTTTACTTTTCCCTCCAATTTTTGGACATGAA